>NW_024609868.1:158029331-162829331 GCF_016920785.2 Ixodes scapularis | reverse complement strand
TTGCCTACCGCATCACTCCAAGCCTAAATCCTAAATTTGGAATAAGTCCTGGCTGTGTTCCCTCCTGTCAGTCGCTATCCTGCCTTCCAGCGAACATGCCGTGGCTCTCCTCTGCCTCCGAAGACGACTTTCTTATATCTTAACCGCGCTCCTGGTGTTCCCCCCGGTTGGGTCACCTTCTGCCAAACACTATTCTGGGGTACCCGAGAACGCGCGTCCGCAACCTCGTCCTTCGAGACCTTTAAGCACTCGATTCGAGGAGACACCTGCTGAGCTCTGCTTTGAGACAAGTCACCATAATTCCAACATACTTTGTCTCAACGGGCATCTTTAGCGTTAGTGAACAACCCGCTCAACGAATCCATGGGACTCTCTGGGGACGACTAGAAGCAGAGGCATACCGAACGGGCCCCACGTTGGATGCGCCATTTTAATGTGGGGGTTCTTTACGGAGGTCCACTACTATCAATCGCCGCCCGATCGGTATGCGCTCCGCCCGTCACCCAAGGAGTTACATACAGCAACGAGAAGACAGCGAATGGGTTTACTGTACCTCTCGGTTGCCCGTCGTCGAGAGCCGGTAGTCCGGGCCCGACGACTCTCGTTGTCGCCCGTCGATCAGAGCTCACAGTCGGGGTCCGTGTCCAGGCCTGCGGATCGCCTTTCCCACGCCAGCGCTGCGTAGGCTGTCTGTCCCGGGCTATCAATGCCCGAGTCTCGCTGCGGAACCAGCCCGGGATCGTCGTAGCCCAGGTCATATGGCCCGGGCTCGCCGTTTCCACCGGTCTTGCTCCAGACCTCGCTGGTGGACCGCTCCGGGGTTCGTTATGGGCCAGGCTAGGCAGCCTGGCTTCGTCGTTCCTTGTCCAGCTACCAGCCTCGCTCAGCTCGCACTGTCCTGCGCCAGCTCGTGACTTCTCCGCCGACCGCCTGTCACGTGCCCTCTGCTTCGTCTTTCACCCCCGGCTCCCACAGACTGGACACCGATTCGCCGCCGTGGTCTCAGCGAGAAACTCCTGAAAAGGTATTTCGGACCTTACCAGGTACTTCGTTGACTAGGAGATCTGAACCACGAGGTGACGCCCGAGGGAACAAGAACATCATCACGCCGCCCACAACGACCTGAAGTCGTCCACGTCGTGCGACTGAAGCCCTACTGCGCTCTATAGGACTGTGAAGCGTATTTGTTCCAAATAACTCTTTGGTTTGCCGTTCTTTTTATTTACTTTGTTTTATTTTGCGTTGCATCGGGGTGATGCACTTTTGAAAGGAGAAAGTAATGCCGCGCGCGCAGCTGGCCAAGCAGGCAGCTCGCTCGTGGCCTAACCTTGAGAACGAAGGTGGCATCCAATACGATACGGTTATGCTCCTCGGTTTCCACAGCCTGTGGAGGACTAGGACGGGGGTGCATAACGCGGATGTAAATGTGCGCTCTGCGAGAAATTATTTCATGGAAAACATTGTCCATATTTTAGAGGTATTCGGCGCGCTGCCCGACCTGCCGGAATGGTTGCGAATAGTTGATGATTTGGTCTCGTTAAAAAGCTTTTAAACACAAAAAGCTTTTACACATTTTGTGTATTTGTGTACGTGATTGCGTCCCCTGTGTTGCTTATGTCAAAACAGGCAATAAATAATTAAAAAAAACACTCGTTGCCTAACGGTTATCACGCTTGCCTCCCGCGGAAAAAGCCAAGGTTCGATTCCTGGTCGCGGGTACACATTTTTGTTTACTCTGTAATGTGATGTTCTGGTGAACTGAAGAACCGTGTTGCTGATTCAAGGTTAGAATTTTCTACACGGCAAGCCTTCTGCACCGGTTGTTCAAGAAGCCCACGCGTGTACAAAAAGGGGCTCCGCTTGGCAAGCCGCAGTCAGTCTCGCTTCAGTGTTCGATCCTGCTGCATCAACGCCAGCGACGCTTTGGTGTTATCTTCTTTTGCATTTTTTTTTGGCACAAGTTGGCCCCATTAAACCTTTAGTTCCTTCAATTATTCCTCACCTCATCATTTGTCACTTTTGACAATATAAAGCAATGGTCTCAAACTCAATCAAGTGTGGGGGCCAAATAGCCCACACCGGAAAGGGCGCGAGCCAACGTAAGACGGGGGAGGGAGAGGGGGGGATAACATTTCATAGCGAAGAGACCTCGCTCTGTATGCTTTTTGTAAAATCACAGTTTTTCCAGTGAGATCTTTAACTTTCATGTGTTTTATGACTACTCTGCCGTGATGTGATAACTAGAATTAAAAGGACACCGCCCCGCCAACGTGCTGCTATTTTTAATAGAACAAGGGAAGAAGTACACTGAAGGCGAGGATCCCGAGCTCGTAGCTTCATTTTTGGCGGTTGCTCCGGCTGATCGAAAGTTCGCGGAGCCGAGATGCACCATTCAACGAACAGCTCGCGCTTGCGGCCTGGAAGCGGAACACTTGTACATTACAAAAAAGCTAGGAAGCGAAAAATAAAGCGAAACATAGGGCAAATAAACACAGATAAGTATAAACTATGTGAATGCGTTAAAAGAGCAGAGCTACTTTTCGAGCGAAAATGAATCGGCGAGAAGAGATCACGAAGCCGCATGCTTTTTCTAGCGCTCGAGACTTGGGAACCGCGAATCGTAGCCAGTTGCCTGCGGGCCACGTCCCAGCGGATCACGGGCCACGTGCGGCCCTCGGGCCACGTAATTATTAGAAAACCAGTCCATTATTCGTTCTATGTCATGCTGCAATAACCGTACAGAGTGGTCAAAATCAAGCTGACTAGAGACTAACCCAGTGTCATCAGCGTACTGAAACATTTTGCAGGAATAAAGTCTTAGTGAGATATCATTAACATAGAGATTAAACAACAAAGGAGACAAAACCGAACCTTGTGGGACACCAGCTTTGAGCCTTACTCGAGTACTTTTCAAATTTCCTACCGACACAATTTGCGAACGTTCAGAGAAAAAACTTCGCAGTATGCTAAAAAAGGGACCGCGGAAGCCGTACTCGTAAAGTTTATGAAGCAACACTTTGTGGCTGACCGTGTCAAACGCTTTAGCCACATCCAAAAAAATAGCACAAGAACAGAGGTTAAGGTCAAATCCCCGATGTAATAGGTCTGAAAAATCTTCAAGCAATGACTGCGTGCCCCTGCCAGTTACAAACCCATATTGGCTGCGTGACAGTATGTCAAAACTCTCAATATAAGTGGACATTACAATGTAAAGATGTTTTTCTAGTATCTCCTCGATGCAGGGCACGATAGAAATAGGACGATAGCATTCTAGTTTATTAGGTGATCCTCCCTTGAAAATTGGTTTAACAAGGGCGGTTTTCAAGCTCGCGGGTATCAACCCAGTTATCAAAAATCCATTTATCATTGTAAGGAGAACATGCTGAATGTGCTCAAAAGTACTGCATAGGTCGGTAACACGAATTCCATCAGCACCTGGCGCTTTGTTGCGCTTTATTGAAAAAAGAATTGCACGCAATGCAGCTAAATCAAGGTGAGGTAAAAACGCTGATGCCGACACCCTATGAACTTGTGGGAAAAATGTGAGCCCCTCATCTCTAGTAACACCTGACGAGGCTGCAAAAAGATCATTGAAGTCGTTGACAACCGTCTGTAAGTTTGGGCCGAAATGCTTTCGTAAGTGGTCGTAAAGCGATTTTTTTGCAGCATGCCCTTTGAATGAGTTAATCAACTCCCATGTTACGCGTGGCTTTGATCTCGACTCAAAGGGAAGCTACGGAGCTTCTTGGAAAAAATGAGTTAGAAGTGAATTCTAGTGTATTTTTACCCCGTGAACCCGAATACCCAAATCATTTGCTGCGTAAGTATTGTTAAACGCGAGAAAAACGCGAAAGACAGTCGCTGTCCGTGACGTCATCGACGGCTCTTTTGGCTGCCCAAGGCTAGGGGGGCGGGGCTTCAGCCCTGTTTTGAAATTGCTCTTGTGGCTCTCCGGCGCGTCGCATTGAAATATAATTTTGATATCTGTTATTCTAAAGGCCAAATGAACGCAATTCAAGCGTTTTTTCTCAAATGTAGAAGTGCCCCATCTTCCCTTCAAAGAACCTTTTTTGAAAGTAACGACGCTTAGCTGATCTTATCATCGCGTTCGCTCTGTTCCTTGCGCTTTGATACTCTGCCCTCAAGTTTGGGTTGTTTGGAGCACGGCGGGAGCGTAGCCACGTGGCATCCTTATTTTTGACTGCAGCCATAATATCAGCGGTAATCCAAGGTTTATCTGACCGTTTCTTGAAATGAACAACCTTCCTCGAGTCACGATAAAACATCTGAAAAACTTTGACAAAGTCCGTATAAACATTCGCGGGCTCAACAGAGTCTAGAAATCCATCCCAGTCGAAGGCAGACACGAAGGCATCAAATTTTGCTGTATCAGTAATCGAAACAAACGAACTTGCTGGTGTGCTATTTTGATTCCCCGACGTCTGCTTATCTAATCACAGCCGACAAAGTAGTGGTCGGCTAACTTGCGTGTAATGACAGCATACTTTATTGTGGAATCGGGAGCCCGTATGTTTATATGGTCGATGCAGGACACCACCAGCTTTCCAGACAACAGCTCTTCTCTTGTTGGTAGAGTGATAACATTATGAATTCCATGTTCAGGCAAAAGATTTAAATAATCGCATACTATAGATTTGGTCGGCTTGAGGGTATCAATATTGAAGTCACCTATCAGGCAAAATTGTTCTTTAGAGCGAAACTGCTTAAGTACGTCTTCTAGCTCCGCAAGGAAAAGTGAAGCATTTTCTGACGGAGGCCTGTATACTGCTAATAAAACCAACGAAAAACCCGAGAGGGAAATGTTAAGAGCAAGAGACTCCGCATGAACAAAAGACGCAGTTAGGCTGGTGGTGAGCCACTTTTCCCTAACGTAAATAGCAATACCTCCACCTCTGCCCTTATCGCGGGTGTAGAGATGCCTCGTGTAGCCATTTAAAGCAAACTGATTGCATTGAAAAGTTGAAATGCTGATTTCTGTAAGAATGAATAGGTCAACTGGCGGTTGTAAGTTGTTAGTGGAAACTGTGAACTCGTCCCAGTGTTTCCGTGCGCTCCTAATATTCACATGAATAACCGTTAGGGAGACTTCCGAGGGAGGTCCCGACATCTGCACAAAAGATTGGCAGTCTGGAACCGAAGAACAACTCATCGTTCCTCAAGTAAGCTTTTCTAAGTCCTTCACTGCGTTGATGCGCACAACCGGTGAACCTTCGCTTTTTCGCGCGTATATTTTTGAGTTTTTCAGCCACACGAATTTGTACCCAAGTTCTTTGCCTTTATTTCTTGCCAGCCAGAAGAGTTCTTTGTTTCCTTGGGTAAGGTTATCGTTGAAGAATAGCCTCGTTCCATTTTCAGACTGGGACAACCTCTGTAACCGGCCCCGTGCAGCCATCCAGGCCTCTTTGGAAGTCACAGATATGAACTGAATCAATACCGGTGAGAGCGAATCCCGTTTTTGTGGTAGACGATGGATAGCAGCAATGTCGCAGGATTTAAATGACGATATGCTTAATTTTCGAGCAAGATCTTCTGCGATCTTAGGCAGATCTTCACCCGAACAGTAAGGGAGACCATGAATTTCCATGTTGCAACGTCGGCTATACTGTTGCGAAGTGTTTAGCTCCTCTTTGAGCCGCGAGATTTCCTGCGACTGTTCATCCATTGCAGCCAAGACATCCTGGACCTCCTTTTGCAGATCTCTTACCGACTCCTCATTAGCCGTTGCAAGCGCCAGTACTGCGTCGTATCTCATACTGAAGGAGTCGACGGTTGACTGAAGTCCCGCCACAGTGTTGCGTAGCTCCTCCACAACAGGTTGAAGGGTCAGCAACTGATCCATCTTCGCCGAAAGTGGCAAAAGGGACTCAACACTAGATTTCAAGGGAAGAAGCTGCTGAATTGCAGAATTCATTAACGCAAGTTGATTGCCAACGGAAGTGAGGCTAATCGGATCTTGCGAACTACCAACAGCGTCACTGAAGCTCTCCCGATAAACAGCACCGGAAGCCCCTGCACCAGAGCGAGCCTCGCTGGTGCGACAAGTTAGACATTTCCAACATTCTCTGCGGGTAGCACCCATTCCTGAAAAAGTGCTCTCCGCGACCCCAGAACATTGTTTACCGAGATGTTAACTACTCCGACACGATGTGCAGGTCAAGAACCTCCCATCGCCTGGAAGTGATTTGTCGCACCTGATGCACTCCATGACTTGTGTAAAGCAAAATAGACTTAGACACGGTCCTAAAGCATGCCTCAAAAAAAAAAAAAACACAAAAAAAAAGAACACTCAATGTGCAGTCGGCGGCGAACAAACAGCAAAACTAAAACAAATGGAGTTTTCCTTCTCACCTGAACAAAGTGCACTGGTCAGATCCCGACAGAATTTCGCCGCCGACTGCAGTAGATGCAGCTTGGACGACGGCTTTTATGGCCAGCGGAGCTCTGGTGACGGAAGTGGCGTCCTCCAGTGGCAGACCACCACCGAAGTGAAGCACGACGACGCTCGCAGATTACCAAGACACGTGAAACGTCATCCAGTGGCAGACCTTCAGCGAAGCCAAGCACGGTGACGCTCGCAGATTACCAGGGCACGTGCAGCGTCAATACTTGAAAGTTGTCGGCGAACGGGCCATGACTGTTCCGGTGGATCGACGAATTTCTTGAGTTCCTGTACAAAGTGCACTGGTCAGATCCCGACAGAATTTCGCCGCCGACTGCGATATAATAATAATAATAATAATAATAATACATTTATTGTATGTTTTCTTTAATTGCAAAAACGAATATTGATAATTAATAATAACGTGCCTTATGATGACCATAGTGAGGATATTGTACTAATATTAATAATAATTATTATTATTCATGAGAAAAGAATTGCCAAGTTCAGCTTCGGACCTGGTCAAAGCCGGCAAGGGCTTGTGGGACCACATCCAGCGAGAGAAGAATCAAAGGGCGAGCTCGCATATTGTCACACAGTATGTAAAAATAAAAGAAGAAAATTACACACAAAATTGTCATTGCTCCCGCAGGACGAACAACGGAGTTAGCCGCGGGCCCAGCAGATCAGTCGGAGCACTAAATAAAAGAAACGGCACTCATCGGCGCGCACACACACACACACGCACACTTGTACGTCCGTACTGAAGAAAGGCGAAGCAGAACGTCGGGATGAACAGACCAAGACTTTTGTTACAAATGGTGTAGGGCACTAAAACAAAAGGAGCACCAACGAAAAAAAAATCACTGGGCAATCTTGCATAGACCTTAGGGCCTCTCGATGATGCAGATAAAACAACAATCTACTTCACGACAAAATTGAGAAATGAAAAGGAAAATAATATCGCAAACAGAATAGTGTACGTTTCACCGATATCATATAAAGCTCACAGTCACTGTCGCGATACGTCAGAAAATATTGTTTTGAAAGTTTTCTTTAAAGGGACCATGAAATGATCTTAAAATCGAATTTCATCCGCCGCACGTCGTAAAAGGTGTGAAAAGAAACAAAAAAAAAACACAAAAATAGGGAGCCAAAAAAAAATTATTTGCTATAGAAGTTTTTA
This sequence comes from Ixodes scapularis, assembly GCF_016920785.2. Classification (NCBI taxonomy): domain Eukaryota; kingdom Metazoa; phylum Arthropoda; class Arachnida; order Ixodida; family Ixodidae; genus Ixodes; species Ixodes scapularis. The sequence goes on along the minus strand of NW_024609868.1, from coordinate 162,821,745 downwards.
AAGAAAACTGGACTCTTTTGCGCCTTCTTTCCTTCGCCTTTTCACTACGATGCATCCGCGGAAACGGGGAACGTCAGCCGAATCCACGTCGCCTATTGGGTAGGACCCTACCTCACCAGCACCGCGATCGTAAACAATAAATAGCCGGCGAATGTTTCCTAAAAGTTTTGTTAAATAATGTTCAGATCCACATTTTGTACCATAATTAGAGATGTGTGGCGAAAATTGCCAAAATTGATAATGCTGAGAGCCAAGCGCCATCTATCGTGTGGTAAACGAAGCAACTACTGCGCGTGCGCAGTAGGGCAGCGCCAACTTCAGACCGACGAACGTTTATTTCCTTTGATTTCCTTCCTCTCAAAACTCTGACTGACTGAACGTTTATTTTTCTACGTGTTCTTCTCGCGCGTGCCGATTTCAAGCAGCAAGAAAAAAAGTACTTGAAACAGACCACGACGAACAAGAACGCTGGATTTACAAACACCCGACTCCGACGAAGCGAGCTGCTTAGAATATAGGCCTAGCAGGCACTCCGACTCGGCGCAGCGTTGCTTCGTCGCAAGACCGTCTGCCTACGACCGGCTGGCGTGCTGAATGGAATATGCCCGCGCGACCTTTGTGGATCCTTCCCGTATTATAGTTTGATCGCTGACCTCAATTTTAGATTAAGAGGTGAGGTCAATCTCTTCCCCTTGTTTTCCGAGGCAGTGTTGACGAACACTCGTCGAAAAGGGACCCTCGTCGATTCTATCTTTTTTTATTTTTGTGATATTAGCCCCGAGAGCGAACACTAGCGTCGCTGCCGTCGCCGCGCCCTGATTGGGTGAGGCGTACCGTGACGTCAGGGCGATGACTCCGCTCCGCGATCTCGCATCGGCTCACTTCCCAGCACCGGTTTCCTGGTTTGGCGTTGTGTGCCGCAAGCTCTTCGAGGAGCTGGACTTTGTTCACCCGGTGTACAAGACAATTTTGCGAATGATCGGTGGAGCGGTGGCGCAACTGTTTCAGACGCTTCAATTCTGTCCCTTGCATGTTCATGATTTAGGACGATATTACATCCCGCTTTCAAGGCATTTGAAGTGGCATTTATATCATGGGCCTTTGGGTGGTCGCCAAATTAGCTCGGGACTCCGACTTTGCGCTGCCGCTCTGCATACGCTGGTTCGCAGATGTTTTAAAGGCCATGTGTCGGATTATCTTTGAAGTGCTCATGAAAGAGGGTTGTTTCACATAAATGTAGCTTCTTCGTAAATTAATTATATAGTTTATACACGTATGCAGGCACAATTTTTAGAAGATGCACAATTCCTGGAAATTAGTTCGTAGGGTAGCAGCAAAAACGGCCGAACTGCCCCCAGTTGCCCGTATGATATGTATTGAACTGCCAAAAATATGCACAGCAATAGTGCCGTAATTTGAAATGTTTATACTTCTTCCTGACATTTTTTTTTTCCAGCCTTGGGTATTCGGAAAATACACCGTTTAGTCTGAATTTAGTCTGAATTGTCATTTCCAATTAAAAGAGACGCTGCTGCAGGTCCCGAATAGCTTCCTCAGCCTCCAAACTCCCTACAGCTGGACTCTCTGACAACAGAGGAAAACAGGAGTAAAAGCAAGCATTCAAACGTCTGTCCAGTGGTAGTTGCAGCACTAGTAGCATAAAATGTGGAACCCGTGAAGGGCGACAGACTGCGTGAGAAAAGATTCTGGTATTTTAGGTTCAGGACAATTCGATTTAAGTAAAATCTCAATTTGAGGGGTTAACGGACTAATAACAAGCTAGACACCTTCGCTTACGTTTGTTATACATTACTTGAGAGTTGATATAAACAAGTCCACAGATATCACCCGTGTAGTCCATTGAAATACTATCCAAATCCAGCAACGGTCAAATGCGAGGAATGTATATAATAAATGTTCCTTGTTTTTTTTTTTTTTTTACTTTGCCCCCGCACTTGGACTGTCTTACTTGTGATTCTCTCCCCATGGCCCAGACTGTATTTAGCATGTTGCCCGAGCAGCATGCAGCTTTTCTGCTTCGGCGATCTTGTTTAAAAACGGAGATACAAAACAAAAAATAGTATACATAACCTGCCAATTTATTCAGACCATCAGCAGCATTTATTGTGCGAGATGTAAATCCATAGTGATGCTCCTGCAATTGTGGCCATATTTCTTTATTTTCATATACCAGCTGCGATTCATGCGTTGCCTGCCCTGTCAACCATGCTTAAAATGTTGGTTGAAGTTTCACCTGTAGCTACAGGCCATACCTCAATAAAGGCACAAAAAACATTTACACTTCTTATGAAAAACTCGCCAAAAAAATTAAATAGAAACGAACGCGCCGACAGCTGGCGTCGTCACAGCCTCCATGGGGCGAGCGGGGCGAGCCGGGGAAAAGTTCTCTCCTCGCCGTGACGTCTCCCCGGTTTGCCGTAAGGGGGCGCCACGCGAACTTCTCGGGGCTAATAGAGCTGAATTAAACGCCGTATGGATTACCTTCGTAACACGGTATGTAAACTTTGTTATTGGTATGCCATTTTTATTCTGACAGACTGCACGTCACTGTCGAGCTATAACAGTTCGTGGGAGGTATACGTGCAATGCCGGTCCAACGGTTTCTTTGCCAAGTGTCGCGTCAGTATCGAGTTGCAATCGTAAAAGAACGGTCCCGAAGCGCTTACCAACAGCGCGAATACAGCACTTCCATCAAACGCGAGCGTCCGCTCCGAGTGTGAACAGGTATTTACGTGGCTCTTGCTGACACTCGAAGTTCAAACGTATCTTTTTTAACGTCGGCTCGCTCCTGCATCTCCGAGGCCGCGAAAAACTCCGCGGCAATTTGTTTCTATCTACGTCGCTTTTCAAACGACTGACACGGGCCGCCTTTTACCAACAATGACAGTTGGGTTGACTTCTGGAGTCTTCACCGGAAGACTCGCTGCACTTAGGCGCCGATTCAGAAAATACGTCGGTGACATCAGCGCAGTAAAACCCACCGGCGCACCCCAACTCGTCGCCGCTAACGCTCCCATTCTCCTACTGCCGAGAGAACTTCCGGTTCCGGAAACAGCGTACGTCACGGCCTGTTTTGCGGTCAGTTGGAGAGAAAGAAAAAGTCGATATTTCATTAATTTTTTGCGTAGAAGTTAATAAACCAAGACGAAAACGGATGCCTGTTCGGCATTCAGTGAACATTGACGGTTTAATGTAAAAGTTATCTGGAAAAAGTAAAAAGGTCATTTCATGGTCCCTTTAATTTCTTGTTTGAGCTAATGGAAGACATTGAGTCTGGTAACTCATTGAACACTTTTGGCACATAAAAAGCGCGAGTACTTTCACCATTTCGCGTTCTTACTCGTGGTATGTCGAAACGAGAGGTAGCCCTAAGTTCATGCGACGAATCTGACGTGACATTAAATTCGCTCTCCCAGAAAAGGCGCCAGATCACAGTTTGGAGAAAGAGGGAGTGGAATGAGGGCAGTTCAAGCGAACCAAACAAGTTAGCGCTTGACGAAAATGTTGTGTTATACGTGACGTTCTTGAGGATTGCGTTTAGAATTCGGTCAATTCTGGAATGCCAGAAGAGTGGAGAGTTAAAAAAAAATTGTGATCTCGCACCTTAGTATACCGTAGGCAAGAGCGTGCACAACCCTTTTCCTGATGGAGAAAGGTAGGAATCTTTTTATGTTGGATAGCATACAAGACACTGACCTCAGGCGTTGACAAAGATATGCGTCATATGAGTAGTCCAAGAAATATCGCAATTAAAGTAAATGCCTAGGTATTTGATCGAACTAACATATCCTATAGGATCAGAGTGAGTACACAAGCAGCCGGAGTTGTGGAGAAATAGCGGATAGGTGAACCTTATATTTTTAAGGGATTGCAGAAACATGTAAGCTTTGTTCCAGAGGCATTTACTCGAAGCTTGTTTACCGAAAACCAGTCCATGACGCTAATTACATCCAGTTGGAGCATTTCCACTGCACGATGGTACACTGGATGGCGAGAAAGCGAAACAGTGTCATTAGCGTACTGAAACATTATTGAATTGGTAATGTATGATGAAATGTCGTTCACAAATATGTTAAATAACAGTGGTGACAAAATCAAACCCTGAGGGGCTCCACATCATAGGAGGCCCTTTGCAGTATGGACATTGCCTACCGCTACAACTTGTGTGGGATTTGTAAGAAAACATCCCAAGCAGCACAAATGTCCCGTGAACGTCCACAGGACATCTCTGGGACGTTAGGACATCCTAAAGACATTCCCAGGACAAAGTGTGCTACTAGGGATATAGCAGTGCGTGAAATGGGCCACGAAAGCCCAATCTATACAGCTTGTTTCGAAGGAAAATAATAATAATAATAATAATAATAATAATAATAATAATAATAATAATAATAATAATAATAATAATAATAATAATAATAATAATAATAATAAATTTATTTGTACATTATGGGTGCAGTGATGAAGCAAGGCCGGTTCGTCAAAGCCTTCAAGGGCTTGTGTGACTGAACCATGGTAGCACTGGTGACGAAATATTCTAAAAAAAAAAAAAAAACGAAAAGAAAACAGTGGAGGATTTGAGCAAAATGACGTCAGTTGTCACGATAAAAAAAGAACAATCACAAAAACTGAAAGTCACACTGGAGTCACGTGAAAGTCACACGAATGTCACATGAAAGTCACAGGAAGGTTACACCCACAAGCCGAAAGCTTTTGTCATGGACGCGTGTGTTATTAAAAAAAAAATAGAAAAAAATATTTTAAGATGCAGAACAGCATCGACAATTCAATTAGCGTCGAAAGTAAGAATAAAATGGCTGAGGGGAAAAAAAAAAACGCTTATTAACCCAGAATGAAACTACGCCGCTTCCCCCCCCCCCCCCCCCCCTTTCCCTCCTCTTTCTCGCGATAGACAAAAATTATTTATGTATCTCCTTCATTCCAATATACATGGCGTAGAGCTTTTTTAAGTTTCTTTTTGGACGTGATGTCTGAAAAATGAGGCGGGAGAGAGTTAAATATATGCGGAACATAAAATGAACGAATGTTTTTACCATACCGAGTGTAGCAACTGGGAACAAGGTATCGTGAAACCTTGCGCAACTGCCGTGAGACCGGGTGATGCGTTTTAAATTCATCATTCCAGTTGTGATTGAGTACCACTGTTTCCATGAACAAAGATCGAAAATCGGGCATTGAAAGCATTTGAAAAAAAAAAAATAATAATAATAATAATAATAATAATAGTTTTATTCCGTGGTGCAAATATGCCATTTCAGTTCCAGGACTGATCAAAGCCACAGAGGCTTGTAGGATCAAGTCCACCACTGTAAAATGAAAGGAAGAGGAAAATCATGCATTCACAGGGGCATACAAAATATAAGAAGTCACCCGAAATGTCAGTCTCCTTAGTGGGAATGTCAGGAAGAGTAGGCTTGTCCTGTAGATGAGTCACAAAACACACGCACTCACACACACACTTGTTTCACAAGGGTTATCCGAAATAAAGTACTACACAATCGGCTCGCAAAGAGGAACGTGCGAATTGATTAGTCTGTGGATAATGTAATAGTTTTTCATAGCACGAACACACTGTGTACGCTATATTCATAGAAAAAAAGGTACATGATACAATACGGTTTTGTTAGTCAGAGAAGACTTGTTGCACAAGACCACACAAGTCATACTCAAATGTGAATCATACACCAGGAAGAACAATAAATAGAGAAAACAATGCTGCAGCAATACTAAACAGACAAACTGTTCATCAATTTCTTCAGTTGTTTTTTTGTGCTGGCCTCGATGACGTGCTCCGGAAGTGTGTTAAAGATGAAGGGCACATAATACGAGCGAACTCGTTTGCCGTAGCGCGTCACACAACGAGGGGTTACAAAACGTGACGTATGTCGGAGACTTTTGTGACTGACGAAGGGGAGCTTGAGATCATTGCTCCAAAAGTGACGAAGTACTACACTTTGTACAAAAAGAGCAGAGAAATTCGGCATCTGTAGTGCCTCAAAAACATTAATATCAGTCGGAAAATCGCTATTATACCCAACGCTTTTTAACATGGCCCTCAAAATACGATCGATTTTAATTTTCCATAGCTCTGCACAGTTACCAAAAATCGTTATACCGTATCTAACTATACTATAGCCTAGGGCATGCGCGATAGACTTTCTTACCGCAAACGGCATAAACACTTTGTTGTTGAAAAGTAAACAGCTTACGCTCCGAATCCTTTTACAAAGGTACGACATATGGGAATTCCATGACATGTCTGAATCGAAATACACTCCCAAATACTTAACTTTATCAACATAGTCCAGCTGAGAACAAAGACAGTCAGTACCATTCGATTTGTGTAGAGTGACTGGTGAGTCAAGGTTCACTTTCTTGAGTGGGTTTCTGAAGCATACCAGTTTTGTTTTTGACGCATTAATTGTGATTAAATTTTCAACAAACCAGTCCATTATTTGCGTGGCATCATGTTTCAATAAGTTTACAGCATGATAGTAGTTCAGATGGCGAGAGACGAGCAAGGTGTCATCTGCATACTGAAATAGACGACACTTAGACACTCTGGTGGAAATATCGTTTACGTATATATTAAACAGAAGTGGCGACAACACCGAACCCTGAGGGACACCAGCTTTTATCATTACGCGCGTGCTCCTAAATGGTCCTACAGACACGATCTGCGAACGCTCCGAAAAGAAATTTTGTAGTAGAAGAAAAAATGGACCGCGGAAGCCGAAATTATGTAGTTTGCTGAGAAGCACGTCATGGCTAACGGCGTCGAATGCTTTAGATAGATCTAAAAAAAGTGCACACGCAAATAGGTTGTTCTCAAATGCGGTATGAATAAGATCGGCAAAGTCTTCCAGGAGTAGCTGGGTACCTTTCCCTGCCACAAAACCATACTGGTTATTTGACAATATGTCAGAGCTGTCGATAAAGCTTGACATCACTGTGAATAGGTGCTTTTCTAATATTTCCCCAATGCATGGCAAGATTGAGATAGGACGGTAGCTCTCATGCTTTTTTGATGTGCCTCCTTTAAAAAGGGGTTTCACAAGTGCAGTTTTCAGGTCAACGGGGATAATACCAGAACTCAAAAAACCATTTATCATTACAAGGAGGACTTCTTTAATTGCATCGAAGTTACGACATAGGTCACCAACGCGGATGCCATCGATTCCAGGTGCTTTATTCCGCTTTATACCAAATAAAATAGAGCGCAATATACTTAAATCAAGAGGAGGTAAAAATGCCGAGGAAGGTGATCTGAGCTTATGCTCTGAACTGGTAGAGGTATCTTTACGATCTCTGGCGATACCTGACGTCGAAGCAAATATCTTGTTGAAATCATCGACGGTGGATTGTAAGTTAGCTCCGAAATGCCTCTCTAGAGAAATATTTATCGGTTGTCTCGATGCGCGCCCTCTGAAGGTGTTTATTAACTCCCATGTTTCCCGTGGATTTGATCTTGTCTCAAAAAACTTCCTCTGGAAGTAACGTCGTTTCGCGGACCTAATAATCGCATTTACACGGTTCCTTGCACATTTAAATTCGGCGCTCAGCTCTAAGTTTTTAGGGGCACGGCGTGAACGCAACCACAATGCCTCCTTAGTCTTAATGGCTACCATGATGTCGGTGTTTAACCATGGCTTATTTGACCGTTTTTTGAATTTCACTTCTTTTAATGAGTTACGATAGAAGGACTGGAATACCTCTACAAAAACGCTATAAATAGCGGCGGGCTCTACCGACATCAATATTTGATTCCAGTCAAATGTAGCTACCGACAGATCAAGTTTGACTGTATCAGTAATCGAAACGAAAGTACAACCGCGTGCTTTTTCTTTTCGCTCATTCACCTCCCTTTGTAACCGACAACCTTTGAAGTAGTGATCAGAGAGCTTATTAGTGATGACGGCAGATTTTACGGTGGTGTCAGGAGAGCGGGTATTTATGTGATCAATACAGGACGCGACTAACTTTCCAGATAGGAGCTCCTCTCTTGTGGGGAGGCTGATAGTACTTTCAATTCCATATTCCGAAAGCAGGGTTAAGTAATCGCAAACATTGGACTTGTAAGGTTTAAGGGTGTCGATATTCAAGTCGCCGACCATGCAAAATTGCCCTTCGGAGCGAGACTCTTTAAGTGCAACTTCTACTTCTGCAAGGAAAAGTGAGACATTTTCTGATGGAGGCCTGTAAATTGTTAATAAATATAAAGAAAATCCAGACTGAGAAATACTTATAGCGAGAGATTCAGCATGGGAGAAAGAGACATTCAAACTTGTAGATAGCCACTTTTCTTTAACATATATAGCAATACCTCCACCTCTAATGCGTTCACGGGTGTGAAACAACTCGTTATAACCATTCAAAACAAACTGGTTGCCTTGCGATGATGAGATACTAATTTCAGTAAGCACAAATACGTCAATGGGAGGGTTAAAATCACTAACTAGAACCCGAAACTGCTCCCAATGTTTACGTAAGCTCCTAATATTAACGTGAATAATGGTAAAAGAGTATTCAGAAGTAGGTCCTAAAACCTGGTGAAAAGAGCCACAGTCTGGAATAGAAAAGCAAGCTGTCATTTCTTAGATGAGCTTCTCGAGGTCCCTAACTGAGTTTACGCGTAGAGCCGGAAAGCCCTCGTTTTTGCGGGCATAAATTTTTGCGTTTTTGAGCCAAATGTATTTGTATCCATTTTCTTTCCCTTTCGTTCTCGTCATCCAGAAAAGCTCCTTGTTTGCTGGGGTTAGGTTGTCGTTAAAATATAATTTAGGTTCGTTATCAGTCAGCGATAGCTTCTGCAGCCTGCCACGTGCAGCCATCCAGGCTTCCTTAATCTCGACTGAGGCAAACTTAATCAGTACTGGCGGGGCTCTGTCTCGTTTGGTTGGAAGGCGATGGATTGCGACGATGTCCGAAGAGCGCAATGACGGAAGGCTTATTTTCTGGGAGAGATCTTCCATGACCTTAACCAGGTCCTCCCTCGGCGTGTAAGCAAGACCCTGTACCTCCATATTACAACGGCGGCTATACTGCTGCGAGTCGTTCAACTCTTCTTTCAGCCTTGAGATCTCCTGTGACTGCTCCTCCATCACTGTTTTCATTTGGTGGATGTCCTTTTGGAGATCTTTTATTGATTCCTCATTGGTCACAGCAAGAGCCAGCACCGAGTCATATTTCTCTTTGAAGGAGTCCACTGTAGACTGAAGTCCTACAACAGTGTTTCGCAGTTCTTCAACAACCGGCTTAAGGGATAGCAGTAGCTCCACTTTAGCTGGAAGAGGCAAGAGCGAATCGACGCTAGTCTTCAGAGGAAGGAGCTGATGGAGCACTACGTTGATCGAGGTAAGCTGAGAAGCTACAGACGCGAGGCTCGGTTCATCCTGCTGACTTTCAGCAGGGACGCTAGAGCTCTCGAGAAGAACGCCGCTGTAGGCCGCAGTGCTCGAGCGAGCCTCGCTGCCGCGACACGAAGGACACCTCCAACTGTCTCTACTGGTAGCGCTCATACCCGAAAACGTAGCATCCGCAACGCCGGAGCAGGGTTTGCCAAGATGGTACCCATTCTGACAGGATGAGCAAGTCAGAAACCTTCCGTCAACCGGCAGGGCGAGGTTGCATTTTACGCAATTCATAATAAGTATATAGTAAATGAAGTTATCTAGAAAATTTTTTCACAGTTTACATAAATAGATTGGCAACAGAACTTCAAGTACCGTCAGCGGGCAAACAGGTGGCAAATCAAGCAGAGTGACCTTTGCTCTCACCTGTTCAAATTGCGTCGGTCACAGTCAGACAAGCTCTAAGGGATACAACTGGGAAGCAATCCTCCTGGTCAAAGGCGTCCCGTCGGCGACACATCGACACCCAACATTAGACGCTGAATCAAGCGGCGCACTGTGATGGCTTCAGGGCGTCACGACGCGGGTGAGGTCAATAGGTGAGGCCGGCGGCAGGCGTCTGGGAGGGGGCCATGATCTTGAATGTTGCTGCCCGGAGATCTTGCGTTACTTCTCCCTTTTCTTCTTGGAAACGTAGGCCACCGCTTATTTTAGAACTCACCGCAAAGATTGCCTTGCGAGCAGAGCGGCCGTGGGTTCGAATGTGAGAAAGCCCGGCAAGGGATGTCGCGCAAGCCTAACCTCACAGCCGAGGTCATAAAGACGCCGGTTTACCCGTTCTTGACGAAAGAGCAGTCTCGTGGTGTTGCCACGAGACTGCTCTTTCGTAATAATAATAATATTTCGTAATAATAATAATAATAATAATAATAATAATAATAATAATAATAATAATAATAATAATCATACCTTTATTATCTTTGAAGAAAATGCACATGTCAGCGTGCTGGCCCACGAAAGCAAGGATGCTTGTATGTGGGACCAGTCAACCTACAGAATACCGTGACACATTGAACGCAGGAGAAACAAAACAAACAAACAGCAATAATGTAGGAATGTGGGCAAAAAATACGCACTGAGTATTTAAATAATTATTATTGCGCGAGCGTAAGGCACCATTCGCTTACATTCCGTTTTACTGCACGAAAGGATGATAAGTTCAGCAAAGACTCTGTCAAACTGTTGAACATCGAAGGGACGTAGTGTCGTTTTAACTTTTTTCCATAATTTGTTTGTCTCTTAAGGACCTTGAACCTATCTGCACGCTGGAAGTTTTTTGTTTTCTTTTATGACTGCGCAATATGGTTTTGAGCTTGGCAAACTGAAAAAGCCAACCTAAGTTCCTTTTTTATATATATCATGCGCTGGAAAGTTGTTTGCGGTGGCGCGATCTGTTCTCTGCTTGCCATGATGTCTGGATTTCGGAGTTGGCGAAGTGGCCGTGACGCAAACGCTGTGATATATTTGATGAAGTTTGCAACGGCACATGCATCGTCGTGAGCACAAATGCGACGGACCGCTCTCACTACTATGGATTCCGATATGGATCTAAGGCTGACCTCGGCTATTGGCGAAACCTGGCTCGTGTTATTTTCCGCTTGATTTTACGGCTCATCAGTTTGCCGGTATTCCTTTTGTTATTTATTTCTACCCGTTTTCACTGGTAAAAGTGAGACTTGCTTCCTCCGCAAAAGAAAACAACAACAACAAAAAACACTGCATTTTTAATTTATTGCTTTTTGTGTCGCCCTCCATCGGCAGAACTACTGCACACGGAAAGAGATTGCGCCAAAACAGGGCGGCTGCGTGGCGCAATCTCACGATCAGCACGATCTCCAAAAAAGAGTAGGTTATGTGTATGTTGATACAACCTAGAGCTTGGTCTTCCTTCAGGGGCGACGAGTCTCTTAGCTGTAGATGAGAATTTTAGCCAGCGCAGTACAACCGCTAGCCTAGGGTCTTTAACGTGCACCACGCAGTGGTGATACACGACCGCACGCCGGTAGGACGCTCATCCAGATCGAAACGGGCAGGGGTGGGGATTGAACCCAAATTCCTTAGTTTCGCAGCGCGAGCTTACGCTCCACGTGCACTGGTGTGCACTGGTGTGCGCTGGTGTGCGCTGGTGTGCGCTGGTGTGCGCTAGCCCACTCGGGCATCGATCCCCAAAGCACGATCTCCAACTCTGCTGTGGCCTGCCGACCTGCCTTCGCGTGCGTACTCGGTCTACGTTTACGTGGTCGCGTTCAACTGCGTAAAAAGATTTTGCGCAAAGTTGGTGCAGGTGCGCGACGCGGTCTTTGACTTTGTATTGTGGCTTGCCGACCCGCCACCGCTTGTGTACTTTCGTTTATGTTCACGTAGTTGCGTTCGGCGACGCCATCTCCGACTGCCTTGTGTCTGGCCGACCCGCCTCCACGTGTGTACTCTAATTTACGGTCTGTAACTTCACTTCTTGAATGGTGTTTTACTGACTGATCTTTTATTTCATCTGTCTTTATCGCTCACATATGTGGGATTTTTCTTATTGTAATAAAATTGATTTTTTCATGAATGATCGTGGAAAGAAGTTTACTTGTGTTTTGATTGATCATTCTTGTTTAAGACCCAACACTGCTTCTAAAGCTTTTTTGTATAACTTGTGATTCACTGCAAATTGAATTGACATAGCTTATCTGCCACTAAAATCTGACTACAAATATATACCTGATTCTGATGTCACCTAATTAGGTTTGTTAGTATTAAAACTTTAATTTGCAAAGTTTATTGGAAGGATTAAGACAAATAGAATTACTGAAATAAGAAAATAAACGTATATCAGTGAACAAAAAGGTAAGTAGAATACAATAGGTCAGAAATGAAAGCCTTAGGATGATTTATAAATGTTTTAGGACACTTTTGAACTGTCCAGTTTCAAAATGATTCATTGCAAGATGCCCAAAAGGCACCTAAAAAGAAGCCTGATGCCCTGTTTATTATAGTTTGACCCCTTATTGCGTATGTCACACATACACGTACCAGAGAAAGAAAAAAAAATATGAAGGAAAGATATGTGCAAGTGTAGACATGGCTTCCATAAAATAGTAGAGGGAGTAAATAGTTCTCCTAAAACTAACATAAAAAACATATATTGACCCATTTCACTTCGTTCCCAAGACAATATTTCAAAATAAAAGACTTATTAAATGAAAATTGTTCAGGACAAGTTGATAAGTGTGTGCCAATCTTCAAAAACCACAATTTAAAAAAAAATCTTAGTTTATTTTTGCCTCAATGAGCAGTGTCTCTCATTAATTCACATCAAATAGAAAATATTTGTTTCATATGTTCTCATTCAAAACAACTATCAGTATTCGAACATATTCGATTCTATTCGATTCTTAACCTTTATTATTCGATTCGATTCACCTCGAAGGATTTCGAGATTTCCACACCTCTAATTAACATGCAGAAACTGATGAAAATGAAGTTTTGTATTTCGGTTCTTTACCGTTGTAGAGGTTGGTAGGGGTCTTTTTTACAGCGAATAGGTTGGATTTCTCCACGACTCAGTTTAATATGTGGTTAGCTACAATATCTGAAAAGCACTCATGTGGATATTTTGTACTGACTGCCGTTTTTTGTGACTCTACCATAGCAAGACTTGTTGTTGGTCTAGTCCATACGTGATACCGAGTAAACGTGTGTGCTGAGTGGACGAACACGAAGGAGTGGACAGGGACAAGCGCCTATACATGGATGCGCGTGTCCTTCTCTACCGCTTTGCGTTCGCACTCGGTGTTGGTCAAGTTTACTCCGTGTTAGCAATGTAGCTGCGAGAAGCGCAATCAGGGTTTCTTCGCAATTTCAAAGGCAGATTTTGGGTTCATTACGATTGGTTATGTTTATTTAAATGGTTAAAAGCGCGAACCAAACACGGACGAAACAAGAAATAGGTATGAAAAAGGCAGACCCTAGTTAGAAAAGATTTTATAGAAGAAATATTCACTCGGCCGGTCTGTCGTTCACCATATCTAAAACTAGAGTCCTGTGCGAATAGCCGTTTGATCATTCGCATCCGTTACGGATCCGCAGATTTTGTATCCGCATCTTAACCGCATCCGCGAAATTTGGAACCGCATCCGACCCTTAGGCTGCGCATTCATTTGAGATCATTTAAACAAAGCGTGAATAAAAATAAAAAAGAGCATCTGGATTGCATCCTATATGCCTACTGCTTACCTTTCTACAAAGAACTCTCGTCAGAATACGGTGAAAGTTAATTCATCGTATTCTGTTTGATCACACTCATAAAATAAGCGATCATCCTCGATGATCGAAGTTATGAGATTGTCTTGGGAGTCCGTGACACTGGCACTCTGTCAACAGGATGCGGTAAACAAAGGAAATATTAATATTTACATTATCTTTGCTTTATGAAACTCACTTCAAGCAAACGCAAATAAAAATTAGCAAAGGAGGGACTAGTAACATATTGTATCATTTTATTTAGGCCAGGCAAGAAAAAAGTAGGAGAGGAAAGGCGCTCACTCGCCGTAGTATTGCACTCGTGTGCATGTGGTATGGCGCGAGTACACACCGGGAAAATATCACAATATTCAATGATGGTAACACCGCCTATCTGTTTTAGTTTTAAACGGGAACCCTCAACTGCATGCTTGGAACCATATACATAAAATAATTCAATGCCAACTGCCGAGAAAACGAAAACACGCACACACACAACCTTTCACTTGTCAAGGCCATTGGTGACAGGGCTATTTGCGGTACGCTAATCGGCTGACTCTGCAGATTTCCGCCATCCGCCCTTAAACGCTGCGCATTAACGGCACGGGCCCGCCGACGTTCATCTTGACTAGCAACGAGGACAAGCCACGGAAGCAACACTGGTAGCAGTGGCGACAACGGCATCAGCGACGACATCGGCTGAGGCGACACCAAGCTTGGCAGTGGCTATAAAAGAAGCAGTGAAGCATTTCGACGGGAGCAGTCGGCAACAGGGCTATCTGCCGTACGCTAATCGGCTGACACTGCAGGTAGGAGCAGTACCATTTTTTATTACTGTTAAGTCAAAAATTCCTGTCGCTGACTGCCACCTGTGAGTGCCCACTGCCATGTCCCAAAACGGTTTGTGTCTGCACTGTAAGACGAAAATTGTGGATCATGACCTTCTCTTGACTTGTAACGAGTGCCAGTTCACCTATCATATTGACAATTGTTCGGGCGTGAAAGAAATTGCTCTCGGAGGTAAAAAAACGGGGTTCAAAGAAACGTGGAAATGTCTGACGTGCCGGGGATCAAATCCAAGAACCAGGAGCACTCACGACGATGAGCAGTCGTTTGAAGAGCCGTCAGACGTGCAACAACAGCTAACTCGAATAATGGGGATGTTGACAGTACTTGCACCACTAGAGCAGTAAGTTGACGAATTGGTAGAAATAAAAGAAGCTGTGATGCACATTGAAAAATCGGTAAGGTTGATGTTGGATACCTATGATGAAGTACTGAAAAAAAAAAGGAGGAACATGACAGCGACATCAAAGAATTAAAAAAGAAAGTAAACGAACTAGAGCAAGAGCGAAAGACTGATGAAACTGCCCAGATCAAAAAAGAACTAAATAGGCTGGGGCAGTATAAACAAATGAATGATCTCGAAGTGCACGGACTCGCTGAAACCCCAAATGAGATTCTGCTTGGTGAACTGAACACGATAGCTGATGAGATCCAAGCACCAAGGTTGACAGAAGATAAAGTAGAGGCTATTCACCGCGTCCCAAATAAAGCAAAAAACGTGCCCATGGTTATCGTGCGCTTTGTTAACCGAAAGGGGCGAAATATGTGGCTTCAGAACAAGCAGAAGTCAAGGCACGAAGAAAGTGCAGATAATGTGTACCTGGAAGAGAACATCACTGCGTCAAACAGGAAACCCTTCTATGATGGCAGGATGAAGGCCAAGCACCTGGGTTACAAGTTTGCGTGGCACAGAGAAGGAATTTTGCACGTAAGAAAACAAGAAGGCGAAGCAACTATTCGAATCGAGCATGAAGATGATCTCGCAAAAATTAGATAGAAATTTACTAAACTCCAAGCCGTGTTTTTTTTCTTTACTTTGTTTTTTAAACTCATGGAAACGTTTACATATGCCACGCCAGTGGGTTTAAATGAGCACGGTCTTTACAACAGTTTTTTTTAAGAGGTGCTTTCATAAAAAGAAAGGGCAGTTTTCTGCGATTCATTTCAATATAAGAAGTATAAGAAACAAGACCGATGACATTGACATTTTTTTACTCGCTATGTTTGCGTCTTGGTGTAATAATGTTTACAGAAACATGGCTCACGGAAAGTGATCACGCGCCATATTTTGAAGGCTACAGACGTGCAAGCCTTTGAAGAACGCAAAAGCGAGAAAGTGGCGTTGTGATTTATGTTAAGGAAAACATCTCGTACCCCGTTGTTAAAGAATTTTCAGTTATTAATTTTTATGTTGAATGTTATGTTCTGTGTATAGGAACGGCAGTGATTTTTGTTATGTATAGACCACCAACAGGAGATAAAGGTGATTTTTTTTTTAATATTTTTTTTGGAAAACTTGTTTATTTTTCTTTCTAACTACCAACTACCGTTTCTTATCATGGGTGACGTAAACATCGACCCCTATTTAAAAAAAAAACACTGACTTCAGTTCTGGGTAATACGGGTAAAAGAAAAAAGAAAGAAGACGAAACTACAATTTGAGTTGTAAGTCAGCGCGACGTGAGTGACCGTTTTTCTGGTGTGCGTTCATTTTCAGCGTGAGTGAGTTTACTTTTGCGCTTCTCCTACAATATGAATATCCAAATCACCCAAGCATCCATTCTAAAAAGATTCAGTTCTGAGGTTTTTTCCAGCGATATTGTCGCGAATTAAGGCGACGAGAAGGTGAACAGTGAACTGAAAAATGGTTTAATGGGTGAAATTGTGCCAACCAAAAATAAGTACAGGAAGAGCGTCAAGGTAGCAGAAAAGCAGGCGGCGATTCTACGGCGAATCCGAGAGCGCGAGCGAGACTGACTCGACAAGGTCGCGGGTAGCTGCCTATCTACCGTGCGTCACTATCTCGAAAGTTCGGCAAAGGCTCGAGCGTTGCGTGCTCGGGGCGAGGATGAACTGGCACTTTCGAGAATAACAAAGTAGAGCGAAAGTTACGTCTGGTGCGAGAATGAACGGGAATCTTCTCGAAGACCGTGACCAAGCGTTGCTTTCTCGGCTCCTGCGGGCGGCATCATCCCCCCCTTTTAAAAGTGCATCGCCCCGATGCAAAGCAAAAGGGAAACGGAAATGGCTCAAACATTCACGGTGAAACGAAATAAACATGCAATGTAACAATCCTAACGCGCGTAGAACGGCTTGAGTCGAACTACGTGGACGACTTCGGGTCGTGGCTGGCGGCGTCCGGATGGTCGAGTTCCGTCGGGGAGCACCTCGTAGTTCAAGTCCCTAAGGCGGCGGATGACCTTGTAGGGTCCGAAGTAGCGTTTTAACAGTTTCTCGCTGAGGCCGCGGCGGCGAATGGGTGCCCACACCCACACCCTGTCTCCGGGCTAGAACTCCACGTCGCGGCGGCGAAGGTTGTACCGGCAAGCGTCGACACGTTGCTGGCCCTTTATGCGAAGGCAGGCTAGCTGGCGTACCTCTTCTGCTCGTTGGGTGACCAGCTGGGCGTCGTCGGTGCCGTCATCCGTCGGGTCGTGGGGCAGCATGGCGCCGAGCATCGTTGTCACCTTTCTGCCGTGCACCAGCTGTAAGGGTGTAATGCCGGTAGTTTCTTGAATCGCCGTGTTGTACGCAAACGTGACGTAGGGCAACACTTCATCCCACGTCTTGTGCTCCACGTCCACGTACATCGAAATCATGTCGGCGATGGTCTTGTTTAGTCGCTCCGTCAGCCAGTTGGTCTGCGGGTTGTTTGCCGTGGTCCGGCGGTGTTCGGTGTGGCTCAGGCGGAGTATCTCTTGTGTCAGTTGCGCCATGAACGAGGATCCTCGGTCCGTAATCAGGACTTGGGGAGCGCCGTTTCGGAGGACGATAAACTCCACGGCGTACCTGGTGAGATAATCAGTTGCCACGATTATCCAACGGTTTCTCTGCGTCGACGATGGGAAGGGTCCGAGAAGATCCATTCCAACCTGCTGGAACGGTGCAGTCGGGGGCGCGATCGATTGCAGGGGACCTGCCGGCTTCGTCGGTGGTTTCTTGCGTCGTTGGCATTCGTCGCACGAAAGGACGTAGAGGTGGACAGTCTTCGGGAGCTTGGGCCAGTAGTATTTTTCTCGGATCCGTGCAAGAGTCCTACTGTAGCCAAGGTGATCAGATGTTGGGTCGTCGTGGCAGGCTTGGAAGATCTCTTTTCGAAGACTAGCAGGAATCACCAGGAGCCACGTCGAGTTGTTGTCCCCGAAGTTTTCTTTATAGAGGATACCTCTCCAGACGGCGAATCTTGGCAGGTCACGTGAGAAGGCTCGGGGAATTCTACCCCCTCGTCCCTCCAAGTGGTCGATCAGTGCACGCAACTCAGGATCGTCCCGCTGGAGCGCTGCCATACCGTGAATGCTCACCGCGCCAAGAAAGTGGTCGTCGTCGTCGCCGTCGTCTTTGGCACATCCGTAAGCTGACTCGACAGGGGCTCTGGACAGGCAGTCGGCGTCGCTGTATTTTTGGCCTGACTTGTAGACCACGGTCACGTCGTATTCTTGCAGTCGTAGGCTCCACCGAGCGAGGGGTCCCGATGGGTCCTTCAGGCTAGCTAACCGGGCGGAATTTCGTGATGGCCCAGACGACGGCCAGACATTCCTTTTCGGTTGTCGAGTAATTGCGTTCCGCGTTCGACAGCGTCCGGCTAGCGTATGCGATCACGCGCTCCGCACCGTCCTGTCGTTGGACCAGTACCGCTCCGAGTCCTGTACTACTGGCGTCCGTGTGAACCTCCGTTTCGGCTGATTGGTCGAAGTGGCCGAGAATCGGTGGTGACTGGAGCGGTCGCTTTAGTTCGTCGAACGCCTGTTGTTGTTCTCCACCCCAATCGAAGTTCACGGCGTCTTTCGTAAGGTGCGTTAGCGGCGCAGAAAGCTTGGCGAAATCCCGAACGAATCGCCGGTAGAATGCGCAAATTCCAAGGAATCTTCGGACGGCCTTTTTGTCGGTGGGCGGTGGAAAGGCCGCTACGGCGCGAGTTTTCTCAGGGTCAGGACTTACACCTTCGATGCTCACAACGTGGCCCAGGAACTTCAGTTTGCCGTAGGCAAACCGGCACTTCGGCGGCTTTAGGGTGAGTCCTGCGGTCCTGATTGCCTCAAAAACGGCCCGAAGGCGTAGCCAAATGATCGTCGAAGCTGGCCAAGAATACCACGACGTCGTCGACGTAAACGAGACAGCTCTGCCACTTGACGCCTGCCAGAACGGTGTCCATGACACGTTGGAAGGTTGCCGGCGCCGTGCACAGTCCGAAGGGCAACACTTTGAACTCATACAGTCCGTCGGGAGTGACGAAGGCAGTCTTTTCTCGGTTCCGTTCGTCGACTTCGATCTGCCAGTAGCCACTCTTAAGGTCCATCAACGAAAAGTATCGGGAGTGGCGCAGCCGGTCCAGCGTGTCGTCGATGCGCGGGAGCGGATACACGTCTTTGTTGGTGATCGCGTTGAGCCGTCGGTAGTCAACGCAGAAGCGAAGTGTTCCGTCCTTCTTCTTCACGAGTACGACTGGAGTGGCCCACGGGCTGCTTGAAGGCTGAATGATGTCGTCGTTGAGCATCTCTTGCACTTGTTCCTGAATGGCCTCTCGTTCCTTTGGGGAGACCCGGTGCGGCAGCCGATGCACAGGGAGCGCGTCCTCTTTGGTAATGATGCGGTGTTTAGCAACTGTTGTCTGGCGCACCCTCGACGTCGTCGCAAAGCAGTCGCCGAACTCGGCGAGGAGGTCTCCGAGGTGTTTTCGCTCCGTGTTGCTGAGCTTGGGGTTAACATCGAACTGTGGCGGCGGTGCACTGTACGGCTGACATGGCGAGGGCTCGTCGGAGATCACGGCAATTTCGGCGTCGGCCCGGAGTTCCTCGATGTGTGCTACAGCCGCACCTTTCGTGAGGTGCTGCGCCTCCGGTCGAAACTTCGTCATGAGGACCACACAACGTCCATCCTGCAGCTCTACTACGCCCCTTGCGACGCCAGTTCCTCTTCCAAGAAGCAGTTGGACATTGCCTTCGAGAAGGACTTTCCCGCTGGAAACTGCATCGATCACGACGGGCACAAGAACACTCGATTGTGGCGGCAGGTTCACGTGGTCCGCAATGACTCGGACGGCGGCTGGCGACGTTTTGGATCCCTCGGGAGGTAGCACGGGTTTCCGCAGCGTCAACCTGTTTGCTCCAACGTCGATCACCGCACCGTACTCACAGAGGAAGTCCATGCCAAGGATGACGCCTCTCGAACAGTCTTTGAGGACGACGAATTTCACGGGGCAGGTCTCTCCGTGGATGTCCACGCGCGCAGTACACCTTCCCACTGGTGCGATGAGATGTCCACCGGCGGTTCGTATTATCGAGCCTTCCCACGGCATCATCCCCTTCCGAAGGCGGCGAGAGAGCTTCCCACTTAAAACCGAATAATCTGCTCCGGTGTCAATGAGCGCCTTCGCGTCGAGGCCGTCGATGATTACGTCGAGCTTATTGGACACCGTCGCAGAAGCTTCGCTCTGACGAGTCTCGTCGCTAGTGTGGGAGCCCTCCGACGTTTGTGGAGGATATTGGCGTCGTTCGTCCTCGGCAATACCACCTCCCGGTATTGCCGCTTTCATTTTTCCCGGCGGGACACGGGAGACAGGCTCTCTCAGCGGGACCTACGATGAGGCGATGCAGGGCGTTGCGGTGATGGCGATCGGAAAGCGCGGCGGGGAGACGGTCCTGTGGATGGCGAACGGCAGAGGTATTCGTCGATGTCCCTAGGTTGCTCTCCGTAGCGTGGTCGCGGGTCGTCGGGGTGGAAGCCTCGTAACCCCAGCTGCCGGTACGGGCAACGGCGGTAGACATGGTCGGCTTCCCCGCAATGGTAACAAAGTGGGCGTCGGTCGGCCGTTCGCCACACGTCGGTCTTCCATGGCGCAACTTGTTCTGGACGAACATGCGCCCGGTCTTCCTGGCGTCGGGGATGCTGCGGCTCTGGAGGCACACGTCGGGGAGGCGCCATGTACGGACGCGGGGCTGATGGTGCTCGGCGAACCATTGCGGCGTAGCTTAACGTCGGTTCCTCCGGTGTCGTCGTGTTGATGGGAACCTCAAGGTGGACCCCCCGTTGTACTTCCTCGCGCACAGCCTCGGCGATGGAGAGTGTCGCTGGACAACATTGAAATCGCTGCGATTTCAATGTTGTGCGTTGTATACAGAAGACAGGAATTATCGCCGATGTGACCGTGTGTTCGCGTATCAGTGGTGTAAAAAAAAAGATGAGATTACGTAAACTGACGGACATTGATGCCGCTGGTCGGGCCGTGATCGGAGGGGGAAGGGTGTCGCAGGTTGGCATTCTGCTTTGCATTAAAGAGTTTAAGACCACTTGAGGAATTAGGTGCAATTGATCGACGTGCGGATAGTCATGTTGGAACGCTGGTCTGAACAGTAAGCTGCTATCGAAGAGTGGTCAATGTGACTGTCGGTTGTCTCCTCCCCAAGAGCGATTGCGCTCTCGGTAAAGAACTGAGCAGTACGAAATTATGACGGAAAGTACGTATATTTACAGTGGGGAATTTTAGCATTAAAAAGAATAGTAGGTAAAATCGAAAAAGAAGCTACCCTTTATTTTGCTGCTTAAATATACTGCGGTTCCTGGAGAAACTGCCCTCCAAGTGGCGCGCTGGGATAAGCGCTAGACGTTTTTGAGCTCGCCACGGCGTAGCTCCGTACACTTAACACCTGTCGTAAGTCGCGGCTTTGACTGCATTCAAGTTGATCGAAACGCTATTTCTCTGCCCGTGAAGCATCACTTCCTGCTGAGTGAATATCCACTCTACAGATAATAATTCAAGACGGCAATTGCAGCCGTGCGCGAACAGCACAAATAGAAAAACAAACAGTACAATCTAAATACAGGATACGACGTGCCGTGCGGGGAAACAAGCTCACGGCTTGGAACCGGATCGGAGTGGCTTGATTTATTGGTTTTGAAATAATTACGGCATCATCGATCGTTTTCGTTTTATTAAGAGATTCATCCCCTGAGCCATTAAAAATTCTCTCAGAGGTATGACATTGCTGGAAAAAATCAACATGGTCACAATATTGTTTTATAGACTAAGCAGTCACCGGGAAGTTCCGCACGTTCAAAACGACCAGTATAAAAGACGGAAACGCAGAGCTCGGGTATAGTGATCGGGTTAGTGTACCGTTGTACTGATGTTTGTATGTGCGATGTATGTGTATGCGCTCAATGTATGTTCACCTGTTGTTTGTAGTATGCGTAATGTGTCTTAATGTGTGTACAATAGAGGTTCCCGAAGATCTCGAAGCGCAATGGTGACGCAAGGAAGTAACAATATTTCTTTGCAGAACATGAATTGGGCGCTACCTAGAGCCACATAGCCTACCTGATTGCAATCGCTCTGCTTGACCCTGCCATCTGGTGGCAAGCGATTTAACCTTCTTTCATGCTTCGCGATAAATTGCGGCTTCGAGTTTGTTCTTTTGAGAGCGGCTTTTAGTTTCGGGAATTTGTTTGCCATTCCTCCGTGATGTGCGGTTGACGAAGGAATTGTGACTCGAGGAACAGCGAACGTCAGACGTAAAGTATGCGAAGTAACTTGATATCGGTTGTTTATGCTTAACATCGCAGTGCTGACGGCGAGACGACTGGGCAACTGCTTTTGAAACGCAAATATGTCTGTACCTGCGGGGGGAATCAGGCTTCAGAAATAAACACAGTTCACGGAAAGCTCGCGGTACGCTTTAATTTGCTGCTCCTCTCGTCCCGTACAAGAGACGTAGTGTCCGCGTTAGGCCTTATTGAGCTCGATTTGCTCGATTCGGGGCCGCCATAATGAGATGCAAGCGACGGAGAAACTTTGCTCTCCTGCTTCAAGGACGAAAGTTTAGCTTTTTCTAAAGAAACATAGGTTACAAGACCGTTCCTCCCTTTTGAGAGGACTATCGATAACCTTTTTTCTAAGAGTGAAGTCTCGCGATTCTGGTACCAGTGCCTGGCCGTTCCTCAGAGCCGAACTCCGTAGGCGCTATTCGTCCGTCCATCGGTTGTGCTGGGTCACTCGTTTCTACTGATGTAGCCGGTCCTCGACGTCTTCATAAGGCTCACCATGAACGGACGCGGGCGTACGAGCAACGACGGGTAGGACAACAACGGGCGTAGTGGTAATCGTCTCAGTCTCCTTCTTTATCCTCTCTGTCAGGGGACTGAATTCCGGGGGTTGTGCTTTGGAACGGAGGCTTGTCCGGGCTGCGGCGTCATCGGCGCATGGCAGCCTCCCGGCTGTGCACCTCACTTGGCGGGGGTGTTTTCGGAGGAGTACGCTTCACTTGTATAGATACAATACCCGGCCTCTCCACCTAAATGTCACGAATGACAATTGATGAGGCGACAAAAACTGAAGCAAACTAAACTTTGAATGGGGCGAATTTGTGCCTAAAAATAATATAAAAGAAGGTTAGCGTAGCTGGCGTCGATGTTGGCGAAAGAGCAGGATCAAACGCTGGGCGAGACTGGCTCCGGCTCGCCATGCGGAGCACCTTTTGTACCCGCGTGTGTTTCTGGAACATTCAGCGTAAAGCTTCCGGTGCTTAGAGAATTCGTAACTCGATCGTACGACAATATTCTCGAACTTACGAGAACGCCAATTAAAATAATAAATAAAAGAACATTCCGCTCTCTGGAATCGATCCTGGTACCTCCGCGGGACAGCGAAGCACGGTAACCATTTGGCCACGTACGCGCTCGTTCGGCGACGCGTTTGGCACTCTGTTGTTTGGGGTGTGACTAAAAGAAATTTGTTAGAGTGTTTTCAAACGAACGAATAGGTACATTAGCAGGTGGGGTAGAAATAAACAAAGCAATAAACAATGTAGTGAGCCCCAGTTCCTTAGTGACCCCCAGTGACCCCCAGTTCCTTACTGAGTAAGCAATGTATGTAAGCTGGTAAACATTAAATGAGCAAAATCGCTTCCTATACAGATCTTCAACACCATCAACAAATCTGAGCCTCAGCCACCCCGAAAGATCGATGTCCTCTACGGAGACAGATTCGGGCAGAAAGAGGTAAACTGCGCCAACCAGAAGGAAAGAAATGCTAAAGGTAAACATCCAGAAGGCTATTGCACAAAACAGAAAGTGAGCAGAACAAAAGTCAGGCATGCGGCTCACTTGCTTTCTAATGGCATCTGCGTTTGAAGAAACTTGGAGTCTTGGTGATATATCATGGCGTCTCAATAGCCAGCAGTTTCTTGTCCCCCACCTCTAGCCGACAGCCCAAGTGCTATGGCTGCCCATGGTACTTAGAGCCAAAAAACAAATGAAAGAATGTCCTCATGACCCCGAGTAGAACGCAATGCATGTTGCCGATAACAAATCGCGTACCGCAGTAAAATTTGGGTGTGAAGCTAAGCACAGTGGGGCTCTTGAAGGCCCTTTACAGAGTGGTCATTCTCAACTGCCTCTGCAGCTTGCCGTCTCATCCAATGGCCATTTCTTAGCGAGTGTGTTCTTCCAGGCAGGTAGGTATGAACATGCCATTTGCCTGGCAATAAATGGAATTTTTCAGGGTGTTAACAGAAGGGGTAACAATAGAGACCATTAAATTGTCTTATCCCCTGAAGCATTACTCTCGCAGCTGCATCACCTGACAATGCACGACATGTAATGTAAACAACCATGATCTTGCCTGTCTCTGAGTGACGCCACGTAAGTCCACTAATGACAAGGCTGATATGCTCTACGCGAAAGTGGTTAATGAGCGTTTTCATCACCGATTTTACGCCAAACCACAAGAGCATCAAAATCTGGAACGTCTTTCGTATGAGAGGTGGAAGTTCAGGAATAACACAGTGCAAGGACCAAAGAGACTTTCACGAACTCTTGAGCACCTGTGCACGTCCGTATTCTAGAAAAGAGAGATATTAAATTTAAAACAAGCAGGGCGTGCCTTGTGCATCGCAACGTCTACAATATATTCAGAGGGCTTGTTACTGGCTGAACTGGTTGGTTTAATGAAATATTTATAGATATTTATCGTTTTCAAAAAATTATCGTAAGGTGTCTGACAACTTCATCTGCAGGAATCTTCACTTGCTATGCCACGCATCATTACAACATGAAAAATGCGTAGGATTTTCTTCTAGGTATTCATTAAAATTACTATAGAAAAAGTGGCTGCACGTTCCTCTCCCTCTTCGAAAGCGCGACAGAACTTTGAAGAACATAAATGTGGTGCTCGGGAGGGTATTAGATGATGGCAGAAGTGTTGTAAAAGCGATAAAAAATTGACCTAAGCACTCTCTTGTTAGTTGAAACCTAATAAAAAAACAAAACAGTGTCATCAAGATGAGGCAAGCCTCAATGTTAGTGAAAGGACTACCTTTAAGAAGTGCAGACTTATCAATGTTAGGGCTGTCAGGCGCAGCTGAACTACCAGTTTCAGCTGCACCATTGGCAGATCCAGAGTTAGTCTCTAGTGCATGATCGTCAGTTTTAGAGTCGGAACAGTTGATCGGCTCCTCCGTCTCACTCCGATAGCACGAAGAAGGACCTGACGGCTGAGCTTGGGCACCATCCAGCGTTGAGGAGAGTACAGCAACTTGTGCATCGCCTACGACTGCTGGGCTGGTTGCTGCACTGGAGGTTGCCGTTGATGAGGCTCGCCATCGTCGACAGTTTTCCCGTGGCAGCTCTATTTAGTTATTCGAAAATAAAATTCACTATTATCTTTGGTACACCCAGCAACAAACTTCCGAAACAAAAGGGGGCAACAGCAGAAACGGTAAAATGCTCAAAATTGCCCTTCCCAACACAGAACCCAAACAACTAGCCAGTTAAAAAAAGGTTCACAATTGACAAAAATTGGTAATCGGAAGAAATAAATCAAGCTCTCAAGCATTTGCTTCATCTTACATGGTGTCTAAAGACAAAACAATCTATATGTGATAATGAATAATCTGTACTAAATGTGCAGATGAATGAATCGTACGTGGCTAGAACTAAATGAATCCCAGGTGATTTGTGGAATTGGCCACCTGTGTGCTTTCTGAGATTCCACTTTTGTGTAAGAGGACGTACAGATGGCATCAAACCTGTCTAGAGTGCAGGAGCGCACGGCTCCTGCGCATGCTCCGGACTGTGCATGTGACACCTGCTGGCGGCTGCTGGTCCCAACATAGGGCGCCTCAGAGCATGCACCACCATTGAGCAGCGCTGGACAAGTGCTACATTTGTGCTGACCCTTGGGCTGACTTCGCCGGCTGCCCTAGGAGCAATCTGCGCCTTCAGCCCGCCAAATAAAGAAGTTTGGTGTGGCCGCCTACGCGCCACTGGCTCTGCATTATCGCGCATTTTTTTGAGGGGAACTTAGCTGCTGATCTCGCGCACTTGCATCTGTACCCGCGCGAAACCACTCATGGTGTTCGCGGGTAGCTACGAATTTTCTTGTTTTTCGTGTAATGCTTCCTCACCTCTGCCAATTGAAGTGCTTGTTATCTCTGGTATTTTGATCAATTGTTTTCACGATAAAAACACAACCGCGTAACTTTGGCTCTAAGTCCATCGCAGGTTGAGTTGTAGTATAGGGTCTATGAAGAGCATAACTCAGGAGGATGATGGCAGGGATTGCTTGAAGAAATAATTATCACTGACAAGGAAAGTTTCAATTTTAGCGTCGCTATATCCGAGAACACCTGGCTGTGGCGAAACAAAGAGACAAGTTAAATGCGTGCAAAGTGAAGGGCGCACACTTTTCGCTACCGTTTCCTGCATTACCGTAGAAAATTGTCCCCGAGTATAGTGTCTCGCAAATTCTAAGATTCTCGGCGATTCCCAGTGTCACTTCTGCAACAACATTTACTTTAAAGTATGCGGAAAATAAATGCCACTCATGCTTTACAGCTCTTTGAAGCGGTTAACTTTAGGCACTCGAATAGCTAAAGTTTAGGCTTGGGCGAGTTGGTACGTACTTCGGAATTAAAAACAGCGCGAAAAGACGAGGACCAGACAAAGAAGTGACACGGACGTAGCGCTGAATTACAACTGAATTTATTGAACGCAAAATAGCAATATATATTTGCGGTGTCACGAACAAAAACAGAAAACGAATTCAGCCCTTGTGATGCATCACTAATGAAAATAAAACGATGATAAAATATATATATATATAAATAAAACATGAGCGATGACACAGCCGCACAGAGTACGCGGCAAAATCTCCAAGGAATCTTCGCAGAGCTTTCTTCTTTGTGGGCGCTGGAAATGACGCGACGGCGTGAGTTTTCTCGGGGTCTGGACGGATGCCTTCATTACTAATCACGTGACCTAGGAATTCCAGTTCGCCATAGGCGAACCGGCTTGAGGGTGAGTCCGCCAGTTTTTATGGCTTGGGAAACAGCTGTTAGTCGTCGCAAGGGCTCTTCGAAGTCACTTGAAAACACTTCGACGTCTTTAAGGTAGACACACAGCTCTGCCACTTCAGTCCTGCCTGCACTGTGTCCATGACACGCTGCAAAGTTGCTTGCGCAGTGCATAGTCCGAAGGGCATCACCTTATACTCGCACAACCTATCCGGCGTGACAAAAGCTGTCTTCTCCCGGTCCCGTTCGTCGACTTCAATCTGCCAGTAGTAGCTCTTCAGGTCCATTGATGAAAAATATAGAGAGTGGCGCAGCCGGTCTCGCGTGTCATTGATGCGGGGGAGTGGATAGACGTCTTTCTACGTTACAGCGTTCAGCTGCCGATAGTCCACGCAGAATATAAGCGTTCCGTCCTTCTCCTTAAATTAACCAGCACGACTGGAGAGGCCTGCGGACAGCTTGAAGGGTGGATTATGTCGTCGTTCAGCATTTCTTACACTTGCTCTTGTATGACCTTTCTTTCTTTTCTTGAGGCTCGGTAGGCGATCCGTGCACAGGGAGTGCGTCGTCCTCGGTAACGATGCGATGTTTCGCAACGGCGGTTTGCCGCACCCTCGACGACGTCGCGAAGCAGTCGCTGTATTCGGCGAGGAGGTCACTCAGCTGCCGTCGTTTCAGGCCTGGAAGCTTGGGGTCAATGTCGAGCTGCGCTGGCGGAGTAGTGTCTTGCTGAGGTGGGAATGATTCTTCAGCAATCACGGCTATTTCGGCGGAGTTCCGAAGTCCCTCGACGTGGCCCACAGTGGCACCTTTTGTAAGATGTTGCGTTTCTTGTCGGAAGTTCGTAACGAGGACCACGGCGCGCCCATCCTGAAGTTCAGCAACTCCTCTTGCGACGCCTATTCCTCTTCTCAGGAGAAATTGAAGGTTGCCTTCTAGAACAACTTCGCCGCAGGTCGCTTCATCGGTCACGACAAGTACGACAACACTTGATCACGGCGGCAGGTTTACGTGGTCGGCAGCGACTCGGACGACGGCTGACGCTGTTTGGGGTTTCTCTGAAGGCGGAACAGGCTTGCGCAGCGTCAATCTGTGGTCGCCAAGGTTGATGACGCCACGGTATTCATACAGAAATTCCATGCCGAGGATGACGTCTCTGGAACAGTCTTGTAGAATGACGAACTTCACAGGGCACGTCTCACCGTGGATCTCGACGCGAGCAGTGCATCTCTCGACTGGTGTAATGAGGTGTCCTTCGGCGGTCCGTATTGTAGGTCCATCCCACGGCGTCGTGACTTTTCGAAGACGGCGAGAGAGCCTCCCACTCATGAATGAGTAGTCTGCTCCGGTGCCCACATCTGCCGATGAGTCGTGGCCGTCGATGACGACGTTTAGGTTCTTGGACACTGTTGCACGCGCGTCGTTGTGATGCGTGGCGTCGAGAGATTGGGAGCGCTCTGGTGTTCTTGGAGGCTCTTTACTTCGTTCGTCTTCGGCAACGCCACCTCCAGGATTTGCCGCACTTTGTTTTCCCGGCGAGACAGGGGGGACAAGCTGTCACGGCGCGACCGACGGAAAGGCAATGCGGAACATCTGGGGGATGGAGAACGGGAACCTTGTGGTGCCGTTGGCGCTGGTGACGGAGGGTGACGGAGGTATTCCTCGATGTCCCTTGGTCGTTCTCCAAAGCGAGGTCGACGATCGTGTAACGCGAATCCTCGCAGGCCGAGCTGGCGTAAGGGCGCCTTCGGTAAACGTGGTCAGCCTCCTCGCAGTGGAAGCATATCGGGCGTCCGCCAACCGTGCGCGATACGTCGGTCTCTCGAGGTCCACGCTGCTCTTGGCGCGGAGCGTACTGCGGCGAAAAAACCTCTTGTCGGGGTGCAGCTGAGTACTGCCGGGAGACAGGGGGCTGCGGACGACGAGCAACTGCGGCGTAGGTTAAAGCTGGTGGTTCCGGTGCGGCGTCGGCGAGAACGTCTGGTTGGAACGCTTGCTGGACCTCACCTCTTCTCGAACAATCTCGGCAATCGAGAGTGAAGATGGACGTTCAGCGGCAGGTACCAGCTTCTTTAGTTCTTCACGGATGATGTCCCGGACAATTTCTCAGATCCCCGGAATATTGGGGCTGAGTAGCAGCTTGACGGCGTGGGTGCAGCAACGCCAGGAGCCCAATGGAAGTGAGCGGCTCGTGCTTGCATGGCCCGTTCAATGTTGGTCGCCTCTGTTACAAACGTTTCGACGGTTGTCGGTCGATATCGCACCAAGCCTCCGAAGATGCTCTCCTTGACATTTCGTCTCAGGATTCTCAGTTTCTTTGCTTCGGAGGCTTGAGGATCGGCGCTGTTGCTGAGTCGAAGAGCATCTTCGACAAAGCTAATGACGCTCTCGTTAGGGCCCTTGTATCCTCGCTTCAAGCAGCTCTTCGGCGCGTTCTCTCCGCTGTAGGTTGGCGAACGTACCACAGAGCTCAGCCTTCAGTTGCTCCCAAGAGATGAGTGACGCTTCGCGGTTTTCAAACCAATTCCGTGCTGTGACCTCCAAAACGAAGTAAACGTTTTGAAGGCACTGCTCCGGCGTCCATCCTTTATGGCGAGCCACTCGTTTGTAATGTTGCAGCCAATCTTCTACGACCTCATGGGCTTTGCCGTAAAAGGGCGTCGGAGTGCGGGGAGCGACGGGCAGGTGCACGACGGCGGCGGCCGGGGTCTGCGACTGGTTGGCCATGGTCGCCTTTTCCGGCTTGGGCTTGTACGGCAGCAGACCCAATTCACGGGACTGACCTCTTATACGATGGCTTCTTCGGGCTTCGGTGTCTTCGGCGAAGAGTAGCCTTCCGGGGCTGTGCACGTCGCTTGGCCGGGATGTCTTCGGAGGGGTACGCTTAACGGGCATAGAATGCAGTACCTCGCACCTCCAGCAAAATGTCACGAATGACAGTTGATGAGGCGATGATAACTGAAGAAACTAAACGTTTAATGGGGAGAACTTGTGTCCAAAACAAAAAGGGAACACAAGAAAACAGCAGAGCGTCGCGGGTGTTGATGTTGGCGAAACCGCAGGATCGAGCGCTGAGGCGAGACGGGCTCCGGCATGCCACGCAGAGCCCCATTTGTACACGCGTGGGCTTCTGGAACATTCGGCCTAGAACGTTCGGCTCGTAGAACATTCGTAACTGAATTGAACGAGAAGGTTCTAGAACTTAGGAGAACGCTTTGTAGAAAGAATAAATAAAAGAAGATTCCGCTCCCTGGAATCGAACCCGGATCCTTCGCGCAACAGTCAAGCACGCAAACCACTCGGCCAAGCACGCACTTTTTTTTTTTATTTATTGACTCGGCCAAGCACGCGCTCGCTGGGAAACGCGCGTGGGAATATGGTTCGGACCTCTAAGGCAACATTTGGGCGAAGAATGAGCCTTCCTTGAGTAGTGAATTGTTTTTGCGATGAAAAAAAAAAAGAAGAAGTTAGTTTGGGGGACACTTCGTAAAAGGGCAACACAGAGATCTCTCAGATTTCACATGTGGAACAGGAATGCGATCGGTGAGCATGCGCCGAGTGCTCGCTCTCTGCCAGGGGATGGTGCTAATATGCTAATTGTTTCCACAGTGCAGCAGCCCCGCACTGATATGCGAGCGCATCTTAGTTTGTCTCAATGCTAACGCCGAGTAATATCACTAATCAAAATGCAGCCCTTTGGTTGGTACAAAAACAATATATCACGTTGGGAAATGTGGTTGTTTCATACAAACATGTCGACACGTTGACTGTAGTTACGGTGTGATGCGGATGCCAATCAGAGCGGAAAGGATTGAACTCTTAAGTACTCCGATTCACCGTGTCTAGTGGTTCGTGTTAATGATTGTAGTGTAAGCGCCTATTTACTTCCAAATCACTGAACTCGAAAACTTAAAAAAAAAAAAAAGAAGAGAAAACGCAGATTTTGTTTACCAATGTCAACACATGGTCGGTCATCAAGAGCTGAGATCCTTCTATCTCGATTTGAATATGCCTTGAATTAATAAGAACGGATTTTGAAACGGATTTTGAAGCGGCTTCATACCAATCTTTATTTTCGCTGATATTAGAAAAAAAATCAATAAAAATTAAAAACGAATGTTACGCTTGTAAACAATTAAAACTCTTTTTTTTTTGTTGTTGTAGTGTAGTGAAGCTGTGCTAAAGAGAACCGTGTTTTTCGACTCGCATCACACAAATGTGGAACTCCGTGAGAAAATGACGCTAGCTGTGATAATATCAAGCGAAAGTTTCAAAACATGACGTTACCTAGATTGAAACATAAATAAGAAAGAGAAGATTTTCCAAACACCTTTCTTTCTCTTTCTCTCTTTTCTTCTCTGTGAGCCGATGAAGCCGTCGTCCACAGAAGCCTAAGATTAGCAAAACGCATCCACAATGTCATTACGCGAAATCCCGAAAGAAGCGCCAATAGTAGGGACATGGTCCGTGGAAACCTGCACACGTCCTTCTCGTCTGTCGGCGCTGGAAATGCTGCGACGGAGCGAGTCTTTTCTTAATCTGGGCGAATGCCTTGGTTACTAACCACAAGACCTAGGAAATTAAGTTCGCCCCAGGCCAACCATGACGGCTTGGAGGTGAGTCCGGTGATCAGCATGGTTTAGAGAACAGCTCGAAATCGTCGCAAGTGCTCGTCGAAGTCGCCTGGAAAGACTACGAAAAAGACAAGATAGCCGAGACAGCTCTGCCGCTTCAGTCCTGCTAGTACGGTTGTCATGACACGCTGGAAACCTGCTGGCGCCATGAATAGCTCGAAGGGCATCACTTTGAACTCGTACAGTCCATCCGACGTGAAGAAGGCAGTTGAATAACAATTCACATACAAGTGCACTTTGATCACTTATACCAGGAATTATAGAGACATTTGAAATAATACCAGGGTTATTCGTCAATAACAAATCTAAAATAGAGTTTTTTCTTGTTCGTGAGAGTACAAATTGGTTTAGAGCAAATGAAAAAAAAGGTGATTAAAAATTTGGTATAAGGTGGAACTGTCATCACAAGCATAAGTAGTGCCTGCGCAATTGACGAAGAGAAGATTGAAGTCCCCTCCTACAACAATAGAACCATCAAAAATAGTAGACAGTAATCGACCAAGTTTATCCATAATATTTACTGTGGGGGGACGATAGTAGATGCCTAATAGTAGGCTTCCTCCTTTGGGCAACTGCGCTCAGCACCAAACAGATTCAGTGTCATTCGGTGGCATAGAAGCTGACTGCTTGCCCACCGTGAGTCTATTAATAGAGACAATCCACCGACATGCGCGTTGCGATCATTACGATAGACTGCAAAGCCCTTAGGAAATCCTTCGCTATTAAGCACATAGTCATCGAGCCACGAGTCAGTGCCCATAACCACGTACGACTTATTGCCTCTACTAAGCAGAAAAACTCCTCTATCTTAACGATTGCGGCAGTTTATTAACATAACCGTCGGGCGAGTATCTGGAGACATGGAAACATTATCAGAACTTGTATGAGTGAAAATGCTATATCGTTCTTGTGATCTTGCACATTTATTGTCATGCACGAGGAGCACCTTCTTTTTCTCAGTATCCATGATATACGATTTCCTATTCACGATCACCTTATCGTACGATAGAAAGACTTTGTTAGCCTTGCTTAACCTTATTTCTTTTGAAAAATCCCATACCATTCGCCATTTATCGTGAAGGGCTTTGCTAAAACCCTCTGAGACACTGTAGTTAGAATTTTTAAATTCGAAACCCGAGTAGAATATACTTTCTTTTCCGTTCTTCGACACAAAGTTTAAAATGGTCGGCCTTTTACGATCCTCTCTGTATTAACCGGTCCAATATGTGCCCTTTGGGGTTGATGCCTATCTTTTCGTTGCAGAGTTGGTTGGAAGATGGTTCTTCAATTCTTCCCATGTCGCATTGTTCTTCGTATCTACTATGCCGTAAAACACCAGATTGCACATTCGACTGCGGTTTTCAAGGGCATAAATCTGTGCTTGCAGATTTTCGGTCAGTCCCTAAAACCATCAACACGTTCCTCTAAGTGGTCATTGCTCTTAATCATGCTATCCAGTTCCTTTTCAAAATCTTCTTGCTTACTTTGAATACTGGAAAGTTGTGTCGTAACCCTGTTCATGCCAGCAGTTAGGCTCATAAGCATGGATTCATATTTGCCATCTGTCCAGCCTCGTAGGGGGGCCTGGATTCAATTCGACATCTACCGCCAGTAATAACAACAATACTAAAAATACCAATTTTCTCCAAACCTACGGTTCACATAAAAACAATGATGCCTTCAGCGTGTGTATGGCACTAGGAAAATGTCTTTGGGTGGAGCCGGCAGGCAGAAACAAACTCGAGAATAATATCCAGAATTTGGGGGCTAGTCGTAACGATCAATGGGCAAATTAAATAAAATTCGTTAATTGACTTTTTAATTAATAAAAACGGACATATGGTTTCAATTAGAAACTTGCTGAGCGTCATTGACAACAACTAAATCAATCTTTTTATGAAGATATAAGACATCGGCAGAATTTTACGGCATTCTGACGAAGCGTCCGGCTTCGGCGGGTTTCGAGGTTTCGGTTCCTTATCGTTGCGCCTTTTTTGCGGCCGCGTTCCTGCTCCCTGGTGGTTGCGGCGAGAAGCCACCTCCTCGGCAACCACGTAGGATCGGGGGAAGTAGGGAGTACGTGCGTTGCACTTCTTAGCCACTGGGGAGCAGGACCGCGGGCACTAAGGTGCGCTACAATAAGAAACCGAAACCTAGAAACACATTCAAATGAAGCGCTTCTACAGAACGCCGTAAAATGCTTCCATTGCGTTATATCTTTCTGAAAAGATTTGGTTTAGTGGTTTTCGATGACGTTGAGCAAGAGTCTTATTAAAACAATTAGTTAAGTTTCATTAATTAAAAAGTTAATTAAAGAATTTGAAATAATTAGCCGACTGATCGTTACAATTAGCCCCCTAGGCTATGCCCCCCTGGCCGTATAACTCACCTGCACAAACCGATTAAATGTAACTTTCACGGTTATTTTAAACAAATCTTTTAAGTTAAAAAAAACTCTATAGAGAGAGAGAGAGAGAGAGAGAGAAAAAAAAAATACCAATGCCACAAAAAATTCAAGTTCATTAAGTAAACAACCTTTGATAGCCTGACTGAAATACTATGTTTCAAAAAGAGCCTCCAGAACTGAATTCCATTCAGAAAGGGTACGAGGAAGAAAAACTGCGCTGAAATGCATTTGCTTTGGCGAATATAAAGTGAAGAGGGTGTTTCTTGGTGCGTCGTGTCCTTTTTGTGCTAAGCGGAGTTAAGTAAGTGGGTGTTTCTATGTTTACTTTCTGTGGTCATATCTTATGAAGAAATATTATACGAGTCATTTTCCTACGTGTTTCTAATGTTATTTTCCCTCGTACGTTTTGTGGGGGAGTCTAGTCTTTTTTATTTACCAAATATGAATCTGACCGATTTCGTAGGATAATCTCCATCTGTTCAATGTTTTTTTTTAAATATATGGGTCCCAAAAGACCGACTCTTTCCCAAGTTTAAACCTAATGATTATGCTAAACTCCACAAGCTCGATATATGTAGGGACGTGTTTGAGTTGTCGCCTTGAAAAACACAGTTTTGAGAATGCTGTGGAGCAAATATTCCACATATGTGTTGACCATGTTAAGGAATTAGTAATGATGACGCCTAAATATTTATTGCTAGTAAGATCCGGAATGGCACAGCTAAGTAGCTTTACTCAAATGAGCAAATATTTCGTTTTCTTGTAATTCCAAAAATCACAGGTTTCCCGATGTGCAAGATAATATGCCAATTTTCACATAATTTCTCAATTTTGATTATAGAATCTAGAAGTACAACGTCATCGTTGGTAGTGTTAGTGTCCAAATATAATACAGTCTCCACAAATAAACTTATCAAAACCTACTGCTGCACTATTTGAGCGAGATCATCAACGTGTATTAGAAAAGCAAAGGCGCTAACACACTCCCTTGAGGTACAGCAGATGTGACAGCAATAACCTCGGAAACAGGACCATTTTCATCAACAAACTGAGCTTTATTTCTTAAATATGCTACATTCCAAACGATATTATAAGTAGGCAAACCTAAACGATCTAGCTTGTAAAGCAGTTTCCTATGTGGTCAAAGGCCATACAAAAATCTAAAAAAATTGCATCAACTTCCTCCGAGTCATCGAGTGTCACTAAAAACTCATGAGCCGTCGTTACGAGTTGCGTGACGGTAGACATTCCAATCGTGAACCCATGCTGCTAAGCGATAAGATACCCTTCTCAGTTAAAAACCCTTTAATATAACCGGTCACCACGTGTTCTAGTAACTTACAACTACCATTCATTGATAGTGGCCAATTCTTTTACTCTAAAAATTTATCTCAGATTTTGTGAATCGGTATTAGTTGAGCTCTGTTCCAGTTGTTAGGCACATCACCGGCGAATAACAAAACCTGAAAGATTTTACTCAAAAATGTATCCAGTTGCTCGGCGTTGCGCTTTAAAAAAGCGTTGGGGAACCCATTCGGACCAGAGCTCTTCTTTACTTTCAGTTTACGTAGCATAGTCAAAAACCCCTTCCACTGATATGGACAAAACCTCGCTGCAACTGACTTGCTGGGTTCGCACCTCGTGTTTATTGTGTTTTTTTTTTCATTAAATGCACTTTTAAGGTACCGATGGATAGTTCATGCAACTTTTCTATCGTCGGTAACAAGATTCCACTTATATTTTGTTTTTAAGTACTTCTTTTCTTTCTCCAATGTAACGCAAAATGATTGTGGGCCACTTTTAAAAAATTCAGGAAGCGTTACCTTAAAATATTTTTGTGTGTGCAAGATTTACATTTACCAGCGCGTCGAAGCTTGATTGGTAGTCGAAATATATATTTTAATGTCCGGCTCCGTGGAGGTGTAGTGACATTTCTCTTTCCTTTTTTTATATCCATTCTCCTCTTTCTTTCTTCTCATCACTGGCGGTCACACGACTCCGTCACATGCACCACCTCAAAAAAACGTCTACCCGGCTTAAGCAATACCCAGAAAAAAAGAAAAACAAACTCGCGTTATCAAGATATTACAAGAAAACACAAAGCTCAATAGTCCCAAGCGATAATTACAACTCCTGTAGATGTATAGAAAATATCATTCAAGTACACACAAAAGACAATCGTCCCACACTATAATTGCAAGTCCTGTGAACGTATAAAACATTTTTTCATTGAACAGTTTTACGGCAGTGAAAATTCCGCAACAGGCTCTAAATACGGTTTTAGTTTTTCTGAGTGCACGACGTCCCGCCCTTAACCATCACCGAAGTCTATTTTGCAGTTCACCGGCGATAGCTGGGCCCCGAATTGATGAGGCCCAGTGTATATTTTCCGTTTTATAAGCCCCACTTGAAGGAACCCCAACAGCACCAACTGGTCTTGTGCTAAGGTTATGTCAGTTCGATGTTCGTCAGATAGTTTGTTTTTTTTTGTTTCATCTGAACCAACTTGATGTGCCGTGAAGCCAATCTGCGCGCTTCGTTCAAGCGATCGCGCACGAGCACCACGCATTCGGAACTTAGTTGGACTTTTTGTAGCTCTTTTTGTTTTAAGCAACATCCAAGATGAAAACAGGGTTCCGTGCATACAGAAGAAAAAAAGGTGAAATACGAATTGTATTATAAGATCCAGTGCTAATAGCAGACCACTACATAAGACAGAACATCAACCCACTTTTCTGCTGATGAGGTGGTGATTCGCATCATCTGTTTCAGCGTTTTGTTGGCTCGTTCGACGCGGCCGTTGGCAGCTGGGTGATTAACTAAGGCCGTTCCATGACATATACCTAGGCACTTGAGGTAATCAGAAGTCGATATGGCAGTAATTTGTGTGCCCCTGTGTGTAATTAGTACGGTGAGCATCCGTGCTTGAGGATAATTCTCCTCTCGGTGAACCTGTGCACCGTGGAAGCCTTAATGTTACGAACAGCTTTCAACTTCCCAAACTTGCTTAGGTACTCTACGGAAACTATGACAAACTTTTACTTTTCTGAAACTTGGCAGGGACTAATTTTGTTGTATCCAACTGTATCAAATGGAACATCAATTTCAATTGGCTGCAGCAGTCCGCAAGGGCACATCGCAGTCACCTTCATCCTCTGACAAAGGTCACAGTTTTCTCAAACCGTCGGACATCCAGATAAAGTCGAGGCCATAAATATTTACTGTGACTCTTCTCTAATGTGAGGCACATTGTCATGTGTGCTCCAGATTGAATTCCATGAAATTCGTGAAATACTTCCACTCGCTTTACCACCGGCAAGCATTAAACAAATCATTCATGTGTTGCATTCTGCATTCCATTTGCAGAATAAATAAAAAAAGTAAAGATTGTTTAACTGCTTTCTTTTGCTCTTTCTTCGCATCAGCATTTTTCTGTAGTACTTTTATTACTCTTGCACAGGACGGGTCCTCCTTCTGCTCGGAGCTTAGATCGGGGTCTATGATTTCAAACACATCGAAGGTGCGGGTCCACTCAGTATTTCCCGAACAGTTGGTACTTGAAGGTTCCCCTGAGCACAAGCGGCTTGGAATACGGGATACGCAGTCGGGATAGCAATTTGCTGCGTTTGTACTATATTTTATCTACAGCTGCTCGCGCTGGGGTTTGATTGCACGATGGTTAATATACGCAGTTAAACTGAGGTAGAGGAAGACACGAGAGCTTCGCTGGGACGTCGGAACGCCGAGCTCTGCTGAAGATAAGTAGGAGAGAAACCTAGGCCTAGTCTTCTTTGTCTGTACTGCGCACATAAAACGTGCTCGAATGCGAAAGCCAAACAAAGGACCCGGGCGTTGGGCGTTCTCACGCGCCCGACGAGTGTAGTGGAAACAAAAGCTGCTTCCGTTAGATCTACCCACTAATAGTTCCAATCAGACCTCGGCGTTTCGACATCCGCGCGAACTGTTATGTCCTTCTCTACCTCGGTTTCTCGGCTCATAGTCTTTGACTTCAAAGATGCACGTAAATCTTAACACCAGATAACTTTACAATAAAGTTTATACTACCTTTTTGGTCGATGGTTTAAAGTCATTTTGTCATCTAAAGGGTTGAAGGCTGAGGGGTCTGAAAGGCTGACGGGTCTGAATAGCTCAATGGCTTTGAAGGGCTGAGGGGGTTGAATGACTGGGGGGGTTAGAACAAGAATTAAAGTATAAGAGTATTATTCACTTGGGATAGTTGGCGATACATTGTGACGATTAAAAGAGTTAAAAAGACGACGACCAGTAAAAGAAGACACACACACATCAAGAACGCACTGGTAACTGAAGGTGAATCAGAATTGATCAAACAAGTAAAAAACACATTTGTGCCCCCCCCCCCCCATATCAACAAAACACCCATTTCATGTACGTATTTACTGTGAGTTGATAGGGGAAGTTAGTAGAAATAAATGTAAATTAGTAGGACGATGTGTGTACATGACATGGGTGTTTTGTTGATATGGCATGTATGTTTTTTCTTGTTTGATCAATTCAGATAATACTTCAGTTGCAAGTGCGCTCTTGGTGTGTGTGTGTCTTCTTTTACCGGTCCTCGTTCTTTAGCTCTTTTAATCGTCACACGAATCAAATACATATTAAAAAGACTTGGGGACAAGGACAGACGCCACAGTGGGCTGAAGGGGTTTGAAGCCCTGAGAGGATCCCACAACACATCAGGGCAGAAGAGTTATTTTCAGTAGTGTGCGGTCGAACCGAGCCAGTTGATGCATGATTTTGTTGAGCATCTCTTGCATGCAAATGCAATCAGGTTTACAGAAAATCAGGAAAGCTGAAAGTGCAGTCTTGTTCATTCTTTTGGAACAGGAAATAAGCTGTCAGTATGAATCCTCCAGAAAGATTTTCAACCTAAAATCCTTCGATTTTACTGTGAAAAGTGTCTGGAATTGTGTAAACCATAAACATGAAGTATTCGCTGACTGAGCTCTACTATTGGTCATAATCATAAGCACTGTCGTGGGAGGATGTGTCACCCGGCAAACACGGTTGCCCCAGTGTCCATGGTCAAGCAGCATTATAGGCCGTGAACGGTGCGGCCAGCGCTGCTGCAGACGGCTTCCGAATTAGTCAACTTGCATGCCGACCAGGCAATGACCTTAGCAGCGTTATGTATAATGCCTGCTTATTAGGAAGAAATAAGCAAAACCTCTGCACTCTATGTCTCAAGGCCGCTTTTCGTCTTCTGCTTATGTAGTTTACTCGTGAGTTAAACGACGATTTGCACGTACCGTATTAAGTGCGTGGGCACCGTGTATAAAATGCACCCGGAATCCAAATACGCGAAGTGCGCTCAGTGCAAAGTCCTCCGCTGATTTATTTCGCTGTTGTGGGCATACAATGACATGGTAAACTGATTCGACGAAAGATAGCTATACATTTGAAAGTTCAAGGAGTTATACGTAAGAAAAGGTTCATGGAAAGACTGGGAAACATAGTTTAGGGGTGTGCTTAGGCTTTTATTCAAAATAATTACTACATTTTCGTGTCCCTTAGCAGTACATTCGTCCCTTAACAAGCGATACTGTTTGAGACGACTTTTGAATTACTTAACTTGCATGCCGACCCGGCAAATATCTTAGAAGCGTTATGTATAACGTCTGCTTATTTGGGTAAAAATATGCCAAACTAACGTTTTCTAGGTTTAATGCACTGATTACACTATAAAATGTAACTGCAAATTAGGTGAATGAATATGAGTTAGACAGACCTTGGAAGTTATTTACAGTCTCGCCGCAAACCTAGTAATTGAGGGCCTGGTCGTAGGAGGAATTCCATGGGACCACATTTGGTGCCAACGGTTAACCGACATAACCGAAGGCATCGCATATGACATCAATGAAGCAGTGCAAGTTTATCTAGAATTGCGCGTACATTTCAGATCCCCAAGCTGCAGTCCGGTAAGACAAACTCGCAATATTCGAATGGATCACGGCAACAGTGCTAAATAAACTTCCACGTCACACTCACGCTATCCCTAACTTGCTAAGGCGTTTCCCTCGGCTCACATTGATTAAATCATTGCTTGTCTACGCTTTGACCAAACCAGTTGTAATGCCCCCCTTTATGCGAAGTAGCCTTATTACACAAGCCGCCTCCTCGAACATTATATAACGACAACAGGAAATGCGAGAGTCCGGCCCGTTATCTAAAAACAAGCGGTTCGGGACAAAAGGCGGAAACGGCGGCGCTCTAGCCGCCGCTCCTGTTGCGGAACTGCTCGGAGCACTCTTGCGGCCGCTCGCTGACCGGGCCGAACGGGTGGCGGAGAGGGCCCGCGGACCCAGATAGGAAATGCAATTAAGTGGCCCAGCAAGAGCACGCACGCAGAGATTTTAAAGCTGGACGGGTATAAAAGGCTGGGCCTGACCGCTTCGGAATTCACTTTCGACTCTACCGAGTGAGCAACAGTAGCAAAGCTAACCCCAGCAATGAGGACCCTGGTGAGTTTCCCGGTTCCTCGTCGTACAGTGTTTGATTTCTTTTAGCTTTTCGCATTAGCTACGAGGGAATTATCTAGGCACCTGTCAGATTACGTTTTTGTAGCTTTCAGGAATATTAAACTCATAATTCTTTTTCATTCGCTGTTAAATATTTCATCCGAGTTCAAAATTATAAAACAAATATTTAAAACAATATGGAAGAAAACATGACATTAAAATCTCAAACAAGATGCTTTTTATAACACTGCCGCAAGGAACGTAGGGCTGAGTTGAATATAACATGCAATACGTTACGTGTAATTTTTTAAAACAAATTCCTGTCCCCACTGTCCCATGCGGAATGGCTTATAAAAAGCGTACATCTTATAAGAGAAAAGGTACGCTCTAATTTAAGTTATTGCAACCGTTATTGTTTTACTTTATCAAAGTATTCATAAGACTACAGCGCTAAAATGATTCCCGACAGGTAAATAAATGATTGTTAAGCTGCACCGAGGTGCCCTAGCATTCTGGGAGAGTTGTACAAGTTTACGCCACCTTCGACATGCGTTGATACAGAGTGCACTTCACACTACGCTTCACTGTGAGAGAGGGCAAGGAGATGCGCAGCCTATAAAATGCGGTGATACACAGCGCACTTCACAGTGCGCTTTCCCTTAGCTTCTTAAAATCAATCTGATCTAATCAAAAAGTTCAAAAGTGTAGTGAATTATCTCTTTCATCCTCTTTTTTATACTCTGCATGTATATTACTCCGTAGGAATAAGATCCACTCTGGCAATTCACATATTCTTTGTGAAATGCGTCCAGGTGATCTTCTGCATCTTCGCCGTCCTGGCTGGCGTCGCCCTTGCTGGCCACTACGGTGGCTATGGAGGAGGCGGCTTTGGAGGCGGCTTTGGAGGCGGGTTTGGCGGCGGATACGGCCACGGCTACGTCAAGACTGTTCCCGGCCCCTCGTTCCTCGTCAAGACCGTGCACCATGTGAACAAAGTCAGCCACGGTGGCGTTCACAGTAGCCACCTCATCGGTGTCGGCGGTCACGGAGGATACGGAGGATACGGAGGGTACGGGCACGGATGGCATTAGTTTGAGAGAATGATTGAGAAGAGGCCTTCGATGGGGAGGATTCACTTAGGATTCAAGGGTGGCTCTAAAAAGGGCGCCATTAAAACAACTGCGACTCGCAGGTCCAAGAACGTCTAGAAGATGACCTGCTTGAAGAACCAGAATTCAGGAATGTTCATAACGTTAACCGCAGCTGTGCCACTATGGAAGGTCTGCAGCTGACGCGCCTTTTGTATATTTTGTATATTGCTGCACATAAGAATAAATGTGTCATGAGTGCACCTTCTGTACGGTAAAGTTTATTCGGAAAGTTTGCATTGCGGCCCACATCCGTAAAAATTGCTGCAGTCTTACGGCAAACAGCTGAATGAGATGATTCTCTACAGGAACATGATACATTTAAAACAAAAAGGAAAAGCCTCATATAACACGAACAGTTATTTTGTCATAATCGATCTTGAAAAAAAAAAGAGATTGTGTTGAGCCTAATGACACTGTTCTTTCGCGTAATATTGCAATGTTTTTTAATTGCCAGTGAAATCACTTACAATATATGACACCTTACA
Source organism: Ixodes scapularis (assembly GCF_016920785.2). Classification (NCBI taxonomy): domain Eukaryota; kingdom Metazoa; phylum Arthropoda; class Arachnida; order Ixodida; family Ixodidae; genus Ixodes; species Ixodes scapularis. Next base: position 162,779,540 of record NW_024609868.1, on the reverse strand, counting down.
AGTTCAATCCTCTGATTTGCATTACTTTCTTTTCTTCTCCGTTTTCCTCCCTTTCTTCTATACAGTGGTCCAATGTCCAACTATCCCAGCTTTTTGTATTCATCCTCCTGTGATGATATGGAAGCACATTTCTTCTAGAGACACATTCGGTGACGCTGCTTACGGTTGTATAGCAAACGTATTCCAAAATTCCTTGGGTAGTAGCGGGTTTCATGACTTGGTATGGTCCGGAAAACTTTGTGCGTGTCCCATGGATGAACCTTCGCACGATGATAAAGTCTAGCACAGGGGTGGCCAGGCTGACCCGGCCTAAGAGCCGCCGAAAGGGGGGAGGGGGAGGTAGGGGGGGGGGGGGGCAAAACAAACACCAATGCCTGATTATCCCCCCCCCCCCCAAAAAAAAAGCATAGAAAAGCAGCTTGAGGGTCAGAACTGCAGGCCGGTAAAAATGACAATGAGAATGTTCCTGGTCCTTTGCGAACTTGAACATAACGTTTGTAAATATATAGCAATTAATTGCAAAGGTGCAAGCGAGCCGCACAAGAATAACGAAAATAAAATTTCGTCATAATGTTTGTGACTAGTGGAGGCTATGAATGAGGTCAACCCGGGCTTCCGCGACCTTCAACAAGAAACGATATGGAGGGGACATTCGTTACCTAAAGGGGACAAGTATCACGAGCGAATGACAAAGGCCGCGAGACAGAACATTTCCTCGACCACAAGGCAAAGTGCATGCATGTCTTGACAGTCTCTGTCCTTGATGCCTTCCGGGTCCGGCAAACTCTCGAACAATGAAAGAAACAGGATCTGTGGAAGCATACGAGTGAAAAGCGGTTCGACTGTACGTATGGAGGCACAAGGCGGCCAAACCGCAAGATGGTCTTTATTCTGAAATCCTTTCCATTTTCCTGGGGAAACGCGGAAAGGGTGTGAGGTGTGTGAGGGGGGGTCTCCTTACGAGGGATCCGCGAGCCTCACCGTGACCAGCAAAGAGCCGCATGCGGCTCGCGAGCCGCGGTTTGGCCACCCCTGGTCTAGCACGTGAATGTCCGGTGCAAAACCAATTTTTTCGTAAAATTTTTCTTTGTTATTTTTGCACACAGCTCAAGTTGCTCAGGGGACTTCTTTTCTTCCACCAACACCAGATAATGTTTGATTCCAAGCTTTATATCTGCTGGCAAGTAGGGTGCTTGTCCAAAGGCCACAGAGTTGAGACTACATCCTAAGGCTGTAATATCTGAGCGGTTATGATTGGCCACCGCAGCCTCCAGTGCACATTTTCAACCCCCGGCAAAGTTAGGATACATCGACAAGTACTGTTTCAGGATTCGTATTAATCTCTCTACGAGGCCGCTTGCCTCCAGATAATATGGGGCGACAAAATTCCCACTCTATGCCTCTGATATTGTCCACTGCTTAAGTTTTTTACTCCGGAATGCGGCACCATTGTTGGAAACAATCACCTTGGTGTTCTTAAGCATGTCCCTTCTAGCCTTGAGGTGACGCTGTTAGCATATTTTTTTTCCTGCTCTCGAGGCTGTCGTACGCGCGCGCTCGTCGATGGATAAAAAGAACGCTTGAGTTGTAGGAAATTCCTCACTCTTCATTTTTACTTTAGCAAAGTCCAAATGAACTACTTCAAATAAGTCGATATAATAAATATAGAAAAGTCATTTCATTGAATCGTTGCTTTTGTTTCGCTTTGTTCATTTGACTTTTGTTGCACGAATGCATATAAAGGTATACGTCTCCTTTTATTCCACGCCAAAATGAATCGGTATATATGTATTTCAAAGGGGGGCCTATCATATCCACCGGACTCCTAACTGTCATGATACAGTCTGAGAATAGAGCTAACATCTCTTTCTGGGACTTCAAGCTTGCCATCTTGGAAAGGCAAACCTTTCGTTTCTTTCCATAGTCATGTGTAGAAGACTTTCATCCTTTCATGCACTATCCCTGAAATTGACAGGCGGGACAATGCATCCGCGTCTTTGAGGTGAGCTCTCGGCCGATGAATACTTCAAACTCAAACCATTGGACTTAATTTATTCATATTTATGTTTTTCCTTTAAGCTCTGGTATACCAAAAAGGTACGTTGAAGTTTTATGGTCCGTGAAAAGCTTGAACTTGTGGCCTTTAGGTACGAATGGAACTATCGTACAGCCTAAAGGTCAGAGAGAGCTTCTTTTTCAGTCGTTCTGTAATTGACTTCGGACTTGGAAAAGGTACGCGAGAGACACTCTGTTATACTGGCACTTTCGTCGCATAGATGCTTAGAGGAACAACGCATTTTACTGCTATTTAATATTGCCGCGTGCGAATAGCGGAGTCAGCAGCGTCCTCGACCTCCACGCGGCTGGCTGGGGTTTGATCACCGCCAGCGAGTGTTGTGTTTATCTCCCCTTTTGTTTGCATGACGAGGATGTTCCAGATGACACAAGAATCTTGTTGTTTTTAGAGCTCGGAAGCTTCTAGATACAAACAACCTTACAATAGGAGCTTCTCATGGCTGCTTGAGTTAGTTGCCCCTCCGTCGTTGTCAAACTATGTACGTTCTGTGGTACCTTATGTGTCTCGGCACAATTTCGCCACATTAATCGTTCATTTTTAGTTTTATTAATCTAGTTCGCTCTTATATGTGACAATATTGCTTTTACATTTTCCAAGGGAATAGTTTATATATAATAATCCAGCGCCTTCACAAAAGCAGCTGTGGATTAACTTACTAATTTTTTAACTAATCTTTTAATAAATCATGTTAAAAATAAAGTATTGTTGGTGATTCATATTAGAGTGTGAACCAATTATTCGATTTTAGATAATTAACTGCTTCTTGAAAATTCCTCCAGGTCCAGAAAGAATTATACACGACTGTGGTTGAAACAGCATTAGTTAAAAAAATAGCAAAGTGGAGATATTAGATATACATGAGCTAGAGAGGCTCCTTCTTATGTAATGTTAGCTACTGCGTTCTTGAACTTTTAGTGATCGTCGATGATTGTCATTCGTACACAAAAGACAATCAACTCTTCAGTTTTACGGGGTAAAAGTTACTGAAGGAAAGCATTAATTCTTGAGAATGGAACTCCGACCTTCTGACAATAATCTAATCGAGAGAAAATGTATTGAGGAGGAAATATACGTTTGGCTCTAAGGTGGGGGTGATGATATAGCTTGTGCAAAAAGAGAGGTACGAAATGTTTTGCGGCGAGATGCTAGACCAAGACTGAATTTCATGATGTCTATGCTGGATGTTCTATTACAATTAGAAATTATGAAAAGAAGCAGGTATTTTAAACCATTTCTAGTGATTAAATAAAGCTTTCTTGGTCAGGATTCCAAACTGACGCGGCATATTCAGTTTATAGCGAATAAGTGTTTTTTTGAGTGTTAGTGAGAGAGAGAAAGATGCATGTGAAAAGTTACGTCGCAAATATCGCAACATTCTGTTCGCGTTGTTAATTAGAGATGCAGTGTAAACGTTCCAAGTGAGATTATCAGAAATATAAACTCTAAGATACTTATAATGAACTACGGCGTCCAAGGGCTGGCTGTTCACATAGTTAAGTGGGAGTCCTTTAATTATTCTGGAAGCACGCGAAAATTTACATGTGTTAATGTTTAGTTCCATACAACAAGTTGACGAATTCCTTGTTAATTAATGCCACAGAAGGTTGGCTGACACAACGCTCGTCTAGGCGGAGTATACTAAAAGCTTCAACAATTTCTCTAGTGTGTTTTCTGGTGGGATCTGCCAATAATCCAGGGTTTTTTCTAAAGGTGTTGTAAACTTACCCGCTTAGCAAACAAGAGCTAGGTGAATCTCCACCCTCAAATTTACAGAAAGAATGTGTTCCCTTAACGGGTCAATCACACACTGTCCTTTGTGAAATCTACAACATGAAAGGGGGATGTTATAAATTACTTGGTGAACAGGACACATAAGGGAGGACGTGTTTTGTGCGGCACCTGTGTTTTTAATATTTTATAATTTTGCTCGGACTTCGAATAATGCTTGACCCTTTTCTTTTTTTTTTTTGGGAGGGGGGGGGCAGACATTATTAAGGGGACTCCGTACCTATTGGCTACCTGTTTTAGATTGTGGGAAATTCTGTGTATATAAGGAATCACCACCACTCCTTTTGTCGACGATACGTGCAGCTCTGTCACATGCTTTTATTTTTTATCAGTGTTCCTTCCACCTCATTTGGCACCCAAGTTAGAAACCCAGACGATGTAAGCTTATTTCTCAATTTAAGCACTGAAACTGCCTTTGATGGTGTGGAAACATGACTCATTTATGGCTAATGTGAAGCAGAAAAGAGCTATGACTCGTTTTACGACCTTTGATTGCGAGGACGGATAGTGTAGTAAAAGCTTTTTTTAACGGGGTGAAAATGACCAGGACAGGTGGTTTGTTTGCAAAAACAGAGAAAGGCCTAGAAATCGCAACACACACTCCTTCGGAGTTTTATACATGAGAATAAATCCTGACCCGCACTTTTGGAAAATGTGCATGATGCCACTAATTACAGTATTGTCCGTTGTCTTTCGGTACACTAGCAGGAAATCATCTATATACTTAAACACGTGAAGAACTGCCATAGACGCTATGGCTGTCTTTATGGCATGGTCGACCTTCGCAAGAAATACTCGTCTATCGCTTAGCACCAGTACCCATACACACTCACGAATTTTGCACACAAAAAACTTTTTCCACGCAATGAATGTGAAATTAAGGTAAAATATAGCAGCTCAAGAAAAAGTTCTATGGGTACACCCCTTGAGTTCCGGAACGAGAGATTACCGTGGGACACAATGCATGACTTGGCAGAGACAAGTAGATGGTCATGGGGAAGGGAGTAAAAAAGGTCTTGAACGGCAACTCTGAAAATACAGTAATTGGACAAATCATTTGTTCTTAGTGCTTCAACAAAGGCATAAAAATTGCAGACTAAAGGAATCCATAATCTTCACATCAGAAATTTACAGTCGGGGAAAAAAGTCTCCAGTACACGCGAGCTGCGATTGAAACGCATTGCTCTGCCATCTGCCGCCGGGTCGCCTGGTTTCGAGATCGCAGAAAAGCGCATACGCGTCCTACAGTGCCTGCCAACATGTGCGCTTTCCCGCTCTTCTGCCGCGCGGCGCCTAACTTGGAATCGGGCGGGTTATAAAGTGGTTATAAAGCAAGGTGCGCTGACAGGGCGAAATGCGGCGCAATGCCCCAGGCGGTATCTCGAGTTTCGGAATATGTAGCAGACGGTCGTCAGCCGCCAGCGCTATATCCGAGGCGGTACCACACACCCGATTCCTAGTTAGGTGCTGTGCCGCAGAAGAGCGGCAAAACACACATATTTGCAGGCAGAGTAGTGTTCGGAACGCTCGGAACGGACGACGGCCAAGTGACAGCAGCTCAGCTCGTGACCACAACCAAAAAAGCTCTTTAATCTCACGCGCCGCTCCTTATATAATCCTCTAGAAATGATGGTGTCCTCTGGTGAGCAATAAGAAAAAACACCATCACTTCAGTAGCACCCACTACATCTCCCCTCTTAAGATCTATAAGTCCAATCGCCTTGGCGGTCGAATCTCACGACCGCAACGTGTGCGTCTCAGCCGAAGTCCTTCTTGCTGAGGCTCTTGCGATGATACTCGTTGACGATCAACAGGCATAGACTGCTGTGAACTAGCCGACGGTTCTTCTTCTGCTTGGCCGTTTGAGAAGGGGACAAGATGCTGACGGTTTCGCTGCAGAGTGCCCCTGGGCGTTTCCACCACATATGACCATGGTCGCTGAGCGGGGCTGAGTATACGGCCTCGGCAATTGACGTCCTTAACCCACACGTCCTCCCCCAACTTCAAGGGAGTCAGAGGACTTGAACTATACCGGCGATTGTAGTTCTTTGCCTGCTGTAACTTGTTTGCGGCATCTCTCGCCTTAAAGTTCTGATGGCTGGGCAATGCTTGCTCAAGTCGTTCGGGTAAACCAGGAAGTCGAGTTCGGAGTTTTCTCCCCATTAACAACTGTGCAGGAGACACGCCATTGACACCAGGTGTGTCTCGGTACGCAAGGAGGGCCAGGTACGGATCAGAACTTTTTGCGAACAAGTCCTTCACGGTACGCACCATACGCTCTACTTCGCCGTTACTGTGGGGGTACCGCGGGCTGCTAGTCTCATGGCGAAATCCGTACGCCTGAGCAAAGTTTGCAAACTCGTGAGATGCAAACTGCGGTCCGTTATCTGACCGCACGACGTCCGGGATCCCATAGCGAGCCATGCAACTCTTGACAGCCGAGATGACTGCTTGCGCAGATGTAGATCCGAGAGGGATGACCTCAGGAAACCTTGAGTAGTAGTCTACAATCAGAACGTAATCACGTCCTTTTAGCTGGAAAAGGTCTATCCCGAGGCGCTGCCACGGTCTTTCTGGCGTTGGAGTCTGCATCATCGGCTCAGAGTGTACCACACGAGTTTCGGCGCATTTGGCACACTCGGCTACAAGATGTTCGATGTGTAAATTGCAGTTCGGCCACCAAACGCTTTCTCTGGCGCGTTCTTGACAGCGGCGAACGCCCTGGTGCCCTTCGTGCAGTAAGGCCAGGATACTCTGTCGGAGAGCGGACGGAATGACGGTGCGGCGATCTAGAAGTAGTACGCCTTTGTAGACGCTCAATCGTTCTCTCTCCTTCTAATACGGAGCAATGTGAGCTGGCACTTTGTTTTTGCTGGGCCAACCTCTTCCACAGTAAGTTACTACCATGGAACACTCCCCATCTTGCGTTTGCTGCTGGCGGACGTCTTCCAGTCGACTCGCCACCGCTGGCGGCAGGTCTTTGAAGACTTCGCCAATGAAGAGTTCCACACTCTTTACTTCTTTCGAAGCTGGCGCGTCACAAGGTGCTCGTGAGAGTGTGTCGGCAGTCGCCAAGAGCTTTCCCGGTACATACTTCATGTTGTACTGATAACGGATCAGCTTGATTCGTATGCGTTGCACCCGCGGTGGCAAAAGCTCCAGGTCCTTTCCCCCGAGAAGGGCGACAAGAGGAAGTTGATCTGTCTCGACCTCGACTTCACGGTGCGTACCGTGAAGGACTTGTTCGCAAAAAGTTCTGATCCGTACCTGGCCCTCCTAGTGTACCGAGACACACCTGGTGTCAATGACGTGTCTCCTGCATAGTTGTTAATGGGGAGAAAACTCCAAACTCGACTTCCTGGTTTACCCGAACGACTTGAGCCAGCATTGCCCAGCCATCAGAACTTTAAGGCGAGAAATGCCGCAAACAAGTTACAGCAGTCAAAGAACTACAATCGCCGGCATAGTTCAAGTCCTCTGACTCCCTTGAAGTTGGGAAGGACGTGTGGGTTAAGGACGTCAATTGCCGAGGCCGTATACTCAGCCCCGCTCAGCGACCACGGTCATATGTGGTGGAAACGCCCAGGGGCACTCTGCAGCGAAACCGTCAGCATCTTGTCCCCTTCTCAAACCGCCAAGCAGAAAAAGAACCGTCGGCAAGTTCACAGCAGTCTATGCCTGTTGAGGGTCAACGAGTATCATCGCAAGAGCCTCAGCAAGAAGGACTTCGGCTGAGACGCACACGTTGCGGCTAGAGACTCCTTCTCCGTTTGACTGTAGCGACCCTCCGTGGGAGTGAGGGATCTGGAAGCAAAGGCAACAGCCCACCGAGTCCCCGAAGGTTGCTCTTGAAGCAGCACGGCTCCCAAACCATAAGAACTGGCATCTGCAGATACTACGGTAGATAAGCGCGGGTGGTACTTTGCCATGCATGTTTCAGAGCTAAGCAGTGACTTAAGGCGGGCGAAAGCCTCCTCTAGGCTAGGACCCCACATCCAGACGCTGTTCTTGTTTAACAGAGAGCGAATTGGTGTGGTAACGTCAGGAAGGTGTGGAATGAACCGTCCGATGTGATTAGCCATCCCAAGCAACCGGCGTACACCGCTGATATCTTCTGGTGGCATACAATTCTTGATGGCTTTGATCTTGTCTGGATCTGGCGAAATTCCTTCGGCATCCACGACAACGCCTAGGAACTTGACAGAGGTGACGCGGAATTTACACATTTTCTAGTTCAGTGTAACCCCAGCTTGTTCCAGGCGACTCAAGACATCGGCCAGACGTTGATCGTGTTCGCGACAATCCCTCCCAAAGATTAGAATGTCGTCAATCATGTTGACGACACCCGAGAGACCTTCAAGAAGTCTTGACATCACGCGTTGAAAGTACTCCGGTGCCGATTCAATGCCAAATGGAAGACGCTTGTAGCAATACCGGCCGAAGGGAGTGATGAACGTCGTCAGCTCTTCACTGTCACGACTAAGTTTCACCTGATGGAAGCTGGACCTAGCATCGAGCTTGGAAAATATCTGAGCTTCACCCAACTGACCCAGTATGTATTCGACAGTGGGCAAGACGTAACGCTCTCGCTGAATCACTTGATTCAGCTTTGTCAAGTCCACGCACAGTCTGTACCCGCCTGATGGTTTGGGAACAACGACTAGACCGGAACACCACTGAGTTGGCGTGTCGATTTTTCGAATGACACCTTGGGCCTCCATGTCATCCAGTTCCTTTTTCACGACACCTAGCAGAGGGATTGGAATCCGTCTTGGAACGCTCAGAGAAAATGGACGAACATTCGGCTGGAGACGGATGTGATACTCCTCTTGGAGTTCCCCCAAGCCTTCAAAAATCTTGGCTTGCGTTGATGGAACGTATTCCGTCGAGTCCAGGAACTGAATAACGCCAAGAGCCTCAATGGCAGGCAGTCCGAGAAGAGACGTGTGCTGATTTTGCACGACGTAAAGGCGCTGGACCGTGAACTTGCCACGCCACTCCAAGGTAGCCTTGAAAGTCCCCAGAACGTTCAGATGTAGGTTGCCGGGACCCGACACCTCGCCGTCGGCTTCGTCCAGGACAATAGGAAGCCCCGGAAAAGAGGGTGAAACAACGGTGACCTCCGCACCCGAGTCAATTTTGAACTTGGAAAGATGACCATTCACGCGCACCTCGGTGTATCTCGCATGCCGTGTGCTGACTGCGTGAAGCTCCACGGAGCCCAAGAGTTCTTTTCTCTTCTTAGCTTTGCAAACTTCTGCAAAATGGTCCTGCTTCTTGCAGAAATGGCAAGACGATTTCCACGCTGGGCAATCTTTCCGCAGGTGAGGGTGACGTCCGAAATACTCATAAGTTGAACTGGCGGACTGCTCAGATTTGCCGTGATAGCGTGCCGATTGACTAGTCGCTATCTTCTTGCGTCTCGCAGTGTCGACGTTCAGGTTTTCGGGGGCGGTATTCCCGCGGGCAACGCTGGAGCGTGACAGCCGCTCTTTTTCGGCGTCCTCATGAACACGGGCCTGACAGAGCGCTTCTTCCGCAGAGAGCCTCGTAGAACGACACAACTGGTCACAGAGCTTGTCATCCCGCAACCCCACGACGAATTTGTCACGTACCAGGCGGTCTTCGACGTCCGCACTGTTGTAACCGCAGAGCTTGACCAGGTTACGAAGCGACGTGAAGAAGTCGTCGACAGACTCGCCTTGCTCTTGCGTCCGACGGTGGAACCGGCGACTCTCGTATATTTCGTTGACGGGATGCACGAAGTGCCCGGCCAACTTCTCTTTGACGACCGCGAACGACAGGGTCTCTGGAGTTAGCGCTCCCAACGATGACAGGACGCTTCGAGCTTGCGGTCCATGCAGTACAAGAGCGTGCGTACCTGCACTTCGTCGCTGGCAGTATCGAGACCGGCTGCGAAGGCGTAGTCCTGATAAGTCGCGATCCATGTCGGCCATTCCGCCGGGCTGGTGAAAGTGAATGGAGCCGGAGGATGAAGTCCCGACGCTCCGACGCGAACCCCTTGGATACGGGGTTCACCTTCCGCCATAGTGAGGGCGTTAACCAGCTTCTGACACCATGTTCGGAACGTTCGGAACGGACGACGGCCAAGTGACAGCAGCTCAGCTCGTGACCACAACCAAAAAAGCCCTTTAATCTCACGCGCCGCTCCTTATATAATCCTCTATGAATGATGGTGTCCTCTGGTGAGCAATAAAAAAAAACACCATCACTTCAGTAGCGCCCACTACAAGTAGGACGCGCATGCGCTATTGTGTGGTCTCGAAACCAGGCGACCCGCCGGCAGATGGCAAAGCAATGCCTTTCAACCGCAGCTCGCACGTCGTTCCGACTTTTGTCCCCGACTCTACATTTGAAGGTAGGCCGACATCTGCCGTTGCCACGACACTCTTTGGTGATAATTGCTCGGAAAGGACAGGCTTCGTTGTGTGTCTTGGCACTAAAGAAGACCTGAAGGTGTAGCATTTCAGACTTTTTCACGTTGATTGCTAACAGGTTCAATGGGAAACATCTCGAAAGGGAGGGTGCCTGACTATTGGTCTTCTTCAGGACTATCTGCACTGCCCAAAAGTTCTTATGAACCGCTGTGCATGCTTCGTCAATATACATGCATTCAGGCACTATCACAAATGACCCTTCTTTATCTGCTTCCAAGACACACTGCTGGTTGTGAACCCAAATATTAACGTGTCTAGAATCTTTGGCATGAACTCCCCTTGAGCCAGATAGAGCGTCAACATATTCAGAAACACATCTTCATACAACCTCTTTATTGTTTCTCTACGCAACCTTCTTTCCCAACGTAAGAAGCTCCGGAGGTCGCGGGTTTGGTTGAAGGCAAAAAGCACAGGGCCAAGCACCGAGCCTTGCGGTAGACCGGAGTATACGTAGGTTGAGATTTTTAGCCGACACAAACTGTAAACGATTAATAAAACAATATTCCAGCCGTGGTAAAAATTTTTAATCGAGGTTAAGTTCATGTAGTTCTTGAAGTACTAATTTGGGACACGCCTCATGAAACGCTTTAGAGAATTAAAAGAAAATAAAATACAACCGGCTAGCAAAAAGAGTTCTTGAATAACGTTTAGTTTATGCGTGAAGGATTTCAATTATGTTTTGGTTTTTCAAAGCCATGTTAGAAAAATGTAAAAAAAATGATTTGAGTCGCGAAAATTAGCTAAGTTCAAAAGTCGAGCTCACTCTGTCCGGTAAATAACAGCCGCAGGCTGCAATCTGTTTCGTGCTAGCAGTGTGGGACCTTTTCTGATTTGGCTTTCTTTCCCAATGACTTTGACAGGTTGTTTGTTTGCCTGCTTGACGAAGCAGTTCAAAGGTACAGTCGGCACGGAATGAAACGCGAACAGTAGGTGCATGGTTTTCGCTAGATGCTGCACCGCCTGCACCAGATAAGAGCTGCAAGGAGATGGCTCCTCCTTCGATGTGTTAGACTCTTGCTCAGTGCATCCAAACCTTCTGTGTTGCGTCTCTAGGTGACTCAGCGTGGGTCGAAAACCATGTGCTCTTTGTTCGCGTTTCATTCCGTGCCGACTGTACATTCAAGTGCTCGTTGACGTACATGTCCAGGTAGTCCCTGCACACCGTACTTTTGTTTCGAGTGTGGAACAAAGACCTCAAGTGCACCTTCAGCTGAACTCTTAGTTGGTGCATTATATCAGTGCAGTGTGTGTCGAAGGCACGGCTGATGTTACCCGCTAGCTAACGAGCTAAGTCGTAAGGTGGTGTAATTTTCGCATGCGAGTATTTCTTGTTCTTTAAGACAATGTTTTTCGAGATGTTTCATATTTCTGATTGCAGTTGGACTTGGCAAGCATGATGACAGATCTGACTGGCTGCCCACCCGGCTACATAGAACTGGCTGTTAAGTTGTGCATCTTGTATGTCGTTCGTGAAGTTCGCCGCAATCTCCATGGAGTCGTCATAACCGTCTGTTGAGTCGTCAGTGACGATTTCGAAGCGAAGCTTGAATAGCTCTTTCAGTGTAATTTGAAATAACTTAATTACTTACGTTTGTTCGGTCTTCGGAAAACGAAAAAAGTATTTTCCACCACATTGCAAAAACTGGTTTTTGCAGTGATAGGCGGTACATGGCATCCCGGCCATCTCCAAGTATGCGCTGGTGTATGGCCGAAGGCGACCGGTTGATCAACAAACGATGATTCATAGCGGACATGCCGGCGTACTTAAGTAAAATCCGTATAGAAATGTATTACGAGCTTACTCCTTTTAATATATTTATTAATTATTGAAAAACCCATATGGAGATTTACGATTAGAAACTCAATCGAAGGCGAAAAGAGGAGTTTATCGCAGACGACAGTGGGAAGAAGCAACAATGACAACAACAAACTTGCAGACGGCCCTCAAGATGTCCGGGCATAGAGTACCAGACGAACCGGCGGTACTAAGCGCCGAAGTGAAAGAAAGGAAGTAAAAACTAAGCCAAACAAGGCAAAAAAAAAGTATGTGAGGGTTCAAACGTCAATTAAACAATAAAAAAGCAAAAAAAAAATATAAAAGCAGGAGGAAGAAAGAACGCGGCGGCGTAGCGTCGCCTCGAATATAAAAAAAGAAAGTAGACTTTGAAAAATAGAGGTAGTTGCACGACCGTCCAACGGGTGGTTGCCTATGATCCTAGAAGGCACAGAAGACGTTAGTCGTCCCGCCGTTAACAATCGGATCTTGTGCACCGAATATAACGTGACCGAAATCACCTTCATTTGCGCTACGACGCTCTTCTCTTTTTTTTTCTTTTGCTCGCGCGAGAAGTGTGTTTTCTTTTTTTTGTAACTTCGCTTTTATTAGTTCAAGTAATAACGTCAGGTTTGCATGTGCACAATCCACTTTTTCCAAAGCATAATGACATTGCAGTAGCATACGTGGTTCGAAATTGTCTTTTGCCCCTTCATCCGGAGCCAGCTCGCCTATTCGACAAAACGGTTTTAAGGAATAAATTTATGAGAAATGGGAATTGTAACAACAAAACGAATTGATTGATAAGAACACTAAAGTTGAAACGTAGCTATGTTCTGAAAGTTTTGTACATTTCCCTCTTTCAAGAAACAGGACGAAGTCACATTCGTGTCTTGCCTGGCGTGCAAAAGTTCTCACTGTGTTTTTTCTTCAGGAGACCGTGAAAAATGCACCCAGAAAGCTGTAACATATTTCCCACGCAAAGAAAATGTCATTTACTCATGAGGTGGCACCTATTCTATAGCATTCAAAGCAGCGAATGTCCGTGACAACTTTTTTCATTGCTAACCTCGCACGGGGATAGCAAAAACCAATGCGTTGTGAAGAATTTGTCTGCTAGCGGAAAGTCCGAGCTCGCCATAGGCGCTTCTATCACTTTTCGCCCGCTCTTCTCGGGAGTGGCCAGTACTGGCTTACATGGTATTTGCTGATACCGCAGACCGCGGACACGGCAAATTCGCGTTTTACGATGGGAAAAACACGCGGGAATCCGCTACGAAATCATGTGTCACGGGAAAGTATACCGCAAGTGGCCGACGTAGCAGATTCGCGTTTCACGGAGCGACGGACTCGCAGGAATTCGCCGAGAACTCGTATTTCACGCGAACATGTACCGCAGATCGCGGACGCAGCAGATTAAAGTTTTATGGTCCAATAAACACGCAGGAACCCCACCACAATCTTACCGGTCACGAAAACCGATATCCCGCACGCAGATCGCAGTCAAAAACGCGGGAATATGCTACAAGCTCGCCTGTCACGGAAATGAATACCGCAGAACGCGGACGCTGCAGAATCGTATTTAACAATGCAATATACATGCGGAAACAACTCGCGCGCGTTACAGCTAAGAATCGATATCGCGCGCGCAGATCGCGGACAAAAACACGGGAATCAGCCACAAACTCGGGGCCGTATACCGCAAATCGCGAACGCAGCAGATTCGCATTTCCCGATGCAATCTACGCGCGGGAACAACTCACGTGTTACGGGAAACGATATCACGCGCGCAGATTGCAGACAAAAACGCGGGAACCCGCTATGAACTCGCCAGACCGACGTACCGGTACCGCAGATTGCGCCGTTAACGCGCGACTCCCGTCGGACCTCACATGACGTCCAACGGAAACGGGGGGTGGGTATTGTTTCGAAATTTTATGTTACAAATATTTATCCATAAAAACGGGATGGGCGATCTCTCGGGAGGGGGCGTCCTTACGGGATTTTACGGTAGTCAAAAATTGTTCTCAAGACATTTTTGTTTTCTTCTCGGACGCCTCTTAACGTTATTAATAATAATAATATTTTTATTTAGACCTGTGCCTCTAGACTGAGGAAGCAAAAGGCGATCTAATACCGCCTGAAGAGGCTCCCCCAGCCCTACACATCACTCAGCAGAAAAAAGAAAAGAAATAAAATGCATGAAATAACTAATCAACGACGGAAATATCAAAAGCAGTCACGTATTGACCACACAAAACGCTTATAACTGTTTATACAGAAATAATTACTTTATAAAATACTAAATACATAACAAAGTTAAAATGACAGAATAACAGGCGAAAATTAGCACTAAGGACCGTCTGTTAAGAAGTAATTTTTTGCACTCTTTTTAAAGGTATAAAACGGCAAATCAATTCTTCAATCTCCCGATATCTGTTTAGCAATTCAGGTACCTGACAATCCAAGCTTTATATTCTATAATTTGTTCTCGTCTTTTGTTTGATATATTTTTCTACTCTAAAATTGTATTGTTTTTTTTTACGATGATACTGCTCATGAAATGCGGCTTGGTCATTTTTGATATGTTTATATAATTCTATTGCAAATTTAACATTAAAAAGTTGTTCAACACGAAATAAGGACTACTTTGAAAAATAAGGGGCAGTATGCTCTCTAGAAGGTAAGTTTTCAATGCAGCGAACTGCTTTCTTTTGAAAAATAACGAGTTAATTAAGATTGCTTTTTGTAGTGGACCCCCAAAATAACAGACAATAATGAAGATGTGAGTGAACAAGACTGTAATATAGTTGACGCTTGAGCCAGCTGGGGAGGATGCTCAAATCTATTCAGAATACCAACTGATCTAGATATTTTACCACAAACATGGTTTATGTGGCATGACCAGTTTAGAGTTTCCTCAAACCATACACCTAGAAGTTTGTAAGAGGGCACTCGCTCAATTATCTTGGTTTGGAATTTTATTGAAATATTATGATCATATGTTTTATTTCTCGCCTTGAATATAATGTATTTTGTTTTACTGATGTTCAATACTAGTTCATTTAGCTGTAGCCACAGTGATAATCGTTTGAGTCAAGTGTTTACTATGCTCGCAAGCTTATTAGGGTTTTTATCTGTAAAAGAAAGCCTTAGTAAAACACGTCAGAAGGATTGAAGAATTCGAAAAAACCAAGCATTGCCGGATTCGATCATCTTCCCACCGCAATGTACGACATGCTTAGCGCTTCACCGCAATGTTTCGCTGCTTCGATTTACTGCCTACTACTGGTCAACAGACAATGAATGGAACATTGAGTAATGTACCCTCTTAGGTTAGCCAATTTGTGCCTGTAAAGTATGTGACATGCTGTATACTGTAATTAGAGAGTGGTCTTTATGTCTGCAATGCTCTTTATGTCTGCAATGCGATCATTATGTATGTACATGCAATTGCAGTTAAGCCAGAACACTGCATAAATAATGTATTGGAGAGAAATAGAAACAACAAATTTATTTACTTGGATGGAGAGACCCCATACCCTTCCACCTTGTGATCTGGAAAAGAAATAAACCATTTATCAATATAACAAATAAGAATGTGCCAAAAAAAGTTATTTAATAATTATGTGATATAATGTAAGCCAAACTTTATTCGCTGTGCAAAGAGACCAATAGTGCTTACAATGTTTGAAAAAGTTTTTGTGACAACTGAATACAATAACCTAGCTTCTGCTAATCAAGTCAAACTTCAACATATCTCATATCTTGAAGTTTGACTTGATTATCGACCGTTTTCCACCGTGTCTTTCACAACCTTAAACGAGCTGGAGGCCGGTATGGAATCCCAGTAGTGTTCTCGGCCCCCCAAAAAATGGGCCAGGTTTGTGCAAGGGTGGGTGGAAGAGCCGATAACTGGGTGAAGGCGAAGAAGTGTACCAAAAGGCACGCAAAACCTTTTGTGTCATTCGTCTCGAGTGTGGTGTACAACACACCCCTGTCATGTGGAAAATTCTACATTGGCCAGACAGGGCGCTGTCTTAATGATAGGCTCCAAGAGCATGCTTACTCGCTGGGGGCCACGGAGGAGGGGACTTCTCCCGTTCCATTGCAGAAACTGCACGTGTCAGCCGGCCTTTGCCGAGGTGACGGTTGAAGAGAGGCATAGAGAGAGGGCTACCGCCAAAATTATTGAGGCTTTTTATATTTCGTGCCTCGGAGAAAGATGCGTGAGTGAGCCGTCGGTTTCTTCATCTGATAAGGAGCTGTCCTTTTTGCGACAGACCATGACTGGCACGGGTTGCCTCAAGTGAACCTATTTTGAAGACACGGGCCTTGTGGGGGGCGAAATATTTTATTATACATTGTGTTATCTGTAGGGTGTGAACTTTCCGGTGTTTATTTGTGAGAAAAATCGGCGGATGTTTTTCGGTGTTTATTTATTTTCAAAACACCGGTGTATTTCGGTGGAAGGTCTCACGACGAGGCTAAAATCGGTGATTATCGGTGAAAAAAAAAGCGATTGATCACAGACAGAGAGTTCCAATTTTATTCACATAGTTCATACACTTCTTCTCTGGGAAGCAACTATTTCTCACACTTGGTTATTATAGTAGATGCAAGCATACTTTCATGCTTGCATCTACACGCAAGGAACGTGCTGCCGTCTTGGCAGCACGTTCCTTCCGGTTCGCGACCCGCAATTATGAAAACGCACGCTCCTGTACGACACGGACGTTGGCAGTGTCTTCCAGGAACTACAGCAACCTCTGAATACATGGCTTGCACCAACATCACTTGGCCAGACACAATGAGGACAAGGCACGTGAGAGCCTACCCTCCACGGCGTTAATTTTTTCCCAAAAGGGGGCCATGGGAGACACAATAGGGGAAAGGCGTATGAGAGCTTATATAGCTTCCACTGCGTTCACTAGACGCTTTTGACCCCCAGGAAGGAGGGCGGACTGACGCCACCTGCAAGCCATGTATAAACACTGGAAAAATGCAGGATCCACGAGATAACACGATTGACGAACCTCTATGGGGAAAGGGTTTCGCTAGGTCGGAAACTAGCAACGACCGGTGTTTTTCGGTTTTAACCAGGGCGAAAATATCCAAGCACCGGTGTTTTTCGGTTTCAACCGATTTTTTATTTTCGTCACCGACGGATGTTTATCGGTGTTTTTCGGTTAAAACCGGAAAATGCACACCCTAGTTATCTGGTACTGGCGTATGCTTTTTTTTTTTTCAAATAAAACCTTTCAGTTGGGAGTGCAGCTGTTGACCTGCCGTGTCTATTCCTTTTATCATTCTCGTTCTCTAAAGCTGTTATGCCCCCCATGTAAAATTTTTACCAACTCGCCCAGTTCAACACCTTGTTACAGTCCATTTCAGTATCGCTGCATAGCTCCGATATACCTAGGCAAATGAATGAGAGGATATGGACAACGTTTGGCAAAGACTGCTGCACTAAAATACAGGTATTCGATGGGAAACTCTGATATTCACTTACTAGATATTCTTCAACTTAAGGAGGGGCACTACACAAAAGTGAATTTTTGAACCATATTTCTGATTTAAATGACATTTACGGGGCTTATTTATGCTGATGTTGAGAACATGTCTGCCAAAGTTTGTCAACCTGGGTAAAGTACAAAAAAATGCAAATGTTCAAAGACGAAAGTGGGCTTGTCTGTGTGGAAAAACTATTGTTTTCAAATTACTCACACATTTGTCGTTTTCATCTGTTATATTGCTTTAGGACAGCTCAGAGGATATAGCTATGGAGCTATATTTCTATATTATACCACCTTTCATAACAAAATAGCAACATAAACACAAATACTGTTTTTTAGATTTCCATCCTATGCCCACAATTATAGTTCCCGAGCATGAAAAATGACAAAATAAAAAATACAAGCTCCATAGCTACCTTCCCCTTAAAATTTTATGAACGAAAAACTCATAAAAATGAATCCGAGTTATGTAATAACAAGGTGGTAGTGTAGTGGAACACGACACGCAGGGTCCGAGAGCCGGTGACAAAGAAGAAGCAGCTCGCTCCCGGCGGCTTTATTTATAACCCACTTAACAAACACGTGGCGCCCTCTAGGTTAGTGGCGCTACTGTACATTTATCCTTCTAACAAAGACCGAAGATACCGGTGACGTCTAAAACATAAAACCCTAAAACCAACCACTCTTCCCAACACCACAACAACACCACAACCTTGGAAAGAGTACATCTCCTCTCGTAACACAGACCGCAGTTATAGGTTGAGTCTTTTGGGGCGGACTATCGCCCGACCATATCGAGACCTCTGAACTACTTCAGACTCAGGATCCAAGGGTCTCTGACTGACGACGTCAGGGGTTGCTGGACGGCTGAGAGTCCGCTGCTGCAGACCAAGAGGTCCATAAAGCAAGTGACTCGTCCGACTCCCGTAGTTCAGGAGGTTCTGGAACAGGCGCCACTGGAGGCTTGTACGGCACCAGATACTTCCGGTTCCGCTGCAGAACTCCTCGGGGTGTCTCCACCCCGTAAGAACGTGGTCGCTGTGCTTCGCTCAGAACCTTGCCACTGCACTGGACGTCCGTGACCCAGACATCCTCGCCTGTAGCGAGCGGACGCAGTTCCTGCGCCACATATCGACGATTGAAGTCAGTGGCCTGCCGACGCTTATCTGCCTTGTCCTTGTTGAGGAAGACCTCCGTCGATGGCCACTCGGGTTTCAGCTTCTCCGACGGCTTCGGAGAAGCCGTCGGAGAAGAAGCAGCTCGCTCCCGGCGGCTTTATTTATAACCCACTTAACAAACACGTGACACCCTCTAGGTTAGTGGCGCTACTGTAGAGTAGTTTTCCTGAAGTGAAATTTATGCCAAAACGTAGGAAGGAAAAAAATGTGTTCAAAGTGCTTCAACCTATACCTTTTTGTTTAGCATCGGTGGACCGAAAATAATCTATGAAAATATAACTATGAAGTGTAAACAAATGAAACTTTTTGATGCTGGTGGATGTAAATATGACATTTTAAAAAATCTATTTTTCTTGCACAAATTGTTTTTTCTGGGCAGTGTCCCCCGTAAGAGCAGAGCAAGTTTGTTTTTGAAGATCAGCGGTCGACATTAATTACACACCTCGCACAGAACTTTACTTATATTGTTCCACTAGTTAAGCTGGCTGTCTTTAAATAGAGTAACCCATCTGGGTAGCGATGCTGTTCTAATACAGAACTAGACTTGCCCCACCATCACAGAGTGCAATGCTTTTGCCACCGTAAGAAATATGAATAATCAGAGCGAGCTGGAAATTTCAGGCTTAGCTTGCAATACAATCTCAATGCACTGTGCCAGGTGTCACTGCAGATCAACATATGGTGACAGCAGTGTGCTCAGCACTTCAGTTTGAGATGATATTCAAAATAAATTTGGACAGCTTGGGATGCAGACGCCACTTACATACCTCTCATTCATTGGCCTATATTTGCCATGTATAATATCAATTATATCTACAGCGAACCGTCATTTCTCCTAAAATTTATAACAATAAGCTAACCATGTCTCATTTCAGGAATCTCATAGACATTATTTTATGTAACTATAGGCAGCGCAGTAAAGCTATGATCGAGTTATAAGTGAAGCTAGGTTAGGTTATGTTATAACACAATAGCGTTAATGCTCCTGTGCAGCAAAAGATCCGATGACCAGCGTCGGCATGTCGAGAAAGTCCGAGTATGTCTTGCCTGCATAGGAAATCCCATGCAATTCCATGATCCCTTGTGCATGCAAGGAATTGTGGGATTGTCCTCCCCAGTGCTCCAATATCCTTCCTCACCGCTGCCCTCCCTGCCCCTGCCCCGGTCTCCCCTCCTCTCCTCCTCCACCCCTGCCCTTTTGCAATCACGTCATACGCTAAGGCTGAGCAAAAGTGTCCCCCCAATTGTTTTTCTTCACAAAAGCAGCTGGGCACTTAAATATTGCCATACTCACCCAAATAAGACCCAAGTGTCATTGCTAGTGACTGCTCAAATCTTCCTGGTGCCAAGACATTGTGTTGAATGTTTCCGAGCCCTATGTTGCATGCCTTGTTTCCACGTAGGACGACCGACCTTATGACTGCGCACTTGATTCAAACAGAACAGAATTAGTACAAAACCGCAGACTGAAATAAATCAAGGAAGTAATTCTAAGCTACTGCTAAGTGATGTGAACAGCAAGTCATTTTGGAGCACCTTCTGGACTAGCCAAAAATCTATTTTCAAGCAGCAAAAGGAACTTTTGGAGCACGAACGCCCATATTGTTTTTATTCATTCCGTTCTGAATACTACATTAAGATTCATCTGTTCGGCTGTCATAACTAGAAGACAATGCCTGCTTTGCTTTCCCACCCTGCATTACCATCAGTAGTGTCGAAGTTCAAGAACAAAATTCTGTAATTTAGTTATGCACATCAATTGCTTTTAACATAATTATTTTTATGTTTATTCTAACATGTAAATATAACTAGTAATATATAAGTTCGCGAAATATTACAACTTGATATGTCCAGACTGTTATTGACAGTGCTAACATCTCCATCATTTAATCCATGTATTATATATATATATATATATATATATATATATATATATATATATCTCAAATTTTGTGGGCCGTTCTAGTGCGGTAACTTTATCGGGAGACCCGTACTAGCACTAAAATATTAAGGTGGGCTAGATGGATATGCATTTTCGAAATAAATAGCGCGAAGGTCTTGACCTTCGCGCTATTTATTCCGTACTAGCAAACAAGTTTTTTTTTTTTTTTAAATTCTACAGCAACTTAGATTTTACAGATCAGCATTTCACAACTTCCCTGTTTATTCGAAGACCTGTGGACTATATATTCCAATGCGAACTTACCCCTCCAAGCATGTGGCTCTGCTACAGCGACACAAGATGTGTAGAACTAAAATTGCAGTGTGAAACCTGTGGTTATCACCTCAAAACGGTGCACAAGTGTATGGTGGCAAGTGTACCCCATGGAGCTGGCTAAGTAACTGGATTGGACAGACCATGCATAATGCCAAATATAACTAGGGTGTGAACTTTCCGGTGTTTATTTGTGAGAAAAATCGGCGGATGTTTTTCGGTGTTTATTTATTTTCAAAACACCGGTGTATTTCGGTGGAAGGTCTCACGACGAGGCTAAAATCGGTGATTATCGGTGAAAAAAAAAGCGATTGATCACAGACAGAGAGTTCCAATTTTATTCACATAGTTCATACACTTCTTCTCTGGGAAGCAACTATTTCTCACACTTGGTTATTATAGTAGATGCAAGCATACTTTCATGCTTGCATCTACACGCAAGGAACGTGCTGCCGTCTTGGCAGCACGTTCCTTCCGGTTCGCGACCCGCAATTATGAAAACGCACGCTCCTGTACGACACGGACGTTGGCAGTGTCTTCCAGGAACTACAGCAACCTCTGAATACATGGCTTGCACCAACATCACTTGGCCAGACACAATGAGGAGAAGGCACGTGAGAGCCTACCCTCCACGGCGTTAATTTTTTCCCAAAAGGGGGCCATGGGAGACACAATAGGGGAAAGGCGTATGAGAGCTTATATAGCTTCCACTGCGTTCACTAGACGCTTTTGACCCCCAGGAAGGAGGGCGGACTGACGCCACCTGCAAGCCATGTATAAACACTGGAAAAATGCAGGATCCACGAGATAACACGATTGACGAACCTCTATGGGGAAAGGGTTTCGCTAGGTCGGAAACTAGCAACGACCGGTGTTTTTCGGTTTTAACCAGGGCGAAAATATCCAAGCACCGGTGTTTTTCGGTTTCAACCGATTTTTTATTTTCGTCACCGACGGATGTTTATCGGTGTTTTTCGGTTAAAACCGGAAAATGCACACCCTAAATATAACCAAACTTGAGAGCGCAGCAGCAATTTCAGGAAAGTAAAATTTAATAAAATATTGCCCAGAGCAGCAATAAGTTTTGATTATTTGCTCATGCCCACCGTGATGGTTCAGCAATAAAGCAGGATCTGATCAATTTGTGGTGCAATGCAGCCGTGAGCTGCATAACCGCAATCTAAGAAAACATTTAGGCAAGCTTGACCACGCTCACAAACACTACGAAAGCTCAGAATGTGTTGGGCTCACTCAGACACATGCCGTGTGTGTTCATGGACAATAGATAATGGTCATGTGACCATCTGACTATGATTGGTTCACTATTTACAGCATAGTCAAGTGACCGCACACTGATGACGGTTATGTGAGTTCCTCAACGGTGTGATCAACATTGGCCCGCTATTCCCAGCATGGTGGCAAGCTGGACGGCACCACGCGAACAATGGTGCACAAAATGAGCGCTAAAGACGAACACAGGAAGAATGAGACCCGACAGAGCGCGACTTACAACTGACGCTTTATGAGAGCATAGAGGAACACATAATAAAATTGAGACTAAAATCACAGAAAGATGAGAAGAAAAGTGGAGCAGAATTAAGAAAAAGTCAAATTAGAGAAACAATGATCACGAAAACATAATAAAAATATTAAGGAAAAGTTTTAAGTCATCAGTTGGTGAAAAATAAAAATAAAAATTAAGGCAGAGGAAAGGCGTCTTTTGAGCTAAATTTGTGTACTATGTTTAACCAACTAGGACCTCAAATTATTTTGGAACAATGGTGACTAGATTCCATGGATCATGGCTTGGCTAAGCGACCACCACTTACTCGCTATTTGCAGCTGTCAGTGCGACATGTCAGTCGGTCCAGAGTGCTAGTCACTGGCTTTTGCCATGAAACTCGACTGACAAAGCACATTTTTGAAACCTGACATCTCCTTTTCACAGCATTACAGAATTCATGCAACCTTATCCGAATGCTTCACTGGTTGAACGCTCACTCGTCAGAATCAACGAAGAATCATTATTGTAAACTTCAACACACATCCCCCTCCCAGACAGGTAACAGTTGCAAATTTGCCTTCAATACTTCACAAACTAACCTTTCCAAGTACCTGTCTACAACTGGAAATTTCGCTCTAAAAGGAGCCGTGTGATATCATTCTCTTGCTATGCAGCAGAGATAATTTGACGAAGGTGCCGATTCACAAGAAGTACTAATCGGGTGCTGAATTGTTATATGCATTAAAAAAAATGAAGTGAAAACACTCTTTTTTTTTTAAATGGCAGACAAACACTCTATATTACGTGAGAAATTTTTGTAGTTCGCCAAGACAGTGCTCTCTTACCAAACCCCCACATACTCCTTAATGATAAATGTATACCCGCAACTATCTACCCCTAAGAATTAGTTTTACTCTCATGTGAGAGTGGATTCTTTTGCTCATTGAAATGTTTTACTTTCTGCTTCTTTTCGAAATGTGCCTATGTCTACTTCCCATTCATAAAGTAAACAATGTAGCGAATCATACTTAGAGCCTCACACATTCCACTCCAGCTTTGCTGTATTCTTGACCAGGTACTGTATTTTTTTCTATATTCACGTCTGATTTGGGCTGCTTGGCTTTGGTGCCACGGCAAGGGTTCATGCAAAGAAAACTTCTGGAATATACATAAGTACATTAAAGAAACATTTCACCCAAGTGGGCAACCTAAAAAGATTGTCGATTCAGTCATATGTATACATGATTGAAGGGAGAGTCTAGAAGAAAGTCAAATAATGAGTAGATACAATATTAGGAGAGGCCAAACTGCAGCTCGTGAGCTGCGTGCAGCCCCCTAGTGCAGCCCTTCTAACCTAAGAGCCCTCAAGTTAGATCAGGTGGGACCAAAAACTAAGCTTGTATACAAAAACATTACAGTGAGAGGTGGGTGCAAATCAAAATATGGAAAATTGCTGGGGTCTTTTCGTTGTCGATGGGAACTTTAGAATGACATGTATAATGGTCAGAACGTGCAAACCAGTTGGAAAGATCAGCTCTATTTTTAAATTTGCTTATTTCTTGCCCCTCCACATGCCAGGTTGAGGCAGCCTTAGCTTTGTGCGCAAATTTTTCCCTAAAATTGAATTATGAGCTGCCTGAGCTTTCTTATTACAATGCATTCCAGCTGCCTAATGAAACACCAAGACTACTGGTTTACACGCACGTGCAACAGAAATGGTTCGATTGACTGCGAGCAGATAAAAAAGGTTTTTACTCTTGTCTCGAGCTCGCATGTGCAGTGCCTCGCGACAAAACGCGTGCACTCCGTCTGTGGCCTCTGCTCGAATGCAACTTCAATAAAAAGTACAGCATTGGTGCAGGATGTAGGAGCTATAGCTGATTGGAGCTGGCAGGAGGAATGGGGACAGCTTTCCCATTAGTAAAATTAGTGCGCTCTAGTTAACAAATGAGAGGGTTAATGTAAGGTAACAATTGTGGTTGCATGTCTTTCATGAGAGTAAGTGTACAAGATGTGCTCTATTTCAACAGAAACAGTAAAATTGGAAATGATATAGATAAAAAGTATGAAGTCCTGCTAGCCATCCACATACATCTACCAAAATCACAGAACAGGAAATTACTTCTGAAAGAACTCCAGGGTCGATGTAGGCCCTCAGCGTAGCAGATGTTAAGGCCAGAGTGTCGAACCGAAATTTTTATCGATTCGGTTCCGGTTCGGGTTCACGGCTTTCGGTTCGGTTCCGGTTCAGTTCCGGGGAGCAAAAAATAACGGTTCAAACCGGTTCAAACCGGTTCGAACCGGTTTGAACCGCTAAATTGAGAATATATTTCTCGCGTTGTTCTGGCAATATACACTATTTACGCCGTGAAACGATTAATTATATAGTTTCTTCGATCGTCCGTGCAATTTACTTTTGTTTTTAGGTACCATAAATATTAAATTCAGTTCTTTAATTTCGACGCCAGAGTAGAAAAAAATCTACATTAACATACATAACATTGTGTTCATACGACCCCACATCCCTTTGCTTACCAGTAACA
This sequence comes from Ixodes scapularis, assembly GCF_016920785.2. NCBI lineage: Eukaryota > Metazoa > Arthropoda > Arachnida > Ixodida > Ixodidae > Ixodes > Ixodes scapularis. The sequence continues at coordinate 162,754,487 of NW_024609868.1, read as the reverse complement.
TATATTTTACCTGAATCTAAATGTTTAAGTACAAGAGTAAAGAGTTGAGGTGGTTGGTACATACCTGTAAATAGATCAGCTTCAAATTTAGAACTATACTGTGTTTTATTGTGCTTTCTTCGTGTTTAAGTAAAATTCTAAAGTTCAAGGTGATCTATTTACACGGTATAAAATGTTGTCGCAAAGTGTGGTAGGTCGCCTAAAATACCCGTGGTTAGTACAACTTTGTGTCGCCGTGTTAAAAATGAAATCGTGATTGTGTCCTTGAACTGAGGAATTAGTTACATTACATAAAATTATGAAATGAGCACCTCTTGCTCATGCTAATTATGAAATAAGGTTTACGAAATACACTTCACAATATATATGTATGTGATGACGACACAACTGAGCTAAAAGCAATGAAATTTTCAGAATGTAACAAAAGCTTTAGGATAATTCCTTTCAGTCTTTTTTTTTTATAGAAACACCGAGCGGCAATTCAAATGCTTGTTGTTCTAACCAAACATTGTTTACACTCAGCACCGCATGCATGCCACTAATCATCCAGCAAGAAGTAATCGTAGTTGTTCACTCTAATCTATACGCACCTTCGCACTCAGATCAAACCTGGCCCCAAATAGCGCTTGCCCAAGTGAACATTTTCTTATGCAGAATAATACCCCTGTCAGACGGGCACGTTAAATGACATTTAAGCAAAATGACATTACAGCTTGGCCAATCCGCGTGTTTAATACGCCGCGCTGCGCGTGCACGCGCCACGTGCAGAACCAGCATCACGAGCTGATTCGCCGAGCTGTGAATGACATTCGATCAATATAACATCTACTTTGCCGTCTGACAGGGGTATAAGCTGGCATAGCCTGGCTGTTGAGGTTTGTTCTTGACAAGATGCCGGTCAATTTAATTTGCAAATGAGCATCACCTTTGCTAACTGATGATTTTAACTCGATAGCGTTAAGGAGCTCATGTCCCAGAAAAGCCGATGTCGGTGGCGTGTCTGAAAAATCCTGATTGGTCGATAGGTTCATGACGTCAGAGCTACATACCCTCGCGCAAGAATTTCAAGGAACCCTCAATGCTCACGTGAAACGTGACATCACGCGTGGAATGGGAGTGATTAAAACATGACATGTAATGCGAATTAAAGGTCGCCGTATATCTCAAATGATTTCACTTTTGAAAGTAATTATTTTGCCTTAAAGAAAAAAAAATTAAGAATTTTAGGCGGGATTCGAACCCACGACCCTTTAGTTGCGAGTCAGACGCTTTTCACTAGGAACGGCGCGAGCATCTGGCACGACAAAAACGTGCTTTTTGGTAGGAGCGTTTTTGCAAGCAAAGTAGTTTCCGGAGTCACGCTTTTTGATCTGCGCCAAAGATGCAGGGAAGAGGAACCTTTACAACACAGTATGTTTTTAAAACTCCCCACTTCCCCCCTCCCTCCCCCCCTCAAATAATCGTCTACGTAACGAAAAATTTTTACATGTTCCTTTTGCTGAATTTTTTCAGAGACACGCTTGTCGCAATTTGCAAGAAAAATGTCACACAGTACCGGTGCTACAGCGGAACCGATGCAGATACCACGTTTCTGCACAAACAGCTCTCCCTCGAAGGAAACGACAGTGGAGTTGAGGTAGTGGTTCAGCAGCTCCAAAAAACCTTCGACTGTGAGACCACACGCATTGCGAAATGGGACTTCTCCATTTTCCTCAATACAAAGTCTAACAGCCTCAAAAAGGTGTTCATGGGGGACCGAATAAAAAAGGTCTTCCACGTCAATAGAGAAGCCTGTTGTCCCCTTGAGGACTCCTCCCTGTAGGAACATGTAAAAATTTTTCGTTACGTAGACGATTATTTGGTGTGTGTTTCCTGCCCTGTAATTGCGGATGATCAAGCAATCACCGATTTCTTAAAATTGTTCGCTAGCTGCGCTTTCGGCTTAAAATTCACCCACGAGACGTCGGTCTGTGGTCGGCTGCAGTTTTTGGATCTTGGGATATATTTCGGAGCGGAGCATACCTGCTGGGCGTATGAGCCCCGTTCCAAGAAAGGAATGCTTCCATTCAGCTCGGCGCATTCCAAGTTAGTGAAGAGGGGCATTGCTTCATCTTGCCTAAGGGCTGCGCTAAAGAAATCATGCCCCCCCAGGATGAACAACAGTTTTCATTCTCAACTCAGCAGACTTGAAGCGGCAGGGTACCCTCGTCATGTTCTTCGAGATGTTTTAGAGTCCTTAGCAAAAAAGATGAGAAAAGACAACAGCGCAGTGTGCGAAAGGGCTCCTAAGAGAGTAGGTAGGCCTGTTGTCCTACCGTACATACATAAGATGTCCCACAATCTGAAGAAGGTGGCCCATCGCTTTGATATACCAGTCGTTTTTTCCGCACCGAACAAACTTTCTTCGCTGTGTAAGAGGATAAGCCGATTAGGAGACGAATCGGATGTGACACGAGAGTCATGCAAAAAACGACATGTCACCAAGTTCCGCGAGTGCGCTACCAGTGTCACGTATAAAATCCCCTTGTCATGTGGTAAGGTGTACGTTGGCCAGACGGGGAGATGCATTAATGATAGGGTCAGAGAGCATGCGTTGGCGATCAGACAGTCCCCGTCTGGCCACTTAGCGGTTCATTGTGACCGTTGCGATTGCGGGCCTAACTCTGAAAAGTGCAGCCCCATCTTTGGTGACACCTGTGTCATGGGCCATTATAAAACAAAAACGGCAAGAGAAATTCATGAAGCTTTCCTGATTAGGTCCCACCACGACAATACTTGCATAAGCGCTCCCTCTTTGTCATTGACTGATAAAGAATTCTACTATTTGAAGAACCAATGACGCTGGCATTTGAGGGGGGTGTGTTTTTGGACCATATCTGTTGTTCTGCCACGTGTGCCTGCTTTTATATTATATTTTTCCTAAAGTCTGTCTTCTAAATAAACAATTCAGTTGAAAGTTACGCCGCGTCCTGTCTAGTTCTACCTTCGTTTTGTCTGTCCCTGTTGTTTTGGCGTATTACACCATGATGCAAAACCAACTAGCCCAACTAGCCATCCTCCGAGACATCGTCCCCACTGACACGGTCAGCATTGTCTGGGCACCCGCCCACTCCTCTCTCCCAGGCAACGACTTTGCCCACAACACCGCCCGAGAACTTGCCTACCGGGCACCAGGAGATTGGGAAAGTGGTTTGACCCTCCACAAGGATGTACTGACCATGTATCAGGAAATTGCGCAGGCATACCGTCTCGCTCGCAAACGATACCCCGCCGGCCACAAATCCTTAAGCAAGGCCCAGGAACATACCTGGCGCCGATTGCAGGCAAACACATATCCTCATCCCACAATATATTCGCACATTTATCCCGATAGGTACACGGCCATATGAAAATTCTGTCCTCAGCCAGCCAACCTCACCCACATGATGTGGGGGTGCCCCAACCTCCCGAAGAGATATGGAAACGTCGAAACTATGGAGCAGTGGGACGCACTGATGTGTAGCTTAGATGCGGTCGTTCAAGCGGCGGCCTGTGAATGGGCTGCGGAGGCCGCCGGGGCTCAAGGGCTCCCAGTCGCCTGATCCCATCATTTTTCCCTTTTGAATGTACGAAAAATAAAGTTTTCAGCAACAAAAGCTAAACCCTGGTTCAGACAGTTGCGTTTGACTGCGCTTGACTGCGTTGCAGCTGCTAGAAACCAGGACATCCCTTCTGCTTAAATCGCGTGCCAAGATGATTCCTTGGATTGGATTCCACGCTTCATTCGAAGCACAGATGTGCCTGTGACTCGCTTTCTGTTCTCGACGCAACGCAGTCAAACGCACTTAAACGCAAGTGTCTGAACCGGCCTTAACAATGCCTGGAGCTGAGCATGCGTTTTGTTCCTTTTAAACCCCAGCGCGGTGGTATGATTAACGTTGGCGGCATAAGATAGGCTCAGGCCACATGGCCGCTTCTGGCTCCGAGTTGAGGGGATGAACGATGCTCATGTTTCTCGAATTTTTCGACGACTGCCATTGTCTAGAAAAAATTGCAAAGCCAAGTTCAAGCAGTTATTAGCGTTAGGAAGTGATCCTGAGTAGTATTTAGTGATGTATAGAAATATTTTTATAGCTCCTTTAAGCAAAGTACAGAGGGAGTCGAAACTTGGGCAATAACTTGAGAACGACGCTCGTGTGAGATTTACAGCGACTGCCAACGTTCGGCTGTCTCTCTGAGGTCACTAAAATATCTTTTTTTTTGTATTCCTTCCGTACACGCGTGTAGTTCTATGTAACGTCATATTAATAAGTCGCATTTAGTAATTTCAGTACTTCTATTCTCAGGGACATCTTTCGGATGCAGTTCAGCAACAACGAAAAAATATTTGGGTGCCTCAATAACGTGAGATGGGTCTTGCAACCTTTTTTCTTGTACTTTCAATAAATAGTGTTAAGAAATAACACCCAACGTTGATAGCTTGCTGAAACATCCATTAGTTTTGACCTAATAGTAGATGCAGAAAAAATAAAGGAAAGAGACAGCTGTCGATATCTCAACTCGCAATTTAAACAAGCGGCCTTGTTTTAAACAAGCGGCCTGATACCGCCAGTGTTCATCACAGTCATTCTCTAGGCGGCTAGGGTTTGGAAACCAAAAGCTTGGGCTGAGCTTCAGATATTGTTAGAGTTGGTGTTAAGTAACGATGGATTTTGTTAGAAATAAGTAAAGTTTGTTTTAGAAAAGTCTATCTTTCCACAGTTGCGTCGGCATCGTTTTATTTTTTTTGCTTTCTTTGTGAGTGTCGGCGTTTTGGAGGGAGCATTTGCGGGGGCAGAGCGGCCGGGAGTGGGGAGCGGCTTCCCCACGGTCGTTAAGAAACGTTTCGGGTTTCGGTAGTCCGCTCGGACAGATCCCTTCTTGCAGCTGGTTGTGGCTTCTAGCCGAATGTGCCTGTATATAGAGAGTTTCGCCGCTTAGTGTAAAATTGTCGCTTTTTGCCCGATGCAATAACTTAGCGGTTGGCGCCAGTCAGACTGGAAAAATTGCAGAGAACAACCCTACAAGGAATTTAGGTTTGGCCGTTACAGCGACAGGATGACAGCTCGCCGACCATTGGACGACAGTGTACCACGTGGGAGTGGTGAAATTTGAAGTGATTGGTCCATTTTTGGAGAGAAAGGAGGCATCTACGAGGCTAGAAAAGGGCTGCCGAGAGGGTTCTCGGGGAATTCGGCTCTTGAGACTGGGGACTAAAGTACGGGGTTTTAATTTTGGAAGTTGTGTATATTACCGTTGACTTGTCGTTTTGTTTTGAAAATAAACGTGGCCACACTGGCCACCGTAAACCTACCGACGTCGTAATGTGTCCAGCGGGATCGAACAACTTTTAGTTTTTTTTTTCTTATTCGACTTCCCGGGGGGCTACCATCGGGCGAACACCATCATCGGTCGTGACCATCTTGACCGGGCCCCTTCCCCCTCGGAAAGTTGACTGGCGCAGTCGACAGGATCCTGCTGACTTCCTGCGACGGGCGGTGAGCGAAAACGAAGGTATCAACGGGGGCAGGCGGAGCGTACCTGGGCTCTATGCGACAAGTGTTTCGTCTGCTGGATTGCGGACAGGGGTCGCGTCTGCTGGACTGCAGACAAGGGTCCCGTCTGCTGGACTGCTGACAAGGGTCGCTCCTGCCGGAGTGAGGACCGTGGCAATATCTACGTGAGAAGCCCGGGGGGTACAGTTACCCAAAGAAGTCGTCTGCTGGACTGCGGACAAGGCTCGCTCCTGCCGGAGTGAGGACCGTGGCAATATCTACGCGAGAAGCCCGGGGGGGTACAGTTACCCAAAAGGAGTGGTGGCAGCTGACAGGCGGTCCTGGGCGTCATTTACGTCGGAGAACAGGAGGACCTGTGGCTTCACCTGCGGACCGGCGAAGCATCTTCAGCGAGCGGCGACAGAATATCGGGGCAAGCCTCAAGAGGAGAGACGAGATCGTCGCTGCAGTGCTGAACTTCGTTGTGGTGCCAGAAAATTGTGCGTTTTTTTTTTTTTTCTGTGTGATTTTGTTTTTCTTCTTTTTTTTTTCCGGTGAACGAAGAAGGGGCTGAGACTTCCAGGCGACGGGCACGATCGTCAGGCCGAGTGGGGACACTGCGGCAAGTGGGTGGCGGCGACTGGAGGAGCAGCTGATTGGATTTTGCCAAACAACAGTGGGTGAGTCCCTTTCCCGTTTTCTCCGAGGCTCATCATGACCAGAGAGACTAGATCGAAGACCCCAGGGTCTTCCCTCAGTGAGGCCAACTCTGAACCAGATGCTGGCAACAGTGGGGGAGGGCAGTCACCGGATTCGGATGACCTTAGTGCTGAGATTACACTCATGAAACTAAAGATAGATCTCGAGAAAATAAAATTAGAGCAGCTAAAAATAACGGGGCAGCCTCATGAAGAGAGCACTCGGGGTGTGGGGGGAGTCGGACGGTATGCAAAGGAGCTACGTGCGGTGCTGGCGCCAATGCCCGTGACAGACACATTGGTGCCTGCATGGTTTAAAAGCGCTGAAACCATGTTGGCGAGTTGTGAGGTGCCACAGGACCTACACGGTGCAATCCTTTTGCCTTTTCTAAATGAGAAAGCGAGCGCCGTTGTTGCAAACAGAGCAGAGGGACGGGTATTGAAGTACAGGGAGCTACGAGACATTATCCTCGACGAGCTCAGGATGACTCCGGACGAGTACAAGCGGAGGTTTAATGTCGCGCGCAAACAAGAGAACGAGTCGTGGGCACAGTTCTCTACAAATCTTAGTACTATGTATGGATACTACATGGAGAGCCGCAAGGTAGAGACACTAGATGATCTACGGCAGCTGACCATCTCAGATCGCCTAAAGCATGCCATGCCGGATGATGTACGCGCCTACGTCCTTCAGAACGAAACCAAAGAATGGCTAAGGCCAAAGGAAGTGGCGGGACTTGCGGAGAAATTTGAGGAGAGTAGACACAATCGAAACTGGAGGCCCCAGAGACTGGCTGAGAAGCCACAGGTGAACTTGCGGGGTGGGCCTGCGAAAGTTGGGGGCGACCAGCGAAGGATTGAGAAACCCCGACCACAGGGGTGCTTCGCGTGTGGGAAGCTGGGGCATTTTAAGCAGAACTGTCCTGGATTAGCGCATAGAGCCGTGGACTCCGGGAATAAATCGGCCTCCGCGGGTCTGAGTGCAAGGGCAGCGCTTTTGCCGCAGTCACGCGAGACCCTTGAGACGGCGGGGACGCGCAGGCATGGGGAAACAGGTTCAGGTATAAGCTGGGTACAGCTTACGGCAGGGGGCACACCCTTCTCTGCCTGTTTGGACTCGGGCGCTGACATAACTGTCGTGAGGCGGGAGGTGGTGCCCGAGGAGTCACGCAGGCGGGGAGGGGGAGAAATCATGCTCAGAGGTGCATTCGGCCAGACGGTGACGGCAGAGCTGAGGTATGTGCCGTTGGGGCTGTGCACCGCAGATGGCGGGACTGGCCAACATGTCGCCGTGCTGTGTGCGGTAACGGAAAGACTCGCGCAGGGGGTGGACGCGCTGCTGACGCCGGACGCATTTGAGGAACTTACGCGAGCAAACGCTGAGTCTGCTGAGCAGGCAGAACAGGTGCAAAGGCTGGAGGCAGAAATCAGAGCGGAGCAGGACCAGGTCTCCGGCAATCCCCCTTTGGAGTTCGAGGAAGTGGTAGAGGGTATTGATTCGGCCGGGAGCACGTGTGATGTAGACTTGGTCGAGACAGTTACGGAACGGAGCGCGACCGAAACGGGGTTCGCAAGCGAACAGCGAGACGACGGCTCTTTGCAGGGCTCGTGGGAACAGGCCCGAAGCGGCACGCATGGCATGTTGATTGAAGGTAATTTGTTGTATCACACGGAACAAATTGACGGGAAAGAATGCAAACAGCTGGTGCTCCCGAAGCCCCGTAGGGAAGAGGTGTTACAATTGGCGCACGACATGCCATGTGGAGGGCACTTCTCACAAAAGAAAACAAAACAGAGGATTAGAAATTCGTTCTTTTGGCCAACCATGGCGGCGGATGTCAAGAGATATTGTCAGTCTTGTCATGGGTGTCAGATTTTCGCGCGGGAAATGGCGACGGACCGAGTCCCAATAACTCCGTTGACGAGACCTGAGCGACCTTTCGAGACTGTCTTTATGGACTGCATCGGTCCCATGGAGCCATGCACAGCTCGCGGGCATAGGTACGCTCTGGCCGTCGTAGATCTCTGCACGCGATGGCCCGAGGTAATTCCTCTCCGCTCGCTCACAGCAAAGTCCACGTGCCAGGCACTGGTTGATGTGTTCTCGCGACACGGGGTGCCCGAACTGATCTGTTGTGATCAAGGGACGAATTTCACGTCTCAGCTCACCAAGGAGCTCCTCAGCCGATTGGGCGTGGAAATTCGTTTTTCTACGCCTGATCACCCCCAGAGTAATGGTATCGTGGAGCGTTGGAATGGCACCTTTAAGGCAATGCTTCGCCACGTGGTGAGTGAGAGGGGAGGGTGTTGGGACCAGTACGTGCCGTGCCTTCTTTGGGCGTATCGGGAGGTCCCGAATGAGGTCACGGGGAGGTCCCCATTCGAATTGATGTATGGTAGAGAGCCTCAGGGCCCGCTGTCTATACTGAAAAGAACATGGACGGGGCAATGGACGCCGCCTTTAGGACTAAACAGGCCAGCGGCCAAGTACCTGAAAGATTTGAGAGAAAGAATGGTAGACTCAGCCCGCGTTGTTGACGAGCATGCTAGGGCGAAACAACAGGCATATGCCCACCGGTACAACTTGAGGGCACGCCCGAAAGAGTTCACGGTGGGCGAGAGGGTGCTTGTTCTCGAGACGGGGCTTTCCGGTAAACTCCAGCCGAAATGGTCGGGGCCCGCAGTGATCAAGGAGCGAAAACGCGCGGACAGTTACATCGTTGACTGTCCGGAGAGGGGTGACAGGTGGGTACACGCTAACAAGTTGCGCAGGTATGTCGCACGGGCACAGAATGTTGGGGTTATCTTTGAATCCGATGAAGAATTCGGAGATGTAGAGAGCGTTCCGGCAAACAATGCGCATCACGCGACCATCGAGGAGATCACCCATGACTCGCCACATCTTGGTGCGGACCAGCGGGTGGAACTCGCGACATTGCTGAGGAAGTTCAGGAAAGTATTCTCTGAAAAACCAGGGAGAAGTGTGGTAGGGGTACATAAGATAGCGCTGGTTGCCGAAGCGAAACCCGTGAAGTCATATCCGTACAGGGTGCCGATCGCCCTCAGAAAAGCGGTCGAAGATCAGGTAGCACAGCTGCTCGAGTGGGACTTTATCTACCCCGTGGGCAGCAGCTTCGCGCACCCTGTCGTGTGTGTCGCCAAGAAAGACGGGTCGATCCGAATGTGTATAGACTACAGACGTTTGAACGCAATATCAGAGGCAGACAGCTTCCCGATGGGGAATGTCACAGAACTTCTTTACGACGTGGCAAAAGCCAGATACATATCGGTGTTGGACATGACGCGAGGCTATTGGCAGGTACCGGTAGACGAGGACTCGCAGAGGTACACAGCCTTTGCGACCCCGCGCGGGCTGTATGCGTGGAAAGTGATGCCGTACGGGCTCAAAAATTCCGCTGCGACATTTCAACGCGTCATGAATGAGGTACTAAAAGAACACCAGGGGTACGCTTCTGCGTACATTGATGATGTGGCGGTATATTCGGAGACTTGGGAGGAGCACTTGGAACATCTCCAGAAGGTTCTGGAGACAATTCAGGTAGTGGGGCTTACTGTAAACCCGACAAAGTGTAGGTTCGCACAGCCGAAGGTAAAGTATCTAGGCCACGTGGTGGGGTCATCGTCACATCCTCCAGACCCGGAGAGGATGAGCGCCATTGCAGCACTCAAGGCGCCTAAGGCAAAGAGGGAACTAAGAAGTGTCCTGGGCTTATTCAACTATTATCGAGAATACGTTCCAGGATATTCGGAAGTAGTGCGCCCATTGACTGACCTCACGAACCGCCGGGTTCCCAACACGATACCGTGGAGCACAGAAGCAGAACGGGCGTTTAACTCGGTAAAGGAAACGCTGGCTACTGTGCCGACTCTGGCCGCCCCGGACATGAGCAAGGAGTTTATCCTCACGACCGACGCATCCGAACACGCCGTGGGGGCATGTCTCTCCCAGGAGTCGCAGGAAGGGGAGAAACCAATAGCGTTTTTGAGCAAGAAGCTTACTGCCGCTCAGTCGAAATGGTCAGCTGTCGAGAGAGAAGCGTTCGCTGTGGTGTGGGCATTGGGACGTTTGGACACGTGGCTGTTCGGTTCAAAGGTAAAGGTGAGGACAGATCATAACCCGCTAACCTATTTGACTTACTCGGCCCCCTCGAGTGCTCGTCTGACGAGGTGGACTCTGGCGTTACAGAAATACGATGTTGAAATATCCCACATCAAAGGGTCTCTGAATACTTGCGCAGATGCCTTGTCGAGGCTCGACCGCATCGAGTAAAGCGAATTCTGACTTTTCAGTGTTGTAAAGGTATTGTGGATTTTTGTTTTTCGGTTAGCGGTCCCGAATTGGCTGCCTGCGTCTACGGTTTCCTTTAGGTAAATACTGGTCATGGTGGAATCTGGAACGTACGGGTTTGGGTCTCACCGGACTGTGTTTGCTTGTGTGTGTGTGTGTGTTTTTTTTTGTATGTTGTTGGTTTTCCCTGTCGCCCAACAGATTTTTTTTTTTTTGTCAGGGGGTATAGCTCCTCTGTTGCTGTTTTGTTTTCGTATGCTACGCGTCTGTCTCGAAAAGGGGGACAGATGTTGCGCGAACAGCAAGTGTACTTGCAACATTCTTGGTGGGGAGGTGTTAAGTAACGATGGATTTTGTTAGAAATAAGTAAAGTTTGTTTTAGAAAAGTCTATCTTTCCACAGTTGCGTCGGCATCGTTTTATTTTTTTTGCTTTCTTTGTGAGTGTCGGCGTTTTGGAGGGAGCATTTGCGGGGGCAGAGCGGCCGGGAGTGGGGAGCGGCTTCCCCACGGTCGTTAAGAAACGTTTCGGGTTTCGGTAGTCCGCTCGGACAGATCCCTTCTTGCAGCTGGTTGTGGCTTCTAGCCGAATGTGCCTGTATATAGAGAGTTTCGCCGCTTAGTGTAAAATTGTCGCTTTTTGCCCGATGCAATAACTTAGCGGTTGGCGCCAGTCAGACTGGAAAAATTGCAGAGAACAACCCTACAAGGAATTTAGGTTTGGCCGTTACAGCGACAGGATGACAGCTCGCCGACCATTGGACGACAGTGTACCACGTGGGAGTGGTGAAATTTGAAGTGATTGGTCCATTTCTGGAGAGAAAGGAGGCGTCTACGAGGCTAGAAAAGGGCTGCCGAGAGGGTTCTCGGGGAATTCGGCTCTTGAGACTGGGGACTAAAGTACGGGGTTTTAATTTTGGAAGTTGTGTATATTACCGTTGACTTGTCGTTTTGTTTTGAAAATAAACGTGGCCACACTGGCCACCGTAAACCTACCGACGTCGTAATGTGTCCAGCGGGATCGAACAACTTTTAGTTTTTTTTTTCTTATTCGACTTCCCGGGGGGCTACCATCGGGCGAACACCATCATCGGTCGTCACCATCTTGACCGGGCCCCTTCCCCCTCGGAAAGTTGACTGTTGGGCTATTATCATATGTATTTGACATGAGCCGTTACCCGAATATTTGGCGATGCTGATTGTCATGAACCCGAGCACTCGACTAGGGGTTATGAAAATCGCTTACGTCACGGTGTCACGTGATTCTCGGTGCGAAATCGTGATGTCATGTTACGTCATGCTGTCAACAATGTTAATACATCTATACTCGGCGACAACTTGTTTTGGCAATGCAGTGGAAGGTACGTCCCGCGCCCCCTCTCCCATTTTGAGTGTACGCAGGATCTCCTCCTCTCCGCGGAAATGGGGGAGGAGGAGAGCCTGCGTACACTCAAAATGGGAGAGGGGACGCGGGCCTGTACCTTCCACTTCATTGCCAAGAAAAGTTGTCGCGAAGTATAGTGACTTCCTTAAATTAAATCGAGCCGACGCAGTGATTCACGCGACGTCACGAGGTCACGTGACAACATGTATTGATACCATGACGTCACGTGACAACGTGACACATGGTTAATCATAATGCCATGAAACCCACAATTTACCATACTTTTCAATTCTGTATATGACGATTTGATCCACTGATAGAAATACAGCCGCCAATTTTTTATTCCCATATGTTCATTTTGTGATACTAACAAAAAAGAAAAAAAAAAGAAATATTCCCTTGCACCGTTTTGAACCGGTTACCGTTATATCTTTTTCGGTTTTGGTCCGGTTCAGTTCCAAGATGGCGGCAAAGATTTCGGTTCGGTTCAGTTCCGGTTCGGCTAAAAATAACGGTTCTGTTCCGGTTTTCGGTTCGGTTCGGTTCCGGTTCGACACCCTGGTTAAGGCAATAGTGACCCGCGAAGAGTGCAGCACACGCCGTTGGTATGTCTGGTATTTTCTCAAAGATGAGCAAGCCATCGATGCTGAGTGCGTACTTGTGGACAGTCCACAGATAAACCCCTAAAAAAGTTTAAAAAATTAGAAAATAGTAAACATTCAGATAATAAGTACAGTTGCTGACAAGGCGTTGGAAAGATGGGGCTGGGTTGCACCTCCACATCGTGGACATTTCAAATACTTCTAAAACCAATAAGGGGGAAAGGAAGGGGCCGAGCTTCGTCCCTCCCCCTCTTGCTGGCGGTGTCCCCTCCACATTCCACACTACCGACATTACTTGTTGCCGACAGGATAAGCAATCATTGGCTCGATTTGCCTTGCCTCAACTATGAGTGAGCTCGCTTGAGTGTAGGCCAGAGTCAGAATCCTATTGCAGGAAGGAAGACTGGGCGTGAAGGAACATAGCTACATATTCCCTCGTTAGTGGAGGGGAGACACGTGTCACCGAAACTGAACAGGAAGCTTGAAGACCCTCTCCCTCACCAGTTGCATATTACTACCGCATTTGCATGGATACTCACTGAATTCTTACACCCAGCATATACCTCTATTGGCTGCAAGGAAGCCAAACGATTTGTTGCTTATGGTGACTTCAGAAATGTGTGTTTTAGCTATGGACTATACATAGTGTTTGTAGATTTCATGAGCAGGCTTTCCTATCTTTTCAACACTTCTCTATCTCTAGATTTCACGAATTGTCTGACAGACATGTGAAACACTTCAAATAATTTGTTTTTCATATAAGCTCTGAGTCGTGCTTTATAATTAGAGATCTGTTTTTTTGCTTTTAGTGTTCTAGAATTTGACACACTTTTTTGGCTTTTATTTGGAAATAAAGTTTTTGGTTTTATCGGTGAATATTTTAGAGATGAAAGTTTACCGCGCTTTTTTCGGTGATTATGCGTTGACTAGTTTCATTTCTCAATAAGGTCCATCCAAATTGCCGTGTATTAGACGGATATTTGAATTATATAACCGCGGCAACACTTGCAGACATGACAAACATAACCTTGGTTACCACTTTCGTAGGGACGACGGCAAATTGCGAAATTCGCAAGCATAATTATTGACACTTTTCTGCACTTCAAATTTATAGGATAATGAAAACTGCTTCCCACTAGCCAGATAGAAGCTTGAGAGGGTGTTGAAACAGCTCCCTTCCCCCCAAAAAAGGAACAGCTGAAATTAAGCGGCTTGACAAACAACGAAAAACTCAAAATCTGGCCTCTAGAAGAAAACAGCCAACTTGACGCACAAGGACTGAGTCACAAAATGAACGCATATTGCATCCAAGGCAAACCCAAGCACTCCTTAAAGAATGCTTGTGTTCGCGTGCGCTAACACAGGCACTAAATTTAGCGCTAGCGTGCGCTAAAATTGCGTACGTCATTCTAAATATACCGAATGACGCGTATACTCGACTAACGTGGTTGAACCCTTTAAACAAACGCGGCAAACAAGCATGGTTGTTCAAGCCGTCGCCTCACTAAAGCGATAGGAGCCAAGACGGACAAATCGCGAGAATGTGCAGCATTAATCCGAAGCTATCTTTGGCTGGGTCTTAATCGCTTGTGATTCCTTCCCGAAAAGGAGCGCGAATGACGATCGCCAGTCGGCCAGGGATGCACTCTGTCAATATGCACACGGTTTGTCGGTCGGTGCCGGCTCTTCTTGTTCTCGATGTTGCGCGCCAGGCGGGATTCGCATCTTGCTTGCCACAGTCACATACAAAATGATACTCACTTTACGTTCGTTTACGTTCGGACCCGCCAAACGCCTCGAGTACCGCGCCGCCTCAGCCGCCAACGGTGTCTTCCCTTCTGCAAACTTCGCTTTCTGTTGTCTTGCTTGGAGAAGCAAAAGGCGACGAACGAGCAGCGCGCGAGACCAGCGAGACGCGGAGTACGCAAACCAGCACCTCCTAAAAATAAGGCCGTAGCGCTCCGAGTGGGCACGTCACAATGTCGGAGGAAGCAAGGCCATGGCGAAACTACGTGAGAAAATGTATGCTGTCGACGCGAATCGACGTGAAAAAAAATGTGTCTTCTCGAGCGGCGCGGTAATGTTCGTGCGCGTTTATCCGACATTGATACACGTTTTACAGCGCAGTCTTGTACAATTTATTATATATATAATATAAACGTAATATGCAACCCGCACCAAGGTTGAAAATTCCAAATTTATATTTATGATTATCCCCGTAACCGCAGGACTACGCGCAGTCCCGCAGCTCCCCACAGTTTTCGAATGAACCGGCTCCAAATTTACGATGCGACATCTTCTTCCCTCGTACGGGCTCTGATTCCCGTAAATTTACGTTGCGGGTGAGCTGCTGACTGTCTGCTAAGGTACGCTGAGACATTTCAGAAGGGAAAGGAACCGAAAAAAAGAAGTCCAGTCATCGCCGCACGGAGGGAGCGCACACGAGCAAGAGATGGGTCGACAATGTTAAGCCTCTCGTCCCACACTGCTGGTGCTGCTCTCGGCTGTGTGTGTGCGTGTGGTACTTTTGATCCTCCTAACCGCCGTTTTTTTGTCGTCACCGCAGTCCCGGGTAGTTTTTTTTGTGTGTGTTTGTTTGATACAACGGCATTTACGTGCATTCGCGAAACAAGTCCTGCTACGGTTTGAGTGACGTGTGTGGCAGCTAGTCAATGATGACACTGGCTGATGTCCTCTCTTTCGACAGAGAGAGACTTTTAGAAGTTTGTGTTCAAATGTTTTCGTGATGGATCGATCGTGTGGGACGTATGGATACGATCGACAGGTGAGGAACAACTTATTTACGGGCTGTCCTGGTCATGTAAGACGCAACTAAAGTGCTGCAATCGATTTTCTTGTCTTTTTTGAATCTCGTGATAGAATGGAATTTTGTTCTTCGTCGTTAATCATTTGCTATCCCGTCGCCATTAGCAAATATGCGTGGTAATATTCTAGTTTTTACTGGAAGGTAAATAACTAGTTTGTGTGATTTTTGAAAGCGCGTTGTTTGTGCTTATATGTTTATTTATACTAATGCTATTTTGTTGCCTTTACGCGTTTATATTAGAATCTTAACTGTATTAAGGTAATAGTGTTATTGTATACAAAATAGATTATATTTGTTCTTAAGCAGCTCGAGCCCATAGGGAGAAGTAAATTATTTGACTGCAAATACTAAGTTTAGTACCCCTGCCACACGGAAAAGTTAATATATATTTAAATAAATAATACGGGGTTAAATCAGCTCGCTGTTTTGAGTGATTATATGAACGTCGCAAGCTAGTTTGTCGCCCCCATATTGTCATTCGATCGAAATTACATGAATTTTAGTTCAGTGACAGCACGCGATAACATCGCTCACATGATCGTAAGTGACACTTGTCGAGCCGTGTCCGCGTTGGCTGCCTCTACCTGATTTTTAACTGATCAGTATTGCTGTGTCAAATCACAGCGTGTCTCGCCATTTTATCGAAATATTTCTGCATAAAATATGCATTCATACAGCAATAATTGCGTGACTCAATATTTTCTACTTAAAGCAATCACATTTTTTCTATAGACGCCTTCTACGCATACCTCGTGCCATTTAGCATCGATTATTTTGCGGTGTAATGTTTTTCCCGTGTAATAAGGTGTTTCTTAGACCCGTTGCAATGTGCAGCTTTCATTTTAGCTAATAAGACACGCGTATGTGACGAAAATCGCGTTACGACGGTCGATCCACGCGCGTTGCCTTCGCTTCGACACGCGCCCCCGATGGCATTCCTTTGTGACGTCACGAGAAGAGTGCTACGGCCTTATTTCTAGGAGGTGTTGCACAAAAGCGAGACAAAAGGGGAGAAAGAGAAAAGCGAGAAGGAGCAGCAAAACGTTGTGAGAGACGACGCAGGCGCAGAACCGGCAGAACGTGCCCAGCCCATCACGTGCGCAACGTGCGTGCGTGTGGAGCGTGGCGCCTAGTCGCTCGCGGTGTTCCGTTTCATTTTCTTCGTCTCTGATCATTCTCTCCCTTTCCTTTACACTCGAAAGACAAGGTCAACATACCGTATGTGTTTTTTACGGAGGTCGTGCCGTGATTTCCACGGTCAGGTGGCTATTATTTGACGGTCATTTTTTAGAGTGCACTTTTCGCGGAAACAAAACAATTCATCAAGTGGTTCGCTCACCATCGTTTGCCTTTCATTGTGCGAATAATTTCGGAGCGCTTTCGTGCGTACGGCATCATCGTAAAAGAATTGTTTTCAATCTCGCAGACTTTTTTAAAAGCAATTTTTGAAGAAGTACGTTGTTCCAGAAGCCGAAAGAAAACGAGAACGCGATACTCAGCATCCGATTCTACCGCAGTCTTGCTTCCCTTCTTTGCTCGCTTGTATTGTTTTCATTGGTCATTTTAGTCTTTAGAACTTGAAGTACCTCCTCAAGGTACCGGCAGACTAGTTTCACTGCTTTGGTCGTTGCTCTTCAGCTCCTTTCGAACTCCAAATTAAAAGTTTCTTGTTGCCGCCACTGCGTTCAGTAAGAAGGAAAAAGAAAAACAAAAAAACAAGTGCTTCAATGATTTCGAGGGAAGTAACCATCATTTTTCGTTGCATTTGCGGGCATGAATTGTGCTTGTTTGTTCATTACTAGGATGGGACCAGCTTAAACTTGGGAGACAAAAAAAAAAAAAAAAAAACGAAAACATCAGACATAGAAGAAACAGACAAAGATATCGACACTGCTGTCTGTCTATGCTGGAAAAAGCGGTGGAGAAACTGCATCGTGACGTCGCCGGTGGGAGGAGCCTAATCTCCATTACCAAGAAACTACATCGGAAGAGAACTGCACCGTGACGTGTCGGGTGACGTCGCCGAACTGTGGCGATTGAGTTGAAACTACATCGTTCTTTTTTTCCCTGCAGGGAATTTCGGAGAATCGCCGAGTAGGCTAGCGCACACCAGCTCGGAGCACGTGGAGCGAAAGCTCCCGCTGCAGAACCCAGGGATCGTTGGTTCAATCCCCGCTCCTGCCCGTTTCGATCTGCTGGATGAGCATCGTACCGGCGTGCGGTCGTGTACTGCGTGATGCACGTTAAAGACCCCGGGGTAGCAGTCGTACTGCACTGGCTAAATTGCTTATCTACAGTGGGTAACAATGTCGCCATGTTCAGGCAGACTAACCTCCTGCTGTATGAACAACTAATGACAAATTTTACTTTTTGACTATGTTTGACTGCGTTAGTGCAACTTCTCTCGTGCTGCACGAGAAAGAAAAAATATTCCTTCGGGGGTTAAGTTTTCGGTTAAGTAGGAAGCAAAAAAGAAGAAAAGAGAATATTTCCCTCAAGTTGGGCTCGTAGTAGAAGAGGGGGAAGACGAAAATCAGTTGTTAGTCCCACGGTGTGTATGGTCTTTTCTTTATGTGTATGTTTATTCTAGTTCAGCTGGCCTGACCTGAAGTAGTTGCTTTAAAATAAAACATAAATCGCTTTCTCTCTCTCTACCTGAAGTTGAACGAACTAGCTCGACTTAAGCTTGTTACCGTTGCTTGCTTGGCTTTTCGCTCAGCCAAATCGCTTATATGGGGTGCACTCAAATGAAAACACAATCGTGTTAATTCGTGTAAGAGTATTTAGAATATTTATCGATCACGCCGCTGAACTTGCATCGCGCGAAGAACTTCCTTTTTGTGAGCGCCTTCTCTGCTTGAGTCTGTTGGAAACACAGCCAGTTCGATCCGAGCAATCGATGATAGCGTTGGTGACATCACCAAGTACGTGACTCACAGAGTACTGGAGAACACCAATGTTTTCGTCGCTCCCGACGGTTCCCTGGAAGCCGCCAGCGGCGTAAATGCGTAGAGCGGCGAGGACTTGTTGTTCGACCGTCAGCACACGGGGCCCTTCAAGACAACGCTGGAGCTTTCCGCGAAGTTGTCACACAACCAGCGAGTCACCCCTTTGGTTAGCCGGTATTCGCTCACAAACCTCGCATCGCTCGTCTCGAAAGCATCCCGGTGATCTCTAAAAACTCGATCCGCTGGCGAACCGAACAGTAGAGATGCATATGTTAGGGTCCCCATCTTTTACGATGCAGATTGATCTCTGGCTTCGCCTCGACCACTCAGTTAACTGCATCGTCAAAGTGCATCGTGACGACATTTTGACGTCACCGCTAACTGCATCATTTTACGAGCATAGCTCGAACTGCATAGGGAAAAACTACATTTCAACGTCATGTCACGTGACCCGAGAGAAAAGCCAATCAGTGCCCGATGCAGTTTTCCACATCATGTAGTTGGCGTTCCAGCATGGACAGACTGGACTACAAACTATGGTATTAAAGCTTCTAACTCTTCACCAACCTATTTCTTTTCTGATCCTGAGAGACCCATTGAATTTCATATAAACCAAGTATGAGATGAAATTAAATGAAATCAAATAAGATCCGTACACATTTCACCTAAAATCCCAGTTTAAAAAATCCGCACTTCAGCATAGAGGGACACGCCGCAAATACCGTTTTTTATTTGTGGTGAGCTTCAGCGGGACGGTGCACACCGGAAATACAGTTTTTCATATGTGGTGACTTTAATAGGAGGCACACCCGGGTATGATTCTTTATTTTCTTTGATAGACAAGGTTTGCAGCAGCTGTTGTGCATGCGGTTTTCTACATATGTCTTTTTTTTGCGAGAATACTGATGCTGCTGAAAGCTCCACTGCATTTGCGTGTACGACAATGAGCTGATAAATGTCCCGTTGTAGTTTCTTTGGCAGATTCTGCATGCTCACGTACCCTATCATTAAGTCATCTGCCAGTCTGGCCTATGTAGCGCTTTCAACACGATAAAAGACTGCTATGCCCAACCCCTGTTTCACATGGGCATTTAGTGTCTTCTGGAAGATGTTGCAAGTTTTCATCTGGTTGGTGTTGCGGTTAACTTTTCGGCCCATAAAATAAGCTTTCTTTGGTGGATAGAAGAGGATCTTAATGTTCTGCCTGGCAGCTATCTTTTTGAATTTATGGGTTATGTTATGAATGTAGGGTACAACTGAGCATTTTTGTTGAGTTCTTGTAGTTTCTCTCATCTTTATCAACTGATCTGCGCTTCAATTGTGAGCAGTTGTTTCCTCACACGCATACCAGGAGACGAATCAGATAGCCAGAATCACGCAGACGGCAAATTTACTCCTCAAATCTTTGCCCAATGCTATAATTACAAGATTTGTTTGAGGACAATAAAAGGACGGTGTTAGTAACAATTCGTTTTACAGTTTTAGAATCTCCGAACGAAAACAAAAAAGAAACACTTTGCTTGACCTTGGTTTATGTTTCAAACAAAGCTGTGTTTCATTAAATTCCAGTGTGAGGTCTAGGAAGTTCATGAATTTTTCAACGTTCGTCAATACCCACTCTGGGCAGCGTTTTGGAAGCGCCGTAAACCGGCTTCTTTGCAATCGTTAGTTTCGCCATTTACCTAAGCTGTTTAAAGAATTATGAAGTCACCAACGAACCTGACGATGGCCGCGATTTTTTATCAGTCACGTTTTTTCTGGTAGGTCTTGACGCATGCAGCTATAGGAACAAGACACGCAGTTGTGGAGCCACACGAGAACCTAAACACACCACTTTTTTGTACAAAAATGCTGCTCTTGGTGTGCAGCTACTGCCGCTGTTAGGTATGCACAGGGCAGTTCCTAAACTGCATATAAATTGACCACCACCGCATTTTGCAACGATGCGCTGTTGTGCTCTTCTATGTTTTGTCGGAAAATTGACACGAGGCCTGCTTGGGGAATAAAATCATGCATATCGTGTATGATTATTCACAAGCCTGAGGCGAGATTGAACTCATTAACTTGAAGATATGAAACCACTTCTTCCGAATTTTGAATCTTGTATGAATCATCGCACTCTATTAAGGACAATTACTTGGCTAAAAGGGTTGACATATGTACGTGTTAAATACCTTTCTCTGACACGATGGCCCGAAAAGTTACACCCTCCGTGTGCGTCTTGGCTGAGAAAAGTTTTTCTGTTCCCTTTTTTTTTGTTCAGTTAGTTTTTGGGCATTTAGTGTTCAGGGTATCTCTTGAAGCAACCTCATGACGGCCTGTTTCGTACGTCTGCCTCATTTTTCTTCAACCCGAATAAAGTCCTTGGCCTCAGCCTGTGAGGCTTTCTCTCCGTGTGCGCCCGAAGTAAGAATAAAAAGACACCTTATTTATCTGGTACACAAAGTTCTAGATTTTTGCTTCGGAGCTCCTAGATTCGCGCGAAAGCTTATACTTGGTTGTTTTGAACTTCGATGGCTTATGTGCCAGTCAATAACTTCATTCAATAACTGGGAGGATTTTTCATCCTAGGATTTATGTGCGATGTTCCAGACTAGGGCAAGATTATTAATGGGTACAAGCCTTGGTGGTAAGGCATATTTCGGGTCTGGTTCGCGTACTTCCATGGCCTTGTGTGAGGTATTGACATTTCCGGTAATCTGAAGAGGCCACAATTTAGGTACATCCTTGTCACGCCATGCAATGCATTATCGCCTTGCAAGACCTTCAACCTTCTTAGCCAAGTAATTATCTTAATACAGTTCGCTGATCCCTACAAGATTTCAAAAATCGGAACAAGTGATTTCATATCCAACTTATTTAATCAAATGTCGCCTGAATAGACTTACAAGATGTTATTATTTATACCCCATGCAAGCCTCATGTGAATTTTCCGACAACATATAAAAGACCAAACATCACATCGTTCCAAAACGCGGCAGGGATCATCCTGGATATCTCCTCGGAACTGCTCAGTACGTACCTAGCAGTGACAGGCGTTGCGCACCAAGACCAGCATTTTTTTTTTACAAAGACGTTGCGTGCGCAAAGGTTCTCGTGTAGCCCGACAACTTTGTGATTCATTCGCAGCAGCATGTGACAAAATTACCCAGAAAGTCTTGAATTATCAAAGAATCCCGGCAATCTTTATGTACGTTGATGACTTCCTAATTCTTACAACAACGGAGCTAGAGGATCAAATCAGTGGATGAAAAAGTAGCCATTTTACGGTGCTTCCAAAGAAAGCTGCCCAGAATAGGTATTCACGCATGAGCTACTCGTTTATATGAGCACCAAGTGTCATGACATCACACTGAAATTTAGTGAAACACAATTCTGTTGCATATACGAACAAAGGTCACGTAAAAGATTTCTTCCTTTTGCGTATGGACATTATAAAATTGTAAAAGGATGTGTTGCTAATGCAACTTTTGTATCGGCCTTAAACAAGTCCTGTAATGGTATAATTGGTCAATGTTTCAACAAGCAAATTTTTCGTGTCCGTGATTCTGGCTATTCGATTGTTCTTCTGGTATGCGTGTGTGAAAACACCTGCACAAAATTGAAAAGAAAATCAGCTGAGACAGATAGAAGAAAAATAACTTTGTTTAAACAAAACTTCTCAGTGGTACCTATACATCAAGTTAAGAAAAGTAGCCCGAAACAGGACATTAAGATCGTCTTCCCTGCACTAAGAAAAGCTGATTCCATGTGCCGCAAAGCAAACCGTAAAACCTACCAAAGTAAAATTTGCAATATGTCTCAGAACACACAATAAGCCCCTTGTAAAACCGGGGTTGTTTACGACATTTCCTTATTGTATGGCAAGTGCAACGTGGGCCAGACTGGCAGAAAAATTAACGATATGACACTACAGCATTCGGCATCTGTCAAAGGAGCTACAACGTGCCATTCACCAGCTCATTAACGCATGTGTAAATGCAGTGTAGCTTTCAACAGCATCATCATCTTCGCAAAAAAGCAAAAAACCCATATGCAAGAAAGATTCTGGAGCCCTCGGCAAAGAGACCATAGGCTAGCGGTTGTACTGCACTGGCTAAATTGCTCATCTACAGCTGAGACACCAGACGCCAGCTGAAGCAGACTAACTTTCGGCTGTATAAACATACACACAACAATTTGTTTTTGCTTGGCAAAGAAAGAAAATAAAGAAACATGCGTCAGTGTGCCTTCAATCAAGCTCCCCACAAAAGAAAAACACTATTTGTGTTGTGTGCACCGTGGGTCTGTCATCCCGCTGAAGCTCACCACCAATGAGAAACAGTGTTAGCGGTGTGTCACTTTCTGCTGAAGTGAGGGTTTTTCAAACTGATATTGTATGTGGAATGTTCAAGGCTATTATTTTATATCATTTAATACTTTGTTGGTATGAGATTAAATGGGGCTCTCACGATGAGAATAAAAGAAGACGCACATATGTTCTAGCAGAGGAAGAAGCATTTAAGTCTGCAGTAGAGATACTGTTGGTAGTTTATCATTATCTCCATCTCTTTCTCTTTCTTTAATCTTTTATTTTTTTACGTTATTCGTCTCCCTAGTTCAACTGGCCCCCTCCTAGCTATGTATGTTTCTTTCCAGCGTGCACGCCTGCCATATTGAGAGGGTGACTTTTACGGTTCACAAACATTTCAATTTGCTTTTTCTGCTATTCTCTTGCTAACACAACTTTTCTTCCAGCCCTAGCAGCAGGATTATCGCAGCACCACAACCGACAATTCTGAAACTTTTTGTTTTTCCCTAGCATGTTTAGGATGTCCTATACGAAGTTCCAGCGCATTTCTTGTTATGTGGATAAATCCAAGGAGCGGCAGCGTTGACAAACTTTTTTTTTTCAAAATGAATCTCAGCTTGTGAGATCTGAGATTTGTTAATGATGTGAAGAAATAAGTAAATACACGCATTGTGAGTGTGTAACAGAACATTAAAAAAAGCCAGTCGAACAGAGTTATCTACAGAGCTGTGGTTGCAATGAGTGTCTGTTTTGGGGGCATTGCTGGCAGTTGTCTTGCTCTTTGCATTCGATAATTTCTGCAGTTTTTTCACTGCGTTTTGTACTACAAGGCTTCTTGAAACAACGCAGCCGCGAAGCCACCGTAGTCTCCGTACTTCTTCGTGACGCGAGCAAGCACAAACCGGGCGGCACCCATGGAACAAAGAGAATTCTAGTGTCATATGAAAGTAGAAAACGGCAGGAAGAGAGTTCACAGCGCCCCTTTTCGGCGTAAGGAGAGCGCTCTGCACTGGCCGGCCGGACAGAAATAATTCTGCTCGTGGTGCCCTTTGCCCAATACTCACTTGGGGCTTCGTCCTCAGTTACTCGTCGGCCAGGAGAACCTCCCCCCCCTCCCCGCCCCCTCATGTAGCGCCCAGGGGGCGCGTGTCCTCGCCCCCTCCCCCCCCCCCCCCCCTTCACCACACCATATGTACGCCATTGTCCTTTGGCACTGCCTCCTCTCCCAAAGAGCACAACATTCTTTGCGAGAGCTTCCGCTGACGACCACTGAGTGGCGCGACGAGGGCGAAGGGCTGTCGCTCAATCGTTCGCGTTTCCGTAGTACAAACCAGACTGCGGAAGTACTGGGCGGGCGAACACGATTGCCTTCCTGCAGAATGTTCGTGTATGCTGAACTGCAGCGTCCCTTCGCGCCCTCATTACTTGTGCGGGCGGAACGAGACGAGGAGAGAGGAGGGGCGATAACGAAGCCCCCTTGGGAGGGACGAGTCTCGCTACCATAATCCATCCGGGCCTCGACGGCGACGGGCCCCGAGACAGGGTTTAACTTAAATTAAACTCGAAATCTCCAGCGCAAAGCCTTGTGGATTCGGACACATCTGAGGATAAGTTGGGTTTACCTAGTGCGCAGACACACCGACCGTGGACTAGACCGAGTTCACTTTGTGCTTCAAGCCGGTTTGAGTAACATGTTCTTCGACTAGGATGAAGATGTCCCAATAAAGCGCTGATTTTAATCATTTGTCTGGAAGCAGTCGAATGTGTATGATGCGGTAATTGGACTAAAATATTTTTTTTAATCGAAGGAATGGTGTGTTTGGATTCAATCGGATTTCAGCAGGTAGATACTTTTAAAGAGGAAATTCTAGCATAATGTGCGTTAGGGATTCGCGTTGCTAATGGGATTTCGTGCTCTCACTAGAAAGCATGGATTAAGCACGCGTCCGCTAGAAACAAATTCTGCAGCATACGGTCTATTGGAAGTCCCTAACAACATCACAAACGACCGAAAGCTAACCGTCGCACTGCACGTCACGTGCCTCATTCAAAGCGGTTCGTGACTTTTTGTCTTTCAGCGGGTAGTATACTTAAGAATGGAAATGTTGAACGCTGTTCTCAATAATCACACTTTCGTGCGTCGGTGAGTCGGTAGCTCACGTTTTCGCCTGTTTACGCTTGATCTCTCGAAGGGACGTGGTATACTCATTATTCCTAATTAGATTTTGTCCGAAAATTCAAGAGAGACAAAATGAGCGTCCTTGACCTACGATTCAGATCCTAAAACCAATGAATCGTTTCAGAAGGATGTATGCTCAGCTCTCACCTCCGCACCGTAATGCAAAGACGCTCGCTAAGCTCGGTAAACGACTTCTTTTCTTTTGTTGAAGCTTATTCACTATGGCCAGTGGATCAGATGGTGCGACGATCCACGGGCGTATTCCACAGAGAAGCGTGGTGCCAACAGCATGCGAAACGGTAAGAGGGTCGTTGCGGCTCTGCCCTCCAGTTACACGCGACCCGCGGTTCCAGTAGGCGGCTCCCGGCTGGTGCTCTGTTTTCGTGATCCGAGGTAGAGAGCCGACAGGCTTTGCCAGCGACAGAGAAAAAATTGCCGCACAGGCCAGATACCTTGAGCGACGAAGGGAGTTGCGGAGCGCTCTGGAAGCCGACTAAATCTCCTCGGAGCTTAGGGGCGCCGAATATGGCGGATTGCTGAGGACCGTCCTGAGGATTTTAGTTTGTGAGGGAAACACGCAGATAAAGAAAAAAAAAAAAGGAAATAATCAGGCAAGGGAAAGCGTGCGTGGGAGAGGGGAGGGCGCGAAGCAAAAACAAAGAAATGAGCCGAGCACCGCAGTTGGAGCTTGGGGCCTCAGCAAGGCGCCTCTTGCATTCTCCGTTGTTGCCATGTGCAGCAGTTCTGCCGGGTCCAGGTGCGACTGGTGCGCATTGAGTGTGGGAGTGTGGGAGTGCAAGCGATATCATGTGTGCGTGGACTGTGCCAACAGGTAATGAGGAATGTCTCGGAGTGTTTGTGTTGTGCTCTGCAGAAGCTACTTGAACGACCTTGAGTGTGAAGGCGATGTGCCTTCTGTGTCGTGTGTCCATTCCGGATGCCGTGTCCACTATGGTTATCGGGCATATCTGCACCGCCTTACGTGAGCGACTTCAATCAAGATGATTGACTGCGAACTGAAGCGTCGATTCGTATTTAATAAATACAAGTGATGCAGTTAATTCAAGAGCGAAAATCAAGCTTCGAAGTCTACGCGCACTTTGACCTCCAGTGAAATAGAGATTTCACAGACTGCGTTATGAAGGTCAGTTACACTTTCAGGGGTTCCCAACGGGATATGAAACTAACCTACCAGTAGTTCTTTAAGAATAACCTCGTAGATATCGGTTAAAATGTGAACCAATGCCACTTAGAAAACCCAGAGAAGTCCTCTGTACGCTATCCTTTTGGTTGTTGTCGCAGAAAAGTAAAGTCGCCAAGGTGCAATGCTAAGGAATATTGTCCAGAAAGCGAGCGTTTTCCATTTAAGCCTGCTATTGTGGTCACAACGCTCTCGAAAACATTTACTGATTATATTGCCAGTTAATTGGACATTGCTGCCAAATGCTTGTTGACGTCACTAGAGCCCAGCTGCAAGGAGCAAGGCAAAGAAGGACCCTTCCCGAAACGTCCTTTTCGGTGGGTGAGTTCGCAGACTTTCTTTCACTTCATTGTTGGGATTGACAGCGGGAGTCACCTACCTTCTGAGAACGCGCCAAAATTTGTCTCGATAAATGCAAGCGACACGACTCTGTGTCCTCGGCAGGGTCGGGAGAGGGAGGGGATGGGTGTACGTAATGTGGATTTTGGTTCACATCTTCCAAGTAATGACAAGATGGGTAGTTAACACGTATAATTTTTAGGATACGCGTTCGGTGGTATATATTGCCAGCTATTTCTCCCCTTTTCCTTCCCCTAAGTAAATGAACCAACCATTTTCACCACTTTTTGTTTACAATTAGTACAAACACTAAAAAGCTACATAACTCATTCACGGATCATTGCATACGCCTTTTATTAAACGTGCGTAATTTTTCGAGAAGGCCGGCTTGCGCGATATCAAGCTGCCGCGTGTCTGTGGGACAGAGGAAGGACTTAATAGATCGAACTAATCTCAGTCGAGGCCAAAACAAATAACGTGTGGAAATCAATCTACAGTGTCTGTAAGTCAGCATGCGACTGCAACGGTCAGGACAAGGATTAAGGATTAAGGGACACACACTCTAAAAGAAAGTATGTGCGTCTACTTTCCCGCACAACACTCGGAAAGCCAATCACCGCAACCTACGGAGGCAGCTCAGCGAATGACGATGCCCAAACATTTGTTTAGACCAAAAAAAACACAGTATGAGTTGTGAGATTAAGTAATGCAAAACGTCACGCTTGCATTTTTAATGTCACAACTCAGACTGCGTTTCTTGGTCTAAACATATGTTTCGGCATCGTCATTCGCTGAGCTGGCTCCGTAGGTTCCGGTGATTGGCTCTCCGAGTGGTGTGCGTGAAAGTAGACGCACATATTCTTTTTAGAGTGTAAGCCAATCGTCGCACCAAGCACTGATGGAGTTTAGGATGGGATCATCGGGATTAGGAATTTGCCTGTAAATAACGCAGTCATACGCAAAGAGAGGCATTTTGGACGAGATGGAATCGGGTAAGTCGTATACGTATATTAAAAAAAAAAGAAGAGGCCCATGCACGGTTCCCTGTGGCACACCAGAAATCGCTTCACACATGTCAGATTGGTAATTACCGCACACTGTGTATTGGCGTCGTAACATTAAAAGGTTACGTATACAGGAGAGTGTAAGAGAGTCAATGTGAAGTGAAGAGAGTTTAGCGAGTAGTCGGCAATGAGGAATACGATCAAATGCTGTGGAATCCAAGAAAATGGCATCAGTTTAAGTGAACTGATTTATGCTTATGTGAATGTCGTGAGTGAATTATATTAGTTGTGGTTCGCACGAAAACGTTTACGAAAACCATGCTGCTTCTCATAAATATATTTTTTTTTAAAGTTGAGATATTGTGTGGGAGAATATGATGGGGGGGGGGGGGGGGTACTCAAGCACTAAAGAACGTGCACGTAGTGCAATTAAAAAGCTGACATGTTTAACACGATAAGCAAAGGAAAAAAAATCTCTGCTCATTTTGAGAAAAAAATGCCAAGGGTTTTTTAGATGTTGTGCTCATATCAAATATTGGAAACTACGCCAGTAAAAATATTCGTACATATTGAAGCCAATATATGCAGCTATTTCCTTCTCGCAGATATAAAACAAAATACAAAAACACAAAAGCCGTGGGTAACTGCAGAAATTTCAGCAAGAATAAGGAAGAAAAACTTCCTATTCAACGTTTTTAATAAGACTAAAGATCCAAAAATATTTTAGAAGTTTAAGTCATATCGATATCGCTTAGATAAAGAGTTAAAAAAGCGAGGCGTGACAATTTTTTTTCCAATTTATTTGGTTCAGCTTCTGGGTGTACTGATAAGATGTGGAAAATACATTATTTAGTCTTGAATTATAAGACTCCCCATGAGTCTCTTCATAAGATAAAACTGAATGGTATTGAAGTGTCCGGTAAACCGCTTGCATATAGGTTTAATAATTATTTTGGAAACGTTGTTGATAAACTAACGTTAGATAACGACCTTAGACATGTTTCACACAATAATAAGACAATTGTTCTTGAACCTGTGAGTGAAGACGAAGGAATCGATACAATTCGAAATTTCCAAAAATAGTAATGTTCAAGAGATTGATAGAATGCAGGTAAAGCCTTTTAAACATGCTGTTTTCTCTCTTGCACCATGCATAGAGCAAATTATTAATATATGCCTTAGTCAGTAGGTCTTTCCAATAAAAATGCAGGTTGCTCGGGTAACAGTGCTTTTGAAGAAAGGTGGCAGGAATGACATTGCAAACTACAGACCAGTATCTATATTATCAGTACTCTCAATGGCATTCGAAAAAGTTATTCCTAAATTTAATGAATTTGAAACCAAACGTCACCTGCTAATTTACTTCCTCTGTGGGTTTCGTTAAAACCTTAGTACAGAGCTTGCTATACTTGCGTGAGCATATTCTACATGAATTTGAAAAGGGAAATCTAGTCTTAGATATTTTTGCAGCTCTTGCAATATTTTTCGAACATATTAATCACGAACTTTTCCTAAAAAATCTAGAGTAATATAGTATTAGGAGAAAAGCGGCGTCCTATATTCGATCCTATTAAAAATATCGTGGCCAAATCGCTAGCTTGGATAACTTTCTATCGGACATTTTACAAGTTTTGTTTCCTGGGGTACCACAGGGAAACATTTTGGGCTCCTTCCTTTTTAATATGTATGCAAAAGATATCGTAAGTATTTCCTCTACAATTAAGATTATTCAATATGGAGACAATAGAAGTATATTTTTAGCCGACAAATAACCCGATAAATTAGTTAACCGTGCGAATTCAACGCTACTTAGCCTACAAGACTGGACAACAGGTAATCGGTTAAAAATAGATGTTGAATATACAAAAGCAATTTTCGTTTCGTGGTAAAAACAAGAATATGGTCACAAGCAAACCAATTACTTTAAAATCTGCTCCGGTCGTGATTGTGCCCTTTTTGAGACGTTAGGCGTCATTATAGGCCTCCTATACTAGCCCACCTAACAACTTTGTTGAGGTATATTTATTTTACAACGGACTCCTTTTTTCTGTTCCCCCCCCCCCCCCATCGTAAGTCGGTCTACTCTTTAATTAGTCTCGTTACTATCTCGCGTTGCCGTTGTAGGATATAAGCATATGCTATTCAACGAGGTCACGTCCCTGACGACGTTACTGCGCTATTTCATGAAATAAAACCGTCCCCCGGCTATGCCATAAGAATTATTCAAATTCTACGTTGTGAATCTTGAAAGCAAGTGTAAAGATACAGAGACTGCCTAAGGGTGCGTTGCTACTACGGTGGTATTGCGACGCAGGTAGCGGAGAGGACCTACAAGATGCACCTGCGGACTGCAGCTCAGTATAATGAACTTCTGTGGCAGCAGATTAGGGTGAGGTTCCTAAAAGTTCAGAAAAAAGTCAACTGAGGACCACAACAGGGATCTGCTCTCGGGTGTCTGGTCCTTTCGCCGAACATCGAGGCAACCTTGGGAAAGGGTCCTAAGTGTTGTCATGAACCTAAACTGCAGCCTGTAGTCAAGTTTCCCTTGTAAAAGGCTTCGACAAAAAAGCAACTCTGAGGACAAGGAAAGGTGTGAGGCCGATGGTGTCGACGTCCTTCTACGCTTGCCAGGCCAATCGTCGAAAGGATGCAACACCACATACACCGTTGACTACTTCAGGGACAACGATCTGAAGCTGCTAACTTCCGACAAGGAAGGTGGCTTTATGCTGGTAACGCGGGACATATTTCGTTGAAGGCACAACAAGTCAATAACGTCAAAACGTCAGCCCTGGTCCCTTGTCTAAAGTTAAGGACCGTGGCAAGAAGCTTCGCGGTGAATTGAATTTAATAAGGGTGCAAAAAGCGTCCAATCTACACCGGTTTGCATCAGTACATTTTCTTCACCGTATAAACGCACAAAATCGAGAATTTCTATATAGCGAATGTTACGAAAAAGTGCTGGTGGCAGGTTCATTTGTCTAGATTCATCAGCAAACACTTGTCAGCTTTAAATTCGTAAGATCCTGTTTTGGCTCGATATTTTTAGAGTGTCGTTGAACTTCTGGATGAAGGCGGAGCGCGCGGTTATCACAGTGCCATTTCAGTAGATGTTGAAGATATTTTTTTATTTTCTAGCGCATGAGCAACTCTTTTGTGTGGTTAAGAAATACATCGAGAAAAATGGAGAGGTGCCGTTTAGTTTTTCAAGAGGCGTTACCGTAGACAGTTTTCTGGCATTTCTAACTTTTTACCTAAATAACACGTATGTTTTCTTTGAAGTTGACCTGCATGTTCAGAGGAGGGGAATTTCTGTTGGCGTAAGCGTGGTGCCAGTTCTGTGCGATAGTTTTTTTTTAAGCAGCTGCGACAACGCCATCTTAGAAAAGCCGGGAGAGGATGGCAAGAACAGGAATTTGAGATATGTAGATGATTACTTTATTTCCAGTGAGGCAGCTGAGGCATCACTGGTGGATGCCATTTCAGAAATTTTGCCTACCTATGGTGCATGAGCCAACGGCCTGTCGTTTGCCTTTGAGACACCCACAAAGGGCAAGTAACAATTTTTAGAGCTAAAACTTAGAATTCTGGAAGACCCCATATGTTGGACTTATGAGCCAAGATCCAGAAAAGTTATCCTGCCTTATTGGTCGGCTCCCTTCTTATTGGTCGGCTCCCTCTAAGCATGTTTTGGCATCGCCATAACATGCTTAGAAGCCGCTCTGAAGAAATCTTGCGGGCCTTCCGTTCAGGAAAGTTTTGCTCGACAGATCGGAAAGCTGCGAGAGGGCCTTTTTGCAAAAAGGATTAACCGAGGTCACGGAAAGCTTGTTAAAAAGCCTCAAAGAAATAAAAAAAACGCTCGCGAGAGACCTAATGTGAGGCCGGAGGTTATTGCATACTTACACGTAGTATCACATAACTCAAAGAAAATGGCCCACCGTTTCAAAGTTCCTATGGTTTTCCCAGCTCCAAATTGCATGGTTCGACTGCCACAAAATCAACAGCACCGGGCAACAGTCTAATCCTTGCCGCAGAAAACAGAACACCAAATTTGCTGAGTGTGCCTCAGGAGTTGTTTATGAAACACCTCTGTCATTCGGCACTATGTATATTGGCCAGACGGGCAGATGCTTCAATGACCGCGCCTGCGAGCATGCGGCTGCCACGTGAGCCAGACTTGTCTTGTCATCTTGCTATTTATTCCAACAGATGTCCAGGTAAACCTGCCCTACGTGACATTGAGATTTTGGCTCGGTACCACGATAGAACCAGCAGTGAGCTGCGTAAAGCGTTTGAAATCCGGGATAAAGGTGCATATTGTATAAGTGAAACGTCATTTACCCTATCGAAGAAAGAGTGTGAATATGTTAGACAAGCAATGCATCAACACGGTGATGAATGACACGTTGATGTGGGCCTGTATTATGAATGTTGTTTTCTGAATAAACAACAGTTGCGAATACTCCTTGTGTTCGTTCACTTCTTCGTCCTTTTTCTGTATTTTAGGCGTTATTACCGACTAGTCCATTAACCACATTGCTGCAGTTGGTGTTCTTGAGCGCTCCTAGTGCCACTAAATAAGTTACGCTTCAGGGTAACGGCCCTTGACCAACTTGTGGCTTAAAATAATGGTTGCCAGTTATTTGAACCTTTATCTAAAATCGCAGGAAACGCTTTTCCGTCCTTGACAAAAAATTAGTAAGGTCGTGACAGAGCAAATCAATATTACATGAGCTTCCTAACACCGAACCAAACGCTGAGGAAATCCCACTTTTGTATCATGACGATCGGAAGTTGCATCTGCTCTGCACAAGCAACAAAATGGCGGCGCCCACAACAATGTCGGAGAACAGAGTACCGATACTCTAAGCGCAACGGATTTAGTGGCTCTAGGCGCCCCTGAAACACGTGCACAAAACACAGACCTAGCAATGAAGCCACGCTAGCCAAGGATATAACCGGAGAGGGACAGGTGATCGTCTCAATTTCAAGACTCGTTGCGGCCACCCGACACAAAATGGCAAAGCAGCTTCCCAAACGAATATATTTGGAAGGATTACGTGATCGCTCCCACAGACCCGTTCAAACGATTTTGGTGAGTGCTGTGATTTCACGGAAATAATTAGGAGCGATCAAACAGACCTTTAAAAAACTATAACGGGTCTCTTACACCCTTTAGGATTCCTTGACGGGTACGTAGGGTGCGGCAGTTCCGTGTGCACTTCGAAGCTCCAGAGTAGGATTGTGATATGTGAGCAAAGCTAGGCTGACGACTTTTCTACCACATACTTAGTGCTCTTTTTGCAATGGGAACGAAATGTTTTATTTAGAATGCGACACTCAGCGTTCGGTCGAAATTCGTCCCTTGCGTGCTGGCTCGTCTATTTCTCCGTCTCTCTCTTGTTTAATCACCATATTAGCAGAGTAGATCATCATAAGATAGAAAGTGGCGCAAAGAAAAATTGTATTTGGGAATTTAAGATTGCATCTCTAAGACGTAAAACTAGGGTCAATTGATATATGTTAACCTGCGAAGAAGGGACCTCAAAGAGCATGTTATTTTTGGTAATTCAAATGAAGGTTATTTCTTGTGCCTGCCTCAGATATTTGACAAACCAACTAACACAGTGAATTACAGGTCCGATTTATCTTGAACTGCATAAATAGAAAGAGTTCTCTTAGGCAGGAAGAACACTGCATCAACGCGCGGAGATGAAATCACCAATGCGTGATGCACGCTAAATAATATTGTCAAAGGAGACCGGAACAATATCAAAATAGTTCAGAAAACAGTATATCTGGAACTCAAAAATGCAGCTGTGCGCTCTTAAGGTGAAGGTAGAATCAATTGATTTTTTTTTATAATGACACGCGTTTTAGAAATCAAAATGCTATTTTGTATTCATTTTAAAAGATCCGGTGCACTTAATGCTTACTTAGATAATTGCTCAAGCTGCGAGTTTATTTCTTTGCATTTTGAATTTATAACCCGGTGAGTACGTAAAGTACATCCTTGAAGTCGCTAGGGAACTGTAACGCCGCACAGTGATCTCCACTGGATAAGCTTTTGTTTGTTTTAGCCCTACGTTGCCTGTCGTACTGCAATGGCCAAAAACTCCGTCTACTGCAGCAACGTCGGGCTCCATTTTATTGTGTACTATAGTTTGATTGCAGAAATGTTGCTCTTAATTGTCATGTTTGCACTCGCGAGTGGAAACGAGCACTGGTTTGAAAGGTAAGAAAAATATATACAGACTTCCTTGAAGCATAAACTACAAATTGCATTGAACGTCTCAAATTACAGTACTTTTATAGGTAACAGTAGTATTGTACATCTCAGGCTTTCATAATCTCGATTTGCTTTATTGTATGAGTAAGAAACCCATTTTTGTTTCTGTCTACTAGTGCGGGACAGTTGTATGCACTCTGATATGAGCTGATTAAGGAAATGTTTCGTACGAGGATTAATTGTAGAAACGCATGTTTGAGAATAGCTAGCGAGTACCTGATATGCATCCCGACTTGAGCAATCGTAAACCGGACAAGTCAAGAGGATGGCGACACACTTGGATTCCAGTCCAGACACTATCAGGTGGTCCTATCGTTCCTTCAGGCTCGGCGCCAACGTCCGCACTACAGACAGTCTTTGCGATGGGACGTAAGGGCGAACGGAAGGGGATCAAGGTCCCTGTCGATCTGACAACCTCATTACTCTCTTCCACTCGAGGCTAATTTGGAGTCCTGGAAACATGACATCACCCGGAAGTTAATTACGTCTCTTTGACATCTTTCTGGGGTCTGGCCAAGTCTCCCGTCGTGGGCCTGAGTCTCCGTGCTTCTCGCTAAGCCTGCCCTGCCACGCTGGAAGACAAATGCTAATTAGGGGCTGATGTCAAAGAATGCGGACGGCAGGGTGAGGAGCATCTGATATCGGAGTTTCAAACCACAAAGGATTTCGCTGCCCCTTAGAAGTGGAGCTGTCGTACGTTTCCCTCGCGCGTTGTCCTTTTGAGGTGGTTGGGGTGCAATAGGGACAAATATTGGGATCATCACTTTGGACGGTCCTGATCTTTGCCCTCAACTACGTCGGAAAACGCCCTCCAGGAAAAATCGGGGATTTGTATATGAAGACAGTTAAGGTTACTGTTTCAGCACCATTCTGGCGCCAAACTTAATTTGGCCAACCTCGCGATAACACAGAGTGATAAATCTGAAACAAATCAAACTTTCATTTTTTCCCCTTTTACTTCGAGCATTTTTTTTATTGTGAATGAGGGGACAAACAAAAAAGCCTCTCGATTATTTGACTGCTGTACTCGCCGGTCCCTGTTGGTACACTAACGTGACCGTGACTAATTAGGAAAAAGCGTGATTTAGTGTGAAATGAACTGATGTATCGTCTTCAATGAATAAATAGTACAACTATCCACTTACATTACCCAAGATATGTGCGATATAGTTTTGTGTATAATGGGATTAAAGATTCGCTTTAGCACACGAACTTGGTTTAGATATCCAGTATATACTTTGTCAAATACGCTGCCATTATGGATGCAAGAAAATGCCCTCAAGAGTTCAGAATCTCTCGAACTACTTTTGATAGTTCGCCTCTCCAGTATTTCAGATTAAAAGTTGAGTGAAATCCGTATAGTTACGGGACCAAACGCCTGTTGTATTCCCCCTGCCGTCGGTGCGTTGAAATAATCATTAGTGAGTTGTTTTGCTTACACCAGCAGACTCAAGCAATGTGCGTTTTCGTTAGCGTTGCGTGTTCGGTGTTTCGCACGCACGGAGCTCAAAAAGCGCCGTGCATTAGCGCATCGCGATGACACGGAAGCGGAACGTGGAACACAAAACGCTAACGCAAACGCATAGCACTTGCGTTTGCGCTTATAAACATTTCTGAAACTCTCTCATTTTTATTTTCCGGGAAGCGAGTTTATATACCGAACCCCAACTTTCTATGACAACAACGCCTTGCGACCTCTTTCTGCGTTTCCCTGTTAAATGCTCTGAAATGAAAATTTCAAATGAATAACAAGAAATAACGCGAAATTTCGCTGGAATATTTGATCAGTAGTAATTAAAGCTTTGCGCGGCTCTAGATGGTTTTTCAAAATTAATTAGCAATGCATCCTTTGAGCCACATAAACAAAGTTATCAATATTTACTTATTTTAGGAAAATACTATAATATTCTTGAGGGCTATATTTGCTGGATATCGTAAAACGATGACAATTTACAATGTTTCTATTTCCTCAATCACGTATAATTTCACAGTTTTTTTTTTTTTTAATGGCCCGAATAGAAATCGCCATAAAGTGCTCGCAACCGCATTCGCAAATGTTTTACGGAACAGTGGCTTTGATCCTGTAACATTTTTTTTAGGCTATGGTAATATGGAACTTATGATTAAACTTTTTAATACGTTAACACGCGCTAAAACATTAGCAGTCTAGATACTTTTTTTGTTTAATTAAGTGCGATGATGCATAAGCACGTCCGTTCAATAAGTCATCCCGCTCGGATTTGGAATAACCGTTCTGCTGGAAGAAATTAAAGTAAAGACGCAGGAAGACTCCCAGATGAAAACAGAGCATCGAGAAATAACCATTTAACAAATTATGCATATATGAACCTTCAATACATGTTACTCTTCGCCCTAGATGTAGTTATAGCCAAAATCCCCAACTGCACTGTACATTAACGCCCTGTGGCCTTCCCTCCACGTAACTCTGCTGGGTGCGCTAAAACAAAGACTTAAACTAAACAACAAGATAACTCTCAATTTTGCACGGGGTATTTTATATGAACGTCATATGATATCAATATGCAGTAATTACACATTGGCAAACATAGTTGTTCTTCTTTGGCCCCGCAATGGTTTTTTCTGCCCATTTTATCCTATAGGCAAATTCACAAAAAAAATATTTTTCTTTTAACTTTTATTGGCTAAATATTGCAATGCTCCCAAGGATTGTTATTGCTTAAATAACATACAACGCACATTAGTGAGAGTATAATTTGATTCAATAATTTTTATTCCACGAACCTATCTTTTTTCTACGATGAGTAGGTGCGCTAAAGGCAGCAGAGCCGCGTGCATGGGTGCATTACGGGAAAGTGTCTTCAAATTCGTCAATAGCAGTGCGTTAGATTCTAAGAAATATCACCTCACTCTATTGAAATGTTTACCACGCTTGAACTTTCCGCACGATTAGAAACGTTATCTTTGTATAATATAACGTAGTCCTGCTTGTTCGCATCAATTCAAATAACCCTCTACACATATTAGGGTTAATGGTTTTCCAGAAAAACTCCCAGATGAGGATATTGTAGGAAAATGCAACGCTCATCAAAGGTACGCACATGCTAACAACTAAGTTTTACTTGTCGCCCTACAAAAAGCTTTATTCTCAATTTTTTAGAAATACCCTCAGACATGCGTGCCTTATTATCTCATTGAGGTGACCGGCAGCGTTTATTATTGACTCAAGTATTGAGAACGAAGTTAAGTATGAACACTGAAGTCTGCCAAAATTAACTCTTGTGATGGCTGAATAAAACTGGTAAAATAATTAGCGCGACGGACAACAACACAGTCCGACACTCAAAAATATATTACGCGATCAGGGACTGCATCGATGTCAATGTAACCTTCCCGTTTTAAAACCACGTGGAATATCGGTGGACTCATTTTTAGAGCCCCTGAGGTTCTACCTCACCTCAACAGTGGTCACGTTTAAAAATAACGCGTATATTCAAAGGAAAGGAATTTCCCTGGGCTCACGCGTTTCACCTGCTCTCTGTGACATATTATCCCATATCAGAGTTAGAAATTACACTCATGAAAGAAAAAGTTACTTTCCTGGCTGTTGAAAACCATTCTAGAAAACAAAAGGCCGGCAGCACGGCCGCTGGTCCCAGGGTGGCAATAATATCTTGGCGGTAAGAGTGGGATACTCTCCGTGTGGGACCTGAGTTGGCGGCGCCCCTCTACAGGTCTCTGCCGCGACAAGTGGATCAAGTTATTGCAGGGAAAGGTAATTTTACCGGTCGTTGGGCTGTCTACGACCAGAGGTCAAACAGCAGGAGCATATACTCTACTTTTGATGTTAATAAATAAATCACAGTTGCCAGCGGTGCGAAGCGGCTCAGCCTTATGAAGGAGTCTTCTCTTGACTAGGCAAGTTTAAAGTTGTGGTATACCACACGACTTTAAAGTCGAAACCGCGCGGTGTCATGAAGCCAGCAAGAGTTCCAGTCGCCCTTCAAGAATGTTGTTCCCATAAAAGAGGTAAGAATATGTTTGGACCCGCCACCAACTCAACCAAGTTTTCCTCACAGATTTCTATTCGATACCAACGTTTCAAGACTAGTGGTTGTTAGGCGAGTTGATTTGACATCTTATACAATCTTGTGCGCAGCAATGACGAGGACAAAAGCAGATAAGACGACACAACAAGGCGCAACTTTCAATTGAATTTTATTGAAAACGTGTTCCGGTATATATAGTCTCAACCATCGTTACAATGACAACAAAAAGACAAAAGTAAAGGAAAAAACACCATGATAGAGCATAACTGGGAAACAACACTATCTCGTTCTCAGGAAAAACAATTCCTTCTCCGATAATGCAATCGACGGCATGGCAGCACAGATGTCTCCTAAATAATCAATGTGCTCTGCTTCTATGATTTCGCGTGTTACCGCTGACTTGCATTTCCCAATTTGGTCAGGGTTTTGACAGCAGAGGCTGGCGAAACCCTGACCACTTTTAAGGAATGTTTTGGCCAACTCGAGGTCACGCATGAGATACCTGTGGACAACACTATTCGCTTCCTTGACATCAGATTTTTATTTCTCAACGACCACATCTGTTGGTGCTATGAGCCACGTGCGAATAAGCCGTTACTTCCCTTTCATTCAGCCCACTCCAAGCTAGTCAAAAGGAGTATCGTTAACCTGTGTTCCACCAATGTACTAAAAAAGTCCCGTGAGTATTTGATCCCCCAGGGTTTTAATCAGCAAGTTTTGCGCTTGCTGGAAGCTGGGTATCCAAAACACATTCTTGTTGCGGTCGCGGAAGGCCTTCTAAGAAAGTGCTGTCTCGTAGAAAACAATGGGAGCCAGACGGTAAGACAAAAAGGAAACGTTGTTGTGATTCCGTATATACACCGAGTGTCGCACAATCTAAAGAAAATAGCAATGCGATCAAATGTAAAGGTAGTGTTTTCTGCGCCCAATAAGCTCATGGACCTGTGCAAACTATCAAAGCCTGGCGTGCGTGCCAAAGACAGATGTGAAAAGAAGCACAAAACGAAATTTGTTGACTGTACACATGGCGTGGTTTACCGCATTCCGTTGTCCTGTGGCAGCCACTACGTCGGGCAGACGGGGCGCTGCCTGAATGATCGGCTTCGCGAGCACAATAACAACGTACAAAAAAAGAACGGTGGCTTTCTTGACTTGCATTGCAGTACATGCGGTTGTACCCCACTGTTGGATGAATGCGTAAAAATTGGGAAATGCAAGTCAGCGGTAACACGCGAAATCATAGAAGCCGAGCACATTGATTATTTAGGAGACATGTGTGTTGCTATGCCGTCGATTGCATTATCGGAGAAGGAATTTTTTTTCCCGAGAACGAGATAGTGTTGTTTACCAGTTATGCTCTGTCAAGGTGTTTTTCCTTTACTTTTGTCATTTTGTTGTCATTGTAACGATGGTAGAGACTATATATACCGCAACACGTTTTCAATAAAATTCATTTGAAAGTTGCGCGTTGTTGTGTCCTCTTCTCTGCTTTTGTCCTCGTCTTTGTTGCGCACAAGATTGTATAAGGTTTCAAGACGCTGCCCCGAGCCTCAGTGAACTAGGGTACTTTTCAACACTTTATGTGGCATCTGCGATTTAGCGAACAACGGCTGTACGACGACAGCTCCAGGATTTCCACAATGAGTACACCCTACGGCAGATACCGGATTCTGCGTATGCCTTTTGGCGTATCAACAGCGCCAACATATTTCCGGCGGGCGATCCACAGAGAGCTGGATGGGCTTCTAAGCGTTTCAGTCATAATGTATGACAATCTTGCTTGGCGCTGAACCAAGGAGGAGCGTGACGACTATTTGAGAAAAGTGCTGGAGCGCTGCCAGGAATAAAGTCTGAAACTAAACAAGAAAAAGTTCCAGTTCCTTCAAGAGCAAGTGCGGCACTTGGGCCACGCTATCACTAACAAATCGCTCAGCTTGGTTCCCGGGCGATTTCAAGACATTTTGGCAAATTCCGGAGCAAAAAGACAGCAAACAGCTGCAAATCGTTCCTCAAATGGTTAAATCTGTGGCACGCTTTATACAAAACATTTCGACATTTACCACCCCGCTGCGAGAACTGCTAGAAAAGGAGGCCGCCCTTGTTTGTAAGGAACAGCAACATTGTTTTTTGAAACACTGCGAGAATCACTCACGAAAGCTCCGGTGTTAACCTATTTGCAAAAAAAACAACAACAAAAAAAGAAGCCGGTGACTCTCTCAGTAGACGTCTGTCAGACAGGCGCAGGGGTGGTGTTTCTGCTAAAAATACATCCAGTAGCGCATTCCTAACGTATGCTCACCGAGACCCAACAGCGATAAGCGCACATCGAGGAAGAAATGATTGCTATTGTGCATGGGTGCACGAAATTCTAAGATTTTCTCTTTGGGCACCAGAAGTTATTGTTCAATGATATCACAGACCTCTAAAAGCTATTTTCAGAAAATCAGTTTATCAGTGTGCTCGCCGCTTGCAACTAATGCAGTTAAACCTACTGAAGTACCCGATAACTTCACAGACAAGCCAGGATAGAAGCTCTTTCCTGCCGATGCCTAGGCGTGATTCTCAAGCAAAGCACGAGTTCTACAAGAATCTGAGCATTTAAACTATGTGTGTGTTTTGGTTCAGCGGCTGGAGAACATTACGCAGGAAACTGATATGAACACGGCGATAGCACAGCTCCGGCAGTTCTCAAGTGACTCCTAGCCAGAATAAAAAAGCTCTTTTCATTAAAAAGTTTGCTGCTTCTGGGATCACCGAAACGAACTACGTGTCCACGACGGACATGATTTTAGAAGTAACTGTTTGATCATCCCAGCTAGGAAGAGACGCCAGGTATTGAGCCACCTTCATGCCGCACATGGGGGCACTGAGAAGATGAAGGCAACAGCCAAACGCGTGGTGCACTGGCCAGGCATCAATGGCGACATCGAAGAGTTTGCGAAGACATGTAATGCCTGCCAAAAGTTCAGGCCGAGAAATTCGAAACTCCCTATGCTTTTCCACAATATTCTAGACTGCCGTGGCAAATAACAGCAAATGACTTCTTTCATGCTAACGGTTAAGATATTGAGTAGTGGTTGATTTCTGTTTGTTCTTTCTTGAAGTCAAGGTGCTTCGGCAGACAACAGCGACTGCGGTCGTCACGACCTGCCTGGAAGTCTTTTTCAGGCACGGGCTGCCAGTGAAATTCTGCAGCGGTAACAGACCACCTTATATCAGCCATAAGTTCAGAGACCTTGTCAGAAAGCACGACATCACGCATGTTACCTCAAGTCCGCATTATTCAAGGTCAAACGAATGACCAAGCGCGTTTTACGAGAAGCCAAGAAAATCCTGAACAAGTTACCCTTGAAGTCTCCACACGTTTGGAGTGCTTTCCTGGAAAAAAAGAGCAGCCCGAGAGACGACCGTCTAAAGTGTCCAGTCCAGAAGCTCATGTGAAGGAAGACAAAGCTGCCGTTCCCAGTTCTATCAGACAACGTGTTTTCCGGCACCTTTGCCCACAGACAGGTGCAAGACCAACCCCGGTAGATTAGTGACCATCAGCTAAAATACTACAACAAAACTACTAATCTACTGCGAGCCTTGGCGCTTGCCGCGCTGGTGTCTTTGTACGAAAGCCACTCATGGACGGTGTCTGTGTGCGAAACCCGCTCAAGGATGTCGGCTGCAGTCGTTGTGGCAGGGCGAGCGGAAACCCCCCATTCCTACGTTGTTCGTACAAACGATGGGCAAGCGTTCGGCCGGACCCTAGAGCACCCTTGAGCAGTTCTTGCTACCGCCATCAGACACAAGCCCGAGCTGTACCACAGCCGAGCCGGCTCAGCCAGCACCCGAGCTCAGAAGCAGCTTAAGACGGCAACAAACACCCAGCCAAGTTTCCAAGACCAGTGGAAGCACGCACTTCACCCGAGCCCCGAATATTACAGCGACTTTATAAAATAAAATTCTGTTTAAAACTTGCAACTTAAAGGGGAAGTATAGATGGTGCCGTCACCTGTAAATGTCAGCTTAAACTTCAGAATAATACATGAAGACGAAGAAAGACAGGAGACGACAAAGAGGAGAAGAAGGAAGGAGAGACAAAACAGGAGAAGACAGGAGAGGGCTACCAACCATGTTTTAGTGTAAACTTCTTCCTTGCCCGCTTGCTTCTTTATTCAGAGGCCAAACTAGTGCAGTATAGACTTATTGCATAAATACACCTATTGCACTAATAATGGTGCTGCCACCACATGCCACTTCCGTATCACTGAGCCGCGCTCCACTAGCATACTGTATGTAAAGTCGGGGACAAACGTCTCCAGGACACGCACGCTGCGACTGAAACGCATTGCTCTACCATCTGCCGGCGGGTCGCCTGGTTTCGAGATCACGGAAGGGCGCATGTGCGTCCTATTGTGCCGGCCAACGTGCGCGCTTTCCCGCTCTGCTGCGGCGCGGCGCCAAACTCGGAATCGGGCGCGTGGTGCCTCTTTTGAGATAGCGCTTACTGACATGGCACCTATAAAGCAAGAAGTCACGGCAGCTCAACTAAGGGACAAGCTGAACTGGTTATAAAGCAAGGTGCGCTGACACGGCGAAGTGCGGCGCAATGCCCCAGGCGGTATCTCGAGTTTCGGAATGTATACCAGACGCTCGTCAGCCGCCAGCGCTATCCCCGAGGAGGTACCACATGCCCGATTCCGAATTAGGCGCTGTGCTGCAGAAGAGCGGGATAACACAGATGTTTCCAGGCAGAGTAGGACGCGCATGCGCTTTTGTGTGATCTCGAAACCAGACGACCTGCCGGCAAGCGGCAGAGCAATGGGTTTCAGCCGCAGCTCGCACTGTTAGCAAGTACCGTGTATTTAGCGAATAGTTGGGGTGAAAAACACGTTATTTACACAAATTACCATAAAATTTACACGTTGAGTAACGGATAATTCGTTCAAAAATCATGCGAGGCTGTAAAGACGTGTATTGTTTCGGTCATACACGCATATTCGTGCAGCCGACCTCAAAAAACGCTTCACCCCCGACGACGACCGCAGCACTGCCGGCCATCGAAGCACCGGAATGCTTGGCGACACACCTAGAAAGGACCGTGGAGACAAATGCCGCGGAAAGAAACATGTCTCGGAGACAGATATGCACCAAAAGCAACTACGCCATGCCGCAGGACGGGGCGAACCCCGCGCTTACCGCGCTCGCTGCCATTCCTGCCATTGATTCTGGTCGATGGGAATGCGGCTTCCCTCATGTCGTCCATATTTGTATTTATTTTAGGGGTCTTGATAATAGTTTCCTACATACCAAAAATAAAATTATGGGCCTAATTACTCGTTCTAAAAAGTTAATATGGATATTAAAAGCGTGCCCTCGATTTGAACACGTGATATTGCAGTTGGCTTCGTTTTGGCTTCAACACTTCAACAGCAAGCGAAGGTGCGGCCGCTTCTTATGCACCCTCCTCAGAACTTACGGCACTCCGTGGTGGCCGCCGTATTACAAATGTATACCAGTTGCTGCATCTGTAGGTCGCCTTTAAGTTGGATCTGACAGAGAAAATCTGGCCACGGCGCAACGCCGATGTACGCTGGAAGCCAGAGCCGGTTTGCTTTCGTTACTTTTGTTTGGTAGGTAAAAATCTGGCAACAACGGTTTGTCGGGACGCTAGAAGCTCGTACGTTTTCAAGCACATGTTGCAAAGACGTGACCGGAGAAGCGTTCCTGTGATGTTCCCAGAAGACGGAAAGTATCAATGGGTGATTTCAGATAAGATCGACCAAAGGGTGGCTGGTCGACACTTTTAAATCAACTGACGTTTTTATATGACATTGTCTAGTGTCTGGTATAAACGAATCCACACTTAGTTTTGACAAGAAAAAAAAATTGGGAGACAAGAAAAATCGTAAGGCAGGGAGAGGTGGACAGTTGCAATAACGCGCACTGATGGAGGGGGCAAGTTTGAAAGTGAATAATTAAAACAATAAAATTAGGAGAATTTTAAAACTTTTTACAAACACACTATGGGTACAACGTGCTTGTAATATAAAGTAATAAGATTTATTAAAAATTTATTTAGTTTTCTAAAAATTGCCAAACATGCCTGCTCGAACGACAAATGGCAAAATTTGGAAATCTGTATCTTATGAAATAATTTAATCATTATTACATAACTTGCAGACATTATTTTACTAATATATGGCTATTATTGAAAAAATAAATAAGGTATCTGAGTGACACAATAGTTACAATATATTTAGGCAAACATGGGAAAAAAATCAAACAAAGAAAATTTCCAATGCGAATAAAAACAAAACACCACCTTCGATTTTTTTTTAAATTTGGGTACCCTGTTATACTCTATTTCGGCATTCATTTCTATTAAAAACATGTTGCATCATTGCACTGTGAAAGAAGAAACAACTCCCCAAAGTAGGGTCCTTTTTCAAAGCCTACACTTAGCAGTGTCCTATACAAGAAGTGACTCTGAGTTCCAGTTTCATGAAACTTGCACAAATCTTTTATATACATTTATTCAGATGAGGTCATTGATAAAAAGAGCGATCGGTCACACAGTAAAAGGGAGGAGAAACTATATACAGCATTTTACATAAGCGTACAAAGTGGTATCATATTAGAGACTAATGATTTGAGAAAAGATGATGCAGTGTGAAGTTGTACCTTCCGGTATATTTTACATCTAGAGTAAAATAAATAACTTTACTTCCACACACAAAAACAAAGATATAATAGTAAGATATTTAGGTTGGCTGTGTATTTACGATTACAAACAATTTCAG
Organism: Ixodes scapularis; assembly: GCF_016920785.2. Taxonomy (NCBI): domain Eukaryota; kingdom Metazoa; phylum Arthropoda; class Arachnida; order Ixodida; family Ixodidae; genus Ixodes; species Ixodes scapularis. The sequence goes on along the minus strand of NW_024609868.1, from coordinate 162,710,086 downwards.
GTGACGGATGCCATAGTGCCTAACTGGAACAGCTTCGATACTCTCGGTGAATGAATGAATCGTGGCAAGCCGATATATTTTATCCTGCTCGAGGATAACATTTTGGGATTTTTTTTATAGCGATCAGATAAAAATTATTAGTAACCACCAACAAAAACAGTAGGTTAAATACCCCGTGAAGAAAAATGTGATAAATAAGATGTCCCTGCATTCAAAATGAGCAGTCCTTGGGAAATCAAATTCGGCACTTTACGCTAAGGTTTTCCTCGCTGTACCCATTTAATAAAGTTGCTTCCAAGCAGATCCGACTGTCCGTGCTACATATACGTCACAGGTCCCTTCTGTTGATGACTTGCTGAGCCGCCACGCGTGCCAAGACTAAATGCCAGGGAAGGCGCGCACCGTCAGCCACTCTTCTTTTTTTTTGTTCACGATACCGAACAACCTCATTTTCGTCCAGACATACAAGATGCACGCCTTTCAGTTTCTTTGATAGAACGCTCACCATTGTCCTGGCCGTCTGAATTGCGCTTACTGAACGTTCTGTCAGGTTGTTCAGCGTGGCCTGGTGCTTCACGAGTCCGCCAACTCCGTCACATGCATTTTTCCCATGTCCAGATGCAGAAAATAACCACTGGGCTTGTGGGCAATCGTCCTTTGCAAATTGGTGAAGCTGGTAGCGATTCTTGAAATGACTGGCGGCGCCGTCACTTACGTACGTCACGTACGAGTCAACCGCAACGTTGTCTTCAACCCACTTTTTCACTTTTTCTAGAGCCAAGCAAGCGTGAGCGGCGTCGTGACACAGGTCCTCACTGATGATGGCAAAGCTGTTTGTAGATTTTCTTGTCGTCACTACACATGTAAACATCGAAACTTGTTTTTTTTTTCCAGTGATATGCTTGCACTTCGTCAGGAAGCACGATGGTCCAGTTTTCAGCAAAGTCAAAATGAAAGACAATGCTCCCGCGTTGCATGCACTGTTTTTCATCGTAGATCGCTTTACCTTGCGTTTGCCGGATATGGTTGTGAAGTACCCAACTTCCAACCGTCACTTGGATGACTTTTAGGAAAGTCTCAGGTTCCAAAGTTTTTTTCACAAGGTCGCCGGACTCCCATGTTGCAAGCACGATCTCTTCATCCTCCGGGATATCAAGTTCCTGGAGTGTAAGAAACTGGCCTTTTGGGCAGTAATCACAGTCTCCTTGAAGGCACAGTTCTGTTGCTGGGTCGCACAGAAATGCCGAGTTCATTTCACCAGTGTTGAATGTTGAGCCTGTAACGTTCTCTAGAGCGGCAATACAAAGATAATAATTGGCGCAGCGCACACAAACGCACACTTCCTGGTGTGGAATACATTGGACCCATCTAGGGCGCAACGAATAAAATTTCGTTAGCCCAACGCCGGAATCGGGATGCTTGTCTTTGTATATACGGAAGGCCTCTCGTATTGAGCGTGTCATGAAGCGCTTTGGCACGAACGTTTTCTCTCCGTTGAGCATGACAGAGATGACGTCCTTCTGGTTGGGACTTTGGCGCGAACGTTGTAGCTCGTCTTTCGTGAAGTACTCTAGGGCAGCAGACAGGTTCTCAGGGCTCACCTTGCACCTCGTGTAAGGATCCGGCTCATACCACACGCCATGCTTTTCCTTGAGTTTTCGGGATTTACTGATGAGGTACATCGAGGCCTGTGGAATCATCTTTTGAACCTCATTCTTCGTCAGTGTTGACGGCAGGAGTGTAAGCAGTTGACAACGTTCCCGGAGAGAGGTGGCGATTTCAAAGGCCTGCCGAAAGTTGTCCACCCACTCAGTGCATGTGGAGCATGTTGGTTCGGACGACCCCGATGGTGCGTCCCTGTCGTACGCAATACGTAGCCTTGAGCGTATATTCTTGACAGCAACCTGCTCCAGTTCTGTCTGCTTTCTCTTGACATAGGCAGGCCTGTCCCGACTTCTTACGACGCTTGGTTGTCTCAGCGGCGACACATCTGTAGGTAGTATGCTGCGATTTAGATCTTCAATTGCTTCTTCAGCTGGCACAAATATGTCAGGGCACTGCTCTGAGCTTCGCATCGAGATCTCCTTAGTGATGTGCATGAAGCAATGGTAGCACAGGTAGTCCGTCGCACTCACTTTGGTGGAACAGTCAGGCGGAAGAATTTGCTTCAACGAGTTTAGGTCCAGCTCGCCAACACTTCGAAAATTCCGCTGCTTTGGTTTAGTCTTTTTGTGTTTGCAAAAGTAATCTGCACAAAACACTCGTTCGGAGCTCCAGGACGTCTTCATAATGTATACATAAATAGTAGAAATTAAACCCCAACTGATGGCATATAATTGCCAAGTGAAAGAACTACTGGGTGCACAAGTGACAAGTCCAAGGCTGAGGAGCTCACTCACTGCAAACGTACATTTGAAAAGAGATGTCACAACTGAGGCTGTCGGCAAAGCTTGATCCACGTCAAAGGAAGAAAGAGGGAAAGTCTCCAGACAAAAAATTGTGGTCAGCGGCCTTCGAAAAAGACTTTCCGGAATCGCACTGTCGTCCCTCCACGCGCTGATATGAAAGCACCCGAGCTTCTACCACGTGGTTCATGACACAGCCTGAGCCATGTCGGCGACCGGTTCGCGAGGGGTTGGCGGTGGGGTTACGTTGATGGTCACTCGGATTAGCCCTTGCTGTACTGAGCTACCGCCTGCAGTGCCTTATCGCCGGCTGGTGTCAACAACGAGAACACACACACCCTGTCTACACCAAAACTACAAGCGTTCACCGCACACGCGTCGCCGCCGCTTTTAAGCTTTTGTGAAATTGCTTTCTTTTGCCGCGGAGAACCGCCTTATCTTAACTACGCGCCTGAAATCCTTCCAGGCGGGCGTACACAATATCAAGCGTTTCGAGAAATGCCCGTGGAGTAGAACTATGGGAAAATTCGGAGTCCGCGATGTCGATATCGTCGCCGTTGTGTTAGTACGCCGTCGCGTACTGCAGTCCCCCGTTGGGGGAGGGGGGGGGGGGGGGGCGGTCTTACTACGATAACATGGCGACAGCGTTTACACTCTATGTATTTACGCGAGGCTCGAGTATTTGGGGATAATGCTGCCGGTTGGTGTGCCCCTTTGTGCCTGATATTATCGCCCGTGACGCCAGCGAGTGAGATGGCGACAGGCATGACTACTCAGTAAACAGGCGTCCCATGTTTTGCTGGTTGAAGCGAACCCCCTTGTCCTTGACAGCGAGCGGGGAAATGCGAAAAAAAGATTGTATCGGCCGTTTTGCCAGAACTAGCGACGAGTGTCGTCTGCGGTTTCCGGCAACTATTTTGCCATAATCGTGAGCTTAGCGAGGAAATGATTTTTGCTATCCACAGAACACTACCACGCAGAAAGGGAATGCTTGAACATGTTTTTGTTCTGGATATATATCAGGGATATATATGAGAGAGAGAGAGAGAGAGAGATGAAGGTAGAGCGGAAGAGGGAATAGCATATTGTGTCGCAGAAGAATAAAGTAAACAAAGTTCCTAGTGGCCGATGGCTGCATGATGTTTTCTCGGATCACTAGTCCGTAATATGATACCTCTTTGTACACAGTAGTTTCTCCTTAATTTAAGTGCGTGAACGATTTCTTTAGTTATCATTGGCCTCATCTGAATAAAAATATATAAAAGATGTGTGTTGGTTTCATGAAACTGGAACTCAGAGTCAGTTCTTGTATAAAACACTGCTAAGTGTAGGCTTTGAAAAAGGACCCTACTTTGGGTAGTTGTATCTTCTTTCTCAATAAAATGATGCAACATGTTTTTAATGGAAATGAATGCCGAAATAGAGTATAACAGGTTACCTAAATTTAAAAAAAATCGAGGGTCGTGTTTTTTTTCTATTCGCATCGGAATTTTTCTTTGTTTGATTTTTTTTCCATGTTTGACTAAATATATCCTAACTATTGTATCACACAGATACCTTAGTTATTTTTTAAATATTAGCTATATATTAGTAGAATAATATCTGCAAATTATATCATAATGATTAAATTATTTCATGAGATACAGACCTCCAAAGTTTGCCATTTGTCGTTCGAGCAGGCATGTTTGTCAATTTTTAGAAAAATAAATAAATTTCAAATAAATATGATTATTTTATATTACAAGCAACCTATATCCATAGTTTCCGCCTAAAACGTATTAGAGTTCTCCTAATGTTATCGCGTTAGTTATTCACTCTCAAACGGGCCCCCTCCATCAGTGCGCGTTAATGCAACTGTCCACCACCTCATGCCTTATGATTTTTCCTGCCCCCAAGTATTTTTTCTAGTCAAAACTAAGTTTGGATTCGTTCATACCAGACACTAGACAATAACATATAAAAACATCAGTTGATTTGAAAATGTCGACTAGCCATCCTTTGGTCGATCTTATCTGAAATCACCCCAATCGTAATCGTCGTGTGTGCTTTAAAAGCGAAGGGAGCCACAGGGTCCACGTGTGCGCAACTACAAGCCAAGGTTCTCGACAGCGCGGGGTTGACTTCGGCGATCTCGTTCTGTTGGTGCAACACGGCGATGCGAAAAAGAGCTGAAACGTTGGTCGTGTGTGGTGCGGTGCTTTGTATTCCGGGTTTGTTTGAACCGCGCTTTTAACACGGAGCGCAAATTGTGTGTTGCGGGGTGGAGGTTCAACCGGTACAGTTCCGTCGTCGTCAGCTGATCCGGTCCAGCTGGTCCGGGAGGACGCAGCGAGCGTTTTTAAAAGTAAATCTTTCTTCGTTCCGTTTCATACCATGGAAGTATCCCGACACATACCGTGATTAAGGAGCAGCGGGCGTTTTCAACAAAATTACGTCGTTTTAATTGAATAATGGACTCCGGATTGTTGTCTTAAATCTGCCGTTTTAATGCTTCGTGTTGGACTGCGTTTGCACAGCGACGCACACCGCTCCAGTAGATGATTCGGTCCTGCAACAAGTTTGTTGCGCCAATCATGCGACGTGAATAAATTAGGGCAAGGTTTCCCACCTGCCCACAGATGCCTGTACTGAGACCATATTTTACGTAGTGAACGTGGTGTTTTTTTTTTATTTTGGGAAGAGGCGCTGGTGAATTTATTATGGTACAATCACTTGAGAGTTTAGAAATTGGAGAGCGCGCAAGCTTTCCCAACTTTGTCTCTTTCTCTCTGGCACTGCCCTGTTTCAGTTTCAGTAGGCATATCTACTAGCAGGTACAAACTGCTCTAAAGCAGGCAAAAAAGGGGAAGCTTAGGACGTTGCGGACTCCGTGTTTCGCGCTTTTCGCAAGGTGACGGGTTAAATGCTTTGGAGAGGTATGCGGAATATGCAAGCGATTTTGTTTTGCCCGTCGTTTGCGTCTCTCCAGCAAAACGAATAAGATGATCTACAACAAAGGCGCTATCACAAGCCAAGATTTACGATAGCAGTGCGTTTGCTTCGGTGATCCGTGTAGCTGTATTTTGCCCTGCTCTCTGCAACACCGTGTCATGACGAAGAGGTGGAACGGTCACGGTTTGTGCTGGCCTCCCGGTTGACAGAAACCCGCGTCGCCCGCATCGGCACCGAGTGCGCTTGGGCTGTTGATTCTCAAGCCTTTCATCCGCGGCTTGTCGCCAGCTCATCCTGCTGCTCAACGGTGAGGAAGCGGCGAGAGTAACCTCGGAAGTGAATGTAAATCCTCGTCCATTCAGTTATCCGGTGTCAAAGTGTGGAAGATGTCCAACGTGTACTGAGGGCGGGAACAACGAGCGTTTGCCTTGCTCTTATAACCGAAACCAGACCAACGAGATAACTGCCTTGCGTACTCTAAAATGACGGAAGCAATAAGTTTCAACAGGTCGAGTACGTCACCGGGGATGTAGGCGAGGCGGTACACACTGTTTAAACGCTTAAAGTATCCACGAGTGATACAAGGAAAGCGACGTCAACAGAGAAGGAGCTCGCGATTCAACATAATGCAGTGCTACGGGCCCGTGTATATTCAAAGTTCGGGGTGGTGGCAGTATAAAAAAAAGACGCATCAGCGCCCCACACCAGTGTTCACGAATAACACCGGTCACAAACTACCAAGCCCCACCGCCCACTCGACAACGACACGACATACGACAACAAACTGCATCAAAACGCCCCAAAAGTGAAGGCGTCTGCTCCCGTACTGCAACTAGCGGAAGTGAAGTGTTGGGCGGATGTCCTTCACAAAGATATATAAAAAATGCTCTGCGCAAGGATCATTTTCATTTATTATTGTATACGTAATGACAAAATCCCAATAATTTGTTTTCCTATCTGATTCAAGCTAGTCAGACTGCTCATAACACTGGTCAAGCAAGAAAATAACAAAAATTTGAACTTTTTCATGACCGGTTTAAGATTTATTGTTAACATATCGTTATTTATTGCAACGGACTAACATTATAGATTTTACCTTCATACTTTCTAAATGCAAACAGTTCGAACACACAGCTGTCCATTGCGCCGTGTTTTGTGTATTCTTCTGTTAATCTGTAATAGTCTGCGACCAAAGAGCTCACCCGCACATGTCAAGCTTATATGCGCCGCGGGGAGAAAGGGATGTCAAGTAGGAAGTATCGGGCGTAGTGTCGGTTGTTGTGTTTATGTACATGTCGGTGCTGTGTAGTACGTGGTACAGGTGTTGCCTGCGTTGTATGTAGGGTTGCTGTCTAGTCGTGGTCGTTCGGAGTGTTAACAGACTCGACTTTTTCTTTAAACGAAGGCTGCTAGAAATCTCGATAGGGGGCGCAAGTTACCGCCCGATTCTAAATACTTTGCGCAAGTTATTTATCCATGTGAGTTCGGCATTCGTTTTTTTTTTTTTGTCTAGCGGCTCGTTGAAGCTACCGACGCCGCCGACCGCCGACGACGCACGTACGTACCTTTGCACGTAGCTACGTCCGCCGCTTGGAGACTTTACTGTGTATAAGAGACATCAAACGAGAACTAACGCGCTCTTTGTGCTTTCAATTCGGCTGAAAGGCGCGCGGCTCGCTGGGCTCGTCTCTCGCCTGTTCTCGGCCGCTGGCCGCCATGTTTCATAAAGAACACGCTCAAAACGTGTTTTCGGAAGGCAGACACGGTGTAGCGTGTTAAGTTTACGCAGCACCTCATGTGTAAACGAAAAACATAGATGGCTGCGTGTAAAACGAACACGTTTCGACGCGTCAGCTATGGGACAACGGTTTACACGTCTGGGCGTGTTATTTTTGCTAATAGTGTATGTAGGGAAGACGATAAAGTAACGCGATTCTTTTCCACTAGCCTACATGAGTGATGTGTGTCTTTCTACTTGACGTAAAAATAGTCCCTCATCGTTCATGTTTCGTCAACCGCACTGCAGCTTGCTCACCATACCTTCACTGAAGAGTTTCTTGTTTTTTCTTCCGGCGTTGGATCCTCGTGACGTCACTCGTGACGCTCGTGACGTCACTTGTGAGGCCCGCGCATCGCATTATGGGATGTTCCCATAATGCAACGGCGCGGGACCCTCGTGACCACCCGTGACGTCATGTGTGACGTCATTATGAGAAACGTCCCATAATGCAACACACGGTTACTCCGACGGCGACGGCGACGGCGACGCCACTGAAGCCGGAAATGGGCGCCTAAGTGCTCCGCTCTAAGACCAAACATGATACTGACGTCAACAAGGTGACATCCGAGCACACTGTCATTGCTAGCATTTGCTTCAAACAAGCCATTCAAGTATATTTTCGAAGATGACGCACATGACTCTGGCCCTACATGTTTCGCAGGTCTGTCCGAGGAGTGTGATTTTCCGTAGCGATTCCCATGAAATTTCCACATCGCTGTCGGTCGTGGCGATCTTCTCATTGCTAGTACCAAAGAGTACACAGAAATACGGTGTTAACAGTGACATCAAATTCACATTGAAGCTCTAACGACTAAGCGTTGGAACATTTCCACTGACATGTTCATCGTCGTTCTCACGCGCTACAAAACGCCCTAATGACTGGACAACATATTACAAACAAGAAAACCACAAAACGGTAAGCGAAACATTTGCATAGACAAACTGAGATTATCGGTGTGAAATGACACGTTTATGGAGATTCCTTGAGATCACGCCCACTCTCTCGTTACACAGAACTGTTAAAAAGGTTCAAGAAGCGTTTTTCACATTACTAACCCTGGATGTTATATATTTATTTTAATGCAATTTAATGCGAATGTGCAAGCGAGCTGGGCAACAATGACCTCATCCCCAGGGAATATGTTCGTCATTATCGATTGAAAGCTAAGGAAACAGGCCATCAATGAGAGCAACATTTACAAATTCGATTTTGTCTTCGGTGCACCATCCAGAAGCTGCGCCTCTCTTCGGGTCGTCGCTGAAATCTGGGCTCCGCTGCTTCAGATGATCCTTTTTTTCCCCGCCTCTTGTCCGCTTCTTTCACCTTTATTCCTAGGACTAGCAGTCCATACGGCGATGGCACCGGCGGCAATCTGGACGACAGGACGGAGTGTCCCAGCGGTGCTGGAGCGTGGCCAGTAGCTGGTGCAATTGCCCCGGAGCGAGGCCGAGGTCCAATCCTTCTCCAGAATGACCGCCTGCCGTTCTTCGATGCTCGCACTTTACTTCTTCTCTTCTTCGTCGTGAAACCTGACACGGAGGTTGACAGGACACTTGACGGTCTGTTGAAGGCCCCCGATAAAAGATTTTTAGGTATGTCGGCGATTATTTGGTCTTTGTCGACAAAGGTAACTTTAGTCGGACCCTCAATTTCGTGCTAAAGACGTTCAAGGAGCAAGGTTTGGGCCTGAGGTTCACTTTTGAAACCCCAAAAGACCAGACAATCCGGTTTTTGGATCTCAGCATGGATGTGAAACAGAGTCACGTCTGTTGGTGGCATCATCCAAGAACCACCAAGACTCTCCTTGATTTTAGATCGGGGCATTCTCAACTCGTCAAAAGAGGCATTTCTAAATCATGCATTCTTTCGGCGGTTACAAAGTCTTGCTACCATATAGTGGGAGAAAGCCTTGCCGCCTAGGTGGGGAGACTAGAAGACGCAGGTTTCCCGGATTCGGTAATCGCCTCGGCCGCGGAAGCAATAGTGAAAAGCATTGAGGGTGACTCGCGGGGAGAAGTAACAAAAAAAGTAAAAAAGCAGGTCACAGTCATCCCTTATATGCATCACATGTCACATCGCTTTAAAAGTGCCGCCTCGAAGTTCGGGGTAGATGTTGTTTTCTTGGCATGTAACAAGTTAAGCGGTATTTTCTCTGCAGTAGAAAAGCGCGTTAACAAAGAATAAAAACAGGGGGAGAGGCCGTGCGGCATAAAACACTGCATTGAGTTCGTGCCATGCACCTTGGTTGTAGTATACCAGATACCCTTCACGTGCGGGAAGGTATACATCGGACTGACGGGGCGGTGCCTCAGCATTCGCCTGCGAGAACACCGTTGTTCTTTAACAGGAACAGCAAGCTCCTACTTGGCGTTACACTGCAGGGACTGCGCCTGTACACCGTTACTTGACAAGGCCATTGTTTGGTATAAAGACAGGGACCAAAAAGCTTGAGAGATTGCTCAAGCTCATAGAATAGAGAAGGAGGGGCCAGCCTGCGTGAGTCAGGCTTCCTTGAATTCGCTGGACAGTGAGGTCGAATTTTTAGATCGGGGATGACGCATATAGAATTGTGTAACGGATAGCACCCAAATTTGTGAGGCGCATGCGCATTTCCACCGTGATTAGAGAGTCGTGTTGTATGTTTTCTTCGTGGTTTCCTGATAAGAAACCTTTCATTTGTTATTCAGGTCTCGTCCTGTCCAGTTTCTTCCTCTGTCCCTGTAAAATTCGCGCTGTTCCATTATGGATTCGATAACGCTATCGCTTTCCACCCTTAAAGGCAAAGATTAAGCGTCCTCCGACTTTTGTTTATCGCATGGATTTAGTAGATTTGTTTCTTTTTCTTTGAAGATTATTGGGATTTTCACGGGTCAAGCCCGGTAGGGAGGTAGTGGCAGAAGGCATTTCTGTCTGACTCAGCCTTTACCCCCCAGGGTTTACACTAGTGCCAAAGGTTGCATTGTATTCAGCTTTGAAGCATTAGTTTCTGTTTCAATATACATGCCTGTGTATATATCTCCTGCATCACAGTAAACGAAAATTACATTTAATATATCACATTAAAAAAGGAATACTCAGCAGTTTTGGTATACACATCCCCTGTAAACTACCCAGTATAATTATAAAAACTTTAGCCATAACCACATTTCTACAACGCCTAACTGAGGTCTTTGTCTATAAGTATTTGTTCAATTTTTATCTTGTTTTTATAAAGAGATTATGTAAAATCAGTGTAATCTGTCATGGTGTTTAGTAATGCAGGAATCTGAAAATCAATTTTCTCTTTTCCATACTTTGTGCGCACCTTAAGAGTTAATACTATTTCTCAACAAATAAAGTTATGAAGCAAAAGCAGAAACTCACTGGTGATTTCACGTAAATTTTGCTAAGTAGGTCGTGAGCCTGGCACTAACATCCACAGCGGTGGATAACGTTATCTTGAAGAAACTATTCATTTATTTGCAGGTATCTGTTTTATTAACCCTTCTAGAACAAGCACCGAGTGTATTTTCATTTAATATCCCTCGACCCTGAAGTGCACAACTTTATTTGAGAGAAGTAATATTATTATAAAAACCGCAATTATTGAGCACTCTAAATTTATTATTTCGATCTGAAGAAACTGAACGATCCTTTCATGTCTCAATCAGTAACGAATCAATAGAAGCAGGGAAGAATTATTATTATACGGTCGTCATGCCCTATGGGTTAATTTTATATTGATCCCTATAACAACTTACAATGATAATCTAGTCTACTTGAGCGTTCAATACACATAACAACCTCGAACTTGGTCAAAATTTGGGCACATGATGTTTCTTTTTTTTTTTTATTGCGGCAGTACTATTCATATACCGGAAAGTTTCTTAATGAAGGATAGGTCTGAGGTGCCGGGAAATGAATATTTGTCGACTGCCATTCCACTTCACGGATCCCGACGAGCGCGCCTCGGATCCCAGCACACGTCGGTCGATGGCTTTCGTCGGGCAGCTGTCCCATTTCGGTCGTCGCTAATTAGAAATCGGTTCCACGGAAAACTCGTTAAGGGCCGCTAATGCCCCTGTACATACTCCCCGCTTCGGGTATGCAGCCGACGGCTAAGACGGTTAACATATAACTATAGTTAATGGACAGAATGTCGGGTCAAATATACTTTACATGAACTCCCGGCGGGCGTGTAAATGTCTCCCCAATCCAAGGTGGAAGGAGAGATATGTGTCTGGAAAAGGTCAACCGAGACGCCAAAGATTTGCTGCGGCTTCTCGCATCTTCCTGCAGTGACCCTTTTGGTTTGGGGTCTTCGCGCTGGTGCGGCCGCCGGCACCGAGCGTCCTTGGCAGAGTGTGCGTGATTAAGGACGGCTTCTCGAGTAGATTTTGTAGGTCTCCTGCTGTCGAAGACACGGTGCGCCGCCTCGCAGTATTTTTAAGATATGCGAGCGAACCTTCGAAACACCTGGCTTATGGGGCGCGGCGAACAGGCACCCGGCTCTTGGTCCAGAATGACCTAGCCGCTAGTGTTATCTCCATTTTTATCGAACCTCTGGCTAGAGCCAGAACGACTCTCATTTCTAGATAGTAAAGACCTTCGATTGGAAAGCGCGAAGTTTGGTTCGATTTGCTTTATGAAACCTTCACAGCTCTCGACATATCGACTTTATTAGCAATACTGAAGTAAGGGAGGTCGCTGGTCTAGTTGAATCGAGGCAGTATTATAACAGCAAACTAACGAGTTCACCATTCCCCATGCACGGAGCTATATCCGCCTTTGAAATTCGGAGCATTACGATGCCGCAATTGATTGGCGCACGTAAAGAGTTTGTGCACGCTATTCGGACTTTCGCTAGTATTTGCTCAACTCGAAAGGAAAACGATCGTATCCGGTATGCTTCGGCAACCCACCTGTTTTGTTGGTCCTTCGATGACGCTCGAGCGTAAGGTTGCAAATAGAATGTTTTTGCTCTGCCTTTTTTATGATTTGTTTATTAGCATACAACAGATCACAATGCCCTTTCAAATAGCCGTTAAGCAGAAAGGACATGAGACTTTATTTTTACCCAGCATCTCTAACAAATGGCCGTGTGTTCACGTTTCAGACGCTTCAAATCTCTAGCGACAGGTCGATTATCTTATTTTTAGGTATGAACACTTTTACGGCCTGTCATTGGCCCAAGCTCTTCCCATACACTGCAGTGCATGCCTCTTCTACGGGGAATTTCCGAGTGGAGTAAAACATCGGGAAAATTCCGGGGCGTCTCATCTGACACAAGCATGTCACGAAACGCACGTCCGTCACCAACTAAACACTACGTAAAAAAAACAAAAAAAACAAACAAAACGTTTTTTTTTTTTTTTTACGCGGTAGCGTGTGGAAGGGAAAGGGGGGGGGGGGTGAGGCTCGCGCAAATAGGCCCTCACGAGTACAGGGATGCCGCCTCGGAGATTTGCTTACGACTCCATCTTAAATGGCCATTTTCGTTTGCGTTTCTACCCGCGATTGCCACTGAACGCCGATTTTAGAACGCACGCGGCTGTTGTTTTCGGCGCCAAAGGCGTGGTCTACCGCCAATATCACCAGCGGATCGTGTGGACACCCTCCTGCGTTGCCCGACATGGCACCATATAGTAATATATAGTAGAACGTAAAAGGAGTGCCTTTAAACCGACTTGGTGCCAAGGTTCGTTTATCTCTGATATTTCGCTATGCGGTGCAAGTGTATAATTATTGAATAATTATACGTTCAAAGCGAGCGGCACGGCTATCAAGAAACAGCTACTCCGGTAACTGCTCTCATGCAGACAAGAAAACTTAAGATTAATACTTTTTTTATAGTCTATATAATGGCAAAACTTGCATCAATAAAGAAAATCACATCCAGTGTCCTTTCTGCGCGTCAGAAAGAGTTGAATATAAATACAAAGTTGCAACTATAAACTCTAGTTGTAGATCATTCTTATTCAAACTGCACTAGACTGTATTATATGCTTAATAAAAATGTGTTTCCACCTGTATCTTTATCTGAAATGTTTTTGATAACATCTCTCTGCAATATTGCCTCCAAGGCGATGCAGTTAATCTCAATAAATAACCCAAAAAAGTTATGATTCGGTGTCTGTGCTTTAATACTTCAACTGATATGTGTGATATTTTCCAAATATTTAAGGCTTTTCGAATATTTAAATATATTTCGTATTTTACGTAACTGATACCACCTGATTTACGGCGCCGGCCAAGTGCCTATGGGCTTTGCTGGTCCCGAGTGGTGAGACGCGACCGCTTTCTACAGCAATGGCCAGCTTCGTAAGAAGTGGAGTGACTTATGAATGCCGTCATGCTGTCCCTGCCTATTGTTAGTTTTTGGAACAAGCATTGTATGAACAAGCTTCGGTCAGGTTGTCTTCCCTCGAACAGAAGCTAAGTTCGCAATATTTATTGCACCGGTCTGTGAGGCTACCTGACAAAGTGAGTATAACGTGGTAGGAATAGACGAGCTTGCAGCGTCATTGTATTTCGCTTCAGTGTATTCTTAAGTAGCCGCTATTTTCTGCCGCTTTTGCAATGATTTGCACGAACGTGTAGCTGATGTCCCCTGTTCTCTCGCGTGCCCACTTTTACTGAAATTGCCAAATATGGACGTTTAATAAACAATTCAGCCTTTCCACTCTGGCGAAGAAGGACGAGCAGCGGAGCTGTACTATGTGCTGCCATCTATGAGCGACGGCTGGCGATAGTTACCGCCATAGATGGCGGTAGCTATCCAGAGGGTTGTGTCGAGATTTATTTGTCCATAGTCACGAAGCTGGGGAATCTAGCCCTTAACAGCTCCGCTGTAAAAATTCATATATGAATATATAAGGGATGGGGAAGATATGGCCAGATACATATATAACGTTTATATCTGTCTTACACGTATATCTCGCCATATCTGCCCTATTCCTTGGATGCCCGTGTCTGGGCTACTTTATATAATACGATATCTGGACCTGGAAAATAAGCATGCATCAGTCCCATATTTGGCAATCTTATATATGATGCTAATTGCAGAACTCTATCTAGCTCTAATACTTACGCCTTTAGCGACCTAAGAAATTGCAGTAACGATGTGCATTTTGTGGATAGGTGTAGAAAACTATAGACCCACAAAAACTATTGCTTCATATAGGCATCTCACCGATCCGTCTAGCCGAGGTCTGTATTTCATGATATCTTTTTATTTGTATTTCTTTATTCACAAATGCCCCCGGCCTCAAGGGGCATTACAGTGGGGAGTGGGTGGTTACTGCGAGTCGAAACCTAGAGTTATCGGAGATGGGAACAATGCTATTGGGAATTTCTAATCCAGTCCACAATGAGAGCGGGTAGGCGAGAATCTTGGAATGCTGTGCCCAACACTTGGGCCGGGAATCTTTGGATCAGTGGTCTAGTCTTGCTGAAATATAGCTGGGAGGGCTAAGAAGTGATCCTTTGGAAGATGCAGAATAACAAACTGAAGAACGCAAAGCCAGGAAACATCTGGAATGGTTAGTTGATATTTTATTGCAGTAACACTTAAGGAAAGACAGTAATCGGAAATAATAAAGCGAGCAGGACGATTTTGAACCGCTTCACATGCATTAGGCCAGATTGGTGAGGGTTCCATATAAATGAAGCATATTATTATTTTGGACTGACGAAAATAGTATAAAATATCGTTTTAGGTGATCCTAAACACATTTAAAATTACGACGGATATAACCAAGTCATTGATTCGTTGACGAAAGTGTTCTATCAATGTGACCATTCTAGGTTAGGTTAGGGCTTAAATGCATACCTAGATATGTATGATGGGTAGCAGTCTGAAGTGTAATACGGTTAGGCGCTAACGCAGTTATGTCCAGAGAAGGGGAGCGTGTAAAGGGTAGGTGCATGCACATCTTAACATTGGCTGTACAACACTAGAGCGCACGACAAAGAGCGCGGACATTAGAGCGCCGACAGTAGAGCGCCACGACGTTAGCGCGCGCGACACGAGAGCGTTGCGACGTTAGAGCGCGCGACTGGAGAGCGCAGCGACATTAGCTCGAGTGTCATTAGAGCGCCCGTCACGAGAGCGCACAATCAGAGAAGCGCGAGTAGCCCGACCCGACCGAGCACTTGTTTGGACATAACGTGTTTTTTGTCAAATTGGCGGGGATGTACGGCCGCGACATTCAGCAAGGACATTGCGGATTTAGTCAACGAAACGTTTGCCTGTGACAAACCAAGAAGTGTTACAAAAAGCTGACAGTGGGAAACAAAAGAACGAAAATAAATATCTGTAGCGCCCATTTCCGTAGAAAAAAAAACATTGCAGCTGACCTAGCTTGATTAGTTCTTTGATTTTAATTTGACAAAGCTCAACACCAACCTCACTCATTTTTGTTTTAAATTATTTTAAACCGTCAAAAGGAAGGAAGCAACATGTAATGTGCTTCCCCGTATTCTGCAGGGTTTTCAAGATCAATTTCGACAAAGGAGCTCTCGTGCCGTCATACGCCAACCATTCATATTGTCACAAATGACAAGTGTAGTAAACGCTTAAACTGGGAACCTGTCCCGAAGGGGAAAGTGAAATATTCGTGAATGTGAGCGTAGCAGAGGTATGGAGCTTTGGGGCGAGACCTACATCATCCGGTGCGGTCAGGCACAGTAGTCTCTCAGCTTCCACGAACATTCTGAATCAAAGCGCTCTCGTTCGGCCCTAGAAGATTAGGCTACTTTCTAAGAACAAAAGTGGAGAAGCTACGACTCTGTAGAATGAAAAGAATGGACAAAGCGATAGACAAGTATTTTTGCTTTGCAGACTCTTTCCTGAGACATGCAGAACGGGCAATGCCTTAAGGTTGTGTTCTATCAACAACAGAAGGTGACGTCGTCACTATACCTGAAGCGTAAACCAATTAAGATTTTGAAAGGAAATTCTCGAATATATTTCAAAGATTTGAAGGGGAGGTTTTTCAGTATCCGTTAAATGGCTGGAAAGCTCTGCATCCGATAAAATTGTGCTGAGCTCTCGTTCGATGAGTTTATTACTGATAGTGTTTAGCGGTGAGCATTTTTCATTATGGTCATGGACGCGAAAATACTATTTAAAATTATGTGAGGGACGTCTTAATAGCCACGAAAAGATCGCAGTCGAAATGCCCATCAAGAATAGACCAGATATTGCAAAAACTAAGCTATTTATAGTATATACGAAATGCGCACCGCAGCACCGTGAAGAAATCTTAGACTCGCTGCTTCACGGAACTGCAGAGATTCCCGGTGCCTATAACTCCCACCCAAATCCCCTGCCCTCTTTTCTCTCCGATGTCAGTAAGCAATTTGTTAGAAAGAGTCGGACCCGTTTTATTTTTATTTTTTAATAAAGACATTTTCAATCAGTCAAAAATCACCTATGCTCCAATTCGATTAGTCGCACAATTTTGTTCTTTCTTTTGTGGTACATCACACATTTTGCAGTGTTCGCTCAACTCTGGTGCGCTCTCGTGTCGCGCGCTCAGTTGGTCGTGCGTTCTCGTGACATGCGCTCTAGTGTCAAGCGCGCTACTGTCGCAGCACCCTCGTGTTGTGCGCTCTAACATCGGCGCTCCAGTGTCGCGTAATCTAAAGGCGCTCTCCCGTTAACATTCAAAGACATTTGCCAGGTGCGACAGCAGTCAGCAATTTCGTTACTATTATTCTGAAAAAAAGAACGGTCGTTGCGAGTTTGTATTAGTCGGTAAATTGCACAACCATCAACGAAAAGGTGAATGGATGACGAATTTAAAGAAAAAGGTGCTAAAATTAATTTTAAAAAAAACAAAAACGAAGGGCTTAGGAACGCGCTTTGACGTTCCAAACGCCGAAGGGTCTTTGGAACGCCGGCAGAAACGGAAGCGAAGGAGGAAGCAGTATTGCTAGGAAAAACAAATTGAGAACGATGGCGAATAAAATATTAAATATATTTTGAAACTTGGAGATTTAGTGTTAGTGAAAAAAAGTAAAGCAAAAAAAACAGACGATTATGTTGGACATTGTCGAATGCCTTGGCGAAGTCAGGGAAAACAGCGTCCGTAGAAAAGTCAGTCAAGATGTTTAAATAAATCGTTACTTAGAAAGTGAAGCTGAGTCTCAGATGAAATATGCTTGCGAAAGCCATGCTGTGCGTTGGTGAGGAATTCGCGGGAGTCCTAGATCTTAGTAACCTGCTTGTAGATGATATGCTTGAGGATTTTGCTGCAAATGAACAAACATGAAATATGTTTGCGAAAGCCATGCTGTGCGTTGGTGAAGAATTCGCGGGAGTCTTAGAGCTTAGTAACCTGCTTGTAGATGATATGCTTGAGGATTTTGCTGCAAATGAACAAACATGAAATATGTTTGCGAAAGCCATGCTGTGCGTTGGTGAAGAATTCGCGGGAGTCCCAGAGCTTTGTAACCTGCTTGTAGATGATATGCTTGAGGATTTTGCTGCAAATGAACAAACATGAAATATGTTTGCGAAAGCCATGCTGTGCGTTGGTGAAGAATTCGCGGGAGTCCTAGAGCTTAGTAACCTGCTTGTAGATGATATGCTTGAGGATTTTGCTGCAAATGAACAAACATGAAATATGTTTGCGAAAGCCATGCTGTGCGTTGGTGAAGAATTCGCGGGAATCCTAGAGCTTTGTAACCTGCTTGTAGATGATATGCTTGAGGATTTTGCTGCAAATGAACAAACAGAAATGTTTGCGAAAGCCATGCTGTGCGTTGGTGAAGAATTCGCGGGAGTCCTAGAGCTTAGTAACCTGCTTGTAGATGATATGCTTGAGGATTTTGCTGCAAATGAACAAACATGAAATATGTTTGCGAAAGCCATGCTGTGCGTTGGTGAAGAATTCGCGGGAGTCCTAGAGCTTAGTAACCTGCTTGTAGATGATATGCTTGAGGATTTTGCTGCAAATGAACAAACATGAAATATGTTTGCGAAAGCCATGCTGTGCGTTGGTGAAGAATTCGCGGGAGTCCTAGAGCTTAGTAACCTGCTTGTAGATGATATGCTTGAGGATTTTGCTGCAAATGAACAAACATGAAATATGTTTGCGAAAGCCATGCTGTGCGTTGGTGAAGAATTCGCGGGAGTCCTAGAGCTTTGCAACCTGCTTGTAGATGATATGCTTGAGGATTTTGCTGCAAATGAACAAACATGAAATATGTTTGCGAAAGCCACGCTGTGCGTTGGTGAAGAATTCGCGGGAGTCCTAGAGCTTAGTAACCTGCTTGTAGATGATATGATTGAGGATTTTGCTGCAAATGCAGGTGAGGGATATCGGGCGGTAATTTAGTGGAGACGATTTACAGCCTCACTTGTCCACTAGAATAACCGTGCAAATTTTCTAATCGGAAGGTCCATTTCTGCTTCCATGGGCTGCTAAACAACGTTTAGTGAGGAACAGTCCAGAAAAACGTTTGGTGTTGATTAAGAGTTTGCTCTTAGTAATATATATTGTACACGATGATGAGATTTGGTGTGATTCTAGAATGTTGATTACGTCATTAAAATCTATAACAAGATGTATTGGAATAAAACTTTCAAAGTTATGAAAGGGACACGAATATTGGCGTAGATACAGTTAGGACATTAAAACATACGCTGCTAAAACATTAGCAGAGTCATCAATATTTATACGTTAACAACAACTATAAACTAGCTTGGTCTCTGAAGAAAGTTTTTGAATAGTAACATTACAAAACTGACAAAGGTAGGGTAATAACATATTTAGTAAATTGTGCTGAAAACATATGTGCTTGCGCTGCCTCAGCATACCTTTATATTGAGAGAAGCATGTTGTGCAGTGTACTTTAACCGGGCCTCCGTTGTATTTACCTTTTTAGCATTTCTAAACAACCGTTTCTTTTTGTTTGATAGGCGAAGTAGTGCATGGTTAAACCACGGTTTAGGAGTAATTGCTCGAGTGGCTCTGTACATAACGTTCGACATGCTCAGATTGTTTTTCTTTAAACAGTTAACCATTTTTATTCACGCAATGATAACTGAAGTCTTTATTGAAATCTTACTGAAAAAATTATAGGAATTTAATTCTGATATATTTATTTACTAACGCCACCATGGGGCACATTATGCATAGCACTAGCATCAGCTGAACATGTACATTGAGCGCATACACGGCACAAGAAACATCAATACGACAGCACACAAAATAACTACTGTTGAGCTCTGCGTTTCCGCCTTTTATACAGGCCGTTTTGTAAGTACGGAGTTTTTCGTTGACCACCTAAGCAATAAGCAATATTCTCACCAAGTTTGATTTTTTTTTCAGTAATGTCACCTCTGAGAGCGTTTTGAATGGCTTAGGGGATTAATTTCTTAATAGAAAGTAAACGCTCATGCCGTAATTAGTAATTATTTTTTAAGCCAATATATCAAGCCGGTCAACCGCAGTTCCAAGCCACGTGTTGCTTGCCCGCGCGGCACGTCGTATGCTGAAAAAAAAATATTTCTGATATGTTTATTGAACACATTCATATCAGCTGGCATATGTTGCATATGAGAATTCTTATATGTCGCATATTAGCTTATGGGTATTTCATATGAGTTTCATATATCGCATATCAGTTTTTGGACATTTCATATCAGTTCGTTTATAGATTCATATAATTTTTTTCAGTAGAAAATTAACAAAATTATCCAAAAGTTGAGAATTTATAATGCCATTCTCTACCTTATAAAAAAGTATTTCGTATTATTGGGCACTGATATTCAAGAAATGGTGACAATTCTCGATGAGGATACGGGTAAATAGCCAGTGGGAGGCATGAATTATAGTATTTGAGTCAAGGTTTACAAGAGGAAGGTATGCTTCACTGATCACATCTGGGAGCACTCAATGTACTGAGATCGTTTTGACGACATGAAGCACCAGGTCCGAGTGCTATCCATTCAGGGAGCCTTCATACTCTATACTATTCTGCCCCTGAGCGACATGGCGGGGCTCTTGGTTACTGGTCCTCGAGGCTTCGACGCAAGGAAAAGCTGAAGCGAAACGGTCTTTGCCCGCAGCCGTAACGACAGAGTTTTTGTGTGAATTCTACCGGCTTCCTCTGATCTCTTCATGGCCTTGGCAGAGCTTGCAATAGGCCATCTGTGCACCGACTTTCCGGCAAGTCCTGAAAACCATAGGCTTGTGAGTGCCACGTGAAACTAGAACTAGTCTGGATTCACGTGGCTGCGCTCCAAACTAGTGTCGCACAACCGATCAATGTTTTGGACAGCGACAAAGTCTCCACCGGTCATCTTACCCCCAGGAGAAGGAAGGATGTGGGGCTGAAAGAATAAGGAAGATCTGGGGACACGCTAGACTGGCCCGCGCTCGTGAGTGCACCGCGACCACGGCCAGTTGCGCTGGGACACAAAAAAGGAACGGCATCGTTTTGATGACGCTCTGTAATATAAAGAAAATCATGAAGATCTTTGTGGTCGCTTACGCCATCTAGAGGAGGCAGAGAATTATTAAAAATGGGTCAGTTGTAAGTACCAAATCAAGAGCACCAGTGACTCTGGAAGCAAAAAGAACTGGGTTCGATTGAAAGAACAATAAAGGTGTACAAATTCGGGGCTAATATTCGTAACGCACAAACAATTGGAAGACAATGCTTTCCAATCGACGCCTGGTAAGATAAAACCACCACAAAGAAAAAGGTTGCCAGTGTGACGCAATGCCAGCATTGACAGTTTCATTTCATTTATTTTTTCCTTAAAAGAACTCGTGTGAGGTCTTCACATAAGATATGAATTATACAATAAAATGTCGGAAGCATCAACAACCAAAGAACAGAAACAAAAACCGTTAACAAAAACTGTAAAGTAGCATTAC
This sequence comes from Ixodes scapularis, assembly GCF_016920785.2. Classification (NCBI taxonomy): domain Eukaryota; kingdom Metazoa; phylum Arthropoda; class Arachnida; order Ixodida; family Ixodidae; genus Ixodes; species Ixodes scapularis. The sequence continues at coordinate 162,689,095 of NW_024609868.1, read as the reverse complement.
TGGAAACCTAATCAGTAGAGCAAAAATCAAGGCGATGGAGCTACTACAAACCACCAGATCAATGATTAACAAGAAAGATTCTCATAGACCGTTCCAATCAAAATTGTTAGTGGTAGAAATGATTTGTTAAAGGCTTATTCGAACCAGATATGCGATGAGAATGGCAGGAGTCATTAAGGCGAATAGATGAACGTGTGGGCTTAAGCAGGATTGAAGTTCCAACGGCGGAATGACATTTATAAAAATATGAACTTATCAAAGGCGTGCAACCTTACGGCGTGCCTCGGGAGCAGATAAATTTAGGATTATGTTTATGGAAGATACGCTGGCTGTATAATCGTAGTTAGAACAAATGTAGCGGGCAGCTCTGTTTTAAATTGCTTCAAGTTGAGTGATTAATTAATTTTGAGGAGGATTCCCGATTGCTTCAGCGTACTCTAATTGTGGTCGAATAAAAGTTTTGAGGACAAGCTTTCTAAGTTTTGGAGGAGTAGCACTCAGGCAGCTCCGGATCTAGTCAAGGGTATTGCTGCGTGCGAAGAAAAGGTGTTGATGTGGTTAATTTATGTCAGACCAGACACCGAGATGTTTGTACTCATCGACGTCCTCAATATTCTCGTAATGTAACATGTAGTGAAAGAGGAATGAGCCTTCTTTGTAGAAAATTTGATTAGTTTGCACTATGATTTTTTTTAATTACATTAGCCGGTTGTTACACCTCTGTGATACTCGTACTAGGTCGTTTTGAAGGATTTTGGTTAATAGGTGAAGTGATTTCTCGATACAGTCGTCCATAAAAATACTTAAGTTAGAAGAAATATAATTTAGTAGTCAACATTAAATATTAAAAAAAAGAAGAGGACCGAGAATTGTGTATTGAGGCACGCCGGAGGTGACATTAAGAAAATTAGAGTCATGCCCAATTAAAGCTGTGTGTTGTATTCGCGAAGAAAGGAAACTGCGTATCCGGGACGAAGCTTGCAAATCTAAATGAAGGAGAGACAGTATTGAAATAAAACAAAAATTTGCAACACTGTCAAATAAATGCCTTTGAAAAGCCTACGAATATTACGTCGGTTACATTACGAGATTGAAGATGTCAATGGATATCATGCGTAAATTAGAAAAGCTTTGTCTCACATGAATAGCCTCGACAAAAACCAAGTTGGTGTTAGCAAAATAAATTATTGCATTCTAAATGAGACATTTTGCAAAAGTAGGTAATATGTTGGAGACGTTTTGATCGAACAAACGTTAATGAAATGTGGTGATAGGAGGCGAGGAGCGATCGCCGTTTTCGTGGAATGAAATAATCTTATTGATTTTCCTATGAGAGTTAAGGTAAACTTCAGAGAGCCACTGCTTAAAAGTAACCTTGAAAAAGGTAGTAGATATCATTTTTGTACTTTTTAGAATATTTTTATGTTATCTGACCCTGAGGATGACGAAAGCTTCAGCCCATCAATGAGAGCGGCCATACCGGCAAATAAAACGCAGATAGGGGCCATGTTCTCGTACTGGACAGCTGGTAGCCCGGGTATACACGAACTCAGCTCTCCTACGTCACGCCGCGGTGGTGGCGCGCCGGACGCACTTCCGGTCTGGGGCGGTGGGCAGAAGTCGCCGTGCCAGACATGCATTCCTGTGTTCTTTTGGAAGAAACAAGACAAAAAACCTGCCTTCTCGTCAAAATGCTGCGACGGGGGCTGTACCAATAGAGTCTGGAAAGGTTTGAAGATCAGTTTTCATGTGTTTTTGCCCCCTCCATTCGTCCGAGAACTTGATTAGTAGCCGTGAAAAGGGCAAACCAGACGCTGTCGAACTACGATTGCGTGTGCGGGCAACACTTTGTGGTCGCCAGATGTATTTGCTTTGTTCCAACATAAACGAGAGAAAATCGCCAAGTTGTCCGAACCACCCACGGGTTCAGTGCGTCTTCAAATTCATGCGGCCGTCTGATCGTTCGAATTTTCGTCCGCTCTTTCAGACGTCTGCTTTTTGTCGTCTGCTCGTTCAAACAAAGCAGCCCGTAGACCAAACTTTGACCCGGTGATTGCAATAAGTAATTGCAGGCCTCAAAAGACTTAAGTAGGCTCGGTGTAAACAGTAGATACAAGATGTTGATCATTGGTACCGGTGGCCATCACCGACTTGTTAGGCTTGGTCTGTTCCCGCTTCCGATTTTCAGTATCGACGTCGATCATCGCCGCTACCTTCTACACTTTTGCAACACGAGTGACGTCGCCACCGAAAATAGCTAGAAGAACCTCATCATGGTTTTTTCGTCCATTCAGCAGCGTTCATGCGAAGAATCGCCGCACGTCAAATTATTTACGCGATGTTTAGCGGCGTAACGAACCTTGATAATTTCGCTTAGGCGATTAAAGTGGTAAGACATTGCGATGAGGACGTAGAATCGACAATTCCAACGCGAAAAAGAGTATGCAGACTCACACAGACGCCGACAACGTGACATTCGAGTGGTTTGTTGGCGCGGGATGGCGGCGCTTCTTGCCCGTACCTCATTACGCATGCGTTCGAACTGTCGTCTGCTCTTTCAAAATTGGCTGCTTTTTGTCGTCAGCTCGTTCAAACGACAGCGGCCCGTAAACCAAACGTTGACCCGGTAATTGCGATAAGAACTAAGTGCAGGCCTCAAAACACTTTTGAAGGTTGGTTGGGGTAAGTAAACTAAGTGTAAACAGATACAAGAAGATGTTGATCATTATTGTTACCAGTGGCCATCACCGACTTGTAATGCCCGATTCTACTTGCGGTTTTCAGTATCGACGTCCACCATCTCAGCTACGGTCCACGCTTTTGCAGCCCGAGCGACGTCGCGTCTGAAAACAGCGAGCTGAATCTCATCGCGGGAGTCAGGCTTTAGCGCCTATTCTGCGGCGTCCACGTGAAATGAATCGCCGCACGTCACATTATTTACGCAAAGTTTTGCCTCGTTAGTTTTGCTGAAGCCGTTCAAGTAGTCAGACATTGTTAGTAGAACGTACAATCAACAATTCCAACGTGAAAAAGAGCACGGGGACTCCCACCGACGCCGACAAAAACGCAATTCAATGGTTTGTTAATGGGCGACGGCGGGCTTCTTGCCCACCATCCACCGTGCATGCGCGGCGCCGGTGGCGTCCGCTAGAGGCGCTCCGGTTTGTTTGTAAACAATAGTTGGTGTAAACTTAGGGAGCTCTCGTTAGTAAAGATGAAAGACGTTTACAACTCCTTGTAATGCCGAATTGGAGCGCAGCTCGTGAGAAGGAGGAGGGGATGGTACAGAGAGGAGGAGGGTACGCCCCTCCTTTTCTCATTCTGCTCCCCTCCTCCTCACCTCATTCTCGTCCTCCCTCCTCCTCCTCACCTCATTCTCGTCCTCCCTCCTCCTCCTCTCAATCTCCTCCACTTCTCCTCCCTCCCTCCTCCCCCTCCCTCCCTCCTCCCTCGTGACGTCACTCGTGACCCTCGTGACGGCACTCGTTAAAGCCTCGTGACCTTCACGAGTGAAGGTCACATTCACTGTGACGGTCGTGACGTTCGTCGTGATCTTCACGAGTGACCTGCATGACGCCACCGGTGACCTAGTGACCCTCATGACTCTACTCGTGGCTCTCGGGACATCACACGTGACGTCACGTGTTACGTCATTATGGGAAACGTCCTATAATGCAACGCGCGGTCACGCCGACGGCGACGCCGCTCAAGCTGGAAACGGGCGCGTAAGAGGTGCGCACTAAAACTTTTTAATGACATGACAGCACAGTTGTCCTCAACGGGGTTGCCGCTCTCATCGACCAATTGAAGTATGGAAGCGTTGCTTTTTGGCGATATTACATTGTTCTAAAAAATGACTCCTAAGTCATGAATAAAATATTGTCTTTCTGTTGATTTTATTAGACGACTATGTTTCTTGAGGCAAGTGTTGTATTTGTCCAAAGAACATGAGCAGCTGGTCGTTTTTGCTCGCCGAAAGAAGCGTTTTTTTCTTATTTTTATAGAATTTAAGTGTTTTAATATACCAGGGCTGACAGCAATCACCTGGAATCTGTAGACACGGTAAAATGCCTGGATAGCATCGTTGAGTTATTAAGGCCGTATGAGAAATAAAAAGTAGGGGTGCGGAATATTTTTGCAAAATATCAAAATTGTTTGTTTATTCTGGATAAGTGTACGGAAAAGGGGAAGTGAAAGTAATTTGTAACGTAACGAGTAAAGTAATCCGTTACTTTTCAGCGGAAGCAATTTGTAACGGTAATTCAATACATTCGATGCTCGGTAATTTGTATTCCATTGCATTTTTCAAGTAACGAGTAGAAGTCTGGTTGATTGGCTCCATTCCCTTGCATTTTCGGCTGCGCCTTAAAGGAGTGTGTCACGATCTTTCTCGAACGTGGACGAAGGGGGCCGAAGCACCCGCCGAGAAGAGAAAATCAAAATCAAATTTGGGGGTTTTACGTGCCAAACCAACGACGGGCATCTGGCACGCCCCAGCGGAGGACTGAGGATTAATTTGGACCACCTGGGGATCTTTCGACGTGCAACCGAAAGCTCGGTTACACGGCGCCTTCTCCGCAATAAGCCTCCGTCATATTGCGGGCACCTCGGTCGGGATTCGAACCCGCCACATGGGGACCCGTAGGCCAGCGCTCTCACCTCGGAGCCACCGAGGCGGCTCGCCGAGAAGAGACGACACGCAGCCTGGTTGTGAGGGTGGACGATGACTGACCGGAGCGGCGTTCGCTCAACGGCGTTTATTCGGCGCGGTTATCAATGTTGCCCACCGAGGCTGGCGGCCATCGGTGGGTGGACGGGAGAGGGCGCTACATGCTCTTCGCATCCCTCCCCCCAGTTTGTTTCTCTAAAACAAAATAAATTAATACACATGGCCGACACCAACTAGGCGTCTGGTTGTTCCAAGTCCTGGCCAGTCGATGGCGAAGATCACCCCGGCGAGTAGCGGTCAGGTGGCCTTCGGTGCCGCGTACTTCGCCTGGTCGCTGGTGTCGACGGGCCAGGTGTGGCAACGCCGGGCGCTGCCTGTACCGGTCGCGCTCCACCCGGTGGAGACACAGGGACCGGATTTGTGAGTGGCACCGGTGCAACTGGTGCCACAGGAGTGGCGACGCTTGTCGCCTCCGGGGTGGGTGGCGCTCCGCTGGCCACGACTGGTGCTTCGGCCCCCATCGTCCACGTTCGAGAAAGATCGTGACACTGGCGACGAGGAACCGTGGCACTGGAGGCCACCAACGTGCACGGTTCGGCCCACGCCACCGAGAGAGTCGCAACACCGCCCCCCGCTCCTGTCGCCATGCCGCTGTACGGGAGGCTCGAGCCGTTCGAGGGAGATGGGTCCGCCTGGCCTGTCTACGAAGAACAAGTCCACGTGTTCTTCCGGGCGAGCGACACGCCCGAGGTGAAACAACGGGACATCTTCTTGGCCAGCTGCGGGACCCGCGTCTTCAGCCTCCTTCTCGACCTCCTCAAGCCGGCCACGCCGCACGTCAAAACGCTGAGTGAGCTGCTCGCCACGCTGCGCTCGCACTTCAGCCCGGCGCCTTCCACGCTTATGGAGCGGTTCCGCATCAACAACTGGAGCCGCCGGGACGGGGAGACCCTCGGACAGTTCGTCGCTGCGCTACGAGGGTTAGCGAGCACCTGCGCCTTCGGCGACCAGTTGGACTCGCTACTCCGGGACCGGTTCGTCTGCGGCATCAACAACCCCGCCATGCAGACGCGACTCCTGGAGCTCCCCGACCTCTCGCTGGACGACGCGGTGAAGGCAGCGCTTGCGATAGAAGCCGCAGCAAAGGACGCCAGCGAGATTGCGCGTTAGGCCGGCTCACCGTCGACGGAAGCAGCGGAAGCGGCGGTGAACAAGATGGCGGCAAGGAGCGGTGCCTGCAGCCGCTGCGGTGCTGCCCACTCGCCCTCACAGTGCCAGTTCGTCCAAGCACAATGTTTCACGTGCGGGAGAACTGGGCACCTCGCACGTGTCTGCCGAGGGGGGAGGACGAGCGGCGGCCAGCAGCAGCAGCAGCACAGCCTGGTTCAAGCCCGGGTTCCAGCCAAGCCCGCGGCCAGGGTGGTCGTCGCAAGAAAACGTGGCGGGGACGAGCGGCACCAGGCCCGGGTCCGTCTTCAGCCAGGGTCCACGTCGTGGCCGAGGACCCGCAGATTTTCGACGTGTGGCACACCAGGAGAATCTCATCGTCAGTGCCACCTTACTTGGTGTCAGTCAAAGTTTGCGGCCACCCCATCACCATGGAGCTGGACACAGGGGCCAGCGTGTCGGTCATGCCCGGGAAGCTGTTCAGGCGGACCTTCCCCGGCGTGTCCATCGAGGCGTCTGACGTCATGCTGCGCAGCTACTCCGGGCAGCTTTCCCAGGTCCAGGGTCGGGCCCAAGTCAGCGTTCGCCTGAGCGACAGGGAGGCAATCCTTCCCCTTTACTTAACAAAGGGGTCGTCGCCGACGCTGCTGGGCCGGAACTGGATTCACTCGCTGGGTGTTCGGCTGCCGGAGTACCAAGAAGCTGCGCTGCACGTGGTGAAGGACGTCCCGAGCCTCCTGACCGACTTCCAGTCCCTGTTCCAGCCGGGGGTGGGCACCTTCGCCGGCACGACGGTCGACATCAAAGTACCCGAGGGAACCCGGCCTCGCTTCTTCAAGACACGTCCGCTGCCGTTCGCCCTGAAGGACGGGGTCACCCAGGAGCTGCAACGGCTGCAGCGAGACGGTATCTTGGTGCCCGTCAAGACTTCCGAGTGGGCCGCACCGATTGTGCCACTCCTCAAGCGAGACGGCCGCGTCAGGATCTGCGGGGACTTCAAGGTCACCATCAACCCCGTCGCTACCGCCGAAAAGTACTCGCTACCTCGAGCAGAAGATCTCTCGTCGGCTCTGTCCGGGGGACAGAAGTTCGCCAAGCTCGACCTTCAAGATGCCTACCAGCATCTGGTGCTCCAGGATGCCGCCCGGAAGTATGTCACCATTTCGACTACCATGGGACTCTTCCAGTACACGCGACTACCGTTCGGCGTGGCCTCAGCCCCAGCCATCTTCCAGAGGGAGATGGACAACCTTTTCAGGGGCATGAGGCACGTGGCGGTGTACTTGGACGACATCCTGGTTACCGGTACCGACGACGGGGACCACCTGCAGAACCTGCGCAAAGTCCTGGCACGACTACAGGACGCCGGTCTCAAGCTGAGGCTGGACAAGTGCATGTTCCTGAACCCCAGCGTGGAGTGCCTGGGACACATCATCTCCTAGGCTGGCCTGGCGCCGGCACCCCGAAAGATTGAGGCCGTGCTCAAGGCGTCGAAGCCCAAGAGCAAGAAGGAGCTTCAGAGCTACCTCGGCCTCATCAACTTCTACAGGAGGTTCCTGCCCAATCTGTCGACGCATCTGGAGCCGCTGCATCGCCTGCTTCGTGATGGGCAGCAGTGGGCCTGGAAGAAGGAGCAGGACTTGGCCTTCCAGCACAGCAAGGAGCTAGTCGTTAAGGCTCCAGTGCTGGTGCACTTCGACCCGGCCAAGCCTGTGGTCCTCACCGTAGATGCGTCGCCGTACGGGGTAGGAGCCGTCCTGTCGCACCGGGGTCAGGATGGTCAGGAACGCCCTGTGGCGTTTGCTTCTCGTCGACTACATGCGGCAGAGCAACGCTACAGCCAGCTCGACAAGGAAGGCTTGGCCCTCATCTTCGGGGTCCAGCGCTTCCATCAGTACCTGTGGGGCCGGCAATTCGAGGCAGTCACGGACCACAAGCCGCTGCTGGGGCTGCTGGGACCTGACAAGGCAGTCCCAGTGCAAGGGTCGCCTCGTGTGGTACGCTGGGCCTTGACGCTGGCGGCCTACAGCTACAAGCTGGTCTACCGCCCTGGGAAGGACCTAGGACCTGCCGACGCCCTGAGCCGCCTGCCCCTGCCGGAGGTGCCTGCTGCCGTTCCAGAGCCAGCCGACGTGTTCCTGCTGGAGCGGGCCTACCCGGGGGTGCTTACCAGGACTGCGGTGGCGCAGGCGACCAGCCGGGACCCGGTCCTGTCTCAGGTGGTCAAGGCGGTTGCCCGAGGGGAAAAGCTGCGTCACCAGGCCTACAGCCACAAGACCGCCGAGCTGAGCTTGGAGCAGGGCTGCCTGCTGTGGGGTTCCAGGGTGGGGATTACACAGAGTCTCCGGGCCAAGGTCCTGCAGTTGCTGCACGCGGGGCACCCTGCCATTGAAAAGACCAAGATGGTGGCACGGTCGCACGTTTGGTGGCCTGGCTTGGACCAGGACATTGTGCACCAGGTGCAAGGCTGCCAGGTCTGCCAGGAGAACCAGCGAGCCTCGCGCCACGTGAAGATCACCCCCTGGCCGCTTCCACAGAGGCCGTGGTCCCGCTTGCACGTGGACTATGCGGGACCCTTCAAGGGCCACTACTTTCTGGTGGTAGTAGACGCCTTCTTTAAATGGGTGGAGGCACTGCCAGTCACCAGTCCATCGGCGAGCGCGACCATTGCGGCGCTGCGGCAAGTCTTCGCGGCGCAGGGGTTGCCAGACATTATCGTGTCGGACAATGGTCCCGCTTTCGCCAGCGCCGAGTACCTGGACTGGCTGCAGAGGAATGGGATCCGCCGGATGCTGGTCCCGCCGTACCATCCTGCTTCCAATGGTGCAGCCGAGCGAGTGGTCCAGACCATCAAGGACAAGCTCAAGAAAAGCCAACTCGGGGATTTCCGAACGCAGGTGGCCCGGGTACTGTTTGAATACCGGACCAGACCGCATGAGGTCACTGGCCGTGCCCCCTGCGAGCTTCTGATGGGCCGGATGGTCAAGACCCCCCTGAACGTCTTGCATCCAGACCTCCGGTCCACGGCGCTCCTGAAGCAGCTGAAGCAGAAGCAGGCTGCTGACCGAGGGTGCGGTCCCGGGCCTTTGCCGGAGCCGGGAGCGTCGGTCTACGCCAGGAACTTCCGTCCTGGCCCACCCTGGTCTGCCGCTCGTGAGGTTTCACCAGCGAGTGCCTCATCGTTGCTCGTCCGCATGCCCGACGGGACCACCTGGCACCGGCACGCCGACCATGTCAGGCCTCGCTCCGGGACCTGGTTTGCACCCTCGGCCGTCGCTTTAGAGGACCAGAGTGCAGAAGGCCCAACAGCACCAGTCGTGGCCAGCGGAGCGCCACCCACCCCGGAGGCGACAAGCGTCGCCACTCCTGTGGCACCAGTTGCACCGGTGCCACTCACAAATCCGGTCCCTGTGTCTCCACCGGGTGGAGCGCGACCGGTACAGGCAGCGCCCGGCGTTGCCACACCTGGCCCGTCGACACCAGCGACCAGGCACGCGGCAGCGAAGGCCACCTGACCGCTACTCGCCGGGGTGACCTTCGCCATCGACTGGCCAGGACTTGGAACAACCAGACGCCTAGTTGGTGTCGGCCATGTGTATTAATTTATTTTGTTTTAGAGAAACCAACTGGGGGGGAGGGATGTGACAAGCATGTAGCGCCCTCTCCTGTCCACCCACCGATGGCCGCCAGCCTCGGTGGGCAACATTGATCACCGCGCCGAATAAACGCCGTTGAGCGAACGCCGCTCCGGTCAGTCATCGTCCGCCCTTACAACCAGGCTGCGTGTCGTCTCTTCTCGGCGGGTGCTTCGGCCCCCTTCGTCCACGTCCATCCTCGTCGCCAGTGTCACGATCTTTCTCGAACGTGGACGAAGGGGGCCGAAGCACCCGCCGAGAAGAGACGACACGCAGCCTGGTTGTGAGGGTGGACGATGACTGACCGGAGCGGCGATCGCTCAACGGCGTTTATTCGGCGCGGTGATCAATGTTGCCCACCGAGGCTGGCGGCCATCGGTGGGTGGACGGGAGAGGGCGCTATATGCTTGTCACAGAGTGCTCCGACGATTTTCGAGCTACGCCCACTAAGTTTAGACGCTGCTTCCAAACCAATCCGCGATTGCCCACACCAGGTATGGGCACTGCATGAGCGCAGAAACCAGATTCGCCTGAGGTGAAGGTTCTGCACATGCGCCGTGGCGACAACAGCGCCACCGCAGAGACGACAGAGCCGCCTGTTGGTCTATATTTTCGGAATCGCCGGCCTCTTTCAGGTATGCTATTTAGTATCGCGAAATAGTTAGTGTAAAATCGGCAAGGGAAAATTATCCCAAAACCCCTCTTTTGAGCTACCGCGCTTTTACTGGAGTGACGTCAGGGGAGGGCAGGCTGCAGGTGCAGCGGGTTGTTGAAAAATGGTGTATTTCGAGCATTTGTTTTGTACTGTTGAGCGGGTGCTGGAGCCAGCTTCCATAGCATTCACTTGACATCGTGAAACGACTTGTAATCAGTTTGGCACAAATTCCAGAGTCGCAGGAGTGAACCCCTGCCTTCTCCTCACGTCACGTCTTCATCATTGCCAGTGGAACATTTCACCTTGAAAAACATCGTGAAGACCGAAATTAAAGATTTAGTAACTTCATAATATATTTTTGAACGCAGCACTTATGTGCCTGTTCCCACGCATAACGGCGTCGGCGTCGGCGTAACCACGCGCGCTGCATTATGGGACGTCACAGACCTCTAAAGTAACTGAATTTACCACTAATTTAGCGAGGAAACTGAAGTGGTGTGTGGGTCAGTGACGATCCATAATAAAACAGTGCGCCTTCAGTTTCCGCGCTAAATTTAGCGACAAAGCTGACATTTTGTTCGCATTGGATTTTTGTGGCGCAAAGGCGTCTAAGGCAATAATACGCCTTGTACATGAACTATTGCCGAAAAGGGTTAGGGAGAAGAAAGAGCTATATTAGCATATGATAAGATGAAACTATGAACATGAATTCAGAGGCCTTAAATAAAATCACAGTAGGTGTAGAAGGCCGACTGCTTTGAGAAAATTAGGAAAACAACACAGGGTGTGGAATAAGAGTTTCTTTGCCAAGTAAAATCATGAGATGTAATAGGGTATGCTCCTTGAGAGAACGGAGGTTTGGGCGAGTTGCATGTTCATGCTTGGGTGAAACAGCGCACAAGTAAAGCCAATTGTTGTGTGTATGTTTATACAGCCGAAAGTTAGTCTACCTCTGTGGACGTCTGGTGTCTCAGCTGTAGATGAGACATTTAGCCAGTGCAACATGCACTCTTAAAAAAGGGTGTAAAAGGGTGTAAAAGGGTGCATCGTTACACCCTTTGTCGCATATAATACACCCCGAAACTTCAATTCAACGTACAGCACCCTACAGTCGAACAGGTGGCCCCAAATTTTTTGAGGGTCTTGATAGCCGTGTGGTACAACATATTAAAATAGCTAATGTACGTGTAACTGACTATAAAAAAATAAATCGTGGTTTTCTTGGTCGTACTGTAAAAACTCGGTGTTTTCTTTACGTGGTCTTTGATACGTACTTGAGCTATTTCAAAAGTTAGATCGCACCGTTATCAAGCCCCTCGTAAAGTTTGGGACCGTCTGTTCGACTATTGGGCGCTGTACGTCGAATTGAAATTTTGGGGTGTACTATATGGGACAGAGGGTGTAACGATACATCCTTTTACACTCTTTTTTTAGAGTGTAGCTTATATCCTGCGGTCTTTAAAGTTTATCACGCAATAGTGATACACGGCCGCACACCGATATACGATAATCATCTAGATCGAAACGGGCAGGGGTGGGGATTGAACCCAGGATCCCTGGGCTCTGCAGCGCGAGCTTTTGCTTCACGTGCTCTGAGCTGTTGTGCGCTAGCCCACGCGGCCACGATTCCGTCTCCAGTGCCCAAGGTTTACACACCGAAGAAAGGTACACAAAAAACACACGTACACCCGCCGGCAATATGAAGGTGAGCACCTTACCTGGCTTCTTGCCTGTTTTACGGCTCCCCAAAGCTATATTAACTCTAAATGTCTCAAACAGTACGTGGCTTGGAGTCTAAAGTTTGCGTTCTAGCCCTCTTCTGGAACAGAGCTTGTTCGAAAACTTGCAGGAGCGTCAAAAACAAGAAGAGGGCTGTTCACCTTCATATCGCTCACGGGTCAACACTGTCCAAACCCCTACCCGTTTGATCTGGATGAGCATCGTACAGGCGTGCAGCCGTGCATCACTACTGCGTGGTGCACGTTAAAGACCCCAGGTTAGCGGTTGTACCGCACTGGCTACATTGTTCATCTACAGCTGAGACACCAGACGCCCACTGAGGCAGACTAACTTATGGCTGTATAAACATAAACACAACAATTTGATTTGATTTTTGTGCTGTTTCGCCCAAGTATGCTCCTTGTATACACCTTTGCAAGTGGGATCCCGGTTTAACCTCGAACCGCGCGCCAAGGTGAGGCGGACCTACTCTCCAGCCAGGACGTTCACTGGTTGTCGTACAGTGTTGCCAAGCGTCTCTCGCCGAAGCGTACACCACTAAGCGCAGAAAGAAATTAAAAAAAAAAATTATAAAACGTACACGTGTCGTCTTCGACAGCGAAATAGCAAGGACAATTAAATAAAATGCCTAAAGCTGTAACAAATCGAAAATTTTCAAAAAGATCTAAAGTCTCAAGGCGCTCTCTTCAGAATGCGCCAAAAGTCGCATGGCCTTTGCATCAACGATGGCTGCGTTCGCGGCAGCTCTGGCTTCCACAATATGCAGGAACAGAGGCTGCGATCGTTATAAAGTCAGCTCCAACCCTGAAAGATGCCCCGTCCTACAATATGTGACGCTACAATTCTGTGTGCATACCTCCTCCTGCGTTCCTAGACAGTAAGTGTGCCGCTAACGTAAGCCATCGGCGATGCAGCAAACGGCACCATCTTGTCATCGCGCACCCCAATGACGTGCCCCTGGCGCACTCCAGCATGGCAGAAACGGTACGGGGCGCCAGCATCGCTCAAAATGGCAGCGCACAGGAGCCTTTCTTGCAAACGTGTATAGCTACAAAAAATGGTTACGGCATTATGGGCCATACGCATTGCACTCATGTAAAATATGATGCATGGTTCAACGGCTATGGCGATGCTCAGATTCCGGGGCATCTTCGCCAGACAGAAGATACCCGTGCGTCGGTAGCGTATGGCCAATTCTTAGACGGCAGAGAACAACCTCGTAGAAACTTTCGCAATGTCGGGCACTTTCGCATTCCTTCAGTAAATAAAGGCTTTACCGTATGTGACTTGTTGTTTACTTCGCGATCCCATTCCTGTTGCCATTTATGCATTATGGAACGTTTCGCCGTCTTGCGATAATCTTTTTGGGGATATCTCTGGTGCTCACAAAATGTGCGACCGCAGAGCTAACAGCCTGGTCTGCCTCCTCGTTACGCGTATTTAATTGAACATTATATTTGACAAAATAAGGTATCGATATAAAGTAAAATCGTAAATATTCCGAACACGTTCAATGATTCGCCAGAAGAAGATTCCAGCGGAACATTAGGATGCTTCGTAGCATTTTATTTTTTGATAAATATATCTTTTTTTGTAAATTTGTATTTGTATTGTTTTCCAGATTAAGCGGTAATAAACAATTTGCGATTAAAATTGTGAATGATATATTAGGAAATTTATTTTTAACGGTAAAATACATTTGTGGCTATACGTCAGGCATACAACACTAGACAATTGATGTAATATAGTTTATATGAATATCCCACGACATGTTCTAAAAAGCGTACCTTAAGTTTTAAATTCTGGTACCACTTCAAATTTTCAAGAGTTAAAAATAATAAAATTACTCACATTACAATGTTTTTTTTTTGTTTTTTTTTTTTGATGGTAGAAAGCTGCTTTGGATTTATTTACATTCATTTATAAGCCACTAAACCTACTCCATGTGTCTAGTCTTCCTAACAGAATGTTTGAATTTTCTACGTGTTGTGGGGGGAGGGAGTGGGGGCTATCTCCATTTGAGATCATGCTCCTGTCGTCTATGTAGAGAATACATTTTCGGATTTGTTAATGTTCTCGATATCGTGTATATAAATATTTAACAAAATGGACCCGTAATGTTTCCATTTAGAGCACCTGATTTATAGGTTGTATATAAGATACTTGACTGTGTCGACATACGGTTATCCAGAGGACAGGCACGAATTGATAAGAAGTGACACCTGGCCTCGAAAACCACATGTTTCAAGTTTCATGATGAAAATAATATCACCGAGAAAATCAAAGGCCGTCGTGACGTCTATGAATAAACCGAGAGTTAGCGTAACCATTTCAAAACTGTTAATACTTTCCTTTCTAGTTAAGGGGACTTGTTCAGTTGAAAGTTGTTTACGGAAACCAAACGGAGATGGAGTGATTATGTTATGGTTTTTAGCAAATTTAGTCATTCGAGAGGGCAAAATTTTTCCGAGAGCTTAAAAAAATAAACTGGCAAAATTGAAATTGGTGAATAATTATCAAGATCGTTTTTATCGACCTTTTTATACGACAGGAACTCTCGTCAGCTGCATACTTTATGGAAATATATCCTGTCAACAAGCGAAGATTAGATATGTGTATCTAACAGAGAGTATGAGATCAATCACTTATTTCACGGGTTTTTCTCTATAATCTGGGGTTAAAGATTTTGATGTTATTCTATGAAATTAATATAATACCGCACCGTCGCTATCACGTGCTTGTAATTTGGGCTGAACGCTTTTTATTTCTATTCCACAAAAACTATATATTTACATTATAACAAGATTAAACCGAGCTTGCTCGTTTTGTAGTCAGATATAAACCGAAACTGCCCGGCAATTCGTACGTGTATTTTCAAGAGAACCGCATTGCAAAAAAAAAAATGTGAGTGCCTCTAGTGCTGAACTGTGTCGCCAAGGTGCGGTGTGGGGAGACTTGGGAGTTGCTCGTGGCGGGGGTGCCGTGCGCAGTTTGTCATGTGGCGCTCTTTAATCGACCTGGGCGGAGCCTCGGGGAAGGGCCCTAAGCCCCTTAAAGATTGATTCACCCGCGCTGCTGATGATAATGGCTGCGCAAAGCCGTCTTCGAGGCTTCGAACGTCCAGCCGCCGACAGCCGCCTGGCCAACACCGCACAGGCCGACACTCGATGGCGCCCCTGGATACCATAACCCAGCCCACTTAGAAGAAGAAAGAAATTGAGAATGCTAAACTGCATTAAAAGGGACGAAGCTGCAATGTATGTGCTTCGACCAAATATCACTTAGAATTATTCCGTGTTATTAATAACGCATGAAACGCGAGTTGTATCCACTCAATGGCAACGCAGAAAAAGTCGTGAAAAACCAGCATCGGTCACCCCCTCAACTCACAGCCAAGACAAGTTGCCACGTAGTCTGGAGGCCGAATATATACACCAATGTTTACCATGTTTTACACATTGCTAAGGTTCGGCTGTACCCGTCATCGCATCGAATGGGCACACCCGGATGTATGTCGGGGCAATGAGGGAAATGAGCCAGAATTGATTGATTACGCAGTGTCTGCGTCCGCTAAATGAGCCACACATAATTATCGTCACCGCTGGTATCGCGAAGCTTCGTGACAACCAAAAGAAAACTTGCTTTTTATTTTAGTCTCACAAAACTTGATCCCAAATTTGGGGGTTTCGCATAATTGGTGCTATAAAAAATGGGGAAGTGGAGCACAAAACGTAACACGCACGCAAACTCCGAAGAAACGAACACTTGTTTCGGAAATACCGGACGTCTCTTCAGAAAGTCATATTCTAAAATCCAGGATAGCCTTTCTCTCCGTTCGAGTACAAAACCGCAAAACTCTATAAAGGCTTCCCGACGCCACACTCGAAATGATAAAAGACCGAAATTCTCGTATCACACTCTTGCTATCTAAATAACGCCCCAAAGCAAAATGGCAGCGAAAGCGGCCAGCGTAACAACATTAGGTGCAGGAAACGTTGGCCGATATTCTTTGGTGGGAAATCGGGCAAGGCGTTGTCAAGCGCCGTCTTTTGCCCATTAAGCGCTGCGCTCGCTTATCATCGTCATTCCGTCGGCTGCCGACATCCTAGACGAACAGCGAAAGCACGCCAGTAATTTTCTTCCGGGCGCACACGACATGCCGCCGCCGCCGCGCTCGTTCTCTTTGTCAGCTCTAGTGAGATGGGAATAGGCGACAAGACGGGCGCCGAAGACTGCCGAGCGAAGCTGCCCGCCCAAGCCTGGCTTGCTTGCCCGGCTGCTCGAACCCGTTTCATCATTTTATCTTTATGATTTCTTCCACCCTCAATTTTCTACTTTGCTGCTGCTGTATCACTCCAGTTTTCGAGAAAGATATCCGTCAGGGAAAGGCGGACTCAGTCGAGGAGTGTACGTCTCTTATCTGGGCTCCTCGATCAAGAATCCTCGCGGGAGGGATCAGCTCGCGAAAGTTTCACTAAATCCCTTCCTCCCGTTCAATATAGCGTTATCTTCTGGCTGGTTGTTGCTCTATTTTGGCTTTCTTCCCTTTTGATTGCCTGGCTCCTCTTCTCAAATCCAATCCAGAGCAGCTTTGATCCCAGAAGGCGCTTTGCTCATTGCGTTTTCTAACCCCTTTAACAGTTCGAGTCCGCTGTAAACACGACGCTTCTCGTAAATCTTAGCCTCCGTCCCTAGAGCTGTCTGCTTCTTTTGTTTCTTTCGAGACCTGCTGGAGTGTGAACTTGCGTTTCGTGACGATTTATTACCCCCCCCCCCCCCCACCCCCTCATGGCCGCTCTAAACAAGGTCTACGTAGCTTGGTTCGCATTTGTTCAGAGCGTCACAGTTCGGATCACTTTAGGAGTTCTGGGGAACGGCGCTCATGTCTTTAGTCATGACTTGTTGGCACGTTTTCTAGTCTTTGTTTTCTCTTCTGTCGCAATGAAGCTTGGGCTGCAAAATGCGTAGTGGCGTATTTTCTACTTTTCATTTTTTTATAAAACAAATTTCGACGATGGCCAGCTTAAGCAAAATTTCTGTCTCGTTATCGAAGTTTGGGTCAGATTGTTCTTCAATATGTTCAATGATACTCAGAAATCTTTATAAAAAATATTCTTGTTTTCTTTTTAACGGTAGGTAATCTTGACTACAACAATTTATCTTAAGTTCCTCTTTTTCGTAAATTCATACTGGACCTGCGATGGATCGAGTTAAATCGTTGGTTTGGTGTTTGAGCCAGAGAAAACTAGTTCCCGTAGTGTTCGGTTTCAAATTGTACATAGTGCAATGGCTACGCTCCTTCGTAATAAAAAAATTTTAATGTGCTCACATTAAGCAATTAATTATATAGCTATCGATTGAAGACGAGAATGTGACATCATATTCTCTCAAAAGATGTTTCAGGTTTGATGCATTTCTTAACTATTTTATTAATGTTTATTTCACTCGGAAAACTCGACATAACGTCGCCCTTGCGAATAATATAAATCGTATTACCGCAAATGCCTTCGCGGTATTCTTTCTGTTAATCATTGGATATTTTAATGTAATGCATATGGGATTGAGGATAAAACGGGGCTTTTGCCAGGCTGTTTCGCAGCAGACTACGTTGAAATGCGACAGCTTTTTTTACGTTTCGCCGAAGGAAATGCCCTCGCATTTAATACTAAAAATGAAAAAAAGGCGTTTGGCTGAAATATTTAGTCTGCAGACACGAACCATACTTGTACGTAATCTGTTACAAGTTACGAGATTATCTGTAATACCTTGAATTTAGCAGTAATTATTAACGATATACGTGGATAATATTATAGAGTAACCTTTTATGTAATTGCTTTACATATCTACGTAACAATTTTTTTTCTAAAGCGTTAAATTTTTTATTCACAACCCACCCCTCCCCCCCCGCCCCAAAAAAAAAAGAAAGGTTCCTTTTGACGATGTGCGTTTACATTGCCTTGTTTTAACCGACGGTGAAATTTTTCCTTGGGGTTCTCCTGGTGTTCTTATTTTTGTATGAATTATATTTATATTGAAACCGTTTTATTTTTCTTATTCACAAACGTCTAAACCGAGGCTCGACCTGTTCAGAGCCAAAGGCAGAAAAATATAAATCAAAACATCATTTAATATTTAATTTTTATGTGTCAAAACCCTGTTTTACAAACTTCGTTGCAACCATGTGGCAATAATTGCCGGCATATGTAGATTTACACAAATCAATTCTTATTTCTTGTTTGGCCAGTTGTATGACGACTTCTACAGTTACGCGACTCTCACAGTATCAGGCACCGGCTGCAATGACAAAATTGTTCTCTTTTTTTAGGGTAAAGAGCACTTCCATTTTTGGCTGGAGGAGCACAATGCAGCGCATAAATCATTCGTAGGCACACTATGGGGCTGCCATGCAATGGCTCAGTTGGAGGGGTGTTCAGCGTAGCGGTCGACATCTTCACAATGAAATGAGACAGGATGTCTCACCAGACTTTCCACAGTCAGCTACTGGTCGAAATACCCATGATCAATATTTGGGACTTGTGGCAACAGGAAACACTCAAATGAGATTCTTCCCTTTTGTTTCTTTCAAGAGGGAAGTACTGTTGGAAGTAACGCCACGAAAGCAACGAATTACTTTTTGGCGTAACTTTCACTGATTTTCATAATGGTAATTGTAATGATTAGAATTTAGCCTTGAATAATTATAGATGTAATTACTTGGTTTTTCAATGCGTAAAAGTCTGACTCAAACCATATCTGATAATTGGAGTGAATTTTTCGGCCAACCAGCTGATAGATCACAACAAATGTTTTACGAAGAACCTGACAAGATCATCCACCCTGAGACAGACAAGTAAAAAATCCACCAAATTGCTAAGCAACTGTTTTCCAGATGTAAAACATTCTAGCGTCTCAAAGGTATAGCGACTGGCGTCTGGCATCTGGTTTTCCAGATGCCAGACGCCTACGTTCACGGCCCTCTTTGTCTGATAGTATCACGCGTATCATGTGTCCAGTCGATAATTGTTTCTAGAATGAAGCGATACTACCGCTAATCAGGCTGATAAATCTTCGCCTAGCCCGAACGGGGAGGTCACATGACTTCCCCGTTTACCAATGAGCTTCGAGCACCAAACCAATCAGTGACAAGACTCGCGACTACGCTTTTGTCCAGGCTTACCCTGCATGCCTAATACCTAGCCAAAGAAAGTTTCATGTTATTGCAAACCTGTCTCGCCTCTTCTGCCAAACCCGAGAATCACAAAATGTCTCGTGCGTGCAGTATGTGTGCGTGATGTTCAGTTATGTTTGTAAAAGGGGATATTTGGGTAGTTTTTAAAGCGCTGTATATATGACACACTGTTGAGCTCACCGGGTTTGTTCAACACCTCCTAAATAAGAAAGCCTAAGTGCCTTCCTGCGTCACTAACCCCACGGTCAAGACACCACAGGGCTTGAACGCGACACCGATGACCAGCGACTTTGTCGTGCCATGTCGTTGTTATAGCTTTGAGTGTACTGTGCATTAACGCAGGACTGCTCATTTTCGTCTCTAGATAGATTATAGCATTTTTTTATCTTATGTCTAATGTCTTCAGTATTATGCCTTTGTGTTTTCACTTCCCTGCGAATTCACCCAACAGGCCCTTACAAATTAATAGTGATAATGATACGGTAACATATATTATCAAGCATGGCATATGAACTGTTTCAGCAAAGGTGAATAAATGCTGCTGTGAGACTTGACTGCGTTCTATAATCATGTATCCAATTATCTGGGAATGCCATGGATAACCCTTTGCAGAACGCCCGTTAACTATCCCGGCGCTTTAGACAGAGCCCGCAAATATTGTTGCGGTGGCGGAAGTGTAAGAATTCAAAACAAAATGAAGTCATGGCGAAAAATATATTATTTTGCAAAAACGATTTATTCGATATACATTATGGTTGACTTTCTGATGAACAAAAAAAATTACACATTTAACAAGACCGCACGACGAAACGGCAGTAATGTGTGGAGTGCCCCACACAGATACCGATATATATTAAGCTGTGTAGTGAATGAACGCACCTAGAAACCACACCTCACTCGCTAAGCGTCGTTCATTTTAGAGATAAATTTGAATCATCTTAGGTACCGTAGTATTTGTGCTGGCCATAGTGATTCTTCGCAGTTCTCCGTTCTTCAATACTGCAAGACAAACAGCTCGCGCGACCTTTCACTTTAATTAGATGGCTCATACCTTCCTGCGATATATGATAGAACTGCATATTTTATATCTTTTGATAATTTTAGAGGTTTGTCTTTTTTTAGTGGAATAATCGGTATCGTTATTGTGAAATATAACACACACGCAGAACACACCCAATGAACACTTGGTGTAATCATGACACACAAAAACGTACACTTCAGGAATCAATTTAAACTTTTCATTTATTTATTATATTTAGAGTGTCTGGAAGATTAGAAGGAGTGCCAATAGGTAAATAATAGAATGACGAAAAAAAACTGAAATTTGGCACACCCATCAAACAATATTATTGTTTTATTTTTCTGCAAGATCTAGCGGTGCAAGGACCATATTTTCCCAAAGAGCCAAAATTATAGGTAATGGTAGGTTTAAAAAAATTAGAATCTCTAACGGTGAAAGTCTACCCCGGAAGATGGTAGTAGTCTGGGATCTGTAGGGAAGGAAATATAAATGAATTGTCGGCATGATAGAATTGAACATTGCGTTTATGATTAAGCTGAGAGTTTTCAATCAAGTAGCATCCCTATTACAGCGCAGTATCGTGTACATCATAAGCACTTGGGTTTGAAAGTTGTTCATTTTGAGTTTTTCTTCGTTTTAAGAATGAGCACGGTGTTT
Source organism: Ixodes scapularis (assembly GCF_016920785.2). Classification (NCBI taxonomy): domain Eukaryota; kingdom Metazoa; phylum Arthropoda; class Arachnida; order Ixodida; family Ixodidae; genus Ixodes; species Ixodes scapularis. Next base: position 162,668,362 of record NW_024609868.1, on the reverse strand, counting down.
TGTAACAGGCGTTTCTCCTCACGGTACACTGTGACTACGCCACTACGGGACACAGAGCTTGCCCATTGGCCACATGTTGAGTAAACGTACTCGTGTAAAAATAGATTGTTATGAATATTTCAATTATCATAAAAAAGCAATAGGTGACCTCCAATAGCATAAGTCTGCACATTTTCAGATTGTCAGAAAAAGGTAGTTCCTATTTATATTATTATTTAAAGGGTTTAAAACATCTAGATCTTATATATAGTATTACACAATGCGATGCACACATTTCATCGAACGTTGATCTGACCCGTAAGTTATATCAATGCTTTAAGTTCTGTTGGAAGCTCAGAATTGATAAACGATCATTAAAATTGTGATTACAATGACCCAGAACGTGCTCCTGAAACTGCGTAAGCCCGTATGTTCAATGAACACGCGAGGGAAGTACACAACCCATAACGTAGAACAGCTCGGATCGTGCGAAATACCGACGACAAAGAAACAAAAGGAGCGCCCGCGTTCAATAGGGGTCGCGCTCTAATGGAGCCGTTTCCGTAATCGTGCTTGGAGCTCACCTGCGCGGGCGGCTTCCTGCAATCATGGCTAAGAGGGGCGTTTGCCTTCCCCGCGCTTCCAAGGAAGCTGCGCTCACGACTGCGACGGCTTTTCCGCTCAAATCGACAAGAGGCGGCTCGCATCGAGCCGGTATATTTTCGACGAGTTTTTAAAGAGGCTTCGGTAGCTCCAACACGTCTTCATAATTTCGAGTCTTGGGCTCTTTTGCCCTTTCACGCAGAATGTGTTTAGGTCTAAGGCGTCATTAAAAATGTGGCAAAGAAGTATGGCTCTAAAAGCAATGCTCACTCGTTCCGGAATCAATAAGCGACTGAAATAATCTTCGATTCTCTACTGTCAGTATCGTGGACCCGGGTGAGACATTCTGGACATAAAAACTTCTTACTTCTTGTTATGCTTTGTTCTTCGAGATTTAATTATTGTATAAATGCCGTGAGTTTGTCCTGAGTGTATCACAATCTCTTATTTTCTTTTTAGTGTTTATATTTGGCATCTTCTTTTATAACCCTGGTGACTCCCATATGTAATGCCTATTTGGACTTTAAGGTGAAATAAATTAAATGAAATGAAAGGTGCAGCACCATGAATTTTAAGCGAAGAGTCCCTGACTAGGCTTAACGGGGAATTGGAATTAGTGTACTAAGTTACAACAATTCAAGTTTTCCCCCTAAATTTAGCGGAAAACTTAAAACTGTGTAATATAGTACAAACATAGGTATATAATAAATATTGGTGGACTTTGGGAAATTCGTCCCGCTAAACTTACGTAATATAAAGGAACCCCAGCGGTTCGAAAACCTCATAAATAAGGGCTCATCGCAGCTCAAGGCACGTTGCACGCTCAGTGTCTCCCATATGTATTTCTAGAATTAAGGTGCGTTTAAGGGTTATATCAGTACGGATTTTCAAGTAGGTGAATATGATTGGCTCGTGGAATAAGGGATCAGCACGTACGAAGGCGTTCAGTCTGAATCGAAGCATTTGTTCAAGAGTCAAGGTTACCTGCGACGTAAGCACTGCAGATGCGTCAGCATAAATCTTGCGGGTCGTCCGAATATTGCCTATGCTGCCCCCGGGTGTGTTCACCCGAATTTTGGGCCCTTGATTCAGGCATGGCAACACGAATCGATGCTTACTTCGCACGAGAAGTGCGACAACTTTATGAAGAAAACTGTTTGCGTCCTTTTGAAGTGCGTGGTGTACCTGTATATGCCTTGGGGAGAATGAATTTATCCAGTGCCGCCCTATGACAACCACTAAGGAGTGCCATCGACGGGTAGTTTCACTTTGGTTCCTATGACTTGACTAAGTTGCTCGGGCGCTGGCCCTTGACCCAAGTCCGAATGCCGCAGCACCGTTCTACCCTGATTTGGTGTACTTGGTGTAACGGTCCCAGCGTGTTGGTTGTTCATGACGCTCGTTCATGACGATCATTAATGACTGTTTACTTATTAAATTTTGTCGGTAAAAAGAAACAGCTAAGAAATATTATGCGCTACTAATTCGGATGTTCTAAACGGTATTTACCACGAGGCTGCCTTGATGAACTTTTCATCACTGACATTATCAGCGTGGCGTGCAGCGTCTGCGGCCACCTGTATTTCCAGTCCGCATTTGTGAGGCCTTTCAAGGACCCGGACTGCATTCAGCGACGTCCACAAGTCAATGACGATATTGGGGTTTGCACAGCGAGCAGCGCTCTGTCAAGTGCTTTACAGCGATAGCTCTTTTGGAATCTCCCAAGCACTGGAAATCACATTTCTTGTTGTTGTTGTAGTTCACGTAGTAGGGAGTAGTTCGTCCGTGGTATATGTAGCCAATAGCCAATTCCTCGACAAAGATCGCCCACCACGCGCGGGATTCAATCCTCGGTCCACTGCTTGTGGTGCAAAACGGGCACGTTACCATCACGCATCTCTTTTGTAGTAGTCTGGATCACAGATCGGGAGCCTGACGGTAGCACCACCGGCGGCCGTTGCATCACACCATGCAATACATGCAAGTTCACAAAGAAAATTATTACAAATTATAATTCTGAAGGTTTGATTATGTTTCTCTTTTAAGAAAATACGAGGTTTTGCAGTAATAATACGACACAGTTTGCAGTCGTTGCTAAATTCTGAGGAGGTTATTAAGTAACACAGAGCTTGCAAATTTCTTTCGTCTGCTGCCATTAACAAAATTCGTCTGCTCGACTCTTCCGTATCGTTGTTGCCCTGCTTCACAAACCCCGTTTTCGGTTAAAATAACTGGAAATACGAGCAAAGTTATTTTTTTTTTCTTACGACAAGCAACTTTTGAGAGCAAGGGTATATTTGTCAGAAGACATCCTATGGTTTGATTTTAAAACAAAATGACGCCTCAAATACAATTTGATGCTCTTCGTAAGTAAATATATAAAAGTAAGCATAGCCTCAGACCAAACTTCTCTGGCTGTGCATGGGGCATTTGTACTAAATAAACGAGGGAGTGAAAAAAATTTTTTCCCTAAAACATCTGTGTATGAATTATTTACATCGCGACTAACACAATTCTCAAAATTAATAGATAACTTGGACGAAGTTTGGTCGTCAAACATATAGTACAAATTAGAGTAATCTGACTTTTCCACGTCTTTCAGATAAGGTACAATGCACTTGCTGACTTCAAGCAATGGCCGCCTGTAGTGCCCACTCGACCCCAGAAAAACAAACCTCAATCCTCGACTCAGCCTACAACAATAGACATCAGTGGCTACCACTTAGCTACACCGCCACTTTGACTCAATGTCCATCTGCTGAGGATGATGCCACACTTTGTAGATACGCCTAAGCATAAAATACGCATAGAATTTCAGGAGTGTCTTTAAGTACCCGCTCGCTTTGACTCCAGTGTCATTGTTCTCATTCGATGAAAGCGCGAAAAAAACTTGGAATATTTCGGAGTAGTTACTGAAGACCGACCGGAGTAAGAAAGACTTTAGCGTCTATCTGGTTATGCAGAACTGGCAGTGAGCAGGTGATCATTTCTTCTGAAACTGCTGGAACCAGCAGAGGATTTCTGATGATGTTTTAACAAAATTAACGATGTCTGTGAATAAGCCAACAAAATCCCGACACACATTAATTTTCATCCACAATCTTGCAACACTACATTCAGTGTGTGTGCACGGCTGTATCCATACAGAGTCCTTGGTTCAGTAACTTGCACTAGGGCATGAAACCCCCCGCTTTTACTGGAAACATTTGCAACTCCATCATAGCATTGTCCACGGCACTTCTCGTTTCGAACTTTGAATCGCCAAAGCACACCACACAAAATAGAAAAGAGAGTACGTGAACTGTTGTCCGTGATTGCATAAAGTCCAACTCCTCCATTTCGAACTTTTCTTTAGAGTACCTAAAACAGAATGATACTTATCCCTGCGTTTGCAGCTTTCTAACCTTTATTCATAATATCACGCACGGAATTACATCAAGCATCAGTTTGTCGGCTGACGATTGCGTTTTCTACAGGCAAGTGCCCGGTGACGACAACGTACAAATCCTATAGGGTGACTTAAATAAGAAGACATAGTGGTGTGATAAATAGAAAATGTTCCTTACTGTATTCAAATATGTTCATGGCTGATTCACTAGAAAACGTAAAATTGTCACTGCAGTTTTTAAACTAAACAAATCATCCTTTGGAACTTAGTACAGAGGCAACATATCTCGTGGTTCACCTAACCGCCGATTTAAGATGAAATAGCCACGTGAAGCAATTCTGCTCTAAGGCCAGCGAGATGGTGCATTTTTTGCGCCGCAATTTCAGAGAAGTTTTAGCTCACTTGAAAGAACCACTCTAATTTTATTACGTCCGAAGAATTCTGTACTATGCCTGTATTATTTGGGACCCGCTCATGCAAATATGTATAATCCAAATCGAAAGAATTAAAGACCAGGCTGCAAGATATGTGCGAAATAACTATAATTTTCACGATAGTGCCTCCCGAATAAAGCTACATATCGGATGGAAACCTTTGCAGCTAGGACGAAAACCGTGTCCGTCTCAAGTTTATGCATAATGTATATTACGGTCGCATAGAAATAGATAAATCAAGATACCTATTGGCACCTCATTATGTTTCTGTTCGGACTGGCAATAAGAAAAAGATCACAGAAGTTTTCACCCGTACTGACGTTCTAAAATATAAATTTTCCCTCCAAACAATTAGTTACTGAATGCCGTGCCCGACTCACTGGTAGAGCTTCTCAACGTTCAATTATTCTTTTATGAAATCGTGTTATTGTTGTCTGCGTTGACGGTTTAGTCTCTTCGGCCTTTGCTTGCTGTTGACCGTGTTCTCCTATTATTGTAGTATATAGTGGGACGCAAGTCACCAGGCTTCACCTAAAATGGGTCGTATAAATCGACGCCTGCACGTAGCAATCTAAACTTTTCGTCAAAGGTGTATTTTACAGGTTGGTTTCTTCTAAAATTACAAAGCGTAGCTTTCTTCCTCTAAAGAATAGGGCCAAGAAACTTCCCATGGTCTAAGGCGGGTGTCGACGCACTGACCAAGTCCAGTAACGTGGTGTGTTTGGGCGGTCGTATTGATAGATGTGGTCGGGAGTAGCGTCCGAACGTGCAGCCGACCAGCGAAAGAAAGCAGACGACACGCAGACAAAATTCGTTGACAGAAAAAGCGCCGTCGTTATCCAGACGCGTTTTCTTTTCTTTTTTTTTACTTCAAGTATTTTCTTTTATTGTCCACATTAGTTTTTTTAACCAAAGGTGCATTTAAGAAAAGGCTATGTTCATTTTATTAAACCACGGTGGTCGCGAGCCGTCATGACAAGGATATGTCGCTTCCCGCCGTAGACCCTGAGAAGTGTTTTGGGCTTTTGGCCTTATTTTTTACAGAAGTAGAGGTACGTTTTGTAATTTTGCAAGGAAAAACTGACCTGCCAAATACACTTTTGACGAAAATTTTAGATTGCTACATGCAGGCGTCGATTTTCACAGTCTATTTTAAATCGAGCCTGATGACTAGGGTCACCCTATATATATTGGCATGTTTCTCCTGTATGAATTGTCATTTTTTGTTGTTTGTTCCGCTATATGTCCGCTTGCGTATAATTATTTCCGTCCCCCTACTGTAATGCCCACCGGGCGATGTAGGTACCAAATAAATAAAAAAAATAACAAAAGTTGTGTCGGAACATTTCTGAGCAATCGCCGCAAAAATCTCTCCATCGTGCTGTTCTTTCATTAAGGAGCGAAGCATGCTGTGGGTTATTAGTTCCAGCATTTCGTTCTGCACATCTGGGGAGGACTACTTATAGCCATGCTGCTAGCCCTTGTACACCCGCCGGACCCTATGGAAGTGGACACCTTACCTGGTTTCTTGCCTGATTTGCGGCTCCGTAAAGCTATATTAACTCTCAACGTCTCAAATGGTACGTGGCTTTGGGTTTAAACTTTGCGTTCTAGCCCTCTTCTGGAACAGGGCTTGTTCCAAAACTTACAGGAGCGTCAAAAACAAGAAGAGGGCTGTTCACCTTCATATTTCTCACGGGTGTGCATCAACGTCGCGCCACGCTAAACGTTGCTTCAAGTTGTACTTGACATCATCGTGACCACGCAGTGCGAGACCTTGGAACGCAAAAAAGAACAACAAAAAAACAAAGCAAGTGACGATATTGCAAATAAAAAAATATCTTTACAACTTTCCTTCATTTCCTGAAGTTTAAATTCTGAGAGCGCAGAGGCTACATTTAGTTATGTGCTTGTAGCTGTCAGTGACATGCATGAAGCCGCAATATGAAGCGCTGGATTATCATGACTTGTAAACTTTTCCAATGTTTTTTTTCAATTAGGGAAACCACTTTCAACGAATGCGGTATACGCAACTTTGTCTCGCGACGTACATGGCAGCGCAAACTTTTTCTCACTAGTAGTTCCGCAGGTGGCACAATACACCTTACCGATGTGTGCCTTGTAAGAAACGTGAATTCCCAACTCTTTAAGAAGCCTCATCGACCGTTGATTTTAGCAAATGCTGGTCGAGCACGTTCATGGTGACCACGAGAGCTTGGATTGCCAGTTGAAGTCACGTTCACGATCGCTGAAGGCGGTTCCAGGACGTTGTCCACAATCGGTGTTGAGGAACTCGCATCCCTGTATGTACCGACCACAGCAGGAGCGCAGGTCTCGCCATTGTGAGGAAAAATCCCGGAAGCAAGAGCTTGAGCTGACAAATGCGGTCTTTCGATGATATATCTGTCCACTGTGCATGTCCAGGACATCAATGAATATTGAAAAAAAAAAAAATTATCTGTGGTCGTTAACATTTGAATGCAGGGGTGCTAAACTCATAATGCAATCCCAAACAATTTTGGGGGAATGTAAATATAATTTTTAGGGAACTTAGTTTAACACTTTAGAGTACCCAGATATTAAATCTATAATGTTTTGGAGCGTATAAATTTGCATTTTAAAGATGTTGCGATCGCCACGCCAGCCACAGGCCGGCAAGGGAACATATGAGCTGCCCCTTGCCGCTCCTGGTTTGAGTAGGAAAATACCGCAATCTTGCTCATTTCTGCATGTGGCGCATTTCTATTATGCATACGCTATCTAAATTCTCAAATATTTCAAAACCTGTGTTATTTCAACTGAGCTGCAGGGTAATCCATCAGTGTTTCTACATTGCCTGAGTGGAACGTTACAAGAAAAATGCAGCCATAGAAGCTGAACAGAAAGTAGCGTCAACGCAACAAAAAAAAATATGTAGGAGGGGCGTAAGCTGCATTTTTATCTGAAAGAAGCAAGCACCAAACTTAAATTGTGCGTTAATTAGGTTACAAATGCATCCCGACGTGGCGTAGCAATTACTTCGCGTTCACTATGCTTTATTTTATGGTATTCAGGAGGATAATATACGACCGACCAACATGTGTGTAAATTTTCATATATATTTTAAAACAATACTCACACACAGATACTCTTATAAGGTACAAAGTTGGGCTAGTTGGTAGATATGCATAAATATAAAACACTGGAAAAGAATATAAAAGGAAAAAAAATGTTTCAAAAGCCAGGTGAACTCATTATTAAAAACGTTTACACTCGCATAACACAACAAAATGGTAATAACAAGGTTTATACGTTTCGCCCCCTATCCCGGTGGCATTTTCAGTACATACTGACACAACTGAGGCGGGCCAGTCAACCAGTTACTCTCCCCTTCCCATTTCTCTGAAACCGGTCGGGGCTAGCCCCCCCTCGGCCTCTGCCAAACCGGTCGGGAGTCGGGACACGCACTATCCTCCTCGGTCGGGACGGCGTCCGCCAACCCGTCCAAGAGGAGGAACGGGGAAACCAGGAGAGCGGGGCTGGAATTGGATTGGGTTGGATTAGATTGGATTTGGGACTAACCCCTTTGTATCCGGGGCTCTCAGCAGCGCTGGATCTAGCCTGGCTATCAGCTACACTAGCCAATGTCGTAGTTGTGTTCCCTTGCCCTCCTCCACCAGCACTCCAGTCTCCTCTTCGTCACCTCCACTGGCTGCGGACTATCGGCGGCGTACTGCTCGTCAACGCCCTGGAAGCCCAGCGCCACCGCCATGTCTGGCTCGTACGTAAGCTCCGGTTTTAGGCCCGTGCATTCCAGTAGGACGTGCTCCGCCGTCTCGTCTGCTCCTTGCGCGCACATGAATCACTTCACTTCCACGTCCATGTACTTCGTGCGGAGCACGCGGGTCCGCAACATGCCGCATCGGGCGTCCGCAAGCAGTGCACTGCACTTGCTGTTGTCCATGAAAGGTATTCGCTTCGCCTCCTGCTTCTCTCTTGCATACAGAGCCAGTGCTGGTTTCCGACGTGCTGCTTCCGCCCACCGCCGCGTCTCGCCCTCGATCACCCTCGTGCGGATGCTCTGCTGTAGTTCCGGCTGCTCCGAGGCTGGGTAGAGGAGTGGACCGCTGACCTCGTACCGCTGTGCCAGCTGGCGCGTCCTTCGCACCCACCGGGTTGGGACGGACCGAAGATACGCGTACTTGAAAGTTTGTCTGGTCCAGCGCTCTTCGCTCATCCGGCTGAGGCCTCGCTCGAAGTCCAGCTTGGGTCGGGCCTGCCTGACCTCAAAATTGGACCAGCCCATGTCTCCTTGGACGGCCTCGTTCGGTGCTGTTCGGCTTGCTCCTAGTGTGGACCTTCCCATCTCCCTCTGTCGGACCTCGAGGTATTGGCGGGTACCTGATGACAGGCACAACACCTAGTTGCCGAACGTAAGACCCGGCACCGCCACCATCTTCCAGACCGCTTGGGTGATCTGGTATCGGGTATATACCCCAGTGGACTCTGGCCGTTACTATGCCCTTGCTCCTCCTGCTCTTCGCCTTGACCTTCATCTCGTGCTCTAGGAGGTAGTGGTGTCTCTTCTGTAGGTTTATACCCAGATATTTGTTGCGGTCCACCCAAGGTACAAAGTTAAACTGAATGAACAGGTTGGCGGTCCCGTTTTCCTCTGCTGCCCCGAAGGCCATCAGCCAGATTTTTGCGAACTGAAGCTAAGCCGCGGGGCCTCTCCCATTGCACCACACTCGTTCATGAGCCCCTGCAGGCCCTGCAGTGAGTCCGCCATCAGCACCATTTCGTCGGCGTAAATGAGCGCTGGGAGTTTTCCTCCTACTCTAAAGCTTTTATATTCTAAACAAATCGTAAATAACTGGCTCATTTACATCGAGAGTTTCCAGAACTGCCCAGTTGACATCCGCAAAATAATGGTTCATTCCAATGAAGTCACGTATAGAGAAATTATACCGGCTGTGAGGAAGGCATCTTTCAGAACGATTGGGGCAAATTGGTTATAATAATAATAATAACATTATTACTACTACTGCTACTACTACTAACAATAATAGTTATAGTAAAAGAAAAAGTAATAATAATATTCACTGTGTTTCATTACCATCAACGTTACATCAATGAATGAAACCTAGGAAAAAGGTGTCAGAAAACAACTTGACGACCCCTTGGCACCCTTTACAAACATACAGCTCGCAAACAAACAAGCAAGCAAAACACGTAGGGCACAAAAACAATAACATTGGGATTGATAGCTTCATACAATGCGAAGGAGGTTCGGAGAGAGAATCTTTTTACTAACACCGACGCCAACAGTATCGCATTCCAATTGTGTGCTAATGGGGGACGACGCTCAGCTTTCCCACACCCGATCGCGCATGTGCGGCCAGATGAGGCGCGGGCATGTGTGTAAACAAAGACTATGTTCGTTTACAATCACGAGTTTATGTACAAGAGCCTGTACGCTGCAATTTTGTGTCCCAATAATGACGAGTGCAGAATCCACGCTTGCACCGCTCATTGCATGGATTCCATTTTGAACTGATAATTGAGCTCCCGTTGAAAGTGTTCGATATGTGCCAATGCGTGATCGTCGATGGAAAGTTGGGAACAATGCATCCCTGGATTGAACAACGACTTTCAGCGGAGAACAAACAGCCATCGAGGGGTACCACGGTTATGAAACCGTCAATATGCCATTTAGTTTGTGACTTGAACTACGCAATAGAGATCTGCGCGTTTTTCACACTCAATAAAAGCAACCCCCATCTCACCCCCCTCGACCCCCTCCCCCCCCCCCCCTCCCCCCCAGGCCTCCCAAGAAAGACGAAAAAGTCCTCGCAAGCCACGCCACAGTTACAAAAAGGCGCAGCCCTGGATTGCAAACAGAGCATCGCGCAATGCTGTGAAGAAAAAATTGAAAGGAAGGGGGGGGGGGGGGGGGTTATGTTTTTTTTTGTTTTATTAATATTATTTTAAAGCAGGAATAAAGAAGCAAAATAAAAGAGAAACCGATCTGGTACGGCCGCCATCCTGGGAGGCCCGGCGCCCAGGAAAAGGGTCTGCTGCGCTGCTAAACAATTCTGGCAGATGAGAAATGAGAGGCCCGAAGCGCCGACGGTTTCGAACGGCGCCTCTGAAATTACCCGCCCCCAAGATTTGTCATCCACGCTCCGAAGAGGCTGCGGCCCCGCTGAAAAATGGAGATCCGCGGGTGATGAGTGGCGCCGTCCGGCGGCGACTCACACGCCCGCCTCGTCGCCACATCTTGCGCTCAGAGGAAATCGGGGAGCGCTATGAGCCTGGGAGGAAGCAGCGGGTTAGCCTCCGAGATAGCGAGGCCGCGGTCGTTATGTCAGCTCTCGGAGGCCTCGTATTCAGTGAGGGACCCAGCCGAACGCCGCCCAATCTGTGACCCCCCCCGTAGGCCTCCGCTGCGTGACGTAGAGCGTCCGGCACTTCGGCCTGGCTGTCCGCCAGGGGGGACCCAGTACAAACCGAAATTTATTTTTGCATTCATACTTACAGGTCTAGATTCGAGTCACATTCACAATACTCCCCGCCCGATGCAATGCACTCGTAAATATGTGTATGTAAGAAACTCCATCAACAAGGTTGTCAAAAGGATCACACGCCGGCATTGCGTGCGAAAAATACCGAGAATGGGGAGCTCTGGTCAAACATCTTATCGATCGTGACAAAGAGGTCTACCATTCCTTTGTTCAGCAGAACGTGACTCGGCGCCCTGAAAAGTGACAGCGGACATAATATTACCTTTTTAGACAATAGAGAGTATATTTCTGATCCCGCTGATATCTGTAATCTCTTCGCCAGTCATTTCTGATCTTTCTGTTCATCGCCTAAAAATCAACATCCTTGTGGCAGCCCTCCACAATTATGTAATCATTTCGCTCCACCTGTCTTTACTCCTGACGACGTTCTAGTTGCCATTAAGAAGCGTACCCTAAAGGAGTCTTGTGGTCAGGACGGTCTGCCCTCTTTCCTTGTAAAAGACTGTGCAAATGATTTTGCCCTCCCTTGCACGTTCACATATTTAAATTTTCATTCAAACAATCTGTGTTCTCGAGCTCTTGGGAAAAAATATGTTTTGATTAAGTTACTGAAATAAAAAGAACCTACCTTTCTGGCTAACTACAGCAACATTTTTTTTGTTACATGCATTCTTGAAAATCTTTGAAAAGGTTGTTCCCCACATCCATATGTACATCATCTTCAAACGTGTCATAGTTTAGAATCATCATGGCTTTATGAACGGCCGTTTCGCTCGAACTAACCTTTTCACTTTCCTCAGTGACGTGGTATAGGGCGTTTGCTGATGAGAGCAAACTGATACAGTCTATTTTGATTGTTTCAATTAATCCTTTTATCGCATCAGTCACGAAATATTATTAAGCAAATGGTAATTTCTTGGATCAAGTATCTGTTACTGTTCGTGTTTTTTAGCTATCTTCGAGACAAACCAAACTGCGTTTCCCACGGGGGAGACAGGTCGCACTTTTTATGGTTCTTTCCGGAGTGCCGTAAAACTCAAACCTAGGTCTTTCGCATTTTAACTTGCTTCTAAACATAACTCATGAGGTGATACAGCACTCCACCCTGTCTCGATTTGCTGACGATAGGAATTAAGCTATATCGCAAAGTGCAATGTTTTCATGACGGTGCCTTGTTGCCAACATACATTGATGATATGTGAACATTGTGTGCAGATAATAAAATCAACGTAAATTTTCCAAAACCGCAAGCCATATCTCAAACACAAAAATCCTACCTCTTCTATTCGACTACTAAGACAACGTTCTTGTTAAACGTGTGTCGGTTATGCGGGATCTTGGCGTTATGCTAGATACGGAATCTTAAGCTCAAGAGTGATGCTGTAATTATCCTGTTAGTCTATTTTAAAGTGTTGGCCATTGTTACTCGTCTTGGTTCTGTGTTCCGAGATTCTTCATGTGTTTTTGTACTTTACATACGCCTTATTTTGCCTAAATTAGATGTTGCGTCGGTAGTCTAGAACATCCTGAGTGCCGCAGCTGCAGCGAGGTTAGAGCGAGTTCAAAATCGTTTGCACGAACGTTGCACCGAAAACGAAATGTGCCCGAGCTCTGCTAGTATGGGAATGTATCCAATCGCTTAGGATTGGTCGAGTTAAAAGCAAGACGGGGTCGATGCGACCTAATATTTTTGTACCGGTTTTTCCATAGGTTTTTCCAAAGGTTTTCCATACATGACTGTACTTCTACTGTGTCTCACATCAATCTAAATGCTAGTGTTAGGGACTTTCGCAATAACCGCACGTTTGTCGTTAATCTCTTGCATTGTTTGTCTCCGGTTGTTCATTTACAGAACTGCATTGTTGCCCTTTTTAATGATGACAGCATTCCGTTGAAGAAAAGCGGCAACCATCTGATTAGTGTACTGTCATCAGGTCGTGTTCTGGGTTTGCTTCGCTGCATTTTACCTTTGTAAACTCACTTGGTGCTCTACCGTTTTAGGTTTCTGGCTGTAGCTAGGAACTGTAAATGAATAAATAAATTCTCAACACAAACTTGACGCTTGACGATAACGATGCCTTTCAATGCTTGATCCGTTTTAGGGGCGAAGCTCATTAGGGGCTAGCCATGTCCGTATGTCCGTCCAATGTCCAGCGTCGGGGACTCGTGCTCCTGCTCGTGAGCTCACGCGCTCACGTGCTTACGAGCACGTGAGCACGTGCTTCCGTGCTCGTGTAGGGAAAAAAAAACAGCCGGATCTCCACGTGGTGAAGGATGTTGATTAGGGCGATATTCTGGTGGTGCTTGTCTGCGTAGACGGTGAGCCGCAGCATGCCGAGCCTTTCGTTCGTTTTCATCCATGTCAAAAAAGAATGTGTGGTATGGAACGCGGTTATATACGCATTTGAGCATTTGACCGCAGCGTGACATGAATGAAAACAAATGAAAGGCTCGGCATACTGCGGCTCAGCGTCTACGCAGACAAGCACCACCAGAGCTCCACCCCAATCAACATCATTCACCACGTGGAGATGCGGTTGTTTTTAAATTAACTTTACATTTAGGCAGGTGCAAGTGCTTATTTGCGACTACATAAAAAATAGGCACATAAGAAGCAAGATGCGGAACCTCTCTGCTATGTACGTTCTATCCTACGATATCTTGCCAAAGAAGGAGATAGCGCTGTGGGCATCATCATATAAACAAAGAGCTATGACCGCCTTATCGAAGTTCACTAACGAAGAAAATTACCTGAAAAACGCGCGAGAAACTTTACGGTCGATGTTCCCAACTACAATAACAACAAACTGGTCCCCCATTTCCACATAAGATTAAACAACAGGAACCACTATTTTCTTAGAATCAACACAACAATCCTTTAAGAATAATTTTAGGCAACGAAGTCGCCTCCGCTGCAGGAAGCAACCCCTTATCTAGCGGAAGAAATTCGCCTATTTTAACATAACCTTTTGCGTTGACATCGCGTCGTGAGCACCCCGCTTCAAATTCTTTCTTTTCTTATGCAACTAACAAACGGCAAAACCCAGGATGGGCGCGCCTTCGTAAACCCTTTTCATGTGCGCGTCCGACCCAGAGACAAGCTTAGCTGCCGCACCGGAGGGCTTCATTATCACCAAATCTAATTACGGTCGACACGTTGTCTCGAGGCTTCCGGGGAAGAATGCGGCTTCCGGTCATCTTCGTCAGGCGAGCTTTGTCTCGTGACCCGACGCACGGTGCTAGAGAAAGGCCTGCACTAGAGTTCCTGTATAGGCTCCCTACGGGAGCCAGAGTTGCGCGTTTGATTCCACATGCCGCGTGCCGCCCTCGCCGCTATTCGCCGAGATCCGATCACGTGAGGAGCCGTATCAAGTGTCGTGCAGCAAAGTAGACGTTGCACGCGCCCCGGCGTACGTTCCCCGGCTTTTGAGCGCGCCGCGCGCCTCGAACGCGCGGCACTGCTATTCGCCGAATTCAGTCACGTGAGGAGCTGCATCCACATCCATGCATGAACGCGCAACTCTGGCACCCGTAGGGAGCCTCTACAGGAACTTTAGCGTGAACTACGTCGTTATCGTCGTTTTAGAGCGCAGCTCTTAGGGGCCCGTTTCCGGCTTGAGCGGCGTCGCCGTCGGCTTCGGGGTCGGCGTAACCGCGAGGTCACGTGACCCCCCTGAGGTCACGTGACCCCCTGAAGTCACGTGACCCCCCCAGGTCACGTGACCCCCCTCAGGTCACGTGACCCCCTCAGGTCACGTGATTCCTAAGGTCACGTGACCCCCTAAGGTCACGTGTCCCCCTAAGGTCACGTGACCCCCCTCAGGTCACGTGTCCCCCCTCAGGTCACGTGTCCCCCCCCTCAGGTCACTTGACCCGCCTCATATCACGTAACCCCCTGAGGCCACGTGACCCCCTCAGGCCACGTGACGCCACTGAGGTCACGTGACCCCCACAGGTAACATGACCCCCCAGGTCACGTGACCCCCTTAGGTCACGTGTTTGCTTCACCTCTTCCTTATCAGGGTTTCCTCGAGAAATTATTTCGTCAGTGGAAAAAAAGAGAAAGACGCACGAGATGAGGTCGGCTGAATGGGGAGGTTTGGCCACGAGGGTTGTGCCGTTTTGGGTAAAGGACTGCCGACCACTAAGCGCAATCTGAACAGAATGGCAACTTGAATTGTGGAAAACAGGAGACTGGTTCCGGCCACAGTGACAACGCCCTGCTCCATAACGCTATCCTGACATAATGTTTTCTCGGTCGTCTAAATTCTACCAAGTGCAAGTTCAGAACTCTGTAACTATAGGGTCCATGTTTGTGAAATCTATTGACGATAACTCATTTTTTAATGTATTAAAACTATCTGGTGGGCTAGTTGGCTATACATCTTGGTCAAATTAGCGCAATGACAAGAGAGGAAGAAGGTAGATATAGGATAGAGCGCTGCTTACAACAGGCGCTTAATACTGTGAGAGAAAGACACGGAAGTACTTATATTTAAAAGAGAATGGCACACGAACAAAAACATGAGAAAATGTCACTGGAAGAAGAAGCGGAAGAGAAAGAAATAAAGATACAAAAAAAAGAGACGAAAAAAACGTCTTTCTTTTTTTAAGTGTCAGTACTTCTTCTTTGTCTTTTTCTAACTGTATTAAACGCCACTTGTAAGTAGCGCTATATCCTCTCTCTCTCTACGTTCTTTAGGATAATTTTACCAATACATTTTTTATGCTTGGCATATATTTCGCTTTGCATTTTTGTTTAAAGAAAGAGAAAGAAATAGCAAAGCATAAAGTAATTTTTGCATTGCTATCAGTCAGGCACTCGTATGAAACTATATAAAAATAGAAACTGTACTTGATATGAAAAACGCCTGTAGACACTACAGGATATTTCTCAAAACTTCATCCAAATCGCTCCTGCAAAAAGTACGCGTCACTCAAAAAAAAATAAAAAAGTTCAATTTTATGTATAGCGTGAGATTCAAATTTACTAATTTTTCAAAAATTAAAAAAAAAAAAAGATAGCAGAAAAACTCTTTGGAGCCCTAGCCACAGTGGTTTGTGCGGGGTCCAATTCCAAAATACGTTGTTCAATGCGGCACTCGTGTAAAACTTCCAGGAGAGAATGGCTTGATTAAGTCATGGGGTGATGTGTATTTCTGCACTTGTGAATAAAAAAAACGTATATTTTTAATTTGTTAAAATATTAGAGTTGTGCCTCAGATCCGCTAGTATTTTATTCCAAATTAATGTACTCCTGAAATCAATGAGTCGTTTACCGCAAATAGTTTTAAATACTAAGTTAAAATGATGTTTAACTGCTGCCTCAAAGTTTTGTAGAATATCTAAAAAAACTAAGTGGAATGGATTTGTTTTATTTTATAATTGCATATACACTTTGAGCTATTCTTAATTTGAATACCGACCTTACCTTTAAGTGAAAACTATACTGGCGTATCGCTAGCCCTCCACAGATCATTTTTCCCCACACTGTTGTTTAATTCTTCTTTTTTTATGTAAGTACGAGTTCATTGTGTGTGAACCAATATCGTACCCTCGACGATTCGTTTTTTACTTTACATAAAGAAGCTTCGTCGACATTTTTCATTACAAAACGTAACGTCCCTTCGTCAGCATACAGGGTGTCACAAAAGAAAATTTACACGGTATTTTTTACCGCAAAAATAAACTAGGCATCGCCGAACGCTCATTCTCCGCCCAAAGGTAGAGCTAGAGGTCACAACCAGATGCCAAAGTTTCAGCCCGATCCGATAACTTAATCAAAAGTTATAAGTCATTATCTGAAAATTTCAATGCGAAAATGGAGCATATTTTTGCCCGTTTTCGGTTTCTGGTGCCATAGGCCCCCATGTATTTGAAACCTCCGTCGGCCGCCATTTTCCCATTGAAAGTTTCAGAAAATAACATAACTTTTGATTAAGTTATCAGATCGGGCTGAAACTTTGGCATCTGGTTGTGACCTCTAGCTCTACCTTTGGGCGGAGAATGAGCGTTCGGCGATGCCTAGTCTATTTTTGCGGTAAAAAAGACCGTAATTTTCTTTTGTGACACCCTGTACATTAACGCTAAAAATTGCTTTAAACACGGAGTAAAACAATTATTGCAGAGATAAAAAGTATAAGCCCAAGAACGTTGACCCATTAACACAGATTATTGTTAGGAAATAACATATTTCATTATTACTTGTCGTTTTCTATCTGAAAGGTAGTTACCGATATTTTTTCTTAAAAACCGTAAACCTCTACCTTATTCGAATGGTAAGGCTAACTGTACACGTGGCCTGACTTATATCTAAATAAACGGCCACATAGGTCTTAGTATAATGTAGAGCTTTATGGAGAGACCAGGTTAAATATCGTACTCCAGGGGAAGTGGATATATTTGACCTAAATCAGTTGATAATGCCCAAAAATGTCATAATTGGTTATACATTTTCTAATTCGACTGCAAATAATGTTCTCGAACACTATATACTACACGTATAATAGGTGTTGGTCTATAACTTAACGGTACAGCTGAGTCCCCATCCTTGAAGACAAGCACCACTTTAGATATATTAAGTTCGCCTGTATATGTTGCGGTTTCTAGCGAATGGTTGAAAAGATGAAAACGGTGAGTGCACAATATATCTTTATTATCTTCTTGAAATAACCAAGAATTTTGCCGAACCCAGTTGCTTTGCTTAGCTGTAAATTTATAACTACTGATATAATTTCAGGCATTGCAATATTGTCCATGACATTTGTCGCAAATTTCATTTGAATTCCAGGAACCGGAAACGTATGTGAGCTAAGCTGCTAGGAGAAGCACTACGTTGGGGAAATAATCGTTAAATATGTGAAACCTGTTCGATTAACTGAAGAAGAACTATCGCGGACACCTGCCGAGGACTGCCGTTTCAGAAGTAGAAGACCACATGCAAGTTCAGGGTGGCGGAGTGAGCGCCGGAGGGGTGTTGTCTTGGCCTCCATTACCGTTTGCAGGAAAATCCAAAAGGCGGCTCTGATAGTACTCCGTGCTAAGCGGAACTACATTTCAGCTCATATTGGTCGCGATAGTGCATTGAGTTCAGCCCAAGTACATTTTGAACAATGTCTCATATTGTTTTGGTGTTCCCCTGTGCTTGTTGAATAAACGTCGAGTAATACTATTTTTCTTTTTATGATCAGAGCAACTTATTAATTCCTCGATCGTCGTAACTGTCCTCAATAGTAATTGTAGTTTTTTTTTTCGAATACTACGCACAATAATATACAAACGACTTGTGCAATACATATTATTTGGCCAACGCACAAGGCATGATGATTAGAGGAACTCGCTCAAAACATTGCTCTATAGCTACACTACATTTGTGAAGTCACCTTCACATGTCGCGTGCAAGAGCGGCAAGCTTTCGGACTTCCTCAATAAAATCTTTCCCTTTACGCCCTTTCTCTCATTTTCTTGGCGGTTCTGAATTGCAAGGAGTGCTTTTGGGCTCATTTTTGATGCCAGTATGAAAGAACTGTTCGCCGTCCCTTGTCCAGAGTTTGTTTTATTCTTTCCGTTGTCAGTCATTGTTACCAACACGCTCTTCAGGAAATGTGCACCCATACACATTTCCAATTTTTTGCAGTCTGACATAACAAGCTTTAATTAGAAGAATCTTATTTTCAGCGCAGATGTTCGTTAATACACAGTAGATTGCTAGACTTATGTCCAAGGAGGCTGGAATTGAGTTGGGGTTTGCCGCAGAGAACAACCTGCACTGCAAGGAAAAATATGGCCTGATCGGATTGTCAGCAGCATTTGACCCTCTGAATTTTCATTCGCTCCCCGAAGAAACCACCTTGTCTGCGCTAGGTACCGTCTGCAAAAGCTGTGAACTAACTGAACTTGACCAGGACTTACCAAGAAGCGGGCGAGCAAAAACAGCCAATAGTCCAGTTCAGACTGGTGTGCTTCCGTATATTTTTGTCCCTGCAGTCAAACAAAATGGCCGCCGGGAAGACATAACCGACATTTCCCTCGTCACTGTGACATAGGTGAATCTGCCCAGCACGGCTGAAAACACGGACGAAACTGATGGAGTTATAAGTAGGTCAGAGAATATGCGTCTGGGGTTTTCCAGATGTAGGTGAATGTCTTTACTGTGCAACGATCGTTCAAGCATTACATGACAGACACATCTTCACACACGATGTGTGAATGTCAGTTAATGATTGTGTTGACTTCGAGGCTCTACGAGCATCGCGTCAACGAATCAACAATGATGTGTTGACATTCGACACGTGCCATAAACGTAATTACGCCTTGCGCATATATATGCCTATTTATTTAAACGCTATCGCATTTGAATACTGACACTATTATTCACTGGCTCAAATTCAATCGCTCCAGGAGTCTGTAGAAGACGCGCATTCAACACCGGAGTGCCGATTCACACTAGTATTTGCACCTTCCATAACCAGCCATTTTGGGTAGTCCTATGTCGAACTCAAAATCCGCACTTGGTACACAACACGTTCCAGTTAGCATATTCATGGACAGCATACTTTATTCCACCGTCGATTTCATGCCGCCGTCGATGTTTCCCATAGTTTCTCAGAACAAAAACGAAGATAAATCGAGACACCCGCAACGTGCCACAATACCTATAACACAATACATAAAATCCCCCCCCCCCCCAAAAAAAAAAAAACGCGTGAGAAACGTTGACAGTTTGGGGAAAATATAGAATGTAAAAACAAAACGAGAAAAAAAGGGTGTTTGCTTGAAAATAAAGAGCTCTATCTGTCTATGCTAGATCGAAAACTCAAAAATGAAGTTAACTTAATCGGTGGCTGATCGGTTGCCCTTTTGGTCACGTGATGTGACGTTGCGATTGGTTTTTTTTCCTCCGGATTCCGATGGAGTTCGAGCTACGCTGGTGAAATAATAAAGTTAGCGGTGACGTCAAAATGTCGTCACAATTCAGTTTGGCGATTGAGATAACTTTGTTGTTGTCAGGCAGCCGGAGTTGCAAAAGCCAATGAAGATGGCGACGTTCACGCTCGCGGACGGGGCAAGCAGAGGCGATCTTTTACGAACCATCGCTACGTTTTTGACATGTTCGGTTCAAGGTTCGTCAGGGACGTAATCGGGGAATACTGCCCGTCACTCGCTGTCTCTGACAGTTGCAACAGAAGCGTTGGCGGCGTCGCGAGGGGCCCCATGGGCTGACAGACGAGCAGCAATGGCTCTCAGCTTCTGCGTTGCTGGAGGCAAATTTTGGTGCGGCGAAGACATCACCGTGCATCAGTGCGCTGTGAGTCGAGTTCTGTTGGATATTAGAGAGACGATCATCGATCACAGGTGGGTGGACTTCGCGCAAATGAAAGACGTAGAGACGACAACCAAGAAGTTCAGCGATGCGAATTCAGCAGTGCGCTCGGTAAATGCTCTTACGTGTCAATACGCTCTGTTCTGATACAGTCTTGATTGAACATTTGCTCAACGTGCTTGCACGACAGCTTTAGGCAGAAAACGGGCGCCTCATTCAACACGATGAGTATCGTGCGAGATCGTT
This sequence comes from Ixodes scapularis, assembly GCF_016920785.2. Lineage (NCBI taxonomy): Eukaryota > Metazoa > Arthropoda > Arachnida > Ixodida > Ixodidae > Ixodes > Ixodes scapularis. The sequence goes on along the minus strand of NW_024609868.1, from coordinate 162,647,887 downwards.
TTAAGCACACATTCAATCTTACTCTAGTGATTGCATGTGTATAGTTCATCCAAAGGTCTAGGTCCCCAACTTCGGGAAATTGTTCAGCTTAAGCACGCGGAGTCCGTTTTCACTTTACACTTGCCAAACGCTCTGTGTGGACAGAGTAGGATACATAATTTTGATTGCCTGATATTCACGCTGCACCTTTTTGCTCTGCAAGACATGATTTTTGGTATTGTGCAAGCCCAGTGTAAATACCTTCGCATTATTTTTTTGCAAGTATTATTATTATTATTATATCTTTATATTGCAGGCTTTATGGGAAGTTATAAAAACCTACATGCTACTAGGTCCAAGCACAGACTGCATTAGCATAGAAAGCATCTATCTAGTCTTAATGAGCTTTTGGACAACTGAAAAGGTTATGAAGCATTAATGTCAGAGGCCATTATGTGCAGATGACGGCAACTAACCCCTGAAACCGTGGTTGCACACCAATTCCTCGCATCCCCAATGAATACTGTGCTGTCCCAAGGCCAAGATTAACAAAAATTATTGCTTAAGATTCTGTTGTGGAGCAGTGAATAGTATGCTCAAAACCAGGTCCTGTGGTTACAGAGGTTCAGGGCACAGCAACATCATTTGCCTTTCTGCACAAGGCAAGCTTGTATAACAGCATCTTCCCGAGCCCCTTTGACCCGGAGGAAGGTGCGATCTTTGACAGGACAAGCTGTGCAGTGTTGAAAATGCTAAAGGTGGCCGCCTCTGCACCCCATGTGTGTGCTGCCTACCAGGGTCGCCCTCGTCAAACTTGAAGCCTGACAGCTGTCGAGCCTGTTACGAGCTTTGTTTTTGGACTCGTCACATCTGAAATATACTTGTGTGCATCTGCTTGCAATTTTGCTTCACACTTTCTAACTTGCCCAATCTAGTAGACAGGGCAAGTACCTTTTGACTGGAGAGCAATCTGCATAGCAGACAGTACAAGCGGCGTTCACTTTTCGTGGGTTCTTTTATCGACTACCTATTATAAATAGAGCTGTTTGATACCAGGACACTTTTCTTGATCTGAAACAATTGCACACACGTTAAAACGACTTACTCCAAGCCCATGGCAGACAAGTCTGGTATTTCAGAAAATTTTGTTTCATGTGGGAAAAAGATAGACATGACTAGTGTATTACTTTTAATGCTATAGTTCCTGGGCTGAACAAACTCCAAACCAAGCATGCGCCGTCCGAGATATTTTTGGTATGACACCTAAAACTAGGACTTTATATGCTTGTGAAAAGTTTCTGTTTCTGAAATCGCTTTTTAACACAATGTTTATGGCAAGGGTAACCTGGTAAAATTGCAAAGTGCATAAGGCGAGACCTTGAAGCATTACGACTGAGAAGAAAAGCAGGGCCCCCTCACGGGTGGCATCTCGTTTCTCAACGACTGTGTAAGCATTCCGGCTCGAACAGTGTATTGTTCTTAGCGTAGAAAAATAAAAGGTGAAGAATTAACTGTGGTTGCTGGTATCTGGATGATTGGAGCTTCATCACCGTGCCACCGTTAATTGGAAAATGTGTGGTTGCTTGTATACGAAATTCACATTGGCAACAGAAGTTGCGGTACAAATGCCGAAACATAAACAATTGCACCGAGATTCGCTGGCGCAAAAATTTTATTCTATGTATGACAGGATTGTCGGGTATGATCACGGTACTTATGCAAATCTTGTTTCCATGCTATACTGAAATCATAACAGAAGCAAAATAGTACATAGCGAGCATTTTTATTGTAGATGAAAATTCTGCACCACATTGAGGTGCAGCACGGGTGTGGTCAGTGAGTATGATTGCTGGGGTTGTGCTCCACAGCCTCCAGGCAAAGTACACGAAAGATACTAATGCTTACAAATACAGACATTTTCAAACAGCATGTTGGAGAAATTGCATATAACAATATAATCCCAGTGGTGTGGTGAGCAGTAGTGAATGGCTTACCACTGGTTTTACCTTCTCATAACTCTCATTCAGTACTGGAAATAGCAAGAATGCGAGACTTTGGAAACACGTTTAGTATATGCGAGCGCCTACCTAACCAAGGAAGTGCTCAGACCAGCACACTCATGCTGTGTGTTTTTTCAGTACAGCAAGTAACCTATGAGACGGGCAGCCCTCAGCAATGTAAATTTAGCTTGATCTAATTACTTTGCAGTAAATAGGCCTGCTCCGTCGATCACATGAAAAAATGGAAAGGAACAAGCTGGTGGAGATCGGTCACTTCGAAACCCAACAGAAGGCCAGAAAAGAAAAAGGAGGGAAAGCAAAAGACTGCTGCATTGACCTTCGTTTCTACTATAACTGCCTGTCATAGCTGATTTCCAACGACACGCTAACTGTGGTTCCCATCAACGCGCTTGATGCTGTGGAAGTCCAGATCTTCAGCAATGCGTTGAGCAAGCAACAACGAATGTGAGCACGAGCTGCTCTGGATGTAACTGAATAAAGCAATGATAAAGAAACTCGGCCTAAAATAACTCATTATTCCCATATGGTGCAGGTTTTCTTTCGACGGTTATCTACACATTGCTTGCCAGCCAATTTTGGACCTTGACTGCACTTCTCTAAAACTAGGATATTCATGTTGCACTCCAGCAGCATGTGCAATGCAACCAGCTGCTCCTGCTAAGTGGGCAAGAGGTCGTAAACAGTGTAGTTGGGGGCAGTTCAGGCCCTCACCATCCAGGGAGGTAGTTTACCTGATGACTGGTGCACGGCTGACAACATGACACTGTTTCAGTAACACGCATACAAGCTTTACGGGTGATGTCATGCCAGTAGGCGCCGTGGTGGTGGCCACCACTCGGTACATGTTGGATGCAGTTAATGGCAGAGGCTGCTCATATTGCCACGCGCGTCTCTGAGCAAGTGTGCCGTGCCCGTAGCCAAATGGTTATGCTTAACTCCCACTTAGCTCCCACGCAAAGAGCCAAGGTAGGATGTCTGGCCGCGCAGGCACCTTTTGTTGTTTCTGTAAATGTCGCGTTCTGGTAAATTCAAGAACCCTGTTGCTGGTTCGAAGTCCAAATGTTATATGCGTCGAACCTTCTACGCTGATCGTCCCATACACCCACGTATATGAGGGCGAGGCGACACGGAGTCTTGCTCTTGCGCTCGATCCTGCTACTCCGCCTTGACGCCTGCGAAGCTACACCCTAAGAAAAAGTGAGCACCCTCTAGTCATCATGCGTTTTGACGGCTGTAACTACCCCACAGGCTTACTTAACTACCCACTGGGCTCGAGCCATGGAGAGTTAGCACCCGGTTGGCAGGTGACAAGCATGGGATAGTCACGTTTTATAAACTCCTGAATTGAACAATAAAGTGCATGCAGTCGTTCAATAATAAAAGTCACTTCGAAAATCTCAAAAAGTACTTGAAACTTGCATTCTTTATGCGTTGGTTACAACTTATTCAAATGTGAACCGGTCGAAAAAGGCGTGTGGCTCAATTCGCCTAAACTGACATAAAACAAACATTGGCAAAGAGTACAGGCAACCCTGTTGGGCACCTACTATAACCCGAGGCAGATAAAAAGTATAGCGGTTGTCCTTTTTGGTTCCGTCGCGGGTTTTACCATGTACAGCAGTAAACAGCTGGCAGCTGGTGTCGTGCTCGAGGAATTCAACCAAATCTCTAGAAAAGCACAGGAAGCTACGCGCGGGCGTGAGTTGACTTGAATGTTCGCCGGACGAGATGCTCTTGTCGTATTTTCTTGTGCGGTTCAGTAAAGAGCGTGCTTTCATTAAAGGTGTGCTCGGTCAGTTCTGCGTGTAGATCAGTTGCAAATGGCCTCCTCGGTTCCGCTGAACTTGCACGCCTGTCATACCCAATTTTTTTTGCCTTCAAGTGCAGTGAACTATGAAGCATTGAACACCACGACTGAGGCCGGACAGGACGAACGTACGCAAATATCTAATATCATGTCCGTGTATTTCAGTATTTCTCTCTCTCGGGATATAAGATTCGCCTTCAACGGCACATTTGGCACATTTCATTGAGCATACTCGATAAAAAATGCTTCAAACAAAAATGCGTCAAACAAGTGTATGTCCTCCCAGGTGGAGTACTTTGAAGGGGACTAGGATTTCAGGCCTTCCGGCACGCGTTCCTTTTTCCTATATAAAAGATTCCAAGTAAATTTCCAAAAATAAGGCGTTAGCAAACATACAAGTGCTATTTTGTTTAGATTTTTTTTCTTTAAAAAAAATTGCTGCTGCAGACGCCAGCAGGTGCAGCGCAAAGAACTGTGTTCTCGGCTTTCTTTGATGCTTAGCTAATTTAGCATACGTCTTTTGCGTTCATTGCAGGTGAAGGCACGGGCCCGGAAGCGGCAATTCTGCACTGTCCTCTTCGCGCGAGCGCGAGCGCATAGAACGCATATTTAAAAAACAAAACACGCGCTTGATCACAAACAATTGTAGCGAAAAGAAGAAAATTGAAGCAACGCTTCGGGAAGGACCGGCGGACGGGCTTCGCTAGAATCACCTGCGCATGCTCAGTGTACTCAACGTGTACTCAACCACCGCTGAAGTCATTCGGATATGTAAAAAGAGAAAAGGAAATGCATCAGCGTGTTCAGAAAGTTGTGATTGCAGAAATTGGTTCCGATAATTAATACAATTAATTAAACAGGCTTCTGTATACTTGAAGTATTGGCTAGCGAGAAAACGAAACTGATCAAAACGTGACGTGTAGGGACTATTCAAATTTATTTATAACCTGCAGTTCACTTGTGCAATGGATTACATTAGAGATACGAGCGCTTTGCTAAGGGCAGTTGGGGAAATTATTATATACAGGTAAATCTTGCACATTTTTTTCGTATTTCTGCAAAATATGACAGTGGTCACCATCCTAATCGGTCACAGAAAATACAGAAGTACATAAGCAGGTGGTGTCAACTAGTCGCGTGTGTAGGAATTTAAAGTGTCGACATCTCATGTTGCACCTTGTGCTGTATTTGAGCGCGTTCATGTATAAAATTCTATGGTCTATGTATGTTGCGTATGTGTGAAGTGTGGTGTTGAATATGCACATACGTGCATATGTGGCGACGCGCTAAAAAAAAAAAAAGACTTTTTTTTTTTTAGTTTGAGCGCTGTCCGTTAGGTGGCGCGTGTTGCCGCCTAATTCAAGGAGTCGCGCGTTTATGTGTCTACTTATTTGAGTGAGAACATGGAGGCGTTCCATGGCTCCACGGAGCAGCCTACGAAGGGTTCGGTTCTGGCCGCTCGTCCCAGTGGGATCAGTCCCATAGCCAGTTGAATGGGTGTTCCGTGAGGGTTGAATAGCGCCAAGTGCGTGCATAGACGCGGTGAGGATTACCAGGGGCTTGAAAGTGGATAACGAATGCTAACAGGTGAGCAGGAGCGTTGAACGATGGCAACCGACGCAGCGTGAATCGTTGATGCTCCGCCTCGCCGCTGTCGACCGAAAACGCCGGATCACTTGCGGCAAGCACAGCAAGCAGATGCTCTGTTCAATAAAGACATCATTCCATTTGTCGCTATACGATTCCTTCTTTGAATGTTTTCTGTCCGCGAAGTAGATGGAGCCGGCTGCGCGAAAGCACTCGCGGACAAACCCTCTCGAATGCCCCCCCCCCCCCCCCCCCCCCCCCCATCGTCGCCCCTACTGGTAATAGGTGCGGTGCCGGTGCTTCGAGGCGCGTTTTGGAGTGCTTTAGTGCGCGCGGAAGGCAGCGAACGGGCGTACGCACTTGAGAATCGTATTTTATCAAAAAAACAGTCCAGCTCGTTAGGCCTTACTCGTATTGCTCCACTGTCGCTTGCCAGCCGCCATGTTGCTTTGGGTGGTGGTCACTGTGACTACCTGTCGATTGCATTCCGTGTGACTACCCATAGGGTCGTCAGTATAACAAAGGGGGGGGGGGGGGGCAGCGATATCTGTGACGGCTACTGACTACACCCTACGACTACCCTTTTGTTGAGAGTGTGCCTCTTTGTATTTTTGTTTTCGGCACAAGTTCACCAAATTAAATGTTAAGTTTTTGTGCATTCGTCACATCATCATCTGCCTTTCGTGACATTTTGGTGGAGGTGCGGGGCATTACCGAAAAGGTGCATGCGCGGCCAGGCATCGAACCTCGAACCTTTGCAAGGGAGGCAAGAACGACAATCGCTGCGGCACAAGCGCGCCTGCTCGGAGACGCGCGTGGCAATATGTGCTACTGCAGGAACTTGAGCTAGGCCAGGGCAGAAGTCTAAACCGTCAAGTGATCACGACAAAGTTTGTCCGTATTTGTCCAGTTCAGTACGCAGAAAATATTGCCTTCTGTGGTGGCAAGAACCATCTGCTACTTACTCTTAACTGGACTATGACAGATTGTAATGTCTAGCCAAAGGTGGAGGACTTTAATTTCGAGTGCAAAAAATTAAGAGAAATATGAAAAAGTGCATGACAATAATTTTGCCGAGTTCGATAGGCAATGCCCAGCTAGGTGCGTCCTGCTCCCACAGCCATTTGCACCAAATATTTTTAGATGTGGCCCTTCTATATAAAAAGCAGACGTCAATTTTGGAATTGGTGAGCCAGTTTTTTCTTAGTGTCATTCACTTATCAATTACAGAGTCGTGGCTAGCTGTGGTGTTGCCGGGAATGTTTGGTTGAAGCAGGCCACCATTGGGAAACGGGACCGGAGGCACAGCCTTTTTGCAAAGCGACACTTTTCTCATTCATTTATCTGCTGTCTTGTTCGACACAAAACTCGAGTAACCATGTGTGGATTCCCTCTGCGCCACGCGTACAGCCAAGTTTTTGTGAGTCCTGCTCAGGTATCACCTTGCTAGAAACATTGTTGGACCTACAGCCACCTTGGGAGCTACCGACCAGGCACAATAATGTTGATAACAGCTTCTTCGACCTACCTTGTAGTTATGCACATAGAAGATGGTGGTCACAGTTTTATAAAATTTCTCAGGTGGGCACAAAAACTGTCACTTTGGGCCACTGAAGCCAGAACAGTTCACTATGATCAGAGTGTAGCAAAGCCGCAACTACGGACCATCAGTGGCCATCAGCATGAGACTACCGACGGCACTCGTGCATAATACATGTTAATGACGCGACATAGATGCAAATAGCGTATTATGGAGATGAGTCCAGGTGTTTTTATACTTATCATTTGGTGGTGGTGTTGGTGGAGCTGCCACCTGTGCTGGGTTGTCACTAGCACCTTTTGTCACAGCAGATGAGTCCTGCAAAATCCAGTTAAACACAAGTTAACGCACAACAAATTGACAGCATTTTCGGTTACCCGTTGATGTAATGCCCATTGCCTACACCTTAGAATTCAGGTATCTGAGTGCCTCATTCACAGGCCTAGAGAAATTAACTCGCGAACGTGAGCGCTACGATCCGAGCTTTCGAAAAAAACATTACGAGGTAGCACACTCGTGTAAAGTCAATAAGAACAAAAAAAGAAAACAGGCGGTGTCTGTTCACAACCAGTAGCAAGTTTAAGCAGACATCCACCGCGTTCTGCTGTGGCCACGGTATGGCTGGTAAGGCGTTAAGCGCGCTGAAAAGCATGCTTCAAAGTTGCAGCGGGAGCTCCCAGTAGCCATTTCGCTGCGCACGGCAACGCTACCCTAAAACCGCCTATTGCGATTCCCAGCACTTACCGACGCTGCAGCCGAGAAGCCGTGCGGCGACGGACGAGGCGCGTCCCCTCTCGAAACCATGCGCCTTCTTTCGTGTCTTTGCAGGCCAGGATTCTGTCCTACTTTCTTCAGCGACGACACTTGGTTCACGTCCCCCACCAGACTGCCTAATGGTAATCGCGATGTCACAACCATTGAAAAAGCCGGACTCGGCAGCAAAAATTCCAAACATGACGCGAATTTCTGTACAGACACACGAGTACTTTACGCCCGACCTCCACCGTCGGCCATGACGATTCATCACGATCGCGATGCAGCTCACGCATTGCGATCATCTAAATTGTTTCACTTATGTAAAAAGAGATGATTGATGCGACCTAAACTTGACACTGGTAATAGTATTTAAATTGTACCGAAATCTACACTTTCAGAAGTTAAAAATGTTGCTTTTTCAAGGCCCTCTGATGTGGCGTTGCGCATTTCCCTCTAGGGACATTTTTTGGGGGTACAAATCCCGATGAAGTTACAACTCAATCGTCACTTCTCGTCGACGACATTAACGCACCGCAGTGAAGTTCCCTGCCAGTTGAATTCGCCACGGATTGAGATTAGGCTCCTCCCACCGGCGACGTCACGATGGAGTTTCCCCACGCTTTTTCCAGCATAGACCAACGTTACTACATCAGCTCAGCTGACAAGCTCCGTATTAGCTGCGCTTTGGAAAGCCGGCCCCCTCCGTTCGCGCGAGAGGCTCTGTCGTCGGAGCCCACCCGGTCCGCGAGGCCGGCCAAGCTCTGGGCGAGCTCGGGACGCTGGCTTTTCATCGCGAAATCAGGCGTTCGGCGGCACGTCGGCGGCCCTTCCGCATTTCTTTTTAAGAAATGAACTCTGGAAGTAGATTCTGTTGCAGCCACGATTGTAATTCTGCACGCTATCAATTTATTAGATTTTTACTCTAAAATTCATCGGATAGCAGCATGGGTGCCTACAGTGGTTTCCCCAGGTAGTGAAATTGAGGGAGGGTGGGGGGGGGGAGGGGGGTGGTAAATTCTTAAAGGGGGGGGGGGGGGGCGGGGGGGGGGGCATTGAGAATAGAGGAGTCATCGCGAATTAAGGGATGTGCCTTCAGAAACAAAAAAGGGGGGGTACACCCCGCCTAAAGGGAAATCACTGGGTGCCTAGCTTTGGGTCTGGCTTCCGAGCGCGATTCCATGTTCGTGTAACATCAAAATACACAGGGATTTATATCACAGTTCATGTCTCTCATATTCGTCTGTGACCAGTACCCACAAACAGGGGATCGCGTGTGATGTCACCGTCGTATGCAGTTCTCGATAAACGCTCCCACGTGTGACAAGAAAACGAACAAAATACGTTTTCTGCTTTTATTTGTGACCACAACAAATCTTCGGCAAGGCTAAAATTGCTGATGAATACTGTGCAACGTTTTTTTTTTTGTTTTTTTTTTTTTTTTTGCGTGGAAAAATTTGCGAGCAGAGTGCAAAATACAAGGACTGAAAATACCTGTAGTTGGCGATTACAGGGTTCGAGCTTTCTTGTTTGCTACACTCACCTTTTCCGTCGTCTCTCGATTAATGTATCTCGCGTAAAAGAGCATTTGCGTTACCACGAAGAGGCATTGCAGTTTCCAAAACTGGTATTTGTATACCTGCTTTCTTTTATCACATTCTCAGGGCAGCTAAAATGTCTTTATTCTGGCTCGAGATAGATCGGAGAAACATCACGAGATCAATAAAACAACATTATCCTTTACGGACAACTGCAACGTTAAGAAAATAGTAGTTCATATAAAGCGAATTTAAACTAACGCGCACTTATAAACAGGCCAACAAGCATGTTGCTGTCAGGCACATGGAGTATGCATACACTTACACAAATGAACTCGTTTCACATAGCCAACGAGGGTGTCTCGCAATTCGTGCACTGTTGCCGCGAAGCTGTAGCAGGTACTGTAAAATAGTGCTTCTAATATCTACCGCACGTTCACACAGAAATCTTCAAATATACACACACGAATCCGCGCTGATCAGCAGATGGGAAGTGATGCCTTGAAATTCTTACCCCTTAGTCACAGGTCTCCAAAATGACCCGCACACGCAAGGGAGCAAGATGGTCACACAAGTAAAGAACGCACGAGAGGAATAACTGAGTTGCTTTCACCTGTAGCAGGCCTCGACGGAGCAGAATATGAATACAAAAACAGCCCGATTCTTTGGAATGAGCAGTTTATTCCTGGGAACTTCAGACGCAAAAACAGAACACCAGAAGAGGGACGTTCACGGTATTTTAGTCAGCAGACGACCAAAACACAACGGTTCATGTGCCGGAAACCACAAACGATGGATGCAGCCATTTCTCCGGAGCCGCTTGTCTTGGTGCCGAATGTCGGAAAACTGCCAAAGCTAAGAAGGACCGGCGGGCGTAAATTTACCTCAAAAGCCCCAAGAAATGTCGTCTCAATCGGGACATCATCACACTGGCAACAGTGCTTAGTAATACGCTTTGTGAACCCACACGAAAACGATGTTCCACGGCGTATCCAGTCCACGGGTACTGAGGTTAGCCAGGCCAAACGGGTCGGGCGGGCTTGAACACGAGCGCCGCAACGCGGCAGTGAATGGCAGCGCGTCACTTTTTTCTCGGAGCTTGTCAACTTTTCCGATCCAGTATCGTTGGCATAGACAGACTGACTAGCTCTCGCACCTTGTGTCACGTGCAACGTACGTCGTTCGACGACCGTTTCTTAGCGCGAGAAGGATGTCCAGTACGAGCTGCGTCGTCTCCAATCTCGTCAGTCCGAACAGCTTTTAGCCGCCATTTTTGCTCGCCCGGAGTGGGATCGTGGGATCCGGTTTAGATTCGCAGTGCTGCAGCACTGCGAGAGGTGCGTCTTCTGTTGTTTTCTTTAAGTCACAAATCAAGGGGAATCGATAAAGGTATGTTGAAGTACTGCGGTTCACTACATGTGTCTATTATGTGCGGCGTGAGAAAGTGTTTTGATATTTGGCGTGTTCTCGCGCTAACAAAGCGCGCGTAATGCACTCTTCCTTTTGACGCCATGAATCCTATTTTGGTATGTGGCGAACCACGTGTGTTTGAGTCACACGCGGTTACCTCATACAAACGAGCGAGACGCCATTTCTACTGATGGCTTATTTTTTGTGATTGTCAGACCCTGACAGCGGCCGCTTGATCATTGTGGGGTGTATTCACGGGGCGGCGGAGGAAAGCTCACCGGAGAAAAGCTCACCGGAGAAAAGCTCACCCGAGATAAGCTCACCGGAGAAAAGCTCACCGCAAAACCGGCAGATGCGGAGAAAAGCTCACCGGTCTTTCAGCGGATGCGGAGAAAAGCTCACTGATATTTTTTTAGCTTAGCTTGATTCTGCGTCAAACGTGGCAATTTAACACAACTCGCATTCGTCACTTCATTAAAAATATGTCATCTTTTTTGTAATATTCTTGAAGTTCATTCGGAATATTTACCAATTCCTCAGAAATTAGTAACCACCCATTATGTAAATTAATGAAGCCGCCAGTGTAAAATCAAAACATCGTTCACCGATAAAAAAGGCAAGAATTTATTGATAGCTGTCAGTGCGCCGTCGCTAGCTCCGTCAGATAAAGAGGTTTGCTCTTTGCGAGCTAATATGAATAGCGGTGTGTGAACCGTTTAAGCTCCAAATATTGTGTAGTGCCTAATAGATAAGTAGGTGTTTGTTGATGTAATCAGTGTCGGATAAGCTGTTTTCTTTCTGTTAATTTCACCAAGAAAAACGTTAGTTGCGAGAACAGCTTCGTCCTGTCGTGTTTGTTTTCTTCACACCGCCGTCCTCGTTTGAGCGGTTTTCATCATCATGTATAGCGTTTACCAATTCGCCCTATTCGCTACCTTACAGAAGCATACGAGTAACAACGGTGCCGGTGCGCAGCTCCGAAGGTCATGGGTGGCTCACCGTAGAAGGGCACTATCACACAAAGGGAACGTGTGAAAACACCAGCATGAACGGCTAGAAAGCGTGCATGTCCGTGGAAGAAAGAAGCCTCGATATCCTGTTGACCGTTTTATCCTGTTTTCAAAGGTTAACAAAAGCTTCAAAGAGAATTTCAGGCACCGCGTTGTTGCGCATGCACTTTCTAATTTTCGGCAGTTACAGCTTTGATTTTTCAGGTTTTAGGCAGACATCGTTAAGTTTTTAACTTTTTCCTGTTCTTCAAGTTCATAAAGTTTTTAGCCACAGAAAATACTCGCCCGTAATTATTAATTTGGGAGCAATATACCCAATAAGCTTAACAAATATTATGAAATAGGACATTTTCTTTTTTACAAAGCTGACGAATTTTAATGATTATAAATTGATATATGGTACGCATGATCTAACAGCCTCCATATAAAAAGAAGAAAAAATATCTGTGAGCTTTTCTCCGCATACGCTCAATGGTCGGTGAGCTTTTCTCCGCATCCGCCGGTTTTGCGGTGAGCTTTTCTCCGGTGAGCTTTTCTCCGGTGAGTTTTTCTCCGGTGAGCTTTTCTCCGGGATTCGTATTCACGGGCGGCGCGCAAGCGGTGCGCTCTGGCTACATCGCCATCTTTGCATCCTTGGCAGCTGACGGCAGCACGGCCCGCTCTGCACGGCGAATTCTTTTCTGGTTCAGGTGACACAAGGGTCTATGCAGGTGCGAGTGTTTGGTTTGTGATGGTCGGCTGCCGCGTATAAAAAGGGGAAAGGAAAACTGCAAATTTATGTGTGTTTTGTTTGTTTTTTAGCCTCCGACAGAACGCCACGCGAACGCAAAAATACTCGGCCTCTCTCCGTCAGAACGCGAACGATCGCACGCATTAACAGGAAATACAAAAATGCAGATGTCGACAAGTACCGAATAGGTTCAATACACTTCACCTAGGGTCGGTATAGTTTCTTTGTGTTTGATATTATTTGATTTAGAATGACCCACCAGCGGGCTAGGCCTAATCTCTGCCAAATTTCAGCCAACCGCCATTCGCTGGCAGCAAATGATGACAGTCTCTTCGCACCGAAGCGACCCCCAACATTTTACGACGCTGTAAGCTTACGGTGAAGGGAAACTTCGGTATTACGTGCGGAAAACAAATGCTCATAAACGGATTGATTAGCGTTACAGCGCAGCACAAGAGAAACACTCACAAACACAGACACACTAAATAAATATACACTCACTCGGCGCTGACTCACAGCTCAGGGTTTGCATGGTCGTCTTCTTTTATGCACAAAGAACAACCTCCTCTTTTTCTATAGTGTAAGGCCGAGATGACGACATGAAATGGAATTACAAAAATAAGAATAAAAGCTAAAAAATATAAACTAATAAAAAAAGCCTAATAAGATTAACAAAAAAACACAATGTTAAAAAAAAAAAAAGAATTCTCACTGATGGTGCTTAGGAGACCTTTTGGTCAAATACTCAAGCTCCCTCGGTAGCAGAGTTAAAGATGGCCTGCTAACACATTTGTCAATGTGTCCTTCGATACTTGCTGCCTCAATATCTCCCTGGTGGGCTGTAACGTTAATCAACATGAACTACCAACTCGCCCAGTCAGCAGTGTTATTAGCTCCCTAAATGGGCTTTCTATGCCGATTTGACTCCGTTCCCGCGGGAAGTAGCTCACATTAAAAGTTGGCGTCGTCAGGTAACGCGGTATGTTGGACACAATGAAACTGTGCCGACATTTAGCTAAGGGTGTGTTGAACACTCTCGAGGAATATCGAGATCTTTGAAATTTTTATTAAATGTAGGATGGTCCTATGTCTATTACTTGCGGGTGACATAAAGTCTAACCCGGGTCCCGAAGTCAATAAACTTTTCCAGCCAGTTCTGGGCGTATTACAGAAAATATAAGCCAAAGACGAACTGTGGGAGAGGTGTCTCAATGAAGTCAGCAGCAAACTTTGGCAATTATATAAAGTTCTAAAAATAACAAAAAAAAAAGGAAGGTAAGCTCAAAGTGCAAGAAATCATTGTTAGAACACTGGAAAAACGTTGCACCAAAGGAGCAACAAGCCTTTTCTAATATAAAGATTACTCCCGCCAAAATATCCTAATAGTTTTCGGACGACCCGAAAAAATTAATGAAACAAAAAAAGGAACTAAAAAAGGTAGTCATAAAAGAAATTTTCTTAAAGAATACATAGCGTAACCATCACATTCCTGGAGCGAATACATCGACTGGGAAGGCCTCAGGAGGGCAGACTCAGATTTGTTATATTACGGTTGTGAGATTTTAATAAAACCTGAAATCTTATAGAACTTCATCACGCAACTATGATCAAGTTGGAAAAAGAATATGATATGCCGCTTGTGTTTTCGGCGCCACGTAAGTTGACCCAAATATGCCCGCGGCTTGGAGCAAAAGGAACAACACGTCCTTGTGCACCGTCAATTATGCCGAAAGATTTGTGGACTTTAACGTGGGTGTGTTGCACAGAATATCGCTGACATGCAGTAGAATGCACATCGGCCAGACAGGACGGTGCGTAAATTAGAGGATGCGCGAGCATGACCTGTCTTTGCGTTCAACAACTGGAGGCCACCTGCCTCCTTATTGCAGAGATTGTAAGTGCCAGCCCAGCTTTCAAAATTCCACGATCCTGGGGAGGGCTAATGAAAAAGTCGCGAGCGAAGTGCTACAAGCGTATGCTGCATACAAACACGGCGCTGAAGGCTGCGTCAGCCGGCCGTAATTTTTGTTGCATCAAAAAGAGAGTGATTTTATTGACACGTGATGATGAGTGACGTCATGGGGTGATTCATTGCATCTTTATAGGACGTTGTTTGCTTTTCCTGTTTTTAATTAATTGCGCAGGTGAGAGTAAGCGCCTGTCCTGTTCGCCTTCCTTTTTTGTCCTTGTATTTGTTAGCGCTTCTAATTTTATAAATCATATACCAACTGACCTGCGTCGCCACTTTAGCTCAAGCTGAAGGATACAGAGTTGTTTGTATGAAATTATTTTTCGCCAAGCACCTTGTCCAGGAGTAATACATTGAGGGACTTAGAACAAATGAAAAACAAAATCGAAGGATTAAGTTGGTTTTTGATACATTTTTGTTAATAAAACTGCCTACATTTGAGATGAAGGCACAGACGCAAGGGTCGTGTTTCGAGCTGAAAGACCACCACACAGAATGACTGAATGACATAGCAATCAAAATGAATCCTGTAAAGCTCCTGAAAAGGAACTTATAATTAATTTTGTGAACGCGCGAAGTGCGGTAAACAGAGGACAACAACTTGTGTCTGCATTGGTAACTTATGATCCGCATGTGATTGTTAATACAAAGACATGGTTAAAAAATATATACAAATGACGTTGTGTTTCCTCCTTCGTATACAGTATTTAGAAAAGATCGACAAGCCTGAGGAGGCGGTGTCGCCTCATTTATTAAGTGCAATATTTTACGTCTTCCACTGGAGACATTAGAGGATCATAAAATGGTATGTTGCAGGATCAATGTGTGGGGAAATGTTTTGCTGATTATGGAAATATATCAACTACCCACAGCTTATCCAGAATTCCAAAAAACAAATTATACGATTGTATAAGCTAACATAACATTAACAAATACTTATTGTAGTAGATTTCATTTTCAGATACTGACTGCGTGAAATCTAGTAACAGGCGTACAAACTTTCAAAGAATGTAGATACTGCTGGATATGATACTTGCTTTCAATCTTACCTAGATAGTAAACGAACCACCTAGAATTACAAGCTCGAGTAGTTAGTTCCCTTCGAGATTTGTTTTTTGTTGAAACTGACCTTTCTCGTTTCCGTGTTTCTGACGAAGAAGATATCTCAAACCATATGTTGGTGTATGTTCTTGTTCTCTAGAAAAACTTGGGGTATGGTTTAGTTTGCCTTTAAAAGTGAAACGCGATTGCGTTATCGGACCCCGTTCGCAAAGCCTTCTCATCTAACCAGCGCTCGTTCCCACGCTGTGCATGTTTGTGTGCGTCCCGAGTAGCACAACACGTCGGGTTGGGGATGGAGCGGCATTGGTCTGCCGGGATACCGATACCGGCCAGCGCTGGAAACGCCCGAAGGGGCGACATCGGGCCGGACCCAGTGTAGATCAAATTCACGTAAACATGAAAAAGCTAAGTTTTTCAGTCAGAATTATTTTATGGTTTTTCAGATCTTTTATATGTGCTGACCGTATTTAATAGGTTTTCCAGACGCACCGAAACAATTTAGTTTAGCATTTGCCAAGTTTGAAGGAACACTTCTGTATGAACCACTGACTTTCTGCATGTGTAAAGTACACTCATGGCAGTTATGGTTACTGTTGAAACGACATGTTCCATTTATGTGTCCCAGATGAATATGGTGGGTAGTACAAAAAACAGAACATACGAAGTTGTTAGCGTGACGTCGTTCTTTGTGGTGACTTGTGTATCCATAGCAGCTAGCTCCTCAGCCAAAGAGTGTCACTCTTCGTCAGAGAATGTTGCAGCCCCCGGTGGAGTGTCCGTCTTTTTAGCTCTATTGGCCTGCCCGCGTCCCTATCGAGTGGATCCCACAGGAAGCGGCTCAGCCGCTTGTCCACCGCGTCCTCGCTGCATCCTGTAGTGCGACTTTGTATGGCACCTATAAAGAAAATTGTCAGATAACACAGGTTAGTTGAGGGATAGGGAAAGCCAATATCTTGCGTACTAGCTACACACAAGGTTTTGTTCACAAGCTGCAATTGGTGAGCGTTTCCTTTGCGTAAATGAAAGGTCCCTCACCTAGCCTGCAACCCAAAGGTCAAAGAAACAGAGTACCACGGAGGTGGAACTTCAGGCTTTGGCTACCACGTCACCGTGCAGATTCTATGGAGGCATATGGCTGTTTCATGCTACCTCCTTTTAATCTGAAAGGGGGGGGGGGGGGGGCGGGCACAGAGATGAGTGACTCAAAAGAGAGCAAAACTTTCCTAAGTGACACCCTGCAGACCAAGGCCTCGAAATGGTCTTCTTCATATTTCCAACCTGGTAACTAACAGGATAACGAGACACGAGAAACAAAAACTTTTTTTCACAGTTACTTCAATGCGCTGCTTTTTAGTTTGAAGGTTCTGAAAATGCCAAAAATTAAGTCACTCATAATAGAGAATGCAATACGAATTAAAAAAGAAAAACGCCGGGAACTGACCTCGAAAAGTATGCATATTTTAAGACCTAATTGTCAACACTTGATATTTCAGTAATTTTTTGGGTAGAAGTTAATAGATCCCGAGATAATAGATCCCGAGCTATGATGCCTACAAAATAGGGTCCCACTACATGGCGACTTCAGTTCGCTAACTCCCGAGCTATCAGTAATTTATTGAATACCTTTTAAAGCAACAAGGGTAGTAATACCTCATGCCCTTCGGCAAGTTAAGCTAGCTTTCAGCAAGATAATTTTGGCATCAACAAATGTAAAGAAAGAGCGCTGTAACTCATGTATTGCATGGTCAAAGATGGCTAGGGCATTGATTATTTTTTTGTGGCCGGATACACGGCATGCAAAAAGTGTTATGTCAGCAACCCCGAGATCCACTAATGATGCCCGAAGTTCTTCCTTGCCCGTGGTATTATGTTAGCTTTATATTGTTTATTTATGGTGGAAACTCTTACTTGTGGCATTTGACGTCTGCTCTGATTATCCAGAAGAGAATCTTCAAGACACCTCTTCTCAAACAGTCACACGAACAATGTCATCGTGGCTTGCAAGACACGGCATACCAGCAGAGATTTTCACAGAGAAAGGTTCACAATTTTCGTCTCATGAAATTAAGTGTTTTTTTCGAAAGTTTATGAATTTAATCACGTGACATGAAGTCCTCAGTTTTCGCAATCCAACGGTCTTGCGAAGAAAGCAGTACAAAATGCACATTGCATTTTGAAAAAATGCGATAACGCGGTGGACGATTTTCCTACTTTCATACTTAATATCGATAATTCAAGAAGCTTTTTGAATTATCGATCTTCTCCTTTGTTAGGTGGACGGTCTCCGGGAGAATTAGTGAGTGGGAAACAAAAATGAAAGCCGTTTACAATTCCCTGTGACGCCGGATTAGAGCGCAGCTCTTAAAGAGGAGGATGGAAACGTACTGAGGGATAGGTGACTCCTTGAGGTCACGTAACCTCAGGGGGGTAGCGTGACGTAAGGGTGGTCACGTGACCTCGGGGTTAATAGGAGGGGTCAGGCTACCTCGGGGGGTCACTTGACCTCAGGCGGTCACGTGACCTCGGGGGGGGGGGGGGGGGGGTGGCACGTGATCTGGGGGTCACGTGACCTTGGGGTGTGTCATGTGATTTCGCGGTTACGCCGACGCCGACGCCGCTCAAGCCGGAAACGGGCCCTAATGGTACGTTTACACCGGAGAAGTAATCCGCTGCCGCGGGAGCGGATCCGCTCCCGGCGGCGTCAGCGACGAGCGGGTTGCGTTTACATCTATTTCCTTCGAGCGGCGGCGGCGGCTGTGGCATCTCTTCTCGTAACATCCCATCAAATATGACGAGAATGCCCGAGGGTTCCTTAGTCGGCTGGCTCTCCCGGACCTCCCGGACGTTGCTGCTCCCAGAAGAACGCGTACTCATGACGTAGGCAGCGTCGCGCTGCGGAAGAATGTCACTTCCGGTCAGCGAAACGCTTCGTTCGGTGGCAGAAATAGGTCCCGCACCTATACGGCTCGCCGCCGCGTTTTCCGCCCAGCGTCTCGCCCCAGCGGCAAAAGCTGGGTGGATTCGCTGGCGGATCCGCAAGTGTAAACGTACCATTAGAGCTGCGCTCTAAAAACTGCGTACACTGCTTCCAGACTTCTCATCAGACCCCAATAGCCCTGTGACAAAGAGGGAGTAAGAGACAACCGGAGTGTTGCTAAAGGACCTTAAGAGACCTTGTGATCAATACAAGAGGCAGGACAACCTATGCCTGTTTTCACCTCAAGAACCGTAGGAAAAAAAGTCCGACTTCTCGCGGACGATTACGAATTTTCAGCTGTAGGTGGAGATTTAAGATATATTTATTAGCATTTTAGAGTGGATACACGTTACCTTATCAAGGAGTACACGTTTCAAACGCCAAAAGCATCGCCTGTGCCTCCGACAATTAAATCTGGCGAGAACTATTTCGCGCGGCGTATGAACAATGCGCAATACTTACTGTTTTCTTGAGGTGAAAATGGGTATAGGTGTGAAATCACCTAGGGCTACCTATGAGGGGTTGCCAGGGGGGGGGGGGGGAGGGTGAAGGGAGGAGAGGCAAAGAAAATTGTTGTGTCACGTGACTCATATTTCCCCTCTAACTTTAGTAAGGAAACTAAATTGTTGTATAGGTCACGTTATATAAGGTCACGTAACCTGAACTCCCCCGCTAAATTTAGAGGAGAAACTGAATTGGTATGTAGGTCAAGTGGCGAAAATTTCCCCCCTAAATTTACAGAGGAAAGTAAAATGTTGTTTATGTCACAATATGAAAATTTTCCCCCTAAATTTATCGAGGAAACTGAATTGGCGTATAGGTCACATGGTGTCTATTTACCCAGTGTGTGTAGGTCACGCGGCGCTTTCCGCTAAATTTAGCGGAAAATGCTCGAACAGTTGGAGAGAGTGACAGAAGGACGGATACAGTTTTAGAATGGTGGGGTCTCGTTCAAAAGTATTTTATGCTTAATTAGCTGTCCGCAAATCGACTTTGGACGATATTGTGATGTAATCTGCACTGCAAAGTTACCCTAAACACTTTAACACGCAAACTATGACACGTTTTACGTGATCAGCGTAACTTCGCAGCGCAGTACACCTAATAATGTCAAACCAATTTGCCCAAATTCACGCATTGCTATTAAGGACAAAACAGACAATGTATGCTCGCCCAGATAAACAACTTCGCAATGTATCAACTGCATGACGCCGAGTTGCTTACTTTATATTATGGACGAAAATTACGTTTTCATCTATAATTATAAAATAACTGGACGGCACATAATAAAAAGTAGGAGTAACTCTTAAATAATTTATTACACGACAACACTTAACTGAAACACCGAAGTCAGATATTGAAATCTAGAACTTACGATCAGATTGGGACGCACAGATAGAATCCAGCAAAGGAGGCAGAAGGATGTACCGTCGTCCGAGGGTAGTTTCGTAAACCAAAACCAGAATTTGCATCAAGGAAATGCAAGCAACGATGGACGAGTCGCGACTCTTTCAAGCGAGTCTCTAATTAGTATGGCCTAGCTGCGTTGTTCATTTCTTGAAACTTACTTATGCAGAAGACGTGTTCTCATGAGACGGCACATTAAAGAAACCTTGCTTATGCAACCATCTCTGACTACTTAAATGTTTCGACTACACATTTTCCAGGCCTTTGAAATGGCTTTTCTCCACACGTCGCTTTGCCACCGCTAGTATGTCTCCAGAGATAATCATCATCCTGCCCAGTCTTCTGAAACTTTTTTTTCCTATAATTCCCCGCGTTTTTTTTTCTGTGAAACAAAAAAACTCTATGAGTCATGGCAAATAATTACGAATAAATTCGTTTTCTTTTTAATATTAGCGAGCTTATTACACTTAGGGCCGGTTGCACCAACGCCGCTTACCTTAACCCAAAGCGGCGCTTTTCTAAGCCGGCTTAGCGCCCTAAACCGAGCTTAGGTAAGCACGGGTTTAAATTCCGGTTGCACCAACGTTAAGCCGGCTTTACAGACGCGCCCCTAGCTAAACGCTGGATTTGCGTAGGGAATCTAGGGACAAACAGAGCAAACTAGAGAACGCTAAGAGCGACGAATACGATTGGCGGAGAGGAATCACGTGATGTAAACAAAAAAAAAAAAGAAAAACTGCCGTAGTAGTCGTCGTCGGCGTCTGCTTTTAGCTGTATTTCTTCGGTGAGTAACAAATTAAAGGCCTCCAAATTCAATCATTTTTTCGTTTAACTTTTAATAACAGAAGTCAAAGCTTCAAATAAACACGAATGCTCTTTACATCTTTGATTGTGTGTTTAATATCGGTTGATAACAGGATATTTTGACAGTGGTAGTAGTTTCCGTGCTCACATTTTGAGGTGAAGGAGCCATCGGGGGCCCCAAATCTCACCGAACGCGAGAAGGACACTCTACTCGCTACATCGCTGAAGACAAAACATCATGGATATAAGTAGGCAGGTAAGATGACTACTAAAACCAAGTCAAGCCTGAGACCGATGAAGTTCAAAACAGTGACGAACTCGCCACGGCAGCTGCGAAAATGCCCGGAAATCTTCGAATAGAAGTCGTCGAGAGGTAAGGTCAAGAGTCCTTGCATCGACGGTACTCGTTGCTATCAGCAAGGTGACAGAACTGCACTGTACCGTCGTTGAACATCCGCTGCAGCCTCAAACGGACTTCAGTTCCACTCTGTCGAGTTCAGAAAAAAAAAAAAAAAAAAACTCCCACTGGTACATCACATCGTGCCGATAAGAACGGTCGTCTCTTCGCATCACCTGCCCCAGCCTGCCCCGATACAGCAATGAACGAATCTAACATAGTAGTCGTTACGATTTGTCGTCACCACGAATGAAAGGTATAAAGCAAAATATTCCTAAAAAATCGCGATCACCAAAAAAGTTACGGAGGACACAACAAGGCGCAACTTTCAACTGAATTTTATTGAAAACGTGTTCCGGTATATAGTCTCAACCATCGTCACAATGACAACAAACGACAAAAGTAAAGGGAAAACACCATCACAGAGCACAACTCTGAAACAACAGTATCTCGTTCTCGGGAAACGAATGAAAGATATGAAGCAAAGTATATAAAAAAAAAATGCGATCACCAAAAAAGTTACAGTTATGGAACGATACAGTTTTCTGAAGCCAAGATTCTACTCGCGAGATAAGGAAAATTCACTGAAGATCGTCTCAAAACTCAGAAAACGAAAGAAATTGAATTTTCGTAGTTTTATTACTTAAAAGCGCCGCAATCTAATGCAAACGGCAGAGGTGTCGACAATCAGCTGATCGCCGAGATCATGTACTGCCACTATTCAACGCGCTGATCAGATTGAAGGATACGCGCTGCAAGTGTAAATAAACAAGGTGGTCAATAACAATACGTTACAGCTATGCAAAAATAAGTAAGTACATACGAATAAGCTCGTTGACAGAAGAACCAACGGGAATACAGACGTGAGCCCCACAGCTCCGTACGTTTCTCGGTTAGGGCTAGCACGCCCTGAAAGTGGAGAGCCAACTTGAAAACAGGGGTCGATAAACACTTCACACGACAATATTTTGCATCCTTGTCACAATCGAAAGTCATTTTGTCGAGACTTTCACGCTGATGTAGCCTAAAACACTTTGCACAACCAATTTCGTCCACCGCGTCGACCGTGACAAACCAGCCGCCATGTTTTTAATCCAGGATTAAGAAACAACCAGAAGCAAAGCGCCCAATGTTGGGCGCTTAAGTTAAGCGTAGTTTAGTGCTAGGTTTAGCGATAAGCGAGTTTGGTGCAACCGAACGAAACCGAAACTTAGCTTAAGTTCCCGGCTAAGCTCCGCTTTGCGCTAAGCGACGTTGGTGCAACCGGCCCTTAGGAGCGCTTTCGCATGTTTGCGAAGAGTGAGCTTCTGGCGTCTGCTGTCTCCCCAAGAGCACTAGAGTCGTCATCAGATTGCCAATTGCACAGAGAAATGCGCGCCGCGTTTACCTCAACTCGTATGTGTGAGTGTGTACGTATGTGTCATTTATTTGAAGAAACTGAACGCTCTTGTAGACTCCTGGTAAAGAGGAAGAACCAATGCGAGCAACCACTTCTAGGCTAAATCGAAGAAACCGTTATCCCTAAACTGCGTCCCATAAAAGTGCCCGACCCCGTGCACGAGCCTCGACCCACGCGTCACGCCTCGTCTGCGGACGAGACAAAGGAACCTCGCGAAAAAGGACAAGCAGCAACCGAACTAGAAATGAACACGGGCTTCCGGTCCACTTGGCGATGATCGCACGCTGCAACGAGACCGTAACAAGCGGCGCCCTCTCTGGAGGCGATGTCGCGACATGCAGCAAACTGTGGGGGCCTCGGGGAAAAAAAGAGCGACGTCGAACGCCTGAACAGACAAGAACGAGGCACATCTTTTATGCATTCGGTGCACTGCAGATGGCGCGGGCGGCGGCCGCTTGACGGGGAGGGCTTGCCGGGCTAGCTCGAGGGCCCTGCTGTCGCTCGTTGGGCGAGGAGGACCCCGTCGCTCACGCCTGGCGCGTTCGGTCGGAAGCCTGCTCGTATTTATGGACTTGTTCGCGTCCATTTGAGCGGGAGGAGCTCCATCTTTAGAGGGCGCTGTCCCCCGTGATCGCATAATGTGTGTTTAAAGGGAATCGTTGTGCAAACATATAATGGCAGACCTCTATTTATGGTCGCGTTCCTTCTGTGTGCACAATATGGACGGAAAGAAAAGCTCGAACGGTTTGCTGGATTTCGCTTTAGGTTTACAGTTTCCTCGTAGCTTACGCAGGCCGTGCATAACCAATAACTGAGTTTATTGTTTTTGCTTAATATCTTTTAGGATGTAACGCATCGCAAGGAGGGCGCTTATGCGCAAAGAGTTGTTTTTCTTGGAGCCCGGTTTTCCCAAAGGAACATCAGGTGATCTATCTTTGTAAATGCGATATCACTTCTCTGAAGAGAGCTTCTCAGGTCTCGTGTCAGCTTTCGTGTCAGGTGGCCCGTTGTCTGCTGAGGAAGCGCTAAGAAACAATGGCAGCTGCGACGCGGGAGCTCAACTTCAAGATATTTTTCTCGATTTAGAAAAATATTAGTTGGATCAAACTTTTAGAAATGGAAGTCATTAGACCAGTAAACTCTTCTCCTAAAGTCGGTATATTTCGAATATCTATCAAATCACATCGGGGCAAAATAAGCGGTTGTTTAGACAGAAAGACTGACATTTTTGCAACTTTAGATTTATTTTTTCTGTGAAGTATTCTGTTCTACGGCTTCAAGTTTTTTTGTTTTTTTTTTCATTTGGAATAAATACATTTACAGATCTTTTCGCAGAAAAAGCTCTAGTATCAAGGCGGAAAGCGATCACTAAACAAAAATTGAGACAAAATGCTATTTTCTAATACGTTAACAATAAAAATTGCATAATTATCAAAACATAGCCAGCTAGAAGCCACTAAAATTCCATTACCAAATTGTGAAGCGTTCCGAAAAAATTGACTTTTGCTCAATCATGAACTTTTTACGCCCATTTTAGAGCCTAAAACCACGTTCACGCCATAGTTTTTATTGGGGCAAAATATTTTTAGGAAGTTGTAAAGTACCTAAAAATAAAAAAGTCATGTTTTTTTTTATAAAAAATCGGAAGTGGTCGAGCGCAACGTTTGGGTCGTTTGATGTCGAATGACGCTGCGTAGATCACGCACATAAGGTCCCGTGATATAAAATTTTCCGCTACATTTAGAGGTTAAGGTGCATATGTGTATAGGTCACGTGACGTCTGGTCACGAGACACTAATTTTCCCGTTACATCTAGCGAATGTAACCAGACGAGAATTTCACCTGACGAGAAGTATTTATCGAAATCTAGAGGGGAAACTTAATTGGTGTATACGTATCGTGACGTCAGGTACCCTGACGTTAATTGATGTCACTTATTTATTTTGTGCTTAAAAGTGCATAAAATTCCGAGATAAGATTAGGGAAATTAGAAAGGCCTGTATGCAAAACTCACAATCAAAACAAAAGATGATGAGCTTTGGTTCACAGGGGATGTAAAAACATGCCTGAATAAGAGAAAAAGAGCACATAGAAAAGCAACCCGATCTGATACACCCGTTGATTGGCAAAAGTACAAAGAACTTTCCACTGCGCCAGAAACTGCAATTGGCGAAGCTAAAGACAATTATTTCAATCACTCGCTTTCGACCTTTTAAAAACCAGCCTTAAGAAATTTTGGCGTGTTGAAAATCCAAAAGATAAGTCTACTGCGCCAGTCCTCAAAGTTAGAAACAGACGTGCTGTGCCACTGGAACAACGTTCTGATTTGTTTAATAAACGTTTTAGTGAATTATTTACAGATGAGTCCCCTCTGATTGAATTCCTTACGCTTTCTCGCCCAATTTTTCTTCATCAAATGGAAAATATCGTAATCATGCCCAATGGCCATAGCTCATGCTATCGATCGACTTCCACTCAACTCAAGCCCAGGACCTGACGGGATGAGTACCATGCTTGCAAAATTAACGTCTCATGTATCATCTTCCTCAGTGTCTTCAGTATTCCTTCAGTCACTAGGTACAGGTTGCGCGCCCGAGACCGAAGAAGTATACATGTCATACCTATATTAAAATCGGGAGATAAAACCTGTCCAAACAATTATCAATGCATCTCTCGTCTGTGTGTTGCAAAATTATAGAGCATATTATTTACACTCATATCATGGTTCACTTAAACGCTAATAACTTACTGCTCGCGAATCAGCACGGGTTTTAGTACAAACGATCATGCAAAGATATGGGTTGAAGCTGAGCAAGTTGGTTCATAATTATTGCAATTACCAGCAGAACATAAAAGAATAAACACAAAAATAAACATTCTCACTGCTGGTGTCGATGTATATTATTTTGTGTATTCCCTTATGTTCAGCTGGTAATTCCAATTACAATGACCATGCAAACACAATTATTTGAGTTGGTGACTGACCTTCATGATACCATACAGAAGTCTCTTTATACCGATGCAATTTGAATGAACTTCTCAAAGGTCTTTAATCGCGTGCCCCAGAAACGTCTACTTAATAAGGCGTCTAACCTTTAACTCGACCGTAGTACCACTTGGTGTATTAGGCAGTTCTTATCTAACCGCTATCAATCAGTCTCCATCGACCACTGCGTATCTAATAGCCAGCGCGTGAAATCGGGAGGGCCTCAGATGTCCGTGCTCGGTCCCTTGGTGTTTTTTTTTTATATACATTGACGACATAGCAATTAACATAGACTCGTCAATACGACCATTTGCTGACGACTCTGCTCGTTACAGGCACGTACCTAACCATCTAACCATGGTGACGTTATCATTTTTCCGGCCAATTTAGCTAAGTTTTCCGAGTGGTGCCATTGGTGGCAAATGGAAATAAACGTAGATAAGACTAAACATATGACCTTTTCCACACTTTCAAGCATCCCATCCAACTTTTACCAAATAGATAACAGCGTGGTTAAACGTGTCCCGTCCTTTAAATATCTAGATTTTTTTTTCGTTCCGATTGAAGTTGAAACACTCATATACAGGGTGTTACAAAAGAAAATTTACAAGGTCTTTTTTTCTGCAAAAATAAACTAGGCAATGCCGAACGATCATTCTCCGCCCAAAGGTAGCGCTAGAGGTCACAACCAGATGCCAAAGTTTCAGCCCCATCCGATAACTTAATCAAAAGTTATAACCGATTTTCTGAAAATTTCAATGGGAAAATGGTGGCTAACGGAGTTTTCAAACACATGGGGCTCTATGGCACCAGAAACCGAAAACGGGCAAAAATGGGCTCAATTTTCTCATTGAAGTTTTCAGGAAATCGCTTATAACTTTTGATTAAGTTATTGAATCGGGCTGAAACTTTGCCATCTTGTTGTGACCTCTAGCTTTACCTTTGGGCGGAGAATGAGCGTTCGGTAATGTCTAGTTTTTTTGTTTTTTTTTGCGGTAAAAAAGACTGTAAATTTTCGTTTGTGACACCCTGTAGATCATATAAATGAAAAGGACCTAAAAAGCTAGGATTTCTTAAGCGTCGTTTGTACCTTGCTAATGCAGAAACAAGACTTCATGCGTATACCTCTTTGATCAGAGTAACGCTAGAATATGCTTCAGTTGTATGGCATCCACATCAATCTAATCTAATTGTCTTGAATCAGTGCAGAATAAGGCTGCAAGATTTATCCTGAGGTCCTACTCTTGCCATAAGAGCGTATCTGCGCTCAAGCAGTCTCTTAACCTTTTAAATATTTACATGCGAAGAACATGTTTTCGCTTAATCATTTTTTACTACGGTGACTCATCATTCGCGTCGTCTCATATTCGGCCAGTGCATCACATATCTACCCTCACCGAAAATGTACTGAAGGTTTTACCTTCAGTACATTTTCACTTCGACAATCGCTTTCCGTAATTCCGTAATTATCAAATTAGTTTAGCTGCACGTCATTCTGACCCAAGCTGAACAGATTTAGCCAATCATTAGCCAATGGCTGGCTATGGTGCTTTGCCCAGTGGCCTGACACAGGCCAGCCATTGGCTGATGACTGGCCTTTCTTGGGCCATTGGCTAATGGTCACTCGCTATCAGCCATCGGCCAAGCATTGGCCGATGACTGGCTGGCCACTGGCCAAAGGACCATTGCCAGCTATTGGCCATTGATTGGCCAAATCTGTTCTGCTTGGTAATTATTGTTAAAGAACTTATTCCAAGCCTTTATTTGAGAAAGGCGTATTAGGGAACGAGCTCTGCCACCGAAGCTATATGTGTTGTCGTGTCTCCGGCCCCAAATTCGCTCAGTCACCTATCAGCTATAGGTCAACACACGTTATGCAATTCAAGTTGCAGCTGTTTTTGTTGCTGAAAGCTTTCATACCGAGGAAACATTTTAGCTTTCGGTCAGGTTGTGCTGCTATTGCCGCGATGTGACAGGTTTGTCGGAAAACACGGGGAGCGAGAAACAAGTTGCCCGACTGTTAGACAAAAAGTTGTACTGCTGTTGAGGTCATGTTGTCTCAGTGTGAAAAAGCCTTTACTGCTCCTTTTTCAGCGTTGCAATCGCGGCCGTCGTTTTTCGTCGTGAACGGCCGTAATATGTTTGTGTCAACTTTTCGGTAATTTCCGCTTTCTTCTATGTACTTCATGGCATTATTGTGCTGTTCGGCAAAAAGGCCTTGTCGCCATTTTGTTTGAGTTTATCAATCGACGTCGGAAGTTTGGGCGTGTCCTTGTTCGAATTTATGTTTCTGATTTTGATCGAATCCTTGTGATTACTTTTTAGACAAGAGTCACGTATGTCGTAGGAATTCAGTGGGTGTAGATTCGGCGAGAAGAGGTCTCTTCCGGCAAGCCACCGGCCGGGTAGGCCTATTTCTGCTTAGCAGGGAAGAGCCCACTCGAGCAGCGCTAGCGGCGCGAGCTTGTGAAAGTCTTAGTGGAGGAGCAAACTTGTCGCCATTTTTTGCGGTGGTAGCAGACAGTGTCCACATATAGACCAGCTTGGCTAATCAATCTTCGTTCTCGTTTCCAGGGATCCTGTGGTGTGCGGGGACCCTATGAAGATCGACGTTGGAATAAGAGGGACGTCGCTGTCCGGGCGAGCGGTGGCGTGTCGTCGAGCTTTGGAGGTGGTGAAGGGCCGTTCCGGAGTCCGAGACTCGAAAGGATGACTACCGATGCCAGCGCAGTTGCCGAGCTCACAAAGCACAATCTGTGCCGCCGACAGCTCCGTCTCGAGCGGACTCGGTGGTCTGCACACGGTCGGCTCAGTCGACTCCAGTCACCCGATCTGTGCCATCTCGCATGGCCGGTGAACTTCACCGACTGCCTCGACTTCCAGTCGTCCTCCACTTCGTGTGCGGGAGACTCCAGCTGACGTCCAGTTCGTGGCTCGCGATCAGCAGCAGTGCCATTAGTGGCACCTACCGCGGTTCTTTTCAAGCGCTGTCGAGTCCGGTTGAGTAGTTACATAAGTTTTACGTTTGATTTTGTTCTGTAACGCTTAGGTTTAGAGTTCGCTGACACTTCATCGTAAGTACGCCGAAAAGCTTTAGTGGAGCGTCATGATCTTTTGCGGGAAGCGTGATCAAAACTGATGTGGTGTGTTATTGCTGTTTTGTATCCTTGTTCGTGCTCTTGCAAATAAATATTTTCTGCTGTTATTTTGCCATTCTTTCCTCCACCGTGTCGGCATGCGCGGTAACTTGTTGCCGTGTTATTTTGTGTGTAAAAGTATCTGTCGGTACTCGTGAGTTTCTCGGCAGTGCAGAATTCCAATATAGAAGCAAGAGCCGCATTAACTGAAACATTAAAGTAAGACGCTCATGCAAAACAAATTGCGAGAAGAACGCAAATGTGTCAAATCGCTATTAATTTGTTTTACAGGAGTTTCTGGTTCTATTGATTCGCGTAACATGATTTCTTAACCTGCTCCTTTGTATTTTTGAATAATATAAATTCATGCGCGCTTATCAAGCATGTGTATTATATTCAAAGCACGAGTTTCGCGATAACTGAAAATATACTGGGAGTACAGGCAAAGGATGGCTTAAAACACCCCTAAAAAAAAAAAAAGATTTTTTTTTTTTACAAAAAAAAAAAAATATGTTTAGATTAATATTGACGGCTCGAGACAAGATATAGTCGGTAGTCACCTCCTTTCCACTTGCTTTCTCTCTCGGCATTTTGGGCGCGTCAAGCAGAGGAGGATCAGCTTCGCCTTCACGGCCGAGATGGTCATTCTGGAAGGAAGCGCGACGTCATGAACTCCGCGCGCAGAATTTCAA
Source organism: Ixodes scapularis (assembly GCF_016920785.2). Taxonomy (NCBI): domain Eukaryota; kingdom Metazoa; phylum Arthropoda; class Arachnida; order Ixodida; family Ixodidae; genus Ixodes; species Ixodes scapularis. The sequence continues at coordinate 162,618,682 of NW_024609868.1, read as the reverse complement.
ATAAATCTCTTCCCGTCAATAGTGCTCTAAAAATATTTTTTCGCGTAAAATATATTTCTCAGCACGCATGTCCCAAACAGACTGTTAAAAAATTTTTTTTTTCAGGGGCCCTTTTAAAGTACACATACAGAGCTTCAAAAGTACACTACGAGTATACTCCCTAACGGCCAATTTAACACACAGTTATTAAAAACAAAGCATATGCGTACTATGTTCGGCAGAAACACACAATAACTATGCTGTTTTTCACTAAGGGCAAGCGGCTTTCCTGACGCATATATCGTGAAGGGTCACGTGATCTCTCCCACAGACCCGTTAAAACGATTTTGATGGGTGCTGGGATTTGGCGGAGTGAATTGGGACAGACCCCTCAATCCTCTCAAAGATTAAGACGGGTCTCCTACGTCTCCTACACCCTCTAGGAATTCTTGATGAGTAAGTCAGGCCCATTAGAAAACCTTGACGAACATCTCAAACCCCTAAAACCTTTTTAGGGTGTACGTCAGAACATTCAAGAAATCCTGGTGGGCCACATAGAAGGATTTCTAATATAGGGTCGCTTGCTCGCGCCGATTTTCTTGATCTGGCCGGGTGACTTGAGCAGACCAGGGCCAGCCTGGCTCCAGCTGCTGTGCCGTTTTCGCGACTAGGGTCTGCAGGAGTGTGCCCATGAGGAGCTAAGCAAGGCTCACGCTATTGGCAGCACGGATGTCTCAGGAGGAAATACCGCCATGTAAGTGTCCTCCACTTTCTGTAGCATACCTGTTGGAGTCCTTACCGTACGGTCCACCTCTCCGATTGACTGTGGGAACGGGGGTCCTGCTGATGTGGTGCAAGCTGTAGGACTCTGCGAAGGCGGAGAAGTCCTTAGCAGCAAACTGGGGCCCGTTGTCGCTGCGGACCAGCTTTGCTATCCCGTAATGTACGTACAAATACGTTTTTGATGGCAGCAATGACCGCAGGTGACATTGTTGAGCGCAGGATGATTACCCCTGAGAATCTTGACATGTAGCCAACCAAGAGCATGCAGTCCTGGATGTTCAGATCCGAAAGTTTTACGCCCACCTTCTCCCGAAAACGACTCGGAGTTGCAAACGGTAGCATGGGCTCCAAGCGCTGAACCCGGGTAACACTGTACCCTGCGCAGCGTTGGGAATTTCGTCGAGTCGAGACGAGATGACGACTGGGAGAAAGCGTACGATCTCCTCGACCAAGCGTTAAATTTGGTATGTCTGGCTGGGTGGTGGGGTATCCAGCGGCGCTCCCGAAAAAGATCGGCTCATGGCCACCCTAGTGAAAAATCTTTTTAGAGCGCAGCTCTTAGGGGCCCGTTTCCGGCTTGAGCGGCGTCGCCGTCGCCGTCGGCGTAACCAAGGTCACCCCAAGGTCACCCTAAGGTCACGCGACCCCAAGGTCATCCCAAGGTCACGTGACCCCCAAGGTCACCCCAAGGTCACGTGACCCCTCCCCAGGGGTCACGTGACCCCCGAGGTCACGTGACCCCCGAGGTCACGTGACCCCCCGAGGTCACGTGACACCCCCGAGGTCACGTGACCCCCCCCCCCCGAGGTCACGTGACACCCCCGAGGTCACGTGACCCCCCCCTCCCCCGAGGTCACGTGACCTCAGGGGGGGTCACGTGACCCCCCTGAGGTCACGTGACCCCCAAAGACGTGACACCCCTCGAGGTCACGTGACCCCCCGAGGTCACGTGAACCACCCTGAGGTCACGTGACACCCCCGAGGTCACGTGACCACCCCCAGGATCACGTGACCCCCCCCGCCGAGGTCACCTGACCTCCCATATGACGTCACCGGCATCCGCATCGTCATCGTCATCATCACTGATGACGTCATCAGTGACGTCATTGATGACCTAACCGGCATCCGCATCGTCCTCGTCATCATCACTGATGACGTCACCAGTGACGTAACTGATGACGTCAACGGCATCCGCATCGCCATTGTCATCATCACAGATGACTTTATCAGTGACGTCACTGATGACGTCACCGACATCGTCATAGTCATCATCGCTGATGACGTCATCGGAGTCCGCATCGTCAACGTCACTGATGACGCCATCAGTGACGTCACTAATGACATCACCGGCATCGTCACGTGACCCCTCAAGGTCACGTGACCCCCCCAGGTCACTTCACCCCCCCCCCCCCCAGTACCCTTCCCTCCTCGTCCTCAAGAGCTGCGCTCTAATTCGGCGTTACAGGGAGTTGTAAACGGCTTTCACTTTTTTTGTATCAGACATTTCTTGGTCCAATAAACGCATACGATCAAAAAAAGATCATGTACAAACTTATAATAATTCTTTCTAGTTAGCCTTCTCACAAATTCGAGAACTTTCACGTTTGATCGAGTTACGAATGTGTTACGCGCCGAACGTTCTAGGCCGAATGTTCCAGAGACCCACGCGGCTAGAAAAGGTGCTCCACGTGGCAATCCGCGGTCACTCTCGCCCCAGCGTTCGATGCTGCTGTTCGCCGACTTCGAGGCCCGTGACGCTCTGTTGTTATCCTCGGTTTCCTTTTTCTTTTGGGCACAAGCTCGCCCAATTAAGAGTTCCAGTTTCCTCAGTTATTTGTTTCGTCACTTCATCATTCGTGACATTTTAGTGGAGGTGCGGGGTACGACGGGCAGGTATACGACGGCGGCGGCGGCCGAGGTCTGCGACGATAGGTTGTTCATCGCCAGCTTTGTTGGCTGCTTGGTCTTGGCAGGCAGGGAGCCTGATTCCGGGGCAGCCCTTGGTTGCGGCGACTTGACCGGGTCTCGGTAGGGTCTTTTTTGAGTCTTTGTAGGCTTGGTGTCCGACTTGCACTGCCGGCCCTCAGACGCGCACGCTGCAGGGACATGCGATAAATCCCTTCCGGCCTTAGAGAGGAGATCTTCCAAGCCTGCCACAACTACCCAACGGCTGGGCAGCTTGGCTACAGCAGGACGGTCACCAGGATTCGTGAAAAATACTACTGGCCGAGGCTACCGAAGACCGTTTACTTCTACACTCGATCATGTCACGAGTGTCAGCGACGCAAGAAACCACCGACGAAGCCGTCAGGACTTGTGCATCCGATTACTCCCCCGTGCTCCACACGCACACATCTTGCGGCAATCCCAGAAACAACCGAAAAGGCACTCAATTACAAGAAGCCGCACAACAAAATAATCTCTACCTCTACAATGCCCCATACCCCCCGCCGCATTCGGCAACCGAGTTTCAAGAGACACCTCCCAGATCTCACTTTCACCTATAACATTAAGGAAGCCACATGGTCCTGCCTGAACGAAGCCTTAGGCAGCGACCACACCATAATTCAACTCCAAACTCCCGGCCGCAAAAACAGCCAGCAGCGAATTGACACGGCCCGACCAACCAACTGGGAACAATTTCTAGAAAACACTCTCACAGACCTCATTGATAATTTGGAAGAATGGACCACCCAGCTCGTCACAGAAGCCGCCAAACACACCACAGAATCACCGCTAACTCATGACAACCCAGCCATTGATGCTCACCTTCTCCACCTCTCGGATGCCCGAAACTAACTCCTTAAGATGTGAAAAACACGCAAAACAAACCATACGCTTCGGATCCGCTACGTCTAACTAACGCTCAAAGCAGAAACCTACGCCTGCCAATTAAGACAACAAAAACTGGTCTCAATTCAGCAATAAACTCCAAGGAACACTGGGAACCCGTCGCATCAGGCACCTGATCCGCTCCCTCATGGGAACAAAAAAATCCAGCCCAACTACGGCGCGCCAACTTCGAAGATTTATACACAAGCGCCCACGCACTGAGCAAGACCTCATACAAAAACTGAAACAGCCCCTCGAAGCAACATCCTCAAACCTACCTCAAGTTCTCCCATCGCACACCGGTACCCCCAATCCCGAACTAGATGAACCTTGCTAAATCTCTGAAATCGAAGACGCAGTGCACAGCACTGCAAGAAAACCAGCCCCGGGGAACATAAAATAGTAAACAACCCACTTCGAAACCTCGACCAAACAGCCCTTGAAAACCCACTAAAGTACATCAACAATCAATGGACAGCTGGTTCCCTACCCCCCAATGGAAACACGCGGATATAACTCTCATACCTAAAACAGGCAACCCCTGAACCCCAAAGTCTAAGACCGATCTCCCTGAGTTACTGTGTGGGAAAACTCCTTGAAAACATCATCCACAACTGACTTTCACCCCACATCAAGGAAAAAGTTTACTTTCCGGATACGATGTGTGGATCACGTCCACGTCTCTCAACCCAAGATGTTTTTCTTCAACTGAAGGAAGACACCATAGGCAAATTAACAAATCACCATAAATTATCTAGCCTGGCGCTAGACATCAAAGAAGCATTTGATAAGAAAAACGCAAAAATCAATCTTTCAATTCACTAACGAATCCCGTAGAAAAGCTCACCGCGAAACCGGCGGATGCGGAGAAAAGCTCACCGATTTTCTCTTCTTTTTATATGGAGGCTGTTGGATCATGCGTAACATATATACATTTATTTTCATTAAAATTTGTCAGCTTTGTAAAAAAGAAAAGGTAATTTTTTGCACTATTGGTAAGCTTATTGGGTATATTGCTCCCCAATTAATAATTGCGGGCGAATGTTTTCTGCGGCTTACTCTCTAGGGCAACGAAAGCCTAACTGAAAACTTCATGAACTTGACGAAGGGGAAAAAGTTCCTAAATTTAATAATTTCTGCCTAAAACCTAAAAATAAACACTGAATGCCGGAAATCTAAAAGTGCATGCCCAACAACGCGGTGCCTTAAATTCTCTTTAAAGCTTTTGTTAACCTTTGAAAAAAGGATAAAACAGTCAGTAGGATATCGAGGCTTCTTTCTTTTACGGACATGCGCGTTTTCTAGCCGTTCGTGCTGGTGTTTCGGCACGTTGCCTTTGTGTGATGGTGACCTTCTACGGTGAGCTACCCATGACCTTCCGAGCTGCACACTGGCACCGTTGTCACTCGTGACCTATATAAGAAGTAGCCTTCTGTAAGTTAGCGAATGGGGCGAGTTTGTAAACGTTATACGGGATGAAAACCGCTGAAACGACGACGACGGGGTGAAGACAACGAACACGACAGGACGAAGCTGCTCTCCCAACGAAACTTTTGTTAATTAAATTAACAAAAAGAAAGCAGCCTAGCCGACATTGTATTGCATTTTATTGCACTTTTATTGCACAGTGCCGCCCGGTGTGCAGGTATTCAGGGAAAAGCATGCGCCCATAGACGATTTGTGCCCCTGACACATACCAGGCGGCACTATAACTTGAGACTAGAGAAAATAGAGAAAAAAAAATTGATTATATCAACTAACACCTACTTACCTATTAGGCACTACACAATATTTGGAGCTGAAACGCTTCACACGCCGCTATTCATATTATCTCGCAAAGAAAAAAACCTCTTTATTTTACAGAGCTACCGACGGAGCACTGTAATTTGTCAATAAATGGTCGTCTTCTTTAGCGGTGTAGGATGTTCTGACTTTATAATTGCGGCTTCATTAATATACAAATGGGTAATTAATAATTTTTAAAGAATTAATAAATATGCCCAATGAACTTCAAGAATATTACAAAAAAAGAGAACATATTTTTAATGAAGTCACGAATGCGAATTGTGCTAAATTGCCACGTTTGACGCAGAATCCGTTAAGTTAAGTTTAAAAAATCGGTGAGCTCTTCTCCGCATCTGTCGGTTTAGCGGTGAGATAGGTCACCGCAAAACCGACAGATGCGGAGAAAAGCTCACCGAGCTTATCTCTGGTGAGCTTTTCTCCGCTGCCCTTCACTAACTGCGGCCAACGTGTCTACAACTACATTGTCTCATTCTTAACCAACTGCGCCGCAACAGTGAATATCGGACACGTCCGTTCCGATACCTTCCAAACTATACCTAAAAGAACCCCACAATGATCAGTGATATCTCCACTACTCTTCCACATCGGCATGAAGGACCTACCTCCTCTGTTAAAACAATCCCCAACCTCCGAAACGCCATATATGCGGGTGACTTCACACTCTGGATATCTACGGGCTCCATGGACCATAGGTTACCAACAATACGCCTTCCAAACAGCCAGCCAAATAGTACAGCAATACCTGCAATCCCGGGGGTTAGAATGTGCCCCCGAAAAATCCGCCTTACTTCCACCATGCAAACAAACACCTAAACAACGCTCCATCTCCATGCCAGATCCCGAACTCAGCAGCAATAGTCCACCCGTCCCCAACGTACCCCACATCCGAATTTTGGAACCCACCACGCCCCAAGACGGATCGGGTACCCAAACGATCCTCCCCCTGCAAGGTACTCTCACACAACTCGTGCACCTCACCCACCGCGTCTCTCGCCAAAAATTAGGCCTCCAAAGAACAGATACTCTTCGCCTCATACAAGCCATCCTCATCAGCCGGATAGCATATGATACTCCGTACCTAGCCCTAAAACAGCCGAACAAGTCAAACTAAGCACTGCTATATGGCAAGCCTACAAAACTGCACTGGGATGGCCCCCCGAAACGGCAACGAAAAAAAAGCCACTAAAACTAGGCGTCTACAACACCTGGGAAGAAATCCAAAAAAACGCATCGAACCTTACAACTTACATGCCTCGAACTCACCTCCACGGCTAGAGCCACACTCGGCCGGCTAGGATATTCGACCCCACAAGAGTAAGAGCAGAAAACACGCATTCCTCTAGCCATACGACATGGCCCCACATGCAGCAAGGTACGACGAGCAGCAAAGGCCCGAGCCGTCCGTGCACAGTACGACCATTTTCCCATCACTCGCTATGCAGGCCCTCGCATGCAGGCTATGCAGGCGGATTCATACGCTCTTTGAAAGTGGACAGAACAGAAAGGTCTGTCCACTTTCAAAGAGTCCACGAATCCGTTAAAGCTCACGCACGAGCTTCCTGTTGAAAAGTCCATTAGATTCCTTGACCTATGAATATTTTTATTGACCTTTCACGTGTGCTGGTTGTACGAGCCACGAGGAAACAAGTCGCTCTTTAAATTCAATTCTGCCCACTCCAAGTTTGTTAAGATCGTCAAGCTTTGCCTTAAAAACTCACCTCTAAAATCATGCAAATATCTAATAAAAACAAGCTTCTGTGCACAAATTTGTCGCCTGTCATCAGCAAAGTATCCACTCCCTTATTGACTTAGTGGCGGAGAACCTTCTCAGAGAACAGGAGAAAATGTGATCAGACGAAAACCAAGAGACAGGTCAATTAGACCCATTGTTGCGCCTTACATCCACAACGTCTCCCACGGTGTTATGAAAGTGTCGAAGAGGGTCAACATCGACGTCATTTTCTCGGCTCCAAAGAAGCTTTCCAGCTTAAGCAAAAAGTGTACAATCCATTACAACATTCAGCTGCCTGCACAAGAAAACTCCACACCAGTTTCGTTCCGTGCGCAGCAGGGGTACTGTATTCCTTTCGACCTCTTCTCTGGGAAACGATATATCGGCCAGACTGGGAGATGTTCGAACGATCGACTCCGTGAATACAACAAGAACATAACTACAGCCAACTCAGAACATCTAGGTCTACATTGCCATGATTGGGGATGTGCGGCACATCTAGATAGGTGTGCAGTTCTGGGCAGAAGCTGTAGCCAAATGTGTAGAAAGATAGTTGAAGCGGAACAAATTGCCAGATATGACGATAAATGTGTTAGCAGTCCATCGCTCACTTTACCTATTATTTATTTTATTTATTTATTTACAATACTGAAAACCCTTTCGGGCTGTTTCAGGAGTGTACAGCAAAAAAACTGCGGAAATAAAGAACCGAAGATCAAGAACAATCACCACAACCCAATCACTTGAGTACAATTTCGGTTGAACAACACCACCGAAAATCACCACCACCAAAGAATACAAGTATGTCTCCGCATACAAATCAAATAATTTGAAAATCCCATAATACGCCATCAAACTTATCGGCACTATCAATCCCAACAAAGAAGTCGCCATCCAAACTATTCTACCCTCAATTGTTTTTACAGGATAGGAGTACTTAAAAACATCAAGATTTGGGAAATACGGCTTGACTCCAAACTGGTTATTAACTCTTGGTGACCTTGTACCAGGAAGTTGTCTATAGTCACTCAAACTGATGTTATGATGCCCATTGTAGAGTTGATAGAAAAATTTTAACCTTCCAATTTTTCTCCGTTGACCCAGGGTTGGCAGCCCCGCTTTTTTTAATAGTTCTGTTACCGAGTCCGTGCGGTGATACTCTGAATAAACAAATCTTACTGCCGGCCGCTGGATACGCTCAAGTTGTTCTATTTGATATTCGACATATCGATCCCAGATCACGTACGCGTATTCAAAAGATGATCGAACTAGAGTCTTATAAGCACTAATTTAACTTTAGTCGTTGTATTTTTGAGTGCCCGTCTTAGAAACCCAAGTTTTCACAAATCCGCACTACAGACATTTTCTGTATATACCTTCCGCTTTAGATCGTTAGAAATTGTGACTCCTATATTTAAAAGTTTCGGATTGTTTCAAAAGTGCACCATAATAGGAATACGGAAATATGTTAGGCGACTTCTTTTTTGTGATTGCTACAAAAGTTGTCCTTTCAAAATTTATCGTCATATACCATTTGTGACACCACTCGTGCATAGTCATTAACGAGTCATTTAATAGCATTTGGTACCGTTGTGAATTAACTTTTATGTACATTAGACAATCGCCTGCAAGAGGGCGGACTTCAACAGATGGATGAATTTCAGTTGCAATGTCACTTATACGCAAGAAACAAAATTGGTCCCAAAGCCGAGCCTTGAGGCACACCGGAAGTGACTGGCAACAGCGTGGAAGTTTCCCCGCGACCTCAACAAATTAAAATCTGTTTGGCAAGTAAGATTTGATCCAAGAAACAATAGGCGCACTTACCCCTAAATGCAACAATTTTATTAGCAGCTTCGAGTGCGTGACTCGGTCAAATGCTTTTGACAGATCAATTCACATCACATCTACTTGACCACGCTCATTTAAAGCAGATGCGAAATGATCAGTCGCTTCAAATTACTGGGTGACAGTTGATAACTACCTTCTAAAACCATGTAGCCTTTCGTAAAACAGGCCATTCTGTTCGATGAACTCTGCGAGATGGAGGAGTTTGCAGGCAGTAGAAGTAAGAGATATCGGCCGATAATTTCCAACATCAAGTCGACTCCCGGATTTATCAAAATGGACTACTACCGCAACTAACCAGTCCTTAGGTAGCCTCCACTGGCTCAATGACGCTTGAAAATAAGTACTAAAAACTCAGTAAAACTCAGACAGACACGAATCGGCTTATCTTTCACTATAGGATGAACGCACATGATTGTCATTTCATGGGACGTTGAAGAAAAAGAAGCCAATATTTACGAAAGTATCGAAAAGGCGTAAAAGAGAAAAAAGTGCAAAAACAAATATAGTTGTGAGTCAGCACAGTGTGAGTGTTTTGACTGCTGTGATTGTGTTACTAAGTGCGATTGTTTGTGCGGCAGGTGGTGACGTGTGTTTGCGTGTAACCGCATACGTGCGCTGTCTTCTTGAGACATGGATTACCAACTCGCCGAAGCCGCCGATTTTATTGTAAATATTCTGACATGTCAAAAACTTGCAATAAACTAAATCACGAGTTGTTCTTACATAAATATTTATAACACGGTTCTTGCTCAAAATTGCGTAACTGGTTCGATGGTTGCGGATAATCTGGTCCTTTGTCCTAACAGTGTTCGTATCGATAAGTCATTCCATCTTTTTCTATTCCACATCTGGTGTCCCTCCAGGCTCATTTCATGGCCCCCTTTAGAGCAAAGCTCTTGGGCGCCCGTTTCCGGCTTCAGCGGCGTCGCCGTCGCCGTCAGCGTAACTGTGACCCCGCCCCCTTCCCCCCTTCCCCGAGGACCTCGGGAGGACCTCGGGTTTTTTCGGGAGGACCTCGGATTCCTTCGGGGGGAACTCGGGTTCGTTCACAAGGACCTCAGGAGGACTTCGGGTACCTACGGTGACCTCGGGGAGGGGGGGGGGGGGGGTCTCGTAATCCCCCCTCCCTGAGGTCCCGAGGTCACATGACCCACTCAGGTCGCGTGACTCCAGGTCACGTGACCCCCAGGGTCATGTGACCCCCCTTCCCGAGGTCACGTGACACCCCCCCCCCACTCAGTACCCTTCCCTACTCCTCCTCAAGAGCTGCGCTCTAATTCGGCGCTACAGGGAGTTGTAAACTACTTTCACTTTTTTATCTTTGTCAACAATCTTATGGAATTCATAAATAGCGCTCAGTTACTGATGTTTGCGGATGACATCAAGTTTTTTACGAGTGTAAATGTCTGGTTGACTGCAATGTTCTGCGGCATGATATATCACGTATGGCCCAGTGGTGTTCAACGAATAGCTTACCGTTGAATCACCTGAACATGAATTAGTTTATCTTTCAGCGGCCGTGAGAGTACAGTTAACTACAACTACATTAGAGAAGGATTGGCAAAAAATAAGCCTCTTTTGTAGAAGATCTTGGCGTGTATCATGATAATTCATTCATGTTTACTGCTTACGTGTCGTTTATTTTTGGTAGGCCGACAAGACTTCTGGGTGACATATTTTGCATTTCTCATAAATTTAGAAATCCGGCCTCCTTAATTCCTTTTTTTTTGTCCCCTAATTAAGTCTAGACTTGAGTTTGGTTCTGTGGCGTGGAGTGTGTTATCAAAAGCGAAGACAATATCCATTTAAGATGTTCAACAGAGGCCAATACATGTTGTTTACGATTGCTACGTTGTGGGATTTCCCTTGCTGTTACCCGTCTCAGAGAATGACACAGCACACCGGTTCAACAACAGGTAAACATTTAATGACCGCTATCGGCTGCGCCGCGATCCCAACCACCCCCGCGCATCCGCCGTGCCGGCCTTTTATCAGCGGCGGAGCGCCGCTCGCGTGGCCAGTTGCCCTTGGCCCCCGCGTGGTCAAGATGACCACTTATGATTGTCGGACGGGCAGCCTGGGCCAACCGCTTAGAATCGCCAGGTTGCCCACATATCTCCCCCTTCCAAAAACGAAAACAGAGGACGTCTTAGATGGTCTTGGCGGGGAGCCTTCCTTCTGGATCAGCAAGGGTCTTCTCAGATGGGCGAGCACGGGTCCGACGTCACTACTTCCGGACAGTACCGATGCAGCTGTGGGTGAGATGGTCTGATAATGGGAGCTGTGTCACCGCTGTCTGACTCAGTTGGGCTAGCAGGTTGAAACCTATGGGAACCTGCAGGGACCTGCCTCACAAGTGTAAAAGTGACGTCCGCCCACTGATCTCTATTATGGGTGGCTGGATGATGCATCGAGCACACAGGTTTGAAGCCACCGTAAGTAAGCGGCATGTCCCGATAGCGAGCGCTTGACAGGCTTTTCAACTTTCCCGAGTGCTGGTTCGAACAGCGTTCAGGGCGCTGGGTTTTTTTCTTGTTATCCCAAGCGAGCCTGCTTGTTGCGGAGTAACAGTGCATCCGGACCCGAGAAGTCCCCTGGGAAGCCATTCGACGTGTACATTTTTAGATTCTATTTTATCAAAAAGTGTGTATGTCCCCCTATTCTTGGGATTTCATCCAGAACTAATTTTTGCAGTGCGCTGGCACATGCGGAGAAGCACACTGAACAAAGCAAATCTATCGCAATGGTGACTCTGCGAGCGCTTTGAAAGGTTTGAATGGCATAAACGACTTTGTTTGCGCGAGCTCAATAGTTCATTCATTTTATGAAGTGTTAGTGTTGAGAATACTTTGCAGGTACAAAATTTTGCAGTCAGGAGTAATGTTCATTGCATTCGTATCCATGGGGTTACTTTATAGCATGACCGATTTTGAGCAATTTCGATAAACTCGCAAAAACTAAGCCTTCGCGAAAATTAGGTCGTTTACAGTAATACAATTAATCTTGAAACCAAAATCGAATACCGTATTATACTAAACTTCTAATATACAATTTTATTATTAGCACACACAGCCCTGAAATTGGCCGTTCTCAGATGTTTTCGTTGTAACCTTCATCAAACCATGCGCTTACAATGTAAAAGCTGCAACCTTGAATTTTTTCTTTTTTTATCTCTATGGTGCCTAAGATTTGAGGTAATAAATGTTGTGCCCTGCAATGAACACTATTACCTGTAGCATAGCTCTGGGCATGCAAAGAAGGCACACCCCCAATGTCGGATATATCAGGCTTTCAGAAACAATATTGTCCGATTTTCCTCACCCTTTTGTTAGGATGAAGTTGTTACTATCTTGCCTTCCTCACATAGTGGTCCTTTGATCGAATTATGTGATGTTATATCATAGAGCGGCATAGGGTAATTTTCTCTTCTCTTTTTACCCAGGATGTAATGGCATACCATCATCACAAAGGAGAGTGGACAGTGAGGCAGGCTCGGAAACTTGAATAAAGTGACAAGTAGGATTTCATTATCTGTCATATGAATTACGCAAAGAACACTGATCATAATGCTTGTATGCTACACATACATACTTCCAGTAGAAAACTGCAATGCACCTCTTCTTTATGGCTTTTCTCACACAGTTTCAGAAGACGCCAGTACGTCATTCTCACGAGAAATAGAGCTGCCAAAGATTTCCTCGTTAGTTTCCTGACTCAGTTTTAAGAGTGCATCTCCCTATGGTGACGCCTCTGCATTATCATCATCAATTAAGTTGTCAACGTCGTTTCTTAACATTTCACGAGAACGGAGCTATATGACATAAAATCTCACAGGTTGGAATACAGCCGTTCAAAGAAACAACTTTGAAAAGTCAGCTTTTTAAATACAGGCGCCGATTTTTCTGGCCAATTTTAGACCAATCTTTTCATTCAGAGCGCCCGACATACACGGCGTCCCAGATAACTTGCACCATACTTTAAAAAAACACCGGAAGGCTCTGCAGGAGTGAAATCAACTGTCGTTAGCAAGTGTCTTGAGAAAGTGCACAGATTTTTTTAATGCGCCTGGTTATGTTAATAACTAAGATTAGTGAGCTAACCTTTCAACTTTTAAGGGCCAAGATGTCAGTTGTAAAGTTGCAGGGTGCATTGAGAAACACCCAATTAAAGTGTTTGGAACATAATACGTTTTCGTGCTTTTTTCCGGCCTTCAAAGAACGCACATTCGCGACGCGCTCGCACGCCGTGATTGGGGAAGCGAGTTGTCACGCGGTATTTTTTTGTATTTCGCGGGCGTATTTTTGAAGGCTAGGAAAAAGGAGCATGCGAAGTGAACCTTGTTGGAAATGGTTTATTTGGGTGTTTCTTAATGCGCTCTACAACTTTCCATTTCACACCTCGGCTTTTAAACATAGATTTCAAACGTTAGCTTGTTATTCTTAATTATATAAATAGGCGCACTGAAACAGTTTCGTGCGCTTTCGCAAGAGGCTTTCTAACAGCGTACAGTTGGTTTCACTCCCGCAGAACGCTCCGTTTTTTTTTGTTTTTTTTTTTTTTTTAAAGTTTGGTGCAAGTTATCTGTGACACTCCGCATACATGTACTGGTAGTGTACATTTAGTACACTAAAAGCATACATGTAGTGTGCTAAACGTGCACTTATAGTATGCTAAATGTACACTCGAGGTGCACTTATGGCATACTACATATGTACTTGGGGTGTACTAAAAATATACTATTTTGTTTCATAAAAGTGTGAAACTAGTACGATTTCAGTACATACCCCAAGTTCACTTTCAGTATACTGATTTTGAACGACTTTTCGCTAAGGGTAGTACATTCACAGTCATACGAGGTTCAAGAGACCTTGGGTGTAGCTTTGATTCTACTCACAGCTGGTGAGCACTGTCGGTTCCTCGTTTAGTGAGGCTGTTCCTACCCCTGTCGGCTGGTGCGAGTCCATTAGCGGCCGGCCATCCAGAGCGACCATCCTTGGTGTTGAGAACTTCAAAGCGGCTCTGACGCTGGGGATCGGGCCGGCCTTTGGCTGAAAGGGAATCGCATTAAGGTCCTACTCAAATGCAGTTGCTTCGGGTAGCTTAGGACCGGGAACAGTGGAAGCTGTTCGCCCGGGGGTCAGTGCAAAGGCAGACGCGCCGGGAGTCTCATGACCGAGACGTTGTGAGCTGGCCGCCCGGGTGTCACTGCAACAACAGGCACGCCGGGAGTCTCAAGACCGCGAACGGTGTGAGCTGGGCGCCCGGGTGTCCATGCAAAATTAGACACGCCGGGAGTCTCACGACGAAGAGCGTTGTGAGCTGGCCGCCCGGGTGTCACTGCAACAGCAGGCACGCCGAAGTCTCAAGACCGCGAACGGTGTGAGCTGGGCGCCCGGGTGTCGGTGTGAAAGCCTACTCGCCGGGAGTCTCACGAGGAAGAGTGAAAGTGTTATGAGCTGGCCGCCTGGTTGTCGATGCGAGAGCAGACTTGCCGGGAGTCTCAAGACCGCGAACGGTGCGAGCTGGGCGCCCGGATGTCGGTGTGAAAGCGCCTGGTGTCTCATGACGGAGAGTGTTGTGACCTGGCCGCCCGGGTGTCACTGCAACAGCAGGCACGCCGGGAGTCTCAAGACAGCGAACGGTGTGAGCTGGGCGCCCGGGTGTCGGTGTGGAAGCCGACACGCCGGGAGTCTCACGAGGAAGAGTGAAATTGTTGTGAGCTGGCCGCCCGGTTGTCGATGCGAGAGCAGACACGCCGGGAGTCTCAAGACCGCGAACGGTGTGAGCTGGGTGCCCGTGTGTCGGTGTGAAAGCCGACACGCCGGGAGTCTCACAACGAAGAGTGAAAGTGTTATGAGCTGGCCGCCCGGTTGTTGATGCGAGAGCAGACACGCCGGGAGTCTCAAGACCGCGAACGGTGTGAGCTGGGCGCACGGGTGTCAAAGCGAACGCGGACACGCCGGGAGTCTCATGACGGAAAGTGTTGTGAGCTGGCCGCACGGTTGTCGATGCGAGAGCAGACACACCCGGAGTCTCAACACCGCGAACGGTGTAAGCTGGGCTCCCGGGTGTCCATGCAAAATCGGAAACGCTGGGAGTCTCACAACGAAGAGTGTTATCAGGAAGAAAAGGTGATGGAGGGCCACCGAGGGTCGATAGAAAAGCGCCAGTCCCCGGAGCCCGTGCGAGCCTCCGGGAGGCCCGGAGGCGGCTGCGGCGGCTCGATCTCGTGGATTGTGTTTTCGGCGCGGCCGGCGGAGAGTAGAAATTTCTTACCACCGCCGGCCGTAGCCGTTTCCCTGTGTCTGAGGCGTCCGCTGCCGTTCGCTGCAGTCCCGGTGTATGTGTCCTGGCTGGTCGCATCGAAAACAACGGGGCGTGACCCGCCCGTCGGCTTCGTGCGGTGTCCCGCTCTATTTTGCCTCTCCCAAGCTCCGCGTTACCGGTCCAGAGGACAAGAACTCATCTTGACCAATGGATGGGCTGTCGCGTTGTGAATGCGTGCCTTGATAACCACTGCACCTCCGTGATTCAAATGCACGAGGATCTAGGGCTCGTCATGCGTATGCACGAGGATCTGGGGTTCGGGGGACAGGCGCCTGATTGGAATAGTCTTGTTCTCTCTGGACTCTATGTGCACGTGCGTTTAAAGACCACGCAAATAATGGTTGCAGAGTCATGTTGTGCGGTGGAGGGGGGCGGTATCTTAGTTCCGCGAGGATGTCGGTCCTGGACGGGGATCGCCTCCCGTGCCATCTCGTCTAAATTCGTAAAGGTACTTCCCCTGAGATGGGGATGGAAACGAGGGTGGCTTTGGCGGATGGATCGTTGTACTTTCTCCGCATCCGGTGCCGCGGCGTCGGCGATATCGTACACGCCCTGGAGCGCCCTTGAAAACTCAATAAGTGACTCTTCCGGGTGCCGTGTGCGCGCGGGCAGCTCGTCCTTAATCCGCATGCTGTAATCCGGAGGCAGGAACTCCGTCCTAAATCGTGCCTCAAAATCTGACATACTTGTGAATTTAATTTGTCTTTGCCTCCACAGTGCTGCACTGTCTGTCAGTGCAACCGGCAAAAGGCGGGTGAGGATGGTTTCGTCGTCAATTCCCGACGCAGCTTGGTAGTCCCGCAGTTCCGAGACGAACATCGCGACTGACTTTCTATCTGCGTACCCCGAAAAAACCGGAACGCTAAGCGAGAGCCTTATGTTGTCCCTGGGGGGCGTGCTTTCAGCAGGAGTGGGGCTTGAGCGCATCATCTGCTCTCGTTGTATGTGAAGGAGCATGGTCATGGCCACTCTAAGTTCTGCTAGACCACCATCTGATGATGCGCCTGCCGGGACTGAGACTGCAGACTTAGCATCAGGTTTTATGTCGCTGGCGGCGTTATCCGCGAGTGCATCGAGCGTCCAAAGGTCGTCCTCACTAACGTTTCTGTCGGCGTCCTCTGTAGACGGCTTCGTGTTGTAGTGGAGGCTTCCACAGGTCAATGAACCTTGGCTTGCGAAGAAACGCCCCCTCAACTGTGGGCAAACTCAGGAACGCAAAATTGACTATGTACAACGTAAGAACGAACCCAGTTTGCTGCCATCCTCCCAGACGAGCAGCATATCACGTCTGGGCGCCAGTGTGGGGTTTTCCCTTGCTGCTACCCGTCTCGGAGAATAACACAGCACACCGGTTCAACAACACGTAAACGTTTAATGACCGCTATCGCCTGCGCCGCGATCCCAACCACCCCCGCGCATCCGCCGTGACGGCCTTTTATCAGCGGCGGAGCGCCGCTCGCGTGGCCAGTTGCCCTTGGCCCCCTCGTGGACAAGATGACCACTTATGATTGTCGGAGGGGCAGCCTGGGCCAACCGCTTGGAATCGTCAGGTTGCCCACAACGTGAAACAGTTTTTATTTTGATTATACTTTTTTTTTAACAAGGTTTCGCTGATATATTTTTCTGATTCGAGGCCAGAGAACGATTTAACTTTCCTGCACAACATTTCAACTAGTACATTAGACGGTGGCTCGCTTTTACGTGATGTTAATAGTTACGTCTTGCCCGTTCTACTAAATGTACCAGTACTTCCAACATTCACACTGTCAGTAAACCCTCTTCTTTTTCACGGATAGAATGCTGTTTAACAGTATTTAAAATTCCCAAATAGATATAATTAGTAACATTATGGTGTTCGTGAAGAAAGTGAAAGTGTTTTTTGCCCAACTGTAAATTTTGTGCGGTTGATGCTGCTATGTGTTTTAAACCTTCAACTCTGTTTTTGGGTTGTTTTGCTCTTGCTTTACTATATGCACTAAAAAGAAACCCTGCTGGGTTGTTTTTTGGCCCGTGAAATAATATTGAAGATGATATCCTTTCCCTGGTGATTTTTCTCTGCTACCTGACCGGCGTCACTACTCATCGACACTGGAACGACGAAATCCACATGCCGCGCTCATTTATGGCCCCGTAGAGTTACTAGTAAAAAGTAGAGAGAAGGTGTGCCGTCTACGGCCACAGTTATATATGCACGCCTGAACAGCCAAGGACCACACACCACACCCCTAAAAACGAGACTCGATTAACGTGACCTTCCCCCGTTCGGACGCCGACTTGCTTTCGTTCCACTTGCTGCCGAGCTCATCGATCTCAAATTGCAACGCGACGTCACCCTCTGTCCCGACCCGACCCCTGGGGAAGGGGGGGAGGGGGGTCCTATTAAATGTATACATACTCCCTCCTGGGGGAAAAAAAGAACGAGCAAAAAATGCGTCGCACATAGATGCGCCTCCTGCTGCGGAAACAAGCAGGAGCTTCGCTATAAAGAAGGGCGAGGATCAGGCAAGGCAGCCATTTTAATGGCTCCACGCGAAGCCAACCTGGCCCGATGGTCGACTCATCACTTGCGGTCCACCGCGCTCTGCCTTTCTTGTTTTTGAAGGCGGAGAAGCGGAAGGGAGGAAGAGCATTTTGGAGCGTTTTGTATGTGCGCGTGCATCGCGTTGCAGCAGCCTGGACGCGAGATCCCGAAGGCTGGTTACCCCCTGCCCTCGAACCCCCGATCTTAGGTCGGCCACTCGGTTCGTGCCTGTCTGTTTTGGTGATATTATCCCCTATGGAAAGGAAAAGAGGCTAAGAATTCCGCAAGCTTTACGCCCGTTGACTCCCTCGTCGTCGTTTGTTTTTCGTCTCCTGCCGTTAGTTGTGCGCAGGGGTAGGCAGTCACTGGGATACCTTGGCTGCGTCGTAAAGAATATACTGCGGCGATGCTCGGCCACCTTATGGTTTTCTGCCGCCTGCTCTTCGCGGCGACGGACTGTTGGAGCAGGGAGGCTCCCTTTACCTTCCCGAAATGTACGGAAACAGCCATGGGTGACTTTGCAGATCCCATCTGGATGCGTCATATTGGCCTGCAAAGCTGTGCGGAACAATGATACAGGGCAGAAAGTGACCATCTAATGTTTAACGATTGGTTTGACTCGCCAGTCACTCTTCAGATTGAGGACTCTTCGCTCTGTCACGCTATACATTCAAAGAATGTGAACGAGGTTGTGAATCAACGTTTTGTATGGGTTATCGGGCCTGGCGTTTGCTTATCTATCGGACAAACTAAGAAAGGTGTCACCGCCCTTATTTCTATTCAGTATTTTAATTTGGTGTACGGCGGGTGAGTACTAATGATATTAACACATTTTAGTGTTCTTAAATGGTTTTTTCTACGATTTGTTTTGAGCGCTTTTCGTAATATTGGTCGTCTACAAAGCTGTCTGAACAATCAAGTCGTTCGCAAATGGTCCCGCACAAAATTGTTCATATTTGAACCGATCTGCAGCTCTTTTGTCCAGTACACAGGTAAAGAGTTTCAAACTTACATGCCATATGCATGGATTCTAGACACTGAAACTGGCATTTTGAAATTAAAATGCTGATCAGCAAAAAGTATCAGTAAGAGCAGCACACGAACCTAGTGACACGAAGAAGACATCAAGCTGTGTCCAATGTGAAATTAGCCTTCTGCATCTTGGCAGCCGCTCTACTAGATGTCAAATAAGAGTGAATTATTGCAGTGCTACGTCTCGGTTTCAGCTTCCCGCACAGAAATGGACTATGGGCGTTTTGAAAAAATCCTATGGCTACCTATCTTTTTATATGGCCCTCTCTTATCACCCATAGGGAAATAAAAAAAAACACTAAATGCTCTCTAGCCACAAACAGAATAGTCGCCAAAGTTACAGAATTTGCATTTTTCACACTTCTACAGCCCCATAGAAAAATATATGTCTAAAAAGCTCTAGGTTTGTGACTATTCTATTTTTCTAGCTAGCTTTAATAAAGCATCTACATATAATTTCAGAAATTCGCGACCTTTTAATGCGCTTTAATCGGCTGTAGGGTAGGCATGTTCCAACGTTATAAACTAACGACCATTAAATTCTTTTAGTGGGCTCAATTTAGTTGTTGGGCGCCTAGACTATAGGGAGTATTCACTAGACGCCATATTTGTGGGTGCAGTTTAGAGCGCATGCTCAGAATGAGCTCACATCAATAGGCTGCGAAGACCGACACTCTAGATGGTGCGAAATGCACGTCGCAAAAGATCTGTGGAAGCTCGCCATCAGCACGCGCTCAACATTTGCGCACAGAGCTATGGCCACCAGTGAATACTCCCTATTGGCGATGTCAGCGAGCGAAAGTGTCGCTGTGGTCGGCCCACCACAATTGGCCGAATGCTGACTATGACGTCGGCAAAGGATGTCTCAGCGACGAAAATAAGAGCCTGTAAGAACTTCAATTTTGACGGTGTTGGCAGTGTTGCTTTGAGACCGCTATGACTTCAGGCTTCCGGAATGTTAATCACAAACACCATCGAGTTTGTTGATCACAAGGTAATGACGTCACGAAAGGTAACCGAACGAGGGCGCCACCGAAACATCTTGCCGCTCATAGACACGGCAGGCACCTCCGTCTTAGCAATGTGAAGGGAAAGAAGTGAAAGATAGTAAAAATTGAACGGGATGCGGTAGCTTACCCCGAGCGAGCGCCTACCCATTATATTTCTTTAAACCGGCTGCAGAGAACTTTCTGCTAAATCCTTTGACACGCGACAGTTAGTTCTTTAGCCAACTTAACGATGTCTATGTCGCCGATGCTACAGACCGGCGATCAGAAACTGTCGCCTTCGTTGCCTGGACCTATTACAGTTTTACACACCTAGCTTAGCCCACGCCCGAGCAATTGTTGTTACGACGTTGTCTCCTAGCTGCTCTACCTTCAGATCGCCTTACCGCGGTGTTGATGTCATCTCAAGCTTCTGTGTTTTGGATTCAATCGTTATTTTTTGTATCTATTTCTGCGCATTTTTATTGTTTGTAAGTAGATTTACTTTGCTCTGCTTGCTATATCTTTTTATATTTAATATCGTTGTGTGTATATCGTCGTTTTCGACCCGTGCGTCAACGGACATCACGCCACTGCTGCCACCGCTGCCTAGGTGAATACTAGCGTTGTTACGACAGTCTAACGCGCTATAAACTCGGCTATTTGACCCGAACGCAGTCGCGAGGGAGCTGTTTCGAAAGTCAGTGCTCATGTCATCAGTGAAGGCGGAAAAACGAATTAGCAATCACGACGTGAGAGCCGACTTCGCCTCGATCTGCCCGACCGCACCACCTCGCCGGCTCACTCTCTTTCTTGAAGTTTCACTCCAGCCAACTCTCACACCGACGCTGACACTTTCGCTGCTGCTCTTTTGATGCTATATTTTTTTCTTTTTTCTTTTTTTCTGGCGCAAGTTCGCCGCTCACACCTTTATTTCCACTCTACGCTCGCCGAGCGTTTTCCATCCGCTACATTATTTTATGTCAATCTTATTTACCTTTTTCTTTGATTAGATCATTTACGAAGGCAATGCGCATACTCATTTTCTAGCTCTAGTTGTAATCCTAGTACATATACCGGGTGTTTTTTTTTTGTTTTGTTTTATTTAAGACCGCGGTCCCACGGCAGTCATCTTGAACAAGGCGTTAGTTCAACCAATAGATGGCGACACACACCCATGGGGTGGCCGAAACATTGCTTCATGGTGGGATGGCTCGAGCGCCATCACGTTCCCCTCGTGACCTTGGTCGCGCCGCCGCCAGCTGTGCTCAGCTGGCTCAAGTAGCGTGGTTCAGCAAACGCATGTATGCGAAAATGTCAGGCTGTGTATAAATTGCTCTCTGATATAAGGAGATGCTGTTTCGCGGTTGTCACGGGCTTTCGCAATAAATTTTGCCAAGAAGGAATCGATTGTTGATTGGCGTGTCAATATTCTATCAATAAAAACGTCCCCTGCAGAAGTGCACGCTCAGTAGACTTGATCTTCCAAGACACCAGTGGAAGCGGACGTCAAGTAAACTGCTTCGCGATTTACACTACTTATCTTGCCATTATAATGACCACTGAAAAGTGACGTCAAGAAATATTGTGTTTCACGGGATCCGGAAGATGTAGTAAAGGTTGTTACGTTATAGGTTCCCAGAGAACAAACGCCATTGCAATATTTTCGTAAGTATCGACCCACATAATGTTGTAAGTACAGCTTAGAAGGAATATGAGGAAAACCATCAAAATAAATACGAACACGTTTATTTGCAATAAAGACGCTATGAATGAACGGCGTTTAGCGACGGCAAGTTAGGAGCGTTCGGGAATTTATTAGTTCACGCGATTTCTAACTATGAACATGCGAACAATGAAGACCTGTTTTGTCGGGAGATGGAGTTGCGGTGGTGACCTGATATCGGACGACTCGTGGCAGACGAACAAGCAAGGTTATTTTCAGCGAATGGTAAGCGTCCAGTGCCAACACAGCACGAGGCTACCAACGTTGTCGACGTTTTGAATACTTACCGCTTTCGACAAAAGTGCTGGCACCTGGGCTAACTTTGTGGAAAGACTTGAAGTCTTCCTCGAGTCCAGCGCCATCATGAACAGTAACTGAAAACGATCCACTATTCAGTTGGTGGGTGGCGAAACGTATCCGCATCTGCGGAGTCTTGGTCGATGCGTACTCTAAGTGGTTGGAAGTTTACGCGATGCCTGCCACGACGTCCAAACCCGTCATTGACGTTCTACACCTTTCCTCTACTTTTGCCCTACCTAGAATGCATCAAATAAAATAAACAAGTTTAGAAAAAAAAAAAAGAAAAAACGACATCAGGCATCTCATTAGTGCACCATACCATCCTGCAACTAACGGGCAAGCAGAACAGATGGTAAGCACAACGAAAAAAACCCTCTTGAAGCTTACGGAAGAAGCAGTTCAGTGAAGAATCGCCAGGTTTTTGTTAAAGCAGTACGCGACGGTCTCATCTTGAACGGTAAAAACACCCGCCGAAGCAATGTTCGGCGGATGAAGAGCCACACTGCTCGATCTCATGATTTTAAGTCACAGTATGACCAAGTCTCGCTAATCTGAAGCGTAGCTTATTTAAATGACACTACTCATGCCGTTGTTCAAGAAACTTGTAATACCTGGAGGGGCCATGACGTAAGCCTCGTGGATTCCAGAAGCCACCACCTTTTGACACCTGCCTCTTCCTTATTGTTCCCGCTAGTGCCGGTAAATTAGCTACGCTTCATAGTAACGACATTTGGCCATATTCTGGCTTAAAATCATGGAGATTTTAAGCCATATTCTGGCTTAAAATCACAGGAAAGACTTTTCCGTCCTCCACAATTTTTTTAAACAATCCGCGACAGAGCATAGCAGTATCGCATCAGCTTCCTAGCACCGTATCTAATGCTGAGGAAGTCGCACTTTTGGATCATGACGATCGGCAGTTGCGACCCAAAATGGCGGCGCCCAAAACAATTTGGGAAACGGAGTGCCGATACTTTAAGCGCAGCTCATTTAATGACTCTAGGCATGAAGTGAACTCGAGTGTATTATTTTCCTCTTCGTCTTTATTGTTTATTGAGTTCAATCATATCGAATAATGAACACATTATATCACGCTACGCGTGTGTAATTATTTGTCTTAGATTTATTAACCTGACCCAGTACTTAAACCATTCATTTATCGATAATAAATCTTCCAATATATTTTTTTAAATGTGAAAGTAAAAAGACACGGAGATTGATGATGATACAGACGCCAACGCCGCCCTCGGAAATTTTTTGAACACTAGAAATCAGCAGTTCGTCTGCCATCCGCCAGGTAGCGCAACAAAACATCCAAACAGTTTTAATTCTTTTTAAAATTAACTAAGCTCTACACCTATTGAGAAACCAAATCAAGATCATTGTGAAAATTTAATACATCGCAATGTGTATCTATTCCAAGCAATAAATATTATTAGATGCCAATAAATCTGTTTGATGTCCAAAAAAGATTTGCATCAAAAACAGGGAAGTTTTCAGGGCTCCTGGAGCGTTATGACTTCGAAAAAAAAGACATCGTCCACATCTTGGGAAACCATTCTAGTTCTAAATGTTATAAAAGATTTTATCATAGTTTAATTATTTCCTCAACGGCATTTGAGGCACCATGACTCGAAGCACAAAAAAGTGCTACGTTAGATACAGAATATATAAACAAAAAATTTTACACAACATTAATGGTTTTTCTGCATATTACCTATTATAAGCACTACATCTGTAGCTAATTTCATTGCCTTAGCGCTTGTCATTAAAAACATATTTCTGCTGAAAAATGTCAATTTCAGGGCAATATTTGGTGGTGTTGGTGAACAACTTTTATTTGGAACCAGCAGTTGGCGGTAGCCCCTCCACACGCAGGTGGTGGTGAATACGCGCCACGCGGTACTGACTACCGCGTGGCGCGTATCAGTACCGCAATATTTGGAGAGATAAAAAAAAAACGAAGTAGTGCAAATACCAAAAAGTATATCGTTACATTCTGCTTTGACATCATTTTAACAAAACTGCTCTATTGGAACCGTGTTATCTTTAATGGATCGTGAATAAAATATGAGCCAGCGGAGCAAGCGAGGGTCCGCGCCATCATATATGCAACGCTACAAACGCGCATGAACAGTGTAAACCACACATACAAAACTTGAAAGTATAAAACAGAGAGGACGAGGACGGGAACAGGACATCTTTCAAAGATGTCCTGTTTCTGTCCTTGTCCTCTCTGTTTTATACTTTCAAGTTTTATATCTATTAACCAACACGCTCGTTTTCAATTGTAAACATAAACCAATACATACATGATATCAAATGAAAGAAATGCATTGCCTTTCGAATGACACCAATCCCACAAATCAGTATTTCAAAGGAGATTAGTAATGACCTGCCAAAAAGTACCTAAACTGCCACATTCACTGGGACCATGGCCTTAACAGATTTGTTTAAAAAATGCGTCGTTACATTTATGTGGTTTGTGTAGGTGCCAGGGAACATAGTACAGGTGGCAAATCGTTACGATCAGTCGGCTAATTCATTCACATTCGTTAATTAACTTTAGAATTAATGACAATAGGCACATGGTTCCATTCGGCAACTTGGTGAGCGTCGTCGAAAACCACTACATCAACTTTTTTTAGGAGAATATAACGCATGGGTAGTATACAACGGCGTTCCGTAAAAACGCCCAATTTGGACGCGTTTCTAGGTTTCGATTTCTTATCGGAGCGCATCTTTGCGCCCGCAATCATTCTCCCTAGTGGCTGAGACGCGCAACACACGTGCGCCCAACTTCCCTTCATGCTACGAAGGAAGCGAGGGGGTGGCTTCGCGCGGCGACCAGCGGGGGGCAGGACCGCGGGCGCAAGGATGCGCTCCGTAGGAAAGCGAACCTAGAAACGCAACCAAATTGAGCGCTTTTTTAGAACGCCTTAAAAGGCTGCCTTGCTTTATGTCCTTCTAAAAAGAGTTAATTTAGTGGTTTTTTGATGACGCTCAGCAAGTTTCTATTTGGAACCATATTTCATTTGTCATTAATTAAAAAGTTAATTAACGAAGTTTAATTAATTAGCCGACTGATCGTTACCATTAGCCCCTTACATTATGTCTCTCTGGCCGCATAACTCACCTGCACAAACTGCATAAGAGTAACTTTCACGGCTTTTTTTAAACCAATTTGTTAAGCAAAAAAAAAAAAAAAAAAAGACACCATGTATATCGTTTTCGTGCGTTTAGTTTTCTTCATCTCTGATGTTCCGCTGATAGTGTAGGCGGCTAAGGGCTTTTCGAGCTTCTACTGGAGCATTATTTTCACGCTATAATAATTTGGTAATATAGTATGATATCCAATCTAAGAATCATCCAATCAGTCTGCATTGTACTGTCTAGAAAACAATTATCGGTTTTTGTGATGGCACACTTGCATAGAAAAATAAACTTACACACACAAAAAAAAAACAAGTTTAAAACAGAAACGCCGTGTGAATGCCTGACACTACTATAATAACAGATTCGGGGAAAGCTAAACCTCTAAGACAGGTATAAACCATAAAAAGAGATACAAACAAGACATCCATGTTTCTAGAAGGGTGAAAAGCATATCCCCTACCGATATCTGTCAGCCCTCTTCCAGCATGGGCAAGTTTCCGACGTAGTGCTGAAACAAAACACAGCAGGCTCAAAAAAAACAAACAAAAAAAAACAACAAAGAAGTGCATAAGAGTCGAGATGATAATACTCATCCGACCTAAGGATTGGGGTTAATTGACTAAAATAGCGAGATATATAAAATGATGACTGGGATCACGTGGACACACGCGATACTAAAACTTACTTCTGGCATTACAGAGGACAAGAGCGCAGAAGACACGGACAAGTAGAAGAACAGGACAGGACAAAAAAGGACAAGTTCTTCTACTTGTTCGTGTCTTTCGCGCTCTTGTGCTCTTAAATGCATTAATAACTAGCCCAGCGGTTAATTCTGTTACCTCTGGCAGGCAACTTGGAAAGTTCATCCAGCCGCCGAGTCCCGCATTCTCTTCCTCTTTTATTCCCCCTAATGTCGCACCCCTCTTTACCGGTCAATTCTTTCCACTAGATTCATTCGTAGGTGTTCGACGCACGAATTCCATCCTCGACAGCCACGGTCAATCTCTGAACCCTACGAGCGTCGTCGTTAATAAAAAGTGCCAATCAGCTTTCACTTGACACCGGTGCAGGCTCAGCATGTTCACAAGTCCTTAGTCAACTTCACAGTTGGGGCTGTCTAAACTTATCTTTGGATAACCGTATTTGAAGATTTAAATGAATTTATTTTTAACTCGTTTGCCGCTCAAGGACATAATCTTGGAAATGTTGCTTTGCACAACTTAAACGTACTCTAGCTGATACCTACATAATGGACGCAACAAAGTCAAAATGCGGAGGGGTTTGTAAACGCCTTCGCTATGCGGAATGTGACACGTAACATTCCCAGAGACTAGTGAACCACCCTGTTAACGTTACGGTCATATATGAAAGTTGAATCGATAATAGCCCATGGTCACTGACCTCACTTACTCGTCGCAACAATTCAGCATCAAAGATATATGCGAAAAAGGCTTTTAGAGTCTTACGAGAAAGTGGAATTAGGTTTCGAAACAAAACAATCTCAAACCAGAACCTCAGAAACAATCAGTTCCCAACGTTTCGGGGTCGACTTGGCGCCTTCTTCAGGGAGTGACTAAATGGAATAGAACAGCGAGAGCTTCGACCTCTTCCCCTTCTGCCGAGATGACGTTTCATAAGCGTGACACAGGCCCTGGACACAAATCGGCGGTTAGGCGCCGAAGGACCTGCTAATATTCCCCGGTGTGTTCTGTATATGCCACAACTCGAAGAACGGACGTTTTCATATATGTGGCTCTGTGTCTTTCATGTACGCGTTCGCAAAGTCGATGCGATGATCGAGTACCTCACTGGTTGGCAGACGGCTTCAGCTCGCGATAGAAATGGAGCACATCGTTCTGGTGCTGGCGCATGCGTTCTGAAAAAAATTTACTTAAAAGGTTAAAACAGCGCAAAAGACAACGGACAGGGTAAAAAAGGACACAGACAGACTTCAACCTTAGGAAAAGATTTAGTTTCGCCGATGTAGGTGATGGCGCACTCTGCACATGGTATCTTGTAGACCACGCATCGTGTTTTTTTTCTTTTGGGAGGCGATCCTTCGACTTTGGCATGAGCCGTCCTAATGTTGACACTGGCTTGTGCGCCAATTGAATTCATTCTTTTCGAAGCACGCGCGCTAATGCCTCGCTGGTACCCTTTGCATAGGGGACGCTGATGATCGCGATGGGGGGGGGGGGGGGGGTGTCACCGGCGATCCCTGGTTATTACGCGTGCAACACTGTCGACAGGCGACGCGTTGAACCAAACTCCTTCTGTAGCCGTTTTTTTGGAGGTCAGCAAGTATGGTCCGCTTCTCCTTTCTTCTATCCTCTTCCAACGAGCAGATGGTCATTGCTCTAGACAACAGAGTAGAAACCGCTGACGCATTGTGACTCACTCAAGGGAGCGTTCTGTCTGTGTTGGTTTCCTATAGAACGTGAACCTCAGCTTGTCTCCTTGCCTTTTCAGCAAAGTATTGAGGAACGGAAAACCTTAATCTCTCTCGTATTCTACGGTGAAATGAATGGCCGGTTCCATGGAGTTTAGGTGTTCTAAGAAATGGTTTACCTCTGATTTCTTGACGACGCAAAAACACTCATCCACATAGCGCATACACGCTTTTGGCCTGTTGGCGAAAGTGCTTAGTGCCCTCTGTTCAACCACTTCCATTGTGAGGTTTGCCATCGCGACAGAAATAGGAGGGCCCATGGCCGTCCCGCTGACTTGTTTGAAGAGCTCACCCTTGAAAATGAAATACGTACTGCCAAGGCAGAACTCTAGAAGACGGCATAGTACATCCACACTGACCGCTCATTCACACAGGAAGCGGATCCGAGTTCGCAAAGCGGTTGCGAACGCGCTTGTATAAAGATCCAGTACAATTGCACGCGCACTCGATGACATCGAATGCGCGTGCAATTGTACTGGATCTTTATACACCCGCGTTCGCAACCGCTTTGAAACGCGGATCCGCTTCCAGTGTGAATGAGCGGTAAGAGCTGCACTCTAAAACACGTGCCCACAAACACACATACACAGGAGAGCAGAGGGGGAGCGAGTCCAACAGTCCAAAACTAAGAATATAAAGAAGTACGAAATACACTTAAATGACTAAGGGAAATCAAAATCACAAAACAGAGACGTCACCAGGTGTGAGAGCAAAAAGCAAATGCATTTATATTGTACTGACAAACATCACCCCTTCAACCCATCAGCCCTTTTCTTGCAAGAGGAAGATTCGAACAGCGTTACCGAACTTTCTCCCCCATGAGTTAAAAATATCAAGTGTATCAGAGTAACGGTTATATCACTCAGCCGATCTTCGGACCGGGTTTAATTGGCTAAAACGTCGAGCTAAAGAAAAAGATGATTTAAGCCGTGTAGGCACAAGCGAAACTCAAAGACTCACTTCAGGCAGAAGGCTGGGAGAGCTAATCAAGCCGTGCGGGGTCTCAAACAAAAACAACAGATCTGCCTTCATCCGACTCTGCTGTAGGCTCAACAAGTTGGCGAGTTACGAGTTACCCCTAACGCTTAAACAAGGGACACCTTTCTCAATGTACCAATATTTAAAGAGAGAAATGTTTTTGTTTTTCTTTTTGGACTTGCTCAAGAAATAAACACTTAGTTTTGGACACGCCCTTTCAAACAACCGATCCGTACACAAGCTGGAATCTAACTAAGGAACAGTACAACATGAAATAAAAGTGGACGGGCCTTTGAATTCCTTTTGTTATACAAGACGCCGCACCTAGCGTGCGCAAGGCCCTTTGTATTACGCTGGTAACGTGAGCCTCGAATCTTAGAGTTGTATCACAAATAACACCAAGGTCCCTCAGTTCACTTACACGTAACAGCACTTTGCCATGATAACTATATGGAAAAAATATATCATGGGTCTTGCGAGAAAATGCCATTACTTTTGTTTCAGAATGATTCAAACGGAGATCATTGTCTAAACCCAGAGACCGAAGAAATATGCGTCATTCTGAAGCGTAATTCAATCCTCTAAGGTCGATATTTTTTCTGAAGTTTTATATCATACGTGTTTTGCAAGAATGAACAATTCGATATAACCTGAGTGACATGATTTACAAGAAACAAATATTGAAAAGAGCAGAGACAGATCTCTGAGGCACTCCAGAGCCTGCCCTGTGCAAGGACGAGGTAATATTGTTGACACGGACGTGCCCCTGCCTATTGGACAAATAGCTTTTCTACCAATTGTATACCGAACCACACACTCTGTAGGACGAAAACTTGCATAAGAGGATGTTGTGGTTGTCTATGTCGGTGTACTAACTCAGGTCGAAATAGAAAACGCCAAGCTGACATCTATTGCCAACAAATTCATATGCAGCAGACGTAAAAGATACAAGAGTGGTGGTTGTCAATCTGCTGGACACGAAGCCATGCTGATTAGAGATGATTATGCTGTGAAACTTGAAGGAGATAAATTGATAAATGATTATTTCAAAGAGATCGGAAAAGGAAGAGAGTAGAGAAATCGCTGTGTAACACAGAACGTCACCATTATTTTCAGATTTCAGAACCGGAACAACCACTGCCACTCTCCAGTCGTCAGAGTATATTCCTGACGTCAAGGAGCTATTAAATATTGTCCACAGTATACGCGTAAATACTTCATGATAACACTAAACAATTTCAGCGGCAATCGTATCATGACTTGCAGACAATGCGGTTTCAATTTCTTGATACATAACCTAGCACATTCCTCACTAACAACAAGATAACCTAATGGGTCACCAAACCGACCCCAGTGAGGCCATATAGCTAAGTAGCAGTTATTCTTATTGGAGGCTGACGCAAAGTGATCTGTAAACAACTCAGAAATGCCCTCCGAACTGACGCTATGCTAATCAAAAACGATTTTGGGACTGAATTGTCTTCCCCAAGTGGGATATAACGTGCCTCCAAGCTTTCCTGTAATTTTAACGATATCGAATTTTACCGAGTCAGGATGCGCCTGGCGCCCACGGTTAAAAATTTCTTACATTGCTTTCTGCAACTTTTAAGTTCAACTTCCCACTTCCTGAGTTCACGAGACAACCAGTTAGGAAAGCGAAATTTATTAGAGGTTTTGAGAGGGACATATACGACCATGGCCTCCTGAACAACACTTGTGAGGAGATATACTTGTTGATATCAGACGGCTCCGAGATAGAAGCCCAGTCAACACACGACAGATGGTGGTACACTCTAATGTTCTCCACCGCTGAATACTTATACGATATGTGTGGGGAGGACCTTTAGAGGGAGTGAGGACCGGGGGATCGAAAACAGAAATAACTACAGCAAAATCAGGGTGATGCCCAATTCCAGGAACCATAAAAAATTAAGTTCGAGCCATACGTACCCCGTCCGTGTTTGAAAAACATCAATCTAAGTCATTACCTTGGTCATTTAGAATATTATTGTGCTGCCTAAGATCTAAAAAAATAAGTAAAGTGAAGGAGATAGTTGCATTTGCGTTTACAATCAAACTTGACAATGAGGACATTAATATGTGTTCAGTTATACCTGGAACGTAAAAATCCCTCGTGGTGAAGATCCTGCTTCACTGTAAGTCGCTCAGTGTATTTTCAATATCAGCGAGACATCTGTGGAAATCATCTGGTCTCGTCTTAGGAGGAAGGTGAAACATATCTATTAAAATACCTTCTCTCCTAGGACACTCAATTTCCTCCCACAGAGACTGGATTTGTTTGCAAATCCTCATGTCTTCGTGAGCTATATTGTCTGTGAACTGCGACGAATGTACCGCCTCCTATTAGGCCCGGGAAGATAAATCACGATCATGACGAACACATCAAAACCGGCGGCGAGTAGTTGGAGGAACTACCACTAGGATATAAACGATTCCCCGTTAAGCAAACATTCAACTAATTAGAGAGAGTAACGTTGGTAAAGAAACATTCATTTGTCGTCCGCAGGCCACAGACCTTCTTATAGTATCAATCGATGTTGCTCATCTGTGTACTTAGTGTTGGGCTTGTGGGCTTTTTCGGACGCGTGAAGTAGTTCTTGACGAAGATCGCCTTTGAAAGGTTTGAGGGCAATTCTTCTGCCACAAAGCAGGGACAGAGAGCTTCCCGAAGTCTTCTGCAGCTACAGAAACATAAAATTAGGCGTAGGTATTGTAGACATTCTTCGGTCGATGGCATCTTAGTGAGCCTTCAGTCGGTGGCTCTTCACGTTTTTCACATCGAGCGAGCACAGATGCCCGACGACGTCAGTGAAGGTGGTGACCGGATCCAGCTTAGTCCCAAACAATGCTTTCCGGCGGGATGATGAGGGGGCAACGCTCAGCTTGCATGCCATGGGCGTTCCGGCTTGCGCAGGGATTCGAGCCCTCGGGCTGATCGGTTCGGCTTACCAGGCAGTGCATCATACTCGGACGCCACGCTCACCTGCGCAGAGACCCGTACCCTCGGGCTCATGGGGTTCGGAATACCAGGCAGTGCATCATCTTTTGACGCAACGCTCGCTAGTGCACCTGCAGATTTTGCAGGGAGAGCTGAAGCGAGCGGGCAGCGCAAGTCCGCAACAAATGTTGTTCCGCCACAAGGCTTTGCCAGAGCTTCAGCATCAATCCGTGCTCGCTCACCAGGCACGTCGCGTAAGCTACGAACCTCGGCCCGCAAGCAGGCGATGGAGTCTGCCTGGAGTTCCTCCTGCTGTCTCAGCTCACGGCGGAGACGCGCGTTGTCTTCACCGATGGAAGCAATCACCTCGGTAGGGGAGAAAATTCCTTCGAGCACGTCGGGGAGAAGGGACCGAAGGGACTGAAGGCTGTGGATTTGACGTGCTTCAACGTCACCGGGAGAGGAGGCAGGCAGCGTCGCCGGACCCGTACGGAAAGCCGATGGCGGAGGAGGAGAATGGGTGGACTGGTCGCCTGGGTCACCGGAGACCACGCCGGTAACGTTAGGCGTAGTTCCACTATTGATCTTCACACCGCTCAAGCAGACAAATGAGCTCATCTGTCGCTGAAGAAATGATTGTTCGGTTTCCGTAAAGCATATAGAATAGAATAGAATAGAATAGTTTATTTCAGACATACATGTGTCATACATGCAGACTTCGTATGCTCGCAATGTTGGCACTCAGTGCAGAGCAGAAATCTTTGTCTTCCGTATATGCCGCGAGAGCAGATCAGACATGCGTCCTTACTCTATAAATATTATTAATAATATTATTAATTTATTCAACGGAATCATGTATACACGATACAGGACGGATTTGTCCAAGCTCATGGAGGCTTAAAGGCCGAGGACCAGACTCGAGATACTGCAAGGCAGATGATCCTACTCACCATGGGGGAGGAGGAAACAGGCAATGGTGGACAGGGTAGAAGAGGAAGAGGAGGAAGCGAGGGAAAAGTGGAAAGCGCGAACTGGTCGCCACTCCTTAAGAGACAGGAAACAGCAGTCGAGAGTCATGGTACACTGCAAAAAACGTAACTAGTATAAAAACCAATCTAATTCGAAAGAAAATAAAGTACAATAAAGAAAACATAGAAAAGAAGGATAGTATTAACGTGAACTGAGTTTGATAAATTGGTAAATAAACTTTCCAGCATTCTTTTGGTTGGAATTTCGAAGAAACAAGCGAGATCCAAGTAGCACAGAGCTCTGGGTCAAAATCCGACGATTGTTTTATAGTTTTGGGTATTGAGAAGCCCGAAAATTCCGCAGTGGAGCCAAATCTGAGCTCATTTGGCTAGCCTGAGTGTTTTGACCCTAATTCGCCAAAGAAGTGCCAGAATTAGGCGTCACTCCCTGGTAGATTGGCTGCCATGTGGCCTGTTTCGGCCAGAATCGCCAAACGAGTGTCAGAGTTAGGCATACTTCCTGACAGTTCGGCTGCCATCTGGCACCTCTGGCCCAAAGTCGCCAAACAAGTGGCAGAGTTAGGCTTACTTTCTCGGAGTTCTGCTCCAGGTCTGGCATCTTTGGTCCCAAATCGTCAACCAAGCGCCAAAGTTAAGGCCACGGAGCAAAAAAAAAAAGCGACGAACTTTCCTTTGGCGCCGTTTTCTCTACGCGTACCGGCAAAAGGGTGGCTGCTGTTAGGCGCGCATAACGAAAGCGCCATAGGGCGATCTTCGTCGGTTCTTCGCCACATATTGGCTCAATGGAGCGAATATGTGGGAAAGTAAATATCAGGGAATAAATCCTTCAGGCTTTTTTTTATTGATATTTAATTTTTGATCTAGCATTTCTGGGCCTAAACTGCGCAACAAGTGCCAGAGTTAAGCTTCCTGCATGAAAAGCTCGGTGGTGCATCGGGTGTCTTTAGTCCCAAATTGCCAAACAACTTTCAAAGTTAGGCTTCGATGACTGGCAGTACCGTTAACATCTGGCATCTTTGAACGCAAAGTTTCTAACAAATGTCAGAGTTAGGTAATCAGGGCGGGTCCCGTTGGCTATGGTTTATATATGTTAGAAGATAAACGACCGTTTTTGCATCTGTACAGGTTACACACGACAGAGCCACGAACGAAATGTGAGCGCATGTTGACTTGACGAGGTCTGGGCCCCATGCACCTTGCAGACAGCTGCGGCGATGCAAAAAAACAAATGCAGAGATTATACTAACAGGCAACTAGCAAGATATATAGATAATATAGCCAGGAAATTTGGAGCTAGGTTTAGAGGTTTACACAAAAATTATAGATAAGAGTAAGTACAATGATTTAGGATTTATATTATAAATGTTCACGTCATCTCCATATTTTTTTCAGAAATGACGGTGGATAATGTTTTAACGACTGGTGACTTTAGTTCGTACGAACTAGAGTTACCAATGTTAGTAGAGGGTGCGGGTGGTGCAACCTTAATAAATCGAAATTGAGTTTAGCTCTGCCCGTAACTTGCATTAATTAAGATGTCTCTTGATTTTTTTAGCCCAAATGTGGGCCGAATGTCTTTCCCCGGCTGGACAAGACAGCGGTGCACTGTTAGCAAGTGCCGTGTATTTGGTGAATATTTGGGGTGAAAAACACGCTATTTACACAAATTACCATAAATTTACACGATGAGTAACGGATAATACGTTCAGATATCATGCGAGGTTGTAAAAAACGTGTTTTGGTTCGGTCATACACGCATAACCGTGTAGCCGACCTCGATAACACGCATCGCCTCCGGCGACGACCGCGGCATTGCCGGCTATCGAAGCACCGGAATGCTTGGGGACACACTTAGAAAGGACCGTCGAGACAAATGCCGCGGAAAGAAACATGTCTCAGAAACAGATATGCACCAAAAGCAATTACGCCATGTCGCGGGACGTTGGCGAAACCCGCGCTTACCGTGGCTTGCCGCCATTTTCTGGTCGATGGCAATGCGGCTTCCCTCATGTCGCCCATGTTTGCATTTAGTTTAGGGCTCTTGATAATAGTTTCTTACACACCATAAATAAAGTCATGGGTCCAATTATTCGTTCAAAACAGTTAAAATGGATATAAAAACCGTGTCTTCGATGTGAACACGTGACATTGCAGTTGGCTTCGTTTTTGCTTCAACCTTCTACTGCTTCAACTGCAAGCGATCTGGCCGATCTGGCCATTGCGCAAGCGCAACGTCGATGTACGGTGGAAGCAAGAGCCGGTTGGCTTTCGTTCTTTTTGTTTGACCGGAGAAATTTCTGGCAGCCGCTATTGTTTTGGTTTGACGGGACGCGAGAAGCTTCGCAAAGAGCTTCGCAGTTTGCGAGCACATAGTGAAGACGTGGCCGGAGAAGTGCCCCTGTGATGTTCCCGGAAGACGGAAAGTAGCATTCGTCGTGTGTGCTTTGAAAGCGAGGGGAGTCACAGGGTCCACGAGTGCGCAACCACAAGCCAAGGTTCACGACAGCGCTGCGTTCTTCGGCGATCTCGTTCTGTTTGGGGCAACACGGCGATGCGAGAAAGGGCCGAAACGTTCGTGGTGTGTGGTGCGGTGCTTGTAGGTAGAAACCCGCACTAACGCGGAGCTCATATTGGTTGTTGTGGGGTTGCGTTTGACGGGTTTAGCCCCGTCGTCGTCAGCTGATCCGGTCCAGCTGGTCGGGGAGGACGCAACGAGCGTTCTTAAAAGTAAATCTTCCTTCGTTCCGTTTCAAAATGTGGAAGATTCCCGACGCATGCCGTGAGTAAAATGCTGCGGACGTTTTCAACAAAATTACGTCGTTTTAATTGGACAAGGGACTTCGGATAGTTTCCCTAAATCTGCCGTTTCTATGCTTCGTGTCGTTAGACTGCATTTGCACAGCGACGTGTTCGCACAGCGACGCACACCGCTCGAGTAGATGATTCGGTCCCGCAAACGACTGCTTATACAGAATTTCAGGGAAACTTTAGTCACCACCGATGTTTTCCTGTAAATCTCGTGTGACTCGTGTGAGTTTGTGGCGCTCATCATGCGGTGTGAATAAACTAGGGCAAGATTTTCTACCTGCCCGCAGATGCATGAACTGAGACCAATTTTTTTACGTAGAGAACATAGTGGTTTTTCTTTACGTTGGGAAGAGGCCCGAATTTGTCTCTTTTCCCTCTGGCACTGCCCCAAGTTTCAAGTTGCAGTTTCAGTAGACATACCTACTAACAGGTACAAACTGCTCTAAAGCAGGTAAAAGACTGGGAAGTCAGGACGGTGCGGACACCGTGTTTTGCGCTTCTCGCAAGGTGACTGATGCTTTTGCGAGGTATGCGGAATATGCAAGCGATTTTGTTATGCCCTTCGTTTGCGTCTCCAGAAAAAAGAATAAGATTATTTACAAATTTAGGCGCAATCACAAGCCAAGATTTACGATAACAGTGCGTTCGCTTCGGTGGTCCGTGTAGTGGTATTATACGCTGCTTTCTGCAACACCGCGTCATGACGAAGAGCTGGAACGGTCACGGTCTGTGCTGGGCTAGCGGTTGACAGAAACCCGCATCGCCCGCATCGGCACCGAGTGCACTTGGGCTGTTGATGCTCGAGCCTTTCATACGCGGCTTGTCGCCAGCTGATCCTGCTGCTCGACGGTGAGGAAGCGGCGAGTGTGACCTCTGAAGTAAATGTAAATCCTCGTTCATCCAGTTATCCAGTGTCAAAGTGTGGAAGATGTCCAACGTGTACTGAGGGCGGGAACTACGAGCGTTTTGCCTTGCTTTTATAACCGAAACCAGAGCAGCGAGATAATTGCCTTGCGTACTCCAAAATGACGCAAGCAATAAGTTTCAACAGGTCGATTACGTCACCGCGGATGTAGGCGAGACTGCGCACTGTTTAAACGCTTGCAGTATCCACGAGTGCTACCAGAAAAACGACGTCAACAGAGAAGGAGCTCGCGATTTTAGCATAATGCAGTGCCACGGGCTCGTGAATTTTCCCTGTGGCTATATAAAAATATGAAAAAAAAAAAAAAAAAACGCATCAGCGCCACATTAATGATCCCGAATAACACCGGTCACAAACTCCCAAGCCTCACCGCTTCGCTCGACACCAACACGACATACGACAACAATCTGCATCAAAACGCCCCAAAAGTGAAGGCGTCTGCTCCCGTACGCGTACTACAACTAGCGGAAGTGAAGTGTTGGGCGGATGTCCTTCACAATAATATAGATAAAAAATGCCTTGCGCAAGTATAATTTCCATTGATTATTGAATACGTACTGATAAAATCCCAATCATTTGTTTTTCTATCTGATTCAAGCGAGTCGGACTGCTCATAACACTGGTCGAGCATGAAAATAACAAAAATTTGAACTTTTTCATGGCCGGTTTAAGATTTATTGTTAGTACATCGCTGTTTTTCGCAAAGGACTCATTTTACAGATTTTGCCTCCATACTTTTTAAATGCAAACAGTTCTTACATACGGCTGTCCATTGTGTCGTGTTTTGTGTCTTCTTCTATAAATCGGTAACGGTCAGCAACCAAAGAGCTCACCCGTACATGTCAAGCATATATACGCCGCGGGGAGAATCCGTTGTTAGTAGGAAGTGTCGGGCGTAGTGTCGGTGTTGTGTTTGTGTATGTGTCGCTGCTGTGTCCTACGTGGTGCTCGTGTTGTCTGTGATGTATGTAGAGTAGCAGTCTACTCGTGGTAGTTCCCACCGTATACACCGACTCCTGCTTTTTTTTTCATTGGGGGCTAGAAATCGCACTAGGTGGCGCAAGTTACCGCCCGATTACAAGAGTTTGCTTGAGCTATTTATCCATGTAAGTTCAATATTCTTTTTTTTTTTGTTTTTGTTTTTGTCTAGCGGTTTTGTCGTAGCTGCCGACGCCACCGACCGCCGACGATGCACGTAGGTACCTTTGCACGTAGCTACGTCCGCCGCTCGGAAACTGTTTACTGTGCATAAAAGACATCGAACGAGAACGAACGCGTCCTGTATGCTTTCAGTTCGGCTGAAAGGCGCGGCTGGCTGGGCTCGTCCCGCGCCTGTTCTCGGCTGCTGGCCGCCATGTTTCATAAGGAACACGTTGAACCGTGCTTCTCGGAAGGCAAACACGGTGTAGCGTGTTAACTTTACACAGCACCTCATGTGTAGACGAAAAACACAGATGGCTCCGTGTAAAAGGAACACGTTTTGACGTGTCCGCTATGGGACAACAGTTTACACGTCTGGGCGTGTTATTTTTGCTAACAGTGTGATTTTTCAAACGCAGAATGAATCGGCTCCCTGGACTCGCGTGCAGGAACACACGCCAATATCCGGTCGGATGGTTACACATGCCCGAACGGAAGCGCCGTGAGACTGGTTCGCCGTTACCGCAACTGCTGCCATTCAACGATGGCTGCACCAGACTGATGGGCGTCGGTCTCCTAAACACATGCCATTATTAGGCGACACGTTGCAAAAGCGAGCGTAGCTCTGCGTTTGTCTTGCAATGTTCCTGACCACGTTCAAACACTATAACTAAACGCAGAAGCCGCCGTGGCTCTGTGGTACCGTGCCCGTTTCAAACTCGGGGTAATTAATATAAAATCCTGACGGCGGTGATTTTCTCATTTGTAACAACATGACAGCGAAACGCTGACGCCGTCCGTCTGCGGACAAAACAGTGGAAAGGAAGCGCGCAGCGTAGAGGGGATGAGCATAGTGAAGGGCAAAGGCGAGAGGGAGGCCACGCCCATCCGCGCTCGAGAAACCCGTGATGAGCGAAAGCAGCGTCAGGCAGCTGATGCCGCTGCGAAGAACTCATGGCGGCTGATAGAGACAGAGGAGCGGAGGCAGCGTCTGACTCGGCTGACCAAAATGTGGCCCAAGAAGCGGCAAGCCGTCGCGGATCTGCATGTGACAGAAGCTGGGGCCAGCGGGCTCGGCAAAACTGCGTCGCGGTAAATAGAGAAAAAAAGCTTTATTGCTGGATCTTTAAGGCCATATCACATAGGGAGTGTTTCCGACGTATCTACGGCGTTTCTGCGGACCTAATCGCGACGTAGAGCGGGCGTCGGGACGGGCGCTTCCTCGGCGTCTTTAGGTTGGCGTATATGCGCGCGTATTTGGCGGTCCGACCGAGACAGATCTCGGCGGCTCGACATATTTCGGTGTGGCATATCCGGAAGCCTATGGCGCGGTGCCAGTCAATCAGCTCGCGAGTTGACAGCCGGACGTTCCTTGTGGATCGGCTTGCCTACCTTTGCGGCTGTCTCAATTCAGCAGCCGAAAAGGGCGCTCGCTTGTGGCGTTGCTCGGAAGAACTGTAGAAAATATCTATATCTCTTTCGAACGAGCGATGAACGACTGAGGCACATCGGCGCCCGCTCTTCCGCTGTCCAGTGCTCGTTCTCTGCTTTGTTTGGTGCAAGTTCCACCCATTAAACTTTCAGTTTGAAACGAGATTTTGTTTTTTCGTTTCTGCTCCTGTCACACGGGACAATACGCAACTCGACTTGACGAAAGTTAGTGTGTTCGTACTCTGTGTACAAATTATGGTTTGATATTTTACTGTATATTTTGCCATCCCTTCTATATGAGCTTCGAAATAAAAACGTTGATGTCACTAGATTATCGAGAACTCTCTTACGTAACGTAATGAGTGAAACATACTGACTACGGGATCCTGTTGTAAATTGTACATCTCTCTTCTGATAATTTGATTCTCCTTCATCTTTTATCATTGCACTAGTAGCTAGAATCGCCTTTTTAATACGAATGCTGTTTGGACGACTACTAATTTTTGTTTTCTTGATATTTTTGCTCCGTGTAGTATTCCCTCTGTTTGTTTTTGTTTTTTGCCATTATGTGAGGGAGGTATGGCCTTGTCAAGCTGCAAATAAAACAGCTTTGTGCCTTGCCTTCCTTTTTTATGATGCAAATTCAGATTTATTATTTATTATTATTATACCAAAAGTTGTGCGTGTCGCAATGCACGTGTTGATTGAATTGCGATCTTTAACTCAGAGTCCCCCCGAACAAGGCAGTAATAACACCGAATGGGCAAATAGTGTTTTAGTTAAGTAGTGAAAATTCATTAAAAAAACTTCGAATTCCTAAGGTATTTTGCCTTTATACGAAACACTATTAAGAAGGTTCTTCAGAACGCAGTCCGTCCCTGTTTACCAAAAATCGGAAGATTTTCACAAAATGGTTATGATACAGCGAAGGACGCTTTCTAATGGGAATGTACAATTATTCTTTGAGCATCTATATGATAAAAATATACTTGGATTATTTAAGAGGCAACTAGTGCTTCATTGTTTCTTTGTTTTTTTGTAAACATAAGCAAAATAAACATGCTATTGTCACGAATGACTAATGATGAAGCGATGATAACTGAAGAAACCAAACGTTTAATGGGGTGAACTTATGCCCAAAAAATAAAAAGGGAACAGAAGAAAGTAGAGCGTTGCGGGCGTCGAAGTCGGCGTGAGAGCAGAGTCGAACGCTGGGGCAAAACTGACTGCAGATCAGCACACGGAGTCCCTTATGTACGCGCGTTGGGTTCTGGAACAATCGGTCTAGATTGTTCGGCGACTGGAATTCGGAATTCGATCAAACGAGAGTGTTCTCGAACTCACGAGAACTGAATGTTGAAAGAACAAATAAAAGAGCATTCCACTGACCGGAATCGAACCCAGACTTTCCGCGTGACAGTCAAGCACGGTAACCACTCGGCCACGCGCGCGGTCGCTCGCCGACGAAGGTGGCATTAGTCCCCCCATTTAAAAAGTCATCGTCTCGATGCCACGTAAAAGGCAACAAAACAGAGCGAAACAAACAAAAAAATGGGAACATGCGGAGGCTCGCGAAACACAATCCTATCAAGCGTTTCACAAGATCACAGTTCGCAGTCTTATCGCGCGTAGTACGGCTTGAGGCACACGACGTGGACGACTTCCGGTCGTGGAGCGCGGCGTGATGAAGTCCGTGTTCCTTCGGGCATCATCTCGTAGTTCAGATCCCCGAGTCGACGAAGTACTTTGTAGGGTCCGAAGTAGCGCTTTAGGAGTTTCTCACTGAGACCACGGCGGCGGATCGGTGTCCCGACGACGAAGGTTGTAGCAGCCAGTTTTGACACGTTGTTGGGCTTGAATACGGTGTCTGGCGAGCTGGCTGACTTCTTCTGCCCGTTGGTCAACCACCTGGGCGTCGTCGCTTCCGTCGACAGCCGGTTCGTGGGGTAACATCGCGTCCAGCATTGTCGTTACTTTGCGACCATGAACCAGTTGGAAGGGTGTCACCCCGGTGGTCTCTTGCACGGCCGTGTTGTAGGGAAACGTGACGTACGGCAACACCTCGTCCCATGTCTTGTGCTCCACGTCGACGTGTATGGAGATCATGTCGGCGATGGTCTTGTTGAGTCTCTCCGTTAGCCCGTTAGTCTGCGGGTGGTACGCCGTTGTGCGCCGATGGCTGGTGTGGCTGAGACGAAGAGTTTCTTGCGTTAGATGGGCCATGAACGATGATCCACGGTCTGAGATCAAAACTTTGGGAGCGCCGTGCCGGAGGACGATGGACTCGATAAAGAACTTGGCGACTTCCACAGCAGTCCCTGCAGGAAGGGCTTTCGTTTCGGCGTACCGTGTGCGATAATCTGTCGCGACAGTAATCCATCTGTTTCCTTGCGTCGATGGTGGGAAAGGACCAAGTAGATCTTTTCCGATCTGCTAGAACGGTACGGTCGGGGGAGCGATCGGATGCAGGTGACCTGCCGGCTTCGTCGGCGGTTTCTTGCGCCGCTGGCACTCGTGGCACGACCGTGTGTAGAATTGAACGGTTTTCGGCAGCTTGGGCCAGTAATACCTTTCACGAATTTGGGCCAGCGTACGGCTGTAACCAAGGTGTCCAGACGTCGGGTCGTCGTGGCAGGCTTGGAAGATCTCCGCTCTAAGGTCGGTAGGGATTACCAGCAGCCATGGTGTGCTGTTTTCTCCGAAGTTCTCCTTGTAAAGTACACCTTGTCGGAGGACGAAAGTCAGAAGGGCTCTGTAAAAGACACCGGGGACAGTACCCCCTCGTTCTTCGAGGTGCTCGTTTAGCGCGCGCAACTCAAGATCGTCTCTTTGACGTCGTGCCATGTCGTCAGTGTTCACTGCACCTAGGAAGCACTCGTCGTCATCGTCGTTGCTGCTGCCGGAAGGTGTTTCAACGGGGGCTCTGGACAGGCAGTCGGCGTCGCTGTGCTTGCGGCCTGACTTGTAGACCACAGTCATATTGAACTCTTGTAGTAGTAGACTCCATCAAGCGAGGCGTCCTGACGGGTCCTTGAGGTTCGCAAGCCAGCAGAGCGAGTGGTGGTCCGTGACTTCACGGAACGGACTCCCGTACAAATACGGACGAAACTTCGTGATTGTCCAGACGACAGCAAGGCATTCTTTCTCAGTCGTGGAGTAATTTTTCTCAGCCTTGGACAGTGTCCGACTTGCGTAGGCGATAACTCGCTCGGTGCCTTCTTGCACTTGAACCAGTACCGCGCCAAGTCCAGCGTTACTTGCGTCCGTGTGAATTTCGGTTTCCGCATCTTGATCGAAATGTCCTAGAACAGGAGGAGTCTGCAGTCGTCGCTTCAGCTCGTCGAATGCCTGCTGCTGCTCCTCGGCCCATTCGAACTTCTCGGCGTCCTTTGTGAGGTTTGTGAGCGGTGCGAAAATCCTTGCAAAATCTCGGAAGAAGCGCCGATAGTAGGCACATAGTTAAAGAAACCTTCGCACGGCCTTCTTGTCTGTCTGTGCTGGAAATGCTGCGACGGCGCCAGTCTTCTCTGGGTTGGGGCGAACGCCTTCGTTACTAACCACGAGACCTAGGAACTTCAGTTCGTCATAGGCGAACGGACACTTTGACGGCTTCAGGGTGAGTCCGGCGGTCCGCATGGCTTTGAGAACTGCTCGGAGTCGTCGCAAATGCTTGTCGAAGTCGCTGGAAAACATTACGACGTCATCGAGGTAGACGAGACAGCTCTGCCACTTCAGTCCTGCCAGTATGGTGTCCATGACACGCCAGAAAGTTGCTGGAGCCGTGCACACTCCGAAGGGCATCAGCTTGAACTCGTACAGCCCATCTGGCGTGACGAAAGCTGCCTTCTCTCGGTCCCGTTCGTCGACTTCGATCTGCCAGTAGCCGCTCTTCAGGTCCATGGATGAAAAGTATCGGGAGTGGCGCAGCCGGTCTAACGTGTCGTCGATGCCGGGGAGTGGATAGACGTCTTTCTTCGTCACTGCGTTCAGCTGCCGGAAGTCCACGCAGAACCTACGCGTTCCGTCCTTCTTCTTAACCAGTACAACTGGAGAGGCCCGCGGACTGTTTGAAGGTTAAATTATGTCGTCGTTCAGCATCTCTTGCACTTGCTCCTGGATCACCTCCCTCTCTTTAACAGAGACTCTGTACGCCGATCGATGCACAGGGCGCGCGTCGTCCTCGGTAACCATGCGGTGTTTCGCAACGGCGGTTTGGTGCACCCTCGACGACGTCACGAAGCAGTCACTGTATTCGGCGAGGAGGTCACTCAGGTGCCGTCGTTTCGGGCCTGGAAGCTTGGGGTCAATGTCGAGCTGCGCTGGCGCCGTAATATGTTGCTGAGGTGGGAATGATTCTTCAGCTATCGCGGCGATTTCGGCGGAGTTCCGAATTTCCTGGACGTCGCCTACAGCGGCACCTTTCGTGAGGTGTTGCGCTTCTTGTCGAAAGTTCGTCACGAAGACTACGGTGCGCCCATCCTGAAGTACAGCAGCTCCTCTTGCGACGCCTATTCCTCTTCCTAGGAGTAATTGAAGGTTTCCTTCAAGAACAATTTCGCCGCAGGTAGCTGCATCAGCCACTACGGGTACGACGACACTTGATTGCGGCGACAGGTTCACGTGGTCGGCAGCGACTCGGACGGCGGCTGACGCTGTTTGAGGTCTCTCTAAAGACGGAACAGGCTTGAGCAGCGTCACTCTGTTCTCACCAAGGTCGATGGCGGCGCAGTATTCACACAGAAAGTCCATGCCGAGAATAACGCCTCTGGAACAGTCTTGTAGAACGACGAACTTCACAATGCACGTCTCACCGCGGATCCCGACGCGTGCAGTGCATCTCCCGACTGGTGTGATGAGGT
The DNA here is from genome assembly GCF_016920785.2 of Ixodes scapularis. Classification (NCBI taxonomy): domain Eukaryota; kingdom Metazoa; phylum Arthropoda; class Arachnida; order Ixodida; family Ixodidae; genus Ixodes; species Ixodes scapularis. The sequence continues at coordinate 162,575,113 of NW_024609868.1, read as the reverse complement.
GCCCTCCGGCGGTTCGTATTTGTGGTCCATCCCACGGCGTCGTGACTTTTCGAAGGTGGCGGGAGAGCCTCCCACTCAAGACTGAGTAGGCTGCTCCGGTGTCCACGAGTGCTGATGCGTCGTGGCCGTCGATGATGACGTTTAGGTTTTTGGACACTACTGCAGGGGCATCGTTTTGGTCTCTGGTAGCGTTCAGGCGGGGGCCCCCCGACGTTCGTGGAGGATCTTGGCGTCGGTCGTCTTCGTCAACTCCACCTCCAGGGGTTGCCGCACCTAGTTTCCCCGGCGAGGAGCGAGGGGGGACAGGCTTTCACGTCGTGGTCGGTGCATCGGCGAAGCTGGAAGTCGTGGCGACGGCGACCGGAAATCTAGGCGGGACGCAGGCGCGGAAGACTGTTGTCGTCGCAGGTACTCGTCGATCTCAGTAGGGCGTTCACCATAACGGGGGCGCGGGTCGTTCGGGTGGAACCCGCGCAGCCCAAGTCGTCGGTATGGGCATCGGCGGTAGGTGTGGTTCGCCTCCCCGCAATGGAAGCACAGAGGGCGTCGGTCGGGCGTTCGCCACACGTCGGTCTTGCGGGGTGCGCGAGGCTCCGGGCATTTGTACTGAACCTGTTCGTCGTGGCGTCGGTCGTGCTGCGGCGCAGGAGACTGACGTCGGGGCGGCGCGACATAGGTGCGACGAGGAGGCGGTGGCCGTCGGGTCACTGCGGCGTAACTCAACGTCGGTGGTTCCGGAGCGGTGCTGACGAGAACCTCAGACTGCAGCGCTTGCTGGACTTCTTCCCTGACAATCTCGGCGATTGAGGGCGAAGCTGGGCTTGCGGCGGCAGGAAGAAGTTTCTTGATCTCCTCCCCGGACGACGTTCCGTATTATCTCGCGGATGTCCGTGCTGTTGCAGCCGGAAGACGAAAAGGAACCGGCGCCGGGAACTCAGTGATAGTGGGCGGCTCGTGCTTGAAGGGCACGTTTGATGTTGGTGGCCTCCGTCGTGAAGCCTTCGACGGTGGTAGGCGGGCTCCGCACGTGGCCACCGAATATGTTTTCCTTCACGCTGCGCATCAAGACTCTGAGCTTCTTTGCTTCGGATGCTTCAGAATCGGCGCGGTTGCTCAGTCGCAGGACATCTTCCACGAAGCTAACGACGCTCTCGTTAGGGCCTTGGATCCTCGCTTGAAGAAGCTCTTCCGCGCGTTCTCTTCGTTGCTGGTTCGTGAACGTTCTTCGCAACTTAGCCTTGAGTTGCTCCCAGGAATGATCGATGCTTCGTGGTTCTCGAACCAGTTCCGGGCGATTGCTTCCAAGGCGAAGTAAGCGTTCTGCAGACACTTTTCCGGTGTCCATCCGTTATGACCAGCCACTCGTTCATACTGTTGGACCCAGCCGTCGATGACTTCGTGGCTTTCGCCGTGGGAGGGAGCCGGTGTCAGAGGAGCAACGGGTAGGTAGACGACGGCAGGAGCGGCGGGGGTCTGCGACTGGTTGGCCATCGTCGTCTTCTTCGGCTTGGGTTTGTCCAGCAGCAAACCGCACTCAGGATCCTCTCCCTTGGTGCGGCGGCTGGTCCGAGGTTCAAGTTCCGCGCTGAGTGGTCTTCTCACCGAGCCGGGAAACGGACTTGCACTGCGGGCCCTGGGAGGGGAACGCTGCGTGGGCATGCGGTACCCCGCACCTCCACCAAAATGTCACGAATGACAAATGATGAGGCGATGATAACTGAAGAAACCCAAACGTTTAATGGGGCGAACTTGTGCCCAAAAATAAAAAGGGAACAGAAGAAAGTAGAGCGTCGCGGGCGTCGAATTCGGCGTGACAGCAGAATCGAACGCTTTGGCAAATCTGACTGCAGATCAGCGCGCAGAGTCCCTTATGTACGCGCGTTGGGTTCTGGAACAATCGGTCTAGATTGTTCGGCAACTGGAACATTCGGAACTAGATCAAACGAGAATGTTCTCGAACTCACGAGAACGCGATGCTGAAAGAACAAATAAAATAGCATTCCACTGACTGGAATCGAATCCAGACTTTCCGCGTGACAGTCAAGCACGGTAACCACTCGGCCACGCGCGCGGTCGCTCGCCGACGAGCGTGGCATAATGGTAATTAAAACCACTATCACACTATCCGTACATTCCTCCGGAGTACAGATGCACTGATGACAGGCAGAAGAGTGCAGAATTCGTGGAATGTTGAAAGTTACTTTTTTGAGTGATTAAAGAAGCGCATCAGTTGCAGTTTCATGTTAATACCAATAAAAATTTTGAAACACAGTATGTGATTTTAATAGCGTGAGTTTGCAACTGGTCCGTGGAGTTCACATAATTTATGTTTTGCCTCACAGTACGGTGTATGAGCGTGGTGGCAAAGCATACATTCTTGCAGAGCAGTAGTGATGTCATCGACAAAATATTTTCGAAAAATAATAAAATGGAACCTCGTGGTTCCCTTAGTTCCGCTAGAGAACGCTGAAACCCCGATGGTGATGCGAGCTGGGAGCGATGAGAGATGTGGTTCTCAAGACGAGAAAAACTGGAAGAGTGGAAGGCTAAGCTGTCAGTCTCTTCATCAGTATCGTGTGATACACTGTGTCGAATTTCACTCAATTTAATTTTATTTCATGACATCAAAGGCACTCTTTTGTGCGCATTACATGATGGTGGAGAGTTCATAACATTCATATCAAGCGAACTACAAAATCAACCTAATCAACACAGCACAAGCCTTGAAATGCAAGTAAAGGAAAGGAAACATATCACAACAGTATGTACAGGGTGTCACAAAAAGACACACCTTTTTTTATTGCAGAAATAAACTAGGCATCGCCGAACATACATTCTCCGCCCAAAGGGCAGCGCCAGAGGTCACAACCAGATACCAAAGTTTCATCCCGAAAGGACAGTTTATTTAAAAGTTATGTGATTTTCTAGAAATTTCAATGGGAAAATGGAGCCAATTTTTGCCCGTTTTCGGTTTCTAGTGCCACAGAGCCTCATGTATTCGAAAACTCTTTTGGCCGCCATTTTCCCATCGAAATTTTCAGAAAATCACTTATAACTTTTGATCAAGGCACCGGATCGGGCTGAAACTTGGGCATGTGGTTGTGACCTCTAGCGCTACCTTTGGGCGGAGAATAAGCGTTCGGCGATGCCTAGTTTACTTTTGCGGTAAAAAAAAAAAGAAAACTTGTAAATTTTTTTGTAAATAAAAGACAATCACACGGCACTTTTAAATGCAGTTTGTCAAAAGAAAAACACGAATATACATGAAAATAAATCAGTGGGCGTTGAGATGACTATTTCGATATACCAAGACAATTTTGTAGGGTAGGCGGTTCCAATCCATGATTCTCATAACAAGAGATGAAGAAAGAAATAATAGTGTGCGTGATTTGGGCCGCTGGATCTTGAGGGGATAATTCGTTCTTGGTGAAACATAGACGGAAGTTTGCAGTAGGTTTGCCAAACAAATGTTAGCTTGTTCACAATGGCACTAAAATGACAAAGCAGGGCAGATAAAGATGTGAAAGATGACAAAGTTGCAGATAAAGATGAACGGAGAACCAAAAATTACAAACCAATCACATTCACCTCCTCTTTTGTTTTAATATCTAGAGAATAAGGAGGCAAAAATTGCATTTCGAAGAGGTGCAGCCTAGCCACCGCTAATATAAGTAATAAGGCACGCATCATGATTTGCGTTTATAGAAAATTATTCTTGCGCAGTGTGTAGTTAATAATCTGCACTTTGCAGTTAGGGTTTTAATTTTATTTTTTGTAAATATTAACAAACGGTTGGTTTATTAGCTGAATTACATTCATTGTTGTGATTTAAGCTGCTTATCCATTCCTAAAAACAGCTAATTTTTTTTTTTTTTTTATACACACTGCAACCTTATATGAGGTCATATCTAGAGTGTAAAATACATAAACAAAACAGCACAGAAAAACAAGACAACCTTAAAAATGATTCATTAAATAGCGCTAATAAAATCAACATTAGAAAGAACAAGTACTTGTCCGTCAATTTTATTTCAATCATCAAAAGCTCAGTGAAGATTGTACCTAGCTTTGTGAAAGCCTATACCCTACTAAAAAAAACATTTGGCGCCTATATGAAAGTAAACGGGATCATACCGTTAACAGTTTTGCCATACCGGTCACCAGTTTGTCAAAGGTTTCCCGTATGGGTCAAAGGTTTCCCGTATGGGTCAAAGGGGTCCCTCGTATGAGCCATAATGGTCACCCATTTGGGCAAACAGGTCAGACCTTTGGCAAACAGGTCACTCGTCTGGGCAAATGGGCCACTCGCTTTGACAATGTTTTCGCACGTTTGCTCAAACCGGTGACCATGTTGCACAGACGGGTGACCGGCAAACTGTACCGGTTTAATGAAAAGGCTCTCCGGAGCCTGTTTGATACTGAACGTACAGATCAGCGGCATGCTCATGGCTATTTGAGTCGTGACAGCCTGTTTCCGGAAAGCCGGTAGTGCCGGTTCATCAATTTACAATCGCCCGTGTAATGCAAGTAATTATATTTATTTTGATTGTTCTGGATCGCTTATACAGCTACTGCAATAAGCAAAATTGTTTCTCTTTTTTTGTCTACGTAAACGTGCGACTTGGCGAGCCGATATTTTTGACAAAGCTTAAAAATTTTGGCGTTCTTTCTTGCATCAATTTACTTATTCAGCTCGAATATCTCTCGCAGAAGATGCGACCTCGTGAAAGATTATACTTCTATAATCCGTTTCACCTCAATTCAAGACTCAGCGAAGGTAGCGCGCGAACACGTGGCTGCAGGAACATCGAGCATTGCGAGAGCAGGCCCGCCGTTGGATCTCGTGCTGGGTGTTTTTTTCGCTCGGGCGCAAGCCGAGCTTCTGGCCGGAACCATTTCCAGCGTTCAAGTGTGCTGAAATGCGCGCGCGCGGCGCGATTCGCCTGCTTTCACCACGACGCAAACCTGTCGTGGTGGAATGCCTGAGGTGAGGGTGAGGCGGTGTCCCGGTGTCCGCGCCTTGACCTCGCCCCCTCCCTCCTCTCTGGTCACCTCTGTCACGTGACCCGAGGTAGAGGAACGCACGCTACACGCTGATAAGCATCGCCTCCAGATCTGGAAGCGCCCGCGCTAGCACCCGCCTTTTTCTTTGTCTGCTTGTTGTCCGTAACAATTTGAACTTCGTTCGTCTTGCCTGCTTCGATTTTTTGCAATTCCCTCTCAAGAACGTATTGGATGTGCACTAAAGCTATGAGCGTTCGAAAAGTCCTACGCGTATATCGGCAACAAGGGATTCTTCTAAGAACTCAGAAATTCTTGCGGTTTGCTTGGGTTCGGCAAACGATAGCTTGTGCGCCGCATCGTGTTGAAACTTCAAGAAGCGTTGTCGTTTTTATGTTGGTGTCACCTACTTTGACCTTGCAGACATATATCTTGGATTGCAGCTTTCAAGTCCGCTATTATTATTGTAAGTGCACTGCAACCTACTTGTTGACAACGATTGATTGTTCTACGCGTATTCTTTCAGATCATCTATAAAATTATGCAGCGTCTATTTTTGCGGCAGCCGGGAGAATAATTTCTCCGAATGACTGCCATTATAGTCTATAATTAGCTCGGTTGTTGTTCGCTTTGCAATCTTCTCAGTTGTATAAAAGCTTAGAGCGCCACTTCACATTTCACAGATCACTTGCGCGTTTGTACTCGTCTACGAAATAAGTTGTAATAAACTTCTACGCGAATTGAAAACAATATTTTGTGTCTGTTTTCCGGCCCATTTGTAAGCACGTGCTTAAGCATATTTTTTAAGCGTTTCCTCCCTGTTATAAATAGGCTTATGAGGTTCGGAACGTCTTAAATAAGTTTAAGATAACCAACTTTCCAGAGGAGACCCATTTACGGCTAGCAAATAATGTGCCTATCCGAATGGCGCGATCAAATCTGTGGTGACGTGCCTGGTCGAAGGGGCACCCGTATCGAACGGGCACCAGTATAAAACGGGCATCGTTTAAAACGGGTACCGTTTCAAACCGGTACCCGTATCCAGGCACGTAGCCAGGGGGGAGGCCTATGGGGCCCGGCCTTCGCCCCCCCCCCCCCCCCCCCCCCGACGAAATCTTCGATTTTGCCGGGACCTCCTTTCCCCTTTCCCCCTCATACAGCAATTTGTCATGGGCGCCCCCGAACCAATATGCTGGCTACGTGCCTGCCTGTATCCCCTAATAACGTTTGATCCAAAGAGATCGACAAGTTTGCCACCCGTTTGATTCAAACAGGTCGACCAGTTTGCCATCTGTTTAAATTTCATTTTTTTCTTTTTTCAGTAGGGTAGTTCCCGCATTTAGGAAACAATACTGCAAATCTTGAGAGCCACCCTTAATTATTTCCATCTTCAAAAGCAGAACATATATGTCCTGTAACGGCATCGCAGGAGAGTTACAGGAGCGACCACTATTGATTAATGAAAATGCAGTGAGTATGCAAGCGAGCTGCTAACATTTAATCCTGACGTTTACTCTCCAAGCAACAGTTGTAAAAGAAAGCGACCTGAAATCAGTCTTGGGTAGAAACGCGTTACTAGTACCGCGTTACTGTAACTTCGTTACTTTTTTGGTAACTTGTAACTGTAACGAGTTACTTTTTAAAAATGTAACTTGTAACTGTAGTTCTATTACTTTTTTCTGAGGTAACGATGAAAGTAACGATGTTACTTTTGTCGTTACTTTCCAGCGTTTTATCAATAATATAACACTGAACGAGTGCAATTTATCCATTCCTTGCACTTTCCAAATCGTCTATTTCGATATTTCGAGTGTCAAGTTGGCCTTGCACAAAGTTGTGAATACTTTCTTTCTCGCGAGTCACAACCCGAATTTAGCCACGTGTAGATTTTATGAAAAAATATCTAGATATCTTTAAGCACGCGCCTGTACTTTGTGACTGAACACTTACATCTTAGTATCTTGAAGCACAATCTATGTTGTGGTTGTTCTTTTTTCTCTGCAAACGCTTTTTAATCGGGTGAATCAACCGTGAAACGACAATACACGTGGAGGGCACTGCGCATGTCTCGTATTTTGATTAGCGCCACTACTCTGGCGTGGAAACTTTCAAACACTAGCTTCGAGAAGCAACTGCTGCTAAATTACAATATGAAGTAAAAAGCGTACTTCTTTAATTTTATGCAATAAAACGTCGTGAGGGGCGTTTTCTAGTTTTTTTCTTTTTTTGTGTTATAGAAAAGTAACTGAAAAGATACGTCGTTACTTTTTATAAGTAACTGTAACTGTAACGAGTTACTCTTTTGTTACGGTAACTGGAACGGTAACTTCGCTACTTTTTTCTGAAAGTAACTGTAACTGTAACGAATTACGTTTTAAAAGTAACTTACCCAAGACTGCCTGAAATACACATAGGGTCGCCCGTGGCCCCAGTACTGGTGGAAATTTATCTTAATGCATAAGACAATACAAGAACTGACAGCCAAGACGACACTGCCTCCAATTGTTGCTTAGTAAAAGGGTATGTAGGTTATATTTTTTATTTCTTCGTTTCGGGATACTCAATCACGGGACTTGAAAACAAAGGTGAGAACAGCAGCTCCGGAACTAAGGTTTACACTAGAATATCCAGATAAAGGGATGTTAGAGTTTTTAGGTCTTCGTGTGCGCATCGAAAGACGTCTTTTTTGGGTATACGGGAAAGAAAATACAAAACCTTTTTTAATAAAAAAGTGGTCACGCAAATTTTGTTAAAGCTGTAGTTGTGAAGTCTATTGATGAAAGCCAGGGGGAATTCATGTACCCATTCTACTCTAGAAAAATAATAGAAGAGACTTGAGAGTGCTGGGTATGAAGGAGATTTCATAACAATACAACTAGATGTTAATTTCATAGATTAACGTAAAGCATATAAAGGGCAAAGGTAAAAGGTAGCACTGACTCCGTTTTTTCATGAATTTTCTAAAAAAAACTTAAGACCGGCGCCAAAAAGTTTAATATGCATGTTTTCCTTAGGTCAGATCATAAACTAAATTGTCCGACTCCGTTTCAGTTTAGTCGTAAGGTATATCAGAAGGCAAATTTGGAACGGTCAGTTCTGTGCTAAGAAATGATCGTATATGAGATACCGCTAGCTTGTTGTTGTTATTTTTTTTTAGTACTTGGGACAAGCCGCCTCGGTGGCTCCGAGGCGAGAGCGCTGGCCTACGGATCCCCATGTGGTGGGTTTGAATCCCGGCCGAGGTGCCCGTAATTTGACGGAGGCTTATTGCGGAGCAGGCGCCGCGTAACCGAGCTTTCGGTTGCACGTCGAAAGATCCCCAGGTGGTCCAAATTAATCCTTAGTCCTCCGCTGGGGCGTTCCAGATGCCCGTCGTTGGTTTGGCACGTAAAACCCCTAAATTTGTTGTACCTGGGACAAACGTCGAGATGCGTAAACTATAGGTTTCTAGAAAATAAACCACGAAAAAATAAACACGTTACACTCAGAAATAGCGAAACATATTGAAGAATGTAAATATTTTACTGCAGGTTGGTCGCAGACGGAAGTTTTACAGACAGAACCTAATGCTGTTAAAAGGGTCATAAGTAAAACAATAAAAAAAGTCAATAAGTAATTATATTTCCCTGGCCTTGATGAAGCTTGACAGTGAGTGAAAAACGCTCCTTCGAATGTAACCTTATTCTTTGGTCTTATTTCTTTATGTGCATTGTGAACCAAGCGTCTACCAGAAGGGGGAAAAGAGACAAAACAGGGAGTGCGAATAATCGATTTTTGCAAAAAATCTTTTGATACGTGAACGAAGGAGTATAATTAGGGTTCCGCGTTTTCGATTTCTATTTTTCACAAAGTTGGGCGTTTATTTTAAGATTCAATTTTTTTTGTGTGTATATTTATGCCCACAAACGTTTACCGGCTTTTTTTCGGTGATTATGAAAAAAACACCATCGGACACCGGATCATATGATCCTTCTAACTCTGATATATATGATCCTTCCAGGAAAAACGGCACAGGTACATTGAAAACAAAACAGCATCGACAGTTAGCTTAGCATTTATGTGCAACTAAAAAAAAAGAACAGGACTACAAGCCAGTCTCTGCCTAAAAACATGGAACTTCACCTTGTGTACATCGCAATTACGTGATCTTAATATAGTAAACACATACACTCTAAAAGAAGCCGGTGCGTCTGCTTTCCTCCTCAAAACTCCGAGATCCAATCACCGCAACTTACGGAGGCAGCTCAGTGAATGACGACGCCCAAACATATGTTTACACCAAAAAACGCAGCCTGAGTTGTGACATTAAGCAATACAAGCGTGACGTTTTGCATTGCTTAGTGCCACAACTCAGACTGCATTTTTTGGTCTACACATATGTCTCGGAATCATCATTCGCTGAGCAGCCTCCGTAAGTTGTGGTGATTGACTCTAGGAGTGGTTGTGCGGGGAAGTAGATGCACGGCCCTTTTTTAGTGTGTGAGTACTTTCCCAGGGACTCCTCGTTGATCCACGCTCATTCTTTCCTGTTAATGAACCTGGGCTTCTAGAATGCCCTCTCAACGTTAACACTGGTCAGTGGCAGGCTGAGGAGAGAAGCACTGCCTGATCCGAAATCGGCCCATCAACCAAATGTGACCACCAAAAGAGACGCGGTGCAGTGTTTTGAAGCACAACATATTTCGTGTACTCACTAAACTCTGGCTGCAGGTCTTACATGAAGCTTAAAAACCTTAAACGCAGTTCACATACTTGCAACCGAGTAGGACGGAGAGAGACGAGACCGGTTTTTAAGCCTCTTACAATGTCTGAGGACCAGCTCCGCAGCATCGCATTCGGTCCTAAGACGTCGTAAGAGGCTCTAAAACCGGTCTTGTCTCTCTCGGTCGAACTCGGTTACAAGTGTGTGAACGTGCCTTTATACTAGCTCACACCCGAACGTTTTTTTTTTTAGGACCAGGAACTTGACACACTAGGCCGGATCACAGAAAGGACACAGATGTCCCACAAAGAACAACCCAATACCTCTTTTGTTGCATGTTGAACCTTGGAAGAAGGCCAATCACAAAGAGTCACACAATGTCGAACGTTGCAACGCCCTCTCTCCCCTCTTTCTATTCCACCCTCCCCCCACCCATCTCGACGCCACTCTAAAGCACTGACCACTTTCGGTTAAAACAAAATTTTAGAGAATGAATTCGGCTTACTTTCATCGGTTTTTATTGGTTTGAACTTAAAACGCCGAATCGAAAAACTGACCTTTTGCGGTTAAAACCGAATTTCTGAAAATAAATCCGGCGTACGTTTATCTCTCTTTATCGGCTTAAACCGAAAACTGCGAACCCTAAGTATAATTCTTATTGTATTTCAAGGGTCAATCGCAACGTGTTGGACACAGTGCGTATCTGGGACATCTGTGTTGGTGATGATAGTATCGAGAATGACTGTGGACATTTAGTTCTAAGAGATGATTAGGTGGATCATTTTTTTATCTGTGTCCAATCGATGCATTGTAAACGAAGTGTATGTCCGGAAAAATATTTATTGGTGTGTATCGGGGATATATAAGGAGCGAAAGAAAATAAAGGATTTAGGTGCGTTTAAGACTTCTATTCTTCGACTTCAAAATTTCCTATTTTCCCTGACCACGGTATCGGGTTTTAAACATCATGATTAGCGCTTTTGAGTTTGCGTTGAAGGTATGCAATCGAGCTTTCTTATATCAATCAGACAAGAAATCACATTTACATTAATTAATTGCCCTATTGGTTCAAGTGGCTGTTGCGAATCCTCCGAAGGACATCGATGAATGCCAATAACTCTGTGTTCAGTAGTGATCACTTTCTCACTGGTGGCCTGTACATTATTTTCACGGCCTTTTCGAACTCAAAACTCATATTTTTGGCACCAAATATGGGGCTATAAAGTGAGGATTCAAAACCAAAGCTCACAATATAAACCCCGATTATAATATATCTAGATGTAGTGGCATAGAAATTTTCCCACTTTGTTACCAGCGTTTTTTTTCTTTTTTTCCGATCACTAGCTTATTAAAGAAACAATGAGTCTGTATAACATTATGCTAGCTTACCTGGTACCATTTTGGTGTTTCCAGTGTATTTGGCTTAGCGCTAACATTCCAAACATTGGATAAATATACATACATGGCAGACATGCTTCCTTTCCGTCATATATCAAGCCCGTGCAGCTGCACCCCGAAAGCACACTTGCTTTCGGGGAGGGGCCAACAGGTTAGTGTAAACAACAGTTACGTTGGTCAATGCGATTCATACTTCATCATGACTATCCGCAGACCGATCGATTGTACCGTGAAACGGTATGGTATCTGCTACGACAAGTAATCGCATCTCTTTGTTTCCCAACTGGTACGCAAAACACAAGGACATCTGAGATGATTTGAGTCTTCGTTCAGACCGCACACCATTGACATGGCGGTGCTGTTGACACGTTAAAACGCAGAAATATGTTGATCGCGGGTTGACACTCTGTAACAGGAAACATAACCGAACGTAGAACACAAGACGCGCAGCCAGACGGCAGCAGAATCTGCCGCTCTTGGTCGCGAGGCTGCCATAATGTCGGCGGTTATCTAGCCCAGCGTACGTAGCACTGCTGGCATTTTTTTTTAAACTTCGTTGTTTCTGACGGTTTCGTGTCTTCGCTTAACAACATTAGTGAAAAAAAACAAAAAAAAAACTTCAGTTCGATTGAGGTGGTTTAGGTGTTTGGATTGCGAGGTTAAATCACCCTTGACCTTCGCTGCGCCGGCTCTTAATCAGCTCAACAACGCTTATTCGTGATGCGTCAGCTCGAACTTACGGAAATAGACGTAGAAAGGACAGGGTAATAAATAACAGGTGACTTCTGAGGTCTATTTCTGTAAGTTCAAGCTGACGCATCACTAATATGTACCAACAAGGTCAATTTAAGCCTGTAACCAAGGGTTTATTCGACGCGACACATGCGACATGCCCGAAAGACGAAACGGAAAGAAGTTGGGGCGGGAGGGTGGAAGCTTCCTCGAAAACTGACTTCTTCCTCCCTTCTTCTTGTGTCCGCTGGCGGGAGAGTCAGTAAATAGGAGTAAAACGCGATTTTGCTATCTTTTTCCTCCTTTTTCTTTTTTTTTAAGAGTGTGGAAGCGCTTGAGGCTAGTTTTCCAACCTGAGTATCGGTATAGATGCTCTCCAAGTACCGGAAGTATTCGAGGTAATAGGGACTTTTAGTAGATCGTTTCTACACGAGTGGTTCGTCCTCGAACGCTTCGTCGACACTACTGCGCATGGAATGGTGTCGGCAAAGTCCCCAGCGCGCAGATCACTGGGGACTTTGGTAGGCGTTTCTCGTTCGTTTCTCCTATTCGGACCGCAGGAGTCATAACCAAAACGAGGTCAGAATCGTTGATGATTCGGAGGAAATCCAGATGGCGGTCTCTTCTACGACAGACGTCGCCGGCCCGGCCGAGTGTTAGGCTAAGAACAGCGGAATGCTATTTGCCACTCTGATACTCTTTTTTATTTGAAGTTCGAACCAAATCATTGTGAGGAATGCTCACAATGGCAAGCGTTCGTAAACGCTGTAAACTACGCGTGTGAGTAAATTTTCGGATCCGGGCTAACTAGCTTTTATGGCGACCACGAGCACACGAAAGGATTCGGCTCAAAAGCAGAGGACCAGAATGATCGATGAAGTCCAATATAGAGACACATCACCTACATTTGGGGTCGATCAGACCCTTATTGTTGTACCTAGCTTCCGAACTCTAGAAATTTCGACAGGTAAATTTTACTTCGGCCGCATTACGCCGCAAGAATACAAGCCATTGAATTTTTGCCGCAGAACGTTCCAGATGTTTTCTAGAAGATGGCGCTGCAGGCGAAATGCAGTCATTATAATCGTTTACACGGTTGCGCCAGTTTTACCATTCACTAAAACACGTTATATGTCGCATGCGGTTTCATGAGACAACTGACTGTGGCTGCATCGTGCATAATATCGCAACCGTGTCCTTCAAAAGCGACTCACTGAAACATTGGCAAAGTTCGGCACGGCCGAACCTTGCCAATTCCCAGACCGGCTGCCGCTCCTATTTGAAGGTACCCAGCTCCCCACTGGAGACCGCTCATTCAAAACACGCGGCGCGCGTCGGGAACTTCGCCGGGAACACAATCAATGGGAAAAACGGGCCGCTAAAAGATTACTCTTCGCTCAACCAAGAGGCCCTCTGCGTAATCGAGAACACCTCGCGATGAGCGAATCCATACAAACGCGACGGCCGCGAATGGAGCAAGGAAAAGGGAACGTGGGAGGGACGAATCTCTTCCTTGCCGCTCTCAAATCCCTTCTTGTTTCTCCCGCAGCCCGCAAAAATTGGCCGATCTCTTGAGCACGGCCTCCCACATCGCTCTTAATAAGAATGATCGTCTCGGCTGCCTTCCTCGGGTCCAAAGCCTCCCCTTTTTCTATTTATAAAAGAAAGGAGTTTTGTTTTTAGATATGCCGTTTAGGTACCTTTTTCTTACTCCATTTTTTTTTAGGTTCCCCAACGTACATCTGCTGAATCATTTTTTTTTCTTTTTTTACATTTAGATTGGTTGATGTATTTCTTTTTTATCTCTTGGATTTCGGCGGAGAGGCGTTTTCATTTCGGCGCAATAAAAATGGAAGCGGGCGCGACTTTGTGTGCCCACGGACAGAAATGAGCTCATTTTTATCGTCGCGACAGATCTCTCCTTCGAGTGACGACGAATGAGATCTGGCGGCCGGGCACGCGAGCAAATGCGGCAGAACCCACTCGACTCTTTTTATACGCGACGCTCTTCTGAGAGGCACAGAAAGAAGGACAGCGAGCGGAAGCGACGTAGCTTATGCCGTCGTACTACACTGCAGCATTCTATGAATCAAGGCGAAAGCTACGGCCACTGTGAGTCAATTAGAGGGACATAGCGTAGCGTGTGACAGCTCTGTGCAGGAGGAATGAACTCCGATAATCTATTGTCATACGCCTCGCCCTAATGCTTTGATTGGATTGTACAGGCACGACGTCCACCCTTTCCATAGTGTATTATTTTTTTATAGTGAAACCGAGTACTCCTAATATGATTTCGAGGAAACACTTCTCCTACATTTTCGCTTTCGCATTACGTTTTAATAGGAACTGAGCTGCAATTTAAAATACCACCTTCCCTTCGCTTTCTAGGTGGATACTTTAGGTGTCATGGTGCATTGAAGTAAGAACTGATTGACGAAGGTTTGACGAAGGAAGAATTGACGAAGGTTTGCAGTTTCGGGTCGCTCGACTCATGCCACAAACCATTCTTTGCTTTCTGACGTAGCGGGTGGAGTGACTAAAAGAAAGCCGTAAAGTTTCCTCCTCCCTGCGCGCGCTCAACTTCGCAACTTTTGACGAAAAACAACGGGACTTTCCGTCAATGAGAGCGCCGGCGGGGAGGCCCTGAATTTTATGAATGACAAAGAGATTCCATCTCGACAGCGGCTTTCCTGGAGTTAGCAAATTCCGCGTAGCGAAGCCTTCGAGCTTGTCGTCTGCTAAACCAAACTCAACGAAACCACCACCGACTCCGCGGCTACTCTAGGTAACTCTCGCCTCATTGAACTGCACTACAGCGGAGTCACTCTCGACGACAAAATATTCATTTATAAGAATTGGGAGGGCTGTCAGTCCTAATGTTTGTACGCAAGCTATTTCACGGGCTTATCGAAAAGCATCCAAAAAGTTTCAGTGCCAACAACAGCTTAGAAACGGGGGAAACGGCACTTTTTCTTGTTCTTCCCATAGAGTCCCATGCATTGGCTGGTGTCAATCAATGGCCGCCGGTGGCGACACTCGGCCCGAGCTGCCGAGGCCGCGGTCCGCGATCGAGCCTAATACAACACAGATCAGTGGCTTGAACCATGGCTTGCATGGGACGTCATTCTGCAGTGCGTGTGGTTAGTCCTGCTTACTGTCAGCTTTGAGATACAACTTCGATTAAGTTAAACACTGTGTCTAGAGTGCCGTCCGACGGCCCTCCACTCGCGCCTTCATGTGCCGTCCGAAAGTGTTAAGCACAAGTCACGCTTACTCTGACATCAACATACAGCGCGAGAGAGATAAACGCCACAGTCGTGAGCAGCATGCTTTCTCGGGTACGTATATGCCTGCGTAATGCAGGTGCCCGATCTTCTCAAGTTTGCCGAATTGACACTCGAACGTTTCGATTTTGATTTAAAATAATTTTTACCTGAAATTTCACGTTCTCCAGAAGCGACAACAGCAACCTCTAAAGTTTTTTTTTTTTTTTTTTTTTTTTTTTTTTTTTTTTTTTTTTTTGGGGGGGGGGGGGGGGGGGGCGAGGGGGTATAAAAAAAGTAACACGCGATTATTAGCTTTTTTTTTTTTTTTCAGAGACTTTCTAAGCATGGCTCACGCGTCCGGAGCTCCAATTCCAGCAAGCTCGTTGGCTGAACGAGATTGGTGGCGCGGGAATACTTCCGACCTCCTGTGGCTATCGTGGTTAGGAGATTCGAATGAGGACACATGTCGTACACCCGATAGATGTTTGTTCGTCTTCGGCTTCGGCCGTACGGATCTTGATCGGACATCTGCCGGATATTAGTTGCCCTCAGGGCAGTTGCACATTGCTTCCCTTAATCACTCAATCATCTTCTTATTAATTATATTGATAGGTATGATATGTGAATGGAGTCACCGCTGATGAATTTCTTGAAAATATATATATTTTTTTTTTAATTCAGGAAAAGGGGAATAAAAGGGGAGGAGATTGTTTTTTCACACCCCTGACATTTTTAAATATTTATTTGCGTTTTGATATGGGTCTAGGGGCTGTTTGTATGCAACTTTGGTTTTGCGTAACTTTTATTTCGTATATAGTTGTATTTTTGTACTTTTACATTAATTTTACTTCGGTGTGCTGATGTTAGAAGTTGCGTATACAATTTTTGTGTCGCGTAATCTCGTCGTGTATAGGTGTATTTTTTTTTTCCAACGTTCTGTGTAACGGACTTTGTTTTGCTTTGTATAATTCTGTTAAAAGTAGAAAGTATGCGACTTATTATAATTATTTATTGTTCCATTATTCAGCGCATGTTTGAATATGTACAGGGTGTCACGAAAGAAAATTTACACGGTCTTTTTTACCGCAAAAATAAACTATGCATCGCCGAACGCTCATTCTCCGCCCAAAGGTAGAGCTAGAGGTCACAACCATATGTCAAAGTTTCAGCCCGATCCGATAACTTAATCAAAAGTTATAAGTGGTTTTCTGAAAAGTTCAATGGGAAAATGGAGCCCATTTTTGCCTGTTTTCGGTTTCTGGTGTCATAGAGCCCCATGTGTTTGAAAACTCTGTCGGCCGCCATTTTCCCATTTAAATTTTCAGAAAACCACTTATAACTTTCGATTAGGTTATCGGATCGGGCTGAAACTTTGGCATCTGGTTGTGACCTCTAGCTCTACCTTTGGGCGGAGAATGAGCGTTCGGCGATGCCTAGTTTATTTTTGCGGTAAAAAAGACCGTGTAAATTTTCTTTTGTGACACCCTGTACTTTGATTTTGTATTGTTGAATGGTTGTCCTGCTGACAAACTTGAGACGTTGCCCAGACCACCCCAAGCTCCCTCTGACAGCTTTCTTTCCGGTACTGTGTTGGCTCCAAGCCCATAAAAATATTGATTGATTGATTGATTTCTCCCTTTGAAGTTCGTGACTTTCTACGAATATCTTGGTGCCGAGATTACATCTAACGTGTCATGGCAGACTCATACTGATCACAAACTTGCTTACGCCAACTCCTTTGCTCTCATACTTTAAACAAAATTTTATATTAGCCCCGTGTCTTTGAAATTACTTTTATTAAATCATAATATTAATAATAAAAATAATAATAATTTCGGCTTTTTACTGTCGCGGCACAACAGAACAAACGGAGAGGGGAACGTCCCTAAGTGGCTAAGTGACGCGCAATACTAAAGCTGATAATGGAATGAATGTGTACAGCTAGTAAGTTTGCATGACGCAGATTATACTGAAACTTGTGCTTAAAAAGTAATGCATAAATTAGTGTTAAAATATAAAGTTAATAATGAAAGTAGTGATACCAAGACTTTAAGAGACTACTCGTCGCGATGCCTGTTAACGAAGGGTTCGAATTTTTCGGTGGACATTGTGGAGGTCAGCTCGGGGGCAGTCAGCTTCAAATCTTGGCTGCGAGCATGAAATGAGTGCCTGGATGACGCAGATATCTTCTAAGAAGCGCCTGCAGTCTTCCTGTGTGGAAATGGAGGCGGTGAGCTTTAAATGGCTTCATCGAAGTTCCAATGAGATTAGAGAAGAGGCAGATTGAAGCAGCCTCTGATCAGTTAGCAAGACTGTGCCATTTCTTATCTCTGAGCGGGATCGATGTAGAAATATCTCTGTAGGCGGACAGCATAGATCGAAGGACGCTTCTTCTCTGCAGTGTGTAAGCAGTCCTCCGCTGTACACTCTTGAGGGATTCTTTGAAGCGACTTCTGATAGGTATTCGAGACAGGGGACCAAAACTCCAGCTATTGCAGTGCCAATTCGATTTGAAGATGGTAAAATGCGCTTGGAAGCAATTCCCGCGTGATTGTTGTTACGAATTCCAGCGTTCGGCGTGTCTTCTTAGATTGTGGTGCCTACGTGATTAGCAAAGCTCAGGCTGTTGTGAAACTTTCTCCCAGAAGTTTGGTGGAAAGAACTCGCTGGAGGGAGACAGTACCAATCACGAGGGGCTGATTAGGATGGTTTTAGCTGCAGTAGTGACCGTGATCGTCACGGTCTTCGTCGCATTCAGTGGTAGGAGGTTGTTCAGATACCAATGGTGGCACTTATCTAGGTCGGTTTGAAACTCCAACTGCGAGCGCCGGGAGGTGAGGGGCTTGATCAGGGTAAAGTCGTCGGCGCTCAGAATGGCCGCAGAACGCAGGTTTCGTTGATTGCAATGGTGTAAATTGAAAATAGCATGGGACCAACTACACTCCCCTGAGCTTCCCCCCGAGAGAACGTCGCAGGATGATGATGTTCAGCCGTGAAACAGTACGTGCTGTGTCCTCCCAATGACCAGGTTGTGCAGCCATTGAAGTAAAGAGCCCTGGATACCTGCGTTAATAAGTTTCACAAAGAAAACATGATGATCCATCCACTCGAATGCCTTCGCAAAGTCAAGTTGTACCAGCTGATATGGTAACATGCTGTCAAGGGACATACTGATAGCGTGCACCGCGACCCCCAGTGTGAAACAGCACTGTCCTGGACCGTGCAGTTTCACAGCTCTGTCCAGGACAAAACCCATGTTGAGCGTTGGATAGCACATTCTTTTCTGTTAGGTGGCAGAGCAACGTTTTTGTTGACTATACGCTCCAAAGTCCTGCAAACGACAGATGTAGAGGCGATTGGGCGGTAAGACTGCATAAGCATTGTGCGTGTTCCTCCTTCCTTGTATATTGGGGTGACAAGGGAATTTTTTTTATGATGAAAGCACGTAACCAGAACTGATAATCTGTTGAAACACTTTTCTCAGAACTGGGCGAAAGAGTCTACTAGCTAGCAGCAGTTCGCCAGGTCGCCTCTAGAATCCCAGAGCCACTTCGACAAGAGTTCCTCGCAACGGGCTCTAGTGTGATTTGCAGAGATGGACTGATTCCCAACACGAAACCGGATTTTCCGGAGGTGGTGGAGGAGCTGAGACGATCAAAGTTGGAGCTCGTGGAAGCTCATAAGACAGAAGTTTCCGTTGTGATGAACAATGGCAGCTTCAGCGAAAAAATCGAAGCAGTTCTCAACAGGTACCTCAAAACACTGAAGACCAGACCATCAAGATCCCTCCGTACAGTACTAAAAAATATCTGCAAGGAAAATAAACTCTCCTCCATGCTGACTAAGATTTCAAAGCCGTGAAGCCGGTATATGCGTGTGTTCTTGACTGCAAAAACCCAGAAGCCGGACATGCCATTCAGGATTATCGCCTCAGATCCTGACTGCTGGCAAAAGTATCGGGTCCTTTTCCTCCAAAAACACCTTCCAGCGGTGCACCTTGAGCAGCCATTCCGAGTGAGCAGCTCCCTCGAGGTTCCTCCGAGAGCTACACTCATGGGGTCCCTACATCACATTGTTTTCCCTCCATGTGATGGACATGTACTACAGCCTCGACATGGAGGTGCTCATGGACTGCGTTGAGCAGGCTGTCATACAATTCGGACTCGTCGAATTTCAGAACTCTACCTCCATCTCCCTCGACGCATTTCAACAGCTCTTCAGGCTGTACGTTATGTCGACACTGACTGAACATAAAGAGAAGATCAGGCACCTGCATAGGATCCTGCCTGGCGCCAATTCTGAGTGAGATATATATATATATATATATATATATATGTCAGCTGTGGATGTGGCGGTGAAGAGGGAGCTGAGTATCATGACTCCGGGAACCGAGACCTGCCGATACTTCGGCGACCACCTCCTGCTTCACGACCGGAACGTATTTCATGCTTCCATCGAGCAAGTGTTCTCACACCACTCCCAGGGCCCTATCTTCACGAACGAGGAGCCTGCCGCGGAACACCTGCAGTTTCTTCATTTGCGCCGTCAATCAACACCAAGCAGCCTTTGTTGGAGCTGCCAACGGCGACCCCTGAAGCTGGTACACCCCTTCGCGACCCACCACTAAAAAAATGGAAAATTAGAAAGTAGGGTCTTGGTAAATAGCCTTGGCCTTGTGGTCTTCCTGCCCATCTCGCCCCCCCCCCCCCTTTCCCATGCCAGCCTAAACAACCAAATCAATCGCATCAAGAAAGAAGGTTACCGAGTGACCTCATTGCAACCACCTTAAAGGCATTAGTATCAAAGTCTTCCCTCGACCGCAAAAAGCCACCCACCTAAAGAACATTTCGCTCACGCAATATACCACAACACCTCACACCGCCTCAGGGCAGTCGCCAGAAGGTACGACGTCGATGTCGTATTTTCGTGCCAGTATATGTGGGGTTCTATGTGTCGTCTTGTAAATGAACCCCCGCCCACCCAGTCAGAATGTTCCAAAAAGCAGTGCACAGGCTTCGTTCCCCGTGCGTCAGGGCGCAGCGCCCTGTCTGGCCACTATACTCTGCGCCACAAGACAGAGGTATAGACCTCCGTCTTTTGGCGCGGGGTATATCGGGCAGACAGGGCGCTGCGTTAACGACAGGTTATGCGAACACGTGAGAGAGGGCGATGCGAGGGAGTCGCAACAGCCGACTGAGATAATTGAGCCGTGAGATAATTGAGGCCTACGCGATAATTAGGATTCCGTGTTTTTTTAGTTTATTTTTTTCCGAAAATGCGGAGTTGTTACCAGTTTATTCTTGTTTCATTCCAAAATTTACGAAATTTGGAGCTTAATATCACAGTGTTTCCTACCAAAGAAAAATAATCAGCTGTAAACGTATGCTAGATAAAGAAAAATAATGCGCGCTTATATGAGTTAATATTTCCTCAGCTGAATTTGGTGTTGGTGACATAGCCATTGGCAATATTAATTTGTCTCACCTTAAAGGTTGCACACATATGTGACTTCGATAACTGTCGATACCTTAAAAATAAACTCCTGGAGGTAGTCGCTGGGTAGTCCGTATTCATCCAGTCCTATTTTATGCTACCCCCGCGGCTGCGTGAGGTGGGGTGGTATAGGATGCAATAGAGAAGTTTCAACTGCCCCTCTTCAACATGATAAAACAGCCCAAAGAACACGGAGGAAGAAAAAAGAACAAGTAGAACGAAAGAGAGCTGACTCCCAATTGATTTAGTTTAAATTAGTTTGAGTCGGCGCTTTTCCGTTCGACTTGTTATTTTCTCATCCTCCGTGTTCTTTGCGCTGTTTCATTATGTCCAAGTACCAACTAGCTCAAATCACTACTTTACTGCTCCTCTTACAATTCTATGCAATATCTGTGGTCCATAGCTTTCATGGTTGCAAAAACCCAACCTCCCCTTCCTCCTAAAGCACAAATAGTAAGGCCCAAACTGGAAATCAATACAGAGGCTTTTGTCGTGAACCGAAAGTACAATGACATCTCATCCTGAACCTTGACGAGATAAGCGGTTAGACCAGATTTGTGCTCGTTACTTGAAAAATGTAATGGATTACAATTACAAATTACCAAGCATCAAATGTAATGGATTACCGTTACAAATAATTTCGCTAAAAAGTGACGAATTGCTTTACTCGTTACGTTACAAACTACTTTCTCGTTACAATTTCCGTACACTTATAAAAAAAAAAAAACAATAATTTTTTTTTAATATTTATGAAAAGGGTTTTGCAACACTACTACTCATTTCTGATACACCCGTATTATTGCAGTTCTTGCAAAAATAAAATATTGTATTTAAGGGAAGGAGTGTAGGTGCACTCCGTTCACATGTAAGCTGACAAGGCACCGAAAGCTGCAACCACACCCGCCATCCCGGTAGCTCCGGAAATGATCCCTGGAATTGTGCTGACAAAGCTAGCGGTGCGCATGCTCAGTAGCAGTGTCTACCTCCGCTACGAGGTTCGGAGCTGAAGAAGCGATCTACGGTAGCTCCCTTTTTACTCAGGTGTTTCGACTGTTATTCACAAGAAAAGAAATACTTGGTTCTAACGTCACAATTTATAGCCAATGTAGAATGCAAATGCCCCAGCTTACCTGGATGTGCTTTCGTATATTAGAGTTTGTTGGTGTTGCTGATGACATTGTGTGTTTTTTTCGCAAGCAAAGTATGCACTGAAATTCTAGGTTTCCGTTCTCCTTAATGCCCTGAATTTTCAAAAATCCCATTAAGAGATGGTCATGGAGACGACGGGCAGTATTTTGAATGGCTCAGGCGAAGAATCTTTTATTAAAAAGTAAACACTCGATCACGCCGTAATTATTTGAAAGCCAATAAATCAAGCCGCTCCAGTGCGGTTTGAAGCCATTAGTTTGTTTCCCCGTAGGGCACGTCGTAGCCTGAATTTCTATTGTAGCGTTTGTTTTTCTATTTGGCTGCAACTGCCGTCTTGAATTAATCTCTGTAGAGCGGATATTCACTCAGCTGGAATTGATGCCCGGGCAGAGAAATAGCTTTTCGATCAACCTGAATGCAGTCAAAGCCGCGACTTGCGGCAGGTGTTAAGTGTACGGAGCTACGCCGTGGCGAGCTCGAAAACTTCTAGTGCTCATCTCAGCCCGCCATTTGGACGGCAGTTTCTCCAGGAACCGTAGCATATTAAAACAGCAAAACAAAGGGTAGCGATTTTCTTCTTTTTTTCATTTTTACCTACTATTCTTTTTTAGTGCTCAAATTCCACACTGTAAGTATATATACGTACTTTCCGTCATAATTTAGTACTGTTCAGTCCTTTCCCCAGAGCGCACTCACTCTAGGGGAGGAGACAACTGACAGTCACATTGGCCACTGTACGATAGGAGCTTACCGTTCAGACCAGCGTTCCAACATGACTATCTGTACGTCGATCGACTGCACCTAATCTCTCAAGTGGTCTTAAACTCTTTAATGTAATGTAAGGCGGAATGTCAACCTGCGACCCTCCGCCCCCTCCGATCACGGCCCGACCAACGGCATCAAAGCCCGACCAGTTTACGTCATCTCATCCCATCATGTTGTTAAACCACTGATACGCGAACACACGGACACATCGGCGATAATTCCATTCTTCTCTTCACGAGGCACAACACTGCCACCAGGATGTTGCTGCTATGTTAATGACACGCAGAAATACAGACCCAAGTTGATTCCCGGTTGGCACTCGGCATTGGAAAACAGAACCGAACTCAACACGGAAAGCACCCAGGCAGCCGGCAGCACAAGCTGCCTGTCTTGGACGCAGTTCCTGCGATTTCCATAACGTCGAAAACGTCGACACAGTTCCGCGTGGTTCCGATACTGTAGGACTGTAGCTCCGCGGTTCCACGTGGGCCCGGCACGCAATCCAGAGACGGCCCAGTGTACGTAGCACCGCTAGCACTGCTCCAGAACTTCACTGTTTCTAGCGGCTTCGTTTGCTCGTTTGATTAAATTGTCGATAAAAATGTCAATGCAACCGAAATCTTCTTCACGTTTGGACTAGAAGACGGAATTACAGGCAGCATTTGCTGCCGCCTGAAGCTCAATCAACTTAACAACCTTTACTAAACAACGTGCGCGACGTGCTCGAGGAACGAAACCGAAAGAAGATGAATCGGGAGGGCGAAAGCTTTCTCCGGTCTGCCTAAAGATGGAGAAAAACGTTTCGCTCCTCCCTGTTTTACATGTCCGCTTGGGGGCGCGTCAGTAGAAGGGAGGAGGACGCGCCGTTGCTACCTTTTTCTTTCATGTTTTCTTAGAGTGCACTGATCGACCACTTGGAAGGACGAGGGGTAGCGATTGTCTGAGCCTTTTCATGTGCCCTACCAACGTTCGCACTCCGGCAAGGTATTCTCTACAAAGAAAACTTCGAGGACAGCATATCGACGTGGCACCTGGTAATACTTACAGGTCTTCGAGAAAAGATCTTTCAAGCCTCCAACAACGACCCGACATGTGGTCTCCTTCTTTACAACAGGAGTCTCGCAAGGATCTGAGAAAAGCACTATTGGCCCAGGCTCCCGAAGGCTCTCCTCTACACTCGATCGTGCCACCAGTTCAAGCGACGGAAGAAACCGCCGACCAAGCCGGCAGGCCTTCTGCAGCCGATCGCGCCCCCGACTACACCGTTCCAGCAGATAGGAATGGGTATACCTGGACCTTTCCCGCCGTTGACGCAGGGAAACCGATAGATAATTGTGACAACTGGTTCTCTAACCCGGTACGCCGGGACAAAAGCACTCCCGTCGGGAACCCCCGTGGAAGGAGCCAAGTTATTCATAGCATTTTTCGTCCTCCGACACGTCGTTTCACCAAGTCGTGATTACGGACTGAGGCTCATCATTCGTCACTCAAATGACTCAAGAGATGCCCCGCCTCGGCCACACCGACCACCGTCGAACACCGGCATACCACCCGCAGACCAACGGGCTGACGGAGCGATTAAACAAGACTATCGCCGGCATGATCTCGATGTACGTGGACGTGTAACACGATACGTGGGATGATTTGTTGCCCTACTTCATGTTTGCGCACAACATGGCGGTTCAAGAAACCACTGGGATTGCACCTCCTCAGCTGGTGCACGGCAGAAACGTGTCACCAATTTTCAACAACACGCTGCCCCACGACCCGACGGACGACGTAACCGACGAAGCTCAGCTTGTTGCTCAACGGGCCGGAGTCCGCCAGCTCACCCGACTTCGGATTCAAGACAAACATCATGTCGACGCTGGCCTCTACAACCTTCGTCGTCTGGATATTCACTTCCAGCCCGGAGACTAAGTGTGGGTGTGGACGCCCATTCGCCGCCGTTGCCTCAGCGAGAAACTGTTAAAACGTTATTTTGGACCCTACAAGGTCATTCGCCGCCTTAGGAACTCGAACTACAAGGGGCTCCTCGACGGGAGCCAACCATCAGTACGCCGTCAGCAACGACCCGAAGTCGTCCACGTAGATCGACTCAAGCCGTTCTACGTGCGCTAGGATTGTGACACTGCATGTTAATTTCGGTTTACCGTAAATGTCTAACCTTTTATTTCTTCTCACGTTGCATCGGGACGATGCACTTAAAAAAAAAAAGGGGGGGGGGGGGAGGATAATGCCACGCGCAGAGCCGAGCAAGCAACGCTCGGACACGCACCTCTAGAAGGTTCGGGTTTTGTCTTACTCAGGGCGCAACTTTTATCATTTCGTCCTTGTTTCTTGTTCACGAAAGTGGCTGTTCATTCTGGCCCCGAGCCCGCGACGCTCGAAGCTTCCTAGCCGAACATTCAAGATGCGGACACACTCCAGATAAGGAGCGGCCCGCGACCGAGTCAGTCTCGGTCTCGCTTGCTGTTACGCCGCCAAATCGCCGCCCACTTTTCAGCTGCCTCGACGCTCGTTGTCCATTTTGTTTGGCCTAAGTGAAATCCAAAACAGAGCAAAGACGAGACGAGGAAAGAGTAGAAGGTAGCCGACAGGACACAGTGCTGGCTCTCAACTGAAGATTAATTTATGTTGGCATCCAGTATAAATAGCAAACATGTCACACTCATAAATCAAGGAAAAACACAAACAAGAAATGGACATCACATGTTCAATACGACACCGTGACTGGTTTTTCCTCCTCAGTCCAAGTACTGCCGCTCTTTATATGAAAGCACAAGAGACGGGGCGCTAACAAAATCTGGTCCCGGTCTCGCGATGTCACGAGCTTCTTTAATTTAACGTGTGACTCTCTTTATTTTTAAAAACCACTTGGCACGTGTCGAGACTAGAAGGCCGCCACAATATCTGAAGTGCACCCCGAGGTGACAGCAGAACTTTAAAAACGTTTTATCGGTGTTCTCTGGGGCGATCGCTGACGCACGTTCCTGTTTGACCAATAGAAGGACGGCCGCAAGATAATCGAATGGAGTAGACCACTCCCCGCACATAAGCCACGAATTAATTTTGGTGTTTTTTAGTGCACCCAATCTAATTTTGAACATCAGAATTAATTTTTTTTCAGAGCCCTACCAGCTTATTTGGTGCTGAGAACACCACCTCAACTCCCACGCGACTACCCACTTTCATTATGTTATTTGGGATACCGTGCACGTACGGTACTATCATGATCAATATGAGTGCGAACACCGTTCCGCATGGCTCGCGTAGAGTTCCTGTATAGGCTCCGTACGAAAGCCAGAGTTGCGCGTTCATGCATGGCATGTCGATACAGCTCCTCACGTGACTGAATTCGGCGATTAGCAGCGCCGCGCGTTCGAGGCGCGCGGCGCGCTCAAAAACCGGGGAACGTACGCCGGGGCGCCTGCAAGGTCTACTTTGCTGCACGACACTTGATGCGGCTCCTCACTTGATCGGATCTCGACGAATAGCGGCGAGGGCGGCACGCGGTACATGGAATCAAACGCGCAACTCTGGCTCCCGTAGGGGGCCTATACAGGAACTCTAGGCCCGCGGTACTATCAGTGCCCCCTGTCGACATCTCTTCGAAGTACAGGTGCACCTTGGTTTCGAGACGTATCGTCTCTAGCGATCGCCGCTCCACTCTGCACTTCCGGGTTGTCTGCTAGCGAAAAACGGTCGGCGAAACTGCGAAACTGTTCACCAATGACGAAGCGCATTTTTCGCTAGCAATGTCTGCCAGCAAAAATAACTTGTATGAACATCTCTAGGGTCATCCTTTTGATTAGAATGTTTTATTATATTATTCCCCTGACAAATGCGTTCGACTTGCACAGTAGTGGTCTGGTTATCGCACGATAACCCGCAGCGGCACTGAACTTTATACTGTTTCGTGCTGCCTTTACAGTGCTAAGGAGCGAAGGGTATTATTTAGAAGAATGGATATTTGGGCGAGTTGATGGGAATTCATCATGGCAAACAGCGGGAAAAAAACAAGAAAGTCGCTCTTGTTTCTTCTACGTCATCGTCGTTTTTTCGCGCTGTTCTTCATGATGGAGTGTATAACCCACGCTCGCACAACGCTAACTTCTTGCCTGTGCGAGTTGGTGGTCTTTTGCTGTAGCAAAACTCACGCGAAGCAAATAATAGGCAGTCTTAGTTGATTTTAAAAATAGCGCAAAAAAGAAGGGACAAAAAATACGAAGCAGCACAGAGGACAAGCGCTTCTTAGTATCTTTTGTCCCGTTTTTTTTTTTCTCGATAGTTTTAATATGAATATCAATCACTAACTTGCCCAGCAGACCAAGTTTTTACCAAGCTTAGGTGATTGTTTTGAAACCTACGATAACTATATAGTGCATGCTTAAAGTCGTCGGCGAAGCATTGGGTATTATTATCGGAGTCAGAGTAATAATCTACTAAAACTTCCTACTCAAAAAGGATGACCCTAAAGTTATTTATACAAGTTATTTTTGGTGGCGCACATTGCAAGCGAAAAATGACCTTCGTTATTGAAGAACAGTTTTGCGGTTTTGCCGATCGTTTTTCGCTAGCAAACGACCCGGAAGTACAGACTAGTGCGGCGATCGCTAGAGACGATGTCTCGACCGCAAGGTGCACGTGTACTTCAATGAGGAATCGACAGGTGGCACTGATACTGCCGCAGGCCACGCGGAGCGGTGTTCACACTCATATTGATCGTGATAGTACAATAGTAATTTTTTTATTTATTTCTCTATTTTTCAAAGTGGAGTTTCTACGCCTTTTCTTTGTAATGTCTCAGCCACTGCAGTTCGTAGGTAGGAAGGATAGCCAGCAGTCCGGAGTCTAGAAGATTGTTTCTTAAAACTTATATCAACCTGGTGTGAGCAAGACTTGTCCAGCGCATTGCAGAAGCACAGGTTAAATATTCCTCTTGTTACTAGGTTAGGGTGCGCCGTTGAAAACGGCAAAAGTGGTTTGTTACTTCTTGGGTTATATACCCGACACCTCTGCGTATAAAGAACGTTAAGACAGAGGTCTAAAAACCTAATGGAGCTATTTTCGGGCAGCTCGTGAGTCACCATGAGTGGTTCAAGGCTCTAACTAAAATTAGTCAAAACGTGAGAAACCTCGGCTAAAAACAAATAATACTAGATAATCATCCACGAACCTAAAAAATATTGCACCCTTGAAACGTTCTAGTTGTTTAGACAGGACTCCATCATAAAAAGCGAGGTAGATATCGCTCAGCACAGGAGCTATACACGGCACTATGCACACATTCGCTTGGATGAACACAGTTTGAGTAAGTTTTTAGAGTTTCGTGCTTTTTATTTGAAGTCGACGTTTGCGACCTGGAATAAAATGTGTTTCTTCAAAAGAATGGTGTGTGCATAGAGTTGTGTATAGCTTCTGTGCTGAGCGGCATCTCTCTCAAGTTTTATGATTGAGTCCTGTCTAAACAACTGGAAAGTTTCACGGTTGCAAGAATTTTCAGGTTCGTGGACCATTATCTAGTATTATTCGTTTGCAACGAGGAGGCCTTTGGAGCTGAGGTTTCGTACGTTTTGACTACTTTTAGTTAGAGCCTTGAACCACTCATTTTGACTCACGAGCTGCCTGTAAATAGCTTCATTAGGTTTTTAGGCCTCCGTCTGAACTGTCTTGATACGCACGCGTGTCGGGTATAGGAAGCATGAAGTAACAAACCACTTTCGCCGTTTTTATCGGCGCACCCTAAACTAGTAAAAAGAAGGATAGCTAACCTGTGTTTCCAGAATGCACTGGACAAGTCTTGCTTACACCAGGTTCATGTAAGTTTTAAAAAAACAATCTCCTAGACTCCGGACTGCTGGCTATTCGTCGTACCTACTAACTGCCGTGGCTGAAATCTTACAAAGAAAGGGCCTAGAAACTCCACTTTGAAGAATGGAGAGGTAAATAAAAATGTCACTATTGTAGCGTACCTGCACAGTATCTCACATAACCTAAAGAAAGTGGGAAGTCCGGTGGGAGAACCTGATAAGCTGGTCGCGCTCTGCAGAAAAGTTCATTCTGATGTTCGAAATAAGATTAGGAGGGGGGGGGGGGGGGGGGGGCTATGGGGATATTCATACCGCGAGTAGTTGGTCAGCCATTTAAAGTTGCGACGAGTCACTCGCTAATAAGATTGGGTGCCACTAAAAGAACACCAAAATCAATTCGTGGCTTATTTGCGGGGAGCTGTCTATTCCATTCCATTATCTTGCGGCTGTCGTTACGTTGGTCAAACAGGAAGGTGCGTCAGCGACCACTTCAGAGAACACAGATATAACGTCTTTAAAGTTCTGTCTGGTCACCTCCGGCTGCACTGCAGGGGTTGTGGCTGCATCCCAGTCTTCAACAAATGCCAAGTGGTTTTTAAAAATAAAGACAGAGTCACGCGTGAAGTTAAAGAAGCTCGTGACATCGCAAGACTGGGACCAGGTTGTGTTAGCGCGCCGTCGCACGTGCTTTCAGAAAAAGAGCGGCGGTGCTTGGAGCGAGGAGGCGAAAACAGTGACGGTGTTGTATTGAACACTAACTAGAGCTGCATTTTTCTTTTGTGTTTTTTCTGGATCTATGTGGCCTGGCATGTTTGCTATTTATACTGTATGCCAACATAAATCTTTCGTTGAGAGTCAGCGGTGTGTCCCGTCGGATACCTTCTACTTTGGCCTCGTCTTTGAGTTATTTTGTTTTTAATTATGTCTGCATACCAATTAGTCCAAACTTCTAGGTTAATCAACTGTACTCTGTTTGGCACAAGTTCTCCGATTAAACCATTGTTTTCAGTTCGCTGTTCATCCTTTTGTAACCTTCATTTGTGACAATATAAACGAATCATCATTTCATGTGAAGCCCATACTCTCGCTAGTCCCACACGGCAGTGTACTTGGTCGTCTCGTTTGTAATATATACATTTATGACATTGTTCTAATCAATCAAAACGCCGAATTCTCAATTTACGGCAATCATTCAAGTTTATTTTACCGGGACAAATTTGTGACGGTTTTATAATGGTGGTAAACAATTCGTAGACTATACTAGAAGGATGGGCGCAAACAAATTCCTTGCAAATTAATATTTCAAAAACAAAGGCGATGCTTTTCCACCCAAAAAACAAAATTATGTACTTTGCAAGACCATTGTTATACGGCTCCGGAGCTATTGAAATTGTTAGTTCATTTAAAACACTTGGAGCCACTTTCTGCAAGCATATGACATGGGGACACTAAACAGATTTAGTTAGAGCAAAGTTAGCACGGGCCATCGGAATTATTCGTTGTCATGTCTTCGTACTACCCACTAAACTAATAGCTATTGCTATACAACTCTTTATTTTACTCGCATATAAGCTATCGCCATCTTGTGTGATGACATGTTTTACAAATCTGAATAAAAACTTCTGTCGCAAAAAAAATGGAGCATATTATTTGTAACACCACATAGAGTCATCATGCTTCACCTTTATTTAAAAGTCTTTCTATAGGCCCATCAAACTCAGTGCCGATACGCGCGCCACTCGCGGCGGCTTCGCGTGTTGTCTTCGGGAAGCGACCTCGGCAGCCGCAGCTCGACTGCAGTGGTACACCGGTGGGTATTGCAAGCTGGGCCAGATTAAGGTACGGGCTAAGGGGGCGGCAGCCCAGGGGGCCCCGGCCCTCGGGGAGTCCCGAGCTGTACGTCATGAAAACAACAAACAAAAATATTTTGGCCAGAAAAATGAAATGTAACAAAATATTTTTTTTTTTAAAATAATACTTAACAGAATATTTTGGAAAGTATTTCCAGAACATCAAGAAGGAGATGCTGGAAAAAGATAATGGCACTGCAAATGAAACCAAACAACTTTTGCGCAGCGAGCTTCTTCGGTAGGAGTCGAGAAAGGCCCGATAAATTTGACATGTCCGGCCGCTCATGCTACTTGGTGTTGTTTTCAAAACGGCTTTGAGCAAAAGAAGGTGGCGAGGAGCCCCCGGCCTTCTGGAATTTCCCATGCCTCTTTAGCGAAAGGAAAGAGAAACTGAGTTAAACGCCTTCACCTACTGTCCTACTCGGGCTCATGCTTGCTGTTATATTTCGTGGGACGATATGTCCCTGAAGCGGGGCCTTCAATGCTCCCTGGCGAAGGGGACAGCGTTGTCGTGTCCGCGGCGGCCTCAGTGAAGTTTTTCTTAATTGAAGCCAGAAGAAAAACCAAAACCTTTTGTTTTTTGTTTGTTTGTGTTTTTTAAGCCCTCTTTTCACATCCCTTTTAGGAAGAGCAATGAGCCTAAAGTCAACTCCGTGTTTACGCCGAAAGCTGCATACATGGAGTAACGTAGAAAGTTGAGCTAGCTAGTATTATGAAGACATGCCTAAAGCAGCGCTCACGAACAGGAGGAAGAGAATAGAAAAGAACGCTCTTTCCTGTCTTCTACTCTCTGCCTCCAGTGCGCGTGCGCTGTTTTAGGTATGTCCTCATACATTGTTCTACTTCTCAATGCACTCACTGCCTCGAGACTGAACTTTTTAGCAAAGCGAGAAACCTTGAGCAATGTGGAGAGCGTTATCTCAATAACAATGACTTTAAATTGTTTCGGCCCATAACAAGCCAAAAAAAATTACTTCCGCCTTCGGGAAAAGGTTACATAAAAAACATCCCTTTGAACTCACAAAAAAAAAAAAAAAAAAGAAGCCGGGGAGATACTCTTCCGAACAACAATTGGACGACATTCTTAGAACATGAAATCGCAAAAGATATGATTGTGCTACATTGAAAAAGGTTCCGCACTTCTCTGCGAGAGCGCTCAATGCAAACGTATAACATTAAAAATAACTTAGGCTTTCCAAAAAGTACTCTGTTAGCCATTGATATGATCATCATCGCTGTTGTAGTCATTATCGACATGATGAGGGCCTCAGAAACAACCTTAGCCCAGAACTCGAAAAGTTCAAAATCTGGCGGTGATTGTAAGGTTGTGCAACTTGTGCATGCTTGTGCAACCACATTGGTGAAAGCGCGGGCAGCGGCTTTTAGCGGACACAGGGTGCCCATAATGACATTTTTCAAACTTTTATGGGTATAGGGTTACTCAGAGTTTTATATCTGAAATGAAACAAACAAAAAAATCGGTAGAGGCATTTAAGACTTGTGGAAATACTAAATTATGACGCACGCTCGAGGCACTCCTTTAGGCAGCCGGAACCGTGGAGCTGCCTTGGCGTCGGGACCCCTGCTCATATCTCGCACGTCGGAGGCCCGGGTTCCATTCCAATCCAGACCGAAATGTAGGATATTTTCTTTTTGTTACTCTTTATACAGGAACCTCCCTGAAAAATGTTTCACGTGTTTTTCCCCTTTGCGGCTGCGCCACTATCAGTTCGGCTGGCCCCTTAGCAATGATGACGCCGTTGCTATGGAGCCACATAGCGCATCACAGTCAATGGGAATTTAGGTGTCATTTGCAGGCGTCACTCGGTCAAGCAGTTAATGCTACGCCATTAAAATGAGGTATAGGCTTAACATCACTCGCTTCCCTAACAAGAAACTCACAGGCGTATTAAATCATTTGCAAAGAGAAGGGGGAAAGATGCAGATGTAACTAGGGAACACAAAAAATAAGACATCTTCTACCAAAGTTGTTAAGCAGACAGCGAACAACCGACAGATTTGAAGACAAGTTCAATGAGCGAGTCGCGCTCAATTTATTTGTACCTAAAACGTCTTCATTTTATATTTCGTTTCTGAAATTCTTGTTTATCCCTTTTTTAGCACTATTGCATTTCAAAAAGTAAATTTATATAAATTTTGTTTTAGCTCGTTTTTATAGATAGGAATGTTTTGGCCACCAGATTTTATGCCTTTTCTAAAATCGTTCTCTAAGACCTAGTTGCTAGCTGATATTGCACTTATCTTACTGTTGCTTTCTGATCATTTTTAACTATATTTAGTCTATTGGCGCTTTGCTTTTATTTTCACATTTTTTTATTTCCTTTGTTTTCTATTAGAATTTTTTTCCTCACCTGACATGCAAATGCTATCAAAGACTGCTTATGTAATTCAATTTATTTTATTGTTATGTGTACGTTACACTATTGAATTTCATTGTATATGACGACTTCACTGGCTCTCGCCTTCGTGAATTATCTGGGCTTATGTCCGATTGTTTTCTAATTGTGCCTGTTTCAAGCTTTTTTCTGTTTTTCTCGCATTTGTGTCATTCTCGCTTTTTTTTTCTCGAATCTGTTTTTAGATCTTTCCGACTTAAAGCTTACTTGTGGGTTATGTACCCGAGTGTTTCCCCTCGTGTGTATTTATGACGGTCTGCTTTCAGCAACCGAATTTCGCCTCCGCTGTCTGCCAATGTACGGGGGCCGATGGCTCGTCAAGCTGCATGGCTAAGCGGTTTTTTCCCCTCGGTCCCCACCATCAATGATGGGGAAAACCTATTATTCAGGCGAAAGCCTTACTTATTTCATTTTGCAAGAAAGCGTAAAAAAATCAATAAAAAGGCGAATGCACGGCACGCGTCGCTCAATAGGCGACCGTACTTGTCCCATTACCTTGGCGTCGTCCTTCCGGTCGTCCAAGAAGTCGTCCTAAACCTCTAGGACGACCTCAATTGTCGCATTACGTGAAAAACATGTGGCGTCGGGGTTGTTGTGCCCGATTGATGGCAATAAAAATACGTCATCAAGCGTCATCAGGTGATGTCATTACGCGTCATCATACGTCATCGGCGTGATGTCAGCGCCGAAGCGCCGTGTACAAAGGGTACTCTTCGGACTTCATCTCTGCTCGATGTGCGCTTCGTGCGATGAACTTTGAGGCGACCGCGTCTACATGTAAGGCCTCGGCATCGGCAGCCGCGTCTGGATCTACGGCGGCTTACGCAAGCAAACGTGGCCGCCCACGCAAATACTCCATGGAGTCTTTAAGCGTCCCCCTCTAGGCGTCGTTCTCGACATCGTCCTTTAGGCGTCGTTCTCGACGTGGTCCTTGAGGTTGTCCTAGAGTTCGTCCTACAAGTCATCATAGATTTCGCTCTTGACGTCGTCTTATCTGTCGTCCTAGAAGTTGTCCTAGAGGTCGTTCTCCTCGTCGTCCTAGAAGTCGTCCAAGACTTCCTCTTCTAGGCCTCCTTTTCGACGTCGTCGTAAACGTCGTTCTCGGCGTCGTCCTAGAGGGAGTCCTAGAAGTCGTCCTTGACTGGCTTTCGCCTTCCTACACGTAAGCAGTCTTAAGTGTACTCGTGTAATTTGTTTTGTCGATTTTACCTACCGCCCTCTTTTAATACTAAAATTTAAAACAGCACATATACGTACTTTCCGTCATATTTTCATACTGTTTAGTCCTTTGCCCAGAGCGCCATCGCTCTCGGGTGGGAGACAACAGGACATCGCAGACGGCAGTCACATTGGCCACTCTACGATAGGAGGTACGGTTCAGACCAGCGTTCAAACATGACTACCCGTAGGTCGATCGATTGCACAGCAATCCCTCAATCGGTCTTAGAACTCTTAAATGTAAAGCGGAATATCAACCTGCGACACGCAACCCCTCCGTTCACGGCCCGACAATAGGCATCAATGCCCGACAGTTTACGTCATCTCATATCCTCGTTACACCACTAATATGCGAACACACGGTCACATCGGCCATACTTCCAATCTTATGTTTACAACGCACAACACTGCCATCACGATGTTGCTGCTATGTTGCTGAAGCGCAGACATACAGAACCATGTTGACTGCCGGTTGGCACTCGGCATCCATAAACAGAACCGAACTCAGTACAGAAGGCGCCAGGCAGCAAAAACTGGCTGTCTTGGACGCAGTTTCCGCGGTTTCCATGACGTGGTCAACGTGGACAAGTCATTTCGCAATCCGGAGGCGGCCATCTTAGCTCAGCGTGCGTAGCGCCGCTGGCACTGCTCTGAAACTTGGCTGCTCGCATGAAAAAATCAGCGGTGGAAAAATCAATTCAACCGAAATACTCAGCACGCTTTGGAGTGGGCGACGGACTTACAGGCGGCCTTCGCAGCCGCTGAAGCTCAATCAAGCCAACACTAAACTACGCGCGGGACGTGCTCGAGAAACGAAACCGAAAGCAGATGAGGCGGGAGGGCTGAAATGTTTTCCCGTCTGCATGGAGAAGAAAAGAAACGACTCATTCCTCCCATTTTCTCGTGTCCGCTAGAGGGCGCATCAGTAGAAAGGACGAAAAAGAGCCGTTGCCACCTTTTCCTCCTTTTTTTATTACAGTGTGCTGCAGACACTCAATAGAACACCTTTTTATAGACACCGTGTCATCGCACAGCGCCTAAGTTATCAGCGCAGGATGTTTAATCGAAAATAATTGTAAACGTGATCGGATACATTTTTGGGTAACTTGTACAGTACAAGTTAGGTTACATCGAATTAAGGAACAATAAAAAAAGCCGTTGAAATATATTTGAACGTATGATATCTCAATAGTGGCGCATGTTTATTTAAAATATCAGTCATACGAGCTTTACCACGATACTGTCATTTAAGTATTGGTTAACAATTTACCATACCTCCCATTTTAAGTTACAACACCCATATTACTGACACTGATCAGAAAGATGTAAATTACTACAGACCACTTTTAATAGGAGAAACTGCTAAGTCGAAACAAACACTCAATCGTACTTTCCAAGCTAAATTATATGATTCCGGACCAGGTTAGCTAACTTAGAGCTTAACATCCCCCCAACTTGGCGCCTCCGCGCGTACCACTCGCTGGGATCCGCATTGGCGCAAATAGTTGGCAACGCCGTGTTTTCCGAAAGAGGCACAAAGAAGTGAGTTCTCGGCGCGGGCGGTTTTTAGCGATGTAAAGGTAGAAAAGCGGAGATTGTCCGAGTGCGTCTGTAGCCCACTCCTTCCCCAAAACGAGCTTGGAGAGGAGGAAGAGCGCCCCGAAATCCGGGCTCCCGCAATCCGAGTAATCAGCGGCCGAAGCAGTGCCGGCGCTCGGAGACCAGAGCCTCCTCCGCCTCTGTGTCCCCAGCGAGGACACTGCGTTCCAGCTCAAGCTGGAGCGCAGCGAACGAGCCCCCCGTTCCGATGGAGCGCTGGCAACCTCTTCGGCGTCTACGTGCACCTCGCGTCGCTGCGCCCCTCTCGATTATCACGTGACACTCAGGCGCCACTGCATTGGCTCGGACGACCCGTAGTTTCCTGCGCGGAGCATCGCTCAGATGAAACGGAGCATGGGAGGAGGTCTCGGAGAAGAGGGGAGCGCCCAATCGAAAGGGTACTTAATTATGGCGTCAGCGAACGACGGTCCAGAAACCTAATTAAGGCATCCTCGGAAAGAGGATGGAGGCGGAAGGAGGAGCGGGGAAGGCATCGACTGGCGCGAGGGATGTGCCCCCCGACGAGGAAGAAGAGGTTCGCGGGGGCTAAGAAGGAAGATTTGTCGGATCAGAGCCAGATCCCGGAGACTCCGACGGGCTTTCCCCTACGCCCGTTGACTTTCTCATTTCTCCGCTGCCCGATACGCCTGCCGGGGACCTACGTGCTTTTTTTCTTTTTTTTTACTTTTCTTTTTCCCTAGGTTTTGCTTGCCGTTCGAGCACACGGATGCCTATTTTTTTTTTTTTTTTATTTATTTGACGCTCGTTGTTCCGCCGTCATCACCGCCTCTGGTTGACCCGCTGGCCTCCAGAGTGTCGGAAAGGAGATTCTTTTCGCCGACTCGCGGCAATCGGCGGACGAGGATGTTCCGGGGCTCGTTGCTCCTGTGTCAGGTTCGGCCGTGGGTGAACTTCGCTTCACTCTTTCCAATACGCGCAAGTGGTTCCACGGAAGCAAAAACTGGTTCCGAAAATTCGGTCATCAGCCCTACTCCAGCGTGGGGGTGCTTAGAGATTTGCTTACCTTCACGAGCCGGTGATGTGTCGTATTGGGTGCTCCGGTATTTCCTAGATAATGGCGAAGGTTTCAGGCTGCAACCGCTAGGTTAAAATTCCATCTTCCGTAATATTATCGTACTTTACTTTTCTCGGCGGCCGACAGAGCGTGGATTTGAGATCATTGCTCTTCTCCAATTTGAAGCGGATCAATGTCCGTATTGCACTAACTTGCCACCTAGGTTGAGGGTGGAGCATTTTTCTGCTATTATTGCTGTATACCATCTTAGCACCGCGGTGTGTCCTCTTACTTCGTTTTTGACCTTTAATGAACTTTTTTTTTTTTTTTAACGCAAAATGTCTTATATGACTGTCACCCAAGCAGGAATGGCAGTCGCGAAGCCCGCACCCAGCCGAGCCCCGATGCGCCAGCCGTCTGCTCATTGGTTGGACACCGGTGCCGTGCGGACGTCTTCCTCGAGTGCACTGGTGTTGCTCCCGGTGCGGGGAGTACACCGTGTGCTCAGACATACAGCGGCGCTCAGTTCCGTGAGACAAGCGGCTACTAGGCGCGTACAGTTGTTTCCTCACGGAGTAAAAGTGTGGGGGGAATCCGGGGCCTCCGAATGACCTTTCTGAAGGCGGGTCACAAAATACGCGTCCCGCCAGAAACTGCAGGTTTTCTCGCTCATTTTAATCCGAACCGCGGCCAGTTTAATCCGAGTGCCGCGCAATTGATTTCGAGCGCCATCCAATTTAATCCTAGCGCTATCCAATTTAATCCCTGGGTCGGTCAACTTCATCCGCAATATATACGCGCAGGCATTTTTCTTCCGTGGTTGTGTATTGTTCATAACTTCGATACCTTAGATCCATTGTTTATACAATTAGGTTTTGTCGCGGAAAACTGAGTTTTTATTGAGATTTCCATTACGTTACTAGCCAAACAATTGTCGATGCTCGATTAATATGTCGATTACTTTTTTTGTAACCTAGAGTTATTGGGGCACACTCGACTTTTTTTCAGCTGAATGAGCGTTTTGTTTAACCTTTCTTTTTACTCGACTTGTCATAGATACAACTTGAATGATATAAGTACAATTGGAATTTGTGAATACTCTTTTGAATACTTCGAGCTAATACTTAGACGGTGACATTATTTCAAGTTGAATTTCTAATTCCACTTCTAATTAATTCGCCCACTTCAGAACACAATCTACGTGATAAAAGTTCAACGAGCATTTTTTACTGCTCTATCGTATATTTCGAGGAATTATTGACAAAAATATAACTTGGTAGATGATCATTCCACATTATTATTACTTTTTCGTTATATAGCTATATTGACGCGCACAACTTTAGAGTAGCAAGAATATTCATTACTGAGTCGTTTACTATGAATTATTATTGACGAATGCGACATCATATAACTTTACCTAAGCTTTTGATTACTCCTTTGATTACTCCGTGTTATTGATCCCCGAATTGACATGAAATTACCTTAATCAACTTAGTGGTTAATTGTTATCTTTAGCTCATATATTAGTAACGAAAAGATTTTCTACTAGTATTTTTGAAATCTCCAATTTTTGTTGCGTTACTATCTGTTTCACTTTGAATTTGTCTAACATATTTATCACTCTCTATTTCTTTGAGTTTTTTTTATCTAACCAAGCTATTTATTGTCCGCTCAGAAAATAGAGTTCAGTAAATCTTCTGATTACTTTGACTTACCATTCATCAAATGAAGTTTATTTGTTCCAACTGACATTATGATCACTCGTGTGATTAATTTGAACAAGTAATCAGCTAACTGATTTCTTATAAGCAAAAGTCTAATTATTATTACTTTTTTGAACTAACTGGCATCTTGATTACCTTTTGGTTATTTTAAGGTAATAAACATAGTGACTTCTTACGAGTTA
Organism: Ixodes scapularis; assembly: GCF_016920785.2. Taxonomy (NCBI): domain Eukaryota; kingdom Metazoa; phylum Arthropoda; class Arachnida; order Ixodida; family Ixodidae; genus Ixodes; species Ixodes scapularis. The sequence goes on along the minus strand of NW_024609868.1, from coordinate 162,536,789 downwards.
AATTAACGTTATCATTACTATTTTGATTGCCTCGAGCTAATATTAAATCAATAGACATTATGCCAGCCTGATAAACATATTCCCGCTTCACTTGATTACTTTGAGTTATTATATCACTAATTGATCTTGTTAGAATCTAAATAATTTTATATATAGTATTTTGACAATACTTCCATTTACTTTTCTGAATTTTTTTTGTTTTTTATTTATACATACTGCAGCCCCACTGGGGCTATGGCAGGAGTGGGAGTTAAACACAGACGGTCCGGACATCACTGTGGACCACTGTCAACGGCACACAGAAATTCATCTGGTTGCAGTGATTGGATGTTTCCTGGTAATAAATTCCAGCGTTCAATGGTGTGAGGAAAAAAACTGTATTTAAACATATCAGTACGAGGATGAAAAGGTAAAATGTTTAATTCATGGTGGCTCCTAGTTGCAGTTGGCTCGAGAAACTTTATGTAGTTATGTAACGAGTCAAAACGTGATGAGTTAACCATGAAATACAGAGACTTTAGGCGCTCGATACCACGACGCTCAGAAAGAAGTCTTAGGCCTAACACGGAAAGATTAGAAGAAGGAGAAAAGTTTCTGTCATACCGACGACAAATAAAACGTACCGATATCTTTTGTACTGATTCGACCTTATTTATATCGGACTCTTTGTAGGGAAACCAAATAATAGAACCATATTCGAGGATTGGGCGAATCAAAGTTTTAAAAGTTAAAAGCTTAGTATCTCGTGGTGCCACACGTAAGGTGCGCCGCAGGTATCCAAGTCTTTTAAGAGATTTGTTACATGTCATATCAATGTGCTTAGACCAAGATAAATCAGGCGTGAAAAGGAGGCCAAGATATTTATATTCAAAAACTCTTTCTAGGCATAACCCGTCAAATGAATAATTGAACACAGAAGGTGATGAACGCCTAGAAAAGGTCATAAAAACCGTTTTACTAAAGTTCAGGTTCATTTGCCAGGTTTTACACCACGTACAAAAATTCACGAAAGAATTGTTAAGAGTTAAATGAAGTTTAATTCGGCTTAATTAACATTTCGATGACTCTTCATTACTTCGAGCTAATATTCCACCAAATGATTAATTACAAGCTTAATTGCCATTATGATTACTATTTTTATGGCTTTGAGTTACTTTGACCCAATGTACTTCAATTCGGTCTAATTGACATTTTGGTGACTTTTTGTTACTTCGTGTTATTATTGCAAGCAATTGAACTATTATGCGCTAAATCAACATTCATATTACTATTTTAATTACTTCGAGCTAATATTGACCCAATTTACGTTTATTCGTTTTAGATGACATTTTGATGAATATTTTGGTGACTTTCAGCTAATATTCAGTAAAATGGTTTATATAGGACTTCAATCGATGTGATGATAACTCTTGATTATGGATGATCATATGTGCTGTGCTATATCCCATAAAGTATTCCTTCCTTTTGACTTTGGACGTTCTAAATATGTAAAACGAGGTGTGGCAACTAGAACATGTTACACCTGCCCTCAGAAAGTCCCGCCAAAATCAGGTTGGGCGAAGCTTTCAAAAACAGATTTCAAGGCTGAAAGCTGCTGGTTGCACGAATACATTATTGATAGGGATATGTGTAAAGATCTGAAAAAATGTAGAGCGGAACCATGGGTAAAATGGCGGAACAAAAGACACGAAAGCATATAGTGGTAGCGCCTTCTATGCACGGCATTAATCATAGATCAACGAAGACTGCCGGGCGGAAGGGCATTCACGTGGTTTTCTCAACGCCGAATAAGGCATACAAGATTTGTCGCAGGGTAAACCAGGAGGGAGGATTTAAATGGGAAGTTTGTGACATCGCTCACCAGAAAACGCACGTGTCGTGTGAAAAAATAATTCATATATAGCATCCCATTTTCATGCGCTCGATACTACATAGACCGAATTTGTCGTTGCGTCAATGACCGGAGTAGAGAACTCCTTAAGCAATATCTCGACAGGAGAACATGTACCAGTTCATTGCCAAAAATCCCGGTGCAATCCAAGTTTCCAGAACCTAGGAAAAACAAAACTTCGACGTGAAATCCTTGAGTAATGGGCCATGGATGAAAAAGAAGATGAATGCGTCAGTGCCCCTTCCCTCCCGCTGCACCAGCGAGAAAAGGTTTTTGCGGGGGTTCCGGAAGGCATAAGGGAGCTCCGCGTTTGCAGATAAAGAGAAAGAGAGCTTCAATCCACGTTGTAAATACTAAAAGTAGTGAAGGAAAAAGAAGGCTTCATCAGGGTTGGGCAGAAATACCCCAAAATGTATTTGGAAATACAAGCAATGGGATACTTATCAACGACGTCTAAATTTCTAATACCAAAATACATTTATAAAAAGTTATTGCGATATGTAGTAAAAATACATCTGCCCTATATAAAAAGTGTTGGAAAATACATATATAGGAATACGTTTTGCAGAAATATCGGCAATAAAATAGTTTGTCATATAGGTCTTAGGTATGTCCGCATACTCCGTAGGACTGGTTTGGTGGTACCCGTAGTGCTTAAAGGGACCAGAAATAAATATGATCTATATTAATTGAGTGACATTTGTGAACCAACCAACGAATACTCACTGTATGATTGAACCTTTCGCGTCTTAGCACCCGAAGGAAACAAACAACTAATTAAACTTTGTAACAGGGATGGGCAAGATACATGCAAATATGTATCTAAATACAAATACAAAATACTTCGTCAAAAATGTACTTAATTACAAATCTAATTACATTTCCAAAAAAGCATTTAAATACAAAATATAAATCCGACCAAATGTATTTGGTCTCCTCCAAATACTTTTCCAAATACATTCCTCAAAATTTGCGTCAGCGACTTCAGGACACCTGCAACGGGTTTCTGGGTATCTCATTTTAATTTTGCATCGCACACTCGGGAGTTAGTGTGCGAGGTTCTAGTAACGTAATAGAAATATAATCAACAAAAATGTATTCAGCTTGGACGTAATAGGTCGAAAAAGTACACAGCTTCAAGCAGCTTTTTTTTTTCTTTCGATTACATTTTGGTATAGACCAACAAAGAACCAAGACGCGCAGAATTTTTTATTGTTGCAACTCGCACCAGTTATGAAAAACTGGACGACCCGCGCATTTAGAATGTTCCAGGTAAAAATATGGATGAAAGTCAGGCTGGAAAGCATCACAAGTTGTGACAGGCACTTTTTTAGCCAGGCTGCCTGTGAACGTCGATTTCGTCACTCTTCTTGCCCTGGACTAGCACCGTAATCACAAAGTCACTAAACACTTGTGCTCGATTGAGAGAGACTGCATTCGGTGCTGAGCGTAGTTTTCTTTCTGTTCTGGACAGTGACAATAAATTTGAGGGATGTATTTTCGCCCACAAAATTGTATTTAATTACAATTGTGTTTGAAATACCAACGTTTTAGTATTTAAATACACACGTCAAATACATTAGCCAATTTGTAATTAAATACAAATGCAAAATACACAAAGTATGTGAAATACGTATTTCAAATACCTGTATTTGAAATACTGCCTATCCCTGCTTCGTAACTAGATACATCCGCCGCTCATAGTATCGCGATACCAGGAATTCACCCGAATTCCATTTGCATATATAAATACAAAATATGTTTGTAAAATCGTATCGCCATACCAAAATAAGAATACAAAATGCATTTCTAAAATACTATCGCGATACTGCCCAAAAACACAGGTACGTCTAAATCAGTTGTGTGAGGCTCCAAATAATTCGCAGAAAGACAGTTTGATTATCTCCCATCTGGGTCACAGTGGAATAAAGTTAAGTGAAAACGTATTCTTTTATATTTTAGCTGGGCGCGCCGACAGCACCTTTAACGTTTTGTATCAATTGAAACGGTCGACCACCTGAACTGCGGAAAAGCATTCGTTAGTTTTTGTATCATAAAAAAGGGGGTATTTTAGGGTAAGAAAGCGTTCCGGACGAAACGTCGTCTTAATATTTCTGTGTGGAGGTTTAAATATATTCTTAAAATAGGAGCGAAATTCATTGACACTAATAGTGCCGCGATACCAGAAATACACCCGAAAATGTCTTTGGACAAAGAAATATAAAATACAGTTTAAATAGTGTATCTCGATACAGGAATATAAATACGCAATCTATTTCTGAAATACTAACGCAACATATTAGTCTCGTTATGCTGCCCAACCCTGAGTTGAACAATATAGCCACTGCTCTTCGATTTTTTTTTATTCCCAGAATGTTTTTCAAGCGCAGACTTTTTATCCATACAAACATTTTTTTAACAGAACAGCCGAGTTGTGGCCAAAACTGACTGACTAGAAGGATCTTAATTTGACCACTCCGTCAGGAACATGCAAGAAATGCGGGACATCTCCGGAACCTCATACACATCTCGAATTTCTATTAAGCTCGGATAAAAGTACCGGCAGACAGGCTGTACATTTACATCGGCATGACGCACTGCAGTGGGATTTCAAGGAATGGTGCAATTAGAGCACCATTATTAAATCATAGAACACAGAGTCTGCTGGATCAACCGGCAGAAAAGGATTCCATTGTTCATTCAAATGAAGGTCCTTATTACGGTACTCTGAAATAGATTTCAGTAAAACACTGCGTGTTAACTATCTGCGAGCATATGTTCCATTCACTCAAGATATTATCACAATAAATTGAATGTCCAGGAAACAGGAATACCAAGCCATTCCGTAACTGGAGGTGTTGTGGTGTGAAGTTGAAAAAAGGTTTTCATATTCGCGATTACCAGCATTCCTTTTGCGTGACGAAGTTCATCCTGTCCTGCTAATGTAGTGTAAATCGTTCGATGGGTGGGGATGAAAAAACGCAATTCAATTAAATATTTTGTGAGACGTTTTGATAAACCAGTACCCAGATATTTCAGAGACATCATAGAAGAGAAACATTTCTGAGCCCCGACTTCTCTTAAACACTTAGCGGCCGAGTGGCCCTTTCGCAAGACGATGCCAAAAAGCTGGGGAATGCATTTGACAACTGAACTTAAAGAACAGTACGTAAAGGTGGAGAACTTTGATCGGCCAGATAATCAAACGATTCACCATTTGAAGGGCAAAAAGTTGCAATAATGAAAGATCCCCCCATCGAACACGCCGAAACAAATTTATTTGGCTTGCGCACTTCCAGGAGAGCACCCATACATACACACCAAACACTCGATGTAACATTTACATGCCCATACAAATAAATGCAATACTTTACGAAGGTACCACAGCTTGGCAACAAAAAGTAAATTACACAATTGAGCACGCCCAAAAATCGACAATACTGTCCATCGCCCCGGAATACCTTCTCATGTAGCTTATAAATTTCTTCACTCCATAGAATAGCGTTATAATAAAAATAAATAATAAAAAATATTATTTTCGATTTTCATTACAGGTTATGATGGGGCCGATAATAAAAGCCGTGATAGTTGGCTTGACATGCTCTCGGCACCAATGACATTCTGCAGAGTAACAGGGAACATTCGAAAAAAAACCCACAAAGGTATTCCATCACACAGCGAGCGCATTCAACAGATATCAATCACCCTGTCAATCTTCAAAGCAATATAAATATACATATCTACGTAAATATAATAAATAAAATTATATGCACATGAGGATGAATTACCACATTAACACCTTAATCTTGAACATATAGCTACAACATAAAATATATACATAACCAAATATCAATACACCATGTCAAAGCTATACAAGGCAGTGCGTAATTCATTTAAACTTAATTTATCTATATCGGCATAGTGACAAATTTATAAATGGAGATGTCTTGGGGCTCGGTAGGTTAACACGTCTTCGCCGACATTCAATCTAAACTTTGGTATTTGCCGAAAATAGAGGTTACGTGTTTGACACGTCACAACTTTTTTTTGTAAAATTGACAATTTTACCAAGAAGTAGGTGTAATGCCACTGTCCTTCTTTAAGCGTTATGGACAGTTTATAATAGATTTTTGAAACTATGCATATTAGAAATATTGAACAAGTGTTTTGTATGCGACAAATATGGTGAATTTGCAATTGTACTTAGCATTATTTTGTAAATTAAGTTTACTTTTTCCAAGTTTGCTCTTGTAGTTGTACTCCAGATTAAGGAACAGTAGTTTGAATGAGAATACAAAAGCGAAATATATAACAAGAAGTTAACTGATATTGGAAGTGTATACCGGTGCCGACATAGCCCTAAAACCATAGATAGCTTTTTATTTAGACATGGAATATGATGGTGCCAGGTCATATGAGAAAACGCAACACCAAGCGTTTTAAGATCATATACCAATTTAATGTCAACTGAGTTCAAGGTAATCCTATATATTGATTAAAGAATTTTGTATTTTGTCCGAAATATAACACCTTTAGTTTTTTTAGTATTTATTTCTAAAGCGTTCCTCTCGCTCCATGATGATATTTTATCTAAAACTAAATTTATTTATGACACGAGCTCTTCCAGATTATCAGCATCATAAAAAAGTGTTGTATCATCTGCATACATTTAATTTTAATGCATTGCTCAATATTTACTATATAATTTGCATAGATATTGAAAAGAGATGGGCCAAACATACTTCCCTGCGGCACCCCTGAGAGAATAAGTTATATATTAAAACAAGAGTTTTCGGAACACGGATTTTGTTTCCAATTTTTAACATAGGACCGTGGTAGATGCCAGACTTGCCCATGAAAATTATTAGTAATGATTAGGTTCGCTGAATTACGCCAATGTTCCACTCATGTAGAGAGTCAACATAGATGAACACTCGATGTTTGCGAACACTTATGGCTTTGACGTCCACTCGTTGTGCCAGAAGCCCGTACAGGTATCCCAATTCACGGCACATCCAGTTTGCGAACAAAAGCTTTCTTTAGTAATTTCAACCACTTTTTAACAATTTCAGTATTAGTGCAAAGTATAGCAATGTCAAGCGCAGATGACAAAGTGCGAACCTCGCAGGCATCTAAAGAAACCGCGAACCTATTTATAACCACGAACCTATTCATTATTAATGATACTCAAGCAGAAGGGTTCAATGTACATACAATGCAATACGTTATGGCGAAAGGGGACAGCCCTGCCTAACAGGCAGGGCTGTCCACTTTCGCCCCTTTCATATGAATGGGTTCACTCATTCGCTTAACTACCACAAGAATCGTTGTAGAGTTGCGACACGCCATTTGAGCGCCCTCTAGTAATACCGACTTTTAATCGATAGATATCAACATTTTGAAAATAACATCAAGAATACCTGTGAACAATGCCACATCACAGTGCCCAACAAAAGAACCCACAGAGCGGGCATGGAAGATCTGGAGCGATGAAGTGGCTGCTGCTTTTCATCCTACAGAAGCTCCTGAACGTGTCGGCGCGTGGGTTTCCATCAAACTGGCGCCACGATGACGGCGCGGCTTTGCTCCTGCTTCCGGACTGCGAGCCACCATCCACCACGCGTTCGTCGATAACAGGTTTTTTTACTGGGGCCAAGCTCACAGAAAACCTCGCTCGTGTTGCGCCACCCGCAGCAACATCAACAGTAACGCCCACAAAACGACTTCCGCGGTTACAGCACGCCAGTGGGCATGGAAGATTTGCAGCGATGAAGTGGCTCACGTTTTTCTTCCTACAACAGGTTAGTAAGCGAAAGCCTTGCCACTGTTTCAGATAATATAATATCTGCCTTATTTTGCTTCTATGCCCTGGAGCCTGTATTGTGTCTTTTAGAAATCTGGTGCTTTTGTTATCTCGTGAAATAGAGAAAAATGTAGAGAGAAGCAACAAAAAGATCAATTCCTTGAGCTGGAAGAAACAGTGGCGACCCTTCAAAATAGCTGATCTCTTTTTAGCAAACTGTCCGCTGAAAGTGAAAGAAAAGGGAATAGGAAACTCGGCTTCAGTGCTAGAAGAACGCGTTAACAAGCTCACAACAGAACTTGACTTACTGATGCAGAAGGATATCAGTAGCGTCGCACCTACCCAACCTCAGCTTACTGCAGCTCTAAGAGAACTCTCAGCTGAAAACTTGTGACGGCGCAGAGGGCAGATCCCGCCGCAATATTCTTCTATTTTTTTACATCACTGACGCCGATAAGAGAACTTGGGCTCAAACCGAGTGCCTAGTCACTGGCTTGTGTTCCGGAAAACTGAGCGGGAATGTTGTGCGAAGAAAATTGAAATACGCATCGCTTAGGAGGGTTGAATCCAAAGAAAGGTCGCATTATAATTGTAAATCTTTCTTCATTTCAAGACAAGAAGGCCATTCTTTCATCGGCATTCAAGCTCAATGGGAGACGTGCGGCTATCAGCAAAGATTTTTTTCCAATTTCTCTCCGACTTGCACGCCGTTATCTTCTTGATTTTGCCAAGCCTAAGGGCACGACTTACAAGCTGCGTCACGATATTTGTGACGCACTCTAAAAAGGGTGTAGCCCCTACACCCCTTGTAACATAAACGACGCCCCAAAACTTCAGTTCGCCGTACAGCGCACTGACATCAAGCTGACGGCCCCAAGTTTTACGAGAGGCTTGATGACGTTGCCATATAAGATATTAAACAGCTAAAGTACGCATCAAAGAGGACAGAAAGAAAACATTGAGGTTTCGCAGTAGGGCCAAGAAAACCCCAATAATTTTTTTTTACAGTCAGTTACACTTACGGAAGCTATTTTAATAAGTTATATAACCCGGCTATCAAGCTGCTCGGGAAAGTTGGTAGCGTTGGTTGAATGTCAGTGCGCCGTACGTGCAACTGCAGTTTAGGGGTGACGTATATGTTACAAGGGGTGTAAAATCTACACCCCTTTTTTTTAGTGTGTAGATGTGCTAAGAGGGGGTGGCGAAGGTGTGCTTTCGGCTGTCAGAAATCAAATTTGCTCTCGGGTTATGCGTTCCTTGGCGACTTGAAAATTGTCTGGGTATACCTTGCTGGGACGCCTCTCCTAATAGTCGGTGTTTGCTACATGCCATCAGATAGCAACAAAGAATTCGTTACCAAGCTATGTATGTGTCTCTCTTAAATCACGAATAAATACCCTAACGCATTTGGTACTCTCTTTGGTGATTTTCATTACCCGAACATTGGCTGGTCTACCCTCTTTTTTAGTTGCGCATTTTCTCAAGAATTCTCGTTGACATTTCAAATTTTCGAATGTTATCATTCAGTCCGTTAAGATTACTAATAGCTGCAGCAATATACTGGGCTTCTGCTTAAGACAAGACCCCTCACTCTTCAACTACCTTAAACACTTACCCGGCATTAGAATCCGTCTTGTTATCGATTTAACTTTCTTTCTCTCGCTGCTGCTTGTAAATCAGATTACTGCAAATACATTCGGAATTACATGAGAGCTGACTACGTTTCTATGAACTTGAAACTCTAAGATTTTTATCAGATTTTTTCAGTTAACTTCACGCAAAGAACGGGCAATGAAAACTGGACTCTCTACAAAGATAAACTGCCTTAATTCTTCGAACGCTTCATTTCACTGACCCACATTATATCCGACAATGTTAACCCTTGGTACAATAAAACAGTTCATAGTCAATCCTAAAAGGGAAAAACACTATATGGGCGTGCTAAGACTGTTATCGCTCCAGGTTCTCGGAAGGACTATCACGAATGCGCAAGGGCTTACAAATTAGCCATTAGTCACGCCAAATCCATATTCTATAGTGACCTTCCCAACATTCTAAACATCAAACCAAAAAAGATTTGGAAATAATATATCCCGCATTATTACTTCCCTTGCAATTAGTAGATGAGGACGGTCTTCCGCTTTCAGAAGAACACAGCGCTCTTGCCATTTAAAGTTTTATTCTGCTCCATCTTTACTAACCAAAACTTGCAAGACATTATCGGCTCGTGTCAATCCTTTCACCCTCTTCTGCATTATATCTTAATTGACCGCTCTGGAGTACTTAGGGCAATTGATCACCTGAAGGCGTATTCTAGCTCCAGAGATACCAAAGTTAACATAAAGTATCGATAAACACTAACTATATTTCTTCCGTTCTACTTTGCGACATGTTCTCTCCCTTTCTTAGACTCTCTGAAGTCCCATCTGACTAGAAAATTGCTAACGACTTACCTGTTCATGAGCAGGCGACCGCCAACTAGTCAGTAACTATCGTCCTATCTCGTTCACCAGCGTTTCATCTAAACTCATAGAACATATTCTCTATTCAAACATAATAGAATTTCTAGACTTCATTGCCTTTTCTTAAGCATCATCACATATTTCGTAAGTCATACTACTGCGAAAGTCAACTAACTGACGTATACTCAAATTTCGATTTCGATGTTCGAACCGACGCCATCTTTATTGACTTCTCCAAAGCATTTGACAACGTCCCACATCAGCGTCTTCTAATGGAACTAAGTAATATTAACATTCACCCCTCTGTACTCAAGTGAATTTCTGAATACCTCACCAAACGCACTCAGTACATTTCTATTAACAAAGTAATATCTACCACATATACGGTCACGTCTGGCGTACCTCAGGGCACAGTTATTTGCCCCTTCTCTTTTTATTCTGCATTAAGAATCTCCACCATGACATTTCTTATACAGTATGTTTTTTTTCGCCGACGACTTCGTCATATACAGACCGGTTCATTTGCATCACGAACAACTAATATTGGAGAAGTATCTTTCACCTATAATTCAGTGGTGACAGAAATGAAAAATCGCATTAAACCATAATAAATGTAAATGGCTATAGTTTTCCCTAAGTTTAGATGTTCTATCCTTCTCTTATTACCATTATAGCATCCTACCAAGTGCTTGCACATCGTATCAATTCATCTGACATGTGATGGGTGAAGGACCTCTCATATAACATCTGTCATCGCCGATGCTAACCGTACTCTCAGAATCCTTCGCCGTAACCAGACAAGCAACATGCCCAGTAAAACAACTAACTACCTGGGTCAGAACTAAACCAGAATTAGCTTCCCGCATATAGTCCCTGTGGCAGGTATACCGAACTAATAGCCTGGAATCCTTTCAAAGCAGAGCGCTCCGTATCATTTATTATGACTAGTCCCCATGTGCTAGCATAACGGGACTTCGCCAATCAGATAACCTTGACACATTTTCTCACCGCCGCAGCGTGTCTCGTCTCCCTCTACTTCATAGTAATTCAGACAATGTTTGCAATCATCTCAAACAATGTTTGCTATTGCCTCCTCACCGTAGTTTTCCTCAGTTCGATCATTCTTGTAAGGACCGTCCAATTATAACGTTAACCATCACTCATCAAACGTCAATCTTACATTCACCATTGACGGCTGTTCCAGTCGTCAAGGGTGAATGTAAGGATTGACATTACCTGACCGAATTGTTTTCATATTTGACACTAATAAATTTGCTTGAGCCATTATCCTCTTTCTTTCTTACCTATAATTAGATTACAGCGTGTTTTTTCACATCAAATATTTTAGAGCGCAGCTCTTAGGCCCCCGTTCCCGGCTTGAGCGGCGTCGGCGTCGCCGTCGGCGTCGCCATAGCCGTTGGCGTAACCGCGCGGTGCATTATGGGTAAATTTCCCCGCTACATCTAGCGGAAAAATTTCCCCGCCAAATCTAGCCGAAAAATTTCCCCACTAAATCTAGCGGAAATATTTTCCCGCTAAATCTAGCGGAAAAATTTTCTTGCCATATCAAGCGAAAAAATTTCCCCGCTAAATCTAGCGGAAAATTTCTCTGGGGGGTCACGTGACCCCCCGAGGTGACGTGACCCCCGTGGACACGTGACACCCCCAATGTCACGTGACCCCCACATGACCCTTCCAAGGTCACGTGACCTCAGGTCACGTGCCCCCCCCCCCCCCCCCCCCACTGATCTTTATTGTAGTAGGCTGGATCGCGGATCACGGCCTCGGCAGCTGGGGCCGAGTGTCGCCACCGGCGGCCATTGATTGACACCAGCCAATGCATGGGACTCTATGGCAAGAACGAGAAAAAGTGCCGTTTTCCCCTGTTTCTAAGCTGTTCTCGGCATTGAAACTTTTTGGATGCTTTTCAATAAGCCCGTCAAATAGCTTGCGTACAAACATTAAAACTGACAGCCCTCACAATTCTTATAAATAAATATTTTGTGGTCGAGAGTGACTCCGCAGTAGTGCAGCTCAATGATGCGAGTTACCTAGAGTTACCGCGGAGTCGGTGGCGGTTTCGTTGAGTTGGGTTAGCAGACGACAAGCTCCAAGGCTTTGCAACGTGGAATTCACTCACTCTCGGAAAGCCGTTGTCGAGATGGAACTTCTTTGTCATTCATCAACGTCTGGGCTTCCCCGAAGACGGTCTCATTGACGGCAAGTTCCTTTGTTTACTCCACTACAAGAGCAAGCTTGCCAGCTCAGCCGTAGGTGCTCCGGTACGTTTGATTTTTTTATTCGGCGACCGAACGTTTGAAAAATACCGATTCGATCTCCAAACACCCGACATAAGGATCGCAGCGCACCATAAAATACTCGCCTCCGAGCACAGCGCACATGCTTCAATATTCTTGCTTTTGTGCGTTTCTCCCATGGAGTTGCGTGTATTGCCTGGTGTCAAGCAATGGCCGCCGGTGGCGACACCGACGGGCTCCCGATCCGCGATCCAGCCTACTAAAATAGAGATCAGTGGCCCCCCCTCCCGAGGTCACGTGACCCCCCCCCCCCCCCCCCCGAGAACACGTGAACCCCAGTACCCTTCCTCCCTCCTCCTCAAGAGCTGCCCTCTAATTCGGCGTTACAGGGTGTTGTAAGCGGCTTTCATTTTTTTTTTCATACGTTCACTCTCTCGTATAATACCCGTGGGTTCTCAAGGAAAAATAAATGATGATGCCGATATATTGAAAACATGGTAGCGCTTTTATACACGGACGAGGGAGGAGAACAGGAAAACAAATTGTACCAACTTCACGTGTTTAATATGCAGAAAAACATGGGTATAACAGTCTGCCTCATCGCGTCGCTCAACAGATACCCTGCCCTGACGTAGTTCGCAAGAACTGGGTCTCTTTGCTTGCCGGTTTAATCGAAGCCACGCTAACGCACCGATCTTCGTAACATTTTATCAGGTCTGCTAGTGCCGAGATCGAGGGAAGCTCCCGTCGTGGCCACCTGTGGTGAGCCTAGATTGCAGAGAGGGTCAATCTCCATCCATGGGCAGCCTTTGCAATGGCGGATGAATGCTGCGGAGATTGATAGCAAGAGCGCATGCGCTGCGTTGTTTCGCGGAGAGGAGGAAGGCAAGCGGAAAAGCAAAGACGTTTGCAGACGATCAACGCTTGTTCCACCTTAACAAAACTCGTATTGCAAACTGGGCCCACGAACCACGTTATCGAGCAGTTCGAACGTCTTTGTAATCTAGGCTCTCTAGACGCCTTCGCAGATGGCCGCCGTAAGTAGAGATTTCGAGTTTTTCATTTCACTCTTTTACTCTGGTAAGCTTGCACAGTGAAATTCTTATAACCTCAATTCACGTTCTTAGGCCACGCCTATGCAAAATCTTAGCCCAATTCGTTCACAAACCGGTTTATGCGGTCCCTTCAAACAGTCATTGAACCCTTTGTGTAACGCTGTACTTCACACTAAAAGCGTCGAGCTTCACTGTTTCGAGACCTCGCCTCTTCATTACATCCTCATTAATGCTGAACCTGCCCTCCGTTAGCGCTACGCAGTGTGAGCAAAAGAGCATTTATCTAAATACGTAACAAAGTGGCTTTTGTTTTCATGACGACACTGCTGAATATAAAATAAGTTGGTTTATCAGAATGTATTGTACCTTAAAACCGCGGTTGTACGCACCGCTTAGGTAACGCGAAATGCACGATGGTCATCACCATTATTCCACCATTATAATATTCATCATGACTACAATTTCCTAATGTCGGAGTTTATTCTTCGTGAAATTCGGAGGGTGTTTTTTGAGTTTATCTTTCCCTTCTAAATTAGGAGTCTATCGGAGTTTATTTTTGATAGATTTCTTGTTCTCCTAAATTAAAAGTTCAAAATTTCTCTGTGCCAAATAATTCAAAGTTAAAAAAAGGTCCCGACGGAAATTTGTTTTTACTTCATAAGAACTCACCTGAGTCCAATTGTATTTCTTCGGCTAAATTGGGGATCGAGCCCTTGCATTACTAATAATAATTCTCCCGCAAAAAAACTTATAAACAAGTGTTGCTTTAAAGGGGCCGTGCAACGATACTCGCTTGGAATGTTATTAACTTTGCACGAGCGTACTGGCATTAGTGAGACCAAAGTATACTCGCACGCGACACGACTGACCAAAAAACTCCTTTGTTGCGGTTTGAATTCAAGGACACAAGAAAGCATTTTCCATCAATCTCTTCGCAAAAGTTGATGACGTAGCTGGAGGGTCGAAGCATACCCGAGTAATGATATTTGAATGCGGCACATGGACTGGATCAGAGCACTGCGTGAGCGCTCGATTTGGCCTCGTGATAATCAATAATTCGACAAGCATTCGGATAGTGACCCGTGTCTAATCGCTGCAATGACGAAAGTAACCGAAACATAGAAAATGTCTGTAACTCAGCGTGTGCCCTGTGATTTACCAACCCAGCGGGTGGCTACGGTACACATTGGCGGCATATAATCGGCTCTAGATCACTTGGCCGCTTGTTGTGGCTGCGAGTTGAGGGGGCGAACGCTGCTCGTTTGTCTTTAATTTTTTCCGCGAATTCTATTGCGTGTGGTGAAAAACGAATGGGTGTTTCATAGGTGATTAACATCAGGAATTCATTCTAATTAGTACTTGCGCAAAGAACGAAAATCGTTGCATCGCGCCTCTAATGAACATCGAGTCTTTAAAATCACTGAAACCCTCAATGTAGTCTCTGCAAAGCTGGCTTCCTATTCCATTCGATTCTCCACCCTTCGTCTGCACGTGGTGGAGCCATGAGATAGAAATTATAATCTTCAGCTGCACCTCTGCATTCTATGACCATAAATTTCACTGCTATAAAAAGGCAACCCCACCTTCCTCAAAGACGTGCAAAGTGAGAATTAGAACAGTCGCTTTTATTCTGACCCAAATAATGCAATGACACGTTTTGCGAAACAAAACTTGATGAAAGAAACGGTAAACCCCACTTTGCACTTTGTAAATCGTCCGAAATATGAAAAATAAACAAAAAAAAACTGGATGAGTCTTTGTTTAGGACCACTGACCCTGTGCTCTGGCCAGGGAAAAAAAAAAGTGAATTTGTTTTAATTAAATAAATATTATGTTTTTGGCGATTTAAGTCAGATTAATTTAATTTAAATCACTGTAGCCAAAAAATAGTGATCCTTTACCAGATGCATTTTTTAACATAGTAAATTGAATGATAAATTCGTCCGACTACTGATAACATTGTAGAAGAAAAATCACTGTGAGTGTGAACAAATTTAATTGACAACTTGTGGCTGACATACGCGACGTACCAAAACAAAAACTTGATTTTCTTAGTAATTATACAATTTGTATTTTTCAAAAATTTTCGCTTGATTGCAATAGGAAATTACTTCTCCGACGTGAGTTTATTTATTTTGCGTTTTGATTGTATTGCAATAGAACATTATGTAGCCGACCAACGAAGTGCAAGGAAGAAATTATGCCCAACGTTCTGATTTACTCAGAAGTACACTATTTTTGCGCGTGTTCAGCCTTATACAAATATTTTTTTCAGGATAATTATTTGAGTTAAATACAAGACAAATTGATATAGAAAGTATAACTTTCTGAACAAACGTAAACAAAATATAATTTCAGAATTAATCTTGTGAGAAAGTTTGGATTTAAATTGTGAGAGTAAAACTTGTTTGATATAAATCACGATTAATGTCACCTTTTAAGTTACGATTTATTGATAAGTTAGATCATATTAATTTGTATATCCACCCTGACTCAGACAAAGCTTATTTCTAGAATACGTTCCTCCCGTTGTTTTATCGACATTGTGAGTTAAAAAAATTCTAATAAAGACGATTTGAGTAACATTTTAACGAAGAGTTATGGGATTTATTCGAAAGACGAAACCCTGCTTATCATATAACTAGGTTACCGCGTTTTAGGGAAATAACAAGAACCCAGAAAATTTAACCCCCAGCAGATCTGATCGAACTCGGGGAATCCGAGCACCTTGACTTGAAGCTGACTAGAAAGTCAGCTTCAAATCAAGCTGACTCTCTAGTCAGCTTGACTTGAAGCAGAAAATCTTCGTTTTATTTCGTGTTGACGTGGAACGCAGCCCATTCTCAATTGTGCGCCAGGCTCCTTCCTTCTTTGCGAACACATCCTTTAGCTTGGTTTCCGTCTGTACTGGAAAGTTTTAAGTAGTCCGGTCGCACGCCTATCCCCTGGAGGTTAACGATTCCTATGTCGTAGCGCTGGTTTTATTATTTTCTTTTTTGGTGACAATGAAAATTGACTTTGACAACACCGAATTCGCGAAAAGAAATTCCCTAGAAAAAATGAATGGAAAAATAAACTAAGAAACTACGGAATCCTAGACCATAAGACGGAATTCAAAATACCTCTTAATCCCACTAATATATATATATATATATATATATATATATATATATATATATATATATATATATTTTTATATTCGTTTGAATATGTGTATACGCTTTGAAGATTTTACCCAAATGGCTTTTAGCGACAGGACGCAGAATCGTTAATAACTTTTTTTTTTTCTATTACGTAGTCATGCATTTTTTCGAAACTACAAAAAATGTGAAGCCGCAACACAATGAGCAGTGCGGAGGGACCTAACATTAGAGTCCCAAGGAACTACGTGTGTTGAATAAATTTGAAATGGGTTGTATGAATTATGTTATGTATTCCAATAAAGAAACGTTCGAGCGGGCTTAGTAGTTCCACATGATTGTAGTCTTGTGTGGCCATTCTACGTGACCAAGTAAACACGGCTGTGCGGAAATCATCGAGCCCAAAGTATTTCCTTTTAAAGTAGCTATTTTCCTGAGCCGTGCTTCAATTAAACAAATAGGTGCTCTCTACGTGCGCAGCTTCACTGATATCGAAATAGGGTCCAAGTCTCAGAGTTCTTTACATATCAATATGGTATCACCACAAAATACATTCTTCTAAGTATGTTTTGAGTCGTAGATATTCGTACGCAATATCAGAGGCCCTTAAATTTAAGAGGAAAAGAAGGTGAAAAAGAATTGATGGCACTTTCTTACAAATCTCCGAAGCGCCGTGAAAATCCGTCCGTCGCTTCGGATACATTCCCACTCCAGATAAAGCTCGTGTTTTTTTAACGGCGCTCGCGGTGTTCCGTGGGCAGGGGCTGCGCGCTTTGTCCCGGCAAGAACCCCGCTCTCGGAAGCAGTGGGGAGGACCTCGGGGCGTCGCTCTCAACACCCTCCGTGCGCGCCCTTGTCGGCCCAAGACTTGATCCGTCCTGAAACGTGCTCGGGCACGCGCTGCACGTGCTGCCAACGCGACACATTCGCGCTTCTCTCCCGACTCGCGGACCGCCAATCCAACGCAGCTGAATCAACCTCGTTTGAGCGGTCGATTGTCTATCCGCGCTACACGTAACGACCCTCGCCTCTTATACGATTTCGGTTTACATTTCGCGCGAGTGGCGCGCTTCTCGAGTACCGCTTGGATGGCCTTAGCGTCACTAGAAGCTTGATTTGTTTGGCCGAGTGGGTGCCATTTCAAGGTTTTCAGAGAGTAACATTTGAACGCGCAATGAGAAGAGTGGATCGGTGTGAATAGACCGATGTCACTAGATGTCGCCGGCCAGTTTGGCCACGCCACCGCTGCCGCATTGCACAGAGGGAAATTTCGTTTATCTGCACGTGCGACAACCTCGATTAAGCTTAGCGCGTGCAGAGCACGAAACGGCACGAACAGTCTCGAGCGCTGCCGCCAGCCTTCTGAGAACTAAAAGGGAACCGACCCAATCGTCTCTTTCCCACTCGTCACCGGAAAACTTGAAACAGGACACCTGGCCCCACCGTCCTTCATGACAAACGAAAACTCGGCAAGGGGGCCGCGCGTCGCCAGAACAATAATCGCAAAATCGCCTGTTCTTTTTTTTTTTTGGAATAGGGCCAACCGCACTTTGCACTAAAAAACGCGAGGCCAGGAATTAGTCCTACCATTTTGTGCTAACTAAAATGATTTCAACTCAACTTAAAAATTGTGTTAAGACGCTTATATTATTCAATAAATCAATCAAAGTTTTATTTTTTCCAGAAAACTAGAGGGGGTCCCAGACAAAAGGCTGTTCAAACAGCCTGACTGGGTCTGGGAACCTCCTTACATTGGCAGCAGCTTTCATAAAACATTACACCGTACGCAGGAACATTTTATATAAAAAATTATACAATACTAAAGAATTTGGAATTTATAAGTTGCACTTATTTAGGAAAGAGCAAACATATTAAGCCGAAGTAGTTTCTGCTAATTGTGTATATATGTTTATGCTGTTTGTGAGGCATTTTTTTATGAATTACAGATTACAATGCAACGAGTCTAAATTCTAATTTTTACGCGATTGAGAGAGGGCCGCAATTATATGCGACGTGTCATGATAAGACTGCCATGCCCCGCAAGTTTAGAAACATTGTATCAAAAGTCTATGAAAGCTGTTGATGAGAAACGAGTGGAGTGTAGTGGTTATAGCTCGTCGCCAAGATGTTGTGGTCGCATGGGGCCATTACGAATGGGTGGAAAGAGGCAGGGAAAGCTAGGATAAAAACAGCGCCCCGAAAGGCCTGTAGAGATGCTGGAAAGGCTTACATTACCGGCGCGTGGGCAGCGGGGTGCCGAGGTGCGGGGCCCAAGGCGGGAACCCCGACGAAAGGAAGAGACGTCACACCAGCTCGGAGTTTTTGTGAAGACTGTTCTTATTTACAATATCTACATCAATCAGCGCGTGCCGCTGTCAAGCACGCGGCGCGCGGCACCATCTCAAATGCAGAGCCGTTTATTGAGAGAGTTTGGCCATACATTGGTTTGAATAGGCGAGCATCTCGGGGCCAATCACAGGCCGCGAAACAGCCCCTAGTGGTGGTCGTGTGATCTAAATATGTGACACGACTATACTTCGTTTCACCGTTTCACCTTATGTGCGAGCGAAGGCAAAACTGGAAGCGCGAGCACGGAAGCTCCGTGCGTTCAGGCTTTGCTCGAGCGCGCGAGCTGGGGAGAAATGCAAAAAGTGCTGGTCTCGCGCTTCTAGCTTTGGCTTCGCTCGCAGATAAAGTGAAACGAAGTATAATTTGAGCCGTGCCGAGCGGAACTCCGCGTCTCAAGACGCTCGCGCAACCCACCCTTTGCACTGTTTTCTTTCAGCCAGTCTCGGGACGCTGCTCTAGCAGTGCAGACAAAGGCATGTGCACGAGCGCGTGGCTTTGGAAAGTGCTTCCTATGCACGAGGTCTCGTACAAACAAAAACGTTTCGCTGAGCTAGGCTCACGCGCCTGTGCCTTTGTCTTCACTGCAGACATTTGTGAGATGGAGTAGAGGTCTCCTGATTGGTCGACGCATTGTCACAAATTTAGTTTACGCTCTAAGCGTGGGGGAATATTCGGCGCTGGCGGCGGCCTTTGCTCCGCCTATTGGCCAAACTCTCCCAATACACGGCTCTGTCTCAAATGCAGCTGAAAACGCCATCTAGATTATTTACAGCACACTACATCTTCTCCTCCCTTAATAGAAAAATAAATGTTGGATAATTTATTAGGGAAGAGAAGGAAACAGCTTACTCCTTAAAGAAAATACGAAGTTCACGCACACACAAAATTCTTACCAACCAATCACTACAAGCAAAAATAATTGTGAAGTGGTCGGAGAAAATAAGGATAAAGAAATACATTGGAAAGATACAATCATAAATGATACACTTTGTACTATGTCGAGCACTTTTCAGTCAGACTGAAAAGTGCTCTCTTCACTGCAACGAAAAAAGTCACTGGCGAGTCCTTTGAAACACGAATAACACTTTCACCTCTGCGAGTGAAATGAATGACTAGACCTTAGAAACGTAACAAATAACACTTTCAAAAAGCTCACGGTTTGACGAGTCATTTGAAACAAAGATTAACACTTTGTCCATAACCTCTATGTACATAACATGGAAACATGAAAATATACCTAAGGCAGTTCATCCAAAACTTCCATGTCCATAACATGGAAATTTGACATTTGAAGACACATGAAAAATGCAAAAATAACTATCTGTTCACATCTATCCCATAAAAATACAGTGCACACTATGCGACACCTCAACGGGTACGCCCCGACCGTACATCCCGCCCGTTTTTCGACAACCCATCTTTCACTCCCTCCATGACCTGAACCATCCTGGTATTCGTGCAACCCAACGACTGATCTGCTCGAGATATGTGTGGCCCAACATCAACCGAGACATTCGCCTCTGGACGCGGTCTTGCACCTCTTGCCAACGCTCCAAGATTCAGCGTCATACAAAGAGCCCGCTACATATTTTCAAACCACCAGACGCCCGCTTCGACCACGTGCATGTCGATATTGTCGGACCCCTCCCACCATCCCAAGGGTGCCGATATATCCTTACATGCGTGGATCGCTTTACCAGATGGCCAGAAGCGATTCCAATTACGGACATCACCGCACAAACCGTGGCACAAGCGTTCATCACCAACTGGATTGCGCGGTACGGCTGCCCTTCTATCGTCACTACGGACCGTGGTAGGCAATTTCAAAGTTCATTCTTCGCATCACTGGCGAAAATGCTTGGAATGTGCCACATCCACACGACAGCCTACCATCCGTCCGCCAACGGCATGGTCGAGAGACTACACCGGCAACTCAAGGCCTCGCTCATCACAAAGGACGACAGGACCAACTGGGTGAACCATCTTCCTTTGGTGCTCTTGGGCATCCGGGCCACTTTGAAGGAAGATGTTGGATGTACAGCTGCTGAACTAGTGTTTGGAACAACACTGCGACTTCCTGGCGAGTTCCTTACACCCCTGTCCACTCCACCACCCGACCTTCCTTCGTATCTTCAAGATCTACGATACCTGCTATCCTCTTTGCGACCGACCTTGCCTCGACAACAAACACCACGGAAAATTTTCATTCACACAGAACTAACAACATGTACACATGTGTTTCTACGTCGTGACTCCGTGCGTCCATCATTAACACCACCCTACGACGGCCCATTTAAAGTCATCGCCCGAGACAAGAAGACTTTCACCATCATCATCAACGGACGAACCGACGTCGTGTCCATTGACCGGGTAAAACCTGCTTTTATGACAGCCTCAGTTTGCGACACTGCATGCGTGTTTTCATCAGTCACCTTGCAGAAGCCGCTAGACAACACTCGCAGGTCTGATCAAGAACCCTCCAACAAACAAAAAACTGTTTCGTGGAGCAAAACTCTACTGCCCCACTAGGGGCGGAAGACTTGTAGCAACTAGGTGTCCGCGATGGCGATGTGGCTCACAGAAAGCGAGCCACACGCAAAGACGCGCACTAGTGCGCGGGTGAAAGAAAAAGAAGAAAAAAGCTCCACGAGATATCACTCGGGCAGGTGGCTCGAGAAAGGTTTCGACGGCTACACCTTCAGCTGGCTGGTTCCCGGTCCGGACGGTATCTGTAAATATATCCTGTAAATAAATGAAGGGCCACCTTGGCCACTTCAAAACAATGCATAATAAATGTTTTAACTTATTGCTGAGTGATAAAATATTGCGGCAACGTAAATAAAAACGCCAACGGCCGGAGACAGTTTTGCTATCATATAGTTAACAAAACATTCCCATGTCATCTACTATGGAAAAAAAACACACCCAATAGTTTATGTTGGTTGACCGGCTCAATTGATGAAGTACCAAGTTTAAATGAATTATTCATGAAAATTGGCTATTTTTCAACCTGAATAAAATGTGTTTATACTTCACCGTATTTACTCTAAGTAGATTAACTTCGGACTAGACTGAAAATGTATTTAAAATTAAAAAAAAATATTTGGCGTATTAGTCTATCAGTATCAGCCGCTGACAGAAACAAACTCGCACCATCTGCGTATATAACGAAGTGGACTTGATTGTCAATATTACTGGGTCAATCATGCAAACATTACATAAAAGGGGTACAAGTATGCTTCGCTGCGGTATACCCCTAAGAACCTTTTGAAAGACGAGAAAAAACCGTCAATGGCTACACGGTTTTCTACCGTCTACATACGAGTAAAGGAAAGATAGGGGTATGCCGCGGACACCATATACACTTACTTTCGGAAGTAATGTTTGTTGTTGAGGACACCAAAGGCTTTGTTGAAATAAAAGAAAAAAACCTAACGCAATCAACCTTGTTTCTACATTTTGTAGTATAGTTTCTTTTTGGAGCACCAATATTGTTTCGGTCGATCTACTTTTTCGTGAGCCAAAGTGAAAATCTCTCAATATATATTGTTATAAAATGTGGTCAAGGCGCTTAATTTTTTTTAATTGCCTAGAGAACACTGAATGCACAGAAATAGGCCTGTAATTAGTCACATGTTTATCGCCTTCTTTATGTATAAAAGTCACTTTGGTCGACCTCGTGTCGGTGGAAAACTGACCGAATGATAATGATAAATTATGTATATGTGCTATGTACGGTGCAATTATATCCATTATAAAATTAACTGACTTAATTTGTCGTGCTTAATGTCGATATCTTTACTGTTTTTAGTCATTGAAAACGTTAAACCCCTCTTGCTCATCGGTTAAATTAAGAAAGAAGTATCATCAATATATCTAACAAAGGAGGGGGCATGATCGTTGTTGACAGTGGGCCCTACAGTAGAGAAGTTTATTTAGATAGATTAATAGTTGGAAAGGTAGTTTGGTAGGTAGGTAGGTAGGTAGGTAGGTAGGTAGGTAGGTAGTTGGGTGGGTGGGTGGGTGGCTAGGTGGGTAGGAAGATGGGTGAGTAGGTATGTAGGTAGGAAGATAGCTAGGTAGGTAGGTAGGTAGGTAGGCAAGCAGGCAGGCAGGCAGGTAGGGAGGTAGGTAGGTGGGTAGGTAGGTAGGTGATTTTATTTAGTGCCTGCCGACTGCCAAGTGGCCTCGGCGGCAGTGCACTGTTCAGTGAGTAAATACATAAGATAAATCTGTTTGTTTAAGTAATAAAATCAAACAAAAATATCATAATCAAAAAACAAGGCATTATAGGTTTGTTCCAATTGTGTCATCGCACAGATGAATCGTACGTTAGAATAAAAAGTGTCTCGGCAGCTGGATGACCGGAAGAGGGCACACGGAATCTCAAAGCCATCAACTCTGAGCACTCAATAGCACCATGCACAACCTGATGTGAAAAGTGCATATCTCTGGCAATTCTCGAATCATGCAGAGTTAGAGGATTGAGGTCCACAAAAAGAAAGTTGTAGTCGTGAAAGCGGCGCTGGCCAATATGTTTGTTTAATATTCGCTTGAATCTACGCTGAACATTTTCAATCTAATTTTTGTGTGACATCGCAAGAGAGTTCCAGATTACGGACGCGAACTCAAGATACGATCTAATAAGTGCACATTGCAAAGTTAACAGACACTCAGGAAACCGAAACTTTCATGCCAACCACGAAATGACGCCAAGGCAGCGGAATCATGAATAACAACATGAGAAACTCGTAAACGAAAATCTAATCTCGAGTCTACATCCACACCAAGGTCACACGCATGCAACAATCGCTGCACTTGTGCTTCAAAAAGGGTGTAGCCATACATTATGCTCTCTCTCTTTCTTCTAAGGGAGATCACAACTGACTTTTGGGGGTCCACCAGAAGTCTATTTTTCAAGCATCATTGTTCAAGAGAGCGAATATCATATTGTATATATATACATATGCAACCGCTAATAGCACCATGCATATTTCAACCTTGCGGAACAGTTTTAGTCGTCGGCGAACATCAGCACTTTTACGTTTTTAATCCAGGACAGTAAAGAAGTAATAAACACTAAAAACAGAAGTGCTCCCAGGTTAGAGCCCTGCGGAACTCCAATAAAGGTACATACAATTCAGACAATGTGTTTAGAAATCTAACCCGATTTCGACGACTTTCAAGGTCTCTTGTAAACCAAGCACAATACAATGGGCATAGTCCGTATTCTTAAAGTATAAGCAAAAGTATTTGGGGATCAACCTTGTCAAATGCCTTAACCATATAAAAAAAATCGTATCCACCTAACCGCTGTTATATACGGTAGGTTCACTATGACTGAGGAAGCGCTTAAGTTTGTTTGAACAGATCTGCCTTTGTGAAATCCGTGCTGTAATGGTGTTAATTTTTTGTTCAAAAAGGATTACAAGCGCTCCCCCCCCCCCCCATAGTCCACCATTTCAAAAACTTTGCAAAGGCCACAGAGAAGAGATACAGGGCGAAAATTATTAAGATCGCAAGAATTTCCAGACTTAAAGGCTGGTATTACTAGTGACATTCTCCAACAGGTAGGATGAAACCCACTTTCTAGAGACAAGTTAAATATATGTGTAAGAATAGCGACGAATTTTTCACTACATCCTTTGAAAACAAAGTTCGGTGCACAAGGAACACGCCACCTCATTCTCTGCTACATCGCGGTATGCCAAACAGTCAGCAAAACCCCTAATAGCGATAGCCGGAAGTACAGTGCGCTGCAATATGAAAGCCCCACTGGGAGCGCGTGGCCGAGGCGGTAACCGGCGGTGGCGCCGCGAGCGATCCGGGCAATTCCATTCTGCTCCGAGAAGAGTACGCGCACTCGGGGATCAGCTAAAGCGCAACGCGCTTATCAATCTGTGCTGAGCCCCTAGTGAGCGTCCTCCTTTCGAAGCAGAATAGAATTGCCCGGAGCGCTCACGGCGCTCCCGCCAGCCACCACCTCGGCCACGCGCTCCCAGTGGTCCTTTCATATTGCAGCGTACTGTACATCAAAAGGTTGCGAAAAATAAGTGCTAAAATGTTTAGGCGAAGCCTCGCACATATCCTGTGGTTCGAAACATATCTTATCGCCGGCCTTGTGCACAACAGCACTGACATCATTTTTGATTTGCGAACGCACATACCGCAAGAAACAACTAGGATCTTTCTTAAACTTCCAGACTGTTGTGATAACGCGTGTCATCTCGGGAATAAATCCCTTTGACAATTGTTCTACTGTAGTACCTCTGATTTTTACGCATATAATGCTTGAGGTCTGAATAAAACCGATATGGAAATTTACGAGTTTTTCGAACGCTGCCTGGATATAAATATTTCCATGGTCCATTGGACTCTTGATGTCACTAATTCCACGCAAGAGCCAACGACCTTCAGGTAAATAAAAGCCAGACCAACCATAGCCACGCAGGCCATTGAATAGGCAGAGGTAATCACCCTGCGCATACATGAATTTTGGCGCTGCATGCTCCTGCAGTACTTGAAATGACAAGAAAAACAAAGAGTAAACGGTGGATGGATTTTGTCTACCGGGACAAGCGCCTCTAGTGCATCACTTAAATAAAAGATCGGTAAATTCAATATAATCTAATCCAAAATGTTCCCAGCACAATTTTTCAAGCTGTTGCGCTGATAAAGACCATTAAAACAAAGACAAGTTTTCATACATTGCGATTTTTCACCTAATGAAGCACAGTCACTACTTTTTAGGCCAGTAGACCAATCGACTCTCGAAAATTTGAAATCATCGTAGATGCTGACCATACATTTTGAGAAATAAATTCTGCTCTCAAGGTCTGTCAAATGGTCCACAAAAGTGCAAGCATCTGATTCGGCGGCAAATAGTAGTAGCCAACGAGAAACTTTGAACCATCCGCAGCTGGTATTTCTAACCAGAGTTCACATATGTCTTAAAGTATTTTCGCCTATAAGGATAAAATGTAGATTTGAAGGACATGAGGATACCACCCCCATTTTTAAGTAGTTTGGAATAATTTTTGTCTGCCCTAAAAACGGGGAACTGATTAAACAGCGAACTGATTTAGCGTTAAATAAACTGAGCTAGCGTTAAAATATGTAATGACCGTCTAATAAGTTATTAGTCATTAATACGTTTCCATAGAACATCATGGCGAGGCTTGGTGGACCGATTAAACATTTTATTAGAATACGATGATTTTGCTTTTCTAATTTAGGACGTTATATTATTCATAGATTTCTTAAATAGTGCCAGTTTGTTTTGATCCCTCGTTCTTAGGAATGCGGCATAAAAGCGATTTTCTTATGGATCGTTTTGATGTGAATGGGGCTTACCCAACGATTTATCTTTTTTTGCTTTGTGGTTACTGTTTTGAATGGAAAATTTACAGTATAGAGTGCTTTGAAAATATTTAGGAATTCTTTACATGCATCATCTACGCCTAACCAAGAATAAACAAAGGTCCAATCACAATTTAAGCCTGCATTTCTAAACCCGAGTAGGCAATCATGTGACATTTTTGGTAGGTAGCAGAAGCCATTGAAGCACCTTTATAGAAGTCATGCTGAAGTTAAAAAAAAATTGGAATGTGATCACTTATGTCAACACTTACGGTTCCGGTCATTCTCACTTTGGTTGTAATGTTTGAAATGAAAAGACCCTAGCATTTGACTTGGATAAGGGGATTCTAGTGGGAGACATAATAACATTTAGAAAACCGTTTGACTGCACTGTATTACTGAGCACCATTGTTTGTAAATAGTCATCTATTATATAACGTTAAAATCTCCCCTAGGACCAGATGGTAGATTTTTACGGATACATAGCCCAATTAACCCTCAAGAAAAAAAACATAAATTCCACAATCTGCAGAGGGTGGGCGGTACAAGACGGCCACAATATTAGACCCATATTTTAGGCTTAAAATCGCGTAATCGCTTGTAATTTCAGAAAACATTAACTAACAACTCACACTTCATAGAAGGTTTCACATGGATCGATACACTCCCGCCATGCCCGTTTTTGCGGTTTACAAAAATGTGTAATCCGGTAGAACAAACACGCCAGAGTCGAGCTGATACCATATTTCCGTAAGCATTATAATATCAAATGCTACCCAACACTGATCTAAAAGTGATATAATACTGCCATCGTTATTTGTTGCCAGAACGCGTATTCAAATGAAATTTATAAATATAATATCTCGAAGACAGAAACGGGCTCAGCTCTTTAGGCAAAATAAGGTCAACATTAATACATTGAAAAAAAAAAAAGGACTTTGCAAGACAGTACAGATAAACTAGCGGATCTTTTCAATGTCAGCGTCGTTGATAATTTGTACAACTGGGGCTCTCTCTGTCTGGCGAGCAAAAAAACTGCGCTCCGAACTCAAACATACATCTAATTACACTGACGCTTTTTGACAATCGCTTTTCCGAAAACCCGCTACACGTATGGGCAGAGGTGTTAATGACGGCATTACGCCTGCTACGATTTACATACTGCAGAATAATGTTACTCTTTACAGCGTCTTGGGTCAACACGCAATGACAAATCACAATTTCAGTTCGAAAATTGGTGCCCTAAATAAATACTCAAACTTTCAAACCAAATCAGAAAGTGCTTTGTGGTCACGATTTACAACCCCTTTGATTTCAAGGCTGGTGTTCAATGGGTACTGTACACCTTCTGTGAGCCGATTATGACAGGCCATTAGACACTTTCCCAGAGAGCTGCATTTATCAATCAATCAAATTACTGTATTAATGTTTACTTGGACAAAAATAAAGAGTACAAACGTCCTCAAGGCGGGGCTTAAGACCATTGTGTCTCGTTATGAGGCCATCACCTCGGGATTTTCACATCAGACAGTAAAACATGGTAATAAAAGGAATTCTACAATACAAGAACAGTGCAAGGGGAGCCAATATCTCAATATTCAAATTGATTGTTTCAGGTATAGCTAAGAGCAGACAAAAGAAGTGATTTTTAGTTTTCTTTTAATTGGTAGATGATTCTACTTCCTTGAGCACATTCAATTAGAGAAGGGTGCATGTTGTATAAGGCTATACTTTGATTATGAATAGTCTGGGCAACATAGTTTCTTCGGGGTCTGGACCCCGCCATGTATGCTGTGCGTAGGTTGTATGTTGTAATTTGATATGGATTTGCTTGCAAATTAAGTGAAGTCATGTTTAATTTGTAATAGATTAAAGTAGCTAGGCAGGAGCTATGACGTTCAGAAAATGGTAATATGACGAGCTTCTTATATAGGCTGTTGTTACCAACAGCTTTACGAATGAACAATGTTCGTAAGACCTTCTTTTCAAGCTAAAGAAGTCGATCTCAATCAATCTTATAGCACATACCCTAGATAAGATGACAATACACGAGGGAGAGTGAACTAAGGAGAAGTGTAATTGTTTTTTTACATTCTGTAGCAGAAGTTATTTTAATCGGTGTATTAATCAAATAAGTCTGGCTATGAATATAATGCAATTAAATGCAAAGGTGCAAGCGAGCTGGACAAGAATGACGACTGGAAATGGAGGGGTCCAGAGGTGGTTTTTTTGCGGTCGCGCACCAGTCACCTAGCTGTATTTGGAGATTTCTGTTTGTCCTTTGTCCCTATTGTTCCCCTTCTCCAGAGAATATTTTCGTCATTCTTGTCCAGCTCGCTTGTGTATCGTGTTTGCTATGTCACGGGTACGCGCCGAACTTATCATCGGGGCTCACTCTCTCTTATCGTGACGCAGGCTCTGTATCAACGTCATCCTTTCCCTCTTCTTTACCTTCTTTCCATAGCACCCTACAAATACGATAACTGAATAAACAAACGTGTTCTTGTTCTTCTCAGAACTGGCTCGTTCGTGTCTTCCATCGAAACACATCGAAACATGGTGTCAGAAGTGGTCAGGCACGGGCCCTGCCACTAATCACCGGCTGGCGCCCAGAAGAACCGACATGGAATTTTTGAAGCCACCGGAGCACCTGCGGCTGAGTGGTGACATCGGAAAGAACTGGCGCCTCTTGAAACAGAAGTTTGAACTGTTTGTGACTGCGTCAGCTCCAAGTGGAAAGCCTTCACCTGGACCTACGCAGACCACACTGCTACTAAGTGTAGCTGGCGACGACGCCTTGGAAGTCTACAATAACTTCATCTTCAGTGAAGATGAGAGCCAGCAGGATTATGCGACCATCATCAAAAAGTTCGACGAGTACTGCGTAGCGCAGTTGAACGAAGTGCACGAACGCTACCTGTTTCGCCAACGTGTACAAGCCCAAGGTGAGCCGTCAGAAGAGTTCATCAGAGACCTAAGGAAGCTGGCACAGTCATGCAACTTCATCACTATGACGGACTCTATGGTGCGTGACCAAATTGTTTTTGGAACGAACAACGACAAAGCCCGCGAAAAACTGCTGCACAACAAGCTGACAGTTTTCGAGAGCGGAACAAGTGTGCAAGGCTGCCGAGTTATCGCACGCTCAAAACGAGCTTTGGGCATGCGAACGACAAGTTAGCGCAGTGAAGGCTACACCGAGCATCAAACCGCATGCAACACAGAACTACGGCAGAGCGCAAGAGCTACACGTCGACTTTGCAAGGACGCGGTCGAGCAACGACGAGCCACCGGGAGGGTTCAAGTTCCGAAAGTGTGGGCAAAGACACGGCCCAGGGAACTGCCCAGCGTTCGGACGCACCTGTCGGCGATGCGGAGGAAAAAACCACTTCGGTGTACGCTGCAATAACAACAAGCAAGTCTCCGAAATCAAAAGCAACGAAGAAGACTTCGACACCCTCGACGTCTCGGTCGACAGTGTCATGCGACAACGCGACTGGGTGGTCCAAGCACAAGTGGCGAACAAGGCGCTCGAACTCAAGGTCGACACAGGCGTTCAAGCCAATCTTCTGCCATACTGCATGTTTCGAAGATTGCAGCCAAGGATGCAATTCAAGGCCAGCAACTCCGTGCTACGTTCCTACGACGGAGGGGTCATCAAGCACTTTGGAGTGGTGAAAACGAAAACCATCATATGCAACAGGTTGACGATATCGACGTTTTTTGGGGTAAAAAAGGGATGCCAAGCCATACTAGGGCTTCACGCCAGTGAACTGCTGGGGCTGTTTAGACGGTCGGTCAACGCCGTGACTACAAGCAGCAGCGATGAAGGGGTGAAAGAGTTCCATCAAGTCTTCACCGGCACTGGGTCCCTTCAACGGTCATACAAGATAGTACTGCGGGAGGACGCTGTTCCCGTCGTTCAGATGAACCGACGTGTGCCTATCGCCTTGCAGGAGCCACTCCGACGAGAACTCGACCGGATGCTGAAGGCAGGCATCATTGTCAACACAGAGGAACCGGCGGACTGGGTGAGCCCCTTAGAGATTGTAATGAAAAAAAACCGGAGAACTAAGAGTGAGCATGGATCCGAAAAAAATCAATGAATGCTTGAAGCGCGAACACTACGAGATGCCGCGACGAGAAGACATCGAGGTGGAAATGGCGGGAGCAGTATTTTTCTCCCGTTTAGACGCTAACTCGGGTTTCCACCAAATACCTCTGGACGACGAGACGGCCAGAATGTGCACATTCACGACTCCCTTCGGCCGTTATTGATTTCTGAGACTGCCGTTCGGGATGGCGTCGGCCTCGGAAGTTTTCCAAAAGACAATGAGTCACATATCTTACGCGATAGTGGGGGTGCTCGTTTATGTCGATGACTTTTTGATATGGGCTGCCACAACAGAGGAGCACGATGAAAGACTGTGTGCTGTCCTGGAAGAAGCACGCAATGCAGGTCTCACATTTAACGCCGCAAAGTGCGAAATAGGAGTAACAAAAATTTCCTTTCTGGGCGACATAATCTCCGAGGAGGGCATCCGGCCAACTCCCGCCACCGTGAGCTCCGTGCTTGACATACCAGCACCCACCGACAAGCTAGGAGTGCAGAAAATGGTAGGCGTTGATAATTACTTCGGGAAGTTTCTGCCAGCGCTTGCTGAAAAAACACAACTGATGCGCCAGTTAATAAAGAAAGACTCGATGTTCGAGTGGAGCCATAATCGTGGAAAGGAATGGAACGAGCTTTGCAAGTGCCTCAGCATTAAGCCTGTGTTGGCCATTTTTATACCCCAAAACAGACACCAAAGTAACATCGGATGCTTCTTAAAACGGCATGGGGTCAGCTCTTATGCAGCGCCACGGGGAAGCATGGAAACCAGTTATTTATGCGTCACGTGTACTAAGAGACACACAGAAAAGATACACGCAGATTGAAAAAGAAGCAATGGGGGTTTTATATGGATGCAAAAAATTTCATCACTTCGTGTACCTGCGAAAGGTGATTCTCGAAGCCGATCACCGCCCGCTGATAGCAACCTCGAAAAAGGCAATTGGTGGCATGCCGCCGCGACTGCAGCGGTTTTTCCTTCGTTTGCTGAAATACGATTTCCGGCTCCAGTTCATTCCACAAAAACAGCTGGTGCTGGCGGACATGCTGTCACGAGCTCCAGTCAGCAGTCCAAACAAGGACGAAACCAACGAGGACGTGGAAGTACATGCCATGAGGGTTGCGTCTTCACTCGTCAGTGAAGCGACTCGGGTACGGTTATCGCAAGAAACAAATAACGACAGTTATTTGAAAAGCCAACCGTCCAATAGATGGACGGCTTAGGCCCTTCTCACAGGAATTATCAGTGGTGAACAATGTGTTGTTTAAAGGTTGCAAAGTTGTGATATCTACCAGCATGCGTCCTGAGATACTGCGCAGAATACATGATGGGCACATGGGACTTAAGAAGTGCAAATCACGAGCACGCCGTGTCGTCTTTTGGCCCGGTCTTGACGCAGACATTGACGACCTTGTGAGCAAATGCGAAGTTTGCAGAAAGTACGCTTACAAGCAGCCTAGTGAGCCTCTCATGATACGTCCTGTTCCTGAGTACGCGTGGTGCAGAGTCGGTGTCAACATTTTTGAGTATGCCAGGAGGTCTTACCCGTGCGCGTACGACGCATTATCAAACTTCCCACAAGTAGAATTGCTGCGCGACACATCATCCGCTACAGTCATCAATAAACTCAGTGCGATGTTCGCAAGATATGGCATCCCAATAGAAGTGTGTACCCATGGGGGGGCGCAGTTCACGAGCCGAGAATTTGCCAGCTTTGCAAAGGACTACGATTTTAAATACACCATTTCCAGCCATAGATTTCCTCGCTCGAACGGCCTAGTGGAAAAGGGGATGCAGGTGGTTAAAAAATTCTTAAGAAGACTACCGAAGGAAAAAACGATTTCTGACTTGAACTGCTCAGTTACAGGTCCAGTCCTTTGGAAGACGGCAAGTCCCTACGAAAGCTTCTTCAAGGTCGACAACTGCGGACGACAATACCAGACTTCAACAAAACACCACGCACAGTGGTAGAAAAGCATCATCAGACGCAGCCGAAGAGGAGTCATCTTCCAGCATTGCAAGAAGGACAAGTGGTCCGCATCAAGGGCGACACATGATCAATGAAGGCGAAGGTAATCAACTGGACGCGGCCCAGGTCTTATCATGTCGCCACAGAAAATGGCAACGTTCTACGACGTAATCACCAACGTCTGCTAGCAACGAAAGAACAGTTCAACCGTCTGAAGAATACTCATCGGATGAAGAAAGCTCAAACGACGAGAGGCCGGAACAATGTCAACGACCCTCAGGCAGCGTGGCCACGACAGCACCAGTGCTGAGAAGGTCCACACGCAACAGAAGACCTCCAGAGCGGCTAGGCTATGGCGAGAACTTTGTTCAAGGCTCATGACAAGTGTTCCCGCACCGAGTGTCCAGCTACTACGATGTCTACATGCTGTACTTTCTTTTGTTTTTCATTCCTTTAAAAAAGTAAGATGTATCGTGTTTGCTATGTCACGGGCACGCGCCGAACTTATTATAGGTGCTCACTCTCTGTTATCGTGACGCACGCTCTGTAGCAACTTCATCCTTTCCCTCTTTTTTACCTTATTTCCATACCACCCTACAAATGCAAAGAAACCCGTTAACGTATTTTAAATTTTTAAGCTGGAGAGTTAAAACATGCACTTCCTTTACTCGTCATTTTTACACTTCCTCCCTCGTCTGTTTCATTTTTTTTTTTTGCTCTTTTTCTAAGAGTTCCGCGTTGAATTAGGGTCGATGCCGGGTGTTTCTCGGTATTAAAAGTATTTTTCCGCATTCAGCACGCTTCGGAATAGTGCAGGAAACCTCCAGTTATCTATCTGGCATATTTTATGAGCTCTGTAATGATGTGATCGATACGGAAACGAAAGTAGAAGAAAAATCAGGGAAAACAAAGAAAAAAGGAAGAGGGAAAAGAAGAAAAGGAGGGAGGACAACGAGGTTTGGGGTGGAGAGCTGATGGATTCAGAAAAGATTGGCTCCGGAATACACCGGTGAAGCTGTTGTCCACAGAGGTCTGCCCACCTGACCACACCGTCGGCACTGAACAGCAAGTCTGGCTAAAAAACGCACCGCCGAAGCCACCACAGCAACTGATGGACTGGTCACCATCTGTACGCTGGCAGCTGGAGCCAAACGAGACCTGGGGTGCTATGTTGCGCTTTTTGCACTCCCAGGAGACTTGGAAGAAGGAAGTGACGTCAACGACTAAAGCAAACGCAGATTGGATGTTGACAGAAGAAAACAAAATCAACATCCAATCTGCATTTGCTGCGTTGTCGACGTCACTTCCTTCTCCTTAGTCTCCTGGGAGTGCAAAAAGCGCAACATAGCCCCCCTATTTCTGCAACTGCGGAAGCGCCAATCTCGGCAAGTCGAACCGTGGATGTACGCTCTTGACTTTTATTTCTTTGCCAATAAGCTTTGCTTTCTTTTTCTTTGCGTGCATTCTGAAAGAAAGAGACAAATTAGTCGCAAATATATATCTTTGATATCGAAAATCAGACAGCCCACTCAGTTTCCTTTTTTCGTTACTGTAAGGAGCGTGACAATAATCGGTGTTTGTGAAGGGACACTGATGGTCATTCGTCCGGTTTTAGTGCAACATGTAACTCACCCAACTTACGACACGAGTTGCAACATGCAACTCGCCCAACTTACAACACTTCTGCAATGTAATTTATGGATTTAAAGGAATTGATGGCCCTGGGTGAAAAACTGGGAATCACAGGATCAGAATTGCGGACATGGCTTGATTCGAAACGAGCTCGGCAAAGAGAGCGCAGAGTGGCAGAACGAGAATCTCTCCAAAAGAAAGCGCAACTGGTGGAAAGAATGCAGAGAACGCTCCAGCTTAAGGTTAGAGTAATTGAGGTCGATGGTATGCAATTGACAGGTATTGTGAGGACGGCGGTGAAGGACCCTGAGGAGCTACTGGGTCACATTACCCTAGTCCTCATAAACTAATGCCGTCGTTTAACGACAAAAGATATGGCTTGGATGTGTACTTGAAAAGATTCGAAATTTCAGCAATGGGGAAGGAGTGGCCGAGAGCAACATGGGCCACTGCATTAGCCTGTGCTTGGGGGGTGAGGCCCTGAAGGTCTTCGGAAGGTTGTCCCCGGACGACTCCTTAGATTATGAAAAGAACAAATATGGCACTTTTAGAAATATTACGCGTTGCAACCGAAGAATATCGCGAAAGATTTCGAGGAAGCTCCAGATAGCGGTGAGACAGCCAGCACGTATGCTGCGAGTCTAGAAGAATTATTCGATCGCTAGCTGAAGTTGGGCCTTTGTCCCAAAACGTACGGCGATCTGCGGTACCTTGTAATCGGCGAAAGGTTCATCAAGGGCTGTCATTCAAAGCTGGCCGTGTTCCTCAAGGAGCGGAATTGCAATACACTTCCCTTCATGGCCGCGGCAGCGGATAAGTTCATGGAGGCGCACGGGCAAGAAAATCTGGCTTATTTCAAGGAGGACCATAGCCAAAGTGATAATCATTTGAAAAATGACATGCCAAGTAGCAAGCAGGAAACAAAAATCAGATGTGTCTTGTACGGCAGAGTTGGTCAGAGAGCGACCGATTGCTTGTTCAGACCAGAACAGCGACATCGAATATGTCAAATTTGTTAGAGATCGGGACACGATTCCAAAGCATGCTTTCAGCGGAAGGGCGACAAAACTCAGCTCTCATGTTTATGGTATCTAAATTTGTGAGTACAGAATGCGAGTGTGAAAAAAGCCATATACATAACGATGAAACGCACGATCTGGAGCAGAACACAGAAGCACTCATGAGTGTGGCGTACAAGATAAAGGCGCAAAAACAAAAGGGACGCATGCCAGTAGAACATGGACTACCAGACGGACAACCCTTTAAGGTATTACGAGATACTGGCTCCAACACCGTTATCGTGCGCAGAAAGTTGTTTGGTCCTCAGCACCTAACGGACAAACAGCGCCAAATGGTCCTAGTAGGCGAAACATGCAGGTAATTTACCCGAAGGAATGGCCAGAATGGCTTCTCTATACTTTATTGGTGAGGCTGTCGCAAAATGTATGAACTAACCACTTTACTACATTATTATTGGTAACGTTCAGGGAGCCAGGGATGTGTTAGACCTTGATCGAAATCGAAGAAGTGAGGATGAGACTAAAACAGCAAAGATCCTACAACTTGACAGGAACATACTCGCCGCATTGAAGGGCCATGTTCCTGCTACTCCAAATACCGAACCCAGCCTCAGGATTGAGATGTTACAAAAGACGTCCTTTAACGAGAGAAGTTGAAAGACGCGGAAGTAGATATCTTTCGCGGAAGGATTGCCGACGCTCACGTGGCAAAAAGGGTAACAGCTACAGTTTTTATTTGAGTAAGGAAGTTCTCTTCCGCAGATGCCACCTCGCAAACTGGAAGGAGTTCCGCGAAGTGGTGGTCTCCAGAGCGTTCCCTCAATATATTCTAAGACTGGCTCATGTTTTCGTAATGGCAGGCCACCAGAATGTCAAGCGCACGAGTGACAGAGTCCTGGAGTCTTTTCACCGGCACGAAGCCTAAGCAGATGTTACGTGGTTTGTGCGTTCATGTGACATGTTTTAGAGGACAATTCCCAAAGGAAGGATGTCAAAAGCACCATTGGGGCGCATGCCAATTATTGAAACACCTTTCTAACGAGTTTTTATCGACCTCATTGGACCGCTATCGCCCACGCCTAAGAGTGGGAATCAGTTCATACTCACGCTAGTGGATTTTGCGACTCGATACCCAAAGTCCGTCGCTCTACAGTCCACTGACTCGAATACAGTAGCGGAAGGGTTAATCGAAATGTTATTCAGAGTGGGTCTACCACGTGTGATTCTCTCAGACAGGTGTTCGAGCTTTACCCCGTACTTGATGAAGGAGATAAAGGTGCTGCTCTTGATCAAGCACTTATCGTCTACCCCTTACCGCCCCCCCCCCCCCCTCTGTGCAATGTTCGTTTCAAAAAATTTAACCGCTCCCGCAGGCAAATTCTGAAAAAGATGTGCAAAGGAAAACCTCATTCTTTGGATGAATACTTGGCTCCGGTGTTCTTCACCTACCGCGAAGCACCACAGGCGAGTTTAGGTTTTTCTCGTTTTGGAGTTGATTTATGGACGACGCGTATGAGGCCCATTGGCGGTGCTGAAAGAAATCTGGACTGAAGATACAATCAGCCAGGAACTAAAGACGACCTATGGTACCTCTTAGAGCAACGGAGTCGGTTAGAGCAAACAATTGAATTAGCTCACCAGAAACTGCATGAAACAATGCAATGTCAAAAGCGATATTATGACCGAAAAGCGAGAGGCCGACAATTCAAAGTAGAAGATCGGGCACTGATTTTGCTGGGTACCAGCCATAAAAAATTGCTCATGCCTTTGAAAGGCCCTTTCCCCTTGGTCAAAAAGAGAAACGAGGTCGACTACAAGTTAAATTTAGGTTATGCTCAC
Source organism: Ixodes scapularis (assembly GCF_016920785.2). Lineage (NCBI taxonomy): Eukaryota > Metazoa > Arthropoda > Arachnida > Ixodida > Ixodidae > Ixodes > Ixodes scapularis. The sequence goes on along the minus strand of NW_024609868.1, from coordinate 162,499,901 downwards.
ACGGTTTTTCATATCAACAGGTTGAAGCGGGCAATTGCGGAGTTGCCTTTACTTAAAGTGCGGAATACACAAGAGAGTTTTTTCTGATCCCTCCTATACAACCTGGCGGCAGTGCTTATGCAAGAACACGAGAGAAGACTGCATCCTTTAGCGTATGCCAGTAAGCGGCTCCTTCCCAGAGAGTACTTTTATACGATTGAGAGAGAATGCGTGGCACTCGTGTGGGCAGTGTAAAAGTTTCATCTGTACTTATACAGTAGGCAAATCGTGGTGCAAACAAAGCATCAGCCGCATCAGTACTTAAAGGGCCTCTGACACGCCAAAAAAAAAAAAAAACGTTTTCATGCTAGGCGTTGAAATGGCATATCAGGACATTAGAAAAAAATTGTTTCACTTTAGAGTACCGTAGTTTATTTGTTTATAAAAATAGAAATAGGAGGCCGAATTCAAAGTTCCCACCAGTGCACTGTGACGTAACAGTGCACCGCAAGGTGTCGGGCCATCAGAAGGGAGGCATCGACTTACGTCCTAAAAGTGGGTTCGCAGGAAGTCACGCGAGTTTCACTCCTCGTGCTCTCCGCGACCGTGCCTAAGACTTTTTTTTCTGCTCTTTGTACGAGCGATTGTAGAAAACGATGTTTCAGTTCCACTAGCTCTTTATCGCTGCACCGTTAATTAGTTGGCGTGCTGTAAAAGTTGAGGACGAAGATTCAGTAAGGTCAATGATGAAAGCGTTGAGAGTACAAACCAGTGGACGAGTGCATGCGATCAGTCCGATGATACAGAGCTATACTGGGCGCAAAAGAAGCTATCAAGTCTTGAAAAAAAAATTTAGAACGCCCGCAGAAATTAGGATTGCTTGCGTACGACACGCCCGATTGCATTGCTGAGGGTTCGGACACCGAGGTCGTCGGATCATCGTATACTCTCCAGGCTGAAGATGCCTGCCGTCCCTCGGAAATGCATGCAGTGTGATCTCTTCTTCAGTTGCTGAAATACCGGGACAGTCCCTCACACAGCAGCTTCTAGGCATTGTAGTTGATCACGTCAATTCACTGACTCCTCTTCTTCTACCTTTACAGCAACATTAAGTGATGAAAAGCAGATAAAGGAAACCTTGTCTGCTTGGATCGCTCGTGGAAGTGCGGAGAACAACAAAAATATTAAAATAAATATTACACGCGCTCGCGGTAAGCACGGGGAGGGATACAACTCACGTGACTTCCGCCGATGCCTCTTTTCTGACCACCCCGACACTTTGCGGCACACTGTTACGTCACAGTGCACTGGCGAGAACTTTGAAGTCGGCCCTCCTATTTCTATTTTTATAAAAAAAAAACTACGGAACTCTTTAGTGAAACATTTTTTTTTTGTAATGTCCTGACATGCCAATTCAACGCCTAGCATGAAAAGAAAATTTTTTTGCGTGTCAGAGGTTCTTTAAAAAAAGCAAAGCAGCTCAACAGTCGTGTGCTCTGCTGGAGTTTGTAATTGCAAGAATATTCGTTTAGGATAGAACACATTAAGCTCACCGAAATCAGAACCAACCAAGCTTACCTTGGTTGCTTGCCTTTATTTGAGATTTGTTGTACTTGGCAAAAGAACACATCAATACGGTTTCTTTTCGGCTAAAAAAAACAAAAAATAAAAGTCGTTTACAACTCCCTGTAACGCCGAATTAGAGCACAGCTCTTGAGGAGGAGGGGGGAAGGGCACTGGGGGTGGGTCAAGTGACCTTGGGGGTTCACGTGACCTTGTGGGGGTCATGTGACCATGCAGTGTCACGCGACATCGTGGGGGGGGTCACGTGACGATGCAAATGCCGATGACGTTATCAGTGACGTCCCTGATGACGTCACTGATGAGGTCATCAGTGATGATGACGATGACGATGCGAATGCCGGTGACGTCATCAGTGATGATGATGATGACGATGCGGATGCCGGTGACGTCATCAGTGACGTCACAGATGACGTCATTAGTGGCGATGACTTCACCGGGGGTCACGTGACCTTGGGAAGGGTGGTCACTTGATCTGGGTAACCATCGTGACCCTCGTGAGGGTAACCCTAGTAACTCTTGTGAGGGTCACTCTCGTGATCCTCGTGAGGGTAACTCTCGTGACCCTCGTGAGGGTAACTCTCATAACCCTCGTTAGGGTAACTTTCATAACCCTCGTGACCCTCGTGAGGGTAGCCCTTTTGTCGGCAACTAACCCTCGTAACCCTCACAAGGGTTACGAGGGTTACTCGTGGTTACGCCGACGCCGACGGCGACGCCGACGGGGGGATGGGGGTCACGTGACCTCGGGGGGTGTCACGTGACTTCGGGGGGAGGGGGTCACTTGACCTCAGGGAGGGAGAGTCACGTGACCTCGGTTGGTTCACGTGACTTGGGGAGTCACGTGACCCTGGGAGAGGGGTCACGCGGCCTTGGGGGTCACGTGACCTTGGGGTGACCTTGGGGGTCTCGTGACCTTGGAGTGACCTTGGTTATGCCGACGGCGACGCCGCTCAGGCCGGAAACGGGCTCATAAGAGCTGCGCTCTAAAACGTAAAAGGGTGGACCTTGTAATTATGGTCAATGCGGCAACGAAAAGAGGAAGAAAATCGGGGATACTAAGAAAAAGGGAGAGGAAAAAGAAGAGGAGGGAGGACGACGAGGTTCGGGGCGGAGAGCGGACGGATTCAGAAAAGCTTGGCTCCGGAGTACACCGGTCAACCTGTTGTCCACAGAAGTCTGCCGACCTGTCGCCAACGTCAACACTGAATGGCAAGCCACCAGAGCAACTGGTCGGCTCGTCACCATCTGTACGTTGGCAGCTGGAGCCAGGCGAGACCGGCTTCTGCAACCGGGGAAGCGCCTAGCAGCAGCGTAAACTAAAGTCCCTTGATAAAAGTGTTTTCACAAGTACCGCCAACCATTGTTGTGGAACTGCGCAAGACACGTGCCACGATCGGGTGCTCCGCCGCCATTCGCTTCCAAGGGCCGCTCATTTCAGTGCTGCGCCGCCATTTGCTTCCAAGGGCCGCTCGAGACCTGGGCCACGTGCGCTCGCGGGTTTGGCGCTACTTGCAAAGACAAACGAAAATATATCGAGGGGCTTTAGCGTAAACCAGTGCCAATTTCGGCAAGTCGAACTGTGGACGTACGTTCTCTATTTCTTTGCGAATAAGTTTCTTTTTTCTTTCTTTAGGCGGATTCAAAAAGAAATAGAATACTTATTCTCTAAATATATTTCTTTGATATCGGAAATCATACGGACCTTTCAGCTTCTTTTTTAGGTTACTATAAAGAACCTGAGAAAGTCTAAGGGCCGGTTGCGCCAACGCCGCTTAGCGGAAAGCGGAGCTTATGGCGAATTCCACTGGTCGTTTTGGAGCGCGCCGGGATCGACTTTTCTGGAGCGAGCCTATTTCACTGGGCGATCGGTATTGAGACCGACATGTTTCACTGGTCGTTTTGGATTAGCTCCCGCTCCAGATCTCGATCTGGATCCGATGGCGAATTCCACTGGGTGTTTTGGAGCGCGCCGGGATCAGGGGGACTATGTTGCACGTTTTGGACTCCCAGGAGACTAGGAAGAAGGAAGTGACGTCAACAACGCAGCAAATGCAGATTGGATGTCGAGTTTGTTTTCTTCTGTCAACATCCAATCTCTGTTTGCTCTAGTCGTTGACGTCACTTCCTTCTTCCAAGTCTCCTGGGAGTTCAAAAAGCGCAACATAGCACCCCAGTTGACCAGATCCGGAATGGAGCTCACAATCCGAACGGGGTCGCGCCGGCGATGGATCCCCCGTGGAACATGACCACTGCTCTGGGATCGGCATTTGGCTTCATGTCATTCAACTGCCGGGGAATCCCCTTTCCGCGGCCGCCGCGGTCGTTTCGAAGACGTTTTCGCAATCGCGGTGCTAACACGTGTTCGACGCACGAGCGGCAGGATTGGCTCAGGAGCTTCTAGCAAAGATTGCCGCAATGCCCGTTGCGCGGCCAAAACCTTCTCTTCTCCTTCCTGGAAAACGAACCGGCTGTCGAGCCAAGGGGTAAAGGCCCTGTCACACTGAGGGGACAGTTGAACAACTATATCCGGCAACACGGGGAAGTCGTGTTGCCGGTGACCCTGTCACATCGCGGCAACAACAACAGCCGGGCAACATGTTGCTGCCGCCCGGCAACAGTGTTGCCCGATTTGTTGTCCGACAACCCTGTCACACCGCGCTGACTCCGGGGACAACACGGGGAACACTCCGCCATCTTGATTGTTTACCTTCGTTCGTGTGCGGCGCAGAATCGCTGGAAATGTGACTCTACAAAGGGCTAGTGCGTTCGAAGGGCCGGGAATTACCATGGTACGACATCAACCAGTGGCTGTAATTAGAAAACTTGACACGGGGAGTATTTTCCGCTTTTTATTTTATCGAGATGTTCTTCATTCGCTGACAAAGCAGATAGCCCTAACCGAGGAAAGCGACATTGCTGATATATGTTCGGCATTTACGCCACCGTATAAAGTGTTTCTGTCCGGTTCTTTCATGCGATTCCTATTTATACTGTGAAATTGCGTTAGCGCCGGCAGTACCCCAAACCGTCTTTTGTAGCGTGGTGTTGAGCTGAACTGACAGTGCTTCAAAACTGCGACACCGACACCATCGGCCTTCATAACAATCGGTGGAATAAATATTTTTCAACGCTGTCTACTTGTCTACCGTCTGCTATGTTATTGATTCATTGCCCCAAAACTCCTGGGTATTTTTGAAACAAATCAGGTGTCTGGTAAAGGCTGGTTCTAAGTTCCAAGCATCAACGTTTTCGCAATCGCGGCGCTAACACGTGTTCGACGCACGAGCGGCAGGAATGGCTCAGGAGCGTCTAGCAAAGATTGCCGGAATGCCCGTAGCGCGGCAAATACCTTCTCTTCTCCTTCCTGGAAAACGAACCGGCTATCTAGCCAAGGGGAAAGCAAGCGGCCATTACCATTTCTTCTGAGGCGAGATCAGGCGAGATGCCCGCGAGAAAGGAAGTCACGTGTGTGCGCCGAGGGCTGACCCGGCTGGCTTCCGGTTGAATCCGCCAAAATCGGGGGAGCGACTTTTCTCGGATCCAGATCGAGATCTGGAGCGGGAGCTAATCCGAAACGACCAGTGGAACACGTTCGTCTCGATCCCGATCGCCCGGTGAAATCGGCTCGCTCCAGAAAAGTCGATCCCGGCGCGCTCCAAAACGACCCGTGGAATTCGCCACGAGAAAAGTCTCTCCCACGATTTCGGCAGATTTAACCGGAAGCCAGCCGGGCCAGCCCTTGGCGCACACACGTGACTTCTTTTCTCGTGGGGCATCTCGCCTCAGAAGAAGAAGAAGCACGTCGCGGGCTGGGCTCCTAGATTGTCTCGACATCAGAAGAATTCGTACTGGCCGCTTGCTTACCCATTGGCTCGACAGCCGGTTCGTTTTCCAGGAAGGAGAAGAGAAGGTTTTGGCCGCGCTACGGGCATTCCGGCAATCTTTGCTAGAAGCGCCTGAGCCATTTCTGCCACTCGTGCGCCAAACACGTGTTAGCGCCGCGTAGCGAAAACGTCTTCGAAACGACCGCGGCGGCCGCGAAAAGGGGATTCCCGGGCAGTTGAATGACGGGAAGGCATCCGCCGATCCCGGAGCAGTGGTCATGTTCCACGGGGGATCCGTAGGCGGCGCGATCCCGTTCGGATCTTGTGCTCCAATCCGGATCTGGTCGACTGATCCCGGCGCGCTCCAAAACGCCCAGTGGAATTCGCCATTAGCCGGGCACTAAGCTTATGGCGAATTCGCGTGGTTCTTTCTGCGCGCTCTCGAGCGCTCTTTCCAGAGCGCGCGAGATCGGGTGGTTGAAAGAGATTGCTGCGGCCTGATCGGGTGGTTCATTCCGAGGACGCCTCTCCCTCTCAGAGCGCTCTTTGGCACTCCGTGTGTAGCCGTCGGAGTGCGGAGTGGCGCAGGAGTCACGTGGTACTTGGACGGGGATCACGTGGTTTTGTTGACGATGGCAGGCAGTGGTCTGTGGTTCCGTGGTGGTGTGCGGGGTACGGCATGACGGCGGTTGATATGTGGTTCTACGAAGTGCTTGTGAATTCGACGGTGCGAGGATTACGACGGAGGGGACGACATTCCTTTGCGACCGTAACAGAAAAAGTCTACGTGTGAAGTATTCCCAGTGCTTTCACGAGATCGTTCATCTCACGGCGGTGAATCCGCTAAGCCTAACCGACGAAGAAACAGCTCGCAGGGCTCGCCGCTGTTTTACTGGTTTTTGTGGTCGCTTCAAGACATTTTCAGGTTTGGTAAAAGTGCGTTCAAAGGTTTGTGTTCTAAAATAAAGGGAGAGCCGAATATAATGCACTGTGATTTTGGCCACATGGCGATGCTTGCACGATATTTCGCCGGGACAAAAATGCGGTTTATTAACCATTTTATATTTGCCTGTTCTGTCGCACGCATGACCGCTATCGCTGCGCGTTCACGGACGAAACCGCGATGAGTTGACAACTCTTTCCAAGCGTTGGCTTTCGTTCCGTTCTGCGAAAATCAATTCGCATACTGCCGTTTTCTTCTTCTTTTTTTTTTTTCATGTTGATGCGCAAACCAATTTACGTCCCAACACTTATTTCATCACGTTGCGAGCGTAAAATTTGCTCAGTCGTCCACCGTACGCTGTAAGATCGTGTTGTTTTTAACGCATTACCAATGTCAAAAAATATGAATTCCGTGACTGGTCTGAGAATCTCGGAGCGCTCTGAAGTCAGCAGTTGTGATCGGCTGAAAAGGATCCCGAGTAGCTCTGGCGGAGAGGAGGGGGCGCTCTGCTGAATCGAGGTCAGAGGAGAGAGGCGACCACGCGAATTCGCCATTAGTTTCGGTTTGGTTCAGTTGCACCAAACTCGCTTATCGCTAAACCTAGCACTAAACTACGCTTAACTTGAGCGCTCAACATTGGGCGCTTTGCTTTTGGTTGTTTCTTAATCCTGGATTAAAAACATGGTGGCTGGTTTGTCGCGGTCTACGCGGTGGACGAAATTGGTTGTGCAAAGTGTTTTAGGTCCATGAGCGTGAAAGTCTCGACAAAATGACCTTCGATTGTGACAATGATGCAAAATATTGTCGCGTGAAGTGCTTATCGACCCCTGTTTTAATTTTGGCTCTTCACTCTCAGGGCGTGTTAGCCGTAACCGAGATACGTACGGAGCTGTGGGTCTGTGGGGCTCACGGGGCTCACGTCTGTCTCCCGTTGGTTCTTCTGTCAACGAGCTTATTCGTATGTACTTACTAATTTTCGCATAACCGTAACGTATTGTTATTTACCACCTTGTTTATTTACACTTGCAGCGCGTATCCTTCAATTCGATCAGCGCGTTGAATAGTGGCAGTACATGATCTCGGCGATCAGCTGATTGTCGACACCTCTGCCGTTCGCATTAGATTGCGGCGCTTTTAAGTAATAAAACAACGAAAATTCAATTTCTTTTGTTTTCTGAATTTTGAGACAATCTTCAGTGAATTTTCCTAATCTCGCGAGTAGAATCTTGGCTTCAGAAAACTGTATCGTTCCATAACCGTAACTTTTTTGATGATAGCGATTTTTTAGGAATATTTTGCTTTATATCTTTCATTCCTGGCGACGACAAATCGTAACGACTACTATGCTAGATTCGTTCATTGCTGTATCGGGGCAGGCTGGGGCAGGCGATGCGAAGAGACGAGTGTTCTTATGGGCACGATGTGATGTACTAGTAGGAGTTTTTTTTTTTTTTTTTCTGAACTCGACAGTGTGAAACTGAAGTCCGTTTGAGGCTGCAGCGGATGTTCAACGACAGTACAGTGTAGTTCTGTCACTTTGCTGATAGCAACGAGTACCGTCGATGCAAGGTCTCGTGACCTGACCTCTCGACGACTTCTATTCGACGATTTCCGGGCATTTTCGCAGCTGCCGTGGCGAGTTCGTCGCTGTTTTGAACTTTATCGGTCTCAGGCTTGACTTGATTTTAGTAGTCATCTTACCTGCCTACTTATATCGATGATGTTTTGTCTTCAGCGATGTAGCGAGTAGAGTCCCCGATGACTCCTTCACCTCAACATGTGAGCGCGAAAACTACTACCTGTCAAAATATCCTGTTATCAACCGATATTAAACACACAATCCCAGATGTAAAGAGCATTCGTGTTTATTTGAAGCTTTGACTTCTGTTATTGAAAGTTAAACGAAAAAATGATTGAATTTGGAGACCTCTAATTTGTTACTCACCGAAGAAATACAGCGAAAAGCAAACGCCGACGACAACTACTACGGCAGTTTTTTTATTCCTTTCCGCCAATCGTATTCGTCCCTCTGAGCGTTCCCTAGTTCGCTCTGTTTCTCCCTAGTTTCCCTACGCAAATCCAGCGTTTAGCTAGGGGCGCGTCTGTAAAGCCGGCTTAACGTTGGTGCAACCGGAATTTAAACCCGTTCTTACCTGAGCTCGGTTTAGGGTGCTAAGCCGGCTTAGGAAAGTGCCGCTTTGGGTTAAAATTAAGCGGCGTTGGTGCAACCGGCCCTTAAAAAACAATTTCAATCCTTGATTTACTAGCCGTTAAGTATGTGATCTGGTTATGCCTAGTACCTTCGGAATTCGGCAGGCCCGTTCAAAAGACTCTTATTATGACAATCATTTCCTTTAGAAATAAATCTAAGCGAATGATTTTCCGTGTGCTGCGAAAGTCAGAGCGGCGATTGAACTGCTTGAAAGACGCTCAACGTGTGATGGATCATGTGAGAGGAGTTATTTACCAAAGTCCCGCGCCCATCCTCGATAGCAAGACTCGTTGTTGGTCTAGTTGCTTCAGAGTACTGAGTGAACTTGTGTGCGCAAACACGAAGGTCGAACATGTTGTCACTGAGGAATTCGGATGAATTGGTTGCTGTAATAACCCCCCCCCCCCCACTAAAAACCTTGCACCGTTGCTTCCTTAGACATCAAGGACCTTTATTATATTTTAGATAACGCTCTACTAATTCACAGGGTGCGCCAGTTTATAGAAGAAAACTTAGTTAAGTTCCAGGCGGCTTTGGGTATTAATGGGGACAGTTTCATTAGCCTGTTTGAATTGCACCTAAAATCGACAGCGGTGGAGGTTGAGGGCGTTGCGTTATAGAAGTATAACGTGTGTGTATTAGCTCATCTTTGGCGCCAATCCTATCGGAGATCTATTTGAGTGTTTCCAAACGCGCTGACCAGGCGAGAATTGAGTCTACGGTGCCGAACAGTGTAATTCTTAAGAGGTGTGTTGATGATTTTTTTTTCATATGTGTGTTCTAAGGCCTAGATGTGAACGACTGGATTGTCTTCATCAAAAAGCAGGCAATAGACCTCCTTCTCACATCTTAGGATGGATGGTTGGGCGAGTTGGGTATTCATCATGTAGGAAATAGTGCAAATAGCCGTTCACGAATAGTTTTGTGAAAAACATGTTTTTCCCAAATGGTTTTGTGAACAACCATCTGCACTCTTAGAAAAAAGGGTATCGATAGCCCTCCCTTAGGGGAGGAACGGTCTTGTAACCTATGTTCCTTTAGAAAGGGAGAAACTTTCGTCCCTGGAGCAAGGGAGCAACTGGTTCCTTCGTCGACTCCATCTCATTATGGCGGCCCTGAATCGAGCAAATCGAGCTCAATAAGGCTTATCGAGGACGCTGCGTCTCTTGTACGGGACGAAAGGAGCAGCAAATAAAAGCGTAACACGAGCCTTCCGCGAACTGTGTTTATTTCCGACGCCAGATTCTCCCACAGGTACAGAAACGCGATTCGAAAGCAGTTACTCAGTCTTCTCGTCGACAGCACTGCGATGTTAAACGGAGACAACCGATACCCAGTTACTTCGAGCACTTTACGGCTTACCTTTTGTGTTCGTCAAGTCACAATTCCTTCGTCAACCGCACATCACGGAGGAATGGAAAACTCAATCCGTAAAACCAAAAGCCGCTCTCAAAAGAACAAACTCGAAGCCGCTGTTTATCGCGTAGCGTGAAACAAGGTTAAATCGCTTGCCACCAGATGGCAGGGCCTAGCAGAGTAATTGCAAGTAGCTAGGCTAGGTGGCACTAGGTACTGCCCAATTTATGTTCTACAAAAAAATATTTTAATTTCCTCAGGCCTCCATTGCACTTCGGGATGTTTGGGAATACCCAACGAGGTAGAGGGGCTTAGAGCGATAAACCGGGGTTCCGGTCTGCACTCGAAAGTGACCCCCATAAGGCGGCTGCCATTGTACGCAAATTTGACCACTCGTCACATGACCAAACCAAATCCGTGACGTCACAGGAAAGATGGCAGCGCCCATGCAGCGGCTGGCCCCAGCTGGGCCGGAGCTTGTCGAATGCTTTGTTGGTTGTCGTTCGTCTCGGCGAGTTGATTTCAGACGCGGACGCCGTCATATGAGGCCGTTCGACAGCGACTTCAGAGTTCAGCGTGGTGTCGGACGTAGGTACAAGGTGAAAATACGGAGGAACGGTGTGCATTTCGCTGGTGACCGACGGCGATATTGCCACGGAAGAGACAATCTGCCCTACGTTACTCCCACCTCGGATTGATTCGGGTACCGCAAGGATAAAATTTAAGGCGACGTTTCTGTGCTCTCGTTGACCATCGGAACCTTCGAGATCTGAAATAAAGCGTATGCAATATATTTGGATACACAGTTCAGCGACGGAAATTGCGTGAGTCGTGCTTGGCAGTGTGCAATCGTGGTGCCGCTTCGTTCAATTTTCAAATGCCCGAAGGCTCACTTTGGTTGTGCGGTGCCCCGGAGAGCTGCCTTGAAGCTGGTAGTTGCCGTGCCGTGCTAAATGATGCTGTGCTGCTTCCCAAATTGTTCCGGCGTAGACGTGCACTTTCACGGAGCACAGGTGTGCGGCGCGCCGAAGAGCTGCCTTCAAGCTGGTAGTTCCTGTGCCGTGCTTTAGGTGATGCTGTGCTGCCTACTAAATTGTTCTGGCGTAGACGTGCACTTTCACGGAGCACAGGTGTTGCAGTTGGTATTGATTCCGCTGGTCTGTCGCACGTTTCGTCGACACCAAAGTTTCATCAACACTCGTTACGCGAATTGCAAGCTGTATGGACATATCATCGCACGAGTTACCGACCCAGTCCACCCATTCACGCCGCTTTGCGAAGACAGTCTGCAGCAGCTCATTACCAGAAAAGTGGTCTCGCATCGATTTCAGTTCAGCTCGTCCACGGCAGTCGCCAGACCCCGAAGGAGAGGATTTATTCGGACAGAATGCCACTAAAGCAGTGCAGCTTCTTTAGTGGTCAGGATAGACCTTTTCTGTCTGTTTCGTTATATTGTCACGGATGCTTCCACCAGTCCTATTTTCTATCAATATTTACTACTCTGGAAAGTTCCAGGCCATGCTTAGCTGTCATTGTATGTTCTGGTGGAGGTGCTGCACACTTTACCCATAGCCCTTCACTCTGTGTGTACCCTGGCGGCTCCTCAGCCGAGTTGCCCGATAACAAGACATGAGTGGCACATTATTCCGAGTCTTAAACCGCCAGCGAGTCGTGAACCAAGTCCTATCCCGAGCCCAGCAGAAAAACCGCAAGACGAGCGAGTACCACAAGGACGAAACTCGGAAATACACCACGAAAAACTTGAAATCCAAGCCAGTCGCTGCTACCAGCAAGAACCATAGGAATTAGGTCTTTTGCCAGAAAAAACCAAAGCTGGCTAAGCCAACAATGACAAACCTGTAGCAGCAAACCACGTCCGCTCCCGCCATTGTTTGCATGCCCGTCGCAACTCACACTTTGATGCCCTTTCACGCAAGGTGCATAACACGTCGAGGGCTGGATTGAACAATATGACCATGTCGCCCGCCACAGTGGGTAGATGGACAACCAGCTCCTGCAGAACCTATACTTCTCGTGGAAGAAACTGCGAGGCACTGGTTTGAGAACCACGAATCCTCCTTAACGTCGTGGGAAGTTTGCAAGATCGAGCTGAAGTGCATGTTCATCAGCCAACATTGGCGAGAGAGAGCCAATTTCCTGATTCTGTCCAGGACACGGCCCCAACGAGAGAGTCACCACCTTCGTGGAGGATGTTTTGCTTCTGATCGAGCACCCACGCCAACCCTGCAGATGCTACAGAAGACAAGAAGCTAAGAATACCATGTTCCTCATGTGAGGGACAACACCTTCAGTAGCCTTGTCCGCAACCCCACGACAACAGTAGAAGGGTTCATATCAATGAAGCTTCCAACATTGAATGTACACTGCAGGCCCGAGCATGTCACTATCGACAACTCCCCAGCGTCGCGACACTCGAGTCGTCCAGCTGCAACTTCGACGCCAGCGAGATTGTTTCAGAAGTTCGACAGGCATCTCAACTGGAGACCTCTTCGAGCGAAGCGGCATCTGACGAAACGAGGGCGACTTATGCCACAAAGTCACAACGACCACCACCGGCTACCTCTTACTATTCAATGCCAATTCAACGAGACACCCCGACGCCAAAGCATTCCCGACGTCGGGAAGAACCAGTGTAGGTCCGCGCTGAACAAAGAACACAGAGGAAAACGGAGATATACTGCGAATGGCCGACCGAAAACCACTCTGCTACCACTGCACGAGGCCAACCATGTCTACTGGAGGTGCCCGTACCAATGAATTGGCCTGCAAGGGTTCGTGCCGAACGACCCTCGACCACGTCTCGACGAGCGTCCGGGGAAGATTGAGGATTATCTTCGGCGGTCTTTGTCCCTGGTGCCGACATTACCCCGAAGCTCGTGATCTACTTCATCTGGACGGGAGGTAAGCACGACAAAGCAGGTGAGCGGCAATGCAAGGAGAGTTGATCTGGTGTCGGTGGTCGTCCAAGGACAATACCTAATAATTTGCTGCCACTAATTATCTGTGTACACGCCACGAAGCACACAATTTTCAACTTTGAGGGAGAATGCCGCTCAGTGACCTTAACAAAGAGAATGGTTGGTTGCTCTCAAAAGTGGACCGCAAGCATCACGAGACTTCACTTTGCCACACAAGACTTGCACAAGTTGCAGTGGTCATGGGATGCAGAATAAATCTCCATTACGAAATGAAAGTGAAATGGCTTGGATAGCAAACAAACATCGTTGCCAGCTACCAAGTCAATGGTACAGCAAAAGGCACAGCCACATAAGCCATACATGCCCGAGGTTGCTGCATTGATGCAGAAAACTACCAGGAACATCTTGTGGATTAGAAGCCAGCCCTGCAGCTTCTGTGCATCGGATGTCAGTGGGCGCACATGACATATGATTGCAAGACGGCATCAGTCGGTCAAAGTTGCTACTCGACCAAACTGAACACCGACGTGCCAGGAGCGTCATCCCACAACAAGGTCCACAGGTATTACGACTGAATGCCTGACAGAAGACTGTTGCAGAAAGAACTCATTCTGGAACCATTAACTAAGAGTCAATAATTATGTAATCCAGGGGAAATAAACATATTTGATACACTAACCAGATAAACCCATTTCCGCTCGCCTTTACGCCTTCAGAGTTTATGCACCAAGAATTGTGTTCACCACACGCGCAGGTCCGTTTGAGGACACTCGCATCTCTGACCCTTCAATATTAATTAATGGGACATAACAGACTGGCAGACTTGTTGCATTGGCCTGCACTCATTCCACTTCTCCTGAACACACCTCTGATTAATCGTATGTGTTGATGCATTGTTATATAGCAGGACACTTCCTATACGTATGACACAAGACCCTTTGCAGAACCGCATCAAGCAACGCAACTGTCACCATTTTGTCTCGGCGTAAAGCACACAAATGGACCCCAGTTCACGTCGAATGCTAATGTAGCATTCAAGTCCAATAGGCGCTGAGCCGAGTTCACAGTGATGGCGGACATAACATTCTTGTCGAACAAATGTCCAAAGTATGAAAGCCTGGGGTAATTAGAGTAGTAGCTACTGTAATTCGTTTCATCACAATTTGGCAAACAGCAAAGGCTACAACCTCGGTGAGCCAATATGTACGTTGGAGAGAGGCACATGACAACATGTCATTCAGAGTGCTCGTCTGCTCAGATTTGTCACACACCTTCGCTTTGTCTCTCTGATTGGCTCGAGGGGGCAGTGGCGGTTGCCCTTTTCCAGGTTACAATGATACGAATTATAGGCAACCCACACTTTTCAAAAAAGGCTATTGAAGAGACCGAAAGGAATGGTCAACATTTTTCAACAAGACTGCTCTTCAGGCAAGGGGTGAACACAAATGTGAATCATCTTATCCAGGTAATTAGAACAAGTAAATAGTTGACCGACTAATGCAATGCACTCTTGATGAAAAAAAGTATTGCTGCAATAAATCCTACGAAAGAGAAAAAGGTGCAGTTAATCTATGCAGACACAAAAACAGTTGTTCTTATTGCAAGTCGAATAGCTTTGAAGCAGGTGCCTGCAACGATTTATTCATCCCCACACTGAATAAAACGTCATCCTCGTAGCTGAAAATAAGTGTGCACTTCGCACTCACCATAAAAGGAAGAAAAACGATCGAATGTAGAATCGTCGATTAGCACAATGGGCAGGATCGCAAGAACTTCCTCGCTAGAAGTTGCTATGGTTGTTCGGTGACGCAGGCCTGAAACAACTTCTCCTAGTCCCTAACGCGACGTATACCTTTCGCGCCGATTCTCAAACATTCCAACGTTCAAAACAAAGCTAAGAGACAGCGAAAATTTTATGCTAAAAGCACTCAAAGGTCTATCCATCCTCGAACAGATCCCAAACCGAGCACCGGTACGGCGATACGGCTGTCTCACAGGTGTTAATATCCAGATGATCCAGAGCGATCTTGCGCAAAAAGGGTATAAAGTCTCATTCTTTCATATTTTCACATTATACCTGCGTCAGCGAGCACGAAAAAGCCCGAAATCGTCGGAAAGCCGCTGCACATCACGGCTGCCGCCGCACCGAACAAACTCGCATCCGCCAGCTCTGGGCGCTGCCATCTTACCTGCGACGTCACGGCTCTTGTGAAGTCACGTGACGAGTGGTCACATTTGGGTAAAACATGGCGGCAACCGGGGGGGTGCCACTTCCGAACTTCCGGTGTAAGCCCCTCTACCTCGTTGGGAATACCGATCTCTATGTCTATTTACTGGATCGCGTTCGACCTGCTCCGCCTATGGACGGGAATGCGGCTACGGTCGGCCATCTTTTTGGTAGAGTTATATTATCTCTAGCCATCACAGTAATATGGCGGACAGCACAATGGCGGCAGGTTGTCATAAAATAGCCGTGGCTAATACACTGTACCGTGGGTGATATTTCGTGCTTGATTTTAGTTGTTCGAAGAAGCAGATTCTTGGAACCCGGCGTGAACGGTAGCCTCATCTTTGAGGACCCGGGGCGGCATAAGTTCTAGGAAAGCGCAGCACCGGGGGAAAGCAGCGCAGCTCGCATCGAAAGTAGACTCCGTACCGACGTCTGCTTTCGATGCTTCTTTCGATGAGTCCTCTCTGCTGCTTTTCCCCGGTGCTGCGATTTAGTGAAGCTTTCACCGGGTCCTTAAAGATCGGACTACCGTTCATGCCCGGTTTCAAAAACATGTTTTGTCAAACAATTTCAATCAAGCACGAAATATCACCCACCCTATTTTGACACCTGCCGAAACGCTGTCTGCCATGGATGGATCATAGTGGCTGCAGGAGCTGTAACTTGGCTAGAGGTAATATAACTCTACTCAAAAGATGGCCGCCAGTGGCCCATTCGCGGAGCGGGCAAACACGATCCAGCAATTGTCATAGAGATCAGTGTTCGGGAACCTCTACTATACACACATTACGCATTATGCAAGCATCAGGTGAACATACATTGAGCACATACACACACATTCCACATAGAAACTTCAATATAACGGCACACTAACCCGAACGCTACACCCGAGCCCTGCGTTTCCGTCTTTTATACTGGTCATTTGGAACGTACGGAATTTCTCGGTGACTGAATGAGCAATAAAAAAATATTCCTAGCATGTTGATTTTTTTCCAGCAATGTCATAGCTCTAAGAGTATTTTAAATGGCTCAGGGGATGCATCTCTTATTAAAAAGCAAACGCTCGATCATGCAGTAATTATTTGAAAGCGAATAAATCAAGCCGCTCCAATGCGGTTCGTGCCATGAGTTTGTTTTCCCGCACGGTCGTCGTAGCCTGTATTTCTACTGTAGATTTTTTTTTCCATTTGTGCTGTTCGCGCAAGGCTGCAATTGCCGTCTTCAATTAATCTCTGTAGAGCGGATATTCACTCAGCTGGAAGTCATGCTTCACGCGCTGAGAAATCGCTTTTCGATCAACTTGAATGCAGTCAAAGCCGCGACTTGCGGCAGGTGTTAAGTGTACGGAGCTACGCCGCGGCGAGCTAGAAAACTTCTAGCGCTCATCCCAGCACGCCACTTGGAGGGCAGTTTCTCCAGGAGCCGTAATATATTTAAAGAGCAAAATAAAGGCTAGTTTTTTTTTCCTCGAATTTACCTACTATTCTTTTTTAATGCTAAAATTCCACACTATAAATATACGTACTTTCCGTCACGATTTCGTACTGTTCTGTCCTTTCCCCAGAGCGCAATCGCTCTCGGGGACGAGACAACCGACAGTCACATTCGTCACTGTACGATAGGAGCTTACTGTTCAGACCAGCGTTCCAACATGACTATCCGCACGTCCATCGATTGCACCTAATCCCTCAAGTAGTATTAAACGTTTTAATATAAAGCGGAATGTCAACCTGCGACACCCCGCCCCCTCCGATCATGGCCCGACCAGCGGCATCAATGCCCGACAGTTTACGATCTCATCTTGTTGTTACACGACTGATACGCAAACACACGGTCACATCGGCGATAATTCCAGTCTTCTGTTCACAACCCACAACACTGCCATCACGATGTTGTTGCTATGTTGCTGACACGCACAAATACAGAACCACGTTGAACGCCGGTGGCACACGGCATCGGAAAGCAGAACCGAACTCAGCACATAAGGCACCCAGGCAGCCGGCAGCAAAACCTGCCTGTCTTGGACGCAGATCCTGCGATTTCCATAACGTCGAAAACGTCGACACAGTTCCGCGTGGTTTCGCTACTGTAGTTCCGCGTGAGTCCCGCAATCCGGAGACGGCCATCCTACCCAGTGTACGTGGCGCTGCTGGCACTGCTCCGTAACTTCGCTGTTTCTAGCGGCTTCGTTTGCTCGTTTAATGAAATTAGTGGTAGAAACGTCAGTGCAACCGAATTATTTTGCACGTTTGGACTGGGACTGGGAGACGGAGTTACAGGCAGCCTTCGCAGACGCTGAAGCTCAATCAACTCAGCAACATTTATTAAACAACGTGCGCGACGTGCTCGAGAAACTAAACCGGAAGAAGATGAGTCGGGAGGGCGAAAGCTTTCTCCCGTCTGCCTGGAGAAGGAGTAAAACGTTTCGCTCCTCCCTTTTTCTCGTGCGCTTGAGGGCGCGTCAGTAGAAGGGAGGAAGACGCGCCGTTGCTACTTTTGTCCTCCATTGTTTCTTAGAGTGTGGTGTTGCGGCAGTGAACTCCACGGGTGCCCATTTCTGACCGAGGAACATCGTTCATGTCTCTTACTTTCAAGGAGGCCCTTAGGAACTACGGGATTCAACACACAGCACCTTCAACCTACCACCCTCAAACAAACTGAATGGTTGAGCGCACTAAGCGTACTTTCAGCGATATATTAGCTGTATTCTTAAATTCATATCACAAGAACTTGGAGCAATATATTGACACTGCTGCGATAGCAACAAACACATCCCAACAAGAAACAACGAGCCAATCGCCATTCGAGCTTGTGTATGAAAGGCTTCCCACGCTTCCAGAGGAGACAGCGATGAACACGACGTGGACCCGCCGTGCGCGGGAGTATCAATGCGACTTGTCTGGGCGACTACACGAAGCAAGAGAAAGAGCTTGACTCTCCATTCTTCACAAGCAGTCGCATCTCACCCAGCGTCTGTGCACTAGGATTTCTGGACCATCGTTCAATTCAGGAGACTTAGTGCGTCTTTGAAGTCACCTCATGCGGCCGCAGCGATCCGAGAAATTGCTCCCAAGCAGAGATGGGCAGTATTTCAAATACAAGTATTTGAAATACGTATTTCAAATACTTTGTGTATTTTGCATTTGTATTTATTTACAAATTGGGTAATGTATTTGACGTGTGTATTTAAATACTAAAACCTGGGTATTTCGAATACAATTGTAATTAAATACAATTTTGTGGGCGAAAAGACATCCCTCAAATCTATTATCACGACTCATTTTGCTCATCCTAAGACGTGTCCAATCAAGCACAGGCGTTTAGTGTCTTTGTGATTACGGTGCTAGTCCAGGGCAAGAATAGTGAAGAAATCGAGGTTCACAGGCAGAATGGCTTAATAAGTGCCTGGGACAACTTGCGATGCTTTCCATCCTGATTTCCATTCATATTTTTGCCAGGAACATTCTTAATGCGCGGGTCCTCCAGATTTTCGTAACTGGTGCGAGTTACAACAATAAAAAATTCTCCAGCTAGTGCTGCGCGTCTTGGTCGTGTCCACCGTAGACACAGTCATGTCCAGCGTAGTACGGAAACTGGGTTTCCGTTCTACGCTGGACATGACTGTTTTACAAGCTCCAATATTTGCCTTTTTTTCTTGCTGTTTGTTTTCAGGCACGCTCCATCGAGATGATGAGCATTTAAAGGGGGGAGTAATGCCACGCGCGTCGCCGAGCGAGGGCGTGCGTGGCCGAATGGTTACAGCGCTTGGCTCCAGCGCGGAGGCTCCACGTTCAATTCCAGAGAGCGGAATGCTCCTTAATTTATTCTTTCAACTTGGCGTTCTAGTGAGTTAGAACACATTGTCGTCTGATCGAGTTACGAGTGTTCTACGCGCCGAAAGTTCTACTCCGAATGTTCCAGAGACCCACGCGGGTACAAAAGGTGTTCGGCGTGGCGAGCCGGAGTAAGTCTAGCTCTAGCGCTCGATCGTATTGCTCTGCCGACCTTTGACGCGTGCGACGCTACCTCTTTTTTTTAATTTTTGTTTTCGGGACAAGTTCGCCTAACTAAACGTTTAGTTTCTGTTTATTCGTCTCCTCATCATCCGTCATTCGTGACAATATGATCGGTCGAATTGACTCACCCACATGCCCGATATGTTCAGTACTTCGTGACATTAAACATATAAAATGCAGTTGCATACGATCCGTGTCACACCGAAAAACACCTAATGCAAGCCCTAAATATAAAACATTATTGAGTCATTGAAATTACTCTTATATTGCCGCACGGCCGCGTGCATGATCGAGAAGATACGCGTCTCCGTTTATCTAGAATATTCGTGCACACTCTTACCCAGAGCGTAAAAGAGAAGGAGGCCAGATGATACTCGCTACTCAGTCTCGCCTTAGCTCTTTCCGGAACATTATAAGTCGAGTCGAATATTCGAGACGACGAGCATATTAGATAAAGAGGCGAGCGGCGTATCGTCGATTCATTCGCTGATTCTCTTTCGCGATAGCCAGCTGTTAAGCTGACGTACAGTCGCTTGTCGCTACCGCCGTCGACGCTCGGTGCTGCTTTTTTGACGTGTGCTCTTCTTTTTAGGCCCTTGGACATCAGCCGGTAATCATAAGAAGGCCATCAGCGCCCTTCTACGATTCATGCGAGACACAGGTTCAAAGGACGAGCTAAGAAAGGAATTTATCTGACTGGTATATCTGTTGTGTGCTAATATTTTTCTAGTGCCGTACACTGTATATATACATATATATATATGTCAGGAGAGACCTATGGCCACTACATGACTGAATATTTTTCTTCCTAATCCTCGTTCATTTAAAATGCTCTGTTTTGAATTATAATATGTGTTATCTTTTCTCTCTCTTATCTTCTATCTAGTCCCCAACCCTACTTGTTTTCTTTTTTTCGCGAAGAAGCAAATCAACTATTAATGCAGGTTGACCTCTTCGTGTATGTAAATGAACGAACCTTCCTTCTAAGAACAAATGTATTGCATCGTAGCAACAACGAAGAGACACCATTTCCTTCTCCGAAAAAATATCACCACTTTCTTTTGAAAACATATGAGACGTATATAAAATATCACTGTGTGCATGTTCCCAAAGCTACTCTAAATGGTGCTGCGTTGATCGCCCTTTCAAATCAGCGCCGCTCGATGGAAGTACAGAGCCAATATCCGAGTGCAAGTAACCTGCCGAACTTGGCAAAGAAACGGATTTCCCTCCTCTGCCGCGCGTATTCACCACCTGCAGCTGGCGAATACCAACACCACCTACAGTAAAAAGCTGGAGCTCTCAAGGAGACGACGTCGAACTACGTTAGAGCTCACGGCCGAAGAATCATATTGCCTGAGACGTCGGCTTCAATGAAACGAACCACACACTTCCCCCAGTAAGTTAAGCGGGCACGCGACGCCGCGACCTGTCGTCAGGCACCATCGGAATGTCGACTGCCCGTGAACTGGTGTTCGACTCCCATTAAAAAGCAGCGTTTTTTTTTTCCCCTTGTCGTTTTGACATTTTCGCCAGTCGTCTTGGTCTCTTGATCTTATTCGCATCATGGGCGTCACTGTGACAATCGTGTACGCTTGTCTGGCTTAAACGTATTCGGCGTCATAAGGATGCCGTTGTAATATTGCGTCTCTCGGTGCCGAAATTAATTGAAATGGAGGCCCGAAGGTGTTCCTATTTTCGAACGAGAATGATCCTTGTGATACTTGGATACGAGCCATCCCGGGGGACAACCTCGTCATCTTGAGCCACTCCAGAGTAAGAATTTCCCCAGTTGTTTAAGTCGTTGTCTGCTCTTGTAGAACGCAAAATAAGTCTAAATGCAGTTGCACAAGATTGGAAGTAAAAGTGCGAGTGACTTCGCCAACATGAACGTTTCGCTATTCGTCAAGCTTCTCGTGCTTGGTCTTACCGAAACTAAGATACGTATCGTCATCCACTACAGGTTTCAAACTCTTCTCCTTCCGCGCTCGGTTGTGTCGTTTGAGAAGTTTTTAAATGTTCTTAAGGTCGTTAAATGACCGAAGCACACTGCATTCGCTCGTTTTGTTCACTCTCGTTGGTTCTTTGCTCGTGGTTCCCGTTGCATACATTAAGCGCTTTTATTTTCTGTGTACGAGCTTCACTTCACGGCGCTGAAGGGATTCATGAGAATTCTCATGTCGACGACACTTCTGGGCACGTGTTGGCTGTGCTGCTGACTTTCCCTCGCCTCCACTCTGTAGCAGTTCCTTCCAAGTTCCCAGGGCGCCCAACCTACTAGGCAACTGTGCCTACCTCGAGACAAGACCCGAACTCAAAGCTGAAGCGAATGGGTGTCGCTGCATTTTGGACAAGACGCGCTTCATGATTATACAAAAAAGTAGCGCAAAACATGAGGACAAGTAAAGGATGACACAAAAAAAGTAGGTTTCTCTGTTGATTTTTTTTACTACAGAAATAAACTGGCCATCGC
Source organism: Ixodes scapularis (assembly GCF_016920785.2). Taxonomy (NCBI): domain Eukaryota; kingdom Metazoa; phylum Arthropoda; class Arachnida; order Ixodida; family Ixodidae; genus Ixodes; species Ixodes scapularis. The sequence goes on along the minus strand of NW_024609868.1, from coordinate 162,478,345 downwards.
CGAACGCTCATTTTCAGCCCAAAGGTAGTGCCAAAGGTCACAACCCGATCTCAAAGTTTCAGCCCGATACGATACCTTATTCAAAAGTTATAACTGATTTTCTGAAAATTTCACTGGAAAAATGGCAGCCGACGGAGTTTTCAAATACATAGGGCTCTATGATACCAGAACCGGAAAACGGGCCAAAAATGGGCTCCATTTTTCCATCGAAATTTTCAGAAAATCACTTATAACTTTTGAATAAGGTATCAGATCGGGCTGAAACTTTGACATCTGGTTGTAACCGATAGCACTATTTTTGGGCGGAGAGTGAGCGTTCGGCAATGCCTAGTTCATTTTCGCAATAAAAAAAAATGTAAATTTTTTTTGTGACACCCTGTACAACACAGGGACACGGACATGCGCTTGTTCGTGTCTGTGTGTTCTTCTTGTGGTCGTTTTTGCGCTACCTTTATTGCGTAATGTACAACCAACTAGCCCATGATATGATCTTCGTTGCAGAGTTGTTGTTCGCGTGTGCCTATGCTTTTCCAATGTGGTTGTCTGATATTGTTTGCTTGTGTAACGAGACGTTGAGTAAGGGAGGACTAGGTACCGAGAAGCAAACTGCTCGCATGTTCCTTGCGGTGGCTTATACAGACATATGTTGTCATGGTTGCTAGGCACAAGGTTATTTGCCTCAAAAGCATGAGACCGTTACAGCTTGCTCAAACACTGTAGTGTACGCGCTATGGTACGTGGGAGTTCTTTTGAAGGTAAGAAGCAGGCAATACTTTTATTCCAGCTTCCCATATGAATGCACGAAGCTGTGGGATTTTCGCTAGTGAAATATGCTAAAGATGACATATTTGTTTTCTACTATGATGATATTTGTTCACTTTCACTTTGGGAACAAGTATCAAAGTGTATGTAGCGCTCACTAGATGCGACACGAATAAAAGGTCGGTGCATAGGTTTACAGCGCTGCTTATATTTACGTAGAACTACGCCTGCAGCTGAAGAAACTTCAACGGATTCCTGGCGCATGACGATGTCGGGTGAGCAATCAATCAATCAATCAATCATATCTTTATTCAACATCGCACAGATGTTGGGGGCGCAGACAAAAAGCCTATAAAAGGCTTGACTAATGGTCTGCGCCCCCTACAAATAAACTTAGCATTGCAACAGGGGCACGTCATAACAAAAATAGATAATCACATTGGAGGTGCGTCTGATCACAAAGCGAATCCCCGTGCATCCGGTAGAGGCGAATGCGCAGCCATCTGCGTCAACTGCCCACGCCGCAAAGCACGCGAGTTCGGCCGCTCGGCCGCTGTTCAGAATGACGAGCTTAGATTGTGGAATCGTGGCTGCCGGAGCGGCGTCTATCGCCATTTCATTCAGACAGGAGCGCGTCCCGTTGCAGCGAGCAAACATGCGAGCGAGCAGATAACAAATGACGACGCGGTTCTCGGCAGCAGGCGGCGCGTCGTGAGTTAGCGCGACAATGCACTATGTTCGGCTCTCCGGTGTTATGTGTGTGACGTCACTTCCGTGACCTCAGTTTTCGTGACATCGGCCTCGTGACCTTGCACCCTGTGCAAGTGTGGAGCAAGAGCTAATTCGAGTTAAAACAAAATGTGCCGACTTGTACCTTTTACCCTTCTTTCGCTGGTCGGATGGGCGCCCCGATATGAACAAAATATATTTAAAATAACAGATAATTTTACCTGTAGAATCTCGCCGACTAAAAAGTTAGATTATGTTACTTTAGAAAACATGGTCCCAGATTATCTTTTCACTCGTCCCTGGAGTCAACTAGGATTTTTTAAACTTTTTCGAACCGGCAGATAGACCGGCCTCGGTTTTTCTTTCTTTCCTTCTGTGAGCGGGGAATTTATTTTCTTTTTTATTGTTAAAAAAACTCTCTTCAAATATTTTTATTTTTATTTAAATGGGTTTTACTTGGCAGGAATATTCTTCTGTACCTTCCTTCGACGCGTTCCTGAGAGTGTAGGTGGCAACGAATTTTGCTTAGAGCGGTTGCGTTACTTCTCGCGAAAGTCGCCGCCACCCAGGCTGGTTCCACCACCGCTGTCAAAATTCGCCACTAGGAGCAACCGCCGCGGTGAACGAGGATGGGGTCTAGGTGCTCGCGACGGTCGCGTGTCACCTCCACGTCGTGAAGCCCCGGAATCCCGCCGAACCGGGACGGACAGGTCCCCGAGCTCCGGCACGGGGCCCTGTCCACGTCCCCTGGGAAACCCCGCCAAAGAAAATTTGTCAGCGGGTTTATTTGTTCCTTCTCGAATGTGTTATCCGCACGCTGTGGGCGATAAGGGACGCCCCGAGTGACGTGCCAGGGGGTGTCACGGTTGACGTGGCGGTGACTGTGACCCGTGGGCCGAGGGCCCTCCGCTGGAGGGTCGGTCGGTGGCCGTCGTCGGTCGCGTTCCTCCTGTCAGCGTTCCCTCGGCTCAATCGCTCCTGACGTGGCTCATAATGCGGGAGGGCATCCAGGGCAGCTTTCGATACACGCCGGCGTCCTGCGATCGTCAAGACATCTGGCCATTTTGCGTCTCCATTGTGTTGTGTTTGAGTCGTGGGAAACGAGACTCGATACAGCGTCTCATGACTGTCTCGTGTATCATCGGCGTAGTTCACCCTGGTTTCTGACTTTGTTCTTTCTTCTTTTTTTTTTTTTGCGCGAGATGACGACAGCATGTCGGTCAATAAGGGCCTTAGACCCAGCTAGTGCCAATAATAAGCTACGCTTCAGAGTACGGACCCTTGGCCATATTCTGGCTTAAAATCATGGTTGCCAGTTATCTTAAGCTTTATCTGAAATCACAGGAAACGCTTTTCCGTCCTCGACAAATGTTCAGACAGTTCGCGACAAAGTAAATAAATATTACACGAGGTTCCTAACACCGAGTCTAATGCTGGGAATGTCGCCCTTTTGAATCATGACGATCGGCAGCTGCGTCTGCCGTCCAAAAGCAACAAAATGGCGGCGCCCAGAGCAATGCCGGGAAACAAAGTGCCGATACTCTAAGCGCAGCTCATTTCGTATAAAAATGTATTCAGCAAACCATAACAAAAGCTATAGACTGGCGTCAATAGCCAGCCATAGAGCCATGCATGTATCCAAATACAGCAATGGGCCTGACTCTAGAAAAAGCTAAAGACAGCCTTAGCAGGCTAAAGAATATTGCGACAAAGTTCTCGAGCCGTCCATACAAAGAGCATTCTGTAGTCGACCTAAGCAGATATCGGTATGTGCCGGAACCAGGTTAGAATCGGTCCGCATGCCTTAGACGAAGTAGCCGTGGGCATAAACGAGCCCTCGCGATTCACGCTCGAAATCGACTGCCTTTATAAATAAGAATCATTGTGCAAAATTTGAAGCTCAATAACATTGCAGCCATACTAGCGCTACAGCTTCTTGTGTCCATCGTGCGATTTCCGGGATTCTTCTTATAATTAACAAAAGTATTTGTGCGCTCGAAGACGACGCACTGATAGCCAGAGAACCGTAGCAATGCGAAAATTATAACACAATAAAAAGAGACGCTCGGAAAAAACTCACGCATGACGTCCGTCGCTAAGTTTTTTCTCCCAATAACTTTGTGGGTGCATACCCTCTGCATATCCTGCGTCAATCCGAAAACGCACCTTGTCGACAGTGCATCCGTCGTGCTGGTATGAGGTTACGTGAAAAGGTGTATATATATCTATTTTTACTTATTTAGTTTTTTAGTTGTTTTTTTTTCGGGGGGGGGGGGGGGAGAGGGGGGGGGGCACACGAGCCAGTGATGCATACCTAGCTCTGATTTCCGACTGACTCCAGTGTTAGAACCACGTTTGACCTTTGGAATGTACTTGGCGAACACCACAATTGCTGATTGCGTTGTGCGTTGTTCGTGCACACTGGTTGTCTCCGTTTGCAGTTAGGTAGTGCCATGGACGCATGGAGTCGCTAACACATATGACACCTCGATTACACGAGCCCGGCCCGGCGGCGTTCGTCGCTTTTTCGTCGCTTGAAGTTTAGCGACAACCAGACTTGTACCGTACGCATTACAAGTAATCAAATTACTTGTAATCGATTACTTTTTGGAGTAATTTTGTAATCAGTTGATTACTTTTATTATGCAGTAATCACAAGAGTAATCTGATTACTTTTTGAAGTAATAAAATTACTTGTAACCGTTACAATTTGTCCACGCCCCCCCCCCCCCTCCCCGGCACACGCCTTTTTTTTATGAAACGACAAAAATAAAATTGATTTTCTTTTTTTTTGAACGGAAAGACGAAAGATTTTGCGGAGCTGTAGGAAACGAGGTCAATTTCTTTCTATGTGCAGTTTCTGTGGAATATCCGTTTTCTTTTTTTTTTTTTGAGCTGGGACTGGGAGTGGGAAGCACCAATGAGTGACAAAGGCCATTCAGGGCAAAGTTTGAGGAAGCAGAATGTAGCTTTCTGAGTCCTTCGTTCAAACTAGCCCCCTCATGCACACACACACAGAAATAAAAGTAAAAAATAAAAAATCCTGCTTAGGGTACCTACTCGCGGCCCGTAAGAGAACCAGAACCGAAGAATGCCTAAAGCGGATGCAAAATATAACAAAGGCACTTGAAATATTTCCCCATTTCTCCCACGTGGTCTTTGTGACAAGCAATGTTTCGAGTTGAGAAGCGGTCGGGGCGATCTCTTCCCCTAATGGATACTACACATGATCCGCTTCAAATCCTGGAGCTGCTGCTCTTTTGTATAACATACGAGCTCATCCACATGTGAATAATAAAATGAGCGACGCAAACTTTGAGCGACAACACTTGCTCAAGCTCAACAAGATATAAACCTCCTCCATCCCCCCCCCCCCCCCACACACACACACACATACTGGCGAACGCCCAAATCATTAAACGTCTTCAAACGAATTCTATGCTTGTGTCCGCATTGTGAAGGTGCAACAACCACAAAGAGGGAGCCAGTTTTTCTTCTTCAATACTTGTGCAAATGTGAAATATAAGTTGGAAGTAGTTCATTGTTATGAGCGCTAAATATGTGTCTTCACACAATAAAGTAATCGGAAAAGTAACGATTACTTCTTCAAGTAATGTCCAATTACTTTTGCCGTCGAGTAATCAAGTAATCTAATCGAATACTTTTTAGCCAAGAGTAATAGTAATTGTAATCGATTACTTTTTTTTAGTAACGTGTACAAGACTGGCGACAACAAATACGAGGCAGTGCGTTGTAATTTAATTTTGCAGCAAACGTTCGCTGCTAAACTTCACTTAATAAAGCTCAGTCTTTAGACGTGAATAAGCAATAATTAATCGTCCGATCATGCACACGTCACGATCACATGCAGGGAAGGGTTTCTGGTCGGTGTCATTTTCACCGTTCCTGCAAATGGCGCATGCTTTAATCGCTTTATAAAGCAAAGAACATGTTCTAGTTTTGACCTTACGTATGTGTTATATGCCATTTTCTTTACATGAGATGGAGAGGCTTTTAGGCTACGTCTATTGTAACCCAGAGTTCGGGATGCTTTAGCTGTAATGTTTTCAATGTGGTCAAACCAGGTAAGGTGGGTTGTCATTGTTACACCGAGGTATTTATATGAGTCTACAGCCTTAATCGGATCGTTTCCTATTGAGTATGAGAATACTGATAACGATTATTTACGAGTAAAGCGAATTAATTTATATTCCAATTTATTCAGTGACATAATCCCGTTATTACACCATGTGCTAACTTTGTTTAAATCGCTTTGTAGCACATAGTGGTCATTCTGATTAACAATTTTATGGTAAAGTACGCAGTCTTCGGAAAAAAGTCCAAGGGGAAACGACAGATACAGGGAGGTTATTAGTAAGTATTTAAAAAAGTAAAGGTCCAAGCACTGATCTTTGGGGAACTCCTGATGTCACTGGTTCCGTGTTAGATTCATGATTGTTAAAGGATGCAAATTGAGAGCGTGAAAAAATGAATTCTCGAGTCCAAGACAGAACCAGTGGGTCAATACTAAGGCATGAGAGCTTCGCGATGAGACGATTGTGAGGAACCCTGTCAAAAGCTTTTGCAAAATCTAGAAATACGGCATCAGTCTGGATACGCACTTGAAGGTTAATATGAAGATCATGGGTGAATTGAAGAAGTTGTGTCTCACAGGAGTACCCTTTCCTAAATGCATGTTGATGGTTATAAAATATATTGTTACATTCCAGATGCGACGCAATGTGCGAGAATTAAACATGTTCTAGGAGTTTTGATGCTATGCAGGTTAATGATATCGGGCGATAGTTCAAAACTGAGGAGCGAATGCCAGCTTTAAAAACGGGAAAAACTCTGCCTAATTTCCAATCAGTCGGAAGACGTGATTGGGACAATGATTGCGCAAATAGTAAGTGGAGGCACGCGCTTGAAATAATTTTTGTGTTACTAAAAATTTTCGAGCAGATATTGCCACGCGTGTCGGCGAGTAAGCGCGTGTGTGGCCGAGTGGTCACCGCGCTTGACTTTCGCGCGGTAGGTGTAGGTTCGACTCCCAGTCAGGGGACCGTCGCTTTATTTATTCTTTCAATTTGGCCTTCTCGTAGGTTCGAGAACATTCTCGTCTGATCTAGTTCCAAATATTCTACGGACCGAAAGTTCTACGACGAATGATCCAGAAACCCACGAGGGTACATAAGGGACTCCGCAGGGCGAGGGAACTCAGTTTCGCTCCAGCTTTCGACTCTGCTCCTACGCCGACTTCGACCCTCGCGACGCTCTGCTGTAATCTTTTGTCTCCCTTTTATTTTCTTTTGGCCACAAGTTCGCCCCATTAAACGTTTAGTTGCTTTAGTTATTATCGATCGCCTCATCACTTGTAAATCGTGACAATATTATCTTGCCCAAGAGAAGAAGTGGGTTTAAATCTTTCGATGAGCTTCGAAATTCCAGAAGGGGAAATCTGAATAGGTGTCATGGTTATGCGCTCTAAATTTAATTTACATAACAGGGGAAAGTTGTTTTTTGTTTCATCAGTAAAAACAGACAAAAAATACTCCTTCAGTGCACTCGAAACGTCAGCTTCTGAGACAGGACTTTTATTTTCATCTGCTGCACAATCACTGCACTGCATCAAGCAGTTTTTTTTATTATGTATATAGTTTACAAAATCGCCCAAATTAATACATTTGTAAACCAAGACCTTTCTTTTTGTAACACAGGACATGTGGTTATAGTTTCTGGACTGGCCCTTTTACCAGTAAATTTTGTGAGGGTGCCATCCTAACAAGTATACGGACCATTCAAGATATGCATCTACACATAACGTTATATGCATTTTGTAATTACCCATCAAGTGGACAGACCGATCCTTCTTTTGGGGGACATGATTTTCCAGAACGTTTTGGGGGTTATCTCGTAACATTGATGGAAGAACCCCCCCCCCCCCCCCCAAAAAAAAAAAAAAAATTCTTTTCATGAGCGAAAAGCACTTTTATATGTTTTCAGACAAACTTTATAGGCATCCCATGCAGAATCTGTGTTTTTCCGCTTTGCGTTAGCAAAGAGGCGTTTATTTTCCCATTGCTCAGTGCTTTATGCGACTTATTTTACCATGAGTTACCACTATCACCCCATATTCCTAGAAGCGGCACAAACACATCAACAGGTTTATTCAATTTACTTTTAAGCAATTGCCAGCTCTCTTCAATAGACCTAGAGAAAAAGTTACTAGCATAGGTCTCAAAGAATGAGTCAAAATTTTCGTTAATAGCTACATAATTTGCTGTCTTGTAGTCACGTATTGTCTTCGAGGTTGGGTTTTTGGTTATAGTAGGAAAGGACAATTCAATGTGCAACAAGTTGTGATTACTAAGCCTTTGACATAATTGACAGATTTGACAAGATTAGGACAGGTTGTCAGTACCAGGTCAAGGACGTTTTCACCTCGAGTAGGCTGATCTATAACTTGGTTGAATTTGTAGTTTAAGCACATATAAAAAAATTGTCCCGCCTCGTCTGGGCCGGTCGTAGCAGCCGTTCCATTCAATGTTCGGAAAATGAAAATCTCCATATAGAAAAATATTGGCATTCAGATAACGTATCTGGATTTCGAACAAAACGGTATATAGGTCAGTTTACCAACGACCGTTTTAGTGAAAGACGAAGTAACATAAATAAACACCGCCACGAGTCCAGTGTTAATATTAATTCGAAACAATGAAATACTTCTTTTTAATTGCGGTAAGGACTCCCCCTCCACGTAGCGTACTCCTATCGCATCGATAAGCCTCAAACTGCATTTCAAGCGGAAAAACTTCGCTATCGTTGATATCCGGTTTCAGACACGTTTCACTTAGGATGACCATGTCGGAGTTGTTATCGTTGATACAACTATATATTTCATCACGTTTACAATTTACTAACAAAATCCAAAATAAAAAAAAATATTTTAAAAATCGCGTATTCGGTTTTTAATAAACAGATGACATCTTGAGGGTTAAGTAATTACATTTTTGCTATATTTAAAATCTTTTCTAAATATTATTTATGATATATTTTGAATACCTTACGCGCATATTTCTAATGTGTACAAAATATTACAGATTGAATACAAAATTAATATGATTGTTCAATATATTTGAACTATGTTTAAAGTACAACCTCTTTTAGCTAAGGGTGGGGAAGCACAATCTATATCACTGCAGCTTAATAAAGCCAGCAGGATCGGGATTCCTCGGCCGAGGGTGTATTCGCACTCGCTTGAAAACATGCTATCATGTTACATATTGAAATAAATGGGATAAACACATTTTAAAGAAGCAGATAGAAAACATGGTTTGTAACGTAAATTAATGGTTATGGCTTTGTGTTACTCTAACGAGAAACGAAAAAGCTTCTCTGGTGGCAAATCAAAATCTGTTTTCAAGCAATCTGAGCAACCTTCCACAAATCTGCAAGTTTAATGTGGTATTCAGATTGAGGTGCATTAACTTTTCACTTTTATTTACTGACAGTAGTATTCAAGAAATAATAGGAAACCATGCCAATACGAGACGGAGAAAACTCAACAGTGATAAAATTTTGTCCCTGTTGAGTTCTCTCCTTCTCGTCTTATGTACTCTCCTGTAATATGAAAGAGCCACCGGGAGCACCTGGCCGAGGCAGTGGCTGGTAGGGACGCTGTGTGCTGTCCGGGCGATTCCTAGGGGAGGAGTCATCAGGGCTAGGCCAAAGTGCAAACGCACGCTTATCAGTTTTTGGTTTTGCGGTGGAGAGCAGTACATCAGCATCATGTCATGGCTACTAAATCCCAAACGGCTGTCTAAGAGAGACTGGCCCATGTCAAGGCGCATATTCTGACTGCTTAAGCGCAGGGTCCATGCAATCCTTCTAATTACTGAATGCGCTCTTCAACACATTTTATTCTTAGTATATGACACTCGGGTGTAACTTTACTGTTTCTTTTGTTTGGCAGTGCCTGTTTTCAAATTTTACGCAGGAGACAACTGATAAATAACAGTGTTGAGTATGCTTGCTTCGAGCATGCGTGACCGTATCTGTGGGAGTGACGCGGATGAAACGCACTCTTGCGCTAAAACTAAACCGGAAACTGTTAAGGCCTTGAACTTCGAGTGAGTGTCATTTCGCCGAGTAAGTCTGGAATCTCACGGAGCGCACAGAGCGTCCCAGACTGCCACCATCTCGACCAGGCGTTCTAGTGAGTCTTTTATATTGAAGGAGACTGTACATACTACCGAGACCATTTTGGGAGCATTTCTGCTGCGTTATACCTTAATTAGGTGCATGATTCGTAGTTTATGAAAAGTATATTTACTAAACATGCATACCGTTTATTCTGTTTCTTCTCCAGCTCCACGTCACCGTCCATGAGATGGCCAGGGTGTGAACCCTCGGCTATCGCTAAGTGATTAGTACTCGGATCGGCAGCGCGACCTGCAAGCTTTGAAGCCCAGCTACCAGGCAGCAGGTGCCCGTCCGGCAACCAGCCTTATAACTATGCCAGCACCATAAACGAAACATGAAATAAAAAAGGAAGGTATCATGCTTGATTTGATATTGCAACTTCATTCGCATTCCCACCACGCGATAAGTACATTAGCTCGCACATGTTTTCAACTGTCAATCTGTTGTTCAAGTATTCCGAGAAAATTACTGAGTAGCTTTAATATTCGTGAGGCACTAAATCCGGCTTAAGTAGCAACCAGTTTTGTTCTAAACGCAACACCGGAAATTTGAGGTTATGTCGGGCTATATGCTACAAAAATATCCTTTGAATGACAACATAGGTCTCCTTAGGAGTAGTCTGTAAATTCCGCGTATAACCAATATTGAATGACCAGAGGACTCCCATGAAGGACCACACTGCACTTACACCGTTTTGACAAGCTTGACTGACCACTGACCTGCCAGCGTGGCCCAGGCTGCATTTAAACTGTTTTGCCACACTTGGTTCTTCACTGAACTGCCGGCCTGGCCCAGGCTGCTTTTACACCGTATAGTCAAGCTTGGCTAGACACTGAACTGCCAGGCCGGCTAGCCAGGTTCGGGCAATCTTTCTCCATGGTGTGAAAACGGTACTTGGCCCAAGAAGACTATCCCCGGCTGCACAAGCTGGCCCAAGCTTGAACCGGTCAAGAGCCTCCCTATACTTTCCATTATTTTATTCTTCTGTTTCATGGAGTTAAGTCGAGCTCTCTTTATTTTTATCTTTTTCTAGGATATTTTTCTAGTATTTTCGTCTTTCTTCAATTCCTGTGTGACCAAAGTGATTTGTGTAGTGCGATGGGCATCATAGAAATGTGGCGCTTGTTCAACAAAACTGTGAGTGCCTGTTCCTCGCCCATTTCACTGTTCTTTCTTTGCGTGAACTATTTTTTTTGTGCAAATTCCTTATTATTGTTTAGGGGTTGTTTTCGAAATGCCACATTGACGGTAAGTACTATTGGAAACCATATCCGTGATAAAATTGTTAAGCCGTAATATATATATATATATATATATATATATATATTTAAGTAACGGAGCATTGTTTGCGCTATCCGCTCGGTATTAAAATTGAGCTCAAAACGAACGTCACAGACCTGCACTCACTGGCGCTTGGAAGAGCGGCGTATTCGTGCGCATGATATCGTAATCATCTGGGCAGCGTGTTCCTGTGAATGCGCCAACGAAACAAGCGACGACGGGACTGAAACTGAAGAAACCTAAAAATGGGTTGAAAATAACACAAAACTTGATCTTTTAATATCCAGGAAACAAAAGCCTTTTTTCGAATATTTAAATTGACCTGAGCGCCATTAATAATTGCAGTAAATACTAAGTTGCAACAAACCAAGAAATACAAATTAATTGACAAAATTTATTCAATGAGTCAACTTCCCTCACAATTATTTCTTAATTTGATTTCCACCGAGCCTAATCAATACGTGATGGAAACTTTAATCGTCTTTGTGCCTTAAAAAAAAAACAAATTTGTCCCAACTCAAATCAAAAGTGCCTGTCTATATGGTGTACTTATACGACTCACGATTTTGCTTTAAGAAAAGCATTAAAAGTTACAGTAATGCTGTCTGTGTTAGAGAGTTATAAGGCAAGGGGACATAATACGGCGGGGAATAGCCGTTGTGATGAGTAAATAAAAGTAACTAACCTTCGTTCATTAACTTTGTTAATTCGTAAACCAAATGCGTGGTTGCAATTGGAAACTTGCTGGGCGTCATTGAAAACCAAATAATTAAATTTTTTGAAAGACTGGGAACGTGGGAGGCGCAGTCGTGCGCCAAGGTTAACACCCATGCAATAAGCACGAGCGGCGAGGGAATTGTAATAATAATAGAAGGAAAACCGCGCGTGCGCATTATGCCACGGTAGCTTTTTTTGCTCCTCCTGAACCTGTGGGAGATTTAGCGCTCTACCATTGTTTTTCACGAGCTCTAACTCTGTCTAAAATTGACATATCTAAAGTGTTCGATGACGCTCACCAAGGCTCTAATTAAAAACCATGTTTTTGTTTACAAATTAAAAATTAATTCGCACATATCAGTTAATTACAGGGCTTGTAGTTATAATTAGCCTCCTATAATATGCTGCGCTGCTCGTATAACCCGCGTGCACAAACAATTTCAGTGCAGCTTTCACGACTTGTTTTAACACATCTGTAAACAAAAAAAAACAAAAAAATACTTGTACATGTATGGGCGGTTTCATTTGGATTCAGGCAACGAGGTGCAGACGGAATTTTTTTATTTTGCTTCAAAATTTTATATTTTGTAGCCCATGTTCGAAGAAGAACAATCCTTTTTATTTATTGTCCTGACATGTGTAGTTTCTGAGAAAAAAATCTAAAAAAAAGCGGGAAAGAACGACGAGGTTTTGACGTTTTTGGCGTTTTTGAATCACTCTCAATCTCAAAGTATTCAAAAGAGAGCGTTTATATTTCTTTAGTTGATATATATGCAAGTAGGTAAAACGACATTATAACTACTATTTATTATTCGTCGCTCCAATCTTTGCAAAAATCCCCAAACATGCCTCCCCGAACAACTGTAACCTAAATTGCGGCATTTTTTTTTTTTTTTTCTGAGCGGGCTATGTTTAGTATCGCTTTTAAAATAATACCACGTCTAGAACCTTTCTTTGCCTTCCAAATTAAGCAAAGTTTGTGCCTTCATTATGTACGAGTACTGAGAGATAAATTATGAAACTAAGAGGGTTTTCACTTTTCGTTCAATTTCAGTACGCTGTATAAAAAAAAAACCATTTTTAATTTTGTTTTCCTTTTTCGCGCGTCGCGTTCTCTTTACACCCTTCTTTTACTCAGAATACATTCCGTTAGAGGTATTTGCACTGGTTTTGAGTTTCAAGCCTCTAAATTTGCTAAAAAAGAGCATATACCGATGGTGGGTTTTGACGATTGTCGTGTGTGGCGTATTTGAACCACTCTCCATTTCAAAGAATTAAACAAAGAGCTTCTATATTTTTTTTCAGTGTTGTATATATGTGCAAGTCGGTAAAGCGACATTTCAACTATGTTTATTATTCGTCAACCCAATCTTTCTAAAAATCCCCAAACATGCTTCCGCGAACAACTGTCACCTAAACTGTGGATTTTTTAGTCGACTATGCTTAATGTTGTTTTTAAAATAATACCACATGTAGAACCTTTCATTGCCTTCCATATTATGGAAAGTTTCTGTCTTCATCACGTACGAGTATTGCGAAATAAATTACAAAACAGAGAAGGTTTTCACTTTTTGTTCAATTTCAGCACGCTGTATATTAAAAAAAATGTTTTTCTCGCGTCGTGTTTTTTTTACACCCTTCTTTTAGCCAGCATACATTCCGTTAGATGTTTATGCATTAGTTTTGAGTTTTAAAGGAGCTGTGCAACGATATTCAGTTGGAATGTTTTTTCAGTTTACACGAGCTTACTGGCGCTAGTGGGTGTCAAGGATACTCGCACGCAACTCCGCTGGCCAAGAAACTCCTTTGTTGCGGTGTAATTTCAACGACAAAAGCGATCATTTTCATTCAATCTCTCCTTTGCAAAATTTCATGACGTAACGTGGGATCGCAGTACACCCATATGACGATATTTGAATGCTGTTCATAGATTGGACCCGAGCATTGCGTGGGCACTCGACTTGGGCTCGTCTTAATTACTAGCTCGTGAAGCATTCGGGTAGTGGCCCGTGTCCAATCGCTCCAACGACGACAATAGCCGTGCCATAACCATGTCTGGAACTCAGCGCGTGCCCTGTGCTTTGCCAAACCCCAGCGGGTGGCTATGATCAACATTGGCGGCATATAATCGGCTCCAGATCACGTGGCCGCTTGTTCTGGCTGCGAGTTGGGGGGGCGAACCTGCTCGTTTTACTTTAATTTTTTTCTGGGACTTCTATTGCATGGGGTGAAAAATGAATGCGTGTTTCATAGGTCATTAATGTCAGAACCCGTTCTAAGCGGTATTTGCTCAAAGTACAAAAATTGTTGCATCGCCCCTTTAAGCCTCTAAATATGCTAAAAAAGAGCAAATATCTGATGGTGGGTTTATGGGTTTTAGCTGTATAATTTATTCTTTATTATAATAATCCAAGGAACGTTTAATAAATAATCATATAAAATACATTGATGCCATTGGGCGTATAATAAAAAGTTTGCAATTCCGAACGTCTAAACACCATAAAGTCGCAACAGCCGAAAGCGAGTTTTCAGACAATTTCCGCCAGTGCCATGATTAGAGAGGCCTCATGCCTAAACCCTATGCGCTACGTAATCTATACTACATTCGAAATACAAAGTATAATATTGTAAAACAATAGAGTAAAATACACCTCCTATTGGAAACGTAGATTTTTAAATGCGAATGTTTTTCATTTTTATTACGAAACTGATGTTGATAACAGAAAAGATTCATTTTTTAGCATATTTAGAGGTTCAAAACTCAAAACCAGTGCATATGCCTCTAACGGAATGTATTTTGGGTAAAAAAAAATGAAAAGAACGCAACGCAAAAAAAAAAATTCATTTTTTATAGCGTGTTAAAATAGAACAGAAAGTGAAAACATCTTTTGTTTCATAATTTATTTCTTCGTACTCGTACATGATAAAGACACAAACGTTGCTTAATTTTAAAGGCAATGAAAGGTTCTACACGAGGCAATTTTTTAAGAACAATTCTAAACATAGCCCACTCAAAAAAAAAAAAATCTTCGCAGTTCAGGTCACAGTTGTTCGCGGAAGTATGTTTGTGGATTTTTACAAAGATTAGATCGACGTATAATAAATAGTAGTTGAAATGTCGTTTTACCGACTTGCGTATATATCAGTCAAAAAAGTATAGAAGCTTTCTTTTGAATACTTTGAAACTGAGAGTGGTTGAAAAAAGCCATGCACGCCGATCTTCAAAACACACCAACGGCCTTTCGTCTTTTTTAGCATATTTAGAGGCTTAAAACTCAAAACCGGTAAAAAAACCTATAACAGAATGTGTTCTGGGTAAAGGGAAAGTGCAAAAAAAAAAACGCGGTGCAAAAAAAAAGAAATATTAAATGCTTTTTTTTTTGCAGCGTGCTGACAGTGAACAAAAAGTGAAAACCTTCTCTGTTTCATAATTTATTTCTCAGTACTCGTACATGATAAAGGCACAACCGTTGTTAAATTTGGAAGGCAATGAAAGATTCTACACGTGGTATTATTTTAAAAGCGATACAAAAGATAATTGATTAAAAAAAATCCGAAATTTAGGTCACAGTTGTTCGCGGAGGCATGTTTGGAAATTTTTACAAAGATTAGAGCGACGAATAATAAATAGTAGTTAAAATGCCGTTTTTCCTACTTGCATATATATCGCACAAAAAAAAAATATATATATATACGCTTTATTTTGAATACTTTGAGATTGATAGTACTTCAAATACGCCACACATGGAAATCGTCAAAACGTCGTCGTTGTTTCCCGCTTCTTTGAGATTTTTTTTTCTCAGAAACTAAACATGCCAGGACAACAAAATAAAAAGGATTGTTCTTCTTGGAACATGCGCCACAAAATATAAAAAAATATGAGGCTAAATATAAAATACAACTGCACCTCGTTGCCTGAATCCAAATGAAACCGCCCATATATGAAATTAATATTTTATTCTTGAATTATAACCTACAACGTTTTTACACGATAAAAAGCAACCTCTCTTGATCAGTTTGGAAACCCTGCATTCTTGCCGATCCCTGCCGAACTTGCGTATACGTTCGTCAGCTATTCTGCTTTGTTCGGCGTAGAATTTTCGATTCAGCAAACGTTGTGCACATCACTGATTTTAAGATAATTTTCAGCAACGAGACATTTAACTTGGAGATAAACTCCTTTTACTTAGGAAAAGTATGTTTAGATTACAATATTAACGAAAAGGGGAATGTCTCCTAGTTGTTCTCTGAGGCGGTCACCGCCGAATAGGCACATCTCAATTGTCCAGAAATCAGCAAAAGTGTGATTAAATGAACAAGGACGGATTTGTTCGTTTTGTGAGTATCTGATTCGTTTTGATTGTAAACTGTGTGTGCGGAGCATATTAAAAAAATACCTTCAGGACTTCGGTAGGATTATTCTTTCTTTTTACTTTATTTAGATTAAAGGAGCCCTGACACAAGCTCATTTACACCATTAAGGGTGTGAAATAATTGAATTTGTAGATGGTCCTCATCAGGGCATACAAATAAGTGATGTATCCAAACTGCCCACTCGAAAGTATTTAATGCTTAGTAACAGAGGTGTTAATCGTTTTTTTTAAGGATTATAAGTAAAACGGTACTGAATGTTGTTCATTTAACACCTTCAACGTCCTTCGTCAACTAATTCCTCTCCGATGAGACGCCTATACTCTTCTGACAACTCAAGCCTCACATTTTGTGTGACGCTTCAATGCATGCACGCGTTAAGCAAATGAGCTCAACGTATCCGTACATGCTGGATGACGGCATTCGTTAGCCGAGAGGTCTGCCAATCGTACTATGATTAGAGCCGCAAACTGTGGAGTATATTTACTTTTGTCAAAACGACAAGCCAGTAAGGTAACGAAGCAAGTAAAAAAGGCACTTGCATATTATATATGAAGATATGTTCGTACTTTGTGCTGAACTCTCATTTAAGTTTAATTAATTCCCGGAATATGCAATTTTTATATATAGAAGATATGGTTTCTAGAACATATGGCAAACTTGGGAATGAGCTTGGCAACATTTCGGCAGTGCCGAACCTGTAGTTTGAGCACAGAATGTTAAATGTGGCGGAGGTTCGTATCATCACTATTTACAGATTGCAAGAGGGGCAGTGCACAGCAGCTTTACTAACAAATAACATAAGTCAAAATTATATTAATTGGGGACTGTCAGGCACAAAAGCCAAATTCCATATGAAGGATAATTTTTTGTAAAGTAAATGTTTTGATCTCTCATCTAAATATTTCTTCGAAGTCTCAGAAAATCTGCAGGGGAGCACTTAACGTTCAATAAATTCTTATTCGCATCTTTACCATAGTGTTGTTCAAGTCATTCATGAAGCCAGTATTTCATTTCATTATTTCGGAAATGAAACACTCCCATCAAATTTAGGTATATGTGTTTTTTTGTTTTTTTTTTCTAACATTATCAGTTTATATGAAGTAGTGAAGTGGCAAGGAGATCCCTCAAAGAAAATGAGCAAGTATAACGCGTCAGACTCTACGCTTCGACATCACGTTTGTACTCAGAGAGAATGCAGGCAATTGAAATCCAGGTGACCCAACGAGCTCCGCAAGCGCAATTTCCTCGGGCGAGTCCAGGAAGATCTACATATACCGCAACCACGCCTGGTATCCAGTTCTTTCTTTAGAAACGGAGCAAGCATAAGCTATAAAAAGCGCAATGAAAGATAGAACCGCATTAGCAAAAAAAAAAAAAGAAAGAAAAACACTCATATTTAGAAACCAATCTGCACGCGTGTCTTGCCCATCGCTTAGGGCGTCCTATTTTAAAAGCAATCCGCCGCCCATCCCGTCAGTGTGCCGCGTCGACGCGAAAGCGAGCAAGCAAACAGGTCCGCGCCGCCTATAGCGGCGCCCGGTGTCAGGTTCCACCGTCCCGCACGGCCACTTTGCGAGCGGGAGGCTGCGCAGTTGGGGTAGCCAAACGAGAAAAGCAGATAAGCGCTCCCCCTACACCGCCAACGAGCCCCCATCAAAAACCAACTCGGCAGGCGCTGAAGGCGCGCAAAAGCTCGTTAGGCCTAAGTGAGGCTGGTCACGTGCCGACACGCGACTACGTCAATCAGGAAACATGGTGGCGACCCGCTATTCCGCTGCCGTCAATCGGATTGTTGGTGTCTGCCGTCGGCCTTTGAATACGTCCGATTTGTTGGCCGATTTGAGGGCGTCTTTTGTGTGTGAGCGTCCCGTTGGGGTGGAGGAGGCCGGCATATCGGACCGGGAAGGGGATCCCCGGTTTAGGACTAATCCGAGCGCCCCTTCTTGCGATGCCGTCGGGAGCAGACGGGGACGTCACGTGGCAACCTGCGCCCCCAGGGTCGGCCCTGCGCGCGCAGAGGACTGGCTTCGGGCTGTGCACTCGGTTGGACGGACTCGCGGGGTTTGTCGCCAACTGGGCTGGGGAAGACCGACCTGGAGGACAGATTGCACACAGGAGGCGCCTCGTGCGGATTCGATATTTGTTTTCGCTCCCACGTTCATTTGCCCTTCCTGTAGCAAGGGGCCGTCTACGTGGCTTTTCAGGAATCGAACGTTTCTCCGCCCGCTGTCTAAAGTAACTTCCCAGGAAAATCTATCGTGGCATACAATCGAGATAATCGGCCTTAAAAGGATCAGACCTCAAAAGCGTTAGTCTTTCAACCCCTAAAACCAGAAACATGGCGTCATATAGCGTTACACGGACCCACGTGACTATGAAATATGGGACTGGAAAATTAATTGTACATTTGATTGACCAAAACTAAAAAAACAAACGCAAATCTAAAAAAAAAAAGAGAAATTGCGGTCATTGACGGCACGAAAAGCAAGAGCTATAAGAAGCGATGCCTTGCATTTCAAACTTCCTTCTAAGTTTCTATAATATAACAAATGTACAGTCTGCCGCAATACGAAAGACCCACTGGGAGCGCCTGGCCGAGAAGCTGGTTGGAGGGGGTGCAGCGCGCGCTCCGGGAGATTCTAGTCTGCCTCGAGGGGAGGACTCACTCGTGTCAGATAAAGGAAAACCTGGGCTCATCAGGTTCTTGTGTTGGGTTCGTGCCTGAGAGGAATTCATTAGCGTCACGCCACGGCTTTGTGCTACTAACTCCGCAATTGATGTCTGAGGAAGACCGTGCTGAGCCATGGCGAAAACCATGGCCCTTTTGACGCGCGAGGTCCGTGCCACCCTTCCAACGAACGAATGTTCGTTGGAAGGGTGGCATATCAAGTAACTTCACTTTTAAAATGCATGACACAGGTATACCTTTAATATGCGTTTAATTGGCAATGCCCCTTCTGATATTTTACACTAAAGCAACGTATAAAAAATCTGCGAAGACTATGCGTTTTGAGCTTTCGTGACCATATCTCTGGGGATGCCGCGGATGAAGCGCTCACTTCCGCTGAGTTCCGCTAAAGGGAAGCCGAAAACTGTTAAAGCGCACTCAGGACCGGTTAAGTCCCGAGTAAGTGTCCTCCCCTTGAGGCAGAATGGAATCGCCCGGAGCGCGCAGCGCCGCCGCCCGCTACTGCCTCGACCCCGATCTCCATAGGGGACTTTCATATTTCAGCAGACTGTATAAACGCGAGGCTTTCGTTTGGATGCTTAAAATCAGCTCCAATAGAGATTAATGATATTCAACTTCAATAGTAAAAAAAAACTGTGGAAGGAGTTTGTGTCACTTTTCTCATTGTATAGGTACAATATTAGCACAAATGAACACATCTAGACGTGTAATCCGATGGCCCATGGCGGTTAGCCCAAAAGGTGTTCATTTTACACGCAAGGCTCGGTGCATTGCATTTATTTTACACGCAACGCCGCGTGTAAGATGAACACCTTCCATCGTGCATTTGGTTCCGCGATCACACGTCTAGGGGTGTTCTTTGCGACGGCCGCCTAAAATTGCGGCTGCTATACGGTACGTGAAACGGGATCTACGAGGCCGAGCGCCAACACTGCTTTTCGCCGACATAAGAGAGTAGGCTGAAAACGTCCATTCGTAGCCTTCCACACGCGCTAAACAACAGCAGGCATTCGTCCGCCAAGGTCACCTGCAGGCGTGTGCTATTATCCATAACGTGTACGGGCGACAATGGGAGCGACAGCATCCCCTATCGACCAGGTTCCATTCCGAAAATCTTCATGGCCACATGTCGGTTACACTTTCACCGAGGCCGCATAATTTCAAAAGGACTCTTTCAGCGATCACAGTCATCATAACTTTACTAGAGGCAGCCTCCGCTTGCTGTGGGCGATGACAATTCGCTTCAACACCTTCGGCCGATAACGAGGGAACCGATAAGGGTGGCGTTTCCGACTCTGCCGCTCACCTTTCACGACCCTCTCATGACCGGATGTATCGACGTATCCAGTCGTTGTTCATGTGTGCGTCAACCTCGTGGCCTTCAACGTTGTAATCCTACGAAAATGAAATTCTCAGCTGTGCGACTGCGCTACCCAATCTTGCCACGCCATTTTATTCGGTGTTTTCTTTCCTGCTAGATATGTGTATACGTATCCAAACAAAACTGAATACATGTATGCAAACAGCTAAACCATTAAAATTGGGTGGATACTTTCGCCACCTAGCGAGCATGTTGGAAATTACAAATGAAAACAAAATAAACTAGCGCCAACGACTTAGGAAGATACACTCATATGCGTTACAAAATAGTAAGGAACTACAACTACTATTACTTAAGACTAAATTGTAAAATTTACTATTATCCTTCCATAAAAGTAACTGACCGATGTCAAAAGTTAATAAGTTATTTTAGCGGCGTTACTTTCAACCTTCCGTCCAAGTGCCAGACGCAAAACAGAAGGCTGTTATGGATGCATTTATTTCTGCCGCCAGTCATACTTTTCTAGCCTTAAGAAAACATTGCCTCTCGAAACTTCTCGTCGGACATCTTGTCTCGTTTCTAAGCTAAGATGTTGACCGTCACGTGCTTCTTGCAAATAAATCGACAGTTCTCTGACCTGGTGAGAGCGCACATCTTCGCTGTTACAGTGAAGCGGGCTGCACAAACTATTGGGCCAGCATTGGGGTACAATTTTGCTATATTGGCCCAAGTTGGGCCGGCTTCGCCAACGCGGGCACCCAATATTGGTAAATGTTGGAGAAATCTTGCTAGAATTTGTCAATATTACCCGGTCTGTGCCCAATATTGGTAAATATTAGTATAATATTCGTATACATGTCCAAAATTATCCAGTATGCACCAAATATTTGTAAATATTGGGACAATCTATAGCTGGACATTATTATCAATATTATCCAGTATGTCCCCAATATTGGCGAATATTGAAATAATCTTGGTAGAGCTGCCAAATATTATCCAGTGTGTGCCAATATTTGTAAATATTAGGAAAATCCTAGTATATCTGGGCCATATTACCAATCCAGTATTAGCACAACATTGGTGAATATTGGTATATCATGGTATAGTTATCCAATGTCAATCAGCATCGCCAAATATTGGTAAATATTAGGACAATGTAGGTAAAACTGGACAGTATAACCAATATTATCGAGTATGCGCCCAATTTGGGTTAATATTAGGCAGTGTTGAGCCAAGTGCTCAGCAAATGCATTTAAGGCAGGATACTAAATGAAGTGCATCAACGCATAAAGTTGGACGAGGAGAGGAAGCGTGCGTCAATGCGCCGTCCTTAGGTCTGAAGAGTGACGAGGTGAATTTCATCAAGACTTGTGGAAAGTTCGTCTGATCGCGGATAAGCGTGTGCGTGGAATCGGTTTGAAGGGTTTTTGCGCGTTTCCTTTTTATTTCGTGTTTTGTGCACAAATGAACTTTCAGTTGCTAATCAGCGCCGTGTCTGTCGTTACCTCTTCTATTCGTCCCTCGTTTATTTTCGCGCTGTTCCCGTTTCATAAAGATGCTAAATACCCATTTGAAAATTTCATTAGAGTACCATTAGAATGATTTTAGTATGAACTATATTGAGTAAGGTATAAACACATTAAAAAGTAATTAAAGTACATTCGAGGATACTTGCGAAGATTGGAAAGCTGGAAATATAAGAGTAGAAAGTCAGAAATGGGTAATCTTTTTGTGATCCCTTTTCATAAAATCACATTTTGTCGGGAACTTTGAAGAAGCGCCATTAGCGGCTACAACTGAAGTTGAATCTAAAATAAGTCGGGATATGCAACGTAATGCGTGCCGAAATATTTGAGGAACTCATGCATTGCAGACATGGCACCTGCCGTGATTTAGTTTGACGGCAGGCTCCGCTCATGAAGAATTCCGCAATAGGTTTGTTGTGACATGCCCCGCCGCGTTTCGGGGGACTTGACATGTAGTCTGGCGTTGGATATCGATAAGAGCCGAACTAGAAGTTGATCAGGAAGTTGATGAGTACGCGAATGAAAGACACACGTGCACACTCGGGAGAACCATCGACTCTAAAGGCGCGTTCACACTCTTGCAACCGAGTACGACCGAGAAAGACTTCTTGGGACCGGATGCACTGAGCGGAGCTGGTCCTAAGAGATCGCAAGAGGCTTAAAAACCGGTTTGGTCTCTCTCGGTCGCACTCGGTTGCAAGAGTGTGAACGGGCCTTAAGACACCAACCTCTGCCGTTGATTAACATACCAAGAGCGTTGACTTTGTCCCCCCAGTCAAAAACGAAAAAGTAAACATGCATCTTCAAACTGCAAGAAAAAAAAAAAGAAATAGGAAGGTCAAGAGAGAAACACAAAAATACACCTTCACAAAATCGTGTCTAAACCCCCATTCTCCTACCCCCTTCTGCACCGGTTCAAACCTTTCTTGACGCATTGATGTTCAGATGGTAAAGATTGCAGATTCAAAAAAATTCAGCAGACACACTTAAGACTGCTTACCTGGAGGAATGCAAAGCATTTCTACACGGCACGCATTCCTACAAGCAGCGAGCCACGTCTTGCTTTTTCACAGGGCGCTACGACTGCGCTGGCATCACCCCCCCCCCCCCCCCCCCCCCCCGTGCGCTTGCGCGACGAACCTCGCCGGCACCGACGGCTTCCGTGACGAAGCATCTGCGTTTCTGTGCCTTTTTTGCGTGTTTTATTTCCGAGGCGCGTCCGCTTTGCAGCCAGTGAGAATTGATGCGCCGTTTCGCTCAGCCAATGGGAATTTACGGGCCATTTTAGTCGCTCAATGTTTGTTTAGGTTCCGTCTTTCGCTGCTACAGACATCTTATTACGCCGGGTTTGCTCCATGCGACAGTTGATGCTTTCACTTAAAATCCGCTAGTTCATAAATAACTCCACCTCGCGGAAAACTGGTTTCGAGGGTTTTGAATGGGAAACAGTGCTCGCATTCGGATGGAGATGAAAGCAACGATTTTGAACGAGCTTCAGAGCAAAAGTTAAGCCACAATAGGCACGCGAGAAGATTATGAAAAGTTCAATCTAGGTCACTGCAGCTCAATATAACCAGCATTACCTAGCTTTGTTGGCCGAGGAAATGCCCGTGCTCGCATGAAAACGTGTTCACGCATTTTGATACTGGAACCTCCTGAACAGGCGATTTCTGAAAATGGTTCATTGTGTTCGTACCAAGGGTTGGCGTCAGGATCCACCGCTGACAGAACCACTCCAGATCCAAACAAAAGGTGGTGTCTGACTGTAAAATGCGGATGACGTCACTAGCACTTCTCAAGCTCCAAGCTTGACGTGCCATTCAAAGAAAGCTTTAAAAATAAAAAAAGTGGAGAAGAGGACAAGAAAACGCGTAGAGCCGGGCGTACTTGGGGTTGTCCATTTGGAGTTTGGTTGACATATGAAGAATCGTTTTGGTGATGCCTTGTTTCCTGTTCTCCGTTCGGTCGCTGGGCTCCAAGATTCCAATCGGTTCAGCTTTGCACTGGAGTCTGACGATCCCTCCTTCCGTAGATTGTTCTGGTGAAAATTTGTTTCCCAAGTTTGCAAAATCTATTTGATTTTCTCAGTATAAGATAGTAAGAAATATGATTAAGAAAAAGTACCAAATACTCTAACATAAATTATTTTGCAAAATGCCATAATACTACCAAAGGTATTTAGTATGCAGCATTTTGTGTAGAGTATTTAGGACAGGCACAAGTCTCAGATTTAGAAAATCTTGGCATAGCTGCACAACATTACTGAGAATGTACAGAATCGTGGTAAACATTGACATAACCTTGGTATAGTTGTCGAAACTTATTCAGCGTGCCTAAGTAATATTTAATACAGCTTGACCCTATTACCGAACTTATCCAGTATGTACACAATATATGTAGATATTGGGATAATCTTAATATAGCTTTCCAATGCTATCCAGTACGTGCCCAATATTGCTAAATATTGGGACTGTTCTGGTGTATATAGAAAATATTCCCAATATTATCCAGTATGTGCCCAATATTAGTATATATCGAGATAATATTGGTACAGCTGTACAATATTATTCAGTGTGCCGAATATTTGTAAATATTTAAGCAAATTTAGTATACCGTATTTACTCGAGTAATACCCGCGCTATTTATGTACCAAGCCCTTGCGTATACTTTCCCACAGAACACATATGCAGCCAATCATTGCGTTGCGCATAAATAACATAGCGAATGACCAGATAGAGAACGCGACTCTCCATACTAATGCAATCTTCAGAGATGGCATCTTTGCACGCAGACGCTATCTCTGTCCTGATACAGCTGCAATGATGCTGTCGATCGCGGTGATTCGCAATCTGCGTGCTCGGCGGAAAGGCGAACCCTCAGGTTTTCTACATAAACAGCTAGTGTAGCTATTACTTGAGTAAATACAGCTGGAAAATATTACTACTATTCACAAGAACGTTCACAATATTGGTATAGCCTAACAATATTACCAGTATTACTCATTATATGCCCAATATTGGTAAATATTCGGATAATCTTGGTATGTTTCTCTATTTATTTAAATACCCTCTGGGCTAATCGGCATTAAAGAGGGGAGTGGGATGTAGCAAAATAACAAACAAAAATAAACAAAAGGGCAGACTACATAAGGTATCATGGAAGCTCAAGACAATAAACCGTGTTTATAAGCACAATGGAACAGCGCGGATTTTACAGGACAGAGGAAGAAACTGGACAGGACGAGCGCTAACAACTGAAAGGTTTATTATCAGGAAACCACGAAGGAAACATACAACACGGCTCTCTAATCACGGTGGAAATGCGCATGCGCCTCACAAAATTGGATGCTATCTTTTACACAATTCTATATGCCTCATCCCCGATATAAAAATTCGACCTCACTGTCCAGCAAATTCAAGGAAGCCTGACTCACGCAGACTGGCCCCTCCTTCTTTATTCCATGAGCTTCTTTATACTATGAGAAGGAGGGGCCAGCCTGAAACACGTTATGTTCCATCATATCTGGGCGAGTTGGTATGAATACATACGAACTCGCCCAGATATCCTGTGTATTTATAACATTTTAAGCATTTGGGTATCAACAATATAAATTACGAAAGTCAGAAGGTGACTCAATTCCAGCCAGGTTGTTGGGGTCGAATGCTGTAGAAATGCGATAGTATTACATTTACATATTCCAACTTTGTGGTGATGATCGATGCAAGGTGAAATGTAGAACGGTGCGACGATAAGGCCTTGCTTTAAGTACGGGTTAGCATGACAGACATTGTGAAAAAGATATAAATCAGCAACTTTACGTCGGAGAGAGAGGTTCGGCAGGGACAAGGTGATTTTCATGGAAGCTTATATATACTCGTAGTGCGGTGATAGTTACCTAGAATAAAACAGGAACAACGGTTTTGGATCGCTTCCAGAACGTTAATTTGACTGGACTGATTGGGGTCTAAGATAGAAGCATACTCTAATTTGGAGCAAACGAGAGATTTATAGAGTGTTAATTTTAAGACTGACTGGTGCGAGAGCAAAATTTATTTTTAGGTAACGTATCATGCGGTTAGCGTTATTGATAACATATTCAACACGCAGTTTCCAGCATATATTACAAGTAATGTGAACGTCCAAATATTTATAAGAAGAAACAGAGGCCAAGGGGACTTTGTTGAGATGTTAGAAAGGCATATGAGGATTAGTACTGATATCCTGATAACTTTACATTTAGTAATGTTAAGTTGTTTATTCCAAAATGTACACCAGTGGTAAACAGCCTTGCTATCTCTCTGGAGCTTTAAAGCACCAGAGTTGTTCGTTCATTTAATATATTTTACACAGTCGTCAACTGGTCAATATTAACCAGTCTAGGCAATATTGATAAATATTGATACAGGCCTGATATATACCTCTCCAGCGGCAGTCTTAAACGAATCATTTACAATGCGCGTCCATGGTTTTAAAGTGTACGTCAGTGTTGCCCGACTGCGCTGGGCTTAGGGTTTTCTATTCAGTGAACAGTGGGAGCCTGCACAAGCGCGATTCCAGATGCTGATGGCGGTTAACTTAATGCATTCTGTCGTTTCTTTTGTCTTTTGTGGCGAATATTATTTATCGAGGCTTTTAAAAAAAGCATTGTACCATTTTTTAACGAAAGCCAAGTGTAAGCTATTTTTAATGCGTTCATGCGCGACAAAACAAAGGCAACAGGAATGTTTGGTTCATTTTATGCTGATTTTTTACGACGCCATGTACTGAACCGTGTTAATCTACAAAGGTGTTAACTGTGGAAACTATTTGACAACTTAAGATGGCCGAAAAGCATACCTAGGTGCTCCCCGCTCACAACATCAAATTCAACAAGTTTCGTCAGCCGAAAAACATAAATTGCACGTGCACCACGGTGCCGCGTTATCCGAACAAGGTTTATTTGAGATATATCTGAAATAATACAGCATATCCAGCATAAAATTTCCTCCACAGTCACTTCACGACGATCGGACGGAATCCGGATTGTTTTAGGGCAAACTTTTATGAGAGCGGCTTTTTTGCTCACCCTCTCAACAAAGAAAGGAATGTGCCTGTTCTGTCCCCTATCCCGGACACGATCGGCTATTTTTCGCGAAAACCGGCAGCAATCGGGAAGGCTCCACAGCACCGCTTACTTAGTCGCCGAAACATTTGTGCTGCGTATATCGCGTGCCAGCCTTTCTCAATGTACTGATTGCCGCGCTTAATATGAAGCGCAGAGGTCCCGGTGACTTGTTATGAAAGCTTTCAAACGGAACGTAATGCAAGGAAACGGGGCTGTGTGAACCAGCCTTACTCAGGCGCGCTTCCGCAGTGTGCCTGGCTCGGAAAGGAGCGGTAACGAAAATCTATCTAATAAAACTTTCTGCTTGTAGTCAGTACTGACATAAATATATAGGCTTACTTGTTACTGCGTTTGCATCACAGCGACAATGCTGGCCGTCCTGGCACACCATTGTCCAGTCGTCTGTTTTTGGTATACGTCCAGCACATGAAACGAGCCATCTGGTGATCTCCTTTCGGAATTAGTTAATAGATGACGTCAGGGCCGTCGCCTGCTGCACCTTCTTGAATCCAGAGTGATAATGTGGGGAATTAGGATTCGCATGTCGCCAGTTCTAAGCCAATACGGAACGCGCAACTTCTTAAATTACATTTAAAGCAGTCCACCTATCGAAGGAGCGTTCCCTTAAAGAGTCAATTTAAGTGAGCGAGGCCAAAGGCGTGCACGAGCCGCGTGGTTTGATCATACATCTGCAGTCGAAGAGCTGTTCAAGACGACCGCCTCGCGATTGTAACTTGCGCTCCGCTTGCACTACGATAAAAGGAGCATGGGAAGACAGCTTTTTTAATGTGAAGCGGTTTGAAGAAGCGTTGTCTTTTGGAGCGCAGCTCTTAAGTGCGATCCAAACCAACGCGTTTTCGTGCGCGTGTAGGCCCTGCAGCTCCGGAAATTGCGTATTTCGTGACGTCGCGCTGAATCCATGCGCCTTCCGGGAGCGCATATGGGCACCAGGCTCGATCTAAAATGGACCGTAAAAATCGACGCCTGCACGTAGCAATCTGAACTTTTCGTGAAAGGTGTAATTCACAGGTCGGTTTTTTTTTTGTAAATTTTGAAAGCGTAGCTCTCTTTCTGTAAAAAAAAAGGCAAAAGAAAATCGCCAGGATCTACGGCGGGCGGCAACGCAGACGACAGGGGTCAAGTAGCGGGGTGTGTTTGGAGTTCGTATTGATAGATGGCGCTACCTCCTTATCGCGACGGCTCGCGACCACCGTAGTTTATTAAAATTAATATAATCTTTCTGAAATGTACCTTCTTTTGAAAAATAAGGGAAAACAATAAAAGCAAAACTTAAAGTAAAAAAAAAAAAAAAAACGCGTCTGCATAACGGCGGCGCTTTTGCAGCCAACGGATTTCGTCTGCGTGTCGTCTGCTATCTTTCGCTGGTCCGCTGCACCTTCAGACGCTGCTGCCGACGGCATCTATCAATACCAAGGCCAAACACACCCCGCTATTGGACTTGGTTTTCTGGGTCGCCGCTGGCCGTAGACCCTGGAAAGTCTCTTGGCCCTATTTTTTACTAAAAGAGATCTACGGTCTGTAATTTTAGAAGAAAAAACGGACCTGTGAAGTAGACCTTTGACGCAAAGTATAGATGGCTACGTGCAGGTGTCGATTTTTACGCTCCATTTTAGATAAAGCCTCGTGACTTGAACCATCCTTTATTTTATATCACTATATTATCGCATAAGAACTTTTGATGATTTGAACTTTTTCTGAACGCGCACGGAAGCGCGCTGTGATGTTGTAGGGCGGTCCTCTCCCTGCCAATCGGTGGAGGGCACTAGTTCGGGCTCCGCGCTTCTTCGCCGTTTGGCATAGATACGCTTCGCTCGCCCGAAGTCGCACCGTCCCAACCAGCGCGCGTGGTTGTGACTCAGAAAGAGCCCGGAAGCAGCAAAAGCAGCGAGTCGCGCGCTATTGAATTGATTCTGTGATGTCGGAGAGATAAATCTGGTGAGGGTTCCAGGATCTATAGGCGTATTCCAGTTGGATCTGACGAGGATTTAGTATGAGAGCTCTTTGATTTATGGTGATGTTTGATAAACCTGCCGTCTTGGGAATTCTAAGGTTTTTTTTCACGCTTGAAGCTCTATTTTCTAAATAAGTTTGCCATGACAGGTCGGAACTTAAATAAACACCAAGGTATTTAAAAGCAGGAACTTTTTTTTAGTAGTCGGATAGCAAGTTGATAGGATTAAGTGATTAGATTATGCAGTTTAGACAAAAATACATAGTTAAATTTAAGGTGATTAATATACATAAGCCACTCAGCACACCACTCCTCAATCGAACATAGGTCGTCTAGCAATGCCTTGCAATCGGCTTCACTGGTAACAACGCGATAAATAACAACATTGTCGGCAAACAAACGAACACCGCTTCTATCGTGTCAACTGATATCATTAATATAAATAAGCGAAAGCAAGCGGTCCAGCAAGGTTCCCTGTGGTACTCGTGAAAGAACTTGTAAAGAATTGGTTGTTGCTTTACCCATCTGCCACACTGGGTTCTTGTGGTAAGAAGGTTGTTCATCCAATTCCCATAAAAAATGGTCTATGGTCGTCTATGGAAAATTATATGGCAGGCTATCGCCCCCTATGGCCCTCTAGGGTCGCCCATAGAAATCCACAAAGAGAGCTACAGCCACCCATAGAAAAAATCTATGGCCCTGTGTCTAAAGACTGGGAACCGATACATTTTCTTTACCCGCCTATAGAAAATACCATGGCTACAGGTCTAAAGTTTGAAAACCAATAAGTTGTCTTTAACCGTCTATAGAAAATGTTATGGCACCGGTTCTAAAGACTGGGAACCAATAAAAAATTTTTTGACGCCTATAGAAAATTTTATGACCTGATGTCTGGACAGCGAACCAATACATGTTTTTTACCCGCCTATAGAAAATTCTTTGGCCCCGAGTTTAAACGCTGGAAACCAAAAAAAATTGTCTTTCCCCGTCTATAGAAAAATTTATGGCCCCGAGTCTAAAGACTAAGAACCAATACATTTTCTTTCCACGCCTATAGAAAATCACTACCGACGCTTACTTTTTTGGTAAAGACACTCCAAGTTAGAAAATTAAATCAATACTAAATTTATGTAATGCCGGTGACAAACCATGTTCTCTGCTGTTGCAACAGGTCGTGAAAACCAGTAATATTGTTATTTTGAAAAATTCATTAAAATACTTGTGCAACAATTAAAATTAATTATTACCCCCAAAAGTGAAAATATATTACACTGGCGCCGAACACTTCAGTCAAGCAATAGCTTGATTGCAACCTCCAGCACTAGTGTACTGCATGTCATCACTGCATTGTCAAGGTGATTCATCAAACTTAATATAAAGATAATTATTACATTTTAGTTAATTTGCCTGATGATCTAAATTTGCTTATTTCAGGGTGTTGAATTAAGAGATGGGGGCTATTCCAAGAGACAATTCAAATAACGAGTAATATTTGCCCCGCCTCTCCGTGTTTTTGCGACAAATGATTAGACACCGGCAAGGTCGGATTCAAAAATTAGACTGCCATATATACAGCTGGTGCGAACATAGCATGTGTTTGCTCCGGAGTCGCGGCGTTGTTGCTGTTGAGTGGCGTAGTGTTCTGCTTGTGTTCTGCGTATTCTGTGTGTTCCGAGATGTATGTATATCTACCAAGTAGCGTTCACAAATCGGGGGAACTTGAAGTAAACATTTTTTTTTTAGAGTTTGCTGGTTAAAGAGAGCTGTAGGGTAAGCCATGGAGAAGTCTTTAGCCATCCATCACACAAGCTAAAGAGCGCTATGGCTGGGCAGCGATAGGGCCATAGACAAAGCTAAAAAGGCCCATAAGGGCGACCATAAAAATTGCTAAAGACAGCCATATAAGTTCTTCAGCTAATTGGACCAAATAGATAAAGCCGACCATACAAAGATTTTTTTACAGCCGAGCGCAGGACATTTTTGTATGGGTTATTACTGAATTAATTTTAAAAGGTTTCGCTCTGCAATGGGTCTTCAATGAGGTACCCGATATAAAGCTTTTGAAAAGTCAATAATCCCACCGTCTGTCTGTTTACGTACATTGAGGTTATTATGAATTTCAGTAACCAACTCAAGATGGTGCGTCGTACAAGATTTTTTTTAATGAAACCCACGCTGATTACAAAACAAAACATTGCTGGAATACAGACACTTTCAGCAGGCGCCAGATTTAGTCGCCATAGCCGATCTTCTCTTGCCTTACCGAGATGCCAAGCAACTGAAACGGGCCCTGACGAGCCTCCACAAAGGCCTATGCATGCAGGGAAGAAGGACACAGAGGCAGCTAAATGGCAATAACATGCCCTGATGTGGCAATGATGAAGTGGACCGAAAGGAACAAGTGGAATCAAAACCTCAAGGTCGGCTATGTCGGCGCCCATGCACAGCTGCCTGAAAGCGTCCATAAAAATTGCATAATTAAGTCACGTGGCTCTCTCTGACGTGCATACTGACTCACTGGGCTGTGGCCATTGCAGTTTGCAAAACTGTGGAGAAACGGACTATGGCAGCCACTCTGATAATTACCTGAGGCCGTCAAACCTTGGACATGCACTCTTCGACAAGATGGCTATGTCAGATTGTGAAAACCAGCTGAACTTACAGAAAAGGGTGAGGAGAGAAAGGAGAAAAGGCATCCGATCGCTGGACTACCAACTATTTATTAACCCTCGGCTTCTTCTTCTATTGGTCTGGTGGCTGTCCTTTTTACGTCTTCTTCTTTTTCCTTTTTCTTGATCTTCCTCTATCTTCATGGGCATTTTCGTCTCGCAGGAACTTCTTTTCACTTGTTTGTAGGGCAATGGATGGTGAACTAACGCAGTTGTCTTTTTGTTGATCTATGGCTAAGGCCTCAAGTCGTTCTCGGGCGAACCGATCTTTGTGGTGAGCTAGGATGCTTACCGTTTCAAGCTTAGCCTCACACATGCATTCTCTACAATGAGCTGCTAGATGTCCAGGTGCAGCCAGGTTTCTTAAGTTTGCGGCATGTTCTCGCGTGCGGTCATTTATACAACGTCCCGTTTGCCCGATGTAGCTACGTCCACATGACAATGGTATGTTGTAAACTACCCCTTTGTCGCATGGAACGTATTCTGTTTTGTGTTTGGTGGTACACCTGCCTGCATTGTTAACCTGGGCTAGGTTGACCTTCCTGCACATTGCGTGTGCCTTGTTGGGTGCCGAGCATATGATATTTATGCCGTGTCTGCTTGCGATCTTTTTTAACCTGTGAGTTACCCCATGTATGTATGGGACCACCGCAAAAGGTGAACGGGAGATCTGCTTCGGTGGATCAAGGTTGGTGCGTTGACAACTTCTTTTTATGTTGCGGCAAATCTTTTCACAAATGGAGGCCAGGAAGGGTTTTGGATATCCGGCCTCTTGAAGCCTGGACATTTGGGTTTCGAAACTTTTTACCACCTGAGGGGGGCAGGTCTTCCTGAGGCTGGCTGAAAGAGCTGCAGTGGCGACCCCTTGTTTTACAATTTTGGAATGTTCGGATTCAAAGGGAAGGAAGCGTTTCCCCGATCGCACTTCATATCTCCAACAAAAATGTTCTGTTTGGAAGTGCAAGGCCAAAACAAGAAACCGTATGGAATTATCAACAGGGGGCTCGTAGGTGAATGTGAGCCCCATGCAGCTTGTCTGGAAATGCCTGAGGGTGGTGTACAGGCATCCGTCTGGTGATTCATCAACTCCAGTTGTGCATAAAATAAGAAAATCGTCCACATACCTGAAAATAGCGGCAACTCGCGGGTCTTTTAAAACTTGCTGTATTGCTACCCCACATGCGGCGAGAAAGATGTCGCACAAGTATGGGGCCACTTTTGAACCAATGCACACACCACTCTTCTGGACATACGGCCGATTTTGATGGGTTACTACCGTTGCGGACAAATAATATCTTAAAACCTCCAAGAAGGTGTCTAGGCTAACACCTGCTACATTTTGCAACTGCGCGAGCCCTTGGTTTTCGATGGAACTTCGGAGGACCTGTAGAAGCATTGCTTGAGGGATTGAGTAAGGCTTCAACAGGTCCTCCGAAGTTCCATCGAAAACCAAGGGCTCGTGCAGTTCCAAAATGCAGCAGGTGTTAGATTAGACACCTTCTTGGTGGTTTTAGGATATTATTTGTCCTCATCGATAGTAACCCATCAAAATCGGCCGTATGTCCAGAAGAGTGGTGTGTGCATTGGTTCAAAAGTGGCCGCATACTTGTGCGACATCTTTCTCGCCGCATGTGGGGTGGCCATAAAGGAAGTTTTAAAAGACTCGCGAGTTGCCGCTATTTTCAGGTATGTTGACGATTTTCTTATTTTATGCACAACTGGAGTTGATGAATCACCAGACGGATGCCTCCACACCACCCTCAGGCATTTCCAGACCAACTGCATGGGGCTCACATTCACCTACGAGCCCCCTGTTGATAATTCCATACGGTTTCTTGATTTGGCCTTGAACTTCCAAACAGAACATTTGTGTTGGAGATATGAAGTGCGATCGGGGAAAGGGTTTCTTCCCTTTGAATCCGAACATTCCAAAATTGTAAAACAAGGGGTCGCTACTGCAGCTCTTTCAGCCAGCCTCAGGAAGACTTGCCCCCATCAGATGGTAAAACGTTTTGAAACCCAAATGTCCAGGCTTCAGGAGGCCGGATATCCGAAACCCTTCCTGGCCTCCATTTGTGAAAAGATTTGCCGCAACATAAAAAGAACTTGTCAACGCACCGACCTTGATCCACCGAAGCAGATCTCCCGTTCACCTTTTGCGGTGGTCCCATACATACATGGGGTAACTCACAGGTTAAAAAAGATCGCAAGCAGACACGGCATAAATATCGTATGCTCGGCACCCAACAAGGCACACGCAATGTGCAGGAAGGTCAACCTAGCCCAGGTTAACAATACAGGCAGGTGTACCAGCAAACACAAGACAGAATACGTTCCATCCGACAAAGGAGTAGTTTACAACATACCATTGTCGTGTGGACGTAGCTACATCGGGCAAACGGGACGTTGTATAAATGACCGCACGCGAGAACATGCCGCAAACTTAAGAAACCTGGCTGCACCTGGACATCTAGCAACTCATTGTAGAGAATGCATGTGTGAGGCTAAGCTTGAAACGGTAAGCATCCTAGCTCACCACAAAGATCGGTTCGCCCGAGAACTACTTGAGGCCTTAGCCATAGATCAACAAAAAGACAACTGCGTTAGTTCACCATCCATTGCCCTACAAACAAGTGAAAAGAAGTTCCTGCGAGACGAAAATGCCCATGAAGATAGAGGAAGATCAAGAAAAAGGAAAAAGAAGACGTAAAAAGGACAGCCACCAGACCAGTAGAAGAAGAAGCCGAGGGTTAATAAATAGTTGGTAGTCCAGCGATCGGATGCCTTTACTCCTTTCTCTCCTCACCCTTTTCTGTAATTTCAGCTGGTTTCCACAATCTAAGTATGTACAACCAACTAGCTCAGCTCCTTCCCATTGCAGGCTATGTCAGCAACCACTGTTAACTCGGCTGAGCTCTGATTGGAATCCAGTGCCGCATTAGCGTTCTACGTGAACCGGGGTTCATTCACCTGCTTTATGCCGAAGAAAATGGCGGCCGTCAATGTTGATTCGTAAGAACTTGGAAACAAATTATTGTCATATAGGCATTCGAAATGACCTGCTATACAACCATGCCTTTACCTTGAATCATCAAAAGAGAGCAGAATATTTTAAACTATATAATTATTACCCTAATTGTATACCTGATCAAAGACTCCTGACAAAATATAAGCCCGTTCCCGAACTAGTAGTTTCGCTGCCTCCCTGTCTTTCTTAGTTAACTGATTTTTTTTTGGAAATTTCGTGTTTGGTCATATCAGACCTTATTTATTTATTTTTAATTGGTTTAAACCTGCTATACCGTTTGGTGGTGCTGGTAGAGAGACAAATTTTATTTCTATTCATTTTTCTTCTCACTTAGAAATTCACCGAGAATTTCACCCAGAATCATCACGTACTATTAAACTATATGCTCAGA
Organism: Ixodes scapularis; assembly: GCF_016920785.2. Classification (NCBI taxonomy): domain Eukaryota; kingdom Metazoa; phylum Arthropoda; class Arachnida; order Ixodida; family Ixodidae; genus Ixodes; species Ixodes scapularis. The sequence goes on along the minus strand of NW_024609868.1, from coordinate 162,443,580 downwards.
GGTGTGTTCGTCTTTGTAACTCTCACGTTACAAAATGAACAATTTCCAAGGTCACGTGACCCACAGAGGTCACGTGACTTCTCGTTCAGGGTCACGTGACCCCCAAGGTCACGTGACACCGAAGGTCACGTGCCTCCTCAAGTCACGTGCCCCCCCCCCCCCCCCGAGGTCACGTGGTCCCCCTCCCCTCCAAAGTCACGTGACAACCCCCTCCCCCCGAGGTCAGGTGAATGAGGGGAGGGGGAGGAGAAGGAGGAAGAGGGGGAGGAGGAGGTGTCTATCCTCCCCTCAGTACCTTTCCCTCCTCCTCCTCAAAAGATGCGCTCCAATTCGGCGTTACAGGGAGTTGTAAACGGCTTTTCACTTTTTTGTGTAACATTCCTCTGCAGGCTTAAAGAATATTATCCTTGAAATCGCTTGCTGGCTGTATTATGTTGTGTGTTGCACCTTTGTTTTCCATGTTTGTGCCGGCAAAAAAACTTAATGTGTGTTGTTTTGTCACGGTATGATAACAATCTGATTTTATTTTCCTCGTCTGTACAGTGCTTTTTACTGCTGATTGTTTTTTTTAATGTTTCATCTGTCATTACAAAGTAATTTTCGTCCTCTGTGACACATTCATTTTTGTCTGGAATGCTGGATGGTCTGGCTTTCAGGGAAAGGAGGGGGGCATAGTTTAGTTATAGGCACTAGGTGTTTTTGAGAACTTGCTCGTGACCCTTGAATCGCGCTTCTGAATTTTGTAGCGTGAGCTACAATGGTCGAGGTTGAGCAGTTTCGCATGGCTCGCATAATGAGCCGTGCTCCGTGCTGCGCATGCGCCAGGAGCAGTGACGTCACACGGTGCACAGCTGGCGCGACAAAGTCGTCGCCACCGCCGCCACCGCCGCCGCGCCCGCCTCGCCGGTGTGTACATTCCAGAGCTAGGAGTGACGTCATAGCCACGGCAGACGCACTGGGGCCGCCGCGTGCCCAGCTGTGCGCCTCCGTTGCGCAGTTGCCCAGTCTGACGCTGCACCGGAGCCGCCTGATAGCGCCTCTCATTTTGTGCGCATAAGCTCACGCTACGTATATCCTGGCATGGCCGGGCCAAGGCAACGCAATTTTGTTTTCTTCGTTTTCTCGCACGACTAATTGTGACTCACTGCAAGAACGAGGGAGCAGCGCGAGGAAATATTTGAGGGAAGAATCCTCTGCGTCAGGAAGAGAAACAGCCCCACCTTTTTTTAACTTCTCAACCTCGAATTTCAGCCACTTTTCAAAAGATGGCGCTAGTGCACGCCGTCTGCTGCAACATAAGCCTTTTTTTTAATTATCTGGACAAACAGTACGCTTTAAAAAAAAATTCCATTCATATAAACTGCTCTCAATTAGAATGAGAAAAGCTTTAATTAATAAATCGTTGTTTACATGGCTGTCCTCTTCTCTAAAACCGGTTTCTTGCATACAGAGTCGACCTCTAAAATAGTCCCATGATTTAAAATTATCTTAAACAAATATGAATATGAGTACAACCAAATGAACCTTACAGAGAGCCAGCCCAATTCCTCTAGCATACAATTAAAAAAATATAGATCATATGACAAAACGCTATTTGAGAAAGCCGAGAACGCGTGAAAGGAATTCTCCGAAATTGTTTTAAAAATCAAGGGGAGTTTAAAAGAAAAGTGCTGGTGTTGAACTTCTACTACTTTAATACTACCACTGAGTTCCTATGTTTAGCGGGAACAATCCCTTTAATGTCGTAGCGGCGTTATGATGCCCAACAGAGTTAATACACTTCAAAATCACATAAAAAAGGTTCTTTTGAATAATGATTAAAAACATGTGAGTGTGCTAATTAAGAAAGCCATGTATACACGCAACCAGACGAGTTCTTCAGCTAGTCAATAAAAAACAAAACAAGAACGCCTCCTGGATTCAATACAAGTCTAAAAACTTGGTGTACGTAGAGGTATGTCTTTGAAGATCTGAACACGCACTTTTTTTATGATTGTGTGTTAAGTTTAAAAAAATGGATATCACATCCTGCACTAAAATAGTGATGATAAATTGACAGTTTATTTGCGAAAAGATCGAAATTCGTGGCGCGCACAAAGACGCGACATTTGCACTGCTAACAGGAGCGGTAGCACAGCTGCCACCGGTATTATGTTTGGGGCCGCGGGACCGCCGCCTCAAAGCATAGTCAACTGCCTTTAAGTGTGCCCGTATAATACCCCTGTTACACGGGCACACTTAACCGCGGTTAACTCAGCTTGAACTGCGGTTACGTGGCAGCACAGATGCCGCACTATACCCTCGGACAGCTATTTTAAAAGAAGTGAAGAGAGCGCCTGCACTGCTTTGATGGGTGCTCAAGATGCTCAAGCGCACGTTCGCCCATAGCTTTGACTGCATAGCCGCAGAATGTTGTCCGCAAGTATTGTGCGCTAATTGTAATTTAGCGTAACTGCAGTTAGGTGTGCCCGTGTAACAAGGGTATAAGAGGGGTATAATACCGGTATAACATGGGTATTACAAGAACTGACTACCACTGTTGGCGAACGCGAGATAGGCGTACCTCGAGACCACGAGCGAGAGCCGCACCGCAGTATTCTTAGAGGGGCCGTTGCATTGCTGCTCATTTTAGTGCTGCGCCGCCATTTTATCTCAAGTGTCGCGCGAGGCACGGGCTCATTTATTGGCGTATTCGATGATTTCATGCCGTTTGCAAGGCATACAAACACATCGAGGGACTTTACAGAGGTCATGTGATTTTTCTGTCTGACAAGGGACTCAAGGAGTACGATGTTGTGTGGCACGTTCTTACCTCTAGATTCGCTGCATAAGCTTACCGCCGAATTTAGAAACCTCACTCAAACTACACTCAAACTGAAGGGGCCCTCCACTTCTTCGAGGAAGGCGCGAGGGCCGGCGCTGGCCAATCGCGAGGACGGATCCTCGCGATTGGCCAGCGCCGGCCCTCGCGCCTTCCTCGAAGAAGTGGAGGGCCCCTTCAGTTTGAGTGTAGTTTGAGTGAGGTTTCTGAATTCGGCGGTTAGCATCGGCCGCGGTCACTTTAAAATTGAAAGAGAAAGCTCGTCGCGGCGGCACCGAGACACATCACTTTGCCATGGCATAACTGCGTCATACATATGTCGCCTCTCATTTGTCTTTTTACAGCGGAGCTGCTAAAGGCTAGGTTCCCCAGGATCGTGTCTGGTACCAAACAAATGTCGACACAAAGCTCTAGACAGCTACCGCCATCTATGAGCGACGGCGGCAGCCAGCCACCCAGCTGCCGGCCTTGCTCATAGATTGGCGGCAACCTTCCTTGCCTTTCCACTCCGGTTTTCACCAAAGTCGAAAGGTTGAATTTCTCTGGCGTCGTCCTACATGTCGTCCTTCAAGTCGTCCTAGAAGTCGTCCTTGAGGTCGATGTAGACGCCGTCCTCGAGATTGTCCTCGAGGTCCTCCTCGATGTCGTTCTAGATGTCCTTGAGGTCGTCCCAGACGTCGTCCGTTAGGTCGTCCTTAGCGTCGTCCGAGAGGTTGTCCTCGAGGTCATCCTAGAAGTCGTCCTCGAAGTCGCCCTAGACGTCGTCCTCGAAGTCGCTTTTGATGTCGTCGTAGAAATCGTTCTTGAGGTCATCCTTGACGTTGTTTTTAAAATCGTACAAGAAGTCGTCCTTAAGGTCGACCTAGACGTCGTCCTATTCGTCGTCCTTGAGGTTGTGTAAATGTCGTCCCTGAGGTCGTCTTTGCCGTGGTCACCTAGGCATCGTCCTCGAGGTCGTCTTAGAAGTCGCGCTTGAGGTCTTCCCAGACATCGCCCTTGAGGTCGTCCTGGACGTCGTCCTTAGGCGTCGTCCTTGAGGTCGTCTGACCCTGGTATGGCTTCGCTGGTCTTCCTTCTTCACAAGAATGGAAAGACTGCAAGTTTTTTTGTTTTCTTTTTGTGGTGCAGGCACGGTGGTGTTTCTTCCACCGTGGGTGCAGGAGACAGAGATCTCCCACAGTCCATTCTCAGGCAAAACGACAAAACTGATATCGGTGGTTTCAAGCATAGGACTCGTAGCCGCCGTACATGCAAGCTCGTGAAAGAACCATGAGCCATTCCACTCTAGGAAGGTGGATGACCATCGAAGCTGTTTAGCACGTGGCACAGATGTGACACAGAATTTTGAACAAAGGTACGAACACATTTATTGTATTGATTGGTGGTCTTTGTGACGAAAGGATGCGCACGATGATTTATTGTTGTCTTGATCGGTGCGGAACTGGTTCAGCAGCAAAGTGGACCCTTTTGAGAGTCGGTACTTTGGTTCAGTTCTTATTGGATGTCCTTCAACAAGGCACGCAAGCGTTTAGAACGACGACAAAGAAAGGGCGGTGCGCTTCCCTCCTCCTCCTCCTTTCCTCCTCTTTTCCTCCTCTTCTCTTACCACTGACTTTGTTCATGGCTGACGTGAGACGAAGTCGTGACGTCATTTTTCCCGCTGAAATTAGCGGACAGACTGAATTTGGGTTGACGTCTGTTACGTCGATTTCCCCGCCGAATTTTGCGGGGAAAATAGAGTTTTTGTTGACGCACACGAACAATCTACGGAACCCTACCCATAAACAGGCTTGCTGTAAAAAGCAGCAACAACAACGAAGGCTCTTGCTTGAGGCATTTGGCACATGATGTTGCTATCCCGCTGAGCTTGTTGAAAATTAATCTAGCGAAAACGGTTCTGTCAAATTTATTTACACAAATACGCATATGTAAAGACATTTAGGCTTCCTCAAATAGTTTTAAAATAAAGATAGGAGACACCTCCAGTTCGTACTACCATTCGTTGTGTCACATGAGTGATTTAAGTCCTTTCAATTTCAACATTGTCTCAATATGCGCTCATAAAAGTAAAAAGGGTCAAAATTCTGGATTTTGTTAAAAATCTCCAGCACTCTCAAAGAACAATCCGGTGATCACACGACCCTCATTCCATCTTCTTAATGAACCTCGGAAATGATCAATACTTCGGTGCATTCCTGGAACGCAGGTTTGTGTAGCGAAATTAGCCCATAGAGTGAAAAGGGGGTGAACCCCCCCCCCCCTAATACCACCCCATAAACTTCGTCAGATTCGGCTCAATGGGCATACTAGGCCTGCCAAACCTGGGGAAAATTGCAAACGTCAAAAAACAGAGGGACGTTTCGAAGCCTTTCGGACATTTTTGTACCGCTAAAAGAAAGTTATCCCCAAGCATCATGTTTATATGCGGTGCTTTTACTCGTCAAGACTGTTGATGAATCTGCACCGTGCCATCAACCCGCACTGCTACATATCGCCCGTACGCCCGTACTCACCGCGTCTCCTCTTGTCGTTCGCCTCCATGTTTGCTTTTCTCTTTTCGGCTTTGGCTCGGATACGGAATCGGTCAATATTCAGACTTTTTCAAAAGCTCGCTTCAGCTCGAATGTCGGACGACATAGCAAAGTCTAGCGACCATTTGCCGGGACCACGATTCTCCTTGAGGTGATTGATAGGCCTCGGTCATGTTTCAGCCAAACATTGCTCGGGAAGCGAGGAACACGCGGAATCCCCTTCGGAGGCGCGCCACTTGTTCGGTAGCGTTAATACGGGTCGTATATTTACCTAAACCTAGTTTCGCGACACAAGATTTGCGGACAAGATGCATCGCGTGAAAAGACCTTAAGAGACCCTAACCTAAACTCATGGCCCTGTTGAACTCAACAAATGCAAGGATATTGATGAAAAGCGTCGTTGGAACTGTGCGTGACTTGGACTTAGACGGCGTAGTGTTTGATTACAACATCCGGATTCTTACCGTCTTGGTTGGATTCCCAGGCAGCACAGACACGTCAAAAGAGGTCAAAAGAACGCCGATGACGTTAGGAACCACATGTCGAAAGAACGCCGAAAGTCTGAACGTCAGGTCCCTTCGACATGATATGGGAAGGCTAATGTCTGAAAAAAAACAAAAAACAGGGATTTTATGTTGATATAGCGTCCCAATTAACGACCTTAGAACGCTGAGTGCATGTCTGAATAAGACGGGAAGTCGAATGATAACGTTAAATCAACATTGACGCAATGTCCCACTTAACGACCATAAAACGTCAAGTATTTGTCTAAACTGAGCAGTATGTCAATTGAGAACGTCATATTAACGATATCATAACATCCCTTTAACGACATCAAATGTCGAGCGCGCGTCTGTGATAACGCCATGCTAGCGTTGAAATAACGTCCCAGTTAACAACCATAAAACGTCGAGCATACGTCTAGACTGAACGGGATGTCTATTGATAACAGTGTCGACCTGGGTCACCCTGGAACAATGGAGTCAACCGGATCTGGCTTCGTTGCTCGAAGGTATGCTCGCAAAAGCATGTATATTTGTATAGAATATACCATTTGCTAAACCCGCAAGCGCCGCGGCCCGCACTCCAGGAATCATGGGAATGGTGTTCCTTCAGTTCTCTAGTGATCAGGAATTTCAGCCACTTCCATGGTCACGAAGTTTTAGGTGTAATTCGCAGTCACCCTAAACAAGCGTCCTTTAGTGCCCAAGGACCTGTCATATCACGCTTAAGATATCTCGTCAATGACAGCGTTTTCGATACTGTGCATTCTGTCCACCCTTAAACCTGGCTCAGCTGCAGAAATCTCTTACATTATTATCCTTCCCTTACAGCTTCAACGACGCTGATATTAAGTTAGAAACGTTAAAAGGCTATAAGCAGCCCCGCTGACTCTGACCTGAATCCTGGTTTTTATTGTTGTGAATTCTCGGCTTCTTAAGCAATTCCTGCTAAAGCAGCAATCACGAGAATGATAATATTGTAAGAGATTTCTGCAGCTCAGCAAGGTTGAAAGGTGGATTGTATCCATAGTATCAAAAATGCTGACATTGACGAAATATTTTAAAAGTGATATGAGAGCACCTTGGGGGGGGGGGGGGATAGGGGGGCTTCATAAGGCGCTTGTTCAAGGAGATCAAGGTGTTCGCTCAGACAATGTTGGGACGTCTCGAGCTCAAAGTTCAAAGTACCTCCCGAAAAGGGGAAAAAAAAGTGAAAGCCGTTTACAACTTCCTGTAACGCCGAATTGGAGCGCAGCTCTTGAGGAGGAGGAGTGGAGGGTATATTCCTCCTCCTCCCTCGTGATCATGCCTGCTAGTCCTCCTCCCCTCCTGCTCCCCCTCCCTCTCCTTTACCACCTCCTCGTCCTTCAAGCTCCTCCCCTCCCCTCGCCTCCGCCTCCTCGTCTCTCCTCCCCCCCTCCTCCACCTTCGTACTGCTTTCCTCCTTGCCGCTCAAGCCGGACAATGAGGGGAGGAGGAGGAGAAGGAGGGGGAGGAGGAGGAGGGGGGAGGAGGAGGGGAGGAGGAGAAGAGGGAGGAGGAGGAGGGGAGGAGGAGGGGGAGAAGGAGAGGGAGGAGGAGGAGGGAGGGGCGCGGTTACGCCGACGCCGACGCCGACGCCGACGGCGACGGCGACGCCGACGCCAACGGCGACGCCGACGCCAACGGCGACGCCGCTCAGGCTGGAAACAGGCCTCTAAGAGCTGCGCTCTAAAACGTAGAATTGACATCGAATAATGTCGATGACGTCAAGGTGTTGCTGAGGACATTGTTAGAACGTCTCGTGCTTCACGTTCAAAGAACTTCCCGGAGAAAACGTAGAACTGACGTCTATTAATGCCAATGACGTCAAGGTGTTGCTCAGACATTGGTGGGACGTCTCGCGCTCAACGTTCGAAGAACCTTCCAAAAAAACGTAGAACTGACGTTGAATAATGTCGATGACCCCAAGATGTTGTTCAGGACATTGTTGGGACGTCTCGTGCTCGACGTTCAAATAACTTCCCGGAGAAAACGTAAAACTGACGTTGAGTAATGTCAAAGACGTGAAGGTGTTGCTCAGGACATCGTTATGACGTCTCGTGCTCGACGTTCAAAGAACTTCTCCAACAAGACGTCGAACAGACGTCGATTACTGTTGAAGGCGTCGAGGTGAAGCTTATGACGTTACGTCGCGTGTTTGACGTTGTCGGAACCTCTCATGTGGACGTACATGTGCCTTCGATAAAAAGTTTGTTAAGGACTTCGACGTCGCCCAATTATTTCGACGTCATCTCGACGTCTTGTGCTGCCTGAGTAACGACCACGACTGAAGACCGATTTAAGCACTTCTGCTTGGCTACGCCACGGGTACTTACGACTGCGACTTTCCGGAACTTGCTTGTCTTCAGAACTGTAGCTTACCTATAGAATAAAGTGTCACGAGCCTTCTGGAATGGGCCTTTAGCCTACTGTGACTGCCCGGCTCTTATTAAGAGTTAAAATAAAGAATAAGAATATGAATATAAACTTGTGTGTTTTGCGTGCAACTAGCTACAGCGCTTCATACTAAGCAGGGACGGGTCTGTGGCTCGTAGTCCTAATGCACCGTAAGTTCTCACAAAGTAGTCGGACGCTACTATTATATGTGAGGGGGCCTTTTTCTGTGCTTCGTACGAAGCACGAAAGTACGGCAATTAATCCAATGATTCGAGGATCACGCGCTAAAAACACGAACATAACGAAGGGAGATCTGGACACAATACGCCGTGCTTGTCCAGGTCTTCCTTTGGTTTGTCCGTTATTTTTGTTTATTCTCCCCTGATGAGTAACCAGCTAGCCCAACAGGCCACCTTAATTCAACTATACCATGGCAGGCGACATCCTAATTTTTGGATACGGTGACTTGTAGCAGATTTCGACATAATGTTTTCAAACATTTTGTTGTTAAACGCTGCATAGTGAATTTAGGTGCCAGTCAAGAAATACGCCGAGTGCGTCAATGCTCCTAAGAGGGCATAACTACAGGACAAAAATATAGAACCACGTACAATGTACACATTCTTAAGGAACGGCCCTCCCCCGTCTCTTCTGGGCACTGCGCGTAACAAGGTAGGTCACAATTAAACTGAGCATTTCTCTATTAATTGTTGACGGCCTATCATTATGAAGCACAAGCGTGCATGCATTAATGGAGACAATTAAACAAATCAAAGGACTACCAAGCTAATTTATAAAATCTGAGTGAGAACGCAGGAGAGCTGGTGTATGGTTACAATTTTGCTGAATTACTTATGACTGGGCCGAGAAACCCAGGAAACACCACATATTGGAAGATAAGGAAAAAAAATGATATTTACCCTTTATCACTTCTCTTCCACTATTTCCTAGGTTCCTCGCCGCAGTCTGGGGTAAATAAAAAATAAGTATAGGTCACCATACTGCAGCCCGCCTGCGTTCTTTATGTAAGATTGAACTACAATGTTGTTCTTTGTTGAAAACTTTGTGTTAATTAAATAATTTTATACTTCAATAAAAGAAGTTTCTTAACTGTTTCAGCGTCCCATCTCGCCGGTACATACGTTCCCTAGACGCGGCTGCGTTTTGTCAACGCGACATGATCGCATCGCCGTCCATGTGTTACGGTGACGGGAGACCTCACGCAAAACAAAATATCACAGCTTTACGCCATCGCGTTGTGCATTGTTAAGCAGAGTACAGGGGTGTTTCGTAGGACTATTCCTATGCACAGCAACACACAAACAAAAGTTGACAGAGAAAAAAGTCAGATAAACATGCACACGTTAATTTAAAAATTTGAACGCTTTTTTTATCAATGTGGCACTTGAATGAGGAAGACCGTAGACGCCAAAATGGGTCTATAGATTGTCTCTTGAACGAAAACTAAAACAATACAAGTGTTGGAAATTTTTTTATTAAAATGTGTTGTGGCTAATAAATAAAAAGAAATACTCTCGCAAATAAAAATGAAGGTTGGTCATTGGAATGGGGTCCGTAAAATTTAAATCTCCTCGGAGACATTCTCTTATGTTCCCAGATAAACTTCTAGAGGGCTGTCGGGCTCCGCCTAGGCAACACAGGGATGGTGCATGGTGGAAAGGAAGGGGGGGAGAGGGTAAACATCAGTCGTTTCAAATGCGACTTTGTCCCTCGTGTTGTGTTTAGATTTTATCATCCCTTACATCGAAGGAATGCCTACAAACGCTCTACCTTTTCCACGGGGCGGCATCTGTAAATTATAGTGGTAGCCAATAGAACGATGCGCAGTTAGACTTGTCGTATTTTGTCCGCTTGCAAAAGCTATTTCGGCCGAGCTATTTTTGCCAATATTACGAGCAGGATGTCCATAAACGGAAGACGTCTCGAAGCTTTTATACAGGAAAAGGCCAACTCCTTCCAGTCCATTTGTTATTAATTTTGTTTGGTTTGCCGGCCACACTAGCGTGGAGTCACATCCAGATATCAGTTAATCTCATGAGCCCTTAACGATGATTCGCGTCCGCTCTCCTGTTATCCCCGGTCAGCCTTCGACTGACGCTTGCGAATGCCCAAGCACCGCGAGCACCCTCTCCAGCCAATTGCAAAGAAGCAGGTGGGGCCATTGCTCCCCGTACACCTATCTGTAGATCGTGCGAAGGGCGCTTTAATTCGCCTCTTATCGGGTCTTGACGCCCACAAAATGTCCGCCCCTGAAGTCTCGATGGCGACGGAGCCATGCGTGGTTCTCCCATGTGGCTCGAGACATTGTCGTTGCGCTACAGGGACGCCTCTAGAGCAGCGGCAAAGTTGGTTCCGCTTGTGCCCAATTCCTGGGCACAAGCGGAACCAAAGGAGGTGCGTTCTCGGCTCTGAGGGTTTATTTTGTTTGTCTGTCTTATACAGGATCTTAAAATACTCGTTTTTAGGAGTTCAGTGTTTATCACGGAAGACCCTAGGCGCCGAGAGTGGGAATGAGTGGCTGACACGGGGATCACTGCTCGCGGAATCATACACACCCGGACATGTAACGAAAAATCCTTGTCTCGTGTCTGACAGCCCGGCAGTCGCTTTCATGTCCGCGACAAGCGTGTTTGTTAAGTATTCATCTAGTGGAAACAACGAAACAGAGAGAGGACTAACCACAGAGAAACATGTTCTTTAATATTTAAGTATTCATCTAGTCAACAAAATAAAACAGAGCGAGGACTAAACACACACGTAGGTACCCCTTCGTATTTAAGTATTCATCTATAAAAAGGACTAAACACAGAGTGGCATATTCTTTCATTTTTAACTATTAATCTAGTGGAAAGAATAAAACCGGCATACTACTAAACACAGATGGACATTTTATTTAGGATTTAAAAGGACAATGAAAATATCGGACATCTTTTTGGCGATTGAAATGGGTTCCAGGCACGTCTTAGGCCACATTGCCCAAATTTCAACCAAATCCGGCGCTTGTGTGCCGCGTAAATAAATTATACAGTCGCGGTAATAATCGTACCTTGATCGACTGGAGCGACGCCCCGAGAGTTGCCGGAGAAGCCAGGAGAAGCGGAGCTCACGTGACCGATGCGAGGCCAAGAAGCGCGACGTCACAAGAGACGCGTCAGCGATTGGTCGAAACGAGAGACGTGCCCTCGGTCACATTTTGGTTCGCGATTTTTAGAAATACTGTTCTAATTTCCGCTAGGATAACCATGGAAAGTATAAATCGGATGGAAATGATAAAGCAGCATAATTGTATTTTTTTCTTTACTACGCTGGACGCGAAACAGCCAGCGAGCAACTATGGGCTCTTCAGCATGCGGGCCGCTCGTTACCTGCTGGGCAGTCTCCGTTGGGTGATGGCGGAGGCCACCACACACGTACTCCCGTTACGTTCGTGTTTGGTCACTGAACGGAAGCTCGAACTCGCTCGCGAGAGCGGCATTGCCGTCAATGTTGACAGATTCGACGAAACGAGCGCGCCACGGCGCTGCTATAACCCACCGCGGTAACCAGAGTCTCGATCTCCTAAATACTACCGATACCGACTATTCACACTTGACGTCACTCCCTACGTCACCTCCGTTTTCGGAGGCCCAGGAATGAGAATGGAGATGTTCAGTTTCGGTTTCTTTACTTCTTTCTTAGGCACAGAAATACGCGTCACAAATGTCTATAAAAAATTGGGCAGCATGCTATGTTCCCAAGAAGCATAAATCACCATTTAAAAAAATTAAATAAAATCGTCTTCATTATTTCTTTAAGTATTGGTCTAGAGGAAAGAATAAAACCGCCGGTGTACTAAACAAAGACGTACATATTTTTGAACGTGCCCTTTTGTCTCTTTTATTATTTCCATTAGTGTCTAGGGTCTAGCCACCTTTTTTATTCTTTCCGTTAGATAAAGTTTGAATTTTCATGCGCAGCGCTCAGTGTATTTGATTTTATTCACACACAAGTTTTGTGATTTTTGCACCAATTAGCGGGTGTTTTTAGGTGGCTCTAAACATTTCGACGACTTTCTTGCGTCCAGTTGCTAACACCCCTCCTAGTCATTACAAAATCATCCACAAATAATACTTTCGCAAAGCAAGTTGACCTATACTGTCTAGGAGCACGTTGTCGGCGCAACCACTTCGGACTGTTGTTAAGCGGTATTTGGACCTGCTCCGATGTTCATGCGTCGTCATATTTCCTTTTGGTAGATCCGGAAGGGTTGCCATATTCATTCGCACAAAAAAGTAGGCAGCACAGCTCTTATACAACAATTTAGAAATTAAAGAATAACTAATAAAAAATGAGTAGCTGTCTTATGCAACATTGCAGTGCATGAAAACGTTTTGCCTTGTATGATAGGTTTAATTGAGGCCCTCGAATTGTGGTTAGCGTGTTTTTTTCGAAGCCGTTCCGTAATTCTTATTGCCCGGCTTGAGCGGCAAGAAGAAGAGGAAAGCGTTGAAGGCGCTGAGCCCAACGCATCCGCCCTGTGCTCGGGGCAGACGCTGGGCGGAAGAAGAACAGCCGGTCACGGAATTCGGATCCCCTTTTGTTTATTTCCACAGTTGCTTCGTGCTGCTGGCGGAGCTCGCGGTGCATGGGTTTAATAGTAGCTCTCTTCGAACTTGGTATACGCAACTCCCACTGTCATCGCTGGAGAAATCAGTGTTAGCTTCGCTATGAATGCAATTCTGCGCAAAATGCGTGCTGCGAAGCTACGACCCGAAGTGATCTAGATATCTCTAAGCCCAAATGAAACATTTAGCGCATACTCCGTGCACTTCGGAATCAAGATTGTCGCGCCGCGAGCTTAAGGAGAAGGTGTCGCTGCATTCGCGATGAAAAATGTATGCAGAGCGGCTGGGGTTCAGGCGACCGCGTAGTGTGCGCAGCGAACACCGCGTGCGTCGTTGCCTGACTTTTCTGCGCGCTGCAGCAGCCAATGTCTCCGGGTTCTTCTTGGTTCGCATCTAATAAGGAGGAAGAAAGGAGCAGCCCTAATCCCGCAGCGCTCTGGCACGGCGGTCGTGTTCCGCAGTCGACGACGCAGCGTGGCTACGAGACGACATCGGGAATTTGCATAAGGCCCGACGCGAGGAGGGGACGCTCCCTTCTTTTGTGCGGCCGGCCGTGTGTATGAGCGCGGATTTGGAGGCCAAACAGGAATCTCATTACCCGGGCGGCCGCTGCAAATCCTCCGCGCGGGGTGCTTCTCCACGCGGCCCTTTCCAGCCCCGGCTTCTCCCCGTCCTGTGGACGACGCAACCTGGCAGCAAACGGGTCGGCGCCGCTAATCCCGCGGACGTGTGGCAACCGGGGCGTCCACGGGTAACCGATCCTCCGGGCCACGGGGCACCAGCCGAGCTCGGCGAGGCCCCGCATGCCCGATGAAATACGGCTGTCGCAAAATCGTCCCCTCTCTTCGGAACAAATCTTTCGACGATTGGACTCGCGAACTGGAGTGTTTACCGCCGCGTAGAAAGCATACCCCAAAAGGTGTAGGAGCGACGTCGAATGCACTGGCAAAAGATGCTCGCTCTGCCAACTGTTTTCTTTGCCCCAGCAATTGTTCAAAAAGCGCCCTTTAAATCCAGTGTCTACCTCCCGGCGCTTACGTACAATCCTCTTTTGAAAAGGGAACAACCACCTTGTGCCAACCGACCCCATCGATTCTCCTGTTTCAGGCAAGGATTACGTTGTTCGCAGCTTCTGAAGAAACAAATAAACAATAAACATCATCTTCCGTGAACCTAGCATTGCGGGTTGCACTGAAGATGTTTTGCCTCGATACGTAAGACCGTGGTCTGGTAGCTGTGTGTACTCAGGACAAGTTTCTTGCGGGTCTTATGTGCCGAATCAACAAAGAACACCTGGCACGCCCCAGCGGAAGGTGGATTCACTTCGACCACCTGCTTTTGTCGCAAGAGAAGCATACTCAGGTTGTAATTAAAAAGAGGCTGTGTGAACGGCGCTGTACTCCTCGAAAGAAACGAAATGCACTTATTCGCCACTTGGCCTTAAAAGCAATTAAGTGCGTTACTCGTTCATTTCTAGAAGAATAGCAAAATACGTTACTCGTTACCGAAAAAGTAACTAGGTAGAAGTAACTCGTTACTAGTAACGCGTCGCGTGCATGTCTGATTGAAAGTACACTTTCAAATACAGAACTAGTACTCTTACTTCGGCGTACTTGAACTGGATTGATATTGTACTATCAATGTACTGAAAATGAAGGATGAAGGCATATTTATAGTATACTTTAGTAAGTATGCTATAAATTATATTTTAGTACACTTGTTCACTTTAAGTTTACTTAAAGTGTACGGAATATGTGTACCACCAGTAGTTGTAGTGGTTTTTTTTTTTTTTTGAGCTTGATGGGAATTCGGAGGTGTTTATAGTCGTGGAACGTTGCTGTTTTTTTGGAGAGCTGGTCGTCGGTGGCATGGACTCTGGAGAGAGGTGCCCAACACGGCTAGTGTTTAGTTGCAACACAAAACGTTACTGGAACTTTTGATAGGTACAATTAAACCGAGAGTTTCTTGCGCGAACATTCTCCGTTTCGAAGCTCCATTCTACCTTAACTACACATCTTCGTACAGAAGCTCTTGTTTCCTTCCGTCTGCATGGTGTCTTGAGCGAGCCGGTGCTTCCCCAAGTTCCCGAAGAAGGCATCTCAGCTGCAGGGATGATATGTGCTAGCTGGAGTGAAATTTACTTCGTTATTCATATAAATGGTGGGGCTAAACATCCCTCTTCCCCTCTACTTGTTTCTTACCTACCAAAGTTGTAAAATTATGAAAAAATGATGAGTAGACACGCTTAATAAACCGGCGGGAGCGCGGGGCTTTACCATGCTCCACTGCCCAACGATATCGCGAACTCGTCTAAATGCCAGGGGACACCATAAAAGAAAAAGAAGGCGAGCACTGGGGGAAAAGGGGAGGGGGGGGGGGAGCTGAAGAGGCGACTGCGGTGGCGCACAACTTTAACTTTACCAGCACGTACATTCATTTCTACACGAGACGTACTTACGGTCTTACGTGATGATATGCATACAAGAAAAGAAACATATCTTTGGAACCTTTCCTTGATGCAAGTTTTCGCAAACATGACGAAACAATTAAGGTTCGACACTCTAAGCAAACAGTATAATCGTCGCTATCTCAGCTAAGATTATATTAAAAATGAACACGAAATGTATAGCGTAGTGATGCTTCTTGTGTTTGTGAGGGACTGTTGTTTTGTTGGCTCGCCGTTGGAGTGATCTTACGTCCAGCGTGCTTTTGGATTAAGTGAAGAAAGGAACCGGCTTCTGCTGGAGGTCGCAGTTTGTGAGGTGTTCTTTTTTTTTTCCAGTTTTAAGAATATTTTTTTTTGCAGCATTCATTATTCATATTCAATAATTTGTTTATTTTTGCTCCTGTCATTTCGTACTTGATATATTGGTTTTCAGTTCAGTACATGCTTCACTGTGTTCTGTTAAAATTGTGTTATGTCCCTCTTTCTCTTTTTCGAATGTACCACGTCTCTGAAATTTTATATCCCAAGCTGGTTTTTTTTTTGTTTTTTTTGCCACGTTTTGCGTACACCCAGACCTAATGCAGCTTTCAACCGAGAGCCAGCATTATGTCCAAATAAAAAAAGAAACATCAAATTTCGAACGTTTATCAACTGTCGTCTTGCAACATTGTGTCTTCGAGTAGCGGGTCCACTGGACTTGGTGCTGGGATAACGCCGACAAGGTTTGACCAAAGAAAAATTTACGCCGAGCGAAGGAGGCGGGGTGGCGCTTTTAGTTTTTTACCCGATCCCCCGAGGTCCTCCTGGTGATATACAACAATGCCTGGTGATAGTTACGAAACACATGCCTTGCAGTGACGCCGAATTATTCATTTCCCACCTCAACTAAAGAAAAAGAACAGAAAGCTTCTTTCTTTTTGCAAATTTTGAGTGAAGGGTTAATCCTCAATAGTCATCTAGACGGAGAATAGCGCCTTCTGGCCAAGTCTGGGACATACAAAGGAGAGTCCCAGTGAGAAGAGAGTGCCTTCTTCCCCTCTTTTTTTGAGGTTGCTGGAGAGATGTCGGGATCAAGTCTGGTGGAAGGCATCTATTACAGAGGGGAAGCAAATTGGCCTAGAGGGTCGAAGGGAGCGATCATAATTTTGGCTTTTAATTTCTACGCTAGGTGGTGCAAGCTACCGCCTGTTTTAAAGGGTACAGAAATGCGTCCGTCCGTCCTTCTGCGTGTCGTGCACTGGATTAAGAATGATGCCTTAGGAGTTCGATCAGTTTAATCGTGAGTACGCAAACTTCGCAAAAGCTTTTCGGTAAGAAAATGAGCGTGCTACGGGTATTTTCTGCTCTTCCGTTTACAAGGCCTAAGGTTTACTTTTTACATCGAACGAGGCTTGTCTGCTTCCTTTTCATCGTCAGTGTTATCGCTGGTTACGAATAAGAATAATGTAGTTGACTATGGGAGTTAATTTCAACTTCAAGGATAAGCTCAATGTGCGCATGCTTGTATCATATTTGCAACAAACTACTCCTTGCGTTTTAATTTATTATCATTATTACCGTTTGACCGTGACTGTTCGCGTTAAATTCGCAAAAATCGGTGGCTCTTTCGTACTTTTTACATGATAAATATATCTGAAACTAGAGCGTTTAAAATCGTTAAAAAAATACTGGAATTTTGTCGCGTTGTCGTACTGCTTCTCTCCTTAAAGGGCTGCTGAACCAAACATTTTAGTATCTGCAATAAGTGGCGCACGAACTTTCCACGAGCAAGCAACCGCCGGTGTGCACGAGCAAACGCAACGAAATTGATGTCATAGTACACCGCTCAAGCTTAAGATGAGAGTGAGATGTGTGGGATCCATGGAAAAGGAGAATCATGATAAGCTTTTCGTCTCCACAGTGGGGTCTGGTGTAAAAGTTAAGCGATCAATTGGTCTAACAAGCACGTAGCTTTCATTTGGGGAGAAGAAAAGCCTGTCTTTATTCTCCTTTGGCCCAAAACCCATACATTTCACTGTCATCTTAATCGCGAATGGGAAACTGTGACACCAATTTCGTTGTGTGTGCTCGCGCACACCGGCGGCTGCTGGCTCGTGGAATGAAGGTGCGGCACTTCTTATGTACACTAAATGGTTTGGTTCAGTATCCCCTTAAGATATCGGAAAGGATACACGCGCGAGATTTTGCTTGTTGCAAGAGTGTCAAAGTACAAGCTTGTTGCACAAGCTTGCAGATTGTTGCACGTGAGTCAAGCAGTGGTAATCGCGAACCGCATGCAATCCTAGTTGCAGTCGCTGTGACATTTATGAAGTGAAACAAACGCAAGGCCGGTTCACACATGCAGCGAAGCGCTAATATAGCGCTTCTCACGTGTCGTCCGCTACTTATTGTCTGCCATGAACAGCAGTATTGGGGGTGCGACACAAAGCTGTTGCAGGCTCCCGTCAGCACGCGCTTAGCGCGAGGTCAGCGCTATGCTTGTAGCGCTCCGCTGCATGTGGGAACAGGCCTTTACACATACGCCATATTACAGCCGCTACTGCTGAGCTTCTTTTGTCTAACCAAGATACCAAGCCACTCAAACGGGCTTTGACGAGCCTTCGAGAAGGACAATGCTACGGAGAAGGAGGCAGTTAAATTTAGAAATTCAAACCGTCGTTCGACTGGAGTAATGATGGAGCAAATGGATAAAAATAATAGGAACCAAAAACTGAAGGTCGGTTATGACGGAGCCTATGCATATCTACTGCAAATCGTCTACAGGTGAAATATACTCCGGTTTATACTCGGTGTACAACGCTTTCAAGGCTGCTGCCTCGAGCGTGTGAATTTCAAACGATAAATCAAAGCACGCGCTCGCGCCACAAGATTTCTCACAGTCGTATTAAAAAATGTATAAACTGTCAGTACCTGGGAGCCCGCAGCTTTTACTGCTTAACGACAAACAGTTATCGTCGTTTATATCGAACCTATGCACGCGCACTAACTCCACCGCAGATGCCGCAGAAAGTTAAAAGCATTTAAGCCGTGCTACTTTCAGTGTTCTTGTTTACAGCGGATGTTTTTTGTTTGTTTGTTTTTTCCTTTTTTTTACCTATCAAAACAATAAATACACACGTGCCATTTTGGAAGAAAAGAAATGCGCACCGAGCAGGGGTTTTGATTTATGAACATTTTATATCGGATGGACAGACAAGAAGCGACCGACTCAGGGGTGAGATGACCGTGTTATGCCTGTCTTCAATGTCTCGCGCTCAAGGGGGTCATGCTCTCTCACTATTTCTCGCCGAAACTCAAGATATAAAGGTTTGAAGAGTGAACACGATAAAAATCCTGAAACTTGGGTAGAAAAAAAAAAAAAAGAAACAACGCAATGGAACTAGAAAAAAAAATAATGTTTCATTTTCCGTCTCCTTTTGCGTTTTCCCTTTTACTAGCCCTGTTTCAGGCTTTGCATCGTGTTAAACTTACACCAGCTCGCCTCCTCTCGGACTATTTTTTTTTTCGTGTGTGAGGAGTGTGCTCTTCTACCTGCCCGATCACCGTCGGCGAGTCGCTGATCACCGGCAGTCAGCAGTCAGAACATAAAAAAAAAACACTTTAACGTACATTAAGTAAGTATAAAGTAGACTTCTTAGATTACTAGAAGCGCTCTTTTAGCAATCTCCAAATTATTAAATGTGTACTTTGCTGTACTAAGTCATGGTATGTTTTCAGCACATTATCAGTAAACTGGTAGTCGCATTTTAGTTTCATAGAAGTGCGAAAAATGTAAGTTTTTAAAGGATGCCCAAGGCACACTAAGAGTACGCTTTTATTGTATTCCTCTTGACCACGGGAAGGGTCTCACAGTACCGAGGCACCTCCTCCGCTATGAGGCTTGGTCAGGTTGCGGGCCCTCTGGGCCGGGATTAAAACCAGCTCACTGTGGGCATTCAGCTGGCTCTTTCACCTTAATCTCCTTAGGCAGCTTTGTGCGCAGTTCACAGTTTTAATGCAAAAGCATTAAATGTCCCATGGAGCGAACCGACGTCATCAGCTTTGAATTCGCACCAAACGGCTCCTTCCCCTTTCCCAAATGGGGCGAAGCCTGTTGTCTGTAGCAGAAATCTGATGGATAGGCTCCCATTTCTTTCCGAAGATCCTTAGTCTATTCTTACTCAGCCATAATTGCGGCTTTGGCCGAGGCCCCCTTCCAGAATAATGAACCTATTGAAACATAATGTCACAACATAAAACTGCAGTGATCATCAGGAATCACAACAAAAGTCCACTAGAAAACATTTATCATGAACATTGCTTCTCCACAACACAAAATGTATAGGAGCATCCTTGTAAGCCAGAGTAAGGCGGGTTAAAATCACGGCCACTGTGCCCGTAATAGGACGACGACCTTTTCGGAGAAAATGTCGTGTAACCGAGATTTCACTTGCAGGTAAAATACAAACAGAAAAATCAGGTGGTCGAAGTTCATCTTTAGTCCTCCGCTGGGTCGTGCCAGATGTTCTCCTTTGGTTTAACACGTAAAGCGTCCCCAATGTCAGAAGAATATATGCGAAAGTGTATGGACTTTTGAGAATAACGCGACTTTCATGAAAAGCAAAACCAGTGACTTCTAGTGAAAAAAACACAACTTCAGAGACCGGAACTTGCAGAAGATGTATGCAAATTATTTTTACCGAGACAAACCATTTTTATGTAGTTCAATTGGATATGGCCGGATGAAAAAAATACCTGACCTCCTTCACAGAAACGGGAGTGGTCAGACGTAGAGTGCACCGTACGGAAGCTCCACAGCGTTGACATATATGCGACAATGCATAGCTTTTTTTTTTTTTTTTTTTTTTTTTGTCACGAAAAAGAACAAAAATTGTTTACAGCTCTTTTATGGAAACGCGCGGTATCTAATTTGCAGGTTCAAGCTCAAAGTATTCGCAATCAAGCTACACATATCTCCCAAACATATGCTGTGCTATTCAGTCAATCTTGAAAATTATGTTTTGTTAATGTTTGCAAATGCAGAAAGCTGCCCTTTTCGAAACCCCATAAAGAATCATTTGCGGTTCGCCATTTCTGTGGCACGATGAGTGAGACTGGAGCCATGCGGTCGCCAAATTCTGACGCCGTTCTCGATACGAATGGCAGCGAGTTGAGGTCTGATGCCGCCCTCCTGTTTAAACTGTGCTAACTGGCTAAACAATGACGAACTCGGATAACTGTGGCAGCAGCTGCTAGATGGCGCCTACTTAGACGAGGGCCTGTTCGGGTGACGCGAGGCCACCGTAGCCTCGGCTCCATCGGCTCTCTACCTTCCCGCTTCCGACACAGGCCTACGGGGTCTCTCCCTACGAGCTCGTCCCTCGTGCCCGAGTACTCCCCTCCGCGGTGCCCGGATGAGGCGAGCCCGGGGTCCCTCCCGGTATCGATCAGAAGGTTCCAAGTCGACGGTCGCAGCCGCGGGGGTGGGTCGAGGGACCAGCGAAGTGCTTGGAGCGCGTGTACGCGTCTCGCCCCGCTCACCGACGTTCGTCCTGAAACCTTTTCGAATGCAGGGAAGCGCTTTTGTTCCTTTCTAGCTCTCTTCTGCCCGAGAGGTTAGGGTAATGGCAACACGGGAACGCCTAACGAGCGTGCCTCCCTGTTCTCGCCGAGCGCCAATCGACATCGTAGACCCGCGTTCCCCTCTTTTCTCCTCCCTCTCCTCCGTCCCTTCCCTCGAGGCGTCCTATTCTCCCTTCACCGTGGAACGCTGCAAGTAAAAGATACGCGCGCAGCTACATCTTTCGGCTTCCATTTTATTTTCTCACGCATCTCCTTTTTTGGTATCTTTCATTAATGCCTTCCTTGTTTTCTACCGTCTCGCTGCTTTACCAAGACGCGTTTTCTGCTTTGTTTTTTAACGTTTTAGAGAGTGCGTCCCGTAGGGTTAGGAAGAGGGATGGCGCTCGCATTTCGAGGAGGAGAGGAAAATGCGACCACGTGTGCAGCCGAAGGAGAGGAGTGCGACGGGTATGAATTGTTGGGAAAGAACTGCCTCGGCAGACAGGCTTTAAAAATGGCCGAAGGCTACAGCGATGAGGGAGGAAGGGAAGACCTCCGAGGGAAATGGGGGAAGCATCTGGGGAGGGAGAGAAGACCGGGGCTGGAAGAGGGGGCTTGAGACAGTTTCATGGCTAATGGACGATCACGGAGGACGCAAGAGGGAGAGGTGGTCGCCCCCAGATTTATCTCTTTCTCTGGGAATGGAGGACGCTGCGTAGCCAATTGGGGATTAGTGAGCGGGCCGGCCACCAGGACGGGGGAGGGCGCTCGTGTCCGCTGTCGTGCGCCGTTCCACACATTTGAGTTTAGTTTACTTGCGCGCGCTTATGGCCTTTTCTTTTTCCTCCCCGACTTTTCTCCGCAAATCTGCTGGCTGCGGGTCAGCGTTACTGCTCGAGTGCTTGGCCCTTTCGGTTTTTTCATGCCAGTTTTACTTTTCGCTGTGTTTCCAGACATTTTGCTAGCATGTAGAATTCTCTCACTCATCGGTGGGATGCCCGGCAGACTTTACGACACACGGGACTGCTTTTCTTCGGTTTACATTTGTGAAGGCTGGGATTCGCCCGGTATATTGAGGTCGTGAAGCTATAGGCGTGGCGTTACCACCGCACGAACCAAATCAATGCTTTATAAGAAGGTACCGAGTTTTTTTTTTTTTTTTAATTTTATTTATTACACAAATGCACGCTTGATACAACAGTCGTTCACCTTGAAACTGGACAAAAAGATGGGAGCTCAACACAGAATCGCCGAGTTGATATCTTGCGCGTTTTCCTGACGTTTTCCTAAGTTGCGAAAACCTCCAAGCAGTGGGATCTCAACAGCCTCCCTGTTCCCAAACATTAGTTCTGTTCTGGTCTTCGCAGTTTCGTAATCGCCTATGCGCACTTGGGTGGTGGTCCTTGTGCACTCAAGACAATGCCTTTTTTTGCTCTTACAATCATATTTCAGCGACACAGCAGTGTCATGCAGTGTTTGTGTCTCCTTATTTCCGGTTTATTGAGCAGTCAATTCCGAGCATACACAACCTTACTTTGCTGGTCGGACTTGATAGATTAGTTTACTCCAACCATCGGACGACAAGCTTACTTTTTAACCCATGTTTACCGCTCATGTCTATACAAATCGCTGTACATATTCCGGTGCTAACAAATAAAGAGCTCAGCAGGCAAATTGTATATCTCAATGCAATCTAGCGCACAAGAATCTGTTCATTAAACATATCAGTAGGTTCGGTGGCCCGCCGAACTTGGCGGGCCCTCGAAGGTTAGGCCGGGAAAAGAAGGGGTGGGGGGAGGGGGGGAGGGGGGGAGGGCGCCACATGATTGTCACACCCTTATATAACTTATATACGTTTTATATGGTTATTGGACAAATCATATATAAAATATTGCGTTTCTTAATAGCTAAACTGTACAGTCGCGAGAAGAATACTCTGGAAGCAGCCCTTCATAAAAGTTAAAGTAATAAAAATATATGCATTTTACTCGAAGTAACAGTATGCTGCCATATCAAAAGCATAACTAGTACATACATATTCAATTCAAAAGCTACATTCAAAGAGCATAGTCATAAAACGACAATACAAAAACAAATTCTAAACATGTGAATAATACAGAGGTGCGCGCCGCCCGGGTACGATCGGCACGTTTAAAGCGCGCGGGAGGAGCCGGGGACAGGGCGTGCGGGGCGAGCTCCCGGTCAGTGATCAATCGCTATGACATTTGAAATCTAGACTCCATGCAGCGACATAATGCCTGTGCCCCTGCCACCTCCTGTCTGCCGTGCCTTTTTCGCGGGTGAGTGGCAGAGACCGGACACAAACAACCATTGGAGTGATTTTAACATTAAAAAGCAAAAAATTAAGTAACAACCAACTGCTCAAACATACATCTATAAAATAATAACGCACCACATGCCATAGGTGGTATTCAATGGCGGTCATAGCTGAGCCAATACCACCTAGAAGACATGGCCTGCGCATGACGTTTCGTCAGTAGATCCCCGACCCGCCCCAAGCGGCAAACACCCCGAAGCTTGACGAGAGTCCAGCTCGCCAGGGGCGCTGGATCCCAGCGCCAGGGGCGCTGGTTCCAGCGTTCCTGGCGAGCTCGGCGCCTCCGCTAGCAGACGAATTCGCCGCAACGCATTGGTTTTGCCTATTTCCGTGCGAGGTGACCAATGGAAAAAATTGTCACGGGTACTCGCTGCTTTGAATGTTAAAAAAAGGGTGCCACCTCAAAAGTGAAGGACATCTTCTTCGCGTAGGAAAGATGTTAGAGCTTTCAGGTTGCAATTTCGGGGCTCTCCTGAAGAAAACACTCTGTCACAACTGATGCAAGCGAGACAAAACACGCATGTACCTGCGCAATTGTTTTTTGAAAAAGGGCAATATACAAAAATTTTAGAACGGAGCTCGATCGTTTCAACTATACTGTTCTTATCAATCGATTTGTTTGGTTGTTGCAGTCCCCATTTCTCATGAATATCTTGCTTATAAGCGTTTTGTCGAATAGGCGAGTAGGATGAAGAAGCAAAAGGCAATTTCGAACCACGTACGTTATTTCGATGTCAGTATGCTCTGGAAGAAGTGGATTGTGCGCATGCAAATTTGACGCTATTACTAAAATTAATAAAAGCGGAGTTACAAGAAACGGAGACTTATTGCAAGTCC
Organism: Ixodes scapularis; assembly: GCF_016920785.2. Taxonomy (NCBI): domain Eukaryota; kingdom Metazoa; phylum Arthropoda; class Arachnida; order Ixodida; family Ixodidae; genus Ixodes; species Ixodes scapularis. The sequence goes on along the minus strand of NW_024609868.1, from coordinate 162,419,520 downwards.
AAAAAAAGAGAGAGCGTCCGGACGACTAACAACTAGCGTCTTCGTCACCTTCTACGATAAAAGTCGGCACCCTTTGGACCGCCGTCAGCAACTCTTTCCATTTTTTTTAAAGTCAACTAACAAAGAAACAAACGAACAAACAAGCTTTCTTTTTATTTTTGAGGAGGAACTACGTCGTCGCGTTCTTCCTTCCTCCTGCCTTAAAGTTTTTTTTTTTTTTTTTTTTTTTTTTTGTTTATTTGACGTTCGAACCATCGCACATTTTGTTTTGCCTTGTCTGAATTAGTTTTTGCTCTCTTTTTTTTTTCACTTCGGCGCTTACTACCGCCAGTCCGTCTGCTACGCTGTGCCCGGACATTTTGAGGGCCGCCTGCAACTTTGTTGTTTTCTTCTACTGTCGTCTCCGATAACCTCTTATTTTCCCCTTTGATTGAGTTTCTAATCCGAAATCTTCATATGTGCTTTTTTATATTTATTAAATATATTAAAAAGTGCAAGCTCGTTATACATTTATATTCAAATTTTATTTGCCTACGCCGGAACGTCTGCTATGGGTTATCGTTTGCTGATCAGCCGGCCCCCTTCGGGCATACACCAGCACATACTTGGAGATGGCAGGCATGTCGTGCTGCCTACCACAGCAAAAACGAATTTTTGCGATATGTTAGAAAATCTTCTTCCGCTTCCCGAAGACCGAACAAACTTGAGTAATTAAGTTGCTGCAGCATTCAGATTCAATGATCGTTTTCGTTGAAGGAGCTTTTTGCTGGGTGATTTGTATTATTCTATCGTCTGCTAATTTTTTTTTTATTTTATTTTATTCGCCGTTGTTCGCTGTTTGTTCCCCATTTCTCTTTGTTTTTGTCTGAGAAGGAGACCGCATCTTTCCTGCAAAGTTCGGAAAATGTTTGCAAGGTCATTTTCTCGTTACTTAAAAGGTTAAAAGGTAATCCAACCACACACATTCACCACACAGTTCACAAAAAAATTGAAGCACCGCACGTATTAGCTCTCTTTTTCTTGGAGTGCAATCGAGGTGTTGCTAACACATTCCTCTGCTTTTTCTTCTATCTTAAGTGCCTCTAGCATCTCGCGTGCATACGGATTCTTGTTGCGTCCAAGCACTGATACCTTGTTGAGCGCTGGGCTGCATTGACATCTGATAAATGCCCTGCTGCTGTGGCCTTTAGAGCTGCTGTGTGTTGTTTTGCTCTGTAATTAATGCACCGGTCCTTATTGCCAGCATAACATTTCCTATGGTGTAAGGGAATATACAGCCCCTTGCTCTCAGAGGGCGAATTGTGTTCTGCGGTTGGTGTTGCGTGTTTTTTATTATTTTTTTTTGTAGGTGTTTGGTTGACTTCTGGTTTCAATGCATACCATACTTTACATATCAAGGTAATGCGTGCGAGCAGTTAACAAACACTAGGGCGCGAGGAACTATAAAATTATTATACTCTAAATTTGCACTTTCTCAGATACGTCCACCAACAACTTTTTTTGGGTGGTTAAGGAGGTTGCTACTCACCGGACGCCGAAGCAACATCGAAGAGACGAAACCCAACCCAGGAGCAGATCTGAAGACCCCACCGACAGCCACCGAACCATCCGAAGCAAAACAAACGATAGTTCGAAGAACCCCCAAGGAGGCGACGAACCCTTCCAGCACTCGCGGGGCCGCGGTTGCATCGTCTGTCGAACGCGGCGCGTCGGCGACTTCTCAGAGATGACGGAAGAGCTCTGACTGACAGCCCAGTGGCCGTGACGCAGTCTTCGTTGAGCCGCACACAGAAGCCGCCGGCTTCCGTACACTCTTGGGCGGAGTGATGGCTAGGGTACGTCCAACAAGATCCGGCGGATTTGCCCGGACCAAGCCCGAGATTAGGATCCTTTTTTTTTTCTCTCGACACCGCCGTCGACGCAGGCCGGTTATGAGCGACCGGTCCCTCTTCACCTAAGCCCGCGTTTATCTCGTGCATTTGGGCTCACGACTGTGGGCTTAATGCTTCCACGGTCGTCGACGAGCATTTGTTCGCCGGTCGCGAACTATATCCTGTTCTGGAACGATTGAGAGCGAAAAGGGATAGAAAAGGGGCGCACGGTGTGCATTTCATGCCTCAGTACGTGTATGTAGACCGCGGTTGTGACGCGTAACCAAGGTGAATTGCGCATGGCCGAAGGAGGGTGCATATGCTGGAAGATGGTCGTTGAATAAAAGTAAAACATCGTATCGTGAGCAACCTTCACAAGAAGCTTCATTGATAATGTTTGCAAACAAGCTTTTTAATACATCGAGACTTGGTTATCTCGCAGCTTCATAAAACTATGGTACAAGCAGTCGCTTTTATTTTTTCCGTACATTGTTTCGAAGTCGTCCAGGAATTTTTAGTTTTGTGTTTTCTTAAGGTCTCTACGAGAAAAAAAATGAAAGACGTTCACAAATCTCTGTAATACGAGAGTAGAGCGCAGCTCTTCAGGAGGAGGAGGAGAGGGTACGGAAGCAAGGGTATGCCCTTTCTCCTCCTCATCCGTTTCTTCTTCCTCTCCTCCTTCTCCTCCTTTCCTCCTCCTCTCCTCCTGCCGATAAGTTTCTTCATAGGTTACGTGACACAAATTCGTGATGTCATTTTCCTTGTTAAATTTAGCGGGAAACTGAGCTGGTGTATGACGACACGTGACGTCGATTTCCCCGCTAAATTTAGGGGGAACTTAACCCGCTGAACTTAGTCGGAAACGTTTTCCGCCAAACTTAGCGGAAAACTTTTTTCGAAAATTTAGTGGGACGGTTTTGCGCTAAATTTATCAGGGAAATTGTCCCGCTAAATCTAGAGTGAGAATATTCCCACGAAATTTAGCAGAAAAATTTCCCCGCTAACGTTAGCGGGGAAACGTCCCATAATGCAACGCGCGCCTTTACGCCAACGCGGACGGCGACGGCGACGCCGATGCCGCTTAACCCGGAAACGGGCGCCTAAAAGCTGCGGTATAAAACATCTTCGTATAAAGATAGTAGGGAGTTTTCGTAGACCGCGTTTCCCCCTCCGCTAAGTTTCCGCAACGAAGAAGCCGCTACTGCGCCTGCGCGCCGACGGCCTGGACTGTAGAGTTCCGAATCACGTAGCGGATTGAGGAGAGCGTTGTGGACGGCAAAAGAGGTATACGGAAACTCCCTATAATCTTACTTACAAAACAATAATATCACGCTCCTGGGAGATCAGGGTCGCTAAACTCGTCAAGCACAACTTTGTGCCCGAAGTTTGCGGAACGCGCTAATTGGACTCTCGTGACGCTGACGTCGCGCCGAGCGAGGTGTCAATCATTCGTACGCTCATTTCTTTGAGAGAGGCAGAATGTAGCAAAGTTCATCGAGGAGCGCGTGCGGCGCGTGAGGGCCGCGAGGAGCCCGCTGATGGGCGCTACGCCGATGACGTATGGGCGCTACGCCGATGAAGTAGCGCCCATTTGTCCCTACTCCAAGCTGAAATTAATGCTTTGCAGATTGTCCCTAGGCGACCTGCTGACGCTCAAAATCCCTCCGAAGTTTGTGTAAAAAAGAAACCTCGTTTGTCGAAGTTGTCGCTGACGTCAAAGTGACGTTTCCGAACTTTGCGAAAGCCGTGGTTTGAGGTCGAGTTCTTCGCTTCGGATCGAGGCGAAGTTAAACTTTGTCAACATGGCGGTGCCGTAGGCTGCGGCCGAGCTTATCTTCCGCCACCGTCGGCGTCGCTACTGAGACCACCGGGGACGCCTTTCAATTCCCCGACGACGACTTTCGGCGACAGTAGCGGCTATCGAAAGCCGTTGTGCGTTGACTCTGCGACGAGCTTCGTTCGGCGCCCGGACTTCGAGGCGGCGGACAATCGCGTCTACCATGACCGTGGAACAAGTTCTCTGCGCGCTCCGGTTCTTCGGAACCGGTAGCTTCCAAGGCATGGTGGCGACTGACGAGCACCTGTCAGTCTCCCACATGACTGTGAGCCGGGCTGTCAGAAATTTTGCAACTGCCATCATTTTTTTTCTGTAATATTTGAAGAGGTATTAACAAGTTGGTATACAATTCAGAATGTTGGGAAACAAACAAAAACCGGGGTAATTCTTGGGTATGGTCGAGTCTCCCGGCAGCCGGCAGAATTATTTCCCCGAAATTCTACTGGCAGTCGTCACTCATTGGCGGTCAAATTGGTTCATCGACCCACGTGTCATCGACAGATCGTTTCATCAGCACCCGATGTAATCACATTAAAGATTTTCTTCCGTTAGAGGTATATACACCCATTAAACATTTTCACCCCTTTATACCTGTAAGTGGGGTGTCCCATAACTAACACCCTAATACGTGTAGCGATGGACCTTATAAAAGAAATGTAAACCTCACACCTTTAAAAATGTGATTTTTTAAACACGTTTCTTAAAACGTGTGATAATGCACTACACCTTATTATGAAGATCTAAACTACAATACCCCTTCTCGTCACGCTATACATTTAAGTGGCGTGTCCCATAACTAAAACCCTAGTAAGTGTAGCAATAGACCTTATAAAAATATGTAAACCTCACACCTTCAAAATGTCTGTTTTTTTAAACGCGTTTCTTAAAACGTGTGATAATGCACTAAACCTTTTTATAAAGATGTAAAATTACATTACCCCATCTCGTCAGGCACGTAGCCAGAGGGGGGGGGGGGGGGGCATAAGGCCCACCCCCCCCGCCCCCATCCAGAAATCTTCCATTTTGTTGGGGCCCCCTCTTCCCCCTCCCCCTCATAGAGCACTCTGTCATGGGCGCCCCCCCCCCCCCCCTTTAAACAAAATTCTGGCTATGTGCCTGCTTCTCGTCAAGGTGTAATTACCCCAGTACATTTCTTTTTTGGGGTGTACACAGTGGCCCGGGACACAATACTATGACTGAACAAATAAATTACACAAACGAGTCGCCGAAACACCACGTTGCTTCTCGGCGAGTGTCGAGGCAACTTCGGCCGAAAACCGGCTTCAATATTGGCCGGATGTGCAGTTTTGCGCCCCGTCCCGGACATCCGGCAGGTATGGGTGTACCGATGCAAATAAACGATTTATGTCTAATAGCACTGGCTCCACTGATTTCTTAGGAGGCTACATCGTGGATAGAGGCCTGTATTGCTGGGGTCGAGCGGCAGCGGCGGCAATTTGACAGCGGCGGCAGCGCGGATGGCACACGGACTCTAACTTCTTGCCGGTGCTACTTTCAGTTACCCCGACTGGCGGTGTGCCAGTCGGGGTCGGTGTACCTGGAAAACTGCAAGCCTCTGGATCTGCCTCACTTTCATCGACATTACTGTGACGCTGAGCCTGCCTTGGAAAGCTCTTTGGATCTGCCGCAGTTTCGCCAGCGTTGCAAGTCATCAACGGTGACTCACCATCGTTACAACGCATGTTGCTTCAGTTGAATTTCGAGGCTATGGCAGCGCCACAATCGGTTGTGCGATAAAAGGGCCCATCGGACACACGAAGCTTCACTTCGGCAGCGGCGGCAGCGCGGATGACACACGGACTCTAACTTCTTGCCGGTGCTACTTTCAGGTTGGTCTTTCATTTAACTTTTGAACTATCTAGCGCCTCGTTTTAGTATTGCCGACGCTGCTGCTGCTGCCAAACGCTGCCTTTTCTTTTTATGTTTTTGTGCCTATAGTTATTGCTTTTTCTTGGAGTATGTCGGACAACGATGACCGTTTGTGTTCAAGATGTAAGAAAGTGTTTGACGATGATGAAAACGCGTTGTCTTGCTCCGAATGTGGGTGTGTTTACCACGTTGGCGACTGCTCTGGTGTTTCCGAGTCGACTTTCAAATCAAAAAGAGACAGTTACAGGAAGGGTTGGCGGTGTTTCAATTGTAAACCGGGCAGATCGAAGGGGAGCCAAGTGAGCAAACCCAAACCGGAGCTTGACGTTGCAAGCCTGCTTGCGGACATAAACCGTAAGCTAGTCAGCTTGGCGCCTCTAAAAAAGACGATAGACAGCATTGAGAAAAAAGTCCAAGAGGTTAGTGATAAGTATGACGCCGTCCTAAAAAACCAAATTCGGCACGAAAACAAAATTAAAGAACTGCGTAAACGGATGGACACCTTAGAAAATGAGAACCCGGCTCTTGATGTCGACAGACTGCGGGATGAAATCAATGATCTTGAATGGCAAACTAGAAAATTAAATCTGGAGATTAATGGTGTTACTATGACTGAAAACGAAAACTTGCTGGAAAAGGTCAACAACGTTTCGTCCCGGCTGCAGGTTCCGCCCCTGACAGAGCCAGAGGTAGTCGCCGTACACCGAGTACCCTCAAGACGATATAAAGTGCCCACTATTATCATTTGTTTCGCAAGGCAGTCAGTCAGAGACCAATTGGCTGCAAAATGAAAAAAAGCTGTCGGGAACTAAGCCGGATGTTTTTATTGCGGGAAACATGACGAAGCAAAATAGAGCGCTTTTCTGGGTGGCTAAAGATTGGGCCAAAACGTCCGAATTTCGTTATGTATGGCATCGAAATGGAAGCATTCTGGTACGAAAGCGGGATGGTGAACTAGCGTATGTCATAAAGAATGAATATGACCTGTCGAAGCTGGCGTAGGGGTGATTTAGATTATTCCTTACTTTTTAACTTGTTTTTCTTTCCACTTCATGGAAAATCAAGCTCCACTGCTTCCGAATGAAATAAAATCTTACCTTGAGAAAGAGGGCAATTTTAACTTAAAGTGTTTTCATTTAAATGTGCAGTCCGCAGTGAACAAAGGTAATGATCTTGAACTGCTGTTTGATCAGTTCGCTGTTAATTTTGATATTATAATGATTGCCGAGACTTGGTATAATGATGACTCTGACATTTTTCGTTTACCTTCACACGACACATATTTTTCAAATCGCATTTCGAAGCGTGGCGGGGGACTGAGCATTCTGACTAAAAAAGGTATCGACTGTGATGTATTAAGCGATTATTCCTTTATAACGAAGGACATAGAAGTGTTATGCTTACGTAATGGTCAAAATGTTTTTGCTGTATTTTACCGCCCACCGGATGAGAACCTCTTAGCATTTTTCGAAGCTTTCGAGACTTTTTTGGTATTTATAAATGATAATCAATATAATGTCATTTGCGGGGGGGGGGGGGGAGTTTAATATTGATATGTATTCTGACAGCACCTCGAAAAGGGAAATGAACAACCTAGTCTGTATGTATGGGTGTTGTTGCTGTTTGCGGTTATAATGGCGCAAGAGCATCAATGGCCATACTGCGCCAAACAAGGTGAGTCAGTAAAAAAGGGTGAGTAGAATTAAACTATGGGGAGCAGAATGGTTCTAAAGTTTGTTTAAAAATCCGGTATTTTCAAGGAAATCGAAAAGACGTTTGAATGAGATTAGTGGCCGCTCACCAAGCAGCAAGGCAGGCTGGAATGGAATCCGATACTTGAAAAGATCAGGAAAAAAGAATTTGTGCTGCTGCCAAAGCCCAGGACAAAGAAATAAAATATGAACAACAGTCAGAGGTTCACCGCAGCGCTCACAGGCTGGAGGTTCTTCACTAGTAAGCAGGTAGCTATGGGTAAGGTAGGTGTGGCCGATTCTCAGGCGGCATATGAGGACCTGGTGGAATCTATTTTTATTGTAATATGTTTCCCAGGTACCAAGGTCTGGCTTGATGGTGTGAAGCTTATTGTTAACCTCTACATCCCACTCAGACTGCCACGATTGCAAGACTGCAAGTCTTATAGGCATTTTTAAGTCTTGGTGAGGGATGCGGACATGTGACACGGAAAGATTTTGCGAAGAGACGGCCAGTTTATCTGCAGCCTCGTTGCCTGCAATGCCCACATGGCTAGGAATCCAGCAAAACCTAATGTCGTGACCATCCTGTAGGCCCTGCTGTACCTTAACACGCCCAGTCCGGGTCAGCCGATTCTTTGTTGATGAAACAGAACATACAGCCCGAACAACACTCTGAGAATCTACAAAGATGATGGCTTTCTTTATTTTACTCTGAACTATATGGTCAAGCGCCATCATGACCCCATACAGCTCGGCAGTAAAAATACTGGCAAGAGTATTTAGACGAGCGACTTTGGAAAAACGAGAAGAGTATACAGCCGCACCAACATACATTGACGACTTTGCACCATCAGTGTAATAATGATTATAATCTTTGTATCTTTCCTCCAATGCAAAGAATTCCTGTTGTAAAATTAAAGGTGAGACACTTTGCCTCCTGAATTTTGTGAAGCACCAGTCACAAAAAATGGGTTTGACATTCCATGGGGCAGTATGGTATGAACTATTCAAGAGGTTAAAATCAAGAGTCAGATTGACGGAGGAGCGAAGACTCTCGACACGAAAGCTCAAGGGCCGCACAACAGTTGGCTTATGGTTAAAGAGGCGAGAAAACCTAGAGTTTTGAATACAACTATAAGTGGGGGAGCTGGGGTCCGACAAAATTTTGTAAACATAGTTGAGGCTAAGTAGCTGTCGCCTTTTTTCAAGCGACATTTCATGACAGTCAACATACAAGCTAAGCACAGGGGAGGTGCGAAAAGCACCAGATGCCAAACGCAGCCCAAGGTGATGTACTGGATCGAGCATTTTTAAAGCAGACGGTCTCGCAGAGGCATAGACAATTGAGCCATAGTCAAGGCGGGATCGAATGAGCGAAGAATATAGACGAAGGAGACATTTCCTATCCGAGCCCCACGGCTTGTGTGAAAGAACTTTGAGTATGTTCGATGCCTGCAGAGTTTTTTGCTTGAGTTGTTTCAGGGGCGAAACAAAGGTAAGTTTACGGTCGAAAGTAACTCCTAGAAACTTGTGCTCCGTTTTGACAGCAATGTTGTTTCTATTTAACAGAAGTGTAGGATCCAAACAGAGGCCACGCCTTAAAGAAAAAGGAACACAAACAGTTTTATCCGGAGAGAACCTAAAACCATTCTCATCAGCCCATGTAGTTATTTTATTTATGGCCAGTTGTAGCTGCCGCTCACAGCTAGACATATTTCATGACGCTACAGATATCTGAATGTCATCGACATATAGTGAGTAAGATACTGAAGGAGGAATGACTTTGCTAAGAGAGTTCATTTTTATTGCAAAGAGTGTGGCACTAAGGACTCCACCCTGAGGAACACCATTCTCTTGAACAAACCAGTCTGATAAAGTTGTTCCCAACCTAACCCGAAAAGTGCGTTTACACAAAAAGCTCTTTATACTTTGAAGCATTCTACCGCGTACTCCGTACATAAAAAGGTCGTGCAAGATGCCATACTTCCAAGTGGTGTCATAGGCCTTGTCTAAATCAAAGAAAACAGATACACAATGCTGCCTGTTGACGAATGCCTCGCGCACAAAGGTCTCCAGCCGCACCAAGTGGTCTGTTGTAGAGCGCTCAGGACGACAGCCACACTGATTAATATCTAAGATATTATGTTGCTCAAGAAAATAAATAAGGCGTCTGTTAATTAATCTTTCAAAGGTTTTCCCCAGACAACTTGACAATGCTATTGGTCTGTAACTTGCAGGAAGGGAGGGGTCCTTGCCAGGTTTCAACAGCGGTATAACTTCAGCCCGCTTCCATTCAACAGGGAAGTAGGCATCACACCACAGGCCATTGAAGTATGTGAGAAGAGCACTAAGTGACTCTCTAGATAAGTGCCGGATCATGTCGTAGTGAATTCTATCGGGACCAGTGGCAGAATCCTTGTGGGAGTTGAGAGCCACTTTGAGCTCAACCATTGTAAATGGCTGATTGTAAGTTGCAGACGCTCCTCCTGTGAAGCAGAGCCTCGTCTTTTCCATGTTTGCCTTACGCTTCAGGAATGCTGGAGAGTAATGTGCGGAGCTTGAAACAGCAGCGAAGTGAGTGCCCAACACGTTAGCCTGGTCTAGCAATGAGGCTCCAGAAGACGGAAAAAGGGGGATTGTAAAACAGCGGTATTTCCCCTCGACCTTGTGAAGTCGGTCCCACACTTCCTTTGCTGGAACATAGCTGCTGATGGAGGACAAGTAACCTCGCCAAGATTTTCCTTAAGCCTGCTTCCGAGTCCAGCGGGCACAAGCTCTGCGTCTCTTGAATTCCATTAAGTTCACAGATGTCGGGTATCTACGAAAGACACCCCAAGCCTTATCTTGGTTATTCTTTGTGGTGGAACATTCCTCATTCCACCATGGCTTACATTTCTTGGGGTTGTTCGAAGAAGTTTGAGGAATGGAGCAAAGAGCAGCACCAATTATATGCTCTGTGATGTAGGCTGTGGCATCGTCATGAGTTAATGAAGAGAACATTGAGGGAACAAGCTTGGATTTTTGGTTAAAAAGCGCCCAGTCTGCTTTTTCTAGCCTCCAACGTGGAGTCCGTTTCATAAGACTGGGAATAGATTTCACGCTCTCCAGAGCAACCGGAAAGTGGTCGCTTCCAAAAGGATTATTTAAAACGCTCCATGTGAAACAAGACACCAAGGATGGAGATGAAATGGAAAGATCAATGGATGTAAATGAGTTGTGAGCTGCGCTAAAAAAAGTAGGCTCTCTGCTGTTCAAAAGACAGAGATTAGATGACAGTAAAAACCGTTCAATGACCCCACCACGCGAGTCCTGGCGTGTGCCACCCCACAAGGGATGGTCGGCATTAAAATCTCCTAAAAGTAAAAAGGGGTGAGGGAGCTGAGTAATTAAATTATGAAGATCATGAATATGCAGTGGAACATTTGGTGGAATATAGATGGAAACAATGGTGATGAAGCGGTCCAAGAGGAGACGCACAGCTACAGCCTCTAGGGGTGTAGAAAGAGGAATCTGAGAACAAGCAACTCCACTTTGGACGATTACTGCTACTCCACCAGATGAGTTTGATGTAGAACGATCTTTTCTAAAAACTTGGTGACGACGTAAAATAGACACATGATGATCATAAAGGTGCGTCTCTTCTAAAGAGAGAGCTATAGGACGGAGGTTGTCCATAAAAAAGTTAACATCGTCAATATTCCTTAAAAGGCCGCGGCAATTCCACTGCATAAAAGTAAATTTAGCCATTATTCTAAAACTAAGTTAAAAATTAGTAAATCAGTAAAAGTAGTAAGGTACAAGTAAAAGTAAAAACGTCAACTCTGCCGCGCAGGGCAATAAAGATTGTACAACATCACGTTGGTGGGATCACCGGTTTTTTGCTCTTGTGCTTACTCTTAGTAGTCTGCCACTCCATGTCGTCTTGGTCAGACGCAGGAGTGGAGACTTCACACTCATCCATGGCCTCAGTTTCCTGAGGCAAGGCTTTTTCTGCAGGTTTCTTCGGGTTCGGGGAACGGGGCGCCATGCGCCGCCCGCGACCAGACCCAGCCAAAGGGGCAGAGGAGGTGCTGGGCGAAGCGTCGCCCAAGTCCACCCGTTCCTGTCCCTTAGGCGCTGCAGGTGCGGCACGAGAGCCATGCCGCTCCCTCGATGATGCTCTCTCCAGGGAGTGTGGGCGAGAGTGTCGACCCTTCTCCCTGGCAGGAGATCGCAGAGGAGGGACGGTTGCGGCAGCCACCGACCCATCCTGGGTTTGGGAAACAGCCTGAGAAGATACAGGCTGCTGCCCTGTTGGAGTGCGAGGGTTCGCACTCTGGCTGGGAGGGTCCGTAGACCGTCCAGCCGAGATTGCATGCCCCGGAAGCTGAATCTTCAGCTGGGGCGTGGGGGACTGCCGTGGCTTCCCATAGTCCAGAAAGGACGTCTGGGTTGCCACTGCAACCTTCAGTGGTGCAGGTCCCCGCTGCACCACCTGCGCATAGCCACCCTTGCGCAAGAACGCAAAGCGACGGCGCGCTTCCGGGTAAGAGAGGTTTTCTTTGACCTTCAAGTTAAGCACTTCTTTCTCTTCTTTCCATGTCTTGCATGAGCGAGAATACGCTGGGTGTGGATCACTACAGTTGACACAATGGGCTTCGTTGGAGCAGGAGTCTGCAGAATGGTCATTTTTTCCACACTTGGCACAAGTGGCCTTACCACGGGAGTTCTGAGAGCCGTGGCCAAACCTCTGGCATTTAAAACATCTTTGAGGATTCGGCACATAGGGCCTCACCCTGCAGTGGAGATAGCCAGCCTTAACAGCCTCAGGAAGTGTGGTAGATTCAAAGGTTAACACTATGTGTTTAGTTTTCCGCTCTTGACCGTCCAGACGCAGGGAGATGCGCCTCGCAGCTACAACTCCTTGGTCAGGGAGCCCTTCAAGTATCTCAGTGTCAGAGGCCTCAATCAGGTCATCTTCGGAGATAATGCCCTGAATAGTATTAAGTGTACGATGGGGTGAAACAGTCACTTTGTGATCAGACACAGAATTAAAAGCAAGGAGTGCAGTACTCTGCTGTCTGGATTCAATTTCTACGAGAAGGTCACCTGAGGGCATCTTTTTGGCTTTAAAGTTCTTTCCGACCACACTTTCCAGCACTTTAGCAACTAGAAAGGGGGACATCTTGGAGAGTGGTGTATCGTCTTCAAAGTGAATAACTGAAAATTTGGGGAATGCAGGGGGAGATGAGGTCGTGTCTTTCAGAGGGACTTTGGTGCGGACCCTTTTCAGGGCCCGATCAGAGGAAGGTTTGGCTTTGGAACCCATGAGAGATGGGAGGAGATTCAGTGCCCGGGTGCACCGCCCACCACGGAGCCCAACAAGGGGGTAGGTAATGTGCCTTAGCAAGAAAGGCTTGTCTGACACAATTACTCTACCAGTGCTGCCCGGGCACTATAACCGAGTGTGGATGCAGGGACAGGACCTGTTTCCACTCAAGGTTAGCCCTTGCCGCCTAAGAAGGTGAAAAAGGAAGGAAGAGAGTGTAGAAGGAAGGAGAAAGAGGTGGAAGGAAAAGTAAAAGAAGGAAGAAGAGGGTAGAAGAGGCGACTGACTGAATCATCCTGGTCGGGCCAAGCCAGGACACCCGTCTACGAGAAGCAGGGGTCGAAGTGGTGTATTGCCTTGCCCGGGGGGCCCCGAAGGGTCCAAACATACCCCGGGCTCAGCTCAGCCACCAGGGTCCCCTTTTCCTCGGACACGGGTACGCCACGCACAGCCAGACGCGGGTGGGCGAACCCACATGGCTCAGGGTTCGTAGTGACGCCACTCACCAAGCACCTACCAAAGTAGGTGCCCCCTGCGTGCGGGTATGGTGGCCCACGTGGCTGGGGTCCGTGGTGACGCTACTCACCAAGCACCTAGCACCTAAGGTGCAGGCGCCCCCTGCGGGGCTCGGGGTCCGTGGAGACGCCACTCTCCAAACACCTGCTTTCACAGGTTATGTATGGGTGTACTAATACCATTGTCCATCCAACAAGAATTACCCTACGCTCTGAAACTACGTTAGATTTACTTTTTTCACAGATATAGACTGAGCAGCGGAGTGATAAGCTGTGACCTGAGTGACCATCTTCCAATATTTCTGTGTGTTAAACTTAATGTATCTCGAAAATCTATGAAACATTGACCTGTGTTTTTTAAAACATAAATAAAAATAGCCCCGATGCCTTTAGACAGGACATCGCAGCTGCTGCTTGGGACAACGTGCTAATGCAAACAACAATTGATGATGCCTATAACACCTGTTTAGAGCACTTTCTTCGGCTATATGAACGCCACTTTCCATATAAACCTGTAGTGGTATCCAACAAAAGTCGTAAACCATGGGTAACATCCCGTTTGCTTAGAAAAATTCGAAAGATGCGCTATATAAATGTTTCATCAAGACGCGTGACCCAGATGTCCTTAAGGAGTTTAAGACTTTCCGAAACAATTTAACCAAAGAGCTGAGGAATGCAAAAAAGAGTTTCTATTCTTCCCTTTTTTCGTCGGCAAACGGTCGTACCGACATAATGTGGAAACATTTAGGTTCACTGGTTAAAGGCGCTCCTGCGCCAAATAATATCGAAACATTGCAGCATAGAGGTGTAAAGTTAACCAATCGAGAGTTGACCAATGTGTTCAATTAATATTTTGTAGACATAGGTGTTAGCGCTGATGTTAACGCTGATGTAGCTAATGCTTGTAAAAGTGTTTGTCCCCATAATTGTAGTTCCATTTTTTAAAAACCAACTGATAGTTCCGAAATTCTTAATGTAATTACACAAGTAAAAAATAGCGGGAGCAGCTGTAATGCCGACGGCTTACAAATTCGCCCAGTCAAGTATGTAGTTGACTTAATTGCATCAGTGTTAAGTTATATTTTTAATCTGTCTATGGAAAAGTGTGTGTTTCCCAAAGAATGCAAATTGCCAAAGTAACTGTTATATACAACAAAGTTTCCCAAAAGAATGCAAATTGCAAAAGTAACTGTTATATACAACAAAGGTGACAAAAACGAGTTAGGTAACTATAGGCCTATTTCTATACTGCCTGTTTTCTCTAAAGCTTTGGAGAAGATACTTTATCAACGTCTAGTAGATTTTTCAAATAAGTGGGACTTCGTAACTTCATTGCAGTTCGGTTTCAGGAAGAACTTTTCAACTGAAACTGCACTTCTTTATCAAAAAGAGTATATTTTGGAAAATTTTGAGAACAAAAAATTTGTTTTGGGAGTCTTTCTAGACTTTACGAAGGTATTTGACTGCCTTAGTCATGTGGTTTTACTCAAAAAGCTTGAAGCGTATGGCATCCGCGGACAAGCTTTGCTACTTCTACAGTCTTACCTAGAATATCGCCAACAGTATGTAAATGTAAACGATTATTCATCCACTGTAAGGTTCATCACGTCAGGGGTCCCACAGGGGAGCATATTGGGACCTTTTCTATTCAATTTATACATTAATGATATCGTTAACATAAATAAGCACACCAAATTCTTGATCTGCGCGGATGATACGAGCGTATTTTTTTCTTCCGATACTTGCGACGATTTAATCGATATGGCAAATCTGACCTTTTCAAAGATTAAAAGTTGGGAAGATAGCAACTCCCTGAAAATCAATATTCATAAAACAAAAGCTGCGATTTTTCGTCCAAAAAACAAGCCTGTGGTGCTGTCTAAAGTGCTGACTTTTAGCTCTACCCCAATCTAAATTGTTAGTTGTTTTAAAACTCTTGGAGTCATTTTTAGTTAAGGTATGTCTTGGGATAGCCATATAAATTATCTTATCCCAAAGTTAGCTCGAGTAGTGGGGATTATAAATCGATACAGATCTGTGCTACCAACAAATGTTAAATTATTACTTTATAAATCATTATTTTTCTCCCACTTAACGTATTGCCACCTTGTTTGGGGAACGTCAACATTTACCAATACTGAAAAACGTTTTATGTTGCAAAAGAAAATATTGAGACGTATATGTAACGTGCCACGCGACTTTCATACCGCTGATTTATTTAAGAACTTTCAAATAATCACTATTCACAAGTTAGATCAGTATCGGCTTTCTACTAGTTATAAAAGTGAAAAAAATAAGAGGTACATGTCTTTTGGAAAACCTTGCGTCGCTGAGGAAAACTTCTCCTCCATATCCTACCCGTAACCCAGAGAAATGGAAGATGGTCACGCAGCGAACAAATTATGGCTCTCAAATGTTGAGCTCCACACTCCCGCATTTGTTACACAGCCTTAACAGCAATAACATTTAGAAAGTCTAACCTTCAGAGATTTGCGCTTATTATATTGTCACGCGTGGTGACCAAAAAACAATAGATAAACAGAAAGAAATAAACGTTTAATGTGGCGAACTTGTGCTAAAAATAAAAGGGGTACAAAGGGTATTAACAGAGCGTCGCGGGCGTCGAAGTCGGCGAAACCGCAGGATCGAGCGCTGGGGCGAGACGGAATGCAGATCGCCTCGCGGAGCCCCTTATGTACACGTGTGGGCTTCTGGAATGATCGGCGTAGAAGGTTCGGCGTGCAGAACATTCTGACCTTGAACAAGTCCACTATGGTTCTCGAATCTACCAGAACATTACATTACAGAGTCAACAAAAATGCACCTCCGCGGCCAGGAATCGAACCGTGCCTTTTAGCGTGGAAAGCACGCGCTATAACCGTTAGACCACGAGCGCGCTGCCTTCTTGGTCAGCTGCGCTCGCGGCATTATCCCCCCCTTTAAAAAAGTGGATCGTCCCGATGCAGCACAAAACGAAAACACAGATTCACCGCAAAAGGATAGCAGGCTCTCGAGTCACGCTTAACAGTTCACTCCTTCACAAAAGTCCAGAGTTCTATCGTTCGTAATACGGCTTGAGCCGGACGACGTGCACCACCTCGGGTCGTGGCTGGCGTCTTGCAGATGGGCGCGTTCCGTTGGGTAGAACTTCGTAGTTCAGGTCGCCGAGGCGTTGGATGGTTTTGGGGGGATCGGTGGCCGAGTGGTCTAGCGCACACCAGCTCGGAGCACGTGGAGCGAAAGCTCGCGCTTCAGAACCCAGGGATCCTGGGTTCGAGCCCCACCCCTGCCCGTTTCGATCTGGATAAGCATCGTACCGGCGTGCGGTCGTGTATCACTACTGCGTGATGCACGTTAAAGACCGCAGGCTAGCGGTTGTACCGCACTGGCTAAATTTCTCATCTACAGCTGGGAGAATCGTCGCCCCTGTGAGGCAGACCAAGTTCTAGGCTGTATAAACACACACACAACCCAATCATTTTTTATTATTATTATTGGTTTTGTAGGGTCCGAAGTAGTGTTTAAGAAGCTTCTCACTGAGACCACGGCGACGAATGAGAGTCCAGACCCAAACACTGTCTCCGGGCTAAAAGTGAACGTCCCGACGGCGAAGGTTGTAGCGGCCAGTGTCGACGCGTTGTTGGGCTTTAATCCGGAATCTGGCGAGCTGACGGACTTCTGCCCTTTGGGCAACCACCTGTGCGTCGTCGCTTACGTCGACAGCCGGTTCGTGGGGCAACATAGCGTCCAGCATTGTCGTTACCTTGCGCCCATGCACCAGTTCAAAGGGTGTCACTCCGGTGGTCTCTTGTACGGCCGTGTTGTAGGCAAATGTGACGTACGGCAACACCTCGTCCCATGTCTTGTGCTCCACGTCGACGTACATGGAAATCATGTCGGCGATGGTTTTGTTGAGTCTCTCCGTCAGCCCGTTGGTCTGCGGGTGGTATGCCGTGGTGCGACGATGACTGGTGTGGCTGAGACGAAGGACTTCTTGCGTCAGCTGGGCCATGAATGATGACCCACGGTCTGAGATCAGGACTTCGGGAGCGCCGTGCCGGAGGACGATGGACTCGATGAAAAATTTGGCGACTTCAACAGCCGTTCCTGATGGAAGAGTTTTTGTCTCGGCGTACCGCGTGAGATAATCGATAGCGACGATTATCCATCGGTTTCCTTTCGTCGACGGTGGGAAAGGTCCGAGTAAATCCATACCGATTTGCTGGAATGGGGCAGATATCGGCGCAATAGATTGAAGTCCTGCCGGTCTCGTCGGTGGCTTCTTCCATCGTTGAAACACGTGGCATTATTTTTTTTTGCCCATACGACAGCGAGGCACTCCTTTTCAGTCGTTGAATAGTTTCTCTCCGCGGTAGACAGCGTCCGACTTGGGTATGCGATAACTCGCTCTGCTCCGTCCTGCACTTGGACTAGTACCGCACACAGTCCGGTGTTACTGGCGTCGGTGTGGATCTCGGTTTTAGCAAACTGGTCGAAATGGCCGAGAATCGGGGGCGTCTGGAGTCTTCCTTTCAGCTCGTCGAATGACCTCTGGTGTTCTTCTGTTTACTTGAACTTTACGGCGTCTTCGTGAGGTGTGTCAGCGGTGCGGATAGCTTGGCGAAGTCTCGAACAAAGCGCCTGTAGTAGGCACAGAGTCCGAGAAATCTTCTCACGGCCTTCTTGTCAGACGGCGGCGTAAATGCAGCTACGGCGCGGGTCTTCTCAGGGTCAGGTAGAACACCCTTGTTGTTCACGACGTGGCCAAGGAACTTTAGTTCCCCATAGGCGAACCGACACTTTGTTGGCTTGAGTGAACAGGCCGACGGTCTTGATGGCTTGAAGCACGGCTCGAAGTCGTCTGGGGTGTTCGTCGAAATCTTGTGAGAATGCCACGAAATTGTCCAGGTAGACGAGGCAGCTCTGCCATTTCATACCTGCCAGCACGGTGTCCTTGACACGCTGGAAGGTGGCTGGTGCTGTACAAAGTCTGAACGGCATCACTTTGAATTCGTACACTCCGTCGGGAGTGACGAAGCAGTTTTCTCCTGGTCACGTTCGTTGACTTCAATCTGCCAGTAACCACTCTTCAGGTCCATCGACGAAAAATATTGGGAGTGGCGCAGTCGGTCTAACGTATCGTCAATGCGGGGGAGCGGATAGACGTCCTTCTTCCTCACAGCGTTCAGTCGACAATAGTCCACGCAGAACCGCAGGGTTCCGTCCTTCTTCTTTACAAGGACGACTGGGGACGCCCATGGGCTTCTTGAGGGTTGAATGATGTCGTCGTCGAGCATCTCCTGGACTTTATCTTGAATCACTTTCCTTTCCTTTAAGGAGACTCGATACGGCGACTGGTGGACAGGAAGTGCGTCGTCGTCGGTAACACTGCGATGTTTCGCCATTGGTGTTTGGCGAATATTCGATGTCGTGGCAAAACAGTCACTGTATTCGGTAAGGAGATCAAACAGTTGCCGGCGCTTCGTAGCTGGGAGCTCGGGGCCGATGTCGAGCGGCGGCGGCGTCGTGCTCTTCTGCTGTGACGACGAGGTTACCTCGGAGATTGCGGTGACCACGGCTGGCGCCTGAAGCTCATCGACGTGGCCCACGGTGGTACCCTTCGTTAGGTGCTGCGGCTCCTCTCGAGAGTTCGTCACAAGAACAGTTGTACGTCTTTCTTGGAGGTCCGTTACGCCTCTTGCGACACCGATTCCTTTTTCGAGGAGCAGTTGGACGCTGCCTTCCAGAAGAGCTTCACCGCGCATGGCTGCGTCGGTTATAACGGTGCCGAAAACACTCGACCGCGGCGGTAGGTTCACATGGTCGGCGATAACTCGGATCGCGGTTGACGTCGTGTTGGTCTCCACCGGCGGTAAAACAGGTTTTCGCAGCGTCAACTGGTTTGCCCCGAGTTCGATGACGGCGCCATACTCGCAGAGAAAGTCCATTCCGAGGATAACGTCCCTCGAACAGTCTTGCAGAATGACGAACTTCACAGGGCACGTTTCACCGTGGATCTCGACGCGAGCAGTGCATCTCCCGACTGGTGTGACGAGGTGCCCTCCGGCGGTGCGTATTTGGGGTCCATCCCACGGCGTCATGACTTTTCGCAGGCGGCGAAAGAGCCTCCCACTCAAGACTGAGTAGTCTGCTCCGGTGTCCACAAGTGCCGGTGCGTCGTGGCCGTCGATTATAACGTTTAAGTTGTTGGACACCGATGCAGGGACGTCGTTGTTATCCGTAGCGTCGAGAGAGTGGGAGCGCTCCGTCGTTCTTGGAGGCTCTATACTACGGTCGTCTTCGGCAACGCCACCTCCAGGCGTTGCCGCACTTAGTTTTCCCGGCGACGCAGGGGAGACACGCTTTCTCGGCGGGGTCATGACACTGGGGACGCTGAACGTCGTGGCGATGGGGAGCTGGCTTCACGGCGAAGAGACGACACTGGGGTGGGCGAGCGTCGGAGGCACTCCTCGATGTCGCGAGGGCGTTCGCCCTACCTCGGGCGTGGTTCGTTCGGGTGGAACCCACGCAGGCCCATTTGCCGGTAAGGACAACGGCGGTAGATATGGTCGGCCTCCCCGCAGTGGTAGCAGATGGGTCGTCGATCCGCTGTCCTCCACACGTCGGTTTTTCTTGGCGCCGGCTGTTCTCGGCGGTCGTTCTGACGTACTTCGTCGTTGCGTCGGGGGTACGCCTGCGTTGGTGGGTCTCGTCGTGGCGCCACCGGATAATGTTGAGCGGTTGGCGGTGGGCGTCGGGACACTGCGGCGTAGGTCACTGTCGGCTCATCGGCTGCGGCCACCCTGGCAGGGGTCTCCGGTTGAATTGCCCGCTGAACTTCTTCGCGTACCACTTCGGCTATCGACAGCGAAGCCGGCTGGTTGGCTGTAGGCAGCAGCTTCCTGAGCTCTTCCCGGACGATGTCGCGGACAATTGCACAAAGATTATCAGCGCTGATGCCGCCCTCGTCGAATCGGGAAGATGTTAGCGTCGAAGCAGCAGGCGTGCCGGCGAGTCGGTTGTAGTGAGTGGCTCGGATTGACAGGGCCCACTCGATGTTAGTTGCCTCGGCGACAAATTCATCCACAGTAGTTGGTGGGTTGCGAACAAGGCCACCGAAGATGTAACTCCTCACTCCTCTCATCAGGACGCGCAGCTTCTTCTCCTCGGTGGACTGAAGGTCGGCGCGGCTGCTCAGGCGGAGGACGTCTTCAACGAAGCCGGTGACCGTTTCGTTGGGCCCTTGAGTTCGTACTTGAAGGAGGTTTCCGCTCGCTGTCGTCGTGTCTGGTTCGTGAATGTCTCCTTCAGGCCAGCGATACAGGTGTCCCACGACGTAAGCGACGCCTCGTGGTTCTCGAACCACCGCCTCGCGGTACCCTCCAAGGAGAAGTAAAGGTTTCGGAGGCGCTGCTCAGTGGTCCATCCATTATGGCGTGCTACACGTTCGTAGTGCAGAAGCCAGTCCTCTACGTCTTCATGGGTCTCGCCATGGAAGGTTGTCGGGGTTCGCTGGGCAACAGGCAGGTAGATGACGGCGGCGGCGGTCGGGAACTGCGATTGCTGGTCGTCCATCGTCGGCTTCGTTGGCTGCTTGGTCCTGGGTGGCAGAAGTTCGTATTCCGGGTGTAGACCTTGGGTGCGGCGACTGGTCCGAGTTTCAAGTTCCGCGTTGAGTGGTCTTCTCAACGGGCTTGGAGTCGGGCTTGCACTGCGGGCCCTGGGAGGGGAACGCCGCACGGGCAGGCGGTACCCCACACCTTGTGGGCACCCTGGCGGCTCCCAAGCCAAGTTGCCCGACTGCGAGGCTCAAGCCGAACTTTTCCCGCGTGGCGGCGACGTCACGCCAGCCACGCGCACATCGGATGCGCCGCCTTGATAAGGCAGATCAGAGGCGGCGCACGGGGAGTCGCTGCCTGGACTCAGGCGCCGCTGGTAACCATGTTAATCGTCTCGTCAATGTCCCATTAAATGTAGTTTCTTGTTGTTGAAACCGTTGGCTCCGTGTTATTCCTCCGGGTCGGGTATGCAGCAAGGCAAACCGACCACAATGGCGCCCAACCGTGGTATGCTACCCACTCGCAGGAATTTCACGGGGCTTGGTTTCTTCTTTCGGTAAGCCTTTTTCATATTCCCCGTGTTTCCTATCGTTGTTTCGTGCTTCCGTCACGTCTACGTTTGTTGTATTGGCGTGTTTGTGACCGTGTCTTTGTGAACGCGGCAATCGTTTTGCGCGCTTGTGTTGGGTTTTTGGGGGCGTTTCTTTTTCTGTGCTCGCAGGAATGCTCACGCGGGAGCAGGAAGCCGCGATGGCCGCAGCAGCACAAATGAACCTGCTCACGAAGGTCACGGAGATGTGCGACTCCGTGATGCAGCGCCTGGCCCACACGCCTGGCCAGCAGGAAACCCCACCGCGAGAGCCCAGACCACACTTGACTGTTCCGGTCTACATGGGGTACGACGACGTCAAGTCCGTGGCAGACTTCCTGGGCGAGCTGCAGACGTACCACCTTGCCTCCGGTGCCTCAGAAGCCTTCATCGTGGACCGGATTGTCCCGCTGGCGTTACAAGCCAGCGCCAGGTGCTGGTTGGGGTCACAGACCCCCTTCACCAGCTTGGTGGACTTCCAGACAAGGCTTCGAGACGAGTTCCTGCCTGCAGGCTACGCGACGCAGATTCTCCGAGAGCTCGAGGCAAGGACGCAGCACCCGGATGAAAGTCTGGTCCGGTACGTTCGGGTCATGCAAGAGCTCTTCAAGAGGGCGGACCCGAAGTCACCGGAGTCGGACAGAGTAGCTCGGGTCAGAAGACAGTGTCACCCCAGGTACCACGTCTACCTGATCAACCGCACCTTTGAGACCCTTGAAGAGCTAGCCCGGGGCGCCCGCCTCATCGAGGAAGCTCTTCATGCCGAGCGGAACTACGTGCCGCCGCCACCAGCCAAGTACGCGCTCGAACCGGCATGCGCATGGCGGGGCCCCGAGGCCTCCACGCAAGTGGACTGTCCGAACGAGACCTCCCTTCCCCACCACGTCAACCAGGAGAGTTGGCGTGGCATGCATGGTGATATCCCGTGCGGGATAAGCGTATGTTCGCCTAACTCTCCCCGAGAGGTCCCCGGAGGTCACAGCGAGGCCCGTGAGGGTTTCGGGCGGGGGTCGCCACGACAGGTGGGAGGTCGTTGGCCGTGCCCTATCGTAAGCTGGGGCCCAACGGAGATCACCACCCAAGCGAACCATCTTCATCAGTCTGCTCCTGCAAGTGCTGGCGAAAACTGGCACGGTGCGGTCGCAAACCCGCAGCCCAGCAGCATTGACTCCCGCCGCAACGGAACAAGCCCTCCCCACAACAGCCAGTCGCAAGCCTGGTGGAGGCCCTCCCATAGTGGTTCCTTATCCGATCACTGGAGGCCGTCCGACGGGCACCTCGGTGCGGGTGGCCTAAGCACGCAACTGTCGTCGGACTGCTGCTACGAGTGCGAGCAGCCCGGCCATCACCGAAAGCAGTGTCCAAGGCTTCTGGACACTACAAACAAGAGGTGGCACGAGACGGCGGCAAAGGGCCGGAACCAAAACAACCAGGGAAACTACTACGGCCGGCGACGCTGAAACCAGACAGCCACTCGCCGACGGCCGGTGCAGTCCCTGGGAGCGGTCAGGCCGCGGCACAGATTCCATCGGTATGTCGAATCCAGCCCGAGCCTAACATCATTGAACCGCGCATGACAATATCACTGCTCGATTTTCCCATTGCCGCACTTTTGGATTCTGGGGCCGCTATCTCGCTCATAGGGGATTTCGTTTTCGAACTCTGCAAAGCAAAAAAGATAAGCCTCCGGGAGTGCGAAACCCGTTTGCAGCTAGCTTCTGGTACAGCGATAACAGCTGGAGGAGCCGTGAGGCTGCAGATTCGGTTTAATGGAAAAAAGCGACGTCAGCGATTTCTTTATATGCCAGGACTTGTGGTACCTGTGATCTTGGGC
This sequence comes from Ixodes scapularis, assembly GCF_016920785.2. Taxonomy (NCBI): domain Eukaryota; kingdom Metazoa; phylum Arthropoda; class Arachnida; order Ixodida; family Ixodidae; genus Ixodes; species Ixodes scapularis. The sequence continues at coordinate 162,396,423 of NW_024609868.1, read as the reverse complement.
CGAGATTTCATTACAGGCGAAAGCATGACACTCGACTTTTCTGGTGGTGGATACCGGCTGGGACAACAACCGGAGCTGACTCCGTTTACCAAAAGGGAGGACTGCATCCCTAACTCGACCACTGCAGCCCACTTCACCACGGTGCCAGACGTCTTGCCTGCCGGCGTTCGAGAATCGTTGCGAAAGTGCCCCGCAAGCAGCCAGCAGAAGCAGGAGCTGCAAGCCGTCCTGGAGTCTTTCTCACCGATGTTCACGGAAACACCTGGAAAGACTGACATTCTGCTGCACCGTATTGAAACCGGTGACGCGCCGCCTCGGAGGTGCAACCCTCGACCGATCAGCGTCCACAAAAGGGCACTCCTTGATGCGGCGCTCGAGGAAATGATCGACACCGGTTCAGTACGTGAGTCGAAGAGCCCCTGGGCATTCCCCGTTGTTCTCGCCCCGAAAAAAGACGGAACAGCCAGACTCTGTGTGGATTACAGGCGGCTTAACGATGTGTCCGTACGAGACAGCTACCCTTTCCCCAGCATTTCCTCCGTGATGTACGCGCTCGGTAACGCGACCGTGTTTACAACGCTGGATTGCAGTCGCGGGTTCCTTCAGATAGAGATTCACCCTTCAGACGTTCCAAAAACGGCTTTCATCTGCCACAGAGGGTTGTTCGAGTTCACCCGACTGCCGTTTGGCTTGTCTAACTCTCCAGCCAGTTTTCAACGCCTGATGGATGTTGTACTTGGGAACTCGAAGTACGAATTTGCCATGGCATACATGGATGACGTGGTTGTTTTCTCGAGAACTATCGAAGAGCATGTCGAGCACCTTCGCATTGTACTTGAGCGAATGCGTAATGCTGGGCTCACGATTCATCCCGGAAAGGTTCAGTTAGCCGCGCCCAAGATTAACCTCCTTGGATTCATTGTGGATAACGGCACGCTCCGCCCCAACGAAGATAAGTTGCGCGCGCTAACGGAATACCCAAGCCCACATGACGTAAAGAGCCTACAAAGATACCTTGGAATGATTGCGTTCTACAGGGATTTCATTCCACACTGTTCCGAGATATCGCAACCGCTCAATCACCTCCTAAAAAAAGGCGTCAAGTGGTGTTGGGCCGAACAACAACAATGCGCATTCGCAGCCCTTTCAAAAGCCGTGACTGACAACGCTTGTTTACAGCTCCCAGACTTGAACAAGCCGTTCGTTCTGCAGACAGATGCAAGCGACTGTGGCCTGGGTGCTGTATTGCTGCAGGAGTATGGCGGTGTGCTTCGGCCAGTCGCTTTCACGAGCCACACGCTAACTTCTGCCGAGCGCAACTACAGTGTCGCAGAACGTGAATGTCTCGCCATTATTCATGCTTTGAAGCGCTTCGATATGTACCTAGATGGCGCAACGTTCCAGATTCAATCTGATCACTTAGCGCTATCATGGCTAAGGGGACTTAAGAATCCAGCTGGACGTCTTGCTCGTTGGGCGCTTACGCTACAACAGTACGACTACTCCATTGTGTACCGCCCGGGGTCAACTAACAAAGTTGCTGATGCGCTTTCTCGTGCTCCACTTCCTGAGGAACACTCGCAGGATACCCATGGCTTGGTGACCGTCGCGGCCACGACACGAGGATCCCCAGATTCACGGTGGGGTACATTGGTGAGCCGCGAGGAGCTTCGCAAGGCGCAGCTGGATGACGGACTCTGCCAACGCGTGTCCGCTTGGCTGGCAGCAAGAGGTCCAGTCGACCGCCCAAGTGACGAGGAGTTCGACTCCTACTTGATGAGCGACGACGGCCTCCTGCTGCGCTACATCCCCCAGGCCGACGACGATCCGGATGGCTCGGCATTCCGGACCGTGATACCCCGCAAGCTACGTAAGCTTTTCATCCGATACATGCATGACTCTGCCTTGGCAGGACACAGCAGTGGGAGCAAGACCTACGAAAAGTTATCCCAAATTGCTACCTGGCCAGGCATGAGGCAGGATGTGCTCCGATACGCTCGTAGCTGCTCGGTGTGCCAGAAGGCAAAACCACGTGGTGGCCAGCCCCCCGGTCTCATGCAACCAATCGCGAGTCAGAGCCCTTGGCAGATTTGTTGCTGTGACGTCATGGGCCCCTTCCCACGTAGTACCCGGGGCAATCAGTACTTGTTCGTGGTAACCGACCACTTCACGAAGTGGGTTGAGTTATTTCCATTGCGGAAGCTAGATTCGCAAAAAATCTGGGAGTGTCTACTCGAAACATTCGCTAGGTTTGGCTTTCCTGCACAGCTTGTAAGCGATAATGCCTCCTATTTCACGAGTGAGATGTTTGTGGACGCATGCGCGGTACTGGGAATCAAACACAAAAGAACTTCCCCGTACCACCCGCAAGCAAACATCACGGAAAGGGTAAATCGAAACCTTAAGATGATGCTAGTGGCCTACACGGAGCGCCACAAGGACTGGGACGCGAAACTGCCCGAGCTGGCATTCGCGACCCGTACAACCACTAATCGGTCAACGGGTCTCACTCCTGCCCAATTAAATTTCGGCAAGGAGCTCGCATTCCCGCTTTCTAACAGCCTCCTTTCTACAGAGTCTGGAGGAAGGCCTCGCCCCTACGTGAAGTTCGCAGAGGACCTGCGAAAGCGCTTCTCCGATAACCTTCGAGAGGCCAGAGCAAATCTCGACGTCGCCCGGGTACAGCAGGCTGAACAGTACAACCGGGGGCGACGTGACTTGCAGTTCGAGGTGGGAGATTTTGTACTCCGGCGTACTCACCCACTGAGTGACGCCGCTCGAGGCTTCGCAGCCTCCCTCGCCAACAGGTGGGAAGGTCCGTTTCGCGTGCGTGAAAAGTGCTCGCCACTCACTTACAAACTAGTTAACTGTGAGTCTAGTGAGGAAACCGGACCTGTTCATGTCACCGACCTTAAACGATTTTTCCAAGCAGAAGACGAAGATTCCTCGCAGGACCGGAACGACACTGACGGCAGTCCCGTTCCGGAAACCCCCTTGTCTCCACCAAGGCGGCGGTATAACCTGCGACGTCGGTGACACCAAAGAGAGAGGAACTTTTTTTTTTGTCTCCTTGGCCTCTTTCGCATTTTGGGGGTAGTTTTCTACTTCCACGGATCTGCCCCTTTTTCAAGAGAGGGGGGAGAAGATTGTGTGCCCACCTCAGATCCGTTATTTCAAACTTTCTGGAAGGGGACCGAAAATAACGTCAGGCTCAGCCCTCAACTAGTCCCATGTCGTCTGCTTCCATGTTTTCTACAAAGCTGACTCATGGACAAAACCGTCGCCACACCCGCCATCTGAACGACACGGCGGCCGGTCTCATCGTGGACCGCGGCCACCCTCTACAGGACCATGGGCAAAGCAGCCACCTGGTGGAGCCCTGATCCCGAACAAGCGACAAGCTGGAGCTGACCGAGCCGCCGCGCTCGTCAGCAGCCGCCGCGGTCGTCCAGCAGGCGCCGGCCGGACTTAAACGTCAGTCCGCCCAACAGCGCCATCCACCCCCTGACGCCCACAACGTCTCCGTCATCGACATGCCGGACGAAGCTTGAGGGGGGGGAAGTGTGGGCACCCTGGCGGCTCCCAAGCCAAGTTGCCCGACTGCGAGGCTCAAGCCGAACTTTTCCCGCGTGGCGGCGACGTCACGCCAGCCACGCGCACATCGGATGCGCCGCCTTGATAAGGCAGATCAGAGGCGGCGCACGGGGAGTCGCTGCCTGGACTCAGGCGCCGCTGGTAACCATGTTAATCGTCTCGTCAATGTCCCATTAAATGTAGTTTCTTGTTGTTGAAACCGTTGGCTCCGTGTTATTCCTCCGGGTCGGGTATGCAGCAAGGCAAACCGACCACAACCTCCACCAAAATGTCACGCGTGGTGACCAAAAAACAATAACTAAACTGAAAGAAATAAACGTTTAATGTGGCGAACTTGTGCCAAAACTAAAAGGGGCAGAAAGGGTAATAACAGAGCGTCGCGGGCGTCGAAGTCGGCGAAACTGTAGGATCGAGCCGCTGGGGCGAGACTGAATGCGGATCGCCACGCGGAGCCCCTTATGTACACGTGTGGGCTTCTGGAATGATCGGCGTAGAAGGCTCGGCGTGCAGAACATTCTGACCTCGAACAAGCCCAACATGGTTCTTGAATTTACCAGAACATTACTTTACAGAGTCAACAAAAATGCGCCTCTGCGGCCAGGAATCGAACACTGGCTTTCAGCGTGGAAAGCACGCGCGATAACCGTTAGACCACGAGCGCGCTGCCTTCTTGGTCAGCTGCGCTCGCGCCAATATGCTTGTACGTGATCCTTTTCTCTCCTAACATTTGCAAAAGGTGCTTTGAGTTTTGTGTACTGATTTCTAACATCATTGCCTCTAGCACGCTATTATGTTGCTTTTTGTTTGTTTTCCCGCAAGCTTCCTGTTGTCCATTGTAGGGGTCCAGGGACTCGTCAAGCTGCTTACTGCAGCTTTTTTTCTTGGGCCCATCATCATAAAGGATGGAAAATAAAGCATTATTATTATTATTATTATTATTATTATTATTATTATTATTATTATTATTATTATTATTATTATTATTATTATTATTATTATTATTATTATTATTATTATTATTATTATTATTATTATTATTATTATTTATTTATTATTCAAGATGGCGCCCAGCTCGGACGCATGTATTATCTGCTCCCGCTGCTTCTACGGAAGACAGAGGTTTCTACGCTGTTCTGGGTGCCAGTTACGTGCCCACACCAAGTGCATCTGCTGGCCGGAGAATGAGACCACCTTTCTTCAATCTGGGGTGAGCTCCTTTATCTGCAAGAGTTGCGAAAAGATCAGCGGGGATACTAGGCCTAATGGCGATAGCCAGGCCGGCCTCGACGAAGCATCGCTCAGCCACCACTCCTCACCGCCCTCCCCGACCGCTTCCAACCGCCCGGAGGGGCCAGCTTCCTCCTCCCCCGGCGGTCCCAACGCAGACATGGAATCCTTACGGGCCCTCCTCCTCGACTCCCTCAAGGGGATCTCCTTCCTCACGGACGAGGTTGCTGCTCTTCGGGACGAGAACGCTCAGCTTCGCCGCGAGTACAGGCAGTCTTCCCAGCTGCAGGCGAGTGCCATACAGTCTTTGCGGACGGAACTCAGAGCTGTGCGCGAGACTCGGAGCCAAACGGGGCCGGCCGGCGGAAGACAGCTGCCATTTTCCTACGCCGCGGTGACGAGCCCCCATCATCCGCTATCTCCGGCGCGAGGGGGAGGAGGCACCCCTCTTCTCGCAGGGGGGGCCTCTTCGAGCGCGCCGGTCGACGGTCTCTCTGCGACCTTGAACGGGTCGCGCACCGACCTCGCTGAACCTGTCCAGCCTTCGGGGCACCCACGCCGTCGGGACCCATCCAACTTTAACGGGGCTGGGTTCCGCGGGGCGGGACACAAGTTCCCCACGGCAAGGCGTCCGTTGTTGAGGGGAGGTGCGGCAGCCAGCTGTATACCTGTGGCACTGCCACCCCCTCGTCCACGTCACCAACGCGCTGTGTTCGTGACGCGTCTAGGCTCATCTTGTGATCCTGCAGGCCTTCAGGCTCACATCCAAGGGCGGGGCCCTGTTCGTGAGCTCGTATGCACCCGGCTCAAGACACGGTATGAGGGCTACTCGTCCTTCCACGTGACGGCTGCGGAAGACGAAATGGAGAAACTTTTCGATCCCCTCCTCTGGCCAGAGGGAAGCCTCTTCAAGGAGTTCACAGGCCAGCTGACTGACAGCCGTACCTATCAAGCGGTATCTCCAACACCTTTCTCCGATAATGCCGAAACAGATACCTAAACTAGACATTTATTATCAAAATGTCCGAGGTCTCCGCACAAAAGCTAATGAATTTTTTTCTAACGTAACCCTAACTCATGCATCTATTATTGTGCTAACCGAGACCTGGCTCTGTTCGAATATTTCTTCATCTGATCTCTTCCCACCAAATTTCACAGTATTTCGACGCGATCGCACATTCTCTACATTGAAAAAGACAGGGGGTGGGGTGCTGATAGCAATTGATACGTCGTTACAATGCGTTAGGCGTCCAGATCTCGAGACATCATTTGAGTCAGTGTGGGTAGAGCTACAATGCGCTAATGGCGAGCGTATTCTTCTCGGCTCTTATTACTTGCCCCCTGATACCTCTCCTGATGATTTTAGCCAATGTCTACTAGGCATTGAGCGCACAACCAACGCCCTTGAAAAATTTAAATTTATGGTTCTTGGCGATTTTAATGTCCCCAACATATGTTGGGAAACAGCCTCTGCGTCCTCAAAACATTACTATATTATTCAAAAATCTCATCTTTTGCTTAATTTCGCATCATTTACGAACTTAAGACAATATAACTGTATCCCGAACACCCAGGGCAACATGCTTGATCTTTGCTTCTCGGATCTTGACTGCATAGATGTAACTGAGGGTGCGTCAGGCTTGGTTCCCCCCGACGGATATCACCCCCCTTTGGAGATTAGTATACCTGTCCGACAGGGCATGAGACGTTGTTCACGGAAACATCCTGAAGGGAATAGACACAATTTTTGCGCTGGAGATTATGTTAGTTTGTACGATCATTTCTCCAATTACGACTGGTCCTCAATTATCCTGTGTTCTGACGTTGATCAACAGGTTCGCGATTTCACTCGAATCGTCCGAGAAGGAATGGATCAATTCATCCCGCTTCGTAAAACATCAGGCTCAAAGTTTCCCTTCTGGTTCTCGCACGAATTACGTACTTTAATGAATAAGAAATTGCGCGCTCATCGAAAGTTTAAAAAGAACGATACCCCCGAATTAAAATCAGAATTTGGGCACTTTAGGTCTCTCTGCAAGGAAGTTTTTAAACGTGATCGTCAGGCGTACACTGATTCCGTCGAGTTGCAGCTAACTAAAAATCCCAAAGAATTCTGGAAGTATGTTCGCTCTCGGTCCCAGAAAAAAGGTAGAGGAGAGATCACCCTGCTGGACTCACAGGGAAACTCGACGACAGATGTTTGTGAAATTTTTGCACGCCACTTCCAGTCTGTTTTTAAGCATCATCCAATCCCTTCAACTACTGCCGCGCCAGCTGTCTCTGGGAATGCATCCTGTATTGCACTCTTTGACGAGGAGCTACTGCATGAGTGTGTAAAAAAAATGAAACCATCATTGTCTTCTGGCCATGATGGTATTCCGTCAGTCCTCTTGAAGGCATACAGTGCCATATTTATTCCTGTTCTAGTACAGATTTTTAACAACTGCCTAAAGAATGAGGTCTTTCCCGCCATGTGGAAAACGGCACTTGTTGTACCTGTGCATAAGTCCGGTCCAAAAACAAATGTGTCGAACTACAGACCTATATCTCTTCTTTGCACATTTTCGAAGCTCCTCGAAGTGGCACTACACAAAATATTGTCATTCAATCTCAAGCGTTATCTTATCCCTAACCAACATGGATTTATGGCGGGTCGCTCGACCACAACTAATCTCGCCTGTTTTATGTCAACCGCTGCTCACGCCGTCGCTAACAGAGGCCAGCTTGATGTGATTTACTTTGACTTGAGTAAAGCGTTTGACATTGTTAATCATGAAATGTTACTGGCTAAACTGTCAAAGCTAGATATTCACAACTCATTGCTTTCATTGCTCGAAAGTTATTTGCGTGACCGGAAGTGCTTTGTTAGCTCGAATAATAATTTTTCTGCTACTTATGAGGCGACAACGGGTGTGCCTCAGGGCTCCGTTCTCGGACCTCTTCTGTTTTCAGTTTTTGTTAATGATGTTTCGACTGTGATTCGTCACTCTTCATTTCTTCAGTACGCAGATGATATTAAGATGTTTATGGAGGTACGAGAAGACCGAGACTGTGTTTTGCTACAGAGAGATGTTGATGCTTTTGAAGAATGGTGCCGGGGGAATGACCTAAAGATAAATAGCTCTAAAACGAAAGTCGTGTCGTACACTCGTAAGACACATAACATTGTATTCCCATATGTTATTCAGACAGACCTTTTGGAACGTATGAACAGAATCAAAGATCTTGGCGTAGTGTTTGACAGCACCTTAATCTTCTCCAGTCATGTGGATCACATCGTGAACGCAGCTCTACGCACGCTCGGTAGTGCGTGCCGCATCACTAAAGAGTTTATTAACCCCTGCACATTTCTTATACTCTACAGTGCATTGTGTCGACCACAGCTTGAATACGCTTCTGTTGTATGGAATGGAATTTGTGCCACAAATTCCTCGAAAATAGAACGGGTTCAGAACAAGTTTCTTTCCATCTATAGACATCGTTGCTCAGCGCGCATTGTACCCACCACTACTGATGTCCCTGTCCCTGTTCAGCGTAGCGTGGCACTACCTACCCTGATTCGTAGGAGAGAACTTGCCGATATCTTATTTTTATACAAACTTGTCCACGCCGTCACTGATTGCACGGTATTGACGTCAAGAGTACTCTTAAAAATTCCTCTAAAAACAACAAGGCAAAATGCGTCCTTCTGCAACAGGCGTCTACTCAACCTCCACGATCCTGTGTCCAGACTTGGGCATACTTATAATTCTTCTTTTTCTGAAACACTCGACATATTTAACAATAACACGCTGCAGTTTGTAAAAACGTTAAAGGCCATCACTTAAATTAGAACTGTATGCACTAACTTGCGGCGTTCACGCCGAAATTCCCCACTTTGAATGCACTTTTTTTTCTTTCTTTCTAGCAATTGGTGTTGGCGGTAGTACCCTTAAGCTTATCGTATGTTGTGACTTTGTGTTTACTTTTTATAATTTTTAAGTGTATTTTTCTAGGGCTTGTCCGTTGTTTGTGTTGTCCGTACTATTGCTTTATACCCTGTTCTGCCTTACATGTTAACACAGTGCACCTGTACCAAGACCGCAAGGTTGTTCCCGGGCACGAATAAAAACATTGATTGATTGATTGATTGATTGATTATTATTATTATTATTATTATTATTATTATTATTATTATTATTATTATCATTCGCTGCGGAGATGCCGCCTAGTACGGACGCATGCACTATCTGCTCCCGTGTCTTCTACGGTAGACAAAAGTTTCTTCGATGTTCAGATTGCAAACTTCGTGCGCACACAAAGTGTGTATGCTGGCCGGACAACGTCGACACCTTTCTTCAGTCTGGGGTAAGCTCCTTTCTCTGTGAGAGCTGTGCGATTGTCGGCGGTGCTGCGAGGCCTAACAGCGATGGCGTCGTCGGCAATCACGACAGCGACGCTGCGGACTCTTCCCGTACCCCTGCGGCCCTCTCTCCGGCTCGACAACTTCCCGCGGGGCCACCCGCCTCCTCTCCTCCCGTTGACCTTGGAGCCGGTGTCGAGTCCCTGCGGAGCCTGCTCCTCGATGCTATGGAGGGAATTTCGTTCCTGACTGACGAGGTCGCCGCCCTCAGGGACGAAAACGCACGCCTCCGACACGAGCAAAAGCGCGACGCCGAGCTACAGGCGGGTGCCATGGCCTTACTACGGACGGAGGTCCGGGGTCTGCGTGACGCACTCGGCCAGCGACGAAAGCCGGACGCGCCCGATCGCCGGCGGCAGCCCGTAGATGGGGCTGCGGGGGGGTCTTTGGGAAAAGACTCTTATGCTGCCGCTCTACACAGCTCTCTCCCCCAAGCTTCTCCTACGAAAATTGTGGCGGCAACCCTCCCTTCGGATGGCCAGAACAATGTTCCGCCGAAAGACGACATCCCACCCAGTGGCATCAACTCTGCACGACCAAAAGCTAGGACCCCGGCGCTTATCGGGGCGTCGGAAACCTGCAAGTTGATCGTTGCCCCTCCATCAACTCGACGAAGAGCCCTGTTCGTCACCAAGCTGAACCCGGACACCAGCTGCGAAGACATCAGTTCTCATCTCTCTTCCGTCGGAGTTGAGGAAGTGGAGTGCCGGAAACTAAAGACGCGCTACGACTCCTACGCCTCCTTCCACGTGTCTGTGGCTGCAAAAGACTTCGAAAGGCTTTCTGATCCTACCGTGTGGCCCAAATCATGCCTCTTTAAGGCTTTTCGAGGCGCCCTTCGCGAAGACCTGCTCCATGCATCCGAGGCAGCCGCCTCCCCTTTGAACGTTGGATAGACCAAGGATGAGTCACATTGATTTATTTTACCAAAACGTTCGCGGCCTGCGTACAAAAGCCGATTGCTTTTTCTCTAATGTTACCTTATCAAATTGCTCTATATTCTGTTTAACTGAAACATGGTTGTGTTCTAGCATCGGCTCCTCCGATTACTTCCCTCCTTGTTTTGAAGTGCACCGTCGCGATCGTGATTCTACCCCGCGGAGCAGAACGGGAGGTGGAGTGTTGGTCGCAGTCGACAGGCGCTACCGCTCTAGGAGACGCGAAGACTTAGAGAAATTTCCCGAGAGCGTATGGGTCGAGATTGAGGCTGCAAAGGGAGTACGCGTTTTAATCGGTTTATTTTACCTCCCTCCCCAGACACCGCCAGATGAATTTTATAGTTGTCTTGTTGGCATAGAGAATACAGTGAATGACTTACAGGGACGCGAAGTCTTAATCTTGGGGGATTTTAATGCTCCTGGAGTCAACTGGCCGCAGCTTGATGTTTTTACGGACAACTTTTACTGCAGGCAGAAAGGCACCCAGCTCTTAAACTTTTCTTCTTTCCTAAATCTCAAACAACACAATAATGTTCTGAATCACCAATTTAATGCTCTAGATTTATGCTTCTCAAATATGGACAGCGTGCGTGTAGCACGGGGTGAACTGCCATTAGTTCCTCAGGATACATATCATCCTGCACTTGATATAGTACTTTCTTTCGAGAATTCCTCTGTTCGTGCTAATTCTGGTGATTCCCCGCCGCACACCTCATATAATCTGTCGGCAGGGGACTATGTCGGGATGCATCATTACCTCACGAGTTTTGATTGGGCATTGATCTTGGAGTCGCCTGATGTGAATGACCAGGTCATGCTCTTCACGCAAACTGTTCGGAAGGCCATGGATACTTTTATTCCGTTAAGGACAGTTACTAAATCTCGCTTTCCTAACTGGTTTTCCAGTGAGCTAAAAACACTACTGAAAAGAAAGGACTTCTTTCACAGGAAGTTTAAGAAAAGTGGCCTTTTAAAGTGGGAAGTAGAATTCAAGAACTGCAGAAAGCAATGCAAGACGGTCCTGGAACGCGACCGCCAGGCTCATCGTTGCTCAGTGGAATCAGATCTTGTCAATAATCCGAAGAAATTCTGGAGGTACATTAATTCACGTTCTGGGAGGCATATCGAGTCGAAGATTGTCCTGGATAATCACGAGAGCGATTTGAAGTCCGTTCCTGAGTTATTTGCTGAGCATTTTAGGTCCGTCTACAGGGATAGTACGCAGCGTTCTGCACCTGCGCTGCCTCACTTAGATGGGTTTGGTGACTTGTTAAGTTGCATTAATGTTGATGAGGAGTCCGTACGATCCTGTATTAAGAAAATGAGAGCAACATTGTCAGTAGGGCCCGACGGCATTCCCTCTGCGATTCTCAAAACGTATCACGAAATATTCACGCCGGTACTGTGCTCTATATTTAACAACTCGTTAAGGTTGGGAACCTTTCCTGAAACGTGGAAAGTCGCTGCTGTTGTTCCAGTCTTAAAGTCGGGAAAAAAAGGTGATATTTGTAACTATAGACCTATTTCTCTTCTCTCTCCATTTTCTAAGCTCTTTGAAATGGTAGTTCATCAATTCCTGTCTTTCGAATTTCGAAACTTAGCAATTCCCAATCAGCATGGTTTTATGAGCGGCAGATCAACAACTACCAATCTTGTTAGCTTTATGTCTGCTGCATCTCGTGTAATATGTAACAGAGGTCAGTTAGACGTTGTCTACTTTGACTTAAGCAAGGCTTTTGACGTAGTCAATCACATTATTCTTTTATCCAAACTTTCCTCCTATGGAGTATGTGGCTCAGTACATGACTGGTTAAAAAGCTACTTGTCAGAGAGAGAGGCATATGTCCGGGTTAACAACATGAACTCTTCGTTGTACAGGACTCGCTCTGGCGTTCCTCAGGGATCTGTTTTAGGACCCCTTCTGTTCACAATTTTCGTAAATGACGTCTCTTTTGCTGTTTTAAATTCTTCATTCCTGCAATATGCTGACGACATAAAAATTTATCGAGAAATAGTTACTGAACGTGATTGTGCTAAGCTCCAGGAAGATGCATGTTCTTTCTACCGATGGTGCTCTGAAAATGACCTTTTCTTGAACCCGTCCAAAACCAAGGTCATGACGCTCTCTCGGAAGACTCACAATATCTCTTTTGCATATAATATTCAAGGAGAGACTTTGTCTAGAGTAAGTGTAATGAAAGATCTCGGAGTCATTGCTGATTCTGGGTTGCGTTTCTCTGATCACGTTGGTAGGCTGGTTAACTCGTCTTTAAGAATGTTGGGTGTTGCCTCTCGCTTAACCAGGGAGTTCAAAAACCCGACGGCTTTTATCACGTTATACTGCTCGCTATCCAGGTCACAGTTAGAATATGCCTCAGTTGTTTGGAATGGAATTTCTAAAAGTCACTCCTTGGAAATCGAGCGTGTGCAAAAAAAGTTTGTTTCTATCTTTAAACATCGCTACATAAAGGAGGATGTTCACTGTTTAACATATGAGTCTGCGTTAGAGCGTGTTGGTTTGCTTAGCTTGCACCGGCGTCGGGAGAACGCGGACTTACTATTTTTGTTTAAAACGCTGCATGGACTCATCAATTCTCCGAGCCTGTTATCTGAACTGTGCCTTAGGGTCCCACGTGTGCCTACTCGTCTTCTGTCATCTTTTTATGTTTCTAAAACGTTTAGTCCGGTAAACCCAATTGTGAGAATGGCTCAGCGTTTGAACCATTACTCTGAAAAACTTGATATTTTCAACCCTTGCTACAGGACGTTTGTCCTTTCTATTAAAAACTTGCCTGTGCAGGATGAGCATTGTTGAATTGCTCTGTTATGTCTGAATGTCGTCATCTCCATGTCGTGTTTTCTGGTGGTGCACTTGTTGTCCTTCGGTCTTGTGTTCCGTCTCTACTGTTACTGCCTCGTTTTTATTTTATTGTACTAATTACTTGTGCACTGCCTAGTATTATGCTAAAAATGTATCTTATTTTCTGCGGAGATGTGTATAGTGTTTTTTGTTTTTTTTTTATCCACCAGTGTACCAGCACCAAGACCTCAGGGTTGTTCCTGGGCACTGTATAATAAAGATTGATTGATTGATTGATTGATTATTATTATTATTATTATTATTATTATTATTATTATTATTATTATTATTATTATTATTAAAATTCCTCTAAAAACAACAAGGCAAAATGCGTCCTTCTGCAACAGGCGTCTACTCAACCTCCACGATCCTGTGTCCAGACTTGGGCATACTTATAATTCTTCTTTTTCTGAAACACTCGACATATTTAACAATAACACGCTGCAGTTTGTAAAAACGTTAAAGGCCATCACTTAAATTTGAACTGTATGCACTAACTTGCGGCGTTCACGCCGAAATTCCCCACTTTGAATGCATTTTTTTTTTTCTTTCTTTCTAGCAATTGGTGTTGGCGGTAGTACCATTAAGCTTATCGTGTGTTGTGACTTTGTGTTTACTTTTTATAATTTTTAAGTGTATTTTTCTAGGGCTTGTCCGTTGTTTGTGTTGTCCGTACTATTGCTTTATACCCTGTTCTGCCTTACATGTTAACACAGTGCACCTGTACCAAGACCGCAAGGTTGTTCCCGGGCACGAATAAAAACATTGATTGATTGATTGATTGATTGATTATTATTATTATTATTATTATTATTATTATTATTATTATTATTATTATTATTATTATTATTATTATTATTATAATACATAGCCTAGATATCTATTACCAGAACGTCCGTGGTCTTCGCACAAAGACTAACGAATTTTTTTCTAACGTCGCTTTTACTGCTGATTCTATTATTGTTCTCACTGAAACTTGGCTTTGTCCAGATATTTCTTCTTCTGACTTTTTCCCACCAAATTTTACGGTATTTCGGCATGATCGCGAATTCTCTAATAAGAAAAAGACGGGGGGAGGTGTTTTGATAGCAGTTGATGCGTCATTACCGTGCATAAGACGTCCTGACCTGGAGACATCGCTTGAGTCCGTGTGGGTAGAACTGCAAAGTGTCAATGGTGAACGCATTCTGCTTGGCGCATACTACTTGCCGCCCGACACCTCTCCTGATGAATTTAACCGATGTCTTCTTGCTATTGAAAGTACAACTAGTGCTCTAGATAATTTCAAATTTATTGTTCTTGGTGATTTCAATGTCCCCAATATAAGCTGGGAAACAGCTACAGCGTCTTCTAATAATTACTACCTTGCTCAGAAATCTACGTTCTTACTTAACTTTGCATCATTTACGAATCTAAAGCAACACAATTGTATTCCCAATTGCCAGGGAAACATGCTTGATTTGTGTTTCTCAGATTTAGATGATATACGTATAACTGAGTGCGCCTCAAGTTTAGTTCCACCTGACAGATATCACCCCCCTCTGGAGATCGTGGTAGCTCTTCGAGAGGGCATGAGGCGTTGTTTACAGAGTCATTCTAATGTGACTAGTCACAATTTTTCCGCTGGAGACTACGTTGGTTTATACAACCATTTTGCCGAATACGATTGGTCATCGATCATTCGATGCACTGACGTCGATGAACAGGTTCGTGAGTTCACACGCATCGTTCGAGAAGGGATGCACCAGTTTATCCCGTTACGGAGAACCGCAGGTTCTAGGTTTCCCTTTTGGTTTTCACGTGAATTACGCAGATTAATGAATAAGAAGTTGCACGCTCACAGAAAATTTAAAAAGAACGGTCTCCCTGGATGGAAATCAGAATTTAGGCGTCTAAGGTCTTCATGCAGGGAACTTATGAGGCTTGATCGTCAGAGGTACGTTAATTCTGTTGAGCTGCATTTAACTCAGAATCCCATGGAATTTTGGAAATACGTTCGGTCTCGATCAAAGACAAAATGTGGGAGGGAGATCACATTGCTGAACTCACAGGGAAACTCGACCACAGATGTTTGCGAAATTTTTGCCCACCATTTCCAGTCCGTATTTAGGCATCAACCGAACTCTCCCATTAACGCCGCGCCAGCTGCCTCTAGTAATTCAACCTGTATTGCGTTTTTTGATGAGGAGCTCTTACATGAGTGTGTAAAGAAGATGAAGCCGTCTTTGTCTTCTGGCCATGACGGCATTCCGTCGGTCCTATTGAAGGCCTATAGTGCAATATTTATCCCTATTTTGGTACACATCTTTAACAACTGCGTAAAAACCGAAGTGTTTCCCGTCTTGTGGAAAACAGCACTTGTTGTACCCGTACATAAGTCCGGTTCAAGAACAAGCGTCTCAAATTACAGGCCTATATCTCTTCTTTGTACATTTTCAAAACTCTTCGAAACAGCTTTACACAAAATATTGTCGTTTAAGCTCAAACATTCTCTCATCCCTAGCCAACATGGTTTTATGGCGGGTCGCTCAACCACGACTAACCTCACTTGTTTCATGTCAACTGCTGCTCAGGTCGTCTCTAATAGAGGCCAACTTGATGTAATCTACTTTGATCTAAGCAAAGCGTTTGATCTTGTAAATCACGACATGTTGCTGGCAAAGCTGTCAAGGCTTGATGTCCACAGGTCGTTACTTTTATTGCTCAAAAGTTACTTGCGTGATAGACTGTGTTTTGTCAGCTCGAATGGTAATTCGTCTGCTGCTTATCAGGCTACGACGGGTGTACCTCAAGGTTCCGTTCTTGGCCCCCTTCTGTTTTCAGTTTTTGTGAATGATGTTTCGGCTGTGATCCGTCACTCTTCCTTTCTACAATATGCAGATGACATTAAGATGTTTATAGAGGTACGAGACGAACGCGACTGTGTTCTGCTACAAAATGATGTATATGCATTCGAAAACTGGTGCAATCAGAATGCCCTAAAACTAAATAGTTCGAAAACTAAAGTCATGTCCTACACTAGAAAGACACATAATATTATATTCTCTTATGACATTCAGTCAGTTCTTTTGACACGTGTGAATGAAATCAAAGACCTTGGAGTTGTATTTGATAGTACATTACGCTTTTCGAGTCATGTTGACCATATTGTGAGCTCAGCTTTACGTACGCTTGGTATCACGTGCCGCATTACTAAAGAGTTTAATAACCCTAGTACTTTTGTGACACTGTACAGTGCTTTATGTCGACCACACGTCGAGTATGCCTCTGTTGTATGGAATGGAATCTGCGCGACAACCTCGGCTAGAATCGAACGTGTTCAGAATAAGTTCTTATGTATCTACAGACATCGTTTCTCGTCGCGCAATGCGTCCACCTCAAACGATGATCCAGCAGTCCCAGTCCAACATAGCTTGGCATTGCCCACCCTGCGGCGTAGGAGAGAACATGCCGACATCCTATTTCTGTACAAACTTATTCATGGCATCACTGACTGCGCATCATTGATATCAAATGTGCGTTTGAAAATTCCCGTAAAAACTACAAGGCAAAATGCATCCTTCTACAATGCTCCCGTAACTAATCTTCACGACCCCGTGTCGAGAATTGGGCACACCTACAATTCCTCTTTTACAGACTCTATTGATATATTTAACAATAACACACCGGAGTTCATCAGAGCGCTAAAGTTCCTCACCTAAATTTGGCTTCCCATTTTTTGCACCTGATTAAGTTGCTCAGAACCAATTTTTATACTCTCGCTTTCCTTTCCTCTCGCTATCGTGGTGGTATAGCGTAGCGAGTTTATGTGACATATGTGATCTTTTTTAAGTGTTTTATTGCTTACTGTTTGTTTGTTGTGTGTAGTGTTGTTTTTCATGTTTCCTGAGTGCACCTGTACTAAGACCGCAAGGTTGTTCCTGGGCACTTCAATAAAAACATTGATTGATTGATTGATTATTATTATTATTATTATTATTATTATTATTATTAGCTTTACACAAAATATTGTCGTTTAAGCTCAAACATTCTCTCATCCCTAGCCAACATGGTTTTATGGCGGGTCGCTCAACCACGACTAACCTCACTTGTTTCATGTCAACTGCTGCTCAGGTCGTCTCTAATAGAGGCCAACTTGATGTAATCTACTTTGATCTAAGCAAAGCGTTTGATCTTGTAAATCACGACATGTTGCTGGCAAAGCTGTCAAGGCTTGATGTCCACAGGTCGTTACTTTTATTGCTCAAAAGTTACTTGCGTGATAGACTGTGTTTTGTCAGCTCGAATGGTAATTCGTCTGCTGCTTATCAGGCTACGACGGGTGTACCTCAAGGTTCCGTTCTTGGCCCCCTTCTGTTTTCAGTTTTTGTGAATGATGTTTCGGCTGTGATCCGTCACTCTTCCTTTCTACAATATGCAGATGACATTAAGATGTTTATAGAGGTACGAGACGAACGCGACTGTGTTCTGCTACAAAATGATGTATATGCATTCGAAAACTGGTGCAATCAGAATGCCCTAAAACTAAATAGTTCGAAAACTAAAGTCATGTCCTACACTAGAAAGACACATAATATTATATTCTCTTATGACATTCAGTCAGTTCTTTTGACACGTGTGAATGAAATCAAAGACCTTGGAGTTGTATTTGATAGTACATTACGCTTTTCGAGTCATGTTGACCATATTGTGAGCTCAGCTTTACGTACGCTTGGTATCACGTGCCGCATTACTAAAGAGTTTAATAACCCTAGTACTTTTGTGACACTGTACGGTGCTTTATGTCGACCACACGTCGAGTATGCCTCTGTTGTATGGAATGGAATCTGCGCGACAACCTCGGCTAGAATCGAACGTGTTCAGAATAAGTTCTTATGTATCTACAGACATCGTTTCTCGTCGCGCAATGCGTCCACCTCAAACGATGATCCAGCAGTCCCAGTCCAACATAGCTTGGCATTGCCCACCCTGCGGCGTAGGAGAGAACATGCCGACATCCTATTTCTGTACAAACTTATTCATGGCATCACTGACTGCGCATCATTGATATCAAATGTGCGTTTGAAAATTCCCGTGAAAACTACAAGGCAAAATGCATCCTTCTACAATGCTCCCGTAACTAATCTTCACGACCCCGTGTCGAGAATTGGGCACACCTACAATTCCTCTTTTACAGACTCTATTGATATATTTAACAATAACACACCGGAGTTCATCAGAGCGCTAAAGTTCCTCACCTAAATTTGGCTTCCCATTTTTTGCACCTGATTAAGTTGCTCAGAACCAATTTTTATACTCTCGCTTTCCTTTCCTCTCGCTATCGTGGTGGTATAGCGTAGCGAGTTTATGTGACATATGTGATCTTTTTTAAGTGTTTTATTGCTTACTGTTTGTTTGTTGTGTGTAGTGTTGTTTTTCATGTTTCCTGAGTGCACCTGTACTAAGACCGCAAGGTTGTTCCTGGGCACTTCAATAAAAACATTGATTGATTGATTGATTGATTGATTATTATTATTATTATTATTATTATTATTATTATTATTATTATTATTATTATTATTATTATTATTATTATTATTATTATTATTATTATTATTATTATTATTATTATTATTATTATTATTATTATTATTATTATTATTATTATTATTAGCTTTACAGAACAAGTTTCTTTCCATCTATAGACATCGTTGCTCAGCGCGCATTGTGCCCACCACTACTGATGTCCCTGTCCCTGTTCAGCGTAGCGTGGCACTACCTACCCTGCTTCGTAGGAGAGAACTTGCCGATATCTTATTTTTATACAAACTTGTCCACGCCGTCACTGATTGCACGGTATTGACGTCAAGAGTACTCTTAAAAATTCCTCTAAAAACAACAAGGCAAAATGCGTCCTTCTGCAACAGGCGTCTACTCAACCTCCACGATCCTGTGTCCAGACTTGGGCATACTTATAATTCTTCTTTTTCTGAAACACTCGACATATTTAACAATAACACGCTGCAGTTTGTAAAAACGTTAAAGGCCATCACTTAAATTTGAACTGTATGCACTAACTTGCGGCGTTCACGCCAAAATTCCCTACTTTGAATGCATTTTTTTTCTTTCTTTCTAGCAATTGGTGTTGGCGGTAGTACCATTAAGCTTATCGTGTGTTGTGACTTTGTGTTTACTTTTTATAATTTTTAAGTGTATTTTTCTAGGGCTTGTCCGTTGTTTGTGTTGTCCGTACTATTGCTTTATACCCTGTTCTGCCTTACATGTTAACACAGTGCACCTGTACCAAGACCGCAAGGTTGTTCCCGGGCACGAATAAAAACATTGATTGATTGATTGATTGATTGATTGATTGATTGATTATTATTATTATTATTATGCATGCTATAGGAGAAACGGGAAAACTCAAGTTTATTACGTTAGTTGGTTATTCTCTACCATGAAACTTCTATCGTGTGTCCGCAAATAACAGCTAATATTGTGGGCAAGAATATTAAACGCGTTAGAATACCAATCTTGTTGAAATAAATGTTGTGTAGTTGACGGTCGAGGGCGACTTTGTTGGACGTTAACTGTGATGTGTTTAATGAGACAAGGGCTACCGAGAGTTATTGTGGTGTCATCCGTGATTTCGGAGTCATCAAAGTTCAGCAAACGATAAGTTAGAAGGCCTTTAATGGGGACATTCGCATCGTTTTAACCGCTTGTACATAGTACTTCGTGGTTAAATATTTTTCTTTGAACTGCTGTGAGGGCTTCCGTGACAAACTGAAACTAGGAGCGTGCCGTTCAGTCGCTGAACGTGCCATTTATTTAGCAACCGAAGCAAGCGACGTCGGTAAAGTCAATGGTACTCCGGCCGATTTTTTTTAATCGATGTTCAAACGCTTGACGAATGTCTATTTGATCTCCAAGAACCCGACATAATCATCGCAGCACGTCATAAAATGCTCGCCCTCGAGCACCGCGTACAAGCTTCCAATTTTTGCGTGTTTCTCCCTTAGACTTGCGTGTATTGCCTCATGGTGTAATAGGCCAAAACAACAAGGACGAAAACGAAGGGAGAACTAGACAGGACGCGGCGTATTGCCCGTCGTCAAGCAATGGCCGCCGGTGAGGCCAGTGACGGGCTCCCGATTCGCGATCCGGACTTGCACTGTGAGAGTTCTAATGCATTACACCCCCGAAGTGCTGCACGGAGAACAGGCCCCAAACGAACTTGCCGAATGCACCGAGTGCAGACTGATGCTGTCGCCATAGATGTTGTAGAAAGGTACCGACCTCAAACCGAAACTAGCGCCTTTTTGTTCGACGTGATTGGTGGGAATGCAAGAGTGCAGTCGCTGCCAAATGTAAGTTCCACGTTGGTTGCTGCAACATGGAACTTACATTTGCGACGACTTCCAACTAAGCAACTCGGCTGTGAGAGATATCTACAGACGGCGTAAGTTTCCGAGACCAGCTGACTACCAAACAGCATACACTTGAGAAAATTGATGGCACTGTACGCGCAAGAGCTTGCTTCGTTTTAAGCATAGTATTATGAGTGAACCACTGAAAGGATACGGCTTTAATCTAGTTCTTTGGAGCATCTAGCAATACGTTTCGTTAGACTTTTTATTTCCCTGGTGAGGGCATTGAGAACGAGAGCTTTCTCAAAACAAAATAGGACGGGGCAAGATAGCTGCCGTTCAAATACGACTTTGCTTGAGTCTCGGGCACCGTCTCCATGTTTAGCCTTCCCGGACGTTGAGTGAATGCGTCACAGGTTTCAGCTGTGGGAGCTTTGTCGAATAATGTTATACTTTTCACCCATACACAAATGATGCTAGCTCTCGCGTCCTCTGTGGCTGTCCTGGGCCTTTTATTACAAACTAGTGGGTTTCAGCGTCTTTACGGCTACAAAACGACTCAAATTTTGCAAATAAAACACGGGCCGTCGATTCCTCCCTTCGTGAAATATCAGACGCTTACAATTCAAGCTCGCGTTTGAGTTTGTGGCCCGCGGGACGCAATTTCGAGCAGAAACCAACTTTTTCTTTCACTTCCGCTGTTCGAATGCCGCATCGTAGCAGACAAACTCTCGTCGTCTGCTCTCGCTCCTTGCCTGAGCGAGGCATGACGGGATTGTCGGCACTAGAGAGCTCAAAGACAACGTACAGCGAGCGGCGTGAACGCTCGCCTCTCCGCGCTAGTCTCGTGCTCTTGTGCACCGCCTAGGGATCGCGGGGGATTTTTCGTCAACAGTTGCGAAGTTGAACGCGCGTTGGGAGGAGGAAACTTTGCGGCGTTCTTTTGGTCACTCCCCCCGCTACGTCAAAAAGCGAAGAATGTTTTGCTCCACGAGTTTAGCTTCCCTGCAGTACAAGGTCCCAGTTAAAATTTCTTACCAAGGAGTTAAACCACCACCTCTACTAAGCGTTGTTGGAGGACAAGAATCATAGCTCCTTTTTAACTTAAAAAAAAAAAACTTAAATGCAAAAGGTTATTTCATTTTATTTATTTTATTTTTTTTTGTTGGCCACCCCTTTTATAGATGTGTTTGCAATCCTTGACGTCCTCCGATACTGCTGGTCTGTTTACACAAAGAGTTTAATTTTTTCTCAATCGCCCTATTTAGAAATTTCGAGTCTTCGGTGAAACGCCCGGTGTAAGGTCAGATTTGTGGTGCTACAAGGCAGCGCTGCCGCGGTGCGTCCTCTATCGCTAGTACGTATCTGGTCTGCATTGTGTCGGGAAGTCCAATGCATTTTGAGAGCGTTACATATACGCTGTGCACCAAATTTCGAAATGACTCTTACAAAAACTGTTAACGGTGTTAACAAAAAAAAATGTTTTGACAAGAACACGGTTTGCATTCAAGACCGTTCGTTTTAGTTTCTGAACAATGGCAGCTCAGCTAAGCTCCATGGCACTCCAACTCTTTGTGGAACAGTCAGCCCTAAATAAAGCAACATGGACCTAGAATAATCAATGCCTTTAGCGTTAGAGGATAAAGGGGCTCTGGATGCCTTAATCGAATTTGTGGATGTGCGCGGGTACTTGAGCCGTCAGGAACCTATATTATCTTGAATGGAAAGGACCAGGGCCGGCGCACAGTTTTGGCCCTTGATGCCTGACAAGTCACAAAAGGATGGACTCGTAATGGTCCCGTGCTTTGAGCTAGACGTTTTCTCCCGTAGTTCGACGGCCAGCGTATTTGTTGTGAGTTACGAAGAGTACTTCCGCCGATGAACACTTGTTGACACTCGGCTGCCGCGCGTGGTTCGAAATTTTTAGAGCTTCTGTACAGAATTACAGTATTACTAAGCCGTGGCGGCATTGAAACCATGTCAAGGGAAGCATACACTTTTACTCGAGCAAATCCTTTCTGAACTAAAAGGGATATGGACAGACAGAACCGACCTCAAGCAGAAAGTTGATAATGTTAAAAAAGAGGTGTCTATAATTCCGGAACTTACAAAAAATTATTGCAGTCTGAAAAATAGATATCGAACTTGCGTTAGTTCATAGGAATCTCAATGAAAAATGTTCATAACCAAGAAAATTCCAGTCGGCGTGATACCCTAGTTATAAAAGGCATTAAAGATATAATTAATGAAACAGAAGAAAAACTGAGAGAGGAAGTGCTTGGCCATATCTTTCGAGACAAATTGCAAGTAGAGCTCACGAGTGCATACCACGTCTACGGAATCGGAAGTCTTCCTTCGGATAAGCCCAGACGAGTCATCCTGTGCCTTTCAAGCTTCAATTTAAAAAGCAGTACTGCGCAATGATAAAAAGTTGAAAAGGACCGATGTCTTCACCGATCAGGATATTTGGTTCTCTGCATCTGCAAACAGAAAGAGTGGTCAAAACGTTGCACTTGTCTTTGATCAGTTCAAGATTGGGGGTACTGCGCACATACACATGGGACGACATAACGAGCCGACGATGTCTTGTGCGTGAACAAATGACCCGCAACCCATAAGAAGTTTTGTGCAGGCAGAGGAGTGGCATACGCTGCCCCAAAATTTTAGCTTCCTCAATAGAAACGCACGTAGCCTTGCAAACAAAAGTATGAACTTGGAGCATGTAGTAGTCGTACACAAACTTCATGTCGTAGTGCATGGTTTCAAAAAAGTGCCTCCACTCTGACATCCAAGATCATGAGGTCAGCCCACTCGGTTATAATATCGTCAATAGCAGAATAAAGTGTGCTAATATTATCCCTCCCCCCCCCCCCCCCCCCATACAGAATCCGCGTGGTGGAAGATTTATCTCGGAATTCCTGACGGCATTACAGGCGCTGTATATGGGCCACATGGGGCTGAAGTAGCTGTTGTGGACAAGTTGAATGACTTCATGCTTGATTTTTGGATACAGCACACACGTGATTGTTGCTGGAGACCTACATATTCCGAGCGTGGTATCCTATACCACGCTCGGAATGTGTAGGATAAAATGTTACCGGAACAAAGGGAGGAGGAATCAGCGGTTGCTATATGTTCATCAAAAAGTGAGGGACTCTACTCGTATACAGCATTGTATCGAATCAGTTTTGAATCTTTATTTTAAATTGATTTTCAAGTATTAAGACCATATGTGGTTGATGTAATATAGTTATCTCAGATCATTCCACTGTTCGTGTTTATATTATGTTAAGG
The DNA here is from genome assembly GCF_016920785.2 of Ixodes scapularis. Classification (NCBI taxonomy): domain Eukaryota; kingdom Metazoa; phylum Arthropoda; class Arachnida; order Ixodida; family Ixodidae; genus Ixodes; species Ixodes scapularis. Next base: position 162,372,759 of record NW_024609868.1, on the reverse strand, counting down.
ATTTCGCGGGAAAGGGAGTGACGCTTTACAAAATGAAACGAAAGCATCGAGCACTCAACCGTCGAAGAACTAACATAGTCAAAACACAAGTATTCGAATGTCAAGGCTGTCCTCTACGTCCGATTGTTTCGCTTATTAGATCGCCTACCTACGACCTCTCGAAATTTCTGGTGGAGTTACTGAGGCCATTGTCAGAGGAGAACACGCTGTCTCTTGTGAACTCTCGGGATTTTGTAAGCAAGAGCTTGAGAATGACGACGTAATGGCTTCCTTTGACGTCGTCTCTTTGTTAACGAATTTTCTAATTTCGGTTAGGTGTTGATGTCGTGGAAAAACGTTTGCCAGATGATTGCACGTTGGGATCCCGCATGCCCTTACTGGTAGAGGATAATGTGATTTTGTTGCGGTTTTGTTTAAACCATACTTCCTACTTTTGACAACGCGGTGTACCATGAGATTGACGGTTGTCCGATGTGAAGCCCGGTGTCCGTTACGGTGGCCAATTTGGTAATGGAGTATGTGGAGAAGTTGTTCATGAACTCATTGTCTTTCCCCTTGAAAATGTACTGCCGGGATGTTGATGACACTTTCGTAATCCTGAAAAAGGTGAACTTGCATGCTTTTCACTTGACGCTGAATAGTATTCACACGCCGGCTATCCAGTTCACGTGTGAAACTGAGAGCGACTGTGTGCTGCCGATTTTGGACGTATTGGTGCGCCGGGTGGCTGGTGGTGCTTTAGAGATTGAACTGTACCGTAAACCGTGTGACACCGGAAATGTTTTGTGTTTTGATTCCCATCACCCGGTAAAACACAAGAGCGCCGTGGTACGGACACTGCTGTCGCATTGCGATGTGATGTCTTCAAATGATGACCTCCGGGCCTTAGAACTGACAAGAATCTCCACTTCCTTGGGCAGGCGCAGTTATCCAGGATCCTTCAGAAGTGACACGCGTAAGCGCATGCAACAGTGCAGAGTCGACACTGGAGGCAAAAGGAAGCCGATAGTGTGTATTCCCTATGTCCGGGGAACCTCGGACTCGATTAGAAGAGTTTTGGCACCTTTGGGCATCCGGACTATGTTCAACTCTGCGTACACTTTGGCGAACGCGTTTTCTAAGCCGAAATACATTACCCCTGCCAACGCCCAGACAGGTGTGGTGTGCAAGGTGAACTGTGTCGACTGCGACGCCACGTACATCGGAGAAACCGGCAGATGGAGGAGCACTCTACTTAAGGAGCACAGAAGGAATGTGGTGAAGACCACACATGCCACAAGAAGTAAGCCTGAGCTCGTCGACCACAGCTGGACGACTGGGCGTACGTTTGACTTGTACAATGCGGCAATCTTCGCTCGTGAGCAGCGTTGGGCCCCGAGGAACTTCGTGCAATCGTAGTTTATCCGCCGGGACCCTAAGGCGTGCAACACAAACGGGGGCCCCCTACCGGACGTTTACGGAGACTTGTTAGAGTCGACTGGTTTTTGACTCTCCCCACCACCGGGCCAGTTCATAATGATGATGCCACTCGGATAGGTGGCGAAACGTATGTGTTGTTGTTATATTTTGTTGTTGTTGTGTTAAGCCAGTGTAAACTTATTTCACTACTCTTCTGTGGAGAGCTTTCGACTGGCCTAGGCAATTTCTCTTTAAGTGCCGTCCTGCGTTTGAACGACCACCGTGCCAAGTACTGTATTACGTGCGCCTTTGTCAATTTTGGCAGCTTCAAAATGCTCGAAGCGTCCGAGATTTGGAAGCGTCCGGAGTCTTCGTTCAAGCTCGTCGAATGCCGACGGTCGTTCTTCTGTCCGCTCGAACTTTACGGCATCCTTCGTAAAGTATACAAGCAGCGCGGAGGGTTTGGTGAAGCCCTGCACGAAGAAGCGTACAAAGTAGTGTCAAAGCCCAAGCAATCTTCGGACGGCCTTCATGTCCGTTGGGCGGGGAAACGTGTCTACGGCGGACGTCTTCGCAGGGTCATTCAGTATCTTGGCCATGTCGTGAGCGAAGCGGCAATTTGTCGGCTTGAGTGTGAGTTCGGCATTCTTGATGGCTTGAAGAACGGCCCGAAATCGCCTTAAGTGTTCGTCAAAGTCACTTGAAAATACGACGACGTCGTCGTGGTAGGCGAGACAGATTTGCCATTTAAGGTCAGCCAGCGCGGTGTCCATAAAGCGCTGAAATGTTGCAGTGCAGTGCACAGCCCGAATGGTGAGGCAAACTGCTTTTGGTCTCGCAAACTGCTTTTAAATTCATACACCCCGTCGGGCGAAACGATTCTGTCTTATCGCGAAATTGTTCGTCGACTTCGATCTGTTTTCAAGTCAATGGTCAACAAAATGTCGGACGTGGCGCATCCGGTTTAGGGTGCTATCGATTCGGGGAAGCGGGTAGACATCTTTCCTCGCCACTGCATGTAGTCGATGGTATTCCACGTAGAACCTCGGTGCTCCGTCCTTCTTTGTTTTCTATTTTACAAAGAAAACAGGGGACGCTCATGGTCTACTTGAAGGTTGTATAAAGTCGGTATAAAGCGTTTCATGGAACTGTTCTTGTATCACCTCCCCCTCTTTTAAAAAGACCCGGCACGGCGACTGGTGAACAGGCACTGCGTCGTCGTTAGTAACGATGCATTGCTCTGTTACCGCCGTTTGTCGCACCCTTGATGACATCGCAGAGAACTCACTGAACTCGCTGCGAAGTTCAACTGGCCGTCGCCGTTCTGAAGCGGGCAGCTCAAGGTCGGCGTCGGCTGTAAAGGCAGCGTGCAGCTGAACTGCGACTGCAAAGGTTCCTTCGAGATTTAAATAATGGTGGTTGACGCTCGAAGTTCTTCGACGTAGCCCACGGCGGTACCCTTCGTTATTTGTGTTACAACTTACCCCGTGTCCACCGCTCTGTCTTTCGGGCGGGGTGCCCTACGCGCCATGGAGGCATACTGCCTTGGTGGCTGTTACAGAACGCGGGTTCGTTCCCACAAGCCCAACGATATAATCCCTAGCTGCAGCCACAAGCTTGTGACGTCAAAGCAGAAAGGATGTTATTTTGTTGACAACGACAAAGAGCTACAACAAGTACAACAACATATCAACAAAGAATAACACACGGCGTGCGCTGCCCGATTGATAACAGCATTTCTTATTTTCTAAATATTGCAGACGCTTGATTGAGTTGCAGATCCACTTCGACCGGTGTTATTCAGAGCGGTCTTGGCCACTTGGGGCTGGAACCTCCTGAACCTCTGGCTCTCTTGGCGACTCCTGGTCGCCCGACTCACGGACGAGTTGAGGGTCGACTGGATTTCAGCAAGTTGTCCTATGAGACACCATCGAGTGTTCCCTGTCCTCCAGGCTGAACTTAACTACTGCAGAATTGGTCGATCTGTCGACGGGCTGTACCGTCTGTTGTCTCGATGAGTAGCATCCTCGATCCAAGCTTGGTCTTGACCGTCCGCGGGGACTATCTTTGGCCTTGACCGCAGTTCCGGAACCACACGGGAACCTCAAGGTTCCATGGTTCCGTTGGCTCCTGTGCATAGCCGGATAACCTAGGACGGACTGGCACAGACATCTCTAGGCGCGAACGCACCAGAAGCCATGAACTAATTGTCCTGGAGACCTTCTGCAAGCGAGCGGCGTCCGACGGTAACTGAGAAGAAACTGCGCTAGCCTTTTTTCTAAATCTCCTCTCCCTCCGTTATCTTGGCAAGACCGGTTTTGGTAGTTCTGAGGGCGCGTTCAGCTAACCCGTTAAGTTAAGGGTGATATAATAATAATAATAAAAATAATCTTTATTGGCTAAGGAGAGCTGGGGCAACACGGAAAGACGACAGCCCGTACCATGGAGGCCCGCAGTGCCACTTCTAGTGATGATGATTATGAGATGATATGTACAAGAAGAGGACGACGACGTATATATGAAAGAGAGGTACTAACGATGCTTAAATCGAGCCCGCGGCCAAGGGCGCGGGCCGATGTTATTTGTGATTTGGACCCAGTTACTCCCAGTGGGCTGCTCGGGTGGCCGGTTCCCCGTCCAGCTGGCAGAAGTGTCCTGGCAAGCTCTCCAGGGTGGCGTCCGCAGGCACCACAGTGCGTTGGGGCTGGGACAGCCCTGGCGGCCGGTGGTGACGAGGACGCCATGCATGATGAGTACGACCCGTTCCTCCGAACCGCCGCACAGCGAACACATGGCTTCACTTTAGGAAGTCTTTCAAGTGCTGAAAAATAAACTGAAGTCCATCATTGGAAACGACCGTTCTTGGCAGCCCAAATCTGCTATACAATTCTCGTCACTGAGTCACCGTGGTCTCTGCCGAGGTCGATCACATCAAACAATCTTCAATCCATTTTGAGTGAGAATCAATGACCATCAGTAACATCTTGCTTCAATCGCTCCCGCAAAATTAATGTGTACTCGCGACCATTTTTCTCTTATTTCCGGCCAGTTAAAAGGAGGGCACGCGAGAGGCATCGGGGTCGCTCGTACGCACTGATTGAAACCCCTGTTTCTTCTTTGCACCTCCCCCTCAATACCGGCCACCAAAACAATCACCCAGCATTTCTCGTCATGGCCGATATTCTCCGGGATTCGTGCAACAGCGTCAGCATATCCGGGCGGACCTTGTGAGAAATCACCAGGCGTCCACCCCAGTAGAGCAGCCCACTGCATGTTGAGAGCTCCAGTTTTCTAGAGATGTATGGCTGCAAACCTGACTGTTCTTTTGATAACCTAGCAAGCCAGCCGTTCTGCACGTGCCTCCGGACCTGCATCAACGTGTCCTCTGCTCTAGTTAGGTCCTGAAATCGCTCTGTGGGCATGAAAGATTTGTCTACAACGTGCATGGTTAGCACGTATTCTGGAAGATCGTCCTCTTCTGGTGGTCATTCCTCTGGAAGTGGCAGTCGGCTCAATGCATCGGCGTTCGCGTTCTGCTTAGCCGGTTGAAATTTTATGCTGTACCGAAAGGCGCTGACGACCAGTGCCCACCGTTTAATTCATCCGGATGCCAGCAACGGAAGATACAGGTATTCCCGCCATAGCCCCACCAACGGTTGATGGTCCGTGACTAAGTCGAATTGGCGGCCAAGCAGGTAGCCGCGAAATTTAACCACTCTCAACACCAATGCAAGTGCATCTTTTTCGACCTGTGAATAGTTTTTGTCTGTTGACATCAGTGTCTGTGGCCGAAAAGCTATCGAATGATCCACGCCCTTGACCTTGTGCGAGAGCACAGCTGCCACCCCGATTGATGGCGCGTCACACTCCTGTAGCCGAGACTTGTCGGGGTCCAAACTGTTAGGACCGGTGACGTCAACAACACTGCATTTGCATGTTCTGCGGCTTCCTCATGACGAAGCCCCCAGTTCCACTTGTCATCTTCATCGAGCTGCGCGTACAAAGGCGCTAGAGAGGCGGACATGGTGAGCAAGAACCGGTGGTAGTATGTCAGTAGCCTAAGGAAGGACCGAAGTTGGCTTACGTTTGCAGGTGTTGGAGCATCTCGCGGTCTACAGCACCTCCACCTCTAGTGGTTGCCGCGCTTAGTTTTCCAGGCGGGACGTCGGAGAGAGGCTTTCTAGGAGGGACCTATGGTCAAGTAATGCAGGACGTCAGGGTGAAGGCGAGTGGGAATTTCGTTGAGAAACGTCAGCAGTAGATGCGGACAACGAAAGAACTCCTCGATTTCTCAAGAACGCACGCCATAACGTGAGCGGGGGTCGTTATGGTGGAACCCGCGTAGCTCGAGTTGCCGGCAGGGGCATCGCCGGCGTAAGTGATCGGCTTCCACACAGTGAAAGCAGATAGAGCGGTGGTCAGCCGTTGTCCACACGCTCGTCGTACTGGCTACAGGGCGCACTGAGGGCGCGCATCTTGGCGCCCGGAGTACTACAGTGATGGAGCATAACGTGGGGGTGGGAAGGTGCCTAGTAGTGTTGAGCAACGGGATGCTGGAGGCGACGAGCCACGGCGGTGTATGTCAGTGCCGGTGCTTTCTGTGCGGCGTCGACAGGGACGTCTGGCTGGAGTTCTCGTTGGAGCTCTTCGCGCACGATGTCGACGGTGGAGATTGATGCTGGACTATCAGCGGCAGGAAGCATCATTCAAAGCTCCCCTCGAACGACTTCTCCGATGATACCGCGAAGGTTGTCGCGTCCAGCGCTGAGCTCGGCGTGCGGCGGTGCGAAGGTTGAGGCGTCGCCATGTCGGTAGCGGTGGAGGGCTCGAGTCGCCGGCACTCGCTCAATGTTGGTTGCCTCAGTGACAAATACATCAACCGTCGTCGGGGTGTTAAAGATGAGGCCACTGAAGATGTTGTCCCTTACGCCAAGCAAATGGAGTTGTAGTTTCTTTCCTTATGTGGCCTGAGGGGAGGGGCGGGAACTCAGGCGTAATACATCTTCCACTTAGCTAGTGAAGGTCTCATTCGGGCTTCGGGTTCCTGACCGATGCACGTCTTCGGCTCTCTCTTGTCGATGTTGACATGAAAACGTCCATCGGAGACCCTCTTTGAGCAGTTCCCAAGTGGTGATCATCTTTTTTTGGTTTTCGTAACAGTGTCACGTCTTTCCATCAAAGAAAATATAGACAGTCTGCAGGCGCTGCTTCGGTTTCCATTCATTACGACAAGCCACTCGTTCATACTGCTGGATCCAATCGTCAACATCTTCGATAATATCACCGCAGAATGAAGCAGCTGTCCGAGGGGCAATGGGCAGGTAGACGATGGGGGCGGCGAGAGGGATTTGCGACGACTGGTTGCTCATCGTCGGCTTCGCCAAATGGTGGGTCTTCTCCGGCAGTAGGCGAAAATCCGGGCAAACCTTGAACGCGACGGCTTGCTTCGACCATGTCGTTTCTATTGACGGCCTTCTTGAGCCGTAGACTGGGCTTTCGCTGCCATACCTTGGAGGGGTGCGCTTCACCGGCTCCGTTCCCCCTCACGTCCACCAGAATGTGACAAATGACAGACGATGAGGCAGGAGATAACAAAAATGAACTCAAGGTTTAATGGGGGCGAGCTTGTGCCAGAAACGAAAAAGAGAAACACACATCGAGAAAGCAGCAGCGAGCGTCGACGGCGGCAGCAGCAAGCGACGTTGCATCGGCGTAACAGCTCGCTATTGCGAGAGAGAATCAGTGAACGAAACAGCAATACGGCGCTCGGCGATTTATCTACTACGCTCGTCATCTCGAATATTTGGCCAGGAATGTTCAGGAAAGAGCTTGGGCGACAGTGACGAAGCAAGGTCATTTTACCCCCCTTATTGTTTCCGCTCCGGGTAACAGTACGCGAATCTTCTAGAAGAACATAGAAGCGTATATTCTCGATCATGCACGCGGCACTATTATAGCGCCGATTTGAATTCGAGGGGAGGGCTGGACCTCCTGGCTACACCACTGGTTCAGCCATATTGTCACGAATGACAATTGATGAGGCGAAAGAAACTGAAACGAACTTAACGTTTAATGAGGCGAACTTGTGCCCAAAACAAAATAGAAAAAGTGTACCGTCGTAGGCGTCGATGGCGGCGAAACAGCAGGATCGAACTTTGGGGCAAAACTGACTTCGGCTCGCCACGCAAAACCCCTTATGTAGACGCGTGGGCTTCTGGGACATTCGGCGTAGAATGTTCGGTGCGCAGAACATTCGGAACTCGGTCAGACAACAAGGTTGTCAAACCTATGAGAATGCCCAGTGGAAAGAATAAATAAAAAAAGATTCCGCTCCCTGCAATCGAACCTGGGGCTTCCGTGCTGCAGCCAAACACGGTAACCATTCTGCCACGCACGCGCTCGCTCGACGACGCGCGTGGCATTACTCCCCCATTTAAGAAGAGCATAATCTCGATGCAACTTGCCTGGAAAGGAAGCAGCAAAACAAACAAAAAAAATGGGAAAATATGGAGGCTGGTAAAACGTAGTCCTATCAAGAGTAGCATGGAATACAATTCACAGTCTTATCGTGCGTAGCACGGCTTGAGTCGCACGACGTCGACGACTTCAGGTAGTCCCCGTCGTGCGACTCATGGTGGGTGGAGAGATGATAGTTTCGTCCGGAATATCCGGGCTCGAAAAGAACGTCGATCCGGCGAATGTTGTACTGGGTAATATCGGCAAGTTGTTGATCTTGAATCTGGAATTGGGCAAGCTGGGGAGCTTGTTGAGCCACCACCTGGGTGTCGTGGCTCCCATCGTCAGCTGGTGCGTGGGGAGCATCGCAACGAGCATGATCGTTACTTTTTGGCCATGCACCAGCTGAAACGGTGTTATTCCTGTGGTCTCTTTTTCTGCCGTGTTGTAAGCACACGTGTCGTAGCGTAACACCCTGTTCTAAGTCTTGTGCTCTACGTCGACATACATGGAGATCATGTCGGCAATAGTTTTGTTTAGCCTTTCTGTGCGTCCATTTGTCTGCGGATGGTACGCAGTGGCTCGACGGTGGCCCGTGCCACTGAGACGAAGGATCTCTTGCTTCAGCTGGGCCATGAAAGATGGTCCACGGTCTGCATTGAGGATCTCTGGGGCACCGTGCCGGTACTAGGACAATGTGCTCGATGAAAAACTTGGCGACTGCAACAACCGTACCTGATGAAAGGGCTTTCGTCTCGGCGTACCGTGTGAGATAACCGCTCGCGAAGAGTAGCCATCGGTATATTTGCGTTGATGGTGGGAACGGTACAGGTAAATCAATTCTGATTTGCTGGAATGGAGCAGATGGTGGCATAATAGGGTGCAGAAGTCCTGTCGCTCTAGTCGGTGGTTTCTTCCGTCGTTCATACTCGTGGCAATTTCGGATGTACTGATGGACTGATTTTGCAAGCTTGGGCCACTAGTAAATTTCACGTACCCTGGCAAGAGAGTCCTGCTGTAGCCGAGGTACCTCACCGTCGAGACATCGTGGGAGGCTTGAGATATTTTTCACGAATACTGGAAGGGATGACCAACAGCCACTCTGTGTTGTTGTAGCTCAGGTACTCCTTGTAGAGCACACTTTGTCGGATGGAGATGGTTGGTAGTGTTTGTATGCAAACGCGGGGAACAAAGCTTCCTTGTCCCTTTAGGTTTTCTATGAGTCCTCTCAGCTCAGGATCATCTCTTCGGAATGCTGTCATGTCACTTATATCTAATGTGCCGATGAAATACTTGTCGTCGTCGTCTTCAGTGCAGGCAGGACCGGCCTCGATGGGGGCCTTGACAGACAATCGGCATTACTGTGCTGTCGGCACGACTTGTACACCACGGTCATGTCAAACTCCTGCACTCGTAGACTCCACCGGTCGGGGCGTCCCGAGGGATCCTCAAGATGCGCGAGCCAGCAGAGCGACTGGTGGTCTGTAACAAGTACGAACGGACTTCCGTACACGCACGGGCGGAACTTGGTGATGGCCTAGACGACGGCGAGGCGTTCCCTCTCCGTCGTGGAGTAATTACCATCCGCCTAGGGCAGTGTCCAGCACGTACAGGCGATTACCCATGCTGTTCCCTTCTGTATTTGGATCAGCCTCGCGCCAATCTCTGTGTAACTTGCGTTCGTGTGAATTTCTGTTTGAGGACGCTGGTCCAAATGGCCGAAGACGGGAGGTTTTTGAAGTCTTTGTTTAGGCTCGTCGAACACACTCTGGTGCTCTCCTGTCCACAAAAACTTGACGGCACCTTTGTAACCTATATTAGTGGCACAGAGAGCTTCTTATGCTCTCGAACGAAACGCCTGTAGTTGCGACAGACGACTAGAAAATTTATGACGCCATTTATTTCCGATGGGGGAGAAAATGCGGCAACGGCGCGTGTCTTCCCGGGGTGGGAACGAACACCCTCGCCGCTCAAGACGTGGCCTAGGCACTTGAGCTCACCATAAGCGAACCGATATTTCGCTGGTTTCCGAGTTAGTCTAGTGGCCTTTACGGCTTGAAGTACGGCGCCGAGTCGTCGTGCGTGCTCGTTGAAGTTGCTGGCGAACACCCCACTGTCGTCGAGGTAGGCGAGACGGCTCTGCCATCTTAAGCCTGCTAGCACGTTGTCCATGGCACGCTGGAAGGTTGCCGGCACTGTGCAAAATCCGAAGGGCATAACTTTAAATTCGTACAGTTGGGCGGGCATGACGAAGGCAATTTTTAGAGCGCAGCTTTTAGTCGCCCGTTTCCGGCTTGAGGAGCACCGCCGTAGCCCTCTGCGTAACCGTGCGTTGCATTATGAGACGTTTCCCATAATGACGTCAGACGTGACGTCATGTGTGACGTACCGAAGTTTACCCTCGTGAGGGTTATGAGGGTTACCCTCACGAAGGTTACGAGTGTTAATCTCACGATGGTCACGCGTATACCCTCACGAGGGTCGCGAGGGTTGCCCTCACTAGGGTCACAAGGGTTACCCTCACGAGGGCCACGAGGGTGACCCTCACGAGGGTTACGGTCCCGAGGGTCACGAGGTTTCCCCTCACGAGGGTCACTAGGGGTGCCTTCACAAGGGTTACCCTCGTGATATCACATGTGTTAGCGTCAGCATTAGGGTGATGGACATCAGCTCTTTTTGAGTATCCGCCATATTGAATTATTACCGAGACCACCGAGGCGATCTGGTGGGTATTCGGCCTGCACCCAAGTTCTCAAATTTGTATCAATTTACATTATTATAAGTTTTCCTAAATAAACCACCCAGTTTTCTATTATAATCACAAGTGGGATACAACTACCGCTTACATCGATCGGCGACAAGTTCCGGTGGTGTGTCAGCGACCACAAGACTCCAACGCTGCGAAGCCTAACCGAAAACCACCTGTGACGCAGTGAGACCACGCTATGTCGGAACTTCAAAACTTGTGTGACCTTTGCGGGCATCTTCTAGCTCCGATTCCCACAAACCCTGTCTCCGGATGAATATGACACTGCAATACTTTGCTCTCGGCAAAAGGGTTTATTCACTCACTCATTGCCTTGGGGGGGGGGGGGGGGGGGGGGGGTTTCGGGATCGGGGGACGGTCATCAGCGAGGCCGGGGGAGAGTCCGCTGCCACAGCAGCTTCTCCGAGTCCCAGCGGTGGTCGTCCACACCGCGTCATGGGGACGTCGTCGTCCAGGGTCGCTGTCCGGTCCGTTTGTCGAGTCCGCCACCCGACGTAGTGCCTGCACTCCCTGCGCCAGCGTCCAGCGCCGTCCGAGCTCGCCTCCGTGACCGGTCCCTTGTGAAGTCGGCAGCCCAAGCCCTCTTCCTTTGTCTCCGTTCCCCTCTTAAGACCTTCCCAAGTCCTTGTCCCGTCGACCGTCCAATTGGGAACCTTGCTGCGAGCCGACCCTCCGACGTCAGCGCTGGGTGAGGGGGCGCTTGCCCCGTTCCTCCCGGAGAGCTCGGACGTTCCGCGACAGGACGGCGACAGGAAACGGGAAGGTCACGGGGAACGAAGGAGCGCCCGACAGTACGGCGGCAGGGACCGGCAAGGTCACGGAGAGCGGAGGAGCCAGGGAGAGGGGGTCCCCACACCTTCAATGTCGAAGAAGTACTTCATGCCCGACCCGTCACTTCAGGACAATACTCCTGCCGTGATCGAGGTGATGGCTCAAGTGTTGCGCCGGAATCAAGAGCTCCTCGAACGCCTGACGCTGTCGCAGATGAGTCGACCAGCGCCTTCGGACGTCGCCATGCGGGTGGCTCCGGATGCGTCGGCAGCGGTTCCCAAGTTCACGGGACCTGAGGGTGATATTGTGGCCAACGAGTGGATCACGGAATTCACCTAAGTCGCCGCGTTGGCAAGATGGGACGACGACGAGAAAAACACTGTGGCGAAGCTCAAGTTGTTTATACCCGCGCGCGATTAACAGCAGTCAACCAGTATGCAAAGCAAAACTTGTTCTGCCATGGAGTCCAGTTTTCGGGGCGCGTTCGTGCGTCCACCAACCAGGACGGAACAGTGACGGATCATGGAGCAACGAGTTCAGAGGAAAGACGAGTGGCATGAAACATACGTTCGCGAGAAAGAAAAACTCTGCGTTCGACTCGGACTAAGCGTAGACGAAACGAAAGAAGAGATCGTCAAAGGACTACGTTAACTTAGGACAGATAAAGAAACAGGATGGCCGAGTGTTAGCGTCAGTATCAGCGTTAGAGTGATGGACATCACCCCTTTTGAGTATCCGCCATATTGGTATAATATTGTCACGGGTGGTGACCAAAAAAACAGGAAATAAAAAGGAAGAAATAAACGTTTAATGTGGCGAACTTGTGCCAAAAATAAAAGGGTACAAAAGATAATAACAGAGCGTCGCGGGCGTCGAAGTCGGCGAGACAGCAGAGTTGAGCGCTGGGGCGAAACTGACTCCTGCTTGCCAGGCGGAGCCGCTTTTGTACACGCGTTGGCTTCTGGAGCATTCGATGTAGAAGGTTCGACGCGTAGAACATTCCAACCTCGAATCAGCTAGACGGTTCTCGAATTCACTAGAACATCACATTACAGTCTAAACAAAAATCCGTAGCCACGGCCAGGAATCGAACCCTGGCCATTCGCGTGGGAGGCAAGCGCGATAACCGTTAGGCTACGGCCGCGCTGCCTACTTGGCGCGCGGCATTACTCCCCCCTTAAAAAGTGCATCGCCTCGATTCAACACAAAACAAAACAAAGCACAGAAAAAGAACGGCAAACTAAAGAGTCATTTGAAACACACAAGATCCACAGTCCTATCGAGCGTAGTACGGCTTCAGGCGCACGACGTGGACGACTTCAGGTCGTGGTGGGCGGCGTGATGATGTTCTTGTTCCGTCGGGCATCACCTCGTAGTTCAGCTCGCCGAGGCGACGAAGTACCTTGTATGGTCCAAAGTACCGTTTCAGCAGTTTCTCACTGAGGCCGGATGTGCGTCCACACCCACACCCTGTCTCCGGGCTGGAAGTGAACGTCCCTGCGACGAAGGTTGTAGTGGCCCGCGTCGACGCGTTGCTGGTCTTGAATCATGAGTCGGGCGAGCTGGCGGGCTTCTTCGGCGCGTTGAGCAACCGCCTGGGCGTCGTCGCTCTCATTGTCAGATGGCTCATGGGGCAGCATTGCGTCCAGCATGGTCGTAACCTTCCGACCATGTACCAGATGGAAAGGGGTGAATCCAGTGGTCTACTGAACCGCCGTATTGTAGGCAAACGTGACGTAGGGCAACACCTCGTCCCACGTCTTGTGCTCTACGTCGACGTACATAGAGATCATATCGGCGATTGTCTTGTTGAGTCGCTCGGTCAGCCCGTTGGTCTGCGGGTGGTATGCAGTGGTTCGACGATGGCCGGTGCCACTGAGACGCAGGATCTCTTGCGTCAGCTGGGCCATGAACGAAGATCCACGGTCTGTGATCAGGACTTCAGGGGCGCCGTGCCGGGGGACAATGGATTCAATGAAAAACTTGGCGACTTCAACAGCCGTGCCTGCTGGAAGGGCTTTCGTCTTGGCGTACCGTGTGAGATAATCGGTGGCGACGATAATCCAGCGGTTTCCCGACGTTGATGATGGGAAAGGGCCAAGTAAATTCATTCCGATCTGCTGGAACGGCATAGACGGGGGAGAAATCGGATGCAGAAGTCCTGACGGCTTCGTTGGCGGTTTCTTGCGTCGCTGACACTCGTGGCATGATCGAATGTATAGCTGAACGGTCTTCGGTAGCCTCGGCCAGTAGTACTTTTCTCGAATCCTGGTGAGCGTCCTGCTGTAGCCAAGGTGTCCAGCCGTTGGGTCGTCATGGCATCCTTGGAATATTTCGTCTCGAAGGCTGGCTGGAACAACCAACAGCCATGCTGTGTTGTTGTTGACGAAGTTCTCCTTGTACAGCACCCCTCGCCGCATGGAGAATGTATGCAGGATTCCTAAGAAAGCACGGGGAACCGAACTCGCTTGTCCCTCTAAGGGCTCGATGAGCGCTCGCAGTTCAAGGTCGTCTCGTTGGAGTGCTGCCATGTCGCTGACGTCCAAGGCGCCGAGGAAACACTCATCGTCGTCGTCTTCGATACAGGCAGGACCGGCCTCGACAGGAGCTCTTGACAGACAGTCGGCGTCATGGTGCTTCCGGCCGGACTTGTACACAGCGGTCATGTCGAACTCCTGCAGTCGTAGGCTCCACCGGGCGAGGCGTCCGGAGGGGTCTTTCAGATTCGCGAGCCAGCAGAGCGAGTGGTGGTCCGTGACCACGCGAAAAGGGCTTCCATACAAATATGGGCGAAACTTCGTTATTGACCAGACGACAGCAAGGCACTCCTTTTCAGTTGTAGAGTAGTTCCTCTCCGCCTTAGACAGCTTCCGACTCGCGTATGCGATGACTCGCTCTGCCCCATCCTGCCTTTGAACAAGCACCGCGCCAAGTCCGGTGTTACTGGCGTCCGTGTGAATCTCTGTATCAGCGAACTGGTCGAAATGGCCTAAAATCGGGGCGTCTGGAGTCTTCGTTTCAGCTCATTGAATGGCCGCTGGTGTTTGTCTGTCCATTCGAACTTTACGGCGTCCTTCGTGAGGTGCGTCAGCGGTGCGGACAGCTTGGCGAAGTCCCGAACAAATCGTCTGTAGTAGGCACAAAGTCCGAGGAATCTTCTCACGGCCCTCTTGTCAGACGGCGGCGTAAATGCAGCCACGGCGCGGGTCTTCTCAGGGTCAGGGAGAACACCTTTGTTGCTCACGACGTGGCCAAGGAACTTAAGCTCACCATAGGCGAATCGACACTTTGTTGGCTTGAGTGACAGGCCGGCGGTCTTGATGGCTTGAAGCACGGCTCGAAGTCGTTTCAGGTGCTCGTCGAAATCTCGTGAAAATACCACGACGTCGTCGAGATAGATGAGGCAGCTCTGCCGTTTCAGACCTGCCAGCACGGTGTCCATGACACGCTGGAAGGTGGCTGACGCAGTACAAAGCCCGAACGGCATCACTTTGAATTCGTACAGTCCGTCGGGAGTGACGAAGGCAGTTTTCTCCCGGTCGCGCTCGTCGACTTCAATCTGCCAGTAGCCACTCTTCAGATCCATCGACGAAAAATATCGGGAGTGGCGCAGTCGGTCTAACGTATCGTCGATGCGGGGGAGCGGATAGACGTCTTTCTTCGTCACAGCGCTCAGTCGACAATAGTCCACGCAGAACCGCAGGGTTCTGTCCTTCTTCTTTACAAGGACGACTGGGGACGCCCATGGACACCTTGAGGGTTGAATGATGTCGTCGTCCAGCATTTCTTGGACTTGATCCTGAATCATCTTCCTTTCCTTTAAGGAGACTCGATACGGCGACTGGTGGACAGGGAGCGCGTCGTCGTCGGTAATAACGCGATGTTTCGCCATTGGTGTTTGGCGAACTTTCGACGACGTGGCAAAACAGCCACGGTATTCAGCGAGGAGATCAACCAGTTGCCGGCGCTTAGGAGCTGGCAGCTCGGGGTCAATGTCGATCGGCGGCGGCGGCGTGCTGTTCTGCGACGAGGTTTCTTCGGAGATTGCGGTGATCACGACTTGCGCCTGAAGCTCATCGACGTGGCCCACGGTGGTACCCTTCGTTAGGTGCTGCGGCTCCTCTCGAGAGTTCGTCACAAGAACAGTTGTACGTCTTTCTTGGAGGTCCGTTACGCCTCTTGCGACACCGATTCTTTTTTCGAGGAGCAGTTGGACGCTGCCTTCCAGAAGAGCTTCACCGCGCATGGCTGCGTCGGTTATAACGGTGACGAAAACACTCGACCGCGGCGGTAGGTTCACATGGTCGGCGATAACTCGGATTGTGGTTGACGTCGTGTTGGTGTCCACCGGCGGTAAAACAGGCTTTCGCAGCGTCAGCTGGTTTGCCCCGAGGTCGATGACGGCGCCATACTCGCAGAGAAAGTCCATTCCGAGGATAACGTCCCTTGAACAGTCTTGCAGAACGACGAACTTCACGGGGCACGTTTCACCGTGGATCTCGACGCGAGCAGTGCATCTGCCGACTGGTGTGATGAGGTGCCCTCCGGCGGTTCGTATTTGTGGTCCATCCCACGGCGTGGTGACTTTTCGAAGGCTGCGGAAGAGCCTCCCACTCAAGATCGAGTAGTCTGCTCCGGTGTCCACGAGTGCTGATCCGTCGTGCCCGTCATTTAGGTTATTGGACACCGCTGCCGGGGCGTCGTTTCGGTCTCTGGTAGCGTTCGAGTGGGGGACCTCCGACGTTCGTGGAGGATCTTGGCGTCGGTCGTCTTCGGCAACTCCACCTCCAGGGGTTGCCGCGCCTAGTTTCCCCGGCGTGGAGCGAGGGGCGACAGGCTTTCACGTCGGGGTCGGTGCATCGGCGAAGCTGGACGTCGTGGCGAAGGCGACCGGAACTCTCGGCGGAACGGAGGCTCGGGGGACTGAGGTCGTCGCAGGTACTCGTCGATTTCCCTAGGCCGTTCACCATAACGGGGTCGCGGGTCGTTCGGGTGGAACCCGCGCAGCCCGAGTCGTCGGTATGGGCATCGGCGGTAGGTGTGGTCTGCTTCCCCGCAGTGGAAGCACAGAGGGCGTCGGTCGGGCGTTCGCCACACATCGGTCTTCCGGAGTGCACGAACAGGAAATAAAAAGGAAGAAATAAACGTTTATAAACTTGTGCCAAAAATAAAAGGTACAAAAGATAATAACAGAGCGTCGCGGGCGTCGAAGTCGGCGAGACAGCAGAGTCGAGCGCTGGGGCGAAACTGACTCCTGCTTGCCAGGCGGAGCCGCTTTTGTACACGCGTTGGCTTCTGGAGCATTCGATGTAGAAGGTTCGACGCGTAGAACATTCCAACCTCGAATCAGCTAGATGGTTCTCGAATTCACTAGAACATCACATTACAGTCTAAACAAAAATCCGTAGCCACGGCCAGGAATCGAAACCTGCCATTCGCGTGGGAGGCAAGCGCGATAACCGTTAGGCTACGGCCGCGCTGCCTACTTGGCGCGCGGCAATATTGAGACACCGAGGCGGTCGGATGGGTATCCGCCTCGCATCGAAGTTTCCGAGTTTGTTTCAATTTACGTTATTATAAGTTTTGTTAAAGACAGCACCCAGCTTTCTATTACCCACCTGACGTCACGTGTGACGTCATTACAAAAAGACAGGACGTATGGCGTCACATGGCGTCACACACATCTAACGTTGCCAATATTCCGGCTGAATTTAGCGGGGAAATGTTTGCACAAAATTTGGCGAAAAAATATTCCCACTAAATTCACCCTCATGACGTCAGGTGTGACGACACGTGTAAAGTTGCGCGTGACGTCACGTGTGACGTCAAGAGGGTACAAGTTTCCCGCTAAATCTCGGGAAAAATTTCCCCCGCTAAATATAGCGGGGAACGAAGAGGAACACATTTCACTCCTTCTGCTCAAGAGCTGCGCTCTAATTCAACGTTTCAGAAAATTTGTAAACGTCTTTAATTTTTTTTCTCGTTCCCGTTCGTGAAGCTCGATCTGCCACGCACAACGGACCGCGACGTCCGTCTTCTGCTCGGCAGGGCCGTTCAATACGGCCGTCAGGGCCGTCGGTGCCTCGCCAACCTCGCCTACTCTTCGCTCCGGTAAATCCTACCTGGCGGAAGAGGGCGCAATGCCACGACAACGTTCAATACAACCAACCACCCAACTCGCATGCGACAGGTCATGTGCACCTCACGTGGATGCAAGTATCTTCTCATTCATAAAATTAAAAAAAAATTTTGACAGGGCATCAAAATAGTCACGTGATGCCCTCCCCGTTCTTCTGGCGGTTATCGCTCGAAAGAGAGAACCGAAGCCAGCCAGCCAGTTATAACACTTGCTACGCATTAAGCAAGTCGAATAATGCGTAAATGGTATCAAAAGTCACCTTATGGATTCCTGAACACATAAAGATTGTTGTACAAGCATGCTGGAGAAATATTCTCACCTGTAATTGCGTCCACACGTGGAAGTGTTTGCGGTCGCAGTTCCCACCGTAACTGAAAACAGCCACCTTTGATACGAACGTGAATTGGCTAAGATTTGCGCCTGGCCTTTCTAAAAACACTTGCAGTTCCTGTTCCGGAATCTTGGGAGGGGGCTCGTTGGCATTTATCGTGCTTTGCGTTCCATCCGACTTTATATATATATATATATATATATATATACATTTTTATGTTTACTAAAACGAAAGCTAAAATGAAGAATTGTCTGTCTGACTATTCTACCTAAACTTGGCGTTTTCGAGCAGTTTTCGTTTTGCTGGTTAAATGCTGCATTTTCATCGATAACGTAGCACAACACTCGCAATTAAAACGACGGCTTGTATCGAGATTTTTTTTTACGCTTTCGCTTGCGTGGATTAACGGCCTTCTGATTTAAGGGATTGTACCAGTCTATAATCAGCGATCCAAGAGATTTTGTTTTCCGCAATAAAAATAATTCGAAAGTGCTGCAGGTGCCTAAATATCGTTTTTTTTTTGTACATAAAAATATAAGAGACAGAGAACCCCTAATTTCTCTAATCCACCTGTTGTTAATATAATAGTGATACGCTTTTTTAAATATTGTTTACGTCCTATTATCTTTCCGACATGTTTTTATATAAGTACGCCGAAGAGCAAATCAAGAAATTAAAAGCCTGAACATTAAGTTACGCCCTGCGTTTCTGAAGCTATCAGTGTTTTTAGAAGGCTCATGTGGTAACTCCTCAAATTTATGCATCTTTGTTTTACTTCATTGAGCTCTACTGTTTTCACCTGTTTATCAATCGTCCTGATTTCTCTATTTTTATTTTTTTATTTGTATTTTTTTAAAGTGTTTTAAATTAGCACGTTGTAGGAAAGTTACCTGAAAATATTTGCTGCCGATCATACTGAAATATCGGTTGTATTTGATGCAAAACATTTCTAGTTTGATTAATGTTGTAAAATATAGTTCGCTTTTCGGAAGCTACATTTCTTTATACAAGTTAGTATTCCCATGTTCCGTTTTAGAAGACGCGTTAAAGTTTAAAATTCGTAAATATGAATCTTAATTTTCTCCCATCCGCAGATCGAAGTAAGCGAGGCTTTATTTCTTTTTTTTTTCCATCTCAGAAATAACGGACGTGACATTTCAGCCATGGAAATCCATACCCAATTCTACATTCTAAATCTGGCCGGAAAACGTCACGGCCATAGCGATGATGTCCAGAGTTTTCAGGACTTTGCCGCAAACTGATCCGTCCCCATTTCATTTATTTCTCCTTAAGGGCCCTGTGGGGCATTACATAAGGGCATTTCATTTATTTCTCCTTAAAATAGCCGTGTACAACGCCACTGTTGCAGTTGATCCCTCCCCTTTTTAATGCTGTCAAGGGAAGCAGGAACAGCTATAGGCGGCTTCGTAGGTGGCCCTGTCATTTTTTTTCGGCCCTTTTCTGCAGGGCCGCCAAAAACGGCTACCCATTGGTATGTGCCTGAAAAAGGCATCTGGTTACCATGTGAAACAGCAGACGACAGCAGTGCTGCGGAATGGGCACCCGCCCATTCCATTCCGATTCCATTCCGGGGAATTAGTGTTTTCGATAATTCAATTCCTTTCAACTCCTAGGAATGGGGACACTGGACCCATTCCAACTCATAGAGTGGCTGAATCGTTCCATTCTAATCCGCTAGTTCCTAAACGTAAAACAAAAATGGCATTTCACAGCTACATTGTGTTCAATGTGTTGCCGGCATGAGCAGCTTAAAGCTGACATTAACAAACGCATAGACAATTGCAAAAAAAAAAAAGAAAAAAAAAGCTAAATGCCTTAAAAAAGCACTAATTTTACTAAGCTGACAGTGCTGGATTGCCTGGGTGACTCGTAGTGTCCGCCTCGGTCCATCCCAAGGTGAAACGAAGCATGCTGAGGCTAAAGTCAAAGGGAAAGAGCGGGAATCCGCTAGCTTGCTTGTAACCCTAACCCACCTGAATGTAAACATGTAACACAGAAAATAAGCATCGGAACAAAGGCCAAGTAAAAGGCGGACTTACACGTAAACAAACACTAAAAAACAAGCGCCGGAGCCAAGCGCAAAAGGAGAAGAAAGAAGAGAGAAGCCACCTGGGCGTAAGACGTGTCTTTTCGATCGTCGGAGAGCCAGCCAAACCAGTGCCACAGACCATGTCTTCGATCGACAGGGGGTTCTCACGCTGCCCAGTTACAAGCTGGACCGCAAGCTGGGACACTCCAAGGCCCGCTTTCGTAAAGACCGCCGCCTGGCCAACACCGGCGCCAACCCCTGCAGGGGTGCTGGACTCCCTGCACCGCCGGTAATTCGGCCGGCTCGTATGCAAGTATGGCACGTCAAGAGCCCTCTCCAGGCGCTTGAGACCGGCCTGCCAGAAGTAAGCAGCCCATGGCAGCACCGCGAAGAGTGCTGCTAGGCCTAACACACCATAACTTTCATCTGTACATTAAACCGTCACATAATCACCATCACTAGACACGGCACCGCGGGCCTCCTTGGTACGGGCTCTTGCCTTTCTGCGGTGCCGCGGCTCTCCTGAGCAAATAAAACATTACATTACATTACATTATCTCGCTTTGTTTTAATGCCGAAGCAAATACACTGTTCACACTTCAAAGGAGTGCGCGCGAATGAACGTGGAAGGCAACAGGTCTGGCACCTGCTAAACAACGCTCCTCGAACTATAATACCCCTGTTACACGGGCACACTTAACAGCGGTTAACTCAGCTTAACTGCTGTTACGCGACAGCACAGATACCGCGCTATACCCTCGGACAGCTATTCCATAAGAAGTGAAGGGCGCGCGTTCACTGCCTCCTCTGCTCTCGGCTGGATGCCGGCAGTTTGTACTGCCCAGCGTGCACCGCTGGCGCAGCAAGCGCGAACGCATGCGAATAACGGCATTTCTCTTTAAGGTGTGTAAAGAGGACTAATATTAACGCACAAAGCTAATCGGAACCATCTGCGGCTGTCGTTTTCTCTTATCGTGGTGATCTAACCCTGCGTGAGAGTGTGCGTCGAAACCGCGGGACAGTTAATTGGCTATCCATAATGCTGGCGTCAAAGGATACAGAAGGAATTCGACGCGGGTGGTATATACAGTAAAAACCTTTTCACGCCATTTGACGGGTAAAATTTGCCGGTTCAATATTGCCAGCATGGTTTCCCGTAATCTTGAAACCGTATTGTCTGTAAAAACAAGGGATAGAATTTCGTAAACTGACGGAACGTCACTAGCTCTCTTTAAAAACAGTTATTAGTTTTCTTTCTCCCATTTTACGGGTAAACGTTGCCGGTTCAATACTGCCGATATGGTTTCCCGCAATATAGAAACTAAAACGTCTGTAACAAACAAGACGTATATTTCGTAAAATGACGGAACGTCTGTAGCCCTCCGCACTGACAGCTACCCGCAGAAAATATGAAAGCTGTCCACACTAAATGACGAAGCACTACACCATCCAGCCTTATATAGGACCAAAGCTACGAGCCATCTATACCACTTGCACCTCCGATACCTCTTGCGAATCCCCTCGACGAGCTCTAGCTGTACCAGGAGTATCACCTGACTATCGGAGGTGCAGGATTGGTGCGGATGGGTCGTAGCTATGGCCTTCAAAAAGACAGGAAGCTCTCGTGCCTCGTTAACTGGTGCAAACAGCCTCCATGTTCCAGCAAGCCGAAGTCACATGAAGCTTTGAGGGTAGAGACTGGTATGGGGGGAAGGAGAGTTCATAGCTCCGTCATTCAATATATGAACTTGTATATTTTTTCATCCTTAGACAAAACATAAACGTGTTCATGTCTTGCAAAGAAAAATTAAGAGAGCACACAACTTGTAAGACGCATTGCCAGGATTTTGTTTGTGTGAGATAAGCTGCTCCCATGGATGACAGCTGAACGAACGGAACAATTAAGAAGTTTCGCCACAATACCTTTGTTGGAAGAAGGCATGTACCTTGTTTAAGTTTCGAGAAATGTTACATTATCGTTGTCCTTGTGCTGGCCGTCCAGATGCACCTCTGCGGTAGCTTCATGGTGCTTGTAAGGGCAGCTTGAAATAAAGAGCAAAAGAGGGTTCGAAATCAATACACAATCACAACAAATTGTGTATGACATACATGGTTTAAGTCAGCGAGCAACGTGCTTACCAACCAGCCCAGCTCTTCACCTTTCTGCTGTACATGACATATAAAACAAACCTCCCATAAATTGAACGAAAGTAAAAATTGGCATAGATTTGAATACTCAATACAATGAATGCCCGAGAAATAAAACTAGCAAATAAAAATTGCATAACCATTCAGTGTTTTTACGCACATTCAATTGAGCTATATCTCCTTTAGTATATACAGTAGGCTCGCGATAATTCAAACTCGGATATTTAATACCTCTGGTTAAGCCAAACAAATTTCACATCTTCTGTTGTCCCCCGGCGTTTTCAATGTATTCAAAAGCCGCTTAATTGGAACGGCGTTTTCGTGTAATTCATACTTTTTGTTCTCGCGGCCCCGTTGAGCGATTTTTTTTCCGAGCACTGGTGCACTGCGGAGAAGCAGCACCTGTAAAGCTTGCTCTCGCGGTGTTGCTTTTCCGCAGTGCGCCGGTGCTCGGGAAGAAGCACACTCAACGGGGCCAAAGCACAGCATTTTTCTACATGCGGAACATAATGTAGGTAAAACAGCGCAGAACGACAAATACAAAAGGAAGGAACAACCAAGACGGGAATGGCGCTGACACGCAACTAAAGGTTTTAAAACCTTTAGTGGCGAGTTAGCGCCCGTCCCATCTTGGTAGTTCCTTCCTCCTTGTCTTTGTCGTTCTGTGCTGTTTTACTTACATTATGTTTAGCCTACACCAACCAGCCCAGCTTTGAACTTTGGTACCGTATATGGTCGATGAAAGGAGCATGCAGAACCAGGAAATTTATCATGCTGCTATGGCTCGCTTTGGACGTAACAGCGCCGCACACTTTTTTCTCGAAGTAGCAAATGTGAAATTTCATATTAGACAACTGCGCGGTGTGATGCTGCAATGATAGTTTCGCGGCCTGTGGGGACGCGAACATGTTCGGTCCAACCAGGCTGTCGTTTGAATGTCTGCTGCTTCGTGTGGATGCTCTTGGGAGAAGGACAAACGGCGGACATGATTAATCACGCTGATTGTCAGTACGTTGTGTAAATTAGCCATCAATGAAGGGTTCTGTTCGTTTTGAACGTGATATAAAATAACTGAGCAGCACCATTTCGAAAGATGGCTAACCCCTCCTCAACCCCTGATGCGTTTGTGTGAGTTTCGTAAGTGGCGTCAACGTGCCAGTGCACGAGACCCGTGCAGCACTTAGAAGCAAATGGCAGTGCAGCTCTGAAATGAGAGGCACATGGAAGTGAATGGCAGCGCAGCACTCACTCGTAGGCGTGTCTCTCGTGTTCACTCCATTAATGCTGATCCGCATGTAAGCGATTTAGTGAGAGACGAGACGAGTGACGGCGACAGCGAGGTAGATTTCTCAGTGTTGCTCATTGGCATTTTTATTTCTAGAAAACGTCGCTCATCTCATTGATTATTTGCTCCCATCGCTTTCAAGGGTTTTGCCTCGTCGCGCGACTGACCGAGCGATAGCGAAAGGTTTCGTCATCGCTTGTCTCGTCACTCGCTAAATCGTTTACATGAGGTTTATACTTTATGGTTGTCGGCGCTTGCAAAAATGTGAAGCGTTACTTTTATCGAGGTCTTTGTCCTGCAGCTTGGAGAACTTTGGGTTCCAGCGAAATGCGACCACATGATTTCTCACTGTGCTTATGAACTGAGAAGAAAAGCTGAAGAGGAAGTACTTGGAAAATCAGTTCATGGACTCTGCAAGAAAGTTCTTTAAAATATCTCTTTTCTGTTTTCTTCTGTCACTGCTCAATGCGCGTTTTTCTTTTCCAACCTTCTCAATAAAGTACCGCCAAAGGGTTCGTAAAAAAGCTAAAAATACACATAACTTTGTATAAAAATCTGTGCCCCAGTCGTAAAAGAACTCTTAATACTCTTCGTGAGCTACATCATCAATACGGACCCTACTTCTAAAGGCACACGTCACTGAATATTTGCAGTAGTTTACGAGTACGAAAATTGAACTTGAATCAAACCTCCCGCAGTGGAAGCAAATGGGGTGCTAATAGGAGCGCTTTCACGCTAACGGGTAGTTTTAGCAGTCGTGGGTTCCTTAACACACACCGTCCATTATAGCTTGCTTGGTAGTACCAAGTCGCCACCCGATTTTCAGAACTGAAGTTTTTTCCACCGATATACGAGATAAAGCTCCCCCATACACTTAACCAAGTGCCTCGCTCGCCCCCTCCTCTGCCCCCGCCCCCCCCCCCCCCCCCCCGGCCTCTGGTTGCTTGCTGGGTAGTACTTTTGACTATGGGTGCGTTCTAGCAATCTGACTGCTCGCTCAGTGGCAGGTCGGTTCCGGGACTTATTTGGCGAAACCTCGAGGGTCATCCCATGCGAAAAACACGTGTGCGACAAGGAGCCGCACACGTCCGCTTACACGCTGCCTGCACACACAAGAACAAGTCATAAACGCTCCGGAAACAAAGGACTGAAAAAAATAAAACGAATGGGCGAGCACTCACCAATTAGACTAAAATCCACAGCTGATCCCATGGGCACGCCGGCCCCTGGGAAGCGTTTATTTTTCCAAGAACTTTCTTCAATCTTTTTCGAAAGCCTGAAAACGCCCGAACGTTTGTAACTTGCTTTGGTTTTGCGTTTTGTTACGATGACGATGACGATGCGGCGAGGCGGTGATGCTCGTTAGTTTCCACCAACCAATGTTACTAGAACATTCAGTCGGGAAACTCCCCGTCAAAACTTGGGCCGCTGGCGTCCACCGACAGCGAGCTAAATACGACAGCAGCGCCACTCTTTATTATTTGTCTGTACTGTGGTCACCTTGAGCTTTTAGAAAGAATGTTTTTGCGTAAAAACAAACGGAAAAGACTTTTTTTGTATGAAATTTATTGGAGTTTAGTAGCAAATGATGGGCGCGTGATGTTTTTAAAATGTTTAGCTTGCAGGGTTTTGCGGCACAATTAATATTGTTTTTATACAACCATGCCTCAGCGGTGCTTTCAGGTAGCGCGTCCCGACCTAGGTGCATTTTAACTTCGGTAGTAAGTCGCGGCGCGTCCGCTGGAGAGACGGGGGTATCACCCCTGTAACCTCTTCCGCTGTATCTGTTTCGGCTCCAAAATGGCCGATTAAAGCCAGAATAGAAGTAACGTACAGTTCCTCGAGTGGCCGCTGCGGGAGAAATGGCGGCGTTGTGTTCGTCATGAGCTCGGTTCTCGAGGACAGATCGGGGCCACGTTTTCAGATAAATTTCAGATGGCAGTTTCCCAACTGAGTGTTTCAGTAACGTTGCCACCAACCAACGAGGTAGAGGGGCTTAGAGTGATCAACCGGAAGTTCGGAAGTGGCGCCCCCTGGGTGCCGCCATGTTGTACTCCAAAGTGATTACTCGTCACGTGACCTCACAAGAGCCGTGACGTCATCGGTAAGATGTAAGCGCTCAGAGCTGGCGGATGCAAGCTTGTTCGGTGCGCGGTATAGCCGCAATGTGCAGCTGCTTTCCGACGATTTCGGGCTTCTTCGTGCTGGCTGACGCCGGTATAATGTGAAAATATGAAGTAATGAGACTTTATACCCTTTTTACGCGAGATGATCTGGATATTAACGCCTGTGAGACAGCGTCAGCGGTATCGCCGTACCCGTGCTCGGATCCTCGGTTGTCTTCGAGGATCGATAGAACTTTGAGTGCTTTTAGCATGAAATTTTCGCATTCTCTTAGCTTTGTTTTAACGTTGGAATGTCTGAAAATCGACGCAAAATGCATGTGCCGGATGTAGCGCCTAGGGGAATTTGTTTCAGCCCTAGGTAACTGCATAATCACAGCATCTTTTAGCGAAGAAGCTCCTAGAGGTCTTTACGTTTTGTAGTTATCAACAATATTACGATGTTACTTCTAGCATAAAACATTCGCATTGTTCTAGTCTCGTTTTACGTTGGAATATCTGAGAATCGAAGCGAAATGTATACGTGGCGTTAGGGCCTAGGGGAAGTTGTTTCTGCCCTTTGTCACCGAATAACCATAGCAATTTTTAGCGAGGAAGCTTCTGCGATCTTTAACCTTTCCTACTAATCGACAATTGTACATTCAATCGCAACACTTTTTTGAAGTGAAAAGCTGGCGTTTGCTTAATTGAAGTTCACGGGAACTCTTACAAAGAATTTGAACCAATCGTTCCCATAAACGTTCATTACTTCTGTTCATAAAACAGTTTATTTGTCCACTTGGAACTCTGAACACTGCAAGTCTTCGCATTCTTGATTGATCAGTGTACAAAATGTTGCGTCCGATGTCCTTTAGAAATTGCCTTGTCGATCGCTACCAATAGTTCAGAGTAACCTCCATGCGTATGATCATACTCCTCTTAGATGGTTCTCTAATCTATCATTCTAACATCTAGAATCTCTAAAAAAATTCAGCCCCACTTTTTAGAGGTCCAGAGATAAAGCCACAGATATCAGCAATTCGTTAAATGTAATGCAAGTCAGAGATAGAAGATTGACTGCACATTTTTATTTTTCGTAAGATTTATTGGAGCAATATTTTTTTCATCAAAGGTTCTTTGTATTAGTCGGTCAATAATTTACTTGTTTTGATTACCTGGACAAGATGATTCATATTTGTGTTCATACCTTACCCGAAGAGCAGTCTTGTTGAAAAATGTTGACTACCATTTCTTTCAGTCTCTTCAATAGACTATTTTTCAAAGTTGTGGGCTGCCTATACTTCGTTTTGCCATAATTTAGAAAAGGGCAACCGCCACTACCTTCCGAGCCAATCAGAAAGACGGTGTGAAAGTGTGTGACAAATCTGTGCAGAGGAGCACTCTGATGATATGTTGTCATGTCCTCTCTCAAACGTCCATATTGACTCCCCGAGACTGTTTCCTTCGCCGTTTGCCAAACTGTGTTCAAACGAATTACAGTAGCTACTACTCTAATTACCCAAGGCCTTCATACTTTGGGCATTTGTTCGACAAGAATGTTATGTCCGCCATCACTGTAAAATGAGGCTCAGCACCTATTGGACTCGAATTCTGCATTAGCGTTCAGCGTGAACTGGGGCCTATTCGTGTGCTCTACGCCGAAAAAAAAAATGGTGACGGTCGTTTTGCTTGACAGGATTTCTAAAAGGGTCTATTGTCATACGTACAGGAAGTGTCCTTCTATATAACAATGCATCAACACATACTATTAAACTAGAGGCTCAGAGAGGTGTGTTTATTTTTGCAATTAACAAGTTACATCAATAATTATTCCTTACGAGTGTAGTGCTTACCTTCGGTAGCTGGGCCCGTTTTGTGCTCATTAATGTCAGTGTACATTGATGTTATTATCGTGTGTACTTTTAGGTATCCTCTCTGCGATGCCTACAAAGGTCCCTGAAGGGAATAAATTAATAACTAAAATTTTCAAATCATTGGTGCTGGTTTTCGAATGCACCCCATGTTCCGGAGAGGTAGAACGAGTGCAGCCCCATGCAACAAGTCTGCCAGTCTGGTATGTCCCATTAATTAATATCGAAGGTCAGAGATGCGAGCGTCCTCAAAAGGACCAGTGCGTGCATTGAACACAATTCTTGGTGCATAGACTCTAACGGCGTAAAGGCAGGCGGAAGTATGTTTATTTGATTAGTGTATGAAATATGTTTACTTCCACTTGATTATATAATTATTGATTCTTAGCAAATGATTCCATAACGAGATCTTTCTGTGGCACTCTCGTGTCAGGTGTTCAGTCGTCTCTTAGCGAAAACTAGGTTACTTTAAGTATACTTTACGGTCTTTCAAGATACTCATTCTCAGGAAGTATACTAAAATTGTCCTTAAAGGATGCTAGCCAGAAGTAGGCTTGTACTATTAGTGTCCTTTCTTAGTATGCTTGAAGTAAGTACTGTAATAGTATACTTTTAGTAAACTAGCTAACACCTAAGTAGCTTCTAAGTTCATGCGAAGCGTCTTACTAGTAGCCTGCCCTGGGTATCTTTTAGTGCACTAGAAGAACGTTATGGAAGCAAGCTGGAAGGATCTTGTAAGTATTCGTGCAGTGACTTATCAGTTGCCTCTCTAAGGTTCCTTTTAGTGAACGAAAAGTTTACTATGGAAAATCGCTGAAAGGATAATCGGAGCATGCACCGAGTATGCTTAGCTGCGCTCACCATGAAATGAGGACAACATTGGGCTTCGTCGCTGTGTCTGTGTCATGAAATGGCGTCAGCAGCTCGCGTTGTTTCGAGCGCTGTGGCGTTTCAGTGATGTACGTGAGCCCCCTGATCAAGTTCTCAGCGTTCCGGTGGCAGGCGTGACCGACTACGTCTGCGATTGCACCGTCCCAGAATGAGTG
Source organism: Ixodes scapularis (assembly GCF_016920785.2). Taxonomy (NCBI): domain Eukaryota; kingdom Metazoa; phylum Arthropoda; class Arachnida; order Ixodida; family Ixodidae; genus Ixodes; species Ixodes scapularis. Next base: position 162,344,395 of record NW_024609868.1, on the reverse strand, counting down.
TAGTGACCATTATACGTTGCGCACACGCTGTGGACGCGTAGCTTCCCGGCGTGGCGATCAAGAAGTGAGCCGCCTGGAAACGACAACAATAGTTGCATTGACGCAGTGGTTACCCCTCACAAGAGCGCAAGAAAAACTTGAAAGGTACGTTCAGTTGATACCTTCAGGAGTGTGAAAGGTAGCCACTGCAGTCTCAGCGTGGTTGTTGTCGTTTCCAGTTCGCTCTGGTTACACGGACGCGGTGGGCGGCCTGCAACAGCGAGTGAGATACGCACAATTACCGTTTGATCCACCAGCTTCGGGAGGCTGATATCAGATCGCAACCCGCAAAAGTCAGGAGCTTGGCGGATGAATCCGAACACCGCGTACAAAGAAAGTGATTGCTTGGTGACAATCAACAAATATGCGAGCATGACCGACTACGTCTGTGATTCCATCGTTTAATCATCAGTGCTACGTGTTATTTGCCCCACCAACATCGACGAGCAATCTTCTGTAGTCGATAGTTCTCAGTCGGATTATAAAGCAGTGCAGTTTGTGTAGTGGTGCACCGGGTCGCGAAATCGATGCTCCTGAGTTTCGTCGACGCAGAAAAAACAAGCTCCATCGTGTCTGCGTCTGAGAGCTCCGCGTGGTTTCATTGCAGTGTTAAAATTCGAATGATTTGGGGTCTGTTGCTGTCGTGACGCGTTTGAGTTCTTGGTATTTCTATCAGTCGTGAGCGTGACCGACCACGTTTGCAAATACGTCGCTTTTTAGAGTTAAGCTAGGTGGCGCAAGCTACCGCCCGTTACAAAGTGCGTTGCAAGGTGCCGCAGTAGTATCCATACCCATACAATCATCCAGATGGTGCCGGATTGATCAGCCGTCAGTTTTGTTGTCTTTAAATACACCAGTTTTTTTTTATGAACGTTCGATGATGTTACTTCGAAAACTTTAGCATTCAGAAGTGGGATTACCGCTGAGCCTTCCCGGAACAGTGGCGGCTGCGACAGCCACGTTCACGCCGACGAACGTGAGTCTTCTTCACGGGCGGTGATGCGCGTCCATTGTTTCCGCCACCGAAGAGAGGCCGTTCAGTGTTCCCGTTGACTCGACGAGAAAGCACAGCCATGGCCGCGGACCGTGAGCTCGTACGGACCCTAGCGTCGCAACGGGGCTTCGCATCGGTGACCGCGATGCCAGACTTGACGGCGCCCATTCCCGCCTTCTCTGACTCGTCGTCGGCAGCGAGCGCCATGAAGTGCGCGGGACTGGGAGGCGCATATCAACACGGTGGCGGCGCAGCGCAGTCCGGGTGGAGCGATGAAATAACGCCCGCTGTTGCTTCATCGAAGGTGAGCGGGACGGCTTGAGTGGCATCCAACGACCGGGAAGCGACTGGAAACTTGGTCGAAATGGGCTGAAGAACTACAGATGGTGTTCCCCGATGATGACGATTCGCACTTACGAGATGATGCTCCGGCGGACACAGACCGGGTGAGTCCGTCGCTGATTATTTTTTCGACAAGAGCTTCTTCTGCTCGAAGTGTGACGTCAATGAAATGAGTTTACAATGGCGCAGCTTATAATTGCGGAACTTCGGAACATGAACCACGCTGTGATCCTGCGGCTTCAACAGCGACGTTCGCAACGTCTTTCGAAATTTTGCAAAAACTTGCTGATTTTTTTTCTTGAAATCACTCGTTGCAGAAGAAGCAGCCCACAAGGAAAAAAAGACACTGTGGAGGACAAGCTTCTCAAAAAGCTTCGCCAGGAGCTGAAAGGTCACAGGGTATGTATAACAACATTTTTGTTAGAAAGTGTTAGCTTTATGGAGAGCACATCAGATTTATATAATGTTGCCATTTTGGTGCTTGGTTAGATATATTTTAATCAATGTCATTATTGCTTTTTCAAGTGTACTTATCAATTATTCATTCATGCGAACTGCAAGCTGTTCAGAACGCTGAAGTAATTGGAGACTGTAGATATACTGTTTCAGTAACCTTTGCACTGTGAGGGCTGATGACATATGATGTTATTTTCCTCAGCATTAGAAAAAGTTGGTGGGCAACGGGAATGCAACTTTGCGGGTCAGTCAGAGGTCACTTCTGGGAAGCAGGTGCTTAGGACTTCCAATGTTATACTTTGTTGTACAACTCTGATAATCTATCATTACTGCTTATATTTTCTGTTTATAGCTCCGTGCATCTTCTGGGGATCCTGAGGACGTTGCATCACAAGCTCGAGGACCTGTCTTCGCTGTACCTGCCCTGGCCACTGCTGAAGAGGCCTCTGCTAGGTCCAAGGAGGCCCGGATAAAGGAGGGCGAGACCTGGGCCAACAATGTCGAGACCAGGGCCAGTGAGCTTCAGACGGGGGCCGAAGCCAGGGCTAATAAGGTCAAAGCCTGGGCCAACGAGGCCGAAGCCAGGGCAGGGCCACCGAGGCTGAAGCCAGCATGGAGCAGGTTGAGACCAGGACCGACCTGACTGGGGGACGCTGAGGATAGGACGGCCGAGGCCAGAGCACAGGAGGTCGAGGTTGTAACGTAGCGTCCTCTGCATCCGGATGTAAGGTGAAACAGTATAACCTATTTGTCCAGGCCTAACTGCTCGATGTCGCAAATTCACAACCTAAAGGATTTTTTGCTTAGAAGTTCATTTGCACCAAAAATAACTTTAGTGATCGATTACATATACACATTTGCAGGTACGTACCCTGGGCGCCGCCATCTTCCTAGCTGGAGAGCGCGTGAGCTGCGCCATAACCTAATTACGATGCCTTGAGACGACGTTGTAGTCAGATTATGGCGCGGCCCACAGTGTACCTAAGTACCCCCCAGTAAGCAAGATGGCGGCGCCCATAGGCCATACTTACAAAGATGCATACAAAGCAAAAAAATAAAGTTTAAAACATTTTTTTATCTACACTTTGCTTTAATTCCCTGCGTTAGATGATCAACAAGCTTCTTCATATCCCAAAATGAGTACTACTGCTGCTACCATTCTTTGTGATTCCGTAAGTTTTTTTAGTTAAGCTGAATGCTGATACAGGAAAGACTTTTTCAAAATCAGGGTAGGCAATATCTGTGATGGTAAAGCACTAAATCGTGATGCGAGAGCTGACCCTGCTTGGGTTTGGAGTTTGACTGTCTCTATGTTTACACACAGTGTCAATTTTCATGCCTCAATTTGCTGTTCTCCTTACAGGAACAGCTTGTGGCATTTCTCTTTAAAGTTGCAGCTGCACATAGGTGAAATGGGGCCACTCATAGTATGATATAGAATGGCAGCAGCATTCTTACTCGATTTGGGAGCGGTTTGTGAAGCGGCGTGTTGACAGTGAGTGCCCGTGTCGAAAGCAGTGAAATATGCACAAAAATACTGAATGTGCACTAGGAGAGAAATTTTGAAAATAAAAGTGACAGCCACTGAACTGAGCTGACTAAGGTCAGGGAATGAGATTTGAGAGGTATTGGGGTGGTGAAGCAGTCTGAAGGGAGAGCAATATTTCTAGTGCAAGTTAAAGGGCTCGGATAATTCCACGAATGGTTTCTTTATGGTGAGTATACACATGTCCAGCATGGGATTTCAGGCTTGGATTTCACAGTTTTATGCTTTCCCATCATTCGTATTAAAAGTTTGAAGTCTAGGAGCAAGTTTGGTGCAGTGTTTGCTTTAATCGTGTGCACTTTTAATTTTCCTTAATGTTAAACCAGGTGTCACATGTGTGTAACTTCAAAGCGCCTGTGATTTCAGTGTTGACTGTTGAACCAGTAATTTTCTCATAATTTGATGCTTCCTACCGGCAGGTGTGCCACCCCTTGTTGCGGCTATGGAGACTCGTGGAGTGGCAGGCACTGTGGTTCAAGAGGATGTTGTGGAGAATATGGTATGTAACAATTTTTTTTCTTCACATCGCAGTTAAAGGTGTGAATCTTTTATCTTGTCTTTTTCCTAACCGTAATGGCTCATTCACACGAAATTTTGACGCTGGGCGTCAAAATTTGATCAGATTATTTTGATGCTCGAACCACAATCGCAGACTTTTGACGCTGGGTGTCAGAACTCTGTGGAATATCCTGTGGCAAGCAGATCGATCAAAGACCTTTTTGATCTTTTTTTTTCTTTTTTGCTGGAGAAAACTTTTTAATTAGAACAAAAGGCAGGAATTGTATTGCCATATGTCACGCCAGGGAATGTCAGCTTATGTGCAGCAAGAAAATGAATTTCGGCGACGCGAGGATGTCTCATGCAAGGCTCTGTCACATGCCTCCTCAGCTTGCAATGGCCTTGCCGCTTGCCTTACGTGTCTTGCTCGGCCTTTTCTGTCCTCAGCTACAGTTGGTTTGCGACAGCACACTGCCTTTTGGTGCCAGGGTAGGTAGGTGCAGCTTTTAAAAAAGGTCTATTGCATCCTTTGTGATATAGCAGACGTTCACAGATCATTTTAAATCTCGCTTAGCAGACGATACATCAATGTCTTTTTTGTTGTGTTTTCGTCGGTGATTGACACTTCATGGCAGGCGAAACCAACACAATTTAGACGAACTTGAGGTTTTAGCACCGATTTTCCATGTCACCTAAAAGGAGTCAGTGTGAAGCGCGGATGGAACACGAGTGTCATGTCAGCCTTGACTGCCCATTCGGTGAGAACACGAGTCGCACCTGATTGATGATTCTTCACTAATTATTAATCTTAAATCTGTGCTCTGCTCGGTCCCCCTTTTGGTCACAGAAAATCCAGTGCGTTGACTTCCCAAACTCTTCTTTTTCTCGCACTGACAGGCAACATATTTGCAAACAGTCTTTTAGCTCCTTCACTCTCGCCAAGACGAAAATCAGACCCCGTGCTGTGGACAGCTTTCGTTCGGTGCTCGCATATTTCTTGGTTGTCACTGAGCAATGAGCATAGGTAACCTACTCAAAATAATGCACGGTGTTTGCCAAAAGTTGACCTCCTAACTTCATCCGCCGACGCACACTGGCACGGCAGTGTTGTACTAAGGAAACTGATTTCCCAGATACATCATATGAGAACGGCAGGGAGTAGTAAGCCTCAACATTATAACTTACAGTGCGACTAGGACAAAGACAGACAGAGGAGAAAACACAGGACAAGCGCTGAACTAGCAACTGATTCTATTGAAAAGAAAATACATATGATGCTGCTGCTGCTCAGGCAGGCATGCCCCTCCGTGGCCCGGTCGCTTCTTCTTTCACTCAACACGATACCAGCCGAGTTATCCGAGATCCGAAAAGCCGATCTCGCTCTTCATCAAAGTCACTGTGGGCTGGCTCACACACAGAGATCCGTTTTGTGTTATGTAGTATGTCTCCATCATTTCTCGGGGTAGTTTTTGGTTGTGTCTTAACATCACTGTAGTGTTGTTAAAAAAGGGTTGGCATCCGCAATCCCGGCAATGCATCGCGAGATGTGTGTGAGCGGTTCCTTTCGTAGAACTGTGGTGTTCTTGTAGTCTTATCTTGAGGCAACGCCCAGTTTGTCCTATGTAGGCACGCCCGCAGGAGAACGGGATCTTATAGACCACACCTTTTATGCAGGCGACAAACTGCATTCCGTGTTTGATGCTGCTGCGGCTGAGATGTAGGATCGTCATTTCTCGCACGGTTGTTGACTGTGGAGCACACAGAGCCGAGCTTGTGGCAGGCGGAAAAATCAACATTCACATTGTATCTCGAGGCGACTTTCTTGAGTCCGTGGGAAAGGCGGTGGATGTATGGTATGACTGAAGTTTTCCTTTTCTCTTTCTGCTCGAGGTCACATTGCTCGATCTCTCGATCTTTTTTGAGGTATTTCACGATTTTTTCGCAAGTTGAAGTAATGACCGAATTAGGATACCCCAAATCCTTGAGCCGTTGAATTTTGGAAATGAAGCGGGAACTCAATTTGTGGATGCATGTGCTTATTAAAGCTGTCCTCAGACAGGGAAATGCGATGCATTGTTTGAAGAGTTTAGAGTGGGCTGACTGAAACTACCCGAGAAACCACCACGAGAAATGATGCAGACGTACTACATAACACAAAACGGATCCTTGTGTGTGAGCCAGCCCACAGTGACTTTGATGAAGAGCGAGATCGGCTTTTTGGATCTCGGATAATTCGGCTGCTATCGTGTTGAGTGAAAGAAAGAGCACCAGGACCACGGAGGGGCATGCCTGGACGAGCAGCAGCATCGTCATATGTATTTCCTTTTCAATCGAATCAGTTGCTCGTTAAGCGCTTGGCCTGTGTTTTCTCCCCTGTCTCTCTTTGTCCTAGTCGCACTGTAAGTTATAATGATCTCTACCGTAAACTCGCCCAATTGTTCATTCTGCTAAGCCTGAACAGTTCGGTCTTTTTTTGGTGACCAAATTCGGTCTGCAGCAAGACTGATTTTTAGAAGTGTGAACGAACCATATGTTCTAGCAAAAAATGTGCCTATTAGAGAGGTTCAACTATTAGAACCATAGCTATACTTACTGACCTTATAATGTGAGGCCTAAGTTTCCACATTCCACCAGGATGTGCAGAGAGGTAGGCATTGGAATCTATGGAAGAAGCTTAGCAATGTTAAGGCATAGAAAGGTAATGGTTCTTTAAACAGCGCTAACTGTATTGTTGGTTTCATTTCTGAATTGTTTAGTGTTGTCTCTGTTTCTGTCGTGTCCTTATATCCCAGTGATTTGCTTTGTTCGGGGTTTGCAAGGTTTCAGCAGACCCGTCCTCTTTTTTAAAAGGTTCTTTTTTTTAATTAGATGCTGTATATGGGGTGTCTGTTCATGCAGGCTTAGGCCATCCCAACAATGTCAGGACTGCTTTCTGCTGATCATTTTCATAACCTAAATATAATTCTGTTAGAACCCAGGGAACAATTTTTGCAACAGATAAATCCCTCATTGCCTCTACGCACGCCTTATAAATTCTGGGAACTGGATGGAAATAGTGTATTAGGTTCACCACTATCTTTCGATGATTTTCCGAGTGATGCTGCCACACTCCACGAATGCGGCCAGCAGACGTACTCATTCAGCCACTTTAGGGCACGCAGCATTCAATCGGTTGAGGCGTTTTCAAAGCTGGAAGACATAGTGGTGCCTCGATTATATGACTTTCAGGAGACTGCGCGAGAACATTGGATAATCCAAAAAACAACAATTACGGGACAAAGATATGCAGAACCTCCAAGCAGCCTTTAAGCTGATAATCTGCTGGAATTCGAAGAAGCTAGAACCCTCATGCAACTATGAATGTAACCTAGAAATTGTATAATAGAGATGCCAATCAATCTTTATTATCACATTGGAACTTCAAAAGAAATCGGTGAGTTTCTGCTGACTCGTCCAGTCGTGCATAAACCGGGGACGCATAATTGGGGTTTTACTATATCCACTGTGGGACACATTTCATGCTCAATCGCATAATGTGTAGAAGTTTCTTAAAAATTTCTGGGCATTGCCTTTAAGGACTAGCATTTTCAAAATAAAAAACAAATAAACAGGAAACTGCTTTAATAAACGACGCAGATCAAGCCTGGAATGTGCTCGACAGCGAATGTTTTCTTCAACTTCGATAATACTTCCCCAGTCGACTGCTGCATGCTGCAAGATTACCAATTCAGAACTTCCGGAGGCTGCAATCACAGAGTGGAGAAGCGTAATTATAGTTGGAGGCAGCTACTACAGTCCATCTCCATGTTCTCTTAAAGGGACACTTGCATGGCTGTTAGGGATGTAGCTAATAGTAATCAATAATATTGATTACTATTAGCCTTGGCACACTCGCAACTGTTGTTTATTTGGAAAGACAGTTTACTATATAGGCCCCTTCGGCCAGCCTAGTCATCATCACTTCGCGCGAAGCATTTTTGTTTAATAGTGCAATTGATACCTCACTTACACAGTCTTTTCCTTTTTCCTAAATATCATATTCCTCATGCAGTTCTCTGCTTGTTTTGTCATTTTATCTGGCAAGAATCTTAACATCGTGCAACACCAAGGAACGGGCATCTACTGCAGTGAATGGCGAGGTGGCCAGACAGGCTAGCTCACGTGGCAGCCACGTGCTCATGGGCAAGTTCACTCATGCATCCACAAATTTATTCTTGTGTTTTATGCTGCAAGGCTCAGACGGCTGCTCTATGCTGTTGATTCTGTGGCAGAGCCGAGCCATCTTATTGGATGCCAAGGACACCACAGGAATGCGGTGGCGCTGACCGACTTCCCTTAATTGTGTGAAACTGAGGGTATGGTATCACAGCTGGTCTTACATTGGACCTCTCACGAGTGGGTTTGTTTATCCAGAAGCAAGCTACCTGCAGATGTGTATAATTCAGGTCGCCAAAACCTTGTTAAATAAAGTTGAGGCATAAACAAACCTGCTCGTGAGAGGCCCAATGTGAGACCAGATGTGGTACCATACTTACACTCATACCTGCCGACTTGTCCGAATTTTTCGTAAAATGTACAAATTGGGACTAATTTTACGATTTTACAAATATTGCTTCAAATCTTACAAAAAAATTTTTTTTATTTTTCTTTGTTTTTATTTTTTGTAACTCCGTTGTTGGTGGTATCTTGCATTGCCACAAGAGGGCGATAGGTACCGTCCACAGCAGCGTCGTGGTTTTTACTATCCGTCTATCCGGTGGCCACGGATCGAAAACCAATCCAAAGCTCAAAGCCTTTGTTCGTGTGTTCGGCGGAGCACAGGTGCACGTTGGTTCGGCGTGTTCAGACGTTGTTGGGCCTCGTTGTTTCGGCCAGTTTCGAGGCAAAAAGTATGGCATCTGTGTTTGTTGCACGTGTAACTGTAGCATTCTCCTGGTCACTGTCGCTTCGCGGCGCAATGCCGAACTCGAAACCTCAAAAGAGGTACTTTCAGGTGTTCCTGAAGTCCTACACGTCGAAATTTCCGTCCTTCAAGCCGCCCAAAAAGCAAGAGAAGTTTGGATTGTGTAGCACGTACACGTGTGATATAAGCGTTTCGCACGCTGGCCAGGCTGACATTAAGCTGCACATCGCTTCGCGTAACCCCCCCCCCCCCCCCCCCCCCCGGCCGCAGCCGCGCGACTTTTACGAATTTGAAAGTCCACAGGTTGGCAGGTATGTACACTCAGTATCACACAATTCAAGGAAGCCGGTCAGCGGTACCGCGCTACTGTGATGTTTTCGGTACACAATAGGATGGCTTGGCTCTGCCACAGAATCAACAGGCCCAAGCCCCGCCGTCTTAGCCTTGCAGCATAAAACACAAGGATAAAATTGCTGGGTGTGTTTTGGGCGTTGTGTATCAGATACCAATATTGTGAGGGGCAGTGTATATGGGCCAGATGTGTGAATGACCCTGCCCGTGAGCATGTGGCTGCCACGCGAGCCAGCCTGTCTGGCCACCTCGCCATTCACTGCAGCAGATGCCTCTGTTCCCCGGTATTGCATTATGTTAAGATTCTCACAAATACAATGACAGAACAAGCAGAGAACTGCATGAAGCTTATGAAATTTGGGAAAAAGGAAAAAAGCGTGTGAGTGAGGCATCAATCGCCCTATTAAACAAAAATGCTTTGCGCCAATGTGATGGTGACTAGCCTGACCAGTGGACTTTATATAGTAAATGTTCAAACTAGCCTTATTACCCTCTTTACTATTAGCTAGCTCTCTTTATCAAACACTTCTTTACCACCAGCATGTCACGGCCATTCGTGCACATGCGCTCATCTAAAAGGAATTCATATGGATGTAATGACCGTATTTGGTTCTATTTTTATGTTTCAGATAACCTTTGGAGACATTGCGCTTCCTGAAGCGCAGTTGAAGCATGTCGACACGAAGCAGCCATCCATTTACATTCAGGAACTCGCGGTCATGGTATTTGGAACTGAGGCCCTGACAAACTGCTGCCTTACGGGGTCGGCAATGAAGGGAAAGCTTCCTAAAAAGGGAGTTAAGGACTTGATAGGTGAGTAAATTGCCGTAAAGAAGAAATGGCAAGGCACTATTGCAATCAAACTTAACAGGAACAAATACTAAGTCTACTCTTGACATATATTGGACTTAAATCTTCGACAAAAGCTCACCAGACAGAAGCTCACCGGTCAAAAGCTCACCACGTGAAAATTTCATGTTGGTCTTAACACGAGCGCAGACAACTTAGGTGCATGCGTGCGACACTAAAACACAACAATGAATTAAATCTGATAGGCACATGGTTTGTTGATTAGACTGGAAACAAGTTTATCGATTGGTTAGAAGGAAATGCAGTCCCTTACAGGCTGCCTCCAGCAGTCTTGGTAGATCTCGGTGTACCTGGAGCCCCTTGCAAATATTTTCCAGACGGTTGTGGCATACCTTGAGTCAACCCAGATTGATCTTATCAGCTTCAGCTCCACTCAGTTTGGTCACCTCAATTTTTGTCCCAAATCGTTGCTTCTGTGCCTGTTATGGCTTTCCTGTCGACACCGTTGCATGAGATGGGGTACCACTTCTAAAAATAGTGCAATGTCCATTGCGTCCACACTTTGGCCCAGCTCGTGATTCACCAGGTAGCCAAAAAAAAAAAGGGCGTGAGCTATTGTGTGGGTCTACGAAAAAAACTGGTGAGCTTCTGTCCGGTGAGCTTTCGTCTGGTCACCATTGGACTTGTGTCTCGGTACTCATGGATGGTTGTTTCTTTTTGGATTATGTTGGGGGAGGTATTTGTCTTTTTGTGTCATTACGTCTTGCGCTACACCTCTGGTTTCCAATAATGTGCCCCAGTTCTAGCATACTTTAATTTTTGCCTAGATTGTAATTCACTTTGATGTTCCTTCTGCTTAATTTTGATCGTCGATTTATATCGGCGATTAAACTTAACGAAACTTCAGTATTGTTTACTTTTGTGTACAATTTTCTGAAGATAGCTGACTGTTTACCCCAGCTTTAGGCTGCTGAATCTTTCAAAAACTTTCAGCTTGTTCAGTTGTTTTTAAAGTAATTGTTTGGTACAGTATGGCCTCAGTTGGTTTTATATCAGTAAACCCTGAATTATAATATAAAATAGATGTCAGAATCAAAATTAAAAAAATATGGTCATGTGTGTTTAAAATTATTGTCTAGCCACGCTATCTCCAACTTTCTAGCCAAATACCCTGAGGCGCTGGTTCTCGAACAGGGTTCCTAGTACAGTATTTTGAGGGTTCTTTCAGCACCTGAACTTCCTCAATCGTTCCTACACCATTGTAATACACTCAATTGCAACAATGCCAAGAGTGGAAGGGGCTCCTTGGCTAACAATAACAATAGTAAATTTTTGTTCGCTGATGTCAGAAAGTTTGAGGGTCCCTGTCACAAAGAATGTTATGTTTGCAGGCTTTTAAAGGGGTTATGAAATAGTCTTCAGACTTCGGCCAAGTAAGTGTGGCAGTATCTCACCATCGCATGTGCAGTGAAGATCAGAAAACAATTTTTTCCAAGGTGCACTAGTTTTATTTAAAAAATTAAATAGACTCAAGCTTGGGGGGCCCCTCAACCTTTAGAGTCCCTTCCAGGTCATGTGCGTGTGACATGAATTGGGGGCCAAATGAGTGAATGACAACTTTTATAAAAACCTTAGCTTCAAATTGGGCAGATATCTGCTGAACTCGCAAACTCGACCACTATTGGCGCCAAGCCAGTAGTTCCTGTGGCCACCATAAGCTGCATGATGAAAAATGGACCCTTTTTTCCTTTCTGATTACGCAGTGCACTCGCAACAATTTAAGGGGTCACGGTGTGTTTTATCGTACTCGTGATAAGGTAAAAGAAATAAAAGTAACGAGCTCCAGACTGTTTCCACAGAAAACTTGTTTTATGACCCTTTAATGCATTGCAAATTGACGAAATGCCTTGTTTTACATTATTTCACAGTTGCCAATAAACATAGTCATTGGTCCCCGTGCTCAATTTATTTAGATGATTAACATTTTGTTGTTGGTTTCTCTTTGTGAAATTTTCTAAAATTATGTGGACCTGAAGTATAATTTTAAGTAGTATTAAGTAAATATGGAGTCTTAAGGCAAGTTTCTTAATTGTCTATTGTCTTCTCTTTTCAGCTTTTGTTACTGCCAATTCCCTGGAGAAACTCGGAAGTCCGTGAAAGAATACCTGTAAAGGAAGTGCAGCAATGCGTCCTACACTCAAAACAAAGCCTCCAACACACACAAAAAAAAACTGCAGAATGAGAAAAAAAAATTAGCTTTCATTTTCATTTATTTTGCGCATTGGCTTTTTTTTCTCTTAAATCTGATTAGCGATTAATTTAGATTTTATTTAACAAGTGCATTAACTTTTTTTCATTCCTTTTACTTCATTCATGTAGGTGATGTTACTTCAGTCATGGTAGATGATAAATATTGCAGGTTTTATATTAACAGGTGTAATACTATTTTTGCTCGTTTTTCTTCAGCATGATAGTTCGTAATTATTTTTTTCTTCTAATAAGGGTTTGTTTATAAAGCTTTAAGTGCATCTGTGATATTTGTAAGCCACTAAAAGTATTACGTTTTTTGTTCCATCGTAAGTGTTTGTTTTAGGCAACATGTGTTCATTATATTGAAAAAAATATTTGTTTAATAAAAAGTTCTTACTCTAATTTGTCATCACTTTGAACTCGTCTACATTAAAGCCTGTAACATAATGCATTTCAGTTTCGATAAGTGCAAACCACTGCAATTGCTAAATCAATATAATTTTCTACTTTTCTTATCTGGAATTGGTCAGGAATAAATTAGTGAAATACTTTAAAAGTTCTATTAAGTGTACCCCCGATTATATTTGAAAGCCTGCTTCCAAGTTTAATCCGGGGTACAATTTATAGTACTAAAGGCCTGCATAAAAGCATACTAAAATTCTGCTCAGAAGTGTACTAGAAGAAGTATCCTAAAAGGATGGCGAAATGTTACTTCTGAAGTGCGTAAGAAGTGTACTAAAATGCCTCTTACAGGCATGTTTAGAACTATCCTAAAAGGATAGCGAAATGTTACTTTTGAAGTGCGTAAGAAGTATACTAAAATGCCTCTTACAGGTATGCTTAGAAGTATACTAAAAGTATGGCGAAATGCTACTTTTGAAGTGCGTCAGAAGTATACTAAAAACCGGCCAATTTAGAGCAACTAGCATACTTCTGGAAGTGCAAATAAAGTATACTCTAAGAGCCCCGGTTTTTCGCTAAGGGGTAGTACCTGTAGAGTGTCAGATGACGCTCTTGGCACGTCGGTGTTCAGTTTGGTCGAGTGGCAACTTCGACTGACTGATGCCGTCTTGTAATCATACATCGTGTGCGGCCACTGACATTTGATGCACTAAAGCTGCAGGGCTGTCTTCTAATCCGCAAATTCTCCTATTATTTTTCTAGGTCAATACAGTAAGCTCGGGCATGTATTGCTTACTAGGCTGTGACTGTTGCTGTACCGTTGACTCGATGGCTGGCAACAATGTTTGTTTGCTATCCAAGCCATTTCACTTCCATTTGCATCCGGCGACCACTGCACCTTTTGTAAGTTTCGTGTGGCAAAGGGAAGCCGGGTGATGCTTGGTGTTCACTTTTTAGAACAACCAACCATTTTATTCCTTTAAGACACTCAGCGGCATACTCCCTCAAAGTCGGAAATTGTGCGCTTCTTAGAGTGGACACAGATAATTGGTGTCAGCAAATCATTAGGTATTGTCCTTGGACGACCACCGACACCAAATAATCTGTCATTGCATTCCCACTCGCCCAGCTGCTTTGTCGTGCTTACCTCCCGTCGAGGTGATGGGGATCAAGAGCTTAGAGGTAATGTCGGCACCAGGGACAAAGCTCGCCCAAGATAGTCCTCAATGTTCCGCGGTCGCTCCTCGAAACGTGGTGGGGGTCGTTCGGCACGAACCCTCGCAGGCCAATTCATTTGTGCGGGCCGCTCCGGTTAACATCGTCGGCCTCACGCAGTGGTAGCGTAGTGGATTTCGGCCAGCCATTCGCAGGACCTCCGTTTTCCTCGGTGCACCTTTTTCAGAGCAGACCTACACCCGACGTCGGGAATGGTTCGGCGTTCGGTGTCTCATTGAATTGGCATTAGATACTAAGAGGCAGCCGGTGGCGGTCGTCATGCCATGGTGGCGTAAGTCGCCCTCGGTTCGTCAGATGCCGCTTCTCCAGCAGAAGTCTCCGGTTGAAATGCCTGTCGAACTTCTTCCGAAACAATCTCAGCAATCAAAATAAAAGCCGGACAACTGATGGCAGAAAGTACCTTCCTGATCTCCTCCCGGGCAACGACGTGGAAGATGTCGCGGATGCCTGGGGGGCTTGCGTCGAAGTTGCAGCTGGACGACTCGAGTGTCGAGACGCCGGGAAGCTGTCGATAGTGACAAGGTCGGGCATGCAGTGCACGTTCAATGTTGGAAGCCTTGGCGATATGAAGCCTTCGACGCTGCCGAAGCCATTGTCCCTCGCATGAGGGACATAGGATTCTTTGCTTGTTGCCTTTTGTAGCATCAGGGTTGGTGTGGGCGCTCGATCAGGCGCAAATATTGCTCCATGAGGGCGGTGACGCTCTTTGGGGGGCCGTGTCCTGGACGGAGTCAGGAATTTGGCTCTCTCGTCGATGCTGGCTGATGAACGTGCGCTTCAGTTTGATCTTGCAAACTTCTCACGAAGTTAAGAAGGATTCTTTGTTTTCAGACCCGGGCAGTTTCTTCCACGAGAAGTATAGATTCTGCGCAAGCTGGTTGTCTGTCCACCTAGTGTGGCGGGCGACACAGTCATATTGTTCAATCTAGTCCTCGACGCCTTCATACACCTTGCGTGAAAGGGCGTCGGAGTGTGAGGTGCGACGGGCTTGCAAACAATGGTGGAAGCGGACGCGGTTCGCTGCTACAGGTTTGTCATTGTTGGCTTAGTCAGCTTCGGATTGTCTTGCAGGAGACTGAATTCCGGTAGTTCTTCCTGGTAGCGGCGACTAGCTCGGATGATTTCAGGTTCTTTTTGGTGCATTTGTGAGGTTCGTTCTTGTGGTACTTGCTCGGTCTTACGGCTTTTCTGCCGGGCTCGTGATAGGACTTGGTTCATGGTTCGCCGGGGGTTTAAGATGTGTTCTAGTTCTCCATTCGTGCCCCATTATCGGGCAACTCAGCTGAGGAGCCGCCAGGGTGCCCGCAGAGTGAAGGGCTATGGGTAAAGTACCCAGCACCTCCACCAGAACATACAATGACAGCCGAGCGTGGGCTGAAACTTTCCCGAATAGTAAATATTGATAGGAGATGTGACTGGAACAAGCATCCGTGACAATATAACAAAACTGAGAGAAGAGCGTCTATCCTAACCATTAAAAAAGTCCGCTGTCCATCGCCGCTCCATCGGAGGAAAGCGCGCACAGACAGACAAAGCGCTCGAGTTGAGAACCGTTATCCTTAACCAGTGTTTGGGTTTGTGCATTTAGGTTGAGTACGCCGTGCAGAGTACATATAAAGCCTTTTTTTTATGTTTGAAGGAGAAGCTTAAAGATAAAAAAAATGTCAGCATGATTCCGGAGAGCCTGTTGAACCACGTTTTTAGGGGCCTCGAGTTTAGTCGTTGAGTGCCCTTTGCGCTTTTGCTGTGTCGGGTTCTGTGTTGATTTACTCATTGCCCGTGGCCCAGTATCTTCTCAGTCCCGCGATCCATGGGCCTCCAGAGAAATAGCCTGCTTTAAAATGAGCATCGTCTTTCCCACCAGCCAGAGGTTGTGGCCAGTGTCGAGTGGTGCCTAAGTAGCGAACACTAAATGACCTTTACGGAACGTGTAAGATTCGTAGTAAACTTTAAGGAGCGCAGCTCGCGATATTTACGGGAAACTCCGGTCTTTGTGAAGCTCAAAAAAAAAAACTCGATCTTATCGAAGTGTTCAAATATAAAGATCAATCAAATTGAAATTATCAAATTCTGCGAACCTTTATCAGGCAAAAATTGAAGCCGTCAAACTTTGCGAACCTCAATCTTAAGAAATATACAAACCGTTGAATTCAAAAATTCTAAACTTTGATGACTTCGAACTTTACGAGTTCAATTCTGGCAGTTTCCAAAGTTCCGAACTTTGCAAAATTGAACTCCTGGGAAGTTCGAAAAGTTCTAAAACTGTCGAATTCGAACTTTGGGAGGTTCACGACATCCCTAGTTAGGAGGTCCTTGAATCCCTTGAATAACGTGCGTCGTGTTTATCATCAAAAAAAAAGAGGTAAGCGTTGAGAATGCCTAAACGTAATTCTCTTTCGTTAACTTCGCATTCGAATGCTTTCGCTTTGGCGGCAGCCTTCGCGAAGATCAGGGTCGGCTTGCTAGAATCAGCGTCTCACTTGAAACTGGGTGAAAGAATGCCCTGCCAAAGTGGAGTGGAACGCGAAGCCGTTGCTTAAGCACGTATGAGCCGTAGGCATGGTAGCCTTTTTTTTTTTTTCATAAAGTTTAAACTAGTGGTAAATTCGGCGGGTAGATCTGGTGCCCTCAAAACCTGCTCCTTTTGGGACCCGCATCTTCACCTCGCGAAATCGGATCAAGTTGGCCGTCTTCAGCTCGCAGATATGTGGCAGCGCGAGCTCTGTGGAGCGCATCAAACAGCGGCGAAACCGCCCCGCCGAATTCAGCGAGCTTTGCGGAAGTCGGCTGGTGCTCGGCTGTAGCGGGCTACGTCACTTCCTTTCTCGGCGCTGCGCCTGCGCGGCAGGCCCTCGCGTCGGTGCTGTATGAAAGCGACGCTTCAGAGGGCTCAAGCAGTTCAAGTTCGAGCTGCCTCATGTCCTCCGAGAAATGACAGCAGCAGTTGGCGCACGAGCGGATTCGACAGCTGTGCATGATCAGCCGTGCTCACGTTGTTTGCGGAAGGGAGATACGCGGGAATCGTGAACGGGAGGGAGACTGCTGAAGGCTCACGGGAAGAGCGTCCTTCCGTTTCCGTTCACGTTGGCTGGGCTGCTCCAAATCCGCGCTCGCACATACGGCTGGTAGATCCAGAGCGTGCCCAAAAGAGTGCGTTTTCTCCTCCCTCGCGGATTTTGGAAATCGATCCAGATCTACCCCCTGAATTCGCAATGAGACTGATTCTAGCAAGCCGGTCTGGAAGATCATGCCAGGGGATCGCTGGCCGAGATTGTTAGCGGACTGCAGCTCGTTGCAGTTGAAGCGAAAGCGAGAGCTGGAGAAGTCAGGGGTCCATGGTTCAGTCTCCACCCTTGCCCGCGTTTGGATCTGCATCAGCATTGTACCAGCGTGCGGCTGTGTATCACCACACTTTAAAGACCCCGAGTCAACAGTGGTTTTGCTGCTGCACTAGCTAACCTTACCTCATTAAAAAAAAATGAAAAAGCGAACGTTGAATGTGGTTTGATTTTAGAAGGAGCATACATATTTGTTTTAAGCAAAGCCGTTTAAACTGCACTAGTGAAGTGCAGGTGCGTTATACGACCTGGGGGACATAATATAGGTGGCTAAACGTCGCGGTGAAGCCGACTCACATAGTGCGATTTTACTTGAGACGACATCTGCATATATATGTATATATATATATATATATATATATATATATACGAATATGTGCAGATAAATGAACCGTACTTAATCCAATGAATCAAAGAATCAAAGTTTCCAGGAACCCGCCGAAAGCCAAAAATTGGCGGAGCCAGGACTTGAACTCTGGGCCTCCCAATGTCCGGTCGGGTGTGCTAACCACTACACCACTCCACTTTGGCTTTCTGGCGTTTCCTACCTGTCTTATTAATGCACAAGAAACGAAATGTATCCAATCGGAGGTGTTCTGGAAACACACGCCGCCGCGTGGAACGCGGTACGACGCTTAGTGTCACGTGATACGTGCTCGTTTGTGCTCCAGAAATCCTCCCACTGTTTGTTTCGCCCCGTGTACATGTAGTATTCTTTGTTTATGAGCTTTAGAGACACGGTATCATCATCATCTGCGAGAATCAAGAGCCACGTTATTGAGTATACAACACGGGCACTTCACACCATCGTACGTGGTCTCCGAGGAGGATATGAACGAATATGTGCAGATGAATGAACCGTACTTAATCCAATGAATCAAAGAATCAAAGTTTCCAGGAACCCGCCGAAAGGCAAAAATTGGCGGAGCCAGGACTTGAACTCTGGGCCTCCCAATGTCCGGTCGGGTGTGCTAACCACTACACCACTCCACCTTGGCTTTCTGGCGTTTCCTACCTGTCTTATTAATGCACAAGAAACGAAATGTATCCAATCGGAGGTGTTCTGGAAACACACGCCGCCGCGTGGAACGCGGTACGACGCTTAGTGTCACGTGATACGTGCCTGTTTGTGCTCCAGAAATCCTCCCACTGTTTGTTTCGCCCCGTGTACATGTAGTATTCTTTGTGTATGAGCTTTAGAGACACGGTACCATCATCATCTGCGAGAATCAAGAGCCACGTTCTTGAGTATACAACACGGGCACTTCACACCATCGTACGTGGTCTCCGAGGAGGATATGAACGAATATGTGCGGATGAATGAACCGTACTTAATCCAATGAATCAAAGAATCAAAGTTTCCAGGAACCCGCCGAAAGCCAAAAATTGGCGGAGCCAGGACTTGAACTCTGGGCCTCCCAATGTCCGGTCGGGTGTGCTAACCACTACACCACTCCACCTTGGCTTTCTGGCGTTTCCTACCTGTCTTATTAATGCACAAGAAACGAAATGTATCCAATCGGAGGTGTTCTGGAAACACACGCCGCCGCGTGGAACGCGGTACGACGCTTAGTGTCACGTGATACGTGCCTGTTTGTGCTCCAGAAATCCTCCCACTGTTTGTTTCGCCCCGTGTACATGTAGTATTCTTTGTTTATGAGCTTTAGAGACACGGTATCATCATCATCTGCGAGAATCAAGAGCCACGTTATTGAGTATACAACACGGGCACTTCACACCATCGTACGTGGTCTCCGAGGAGGATATGAACGAATATGTGCGGATGAATGAACCGTACTTAATCCAATGAATCAAAGAATCAAAGTTTCCAGGAACCCGCCGAAAGCCAAAAATTGGCGGAGCCAGGACTTGAACTCTGGGCCTCCCAATGTCCGGTCGGGTGTGCTAACCACTACACCACTCCACCTTGGCTTTCTGGCGTTTCCTACCTGTCTTATTAATGCACAAGAAACGAAATGTATCCAATCGGAGGTGCTCTGGAAACACACGCCGCCGCGTGGAACGCGGTACGACGCTTAGTGTCACGTGATACGTGCTCGTTTGTGCTCCAGAAATCCTCCCACTGTTTGTTTCGCCCCGTGTACATGTAGTATTCTTTGTTTATGAGCTTTAGAGACACGGTATCATCATCATCTGCGAGAATCAAGAGCCACGTTATTGAGTATACAACACGGGCACTTCACACCATCGTACGTGGTCTCCGAGGAGGATATGAACGAATATGTGCAGATGAATGAACCGTACTTAATCCAATGAATCAAAGAATCAAAGTTTCCAGGAACCCGCCGAAAGCCAAAAATTGGCGAAGCCAGGATTTGAACTCTGGGCCTCCCAATGTCCGGTCGGGTGTGCTAACCACTACACCACTCCACCTTGGCTTTCTGGCGTTTCCTACCTGTCTTATTAATGCACAAGAAACGAAATGTATCCAATCGGAGGTGTTCTGGAAACACACGCCGCCGCGTGGAACGCGGTACGACGCTTAGTGTCACGTGATACGTGCTCGTTTGTGCTCCAGAAATCCTCCCACTGTTTGTTTCGCCCCGTGTACATGTAGTATTCTTTGTTTATGAGCTTTAGAGGCACGGTATCATCATCATCTGCGAGAATCAAGAGCCACGTTATTGAGTATACAACACGGGCACTTCACACCATCGTACGTGGTCTCCGAGGAGGGTATGAACGAATATGTGCAGATGAATGAACCGTACTTAATCCAATGAATCAAAGAATCAAAGTTTCCAGGAACCCGCCGAAAGGCAAAAATTGGCGGAGCCAGGACTTGAACTCTGGGCCTCCCAATGTCCGGTCGGGTGTATATATATACATATATATATATATATATATATATATATATATATATATATATATATATATATATATATATATATATATATATATATATATATATATATAGGTGTCTTCATCTCAAATCGAGCGGGCAAAAAGGGTCGAATTTTTAATTTCGCTGAAAAAATATATGTTATGGCGTCGTCTCTAAGAACGCAGTGGCCACAAACCGCAAGTTCGTCAGATTTGTTGTTCTCGGCTTCAGAATTTTAAAAGAGGCCGCGGCGGAAAGCAGTGTTTTTCACATGCGTCGTGGGTCGGATGTTCCGCTCGATCTCCCGCCGTGGATTCTCAGCCCACATTATATTAACTTTTTGCAAGTACTCTGTAAGTACAGGTACAATGCTCTAATACCATAAAATAGTTTTATGCGTTTTACTTCTTTTCTACAAAAATGTCAAATACGCCCCCTCGGTCAATTGTTGACGAAATTTGACAATTAAACACTGGCGATCTACTTGGGTTACATCAATATTTTTTTATGTCTACGGAGAGCCCAAAACACGCTCTTTATATATATTATAAGATGACTCACCAGCATACAATATCCTTTGCGGGACGTTTATGTTACTGTTAGGCGAAAACCAAAAAGTACCAATTTTAAAATCGATTTTCTAAAAAAACTTTCCTTTTTTATTTATTTTTTTAATTTATTTTTTAAATGGAGATATGGTAGTTGTCTACTCAAAAATTAAGTCTAGAAAGTGTGTATTTTGTTTTTATGTTCTATATTTAAGCCTCGATATCAGAAAAAGCCGTCTTCGTTTTGCAAGTCCTAAGTCAGTCATAGCGACCCGTACGTTTCTATGAATTGTCAAAAAGTTTTCTTGAATTTTCGCCTGCGTTTTCTAATCAATTATAAACATACTTTGTGGTATTGAATAGTTATTTATGCTTTTATAAGAGCGGGAAATCACGAGAACATATCTAACCAAATCAGCGGGCCTAGTAGACTTTCAATATCCCAGAGGCGCAGACGTTGTATTGTTTCGATTTATAAACCTTTCACTGTAAACTAGCATGACTAGTTATTAGCTGTCATATTACTAAGACATAGAAAGTCACCACATCAATGATATATTATATACGATTCTTTCCGAAACCGAACGCTAGGTTTCCGAAACCAGACATCACTTTCCGAAACCGCACATCACACAGATCACCAGGGAATATCCTTTCACTTCCGTAATACACAAAAGTGATGACACAGAAACGATCCGAAACACACGGAGAAAGTGTCACGGAGAGTGGTAGGGAATAAAAATAAATGAATAAGAATAAAATTACCCAACCTTCATGTAACAAAAATTGCGTAAAAAAAACGATTTAGGTTTGAGCGGTGGCAAGGCGATAGGTCCCCGCCTGGTGGAGAGTCAGACAAAGGAGTCGACGACACGTAAAGGTAAGACAAAGAAACAATCATTTAATAAAGACGAAAAACCTCAGCCGCACATGGCAAGAACTAAAACCAACTCCTCCTGGCATTCCCTAAACAGGACACAACCGCATGCGTGCAGACACGCTCCCTACAGCACCGTCAGGCCGCTACGCCATGACGAAATAAACCCAACTAAACAATGCTAACAAACAGTTAGTCATAAAACATATAAAAAAAAAAGTTCAGCAAAACCGCTTCCGAGAAACAAAGTTCAGCGGGGCGAAGAAACACACACGAAATAATAAAAAAAAAGTCTTAACTGACCGATGCCAAGTCCAGTCCCACGATACTGAAGCCTGGCGGGATGACGGTGTCCAGAGGATGCTCAAATCTGTTCTTCACTTTATTACGCACATCCACGACGGCTGCGCGGAACAGTACCTGTGCGGAACAAAGTGAAGAATAGATTCGAGCAGCGATGCCCGAGAAGGTAACCGAGACGTAACATGCTTCGAGCCTCATATCGGGAGAGGAGCTTTCGAGGTAGTTACTGCAATTCCTCAAACTTTCTCTTTCCCCTTCCCTTTTCCAAAAGAACACGTCAATCGGCGCTAACGTTTCAT
Source organism: Ixodes scapularis (assembly GCF_016920785.2). Taxonomy (NCBI): domain Eukaryota; kingdom Metazoa; phylum Arthropoda; class Arachnida; order Ixodida; family Ixodidae; genus Ixodes; species Ixodes scapularis. The sequence continues at coordinate 162,322,358 of NW_024609868.1, read as the reverse complement.
CTCGGGAGAAGGCCACTCTTCACAAACGGTTATAGTTGACAAGGAGGCTGACTTCGAGCCAACCAGTCTCCGGGCAGAATAAACACAGGTATATTTACCAACACGCTTGTTTTTAATGTCAGTCTCCGGGCTTTGCTGTTTCCAAAAGAGATAACCCTTCGGTGCTATCGGATCTCCGCGGAGAGAGATGTTCGCCGCGTCAACGACACATTCGTACCATTTCACTGGCACTTGACACGGGGTGCGCTGCTCGCTTTACTGTCACGGGCCGTCCCATCTAACACAACGAACGCGAACGGCTGTGGTCATCTGCTGGTTCCGAAAGGGCGGGACGTTGATATGGGCCAGTGAAGGCCCCGAATCAATACGACGTCTGCCGATTTCTACACATTAAAAATTTACGACGCCTGCTAGTCTGTTTAGAAGTGTTGCTTTCTCTTTTCAACTCCTCTATTGTAGCTTGCCGCCTATAATAAAATTTAAATAATCAATAAATAGAACAGGGTGAAAATACTGTATTTTATTTTTATGTGGGAACGTTGAAAATGGGCAAAAAATATTTTACCGTTTGTGAAGGCGCGTAATTCGCAAGTCCATTTCGAGTCGTAAAAACACGTTTTTGTACGATATTGACGCTTGAATATAGAACATGCAAACAAAATACACACTTTCTCGACTTGCTTTTCGTGTAGACAACTATAATATCTACATTTTAACAAAAAAAAAAACAATAAAAAATGTTTTTTTTTTTTTAGAAAATCGATTTTAGAACTGGTTCTTTTTAGTTTTCGTATAATACTATCGTAAACGTCCCGCAAAGGATATTTTATACAACCAAATCATTTTATAATATATATAAATTAAGTGTTTTGGGCTGTCCGTGGACATAAAAAATATTAATGTAACCCAAATGGATCGCCAGTAATTAATTGTCAAAATTTATCACCAATTGACCGATATTTGACATATTTACATAAAAAAAAGTAAAACGCCCAAAACGATTTCATGGTAATCGAACGTTTTAGCTGTACTCACAGAATGCTTGAAAAAAGATAATATAATGTGGAGTGTAAATCCACGGCTGTAGATCAAGCGAAACATCCGACCCACGACGGATGTGAAAAACGCTGCTTTCCGCCGCGGCCTCTTTTAAAATTCGTAAGTCGGGAACAAAAACTCTGACGAAGTTGCGGTTTGTGGCTACTGCGTTTTTAGTCAGACGACGCCATAACATGTATTTTTTTCAGCGAAATTAAAAATTCGACCCGTTTTGCCTGCACGATTTGAGATGAAATCACCCTTATATATATATATATATATATATATAAATATATAAATATGTGCAATTCTAAGAAAGCACAAGAGAAGGGTCAGTGGGTAATTACCTCTGATTTTGGCACCCTTTGTTTATGGAGGGACAAATGCTTTACAGTAAATGAATTTTTAACTCCATTAAAGAGGCAGCATGCCATCGAGAAGCCTTTTTCTGGGCCCTGTATCATGAGAATGGAAAATAAAGAAATAAAAATCGCCTGCAGAAACCGTTCTGTTGACCTGAAGCCTGGATGCTCTTGAATGTGCGCTGACCATGTGCCTCTTTGTGTACTTTATTTTGGACGCCTTTGGACAAACATTGGGACTGCTAAAAACAGGGATAGTCAGGGATGGGGTGTTTACGCGTTGTGTTAGGTCATTTAAACTCAGAGCAGTTCTGAAGGAGCTGAAACAAGCCAGTTTGTGTGCAATCTAAACGTGTGTTGAATTATGTATGATTTCAGAAGACCTCAAGTGCTATTGTGACAGCATGAGTGTAAATGGGGGAGCATGTCGCATTCGGTATAACCCAGTACCAGGAAGCTAATAAAATTGTGAACACAGAGCTCTGAAAGTGTGCGTTCACTTCGATGTGCGCACCCTCGCCGTCCCCTTTCCACTCCGTAGTTATCAGCCTCGAGTTATTAGAGCAGCATGTGTCGAAGGTCATGCACTAAGGCGTCCTCACTCATATTCCTCACGTTTGTAGATTTCAGTGGTGTTTTAGGTAATGTTTATGTGTTCCTACTCATACTCTTGACGAGAGTACATTTCACTTCACTACAAGTATAAGTTAAGCCGTGGTGTGAGGTAATGTCATAGGGAAAACTGAGCAAGTTAACAGACAAAAGTTAGATAGAAACACCCCATGTACTAAGCAGCAGCTGATGGATTTCATTTCGAAGCGCTAATACCGGGTATATCTGCATAAACTAAAAGTTGCCATGCGATAACGAGCTGTTGGGCTGTCAGTTCATTTACCTTTTTTTTTTTCTGTGACAGCTTGTGCACCAATCTGAGATATAATTGTCTGAATTTATTCTTGACAATTGTACTTAACTTGCTATAATTTATACTTTGTTAAGTTCAACAGTAAAGCATAAAAACAATAAAGTTGTAGCCATGATTGGCGCCAAGGCTGCTACAAACAAAAGACAAAGGAACTCGTAGTGCAACTACTCTTCATCACACGACCCGCTTTACTTTATGCAGCTGTACCCGCGGTACTTGCACTTTGAAATAAAATTCATCAGCTGTTGTTTAGGACATCTGGTGTTTGTCTCTGATACGTTCAGTGCTCCCTTTCCATTTTAACAATAACTCGCACACTTACTTAGCTCATACTTTTGCTTATATGCATGAGTTAAAAAATGCTACAAGTGAAAAATGTAACACTTTATATCCACATCTAACGATTCTCCTCAGTGCAATAATTTTTCTTGACATGTAGCAAAAATTTCTCAGGTGCACGCTTCGACTTTTGCACGTGTGTCAGCCCTTGCCCAATATTTTAGAACTTTTCCTTTGGATGTATTTTTATTGTAAGAAGGCAAACCTAGTAATTTCAAATTTGTGATAGAAGAAATACTCGCAAAACTGTGGTGTCGGGAACGGTCCTTGTAATCCGACCACTTCCGTCTTTCACTTAGCATTTTAGGAACGCTTGTTCTACGTCCATTGTTTTTTCTACATTAAAGAAGAAATAGACAGATATTACTACTGAGTTGCCTATCTATAGCTCAATTTTATTTCATTTTGTCCTGAGCACCTTAAGCTCTGTGATTATGTTCAATACACCATTCAAACTGTTTTATCACATGACTTATTTTTATTCAGCCGCTGCTACCAGCTTCAATAACTTTGTAAGCGACATACCCTTACAAAAAAATTAAGCGTGGGAGTATCCAATTTGTAAACAGAATTGTGGATTCAGTGAATGGATTACTTATTGAACGTGCCTCCAACTTTTTATCGCGTTTCGTGAGCTAATTGGCCGACCACTGGGTTTCGAAAACCTGTAGACTAAAGTGTCAAAACTTCAGATAGAATGCCTGTAGACTTTCTATCCAATGTTAAGACATATTAGTGTATACCTTTTGTATCCAAATTGACGTGCCGATTCACTGAGGAAAGTCGTTAAAAATGGAGATACATTGTGGATAGCAAACACTGCTATAATGTCTGTAGATCTTCTATTCACAGTTCAGACACTTCAGTCTACAGCTTTTCGATCCCGAGTGGTCGGCAAATTAGCTCAAGAAACGCGATAAAAAGGTGGATACATCTTGAATAGAAAAGGTTTGCTAGAACTCCTGTAGACTTTTATTCTGGAAATTTCAGGCATTTATGCCTCTATTGTTTCTATTCAAAGTAATCGGCCCCGGCTGATGTCGTCCTCCGTGTCCACCGCAGCCATCTTTAGGTTGCACTCCAGAAGCATGTCATCTGGGAGAGCACGACGTGGGACCGGGCAGAGCATTGCACAAAAGGAGTCCTCGCTCACCCCCAACGCCTTGAGTCCTCGCGAGTGTGTAGGTTGTCATACTAACCTCTGAGGCCTTTAGTGTTTCGTGACGACGACACATGAAGAATATTCATTAGGCCCTACATGTGGTCTTGGATGAGTGCTCCCTGGCTTCCGAACTTTTTCCGCAGGAGGTCCACGACGTCGAAGTACCACCAGCGACGGCAGCTGCTCCATCGCCGCTCACCGCTGATCGCAGGTAGTTGAACCTTTCCGCCGGCGATAGGTCCGAGTTCAGATGAATGGCGGTCTCAAACTGTTCCAAAAACGGCTGCCATTTCTTCCGTTGACCGTTGAATTTCAGAGGTTTAACTTCAGAAGTTCGTTGGTGTTGGCGATTTGTTTGTGCTTCCGATCAGGTTACTCTCGTTGGATGTATTGCCGCGTTTCTTATCTTAGCTGGCTCTTCAGCTTTGTCATTTACGTCACGATCTTGTCCGCACATTCGAGGACATGGGTGAATTAGAGGTCTCCGTCTTACTCTAAAATGAGTGGCTCGATGGTGGTGTCGGCGGTGTTAAGTTCACCCTCCTACAAGACCAGTCGTTCGATGAGTAGCTCTAGGTCCTCGCTGTTGGGTGGCGCAGACTGCAGCAACGCCTCAACGTCGCTCACTAGCCGCGTCACTTGTGACCGAGTCGCCTTGCGCTTTTTCTTGTGAACTTCCGTGCTGTCGTTCTAGTAGAAGGAATAATTCCTCACTTTTCTCTCGGCGTTCGAAGTATTCGCAGAGCTGTAATCCCGGGGTTTTAGCACCAAGTTTTCTGTTGCAACTGTTGTCTGTTGCTGGCAGATGAGGCGCTCCGTTGAGTACAATAACAGCAACACTTTTTTTTTATCTCCGCTGCGAACAGCTTTCGTTCAATAGTAAAAATGTAGTGCGCAGAGACTCGCTCGCGTTCGCGTTCTGGCCGTCTCCTCATTGTCCTTCTTTTCCTCGCCTCCCTCTTCGAAAGAGAGGAAAACCCCAACCGCAAGAGGCGATTGGGGAAGATGCACCCATTTGTGCCTTCAAACCAGTTCCGACCAGGGAGAGTCACGCAAGGCGCGGTAGAAGTCATCGTGTGAAAGGACGCTATTGTCTCCACGAGGAAGTTAGTCCCGAATCTGGGATTTTCTGTTAAACGATACAACACAGCGTTTTTGTGTGTTTTTTTTTAGCTAAGAGAAGTTTTCAAATAAAGGGGGGAAAAGTAATATGAATTCGGTTTTCAATGCGTGTTTATACGGCTTGACGGACACTAGATGAGAATATAACCATCACTATTATCAGAATAATCGACTAAACTTCGGTATTTATCTTTTTAATTACTGTAATTAGGATATGTGTTTTTAATGCAAACTTTGAGGCGGTCGTATTCCAAGACTTTAATTTTGTGTAATTCGAATAACCAGCGTGTGTTCCGAGATATTGCTTCCCGAATTTCGCACTTTTATCTGACTAATGTAGCGAAGGTTTGTAGGAGGTGAGCAGGAAAAAAAGTAAGATGAAGTAGAAAATTTGGGGGCAGATATTTCGGAACACGGAAAAAACAGAAATTTCAAAATATTAAAAAAAATATTCTATAATGGCCAAATAATAGAATGATTGCACTTCAATAACAGCGTCCGCCCTGGTCTTGTCCAAAGCAGGCTTTCTGACCCCATCTTTTGGCGTTGCTCTGTGCACAGTAGAGTGGTTCTATATGGTCTCAATGTAAGCTTCAATCATGTGAAGTGTGAGTTCATTTGGCTAAAAAGAACAGTTCTACCCATTGTGTGTATATGATTTCCGTGTTCATAGAAAGTGTTGAAGAAGCTCTCTTCTTATACTTTGCAAATATGTGAAGTTATCTAGCTTTGTAGACCACTGATGCTGATAAAACGTATTTAAGAATGAGGAATAAAACATTAATCTGAATTTGACGCATAAGAGAATGACTGCAGTGTATGGGCTTTTGTCTCAGCAAAGGCTATACAAAGTCTCAACAATACCATTGAATGAAAGTATATAAATGTGGATCATACAAATTAATCTAATCTCCATACATATTCTAACAACTGCAGTGTACAGACTTTTACCTCAACAAAGTCTATACAATACCATTGATAAAAAGTATGTACAATGTGGGCGGTAATAATAAATCCAATTTCGATAAAAAGTTTAAGCACTGCACTGTATAGACCCGTGTCTGAAAAAGGTGTACACACAATGCATACAAATACGTTGTTAGGAAGTGGGTTGGGAAGAAAGTCGCAAGGATCGTTAAGAAGTCGCAAAGATTTCAATAGACTGGGCAACTTTTTTTTGTAAGGGTATTGAACGAACATTTGCAGCCACCATTGTTCATGAAATTACATGCTTTATATGTAAACCAGCGGTTTCATTTTTTTAATTTCACTTCGACACAACTTTTCATTGTTGCTTGCGCCTGTTGTTTGTGTGCCATTTTAAGATGCCATTATAGATATTACAAAACTATAGAAGTTGTAAGATCTCTTTTAGACCTGTTTGTGCTGCTGTGATATGAACTTTGAGTTCTTCACACAAATGATGTAACTTCTAATGATGTCCATTTATTATGCTTTTATGACAAATTTAAAATGACTTCCTATATTGTACACCTTGCTACTGCCCTCAAAGGTATGTAGTTGTACCGTGTCACTTGGATTGGTCGCAATAACACTGATGCATTGAAGTCGTAAATACTGTTGGTTTAATTGTGTGATGTACTGCGAGTTCGATTTATTTCGACCCTGTAGGCTATACTAACAGAAACTTGTAGACCGTTCTATATAGTCAGTCACAGATTAAGAGTTCAGGGGAAGCACGTCTTCTACCTTAGCAGAGGGAACACTTGGGGGGAGGTGACCTCTCCTTCAGTATTCCCTCTGCTAAAGTTTCAAGTTTCTTCACATCTCTTCATAAAAGAAGAGTGGCAGGAGGAAAGAAAGCAGTGCAAAACTGCTTGACAGTGCCCTTTCCTCACCCAACAGCTGCAGGAAAAGAGGTACTAAAAAAAACCAAGTGTACACAGTCAGATTTCTGGCAAAAGTAGTAAAGATAGCATGCATTTGTTGCATTGCGAAGGACTTTTCATTAAGTCTTAACCTGTCATCGAATACAGGAAGTACAGGCTGTTGTTGCATCGACTTTCTGTTGCTACAGCCTACAAGGGCGAAATAAATTGAACTCGCAGTACGTTACACAATTAAAGCAACAGGATTCGCGACTTCCATCGATTAGCGTTATTCGCTACGAATCCAAGTGACACAATACCACTACAGACCTTTGTGAGCAGTCACAAGGTGCGCAATATAGTATGGTATTTTTGAATTTGTCATACAAACATTAATTAATAGACATCATGAGTAGTTTACTTCAGTCGTGTGAAAAGCTCGAACAAAGTAAAGGCCACAGCAGCAAACACCAGTTTGGCTTTAAAAAATATTTGGAACAACGTTCTGGGCAGCCACGGAGAAGCTTTATGTGGAACAATATTCCAGGTACCTCTGGGCTCATTTTACCTGGAACCACGTTTCAGATGTGATATGTAATGATAATAATAGTTTTAGTTCCAACAAAACGTACGGTGTTAGTGGGGGCTTTGGAAAAAAGCTGTTGATACAGCTTGACTGGTCCTAAGCCCCCATAACCCCAGCAGCCACAAGTATCGTGCATGGAAAGAAAGGAAATACACTGAGAGCACTAAACAGAAAAGTGGTTGAACAGTAAGCAATGAGATATAGGAAACTGATGAAAATAAGCAGACACTACAGCAAAAAGTCACTTGCATGCAACATTCAAGAAAAAACCAGAAAATTGTCTACGTTAATTAATTCTACAACATACGAAATACAAGCATATTCGCCTTTACAAAAAATGCGCAGAAAAAGCATGCAAAGGCACTGTTCAATCGTGACCGATTTGTCCAGATAGTATCACGCCCCGCGAGGTACCCACCGCTAGCGTGTCAAATTCTATGTTGTGCATACGAAGGTGTTTAAGGATGGTCGGTAGTGTGTATGCTGTGGTATAATGGCCGTAATTTGTTCTAAAAAGAGGCACTTGCAAGGATGGCAGAGTGCGCGTTTGGTACGAGTGTACTTTTCTGTCAGATTCACTAAATGTTCAAAATGATGTACATCTATGTTTTTTTTTTTTTTCAATCGTGTATTTTCTCCAAAGGCGATATTTATACAAATCAAAAATTTCAATTACACCTAGTCGAGTAAAAAGTGAATCCGTTGTATATTGGAGTAGGAGTTTTACAAATACTTCTTACTATCTTTCTGTGCAAAATGACTATTTTTTAGTGTTAGTAAAAGTAGTTGTGCTCATACTAGATGCCCATAGTAAATATGGGAATAAAATAATAAATTATCTATTTACAACTTCACCTTAAGCGAAATATGTATTTATTACGATATATATCAAGACAACAATGCTTGACAATTTGGATATATCATAATTAACGTGATCGCCCCATGACAATTTCTCTGAGTAAAAAATACTCAATGTTTTTAAAGAAGCGACTAACTCAATTCTGGAAGAGTTTAAACAATTGGTCTTCGTCCTGTCAACATGTTTATTCTTTGGTCAAAATAGAACTGCCTTAGTCTTATTTATGTTAATTTTTAAAGCGTTACATTTACTCCAACTCGCTATTTTTGTAGCGTATCATTCGAGGTATCTATGAGATCTTAGGTGGTATCACCAGTGAAAAGTAAACTAGTGTCGTCAGCTTAAATACTGAACTTCGATGATCAGCTGATATTTACAATGTCATTTACGTGAAGGTTGAATAAGAAATGGCCCAAAAATGCATCCCTGGGAAACGCCTGACCGAATGGATTTTATTGGTGATGAATGACCATTAATGTGTACGTATTGCTGACGGGAAGACAAACACCCTTTCACATAATCCTCTAGCAAAAATATACGAAACAGCTTATCAGATGTCAATATGTGGAACATTGTTTTACAATCTACCGTGTAAATTATCTGGAACACTGTTCTGTATAAACTACGATATACGTTGAATATGGTTCCCCTTCGTTTTAAGTGGAATTTTTTTGCAAAAAACCGTTCTAGTTACTATCTGGAACCTAAGTGGGAACGAGATTAAGAGTGTAGTGTTGCCCGCAGTCGATATTAATGTGAAACTGCTCTCCATTGTTTTCAAAAACTTATGTCCAAACACCCTTACATCCTAGAAGCATCATGGGGTAAACTCTCATTACTTAACCCCTTTCTTGCACCCTCATAACACTCTTCTTGCACCCTTTCATATTCTAAAGGCGCAAAGAGGGCGTTTTAGTCGTGCCGGACACCCCTTACATTGAGAATCAAGGCATTAGCACGGTGTTTTGAGCACCATTTCACCTTGAAGGATGTAAAAAGTTTACGGTCCAGTTTTAAGAACAAAGCATCCTTACGACCTAGCAGCACTATGGAATCTACTCATTATTATACCCCTTTCTCGCACACTCCTAACACATTTCTTGCACCTCTTCATATTCCTAACACCTTTCTAACACCCTTGATATTAAAAATCAGGATGTTAGGAGGGTGTTTTGTGTATCATTACACCCTTACACTCTAAAAAAGGGTGTATCCTTACACCCTTTGTCCTTTATAATACACCCCAAAACTTCAGTTCGACGTACAGCACACTGACGTCGATCTGACGGTACTAACCTTTACGAGAGGGTTGATAGCCATGTGGTACAACTTATTAAGGGGGCACTCTGGCCGTTTCTTGAGCTACCCAAACAAATAGCATTTTCTGACTACCCGTGCCTTCACGGTATGCTATTCATTTTCTCGAAATTCAAAATAGCAATTGAGAAAATCGTAAATGAAGATGATTCCGAAACTAACATTCAAATTTCCGCGCTCTCTCCGGTGGTGTGACGTCACAAATGGTACAGACTTCCAGGGCACGCAGGTAGTTTTAAAAGGAGTATGTCGCGGGGTTTAGAACGCAGCTCTTAGACGGCCGTTTCCGGCTTGAGCGACGTCGCCGGCGGCGTCGGCGTCGCCGTCGGCGTAACCACGCGGTGCATTATGAGTAAATTTCCCCGCTAAATTTAGCGGAAAAATTTCCCTCCTAAATCTAGTGGCAAAATATCCGCGCTAAATCTAGCGGAAAAATTTCCCCGCTCAATGTAGCGGAAAAATTTCCCCACTAAATCTAGCGGAAAAACTTCCCCGCTAAATCTAGCGGAAAAATTTCCGCGCTAAATTTAGCGGAAGAGTTTCCCCGCTAAATCTAGCGAAAAATCTTCCCCGCTAAATCTAGCAGAAAATTTTCCCCGCTTAATCTAGGGGAAACTTTTCCCCGCTAAGTATAGCGGGGAAATTTTGGTCAGGTGACCGGCGGGGTCACGTGACATTGGGGTAACGCGACCCCTCCCCCGAGGTCACGTGACCCTCTTCCGAGGTCACGTGACCCCGGGGGGGGGAGGGGTCAAGTGACTCCCCCCCCGTGGACCCCCTCTTACAACTATGTTTCTCGTCTTCCGTGTTTCACGACGGCAGTAATTTTTTTTTTTTTTCAATTTCGCCAAGCACCAATGCCGCGTGTGATACCGTACATCTTCGTACCCCAATCAAACGCAACATCAGTGACTGGAGGCATTGGAAAATAATTGTACTGTCTTGAAACACGCAAGAAGAGCAACATAATTTTAAGAGGTCTGGGGAAATAAGCACGAGTGATAAGTTTATTGCCTCCACAGTGCCAAAGACACATATTGCCCGAGGAACACTTTCAGTACGATGATGCTTTATTGCGATCTTGGTGCGACTGATTTTGACGACCCTTTCGAGGCTTCGAAGCTTTGAAAGGGTCTAAAATGGTGATCACCATGGAAACAGCAGGCGATGAGCCAATCTGATTGGGAGGTTTCGGTGCCTGAATGTTGGTATTTGTTTGTGTCCGGCCAGTAGGTGGAAAGGCAATGGCGCTACATTTCCCAGATCCAGTGACTTTATTCAAAAGGGCACAAGCCGGAAATCAGCACCTTATATATTTTTATTGTCTACGATTCTCCCAAGTGCCCCTGTCCGCACTCGAGGAATTACGGGAATGGTGATCCTTCAGCTGTTCAGAAAATTTTATTCCACAAAAATGCACGCTCGCTGCACGCAACAAACATATTCAACGGTCTCGCGGGGGACTGGTCTGTAGTATCAACTAGCGTTTAAGGTCCATTAAACAGTAAAAAGTTGATCATGACGCGACCCCTCACCACACAAAGGTAGCGGCACGACCACCGGCGGAGGAACTCTTGTTCGCCAAGGGAGAACCGCTGGTCGTCCAGGTAGGCGGTGAGTTCTTTTCGTATGTCCCACAACAGCGGCCACAACGCGCGGCGTCGTTGTCGCTGGGCCGTCGCGACACAACGGTTTCGCCACAGCACCCACTCACATATTGCCACTAGTAGCAGCGCAAAGGCGCCCCGCGGGCAACGGCCTTGTGTGACGTATACGTCCACCCCGAGACCTCGAAACGAGCGCTGTATTACGCGCCATAGGTCCCTCGCCGGTACACACTCTCTCACGACGTGCGCGTTTGTTTCTATTGCACCACAATTGACGCACTGTGCGTCCCGTACCACTCCCCAGCGGGAAAGCCTGTCTTTTGTTGGGAGGACACCCCAACCCTTTAACCGTTCAAAGTCGCGCACGTGGTCCGGCAGCGTGGACGACGTCAGTGCCAGCCACGGGTACGGCTGCACCGTGCCCGGTGGCGGCGGGGGTTGGTCTGCCACCACTAGGCGTTCAACAAGCCTAGACGCCGGGGCCTCGAGTATCTCCTCTCGTGACACGTGGACGCTGAGCTTGTCGAAGAGATCCGCGGTAGACCAGTAAAATTCAGGGATCGTCTCCGCTCGGGGCCGAAGAGGGCTCGGAAGAGAGTCTCCCAAAAGACGGTTATTGGCACCGAGGAAGTAGAGTGTGAGTGGCCGTGCTGGGTTGTCGTGGTCGTCAAGGATTGCCAGGGTTGTCTTCAGGGCCAGTATGGGCGCTGCCAGCTCGATGCACGGAAAGCTCCACCCTCCTTCACAGCGGGGGAGGCATAAGCGGAAGCGCCTCACGAGTTCTGTGCGGTTGCTCCAGAAGAAAGTAAACAACGCCGAGCGCACTTGGAGGATGAAGGGGCACGGCGGGAGGGCTACGCGGGCCACATGCCACAACCTTCCGCAGAAAACCGTCTGAACAAGGTACCGCCGCAGAGCCATGGGGAAGCCGTAATGGCCAGCCTCAGCGGCCTTCTCTATGATCTCTTGACGCAGGTTGGCCCAGCTCTCCGGAGCCACGCCGGAGGCGTCGTACGAGATTCCAAGAATGGTAACGGACTGGTCTCGCGGCAGAGATGGCGGGCACGTGGGGGGAGCCCCGATACAGAGAGATTTGCTTTTTTCAGGGTTCAACCGTGCGCCGGAGAGGCACGCGTACTCGTCGAAGAGTCGGAGGGCCTTCACCAGGCTGTCTTCGTCGCGCAGGTAGAGGGTCACGTCGTCCGCATACGCCGAGACGCGAAGCTCGCCGGACCCAGGTAGAGCAAGTCCGCTTATGCTGGGGTGCCTGTCGACTCCAACCAGGAAGGGCTCTAAGCTGAGGACGAAAAGTACCGGGGACAGCGGGCACCCCTGCCGATCTCCTCGCGTTACCGGAAAGCGTGCCACTAAGGAGCCATTCAGGAACAAGTCACTCCGCAAGTCACTGTACAAGGCTGCGAACAGCTGAGCACTCTCGGAGGAGAAGCCGAACCCGTCGAGAACACCGAGCAGGTATTGGTGCTCGACGCGGTCGAACGCCTTGGCTTGGTCCAACGACACGAGAAGCCCGTTCGCCCGTCGGGAGCGTGTGAACTCCAGGATGTCGCGAGTGAGAGTCGTCAAAGTATGTATGCTGCGGCCCGACACCGAGCACGTCTGTCGGGGGTTTACCAGCTCCAGTAGGAAAGTTTGCAGACGCGAGGCTAGGGTCGCCGCGAGGAGCTTGTAGTCACTGTTTAACAACGTTATCGGGCGCCATGCCCCGGGGTCGGCATGGTCACCACCCTCCTTGGGGACGAGTACGATCCGTCCCAGCCGAAAGGAGGGCGCTAGTAGGAGGTCTTCAAAGTAGACCCGCACGACAGCGGTAAAGAAGTTACCGAGAATGTGCCAGAACGTGCGGTAGAACTCCGCTGGGAGACCGTCCGGTCCTGGTGCGGAGCCGTTCTTCATCCGCTTCAAAACGTTCCACAGCTCGGTCGCGGACGGGGGCCGCCGCAGGCCCGCGTCATCCTCGGCGGAGATCTTGGGGAGGCCGCTGAGGAGAGGGTGCGAGGACACCGAATAGCGATCAACCGGCGCGTCCGACTGGGCCAGCGATCGGAAGTGGGCTGCGAAGCGACCATTGTCAAGGTGGCCGGGCGACCCCGATGCGGAGGGCGTCTGCTGTCTTTCAAAGGCTTGTAGGCTTGTGCGATGGGTGTAGCGCAGTACCTCCGGGTGGACCGACGGGCTCCCCTGAGCCTGCAAGACAGTAGCCGCGGTGGAGTCCCACCGAAGGTATCGTTCGTAGCGTCTCTGCAGCTGGTCGAGGTACGCCCTCATGAAGGGGGTCAAGGCGCCCCCTCGGCGGACGATACGGATTCGGAGGATAGTGTCTTGTAGAAGCCCTCGATGCTGTTCGCGGAGGTGCCGTCCCATCAGAGTGCTGAAGCTTTGCCATTGACCTTTTAGGCGGTCCCAAGACGCCGGCTCTGGGCGCACGCCCACTAGCGACTCCTTGACCAGGTTGCCTAGCTTGCGGCGCGTGGTCTCGTCGTGGAGGATCCTGGAATCCAGGCGCCACGGACGTGGGGAGCGTGCGACGGCAGAGTCCCCTTACAAAAAAAACGTTGCCCAGTCTATTAAAATCCTGGCGACTTCTTAACGATCCTTGCGACTTTCTTCCCTACCCACTTTCTAACAACGTATTTGTATACATTTTGTGTACACCTTTTTTCAGACACGGGTCTATACACTGCAGTGGTTAGAATGTTTATCGAAATTGGATTCATTATTACCGCCCACTTTGTATATACATTTTATCAATGGTATTGTTCAGACTTTGTATAGATTTTGTTGAGGTAAAAGTCTGTACACTGCAGTTGTTACAATGTGTATCAAAATGGAATTGATTTTTATCGTCCGCTTTTTATATGCTTTTTATCAATTGTAGTCTTCAGACTTTGTATGGCCTTTGTTGATACGAAACCCTATACACTGCAGTTGTTACAATATGTATTGAGATCGGATTAATTTTTATGATCCACTTTTTATATACTCTCATTCAATGGTAGTGTTGAGACTTTGTATAGCCTTTAATTGTTGAGACAAAAGCCTATACACTGCACTTGTTCCTTCATGTGCCAAATTTAGATTAATGGTTTATTCCTCCTTCTTATATACTTTTTATCAAGATCAGTGGTCTATGAAACTAAATAACTTGACAGATCAGTAAAGTATAAAGAAATGAGCCTCTTTCCACTTTCTATGAACACGGAAGTTATAAATACACAGTGGGCAGAACTCTGCTCTTTTTAGCCTAATGAACTCACATTTTACAAGATTGAAGCTTACATTGAGACCATATAGAACCATTGTACTGTGTAAAGAGCAACGTCCAAAAGATGTGGACGGAAAGCCTGCTTTGGACAAGACCAGGGTCGACGCTGTTATTGAAGTTCAATCATTCTATTATTTTGGCCTTTATAAATTACTTTATTTTTTTTAATTTTGAGATTTCTGTCTTTTCCGTGTTCCGAAATATCTGCTCCCGAATTTCCTACTTACTCTGACTTTTTTTTTCTGCTCACCTCCTGCAAACCTTCGCTACATTAGTCGGATAAAAGTGCAAAATTCGGGGAGCAATGTCGCGGAACACACACTGGCTATTCGAATTACACAAAATGAAAGTCTTGGCATACGACCACCTCAAAGTTTGCAATAAAAATATATCCTAATTACAGTAATTAAAAAGTTAAATACCAAAGTTTAGTTGATTAGTCTGATAATAGCGATGGTTATATTCCCGTCTAGTGTCCGTCAAGCCATATAAACACGCATTGAAAACCGCATTCATTTTATTTTCCCCCCCTTTATTTAAAAATCTTCGCGCAGCTAAAAAAAACACTGTGTAGTAACGTTTAACAAAGAATCCCAGATTCGGTACGAACTCTCTTGTGGAGACAAGAGCGTCCTTTCCCCCGGTGACTTCTACTGCGCCGTACGTGACCCCCCGGATCGGAACCGGTTTGCAGGCACAAATGGCTGCATCTTCCCCCGTCGCCTGTGGCGGTTGGGGTCCTCCTCTCTTTCGAAGAGGGAGGCGAGGAAAAGAAGGACAATGAGGAGACGGCCAGAACGCGAACGCAAGCGAGTCTCTGCGCACGACATTTTGACTATTGAACGAAAGCTGTTCGCAGCGGAGTTAAAAAAAGTGTTGTTGTTGTTGTACTCAAGCAGCGCCTCATCTGCCAGCAAAAGAAAACAGCTGTAACAAAAAAATTTATGCTGGAAACCCGGGATTACAGCACTGCGAACACTTCGAACGCCGAAAGAAAAGTGAGTGATTCTTCCTTCTATTAGGACGACAGCACGGAAGTTCACAAGAAAAAGCGCAAGGCGATTCGGTCACAAGTGACGCGGGTAGTGAACGACGTTGATGCGTTCCCAACACCGAGGACCTTGAGCTACTCATCGGACGACTGATCGCGGAGCAAGATGAACTTAACAGCGCCGACGCCACCATCGAACCACTCATTTCGGAGTAAGACGGAGACCTCGAATTCACCCACCTCCTCGAATATGCGGACAAGATGTGACCTACATGACAAAGCTGAAGAGCCAGCTAAGATGCAGTGCGGAACGCGACAATCCATCCAACCAGAGTAGCCTGATCGGAAGCACTAACAGATCACCAACGCCAGCAAAGTCGAGAATCAAACTCCTAAAACTTGAACTTCTGAAATTCAACGGTCAACTGAAGAAATGGCAGCCGTTTTGGGAACAGTTCGAGACCGCCATCCATCTGAACTCGGACCTATCGCCGGCGGAAAGGTTCAACTACCTGCGATCAGCGCTGAGGGGCGATGGAGCAGCTGCCATTGCCGGCTTAACAGCCCACCACACAGTGCTACTCCGACGCCGTGGACCTCCTGCGGAAGACGTTCGGAAGCCAGGAAGCACTCATCCAAGACCACATGGAGGGCCTGATGGATATTCCTCATGTGTCGTCGTCACGGAACACTAAAGTCCTCAGACGCTGTACGACAACCTACACGCTCGCGAGGACTCAAGGCGTTGGGGGTGAGCGAGGACTCCTTCTGTGCAATGCTCTGCCCGGTCCGACGTCGTGCTCTCCCAGATGACATGCTTCTGGAGTACCACCTAAAGATGGCTACGGTGGACACGGATGACGACATCAGCCGGGGCCGGTTACTTTGGATACAAACTATATAGGCATAAATGTCTGAAATTTACAGAATAAAAGTCTACAGGAGTTCTAGCAAACCTTTTCTATTCACAATGTATCCACATTTTTATCGCGTTTCTTGAGCTAATTGGCCGACCATTCGGGATCGAAAAGCTGTAGACTGAAGTGTCTGATCTTTGGATAGAAGATCTACAGACATTCTAGCAGTATTTGCTATCCACAATGTATCTTCATTTTTAACGACTTTCTTCAGTTAATTGGCACGTCAATTTGGATACAAAAGGTATACAATAAAATGTCTTAACATTGGATAGAAAGTCTACAGGCATTCCATCTGAATTTTAGACACTTTAGTCTACAGCTTTTCGAAACCCAGTGGTCGGCCAATTAGCTCAAGAAACGCGATAAAAAGTTGGATACACGTCCAATAAGTAATCTATTCACTGAATCCACAATTCTGTATACAAATTGGATAGTCCCTCGCTCAATATTTTTGTAAGGGTCGAAGCAGAACTTGATAAGTAGCGGACGGTGATCGGAAATCTCTTCTGGGCACGACGGGAAGTCCACCGCAGTACAGGTCTGTAGCGCGGCAGATAGCGTGCGAGGCAAGTAC
This sequence comes from Ixodes scapularis, assembly GCF_016920785.2. Classification (NCBI taxonomy): domain Eukaryota; kingdom Metazoa; phylum Arthropoda; class Arachnida; order Ixodida; family Ixodidae; genus Ixodes; species Ixodes scapularis. The sequence goes on along the minus strand of NW_024609868.1, from coordinate 162,305,444 downwards.
AGCCGGTCTATGCGACTTCCCGAAGCCCCTCTGTTCCACGTCGACTGGTGGGTGGATCCATGCAGTAAGGACCATCCGTCTACGAGGTCGAAGTGCCTCACAAGCCGCCGAAGTTCACGGGCGGACCAGGTTGAGTGACCCTGACCAGGACCCCGAACGTCGGCGTTAGAGTCCAGAACTCAATTGAAGTCGCCGACTAAAAAGCACGGGCCCGCGTCGAGTAGATGCACGTCCAGGCTGCGGAAGTACTCGTGCTGGAAGGTTGATACAGTTGGTGCGTAGACAGTGACGAGGCGAAATTTTCGTTCACCGAAGAAAAAGTCCAAACGAAGGGTCCTTCCCTCCGTATCAAAAAGATAAGTGGCATTGCGCCCGTCGTGCGGTTGCATTGATTGCAGACAACCACGCCCACGCCCGTCGCGCGGCGCGGCGCGTAAGAAAAAAAAGCAGTCACAGAAAACCGGGCTTCGAAATCCGCAACGTCACGGAAGCGGGCAAAGTTGGTGTCTTGCAAGCACAGAAGATCGCAGTTCTGCATCCTCGAGAAATGCATCACTTCCGTTTGCTTCGCTGGGTTTCGAAAGCCCCGCACATTCAGGGATAATATGCGAAGTGTGGCCAGTATAAAGTAAAAAGGGGGATAGGGACGCCGGCGTGTTGCTTAAAACGTGGAGCTGTCGGACGATGCTGGAGAGGGGTCCCGACGCGGGGGGGGAGGACTTTCGCGGTTTCTTGGGGCACGTGGCTCGTGGGCCCCCACTGTCAGTTGAGCGGGAACCGCTGCTCCTGAGGGGACGCTTGGAGTCCTCGTCCGTTAGTCGGTTCGAGTCGGACTCCGGTGTTTCAGTTGTGGTCGTATCCACTGTCGGTCGGTGTCTCTGCGGGGCCACCTGGAGCGGGGTTCTCGTCGATGACGAGGTGGTCAATGTCGCTGGACACCTCGCCATCACCCGACGCTTGGCTCCACGCTGCATAGACGGTGTCGCCGACAATAACCGCGGCGGTTCGGGCAGAGTCCGTCGCTTCGGCTGAAGTCACCCCCGAGCCGGTCGGGCTTGGCTCAGGTGGGGCGGGTGGGAGCGGCGACGGAAGAGGCGGTGGTGCGGCCGCGGCTTGGCGTCAGGTGGTGACGGAGGGGCGACGGTGGAGACGGTTGGTACGGCCGAAGCTTCGGGGGCGATGGGACGGGTCGCGTTTCCTGGGTCCAGGGCCGGGAAATCGGTGGCGTAGTTTCCGGTGACCATGGAGGAGTAGCTTATCTTGGCCGTGCAGTCCACAGTCGCGTGTGTTCCACCGCAGCGTCCACAGTTGGCAGTGCAGCCCTCGGTTGGGTGCCCGAAGACACCGCAGCGGTCGCAGTAGCCCGTCGTACACTGTGCCCGGACGTGGCCCTCCTGCCTGCAGCGTCGGCATACGCGCTTCAGGCCGCGGTAGTCAAAAGTAGCACGATGTCCGGCGACGCGCAGGAAGTTGGGCAGGGGGTTAGCCTCCTTCATCTACATGCGGATGAAGCGGGTTCCTGTTTTCAAAGTCGCCGTTCGGTGGTAGGTTGCGTAGGAGACGTCGATGACTTTGCCGTACGGGGCCAGGGCTTGGACGAGCTGGTTGTTGCGCACAAACGTCGGCAGGAAGAGGCAAGTCACATTCGTCACCTGCGGACCCGTCGGCACGATGGGGACTGACTGGTTGGCGATGGAGACGCTGCCGGCCTCACGAAGTTTGAAGGCGGCTGCACGGGTGTTGACGACGACTTGGAAGTTTGTACCTCCTAGGTGCTGCGCCGAGAAAATTTCGGGCAGCCCCACAATGGCGGATATCCCATCAATGAGATCGTCCGCCGATGTGCCTACTGGCACGACAACGTTGAAAGCGTGCGCTTTCGGCGGGGGAGAAGATTCCGTCGACGCGGCCGCCATGGCGGTTCGCACCCTCGCCGGGGCGCTCGACGACACGTAGCCAGGGACCGCAGAACGCAGGCCCCGGACGAGATGCAGCCAGGAAACCAGGAACTCAGGAACAGCGACGAGATGTTTCAGCTCCCTAGTGATCGCTAGTTTTGACCGATTCCATGGTTACACATTTTCAAGTGTAATTCGTAGTCACCCTGAACAAGCGACCCATAGGGCTCAAGGACCTGTCATATTACTTTTAAAATTTCTCGTCAATAGCAGCTTTTGTGATACTGTGCATGCGATCCACCTTTTAACCTGGCTGAGGTGCAGAAATCTCTTACAATAATATCATTCTCGTGCTTGTTGTTTTAGCAGGAATTACTTAAAAGCCGAGAAATCACAACAACCAAAACCGGGATTTAGCTCGGATTCAGTGGAGCTGCTTATTAGCGATGTGCGCGGCCAAAAGCGTCGCTGCGGTCAGCTTTCCACGATTGGCCAAACCATGGGTATATGAGCATTGTCAGATTGTCAACTTTGACGGTGTAGGTTTCGGATTGCGATGGCTCCTAGCTTCTACTGTGCTTTTTGAACACACCATCGAACTCGTGGTTCCTCCCGATGGTAAGTAGCCGGAATGACAACTGGTGACGTCACGGCGAGGCAAATCTCAGTCGTGACGTCACGGAGGGAAACCATAAGAAGGCGCCACCGAAACATCTCGGCGCTAATAGGGAGTATTCACTGGCGGCCATAGCTGTGTGCGTGAATGCTGAGCGCGTGCTGATGGCGAGCTTCCACAGTTGTTTTGCAACGTGCATTCCGCACCATCAAGAGTGCCGGTCTTAGCAGCCTATTGATGCGGGCTCGTTCTGAGGATGCGCTCTAAGCAGCACCCACAAATATGGCGTCCAGTGAACACTCCCTATAGTATTTTTAGCATTTCTAACTTAATATCAACATTTTTCAAGCTGTACGAGAATGATACGAATGCAAGAGATAGGTCTGCAGCTCATCCAGGTTGAAGGTTGGACATAATGCATAGTACTGACATTGGCGAAGAATTTTAAAAGTAATAAAACAGGTACTTGGGTTCTATACGACACTTGTTCAGGGTGACTCCGAATTGCACTGAAAACTGTGTAACCATAAATTGGTCGAAATTTCCTATCACTATACGCAGCTGAAGACACACAGTCCCCATGATTCCTCGAGTATGGGCCGATACGCTTGGGGGATTTAACGAATTGTCCTTTCTGGCGTAATGTAACACTTCGATATAATTAAGCTACATTGACATCCAAGTAAAAATTAGCACAAATAATCCCAAACTTTAGCTTGCCAAAGCGAAAGTTAAGGATTATCTGCGCTAATATCTATCTCGCGAACAATGAGTCATTCACAGTTTGCTAAAAAAGCACTTTTTTACTTTTTTTTTAAACTTTTTTTATATATTGAAAATTGGATGCCAGATAAAGCTGTATATACGTCAGATAAAAAAGTATATACCTCAAATAAGGCTGTATACACGCCAGATAGGTCTCTATATACGCCCGATTAGACTTTATATTCACCAGATAAGGCAGTATATATTCCAGATAAGGCTGTACATACTCCAGATAAGGTGGTATATATGCCAGATAAGGCTGTATACACCGTATATAATAATATAATGTTGATATGGCCAGATATGCCCCAGATATAAGATTTCCATACGGGCTGCGTCTGCACCCAGTCGTTGGCTCACAGGCGTCCCGTGCTGGCCGTGGCCCTCGCTCCGCTCTCCCCTCCCGATGTCTCGGGTTGCACCCGCCTTTGTTTGGGCGCAATTGGGCCTGTTCGCAGTACATGGCCAACACGCACATAATACACGGCTGTTAAGATACACGATTAATAATGCATAAATTGCTTATATATATACAGTTTTTCTTTGCAGATTTGTTAAAAAAAGGGAAGCCGTAAAAGTTACACTTAAGCAGTTTGTGCAGGTGAGTTGTAGGGCCAGGGGGACATATGTGTGTGGCTAATCTTTGCGATCAGTCGATTAATTAATTACAATTCGTTACTTATTTTTAATTAGTGGAAATGGACATAGGGTTCGAATTAGAAACTCAGATAGCGCAATCGAAAACTACGAAATCAACTTTTTTTCCAACGACTTGAAGCTCGTGGGAAACTCGGGGGCGCACCAAAGTTATTACTCGTGAAGCAGGCGCAAACCTAGCAGTGGCGGAACGCGATGATAATCTAACCATCCGCGTTCCGCCAGTCGTTCTAAAAAGAGTTAATTTTGTGGTTTTCGATGACGCTCTCTAAGTTTCTAATTGGAACCATATGTTTATTTTCACTAATTAAAAAGTTAATTAACGTTTTGTAATTAATTTGCCGACTTAACGCAAAGATTAGCTACGCACATAATGTCCCACTGGCCGCATAACTCACCTGCACATACCGCTTAAGTGTAACGTTCACGGCTTTTGTAAAACTAATCTGTAAAGATTTAAAGAAAAGAAAAAAAAGCTATTTTTCACGAAGATTTGCCTCAGGTCGAAACGTTGAATAGAACCCTCCTGGTTTGTTTTCCACAGTTGCCCTCCATCTCTCTCTCTCTCTCTCTCTATATATATATATATATATATATATATATATATATATACAGAATGTTTTTTTGTTTTTTTAAGCTTAACAGATATGTTTAAAAAAAGCCGTGAAAGTTACACTTATGCTGCTTGTGGAGGTGAGTTATACGGCCAGGGGGACATATCATAGAGGGCTAATCGTAAGGATCAGTCGGCTAATTAATTAAAATTCGTTAATCAACTTTATAATGAATGGAAACAGACATATGGTTCCAGTTAGAAACTTGCTCGGCGGCATCGAAAACCACTAAATCAGTCATTTTCAGAAAGACTTTGAGCGCGTGACAAGCGTAGTAGTGCACTAAAGTTACCACTCGTGAAGCAGGTACAAAGCTAGCGGTAGCGATAAGGCGCCCTCGCGATTTTTCCGTCTCTTATCTAGCCCCAGCCTTGTACCTGCTCCACGAGTGGTATCTTTAGTACAATACTACGCTTCTCACGTGCCGAAAGTCTTTCTGAAAATGACTGATTTAGTGGTTTTCGATGACGCTGAGCAAGTTTCTCATTTGAACCATGTGACTATTTTCGTCAATTAAAAAGTTAATTAACGAATTTTAATTACTTGGACTACTGATCGTTACGATTAGCCCCCTATAATATTGTCACGGGTGGTGACCAGAATAACAATAAATAAACAGGAAGAACTAAACGTTTAATGTGGCGAACTTGTGCCAAAACAAAAAGGGAATAGAAAATAATAACAAAGCGTCGCGAGCGTCGAGGTCGGCGAGACAGCAGAGTCGAGCGCTGGGGCGAAACTGACTCGACAAGGTCGCGGGCGGCCTCTTATCTAGAGTGAGTCACTATCTCGAAGATTCGGCAGAGAAGGTTCGAGCGTAGCGCGCTCGATGCGAGAATGAACAAGCACTTTCTAGAACAACAAAAACAAGGATGAACGATAGTTATGTCCGCAGGAAGAATGAACGAGAACTTTCTACAAGTCCGTGACCCTGCGCGCGGCAATATGTCCCCCTGGCCGTATAACTCATCTCCACAAGCCGCATGAGTGTAACTTTCACGGCTCTTTTTAAACATATCTGTTAATATATATATATATATATATATATATATATATATATATATATATATATATATATATATATATATATATATATATACATACATACATATACCATAACGCTTTCTGTAAATCGCTGACCAGGTATATTTTTAGAAATTAAATAGAAACCACGTAGGTTTATGCGAAAGTGGCTTGAACTGGTTTCAAATACACTACTTGCCACTGCGCCTTAATTCACCGCAAGTACGTTTGTGGTGTGGACATCGCACGTCTAGTTTCGGTTTCGCCACACGTTTAGTTTCGGTTTCGCCTCCGGCGTCTGGCAACTAGAGCCTGCTGAGGTATGCCGCCGGAGGGCGCGGGCGTTTGAGTAAACAGTTTCGAGTTACACTTTCGGGATCGGAGAGACACGCCCGCACCGGGGCCAACGCGCTCATGTATTGCTGTACCTTGTGTAGTCAAGTATAATAAATAGTTTTATGTACCGGACATCTCCACTACATAATTGGTGACCCGGACGTGATGTTGTGCTTTATGGGGCGAGTTGTGGTCACTGGAGACGTCAGGGAAGAAAACTCACGCAGCAAATCCTCGAAGTCTGACCTGACTTGCGGTCGAAGTAGTGTTGAAGTCACCGCCCCCGTGGCCTCCGCGATGCCGTGCACGGACAGGAGCGTTGTGGCATCTCGTAGCCGCGTGTTGCGCATGTCAACGAGGAGACCGAAGTGGCGGAGGAAATCAGCTCCGAGGATGGCGTGACTAACGTCGGCAACCAAGAAAACCCAGCGAAAAGTTCGGCGTAGACCGATGTCCATCGTCTGAGAGCGCTGGCCGTACGTTGCAATTTTTGTAGCATTCACAGCTTGCAAGTTGTAGCTTGGGCGCCTCAGACGATCGACACGGGAAGCTGGGATTGCACTGACCTCTGCACCTGTGTCCACCAGAAAGCTGGTCTTGGATACTTTGTCCACAACATAAAATAGGCGTGGTTGAGAAGGCACTCCTGATATGTGAGACAATTTTCCAGGTTGAATTTGCGCTTGGGATGGCACGAAATGTTCACTCTTCAAATTAATTTTGTTATTATGAGAACTGTTCATTGAAGGCTCCCCCCGCTGCTCATTTTGGCTAGTTGGGCAGGTGGAAGATGGAGAAAAGCGGCGCGCCGGGAGGCCAGGGGCACCGGCCGCTTTCAGTGCGTGGCCCGGGTGTTTCCCTGTTGAGCGCAGGGCAGGACGCACTTGGTGGCGTTGTCGCCAAAGCGGTGGTGGCACCAGCAAACTCCAGTACTCTCAGGCGCGCGCGACGACCCACGAGGGCGAGAAAAGGAGCGAGGGCGTCTCGGCCGTGGTTTTTCCAGGGTTGCAAGTGACTGCGCGATGCGCTGGGCCTCGTCGCGCAGGGCTCTGAATTCCGTGAAGGAAACCAGGTTCTTTACTTCGTTTGAGGCTGGAAGCGTTTGAACCGAGCTGTCGATGGCAGAGATGCTGGGTGACGCAACTTCCACTACCCTATCCGCCAGGGCAGCGAGATCGTCAAGCGTCATGTCTCCGGCACCCGCCAACACCATGCACACATTAGCTGGTAGGCGCTGCAAAAACAACTGCCGAAGGAGCGAGTCGTCGACCGTCGAAGCTTTCTCCCCGAGCAGCTGGCGCATCCCGCGGAGTAACTGGGACGGTTAATTATGTAGTGGAGATGTCCGGTACATAAAACTATTTATTATACTTGACTACACAGGGTACAGCAATACATGAGCGCGTTGGCCCCGGTGCGGGCGTGTCTCTCCGATCCCGAAAGTGTAACTCGAAACTGTTTACTCAAACGCCCGCGCCCTCCGGCGGCATACCTCAGCAGGCTCTAGTTGCCAGACGCCGGAGGCGAAACCGAAACTAAACGTGTGGCGAAACCGAAACTAGACGTGCGATGTCCACACTACTCGCCCTTCCAGAAATGTTGAAAAATTAAAATAATACATGCACATAACGTTACGGCACAAATCGTACGGGTTGACGAACCCTTCGTCCACCACGCGTCGTCGGAGAGTCTGCAGAATTTCTCGCCGGCGCACTAGTTGGAGTGGTGATTGAATGCTCGAGGTGAGCCCGCTTTAATCGATCCACCGAAACCACTTCTGATCGTCCGCGCACTTCGATTGTGTAGTGTTTCGTACCACGACGAATGACTTTAAACAGGCCGTCGTACGGCGGCTGGAGGGGTTTTCTCACAGCATCGCGGCGCAGGAATATATGGGTACAAGTGTCAAGTTCCTTAAACAGGTACACGGTAGGACTCTGTTTAGCACGGGTTGGTGTCGGACGGAGGCTGTCCATGATTGTCCGTAAGCGTGACACGTACTGGAGGGGATCTGGAAGCTGCTCGTCTATGTTGGCTGCAACGAATTTCCCGGGGAGCCGCAGGGTAGTGCCGTAGAGCAACTCAGCGCTGGTGCACTGCAGGTCACTCTTCAGTGTTGTGCGCATGCCCAGGAGGACGAGTGGCAGCACTTCTGTCCAGCGTGAGGGCTCGCCGTAAGCGGTGATTGATGCCTTCAGGTGCCGGTGCATCCGCTCCACCAGGCCGTTAGCTGCGGGGTGATAGGCGGTGGTGCGAACCCGATGTGTTCCCAAGAGCGTTAGGAACTCTCTGAAGAGGGCAGATTCGAACTGGCGACCACGGTCGGTTGTGACCTTACAAGGTGTACCGAAGCGCGCAATCCACGTCTGCAGAAACGCCTTAGCGACGGTTTCCGCGGACATGTCTCGCAGGGGGATAGCCTCCGGCCAGCGGGTGAAGCGATCCACACAAGTGAGTATGTAGGAACAGTCTTGTGAGGGCGGCAGAGGTCCCACAATGTCAATGTGAACCTCGCTGAACCGGGCATCGGGCGGCAGAAATGGAGAGAGCGGAGAAACAGTGTGACGCTGCACTTTAGAGCGTTGACACTGGGTGCATGTGCGAGCCCAATCTCGAATGTCCGTGTTCATGCCCGGCCACACATATCGGGCTTTCACCAATGCTTGTGTGGCGCGGATTCCGGGATGGGAGAGGTTATGTAGAGAGTCGAACACTGAGCGTCGAAAGGACTTCGGCACGAACGGACGCGCGGTGCCAGTGGAAATGTCGCATGTGAGGAGCTGAGTGCATGTCGGTAGGGGCTCGCCCTGAAAAATTAGCGTGGCTGAAGAAGCACGTAGATCTCTGAGCTCTTCATCTTCTTTCTGAAGCGTTGCCATCTTGTCAAAATCAATGGGAGTAGCGGACGTAAGGCTCCCCACGTTGGCGCGTGAGAGAGTGTCAGCTGCGGTATAATAAATAGTTTTATGTACCGGACATCTCCACTACAGTGGTATACTAAGAAAATTGGGAAATGGCTCATCTCCTATCTGCATTGCGATTCCCAACAGCTTATACAGGAAATGCTCATCGAACATGTTAAGGAAAACATTCCTCCAATTATTTACGACAGATGTTTCGAAGTTTTTATTACAACTTATATATTTACTACGATGTCTTAGTTGCTTTTTACGCCGCCTGTCTCCGGAACAAGTGTCCCGAAGGTTCCCTCCTATTTCGGACAAACGTCGCCAGATAGCGCAGCGTGACAAGGCCGTGAGGCTGTGCGATGCACTTCTCGACATTTCTCCCTTCCACCTTGGCCGAGGGGCTGGGTTGGGGGGCCCAGAAAAGTGAAAGCAATTATTACGACACGTTTCTTTTTATCATGGTTCTCATTATTAGATGAGCGCGATCTCAGCGTTACACTATAAGACCGACAAAGCATTCCATCCAAGTGTCATTCCAACAAAGTGGATCCTCGGGTGGATCTCGCCGGCTGACCAGACGAGAGATCCCGTGCAACGGTCCCCTGAATGCGAGCAGCTCGATTTCCGGGGTCGCCCTTCGGCCGGCTGGAAGCCGCGCGACGGTAGACGGCGGGGGCGCGCTCCGTTGCGACTGGAGCGGTCTTCCACGAAATCAGCGTAATCTGAGCGGGGTCGAGCCGCGATCTCGGGCGCACCTGCGGCCTCCCCGGCGTCGCAGCAGCGCATCGAGCGCAACAACAAGCCGCCGACTCTCCCCCTCGTGCAGGGGGCCGCCTCCTCCGTGCCCGGACGGGCGGCTCGCGGGGCGTGGCGGCGGCGTCTGGGGGCGGGGCCCGGGGCGACCAATCGGGGAGTCGGAGGGCGGGGCGTGCGGGCGCTCGGCCCGGCGGGCTCCTGGGCCTCGGGCCGGGAGCGCGTGGCGCCTGGCGGCGGGCGCCCGGGCTGTGCGATCCACGCGAGGCGGAGAGCGTGCTCGGCGCGTAAATCCCCCCGGCGGCGGAGAGTCGTGCGTCGCGATGGACTCCCTGGGCGACCCGCTGTGCCTGCAAGACCTGGTGGCCGGCGTGGGGCCCGCAGACACGACGTCCATGACGCTGGCCACGCTGGCGCCGCCGGCGGTCGCCATGCACCACCACCACCACCACCACGCCATGGCGGGACACCACCACCTCGGAGGCGCGCTCAACTCGGCCTGCTCGGCGGCCGCGCTGCACCACGACGCGGAGCAGAAGAAGCGAGGTAAGCCCCCGAAGATCCGCGGGATCAGCCGCCCTCCCCCCCCCCCAAGGTCGCGTCACGTGCAGCCGTGCGTGCCTCCGGATCCACCAAGACACGACGCCCGGGCTGGATCCGAGCTGCTCGCCGCTAAGCCCGCTGCTCCTCAATTTCCTTTCCTCGCGTTGATTTTACCGAGTGTCGGGAATATTTGAACGCCGCTCTCCCCCGGAGCCGGGCACTGACTCGCGAGGGGACATGTACCGATCTCGCTTCCTTCGAGTCCTTCCGGACGCCAGCCATGTGGCCCAGCTTCTCCGAAGGCTTCTGGCTTTCTCATGCCGCACCCTGATCTGCTCCGTGCGCCGCTCCCAATGACCCCGGAGTTTCGGCAAATGCCGCGGACTAGACGCGTCCGATTATCGGAGGTTTTTGGACCAACTTGGGGTGAACGGCGAGATTCAAACCCGCTTTTTTTTCTTCTCTCGATGAAGGGTATCGAACCTCGTGGAAGTGATGCGCTGTTATAGGCTGACGATATCGAGTTTTATTTAACGATTCAGACGGCGAATGACCTCGTTCTTTCACGAGATGCCGTTACAGGCATATCGCGGCAGTGTTCCCATAAGTTATTCGTGGTCAATCCGAACAAAACGAAAATTCTAACACGGAGGAAGAAAACGAGGGAGCATTTCTTGTCCCTATCCACTCGGCAATATTTCCATGGAAAGTGTACAGCTAATCCGTGACCCTTCTTTTGACAGCTCCCCTTCTTCTCTCGTATCCCGTCACTCGAAGTGTAACTCTGCTTCTCGAATGCGAAGAATCGTGTCAGGCTTCGTGGCTTTTTCGGTCCTTCGCGTGTCATTCGCTCCTTGTGCTCCTCAGTTCGTCTTAGGCTCGAAACTGAATGGAGCGAGGATCGAAAAAGCGCGTGATCTGCGTTGTTTATGACAAATATGTTCTCCCGTTGACTCTAAAAATCGGTACTGAAGGAACTTTGTATACGCGATTTGTCGCGATGAAATGCTCGTGATATTTTACTTTTGCGCCAATCGGATCACGGTCGTGTAGATGGTATTGATCATTCTGATGTTAGCCTGAGACTGAGGCAGGAAAAGAGGAAGTTTCAAAGTAGAAGAAAAAGGAACAGTCGAGGATACGTCTCTAACCGAACTGACGACACGAAAATCCCTTTTCTCATTTGGGTATCCAATGCCCATTACGTTTTCCATTCTGCCAACAGCCTGTTCAATAAACGCCGCTCTTTCCTCATGCCTGACTATTCTTGCAACCGACTGTATAGAAGAAAATACATCCACCCTTGACGGTTTTACATCAATACAAAACTTCGGTCCGTTTTCCAACACTGCTTGCGTCTTCCTTGATAACATTACGCCACCCGGATTGATAACAGAACCTCCACACATCCGATCGAAAAAACTAAAAACCCGTGAGTCTCTATCCCTTCCCTCCTGAGATTTCATCTTAATGCTATCCAGAACATGCCTTCGTTTGACATACCACATACGGTTGAAAACTGTCCTCCTGATGCTGTTCCAAATGATGTAGTCCCTGTGTCGCTTGAAATCACCTCCCACCAGGAGCTCCCAAAGTCTTTCGGAAGCGCTGCGTATTTCTTTGATCCGGTGACTTGAGGCTTCTCTGTACGCCTTGAGGATCCTCTTCTTGCCGCTCCAATGGCCCCCCGACGCTGACAGATGTTTGAATGCAGCTGGGTCCACGAACCTTTTTCGGAGGCAGATGCCGAAATATGCAACCTCGGCCTCCAGCTCCGCCAGTCGACGTCCCAGTCGGTCCAGTACTTCTACTGCTTGAGAAATCCAGGCGGTCGGTGTCGTTGATGATGCGGTTGTACATGAGAAGGGGACCAAGCCTGCTTCAGGTATAATCAATGATATTGTAGTGAGTGCGCAGGCGAGCTGGTGGAAATTAACCATTCTGATGTTAGCCTGAGACTGAGGCAGGAAAAGAGGAAGTTTCAAAGTAGAAGAAAAAGGAACAGTCGAGGATACGTCTCTAACCGAACTGACGACACGAAAATCCCTTTTCTCATTTGGGTATCCAATGCCCATTACGTTTTCCATTCTGCCAACAGCCTGTTCAATAAACGCCGCTCTTTCCTCATGCCTGACTATTCTTGCAACCGACTGTATAGAAGAAAATACATCCACCCTTGACGGTTTTACATCAATACAGTTCCACCAGCTCGCCTGCGCACTCACTACAATATCATTGATTATACCTGAAGCAGGCTTTGTCCCCTTCTCATGTACAACCGCATCATCAACGACACCGACCGCCTGGATTTCTCAAGCAGTAGAAGTACTGGACCGACTGGGACGTCGACTGGCGGAGCTGGAGGCCGAGGTTGCATATTTCGGCATCTGCCTCCGAAAAAGGTTCGTGGACCCAGCTGCATTCAAACATCTGTCAGCGTCGGGGGGCCATTGGAGCGGCAAGAAGAGGATCCTCAAGGCGTACAGAGAAGCCTCAAGTCACCGGATCAAAGAAATACGCAGCGCTTCCGAAAGACTTTGGGAGCTCCTGGTGGGAGGTGATTTCAAGCGACACAGGGACTACATCATTTGGAACAGCATCAGGAGGACAGTTTTCAACCGTATGTGGTATGTCAAACGAAGGCATGTTCTGGATAGCATTAAGATGAAATCTCAGGAGGGAAGGGATAGAGACTCACGGGTTTTTAGTTTTTTCGATCGGATGTGTGGAGGTTCTGTTATCAATCCGGGTGGCGTAATGTTATCAAGGAAGACGCAAGCAGTGTTGGAAAACGGACCGAAGTTTTGTATTGATGTAAAACCGTCAAGGGTGGATGTATTTTCTTCTATACAGTCGGTTGCAAGAATAGTCAGGCATGAGGAAAGAGCGGCGTTTATTGAACAGGCTGTTGGCAGAATGGAAAACGTAATGGGCATTGGATACCCAAATGAGAAAAGGGATTTTCGTGTCGTCAGTTCGGTTAGAGACGTATCCTCGACTGTTCCTTTTTCTTCTACTTTGAAACTTCCTCTTTTCCTGCCTCAGTCTCAGGCTAACATCAGAATGGTTAATTTCCACCAGCTCGCCTGCGCACTCACTACAATATCATGGTATTGATCGTTGAAATTTCCCTCGACGAATCCTATTTCTAGATATTGTATATTGTATCCATGTGGTGGAGCAAAACTGGCGCCGTTAGAAGACTGCAGAATTGTCAGAATGACCTCTCTCGGGCTGAGCTAGTTCTTTCATGATGCTTACGGAAATTGCCAGCTGAACGGAAATAAACGCCAACGGTTATGACACAATTCACGAATCGCACTACGTCCCGCGCGAGCAAGGGGTTGTGTACCACAGGGACGCAGCCACGATTTTGTTTCGGGGGAAGGTGGGGCGGGGCGGGGGAGGGGGAGGGGGGTTTCCGGGCTCCATGGGTCGCCCCCTCCCCCCCTGGCTACGTGCCTGGTGTACCACTTTTCCTTAACTTGCAGCCGAAGCGTGCTTTCTCGCGTGATCATGATTGCGCGAGAGAGCACGCTGCCACGGTAAAATTCCTCACAGCATGCGGACATTTACCTACCCATTGTCGCGCTTACTAATGTTCTCGATGTTCTACGACGTGAACGTGTCCTAGCTATAGAAAAAAGACAGAACTTGTAGGTGAAATCCTCCAGGCGCTTTACCACTGAAGAGAAAAGCGACCACTGCATTAGCGCAACTTCCTTCGAGCTGCGAGAAGAAGAAAATGTTCCTTGGGGGAGTAAACCTCGGCGCGAATCCAAAGGGCGGTGCAACGAGTTTGCGACTTTGGCCAATTAACTGCGGAAATTAATCTGTGGTACCTATGGAACGATAAACAGGAAGCCGCGTCTTCTTGCGCACGCTAGTTTTATGTAAAAAAAATGAAGCAAATCGAAGGTCAAAGGGCCACTCAACTCCCAAGTTTTCTTTCGCGGGTCGTACTCAGGGGGACCACACAGTTTCCCGTTGGGTTCTCTGTTCATATTCCCCAGCCGCTTCCTCCGTGGTTGTCGACTTCTTAAGGATTAGCATCGTTGAAGTTTGCGGCGAGAGATCGACACAAAAGGCTCTTTGCCACGAGGCTGTGGGAGAGTGTAGCGGCCGAGGGACACAGGTTTCCTGAACTTCACTCTAAAAAAAGCCCGTGCGTCTGCTTTCCCGTGCAACACTGGAGAGGCAATCACCGCAACTTACGGAGGCAGCTCAGCGAATGGCGATGCCGAAACATATGTTTAGACCAAAAAATGCAGTCTGAGTTGTGACGTTAAGCAATGCAAAACGTCACGCTTCCATTGCTTAAGGTCACAACTCAGACTGCGTTTTTTGGTCTAAACATATGTTTCGGCATCGTCATTCGCTGAGCTGCCTCTGTAAGTTTCGGTGATTGGCTCTCCGAGTGTTGTGCGGGAAATCAGACGCACGGGCCTTTTTTTTTTAGAGTGTTCAGCGCGTCCACCAGTGTATGACGCGTACTTCCGAAAACCGCTACACTGGGCTGCCCATCGGCAAATAATGTGTTTATAATTTTGCGATTGCGCAGCGGAACGCCAACTTCTGGGGGCAAAGTGGTGCGTTTTTTTGTTTTTTTTTTTCCGTAGTTCTCACATTTTTGCGTTTGATCGCTGTTACTTCGTTCCATCTCGTGCCTCTTCTCCGTCATCGTCAACCTCGGCTTATTTCTGGTTCAGCTGGACATTATTTTCCTTCAACTGACCATCTCAAATCTGAAATTACTTACGTACTTTCATATTTGTTTGTGTTTACGTGGGAGATGGAGTTGCATATTTTTGATTTATGCGCTGCATTTCTCGACGAACGGGATTATTCACCTCGACTGTCATTTGGATTCGAATTATACGCCTCCACATTCTGATCTGTTGGTTGTTCTGGGGCCTAAACGAAGTAAGCTATTGTCAAGATTATCAATATCTTTATTCTTACTATTATGGTTATTGCTTTCACCGCTCTAAGAAATTTGAGCTGCCAAGACCAATCGCAGGAAGCCTCAAGGTGCTGACAATGCGATGCTTCGCTGCCCCTTTTGACGCTCTCTTCCACGGCGCAAAGTGAAACTACCGTTTCGACACTTCAAGCCGAACAGCTACAAGTTTTTCGGCTTAGCTTCGCCGCCACCATTGTCATCATACGAGCACGTACCGACGCTGCAACTCTTCACTCGATGCTTCCCACCTTACTTCGCCGGGGAGCCTGGAACTGCTCCCCGTCCTCACATTTCTGCTTTTGATCGTTGTTACTTCGTTCCATCTCGTGCCTCTTCTCCGTCATCGTCATTCTCAAGTCATGGCCAAGTTTTGCGGAGTTTTCTCAGCGCCTATGCGAACTGACGGCAGATGCCTCAAGCGCAACGATTGTTTACGACAATAACATTTGGGGAATAATGCTTAGGGGTTGCCGACGGCACATTTAAGGCACTGCCAACCGAGAAAAATGGCGATGCACTGCATGCCAGGACGGCTCCTCAAATCCGAGTCGTTCTTTGAACTGAAACTCCCAAACCTCTCACACCGAGTGCACCGCATTCAGAGCGCAGCTGTTAACGGTTGATCGGAAACTTTCTCTGCTCTCTTGGAAATCCTCCGTTGATAATCTCCAAGACCTACACCCCAGAATCGATGCCCTATTTTCAACGAAGCTCACGGCCCACGCCTTGCACGACTTCGTGACCGGGGTGCCAAAATATGTGGACTTCGTTTCAACCCAGTTCGATTCACTCATCAACTCGCCAAAAGCTCAATTCCAAGCGCTCAAGGAACTCCAAGCAGAAAATAAATCCTTGCAATCAGTAATATCTAACCAATCGCTTGAAAATCAGCAACAGAAAGTCGCACAGAACTCCACCGATCAGTCCAATCGTCAATATTTCCTGGAAATTCACGGTCTCCCTTTTTCCTCCAAGGAGAACCTTAATAGCATCCTCACAGACTTAGCAGGTAAATTGAACATTGAAATCTTTCAGCATTGTAAATATATCAGCTTGAACTTTAGAATTACACTAGAACACAAAAAAAGAAAGGAGACAGAGGATAGGACATGACTACCAACGATGTTTTAGTGTAAACTTGTTCTTTGCGCGTCTGCTCCTTCATTTAGAGTCCCAAGTAGAGCACGATAAACCTATTATATAAATTATCTTATTCCGCTAAAAAACATCACTACCGATATTTCAGCAAACTCATGTAGAGGCTGCGCACCGCCTGCCTGCTAGGCATTATGCCATTTCCCCCATTTTGATCAATTTTTCTTCGGTTCCTCTTAAAATCCCTATAGATGGCTTGTCGCGGCCGCTTGAGCTCTCTGCCTCATAAAGAATCTCAGCCTAGAATTTACTTTTACGACCATCTCATATATGCAGACAAAAAACTCTTCTAGATGCCGCGAACCAAAGGAGAAAACAAAAATGGATACAACATTATATGGGCTGCACATGGTCAGATTTTCGCAAAGCATAATGAAAATTCTGCCGTACTCCACAACACTGACGCTGCTGCTTTGGAACAAATGGTATAGGCTTGGGTGTTCACTTACGCTCAGTTTAATGACTTTCACTCATGCTCCCAAAGCTTCCCGCCTAATCAGGACACCATATTTACTTTATTTCATGTTAATATAAAAAGTCCCCGGAAATACTGGGACCAATTTAGATCGGCAGTAGTCTGCGTTCTTCCAACGGCAGCTGTACTTGTTCTTACCAAAGTTAATATTCGCAACGAAGAATGTTTTGTTTTTTTCATTATCCTGGTTTAGCAGCATTTTCTACACTGGTGATAACAAGCGCGGAGTTGGTATTGCGGTATTCTTTAAAATTTCAATATTTCACTCCAAGATAACAGTTTTATTCACTTTTGTGAGTCATTAGCACAGCGCATATATAACCCCATATAGGTCATCTACTTACTGGCTATTGATGGCTCACCTTCCTAAAGCATTCGGGATTTTTTCAACGACTAATGATATTCTTTACAATCTCTTTCGTTAAATGCAACACTTTGTCTGACAGGTGACATAAATATTGACCTTGTGAACCCCTCGAAATCATTCGCCTCTGAGTACCTTGCCTTGCTATTAGATTACGAATTCAAAGTTACCATTCTCATTCCTATATCGGAAAAATTCTTAAGCAAAAAACTTGAAAATTCGTCAATTGACCACATAAACTTAGGAACCCCATCTGCAACAACAAGCTCGGCAATTATAACCCCCCTCCCCCAAAAATATGGGACCATTACTTGGTGACATGTCATTTAGAATTTCCTGGCTCGACTTCTGTCGACACTGTTACTAACATCCGCCGAATTAAGAGAGTTGCCCAAAGTACTTTCGACAATTACATAGCCGATTACGACTGGGCCACATTCAAAGTCTCGACTCCTCCTTCCGAAATCTGCCGTTCTCTTGTTCAGCTCCTGACACAGTTATCTAACGCCTAAAAAAATGTATATACTTAAAGCAGCGGAAAAGAGACCTGTACTGTCTTTCATTACGGTACATCTAAAGAGTAGCCTGGAAGCGTTGCCGCCGCTCGCAGATGATTGCGTCATTTGTCGTCCAATTACGGGCCCTCTGGATTATAAAGGTTTACAGGATGACTTGTATATAGTCTCCGACTGGAGCGCCACGTGGTTGAAGAAAATTAATAAAAACTAAGCAATAGTGGCAACATCCATCACAAAACGTCCTTCCACTCCCACACCTAATCAGAAAGGATCCTGTCGAAAATGTATCTTCATTTAAATATATTGGCGTTAATCTTTAACCTGATCTTCTCTGGAACACTCACAGTCAACATATTACTAGCAAAGTGTCGACAACTGTTGGCTTCCTCAAACGAACTCTTTTCCAGACAACACAGAAAGAAAACACGTTACATACTGCTCTTGCAAGAACCCAACTGGAGTATGCATCGATCATTTGGCATCCTCATCAATTATATCTGAAAGAGAATATAGAATCACTACAAAATAAAGCTGTCCGTTACGTAGTTCGTGACTAATCGCACTTCATTAGTGTAACCGGCATAAAACATCGACTTAAATTACCATCCCTTCATACCCGAGGGCATCTTGCGCGCCTATAATTTATTCACAAGCTCTATGATGACTCCTCAGATTTTAAATATGCTTTCTAACGGTCGGCTCACCATATATTGCCCCTTTTAGACCACCTTTCTGAAATTAACCCCCAATATGCTCGAACTAATATGTTCAACAAATCGCCTCTTATCCTTGCCATTTCGATTGGAATAGCCTTCCAGGAAAATTTCCTCCATCAGGGATCAAGAGTCTTTTCTTGCCGCCGTAAACATGATGCTGCGTGAGTAGGCTAAGCTGCGTTGAAATGCTTGTCCTTTGATTTGTGCCCCTGTTCTTATTGTATCTTTTCTATGAATATAATTCAATTATTGCTGAAAGTGCGGCAATGCGTCGAAATGTTTTTCTATTCATGCCCTGTATCTGGTGTCTTTTTGTGTGTTGCTACTTGTATTTTGTTTTCACAAATACTGTACTGTTTTCTTTACCTATATAATGCCCCTGAGAGCCTCTAGGGTACATATATAAATAAAATAAATAAGTAAACCTTCAGATGTGGCCTTGAACAGATTCACAAAATTTGATACGAGCCCTTTGTGCACCCTACCGAGGTGAGGGCGGATGGGAAAGGGGGGGGGGGGGGGTTGGCGGGTATCAAGTAGTCGTCAACGTATCTGAAGATCTTCTGGACGTCGCTCTATAGTTCCTCCTGACGTTTTCTGTCGACCTTGAAGGTAATAGCTCTAACCTGTCTCTACGTTGTTCTTCCCTTGTCTTTGCGCTAGCTTTACCAAATTGTATAGCCAACTGGCCCACCAGATGATTTGAACACTCAGGTTCATGGTGAATGTAGACCCAATGCAAGTGAGCCAGTTGTAAGTCAGCGCTTGTCGTGTGTACTGCTTCTACCTGTCCTTCGTCAATAGTTTGAGCTCATTTTCGTTAGTGACAAAAAAGAGGACGCCCACTGGCAACGTCCTTTTAACGACTAAGAAAGTAGTTCCTACAAAATCCCTTCATGTGCTTCGTTGTAGAACAGAAAAGCGATAAAAATCAGGTCAATACCCTGATAATCTTGCTTCGCGTCACCCTTGATTATGATTAGTAGTTCCTGTGTTAGTTTGAGCGTTCTGAACGCGCGCACATCAATTGTTACAAGCTGCGAGCGTGGCCTGGTCGTTTTTGTTGGACGTCGGTTTGTGTGTTGACTCAGATTTTACAGTCTCCGATAACAGGGTGGAAGGCAGATACGCTCTGCCTCACCTGGCCCCGTTACCGGTTTACGGTGCGCAGCCAGAACGCGAACAAACACTAATCACAAGCAATAAACGATGGATAGCGGAAAAATATATATACGCTGTTTTTAATCAGTTGTTTCAACGTAGTTAAGGATGTTGAATATAGGGTATAGAGAAAGGGGGGAAGGGAGCACTTATAAAGAAAATAATTATAACAGATATACATAAAGGTGTTCAATTTATTGCATGTATATGTTTAAATGTTTATTTCGTCGCACAGATTAGAAAGTAATTTTATTAAATCTTTCTACCTGTGGCTAGACCCAGAGTTTTGAATAATTTCTAGAATGTTCGAATGTATGGTCGATGTCCGCGTGAAATCCGCCTTTTAAGGTCCGTTGAGTTTCGGGTGCTGCAGTGTATGCTGCCTTTGTGAGCACGACGTTTTGTGATCTTCACTTGCGTCAGCCATCTCGGATGTTTGGAGTTTGTTGTCCGCAACGTGTGTCACCTGCTCCAATATTGTGGCAACGAAATTCCGATTTCTCGCGCACAATCGCACTGACGCTTAGACCGCTAAAGCTCAAGTTGTTTGCCTCGCGATCTGTGTTCTATAGAGCGGTTTCAAGTTCCAAACTTCTCGACACATAAGCCGCATTTCACGTGAGAATAAAAGTGAGGCCATGGACGATGCACAAATATACGGCTATTAGTTAAGACATAGCACTTGCGTCCGTTCTTTCTTCCCATTTCATGTTTTAAAAAGTAAATTTAGCAGAATTTGAATGTATTGCGTGGGAACTCAAGTCGTGCTTGGCGTTTTCGGTGGCAATAATAACTTCTTGGGAGAAATGTGTCGCGCTTGTGTTGACCCAAGAGCAGCGGATACATGAGCGGTACGAAACTAGGCGCCACGCGGCGCTACGCACGACGCATCACCTGGCGATAGCCGGTGATATTTGTGGATCGTAGACACATGCACGCAAAAGGCAGTCGAGCGATCCACACAGTTGCGGGGCCACCATTGGCACAGAGGGACTGACAGGGTTTCGCTTTAAGACGCAATATTTATGCACAAAACGTAACTAAAGAATTCGGATTAAAAACAAAACAAATAAAAATGCCGTATACCTTTTCGTACTACCATTTTATTACTATTGAAGTAATAATGTCGAATGCAACATTACCGCAAAAGGTATGTTGAGAAGACTAGCTAAGCCGTGTTTGCTTTTCCGCTTCAATTTACTAAACGATCAAGATACCAAACAGCCCTGATATCGAAAGTATAGAAATTATGCTAACAAATAACTGTGAAGATTGTGTAAACATTAACCTAAAATTCAGATGCAACGCGTTCAACTTCGCTGAAACAACTGGAGGCGCGCGGCATGCCAGTCTTGAAGAAAATAAAACCCACGACGTATACGAAATTCTATACATAATGGCCCAGAATGCGCAGAAAGGTGTAGCGCAGATCGCGTGTATCAGACACGACCAGCTTCATGAGACACTGGGCGCTTTCGTTCGAAGGTGCACGCAGAAGCTTTATTGACTTTATGCCAGGGATGTGACAGCGAATTAAATAATTATCAGGTATTGTGGCGGTGACATTGAAATGAGCACAATGACAAAGCGTTATTACCGAGCATCATAAAAATCATATGCCTGGGACAGGCCCGTAGCCGGGAACTTTTTACAGTGGGAGCACACTCTGAGACCACGACTTCAAAGTATTGAAAGAAAGAGAGGGGGGGGGGGGGGGGGGTTATGATGAAACGGCATCAGTCCAACCGCCGGGGCCCCGAGGTCTTTCTAATCAAAAGAGACGATGAGCCTCTGATTTGCGCGCTCGTCACCACTCGAAAAGCTTCTTAACCTCCCTCCCGACGCGTTCACGTAGACTTACCAGCGTCGTCGTGAGTCGGGAGCGCAGCCGCGACATTCCCGTCGTTGCGCGTCTATCCGGTGCTGATTGTTTGGTACGGCGTCCTCTACTTCTTTGTGATGCTCCGAGAGCTCGCCGTTTGCGCAGCGACCCTTTTGGCTGATGTATTCAGCGCCCTCAGGACTTGGGACTAGAAAGTTCTGCTCACTCTTGCACATTGTGCGCATGTTGGCATGTTGCTCGGTGCAGCGGGGCGGCGGGGTCAAGTCCCTTTCTATCTTGCACATGTCTCCGAGTCACGATTAGCGTGTGAAAACAACATCTGGTGTCAAATATGGATGCTATGGACGAAAACCGGTGAACCATCAAGTTCGCGTCCATAGCTCGAACCGACGTTTTTGTAAAAAGCAAGAAAGAAGAAAATAGTCTTCCGCTTGACTTCCTCGAAGCCGTCCTAGAGCTCTCCTTTTCACCCCCCCCCCCCCCCCCTTTTCCTTCCCTGGCTACGGTTCTGTCCTTGGAGAAAATACCTATCAATGGAGTCCAAAATACTAACCCAGCAGAGAGAAGTTTCGAAACCACCCACAACAGATTTCTCTGTCCCCCGGCGGCATCGAAATGTTTGCTCGACAAACCTGACAACGTCGAAGGTCTCATTGGCACAAAGTGCAACGTCTCGGCATTCGTTGCACGCCAGTCGAGTTAACTCTTTCGTTAGCTGTGGCAATAACATTTCGACAAACCGATTCCCCTCCTTGAACTCAAAGCACCA
The DNA here is from genome assembly GCF_016920785.2 of Ixodes scapularis. Lineage (NCBI taxonomy): Eukaryota > Metazoa > Arthropoda > Arachnida > Ixodida > Ixodidae > Ixodes > Ixodes scapularis. The sequence goes on along the minus strand of NW_024609868.1, from coordinate 162,283,366 downwards.
AACCCAATCACGCTCGGCCTCATACCGCAACTTCTCGGCACCGCCGTTGTTATGTTTGAAGACCGGTCGGTTACTAGTTGAGATGGTGATTTCACAACAACTCCCGCGTCGCCCATGGGACTTCAAATAAATTCGCGGACGACTAGAATGCTCTCACGAGAGCGTTTGAACCGCACCACGGTGTAGGGTAATACTCTTCAGGTGAGGACAGCGCGCTCCACGCGACGTGACGATAAAGTTCGCTTTTCACTCTATCTTTCTCTCTCTCACTGTGGTTTCAAGCGGCGCCGGCAGATGACTCGCCGACCCGTGGACACGTAAAGCCCCTCTGTCCTGTGAAAAGTGGTGCCATTCATTGTTGTAGAAATGCTCGAGGCACGTGCCACACGCCACTTCTGGGAAATCCATGGCGTCTGAAATCTAGCTGAGTGCTGCGCTGTGCCGCTATGATCTTCCCAAGGGCTGCACGTTGGACGTGCCTGGTACATCGACGAACCTTGCACTACTTTTGAAACATGAAGAGGCTTTATGGGCACGGTGTAAGACGCAAAAGACAGGCAACAGTGCGCAAGACGGCTCGTGCCGCCTCATGCTCAACACGCGCAGAGCTCCAGCGAGGTTGTCGCACGTGCAGAATGACCATGGTGTACCGGGGTGTCATGGCAACGAGATCATTTTTTTCGCTCTCACACAGTTTCGCCGTTTGGCCGCCGGCGACACTGTCAGCCGCGGGCACGGTGGCCGCGGAATGATGCAGCCTTTCGGATGCCCGTCGAGCGAACACTATCTGATTCCTCGCGTCGCGCGTTCAGCCCCGCCGTGTCCACACACCTAAAGAGTGTATCTTACACCGTGAGCCGCACACAGCACCGAACCCAAACATAATTCTTTGAGCAAATGGTCGCATGTTTGCTTTTCCGCCACTCGCATACTGGAGGTGACATCGAGCAGTCACGCCTCTAGTGGCACGCATCAGCTCCGTGTGCAACCAACCCAATTTTTTCGTTTGTTGTTGATCGAAGAAATCAAAGACGTCTATTCGAATATCGCTCCTCGTGCGACAAAAGCATTGGACAGATCGGAGCGCTCGTGCCCAGACCGTACTACACTTCGTTTTTGATTAAGTCTAGACGCAACCGATGCAACAAGCGCGAGTCTGCGGCTCCAGAGCCTTGTGGCCCTGAACCGCAGAGCGCGCGTGCTTGGCAGTGACGCTGAAAGCCCGGAGCTTGCGCTTTCTAGCATCGGCTGTGAAATGACTTAAGGCCTGTTCACACATGCAGCGGAGCGCTACAAGCATAGCGTTGACCTCGCGCTAAGAGCGTGCTGACGGGAGCGTTCACCAGCTTTGTATCGCACCGTCGAAACTGCTGCTGATGGAATGTCCTCATTTCTGGTATGCGTTAAAACAACATACAAAACTTAAAAGTATACAACAGAGAGGACGAGGACGGGAACAGGACATGAAAGATGTCCTGTTCCCGTCCTCGTCCTCTCTGTTTTATACTTTCAAGTTTTGTATCTATTAACCAACACGCTCGTTTTCAAATGTAACTGGTAAAACACCATATTGATCTCTCCTCGCCGCTGGAAGGTGTTTGCGAAAAATGCGTGATTGCCATATATTCTTGTTTCGCCTCGCCTATAATTTCTCGGATATTCCAAGTTGAAATGTTTTATTATTTCTTCATACCGCATACCAGATATGGTATCACCTGACAGACAACGACTAGAAACAGGAAATATTTGGCCGAGGTTCTATTTTCTTGTTATTCTCTGCCATAGCAAATTCGTTTCGTGGCACTCGTGCCCACGCGTGCCCACTTGCAGCGTGCAGCCGGTTCGTTTGAGCCGGCACTGCACGAGTGGTTGCACCCTCCGAGTTCACTTCAGCGCCGGCACCCCACGCGTGCATGCACCCACTGCACCGAGAAAATCGAGCTTGCGCCGAAATGCAATCCCGTCATGCCTCGCTCAGGCCTGGAACGGGAGCAGACGACGAGGGTTCGTCTGGTATCCGGTGTGTCGTTTGTACAGCGGAACCGAAAGGAGAAAAAGTAGACTTCCTGCAAGAAATCGTGTCCCGCGGGCAACAGAATCAAACGCGAGCTTGAATTGTGAGCGTTTGCTATTTCATGAAGGAAGCAATTTACAAACCGTGCTTTATTTGCCAGTTTTTAGCGGCTCTCTTGATGTACTGACGCTGTGACGCTCTCTTGACGTACTGACGCTGTGTAAAGAAATGCTCAGAACAAACTCATCAGTTGCCCCCGAGATCTTTATCACCATTCGTGTGTGGGTGAAGAATTGAACATTTGTTGACAACTTCCCCCAGCAGAAAACGTGACTGCCCAATCAGCATCCGAGAGAGCTTAACAAAGTGACTCTGCTCGATGCTTTGGCAAGATCATCATTTTTCACATTTACCTACGTCAGCTATCTTGTCCCGTTGTATTTTGTTTGAGAAAGCTCTCGTTCTCCACGGCCTCAGCAAGGCTAAAATCTAATCCCCCGGTAACTACCATCGAAATTGAAATTAGAAAAAACCGTGAGAGAAAATACATACACACCGCTGTGTATGTATTTTCTCTCACGGTTTTTCTAATTTGTAATTGTTCAGCTGACCATATTCAAGTATGTACCAACTAGTTCAAGTAAAACCCGTAGTACGAAATTGAAAGTCCCACGAAACGTTTTGCTTGATATAAAAACAGACTAGTCTAAAGCCGCACCCTTTCAGTGGTTCACACATAACGCCGTGCTGAAACGGATCAATCCTCTGAGTGGACGTCAGCATCAGTTTTCTCCGGTGCAGACCCCAGCTGCTCTATAGACAGCTGGTTGCGGAAATTTACGCCGTCTGTAAATATCTCTACGACAGCCGAGTTACTTGAAGTGATCGCAAATAAAAATTATAGGTTGCAGTGACCAAAACGTTTATAGATAAACGTTAGTAGCGACCACGGTGGTAGCGACCGTACTCTTGCATTCCCCCTCATAACGTCGGACAGAATAACGCTAGTTTCGGTTTCAGATCGGTACTCTTTATAAAACACAAATGGCGGCAGCATCAGTCTTCTGCACTCGGTGCATTTGGCAAGTTTCTTTGAGGTCAGTTCTCCGTGCGACACTCCGCGAGTGCGATGCATTCTAGGAGAGAACTCGAACGGTACCAGAGCGTGTGAAACGAATTCGCTTTTAGTAAACACAGGGTTGTGGGGCAACAAGCTCGATAAAGCGCTCCGAATAGTTCGATGTCCTGCCCAACGGGTGCACCACCACGCGGCATTGTCTGAACGGACCAGATCCCAGCCGCGCCGCGCCGCGAGGCGCATACGCCAGTGACGTAGGGACGCAAGAGACGATTGCTATGGAAACCATACAGGTGATATAATTTACGCTAGATGTTCAACTAGCGCTAGTGTCTACGCGACTTCCAGGATGAAAATTGAAGCAGACAGCAACCTCGCTACATTTGCGATTCTCCTGCGTATTCATATGGAGAAATGCGGGTGCATTTTGTCTCTTCGCCGGAAAATAACAGACACCTTTTGTCATTTGGGTCGTACCGAATAATATGTAACATTATTAACAATGTAAAAGTGTAATTGATTTAGTTACAGTATTTTTCTTTACCAATGAACGATCTCGAACTTTGCCATATTTCATGCCCAAACCTGTGTTTCATAGCAGGTATGTAAAAACGAGCGACGATTCTAAGCAAAATAAAAATCGAAAGGAATGTAGAGTGTGTTCAAAGTTGGCCAGCCTTGCGGTGGTTCTTATATATTGCTACAATGCCCGTCGTGTCTCTATATGAAATTGACCGAAATTGACCCCGCCCTGTATTTGACGAGCGGTTAAAAGACATTCGAAACGTGAAGTATAAAGTACGTTGGCTTTGAAATCTTCTTTTTATTACTTCCAATGTCGGGCAGGTTTTTTCGGTCACCTATCTTCTGGCTTCTCCCTAGTTTCAAATATTTCGAGCGTACAGGTGATGCTTAGAACGCAGAACAAGCATCCTCGCACATACATATTCGTGAACAAAACAATAAAGCGGTACTTATTTATTGCAACTCCTACTATGCCATGTGGCTTTCTTTTAATTCTGATCGTCGGCATGCACAAGGAGCTACTAATCCAGTGTTACTGCGTATTTGTTGCCGTCTCTCTCGGTTTTCCGCATTACCTTCGTTCGTTTGCGAAGTATATCCCTCATGCAGGAAAGCGCCGACGCCATGTTCGCGCTAACAGTGTCCGACAGTGCACATAATTACATGCACGAAGCAGAAACTGCCGTGACCGCCAAATTATTTCGTCTGCGTGACTGAGAATTGTTCCAGTCTACCTAGTACGTACGAATTATTCGTAATATTAGCTCTTATAATCGAGCGCAGGGAGGAAATGCACTCGCGTTTTGCCATGGAAATGCTTTAACGGCAGTCAATTTCCGACTGTTTGCTATCTGCTTCAATTTGCCACCGCACACTAGCGTCGGTTGAGCCTTTAGCGTACATTATATTACCTCTGTGGTGAAACCTGTCATGCGCTGCCGCGTGGCGGCCGTTGCCATAGCTGTTCATAGTTCGATCGTTTTTTTACAGCGTGGAAGCACCATAAATTGATTGGTGTTACGTTATTTTTGAATGTTTTTATTTTATTTATACATATAATTAGTGCCGGTGATAATGGCGAAACTAGTCAAATATGCTTTTGAAAACTTCTAGGCAACCCAGAACGGCATGCATTTGAGCCATTTTCTCTTCGTGTTTTTTGAAATTGTGACTTTGCCCGCCGCAATATTTACGTTGACAAGTTGGTATAGCCGCCTCCTCTCCATTGAAGTCTACTCTAGCTTCAGTTTCTCAGGGAAATTTATTAATAAACTATTATTTTCTGCACCTCAAAAGAATGTCGCTAAACATCCGTGGTAACATTCGAGGGCGTTTATCTTCTTATATAACTCTTGGATACCTTCACACTTTATGCACAATAATTTCTGATTTTAAGGGGTACTCCGGCGATTTATTCATATTCTCCGATTTGCCCGAAAACTTCCTTCACACAAAAACATATATCGTTCAAACAGTAACCGGGTTATTTGGTCAAGATACCTTTTTTTCGGTATGTTATTGAACTTACTATTTTGGTCCTTACCGTGTTTTTCAAAGGCGAAAGTCTCTACTCGAAACAGCGAACAAGTGACGTGAGGGGAAGGCAGGGTTCACTCTTTCGACTGCAGACTTTGCTTCCAACTGATTACAGATACTTTCATGGTGTCAAATGATTGCTATCGAAGCTCGCTCCAGCTCTCGCGCAGCAGCAGGAAACAAACACTCGGCATAGCGAGTTGCTCGAGTGCCCGCTCGACCTGCAAGCCTGTCTTCATCATCATTTTGCACCAGCTAGCCTGCACCCTCACCATTGCTATATAAGTATCTGTCTTTGGTTGGTACGTTTACTTTTATATTTATTAAAAATAAGAAATTCTTGTTCACGACTTGAAGTCGGATTTTTGCTATTTTTTTAAATTATTTGTAGTAAAAGAAGCATCGCTACATTATTTTTGTTGTCCATTTAACTCAGTCGTTTTAGACGAGCGGATCAGTGGTTTTTGCTAGGCTTAAATGGGATATCACGCACATTGCACAAGAATATGTTTTTTTTTCTGAATGTACATTGCATCGAAAACCTAGGAAAAAAGCTATTTCAAATCTTATATCAGATTTATAAGTAACAGTTGAAGCATTGTACACTGTAAACAATTCATTTCAATATCGTAAAACAATAATAGCAAAATTTTTTCTCTGGGGAGAGTCCCCTTAATAATTTACGTGGTTTTATTTGCGTTCTACAGAGCGCTTTCAAGTTCTCACCTGTATACGGTAGATGCTTTGCGTGATAAAGTAGTACACATATGGATAATTTAAAGCAGATAAATTCTGTGACGTTTTGACCGCTAATTGTTGAGCGACTTTTTTCTACTAAGTAAAAACAAAAAAATATACTTGGCATTGTAGGTGACATTCAAATTTCATCGCGCCTGTGTTTGACCATAACTAGGGTATCTAGTTGTCATTCAACCGCATTTGCTGTATGAAAGCTCCCAATATGTTGGCAATGCGTACTCGGGGGTTTCCCTATCCAAGTGGCATTTTTGAGAGCGGTGATAGGTCAACCTTTTTTCCATCCCGGCTGCCTAAAGCCTGGGTAACACTGTTCATACATCATACAAAAGACAGTCTGCGAACACGAGTCTCCTCAATATTCATGGTTCGAATGCCGCGTGCCCCAGTTTCTCCTTGAGATGATTGCCTGCGGCATTCGAAGTACGGATCTTGCGGTGACTCGCGTTCGAATCTGTATGCAAACTGTCTCTTGTATGATGTATAAGCTATGTAACTCCGGCTAAAAAGCCGGATTTGATCGGGAGCCACGGGAGCAGCTTGGATCGGATTTAAAGTGGATCCAAATTTGTTCAGAAAGAAGCTTCGAGTCTGCAAACAAGAAACAAACCAAAGTTCCGCCTGGACTAAAATTGACGGTTTTTCACGCCCAAATTCCTATCCGGACTGGATCTAATATTTTTCATTCTGGTTTTGACCTGGCATTTTTGTACGGAGTATGTGTGTGTACGATAAAGATGCCCGACGAGCAATAGCTGCAGGAGCGAGGGAGTGAGCGAGCAAGATATTTTGCAGCCTATGAACTGGACGACACCCAGCGGCACTTAGGCTAGATATTCGCAGCCACTCTGCATGGTTGTGCCATCCGGTAACAAACAATTTAGTTTTGTTCTTCTTTTTTTTTATCACAGCGCGAAATTCGTTTTTAGTGTGGAAAAACCCAAGTAGTCGAATTTGAATTTGTTCTTCAAAGTGCGATTCTTGCTTTCGTTTCTGGACCACCACTCCTCCTCGACGTGCCGTGCAAACTAATTGATTGTGACACTGGAAATAGCAATGGTGGTAAAAGCAAAAGTTGGTGTATGTTGATTTTTACCTGAAAAGATGGCCTTGGACCCCATTTAGACAAGTTAAGCAATCGCCCTCCTTTCTTTTTTTTTTTTATATCCACTCTGACAGGCAGGTTTCACAAGAGCCAACTTTAAAGCAACGACACCCGTTCTGTTAGGAGCGCCACGTTTCGAGCCACGCTTCACTGATCGAGGATATATTTTTAAGACGTTTTATATATTTTCGATCTGTTCTCCCTGACATCCCACAGACAGAACGACTCAGCTTTCTCAGGCAATCCCGGAAGCACTGGTGTCCGCTATGGGGCATCATGCACCATATATACCTGCTCATAATATGGCTGCGACAGCATTTTCAGAAGTCAGCAATCACTGCCCGGTGGCTTTTTCTTTGTTTAGGGGATAAAAAAATATTTTACTTAGTGCGAGGTCTCGAATACAGAACGGATGGACGATTATTTCACTGAAATTCCTTTCGAGTAAGTTGACTGTCATGTTGGCAAAGTTCGCTGATGCATTATTATGGCACAGCAAGATTTTACTCAAGCCAGGTCTTGGTCGCCTCTCCTCAATGTCCTGGTTAGTTGCTGGCAGAGAAAACCTAGTGTACCGTGGTGCAGTCACAATGTTTCGGTTTTCAAGAGCAACCCTGAATCGCTCGGAGTAACCGGGTTTCGGGTGCCTAATTCTTTTATCATTGCGGTGTTGAATAGGAATAGACTGAGTGACTGCCTTGGTAACGCAACTTTGCTTACCTGCGCAAGAAGCCGGCATTGGAAATAAATACAGCTCGTGAAGGGTCCATCTTATGTTTTAATTAGCTGCTCCTCTCGCTCCGAAATATGTGACTATCTTTATTATGGGTGCAAAGGGGCTGTCTACTTTTTTTGCGATAGCCGTTTAGCGGGCGCTAATAGATTCGCCAGTGGCGAGGTTTTTTGTTTTCTTTTTTTTTTCCCAAAAATTACGCTTTTTTACGTGAATGGGGGAAGCGTTCCTCGTCAAGACTGTCAATAAATGTAAAGGCGTCGGTAAACCTTATTTAGCTCGATTCATTTGATTCGGGGACGCCATATCGATATGCAGTCTGCATACATGAGAGGAATTTTGCTCCCCCGTTTGCAGGGACGAACGCTACTTCGTTTCCAAAGGAACATACGCGACAAGAACGTTCCTCTTTTCATGGAGGAACATATGTCGCCTTCTTCTAAGCGTATGACGTGCTACGTGCACGGAGCTGGATTCACTGGGGTGGCTTGCAGCGTCCGCCGCGGTTGGACGTAAGGTGGAACGCTGCATAGTGCAAACACTAGCGCCTGAGTGCGGAGTAGTGATTACACCACAGTCTGTTGCAACATAAGATGAGCAGTTAACGGTCCGCCTCCGGAGCGAGCTTTCTGCCTTCGGTAACACGTCGGTGCACGTGAAGGAAAACACGCCGAAAGGCAACGAGCGCATGCAGGAGGCGGAGCATCTACTGCTTTTCTTATGTTGCAACAGACTAAAGCGCACCGCTGCGTAACGCGCAAGATGTCGCGCACCACTGACCGCATAACTGCAGATAGTTCTTATGGCAGACTAACTTCCCGCCAAATCCCCAGAATCTGCACATAAGCTAATAACGACAAATATAACGCATCATGGACACAGAGAGAATTGTTGCAGCTGGCCACGACGAGAGTACACCGAGCAGGCGGGTCGGGAGTCGGGCGTGCAGGCCCGGTGTTCGGAGGACGCCAACTGCAAGGCGTCATCGATCGAGGGACCCCCTGTCCTCCCCCGTCAGCGGCGTCCGATGGACTCGTCCGCTTCCAGGCTCCGCCATATTTCACCCTCAGCCGCGCTCCCCGCGTGCTCTCAACTGCCGCCGTCTGTTTCTTGGGCACGTCTGCTGGAGCGCCGCGTCTTGGGACCCGACCGCGAGCTCACTCTCGTCGCGCGTGTTTTGTTTGTTTATCGCGGTAGAAACGAAATTACTTCCCATGAATAGAACATTCTGGCAGAGGGAGGAAGGAATCGAGTGCGCCGATTATCTTTCGCTTGTTGCATCACTGTCAAAGGAAAAGTGTGATACGCTGGTGCGCTTGCGTAGAAACTACCGTAACCAGTTCGTCCTGCGGATTAAACGCAACAGGTTCATCTACAGGAGGATTTACTTTTCCAGCCGCACGAAACACGCTGAAAATGGTGATGTGCCAAATGGTCGAGGCTATTCGCCCTATTTTTGCTTGGCAACCAACTCAGTGACGCCATCTATTGGGTAGCCCTGACATGCTTAAGTTCTGGGCATTTTTTTTTTTCATTTTACGCATCATTCTATCACCCTAAGCGTGAATTAAGTGTAACACTAGCATAAGCTACCATTTTCCAAAAATAGCGCGTAGACTTAATCTAGAAAATATTGCGAAACTCACCATCTATTTAGGAATCGGAAGTGCTTGAGGCCTATTTGCACAATGGCGCCACCACATCTCAACTCACGCGAGAAAGAGAGAGTATGTGCATCTGCAGGGATTCAAACTCAAACAACGTTGTCCGATTAATGGTATCTTCGCTCCCATTTCTTTCTACATACGAAATAATTACATTTAAAACCTTAAAGGAGCGGTGCAACGATATTCAGTTGGAATGGTTTGCTCTCTACACGAACTTACTGGCACACCTGGGACTCAAGGATACTCACACGCAACGCCATTGGCCAAGAAACTCCTTTGTTGCGGTGTAAATTCAAGGACAAAAGCCATCATTTTCATTCAATCTCTCCTTTGCAAAATTTGATGACGTAACTCGGGGATCGCAGTACACCCAAGTGACGTTATTTGAATGCGGTTCATAGATTGGACCCGAGCATTGCGTGGGCACTCGACTAGGGCTCGTGACAATTGCTAGCTCGAGAAGCATTCGGGTTGTGACCCGTGTCCAATCGCTGCAACGACGACAACAGCCGAGCCATAACAATGTCTGGAACTCAGCGCGTGTCCTGCGCTTTGCCAACCCCAGCGCGTGGCTATGATCAACACTGGCGGCATATAATCGGCTCCAGATCACGTGGCCGCTTGTTCTGGCTGCGAGTTGAGGGGGTGAACGCTGCTCGTTTTTCTTAAATTTTTTTCTGGGACTTCTATTGCGTGGGGTGAAAAACGAACGCATGTTTCATAGGTCAGTAACCTTAGGGATCCGTTTTAAGCGGTATTTGCGCAAAGTACAAAAATTGTTGCATAGCACCTTTAAGGTCAATTAACTAGATCCGCCGGTGCTGTAAAACATAACTGAACTGTTTTAAACTGCGTTTTGCAAGCGCCAGCCACGTAGCTCTCAGGATTTCTGTTACAATCGATTGTAGCATGTTCATATTTCCCAACCCCTTCCTGCAGTGTTGTCCAGTTCCATTGAATTTCAGAGATACATATACTGTGTTTGCAGTTCGATTGGCCAGACTATGCAGTCTGAAGGGCGCGCCACCACGTGAATCTCTGAAATAACTTTCGGAAATACTAGCGTTGGGAAAGATAGAGGAGAAGCATCCGCCAGTCGATGTTGCATCGCAAGAATGCCCTTGGTGTGAAATTTCACACTGAATTCCCGGCGATGAACGTAGCAGAGACGAAGCGAACATTTCACACGGCCCAAACGGGATTCGGAATAATCTAGGTACGCACAACAACATGTTCTTAGATTAGTGAAGGCGTACTCGACTACGACAGCAACTCCAAGCACCTCCCTGTACTCGTCACCATGGTCATTAAGAAGGCCTTTGATACAATGCCGCACGAAGCACTCGTCCGTAGAAGATGAAATAACAAGGAATCGAAGGCAACCCACTCAACTATGTGCGAGCCTTCCCAAAAGACCGAAATTTGCCGTCAAGACCTCTAAGGGCAAGGCGACAGGTGTGGAAAGACCAAACCCTATAGGCGTCCCTCAAGGGGCAGTGCTGTCTATCAACTTCTTTAGCATTATAAAAGCGCCGCTCCTGCGGAAGCTATATGACATACCGCACCTAAATACCACCACGTACGCTGAGGACAGAAATATGTGGGCAAACGACGGCGATGCTGACAAGCAGACCTGCACCCTCCAGAAAGGTTTGGACGCCATCCCGGAGTACCTCAAGAGCGTCGACATGTCGCTGTCCCCCAAGAAAACAAAGTGTACACTCTTCAGTCAAAGCTCCCGGGACGTCTAACTCGACCTCAACTTGAGTGCAGTACCGATTGGCAAGGTGAATGGCATCAAGACTCTCGGGGTGTACTTTGGAGACGGCAACCAACCCGCTCTGGATTGGATCGAGTCCACCAAGCGCCGCTGATGTTTACGACGATGCAACACCGTAGGAAGATGGCATCGGTGGCGGGAAAAACAAAACTATCTCGTTGAGGACAGCCCCCAATACATTGCACAGTGGAAAAAAAAATTTTTTTTTGCAACCGGGCTTAATTTGCGTTCATCCGACATAAATGGTTCACAGAGATTGCAGCTTGTAGGAAGTTGAAACAGGCAGGATATTTGCAGTAGAAACCAGAAGTGGGTTGTTGGTGACAGCATCGGTTGTCGGCGATCCTGTTCTTTACCGCTGCATTTCATATCCTAGTGATTCTTCACCCTGCCGTTGACAGCTTGGGAAAAGGGTGCTTAACGTTACAAATGAATATCAACGTTGCTAAAACGAAGCTAATTTGTTTCAAATTATTATCAACACTACGTTTCTTCCTTCCATAGTCTCTCCGCTTTTATTTCCTCTGTTGTTATGTATAACTACCTAGGAGTACCTTTTATCAGATATCTGACTTGGAATGCTCACATCGATGACACAGTTAACAAAGCATCGATAACACTTAGATTTCTTTAAAAATATTTTACTCAGCACAACAGGACGAAAATCTTACCGGATATAAAATCATCGTTCTATATAAACGAGAATGTGCTAGCACAATATTTTTCCCTCTCTAGAAATGCCTCATTAATAGTTAAGAGTCTATACAAAACGAAGCCGACCACTTCATTCATCATAACAATTCCACCGAAACCAGCATATCGAACCTCAATGATATTTATAATCTAGGTCCCCTTGACTCTTCCCACAAAATATGTCGTCTGACTATTTTTACAAGTTTCATTACAACATGCCGTCGTTCAGGCTCGCCTACTTTAAGCCTGGCTCACTATCATTCCTTAAAAAGGGCATCTCTATTCGGTCTTACTAATATATTCATATACCCTGATTTTTGTTTTGTCTATCGAAAATTTAAACTGCCCCCCCCCCCCCCCCCCCCCCTAAGGATGTTCCATCGCAAGAATGGCCTTGTTGTGAAATTGCACACTGAATTCCCGGCGGTGAAGGTAGCTGAGACGAAGCGAACATTTCGCCACTGAAACTTACTAATATATATTCATCGAAAAATGATAGGCTTCGATGTTGTGGTGTACATTGTCTTAAACCCCACATGTGTTTATGTTTAGCTCTAATTTTGGGTGTTCATACGGATTTGTTCAAAAAATGTGTCCTCACATCTTGTATAGTCTGTTTTACGTTTGATTTTTTAATTTTAATTTGTTTTGCTGCCAATATATTCGGTGTTATTCATATCTGTTCTTTTTTTCCTCTCCTTTATGCAATACGCTCGAAGGAACGTCATCGAGATAAAACTCGAGGTTGAACTCAAACTCAGGTCATCCTCGTCACACTAACTATACAAGTAGACTACTTTATGTGGGATTTTCGACGAGAGGAGTGCGCGAGCACAACTTTAATTAGAGTTCATACGCGTTCCCCTGCACATTTGACTCCATAACTACAAAACGTTTTTCTACCAGTATATTTCAAATATGCTACCATTTGAAAGGTTAGCACGTCGTGTAAATAGTACACATGTCATCTGCTTCAACAATGCAAGAAAAAATTCCATATCTTTATGGGCAAGGACAAAACATTCGGAGGCTATATTTGACCGCTTTGAATGCTCTACATTTTATTCAAATGCGTCATTTTTTTAGAGTGCCACCAAATGCCATATCTAATTGTCCACCAGGCCTGCAATGACATTAATTTAACTCGATTTTATTCATAATTTAAGTCGAGAAAGTTGGCAGCTTGGAGGACGAAGTTCGTCCAACATATCAGTATTTACCACACACGTTCATACTCCAAAGGAAATCACAAACGAATCAGGTATAATCAGATAAAATTAGCGCAAACGACAAGAGAAGAGAAAGGTAAGACAGGACAGGACAGAGCGCTACTCACAACTGACGTTTTAATAGAAACGACAAGAAGGAAGTGAAGCATTTTTAAAAAATAAAAGGAAGAGGAAAACCCAACGAAAATACGCCCGCGCCCTAGGTTGTCTTTCTAAGAGAAGAAGAAAAACGCCAAAATCGTGACTACCTTGGGTTGCTGTACTAAAGGAAGAAGAAATAAGAAAACATCTCAGAAAATAAGCTAGAACGTTCAGATGTTGAACACTTCGTCGGACCTAATGTGAAACAAAAGTTTTAAATTCTATCTTCATGTACACTACACACTTCTTGCGGCGTATGGATCGTTACTGGTGGAGTCCAAGATAGTGTAGTTCTTTTGGTGAAAGGGTCACCGAAGGGGCATTGATGCAGGTGTTCCCGCGCGTGATGATGGCTTGCGCCTCGAAAATTTCTCTAGCTCTTTTTTCGCCGTAACGCCTCAGCACTTTGGTGTTGTTCAGCAAAGGCGAGCAGTGACAGTCTCGTACATGCACGGCGAGGTGTCCTGCTGGTGACGACTTTAGTGCAAGAGCATGTTCTCGAAGACGGTCATTAACACATCTCCCTGTCTGGCCCACGTACACATTTCCGCATGTTAACGGTATCTCGTAGATTACACCACAGCTACAGTCCACGTATTTGTGTCGATGGTTTACTCCACATTCTGCATGTAGTATCTGCGTGTTGTTGATCTTCGGACAGAGCTTTTTCAACTTATCCGGTGCAGATAGCACGACTTCAACATGGAACTTGGAGGCCACCTTCTTTAAGTTATGCGAAATACGATGAATGTATGGTAGGACTGTTGGTCGGTGTCTTCTGTCCCTTTCTTTGTCTCGTTTACCGCGTGAAGTAATCAAACACTCAGCGACTTCATACAGCAGGGAACTCGGGTACCCAAAAGACTTGAGTCTTTGCACTTGGGCGTTAAAACTATCACTTGCTGAATGTGCACAAGATTTCTTTAGTGCTGCTTTCAAGCAACTGGTAACAATACCTCGTTTTATAAGCTTGGAATGGGCCGAGTCAAACTGTAAAAGTCCTTTCTGGGTTCGTGGAGAGTACATCCAGCATGTATGGTCTTGAATGAACGTCAGCCTGAGGTCTAAAAATTGCAGGACCGCATTCGCTGGTGTCTCATAAGTAAAATTGAGGCCCTTTCCTCCTTTTAAGAAGTCTGAACGTATGTTGTTGATCATTTGTGCCTCTTTGTCATCCGGGCAACATGTAAGTAGAACCAAGTAGTCATCCACGTATCGAAAAATACCGGATATTTGTTTGTTGGACGTTCTGTTGGCTATCTCTCTATCACATTGAGACAAGAAAATGTCGCATAAGATAGGAACTACACATGACCCTATACAAATGCGCTTCTTTTGTATGTAGGTCTTGCCATCAAAAGTGACCAGAGTGGCAGAAAGGTAAAAGCTCAGAAGTTCTAAAAAAGATTCAACCGGCATGCCACATTGGTTTTGAAAAGGAATAGAACCGTTTGCTTCTATGCATTCCTCTACTTCTGTAAACAGCTTATTATGTGGGATCGAATAAAACAAGTCTTCCACGTCAAGTGAAAACCCATAACGGGCTGTAGTGGAATCTTGCTCCAGGTAACAAATTATCTCCTCTGAGTTTTTTACCAGAAATGGATCATCCAGATGAAGATGGGACAATTGTTGTAGGAGAAATCGGGACATAGCCCCTTGCCACGATCCTTTCTCCGTAACCACTACACGGAAAGGGCATCCTGTCTTGTGGGTTTTTGCGGTGAAAAACATGTCCAACTGGTTCTTTGTAGTAGCAGAAATCAAGTTCCTTAATTGAGCCAACTCAAGCCTGTGGCACATTTGGAGCGCCTTCGCCTTTACTCTTTTGGTCTTGACATCAAATAACTGGTTGAAGTTCTTATTAATTGCTTCATTAACCTTGTCTAGGTAGTTAGAACGAGGAAGCACTACAAAACCTCCCTCTTTGTCTGATACCAGTAGGTTTAAGTTATTGCCTTTGAAATAATCGACAAGACGGGGTATTTGTAACTTATTTTGGCCAGCAGTAGTAGTATTCTTTAACAGCACATCAACACAGTCATTAACACAACGGTTCCTTTCATCTTCTTGCGCCTTGTTGGCTATATCATGTCTAACCAACTAGCCCAACAGATGATATTGAATCAGGTATAAAACACTATTTACAGAATATGACATATTGTGTAAATTAGATGACGCTTACGGTTTGAGAAACTGAAATTTATAAAGGTTATTTTGTAAATGACTCTGTATTGAGTTGCTGATCTGAGCCCATCACCCGAAAAAAATATAAACAAAATAACTCTCAGCGTAGAACGGAACGCAAAAAAAAAAGGAGACGACATAACTAAAGTTAATAACAAAAACAAAAATATCACTTTTTTTTTTAGTTAAGAAGGATTGGTTAAGAGCCATAGTTACAAATAGTGAGCATCACGATGCATGAAGTGGGCTTCCACTTCTCGATATGTAATTTCTCGAAATTCTACCATATGCCCAAGAATGAAAAATGGTAGTTTAAGTAAAAACACAACGTAGATGTTTAGTAAAGCAGATTTGTGTTGAAGAACAGAAACAAAGTACCACGCATCCTGCGTCGGCAACGGAAGGGCGACTACTTGGAAGCAGCTCGTTACTGCTGCTTTTAAAGAAGCGATAGATTAAGGAAGGTTCCGAACTGAAATACTCGATGACAGCTCAGAATATACTAACTTTCCAAGGGGGAAGATTGCTATAAAGGAAATAAATTGCAAGGCGGGATTCCAGCCCTGTTGCTCCGTGTTGCGCAGCCGTGTACATTGCGAACTCTGCGATACAATTAGACCAAATCTTTTCGGAAATATTAAGCACCACACAAAAAAAAGCGTATGTTATATTGGTATTTGCCAAAGCGACAATTTAGGAAAACTAAGAACGTCCTGCATAATTAGGTTTCTAATTACATATGAGTAATTCGTTTTTGTTTTTCATGAGGAGGTTTATAGTTGCAGTTTTAATTAGAAACATTTCGGGCAAAATAGAAAAGCACCGAACGTGTGCACTTGGCAAAAATATATTGCACGCGGAGAACTTCACAGCATTCCATAACACCACTTACTTTGGAGTCTTTTGAAGTTTCGGTTTTTTCTAAAACCGCGTCACCGCGCCAGCGGTCCTACACTGTACGAGAAAGAGGGTAAAGCCTTAGACCCCTCGTGCCATATCATACAGCCTACGAATTCAGTTGGACGTACAGCGAGCGTACTCAAGTCGAACCGATGGTATCAACTTTCACGAGCTCCTTCATAGCCAAGGGCTACAACTTATTAAAAGAGCTCATGTGCCTGTTATTTACTAAAACAAAACGAAAGGAAAAATCGTCGTTTACTTGGCCCTACTATAAAACACCAATATTTTATTACTGTAGATTTTCATGCGTTAATAAGTTATATACCACTGTTATCGAGCTTTTTGTAAAAGTTGGGGCCGTCAGTTAAACGTCAGTGCGCTGTACGTCCAACTGAAGGTTGGGGGTATGTTATATGAAACAAAAGTGTGTAAGATTACACACTTTTCCGAGTGTACAGCCCTTTGGTCAGCGTGTGAAACTTACGTGCGTCGACATACATTCTTCGCATTTCAGAGGTCACCCCAAGAATCAAAGCTAATTCTTGTATTGTCCTTCTAAGAGCAAAACGTCTAATTTTGCCAGCTCGAGCTACAGGTTTTTTTGACGTGGCGACGTCTCACCCGAAGGGGTGCATCAACAGAAAGTTGAACAACACATATATAACTGATTAAAAGGCGGTTGATCGTGACCCACCTGCAGCTCGAAACCTCGAGCTGCAGGAGGGTGCAATGTCTTCTGGCGCAGTTGTGAACTGTATAGCGAATCCCGGGGACAGTGTTGTATAGCCGTCGGTCGGCGCCAGGGAAAAAACGCGGACACTCCGCACAAATACTGAGCGCTGACACTTGTGTTCGTGAAAAAAAGAGCGAGAAAAAAGAGCGTCAGAGGAGAAAAAAAAAAAAGCACCCGAAATATAAGGCGTGTTTGTTTTGTCGCAAAGAGTTGTGGTCGCTATAGCGCTTGTCAACTTTATGTATTTGTACGCAATGCGCCATTCTGGTGTTTTCCTTCAAAGTCAGCTCGAGAACAACCAAGTGCAAACCTTACAGACGATGTTTCGCGGCTTTTTTTTTTTTTTTTGCATATTAAGGAGTCGCCAACGATATGGTCCCGTCGGGACCACCAACCGAGGCCACCGATGTTTTCGTCCATGCCCCGCAGTTAAGAAGCGGCCCGATTCCATTGACCCTTTCTTTCTAGACCAGGGGTATCCAAACGTGTTGACTAAGGGGCCAGAACGGGGACCTGTTGCAGTCTCGAAGGCCGAAAAACAAATGAATGAATATAAATGTAAAAAGCTAAATAATGCTAGATAATAATTAAAGTACAAAACTAAAAGCTACGGTAAAACTTAACAAAAAAAAAGAGATAGATGAATACATATCCTTTGTCTTGAAATTCAATATTTAGCTGCTAAATGTGATATTACACAACAGTTTGGGGTCAGAACACTCACCAAGAATAAATCAGTAGCGGAAAAGATCTTTGCCATATTCACACGTAGCAGAAAAGGAATGATAATGGCAGAACTGATGCAGAAACAATACATTAGTTCCGCCAAAGAACAGTAAGCACAATATGCGTACTTGGAAACGGAAATTATTTCTAACATATGGCGCACACGTGAGACAAGGAGCTAAGAATGGTGATGAGGATGATGACAGTATCCAGTTCATATTATGGAGAGAGGGATCGTCTTACGATACGCAGTTTTCTGTGGTTCTTTCTGGTATCTTCGTCTGCGCAAGTACAGCGCGTCGCAGCACCTTTAATTCCTGCAGGCGTGATTTTGCGCTTGTAGCACTGGGCCTCAGGGAAACGGGGCGGATTTCATTGGAAAGATCGCGGGCAGCCACGGGCCGGTCGGAAGCCGTCCGCGGGGCGGATTTTGCCCGCAGGCCGGTGTTTCGAGACCCCTGCTCTCGATTATTCTATGAACTCTATGTCCGTGCTCGGGGAGACGGTCCCCCGTCACAGAATCGGGAACTGTACTCCGATCCTGGAGGCAGTGCAATACCCGTCGGTCGGCGCTGGGGGAGGCACGAGACCAGAGGCCAGATTCATAAAAAACGTCTTACCTACGACAACTTAGCTACGAAGTTCGTAAAGTTACGATCATCGTAAGATGAGGCGAGAACGGTATTCACAAACGCGTTCTTAAGTGAGAGGAGGAAAGTTACGACCTCTTACGGAGAAACGATGACTTCCGGTGTTGTTGCTATGGCAATGGCGTCTTCGGCAGAACGAACAACCAATTAGAGAGCTAGGCATAGTTCGGAGCACGTGGATTTTTAATAACAAACACAGGCTAACCACTCGTTGATAGACAGCTCTGTGTATGTCCTGTCCTGTCTGTGTGTAAATGTGTTGTGTTCAAGCTGATTCTCATAAACACGGGCGACCTTTCCACCACCGCTTGTCTGGGGTTCGTGTCCGTGCAGTGATATATCGACGCTAACACGATTTAAACGCTCCGTTGACTGCTACAAACTCGATCGCTACGAAGTCAACACAACTGTCATCGTTGGTAAAAGCCCCGTGCCAGTCGTTTGCAAAGCGACGTAGAAGGAAACAAACCGCCGCGGCGTTTCTCGCGGCCTCGGAAATGCAGGAGTGAGCGGACGTTAAAAAAGATACGTTTGAACTACGAGAGTGTCAGCAAGAGTCACGCAAATACCTGCTCACACTCGGAGCGGACGCGTGCATTTGATCGAAGTGCTGGATTCAGACTGCGTTTCAGTAAGCGCTTCGGGACCGATCTTCTACGATTGCAACTCGATACTGACGTGACACTCGGCAAAGAAAGGTTAAAGCGGCATCACGTAGCTCCCACAAACTGATACAGCTCGACAGTTAAAAATGGCATAGTAATAACAAAGTGTACATACCGTGTTGCGAAGGTAATCCATACGGCGTTTATTTGAGCTCTATATCACACAAAACAAGGAGATAGAATCGAGGAGTCCCTTTTCGACGACAGCGTTCGTCACCGCTGCCTCGGAAAACAAGGTAGTCGAGATGATAAGGGGAATCGGTTGACCTCTGAAATTTAGTTCAGCTATCAAACTATTCATACGGGGAGGGTCCACAAGGGTCGCGCGGGCATATTCCATTCAGCAAGCCAGCCGGTCGTGGGCAGACGGTCTTGGCCAAGGACCGTCTGAGCAATGCTGCGCCGGAACGGGTCGGAGTGCATGCTAGGCCTATATATTCTGCCGAGCTCGCTTGGTCAGTGGGATCGTCGCCTTTGTTGCCTTTTCCGGGTGTCTGTGGATCCAGCGTTCATGTTCTTCGTGGTCGGTTTCAAGTACTTCTTCATTTTTTTCTTGCTGCTTGAAGTCGGGACGCGCAAGAAGAGCAGGTAGAAAAATAAATTCCGTTGGGTCGTCGCGACCGAGCAACTGAGCGACGTTGTCGGCCATGTTAATTTGATCGTAGAAAGTGCGTAAGACAGCTTCGGAGCTGTCGTAGGATTTTGTCGTAACCTGCGCAAAAGTTACGACAATTTTGTTTCGAGAATACGGATTTTCTCTCAAATTTGTCGTACGCATTTTTTTCGTCGTAAGTTCGCTTCGAGAATCCGGCCTCAGATGACCGCTGAAACTCTACGATATATCTTCTCCTATCATCGTCCTAAAATCAATCGCGTGTTCGCGTGTATAAAACATCGGTAACGAGTGCTTCGGGGCAGTCGCCCTTCCGTCGCGTGATCCGTGCAACCACTTTGTTTTTTATTTAGAGACATAAGGTCACCTTATTATACATTTTTATTCTAGTTCGAAATTTTTATATTGTTTTTTTTTGTGACAATTTAAACGGCATTACTTTTCCTAAACAGGCCCTTTGGCAAAGGCCAATAGGACATCTATATATAGATATATAGATATAGATATATATATATTCCGCGGGATGCATATTTTTTGCGAGAGTGACCTGACTAGCCATTCAAGAAACGCCGCGTGTACTGGTACTTACCTGCCTTAATTAGAGCAATCTACATCTAACTGATGTCATTTCAGTTTACTTTGGAAGCTGCGTCAACACGTGTTAAATTGAACTGCGAAGACGCCACGTTTCTGCAGCTGCATTCCCGCATCGACCTAGCTAAGCAGATCGCTTCTTGTAATGTGATCGCCACATTCAAAATAACTAAAATCACAATGATGATTTGTCACACTCAGAAAGAGTTGGATTTTACATAGATGATTTCACACCAGAATTTATTAAAACTATGTTAAAAGAGAGGCGTAAATTTTCTGAGGCTTTTTATTAAAATAAATTATAAACGAAACACGAGCAGAAAAGAGGCCGATTCGCCGAAGTCTTTACTTGAGATACCTTCATTCCTCAATATTGTTTATAATATATGGATAATATCGGTTTTGAAAAGTACACGATTTGTTTAGATCTAAGCCAGAAAGAAATCTGCGCTGGCAGCTAATACTAAGTAGCACATTTCATGACCTAAAAAATTATGAGATGTTACTACACTTCTACTGGAGTAGAGAGCTAAAAGGATGCTACACACTCTTTGGTATCAGCACATTTAAAATACATGCTAAAAATGGCATAATAATTGTACCATAAAATTGATTTTCTCAATGAATTATATAGACAAATATTGGTTATTCAATAGCGTTCGGCGCAGTTCTTTTAGATACCAGATAATAGTTAATGCTATACTTGTTCAGAGATATTGAAATTATAAAAGCGAAATTATTTTTTCACTGTTATGCCAAACCATCGCTAGTAAAATATTGATGCGTTTAAGCTATTTTTCCCTTAAGAGTGACATTTTGTCTGAATAAAATATGGAAACACTTTGTGATGTGCAGAGTGGTTTGATGACCGGTCGCCTGGATTATCTTCGTGCACCATGAAATGTTCCCAATAGGATCAAAGTTATTTTAAATATTTGTCAAATTATGGTGATTTTAAGATGATAGAAAATACTTTCTCTCAAAAACGTGGCTTTGGTGTGATATAGAAAGCTGATTCTTACAGATAAACAATATATGGCATATTTTTTACAGTTTCGATTGTGCTTTAGCAAATAGTGAAAATTGAACTCGACCTCGACTCGATCTCTGAATATTAAAAAAAATATTATGTTAATTATAAATACATCTTTCGAAGAATTTTTTATGTAGTAGCAATTCAGTCAGTATGAACTGGTAGTTGCACCAGGTAAAGATGAAGGTTTGGATAATCAATGCATTATTGCTTGACGCTAAAGATCTACTAAACGTCAACCGCCCGTTTTTTCTAAGAGCGAATACTCGGTTGAGACTCAAGATGGCTTTAACGAGAGACCTGTGGACGCCCGTTTCTAATATCGTGTGCTAAATCAGGAAACCCGACGAAGTAAATACTTTACGTCCTCACCCTGTGCAGGGCGTCACCAAACGCTACTGTTCCTTCTTACGAGGCTGGATATTCACTTAATTATTCAATAAGTCAGCAGACACTAAAACATTCAGCAATTTATATACCTTTTCATATGAAGTTTTTCTAGCGAAGACGACAAAGTTCCGACAGCATTTACCAGAAATAATTGCGCCATGCGTCGTGGATCAATGTTTTGTTTTTGTTTTTGTGTTTCTGTGGTTATAAGAGATAGCGGTAATGCGATTTCTGTATTTCAGATAGTTTCATTCATCAGACGTGCTTCCGAGTTAAGACATGTCGCACCATTGCCATTGTCGAATACCGTAAATAAATCGAGGAGAAGCGTATTTCTTGCCCAACTGTTCGTCGAACGAAAAACACCGAAATTGTAGTCTTTTCCTTTTTGTCATTCATCCTTTATTTTACAAAAGAGAGTAGAACTGTACAGAATGAAATGCTGATCTTTCGCTCCACTCGAATCAGGGTGTGACATGAGGTCAATCCCTGCCGCGAGCAGCCACATTCACCAGCCAGGCGTCTTGCGAAGACAGCTGTCGAACCTCACGGGGAGACGTCGTCTCAGTCGTCGCACTCTCACTCGCTCGACACGGGGCTTTGCTCCTTAGCCCTTGTGCAGGAGAAGGCCATGGCCACCGCCGAACCCGCCGCCGAATCCGCCCCCGAATCCCCCACCGAATCCACCCCCGAATCCACCACCGGCGTGAGCTCCGACCAGGTTTCCTCCGTGGCTCACTCGGCTCACGTGGTGAACACTCTTCACGAGGAACGAGGGCCCGGGAAGCGACTTGGAGTAGTGGCCGTAGCCGTGGCCGTAGCCGCCGCCGCCGCCGAAGCCGCCGCCGTAGCCGCCAGAAAACGCCACTCCGACCAGGGCGAAGGTCACGAAGACGATAATCTGCAGACACGGAGTCACGATTTGTTAAAAGAAAAATCAAGTTTTCGTATGAATTTCGTCTACCGCGCCCAAGAGCGAACGGAAACCTTAACCCTTAGCGTGTATTCCGTCCATTGACGCTAATGGTTTCTAGGCAGCGTGACGTAGGGCTTTCCCTGAAACCGGACTGTATTGCGTTCCGCACGGAATGAAAGGGCTTTGTTAGAGCGTCACCTCATAACAACCGAATGGGAATGTCGACACTATTTTTTTTAGCGAAAGCTCTTCACAAAATATTCCCGCGACATTTACTATCACCTTACTTGAATGTTACACAAATCTGTCAGAAGTGTTGATCTCCGTCAGTGAAATCAACATCTATCCGCATTCACGTTATGGCAAGTTTGCAAATCCCAAGACAAAGCCAAGTATGTTACATTACATACAAACGTACAGGTAACTGTAGCTGAGTTACGAATTGATGTGAAATCGGCGAGCGTTTCAACAACTGCAAGAATGAAGTTGTCTTCATATAGAACACATCTGATTACCCCGTTTAAGTTCACGCAATACATGTTCAATGCTCCAGAAAAGAAGATAGAACCAGATAGATAGACTTGAGCCGTTCCTCAACGCCTTGGTTGCACTCACCAATCCCCTCATGGTTGCTTGTCCTGGGACGAGAGGCAAACTCGGACTGAATGCCTGCCTCACAGCCAGCAGCTTTTATACCGAGCGCACCGATGACGTGGTAATTCCTCCTCCTCGAAACTCGAGCGAGAAGCAGAGCCGTCGAAACAAAAGCGGGGGGCTCTGTCCGGCGAGTGAAAATGAGAGCGAGCCACTCCTTACGAAATCGGGGGCCGCACAATCACGTCATGTGAAAATGGCGGAAAGGAAAGAGAGGAAGTATCCTTAAATAACCTCTCCCTTTCGGTGCGTCCATTCCGACTCAATTGAAACGTCCTACATGCTAATTGACACACTTTTCTGCCTTTTGGTTTTTGTCCTGCACCTGCAGTCTTACCATCTGAGCCAGATCACTAACGGCCGAGCCGAGCTAATTGCAGACGAGCGAAAAATATAATTAGAACAAAGAGGTGAGCGGATAAGAAAGGAGGAAAAATGGCGGAGAACCCACAAATAAAGATGGGGTTCCGGAAGCCGGAAATTATCGCGCACTTTATCGGCACGCGCCAGATTTGAGACGCTGCTTGAGAGGTCCGCCGTGGAGCAGGTTTCGTCACCTGCTCTAGTTGGCGCCCGGGCGGGTCTCACGATCGCCAGCTCGCTTGTCCAAACTTCTGGGAGGTATCTAGTTTGACTGCGGTGCGGCGAATCGGAAGCCAAATATATTCCCGCGTTGCTCAAGGGCACGCCCGAATTAGGGCATGAAGATGACGAGATTAGAGGAGGTGTACAATTGCGCCCATGCGAAAATTACGTAATAAGTTATAAGATATGTTTTTCTTTTTGTCAACGCCTAATACCCTAGTACTCAACCAGCTCTCTCCTCTTTCGTGTTACACATTTGATTTTAGGAACACGTCACTCGTCACTAAGGGGGTGATTCGGGTGATTCTAAGTGAGCGGGCACCGCGGATTCCTCGGTATATTTCATTCCTGAAACATGGCTTCCAAAGCGCGTAACTAAATTCACTTTTGCGTTTGCCTCAGAGGAGTGCCTCTGCGGAGGTAAACGAGAGTGGCCATTCAAATTTGTGACGAGGTACCAAACAGTGCAATGCCAAACGATAGCCTACGAATTGACAAGGTTCCATATATTATGTGACAACTTTCTCCCTAATCTTTTTTCTCGCCTAGGGCATTCAGATTTAGAGCCCCGCTGCATTTAAAAATCGATTGAAATGAAGATTTAAGATAAAATCGAAACGTGTCTTTATTTTAATAAACATTAACGGGAAAAATCAGACAAAAAGCAACACCTTTGCTGGGTTTGAGGTCCCAACACATTGGCCAAAGCTTTCTTGCTGCACAAACCTCGAAGCTTTCACTTGACGGATTCCGAACACGAGAAACAAAAAAATAAAAAAATAAACCAGTAGTTTTTTAGGTCGAAGGAAACCTTTTTCTGCTTGCTCGCGCACTTTAATACACGGCCGGCTGCGTATCCCATCCAATGCAAAGTATATATTGTATGCAGCTTTCAGCCAGACTTAGGAAGACCGACCGACTACGGCTGCGGCCGTTAGGTTTCAGGCGGCCCTAAGTTAACTGTGAGTTGCTTGTCAAGCTTATCGTGGGAACTAACACGGAAAGTGTTCGTCTCTCGATCTATTTCGCAGGCTGAAATATTCGTTCAATGTGTGAAATATAGACGATTAAGCTACAAATTACATAGGAGAAAAGAGGACCTTCACAAGTCCTCTAATGCTGAAGCTCATAATTGCGCCAGCTCTACTGCCTTTTTGTACCAACCAGCTGAGGTAGGGACAGTTTATTTTGCAGCGATAGCTGTTAGTGGGAACATTTCGCGGATACTGCGTGGTCGCCCTTCGCGAAAAATCCCGGTGAAGTCACCAATCACATGATTGTCCCAAGCCGCTGCTGCCACCGGTAAGTTTCTAAGAACAGAACACTTTTTCCCTGTCGAACCGGATTCGAATCAGCGACCAGAGTGATAGCAGTCATTATCTCTACAGTCTTCATCGCTCTACGAACTGAGCCTTTTTTAAGGCGAAAGCCTTTATGTCTCATCGTTCGGTCAACCTTCGAAGTCCTTGAGCGAAAACACGTCGGCGACACGGAAGGCACCAAAACTTTGATGTGACCACTCAGTTGATGACTAAGCAAACTAAGATGATGGCTCAGCACATTGAGAAGGATGACGCACACATTGAGAAGGATAACTCAGCACATTAAAGAGGATGACTCAGCACCTTAAGAGGGATGACTCAGCGAATACATCATCTGTCTGTCTTTAATGCATCGGCGCTTTGGCTTTCGGTCTTCAAGTCGTCTTAGGGACAACGTAAGACACCCTGTGTTCGTACTCAGGGAGTTACTTTGGATTCGCTCTTGCAACTCACCTATAGACAGAAGAAATTTCAGTGAATAAACACTTTCAGAAACTCAGTGCCGTCTAGTGGCTCCAAATTAAGTCTAAATTATTGTATACCAATGTAGATTGAAATGTAGCGCGTGTTCACTTACGAGAGATACGGTGTTCTTCGCCGTACTGTCTTTTATCCATTGTGTTTTTGGTTTCAATTGGTGACAGTTCTACCACCTTGTTCGGGGCGCTTACTTGAGTAAATTCCTGGGGAATATTCCCCACATTTTGATGTCGTGAGCTGTCTGGGGCATGCCGAAGCCGAGCATTCCAATTATACCCTCAATTGCGTAGCGCAGAAAAGATTATGTCTCGTCACGCTCACATCGCACAAAAATATAAATGACTAATGTCTGGAATGTTCAGGCTCTGCATCGGTGACCACCTTCCTTAATTCGATTCATCTTTATGGACTCCATTTTAAAGAAGGAGAAAGAGAAAAAAGGCTACATTGCGTAGCTTGAAAGGTCCCTGCGTCCGAAACAGACTTAGGCAGATTAGTCGGCACTTGCAAAAAACAAGAAAAGAAAATATACAGAACTTAATAAAGCTTTTGATATCATGAACAGTGCAGAACTTTTTAAATATTATTTGGTGTAAAACTACCATTGTCTAATTTGGTTATTGGTCATATTTTTATGTGCATATTGTTTTAATGAGTTCATTAAGGGCGCATGGTGCAGTATACTGAAGCATTTGAAATCCGTAATTGGTTCTGGGATGCGGCACTCTCCAGTGCTCTGAACTACGCGTATGATAAAACGAAGAGTTTTTATCCAGCGAAGCTAAGTGAAGGAATGATTTGTTATTATAATAAATACTATTTTTATATTTCTGTATTAATGTCTGAGTATATAAGGAAAAACACGCGTTACCTTAAAGCTTGAGGATAAAATATCGGTATGACTATTATATGGTGCATTGGGTACTAAACGTAAGATTTTTGTTTTGTGTGTGCGATGTATAATCCGTCTATGTTTAATTTTATCGTATTGCGCCATACAATCTGACAGTGCTTCAAATGTGAATCAAACAATGTGTTATATAAAATAATCTTGACCCTTTCTGGTAAACAAAAACGACGTTTATAAATAATACCTGCCATTTCTGATAATTTAAACCTAACATGTTCTACGTGTTCGTTCTAACTCATGTATTGGTTAAGGAACTCCCCTAGTATTTTTAGCGTTGGAACAACTTGTATGGTCGATTTATCTAACTTAAGTGGTATACCTATTTGACAATGAGAACTTTTAGGGCGAAATAGAACGGCATTTGTTTTATTGCTTTTGATTTTTAACACATTTGCCAGTGCCCACGAACTAAGCGCATTGAGGAAACTATTCATTTCAGACGAAATAATATTTCTGTCCGTTCCTTGAAAAAATATGCTCGTATCGTCCGCATCGGTTATTATCTGGGCATTATGTGAAACATTTATGATGTCGTTAATATATAGGTTGAATGACTTGGGTCCCAACACACTTCCTTATGGTACACCTGCCTGTAGTTGTTTTAGATCAGAAAAGTGGCCATTGATGTGAATGCTGTGAAAACGAAAGCTCAAATAACTTTTTATTAACGCCGCCGCATTTCCACGAATGCCATAATTGTAAAGCTTACTCGTTAGTGTGTCATGATTTAACCAATCGAAGGCTTTCGAAAAGTCGACAAAAATTCCTACTGTTAGAATTTTATTTTCAAAATTTTCCAGAAATATTTCTTTAATGTTCAACAGCGCAAGTACAGTCCATCGACCTTTTCTGAAAATTGAATTGAGAATCTGTTGCAACTGAAATTTTTCACAAACTGCTTTAATCGAAAATGTATCAGTTTTTCTAAAGCCTTTGAAAATATCGGAAGTACAGAAACCGGCCTATAATTTGATAAATAATTTTTATCACCAGACTTATAAAGTATCGACACTTTTGCTATTTGCATTTTTTTAGGAAAAATACCCTGTGATAATGACAGAATAAACAAATCAATTGAAAGATGTGCAATTTGCGAAATTACATATTTAATGGCTTTTATTTAGGTGCCGCTAATATCGCAACTTTTACACAGAGCTGACCTCATGACCTCAAACCGCAGAACTGACCTCATGAAAATCCGAAGGATAAACGATGATACTTTCTTTATAAATCTCGATACAAACATCAATGCTTTATTCACTCTACTGTGGTCATTATCAATTGAGTTAATAAAACAATCATTAAATTTGTGGGCTAGTTCAACTCATCCGAGTCCTTGTCCGTTTATATTTAATGTGTCATCAGCAATCAAATGCCGGCCATTAGCCTGTACAGATGATATACACTTACGTATTTGATATTGTTATTGAGGTGGCCAGAACGAATATCGGGAAGGTGCTTTAAAAGCGATATACATTCCACTTCTTTCTACTTCGATAACGCTTAGATGTCTCGTAAGCCTCGAACGTGCATGCGACGCCAGGGGGCGGCAAAAGGCAACAAGCGCTTGTAGGGGACAGGACGTCCGAAACTGACGCGGCGACGCTTGCACCTAACTAAAGCAGTGTCTTTCGGTAAGCCGCAGGTCACAATACTTCGGCCAAAGTTTGTTACAGGTCAAAGACTGCCGCAGTGAGCGCTACTGCTCCAGATGAGGCATTTTTGTTTGGCCATCCCTCTTTCAGTGAGACCGCCCAAATTAGCGATTACAAGTAGTATTTTACGCCTGTAACTAACCACTGTATGCTGGCAGCGCTCAATATTTATTGATATCTAAAAACAATACTTAAAAATCTAGATTTTGTTTCTATTTCTATGCAAAAAAAAGCGGTTTTTTTGCGAGCCAGAAAGAGCCAGGGAAAGACACTTTTCAGAATTCAATCTAGTAGGTGATCACTATCATCATCTCAGTATATGACACCTGCGCCGAAATAGTGACGGCGTCGTTGAGGCTGATGAAGGAAGAAGTTAAGGATACTACGAAATGGAGGATTAATGAGACCTGTCCGTTCGACACGTTACTTCAACATGACTCACAAATTTGATACAACGGCTGCGTAACAATTATTTCGGAGTATGTTACAATCACCCTTTTGGCACAAGCTCGGCTCTAAAGCTCTTTGATGACGAAAAATTAAAAAGAGGCATTTAGGGCCTCCCTTTGTTCTAGTCAGTTCTTATGCTCACACCATCTAAACTGAAACAAATAAAAAATATTTATGAGGATACCGGAAAACCTTTTTTCATCTGCCAATAACTCGCTGAAGTTTGTGTTCCTGATGAAATATAGTCTCATGACCGCCATTAGTTTGTCGAAAGCAGAACAGCGTTTTGACTAACAAGATGGAACATGACTTTGGAAATGATCTATTGAGCGTAGGGGTTTGTAGTGCCTCCACTTGATAGCTCTAGATTCTGCACTGAAGGTTGACGGCGAAAGCGGTATTGAGAATTCATTCTGTGGCAAAAAGAATGAAGAGGGATAATGTATTGAAGAGGACTCTGGCTGAAGTCACTGAATCCTGGGCAAATAGTGACACGCTACAACACGCTGGGAAAGTAGTCACAGCGACAAAATGAAGGCCCAGTCAGCGTCGGCCACCTGGGACGACGAAGAACTAAGGCAAATCATAAAAGCCATAGAAGAAGGAAATGCAGTTGTTGGAGGGCTTGCACCGCTCTCCTCGGAACTTACGGGCATCGACGGCGTGCTACTGCGAGGCACCAGGGTGGTGATACCAAAATGTCTCCGTAAAGAGATGTTGCACCGACTGCATGAAGGGCATTTAGGATTAAACAAAAGCCTGGCGCGAGCAAGACTATTAATGTACTGGCCCCAAATGAACGCGGCCATCAAGGCACTGGTCAGCCAATGTTCCACATGTTGGCGTTTTGCTTATAGGCAACCATCGGAACACTTAATGCTCAGACGAGTCCCGGACCAACCCTGGCAGAGAATGGGTGTGGACCTTTTCGAGTACGGCAGCAAACATAATTTGGCGGCGTACTGTGCCTACTCAAACTACCCAGAAGTCGAGTTTCTGCCGGTAACAACCTGCTTCATTGTAGTGGATAAGCTATCCTCTATGTTTGCGCGGCATCGAATACCTGTAGAAGTTTGCACGGACGGTGGACCACAGTTTACGTCTCACGAATTCGCATCGTTCGAAACCAAATTTGGCTTCATCCAAACTATTTTCAGCCCAAAGTTCCCGCAGTCCAACGGGTTGGCGGAAAAGGGAGTCCAGGTCGTCAAGCGACTACTAAAGAAAACTCAGCACTCGAACGAGGACTTCTGGGCTGGACTACTTAAATACCGGACTACACCATTGGAAGATGAACGCACTCCCAGTGAGCTTCTGATGGGAAGGTAGCTACGCGGAAGGCTGCGAGATTTTACCGCAGTCCACGACTTCCATAGTGCGAAAACATGCACAAACCTTTAAGGCAAATCACCATCTTGCTCTGCTGCGTCCTGGGAACGTCGTCCGGATACGCGATGACAGTTCTTGGTGTCGCAAAGCCAGGGGTGAGCGTTGTGTGGCTCTTCGTTCGTACAAAGTGTGCACCGAGGACGGGCACCTATATCGAAGAAACAGAAGACAGCTCAGGAAAACCGCTGAACCATTCGAGCCAGGCAGAACTTCCGTCGAGGATGAGTGCCGCGACAAACTGTAAAAGAGAGCTTCAGCAGCCACTTACAAAGCACAGTACCCAAGCCCACTCACTGCTACTTTCCGAGAACCGACCATATCGCTACTGCTTTAGCCACAAAGCCTGAAACCACCTATCCCTGACGAAGCAGCGGCAGCTCTTCCGTCAAGCACTGGTGCCGCCCCCGCCCAGCTTCTGTCTGGCCCAGCCGTTACGTACACCAGCACAAGCGGGTGACCCAACCCAAGGTCTGCACAAAACCATGCGACAGCGGAGGGTAGAGCCTCCCTTCCCTCCCCCCCCCCCCCAAAAAAAAAAAAAGTCATGACTAGTGGTTTTATGCACTAAGCATTTATTTATGCTTATGCATCCTAGGTTGAAGACCTAGGATGCGTCAGCATTGCCGCCAGCGCGTCTAGTCACGCAACAAGCGCGACGCTAACACCCAGCACCGCCAAGACGTCTGTTGGTTTGTGGCCAGTCTAATCGAGTTTAACTGGGCTTGCCACTTGGGATCCGTCCTAAACGTCATGCTCAGCTCTAGCCTTCTAGATGGCTTTTGACGTGGAGGATCGCCCTAATCAAAGTACCGATGGGACACTGGTGCGGAATAGAGGGCGGAAGCGAAAGTAGCGTGAAAACCCTCTGGATCAAGCTCAGGGCTCGGTGCAGAAACGGCAACGGCGCTACGATGATTGTGAATCACCCTATCAGTGTGGGAATTGTTTTTACAGCGAGGGCGAATAAGCGACGTCACATAAATCGCTCATATCCCAAAAGTTCCTGATAACCTTAAATATCTTAGAAGCAAATGTGCAAATGCGCAGCTTTTTAATATTTAACTACTTCCGTCTTACAGTCGTAACATTGCACAATCAGGGGAACTGAAGAAAACATTGATGTAGATGAAAACACACAATGTTGCGCAATTTTGTTTTCGCTCTTTCCTATTATTAAATTTTAACGACCCTAAAGAGTAGCCTCCAATGTTAGTTGCCTTTTTATTATGCATTTATTTTAATACATCTCGTTATTAACATCTGGGGAAAGGAAGATGTCTTCAGGATGTTCGAGTACGAATCCCACTCTCAATCTCATGATTTGCGTACTCAGTAATGAACGAAATATTTTATGATTCATATGCAATGAAAGTGCTAAGAGCTTACATTAATGCGAAAAGAGATACGCTTGATACCTTCCACTAGAACAGGAAGTCACCCCTGTCACCTTAACGTAAATAGACTTCAGGAGGTTCGAACGTGACAGCAGATTTTGTAAGTGTTGTGGTACAATGACCAATGACGCAAAGTAGCGAAAGAGTGGATACGATTCCAGAGTCATCAATTTGTTCCCGTGATGCTCATGAAACCTTTTTTGTCTGTCTCTTTCCAGACTCCTTATCGTTCTACTCAACGAAACGTGAGTTTTGCTTACCTCATCTTCACCATTTCCTATTGACCTTTTTACCATCCGTCGAATGGGCGCTGCCAACTTGGAATCACGTGACGCGATCGCCATAAGGTGGCTTCAAATCGTCGCTCCTCTCTCCCGTCCGTGCCCTGGCGAAGGCGTTGTATTTTTGCTTTCCGTCGCGCTTTACAACGTTCTTTTTTTTTATTGCTTTGTGAAGCGTCTTTTGATACCTAATCTTTCTACCTAACTGCATGCCATCATTATGCGCACAACTTGTGCACTTTACTTTATAGAACGTTTTGATTATATGCACCGTCGGCGCACCAGATACCTGTGAGGAAAGGAATCAGCGTCAGCACTGGCGCACATTGAGTAAGTAAACGTCTCCAAGACACAGGAGGGTTGAGAGGCCAATCATTTATGACAGCGCGAATTTGCTTAAGTGATAGCGGCTAAGTGATAGTGTTGCAATGAGAAGCGCAAGTTATATTTATGATCACGCATTTATGATCTTAAAGAAGGCAAATGTAGTCAACGCAACGAGTCAATATGTGCGTTTCTTAAAAGCATCGTGATGTGACTTCATAACAAATACAAAACAGTTGTTTTTGATTATATGGGGGAATAATTTTGGCGGTACAAACATTCGCTTTATCTGTTTATTTAAAAATTTAATGAAAGTAGAAAATGTGCTTGGTCTCATGTCTGCAGTCATTCCATTTTCTTTATATACCCAATTAAATAATTTATTAAGGCATAAAGTTTTGGAGAGAAAAACGTGCCAAAGACAGCATATGAGTGCCTGACAAAAGCACCGAAGGTACGCAATACGTGACGCCGAAAAGAAGCCGTCTGTATAAAAATCACTCGAGTGCGAAGTTGTCGATGCCAGATTTACTCTCGGCGCCGCTTAAAGTAAAAAGCGTATATGTTCAAACAAATACAGATCTGTCTACACAAATGTAGGAAGTGGTGCCTGGCATTTGACGTAAGCCAAGCTTGCAAGAGGTCAAGTCTCTTCTGCCATTTAATTTCATTCCACGTTTCACACGCAAGACAGACGTCAGGATTCAATGGACAGGTTTGTCCCTTGTCTTATTTACTCAATGCGTTGTAAGGAAATGTCCGTATAACAAGTAGTTCCCTAAGGTCAGCATTGTGAAATGCTGCTAATGAATTCTTTGTCATGGCCGATAGTTGACGAAATGTCCTACACGGCCTAGGAAGCACCGTTAAAACATCTCGTGTACACTCGTGTAAAACATCTCGAGGACACCAATGTTTTGTCGAAGATACCGACAAAAGCAATATCGCTTCTTTTTTCATTCTATGCTTCATTCCATTGGGTTTCCCGGTCGGCAATATTCACAAGGCGTGGGTGTCCTCGAAAACCGGACAGTGAACTTACGAGTTCCTCTGTTTTGTGCGATTCAGCGCAATGTTAGTCTGGCCGTCGACCTCCGTTTTCACTGCCGCCATACGTTAGTCACTTCGTTAGTTTGTTTTTTGGGAAACTAGTAACAGCGGGTATGTCCAGTACGTCCTCACACATCGCTAACGCTCCGCAGGTATCATTTCAGTCGTTTCGCCGCCGAACCTTGCCGAATGAGTAACATGATCAGATAAAGGTGTTCGCTTAAACATCCACAATGTAGGCTCGTAACTACGTCGTAGTCCTCAAGGTTGCCTATTACCTCTGTATCATTGGTTTTGTACCACGAGGGATGCATCTGTATTACTAAGCTAACCGAAAACGACATAACATACCAACACAGCCGCGAACCCTCTGAAACCGAAGCCAACCAAAATGGAGCCAGATTATGGCGTCGCGTGTGTCAGCGCCCCCTGTGCACCGGTCAGGTAACTACTGAGATGAAAAATTCTATAAGCGCCATGCACATAAAGGTAGCGAAAAATCCACTCAGAATAAATGACGGCATTTAGCGCATGAAATGATCTCTGCTGGATCCTGCCATTCATTAGCTGTTCTACATTATCTGATAAATACGAAAAAAGGACAAATATTAGAAAACTGACGGGGCTCCAAACAACTGACGACAAAATACAATTTTTTTTTTAAAGAAGGGACACGGCCTCGGAGGATAATAATAATAATATTATTAATGATGATATTCATAAGCCTTATTTACCATTTCAATGCATTAATATGAGAAACAAGGGAAAAAAGCTGTATAAACAGCTTCACGGAGCCCTGCTCTGTTGCAATCTCATACAGAAGTAAAAAACAAAAGCAACAGCGTAAAAAAAAAAAAAAAAAAAAAAAACGGCGAGAAAACAAATGCAACAAAGCTAAATAATAAAATAAACAGGTCTTATAAATGCATTTTTTCGTTTTCGTTCCACTTTAGTTCATTGCGTAAGTGCTGCAATGTAATACAAATAATATCAATGCTGTTTCTTCCCAAGCCGTTGAGTACAGTAGGGAATGTGAAATTGAGTGATTGCATAGAATATTTTTTTGTGACACAGTGGCGGAGTCCAGTATTCCGCAGACCAAGTTGGGTTTAAAAGTAACATGCTCCTTTGGCTCGTCAAGGCATCCTAAGATATCCAGATTTATTTTTTCGAAATTAAGACCGATTGTTAGTTTATACCTGTTCATGTGGTAAACAGGAAGTATTGGATGACTAGAATAACCTGTCTCAACTTAAAATGTCTCGTAAAAATCGGCGCCTCCACATAACGTACTAAAGTTTTCATGAAAGGTGTAAATCACAGACTGGCTCGTTCTTGCAAAACTACAGAAGGTTGCTCCCTTTCTGCGAAAAATAGGGCCAGAAAACGTGCCAGGGTCAACGGCGGACGGCGACGCAGAAGATTGAGTTGAGTGACGGAACGCTCTTGAAGCACTTATTAATATATGGTGCTACCTCTTATCGATACTGCTCACGACGACAGTGATCTAGTAAAATGAGCATAATATTTTTGTAGTATACCTTTGGTTTAGAAATAAATTCGAAGTATGAAAGCAAAAGCTAAAATTAAAGAAGACAAAAAATTAAAAAAAAATACGCGGTTGCATAATGATGGCGTTCTTACTGCCGATGAATTTCGTCTGTGTGTCGTCTGCTTTCTTTCACTGCTCGGCTACACCTTCCGACGCTGCTCCCGACGCCACCATTTAATACGCACGCCAAACGCGCCCCGCCGCTCAACTCGGTCATCTGCGTCGCCGTCCGCCTTTGACCCTGGCGAGTGTTTTAGCCTTTTCTTTTACAAAGAGGAAGCTACGCCCTGTCATTTTACAAGAAAAAAATTCACGATTTGTGAAATACACCTGTGACGAAACGTTTAGATTGATACGTGCCGGCGCCGAGTTTTACGGCCCATTTTAGATCGAGCCTGGTTATTGCAGTCGCCATTTATATTTCATTTTATGAGCAAACCCTGGGTGCCCGAGTCGTAGGAAGTATTCTTAATGAACCGCATGCATTCCCTTTGCAATAGTTGTATTTTTTGAAGATTAGTACGGTTGGTTCTGCCATATACTAGATAGCGGTAACGCCAAACGGTTTGTGCACTCACATAAAACATTGTGCACTCACCTGGGTCACCAACCAATTTGTGCACTCACCTGAAAATAAACGAGACTTTGCGGTGTACGCTTTTTCGCCGGACATGGAGCCAGCCAAAAACTGAAGCATCGTAAGTGTTTCACACTGAAGTATATTTTGCTCAAGGACCACTAATATGACTCTTTGATACTCCAAACGCAGATTATAAAAATACTCACGGATTGCTTTTGGCCTTTCTAATTCTTTAGGCTGCCTCTATAAATCACAGTGGTTGACAATACGAGTGAGATTTATGTACTGCTCACCCTTCTACATCTGAAACGAGCAAGCATATATGTATAGAGGTGATCAGCGTTGTTCAATTTGTTCCCTGAACTTTTGTTCTGTCGTGCCCTCACGTTATTTCCATAGCGTCTTTTTTTTTGTTGATTGATTATTTAAGAATGCTGGCGGTCTTCTCTTCAAGGCCAGTACAGAAGAGGATGAAATATAGTTACACAGTTGCATAAAACTTGCTAGAAACAAGGTAACTTTAAAAAAATTGCAACAAAGCTATCTCTCCACGAAAGTACGTGAACACAAAAGAACAAAATACATTTTCAGCTCAAATTTACGCATAAGAAAATAATGACAGAACATTTCTACTGATAGTAGACACTGAATATTTATTAACATGCTTTTTTGGGGAAAGCCAATGTTCGAATGAAGATGGGAATTTACACAAGTCGAATGACTCAACAACACACTCTGGAAGTCCCTTCCACTGTTGAATCGCTTCATCAAAAATGAATGTTTTAAAATATATACGCTGGTGTTGTAGGGTTGAGCCACTTCATCCGATTCTATCTACGTGCTCATTTATGTACTTCTTCTAGATATAGTTCCGGGTAGATTTTTAATTGTCAATTATGAATTCAGTAGTACATGTTGAGACAGGCTGCTCCTTCCTGTCTCCAATAGCTAAAGACCACACTGATTCAGCAATTTAGTCACGGCCAGTACTTGAAAAATGTAAAGCGTAGTCAACCCTTCAACCTTGCTCGAATTTTTCCTTGTGAATTTTTTTTTTTGTTAGAACTCCGGATCACTCAGACTGGTTCAAAATGGGGCGCATCACTGTTTTATAGGCTGTTAGGTTGACATCACTAGTGGCAGTTTTTTTTACATCCTTCTTATGAAGCATAGTCACCGGTAATCAGAGTAGTAAACGGTATCAATTTGTGTTAGCCGTTTTA
Source organism: Ixodes scapularis (assembly GCF_016920785.2). Taxonomy (NCBI): domain Eukaryota; kingdom Metazoa; phylum Arthropoda; class Arachnida; order Ixodida; family Ixodidae; genus Ixodes; species Ixodes scapularis. The sequence continues at coordinate 162,246,850 of NW_024609868.1, read as the reverse complement.
CATTGTGCGAATTTGTAACACCGAGGTATTTATAACGGCTCGCATGAATTGAGGTAACATTTTTCATGTTATAAAAAATCCAAGTAACGTTCAGTTTTGTTATACGAATCATAGATATGTACAAGTTACTAGAAAAAGTAACCAAGTTAAGCTACTGAATATTGACCTCAAAAGTATTTTGAGTGGAGTAGAAATTACTCAAATGGAGCGTAAATGAGTAAATTACTAACTACTGTAAAAAAAGTCGCGAATTACTTTTGAAGCTACTTTTATATATATATTTGTATGGTAAAAAGAAAGAACATAGGTTAACTTCTGATCCGTTCGCGAGATTCTGGTAGCCCAATAAAAATCAGCTTGTGTTTTCACAAAAATGCTCTAATAGCTAGTTCTGCTTCTGCGTGCCTAATTTTATTGCACTTTTTCTTTTTTGGTAAATGATGTACTGGGTAAGTATAATTTCTACTCTGGCGTTTAACCCTTGCCTGCGCTTTATTTTGGAAACAGTGTTTGCTTGTTCACAGTGTTGCTTAAAGTATATCTAAAAAATAAAAGCCGTTTACAACTCCACGTAGTGCCGGATTACAGCGCAGCTGTTGAGGAGGAGGATGGAAGGGTAGTGAGGGATAAGCGACTCAATGAGGTCACGTGTCCTCAGGGGGTCACGTGACCTCAGGGAGGGGTCACGTGACCTGAGGGGTGTCACGTGACCTCAGGGGGGTCACGTGACTTCAAAGGGGTTAAGTGACTTCACGTTTAAGGCGACGCCGACGCCGACGGCGACGCCGCTCAAGCCGGAAACCGGCGCCTAAGAGCTGCGCTCTAAAAGTACTTGAAGTAAAGTACAAAGTAAATTAAAGGTTATGTGCTTCAAGTAAAGTAGTAAGTACAACGGGTACAATGTAATTGAAGTAAAGTATTATCAATATAACGTAATTCTGAAATTAAGTTCAAGTATTTTTTAACACAATATTTTATGCCCTTTTCATCCCCTATGCATTGTTTTTGTTTTTAACTGGCATGCATTGCTTCAAGTCAAGTCTCCAGAGAGTTGTTGTTTTACTCTCGCTGACTAACTATTTAACTCAGTCCACCTAAAAGGCACTTATATATAGGTCTTATAACTGCCATAACTTCACTCAGGGAAATGACCTGATGACGCCTCGAAAGACAATAGCACGCTTTCACCAGGACGATTCGCCATTTTTCTTTTCAGATTTGGGGGATGTACTTTGAATTCGGGAATGGCACTTTCCTCGGAAAGTACCTGAAAAAATTATTGAGTGAAGCACAAGTGCATGCTGAGAGAATGTACTTCAAATAAAGTACAAGTTTTCTAAACCTACTTGAAGTAGTACTTTAAGTACTACTTAACGCCTGCACTTGAAGTACTACTACTTCAAAGTAGCACTTCAAGTACTACTTTAAGTACATCCCAGCAGTGCTGAAATCTACTTAAAGTACTTCTCAGCACTGCCTGTTCATTATTTTTAATAAATAACGTTGGGGGAAGTGCCAAGCTTTCCCGAGCGATCTGCGAATCTTGGAAGACTTGCGTATTTGGAATTTTGAAAGAAAGAGCAACGCAAAGAGGTCACATTTGAGTTGCCCTTAAGCACGCGATGCATTAAATACAGCACCTACTACGGAAGTACCAGATGAGGTTCAGAGCGAGTGTTGCATTTTGTTCGCCCCTTTAAATGAGTATGCAGTGTGTAGTGAGCGAGAGGTCCTACGTTGGTAAAAAGCGAGGACAAGCCCTTTCTTCAAATGCGTCAAGTCCCCTTGAGCTTCGTGACACAAATAAACGCCAGTCTTCAGCGCTGATTCCGCAGTTGCTCGGCCAAACTTTGCGATGTGTCTGTCCGCTCCCTGCGCCTTAGTGCAATGTTTTTGCCGTGGAGGGCTCGTGAAACTCTTAGGGGGGTTCGGACGCTCGAAAACACCCCCTCCCCCTGCCTATACTGCATGTTTCTCTGTCTTTTGCAAATATCATCTGATCATCCAACATCTTACCTCTTTTTGTGCAGGAATGTTTGTTGATAAGCACACATACCACTAACATTTGAAAGCAATTTGCAATTTGAGTAGAAGTTACTCGAAAAAAGTAATTCAAGGAAACCACTAATTACCGAAATAAAACTTTTATCGAAAGCTACTGAACTACTCAGAAAAGCAGTTGAACTTCAGTAACATGAGTAGAGTAGTTGAACTACGTACAAAGTCTCTATGAATGTATTCTGATGTATGAAAAAAATCTGTATTTGCCACACCCTGCTCCACGGCCTTAAAGGGCAACTGCTTCATTTTTGATATAGGTAACTCTATGCAACCCTCTTCAGTATCATATAAGAAGGGCACATGCCAAACATGACTATCTAATTCTTTCTATATATTTAATAAACTGGCCAGCAAACTTTTAAATGAGCCATATTGTCGAAATCTGCCAACTCTAGCTTCGACGTGAGGCGCAATCAACAGCGTAGTCAATACCACCGATTTGGAGCAGCCAAGATTGAGCCAGTACGTCAGAGTCCTGTCTACGTGATTCTCAAGTTTTGTTTGTCTTTACTTCTCAGAGCAAAATAGAACGCTAACGTCGTCAGTTTCTCCTCCCGGTGTTGGCTCAACGGTGTCCACGTCACCGTTACAAGGATGCGCTAGTTTGCGCTGCCCTGCACGCTTCTCGGAGCTGAGAGCTGGGAGCTAGGAGCAGTGTGTTTTTTCTTGCCGCTGTTGTAGTTGGAGAACGGCGTTTTGTTTACAATACGAGCGCGGGCCGCATCTCCGGTGCCTAGCGGACATTCCTGGCGACAGATCCACAGGCTCACGATGTTGTGTTGCTGCCTGCTCGAACTTCCGGTTGACCAGCCAGAAAGTTGTCTTTCACAAGTTTCCACACGACAGTGCGCTTCTGAATGTGTGAAGGGACATCCCGTGCCAGTGGAACTCCGGAAGCCGTTGTCGCCAAATCACAGGACAATGATACGTTCTGGTTGCTTATGCACGTGACACTAATTTGTTGTTACAAGCTAAATAGAAAACGTGCGTGACCAATATAAGTTGCGCTGTGAAACCAAATGAATGTGCACTGGAGCATACTTATCACAGCATTCATACAGCGCCAACTAGTGCATCCGCGTTACGGTGATCACGTGGACGCGTTGAGCCCACACCGGTAGGAGAAACTCATGACGTCATCGTTCAATTTCGTTCTGAGAAGTAAAAAAAAAAAAACGCGAGAATGACGTAGTCATGCCTCTGACGTAGTGGCTCAACGTTGGCCGCTCCAACTCCGTCGCATTGGCTGCGCTGACGATTGCGCCTCGCGCCGCACGCTAGAGTTGGCAGATTTCGGCGACTTGGCTCATTTGAAAGTTTTCTGGCCAGTTTATTAAATATATAAGCGGAATTAGATCGTAATATTTTAGATGGGGTCTTCTTATATGATACTGAAGAGGGCTGCATAGTTTTCTAAATATCAAAAATGAAACGGAGTTGCCCTTTATCCTATTGGGAATAAGTAATCACACTTCTAATTGTTCAATAGCACGTTTGTTCCAGCAACGCAGAACTAAACATGGGATGCATTACATAGATTTAAATCCCACGACAAAATATATTATCTTTAAATCAGCTTCTTTATATTCGTAAATCTACAGAAGCCACGCGGCTCGGTAATCGCCGTTTCTCCTTCTGGTGAAATGAGGCGTAGCCTGAACGCGACCCAAAAACATGTTTCGTTCGCTCCGCTGCCGGTAATCGGAGCTTCCTAGATAAATAAATATCTCCAATTTCCTCTCTGGCTCCTTGCTTTTTTATTACTTCCTACTGTTCAATTAACACCACTCCATACTTCCTTACTCGTGGAAAGCTTTCTGTGTACTTTCAAAAGAGGTGACGAGTCCGTGTGCACGTGCTTGATAAGTGCTCAAGATGCGTCAGCCCAGCGCGCCCACAGCTTCGAAGGCCTAGCCAGAGAAACTTTTCAGGAGTACATCAAGTCATTGGAGCTTGAGCAAGTAGAGCCAAGCTCCCGTAGGGTCGTCATTTTGGCTCTAGAAATGAGCAGTTTCTCTTTGACTTCTCATTCTTGGTGAGCCAATTTAAATTCGGGGGTGAGAGGTAGCTTTATAAAGAGGTTCCTTGTATACCGAAATTTCGCTTTCCAGACACCGGCGAAGGAAGCGTGTATCCTCGTATCGCCACCCCACGCGGTGTCGGTGCATGGAGACACTGAAAAATAATGTTTTTTTTCTCGAAATACGCCACAAAAACAATATCATTCTAATCGATCCGTGGATATGGGCAGGATTCGTAAGTTGATTGCATATTGGCAAGAAACGCCTGGAGTACGCTGATGCTGCATTGCGATCTTGGTTCGACTTGTTTAGAATGACCCTCTCGAAGCTTCGACGCTATGAAAGAGCCAAAATGGCGAGTGCCATGGCAACGGAAACCGATCAGCCAATCACCTTGAGAAGTTTTGGTCTTATGTATGTTCGTGTATATATGTGTCCGGCTATCAAGCAGGGAATGGAAAGGCGCTACTTTCCCAGCATCCAGTGGTTTTGGGAGAATAGTGGCTGTAAGCTTGTGCGAAGTGGGAAACATTCGAACGCAACATCCTTGCACGGCCTTTTTAAGGCGTTATATTTAAAGTCAGCGGATCGTGAGAAAGTGGTGCCATTGCCTTTCCTGCCGGCCAGCAAAACACAAAAGTATTAAAATACCGACGAACCAAAGCTCGGAAGGCGATTGGCTAATCGGTCTCTGTTGCTATGGCAATCGATATTTTGGCCCCTCCAAATTTTCAAAGCTTCGAGAGGGTCGTTCAATTCAGTCGCACCAAGATCGCCATTTAGCATTATCGTACTGAAGGCGTTCTTCGCCAATATAAGCGCCTTTGGTACTGTGTATGCAATCAACTTATCAATCATGCCGATCTCAACGGATCTCTTACAATTATATTGTTGTTGCGAATTTTTAAACAGAAAATGATTTTATTCAATGCCTCTAAGCGCCGACACCGCATGTGGTAGTGGTACGAAGATGTTCGGTTGTTTCGCCGGAGTGTAAATTTCGAAATCTCGCAATAAAAGAAACGTCTCCATAAAGCTACCCGTCACCAGCTAATTTAGACCGGCTTACAATAACGGAGAACTCAAAAAGAAATTGCTCATTTCACGAGCCAAAATGACGAGCCTACAAGGAGCTCGGCGCTACTTTTCCACAATCCATTTAATTTAGTTATAACAAGGGTACGGCCACTGCCAATCGAAACCTGCCAGTGTTCGATAAGGCGGTGTTCAATGATACTGCTTCGGTGACGTAATCGCGGCTACATTTTAGAGAGGCCAAAGAGAGATGGATATTGCATCAAATTATCCAACTACCAAAAATAATGTTAGGAGCCTACGTACACTCGCTGCACGCGCTAGCTTTCTCTGCATAAATGTTTCGAGGTAAATACACATAATAATGCGTTTATGGCAATTTTTTTTTAAATTTTTGTTTTACCATTACCACTGCAGCAGACGCTAAGGCATACAGTAGGTGACACTGTAAGCGCGAACTTATAAGTGGTTATTGATACTGCAACAAATAAGCAATTTCCTCCACACTCGTACTCCTTTCAATCACACTCTTTCAATTTTAACCCTTTACTGCACCTTGTTGCATATTCGCAACATAGCGATAAACGACGATAAAAACATCTACAAAATGCATTCAGTGCTAGTTCCGCACGTTGTTGCATTTCTGCAACATACATCCGCGAGGCGAGCCGTCCAGTGCTGCCATCTGTACTCAGGCGGCAAAACTGCTCTCTAAAAAGCGTGACAGCCACCACGTGGACGCTCAACAAGTGACACAGGTAAGCCTTGACTACTGCATATCACGTTCTATACAGTGTAATGCAAAACAAAAAATTTGCGACTCAACTTAATGTCCTGCTGATTATGTAAATACTAAAAACCTTAAGATTATCGACGAAGTTTGTCTTTGGAAGCAAAAAATAGCTATGTTGCACAGATGCAACAACGTGCACGACGGTGTTTTTTCTTCGTAGAGCAGACACAATGGACCCCAAACGGTTTTACAGCCGTGGAATTCCTTCCGACAGTGAGGACAGCGAGCTCTCCGGCAGTGACGATGACTCTGATTGTAAGTTAATGTTTTTTTCTGGAAATCCAACTTTTTTTTCACGTAGAGAATAAAATTAGAAGCAGTGTAGGCTTTATTGACAGAGATTTTTGGAAGAGACCATCCTTCGTCAGGTGTAACTACACACAATTGCAAAGTTGTAGGGTTGTTTTCACGCTTTCAAAGAGCACACTTAGAACCGCCAGGGAAGATAGTCCCCTATACAATGTAGAATTTCTCTCCAAATTATTTATTTTACTGCTCATTGTATGAGTTGTACGAGACGCTGTTATTTTTTGTACCCCAGATGTCCAACCCCCTGCAAAATGTAGTGCCAGTTCAAGCGAGGCGAGTACAAGCTCTGACGAAGAGGAAGCTCCCGCAAGCCAACCAGCTGATCAGTCATCAACTCAATCTAAGAGAAGAATTATCTGGAAGAATGCAAGCCTGATGCGGGATCCTGAAACAGTGAAGTTCACTGGACAAAATGAGCTTCCGCAGGAAGTTTCAGAGTTGGAAACACCTTTCCAATACTTCAAGTTCATCTTTCCAGGCGCTCTTATTTCGCTTATTGCAAATGAGAGCAATTTGTACTCAGTCCAGAAGGATGCCAGTAAGCCCCTCTGCACCAGTGCCGAGGAGATTGAAGTTTTTCTAGGCACCTGCATGTGGATGTCTATAATTCAGCTGAAGAACACTAGGTGGTACTGGAGTGAAGCTACCAGAGTAAGCCAAGTAGCTGACCACCTCACGGTGACACGCTTCGAACAGTTGAAGCACAACCTTCACTTTGTGGACAACAGCTCTCTCGGCCCAAGAGATGATCCTGATAGAGACCGGCTTGCAAAGATACGACCGCTCGTCGATGCTGTAAATGAACAGTTGTCGCTGATACCGCTTGAAGAGCACTTGTCTGTGGATGAACAGATTATACCTTTCAAAGGCGCAAGTGCACTGAAACAGTACTGTCCCCAGAAACCAAAAAAATGGGGGTACAAAGTATTTGTTTTCTCAGGAGTAAGTGGCTTCTCGTACAAGCTAGAACTGTACACGGGACAAGAAAACTCTGCCCCAAGACGTGCAGGAGAGCCTGACTGTGGAGCAAGCGGGAACATTGTTGTTCGATTGTGCAGGTTAATCCCAAGAGGAGTCCACCACAAAGTGTATTTCGATAACTACTTCAACTGTCCAACCCTTCAGGTGTACCTGGAAAAAGAAACCGTGCACTGCATTGGTACAGTCCGGATCAACCGAGTAACGGGTATCAGCATGCCATCTGACAAGGAAATGAAACAGAAAGGAAGGGGAAGCTTTGAAGAGAAGGTAGCGACCCTGGATGGCATTCAGCTGTCGTGTACAAGGTGGTAAGACAACAGAGCCGTCACCTTGCTGTCCACCTTTGTTGGGGCAGAGCCTGTCCTAACTGCGCCAAGGTGGAGCCAAAAAGAAAAGGAGAGGCGCGACATACCGTGTCCGTCGGTGATAGGCGCTTATAACAAGCACATGGGAGGAGTGGATCTCTTAGACTCTCTGATCTCCCTCTACCGCGCCCATCTCCGATCGAAGAAATGGTACTTTCGTATTTTTCTTCATATTCTCGACTTGACGGCTGTAAATGCCTGGCTGCTGTACAGGAGGAATGCCGAGACTACTTCCGATCAACCAACACGAAAGCTCATGCCATTAGCAGAGTTCAAGGTGGACCTCGCCACGTCACTCTGCAAAGCAGGAAAAAATCAACTGAAGAAAAGGGGAAGGCCCAGCAATGAGTCCGTGGAGCAAGGCATCCAGCTGAAGAAGACAAGAGGTCCTTCAGCACCGTGTCCACCTCAAGATGTCAGGATTGATCAGGTATTATCACTGGCGAATTAATCTGTGTTACAAACCTCACTGTTCATACTTCTATGCTCAGGTTGGCCACTGGGTGCTTTGGAGTCAGAAGCGACAGCGTTGCAAGTTTCCTGGATGCAAGGGCATTTGTGTGAGCTACTGCTCTAAGTGTGGCACTCACCTGTGCTCAACAAGCAAGAATAACTGCTTTCTTTTGTATCACACAAGCAAATGAGGCCACATCTCTCACTGATGTCTGTAAATACAAGTTTAGCTCTGGTTCACAAATTTTTAGCATTCGGCTATAAATATTTCGTTATTTCCATCTTGTTGCAAATATGCAACATACCTATCTTTTTTCGATATAAATTTTTTCGAAACTTTGAAATTTATTTTAGTGATAGTATTGTGATAACTGTGGTATTCTACTTCTGCTGGAATAAAATTGTGAAAAAAAAAAGTTGTGCAGTAAAGGGCTAACAAAAAGAAAAATGTTGATCGCCTCTTCTATCTAAGTCTCGCGCTATGCACCCGCATGTAACTTCACTTCAAGCCTAGTTCTTGTTTATTTTGTGATTTATAAAAAGTCGCGTTTATATATATTTTTTTTGCACAACCAAATAAGAAGTAAAATAAACAGATTTAAATAAATGATGTTCGACGACATGTCGGAACCCGGTTGATGAGCGATAAGGCCGTAAGAAACCAAACAGGCGAGGACTGCTCATTCATTCCTCCACTGTCACCGATCTTTCGATCATTCGCAAGTTCTTTACTAAAAACGATTGTTTTGCCACTCAGTAGAATGAATGGCGTACGTTGCACACACACACACACACACATATGTATATATGTATATATCTGTGTGCGTGTGTGTGTGAGGCGATGTAGCCCATGACATGTTTAACTATTCAATTGCAGAAACAACATACTCACGAACGTTGGTAGCTTATAATAAAAATGAAGGCGACCGAGCTTCCATTAAACTCCTTATCATATGAACGTCACTGAAACAGTCGTCATAGTTAACTAAACAAGGAACAAATAAAGCAATGCATTCACTCAGAACCTTAATGCTTACACTGTACTGCACGTCTTCCCGTCGTTCACTTTAAGGTTTTTTTTTTTTTTTTTTTTTTTTTTTATTGTACTTTTTTGCAGTGACTACTATGCACACCTAAGAAACCTGATAACAACGAGGGGAACGGTGCCTACACGTGGGGGTTTGTTTCTGTGCGACTTCGAACACTCTCTGTAGCGGATATCTCGATCCGAAGAGTGCGAACACTAACAGTAACAAGAGTAGAACCGCGATTCACCTGTTGCCAAGGGCTGCTAGCGCTAGTAAATGCCAATGCTAAGGCTAAAGGAAAGTCCCCTCCCAAAATACACAGCTGCGATTTATTTCCAACGAGCAAGTTCCTTTCGACCCCCGTCCCCTCACACCAGACCAGAAACCGTAGAAACTGAGCAACTGTATATGTGCGCAACTCACACCGCACTCGGGTTCTTTCGGAGGACCGACGACAATTCGGCAACCTGCTCCTCCTGGGGTCCCATAAAGAATGCAAGCGGCGCAGCCAAAGCGTAACTTACACCACTTGGGAAGGAACGAGGCAGGAGCATAAAACTGCGCCCAACTTGTTTTCCGAAGGCAAGGAACAGCTTCCAGCTGCAACGCGGCGATGCCTAAAGCCCAGCCGCCGCACCACCGGCATCGGGACGGGAGACTGATGAGCAGCGGACTCCATGCAGGAAGCATTCACGACCACAGTCCCCCGGTGCAAACTCTCTGCCACCGCTCGGCGGACCGACACACGCAAGCGATCTGCGGGGAGGCAAATGGAGCCGCCGACTCCCCCACCCGCCGAATAACATGCCGGCGTGTTTGCCTTGCGCTCGTCTCTGTCGCGGAGGGCAAGAGGGACACGGGGTCCAGAGTCCCGCGGGGTCCTTGCACCCCCGCGGGAGGGACAAGTGGGGCTGCGCGCGGTGTCTGCCCCGATTAACGGGAACAACGCCTCCGACACCCCAGCTGCTAAACTCAACAGGACGGCTGCGGTGCTCCATTTCCCTTTTTGTTTGGCGCCCTTTTCGGGTCGGGGTTGCCGCTTTTCTGTCTATGGACGTGTAGTCGTCGGGAATGCGTGTGTGCGCTGGCGCGTTTGGCCATGCTGTGTGCGTGAGCGGGGGACGTGTCACCCGTGCCTCATGCTTTGCGGGGTCAAACAAAGCCATTGCTGGGGGTCGCCCTCTGGAGGGCGAGTAGTAGTGGTAGCGAATTAAGCGTGTTGCGAGTGTACGTCGGCTTCGACTGACGCAGCGGATGGAATGTAGAGCTCCTTTTAAAGAGCTCCGTGGTGTTGATCGACTCATAAGCTGAATTTCTTCATATATTTTTTTTGCGTGTTCGATTGGCGTTCATCCCCTAGTTATAATGTATACGAACTTTTTCTCCCTCTTTTACTTTCAGTTTATCAACAGTAGGACTTTTAAGCGTGTTCTCCTTTCTTTGACTTTCTTACAACTGACGTTGGAAGTGTACAAGAACAAAATGAACGGCATTCACGAACAAGTTGTGAAAACACATTTAATGAGGCGTTCATTAGTGCAAAACGTAGAGAATAGCTAAGTGCTTTGGATGAAACATCCGCTTTTTAGGCTGCTTATTAGGATTATGTTGACAATTAGTCAAGGGAGGTGTGGCTATTGTTTCCGATGCTCCCGGACAACACAGATATCCATTGGAGATACTATGGGTGTTAAGGTTGGGACGCTTAAATGTCCCATGGATGTCTGAAATAGGTTCTCAAAACGTCCGAAAAGAAACGCCATAAAAACATCCGTGGAATGTCCCACAGCGTACGTTTTCGGAACTTCATTAGAGCATTGAATATTTTTGATACTCCCCTACGTCTTCACGATAAGGCTCTTATAGTTATCAAAATATAGACACACAAGTGTCTCCTTGGGAATTAATAATGACGTATTAGGAATATCACTAGTAAGGATAAGGGTTTTGTTTTACCATTATATCTTCACTGTTGTTGCCTAGATCACTCACATAACATATGGTTGGGAGAAGAGCGTGTTGGTTCAAGTCGTAGATGAAGAAAGAATAAAACAATTAAAACTGGAACAAACATGTGGTTGTGTTGTTCCAGTCTTAATGTTTTATTCTTTCTTCTTACATAACATATGGGATGGTCATTCTCTGAAATTGTAGCACCTAAACTTAAAAGAAACGTCTGTGTCGGACCGGCACAAAAAAATCAGAATGCGAAACTTCCAATAATCTTTGTAAAAAAATATTAAGATACATAAGAATGATTTGCGTACAACACAACGGATGCAGGGTGCATCATAATTATCTTACTTTGAGATAATTAAAAGTATACAGCATTTGGCTAAGGTAGAAAATATTAAGAGACTCCCACCCAGCGGTTGGCCAGGATTTCTTTTTGACGGGGGGGGGGGGGGGGCTTGTAAAATATCTCCCCCCCTACCCGCCTCCATTTATTACATGTTTCAATATGAAATGAATCTTTTTACACTGGTATTTATTAATGGAAACGATGCAGCCTGGTATCCGTGCCAGATAACTAATATTATTATTTATTGTTTTCTTCTGATTTACGTCGACGGCGTGCAACACATTTTACAGAACACAAAGCTAACAGGGCGAACATTATGTTGAGCATTATACTGCACAAGAGCTTCAGTGGCACTCGCTGGTCTTTCCCATTACCTCGTCCTTCGTTTTCTTTCGCGCTGTTTTATTTAAGATTTCTATGAGTGATAACATTTTGCAGGCCAATATTAATTTGAGATAACTTTGAATTTTAAGCGCCTGAAAGCTGGTTCAGCTTTCAAGTGAATTAAGGATGGAAACAAATTTCACTCGTAAACTAAGAGCTGAACTGGCAATATATTGGTTTATGATTTTACCGGAAATGAAAGCGCGAGCTGTAGTCTTTAATACTGTCGTACAGCAACGACTAATTTTCAAGTCAACAGCGGAGGCGCCCTACATCATCTTACGGTAAACGGACTTCTCGCTGTCTAGGCCTCAATGCAAACAATATAACTACTAGGAGCGGTCCAGGCTAGCAGGTGGTTTGGTTTCTGCCTCTACTATCGGATCTTTTCTTTGCCGCAGATACTCAATTTACTGATTGGGCAGAGAGCAATAGAATGGTTCCCAACTACGCTAACATTTTTATCAATACACTAGAAAAAACATGTCTTTCGGACATACCTCTGCGCAGGCACGTAGCCAGGATTTTGTTTCGGGAGGGGGGGGGGGGGGGGGGGGGGGGCGCCCGCCCATGACAAAATGCTGTATGAGGGAGAGGGGGGAGAGGAGGTCCCAGCAAAATGGAAGATTTCGGGGGAGGGGGGGGGGGGGGCCCGGGCCCCATGGGCCATCCCCCTGGCTACGTGCCTGCCTCTGCGACCCTCCTTTTGCAGATACTGCATTCTTGATTTATCAGGAATTTGAATTCGGCGCACCCAAATATTAAATTTACGCATACCTGCTCCCGAGCCGACGTTCACTTTGTTGACGTCATGGTCGTTTTGGTGGGAGAGAGTTGAAAAACAAAGCTCTACAGGAAGCCTACTGATAGCTTGAAATATTTGCACTATAACAGCTGCCAACCCAGCCACTCTAAAACTAGTATTCCGTATGGTCAGGCACTCATATTCTGACAGATATGCTCGGACGAGTGTGATTTGAACGTCGATGCCTTCGGGGCGCCCTCATCGAGTAAAATTATCCACCACCCGTCGTTGTCAACACAATCGAGAGGGCAAGGCCACTAGCCACTGCTAGCTGGCACGCCGCGCGACAGAAGTGAAAATTGTCAAAATAACCTAGTTCTAACTTACTCAAGAAACACGCCTAACATCAATAGCATACTAAAAAACACAATTTAAAATTGATCAACATGGCGAAAGCCTGAGAAATATAATTACTTCCACACCAGGTCATATGCAGTCGCACTAGGAAGTTAAACCAAAAGGATATGATCGCGAGGGCCAAGACCACCCCGGTGGAGAACATTGGGAGCCGACCATGCTTGAGGCCGCGATGTGAGGTTTGCCCGCACGTCTCTCCCACCCAGACAGCTAGGAGCACGGAATCCAGTTTGACCTTCAAAATTAGAGGTGATCTAGACTGCCCTACCGCCAACGTTGAATATTTACTGGAATGTGGGGAATGTCACATGCAGAACGTGGGCCAAACAAAATTTCCATTCCGGATGAGGTTGAAGAATCATAGATCTGACACCGAAACAAGGCCGACTCTGCCTCTCTCAAAACACTCAAAACTACCTGACCACTCATTCGAGAAGTTAACTGTCACACTTTTAGAGCCTGGATTTGGTTCACGTCGCGAGCGGAAGAAGAAGAAATCGTTCCTAATTCGTGAGTTCGACACACTGCGAGGTGGGATTAACGAAAATCCCGGATATTAACGTCGCTTCAAGTGATTGATATCTGATTTTAAAGATGGACGCAAGAATTCAATTGAAGTCACATTTGCAGCTAAGAGTCGAAGAGATTCGCACGTTCCCACGTTTACAGCAAAAATCCCCAGTGACTTTTTTCTGGCGCTCTCTTTGAGTTCACCTCCCCCCCCCCCCCCCCTCCTTACCCTTGGTTATTCCACTGCTAGTTTGTTGGTTCCTGTTTCTACCGCATTCAGAACCATATGTGCTTTTCTTTATCTACGGGTCGCGGCGTATCGACTTTTGGGTGGTCCTTCCCGTGTCCCTCGCCACCCCGACCGCGGAGCGCCTCGGGGGCCAGGGGACAGGCTGCCCTCGTCGAGGTGACAGACACTGGTTTGGCCTCTTGGCAAATTGGAAGTGAGCCGACCCTTTTCTCCCCTTTATTACTATTTTTGTGTGAAGTAGGTTTGTGTTGTTGTGTAGCAAATCGTGCGCAGTTCCCTAAGTCGTCATTCTGAAGAAAGGAGGTCGCCTTTCGAAATGTCAATACACTTTAAACATGATGAAAAACAGCCTCAGATAAACAGCGACAAAGAGCGGGTAAAGAATACAACAGGACAACGGCTGTTGTCCTCTCCTGTTTTTCAGACGTTGTGCTGTCGTATTCTTTATCCGCTGTTCGGCCCTGTTTATCTGAGGCTGTCTTTCATCATGTTTAGCTGTTACCAACTGGCCCAAATCACCAACCTACTTCGATACACCTTTCCTTGTTTTGTTCAATCCGCAGACCTTTCTAGTGTATGTGAATAATTTCCGGCCCACAAGCTTCAATCATCATGTCTTTGTATATGCACATATACAGGGTGCTCTTTTTTTATTATTCTTTACAGATATGCCTAAAAAAAGCCATGAAAGTTACACTCATGCGGTTTGTACAGGTGAGCTATACGGCAAGGCGGACATTATGTGGCTGGTAAATCTTTGAAACAAGTCCGCTAATTAATTAAAATTCATTATTTGTCTTATTAATTAGTTTAAATTGGCATACGGCTCCAATTAGAAGTTCAGTGAGCGTCATCGAGAACCACTATATAAACAATTTTTTACAACGACTTGAAGCTTGTGGGGAAGTCGGGGGCGCACCAACGTTACCTCTCGTGCAGCAGGCACAAGTATAGTAGTGGCGGAACGCGGATGATCTTTCTTATATTATATATATATATATAACTGGGAAGAAAAAAAAACCTTGGTAGAAACAGCAACAACGGACGATTTATTCTTCGACGTTTCGGCCGGAGTCCGGCCTTCGTCAGGAAGAACTTTTACAGATGAACGCGGGTGGTATTTATGCAATGCTACAAATACCACTCGCGTTCATCTGTAAAAGTTCTTCGTTACGAAGGCCGGACTCCGGCCGAAACGCCGAAGAATAAATCGTCCGTTCATGCTGTTTTCACTAAGGGTTCTTTTCTTCTTCTGTACCCACGCCTTCCGCCCCCGCCACCATGCCTGCCCGTTATATATTGTCACGGGTGGTGACCAAAACCAATAAATAAACAAGAAAAAAAATAAACGTCTAATCTGGCGAACTTGTGCCAAAAATTAAAGAGAAGAATAGATAATAATAGAGCGTCGCGGGCGTCGAAGTCGGCGTGGCAGCAGAGTCGAACGCTGGGGCCAGACTGACTCCGGCTTGCCACGCGGAGCCGTTTTGTACACGCGTGGGCTTCTGGAGCATTCGGCGTAGAAGGTTCGGCGTGTAGAACATTCTAATCTCGAATCAGAAACATGGTTCTCGAATTTACCAGAATGCTAGTCTGCAGGAATAAACAAAAAGAGGCGCCGCTCCCAGGAATCGAACCCTGGCCGTTCGCGTGGGATGCAAGCGCGATAACCGTTAGGCCACGGCCGCGCTGCCTACTTGACGCGCGGCAATATATATATGCAAAAGTAAGGTGCGCGGACACAGCAGCCGTAGGATGATAAAAATAAAATTCTAATTTAATGGCGAAGAAAGTCACTTTTATTCAGTCGTTTTTTAAGTTTGTTTCCGGCGTAACTAGCGTTCTTGTACCTAGCCTTCATTATTACCGTAAACTAATACAACTTTTTTTGGCACTTCACCCCCTTTTTTCTTGCGTGACTTTTTTTGCCATTAAATTAGAACTTTATTTTTATCATCCTACGGCTGCCATGCCCGCGCACCTTAATTTTTCCTATATATCAACGGAAGCATCTGCAAACATTCACCACTTTTATATATATATATATAAAAGTGGCGAATGTTTGCATATTTATATGCAAACATTCGCCACAATATGCAAACATATATACAAACGTATATTTATTTATATATTTATTTATTTATTTATTTATATTTATACAACGGGCATGGTGGCGGGGAGCCGAAGACTTGGGCATATAACCGAGAAGAAAAGAAACTCCTTAGTGAAAACAGCAACAACGGACGGTTTATTCTTCGATGTTTCAGCCGGAGTCCGGCCTTCATCAGGAAGGCTGGCGGAGGTGAAGCTCGGATACCGGCCGAAACGGCAAAGAATAAACCGTCTGTTGAAAGCTGTTTTCACCAAGGGTTTTCTTTTCCTTCTCGGTATATATATATATATATTTATTTATTTATTTATTTATTTATTTATAATATTTAAAGCGCCTTCCAGACTTCATGTGTTTTTGCGTAGTTTTTCGCTCAAGATATCGTACTGCTGCGCTTCCCACATTTCCCTACATTACCATCTGCTTTTCCTTCTCAACCGTACACCCAACAGCGTCATTTTCGCTGCCATATTATGGTCAAGCCTGTCAATGACTTCCAATATGCACGCATCTTGAAATACCTTGAAATCGTACAAATATGTGGACACAAGAATATACAACTTCCGTGTGTAGAAGATACTCGAGACGTCTTGCGGTTTCCTCCGCAATTTCTCTTGTGAAACGCAGCTCCTATTTCTTACTAATGACATTCACCTAATCCTTGGCACCGGCTACCCCACTAGTGCTGCACTTCTGAATTTTGCCAAAGCTTTTGACAAAGTGCCACATAACCTCCTTCTGCTGAAACTTTCTATGCTAAAGATTGACCCTGATATACCAAAAAGGATTGAATCATTCCTTCTTCAACGTCATCAGTTTGTTAGTACTAACCACACCAAATCCTCCCGTACTCTGTTTCTTCTGGTGTCCCCCAGGGGACAGTACTCGGCCCATTACTCTTCCTGATATATATTAATGACCTTCCTCTCAACATCTCTTCCACTATGCGGCTTTTTGCCGATGACTGTGTAACCTACCGTAAGATAACCTCTGCTGGTAATATTGTAACACCTCACGACGACATTCCTAAAATGTCTGAATGATGTAACACATGGGGCATGTCCTTAAATCCTTACAAATGTCAATGCATGTGTTTTTCTCCTCCCTTGATTATACTAAGAAATACAACTACTTTGGTTAGAATCTCGCACCTAATCTATCATGGCATACTCATATTAAAACAATTATATCCTCAGCAAACCGCTCTTTAGGCTACATTCGCCGAAACTTTAGATCCTCACCTGGAAACCTGAAGCGTATTTTGTACACGACTGTCGTTAGGCCTAGATTAGAATATGCGTCCTCCATCTGGCATCCATCCATCCTCCATCCTCCACCGGCAGAAGGAACACAGGCGACACAAAAACAGCATATCGCACTCACGACCCACGCAGAAGACAGGCAGCTCTGTCCAGCTAGATTTGCAAAGCCGAGGACAAAATAGATTCAGCCTCAAACATCAAGCAGCAAGGCTCTGCGATTGAACTTGACCGCGGCCACGCAGTGGCGCCAGACGGTGCTTCTTATTAGAGTTCCTGTACAGGCTCCGTACGGGAGCCAGAGTTTCGAGTTCATCCCCGTAGCGCCACCTTTCTGCACGGCATGTTGATCCCGCTCCTCACGTGACTGAATTCGGGGAAGAGCGGCGCCACGCGTTCGAGGCGCGCGGCGCGTTCAGAAGCAGGGGAACGGAGGGATCGGTGGCCGAGTAGGCTAGCGCACACCAGCTCGGAGCACGTGGAGCGACAGCTCGCGCTGCAGAACCCAGAATCCTGGGTTCAATCCCCACCCCTGCCCGTTTCGATCTGGATGAGCATCGTACCGGCGTGCGGTCGTGTATCAGTACTGCGTGGTGCACGTTAAAGACCCCGGGCTAGCGGTTGTACTGCACTGGCTAAATTGCTCATCTACAGCTGGGAGACTCGTCGCCCGTTGAGGCAGACTAAGTTCTAGGCTGTATAAACATACGCAACCCCCCCCCCTCCCCCTAAAAAAAAATAAAAAAAAAAAATAAAATAAGAAGTGGGGGAACGTACGGCGGGGCGCCCGCAACGTCTGCTTTCCTGCACGGCACTTGATCCCGCTCTTTATGTGATCGGATCTCGCCGAATAGCGGCGCGGCCGCACGTGGAAAACAGACGCGCAACTCTGGCTCCCGTAGGAAGCCTATACAGGAACTCTATTTCTTATATAGCTGTGGAAGGTTGAAAGAAGAAAAAGAAGAGAGGCGCGTGCACTGAACACTGAACTCGAATGAACCAGGAATGAACTTTAATGTTCGTGCTTATATAGCGTAATGTTGGTCTGTTTTTGAGATTCGGCGACACTGGCTCACGGTGCATACAAGAAGTTTAGCCAGTGTGATACGCCTGGCTAACCTGGGGTCTTTGACGTGCACCACACAGAAGTTAGACACGGCCGCACGCCGGTGCGATGCTCACCCAAATCGAAACGAGCAGGGGCGGGGATTGAGCCCAGGATCCCTGGGTTCTGCAGCGCAAGGTTTTTCGCCACGTGCTCCGAGCTGATGTGCGCCAGAGCCGGTGTGCGTTAGTCCATTCGGCCACCGATCCTGCCTCAAAACAAAACACTGAGCTAACTTGACGGCGGCGGTGCAGATTATTGAAAGAGAAAGAAGAAAGTGGGATGGGGGGAAGATTTTTGCTTTCGGCAGAAACTTACTTGTGTTCTTTTTGTCCTTTCCTTCATAATGATGACAGCTTTTTACTTTCTAACAATGAGCGGCAGAAGGACGAGGTACGGCGGCAATGAACATAGAAAACGTAAAGGCGGAAAAAATCAAAAAGGCGTCTTTCTTTTAGTAGCAGCGATAGGGCTGACGTCTGTTGGTCCTTTCGTCAATTTTTTTTGTGATGAGTGCGTGCAAGCACTGACCTTGTCGAACCCTCCCCCCTTCCCCCCAAAAAATAAAATTGGACGGGGGCAGAACATGTCCCCCCCCCTCCCCCTCCCCCCCTCCCTAAGTACGACAGTGCCCGACCCATTCATTACAAAAGATACAACAACGGACACTCCCTTGACTTTGTTTAAGAATGCAAACATTATGTCAGGGTAAGCATTAAAATTAACAATGAGCGGAAATTCTGACTTAAAAAAATGTAAAGCAAATGAAAATGAAGTAAAAATAGGAGCCTTTGAGAAAAACGTTATGTGACAGGTCTAGCAGCATTAAACATCTATCTTAAAATGTATTATTAATTATATCAGCAAAATAAAATGTGAGACTGACTGTCAATCACAATATACGTGTGTTCGAATAATGTATAAATAAAGATTCATGAAGTAACATTGTCGTGTACAGTGCAATGAATTAAGGAGTCGCTCTAAAATAAGAGGGAGATAAAAAAGAATAAAGCAAAGTTTCAACACGCTACTTGAAGGTATGAAGTAGCGTGTTGAGACTTAAACCGAATTTATATATGTGGTAAGTTTTACATCGACAAAGATAGTCATATCCTGTCCAATGTAATTGTTGGCCATTCAGGCATTTAGAACTACTGACACAGTGCACATAATGTCATTGTTATATTCATTGTCGCTACAATTATTATTAAGTCCATAGTATTAAAGCCTTGCGAAGTTTATCCATTTTTGCGTTTTAGTCAAGTTCAGGAAAGCAGATGGCGCATTATTTTCGTGTGGAGTACTTGGTTCTGCACTTGACAGCGACCAACTCTGAGGGGGTCTGCTGAGTTAACTTGACAGCATTCAAGGCAAACAAAATTACTTCAATGGATTGAAATAAAAAAGTGTTTCATCTTGCTTGCACTACTTTTGACATGCCTTAAAGCAATCGAACAATTGATGTTTATTTTTTTTTTTTTGCACTTACGAAAAGCTCAGAGCCTTCAGGGCAATGCAATACACGTACATAATAATCAAAAACTGCAGATAAATACAATTCCTCGTTACTCCCTCAAAAAAGTAATCAGGACGCGAACCTGCGCTTTATTACTTGATTACCTGCAAAATCGGGGAACTGTGGAGTTTTCCCAAACCTTTTTCCCAATACTGGTGCAGAGTAAAATAGGCGAAACGCACCAAACGACTGGTTGAATGCTCACCAGCACGCTGAAAACGTTTGAATGATCTTGTAGCTTCTACAGGGCTATCATCATTATCACCTGTAGTTGAACACAATAAAAGTATAGAACTTGCAGCTGTGAGCATGCAACAGTGAACTATTACACCCGCAGAATGCAAAATTTAACTATTGGTACTGCAGCAATGCATATCGAGAGAGATCAGAAGCATGTGATGAATTGCATTTTAGAGAGGCTCCAAGAAACATCATAAAGGCTAATAGTAGCAATCAAAGAAGCATTATTTCAGCCATCTCTTATGTTGCACACTGAAACTGTAGCATGTAGAAAACTCCAAGAGAAACATATTTCAAACGTAGAACATTTCATCTTGCTGCAAGTTTATGTGAGACTTCACGGCTTCAAATTAAGATGTTTATCCTGCACTGTTAGAGGCATCTAAAATTATACTCTGCTTATTTTAGCGTAGAGCGTATTGCAGCAGGTGTGAACACATTAGCATGTTATAAATCGAAACTTACCAGCGTGTTCCCGCTGCATGCATGACCACTGCACATAATCAGGAGACAGAGCAGCTTGATAAAGAACTGCGAACGAGACTAAATCAATTAGCTACTCTTTTAGTGCAGCCATTCAGCACAACGGACGCGCTGACATGCTGGTGTTCTTGGGACAAGTGTGTACCCATGTTTCGCCTAAAAACATCCCTGCCTTGCATTCTTTCTTGAAATTCACGATATCTTTAAATTATTGAAGTGCCGAAGCACTTTCTGCACTTAACCTTAAATAATGCGGAATAGTGTGACCGCGAAGTAAATCCAAGCAAGCAGAATCATGCTCATACTCTACAGTTATAGATGCTTGTCAGTTCACTGCACAACGCGCGCTTAACTACAAATGTGAATGAAAACACGGAGTAGTTCAACCAAAAATATGGTGTCTTACAAAAATAAGTCAATGACCTTCAAGAAATCCTAATAATTACCCTGAAAAGACCCCGTTCATTGTTAAGTAGTCCAAAGCCATGCAAGCTCAGGATCGCAGGATTTCAGATTCTGCGGTTATCGCAGTTTGTTCGCTTGCCACTCTCAGCTTTTAGATTCTATTGACGAGGCTTGCATAGGGGCTGCGATTGAGATCTCTCTTTGAATTACTAAAATAGTCGTACTAAAGCGCATAAAAAATTGTTATTTATTACAGTGCATTGATAGTACCAAGTGAACTCAATCAACGGCCAAATACATAACACACTGCTGAACTAAAACCGAAATCGATGACGCTAGCCATGATGATGGCTGTAGATAGGCCTGCACCCGGATTCCGCAGCACATTACGGTAAGGCCTACACTAGCCTGCACAAACACGAGTAAATCGCTACACTACGAATGTGCAACGACGGCAGGACCCCGGCCACTCAGCTTGTCTGTCACACTGATGAATTGAGCGGCTACCGCAGAACGAAGAAGAATATCGTAACAGTGTGTAATTTGAACGCGTGAACTAACGCACTTACAATAATCATACAAGAAAAACAAATCGACTTATGTTTTTGTTTAGCGCGATTGTGAATTCGTGCTTATATATTCCGTGTCCTGCTCACAGACACTCTAAGACGTGTTTTCTTTTTTTTAATGCCCTTGACAACTAATGAAAAGTCTGTAGGGCGTTTCACCGGTACTTCAGACATCCGCAATACCCGGGATGTCCTCGGGACGTTTGGTGTGGTCTCGTTTACGTGACAGTTGACTTTGGACATACTAAACCCGAGACGGAGGAATAGAAAAAAAAGGTGTGTTTGTGTTTTTGTGTGTGTGTGCGTGGGAGGGGGGAACGAAGAGTCGTTGTGTTTGTCCCACTTGTTTGGCCTCTTCTTGGCTTTTAGTATGTCGATTAAAAACCAGCTTGCATGCTTAATAACATTGTCATCAGTTTACTTTAACAAGATAAGTATGTTAATTCATCATACGCTACTTCACAGGACTACAAACTTACATACTCACTTCTATCGTATTATTTCAACTCCTCTCCAGGCACCTACTCTTCTCGCAGACGTCATGAATTAACCTCCTTTTTGCTTAAATTTAAGACATAACATGTACAGCGTAATCGCAGTCATGTATTATTATAAACTAACCACTGATTTATTACAAATTATTAACTCGTGCGATTGTGTTAACCTCTGAGTCGACTCCACAACAGCTTACTGCTGTAAGCTGTTGTGGAGTCGAACTGCCAAACTGCTTGATTTCCATGCGCTAGGTCATGCAGAACATATGCAGTGCGCCTAACCAACATATTTTGATTGACAGCCAGCATTAACTTTCTCCTTACAGGTTTCAAGTACTAAGGTAACAACTATTAGTCATTCTCTTTGAATAGGCACTTTAAGTTTACTGTCCTTACTAGTGAATTGTTCAACCGTTCTGAACATGAAAACATGTGAGCTATATGAGGTCGTTCTCATGCACTCTAACATATTCCCTAGCTCTAAGCTAGCGTAAGATTGCTAAAATAATATTTAAACATATTTGCTTGCGTTGAGTAACAAGATATCCCAATAGACTTCACGTCGGCTTAATAAAGTGTATTAAATGTATCAGTTTGTTGACATGCTGTAATTCGTATAAATGAGTAAATTGTATAAGTCATGTTTACCTTCCTCCTCGAGTATATCCATGTGAAGTGTAAGCCACATGTAAACGGTAGTTGCCAGAAGTCTGTTAGCAAAAGTAATAGCAAAGAGCATTACTTGGCCATGGGGAGGAACTTCAGGACATTACGTTTTCGACGCAGGAATCCTTTTTCGATTTTTTTAGGTGTGGGCCTTATTTGATTAGGAAAAAAAATATATATATGTTTTTTTTTCACCCTAGATTTTGAGGCTTTGAAAATTCACTGATGTACAGATAATTAATTCCTTTCAAAACGGTTTTCTCAGTCCTGATTTCACCATTCGGAATCCAGACTGGATATTTTCAGTACCGAGAAAGCCGAAATCAACGTCCGCTATCGACATAGAAATAAAGAGAAAAATATAGGCTGGAATCCTTCGGAGTTCGGATTCCGTTCTGGAATGTTCTGGTCTTCTAAACATGAGCATGAATACTCCAGATAGAATAAACACATAAAATGTTTCCTTTAAAGAGGTGGGGATACTGGCACGTCTCCTGGTTGTTTAAGTTTTTCAACATACGAGCTGTGCACTTTTGAATGTAGCTTTGGAGTAATTCAACTTACATATTGTTGCGGTTAACTCGGGTCGTCCTATTTCAGTCCTTTTTTCCATGCATTTCTCAGTCTCCTCTGGCCTGCTTCCTCTCTAATTTTGTCGGGTCGTTTCCTTTCTTACTGTCCGTTAAGATATCACCATGGGGACATAAAAGATCACTGCGACGAGACAGCCTGATTCAGCTATGGTTGCCTTGCGGTCTCGTCGACCCACTCTGCAACACACTCATGCCCTCTTCGTCTTGGATAGGGTCGGACGGGGGCCCGGGCCTCGGGGTTTTCTTCCCGGCGGGTCATTCTTGGGTCGTTCGCTTGGCGGCGCCCAGCTTTATTTTTACAAAAGTTAGTCCCCAATTGGCTTTTTCCTGAAAATTCAGACTTGATCATATGATCGAATTCATTTTTATTAAAATTGGTGGGAGCGGACGCAGGCGACAGTTATATTACAATCTTTTACAAGGA
Organism: Ixodes scapularis; assembly: GCF_016920785.2. Lineage (NCBI taxonomy): Eukaryota > Metazoa > Arthropoda > Arachnida > Ixodida > Ixodidae > Ixodes > Ixodes scapularis. The sequence goes on along the minus strand of NW_024609868.1, from coordinate 162,223,332 downwards.
GCCCCGACCTCAAAATATTTCGGTTAGGATATTGATAAAATAAGAGATACAAAACATGTACTTATGAGCAAAATGTTTACTATGTACTTCATTAATGCAGAGCAAATTATTTCACGGCTTTATTTCAGTTCCATACGTTTCGGCTTTAGATATTCCCCATATAATTGAAGTGTTAAAATAACGCAATTAATACAGTAAGAGCCCACTGTGTCTCAGAAAGGTGTGACCTCCAAAAATATTACGAAGAACATTGCGGACTTTTATATGCTCACAATGATTAATTTTCGATCCGAAATTATTTACATACGTCATCGATTGTTGAAAAATATTATGTTGCGATTATATTTTTGTTTTTTTGTAAACTTAGGAATATTTACGTACACCCAACTCACTAATGAGAAACTAATTCGTTTCTTAATTCACAATACATTTTGGAGCTTCCAGAGAAGCAGAAGGCAGTCATTTTAGGCGGACTAAACGGTGTGCGTACGTATTCTTCAATAAGCCACTTAAGGATGGCATCATATCTTTAAGTTCGTCAGAATAAATATATTTATAAACGGTCACAAGGAAGGTTCCCTTAAAATTATATTTCAATCAGAATATTTGAATGGGGTAATTCCTGCTGTGGCGCGTTTCTAATAAATTTTCGGAAGCTGCAGCCATCTCTAATTATCCATTTTTTTTTGCATCGAAATGTCTGTGCGCCGAAATTCACCGAAACCTCCGTGCACCTTCCTCGCAGTAAGCAAATTCGCACCAAAACCTCCTACACAGACATGTCGGGATCCGCACTGAAAGCTACGGAAATGAGTCTCTTAGAACCAGCTTTATCTCGGCTAAGAAAGCCAACAAGTGTCCCGACGCCTGGAAACAAAGTATATAAAAACTGTGCAGAAAAGGTTCCGGATCATATGTTAAGAGACGCAAACTTAAAATAATTATACGTAAGAAATTACTATTTTACATAACTCCTATTAGTTCGGGGCTAATTATTAATTGACATGTATTGTATAAATCGCACGAGGAGGACCGTCAACAAGAATGCTTGTTCGTTATATTGCGATGATCACTTACGCAGTTCCGTCATTAAGGGACGTTCCTACGTTCTTATCGTGACGATTTACCGACTAAATTACCAATTGTTTCGGAGCTACCCTCGCGAATAATTTTCCTTCGCTGCAGCAAGACAATTATTCGCGCGTCTCTTCTTTTTTTCTTTCTTTTACGTCAGAATCAATGTTTTTGTAAAGAGTGTCACTCCAGGCTCGAAAGATTCAGCGTATGTAGCTCGGTCGAGCGGACTAATTCCTCAACAAAGACGCCCTCTGAGGGAACCTGCACATCCAACATGCTACAAGACGCAGCCAGCAAAATGAAAGGGCGGCTGAGGGCTGCTGAGAGGGAGAGCGGGGCGCGGCGGGGCCCCTCCCGGCAGAGCGGCAGCCACCCTGAGCGAGCAGAGTCCCCGAGGCTCAATAAGGTCGGCCACGGCGAGGTGTTCTTTCATTAGATTCTAATCAAGTTGTCAGGGACCCATGAAAACGGCTCCCCGTTAGAGCGCTCGCTGCACGACTGCGTCCCGGACATAACGCTCAGCGAAGGCAGCGTCCAGCTCCTCTTTTACGCCCGGGCTTTGATTACAGCTAGCGAATGCGGCTGCAAATCTGGCCGGGTGCTGCCTCAAGCGCCCAACACCGCTTCCTTACTTTGCGGAATATACAAAAAGTACCATGTCGTCGTTTGTCCCTAATGCTGCTGCCGCTCGCTACTGGTGACTGTGCCTTTTTAGTGTATGTTCTCGTTACCATTACAAGTGAGGCAACATACCCACAAAGGGTTGACTCGTTAAGCCAGGCATTCGTGAGGAGTCCCTACCTTCGTCTTAGAGGTGCAGACATTCCGCGCTCGTTAGGACTTTCCCTAAATACTTCCTTGGCTCTGGGACGCGTCGAGTCGCGTAGCAGTTCTGGCTGCCTGATTGGTTTTTAGCCAATGAGCACCGCAAACCATCGCCTCAAGCTGGTTCCTTGAATTTAGCCTAACAATATTGCAATTAGCGCTTCGTCCAATTTGCATTCTCCATGTTCAAATATGCGAGTAATTAATTACGAGAAATCGAATTAAAATTATGCAAGGTAAAATTTGATTACTTTTTGTATAATATTCGTTAGTTGTTGGACAAACTTACTTTCACTTGTTTTCAATTTAGCGAGCTTTAGATTTCCAACGACCAAGCGTGTGCCTGAAAAAAAAAATAAAAGAATTAAAGAAGCGTCTTCTGCTGAAGCTCAAGAAATTAAAAAAAAAAGAAAAGAAAAGCTTAGGCTCATATTAGGACGGAGATAAAAAGAACCTTTTCGAAAGTGGGCGCCATCTAGTAACTGCTGCTCCAATGATCTCAGTATGTGTAAGCTTTGAGCTAAGGGTAAGAAATTCATCGGTTAACCTACCGATTCATCGATTATTACTGTAATCGCGACCACATGTTTTACCGGTTATTCCGTAAAATTTTGACGAACTAAAATAAAGTAGAAATTAAAAGGCTTTCACGACGCAGAAACGGAGGGATACACCTATATGAAGGGCAAACTTTAGATCAAATTTTAATCTAAACTGTAGGGGCGAGATTTGTAACTCGAGACAAGTCCAGAAGGTTACACGTCTCACGGCCACTTTAACGTCGTGCGACTGTTCGTTCAGAGCACACACTATTCTGAACAATCAAAGGAGGCCGCTCTGGCTGGAGAATATCAAGGAACCTCCGCGTCATGCAGCTAGAGTAATATCCTGTGTGTTTGAGCGTTTTTGAGCTGTACTCAACTACATACTGAAGTTGATTCATAATCGAGATTGCATATTGTGCGGTCTGTAAAATATTCAGCAAAGTAAGAAGCAAACATATATATACATATATATATATATATATTGTGAGGGCGCTTCTGCGTAGCACTGCCCAAGGACATCGTCGTCGTCACTTTTGGCTGTGGGTGGCGCGATCGGCATCGTCAGCTGATTAGTGGCACCTTTTTTAAAACATTCTATAGCTATCAGACTCTGATAAAAAACCGTCATCTGACCGACCTGTCTCTGTCTCACAACGTGGTGGAGGTGAGCCTTTAGACCCCGTACCTTCCCTTCGAGCTTCCGCTTAAAACCCTGGAGCTCCGAAACCGCACTCTGGCTACCATCACGGCGACGGCTGCTCAAACCCCCTCGATGTCTCAACCATCTACGACGACGTCTACTGCAGCAACCACGATGACTGAACAGCAATCGCAACCAAGCCCTACCACTCCTGGTTGGACGATTCGCAGCCGCCAAAGAGACCCTAAGGTTTTTGCTGGTCTTCGTGACGAAGATGTTGAGGACTGGCTCGACAGTTACGACCGCGTGAGCGTCTACAACAGATAGGACAATCCCACTAAACTCGCTAACGTGGTCTTCTACCTTACTGATGTTGCCAAAACGTGGTTTCTAAACCACGAAGAAGAAATTCCAGACTGGAACGCTTTTACCACGAAGCTAAAGGACATATTCGGCACTCCAACTAGCCGCAAAGAGAACGCGAAAAAGAAACTCGAGACTCGACGTCAAGGAGAAGAGACGTACACCTCCTACATTGAAGACGTCCTCGCGCTCTGCCGTCGCGTCAACTGCGAAATGCAAGAGAGTGAGCGCGTACGTAACCTCCTGAAGGGAATTGCGGAGCCGGCCTTCAATGTTTTTCCGGTCCGAAAGCCCGAATCGATAGCTGACATCACATCTGTTTGCCAACACCTCGATGAAATGCGGACCATCAGAGTCTCTTGCTCAGCTCAGAATCTCGGAGAACCAAAAGCGACAAATTCTGAACTCCGCACCCTCATTAGAGACATCGTTCGAGAAGAGCCCCGGGAGATGTTCAACGAAACACACCGCGGCGCTGAACCGGCAGCAAGTTTTCCAGACTTGCGGTCCCTTGTCCGAGACGAGTTACAGCTCTACCTTCTGCAACTCTTCCTCTCCCCACGCCCGCACCACCAACCTACGCCGAGATTGCCGCTAGGATGCCTTCCCCTCAAGTGGCTTCGTTACAGCAACTCCACACCCCACCCTCCTTGGCTGCATTTACTCCAGCCACCCTCACCCCGATGTACCAATCTTGGAGACCACCCAACCGCCCAGTATGTTATTACTGTGGCATTAGGGGTCACATTGCCCGCTACTGCAGGAAACGCAGAGATGACGACAGGTACGACAACTCCTATCATCCTCACTTTCGCCGAGATCAAGGGACCTACAATGTAGGTCGGAACAACTCCGGCCGCCAAGGAAGTATTTCCCCTCAGAGGTCGAGATTTGAAAGCCAAACATATCCTAGGCGTCGTTCCCCCTCTCCACTTCCACGCTCTGGGTCTCCGATGATTCCATCTACCCAAACCTACCCTAAATACCCAGCGGAAAACTAAAAAACGCAGTTCTTGGGGGGAGAACTGCGAACCAACGGAACCAGACAACTCCTCCAATCCCATCCAATTTGATTGACGTATGTGTAGAAGGTTTAAATGTTCTTGCTCTAGTTGATACCGGCGCCGCAATTTCAGTTATAAGCGAAGATGTCTGCAAAACCTTAAGAAAAGTCCGAACTCCCTTTCACGGTACTTGTTTACAAGGAGCGGGAACCAATTTGATATATCCCTCCGCATTGTGCACGGCGAGGGTGGTAATACAAGATGCCTGCCATCACATAGAGTTTGTTGTTTTACCAAATTGTACACACTCACTTATCCTTGGCTGGGACTTCCTCTCACTTAACTCGGCAGTAATTGACCGTAGTCATCCGGAATTATTTTTGACCACTCTTGACGTCTGCAATAACGCTACTGATCACTGTGCGAAAATATCAGTTGAAACCGACTCGGTTATTTCTCCATTCACAACACACGTATCGACAACCGCTTTCACAACCGATGTCGTCGTACAACCATCGAGCACATTTCTCGCGAGAGGCATAGTTGTACCGCACGCACTTATCCGTTTCATCGATGGAAAAGCTCTCATAGCTGTCTCTAATGTTAGTACTGAGTCCGTTCTCATTCCACATGGTACAATTGTCGTGACTGCGACACCACACTCACCCGTTTCTCTGTGTTCTACATCCGCCCCTCAAACCAAATCTTTGCTTACCCAGAACTGTAAAACATTGTCTCTGCATACAACAATTAGCCAAGATCTTGACGAATCAAAAAAACGTCAACTCCTATCTTTGCTAGAGCAGAACAGAAAAATATTCGACATCGTATCACCTGCCCTTGGTCAAACCCACACGACAGAGCATCGGATCCACATTGAAGATTCTGCTATTGTTCATCGTCGTCCGTACAGGGTTTCCCCATCAGAGCGTTCCATAATCGAGGACCATGTAACTGATATGCTGAAAAAGGGTGTAATTCGTCCTTCACGCAATTCATTCTCGTCACCGGTAGTCCTGGTCAAAAAGAAGGATGGAGGCATTCGCTTTTGTATCGATTACCGCCAACTGAACAAAGTCACTCGTAAAGACCTTTACCCTATGCCACGCATTGACGACGCACTGGACTCCTTGCAGGGAGCTGAATATTTTTCATCTCTTGATTTACGGTCCGGTTATTGGCAGATCCCGGTTAATGAAGAGGACAAAGAAAAAACTGCGTTCGTCACACCGGATGGCTTATATGAGTTCAACGTCATGCCCTTCGGACTCTGCAACGCGCCAGCGACTTTTGAACGCATGATCGACAACATCCTTCGAGGCTTAAAATGGAAAACATGCCTATGTTACTTAGATGACATTATAATCTTTTCTTCCAACTTTGAGGAACACCTTGAACGGGTTTCCCAGGTCCTGTCCTGTTTATCTGCCGCCAACCTCCAGCTTAATACTAAGAAATGCACGTTTGCGGCAAAAACAATTAAGATCTTAGGGCACGTCATCAGCAAACACGGTATCAGACCTGACCCCGACAAAATAAAAGCGGTTTCAGACTTCCCTCGACCACAACGCCAAAAGGAATTGCGAAGCTTTCTAGGTCTGTCGTCGTATTTCCGTCGTTTTATTGGCGGCTTTGCAACCATTGCCGCTCCACTTAACAACCTTCTTAAGAACAATTCTACCTTTACCTGGTCTCCTGAGTGCGAATCTGCCTTCACATCCTTAAAAGCAGCCCTGACTTCCGATCCTGTCCTTCGACACTTCAACAACAACTCCGCCACCGTTCTCCACGCAGACGCTAGCGGCTACGGCCTTGGAGCAATTCTTCTACAACCCGACGACTCGTGCGTAGAGCACGTCATTGCTTATGCGAGTCGATCTTTGAGCAAGCCAGAGCAAAATTATACAATAACAGAGAAGGAATGTCTTGCGGTGGTTTGGGCGATCGCAAAGTTTCGTCCTTACTTATACGGCCGTCATTTTTCAGTCGTCACTGATCATCATGCGCTCTGTTGGCTAGTCTCCCTAAAAAATCTTTCAGGTCGTCTCGGACGCTGGGCGTTGCGCCTGCAGGAATACGATTATACAATTGTTTATAAATCTGGCCGAAAACACCAAGATGCCGACGCCCTCTCACGATGCCCGCTACCTCAACCCTCGACAATTACGACTATATTAAATATTGAGACGAGTCCATCCCCGACAGAACTATTTGATGGAATAGGGATCGCCACCCAACAACGCCAAGACCCCCAGCTATGTAATATCATTGCCCAAATGGAAGGAACCTCACCTACGACAAACGCTCGCTCCCGACGCCAGCTCCTGCATTATCAGCTTCAAAATGATATTTTGTACCGTCGAAACTACTCGCCCCACGGCCATCGTCGGCTTTTGGTTATTCCCCGTACTTTACATGCCTTGGTTTTTGAATCTCTGCACGACGATCCCACAGCCGGCCACTTAGGGCTCTTCAAAACTTACTATCGTGTCAGAGAACGATATTTCTGGCCCGGAATGTACACCGCGGTGACAAAGTATGTATCTTCTTGTCTCGTATGCCAAAAACATAAGTGTCGCACATCTGCACCCACCGGCCAATTACTGCCACCCCGCTGCCCTTCACAACCTTCCGAGATCGTAGGAATTGACTTGTTTGGACCACTACCACGCACAGTCAATGGAAAACGATGGGTTGTAACCGCTGTCGACCACCTTACACGATACGCAGAAACAGCGGCTCTTCCAACTGGCTCCGCCACCGAGGTTGCGGATTTTTTCGTCCACCAGCTACTCCTCCGACATGGAGCACCCCGCGTGCTGCTCAGCGACAGAGGCCGTACCTTCTTGTCACAAACAGTGCAAGAGGTCTTAGCTGCTTGTGCAGTCATCCACAAAACAACATCCGCTTATCAGCCACAGACCAACGGGCTCACTGAACGCTTTCATCGTACCCTTGCGCACATGATCGCAACGTACGTATCATCAGATCATACCAACTGGGATGCAATTTTACCATTCATAACATACGCATATAATACGGCCATTCAAAGTACAACTGGGTACTCGCCATTTGAGCTCGTCCACGCAAGACAACCGACATCACTGCTCGACACAGTACTCGAGTATACTCCAACTGAGCCCCATACAACTCTCCTCGATGACCTCGTATCCCGTGCTGAAGACTCCCGTCAACTTGCGCGACTTCGCACTGTTCAACACCAACAGGAACGGAAAACCCGACACGACTCCATCCACAAGAACGTCAGCTTTCAACCTGGAGACCTTGATTAAAGTAGAAGTTTGGGCTAGTTGGTATTTCATGATTAAAGATTAAAACAGCGCAAGGACACGGACAAGAACAAGAAGGTAGACAAACAAGGCGCTGGCTTACAACTGAAGTTTATTCGTTCTAACAGCGAGTATAAATACTGTATTGTCACAACAAACAAACATGAATAAAAAGCTTGACCTGGATGCCACGTGCTCACTAGTCATCGCTATGCACTGTCACTGTTTGTCTAAATAGCAACGTTCCTTATCTGATAAAGATAGTGACGGAATGCTGACACAGTTTTGCCCCAATCTTCCAATTTCCCGCGCCTCAATGATTTCCCGAGTGAGTTTGTCTTTATTTTTCCTAATCACTTCACATTTGTTAAAGACGGGAGCGCAGCAACAATCTCGGCAGTGCAGGCCAAGGTGACCTGACACAACTCTAAACACGTTATACTTGTGCTCAATGATCGGCTGCGGGAGCACAAGTATAACGTGTTTAGAGTTGTGTCAGGTCACCTTGGCCTGCACTGCCGAGATTGTTGCTGCGCTCCCGTCTTTAACAAATGTGAAGTGATTAGGAAAAATAAAGACAAACTCACTCGGGAAATCATTGAGGCGCGGGAAATCGGAAGATTGGGGCAAAACTGTGTCAGCATTCCGTCACTATCTTTATCAGATAAGGAACGTTCCTATTTAGACAAACAGTGACAGTGCATAGCGATGACTAGTGAGCACGTGGCATCCAGGTCAAGCTTTTTATTCATGTTTGTTTGTTGTGACAATACAGTATTTATACTCGCTGTTAGAACGAATAAACTTCAGTTGTAAGTCAGCGCCTTGTTTGTCTACCTTCTTGTTCTTGTCCGTGTCCTTGCGCTGTTTTAATCTTTAATCTGGAGACCTTGTTCTCGTCTCGTTGCCAACACGCAAGCCCGGCCTCTCTGAAAAGTTACTGCCTCATTACATCGGCCCCTACCGCGTCATCGCTCAAACAACTCCTGTCAACTTTCTCGTGGAACCAGTACAAACACCCACCGATCGCCGCTACCGCGGCCGCGAACAGATTCACGTCTCCCGACTGAAACCTTTCACTCCCCGCTCAACGGCACCCCTTCCTTCCCTCTGTGGCCAGGTGGCCACCTTTCCGCAACCGGGGGAAAACTGTGAGGGCGCTTCTGCGTAGCACTGCCCAAGGACATCGTCGTCGTCACTTTTGGCTGTGGGTGGCGCGATCGGCATCGTCAGCTGATTAGTGGCACCTTTTTTAAAACGTTCTATAGCTATCAGACTTTGATAAAAAACCGTCATCTGACCGACCTGTCTCTGTCTCACAATATATATATATATATATATATATATATATATTCGCGGAGACCTAATTTTCGCGAATTTCGCGAATCGTCTACGATTCGCGAAAAATATGACCCGCGAAAAATTCAGGTAAATTGTAAATACATTAAAATTTATATCGAGATCCCGCCGCGCTTGCGAAAGTTAAAACCCGCGAAGTAATCCAAAAATTCAGCTTTGACGTAAAACGCGAAATATTGAGCTCGCGAAAAATAAGTCGTTTACAGTATATACAGGGCGTTTTACGAAGGTGGACACATTTGATATTGCGAAAACTACGCGGTGCAACAAAAAAAAAGCTTGTGTCGTTTTGGTCCTTGGCCAGGGTCCCATTTAGGAAAATTAAAAAAAAGTCCGGGATACTTAAGTTGGTTATTATGTTTGCGCAATTAGCTTTCTCAATATTGTGTTTAAGGGCATGGTTTCAATTAGAAAATTGTTGGGTATCATCAAGAAACACTAAATCAAGTAATTGCAGAACGATAGATGGCACGCGAAGCATTTTACGGCTTTCTGAAAAACCGCACAAATTCGACGGGTTTCTAAGTTTCGGTTTGCTATCGGAGTGCATCTCGGCCCCAGCGGCACCGCGCCCCATGAAGAAATAGGACAACCAGCCTCTGCTGCGCCGCGCGATGGCAGCGCAGAAGAGGTTGGTTGCACTATTTCTCCACTAGGCGCGGTGCCGTCGGGGCCGAGATACGCATATATATATATATATATATATATCAGGGTGTCGAACCGGAACCGAACCGGTATTTTTTCCGGAACTGAACCCGAACCGTTATATTGTTATCGCGATGAACCCGAACCGGAACTGAACCGGAAAAAAAATAGCGGTTACCGGCTCATGTCAAAACGGTTCGGCCACGCGCTGTTGACAATGAATGTGCTATCAATGCCATTTGTTTTTTAAGTGCGGTCAACTGACACACACCTCGCTTACATATTATTCTTCTCCATCCAGTCTTAGGAATATAAACGCTGCATCCATGAATCTTGACAAACGCTGCATCCATGAATCTTGACATAGGAACCAGTATTGCCCTGGTCGTGGCTTGCACGGAAAAAAGAAAATTGAAAGGCTGTGCAAAAAAAAAAAAAAAAAAATCGCGTCACGGGATTTCATTTTCTTACAATCTCGCAAATTCTAAATGCTGCGGTGTGCTCATTTCATAACACGTTTCTAGAACGCGCGAGTTCTTGAAGCTTGCTTCCATCGGAATGAGAAAAGAAAAGGCTGTGGAGTTTGATAATAACGCATCCGGTTTCGTATAGGCACTTAGAAGCTAACATATTTGTGAGACAGCGAACTCTTCTATTTTAATATTTATCCTATTACGCCCTTCTGGCGTTGCGTTCGGTGAAGTGTTTTTCATATTCCGTATCTTGTTTAATGAAAACTTCTTTAAGGGTCTAATTTGAGTTACCGAAGGCTAGTTCAAATAAAGAAAGCTGTATTTCCTCCCCACTGTTCCTTCAATTGCTTACACGCCGAGGTGGCGGGATAGTTAGCGAGTTCTACTTGTAAGTGGGTTTGTAAGGAGGTCGCGGATTTTACAGCTACTGCGTCGGACCCAATTCGATGAAGTCCGAATGCGTAAACGTCGGGGAGGTAACCTTTGAGTGCACATAAAGAAACCATTCCTGGTAGAAATCCCTGAGCCTTACCCTACGATGTATCCCGTTTCGTATGTGCTGATTTCAGATGTTTTATTTGTAATTTATTTTGATGTTGCAATTTGTCATTTATAATTTCCGAAGCGGTTCGCGAACCGGTTCGCGGATCGAATTAATCGAACCGGAACTGAACCGGAACAAAATAAATTTACCTGAACCTGAACCGTAACCGAACCCGTATTTTTTTCGGTTCGACACACTGATATATATATATATATATATATATATATATATATATATATATATATATATATATATATATATATATATATGTATATAACTGAGAAGAAAAAAACCCTTAGTGAAAAACAGCAACAACGGACGATTTAATCTTCGACGTTTCGGCCGGAGTCCGGCCGAAACGTCGAAGATTAAATCGTCCGTTGTTGCTGTTTTCACTAGGTTTTTTTTTTCTTCTCCGTTTTATACCCACGCCTTCGGCCTCCCGCCACCATGCCCGTTATATATATATATATATATATATATATATATATATATATATATATATATATATATATATATATATAGTTTCGATATTTTAATATTATGTATAGGGGTGAACGAGACCAATTAATTAATTGAATCATCGGTTAAGGATTGGTGATTAATCAGGTTAAGAATATTAATCGGCACTCTGCCCTACTGTGTGCGGGGCGTGGCCAGTGCCGAGATTAATATAATCTCTCCTAAGCCGACGGCATTAGTTGAAGCTCGTCCACATAATTTCTTAAGCCGTGAGTGACTGCAGGAGCAATTAAGTGAAAAACAGCGCTCAAAAGTCACCCTGAGAAGACGCCTTTTGTGCTTTTTCCTCTCATCCGTTTTCTCCGGGCTGTTTTTCTCTCAATCTGCGCCAAACCAACTTAGACGTAGAACCGACCACAGTTTTGCGAATGACATTATGCATTAATTACATGGCATTATGCATTACGAATGGCACTACGCATTACGAATGGCTGCATTATGATTTCTTCGTTTATTTTTATTACTAAAGCTTTAAAATGTTTTTGATATATAACAAGACGTGTTTATGTCAAGAACAACTAATTTATTCGGTGCAATATATTGCGGCATATATGATCAGTGTACGCCAAATGTTGGTTTCTTGAAAACAACAGCTAGGGCGCAGGCGAGCTGGTGTAGATTTACCATTTGTTTAGACCACCTGAGACTGGTGGAAGAAACGCGACGACGTCTCAAACACAGCTAACCACTTTATTTAGTGCTCCCTCCTTTTATACATCCTGAACCCCAAATCGTCACCAGAAAGAGCACACCTCAAACAGCTTTGCCGGAGATATAGCTGAACTCTCTTGATTTTGCCGTGGTAGAATGACCAGGAAAAGTGCCGTCGGGCAGCTCTATAATCAGGAGATTTGTCGACGACATTGTGGTATGCACCTTTCAGAGTGGAATTGAGAAGAGGCTAGAGTCACTAATAGTGTCATCAGCTCCTGAACTGAAGTTCACAGTGGAAAAACCAACGAATGATATGTTACAGTTTTTGGACCTAAAACTTCATGTGGGTAAGCAATATGCTGGGGGTATGGAAAAGATGCCCCGAAACCAGTACTCCCAAAAAAGAGTTGCCACTCTAAGACGGAAAAGGCGAGTGTCGTTAGATCGTTGTTCACCAATGCTCTGAACATGCCTTTTGTTCATTTCATGGCTGAGGCAGTCAGAGGGCAGTGGCGACGGTCGATTAACGCAGGCTACGAGGGAGATTTTATCGGGAGGCAAGTGACCTTCATGAACCGGGAAAAGGAAAAGGCAGAGGACAAATCGAGAAATAGGATCGCAGTGGTGCCTTATTTTCACACCGTGTCACACAATGTAAAAGCGTGTGCAAATAAATTTGGCGTTAATGTTGTCTTCAGCTCGGACTTTAAGTTGGGCAACCTCACCCCGTTCCAAAGAGAGCAAAAAGGGTGCCTAAAGGGCCACAGGGGAAAATGTGTGCTTTTTGAAACTGGTGTCGTTTAGGACATACCGATGACGTGCAGTTTTAGGTATATAGGGCAGACCTCAAGATGCTTGAACGATCGTCTAACTGAGTACAAAAGAAACGTAAAGGTAAAAGCGCCTAATTTTGAAATTGTGACACATGTACAAGAGCGCAGAAACTGCACAGCCGAGTGGATCGGTACGACGGTAGTATGCTAAGAGGTCAATGACGCCAAAAAGGGTTCTAAAAGAGACAGAAATTAGTGGAACCGGACGTTTCATCAAACACCGTTTCGTCGAACGCCGTTTCATCGAAGCCTTTTGATCGAATGCCGTTTCATTGAATGCCGTTTCATCGAACGTTGTTTCATCGAACGCCGTTTCATCGAACGCCGTTATATCAAACGCCGTCTTATCGAACGCCAGGGTAACGTTCCCGCTTCCTGAAGCTGGTCGGAGGTGCCCATCCTAGGTTCTGGAAGTTTTTCACTTGCATCGCCGCAGAACATCAACTGACGGAAGACAAGCTGGAGGCGATGCTGAATTCCCAAGAGCCTCCTCGCCAGAAGAAGGTCATAGCGGCAAGAGATGAGAAGGTTCGCCTTTTTTATGAGAACCGACGGAGCATGGCTTTGGGAGAGTTTTTGAGAGCAATTGCTCATCATTTGAAACGGTGAATGCCTGTCGCACGAACACATGAACCCCCGAAATCTTTCAAATAAAATTTGAAGTGACGTACTTACTTTTGGCTTCACTGAGTCTTAGAACTAAAAAAAAACAATGTTTCGTTGTAGTCTCATATATATCACCTCAGCTTTAGCTAATGCAAGCTTCGGGCAGTAAAAAAATATCAATACAAAGACATGAGAGGCTAGGAGACTCACATGGCAAAGGTTGTTGCGCCTGCGCAGAACCTAAGTCGCCCTCTGGCCTCCATGAGTTGGAGTGCGCTCTTACCGGGAGTGTGACTTTTTATTTATTTGTTACAACAGCCTCAAGGACCATCGGGTAATACAGAGGGGGTGAACAGATAAGCACAATATGCGAAACAAACATAAAAATCGGTACAAATATCCTCATGGGTTACTTGCATCAAAATAAATTGTAACAGCTAGAAGTTTGGACATTAAAACATTTGACGATAAAATGGGTGAAGGACACGAAAATGCACTCGATCCGTGCATGAAAGAGCATCTTTCACACTTTTATATAAAAGACATTCGAGGAAACGTCCATCAGCGATTCGATGAAACGGCGTTCGATGAAACGGCGTTCGATGAAATATCCATTTTTTCGATGAAACGGCGTTCGACGAAACGGCGTTCGATGAAATGTCCGGGAACCGTCCCCTCGGTCCCATGGTTTGGAGTGTGTTCTTTCTGGTAGCGATTTGTGGTTCAGGATGTATAAAAGGAGGGAGCACTGAATAAAGTGGCTAACTTTATTTGAGACGTCGTCTTATTTCCTCCGCCCGGTGTCAGGTGGTCTAAAAAAAGTTTCGTTTCTTGTTCTCAATCGAGTTAGTTTTCTGTCCCTTCGTAACCCGAGTCATATTGGAACATTTGATGCAACATTATAACCCCTAAATTCTTTGATACTCGCTAACACAGATGGTTATTTCTTACAAATATATATTGAGTGCCGCTTAGCTTACCAAATTATGTTGACATCAATCGCATCCATCCTTGTTATTTTGGCCAACATTAAGAAAAAAAAGAATTCTGCTAACGGCAGTATTTTCCGAATTTCAATGCAGACCCCTGATAGACGCCGCGTTCAATGGCATTGTTACGATCGTGTGCGACCGGCAGAAAATGAGAAAGATGTGTTCAACTCAATAAGATACGAAAAGTTTATGGAAGCCGGGCCGTACGCGCGAGGCCTGGCTTACAATGGTCAGGCGCGCTACTGCCCCAGCGCCAAGTTGTTCGCCATAATGTTTTACTTCCATGGTTCGAAATAATTAAACCTTGGTATTTCGTGATATGATGCTTTTGATAACTTGAGTTCTGGTGAAGTTGCATGCTAAGCTAACGAAAGTAATGTTAACAAGATGTCAAATCTATTCCTCTGAAATCTACTATACACAAGTAACAATAGGTGTGACGATTGCGGTAATTTATTTCTGATGTATATCTGTTTTTCTGTGCAGTTGCGTACGACCGGAAAAGTCCATGTGAGTACATTTGAATGTTTTCTATGGGAACGAAGCAAATATTGTTTTGCGAGGGTGCAAAATTAAAAAAATTATAGAGGGAACTATTTTTAAGTAATATTTGGAAACAAAAGAAATTCAATAGCAGAACCATAATATGTAGGGCTTAGACGAGCACCAAACAAATACTTATTCAAACTGGTGCCCAAGGCTCGTTTCAATGATGGCAAAGCTTCGCTCAGTCGCCGGAAAATCTCTCGAGCAGCAGTCGCCGGAATATTGTTCCCATCATGAGTAGGATTCCTTGGAATTCACTTCCTTCGTGGGCCTGTGTGCAGCGACGTTAACGCATCAGAGATGTTATTTAATCATAAAATATAATCTTTGCTAGTAAGTTTACTTGTTTCGTTGGGCATGGAATGTGTGGTGAGGTGATCACTCGTCACTTCATCTGCATTAGGGATTTATTTGTCTATTTCAGTACCCTAATGGCCCGAAGGAATTGCATGGGGGAGGGGAACAAACATGATTTGTATACAATCAGGAATATACAAACACTATTAACCAAATACAAAAACATAAAAAAAAACATTGGAGGAATTTAAAATTATTAAATTAAAAAACAAATCAAACATAGAGGTCATAATATTAATATAGTTAAGCAGTCGCCGCATGTTCGTTTAATAAATCATTTGTTTAATAAATCGTCATAAATCGTTTACTGAATGTGCACGTAGGTGGTTCCACTCTGAGGATGATCTTGAGATTAATGAGCTATAATAAGCTGATGTAACGCAACGACGAATTTCGATTTTAAATGAATGATCTACGCGCGGTGAAATGAAAGCTGAATTTAACGTAAGTTGGTCTTTCCGTAAAGTATTAGAATGATACATTCTATATGAAATGCACAGGCGAGCTATTTTCCTCGTAACATAAGGGGAGGAAGGGATAAATTTGTTTTCATAGTTGAAACAGTAGCTGTGCGATGATAGTGAATATAAAACGAACGCCGGCGGTTCTGTAGGGTCTCAAGGTCAGACACGAGAGTCGTAAGACCTAAATTCCGGATTGCTGCGGTATAATCTAGTTTGGAACTGACAAGTTTTATACATTAGTAGTTTTAAAGAGAGTGGGGCGAACTTACGATTTCTCCCCGAGTCACGTTTTTGGGTTTGATATTTAGGCGGTGTTTTGCTTTAGTATGTATTAAATAACAGTTCGATAATATGTGACATGGGAAACGTTTTAACATAGCTGAGTAAAAAAAAATCTTTTTTGCTTGAGTAAAAGCATAGACTAGAAATGTTAATTTTGGGATATACGCGAATTTAGGACGATGATCTTTTTCTCCGTTTTAAATTACAAAAAGATGGGTAATGACAAATTCCAACTGTTTGTAATACGTAATGAATTGGAGTGAAGTTTCGAATAACGATTACTATACGAGAGGTTGACTGTCCGGAGATTCTAAAAACAATTTCATTTGGAGTTTACGTTCGATCTCCCGACACAATTTCTTTTTTTACACTTGCAACGTGTGAAATAAAATGATTCACGCGAAATAGACCTCACAAATCGCATATTTATCCACTATTCATAGGCAATCGAGGAAGGGCAAATAAAATCGACATAACAAAAAGGCAATCTAAGATTTCGGTTTAAAAATACTTCTCGTGTAATCGGATATAATTATCGCTCATCCAGGACACAATTGATTTGATACAGTATAGATCATAAAATTGGACGGTCGAAAAATATCCGTAGGAAAAAACAGGAACAGTAATTTAATCAATCTTGCACCGCTACACTCTAATATGATGTTTACATAAGTGAATTAGAGATAAAATAAAAGCATTCTGGCTTTATTCTGGAACTGAAAAAGGAAGTTTATGGCATGCCTAAATACAAAGAATTGTTCGATATAAAGTGTTTCATAGCAGTTGCATTTTTCTGAGAGTTTTTCAGACAAATAAGTTTTAACAGACAATATCTTGAACAATTAATCTTATTTGTCTGTCGTATTACCTATAGTTCGAAGATTTTCTAATATAATTAGAGGAAAACCGGAAGTTGCAATCATCAACGCTTCTATCGTAATTCCTTTTAAATCGCCAGGCTTCTCAGACTTAGTATCCCCTTCTCAACACAAGGGGACACTTAGATCACGTATTGCAGATCAACTCGAAGAAAAACATGCACTAACACTTAAATGGGGTGCAACACTGAACTAAGTCATGTCATAGTGTACGATATCACTTAGCGCAGGACGACTTACGTCATCTAAAAAAACACAAACATGTAACGGACAATTTTCCAGTCTGGACAAGCGACGTAAACTTCGATCGGTCACGGGGAATCGAACAGGAGGAATTTTTCCTCGGTAGCACTTGATAGTAAAGAAGGCTTTGAAATGGGAGTAAGCGTTTTTACTTGGCATGTTTAGACAATATTGTTTCCAAGTCCCTCGGCACAAAGATCGGGTACCAGCGCATTGATTTCGTATAAGTCGGATTCCGAGGGAGATGGAAGCTTTGGAATAAACTTTCTTTTTTGGTTGCCCGGGTATCCATTTATGTATATATGGGGAGAAACAGTGCCTTGTTTTGTAAAAAGCAAAGAAAACACACGACAAACATATTTTATTTATGCCTGAAGGACACAAACATTGTTGCAGAAAAAAAAAAAAAAAAACGAAACTTAGCTCACGATGGCAACCTTACGTGTTTTTGTTTTTTATTGCGAATTCTCTGCGCACTTTACTGATCGGCTGCCGTGATAATAAGGTAATAAAAAGAAAGAGAGGGGAAACAAGGATTCTACACAGCTTGCTAATTGCAATCGAACCTTGGTTTAACCACGCACATGAAGGTGTGACAATATAAAGCATGTAAAGCATGATCGCTTTTTCCACAATAATTACGCAAGAACAACATTACACCAAACTTTATACCCCTACAAATTACAATTCATAGCGTCAAACTATCGAAGGCTAAATCGCAATGATTCCAAACTTTCACTGCGCCTTGCGATATAATGTCGCACGAGTATAGACAGACACGCGTAGACATCGCAGTTGAGTCTATATTAAGATTGATACGAGGGAGTCCGGCAGAGGAGAGAGTTTCCGAGAAACGGCGACATTTGAAACGTACTCAACATATATCTCAACGAGCACAAAGGAATCGAGCGTGGCAATTAAAAAAAAGGACAAAGAAAATAAGCGTACAAAGCACGAAGGGGCGATAGTGGGAGAGGAAAAACTGAAAGGGCCATGCCGATCGGTGAGAAGGGGATGCCATCAATATTTCTCGGCCGAGAAGAGCGATCCTTGCCGGACCCTGGCAGCCCCTGGACCAGGCCGCTGCGCGGGCGGCGTTCTTCCGCTAAGCCTCGACCATAAAGTTCCATTAGGAACTGATGGGGACAACTGGACCTATGGGGAAAGAGCTAACAGATTGACGATTTCCAGTCCCCGAGTCGGCAATAACCATTGCTGTCCGTTTATGGACGACGACGTCCCGCCAGCAGCGAGGAAGGGGCCTCGGCGGCTGCCCGCGAGCGTCGGTCGCCCGAACCGAGACGACGGCGTGGGGCCGGCTTTACAGCCGCCCGTGTCCCGGAGACAGTGGGCGCCGGGTGGCGAGCCCTAGATCACGTGGGAGGATCAGGAGCTGGTCGAGGGCCCGATCGATGTCCGCTTCCTTTAACGTCTTGCGGCTCGGAGCATCGGTGGGGAGGCCCTACGGGTAGCAATCCAACGGGCCGCGTCGTGCAGCTAGTTAGCTTCCATTTTTTTTTTTTTTTATGAGGGGCGATTGGCACCGTGTAGCCTGAGAGAAATCGCTCAGAGGGCACGTATTCGCACAAAAAATGCAGCTTCGTCTGTCGATTCATTTTGCGACTGAGTGGTCATTCCAATATGCATTGAATTGCTCCGTACCCGGAGGTATACAATGACTTCCTGACGTTCTTACAGGAGGACATAGTGAGTACGCATGCTCCTTTGTATCTCCCTTCCATGTTAAAGGATCATTTGGAACCAAGCGGGAGAAGGCTATTGTCCCGGCACTTGTTGTTTTTCTAGGTTTGCCATCAGCACCCAAGTCAGTGACGCGAAGAAAGACTCGCATTAAGCGTGCCTGATTGGTTAAGTCGGTTATGGGAGAAGCAGAGAGCCTCGCCGTGACGATGCACTTGTTGGGCTCTGCTGGAATGGCTCCGTTGGAGCGTTGGCTCTATCCACTGTATCCTCGAAACAAATCGAGTACGCTCGACTGATCCTTGCGCGGAGGTACGTTGACATCACGCTCCAAGTCCAGTTCTAGGATATACTGAGTACGAAAAGGCTTAAAGAAAAATATCAGTGAGTGTGCGGGCGAGGTGCTGTTTATCAATTATAATGTAAGAAGAAACATTTTTTACGAAATTAAGAAGAAAGTAAGAAGAAACATCAATTACGAAAGTTTTTCGTGAAAAAAAAAAAACACAAGGAGATCTCCTTGTGTTTTTTTTTTCACGAAAAACTTTCGTAATTTTTCTTCACAATTCTTTGGTATTACATTACGATTAAAATGCACGAATGCTTTTGACTTTGTGTCAGGATGTACCGATTGTGCATCATATTGGATGCATGTTGCTGACGGGTGTGCGCAAATACGTGACCACCCTTTTTTAGTGCAATAGCATTCATTAGCAACACCCCCTCCCCCCCTCCCCCGATTTCGTCGACCTTCCTGGCCTCCTATATATTCCGCTAAATTTATCGGAAAAATTGGCGTCACGTGACTTATGCAGCAATTCACTTTCACCGCTAAGGTTTAGGGAACAATTAATGCGGCGTGACCTATGCACAAGTTCAGTTTCCCCACTGAATTTGCGGGTAAATAGATGTCAAGTCACCTGACGTCACGGAACATTCAGACAAAATCCGGTTCTTCGCTAAATTTAGCGGGAAAATTTATGTCAGGTGGCGTATGCACCAATTCAGTTTTCCTGCTACATTTTGCGGGAAACCACATCACGATCTTGAAGCCATTTATTGATCAAGAACGTATTGACGCTAAAACAACGCAACGTACATTTAGCGTCGATGTCCTCGACGTCGTCTTAGGCGTCGCCCTTAAGGTCGTCCTAGAGGTCGTCCTAGCGGTCGTCTTTGAAGTCATCCTCTATGACGTCGCCCTAGATGTCGTCCTTGATTTCGTACAAAACGTCTTTCTTAACTTCGCCCTCTAGGACGCCGTCTTCGACGTCGTGCCATGCGCCGTCCTTGACGTGGTCCATGGCCTCGTAACAAAAGGACACGAGGACTGCTGTCGCAATTCCTAGGCAACCAACAATAGTGGTTTCTGCCGGCATTTTTTCTCGATTTTATATTGGCCTGCGCAACACTCCGCGCTGCAAAGTTGAGCCAGGTTCAATTTTCCTAGGTCGCGTTGCGGAGCGCTGCGTTCCGCGCTCAGGCGCTTTCAAACACAATTGCGTTCATGGGCCGTCAAACAAGGTCTTTTACCCATTTCCTTTTATACGCGAAGGTAAGTGTGAGCCTCCAAGGAACGAGGAATTATATGGTTGGAAAAGTACGCTGTTTTTGTAGAATAACAACTTATACCCTCGTTAGTACGAAAAAACCTAACTGCAGTTACGCTAATCCACATTTGCCACACAATAGTTGCAGACAACATTCCCTGGGTGTGCAGTCATAGCTATGGGCGCACGAGCGCTTGAGCCTCTTGATCACCCACCAAAGCAGTCCATATGCACTCTTCACTTCTGAAAACTCTCCGAGAGCATAATGCAGCAACTGAGCAGTTATAGCATAGAGTTATTAGAGTAAACGCTAGAGGCTCAGGTGGCGCTTTTGTGCTCTTGCATTTTGAGGCAGACAGCAACCCGTGTAAATTTGACTTCCGGTAATGCGTTTGGGAAAACGCAAATGCGTTTTCTCATAGCACTTGATTATAAGAGCAAATATTGCTTCGTGTTGTGAAAGAATAAAAAATTATGGAGTGTTTTACAATCGAATATACTAAAATATGTGTCAGTTAGAGCGTTTTCTAGAGTACATGGCGTCGCACGCTGCGCTAAAATATCCAAATACACATCTGTAATGCGTGTTGACATTGCAGACTACTATTATTGGTACGTATTTACGGATATAGTTAATGCTATGAAGCACGCAGAGTGAATCAGTTTGACGAAACGCAAAAAAGATGCTAATATATGCCAAATCAAACAATCAAAACAGACTACAATAAAGAACGGAGTTATAGAACGAAGAACACGTACTGGATTAGTAACAAACTGTGCGAGACTGATCAAAATAAAGCAGTAACCGAGTGCTTTTTCTTTGTCTTTCTGCTTTTCAATTGTTCGTTTTTGCATGAATTGATAGCTTGTATTGACATATCATGCTGTACAACACAAAGCTATGCCTCAATTTTTGCTAAGTTAAACATCGTTCACTAATAAAAAAAAAAGAACCATTATATAAATAATTCACACTTTTATAATGTGAAGTATGCTACATACCCGTTACGAGCAAAGAAACTACACTGATTTCTATTATTCTCTGGCAAGGAGAAAAATATCACGTACGTTTTCCCATTGGAATACGCAGGAAGATTGGAAAAATTTACTGGTTGCAGCCTGTTTTAATTTGCAACCGGAATTCCCGTAGACATTAGCTCCAGCTGAGCCTCTAACGTTTATTGTAATGACTCTATGGGTTAAGGTGAGTTTAAGGCGAATACCGTGTAACACCGGTATTATACAGGCGGTTTCCAACGAACGACGGAAATGCTGTTTGTTGTACACCGAAGACACGAGCGGCGGCGGAACGGAGCTTCGTCGATCGCGTCATCACTGCCACTTACCATTTTTATTCTTATTTCGTATGTTTAGATAACTCCTAGCTCGTTTGTTCACACCTCACTGACGTGTGCACGTTTCCATAAATACGTTGCTAGTCATACCCTGAGCTAGAAGCAAAAGTGATAAGAAGACGGGTGTTTTCTTCGAAAGGAATGTTCAGCCCATGGCAAAACAATCTCTATATTTTAGCTGCGTATAAAGAAAACTTAGTAATGATATGGTGCTGTGGTGATACAAACGAGGTTCGGGTGCGGACAGTCTTGGGAAGTTCCGAACCTTTCCGACAAAATTTAGGCAATTTCGGCGTTTTGGGAGAGTTTACCGCGATGTCAATACAACGTTTTTTGTAGTGGCGGACTTGCATCATTGGAGTGGAACATAAGATTTCCGGAGAATAGGAAGGAAGTTTTTTGGGTTGCAGCGCTTCTATGCACTACCCAGTGGCCTGCGGGGGTCAAGTACGTACCCACACCGAGTACAGATGATCGCGTTTCCTAGAAACGCTACTTTGAAAGTTTGCCACCAATCGAGATGTAAACTTGGAATATTGTTCTGCATACAAGTGAGTCAAATGTGTAGAAATATTGGTCCCTATTTCTTCGTTACTGACGCTCATCGATTTAGTCGATTGGTTCCGACACGACGTAGTGCTTTGACACTTCGTTCCTTGCATCAGTTTTAATGCAACGAACCTTGGGATATAGTTCGAATTACGAGATGATTACGAAGGGATAGCCAAGGTTATCCTTTCTTGATAATGATGCGACTAATTATCTTCTTTCCAATAGCACTCGTTCAATTTCGGGTGGGCTGTGTGAGAACGCGGTTCGTTTTTTTTTTCCGTGAGGTTATATATTTTGATTCAGCTATTATTAAAACACGCCGGCTGTAAATTCAAAACCGACTTGACTAAGCGGCTGACCGCCAACCCTTACATACACAGCAACAACGACAACAAAAAAAACAGAAAGTAAATGAGAGACCATTATTTCACTACGGAGGTGTCTTTATAAAAGTTTCAAATATTGTATGTGGTCTACAATATTTACTCTCGTTTCAAGAATTTATAACGCTCATCCTCCGAAACTATCCGAACCTGTCGGAAACGGCTTCTGGAATGGAGCTACGGTTTTCGGACCTTTAACAACCGGAATTAGTATGTGACACACATAAAACGCAGAAGATAAACCTTTGTTTTAGCTGGGCGTGCTAGTTTTTATGTAAAAGTTAAGCAAATCGAAGGCAGGAGTAACCCTCAACTCTCGTATCCTTTTTCTAGTGACTTCACTGCAAGTGCCGCCTTGTTTTTCGTAGGCTTCTGTCTTCAGCGCTCGCAGCCTCAACAACTATTGACCTTTCCAAGAATATAGCATCACCAAAGGTGGCGGCGAGCTATGGAGACAAAATACCGTTCGTCACGGGGCTGACGGCGAGTATTGGCGACTCCAGCGACATCGACGCGGCGTAACGGCAACGCCGAGAAGCTTAGGCCAGTCGTTTCGACCCTGTCGTCTGCTATCGCTGCTTGGTTTTCGTAGGTAACGTAGAAACAAACATCGTTTCCAGTATTTATTTTTATGTTCCCGCCATGTCATTTCTACGCATTGACAAGAATAAGGTTTCTGCCGTCGAAAAAACACTTTGATTTTATATGTAACACAGATTTTACGCTGCATTGCAAAAAATTCATGGTGTTCCCCGTGCTAAACGACGAAAGCTACCTCCTTTCCACCGCCATTTCGCCTGACCAGCGACCCCCATAGTTTGCTGGAATCGCGAATAGCTGTGGAGGGGCACCTTCTTTTCGTTGACTCGCGTATCTTACCAATGACGGGACACATTTCTTCCCATGATCGTCACACGCGGCTGCACATCGGAAAATAGTGTTCTCTTTTTCCTCAGCGATTACGCACTGGAATAGCAAATTTGCGGCAAAGCAAAACCGATCCAACATCTTTTGCTCTCATTTTTCGCCTTCCGTTTTCTTTCGCCAGATATCCAAAAGAATACGTATTTAGTTTGTATATCTGGCCCCGAGCGAATTCCCAACACTGTTTTGAAGTACTGCGCTGATGTTATTTTGTTTTACTTCGTTTTGTTTAGAACATGTTTACAATTCGTGGATTTTTCTCAGTGGACTGTAAACCTGCGAAAGTCCCCGTCCACACATCGAGACCAAAACATCTAGTTTAGATCTACAGAGCCTTCGGAGTGACGAGGGAGTGTTGTAAACCCATGGAGGACTTCATTTCTAATAAACTCAAGGAGCACCTTAGCCTTTTAAATTTTCTTAGTTCGTCTCAGTACAGTTTTCGTATTGGATTTTGTTGCGCTACGCAGTTACTAGAGTTGTATCAGGACATTTCACACTCGTATGATAAAGGAAGGTAGGTTTACTGCACTTTTTCTATTTCAAAGCCCATCAGCACCTGTGATGCTGATTTGTTTACGCTTCTAAGCGATTTGGACATTGGTGCCTGGTGTATCAAACGGTTCATGCCTCTATATAGTTCTAAGCTTAATAGCGTGAGATTCGCTAGTAAACGAAACTGTTTTCTTAGTCCAAGACAATTAGTGCTTATTCAGATGAACAGGCGTCTTAAGCTAAATATTTTTGCTTTTTTTTAAATAAAATTTTAGATGAAGTAAAATACCATATTACGGGTTTGAGTTGAGCCAGTTGGTGCATGGTAACTAAGGGTGGGGACTGAGCTTGGCTTGACTGTGTTTATTTGGTTAAAGTTCAAGCTCACCATGAGTGACTATATCACAGCTAAAGCAAACCGTTAATTGGGATTTATTAAACACAATTTCAAGTTGACTTCCGCATTTTTGAGGGAGACAGTATATTTCCCTCGTGTACCGTCAGTTCTTGATTATGCGAGTAAGATTTGGGATCCGATTCGTGCTGTGAGATATTTTACGGGTAATTATGATTTCAGAGATAGCACGACTGAACCTAAATCGTTTCTGCACAAAAACCTCGCAGTCTTAGAAAGTGTAGCGACTGGCAACAAGGCGCGGAGAAAAAAGAGAAGCTGGCGCGTGAAAGGCGACTTGGAGATCGAGCGACTGGTTCAACGAACTAGTCGCTCGCCGGCGACCCGCCGGCGCAATTAGAAACCTTACGCGCTTGTGACTGCGCCGGCTGGTGCTGGAGTTCGTCGAAGTAGTCGCTCGATCCGCGAGCCGCCTCTCGCACGCCAGCATCTCTTTTTCCTCGGCGCCTTGTTGCCAGTCGCTACAAAAGAAATTCCTTTGTCTCAAAGTCTTCCATTAAGTTTTTTACTACAATCCTGCTATTTGTATGTTTATCTATATTTTTTGAGCCCACCTATCTATGAAATGAAAGATATAATGCAAACAATATTCGTCCGTAAAAGCCGCAGTAATGGCTCGTTGACAGCGGAAGCGGATCCGCAACCGCGACGCGGATCCGCGCATTTTCAACCGCAAAGTGGCAAGGACCGCGTGGTTGGGGCACGTTTTTCGCAATCGGAACAGGGCCATTTGTTTCAAGAGCTTTCGCAAATCGCAAATCAGCAACCAGTCACAACGCGAAGCTGACGTGACGTCGGTTTCGCGTGGTTTTGCGGGATCTGTGTCTTTTGTCCTGCTACCTGAACTCAGGATTCGTGCGAACAGCACGAGTGAAAAATATTCTTTGCCAAAACAGATAAATGGTGCCTTTGAATAATAAACTAAACTTGATTTGGGATTAAAAAAAAAATTCTGCCAAACGCAAGTCTCGAAAGGCCACGCGTGGTCGTCCAAAAACTGCAAACCTCGTCTTCATGCGCCCGAACGGTCTCGCTCGCGAACCCCATTCTAACCGCATCGCAAGCGCACCTCAACGGCAATGGGAATGCAACATAGTAACTCCAGAAAAAGCTTCGAAACCTCCAAAATATCTTAATAAAAGAAACAAGAAACAAAGCAGTTTCGTATTTCTCGGCCACAATGTGCGAAGAAACGAAAACGATAGATGTAGCACAGTCGCGCAATGTGGGTGGAATGGTGCCGTCTCGTACCTGAGCATGGAGGTGCGACTATTCTCAGAGCCGTTGTGGTTGGCGTGGTGGATGGCACTGACGACCACCAGTAGTGCTCGGTGACCCGTGAAGTAAGTGGATAAGCGCAGTGTAGATTTCTAAGAACACCCAACATTGCGCGTAGCAACTAAATTCTGCCAAAGTGGGAGTTCGAATAGCGCTAGTGATGTTTAAAAACAAGCATTTTAAGCAGAAGACACGATGACTTCCCCTTTGTCGCGTCGCTGCTGGAGAGATTCCTGGGCTCTCGCAATTCTCTCTCCGCTCTGCTCGGTCAACAGGAAAATCCGACGTCCCTGGCCTTGCTCCGAAAGCGGAAAGAAGAAATTTTCCCTTCGTCGCACACGCGACGACGACAACCGACGTGGTGGAAATCTCTGCAAAGTGTGGCCGGTAAAGCTATCGCTTTATAAACGTAAAAGCCGCACCAACGACTGCGGGGAAACAAACAGGTGCACTTGGAAAATGCGACAAGTTGCAGCCGGCGGAAAAGTCGCCACTGCCGAAAACCACCAGCTTCTATCAACTTGGCCAAACAGCTGACCCAGCCACTTGCGGCGAGTTCTCTCGGAATAACGTGTCCCTTTATCCCAGGCGGGGTTCGGCGGATTTTCGGCACGGTTACGCCCGGCCGATCGACTTGCTCGCGCTGGTCGGAAAGGGCCGACCAGCGTAGGCGGGGATTTGCATGGGAATGCGATGCGGCGTCGCCCACCAATCGGACACAATGCCGAGCTGGGCAGGAGGAGGGAGCCCCGCGAGCCCCGGGCAGCCCGCTATCGACCCGCAGCCTCGGCTCTTCCTCCGCACCAGGCAGGGCGTTGCCGAGCGCTGTCCCTCGCTGCGGATGCGTCCCTCTCAGGCTCGACCGTTCTACCCGGCTCCCTTTGACTAGGGAACGCGGGCATCTTTTCCGACCTTAACAATGGCTGCAACATGGACCCCGAGGGCACGCGACGCGCTCCCTGCTGACAAGACACTAGAGGTCCCCAGCGTAGCAGGCAAATGATCGCCTTCTCTAGGTTCCCGCTTCGACTATTCAGGTCCGCTTTTGCGCACCGAAGGAAAATAAACAGGATTAAGATATAAACGAAATTAATAGCATTCATGTACTTTAGGAGCGGCATGTAAGCTTATTTCTAGAAAGATCGTCCAGAACATACACTTCTAGCCAGACTTGTACGTAACGCGTTACAAGGGATGCATTTCTTGTAATCAATTACTTTTCACTGTAATTTTGTAACGCTTCAATTCCTACCTTTAAGGAGTAACCATCATTGTAATTGAACTACTTTTTCGCTGTAATAGATTCCAAAGTGACGCATTACAATTATCTCTTTTTTGGGGGGGTGGGGGGCTGGGGGGTGGGGGGGTCAGATCTGCTGGAGTGGCTCAGCTCAGGGCAACGGTCAATTCTTTTCTTCTGGTTGTTTTTTTTTATTTTTTTAAGTCACCAAGTACGAGACCTCGAGGATTAGTAGGCCACTTCACTATGCTTTGTTCCGCGGGTACATTTTTTTTATACACCGTATACTACGTTTGGGCATGAAAAGTTACCTTATCCAGCCTCTTGTGCGTAATGTATTTAAACAGCGCTCTTTTTAGTTTTTTTTTTTTCATAAGAGGGAATTTGTGTGTTGGCATCACTCACTCAGCTCTAAGCAAAAACAGAGGGTTAAGGCTAGGCTTTTTTTTTTTTTTTTTCTTCGGAAAATTGTGCGCGAGACCCCAAGGATTATGGTCATGTGATAAAAAAATTTGAATTAAAAGTAACGTGGGAAGTAATCGATTAGTTTAGAGTAATATTATGATTACTTTTTCGGCTGTAATTGTAATTGTAATCGGTTAAATTTTACAGTCAAGTGATTGTAATTCTAATCGGTCACTTTTTTCAGTAATGTGTACAAGTCTGCATCTATCCAATCATACCGAGAATTATAGAAAACGACATCCAAGACTTACTTTATTTCACTTTATTGCCATTTAGAGCCCCTTCAGTGGCATTACAGAAGGGTTGCGTTTACAAAAGAATCCCACAATGTTGTTTCAAATCTTTATGATAAAATGTGAATGGCTACATTTTCCATAAAACTAGACACACAGGTGACTGCAGCGATGTTTTGGGGAAGACCGTTCCACAGCGGAGCTGCTTAATATTTGTCACACGTGCGAGCATCTGCAATTGGCTTGGCTGCTCGGAGAATAGGTTTCTTTTTATTTTCTAGATATTTTAGAGTCTAAGTGAACCATGGTTTCTTGAACTTGGCGTGAAAGCGGATTTCAGCGGTGTTCTGCAAGGCTACATTGCGGGCAACTTGTTATTTCCGATAGATATTGAGACAACGAAGAAAGAATTGAGAACGAATTTATTTATATTGTTTTTGTACCTCAAACGCGTGATATTATTTTATAAACAACGACCCTATTCTACTTTTGTTAGTCAGAACCTTATCAATTCGAACAAACTTCGAATTATTGGTTGAGACAATTAACATTATGATTAAGACACAATCAGGTCCACCTCAGAACTAGTAAAACAATATTTTCCTTGTTCAAGTCGAAATCCAAACCCGCAGTGCGTGACCAAAACATTTATATTGCAGGCTAAAAAATTAAAAGCGTAAAAACACGGAAATTCCTTGGCGTGTTGTTTTAAAGGGCAACTCCGCTCGAGTCTGAAAAATTTATGCTTACATGTGATTCCATTTCACAAAGCACTACTAAACAGCTCTACGTCTTCGGATTCGCGAAATGGGGAATATTATTTGTGTATTCTTAATTTAAAAATCAGCTGATACCGAAACCGAAACTTTGGTTGCGTCAGGCAGCATTGGTCTTGTGTCGTCAGAGTCATGGCCACGTCACGTCGAACCACGTGGTCTTGTGACGTTCGTGGGGGCGAGGGACAGGACACGCGATGCGGGTGGGCCGCTTCGCATGGCGTGGACCGTGGACGGTGATGGCCTGGGGGAGATGGGGAGGGGGAGAAGACGAAAGAGGAGAGGGGGAGTGGAGAAACAGATTCATAAGCGCGCAGGGCAGCGCATCCGCTTTACGGTGATCACGTGGACGCGTTGAGCCAACACCGGTAGGAGAAACTCATGACGTCATCGTTCAATTTCGCCCTTAAAAGTAAAAACAAACAAATAGTGAGAATGACGTAGGCATGCCTCAGACCTAGTGGCTCAATGTTGGCCGCTCCAACTCTGTCGCATTGACTGCGCTGACGATTGCGCCCCACTTCGCACGCTAGAGTTGGCAGATTTCGGCGACTTGGCTCATTTGAAAGTTTTGATTTTGATGTCTAGTTTATTAAATATATAGACGGAATTTGATCGTATTATTGGATATGGGGTCTTCCTATATGATACTGATGGGGGCTGCATAGATTTCTATATATAAAAAATGAAGTGGCGTTGTCCTTCAGCCAAGCCACAAAAAGGAGAAAAAAAACACACAATTAGACCAGATATTTTGAGAGCACTGGGTACGCTAAATAGATTCTGACTCTTATTACCGAAGGGGTTAAAATTACAACTATAGTATTCACCTATTTACTTTCGTCTGCAGTAATACAAGTTATCACGAGGAACTTCTATAGAAACGAATAAAGACAAATCACTTGTCTTACTTATGTAGGCCATGTGCTTTATTAAACCCTTCGGAGGGCGCAACATTTCTACCTTTTTTTACAGAAACACGAAATATAACCTAGAGCAAGTCATGATCTTCTAGTTATCAGGCGTTATTTTCATTTAAATAAGGCATAACCAATCACTTTTCTTCAATACCTTCCCTAAAAGTTTGAGAAAGTACAGTTTACGATACATTAATTATACAAAATCCTTAACGTTCTCACTAATTACGTTGTGGAACCAATCACATATCTTGTGCCAAATATACTTAACAAACACCCTATTATAGCCGATACGACACGAGCCAATTTTTTTCACATTTGAAGGACCCATAGTGGAATACATATTAAGTTCCTAATGATCTGCAACTATTAATTCCCTGTATTCATGTCTTTTAAAACGAGTTAGTGTTGTTTTTTTTTAGCACGGTATGTAACTGCAGTGTAAATCTGTTTCGTTTACTTTCTTCATGCGTTCTGTAACCAGAGGCTGGGACCTCATCAAATGGCTCTTTTGTGGCCCCAGCCCCCCTCTTTGTACGAAATAATGCGTACATACATATATAGATATTTATTTGGCAGCTCGTTCATCCTGTGTTGAAAACTTCGTCATAAGTGTTATATTGGCTGCCTTACCTGTGACGTGTTGTTTACGCCTTGAGTTTCAAGGCGCCTGGTGCTTCGACACACGTGTATGTTCTTGAGCGTGTGCGCATGCTCGACTGAGTTGTACGGAGACTAGAGTCATGCATAGACTATGCTCCCGCTCTCCGATACTCTCCTGTGTTCAAAGTTAGCGGCTGCCTGTTGGCGTTTCTCAATAAAGTGTGTGGTCATCTAAATTGCTTCTCTGCTTGGATATACCAATAAGCTATAGCAGTGGTTCTAAACCATTGATATTTCGCGTACCCCTTGTGGGTAGACGAAGATGATGGGGGACCCCATTCGTGGTGGGGGAAGGGAAAGTTATATGTGAATTATGATAATTATTCAATAAATTAATATAAGTTAGGACTGGTGTGAAGTAGACTGCTCTCACTGACATACACGTAAGAAAACTCACCCGAAAATTGGAATGGTTCTTTTATATCTGAAAAGAATACGACTTTTATTGCCCAGCTTAATTGTTGATGCGGTGCTTTCCGGACCCCCATTTGAAAACCACTGAGCTATAGCTTCAAAAACCGGAGAAAACGAGTGTTCAGCTTAATATGTTGGCTTCATAGTTTCCTTTGTCGTATACGATGATTGTATTGCTTTCAGTCTGATCTACTTCTGGAATAGATTAAACAAAAATGGATGACCTTAAGATCGCTGAGATCACGAAGGTAATTTATCGACGGTGGACTTTTAGGGTCGCCGTTAAATATTACATAGAAAATGTAGTCTGGTGCCGTACCCTTGGCGCGAAAGGAATTCATTATAATTCCCATCCACGAGGGAAACGGACTTCGAAATTACAGTATAGACTGCTACCGCCGTAGTGCCTCTTCATCGGTAGTCTGCCGTATACTCTGAAAAGAGTAATCAACAGAAAACTGCTGGGCCATATAGAGGACAACGGACTGCTGAACTGAGCACACGATAGCTTCCGAAGACGTAGCTGTCATACTGCTTTGTCAGTGGCAGCCCACACTATGAGTTTACACCTTTCAATTGCATCGACCATGCCCATCTTCCTTATAAACTCAGAAAACCGTACATTGCGGGCCCACTGCATGGCTGCCTGATGGACTGTTTCAGAGGGCGAACCCTACGGGTGGTCATCTACCACCATCTTTCGTCACACTGCACTCTACAGGCTGGGGTGTTCCGAGGAAGTGTATTAGATCCGGCACGTTTGTACATTTACATGAACGGCATCACTGATGGTCCGCATGCTCGGGAAATATTACACGCAGTCAACCCGTCCCTCACAGAGCTCTTGAATACAAAATAAATATGCATTTGCCTCCTTACAAAATAACCTCGATGCATGCTAAAATTGGTCTGTAGTTAATCAACCGCCGCGGAATTACACAAAAAGTATGAGCTTGACTGTAAGACTGTCCTCGGCCACCCCCTCAAGCGAATCCACCCTAATATACTAGGAAGACCTCCACTTCCTCGAATTACAAAACTTTGTGGAGTAACATCCGACCACCGCCTGGATTTCAGTTGCAACATATATAGATCCGCCTCACCCAGTTCACCTGCGGCTTGCTGGCAGCGTCATTTCAGCGCCCTCATGCTCCGGCAGCTCGAAATTTGTCCTTCCATCTCGAACCCCTATCAGCACCAACTCGAGAAAATTCTCGAAAGCGTGCAAAGCAACCAGCCCTCGCGCTTTACATTCGTGAATGCCCCTCATGGCGCCACACAGTATCTCGGGATATCCCCACCACCAGGCGCCTGTAACACGCTAAGTGGCGGGCTCTGGAACACCGCAGGAGTACTGCTTGGTGACACTTTTTGCCGCATCTTGGGCGATGGACCACCTGACGTGCCCTTTGCGCCTGGCATGCGTACTCGTATGGTATAGACGCCTCTATCACGCACGCACAGGGAGTAGTGCTTGATGCGCGCAGCCGTCCTTTAGAGGGCACTCCGCCGTCATGACGGAGATGATGTTCAAAGGCACTGTAGAACAATCACTCGAGTAATCATGTGTAAGCATGTACGTGTTTGTAAGTATATGTGTGTGTGTGTTTGTGTAAGTAAGTGCGTGTGTTTGTTGTGTAAGCAGTGTGTGTAGAACCATATGTGTGCGTGTTTTACAAAACCTGTCTAAATGCCTCCCGGTTGGTGCCAGGGGCACTTCCTGTATGGGCACAAAGCGTTCCCTTGGTCACCTGCACGTCGAGAGACGAATCAATTTAAGTACAGTAAATAATATCACTATCACGCGTAACTTTTCCTCTACTGTCTATCTGGGGTTAACAAAACGGTTTCGTGCCCTGGATATTTTAAGAATGTTCCCAACCGAGTGCACTCTGTGTGTGGCCCTATCCTAGGTGTACCAACTAGCCCCTTTCACCGGTTACATTAGCCAAGAGCGTCGCAGAAAAATTATGCATGCGACCATCTTCAACAATAAAGAAGTAGCTTAGTCAATATATTTTAAAGTAGCGAAAAATGTTTTATATCTTAATTTTGATAAGTTCGATTTTTTTGTCTTGATTCCAAGGCCATTATTTTTTGATAGAGCTTATACTGAACGGCAGATTTTATTGTCTACCAGACCCGCGAGAGGGTTATTTATATAAATACATCAAACACTCCAAGAAAAAATATGGCCTCAAGGGACTAACGGCAGCATTTGGTGCTCAGAACTTCTGTTTGCTCCCCGATGAAGCAATATGCTTCAAGATAGGCAGCGTGCCCAAAAGCTGGTGCCTGACTGCACTCAGTCGGAACTAAGTGAAAGGCGTGGGCGAGCCAAAAGCAGACATTAGTCTTCCTAACGCAGGGTGCATCTGTATGTTTTGTTCCCTGAAGTCAAACGGAATGCTTTCCAAGAAAAGGGGTTAATATATGCTCCTATTGAGGATTGGCGCGACTCAGCAGCAGCACAGCTGAACGTGTTAACGAAATTCGGACAAAACTGGCGAATTTCTTTAATGTGCGACGATAGTTCAGACATTATATGGTACACTGACCTCCGTGAATGGGAATTAACGATTGCGTTTACTCGCATTCACCGAAGTATCTCTTCATCAATGATGAGTTCACACTTGTCGAGATCATTTGGCTTTGGCACCAAGTGTCCGGTGCCAAAACCCACATTCCCCCCCCAACCCCCCCTCCCCGGTGTGAACACTTGTTGACTCCTCCATCAGCTCCAGTGCCGAAGCCGACATTCCCCGCCTGTGTGGGGCCCTTTGAACCCCGCCACACAAACAGAGTCGACGGTCGCATGCCCGGTTGCTTACCGGCGAACGTCCGTTGAGGTTCTCGTTACAGTACCGAACCGGGATTTCTCGCCAGGTAGGCGCCGTATAGTTGATGGTGCACGCCCGTGGCCTTATATGGGCTCGAGATCCTCGGTGGGAGCTCGAGGGGGTGGGAGACCAAGGGGTCGGGCAGGTTAAATAAGGAGATAGCAGGCGGGGCTCTGGAAGTCTTCATTTGAGAGCCTTCATTTGACGGTCTTCAGCTAGCGTCCGGAGGTAGAAGTTTCTGAGGGACAGTCTCCATGGGTTCTTTTTTGGTAGGCTTTATGGGAGGTCTTGAGTAGGGTCCCGACTCATAGGTAGCTTTTAGTAGAGGGTGTTGATTCATGGAGGGAGCCTTTCAGCTGCAGCCGCTTCCGGAGAAGAACGTGGATTGAGACGACGGAATGTGTGTTGATAAACTGTTTGATTAAGTTTGCTGTGTTTTGCGACGGCTTCCTTGGGAATTACTAGAACGTGGCTTGATCGAGTCGGTCGTAGTACGGGTGGAACGATCCAACACATTTGGCAAGTCCCATTAACGTAATCTGCCTTCTCGCAAATATGATTATTCATCCAAACGTAATGTCTCTGAATATTATCACAATTTGTTTTCTACTTAAACAAATTTAAATGTATGTGGAAGACACGCTTTCAGCACGGATTCCCGCCGTCACAGTAACTGGTCACCTCAATTTCTAAACCTGAGTTATGAGAATATTAGCATCGGCACCAGTTAGATGTACCTGTCTAGCCGATTGGCGTGTATTGGTATGCTAAATCTGACATAAATCAATATAGATACAACCATGAATAGTTCTTTTAACCCAGTTGATTTGCACTCCTCTGTATGCAGAAAAGCGAGACGGGGTGATGGCATTTGTAAAAAAAAAATACCTGCATGTCTGATGAAGTAATATCGTGGACACACGCGAAATTATAGTGTCTTGTATGGACCATAATATTGTCAGAAGAAGCGACGTCAAATTGGGTTCAGGGGCGATTAACAAAAAAGTGATGATCACTGCTTTGTAGGTCTGAATATATTTGTAGTAAATTTGGGGGAAAGGAAACATACTCTCAACAAACGAGTTTTAGACGACGGCAGAATTGATAAAATGATAACGGAATACAATTGGGGGTCACTAATGAAAAACAATCATATCGCTGTTTACCAAATGCTGAGTAACAAGATGGGATATATATATTACAGGGCTGGAAAACTGTAATTGAGACAAAGAAAACCAGAAAACGCGTGGATAAATGAGGACCAGCTGATGGCTCTGAAAAACCCGCGGATGGCTTTGTTCAAATAAAAACATGCACGCATATCCGGGCGTTGATTTTACATGTTCATTTTTAACATGTATAGAGAGCGTGATCGATAAGATTTTGCGAAGTAAATACGTTTTGAAGAGAACTAAAAAAAAAAAAAAAAACAATCGGTGTACGCGAGAAGGGCATATTTGATTTTTGAAGTTTTCGTTTCGTCACGTTTGGTGGCACTCCTCTGTTCTTGTCCTAGTGGTATACAGACCACTGTGTGCTGACACCGAGGTATTGATGACTTACACGATTTCGTGCATGTTCAGTCAAAATGCAACAAGAATATGATTTTAGAAGATGACTATATTGTTCGAAACAGACCGGGCTACAATGACCTCGATGTCAGTGTGTTGTCACTCTGAAATTTTGAAAGAGTTGGCGTTTTAGAACAGTCTTGTTCAGATTGTTACCATTCCCAGGAGAGTTAGGAAACTACCAGTTCACTTCTTGACTTGTGATTTGTTTCTAATAATCTGTGCGTTGAAGACGACCACTGCGCAGTTGTAGATGGAGTATCAGGACACCGTATGTTCGTGGCAATCTTTCCAGGCTTTGTTCCTGATCGACCATCTGAAAACGATGAAAGTGAAAGATTATAACAAAGCCGAAGACCAATGCATCTTATTTTTTTTTTAGCTATCTTTCGACAGCTTTTTTTATTTATCTACATCTAGTAATTGTACAACCAACTGATTATGGCATTGTTTCCCAGAAACTGTAAACACGCGTATAGAGCACGTTGTGCCAATCAGGAAAAAGAGCACTTAACAGTGCATTCCTTGGGTGACGAAAGAGATTTTACAATTAAAGCGCCAATCAAAAAGGCTAAACAAAACGCGTATAAACACGACAAAAGTACCTATGTTACGTACTAAACTTAAGTCGTTAATTAAAACTCCAAATATGAGTGCTTTAACGTTCGAATGACCAACTTCCCTCTAAATGATCCAGCTAAATTCTGGAGGCTTTGCAGGGCTCGGGGCAGTACGTCAGAGAGCTGTGAATGAGAAATATTTGTGAAATCAGTTGTCGCGAAAACATTCAGTAATTACTTATCGTCAGTATTTAGGACTAACGACGGAAGTTTATCGGAATGTGCACAGAATGCGATAGGAATGCCGAATGGCCAGTTGTCACGAAAATGTATTTTCGAAGCGATTTAAAATTTAAGCACAAAAAAGTCAAGCGGTCCAGGCAATGTTCCTAATGCATTCTTGAAAATATATGCTGAATGGTGCTCTAAATTTATTTTTATTGTATTCAGTAATATGTTTGAACTGGCTGCTCTAATAGACCTATGGAAAACGTCAAGGTAATACCAATTCATAAAGCCGGTGACATTCTTCAACTGTCTAATTACAGACCAATTTCTTTGGTTTGTTCGTTCAGTAAGGTTCGGGAATATTGTTTTATTTAAGAATCTCCTGAGTCAATTTGAGGCAAATAACTTTATATCTGATCTCCTCTAGGGTTTTAGGCACGAATTCTCGACGGTTATGCAGTTTCTTCATACCGTGAATGAGTTTGGTTTTGTTATCGACAAGGGGGGGCCTGATGGATGTTATATTTTTAGATTTCGCAAAAGCCTTCGATCAAGTACCACATCAAAAGCTCTTGACAAAACGTGATATTCTACTGAGAAATGAGAGACTCATGCGGTGGTCGGACACATACTTACTCAATAGTCACCAATTTCTTGATGTCGGTGGTCTAATTTCCCCGACTGTCCCGGTAATATCTGGAGTACTGCAGGAATCGGTGCAGGGGCCTGTGATTTTTAGAGCGCAACTCTTAGGCGCCCGTTTCCGGCTTGAGCGGCGTCGCCGTCGCCGTCGCCGTCGCCGTCAGCGTCGGCGTAACCGCGCGGTGCATTATGGGACATTTCCCGTGATGCAACGAGCGGGGAGGACGAGGAGGGGGAGGAGGACGAGGGGGAGGGGAGGAGAAGGGGAGGGGAGGAGGGATGAGGAGGAGGGGAGGAGGGAGGAGTTGGCGAAAGAGGAGAAGAGTGAGGAGGAGGGATGGAGGACGAGGAGACAGGGAGGGGGAAGGAGGGAGCAGGAGGGGAGGGGAGGAGGAGGAGGAAGAGGAGGGAGGAGGGGTCTACCTTCCCCCCCAGTACCCTTCCCTCCTGTTTCTCAAAAGCTCAGCCCCAATTCGGCGTTACAGGGTGTTGTAAAAGTCTTTCATTTTTTTAGTTTATATAAACCATCTTACTGTCGATTATAGCTTGGGTTCGCAATTTTCGGTTTAAACCGATAAAAACCGATAAAAGAACGCCCGATCCATTTTCAGAAATTCGGTTTTAACCGAAAAAGGTCAGTTTGTAGGTTCGGCGTTTTCGCTTTAAACCGATAAAAACCGCTAAAAGTACGTCCATTCCGTTTTCTAAAATTCGGTTTTAACCGAAAAGGCCAGTTTTTATGGGCCGCGTCGAGGTGGGTGGGGGAGGGGGGGGGGGGAGAGAGGGCTTTGCAAGGTTCGACATTGTGTGACGCCTTCGTGATTGCCCTCTTCCAAGGTTCAACATGCAACAAAAGAGGTCTTGGATTGGCCTTCGCGGGGCATCTGTGTCCTTTCTGTGATCGGGATTAGTGTGTCAAGTGCCCGGTCCTGAAAGAAAAGTTTGGATGTCGGCTAGTTCAAGGTTTTTTGCTTCATACACGTCAGAGGACATCGAGGAACGCCGTTAATACCTTCTCTCAAACTTCTTTGTGGTTTAAAACATAATTAGAATTTATTTTTTTTTTCATTCCGCTGGTATACGGTCATCATCTCATAAGGTCACGTCGTCAGAATGGTGAAAACGAAGCGCGCTAAAAATTATGCCCGCGAATTCCGCGATTTTGAGGTGTGTCCTGACGGAAGTTGTAGCGAAGACGACGCATGTATATGTGTCGTTATTCTTTGAGTGATCACAAATGTCACAGCGACAAGGATCATCTGATCCGTTGTCGGATTGTGTTTCTTTCATATTCACCGAAAAAAAAGACGGTAAACTTTTTTTGCGAATAAATATACACCGAAAAAGAAAACGAAAATTGAATTTTAAAATGAAAGCCGAAAAAAGTACGCCGCATTTAGGAAAAATAAAAAACCGAAAACGCGGAACCCTAATTATAACAGAATGCCGGTTTTACGCGGATGACTGCGTGTTGTTTTCATAAATATATCAAGCAGAGCTAAGTAACTGTTTAAGCAGTATAACGCAACGGTGTACGAATTGGCAGGTGTCACTAAACAATTCTACGTGTGTAGGCATGTTCGTCACACACAAGAAAACTCCCTTCGGCTTTAGATACGCCATCAACAATCTTCCCTTAGTAACTGTCATTGAATACAAACATCTTGGAGTTATAAGTACCTCAAAACACGGCTGAGACAGTCATGTAGCGTGAATTGTGCAGAAATCAATGACGAATCTTTGGTTTTCAAAAAAGAAAAATTTAAAAAGAAAACAAAATATACAGTTTACAACACTGCGGTACGTCCTGTACTGGAATATGCCGATGTTGTATGGGACGCCACTTCCTAAATTAACATAGACCGAATAAAACGGGTTCAGAAGAAAGCGCGGCCGTTTGTGTACCACGAATACGGAAGAAAGCGCTCAATTACAAATATATGCAACTGAGGAAAGATGCCACATCTTGAAACACGTCGCAAAATCAATCGTCTTAAACGGTCACTGACACATCAAAATTATATTTTTTTTTTATTATCCGAAACGATTGAAAACGATGCTGGGACATAACCCTCAAAATTCAAAATTCGGGAATTCAGAATTTGTGAAATAAAAAAAGAATTTCCAAATTCCGAATTCGAAGTTCCCGCGCGATCCGCGCCGGTGCGTTGACGTCAAATATTGCGGAGTCCTGAGAGTCCACTTTCTTTCACGACTCCCTGCTGTTGCCATGGCGACCCAAAGCGAAGAGGAAAGGAGCGAGCGCCGGCCAAGGAGGTGGCGCCGGCGGACCGGTTTTGAGCGGTGTCGCCTGTTTTCCGTGGGAGGACACAAATCCAGGAGACGGCATCGCAACGGACTCCGGTTTTTGTATTTCAAAAAGAAGGGCCGTAGTGCGTTCGCATTTGCGTTAAAAAACATGTCTTATGATTGCTGTTATTAAATGTTATAGAGATGTCGCCTACAAAGCATCTAAATTTCATGATTATTGACGTCACGAATCAAAAGAAGCGAGGAGTCGAGAGGCGGGAGAATCAAACGCCAAAAATAAAAAGGCGCGCGCGCGCGCGCGGGAAATTTTTTTTTCGCGATGCGGTTTTTTATGCGTGTCTATGACTGTAACTTGCATCGTTTAAGACAATAAAAAAATACAACCTTTGGGGTGTCAGTGCCCCTTTAAGCTTCCTTATATTATTGTGAATGTCATTCCGAAATTGCATGCAGTACAACTCAAGCAGGCCAACGCACAACAACCACTCGAAAACTATCGTGGTCACTTTCAGCAGAACTAATTGTTTAAGTAATAGCTTTTTCACGCAGATAACCAATCACAGGAACAGTTTACCCCACGGTGTCATAAATAAAACCATCACGTCATCATTCGTTGTAACCATAAAACAACTTTTTTCGCAATGACTACCGATTGTTTAAAACGTATTTCTTCTTTTGACCTTTCTCGTTGGCACTCTTTTCTCCAGGGATGAGTGTTGTAAATGAATCATGGTTGGCATTTTTTTGTGTCACAACTGCAATGTACTGGCTGTTAAGAACAGATGATTTGTCATTTATTGCTTCCTGTGCGTTACGTTAACTTATCCCTCCCTTGACAGCCAATTGACGGCTGGCAGTATGCCAAAATAAATAAATAAATCAGGGTTGTAGGTCCGCTGATTAAGGTAAACAAATGACCTCCCTGAGAGAATTTTACTAAGACGTCCGTTGCGATAAAAAAAAAAGTATTATGTGTTCGAGTAATATGAAAATTATGATATTGAAAAAGTAAAAAAAGAAGAGAGTAAGCATATCGAGCGCGCTAGTTGTCCGCGTTGCCAGGAGGTTCATAGAGTAATATAGTAAACGTAAACAGAGGACACAGAAGCCGATTCGCGGCCCATATAGTGCGTTTAATGCCCTGCGATACGTGGCGCTTTCCTCTAATTTAATTAAACTTAGAACTCTTTCTTTGAGAAGTATTTATTTTTTAAATTGTTATGCTTTAGAATAATTTAACGTACTGAAAACGACTAAATAGTGTTAATCGAATACGTCACAAAAACCACGTGATGAATGGCGCCTGCCATGGCCTGCGGTGTCCCTGCTTGCATGCACGCCGTCGCCTCTGCATCATTCTGCCTGGCCTCTGCTCGTCCGTGCGTCGTTCGTCCGAGCCGTGCGTGCCGTCCGTCAGTGCTTTCTGCTGCATCATGTTCGGACGACTTTTCATCAATCAAGGTGACGCATGACCGCCCGCGTGCTCGCATGCTCGGCGCGAATTTGTGGAGCAGATCGGTTTGAATTTCTCGCGCTGCTGTTTCCGCCGGGCTGTCGACCTGCACGTGATCGTGTGTGCATCTTGATTTTCGATGAGACTGTTTTAAAAAGAACTTAACTCACGACCCTGCACACAACATTGTCCTTTGATTTACAGATGACGGTGTTGAACGAACCTGTAACATTGCAGATAGAGCCCTGATTGTTGTGCTCTCTGGAATTCCCAGGAGGTGGGGTGGGCTTAGCCCCTTGCATACATTGTTGGGCACACTCCGACAACCTCTTCTGTTAAACGCAGTCTCCTCAGTTCTTTCATTCGGGAGCTTAAGACTGTTGGCTTCACAGTAAAGGCTGTGGTTTGTAATTAGGGGGCTTCAAACATAAACTTTGCCAACCAATTTGGTGTGTGTGTTGATAAGCAATTTTTTGAAGTTGACACCGAATATGTTTACTTTACCTTTGATGTTCCGCACCTCCCCAAAACAACCAAGAGCAATCTCCAATCACACAAACTTTACAAGGTAATGAGGTCATTGAGTTGTCCCATATTGTTCAACTTTATCATTCTACCCATGAGATGAGCTTGCAATTGGCTCCGAAACTTACTGAGAGACACATTTTTCAAAAACCTTTCAGTAACATGGAAGTAAATCGTGCCGCACAGGTACTGAGTGCCTCACTCTTTCTTGCAATTATATCCCTTGTTTATGCCAAGGAGCTTCCCGAAGCATCCATGGCTACAGCTTATTTCTGTGATAGGATGTACACACTTTTTGATTGTCTAAATAGCTAACAGTTCACCAAAACAGGGCAGAAGTTACGTCATGCCATTCTGAAGGGAGAA
The DNA here is from genome assembly GCF_016920785.2 of Ixodes scapularis. Lineage (NCBI taxonomy): Eukaryota > Metazoa > Arthropoda > Arachnida > Ixodida > Ixodidae > Ixodes > Ixodes scapularis. The sequence goes on along the minus strand of NW_024609868.1, from coordinate 162,182,373 downwards.
TCTGAAATACTCGATTTCCTGCTTCACTAGCAACTCGGATGGATTTCAGCATGGCAGTTCCAAAGTAGGAGGCAGCCACAAGCCATCATAAGGTGGCAAGTTACTATAAAAAATGTCCTCATGCTCTGGGATGAGCTTTCAAACAGACATGACTTTAATTTCTTACTTACACAACGCCTGCAGCAAGACCCACTTGAGAAACTTTTTGGAGCTATATACGACAAATGCTGGGCTGCAACACAAACCCAAATATGCATCAGTTCACTTTAGGACTAAAACACGTAGGTATAAAAAAACTGTTCAAACTTTCGAACAGTGGAAACGTAGAGGATGACAAGGTTGACCTTTTCAAGAAGTTGCCAATATCTTCGCGCCATGAAAGTTCAATCCCAGACTATGTGGAATGTCTTTCAATTGATAACTTTCCGCCACTAGAGGATATTTCTGAGCTGGCATCAGACATCATGTCTAACGTAATTGATGACTCGTCCACGTATTACGTTTGGGGCTATTTGATCAAGCATGTGCTTGAACAGACAACCCACAGCTGTGGCTGTTCTCAGCTGCTGCGGGATGAGTCTGATAACTTGACCAGGCCTCATCAGTACTTCCTTGTGCTTAAAGCGTACCACGTGCCAGGAAACCTCTTCGGAAACTTAGTACGATCACAGGCTGCCTTTAATTTCATTCAACAACTATAAAATCACTTATTTCCTATGATAGAGAGAGTGGCACTTGTTTGAGGAGTGTATGCCGACTTCTATCGCACACTTAGAGGTCTTGGTGGTTTGAGCCTTTGCTCAGAGGAGTGCCACAAATGGTTTTTAAAAAATATTTTGCAGAATACGCTTGTGTTGGCATGTTCGATTACTTAACCGGAACATGAAAAAAGTTCGGTTGCACTATACAGTGGCTGGTAAGCAACTAGACAGGTTTAACTGTTAAAGAGTGTTAACGGAGGCAGTTGCCAAACCAAAACGAGAAACTGCTTATTAATTGGGCGGTGCTGCTTGCACTGCAAACAATTGTTTCCCTTTTTTTCAGCAAATGCATATCACGGCTCCCTAACAAAGCTATTTATTCACTTTCTACAAAATTTCTATAGAAAATAGTGCATACAGGCAAAAAATATCGAAATAAAATGTATCCACTTTTGTACCCACTATCCACAGTTTTTTAGTCGCTTTTTTTCTGAAGCCATACTTCTTTCCTGAACAATTTCGGGGAATATTTAGGGACGTTGAATCCTGCTAGACTTCGAATAGAGCTTTCATTGTTTGCTAATAGCTTGCAGCGAGTTTGATGCTATGCAAATTGGTGTTTTTTTTTATATTCGCCGGAAATTGGGAATTTGTACTAACCAGTGTGTGCTTCGCACTCTTATTATACTCTTATGACTGGTAATGATAGCAATGTCTTATTTATTTCTGCAGTTACTTCCCGTGCCCGAGTCGGCGTGAAAGTGAATGAATAATTCAGCATGTTTTCTGTGTAATGTTTTTGTTAACTTGGTTCCGCTATGAATCTATTACGAAGTGTACTACTATATGCCGAGCTCCTTCATAATAATTTATTTTTGTGAGTACCTGTTTCGGATAAAACATACAGAACCTCTGAAGTAAATCATGTATACATGAATGTGGTCCTATACAATGTTTCAAACCACATACTGTTGTTTACCCCAAAATGCTCCACCAGCCAGGAGCCAATCTGCCGATTCTGTAACTTCACTGTTTTACAATAAAAAAAAGAGCAAGAAATACACCTCTGTTTTGTGAAGTAAGTTGAAATATTGTTTGACACATTTTCGCACGGATTCTATCGTAAAAATTAAAATAAATGTGCTTCAATATTCGAAAAAAAAGAGCAGCGGCTTCGGGAGTCGAGGAGCTCCCGAGAGCGTGCGAGGAGCGAGTCGGGGAGGAAAGAGAGAGAGAGAGAAGGGTACTGAAGAACCGGAGCAGAAACTTCTAAACCGAAACCGAAACTAACTTGACCGGAACCGGAATCAGATTATGCTTAATGCCACCCGCTAGGAGTGCTACCTGTCACTCGCCTATCTGGGCCACTGGGGCCAATGGCAGTGTCCGCTCTTAACCTTGTGTATATTACTCTATGGGAGGCTGTATTGAGAAGTCCGTATTTCGCCCTCTTCAAACCAGACTGAGGAATAGACCATGCGTGACGCCGCCATAACTTTAGTTCACATGAGGCGAATGGTCGTGCATACGAGGGCTCGTGTCGTCTCGTGATCTGCACGCGCAGAGCTCCAGCGGGGTTGTCGCACGTGCAAAAAGACTAAAGTTCCCTCGAATTTATTTTTTATATTACCTGACTTTTCAAACCAAACACACACAAACACACATATTTACATTCCGCACACGTGGTTACATGCCATGGTTACATGACAGGTATATACAAATGAGGAAGAAATATGAAATCGTCATCCCTTCAATGGCTGATGTTGACACCTCGAAATTCCCTTAACGTTTCGAGCGTTTCAATTCTAGGTAACCAATCAGGTACGGTCTCTTCTGTCCTACAGTTTGCAATGTACGCCCCAACACTTTGTCGAAAATACGGCAGTGGTGGCGTAGTCAAACTGGCTGGTGATATTGGTCTATTCCTCGAATCACGTAACAGATTGAGGACAGCGAGGCGCTGATTCAGATGCTGCAGGATAAACCATCGGGCACGGAATAGTCCAATCTGAGAGACAGTTTCATTACGCCGTCAGTTCTCCTGGAGTTTTTCGGAGAGGGTGTAATGACCTTTATGAAAGAAGCTTCTGGTCTGTGCCGTTTCCAGCGTGCGTGCGCATGGCGCGTGCTCAACTGCGGCGATCGCATGCTTTGTTTGGGGTATTTTGTGGAAAAATGAATAAAGGCACCCGTTCCTAATTTCCTGGTGTTCCCTTCCTCGGCAGACTCCCCGTCGACGGTGCTGCCGGACAAGGGCCACGCGGGCAACAACGGCGTGTCCGGCGGCGTGGACGGCGGCGGCGGCGCGTCGAGCGCGACGGCGGGCGACGGCGACGACGACCCCAAGAAGAAGAAGCGGCAAAGGCGGCAGCGCACGCACTTCACGTCGCAGCAGCTGCAGGAGCTGGAAGCGACCTTCGCGAGGAACCGCTACCCGGACATGTCCACCCGGGAAGAGATCGCCATGTGGACCAACCTCACCGAGGCCAGGGTCCGGGTGAGCACACTCCTCTCGGTTATCCGTCCACTTGGAAGGGCCACGAGCCTATGCATCCCTCGAAGGTCATCTACTTGGAAAGCCAGCTAATCTCCGGGACAAATCAAAACCACTACCAAACGTCTAGCAGCATGATATTTGAAGGTTCAAAACCGTAACTGTATGAACAAGCCGTTCAAGCTGACGGTCGGCCAACCGTAACGCCATTATTTTAAGTATTAACAGCTGTGAAGGTTCCAGGGTCGAACACCTCTAGTACTCACCAAGGAATGAACGCTCTTTCAGACTTTTAGCGGTATTCACACGAGGGAGAAATCCCGAACTCCCTGCGAGGCATTATGGACCGAAAACGTCAAGCTTCTACGACGCGGCGCTATGATATCAGCTCCGCAGTGGAGAGGGGGACAAGCAATCCCGTTTAAGGTCGTGGATAAGCTTGTTTTTAACCATAGTTTATCAATAATCTCGTTGGCGACAAATGCAGACGTGGCTAAATTTGTCCGCGGTGGTGTACAGAATGGGAACTGCCATATTGACCTGCAAACGCTGACATCCTACCTCCCTGCACCTCGCCTGTGTGAACGACAAAGCTGATGACAGAATTGTGTCCGCTGCCGACGTCACGCGCATTCCTCCGTGGATATCTCTTACGTGTAAATACCGCTTCATACGCAACATGTAGGATAATACTTCTCAACTCTTTTGCAAAATATTACTAAAAATAAAAAAAAAAACACTTTGAACCTTTACGATATTATTCTGGTGTTTCCCATACGCGAAAGTGCTGCTATGTGGTGTAAGCAAACGGCGAACAATGCTTGTTCTCTACAATCTCGTATGCATTGCAGGCTCAATAGAAGCATGCTTACGGCTCGGGTTAAAGATTGTGTCAATGGAATATTTTGATTGTCTCGCATAAGCTATATTGCCAAAACACAAGCAGATAGGCTTTGAAAGAGTGCGAAGAGTCATCGTCCGATAAATTGATGGGTAACTCCGACACTTTTCCCTCTATTATAGGGCTACGGCTTTTTTTTTAGTGTACGAAGTTCCCATGAATCACGATGCGTAATCTACTTTTCAATGTCTTGTGTCACGGTTCTACCAGAGTCGTCGCGAGTGCGATAGAGGCCAGGCCGCAAAGGAATAATTTAAAACCCCTTATATTTACAAAAGGAAGACGAACATATAACGGAAAGCAAAGGAGTATGCACACAGTAAAAGGGGAAATAATACACACACGCTAAAGCACATCTACAGTTTAAAAAAAGAAGCCGTTCGGAGCAGGCCTCACAGTTTGAGTTCGGTGCGTCTACGAACCAAGGGGACTTGCCAAAGGCACCGAGGGACGTTGTCTCCATGGCGTCTGATGGGGAGTGTGGAACTCTCGCCGCGACAGCTTGTGCACAGCAAGGGTCGGGAGCGTCCTGGAGCGCAGCCATAGACCCCATCCGCCACTTCCTCCCGGCCTCAGTCTTCGATTATTCCTGCGTCGCCATCCTATTTCTGCCTTTTCTAACAACGTTGTCTTACGTGGCATCATCTTCTCCTTTCTTGCCCCTTCAACTTCATTTTATGCTATTTCTTAGAATCATGACACCTTTTGTAGTTCTGTAGATTTATGACACAGTTTTGTTTCGAGGGTCTCGACGAAACCGAAACTTCCGGCTCGAGACGATGGCAACACCGGGGATCATCTGCATGGTCAATGTGTGACGGATACTTTGTATCGCGGGATACTGTCCCATGAGTGCAAGTTTGTACGGCTTGCACTTGAAAATATATTTGGCAATCTTGAAATTGCAGTCTTGTCCACCTGAACAGAGACATGGGGGCGGCCAATAGCCTTGCTTGCAATCGTCTGTAGTTTGTGTCAACTATTTTCTGCTACATTGACAACGCTAGCCTAGCTTCCACAGGGCATCTGCGAGAGCGCGTGGCTTTGCCGTTTACGCCTCCTTTGCATGCGCTGGTGCAACGAGTTTTGATAGAGTTGGAGCACTGTGAAGTCTAGGCTAGCTTTGAGGGTAGTCGCAAGAGCATTTCCCATCCGCCAGGTAAGATAGTATATGGCTGTTCTACTGTTTGATTAGTAGGTATCTAACATCTGGATCAATTAATAACGAACACTGCCGGCTGAAAATAGTGTTTGCCCCGACAAATAGGCAGTATTTACTGATTGTCATAATAGACCCAGCTCATAGCCAGTTTCATCATGTGAACGGTAGTTTTTCTTCACGCGCAGCAACCCCCCCCCCCCCCTATCCTCCCTCCCCTAATGTGCTGTGAATAGCGAGCTCAAATAAAACACCCAGCGAATACCTTATATTCATAGGTTCCAGGTGTCGCCAATGCTCGGTGATGACGACAGAGAATTTGGTCACTGGGAGGCGCGGGCAGAGCAAGGGCGTGCACTGAGACGCAGAAAGATAGCTTGACATGCTCTCTTGGTCCTCCAGAAGCCGAAAACAATCCCCTAGTGGTGGTAGCGGGAAAGAGTTTTAATCATACGTATGTGGTTATAATAAGCGCGCAAGTGTTAAATGTCGTAAACCTTCACAGTTGTAGATCGGGTGCCCATGATATTTCAATCATGGTTATGCAGAAAGATGTAAGAAACCAATGTGCCACTCAACTCCTTTGCTCGGACAAAGTTTGACCACTCGGAGGGCTGATTCCCGGCCCTCTGTGCCTGGCGTACGGATTATGTCAATCGATCCGCTAGTCGCTTTCGTCCACCACGAGTTTGGAGGACCGTGATTGAAACATCACGTGCACCACAGTTTCAGTCACCGAGAGTTACTCCGACGCACTTATTAAGTTTGTTTCTCGCGACCACCACCAGCGTATTATTTCCGGCTTCTGGTTGGCCACATTCGAATTTGTGAAGACGCCATAGAACACGCCCAGCCCGCTTTCGGCCAATGGCGCCTCCTCATTTGTCTGCTATACTTCCCAATGAATGTCCAAACTCTCTACATATACGGCTCTGACAGACGGTTATTTTTACTTACTGGTTCCCTCGAGCTACTACTACTGCGGCGTGAAACTGAAAGAGTGAGCAGAAAGCTCGTGGGGCACACAAAAATACCCGTGCATGGTCGTGAATGGCATTAGGGCAAGCTATGTAGAGGTCGTAAGGCGTTCAGTGCTCGGATGTTACTACCAGGTGAGAATGTCACGCGTTGAAGCCACCAAGCGGCAAAGCTCGTAACCACGGTACCCTTGGTGGTGAATGAACTATTGTCGTCCCATGCGCGATACATTAAGCGACTCTCACAGGTTAATCTTGAAGGGAGGGGAAGAGAGCTCGCGATGATGTCGTGCTTCCATAACGTTTATTTCGCCAACCGACACCGAGGAACCTGCAAGAAGCGCGAGCGTGTTGCTTGTAGTTTTGGTTCACCCGAGTCGCAATCGAGCGCGAGGAGTTCGCACTTGTGGCCCCCTGTGTACAGGGATTTCACAGCTTGCAAAAAAAAAGGGCACACTTTCGGGAACAGTTGATTCCCTTGCGAGGCGTCGCAAGGGAAAGGGACGGGGAGGACATCCCTAAACAGAAGTGGTGGTCGTCGTGTCGAGAGAAACAAGTCTGACTTGACGGCCACGTTCTGGTATTCGCCCGAGCGCCGTGAACTAGGTTCGTCTGAATGGAATCACCGGCGTATGACCTTCACAAAAGCAAAGGGCAGTGGAATTTTAAGCGAAACTCTCGAGGAACGTAACTCCGTATTTTTATCAATTATTCAACCTCCCACCCTCGCAGGACATGATGATAGTTTTTTTTCCAAACTTACCGAGTACTTTCGCGTTGTGATCGACTGCGTGAGGCGGAGTAGTTAGGAAAATTGATCGGTATCGGCTGTTGCTTACTTTTTACACACTGGTCGTTATAGAACTTCAGACGAGCCGGCGAATGAAAAGTCTACTCGTCAGCGACTAAAATATATGCCACCGAGTCGACATTGACAAAAAAGAACTAAGTAAACGTGAGTTTAAGCAGCCCAAATACGTCTCCCGTCATACTGAGTTTTGTCGTTGGCTCGGTGAGTCACTCGACAGGCTTGTATAGTTATCACTAGCACCAAGAACAATGAGTTGTGACCCAAAAGAAACTGAATTTATTTTTACACGCTCAACTTTCCCTCACCTTCAAGGTACTCTCCGCCTAAAGCAATACACGTTTCGAGGCGTTTCTGTCAATGCTTAAAATAGCCTTTAAACTCGTCGATGTTGATGCCTTTCGAGGCTTCTGCCCCTTTTTTGTTTCACCTCTTCTACACGACAAACTGTTTTATTTTGAGAGCATTTTTCTTCCGGGGAAATAAAAAATTGCCACAGGTGAGGTCGGGTGAAGAAGTAGCGTGGGGCAGGGGGCCATGTAGCTTTTGTTCAAAACCTGCCGAACACTCAGGGCGGTGTGGGCGAACTGACATCGCCAGTTGCGGCGACACTGGTTCCTTCACCACGACAACGCGCCTGCCGCACATCGTGCAGTGTCCTGCTTTTTTTTCTTTTTCCAAAAACCTCATAATTCCTCTGCCCTACATTCCCTATACAGCCGACGTCGGTCGGTTACATTTTGTTTTTGTTTCCCTAAAAAAAAAAAACAAAAAAAAAAAACGTTTATTAAAAAAAAAAAAAAAGCTGTTTGCCGTGAACCGAAAATCGACAGAAACACTCAGAGGCATGAGAATCGACCAGTTCAAAAACTATTTGGAGCATCGGAAGAAGCGCTTTGACAAGTGCATTGCATTAGGCGCGGTGTAGTTTGGAGATGACTGAATTGTGAGCGTGTAAATGTAAATATAATATTTTTTTTAATAATATTTGTTTTTCTCTTGGTTTCCCCTCGAATGCCATTAAGCATTCGTCCTTGTTCAAATTAATGTGAAGAGTAGAAAACTATGTTCATCAACATGGCAAGAGGAACACCGAAAGTGAAAAGGAGTTTCGTAAAATCGCCTTATAAGAACATTCCCGTGCTAAGTAAAAAAAACAAAAAAAAACACAAAAAACACTGCGAGGCCAGTTGGAGAAGTTTCGAAGATTAGCCCCATGCTCAAGTAAAAAAATAACGGCCGCCGCATACGTAAAAAGAAAAAAAAAAACGTGTTTCTAGTACAATTTGTAAGAATATCAGGTGCAGGAAAAAAGCGGCTCTGTGCGTCAAGTCGTTAATTGCAGCTTTTTCTTTTTTCCGCGTTCCGACGATTCAAAAGCGAGGAGCAAAAGCCCAAGCACGCGCCTTATCTCTTCACACGGTTATCTCTTTCCTCACGGCGAAGTCTGTCAACTACGGTAGCCGTCATGTTGCAACCAAGTGTCTCCTCAATAGACGCATACGCGAACGCAGCATCTGATGCCAGCAACAGCCGGTACTATTTTTTTGAAGGCAGTAATCTGTTGTGAATCCTTTGTAGACCGTTCTTTCCTCTTCGCCACTCCTCTGGAAACGAGGACGCTTCTACTGAGCATGCGCGCCAATAGCATTGAATGAAAAGTTTGGGACCTTGGAAGGTGTTGCGGATGCTGCTGTACGGTGGACACGATCTACGAAAACTCCGTAATATCAACGCGGCAACGGTAGCTTAATGCTTCATGCTATAGGTTTTCGAAAGCTTCGCTCCGGGAAAATGAATTTCATTCCGAGGATCGTACTAAGCCTAAAAAAAAAAGCGTCGAGTTATGGGTAGGCCACCACTTCCCTCTCTCAGCTTTGATCCCGGCACATCAAGTTTTGGCTCGTGTTGCCGCTTTGACTTCGGCGGACGATAATGTCAAAATGGCGTCGACTGTTGCCGTCTTCGGACGCTGCGTTTCCGTCTGTGTCTATTCGGGAGACGCTTTATTTTCACGGTGACGCTGACCACAGAAGACGGACTTGATCGTGCGGAAGAAGACGACGGTGCGGCGAAATTAGGTTTGCTCCTGGGTTATTTTGTCCTGTCTTGCGAACAAGTGTGCGAAGTGAGGACTTAACGGCCTCATTTTCTTCCGCGCCTCAACTGCTGATCAGTCTTATACAATAACCACGTCTTTAGCTCGCAATGTGGACAAATGTATACTACCGATGTGCCGGCAGATGTTCCGATCACCGAAATATAGGCCGACACGATGCTTACAGACAAGTCAGAGACAGCAGGTGGAGGTACTGCACGCTCTTAAGAACCGCTTGAAGACTGCGCATGCGCCAACGACACCGCAAAGCATCGTGTCGGCCTATATGCCAGACCCGCGTGTTGGTCACGCTGCTGGTAGCCACGTGACTTTTTTATGCCGTCCAATCTAGCCGATATTTGACGCTGGAAATACCCTTCACTGCACTATACGAGAAGGAACAAAGCTAGGCGAAACAACGCTTATTACACAATATAACGTGAATTTACGAAACAAAAAGGGCCCCACAATTCGTAATCAATCAAGCAATTTGTTGCTACACGAGCACATTGTGTCACGGTTAGTCATACGCTATGGCGCAAGTGGGCAACGCTTTCTTTTATTACATTGTCTCCAAGAATATACAGGTTTTGTTTGAACCCAAAAATGAACTCGGCATCGCAGAGGGCTCAGTCTCCTCATAAGTGTTAGCGGTGTGGGCCAGATCACGTCGGGGCTTTCCGTTGTCGGGTTCAACATTTAAAAGCGATATTTGGAAACATTTCGCCGGAAAATTCGATCGAGTCCACGAAAGCATGGAGTGGATGGCGTCTACATAAACATAGAAACGACAGGTAACACCTTTTGGCGGGCTTGTTGCTTCATCACTTGTAGAAATAAATAAACTGCGCAAAGGACGAGGACAGAGGTCCTCGTCTTTTGCGCAGTTCATTTATTTCTAAAAATAGAAACAAAGCGTACAAAAAGGCTTTTATTGAGTCATAGGGTTCATATATTTATCCTTTTTAGGATAACACCAATGCAAAACAGTGAGAGCAGTGCTCCTTGTGGCGCGCGCTAGTGAAACGACTGGCGTGATGGGATGTGGCTCGAGCCAGCAGCCTGCCCAGAGGCGCGCAACGGAGCCTGACCGAGGCTCCCAAGCGGCAACCCTCTCGTGCCGCCACAGTCGAGATGAGCAAACAGCGCGCGATTAATGAGAAACGCCTAGTCAAGCCGGGAGTCCAATTTCGCGCGTTGACAGCACCGTCGCCCCCCGGGAATAAAGACAGTCACCCTGACTGTCGGGCCTCTGGTGAGATGCTGGGCGGGGGGAGGCCTGTCTGTTCGGCCTAACAACACGTCGGAACTGAGATTGGGTTCCCGATGCAGACGTTTGTCACGCGGCGCATATGCTACAAAACGTTCCCTATACATACCCTTCACTTTAAAGGAAGCATCGAAATTTTTGGATTGCAATGTTACCAGTGCGCATCATATACAACCAGCGAAAGTATGGGAACGGAGGTCTTTCATTTGTTCTGCATCCAGCGCCGTTCTGCCTTCAATAACACTTCTGCGCCTCGTGATCCTCGAACATGCACCCGCAACCAAAGCACCGGTGAATGCAACGCGCGCCAATGGACTACTCTTAAAAGTAGGACACTCCCTCGAGCGGGGCTCGTGAGGCATTATGGGAACAGTAAAGGTCGCTGCTCCGTTGTCTGCTGCTATCGCCGTACCGCCTGCGAAGACCACGCTGCCTACGTTCACCTTGGGCCCCAGTGTACGGCAGACGGCAGTCTTTGCAGCGCCATGCGCTGCGCTGCGCTGCGTTGGCCACCTGAGGTCAGAAACACTCAATCATATTTCAGTTAATCGTATTCTCGTAGCTCCGAGTGTATTTTATTTCGAACAATGCAGGGCGAGACTTATGGTGAGATCAAGTTACAAGAACTCTTCCCCCAGAATACGGGTACGTCAGTCACAGGAATGCCGAGCTTGCTATACTCGCATGGTTGGTCAAAAGTACGAAGGAAAAAAAAAAAAGAAGGCAACTCTAACCAAGTTCTTCTACACGTTTTCTCTTTCTGTAGAAAAAGGCCAATGTACGTACACGTGAGCATATATATGGCGTCCCAAATCACCAGACTCAAACTAAAATGGGGCGTGAAAATCGGCGCCTGCATATAATAATCTTAACTTTTCGTCAAAGGAGTATTTCAGAGGTCGGTTATACTTATTTCTTGCAAATTAGAAAGCGTAGCTCCCTCTCTGTAAACAAAAGGGTCAAGAAAATCGCCAGGGTCAACGGCGGGTGGTGACGCAGACGGCCAAGCTCAGTTACGGGCGCGTCTGGAGCGCGTATTGATAGATGGCGTCGGGAGCAGCCTCGGAAAATGCAGCCGACCAACGGCTGCATTTTCTTCCTTTGAGATCGCATATGCAGGGTAACGCCATGTCGCATAGAAGGGAATTTTTTTTGTGCTTGTCATGTGTACGTGGCTTGTGTGCGTGACGCGCGGTATGGCGGGGTGGGGACTTTGTGTTGCTCGTTTCTCATCCCTTTGGGGTGAACCCTGCTTTGTTTCCTGTGTTTGGCTCTTTCTTCTCTGTGGCCAGTTAATCGGGACGTTCGGTTCTGCGCTATCACTAGCCAGGGCGTGCGCCATTTTCTTCCCTTCAATTTTCTGGTGACGCGGTGCCCACTCGAAGTAGATTCCTAGGTTGGGGTGAATTAATAAAAGCCCTTGGACGTGTTCGAGTAGGTCGTTTGTGGCTTACGCCAGGACCGCGGCCTCACGGTACGTTTTGATTCGCTATAGATTTGTTTAATGTGAGCGGGGTGTTGCGGCCTCTGCAATCGCTTGTATTTCGGCTGCCATTGCTGACGTTGGAGTTGCTCCAGACCACGTGGCGTTCGGGTCCCACCGATGCAGTAGTAGCATTTCCGGTTGTGAAGCTGGCATCCGTGGAGTAGATGTCTTTTAGTGAGACAAAAGAAAGGGCATAGAAAGTGAATCGTCTGCTATTCGGTACGAAAGTTTGAAACTATGACGGACTATTTCTAATATCCTTTCCTTCAAAACCTCTCCGACTTTTCACTGTGATGCACCTGCGGTATCCAAGCATGTCACAGGAGCCCAGCTCACGCATTGTCCACGAGAACTGCGTCACTCAAACGTATGCTCGCGTCAACAAGCAATCCGTTGACGAATATTTGGATTCGCTTTTGTGACCAATGAGGCCGTGAAGGCACTTAACATCACTTGCCATTGGCTAATTTCGTGGTGTGCTTAAAAAGCATGGTGGAAGCTTGGAGTCATTAAATCTGGTGCCCAAGCACGTCACATCCAAGTGCTTTCTCATTTCGCTTTTCAGTTGAGGGTTAAAGCTAAGGTTGAAGGAGTTGTAATAGTATGTCATTGTCCCTTTAAGAATCATGTTTAGCAGTGCGTAGCTTTGTATTCCGCGACTCTGTGTTGTTCGGTACATGCACCTACCGTTAGAAAGTAGGTGTTCATCGCCTTTACAAGCTCCGGGCCAACCAGCCGTTCGTTACCTACACTGATGGCCTCAACATTGCTGCGTATATTTTCTCAACCAATTAGTCTGTCAACTGTTTTCACACCTTCTTTGCGTAGTTGTATATATTTAAAAAAAACTTTTTCAGAGAGTATTTTCTTTTTGCCTTTTTTAAGGCGTGAGTTGAAGTCATTACTTATTGTCTTCAACTCGGCTGAACCATTTGAGTCACGATATTTAATAAAATTAGGATGCATCTTGCTTTGTTTCTTAATTTTTCTCTTTTTTTTCTGACATATGTAACTAGCAGAAATGCAGCTTGTAGCACAGTTGAAGCATGGGCGAAATTATATTGTAAGATAGATATAGATTTATGGTTTCCTCCTTAAAAACAACCTTCCAGCCCGACTGTTCGAAAAATTCAATAAACTTCATCATTGATGCATCACTGATTCTTCTGAACACGTGCGTTTCTTTATTACGGCTTTTTTAGGCATTTTGGATAGCTGTCAAGCAAAAAAATGGGCATGTGATCACTGATGTTACTACGGCTGGAATACAATTATAATTTATACACGTCACACAAACATAAGGTGATATTGCACTTGTATTGAGCTTATAGATGCCAATGTTATAGCGGCGATAACACTGCCAACACGGTAACTGTTAGGCTGTTACACCATCAGGATATACGTCTCGCACTGTTTTCTTTTTTCAAGTTAGATGAATGCAGTGCACGAAATACCTTCGCAGTGGCAATGTTTGTTTCATTGAGGTATCCTACCGCGGTTGCCTTGAAAATATACTGTCTTAACTCCTTCAGTCAATTAAGTGCGTGCGTCATTTGATTACTGTGCTCCTTTCATTGTAAGGTGACCTAAAGCAAAACCCAGGTCCCGAAACGGTCAATGAACTAAGCCCAGAAATGCAGAACTTCTTCACTAATCTAGAGGTCAAAGCATTGACTTTTAGAAGATATTATGACCTCGTATATGTCTTCAACCCAAAAAGGATCCCTTCTTATAACGTGATTTTATATGCCCCAAAATGTAAACACTTCGACGTAAGATTTAATATATGTTAAAGTTTACTGGGAAATTCAAAGAAGTGTGGGACGTACACCAACTGTTAAAAGACGTCAAACCTATTTTCAAAGCAGATTATCAGCGATTAATTAGTTTGCTTGTGTGTTCGTATCAGCATGCATCCTCCGAGGTTCAAGGCGCGAAAAGCTCTCCTCCGGCCATTCTAATCGCTCAAAAAACTGAAATAGAAAAAAAAAAAAAAATGCTTGATGCTGTTTCCATTACGCCGTGGCGCTAGGTAGCAGGCCTGAATATAAGCATGATTGACTGTGCTTGACCCGCGTGTTTTATTTTTAAGAACCGGAAAAATTATTAAATCAACGCTTGAATACCTTCAATCGAAATATGCGAAGTCACCGTTTGGGAGCGCACAAGGATAGGGTAACGAGAAAGATCGTTGAGGCCTTCCACATTTTGTGTCATGGTCATTCATGTGTTAGTGAACCGTCATTGACGCTGTCAGCCAAAGAAATGTCCTTCCTGCCACAAAACATGAGTCACATAGTGAACGGGTAATTTATTGACACGCTTCATGGTTGGAGAGAGTGGTCCTTTGTTTTTGTGCAATCTTTTAAGATACTGTGTATGTTTTTCTGTCTTCGTTTCCTTTATTAAAATTCTTCAGTTCCAAGCACAGCATTGTCCTGTCGTGTTTGTTCCTCTTCGTAGTCCGTGTTTTCTGAGATGTCTTCCCCATAAAGAAAAACAAATCGGGCTTCGCAAACATTTAAGAAGCAGGACACTCCGCCTCAGAGATTCGGTGACGTAGTTCAACGTTGTGGAGGTGCAACCTATCCAGTGTGGAATGGAACTTAAATTACGATGCCTGTTAATTTAAAAAAGAACAGGGATGCGGCTCAGGTAGATGATTGGCTGAACATATCTGTAGGAGTTTCATTGGATTCGATCCCAGCGCCCCGAAACTTGTCTTGAAGCCGTGAATTATTTGTCTCGATGTTCCATAATTAAAGTGGGCTAGGCTGAAGTGGGCAGTCATTGAGTTCATCATTCGACTCATGATATGTTGGAGCCTGTTCCAATGCTATCAGCCTAATGCGACAGTATTGAGCTATGCGTCTTATGTTCACGCGAAAAAGACTGCGCGTGCATAAAAACTCTGCCACGACATACGTTTGCCGAGTACTAAACAAACCTAGAGGTCACCAAATTTAAAAACAACTTGAAATTCTTCTTTTTTTTATGTTAGATAACAAATTGCCTAATTGGCAAGAACAAGTTTCGGTGTACCACGTGTGACTTGACTGATAGCATCAGTGCCACCGTGCGGATCATGTGCATGTGGCGTTCCTGCCAGAATGCGGATGAGCAAAGAACAGCCACACCGTCACTTCCAGCTTACTACACCAGGCAAAGGGCACACCTCCTCCTCCAGCCCAGCCTATTCACAACTCCAGGCCGTCGCTCACACTCTCCCACACGAAGGAGGAACCAGAGGAGCGGGGACGGCGGCGGAGGCGGTGTCAAGAGTCGTTCGCCTTGGTGCTGCTTTTACCGCATGGTTTCTGGTCGGTGTCTTTGCGCATCGTGCAGTTTTTACAAAAAAAAAAAAAAAAAAAAAAAAAAAAAAAGCCAGTGCGTAAGAACAGGACTTGCTTGTTCCGCTTCGCGACTTTCAAAAATGAACATGTTATTTTTCTTAAGGCACTTCAACAACTCCGTCACCGGCGATATGCTCCTGTCCTGACCGTTTCGTATTCGTAGTCAAATATATTAACGTTAGCGCATTGATCAGCGTCACGGACCAGCCTTGCTGGAAATCCTGGAGAATCTATCCCCGTCTTTTACCGCCACCTTGAGACTACCGCCCTACCATCTGAAGGGCGTTGAAGTTGTGAATACTTTGTTTCATACTTAATTAACAACGCTGTCAAGGCTGCTGGGGAGACCTTGGGGTTTGATCTCGCAGGTCCTTTGCACGCGTTCTCGCGCAAGCAAGAGATGAAGCCACGTTCTCGCGCCAGTAGCTTTGGCAGTGTTGTGTACTGAGTATGAAACAAAGTATAAAGCGGGTTTCACATGCAGCGATTCCGCGGCCGAGATCGCCGCCGCTAGCGGCTCGGCGGCACGAATCGCGAGGTTTCATTTCACATGAGCGTTTTAAGCCGTTTCGGTGGCCAATGTTGTTTGCAGCAAGCAGCTGCGCACGGTCGGTTACAGCGGCTTCTATCAACAATTTTGATGCCTTCGTTTTAAATTTCCTTTTTAATTTAACATTAATAAAAAAAACAAAGCATTTAAAATACTAAATTAAACGTGTTCTTAATTTTTTTTTTTTAAACATTGTGGGAACCATGGAGTTCCCTATATCCCTATCTAGGTCTAGCTTCGAGCAGGCCGTGGGAGTCGTCGTCACCAATGACGGCAGCCTCCTGAATATGAGGAACCGAGGCCGAATTCCCCGAAGGGGCCGGCGCTCCCTTGCCCGCTTTGGGTGAATGTGCCACCGGCGCAACCTTGAGAGTTATAATGGACGCGACTGCTAGCGGCCTCCCCGGGCGCGTCCATATCTCCGAGGACGCATGAGCTGGCCCCGAAGGAGGGCCAGGAGCTCTCGTCGGCGGAGGCCCCGGCTCTACGGAGCTTGGTTTTTCTTTGTGGGCCTCCGACTTCCCGTGAATCTGTCTATTGCGGGAGCGCAGGAAACCGACCGGGCGATACTGGCAATTATGCCAGCGCCCAGACTTTTCATGTCTAAGAGCGAAGCGTGTTGGCATTTGAGTCAATAAACACGTCGAAAACGGACTCACTGTGTGAGTTGTCTCTCGCCTACCGGCGCCCAAAAATGGGTCAATTTTGAAATCCCACATTTGGCGCCCAACGTGGGGCTTTCCATGGACTGCAAAGACAGCAGCATCCATCTTATTTCGCTAAAATAGCGAACCAAGTCAATTTCCGGGCAAGCATCAAACAGGTGGACAAAGAGAGAGGCGAACGCCCGACACCCGACGCCACTCAACGGTTTGGTGGCCACGTCAGCCACGCACGGACACAATGCAGTGTCTTTTCAGCCGAGCTCACTTCCAAACGGAGGTGACTCAAGTGCTGTCTTCGAGTCTCTTCCGCATCACTGAAATCGCGCGCATGCGACGAGCGGGTTGAACTACGGCTGCACAACCTGCGTGATCTGTCGATCAGCGAGGGGTCGGCGAGAGGGCCAGCCAGGCTCGGACGCCCGCTCGGTCCGCCTGGAGGTGGCGGTGCGAGGCGAGGGGACGACACCCCGACACGGGTGTCGGGTGTCGGGAGAAGGTGCCGGGGGAACGCTCTGACAGATGAGCGACCCAAACTCTGCCGACGTCCCCCTTTTTTATTCCCAAACGACAGGAGGGGCGGCTGGTATTTCTATATTTTTGAAACAGGAGCGACGGCCATTTTCTTTTGGAGGAAAAACTGGCTCCCCTCCCCTCCTTATTTGCGCATTTCGGGATGACTGACGGTCCCAAAGGAGGGATCGGGTCGGGGAATGCGGGAAAATGTTCTGTTTGCGAGCACGTAATGATTCCTCGGAGGGCATGTCGGCGGTTCCTCGTCCCGTTAGCGTTGCATATGGCTCAGCACATTGTTTACGAGGTGGGGACGACGGGTTTAAGAGGCAGGTTATGGAAACAAATGGGGACAAAAATATATCTTACTGGCTTTTTCCGAAGGAAGAAATGGGATGCAGTAATTGAAAAAATGGGGCAGCTTTAAATCCACTCATAACGTCCGAGCATCGGTCGTAGCTGAAACTCGTCGCATCCAAACTTTCTTTTTTTTTTACAGAAACGTTTTTGTTACTAACAGAAAAAAGATATTGTATAACGCCTCAGGCACCGTTTAGTTACGTGATATAACTTTCATTTTGTATGCTGACCGAGATCAAATAAGTTTTGCGACAGACGGTGACTGAATACAAAATAAGCTACATAAACTATTGCACTCTACCCACTTTATGTGGCGAATTCACAGGGTTGAATAATTAGGAACCAGGCACGCTACAAAAACACGGAGACACAGATACGTAGCTGTTAAGTAATCTCTTTTTCACTTCGAATCTAACGTATGCAGTCGCGACGCTGCTAGCGCGAACACGACATCCGCGTCTTTTCGTATATTCCGTTCAAGGGTTATTGGAAGGCACCGAATCTTGGCGCTTTGATTTTTGTGTCACGAGTGCCTCTTTCACTACACTGGCTGTTTTGATGAAAGCCTTTTAGTTTTAAGAAAACATAAAACGCCAACGATACCTTGTTTGGGGTAATGGTCTGGATCTGTGGACACAAGCTTTCCTGCCAAATTTATATTTCAGTAGAATCTTGAATTCGCATTGATCTGTTTTTTTTTTTTTAAATACTTCGGATTGCTTTCTACGTTGCAAGAGTAACAGCACGCATCGCCAAATGCCCAGTCTCCACAGAAATGTATTGCTGCCTGTCTGGACAAAATGGCAAATGTTTAGAGCATATCGTTAGCTGAAAGCGACATCTATAAGTGATTTTTTAATATCTTTTTTTTGAAAATGGTGGCCGACAAAACACAAGGTTACATGAAGATGAGTAACGTTTCCTACAGTGAGATCCTCCCCTAAAGATGCGTTTAAAATTATTTATAACTTTTTGATCCATTCACACCAGGCGCCGAAATTTTGGCATTGGACCGCTTGCGCCCTATCTGTGTTAAGAGAACACATCATTTGGCCGTAATATATTTCCACGGTGAAAAAAACACTCCGCATTTCTTTCAGACACGCACCATATTTATTGTTAGAATACGATTGCTGTTGCCTCTAGCATTTATAGAAATTACAATATCATAAATGAATTTCCTAAACATATTTGCAAATTGTAATTTTTTATTTGTATTTTTTTTTAGTTTGTGTGATTTGGTTCAATAGGGACTGCGGAGGTTTGTTGGCCACTTTGCTAGATAATTCAAGCTTTCCAAGTGGCGACTTGCCTGAGGTGTAAAGTAAAAAAAAAAGAACACAAAGAACGCTTTAAGGTTTGAATAAAGAACGTCACGTTGGCTTTTAAACTCGAGGTAATGTCCATCGCCAATGGCGGTCAATGAACCGGGTTAACTCTTCCGTGTCCTCGAGTGGCACTTGGCGGAGGAGTGGGAACAGCCTTTGCCGCCTCTCCCCGGACACTTGGAGACCTCTGCCCCTTTTGTTTCGGCAGGCTTTGAAGCGTCCACTTCCACTGATAGCTAGGACGCCGCCAAAGGGGACCTTTGATGTACCGAAATCAACAGAACCAAGTGGTACGAAGGCCCCGCTCGTCGGAACAACAATAGGCCTTATGGAAAATCATGTGAGCTGCCATTATCGTGTCACTGAGCCGCCATACTAGCGGGTATTTTCTCTCTTCCATGTGCAGGGTTGGGCAGAGATACTCTAAAAACTACCTGGAAACATAAGTACTGGGACACATTGCAAAAACACCTGAAATATTGATACTGAAATACATCTGAAAAAGAGAATCGCGAGATGTATCGGAGATGTATTCACAAAATATAAAAAGTAGTTTTTGAAATAAAAAAAAAGAACGCGTACTCACAGTCAGACGAAGCTCGCAGCAAAATCAACTATCTCTAAACCTGTTTCATGTGGTCGCAGTCACTGATCACATGGTCACGTCTTGTTAAACTCGGAGGCCTCTTCCAACATTGATTTGTGTCGTTTGAAACCAGCATCTGGTTTACGCACAAATAAGAGTTACGCTGCCACTGTGCTTTCCTGGCATGTGTCACCTTTGGCACTTTGTGTTTCGTAGTAGCCGCATTATGGCGGCTAGCCGCGCGGTGGATCGGTGCGCCGTTCGGGGGTTCAGTCCGCGCGGCGGAGCGGCTCTGGTTTTCCAGCTCCAGCCGCCCGGGCTTCGGCCGGTTTATGTATCCGCGTCGATCGGCTATTTTGAAGTTCGTTCTTGTCAACACGAGGATGTCTTCAAATGCTGTATGCAAAAGTGTGTGTGTGTGTTTTTTTTTTTTTTTTGTCTTTTTTGAAGGTTGGAATGGTGTTGTTTTGTATTCGGTCTGTTTGCGCGGACTAGCGAAAATGTTTATGAATCTGTCGTCGTGCATGTGCGTGGCCTTGGCATTTATATTCTGTACTTTTAAAATGGCGACACGAGGCTTTCGAGGATTTTGGGCGTATGGTGATTCCGAGAAGGCCGACCCAGGAGTGGAGCGAGTGTGATGTATGACAAACATTTGGGTATGCAGGAAGAAACAGAAAGAGACACCTGGGGCCTACAGTTTTGGTATGAAACACCGACGGATTGAAAAAGGGAGGGAGAGAAAGAGAGAGGAGAATATTTGAGTTAAAAACTGCACCCACACACACATCTAGAGGGGATGGGGAGAAGCATCCAGAGGGTCAAGAGAGAGTCGGCACCTGTGCAAGAGGGGGTGTGGTTTGCAATTGTATCGCGATACCGGGAATGCCGAGGTAAATGTATTCCGATATAGAAATACACATACGTGTTGAAAAAAAAATGTATCGCGATCTAGGTATATAAATGCAGAAAGTATATCCTAAATACAATCGCGATACATTTATATCGCGTACTGCCCCACCTGTCCATGTGTGGACGGCGTGTATCTGAATTTAACTGTGCTTCGGGATGTTGGGGCATCGTATTTTACATACACTTTGTTCTTCCTCAGTTCCGATGCAAGGAAGAATAGAAAGATGTCCACCGAGATTACGGAACACAAAATTGTCATCAACATGGTTGCGAGATTCGCCAGCATACGACCCAAACAAAACCGAAATTCTGTAATCAATTGTTTTTTTTTGCTTTTAAAACTGTTTGGGGTAATTAGCCCAAAAAAAGCAGGCGAACATTTCTTCCACTTTCTGGCCGGCCATCCGTTCGCGCATTCTTGCTGGGCACGGAAGGCGCGTAAGGAAGAGCGATTGAATAACAGTCCACAAAATAAAACAAACTCTCGTTTACTTTCGAATTTATTATTTCACCAAACATGTAAGTTGACTTGTTTCTAAATCCGAAATGAAACTGCATTATTGTTTATATGCACGGTTTGTACAAAAAGAACCGCGGAAGCTACACTCATGTGGTTTTTCCAGGGGAGTTATACGGCCAGGGGGAACTAGTATATTGGGCTAATCGTAACGATCAGTCGGCTAATTAAGTAAAATATGTCAATTAACTTTTTATTAATTGACAATATTCATATGGTTCCAAATAATAACGTGCTGAGCGTCACCAAAAACCACTAAATGAATTTTTTTTTTAGGAAGAAATGAGGCAGGGGACAGCATTTTACGGCAATCCGCAAAAAAAGCTAAATTTTAACGCGGTTCTAGCTGTCGCTATTCTTGTTATCGGAGGGCATCTCTTCACCCACGGTCCTGCTCCCCAGTGGCCGAGACGCGCAACACACGTGCGCCATTCTACCCTCCATCCTACGAGGGAGGCAGGCGGTGGCTTCGCGCCGCAACCAAAGGGGAGCAGGACTCCGGGCGCAAAAATGCGCTCAGTAAGCGGACGAAGAGCAGGCCGCTCCGCCATTTTCCGCTCTCTTATTCTTAGTATCACCAGCTCCGACTCGAGCTGTAGAAAAAACAGACAAAATATTTTCGCGACACGACATTCCCATGTCCAGTTTCGGGTGTGTACGTTGAGAATTATAATCTTGAAAGGCGCGTCAAATGTGCAGGTTCTTAAGGCGGCACCATTTGCAGCAAATTACTCGTAAATGTCAATCGCCTCAATCCAGAGGGTGCTCGGCAAATGACGAGCCTTAAAATAGCTTTCGACCTCCAACGGTCTGCGGTGTGGCACTGAGCGTGACGTTCGACTAGTGCCACAGATGTCGTCATTCGGCCTCGGTAGACTGCAGCTCTCTCAAGTGCGTCGATATAGAGTCTGCATATCGTCATGTATTCAGAGAGCTGGGAACTATCGCCTTCCAAGAACGGCAATTCTGATTCTGTGGACTAGACGTTGAACTTGCAGTCTTATGTACATTATTCGCGGGCAGTGAAGCCAAAGCTCTAGGTACCCTTGCGCTTGGGCACCTTAGCACCGAGCAAAGCTCCGCACTCGAGGTGTTCGGTTCTACTCGAAGGCCAGATAAAGTTGTCCTCGAGCGTCGTTCTGAGCATGCGCCGCGAACAACATCCAACCTAATCGCCGCCCGTGAATAGCAGTGTTACTAGGCCACCTTACTTATGGCCTTCCGTCGCTCGAAGCGCCACCTAGTGTTTCGTTCAAAAGCTGTGTGTTCTATAGAGTAGGGAGAACCGCCATCTAGACCTAATTCTGCTTCGAATCAAGTGTCTTGCCTAGAGCACACTGCAGTTACCATAGCGGCCTTGCTCCAAAGACGGTGGCGCGTTGAACGGCGGGAGACGAGTCGCTGGAGCAGAGAGGAAAGGGGGGGAGGGGTATTTGCTCATTTGCTCGTGTAAGCGGCGTCTACGGCCAGTTCAAAAACTGAGCTAATCTAGAAACGTCGGTGGATAACCCCCTATTGGAGTGCCCGATGGAGCTTGCCAGCGTACCGCGTGCTAACATGTCAGCCAAACTGTAGCGTGCGTCACGAGGTTTGCTCCGGTCCCGCAGCAGAGTCGGCGGCCACGTGTTTCTCGGCCAGACAGCTGCTAACTCCAGCGGCGGGCCTTCCGGAACCCAGGAGCCGTTAGACCCGCGTCCACCGACCGCTGTCGTCGCGGATTTATGCGGTCCGCCGGGGTGGGGGGATTCCTCAATATCCTCCCGGCGGGGGTTCGTGCGCGCGTCCGGCGCGCCGCGGGTGGCCGGAGGCGCAGCGGGCGTGCACGCGCGCCCCCCGTCGACCGAGCCCGTCACTGCGCCGCCGACACCTCGCCGCCGACACCTCCGAGGCAGCAGTCACGTCCGTGCATACGGCGACCTCCCTCTGGCGCGGCTCGGCTTTGTGGTGCGCCACCGGTCGGAATCGAAGGGAGCGATGCCTCGTCATTGGTATGCAGTCGGACTCCTCCCATTGTCGGCCAAATTAAAAACGACGTTGTGGCCAGGAAAGAAAACAGAATGGAAACTTGCGCAAACTAATTTCCGCGCAGTTGAGGACCGCTATAAGACAGCCCGCCTGCACGTTCGAAAGTGTACCCGCAGAATCCACGAAAAATTATCGATTCGCCAGGTTAGATTTAACCCGTTTTTTCGCAGTTGCGACGTGACCCGTGCGGCAAAAACAGCATTCTGAAAGCTGCGGTGCTTGACGCCGGAACTGCGTAATTGCGGGTAAAATCGTACCATGCGAACAATCAATCTTGACAATTCCATCAAAAGCTGTCGGTGACTTTTTTCTTTACGTGGCAAATACTATTTTGACGTCCACAGTCGAAATAATTTGAGTAGTATTTTTACGTTCGTCACGCCTTTTTCTACGCACGTAAAAATATTTTAGAAATAATTTTGACGCCCCGTGTATATAAATTGACTGCACTATTATGACGTCTCTCAAATTCTTTAAAAGCTTCGGACTAGAAGTGATCGAAAGTGGCCATAAAATAACTTGCCACCTTGCTCGAGCATGTTTCTGTCCTGCCCGTTTCGATCTGGATGAGCATCGTACCGGCGTGCGGTCGTGTATCACCACTAAGCGGTGCACGTTAAAGACTCCAGGTTGGCGTTTGTACCGCACTGTCTAAATTGCTCATGTACAGCGAGTGACTCGTGGCAACTTTGAAATGGCTGACCGACTACACGCTGCCATAAGTATTCACACAACCCCAATTATTGTTATTCCGTCGAGCATTGTGCCGACAAGTATCGTGCGCTAGACGATATACAAAATGCACAGTGCCATCTAGTGCGGTGCCGAAGAACATAATCCGTCTGACCAATTGCCTTCGGCGCTGGCAAACGCCTGGGCGCGAAAGCGTTGCTCTGAAGAACCTTTCGTTCGCACAAGCCTTCGCGTAGAGAAGGCGCTTTCGAAAAACATAACACTTCGGTTCTGCCTTTGCCGGCACTCTAAGCCAAATTTGGAACAGAAGTCTTCGTCCGTTATGCTGGTTGCGAAAGAGAAACCGCGACCGGTGGGGCAAAGAGCACGTACATGCTCAATAAGAACGTAAAATAATACTAACGCTTAGCTCGCGGGTGTGGGTGAGGATCTGTGACGGTGAGCAGTAGGCCTCTAGTGTTACCGACAATAGTTCCAATTTGACAAACAGCAGAGGAATCTCGACATAACAAAGATGGCAGTGCACAGACTTCCGTCAGACGTTCGAACCATTTCACATCTGGTCTATTGGCTGCAGTTTTTTTATAACCATATTTTTTAAGAGACCAGGAATCCAAGAACACGTTGAAAAACAGCTCAGCTAGGTATCATGCCGGACGTCACGTTTTCTGTGCTGAACGCAACGAGCGGATGATTATTTCACGTTATTTATAACCAACAAACTGAGTTCTGCATCTTTAAAAAAAATTGAGTCATAAATGTTTCAGTCGATTGTCGGAGCATAAGCTTTGAACCCCGACGTAGACTGCAAGATTATCATGTTTGGATCGGTGCGTCGGAAGCTTTGTTGTTCGTTTGCACCGCTCAAGAAGCAGCGCCTGAACGTCCGGATCGTTTAGCAGCCGGGAGGTGAACAAAAAGAAAATATGAACGATATGACAAACTCACAAAGCGAGGCCGGTGAGACTTTGCAACCGTTCGAAGACGCGCTCAGACGGTTCCGGAATAGTGAAGGTCGAAAAACAATTAAAAAATCTGAGTTGTACGTAGTGTTCGAATTGAAATGTGCTTTGCATACCAGCAAAAGATAAAGGAATTTCCCGCTCGCCTTTTGCGGATGCAGACATTTCACGTAAGTGTGCCAGCTGAAGGAACTTGCGAGAGCGAAGCATCCTCACGTTTCGGAGGAATCGTGCACCTGTCGAGCACACAGGCACACACTCGCTGAGTGAGACATTTCCATTGTCAAGTAGGACCGAAGCTTCGTAGGCATGCGACAAGTCACACGAGACTGCTTCCATACAACACCAATACCGTCAACAACCACGTTGGAACGAAAGAGCTGTCATTGATATTGACGGGAGACGTCAAAATAACGGGAAAAAAAAAAAACAGAAAAAAACGTCCGTATTTCACGAGGCCATTGCTCGCAACAGAAGTATGCCACCGCTGTCCACAGCAGTAACGAGTCGGGAAGGCGACATTTTGAAAAAGGATCAGTCTGGGAATCATCGCATCAAAGATGACGTTCATGCCCTGTTTCGCCGCCTTTATTAAATAGAGTTCGTGAATCGGGAGCGCGTTTCTGTTAACAATAAGTAGCGCTCTGGACAAGCCCCGCGCACTCGCGGCAAAGTGAATGATTAGCAAACGTAGGCTTAGGTTTTTTTTTTTGTTTTTTTTTTTCAATTCACTAAAAACAACGTTTTGAAAACGTTCCATAACTGCGTAGCTCTAATAAATGAGTGTGAGGAATCGGAAGCTGGCAAATTATTTTCTTCCAATTTTCAATATGCCTTTGCCGGAAAAAATATTGCTGACGATGAGTAGAGCGCCATCTTTGTTATTTGACAATTCTTTAGAAGCTAAACTATGCGAGCCAAAATGTGAGACATCATAATCCATGAGATGTGGAAAAACAAAGCGAGTCTAAGCTTGAGCATTTCTTCAGTTTTGGTGTTTTCTAACCGACTTGCATAACTTCGCTTCATGCAATTCCCTCCGGAAGTATAAGCTTGAAAAGCGGAACGTCTGGACCAAATGAACGTCCCAGAATTGCAAGGTTGGAGGCCCCCTTCAGATGGGGCAATTTTCCCAGCCTGCTTACGTCACAACTCCACCAGCAAGGCCTTCCGCGTTCACAGGCGGCATCTGTTGGGGATCGATTTGCTCCGTTTTGTTATCATCACAATTAAATGTTTTAATTTTCTGGCAGTATTAAGACACAAAGTCAGTTGTTACCTGGTAACTTTTTTTTTTCTTTGCATCATGATAATTCTTATTAAAGCCTCGAGAATAGAATGTAATCTTCCCGGAACTATTTTGTCCCAGAGAACAACGCATATAAAACAAAAACAAGTCAAATCCCGTGGTCAGTTATCATCATTAACATCACGTGAGAGGTCATGTGAGATTATCGCGTCCCTGAATGGCTGCTTCAAACGTCCCCCAGTTGCTCGCCCGTTTCCAGCATGACCCGAATAAAAAAAAATGTGTTGTTGCGCGGGCAAAATGGCCCCGACCAAAACGGATGTCCCGAACATTTTTTTTTTTTTTTGAGAGGGGGTGGGGGGGGGGGGGGGTCGTGAAGACACGCAGCAGTGCGGCCACCCCACGCCGCCATTATTCGGCGGCTACCGAATAATTTCACAACGAGTCGACAATATCTCCCCGACAACTCCTAAATAAAGCTTAGAGAGAAACAAAAAAAGGTTGCTCAGATTTTACTCGTCCGCATTAAGACGGGAGACATAAAATGTGCGGCGAGTTTAAAGCTGCGCCGTAGCGTGGCATGGACGTAGTGTGACGTCACAACTTCACGTCATGATCTGACGTAATGGTATCGGGCGACGCCGCCACCGCTGATGTCACGTGTACACCGTACACTCAATCTCACGGGTCGTAAGTGAGCCACATTTGGCGGTGGTGCGATGATTTTCCGTGGCCCGATAGTTTTTTGTGACGTCACGCTTTCATCGGAGGTCCAAGTCCTTAAGCGTACTCTGGGTTAAAAGCGGGGCATTTCTCAGTTCCAGTGAAGGTGGCGAACATTCCGCAGCTGTTCGACCCGAGCGACGTTCGGTAAAGCCCATTTCCCGAGGACGCTGTCGGCGCCCCCTTCCGCGCGTGAGTCAGTGCGCGGACAGGAGTGCGTCGCCACCCGCGTCCGACCCCGCAGGGATCCCACGCCAGAGGCCAGACGTCGGCCGCCAATATGCGCGCCCGCTCCAACGTCACTTCCAATCGGCCGGCCAATATTTTGCACCTCAGGTAGCCGTGGCGGCCCCCGCTGCGCTGGGCGCCCTCGCCGCCCCTCTTCCCCCGCTCTATTTTCATCGAGTTCAATTCCAGCCCTTTCCCCACTCTCTTCCCCCTCCCTCGGGGCCGCGTTCCTTCGGAATCTTTTCGAAAACTGGACTGGAAGTCATTGTCACACGAACGTCTATTGACTGCTGGACATAGTGAGTCACACGTGGCTGACCACACGAAAAGCGACTTTGCCGTGCACGATAAAAATCGCGTCTGCTCCCCACTGACGCGCCCGGAAAGCAGATTAGCGAAAAAGCGAATCCTGTGGGGAGTCTAGGGTGCGGTTCTACGGGGAGCAAAGCCTTTCCCGCTGTAAAAACCTGGCCACAAAAAAAAACAGCTCTTAGGCCGCCGCCATGTTGCTGATGCTGATGCGGCTGATGCGACTCTGGCGCCCTCTATCAGCTGGAAATTTTCTGCCGCTCTCTTGGAGTATGGAGACCATAGGTCGGCATTTTAGAGCCCCTTCATTCACCATCACATCACGAACAAAATGACGTCTTCAAATTCATTCGCATTCACGTCACAAGGTACTCCGACCTCCCAAAGTCGCGGCCCTTCACATCCCGGCGTTCAACCGCGCCAAAACTACATCCCCTTCACATCACGGTTTTCAAACTCCGCTGAGAATTCATCCCCTTTACATCACGTTGTTCAACCGCGCCGAGAATTCATCCCCATCACTTCACCGCCGCCTCAAAGTTCACGGAGTCATTCACCATCACCCCGAATTCATTGGAATTCACTATCGTGAATTAACCGGAATTCACAATCACATCATGAATTCATCCGAATTCACCATCACTTCACGAATTCATCTGAATTCACCATCACTTCACGAAGTTATTCACCGTCACGGTCAACACGAATTCACCGGAATTCACCCTCACATTATGAAATCCGGATAATTCACGAAGCCATTCAGGTTCATGCTGAATAAATTCGACTTCACGGCTGGTAGCCCTTCACGAGTTCGCAGTTCTTGCGGAATAGGACTGTGGCGCCTTTCTGTGTCCGCCACTTGAAACCAGGACCTGACTCGACAAAGGGCCACCACGCTGAGGCGCGCACGGCTACGCAGCGAGGCTGATGCCTAAACCGCTGAAGTCGAATAGGTCCCTGTCGTTTCCGGTAAAGGAAGAAAACAACCAGCAAGCAAGCAAGCACCCTCGTAACATGTTTTCCACCTATTCTGAATTCATAACCGTACTCCCTATCACGTCGAGAATGAAGTTTACGGTATTACTCCCCATCACGAACTTATTAAGTTCACGAGCCACTTACACCACAAATTCATCGTGTTCACGAGCAATTCACCATCACGTCACGAATTCATTGAGTCATTCACATCACAATGAATTCTTCACTTCACGAAGTCATTCGCAATCACAACACATCATGAGTTCATTCAAATTCACGAAGTCATTCACCATCACATCACGACTTCATTCACCATCACAAAGTCATTCACCATCACATCACGACTTCACGACTTCATTCACCGTCACATCACGAAGTAATTCAAATTCACGAACTCATTCACCATCACATCACGAATTCATTCAAATTCACAAAGTCATTCACCATCACATCATAATTTTTTTCAATTTTAAGAATTCATTCCGAGCCATTCAGATTCACGCCGTGAATGTGAATGAAGGTGAATGAGCGAGTTCATGAATGAATTTGCCGAGGTATGGTGGAGACCCGCTCAGCGCGGCTCCTACGTTCTTGCGGTTTTGAATTCGACGTTTTCTCGCCCCTCTTGAAAGTTTCCACTGAATTTGTTTTTATGCGTGCTGCGTACCCTTTTTGTTATATCTTCCATTGTGAGAAATAAAGCTGGTAAGTGCCTGCCATTCAAGCTCTTCTGCTCGACATTCACGGGAAACGAAGGAGGTGAAGGACGTCGAACGACCCTCGACGCGATTTTGCAAACCTTGTTCTCCCCCCTCTAGAGATAATCCGCGTAGAATCCTCAGTCATCTCCAAAAATAGTTGTCCGGGTTGGGATGGGAAACGGGTCAGTCGCGTTTGTTCCTTTGACTTGGTGCTGTCGTGAAAAAAGGAAGTTCTCCCCAAAACGTGCCCCAAAACGAAGTCATCTTGGATTCCATCCGATCGTCAAGATGTGACTGTCGTCCACTGTGAGTGTGTTATTTGAGCTCTCTCAAGTAAATGATTTTCGGATAACGCTGCATCGACTGGTACGTAAAATATATTGTTCGAATGCTAAAACTTGCTAAATTGTATGTCCCTGGCCTGTCCATCGGTAAACACGTTATTTGTGAGCGTGAAAAATGCATACTTTTCGGTTAACTTCTGTTGTAAATAATTTTCGACAGCTAAGCGCTTTGACGTTTGACACGCGGTTGATCGGGCGGCGCAGTCAAAACTTACCGTAAAAAAGAAAAACGAAAACTAACATTCCAGTCGCATTTCTTCTGTCGCGCGTACCCAACAAATATAGTTTACAGTTTTTTTTAAAATTATTTTTAGATGTGGTACAATGCTGTCTCTATGTCCTCGGGAAAATACATTCAACATAAAACACAAAAATGCCACTAGAAAATACAAAAATTTAGCCGCCAGCAGTGTTTGAAACTGCCTACGCAGGCTGCGCCTGTCGATATCACGGTCCACTCGTTTAGGGTTAGCAGGGACGCCGGTGAGAGTCTAGCCTCAAACCCAGTGACTGGGCTCGAAAACGGTTTGTTGACCCTGGAGTTGAGTGTTTCTTGGAAAGTCAAGAAGGTAGCGGCAAATTCTCTTTAAAGGGAATCATATATCCCTCCGCCACCTCCGCATCCAATAGCGTCCCATCGTTTCCGTGACGTCGCGGCCAGCGCGCGAGGAGGGTCTTGCCTTTCTGTACATATTTGCTTTATCTTTTGAGTTTGTCTTAGCACTGTGGAACCCACGAGAGGGAGATTAGAGTTTTCCCCCTCCGATGGAAACAAATACGACTTTCGGGGATTAGGGTCGCCCTCCGATGGATACAAAGGCTGCTTTCAGGGGCTGGGTTCACCCTCCTATGAATACGAAAGTCGCTTTATTAAAAAGTGGGATTGGAGACAAGTTGGCATCATTCTGTAGCCAATATCTATCCATAGAAGCGTAAGGAGCTTTTCTAGTGAACTCTTCATTCGCTTATTACACACAATACAGCGCACTATAGCAAACAACACTCACGCCTTACACACAAAAAATAAGGCAAAATTCAACAAACCGGCGCATCACGCTTGTGGAAGGAGCTTCTCCTACCTTCTTAACTTGTAACCGACTATACACGAACTCATCTCTGTGACGTCACGGCGCGGTGGTGGCGCGTCGGTCGCACTTCCGGTCTGGGGCTGTGGGCAGAAGTCCCCATGCCAGACGTGTATTCCTGCGTTGTTTTGAAAGGAACCAGAGAAAAACCTGCCTTCTCGTCAAAACGCCTCGTCTGGGGCCGTACCAAAACTGTCGAGAAAGGTTTGAAGGTCAGTTTTCAGCTGCTCGGTTCGTCCGAGAATCTGGATATGTGCCGTGAAAAGGGAAAAGCAGACGCCGTCGGACAACGATTGCTTGGGCGGGAAGCACTTTGGGTTGAATTCACGGATACTTGTGGTCATCAGATTTATTTGTTTTGTTCCAACATGAACGCCAGAAAACTGTCAAGTTGTGCGGACCACCTGTGGAGTACGTTCAGTGTGTCTTCAAGTTCAAACGGCCACCTGATTGTTCGAATTGTCGTCTGCTCTTTCAAACGTTTCTGCTTGTCGTCTGCTCTCTTAGACGACGCCGGTCCGTAGACCAAATGTTGGCCCGGTACTTGCGATAAGAAGTGAGTGCAGGCCTCAAAAGACTTAAATTTGAAGGTTGGTAAGCAGGCTCGATGTAAACAGTAAATACGAGGAGATGTTGGTCATTCCAGTGACCAACACCGACTTGTTGTTATGCCTAACTCAGTTGGTCCGATTCTGCTTGCGATTTTCAGTATCGTCGTCGACCATCTCAGCTACGGTTCACGCTTTTGCAGCCCGAGCAGCGTCGCGACTGAAAATTCCGAGCGAAATCTCATCATGCGAATCAGGCTTTAGCGTACAATCTGCGGCGTCCACGCGGAATGAATCGCCACATGTCACATTATTCACGCGACGTTTTGCGGTGTAACGAGCCTCGGTAATTACGCTGACGCGCTCAAGATAGTCAGACACCGCCAGCAAGACGTAGAACCAACAATTCGAACGCGAAAGAGGGCAGGGGGACTCACACCGACGCCGACAACATCGCATTTCAATGGTTTGTTTATGGGCGACGTCGAGTTTCTTGCCCACACCCCCATCGCGCATGCGCGGCGCCGGTGGCGTCCGCTAGGGGCGCTCCGGGCGCTCCGGGCGCTCCGGTTTGTTTGTCAACATGAGTTGGTGTATAGAAACGCATGCGAAACCTCCCCCGGGATCCGTTTTGCATGCGGCCCTTGTAGGACGCCAAACCGAGTTCACAAAAAGTCGGAGGGAGTGGTGTAATATCAATGCAGCACTGCAGCACCACCACCTAGATGCTGATAAGGCCCGCTTACTCTCCTCTAGAACGTCACACTAGATGTGTGATAAGGGGCAGCGCTAACGTTGATTTGCTTCCTCCCTCATATTTCTTATCATATTCGGGCGACCTCGTTAGTGCAAATGTGATTTGTGGAGAGGGAACAGTCCCTAGGCCTTGCACCTAGGTGCTGTTGACTGGAGTCGTGCGTGCCTTTTAAAGGACAACTCCAGCCAATTACAAACACTTCGGGTTAATGGTTGATTTTACATCGCGAGGTACTCATGAACGGTACTACGCAATTTGTTTCCCCAGCATTAAAATATTTTTCTTACAATCGTCAGCTGAAGATCATGACAGCCTGAACCCGAAACTTGTTCACATTGTTCCCGTGTTATCGTGGTCATTCTCAACCGCGTGGACATCGACGTCATGTGGCGGGCATGCGGCGCAAGTGTCTACTGCTTCGCCAGCTCCTCTCCGCAGTCTGCGACGACGCCTGTTGGACTGTTTCTTGGTAACCGCTTGCTTCGGGACCGATCTTTAACAATTACTTGTACGAAACTTAGCCCTGACGCGAGGTTCTACAGGGGTTGGGCAGCATCGCCTCACTCCAAACAGATGCTCTGGCTCGACCTCTGCAGACGATTTTACCACGCTCACGTCGGGATAGAAGAAACATACTGAAAACATAAATTGCAAGTACAACTTGAGGAAAAGGTCACCCATACGCATTTATTTATTATCTACGTCACGGAAAACGTATGAAACCGATGGGAGCGTCACAATGGGACGATAGTGTTCCTCTACCACCACCGCTGAGGGGACCAGAAAACCCTGTAATCCTAAAATCAAGGACCAGTTGACGTGTACACAGAATCCCCATTATTTGAACAAAAAGTCGCGCGGGCACCATGTTTTTTTTTTGTTTTCTTTAACGATCCGAGCGGTAGTAGAGAGAAAGAGCGCCGGATGGTTTAGCCTGTATACAGCACGGCCGTCGGTGGGATTATTGTCGTTGCATCTACGAATCGCTGAGTTCACCGGCCGAGCGGAAAGTTTGGCGCGTCTATTTCTTTAACTACTCAACGTAAGGAGGCGCAAGGGGAGTATGTAGGTCGTTAGTCGCCGCGACCAAGTTACAAATCGACCCTGTCGGTCATGTTGACCGCATTATGCTGTCGTGGGATTCGATGGTAACAAATATTAAGATTATTTAATTCGGTGAATACGAATTTCTTATAAAGTTTCGCAAAACGCAGGTTTTTTTTTGTAAATTTTGTTTTTGTGATTATGGACATAAACCACCTTGCCATATAATACTTCTCGCTTGCTACGAAGCGACGTTAGCCGGATGCAGCCGTAGCACCACAATGGTAAGGCAAAACTAGGCGCAAAGGCAAAACGGCGAACCATAGATCTCGGTTGAAAGAACGACGCAGTCAACCCCCCCCCCCCCCCCCAAAAAAAAAAAAAAATAATAATAAATTTGGTGTTGGCAACGGCAGGACGGACGCGAGTGGAGCTTTGCGGCTAATCGCGTCAAGCTTCAGCCTCTTCGCCCGCTCGGGGCAGGGATCCACTAACCAGCGATTTTACAAACCTCACTCCAATTCGCCTTTTGTGTTGCGCTGCGGCGCCATCTCATGGGCGCGAAGAGAAACAATATGGTTGGCCTCCAAGTGCAGACGGCTCTCGACTGAACGCCACGACCGACCACACTGGCTGTTGTTAGGTGAATTTTATCTTCCGTGGTGCCTAGTTTTTTCATAGTCGTGGGGCAGAATGCAGCCCCCAGGGCAAGATTTTACTCTAGGGACCTTTTTTGTTGTGGCGAACGGCTGGACGGAAGTGCCGCGTTCCATTAAGCTGCCCACCGACTCGCAGCTGGCAAGTTATTTGCAAAAAAGCGGAGCGCGATTCCAACGCCAAACTACCGAGGGGAAAACGTTCCGAGATGAGGGATACGTACGTAACGGTGAGATCCAATGAACTGTCCTCGGAGTCGACGTTTGGGCCCCTGCGCAGTATTTGCCTTCCTTCAATGACAGGAGGGTGTTACGTGGCCCACGCCGTCATCGAGAAAAGCACCGGTGCGGTGTTGGCCGGCCACTGCCTTTGCCCTGCCGGGTGAGTAAACTTCCTCAACTTTACGCACAGGTCACGGGTCCAGGCCTTCTGGAAAACCTGGTTTCCTGGATACCGCGGCACGAAATTCCGATGCACGCTGTTCTCTGCTAATGAAACGTAAGCGTAAAGGACGGGAAGCGAATAGGGTGTTTGTGCTTTTACTTGGTGCATGTGCGAATCATAACACTTCAAGCAAGTAGTGGTGGGCTTTTATCATCCCTGAACAAAACGTCACGCAGCACCGGTGTCGAAGTTTCTGTTTCCACGCCGTTCCTCGGCGCATGCGGTTGGGAGCGTTCGTGGTTGCTGGCATGTCTGAATACGGGAGGATACGCAGTACTCGATGATGCGCGTGCCCATGCCGGCGTACGACAGCCTGCATAGTTTATAGTAAATAAATATCACCTCAGACTACATACAGTGGCAACAATATGTTGTTTTCGAGATGATCATGCACACATCATTCATAAAGAAAACATTGTAATGTAGATGTCCGTCGCTCTACGGCAACGCTGACGTAAAAAAGTACGCACTTCGTTTTCCTATGTTAGTACCACGGATGCACATGAAGCATTCGCGTGTACTTGTTTTTTTTACACATGTTCGTCCTCCCTTCCATACCCAGCTGAGGCGCATGATTCTTTCTCTTCGAACGCCCTGCAAATCGACGATGGCGGTCGAGAGCGTCTCTCTTTTTAAATTCGTCGGTGTAGACGAAAATTGATGGCACGAAATCCTGGTGTCTGGGCGAGTTTGAGGGCTAGTCTGTAAAAAACAACGAAGCCGCAATAGTGTGTCACGCCCATGCGACTGGCGAAAAAAAGCGCACATAAGTGAGACCTCACTGGCCTAACAACGCGATCTACTTCACTGGCGTGCGATTTGCGAGAAAGCTTGTGAAATACGAGTGACAACAGCGGCACAACAACACGTTACGCAGTGTAAAGGTGAGCAGCTGTTTATGTCAACGCAATATCATATCATGCCAAGCTCCGTACTAGCGAGTCATAATCTACCAGTTCTCGCATGCGAGCATGCTTAAAACGAACATGCACACAGTTCTACTGACGCGGCGCCGGCACTGGCCTGCATAGAAGTACCTTCTAAGCTGGAACACGCTGGACTATGTATTATTTAGATACGTACCTTCCACAAAATGCCATCCGCAGAGCCGGAACGACGATGACGGCAGCCATGGACTCCCGTCTTCCCACTGACGCTTCACAGCCCTTATCCAAGCTTCTTGGCGCTGCCTGTCACGTTTTGCCGACGGGACACGAAAAAAACCCGGCTTGGTGCCAGGAGTGGCACGGGAAAACCAATTCTACGCGGCACTCGACGTTGGCATTAGGCTTGAGAGAGAAACTTAAGTTTCAAACTCGAGCCTAATGCCAACGTCGAGTGCCGCGTAGATTGCAGACGAACGAGCGCCGAACGAACTCGTTCGGCGCTCGTTCGTCTGCAGCCTTCGGTCTGCAGCCGAGGCCAACCACGATGGTTCCGAAAACTGCCGTTAGGGTTTGGCGCACGCGCAGTCGGATCTTGCAAAAGGCGGATTGAGGCCCACGTCCCCAAGGAAGGCGCCTGTGCTGTCCAATCACGACTACGGCGGACTTTGGCATAACCTTGAGGAGGTGGGCCTTAATTGGCCAGAGGATTTACCAGTAACGTTGGAAGCAAAGGCCTTGTCTTCTGGTTGGCGTTCTTTACCCTTGCATACCATGTTTCCTATTGATATTCTTGATTCGCGTGCATTTTTGCGATGTTGAATGACACGCGCAATGTGTACATCTGCCGAAGCAGCGTGCAAAAATTTGTAAACACGCAACAAATGAGGTGAAACACAGCGTCAGCTGACGTGGGACATGATCATAGCCTCATTGTAGAGTAGATGGACTGAATGAGTGGTAAAGGTGCGAGCGCGCACCATTGAGGCTCCATAGGAATTTCGTATTAAGCCGAGTAACAACCTGGATGAAAATTCTATAGCCTTTTAGAAACAATGTGGCTGTATTATTAGGTAGAGAGCATCTCAGCTGTCTGTGTAAGAGGGCAGCGTGCTTTCCTACGTCACTTTGGTACAAATGGGCACACGTGCTAAACGAAAAGCGCCGACCTGACAGTGACCAGGAAGTTGACAAGACCAAATATACTCTCACATGAAGGTTTAATGAAACAAACACACGCTATTAATACCAGCCTTCTGGCCCTTCGTTTAGAAACTAAAAACTCTTACCTGCCACGAGCATTGAAGGGACACTAGCGCATTTGCTATCCTCTTGCTTTCTGATAGAGAATTCATCGTAAAATTCTAAGGCAGATTTATCTAAGTTTCTCCAAGATAATAGTTGTTTGCGATAATTGCGGGTCACATGGGCCAAATCCCAGTGCACTGCCAGATTGCCCGGTGGGGACTGCTTTACCGGTCATGCATGTTACCTTGGTTGTTTGCTATATTGTTATCAGCGGTCCGTGGAATCTTTCGGTGGAGTGCCGAAAATGGCCCGCGTCGATTTGGAGCGACGTCGACGGCGGGAAACCGCCAAGTGTCCCAGTAACGGCTATTGCTGCCAAATGGGAGTTTTTGAGGTACATTTTATTTGTCACTGCTTAGTCAGATCACATTCTGCAATGGTATATTCGGCTGTCGAATTTCCAGCACTCCAATTACCCGAACCAGATCTGCGAGATCAGGAAGCACCTTCAAATCAGAGCTAGAAGGTCTGCTTGCCAACCGAATGCCAGGCAATTTTTCTGACCGGCTCGAGTGCCGACAAGGAACCGGATACGTTGGGTAACTTCAGCAACCGCTCCACTGCCACGGCGCAAGCTACCGCCCCATACCGAGGGTTTGAACGATACCGTTCATCCGTTCAGCGCCCCCGGCGTATATCCGGATGCCCGCACAAACACTAGCAGCCTTCAATGCGCACGCTGGCTTTCGCTGCGGTCCCGGTGATGCGCCGAACACCTCCTGTTCTCACTGCCGAGCTCAGTGGGATCAGGGCGGTACCAAAGGCGGCGGCGTCCGACACTGAATATCTCGGCCGTATCGGCTTCTTTCTCTTTCAACTGAACTGTGGAATTGGCAGGAGTCACGTGACCTGTCGCACCGCTCCCACTTCCAAGTCAGAGCGCCTCACAGTGCTACGAGTGAGAGTGTGGCGAGATCGGAAATTCTGAGAGCGCTCTGAAAGAACCAGCCCAATATACTTAAAGTATTTATGATAGTGTAACGACAACTAAAAATAAAAAAAAAAGAAAGAAAACGCGGTCGGAGCAGGAGAAACACGAAAACAGGACGAACGCTGCTGCTTTCGTTCTGTTTTTTTTTTTTTTTTTGTTTTGTTTCTCCTGCTCCGTCGGTGTCTTTTTTTTTTTTTTCGCTCTTTCTACATTATGAGCATTGCATACCTACTGGCCAAACTTTGGATGTTACTGGGAATGCCGCCTTCCAGCAGCCGAACTGTCATCGGTTTTCCAGAGCGCAGCAAGAGGCAGACAATCTACCAGCTGGATACAGCAGAAGGAATATGTTCCCACAACTGAAAACGAAGAAACAAATCTAGTAAAGTCTTAGTAGAATGCGAATTTTACGTTAAACGAGTCAACTCGACTGTTATTGTTGGGAAGCGCAGCAAACGGAGTTCCGTTTTCTTCCCGGTAATGTGGCACCTCTTTGCTGCGGAGTAGTGTCCCTAAAGGGGAACCCGCGGAAACATTGTCGCGGCGTCTACCGGCTGCTGACGTTTCAAACGTCCCCGAGTCATTTGACTCGCTTGCCCGTTTCAGTCGGGATCCGAACCAGCAATTTGTGATGGAGAGCATGGAACAAGGAAGCGTGTGGCCAGCAACCCCGATATTACAGGCAAAATTGGCCAGAATAAAGCGGGCCTAAGACATAAGAAAGGCTAAAGCTAGCGCATGAGCTGAATGTCATGTAAAGTCTCAAGCGCTGGCGCGCCCCAAGCCGAGGTCCTTTTTTCGCACTCGTAAGAAAAGCGCTGTTTCTAGCGAGTCCGCCCAGAGGCTCCCGCACTGAGACGCGACTTGATATTCTCGAGGCGCCAATTTGTATGCGCTTCAGCTTTCTTTTCAGAGTGAAGCGTTATTAATTGGTAATCTGCAGCGTTTCTCTTTCTCAAATCAGCGTCGAAAGCGTGCTCCCGAAGGTTGAAAGGGGCTGGAAAAGGCGCGGCTCCCCGTGCGCTGGGGTAAGCCCCCGCAGAGTAGGCAACGACAGTCCTCGCCGTTCCCGCATTCGTATCACGGGCTATCAATTCCCCCGGTTTTCAAGCGCCGGTCTCCGCCGGCTCCCTCGGGGGATCCGCACTGAGAATTTATAAGCACCGCTGGGACACACGGAGCAAATGAGTCGTTTTCTGGGGGCCATCCATCATATCTTGGCTGCCTAATGTCCTATGCGGGCCTGCCTATCCCCGCGTCGGGAGAGGAGAGCTGTCGGCCACAGTGTGGTTTTGCTGAGGCCTTATTCCGCTCTACGGAAAATCCCCGATTCTAAAAAGAAAGAAGTCTAAGAGGGCCTAATTAAAATATTAAAGGATGTTGCATAGTTGTACGGAGCATGCTGAACTTTACTGCTTTGTTCCTGGGTGAAAGTGCTATCGCAACGATTACGAATTGTCTTCCTTAGATCATCCCAAATTTGTAAAATGTAAAAGCCAAAGAATTGTCGAGCAGTTGTGGCTGTTTTTTTGTTTTCTGTTATTTGTAATTGTTTTTAAATTCTGCTATAAACGCGGCCACTGATGTTCAGGGGCCATGTTCATACTTCAGGTTACACGCCAGGCGCCTTCTAACGAAGTGACATTTTCATGAACAGTGAGCAATTTCCGAACCCATCTCTAGCTCTTGACCGCCAGCCAGCAGGGCTGCACATACAAAGCCAGGCTGCTCAGTACACTATGTTTGGATCAGGAGCTACCAGAGAACACTAGTGAGTTAAGGTGTGTCCACTAACGTGTGACTCTGGAAGTAGAAGCACATACAGCTTTCTTTATTTTTTTACGTCAAATTGTTTGTTTATAAGCTACTGCGTATAATTTAATGCGAATAGAGGCCGAGCTAAGTGTAAGTAAAGTGACCGGTCTCTCTACTTAAATTTTGAACACGTCACAGCCCAGTGCAAAGCAAACAATACGGGTTAGAAAGTGGGTAACAGGGGAAGCGCACGGGGACGTTAGAACACCGAAGTCCGGTTGACCTGGAGACTTTTAGTAGACCCTAAGGTAGAGTTTTGCTCTGCTAGCGTGGGATTGTGCCCTCACCTCGAAGCTTGGGTGGAGCACGCGCCCGATTAGCCCAATTTGCGCAGCATATGATCCATCGAAAACGATCTAGTGATTACTGGGTAGACATAACGCTCGCGACCTTCGTCTCTACTCACTTTTCGAAAGCGACCAGAGCCGTTCGGCGTTCGAACACGTTGGAACAGTGAATAGAGACAAAGGGAGCTTGCTCTCTTTCTACCCTCTTATCATTCCAAGCAGGGTTCACCTACCCGCGCGTCTCTTTCTCTCCCTCAGGTCCTACCCGTAAAATAAGCTCGCAGACAGGCCAAATTTACGTCGTTAGACACTTGTCTCGCTCAAACAACTGCCAGAGATTCTTCTGCTTGCGACTAATGTCACCTATACAACGCGTTGTATTGGACAGAGCGAATAACCAGTTTGGAATTAAAAACAGCGCGAAAAGACGAGGACCAGACAAACAAGTGACACGGACGTAGCGCTGACTTACAACTGAGTTTATTGAACGCAAAATCGCAATGTATATTTGCGGTGTCACGAACAAAAGGGAAGAAAGAATTCAGCCCATGTGATGTATCAGAAAAAAAACAACAATGATAATATATATATATATATATATAAATTAAAAAATAAATAAAAATGCGCCATGACGCAGCCGTGCAGAGAACGTGCTAAAAACGAGCAAGTTAGGGAACCAGAAAATTCATCTCTTTGCCTGATAGGGCCACAGAAGTACTGCTTACACATGCCGCACCCAACCCTGCTATCTCAACAGCCTCTAGAATTTCCCGAGTAAGCTGGTCCCTATGACGCTTAACAATCTCACCGTTGGAAGTCTGGTAGGCAACCACAGTCGGCGGCAATGAATGCCCAGATGACAGGACACGCTTGTGGAGACACTGTAAGCGTGCTCTCTTAACCTGTCATTGAGACAGCGGCCCGTCTGGCCAACGTAGCGCTTGCCACACGTCAGAGGGAGAGAATAAGCCACCCCCTCAGAACACGAGACGAAGCGATCTCGATGCCTCGT
Source organism: Ixodes scapularis (assembly GCF_016920785.2). NCBI lineage: Eukaryota > Metazoa > Arthropoda > Arachnida > Ixodida > Ixodidae > Ixodes > Ixodes scapularis. The sequence goes on along the minus strand of NW_024609868.1, from coordinate 162,142,714 downwards.
ACTGCAAGCCGTGGCCGCCCTCGGATTATGGTAAACAGCTCTGTACAACATGGACAACTTGTCCGGAGCAGAGAATAAAACGTCGACGCCACACCTGCCCGCAATGCGTTTTAGGTTGTGGGACAAGTCGTGTATGTAGGGAATGACCACGAACTTTCTTCTTTCCCTTCCAATTCTGTTGTTGGCATCTTCTTCACTTGTCTTAGGCCTGCTCTTGATATCTTTCAGCAAAGACTCGGCGACCGTTGTTAACACGTGGGAGGGAAATCGAGTATCTGCGAGGCGTTCAGTTTGCCTGTCATAGCTATGTTTAATTTTATGATAACAAGACCTACGCGGCGCATGTGTATAACAAGTCCCCGAAATTGCCCGCTTGAAAGTTTTTGAGTGAGCGGACTCGAATGGAAACAGTGGCTTTCCAGCACGGGGTTCATAGCTCCAACACACATGACTTGGAGAAATAGTTAAATTCAAGTCCAAATAACGGACGCATCCCGCCTCAGGCAATTCATGAGTCAGAACAAGTGGCGAAGGGCATTCACTAAAAATGCTTAAAACTTGAGTCATTGACGAAAGAAAGGATAAGGCATCGGCATGTAACAAAATCAGAAAATCATCTATGTCTAGATGATTCTATGTATGTATAGTCTATGTATATCTAGGTAAGTGACGTCTTAAGATGTGATTATTGTTATTCAACGTGAGTTTCGAAGAAATGTCCAAATATGTATCTACATGCAATTATGCCCTAAACTTGATATCTATTTTTGTCTAAGTTGTTTGAGGTATCGCATTTAAGTTAACACCACATACAGTACATATCATTGCCATCTGCAGAATACAAAATAATGTATTTATTGTTTTTCACGTTAAGGAATAAATTAACTTATTTGAGAAGATTTCTAATAGTGTTCAAGTTCAGCACGTCATTAAAAGAAAACTTTTTTTTTTTTCGCTTCACGTTCCTGGGACGTGTTTCTTTTAGCCTGTACACATTTTGGTAAAAGAAACTTGTTTCGAAGTTCTGAACCTCTGAATATGCAAGAATACAACACTTCCGGCAAATTCTTGATAGTTTTTTTTTTCCAGATTTTTATCCTTGCATTTATTTTTTTATTTTTTATTTTTACTATTGGCACAAGTATTTAGGTCGAAAAGACATAGCTTTGAACTTCCGAACCACTAAGCATGTGACGAGTAGTACCTTCTGACAACGAGTTTCTAACAATGACCATCTACGCAATCTTTTATGCAGTGAAGAGCGACAGTAGCGATATATATGCATAAATACTTTCAGATTAAAATAAGCTCGACCTCGCCCTCTTTCCCGTATTGTTTCCTTTAACAGTCCGAAATATTTGGAAGGGGGGAAGGGAACTGAAGACCCCCCCCCCCCCCCCCCCCCCCCCCCCCCCGCTACTTTCTTTCCCCCCGTTTTTCCTCTTCCGACGCCACTTGTATGGTAGAACGCTCCTCAATCTCGAGTTCTGTCGGCTTTTGCGAGGCGATTCCTCCTTCCCAGAAAATAAACCCCCAGGACAATTACAAACTTAACTTACTATATTCCAGCGTCACTCGGGCGGCGTTCGATCGGATTATTAGCAGCGTGCAGCGGGTGGCGAGGTGGTTTGCCAGGTCGCTTCAAGGTTTTTCTGAGCCTCAACCTCCTGCTCGCCCCTGGCCGTTTCGAACTGGATGAGTCTCGTAAAACAGTGTGTTCGTGTGATCACTACTGCGTGATGCAGGTTAAAGACCCCCCCCCCCCCCCCCCCCCCCGGGCTGGCGGTCCCAATTACTGATCTATGGTCACACGTCACTCTGCACTGGCAAATATTCCAGCACATCCGGGACACTCGTCGCCTCATTTAATTGCCTGACCAACTTCGCAGAATCTAGATATCACACCCTAACTTTTCTAAACTTGATTTTGTGGAAACCAGTGAGTCGTGAAAACGTTATTTGAAACAAACTGTGGAGGAATTTGAAAACCGGACTTCGAACTTTGAAAACTTGGACTAGAAAGGAATGCAAAATCTTCGAAGTTTTTTTGTTTTTTTTTCGAATGTAGCGTTAAAAGAAAATCGAAACCTTCGAACTTTATGCAGAAAGAAATTCGAAATCTTCGAATTATTCGAACTTCATGTCTATAACAATTCGAAGCGTTCGAAGTTTTCGAATTTTATTTCCAAAGAATTTCGAAATCTTCGATTTTATCGAACCTGAAGTAAAAAATATGCGAAATATTCGAATCCGAAATTTTAGAAACCGTGAAAGTTTCGAACTTTTCGAATTCGAAGCTTCACTGTGATCGAAAGTTGCGAATTTTTCGAATTCGAACCTCGGTCAATACGAAAATATCGAAATTTTTCGAAATTGAACTTCAGTTCGCTTCGCAAATATCGAAACCTTTCGAAATCGAACCTGGGGCGGTTCGCGGCATCCCTATAGTTACACTGAACTAGAATATAGGGGCAGTGGAAAAAGTGTCGGCGGCGTCCCATCGGCCGTGTGAAGCCAGAAGTGCAGACTGCCGCGAGTGGCGCTGTTGTCGAAATCCGGAGGACATGGCTACTGTAACATGGGATATGGCGTCGCGTACGTTTGGAGAGCGATAACTAAATAAATTCTGGGCCGCTTCAAAAGCACTCGGGCATACGTGTCATAGACCTAGAGGAGATTCCTTATAATGAATTACAGACTGCTGAGCATCGCCATTGATGGTACAATTGACGGCGCGTATGCCCGAATTTGTGGGAAACGCCCCCTTTTTGGCTGATTTTGGCGTCTGAGGCAACATTTGGAGAGCGATAACTAAATAAATTCTGGGCCGCTTCAAAAGCACTCGGGCATACGTGTCATAGACCTAGAGGAGATTCCTTATAATGAATTACAGACTGCTGAGCATCGCCATTGATGGTACAATTGACGGCGCGTATGCCCGAATTTGTGGGAAACGCCCCCTTTTTGGCTGATTTTGGCGTCTGAGGCAACCTTTGGAGAGCGATAACTAAATAAATTCTGGGCCGCTTCAAAAGCACTCGGGCATACGTGTCATAGACCTAGAGGAGATTCCTTATCATGAATTACAGACTGCGGAGTGTCGCCATTGATGGTACAATTGACGGCGCGTATGCCCGAGTTTGTGGGAAACGCCCCCTTTTTGGCTGATTTTGGCGTCTGAGGCAACATTTGGAGAGCGATAACTAAATAAATTCTCGGCCGCTTCAAAAGCACTCGGGCATACGTGTCATAGACCTAGAGGAGATTCCTTATAATGAATTACAGACTGCTGAGTGTCGCCATTGATGGTACAATTGACGGCGCGTATGCCCGAATTTGTGGGAAAACGCCCCCTTTTTGGCTGATTTTGGCGTCTGAGGCAACATTTGGAGAGCGATAACTAAATAAATTCTGGGCCGCTTCAAAAGCACTCGGGCATACGTGTCATAGACCTAGAGGAGATTCCTTATAATTAATTATAGACTGCTGAGTGCCGCCATTGATGGTACAATTGACGGCGCGTATGCCCGAATTTGTGGGGAAACGCCCCCTTTTTGGCTGATTTTGGCGTCTGAGGCAACATTTGGAGAGCGATAACTAAATAAACTCTGGGCCGCTTCAAAAGCACTCGGGCATACGTGTCATAGACCTGGAAGAGATTCCTTATAATGAATTACAGACTGCTGAGCATCGCCATTGATGGTACAATTGACGGCGCGTATGCCCGAATTTGTGGGAAACGCCCCCTTTTTGGCTCATTTTGGCGTCTGAGGCAACCTTTGGAGAGCGATAACTAAATAAATTCTGGGCCGCTTCAAAAGCACTCGGGCATACGTGTCATAGACCTAGAGGAGATTCCTTATAATGAATTACAGACTGCTGAGTGTGGCCATTGATGGTACAAATGACGGCGCGTATGCCCGAATTTGCGGGAAACGCCCCCTTTTTGGCTGATTTTGGCGTCTGAGACAACATTTAGAGAGCTATAACTAATTAAATTCTGGGCCGCTTCAAAAGCACTCGGGCATACGTGTCATAGACCTAGAGGAGATTCCTTATAATGAATTACAGACTGCTGAGTGTCGCCATTGATGGTACAATTGACGGCGCGTATGCCCGAATTTGTGAGAAACGCCCCCTTTTTGGCTGATTTTGGCGTCTGAGGCAAAATTTGAAGAGCGATAACTAAATAAATTCTGGGCCGCTTCAAAAGCACTCGGGCATACGTGTCATAGACCTAGAGGAGATTCCTTATAATGAATTACAGACTGCTAAGTGTCGCCATTGATGGTACAATTGACGCGCGAATGCCCGAATTTGTGGGAAACGCCCCCTTTTGACGGTTGAGGCAAGCTTTGGAGAGTGATAACTAAATAAATTCTGGGCCGCTTCAAAAGCACTCGGGCATATGCGTCGCAGAACTAGAGGAGATGCATTATTATGGCTTATAGAGTGCTGAGTGTCGCCATTGATGGTACAATTGGCGGCGCGTATGCCAAATTTCTGGGACACGCCCCTTTTTTGCCTGATTTCGACGTCTGAGGTTGTGATGACTTAAGAGATACTGGGCCGTTTCAAAAGCTCTTGGGCGCACGCGCAGCAAACCTACATAAGATTGATTAATTAGCAGTAACAGCGTGCTAAATGTCGCCATAAATGGTACTCTTCATGTCGCGTTGGCCAAAATGTCTGGACCACGCCCACTCATTTTGGCATTTTTATTTTTAATACCATTCTTGGGGGGGGGGGGGGGGGGGGGGGGGAGGAAGTGGAATAGCTGGTGAAATGAAATTTGGACACTTTGTAAAATATAGTTCGGATCAAAATACGTTTCGACTCCTTAATTATTCAGCGCTTTAAGTATAATGTATTTGAGCTAATTACGCGATGAGAACAAAAAACAGAAAAAACCTGCATTCAGGTTCCGTGTTTATCAATTAAGAAAATATTCAGTGTAGTTGCCGTTTTGTTATACATTACATATGTTGCTAAAAAATGTATTTAGGAACGCAACAACGTCACTGAATCCTCGAGTCTCCTCACCAACTGCGGATTCTTTTTGGTATTTAAAGTCCTGAGGAACCACTTTAAATTTAAGTAATTTGAAAATAAAAAATGTTTCCATGGAGCTAGAGACATTGGCTATATATATAGCAAAATGCAACTAAATTGATGGTGTGGTTCTCTTAGGGTTTGCATTGAATGTTGAAAAGACGTATGATTTTTCTGCGGTTCGCCATAGGAACCAATGAGTAAAAGTTTGGTTGCATTTTGGCCAGACTTAATATAAACCCAGGACCACGAAATTTCTCGAGGAGGTTGAGCGCAGCGTATTAAAACGTGACAATAAAGTGCAAAGCGATTGAGTGATTAGTTTTCTTTGTATAAAAAAAGATCGCTTTGGTCCATTGAGTTACGGGCGCCGGCGCAACGGCGGCCGATAGATGGCGTAAGTAGTGGCGGCGCTCGCCTGTCCGAGAATCCTGGGGTTGGAAGACCTTTGCAAATTTGGCTCCCGCAAGCCGTTCAAAGATGATGCGGTCATGGCTCGCGTAAAAACAAGTAGCTAGGCATTGGTACCCCAAGTCGCTAAGCGGCTTGGGGGACATGAAAATGAACGACATGAAACTTAAACGGATAGATTATTCTTGAAATGGAATGCTCATAGGCTACTTGGTATATACACCAAGTTACGCGATTTTTAGAGCTCTGGTAAAAGGAATGTTCAATTTACGAATTTTTATCATTTTCATCTGGCGACCAGGCAACACTGCCCAAGTTAGTCACACCATGGTGTCCATAAACCACGTGACCATGAACACTCTCTCATTTTAGGCGCCCCCATGATTGCTCAAGCTCTCCTCGTCGCGGTACGATCAAAACCGCTCACACAACTCGGTAACCCGAAAGCTTCTCGCTCTCACTCCCGGCCCGTTGACCTTCCATCCTGCATGCGCCTGCGAGATATTCCCGGACGACGGTGACGACGGCGAGTTCGTCCGTTACTCGTCGTCGCTGGAGCTGGTCGCCAGCGGGTCGCAGTCAAAGTGAACAGCTTCCAACATCTCTTGATAGCAATCACTCTCATCGCTGCTTAGATCAATGTCGAACACTTCGACAAGGCGAGCGATGCCGTAGACGTAATCGTCACGGACCGCATGCTCGAAACGTGGAAGGTAAACGAGGAAGCTGAGGCTCGATCGATACGCCAAGAGAGCCAAGTCTGTGAGTGCGTGCAAGGAGACACCGCGCTGGAGGCTGGCTACGTAGCCAACCTCCAGCTCCGCCCGGATCTGCCCCTCCGAGGGGCCCGCATATAAATCGATTTATACACAAAACTATCGCGCTGTTTTCAAGACAAATTTAGCAGGATTATGGGAACGTACAATGGGTCTTAGCAGTATAGTTATCTCATATTTTATTTTTGACGTGTCATAACCCCTTTAAAGGGAACTACGCCTTGTAATCTTAACATGTAAATCCAACCTATGAAATGCACTTTTGACGAAAACATGATTGCTAAGTACAGGCGCTGATTTTTATTGCCCTTTAAATTGAGCCTGGCATTTCAGACAGCCTATATTCGCAACTCCAACGCCTTATAGGTGGCGGGGCGGTAGTTCCAAGATGGCGGAAGAGCCTAGGATAGATTCTCCAGGATATCCCGTGCGCCTGCTCGCTGGCGCTGTTCAGCGCGCTAAAAACGATTCATTTGTCTACAAATGCGAAGCGGTTAGGGGGAGGGGGGGATCATATCACAGGTGACGGAGATGCTGATGCGCGTTGGGAAAAGGAGCCTGCTGTTATTTAAACGTTGCAGAAACCTCAACTTGCGAAGCTTTGTGGTGAGCGAGCGTGTTTTAGGCACCGGCCATGTTACTGTTTGTGGCAGAATATTTTTGAGGGTAATGGTATGTTTGCGCTTTGCCTGGCTATTAGTGCTCTAAAAAGAGAGCCGCGAACGGTGACCGTCAAGCTTCGGAAGAGCAGCGTTCACAGTATTGGTGTCTTCGCGTCACAGCCGCACAACTCACTGCTCACCATCTCGGTTTTAGTGTATTGGAACACGTAATCAAACTGCTCTATGGTTATTGATAGAAAGTTTGTAACCGCAGGCTATCGTGTGTTAGCCTTACAACCGCAAGCAAGCACAATTTTCAGTGCGCGCCAGGAACGTTGTCGTGCTCATCACTAAAAAAAAAAACAATGTTGTAGTCCTTACACCCCTTGTCACATATTCGACACTCGAAACTTCACTTCGCCGTGCAGCCCACTGACGTCAAACTGAGGGCCCCAACTTTTACGAGAGGCTTGATGACGGCGCAATATAAGATATTAAACAGCTAAAGTACGCATCAAAAAGTACAGAAAAGAAACAACACCGAGGTTTTGCAGTAAAACCAAGAAAACCCCGATTACGTTTTTGTTTTTTTTACAGCCATTTACACTTAGTTAAGCTATTTTACTAAGTTGTACAACTCGGCTATCAAGCCGCTCGTGAACGTTGGTAGCGCCGCGGTCGAACGTCAGTCCGCTGTACTTAAGTCCAGCTGAAGTTTAGGGGTGTCGTACGCTTTGCAAAAACTGCCTATTAGCATAATCGGCGTGTCTAGGGGTTTATGTATTGTTCTATTAAGAATAAATATTTTAATATACCGAACATTTTTTGAACCGTGTTATTTGCAACATTGCGATCCCTCTGGCCAAAACTCGCGTTCTAAGCTCTCGTCACGAATGGCTGGTTAACACAGATGCGCTTAAAATGCTTCGACCATTTCTTTATTTGCTTTGTAATTACCTGAAAGCCAGTACGGGTATTCTGTATTTTCAAAGTGCTTGAAATTAATGGTCATGTTCCTTGTAACGACCTTAAAACGCGAACCCATACCCGATTTGTATTGCTCGCCATACCTTTGCACGACGAGTTTTTTTCTACTTATGACAAAGAATAGATTTTCTGTAGACCGTTCTATAGAGCTCTACATTATTAGCAGGAGCCTTTGCCGCCGTCACATTGAGCAGAGATTGAGCTGGAGGCCATGCACAAGACTAGAAATCCGCAGCGTATGCGGTACACGTAAAGTCCCTAATGAAATTAGACATCCCGGTTTTGCGTGCAAGGCTGTTGCAAGGCGGAGCACAAGAACTACTCTCTTAACGCGCTTACTTTCTTTATTAAAACGACTTCACACATGAAGGCCGACAGTCCCTGCCATCGTTTCCACGACGCCGCCGCCGCCACCGTCCCCGCTCCTCTGGTTCTCCGTTCGTCCGCGGGAGGGCGAGCGGCGCGCTGGAGTTGCGAACAGAGAAGATCATTGTCCAGACAGCGGGCGCAACTTCCATACGATTCCTATTTCTCGTGTCTTAGCGGCTGTAGATATATGTTAAGGATGTCTCCTCGTGTCACTACAGTCCAATCAGAATACCAGGCGTATAAAGGACGTAGCTATGGGTGTTTCGAGTCCTTAATCGAGGTTTTTGCTTTTCAACATAGCTAACACTGGACTCTGTCATCTGTTGAACGAATTATAATACGCGTCGGAACTTTACGTGCTACACGGCTCTGAGTTTTATGAACTGCGCTAATGCGTTCTGGAATATTTGGGGAAGCCAATCTCAGTTGCGTTTTAAATGCGAAACTCAGAGATTAAAATTGGATATCCTGACTCGTTGGATCCCTAGACTCTTTCTATATAAGCCAGTGGATTCATTGTGGGTCGAGAGGTGGCAGTTTCAAGAGGTCCAAAGTATCCGGAGATTGAAGGGCAGTCGATAGGTATAACAAATCAAGGCATCTACGGGAGTGAAACGGTTCAACGAATAAATCGATTCAAAGAATTAAGCGCTCCAATAAGAGATCGCCTGACTCGCTCGTCCGCGATTGTAATAACTCAAATAAAGCAAAGTTCGATGCTTGGTAAGCATTTATTGGGCACATTTTTCCTTAAGTCGTTTGGAGTGTACTTACCATGTAAAGGTAGCTTTCATTAGATGAATGTAAGCGATGCAAAGTGTTCCGCTTCGGGCTGCCCTTCCCTCGAAGTTAGGGGGTATTGACGCAAGAAAGAGATCCTGGGCCTTTCTCCCGGCGCGCGCATGAGGCGACGAAAACGCCAGGCCTTCGCGATGCGGCGCCATGGCATCAGCTTCGTGGCGTAGGGAAAACAATCCTAGTTTTTGTCGTTAAACTATTAGCTATCAACTGTAGAGTTCCTATATTCTTCTGAGGTGGTGTCAAGCGTGGAATTGCTCAATAGACACTCTTCAAAATTCAGTGCCATCTGGTGTCTGAAATAGCAGTTTCTCTTTTTGCTGTGCTAATGGCATTAACCCACTTGCAATATTAAGTATTTAGCCTGGCTACCACCACTTTCGCTATTTAACATTTTACGAGAATGTGCTTTTTACTTTACATTTTTTTCTGGATCCTACAGTTTCCATGGTGACACATACACAAGCGGCAGAACGGAGCAGAAACCCGCATTTACCCCGTGCATTTCATACATCAAGGTGCTTTAGAGCCGATTATGTGCCGCCAATAGAGTGACTGGACCAGAGTTAGAAATAAACGCTTAAGCAGCCCAAGAAGCAGCATCGATTTTCCATTGAATTCCTACGTCACATTCTACTAACGTTCCGAATACATAAGCCACGCATCCTCCAACTCGTAGTATATTTAACGTCTTTCATGAGCAGTAACTACAAGGACGCCATTAGTACGACACATATGCCTTTCCTGAAATGCGGGGAGTGATCAAAGTGGCCAGACTGAGTTTCGGAAAGTGTCTATTGAACTGCAAACGCTGACTTCACTCCTCCCCGCACTCTCAGAAAGAAAGGTGTATTATTACACCCCTTGTCCAATGTAATACACCCCAAAACTTCAATTCGACGTACAGCGCCCCATAATCGAACAGGCGGCCCCAAAGTTTACGAGGGTCTTGATAGCCGTGTGGTACAACTTATTAAGATAGCTGATGTACGTATTAATGACTAAAAAAAAGATTATCAGAGTTTTCTTGGCCGTACTGCAAAAACTCCGTGTTTTCTTTCTTTGGTATTTTATACGTACTTTAGCAATTTAATAAGTTATATCGCACCGTTATGAAGCCCCTGGTAAAATTTGGTGCCATCTGTTCGACTATAGGGCGCTGTACGTCGAAATGAAATTTTGGGGTGTATTATATGGGACAAAAGGGTGTAAGGTGATACCCCTTTTTTTTAGAGTGCGGCTTTCCATCGGAGTGAACGATAAATCTGATGTTGAAGTTGCGACTGCTGTCGAAGTTACGCAAGACCCTGGGCGGACTTCCCCCCGTGTGAACACCCCTTAAATGACAAAAGCTGCGCTAGATTTGCATTTTTTTTTTTTTGCCTTCTAAGTTCATTGCGAAGTTGTTCATCGGAAGACCTCATTCATTATTGCCGCGCACTGAGGTTATCCGTTTTATGCCTCTTGTTTATTTGTCACAGCCGAGTCTGCCACCATCTTACCTAGCACGATCAGCTTCCGAGTATAAATGGCCGGTACTGTCTTCACTGAAAAACGACGCATTTTCTGGGGCGCCTTCGTGTGCGCTTTGCTTATGGGGTATGCACACGAAGGAGAAATACGCCATTTTCCTCCGTGGATCGCGCATCACGTGAGACATACGTCATCCCTTTTTGGCACCTGGTGCCGTCCTCCTCCGAGGCTGAGGCGGGGAGGCTTCGTTCTGTCGGCACGAAAGCTCCGCGGATGGGCGGCGGAGTAGTTCGCATTTAGCTGCTTTTAGCGATGCTCTTTTGCCTCGTCTGGCTACAGGGGCCACCGCGTTCTTTGCGCGCTTTGGGAATCGCCTGCGCCATAACTGCTGTAGTAAAGCCGTAGTAGAATGCCAAAGATAAATGACGGCGCTGATGGGCACACGCGAGCCGTTTCGATTAACGAAGACGTCAAGTGGCACCCGAAGGAGTCTTCGATACTCCACGGAGTCGCTTTCTAGCAGCTCTTCGTACAACTGGTTCTGTATACCAAATTTATACCTTCTCCATCCCGCCTTCCACCCAGACCCTTCTTTTAGTGGGTAGAATGTCGTCGTCGTCCGTTTCGAGTAGCCCTGCTGCCATAAAGGCATACTGCCGCTTCATCCGCGACACCATTTTCCTACTCTCGACAACGGCCCGCGTGCTCTCTCTTCAGCCTGCTCCGAGCGTTGTTGTCAAGAGTGACACTCCTAAATTCGGCTCGTAACACTGATATCCCTCACGGATCCTCGCTGTCCGTGTGGATACTACAGCCGAGGAAGGAATTTCCTGGGCTGCTGACGTCACGACATCCGTCCGCGGAGTTCTGGTTCGTGTGATGACATTTGACTCTTCTGTTCCTAAGGCTTAATTTTGTTGGTTTTCGTGCAGAATCGGGGGAAAGAGCGTGTTTCCCTACGTCCCCTTTGTGTTGACCGCGCTACGGCGACATTTTGTTTTCATCGATTTTTTTGTATCTTCCCTGTGAGCGCTCGCTGTCGGTATCGGGTAGTACAAAGTATGCCATCACTCCAAACAAGGGGAAATTGAGGCACTCCGTTGTTTTCTACATCCACTGGACCTGCGGTGCAGGTGCGCTTAGTTAACACAGAGTAAAACATGTATCGGCATCAGAAAGCTCGAAGTGTCTAATACTTGTTGAGCCGGGTGATTTCTTTCAGAGCGGCAAAGATTGCGACCGTGCACTCTGTCACGTTCGCCCGGTCCAACACGCGAAATGATTGAGACAAGACCAGGTGAGACAGAGGCATGTACATACGTAATAATATAATGAAAGGAAATCAGGAGGTAGTTATCAACAATAAAGAAAGAAAAGGAAAAGTTCAAAGCAGACCGGAGTCCCCGTGGTCAAGTCCCCACAAAAGCTCGACTCACGCCTGACGTGGCGGGGCTTCAGGAGCGTAGCGGGGCTCGTCGTGGTCTCAGGAATCGGAGCGTTGCCGGGTTCTTCGTGGCTTGAGGAACCGTAGCGTTTCTGGGCTCTCGGGAACCGGTGCGTTGCTGGGCTCTCAGGAACCGGAGCGGGGCCGGTTACGGTGAGGCTTCAGGAGCCGGAGCGTGGCCGGGTTCTCGGGAACCGGAGCGGTGCCGGTTTCGGTGAGGCTTCAGAAGCCGGAGCGTGGCCGGGTTCTCGGGAACCGGAGCGGGGCCGGTTTCTGTGAAGCTTCAGTAGCCGGAGCGTTGCCGGCTTCAACAAGCGACGGGTCAGAACTCCTGCACCTGCCCTTCGATTCCTGAGACCACGACGAGCCCCGCTACGCTCCTGAAGCCCCGCCACGTCAGGCGTGAGTCGAGCTTTTGTGGGGACTTGACCACGGGGACTCCGGTCTGCTTTGAACTTTTCCTTTTCTTTCTTTATTGTTGATAACTACCTCCTGATTTCCTTTCATTATATTATTACGTATGTACATGCCTCTGTCTCACCTGGTCTTGTCTCAATCATTTCGCGTGTTGGACCGGGCGAACGTGACAATTGTGGCATAGTTCTTTTCCGCCTTGCTTAACCGTCTGCTTGCGTACGCGACAGGGTGCAGTACGCTATCTTTTTCCTGTAGAAGGACTGCTCCCAAACTGACGCTTGAGGCGTCTGTACGTAGCACAAATTCCTTGTCTAGGTCGAGAGCCATGAGGATGGGAGGTTTACACAATTCCTCCTTCAGGCGCTTGAATGCCCTTTCCCGCTCGTCGTCCCACTGCACCTCGTTGCGAGTTCCCTTTTGGGTCAACACTGTCAGAGGAGCCGCCACCTCTGCATAGTTAGGAATGAATTCCCTGTAGAATCCAGTCAAACCCAGGAAGGACCTGACCTGTCGTTTTGTTGTCGGCCTTTGCGCCTCTTGGATCTTCGTCAGGATCTCCTGTCTTGGGGCTACTTGGCCTGATCCCCATCTGTGGCCGAGAAAGCATATTTCGTGAAATCCAATTTCACACTTTTTTGGCTTGACTGTGATCCCCGCATCGCGCAGCCTTCCGAATATAGCCTTTAGTGCATCTATGTGCTCCTCCCACGAGTTTGTTGCCACCAGAACATCATCGATATAGTGGTGTGCATTCGGTATGCCTCTTAGTAGGATCCGCATCAGCTTCGTGAAAGTCGCGGAAGCTGTCTTTAAGCCGAACGGCATGAATCTGAAATGATACAGACCGCTCAAAGCTGAGAACGCTGTTTTATGCTTCGATGATTCTGTCATGGGGATCTGCCAATATCCTTGGCTAAGTCTAACTTTGTGAAGAAACGTTTACATCCCACTTTAGCAAACGTGACATCTACCCTGGGAATGGGCTCGGCATCGGCTACCAACACGTCATTTAGCCGCCTAAAGTCAATGCAGAATCTGCTGGACCCATCCGACTTCTTCACTAATACTATAGGCGCGTTGAATGGTGATGTTGATCTCTCGATCACTCCCAGCCGCAACATCTCTTATTTCCTTTTCCACTGTTTCGTGTACCTTTATCGGCAGAGGGTACTGTTTAACATGCACTGGTGCCTGAGTTGTCAGCTTCAGATCGCACTCAATCAAGTTTGTTTTTCCGGGTAGATCAGAGAAGATTTCTTCGAATTCTCCAATCAAAGTCGCAACTTGTTTCTTCTCCTCTGTACTCAGGGCCGTATTCACCAGTACGTCTTGCCCGTTTTGTTGTCTCATCAGGGACAGAGTCGGGACATCGTCTATGGTGTCCCGACTCGAGCTGGCCGACCTGGCGAGCCTGCCAGGTTCGAATCCTGGCAGGCTCGCCACAATTGTCACGTTCGAGGAAGGAAGGGATGACTTAGATGCATATTTGCTACGCTTTGAACGTACTGCAACGGGAATGTGTTGGCCTCAGCAGAAACGGGCGAACGTGACACACTCATCCACAGTTCACATCAGGTTCGTCCGGACTATGCAGGCATGTCGACTTCAATAGTGTTTTCTCTTTTTCCCTTTCTCTTAAGAAACCCGCATTTGCTTAGAAAAGCCTGGATGTTCAGTGAAACCCTTGGGAAAGCATCTATGGTAAATGTAGGCATCCCACACTGAATTCGACTTTACTCGCCGGTGATTCAGTGTGCATAGTCTCTGGGCTCGCGGGGAGGCCGGAAGTCCCGTGACCGATAGGAGCAAACAAAACTTTGTCAGACATTTGCCAATAAGTATCGGTCATATCGCTAAACGGCGTAAACGTTGACCACCCTTTAAAATCCTAACCCCCCGAAATTTGGCTTCAGTTCTTGTGATTTTTCTGCTTGTAGTCTGAACTAAATGGTTACGCGTGTTGCGCTTACGTTTGAGTGTGCTATAAAAGATTGGCACGTTGCGTCCGTGGTGTGAACGTAGCTTTTAACCCTAATCATACGGGAAACTACGGTCGTTAAAGTGGTATTCACACGGGAAGACGTCCGCGGGGCGATGCGCGTGTCGGCGATAGGGGGTGCAATTTTCTCCGCATAGTCGTTCACTCCGATGCCCGGGAAAGGAATGTAAGCGTTTGTTTAGCGCCTTTCACTCTTGAAACCACCGCAAACGAATTAAGCGAGCCATACATTTGACGCCAAATAGTTTCTCGACAAATTATTATTGGAAAAAAACAAAGAAAACTGTTCTGTCGCCAAACCAGGATAGTTTGTGCCGCCCGAGCGTCACTCCCATCCCCCCGCCTCGTAGCTGACGTCACAAATACGCCTCGCGAAAGCTTGACGTTTTCGTCAACTGATACGCGCGCCAGGGCCAAATCTGTTTCTCTACCTAATGTGAATACCGCTTTGGAGAGCATTCCTCTAAGGTTGACTTAATTAACGCTATACCACCCTTAAAGAATATATCGGTCCAGAAATTGTAATTCCTGGGAAACTCGAATCATTGACCAATGGAAAACATGACCGTCTCTTGAGGGCACAGAGCTGCCCGTCCACGCCCCAGACTCCGAACGGTTGTCTTTCCCGAGGGAACCGGGCCACAAATTGAGGCGACCCTAAAATCCGGGGTCCGCCACCCGGGCAGACTGGTCGGAGCTGTCGCCTCGCACTGAATATAGATGGTGACCCGCCGGGATTAAAATAGTTTGGGCCCAAATGCCCGTTTGAGCGCGACCCGCAAGGCGGGTCTCGCTGGAGATTCGTCTGTCCGAATCCCGGCCGGCTGAGTGGGTGAAGAATGGGGCGAGGCGTTCCCCTCTTGTTTCTCCCTGGGGTACCGGAGGGAGCCCGCTGCATGTTGGCGTTCCTACATAGGAGCCCGTTCACTTTTAAGCTGACTGTGCTTGCCGAACTAATCCGCCGATTCCCTTCCATCACCTGATCACTCTCTCTGCGGTTGGGTAGGGCGGGAGCGTGACCTCACTTGGCGAAATAGAGACATAGTATTGGTCAAACGAGCTTCTAGCTCACACCGCACTTTCAGGGTAGCGGTGAGCGGGGTTTTTCGGCTTCTTTCGAATGTCACGTCTCAACAGTCTTGTACACGTTACTAAAAAAAATTAATCCATTACAATTACTATTACTCTTGGTTGAAAAGTATTCGATTAGATTACTTGATTACTCGACAGCAAAAGTAATTGGACATTACTTTAAGAAGTAACCGTTACTTCTCCGATTACTTTATCGTGTGAAGACTTACATTTTTAGCGCTCATAACAATGAACTACTTCCAACCTATATTTCGCATTTTCACAAGTATTGAAGAAGAAACGGTTTCCCTCTTCGTGGTCGTTGTACCTTTACAATGCGGACACAAGCATAGAATTCGTTTGAAGAAGTTTAATGATTTGGGCGTTCACCATTTGGGGGGTAGGGGGGAGGTAGGGGGGGGGGGAGGAAGAGCGGAGGGGGTTCTAGATCTTGACAAGCTTAAGCAAGGGTTTTCGCTCAAACTTTGCGTCGCTCATTTTATTATTCGCATGCGGATGAACACGCGTGTTATACAAAAGACAGCAGCTCCAGGATTTGAAACGGATCATGTGTAGTATCCATTAGCGGAAGAGATGGCCCCGACCACTTCTCAACTCGGAACCTTGCTTGTCACAAAGACCACGTAGGGAAAATAGGTAAATATTTGAACTGGCTTTGTTATATTTTGCATCCGCTTTTGACATTCTTCGGTTCTGGTTCTCCTACGGGCTCCGAGTACGTACCGTATGCAGGATTTTTTTTAAATTTTATTTGAGTATGTGTGTGCTTGAGGTGGCTAGTTTGAACGAAGGACTCACAAAGCCACATTCTGCTCTCTCAAACTTCACCTTCAATTGCCTTTGTCACGCACTGGGGCTTCCCTGGGGTTTCCCACTCCCAGTACCAGCGCGAAAAAGAAACGGACTTTCAACAGAAACTGCACATACAAAGGGGTTGACCTCGTTTCCTACAGCTCCGCAAAGATCTTTTTTTTTCCGTTCGAAAAAAGAAGCAAATTTTATTTTTGCCATTTCAGAAAAAAAAGGTGTGTGCAGGGAGGGTTCATGAAAAAAATAGTAACGGTTAGAAGTAATATTTATTACTTCAAAAAGTAATCAGATTACTTTTGTGATTAAGGCCTACTACAAGTAAACAACTGATCACAAAATTACTCCAAAATCTACTCGATCCCAAGTAATTTGATTACTTGTAATGCGTACGGTACAAGTCTGCGTCACAATTATTAGAAGGTCAGAACCACTGCACAATGGCGGAACAACTGACATGCTGGAACGCGCGAGTCATTCCTTCAGATAGCGAACATAGAGCGCGGCCAACGATAGGAGCCGAAGTGTCAATGAAACAGAGTCGGAGAATCGACGTCACTGAGCTAATCACCTATTTTCTGGGTGGGCGTTTGCCTTCTGACCCGACCAAGCGCATACAGAGTCCCGTGACATTGAGGTGTTTGGCAGCCATTGTGTAGGAATTCCACAGCTGCCAACAGATCACATTATTTCGGAAGGGGCCTATCGCTGTCGCCGAACCACATCTGAAAGGAATAGGCCGGGTTGTGCAGTGTGCAGGTATCTGGAAAAAATATATTATAAAGCAGACGAATATTTTTTTTTTTGTTTCAGTACGTCTCCTGGTGTGATATCCTGGCAATAAACACGACCGATTGAGTTTCGCAAAGACTCCTACCCCTGGGAACCTCGCTGTAGCCACGCGCGCCATCGGTCGGGGGCAGAAGTTCCCGCAATATAAGGTCGCTCGTTTAAGCGATGCCTAGAGAAATGAATGAAACTATTATGTCAGCAAGCTTTCGAGCGGTGCCTAGAAATACGAATCAAATTATGTGGTCACCCAGGTACTAATGTTAAAGTACTAACTTGAAATGGTAGCACAATGAATATCTCACCAGCCATGTATAACACCCTAATAAGTATCGTACGCGCCGCAACGTTCCGTCTTCATTGGCAATATCAGCCGCATAAGCAGTGGAACTAAGTTGACGTGCTATATTATAGTGCTTCATGACGCCTGGGCATTGATATGACCAAGAACGGATGCTGTGACATGCGTCGGTCGTGTGCCACTAATCGTAAAGACACAAACGCCCCAGCGGTAATTGATGCGACCTCGTCGCCTCGACCTGATTACACATTTATTTTTTGGTCTTAAGACAAAATGATGCAACATGTCTTTAGAGACTTGTAATTCAAGGTCATCAAGGACCCATCGGGTAAAATGTAAAAAAGAATCGAGAATGATTTTTTTGATTGCCGCATAAAGATCTCAAAATTTTGACTTTTTCGATTTTGACGAAATTTCCGGGCGCAATCGAGAAAAAAAAAAGTTCGAACAGTATAACGCTAATTAATTTGCTGAAATTTCACAAGGCGGAACACTCGACACAAATATGTCCAGCTTTAGAGCGTAAATTTGAAGCGACTGAAAAATTCGCCGAAAAATGAATCATTATGTAAGATTTGCTCCAGAAGCAAAGTTTGGCATTTTATTTCGCTTAAAATATATGCTCGTATAAGTTAACTTTTACTAATTCTGAGAGAAAAATATGCCTGCATTAAACGTAAAAAATGTCACGGTGTAGAAAGTTGTATTCGTTATTCCTCCAACCTTAGAATCTGCGTCATCACGCAGTTGGGAAAATATTTTTTTCACTTTTTTCTCGAATGAGATTTTTCTCACGAATACTGCGAAGTACCTTCCAAAAGTAAGGTCTGTTCTATTGTGTGGACAGGCTTCACTACCTCATAAAAAATTTAATTGGCAACAAAAAATAGGCAGGATACCACCATGACCGTCCTTATCTGAACACACCCTGGGAGGAGCTTGTTGGGCTGCTTAATTCTACATCCTTGAGGATTCTCGCTCAAGTTCACTTTTTGGCAAAGCTGTTTGAAGCGCATCCGGCCAGAAAATACCACATTGATTCTGTACCTCGAAGCAATGGCTTTTAGTGGGTGCGCTAAAGTATGAGCGCATAAAATAACCGCAAAACGACATCACGTTTAGCCTCTAGTTGTAGTGTCTTGACGGTGACGGGCCAAGAAGGAATTTCTGCAGGCTGGACTTCAGAGGATCCGCTAGAAAACCAGCCTTGGCAAGCCTCTGATGTTGTAAATTGAAGCTTTTTACAGAAGGGAGAGGTCATGATTTTGTCACGCTTAACCGTGTTAGAATTGGCACTTCTAAGGGTAACACCGGCTTTTTTGTGCCTTGTTGAAATGCCCAGCAAAGCCCTGATGGGAGAAGGTAGAGGTAAATTTCTAAGTATTGTAAACCCTCGGGCGAAGTATCTTCCTTTGCGAAAGTGCGCCCTGGCGAACAAGAAGTTAAGGCTTCAACGATTCTCTCGGGGAAATCCGAGCATTTATGGATGACCAAGGAATCGTGCACACATCTAAATACCTTGCACTCATCAGAAGTGGCTTCCAGTCGCTGTTTAATGGCCTAGTCCACAATCGACAGATAACCTTCGGTGAGAATTGGGGCCACACAGGACGCTATGCACACTCCTTTCTTTTGTCTGAAGTTCTTCCCCTCATATTCTACCAGGGTTGATTGAAGGTGAATGGCTATTAAGTCTATGAAACATGTCACTGACACACCGGATGAGTTCTGAAGATCAGAAATCCCATGCTCGTAAATAGCATCAGAAACGTACTCTAGGAGTAATTTTTTGTCTAGGCTATAGTACATGTCTTCTATGTCTAGCGAAAACATGGCAATTGGGGTGGAAGCAGAGTGCAAAGGACTGATGCGTGAAATAAATTCCATTGAGTTGGAAACCTTGAAGGGTTGCTGAAAGCGAACATCAGAAAAATGGTTCTGCAAATAGAACCCAAGTGATTTTTTCCAACAACCGCTTTCGGAGATGACACTTCTAAACGAAATTCCTTCTTTGTGTGTCTGCAGAAAAAACTGATAGGTACTGATTTCAGCACGACCGATGGCTTCCTTCAGCTTTGGGAGGTTTAGCAAGCAACGCAGATATTTGGCCCTTAAACGAAAGGAACCGGAAGGCCGAGTTTTTAGAGCAACAACATTATTTCCAAATGTACCCTCTTCCGAAACAACAGAAAATCTCGTTTTGTCTGCTTCAAGTAACTTCATGTGTTTTTGACGAAGTTCTTAAAAAGCAGCACGGATGGGAAGCTCACCCGGTCTAGGGGGTGGGTGGAAACAAACAGCCCGGATGGCTGAACCGGAAAGTCTTACCGCTGGTTGTCTGAAATCGAGAAAGCCACTTATTGCACAGAAGCTAATTGGTCCTCCTTTGTGGTCGGTATGTCCGAAGTAAACACGGGGCCCTTCGAGAGTAGTTTCACAGTATCTGACGAAAGAGGCTCTTCGCACAGTAAAACAGGAGAGTCGAAAGTTGGCGCTTTGTTGCTGCGACTGGAAGCGTTCACGGCTGCAACGACAATTTTCCACGATAATTCAAGCTGCTTGGAACCAGCTTGCTGAATAAACTGGAACGATGGATGTGAACGAAAGCCTAGTCCAAAAATCTTCCCCATGTGGCTAGAAAGCACGGCTTCGGCGACACTTAGCTTCTGTGATACTTCTTTTCTTGACATTTGAATTATGCGGTAGCAGGACGTCCAGTTGGAGCACCGAAATCCAAGCGCTGGTTCGACCCCGGGATGGCAAACAATCATTCAGAGGCAAAGGCCAAGTGAACGGAGTATTAGGCGAAGTAGAAACATTCTGGAGATGAAGTAGGAGGCTGCGAAGTAGGCATTATAGGGTCGAAATTCAGAGATTCATTTGTGGGACGTGGACAAAACATGAGCTACAAGAAACATTGAGAATATAAACTTGGTAGCCTGTTGGTTATTGGACACAGTCGACAGAAGGAATAACACACTTAACAGAAAGGGACAATGGAAACTTCTTTTTTCAATTCGCAATAACGCAGATACAGATAGGAGGAAAGTTGATGCCAGAGGCACCAACTTTCCTTTTATGCTAAGTTACAGGAGTCAAAGTACGGCTGGGGCATGGCTATGAACCCTCGAAGAACTGAGAGGTTTTTCGGTTATGATAAGTACCTTCAATCGCCTGCTGGGTGCTCCTGTGAACGATTTTTAAATGTCCCAACGCCTACATCAGCCGCCCGGATCGCTGATGTCTAAAAAGGGTACGCTTACTGCTCGAGATCGCTTGATCACTCCATACCGATGCACGCTAGCGGAGGATTTGCAGCGGATCTGGCGGGGCCGGCACCAGACCAAGAACGCGATGCACGTGCAGCAGGCTACTCGGGAAAAGTCCATCTCACGGCAATGGCAGCGCTACTGTTTTGCCAGCTATTGCAGCGGCCTGCGCTCCTCCGGTGCATGACTTCCGAGATTTTTCACGTGCTCCGCTCCGACCTCTCCAAACGCTGCGCTGCCCAGCAGAAAAATCGAGTCAGTTCTTCAAATCTCCGCTTTCGATGCTGATAAGAAACAAAAGACATTAACAGAATTGCCTTAAATCACGCTGTCAAGTGCGAGCCCGCGGCATGAAGCTTGCTTTTTCAAAACTGTTATCATAAGCGGAATATAAAAATGTTTGTCAATCTCTGTCAAATTGTAATTTTTATTCGGTGCTTCGGCGTTTGCGCTGTTATTTTTTTGATGATACCTCATAATGCAAGATTTATTGCTAATCTATATTTTGACTCGCCTTCTCTGTTTTTTACTGAAAGGATTGGACGAGCAATTTATTTTAAGACAACACCGTGGGCGTTTTTACTACACTTTGCGCGCTTCGAAAATATAAACTTTTAAATTTCGATGAAATTCTTTCATGCTAAATATTCGTTCGAGTCTTGCGGTGTGAGGCAGGAGCACATTTCGCGCTACTCCTAACTAAAGGAAAATAGAGGAGGGGTAGTGAGCTCAGCGAGCGCTAACGGCTGCCGAACATCGTGTCAACCGCACAAGAGGGCGCCACTAAAGCATGGGCTTTAGTATTGCATGCTTGACATTGCATTTGCTGTGCTGCTGGCGTTGTCATTGTCGTCGTCCTCGCCGGTGTCGCCGTAGTCGCTTCGACATAGCAGTTCACCCGACATAAGCGACGGAAAATACTCAGAAAGGATCTGAACCGGAGCCAGTTTGCGCTGCCAAACTGCCAAATCAAACCTTCTCGTCGAAGGCCCTCCTGAACGCTCGGATCCTCGAGCCCACGCTACCGCAGCCCGGCCCCGTACATCCGGGAACTTTCCGCGCTCGCCTCTTCACAGCAATGTATGGCGTACGTCGGCGACTGAACTCACTACCCACCCTCTAGTTAACTGTTGCCTAAGGTCAGTATAGTGCCACTAATTAAGCTAAGCTTCAGAGTAACGGCAGTTACCCATGTTGTGGCTTAAAATCATGTTTGCCAGTTATCTCAAGCTTTATCTGAAATTACACACTGTTAGCAAGTCCCGTGTATTTGGCGAATATTTGGGGTGAAAAACACGCTATTTACACAAATTACCATAAATTTACACGATGAGTAACGGATAATTCGTTCAGAAATCATGCGATGTTGTAAAAAACGTGTTTTGGTTCGCTCATACACGCATAACCGTGTAGCCGACCTCGGTAACACGCATCGCCCCCGGCAACGACCGCGGCATTGCCGGCTATCGAAGCACCGGAATGCTTGGGGACACACTTAGAAAGGACCGTCGAGACAAATGCCGCGGAAAGAAACATGTCTCGGAGACAGATATGCACCAAAAGCAATTGCGCCATGTCGCAGGACGTTGGCGAAACCCGCGCTTACCGTTTCTCGCCGCCATCTTCTGGTCGATGGCAATGCGGCTTCTCTCATGTCGCCCATGTTTGTATTTAGTTTAGGGGTCCTGATAACAGTTTCTTAGACACCACAAATAAAGTTATGTGTCTAATTATTCGTTCCAAACAGTTAAAATGGATATAAAAAGCGTGTCCTCGATGTGACCACGTGACATTGCAGTTGGTTTCGTTTTTGCTTCAACCTTCAACTGCAAGCGATCCGGCCACCGCGCAAGCGCAACGCCGATGAACGCTGGAAGCAAGCGCCGGTTGGCTTTCGTTGTTTTTGTTTGACCGGAGAAAATCTGGCAAGTACGCATGGCGCCGCTACTGTTTTGGTTTGACGGGACGCGAGAAGCTTCGCATACAGCTTCGGAGCTTGCGAGCACATAGTGAAGACGTGACCGGAGAAGTGCCCCTGTGATGTTCCTGGAAGACGGAAAGTAGCATTCGTAATCGTCGTGTGTGCTTTGAAAGCGAAGGGAGTCACAGGGTCCACGAGTTCGCAACCACAAGCCAAGGTTCACGACAGCGCGGCGTTGACTTCGGCGATCTCGTTTTGTTTGGTGCAACCCGGCGATGCGAAAAAGAGCTGAAACATTCGTCGTGTGTGGTGCGGTGCTTTGTATTCCGGGTCTGTTTGAACCACGCTTTTAACACGGAGCGCAAATTGTTTGTTGCGTGGTGGAGGTTCAATGGGTACAGTCCCGTCGTCGTCAGCTGATCTGGTCCAGCTGGTCCGGGAGGACGCAGCGAGCGTTTTTAAAAGTAAATCTTCGTTCGTTCCGTTTCAAACTGTGGAAGTATCCCGACACATACCGTGAGTAAGAAGCAGCGGGCGTTTTCAACAAAATTATGTTGTTTTAATTGAATAATGGACTCCGGATTGTTGTCCTAAATCTGCCGTTTTTTATGCTTCGTGTTGGACTGCGTTTGCATAGCGACGCACACCGCTCGAGTAGATGATTCGGTCCTGCAACGAGTTTGTTGCGCCAATCATGCGGCGTGAATAAATTAGGGCAAGGTGTCCTACCTGCCCACAGATGCATGTACTGAGACCATTTTTTATGTTGTGAACGTAGTGCTCTTTCTTTATTTTGGAAGACGCGTTGGTGCATTTATTATGGTACAATCACTTGAGAGTTGAGAAATTGGAGAGCGAGCAAGCTTTCTCAACTTTGTCTCTTTCTCTCTGGCACTGACCTGTTTCAGTTTCAGTAGGCATATCTACTAGCAGGTACAAACTGCTCTAAAGCAGGTAAAAAACGGGAAGCTTAGGACGGTACGGACTCCGTATTTCGCGCTTTTCGCAAGCTGACAGGGTAAATGCTTTTGTGAGATATGCGGAATGTGCAAGCGATTATGTTATGCCCGTCGTTTGCGTCTCTCCAGCAAAACGAATAAGATGATCTACTACAAAGGCGCAATCACAAGCCAAGATTTAAGATAGCAGTCGTTTGCTTCGGTGATCCGTGTAGCTGTATTTCACCCTGCTCTCTGCAACACCGTGTCATGACGAAGAGCTGGAATGGTCACGGTTTGTGCTGGCCTCCCGGTTGACAGAAACCCGCGTCGCCGCATCGGCATTGAGTGCGCTTGGGTTGTTGATGCTCAAGCCTTTCATCCGCGGCTTGTCGCCAGCTCATCCTGCTGCTCAACGGTGAGGAAGCGGCGAAAGTAACCTCGGAAGTGAATGTAAATCCTCGTTCATTCAGTTATCCGGTGTCAAAGTGTGGAAGATGTCCAACGTGTACTGAGGGCGGGAACTACGAGCGTTTTGCCTTGCTTTTATAACCGAAACCAGACCAACGAGATAACTGCCTTGCGTACTCTAAAATGACGGAAGCAATAAGTTTCAACAGGTCGAGTACGTCATCGGGGATGTAGGCGAGACGGTGCACACTGTTTAAACGCTTGGAGTATCCACGAGTGGTACCAGGAAAGCGACGTCAATAGAGAAGGAGCTCGCGATTCAGCATAATGCACTGCTACGGGCCCGTGTATCTTCAATGTTCGGGGTGGTGGCAGTATAAAAAAAAGACGCATCAGCGCCCCACACCAGTGTTCACGAATAACACCGGTCACAAACTCCCAAGCCCCACCGCTCTTCTCGACACCGACACGACATACGACAACAAACTGCATCAAAACGCCCCAAAAGTGAAGGCGTCTGCTCCCGTACTGCAACTGCTGCAACTAGCGGAAGTGAAGTGTTGGGCGGATGTCCGGATGTCCTTCACGAAAATATATAAAAAAATATATAAAAAATGCTTTGCGCAAGGATCATTTTCATTTATTTTTGTATACGTAATGACAAAATCCCAATAATTTGTTTTCCTATCTGATTCAAGCTAGTCGGACTGCTCATAACACTGGTCAAGCAAGAAAATAACAAACATTTGAACTTTTTCATGACCGGTTTAAGATTTATTGTTAACATATCGTTATTTATTGCAACGGACTAACATTATAGATTTTGCCTCCATACTTTTTAAATGCAAACAGTTCTAACACACGGCTGTCCATTGCGCCGTGTTTTGTGTATTCTTCTATAAATCTGTAATGGTCAGCGACCAAAGAGCTCACCCGCACATGTCAAGCTTATATGCGCCGCGGGGAGAAATGGATATCGAGTAGGAAGTGTCGGGCATAGTGTCGGTTGTTGTGTTTGCGTACATGTCGGTGCTGTGTAGCTGTGTGCTGTGTTGCCTGCTTTGTATGTAGGGTTGCTGTGTAGTCGTGGTCGTTCGCAGTGTTACCAGACTCGTCTTTTTTTTTAAACAGGCTGCTAGAAATCTCGATAGGTGGCGCAAGTTACCGCCCGATTCTAAATAGTTTGCTCAAGTTGTTTATCTATGTAAATTCGGCATTCGCTTTTTTTTTTTTTCTTTTTTTGTTTAGCGGCTTGTTGAAGCTACTGACGCCGCCGACCGCCGACAACGCACGTACGTAGCTTTGCAAGTAGCTACGTCCGCCGCTTGGAGACTACTGTGTATAAAAGACATCGAACGAGAACTAACGCGCCCTGTGTGCTTTCAATTCGGCTGAAAGGCGCGCGGCTCGCTGGGCTCGTCTCTCGCCTGTTCTCGGTCGCTGGCCGCCAGGTTTCATAAGGAACACGCTCGAAACGGTTTTGCGGAAGGCAGACACGGTGTAGCGTGTTAAGTTTACACAGCACCTCATGTGTAGACGGAAAACACAGATGGCCTCGTGTAAAACGAACACGTTTCGACGTGTCCGCTATGGGACAACGGTTTACACGTCTGGGCGTGTTATTTTTGCTAACAGTGTAGGAAAGGCTTTGCCGTCGTCCACAAATGTTTAAGCAGTTCGCGTCAGAGCAGAGGATTACTACGTGAGCGTTCTTGCACCGAATCTAATGCTGAGGGAATCGCCATTTTGAATCATGATGGGAAATTTGTCAGCTTTGCAGAATCACAACGATGGCATCGCCCACAACAATATCGGAGAACAGAGTGCCGATTCTTTAAGCGTAGCTGATTTAGTGGTTCTAGTCCCTTAGACCGGCGATAATGGTGATGATTTGAAAAATGATTGTTCTATCATTAAAGCTATGTTCAACAATAAAGCTATAAAGCTATGATGATAACTCGGAGCTCTTTTATTTTTTTTTCAACATAGTTACAGTTGCGCACCGAAGGACAGGGACAGAGAAGAGGAACACGTAGACGGCAGACGGGCTAACTTATACCCGTGCCACACGGGCAACTCGAATGCCATTTACAACGAATGGCATTCGTGTGATCAACGAATTGGCTCGCGATCTGTCGCACGTGGAATGCCCCACGCTCGGAGTGTCGCGCGCTGTTTGGCCGATCGTTCAATCGTCATTCGTAGTATATGGCATTCGAGTTGCCGTGTGGCACGGGTATTAGTGCACTTGAACCAAGTGCACTTCGCCTTTAGTGTAATTTCTGTAGTGCGCCACACGGCTTCCTCCTGAGGAACACACTTGGTTTCGAGTGAGTTTGACGAACTCACTTCACTTGATCGAGTGCATGGCATCGATAGCAGTGTTTCAACAGTAAAACATACCAACACAGAAACCAAGAAAGCGACGTAAATTTTATTGTAAAGAATAAGAACTTCATGAAAGAAAGGACAGAAGAGTGCCATTGCAAAAAGTCTTTCAGCCTTTTCAGTCTAGTGAAGAAGGAGGACCAGTGGAGTTGTACAATGGAGAGTAATGGCCGGGGCAAGTCAGCCAGCCAAAGTGGAAAGGCTGCCGCCATCTATGAGCGACGGCGGCAACCAGATACGTGGCTTGGCGCCGTCGCTCATAGATGTCGATACCTGTCCCAGAGTGTGGTGTCTTCATTTCTTTGCGGGGGACACGATTCTGGGGAAACAAGCACTTAACAGCTCCGCTGTAAAAATAGGGGGCAGACTTTGAGTTTAGGCTTACCTGTACCAAGATTAGCGCCGCGGTGAATTGATAAAAGACGACGACAAAGTTAGTTATTCTAAGGCCATCTTGGTTAGCAGAGAAGGATAGAGCCTACTTTATTTCCGTATGTAACTATTCGAGATAACACGATAATTATGACCTCATTAGGCAGTGTCAGGGCCTCCTTGTAGACTTCCGTGGGACGAAGCGGAACGCCAAAGTTGGATATGCTTCTTTCATTATCTTGGCTTGCGATCATGAATCAGAATCATCCAATCGGCGTAACATTCATTTATTAATGTAACATTGTTTTAGAGCGCAGCTCCTAGGCGCCCGTTTCCGGGTTGAGTGGCGTCGGCGTCGGCGTAACCGCGAGTTGCATTTTGGGATGTTTCCCAAAATGACGTCACAAGGGTAAAATTTTCCCGATAAATTTGGCGGATAAATTTTTCGCTGTTCGGCTGGAATTTTTTCGCTAAATTTAGGGGGAAATCTTAGCCTCGTGACGTCACGTATGAGGTCACGTGACGCCACACATGAAATTTTATGTAACGTGTCTAGTGACGTCGCGTGACATCACATGTTAATTTAGCGGGGAAATTTCTCCGCTAAATTTAGCAGGAAATTTAGCTAAAATTTCTCGCTAAATGGGAGGTGGGGGGGAGCGGGAGAGGAGGACGGGAGTGCACGGAGTGTGAGCAGCTGCGTGCTCTCCCCGCCGTACCCTTCCCCTCCTCCTCCTCAAGAGCCGCACTCCAATTCGGCATTACAGAGAATTGTAAACGTCTAATTTTGTTAACGTGTCTTTATTGGGGTTTATCGGTGGCCGAGTAGGCTAGCGTACACAAAATTGGAGTACGTGGAGAGAACTCTCGCGCTGCAGAACCCAGTGATCCTGAGCTCAATCCCCAGCCCTGCCCGAAGAACACTTTTCCGATGAAGTGAGATCGGGGAGCACACTACGCTCGCTCCGGTAGATCGAGTGTGTAATCTCAATAGCAGTGTTCAAGGAGTAAAAATATTAGAAGAAACTAACGCTGCGTAAAATTAGTATTGTTTTCTGTTGAGAAGAGAGTAGTGCATTGTAGAAAAACAAGCGGCTAATCTAGTTTCCAGCCTTGGCCTCCTCGCGACGGCCAGCGACGGCCAGGAGGCACCTGCAAGACTTTACCAGGAATCTGAAGGTGGCAGGAGAGACGCGAAAGGCTTGCTTGTAATGGAACTCGCCCAAATGGGACAAGGTGTCTTCAAACTACCGTTCGTTCCTCTAAAAAGTCCACCGTTTTCGACTTATCACGGATAGGTTGTCGGTCATGAAATCGGCTATGGTGAAGGCATTGCCCTGCGGCTGGCTGATTGATGTCACTCAAAATTCTTTCCTGTGCGTCGGCATCCAGCTCCAGCTGCCTCTCACCTGAAAAGTCTTTGGCTTTCGCGGAGAAAAGTGCCCACACCACGCGCTTCCACTGTCCAACATCAGGAATATCGCTCTCACCCTCGTCCTCCACACACTCCATGATGTTTCACTATGGCTTGTGGCGAGCGGCCGAGTGGACTCGGAAAAAAACCAGCTCGGAACACGTGGAGTGAAAGCTGGTGCTGCTAAACCCCGGGATCTTGGGTTTAATCCCCACCCCTACCCGTTTCGATCTGGATGAACATCGTACCGGCCTGCGGTCGTGCATCACTACTGCGTGATTCACATCAAAGACCCGAGGCAGCGGTTGTGCTGCACTGGCTAAATTTCTCATCCACAGCTTTGAGACAAGTTGCCCGTCGAGGCAGGCACCCCGATTTTTGTTTTCGTTGTGGCGGATGAAAGTGATGTCTAGATTTTGCATTTGTTTGGCTTGTATTGGCTGATCATTGTCATCGAACCAGATTTAAAGGGACCATAAAATGATTTTAAAATCGAATTTCATCCACCGCACGTCGTAAAAGGTGTGAAAAGGAACACAAAAACACAAGACTAGGGAGCCAAAAAAAATTATTTGCTATAGAACTTTTAAAAGAAAACTGGACTCTTTTGCGACTTCTTTCCTTCGAAAGCTCCGCCTTTTCACTACGATGCATACGCAGAATCGGTGCACGTCAGCCGAATCCACATCGCCTATTGGGTAAGAGCCTACCTCACCAGCACCGCGATCGTAAACAATAAATAGCCGGCGAATGTTTCCTAAAAGTTTTGTTAAATAATATTCAGATCCACATTTTGTAGCATAATTAGAGATGTGTGGCGAAAATTGCCAAATTTGATAATGCTGAGAGCCAAGCGCCATCTATCGTGTGGTAAACGAAGCAACTACTGCGCGTGCGCAGTAGGGCAGGGCCAAGTTCAGAACGGTTATTTCCTTTGGTTTCCTTCCTCTCAAAACTCTGACTGACTGAACGTTTATTTTTCTACGTGTTCATCTCGCGCGTGCCGACTTCAAGCAGCAAGAAAGAAATGTACTTAAAACAAACCACGACGAACAAGAACGCTGGATCCACAAACACCCGAGAAGAGCGACAACAGCCGCGAATCCCGCTCCGACGAAGTTCTCAGAATATAGGCCTAGCAGGCACTCCGACTCGGCGCAGCGTTGCTTCGTCGTAAGACCGTCTGCCTACGACCGGCTGGCGTACTGAATGGAATATGCCCGCGCTACCCTTGTGGACCCTTCCGTATTATAGTTTGATCGCTGACCTCAATTTTAGGTTAAGAGGTGAGGTCAATCTCTTCCCCTTGTTTTCCGAGGCAGTGTTGACGAACACTCGTCGAAAAGGGACCCTCGTCGATCCTCTCCTTGTTTTGTGTGATATAGAGCTGAAATAAACGCTGTATGGATTACCTTCGTAGCATGGTATGTACACTTTGTTATTGGTATGCAATTTTTATTCTGACAGACTGCACGTCACTGTCGAGCTGTAACAGTTCGTGGGAGGTATACGTGCAATACCGGTCCAACCTTTCTTTGCCGAGTGTCGCGTCAGATCGGTCTCGAAGCGCTTACCAACAGCGCGAATACAGCACTTCATCAAACGCGCGCGTCCGCTCCGAGTGTGAACAGGTATTTACGTGGCTCTTGCTGACAGTTCAAACGTATCTTTTTTAACGTCGGCTCGCTCCTGCATCTCCGAGACCGCGAAAAACGCCGCGGCAAATTGTTCCCATCTGCACTTCCCAACAGGCATACCGGCGTATGGGACTAGTCCCATGCTGTCGCTGTAGCGCAACGTATCTCATTGAATTTCGTTCAGCTGCGATGCGGCGATGAGAGGCGCCGATTCAGAAAATACGTCGGTGACATCGGCGCAGTAAAACCCACCGGCGCACCCCAACTCGCTAACGCTCCCATCTCCTACTGCAGAGAGAACTTCCGGTTCCGGAAACATCGTACTCACGGCTTGTTTTGCGGTCAAGAAAAAGTCGATATTTCATTAATTTTTTGTGTAGAAGTTAATAAACCGAGACGAAAACGGATGCCTGTTCGGCATTCAGTGAACATTGACGGTTTATTGTAAAAGTTATCTGGAAAAAGTAAAAAAGTCATTTCATGGTCCCTTTAATTTTGAAATAAAGCTCGAGACTTTCCGCAACGATGTGTCGGAATGTGTTTTTAATATGACGACTAAGTTATTTGTGAATGTATGCGTATGCACTTTAATATTTTGCGTGCCGATTACTTCACCCATCGTCATTGCTATCATTTTGGAGTGACACTAAGTTTTCCCGTGTAGCACCAACACACTTATACCCCTGTCAGACGGGCTAGTTTAGTGTCACTACAAGCGAGTGCACTTCGCCCTTAGTGTCATTTCTGTAGTGTGCCACACGGCTCCTTCCTGAGGAACACACTTGGCTTCGAGTGAGTTTGACGAACTCACTTCGCTCGATCGAGCGCGTGGAATCGGTAGGAGATTTTCAACAGTAAAACATAACAACACAGAAACCAAAAGGGTGGCGTAAGTTTTATTTTATAAAGAAAAAGAAATTCGTGAAAGAGACGACATGTAGAAGAGTGGCATTGCAAAAAAAAAAAAATAGTGGGGTGGACTTGGAGTTTAGGCTGATCTGAACCTAGATTAGCGCAGCGCGAATTGATAAAAGACGACGACAAAGTCAGTCATTCAATGGTTATCTTGGTTAGCAGAGAATGATGGGGCGTAATTTTGTTTCAGCATGTAACTGTTCGAGACAACAGGATAATTATGATCTAAATAGGCAGTTTCAGGGCCTCATCGTAGACTTCCATGGAACGAAGCGGAACGCTAAAGTTGGATATGCTTCGTTCTTTATCTTGGCTTGCGATGATCGATCAGAATCATCCAATTGGCGTAAAGATCGTTCATTAATGTAACGTTGTTTTAGAGCACAGCTCCTAGGAACCCGTTTCTGAGTTGAGCCGCGTCGGCGTAACCGCGCGTTGCATTAAGGGCTGTTTCCCAAAATGACGTCACACGTGACTTCACGTGTGTCATCACGTGTGACGTCACGAGGGTAAAATTTTCCCGCTAAATTTTGCGGTAAAAGTTTTTGCTAAGTTTGGGGGAAAATTTTTCTGCTAAATTTAGAGGGAAAATTTTAACCGTGTGAAGTTACGTGACGTCTCACTTAAAATTTCAGGTGACGTGTCATGTGGCGTCACACGTCAATTCAGCGGGAACATTTCCCGGCTTAATTTAGCGGGAAATTTAGCGAAAGTTTTACGCTAAGTGGGATGGGAACAGGAGAGGAGGATGGGAGGGTACGGAGGGGGAGCAGCTGCATACCCTCCCCTTCGTACCCTTCGCCCCTCCTCCTCAAGAGCTGCGCTCCAATTCGGCATTACAGAGAATTGAAAACGGCAATTTTTTTTTAATGTGTCTTTATTAAGGCGTATCGGTGGCCGAGCGGGCTAGCGCCCACCAGATCGCAGTACGTGGAGAGAAAGCTCGCGCTGAAAATCCCAGTGATCCTGAGCTCAATCCCCAGCCCTGCTTGAAGAACACACTTCCAATGAAGTGAGTTCGGGGAGCACACTACGCTCGCTCCGGTAGACCGAGTGTGTAATCTCGATAGCAGTGTTCAAGGAGTAAAAATAATAGAAGAAAATAACGCTGCGTAAAATTATTATTATTTTTATACGAGTAATATTAGATGCGGACTTGTTTTTTGTTCGCAGGAAAGTAGTGCATTGTAGAAAAACAAGCGGCTAAACTAGTTTCCAGCCTTGGCCCCTGCGCGACGGCCAGCGACGGCCAGGAGGCACCTGCAAGACTCCACCAGGAATCTGAAGGTGGCAGGAGAGACGCGAAAGGCTTGCTTGAAATGGAACTCGCCCAAATGGGGCAAGGTGTCTTCGAACCATCGTTCGTTCCTCTGGAAAGTCCACCGTTCTCGACTGATCACGGGTAGGTTGTCGGTCGTGAGAGCGGGTATGGTGAAGGCATTGGCTTGCAGCTGCTGATCGATGTCACTTAAAATTCTTGCCTGTGCGTCGGCATCCAGGTCCAGCTGCCTCTCATCTGAAAGGCGTTGGGCTCTCACGGAGAAAAGTGACTAAACCACGCGCTTTCACTGTCCAACATCGCGAATATCGCCCTCCAGCTCGTCCTCTACACACTCCACGATCTTTCGTTGTGGCGAGTGGCGAGTGGCCGAGTGGGCTCGCGCACCCTAGCTCGGAGCACGTGGAGCGAAAGCTCGCGCTGCAGAGCTCAGGAATCCTGGGTTCAATCCCTACCCCTGCTCGTTTCGATCTGGATGAGTATCGTACCGGCGTGCGGACATATATCACTGGCTTGTAATGGCTGATCGTAATTATCAAATTGGATTTAAATTTGGATTAAAGCTCATGACTTAGAGCAACAATGTGTGGTAACGTGTTTCTAATAAGACGACGAAGTTATTTATGAAAAAATGCGTATGCACTCTAATATTTTCCGTGCGCTTTACTTACCCATCGTCATTGCCATCATTTTGGAGTGACACTAAGTTTTTCCGTGTAGCACCAACACACTTGGAGTGTGTTTCGACGGGTTGAAGTGCACTCGCTTGTAGTGACACTAAACTAGCCCGTCTGACAGGGGTATTAGAGTGTGTTTTGTCGGGTTGAAGTGCACTCGCTTGAAGTGCAATAAAATAGGCCGCCTGACAGGGGTATTAGAAGTAGTGTCAAATGCCCCAATGCACGACACAACCCACTTTGACGCTTGGTAGCAAATGGTGGCGATACACTGCATTAAGGCCATGGTCCCACTGAATGTGGCAGTTTAGGTACTTTTTGGCAGGTCACTACTCATCTTCTTTTGAATACTACTTTGTGGGACTGACGTCGTTCGAAAGGCACTGCAATCCTCTTTCATTTGATGTTATTTATGTATCGGGATATACTGTTCATGCGCATTTGTAGCGTTGCTAATAGGATGGCGCGGACCCTCACTTTCTCTGCAGGTTGATATTTCATGAATGATCTATTAAAGATACCATGTTTCCAATAAAGCAGTTTTGTTCAGATGATGTCGGAGCAGAATGTAGCGATACACTTTTTCGGTATTTGCACTACTTTGTTTTGTTCATTTCTCCAAATATTTCCCTACAATTGTAATTTTTCAGCACAAATATGTTTTAATGGCATGCGTTAGGGCAATGAAATAAGCTACAGATGTAGTGCTTATAATTGGTAATTTACAGTAAAACAGTGTAATGTTGTGTATAATATTTTTGTTTAGATATTCTGTATCAAGCGTAGCACTTTTTTGTGCTTCGAGTCACGGTGCTTCAGATGCCACTGAGGAAATATTTAAACTGTGATAAAAATCTTTGATAACATTTAGAACTACAGTGGTTGCCCGAAAATCGGACGATGGCCTTTTTTTTTATTTTCAATGCAAAAACGCACCAGGAGCTCTTAAAGCTTACCTATTTTTGTCGCAGCGATTTTATGGACATCAAACAGATTTATGGCCTCTAATAACATTTATTGTATAGAATCGATATACATTGCGATGTATTAAATTTTCACAGTGATCTTGCTTTGCTTTCTCGATAGGTGTAGAGCTTAGCTAATTTTAAAAACAATTAAAAACTGTTTGGGTATTTTGTTGCGCTACCTGCCGGATGGCAGACAAAACTGCTAATTTGTAATGTTAAAAAAAATCTGAGGGCGGCGTTGGCGTCTTTATCATCATCAATGTCCGTGTCTTTTCACCTTCACATTTAGAAAATATATTGGAAGATTTACTATGGACAAATGAACGGGTCAAGTACTGGGTCAATTTAATAAACCTAAGATAAATAAGTACACAAGCGTAGTGTGATAAAATGTGTTCATTATTCGATATGGTTTAAATCAGTAAACAGTAGAGACGAAAAGGAAAATAATAAACCGGAGTTAGAGTGTACTGGAAGGTACGAGTGGGACGAGCTATAGGCTTCGCTCATGATTTCAGTCACACCTCAAAATGTGGAAAGCGACCAGGTGGAACCAAGCCACTTTGATCGCAGCGCCACCTTCGCTGCGATCAAGCAACGACACAAGAGGCTGTATTGTATATTTTATGATTTTGACGTCAGAGGTAACGTCAAAGCTCCACGACACGACATCACCGTCGACGACATTACAAGGCGCCAAGGTGCTGTCGTAAGGCCATCGTGACATCCCGTCGCGTCGAGGGCGACGCCGTTTGGCGACATCAAGTCGCCGTTGTAGCCCGGTCATGACGTCGCGCTCCACATTGAGGACGACATGGACGTGTTCGTCGATGCCGACGTTGACGTCGACGCCCCACGCAACGTCAAACATTACCATGACGTCACGTTAATGTCGTCCTCATGTCATCGTGAACGTCAACGTCACGACGGAGCCTTGATGGCGTGTAACGTCGTCGCTTCGCCAGTATCAACATCGGCGCGCAGTCACGATGAAGTCTTGACGTCGTTTAACGTGGCCGACAATGAAGTCGGCGTCGTAAAGCTGCCGGGACATCTTCGTGACGTCGAGTTGCGTCATGTCGACAACGACGTCAACGAACTAACGCCAAGCGTCCTTATGACGTTGCATTGACAAGGACGCTGTCATCTCGACGTTGTGTGACGTTGTCGTCGCCGTCATCAACGTCAACGTGACATCGTCGTCGTTGTCAACGCAATATTAGTGACATGAGCGATCGAAAGCGTCGCTATGGTCGGCCCACCACAATTGGCCGAATGCTGACAATGACGTCAGCAAAGGATGTCTTATCGACGGAGATGAGAGGAACGTAAGAACTTCAATTTTGACGGTGTAGGCAGTGTTGCATTGAGAGCGCTCTGATTTCAGGCTTTCACCATGCCCATTACAATCACCATCGAACTTGTTGTTCACATGGTAATAACGTCACGAAAGGTGACCGAACGTGGGCGCCACCGAAACATCTCGCCGCTAATAACGACAGAACGCAGTCTTGATGTCGTGTAACGTGCACGTTGTCAACATCGATGACGACGTTGACGTCAAGGTGTCGTCCTGATGTCGCATGGCGTTGTCACGACAAGTCAGGTCGCGGTGGCTTTATGTACGTGACGCCTGACGTCGAGGTTGTATAAAAATATAGTCCGGCGTTCTATCGTTTCTATGACCTTGACCAGTGCGCCAGTTGAGCTTGGCGTTGGAACGAAGCGCGTTTTTCATGAAAAGCGCCTAATCCGAACTACTTCGCTCGTATAGCGCCCAATAGGGCGCTACGAGCGAAGTGGCTTGGATTAGCCGTTTTTTTTTCCATATGCGGAGGTACCAAAGTAGCACTCCGGTGGCCCCACTCGTGTTTTCTAGTACACTCTACCCAAGTTAACTTCGTGCCTAGGGGCACTAAATAAGCTGCACGTAGTGTATCGGCCCTCCAATCCCCGACATTGTTGTGCGCCGCCATTTTGGGCCTTGTGAAGCGCAAACCCAACTGCCGATCGTCATGATTCAAAAGTGCGACTTCCTCAGCATTAGAACCGGTGTTAGGAAGCTGATGCAATATTGCTTTGCTCTGCGAGCGGACTGGTTAAACGTTTGTGGAGGGTGGAAAAGCGTTTTCTGTGATTTCAGATAAAGCTTCAGATAACTGGCAACCTTAATGTTAAGCCACAATATGGCCAAGTGTCGTTACTCTGAAGCGCAGCTTATTTAATGAAACTATTCATGCCCTTGTTCAAGGAGCTTGTAATACCTGGAGGGGCCGTGAGGTAAGCCCCCTTGGGTTCCACAAGCCACTACCTTTTGACGCCTGCCCCCTCGTCATTGTTCCCGCCAGTGCCACTAATAGCGACGCTTCAAAGTCGCGACATTTGGCCATATTGTGGCTTAAAATCATGGTTGCCAGTAATCTGAAGCTTTATCTGAAATCACAGGAAACGCTTTTCCGTCCTCCACAAATGTTTAAACAGTCCGCGACAAAGCAAAGCAATATTACATAAGCTTGTTAACACCGAATCTAATGCTGAGGAAGTCGCACTTTTGAATCATGACGATCGGCAGTTGCGTCTGCTCTGCACAAACACCAAAATGGCTGCGCCCACAACAATGTCAGGGAACGGAGTGCCAATACTCTAAGCGCATGCTCATTTAGTGGCCCTAGTTTCCGCGACACCTCCTTTCCCCTAACTGAAATTGAAACTAAGTATGAATATAATACACCATTATTATAGCCTTACTTAGTTATAACCTACTACATATAATGAGAGGAGGAAGCGACCGGGTAGGAGAAACGCGGATTTTATGTGCGATCGTTCTAACCGTCTCAGAAGAAAGAACACGCGAGCTTGCGCTGGTTTGAAAACGTCGATCCAAAGAAAAGAGGCGGCACGCTGTGTTCTTAGTAATTGTGCGTCCAATTTATATACAGGTACATTTGAAGATCGACGATGGACGTCGATCGTCTCGAGGTAATATAACGTGATAAAATTATATAAATAATAAACATAACGAAGAACTGAACGACCCAGCTTTTCAATTCTTAGATTGTAATATGGCGGTAGCCTATTGTACCCACTGTTGATGAAGAGCAATATAAGGTAACGAGGTGATGATTACAAGATGAGGCTCCATAAGAACGACGACATTAGTGGGTGTCGAACCACAACGTACAGTGCCAGACTTGTTTCAAGTATCGTGTGCCCAAAGACTTTTCTTCACCCGCAACAGAATATGGTAGAATCAATGAGGATGCTGCTTTTCAACTGTACGTGGAACAAAAATACTTCACTGTGCAAAAGTGTGGCTTATTTGGTAATATGAGGGACGGACTTTAGCAGCATCCCCTGATGGACTGCTTGGAACAAATGGCCTTGTTGAGGTAAAGTGTGCCCGTACCAAAAGATTCTTGAAGCCTCTGAAACCGCAAAAGAGTGAGGCAAATAAGCAAAAGGAGCCTGGTGTGAAAGGTCCAAATCACCACCATAGCTTCTACTACCAAATACAGGGGTAGTTACACAATACACAAAGAGAGTTTTGTGATTTCCTTACATTTGCACTAAAGGGCATTGATATCCAACGTATTCAGGTGGATGACACCTTCTGGTCAAACAACGTAGAGCCTTTTCTACTCAAGTTTTACATGGAAGGCCGGACTTCCGCTGAAATACCTCACGTAGACGAGTTGTCCGATCGAATAAATTGCCATTACTCCCGATCAGAGAATCTCTCAATCTTCGTTCGTAGGCCATAGTGTCATGAGATCGGGGGGTGTGGCTCTTCGACCACCGAACATTGCTTCGGCGGGTGTTTGTTTCGTGGAAGATGAGACCGTCGCGTGCTGCGGAACAATTAAGAACCTGTCGATTCTTCACTGAACTGCTTCTTCTGTAAGCTTCAAGAGGGCTTTCTTCGTTTCGCACACCATCTGTTCTGCTAGCCCGTTAGTTGCAGGATGTTATCGTGCACTAATGCCTCAAGCCGTTTTTTATTATTTTTTTTTAAACTTGTTTATTTTATTTCAAACAAGAGTTGGCGCGTTATCGGAGAAAAATATTTTCGGTAGGGCAAAAGTAGCAAAACGAGAGTGTAGAACGTCGATGATGCGTTTGGACGTCGTGGAATGCATCGTGTAAACTTCCAACCGCTTAGAGTACGCATCGACCATGACTCCGCTCATATCGATAGGTTTCGTCAACCACCGACTGAATAGTGGATCCTTTTCAGTTACTGTTCCTGATGGCGCTGGACTCAAGGAAGACTTCGAGTCTTTCCGCAAAGTTAGCCCAGATGCCAACAATTTTGTCGAAAGCGGTAAGTGTTCGAAACGTTGACAACGTCGGTAGCGACCTGCTGTGCTTGACACGGGACGCTTACCATTCGCTAAGAAGAAACTTGCTTGTTCGTCTGCCACGAGTCGTCCGATATGAGGTCATCACCGCAACTCCATCTCCCGACAAAACAGGTCTTCATTGTCCGCATCACCAAAGCTAGCAATCACGTGAACTTACGAATTCCCGAACTCTCATCACTTGCCGTCACTAAACGTCACTCATTCATAGCGTCTTCATTGCAAATAAACGTCTTCCTATATATTCTGATGCGTTTCATCATATTCCTCCTAAGCTGTACTTACAACATTATGTGTGTCGGTACTTCCAAAAATATTGCAACGGCGTTTGTTTTCTGCGAACTATAACGCTGAGAAGAATATTTACAACATCTTCCGGATCCTATGAAACACAATATTTCGTGACGTCACTTTTCAGTCGTCATTATAGGGACTATTCACTGGACGCCATTTTTGTGGGTGCTGTTTAGAACGCATGCTCAGAACGAGCTCACATCAATAGGCTGCTAAGATCGGCACTCTTGATGGTGCAGAATGCACGTTCCAAAAAAACCCTGAGAGCTCGCCGTCAGCACGCGCTCAGCATTCGCGCACACAGCTATGGCCGCCAGTGAATACTCCCTATAATGGTGAGGTAAGTACCGTAAATTGCGAAGCAGGTTATTAGACGTCCGCTTCCACTGGTGTCTTGAAAGATCGAGTCTACTGAGCGTGCATTCCTGTAGAAGAATTTTTCATTGCACATAATTGACAAGTCAATCAACAATTG
This sequence comes from Ixodes scapularis, assembly GCF_016920785.2. NCBI lineage: Eukaryota > Metazoa > Arthropoda > Arachnida > Ixodida > Ixodidae > Ixodes > Ixodes scapularis. The sequence continues at coordinate 162,104,081 of NW_024609868.1, read as the reverse complement.
CTTCCTCCTTGGTAAGATTAATTGCGAAAGCCGGTGGCAACCACCGAACCGCATGTCCACATATCAGAGAACAATTCTTACTCAGCCTGACACTCTCGTAACACGAGTTTCCTGGGCCACGCTATTGAGCCAGCTGAGCACAGCTGGCGGCGGCGCGAGAAAGGCCACGATTAGAGCCACTAAATGAGCTACGCTTAGAGTATCGGCACTCCGTTCCCCGACATTGTTGCGGGCGCCGCCATATTGGCTCGTATGCAGAGCAGACGCAACTGCCGATCGTCATGATTCAAAAGTGCGACTTCCTCGGCATTCGGTTCGGTGTTAAAAAGGTTATGTAACATTGCTTTGCTCTGCCGCGAACTGTTCGAACATTTGTGGAGGGCGGAAAAGCGCTTCCTGTGATTTCAGATGAAGCTTCAGATAACTGGCAACCATGATTTTAAGACACAATATGGCCAAGTGACGTTACTCTGAAGCGTAGCTTAGTGCCACTAAATAAGCTACGCTTCAGAGTAACGACACTTGGCCATATTGTGTCTTAAAATCATGGTTGCCAGTTATCTGAAGCTTTATCTGAAATCACATGAAATGTTTTTCTGCCCTCCACAAATTTTTAAACCGTTCGCGACAGAGCAAAGAAATATTACATGACCTTCCTAACACCGAATGTAATGCTGAGGATGTCGCACTTTTGAATCATGACGATCGGCAGTTGCCTCTGCTCTGCATACGAGCCAAAATGGCGGCGCCCACAACAATGTCGGGGAACGGAGTGCCGATACTCTAAGCGCAGCTTATTTAGTGGCTCTAGTGCGGAATACATGTTGCAAAAGAACTGCGTAAGCTCGCCATCAGCACGCGCTCAGAATTCACGCGCACAAATATGGCCGCCAGGGAGTACTCTCTATATTTCGGCCACCCCACGGGTGCGTGTCGCCATCTATTGGTTGAACTAACACCTTGTTCACGATGGCTGCCGTGGGACCGCAGTCTTAAGCGGCCCTAGGAAGCGAATGGAGGGAAACGGCGGCCGAATGGGCTAGGGAGCACCAGCTCGGAGCGCGCGGGGCGAAAGCTCGCGTTGCAGAACCCAGCATCCTGGGTTCAAACCCCACCCCTGCCCGTTTCGATCTGGATGAGCATCGTACCGGCGTGCGGTCGTGTATCACTACTGCGTGATGCACGTTAAGGCGGCGGTCCCACGGCGGCCATCTTGAACAAGCCATTAGTTCAACCACTAGATGGCGGGACTCATCCGTGTGGCCAGAAAATTGGCTCGTGGCAGTGATGTTCCTCCTTTGCTCTTAAATTCCTCATTTCTACTGCTCGCCCATGCAACGTTCAGCGCTCAGCGCGTGCTCCCGCTTACACAAATGGCAGAGAACGTGCCAGTGGTGCTAGCAGTGCCCAGTTCGCACAGAAGCGGAGCCCATCTAGCTCATCAACCCGATCGAAAGTGCCTAGCTGAGCAAAATTTGTTCTTTGATACTGGCTACAGTGTTCTAGAGGGTGTAGTGGCAAGAGCGGCGCCCGCTTACAATGAAGCGCGTGAAGACGATCGATGTAGATACCGCGAGTGGCGCTGGAGTTCTGTGCCCTAGGAGAATTAATGGCACGTGTGCCATGAACGAAGAAGACGACGAGGGTGTCGCGATCCGCTTCTCCGAAATGTAGCACCATAGAACTTCTTTCGCAGCTATTAAGCCTGCAGCCCAAGTGATAGCGTTGCTGAACGATGTGTCAGTACTGGGGGGGGGGGGGGGGGGGGGGGGGAGTCGACATTAATTAAATAATCTCCCTCAAAACACGGGAATATTTCAAGTAGAGGATAGCACACACTCTAGAGGCATTAGTCCAAAGGCAGAACTAAAATTTACTATACTTAGTTTCAGCTTATATTGAACCGCAGCAAAGGCTAGAAGCGCGAGCTCATAGCGTTGGCAGCTGCTCTTAATTCACGAGAGCTTGTGCCGCCGAGATGTGCCCCAGAGCAAAGAGCTCGCGCTTGTAGCCTTTCCTGCGGTACATCATAAGGTGAAACAGAGTATACAGAACAACTTTAGCAGTTGTTTCGCACCGCGAAAAGCTCCAGTCAAACCACAGTTGTAAGCGCCGAACAGCGCTGATGATGGGGCTGACGGGGGCGCGCTCCTAGGGCACAGAACAGCAGCGCCATGGTGTCGTCTACGCGCAAAATCTTCATAAAGCGGCCGCCGCTCTTGCCACTACAACCCCCTCTAGAACACTGTAATACTGGCTTTGTTCCGCGCTGCAGGGTTGGCAAAGCGATTTCGTTAGAGGCTCACACGCTGTAGGTATTGTTATGACAATTCCAGAATTAAAAACATAAACAATCAATTCATGAAGAATGTTATCAAACGATAAAGAACATATATAACCATGTTGATTTAACCTGAGACTGGGGTAGAGAAGAAACATCAAAAGGTAGAAGGGACAGAAAATAGACAGGACGACGTCTGTCTATTTTCTGTCCCTTCTACGTTTTGATGCTCCTTCTCTACCCCAGTCTCAGGTTAAATCAACATGGTTAATATTCACCAGCTCGCCTGGACCCTTACGATTTTTTCTATGAACATATATAAGACATGCCTTGTCAGAATTTTGTTAATGAAAGAGCTTTTTCGCGACATAAGCTTTTAAATTCATTTTCGCTGTAAGCCGGAGCGCAGCCGACATAACAGGTCAATGAGGCCGATCAAGCAGAGCCGGAAAACTCTATGTGACGGAGCTCGACGTCTTATAGTGAGTTTGTTGTCCCCGGTCAAAGCAATTAAGCGCAAACCATGCACCATGGCCTTGCGCTTTTAGTATGCGTGTTTGCGCTTGTGTACCTTGTAGTCTTTGACTGCATTAAGGGCGCTGCATATAACTCATTTTAATGAAAGTTTCGTTCAACCTGATTAACAATTATCTGACCTTATTATTAACCACCCCAATATTGTTGAAATAGTACGCCGAGGTCGAAGAATCTGCATGTTCAAGAAAATAGTAAAAGTGTATCTTTTAGCCCCAGTGACCTAAACTCAAAAATTATTAGGCGAGTGGGTAGCATATTTCAAAGTGTTTTTTACAGTTCTTTTGATATTTTTTTGATTATAATTAGGTCTATTGTTAATTTCATATTGAAAAAATATACCGTCTTATATGTATCTTTATATCTATATTTTTTCTGTTTGAATGCAACAGAAATTTATAATTTTACAGTAACGCTGACATTGTACGCTAATTTTAATTTGAAAACAGTCGAAAGACGGCCACACTCGCACATTGTCACTTCAGCCGCAGAAGCAAACAGGTTCGTTAATATTTTCCAGCAATAGGGAACTCCTTTGATTGTTCACAATAGACCTATTTCTAAATTACCCAAGCATTAAGGAGAATGCAGAGAATGGTGTTCCACGCGCCGCACGCGTACGCCTTCCCCGTATGAAAGATTCGAAGTAAATAACCAAAATAAAGCGTTAATGAACGCGCGTGGAAGATGTCATTTGTTTTGGGCTTTTCCTTTAGGGGAGTTACTGCTGCAGACGCCAGCACGTGCGTCGCGTGGTTCCCTGCATTCTCCTTGATGGCTGGGTAATTTAGTATTAGGTCTTAGCTACGCTAAACGGACATTGACATAGCGTTGAAGTAGCTGGGGCACATATAACCTTCACCACTTCTTTCGAGTGGCACATCTCGCCCCTACAGTTTAGTTTAGGTCAAATTTTCACCTAAAGTTTGCCTTCATACAGGTGTACTCGCACATGTCTACGTGGTGAAAGCGTTAAATTTTTACTTTTTGCTTTGTCAAAAATTCAACAAATTTAACGAATAACAAGTCACGCAAGGCGGGAGCATGCACAAAAAAGCACGCCAACAAATATGTAGAATGCGAAACAGCAGTGGTTGACGAGATACCAACGTCATGCGGGAGAACGTCTATAGGGCAGACGGGGAGGCGCGTCAACGAGAGGGCCAGGGAGCATGACCTTTCTGTTAGGCGGTCACCCTCGGGAAACTTGGCCGTTCATTGTGGTCGGTGTCCATGTTCTCCTGCATTCGATAAAACGCAGATTTTGGGAAGATATAAAACAAGAACAGAAAGAGAAATCTTCGAGGCTTTTAAAATCAGGGTGAAAGGCGATGCATGTATCAGCACTTCCTCAGTCCTTTTATCAGATAAGGAATTTCAATTCATCTCACGAGGTTTAATTACAAGCAAATAGTTGCTTGAGTGTGTATTGATATGTTTGTTTTTCCGAATAAAATTTCAGTTGACGGTAGCGCATTGTTTAGTCCATTTCCTTCTGTTGTCCTTGTTTTCTGGCGCTTTTCGAATTTAACAGTAGAGCTTCCACCTAACTTTAACTTTGAAATTCTTGGAGCGCAAAGTTCTCCACTGGGGCTTTCCAAACACTAGTTTTAGTTTTCCCAACAGAAGATACCCCATTGAGCAGCTTCTTGAAAGCTCCTCAAGGGGGTACCTAAAATAATAATAATAACAATAATAATAATAATAATAAATCGTTCTAATGAGCAATTCTTGTACATAATTTTGATCGAAGGCCCGCATATGCGCGCGAGCCCTTATTTGCGGGACCGTGGCAAGCCAGCAGAGTGCTCAAAATAATTAAAATACTCGTGACAGAAACATTTTTGCCAAGAACAGGCTATATTTAAATTGTTAACTAAGGAAAATTGAACAGCAAAAGAAGGAACAGTATGTATACACCTAGACATGACGAGAGCACCACTCCTTTAGTTTCTGTTTCGCATCTTTCAGAGACGGCTGGTCGTAAAATTCTTCCGGAAGTTTATTAAAGTAGAATGGAATATATTATTTTCTTAAACGCCTCCCGTAATTTGTGTATAGCATAGGAATGCAAAAGGTTTATGAATGTCTTAGAAGTTTTTGTCTGTTTACTCTACTCTCGAAATCGTTGGTATAATAATACTTCCTTAAAACTACATATTCCCTTAATTCCTCTACCTGCAATATTTGTAGAGAGGACAATTTTTCACCCCTATCAAGAGTTTAAAATTTTGTGCCATAGGCAATACTATCTGGAAATCTCTATATTAGTCTATATAATTTTTTCTTCCGATGGGCAGAACAGGTTCCATACACAGTTATTCCATAATGTTAAAGGGAGACTCGTACACTCTTTTCCTAAGTGAAATATTAGAGAGATTTCTTAGTTTGTATATCTTGGCTAAGACCATTCGTAAGCGCTTTACTAGATTTTCGACGTGTGCGCTCTATGTTAGGCATTCATCAAAAGTTATTCCTAAATAAGTTGTTTCGGTCGCATACACGAGCGGAGAGCAGTCACAAGAATTGCAATCGGTAGAATGCAGATAGACAGGACGTATAAGGTTCACTTTTTTATGTGTCCAGAAGCACATTAAGTTTGTCTTGGTTTTGTTAACAAATATATGATTCCAGGAGAACCAGTCTACTAATTTCTTTATATCACTTTGGAAAATGGAAACTGCACCTTCGTAATTTTTATGGGCCAATACAATTGCAGTGTCGTCCGCATATTTGTACAACTGAGAATTAAGAGACAATTCATCTAAGTCATTTACATAAATGTTAACTAGCAGAGGACCTAAGATAGACCCCTGCGGTACGACGGAAGTAACGGAGAAGGGTTCACTTATGCTACCTCCTATCCGTACACGTTGTGTATAGTTATGGAAGTAATTTTCGAAAAAGTGAAGAGAAGGTCTTCTGAAGCCCATATTTGTTAACGTATTTAATAACAACCCGTGATCAATTGTATCAAACGCTTTTTTTAGGTCAAAAGAAAGAGCTAGGACTACGTGATTATTCTCTATTTTCTCATGAATGTAGTCAGTAAAATACCCCAACAAGAGAGTTGTACTTTTGTGCTGTTTAAAGACATACTGGCAGCAAGGAAAATTTTTCGCAAAATGATCGCATAATTTTTTACAGAAACTTCTAGATAATCTGGGATATAAGTGATAGAATTGCTATTGGTCTGTAGTTTGATACCAAGTTGTGATTACCTTTTTTTGGATATTGGACGGACAAATGCTACCTTCAGCATATCTGGTATTCTGCCAGTTTCAATAATTCCATAGAATATGGCGAGCAAGATTTTTTTTTTATTTTATCAAAATTATGGTATCTATCTCTTATTCTAATCCGATCATATCTCTCTTGCTTCTTGAATGGCATCCTTTTTAATATGTCACTCAGGTCTTACTCCGCCATGGACGGCAAATAGGCTAAGTTAGGAGAACTAATGAAACTGTGGGGTGCTTCCACGGTTTCTTGCGCTTTTTCTCCGCAAATCTTGCATTTCTTTCACGAAGCTGCGGTTAAATGGAGTACGCAGAATGCCAAAATCAGTTCCACCAAATCGTTTGCGCATAACGTCATCCACGCTTTTTTTGGTTGTTTTTCCAATTATGTAATTGACTACTTCCCACGATTTTTTCACGTTCCCTTTGACCGATGGAACTCTATAATGTGGTAGTTACTCTTCGCTAACCGTACTTTGGCAGTGACTTTATTTCTCATTTCCCTGAATTCTCTTCGTAATTGAATGTCGTTCGGGTGTTGTTTGCATCGGTTCTATAATTTATGTTTTGCGTAGCACAGTTTTAAAATGTTTTTATTTATCCAGTTATTTTCTTGTCTTCGTTCTTTTAACCGTATATTTCTCTTAGAATCACTGTATATGCTGTTGAATCTATCGACCATAAGTTCGTAAATTGCAACATGGTCTTGTCCCAGTAAAGAGTCCCAGTTATATTCACAAATAAGTCTGTCTATTATTTTGGAATCTAGGACAAATGTAAAACCATCTTCATCACTATTTTCCGTGGAAAAATTGGCACTTAAATTTTTTATGGTTATGAAGTAATGATCCGCGACTTTATTTTTAATAACACCGGATACTGTTATCACATCATTGATTCGGATGACCGCGTGATCTATGCAGGCTCTAGTTACTTTGTCAAATAGATACTCTTCTCGGGTGTAGTCATGGACTGAGTTCTGTAAACCGTAGCCTGACAATATGTCCAGATAGTCTCCAACCCCAGACTTGCTTTGGTTCATAACATGAGTGTTCATACCCCCAATGATGATTACACGGTCGTTGTTATCGAACCTTCTTAGTAAACCTTCAAAATCATTGTAAAACAAATTTAAATCTGCACTGGGTGGTCTGTATAAAGCCATAACAAAAAAGAAACGTCATTTTTGCTTACTGAAATAACAACTACTTCCGCGTGATCTAGAGATGCTGCAACCTGCTCAGCTATCCAATAATTTTTTGTATAGAAAGTACGCCTCCTCCTTTTCCTTTTCTCTGCATAGTGACACAGAGTGAAAACCAGGTAACTCATAATCACGTTCCTCCGCTGATTTTACGTGTGTTAATGTTATAACTAACACATCAAGACTACTTAACCTCCCTTCTATGTACACATTAAGTTGTTCCCAGTTTTTTCTGATGCTCCTTGCGTTAATGTGCATTATATTTAGTACTTCCTTTGTTTTTCTCTCGTCCATCACCTGACTCACATACTCGTCCCAATGAGCAAAACTATCAAAATAATTTATTTAATTGATGGAGCTATCCATTTACCTCAGTTTGTATAAATCGGTTTCGTTACAAAACACAAAAATACAAAACCGGCATCACCATCTCAAGCGATTTGCACGCGGTGAGGAGCTCGAATATTTTTTTTTTTTTTTTTAGCACTGCTAAGGTTCATCCGCGCGAGCCCGTTTAGACGCGATACATTACACCGTGGACGCGATTCGTTTGACGTTTAGGTCGTGTGAACTTTGCCTCGTGTGCTGGCTCTGAGAGTGCTTTCTTTAACCCAGCCTTTCCTGAGACGCAGAGTGAAGTTGTTCCTCCCGATATTGATGGAGGAGGATTCGGCCCCGATTGTCTGGGGCTTGGTGGCCGGCACGTTGCCGAATTATGTTCCGACTCGACGCCTTTGTCTCGATATGCTCATTTATTTATGTACAGACATTTCAGCTCTCAACTTCGGCGACCACCTTGACGCCTCGTAGGTCTCAAGCCGAGTTCATATTTCTATCCCTCGTTTCCCCTTTGGATCTTTCCAGCCCTCTCTCTCTCACCGAGGAACAAAGAAATCAGTTCAAATCCCACGTCGGCCACGTGCTCCTACACGAACCAATCGCCGTCGAGGACGACCGGTGACCGCCGTAGATCACAACAACGGTCAAACCCTACAAAGTCCCTCCAATTATCCCATAGGTCAGGCCGGCGCTAGCGATGTCTCGCTGTACTGTCCTCATACTAGGCTAACAACCACAAAAAATAGACAAAAAATTCTCAACGCCTCGAGCGTTGAAAAACCCCCGCGCAGATTCCTCGAGTCTTGCCCTTCTCGGGCGCGTTTTGTCTTTCCGTCCAAAGCAGACCCCACAACAGCACCGTACCACGGCCCGAGGCGCTTCCGTACGAAAGAGCCCCACACAACAAAAAGTAGGGCGTTCCCAAAATTTCCCACCAAGAGTGCTGCGATGACATAAGTTGTAAAGGGAACATAAATGGGAACTACCGTACCGAACAAATACTACTGTGAAACGACCACTGACACGCAAACACCCTTAAAGTAAAAATGACAATGAACGTCAATTGCAGTTGTCACGTTCATAATCCAGCTGACGCACAGGATCGCGGACAGGCGGAACCCAATCTTGTACGTTCGAGGATCCTGCCAAATCAGCAGTTGTCTAGCAACACTGGTTCGGCATTGGCGACCATCGTGGACCGAAAAAAACGCGCCCTGATCCTCAGTTTGACTCCCAAAGAGAGAAGTGATTCTCAGCTGGAGTGCTGTAAGCATGTACCTCTTCACGATGTCCCGTGCTCGCATGTTTCAATTGCTTGCAGGTATTTCCTTGGCATTAATATCTGCGAACAAGGACACGCCCTGCCTTATCAAGCCGTGGAACCACTTATTAGCTTCAGTCCAAGCATCACTTTATGTCGAATTGCCTTTCTGTGAGCGAAACATTCATCACGTGACCTAACCGTGGGTTGGTCCACATCTACCTCTACATCTACCCGTCGCTTGTTCCGGCTCCTTCGTCTCATAATCAGGTTTATTCTTTTCTACCCCACCTTCACGAGTGTTTAGGGTGTCCTGCTAGGTTGTTTTTTTCCACCGCGTGGATTTCTAAATTTCTTCTCCACCACTGACTGAACTCGCTTGAGCTTATTGTACACCTCAGATGTATAGAACGCCCCCAGATTGATAAAAAAACTTGTTAGTGATAGCGCACAATGTGTAAAGTTTCCAGCCGGTGCTTCCTCCCTCTACCGCTACGCTAAGTGGCGCATAAATCAAACATTCTGCTACCACTCGCCCGAACAACAACTTTAGTTTTATATTTGCTTTCTTTTATCACGACGACAGCACCATCTCCGATCTCAGCACCGTGGTTTCTGACCCGGAGTCCAGAGACGCCCTCACATGTTTGCTTTCCACCAAGAGGTTTACCCACCAGGGGCCTCTGCCTCTGTGTTCTGTACGTCCTTTGGATATTTATACAGCTCCTAATACATGTACTGAAATGTTAAGGTGGGATAGTTGGATAGGCATTTTCGAAATAAATAGCGCTAAAGTCAAGTCGAAACTGACGGAAGAAGCGCTAAGTCACAACTGTCGTTTTAATAATCACAGAGAAGACGAGAAAGAGGTAGTGTTTCTCTCTCGTCTTTCATTTCGGTATGAAAAAATTCCAAAAAAAAACTAAAAATAATTCTTAGCTTTTCTAACGTAATGCCCTCCCCTTCCTTTATTGTTATTTCTCAGGTCTTTCAACGTAACTACCTCTTCGCACAAAGGGAATTTCAATTTGGGAATTTTTTCATACCGAAAAGAAAGACGCGAGAGAAATGCTACCTCTTTCTTGTCTTCTGTGTGATTATTAAAACGACAGTCGTGAGTTAGCACTTGTTCCGTCAGTTTGTATTTGACCTTTGCGCTATTTATTTCGAAAATCCTAATACCCGCACAGACGTCACCTGGGCCACCAATTCTTGTGGTTCAGTTTTTCGTAGTTCCCACTGACCATAATCTCCCTGCATTTGAGCTTACTGACAGGATCTCTGATAACGTCCAGTCTTCCCGCAGTTAAGGCGCGTAATTACTTTTGTCCGGTCTGCTTTGCGTTCCTTACTGCCACGAATCCTGGGTTTAGCCTCGCTTGGCTTCTCGTGATCTAGGCTGAGTGCCCCCTCTGTGGGCATCTCCCATGAGGCTTCTTCCGCGGGGGTTCTCATCGAAGCTTTCCGCAAGCTCCACTGCATCTTCTGTCCATGAGCTATCGCTTTGTCTAGTTTTGGAGAACGTACGTTATCACCCCGTATGGCATAACTGTCTTTAGTTTATCAGTCACTATAAGATGTTTAAGCTATCCAGCGTTTGTATATCTTGGCTGCAGTGATAGTATAACCAACATGTTTCACGTTTCGCCATAAAACTGCGCTCTTCACTCACCTTGCACTTTCTGGGACGTTAGAAATAACCTCATGTACTCATTTTACGCCATTTCGAGCTATTTGAGCACTGTTTTCTTCCAGGTAGGCATTATTTGCCTAACTGCTAACATTGGAGCTTCGGCCCGTTGGTGCGACATGATTACAATGTTTAAAACAGCGCAGCAGACGAGGGACGAGAAATAGAAAAACACAGCACACTGCTGACTTTCAACTGAATTTTATTGGTCGTTACCGCACAATAAGTACTTGTTTGGTCAAGAACAAGTAAATGCGAAAAGATAAGACAGCCATGTCTGAACGATATGCATCATCACCACACAAACCATATCGCACGCGCACATACTACACTAGTCAGGTACAGCAAAATCAATTTCCCTGCAGGATCAAGGCCAGTTAGAAAGAAGGCCTACGCACGCGTCATCACAGTCAGATCGATTGAGGCGTGAGATTGGCCACGAGTGCTGTGCCAGTGTTCGTCTGCGGCTCGTGTCCAATCAGCGCGTCGAAGATCGGGCTCGGGCCCAATAGCCGAGTTAGCGCGATCCAGCTCTTATGACGTTTCATGAAGGGAGAGGATACGAAATGCGGAGGCCATCTGTATAGGTGGTACTGGCCAGATAAGGCGACAGACGGGCAGCTGACATACTCATCGCCTAATCTAGATATCTCTAATCCCTCCATAATTTTACGTGCCATTTGATTATAATGGGATTTTCACGATTTCTCATCGCTGAAACTCTGGGATCAAGCCGCAATTGGGGAAATAGATGTCAATGAGACCTCATACCGTAGAGGCCACATTGTAGGCGTGCTCTCTTAAACTTGCTCACCCTTACAGCGTCGCGCTAAGTTAGCGCCACCTGAGCGCTCCAAAGAGTGCCCATGTGGCGCTTCCTAGTACGTAACTTTGTTCTTGTATAGCGCGCGATTAGCACTCTTCTACAGCATTGTTAGCGCTTTAGTGGCGCCTTGTTAGCGCCTGAGTAGCACCTTGGTAGCACTTCTTGTACGGCGTTTGCTGCTGCGGATTAGCGCGTGCACTGCGGTTACGGTTCCTGTGGTTTGGTTTGCATCAACAGTAACATGGCGGACATGTAGGACGCTGAAATAGAAACGCGACAAATGCTGTTACAGACGCCATTACTGCATATGTGTGTGGACAGCTTAACGGCCAGAAGAGCTTTATGGGTGCGCGAAATGTTTCGCCACCAAGATACCGACGGGTACCCAGCGAACCTTGTTCCCAGGCTGAGGGACCAATACACAGACCTCTTTCGAAGGCAATTATTTTTACCTGTGTGTCTTTGAAACCAGGGTCACGCATATCGAATATAAAGCAATGAGGTCGTACCCAATCAATTTGTCGCTTAGATTCCATGACTCTGGATCGTCTGCCCGACCCTTTGTTTGGAGAGCGGCTCATTAGCCTCGTTTACATGAAACCGACTTCAGCGCATCGACTCCACTCGTTCTTCAAACGAAGCCGACGTGGCAACGTTTACCTGAATGCGCACTAAGCCCTACACGAAGGTGGCGCCACGCCGTGTCAAAGCTCGAAGTTATGCAGTTCTGGCATAGAGTAATATAGTAAACGTAAAGAGAGGACACAGAAGCCGATTCGCGGCCCAGGTAGTGCGTTTAATGCCCTCTGCTACATGGCGCTTTTCTGTAATTTGTTTAAAATTAGTTAGAACTCTGTGCGTGAGAAGTATTCATTTTTAAAATTGTTATGCTTTAGAATTATTTAAAGCACTTAAAGCGACTAAATAGTTTTAATTTAATACGTCACAAAAATCACGTGAGGAATGGCGCCTGCCACGGCCTGCCGTGTGCCTGCTTACCTGCACGCCGTCGCCTCAGCATCATTCTTCGTGGCCTCTGCTCCTCCGTGCGTCGTTCGTCCGTGCCGTGCGTGCCGTCCGTTTATGCTTTCTGCTGCAGGCGTGTTCGGTCGGCTTTGTATCAAACAAGGTGACGCATGACTGCCCGCGTGCTCGCATGCTCGGCGTGAGTTTGTGGAGCCGACCAGCTTGAGCTTCTCGCGCTGTTGTTTCCGTTTGGCTGTCGGGCTGCAATTGTGTGTGCTCCTCGATTTTCGATGAGATTATTTTCGAAAAGTGACTTGAATAATGACTCTGCGAACGACATTTACCATGGATTTGGAGATGACGGTGTTGAACGGCGTTTCAGATACATCCTTGGTTGTTGTGTTCTGCTCCCGGGAGTTTCCAGGAGGTAGGTTCAGCCACTTGCATACACTGTTATGCACACTTCAACACCGTTTTCTGTTATCCGCAGTCTCCTCATTTATTTCATTGCAAGAGCTTAAGACTGGCTTCACAGTAAAGGCTTTGGTCTGTGATCAGGGGGCTTCAAACCTAAGCTTCGCCAACCAACTTGGTGCGTCTGTGGGCAAGCCGTGTTTTTGAAGTTGATAACGAATATGTTTACTTTATCTTTGATGTTCCGCACCTTATCAACACAACCAGGAACAATCTCCAAGCCACAGATTTTGCATTTGAAATGAGGTCATTGAGTGGTCCCATATTGTTGAACTTTATCATTCTACCCATGAGATGAGGTTGCGATTGGCTCCGAAACTTACTGAGAGACATATTTTTTTAAACCCTTTCAATAACATGAAAGTAAAACGTGCCGCACAGGTAATGAGTGCCTCAGTCTCCCTTGCGATCCTATTTATTGTTTATGCCAAGGAGCTTCCTGAGACAGCCATGGCTACAGCTTATTTCTGCGATAGAATGGACCGCTTTCTAAATAGCTCACAATTCAAGAAGACAGGGCAGAAGTTGCGTCATGCCATTCTGAGAGGAGAATCTAAGATATTTGATTTTCTTCACCTGCAACTTGGATGGATTTTAGCATGGCAGTTCGAAAGTAGGATGCAGCCACAAACCATCATAGGGAGTCACGTTACTATAAAGAGTCTCCTCATGCTCTGGGAGGAGCTTTCAAATAGTCATGACTTTAAGTTCTTACTTACACGACGCCTGCAGCAAGACCCACTTGAGAACATTTGTGGAGCTATATGATAAATGCAGGGCTGAAATGCAAACCTAAGGTGTTTCAGTTCACCTCAGGACTGAAACAGAGAGGGATGAAGGAACTGTTGAAACTGTCGAACACTGGGAACGTAGAGGATGACAAGGATGGACCTCTTGAAGGAGTTGCCAATATATTTTGCATCATGAAAGTTCAATTCCAGACAATGTGGAATGTCTTCCAATCGATAACTTCCCGCTACTCGAGGTTGTTTCTGAGCTGGCATCAGACATCAGGGTTAACATATTTGATGACTCGTTCACTTGTTGCGTTAGGGGCTATTTGATCAAGCGTTTCCTTGAACTGACAACCCACAGTTGTGGCTGTTCTGAGCCACTGAGGGAAGAGGCTGACAGCTTGGCCAGGCTTCACCAGTACTTTCTTTGCTTAAACACATCACGTGCCTGGAAAGCTCTTCGGGAATCTAATATACCATCCCACACTGCCTTTAATTTTATTCAGCAACTAGAAAATTGCTTTCTTGCCGTAATCGAGAGCGTGGCGCATGTTTGAGGAGTATGTGCTGTCTTCTATCGCTCACTTTAAAGTCTGGGTAGTTTTGGCATTGCTCAGAGTGCCACAAATAGTTTTTAAAAATGTTTTGCAGAATACGGTTGCGTTGGCATGTTCGATTTCTTAGCCGGAACCTCGACAAAGTTTGGTTACACTCTTCAGTTGCTGTAAAGCAACTAGACAAGTTTAACTGTTAATAGTGTATTAACGGAGGTGGTTGCCAAATCAGAAACAGAAAGTGCATATTAATTGAGCGGTGCAGCTTGCACTCGACAAATTGGTTTCCCTTGCTTCCAGCAAATGTGTATCACGGCCCTTTTGCAAAATTATTTATCCAATTTCTACAGAATTTCTCTGGAAAATAGTGTATTGATGCTATAGATATTAGACAGAAAATGTATCCACTTTTGTATCCACCGTCTATAGTTTTTAGCCGCCTTTCTGAGCCATACTTTCTTTCTGGTCAAATGTATTTCGAGGAATATTTAGGAACGTTGAGTATTGCCAGATTCCGAATAGAGTTCTCAGTGTTTGATACTGGCTCGGCCGTAACGTGTTTCAGGCTATGCCATTTCGTGTGTTTTATAATAGCCGGAAATCGGGAATTTGTACTCTTCGCTGTGTGCGTTGCACTCTTATTATACTCTTATGAGTGGTACTGATAGCGATGTCTTATTTATTTCTGGACTTACTTCCCGAGCCCGAGTTGTCGTGAAAGCGAATGGGTCATTCAGCATTCTCGCTACCACCGCTAGGGGATTCTTTTCGGCTTCTGGTTGGTCAAGAGAGCATGCCAAGCCCTCTTTCCGAGTCTGCCGCACGCCCTGGCTCTGCACGCACCTCCCATTGACCAAACTCTCTACATATACGGCTCTGCTATGACAGTGTCCGCTCCTTATCTTGTGTCATAGCCTCCTCTATACGAGGAGGCTATGCTTGTGTATATTACTCTATGGTTCCGGCACCAGCCGCACCCCGTTTTCCGGTGCATCGCACGTGGAGGTCTTTCGACGCGTTCAGTGACCGTAAAGATTGTGCCCGCTGTCTTCGGTGCTGTGGAAGAAGTTACGAGACCGAAGAAGCATCAAAACACACGTCTTTAGGGCTCGAGGCCGGGCCGCCGGGTCACTCTGGACCAGTGGCGACGTGTGTGCGCACGCTTTGAGGAAGCCTCCGCACTTCGCCGCGCCAGACTTTGCAGCCCGCGACCGGAACCCGAGTCCGAAAAGATCCTGTGCAGCCAAGAACGGCACCGAGGTAGAAGCTGCTCGTTCTGCGCAACCATGCAGTGCTCTACAGTGCTCGGAGCTCTCGGTGTCGTTCGTGCTTGCGCCGAAGCCTTTGGGACCCCTTTGGACGCGCAAGTCGTACTTCGCAAGGCTTGGACGGGGGCAGCCCTCACCGAGCAACTCCACTATATTCCGCTTACTTATGATGGCAATAAAAGCTCGCGTTTTTCCTCGGGAAAAAATAGCGGGTCCGCTCTTGGCGCCACCAACGAGGTTGGCCGCCGCCGTGTTCTCAGCTGTTCACTCGCACCCGCAGCGTGCACCTTCCCATAATCCTCCCCGTTCAAAAATGCGATGCAACCTTCGTTTACATGGGCTAAATGAATGCGCACTCGCCATCTCGATCCACCTCTGTCTAGCGACTTGAATGTGATGCGCTTTCTTTGCGCATTATGCCGTTTACACGTCCGCATCGAATGCAACAACTGGATTCGACGCGGCTAAGTCGCATTCATGTAAACGCGGTGTTTTACTCCCTCTTCTTTCAATGCCAAAGAAAAAACAACAACAACGGAATCGCCGTGCACGCGCTGTTCCGCAGCAGCAAGCACGGCACAACGAACGTGAGAGCTCTTACACTGCGCTGCTGGAGCGCTAACCGCTCATTCACACTGGAAGCGGATCCGCGTTCGCAAAGCGGTTGTGAACGCGGTTGTATAAAGATTCAGTACAATTGCACGCACACTTGATGTCATCGAGTGCGCGTGCAGATGTACTGGATTTTTATACAACCGCGTTCGCAACCGCGCTTTGCGAACGCGGATCCGCTTCCGGTGTGAATGAGCGGTAACCGAGCGCCTACTGAACCTTTTCTGAAGCGCTAGCCGAGCGCTACGTCACGCGCCAGTCGGTTCCACATGAGCGTAAAGCCCCGCTATTCTGGGAAAAATGGCCCCATTTATTGTTGTGGAAATGCTCGAGACACGTGCGGCGCGCCACTTCTGGGAAAAACATGGTGTCTGAAATCTAGCTCATTGCTACAGTCACTGTAACTGTATCAGTGCTGTGCTGTGCCGCCATGATCTTTCCAAGGGCTGTACGCAGCACGTGCCTCGTGCATCGACCCACTTTGCGCTACTTTTGAAACATGAAGGGGCTTTACATGAACGCTGCTTCCAACGCTCATGAGGCGCTAACTAAGCGCTCCGCTGTATGTGTGAACCTCGCTTTATGGTGTATTCTACTGGTAGATCTGGAGCTCTTTCCGTGGGACCCGCTCCGAATCGACGAGCGGAAGATGGACTCGCATTTTTGGAGCGACCTACCGACCCGGCAGAGACAGTCGGCCGTTCAAAATGGCCGCTGCTCGAACTGACAAGCCAACCAGCGCCTTAGCCGACTGATCTTTCCGGCGACCAGTGACAGCTGTCACTGCTTAGCTGCAGAAATGACACGTGACACAGGCCGGGTGAAAATGTCCGTACCACGGAGCCCATGTTTCAAATAACGAGGAAGAAGTCCGCGGTCAGGATATACCTTTCGGCCTCCTCGAAGTGTCGGGGCACGCACAGCGATTGCCACAGGTGGAGTTCAGATTGCTGGTACGACTCTAACGAACACGAAGAAGTAACAAACCATCATTTACATGTTCGTTGCATATACTCTGTTCTTGCTTTATTCCACTAGAAAACGCCAGCAACGTGCACTGTAAAAAGTAGACAGTCAGGGGCGGAAATATGAACAGGCCTAACCTCGCGTCTGCCTCCTAGCTATTTTCTGTCATTCATTTTCTCGTTCTTCCTCTCACGATCACAGGTGCCAGCGCTTGCGATTTTCCAAGCTCCAGTCCCGGCTTTGCAGCCCTTATCGACGTGAGGTAGAAGCGTTTTGAGTCGTCACAATTCTGCATAAACAACCGACGCATCCGAACAGATCCAACTCGACGGCGCGGCCCGTCGGGCGACCTCGTCGGGCATCCGCAGGGCCAGAGTTAAAGGAAATAACGAAGCGCGCTCTGTCAACTTCCGCCAAGATCTCTGAAATTCCGCGGATCGAGGTCGGCGGGTTGGAGGCGCTCCACGGAGCGGCTGATGCCAGACATCTACGAGCGGAAGATGACCAACTCGAGCCGGATCGGCGAGCGGAATATGCGCGCTCCCAATGGAGCGCTTTTGGAACGCTCGAGATCCGCGAGCCCAATTCACCGTTGGTCTTTCATTAAGGCAGCGGCCCCTCTGACCCACTAACGGCGGCCACAGGACAAAGGGCGGGAGTAGATGACTCCCACGGCGCAAGTGAAGAAACAAATTCGATGCTTACTCACAAATCCTTTGGCCTCCCCAGTGAACCGGTTTATGGTCCTGCATAACCTTGACAATTTATATGCAGCAGAAAATAACACACCTACTTTATTTCTCCTTGCTATCGTTCTAAGTTGTGAGACAACACGTGTAGATATGGATTGGCAAAAAACTCGTTTTTCCAATTTTTTTTTTTTTTTGCAGGCATTGTCATTATTTTTAGTTATTTTGAGGATAGACTCGGCAACCCCTACCCATAATTGGGAAGGGAACCCAGCTACCGTGAGGCGTTCGGTTTGTTTTTTTGGGGCAGGCTCAGTCCCGGATATGGAGAGTTCCGGCAAGGAAAGTAGTGTCGTTCTTTAAGGAAAACGCCTTGTCTCTACTAGCTTCGGATAAGCAAGGGGGCTTTGCGTTCTTTCGGTATACCTCTGTAAAAGTAAGGCACTTGAAGCCACAACATCTGTTTTCCGACTTGTAAGGAATATTTTACTATCCAAGAAAAAATTCCGAGGCCAAAAAACTCTGTAGAAAGCAACCTCGGTCAGCAAGGTAAAAATATCGAGACAGGACGACAGCTTAGCATAACTCAATATTTTACAGTCAAGACGCACACGATAGATTGCCCGTTTTTTGTGAGTGTCTCGGAGGCTGGCACGTGGCAGAAGCCTGCTCTGTTTTTGATAAAATGTTTGAACCTGTTAACGACTGACGATTCCTTTCTCGTCGAAAGTTCGAATGAAGTAATTTTCTTTCTCAGGAACAACCAGCACGCGGGGTACATGACCTGTTCAGTCATCAAAGATTCATACTGCTCATTAACTCAAAAACAAAATTTCGCCTGCATTAGTGATTGCATTTACAAGTTTTTTTCCTGTCGCATATCAGAGTGCTGCGGGACTAACCGTTGAAGGCATTAAGGAGCTCCTTGAATTTCACCTGAGTTCAACTTTTGTATTCAGAGAAGGGCAACATTTATTTGCAGCGGTGATGAGTCTGCATGAGATTATGAATCGCTCCAGTGCTCAGTGAGTTACTCTTAGCCTTCTGAGATCACGTTATCCTGACATACTTGGAAGATGCCACAGTTGCAAAGATTTTTCGTTACGCTGACGACTTTCTGCTACTGTTGGCGACCGATGCGATGTCTTTTCAGCCATCATTGACTCAAGTGTTGGGCATCTTTGACAACAGCCCTTCGCCGCTCCGTGTAACTCACGCAGTGCCTGTTGCGAGATCTAATACGTTTTTGTATTTAATGATTACTATGTGTCCGAGTCTAATTTGTGGGGCGTGTGAGCCACGCGCCGGCAAGCTACTATTGTTCTACGACTGAGCGCACTCAAAGATTGTAAAACGAGTGATAGCGAAGATTTACTATGTTCGTACCTCGCGAAATATCTGTCTTCATATAATTCAGTCAAGTTTCAATAAAAGAAACCGAACATCTCACAATAGTTGGGCTCCCTTCCCTCTCATTTGATACGCTTTGCCGAGACTATACACAAAGATATTAGGAGTGGTGGCAATACCTGAAAAACAATACCTGGGAAAAACGAAAGTTTGTCGTCATTCCATATTTACACGGGTTGTCGCACAGCCTTAAACGAATAGCAGGCAGAAGTAAAATCGGCGTGCTATTTTCCGCTTCAGATAAGCTGTCAAGGCTATGCAGAACCATAAAGCGGTCCTCTAGGAAGGCCAAGGGCTTTGTGACTAAGGATCAGATTTGTTTTGTCACTTGTGCCGTGGGAGCCGTATTCTCTCTCCCTTTGTCCTGTGACCGGCGTTATGTGGGACGGACGGGCCGCTGTCTCAATGCAACAGTAAGAGAGCAGGCCTGCAATGTGTTCTCAACGGCATCTGGTCACCTTGGCATTCACTACCGCGATGGCAGCTGTATTCAAGAGCGATGTGAAATCGAGAAACGCTATCATGATCAAATGACAGGTGAAATTGTCGAAGCGTCATAGCTCTCTATATTAAGCGCTGAGTGTGCCAGCTTCCCATCTGTGGCTTTATCTGGCAGGGAAATAGATTTCCTTGTACGTGACTAGTGTGGAATGTGCGCGTGCTATACGATTTTTGTGGTAATGATGTGTGTCGTTCGGACATGGCGTTCTTATCTTTTCGTGTTTTCTTATTTTGACCAAGCAGATATTTATTGTGCGGTTACAACCAATACAATTTAGTTCAGAATCAGCGCTGTGTGTGTGCCTTTCTACTTCTCGTCCCTCGTCTGTTCCGCTTTTTAAAACCTTACTTGAATGTTACCTTTACTCGTGGCACTGTTTTAAATTCGACTAAAATTGAAGTCCTCACTAGTTTTATGACACTTGGTGTTGTATTCACGGATGAAATGCGATGGGACGATCATATTTATTACAATTTGCTTAAATTATCGCGCGTCGTTGACTTGATGTATCGACACCACCATCTTTTGGCAACAGGTGTCAAAACTTTAATCTACACCTCTTCATTTTTGTCTCATATAAAATACTGCCACCTAGTTTTGGGTTATAGTAGAAGTACCCACTTAAATAAACTACTAAATTTGCACAAATAAATGCTAAGGAACATTTCCAATGTCCATTCGACCACCTTAGTGAACCCTTACTTAAAACTGATGAATGTTAATATGATATATATATAAATATCGTATTTGTGTTTGTTATAAATCTGAAGTACAAAAAAAAAAAAGGTCTTAATCTGGTCGATCTGGCTTCTCTTGCTCTCAAAGTGCCATCTCACCCGACTCGAAGTTCGCAAAATTGGAAGTTACCTAATATTAGAACGACCTATACGGAGGAAATGTTACCTAATACGCTTCCAAACTTACTTAATTTTCTTAGGCTCAAAAATATTGATCATATTAAGACATCGAGAAAAGATATTGGAGAATTTGTTTCCCATGTATTTTTTTAGTAGTACTTTCCAGAGATTGGACATGTATAATACTTCGTGTTTTTTGTGCATACATTTCAATGTATATATTATGATACTTTCTGTGTATGTATCCTCTCAATGTATCTATGTCTTATGTGTTTTATCGATACATATTTACATTAGACTCCGAATGTAAGTACCATCTGTTACTACGAAAAGCGTGAATATTGCCGTCTGACTACCTTTTGAACACTATTGTGTATTGTTTATTTTTTATTGTGCCATTGCTGTTTGTGTAAGAGAGCGGCCGTGGACTGGTCTAGCTTCGCGATGCAGCTTTTTTTCGGTTTCCCTCCGTCATTAAGTCAAATTTGGGGGTTTTACGCGCCAAACCAACGACGGGCATCTGGCACGCCCCAGAGGAGGACTGAGGATAATTTGGACCACCTGGGGATCTTTTGACGTGCAACCGAAAGTTTGGTTACACGGCGCCTCTTCCGCAATAAGCCTCCGTCAGATTGCGGCCACCCCGGCCGGGATTCGAACCCGTCACATGGGGATCCGTAGGCCAGCGCTTTCGCCTCGGAGCCACCGAGGCTTTTTTTTTCCTCTTTATTGCCTGGTTAAACATTGAAGCGCTATAACACAAAAACAAAACACACATATATGAAAATGTTAAAAGCGCGGGAACCTCTGAGAGGCCCCGCGGCTAGATCTAAAAACGTTTTACACTGACCAATTCATCTAGTAAGGATATCCAGTCGGGGGGCTCGGAGCCACCGAGGCTTTTTTTTTCCTCTTTATTGCCTGGTTAAACATTGAAGCATTATAACACAAAAACAAAACACACATATATGAAAATGTTAAAAGCGCGGGAACCTCTGAGAGGCCCCGCGGCTAGATCTAAAAACGTTTTACACTGACCAATTCATCTAGTAAGGATATCCAGTCGGGGGGCTCGGAGCCACCGAGGCTTTTTTTTTCCTCTTTATTGCCTGGTTAAACATTGAAGCGCTATAACACAAAAACAAAACACACATATATGAAAATGTTAAAAGCGCGGGAACCTCTGAGAGGCCCCGCGGCTAGATCTAAAAACGTTTTACACTGACCAATTCATCTAGTAAGGATATCCAGTCGGGGGGCTCGGAGCCACCGAGGCTTTTTTTTCCTCTTTATTGCCTGGTTAAACATTGAAGCGCTATAACACAAAAACAAAACACACATATATGAAAATGTTAAAAGCGCGGGAACCTCTGAGAGGCCCCGCGGCTAGATCTAAAAACGTTTTACACTGACCAATTCATCTAGTAAGGATATCCAGTCGGGGGGCTCGGAGCCACCGAGGCTTTTTTTTTCCTCTTTATTGCCTGGTTAAACATTGAAGCGCTATAACACAAAAACAAAACATACATATATGAAAATGTTAAAAGCGCGGGAACCTCTGAGAGGCCCCGCGGCTAGATCTAAAAACGTTTTACACTGACCAATTCATCTAGTAAGGATATCCAGTCGGGGGGCTCGGAGCCACCGAGGCTTTTTTTTTCCTCTTTATTGCCTGGTTAAACATTGAAGCGCTATAACACAAAAACAAAACACACATATATGAAAATGTTAAAAGCGCGGGAACCTCTGAGAGGCCCCGCGGCTAGATCTAAAAACGTTTTTCACTGACCAATTCATCTCGTAAGGATATCCAGTCGGGGGGCTCGGAGCCACCGAGGCTTTTTTTTCCTCTTTATTGCCTGGTTAAACATTGAAGCGCTATAACACAAAAACAAAACACACATATATGAAAATGTTAAAAGCGCGTGAACCTCTGAGAGGCCCCGCGGCTAGATCTAAAAACGTTTTACACTGACCAATTCATCTAGTAAGGATATCCAGTCGGGGGGCTCGGAGCCACCGAGGCTTTTTTTTTCCTCTTTATTGCCTGGTTAAACATTGAAGCGCTATAACACAAAAACAAAACACACATATAGGAAAATGTTAAAAGCGCGTGAACCTCTGAGAGGCTCCGCGGCTAGATCTAAAAACGTTTTACACTGACCAATTCATCTAGTAAGGATATCCAGTCGGGGGGCTCGGAGCCACCGAGGCTTTTTTTTTCCTCTTTATTGCCTGGTTAAACATTGAAGCGCTATAACACAAAAACAAAACACACATATAGGAAAATGTTAAAAGCGCGTGAACCTCTGAGAGGCCCCGCGGCTAGATCTAAAAACGTTTTACACTGACCAATTCATCTAGTAAGGATATCCAGTCGGGGGGCTCGGAGCCACCGAGGCTTTTTTTTTCCTCTTTATTGCCTGGTTAAACATTGAAGCGCTATAACACAAAAACAAAACACACATATATGAAAATGTTAAAAGCGCGTGAACCTCTGAGAGGCCCCGCGGCTAGATCTAAAAACGTTTTACACTGACCAATTCATCTAGTAAGGATATCCAGTCGGGGGGCTCGGAGCCACCGAGGCTTTTTTTTTCCTCTTTATTGCCTGGTTAAACATTGAAGCGCTATAACACAAAAACAAAACACACATATATGAAAATGTTAAAAGCGCGTGAACCTCTGAGAGGCCCCGCGGCTAGATCTAAAAACGTTTTACACTGACCAATTCATCTAGTAAGGATATCCAGTCGGGGGGCTCGGAGCCACCGAGGCTTTTTTTTCCTCTTTATTGCCTGGTTAAACATTGAAGCGCTATAACACAAAAACAAAACATACATATATGAAAATGTTAAAAGCGCGGGAACCTCTGAGAGGCCCCGCGGCTAGATCTAAAAACGTTTTACACTGACCAATTCATCTAGTAAGGATATCCAGTCGGGGGGCTCGGAGCCACCGAGGCTTTTTTTTTCCTCTTTATTGCCTGGTTAAACATTGAAGCGCTATAACACAAAAACAAAACACACATATATGAAAATGTTAAAAGCGCGGGAACCTCTGAGAGGCCCCGCGGCTAGATCTAAAAACGTTTTTCACTGACCAATTCATCTCGTAAGGATATCCAGTCGGGGGGCCCGGAGCCACCGAGGCTTTTTTTTCCTCTTTATTGCCTGGTTAAACATTGAAGCGCTATAACACAAAAACAAAACACACATATATGAAAATGTTAAAAGCGCGTGAACCTCTGAGAGGCCCCGCGGCTAGATCTAAAAACGTTTTACACTGACCAATTCATCTAGTAAGGATATCCAGTCGGGGGGCTCGGAGCCACCGAGGCTTTTTTTTTCCTCTTTATTGCCTGGTTAAACATTGAAGCGCTATAACACAAAAACAAAACACACATATAGGAAAATGTTAAAAGCGCGGGAACCTGTGAGAGGCTCCGCGGCTAGATCTAAAAACGTTTTACACTGACCAATTCATGTAGTAAGGATATCCAGTCGGGGGGCTCGGAGCCACCGAGGCTTTTTTTTTCCTCTTTATTGCCTGGTTAAACATTGAAGCGCTATAACACAAAAACAAAACACACATATATGAAAATGTTAAAAGCGCGTGAACCTCTGAGAGGCCCCGCGGCTAGATCTAAAAACGTTTTACACTGACCAATTCATCTAGTAAGGATATCCAGTCGGGGGGCTCGGAGCCACCGAGGCTTTTTTTTTTCCTCTTTATTGCCTGGTTAAACATTGAAGCGCTATAACACAAAAACAAAACACACATATATGAAAATGTTAAAAGCGCGGGAACCTCTGAGAGGCCCCGCGGCTAGATCTAAAAACGTTTTACACTGACCAATTCATCTAGTAAGGATATCCAGTCGGGGGGCTCGGAGCCACCGAGGCTTTTTTTTTCCTCTTTATTGCCCGGTTAAACATTGAAGCGCTATAACACAAAAACAAAACACACATATATGAAAATGTTAAAAGCGCGGGAACCTCTGAGAGGCCCCGCGGCTAGATCTAAAAACGTTTTACACTGACCAATTCATCTAGTAAGGATATCCAGTGGGGGGGCTCGGAGCCACCGAGGCTTTTTTTTTCCTCTTTATTGCCTGGTTAAACATTGAAGCGCTATAACACAAAAACAAAACACACATATATGAAAATGTTAAAAGCGCGGGAACCTCTGAGAGGCCCCGCGGCTAGATCTAAAAACGTTTTACACTGACCAATTCATCTAGTAAGGATATCCAGTCGGGGGGCTCGGAGCCACCGAGGCTTTTTTTTTCCTCTTTATTGCCTGGTTAAACATTGAAGCGCTATAACACAAAAACAAAACATACATATATGAAAATGTTAAAAGCGCGGGAACCTCTGAGAGGCCCCGCGGATAGATCTAAAAACGTTTTACACTGACCAATTCATCTAGTAAGGATATCCAGTCGGGGGGCTCGGAGCCACCGAGGCTTTTTTTTTCCTCTTTATTGCCTGGTTAAACATTGAAGCGCTATAACACAAAAACAAAACACACATATATGAAAATGTTAAAAGCGCGGGAACCTCTGAGAGGCCCCGCGGCTAGATCTAAAAACGTTTTTCACTGACCAATTCATCTCGTAAGGATATCCAGTCGGGGGGCTCGGAGCCACCGAGGCTTTTTTTTCCTCTTTATTGCCTGGTTAAACATTGAAGCGCTATAACACAAAAACAAAACACACATATATGAAAATGTTAAAAGCGCGTGAACCTCTGAGAGGCCCCGCGGCTAGATCTAAAAACGTTTTACACTGACCAATTCATCTAGTAAGGATATCCAGTCGGGGGGCTCGGAGCCACCGAGGCTTTTTTTTTCCTCTTTATTGCCTGGTTAAACATTGAAGCGCTATAACACAAAAACAAAACACACATATAGGAAAATGTTAAAAGCGCGTGAACCTCTGAGAGGCTCCGCGGCTAGATCTAAAAACGTTTTACACTGACCAATTCATCTAGTAAGGATATCCAGTCGGGGGGCTCGGAGCCACCGAGGCTTTTTTTTTCCTCTTTATTGCCTGGTTAAACATTGAAGCGCTATAACACAAAAACAAAACACACATATAGGAAAATGTTAAAAGCGCGTGAACCTCTGAGAGGCCCCGCGGCTAGATCTAAAAACGTTTTACACTGACCAATTCATCTAGTAAGGATATCCAGTCGGGGGGCTCGGAGCCACCGAGGCTTTTTTTTTCCTCTTTATTGCCTGGTTAAACATTGAAGCGCTATAACACAAAAACAAAACACACATATATGAAAATGTTAAAAGCGCGTGAACCTCTGAGAGGCCCCGCGGCTAGATCTAAAAACGTTTTACACTGACCAATTCATCTAGTAAGGATATCCAGTCGGGGGGCTCGGAGCCACCGAGGCATTTTTTTTCCTCTTTATTGCCTGGTTAAACATTGAAGCGCTATAACACAAAAACAAAACACACATATATGAAAATGTTAAAAGCGCGTGAACCTCTGAGAGGCCCCGCGGCTAGATCTAAAAACGTTTTACACTGACCAATTCATCTAGTAAGGATATCCAGTCGGGGGGCTCGGAGCCACCGAGGCTTTTTTTTCCTCTTTATTGCCTGGTTAAACATTGAAGCGCTATAACACAAAAACAAAACATACATATATGAAAATGTTAAAAGCGCGGGAACCTCTGAGAGGCCCCGCGGCTAGATCTAAAAACGTTTTTCACTGACCAATTCATCTAGTAAGGATATCCAGTCGGGGGGCTCGGAGCCACCGAGGCTTTTTTTTTCCTCTTTATTGCCTGGTTAAACATTGAAGCGCTATAACACAAAAACAAAACACACATATATGAATATGTTAAAAGCGCGGGAACCTCTGAGAGGCCCCGCGGCTAGATCTAAAAACGTTTTTCACTGACCAATTCATCTCGTAAGGATATCCAGTCGGGGGGCTCGGAGCCACCGAGGCTTTTTTTTCCTCTTTATTGCCTGGTTAAACATTGAAGCGCTATAACACAAAAACAAAACACACATATATGAAAATGTTAAAAGCGCGTGAACCTCTGAGAGGCCCCGCGGCTAGATCTAAAAACGTTTTACACTGACCAATTCATCTAGTAAGGATATCCAGTCGGGGGGCTCGGAGCCACCGAGGCTTTTTTTTTCCTCTTTATTGCCTGGGTAAACATTGAAGCGCTATAACACAAAAACAAAACACACATATAGGAAAATGTTAAAAGCGCGGGAACCTCTGAGAGGCTCCGCGGCTAGATCTAAAAACGTTTTACACTGACCAATTCATGTAGTAAGGATATCCAGTCGGGGGGCTCGGAGCCACCGAGGCTTTTTTTTTCCTCTTTATTGCCTGGTTAAACATTGAAGCGCTATAACACAAAAACAAAACACACATATATGAAAATGTTAAAAGCGCGTGAACCTCTGAGAGGCCCCGCGGCTAGATCTAAAAACGTTTTACACTGACCAATTCATCTAGTAAGGATATCCAGTCGGGGGGCTCGGAGCCACCGAGGCTTTTTTTTTTCCTCTTTATTGCCTGGTTAAACATTGAAGCGCTATAACACAAAAACAAAACACACATATATGAAAATGTTAAAAGCGCGGGAACCTCTGAGAGGCCCCGCGGCTAGATCTAAAAACGTTTTACACTGACCAATTCATCTAGTAAGGATATCCAGTCGGGGGGCTCGGAGCCACCGAGGCTTTTTTTTTCCTCTTTATTGCCCGGTTAAACATTGAAGCGCTATAACACAAAAACAAAACACACATATATGAAAATGTTAAAAGCGCGGGAACCTCTGAGAGGCCCCGCGGCTAGATCTAAAAACGTTTTACACTGACCAATTCATCTAGTAAGGATATCCAGTGGGGGGGCTCGGAGCCACCGAGGCTTTTTTTTTCCTCTTTATTGCCTGGTTAAACATTAAAGCGCTATAACACAAAAACAAAACACACATATATGAAAATGTTAAAAGCGCGGGAACCTCTGAGAGGCCCCGCGGCTAGATCTAAAAACGTTTTACACTGACCAATTCATCTCGTAAGGATATCCAGTCGGGGGGCTCGGAGCCACCGAGGCTTTTTTTTTCCTCTTTATTGCCTGGTTAAACATTGAAGCGCTATAACACAAAAACAAAACACACATATATGAAAATGTTAAAAGCGCGGGAACCTCTGAGAGGCCCCGCGGCTAGATCTAAAAACGTTTTACACTGACCAATTCATCTAGTAAAAATATCCAGTCGGGGGGCTCGGAGCCACCGAGGCTTTTTTTTTCCTCTTTATTGCCTGGTTAAACATTGAAGCGCTATAACACAAAAACAAAACACACATATATGAAAATGTTAAAAGCGCGGGAACCTCTGAGAGGCCCCGCGGCTAGATCTAAAAACGTTTTACACTGACCAATTCATCTCGTAAGGATATCCAGTCGGGGGGCTCGGAGCCACCGAGGCTTTTTTTTTCCTCTTTATTGCCTGGTTAAACATTGAAGCGCTATAACACAAAAACAAAACACACATATATGAAAATGTTAAAAGCGCGTGAACCTCTGAGAGGCCCCGCGGCTAGATCTAAAAACGTTTTACACTGACCAATTCATCTAGTAAGGATATCCAGTCGGGGGGCTCGGAGCCACCGAGGCTTTTTTTTTCCTCTTTATTGCCTGGTTAAACATTGAAGCGCTATAACACAAAAACAAAACACACATATATGAAAATGTTAAAAGCGCGTGAACCTCTGAGAGGCCCCGCGGCTAGATCTAAAAACGTTTTACACTGACCAATTCATCTCGTAAGGATATCCAGTCGGGGGGCTCGGAGCCACCGAGGCTTTTTTTTTCCTCTTTATTGCCTGGTTAAACATTGAAGCGCTATAACACAAAAACAAAACACACATATATGAAAATGTTAAAAGCGCGTGAACCTCTGAGAGGCCCCGCGGCTAGATCTAAAAACGTTTTACACTGACCAATTCATCTAGTAAGGATATCCAGTCGGGGGGCTCGGAGCCACCGAGGCTTTTTTTTTCCTCTTTATTGCCTGGTTAAACATTGAAGCGCTATAACACAAAAACAAAACACACATATAGGAAAATGTTAAAAGCGCGGGAACCTCTGAGAGGCCCCGCGGCTAGATCTAAAAACGTTTTACACTGACCAATTCATGTAGTAAGGATATCCAGTCGGGGGGCTCGGAGCCACCGAGGCTTTTTTTTTCCTCTTTATTGCCTGGTTAAACATTGAAGCGCTATAACACAAAAACAAAACACACATATATGAAAATGTTAAAAGCGCGTGAACCTCTGAGAGGCCCCGCGGCTAGATCTAAAAACGTTTTACACTGACCAATTCATCTAGTAAGGATATCCAGTCGGGGGGCTCGGAGCCACCGAGGCTTTTTTTTTCCTCTTTATTACCTGGTTAAACATTGAAGCGCTATAACACAAAAACAAAACACACATATATGAAAATGTTAAAAGCGCGGGAACCTCAGAGAGGCCCCGCGGCTAGATCTAAAAACGTTTTACACTGGCCAATTCATCTAGTAAGGATATCCAGTCGGGGGGCTCGGAGCCACCGAGGCTTTTTTTTTCCTCTTTATTGCCTGGTTAAACATTGAAGCGCTATAACACAAAAACAAAACACACATATATGAAAATGTTAAAAGCGCGGGAACCTCTGAGAGGCCCCGCGGCTAGATCTAAAAACGTTTTACACTGACCAATTCATCTAGTAAGGATATCCAGTCGGGGGGCTCGGAGCCACCGAGGCTTTTTTTTTCCTCTTTATTGCCCGGTTAAACATTGAAGCGCTATAACACAAAAACAAAACACACATATATGAAAATGTTAAAAGCGCGGGAACCTCTGAGAGGCCCCGCGGCTAGATCTAAAAACGTTTTACACTGACCAATTCATGTAGTAAGGATATCCAGTCGGGGGGCTCGGAGCCACCGAGGCTTTTTTTTTCCTCTTTATTGCCTGGTTAAACATTGAAGCGCTATAACACAAAAACAAAACACACATATATGAAAATGTTAAAAGCGCGGGAACCTCTGAGAGGCCCCGCGGCTAGATCTAAAAACGTTTTACACTGACCAATTCATCTAGTAAGGATATCCAGTCGGGGGGCTCGGAGCCACCGAGGCTTTTTTTTTCCTCTTTATTGCCTGGTTAAACATTGAAGCGCTATAACACAAAAACAAAACACACATATATGAAAATGTTAAAAGCGCGGGAACCTCTGAGAGGCCCCGCGGCTAGATCTAAAAACGTTTTACACTGACCAATTCATCTAGTAAGGATATCCAGTCGGGGGGCTCGGAGCCACCGAGGCTTTTTTTTTCCTCTTTATTACCTGGTTAAACATTGAAGCGCTATAACACAAAAACAAAACACACATATATGAAAATGTTAAAAGCGCGGGAACCTCAGAGAGGCCCCGCGGCTAGATCTAAAAACGTTTTACACTGACCAATTCATGTAGTAAGGATATCCAGTCGGGGGGCTCGGAGCCACCGAGGCTTTTTTTTTCCTCTTTATTGCCTGGTTAAACATTGAAGCGCTATAACACAAAAACAAAACACACATATATGAAAATGTTAAAAGCGCGGGAACCTCTGAGAGGCCCCGCGGCTAGATCTAAAAACGTTTTACACTGACCAATTCATCTAGTAAGGATATCCAGTCGGGGGGCTCGGAGCCACCGAGGCTTTTTTTTTCCTCTTTATTGCCCGGTTAAACATTGAAGCGCTATAACACAAAAACAAAACACACATATATGAAAATGTTAAAAGCGCGGGAACCTCTGAGAGGCCCCGCGGCTAGATCTAAAAACGTTTTACACTGACCAATTCATCTAGTAAGGATATCCAGTCGGGGGGCTCGGAGCCACCGAGGCTTTTTTTTTCCTCTTTATTGCCTGGTTAAACATTAAA
This sequence comes from Ixodes scapularis, assembly GCF_016920785.2. Taxonomy (NCBI): domain Eukaryota; kingdom Metazoa; phylum Arthropoda; class Arachnida; order Ixodida; family Ixodidae; genus Ixodes; species Ixodes scapularis. The sequence goes on along the minus strand of NW_024609868.1, from coordinate 162,073,719 downwards.
GCGCTATAACACAAAAACAAAACACACATATATGAAAATGTTAAAAGCGCGGGAACCTCTGAGAGGCCCCGCGGCTAGATCTAAAAACGTTTTACACTGACCAATTCATCTCGTAAGGATATCCAGTCGGGGGGCTCGGAGCCACCGAGGCTTTTTTTTTCCTCTTTATTGCCTGGTTAAACATTGAAGCGCTATAACACAAAAACAAAACACACATATATGAAAATGTTAAAAGCGCGGGAACCTCTGAGAGGCCCCGCGGCTAGATCTAAAAACGTTTTACACTGACCAATTCATCTAGTAAGGATATCCAGTCGGGGGGCTCGGAGCCACCGAGGCTTTTTTTTTCCTCTTTATTGCCTGGTTAAACATTGAAGCGCTATAACACAAAAACAAAACACACATATATGAAAATGTTAAAAGCGCGGGAACCTCTGAGAGGCCCCGCGGCTAGATCTAAAAACGTTTTACACTGACCAATTCATCTCGTAAGGATATCCAGTCGGGGGGCTCGGAGCCACCGAGGCTTTTTTTTTTCCTCTTTATTGCCTGGTTAAACATTGAAGCGCTATAACACAAAAACAAAACACACATATATGAAAATGTTAAAAGCGCGTGAACCTCTGAGAGGCCCCGCGGCTAGATCTAAAAACGTTTTACACTGACCAATTCATCTAGTAAGGATATCCAGTCGGGGGGCTCGGAGCCACCGAGGCTTTTTTTTTCCTCTTTATTGCCTGGTTAAACATTGAAGCGCTATAACACAAAAACAAAACACACATATATGAAAATGTTAAAAGCGCGTGAACCTCTGAGAGGAACCGCGGCTAGATCTAAAAACGTTTTACACTGACCAATTCATCTCGTAAGGATATCCAGTCGGGGGGCTCGGAGCCACCGAGGCTTTTTTTTTCCTCTTTATTGCCTGGTTAAACATTGAAGCGCTATAACACAAAAACAAAACACACATATATGAAAATGTTAAAAGCGCGGGAACCTCTGAGAGGCCCCGCGGCTAGATCTAAACACGTTTTACACTGACCAATTCATCTAGTAAGGATATCCAGTCGGGGGGCTCGGAGCCACCGAGGCTTTTTTTTTCCTCTTTATTGCCTGGTTAAACATTGAAGCGCTATAACACAAAAACAAAACATACATATATGAAAATGTTAAAAGCGCGGGAACCTCTGAGAGGCCCCGCGGCTAGATCTAAAAACGTTTTACACTGACCAATTCATCTAGTAAGGATATCCAGTCGGGGGGCTCGGAGCCACCGAGGCTTTTTTTTTCCTCTTTATTGCCTGGTTAAACATTGAAGCGCTATAACACAAAAACAAAACACACATATATGAAAATGTTAAAAGCGCGGGAACCTCTGAGAGGCCCCGCGGCTAGATCTAAAAACGTTTTTCACTGACCAATTCATCTCGTAAGGATATCCAGTCGGGGGGCTCGGAGCCACCGAGGCTTTTTTTTCCTCTTTATTGCCTGGTTAAACATTGAAGCGCTATAACACAAAAACAAAACACACATATATGAAAATGTTAAAAGCGCGTGAACCTCTGAGAGGCCCCGCGGCTAGATCTAAAAACGTTTTACACTGACCAATTCATCTAGTAAGGATATCCAGTCGGGGGGCTCGGAGCCACCGAGGCTTTTTTTTCCTCTTTATTGCCTGGTTAAACATTGAAGCGCTATAACACAAAAACAAAACACACATATAGGAAAATGTTAAAAGCGCGTGAACCTCTGAGAGGCTCCGCGGCTAGATCTAAAAACGTTTTACACTGACCAATTCATCTAGTAAGGATATCCAGTCGGGGGGCTCGGAGCCACCGAGGCTTTTTTTTTCCTCTTTATTGCCTGGTTAAACATTGAAGCGCTATAACACAAAAACAAAACACACATATAGGAAAATGTTAAAAGCGCGTGAACCTCTGAGAGGCCCCGCGGCTAGATCTAAAAACGTTTTACACTGAATAATTCATCTAGTAAGGATATCCAGTCGGGGGGCTCGGAGCCACCGAGGCTTTTTTTTTCCTCTTTATTGCCTGGTTAAACATTGAAGCGCTATAACACAAAAACAAAACACACATATATGAAAATGTTAAAAGCGCGTGAACCTCTGAGAGGCCCCGCGGCTAGATCTAAAAACGTTTTACACTGACCAATTCATCTAGTAAGGATATCCAGTCGGGGGGCTCGGAGCCACCGAGGCTTTTTTTTTCCTCTTTATTGCCTGGTTAAACATTGAAGCGCTATAACACAAAAACAAAACACACATATATGAAAATGTTAAAAGCGCGTGAACCTCTGAGAGGCCCCGCGGCTAGATCTAAAAACGTTTTACACTGACCAATTCATCTAGTAAGGATATCCAGTCGGGGGGCTCGGAGCCACCGAGGCTTTTTTTTCCTCTTTATTGCCTGGTTAAACATTGAAGCGCTATAACACAAAAACAAAACATACATATATGAAAATGTTAAAAGCGCGGGAACCTCTGAGAGGCCCCGCGGCTAGATCTAAAAACGTTTTACACTGACCAATTCATCTAGTAAGGATATCCAGTCGGGGGGCTCGGAGCCACCGAGGCTTTTTTTTTCCTCTTTATTGCCTGGTTAAACATTGAAGCGCTATAACACAAAAACAAAACACACATATATGAAAATGTTAAAAGCGCGGGAACCTCTGAGAGGCCCCGCGGCTAGATCTAAAAACGTTTTTCACTGACCAATTCATCTCGTAAGGATATCCAGTCGGGGGGCTCGGAGCCACCGAGGCTTTTTTTTCCTCTTTATTGCCTGGTTAAACATTGAAGCGCTATAACACAAAAACAAAACACACATATATGAAAATGTTAAAAGCGCGTGAACCTCTGAGAGGCCCCGCGGCTAGATCTAAAACCGTTTTACACTGACCAATTCATCTAGTAAGGATATCCAGTCGGGGGGCTCGGAGCCACCGAGGCTTTTTTTTTCCTCTTTATTACCTGGTTAAACATTGAAGCGCTATAACACAAAAACAAAACACACATATATGAAAATGTTAAAAGCGCGGGAACCTCAGAGAGGCCCCGCGGCTAGATCTAAAAACGTTTTACACTGACCAATTCATCTAGTAAGGATATCCAGTCGGGGGGCTCGGAGCCACCGAGGCTTTTTTTTTCCTCTTTATTGCCTGGTTAAACATTGAAGCGCTATAACACAAAAACAAAACACACATATATGAAAATGTTAAAAGCGCGTGAACCTCTGAGAGGCCCCGCGGCTAGATCTAAAAACGTTTTACACTGACCAATTCATCTAGTAAGGATATCCAGTCGGGGGGCTCGGAGCCACCGAGGCTTTTTTTTTTCCTCTTTATTGCCTGGTTAAACATTGAAGCGCTATAACACAAAAACAAAACACACATATATGAAAATGTTAAAAGCGCGGGAACCTCTGAGAGGCCCCGCGGCTAGATCTAAAAACGTTTTACACTGACCAATTCATCTAGTAAGGATATCCAGTCGGGGGGCTCGGAGCCACCGAGGCTTTTTTTTTCCTCTTTATTGCCCGGTTAAACATTGAAGCGCTATAACACAAAAACAAAACACACATATATGAAAATGTTAAAAGCGCGGGAACCTCTGAGAGGCCCCGCGGCTAGATCTAAAAACGTTTTACACTGACCAATTCATCTAGTAAGGATATCCAGTGGGGGGGCTCGGAGCCACCGAGGCTTTTTTTTTCCTCTTTATTGCCTGGTTAAACATTAAAGCGCTATAACACAAAAACAAAACACACATATATGAAAATGTTAAAAGCGCGGGAACCTCTGAGAGGCCCCGCGGCTAGATCTAAAAACGTTTTACACTGACCAATTCATCTCGTAAGGATATCCAGTCGGGGGGCTCGGAGCCACCGAGGCTTTTTTTTTCCTCTTTATTGCCTGGTTAAACATTGAAGCGCTATAACACAAAAACAAAACACACATATATGAAAATGTTAAAAGCGCGGGAACCTCTGAGAGGCCCCGCGGCTAGATCTAAAAACGTTTTACACTGACCAATTCATCTAGTAAAAATATCCAGTCGGGGGGCTCGGAGCCACCGAGGCTTTTTTTTTCCTCTTTATTGCCTGGTTAAACATTGAAGCGCTATAACACAAAAACAAAACACACATATATGAAAATGTTAAAAGCGCGGGAACCTCTGAGAGGCCCCGCGGCTAGATCTAAAAACGTTTTACACTGACCAATTCATCTCGTAAGGATATCCAGTCGGGGGGCTCGGAGCCACCGAGGCTTTTTTTTTCCTCTTTATTGCCTGGTTAAACATTGAAGCGCTATAACACAAAAACAAAACACACATATATGAAAATGTTAAAAGCGCGTGAACCTCTGAGAGGCCCCGCGGCTAGATCTAAAAACGTTTTACACTGACCAATTCATCTAGTAAGGATATCCAGTCGGGGGGCTCGGAGCCACCGAGGCTTTTTTTTTCCTCTTTATTGCCTGGTTAAACATTGAAGCGCTATAACACAAAAACAAAACACACATATATGAAAATGTTAAAAGCGCGTGAACCTCTGAGAGGCCCCGCGGCTAGATCTAAAAACGTTTTACACTGACCAATTCATCTCGTAAGGATATCCAGTCGGGGGGCTCGGAGCCACCGAGGCTTTTTTTTTCCTCTTTATTGCCTGGTTAAACATTGAAGCGCTATAACACAAAAACAAAACACACATATATGAAAATGTTAAAAGCGCGTGAACCTCTGAGAGGCCCCGCGGCTAGATCTAAAAACGTTTTACACTGACCAATTCATCTAGTAAGGATATCCAGTCGGGGGGCTCGGAGCCACCGAGGCTTTTTTTTTCCTCTTTATTGCCTGGTTAAACATTGAAGCGCTATAACACAAAAACAAAACACACATATAGGAAAATGTTAAAAGCGCGGGAACCTCTGAGAGGCCCCGCGGCTAGATCTAAAAACGTTTTACACTGACCAATTCATGTAGTAAGGATATCCAGTCGGGGGGCTCGGAGCCACCGAGGCTTTTTTTTTCCTCTTTATTGCCTGGTTAAACATTGAAGCGCTATAACACAAAAACAAAACACACATATATGAAAATGTTAAAAGCGCGTGAACCTCTGAGAGGCCCCGCGGCTAGATCTAAAAACGTTTTACACTGACCAATTCATCTAGTAAGGATATCCAGTCGGGGGGCTCGGAGCCACCGAGGCTTTTTTTTTCCTCTTTATTGCCTGGTTAAACATTGAAGCGCTATAACACAAAAACAAAACACACATATATGAAAATGTTAAAAGCGCGGGAACCTCTGAGAGGCCCCGCGGCTAGATCTAAAAACGTTTTACACTGACCAATTCATCTAGTAAGGATATCCAGTCGGGGGGCTCGGAGCCACCGAGGCTTTTTTTTTCCTCTTTATTGCCTGGTTAAACATTGAAGCGCTATAACACAAAAACAAAACACACATATATGAAAATGTTAAAAGCGCGGGAACCTCAGAGAGGCCCCGCGGCTAGATCTAAAAACGTTTTACACTGACCAATTCATGTAGTAAGGATATCCAGTCGGGGTCTCGGAGCCACCGAGGCTTTTTTTTTCCTCTTTATTGCCTGGTTAAACATTGAAGCGCTATAACACAAAAACAAAACACACATATATGAAAATGTTAAAAGCGCGGGAACCTCTGAGAGGCCCCGCGGCTAGATCTAAAAACGTTTTACACTGACCAATTCATCTAGTAAGGATATCCAGTCGGGGGGCTCGGAGCCACCGAGGCTTTTTTTTTCCTCTTTATTGCCCGGTTAAACATTGAAGCGCTATAACACAAAAACAAAACACACATATATGAAAATGTTAAAAGCGCGGGAACCTCTGAGAGGCCCCGCGGCTAGATCTAAAAACGTTTTACACTGACCAATTCATCTAGTAAGGATATCCAGTCGGGGGGCTCGGAGCCACCGAGGCTTTTTTTTTCCTCTTTATTGCCTGGTTAAACATTAAAGCGCTATAACACAAAAACAAAACACACATATATGAAAATGTTAAAAGCGCGGGAACCTCTGAGAGGCCCCGCGGCTAGATCTAAAAACGTTTTACACTGACCAATTCATCTCGTAAGGATATCCAGTCGGGGGGCTCGGAGCCACCGAGGCTTTTTTTTTCCTCTTTATTGCCTGGTTAAACATTGAAGCGCTATAACACAAAAACAAAACACACATATATGAAAATGTTAAAAGCGCGGGAACCTCTGAGAGGCCCCGCGGCTAGATCTAAAAACGTTTTACACTGACCAATTCATCTAGTAAGGATATCCAGTCGGGGGGCTCGGAGCCACCGAGGCTTTTTTTTTCCTCTTTATTGCCTGGTTAAACATTGAAGCGCTATAACACAAAAACAAAACACACATATATGAAAATGTTAAAAGCGCGGGAACCTCTGAGAGGCCCCGCGGCTAGATCTAAAAACGTTTTACACTGACCAATTCATCTCGTAAGGATATCCAGTCGGGGGGCTCGGAGCCACCGAGGCTTTTTTTTTTCCTCTTTATTGCCTGGTTAAACATTGAAGCGCTATAACACAAAAACAAAACACACATATATGAAAATGTTAAAAGCGCGTGAACCTCTGAGAGGCCCCGCGGCTAGATCTAAAAACGTTTTACACTGACCAATTCATCTAGTAAGGATATCCAGTCGGGGGGCTCGGAGCCACCGAGGCTTTTTTTTTCCTCTTTATTGCCTGGTTAAACATTGAAGCGCTATAACACAAAAACAAAACACACATATAGGAAAATGTTAAAAGCGCGTGAACCTCTGAGAGGCCCCGCGGCTAGATCTAAAAACGTTTTACACTGACCAATTCATCTCGTAAGGATATCCAGTCGGGGGGCTCGGAGCCACCGAGGCTTTTTTTTTTCCTCTTTATTGCCTGGTTAAACATTGAAGCGCTATAACACAAAAACAAAACACACATATATGAAAATGTTAAAAGCGCGGGAACCTCTGAGAGGCCCCGCGGCTAGATCTAAAAACGTTTTACACTGACCAATTCATCTAGTAAGGATATCCAGTCGGGGGGCTCGGAGCCACCGAGGCTTTTTTTTTCCTCTTTATTGCCTGGTTAAACATTGAAGCGCTATAACACAAAAACAAAACACACATATAGGAAAATGTTAAAAGCGCGTGAACCTCTGAGAGGCCCCGCGGCTAGATCTAAAAACGTTTTACACTGACCAATTCATCTAGTAAGGATATCCAGTCGGGGGGCTCGGAGCCACCGAGGCTTTTTTTTTTCCTCTTTATTGCCTGGTTAAACATTGAAGCGCTATAACACAAAAACAAAACACACATATAGGAAAATGTTAAAAGCGCGTGAACCTCTGAGAGGCCCCGCGGCTAGATCTAAAAACGTTTTACACTGACCAATTCATCTAGTAAGGATATCCAGTCGGGGGGCTCGGAGCCACCGAGGCTTTTTTTTTCCTCTTTATTGCCTGGTTAAACATTGAAGCGCTATAACACAAAAACAAAACACACATATAGGAAAATGTTAAAAGCGCGTGAACCTCTGAGAGGCCCCGCGGCTAGATCTAAAAACGTTTTACACTGACCAATTCATCTAGTAAGGATATCCAGTCGGGGGCTCGGAGCCACCGAGGCTTTTTTTTTCCTCTTTATTGCCTGGTTAAACATTGAAGCGCTATAACACAAAAACAAAACACACATATAGGAAAATGTTAAAAGCGCGTGAACCTCTGAGAGGCCCCGCGGCTAGATCTAAAAACGTTTTACACTGACCAATTCATCTAGTAAGGATATCCAGTCGGGGGGCTCGGAGCCACCGAGGCTTTTTTTTTCCTCTTTATTGCCTGGTTAAACATTGAAGCGCTATAACACAAAAACAAAACACACATATAGGAAAATGTTAAAAGCGCGTGAACCTCTGAGAGGCCCCGCGGCTAGATCTAAAAACGTTTTACACTGACCAATTCATCTAGTAAGGATATCCAGTCGGGGGGCTCGGAGCCACCGAGGCTTTTTTTTTCCTCTTTATTGCCTGGTTAAACATTGAAGCGCTATAACACAAAAACAAAACACACATATAGGAAAATGTTAAAAGCGCGTGAACCTCTGAGAGGCCCCGCGGCTAGATCTAAAAACGTTTTACACTGACCAATTCATCTAGTAAGGATATCCAGTCGGGGGGCTCGGAGCCACCGAGGCTTTTTTTTTCCTCTTTATTGCCTGGTTAAACATTGAAGCGCTATAACACAAAAACAAAACACACATATAGGAAAATGTTAAAAGCGCGTGAACCTCTGAGAGGCCCCGCGGCTAGATCTAAAAACGTTTTACACTGACCAATTCATCTAGTAAGGATATCCAGTCGGGGGGCTCGGAGCCACCGAGGCGGCTTCCCTCCGTCATTTGTTTAATGGAAAAATGAACATTATTGTTAATATTGTTATTTTTATTTTTAATCTTGCCTGATCGCACTAAACACCCTCTTTTTGTTTATTCAAAAAGGGAGGATTAGGGCTCCCTTTGCTTTCCCGGGATCTTTAGGAGTCGCGAACAACGCGTGGACATTTCTAAACCACCCGCGCTCCAACGAATCGGGTCTGGCATCTGGGGGAGCACTGCACCCCGCAGCTTCTTCGTGCAGTCTGTCATTTTATTTTCTCGTGACTGTCACCTCTTCCACCGTCCGACTTGTCCCTCTTTCAAAATTTCGAGTTCCAATTTGAGACCATCAATTTTGTGCCTGAGCACATTCTCTCTGCCGCTTATTTTAGCCTCAGACATGTGTCCGACATTTCCGGTTTTTACACTGCAGAAAATTACTCTGCAGTGAGAGGGATTATGCCGTCACGGCCCTGCCGTAGCAAAATCATGGCGAGGCGGCGCCTGAGGAATACATGAGCGAATCGCGATAAACAACAGAAGCAAACCATGGGTAACATTAAACAAATTAGGATATATATATATAAAAAATGTAATTTGAAGTACCAAGACGAGACCGAAGAATGCCTCTTACCTCGCATTCAATTTCACGATATGCGAGGAAACAATAAGCTTGATGGTTCGCCTTCTGGTTCTTGGGAGGAAAATTGAATTTTCGTGTAAGAGACGTTTTTGAGGCTCGTTATTGATTCCATTTCGGCTCGGGTTTAAGTTAAGATTTAACAAACTATATCCTATTTTTCGCGAAGAAAATAATGTAGTGCCTTTTATTAGTGCTTTTTAATGTGAAATCACTCATTATCCGGGAATTTAAGGGAATGAGCGGAATTGCCCTTTGATGCAGTCAAGAGTCTCGCGGACAAAATTCTGCCAAAAGCAGATCGGCGGGGTCGAAAGAGCCCTTTTGTTTCAATTTCGCCTCCAGGCGAAGGATATTTTGGCAGCACATTTGGACAGTGGGGAGCTGTCCAAAGATCAGGTCTTGGACGCTGGGTGGCGTTGCCTCCTCTGAAGTTGTGAAGAGAGCCTAGATTTAAGACAGGGAATGTAATGGTGGACGGCTCTTGCGCACGGTCATGAATTCGTTGCGTTGTCATGTGAAAGAAGCAAAGTGGAAGGAGACCATTGCAGACAATCAGCGGGTTCGCCATCTACTCGCCAATGGTAAAGCCAACGCGGTCTAGAAAGCAGCTGACCCCGAGCGAACAGTTGGAGACATTCCGTAATCTAGGCACTCTCGAGTTGGGAATATCGTCGCGCGCCTTTGTCGACACAGCTGCCGCGACATGTCGGAGAAGTTGCGCGCTGGGAAAGCTTCCGCCGTCTCGATTTATGGCCCGGGACGCTCGTTGACGGCTCTTATCAGGGCACTAAATCAGTTCGGCCAGCGGCGCTACTCGCGTGCGCGCCTTTCGCACCACAAGTGCCTTCAAGGAAGCGTGCTTCCTTCGGGTCTCTGCCGTCCGCCCGGTGCTCCGAAAATGCCGCCGCTGTTAAATAATTATGGCGACGGAAAAACAAATACTGGAGTTGGTTTCGTTTAGTCCTTCCTCTGTGTGGGCGATATACTTATATAATCTCTAAGTAGTTTCACGCCTAAGCTACCTGAGTTTTTTTTTTTTTTTTTTGTTGACCATAAACCAAATATGATCGAAGAAAATGCAATTGGCTGTACGCTCAAGCTACATTGTTTTATTTTTTTGTGGGTGTGAAGTATGGAGGGTATATAACTAAACAAACCTCCATTGTTTCTGCGCGTACACTAGAGGTATTTTTTGTACCGTATACCGATACACTTGTAGTGACCGCTTACGAAGAGAAGAAAGAGGAGCGGTCACGGGACTCGAAAACGGAGATCGCCAGCGTCGAGAGCCCCGCCTCAGGTGGACTATTCTACGTCACCGAACGCCGAACGAAGGTTCGTTTCCTGATAGACACTGGGGCCGAGGTAAACGTTGTGCCCCCTACGAATGAGGAACGTCGGCAACGCCAAGAATCTCCGCCACTCCAAGCAGTAAACGGGTCTTCAATCAAGGCGTAGGGAGAAAAGTCGCTGACACTGGACATCGGGCTTCGCAGGACGTTCCGCTGGATTTTTACCATCGCCGACGTCCAACAAGCCATAATTGGAGCAGACTTCTTGCGAAGGTTCGCCCTCACAGTTGACATGAGAAGGAACATTCTCTTCGACACCGACACGCAGCTTAGCGTCCAAGTTCTCTTATCAAAGGTGACGCCTCTCAGTCCGTCTCTCCCACGAGCGGAAATGGACACTCCATAGAAGAACGTTTTCAACGAGTTTCCTCAAGTCTTCCGCCCACCGGTCCCTAATGAAAGCGTGAAGCACAACGTCACCCATCACATTGAAACCAAGGGCCCCCCGGTTTTCGCAAGACCACGACGTTTGACAACCGGCCGTTTTCGGATTGTCAAGGATGAGTTTGACCACATGCTCGAACTTGGTTATATACGGCCTTCTTCGAGTCCGTGGTCTTCCCCACTCCAGATGGTACCAAAAAAATACGGAGCCTGGCGACCCTGTGGGGACTATCGAGCACTAAATAAGGCTACAGTGCCAGATCGCTACCCGATCCCACATATTCAAGACCTCGGCGGCATGGTAGAAGGGGCCACTATTTTCAGCAAAGTGGATTTGGCTAAAGCCTACCACCAAATCCCATCGAACCTACAGACATTGCCAAGACTGCGATTGTCACACCATTTGGTTTGTTCGAGTTCTTGAGAATGCCGTTTGGACTTCGAAACGCCGCGCAAACCTTCCAACGTTTTGTTGATCAAGTTCTTCGCGGCTTGACATTCACATTCGCTTACATAGATGACATCTTGGTGTTCAGTCGCACACCGGAAGAACACACCAACCATCTTCGACGGCTCTTTTCTCGGTTGCAAGAATTCGGGCTCGTCGTCAGTGCGGCAAAATGTGAGTTCGGTGTCAAGGGAATACGTTTTCTTGGACCCCACGTAGATAGCCGCGGGATCCGACCACTACCTTGGATGGTCGACATCATCAAAAACTTTCCAACACCGACGACGACAACGAAGCTCCGTGAGTTCTTGGGGCTTTCTAATTTTTATCGTCGATTCATCTCACATTGCGCTCAGACAAGTCAACCATTTTTCGCAATGCTGCAAGGAAACAAGATGAAAACGTCGCTACTGCAGTGGAATGGGGCTGCCCATCATGCCTTCGAGGCAGTTAAAAATGCCATTGCCAGCGCCACGCTCCTAATACACCCGAAGCGACATGCACCCATCTCCATTATGGTTGACGCCTCTGATGGTGCTGTGGGAGTTGTTCTACAACAGCAGGTTGCATAACTGGCATCCACTGGCTTTCTTCGCTAGAAAACTTTCACCAACAGAAGTTCGCTACAGCACCTTTGGGAGGGAGCTGCTGGCTATATACCTCGCAATCGAGCACTTCCAGAATTTTGTTGAAGGCCAAATTTTTTTTTGTCCTCACCGACCATAAACCACTGACATTTGCACTAATATCCAACAGCACAGCACTCACTCCGCGAGAGGTGCGGCAGATGGCTTTCATCTCAGAATTCACGACCGACATCCGCTTCGTCAAGGGCCCAGAAAATGCTGCGGCTGATGCGCTCTCCAAGATCAGTGTGAATCGATGCTCCTTCGAACCTAATCTGGTCCCCTATGGGGAGCTTGCAGCAGCGCAACGCGCTGATGCCGAACTCCGAAAACTCCGAACAACTTCAGCAACAGCAACACTTGTCTTCGAGGATGTGCGGATGCATGGCTCTGACGACACGGTAGCATCCCACATGTCGACAGGACAACCTCGACCATTTATACCCGCCTATTTACGCCGGACAATCTTCGATTCCCTTCATGGCCTATCCCACCCAGGAATAAGAGCCACGCAACGTCTTATTGTGCCAAGATTCATCTGGCCGCGCACCAACGCTGATGTGCGGGCTTGGACCAAGACATGTGTGCAATGCCAGCGTGCAAAGTTACACCGGCATACCATCACACCATTAGGCGCGTTCAACCCACCAGATGCCCGCTTCGCTCAAATTCATGTCGACATTGTAGGACCGCATCCCCCATCGCATGAATACCGCTACATCTTGACCGCCATAAATCGTTTTACGCGGTGGCCTGAGGTAGCTCCAATGAGAGACGTCACAACACAAACAGTGGCGAAAACGCTAATTGAAATGTGTGTCAGTCGATTTGGCGTTCCACAAACCATGACCACCGACCAAGGACGACAGTTCGAATCATCACTGTTTCGAAGCCTTTCCCATTTTCTCGGGGTCAAGCACATCCACACCATAGCTTATCATCCGATATCTAATGGCTTGGTAGAACGATTCCATCGTCAACTCAGGGCAGCAATCAAGGATCAGCCAAACAGCACTGCTTGGACGGAAGCCCTACCAGTAGTTATGCTCGGCATACGAACAGCTTTCAAAACGGATATTAACTGTTGCACGGCCGAGTTGGTGTACGGTACGTCACTCCGTCTGCCAGCAGAATTCTTCAACCAATCAAGCGACACCGAAATTGAGAGTGCCGAAAACTATGTGAAACGACTCCGTATCCTCATGCAGGACCTCCGATCTACGTACACAAGGGTACCGTCGACACGTTACACGTCCATTCCGGCTAATGGTCTGCTCTGTACACACGTTTTTCTCAGAAATGACGGAGTCAAGAAACCCCTACAGCCCACATACGATGGACCGTTTCAGGTTGTGAGACGCAGTGACAAAACGGTGACACTTCTGGGAAAAGGCAACGAGAAAGTCGTCTCGCTAGACAGAGTTAAGGCTCTCCACCTTGACTCCGATTGTTGTGTTCAAGATGCAACACCGTTCCGAAAACCTCGACAAGCTCAGTTCCAGACAGGCAATGCATGTAACTTGAGTCGGGACACAACCTGTGAAACCTCACGACTGGGGCTTCCTCAGGAACGTAAACGCTCGTCTCTCCGCCTCGTCACTAGGGGGGAGTACTTGTAGTGACCGCTTACGAAGAGAAGAAAGAGGAGCGGTCACGAAACTCGAAAACGGAGATCGCGAGCAGCGAGACCACATTCAGAACGACGTAAGCCAAACTGTAAATATTGTAAATAAAATACGTGATGTAGAGGCACGCCCCTCTACACACCAATTAAGCTCTCATTGGTCCATAGCATAAGCTATGTAAAATAGCTGTAGCTTTTCTTGCTTTCGCAATTATTCATGGTGAAGTGTGAAACAATCTCCATTCGTAAAGCGCGCTGAGTGAGAGGTTATATACAATATATAGTAGATTGGAGCCAATGGCCCCGGTGACCCAGGTGAAAATAAAGAACAGATTTACTGAAATCGACTACGCACTTCTTTAAGGATCCTTAAGAAACATACAGCGTGTGAACCGACTGAAAATAGCGCAAGTGTCAGTACTCACCATACTGAGGCAAAACAACGAAATACATTAGTTAAGATTCCACGAAAGAATAAATCAATAGGACGGAGCACAGAGCACGACATATCTTTGTTCTTTCCTATTTGTTTGATATTTCCTATGTAAATTGAACCTCACCAACACGCCCGGTTAAAGAAACAAAACAAAAAAAAAAACACAATATTTTAAGAATTGACGAGAGAACTTGTTTTTTCTTTTTCTGGGTAGCTGGTAAACGAAGATTATATCATTAGGAGCGTGTTTAATGACATCAATGTTGTAATAAAATATTGTGCGTATACTTTCCCCATATAGAGGAACTAAAATTCCTCAATCTCGGAACGAGTTCGCAGTACGGGTTCCATTAGTTATGAAGGAACGCGTTACCGTTACAGTTTTAGACTGGAACGTATTCATTAAAAGTTAATGCCAACAAATTATGTTGCACAAATTGTAAATGAGAGCAAGCGAACTAAAATAGCCGCATCAAAATAGATATACATAGCTAAATAACGTCGATAGTAGGATAACTAAAGGGGAAACGCTGACTTTCATTGAATGTTTGGGAATCCAAGGGACCTTTCGCACAAGGACTCGTTTTGACCACAAGAATCTATTGCAAAGATCTGTCTTGCTGCAATTTCGGGGCCTGTTCATATACTAGGTAACTACTAAAGTAAATTACTTTGTAAATATAGTTTAATTAAAATTATAATTACTGAGCTCCGTGGTCAATGAACCTCAATTGAAATTGCTAGATTACAAATTGAGTAACTAATTAAAATTATTCATTTATCTTCGAGGCTAATTCAATATCGCTCATTTAAGAGCTTCCTGAATCGAACGATGTTAATATGGCTGTATTTGCGGTCACTGCAATGTTTTTGGCCCTTTGAGGATCCAGAACATGGAACCTTCCCCTCAAGTTTTATGAATTCCTTTTTCCTGCTTTGTTACTGGTGTGAGGGGGAAATGTTGTATGGCATGTATCCGTTCTTTAATTTTTTTTTTTTCAAAACCACAAAGCCGGGGTTAGACGGCTTATACATCGTGCAGAAAAACAGTCTGCCTACAGATTCGAACGCGATTCAGCGCGAGATCCGTGCTTCGAATGCCGCGTAGCAATGAGTTGAAGGAGAAACTTTGCGCGCGTCATTCGAACTTTGGATATTGCCGAGACTGATTTTTCCAGACTGTCTTTGCTAGGACGTATGAGCAGTGGGACCCCGGCTTAAATGAGCCATGAAACGATTTTTCTACTTTCGCTAAATTCTACTTAATATCACTCCTTAACGTTAATAACAAAATAAATTCGACTTAGTACTTCTTTCTAGGCTTTTGCAGTCGCCAAAGAAAATTGAGAAATATGAGCATCGTTCATCCCCTCAACTCAGAGCCAGAACAAGCAGCACCGTGCCTGGTGCCTATCCTATGCCACCAACGTTACTCATACTCCCGCGCTGGGGTCGGCAAAATAGAAAACGCGTGTTGAGCTCCAGGCATTCTTGGAGTCCGGCTACTCTAATCACCGCAGTGGTTGGACAGAAACCACTGCCCAATAGCGTCCGCCAAGGTATTGACTGTTACTAGCCGAACTCAAGTGCCCACGCAGTTCTCGTGACAAATTCATGAGGCGCGCTGAACTCTCGTCAGGCCGTTTTTTTTTTTCGTTCCCAGAATTACCTGATCAAGCTTGCAAGACTGAAAGAAATAGTCCAATTTTATTCTCTCAATTTCACCGCGACAAAAAATCTCGCGAATCAGTGGAGGTCCCTGCAGTATAATTGGGCCAGACTAGGACCAGTACGCCTCTGCAAAGTCATGAACATTCCAACCCGATATCGTTCCATGGCCCCTTCAAGACAATTAGCGTTATTTTGATCTCCACAGTTCAAAGTTGTTCATTTTTGTTAATAGGCGCGAATAATTTAATGCGGGCTCAACCGTTCATTATTCTGAAAATGTCTGACAAGAGTCGTGATACCAATTCAAAGTAGAAATAAAAAAACTACAGTGTTTGCAATTCCTTCCTCTATCGTGAACATCTAGGCCACTCTCGCTTTATATGGGGCATCTTTGCACAGTACGGATGCTATATAGTTGAGAGCTCGCATCAATGGCCTTCGCACGTGCGCGGTCTTGACTCTTTCAAAGTTCAGCGGCTTGAACTGAGGGAAGCAGGCGTATTTTCGCCTCCCGGTCAGCGCCGCCGGCAGTTTTGCACTGAAGGCATTTTCCTCCTCTTCCCCGGAATTATTCCAATGTCTCGAATGTCTGGGGTTGCATCCCTTATTCCTATGCCACTGCTGTTGATCTGGTGCCTGGAACGCGTCTTGGACTAGTCTGCATTCCCCGCTCTAAGAACTGGGTCTGCGATTTCCGACTCACGACGTCATCCAAGTGTCACGCCGTCGCCGGCCGAGACCCTGGCGGTGTCACAGTAGCGGTTGGAAGATGTGCCAGAGGCTTGTTCAGCCGCAGGTCGCTCTCCAGCTTCACTGTCCACAGCAGCTTCGGCAGCCAAGAGTGTGGACGCCGCGGCGACCGGGACACTCGCCGTTCACCTCACGCCTAAACTGCTACGCCCAAAGGGAAATATGACATCCGATAACGTGACACTCCGCCTTTTGGGACGCTATTTTCGGGGCCGCATGAACGGATCGGCGGAATAAGAAAGGGTGCTTTCTTATTTGAAAATGTTCACATTTAAGGGCGCAATAGAAAAGCACACCGGTTGGACATGCGTTCCAGGGCTCCGATGTTGTTCACCACGAGTCAAGAGCCAGATCTAATTCGCTTTTCCCGGAGCGGCCAAGATAGCCTTTGTAGTATACGTGGTTTCTCTGTTGACGCGAGCCAAGAACACGATTCTTCTGCTGTTACGCACCGTTCGCAGACTGAAAGACAACAAGAAAGCACCGTACGTCGTCTGTCGACGAACCAAAAAAAAATAAAATAAAACTGAACATCTACGAACCGAGCTTCCCGGCGAAGTGGGATCGGACGCACCTTGATATTGTGATCGTCTGCTATTGTACGTTGTAAGGCATTGGCAATTCGCAACTTTCTCGCAAAGCTCAGGTTGTTCTGCCGCCGTTCACAAGGGGACAACCACCAGTGGATGGAGGGGTACAAGAGCTAATGCATCAGAGGCAGCGGGGCCTCTCTTTCTCTTTGTTCGTTGGTGAGACGTTCTCACGAAAATATTGTCAAATAGTGAATTCGCGAACTGGTCAAATATATCTGATTGGTTTACTTGACGCAAGCTGTGGAACCACATCAAAACAGCAGCCGAGAATGCTGTCGCATTGGCAAAAATGAGACACCAGGGCCGGTTTGCTCATCCTGCTGCTGCGGTCGCGGCTGCGGCCAGGAGGGATTTTTACGTCAAGTGACCAGCTTCATGGGGACGAGGAAGTACCTAGCGTCCCTGCCTTATGGCGGAGTGATCCGCATCGCTTCAAGCACAAAAGCCTAATTTCGCTCGCAGAAACTGATTGCAGGGACTTTCATCTGGAATCTAATTGACCGCCCCTTTATACTGTAGGAGCGGCAGGTAAAGTTACGGCCAGGGAGGGCAAATAGGAGCCAAAATAAAGAAGAAACCACACAAGATAAAAGCGGTAGCAGCATATTTATCTACCTCTGCCGGCGCCGGCGCCTCGCCCCTGCTGCTATGGTCGAGAGGTTAAAGCGCCGGTACTTGTCGTCGCGGCGTGAAAGTTCCGGGTTCAAATCGCGCTAGGGACTTCTTTTTTTTTCTTTTTTTTTTGGTATTTTGTGAGCGTCTTACTTTTTAGCTGTGACCCTTTTTAGGAAATGATCCACTTGCACTACTGCGCCTTACACGGTTTTTTCTGTTAGTCCCACCTGTTCAATCGAAACATCGGGAAGAAAAAAAAAAAGATGAACGCAAGTTAACGCGCTAATACAATCATTTCATTCCATTTGTTGATCCAAAGTCATTTTAGGAGTTTGCATTAGAGTGAGGTACCTAAAATGACTTTGGATCATAAATGGAATTAATTATAATGAATTCCATTTGTTGTTCCAAAGTCATTTTATGTGTTTGCATTAGAGAGAGGGTTTGCGATGTCGACGCCTGATTCATTTTTGCATTCGGTCGTGATCGTCCGCTAATCTAACTAAAATTCAACAAGTAATGTGGTAATATTACAAAACAATTACCACAACAAAATGTAAAGAGTATAAATATACTTTTTATCACATTCCATGCAAGTAAAAGCATGATCGCTTTTATATCGGTTTTACTACTTTCTCAGACGTTTGACTTGCTGCCTTGACTGTAGGATTTCGCTCAATCAGAGTAGCCACAGTTGCTAGTCTTTTCTATTTTTCTTTTTGCTTGTTTTTTTTTTTTTAATTGTCACAAATGGAGTTTTTATTAGCCCTGAATAGGCGTCTCTTGTTATTGAAAGGAATCGTAGCAAGAGAGTTGTATATTTAAAAACACATAAAACTAGTTGCTGGGGAAAGGATGCTTGTTTCGGCTCCGTTAGTGTGAAAGCCATAGCGATGCTGTTATCTTGGTTTCCTTTTAATGACATTATGAAATGATTGTAGTAGCGCGTTAACTTGCGTTGATCCTTTTTTTTTTTCTTCCCGGTGTTTCGATTGAACAGGTGGGACTAACAGTAAAAACCGTTTAAGGCGCAGTAGTGCAAGTGGATGATTTCCTAAAAAGGATCACAGTTAAAAAGTAAGACACGCGCAAAATACAAAAAAAAAAAAAGAAAAAAAAAAGAAGCCTTAAACCCGGAACTTTCACGCCGCGACGACAAGTACTGGCAGTTCAACCTCTCGACCATAGCAGAACGCGCGAGGCGCCGGCGCCGGCAGAGGTAGATAAATATGCTGCTACCGCTTTTATCTCGTGTGGTTTTTTCTTTATTTTGGCTCCTATTTACCCTCCCTGGCCGTAACTTTACCTGCCGCCCCTACAGTATAAAGGGGCGGTCAATTAGATTCCAGATGAAAGTCCCTGCAATCAGTTCCTGCGAGCGCCATTAGGCTTTTGTGCTTGAAGCGATGCGGATCTCTCCGCCATTAGGCAGGGACGCTAGGTACTTCCCTGTCCCCATGGAGCTGGTCACGTGACGTAAAAATCCCTTTTGGCCGCGGCCGCAGCCGCAGCCGCAAGATGAGCAAACCGGCCCAGGCACCGTAGCGTCCGTGACTATGTAAAACAAAACTTCCGCACGCAAAGTAAGTTTAAAAGTTAGTTCTAATTGCAAATTAAATTTCGCCATTAAATTAGTTTAATTACCACTACCATTACCTTTTGTCGGAATCAAGAATGAGAATTAAAAATGACCCTCCAATAAAAAATACACTAATTTAATGTCTGCAATTAAATTACTACCCAGGTATGTCGTTCTCCATAAGTGCGAGACATATGTTGAGCTGGCTGCCTTTCGTATGACGCAAAGTCAAACGACACACTTCAGTTAGCGTGTCGCCATTATATAGAGTGGGGAGAAAAGTTAGCGTTGGTGGATACATGTGCAGTGATTTTAGTATCGAGGGCGGAAGAGATGGTTCAACCAAATCCGAGTTTCGATGAACACGTTCAGTTCATTTGGCCGCGCTGTCAAAATGAAAGCCAAAAAAAAAAAAAAAAAAAGAAGAAAAACTGAATATTGAACGGGCTGCTAACTGATCGACCCGTTCTTATCATATGGCATTATACGATATGGGTACCTGTTTGATACGGGTAGCCGTTTGACACCGGCACCCTTTTAACACGGAGGAGCCGTTAGGCACCGCTACCGGTTCGGTACAGGCGCACTTTTTATATGTATCAATTTTCAACGGGCCATTTGAGTAAAGGCAAATGACTTGTTAGCCATATGTGGGTAACGTCTGAGATTGGTCGACCCTGTGGATGGAAATGACGAACCTGTGATACGTTCTTCGAAGCAGGCATTTATAAGTGTAAATCACTTAGGAGAATGCACTTCAGGGGTCCATTCTTTGGAACAGGACAATCCTGCAGAAAGGAAAATAAAAGAGCGATTTCAACTAAATAAAACAATACTATAAGTCCCCTCTGAAATAAACCCTTGAATTCAAGCGGGTTGCAAACTGGTCTTCGCGTTAAGGTCACATGGTATTAGAGAGTTATTGTAGATCATTCCGGTAACTCAGATTCCTTACGAACAGAGGCGTCGTCAGAGTATGGGGTATCATTATCGAAGTCATCGGAACGATCTACTAAAACTCTCTAAAATAGTATACAGGTACCGTTTTAACAAGGGGACTTGTTTTCTTCCGGCAGTAGCTCAAGAAGGGTACCCGTTTGATACGGTACAAGGCCATTCGCGTACCAAGACGAATACTTCACTAGTACCAAATGGGTGCCGTCTGAAATACGTCTACCGAGGACAAAAATTACCAGCCCGTGACGCTTCGTCAGCAGAAAAATGTATTAAATGCTTGGTTAGTTTAATGCACTGCATGGGTCTATCCTTCTCAACTTGACACTGCCTAAGCGAAACCGAAAAAAAAAGTATAACACATATAGTATATTCGCTACATTGCACAGGCTGAATTCTTGCAATCAGTTTGCCACGGAGAGGATGTTTGGGTTCAAATATTGGAGGTATGAATGGGTTAAAGGAAGCCGGTGGAGGAGATCGACCGCAACCTCCACCTCGCAGGAGATTATGTTAACTGCTACCGCGGGTTCAAATATTTGCTGCACCCGCTATACGCCACTCTCCAAAGCAATTACGTACGTGACACAAACAAGTGGAGGGACACCAGAGGCATTTCCTGCTCCGATAACATGCAATAAAACACTAGGCCGTAGCCTGGATTGCGTCGAATGTTGCAATCGTCGGAGCCAATCCAAAGCCGTGCGACAGTCACGTATGACCCTCGCGAAGGTCATCCACTTTCAGAAAGAAAGGGTGTACGTGAGTGCATTGCGCACTCATACACGCTAGGGATCCTACGTTACAGATAGTTTCAAAACGCTCGACCGGGTTCACGTGGCTTAGGGGCTACGTTTACATTACGAACTGTAAAGAGGTGACGAACGCGTTCGTCGTCTGCGAGCGTCTGCGTCTTTCGGCCTGCATTCTTCCTCACCACGCGAAACCTTCAGCACATCCACACTTGCTACCAATCTCTGCCGGAGATGCTCGCCATTAATTAGCAAGCGCCCCCCATTCTTTTGAGATGGACCCTCTCTACTTCTAAGCTCGCTAACACATATAGCCATTTCCAGTGAGCGACACCTGGCGGCCCTTCAAACGGAGTACTAGTACTCCTACCGTGCGCATGCCCCCATCTCAAAGGGGTCTGCAGGTACAGCAAGGGTGCACCTAGTGGCGAATTCGTGCTGTTCTCTCTGAGCGCTCTCGACCGCTCTTTCCAGGACGCGCGAAATTGGGTGGTGGTAAGAGAGTGCGGTGGCCTGATCGGCTGGCTCTTTCCGAGGGCGCCCCTCGCTCGCAGAGTGCTCCGTCTCTAGCCGTAGGAGTGCGGAACGCAGGCGCCACGTGGTGCTTGAACGAGGATCAAGTGGTTTTGTTGTCAATGGCCGGCAGTGGTCCGCGGTGGTATGCGGTTTCCAGCAGGACGGCGGTGGATATCTGGTTCTAAAAGTGCGCGTACCTTTCATAGTGCAAGGATTGCAACGTTCGGGATTGCATTCGCTTGTGACCGTGACAAGAAATCTCCACGTAGCAAGTATTGCCAGTGCTTTTCCAAGATGGTTCATTTCGCGGCGGTCAACATGCTAAGCATAACCAATGAAGAAAAAGTTCGCGAACTCGCCGCCGTTTTACCGGGTTATGTGGACGCTTCAAGGAATTTTCCTGTTTCATGAAAGTTTGTTCAAAGGTTTTCGTTGTAAAATAAGGGTACTGCCGATTATAATGCACTGTGATTTGTACCACATACTCATATGGGGAGAGCGCCTTTAGAGCGCGCGACACTAGAGCGCCGACTTTAGAGCGCGTGATACGGGGGTACTGCGACAGTAGCGCGCTTGACACTAGAGCGCACGTACCGAGAGCGCACGACCAGTTGAGCGCGTGACACGAGAGCGCACGATCACTTCAGCGCGCGACACGAGAACGCACCACATTTGAGCGAACACCGCAAAATATGTGATGTACCCGGGGCTCCACAGACAGAACGAAATTGTGCGACACATCGGATTGAAGCATTGGTGATTTTTGCTTGATTGAATAGACCGATCTCACCAGCCAGTTTGACTGCGCCACCGCTGCTGCAATGCATGGAGGGAACTTCAGTCTTTCCGCGCGTGCGGCAACCTCGCTGGAACTCTGCGCTGGAACTCTGCGCGTGCAGGGCACGAACAGTCTCGTGCACTACCCAATGCCTCCTGTGAAGTAAAGTTATGGGTGCCTCGCGCAAGCGCCAAACGCTTGGTGAGGTCGGTCTATATGCCTTTATGAAAAAATAAAGACAAAACGGGTACGACTCTTTCTAACCAATTGATTACTTACATCAACGAGAAAAGGGGGCAGGGGAGTGGGCTGGGGCATATAGGTACTGGAAAGGTTTGCAGTTGAGTGGAGCAGCGAGTCCAAGATTGTTCGGAGCGCTGCGGTGCGCCTCTCGGATTTACTATAAATAGTTTACTTTTTCCTATATTTGGTTTATTCTCTACAGGCATTTGGGCTCAGACCTATTTGACGACTATTTAGCCGTCGCTCGCATAGTTTTAAATGGTATTCTGACGTCCATGCCCCTAATGAAGAAAGCTCACCGCAAAAACAGTATCAGTAAAAAAACTCATCGAAGGAAAGCTCAGCGCAATTTTATTGGATGCATATATTTCCAGTCTTTTGACAGATAGAGAAAAACCTACCCTGCAAATTTGTGATCAACGAACTAATGAAACGAGGTCAGCTTTGTTTTTGTTTTTGTTTCAGCGAAAATACACACTACAAATATTCTTTTTTCTTCTTTCTTTTGCTATCAGCTGTTTCCCACTCTTCTTGGTCTGTCACACGCAAAGTTTGGTCTACTCATTTCGCAATGACATTGCTGAATTCCGCGGCATAAATTCCTACCAATTTTACAAAAAAAACACGCGATGCCCGAACAAATGGTCGGTCCGGTCACTCGAGCTGGGCTGGTTGTGCGCTCTCGTGACGGGCGTTATAACCGCTCATTCACACTGAAAGCGGATCCGCGTTCGCGAAGCGGTAGCGAACGCGGTTGTATAAGCATCCAGTCCAATTGCGCGCGTACTCGATGACATCAAGTGCGCGTGAAATTGTACTGGATCTTTATACCACAGGATTATTATAATAAACGCTAGAGGCTCAGCTGGCGCTAGTGTCTACGGGACTTCCGGTTGCAAATTGAAGCATACAGCATGCAGTCTCCTTTTCCAGTCTTCCTGTGTATTCTTATAGGAAAACGCGCGTGAACTTTGTCTCGAAACCGGAAAATAACATGAATAACTTTTGTTATATAGGTTGTACCGCATAGTATGTACCTTTATTAATATTGTGAAAGTAAAATTGCTTTAGTTACAGCATTTTTTCTTTACCACTGAACGATGTTAAACTTCGCCATATTTCAGACCCAGACCTCTGTTCCATGGCACGTGTGTAGAAACAAGCGACGATTCAAAGCAAAATAACAATTGAAAGGAATGTAGAGTGTGTTCAAAGTTCGCCAGCATTCCGTTGGTGCTTATATATCTTGCTAATATGCCTGTCCTCTCACTATATGAAAATTACCCCGTCGTGCATCTTTACGAGTGGTTAAAAAAACGTTCGAAACGTAAAGAATAAAGTACGTGCGCTACGAAAGGTGCGTTTTCTTATTATTTCCTATGTTGGGCAGTGTTTATCGCGCGCCTGTTCTCTGGCTTCCCCCTATTTGCAAAGATTTGGAGCGTGCGGGTGATGATTTGAACACAGAACAAGCATCTTCGCACATATTCCCGACCAGAAAGCATAAAGCAGTACTTATTTATTGCAAATCGGACTATATTACGTGACTTTCAATTTATTGGGATCGTCTGGAAGCAGAGTTACTTATACAGTGTTACTGCGTAGTTCTTGCCGTCTCTCTTCGTTTTCCACACGTCCTTCGTTCGTTTGGCACGCATATCCCCCATGCTGGAAAGCGCCGACGCCGTGTTCGCGCTAACAGTGTCCGATAGTGCACATAAATACATGAACGAAGCGGTTTTAGCACCTTTTTTCATGCCATGATTTAAAAATAAAAACGCCGTAACTGACCAATTATTTCATCTGCGTGTCTGGGAAATGTTCCAATGTGCCTAGTAGGTACGATTTATTCGTGATATTTGCTCTTATAATCGAGCGCAGAGAGGAAATGCACTCGCTTTTTTCCGTATAAATGCATTACCGGATGTCAATTTCGGACTGTTTGCTGTCTGCTTCAATTTGCAACAGCGCACTAGCGCCAATTGAATCTCTAGCGTACATTATAATAACTCTATGCTTTATACAACCGCGTTCGCAACCGCTTTGCGAACGCGGACTCGCTTCCAGTGTGAATGAGCGGTAAGGACACGCGAGCTAAATGTCGCTCCGCTCTCGAGTCGCGCGCGCTAACGTCGCAGTGCTCTAGTGTCGCGCCCTCTAACGTCGAGGCGCTCTAGTGTCGCGCGCTCTAACGTCGCAGCGCTCTAGTGTCGCGCGCTCTAACGTCGCGGCGCTCTAGTGTCGCGCGCGTTGACGTCGTGGCGCTTTACTGTCGGCGCTCTAATGTCGGCGCTCTTGTGTGGTGCGCTCTAGCGTTGCACAGCCGAATCTTGGTCACTCGTCCATCGTGCGTTATAAAATCATCCTTGTGCATTACTAACGTCAAGAAGTTCCACTTCCGTGACTGGTCCGAGAATGTCAGAGCTCTCTGAGCCCTGCAGTTGTGATCGGCTGAAGACGGTCTCAAGTAGCTCTGGCGACGTGGAAAAGGCGCTCTGTTGAGTCAAGGTCAGAGGAGAAAAGCGATCACCCTAAATCACCATAGGTTTATCGGCACACCCTACACGCTCTAGATCAACTAAATCTCTGGAGGAGAGGCTGCTAGATTTGAGCATCTTTTAAAGTTTTTTTTAATTATTGAAGCTGTCAAGTTTAGCATTCTTATTATTACTAGCCTGTTGCAGTAGTGAGTTGTCGAAAGTATATTTTTACGCAATTAGTTACACTGAAAAACCGCTATGTCAGAGTTTCGACAATTTTGACCGGATTTTCAGTGAAACGACAAACTGTGCAAACAACACTGGTCATATAGTGGAATAGAATATCGGATTCGGAAGTGCCGGAAAATTCGTAATATTTAGTCGCTTTTTGTTGGCAATGCGCAGAGAGAGGGAGCGAGCTACAATATCAGTTCCAGAAATATATACAGTATCTTAGCCTGGGCCATGTTGACGTCAGTGTTATAGATTATTCAGGCGTTTCGCGGCATTCGTGTCTTTTTTCTTAACAAAAAAAAAAATGAATCTATCGGTATTTCGTGTTTGGTCTGTCTGTATCTTCCTCTGGTCCGTCGTCCTTTTGTTCCGCTTTCTTGTTGCAACGCATCATCAAGTCGCCAAGATTTACACGTTTGTATAGAAGAGCTTCGTATTTCTCTTCGGGAGTTCCCGGTATCTAAGTCTGCTATTCGAATAGGCTTTAGCACTCAACTATCGGGCAGCTTGTCGCTCGTCAAAGCAGAACCACACCGTTTGTTGTCAGCTTTGTCTTTGTGCTTTGTCTGTTGTTAGCGGCTCGTAGAAAACACGTGAATCTTTTGCTGTTTGCACGTTGCTATCGCCTTGGAAGTTTCGACATCTAGCTTGCGTTTCGCACCTTCAGTCGAGCAATATTCCTTCTTTCGGCCAATCTCGCTTTCGCGTTGAAAAGCTCGAAGACGTACTACGTTAGGTTCCTACGACCTTCTCCAAATAACGGCTTCCGGCCGTCGCGAGTCCCGTGCAGGCTTCGAGATGACATGTGCGCACGCCAAACCTATTGCGCGGTTGCGACAGCCCCGTTTTTGGTAAGTAAAAAATATTCCCACTTTATGTCTGCATTGACGTTACAAGTGCATGAGCGATGGAGTGCCAGGGTGCAATTGATATGGTATGTCATCTAGGGCTTAATTCCTCTTGTCTCTACAGTCGCTCGAAGAAGAGGAAGCGGGGTGATTTTGATTGCCTGATCTCCGTACAGTGGCCAGCATTCTAAGCTAGAATGCGCCAACAGCGACTGGGCAGTACAATCTACACTGTCGCACGGCTATTGCGCGTGCGTCAGGGGTGGGGAGGTAGCGCGCACGGTGGGTCTGTGGACGGATTTGAACGCCGCCACTCGCTGCCTGCTGGACCGGGTGGTCTGTACTGTCTAGTCTCCGTTTGAGAATTTAGAGCTCATATCACAAGCCACTGTAGAGTTACCTGGTCGATTTCCTCTTTGGTGCATTGGCTGCGCGTCAAGGTTCCAAGCTTACGAGACGCCCAATTGTTATCCAAGGTACGAAGCTCTCGCTGCAGTTGAGAAAGGTCTCGCGGCCCTCTTGCTCTGTCGGGGAGTATGCATTTTTTAACATTTTCCTGGGACCTGCTTCGTTGATTTCCGAAGTTCAGTAAGTTTCTCGGGTGGAATATGGGGGGAAGCATGCAACAGCTGTCACAATGGGCGATGCTCCCGAGTCAAGTGGTATGTTTTCTTTTATTTTAGACCATACCACTCGCTTAATGTTACGCGTTCATAGTATGCCATTGTTGGATTTCTTTTGTGAAGCCTTGCATTGCTACTGTACTTCACAATTTATCAACGATAGAAGTTTGGCCGTAGAGGGATGGGATGCCAAGACCGACACGAATGTGCCGCTTGGAGACATGTCGGAGTCGCCGGATTCGGGTTCGCGTAATTACCAATAGGAATTCTTACATTTACCCAAGCAGACACCACAAGAGAGGAATTCTATACAATCCTGTTGTTTTCACTTAATTTATTGTCTATAAAAGCTCGTTCACACGTCTACTTAGGAGCCCTTTCGGACGAAACAGTGTGGTAGATTAAAGAGCTAGAAAAAAACGAGTTTTCAGCCGCGCATGAAACACATGACCTCACTGAGAGTACGTGGTGGCCATAAGCAGTCTCTGCCACGGAACGGAAAGGGACCTTCGACAGTGGCTTGCATCTTGTGTTCCTTTGCTTCGTTCATATTCTCGAGTGGTATTGCATTTCTATTTCTTTAACATAAACCAACTGGCTTAATTCTATAACTTGTCTCACTGATGTACATATCGTGAAGAGGATTTCACTTTTCTTAGAGCTTCCACGTCTTGAAAAGTAGACACCGATGTTGTTGGAACTGTTAGCCATTCAAAATTGGTCCTTCAGAATTAAGTCATTTTGTCTCGTACGTCATGCTGTCACCAGTGTTGCCATAAATTCTGATACTTAGAACGCACGTTGACTCTCAGGTAGATGTCGTAAGGTCTCGAATAAGAGCCTAAATTTTGCTTTATAACCAGTAAATGCGCAAATGAGTACAGGAGGCAATAGTATGGGGCCTAGCACGACACGGCGACTGGAACTGGAAAAAATGTATTGGTCACCCCTGGCAAAATACAACAATAGGCTGCTGGAAGAGAGGCTGAGACAAACCGCCGTGATTTCATGCACGGGAAAATGGGGTAGAACTGGTGCATTGTGCATCCATGGTTAACTTTAATTTAGATTTTGTTAGATTAAAAACACTTGACGTGCCGGGAACTTGCCTTCGTGACCCCTGACATTACTTTGTAGCCAAATAATTTTTATCATAGTTGTGTTTTCCTTGTTAGTCTGTACACGTGTCTGTTACTGGGTCAGGTTGCAGCAGACAAATCAAAACAACAGCTCGTAGGTGGGAACTTCATTTCTGAAATGTAATAATATAAGAAGGGGAAATTCAGGCAGGCAGTGAATAGACACGCAAAAAATATATTTATTTACATATGAATAAGCCCATACATGGTGCAGGTGTTTCAAGGACGATGAATTAGCACTAATCACCGGCTCAGCATGCTCAGTGATCTTACTGCAGATGTGAAGCTTGTCAATTTCAGTCTTGCTGCCCACTGCATGAAATCATAACTGGATGCACCTTGATCGTAACAGATTGTCATACCAGGGGAGCCCCACATAATTTTGTTAGTGCTCCGCTGTCGGTTCGTTATTGAGAAGTTTCCCTGCTGCAGAAGCTCCTGATGCACACTAGCCATCAGAATAACTCTTCCCTTCGATAAGCCTCGAATATTTTGCTTCATGGAGCTTGTATTCGCTAAGCTAATCTAGGAGAGGGCATAGTCATAGAATTTTGTTTCGTGAGCTGTATTAACAGAATTCGCTGAAGAGTTTTTCTTGTGGGGTTGCTTTCCGAACTATGCAGAGTTCTCTGGTGAATTCACGCCACCTTGTCTCGTGTGTCATGCAGTGTGACGGAAGTTGGAGAGGCATGTGGCAAAAAGTGCTGTTGCGCACACTCCAATCATTTTCTCGTTGAGGCTTAGCAGGTAATGCTCCAGTTTCCCTTACTATACATTTCTCTTGCTATGTGTTCAGAAGAGTGATATAGTTTACTATTTACAATGAAGATAGAAGAAAATAGAAACAGTATTCAACATAATAAATATGTAGCATGAAAATGTTATACAAAATAGATTTTAAATGCAGCTCTTCATAAAACAATATATTCAGTTTTTGGTCAATTTAGGAGCATTGTGCTTATACAAAACGTGTGTGAGAGCTGAGAAATGTGTGAACATCACAGTGTAAACATAATACAGCAGTTTGTGCTTTCATGGCTAAAATAATATAGGCTTTGTGCCAAACGCAAAGGAAAGTTCAATGTGAAGGTACAATCATACTTCGCTTGCTACTTAGGGTAGATATCCATTACTCATGTTGTTTCTTGGCAAAGAAACAACCTTGGCCAAAAGTTTTCGCTTGCATGTTGCACATTTTCTTGACTTCGCAATAATAATTTTGTACAGTGTTCCGAAAACAAACACAAGACGTGTAACTATGTAAAGGTTTTGTTGGTACGAGCTTACGTGCCCCTAACTTTTCATTAGATAGTTCAAAATAAAAATTTCAGAATACAGGTCAGTTCCAGGTAAACATTTACAGAACTTGTGGATACATAAGCCTGCAGATGCTGGCTGTTTAAGAGCACGGAGACCATTCTCCACGCCGGGCTCCACTAACGAGCTTTATTGTTCAAAACCTCAAGTATGTTTGCTCTTGGTATGCGGATCTGAGATAAGGGTTTCCAATCCACAGCCAGGCAAGCCTAGACAACTTATTTTTCTCACAAAGATAAAATGTCACACTTTTCTGTGATGATTCTTCTGTGTATGACAACCAAACAGGTTGGTCACACTAGGGTCAGTATTTTTTTTATAACATAAATATATTAAAACGTAAACGGTCAGCTAGAACGATACGGACAAAACAAAGACAGGAAGAAACAGACATGCACACCGCTGACTATCAACTGAGACTTTATATTTCTTCTTCATCATTTTGACCCGAAGATTCACACCTAAAGTAATGCCAATAAATCGCCCTAAATCCTTATTTTTTCAGGGTAAAAGCGCTAAAAACAACGGACAAGTAAAAGAAACGAACAACACAGAGCGCTACTTGCAACTGAAGTTTATTCTATGGAAGATTTAAAATCTTTTGTAAAGTAGATAGCGGACAGACAGGCACTGATTGGGTGACGTCGCATTTCTGTCGTACATGTACTGATTTCACTGTGTATATATATATACGCGTTTTCCGAGAATAAACTTCAGTTACAAGTAGCGCTCTGTGTTGTTCGTTTTTTTTTTTTTATTTGTCTGTTGTTTTCAGCGCTTTTACCCTCAAAAACATGGATCAACGACTAGCCCAAGTGTATACCCTTCTACTAAATTCTTACATTACACGACTAAATTAGAATACAAAATTAAAATGAATTAAATTAAATTAGGTTATTAAATTTGGTCACTGACACCTTCTTGACCCAACCTAGAGCCACTCTATATGGCAGCGTAGCTGCAAGAGTAGCGATACGAAGAAATATTATATAGAGGCACGACGTCAGAAGCGCCGATAGTGATCTCAATTTTGGGCCTCGGAGGTTGCCATGGTAACCGTGCTGCTAGCGACGCCGGCCGGCAACCTTTTCCCAGTTGATATCTCGATTCGTTAATTGAAAAGAGGTAAAAGATGCTTGGCATGGCGGTACGGCACAGACCTCTGGAGGAATGGTGCCTGTTTCTTCTGTGAAGTGAGACGATTTGCAGCCCGGGAACTGAAGGTGAACGACAGCTGCTAAGTATCATAGGTTCACGGACAAGGCGAGTGTTTTTTCGCGCCGCCAAGATGGCGGCCGCTTCGTGGGACGTACATACAGTCCTGTACTTTCTAACTTTGCTCCTATGGAACAAAATTCAATTACACCGGCACGAGAGGACGATTGCCTCGGGACATGACTGCTGCTCCACTTCCCCATAGTAAGCGAATATATGCTCAGCATCATACTTCTTCAAGACCCAGTCATCCATTCAAGAGGGGGTTATCTATCCGACTGGCGAGGACCGACGTCGACAAGGGTCTCACCCTCATTTGGGCGTTGAACAGTCGACGGAGTTAAATTAAGAAGGACATCGTGGTGGTCTCCAGAGGATTGTTACGCCATCAAAAAGAGACGAACGCCAGGTATGAGGTGTTCTTGCCGACAGGCCATGTGGTCGTCCGGATGTTTACCGGCATGCAAAAATTGAATATTTTTTTTTAATCTGGTGTAGCACACATATCCATGTTAAAGGGGCCATGACACGGTTTTTTAACTTCTTCCTTAGTTGTAATCCTCAACTCAGAAGCGAAGTGTGAAATCACGCGGTCGTGACATGCTAGGGCACCGGTGCGATGACCCTAAGGCTACACCGTGCTTTTAAGCACACCATAGAACTTGGCATTCGCAGGTGATAATAAGTTCCGTCAGTGCACTCATTGGCCACGAACGCGAATTGAAATATTCGTCGACGAATTGATTGTTGACGAGCGCATACGTCCAAATGACGCAGTTTTCATATCCAATGCGTGAGCTAAGGTCGGCTGACGTTATTTTGGCCTTTGTAGGCATTGCAAAGGGATATTTAAAATCATACAGATATAATGATATCATCATAGCACACTGACATTAATGAGCAGAAAACGAGACCAGCTACAGAAAATGAATATTACACTCGTAAAAAAGAATTATGTCTGTAACTTGTTAATTACAAAGACAAACACGCATCTGAGCATCTAAGTTTACTAGTATGTGTTGACGCATAGTTATATAGCAGGTCATTTCATATACGTCATTTGAGCAAACGCCAGCTTGTCACTTGAAAACATACAAAAAACAAAAAAAGCACACTGATTAAATGCAAGCTATGGCGACGAAAGCACGTTCTATAAAAATCTTCAGAACTGTCAATTCGTAAAATTGTCGATTAGTACAAATGGTTAAAGATCGCAGGCGCTTCCTCGCTAAAACTTGCTGTGATTATTCGGTGACCCAGGGCTGAAACAACTTCCCCAAGTCCCAACATGCGACGTATACCTTGCGTTTCGGTTTTCAGAAATTAAAATATTCGAAGGAAGCTAGAATAATGCGAACACTTTATCCTTAAAACTATATCGTAAAATCGTTGACTAGTACAAAACGTAAATATCGCAGGAGCTTCCTCGCTAAAAGTTTCTGAGATTATGCGGCTACCTGGGGCAGAAAAAACTTCCCCGATGCCCAACATGCGACGCCTGCATTTCGTATTGATTCTCAACCCACTCCAATGTTGAAACGAAGCCAAGAGTATAAGAAAGTTGCATGCTAAAAGTCTTATCGATCCTCGAGCTCATCTGGGAATCCGAGCACCGCTACGGCGATATGACTGATGCTGTCGCACAGGTGCTAGTATCTAGAGCGATCTTGCACAAAAAAGGTATGAAGTCTCATTCTTTCAGGTCTTCACGTTATACCTGCGTCAGAGAGCACGAAGAAGTCCGAAATCTTTGGCAAACAGCGGCACATTACGACTACCTCGCACCGAACAAACTGGCATCCACCAGCTTTGGGCGCTGCCATCTTACCAGTGACATCACGGCTCTTGCGAGGTCCTGTGACGAGTCGTCACTCGGTTGCTATGGGCATGGTCCCAGCTCGGCTCGTTTCTGACCAATCGCGGTGAGAGGCGGCACAGGGAAAAGCGTGGCGCTACTCTGGCAGCTACGCTGCCATATAGAGTGGCTCTAACCCAACCCACAAACCACCGCCGACACATATCCCTCTTATTCCTCTTCACGAGGCCGTGCCACTCTGCGAAAACTGCCTTTCTTTCTTGCTGACCGTGATGGAGGGCATGCTCACGCAGAAATCGGCGCTTTCCTCAATGGCCGGGGCATCGAAAATCTTGCGCGCAAAGGCCGGGCATCGAAAATCTTGCGCGCGAAAATCTTTCACATGACAAACGTCTTGATAGCACGTTTGTCATGTGAAAAAATTAACTTTTGGTCTCCTCCGATCTTCTAATAAACAGATGGGCTTTCGCCCCTTTTCCAGACATGACCTATACGTGTGAAAAGCTGGCTGCATGTTCATTGGAGCATTTAATTCAGTAGAACACAAGAAGAAAGCAAAAATAGTAACTTTTTACTATTACGACGGGAAATATTATATTTCCCGTCGTTTAGATCATAAGAACAAAGTGGGCGGCTTTGCATGCAACACTAATGCATTTTTTATTCATTCATTCCGCGCACTTCTGTAGAATGGAACCACCTTTCTCATGACATTGCCACTATTGATGACCTATGAAGTATTAAAGATGCTGTATCTAACTTGTTATTTTTTATATATATGTGACTGTGCCTATCTTACCTGTTGTCATTTCTTTGTATTTCGCACTCCCCTCTGTAATGTCTGCGGACCTTCAGGGTAAATAAATAAATAAATAAATAAACTGCGAAATAAAATAAAAATTTGCTCGACGTCTATTTACCTTTATTTTGACTAAGGCACTAACTTCAGTATGTGCACATTGAATGCACTAGCTGCCTATTTATTTAAGGTTACACTGTCACGCATAGCAAGATTGTATTTTCACAATTTATTCGTAGAAAGTTTAATTCAGTTCACCTTTGGTGTATTGAAAAACGGGGGATTATCTCAGTTACAATTTTAGTTTTGTGACATTCACTGTTCTTCAATCCCAGGCAAATCTCTTAATTTATGACTGAGAAATAATAAGGAAATGTAAGAGTTAATAATTAGTCTTATATCTACTTCTACCATGTCTTCGAGTAGTGAATGTATCATTTAGAAATAAATAAATATGTATATATTTCTCACAAGCGCGAGGAAGGCATTTATATATTTGGAATATACCTTAAGGAGAAATAAACGGAACTTGTGGGAATGTTAAGTCGTTTAAAAAAACTTTTTAGATTTTTTTAAACGCAGCTTACCAGATTCAACAGCTTACCAGATTCAACCACTTTCATAGTTATGGTAATTGTAGCTGCCATTAACGAACCGTTGTTATTTTAGATATTGTTATTATACATCGATTTTTCAGCACTCCTAAGCTCGTGCAATTCGTATGGGACTCATTGATTCAATGTTTATTTTTTCTTAATATCAGACATGTACAAGTTACTCAAAAAAGGTAGTTAAGTTACTGAGTATCGACGCCAAAAGTAATTGGAGTAGAGTAGAAATTACGCATTTGTAATAGTAATTGAGTAAACTACTAACTACTGTAAAAAGTAGCGAGTTACTTTGAAGTTACTTTCGAAATTACTTTTTCATATTTTTGTGGTAGCAAAATGAACAGCAGTTCTGATCACTGAAAAACCCTGCGAGCCTAAAATAAATGCAGTCTATTTATGGCTTGCGTTTTCACCAAAATAGTTTATTCGCTCGTAGAAGCAATTGACTTTAAAAGTTCTTGATATGAGAGTTTTCCCCTTTTCCTTCCAAAGGCGTCCCGAGCCAAGCTAAATAGACGTTCCACCGACGGGCAGGATGGAACGGCAGCGTTGAATTTGAGAAACAGGCTGTGCAGGGTCGGGTAAGCGAGTGTCGGCATCTTAGGTGTCCATGACGAAACATGTGAGGTTTGCCTCGGGTAGAGGGTCTTTTATAACAAACTTTCCTCCTTTTTTCTTTCATCTTCGTCAAGTTGAGAGTGTTATGACTGGCCCCTCTTTATTCCAACGTCGTTCTGAGAGTATGCTGAGCGAGTGCACATGACCGTCAAGGGTTCAAGTCTCGCGCTACGACGATGAGATCATCCGGACGACTGCGCGTCCCGTTGTAGTGCTAGTGCTACGGTACTGAAAAAAAAATTGTTTTGGTTTAACAGAAGGTGAACCGAAGTATACTTCGCCGCTGACACCGGGTCCAACAAAAGGATCTCCCAAGGGTAAAACTCTCAATCCTCACCGGCGACTACAATGTTCTCACGCGCCTGACACGCCTCACAAGTAAATCGTTTTTAACAAAGAGGAGGTCTCCCAGGCATGGATGGTCGGAAGGACGCGGAGGATTACGTGAACAAGCATCGGCGCTCGTATACAGTTGCAGCTGGAAGCGGGAACGTGCTCCCATGAACGGATTATCCGTACCAGGTTTTGTGCGCGGGGGAGTCCGGCTTTGCAAAGGCGTATGCGCTGACGACAAGGCGACCATGGGAACAGGCGCCCAGCTGCGAGGTCATTCCAGTGGCACCTCCCGTGGAACCTACCGCTTCAGTCAGAACTCACTAAAGACAGACAACACGAAAACAACAACAACTCTCGGAGTGTCCCCGTCTTTCGCGGTTGCACCTGGAGGCGCGGCGTCTGCGTGCATTACCGGATTAGGTCAATACCCGACCAAGGCTTGTTGTTCGTGTGTGCCGGTGTTATGTTTTGGCTGCCCGTCGCCACCTTGCCCCAAGGACGCCTTCCCGAACAAGGGGGCCCCTTGTTCGGGAATGCCACTTCATATGCCGGCGTCTTATTAATTTCTGTGCACAAACTTTCGTGATGGGCAAAATTAGCACTATATAATTTCGAAAGTAGTTAGTAATTTGAGTAGAAGTTACCTGAAAAAAGTAGTTAAATTAAGCTACTAATTACCCAAATCAAGTTGTAATTGAAAGTTACCAAGTTACTCGAAAAAGTAGTTAAACTACAGTAGTTTTAGTAGAGTAGTTGAACTACGTCCAAGTCTGCTTAATATTACGATAATGGCATCGATCCACCTCTAGAGATGGAATGAACGCCGATAGAGCTGATGCCAATCATAGATGCTACAAATAATCCTAGGGGCAGATGAACGCTCGAGTGGAGCCGCCAGGAGCTCCAGCAATTGTAGCAGCTCTAATGGTTGTTGAGTTCTGCTCTGTCCAGTTGGGCTACAGCTGAATGAAAGCAATGAGGTGATTTGTTTTATTTGCAGGCTGCTTTGCAACTCAGAGTTGACAGCTGACATCTTGCCCGCTGAATTAAAATGGGGCAGAGATTTGACATAACTGGTCGGCCTGCAGCACGACATAAAACATTGAAAATAAGCATTTTTTTTAAATGTGTTCGCAGAAGAACTTTGTATTCTAGAAATGTTTTTGTGTATTTATACCTCCACAGTAATATGAGCTTTCCCTTTCCTTAAACATGGTCGCACTGGTTTGCTATGTTCCGATGTATAAGAACATAGCAAAGTGAAACATAGCAAATACTGAAAGTTAACATAGCAAAAAGGAAAATCGCAGGCTTGCATTATTGCTCTGTTCCATTTTCCAATATTAGGACTAATGTAACTTGGCCTCAACCCCACTGGACTCCCCTGAGAAGTGTCGTAGACTGCAGAAGTGTTTATGGCAGCAGTGAAGGACGTCATATGAGATTCGCTTTATTGTTGAAGTTCAATGTCTTTTACACTTTCAGTGCTCGTTTTGTTATTAGGATACCCCAGATACAGATGTGCCCATGAAGCATTGAAAGAAATTGACAAAAGAAAAAGATAATATTTTTGAAGGGGCTTTATATTGCCGCGTGCGGAGGAGTAGCAAGCGCGCCGGCGATTCGGTGCTAGTGATTCGGTTACAAAACCATTGACAGCCGTCGGGGGATTGCGTACCAATCCTCCAAAAACTTTCACCCTTCATGCCACGCATGAGAGCGCGAAGTTTCTTCTCCTCGGCGGCCTCCGGATCGGCCCGGGCACTTAGACGCAGGACATCTTCGACAAAGCTTGTAACACTTTTGTTGAGGCACTGCGCCCTTGTTCCAAGGAGGTCCACCGCTCGCTGCCGATGGTGGTTGTTGATGAACGGCCGATTCATTTAGGCGGCGCATGGCTCCCACGAAGTAAAGGAGGCTTCGTGGTGCTCAAACAAGTGCGTCCCGGTGCCTTGGAGCGCGAAGTAGAGGTTCTGGAGGTGGTGCTCATCCGTCCCTTTATTGTGGCGGGCTACACGTTCACTCTGATGCAGCCAGCCCTCTACGTGTTCGTGAGCTTCACCGTGAAAGGGTTTCGGAGTGCGGGGAGTGGCGGGCAGGATAACGACGGGTGGGGTAGTCATCGTCGCTGTCCGCTTCTTTGGCTTCTTTGGCAGGGGTCCTAATTACGGTAGTTGGCCTTCGGTACGGTGGCTTGCCCGGGCGTCGGAGTCTTCTCCGAAGGGTAGACCCCCGGGGCTGAGCACGTCGCTTGGTCGGAGTATTTTCGGAGAAGTATGCTTCACGGGCATAGGCTGCAATACCCCGCGCCTCCACCAAAATATCACGAATGACAAGTGATGAGGCGACGAAATGTGAAATAAACTAAAGGTTTAATGGGGCAAACTTGTGCCCAATAATAAAAAGGATACAGAAGATAACAGTCGAGCGTCGAGGGCGTCGATACCGGCGTAACAGCAGGATCGAGCGCTTGGGCGACACTGACTAAGGATCGCCAGGCGGATCCCCTTATGTACATTCGTTGGCTTCTGAAACAATTGGCGTAGAAGGTTCGGCGACGAGAACATTCGCTCCTCGAAAGGATTCTGGGATTTACTAGAACACTAAATGGCAAGGATAAACAAAAACGCGTCGCTCGCAGGAATCGAAACTTGGCACTTCGCGTGGGAGGCAGGCACAATAACCGTTAGGCCACGCCCACGCTGCCTACTTGGGCAGCGGCGCGCGCGGCAATGTAAAGCTTCTATACTTTACAAACATTCTCGGCATGTACATTGAAATCTTTTATCTTGAATGCTTATTTAAAAGAATCCCATTGAGCATCAAGGCAATGTCAACTTGGTCGCACCTCAATTGCAAAAGCGCAAAGGGCAAGGACAGAACAAAGAAAAAGTTCGCACCCTTATGTAAAGTCAGTCTATCCACAGAGTTCAAATGTCTCTAGTCTGGGAAATTTTATTATAAATACCTTATTACATGCTATATTGCACTTCTTCGGTTTGTTTAGGCAAAAAAAGAAGTACAGGCAATGATTATAAAACATTTAATCTTTATTCCATTAGTACACTACAAGGTAGGGCTCACAGCTTTGGAAGGTGCTCCAGCACACCGCCCTAGCTTTTCAAAGCTATGAGCTCGTACTTAGCTTTTTTCAGCTGTGTTTGGCAGGACAATTGCACCAACGTCAGGGACAGGCGTGTACCCGTATTCCAAGGGTTGCGGTTTAGTGCCATTAAATGGGGTATATTTCTGTTATCATAATGATGTGAGGGGGTAGGGAAAGATATATTTGTGCGCATTGGAACTAGGTAATTCTGCATACCCAGAGAACGAGAAAGGTGTAGGCAGAGGTATGTATGTTCAGCAGGGTGAACAAAAACAGCGCAAAGGACAAGGGTAAACGAAGAAACATACACGAGAGGACAGGTGCTGTATGTTCCTTTTTTGCCCTTGTCCTTGCAATGTTTTTGTTCACCATGTTTAACGACTATCAACTAGCTCAGCTTTCAACTTTATTATGTATGTTTGTCTTGAAATGAGGTGTAGATACATATTTAATATGGGTGTGGATGTAAGAACGAGAATATACGTGATCTAGCAATTGGGGGGGGGGGGGATTATCAGTATTGCGAGTAAATAAAAAAGGCGTGGTAAAGGGATCACGCGTAGACGACAGAATGAGGTGTGTCTGAACGCACCCTGAATGTTGGGGGTGATGTTGGATTTTGGGGTGTAACATATATACCCGTGGGGCTGTCGTACATGAAACAACGAACTTACACACAAAGGGGTGTAAGTGCTACAAACATTTGTAGAGTGCAGCCAAGCGCATGGCGCTTAGTCACATATGTTTACAGCGCTGGATTATTAGGAGGACAGCGGTCGATCGTAAGTCGTAGGAGAGACCGAGTATAGTAAAGACAAAAAGAGAACTATCTTTCCTCGTAGCACTTTCCCTAGATCCCAATCGGAGATAGTCCATGGGCGCTCAGCCCCACATCCGAACAACTTCAAGCCCTAACAGAGTCCCCCAGAGCGGACGGGCTCCCTCTTTTGCTTTCATGACGGCGAATGAGGCGTATATCCAAACTGCACACCGGTGTTACGAAACCGGTGAGAAGTTTCAAGCCGGTTCGCCACGCCGCGGTGCTGTGTGAAAATGTGCGTATATCGCTACGCTCAAACAAGAAAACGGTTTGTCCAAAACTCCAAACAGTCCGACCAAAGCGATGATCAGCTTAATCATACTGCTAAGCAATTTGATTATACCACTAAGCGAAGGTTTAAACCGGTTACCAGTATGGTTGAGCTCGGGTACCGGCATCGATATTTTTTTAAGTATACTTACGCTACATTTTACATGTTTAATTCATAGAATACGTTTTTTTTTTTTACGGACAGGAGTGAAATTTTTTTTTTGTAATTGACCTTTTTAAAAGCCCGTCGAGCAACATTGATGATCATCATTTCTTGGGTGCGAAATGCGTGATTAGATGTGAGTCCTCGCCGAATGCTAACGCAGCAGTGATTTTCAATATGAGCTCATCCGAATTCACGCCCTACGTTGGCGGAGCCTTCGTGTCCAATACATGATACCAACTACGTGATCAAGCAATGGCGGATAGGCGATGGCGCGGACCTTTCGAAAGGGTCTATTTTCGAGAGCATAATGGGATAAGAGAAAGCCGAGCGAGGAGGCTGACGTTAATAGCTACGGTGGGTTTGAATCTTTGATACACCCACTGTCAGATACATTCAGAGGTAAGCGCATGAAGTCTAGCAAATGGTGGGACAACGGAGGTGTTCATTTCTTCCATAACGTGCAATAAATAACACACTATATACTCCGCTTCACATTCCGAAGGACCGCCTCGGAGGCTTCTAGCCTTCGGAGCAAATTCAATGACCTGCGAGTGTACATAACAGCGGAAAGGCCACAGCGACGCGCGGGACGCAAACACGTGTTTGGTTGAGAGAGCTGGTAGCGTGCGCTGATGTCTGTCGTAATGGGAAACAGCGCATAACAACGACAAAAGTGAAACAGAGCTTACCTCGTAGCACTTTCCCGGAAACCTGGTCGGCGGTGGTTGGCAGAGCGCTTGGTCACTCTTTCGAGCG
The DNA here is from genome assembly GCF_016920785.2 of Ixodes scapularis. NCBI lineage: Eukaryota > Metazoa > Arthropoda > Arachnida > Ixodida > Ixodidae > Ixodes > Ixodes scapularis. The sequence continues at coordinate 162,034,187 of NW_024609868.1, read as the reverse complement.
GCTTCAAGTTCCAACAGAGAGTACTCGAGATGGGGTCCGCTCTATTTGTCTCTTCCTCCTGGTGGAAAAGCAGCGGGATAACCAAACTGCTCACCGGTCTGACCAAACCGGTTCGCCACGCCGCTATGCTCTGTATACAGGTGGGTACACGGCTACGTTCAAAAAGGAAAGCGGTATCATCAAACCTGTGAGTGGTTTGACCAAAGCCATCAACAGTCTGATCAAAAGAGTGAGCAGGTTCATCGAAAAGGAGGGTAGTTTTGTTGTACCGTTAAGCGAAGTTTCGAAGCGGTCACTGCAATGAGTGAAGTGGCACCAGTATAGCCTGGTCGAATATCAGACGTTTATTTTATCAGTAATGGAGCCGACGAGTAACTTCGCTCTCGGAGCCGAGGCTGGACCGATGGACAGCCAGATAGCTATAACCGTCGCTTGCAAAACACAGGAATTCCGCTTTTTTTCTTGTTAGTGAAAACACGAAACAGAAAAAAAACAAAACATATTGTAGGCAACGAATTACGAGAAGCTGGCGTGTCAGTGAGAGCTGAACTTTTGGTACTTTCTCATACTTGGAGGAAGCAAAATATCGCAGCATCGGATACAATATGGAATTATAAGAAGTTCTTGCAGTATCAGCTGCTGCTCATGACAATTTCTTAAGATGTCGGGATTCCAGTCCGTAATTTTGGTAGATAAAAACTGGTCCCGCCGTCGTCGCATTCTCCAAGACAAGCCATTCTCGATCCATGTTCCTAGGCTTCTTTCGACCATAGACTTCATAAGTCGAAAGTTTCGGTTTAGTAGGTTCAAGCATAGAAACATTTTCTTGGGCTTTAAGTTTTATGTCCTTCTATTGAAAACATTCACTGTAACATAACGTCTTGCAGAAGCTGTGGATACAGTACTCACATTAACTATCGCGCAAGAACAGAGTAATCTACTAAATTAGATAACTGAATGGAAAATTACGCAGTCATAATTAGCACGTTAGGTTCATGTCGGCGAAGTGTTCATTTTTTCTCTTTCTTGAGCCTGGTTCTCGGGACATCTCCAGAACAATTAAAGGGCAGAGCCAGAGTTTCTTTTGCGTTCGCTGCCGACACCTTATGGTCGAAGTAGGGACCACAAGGGACAAGTATGCCTAATCGGTTGGGGGAAACGACTTTACGGAGCGCTGGGTTCGGGACGGAGTATTTGTTTCGCTCTGCGTTCGCGAAACGTAGAAGTTGCACCGAAGCATGACGAGCAGAAAGCATCTTGAACCTTCGGACATTTTATGCGTCCCTTGGATATGTGTAACTCCCTCGTTTGTATAACACGAGCGCAGTTTTAATGTGAACGTGAATACGCAAGCACATGCCGATGCAGCGCGCGCGTAATTGAGGGATTCGGAAGACGTAATGGCCGCACTCAAACGCACATCGGCATTTGCGTGCGGAGCGGCGTTCCTGCGGCCAGAAGCGGTAGCTTTCGCTACGATGCGAGCCGTCGCCCAACACCATTCAACGTGCCGCAAGGGGGTAGAGAGTGGCGCAACTTTGGACGCGGCAGTAGCGTGAGTGCGTTCATCAATCAGAACCCGGTAAAGGAAGGGAGTATTACGTGCTCGCGCGAGTCACTCGACGATGCGTATCCGGTTTTCCGTTCGCGGAACCTGCTTCTTCATTTTGGGAAGCCGTGAGAATTGCGCGAATATGTTTTTCAAGGGCTGCGATGGTTCAGGCTGGACAGAATGTCGGAGAAGCCTGCGGTATTGTACCAGATCGACCCCTTCAAATCTGTCGCTGGGTGTCGCCATGTTCCCGGGAATTTCGATTAATATTGGTGAGCCGGTAGCGACAATAGCGCGTTTTTATTAGCTCTTGACTGCGGTCAACTGCGCGGAAACGCATCTGTGTATTAAAGCTCGGCGCAAGCGCTCTTCGCACCTCTACGAGTCCGATTGCCGCTACGGAACGCAGCGCGCTCAAACGCAAATGCGTGTATGGGCTTTAAGACGTTGCATGTGCGGTGAGTAATCCGCAACGATTCTAGATGAGCTTATTTACGGAACTGCCGCGGACCTCGATGAGAAGGCGACTTCCCAACGTGTTTGCACAGAACGTTATTGGGGCGATCTCGGTCTTGAGGGATGCATACAAATGCATGCTGGTATGCTCTCGCATTCCCAATGTCCAGCGCTCCCTTTCGATAGCCGTCATCTGCGTTCGCACTCTAGGCACCCAATCTTTTTTAGTTTGTTGCTCATCACTGATGGAAAAGGCTCCAAACTAAGTGCCGAGGTGGGTGACACGCGCCCTCCACGTCCAATGGGCGTTCTTCAGGTGAATGTAGATGAAAAGTCGCCGTGCTCAGCGGTCTTTGTTCATGTGTCAGAGTCGCGCGTGATACTCCAGCTTCCCGTCGTGCTTCGAAAGATGGCCAGCCGACGCCACTATTGACGGTCTCGTTTTCTAGTTGCCCATGGCATCACAGCGCTTGAAGTCCATCTCTTTTGCATCGTCCAAGATATTCACGAAGCCCGCTGGGTGTGCTTCGAAGATCGCTGGCTGTGCCGCAGGAGGCAACGGCACCCTGCGGCAGAGATGAAACTTTTATAAAAGGGGGGGGGGGGAGGGGAGGGGGGTGGGGAAGGGGGAGGGGAAGGAGGTGTTCGCTCTTGCCACAAAATATGGTGCGAAAACATCCGCGGGAACAGAGGTATTGGGATCAAATATACATTGATGGAGTCGTGACCTACACAGGCGACTGCTGTCTCCGTGAGCTCCGTATAGGGAGTTCAACCCCCGATAGAGGGGTGGAAAAACGAAAGAGGTAAAGCAGGTTATTAAGCGAAAACGGAGATCTTATCTAGGATTTAAAGATAACGGGGTGCAGCCAACAGGTCTAGCTTAGAGAAAAGTGACACCCTTCTTAAAACGGTAGTTAAGGGAGCAAAAGAAAAGTATTGCGAAAGGTTAGACGCAAAACTAAAAATGCACCCTAAAGAGTTTTGGAAAGCAGTTCAGGCAAATAAGAAGGACGATACGTCTGTTCCTCCACTTCTATTAAATGACCAGCTGATAGTGGACGAGGAAAACAAAACTACGTGTCTAAATAATTACATTGAATCTGTTTTTATTTCGAAAGCTACTAAGACGATATGTTACCCTACTCTGCGATCTGGAATGGAACATGCGATGTCACCCGTAGAGATTACGTACAACGGTATAGCTTTATTACTAAGGGATCTTAATGTAAAACAATCATCCGGGCCTGATAGTATTTCTCCACTTATATTAAAGCATTGTTCCGTGGAGATAGCAAACTATTTATGTGTGCTTCAAAACAAATCATTAAGGGATCAAAAGCTTCCAGCTTACTGGAAAATCGCAAATGTTGTACCAATACACAAATCAGGATTACCGACCTATTTCTTTAACGTGCAAATGCTGCAAACTTACGGAGCACGTGATTTATAGTAATCTTATTACACACTTGAACATAGATAATTTTCTTATCCAAGATCAGTATGGGTTTCGATCTAAAGCTTCCTGCGTGAATGTGCTTGTTGACGTTTTTCACTTTTTGGCGGGCGCAATGGATACTGGACATGAAGTGTACTGTTTGTTTTAGAGCGCAGCTCTTAGGCGCCCATTTCCGGCTTGAGCGGCGTCGCCGTCGCCGTCGCCGTCGGCGTAACCGCGTGGTGCATTATGGGCAAATTTTTCCGAAGGGCGAGGTCCTCCCGAAGGAACCCGAAGTCGTCCCGAAGGAACCCGAGGTCCTTCGGGAGGACCTCGGGTTTCTTCGGTAGGACTTCGGGAGGACCTCGGGTTCCTTCGGGAGTTGCATGTAACCTGTTGCATGCAACTGACATGCACCGAGTTGTACGCAACCTGTTCCATGCAATCCAGGTTGCATGCAACCTGGTGACGTCATCGGCATCTGCATCGTCATTGTCATCATTACTGATGACGTCATCAGTGACATCACTGATGACGTCATCGGCATCCGCATCGGCATCCTCACTGATGACGTCATTGGCATCCGCATCGTCATCGTCATCACTGATGACGTCATCAGTGACGTCGCTGATGACGTCATCGGATTGTCATTGTCAAGGTCACGTGACCCCCCGAGATCACCTGACCCCCGAGATAACGTGACCCCCCGAGGTCACATGACCCCCCTCTTCAGTACCCTTCCCTCCTCCTCCTCAAGAGCTGCGCTCTAATTCGGCGTTACAGGGAGTTGTAAACGGCTTTCATTTTTTTAGACTTAAAAAAGAAAAGCCTTTGATCTCGTAAACCATGAATTGTCAAATTACAAACTTACCTTACTGGTCATTGATAATAATGGTTTTTGTTGGCTCGAGGACTACTTCACAGAACGAAAGCAGTGCGCTCTGCTAATTCCAACAGGAAGAGCAAAGGTCCCAGAACAGAACCCCCAGGGTTGCGTTCTGGGACTTTTGCTCTTCCTGGTTTATATAAATGATATTAATAATGGATTAAAATCAAATATGCGACTATTTGCGGAGGACTGTAATATTTATTGAGTAATTAATGATTCGAATGATGTAACTTTCTTACAGGCTGATCTCAACAATATTTCAATGTGGTGCAACAATTGGAAAATGAATCTGAACGTTAAAAAATGTGTTCAAGGGAGATTTACTCGAAAGAAAAGCTCCATTTCTTCGACCTACATAATGAATGATGAAATAATTCAGGCTAACTCAAGCGTAAAATACGTGGGTGTAATTTTGTCTGGCGATTTAACGTGGAAAGCTCATGTGGAAGTGATAACTCTGAAGGCTGTACGGATGTTTAATTTTATAGGACGAAACTTTCGACAGGGTTCATGCAAAATTAAAGAAACTTTGTACTTTACGTTTATTCGCCCCTGTATTGAATATGCAGCAGTTGTGCGGGATCCCCACCACAATAACCTAATAGAAAAACTGGAAAAGATTCAAAATCAGTGTGGTAAATTAGTTCTAAATGATTACCAACGCGGGGCAAGTGTCACCACCATGAAGACTAATTTAAAGTGGGAATCACTAGTTGAACGCAGGAAAATGTTTAGGTTAAAACTTTTACATGATATTTATAAAAGTCACCTTTTAATCAGTCGAGAATGTGTTTTTACTCGAACCTTTTTATATATGGGGAAGTGCGCACCGCCAGAACAAAATCCGACCCTACTATTCCCGTACTGATGTTTTTGCGTTTTAATTTTTTTCCAAAAACCATAGAAGAATGAATTAGGTTGGCTATTGAAGGATGCGTTTAACGTATATATACAAGTTTGTTTGTGTTTCGATGTTTTTGTTAGAATTCAATGTATCTCATGTACTCACCCCTGCTATAATGCTGAAAGGCGATGCCAGGTCTCTATATAAATAAATAAAAAAATACGTTCGAGGATTTATACCTGTGCAAGATGAGTAAGCACAAAAAATGAAAAAAACGTCTCGACCGGGTCTCGTTTATTACTCCAACGACCAGCTAGCTTGCGTGTTTTCTTTCAGGCATTCAATTTTTCACTAACGCTGGTGCAGCAATTTCAGAATCGTACTTTTTTCACTCCAGGATTAGGATCGGGCGTTCGTTGTGGCAACGTGAGGGTCTAAAAGAAACTGTCAAATGGCGAAACAAAAACGAGTTGTGGATCTTTGGAAGAAAGGGCTGAACATCGAACCCGCCCCTTTTTCGTTTCGCCCTCCCGAAAAATAAACGAAATAAAGTAAAATAGAAGACCTTTCTGAGTGTGCTGGAATTTCATTCTACACGGAGAAATTCAGACTTCCAGCCCTCTAACCGGGTCCATGAAAGAAAGCAATAAAAATAGGCGAAAAACCGCGTATATATTTTTGTTCGATTTCATGCGTACAAACTCGTCTATAAATCCTATTCATCGTTTTTCATCCACGAGGGGTTATGCCTCACAGCTATATCCCTCTTCAGCGACAGAAAACTCCGATACAAAGTGTTTATGCAGAGCGTGCGACATTTGTTTTTGTCCAGTTGTCCTTACCTTACTGTTTGTATGCATCGACGCATTTTAGCGGTCGCATGACAGAAAAAAAACAAAAACAAAAACAAACGCAAAGCCCTTTAGGCAACGGAATGATAGGCACGCGTCGTGCGCAAAAAGACGAACCATGCATACTAAAAAAGACGGCGATAAATAGAGTGCGAAAGAAGCCGTAATGCTCACACGTGGTCGGGGTGAAAGAAAAACGCGAGTCATCCGGGGATTTCCACCGAACTTCCGGGCCTTGCGCCGAGCCCGTCCAACGTTTTATGCATGCGCGGCGGCAACCGCACTGCGCCCCGTCGTTTATGGATGTCGGCATAAGGTCCCTCGGCTTTGGCTTTGTTTCTTCACGTACGCTGCGGCGCTGTAACCACGAGTACGCTGGCGAAAGGTACGAGAATGCATCGTCAACGCGGGCTCGTGAGGGAGGACCTGGAAACGGCGGCCGCCATCTCTCGGTGGGTGTGAGAATGACGAACGAGCGGAAGAAGATAAAGGACCAAAACATTATCGGACAAAAAGCATTCTTAGAATACAGCTGAAGAAAAAACAAAACGAAGAAAAGATGTTTTTGGTTTTGGTTTTCTTTTTCAATCGAAAAGTGTCAAGTTTAAAGCGGAAGTGGAAAAACAAAAAAAGGCACAATGGTCAAATAAAGGGTCAGATATCTGCGATACGTCAGAGACTGAAGGGAATGAACGAAGTAGGAAAAAGAAAGTTTTAATTTCGTAGAAGCGCTCGTTCGTTCTGCGAGGGATGTCGATGCTATCGTCGTTCAATCTTAGTGCTACAGAAAAAAAAAAAAAAACCCGTAGAAGCTGCCAACTGAAATAAACACACCGCACACACCTAAAACTGTGGAATAATCAAGCCCCCCCCCCCCCCCCCCCCCCCCCTTCTCCTCCAGAAAAAAACTTTAAATGATCGGTTTTGATTTGGGACCGAGCTTGTCTAGAGAGGCCCCGGGGGTTCCCGTCCTGGCGGATGACAAAAAAAAGGTAGCCGATATTTAACGCGCGTTTAAGCCCGGCGGGGTTCGAAATCCAGGGAATTTGGGAACTCCCTCTCCTCGTGGCCGCGCACTTCCTGTCGGGGATTTAAAGTATCTGGTCCCGCGGCGTCCCAGGGGTGGACGTCTTGGCTGCGGCGCCCGGAATAAAGCTTCCGCATTAATATTAAAGAGGTCGCAACCGTTGCTCACGCTGCCGCCGCTGCGGTCGAAGCGATCTCCGCTGGCTGCCGTTCTGTCTGAACGCGTCGTTTTGCAGTGTCGGGCACACTTAGCATATTTTTTCCACGTCTCTTCTTCGTGTCAGGTTTCTTCCGGCTGCGAAGAAACGTGGCGGCGGAAGGACCGTCGGTTTGAGAGGATGCCTCTCGAAAGAAGAAAACGAGAAAAAGTTTGGTGTCGATTTTGGCGTGGACATCTCCCTCGCCCCCGTCCGCTCCTTTTTTTGTGCGCTTAGTTTATCTTAATATTTTGTGCGCTATTCTTTGCGGTGCTTTTTCTTAATAATTCGCAGATTCTTAAAAAAAAAATGCACGAAAGGTATACTAAAGCTGTCTGTGCAGGCCATGTCCAGTGAGACATAACAAACGAAATTAATCGTCAAAATAAGTAGGTTATTTAAGTAAAATGTGTAATTTATACTTTTGATTATCGAAGATAAACATAAGGTTCCAATCAAAAACTTGCTGAGCCTCATCGAAAAGCGCTAAATAAGTGAATTTGAAAAAGGTTTGTGGCGCGTGGTAAGCGCGCTTCGCTGCCTCTCGTGCAACCGGCGCAAGTCTATACTCGTTTTCACCTGAAGAACCCTTGTAAAAAACGTCGGGCTCTACGCGGAACATTTCTAATTTCCTTCCTTATACAGACATGTAGGATATATGGAGGTGCATTTTAGATTAGCATTATTCTATTTTATCAAGACGTACACGCTTTAAACGCTAAAAGCATCGCTTCCTCCTTCGATGACCTTATCTAGTAAAAAATATACTTCACCCGGCGTATGGACAATGGTGCAAAAACTTCGTTTTTCTTCGGGTTAAAACGATCATAGCGGTGCGGAAAGGCGCTCGCGCAGTTTCTCCGTCTTCTGCTGTTAGACGAATGCTTCCCCCTCGTCCAAATGCAATATTTCCGCCGGTCCTGCGGCGGGTTGCGCCAACTCAGCTTATTTGCCGCAGATGAGGAAAGCGGATCTAAGTCTGATTAGAAATAATATGTCCGCGGCCATGGCCCCTTGGTACGACGGCATTTGTTTGCGAGATATCTTGGGAAACTTTAACAAACTCAAATACGGGCGACTGAAAATAATTTACTTATTCTTTCAACCCGTAGAATCCCTAGCGGCGTAAAAGTAGCAGTTGTAAGGCATATCTTTAAAAAAAAAAAACAGAAAGTAAAAAAAGACACGCTGAACTGCAGGGCCATTTCTATTTTATCCGTGGTATCTTTAATCATGGAAAAGTCTGTCTTCGGAATAATGACCTCTTTCTGTGAGAAGTATTCTTTATTGTGCAGTTCCCAATACGGCTTTCGTCAAAATACAGGTCAACAATAATTACTCGGAGGCTGTCCGATCTCATCTACAAAATATTGATGATAAAATTTTGTCCAAACTCTTTTTTTAGACCTGAAAAAGGCATTTGACGCAATTGACCATTGGTTGCTTGTACATAAATTAAAACACTTCAGTTTCAGAGGTCCGTTTATTCACTTTCTGACTGCCTTTCAGGGCGTCAACAGCTACTAAAGATGGGTGATGGTAAAAAATAATAGTATTATTAATTTTTATTCTTTGTAATTTGCACGCACAAAAACAGACCTGCCAAAACCTCATAAGGCTTGTCTGGCAGAGTCTGCCAGTCAGCAAACTAAACAGACACACACAGAAATACAGGACATAAGTTTAAAAACGAAACAAAGCCAAAAGCAAAAGTAAAGTCAACCAGGCGTAGGCGGCGGGGAGATATATACCTTATTGTTTTTCAGCTCTTTCCTCAGCTTGGTGATTTAGTGATATTTAGGTACGGTGTTTCCCAGGGATCTATTTTGGGGCCTCTCCGACATCAACTTTAATGATATCGGGAAGCTTTCAATTATCCCGCGTGTATTTCAGTACGCCGACCATATAACAATGGTTTTATCTGGCAATGAAGAATAGAAGCTACATCACCGTTTCGCAATGACATATTCCAACTGACGGCGTGGTTCGCTAGCAACCAAATTTTGTAAACTTCAATGAAGCAAAACTAATGTGCTTTCATAACTCGAACAAAATTATAAAATATCCGTCCCGCTTAGTCCTTCACTTATCCACTCGTAAAAACTGCAGGTGGCCACCAGTAGAAAACCTGCCATCTACAAGGTATTTGGGCGTGATTTTCGATGAACAGCTCTCATGGGGAGCGCATGTTGACTACATGGCGAGTTGCATACGAACTATACCTGCTTATATATACCGCATCATTTTCTGACCGATGCGCTTACTACATATGAAACATATCAGGCACTGACGTAGTTTATACTAGGATACGGTATAACGGCTCATGGATCATGGATCCTGCTGGTATTATGAGATCAAAATAAAATGATATCTCATTCTACGTTTCATAGTAAGAAACATTGCGTATGGAACTAAATTTGCCTAACTCGAAACTGACCTAAAGATGCGGTCCCCAGGGATGTTGCAACCTGACAGATTGTATATCTATACCACGTGAGTACCCAATTACTGCAAATGCACGTTTAAGCAAGCGCTGAAAAGCAAAGGGTCCTGAGGAAAATAGAACTTTTCGTTCTTCCAATAGTTTATACAAACTACGTTAAAAGGGTGAGGAGTTTTTCAAGTGCCGCAATATAACATATTGCCAGGTTGACTTTTGGATTTGCATAACTTAGAATAGTTAAGAGAGAGTTGAGAGAGTGCTACACTAAACTTCCTGTATAACCAAATTTGTCACCTCTGTTTTTTTTTTTCATTTTTAACTCCCAAATAAGTGAGTACATAATTCTGCATAACTCTTTGCATCTTGTGGTTTTCAAAGCTTTAAGTTTGAAGAGTTTGTCTCTTGTTAGGTTTTTTAACTCGTAACTTGAATTTAAGCCGTAAATTTTCAGTTTGGAACCAGTTATATATATTTTTTTAGGCCGGAAACATACCGGCCCGCTGTTTTGTGTAAGAACAATGCAACTTTTATATCCATTGCGACATTGTTCCGCCCAAAAACACACTCGTGCTTTTGCGGGCATGGGTGATGTGTGTACTCGTTTATTGTGCAATAAAGATATGTATGCATGTATCATCATTTTTTGCACCAGCAGCATTGCATGCTTTGCGCGAGTAGTAACTTTACAGCACCACTGCGTTTCCTACACGCAAGAAATATTCCCAAGTCTAACTTATTTTGTGGTTTTTCATGACGCTTTGCAACTTCATACCTGAAACTACTTCTGCATTTGTAATAATTTATAGGTTTATGAACACATTTTATCCAATTATCCGACACATTCCGGCATTCCTCTATATTATGTGTCCCAGGACTTATAACTCATCTGCCCATCCAGCATTAGTGCATCTTTCACGAAATTTTTTTTAAAGCAGATCTGTAAAGCCTATGAAAACACTGCGTATATTGTGACGGGTGAGGGTCAAAACAGGCGAAGTCGTCTTGTCGTGAAAAAGCAGATAACAGCCTGGGGCAAGTGACAGCTTAATATATGAAACCGAATTGGCAAAGGGGTTGTTTCGCAAGTTGTCTTTATTGCGAGGTTTTTCAACCTTAAATTGCCAAAGTCGCTGGAAGCGCAATTGTCTGGGAGGTGAAGGGGCGACGAAAGCGTCGATGGAAGGGGAGAGGGAAAGAGTAGTGTGGACGTTCACCCATTAGGAAAAACATTCCGGCCCCTCTCCCTCCGGTGTTCCAATGCCACTGGCTACACACGTCTCTTCTATTTATTCTTTTTTTGGGGAGGGGGGTGGGGGGAGTGGAGGTGGCGGGTTAGGGAGGAGGGAACATTTTAATTAAGACACTTGATTCTGACTACACATTTATATTTATATCAGTTAGTATATATTGTATTTATTTGTCTGTCATCTGCCCGCATTTTTCTGCAGTGAAAAAAAACAAAACATAGGACGAGATCTGCAACTTTCAGCATCTGTGTTGCAGCGATCACTCCTGCCATCTGCTTGAGGCTTTTTTATTCGAAGTGGTTTGTGGCCAGTCTTCACAACGACGGTTGTTCACTGATTTATCGCTTCCTGATGATGGTCGTTGTTAGATGAAGGTATAATGAAATTAACGTTTTCGCTCTGTAGAAAAACACCTCGAAGTGGATCTGCTGAGGTCAATTTGGCTCCTCACAATGCTGATAAGATTAGGTATACTACCGTGCTCTGGCGAAAATTAGTGCGCCTGGCTAAGAAGTCTGTGTGATATGCTAGCAAGTTTAGCTCAAATGTGTGCCCAAGGGATTTTTTACCAAGAATTGTGTGCTCAGGGAAGTTAAGGGAGACCTTCAGGGAGGCAACTAAACACGGTTCCACAGAGATTCCTGCGGTTTATAGGAGAAAATTTAAAGTCACAGGTGAAAAGAAAATAAGACAAACTCCATTTTGCATTCAGTTGAAATGTCTTCAGCAGATTAGCTACTGTCGAGTAGATCACGCCATACAGCTGACACTTCCCAGGTTATTGCTCTTGCTCCGCGCGTGGTGAGTTGTGGTTCAATGTGTGTCAATGTTTTGTGAATTCGTTGCTCGGTCGGGAGAGATGCCAACTTCAGATGCTCAATTCTGTGCGCGTTACGGCAATTCTCGATTAAATCCCGAAACAACGAAATACCGATAAAATTTGATTAAATCACCAACCAAATCCTATGAAGAGTTCCCGAGGTTTCAAAACAGGCTTGGTAATTTTTTTAGGCGCGACTATTTACTAGGGCTGGGCAGTTGATCGATTACTCCATCGATTAATCGAATAATGCTTCAATCGCGATAAAGTTTTGTAACCGATTCGTCTGTAAACTTGTGACAAATGTTGTCACAGAAAATGAAACAACCTTCTAGCGCATCTAAACACAATTAAACCGGTCATCCAATTTACAGTGGAACGTCAAAAGGACTCACTACGGTTGGCCACAACTGAGCTAGTTGGTTATCATACATCATGGGTGGAACTAGCTGATCAAGAAAGGAAGGAGAAACAGAAAAGTGAACTAGCACTGCACTGACAACTATTTTAATAAATCGTTCTTCTCTAGTTGACCTTATGCGTATTTATTATCTTCAGTTTTTTTTATTTATTGTGAATCACGTTGCCCGCTACCATCTATTTATACTGAGCAGGAAGGACCTCATGTAAAACCAGCTTTTTTCGAGGTGGCAGAAGGATTGAGCTAGAACTCATACAGTTTCCTTCTTCTTCTATAGCCAAGGCCTCCGACATCTTTTTTGCTAGCAGAATTTTAAGGTGCCTGAAGATACGTGCTTGCTCAGGCTTTAATCTGCATTAGAAAGTTCGCAATGGGCAGCGAGGTGTCCTGGTCCCGCGAGGCTTTTTAGGTTTGCTACATGTTCATGCGGACAGTCGTTTATGCAGCGCTTTGTTTGTCCAATAAGCAGCGTCCACATGTCAACGGTATGTTGTAAATGACTCTTTTTTGGCACGGTACGTAGTTTGTCCTGTTTCTGGTGTTACACTTACCTTTCTTGTAGGTTTGTGCCTGATTGTTCTTGTGGCATAAGCAATAAGCCTTTCTGGATGCCGAGTACACGGCTTGAACGTTTCGGCAGTTCGCTATATTTTTCAATTTGTGGGTGGCCCCATGAATATGCGGGTTCACTGCAAAGAGCTTCTTGGACTTCCTTGCTGATTCTTCACTATGGGCATGCTTGCTCTTGTCAGTGCGGCATATTTTTTCACAAAAGAAGGCGAATAAGGGGTTTGGATACCCGGCATTGGGAAGTCAGGAAATTTGAATATTAAAGCTTTGCTGGACTCAATGTGGGCAGGTCTTCTTTGTGCTTGCGGAGAGGGCTGCGATCTCCACTAATTGCATAACGTATTTTTAACGTTCCGATTATTAGCGAAGAAACCCTTTCCCCGGTCATGCTTGGTATTTTCAACAGACATGCCCTGCTTGGACTTCCAACGCCAAGTGATGAAACCGAATCGATTTATTCGCTTGAGTTTTATTACTCAAGCTGAAGCCCATGCAGTTTTGTTTTTGTTAAATTATGTTAAGGTGGTTTTAAGGCATCCATTGGGTTTATCATTGACTCCTGTGGTGCACAAAATTAGAAAATCGTCCGCATTCCTAAAAATAACCCATATGCGTGCATCGTTCGTGGCATCCTGGATGGCTTTTCCACATTTCGCAAGAAAGATTTCACAGAGATGCGGAGCCACTTGAGAGCGAATGCAAATGACCCTCTTTTGCACATACCGGTGATCTTGATGGGCAACTACAGCCGCTGACAGGTAGAGTCTTAAAATATCCAAGAAGGTGCTTAAGCTCATACCTGCGGCATTGTGGAATTCGGCGTGCCCTTTTTCTTCGATGATGGCTTGGAGAATATGTGTTAGGCTTGCTTTGGGGATCGAGTAATACATGTCCTCCACATCAATAGAAAAACCAGAAACCATGAGGTAGCCTTGATCTTGAAGGATTGCTATGCTTGTTCCAAGTTTGGTATCCCGAAAAGCTCTTTAATCTGTACTTTGCAGAATTGTTGTGCCAAAAAATTCGACACGTATGCCTGCCACGTAGTTCTTTCTGATAAAACGGCCCGGAAGGTAACTCCTTCTTTATGGGTTTTAGCTAAAAAAAAAGCTGAGAGTAGGTTTTTTTTTTTTTTTTTTTTTTTTGCGGCTCTAATCTTTGCTCAGACCTGGTTGTTAAGCTTCGTCTAGCAAACTGAGCATGGCTTGTTTTGTTGCGTTTTCTTAACAGGAATGATATTCCTGGTCATGGCCCTGTGGGCTTTCTCTCCGCCTCTTTCGAACGCTAGAACCACGAACCCTCCTTGATTGTCTGAGACGCATAGCTTTAGTTGCTTGCTCCGCTGCTCTCGTATAAGGAGTACAAAGTTCACTTTTGCCTGGGCCTGGCGACTTAGGCTCGCAAAAACTCAAGTTCCCTCACGAATTATTTGTGATCCTCGTTCTTGCGGCGCTTTTTGAGGCTTAGGGTGTACGGGTTGAAGAGGCTGAAATCAAGGAAAGACTTCCCAATGCTGGGTATCCAAAACCGTAATTGATCTTCATATGTGAAAAAACTTGCCGCACTGAAAATAGCAAGGATGTCCACATTGAAGAACCAGCAAGGAAGTCCCAGAAGCCCTTTGCAGTGGTCCCGTATATTCAAGAGGTCAGCCACAAATTAACATATGTATATATATATATATCGAACCGGCAAAACGTTCAAGTTGTGTGCTCGGCACCCAATGAGGCTTATTCCTTCGACCTCAAGATCAATCGGGCACAAACCGACAAGAAAAAAATAAGCGTGACACCAGGCACAGGACAAACTACGTTCCGTGCCACAAAGGAGTCGTTTACGATATATCGTTGAGATACCAGCGCGCCATTTTCTGACAGACCGGGCGCTGCATAAACGACCGTGCACGTGGACATTTAGCAAACCAAAAAAAAAAAAAAAAAAAAAAACCTCGCGGGATAAGGATACCTCGCTGCCCATTGCCGAACTTACAGATGCAGTGCAAAGCTTGAGCAAGCGCGCATTATAGAGCACCATAAAATCCAGCTTCCAAGAAAAATGATGTAGGCCTTGGATATAAAAGAAAAATGAAAGTGTGTGAGCTCCGCCTCAATAACCTTGCAACCTAAAAAAAAGCTCTTTCTACCAAAGCGCCCTTCCTTCTCAGTATAAATAGAAGGGAGGGGGCAACATGATTCACGATACAGAAAAAAAATGCAGAAGCAATAGGATACACTTAAAAATAGTAGAAGAGAGGGACGATTTATTAAAATAGTGGGTTGTCCAGTGGTCAGTTCACTTTTCTCTTCTGCTTTCCTTCCTGGTGCAGCTGGTTTCACCCTTGATGCGAAAAGGATAACTCATTACCGTTTCTAGACGTGCTTTGAACACGCCAGGTTACGACCTGGAATTCACAGTATAGAGAAAGCCGAACCACACATGACATAACCTCCTGTTCGACTCAAACCACCCAAGGAGTCACAAAGCTTCGGGGGTGAGGACCCTGCTCTCCGGAGCGAGGAATATCTGCTCAATAAAGACGGACCGGAAAAAAGAGGAGGAAACAGTCATCGCCGATTTAAAGAAGAAGGTTACTCCAGCAGTTTCATATATCGTGTTGCTCGGCGTCAAGATCGCACTTGTCAATACCTTCAGCCACAGAACAGCACGCGGCCCCGCCCACACATTCACATCTGCGTTTCTTACATAAATGCGACCAACAAAGCGCTAGCACGTACGCGGGCAAATTGGGGTATGTAGGTGTCCACAAAACGGTATGAAAACCTGGACGTGTGACGCCGCGACCTAAAGATCATTCCTCTAAAGAGGTATCACAAGGTGTTGTTTATTTAATCTTATTCGCAGGGTGCCCTGCCGCCTACATCGAATAAATAAAATGCTGAAAACTTTTTCTTGGACCCGTTCTTGAACTCATGTGTTCAGGTGCACTATGCCATCTTCTAAGGTGGCAACTATCTTCGGCAGAGGCGGCTTGGTTGTGGTAGTTTTAAAGTCGTGACCATTTTCTACGACAGCAGCTTAGCATGACGATGATTGCCTGGAGGGGAGGTTCCTTACAAAACTGGTGGTGTAGGCGCTGTATATTTCTACGTCATTCCTCTTCACGTGGAAAACTTCGCCATATAAGAAGCTCGCTATTTTTTCTGCAGAAATGTAGGCGACGTTTTCGGCAAAGGATTGCAGCGATAGTAAGATATCCGGGATACGGTGATTCAGTTGCCGACGATTGAAAAGCAAGTAAGTCCTGTTCTTTCTTTTTGATTGTGCGTTGCCACTCGTGAATCCGGGCTTTGACCAACTGCTGCCCTGCCTGACCGTGGATTTTGTATCCGTAACGCGTGGTGACAATGCGTTTGACAGAAAAACATTCTGGAACCAGACGCATGTAGAAGAAAGTGAAGCTTATGTTCGCTCCTGTAAATAGTTGCCCCTGAAAAAAAAAAGTCAATTTTAAAATCTCGGAACCTTTACATTTACATCAATATACCTGCTGTAAAAGTAAACATAACTACTGACTTCCTTTGGTGCGTGAAAAGGGTGACATTTTTATCGCAGGGGCAAGGTTAGCGGCTAAATATCAGGCTTGGCCACCTAGTACAGCATAATAACGATTTTCATTGTTTTATTCAAATTCCAAACGTAAAATATACCGTGAATGCAATTAAGGATTGCAAGAAGATTTCGTAATCAGAATATACATAATAAAGGCTATATGGGAGATCCACCACTCCGTCTAAAATAAATCAAAATAAACCCAAATCAAACAGTATGTGCCTACATGTGCCAAGTTATTCATGTTTTTTGTACTCGCTCACAGATGAAATTGCAAGGCAAGAACTGATCTCCATGAGTTTTTGTTTTTACAAAGTTGACCTCAGTAGACCCATCTTGCAGCCTTTCATCAGGGAAAAAAAGTTCAGTCTAATATATATTATTTTTATGTCGACCATCCCCTGTCTTTTTCCCCTGTCTTTTTTCTTCGACCAAGTTTCCCAGCTTTTACCACAGTCTCGGGTACTCTACACCGTGATCAATTTCCACGAGCTCGCCTGCGCACTCACTTGTTTAATAGCATGGAAATCTGATACAATCTGTGAACGTCTGTCATTGTTAAAACTGAAGGTCAGTAAGGCATCGTGTAAAATGTTGGAGAAGCTAGAGGACACAAATGCTAGCGACTATACCACATGTACAATTTGTAGATATCACCTAGTTTTAACAACCGTTAGGATTGAGTCTGTGCGCTCTTAGGGATGAAAAAAACAACACTTTCCATATTGACGAACAAAACCAAAATGGGGCAAATAAAATAATATATATTCCAGGGAGGGCCAAACAGACGTATTCAAAGAGCTATAAAGAGGAACCATTTTATTTACTTTTAGGTCATACTGTGCGTGAATATGAACGTTACCGAAGGAAGAATGGACAGGCGACCAAACAGGGACGCGCGTCCACGAGAACGTGTTTGGTGCGAGCTGTTCTGAGTGTGATTGGTTGTGGTTTACGGGACACACCGAGCGAAACAGCATCAACTTAATTTCTAGTGAATCACAACGGAACATTGCCGCGCGCGCCGCCGACAAAGTAGGCAGCACACCTGTGGCCTAAAAGTTATCGCGCGTGCCTTCCACGCAGAAAGCTAGGGTTTGATTCCTTGCCGCCGGTACGCATTTTTGTTGACTCTAATGTAATGTTCTGGTAAATTCGAGAACCATGTTGCTGATTTGACGTTAGAATGTCTTACACGCCGAACCTTTTTACGCCGATTGTTGCAGAAGCCCACGCGTGTACAAAAGGGGCTCTGCGTGGTAAGCCGGAGTCAATCACGCCCCAGCGCTTGATTCTGCTGCTTCGCCGCCTTCGACGCCTGCGACGCTAGCCTTTCTCTCTTTTGTTTTGGGCACAACTTGACCCCATTAAAGGTTTAGTTTCTTCAGTTATTCGCCACCTAATCTTTTGTCCTTCGTGACAATATCGCCGAAATATCACACCAACTGATGCTGTACATTGGCATAAGGTTGCGTGATCGTCTTTCAAAAATAATTTTAAAAAATCAATATTTTTGTATTTTTTATTATAACCTCATTTCATTGCCAGTCCTGCCTCCCTTGTCCTTAGTATTTTGTGCTAATATTTTATAATTTTTATCACCTTCCTAAATATCCAGTAATATTGAATCTTGTGTAACAAATGCGCAGACGATATGAAGCTTTATGTAAGAATTCAGTCGACGAATTATTGTGGTCTTACACAAGATGACGTTTCTTGCAAATCAAGGCGGAGTTCTGATAACTTATTAGTAGGGCTGGCGTCGATTAAAAATTTTAACCCGATTAATCGCCACCCTTTAATCGATTAATTATTCGATTAATCGGTTGATTTAATTTTTATAAATAACATATTAAAAACAATGCAACAACTCGTCTTGCCTTCGAAGGCTTATTTTGCTCTCTGTTACATGGCGCAAAGGACATTTAGAATTAAGTATACATATAGTTCAACGATTCAAAGACTCGTATATTTTTGCTCCAGTTCCGAAGACAAAGAAGTTTGTCCACATTCTCCGACAGGAAGACAAGACGTCAGAGCTTGGGCGATGCTTTCTTCTTTTTTTTTTTTTTTCACAGAAAGGAACCTCGATGAGAAGGCGTTGATTGTTGTCTGCGTTTTGGCGCATGGTCCTTGCTCCAGCTATACATGGATACTTCGCTTGTAGGCGATACTGAAGCGAACTTGCGCTTCCAGTTTAGGAAAATGTTTTTTTTTTTTTTTCAGATGATGCAGTGGATTTTCTTCGAGTTAAAAACTTCACCACTGGAGTTTACTTTAAACCCAAACTTTCCAGCGAAATTGCCTTTCATACTCGTGAACTCGTCCATTTTTACGTGCCGAATACTGGAACAAGTAACCATGGCGTTGCTAGCTTCCCAGCTTGTTTTTCTGCTTGTTTGTCTTGCTGGGCAGGAGGTGTAATAGATCCTCAACACAGTGTAATGTATATCCTCAAACACGTGACGCTTCGCGAGCGCAAGAATTGAACCTTGCTCATAGCACCTGGCTGGGAACGGACTTCTTTTGAGTACCGATTAAAAAACCGATTAACCGGTTAAAAAATATGATCGTGATTAAAGCCTTAATCGATTAATCAGATGGTTAATCGATCAATTGCTCAGCCCTACTTATTAGTGGTCAATCTAGATAAAATAAAACTTCTGACGATGTGTGAAAAACCTGAAATCATTTCCTATCCGTTTCTATTTAGCAATACTTCAAGTGAACTTGTTCAGAAAATCCGTGACCTAGGTGTTTATTTTCACAGCTGCCTTTCTTTTTCATACCACCTAGCCCAAATTGTTGCCTCTGCTTCTAGAATGTCACAAATCGTATCACGCCTGACGCGTGATTTTTTTTAATCCTCTGTGTATGATTCCATAGCTTTGTCCCTTGGTTCGTGTTAGGCTCGAGTTTTGTAGTGCCGTATGGAATTCGCTGACAATAACTCGTGCAGCAAGAATCAAAAGAGTTCAGAGACGATTCCTTCGTATTGTATATGACAGGTATTTTCAGAGATTATGTTTTCTTAACTATGAATACATCCTTAAAGAGACATCTTTAGGCGACTTGTCAAAAAGGAGAACTGCTCGGGACCTTTTATTTTGACATAAAGTGGTTAATGGACGTGTAGGTACTAATTACCGTCATCGTTACAATTTCATGTGCCGGCTCGTGTTTCTAGATGTTCACGCATATTTTCTAAGGTATTAAAGCAAAATTCTCTGCATTAATAAAAATGCAGAGCTGTTTGAACAACCTGTTTCCTCCTGTTGACGTATTTGCAGATTTGGCTGCTTTTAAAAGAGAGCTCGAGTTTCATCTTGGTGGGACTTCATCTGCATGACATTCTCGTCGAATGTGATTATTAACCTGAACTGTGTTTTTATTTTAATTTATGTTCCGCCATATTTTGACTGACATGGTTTTTCTGAGGCATCAAAGATATAAAGCATTATTATTATTAGTATACCTAGCGCTTCCCAATGCGCATTTTTTGCCACTTCCAATGAGAAACTTGATTTGTCATAAGAAGTTGACCTTTGAACCCTCATGCATCGTTAGAATCGTCCACCTACTCAATCTGTGTCGTGCTAACGCTAATACGTGTGCCCCTGCTTGCTCTCTGATATGCATCCGGTACGCGAACGACGAAATTAGTCCAAATGTTCCACAATTAACTGAAAATGTTGTCCACCTAATGATGCGATGTAATTGGGCAGTAAATATGGGCATTGGATGACACCCTACAGAGTGATTCAGAGACCGGAGTGAAACACGACAAACAGATGAATACAATGCGTTCCCCAAGGCGCAGAGGGGAGAACAAAGTGATG
This sequence comes from Ixodes scapularis, assembly GCF_016920785.2. NCBI lineage: Eukaryota > Metazoa > Arthropoda > Arachnida > Ixodida > Ixodidae > Ixodes > Ixodes scapularis. The sequence continues at coordinate 162,014,024 of NW_024609868.1, read as the reverse complement.
AGTTCAAGTCACCTTTAGAAACCGCGCCACGTTATTCCAAGATGGCATCACCCATGCGATGGAGGGTGAACAATGAATAGGCCTGTAGTGAGAGGATAAGGTGCTGTGATTTTGGCATCCCTCGAAAATATCATCGTCGGATGTCGCATGTTCGTGAAATTTCTTTCTTCACGAGTTTTACTAGGCATTCTAAGTATATTTAAGAAAATTTAATGTTAACTCTTATAGGCCGTTTGATTATTTCCTCAAAAATCTCAACATCGCCTCCTATGTTAATTTTCGAGAATGTTTTGACGAGCAAGCACTTTCAAAATATTTGGGATTAAGCGACAACTTTTATTTATATGCATTGCCGAAACAGACTCGTTATATATGTAATAAATAAATTTAGCTATGTAAGCTACTCGTCGCGGTGTTCTTACATAAGCTTTATACAATAACCAAAACGTTCGAAATATTATGTGAATTTTTTCGTGCATCCCATTTTCTTGTATTTGCGCCTTTTTCTCTATGGTAGTCGTCTACCACAAAACAGTTCGAGAAATAGTGTATACTATGTATTGTCTAGATTTAAGCCTGAATATTGTGATAAAGCGTGTTTGGTTCGCCAAGAGGACCGATGGGTGGACGAGCGCGTCGGTTTTATTGTGAAATATTTTTGGCATCTTTGCCACCTTTCTGAAATAGAACATAAATGACAACCTTATAATTTGTGTTAACTTGTTTAGATATCAGCAGAAAACCGTATCTTCTTAGTACAAAATACAAGATTAAACGCCTAAACAAACTAGTAGGTATCGTAAACTTTCAATATCTAAAAATAAATGGAGTACAAAGTCCAAAGCGCGCATTAGACAAAGTCAGTGCGTATCTCAATCTGCACATTGACAGTGTTCCAAATGAACATACGTAGCTACTTTATATTGCTTGCCAGCCTATGGAGGGTCTTGGAGATATTTTATATATCCTACTACGCCACTTTTGTTACCCCCCAAACAAAATCAAACAGATAGGCTCGGTCGCAAGGGCAGTTAGAGCTTTCGTAAAAAAACACACAAAAAGATCGCTTACAGGACTTATTTTAAATGCGAAAGCCTTTATTCCGGTACCGTGATCTTCGCTTGCCCTTGAGATATCACTGCAGCGATTCACATAGTATAGGAGCAGTTTTGCCAGTGCAGAATATCTTATAACCTCTACTGACACGACCGCACGCCGTTACAATTCATGTTAATAAATATTTAGGCAAGCGTGCAATCGCAACAGCCCAGGATGGTTTTGATTATCGCTTATGAAAGCAAGTAAAGATGAGCCTTCTGCGCGTAGGCTAAAAATAGCACCGAGCAGCAGCTCTTTACTGAACAGAGCACAGCTTTCTGGGGCTGAAGCAAGCTATGGGCGCCCACCGCACGTTTACCTCGAGCGCCAATCAAGACCACATATAACTCTTCACTTCTGGATTCCCACTCAAAGTTGTGCCCGAGGAGAGCGCTCCGACACAGCATGAGAAGAGAACAGCAGGATGAAGTAGAATTTTGGTTCTTTTGCACAGGTAGGCGTCGCTGAAAGCGCGAAAGGGTATCTCAGGTTGGCTCGGTTTTAAAGTATATTTTGCAAAGCTTGGGTGGTGGCGCCACCTAGAGTCGTAAAATATATTGAATCCGCTATTAAACTTTAAGTGCGATATACTCATCATGATGTATTACGCAAATTCAACCAAATTGAAGCAGCCCACGAGATGGGCATCTGTCGATGAATTGTCACGAATGCGGATGCAAACTTGTATTCAGTAATGCACGATCATCAGTCGGCAAAAACATAATGCGCAAGGTAAAATTATAGAAGCAGATTTAATCGAAAGCTACTGCGGTGCATGCGTCAGCGTAGCTTCAGTTGATCTGGGGGACAAAGAGACAGTTCTTGCGAACGGCATAGGGAGACGAGATTGGTTGAGTGGCACGATGGCGCAGATGGTCATATACTCTCGCGTAATTCTCAGAATTAAACGGTTAATACCTCTTCTCCGTGTCTATAAATGTGACCACGCCGTCTAAGATTCAGCACCAACTCGCTAAACAGTCAGCATAAAAAAATCAATACTAGAACCGAAACAAGAAGGAGGATTCGACTATAATGCAAATAATGTTCAGGTGCAAGCGACCTGGACAAGCATGACAATAACAATGCCGGAGAAGGGGAACAGAGGTGACAAAGGAGAAACACAAATCTCCAAATACAACTTGATGACTGGTGCACGTCCGCAAAAATCCGGCTGGTGCTGGTATGGAACCAGGGACCTCTTTATTTCCAGTGGAGCGCTCTACCAACTGAGTTAACCAGGAGTTAGGCATCAGCAGATCACACGGGTTTTATCGGCCGCCACCAGACTAATGCCAACAATTATGAACGGTCTGCATTTTAAGGTTAGGATTATAATGCAATTAATGCAAACGGGCAAGCGAGCTGAACCTGGCAGATTTTGTCGGTCTCGCAGCAGTTACCTAGCTGTGTTTGGAGATTTGTGTTTTCTTTTGCCCCCTTTGTTCCCCTTTTCCAGGGAATAATATTGTCAAGAAGAAGGTTAAATTTGGTTCGTTAAAAATGTTCTGTCTTGTAAAAACATGCAACGCAAATTGTTTGTAGAAAGTGTGCCTAGTTCTATCTTTTAAAATATTGAGGTGGGCTAGTTGGGTCAACATATTGAAATTGTAAACCGCAAGGGAGAGATATGGTCATGAAGTAGACAGGACAGCGCTATACTCACAACTGGGTTATAATAAAAAAAAAAAGAAGACTTAGGAAAAGAAGAAAGAAGCGGTAGTAATTGCACGGAAGTCGAAAAAAACGAAAATAAAAGAAAGAAATGAAGGAAGTATGAGAATCATAGCGACTGTGATATAAATTAGGATGTCGAAATAAATAAGATATAAAAAAATGAAATGTTAATAATAAATACACTCAAGATTGTTTCAACACGCTTTGAAGGATGAAATTTGAGATGATCATCCACTAACTAAAAACCTCCCGACACCTCTTTTAGGGTGTCATGTAGGGTGCCAAATTGGACATTCCACTGGTATTTTCGGCACCGGACAAGCTGAAGAGACTGTGCCCCAAGATCGATTCACCTCAAAACCATCAGGATGATTGCGGGTTGCTGCACAAACATAAATATATACTATGCCACAACGGTATAGTATAATAATACCATTCACCTGTGGGAAAGTTTACGTGGGACAATGTGGCCGCTGTGACAATACACGACTCCAGGAACATGCAACTTTCTCAACTCCTCACTGGCCGGACATCTCGCAATACACGTCCGTGACTGCCACTGCAAGCCGAATTTCAATAAGAGAGAAGTCTTCTGGCTGTACAATAGTAAAAGGTCAGGAGAACTTTTTCGAGGCTCAGACAATCAAGGCCTGTCGTGACGTCTGTGAGTGCAGCTTCTGTGTCCTCGTCACAGAAAGAACTACCTCCACCACACTACCTGAGGTGTCAGAGATTTCTAGTTAGATGGATGATCATGTCAAATTTCATCCATCAAAGCATGTTGAAACAATGATAAGAGTTATATTATTTAATGTCTTTAATAATAATTTTTCAATTTCTATTTTTTTTATATTTCTAAATATTTAATGATATATATGCAATTGCTCTGATTGTATTACATTTTCATTTATTTATTTTATTTTTGCTATTTTTGTCTTCCGCGTAAATTCTATTGCTCTTTTTATTTTCCTTAGTTTATTTTATTAAAACGCCTGTTTCGAGTATAGCGCTGTCCTGCCTACTTCATATCGGTGCCTGTACATTGCTCTTTATTATTTCAATAGTTCTATGTTACTGTTTCTAAGGTGACCAAAAAGCCGAGGAACTAAATGTCGAAGCATTTAGGGCTCATAGATCGATCTGCATGTGAGAGCCCTCCAAAATGCACCCTGGTTGCTAAGGTACAACAAATTGTTGCGTTATAAGCGTGGATATTTAATTAAAAGAAAGTTCCTTTTTTAAAACTTTTGATATTTAACCATAGTAAAAACTCCTACGGTGTATGCATTTTTAAAACTTGGAGATCAGTAAACATGGTTAGGTATGTGAACTACAAGGTGCATTGCAGATTACGCTCCCCGTCATTTTCTCAAACAAGTAAATTTTATCAAGATTCTATACCTTGATTTCTATAGACCTTACTCAAAAGTGCCGCAATTCGGCAGGCGAAGCGCATGACGAATTCCAAGAACACCCCGTCCCAGCAGCGCTTCCCACTTGACACAAAATGAGATGCTAACGCACTTGTTCGCCTGACCTCTCCCGCTCGCCTGCGTATGGCAAGTCGTCTCTAAAGTGATACAGGTCTACAGACGGTTCTTTGCGGGCTGGGTTTGGCATTCCTCCGGCACCATTGACAGTGCTGAACACTCTGCATGAGGCATGAACAACAAGGCCGCAGTATTGAACAAGATCGAAATTATGTATCTTTCAAAGTAAGCTTATCATTCTCGTAAATAAACGTCGATAATCATCTTAGAACGTCGCTAAACGCCGAAGCATTCCCGGTGACGGTCAGCTTAATCGAGCTCGTTGTTGCGGCAGAGAGAAATACGCTCGCTAAAACCCGACCGAACTCGCCCCCCCCCCCCCCCCCCCCCCTTCCCACACCCTCGGAGAGCAAAAGTGAATCAGGGGTGCCTAGTTCACGATTAGCTTCCGTCGCCCGAGGAAAAAGAGGTCTGTCCCGCCGCCTCGCGAGCTGCTAATGACTTAGCGCGAGCGTTTGTTTTAATTAGACCTCGGGCGGCCCGCCATTGTCCTCGTCGACCCCCTCGGCCACAGTTTGGGCCATTCGTCAGCCGCCGCTCCTGCGGGCCTAGGTGTCCGCGCCGCATCGGCGGCAGTCCGCCGCGAACGTCGGCGCCCGAGAGACACGCTAATCCGTCACGAAACACAAGCGGCCCATTTGTCTTCATTGGTGGGCCGCAGCAGGAAGAGAAAAAGCCAAGAAATGACTCGTTTCCAAGGCGACGAGCAGCGCATTATCCACCGCAAATATACATTCCGTCGATGTCCTTCAAGGCACGCGCGATGGATTGCTTCGCTGACGCGTCCACACCGAGGGGCCCCAATCGCTTTCCTCCCGTGTCCAAATAAGCCTGCTCCCAAATGCAGTGTCGCTCGCTCTAATGTTGCGGCAAGGGCACCTTCTCTAAATCGATCGCGGGTTTGTGCCAGAAAAATGTTTTTTTTTTATGCTTTAGAATTAGAACTCTTGTTTTGACGAAACCCCCGGCGGTCTGTTTCGTTGGTCAGCACTGAAGAGAAAGGAAAGAGTAGGGGCGGAGAGTAACGTGAGCGACGCTCCCATTTGTCCGAAGTGCTGACGTCAGCACGCGTCAATCTCTCCCTCTTTCCCTGGTGCTGACAAACTGACAGACACCGCAGCATTTTCGTCGAGACTAGGACTTTCTCTTTATTCAAAGTCACGCGTACAGCTGCCGCAGAGCCAGAAAGAAGGAGACGCCGCGCAGCAGCTCCTAGATAACAAAGCCCTTGTGCTCAATGAGATGGTGTCATCGGGGGAAGGCAAACACTGGACAAAGGTTGGAAACGAGTACTGCGGCATCTCTCGGCGTCGAGTCAAGTTTTAGCCAAACGTTGAGCTAATCGTCGTGTCCAATCTGTGTCCAGCGTTGGTCATCTCCGAAGACGCGATGTCATTCAGCACTACGGCTTTATTATCTAGGAGGTGTCGCGCCACGGCACGGTGAAATGCTGGCGTGCTCAGTTGCCGCTCTGCCGTCGCCAGTTGTTTGCTCTGGGTTTCCGTAGCAGCAATGCTCGGGATGCGATGTTTGTTTGTAGTTAAAACGCCGGATCTGTTTCTTTCCACGAGTGATATGGATGACCGTATGCAACCAAGAGCGTCGACGCAATCTGACATGCAGAGTACAGACAAGGGATGAAAAAAATTGAGGAAGCATTCTTTAGTGAATTTTTGGTGAATCCGTTAGCCTGACCGTTGGGAAACGCCACACACGTCCCCCTTTTGGAAAACGCTATCACTGACCGCATAACGAGGCCAAAAATAGGCATAAAAAATAGAGAAAGCAAAAGAGGAAGTCAAAAGAAAAAATTCAATGGGTCAGCGTTAGTTTTTCCTAAAAGGAAACGCGTGTGGCCTTTCCAAGGGGGATGCTGACGCCTTCACTAAGAATCCACAAATGGATGTTCCTGTAATTCATGGTCAGCCATTTCTTATTTATAGGTTTTGTGTTAATATTTTGTCTCTATCGCACCCGTGTGTTCGTGCTTGTGCGTGGGTGTCCGAGTCTGTGTTTATGCTTGTTTGTGTGTGTGTGTGTGTTTGCGTGACTATATTTATGTGAACGTTTATTAGTGCGTTTTTGCGTACGCGCTTGTGCCCTTCTGGGCGGACATTGTTTAAGCGTGAACGTGCGTGAATATGTAAATATATTAACTCAGGTAGCCTGCAGCTCCATCTGTAAAGCAAATATCTGCTAACATTGAAACATTTTTCCGTGTTCCGTGCATAATAGCTATGATGCAAAAAAGAGCTCGAAAGCATGCTACTCGAAGTAGCGACGGGAACTTTCTCTCGAACAGTTGCAATTGTCCTACGTTTTCAAACATTCACTTAATCTGAGTCAAATAGGATATTAAAATGCTCTTCTCGTTGAGAGAGCGACAGCCAACAGGGGCCGGACACATATTGGGCAGTTCCTCATTTTCCGGAAAAAGAATGCCACCACCTTTGTTAACGAGCACCAGCGCCCTTACAAAACCTCCTAAATAACGCGCATTTATAGATGTCGTTGTGCTTAAGCAAACGAAGAGATAGCCAATGAAAGACGCACACCTTCAATTGTTTCGCAACATAGAAAAAAAAAGTGAGGCGTGTTTCTACTTGTGTACTCTTTTACTTAGTTATATTTGTACTTGATATTTCTTTTCTATGAAGTCAGCTCCCCAATGGTCTTTATTGTGCGTGTGGTAACGAGCCTCGTTGCTGTCTTGGGGGGCCAAACCAGCGTTTTGTCATCAGCGCGAAAGTGGACGCTTGTTCCATTCCGCGCGTCGGCTGCCCGCACAACTTTCGCAGAGGGGTCTTTTTTTTTCCTTTCCCTTCTTGTTTGCTTTCCGCTAGCGCACCTTGCCCCCGACTCTTCGCTGCCGGGCCGACAGAAGCAAATGAAGACGGATTGCGGAGTAGCAACTCGTTCGCGCGTGTTCACACCGTAGAGCGGAGAGCGGGATCAGCGCGCCCTCTGTTGGCAAGAAGAGAAAGCGACGTCCGAAGAAGAAAGAAAGCGGCCACGCAATCCCATTTTTCCCTTTAACGCACTCCACCATCCAGGCCTTGTCAACGACGCCTTCGGTTAGTGTTAGGCGGGACACAGGCGACGAGGCCGATCTTGAAAAGAGAAAGAGCGGCGCCCATATATATCAATTACTTGTCGAGTGCGCTCGTACGGCTCGTTGAAAATTAACACGACCACCGCGGCTCTGCCGGGCCGGAGAGCACGCCCGCCAGGCACCGAAATCGCCTCATGAAAAATGGACGCGGCGCGGAGCTCGTGCCTCCGGGAAAAAGAGAAAACCTCATCGCCATCAGCATAGCCTTGTCGGCAGCGCCTCCTGGACACGCTTTGCGTGGAATCGAGGGGCCTTTGCTTTTGGATCCTGCGAAAGGGTTGAAGCCCTCGTTGTTCATTCATGTGGTTTGGCGCAGCGCGGATTAGCACAGCGAGTGCCATGGCGAACAGCCGCGCCGAGGGGGACACTTTGGTTCTGGCGCTGAGTTGGACCTGGCTTTGTACGCCTGGCTTGTGTGTTCGTCGTTGGCTTTCGTCGTTTAAAATGTTTATGGGTTCGTGAATACGGAAGTACGGGAAAATGGCAAAAACAGCTTGTACCAGTGTTTTCCGGCCGGAGGTCTCCCGTAATTCGAGGTAGGCAAGCAAAAGCGCCACAGCAATCGGTGGTCACAGCCTCTTCCGACTGCAAATCGCTTCCACACTTGTTCCGGAAATACGTTCAAGCAGGGATGTAACGCCCCTCTTTATGCGTAGATTCGCGATGAAATTTTAAACTTTCATTCTGCCGAAGGTGCTGGGTCCAAGGTCTACAGACTGTATTTGCCATGTAGAGAGTTTGTTGCCCTGTGTTGTTTAAAACTTCAAAGATCATGCTTTAAAGTAATGGATCCAGTTGTCTTTACGCCTTCAAGTAAACCTGCTGGGGCAACCGGTTCTTGTGTTTCCCTGGGCGCCGGAGCTAGGTAGGCGAGAGCAGCGGTGGCGAGCCTTTGCTTTTTTGGTAATTTACACACGAGTCCTACGTAAAATCCACCGTGATGATGTACATCCGCGCAAACAAAGAAACCTCTTTGAAATCCTCTTTTTTTCTGCTAGTGTTTGCAAATGTATTGACGAAAAACGTTTGTATAATGCACGAGAAAACTTTTTACGTGCATTTAGTGCTCTTGTTTTCTATTTTGCGCTCTCGGCGCGTTTTGTATTTAATCTTGTTACCACTTTATTGTTCGTAGCTCTGTTGGAGGTATGAGTCATATTCTTTTTTTTGTGTGTGTGTGTTTTTTTGTTTTTTTTTTCCTCCCTGCCACGGCCCTACGGGCTAGCAGTATGTACAAATAAATAAATAAATAAAAGAAAACCTTAATATGACATACGCGATTAAGAAATAATTTTGGAAGCAGATTGAAAACAAAACATACGACGTTGTCATGCTTAGTGTATCACTACATTGAGGGCCACGTTTTCCGTTGGTGCCGCGTGGGGTGATGTTGCTTGGCCAAGTGGGTTTGCCGAGTTTTGTTTTACCCGATTTTTCTTCTTGTACTTTCCCGTGTCACGCACTGGATTGTGAATTTTGTCTTTTGTATTCGATTTTTCTATTTCTGACTACACACACTTTGGAAGAGCTCCTATCGGATCAAGAAACATGAAAGTCATGAAGAGTGCACCTGAAACACACGTGAATGCGCATTGTGAACATCTAAAGTATTAAAGTAGGCGTCTTGGTATAGGTTAAGCTTACGAGAAATGTGCTTCTAACATACCACAAAACACAAAATGCTTGATGTTTGTAAACTAAAACGTACACTAAGAGTATATCTTCATGACACTATCAATATGCTTATAGTATACTTGGTTTATATAAAAGTCCGATACAGTATGTTTCCTGTAGGTTCACAGAATACACAATAATCATGCTCTTCGTGTATTGCTTTTTACCAAGAGCGAAAGAGAAAGCGGGAGGAAAGATGAACAGAATAGACGCTCACTTTGCCGGCGTTTGTTTACTTCTATTTAGCTGCAAGTTCGCTCCAGGGCTGTTCTCGGCGCGGCCGCGTTCCAAGCCTTATATTTGAGCACGCTCCATCTACTGCGTCTCAGTCTCCCTACGCGTACGACTGCGGTATTTATAGAAAAATAATGAATGTAACCAACTGTACCCTTTTGTAAAATGACTTGTCACAAATTCGAGCATGGTGTGGAGAATGGCAAATGAAAATCAATGTTGACAAAACAAAATTTTTTAACTTCACTACAAAAAAAATAATACATTACTCAGATTGACTATTCCCTTTCTACCATACCAACTGAAGCCGTAACATCCTACAAATATTTTGGCATCAACTTTAACCATAACTTATCATAGGAGCCTCATATAAACTACATATCTGCGAAAGCAAACAGAAGTTTGGGATTTTTAAAGCGCCTCTCTATAAGGTCACGTAAGTGGTCTTATAGGGATGGCGTTGTAAGCTCATCGCATACAACTCTCTCATTCGTCCTTAACTCGAGTATGCATCCATTGCCTGGAACCTCCATCGGTTGTATCTGGAAGAAAAATTGGAAGCGTTTCATTCTCCACAACTATCAGCCTACAAGTGTTACCGCAATGAAAGCAAAATCAAACCTCCCTCTTTTAAAACACAGAAGAAAAGTATCACGTCTTACCCACCTGCACAAAATATATTATAATTTTCCTTTAAAAAAGGTGAATACTGCCTTCCGGCCACCCACATCTCCCCCCGCACTCACCACCCACTCAAGATTGAACTGACTATGCCTAGGACAAACCTGTTGAAAATTTCTCTCTTACAATTGGCTATTACTGATTAAAACAGCCTCTCGCAACCTATTGTGAGCATCACAAAATGCAATAACTTCAGATCTGTCATTTCCTCTCTCGTCACCACCTAGCGTCCTGTCTGCACGTGTTCCTAAACTTTCTAGACTTTTTTTGGTGCTATTTTGAGTGTTTAAATTTGTCCCCCTTATGTAAAACCCCCTGTGGGCACTTGAGGGTTGAATAAATTAAATGAAATTAAATAATGAGAAAAAGGGCAGGTCATCGAAATATTGAAAAAAACTGATTTTGTTGCGTTTCGGGGGGCCATATGCGCAGACAATCAGCGCCGTCTCGAGACCTACTATAAAGCACTCAATGTCTGCGTTCATCAACGAGAATGAATCGACTAGTGGAAAAGTAGGATTATTTCTAACATACATATGACTTTCTTCTCCTCTCGTGCTGCCCTTTTTTAATTCTGCAGAAATTGTAGTTATAAAGATACGGCGATTTTTTAGTCTCGCGAACCCAGGTTTCTGTGGAATGTTTGACGTCAAATCGTAATGAGTGCGGAAAAAAAATTAAAGTGCGTGTTTCTCGCTATTTATGCTTTTTGTATGTATATAAATAGAAAGACTAAAAGCGTTGCGTAGTTTCGTCACAATTCTTTGAAGTATTCACATGACTGTTTTTAGCCATTGTGAAGGGGCGGCAACTATAAAGTAAAATTCAATTTACACACGTTCGAATACACAAATAGGACGTAGCACAAAATACGACATCTTTCATAAACCTTACTAATAATCTCGGTTTTTAATAATAGCGAATCCTACACCATCTTTTGTGCGTCACCTAGAATAATGAACCTCAAGGTATTTGATACATCGTTCTTGTGGGCATGCGCTTTCCCGGAAACATATTTGCAACCGACCTGCCTTCTCCGAGAACTACTTGTTCTGAAGCATGGGGTGTTCGGTGACATAAATAGTATTGGCCGGGCCAATAAAACCCAGCGCCTCGGCTCTCAATCGTTTTTTTTTTTCTCCATAAGATGTAGTGCAGATTTTATAACGCTGCACAAAGCGGAGTAACTATCCGTTCAATTGTATTTGTTGCACAACTCATAGCTGGATTTGTGACGAGAACGCCATTGGTCGTTCGCATGGACACAGAATTAATTCGTCGCACAGTGCTTTTTACGGCGGATAGGAATGTGCTCACGTCTCGTTCAAAATGAGTTGTAATCTGCGGTCCGAACGATAATGCGACACTCTCTTAAGATGTTTTAATGTTTCGTTTTTAAATCCCTTTGTTTAGGAACGTGTTTTGCATTCAAAATGCAGTCACATCGGATCGGCGTTGAATAGCCGAAGTGTCATGTAACTGTGACCGGCTGGATTCGAATGGTTGCAGACCTGCGATTGGTGTGCGTATGGCAATCGCTGATGGCAATTGAGCTGACTGAGCCGTCCCTCTGTCTCGCAGGTGTGGTTCAAGAACCGGCGCGCCAAGTGGCGGAAGCGCGAGCGCAACGCCACGGCCGAGCTTAAGAACGGCTTCGGCACGCAGTTCAACGGGCTGATGCAGCCCTTCGACGACTCGCTCTACTCGGGCTACTCGTCGTACAACAACTGGGCGTCCAAGGTGCCCTCCCCGCTGGGCGCCAAGAGTTTCCCGTGGCCCGCGGTCAACGTGAATCCTCTGGTGCCCGGCCAGGGCATGGGCTGCTTCAACTCGGCGCCGTCGGGCATCGCGTCGCCCTCAATCGTGCCGTCGGTGAGCGGGGGCTCGGCCCTGGCCAGCGCGGCGGGGCCGCCCTGCCCGTACGCGGCGTCCGCCTCGCCCTACGTGTACCGAGACCAGTCCATGTCCTCGTCCATCGCGTCCCTGCGGCTCAAGGCCAAACAGCACGCCGCCTCCAGCTTCAACACATACAGCCCGCCTAGGCAAGCCAGCGCGCTGTCGCCGTGCCAGTACGCCGACCGCACCACCGTCTAGGGCTGCTGCGTTGACATGGACACGTCCGGCAGACTCGTTTGGTCCTCGAGGCAGGGGCTTCTATCGCGGGACGAAGGCCAGGTCCTCCGCAGTGGACCCTCGGCAGTGTGGCGTGCTCGCCGTCGTCTTGCCGCCGGAGCACACCTCGCTGAGTGGCGTCCTAGGGCAACACCAGCCCGCCCGCAGGAACACTTCGTCCGCGGTGTATCGCGAAAGTTTCTTTGTACAGTCCAGCCATTTTCGATGTGGGAAAAAGAGTTGCACGTCCAGCGCTCGGGTTGTAACTAATTTCTTTCCTTCCGGTTGTGCAACCCACACATTTTCTTCTTAGTTAGCGTTCTAGTCGCGAAGTTGGTGCATGACGCGCCACTTGGGTGCGTAAAGCGAAGGCAGCGAATCGTTGAATGGCTGTTCAGATTCGGGGTTAGTTTCACCTCGGCATGGCGACTTGTGCTGTGGTCTGTGCAACAGCAAAACATTCCCACCTGGGTATTACTTTCCAAGCTATTTCTGTTGCACAAATTAATACTCCGTTTTGCCTTAGTTTGAAAAACTGTAATCCAAGAGCCGTGAACACCACACGGAAGGCACACGGAAAGTGTAAATTGGCTCGAATGCTGCTGAGATTTATTTTCTACTTTAAAAGGCAGCAATCCTCGACTACTTTGATTTAACGTGCCCAGAAAAATAGATATAAAGCTACAACAAAATATAAACTACTGATACATATTCGCAAGCCGATAATGCAACATAAGCTATAGTTTTTTTATTATGCAAACGATAATTTAAATCGAATATTGCATGGGCATTTAATCGTAATACTCAATGTTCCACTAAAAGAAAACGTTCCCAACGCATGTTAAAGCTACAGCTCATTGTGCTGTATATATATATATATATATATATATATATATATATATATATATATATATATACACATAGATACGCCCGAGAGGCCAGGCTAGTTAATTTTTGTTATGAATATTAAGATTGAAAGGTACATTTTGGTGCTGCAACAGAATTAAAGTTACTCAGTGTTTTGCTCACAATCCTCCTGGTTGCTACATACTGAAAACATTACTGCTCTCTGGCGTACCGTCTGGGTTCATACTGTTTTTTTTTTCTCACGTGTTACGGAGTGCAAGTCGCCGTGCTGAGATGTTTGTATTGATTTTGTATAATATCGTTTTCACAGCCACTGTGTATACATATCCATGCGTCGCGGAAGGATTGCACACCTTGGTGATGTGCCTTGCTCAGCCCTCACCAAGCCATTATTTGAACAGTGCGTTTGTGGCCTGTCAAATATCAACCCTACTGGGCAACAGCCATTGTAGGTTTCACAAACCTTTGTTCGCTAGGAATATCGATCGAGTTGGTTATGGAAGACTTGGTTTCAAAGGCTTTGTTTCGGGATTCTTGTAGAGACATAAGCATGAGCGTGGGGATTGCAGATGCAGTTCTCTTGTGCTAGGGCTCCTGCAGAAAATTCATTATGCAAAGTTTCACTGTCCCGCCTGCACCGCAGATAGCACTGCATGAACATTTTTTTTTGTTCTAGATTTGTACTACATAGTGTACCTCGGTTTTAACTCCAATGGTGTGAGCGCGTGGCTTTTGCTGGTTTTATGTGGCGCACGTGGCTTCAAGAGCATCACACACTGTGCAGAAAACAAAGTCTTAAGTTTTAAAATTGTCGATGCTTCAGTGTAGTTCCCGCGGTATAGCTCGCCATTGGCACCTAAGCAAGTGCTGAATTCTGACCGCTCTTATTTTTTCCTCTGGTTCGCAATAGTTTAATGTGATTCCCGTTCGCTGGTTTTAACACACTTCGAGTGCCAAAATAGTAATATGAGTCAGCAGTATAGGTAACATGGCTTTCACTGACGACACGTCAGCTGCCACTTTGGTGACCCTTCTCGTACGCGCTTACCTTGTGCAGCGTATATTTCGCGGCACGGTTATAATATTTTTTGGCAAAAACATACACGAGACAATACAAGAATAGAGCGCAAAGCTCTAGGACAGGAAGGAACAATAGGACAATACAACGGGACTAGACCAGGAAGGAACAATATCGCTCTGTCTTCTCCCATTGTTCCTTCCTGCCCTCGTCTTTTCCGCTATAATTTCGTAATGAATACCCAACTAGCCCAACAGTTAATTATAATGTTCGTTTTAATTCTGTTATCTGAATATGCAAGATTGATCGCCAGCACGAGGAATTACGTCAGGTGCAAGTCACGCATATGTGGAAAGAGCTCTGTAGGTATTAGGAAGAAGTGGAGAGGGCGCCCGCATAAATTTGGTTGGCGCTCTCTCCCAAGGCTTCGATTTCATATCCCGCCAAAAGGTGCCTCCCGGTTACAGCTACTCATTCCGGTAAAAGCAGTACGTTCAACGCTAAGCTGGCAGTGCAAATGCGAATTTCGTGCGGGAACCCGCCAACTTCCCCAGGTTGGCTCGGACGTTGGCTTTGGATGCATCCACAACGTATCAAAACGAAAGAAAGATGAGAAACATTGGGAAACGATAATTATAATACTATTTATTTGCTCAGGATGACTCAAGTACATCTCGGATTGCCTATCCCGACGTGTGCTGCGAACTCTTGTCTTAGTCACTTTGTTGTAGCATTGCATTCAATCCCTCCAACTACACGGACACAAACTAAGTTGGAGGAGAACATGAGAGCACGCGGGGACGTGAGTGCGCAAAGCTTTCAATAGAATCGGGAGTGCCTAGGGGGAAAAGCTAGGTTCTTTTTGTTTCTATTCACCGCTTCGAACGCGTTCAAGCTGTGCGTGGAGAGGAAGGCAGTTGGGCTTTGAGTTAACCCACTTACTCCACTCAGAAATCCGCGTTCAAAGGTTCCCACGCGCTCTCATTTCCTCCTCTCTTTCAGTTTCTATGCGCCGATAAACTGAGGGAGAAGGGAAGAGGGGACATCAGAACGCCGAGCTCCGGTTGAGATGATCAGTGGGTAGACATAAAGCCAGCTGCCCTTGCCTCCACTGCACTCGTCGAACGCGTTAAGACGCAGAACGCCGGCATCCGGAGTTTGGCTTTCGCAATCGAACACGTTCGACGAGTGCAGGAAAGACAAAGGTAGACAGATAGCTTTAGGTCTACCCACTAATCATTCCAACCAGAGCCCGGTATTCTAACCTCCCCGAGCACTGTGGTCTCATCCTCTCCATTCGTTTCTCGCTGTTTACAAATAAAACAGCCCAATGTGCTATATACATATCCCAGGACGCGCGAGCTCGTCGCTTGAGAAGGCGATCAAATCACGCGACACACGCGCAAACACACAAAAGGACACCGGCCCAGAGCCCTTTCCTAAAATTGCCTACTCGCTCGTTCTCGCGTTCTTTTAACCCATGGTTTCGCCCGGGTGCAAATAGCCCCAAATCATTTCCGGTTCTCAACTGGACAGCGGTTTTCGTGGTATTCGCGTAGTAAAAAAAAAAATATGCGCGCAATCTTCTGGAAATTATCATATATAGCACTGTCATACTTAATTCGCTCCTATACGGTAAAATAATGACGGGTAAATAATTAGAAACTATACGTGAACCGGAAGTGTGCCGGGGCTACCCAATAGATGGCGCATTGAGTTATTTGCCAAAAGGGACGCTTAGACTATAAACCACTCGTTAAATTATAAACGCACCACAAGAAAGGGCAGGAAATTACGAACATGCGCTACAATCCTTGCCTTCCATATAAAAACTACTGGGAGTAAATAACCCAGGAAAGAATTTAGCAAAGGCGCTTGCGGAGTGCCATTTGTTTTAAATTTTTCGAGCGGACATTTATTGTTGCAAACGCCAGCACGTGCATTACGTGTACCAGCATACACGGCATTCGCTTTGATGACTGTCTACGGTGCGCGTGCACGTCCATTTGCAAAGCCATTGCCCCTCTATAGTCACAAAGCCTGGCAGTTTGACGACAAGGCCATGGAGCGCTCGCTCGCAGATTTGTAGCGCAAGGATGTGGTAGCACAGAGCATTTCTCGTGGGAGCTGATAGTGAGCGCCCAGCTTTTGCAGAGGCGAGGACGCGTGAGGGACACGAGGAGCACGAGCGGACATTCTATCGCTCGAGAGAGGTGTGTTTCGGTGCCTCGCCGCAGCGGTGTGCCCGTTACGTGACTCTCCACTCATTCGTTGTTTGCCTTTCTACCTTTTCATTCTCGGCGGCCGCGTCTCAAGACGATTTGCCAGTCTTTGTCAATATAGAGGAGGCTATGGGCAAGCTTAAAGTAGTACGTTATTCTTCGCACGAGCATATACATGGCGGCAACCAGTTGACCTTGCAATCGTTTCTACTCTGTTTCACATTTGAGGGTCAATGACAACCCCGACTGCCATACTTTATTTTAATTTTTATGATTGGGAACGGCTTCAGGAGTGCGCGATAGAGCAAAAACACAAGATTCATTGCAAAAAAAAAAAACACTTTTCTAGCGCACGAATACAGGGCTATCGTCGTTTCTCTTTGCAATGACATAGTTGGTGAAGGCATTCTTTAGAAATATATAGGCGTCTCAAGTCACTTGTCTAACAATTGTAGTGACACTCAAGAAGTTATGTTTTCAGTTTTTTTTTTATATTCTACGACGATTGAAATCACATTAGGCGACTAATTTCAAAATATAAGCACACAATGCTCCGAAGTGCAGTGACGAGACATCGGCCGTCTCGTGACTTTCTTTCTTCTTACTTTCAAGATGACGGCGTTCAGGGACTTTGCTGGTAACATTGAAAGAAATGAGGACGATGGGAATATCTGAAAAAGCCCGTACCGGTTGTTTTCTTCTATGCCGGAAATCAAAACGCACTTGAGGAGAGTGAGTGATAAGAATGCTCGGGATTATCCTGCGCGTCGTTCACCAAATTCTGCGACGCATTATTTTGCTGTTTACTTATCTGAAGGGCGTTGAAGACCCACTTGGCCGAACGCTCCTAAAGAGAAAGCTAATCAAGTTGTTCGTCGCCTGCACGCAAAGAGAGGTAACCTGGCAAGCGCTCAGCAAAGTAGGCGCGCCATTGGCCGCTGGCAGAGGCGGCCGCGCCTGGTTCCGGTGATCACTAGAAAAAGAGATTAGATGCAGTGCTCAGCCGAGCTGGTGGAAGATTACCATGATGACTCTAGCCGGAAACTCGGGCAGAGGGAGAATTTTTTTTAACAGTGGAAGGGAATGGTAGCGAGGACAGACGCCGTCTCTAATAAGTAGATACGTTGTCTGGGCCTCTTACGTTCTCTTCCATTGTTAAAAAAAAAAAAAAATTGTCATCTGCCCCAGTCTCGGGTTAAATCACCATCGTAAGAAAAAAAGAGAAATCAGTTTTCTGTCTGAAGTCATCCCGACAGACAGTTAATTTCGCAAGTTACGTTAGAGATTGCATGGGGCGGGAGGTTCAAATCAGATTTTTTTATAGGGAATTGATATACAGTCCCGAACCTGGACACTTTTAGGTGTATCCTAAGGAATCGTGTTTGTCCGTTTGCAACAATAAAATACAATATAAATTCTGGTGTTGTCAGTGGCTCTGAAAGGGCCACTGGCGACCATTCAATAATAACCTACGCTCAGCGTATCGGCGCCTCATTCCCCGATGTTCCCATGGGCGCCACCATATTGCTGCTTAGTGCAGAGCTAGAGCATCTGACGATCGTTACGACTCAAAACCGCTGGGCTCCAGCTACGGCGTCAGGAAGGCAACGGCCTCAGTGACCGATTGCTTTCACATTTCCAAGGAACGGAAACCCGTTTTCAACGATTCGTGCTTAAGCTTAAACAATGATTGTAAGCATCAATATGGCTCATGGGCTCTGAGCCGTAGGTTATTTGCTGGTTCCAGTCAGTAATACTTTGCTGGCGACTGTTCTTTTTTCGTTTTTGTTCCGGAGCACTGGAAAGAGTGTGTCCCAGCAAGAGCTTGCAGTCTCGGCTTGGGTCTCCCAGACAACCGTGCTTGATATAACGTGTGGTACACAGCCTCGGGTCAAGACCACTGTTCAATTATGCGGCGAGAAATTGAGAGAGAGCAGGATACCTCACAACGCCGAACTCTGGTCGGAAGGATTAGTGGGTAGACCTAAAGCCTTCCACTGCACTCGTTGGACGCACTCGAGTGCGAGAGCCAAAGGTCGGACGCCGTTGTTCCGCGTTCGACTTGTGCAGTGGAGAAAACAGTTGCATTAGAGTCTAGTGCAATCGTCGAACCCGTTCGAAGGTGAAAGCATTCGAACCCGGAATGCCGGAGGCCGAATGCAGACCGCCGGCATTCCGCCGCGTTCGATGAGTGCAGTGGAAGGAGCTAGGTCTACCCCCTAATCATTTGAACCTGAGCTCGGCCTTGTGACCTTCCCTCTCGTCTGCTCCTCTTCCTGAGTTTGACGGCGCATCGGCCCGTGCCCCAGTCACCTCCTCCGACAGCGTCTGCCTTGGCCAGACGGCGCATCTGAAGAAAATGACAGATACAAAAAGTGGCGCGTGCCATGGCACCTGAGCCCGTTCACTCTCCGCTCGGCACGTCTGCTGTGACCTCGACGGACGCTGGCTCGAACACTCATTCATAAAACTGTTCTAGCCGCAGTTAAGGCACGAATCTAGGAGCTATATCGAAGAGGCGTCTAAGCGGCAAGTATAGCTAAAGAACTAAGTTCTACGTTGCTCGATAGACCCAGAAAACGGCATAAAAGACAATCGTACCTCCCATAGCAACCATGAAAAACCGAGCCTGCGACAGGCAACCACTCGCCGATCAGCGAAAGGTGATTTCGTGGCGCCACTTGCAACCAAGGCGAGGAGAGGTCCATACCTGGCAGTTCCGATGCGCTCGCTGTCCACGCCTATATGCTCTTTCTCGAGTAAGTTGGTGCGCGGTGGCGCCAGTGTGCGAATTTCCCCTAAACACTCGCAGTCCTGAAATGAACGGCGGGTTTTGTATCATTTGCGGGATCAAATCTACAGGTACTCTTAGGGGAACGGTCGCTTATAGCATCGTAAGACGTAATTCACTCGTATGGCGAAAGAACTAAGCGTAGGAAATTACGATATATTCGCGATCCGGAAGTACCCGATAGGTGACACCACTGAGTTTGTTGCGAAACAAAAGAAAAGGTGATATATCTTACACAGTGGTCCACACGAATGAGTAGACCTGTTATTGCTTGCCACAGCAAATCCTTCATTTTCGTGCATCATGATGTACAGTTCCATAGCCCCCTAAAGAGGGCGAAAGTCAGCGCCATATCTGACGGCGTGTGGCGGTGCTGAAAAAGTGGAACCAAAGCCCTTTGACCAAATTCACGCTCCTCTTTTTTTCCAAGTACCGACAGCCATTGGTATACGAACGCGAAACTAGTGCCATGAGCAAGTGCTCCGTCGTTATTTGCTTCCAGGGTCCGCTCCTTTCAGTGCATCACCTCTATTTGCTTTCGGAAACGAAATTTGACGTTAATCTAGGAAAAAAAGGGACACAAAATTATGTAATTTTGCGTTACAACGCACCACAAGAGAGACACTCACGAACAAAGTTACACTAAAAATTAACAATCGCGCAGCGCTGACTCACAACTCTTGGTTTGTATTTTCATTTTTAATGGTTAATAATTTGTAGGGGAATTTTATAATTTTTCAATATTTTCATTGGCATCTCGTTCTTAGTGCATAAAAGAATAGTTGGTAATTGTGAGTAGAAGAAGAGGATAACCAATACAAATCAAGACTTGTGAATCAGCGCTGAGCGACTGTGTAATTTTTGGTGTGACTGTGTCCGTGAGTGTTTTTGTTTTGGTGCTCAGTAACGTTAAATAACAGAAACCACGAACTCGTCCAGTCAGCAGTTCTTACACAAAATGAAGCGCTGGTTTCAACTGTGTTTTTATTGATTAAAACAAGACATTTTATGAACAAGACAATCTATCAGGCTGTTCGCGTCAAAATTCAATTCTTTTTTGCATAGGTGAGCTGACGGTGGACTTGGAATCTACCCGAAATATAATGTTTTGTGAATTACACACTTCTCTCTAAGCATTTGGTAGCTTATGGTCCCAATAATGTTTTTTAAAGAAATGGGGCGCAGGGGCATCTCTCACCATGAATAATGAACTTGACTTAGGGGGAGTGTTTCTAGAGATACGGCATGCTCTCTTTAAGATTATGTTATCTCTAAGATACCACTTGCCAATTAACCAATTAAGAAGCAAAGTATAGAAAAGAGTGTATGAATCCTACCAGATTAGATTGTGTGGGGAGAGCACGTGTATGAGTGAACCGTCAGCTCATCTATCCAAAATGGAATTTGGCTTTCTACGCGAGTAACCTTATGGGGTGTATGAACAGTCTTGTTTCTTTCAATAAACATTTAGTTGAAAGCAGCGCTTTGTGTTGTGCCGCTCTTACTTTGTCCTTGTTTTATGGCCTATTTTGTTTTAAGAATCATGTCCCAATTAGCCCATCTATCTATTTTAACGCTATTTGCTTCCAAGGGCCACTCGAGACACGGTCCTTGCGCACTGATGAAATTGACGCTACTTGTTAAACCCAAAGATAATGGAACTTTACGCTAGGCTAGAGTTCCTTCGCATTTTTCCCACGGAAGCACAGTTGCACATGGATCCGCCATTGCACGCTCCGAAGCACCCCAAGGTCAATGGGAAAGCCACACTCGGTGTTTGCAGGAGTAGGTACGCTTGGATCGACGCCGACGAGAAGCGGTTTTTCTTTACGCTTAATCTTTGGAAACCACTCTACGCTTTCTACGCTCCTGTAAATACGAGCACCTACACTACGCCTTTGTAAATGAACGATTGAGAGGTTCAGGAGCTCGTTTGCCATATGCCATCGGTCGAGCTAAGGGCGATAATTCTTGTGCCGAAAAATTGTCTTCGCTTCGTTCAGAAAAAAACAATTCCCCTCGCAAATAAAACACGAATAGGTAAATCGAGCGACATGAACTTCCTTCGCGTATTTGAGGAGCCGCACGTAATGTTACTTCTGAGGAGGGTCGTGCAAAGCAGAAAATAAAAATAAAATAACAGCGCCCTTAACGTAGAGCCGCTGAAGAGGTTCATATAGGTCAAAACTTGATCGATACCTCTGCTGGAATGTTCGTCGTGAGGTTCAGCGCGTCGCTTTTACTGCAGAATGTAATGGGCTCAAACGTTATAGGGATAATGTCTGTTATTGATTTCCCTTTTTTATTTCTACGCAGGTAATGTAAACACTATACACAGCTTAGGTTCGACCGCGGCTGACTCTACAATCGGACGGCTCCAATCAAGCAGCGTCAAAGGTCAAGGCGCCCATTGTTTCTGTGGGCTTGCTGTTTTCGGCTAAATTAATCACTCGCAGTGAATGAATCTCCATACGTATTTTGGGCCAGTGATTTCAAACGCAGAACGACGACGGGCGCCGTGACTCTTTTTGCACCCCTTGGTGGGCTCCATTGAATCGAAATTTATGTGAAACAAACTGGAGTGCACTACCGTAGCTTTAAGGCGGCGGCATCATAATGCCAACCAACCTCAGGAGCCGCGTAAGCATCAAAGCCGTAGGTCGATTATTCTGAAACCGCTAAATGATCTGAGAACAAACCTCAACAGGTATCCCAGAGATCGAACCCCGGTCACCGGAGTGGAAGCCGAGTGCGCTGCTGACTGAGCTAAGGACCCACCATACAGTAACGGGAGGAGTCGAAGCAGGTGGTGTGAAAAAGCACGCGGAGAAGAAAGAAACGGGAAGGGCAATAAAGAGGAGATATATGTGGTCGAGAAACAGCGCTCGGAACGAAGAGTGGATATGGCAGAAAAGCGCGCTTGTCCTCTCTTGGTGACGAGCAAATACAGCGCAAAGACTTTATATCCGGGTGGTGCTGAAGGGAAGGCCGCACAGCTTCGCAAAGAAGCAGTGGTGTGACGTAAGCTGTTTCCATGCAAAACCCTTCCCTAGGCACCGCATGAACAAAGAACATCACCCATTCCAAGCATTGAAAGACTATTCTGATCCTGAAGTAGGCACCACCCGAGCTAAAAACCGCACACACCCTGTAATTGTGAGAGCAGCTTTCAATACATTCAGTTTTTCGTTTTGCTAATGCTGCTGCTGCTTCATCACTGATAAAACGATATAACGCTTGTGGAAAGTACCATAGTGTAGTTAACTCAACTTATTAAACTTCAACCGCTGCTTCATCTCCCAACCATACTATGCCGAGATAAACGGATGTGTATTTAATGGTCACCACTAGACAGAACATTCTAAATGCAATACCATTTCTTTCGGCCGACTGCCGTTTTTGTTGCACGCAACACAATCAGACCAAATTTCTCAAGCATCCTTGAAATAAGCTGTTGTGCGCCATGTTCTGTCGACACGACTGCAGCAAAACCCAACATAGAATTTCGTTGCTTAAGTGCAATTAGAGCGCGCTGTACAATAAAAATACCCGTCACTTGGGCTCGCGACATCGCGAAGTGAAGGTAGCTTGAACCAGACGACAGAATAAACGAAAAATTGCTGCGGCTTACATCTTTCTTCTGGAACAGTAGATACTGCGTCCTAAAAAAGTTATGTGTGACATCGTTTCCGCAGGATCGCACACTGATGATCGCAAGAGTCTTCGGTTTTACGAGAAGTCTGTACATTCCTTCGCAGGCTTATTTTTGTATAATCTTCCATAGCCCTGTACGCGACCGATGAAATGGAGTTTAGCCTTCGTAGCATTCGGTGCACTGCTAGCTTAGTAGTGAACGGGCTGTCTGAGCAGATGCGGAATTCGCTACGAAAATTGGGGCTGAAGCGCAGTTGCTTTGTATTCCCTCTTGAAGTTGCTTCTTAGATAAAACAATGTATGCCGGAGAACTAGTTTTCGGTAAATGCTATAGCTGGTGCCAACCTATTGTTCCCTGGTCTGCGACATTTTAATTCGAAACGAAGGTATGGCGATGTAACCTCCTGAAATATTTTTCTGGCACCTAAATACGTAAGTTTTTCAAAACTGCACCTGATCTGTTCTGTCATCGTTTAAATCCTCAACACGTCTGCACAAAAAAAAAGAAAAATTCTACGAACTTCAGAGCCATGTCCTTTTTACATACTTTCTTAAACAAAATATGAAGATATGTTTGCCAGATATAAATCGCAAATACCACATTAAAGAAAATATATATTTGCTATTTGAATGCTGTTGATACAACCACCCTGTCTCAATGTGGGACTACCTACGTACGTTCTGAAGTCGGTGAGATTTTCAATTGGTTTTTCGCGCAGATATTTTAGCCTTATTTGATAGAACAGATGCAAAAAACAAGAAAATATTGTAGAGAAATGAAGTACACTCAAAAGATAGCTCAAATTTTTTTTTTTACCAACCACGTAAGACTCTAGTTACATTTTAATTCCAACATAATATTTAACAGAAGAGGAGAAGAGTAAGACAAATATAATCTTCATCATATATGCACCGGGCTTGGCGGACCTTACAAGTAAGGTAATCATCATAATGAGTTGACTAAATGATTACATCTGTTAATTAACTTCCTGCCCATTGGTTTTAGGGGTCACGTTGCAATTACGGTATTGATGACAATTACTATTGGGGCGGCCAGATCAAGTAAAAAATAGCGAAAAGATAATGCTTTTTGAGATATTCATTGTTCAATTCTCACGTTCTGTCGCCACACTTACAAATTGAGCGGCAAGAGCTCTCTCCACAATGGCGCTTTAAAGAGTCGTTTCTTTCGCGTCATCACTTTTGTCGCCGGCGCACCCACTAAGGACAGGTTTGCGAGATATAGAGTATATTATTGAAGTGCGACGTCACCGTACCATGCGTCATTGGGGCAGAGAGCGAAACGCATTTTTAGCGCAATTTTTAATCTCGGTCTACGAAAGAGAAAACTAATCGATTAACGTCTCAGAAATCATAACGTTGTCTTATTTGTTTTAGTTGATCTGGTCAGTAATAGTAATCGACGCGAATAGAGCACTTCCAACATGGACCCTAAAATCAATAATTAAAAAGTGAATTCAACGTTTTGGTAAATTAGTCTTCTAATCCTGACAATTATTCCCTTATCTGATCTCAGCTCTGCCTGATAAATACAGGGTGAAGAATAAACTGGTCTTACTCCCATCTTAATTTTTAAATAAATATTTTCGAATTAAAAGCAAGCACCCAATATATGTTGAAAGAATAAAACATCGAGTTCAAGATTTTATATCAATTTAACAACACGCTCGTTTTCAATTATTGCAGTATATGTACCATTCAAAAATTGCAAATGTTTTTACAATACGTCAGTTAAAATCCAAGCTTTTCTTGAAATAATGCATTAGGCAATGCTTATGTTCCGACATTTGTGTAGTTTTGGCACGGCTGTGTTAGAACAGAATGCTTTTGCATTAGTACGGCCTGCGTTACCCCGACTTCTCCTATAATCACTCATAGCTTAAAAGACACAAAGAGTTCTAAGCATTTTCCTAATTCTCCGCAGTCAATGAGTTTGCTAGATCAGCCGATAAGAAAGCCGGAATTCCGAAGCGAGAAGCATGAACATAGGCGTTTTGTCACCGGTGAGTGGCTGCAGTTTCCCACGAATACAAACACTGGAAATTATATGTAAGGGCAATAAACATTGAATTTTTTGGCTGTCGGGTTAAATAAGCGCGCAACAGGAGCTCTTGCCAAAGCTGCATGCCCACGACTTGTGTTACTTACGGAGCTGCGTGCGACATTTAAAAAATAAGTGTAGGGCCTTCGCATTTCGGATTTTCGTGAGTTTCTACTGTCGTGCTTGCAGTTGTAGCAGGGTGCACACCTGACCGTGATGTTTCGTCATAAAAAAAGTGTTTCTCGGGTATTTTGTGTTTTGTGTTTTGTTTGTGTGTTGCACCAAATATGCTGTTCGCGAGCTTGGTAATCTGGTTTAAAGTTTTCCCTCGCTAACCTTTGTGATTTTTGTGCAATATGTATCAAAAAGATTAGCTACCTTTTCTGGTGCTAGACAAGGTTTTCTAATCATATTATGTTCATAAGAAAGAAGGACTTTTTATTGAATTATGTTTAAGCATCAGAAATACTGAAGAACTGCTACATCTGGTTATGGTACGCGACGAGAATATTTTTGAAATTTACACTATGCATTGCACTTTTTGCCCTAAATATCTATTAAATGAAAATTTTCGTTTGATAACATAGCTGCCTCCCAAGTCATGCTCACATTTATGCCAAAGAAATTTAGTCTAGCGATATGTTCTTATCATTTCAAAAGGGGTTTCTGGGTATAGGTATTAAGTGTGTGATGTTTTGTTTATTTGATTACTTATGTACCTACATACGAATTCGCTTTTTTTTTGTTGATAAAGTTGGGCAACCTTATGTATTTATAAACTGTTGCGAAAACTGGTAGCTGGATAAAGCTTTCAAAGAATGACCAAAGAAATTAACTTGGATAGGTCACAAGCCGCTTCAAGTACATTGTGTTTATAAATCAAATATTGAGAACATAATGTAGTCAGTTTATTTTGTATTGAAGATGTCCAAAAATGTTTTGACTGATCTTGCTACTCTAATCTTAGAAGGCCACTTTAGGTTGTGTACTGACTTTTTTAATCACTTGCGTGTAAAGTTATAGCTTAACGCACCAATGATTGCTGTCAAGTGCTTAAGCTTTTTTGCTGAAGAATTTTACTAATGTATAATGTATTTATATTTATATTTCAAAAAGTAATCCTCAGTAAGATAAGATAACCCCAAAAGGAAGCATTGCAAGAAATAGTTTGCACTTGCTTTTATTTTGCCTTGGTAAAATTAATTTGTCCATACATAATGAATCCTCAAGCTACGTCATAGATCGTTGATTCACAGCATAGCGTTTGCTAACGCATGTAAGGACCGAAGGTCTCCTCAGTAAGTTGAGGTGTTATTCTAATCCCCAACTTATAATATAAATTAGAAGAATACAACGATGGCGCATGACACGGGGACTTAAGGGGAAGAACGACCAACTCACCATCTCCGACTTCTAATATAAATTAGAAGTCGGGGATGGTCAATTGGTTGTTCTTCTCCTTAACCCCCCGTGTCGTGCGCCATCGTTGTATTCTTCCGCCTCGCCAAGTATGTTTTACCTCTGCAGATCCATCAACAAGTAAATCTAAGTTACGGGAAAGGCAGACCTCAAGCATTCTCTAGCTACGGTTACTCTGTTAACGAACCAACATCTTGCTCAGATACCTAATATAAATATCTAATCCTTAGAGTTGTCGGGGCACATTAGTTTTGGGTAAGTATGGATAGGCAAAGAAAGAATACAGAATTTCTTTTCAAATCCTGGTGTCTTTGATTCCTAACTTGAATGAAGGTTCTTAGAGGGCCGGCAATAGAAATGTGACTCGGAAAAATGGTCGTTTTTATTCACTATTCGAACAGTAATTTAAACTATGCTTGCTCCCAGCGGGGTTACTTATTTCATTGTTTGCCCGCATGAGTGCACACAGGTAGAACAAAGGCAGGAAAAAAATAGTCAATCGCAGATACGTCAAATCCCTTGCCAAATTTAATCGAATGGTTTTACACAAGGCCCAACATGTAAGCCCGCCCACAGTGGCGGTTATTGGATGAAGAGTCTGACTATGGGCGAGTGCACTGATATTTATCAAGGATGATAGAGGTACACATATCTTGTACAATACAGCTGACGCTGAATCATTCGGGAAGACATGCTGCCTCGTCGAATTAGTTTTATGCATGAGTACTGACTGCTTATAGCCAAGCCATAACGCGGAAAGATCAACCTGAATCTCACCTTGCTTCGCTATTGCCCTCTGTCAAGTCTAAGCCGTCTGACGCTTTCTCAGTTTTATTTTGAGTAATGCCTAGTCCTCTCGCTTGATGGGGCCAGTGAACAAGACAAACCTCGGTATCACGAAGGAAACTATGAATCCGACCAGGGATTGTTTTGAGAGTGTAACTGCAAATCGGTGACGTGCTGAAGCGTTTCGTTCCTGCGCGAATACATGAGTGAGAGTGACCAATGTATCTTTATAATAAACGGTTGCTCTTCTCCCTTTTGTGGTATACTACACCGTCTTCGTCTCTTTCTTGGGTGTTGACTGCCTAAGTTCGAAATTTTCCGGACGTGGGATACGTCCAAAACAAGTAAAACTCGTTGAGCTTGCTTTGTTGTCACTTATACGATCATAACGATAGCTCACTGAATTCAAAAGAGCTTCGTCATTTCGTGAGCCTCCAGCGTTGACTC
Source organism: Ixodes scapularis (assembly GCF_016920785.2). Lineage (NCBI taxonomy): Eukaryota > Metazoa > Arthropoda > Arachnida > Ixodida > Ixodidae > Ixodes > Ixodes scapularis. The sequence continues at coordinate 161,986,620 of NW_024609868.1, read as the reverse complement.
CTAGCCCAAGTACAACAGAGGGGCCTGACGGAGCACAGCCATCTCAAAAAGAAGTCCTGCCTTTCTCACCCTGTCAGTGACATCCAGACGTTATACAACACAGCAAGCATGGCGAGCCGTCTTGTACACCTTGCATAAAAGAACGTGCATAACGTCCGTAAGTGCGAGCCTTGGAGGCTGAAAAGGGCAGGTGCTTGCCCGCAGTAGAGGAAGCTCGTGGCAGTTGCGAGACATCGTGCCTGTCATTCGTGACAATATATTAGATACATTAATAAATAAGCTCGGATTCAGAGAACCGGAACTTCTGCTTGCCTCTAAGTATTGTATTGCAGTCATTAAAAGCCTTTGTTTTTAAAAATGACAGGAAACGGTAATCTGTCCTCCAAGAATCTTAAAATGGTCCACTAGAGAATTAAGGGAAATCGCCTGAGGTTCCCGACACCATATCGGAAGCTCAAGGAATCACATTTTTTATTCATAACTATCGCCATTTGCGATCGCTTTAGTTAAGGTAACAAAATGGCGGCTCTCACATGAAAGTCGGAGAATGAAGTGTGCACACATTAAAGGCTCCGTTATACTCGGACATTTTTGGCACACTTGTATAGCACGCCAATGCCATTATCCCATCAAAACAATTGTAGTGGTTATTGCGTGCGGTGAAATTTTTACTAAAGTGATCTTAGCGTACGCTGGGGGGTTAAACTACGGTAGTGTTTTGCGCGTACCTCAAATTCACCACCCTCGGGCCAGACCTACACTCCTGGGAAATTCCTTCATCGTCACCGAACAACAGCGTTGGTCAAGCACTTACAGTTTTCGAGTGCTGGGGGAGGCGTCTAGGAAGAATCATCAGTAATTCCTGGGGAAGGGGCATACTTAGGGATTGCAGTTACCGCTAAAACGATCCCGACTGATGGTAGCGTGACAAGAGCTTAAAAATACCAAAATGAATCATGTTGTTCACTTTTTAAAACCTATTCATTATAGACACCTTTCCTAAGTCTGCCCTCTGTTAGAAGCTCTGGCGTCCCTGCACAATGGCGGGCACAGATGGCACAGCACAACCAAGGCTACAAAACAATGGATGCAAACACGCCGCGTCAAGAGCGGAACGTCATGGCGCACTCGGTCTGTCAATGTGTTTGTTGACCTCAACCGAACTAATGAAGCGCAGGCATGCAGCTTGACCTTAAGGTTTAAGTCTCTGCGCGTGTGCTTATGTTTTTTTTAACTTTAGATTTCCCGTTCATCGGTATCGGTTGCTCCGCCAGTGTGCAATGGTTTAGACCTTCTAACAATCGGCACGTCACTTTCGAAAGCGGTCTACATGTGTGAACAATCATATGGGCAATGTAATACTAATTGAATTGTTGGTGGGCAAAACGAGGACGTAGCAATGATGAGCGGCAGATCATCTGGCCGCGAAGAACCACTGAGCAGTTAGAAAAAAAAAAAACACATCTCTGTAGCATCGCACGTCGGTGAGACGGTGGTCAGTGGCAGATGGGGGGGGGGGGATGCCAGGACCAACTTCCTTTCAAGACATCTGCATTCGTTTTGGACCGCGGTATAGGACTGCGCAGTAAGGACGGCCGCAGACATCATTCCTGTTATCCTTCCTCGGTGGGATCCTTTCAGCGGGATGTTCCTCAAAAATGACGTGAACATAGCTGTAACATAGAGGAATAGGCCGTTCCCTCAGATTTTTTAAAGCCAGCTAGCTGCAAAATTGATGAAGTTCCGCCGTTAGCCGCGGCCACGACTGGACGCCACCGATGTGAAGTTTAGAGTGCTATAAACCTGATGTCTTCTTAGTGTTTGAACAGCGCAAAGACGACAGGAAGATAGAAGAGAAGAGGACAGGACAGCGCTCGTCCTGCCCTCTTCTCTTCTATCTTCCTGTCGTCTTTGCGCTGTTCAAACACTAAGTATGAACCAACTAGCCCACCGCAGTACCTTGTTGCTGATGTCTTCGACGTGTGTGTACGATGTAGTTGCCCCTTTTCAAGTTACATTGTGTTCGTTTACAATATGTAAGGTAAATAGTAATATAATTCAGGCCGTGAACAAACGCCGTGATCTGATATACATGCCAAATGAACAAACTGCATCTTGCAAGTCGAGCGAAGGTTTGGGGGTTAATATTGATCATCTGGTGATCATTCGACGTGCAACCAATGCCTGTTCGAAAGAAGCCTCCGCCAGAGTGCGGGCACCTAGGGCGAAATTCAAACGTGTGAGCTGGGGATCCGAGGCCGGCACTTAGCCACGACGAGGCGGCGTAATAAAAAGAGATATAGAGAAATCGCTTTCTGATTTTCCCAAATGAAAAGCATGTTCCTTTGAAGTTTCCCGTTTTAAAACTAACAATATATAGACTTTAGAGCCTAGTGGTAAAGTTGACTTGACATAGAAATATAAAAACAAACTCAGGACAATAGACAAATAACATATATTTAACATCGTAAGAACAAGAATCAACTTATATTCCTTTTTGAAATTCCACACGACACGTGAAAGGAACAGAAAGTGAAGCGAGAAGACGAAAGTTCAAAGTAATATTGTAAATAATTCTCTTGATTATAACTTAGTATGGTCTTACGAAGACATTGCACTATCAATTTGAGGGGCTGTCATCAGTAACTACGCCAGTGAATGAGCCAATCTCGCACAGTCAATACCATCCAGCCTATGATAGAAGACAGACGCTTGTTGCAAGTGTTCTAGGCGTCTTCACAACGCTGCTTAAGAATAAACTTGCCTCGATAATTCTGATAAACCCTTTTAACACAGGATGTATCGTGCGCGTACTATGAGCGCGCAGTGCTGCCGGTAACGCGTTACAAGTAATGAAGTTACCGGTAACGCGTCACATTTTTTTCGTTAAACTTTTAACGTATTCGTTATGTTTTCAAAACAGTAACGGGTAATTTACTTACTTTACTCATTTCCTGTAAGGGGCAGTCTAGTTAAGTTACTCGTGGCATATTCTTCCCGACACTTAAAAAAAGTTAGACTTGAATTTGTTTCGTGTTTCTGGGCGCCAAGCCATGTAAACTCTAGAGCTTTTGGCGTTCTTTTTCTGTTTAGGCGAAACCGTGAAAAAGATACGGTAACTATGTTTAGTTACTATGGGGGGAATAATGTTTCTTGAAATACTTCTCTTATGCATACTTCTCAAGTCAAAACAGTAAAACGAACAAATTCATAGCTTAAAAAAGTAACGCAAAAGTAACGTGCAGTACATTTTGCCGTAAACGATAACGCGTTTCTTTTAATCTGAAGTAATATATGTCGGTAACGCGTTCCTTTTATCGGCTAGTAACGAATAACGTACTGCGTTAACTTTTTTCGGTAACCCAATCAGCGCTTTGCGTGACTTCTGATAATCACCGCTTGGTTGCGCGGAGCTGCGGGCTGTTTCGGCAGCGCTGCACTCAAGACACGCCCTTGTGAGCTTCGGGTTTGTCAGGGGGATTGGACTCAAATTAATTTCTTCGGGAGTAGTGTCATGATTACCTTTTATAGAGAAGTTTTCAATCGCTTCTGCTTCTGTGGCGAATGCGTGTATCCCCATGAATTCTTAGCTTTTGGATTTTTAGATCCCCTTGTGGAAACAAAAGTTAATTACGAGGGGACGACGTTTATCGCGTCTTTGAACTTCTGAATTGTTTTTCGTCGAAAACTTTAACGTCATGCGCCCGCAGGGCGATCCCTTGGAACTTTATTATTCACCCCGTCTTATCGTGAGCCCAGTTAGTGAACTCTGCATTGCCGGAAAAGAAATGCGCGCGCCAACGGTTGCCTGCGGAATAATTATGCTGGACTATGTATCACTGTAGTGCACTGTGTTCACGCTTGCGTGGGGGTGCGACGAGAAGAGTATGGACAAATATGCGACATTTTTGAGCCAGTACAAAAATATGTTAAAGCGTTAAACAACTAGAGAAAGAGAACTAACACTTAAACGGTAATTAAATAATAGTACATCACAGTGTCCGTGAAGCGGGTCTGAATTCATGGGGGCTATGTTGCACGTTTTCGACTCCCAGGAGACTAGGAAGAAGGAAGTGACTTAGGTGTGAATGAGCGTGTCTTAGCAATTTCTGCAGATACCGTCATCAGCGACTACACCAATCAACATCTAAAGAGCGTTGTTAACGTCACTTCCTTTTTCCTAGTCTCCTGGGAGTCCAAAACGTGCAACATAGCCCCCCTGGTCGTGGTTGACACTCCGAAGTCGCAATGCCAGGTAGATTGGCGCGTGTGGGCCGGCAGTGGACGACGGGATGGCTTGAAGGGGGTGGTTTGAAGTAGCGTCCGGGCGGCCTTTAAGGCACGCTGTCCAGGCCTGTATTTGTGGACGACGAACTGAAGCCGCACCGACCACGCCTATCGTTGCGGGTCGGATTTTTCGTCCACCGGGTCTTGATCGCTTGTCCTGTTTCGTCACCTCCTGGCTTCCTTCTTCTTTTTCTACCACCGGCCACTCGCGCAAAATTTCCTCCGTGCACATAAAAACACAGTCAACCAGCCACATCAGCATTATTCGTTGTCGTCATCCTCTTTTTTTTCTCCATTGAAATACGAAATCACCACCATCACCCCTCACTCAAGACAATTGCTTCGGTCACACACACACAAAAAAAAAAACTTGTCCACAAACTATATTACATTTTAAAAATGTAACACCTGGTCCGTTCAAACTTTCGGTTTCTCCCACACACAAGCGATTCAACAACCTTGTCATATGTACGTTAAACTCATAGTTAAAAAAATGTTTTGACCATTGTACGCAATTCATCAACCCCAAAGAACAAACAAGAAATTTGAGATTCTTATTTAACAGAGATACGACTCATATAATCGGCGCCCACATTTTCACAGCCCTTGATATATTCGTCTGTAAAGTCGTACTTCATGAGCGTTAAGCGCCAACGTAGTACGCGGCGGTTCATGTGGTTTGCCGAGTTTATGTAGAGTAAAGGCTGATCGCTTTGTAGAACGAATGGTTTCCCCTACAAGTACACGTGGAATTTTTTAACTGCCCATACCAGTGCCAGGCCTTCTGGCTCTATCGTCGAGCAGCCGGCTTCACGAGGTGGCAGTTTACGACTCGCGTAATCAATCTAAAGGATTGTGTATTCCATTATACCGCTGCATGAGACCCGCCTCAGCCTTGTGGATGATGCATCCGTACTAAGCTCGAAAGATTCATAAAAGTCTGGCACCCTTAAGATGGGTCGACTTGACAGTAGTTCTTTCAGTTTCTCAAAAGCATGTTGTTCCTTTTTCACCCAAATCACTTTGTTTGGGGCCCTTTTTTGTGTCAATACCTTTAGCGGTTATGAAATTTCAGAGTATTGCGGGACGAAATCTCTGTAGTAGCCTGTCTGGCCAAGAAACGAGCGGACAACCTTCTTGTCTCGGGTGGCTTGGCAACTTGAATCTTTTTTAGCGTCTCGATTTGCGGTCGCAGGAGGTTATGTCCAATGATGTGAAAGAGGAACTTGACTGATGCAAAGCCGACTTCGCTCTTTGTTGGCCGTATCGTAAGACCAGCATCTCTTACCCGCTGAAAGAATGACCTGAGTGTTCCCAGGTACTCTTCCCAGTTATCTGTAGCGATGGGGACGTCGTCAAAATAGTCGTAGACGTTTGGCAGGCCTTGGAACACCTTCCTCATGAGCCGGGGAAATACCGCCGGTGCAGTCTTGATGCCAAATGGCATAAATCGAAACAGGAAAAGCCCCGAATCCGTAGGGAAAGCTGTCATTTGCTTTCATCCTTCGTGCGTCGGCACCTTCCAATAACCTTTCGAAAAGTGAAACTTTGAGAAGAATCGGCTGCTTCCCAACTTGCGAACATAATGTCCACCTTGGGATGGGTTCATTGTCGGGGACGAGGACCTTGTTCAATTGCCTGAAGTCAATGCACAGCCTCATTGATTCATCCTTTTTCTTTACCACCACTATGGGTGATTGGTACAGCGATTCTGAGGGTTCAATTATGCCCCCCCGTAACATTTGTTGGACTTCATCCTGCTCCACTTCTTGGATAGCGAACGGTATCGTGTATTTCTGTACTCGAATAGGAATGTCGGTGGTGGTCTTCAGTTTGCACTCCACAAGGCGGGTCTTTCCTGGGACATATGTGAAACTTTCCTTGCGCACAGCCGAGAAAGTTGAGACCTGCGCTTGTTGATAAGCTGTTAAGTCGTTCGAGACTTTCACATCCTGGTGAGTTTCCTTCTTGTGGAGTGTCCCAAAAGGTATGTCCTCTTCCTCCACTTCCTCGTGCTGAACCGCGACTGAGGCATGCTGGGGCGTTTGGTTAGAAACCGGTCTTTCTTCGTACTTTTCAACATGTTAATATGGAATAGACTGGTTCTTGTTCCCAGATCAAGGACGTAGTCGATATCATTTCTTTTCTCCAAAACCCTGAAGGGGTCCTTCCAGGTCAGGATCAGCTTGTGATTGGAGGGGAGAAGAAGTAAAACCTTGTCTCCAACAGAGAGCTGGCGCACTCTCGCCTTCTTGCCCTAGTACTTCTTCTGTACTATCTTCGCCTTTCTGAGCTGCTCCTGCGCTATCCGGCCACTGTCTTCTAAGCGCTGGCGGAGCTCGACCGTGTAGCCGTACGAGGTTTTCGTGTTTTCGTCAAGGTGCTGTCCTATCCGGATTTCCTTTAGCATAGACATCGTTTTCCGGACTTAAAGTAGCCCAAGTTTCTAATAATACAAACGAGCGTCGACAGCCGGGACGGCCAGTGCTGTGCCGCGGAAAAATGCTGCGTCACGGGAGAGATTAAGCGCGTGCCCACAAGCTCTTTCTGTTGCGAGCGTCGTCTGCTTGGCTATTCCGTGGACCGCACTCGGCCTCTGTTCAATATATGTTGGCATAGTCAACCGCCTGTAAGCAAAGATCTGAACAGCGCTTGCTTTCGTGATACTGCTCAGGCGTGGCATAAACCGCGCGTCATCTCCAGTTTAATTTACTTTTTTTTTTGTTCATTTTATGTTTGTGTTTACTATTGTGAACACCAACAAAAATTAAAAATGCGTTGTCGCGACAAACTGAATGCAACGATGGATTAAATTATATACCACAGACAATGCTTCGAGGCATCAGAAGCAATCTAGTGCTTTCACCCTGCCACGTGACATCGTGTTTCCCTGTGAAGTTGTACCCAACGGGAAGGTGACGTGACACACTTTTAGCAATGGACTGGCCAAGATAACTCGTAGCGTCGGCTGCGGTACAACACAAAATGAAACGGAGTACAGACAGGGTTTCCGCTTGGGCTTGGTGTGTTGTATTATCAACTGCGTTGTTGCTGTCGTCATCTAGGCTAAGTAGCCGGGTAGTCACAGTTTTCTTTGACCAGCGGACGCGCGCACATTTTTATGGCTCCTCGAGCGCCGATAAAAACACGGGAACGTGTTGTGAGAATGTCGATGGGCGGCATGACGCAAAGGGACATGGAAACGACAGTCGTGGTTACACAGGCTAACGTCAATAGAATGTTGAACGCATTTTAAGAGGAGGGGCGTATCGGTGATGCACTTCCCACATTGCAAGCGCCCTGCCCTCATTCGCTACGGAGCAGGGGCTGTGTGCGGTTAACGAAATAGCCTAGCAGACGACGCTCCCACCAAAAAGGGCTATGTGTGGACGTGCTTAATCTCTACCGTAACGCCGCATTTTTTCGCGGCACAGCGCTGGCCATCCCGGCGGTCGACGCTTGTTTGATATTATTAAAAATCGGGCCACTGTACCTGCCATACAGGAGATTAAATAGTGCAAACCCAACACTGGCCTGCGGCACTTCGCGATACGCGAATAGAAGTAATGCCAAGTATCGGTCCCATCTTTTCGGGCTTTGTTGACACATTCGTGTTATCATCTGTTTCAGTGTGCCATAAAATCGCTCCACGAGGCCTTTGGCCTTTGGATGATACGGCGTGGTTGGCATCTGCTTAAACGATAGGAGACGACTAAACACCTTCATAAGTACGGTTGTGAATGATTTGCCCCGATCGCTGACGATTTGTCTAGGAAATCCTACGCGGGAAAACATCTCGAGGAGAGCTTCCGCAATCCTCCCAGTCTCAATGCTTGGTAAAGCAACTGCATCAGGTTAGCGGGTCGCGTAGTCCACCATGGTTGGTACATAACGGTTGCCCTTCTCTGACATTGGTGACAGTGGTCCTACGATGTCAATTGCCACCCGTTGAAAAGGCGACTCGATCACGAGCATCTTTCTCAAAGCCACGCGGCCTACCAAGTGTTCTGGAACGGTTCTTTGGCAGGTGTCGCATGGCTTCACAAACAGCGTGACCTCCCCTTGTACCACTGGCCAGCAAAACTCTTCGAGCCCTCGATCGGTCGTTCTTTTGATTTCTTGATGTCCAGTTAGTAATCCTTCGTGTGCCACTTTTAGAACGAATGTTCGGAGGCCAGTTGGGACAACGATTTGTTCCATTTCATTTCAGGATGGAAGTCTGTACCGTCGAAAAAGAATCCCGTTTATCAGCACGAACTCGATGTCGGCTGATCTCGAGGAAACCTTGCTTCCGACGGGTGCAAAGCATCTTTGGAGTGTATGATCTTGCTCTTGCTAGGCGCTTAGCTCCGCCGGGTTGATGTCCAGTTGATTTACTTCTGAAACTGGTAGCCCAGCAGTTGTCACCGAAGTCCGCATCGTTACGACACTAGCCTGAAGCTCGGCTTTCTGCTCTTCGAAGCTCGATGAGTAGGTCGTCCCTGTCCAAATTTGTTGGTGCCCAAGATTCTGTCTTTTTCTTAGGGCTTTTTTTGCAGAAGAAATTTGTGGTTTGCTCTCCAATTGACATCAGGATCAGAAGCACCCCGTACGCCATCGATGTTGCCCAAGACGACATCATACAGCGGGCTTTCCATGCAGGTTGCCCTTACTCTGCCCGTGAAATAAAGAGTCGATCTGAACCTCCGCTTCCGGTAGGCATCGTACTGTCCGATCGATAAGATAGATCGATCGACTCCTTCCTGTCAGTTTATCATCAGAAACCAGGGATCGCTTTACGATGACAGAGTTGCATCCTGAATCACGCAATACAATTACAGGGTGTCGTTCAAGCAGTCCTTCAGCCGTTTGCATGCCATCTGTTTGAACATCGATTCTTCTTTCATCCTCCTCTGCTTTCACATTTCTTTTAACCGAATGACTATCCGAACCAACTTTCTCAGGCTCATTCTGAGGCGCAAGGGAGCACGATGCTTGTTCACCCGCGTCTGTCTTGTAAGGGCAGATCTCTGCTTTATGTCCGCTTTGGCGTATTTCCAGCAAACAGTCGACTTTGGGTTGGATCCTCTTGACTTGGACCAAAAGTCTGCTGCACGACGACCTTGTCTGTTGCAAAGGAAACAGGCGGGTCTTCCCGTGGCATCTGGAGGCTTAGAAATCTTCGCTTGCCCCAAAGATTTCGCCTCTTTGTCCTTATTGATTCTGCCAAGATGGACTAGTCCTTGAGCCTCAAGGTAATGATCGCAGCTTCCGCCGCTTGTCAAGTCTTTGGCAGCCTCTTTCTCTTAGAAAGATGGTCAGTTTTTGTGACACCTCTTAAGAAACTGTTCTGACACTATTTTATTCCGGAGTGCGTCATAAGTACGCTCCGTTTTGGCCATTTCTTGCCAATGGTCAAAATATCCCAGCAGACGACCAGTAAACTGTCAGCGAATTTCTACCTCCTCTGGTCTTGCCTCTCTGAACTTGGCCTGGTACCCTTCTTCCGTACACCGAAATCGTTGGAGAAGAGTTTGCTTAAGCACAGTGTAGTTTTTAGCAGGTTCAACAGCTATGCGTCCGACTACACTTAATGCCTCCCCTGTCAAGCAGACTCAGGGACAAGGCAAATTTATCCTCTGGCCACTCTTGGCTCGTTGCCACTCACTCAAATCGTTGGATGTAGGCGTCAAGCTCGTCACGTTTCTCATTGAAAGCGGGGATGAGCTTTTGTGGGCTCCGGTACCCCTGCACAGAGCCAGCAGGTGTACCCGCACCAGACTCGTTCGGAATTCCCTCTACAGCACTTTCTCGTCGCTCCTGTAATCGCAACTGGAGCTCCAGTACCGATCGTTCTGCTTCTAGGCGTGCACGAGTATGGCCATCCACTTCTATAGTGGCTTCGCGTACCGCGTCTAAGCGAGCCCGAGTAAGGGCTTTTGCTTCTTTAGTGGCCTCGCGTTCTGCTGTACGCTGTTCCCTCTCGCGCGATCGCTCTCACCCATCGATTGCTTCAAAGCTGTCCCGGACAACCCCAACTCCTTTCCAACCTTCATTAATTTCTTGGTATCTATTCTCAGCCCTCGCACACATTCGCAAAGTGAAGCTCTTTAGGGTGTCATTTAAGAGCAATGTCATGTCGCGGACGCCAGATATGTAGTGGACCGTGTTAACGGTTGCCTGGGGGTGCGACGCGAAGAGTATCGACAAATAGACGACATTTTTGGGCTAGTACAAAAATACATTAAAGCGTTAAATAACTAGAGAAAAAGCAAATCCGAAAAAAAAATAATTATCGGGAAATCTAAGACTTAAAGGGTAATTAAAGAATAGTACATCACGGTGTCCGTGAAGTGGGTCTCAATTCTGGTCATGGTTGACACTCCGAAGTCGTGATGCCAGGTAGATTGGCGCGTTGGGGCCGGTAGTGGACGACAGGATGTCTTCAAGGGGGTGGTTCGAAGTAGCGTCTGGGCGGCCTTTGAGGCACGCTGACCAGGCCCGTATTTGTGGACGACGAACAGAAGCAGTGCCGACCATGCCTGTTGTTGCGGGTCGGTTTTTTGTCCATAGGGTACTGATCGCTTGTCCTGTTCTGTCGCCAACTGGCTTCCTTCTTCTTTTTCCACCACCGGCCACCCGCATCGAATTTCCTCCGTGCACACAAACGCGCAGTCAACCAGCCACATCAACATCCTTTCTCGTCGTCATCCTTATTTTTTCTCCATTAAAATCCGAAATCACCCCAATCACTCACCGCCGACAGACGCCTGCATACTACACTCCGATTCATTAGAAGGCCGACCGCAGCCGCGATTCAACGTAGCTAAACAAACAATGCAGAACCTGTAGTGTCATTGGGCGCTGATATCTTTGTGTTTTTTTCTATAACCGACTAAACCAATCACCTAAAACAGAGACGCAGAGAACCTGGAGTATAGTACTCTGGATTAAATATTACTCACCACCGACAGACGCCTGCATACTATACTCCGATTCCTTAAACTTCTGCTCGCAGCCGGCACTAAGATGCGACGTAGCCAATCGCCCAAGAAGCATAATTGACCGGTTCAAGCTTGAGTCAGCTTTGTCAGCCGGAGAAAGTTTCCCTTGACCAAGAACCATCTTGCACCAGGAACAAGCTCGGCCCAGCCTGGCTAGCCATCCTGGCAGTCCAGGCGGGGTTCCTTGACGAGCCAATCTTGGCTCTACAGCGTATTTGCGGGCAGGCCGAGTCTGGCAGTTCACTGGTCAGCGAAGGTTGACAAAACATTCTAAATGCAGCCCGGTCGTCAGTGGGAATTCAGAGGTCAGTCAAGCTGCCAAACCATGTAAATACAAAATGAGCCAGGGTGGCACTTCAGCAGACAGCCAAACTTGGCAATACAGTGAATATCTAGCTCGGACAAAGGCGGCTGTTGAATCGTCAGCAAATATCAGCTGTACAGTAGGTTCGACCCATTTTCTTTCACCTCCTGCACCAGTGCCAGAAAGTGCAGGGTGGCGTACTTTCGGTCGTACCTCAATACATATCCCGGGAGTACTGCCCTATATTTCTCTCCACTAGTGAAAAACGTGCAAGTAAATTGAACAAGCATTGTGTAACATGGTCCATTTCCAAGGATGCACTTCACCTAGCTGTGAGCAAACCTTGCAAGCATCATGGAAGGTATGATTTTGTTCCCTTTGGTAAGAATCCATTGCAAGAATCTTTGAGCCAAGAAATAAGATGGTGCACAAAAAACCAACTTGCCAGTACCTATATTAATTCGATTTTTCACAACATTCGATGTCTTCTTGAGTTGATAAACCGCACCAAACAAAACAATCTTAAGTGTGCCGCTTCGATTTCGCTACAAGTTTGCAGATAGAGTGCACAAGAAAGAAGGCTCAGAAGAGTATTTTTTTATCTTTTATTTTTCTTTTAATCTTGGCCCTTGCCACGCCTTTTATGGAAGCCAGGTGTGAGGAGGCTGCTCTACAGGCTTTCATGCAGGATGTTGGAATGGCTATCTGGCAGGCTGTCGGTTGAGTTGTTGGGCAGGCCAGTTACGAACAGTGCTCAGAAGATGGCCTTGTCAGAAATCGTTTTGGCCATCCTCCCAGCCCTGCCTCCCTCACCATGCGGCGCACCAGGCAGGTAGTTCCCAATGGCTCGCTCGATGTCTGCCACGTGCCTTGCACACGGCTCCGTATTATAGCTGTAGAAAGAAAAGAAAAAAAAACGGAACAAGTGAATGTTTTGCACGCCACAATGCAAGGCACGAAATACTTCTAAGGGCCCATAGAAACGGGGGGAATTCTCGTGCAGTAATTTATTCCAAAGTGAGCTGAGGGCTGTCGAGAAAGAACTACATTATTTTATTCCAAAGATGTCGACCATTTACTGGAAACGGCTCCTATCATATCAACTCCTACTGGTGGAAGCCAGTAGGAGTCGATTTGCAATCATAACCAAAAAAGGTCGACTTACAGGCCAATGCGCTGTTCATAAACTAGCTGTATTTGGCTATATAATGTATGACACTGCGCATGCCCGGAAACGAGATTGCAGTGAGAGGCAACGTGTGCGCGACCACGATTCCAACAACAAGCGCCACTGCGGCGGCGTGGCGGCGAGAGATTACAGCCGTGTGTTGGTCAACAAAGGCCTGCTGCGCACACGCAATTCAAAGCTAACTAACTATGCACTGACAGCAGTACTGACTGTTATCTCAGCACTGAAATGTATGCGAACCATGCTAGGAATAAGCAAAATGTGTGCACCGATTGAGAGAACCCAGACGCTTCTCTTACTAGCCACTGCAAAAGCGACGAAGCTTAATGCATGCCCACTATAAGCAGTGCATAATTATTAACTGTGAGTCCCGTGTGGACTGAAAATACTCTAAGCAAGGGACCTAATCCACTGTGAATGGCTGAAGAGAGCATGTGTGACAGACAAAAAGAGCAAGAGGCGAAATGAAAAAAAAAATGTGTAACAGCTGGGAAGGCAAACATGGCAAACTGAAAACCCCTACACCCCTGAGAGGTCAACTTGTCCGCTGTTCCCGGTTGTAACAATCGAAAAAAAACATTAACTTGGAATTCACCAATTAAGTTCTACCGTATTGGCAGACAAAAGCTGGGAAATCTTTTTTAACGATACGAACTAACACATATTTATGATGCAATCTCTTTAGAGTACCTGAAAGATTAAGTTTTTATAATCCAGAGTCCACAGCAATACCACAAATATGATGTTTTGCTTGAAACATCACCTGACTGCCTAAGATCACTAGCCAGGAGAGAACAGACTCTACTTGATTCGAAAATCAAAGGAAATGACTAAGCATGACGATAAACAAAGTGTTCGCTTTAATATGGTCACCAAGTCAAATGTTGTACGAAAAAGGTCACGCCAGTTAACACCCATGTTGACAAACCACACATTTTGTTAAAACCGATCCAATAATCCTCCAGCTTACAAATTAAATAAAACACACGAAGTTGCCATTATTCATAATTAGCAAGGAAGGTATGGGATGAAAACACTTAACAAACAGCCACGGTGCAGTGCTGCCTGCCCCTGAATGGCCACTGGTTGCCCCTGAGACCCCAAACGCTAAAATTCACCTGCACCTGCTTCCACAGGAGCCGTTTCAAGGTGCGTCGCACAGCTTCTACGAGGATCGTGCCATCCAGGCTGGAGGGCTGCTCCTTTTTACGAATAAAAAAAAACAAAAAAAACATACTGCATTTTAAGAATTAAATTTAATTTTATATGAGTAAGAGCAGGGATGGGCAGTATTTCAAAAACAAGTATTTGAAATACGTATTCAAATACTTTGTGTATATTGCATTTGTATTTAATTACAAGTTGGGTAATGTATTTGACGTCTGTATTTAAATACTAAAACGTGGGTATTTCAGACATAATTGTAATTAAATACAATTTTGTGGGCGAAAATACTTCTTGTTTTTATGCATGTAGTGTAGGATATAGTATCCATCCTTTATTCGGCCATATGGCTTTTTTTTTTTTCTCCTCCGGCTTTATTTTAAAGGCACTGTCCAGAGCAGGAAGGAAACTACGTTCTGCACCGAATGCAGTGTCTCTCAATCAAGCACAAACGTTTAGTGATTTTGTGATTACGGTGCTAGTCCAGGGCAAGAATAGTGACGAAATCGACGTTCACAGGCACACTGGCTAAATAAGTGCCGGTGACAGCTTGTGATGCTTTCCGGGTTGATTTCTATCCATATTTTTTCCTGGAACATTCTAAATGCGCGGGTCGTCCAGACTTTCGTAACTGGAGCGAGTTGCAACAATACAAAATTCTCTAGCTAGTGCTGCGCGTCTTGGTCGTCTCGGTTCTTTGTTGGTCTATACCAAAATGTAATCGACAAAAATAGTCGCTTGAAGTTCTGTACTTTTTTCACCTATTACGTCCAAGCTGATTACATGTTTTCGTGATCATAATTTTATTAGGTTACTAGAGCCTCGCACACTAACTCCCGTGTGAGCGATGCAAAATTAAAATGAGATAACTAGAAACCCGTTGCAGGTGCCCTGATGTCGCTGACGCAAATTTTGAGGAATGTTTTTGGAAAAGTATTTGGAGGAGACCAAATACATTTTGTTGTATTTGTATCTTGTACTTAAATGCTTTTTTGGAAATGTAATTATATTTGTAATTAAATACATTTTTGACGAAGTATTTTGTATTTGTATTTCGATACACATTTGCATGTATTTTGCCCACCCCTGAGTAAGAGCATAACTGGCTATGGTATTGTTTCCATTTCACCTAAGTGTAAGCGTAACGTGGCATTGCATTAATCGTGTTGACAGTATTCACCACACAAATATGCGAAGGAAAGTACTGAAGATCTAACGATAATAAATCCTGAAGAAGGGGAACAAAAGGGGCAAAGAACAAACGCAAATCTTTAAACACACCTAGCTGCGTTTGGAGTATTGTGTTTGTCCTTTGTCGCCCTACCTCTTCTCCAGGGTTATCATCATTACCATCCTGCTCGCTTGCACACTTCAGTTACTAGCATTATCATTCATTCATTCATTCTTTCATTCATTCATTCATTCATTCATCTTTATTAGCGGAACTTGAAGTTCTCTGGGGGGCTCGCAAGGCCAGGCAGATGGGCGGGGGTCCGTAAGCGTGAGCATCTGCTAGCCAGCCACCAAGGGCAAGAGGATTAAATTGAAACACAACAACGACAGAAGAACAAACAAGACGAAGGAGCATCGGGACACGTGAGAGTGGAGGCTACGTCACCGGACACGAAGCCCAAGCACCGGAATCCCCGCGCTGCCAGGGACAGGAAAATATCCCGAAGATCTCTCGTGATGTTTAGTGAAAATATGAGATCAGGCAATCCGCCCCTGCTGAGCTTCCATCTGGTTTGCTTAATGTATTCCCTTATCAATATTAATCTAGTCTTCTCTTAGAGTGTCTTCCTTTTGCAGTAGAAGCAAAGGGCATATTGCCACGCTCGTCAGCGAGCGACCGCGCGCGTGGCCGAGTGGTTACCGTGCTTGACTGTCGTGCAGAAAGTCTGGGTTCGATTCCAGTCAGTGGAATGCTCTTTTATTTGTTCTTTCATTGCGTTCTCCTGAGTTCGAGAACATTCTCGTCAGATCGAGTTCTGAATGTTCCAGTCGCCGAACAATCTAGGCCGATTGTTCTAGAACCCAACGCGCGTACATAAGGGACTTCGCGTGCTGATCTGCAGTCAGTTTTCGCCCACGGAGCGACGCCCGCGACGCTCCGTTATAACGGAGCGACGCCCGCGACGCTCCGTTATTATATTTTGTACCCTTTTATTTTTGGCACAAGTTCGCCACATTAAACGTTTATTTCTTTCTGTTTATTTATTGTTTATTGGTCAGCACCCGTGACATTTTGGTGGAGGTGCGGGGTACCGCATG
This sequence comes from Ixodes scapularis, assembly GCF_016920785.2. Classification (NCBI taxonomy): domain Eukaryota; kingdom Metazoa; phylum Arthropoda; class Arachnida; order Ixodida; family Ixodidae; genus Ixodes; species Ixodes scapularis. Next base: position 161,970,422 of record NW_024609868.1, on the reverse strand, counting down.
CCCGTGCAGCGTTCCCCTCCCAGGACCCGCAGTGCAAGCCCGACGGCAACCTCGCTGAGAAGACCACTCAGCGCGGAACCTGAAACTCGGACCAGCCGCTGCACCAAGGGAGAGGATCCGGAGTGCGGTTTGCTCCTGGACAAACCCAAGCCGAAGAAGACGACGATGGACAACCAGTCGCAGACCCCCGTCGCTCCTGCCGTCGTCTACCTACCCGTCGCTCCTCGGACACCGGCTCCCTTCCACGGCGAAAGCCACGAAGACATTGACGACTGGGTCCAACAGTACGAACGAGTGGCCCGTCATAACGGGTGAACACCGAAACAGTGTCTGCAAAACGCTTACTTCGCCTTGGAAGCCACCGCCCGGAACTGGTTCGAGAACCACGAAGCTTCGATCACTTCCTGGGAGCAACTCAAGGCTGAGTTGCGAAGAACGTTCACGAACCAACAACGAAGAGAACGCGCGGAAGAGCTTCTTGAAGCAAAGATTTAAGGCCCTAACGAGAGCGTTGTTAGCATCGTGGAAGATGTCCTGCGACTGAGCAACCGCGCCGATCCCGAAGCATCCGAAGCAAAGAAGCTCAGAGTCTTGATGCGTGGCGTGAAGGAAAACATTTTCGGTGGTCTTGTGCGGAGCCCGCCTACCACCGTCGAACGCTTCATGACGGAGGCCACCAACATCGAAAGTGCCCTTCAAGCACGAGCCAGCCACTATCACCGAGTTCCCGGCGTCGGTTCCCTTTCGCCTTCCGGCTGCAACACCACGGACATCCGCGAGATGATCCGAGACGTCGTCTGGGAAGAGATCAAGAAACTTCTACCTGCCGCCGCAAGCCCAGCTTCGCCCTCAATCGCCAAGATTGTCAGGGAAGAAGTGCAGCAAGCGCTGCAGCCCGAGGTTCTCGTCAGCACCGCTCCGGAACCACCGACGTTGAGTTACGCCGCAGTGGCCCGACGGCCACCGCCTCCTCGTCGCACCTATGTCACGCCGCCCCGACGTCAGTCTCCTGCGCCGCAGCACGACCGACGCCACGACGACCAGGTCCAGTACGCCTGCCCGGAGCCTCGCGCACCCCGCAAGACCGACGTGTGGCGAACGCCCGACCGACGCTTTTTGTGCTTCCATTACGGGGAAACGGACCACACCTACCGCCGATGCCCATACCGACCAGTCGGGCTACGCGGGTTTCACCCGAACGACCCGCGCCCCCGTCATGGCGAACGCGCTATCGAGATCGACGAATACCTGCGACGACCTCAGTCCCCCGAGCCTGCGTCCCGCAGAGAGTTCCGGTCGCCGTCACCGCGACGTAGAGCTTCGCCGATGCACCGACCACGACGTGAAAGCCTGTCCCCCCTCGCTCCTCGCCGGGGAAACTAGGCGCGGCAACCCCTGGAGGTGGAGTTGCCAAAGACGACCGACGTCAAGATCCTCCACGAACGTCGGGGGGCCCCCACTCGAACGCTACCAGAGACCAAAACGACGCCGCTGCAGTGGTGTCCAGTAACCTAAACGTCGTCATCGACGGCCACGACGCATCTGCACTCGTGGACACCGGAGCAGACTACTCAGTCTTGAGTGGGAGGCTCTCCCGCCGCCTTCGAAAAGTCACGACGCCGTGGGATGGACCTCAAATACGAACCGCCGGAGGGCACCTCATCACACCTATCGGGAGATGCACTGCTCGCGTCGAGATCCGCGGTGAAACGTGCCCTGTGAAGTTCATTGTTCTACAAGACTGTTCCATAGACGTTATTCACGGCATGGACTTTCTGTGTGAATACGGCGCCGTCATCGACCTTGGTGAGAACAGATTGACGCTGCGCAAGCCTGTTCCGTCTTCAGAGAAACCTCAAACAGCGTCAGCCGCCATCCTAGTCGCTGCCGACCACTTGAACCTGCCGCCGCGATCAAGTGTTGTCGTACCCTTAGTGGCCGATGTAGCTACCTGCGGCGAAGTTGTTCTTGAAGGCAACCTTCAATTACTCCTAGAAAGATGAATAGGCGTCGCAAGAGGAGTGGCTGAACTTCAGGATGGGCGCACCGTGGTCTGCGTGACAAACTTTCCACAAGAAGCGCAACACCTCACGAAAGGTGACGCTGTAGGCCACGTCGAGGAAATTCGGAACTCCGCCGAAATCGCCGCGATTGCTGAAGAATCATTCCCAGCTCAGCAACACATTACGCCGCCAGCGCAGCTCGACATTGACTGCAAGCTTCCAGGCCCGAAACGACGGCAGCTAAGTGACCTTCTCGCTGAATACAGTGACTGCTTCGCGACGTCGTCGAGGGTGCGCCAAACCACCATTGCGAAACACCGCATCGTTACCGAGGACGACGCGCGCCCTGTGCATCGATCGCCGTACAGAGTCTCCGTTAAAGAAAGGGAGGTGATCCAGGAGCAAGTGCAAGAGATGCTGAATGACGACATAATTCAACCTTCAAGCAGTCCGTTGGCCTCTTCAGTTGTACTGCTTAAGAAGAAGGACGGAACGCTTAGGTTCTGCGTGGACTACCGGCAGCTGAACGCAGTAACAAAGAAAGACGTCTATCCACTCCCCCGCATTGACGACACGTTACGCCGACTGCGCCACTCCCGATATTTTTCATCCATGGACCTGAAGAGCGGCTACTGGCAGATCGAAGTCGACGAACGGGACCGAGAGAAAACAGCTTTCGTCACGCCAGATGGGCTGTACGAGTTCAAGGTGATGCCCTTTGGACTGTGCACGGCTCCAGCAACTTTCCAGCGTGTCATAGACACTGTACTGGCAGGACTGAAGTGGCAGAGCTGTCTCGTCTACCTCGATGATGTCGTAGTGCTTTCCAGCGACTTCGACGAGCACTTACGACGACTCCAAGCAGTTCTCCAAGCCATACGGACTGCCGGACTCACCCTGAAGCCGTCAAAGTGTCGGTCCGCCTATGATGAACTCAAGTTTCTAGGTCACGTGGTTAGTAACGAAGGCGTTCGCCCCGACCCAGAGAAGACTCACGCCGTCGCAGCATTTCCAGTACCGACAGACAAGAAGGCCGTGCGAAGGTTTCTTGGACTATGTGCCTACTATCGGCGGTTCATCCGGGATTTTGCAAGGATTTCCGCACCACTCACAAACCTCACAAAGGACGCCGAGAAGTTCGAATGGACCAAGAAGCAGCAGCAGGCATTCGACGAGCTGAAGCGACGACTGCAGACTCCTCCTGTTCTAGGACATTTCGATCAAGATGCGGAAACCGAAATTCACACGGACGCAAGTAACGCTGGACTTGACGCGGTACTGGTTCAAGTGCAAGACGGCACCGAGCGAGTTATCGCCTCCGCAAGTCGGACACTGTCCAAGGCGGAGAAAAATTACTCCACGACTGAGAAAGAATGCCTTGCTGTCGTCTGGGCAATCACGAAGTTTCGTCCGTATTTGTACGGGAGCCCGTTCCGTGTAGTCACGGACCACCACTCGCTCTGCTGGCTTGCGATCCTCAAGGACCCGTCAGGACGCCTTGCTCGATGGAGTCTGCGACTACAAGAGTTCAACATGACTGAGGTCTACAAGTCAGGCCGCAAGCACAGCGACGCCGACTGCCTGTCCAGAGCCCCCATCGAAACACCTTCCGGCAGCAGCAACGACGAAGACGACGAGTGCTTCCTAGGTGCAGTGAACACCGACGACGTGTCGCGACGCCAAAGAGACGATCCTGAGTTGCGCGCGCTAATCAAGCACCTCGAAGGACGAAGGGGTACTGTCCCCCGTGTCTTCTCGAGAGCCCTGCGGACTTTCGTCCTCCGACAAGGTGTACTTTACAAGGACAACTTCGGAGACAACAGCACACCATGGCTGCTGGTAATCCCCACCGACCTTAGAGCGGAGATCTCCAAGCCTGTCACGACGACCCGACGTCCGGACACTTTGGTTAAAGCCGTACGCTGGCCCGAATTCGTGAAAGGTATTACTGGCCCAAGCTGCCGAAGACCGTTCACTTCTACACACGGTCCTGCCACGAGCTCCAGCGACGCAAGAAACCGCCGACGAAGCCGGCAGGTCTCCTGCATCCAATCGCTCCCCCGACCGTACCGTTCCAGCAGATCAGAATGGATCTACTTGGTCCTTTCCCACCATCGACGCAAGGAAACAGATGGATTATTGTCGCCACAGATTATCTCACACGGTACGCCGAAACGAAAGCGCTTCCTGTAGGGACTGCTGTGGAAGTCGCCAAGTTCTTTATTGAATCCATCGTCCTCCGGCACGGCGCTCCCGAAGTTTTGATCTCAGACCATGGATCATCGTTCATGGCCCAGCTGACGCAAGAAATCCTTCGTCTCAGCCACACCAGCCATCGGCGCACAACGGCGTACCACCCCCAGACCAACGGGCTGACGGAGAGACTCAACAAGACCATCGCCGATATGATCTCCATGTACGTCGACGTGGAGCACAAGACATGGGACGACGTGTTGCCGTACGTCACATTTGCCTACAACACGGCCGTGCAAGAGACCACCGGGGTGACACCCTTCCAACTGGTCCATGGTCGTAAAGTAACGACAATGCTGGACGCGATGTTACCCCACGAACCGGCTACAACCTTCGTCGTCGGGACGTCCACTTCCAGCCCGGAGACAGGGTGTGGGTGTGGACACCGATCCGCCGTGGTGGTCTCAGTGAGAAACTCCTAAAGCGCTACTTCGGACCCTACAAAGTACTTCGTCGACTCGGGGATCTGAACTACGAGGTGATGCCCGACGGAACACGGACTTCGTCACGCCGCGCTCCACGACCGGAAGTCGTCCACGTCGTGCGCCTGAAGCCGTACTACGAGCGATAAGACTCCGAACTGTAATCTTGTGCACCGCTTGATAGGATTGTATTTCGCGAGCCTCGGTATGTTCCCATTTTTTTTTCGCTCTGTTTTTGACGTGGCATCGAGACGATGCCTTTTTAAAAGGGGGAGTAATGCCACGCTCGTCAGCGAGCGACCGCGCGCGTGGCCGAGTGGTTACCGTGCTTGACTGTCGTGCAGAAAGTCTGGGTTCGATTCCAGTCAGTTGAGTGCTCTTTTATTTGTTCTTTCATTGCGTTCTCCTGAGTTCGAGAACATTCTCGTCAGATCGAGTTCTGAATGTTCCAGTCGCCGAACAATCTACGCCGATTGTTCCAGAACCCAACGCGCGTGCATAAGGGACTTCGCGTGCTGATCTGCAGTCAGTTTTCGCCCAGCGTTCGACTCTGCTGCTACGCCGACTTCGACGCCCGCGACGCTCCGTTATTATCTTTTGTACCCTTTTATTTTTGGCACAAGTTCGCCACAATAAACATTTATTTCTTTCTGTTTATTTATTGTTTATTGGTCACGACCCATGACAATATCTGGTAGCAAAACAAAATTAAATTTACAGAGATGTGTGCCCTACTATCAAGGTTTAATCTCCTTGTTCATCTGGTAAGATTAATCATGATTTGTATTCCAATATTGCTGCGAGCACAGCTGGCCAAGTATGCAGCGTGGCCGTGGCCTAAAGGTCATTGTGCTTGCCTCCCACGCCAGGGTTCAATTCCTGGGATCGACGCGTATTTTATTTATTCTTGATATTTAGTGTTCTGAAAAATTCGAGAACTCCGTTGCATGTTCGAGGTCAGAAAGTTCTACGCGCCGGAACTTCTACGCCAATTGTTCCAGAAGCCCACGTGTGTACAATAAGGGGCTCCATTTGGCGAGGGGGAGTCAGTCTCGCCCCAGCGTTGGATCCTGCTGTTTCGCCGCCATCGACGCCTGCGACGCGAGCCTTTTCCTATTTTTGTGGACACAAATTCGCCTCATTAAACGTTTAGTTCGCTTCAGTTTTTGTCGCCTCATCAATTGTCCGTCGTGACAACATAACCGCTAATGGCAGGTTCACATTACGACCGAATCGAGATTTTGGTCCGTGGGCTGTGTACCATGTGACTGTCATGTCACAGATTCCTGCAATCCAAGCATCATCCGCGGATACAGGAATTGAAATAACCAATTTTCGCTTGCAGATTTTCGGCGGACAATTCGCTTGAAAAGCGTTTAATGAACACAACAGTACAACGTTTTTCGTTCTTTCTGAGACGGTTGAGACAAAGATATGCATCGTTGTGTTTTGTGTATTGGCTAGTTTATTTTGTCACGCGATTTTCGGCTCCCCGTGTGAAAGAAGCTGAAGGAACTTTGACCGGCTGACGCGACGCTGGTTGGGGTACTTCTCCGGATCCGTGCCAAGAAGCTTCAGTCAAAACTCAGCTAGCACGTCGTTTTAAAATGACTTCAATAGTACAACTTTATAAAACATCTTGTACTCCCTCATGCCACACCTCCCAACGCACACAGTAGTAGCAATAAATAAACAAAAATATTTTTTGCTTATCTCATCAGACTTTCATTCAGCAAGGCCATTCTTGTGGCTGTGGTGTACAGAAATGGTGAGCGCGAGCACGGAGTGCGTGAAGACGTCTCCCAATGGCCCCTTTACGAGCCCAGGACCTGGTTGCTCCGAAGCCGAAGCCTTCTCGAGTAGGAGCATGCTTATGACACTGTCATGCCTTGAGTAAGTAAAGCTGTATTCCGTTCACTGTTAAGCTAAGACTGTGGTGGCCCCATGTGCCCGCTGAACCAATCAATCGGCTCGCTCTCATCCCTGGTTTTTTTGTGCATAGATATGGGTGCCAGCACGATCATGTGGCGAAAGCGAGATGCATGACTGCGAGGATGTAGCTTCTACAGCAGTCTCAGCTTAGGGGCGAAGAGAGTGTAGTGGTGATTCGTGCTAAGCGTATCACGGTGTTCTTTCCCGCTCCGTACACAACAATGGCGCACAAGTTTTTATCGTGGTATCAAACGTTGATTTCCCTCCTGGACAGCAGTGCCACAGTGTAATGCTAGAGTTTTCCGGTCTCCTCAGCCGGGAACATTTTCGGTCCGTCCTCGCTGTCGCTCGTCATCTCCTTTCTGTGTATGTGCTTGAGGAAACTGGCCGCGGGCATGTCGTCACGCAATCACTTCATTTGCCTAATAGTCCGCCATGTGAATCCGTCAAAAATGGAGCTAGGATGGTTTGACGCGCTTAGGTTCGAAGCTGGTAGCTTACATAATATTTTATTTTTATAGTGACAGAAATTTCTTTTCGGAAAAATGGGTTCTAACAGGGAATTTTACCTTCGATTATTTTATATGTGAAATGTCCAAAGGCTACTCAATCTGCACATCAACTTTTGCGATTACTCTGATCCTAGTAATAAAAAAAATGTTTCTTTGAATTCTGAAGATTTGCATAGCAACCAATCAGGAAACCGTAGTGGAACTATAATACAACCAACAAGAGGTAAAATCGATATTCTTGTTGCCTCCTTACCTTCATTTTATATTTTCCTGCGAGGATTGATTGCTCTTAATCGTCCTACATTCCCGACACAGAAGGATGTAGAGGTGTGAATACAATTAGGGCATATCTTCAATCGTAACGCTCTTCATAAGTAGCTGTCTGTGACAAAACAGAGATAATAATTAAGTTAACATGATGGTGAAATTGAGTTATGAAGCAGTTAAAATATTCTCTGGCATAATTTCTGAAGCCGCGCACGTGGAGCCGTTTATGTACAAGCGTGGGATTCTGAAGCAATCGGCGCAGAAGTTTCGGCACGTAGAGTATTCGGACCTCGAACAAGCAGTAGGATTCACGAGTTTACCAGGGCAATAAATTGCAAGAATAAACAAAAGATACGCCTCACCCAGGAATCGAGTACTAGCTCTTCACGTGGGAGGCAAGCACAATAAACTTCAGGCCACCGCCGCTCGCTGCCAACTTTGCCAGCTGCGCGCGCGGCATTACTCCCCCCTTTACAAAGTGCATTGCACCGATGCAACGCAAAACAAAACAAAGCAAATGAAAAGAACGGCAAACTGAAGAGTCATTCGGAGCACATAAGGTCCACAGTCCTATCGAGCGTAGCACGGCTTTAGGCCCACGACGTAGACGACTTCAGGTCGTGTTGGGCGGCGTGATGATGTTCTCGTTCCGTCGGACATCACCTCGCAGTTAAGATCTTGAGGTCGACGAAGCACCTTGTAGCGTCCGAAATACCGTTTCAGAAGTTTCTGGCTGAGAGACCATGGCGGCAAATCGGTGTCCAAACCCATAACCTATCTCCGAGCTGGAAGTGGGCGTCCGTATGACGAATGTTGTAGCGGCCAGTGTCGACACATTGTTGGGCTTGAATCTGGAGTCTGGCAAGCTGACAGACTTCTGCCCGATGGGCAACCTTCTGGGCGTCGTCGCTTCCGCCGAGAGCTGGTTCGTGGGATAACGTCGCGGCCAGCGTTGTTACTTTGCGAGAATGAACCAGTGTAAAGGGTGTCACCCCAGTGGTCTCTTGCACGGCCGTGTTGTAGGCAAATGCGACGTACCGCAACATCCCGTCCCATGTCTTGTGCTCCATGTCGACGTACATGGAGATGATGCCGGCGGTGGTATTTGTTGAGTCTCTCCGTCAGCCTGTCGGTCTGGGGGCGGTACGCCGTGGAGTGACGACGGCTGGTGTGTCTGCGGCAAAGCATTTCTTGCGTCCCCTGGGGCGTGAACGATGATCCACCGTCTGAGATCGGAACTTCGGGAGCGCCAAGCTGGAGGACGATGGGCTCGATGAAAAGCTTGGCGAATTCACAGCGGTACCCAAAGAAAGCGCTTTCGTTTCGACATACCGCTTGATATAGTCTGTGGCGACAATTATCCCGCAGTTTCCCGACGTTGACGGCGGAAAAGGGACAAGAAGAACCATTCCGATCCGCTCGAAGAGCGCAGTTGGCGGAAGGATTGGCTGCAAGAGGCCAGTGGGTCTCGTCGGAGGCTTCTTGCGTTGCTAGAACTAGTGGCATGATCGTGTGTGTAGGTCACGGTAGAAGAAATACATTTAAGTGGTGACTCTGGCCGCTCTTCATGCGGGGAGCGAGCGGCCAGATTGTGTTCGGAGCTAGCCTCGAGCAAGGAGTATACTCTGTTTCATTTTATGATGTACCGCAGGAAAGGCTACAAGTGCGAGCTCCTTGCTCTGGCGCACATCCCGGCGGCACAAGCTCTCGTGACTTAAGAGCAGCTGCCAACGCTATGAGCTCGCGCTTCTAGCCTTCGCTGCGGTACAGCATAAGGTGAAACGAGGTGTAGTTGTTCCGCGCCGCCGCGGAGGGCGCTGAGGTGTGAGCACCGTGGGTATAAGGTCTCTCCTCGGCGGCTACGGTGTCGTGGGCGTAGCCGGCTCGCCTTTTTCGCGGTGTGGTAGTTGTGTGCGGTCAGTGGCTGGCCTCATGTTTTCCTTTGGTGCTGTGTCAATCACCGGTGCCACCACCGTGCACGAAGATTAGCCTTAACCCGAAGAAGAATTTATGCTATAAGGATGGAAAAGACGTGCTTCGTTGCCAACTGCAATTCGGGGTACCGGAACTGCGCAGAGCGAGTGTCCTTGTTTAAAGCTCCATCGAATGGCGCTCGCCCAGAGCAATGGCGTCGTGCAATCCTGAGGGCCGATCGCAAGTTACTACCTAGTCTCCTCATCTCGTTGACCAAGTGAAGACCAAGCTTGACTGTCTAATTTCTGTCGAAGACTGGGAATGCGAACATGTCTGGACAGAAAAGGCTCAAGAAACCAAGGCTGTGGACTGCTTGCTATCTTATGTAACTAAGTTTTTGAGCGTCAAAATAAAAAAAAAAAGCTACACGCTGCCCTGCATGCCGATCAGCTTTCAACATCGACAAGAACACTTCTACTGAAGCAGCCCTGACAAACGTGAAGAACAGAGGAAGCCTTATACACCCCAACAAGAACCTTTTCCAGCTACTGAAGAAAGCGGAACAGTTCTTCGTGGAAAATAAAAGCCACCAGTCTGTCTACTGGGACACAATCGTCAGTGTTCTGACACATGCACAATAACGTTTCCATGCGCTGAACACAAAGAAGAAACAACTGCCCAGATGCTCCACTACTACTTCAGCGTGCGAATGCGACAACACTGTAAGCATATTACGATGAGTATCAACAAACAAGCTCAAGAAATAAAGAAATCAGCAAAGAAGCGCTCTTCTTAATTTAAGGGCATGGGCGAGAAACACAGGATGTAGGAGATGGCGTTCTTTGGTAGTATGCAGTGAATTCAGTTTTTATGTACATTTTAAAGCAAAAATACTTGTCAGGTATTTTTGTACTTGTAAGACGGGGGGCCAACATATTGTGAGAGTATAGATGAAAAGTGATTTTTGTCTTATAACCGCTACTATTGTTTGACTTTCAGTCACTGTGTTGTCATGTCAGTCAGTATGTCATCATACTGTGTCAACGTTTCAGTCACTATGTGATCATAAATAGGATTTGTTTTCTGCTCACAAGGTTTGTATGTTCCACAGTACAAGTTGACATTGTATGTATATACCATTTGCAATGCTAAAACCTTTACGTGCATCTAAGCAATTATCTAGGCCCCACTATGTAACATTATTAGAATTTTTTTTTCAATAAGGCAGGAGCAGGGTGGAAAAAATTACCCGACCTCCTATAAAGCCACGCAATGAGTGTAAACAATTGACGGAGCGGTTACCAAACATGTTGTTTGACAAAACATGCGAGCACGACCCAGGTGTTTACCCTGCTTACTTTAAATTATAGAAGGTCCGTAGATTATGCCGGTAAGTTTTATATTCTTACGAGCATTTTTGTCACGTTGAGTCATCATCGGAATGTTCTCGATATAAAAAAAAAGAAAAAGGAACTGCACGGGGGAAAAGGCAATCAGTGCCAGTGCGCCAACATAAATCGATCATTTCACAACACAGTACAAAGGGACCGAGTAAAGAATGCATAATTTCCTTCACCAGCCCTTTATACAAGCCTTCACAAGCCCCTCTATACTTGCGCGCCATCCATCCCCGTGCGAGTGAAGCGCGCTTGGTGCGCCGAACACAATGTGGTCGCCGCGTGAGACAGAGAGTCATCACCTAAATGTGTTTCTTCCACCGTGGTGTAGGTGGACGGTTTTGAGGAGAGAGAGAGAGTAAACTTTATTTTTGTACGCCTGGTCCGGCGCTCGTGGCTTTTGAGGAGCTTGGGCCAGCGTCCAACTGTAACCAAGATGTCGGGACGAGACAGGCTGCAAAGACCTCTCGTAGGTCGGTCAGGATTACCGGCAGCCACGGCGACTTGTTGTCCCCGAAGTTCTCTTTGCAGAGTACACCTTGTCAAATGGCGAAAGTCTGCAGGGCTTATGAGAAAACACGTGGCATGGTACTCACGCGATCTTTCAGGTGGTCTATTAGTTCGCGCAGCTAAGGATCGTGTCGCTGACGTCGTGCCATGTCGTCGGTGTTCACTGCGCCTATGAAGCACTCGTCGTCACAGTCGTCGCTGCTGCCGGAAGGTGTTTCGACGGGGGCTCTGCAGAGGCAGTCAGCGTCGCTGTGCTTGCGGTCTCACTTGTAGACCATAGTCATGTTGAACTCTTGTAGTCGGAGACTCCATCAAGCGAGGCGTCCTGACGGGTCCTTGAGGTTCGCAAGCCAGCAGAGCGAGTGGTGGTCCGTGACTACACGGAACGCGCTCCCGTACAAGTACGGACGAAACGTCGTGATTGCCCAGACGACAGCGAGGCATTCTATCTCAGTCGTGGAGTAATTTTTCTCCGCCTTGGACAGTGTCCGACTTGCGTAGGCGATAACTAGCTCGGTGCCTCCTCGCACTTGAACCAGTACCGCTCCAAGTCCAGCGTTACTTGCGTCCGTGTGAATTTCGGTTTCCCCATCTTGATCGAAATGTCCTAGAACAGGAGGAGTCTGCAGTCGTCACGGACGACTGCAGCGCGATAGAAGCTTTTCACCCGCGGTTCCGTTCGTTCCGAATCTGGGAGTCTCTGTTTAATGACAAAACACAGTGTTTTTCTGTTAGCTGCGCCAAATTTTAAAATAAAGGGGGGGGGGGGGGGGGAGTAATATGAATGCGGTTTTCACGGCGTGCTCATATGACTCGGCGGACATTAGATGGGAATATAACCATTACTATTATCATAATAATCAACTAAATTTCGGTATGTAACTTTATAATTAATGTAATTAGTATATATGTTTGTATTACAAACTTCAAAGCGGTAGTATTCAAGGATTGTATTCTGTATGATTTACGTCACCAGCGAGTGTTCCGGGATATTGATCACCGAATTTCGCACTTTTATATCGCTGATGTAGCAAACGTTTGCCCGATTTAGTAGGAAAAAAGTCGTATTAAGTAGAAAATTCGGAGGCGGGTATCTCGGAACACGGAAGGGACAGAAATCTCAACATGTTAAAAAAAGAAAATAATTAGAAATGGCTTAAAGAATAGAGCAATGAAACCTACCAGAACGGACAATTGGGCGAGTTGGTAAGAGTTCATTATAACTTACAGCGCGACTAGGACGAAGATAGACAAGAGGCGAAAACACAGGACAAGCGCTGAACAAGCAACTGATTCTATTGAAAAGAAAATACATATGATGCTGCTGCTCGCCCAGGCATGCCCCTCCGTGGCCCTAGCGCTTCTTCTTTCACTCAACACAATACCAGCCAAGTTATCCGAGATCCAGAAGTCGATCTCGCTCTTCATCAAAGCCACTGTGGGCTGGCTGACACGCAAGGACCCTTTTTATGTAATGTGGTACGTCTCAATCCTTTCTCGGGGTAGTTTTTGGTTGTGTCCGAACATCACTGTCGTTTTGGTAAAAAGGGGTCGTTTTGTTAAAAAGGAACTGCTCACGCACATCTCGCGATGCATTGCCGTGATTCCGGATGCCAACCCCTTTTTAACAAAACGACAGTGATGTTCCGACGCAACCAAAAACTACCCCGAGAAATGATGGAGACGTACTACATAACACAAAATGGCCGCATCTCCACGTGGTGAATGATGGTGGTCGGGGCGACGCTCTGGTGGTGCTGATGAGACTGATATTATTGTTCGTAGGTAGTGCTGATGGTGCTGATATATTTTTTTCGCTCATAGGTATTGCCGAGTTCCGGGTTACGTTTCGACTTCATTATAACTGCTTTACAGTCAGTGAAATGCAGAGCCAGTGGTTCTTCTAGCGGATTAGCTTGGATCCGCTAGAAGCCGACGGAACGCATCTCCACCGCTTAAGTCAACGGTCCAAGTCAGAAAGAGGATGTGTGGTATGGATCGTGGTTATATACGCAGTTCGGCATTTGAACGCAGCGCCCTCTCGTCTATAAACGTTGAGCCAATGCATGCAAAGTTTAACGCGCTTATATACGCATTTGACCGCAGCGCCTTTTACTGTACAGACGTTGAGCGGCTACATGCAACGTTTCATCGATGACATCCCCAGCTCTCGAGTTACTACCACATCTCAGAGCCCCCTGCTCGTCCCGCAGTCGTGGCCGAGTGGTTAAGGCGATGGACTAGAAATTCATTGGGGTCTCCCCGCACAGGTTTGAATCCTGTCGACTGCGCAAACATTCTTTTTTTTTTTTTTAAGAAGACAGATGGGATGGAAATCGATGTGAGCACGGACGCCGGACGGACAAGGCTAGATAGACCCTAAGGAGCTTGGCCCCTAAAACGGACCCTTGTGTGTGAGCCAGCCCACAGTGGCTTTGATGAAGAGCGAGATCGACTTTTTGGATCTCGGATAACATGGCCGGTATCGCGTTGAGTGAAAGAAGAAGCGCCAGGGCAACGGAGGGGCATGCCTGCGCGAGCAGAAGCAGCATTATATGTATTTTCTTTTGAATAGAATCACTTGCTAGTTCAGCGCTTGTCCTCTGTTTTCTTTTCTGTCTGTCTTTGTCCTAGTCGCGCTGTAACTTATAATGAATAGAGTAATTGCACACTAATAACCGCGTCCGCCCTGGTCTTGTCATTTGCGTCCACATCTCTGTGGGTGTTGCTCTTTACACCGTTAAGTGGTTATATATAGTCTCAATGTAACCCTCCATCTTGTGAAATGTGTGTTCATTTGGCTAAAGGAACATCGGTATACCCAATGTGTATTTATAATTTCCGTGTCCATAGAGAGTGTGAATAAGCTCACTTCTTTACACTTTATACTTTACAGATATAGTTAAGTTATCTAGCTTTATAAACCACTAATGTTGATAGAATGTAAATTAGAATGTGCAATAAACCCTTAATCGAAATTCGACACATATCGGAACAACTGCAGTGATTAGGCTTTTGTCTCAACAACGGCTGCACAAAGTCTCAACACTACCATTAATAGAAACTATTTAAAAAGTGGGCCATAGAAATTAATCCAATTTCAATACATATTGTAACAACTGCAGTGTATAGGCTTTCGTCTCAGCAATGGCCATACAAGGTAAGAACAATGCCATTGATAAAAAAAACATAAAACGCGGGCGATAAAAATAAATTCAATTTTGATACACATTGTAACATCTGCAATGTACAGACTTTCACCACAACAAAGTCTATACAAAGAGTGAACAATACCATTGATCAAAAGTATATACAAGGCGGGCGATAATAACGAATCCAATTTCGATAAAAATGTTAACCGCTGCAGTGTATAGACCCGTGTCCGAAAAAGGTGGACACGATGTACACAAATACGTTGTTAGACAGTGGGCAGAGAAGAAAGTCGCAAGGATCGTTAAGAAGTCGCAAAGATTTCAATTGAGTGGGCAGATTTTTTTGTAAGGGGAAGGATGAGTTATGTCGTCGTTCAGCATCTCTTCAACTTGCTCCTGGATCACCTTCCTTTCTTTAACGGGGACATTCTACGGCTATCGATGCACAGGGCGCCCGTCGTCCTCGGTAACGATGCAGTGCTTCGGAATGGCGGTTTGGCGCAACTTCGGCGACGTCGCAAAGCAGTCGCGGTATTCGGCGATGAGGTTATTCATCTGACGTCGTTTCGGGCCCGGAAGCTTAGCGTCAATGTCGAGTTCCGATGGCGACGTACTGTCTTGTTGCGGTGGCAAGGATTCGTCGGTAATCGCTGCGATTTTGGCGGAGTTTCGGAGTTCCTCGACGTGGCCCGTGGCTGCACCTTTCGTGATGTGTTGCGTTTCATTTCGGAAGTTCGTTATATGGACCACAGTGCAGTGGCGGATCCAAGGGGGGGGGGGGGGTGGTGGGGACGATCGCCCTCCCCAAAACGCCTCCCCAGGCAACCCCCCCCCCCCCCCCCCTCCCGGGGTTCTTCGTCAGCTCGAAGAAAAAACGTACGCAATCGACGCGAGAAACAAAAGATTAAAACAGCGGTGGGTGGACGCGCTTGCTGGGCGCTTCCAAAAAAGGGGGTTTATCTCCGTCAAGGTCACGGTACGTCTTCCCGACAGGGACGGCGCTAGGAGTTTCGAAGTGGAGAGACAGTGGGGAGGCGCTCCAAATATCAGGGTCCTCGACTGCAGACACACTTCCAAACAAGGCCAGCACTTCGAGCACGGGAGAAAAATACCTTTTTCTCTCTCTCTCTCTCTGTCTCCCTCTCTCTCTTTTGGGGTTGTCTGCGAAAAATTTGTGCCCTGAAAGCTCCCAAACGCAGACGCCAAGCAGCCTTTCTCAAGGGTAGCGGATTATCCTTCCTCTCTAGCGGCCGCCTTTTCATCACTTTTCGTTTGATGGTTTCTTCGTGGTTCTGGGTTTCTCTTTCGGCATGTCTTTTTAGAGCGCAGCTCTTAGGCGCCCATTCCCGGCTTGAGCGGCGTCGCTGTCGCCGTCGCCGTCGCCGTCGGCGTAACCGCGAGTAACCCTCGTAACCCTCGTGAGGGCTACGAGGGTTACGAGGGTTACTCTCACGAGGGTTACCCTCACGAGGGCTGCAAGGGTTACTAACCCTCGTAACCCTCACGAGGGTTACGAGGGTTAGTTACCCTCAAAAGGGTTACCCCCAGGAGGGTCACGAGGGTTATGAGAGTTACCCTCACGAAGGTTATAAGAGTTAACCTCACGAGGGTCACGAGAGTTGATCTCACAAGGGTTACTAGGGTTACCCTCACGAGGGTCACGATGGTTACCCAGGTCACGTGACCCCCCGGGGTCATGTGACCTGAGAATACCCCCCCGAGGTCACGTGACCCACCCGTTGACGTCATCGCCACTGATGACGACATCAGTGACGTCACCGTCATCCGTATCGTCATCGTCATCATCACTGATGACATCATGAGTGACGTCACTGACGACGTCACCGGCATCCGCATCGTCATCATCAGTGGTGACGTCACCGGCATCCGCATCGTCATCGTCACTGATGACGTTATCAGTGTCGTCACTGATGACGTCATCGGTATCCACATCGGCATCGTCACGTGACCCCTAGGCCACGTGACCCCCCATAGTCACGTGACTCCCACAAGGTCACGTGACCCCCCCCCCCACCCGAGGTCGCTTGACCCACCCCCCTAGTACCCTTCCCTCCTCCTCCTCAAGAGCTGCGCTCTAATTCGGCGTTACAGGGAGTTGTATTTGGCTCGCTTTGAGATGCTGTCGCCCACGGGCTCACTAAAGGTATCTTATTGGCACGGTGCGCTCATTGCCAAGGAAAGTGCGGAGGGGACGTACCGGGAGGAGACGTTCCAGGGGAGGGGGGGGATGCAGCTTGTACAACCAGGTGACCAATTGCTTTTCTTCTCAACTGAGAGAGGAAGCAAATGCTCTTGGTACAGTGTAGTCTGGGCCTGAGCGTCTCCTGAAGACGCTCCGGACCTCCCCACGACCTTGCCTTAAACATAAGCCCGCTTTCGTCCTGGCCTCCATCCCTCACTGGGATCAGCGCCGCAGCGCGGAATACAGAAAGAAGCCGACGAGCGCCAGAAGGGGGAGATGTTTCCTCCAATGGGCTTCATACTGCCTGTGGTACGACTTTTCGAGGCGGGAAGCTAATAAAAGGAAGATAAACGGTAGAGCACTCTAAAGGCTGGAGGCTGCTTACGCGGGGTCCTCAAGCCGACGCCGTAGGCATTTCTTTGTATACAACGCCGTTTCAACTTAGGGTGGCGGGACACATTTTAAGAAAGCCGCCCGCTACCCCTTGTCTCCCCTTGGCGCCGTCTCTTCCAGTTCAACGCGGCTTCTGTGGATTGACGGCAGAGCTTTCGCGCGGCTTTGCAGGAGCGAATATGTCTGTCGAACGGAATTGGGGAAAACAAGCCCTTTCAAAGATGCGAGTATACATAAATTAAATAGACAGTGTCTGTGCCCATTCGAGTGAACACCGACTTCCAAACATCCATGCTGCAGTCGTGATCGGCCTTTAGCCCAGTTGAGATTCGCCGACCTTACAACCGCTCTGCCCTATCATATCTATGCACCTGTCCTCTCGACCCTGACGAATGAGCTAACTACCCAGAAACAAGTAAGTGTTCCTTTGATACAGGAAATATCCAGACAAAGTGCAATAGAATATAATTTGGGAAGATACATTGCTGGTTTAAGGTCTTGTATAAGTTCTAAAGTTATAGTTGCCGAACTGCAACACGCTTTCAAAAATATTCAACAATTATTAGCTTTCGTTCTCTCAAGTTGCATCCAGAACACGTGAAAACACGAGTTTGGGTTGGCACTGCCACATGTGCTGCGCTCTGGACATTCGAAATATACGGCGAACAACCAACGAACTTGCATGGCAGCGTTCGTTTCGCTCACTGAGTGAGTGAATAAACTTTTATTGTAGCGACGTGTGACAAACTCTCGGGTGGAGCCCCTAGTCCGGGGCCCCATATGTGGCGGCGACCGCCTTGGCGCGGTCCACCAGCGATTGCTGGCCAGTGGCCGTGTCATCGGTCAGCCGCTCCTCCCAGGAGGTGGGGGTGGGATTGGAATTGGGTGGGACGGCGGGAATGAGCTGGCACTGCCAGACCATGTGAAAAAGGTTGGGACGGTCGCCGCAGTGCGGGCACTGAGGCGGGCTGAGTGACGGGTGGAGGTAAGAGTAGAAGAGGGGGGTCGGGAAAGTGTTAGTTTGTAGTTGTCGCCATATGACGGCGTCTCTGCGAGTAAGGGAAGGGTGAGGAGGCGGATAATGCTGCCGAGCGAGGCGTAGCTCTGCAAGGTGAGTGCTGTAGGAGTAAGGGGCTGGTTGGATGTTGACAAAGTCTTCCCCTGGCGCCCGGTGTGAGAGGTCTCGGGCGAGCGCATGAGCGCGCTCATTACCGGGGACGGCTGCGTGCCCAGGCACCCATATCAGCCGGAAATTATGGGAGGTGGAGGATAGGAACGGGTCGAGTAAAGATGCAGTGGAAGGATGTAAGGTGTTATATAGGAAGTGCCGACAGGCCGTCTGCGAATCAGTGAGAATGTGAATGGGCATGGAGGAGGAGAGAAAGGAGGTAGAAAGTATTGCCCTGGCGACCGCTCGTTCTTCCAGGATGGAGACGTCGGTAAGACCACGCTCGGTTGCCGCGTGGACTGTCCTGAGATCAGAGTCCACGACAACTGTAATACCCCCGCGCACACCCTGTGGGCTGGCGTCCGTGAAGAGGGCACGAACGGTATCGCAACCCACCGGATACGCGCGTCGGAGGTAGCGCGAGCGATGGTCGCGCCGAGCCGAGTGGCGGGTAGGATTCATATGACGGGGGATGGGAGCCACAGTGACTCTGGCACGCGCAGAGGGGGAGAGACCCTCAGCTGCGAGGATAGCGGGACAGGGTGGAAAACCAAGGGTGGCAAGGAGTGCCCGCCCCTGAGCCGTGCAGCGCAAGCGCGTCAACTGGGCAGCCCGATGAGCTTCCATGAGCTCCTCCAGAGTGTTGGTCACCCCAAGCCTCTCGAGGCAAACGGTGGCTGTGCGAAGAGGGAGGCCGAGAGCAAGTTTCTGCGCCTTCCGCAGCAATACAGACATACGAGTGTGTTCGGTCTGGGTGAGGTTGTGGTAAGGAAGGTGGTAGGTTAAGCGCGTGTGTATCAAGGCCTGGACAAGGCGTAGGGCATCCGCCTCTTTAAGGCCATGTCGACGATTTGAGACGCGACAAAGCATGTGCATAATTTGGTTGCACTGGGTGGTGAGTTGATGGAGGGTTTGAGTTGCTTTGGCGTTGGATTGTAACACAAAGCCAAGCACCCGTATGGCCGATTTACGCGGGACGGGTTTGTCATCTAATGTGATGGTAATGGGGAGGTCGGTCTGTCCGCGAGCGTGTTTGGTCACGATTAGTAATTCTGACTTCGTGGGGGAACAGGTGAGGCCTCCACGCCGGGCGTAGTGCTCGATGGTAGTAGCGGCTTCTTGTAGCTGAGTCTCTATGTGTCCGAGGGAGCCTTTCGTTACCCAGACAGTAATGTCATCTGCATAAATTGCATGTCTGACATCCGAGATCTGATCCAGAAGGGGAGGAAGACCTCGCATGGCAAGGTTAAACAGGAGCGGAGAAAGTACAGAGCCTTGCGGTGTGCCACGGTTTGCCACTGGCGCGGAAGGAGAGCGAAGATGACCAAGGACGAGGCTGGCAGATCGGTCACGGAGGAAATTGCCGACGTAATTGTACACTTTCACTCCGCAGCCTGTGGCTGCCAACTGTTCAAGGACCAGGTCGTGGGAGAGGTTGCCGAAAGCCCCTTTAAGATCTGCGGCAAGGACGGCGCGATATTGGGCAGTGCTCGGCGAGTCTAAAACATCATGTTGGAGACGGAGCAGTACGTCCTGGGTAGAAATGCCACTACGGTAGCCATAAAGGGTGTCAGGAAGAGCTGATGTGTCCGCAAGAAATTTGTGGAGGCGAAGCTGTACAACCTTCTCAAGCAGTTTGCCCAGACACGAGGTAAGAGAAATCGGGCGCAAATTCTCCAAGGAGAGGGGTTTGCCAGGCTTGGGAATCAAAACCACTGTTGCTTCCTTCCACTCCTTGGGAAGGGTACCCGACTCCCACACCTCGTTCAAGTAGGTAGTAAGCTGCGTGGTGTCCGAATCAGAGAGGTTGTAGAGAAGAGAGTAGCGGACGTGGTCAGGACCAGGGGATGTGTTGCGGCGTATGTCGGTCAGTGCAGCGCGAATCTCAATTGCTGCGATCGGTGCGTTAAGATAAGGGAGTGTGTTGGGGGGACCCATGTAGTCCGCGTAACGTGGAGCGTCAGGAGGGGGAAGGTAGCGTTGTCGTAGCTGAGTGAGGCATTGGGCGTCTGTTAGGTTAGTGGCGCGTAGAAGTTTATGAATGCCCTTGGCCCTGTCCGATTTGGCTTGACCGGGCTGTATGAGGTGACGGAGTAGGGACCACGTTCGTGCGGTGCCGAGCGTGCCATTCAGATTGTCACATAGCGCGTGCCAGTTTTCACCAGTAAGGTTGGCAGCATAGTCTGCAGCATCAACAGTGAGTTGGGCAATACGTAGTTTTAGCTTCTTGTTGCGGCGTTGACGTCGCCACCGTTTGGTTAGGCTACGACGTGCTTCCCACAGATGGAGTAGGTGGGAGTCTATATCCGGTGCTTCTGGAGTGGTAGTAAGGGTGCGCGTGTGTCGGTTTAGCCGGGTTTGCAGTGCTTGCACCCAATCGATGAGTGTGTTGGAGGAGGTATAAGAGGAGGACGATGCGCGAAAGGCAGGCCAGTCTGTGATACGAATGTGGCGTGCTTCCCCTGAGAAGTCTTTAGTGTGGATACGGGTTTCAAGAATCGAATGGTCACTGCCGAGCTGTTCCTCAAGGTTCTGCCAGGCGCAGGGTTTAGTGCCACGGTACATGGTAAGGTCTGGGCACGTGTCTCGTGCAACGCTGGTTCCAAGACGTGTGGGTGTCGATGAATCAGTAAGTAAAGTGAGATTCTGTTGGTGAATCAGAGTATGGAGCTTTCGGCCTTTAGGTGTGTCGCGAGGGTAACCCCAAGTCGGATGTGGAGCGTTAAAATCGCCTCCAATGAATGTGGCGCAACCCTTGCAGCGTGCGGCTTCAAACAACTTGTCAAACCGTGCATGACGATCTTGAGGGAGGCTGTAGACATTGAGTAGACGGAGGGATTGGGTGTTACGCTTGCGTGGATTTGCAGGAAGGAGTTCAAGTAATACATGTGGAACGGCCTGGCTGTCGAAGGTTAAGTCGACGGCGGTATGAACGCGCTTGACTAGGGTTGCCATAAGGTGGTCTTTATCAGGATCATTATGTGCCACTTATGTGACATATCCAGGAAGATTGGGAAGGGTACGAGGTGGGGGAGTGTCGCACACTCCCCCGGGTGGGGGAGTGTGCGATTGGATAAACTGGATGAGACTGCAGCGTCTTTTTCGGAAACTTCGGCAATTCCACTGCCATACCGTGAGGTCTGAAGAAGACCGTGCTGTGGTGGATGCAGGGGTACTACAGGTCGCCATTTACAAGGATCGAATAAGGGGAAGGGCCAGTTGAAGAAGTGTAAGAATGCTACGGGCCCATTCTGCATCAACAGATTCCAAGAACCTGCAGGCGAAGTTTGCTGCTGCTTGAAGGTTCAAGACCCACCCCTTGCTTGGAGCTGTGTCTGCTGAAACGGACAGAGTCCTCCGTTTTGTTGTTCTGCGCTGCCTTGGATCGGTGGGCGCGCTCCCTGTAGTTTTCGGATCCTCGAGTGGATTTGCTCCGTTTGAACTGGGCCCTTCTTTAGTCAGAGGTGCCTTTGGTTTGTCCTTTCTGGGAAGCTTGATTAGTGTAGCATAGGTCGGTCTCTCAGGCCGCTGGTTTTCAGTTTTGCTAGTCAAGGTGTCTTGCGTTGTTGAAGAAGACCCTTCACTTTTTCTGGGCAATTCGGGCCAGTCGGATGCTTGAACTGCAGCTTTGGCACTATAATAATCGACTGCATGTTCCTTGGCATAATTCCTCGTCTTTTTTTCTTGCTGCCATTTAGTACAGGATGTTGATGTAGCAGAGTGAGCGGCTCCGCAGTTTACGCACTTCTCTTGAGCAGTGCAGGAGTCCCTGACCTCGTGCGTGTTACCGCAGCGCTTGCACACGGGACTATGCTTGCAGGAGGCCTCACGGTGTCCGTAGCGGCAGCACTTGCGGCACTGGACAGGTTTCTCTTGGAATGGAGTAACTGGATGCCGAACAAGACCAAGGTAGACGAAGCTTGGCAGCGAAGATTCGCAGAAAGAGATCTTAATTGCCGAACTTTTACCTAGCCGTCGCAAACGTGCAACTCTGTTTTCAGGAGATCTTAAGTTGTTAGTGATCTCCTCGTCAGTCAGCGTAGTGTCCACATCTTTGATTACACCTGTGGCGCAGTGTCTGGGGAGAGGCTCGTATGCTCTGACTTTGATTCCGCAGAGCTCTGTGCAGCGTAGCAATCCTCGTGTTGTCTGTCCGTTTCTCACGTCCACGGCAACGAGATTGAGGCGGCTGTTGTACCTGATCTCCAGGATGCATTCCGGGAACGTCTTCGCCAGAGTATTGGAGAGTCTCAGGCTGCTCAGCGACGTAATAACTTGGTCCTGTTCGACTGGCGTAAATATAACAGTAAGTCCTTCAGGTACTACTGCAGTACTGCGGACTGTTTCAGCGCTTGGGCTGGAATTAGGGCTGCTCTTTTTTCGCTTTTTCCTGGCGACATCAGTCCAATCCAAGTCGTCAAAATCGGAGAGTTCTATGTCACTGGATGGCACAATGACTCGCCGCGAAGAGGTTGTAGCGCATTGCTGACCTGGAGTGATGTCCTCTGCGCTATTCATGGGTGTGACCTGTTGTGATTCAGCGATTGAGCTGCCACAGACGGACGAAGGCAGACTGTACTGGTCAGTGGAGGCGCGATGACTGGAATGTGGCGAAGGTGGCGTTGGCCCAGTAGACATGGCCATGGTCGATTCACGGGCACCAGGGCAAGCCCCAGTGCGGCAGACCTCACCGTGGACAGGAGTAGGCAACGTTCGAATGAAGTTCGAATGTTTTAGGCCACTGATCTCAATGACAATTGCTGGATCGCGCTTGCCGCTCCCGTAAGTGAAGCCACCGGGCTTCACTCGCTTGGGATACGATTTGCCGTTTTTGCTAGCCTTTGCTGCGGTTTTCCAGCGTGCTGACGACACGTTTTCTACTCGTTCGTCGTCATTCGCCGGAGAAGTTTTTTGAAAACTCTGTGTATTGTTGAGACTTGCCGTTGTGAACACGTGGAAAATTTTACGAAAGTGCAGTGTCGCAGGAAAAAGGCACAACGCGTCGAAAGGAAGGGCTGGCGGCGTGTTCAAAGCTTCCTTGGCACGCCGAAGTGCCGTGTCTCTGTGCCTTCGCGCGCTTGGATACCGACCAAGAACCGACGCCGTGTGAATGTGTTTAGCGAGTGCAATGTGCGTGAAGCCGTATCAAAAGTACAACTCGTCGAAAGCGTGTCGCCGGTGTCGCGGCGTGATCAAAGCTTCCTTGGCACGCCGAGTGATGCATCTTTGTGCCTTCGAAAGCTTGGATACCGGTCAACGCCGCGCCAAAGTTCTGAACGTGTGTCGCACGTAGATGCCTTTAGATCATTTATATATATCGGCCACAGAGTTCTGGATCGTCCAGCTGTTCCGGTGGGTTGCTATCAATAAAAGGGGGAGATCTGTACCTGTTCTTATGTACTATATTAACCATGGCTATGTCCCAAATCTACTCTAATAGATTCCGTGGGAGCACGAATAGGGCAACGTTGTGGAGCCAGAAGGGTTTTCGAAAGCAAAAGTACAAGACGGCGAGAATGAAAATCTTTGAAGCGCGGCCGATGTGGTCGTGTGCAATCTGTTGACCACTTACAATTAGGCGAGCCGCGCTCAAACGTCAAGTGCAATTAAGTAGGTTGATAATAAGCCAGCACTGATCAGTGATGAGGAGCTGTTGTGCACGGTATTGTGTAAATCGTCTAAGGACGAAAAAAAGACGTACCTTCCCCCCATCTTCCGTCGCTAGTGGACGCTGGATTAAGCTCGTTCCTAAACCGCGAGGGGAAAAGACGCTGATGCAGAGGCACGAACAGCTTCACGCACATTGCACTCGCTAAACACATACACACGGCGTCGGTTCTTGGTCAGTATCCAAGCGTGCGAAGGCACAGAGACACGGCACTTCGGCGTGCCAAGGAAGCTTTGAACACGCCGCTAGCCCTTCCTTTCGACGCGTTGTGCCTTTTTCCTGCGACACTGCACTTTCGTAAAATTTTCCACGTGTTTACAACGGCAAGTCTCAACAATACACAGAGTCTTCAAAAAACTTCTCCGGCGAATGACGACGAACGAGTAGAAAACGTGTCGTCAGCACGCTGGAAAACCGCAGCAAAGGCTAGCAAAAACGGCAAATCGTATCCCAAGCGAGTGAAGCCCGGTGGCTTCACTTGCGCTGCAGCGAACAAGCGGGGAAGCGCGATCCAGCAATTGTCATAGAGATCAGTGGTTTTAGGCCGTCTTATAATATTAAAATGTTGATCCAGAAGAGCGAGGCTCAAAAACGCAACCGACTTCGAATCACTTCTTCTTCGTCCTCCTTCGCTCGCTGCGTCAACAGTTATTTGACGCCGCGAGCAGCGTCGAAGCCGCCGGGCCATTTTTGTCGCTTGTTTGCAACGTACTCGCTCCGCTGATTTAAGCCGCGCTTCCCGTTGCCGCAGCAGTTGAGCACTAGCTCCAACCAGAATGTCTGCCAAGGCAATTTCTTTAAGGTGCCCTAAATCGACTGCTCACGTAGTGTCGGTCTCAAACCCATGTTTCAGAAAGGATAGTGTCACCATAGTTTTCGAGATACTTACCTCTAGCGTGGTCACCCGAAAGGTTTTAATTCAAAAAGTTCATCCCCGACAGGTAAACCGATACAAGAGCTCTCAAGATGTATATTATGTTATCCGAGTTTAGTAAAAACGATAACTCCACAAAAAAATATAAACGCCCCCCCCCCCCTTCCGCCGTTTTACACCGAGGAACCGCATCCCCTAAAATGGAGGTCTGGATCCGCCCCTGCCACAGTGCGACCATCTTGAAGTTAAGCTACTCCTCTTGCGACGCCTATTCCTCTTCCAAAAAGAAACTGCAGGCTTCCCTTGAGCATAACTTCGCCACAGACAGCGTCAATGATCCCGACTGTCGCGAGAACACTCGACCGCGGCGGCAAGTTCACGTGGCTTTCTTCGACTCGGACCTCGGAGGATGCCGCGTTGGATTCCTCCTGTGGGGAAACAGGTTTTTGTAGCGTCAACCGGTTTTCTTCGAGGTCGATGACAGCGCCATACTCGCAGAGAAATTCCATTGCAAAGATAACGTCCCTCGCACAGTTTTGGAGAACGAAAAACTTCACAGGGCACGTCTCACCATAGATCTTGACGCGGGCATTGCATCTGCCGACTGGTATGATGAACGAAAAAATAGTCCGAGTGCAGGCGAGCTGGTGTAAGTTGAACATGATTGTAAACCTGAGACTGGGGGGAAGAGAACACAACAGAAGGTAGTAAAAGAGGAGGCAACGTCTCAAAGACGTTGCCTCCTCTTTTACGTTGAGACGTTGCCTCCTCTTTTACTACCTTCTGTTGTGTTCTCTTCCTGCCCCAGTCTCAGGTTTTGGTATGATGAGGAGCCCACAAGCGGTTATTACTTGAGGGCCTTCCCACTGCGTTGACACTTTTCGCAGGCGGCGAGAGAGCCTCCCACTCAAGACTGAGTAGTCTGCTCCGGTGTCCACGAGTGCCGATGCGTCGTAACCGCAGATAATAACGTTTAGGTTGTTGGACACCGAAGCACGGGCGTCGTTGCGATGCGCAGCGTGGGGAGAGTGGGAGCGCTCCGTCGTTTTTGGAGGCTCTTTGCTTCGTTTGTCTTCGGCAACGCCGCCTCCAAGCGTGGCCGCACTCAGTTGTCCCGGCGACGCAGGGGACACAGGCTCTTTGGGCAAAATTGGAGCGCTGGAGACGCTGAACGTCGTGGCGATGGTGAGCGGGATCTCGGACGAGAAACGGCGCTGAGGGGGCGAGCGTCGGACCTGATGTTGCTAAGGCGTTCGCCATACCTCGGGCGTGGGTCGTTCGGGTGGAACCCACGCAGCCCCGTTTCGGCATAAACAACGGCGGTAAATATGGTCGACTTCCCCGCACTGAGAGCCCAACGGGCGTCGAGCGGCCTTTCTCCACACGTCGGTCTTCCTTGGCAAGGGTCGCTTCGGGTGGACGTCCTGGACTTCTCCTTCCTGGCGTCAAGAATACTGTGGCATCGCAAGGTCTCGTTGGGGTGGCGCCGTGGCCTGGTGAACTTCCTCGGTGAACCTCGTCTTGGACGACCTCGGCAAGCGAAAAAGGATGGGCCATCCGCAGCAGGGAGAATCTTGCGGAGTTCTTCACGGACGACTTCACGGATAATGTCACGGACGCCGGGAGGTCCGTACCCAGGTCGGATCCGGATGTCGCCGGAGTAGTTCCGCCAGGGTGTCACTGGTAGTTTCTGGCACGTACTAGAAGGGCCCGTTCCACATTCGTCGCCTCCGTGAGGAACTCGTCGACTGTTGTCGGAGGATTGCGGATAAGACCACCCAATATCTCACTCTTCCCACCCTTCATCAGGTGCCGCAGCTTCTTCCCCTCGATAGCCTGCGGGTCGGCGCGGGCGCTCAGGCGAAGAACATCCTCGACGGAACTGGTGATGTTCTCAATTGGGCCTTGGGTCCCTGTTCGCAGGATATCTTCGGCCTTCTCGCGTCGGTGTTGGCTGGTAAACGTCTTCTTCAGTACTAGCTTACACACCTCCAACGAAGTTAAAGAAGTCTCGTGGTTTTCCAGCCAGTACATTGCAGTCCCTTCCAGAGAGAAGTAGATTTCTGCAAGCACTGGTCAGGTGTCCCCCCCCCCCCCCCCCCCCCAATTGTGGCGCGCCACACGTTCATAGTGTTGCAGCCAGTCTTCAATGTACTCGTGGATCTCCCAATGAAAAGGCGTCGGAGTCCGGGGTGCGATGAGATGGTTTACGACGGCGGCGACGGCTGGGGTCTGCGACGACTGGTTGTCTATCGTCAGCCAAGAGTGCTTGGTCATGAGTGGCAAGGGTCCGAATTCCGGGGTAGGCCTTGGTTGCGGCGACATAATCGGGTCTTGGTCAGGTCTTCATGTGATTCTCGGAGGGTAGAGTTCCGACTTGCAATGCGGGATTTCGGAGGGGTTCACTGCACGGACATGCGTTACCCTGCACCTCCTCCAAAATGGCACAAATGATGAGGTAACGAAACAAAAACAAAAATAACTGAGCAAACTGTCACGTTTAATAGGACAAACAAATGCCGAAAACCAAAAAGCAAACCGAGGATTAGAACAGAACGTCGCGGGCGTGGAAGTCGGCGTAACTGCAGGATCGAACGCTGGGGCGAAACTGACTGCGGCTCGGTATCCGGAGCCCTATGTTCACGCGTGGGATTCTGAAACAATCGGCGTAGAAGATTCGGCGCTGAGAACATTCGGACCTCGAACAACCAACATGATTCTCGAGTTTACCAGGACAATAAATTGTTAAATTGTAAGAATAAATAAAATACACGTCGCTCCGAGGAAACGAACCCTGTCTCTTTGCGTGGGAGGCAAGCACGATAACCCTTAGGACGCAGCCGCGCTCCTACTTGGCCAGCTGCACCCGCGGTTATATAGTGAAAACAGGTTTGATTTTCATCAGGACAGCCTGAACGGCGGGATTGGTGGGACGCCTCTCTGCCGCCTCAAAATCCTCCATTGTTGGCAACGGTAATATTAAAGACCGGCTGGCTGCACCGGTGCATGGAGCGGGCATTGTGCTTGCTTCAGCTGAGCAATGCGGGCCCCCAGCTGGTCCTGGTTAGCCAGGACCTGTGCTGTGTCTTGGCGGAGCAGGTGTACCTCGTGGCGTACGTCAAGGAGAATGTAAAGAAGTTCTGACTCGTACGCTAAATTAGAGGCAAAGTAAATTATATTTGTTAGAGATATACGAACGAAAAAGTCGAAATCGATGCGATACCATACGGTAAAACAACACACGGAAAACAACAAGAAACAAAGATGAGAAAAACGTTTATTATTAAAACATGGTTTGCGAGTATTATGCAATTGATGGAAGCAAATTCAGACAGTCCTGTCAGCGGCTCTTTCCTCGCACATATTGTTTACGACACAGCAATAAATTACTCTTTGTTTCACCTTTTGACAGACAAGGAAGCTACAAATCATTAATGTGATTCTGATATAGCGTAAGTTTCAAAAGCAAGGGCAGATTTATCAATAGGCAGAGCAGGCACTATAGGGCGGCAGAATTTAAGGGGGGGCCAATATGTGACTGCCCAAAATTAGTTGGCTCTATACCCGTTTTCACGTCAAGAACCACGGTAAAAAAAAGTTCGGCTTCTCGCAGATCATTACTAATTTTCCCCTTTATGTAGTAACTTAAGATACGTATAGGTGCATTTTACATCAAATATATGTTATCTAATCAAAAAGCACACGTATCAAACACCGGAAGCATCGCTTCTTGCTCCGATAGCCATATATTGTGAGAACTACTACTTGCCGCGTACGGACAATGCGCAAAACATCCTTTTTTTTTTTTTGGAGGTGAAAGCGGCTATGCCTACTTTTAAATATTTTATCCACAAATTCAGCCCTCAAAAGTGTCGTGAAATGCCCTATAGTTGTTGGTACTTTCTAACCTTGGCCTGCAAATTCTGACTGTTACTCTCAGGAGACGTCGAGGAAAACCCTGGGCCTGACGAAAATGTCGAAGAATTGCTTCGTCAGATATTGGCTGATCAGAGTGGCATCGCCGAGGACGTCAAGGAAATTAGATAAAACCAAGAGAATATGAAAGCTACCCAGCCACGTCTCAAGAAGAGCATAACATATATTAACAATAAATTCAACAAACTTGAAAATACAGCGAAAACAGTACAAGGACTGAATAAAAACGTGATAGAAATTAACAAGAAGGTTCACAGTTTAGAAGAAACAATAAAACATCAGAACGATCAACAGGTTGACTTCGAAAATCGAAGCCGAAGGAACAACCTGATAATATACGGACTACCAGAAGAAGTTAAAGGGAGTGGAGATGGTTTGAAACAGAAGGTGATAAAATAATTGTTTGAGGTTAAGCTTCGTGTTGAAGTCATGTCTTTCTAGCGGATCCACAGATTACGATACGAACGAAACGAATCATGCAGACCAGTTGTCATGAAGCTGTTTAACTGGAGCGAAAAGCTGTCAGTGCTGAAGAACTGCAAAACGTTGAAGGGAACGACTATCAGTGTCAGCAGCGATTATGCCAAGCAAACCAGAGAAAAAAGGAAAAAAAGCTATGGAACAGCGCCTCGGCGAACAGGGCGGATGGGCATGAAGTGTTTCTAGTCTACGAAAAACTTAAAACCAATAATCAGAGATATCAACGGGACCCGAAGCAGGATCAACGTGTCCTTGAAAGAAACCGCAGTGACCGGGATAAATGACAAAAAAGCAAGAACACGCACAGGCCGCACTGCGAGTTATCAACTTAAACACACGAAGTATATTAAACAAATTCACTTACGTGAAAACCGTGCTGCAGTGTCACGCACCACACATACTCATTAAAACAGAAACATGGCTTACGCCCGACGTAACGAGTGATTGTGTCATGTCACCTAATTACAAATAATAAGGAAGGATAGCGCCTCTCGGGGGAGGAGGTGTCCCAATTGCTGTTAAGGGTGATTTACATTGTATTGTCTTCGAACATTGGTTGGATGAGATGCTCTTTTGTAAAATAAAGTATTGCAACTTATCTTTTCTCGTTGTCGCGACATATCCTACCCCGAACAGCCGCGTTAGTTTTCTAGAAGACCTCGATCTGATACTGCATAAATACGTTAATGACAACACGAGAGTAATGTTGGCGGGCGATTTTAATTTGCCTTGTGTTAACTGGGAACTTTTGCGAACTGAAAGTGTGGACAAATCAAATGAAAAAAAAAAGCTTGAGATTGCCTTCAGCCATAGCATTACCCAAACAGTTACCAAACAGGTACCGACATGTCACAAGCAAGTCGCTTACGTCAAGTTTTTATTCTGGTGCTCGTCCCTGCCTGGACGATCCACACGCAGCCCTATCAACGAGTCGATAATCTGCCTCTACCCATCGGAGTCTTGGCATCACTTCAGCTGCCGTACGCCCCCCTGATCCTACCGCCGCTGGATACGTTCAAATTCGACGGCACAACCTGGCAACCACAGCTTGCGCCAGATAACCAGAAGGCAGAAAAGCCGCTGCCCGGCACTTCCAGCGAGGGGCCCGGTACTGACATGTCACAAGCAAGTCGCTTACGTCAAATTTTCATCCAAGCTGGTCTTGTTTACAAACCCGTTGACCACCACAGTGTTAGACGTTGCTTGTCGGTGCTGAGCCCCTTTGCTTTTGTCTTTATGCTTTGTCAGTTCGAAGCGTACAGAGTCTACGTGACTTGTGTATTGTGTCACGTAGCATCCATAGTAAAAAGGATAATGCTGCTAGTTTCAGGCAATGTAGAAATGAACTCTGGCTCGTTCACTCAAGAGCGAACTAACAGAATACTAGAAGCACGGCCACTCCATTAGGACTCCCCTTGGGAGCCGCCTGCCGTATGCTTCACTCCGCCGGTGAGAGCGATAGTTCTACTTTACCCTGCAGCGCCAGCCGTGGCGCTCGTTATCGATGAGGGAGCATATCGAAGAACTATATACTTCGTTTCAAGTTAGTATGTACTTGTTAGCCGCGCGTGCTAAAAGCGCGAGATAGTTGCTTCGAAGGAAGCCTCGGCGGATGCATGAGCGCTCGTGCAGCGAATGCTCCAGTCAAGGCAATAAAGGCTAGCCGCTCGCGCTAGCACAGCGTTCGCGATTAGTCCATGCTAAGGTAAGACGAAATATAGTGAGAGAGGAGCAGTACGCCCGGCCTGGCCCGGTGTGGCCATTTAGATTTTTTTTTTTTTCGGGAAGCCGCAAGTCTCAATTGAAACGAATGCCGTATTGCATGAATGATGTGACAAATCTGTGTAGAACAAAAACACATGATTCTTTCTGCGAAACGCTCACCCGGCTGCAGGCTGCGCGTTAAAGTTGCATTCTGCTGGCAGTATGAGCGAATTGTCGCTTTCTTGTTTCCGTAACTGTTGCCCCGTTTCTATTACCTCTGTAATATAGGAGTTATAGTTGAATATATCTAGGCCGTATGATTTCCGGTTTGAACCGACGCTCGAGCACGCGCGATCTGTGCCATTTATTCATCGGTGAAGGACAATATCAAATCGGATTCCTCGTGCATAACTTCAGTTATATAAACTTAATTGTTCACAAAAAAAAAAAAAACAGACCAAGGGAGTCATATAGTTCATAAGCGGAGTACCTTTCGGGAAAGAGGCTTCCGCGAACGCCTCAATATAATCTCTAGTGGGCTGTTTAGGTCACCAGCCCAGTTTGCCAAAAAGGTCTGAGCAGTTTTCTGAGAAAGAGCTCGCAGAGCTCTTCGCTGTGGCAGGGGTCTCGGCAGTTAACACACCACATCAGCGGGCAGTCCAGATGGTGTGGAAGCACAGCGCTCGAGAGAACCTTGCAAATCCTTCCACAACCACGAATCTCTGCCGACTGTAGAGCCCTCTCGACAAAGGTGCAGACGAACTTGCACAGCCAGACAGCTTCAGGTCGCGGTTAGCTGAGTTCTCCTTGGTCAAGGCTAAACATGGACTGATAGGCTCCGTCATGTGGTGCATTTCCCTTTAGTTGCGCTTGCATTCAGGACACGTCACCTGCAAAGTTTAGCGGGTTCTACACACTAGCCCTCCTTGCTTTCACTGAGAAATTTGTATTGCTTTGCTAGGTTGAATGTTTCAGCTAATAACTTTGAAATTACGACAATTTCTACAACTAGAAATGGTCACCTTTTGTTCACAAACGAAGGCCAAGTAACCAGCCATGTAAGCCTGCGGTGCAAACTCAAGTTCGGAAGAGACTTCATTGTACTTCATTAACTGCAGGATTTGCTGTTTCACGAGTGGAGTTGGCACATTTCATCGCCGTCTGACACTCAGAACTAGAATGCGCATTTACATTTCCGGCAGCTTCAAAATGCCAACACAAACCACACATGCGAGCGCAGAGTGACACTACGATATTTTCGCCGGGCACAGCGTTGCATAGGTGGGGGCAAAGCGAGTTTTGCTGCCTTCTGCAACCGCGGCAGCGCCTCGGTATCGGCGAAGCCAATGACAGGCAGTTATTTTATCTGGGTAGCGGAGCAAGAGCGCGTTGGGCCCCTTCTCTATATTCCGTTTCACCTTATGCTGTACCGCAGCGAAGGCTGGAAGCGCGAGCTCATAGCATTGACAGCTGCCCTTACTGCACGAGAGCTTGTGCCGCCGAGATCTGCCCCCGAGCAAGGAGCTCGTGCTTACAGCCTTTCCTGCGGTACAACGTAAGGTGAAACTGAGTATAGCTTTCAGCTCACAAGACCGCTCACCGATGTGCAGCGCCCCAACGGAGAATGAGAGAAGTTCTCCTCTCCCGCGCGCTTTTTTGTTTTCGGATAAACATCGGCAAGCCGCACCAACGGGGGGGATCGAGTGGCCGTGCTAGAAGTCTTGGAGATACAACAGGGTATACACAAAGACCAAGAGGTAATTTTGGCAAAAATGTCGGCAATCAAACAAACACAGATATCGGTAAAAAAAAACTTACATCTGTGTTTGCAACGCTAGAATCGCCTAAAAAAGACGTTACTTCACTGAAATCCCTTGAGACTAAAGTGCAGCAAATACAAGTTGCATCCACGGAGCTTACCGAGCAGTTAAACCAGCTGGCAAACAGACGTGATGACCTAAAAACTCGCTATCGGAGAAATAATCTCATTTTCTTTGGTGTTGCCGAGGACACAAATGAAACATTGGCAACGTCCGAAACAAAAGTTCTGCAGCTCTGTGAAACTGTGCTAGGCATCAAAATTGACCATTCAGATGTGGAACGCGCTCACCGACCGGGTAGACGCAACGCAGAGAGGTCCAGGCAGGTTCTTCGTTCAAAACAAAACAAACTAAACTATCGCAAACGCCCAAGCTAAAAAACAGCGGAATATCTATCGGCGAGAACTTCTCTCTAAACGTGCGTCATGAAAGAAGCAAGCTTCTGGGATTTGCCAGGACGCAAAATAGTCAATTTAAACTACGCTACAACAGACTAATTATTGAAAACAAAGTATTTTACTTGGACAAAAATGAACCGAGAGTAAAAGAGAAAACAATCTAGCAACTAGCGCAACTTCCACGGAATCCCTTCAAAAAAACAATAACTGTGAATGAGATCGGTGTACTTGTTGTGAATTGTAGTGTAAAAAATAAAATTGATGACTCAGCAGAGCTTGTTAATCTGACAAGGCCCAATATTGTAATGGGTGCAGAGTCCTGGCTTGATGACTCAATCATAAGCGCAGAAGTTTTTGCACCTGACTATAGTGATCGACGAGAGTATTCCTGCTGACTTCAAACACTCTGCAAATTCAAAACCTGGTTTACAATACTTCAATTTCGTCCCATAAGATAAATGAAAACCACGAAAACGAATTAAAATTTTTTCTAGATATGGCTCCTTACACAGCATAGGATACTCAAAGGATATATTTTTAGTGTGTTTCCAGAAAACAGGCCGTTATGGGCACTGCGTGATAGCAGTGCTTTTTCAAGATCAGCGTGTGCAAAGGCTTCAAAACATTTATGTATGTACAATACTTTGTGGTGTCTGCTACTGGCATGATAAGTCCACTGTTGCTTACAACATTCTCAAATTTAGTGCGAAAGCACCATATGCCCTCATGATGAGAATATGCACAGTACCTGCACGTGGAAAACCAGTTGTCATGATTCGACAAACGTCTCTACAGAGCAAAATTAGCTATGGCTCTAAAAGCCGCAATGTCAACGAGAGAATAATACTCAGGACTCAACCCTTTGTGTGTTTCGGTCTATGCGCTGAGAAGCTGAGTGTGAGGAGGGGACGTACAGGGACGTTAGAACGCCGAGCTCTGATGCGAATAATTAGTGGGCGACCTAAAGCTATCTGTCGCTGCACTCATCGAACGCGTTTGAATGCGAAAGTCTAACAGCGGACACTGGCATTCCGCATCCGACGTGTTCGACGAGTGCAGTTGAAACAAAGGCTTTAGATCTACCTATTAATCATTCCAACCAAAGCTCAGTGTTTTGACATCCCCGTGCACCCTCGTCTCGTCAGCTCACTCAGTTTCTCGGCGCATAAGGTGACACCTTCATATAAAGAGTGAAAGTTTGAAAAAGCAACTTTAACTGCTGCTTGAGATTTCCAAATATGTCCACTGTACGTAGAGCCTCATTCACACAATTGCATTTCTATTGTGGGAGCCACTGGTTTCCCTCCCCCGAGAAGGCGTAAGCCGAGGACGTTCCGGGCGAAGCCGTCTGACTTCGAGCCCGGTCGCTCCGTATCGTGTCGGAGAGACTAAGCCACCATGCTGGTTTAATTACTCTCTCGCATGCTCCTTCGCGCGTCTCTCCGATTTCGGGGGAACAGCGAGACCGCGCGAGGAAGAGTCGGGCCTGCCCTCTGAGTGGACGGCCGTCTGGTCGAGGAGTCCTGGATTGGACTCCGGGCAACGGGTCGAGTTGCGGCGCGAGCTCGTCCGACTGGCGATGACTCCACGTTAGTAATTCCCCTGGCTCTGACAGTCGGCGTCCGCACTTCCTGTGGATGTCCGTCTGCCGAGAGCCCTGGCCCTGAACTGCTGCGACGACGGGTGGCGGCGCGAGCTCGTCCGACCGGCGATGACTCCGCTCGCAATTACCCCTTTGGCGCTCAGCTCGGCGGGCGCTGCGAGCACACTCTGTCCATGGCTCACTTAACCACAGTTTCTTGTTGGGGACCCCTAGTACTCAATAAACGCTGTTGGATACCGGGACCATCGTTGTTGGCATGGCGTTGGCCGAACCCGGGGCGGCGACCGCCCTTGCTGGTAGCCCTCGGCCGCGCTGTGGGACGGGCATCGGATTTCCCCTTTGAGTGGACCGGTCCCCGAACGTAAAGGTGCGTAATCCTCCCTACTTTTATTCCCACACGCTACGAACGACTGAAACACGACCAGTTTTTTTACACTCATGTGACTGCCTTCGACCGGCTGCATTGCTGCGCTGCCGGCCATAAGCTGTCGCAAGAGGCTTAAAGATTTGCTTTGTCTCAGTCGGTCCTAGCCAAATGCAAGTGTGTGAACGGGACTTCATAGAACCTATAAGAATGAGCATGCGCAGGCGTGTCGCTAAATAGAGACATGGTAACCTAGCAAGTGCTACGCTCTGTGACGTGCGTCTGCGGTGCAAAGCTATGGCTTTTTAAAGAACAGAGATGCTCCAGGCAGTGGCATAACAAGGGGGGGCGACGCTCAGGGGGGTGTCGCGGGGGGCCGCGAAAGCGGGAGGGGGGGGGGGGGGGGGAAGTCGCGGCGGGCCACGCGAGAGCGGGGGGGGGGGGGGGGGGGGGATGTCGCCGCGGGCTACCGTTCCAGGTGTCGCTGACCCTCGTGACGCCGCTGGCTCGATCTTGTCTGCTACACTGGCTGTTGGCTGCTGGCAGTGGAATGCAACATGTGAGGGAAAACGTACACGTGAAAACGCTGCTCTATGGCGAAAAACACATCTTTTGGACTAAAATATTACAATTGTAATTATGCTCCCACAGCGCTCGCACATGATTACCAGTCAAGTTTCTGACGTTGCTGTGAGGTTCGATGGGCTAGCTCAACAAAATCTAAAATAATCAAATTCTCTGCACTAGCATTTCAAAGTCATCACAGTGTTATCGATCACAGCGACTGATCAAGTTATGCTTCAAAATTTGGGTGGGCTTTTTGTCCAGTCAATATAGATGAATAACTGGAAGTTATAGCTGTGTGCGCGATTGCTCAGCGCGTGCTGACGGCGAGCCTCCACAGTTTTTTTTATAAAGTGCATTCCACACCATCGAGATTGCCGGTCTTAGCAGCCTATTAATCTGAGCTAGTTTTGAGCTGGCGCTCTAAAAATCGCCCTCAAATATGGCGTCCACTGAATATCTCTTATACATTTTAGTATGCTAGGTGGCGGTTGCGTCATCCACTTTGGGCGACGTTATGTGAAGGTGGAGAAGGCTGTTCACGGGCCTGGAATATTTTGTGTGGTGTGTCTAAAGCCACTGAATCCGGGAAAATTACCGCCAAGCTCACCGTATGGTCGCCATTTTGGTCCGTGAAACAAGCAATTTCTCCTTGACCCCTCTGTTCTTGATGAGCTGGTCTAAATTCGCTGGTGACGGTAGCTTTATGAAGACGTTTCTTGTATGCCGAGATTTTGCTACCCACACACCGGCGAAACAAGCGTACATCTTCGTACCGCTACCACATGCTGTGTCGGTGCTGGGAGGTACTGAAAAATAAGTTTACTCTTTAGAAATGCGCGAGAAGAACAATATATATGGAAGGGATCCGTGGAAATGGGCATGATTGATAAGTTTATTGCATACACAGTGACAAAGATGCTTATATCCCAGAGGGCAATTTACGTCAGCAGGACATCCCACGTTCGTCTCACCTCGGACATTTAAAAGTCCACCGGATGTCCATTTACCTCCGAACGACGTCCACCAGATGTCCATCGAATCATCCGATGCAAAAACTCCGAACGTGGCACGGCTCATCCGTGGCACGTCCTTAGACGGATGTACGAAGTTTGCCGGAACACGCACCGAATGACCCTCCTGTGCAGAAATATTGCATTTTCTTGAGAAAAGTATTAATGCATGCCATATGTCCAATATTAGAATAATTATTGTTTGCTCTTTTTGCGCTCATGCTTAGTGTAGTACTATTGTCGAGTTATCCATCTGCACTATATATAGAAAATGCACATACACGTGGTTCGATGATATCATGCACTAGTTTACTTCTGCATTAAATTCAGCTGCACTAAATTCAGCTTCAGCTGGGTTTGCATGAACCCTTTCAGTAAAGCGTAACACTGGAGTGAACGTAATGTGGAAACAAAGTAGTCCATAATATCATCGGAGCATGTTTATGTGAATTTCGCATATATAATGTAGACAGTTAACCCGACAGAAATACAGCACCGAGCATGAGCTTAGAAAACCAGACTAAAATATACCAAAAGTAGGTTTAGTATTTCCCCTAGTAAGCTAAACTGTGACAGTGTGTCTGCAAGTAAACTAAGACAAGTGGAATTTCTCTCGAACTTTTCTTGCATGTACAGTGAAGGTACCTGCTTTTCTTATGGAGCTTGATTGGCACAAATAAATAAATATTGACGTTGGCAGACCTAGAAGACTTAACTTAAACAAGTAAAACCAATAACTATAAAAAGCACATGTTCAACGCTGGCTGGCCTTCTATATTCTCGTTCTGGGGCATGTCTGAGCAATGACTTTGTTGCAACTTCGACGTCATCCTTTGTTGATTGTGTAAACCTTTTTGCTGCAGCTGGAAGAAGAACAGTATAAAAGCAAATATAATTACCGCCGCGCTGAAACCACTGCGTCTCCTTCAAGGGCAGCATGAGATAGGAGAGATGACAACATATTCCTTCATCTGTTGTTTAAAGGAATAACAAAATTCTAGTTGCCTAGACGACATTGCTTCAATGTCGTCTAGGCAATGACACCTGCTTGGAAAGACGAATGTTCTCCTGAAAAGGACAATAAAACAAATGCTAAAACCAACTAAACGATTAGGAATGTGCACATGGTTGATGTTTCCAAAACAGTGTTGTATGCCGTGAGTACGAACACTATATTATGGCATTGCTTATGACATATGAGTAATGCCCCTCTGTGAAAGTATTGGTGTACCCGTGGAAGTCGCCAACGACTGTTCCCTGTTTCAGATGGCTGCAGGATCTCTTCCGGGATCACAAGTTCGTAATATGATAGCTCTCTGTACACTGTAGTTTATCTTCAGCTTTTCTGCATGAACGATTGCTATATTTATTAATAGCGCACCTGAATAAAGGTATGAAAAATATGTGCGTTAGTTTCATGAAACTGGAACTGAGAGCCACTTCTCGTATGGGGCACTGCTAAATGTAGACTTTGAAAAAGGACCCTATATTGGAGAGTTGTGTCTTCTGTCTCAATCAAATAGTGCAACATGTTTTTAATAAAAATACATCCAGAAATAGAACATGACATGTTACCCACATTAAAAAAAAATATCGAAGGTGGTGGTGTTTTTTTTTTTTTTTGTTCGCATCAGAATATTTTGTAGCTTGATTTTTCTCAATTTTTGCTTAAATATATCCCCACCTATCGCATCACTCAGATACCTCATATATATATTTTTATAACAATTGCCATATATAAGTAAAATACTGTGTGAAAAGTATATGATAATGATTAAATTATTTCATGAGATACAGGCCTCCAAACTTGCCATTTGTCGTTCGAGCTGCCATGTTTGGCAATTGTCAGAAAGCAAAATATAATAGAAATAAATATAGTTACTATATGTTACAAGCGAATACGGGTACCCTTAGTTTCTTTCTAAAATTTATTAGAATTCTTCTAATTTTATCGCTTTAGTTATTCACCTTCAAACATGCCCCCCCCCCCCCCCCCCATCATAGCGCGTAAATGCAACTGTCCACATCTGCCTTACGATTTTTCCTATCTCCAATATTTTTCTGGTCAATACTAAGTTTCGATTCGCTCATACCAGATACTAGACAATAGCAAATAAAAACATCAGTTGATTAAAAAATATCGTCCAGCCACCGTTTGGTATATCTTATCTGAAATCACCCCCTTAAAACTAATTTGCCAGAACCAAGTACTGAACATAAAATAAAAACCCACTACTTCATACTTGATTCGATTTTACCCTTCTATTTGAATGCCCACCACACAATACAGTACAGCAGCTCGCACATGCCTTAAACTGTGAATTTATTATTGAAGTATTCCGACAGAATTACTGAGCCGCTTTATAATTCGCGATGCACTAAATCCGGCTGAAAGTAGCACCCATTTTTCCTGAGCACAGCACCAAAAAGTTTTGATACATTTGGCTATATGCCACAAAAGTATCCTTTAAATTACAAATAGCCTCCTTCGCAGTAGTCTGTAAATTTTCCGTATAACCAAGATTGAATGACCAGAGAATTTCGACCCAGGCCCTCAATGCATTTACACGGTTTGGAAAAACTTGACTGACCTCTCAACTGCCAGAGTGGCCCATGCTGCATTTACACCTTTTTGCCAAGCTCGGCTGACCACTGAACCGCCAGGCTGGCTCAACTTGTTTTTACACCGTAGAGCCAAGCTTGTCTAGACAAGGAAGCCCCACTGAACTGCCGGGCCGGCTAGCCAGGCTGGGGAAAGCTTGGCCCGCGGTACGAAACGACGCTTGGCCCGGAGAAACTTCTCCCGGCTGCCCAACCTGGCTCAATCTTGAACCTGTGAACTGGTAACTTGGTATTTGCGTAGAAATTATGATATCTGGGACTGTGAGCATGTGGATCCGATGTTTGCTATCTCATATATATTTACTTACTTGTGTAAGTGACGTGGATAAAATTACCGAGAAAATATATTTTTATTTCTAATAGCACGCTACGGAAACTGTGAAAAAAGTAGCTTAAATCTGGATGTAATATGAAATATAATTACGAATAATTGAAATTTAGAACATTTTACTTATAGTACTGTTGTAAGAAGATAGATTTCGCACACAAGTACCTGATGTGTCTTGTATGTACGACACAGGTTTGATTGCCCCTAAATTATTGGGAAAATCATAAAGATTTTTTATTAATTGCTAAAACACATATATCTATGTACACCACTTTTACATACCTTTATTCTATTGTTATCCCACGGGCTCGAAATGCGTCGGCGTCTGTTTATAAAGCAATATACTTGATGACACTCTATTTTAAAACATTGGTCCACAGACTCAGATAAAAAAATATATCACTTCGATTTCAGAAAATTCTAGTTGGAAAAGACGCGATACTTACAACCCGATAAAATGAATGTCTTTTTAAAAATTAAGTTGCATCATCCTCTCTAGAGATTTAAACGTTTCTATGAGCAAAACCTTGTTATTTGGTCGCTTAACGTATCCTTCTTTGCAATATCTGGCGGACAAATAAACATTTTATTTTTAATGGATGTGAATGGATCTTCACACATGTGCAATGACACTCATTTCAATAAATTATCTTTTTGCAGTTCAATTGCAGCGTCAGAATACTTTGGGAAAGTTGTTTTTCCGTAAAGGATATTGCTCCCAAACAGGTTCGAGTGAAATGCAATAAAGTGGCACAAGATCTCCGACGGAACGTCCGGTACCCCACGACGAGGTGCTGAGCCCTACTCCGTGCGCCAGTGCGGAAAAGAGGCGGTGTTTGGCGACAGCCAAGCAGGCGCGATAAGGCTGTCCCCAGTGCAAAAACAACCGATGCCCAAGAATAAGGTGTCGGCGGCGATAAGGCGCAAACACCGTAAACGGGGCTCGGGTGCGGCAATTCCCGGGCCTTCTCGGACGGCACGCAGCTTGCTCGGACTCGACCCGCGCTTCCGCGAACGTTCCGGCATGGCCCTTCGGGCACTCTCCCGGGACCTTATCTGCCTTGAACCCAGTTTTCTCCGAAAAACAAGGACAGCTCATGGTATGAAAAAAGCTAGAGCCATGACCCCTGGCGTATACTCTGGTTCGGGGATTCTTATCAGATACTAAGTAAGCTGATTCCAACCTGTTGTGCCGAGGTCTATAGGGCGCAGGAAGCTTGAATATAACAGGTCGCCTTCACGCACGAATCAGTCGGTGATCGCAATAAACAAAGTGTTTCTTGCGCGGCACGATGAAATGCTTTATTGTATGTATTGTCGTAAGCTGGGTGGCTGGTATGTTGAGATTATGGTGATAGCGCCCAAAAAGAGGAGGAAAGAGAAAAGGAAAAGGTATGATGGCATGGTGTTTTCGGCTCCCAAAAGTAGTAGTGCACATCTACTCCAAGGTACGCTCAGTAGCGGAAGAGTTTAAAAATCAAAGTGCCAGAAACGCCACATCTCCAATGTGTTGTGTTCAACCA
Source organism: Ixodes scapularis (assembly GCF_016920785.2). NCBI lineage: Eukaryota > Metazoa > Arthropoda > Arachnida > Ixodida > Ixodidae > Ixodes > Ixodes scapularis. The sequence goes on along the minus strand of NW_024609868.1, from coordinate 161,929,399 downwards.
GCGTTGCGTACAAATTCCCACTAACGTGTGGTGGAAGCTACGTGGGCCAATCAGGAAAGTGATTGATTGACCGCATTCTCCAGCATAATTGTTCACAGACTTGAATGGCCTGCGATCATCTCCCGTACTTTGAGAAACCGGCTCGTGTTCTCCAATCCTTAACGGCACAAAAAAATTGCAAATTATCGAGATTGCTCGACTCGCGAAATTTTAGAAGCGCATTGCATTAATAGTTTGACGAGCCGCTGCATTATCCATTTAATAGAGACAGAGCTACAACCATAAACCTTGTTTTTAGACAAAAATATGGGGCGAGAAATAGATGGTGGTGATGGTGTGGATCACTCTGGCAGAGCGTGACTTTCAGCAAGTTTTTCTTGTACTTTTGCTTATAAGTTCATTTGCGAATCAGCGCCTATCTGTCGTGCATGTTCCCTTTCTCTGTCCTTGTATTTTTGTGTTCTGTTCTGTTTATTTTGTCGAACGAATGTTTCAAATTAAAGAGGAGGAGGCGAGAGAAAGACATTGCGGTCAGTCAACAATTAAAATTATGATTTGATAGACAAATAACCAAAATAAGTGATTGAAGGAAGATAAAATAACCAGAGTACACTGCCTAAAATAGGAAGATATGTACCGACAAGAAAAACGGAAAGAAATAGTATAAAATTGTAAATTCAATGATTGGTGAATACGATTTTAACTATTTTTCTCATTCCGTATTCAAGCAAATCCGCAGTGACTCTCAGAGATTATTGCAGGGGGCACGAGGCTTTATCAACTAAATCAGCATTCTCGCATCCCACCACTTCTGCTTGTAGGAAATACTACGTTGATATGGTTACGCACAAAAAAAAATATTTTACGATTTGTCCAGGCGGCATATCGGTTTAACGTCGGAAGAGTATAATATAAAGAAGAATATAATTTGTTGACTGTAAGTATGACGGAGCAGAAATTTCTGTCTGTTTATGATATGGAACGTGCCCTCCTCGCACAGTTAATGAGTCGGAGACATCTGCGGCGCTCCTCCAAAGAAACGTAGCTTAACTATTGCTCCATTTCTGCTGCATATAAGCGATTGTATCGTGTCAGGATTAATTAACCGAGCAACGACAAATTGAATGTGATCAAGTAAATTTGCATCAAAACGCTAAAACACATCCCACACATTGCAAGCATATTCTAGAATGAGCGTAACGTATGGTTTATTTATGTTGTATTAAAACTCGCCAATGGCGCGCTTGAAGTCATGGTACAAAAAACCAAGACACCTGCGCGCGTTCCGAAATTACACACTTTACTTCAGTCGAACAAGACATCTCAATGATATATCGCACCCGGGTATTTATTTGTCGATCGTGTTCTTACTGTGTCACTGTCGAGGGAGTACCGAAGTTTAAATTCTTTATTTTTCGTAAATTTTAGCAGAAAGCACTTACTAACATTTAGGCACATCCTATTACTCGTTCACCATGTTTCAATGAACCAAAGGTCACTCGAATGCCGCTCAGAATCCGTTCCACCAGACAATCAACTGCACAGCACAAAATTGTACGGGAACAGATGCATTCTAGATTGAACTCCAGTAGAAATAGTAATAATCGAAACGAGAAATTTCCCTGTGACACACCCCAGTAGCACAACAGATGTAACTGAGACCAAGTTCAAAAATGTTCCTTGTGCAACAACTTCCTGTTTTCTTGAACTTAAGTAGTCCTTAATTCAGTTAATTACAGTAACGTCAACTTTTAAGTATTCAAGTTTTTATAGTAGTATGCTGTTGAAGACAGTATTGAACGCTTTTTTCTTTTTCATCTCTAAATAGTCAATTTGACACCTTTTATCAAGTTCTTTGGACATATCATATAGAAATTCGATTAACTGTGCGGTACATCCGAGGTTTTTTTATGCAATGCTGGTAATCGTAGGAAAACACAGTTGAATAATGTTGAGTAATCGAAACAAAGTAGGAGAGGTGCTCGTGTCCTTTAAACAAAATGTGGAATGTGCAATGTGCTTGGCGTTCGATATATTAAATTTATTTCCGTATTTCAAAAACGGTACCTGATTAGGAAGCTTCAAATAATCAAATAGTTTTCGCTCCTGATGCGATTTATAATAGATTATGGGAGATACTTTTCCACTTCGCCATACGATATATTAACATACTAAACGAACATTGAAATAAAATATGGTGCTTCAATTGATCAAAAAACGTCTAGCAATTTGACAAGGATTACTAACAGAATGTGCAACCCCCTTCATTGTGGAAAGATGATTGCTGAAAATATATAGGAAGACTAATTCTTCAGAGAGAAATATTGTCACAGATGAAGTGGAAGATACGATGAATAATGAACTAAAAATATAGGTTCATTTGGGCGAACTTGTGCCAGAAACAAAATGAAGAGTAAACGTAGAGAAAGCAGCTTGTTAACGTCGACAGCGGCAGCAGCGAGCGACGGTGCGTTGGCGTTACAGCTTTTATTTAATGTTACTGCGCACGAAAAAAAAAAAAAAACCTCACGGACACAGGCACACTAAAAATAACACTATCATTCAGCGCTGACTGACAAATCTGGGTTTGTGTGGAATATATTATGCCACGTACAAAGAACAAACTCTTGTTCTTCTCTGCACCTAAAACAAAATACGACTTCAAAAATTGGAAAAAAGAATTTAAAATTCACATGCAAATAAAAACAAAAGTAGAAATTAAAAGAAATAAAATTTAATGCATGAAGAATGATATATAAAGAATAAGAAATAACTCTCACTGTTGCTGCCTGAGAGGCCCTTTTGCCAAATATTCAAGTGACCTTTCTGAAATAGTTGCTCACACCACTAGGGAAGAATCTTATACGTATCAAAAGTTTCTTGGAGGAATACACGCGTAAGATCAAATAAGATCGTGTATCAGCATACAGGAACCTTATAGAAACAAATAAGAACAATATAATAATATATAAGAAGTGATAAAAAATAATCAGTGTCTTATAACATCTAATAAATGTTGTGATGTTCTTACACGTTCTTATAAGGTTCCTGTTGCTCTTATATGATCCTCTTTGATGATGTGCGTTTATGGGTCAAAAAGTTTATATACATATCAGATTTGTTTTTACAAATGACACCTGTCATTTCATCTTTCAATTCTCGCTGCTTCCATAATTTCATGGTGAGTTGGCTGGGGCTGATGCCTAGCACAGTGCAATTCTTCAAAAGCGCCTAACATCCGCAGCTTTTACAGTGTATTCCTGAATGTCCCGAGTTAGCGTTGGCGATGTTGCCGTGCTATCGAAGGCTGTCATTTAAATACCGGCTATTCTGTCCTATGTACTCTCCCTCACAGGAGAGGGGGAAGGAATAAGTGACACCTTCGACACTGGAAACAAAGTTCATTGAGTGTTGCTTGGAGCAGCTTTCTGTATTACGTGAAGACGAGCATAACTTTTTGCACATGCTGTAGAGATTTTTCGGTGTGAAAAGATTACACCTACTTTAACTCTCTTCGCCGCCCTTCTGTAACTGATCTTCTTGTCCTGTCGCTGAGGGTTTGCTTCACGGCTCCACCTTGCTTGATATAGTTGAAGAGCATTTCAACCACCGGCGTCAATAACGAATTAAAGTATTCTGCCCACTTTAACCTTGCGACTTGGCCGTTGAAGCTTGTTTGAATGTTCGCTGCATGTCTTTTTGATTGAATTACTAAGACACATACCTACTACCAACCTCTTTGCTAATTTGGAGAGAGGCAAGTGGAAATTACCCAAAAGAGCTAAATGAAAAATATATATATCCAAATCAAAATTAAATAACAAAATTTCTTTCCAGATGTATTAAGATAAGTTAGGTTCATTAGTGCAATGAAATATTCATTACTCTATTACCATTTATGCAGGTTCCTGTAAAAAAAATCAATTTCTTCCATTGACTCCAACAGAAGTCTTCGCTCCGTTTTTAGTTCGATCAAATTTACGAAATAACCATTAGGAATTTTAAAAAAGTTCCCGGAGTAGAAACTGCACGTTATCAAATTTTATATGCATGTAACCTATTACTGAATCCTTCCAAATTTCCTGGGAGATAATTACATTTTCATCCCTTGCCCTGCAAACGTATCTTGCCTGTAGTAGAAAAGGACACTACATTTACGAAATTACAGGCGGGTGTTGCGGCTTACGACAAGTAGAGAAGACGAGGTGCAGCCGACGTAGGCCCCAGAACCAAACGTTCTATTGCTCGTGCTCTCGTACTGTCTTGCACAGCGCAGGCGCGCGCTCACCTCTTTGCACGCAGCCTTGCGAATTTCATAATTGAAACAATACTCAAATACAACTCCTTCCCCATCACAGATTCGACTTGTTCACAGAAGGGTATCTCTCCGGTGCCCTACGTTGTCGTACGCTGCTTCAAAGCACTGGTGTGGTCGATGCAGCTGTCTCAAAAACAGGCTCTATATCGAGGGCAGCAGGCTCTGTCATGCCTCGGGAATTACCGGACGCCATTCGTGGTGTTGCAGCTGGATTGTCGACATTTTTCTGTGGAGACAAATCTTCGAACGGTCGCGGACGGACATCATCCACGTGCACATAACAATGCTAATCTTGCACCACCACGACGTAGGTTGATGCATTTAGGTTCTTAACCACATGTCCCACCAACCATGCAGGAACGGTCGGACGTGATGCCCGGACGAGTACTCGGTCGCCTGCTGCAAAAATTTGCCAAGAACCTCTTCTCAAGTCGGCAGCTTTTTTGATTTTTTATTGTGATTTATCATGCGCCTCTCCATTTCAGTATGAAGGAAGCTCCGGCGGGTCCCAAGCAGCACAGATTTGGCCAATCATTGTCCAATGGCTGGATATGGTCCTTTCGCCAGTGGCCAGACACAGGCCAGCCATTGGCTGATGACTGGCCTTTCTCTGGCCATTGGCCAGTGGCCACTGGCCATCAGCCATCGACCAAGCTTTGGCCTATGACTGGCCACTCTTCGGCCGTTGGCCGAAATACCATCGCCAGCCATTGGCCAATGCTTGGCCGAATTCCGTGCTGCTTGGGGTCCTAGGCTTCTAAGAAAAAAACAGCTCGGCTGGACTCCCGTTGATCGCACCAGTTGCGGTGTTTCTGTATGCAAATATAAACTGGTCGACTCGATGTTACCTCGGTTCCGTTACACTCGCTCGTTACTCGTCGATTACCGGCCTCGGGAGATCCTGATGGATGGTTTGCACACGCCGTTCTGCGCTTCCATAAGAGGCGGGATGGTGCGGAGGACTTTTGGTGTGACATACCCCATTCATTGACAGAAACTCTCGAACTCTGATGCCACAAATTGTGGTTCATTGCCTGTCGCTACCTCTTCTGGTAGTTCAAACACGGCGAAGACGCGTCCAAATCTATCGATAGTACATTTTGTTGTAGTATACCTCATTGGAAACACATGTACCTACTTAGAATGAGCACTTACGAGAATCAAAAAGCAGTTATGATCCTGGTATGCAAAATCAAGATGCACCCTTTGCCATACGCGCGTTGGCCAACCTTCCGCTAACAATGGAACATGTGGTGGCGCGTTCTGCATTACTTGACAAGCACCACAGTTTTTGATAGTGCTTTCGACATCATATGTTATCAAGGGCCTCCACACGTGACTACGTGGTAGCATTTTTATTCTGGTGGTGTCTGTGGTGTCCAGAGGGCACTACGAGCGCGGGGGCGGTAGCCGGGCAAAAGAAAACCTGGTGCGTATGGGACTTCTGAGTTGTACTCGGCACGAGCGGTGCTGGAGGGTGGCAGTTGAATAAAGGTTTTCAAAAACGCAACAACTGGCGACGAGCGTCCAGCCACGCGAGCCCCGTCGAAGAGTCGCCCGCCGCACTACTCCCCGGAGACGCCGCGACGCCAAGGCGACCCTCGGTCGAATTGAACCGTTCGACGAAGCGGGCACGGACTGGCCAACCTACATCGAGCGACTCGACCAGTTTTTCGTCGCAAACGACGTCAAACCAGAAAGGCAAGTGGCAGCGTTCCTAAGCCTCATTGGCGCGAAGACGTACGCTCTGCTAAAGAGTTTGGTGGCGCCGGACATCCCGGCTAGCAAGTCGTACATCGAGCTGGTAGCCATATTGCGAGAGCACCTGTCGCCGAAGCCTCTTGTCATCGCGGAACGCTTCCGTTTTCACAAAAGAAACCAAAACGAGAATGAAAGTATCCTCGAGTTCGTAGCCGAGCTGAAAAAGTTGGCGCAGACGTGTGAATTCGGCGGCACTTTGAACGAAGCCTTACGTGACCGCATGGTATGCGGCATTATCAGCGACTCCATTCAAAAGCGACTGCTGTCGGAAGCTGGCTTGACGTTTAAGAAGGCGCTAGAAATCGCAGTGGCGATGGAAGCCGCCTCCGCGAACGCACAAGTTTTACATTGCCGGAGCGCGGACGCCGAGGTGCTTAAGGTGGACCAGGACAAGTCCGAATGCAAGCACTGCGGACTTACGAATCACACAGCAATTAACTGCAGGTGGAAAGGCTTAGACTGTCGTAGGTGCGGAAGACGCGGACACCTTGAACGAGTGTGCAGGAGCCAGCGGACCGGGAAAGCAGCTTCTCAGCATCGCGGAGCACCGACACGAGGCCGGAGGAATCAAGGGGAAAAAGTCGAGACGCTGAACGTCGACACGGAAGACGAGGTCGAGATGTTCGAGCTTCGCGGGACACGTCCGCGGCCTCTGCAAGTAACAGTGAAGGTGAACACGATTCCGCTGACGATGGAAGTAGACACCGGGGCGGCGGTGTCGGTACTCCCGTTAGACCTGTACAAGACAAGGTTTCCCAATCTAGTGAAGGGAAGAAGTGGAGTCGTCCTTCGAGCATTTACCGGTAAAAAGGTGAAGCCGGTAGGAGAGGCACAGGTTGAAGTGGAGTACCAAGACCAGGTTCACAAGTTACCGCTGCAGATTGTGGACTTCAAGGGTCCCCCGCTTTTGGGACGTGACTGGCTGGAGGTGCTGAGGCTCGACTGGACAAGCATCAAGGCTGTCCAGTGCTTGGAGAAGGGGAGCAAGGAACAAGTCGACACGCTTTTGAAGGACTTTGCTCAGGTGTTCTCAGACGATCTGGGCCGTCTTCAGGGGTTTGAATCTCACCTCAAGCTGAAGAGTGAGCACACTCCAAAGTTCCTCAAGCCAAGACCAGTGCCTCACGCCCTGAAGGCAGCTGTCTCTAAAGAACGGATGGCACTGAAGGAGGCGGGGATCCTGACCCCGGTGGATAGCAGCGAGTTTGCATCGCCCATCGTGCCCGTCGTCAAAAAGAATGGAGGCATAAGAATCTGCGGCTACTACAAGTCAACAATCAACCCGTGCTTGGTGGTCGACAACTATCCGCTCCCCAGGATAGAAGAGATGTTTGCAACGCTGGCAGGAGGGAAGTTTTTCTCAAAGCTGGACCTGTCAAAAGCCTACCTACAGCTGGAGATGCATCCTGCAGCGCGGAAGTACCTCACCATCAACACCCAGTTGGGGCTGTTCCAAGTGAACCGTCTTCCCTTCGGCATAGCATCTGCACCCTCCATTTTTCAAAGAACTATGGATCAAGTGCTTCAAGGGCTGCCGCAGACCACCTGCTACCTGGACGACATCCTGGTGACTGGCAGAACGAAGGGTGAGCATTTTGAAAACTTGAAAGCAGTCTTAACACGATTACAAGAAAAGGGAATGCGTCTTCAGAAAGAAAAGTGCAAATTCTTCCAAACGGAAGTTGCCTACGTCGGTCATGTGATTAGTCGGGATGATCTACGAACCATGGAGGATAAAGCAGCAGCACCTCGAGATGCACCCACTCCAAAGAACAAGGCAGAGTTGCGTTCATTCTTTGGGCTTGCTAACTACTATGGCAAATTTCTACCGAACTTAGCAACTACCGTGTATTCTCTGAATCGTCTACTGCAGAAGAAGGCTGCATGGGAATGGAGTACAGACTGTCAGGACTCCTTTGATTCGCTTAAGTAGCTGGTGACGTCGGCACCTGTCCTGACATATTTTGACCCGCGTCGACCCATTATACTGGCATGCGATGCATCGGCGTATGGAGTAAGGGCAGTCCTGTCCCATGCGTTTGAAGATGGAACAGAGCGGCCAGTTGCTTTTGCTTCTAGGACCCTGACTGAGCACGAGAAGAATTATTCTCAGTTAGAAAAAGAAGGCCTAGCTATCATCTTTGGAATAAGAAGATTCCACTACTATTTGTACGGCTATCACTTCACGCTGATCACTGACCACGCTCCCTTACAGAAAATCCTAGGCCCAACGACCGGGATCCCTACAATGACAGCAGCGAGGCTCCAGAGGTGGGCCTGTCAGCTAGCCGCACACCGCTACACCATCGTCCACCGGTCTTCCGAGGAAAATGCCAATGCAGACTGCTTGTCAAGACTCCCAAAAGCAACGGACAACCCCAACACAGACGCCGTCGACGAAACGTTCGCCTTCTACTGTGAGTACTTCGACAATGTACCTCTTAGATGGAAAGACATTGCACGGGCGACGTCCAGAAACCCCCTCCTAAGTCAGATCGTGGAAAGAGTAAAGCATGGTTGGGGCCCAGAACGCAAGCCAACCGATCCACAGTATGCACCCTTCCACGTACGCCGCAATGAGCTGTCACTCCACCAAGGGTGCCTCATGTGGGGTTTACGAGTGGTGATTCCGAAGACCCTGCAGAAAAGGGTCCTAGAAGAACTTCATGGGGACCATGAATCCACATCGTGCGCACTAAGGAAATGGCTAGGAGCTATGTTTGGTGGGCTTCCCTGGATAAAGACATTGAGAGGGAAATTGGAGGGTGTACCATGTGTCAGCTGCACCGAAACAATCCGTCCGCTGCTCCCCTGCACCCTTGGGCATGGCCGACACATCCATGGGAGAGACTGCATGTGGATCTGGCGGGACCTTTCATGGGTAAAATGTTCCTCGTGCTCGTGGATGCTCACTCCAAATGGCCAGAGGTGTTTGTCTTGGAGTCTACGACGTCAAAGGTCATAATCCAGTGTGTACAAGATTGCTTCGCACGGTTTGGTCTGCCCACAACCGTGGTTTCTGACAATGGGCCTCAGTTTGTGTCGGAGGAATTTCAAACTTTCTTAAGGAACAATGGTATCGCCCAGGTCACGTCTGCACCATACCATCCCGCTACGAATGGACTAGCTGAGCGGTTTATTCAGACCATGAAAAACTATCTGCGGAAAACAACTTCGAGCCATCCCCTCCGTACAAGGTTGTCACGTTTTCTTCTGTCGTACAGGAACACCCGGCACCCGACAACAAGAGAGTGTCCGGCCCAGTTGATGCTACAGCGGCATCTTCGCACCAGACTGGACCTCCTGAAACCATCAGTTGCAGACTGTGTGGCCAGCGCACACTACCGCCAACAGCGGCAACACCCAGGACAAGAGCGGGCTTTCACTGCAGGAGACCAAGTCTATGCCAGAGATTATCGAAGTGGTCACAAGTGGCAGCCAGGAACAGTCGCTGCCCAAACTGGTCCAGTGTCTTTCCAAGTGCAAGTCTCCCCGGGACGGGTATGGCGAAGGCATCAGGACTAGTGGCTCCGAGCACCGTCGCAAGACTCCGGACTTTCAGAGTCGCGTCCAGACGAGGCGGGAGGGGTGTCTGCCACGGCTTGGACAGACAGCACACCGGAAGACAGCGCAGGCGACAGATGCCTTCCACAGGCCTCTTTGCCTGCACCATCCGAAGTCCCGAGGCCAAGAAGCAACACCCAGGATGCTGAGACGCTCATGGATGCAGATAATAGTGACGGAGAGCGACGGTATCCCGTGCGAGATCGGCGCAAGCCTCAAAGGCTAATAGAAGAGTGAAAAAAAAAGAAAAAAGCGAAGGACTTTTCTAAACTATTTACTGTTAATGGCCGGATGTTACCAGCTGGGTATGTTTGTTTAAAAAGGAGGGGAAAGATGTGTCCAGAGGGCACTACGAGCGCGGGGGCGGTAGCCGGGCAAAAGAAAACCTGGTGCGTATGGGACTTCTGAGTTGTACTCGGCACGAGCGGTGCTGGAGGGTGGCAGTTGAATAAAGGTCTTCAAAAACGCAACAGTGTCTGCATGTCCCTTGTACAACAAAAACAACACTTTTTTCCTAAACACTTCGGGAATGACCACTCGACTTCCCCATGTTACGCACAATTGGTCAGCCGCCAATTTGTGACGGTGCACAAAGTACGGTTGTAATGTTTCAATGTTCGCGTGTGAAGGCCATCCGTTCTGAGTGAAAAACAAAACTATTTTATTACACTATCCTTTTCAGTTTCTCTCCTAATTTCACCAGATAACAATGGCACTTCATCCACCGCCGAAAAGAAACTGACGTAGTCTGAGATATCGCTCACGTTGGGCAAAGAGAGACGTGACAGTGCATCAGCATTGTGGATCTCGCTACTCTTGTTAGATAAACCAACTTGTAACTGTAGGCAGGAAGTAAGAGAACCCACCTCGGCCTCCTGGCTGCTGACATAGCCGGAAATTGTTTTCCACGACCTACCAGCCCTGCCAACGGCTAGTGATCCGTAGAGATTTATTTATTTATTTATTTATTTATTTCAAAATACTGCCAATCCCGGATGGGATTATTGCAGGCATTGGTACATAATAAAAATATACATGTGAGGCACTTAACAATGAATGAACAACACTTCTCGTCATTCAAAACATCCAATAATTACGAAAAAAGTTCATCTTCGACTGCATTGATAAATGATTCAACAATGCCGTGACTGAACACGTGTGGATCAAGGCTATTCCATATTCTAATGGCAGAGGGAAAAAATGAGTGTTTAAAAGTGTTATTATGAAACGAATAGTCAACAAGTGTATGGCTGTGCTTGTGTCTAGTCGGTCTTCTGTTAGACAATTGAACGTACTTGGATGAGTTAATCTTAAAGGCGCCTTGTAAAAGAGGGTAGAGAAATTTTAGACGATGTAATGTTGCGCGGTCAGTAATGGTCTTTAAACCTGCTCTTTGCAGAAGCTCTGTGGGAGAGTCAAAACGACCATACTTATGATAAACAAACCTAATTGCCTTTCTCTGAAGGCTTTCAAGTGTGTTTATGTTTATATTCGTGTGAGGGAACCAAGCAATATTTGCGTATTCAAGCACTGGACGTATAAGGGTTTTATATGCTAGGAGTTTTGTTTCACAAGACGAACATTTTAAGGTTCTCTTCACAAGGAATAATTTCGTGAGAGCTTTATTAAATACATATTTAACGTGTGCGTTCCAGTTAAGATCAGATGTTATCAAGACTCCTAGGTACTTATACTCGGTGACTCTATGCAAGGGTTCATCTTTAAGGCTATATTGAAACTGGGAGACTTTCTTTTTCTTTCTTGTGAAACTCATGGAGACTGTTTTTTCTTTGTTAATCACCATTTGCCAGTCATCGCACCAGTCGGAAATCTTTTTTAAGAGATTTGTTTAGTAGGATGTAATCGTCTTGGTTGTTAATTTCTTGATATATGATACAATCGTCAGGGAATAATCTTATGTTAACATCAATGCCATCGGCTAAGTCATTTATGAAAAGAAGAAATCAAAATGGAGCTAAAACGGAACCTTGTGGGACGCCGGATACTACAGCAACTGGTCGCGTACTTTGTCCCTCGTGATAAACAAATTGGAAACGATTTTTTAATTAGTCTTCAATCCATGCAATTATCGGTCCTTCGCCCATAACATGTTTAAGTTTTATTATCAGTTTGTCGTGGGAAACGCGATCAAACGCTTTCGAGAGATTCAAGAACACTGCATCTACCTGACTTCTGTTGTTTATGCCCATCGTGAAATCGTGAAGAATCTCAATTAGCTGTGTAACGGTCGATAGTCCACTTCTAAAACCACGCTGATGTGGGAATAAGATATTGTTATTTTCTACAAATGATGTCATGACTTTGAGAATAATATGCTCGAGAAGTTTGCAGCAGGTGCAAGTAAGTGATATGGGCCTAAAATTTGAGGCTAGAGTCTTATCGCCAGATTTATGTATAGGGATTACTTTCGCAACTTTCCATTCGGCGGGTACCGAAGAAAGGAAGAGAGACGTGTTAAAAATTAACACTAAATACTTGCTAACCCATTCGGCGTATCTTTGAAGAAACATATTCGGAATTTCGTCAGGACCGTTACCTTTTTTGGTGTCTAAATTGAGTAAAAGTGCAAATATGCCTGGCTCCGTAACTATTAGGCTTCCAAGTTCTTCAGCAGTGTTGCATTGCGGTAAAGTTAAACCGTCATTACCATCATCAGCTGTAAATACCGACTTAAAGCAATTGTTAAATTCATCTGCTATTTTTTGTTTCTCTATGGAGCTCATACAATTCATTTGACACTTTTTTGGGTTAACGTGGTTCCAAAATTTCCGAGGTGACGTTTTCATGAACTCGTGGAGGGTCACGTTATAGTACTTATGTTTGACTTCTTTAATTTTTTATTTAAGAAGTTTAGAGTGCCCTGAAATCTTTGCTTTGTAGTGGGTGTTATCCTGGATGGAGTGTATTTTAGATGACTTCCTTAGCCGCTTGAGTTTGCGTTTCAGGTGGATAATTTCTCGCGTGATCCATGGGTTGTGCTTTCTTGTTATTTTTTGATTTTTTGGGATGAACTGTGTAACACAGTGCGTGATAATTGATTTAAACTCTTTCCATATGTCGTCAATACTGACATCTATCTCGTCACAAAGTTCACGGAAATCAAAAAATCTATGAGCAAGGTACGTTAATATACACGCGTCATCGGCACTGTTGAAATCAAGTACAGTTTTGATGGTACCATACGAGAACCTAGATGTTCGTATAGGTATGGTGCATATGACTGCTTTATGGTCGGATATGCCCGTTATTACTTCAACATCGACTTGGCTCTGGGGGAAGTGGTCACTAAGAAATACAAGGTCAAGCAGACTGCTGAACGTTCCCTGCACCCGTGTTGGCTCTCTGACGGTTTGTGACAGATTAAACGCAAATAAAATGTCTAATATTGCATCAGAGGTAACAGTGCCAAGTTGCAGCGAATTCTAGTTTACCTCAGGTATATTAAAATCGCCAGCCATAATAATCCTTTGATTTTTAATGTGTTGTTGCATGTAATCATATAAGTTGTACAGACACTTGTGGTCGGACTTTGGAGGCCGATAAACAACACCTACAACAGAATAATAATCAAATGACACTTTGCACCATAAAGATTCAACATCTTTCACATCAGCCATATGTTCGTAGGGGATACCTCGCTTTAGAAGTATTGCTGCTCCGCCACCTCTAGTCGTTCTGTCTTTTCTCAGAATAATGTAATTTGGTGGGACAATTTCGCTATCAAGTATTAAGGAATGTAACCAGGTTTCTGTGATTGTAACTATGTGTGGATTAAATTCTAAGAGAAAGGACTCCAATGAATATGCTCTATTTTGAAGACTCCTTGCATTTATATTTACGACTCTAAGGTTAGATGGCAGAATGTGGCTTTCGGTTAGTTTTCGTCGGGAACATCGTTTTTTTCCACGGGAATTATGTCTTATTTTGTCTCATCCCACGCATAGAGATGCCCATTTATGCGAACCTTATCATATGTTAAGAAAACCTTTTCTCGCTTATCTCGGTGTGCTTTAGTGCGGTCCCAAAGCTTCTTACGTATTTGCTGTACGTGTCGGGAGAAATCTTCACCGATTGAAAAATGTGTTCCTTTCAGTTTGACGCAGTTTTTCAGTATCTTTGATTTATCTCTACTGTCCAATAGTTTGAGTATGACTGGACGGATCTTGTTATCAGCCTGTTTCCCGAGGCGGTGAATTCTTTCGATGCCTGCTATTTGTACGTTTAGAATTCTCTCGAGAATTTCACCTACGACCACTCTTTCGAGTGTGACTGTTTTCGTTCTCTTGTTCTTTAATTCCGTAGACAATCAAATTCGACCGTCTACTTCGATTTTCTAAGTCGTCTACCTTTCTGGTAATAATTTTAAGAGTCGTTTCAAGTTCAGTTATTCTCTCCCGACATGCACTGACGTTCTTTTGAAGCGTACTGAAACTTTCCAGTTTGTGCTTGATTGCAGAAAGTCTGTCATTTGTTATACCCTTTTCATTTTTAATTTCCTGTATGTCCCGGGCGATTTCTTTCAGTTTTTGTAAAATAGCGCCTGTTTCTGGACCAGGGTTGACCTCAACATCCCCGCTCAGCAAAAGTAGCATTCTCAGAGAGAAAAACACATCGCACAACCACAAGTAACAGGACCGTTTGCACGGCAGCAAAATCAAGCAAACATTATTGCTACGGCAGGACTTGCAAAATCGTTTGCTTACCTGGACGAGAAAGACGAATGGGTTGTTAGCCCTCATGTTGGCAGTGCTGCCGTGCCCAATGTCGTGGAGCGTCTCGCTGCGCCGTTTTATAGCCCGAAACGGTAATGTTACAGTCGAAGATAAAAGTTCATCAAAAAACGAACGACTGATTCCAGGTTCGAAGATAAGATGCTTGCTGTCGTCCAGCGTCGGTGCAATTCCTCCGATGACGGAAGGGAACGGTGTGTCGCGGCGCGCAGCATCGCTGCCTGCGTTCAGCTTGCTGACGTTGACCGGCACCAGCACAATGTCAAGCAGGATCTGGACGAGAAAGACGAATGGGTTGTTAGCCATCATGTTGGCAGTGCTGCCGTGCCCAATCGTGCTGACATTTCAGCCATACAGGTACTGATGAAACTTTTTCAGCCCAAAACAACTGCTAAGGCCTCTTTTGCTAATTGGGTGTAACCCTTTTCAGCCCTGCTCAGAGTTCATGATCCATAAGCAATTGGTTTCTCATCATTCCCAACTCTGTGAAAAAGAACAGCTTATACTCCGTACGCTGAAGCGTCAAATACAAGCCCCAACTTGTATTTTTTTTTTTTTTTTGGGGGGGGGGGGGGGGAGGGGGTCAAAGAGCGTTGAGGAGTTTTCAAGCGTAAGCCACGTCTTGCTTCTGTTAAATGCGTTCTCTTCTGCTCCTGGCCTACGTCACTTTGTGCCTTTTTCTGCAATAAGTCACACAATGGCTTCAGCTTGGTTGACATGGTCAGCACAAACTAAGCATACAAGTTAATCATGCCCAAGTAGGCGCGAAGTTCTGGTCCATTCTTAGTACACGGGGCCTCCCGCATGGCCTTGACTTTCTCCTCTGATGGTCGAACTCCATGTTAGTCAATCACATGTCCCAAGTAATGAAAAGACGTCTGAAAAAAACTGCATTTTTATCTCCTTAGTCTAATGCCTTGTTGCCTGAACCGTTCCAGAACCTTTTTTTATAGGAATGCTCATAATTCTCACCCGCCATCAGTAGATCGTCTAGATAGCACACGACATTTCTCAGCCCTTGCAATACCTTGTCTATGATTGACTAAAAAATTGCTCGAGCACTAGTGATGCTGTAAGACAATCTCGTGGACCTAAACAAGTCAAGGGGTGTGTTTAGAGTGACCAGAACTTGTGACTCCGGATGCAATGCAAGCTGCTGGCAGGCTGTAGACAGATCAAGTACGGTAAAGTACTTACAACCTCTCAGTAAAACGAACTATTCTTCCATGACCGGAAGAAGGTAGTGACCTGTCCGGCATGCTGGGTTTAAGGTCACTTTGTACTGTGCACATAATCTGACCAGTTTATTTGGTTTAGCTACCTCTAGCAAAGGTATCACCCACTCACTTTGCAATACTGGCACCAATACCCCTTTTGTTACTAATGACTATTTCCTGTTCAACAGCTTTTCTTAGCACGCAGGGCACAGGTCGCAGTTTGCAGTAAAAAGGTGTGCTTTGTTCCTTCAAAACCAGTTTGACCTGTTGTCCCTTTATCAAACCCACACCTTCTCCAAAAAGTTCTGCGTACTTCTCAGCAGCCTTGCTTCCTTTTGTTTTCTTGCGTTGATTTTGCATGGCCAGTCCAGTCTCAGCCCTTCTAGCCAGTTTCGACCAAGCAGCAGGGTTGCGTCACCCTGGGTGCCTTAACTATGATGAAAGCAGGTCTCTTTCTCTGTTCGTTGTGCTCGACTGGTACTGACAACTTCCCAGTCACCGTAAGAGAATTGCCTTTGTACTTTCTCAATTTAAGGTTGCATGGTTCCTTGGGAATGTTTGCCCAGTACTTCACACACAACGCTGCTGGCACTACCAACACGGACGCTCGAGTGTCTATCTGCTTTCTTAGGACCTTGACGGCTACTTTAACATCCGCTCTATAGTTACGCCTTCCAGTTTCATACGAGTAGACTGTGTAAAGCGGCAGATTATCAGCTCCCTCACTCGCGGCGTGTTTAACGAAGTCTGTTTTGAACCGACAAAATTTTGCCAGATGTCCGACCTTTTTACGAACGTGAAACTTGTACTTGCGGTACCATTGAAAAATGAAGGAGTTTGTTAGGCATGGTTACGAAGAGGGAAACAGCGCTAAAAGTACAGAGGACAAAGAACTAGGAACACACAAACTAAGCGCGGACTAACAACTGGTTGAATTTAGTAAAACCACCTACCGGCGTAAAAACACAGACAAACATACATCTGACCATCGCCTAAGGGCACGTTTCACAGCTCTCTAAAACACGATTTGTTCATCGAAGAGCACAACCGAGGAAGCACTGGCGGACTCATCCTAATGCTTGGAGATGTAATAAGCTTCGAATATTTCACGAGTCACCTGCTTACTGGCGGTAGTTGCGGTACTTGCAGGACTGTTCGGTGTGTACCTCTCCACAGCAAGACCATGAAGACCGTATGATCGGACGTCTGTTTTGTCGTCAATGCTCGTGAACCCTTAATTGACTTGAGACACGTTTCCCTTTTAAGCTTCCGAACCGCGTTCACGTCGTCGTCTCCTCGTCGACTAGACGACCCTTGATGACCTGCGGTAGGCTGGAACGTGATGGTCTTATTGCGTATGAGCTGGATGCTTTTAGTAATTTCACACGCAACACCAAACATCGACGTCGTCTTCTTCAACAGGTCGTAACTCTTTTACTCTTTTTTGATCTCGCGACGAACCTGTCGCGCAAAGCAGCATCGAAAAAAGCGCCGAACCCGCAAGTCTACGCGAGCTTATTAAGCTCCACTGAAAGTGTAGCTACAGTTTCCTCTTCCTTTTGGTAGCAACGGTTAAACTTAAACCGCTCGGCTATCACCATCGGCCTCAAAGCGTAATAACCTTTCAGAGTCGCCACCAACTCCTCCAAACTTTTCTCTTCTGGTTTGACCAGATCTAGCAAAGTCTTCAGCGTCTCGTATGGTTTCTTTGCCAATTGCCGTGAAAGAAACCGACTTCCTTAGGGCTTCGCTTACCTTTGTAGCCTTTAGGTAGTGTTCAAATCCTTCGAAGCCACATTCAAAATCTTCATCGCTATCTTCCACAAATGGATCGAACGTTCCCAGCCCTGCCATATTCGGTCTTCCTTGTGGTTGCCCTGTGGATTCCTTTTACGATGCCCGTTGCAGTCGTCATCAACGTTCCATAGCTCGTCGCCAATTATTTTGTGACTTACAGGAAGCAGACAAGACGAGGTGCAGCCGACGCATTCCCCATAGCCAAATGTTTTATAGCTCCTGCTCTCGTCTATGCACGTCGCCTGGCGCATTTTATACTTGAAACTATACTGAAATACAACAGTATGTAAACGACGTTTTCGCAATTTTAATAATATATTTTTATTTAGTAATGCTTCAACCCCCAGCTGGGATTTTAGCAGGGCGTACAATGCTGCCGGCGAAAAGAGGCTGGCAGAACAAAATACAAACAACTCTCAGAACAATAAAAGTAATAATATGTACAGCATCATGAAACTAATTTATATGTGATGCGAATAATGACAAGGATGGCTGCGTCACAATAAGGGCTTGTTCAAAGAGTTACTGTGTTACGTGCACTGCACTACATGAACATTAACATTTGAAGCATACTTCGAAGCGCGAGCCCGGGTATACAGTCACCGCGGGGCGCGTTAAAAATCTTGCTTCAAAATCTCCTGTAATTTTGTACGGGGAAAATGGTAACGGTTTGCTAAATTTCCCCACAGCTGGTAAGGAGATTTCGGTCGTTCACTCTTCGCGACAAAAAGTGTACCTAAAGCAGTTATTCCATCTTCTCAAAGTGTTGTACTGCATAATTCCCCGGGAACATTTGCGAGAGTCGCCCTGGTTGTTGGGGAAAGAAGTGCTGAACGCGACTTGTTTGAGCTAATCACGTAAAAATCTACAAGTTTTAGTTAGTTTGTGTATTGTTGTTTTCTTGGGGAAGGGGGTGCATTTCCGCCAGGAACCTGCAGCGTTCAACCTATACGGCTTCAAATATTTAAGCATTTACTCAAAGAGTTTTACACCATGGTTCACCGGAAATTTTGCCAGATTTGTCTTTGTTGTTTAGATAAGAGGCGCTGAATGTGGCTGCTTCGAGAGAGTCGCGTACCAAACGAGCAAATCCTCCAGTATTTTTGGGAAGGATGCTTAAACTAGAAATGTGTAGACTGCAACCTATTTAACTTAAAATTATTTAAATATCTACTCAAGGAGTTGTATTGCACGATTCCTTGAAATCTTTCCAAGATTCGCCCTGGTTGTTGAGGAACGAGGCGCTGAATATGGCTATTTCGAAAGAATCGCGTCCAAAAAGTGCAAACCTAGGATGAAAATGCAAATAATGCCAAGGTGCCAGCAAGCTGGGAAATACTGACGAAAATAACCCCTGGAGAAGGGGAACAAGTCGGACAAAGGGAAAACACAAATCTCGAAACACAACTAGGTGACTGGTGCGCAACCAAAAAAATTCGCCTGGCCCTGGTAGGAAACCAGGGACCTCCCTATTTTCCAGCGGAGTGTTCTACCAACTGAGCTAACCAGGAGCTAGAGGTAAGTAGAGCAAACGGCCGTTATCAGCTGCCACCAGTCTAACATCAACAAGGGTGAAAGCCTACATTTATGGTTATGATGATAATGCGATTAATGCAAATGTGCAAGCGAGCTGGACAAGAATAACCAGCATAATCCCCGGAGAAGAGAGAGAGAGAGGGGGAACAAGGGCAACAAGGGACAAAGAGAAATCTCCACACACAGCAAGATGACTGGTGCGCGACCGAAAAAATCGGCCGCGTCCTGGTATCGAACCAGGGATTTCTCCATTGCCAGTGGAGGGCTCTACCAACTGAGCTAACCAGGAGTTATACTCCGTTTCATACATAGCGTGCAACGAAGTCAAAGCTAACGCACCGGTTTGCACTGCCGACCGCCTACGTTCGCCCCATAAAATAGTGCTGTTCCTGCAAAAAAAAGAAAAAAGTCGTAAAATGTGCATTTTTGGAGCTAGTAACTGATAGTGGCGTTATGATTTCGACGGAACACCGATTTTTTTTCAATAAAGAGGAAAATATAATGTAAACTGCTCCAAAGTCCAAATTGTTTTCCGTTTTCGTCCGTGCGGCAGTCGCTTCGGGTTTTCGGGTTGTGCGGCTTCCCCTGCCTCGTCGGTTTTGAGAAGATGGCGTCTTACGCAGGAAGCTTTCCGCTCCTCCTCGGATATTTTCGGAGATTCGTTGTGTGAAGATCTCGAAAAAGTGCAAGCAGGTGATCGCCAACGTGTACGCGAGTTCAAGAACGCGTTTCCCGGAGACGTCGGTCCGTGAAGTCCTGGAGACGGTCAGTAATGACACCGGAGTGTTTGGCAAGGTGGCGTCCCCGAAGTGAGGACCTCGCAACGTGAAAGTTTCGAGCACGCGGACCGTGTTGTGAACTGCCTTCTGTTATTTCTGGTGTCAAAATCGGCCTTGTGGCTTCAAATTGAAACAAGCCTCAAGAAGGAACCGTGTCGGTGATGAATCGTGCCTACGGCTTCGTCTTGATCGGCTAAGCGGACGATGCCCGTGGTTGAATTCCGAAGTGTCTGGGTTTGTTTGCCTGCGGGACCGTAACCTCGGTCGGCTCCGTCTGCCTGAGGCACCTTAGCCTTGGTCGGCTAGCTGGATGACGTACATGCCCGTGCCTCTATTCCGAGGCTCCTGCTTTCCTCGAAAAAGGAAACAACACTCGATCCTGATCTCGAGTGCCGTGTGTTGTGTACGTGTCTATTGTGAATCACTCCCGGTTCATGGGGGCGCCGGCACCAGAGCAGCGAGATGCTGCCGTCTGGATGACTTCCATACACCAGCGAGTATTTGGGCTCTGAAGGAAACTTCCATGAAGTCACATCACGCGAGGGAATGCCAAGCCGTCTGACCAATGGCAGTGCGGTCCCCTAATCGCAGTATTCGTTGTATAAAGGACCGTCCACCGCACTCTCAAGGTACTCTGATTTTCACGCTACCATGTAAATAAACGGCTTTAAATAGAGACGCCCTGAATCTAGACCGTTCTTCCGTTTTGAAGAGGCCGGCGCGGGGTTCAAACGGAACACCAGCCCCTAGTCTACCCCCTAATAAATAAAAAAGCAACAAGAAAATAGGAATTGAAATATACACTTCCGCAATGCGCACAAATTTGCACAAAAATACTTTAAAAAAAAACAAAGACAAAAAAAAACAAGCTTTGCGCCCGAAGTGGATTCGAACCACCGCCACCGAGACGTCGGTATCGCCAGAGCAGCGCCTTGTACCGCTCGTCCACGAAACGCGCGGAGTGACACATTTTTTTGTATTTTTTTTCCTGCGGACTGCTTCAGTACCTTTCCCTGCGTTGCACGCTATGTTTGAAACGGAGTATAGACTTAAGTAGAGCAAACAGGTTTTATCACATGCCACCAGTCTAACACGAACAAGGGTGAAAGCCTGCATTTTGAGGTTATGATTAGAACGGAATTAGTGCAAAGACGCAAGAGAGCTGGGCAAGAATGACGCAAATATTTCGCGGATAAGAAGATGAAGGGGGATGAAGAACAACCATGAATCTCCAAACATATCTAGTTGACTGGTGCACGACCTAAAAATTCCGCCTTGGCCTGGTATCGAACCAGGGATCTCCCCATTACCAGTGGAGTGCTCTACCAACTGGACTAACGTGAAGCTGGACGTCAGCATAGCAAACGGGTTTTATCACCTACCACCAGCAACAGACCGAGAAGGATGAAAACCTGCATTTTAAGATTATGATGATACTGTGATTAATGCAAAGATGCAAGCGAGCTGGACAGAAATGAGGGAAATAATCCCCAGAGCAGAGGAACTATGAACAAAGTGCACGCATAAATCTCGTAACACAGCTAAGTGACTGGTGCGCGACCAAAAAAATGCGGCTGTTCCTGGTACCGAACCAAGGTTGCGAGTTCGATCCCCGCTCGTGACCCAATTTTTCGCCAACTCTCGTTCCCTTCCGCGTTCCCTAAATTTAATCTATTAAATTCGATATTCACCTTCTCCCCTCTTCGTCCACAATATTGCTATGGCTGCACTTCTCAATCTTCACTCCTTTCTATATGTATATGGCGCAGCATGTCCCTATGTGGAGGAGTCGCTCACTACATATCTGGGAGGACGGGCCCTTTCCGACATATGCAAGCTAAAATGACGTTGCACGTCAGGGCCGCAATTCGGAACTAGCATGGGCCTTAATTCAGGAATGGCTGTCGTGTACCCAGTTCAGCGAATTCGAAACTTACAGTACACGGAGAGCTGGTCAAATTTGAATCCGTCAGAACCTGTGAGCGGGATGGTTTAATCGGTCGAGGCGTCGGGCCGGACAGGCGAAGGTTGCGGGTTCGATCCCCGCTCCTTGCCCAATTTTTCGTCAGCTCTCTTTCGCTTTCGCTTTCCCTAAATTTAATTCAATAAAATCATTAAACACCTTCTCCCCACTTCGTTCACAGCTGCTCGCGGCTGCACTGGTCAATCTTGTCAATCTTCACTGATTCTCCTATATATCTGTAGCCTCTCCATATGGGTAGGAGTGACAATTGAAAACGAGTGTGTTGGTTAATAGATACACAAATTTTGTATATGGGTAGGAGTAGTTCCCCAGGTATCTTAGAAGACTGGCCCTTTCCGACATTTGCAAGCCGAAATGTTTTTGCGATATCTTTGTCATTTCCCTGTGAGCACGTGCTGTCGCGTGCTGTCAGGATGGGGTAGTACAAATAATGGCATCACCCTAAACAGAAGGACATCAAGGTCTTTTCGAATGTGGTGAGCACTTATAAATATTGTTTTCTTACTAAAGGACCACTCTGTGTCAAAGGGGAGAAAATATCCGACGTTTCGTACGCCGCGTCAGTAAAAAAATGTAGAAAAGCCATATTATGACAAAGATGTGTCGCAGAACGTGTAGGAAGGCGCAAGATTGATATTGCCTCAGCTTCAGCGCGCTCAAATTCGAAGATCTGTAGGCCTTTTATTTTACATGTGTGTGGCGCTGAATGGGATTAGCCGCCAAACAATATGGCCGTCCCTTGAATTCAAGTGACTCATGTGTGGCCGCATTTGCCATTTTGTTTTAATAACGTGACGCCTAGATCGGCCGGCGCCAGGGATGGGCAAAATACTTAAAAATATGTATCGAAATACAGATACAAAATACTTCGTCAAAAATGTATTTAATTACAAATCTAATTACAATTCGAAAAAAGCATTTAAGTACAAGATACAAATACAACCAAATGTATTTGGTCTCCTCCAAATACTTTTCGAAATACATTCCTTAAAATTTGCGTCAGCAACCTCAGGGCACCTGCAACGGGTTTCTGGGTATCTCATTTTAATTTTGCATCGCACACTCGGGAGTTGTGCGAGGCTCTAGTAATGTAATAGAAATATAATCACAAAAAAATGTAATCAGCTTGGATGTAATAGGTGAAAAAAGTACAGAGCTTCAAGCAGCTTTTTTTGTCGATTACATTTTAGTATAGACCAACAGACAACCGAGACGACCAAGACGCGCAGCACTAGCTAGAGAATTTTTTATTGTTGCAACTCGCACCAGTTACAAAAATCTGGACGACCCGCGCATTTAGAATGTTCCAGGCAAAAGTATGGATGGAAATCAGGCTGGAAACCATCACAAGTTATCACAGGCACTTAATTAGCCAGTCTGCCCGCGAACGTCGATTTCTTTACTATTCTTGCCCTGGACTAGCACCGTAATCACAAAGTCATTAAACGCTTGTGCTTGATTGAGAGACACTGCATTCGGTGCAGAACGTAGTTTTTTTCCTGCTCTGGACAGTGCCTTTAAAATAAAGCCAGAGGCAAAAAAGAAAAAAAGCCCCATGGCCGAATAAAGGATGGAGACTATCTTACAACCACATGCATAAAAACAAAAAGTGTCGTGACAACAAATTTGAGGGATGTATTTTTGCCCACAAAATGGTATTTAAATACAATTGTATTTGAAATACCCACGTTTTATTATATAAGTACACACGTAAAATACATTACCCAATTTGTATTTAAATACAAATGCAAAAGACACGAAGTATTGGAAATACTTGTATTAGAAATACTGTCCATCCCTGGCTGGCGCCATGGCGGATTGGGGTAACGTTTTGAATTACTTGACTTCCTGATGACTGGCGCCAGGCTGGATTAAACCACCTCTTTAAATCATGCGACGTGCTCACTACCGTGCGTCAGGTCGGATTCGGCTCTCTTTTTAACACGTCCTACGACTCGTGGCACCTCAGATGACTGATCCGGCCTATGTCTTGCACTTTAGTTATCAGTTTCAGTGTTTTTCGTTACTTCAAAGATTTATGATAGACTTCAACAAATAGACAGTGAGAAAAAATTACTCAACTGTCAATCGGAATATTGCACGTGCGTTCTATTCAACTATTCTAAAGGTATCGTCGGTCCCCGCTTTCCCGGGCATTTGTTGCTGAATCAACCCTGACATTGGCCCTATCAAGAGTTTTGCCGTGGTGTGCAAATTATGTGAGCAATATCAGCTGATGTAGCTCAAACAATTTCCCGCGAGCTTCGATCCTGTACACCAAAGCCTTCGTTTTGGTTTTTATTATGAAAAAATGGTTTTATTAGGAGCAGACTTCTGACCGTTACTCCAAAAATGTAATGGATGACAATTACAAATTGCCGAGCGTAAAATGTAATTATTTACCGTTCCAAATTAATTTCGCTGCAATTTAACGAATGAGATTGCTCTTTGCGCTACAAATTAGTTTCACGTTTTTCTTCCCGTACACTTATCAAGAATGCAATAGAAATAAAATGTACCGTTTTCCAAAAAATCTGCAACATTACTTTCCCATTCGCATACGCCCTCACTGTGGTAGTCTTTGGAAGAAGTCGTATTTTTCGCCCTCACTGTGGGAAGAACCGAAGCGATAGCTGCAGCACGGTCGTGCATTGCGGGTGGAATGGTGCCGTCAAGACCCTGAAGGCGGAGGTCCGACGTGGTTAATTTCCATAGCCGCTGTGGTTGTCACGGTGGACTCCCCTGACAACCGTCACGACTACTCGGTAATCCGTGAAGTATATGGGTAAGCGCGGTGCAAGTTTCTATTACCCTTGAACCTTACGGGTAGCTACTGGATACTGCCAAAGTGGTATTTTGCAAAACGCGAGTGATGTTTGAGATCAAGATTTTCAACCAGACAACAGGGAGTCTCTGCCTTTGTCCTGTCGTTACTGGCGGGATTCTCTTCTCTTACTAACACGCACTAAAGCTCAATACTGCGAAATGTGCACGCACAGCGTACCTTCACTCCTCACGCACCAAAAAGAAAGAAAAAATCAATCAAACCGCGCTGACTCACAACTCATTTTTATATTCTTTGTCTTCTACGTCTTGAATTACCGAATTTCCCGAGTCACGCACACTTATCTCTTAGACGCCAAGAAGATATGTTCTTTTTCTGTCAGGTTCAAAGATGGTCTACTAATAGAGCTTTTAAAATTCCTGAAGATGTGTTCGGCTTCAATGATTTATCTCGTTGATTGAATACTGTGCCTTCCTAAAATTGCACAAGATGTCAAGTGAACCTCGCACCCACAATCATGGCAGTGTATGGCCAGGTGGCCAGAATTAGCTCTGGTGCTCTTGTTTTTGTTAGCGGAGCCTATCGTTAAGGCGTCGTCCAGTCTGTCCTGCGTACATGTTCTCTGATGAAATAGGAAACGAATGCACCACTTCTGCGCACTCGACGAAGCTGTTTTGATGTTTCTAGGTACAGCTTACCGTTCGGTGAAAGTAAGGTGAGTTCAGCTTTTTGCTCAGGATGGAAAGCTTAGTAGGAGCAGAAAAGACGACGTCGATGTTGAACTTATTAGCGATTTCTTTTATGCCATGAGAGGATTTGTGTACGTAGGGCAGAACGACTGGTGTCGTTGTTCTATCTCAGGCTCTTGGTGTGACAGATGTTGCTTGATTTTTTTTCGTTGCTAGGATGCCCTATGCAATCGATGATGGGATATCCGTCGGATGTTGACCTTGAAATTCGCGCATCAAAGCTTATCGAAATGGAGTGCTCACAAGATTTTTGACGCGAGCTGTTAAGACGTAATTTTGCGACACCTCTTCCCTCTCCTCGCTGCGTCGCCGACGGAAAAACCCGTTTTTTCTGGCTTCACGCCAAGAGCGGAGAAAATAAATGTTTTTCCCTCCTTCGCGCACCCCACGACGACAACGAACATGTTCGAAATCTCTGCAAAGTGTCGCCTGTAAAGCTATGGCATTAAACTAAGGTTCACTCCGTTCACCTGGATGCTGACAAGGCAGCGAATGCTGCAGCCACACCCGCAATGCAACTAGCTTACGGCAACCGGAAATGATTCCTAGAATACTGCAGAGAAGGCAAGCGCTGCGCATGCTCAGCAGCAGCGTGTACCCTCGCTAGAAGATGAAAAAGACAATACACACTTGGCGTTGTCTCCTTGATCTTGTTTTTGCAAATTTGTGTTTGCCTTGCATGTTTTTTTCTATACTTGGTGTCATTTAAAGAAAAACAAATCGGCGAATACCTTACAAAGTTACAGGTATTCCTAGGCGAACCGATCGGGCCCAGGCGTTTGTGTGACGTCAAAAGTTTATGAACCAATTCCGGTTTTCTTCGAAAGAATATTTTCATCACCTCAGTGTTGACCTAGCAACTAGAGCCAACTTGTTGCAGCTATTATCCTGCTCTTTGCTATGGTATTTTACGCATCAGAGCTTACGCCGCAGACTTAACGGTATTGGCTTTCATCCGCAGTAGTTTATGTGCGACGGCGTGAGCATCCAGCAATGATATCACCGTCGAAACATATTGTGGCGGGCGCAAGACTTAGTAGCACCGTGGGTACGCTCCACCAGACGCCTTGATTATAATGCAATTAAATGCAAAGGTGCAAGCGAGCTGCACAATAAAGGCGAAAGTAATCCCTGGAGAAGGGGAACAAGGGGGAAAAAGGCTGTGTTTGGAGATTTGTGTCTGTCCTTCGTCCCTTTTTGTTCCCCTTCTCCAGGGATTACTTTCACCAAGCGTCGTTTGCTTTTTTTATTCTCTTCGTTGGATTTCAGTAGCCCCTGCCTCATGTTGCTTTTTAACATACTGACTGTATCGCCGCTCTTCTTCGTTGTGGATTTCGAGAGGCGATGTGAAAATACTGCGGTCATCAATCACTGAGTAGTGCAGTATATAGGCTGCCAGACATTGGCATGAGGGAACTGCCAGCACCACGGCCAGCAACAGTTGATTCACCAGACGTCGTCAGCCCCTTTGGTGGCGCTTCAGTGAAATAATAAATGAGGATTGCTTACGGAAACAATATTTTCACAGCAGTATTCTGTCATATGTGAATCATGATGTGAATCATGGCACCCTTAGCAAATTTTTGTCGCGATCAGTCACATGGGAAGCCACACCCTGAAATGCATCTTCAGTCGGAATACGACGCTGTTATATACATTTAGCTATGAGAAAGCCAGTCTTATGTCTGGTACAAACCTTCCCCCGATGTCGTTTTGAAAATGAAGGAGTTGATATTTTTTATTACTGCTATGAGAAGATTAAAAAAAATATTAACAGTGCCTATAAATCTTAGTACAGACAAATGAGGGGCACAAACAGAGTACAGAGTACACAAACTGGGCTTTCCACAGTGCTTTCAGACGGGCTTGTTCTCATTGTGGTCGTCAGTCATGTGAATGACTATAATGGTCCGGTTTATGGTACAAAACAACACAGTTTTGAGTTGAAGTCATTGTCAGGCACGCAAGCTGGATGCTATTCGACATATTTAATCCTGGGACGGGCTCAACAGAAAGGGGGTGAAGCATAGATGTGTATTTGAAACATGTTTGAGTTTTGCTTTAGATGAATTATGTTTATCCTCGTTTCTGTGGCCTCCGTGTGGGGTGCCAGAATGTTGAACTCTTTTGAAGCACACTGGATATACTGCACACACAACACCTGCCGTTAAAAGACAACAAAATGGACGGAGACTTTGAAGTGCGAAAACTGTTCTCATTAACGGGGCAGCGTTTGTTAGCAGAAATAATACTTAAGAAACAAGCGAGCTGGTGATGATTTATGGTAATAAAACCCGAGACTCAGGAACACAGAAGGGGACGAACACAACACAGCAGCAGCACTGTTTCTGTAACCCAGCTCAGCACTAAACGCCTTTGAAACCGAAAACCTCGAACTGATCGCTCTCAAATTTCGCCAGGCAGGGTTAGAGGAACAAAGCTGCTAACAAGCGCTGCCCTTCTGCCGGTGTGACAAGAGTTTTGGGATCTTCAGAGTCTCCATCAATTGTGCAGTTTATTAACGGCAGGTGCTGTGTATGTAGTACATCGTTTGTGCTTCGAAACAGTTCAGCATTCTGAAACCCAGGACGGAGACCACAGAAAGGAGGATAAACATAAAACGTCTCCAACAAAACGCAAACATGCCTCAAATATAGATCTGCCTTTCACCCCCTTTTTGTTGCGCCCGTCTCTGGATACAGTATATCGAATAACAACCAGCTTGCCTGCATAGTAAAGTCTTCTACTAAAAACAGTGTTCTTTGATAGCATAAACAGGACCCCTATTGTTATTCACACGACTGACCTGCACAATCAGAACAAACATGTATGAAACAAATACGGAGAGCCCAGTCTCACTTCCCAAGATTCGCGTAATTTTGAAAGTGAAATTTTGTACTCTCTTGTGTACCTCTTTTTCAGTCGTCTGTTTATGCGGTGTGCTGGGCCCTTCGGTACGGGCCTTTGGCCTTTCCAGCACGTCCCACCTCTCCAGAGTTGAAATAAAGTATTGTTATTGTTATTGGTACTGTTAATAGGTTTTACCGTTCTCGTAAGTGTATAAATTAAATTTATTTATTTTAAACATACTGCCGGCCAACTTTTCAAGGCCAAGCAAGAAGCATGGAGTATTAAAAAACATCAACTCCTTCATGTTCGAAACGACTTCGGGGAAAGGTTAGTACCGTGCATATCCCGAACTTCAGCATTGCTACATGTATGTAACAGCTCGTTATTAAAATCAAAGATGCATCCGAGGGTATGGTTTTCCATGTTGCTGATCGCGAAAAAACTATTCATGTGTGCCGCGATTCACACATGTTTGAACACTGCTGTGAAGATGTCGTTTCTGTGGTTGGCCCTCATTTATTAATCCACTGTAGCACCACCAACGGCGCGGAAGACAAATTCTGAATCGACTTGCTGCTGGGCATAGTGCTGGCAGCGCTGGCAGTTCACTCATGCCCGTCTCTCGCAGCGTACACACAGCTCTCATCAGTGATCGATGACAAAAAATGTTCAGATCGCCCATCGAAATCCTCAGCGAAGTAGAGCGACAATAGCCGCAGTACGTTAAAAATCAGTATGAGACTGAGGCGACCGAAATCCAACAAAGAGGGGAAAAGAAGTAGACAGCGTCCGGCGTAGCGCCCCAGGGGTGCTAAGCCTTGCGCCCGCCTACATTTTGATGGCAATATCATCGTTGGATGCTCATGTCGTCGCACATAAACTACTGCGGAGGAAAGCCAATACCGTTATCACTTTGAGGCATAAACTCGGGTACGTGAAATACCACAGCAAAGAGCAGGATAATTGTTGCGAGAAATCGGCGTCTTATTGCTATCTTGCAGCTGACACATTGAAAATATTCGTCAGAAGAAAAAAGGGATTTGTTTGTGAAATTGTGACGTCAGAAAAAATGCTTGAACGCGGTTGGCTCGCGTAGGAATACCGTTCCCTTTTTCGGGCATTTGCCAGTTTTTTTCTAATCTGTCAACAACTATAAAAAAAAAAAAAACACGGAAGGCATCAACTAATACGCCAAAAAAAGATCAAGAAGACAACGCCGAGTAGGTGTTGTTCTCTTTATTTATGTAGTGGGCACGGTAGCACGGCAATGCGATGATGTCCTTGAACCCGCTTCTTTTCCTGCTTCAGGTGCTTGCCTGCGGCATCGCCCCGGTGTCGGATCGTGGCTGTTGGTTCGAGCCAGCGCCTGTGTATCGCAGTGACTACGGGAGAACATTTCTGGTGTCTGGTTCAGTTTTCAGCGCTATCGCATTTGTCAGCGACCAGTGGTTTGCAGCGACAGTGCCTGCTCCTCGAACTTTGCCAGCCGCCCCATCGTCATCGACGTCAACCGAGTCATGAATTTACTCCCCCCGCCAGCTTTTCTTCAGTGGGCAGGGTAGCACGGCAATGCGACGGAAGCCTTAAACTCGCTTCTTTTCCTGCTTCAGGTGCTTGCCTGCAGCAGCGCCCCGGTATCTGATCCTGGCTCTTGGCACGAGCCAGAGCCTGTGTACCACACAGACCACGAAATAATATTTCCAGTGTCTGGTTCAGTTTTCAGCGCTACCACAGTTGTCAGCGACAAGTGGCTTGCAGCGACAGTGCCTGCTACTCAAATTCCACCAGCCGCCCCATCGTCATCGACATCAACCAAGTCACGAATTTCAAACTTTTGAAACATTTCTTGATCGCCATCAATGACGTGGAAAAACCGAAGGGGAAAAGCTGCTATTTGCAGCTTGACCGCCCCTTGGTTTGCAGCTTGGGCCTAGCAGCAGGGGAAAAGCTGCTATTTGCAGCTTGACCACCCCTTGACCGCCCCCTACAGGGCAAGCAGCGCTAAAACAAGAGAAAAAAAAAGTAAAAAAACAACATCCGGGAATAAAACAAAATTAGCAAAAAAAATACAATAGAAGGCATGTTTTAAGTATAATAAAATGCAATGAATATCACTTCTGCTCACTGATATAACATTAATTCCTAATGATGCGATATGATTTTGTAGCTCGGGAAGTGCACGTTTAATTCTTTGACGTCCAAAGTTAGTTCGTTATTGTGGTATATGCCATGGATGTATCTGACGCGTTTGAAGAATGGAATCGTGCAAATGAAGGTCAGCAATGGCGAGAAATGTTTCATATTTACCTTTCATGGCAGACTGGAATGTTAATATTAATCGTTGTGAGTAAATTTTGGAAACGTTAAGTATGGAGTACTTTTTAAAGAGAGGTAAGGGTGGGGAGGTTGAAGAGACATTAGCTACAGCTTGTAGAGCTTTTTCTTTGCAATATCCGAAGTAAGTTTAAATAGACCCCCACACTTCGTTGGGCCGGTAGACCCCCAAGGCACTCCCCTCGACAGCTTTTTAACAGTGGGCAGGGTAGCACAGCACTGCGACGGATGGTCTTGAACCCGCTTCTTTTCCTGCTTCAGGTGCTTGGCTGCGGCATCGCCACGGTGTCGCATCGTGGTCCTTGGCACGAACCAGCGCCTGTGTACCATACTGACTACAAGAGAGCATTTCTGGTGTCTGGTTCAGTCTTTAGCGCTACCGAATTCGTCAGCGACCAGTGGTTTGCAGCGGCAGTGCCTGCTCCTCGAACTCTGCCAGCCGCCCAATCATCATCGACATCAACCAAGTCAGGAATGTACTCCCCCCTCCAGCTTTTCGTCAGTAGGCAGGGTTGCACAAAATCGCAACGGACGTCCTTAAACCCGATTCTTTTCCTGCTTCAGGTTGGTAAGCCTGAAGCAGGAAACATGCCTTGCTGGTAAGCCTTATTACTTTCCACATTGAAGAGCACTTATCTTTGTCTTCTGGTGCGTTACCCAAAAGTGCTGTGCGGGAGTGTTACGGGTTGCTTTGACTCATCCTGTCTCGTAGTTCTGCTCCTGAGTGGCGATGTTGAACTAAACCCCGGAAAGGTATTTCCGCTGACATTAGTTCAATGCAAGCAAAGCTTGAGACGCACATGGCTGATGCTAACAAGCGACCGGTGGCGATTAAATCCAAAGTAAACGCGTTAACAGAGACCTCTCAAAAGGTAGAGCAGTGTGAGAAGAACGTAAAACAACTGGTGGACAGTCTAGCCGAATTAACGAAAAAAAGAATGCACTTGAAAACAGAGGAAGGCGAAATAACATAATCATTCACGGAATTGAACAGCCTAAAGACGAAACTACCGAATCGCCGAGAGGAGTGGTGCTTAAAAATTCTTTTGAGAACAAGCTAGGAGTTGAACTAAACCTGCTTCACAGCTCACGTAAGGGGAAAGGTACGCGAGCATTTTTATCCGAAGTTTTTCCCGTAGGGTCGAGCTTGTGCGTAAAAAAAAATCTGGGACGGCGTAAAAGACTCGCGTAGACAAGATAACAAAGTATTCTTACGGTATGACAAAATAATTATAAATGGCGTGACGTGGAATGAAACAACACAACGCCGAACGCTGAATTACAAAGCTCTGCCTCCGCAGTACAAGAAAGCGCATAACTACTTCCACGGAAAAGGCAAAAGCTAAGAGCAAATGTTTGAACCTCGATGCACTTGTAGTGAACTGTCGATGTATAAAAAACATAATCGATGAATTCGCAGAACTTGTACCTACAACTGAACCTTGCATAGAAAATAGGCAACGAAGCTTGGTTATCGGACGCTATTAACTGACGCCAAGATCTTCTCAGAGCACTCTGTTATTTATCGGAAAGATATCAATACGCATGGGACCGGCGTATTTGTGTGGGTTTCGAGCGCCCTTCAGAGCTCGAAATAAATGTTACTCGCTCCACTTGCGAGTCTGTTTGGTGTAAAAGTTATCTCTCTTATGAGAAGACTCTACCTGTTGGTTCCTATTACTGGCTACCTGGATCAAACAATGAGTCACTGTTTTTCTTATATGAAATACTATCGTCCATTGCAAGTGATTATCTAGTGTTGGGGGCGATTTTAACCTGCCTGATGTTACTTGGCGTGATGGCCAAACATTAACTGCACTAGTTCAGGATTGTACTAAACGTTTTTCCATTTAGTTTCAAGTTTTCGACTGTCTCCACACGTTACGGAACCGACTAGAACTGACTTGAGGCGAGCGAGCACACTCGACCTCCCTTTTTGTAATTCCCATACAGATATATCCTCAGTCACTCACCTTCCGCTAATCAGTGACGACGACATAGTAACCGCAAGTGTGAAGTGCGAGCGAGTAATGGCGGTAAGACGAAGCCCACGGAAAGTCTACTTTTATAATCAGGGAAACTATGCTGGTCTTGCGGATGAACTTATCGACTTTTTCTCCGAATTTGAAATAAGCTGCTACGACATGGATATTGACCATTTGGGGAAACTCTTTCGGTTTAGGCTCACAACTCTAAAGGACACTCATATTCTGAACAAAGTAAATATACATAAGAAGCGAAATCGCAAACCATGGAGAGATAAAGAGCTCTACCGGTTATAACATAATAAGCAACGCGCATCCTGAACATATCGCAGAACGTCTAATGCAGTGTCACTGGCAAGATTACGTGACCTAGATAAACTCTTTATAAGCAAACTAAAAATTGCTTACATGACTTTCCATAACGCTCCAAGCAACCGCCTAAAAAGAAGTCCCAAAGAATTTTGGAACTTGGTGAAGAGCAACAAACACGATTAAGTTGGAATCCCGTCGGTTGATGTATCTGGTCAGAACCTGTATGACGACCAGGGCAAGGCAACATGTTTCAGTAGGTACTTCCAGTTACCTTTTCTTATCCTGGCTGTGATGAATATTCCGCTATGACCCCTAACGCCTCCCTGCGACACGATACGAAGGAACTTGTGTTTAACTGTGATGGCCTTGTTAGACTTTTACACTCACTTAACCCCGATAGGTCGTCCGGTCCTGATGGAATCCCAGATAGGGTCCTCGGAGAATGCTCAGGTGTTTGCTATCTTTTTGTATGTATTGTTCACCGAATCACTCTCCCTGCTCTTTGCCTAGCGATTAGAAGGAAGCACGTGTAATGCCGGTACATAAAAACGGTTTCAGAAGCAAAGTAGAAAATTATAGGCCGATCTCTCTCCTTAGCACGCCCTCCAAACTCCTGGAGCATGTCATTTACACCAGCATTGTACAACATTCAAAAGAAAGCAATGTTTCGCCCCTTTCCAACCAGGGTTGGGCACAAATACTCATAAATGTATCTGGAAATAAAAAATACTGGGATACATAAGCATAGTAGCTAAAATACTGATACTCAAATATATCTGTAAAAATGTATCACGACGCGTTTTGAAAATACATTTATAAAGAAGCCAAAAGTCTTTAGAAATACGAATACAGGAATACATTTTAGGAAGGGCGGAAATACAAATACTGAAATAGTGATACTGCAATATAGTTTTCAAATTTCTTTGGGACGCCAACTGAGATGAAGCCTGAAGTTTGAAGTGGAAGTTTTTAATCCCGAAATTACATTTTGTCACTTCGCCTTGAAGGTAGTGGTTCCAGAGTCTAGACGAAGAGGAGTCTTCACTGGGTTCAGAAAACGTTCCATCAAGGATTGGCCGCGGTTCCTTTTCTGACGTCCTGTCTGACTGACGAGTGATGCGAAAAGACTTGGACCTTTAAATAAATTTTATGTCACCCTAAATCTCATCAAAAGGTCCCCACAGTCCTGTGAAATTAGGACAACCCTGTCAACCGTGATCGCATGACGTCACGGAGGAATAAACTGGTATTCTTGTAGCTGTTGATGTGGCCTTGAACATGAAACTTTGCCCACGCTGCTGTATGTAAGGACAATACGCACTTTCCTTGCTGGTGACCTCGTTGAAGATCGCGCAGGCAGGTGAATTTGTAATTTTCAAGAATTGTGAACCCCCTGAAGCCTCCTCGAACACATGCCTTACCTTCTGCTACGGTTGAAAAAATGGTACGGCAGCATTACTGTTATGTTGGCGCTTCCTGACGACCCGCCGACGCTATGACGCATGGATGGCAGTCCTCAAGTTTCGCCTAGAGTCATCCAAACAAAAGCCCGCGTGTATGCGACCTGTGATTACCGGCACAGGTGCGTGCTCTCCGAGAAACAGCGCGCTCGAGACAAGACGGAGGTGTACGAAGTCTGGGTCGGCACAGCGAGGCCACGGTTGGCCACCTTCCTGTGTATCGGATCACCAGAGCAGCGGGTCACGTTCACGTCGAGTAATGACGTACCCTTGAGCCGTGCAATTTTACGGACGCAGAAGCATTCGGATATGTGTTGAACTTTACTGCTTGAATCATCCTACTCTTTCAAGTTAACCACTGCCAGGCTCGTGCTGCAACGGACTGTTACTCAGGTTTTCCGGCTGGGTGTACTGCATACGCTAAGGCAAGAGATACGGTTAGCAGGGGGTATTGGCTCCCAGCAAACAATATTTCATGAAACCCTTACCTAGGGACCTGTGGCAGAAGATGCTCCGACTCCACTCCCGGCAGACTGCATGGTTCGAGCCCCCGACTACGCAACACCTCTCAGAAGAGAGAAGAGGACGCAAAAAGAAAAATAGTTTGTAGTTTGGGGCCTGGGCTTCCCCCCCAAATCATCCATTTTGCTGACCTCCTTTCCCCCCTCCCCCTCATACAACATTTTGGCATGAGCACCCCCCCCCCCCCGCCCCCCTTCCCCCCAAAGGAAACCCTGGCTACGTGCCCGTTTGGTCAGCATAGTAACGATGCCCCAGCGCCCCCTTGACCCCAAAATCCTCAGTTGCGAAAAATAAAGCGTGTTATCTATTTTTTGGGGGGTATTTATGAAGTAGTATTTATGGGGTATTTATGAAGTAGTATTTATGAAGAAATGTAACGAAATACATTTCATCCTGATTGTATCGCGATACAAAAAAAAACATTTCAAATGAATTTCGATACGGAAATACAGATATGAAATGAATTTCAGAAATACTATGGCGATACAATTGTATCGCGATACTGCCCACCCCTGTTTACAACACGGTTCTCGCCAGTGATGATCTTGTAGAACCCATATACGGGAGGTTTAGCACGAATTGGCATATGCACACAACAAAGGCTTTCAGACAGATTGTGTTTTTCTTGACTTTCGAAAGGCCTTTGACTTTGTACCACAGATATTTATTCTCCATAAATTATCAGCCCTCAAAATGTCTTCTAATATTTTTGGGTGACTCGTTGATGATTTAAGTTGTAGAACCAAAGCAGTCGTAATTAAAAGAGAGCCCTGGGGAACACCGGAAGTAACCCAGTTACTTCCGGTGTGCCCCAGGGATCTCTTACTTTCGATATTTATTAATGACATTGTTTAAACCGTCTCACCCTCTCTACGGTTGTATGCAGATGATTGTGTAATTTATCGCGCGGGAAGTATTCCCGAAGACTTTGTTGCCCTCCAGGTGGACATCGGTCGTATCGCGAGTGGGTGTTCCCCTTGGGGGATGGAACTGGAAGAAGCGAAATGTCACTTTGTGAGGTTAACGAGGAAAAAAAAAAGTCATTGCCACGTACATTAAAACAACATCGATATCAACTGATCACTGCAGGTAAAATACCTGGGCGCTTACTTTTCTTATAATCTCTCTTGGAATCACCATATAGAATATGGGACTGCGAAGGCAAACCGGATGTTAGGATTCATCAAGCGCAACCTTAAAGATTGTCCACGCGGAAGTAAGAAATACAATTTACCTCACGAACATCAGATCGATTCTTGAATACGCCTCCGAACTCTGGGACCCTTACGTACAGTACCTTATTGATATGATAGAAAGTATTCAGCACAAATCTGTTAGGTTCGTTCTTAATTCCTACAGCTGGCGCCAAAGTGTGACTGCCTTAAAAAATAAGCTCAAGTGGCAGCCTCTCCAAACTCGCCGTCAAAGGCTTCGTTTAAAACTTCTACATGCGATTCATTATGAACTCTCTGGCATTCATAAAGAAACGTATTTACTTGAACCACACTTCATTTTACGTAAACGAGATCACTCGATAAAAATTAGGCCTTTCTCGTCCAAAACTGACACTTTTAAACGTTCTTTCTTCCTGAGCACCATTCAGCGCTGGAATCAATTACCGGAGGAATAAGTCTTAGAAAACCCAGGGAGCTGTGATCGAATTCAACAGTGACTTCGGGATGTTCTACGAAGTTTCCTTTTCAAT
The DNA here is from genome assembly GCF_016920785.2 of Ixodes scapularis. Taxonomy (NCBI): domain Eukaryota; kingdom Metazoa; phylum Arthropoda; class Arachnida; order Ixodida; family Ixodidae; genus Ixodes; species Ixodes scapularis. Next base: position 161,892,990 of record NW_024609868.1, on the reverse strand, counting down.
TTTTGCGTAGTTGCGTTTGAACGGGTGAGGGATCTTGAATAGCACGCAACCGGGTCCCAACGCCATGTTGGCTCTCGCCGACAGCATAAGTAACAGGCTTGCCTGGTTTGAAGTATGCCAAGACAGGAGCTTCTATCAACGCCTGTCGCAGGATTTCGAAACTGTTCTCGTGTCGTTCCGTCCACTCCCAGGCGACTTCTTTGCGCAGCAGTTCTCTCAGTGGGGCTGCAATTGAAGATATTGTTAGGGTGATGCTGTCGGCAGCAGAAAGGACAGGACAGTACATGATGATCAAACAGACAGAGGATTTATGGAGGATGAGCCGGCACGTGGGGCCTGGCACGAGATGGTCGTGCGCGCCACTGCCTTGTCGTCGTCTTCACCTTCTTAACAGTACTCCCTCGACGAAAACGGCCGACCCGGACGGTGAATAAAAGAACATATGAAACACACTCACAACGCCACACACGCACAAAAAAACAAAGGACGGCTGCCGACATCGAGGATGAGGATCAAGATAAAACGTTGAATTTCGGCCTCTTCCGCAGCGTCACAGACATACCTCGGCATTCTCACTCATGAGTGCGATCACTCACGATCACTCACGCTCACCATCAGATTTGAGGTGATCGTGAGTGAGGCCGCGAGTCTCGAAAATTGTGATTGTGAGTGTGAGTGTGATCGTGAGGTACGTGAACTTATGAGTGTGAGTGTGAGCGTGAGTCCTGAGAACTGATGAGCGTGAGTCTGATCGCGAGTGTGATCGCGAGTTCTGAGAACTAATGAGTGTGAGTGCGAGTGTGAGCCCTGCGAACTCATGAACGTGAGTTCGACCGTGAGTGTGATTGTTAGTTCTTAAAACTCTTGAGTGTGAGTGTGTGCTTGAGCGCTAAGTGAAGTACTCATGAGTGTGATTGTGAGTTTCGAGGCTCATGAGCATGAGCCTGAATCAAGACGTGAGTCTTTGGGTGGATATGAGTCCGGTGATCGCATTAGTCTGCGTGATGGCGTGAGCCTGAGGACCATGGCCAGGATGAGTCGCGGTGAGCGCTGGTATATTCTTAGCTGGGTTGGTCACGTGAGCTCCCGGGCCGTCTTAGTGGGCGAGGAGACTCTCGCTTCGCAGGTACTGCGTGGGGTTCGGGCCTTCAGAGTTGGTTTGGGTGTCGCTCGCCTGCTCCTTCGCCATTTGAACGCGCCGGTTCCTGTGGAGGGCGGAGGAGGGGGGGGGTGCTTGTTCTTGCAGGCTCCTCCTTGCCAGAGCCCTCCGCAATGTCTCAACCAGCTGTCGAGGGCAGAGGGGTATGAGGAAAGGGGGGGGGGGGGAGGGGGGGTCACTTTCGTCTCTCCTCGGCGTTCGCTCTTCGCTTCACGGCAGACAGCGAGACGCCAACGGACTGACGGCGCCTCGAGGCGGTGCGGTAACGTCGGAGTTGGGGAAGCGCTCCAAACGGCTAGCGCTCCTCTCTCTGTGGCATAGAAAGGTTCGTGTGTATTTCGGTTCCTGTTGTCAAGTTGGTGTCAGTGGGCACAGAATTTTATGATTGTGTCAACTATAACGTTCGCACAGCTGCAATAAAATCAAATGACTCGCATGATCCTCATCAGCACCCTGAATTTCATTTCTCCGCGCACCTCAACGTACCTTTCGCAAATGAGTCATCACTCAGGAAGTGCAACAAAGGCGGTGTCATGATCGATCGAAGCTTCGAGTGAGGTCTTTTACATTGTGCGATATCATGCTGTTAAGTGTTGTTTGGGGCAAGATGGCGCAAGTGCAGGACAGCCAGCCGGCAATGGCCAGGCGGCGCCACAAGCGGAGTGGCTAGCCTGCCCGTCGGGCCGTGGCGAGCGGCGGCGAACCCGATTTCAGCAGTCCCCGTGTGCACGCGCGCGCCATGTCCCTTTTTTTTATGCGGTTTTTTAAGACCATCGGGAGCCTTGATAGGTCCAAGTGTTGAGAGCATAATCTGAAGCTGTCATTTGGACACCTGTTTGAACTGTCTTTGTGCGCTTGCGGCGTCGCTCTATAATAATCGCCGCCCGATCGGTCTGTGATTCGCTCGTCTCCCAGGAAGTGACACAAAGCAACGAGAAGGCAGCGAATAGGTTTACTGTACTTCCCGGTTGCCCGTCTTCGAGAGCCGGCAGTCCGGACCCGCCGACCCTAGTTGTCGCCCGTCGTTCATAGCTGGCAGTCGGAGTCCGTGTCCACGCCTGCGGATCGTCCTTCCCACGCACGGCGTACGCTAGCTGTTCCGGGCTATCCCAGCTAGAGTTTCGCTGCAAAACCACTCCTGGACCGTCATGGACTAGGCCGATAAGGCCAGGCTCGCCGTTTCCGCCGGTCCTGATCCGAAGCTCGCTGGTGGAACGCTCCTGGGACCGACATGGGCCGGACCATCCAGAACGACTCTATCGTTCCTGCCCGGCCCCAGCTTCGTGCAGCACGCTCTTCCTCTTTCCTCGCCGGCTGGTCCCCGCTCGCGCCTCGCTCGACCGTCCTCTTCTTCTCCCGGCGCCCCCACGACACTAGAATAAAATGTGGGTAATTAGAACAGTGCACAAGTCTGGCGACAGGATATGAGAAGGATATTTACGCTTCGCATGAGCTTTTCCCAGACAAAAGTGAGCATCCTGTTTTCCGCACGCCGTCACATTTGTTACCAGACTCAGCATTAAATTTGGTAGCCGAAACAAACAAAAATTTGTTCTACGAAAATCCACTATTTAAAAACTTGCATGCTTAAAAGGTTTTGGTTGCAACCGCGCGTGCCGAACGGCGCGCGCGGTCGCAACCAAATGCACGCCTACAACTACGAGTGCCGGAACAGGTCGAAGGGCATCTCGCTTGAAGACCTGATCGCCTGATTCTCGACGTCAAAGCGAAGCAACAATCGGCCCGATTTTTCCTACTGTATTTCTCTAAATGGTTGTCTCAGAGACTCGTAAAAAAACTAGTATAAATACGTTATTTTGCAAAAGGAGTCTGTCAGACCACTTTCCAAACCTGCACATCTATTTTCGTTCACTTCAACAATTAATGTAAAATTCACTTACTTGATGCATCGCACTCCAGTAATCCCCTTTGTCGCCGTGTCGCTTCCCAAGGTCTTAAAGGGAAGCGGTAAAGTCTGACGCTTGGGTCAGCTGCACGACCGTGGCAGTCTTTCAAGCAGCAGTAGCGGCGTTTATTTTTGGGGGAAACTCTAGGCTTAGGGGAGATGTCACAGGAACCCGGAAAGGTCATAGAGACGTGAAGTTGAGACTTAATTTTATGAAAAAACAGTTCCAAAAAGGCTCACGCCGATCCAAAATGCCACGTTCACACGTGGTTTCTAAATGCGCCCGCCCACAGTCCTCGCGACCCAGGCCGTCCTGGACTATCCAAGTTGTTTTATTTTTCAGTCGCTAGATGGCGCAACGTGTCGTGCCAACTTCCAAGCTGCATTGCTGGTTGCCTATGGGCACACTTAGCAAACTGTGGAAGCTACGACTCAGTGGGCCAATTAGAGCGTCGCATAGAGACAGGTGGCATCTAGAATGGACGCCTGTGAGACGCTGCCATGTGTCTAACTCCAATAAATCTACTGGCTCATCGGGATTCGCAGAATTCGCCGTGTGCCGTGTGCCTTCGCTGACGGAGGCGCGCAGTGGCCGCAACGTCGCGGCGCCTGCCCCACGGCCACGGCCGGGTTGCCGGCGCGCCGGCTGGACGCGACTCCGAGGCGCCAATTGCCCGGGCTTCTCGGGCTTCGTGCGTGACGCTGTGCTCCCCTTGGCCGTTGTTTATTCATGTTTCTTTTTCACGTTGTTATGGTCTAATGCATAGGTGCTCAGAGTGAGGCAAGAATTTCTTGTAAAACAAAAATGATATATCTGATAACCAACTTTTTACAATTCAATTCTGAAACACTTCTTATCGTTGGAAGGCATATGACACATATCGCGATGATTCAAGCCCGTAATGAATTTTTACAATGGTGTAGCGGACGGCAAGATTGATCAGCGGTTAGTTGAAGTGCGCTACTGCGTTGAATGAACACTTGTTAACCGAGCGGCAGAGAATCTGTCTCGAACCGATGGTTACAGAAGGGCCGCGAATTTGATAGTTATGCAACATAAATTATAATATATCTTGTGAATTTGCAACTAAATGTCCGGAGAAACTGTTTGTCATCATTTCCGCAAGTTATGGAAAAAAAACACTCAACTTCAATTTCCCGAATGTGCTGCTAATTTCCGGGAACTTAATGCACGAAATAATGCTAAATATTGCATTTAAAAAAACCGCCAAGTTCGATTTTGATATGGGCGGATATTGTGCCCGGGAAGACACCTTCGATATTTTATTTTACAATTAGAATAGGAGTCAGGCAATGTTGACAGAGTTATAACCTGTAGTGACGCTTGTGTGCCGAACAACTCACTTAATACCCCGCCAGTATTCGTGCCCGTGGCGACACCTCGAAAAGGCGAGGAGACCGATTTTCCGTGACGTTCAAGCGTACCATCAGAGTAGGCTCGTAAAGGCCGGTTCACACATCTGCCTTCCGAGCTACAGGAAAGACAGAAACGACACGAACGACATGACACCGGGACAACCGTGACACATGATTGCTTGACAAAGCTGCTCATTGCATTATCTGCCACGCTCTGTAATACGAACATAATCGTCCCCTTTGTCATGTCGTTCGTGTTGTTTTAGAGCGCAGCTCTTAGGGGCCCGTTCCCGGCTTGAGCGGCGTCGCCGTCGGTGTTGGCGTCGCCGTCGCCGTCGGCGTCGGCGTAACCAAGGTCATCTCAAGGTCACGTGACCCCTCCCAAGGTCATCTCAAGGTCACGTGACCCCACGTGACCCCCTGAAGGTCACGTGACCCCTCGAGGTCACGTGACCCCTTCGAAGGTCATCTCAAGGTCACGTGACCCCAAGATGACCCCACGTGACCCTTTGAAGGTCACGTGACCCCCAAGTCACGTGACCCCTCTGAGGTCATGTGACCCCCGAGGACACGTGGTCGCCTCCCCAAGGTCACGTGACCCCCGAGGTCACGTTACCCCCCAAGGTCACGTGACCCCTTCCAAGGTCATCTCAAGGTCACGTGACCCCACGTGACCCCCAGGTCACGTGACCCCTCTGAGGTCACGTGACCCCCCCGAGGTCACGTGACCCCTCCAGGTCACGTGACCCCAAGGTCACGTGGGGGTCACCTTTGGGGTCACGTGGCCTTGAGGTCACCCCCAGGTCACGCCTCCCCGAGGTCACGTGACCCCCTCCCCGAAGTCACGTGACACCCCCCCCGGAGGGGAGGAGGAGAAGGGGGAGGGGTCTACCCTCCCCTCAGTACCCTTCACTCCTCCTCCTCAAGAGCTGCGCTCCAATTCGGCGTTACAGGGATTTGTAAACGGCTTTCACTTTTTTGTCGTTTCTGTCGCTCGAAACGCAGATTTGTGAACCGGGCTTGGGATAATAGACCGACCTCATCGCCAGTTTCGCAATGCCTCCTGGATCACTCCACCTAAAGATCACCAACACCTCCTACTGCCACTACTGATCCAGCACGTCCACAACGTACTTGGGGAAGAGTGGTAAAGCTATATTGGAGCGCCGGACTAGGCGTGTTAAAATAAATATTTTCTCTCTCTCTCTCCTCTGTCGCAATGAATTGCGGGAACTGTGATCTTTCCGCACGAGGGTAAACGCCACGGTAGTGCACGAGACGAGCCGTCTCGTGCACTACCGCTGCCTCCTGTGAAGTACAACTATGGCTGCGTCACGCACGCTCTTGACGGTTGGTGAGATCTGTCTATTGGTCAAAGCGAACGGCGAGCTCTCGTTTTCTTTCTTTGTCGGGGGGTGTTTACAGATATTGCGTTTTCCTGGTTGATAACAATAAACTATTGATATGTTGGGCCTGAAATATTCGCTACAGTACACACGGATGAGCACTATATAAGGGGGGGATCGGTGGCCGAGTGGTCTAGCGCACACCAGCTCGGAGCACGTGGAGCGAAAGCTCGCGCTGCAGAACCCAGGGATCCTGTGTTCGAGCCCCACCCCTGCCCGTTTCGATCTGGATGAGCATCGTACCGGCGTGCGGTCGTGTATCACTACTGCGTGATGCACGTTAAAGACCCCAGGCTAGCGGCTGTACCGCACTGGCTAAATTTCTCATCTACAGCTGGGAGATTCGTCGCCCCTGTGAGGCAGACCAAGTTCTAGGCTGTATAAACACACACACAACCCAATTCACTATATAAATAGGATTACGCTTCCAACGAGAGCTCGCGCACGTAGAAGCGGTCAGCTGCCCTATGGCAAAGAAGACGACGTAGGCGATTGAGGAGTTTCAGCGACGATGTCACCGCCCTGGCGGCCGGTCGCCGAAAGAGAAAGAGGGGGATGGTTAGCTGGGCGTTGGCTTTGTGTAAATGCGTTGGCCACGAACGTAGGCTTATAAACTTCAGCAGCAAGAATATTACGCGGCTCTAATGTTCCGGTACGAGCAACAGAGCTGACACGATCTGTTACGACTAGCTACGACCACCCGCCGCAGCGATGCAGACGTCGAAGGAGCGCAATCGCAGTCAGTCGCCGTCGCCCGACGCAGGTCGTTTGGCAGTCAGGGCTTTCCGCCCAGGATTCTTCGCTTGTACTTGGAACCGAGTTTTATTTCCTGTGCTTGTGTATGTGCTTAGTGGTTGGATATGGACCTCATAGAGCAGTTCTTCAGACTCAACAGCGACTCAAAGTTGACGGCGGAGGTGCTTGCAGCAACGCTTTCGTTTGGTGCACGGGTGTGACGACTACACGGGTAAAATTTAAGATAGCTGCTAGCATGGCGGGCCATAGTCGCTTTATGTTGACACGATTTTAAGTTTAAGTACTCCGTGCAAAGGCGAATCTATCGCGTTTCTAATCCACCTTTGTTTTTGTTGTTGTTTTTATCACGCACGACCGACTACTGAGCAAATGCTTCCGTACCGATCACGGAGTGAGTGTGTTCGGCCTTACATTGCGGAACGCCCAATAAAAAGTAATGTTCGTTCGGCGAGAAAACTTCCCTTTCGAGGGTCCTTCTTTGATTGATTGATAATTTCTCCCGTATCTAGGTGCCTTAATCAACACGATCGATTAAGTTTGCCTCCCTAGTTAGGACATTTTGCTGCCACACGCGGCACTAATGCTTGGCACGATGTATGCCACTGGTGGTATTGTAAACTGGTTTACTTCCAAAGCTAAAAGTGTAACAGGTGGGACCATTCAGTTTGCTAAAAATGTGATGATATGGGAATTTCGTTTACAGCATAAGCTTTCCAGATCTAGAATGGGTGTGCTGGTGGCTACAGCCTCAAGGTTTTAATGGACCAAATGGGTGATTACACGGCGATAATGCGGCGGAAAACTGCCCATTGACTCGGTGAGTTTTGATTGTGACCATTGGTGTGCTGTTGGCAAATTAGGTAATGGCAATCCTTTTCCCTGACCATCTGGCTTTAAGGAACATCGTGTCTAGATGTGCTTAAATATGTTTATTTCAAGGTTCAGTTAACCCCTCTGCATCATTACAAAAAGGCAGTCTCAAGCAGCAACAAACAGTGGTGAATATACAATGCATAATAACAGGCAGTGTCGAGGCGTTTAGTCCGCAGAAGCCAATTTGAACCTAAAAATGATTTTTTTTAGATAGTTTGCATTTGGTGTATACTCCGCAGGGCCTGGTTTCCGCGACCAGTGCATAGTCCACCAAGCTGGTGCGTTGTGTCTTCGTGCTTTTTTTCCTGGGTGGCATTTTCTTCGCAAGTTCTTCGGCGAATGCTATTGAGCCTGAAGAACTGCTCTTGAGGCCCATATCCAGCCACTGAGCACAGACACAAGCACAGAAAATAACACTTGGTTCCAAGTACAAACGAAGCACCTGGGCGGAAAGCCGTGAATGTCAAACGAGCAGCGTCTGGTGACGGCGACTGACTGCGATGCACCCCTTCGACGCCTGCATCGCTGCGGTGTGTGGTCGTAGCTAGTCGTAGCGAGATGATCTTCACTTCAAGCAAGAAATCTTGCCATACCCTAGTCATGATATGGGTGCAAGTGTTCGACGACGTGGGCTCTCTCACGTTGGTGCAGTTGTCATCAAGAAAGGTACATATCAACAATGTTTGGCGTTTCAGGCTGAAACTATGACGCATACTTTATCTAAACCTAAATTTATCGGTCTGCGGTTACAAACATTTTCGTTGACGTTGCTTAGATAATGTAACCATTCAGGCCTCGCATTAAATGGTGTTGCGAACTCTTCGGTTGTGTATGAAAACCTATTTTTGCCCTAATAAAATACATTTTTAAAAGGACACGTGCCTTCTGCTGATAGATATCTTTCAATTTACAATGCAGAGGCAAAAGAAAATTAACTGTGTACACCTACCACTTAGCATACGCACCTTTTGCCATTCATTCTTGAGCACACTCAAATATCAGCTTAGGTTGCTCTTGTTTCAGAAGCTTTGCCCTCTTTTGTAAAAAGAAAAAAAAAAGTTAAAAAAGCTTTACCTTTGTTCTTTTTTGGCATTTAATACAGACTTGTTTATTTTGCAGATCGCACACAGCAGATATCACCGTGGTACATACAACTCGAACGGCCGATGAGACTATTGCTATTACAATAAAGCTTTCCACAAGAGCCAAAAGGAGGCTTGTAGGGGTGCACAAGCACATCGAAATGAGATTGGCGCTTCCGGGGCTTGTTTACATTATGCATAAAAACAGGACGATCGGCGACCAGCTGATCGCAATATAGCACCAAGGATACCGATGTTTCCATACATAGAACGCAGGATAAAGACCTCCGTCGTCCCTTGTATGCTGTAGCTGTCATACTTTCCATCCAACCGCTTTTGAGCACTATTAACTAGAACAGCCGAAGAGTTCGCAACACCGTTTAATGCGAGGCCTGAATGGTTACTTCATCTAAGCAACGTCAACGAAAATGTTTGTAGCCGCAGACCGATAAGTTTAGTTTTAGATAAAGTACGCGTCATAGTTTCAACGCGCCAACATTGTTGATGTGCACCTTTCTTTGGACCCAAGTACATTCGGTTCAACTTGATGACAGCTGCACCAGCGTGAGAGCTCACGTCGAACACTTGCACACATATCTTGACTATGGCAAGATTGCTTGCCTTCGACTGGCTTGAACACTTCATTTGTAGCATCACGGTAGGTCTTGGTTGAAGCGATGATCGTCTCGCACACGTAAACAAACAGAACAGCACGCTTTGTTTAATTTATACGCTACCGATCTACGGGCGCCGCAAATCTATCCCCCTCTTTTCCGCCATGTTGGATCGATCGGAGTGCCCCCTATATTCGCTCAAACTCCTTATGCTCCGACTCTATAACAATGCAAATACCTCGTTCATTGGACTTTTAAAGACTACCGAAACCGACAGATTAACCTCTACGTCCCTACCTATTTCGGAACACTTGCAAAACGTCAGTTTTGGTATTTCGCGTGCATTACTGGGCACAAAATGAGCCTCGCATGTCGCTACAAAAAATGAGCGGTGTACTAAGCCACCACTGCGTCGAGAAAAACTCCTTTTAGAAAAAGTTTGGAATGATTCAGCATCTCGCGAGCGTCAAATGTGCACGCGGCCAAGAGCACGACAGAAAGCAACAATTACGTCCGACCGTCTGGCTGCCGAGCTCCGAGCCTCAGTTCCCGCCCCCCCCCCCCCCCCCCTATAGGGCACGCTCCTTTCGTAAACCAATATCCGCTAGACAGGCCGAGCACGCGGCCAAACGGTCATACGTGTGCAAAAGGCCGCCGCGCCGCACGCACCACTCCAGCAACGTAAGCGACGTAAGCGCACAGTCAACACCACGCACTGCACACTGCACTGCATGCGTACAAAGAGTGAGGAGCATTTGCGCTTGCGCCACCTGCGCCCTATCCGAAGCGGACACCGTAGTGCGCGGCGAACACGTGAAGAACGCATGACGTCAAGGAGCCAACGCCGCGTCGATGAAAGAGAGAGAAAGAGAAATGTCGTTAGATGTACGAGTAAAACAAAACGAACAAAAAAAGTGTCGACGAAATGTAGTAATATGGTGGCTGAGTAATAAGCTCTGTCGAGCATCGAATGTCGAAGAAACGATCTTCGGATGACACATCGATGAAACAAATGTTGAAGAAACGATCTGCCGATGAAACATCGCAGTGTCAATGAAACAATCTGTCTATGAAACCTTGTTCGACGAACTGATTGCCCATTATAAAACTGCGTGTCAAGAATGACGCGGCTTGCCTCATGAAAAGTGGCGCGCCCTACATGATCGAGAGCGCGACAAAGAACCACATGGGGACGGCCGCAAACCCCCAAACCACTCCAAACCAAACCAAGCAAAGTCATGCCAAAATCAAACCAATCCAAACGAAATCAATTCAAGTACGGCTGCATGTATCAAGATAATGAATGCTGACAGTATTTTATAAAGGCCGAGATGACTGAAAAACAATGCCAGCCGATGATTCTCCTTAAATCGCAGCCACTCCGGCAAGCACGGTCGATCAACAAAATCAGAAGCAACTCAAGTGAGAAGAAAACTCGGCCACCGCGGCCTCTGTTCATAGAATAGCATACGACTGACAGACACCACTGTCAACAGGGATTATGGTGAGATTTCAAACCGTCGTCACGTGCAACCACCCTACCTAATATAACCGTTCTCTCCCCCCCCCCCCCCACACACACACAAAAAAAAAATATGGGTCGATGCCCATATGTTTACTATATATGCATTCTGCATAAACTTCCGTAGAAGTACCTGTGGGTGGCACAAAAAAAGAAACGGAGGTGATATGTGTAGTAATTGTTTATCTGTGTACAAATGAGCGAGGTATGCACAGCGAGGCGATGTTCTAATCACTGCGACATTGTCTGTGTAACCTTTCGGAAGGCGCGTTTCTGTTTTCCCGCCGCCCTTGTCAGCAGGCGAAAGTTAAACGCACCCACTTTAGTCAGCTTGCATTTAGTTTCTTTCGTAATTCATCCAGGTTTACGAAATTTGGTAGAAATGTGCGGAGCATAAACATTAACATAGTACATTTCTTTCAAATTGGATTAGTGGCTCAGAAGTTTCCCCGCCGCACGACTCACGCGAAGACAAACCAAAGGCTTGAGAGAAACAAAAGAAAAGCACAGAGAAAGCAACCGGCAAGCGTGATGACCTGTGAGTGTGAGGACCTGTGAGTGTGATGAGCGTGAAGACCTGTGTGAGGACCGCAAGGACCTGCGAGTGTGAGGACCGCGAGGAGCTGTGAGTGTGAGGACCTGTGAGTGTGATGAGCATGATGACCTGTAACAGTGAGGACCGCGAGGAGCTGAGAGTGTGAGTGCCGTGAGGACCGTGATGACCTGTGAGTATGAGGACCGTGAGGATCTGTGAGTGTGATGACCTGTGAGTGTGAGGACCGTGAGGAACTGTGAGTGTGATGACCTGTGAGTCTGATGATTCGTGATGACCTGTGAGCGTGATGACCGTGATGATCTGTGAGCGTGACGACCGTGATGATGACGGCGAGTGAGTTCTGGTTTTGCGTTGAGCCGTGAGGGTGAGTTCGGGTGATGATCCTATTTTGAATAAATCGTGATCGTGAGTGGGCGTGAGTTCTGATTGAGGAAAAAATAGTGATCGTGAGTTTGAGTGAGGACAGCTTAAAATGCCGACCTATGGTCACAGACCTCTGCACCAGACACACGACGGCACGGTCCGGGAGGGGGACTCACGTCACTGAGAAACGTCGGAATGGCGGGGGCTGGGGATAGGGGCGGGGGATCGTCTGTCGGCTTCGTCTGATGCGGCTTGTCATGGCGTCTGGGCGGGGGCTGGGCAACGGAGCCATTGGCTGGTGTTTGGTCCGCTGCTGCGGATGACTGCCTCAACGAGGCGGGTTCACAGAATCAAAGCGGTGCCGATGTTTAATGAAGTAGATGAGTATGGCTCCGCACCTCCACCATACTGTTAGGGTGATGCTGTCGGCAGCAGAAAGGACAGGACAGCACACGATGATAGAACAGAAAGAGGATTTATGGAGGCCGAGCCGGTACGTGGGGCCTGGCGCGAGATGTTCGTGCGCGCCACTGCCCCGTCGTCGTCTTCACCTTCCTAACAATGTATTTGGTATGAAACGAGACAGGGAGTTAACCATGCCAAGGAATATTTGCAGGAACTGCTACAATGTCCTGCACGAGTTGCGCGTCAACTTGAAGACCTTTCGTGGTTATGACGTGTCCAAGGTGCCGAACTTCTCTTCGAAGTAAACGGTATTTATTTTTGTTAAACTTCTGGATGACTTCTCTGCAGCACTGTAGCAGCCTCTGCAGGCTCGCGTCATGCTCTTGCTTTGTTGCTCCCCAGACCATAATGTCAGTTATGCCAACAGCTACTCCTGTTAGGTCTTCTAGAACAGTGTGCATTGCCCGTTGAAAAATTTGCGGTGCTGATGAAATGCAGAATGGCATCCCCAAGAACCTGTACCTTCCAACTGGTGTGCTCATTATGCACAAGTAAGAGCTCTCGTAATCTAAAATAATCTGCAAGAACCCAGATGAGGCACCAGGAGTAGAAAAGTAATTAACGTCGTGCAGGCCCGGCTAATTCAAGAACTTTGCCAATACTGGCATCGGCTAATGTTCACGCAATAAAACTCTGTTTACGTCCGACGGGTAAAAACAGATGCCGATCTTGCTGGGTTTTGTATTGACGACCATGTTACAGCTCCAGACTCTAGGTTCTGATACTTTGGTTGTTACTTGATCCTGCTTCATGCGGTCCAGTTCCCTTTTAACCTTATCTCTTATTCAATGTGCACTTTCCTCGAGGATTTAACGGAACCTTGCGCTCCAGGTTTCAGCTTCTTCCTGTACGCGATGTTTTTTTTTAGTCTGCCGTGTCCCCGGAACATATCATCAAAGGACATGGCTGCTTCGCACATGTGCCTGCTCCTATTTGTTTGCCGTTCACTTGATTAACCCGAGCTCTTCTGCGACGCATCCGATAAGTGTATACGTGGCATCTTGTGTGGGTCCCACATTCGACCGTTTGCGCGACGCGCTCTTTAGCATGTTCCATATTTCAGCCACTTTGCATTTCCGCGTGCTTATCTGTCAGTCTCCGGAGCGTCTGTCCTGACATGACGCAGCAATCACTTAAGCTATCAAGCTCGCAGTCGAGCGGCTCGTCTCCAATGTGAACCTGTGCTGACCAAAGGTTTCTGTTGGAGACACTTGCCATTCGCAAAGTCTGCAGAAAATAGTATTCTTCGCTATCACTTTCGGCATGAACCTGCCGTACTTGCGTTTGGTCGTGCTGTTTCGGGTGATTTGTTTTCGGTTTCCTGCATACGTTTGCTAAATGGTTGTCTACACTGCATTTCTGGCAGCGTTTTCCTACCGCTGGGCATTTTTGGTCTCGGTGTGTGAAAAATTCACACTTCAGACACGCTGCGTCCATATAATTAACATCGGCCGCAGGCTTTGTACCTTTTCGAACTGTTCCTGACCTTGTTCTCGGGATCGCCGTAATTCCACAGCCTTCGCGAATGGCGGGTTTTTGAGATCAGCTTCTGTTGTAGTTTTCTGTTTTTTATCCCGAGGATGATTAGCTCGAAGAATACGCTCTTGTAACACGCGAAACTCGCAGCGACTTGATAGCAAACACAACTCTGTTAGCGACTTGTTAAAACGTTTTCTTTCTTGGTGATCACGGGTGCCGAAAGAAAATTTACTGTATGTCAGGTTCATGGCAGGTCGGTAGAAGCGCTCGAACTTTTCCATGAGCACTTTTACGACGTCTCGGTCCTCCTCCACTTCGAAAACGAACGTCGCCTATGCTTTCCATACCCCTTCATCTATCGTCACAAGGAAGGTGGCTGCTTGTACTTCCTTAGGTTTTGTTGTGAGCGTCGTTGCAGTTGAGAAAAGCTTAAGCTCACTTTTCCAGATGCGCCAGGAGTGCCACAGGTCGCCCGTTGTATCCAGTGGTTTCGGTGATGGGAGAAGCGGCGACGCCATGCTGTGTTCTTTGTTCTCTTCAGCTCGCTTCTGACACCATGTAGTCTGGTCAGAGTCAGGCAACGAATAACTTTATTGTGGTGGTGGTGGTTTGTTGGGTTTAACGTCTCTTAGGTTAGCCTAGCTCTGATGTGCTGGCCTGGGCAGGTGACAACTTTATTGTGCACCGAGCGTCTGCTTATATGCTCGGTGCTATAAGAGATACAGTGCCGATAGTCTGTCCTCGGGTCTGGTGACACAGCAGATTAGGACGGCCAATGACACACAGAACTTCGTGTTGATCGTTCCTTCGTGACAACGACACAACACGACAGTATGCAGATTTGAATATCAAAATGTATATACACAATTTCTAGGGTTATTTTTAATACGCTGTTTTACCTTCACTCTTGAAGATTGGAAAAATAATCTCCATCCATAAATCTGGTCATTGTAATAATCCAGAAAATTTCAGACCGGTTATTCACCACGACTTCCTGTAAACTTCTTAAATATATCATTTATAAAAACATCACGGAATAGCTTAACATCGATATTATTCTCATTGCGTCTTAACATGGCTTCAGAAAATTTCTATCAACTGTTACGCAGCTCACCAAAGTAGTGCCCTTTTTCGCTAGCACAATAATTGACAAGGAATAAAAGATATAATCCTCTCAGACATTTCAAAAGCTTTGACCGCGTCTCCCATCCAAACTTCTGCTCGAGCTCACATCTATTTTCAAAAACGAAAAATTAACACATTGTATTGCATCCTACTTAACTGATCGTTCCCATAATGTCCAAATTAAGGGGGAATCCTCCGCACATCTTTTTGCCACTTCAGATGTACCTCAGGGATCGGTGGTTGAATTACTTCTATTTCATAGTAATTTTAAACGATATTTCAAAAGCCTTACTGGTACCAATTAAATATTATGTGTTATATATATTATGTATATTATAATAATATGATTATATTAAATAGTATGTGTACCTGAATTATACAAAGACTGCCCGCCCCCCCCCCCCCCCCCCCCTTATGTAAAGCCCAACGTGGGCATTTAGGGGATTAATAAATGAGATGAAATGAAATGAAAGATGATTGCGTTATCCCTTCCGAGATATCATCACAGCAGGACCAATTAAAGCTTAATATTGCCCTGCGAAAAATATAGGAATTGGCAAGCAGAAGGCAGACGCAAATAAATTACGACACAACTTTAGTGATGACTATAACTTGAAAAAAATGCCCCATAAAATTTATCTGTTTAATGAACGCAAGTAAATTCAAAATATAAACCATTATAAATGTCTCGGATTAATCGTTAATGTGAAAACTAACTTGGAACCAACATACTGATAATATTGTATGGAAGGCTAGAAATGCCCTTTTTACTGCTAAATGAACTTTTAAAATTGCGGACTAAAAAAAAAAAAAAACGTATAGCAAATAAGACTATAATAAGACCTGCACTGGAATACGCTAATACCCGTTTTTTTGCCCAAATGACGGAAGGATTGAACAAACTGGAACACATAAAATACTTTTATTTTTATTTTAGACGCATTTTGTAATCCCATATCTTTATCACACTTGATTAAAAAAACATTCAACCCTTACAAGCTCGGGCAACAATAAGCAGGTGAAAATATTTCTACTCATTCCTCTCTAACAAATATAATATTAATGTTGAAAATTGTATCACATTTAAACTCACCGGATAGACAAGTATCAAGCACACGATAAATATACATCAAAAGAAATTTGAAAACGATGTTTTCGAACATTAATTTTTCCCTCGAACATTACACGATCGAAATTCACTTGAAAATTATATTGTAACGCTGCCTTTCATCGAACAGTTCACCGCTATACATGAAAAACAGATTTTACAAAACCGATTTCTAAAAACTCATGTTGATTTTCTCTGTACAGTTGCCATCGATTCAACTCCTGCCATGCTCTCAAAGCAAAGCCGCAGTATTGGTTGTGAATAAACAATAGAAAATCATCGACCAAGGGCACGAGTCACAGCCGGAATCGCGTGAACAAGGTAGCGCCACGTGCGCGCTTCTAGTGGCCCACAATGAACATCAAGGTCGACGTCTAGGTAAGAGACAGTCACACTCTCATACGAATGACAAGACAGCTGTAACATCAGCATCATCTCTGCAACCGGTGCCGTTTTCACCTGACGCATGGAAACAACTTGAAGTGGACAGGGTTGAAATATTCTACAAATTATCTGCGAAAGATAGATATGCAAACACTTTAATGGACAATTTGATTAACTGGCCAAATGTTGCTTTCTGCAGTCAAGTGACGACCGAGACGGTATGAGAGTCCCTCACTATAATCTACAGTCATGACGGATATCCTGACGTCATTTCTCAGATCGCGCTTCACTGTTTCCATCCCACGCCTTCAGAGAGTTTCTGAAGTCATAAGCAATCTTTCACCATAGGTCCGCGATTTACAACCCACAAGCCAATGGCCAGGCTGAAAGGTTTAATTATGTTATTAAAGGTTGAAAGTTTAAACTATGTTCATATATATCTAGGTTCAAACTATGATACAATCGGAAGGAAACATTCGGTATTGCATCACCGAGCTCCGAGGTGCATACAGGAAAATATCACATGCTGCTACAAAGCTCTTCCCCAGGAAACTAAATCATAAACGCAGAATAAGAAAGCTTTAAGACGTCGTGTTTTTTGTTCTCGACAAGCCTGTTTACATCGAGAGGCAAAAGCTTCACCAACGCATTGCTGATTACCAGAAGCACAACAAAAAATACACATACGATAGCCGTAGGGCCAAGTCGTTAACAGTAGGTGTTCAAGACGACGTCCGAGTGAAACTTCCTACACACCATGCAAAGCGAACGCCATCGCTTGATCTATCTGTGCATGCACCAAAAGCAGTCAGACAAGCACTTTCGCCACATCAGAAGCATGTACTGGAATTAATCGAGACTCTCTCTAACCTATCCATCACGACAGCAGTTACAAGACCACAACCGAGATAATCGAGAAAGGGGAACAGTTAACCATAGAAACTTTCCGTCCCTTCGAAAGTCCACCACAAGCAGAAATACCGGAGGGGTTTTCTCCTTAAGGTACTTTTTTTACAAGGGGGGATTTTTTGTGTACCAAAGTGGTGGTTCGCCGCTAAAAAAAAAAGACGAAGGACAGACAGGGATTGATGGAGCGCGAGGAAGGAAACAGTTCGTTTTTGGCTGACCCTAGCTTAAACTGACATATTAAAACATAACGCTAAATTTTTACTAGCTATTTGTGCATGTTTTGTTGCTTCAGATAAAATTATGAAGGTTCGCAAATGATCTAGTAGAGAGCCGGAAACGATGGGGGCTCTAAGAGCTGTTTTGAGCGTTTATTTACCAGATTCTCTTAGCTCGGAATTGACGCTGAATTCCTAAAAATGTAGCTGCAGTTTGCGGGAGAATTCAAGTTCACCTCTACATTCAGGGGTCAACATAAATTTCTGCAAGAGTTAAAACTTTTAGTTCCCGGTATATTCCGAGAGGATACGTTTCGGCGCCTAATAAAAAAGAAAATATATGAAATTTGAAAGTGCTGCATAGTGGTCGACCCGTGCAGGTTAATGGGACACGAATACACGTTTGATGCGGATTCCTGTTGGATACGAATACTCGATTTATACGGATACCCGCTTTATACGGATGCCCGTGTGATACGGGTACCCGTAAGGTGCCGGTACCCGTTGATACGATCGCTCGTTCAATACGAAAACCCTTTTGATACTGCACACTATTGAACAGGCCATCCGTGTACGGAGGCAGTTGCGTCGCTAGTCCCAATTGCAAACTGTGTGAAAAAGGTTCAGCACAGCACACGCAAAACACGAGTCCATGACATTTCTTCGACAGAGAAATTTATTAGAGCAGCTCGCTTAAATGAATTAACCTCAGGAGTGCATTTCTTAAACCTGAGAACCCAGCATACTAAAAAAATAATAGAGTTAAAGAAAATAGGCCACGAATAACTATGTAAACTACATTGCATAAGTTTAATTCTAGGAACCAGTTTGTTACAAAGAGGAGTAGCGTTGTTTCAGCTAAAATTATGAAGGTCCAAATATAATCTAGAGAACCGGGCGATGAGGCTGTCCGCGGAATCATTATTCACGTTAATCGCTACGAATGGCTCGAAGGCTTACTGTACGCTCTCTCAGTACATTCAGTAAATTCAGTACATGGACACAAACAATTCAAGGGACACACTAGATGTTTACTGCTCTGACAACATGCAATGAAGGAAGCAATGTTTCACCTTACGAAAGACCGCATTGTACAAAACGAGCCATTCCGAGCCCATTGAAAACCGTGCGAGTATCACGTTGCTGGGATTCGGGAAAGGCACAGCGACGCTTAGTCGCGTCATATGTTCACTGCGCTGAAAGTTTAACTCTTCGCTATCTGGATTACAGAATGGGAAATGTACCCAAATTCCATCTTAATTTTAGGTATCTCGAAATTTATTTTCTTGTCTGCAATCTATAATCTAGGTTTCAAGAAACAATTCCAGCTGAATTTCCTCTGCAATAATACTTAAAAAACAAGCGAGCTGGTGATGATTCAGGGTAATAAAACCCGAGACTCAGGAACACCGATGGGGACGGACACAACACAACACAATGTGTTCCTGTGTCTCGGGTTTTATTACCATGAATTTTCTCTTCCATAATACAGATAGTGAAAAACGTTATGCTGGGTATTTCAGTACAGAAGACAAGGGGAAACAGAGCTTAGCTTGTAGCACTTTCTCGAGAGCCTGGTCGGAGACAGCATAAGGCGTTGGAAACATGTCCGAACGACTTCAAGTTCCTGCAAAGATTCTTCGAGAGCGCGCCCGCTTTCTTCTAGTCCTCTCTCTCGCCTCGCGCCGATGCACGCTATAACCAAACTGCTAACCGGCTTGACCAAACTGCCACCGGTTTGACTATCGGTTCGAAGGTTTGAGCAAACTGGTGGACCTTTCAAAAC
Source organism: Ixodes scapularis (assembly GCF_016920785.2). Taxonomy (NCBI): domain Eukaryota; kingdom Metazoa; phylum Arthropoda; class Arachnida; order Ixodida; family Ixodidae; genus Ixodes; species Ixodes scapularis. The sequence continues at coordinate 161,873,905 of NW_024609868.1, read as the reverse complement.
AGTTTCGCTACGCCACTGTGCAGTATGACAGGTCGCACAAACCACTAGGCTCAATCAGGAAAGAGATTTGATCGAACCTGCGACAGTTTGACCAAACCACTGAGCATTTTAATCGAACTGGTGTACAGTTTGGTTACACCGCTAAGCGAAGGCTTGAAACGGTTACCGGTATGGTTGAACGAATAACCGTATAAACCTGTTTGAATGTTTTACGTTTCGTTTTTCATCCGGGACTTAAAAGCTGGACGCGATTTCGCTAAATTTAGCTTGGTATACTTTCCAGTTAATAGTTTGCGTTATCATTTTTAGGAGCACCTTTTTCAATAAAACGCTGACGACGATGTAGAGATTCTGTGCACAACGAGGACAACATTGTCTATGCGCGCTCCTAGGCCGGCAAGATAGAAGGTCGCTATCACAAGGTAGCAGCCCGACGCTACCGAAAAACCCAGCTTCGATTTTCGCTATCTTGATTATGGAACTGGAGATCCATCTGGTGTTTATCTGGATTTCAATTTTTCAAAAAAGTATTCTATAGTCTGCAGTCTGGATTTCAAATTACCAGAAACATTCCAGCTCGGTTTCCAATCCCATATTGACTTCGTGGAAAATAAAACCACGAAGAGTGTTTTCAATATAAGGTCAAGGACCTTTTGCGCAGGTTGGGTAGTCGTGCGCATGCGTGAGTTACCACGTACACTCTCAAGAAAAAAGGGTGTCAAAAGGTGTATTCTTACACCCTTTGTCCCATATAATACACCCCAAAACTTCAATTCGACATACAGCACCCTACAGTCGAACAGACGGCCCGAAATTTTACGGTGGGCTTGATAGCCGTGTGGTACAACTTATTCAAATAGCTAATGTACGGTTTACTGACCATGAAAAAAATAATCCGGGTTTTCTTGGCCCTACTGTAAAAACTCGGTGTTTTCTTTATGTGGTCTTTGATACGTACTTTAGCTATTTAAAATGTTGTACCACACGGCTATCAAGCCCCTCGCAAAATTTCGGGCCCTCTGTTCGACTGTAGGGCACTGTACGTTGAATTGAAATTCTGGGGTGTATTCTATGGGACAAAGGGTGTAAGAATACACCTTTTGGCACCATTTTTTCTTGAGAGTGTAGGAGAAAGGAGAGCGTGCCGAGGGCGGGAGTAAAGGTTGGAGACACTTGCAGAATAAAGACGGTTTCAGGACCTCCTCGCAGCTCTCAGATAGTGGGCGCGTCCTAGAAACCGCGTGACCTCAAATGAGCAGCCGAAAAAAAATCTGCAGTTTGGGAACACTAGGCAGACTGTAAGCGCCCTGTTGGCGGCCCATCAGAGCCAGTGCGCAGCCGACCGAGGCCCGTCCTGGTGGCGGGGCCCCGGAGTCGGCGCGCGCTCTTCCCTGTGGAGGAGCGGCATTGTACGGCCCACGGGTTTAGATCCGGGCTGCGACTCGCCTCGCTGCCCGCCCTGCCCCAGGGATTTGCGTCCGGGGTCTGCAATTATGAGCGCCGCCAACTCCGTGACAGCGTCCGCTGTTCCACCTCAACTAATGTCTTAATGAGCAGCTGCGATTAGGGAACTCGGCCTCCCGTTAGCGGACGTCTCATTCTGCCTTCATGAAGTCACGTGCGTTGTCCACACTCTTCTAGCGATGGTCGTGTTCGCAGGTGCGGGCACTCTACGGTCGGCTGCAAGTGGGCGCTCTGTTGTTTCCTTCGCTGTTCGCCGGGGCATGGCGGGGGACGATCCTCGCGGGACCTGTGTAGGCCGTGCTCCTTTCCTTTTTGTTGGCATGCTTCTGAATTTCGAATCAAGAAGAACTTGTCGTGTGGCGCCAAGATAAACGTTTACTCAGTTATTAAAGCATGCAGAACGCTAGTCAGTCCAAGTTGAGGCAACGTCGTTTTCTTTTTTCTCTCGCACTTGAGATTGAGGATTTTTTTTATCATGTGCCCGCAGTTCCTTTAGATGTCCTCGTTGCACCTAAGGTATGAATTTACTTTACATTTTATACTCTTTCTTTTCTCTTTTTAAACCTTGAATAATTTTAACTTACGCCTTCATTGCTTACTTGTGAGTACATGGTATTTTATTTCGATGACTGCTCTACTGCTGTATATGGGGACTTGGGGCCCTGTCGAACCGTTTCATATTGATTTTAAGCCTCGCTGTTTCAACAACATAAATCAAGAGTGTAGCGATAGCTGTCATGAACTCTTACTTGCGATGAAAATGACGTCCGTTGTTATAGCTGGTGCGGTAGGACATACGGTGTCCGTCGTCGGTATCGCCAAATACCAGAAAAGATCGCCCGCCACCATTGAGTTTTGAATCCGCTACGTCACAGCTTTGTTTCTAATTATTATTGAATTGAGGTACACCACAGCGTTATGAACCCGCAGTATACTTCAGGGTTTTGTAGTAACCAATGCCAACTGCACGTGTTCTCTGAAAACAAAATAGTCGATAACCATATGCCATTGTTGTACTATCAATGCCAAGAGCTCGAGCCGGAAAACGCGCTTACACGCGCTCCTGAATGTTATATCCGGCAGATCATGTCAAAAGAAGAAGACGCGCCTCGTCTTCTTCTGCCATAATCAGATAGCGTACGTGCCAGCGCATGCGGGCACATTCGGTAACGCCGCCATCAGGATCAGCAGTTGTGAGCGACCAGAGTAAAGCTACTCGTTGTGCTTTCCATAAGCGGCTCCTGATTACTTCGCACATAACATTGGCGACGAAGGTGGACCAGAACCGCACAAGGGACGACTTGCATCGCTTGAACGATGTCAGCGCGGCAAGGCAAGATCGAAGAGTTCGACGGTACGGCGTGGTCGGTCTGGGCGGAGCGCTTGGACTTCTACTTCCAGGCGAACGATGTGCAAGACGCCAAAAAGAAGAGGGAACTACTGCTGACTTTATGCGGCGAAGAGACCCACTGTAACGAGAGCGTGCTCCACCAGTGAACCAAGCTCGTGCCGGGCAAGCTCGTGCCCGGGCAGATCACAGAGGCGCCATAATAAAAGGCAAGCCCTAGTTGGCCTCCCGCTGTGCGAACCTTCTTCTCGCGCAGATACATAGTGTCAGAAGTGGCATACGGCGACCACGCATCCTTCGCTGACTTCGCGACCAAGCCATGGACGGACTTCGGCCTCCGGAGGGACTCTTGCTGACGGGCAACCTCGCCCAGAATTGGCGTAAGTTCCAGCAGCGATTGGAATTGTACCTCGATGCCACCGAGCCAGTAAACCCGCCCTCCGAGAGGCAGAAGGCCGCCATTCTGTTACACGTCGCGGGTCCAGAGGCGTTGGAAGTTTTTAATACTTTCCAATGTTCCACCGAAGAACGCGAAAGCTACGCTAGGTTAGTGCAAAAATTTGAAAGCTACTGCACGCCGCGCTGCAACGAGACTTACGAAAGGTATATATTTCGCTCGTGCAAGCAGAACGAAGACGAAGCGTTCGAATGTTTCTTCAGAGACCTACAGCTCAAAGTACAGTCGTGCAAATTGGAACTCTGGCCGAATCGATGATTCGAGACCAAATTGTTTACGGGACAGCCGACGTGAAGCTGAGAGAAAGACTGCTACGCGAAGACCCGTTGACGCTCGAGAAAGCAGTACAACTTTGTAAGGCGGCAGAAATATCAGCCAAGCAGAGGAAAACCTGGAACAGTCCGGGGCAGACCGTTGAAGTCGTGTCGAAGCAACGCCAGTCCCGCCAAGCAGGAAAGTGTGGGCGGTGTAACACGAAGCACGAGCCCAAGAAGTGTCCCGCATACGGCAAAGAGTGCTACAAATGAAAAGGAAAAAATCACTTCGCCACACGCTGCAAGACAAACGTTCCTGTTGATAGCGTGCACGACGTGCCCGAGGACCATGACTTCGACGTCTTGGAAGTGCAAACCTGCGACAGCAAGGGCGAATGGCGGGTACAAGCGCAAGTGGCTGGGAAGCCTATTGACCTAAAGGTAGATACCGGAGCGCAAGCTAATCTGCTACTGAAGAAGTTGCTGCGCCAAATCGACGACGCTGTTCCAGTGACCAGAGTAACCTCAGGGTTACGGGACTACAACGGCAACGTGATCAGCCACTATGGAACCGCCGTCGTCACTGTAAAGTTACGTGGCAAGGAAGCACGAGTGCGGTTTTTCATTGTCCAAGACCACCATCGACCCCTCCTGGGACTGCCGGCTTGTGAATACTTCGGACTCGTGAACCGCGTTGACGATGTGTCGGTTTGTGTGCCAAAGAACATAATTGAGACGTTCCCAGAACTCTTCGACGGACTCGGGAGCATCAACAAAAAGTACAAGATGGTATTCAAGCCCGGATCCGAGCCAGTCATCCAAGCAGCACGCAGGGTGCCCCACCTTCTGAGAGAGCCGCTAAAGAGCGAGCTCGAGCGCATGGAAACTGCTCGAATCATCACGAAGGTGGACGAGCCATCAGACTGGGTAAGCCCACTTGTTATTGTACGCAAAAAATATGGAAAATTGCGAGTGTGCATGGACCCTAGGAACGTCAATGAGAGCCTGAAAAGGGAACATTTCCAAATGCCTAAAAGAGAAGACATCGAGGCAGAGTTGGCAAATGCGAGTGTCTTTTCGAAACTTGATGCCAACGTGGGCTTCAATCAAATACCGCTGGAAGACGCAACATCTCGAATCTGCACATTCAGTACGCCTTTAGGTCGTTATCGCTTTTTGCGATTACCGTTCGGCATAGCATCAGCGCCGGAAGTTTTTCAGAAAGCGATGACTCAGATATTCAACGGTCTTCCAGGCGTACGTGTGTACATAGATGACGTGTTAATTTGGGGAACCAACAAAGCGGAACATGACGAGCGGCTGCGTAATGCTCTCGAAGCTGCGCGCAAGAGTGGCATTACCCTGAATGCTGGGAAGTGCCAGTTCGGAGTGAGCGAAATCACTTATTTGGGTGATCGAATAAGCAAGGCAGGGATTAGGCCTGACCCCTGTTTAGTCGAGAGTGTTGTGCAGATGCCAGCTCCGACTACTAAAAAAGAGGTTCAGCGAATCCTTGGAATTGTCACATATTTCAGCAAGTACATACCTTGCTGCACGGAGAAGACGAAGCTGCTCCGAAGTCTTATGAGGGACGACGTGCCTTTCGTCTGGGAGCCACACCACGCACAAGAATGGCACGACCTCAAAGTGGTGCTAACAAACACGCCACTGCTGGCTATCTACGATCCCACACGGGATACCAAGGTGTCTACAGACGCATCAAAGTACGGCCTTGGTGCAGCGTTGTTTCAACTACATGGGGCAAACTGGCGTCCAGTAACTTACGGCTCTACAGTGCTCACCGAATGTGAGTCAAGGTACTCCCAAATAGAAAAGGAAACACTTGGTACTGTTTACGGGTGTGAGAAGTTCCATGACTTTATCTACGGCAGGAGAATAACTCTAGAAACAGACCATCAGCCCCTAATCGCCATCTCTAAGAAATCTCTTGGCGACATGCCGCCCCGTCTTCAGCGTTTTTTTTATCCGACTAATGAAGTATGACTATTGCTTCCAGTTCGTCCCTAGCAAACAGCTCGTCCTGGCGGATGCGCTCTCACGGGCACCGTTACCAGGCAGCCAAAAGGGGGCACCGCACAATCACGTGGAGGTTCACGCAATCTCCGTCCTCTCAAGCTTGGTGGGTGAGTCAACGTCCACGAGGCTCAGACAGGAAACAGCGAACGATGCGGTGTTTGGCACTGTGGTCAAGTCTGTTCAAAACAACTGGCCGGTGGTAGGAGAATTTAAGGCATATTCTTCTGAGTTGTCGGTGATTGACGGCATGCTCTTCAAAGGTGCTAAGGTAGCGATACCGAAGAGTCTCCGCCTAGAGATGCTGAAGAGGCTTCATGAAGGTCACTTGGGCAGCAACAAGTGTAAAGCCAAAGCGCGGCTTTTGATGTTTTGGCCGGGCATGACATCTGAGATTCAGGACATGATTAGAAAGTGTGCTACATGCAAGCAGTTTGCGTATCAGCAGCCAGCAGAGCCCCTATTAATGAGGCAGACACCGTCTCAGCCATGGTCCCGAGTTGGCTCCGATTTGTGCGAGTACGCTGGAAAAACGTACTTCATTGCGTTTGACGCGTACTCAAATTATCCCGAAGTGGAGCCTCTGGACAACTCCACCACAGCTGCGGTAGTCCACAAGCTCGCGGGAATTTTCTCGAGACATGGGATTCCGTTAGCGTTATGCAGTGACAACGGCCCCCAGTTCTCCTCAAAAGAGTTCCGGGATTTTGCTAGGCGGTACGATTTTTGGCATGTCACCTACAGCCCGTACTTTCCGCAATCAAACGGTCTCGCGGAAAAGGGAGTTCAGATAATCAAGAGAATTTTAAGACAATCCTGTCACTCAAACAGAGATTTCTCCCTAGGTCTCCTCAACTATAGATCGCCACCCTTGGAGGATGAAGGATCGCCCAGTGAGCTGCTAATGGGACGACGCATTAGGTCGCTGGTCCCTGACTTCACCGTGGAGCCCGCAGACCACGTGAAAAAGCGTCAGCAGCTCCAATCAACGAGGCACCTACCACCACTCCAGTCAGGGGATGTTGTCCGCATAAGGGACAGAAAGGGGTGGCCAACCAAGGCCAAAGTTCAAAAAAAGGTGGCACCAAGGTCCTACAGGGTTGTAACAGAGGACGGGAGAGAGCTGCGTCGCAACCGGCAACACCTCATCGCAACGCCTGAAGTCTTTGTCCCTGACCCTCAGCTCGACGACAACAACGAACCCATGTTGACCTCGCCGCAGCCATCTAGGAACCTTCCGGGCACATCTGGCTCACAAAGCCTACCCACCGCAATTGGTGCAGCCGCAGTCGCTCCACAGGTCATTGGCATCCGGGCACCAACACGAGCCTCGACACGGATGCGGCGTCTTCCTCAGCGGCTTCGCTACGATGCCAATTTCAATCAGCTCTCCTAGTGGGTGCTGTTTGTTAATTTTGTTTGTTCGTTTGTTACTTCGACTTCGCTCGTGTGTGTTAAAAAAAAAGAAAGAAAAAGGAAGGTGTAACGGGAGCGTGCTCCACCAGTGAACCAAGCTCGTGCCGGGCAAGCTCGTGCCCGGGCAGATCACAGAGGCGCCATAATAAAAGGCTAGCCCTAGTTGACCTCCCGCTGTGCGAACCTTCTTCTCGCGCAGATACACCCACAACGCAGTTCGAGTGCTAGTTGCCCCCCCACAAGCCAGGGGAAGTTTTTTTCAACGACATTTTGTCCTTGCTAGGGGACCATTACGATAAAAGAGTATGCGAAATCTTCTGTCGAAGCAAATTTCAGAGGCGTGATCAACATCGAGGGAACTCCATTCCTTGCTACGTGGAAGCACTTAAGAAATCGGCAACTGACTAACTTTGGCGTGTCACGGTCATCAGTCAAGACAGTCTTGACTGATGACCGTTGTGCTGCACTAGAGTCAATTTCAAATTCCTGTGCTCTTCCTTCTACTCTAAGCGTTATGAGGTACTTCGCAAGCACGACGCTGGCAAGAACAGCATTTAGTTCCTGAATGTCAAAATCACTCACTGACTGATCAGTTTCGTTTTGGTCATCGCTCACCAGGTTGGTCGAGCGTTGTCCCGCTCTACAGGCGAACATGGCCAAACAAGCCACCTCCCTTACAGAAAGAGGATATGACGCTGCAGACGTGGACCGGTGAAGGACTCCGAGTTCTCGGTTCAGCGCAGGTACCCGTAAATCATAATTCTAAGGACTATATCCTGCCACTCCTGGTCACAACCGGAACAGGATGCAGCCTGATCGGACGGACGTGGTAGTGCAGCCTGTGGGGACGGCTGCACTACCACGATGCGGTCATCTTACATGCCGTTCTTCTTTGTTATCAAGCTCCTGCTATCGCTCGATGACGTGCCGGATTCCTCGTGCCTGCCACTCGTCATCTGAGTGGCCGAGGAAAACACGAGGCTTCACAATCACCATGGAGAAGCGCGGGCTGACGCAGACTTCGGCGGAAAGAACACGGCATGGCTAAACCTTCCAGACTACACGCTGCGGGGCAACGACGGTCCAAGAACATCGGCATCAACTGGGCTTCACCATATAAAGGAGGAAACACCACTGCACTCGGCTAGTGGGGACGGCTGCACTACCAAGATGCGGTCATCTTACATGCCGTTCTTCTTTGTTATCCAGCTTCTGCTATCGCTCGATGACGTGCCGGATTCCTCGTGCCTGCCACTCGTCATCTCAGCGGCCGAGGAAAACGCGAGGCTTCACGATCACCATGGACAAACGCGGGCTGACGCAAACTTCGGCGGAAAGAACACGGCGTGGCTAAACCTTCCAGACTACACGCTACGTGGCAACGACGGTTCAAGAAAATCGGCATCAACAGGGCTTCACCATATAAAGGAGGAAACACCACTGCATTCGGCTAGTGGGGACGGCTGCACTATCACGATGCGGTCATCTTACATGCCGTTCTTTTTTGTTATCCAGGTTAGTACTAACATTGAATACCCTTCTGTAAAGAGTAAAAACTTGTGTCTGGTAGTGCTGCCGTCCCCAAAAGCAGTTTTGAAGCCTTCTTTGGATTTGTTAAAGCATTGTGGCGATGTGGAAGAAAATCCTGGTCCGACAAACGCGGAACTGAATGCGACGATAACAACCCTACGGTCTGTTGTTGAAAAGTTGCAGACTGAGTGCAATGAGTTGGCCCAAAAGACGAAGTACCTTTTAGAAACGCGTACTGATACAGACAAAAAGGTATCCGAGTAAACAGAACGAGTATGCACAATTGAAAGAAAACTGAACGCCTCCCAGTCGGATTTACAAGATGAGCTAGGCCACAAAATTAGGGAAATTTCAGAAGGGCTTTCTGGTGCAGACACAAAAGTATCTGAGTTAACGGAACAGCTATGCACGCTTGAAAGAGAGCTTCGGGCCTCTCAGCAGGATATACAGGTTGCACAAGATAACCATTCAAAATTGGAAACTGCGCAAGTTGAACTCGCATTTCTAAAGTCGCGCTGCAATGATGCAGAAAATTGTTCACGTAGATCGAATCTGGTATTTTTAGGACTGGGAGATAAAGATACGGAAACGTGGGCTGAATCGGAATCTCGCATTATCGATCTGTGCGAAAAAAAATGGGCATAAAGATAAATCCGGACAATATTGATAGGGCACATCGCATTGAAGCGTTCAACAGAGGTAAAAAAAGGTCCATTGTAGTTAAGTTTTGTTTTTTTAAACACAAAGAAGCGGTCCTATCTTCACGATACAAGCTTAAAGATTGTGGCTTCTCTGTTAGTGATGATTTTTCTAGGCCAGTTCAGCTGGCAAGAAGGAAACTAGTGGAATTTGCGAAAACGCAAAACAGCCGGTTCAGGTTGCGAATGGACCGTCTGCATATAAACGATAGGTGCTTTATGTTTGATCATGAAACTGCCAATGTGCATGAGGTCGACGATATTCAGTCTAGAGAACTTATCGATATTCCATCGACATCAAACCAGGCACCCATCCAATGAAGCTTAAACGTAAAGTATAACGGCGCAAACTGTTCAGCATACCTAGGCAATTCAAATCGTCGTGACATACAAGGGGCAAACAAGACTTGTGATCACGAGAAACACGGACGTGGGCACAGTCATGATTATTAACTGCCGCAGTATAAAAAATAAGGTGGACGAATTCATGGATTTAATCGAAACGGTGAGACCTACGATTGTGTTGGGGACGGAATCCTGGTTGGATGACACTATAGGATCAAACGAGGTATTTCCATATAATTATGCTGTTTACAGAAAGAATAGAAATTCGCACGGCGGAGGCGTGTTCGTCCTTGTGGAAAAAAGTATTCCGACTACACCTTTGCCAATACCAGATGTAACTATAGAAGCAGCGTGGTGCCAGATGTGTTTAGACGGTAAACATTTATCGGTCGGTGTATACTATCGTTCTCCAAACGAGAACAGTAACGGCTTAGATGAACTAGCTGATTTGATCCTTGCGGCCTCAAAAGAGTATGTGCTTCTGGGCGGAGATTTTAACATTCCCGATTTAATTTGGGAGGACGGCAAGGCGAACTACTCAGGAAGCACGCATCATACTGAACTGAGTGCCATTGTGGAAATGTTTGACTTAACACAATACGTCATGGAGGGAACGAGACTCTTATATGTATTGGATTTGCTTTTATGCAACCTACCGGGGGTCATAGACAATGTTTGTGTGCTACCGGGCATTTGCGATCATAAGGTTGTGACAGCTGATTTGGTTCATCCAAAAATAAATAAATATAAATGTCAAGCAAGAAAGTTTTTTTATTGCGATAAAGGACGATATGATACCATGAGAAGCGAACTTGTTAGTTTTTTTTTTTCGTATATTTTTGAACAATCCGTTAACGTTAGTATTGATGCACTCTGGAACATGTTCAAATGTAAAATCCATGACCTAGTTGAAAAATGCATTCCCTCCGGAGTAAAATCCTCAAAAACTAAAAATAAGCCCTGGGTGACAAAAGCGGTGAAACAGATCATCAAACGAAAAAGAAGAGCATACCTTGGATATAGGAATAGGGGGGCTGAATCCGACAGGGTGAGATTATAAAACATAAATACTCTTTTTAAAGCTACAATAAAAAGATCCAAAGACGCGTATTACGAGCAGTTAGAAACTAAACTTAAAACGAACCCTAAAGAATTTTCGAAGTTTGTAAAAGCAAATAACAAGGACGATACATCTGTTCCTCCTATTTTAGTAGGCGATGAACGTATCGAGAATGAAAAACAAAAGGCAACGCATCTCAATAAATATTTCGAATTTGTTTTTTCTAAGCCTGCTGCATCGTGCTGTCACCCAAACGTGCAACAAAAAATTAAACATGTCATGTCACCCATTGAAATAACATAGAATGATATAGCCTCGCTGTTGCGAGAACTTGATGTCCAGAAAGCAATCGGACCGGATAACATCTCTCCGGTTATATTGAAAAACTGTTCTGAAGAGCTGGCAAATTACTCGTGTGTTCTTTTTAATAAATCTCTACTGGAACATAAGCTTCCATCTGATTGGAAAATGGCAAATGTGGTGCCAATACACAAGTGAGGAGCAAAAAACTGTGTGGAAAAATATAAACCTATTTCTCTGACGTGCATTTGCTGCAAGCTAATGGAACATGTCATTTATAGTAATCTCATTGCTCATCTAAATGTCGAAAAGTTTCTTATTCGAGATCAACACGGATTTCGTAATGGAGCATCCTGTAACACAGTACTTGTTGATGTCTCATTTTCTTGCTGGAGCCATTGACGCTAGAGAAGAAGTGGATTGTTTGTTTTTGGATTTTCGAAAGGCATTTGACCTTGTAGATCATGATTTGTTATTTTATAAACTTAGCTTACTGTCACTGCATAACAACGTACTGGCTTGGATTAAAGGTTACCTAAGTGGACGAGGGCAATGTGTCGTGCTCGGTGGGGAAAAATCTGAGTATGTAAAAGTCGAGTATGGTGTCCCCCAGGGCTCAGTACTGGGTCCTCTGCTCTTCCTTATTTATATAAACGGACATTATTTCTGGCACGCAATCATATATTCGATTATTTGCGGACGATTGTGTTATTTATAGATTAATTAATGATTTTAACGATATTAATACTTTATAGAGTGATCTAGATAAAATTTCTGTCTGGTGTAAAACTTGGAGAATGAACCTAAATGTTAAAAAGTACGTGCATGTTAAATTTACTAAGAAAAAAATCCCACTACTTCCGTGTACATGATAAATAATAAAATAATTAAACCTAGCTCAAATGTAAAATACCCAGGTGTTATGTTATCTAATGATTTAACGTGGACGGGACATGTTGAAATGATAGCCCTAAGGGCAATACGAAAGCTTAATTTTGTACGGAGAAATTTTCGGCAAGCCCCGAGGAAAATTAGAGAAACTTTATACTTTACATATATCCGTCCGTGTATGGAATACGCCTCAGTGGTCTGGGATCCACACCAAAATTATTTAATAGACAAGCTTGAAAAGGTACAAAATCAATGTGCTTGATTTCTATTAAACTATTACGGACTTGAAGCGAGTGTCACTAACATTAAACATGCCCTACATTGGGAGAAACTCAGTGAGCTTAGAAAATTGTTTAGGATGAATTTTTAGATGATATCTACAACAATAGAGTATTAATTAACAGGGATATGTTTTTACATGAACCGTTAAATGAGTCCGAAAGAGCAGATCACCCCAAGAAGATTAGTACGTACTCTTGCCGCACCGACACCTTTGCTTTTTCTTTCTTTCTGAAAACCATAGAAGAGTGGAATAGGTTACCGAAAGATGTGCTTTCGGAAAATTTGTTTTTTTGAATTTTCAATTGTGTAGTGTTTTTATAGACAGTTTTTATTTACCTTCATTATTGATCCATAGAAAGTGTTTTGTTTTTTGTTTGTTTTTTGTGTATTACTTGTGTTCTAAAACAAAAGTGTTTGTATGAAACCCACCCCCTGCAATAATGCCTCACGGCGAAGCAGATTTTTTTTCTGTAAATAAAAAAAAACTGGTTCTCAGCACTTCAGATTCGACTGAGTGGTATTCGCCACATTGAGCAAGACCGTACTATCACAACGGTGCTCAGCGCGCACAGTGAGGTCTTCAAGTCTGAGATCACAGGGTACATCGGACCAACGGTACACTTGGAGATGAAAGAAACAGCAACCCCCAAGTTTCTTAAAGCCCGGCAAGTACCATTTGCACTACGGCCAGTTGTTGAATGCGAATTGCTAGCATTCCAGAAGCAAGGCATTATAGAGCCAGTTCAACACTCCGCGTGGGCAAGGCCTGTCGTGGTTGTCAGGCAGAAAAATGGATCCGTGAGACTCTGCGGGGATTACCGCAGTACTGTCAACGACGCAGCAAAGCCGGCATCCTAACCGCTCCCGACACCGACGGAGGCTCTATCAAACTTTCAAGGAGGAACTGTCTTTTCGACGCATGATCTCACGCAAGCGTATCAGCGGCTCCGTGTGACGGATACGACCGCCGAAATACCGACGATCAACACAATCAAGGGGCCCTACAGAGTGAAGAAACTACCTTTCGGAATCGCGGCCGCCCCGGCGATATTTCAACGAGTCATGGAAACAACACTCGCAGCCATTCCGGGAGTTAGCGTTTACCTTGACGATTTAATCATCAGCGGAACAACTCCAGGTGAGCACGCGCGTCGGCTGGATGAGGTACTCTCACGACTGGTAAAGGCAAGGCTAAAGCTCAAGCAAAGCAAGTGCTTCTTTGGCGTGAATGAGGTCAATTTCTTAGATCACCGCATAAACGCCGAGGGAATTCGTTCAACCCAGGACAAGATCCAAGCAGTAGTCGAAGCCCCAGAACCAGAGAACAAGACGCAGTTACAGTACTTTTTAGGCTTTCTGGCGTCGTACGACAGGTGTTTAAAGGATCGCGCGACAATCGCGAAGGAGCTGTACGAACTACTTGAACAGAACAAGGAGTGGGGGTGCAAAGAAAAACACCAAAGGGCTTTCAAAAAGCTGAAAGATCTAGTGGCGAAGTACACTGTGCTCGCACACTATTATGAAAAGCGACCTCTAGTGTGGTCTTGCGACGCCTTATCATATGGAGTGGGAGCCGTACTTGCACAGCAAGATGCTGATGGGCGGGAGGCCCCGATCGCTTTTGCATCCAGAACGCTAGTCAGTGCCGAGCGGAACTATTCGCAACTGGATCGTGAAGGCCTCGCTATCGTTTACGGAGTTTACCACTTCCATCAATACATCGCTGGGAGGTCCGTGACCATATTTACAGATCATCAGCTTCTGCTAGGTGTCATCGGCTCCAACAAGCCTGTTCCACAAGTATTATCACCAAGGATGACTAGATGATGCGTTAAGTTGGAAGCCTATCACTACAACCTGAAGTATAGGCCAGGAAATCGTCACCAGAACGCAGACGCTCTCAGTCGGCTTCCGTTACCACACACAGAAGACGAACTGAATCCACCTGGCGACATCTTGATGTTTGAAGGATTGTCGCGGCCTCCTCTGTCAACGCAACAGGTAGCAGAAGCGACAGCAAAGGACACTGTGCTGGTTAAAGTGTTAGAAGCAATTGAGAAGGGCACTCTTCATCGGCTGAAATCATCAGAGTTCGCACCTTACACAAAAAAGGCGGCAGGACTGTCGACACACCGAAATTGTGTGACATGGGGGGCACGCATTGTGATCCCCACGCGGCTGAGGACGGACGCGTTGACGTTGATTCACGCGGGCACCGTGGAATTATCGCAATGAAGACATGCGCACGGAGCTACCTCTGGTGGCCCGGTATCGATGCAGACATAGAGTCATTCGTCGCAGAATGCAGTGCTTGCCAGACCCACCGCAAGACACCACCGAAGGAGCTCATGCCAGTCTGGCACCGCTAATCCCGCCCTTGGGTTACTAGTCACGTGGACTTTGCGGTTCCTGTTAAAGGCCAGGTATTTCTGGTGGTCGTGGACGCCAACACTAAATGGGTGGAAGTCCGAGTGATGCGGAACATAACGTCGGCTGCCGTCATTAGAGAATTGAGGGCTATCTTCGCAGCTTTTGGCGTTCTCCGGAAGGGGGTTTCGGACAACGGCACAGCCTTTGTGTCCGAAGACATCAAGACTTTCTACAGGAATAACGGTGTAATATCCATCACAAGCGCCATACCGTCCAGCAACGAACGGCCAGGCTGAACGCATGGTTCAAGAGCTAAAAATGGCACTAGCTAAAAAAGGAAGAGAAGATCTAAATTACGTGGTTGCCAGATTTTTATTCAAACAACATACAACAATTTATGTCGCAACAGGAAAGACACCTGCTTAATTGCTTTTTGAAAGGGAAATTCCGTCTGCTCTCGAGCGACTAAAGACGTTCAGCCCCGAGACACCTGAAAGCACCGCCACCTTTACAAACCCACGCAAGCTGAATGTAGACCAAGCAGTGTGGGTTAAAACATTTCCAGACGGTAAAAAGTGGATACCGGGAGTGATCGAACGTCAGCTGGGAAATCGCTCTAAGATGATTCAGGTACAGCAAGGTTCAATTCGCCGGCACACCAACCACATACGGCCGCGAATGGTGGCATCGCATAATCAACCTCCAGAGACAGCTGTGGCACCCGCATGGGGCATTAACAGCAGTGATGACCTGACTCCGCAACCCGCGACAACCATCAGGGACAACAGCACAACTGCTATTCCCGAGGAATCGGTTCCTCTTGTGCCGTTGGCAGAGCCTGACACCTCAGGCACTCGAAGGAGTTCCCGAGACCGGCGACCACCTCAGAGATATGGATGTGACGTCTAGTGGGGGGAGGTGTTATATCCGGCATAACATGTCAAAACAGGAAGACGCGCCTCGTCTTCTGCCATAATCAGATAGCGTACGTGCCAGCGCGTGCGGGCACATTCGGTAACGCCGCCATCAGGATGAGCAGTTGTGAGCGGCCAGAGTAAAGCTACTCGTTCTGCTTGCCGTAAGCGGCTCCTGATTACTTTGCACATAACACTGAACAAAAAAGAAACAAATGCGTTGGGAACAAACCAGTCAGATGCCTATTTGTTTCCGAACGATTTTGGTCAGGCACCCCACGAGGCTTGAACGCGACGACGCCGATGTTCAACAAATTAGCCATGACTTATCGCAGCTATCACTTTTACTTTACAGGAGATTCACAAAGAACTGGTAATTTTTTGCATAGATGAACTATTAGTAATATTGTTATTACTATTATTATTATTTTGACGACAAGTGCGAAGACGATAATGCTGATGAATGGTGAAGGTGATGATGATGATGTCGATAATGATAGAGGACTCCTCCAAACTTTCCGATTACACCGTGTAGCCGAAATCATGCCTCTTTACAGCTTCTCGGGCATGCTCCAGACACGTGGGGCAGTTTTGGCAGGCCCTACGACCGTCGGAGAAAAGAGGGATCACTCACATTGATTTACGTTATCAAAGGATTTGCGCCATGTGTACAAAAGCGGGTCTTTTTTTAAAAATGTTACTTTGTGTAGTAAATTGACATTTTGTTTCCCTAGAATATAGTCATGTTGTAGCATCGACTCCTTCGATACCATCAGCTCCGCCTTGTTATCAGGTGCACCCTCGTGATAGTGATCTGACCCTGCGGAGTAGGACGGGAGGCGCAGTGTTGGTCGCTGTCCACCGGCGCTAGAATAGGGATCAATAAGACGCCGACACTTAGGGTAAATTTCGCTGGTGATTCGGAGTGCTTTACGAAATCCGCGAGGGATTCAAAGATCTCCCCCGTGGGACCCACTTGAAATCGATCGAAATCGATGGACTCGAATTTTCGGAGCGATCCAATGAAGATGTTCAAGATGGCCGCAGCTGAACGTTGACAAAGCTACCAATGCTTCAGTAGACTGAGCTTTCCGACCACCAGTCACTGCTGTCCCTGCTCATCTGTGAAGGAAACACGCTACAATCGAACTCCGATTGCTGGAAAGAATGTATTAAAGAAAAAGATGTAGCGAACCATCCCTTGCACGGTTATTGCCAGGTCTTTTCTTGCTCAGTTGTACGAGAAAAAAGCCGACGACATGCAGTACAAGAAGGTAAACAATCAGTTCCGGCAAAATGAACACGCCTATCGCTGCGTCTGCTTTATTCGGATGTTCTGTCGTTTCTTTTCTTATATATCCTCGAGGGATCACGTATGTCAGTGCTTACGCCTTGCCACACTCCAAACCCGACTCTTCAACCCTGAACCAAGCGGCGTAGTAGCGTTTCAGCCCTCACAATCCCGTGTAATAATAATAATGTTATCAATCTTTTATTTCTCCTTTTTATTATAAAACGAAAAGAAGATGGAAAAGAGGGAAAAAAGCTGCTACTGCCGATTGACGAGGCCGTAGTACCCATAAACAGCTTGGCGGAAAAACAGCACTAAATAAAAATACATTATACCCAACAAATCAATTATACACCAGCACACCACTCCAGTCATTACACTTGTTTATGTAGAAAGTTAACTAAAAGACATATGACACTCAGATAGAAACAATTTTACAACACATCCGTGACACTCACGGTATCATATAGAAAATGAGATTATAGTAGTATGTCCGCTAACATTTGATTTGACTTTCCAAATATACACACATGATTTGCTTCAAGTTCATTTAGTGAAGATGGCATCACATACTTTATTAATGTAAAACCATAATTAGTCCGGGGTGTTGAAACATTCAAGTAACCGGCGAGTGCGAACAGATGCAACTTGACGGTCCGACCGGTCCCCGCCGCGCATGCGCACCGCCGGGTGAAAGACGTAGCGAAATTATGTCGGCTCCAAGCCCCCTCAAATTCCATGGATCAAGGTCGGCCGGGGGTCGCGGTGCTGCACGGGACGGGCGCTGTCACAAATCTATGAGCGAACCAACCAGAGCCGGATCCGCCAGCGAAAACTGAGCGCTTCAAAAGAGCGTTTTTGGAGCGCTCCAAATCTGCGAGCGGAATGCACCATTAGAAAAACTGAGTGTGCAAAGAAAGTATGCGTTTTAATAGGATTATTTTACTTCTCTCCCTTGACCGCAGACAGCACCATATCAATTTCAAAGTCGTTTTGTAAGCATAGGAAACACGGTGATCGACTTACTTGGCTATGGTATTAAACGTAGCGAATAATGCGACCGAAATAAACTGGCCACAGTTTGATGTTTTTACGGAGGACTTTTACTGGAAGTAGAAAGGCACCCAGCTCCTAACATTTGCTTCTTTCTGAAAGCCCAGGCAATACAATGATCTTCTAAATCACCAATTTAGTGCTCTAGATTTATGTTCTCTATTATGGACAGTGTACGCGTACCAAACGGTATACTCACAATGGTTCCTGAAGATACATTCCACCCAGCACTTGATCTAGTCTCTGTCTTTATAGAACCTCCCTTGTCCCTGCTTATTCTGGTGGTTCCCCGCCTCATCCCTAAAATCTTCCGGCAGGGAACTACACTCTGAAAACAGCTTGGTCGTAATATTCCTCTTATGGACCATGTTGAATTAACCCGAGACAGGGGTAGAACAGAAATATTAAAACGTAGAAGGGAAATGAAATACACAAGACGACGCCTCAAACTTAGCTAACTCATTTATTTAGTCCACTCTTGTATATAGTATCAAACTAAATGTCATCACCAGCAACAGAGAAGGACCCAGACTATACAATTCAAGCGCCAGAAGCTATATCACACAATGTAAGAAGGGACATAACATTACAGGTCGACACACTAAGGCAACACCCCTCCCCATTCAAACACCAACAAAAGGACCAAAAAGGAGTGCCTTACAATCATTCCTAACCATCAGAATCGGGATATTGATTCCCTACTTACACTTAGGAACACATACAAAGAATAAATCGCATTTTCCAAAAGTTTGTTTTTAATTGCTTCCAAACTGTAGCGAAATCTGACTTATACAATTGCCGTGATTTTATCCGCACACTCTCCCTAACTACTCTTTTTACATCGCTCCTTGGTGTGTTCAGATAAGGACGGTCATGGCGGTGTCATGCCTATTCTTTTTGTTTTCAGTCAGATTGCTATATGAGGTAGCTAAACCTGTCCACACAACGGGACAGACTTTACTTTTTCAAGATACTTCCTTGTATTCGTGAGAAAAATCACATTCGAGAGAGGATTGAAACAGCGATTATTCCAACTGCGCGATGACGGAACTTTAAAGGCTGGAGGAAAAAAGAGTGCAGCTATCTACAGAGTCAAATTCTTTCATGTTCGCGCACGCATAATTTAGTGCCATAATTTGTTAAAGTTAACTTATATTAGCATTTATTTAAAGCGAAATAAAATGCCGAACTTGACATCTTGAGCAAATCGTTAATGATGTGGCATTTTGTGGCGAATTTTTAAGTCGCTTTTAATTTATGTTCTAAAGCTGAAACTTTTTGTGTGTAGTGTTTAATGCTCTGTAAATATTCAGCAAATAATTAAAGTTCTACTGTTGAAAGTGTTTCCTGCATTACGCCCGGAAATTTCGTCGAATAGGAAAAAGCCAAAATTTGTGTGATATGTGTGCGGCAAATAAAAGAAAAAAAAAAGTCATCCTCGATTTTTTTTAAATTTTATCCGATGAGCCCTTGATGAACGATAATTACAAGTATGTAGAAACATGTTGTATTATTTTGTTTTAAAATAAAATAATAAATGTGTAACCAGGTCATGGTCTGATCAGATACCGCTGGGGCGTTCCTGTCTTCACGACTAGTCAAACACGAGCGACGCATGCCGCAGTATCCGTACTTAGCCATATTAATAATGCCCAGGCGCCATGAACCGCTGTAGAAATAACACGTGAACTTGTTTTCATCACTGATGCGGCTGATATTGCCAGTGAATACTGAACTTTACGGCGCGTCTGATACTCATCAGGGTGCTATACACTGCAAAATATTCAGCTCCCTTTTACTGAAAAAATCCCCTGGCGAAAACTGCTGCCAGAGAATATATCCGTAATCCAATTTAGTGCGGTGAATTTGTCCGCAACCCAATTACGTGAGGGGTCCACTAAATTATGGGCACCTTTACGTTCTAACCTTTACGGAATTTTCCGTAAAGGTTAGAACGGAATATGCTCCTTAATTTAAAAAATTTAGATCTTCCGTAACGGTGTAACGGAAAGTGCTCCTTAATTAGTTGCAAGCACAGCCCCTGGGTGCCGCCACCTTGCTATCTGGGGTGCGCTCTGGGGTGCACCATAGTGTGATTACGACACCTTAGCAAGGCATTGTAATCAAATTATGGTGCGCCAAATGTGCACCCCAGCAGGCAGGATGGCGGCGCCCAGGAACCATACTTGTAAATGTGTATACACCGAACCATCTGTAAGGAGGTGAACAGAAATACGCATTTTGTAAAGAAACAACAAGAACATTGCTATTTAGAAAAAAAATGTTGTTGAGTGTCTTATTTTGTGTTACTCACAGAAGGCATTATTGCATCCAAAGAAGTGGTATGAAAATAAAAAAAAAAAAAGCTTAGTCAACTTGGAGTGCTTTATTTAGGGTCCTCAAAGGCTTCAGTTAAAATGGATACAACATGTCGTTTTGCCACTGTTCTCACGTTCTGTGTCAGATTTCGTTCATCACGACCAGCTAGACAAGAAAAAAAGGGGAGAAACAGGTGTAAATTGAAGTATAATAATAATAATAATAATAACTATTTCATTGATTATGATGGAGCCCCAAGGTAGACAGTTGCAGCGCGCAGCTTCACTGGTCTTCTGGCCTCTTACACCAGTCAATGACAAGCACGCAGAAAATAAAAAGAGCACATATAGAGTAGGAGCACTGCACAACTAAGATTCAGATGCATACAAACTAAGGTTCCCATACATACAAAGCAAGAAGCCCATGCATCAGGCACATTCATACTGCCACAAACATAATAATACAATTAGAAGAGTGGTTCTAAAACACTCATGGCTGGGGGCAACTCTTCTGGTCTGGTAAAAGTGACAGGGACCCCTCCATGACAAAAGAATGAGAAGGGTGGGAAGACTACAATGGTAAATGAAAGAATAACCCTACCATATTTGCTGCTACAGAAAATATATGAGTAGGCCCCTAATTTAAATTAACTGAGAACAAATGAAGCAGATGTTTCCGTAAAGGCAGACCCAGCCTTCAAAGAGAAAAATGTATTTCACACAGCGCTCGCTGCTCCTAGATAAAATTCATTTATAGATCGCGCTGGTCACATCAGCCTCTGAACTTCCAGAACCAACCACATGCCTCTTCAATCTGTGGTGCTTGAAATGAGACACTCACGTCCAGCGTACTGTTTTGCACCAGTGCTGCGGTGCACAGCTTTTCCGCATTGCACCTAAGTTTGCGGAGAAGCGGAGGCCGGGGGGAAGCACTTCCTCGCAGTCAGTTAAATGGAGCAAAATTTTTTTTTCTCAGGATTATAGATAGGTCACTAACTTCAGAAACCAGTGTTAAGAAAGGTAGACCTCTATCCGAACCAACCGTTCAATTCTATCATGAAATCGACTTGCTTTATAATAGTGATATTAAGAAACATTGCACAAAGTGTGACATTTGTTTTGTCTATAGGAGCAACATTTCATGCTTAGCTTGACTAACAGCCAGCATGGTTGGGCACAAATACTCAGAAATGTATTTCGAAATACAAATACTTGGATACATTAAAATAGTAGCTAAAATACTGATACTAAGATACATCTGTAAAAAAGTATCGCGATACGTATCGGAAATACATTTTAAAAAGAGGCAAAAAGTATTTGGAAATACAAATACAGGAATACATCTTATGGAGGATAGAAATACAAATACAAAAATACTGATAGTGCAATACATTTTCCAATTTTTTTTTTTAGACGCCAACTGAGATGAAGCTTGAATTTTGAAATGGATATTTTCGACCCCGAAATTACTTTCCTGTAGGCTTGGCACTTTGCCTTGAAGGTAGTGGTTTCGGACGACAAGGAGTCTTCAATGGGCCCAAAAAAACGTTCCATCAAGGGCTGACCGCGGTCCCTTCCATGACATCTTGTCTGTCTGACGAGGAAATCCTGTCAACATTAATCACTTGATGTCACGGTGGAATGAACTAATATTCTTTATCTTTAGGTGTAGCCTTGAACATTAAACTTTACCACGCTGCTGTATGAAAGGACAACACGTACTTTCGTTGTAGGTTACCTAGTTGAAGATTGTGCATACAGTGTCATTTGGAATTTTTGAGAATAGTTGACCACCTGAAGCATCTAGGAATACATGTCTTATCTTCTGTTACGGTTGAAAAAAACGATACGGTAGCATCCCTGTTCTGAAGGTCCTTACTACCGACCCTCCGCCACCGACGCACGGATTGCAGTCCTCACGTTCTGCCTAGCATTATCCAAACAGAGACCTCGTGGATTGCGAGCTGATATTGCCGGCACAGGTGCGAGCTGTCCGGGAAACAGCGGTCTTGAGACGAGTCGGGGAGTACGTAGTCTGGGATGGCACCGCGAGGCCTCTTCTGGCCTCCTTCTGGGTTTCGGAACACCAGAGCAGCGGGTCATGTTCACGTCGGCTGATGACGCACCCTTGAGCCGTGCAATGTTACGGGCGCAGCCGCAGATGCTTTCGAATATGTGTTGAACTTCACAGCGTGAGTCTTCCTACTATTTCAAGTGAGCCACCGCCAGGCTCGTGCTGCAAGGGAATGTGACTGAGCTCTGCCGGCTGGGTGTACTCTGTACGCTAAGGCGAGAGAGACGGTTAGCAGCGGGCATTGGATGCCAGCAAACAATCACTCAAGAAATCCCTACCTAAGGACCTGCGGCAAAAGATGATCTGACTCCACTCCTGGCGCGCCACCTCGTTCCAGTCCCCGACTACGCAACACTTCTCAGAACAGAGAAGAGGACGCATAGAAAAATAGTTTGCAGAATCAAAAGGAACCTTGGTCAGCATAGCAACAATGTCCCAGCATATCTTTGACTCTGGTGCCCTCAGAAGTAAAAAAAAAAAGATGCGTTTGGACTTGTTTCTTTTTTCCTCTTTTTTCTCGGGGGGGGGGGGGGGGGGGGGGAGTATTTCTCAAGAAATGTAACGAAATACATTTCACCCTGATTGTACCGCGATACAAAGGAACATTGCAAATGTATTTCGATACAGGAATACTGATACTGGTGAAAAAAATGTATTGCGATACAGAAATACAGATACGAAATGTATTTCTAAAATACTATCGCGATACATTTGTATCGCGATACTGCCCAACCCTGACAGCCAGGGGGTATGCAGACCCCGCTTTGGGAACAACTGTACGAGAAGTCAGGCAATGACATACCGGAAAAAAAAACAAAAAAACTCCGGTGCTGCCAATTTTTTTTTTCTGATCCAAAATATCACAAACTGCAGGCCTTTCTCCAGACACTTCACTATAAAACATTGTTTGAAGTTTTGTGACCAGAATCCAACATCCTGAAAAGTAATATATGCATGAATACAAATGCAGTACGCAAATATAAACAAGTTATATTCATGTTCCACAGGCTGCCTTAACCTCAGTTAAGCTAGTCATGGTTCGTGGCCTCTAAACTGAACCGAGATGCTATTACATGGCTCCCTAGCTCCAAATTGACACGAAAACAAACCCAAGTGTGGGGTTAGGTAATCACTATGAATACTGAAGCAGATTAATTATCAAGGCATATTGTATTGTGCAAAGGCGTCTTCAACCGCTTTCAACTGATTTGAAATAAATATCTAACCTAGAAGCCTCACTGCCATCGGCTGCACTAACTCCCCCCCAAAAAAAAACAATAAAAACAATTCTCCTTGTTCTCAGACGTGTTGCGATTGCTAAAATCAGCTTCAACCCCTAGGTATGGCTTCTCCAAGAATATTTGCTGCTACAAATGTTTCTACACGACTCCCCCAGCAATCTAATAGCCACGTCCCACTAGAGCGACAGACAGCAACAAACGACAGCGACACACGACAACGAGCGACACACGACACCGAAAGACAGCCTGTTTGTCGGAGTCCACCGTCCCACCTGGCGGACACGACGCAGAACACAGGGGCAAGGAAACTTGCTTCCTAGTGGGACTGGAGTTGTCAACAAAACACTTCAAAATAAACAGACAAACAGAGTCTGGCGACGCGGTTTTCGGGTTTTGCTTTTTGAGCATAAAACGCGCCGACAAACACGGTGAAAGTGGACACGATTACTTTATTTCTTAATTAATGCTTCCGCTTCTCTTCATTTGCCGTTGGCGACTTTCCGTAAACAGTCGTGACAATCGACACCACACTTTGTCCGAACTAGAAATACCCGAATCGTTCCTTTTCTGGGCCGTTCGAGGCATTCTAGGTGAGCGCCACGGAGTTTTACGCTGATTTTGAGGATGTTTATAACTTCGTATTCGAATGGTCGAGTGCAGGCGCTCTTTGGTTGACAATACGGCATCCCGATTATCACAGAACTTGAAGACAAGTCACTCGTCTACCGGAATGGCTTGCCGCGGAACGTCGTGTCCTACTTCGTGGTGATCGGTCTTACTTTCGTCAGTCCTCGCGCATGGGTGTATCCATCCTGATGCAGCGGCGTAGACTTCGGCGTCTTGAAGCATCACCTCGCGCACCAAGTTTTATGCGAGCAAAACCATGCACAGCAAATTCCCTTTCGCAACACGACCGCCCGGCGCCAGCCAGCAAGCCGGGCCCGGGACCACTACCTGGAATCGAGGGACCGGAACTGCGGGGCCGGGAACGAGGAGTGGCCGCCAAGGGCTTCTCGTTCCGGGAGGAAGGGTGGGAAAGGAGGCAACAGAAGGCTTAAAACGGCAAGAAGGATAAGTTTGCCTCCGAGAGATGTTCCTCAGTGGGACTGCTTGCTGCGCTTCAAGTCCAATGACAGACAAGATCTCGTTCGTCATCGATCCTTTGTCGGCGCTTGTCGGCGATTGTCGTGGGTGTCGGTCGTTGCAGTGGGACAGCATCGGCGACACGGAACTTTGTGGTGTCGTCGGACAAAAACCGGTGTTTGTCGCTCTAGTGGGACGAGGTTTTAAAACAGTGAGTACGTTTCCACAACTTGCGGACGTGGCGAGGTGGTAGACGGCGCCATATTGAACGCGGTTAGCGAGCCCGAAGCGAGCCCGCCAACCTCGGTCTGCTTTAGCCATGGTTATCGGGCTAACTGCAGCTTGGTTTATTGTGGAACTGCGGATAACTGCGGTTAAGCGTGACTGAGGTTGGCTTAAATGAGGTTAAGGCTGCCCGTGTAAGAAGTGTACTAGAGTTGCATAAATTGCAACTGACACTATAGTTATGTGAGGCAGTCTTTCAGTACATGCATCGGTGCAAATGACTATAAGAGAGGAGATGATATGTGCTGTGACAAGACGAAAAACACAAAAAGGAACCATCATGCAATTCCCTCTTCTCAGAACTCATGATATGATCTACCAAGAATAGAAATATAAAAAACAATGGCTTACGGACGCTTTTTGAGAATCAGCATGGTGGTGTTTGCGCAGAAGCAAACGTTTAGGCCAGCTTGATTATGCTGATAAAGACTGGGAATGCACAGAATGTGTTGACGTCACTCAAACGCGTGCTGTGCGTGCTCGGGGACAATAGGCAATGGTCTCGTGACGATATGACAACCATTGGTCACTATTTCCAGTGTGATCACATGGTAGACTGGACCCCACTGACAATGATCACGTGAACACCAATAGATGACGGTCTCGGGAAAAGATGCGACTCTATCCTGTTTTCAATACCCTTTCGTGGCTGGTGGTCACAGAAAGTGGGGATCAACAGCCAGCAGGGACGCGGTCTCTACCTCTCTACTGAGCTAATTTAAGGAAGGAAGGAAGTGCAACATGTGTGAAACTGACACCTAATGCAAAACAGATCGAGAGGAATGGGTCTCGGGCCTGTATTTTCTGCTTATTAGCGTCTCAGCTTTCGCAACCACGGATGGTGCACCTCTCCCTACCTGACAGTGAAAAAAAAGTTATATTTTGTATAGGCCAACAAGCTGTATGCAATTTGCTACTTGACTGCCCTTCTAGAGATGCGCATGCAACGCCCCATTTATACCGATTCTCTGCACATAAAGAGTGCAGGCCCATGATATAAGAAAACAAACGTTGAACAAGAACTTCTTTGGCGTTTGGGGTTGCATGCCAAGGATAGTTTTGCTGGGTCGCTGGTTTCAGACTTTCCGAGAATTAGGTCTGTATCAAGTCATTTTGACACATAGCTACTTTTTAAAATTGTGCAGCTGATGTTGCCCAAGTGAAAATTGCCCGTCGATTGCCAGAGCTTGCAGTCCAGACTTCTTGCTCAGAGGGCGACAATGAGCACGCAGCGTGCTCGTGATGTGTTTGACTGACTCCCGACACAATTATGTTTCACAGCTTTTTGAGGGTAATTGTTATCTTTTTATTCAAAAGCCTCACAGAATATGCGGTGTATCATACTCGCAATGCAGCACTTCCTTTTGATGCTCTGATAAAAGTTTGTTATTTTCCTCTTGTGTATCACTGGATGACCAGCTAATATCGCTTAATTGGCACATTGAACTTTTTGCAAGTATTCCAAACTGTTCTTTTTGCGTACAGGGGAAAGCTAGCAGAAGCGTATATTCCAGAAATAATTAAAAGTTGTAAAGGACACTACCATGTACTCATGAACGTGCAAGTTGACGAGGTAGGCAATACGATAGAGTGTATTCACATGATGTCAGACTGCTTTTGAATGTGAGTTACCACACACAAACATGTCCGCTAAAGGTACTAAAGGCTACGATCGAGTCACTCTCCTTATTCAACTGGCTATAGTTGACTTTGTCTTCCTTCAGTTCTCTCAAGGATTCTGAGAATGTTTAGATTTACCTATTGGCACTCATGTTTGTAGGTGATGACTCAGCCTGCAGATCATTGGCAATGCGGCATCTATGGATCAATTTGAAATTGCGATGTGCTAAGCATTTGTGGATAGTGTGAAAAACTTTCTGGGCAACATTCTGCACTGTGTTGGACAATGAATATTCAACAAGCTGTGTATAAAAGTGTCACCCCCTTTCCCCTACCTTCCCCAGAAAATGATGTTGGTTTGGCCCCAACGAGAGAAAATTGTGCTGACACTCACGGGTATTTCAGACAAGGCTTACTCTCGCAAACACGATGAATATATCAAAACTGAAGCAATCACTCACCGTAAGTAAAATCAGTTCTGCCAACTATCCTTTTGATCCAAAATATCACAAAGTGGAGGCATTTCTCCAAACATTTGATTATAAAACATTGCGTGATGGTTTACGACTCGAAGCAAACCTCCTGGAAAGTAAAAAATTCACATTAGCGTAAATGGCAGAACAAAAATTTAAACAATGTAGGGTTTCATATTTGCAAATAAAACTTGCTATGCAAAGCAATGTTGCAGTGTATAAGCATGGGTGCAGAAGACTGCCAGGGATAAGATGACGTGTGCCGTGAAAAGGCTCTGAAAAACATTTACCATAAAAAATGAGAAAAATGGCTTAAATTATTTTTGAGATAGTCATGGTGATGTTTGCACACATTGGGACAATACCTATTTCAGAAATTTGTGTACAGGGCCCTTGCTTGTGAACTGTGATTCAAATGAGGCAAGGTCCTGAGCTATTAGGAGTCAGAAGCTACTGCCTTGCTTGTCATGTGCAGCATCCCCAACATTCTGGATTTCCGTCCGCTGGGTGCTGTTGTATCCATTGTGTCAACTCTCACCACCGGCTAAAGTAAAAATATTCATATGACCAATAGTGTCATTCTTATATATTGTACCATATCTCAGAACAATATTAGACACATCAGATTAGCCTTACCCTCTAAGAAATGCTAGATCTGCAAAAATGTCACTTTTTCCTTTCTTAAAAACGTTCAGTGTTGCAGGTTCTTAAGCTCATCAGCAACTTCAAAATCTTGGGATGGACAGTGGTCTGCCCCCTTGCTCCCGTGCTCCTTCAGCCCTTCTCTGGGCTGATTTGGCAGATTTGGCTAGGAAGGCACGACATAAGGTCTGTTCGACTCTGCCCTGTAGATATACGAGGAGACCCACCCCCCAAAAGCAATGAGGTTTATTTATATTTTTATAGTTCTCAAAACATTTCTAAAATTTAATTGCCCTCAAAGTACTCTCCCTGAGATAAACACACTTTTCCCGCTGATTTTTTTTGTTGTTCAAAACAGTTCTTGAACTCTTGCATAGCAAAAGCATTTGGTGCCTTCGTCGTTTTCCTCTTTAACTCCTCCACATCTTGAAAACAATTACCTTACTTTTCAGTTAAATTAATTAGTAATAAAAATGATACCAAGTACTGTGTCATTGTCTGACCTCTCTGTATACTCAGGCATTGCCAAAGGATTGTCTCACCATTGAACGAGCTCGAGGGTTGTCGAAGCTTCCTTTGGGTAGGAGAGGTTCAGCATATTAAATGTGGCGAATTGAAGACATACTGCCCCCAAGAACGGCGCAGGATCATAGTACATCTTTTGATGCTCTGTTATGATGAAACAGGTGCCACTGAAGATGCCTCCTGAAAAAAAAAATACAAACTTGCACCTCAGAAGATATGTATGGGCGAGGCAAGACCTTGAAAATTAAAATTCAAAAGAAGTTAATTGGGCTATACTAAAAAGCTCCTGAGGCAATGGCAGCCGTAACACGGAATGAATCATGAGCAGCACTGGAGGATGTGAAAGTGAGCCTCGTATGGCGATATTAAGCCGTTTTCTTTCACAACGCTTCTTTTTCTTCTGTGCTGCACGTGAAAGAGTGTTCCCGCCTCGAGCTTGTACATGCACCTGCCCAATGATGGCTATATGTTACCTGCTATTTTATCTATGTCTTTCAGTCAGTCCATGCTGTAGGCATCCGGTACTACAAAGGATGGCACTGCCTTAAGCCAAACAGACATAATGGCACCCTTTCTCTTTTTCTATCAATACTATTAATCTCTTTCGAGATTATATATAAAGCATATAAAGCAAACGAAGCATGCATATTTTCGTGGTCTCTGGTAGTTTTAATACATTAATTTACAACCTGAGGGTCGCAGGTTCGAATCCAAGCGTGACCAGCGCTTCTTCATACTTCAATGATGAATTGGCGCAATTTCTAGACGAATATATGCAGAATTTTTCTAATCGCACTATAGAATCCAATTGGTCTATTTTTAAAGTCAAAGTTAATTATCTTGTAAACAAATACGTACCCCTACGAATTATACCGTACAAGAACAGGTCCCCTTGGTTTACAGTTTCTTTAAAGCACCTGCGAAATAAAGAGAAACGACTGTTCCGCAAAGCAAAGCAGTTCAATAAACCGGACTTGTTGTGTGCGTATCAGAATGTTGCAACCCTCTTTAAGAATGAAGCGGTAAAAGCCAAAAACATATTTTTTAATGATACCCTACCATCCTTATTGACAAATGACACTAAGAAATTTTGGAATATAATTGGTGGACAAAAAGAGAGTGTGATATCGCTAATCAACGATAACTGAGTCTCAGTTCCAAGGTCGGAATGTTCATATTTACTAAATAATGTGTCTTTTATGCCACAGTCTTTTGTTTCTTGCCCTGAATATAATCTTGCAGCCTTTCCACTTATGGATCCTGTTATAATTGATTGCATTGTGTGCTTAGCATAATAAAAAATTTAAAAGTTTCTTCTTCATCTGGAACTGACGGGATTAATTCTAAATTTCTGAAGAACACTGAAATGCTCTCTTCTGTAATACTGTCTAAACTTTTCTCGCAGTCCCTAGATCTTTGTTTGTTGTCCAGCGATTGGAAGGTGGGTAAGGTGGTACCTTTGTTTAAATCAGGTGATGCTCACTCTCCTCTTAATTACAGGCCTATATCTTTAACTAGTGTCCCATGTAAAATGTTGGAGCATATCATCTATTCTAACCTAGTTAACTTTCTTGAATCCAACTCATTTTTCACATATCGTCAGCATGGTTTTCGTAAATCATTCTCATGTGAAACGCAACTGGTTTGTTTCACGAACGATGTTCTCTCTGCGCTAGACAATAACCTTTCAATCGACTGCATATTTCTTGATTTTTCGAAAGCCTTTGATTTAGTCCCTCACCAACTGCTCTGCTTAAAATTAAAAAAAACTAAACATTGACTCTAACATTCTTGCATGGATCGAAAATGTTCTTTCTAACAGAACACAGTTTGTAACTGCAAACGACTCAGACTCTCTTCCCTGCCCTGTTACTTCGGGTGTGCCGCAAGGTTCCGTCCTCGGCCCCCTTCTTTTCCTCATATACATAAATGACCTCGTTAACAATGTCCAGTCATCCATAATGTTGTTTGCAGATGATTGTGTCATTTATCGTGTAATCTATTCTGATACTGATACGTCTTTTCTTCAGACTGACCTAAATTCCATTACTAACTAGTGTGACGTCTGGAAAATGCGCCTTAATGCCAGTAAATGTAAAGTAATGAGAATTTCACGGAAAGCTGCCTGTACTAACTTTCCTCAATACAACATTGGTTCTGTTCTTGAGCAGGTGACATCGTACAAGTACCTAGGTGTCCATATAACATCTGACCTCTCCTGGCAAACTCACATTAATTTTATTGCTAACAACGCTAATCGCATGCTAGGTTACTTACGCCGCAACTTCCCAAGGGCTCCTTCATCATTAAAACTACTACTGTACAAGACCCTCGTTAGATCCAAGCTTGAGTATGCGAGTTCGGTGTGGGACCCAGGCCATGAATTTCTAATTAATCAAATTGAATCCGTACAAAATCGTGGCGCACGTTTTATTTTGTCTAATTTCTCGCGTTTTTCCAGTGTATCATCCATGAAACTAACTTTACATCTTCCGAACATTTCATTGCGTAGAAAATTATCTCGTTTGTCCTTATTTCACAAAATTTATCATCACAACCAGCATCTAAGTGAAGAGCTTTTTTCTGAACCATCATATGTATCCATCGAAATGATCATCACCATAAAGTCAACGTTCCTTTCAGTCGCACGAAGCTCTTTTTTGATTATTTTATCCCAAGAACTACTAATGACTGGAACCACCTGCCCACCTCCATCGCCACAATCACAGACGCTCCTGCATTCAAGTCTGCCATTGAAAACTATTATGTTAACTAATATGTGTTGAATTCTATTTTTTGTACTTTTGTTTTTCACCCACTCCCTTCTGTAATGCCGTGTGGCCTTGAAGGTATTGAAATAAATAAATAAATAAATACTGTTGGAAATGTTGTGTGTGCGCCTTCATAGGCGAGGTATATTACAGGAAGTGCTTAAGGCCAGCCTCATGACACATCCTGTGCAAAACTTAGAACAGAAACGATACGTACCCAGTTTTATTACTGTCCTGACTTACACCAGTCACACAGGCAGCCTTAACCGTGCTTCGCCGCTGCACGGCACGCAGCAACGAAGATTCATCTTCGGCAGGTACAGAATTACTTGAGTTGAAACAGTCTATATTCTAATTGCAGCCAACGGTAGCCAACCACAGCGCCCGCACGTAGTTTGAAACGCCGTCACTAGATGGGTCAAATTTTTAAAAGGTCTATTTTAGAAGAATGAAAGATGGCATAATTTTTAATTGAAAATCAAAGAAAATGTTCACCTGACCAGTAAACAACATTATAGTGGCATCAGTCACACACACCTACGTTTCAATATGAGAAGCGCGTCTCCTTATTAATGTAAAGCAGAGAAAAATAACCATCTGTGCACTCAGCTGATGAATTAATGCATATAATGGCTTTGGCACTATATGTAAAGAAGTAAATAGGTAAGCACCGAATTTATGGCATATACGCTGAACTTGCAGAGCTGTCACATCGCTTTGATATGCACTTACCCCGAGGATGTGAAAAGATGTCCTTGCATCCTCTTTGAAGTGGCTCGCCAGAATCGGTAGGAGCAGCTTTTCCTTGGCCGTGGCATCCCCACGCTCCTCTGCAACCTGTCTAGATGACATCCAGTGCACAACTTCCCTAGTCGGCTTGTTTGTGAGGTACCCCATCAGGACGTTTGCACACGAGCTTACTCCTTCAGTGAAACACTTCTGTAAATATAAAAAGGTTAAGCAACATTAGAAAAAATGCTCACTAAGACATTTCACCTTAATGTCGTTGCCAAGGAAACTGTCAGCGTGGTGGTGAGTTCACTTTGCCCGGATGAACACTATTTTGAAGGAGAAAAAAATTTCATCTTTTACGCCAGGCAATGTGGGCAAAGCCAAAGCGAATCCAGCGTAGCCACCTGAAATTACATCGTCGAATGGGTCTTTCATATTGTCGGAGACTGTACAGGTATCCTGTCATACTCATAGCCTCTGTACAGAGTTGAAAAGAACCAGTCAGATACAGCTTGTCTTGGCTAACTCATTAACCTTCAAGCGTCTTCTCTTAGGTGTTCCCAAGAAAGCTTAATGATTATGAAAAGGACATCAATAATCAGTTTGAGTATGCAAGTTATAGTTACGGCGGCCAGACACGTCGCCAGGGGGGTGCCCACGGAGCCGACACCTTCTCAATAAATTCCTCCAGTTTTGCTGGCACGTAATCCACAACCCTCTCCCCAACCTAGTGCGCCTTAAAAAAGGTTCCCCCGCCCTATCCGTAGAGCCCCCCCCCCCCCCCCTTCCCCTTCCCTTAACTGAATACATATCCATGTGCGTGGTGTACGCAATATTGATATCTGCGAAAGATTGTACAAAGCTATGTAGGATCAGAGGCCATTTGAAAGGCACGAAGAAGCAGGGGGGTTAAGTGTGTTTTACGATTTCTCTTAAGCTTGGTAAGTTCGAAACTCATAACTAAGATTCCGTGTTTTTGGTAGTTATTTTTCTTTAAATTGGGGGGGGGGGGGGGGGGTCTGTTTATTGTTGTATCCTAAAAGCTGTGTTTTCCGGTATCTACTTTTAGTGTCGGACAGAAATCGGTGGTTATCGGGGCTTATGCCGTAAGAGCAAACGCATATCTACGGCATTTGTCGAAAGCACAACTCTATATGCGAAATTTATTGCTAAGCGGCACATATAAAAACAATTTGGGGGGAAGCAGCAGCCCCTTGGACAGTACAGAGCGGTCAGTTTCCGGGCTCAACACAAATGAAGGTGATGATAAAGATTCCTAGCCATGGAAATTGGGTTTTTCTTATTGAAGAGCCTTCAAACAAAGTTTTTCGGATTTTCAGTGGAAATGAATGTAAGGTAGGAAACAGCAGTTTGTGAGTTTAGTATTTACAGGTTAGACATATTTGACTATTGTTGTACTAAAGACAGCACTGTTAGCTATGACACGGCAGGCGTGGCTCTTCCTTACCCGCAGCGCCACATAACAGGCGCCCTTTGAAGCGCCGCGACCTCCTCGTGCGGCAGAATATCATACTCTCTCTTTGTCATCTGCTAGGCAGAAGACAGACGCCGCCACAGCGGTTTAACTACTCTGAAAAGAAATAGGAAATAAAAAAATGAAACTTTCTGCACATGCCGAACAAATGTAGTGCTAAATGCTTACCTTAGTATTCTGCATTTGGAAACCAGTTTTGGAAATGAGGGAAGACTGTCAACAGCCGTCTGTCCGATTAATAAAAGTAATCTACCTAGATACGTATGCAATTATTGGCAACAATTATCTTAGCTCGCTGTGCCCCCTTCATTCGAAGTTCGGCCGAGTTGTTTACAGGAGTCAAAGAATCTTCGTACCGAAAGGGGCACGTACAAAAGCCTGGGAATGACAAAACGACAAGCCCTGTGGCGGCATCTCCTTTCCGCCTAGCAGACCACAAAGAGAGTATGATATTCTGCCGCACAGGGTAGGTGCGGTGTTTTGGAGGGTGCCTGCTGGGGCGACGGAATGGCCAGACTGCATTGTAATAGCTAACACTCTGTCGGCGATAGTATCTAATTTTTGTGGGTGGGGGGGGTCACGAATACCCTTTTTGACGCTTACAAACAAAAGTTGGAACTAATAAATAAGGAAATTGAAAACATGTTTGAGGGTCACAAGAAAATATAGTAACTGGTCAGATTCGAACAATTTGCAGTTCCAAAATTATGAGTTTTTTTTTTTCATGAATCTGGATTTGCCCGATTTTCTCTGCCAAGTGTTTTTCGGATTTTATCTGATTTATCTGAAAGCACAGAACTCTAGCCATAGCCAAATCTTGTCTAGAAGTATAGCTTTGGACTGTCGGGCACTCTCCCCGATCAGCTCAAGCAGGATAGTGCAAGGCTCCCGTTCGGCAGAAACTCCAGAAAACTTTAGAACACACACCCAAAACCCCCATAACACTCCCCTAAGCTGAGTCCAGCTCCCATCCTTTCCCCCCTCCCCCTTTCAAGAATTTCCTGGGCCCTCTACACACAAGGCTATCCACCCCCTCCCTTCTTCCTCCTTCTTCTTCTCGTCCCCTCTTTCTCTCTCTCTCTCACCCCCCCCCCCCCCCCGAGTTAAAATTTTGCGTAAACCCTGCCCTGGTGGGTGTTGAACCGGCCCTGGACATCGTTATTGCGGTTGTAAGGGAGATCTCGACTGCCTCGACCTCAAATCACATCGCTTCTCACTCAGCAACCTCCCCCCCCCCCCCCCTCGCCTAAACCGCGGAGGAAGCAGGGATTGTTATACTCCGCCCACTTTTACTTCGTCTATTGGTTACTTGGCTGAAGTAGGGGACTTCAGACCCAAGAGAATGGGGGCGCTGCCGAGCACAATGAGCTCGTAACACGTATTCGCAACTAATAAGGTTGTGCTTCTCGAAAAAAATACGCGGACAAGCAGGTATACGCGACGTTTCGGGCGGTCGCCCTTCTACCGCTTACCGTAACACAAGGTCAGCCGTAGGCATGAATACGCGATTGGCGCTCTCTTGAGCTCTCTGAGTGACCGGCCGCGCCATCAGTTGGCTCGTAACGAAATACAACACAACGGCTCGAACCAGGTTTCGTGAGAATGTCAAACGCAAACGGGAACTGAGAAGTGCGACTGTCGTCATCAAATACGAAGCATCTCGGCTGCAAGACTCCGTGGTTTTGTTTCACTCCTGTGGGAAGACGAGTTTCAGAAAAATGGACCCGTACCTCACGTACAAAACCAACATTGAAAGGCAGAGGAACTCACCGTTTCGTCAACAGATCCTTTTTATCTTGATGTTCAGCACCGAGGACGTCAAAGCGAGACCGCGAGAGGGAAAACCGGGAAAACCAGAGAACGGAATGGATAAATAAATAAGTGATAGTAAGATTCTACTAGACCAACACCGCATCTTCTTTACTTTTTAGGCGGTAGCTAGCGCCACCTATTGCTTAAAGGTATTAAAAAACTGTCTAAAAGTACGTTAAGTGACTTTTTTCAGATAGTGCACGCATTGTATGACGTTCTACATCTAATAAAACGCATTTCAGCTTATCGTAGGCTCGCTACTAAATTATTAAGATAACTGTAATTCCAGACGAACGGACAAGTTCTCCTTAATTACGATTACGGACACTTCTCATTAGCGATTACGGAGAACCGATTCTTTTATTTACGGAATTTTTTTACAGTGTGCTGAGCTAACATAAATATCACATATATTGTTACGGTGAAAGATGCTTTATTTACAGACGATTAAGGAGGGTTGTAGAAGAAGGATGAGGAGGGTGCTTCGAACTTGAGGGATCCGGCGATTGGGCACTTCTTCCTTTTCCCCTGCCTGATTGCCCGTCTTTGTTTCCTTCCTCTTTGTAAGATTACCCCCCTCGGTAAGAAAACGACGTCTCGTCGTTGAGCTACGGGGCCGACGGTGCGATGTATGGCTTTAGACGGAGCACGTGCACTGTGTCTCGTTGTTTGCGGCGTCCGTCGTTTTGTTGATGGAGGGGTTCTATTACATAGGTGACGTCACTAGATTTGTGGCAGATCCGGTAGGGTCCAATGTAACGATGTTGTAGCTTGTCGGCCAATCCGACATGGCGCTGCGGTGTCCAAAGAAGGACAAGATCTCCGGGAGAAAAACTAACATGCTGGTGGGAACTGTCATACCGAGTGCACTGGCGCTCTTGAGAATCGAGTGTGCGTAGACGAGCTAATTGGCGGGCGTCTCCGGCTCGACTTACTGCATCGGATGCGAATGCTGTTAGCGAAGCGTCTGGTTGAAGTGGAAGGAGAGAATCAATCATTAAGGGAGGTTCACGGCCAAAGAGTAGATAAAATGGGGTAAAACCCGTTGTGTCGTGGCGTGAAGAATTATATGCAAAAGTGATATAGGGTAAGGCGGCGTCCCAATTGCTGTGATCGGACGAGACGTACATAGACAGCATGTCGGATAATGTCCTGTTCAATCGCTCGGTCAATCCATTTGTTTGTGGATGATAAGCGGTGGTGACTTGATGGCGTACGGAGCAGGATTGCAAGATTTCTGAGACCACGCGCGAGAGGAAAGAACGTCCACGATCGCTGAGAAGTTCTCTGGGAGCTCCGTACTTCAATATGACGTCCTCCAATATGAAATTGGCTAGGTCAACAGCAGTACTGGTTGGAAGGGCGCGGGTGATCGCATAACGAGTGGTGTGGTCTATTGCAACTGCGATCCAGCGGTTGTCAGTGCGTGACAAAGGGAATGGTCCTAGGAAATCAACTCCGAGTCGCTGGAATGGGCTGAGCGGAGGGTGCAGTGGTTGAAGGAGTCCTGATGGTCGAGTATGTGGTTTCTTTCGACGTTGACAAGGGTCACACGAGGAGACATATTTCTTAACAGTTTGATACATGCCAGGCCAATAAAAACGTTCCTTAACCTTTGAGTAGGTGCGAAGCAGACCGAGATGACCTGATGAAGGGACGTCGTGTAGTTCGTTGAGAATAGTTATCCTTAGGTGTTTAGGAACAACTACAAGCCACGGTAATCCATCTGGTCTGAAATTTTGCCGGTATAGAATGTCGTTTCGAATGCGAAAGAGTCCTGAGGGTGGCTGGTTTAGGTTTGACGTTAGATGTTCAATGTGAGCTCGAAGAGCTGGGTCACGGCGTTGTTCCTGGGCAAGGTTGAGGAGGTCTGAGATTGGAAGGACAGGCAGTTCAGTGTCATCGGAGGAATCGACTGGGCTCACTGGGTAGCGGGACAAACAGTCAGCATCTTGGTGCATTTTTCCGGATTTGTATACGATGGTAAAGTCGTATTCTTGAAGTCGAAGCGACCAGCGGCCGAGGCGGCCAATGGGATCTTTCAAGGACGACAGCCAGCAGAGCGCGTGGTGATCAGTTATGACACGAAAGGGACGCCCGAAGAGGATGTGTTCCATCCGTTCGATTTCTGGCATTTCGGGGTTAGCTTTCCTGCACAGAGATAGGACGTCTTGGATGTAGGTCACATATGACTCGGTCGATGATTGGACTCTGGATGCCAGCTTTCGCTTGGCCGAGAGCTTGCGACCGGTTGGACGTCCGAAGAGGTCCTGAAGCTTGGCTTTGCAGAGGTCCCACGACGTTAGTTCCTCTTCATGCGTTTCAAACCATGTTCGGGCGGTGTCACGCAAGTAGAATATGACATTCGCCAGCATGATAGTGCCATCCCAGCGGTTGTGGACACTTACTCTTTCATAGAGGTCTATCCAGTCTTCAACCTCCTGGTCTCCTGTGCCGGTGAAAAGGCCAGGATCTCGCGGTTTGGCGATAACCAGTGAAGGCTGCGGCGGAGCTTGAGCGCCTTCGGGTGGTGTTTCGGAACTGGAAGTCATGTCGGTGGGAGGTTGGCGACGTCTGCTTCGTGTGTCCAGGTCGGGGCCGATCCGCACCTCCACCAAAGAATGTTACGGTGAAATATGCTTTATTTACAGACGATTAAGGAGGGTTGTAGAAGAAGGATGAGGTGGGTGCTTCGAACTTGAGGGATCCGGCGATTGGGCACTTCTTCCTTTTCCCCTGCCTGATTGCCCGTCTTTGTTTCCTTCCTCTTTGTAAGAATATTATATATCATATCACATAATTTTGAATGGTGGTTGCTCTGTGCTTTTTTTTCGTTTCTTCATTAAACTTTCAGTTTCCAGTCAGCGCTTGTCGCTTCCATTTTTTTCTACTCTATGTGTGTTGTTTTGCGCTGTTTCTTGATATAGACACCTAGACATCAGACTGTGCGGGAGTCGCGGAGAGTGACTCCCGCACAGTGACATCAGACTGTGTGGGAGTCGCGGAGAGTGAGGTGAGAGTTGACGGATACCGCGGGGAGTGACTCCCCTCAGGTACTCCCCCCATTCAATACATTTATCACGTTAGACGGTTAGAGTAATAATAAAATAACATTTCGTAAATTATAACACTTGTAATGTTGAAAATGTGATTTATATGGCCGGTAACCTCGAAAACACGTCGTGTAACGCTTCGTCACCGAAAATTACTATGGAAAATATAGCAAGATAAGGCCTCAACACATTATTAAAAGAGGCGCCTTTTGGGCGACAAAAATATCTTCGATCCACAAATAGAGTGTGTATTGCTGTGTCCACGTAGATTGTGTCTTCGAAAAAAAATCGCAGCTGTATATTTATCTAAAGTTGAAACCGACATATGAAGAATTATATAGCCTGAGAAACTCTGGGTTTCCCTGCCCTGTTTATATTGGTTCACTCAGATTAATTACGTGCCGTGAGGTGTCCTTCCATCATCTGACGCCGTGAGATCACGTGACCTGACGTCGTTTACTCCCCGAATCGACACCTTACGCAATTATATATTCAATTCCCTATTGGAAAAACGTACAAGAAACAAACCTGCTGCTTGTACAGTTCTGGTATGACACCACCATAATTTCTTTGTGTTATGTATGCAGCTAGTTTGGTTTGGCGTTCTGCATAACTGGAGATACCGGCACCGCTATGGCTCCGGGTCTGTCTATACTGGCAGCCACTTTGCTTGCCGATATGATTCGGTGTGGCTGGTCTGATTTTGCGTCCGATGACGCAGGCGACTGCCGTCTTTCCAACAAAACGCTTATACCACAGGACCACCAGTATAACCAAATCATACATGCAGAAAAACGACCGCCATCTTCCAACAAAAACGTCCATCGTTCATTGCCGCTATCGTTACATACACCATACATGTCGCAAAAGAACATAAGCCGCGTTTACATGAATGTGAATTAATCGCATTGAATCCAGTTGCCGCATTCAATATGCGGTCATGTAAACGGCATAATGCGCAAAGCGCATCGCATTTTGGAACGGGGAGGATTATCGGAAGGCGCTCGCTGCGGGAGCGAGTGAACAGCTGAGAACATGGCGGCGGCCAACCTCGTCGGCGGCGCGGAGAGCGGTCTCGCAATTTTTTTCCAGAGAACGCAGGCTTTTATTGCGATCATAAGTAAGCGGAATATAGCGGAGCTGCTCGGTGAGGGCGGCCCCGTCCAAACCTTTGCGAAGTACGACTTGCGCGTCCGAAGGGGTGACAAAGGCTTCGGTGCAAGCACGAATGACACCGAGAGCTCCGAGCACTGTAGAGCACTGCATGGTAGCGCAGAACGAGCAGCTCCAACCTCGGTGCAGTTCCTGGCTCCGCAAGAGCCTCTCGGACTTGGGGTCCGGTTGGTCCGGTCGCGATCGGCGAGGTCTAGCGCGGCGAAACGCGGAGGCTTCCTCAAAGCGTGCACACACACGTCGCCTCTCGTTCAGAGTGAACCGGCGGCCCGGCCTGGAGTCCTAACCGCCTTCCGTCTCCCAACTTCTTCCACAGCACCGAAGACAGCGGGCACGATCTTTACGTTCACTGAATGCGTCGAAAGGCCTCCACGTGCGATGCACCGGAAAACGTGGTGCGGCTGGTGCCGGAACGGAACTGCATAACTTCGAGCTTTGAGTCAACCTGCACGGCAACAAACCGATCGTGACACCAAGCCGCAGATACCGCATCGCCGGTCGACAGTGGCAAACGGCCCGTTGCTCGTATCGTAGGCCGTGACTCGTAATCAGCCAACTTGGCGTCTTTTCGTGGCCCCTCGCGTCGTCGCAACCAGCCACAAACCCGACAAACCGACCAGCCCGAAACCGTAGCGACCGTAGCCTGCGTTGAAGAAAAGCGAAACCGAAACTTAAAGCTTCCGCCCAGTGGCTTCCGCTGCCGCGACTTTTCTAACTTCGCGGCTTCCACTTCCGGTCGTCGCGGAGATGGCGAAAATTAAGCGGTGTGAGGGGTCGTTGGCTCGTTTACGGTTACGGGACAGATGTTTTGCGGTCCGTTTCTACTGCGTCTCTGGCTCTCAACTGGACGGCGCCTCTCATAGTTCA
The DNA here is from genome assembly GCF_016920785.2 of Ixodes scapularis. NCBI lineage: Eukaryota > Metazoa > Arthropoda > Arachnida > Ixodida > Ixodidae > Ixodes > Ixodes scapularis. The sequence goes on along the minus strand of NW_024609868.1, from coordinate 161,834,034 downwards.
ACCAGGCGTGGTCAGCCTGCGTCAGGCCGGCTCGACTCGTCCGATCGCCGGACCGCAGGCGACTTCCAAGTACGGCCGTCAGGCCTAGGATCCGTGAAACGGTAAGCGAATCTCGTCCCGTTTTCGTTCTACTTTTAAATTACGTTAGGTGCGCTACAGTATAAGCATGCGTGCCAAGTGTTCGTGACAATTTTGAACTAGAATAATTGTGCTTCATTGCGGTCATTTGCCGAAAATGTAAATCGAGCAATGAACGAGGAGCCATGCTTGAAAACGGTGTATGTACGATGTTAACTTCTACCTGGGCGGCTAAAAAAAAAAAGTCAAGACTGGTTACGGTTGGATGCGAGGCTAGTCTCAATGCAATGGTAAGCACTTAGAGCGCCTTTCTGAACGGCATGTTAGCAATATAGCGATCAACGAGACGAGCGACGGCGAGAAGCTACGAGAGCCGGCGCCGAGCGCCGAAGATTTCTCACTCTCGCTGCTTGCGCCGCTCGGTTCTTGGGCTTCTAGAAAACGTCGCTCATCGCCTTGGTCGCTCGCACCAATCGCTCTCATAATGTGCGTCTCGTCGCGCGGTTGACTGCAGTGTTTACTCGAATATAAGTCGACTTTTTTTTTCTCTTCTTTCCTCTTCTCGGAAATTGTGACTAAAGAATTTCGACACCTACATTGGCGACCAAATTTTGCGACCCTACCGGAGGCATGAAGCTATCGAGTCATCGAGCCGGCGTTGCCGTAGAGCCGCGCCGCTTCTTGTTTCAAAAAGCTTTTGGTTTACCGAAATGGCTCGCCGCCCGCGGTGGCCGGTGCCGCTATCGCGCGCACCCCTCGGGCGTCGGATTTCGACATCGCGCCTCTAGCGTTCCCCTTGCTGGGCAACGGGGAAGGAGAGGAACGCGATGCGCCATGCACTTTGCCCTCCATCCTCGCAAACGCGCACAAAAAAAAAAGATGTTTTTTTTGTTAGTTGCCTGAGGCGGCTCGGCTCGCGTGTTGCTCATGGCGACACGGCGGCTTTGCTTGCGTCTTTGTAGTTTGTCTTCCGTCGCTTCGCACCTTTTTTCGTTTCTTGTCGTCATTTTACAACGGTGTCAGTGAAGTATTGCTGCGAATTTGCGAGGATGTCTACCCAGCTGACGAAGCTTCGGACGATGATAACATGTCCAGAAGTTCTGACGGTGATGAAGTTTTTTGCATCGCCCCGTAATTTAGCTGAGAGTGATGTAAATAAAGGTTTTTTTCTTTCTTTTGCCCAAAATTTCCCCTGTTCTTAAAAATAAAAAAAAAGGTCGACCTATATTTGAATTTTTTTTATTTGTTCTTGGTGGATCCAATAAATAGGGTTCGACCTATTTTCGAGTAAATACGGTAACTTTAATTTTTATTTTGGGTTACGTCGGACGCAACTCGAATGCTTGACAGTTACGTTGGGCGTAACTTTAATTTTTATTTCGGGTTCCGTCGGACGTAACGTTAGACACTCCGTTACATTTAAGGAAAATAGGGGCTGCTGGTTCATCATATAAGCCAACCATTTGTGTTTAATTAAAATGCATCACTTACCTCAAAAAAAAATACTGCTATCCTAGAGTTTATGCTATTGGAATGTAGCGCTTCAGATAAATTTGTTAATTTTTACTTTTAGTCCCTGCCCCCTCCAGATACAACATCTGGCCTAAAGAGTGTTCCGGATCTCCTTCCAAGACCTCAGGCGGGTCGTCATTCAATCCATGAGTCGGCGGCGTCTCATGGGCGTGTTGCTGGTGCTTACTGGATGGTGCTACCGAGGGAAAAGTGGTCATGGTTGGGAAAGGCAAGTATGGCCGCCGTAAGTATACATATTGTCTTTACCTTTGCTCGAACCCACTTTTAAGAAATGCACAGTTCGCATGTGTGCATCTCTCAATGTTTGCACCGTCGGCTGTTTTTTTTTTTTTTTTTAATGCTCCATCTCTGTCAGCGCTAGTTTCTCTAGATCATGCAAATGGGATGCAACACTAAACCACATATGCTCTCGCAACAAACAGTGCTGTGCAGAAGCACAGCGGAATTTACTCTAGCTTTATAATGCAGCACAAAATAGTTGACTCCAAGTGTAGGTACTTTTGTGACTCCGTTTAACCAAAAGCTCTGCCGAAACAAACTTGCCGCCTTATAGGTAGTGCAAAAGAACCTCGCGTGCCTAACCTGGAGCAGGGCATTTTTTTTCATAGGTAAATTTTTTCTTAAACCAATACCTTCAGCCTCCTTGAAATGTTAACATCATGTGACACACGGAAGAACAGTAAACTCTTTAATGTTGGCGAAGCTTTAATTTTCGCGGCCTTTAATTTTGCAGAATTCCGTGGCTGCGATTATGTCCTCTGTGACCGATTCGAGAAGAAATAGGGGCCACGAAAATGAGGGGGTTTTACTGTACATCGGAGGAAAGAGGAAGTCACTTATTTTTGTATGCAGGAGTAAAACCAACAACAACAATCATGGTGTCGACACTTTATAAGCCTATCTGTGTCTATTGAATGATATCAATTTTGTTTTAGTTCGATATGGGGGAATCACAATTCAATGTTCTACCTCGGGCATAGACAAGGTTTGCTTATTCTAAATCATTTTGTCTAAAAATCTGGGATTTGCAATGAATGTACCCGCATGGTTGGAAGGGCCAGACAAGCCTTGTGAGCGCTTCATTTTCTAGCGTCTCAGTCCTGAACCCACTCACGCACCACATGTGTAGATGTTCCGATAGGTGGGAGCACTTATTTGGAAAATGGTGAATGGCATCTGTTATCTTTATCAGACTTCTGTATTATGGTCAAAGTTGGACTGCATATTTGCAATACTTTTTCTCACTTAAAAATATGTCATACTAAAATATGTAGAATAGCCGATGACAAAAAGAGAATGGCTGGGCCTGGACGTCCTCCAGCACGTGCTTGTGCTTTTCACCCCACTTTGGACAGATGTGCTTGCTCCAGGCTCATGAGGCGCTGAAACGTCATCGAAGGTAGCAGACGGGCTGGTGGTGGAACAACGGAGACTTCTCCCTGCCTTTCTCATGCTGTCAGTGAGCGTGTACCTCTATACTCTAACTTAGCTTAACCTGCACAGAGCTAAGTACAATAGGCTTGGCGAGTGCCCTTACTGCATATGCATTTGTACAGCTGAGGCACTTTCTCAATCAAGAACATTGTGTATCTTACCTTCAAAAACACATCATTTTGGGGGTGCTAAAGGAAATGTGAGGCATATCTTTGTTTGTATTGTCCTATTACGCATCGCAGGCACGTAGCCAGGGGGAGGCTTATGAGGCCCGGCCCCCCCCCTCCCCCCCGATATCTTCCATTTTGCATGGGTCCTCCTCTCCCCCTCCCCCTCATACAGCGTTTTGTTATGAGGGGGCCCTCCTGAAACAAAATCCTGGCTACGTGCCTGACGCATCGACTCCAACTTAATGCGGAGTCGACCCGCCCTGTTGATAAATTTAATGCCTGCCAGGTAATTTGTTTTGCATTCAGTTAATATATCAGTATTCAGTTAGGTATCCCAAGTCATTAGTCGTTGAGATGCAGTCTCTCTGCAAGTCAGTCATGTTTAACATTCATAAAACTGCTTGTCAAATAATGGCACGGTCGAGGACATGTACTCGGCTCGAGCAATCGCTGTGCACAAGCTGGTCGTGTGGATGCAGACAGCAAACATCGCGGTTCAAACGTCCTTCCTTGCAATGTAGCTCAAGACTAGGTCAGGGCCCCACTCACAAACGTCTATACTTTGCATCTCTTTAAGCTGGACCACTTTTGACACTACAAGCCATTGCAGCAAAAACAGTGTGAGACATGATTATAAGCTCGACGTACCATGGCATCCAACTAGAAGGTCACATGGCTTGCAGCTTCTGCAGTGGTTAACTTTAAACTGAGATAGTTTGGAATAATGCTCCCGGTTTTTAGTGTTGCCCGGCACGGTTAACAATTTGGTGATATAGTGCTGCATTGAAAAATCTGCATTCGTGACTATCACCTTATGAATGCATACTAGCTATTAAACTCTCCATTCTGCAGAGAAATGAAATGCACTTTGCTTCCATTTGCAGCTACTTCTGGAGCTTCATGGTATGAAGCACCTTATCGCTGCAAGCTCTGACCAATCTTGTTCTCTGGTTTGCGCAGGCCCATTGCAGGGAGTCACTCCGAGAGCCTCACCAGAGGTTCCTGCCCGTGGTCGTTCTAAATTTTTTTGTTGTAGGTATGCATCCTTTCTGTCTTTCCCTAATGTATCCTTTCTGTCTTTCCCTTTCCCTGAAAGGGAAGTGCTTTCACAGCGCTTTAAAAATGACTCTATGCAGCCTCGATTCATAAAATTAACAAAAAATTTTGATATTTGAGATTCCGGAGGTCATATGAAGAAGATTTAAAAGTGTTTTCTCAAATACAAAACCGCTTCAGCCTCTCTCTAAGTATAGTATGTTCCTGAAATTTTTAATCAGTGAAAATAGACCCATGGTTCCAATTAGAAACTTGCTAAGCATCATCAAAACACACTAAATCGACTTTCTTTGTGAAGATATAAAACAAGAGCAGCATTTCATGGCGTTCTAAAAAAATTGTCAATTTGAACGCGTTTCCAGACTTTGGTTTCTTACCAGAGCGCATCTTTGCACCTGCGGTCCTGCTGCCCGGTGGCCGCAGTGCGAAGCCGCCCCCTCGCCTCCCTGGTAGGATGGAGGGAAGCAAGGCGCACGTGCGTTGCGTGTCTAAGGGGGAACAGGCCCTTGGGCGCAGAGATGAGCTCTGATAAGAAACAAACCTAGAAACTCGTCCAAATAAAGCGTTTTTACAGAACGCGTAAAAGGCTGCCCCTGCATTATATCCTTCTAAAAAGAGTTGATTTTGTGGTTTTCAATGACTCAGCAAGTTTCTAATTGAAACCATATTTTCATTTTCACTAATTAAAAAGTTAATTAACAAATTGTATTTAATTATCTGACTGACTGTTACGATTAGGTCCCTATACTACGTACGCCTGGCCGTATAACTCGCCTGCACAAACCGCATTAATTTAGTTTTCACGACCTTTCTAAACATATATGTAAAGCTTAAAACTAAATCGCCCTGTACAACAGTGAAAATGCGAAACCAGCATGTTGGAGCCATATGGCTCCACCGTGCTGGTATCGCCTTTTCGCTGGTATAGGTTGTCCCATATTACGTTATGCATGTATGGTTCCACATGGTTCCGCCATATTCCAATACGCTGGTATAGGATGTCCCATAATACGACACGCCTGTATGGTTCCGCCTACCTGTATCGTTCCACCTTAATCCACTATACTGGATCCGCCGATTCGCTTGTATAGGATGTCCCATATTACGGTTACGCTTGTATGAGCCTTTTCCGTCATCTTTCCATCTTCGAAATTTTCCAACAGGTTTACGCTGTTCACACAGCGACGTCAAGTGAAACCACAACCTCGTAACACGTATTACGTGACACCGCGATATCACGCTACTTGATATCGAGGGATGTCATGTAACATGGACGCCAAATGTACGCCACGGGGAACACAAAATCTTTATTAGCTTCCGCTAGACTGCAATTCCGGAAACTCATCTAGGTAAGCATAACTACACCGTTTGGATCCCTGTCAACCTTATTTCCGTGACTGGCATGGGAATAAGAAATATTTGTTGTCTTTAACGCGAATATCCTTTAGGGATCTAATCCTTTTTACTAAGATCTTGGTTACCCACCAAACAGCGCACATGTCTACAGGTAGTAGGGTTTTCAGCTTTATACCGTTCTTCGGATGAAACGGTAGATCATTGTGTTAGATAACGTTTCCCGTGCAATCGAGTCTCTAATAAAACAAAACGAACAAAAGTAGAGGAACTACTTTAGCAAAAAAAATTAAAACTTTAATCCAACTGCGAGAACCCTGTCGTATTTAGTTTCCTCGCTTTTGTTGGAAGTAAAAAAAAAAAGAAAAGAAAAATCACAGTGGCGTGGCGTTCAGCAAAAATGAAGATTATGCCATCTGGGCATCGAACCTTGGTGTATCGCTCGGAGCATAGTCGGAGCTAGGTTCTCGCTGCACCAATAGGCCGAATACTTCGCCTCCCGCCACTGGTGCTTTCTTTTGTCCCCACGGGCAGCAAGCGATGTTCCGTGTTGCAAGGCCGTCAGTCGGCATCCTATGCGTACTGCTTGCTCCTCCCTCTCAGCCCGCGGCCTGAACCGGAGTGGCGGGTGGGCGGTTCCGAGCGCGCAATGTTTCGCGGTCCAATTTCAAGCAGCCCGCCCAAATCTTGACAAGTTGCCTTTCCTGAGCGTAGCGTCACGAAAGTCTGAGCCCATTGTTTGTACCAGCGGCGCGCGAGACGGAACCTGCGCGCCGGTCCGAGCAATTTCCGCGGTCAGAATTGAAAGAGACAGCTCGACGCTCTCGTCGCGTGTCTTTGTTTCGTCGGCCAGTTGCTCTCTGAAAACTGCCCACTCGCCAATCTTGTACAAAGTTGAGACTGTCCATTTCCCGGTGAGCTTGCTGCTCCTCTCTCTTCAATCCCCCCCCACCCAAGTCCCGCCGCACTCACCACTCGCCCCTCTGCGGCCGCTTGCGCCTCGAGCGTCGCGCGGAGTTTCCATCTAAGCCGTTCCAGAGACTCGCGTCGCGCTTCAAGCCGCCCAGTGAATCCCCGACCTTAAGCCTCGCGGGCAGCGCTTTAAAACCGAGTGCCCCCTAACGTTACAAATGAGATTGCCACCGGAGATTGCGAATGCCCGACTGGAAGAGGCTTGCTGCCTTTTTTTGTTCCTTCTGTTTTTGCTCTTACGTTTGGACGACGCTACCTCTCTGCTGCAAACCTCCTTCTCTCCAGGCGCTCGCCGTGCGACCGCGTATATTGCTCGCGAGAAATCTGTGCCGGGTCGAGCCCGCAGCGTTTTCAATCGACGCGAGGGGTTTAATTTTAGACTCCCGTAAGCAATAACAACAAAAATGTCCGCCGCCTTCGGGGAGGTGACTTCTGGCGAGTTTTTACTGCTTGTGCCAGAGTATCCCTGTTACAAAAATATTTATCCACTTTCTACCGGCTTTTTTTTATAACAAATAGTTTAAATAGGCCATAGATTTTCTAAAAAAAATGTCTCTGCTTTTGAATCTACATTTTTGTAGCAATTCGGACGCTTCTTTTTGCGAGCATTTTATAGAACTTAGGGGATATAAATTGCTTAAAAATTGAAAAGAAATTACATAGAAAATATATATATATCTTTTAACAACGTTTCTATCTCCGCTTTAACGAAAATTGTTCAGTGTTTCGCATAAGAAACATTTCTGAATAATAATTTTAGGTTTGTCAAGATACATCAATGGAAACATGCCTTGCACTGTGCACAGAGGCAGACATCGCAAATACACACGCCGCGGAGCACTCTTCGGAGAGTTGTGTTAACTGCTTCACCGCTATATATACTCGCTAGGGTCCGTTGTCTTCGGCTGTTTTTTTTTTCTTGACGTTCATGACATCATTTCCGGAGCGGTGACGTTTTCTTTTTATTTTGACATCACTCTAGCAAAACATGTTTTGTTTTCTTTTTCATAAAATCGTTTTAGACTACAACCCTATACGGGGAAGCACACAAAAGAAAATCAAAGTAAAGCCGGATAGCCCAAAGAGACAAATGGGCAAAACCCATTGAAGAACTCTGGGAGCTTTGATCCCCAAAACTAGTGGGCACAAAAAGGAAAGAGCAATCCTAAGCGAGGACACAGCAGGACAGTGGAGACACAACCATCGGAGAAGGTAAAGCTAGACTCAATGTTATCTTGTTCGAGAGGTTGTCTCCCTGTTGTCCTCCGTATGTCCTCGTTTAGGATTGCCCTCCTTCAATTGACTTAGTTCATCACGCTAACCCGGCACTTCCCGAAACGACGTGAAAATAACTGGAAATGTTATATCGAGGTATTTTTTAAGAGGGACGCTCAAATACTCGTCGACAAAAAGAAAACCCAAAAAGGAAGGAGCACGTATAATAAATATAACCTGCACTGGAAAGACAATCAGTTGAACGAAGACTGTTCCAGAAGGTAAAACAAATACCAGTATGACACATTCTACAACCCGAGACCTGAGGTTTACAAAGACGGACAAGCACAAAAGTCTCAAGCTCAGAAACTGCATTTTTAATCACCACAACTTTCTTTTATAAAGCCATCCCACCCTCGCACCCTCTCCGAGTTAGCACACGCCTCGCCCCACTATCTGAAGTTCAATCTGTTGCCCCCAACTTCGGGGTGGTTTTCCCTTCTCCGACCGGACGGTTACGGGCCTTCTCAGAGCTCCCAAGGTCAGATGGTACAGTGTCAGTCAACAAAAAAACACAATACGCCTCGCTATCTAAAGTTCACTCTGTTGGACCCAAAATCGGGGCGGTCCTCCCTTCTCCGATCTCTGATCACAAGCGCCGTGCCTGAGATTCTTTTTATTGTTGAAGAACCTGTGGGGGTATGATGCAATACTTAAATTTAAGATTGTTTGTACACAGATGACTCTGTCGGGAGCATAGCAAAGTGGCGCCCAAACCCTTGTTACCGTTTAAAAGCTGTCATTCCAAGTTAGTTAAAAAAGGGACAGTGATGACATTGTTGAACGCTGCCCCTAAGAAGTTCTGTCTGGAGAAAAAGACAGTTTCTGGGAGGAATCAGTTGCTTCGCTTGAAAGATGCAGGCTACAACAACAGTATTTTAAAAGGGGTGGCGATGAGACTTATAATGAAGATCAGCGGGATGGAACAAAGGGCAAACCGAGAACGTTGACAAGGTTGTATGTGTTCTATTTTTTCTTGAGTTTCCACAGAATTTAATGTCCATCGGAAGAAGGTTCAATGTAAAGGTTCTCTTTACGACAGACTTTAAGCTGAGCAGCCTAACGCCTTTCATGGGGGACAACATTGGTGCCAAAAGCAACACAGAGATGCCTCGGTCGTTTGTCGCGAAGGTGTTCTGTATGATATCTCGATGTCGTGTAGTTTGTTTTATGTCCGACCGACCAAACGGCGTGCCAATGATCGGTAGAATGAACATAAGAGAGCTGTAGAAAGTAACTCTGCTAACTCCGAAATCGCGAAGCACGTTGAGGAATGTAATAACTGCACAGCGGAATGGAATGAGAAGGTAGTTTTGTTCGAAGGAAGGATTTGCATACAACGTATGTTAATAGAAAGCAAGGTTTGGTTCAGTGGGGAATGGTATTAATCAAACCTCAATGACCCTCGATGTGGCGACAAAGATGCCTTTGCGTTTATGAAAAGAGTATTCGTTCTCGAGTGTTTTCTGAAAGGGTGCATGTACACCTGATTGTTGCCCTGCTGACCTTGGGGACTATCAGAATGTTAGTAAGCGCCCAGTCGGAGAAGGGAAAACACCCCGATGTTGGGTTTAGCAGAGTGACCTTTAAGTAGCTAGGCGTATTGTGTTTTTCTGTTGCCTGACAGTGTGTCCTCCGACCATGGGAACTCTGAGAAGGTCCTTAAGGGTCTCGTCGGAGAAACGAGAAACACACCAAAGTGGTACAACAGATTGAACTTTAGATAGCGAGGCGAGGCGTGTGCAAAGTCGGAGAGGGTGCGAGGGTGAGATGGCTGTATAAGAGAAAGCTGTGGTGATTAAAAATGTAGTTCCTGAGTTTAAGACGTATGTGTTTGTCCCTTTCTGTAAACCTCGGTCTCCGGTTGTAGAATGTCATATTAAACAACTCGCCTGCATAAACACGTTGCCTTCAAACACAAGTATGTTGGTTTTTTCGCACCCAATGTATATGAAATGTGATTTATAAGGCTTGGTGAACTACATATCTAACCATAAAGCATCGCAAGAGGCCATAATAATTTGAGATAGTAAAAAAAAAATCAGCAAAGGATGCTCCAACTGAATAGGATGTCGCTTCTCCGAACTGTATCTCAATGTTTTATTTATTCTATTCTATAGAACTTCTATAAAAAAGCTTGAAAACGTCCATTGAGATAAGGTGATAAAAACAATAGCAATTCTATCAACGGTATTTAATATACTTTTTTTGTCTGTTGTTGCGAAAAGTGTAGATACGACGTGGCAGAATAGGAAGTTGAAAAATTCATTAAAATGTGAATTTTCAATTTCTGAGGGGAAAACGAGTTGATTTGGGTCACTTTATGATGGCGATGCGGGCGAGTTGCTTCATGCTTAGTGGATTCAACACAGTGCAGGAGAAACGAAGGAAAATTAGAAGGGTGTACACACGACAATCGCTTACTCTCAACTGAAGTTTTAGTTGATAAGAAACACCTAACTAGACAAAAGCATTCTACGCCATCTGGCCAATTCAGAACGTGTCGAGATAACATATCTTTTTCCTACGTAGAATGTCCCGTGTTTGGCTTTCACATTGGCCCCTTTTTTGATAGTGAAGGCCTCTAAAATGTTTCGTCTCTCCCCCATTCCATGAGATGTGACATAATGGAAGTCGTGCTGTCATCCACTATCTGCAGAATGAAGCGGCTAGTGCCCCCCGCTGTCGACCGCAGAGACCATGAATGCTCACGCTAACTCTCCTTTATACATCGACCCGTTTGACCAACGTATACCTTGCCGCACGTCAGCGAAATCCTATACACGACGCCCATTGTAAATTCCACATATTTGTTCCTATGTTTGACTGAACAAATGAGCGTGGATCATCTTTTGGTGGCGACTCTTGGTCAGAATTGAGCGAGTTTGTTAGGTGTAGAAAACACCATAGGCACGTCGAATAGTTGCGCCAGTTTACTTACATTGTGAAATATTTGATGAAAATAGGAAATAACTATTGGTCTCTTTCTTAGTCTATCTTTTTTACTCTTTGGTCCCCTTCTCACTTTCTTAAGTGAGAAGCTTAAGAAATTCTAACCGGAGCCCTAGGAATTGTAAAAGCGGACACCCCGAAGTTTGTGCGTTAATCCATGCCCCTTGGAGCACCGTGCGGAAACATCCAAAACTGCCGTGACGGTTATTTCCTCCGAAACACATTCAGACCGTCTGAGAACAGCAAGGTGTTTATCTACTTATCGGAGAACTTTACATACTTGTTCATCATCTAGTTGGTCGCAAATGGCTAAGTCCCCTTTGACTAAAAAAATGTCACATATCACGGGAGCCACACAAGACTAAATAGAAATGTATTTTTTTGGCACGTCAATGCTAGTCATACATGCTAAGAGTGGATTCGAGGTAAAAATTCAACAGCTCCAAAAATCTCCCAACAGATTCGCCGCAAGCCTTCTGAAAGGCTATCGTGCCATTCTTTTCTATGCACTGACGCACCGAAACAAACATGGCGCCGTGGGGAATCGAGTAAAGCAGGTCCTCTACATTCAGGAAGAAACCTTAAAAATTCAAGTAAGATTCCCCACTAAAAAAAATCCACAATACGCTCCATACTGCGCACCAAAAAGGGTAAAAAAATTTAAAATCACTGTGGTTCTTCTGCATTTACTGGGTAATCAGTCTCTGTCTCGAGTCCCTCTCTGTAACACTGGAACGCAGCGGAGCTCCCAGCTTATGGGTCTTAACAGCAAGAAAACCTCCAAATGATCAGCCATTCCAGCAACAGAATCGCTTGAAGGGGGGCGGGGAGATCAGATGACCAGGGATATTTCAGAGACCTACACGATAAAAAAGAAAGGGCTGGGCAATGAGTACGCCAAACATCAGTCATTCTACATAGCACAGACATATGTTATTTCGACACGTGCTAAATTGGCCATGATTATGGGGAATGCTCTTTTTTCGTTCGGCATTTTTTTAACAAAAACTTCCGTTGAGTGTAAGGGCTTGTCCTGTGTACAGCCTTCTACTTTGTCTTCGTTTCTTGTGCGCTGTATTGAATTCACTAAAACACTTTAGGACACGGGCACTGTGAACAAGGTTACTTGTGCTCTTCGCCTACTAATTAACAGATGTATTGTGATCAACTGTTGAAATGGTGACTGTACATGGCAGGTTACATTTGCGAAATTAAAGCATGATAACCATACTGCGTGTTAAAATCGCACGATAATAGAGACAAACACAAAAAATGGAGTGCTACCGGCAAAATTTTTCTACTTCTTTAGGCTGTTTCAAACCGGAGCAAATCGAGATAAAAATCGACTCGTATAACTCCGCTCTCGCTTGGCGTCACAGTAACGACGTAATTTGAAACACAGGCTGTTCTGCCGGCACTATCGTATTACGTTCCTCTCTTCGTTTCTCTTTTTGCTGATTGCTGTGGCACCTGCAAATCTAAGAATCTGCGATCGGAGGCAAGTTTGCTGCTTCACCTTCTTCTCCTCCGGCGGGAAGCGCGATAATTAACCTCAGCTACTCCATTACGCTTCACCACCGAATTGCTATTTCACCAAGCATGTTTTCTTTTTTCTTTAACTTGATTGCTGATATGTATTGGTACTCAAGGAAGTAAATTTTCTTGATATGATTTGTGCCCACATGCAAATCGTATAACTCGGCCTTTAAAAGTATCACATTGATGTTAATTCTCGGCACACATCTATACAAAGGAGCAATTACCGAGCAACGAACAGAAGAGTTAGTTTTTCTGCCGTCATTGTAAAAGCGGTTGTAATTGTTATGCTTCTCTTCCAGCTAAAAAAAGCCACGTCTTAAAACTTCATGAGGGAGGCTTTTCTTATTGTATTGGGTCGGCGACAAGCCCACAGCAGTCGAACACTGCCATGAAGCCCTTGTTCCTAAAACCAAAGCAACATGTGGGTTTGTCATGACCTGCCAAGACTGCTGCGAACTTATTTCGTATCGAAAAATGGAGGAACGACTGGGCGTTTATTTAGGAACGTTCTTTCAAAACGTGATTTGTTTACGACTCACAGACGTTGATTATGCAGTAATAAATGAATCCTAAGTAAGTACATGAAACGTATAAAAAATCGCCTTTTCTCGAACGACAGCTATTTGGCTACAGGGTATAGGCTCATAACAGGGGATCTACAGAAAACACCAGTGGCGAGACATATTGCCGCATCGCAAACGGGGTCTAACATCTTTACCGCATGCCATTGCCCAACCAAACACTATCAGTGTCTATCAAAGTCAGGATAGAATCAACACTATCAAAGTCTCGATAGTAAAATTCAGCCGTAAATGTTCAATAGACAGAAGCCATCAGAGCCCCGTGACTGGTGTGACAGGACCTTGAGGACATTCAGTGGTTTTCGGAATTTTCTGATCAAATCAATTATGTAAAAACTAATGTGCAATTCGCTATCAAAGGTAAGTCAGAGAAATGTCTGCTACCCTTTGTTATGGATGGAGGCGTTATACATGGTCAGGGCAAGCTCTCGTTCAGATCCATATTTTGAGAGAAGATACAAGAAAGTTTTTCGGTGCAAAACTTGAACCCATTATAACCTGTCCATTTCACCATAATGTTAATTGTTAACTAAACTCTGCATTCAAAACTAAAAACAAAACAATTACAGTATGACATGAAAATTTCGAGTCAAGAGCATGCATAGAGTATTAGACTGAAAGAGAAATTCCATGTGAAATAGAAATTAGTTTCAATAAAAAAAGGTGCAGCACTGGGGACACCCTCTTGAGGTATACCATTCTCTCGCACGAATTCTCTAAAAAGATTAGATCCTAACTAAACTTGAAATGTGCGTATTTCTGATTAGTTCTGAATGGCGCCTATTATCGACCACGAGTGCCAAAGCTATGCAGATCATGAATATTGCATACCACCAAGTTGTATCGTATGCTCTCTGTAAATAAAAGACACCGACAAACAAAATTCTATATTTACAAAGACCTCGAGTATAGTCATTTCAAGACTAACAATGTGGGAAACGGTAGACCTTGAGGAACGGCTACCACATTGATACATGCAGACTTGCACGTAATCTGTTTCAAGTAACGAAATTACTTGTAATCCCTTACATTTATCAGTAATTTAGTAACAGAATAAATACATATTTTCTAGAGTAATTTTAAAGTAATTACCTTACATTTCTTTCGTAACAGATTCCTCGTAATCCGTTACATTTTTTTTTTCAGAACCAACCCCCCGCACTTTTTCTAAAGAAAGGCTTGTAATTATTTTTTGTTAAGTCAAGCGCAGTGTCACGCAAATTGACCAGCGCAAAGAGAGGCTAGGCACTCTACAATTCCGCAAAACTTTTTTTTTTGCAGCTCCAAGCCTTTGAATTTTTTTTTTTAGATCCTAACAATGTAAAAAAATCCAGATAAGCATTTCTGAAAAAAAGGGTAGGGGCAAGTTATATTTGCTTTTTTTAGACCCTTTGTTTTTTCTTGCTATCGAAGACGGGGAAAGGAGGAAACCAAGGAATTGTGTGCCTCTTAGAGAAGCTCGAGGCGGTAAGTGCACAAACAAGAAAATACGATGTGCTTCTCAGTTATAGTAACTACGACCATTTTCATAATGTCACAACACGAGACAATGCTCCATCTACCCTAAAATCCGCTAAAAGAGATGTGATAATATTTGAAGGTGCTATTGCCACAAGCATCCTGGTTCGTAGTTGCACACTTATCTTCTTCTCTTAGAAAATAGGATGTATTTTTTTCTGTTTCTTTCACCTTATTTGACTCCGCTTTAAAAGCCTACTTACTACTTTGTAGTCCAACGTCTAGGGTTGGCCCACTTTATGAATTCCAGCCACGTTATTTGCGTCTCAGTCACCCTTTTTGTGAGTCAGGTTTTCGCGAGCACTTCGAAAATGGTATTAGTCTTCCTTTCTCGTCGTGTTTTTACCCCAGCAGGACGCTCTCAAGCAGATAGTTTTACATATAAAACATAATGGTGGCTGACGTAGACTTGAGATTCTGGACTTGAGGAGAGAGTGAAACTCGTGAGCGGGGCCATGGTGCGGCTTAGCTCTCTGCCGTTCGCTGCCCGTGGCATCAGCGGACGTCTATCTGGAGAGCACCGGAGTAAACTGCAGGTGGTTCGTGCTCCGTGCGTTTTTGAACGGCACCAGGAAAGGTACACACAGCAAACGTGCGTTTACATTTCCTTGTTTTAACCGATGTTCTAATTAATTGTTATGAGTGTCCTGCTTTCTTTTATTACTTGTATTTATATAGTAGAAACTTTTTTTTATTATTCACAAACGTCTCAACCGAGGCTTGACCTGTTGAGAACCGAATGAAGAAGAATATTGAGCCAAACCTTATTTATTACTTGACTATCACATTACTGTTACAAACTATGTTTTGCTATTGTCAGGCAATACATGCCGGATTAGTAAGATGTACATAAATGAATTCGTATTCCAGTTTTGGCTAGCTGGTATGACAACTTCTGCAGCTTCGCGATTTCGACAATGAAGAATTTTAGTATTTCGTTCCGATGACTCCGATAACGAGACCCGATACTCCACCGCCGCCTTCGCGCATGGATCGTGTCGTTATTGGAAGTATCGGAACGATCTACTAAAACTCTCGAATATCAGGCACCGGCTGCAATGAGGAAGCTTTGCTCTATCTTCAAGGTAGATAGTACTTCCATAAAACATTTTTGAGGCACAATATACCACTCCCATCGAGTGTCTCAGTTCAAAGGGTGTTCAGTGTAGCAGTCGACATCTTCAGTAAAAATAACAAAAAATGTCTGAAAAGACTTTCGAGAGTCAGCTGTTGCTCAAAAGACTCAAGGTCATTAAATAGAACAGGTTGCAACAACAAGCTGGACAAGAATGACGATCGAAGTCCATGGAGAAGGAGAGCAACGAGAAAAAATGACAAACACAAATTTCCCAACACAGCTAGGTGACTTGTGCGCGACCGAAAAAGTTCACCTGGTCCTAGTGTCGAACCAGGGACCCCACCATTTTCAGTGGAGCGGTCTACCAGCTCAGCTCACCAATAGCTATACGCCAGTAGGGCAAACAGCTTTTCTCACCTGCCAACCGTTCAACACAAAAAAGGTAAATGGCTTGCATTTGAAGGTTATGTGATAATGCAATCAGTGCGAAGGTGCAAACGCGCTAAGCAAGAATGACGATAAAAAACTGGGTTTTTTTTCGTCCCTCTTGTCAACCTTCTCCAGGGATTATATTCGTCATTCTTGTCCAGCTCGTTTGCAACTTTGCATTAATTGCATTCTCATCATACTCTTAAAATGTAGGCCATTCACCCCTCTGGGTCTTATACTGGTGGCAGCTGATAAAACCTGTTTGCTCTACTGACGTCTAACTCCTGGTGAGCTCAGTTGGTAGAGCGCTCCACTGGAAATGGCGTGTTTCCTGGTTCGATACTAGGACAAGGCGGATTTTTTCGGTCGCGCACCTCTCGCCACTCTCTGTTTGGGAATTTGTATTCCTCGTTTGTCCCCCTTGTTCCCCTTCGATAGCAATTATTATCGTTATTCTTGTCCAGCTCGCTGGACCATTCGCACTAACTGCTTTAGCCTCAGCATGACCATGGGAAACGCCACACACGTTCCCCTTTGGGAAACGCTGAAACTGACCCCGTAAGTAAGCTAAAAAGAGGCAGCAACAAATAGAGGAAGCAAAAAAGAAACCCAAAAGAAAAATGCGAAAGAGACAACCACAAGAATAAAAGGGAAAGGGTCAGCGTTAGTGTTTCCCGTAGGGGGACGTGTGTGGCGTTTTTTAAAGGTCATACTAACATATTCCCTGGGGATTTACCAATATACCCTCCTTTAAACTTTATATTTCAATAAATAATTCGGAGGTATATAGATTGAACACGATCGATTAAAACTTGTGCAGCAACTGCTTTCTGTTTGGTAGCAGAAAGAGCTGAAATTTCAACTTACAAGGCAATGCCACCAGAAGCGTGGGATGCATATGGACAATCCTTCCGGAATGGCTGGACGCGTTTTAGTGAGTTTCACTGACTTTCTGTCGGGAATGTTTTATGAAGAACCCTACGGTATGATGCTCATAAGATTACTCAAGCTAAGAATGGCCTGTCCCTTGACTATCTTCGCTCTATAGAGGAGTTACACATGAAATGATTTTAGGGTTCTGTTGGAGCATGGTTAGTCTTTACTTTATAGCGCTTATCAAGTTGGATTCAACGTGTTTTTTTAAGCTCTTTGTACTGGAGTCTGAGCCTACATCTTCTCTAGGTCAATCTCCTGGGCAGAAAGTTCTTCGGCGTCTGGCGTCGCTTCCGTATTCGATGTCTTGTCGGCAAAGCTGTCAAAAGACCGAATGATCAGCGTTTCGAGGAGGGGGGGGGGGGGGGGGAGAGATTCCGGCTCTTGCCTAACAATTTAGGGCGAGTGGTCGATGCTCACGGTCAAACCACTGATATGTCCATCTTGTCAAGTTTTGTGGACTCTGTAGGAGTTGCACGTTGAACGTGCTTTGCCATTTTGTTTGGGGCAGTCGGAACGAGGTTTGGAAATTGACACGTTCTCCTGTCACTCATTGCTGTGTCTGTGTGTTCTGTGTATGTGTTTCGCGAGTGGGCTTGAGAAAGAGAGATGGCGTTTCCCAGACAGCCCACCATGGACGCCTAGATCTCGCTTATGAGGGAGAAAAAGTGCTTAGAGAAAATGGGAGGGGGTATTTTTGCTCTTTTTTGTTTGCAGATAACCTGTTTTATTATTCAGTCTAAACACAGTCTTTGCCATAAACTTGTCGCCCTGCTTTTTTTCCTTCAGCGAGCACGAAATAAATGCACAAATAATCAGCGGACGCTCGGTGCCGGCTTGCCTTCCCGTCTTATCTTGTAGAGAAGCTGAGTGTGTGGATGAAGAAGGCCTATCAGTGCCCTGTTTCTTAGTGGTCCTCGTCCGACCTTCTTCAGAAGCATCCAGCGAGCGAAAAACACGCCGGAGACGCCACCCTGACGCCACTATGGTGCGACAGCGTTACCCTGCTCAGGATTTCTCAAAGGCGGCGGATGTTTGTGTCGCGTTCGTGGTTATCGACTAACTGGCTACTGACAGTGTGTATTTGGGCTTGCAGTGCACATGCTCGGTTTTATTCGTTTAGCTATCGTACATATCAGGAATTTACCCAGCGGCATTGTAAATATTTCGAAAGGTACTTTTTGGACACAGAAGTTGATTGTCCTTTTGTACTGACCGCTTTTGTGTACAGCTGCTTGCGTTCTTGTTTGATAAATGTTGGTTCTTATCGTCTTTTTGATTTACATGTAAGTAAAACTAAATGTGTGAAATAAATGTCCAATCCGATCTCTTCACTTCATTTTGGCATGTAAAGGGTTAAAAGGCTGACGGGTCTGAAAGACTGAAGGACTAAGTGGCTAGAAGTCCTGAGGGGTTTGATGAGCTTAAGGGGTTTTACGTGCTGAGAGGGTGCAATAACACATCAAGGCTGAAGTATTAATTGCATAGGCTATCAAAATCGACCCTACTAGGATGTGCAAAATGGCGCAGTCTGGCCCACCGCCGAAAAACTGCCCCAACCCGCCTCTTTTGTAATCTAATTAGAACTTCAATCAAGCCACCAGTAGCCGCCCCGCCTCAATTCCACCATCCTCCTGGAAGGAAATATTGAGAATGAAAATGTCTCCTATCATTTTATTTCAAATTAAACCAAGCCGTACCGGAAGACTACAACCGCTCTTTTCAAGAATTCTACGTCGTCAAGAGACTTGCTTTAAGTGCGCAACGAAGATTTCGAACTCATTGCCCTACCTCCCCCCCGCCCCCCGCCCCAAGAGCTAAACTCCACAATACACGCTGACCATGAAGACATTCAAACCCCTTTTAGACAGGTATCGATAGGAGTAACCCTTACAGTCTTGACATGACTGTTTATATTACTCTTTATATTTTATGCTACTTTACCTATTTATTTTGAAGCGCAAGCTTCACTGTAATTATCTTTATGGCACTTTACGCTCTGAATTTATTCATCCCATTATCACCTTAGTATTTTGCATCACTCCAGGCCTCTTAAGTATGGGGACCTAGATATCCTGCTGTGTCGCGGCAGTAAGGACACTAAATATGTAATATTAATGTTAGTAATAGCAACAATAATATTAATAATAATAACAATAAAATAAAGAAAACTTGGGGACGCTTTGGCTTCGCATCTAAGAGTGGAACGCAATAGCATTGTCAGGCCCCGTTCGCCAAGCCTTTTCATATAAACACGCGCTCGTTGTCAAGGTGTGCAAGCGTGTGTGCGTGGTCAAATCGGTAGCGTCACGTGTCATAGGACGTCACTCGTGAGCGATGTGAGTTATGAATTTCCTCGAGAGGCGACGTGCCATGACGTCACGTGTGACACCACACGTTGCTGTGACATCATAACCCTATAGACCCGATAAAATTAGCGAAGAGTTTTCCCGCAAAGTTTGGCGGAACATTTTCCCGCTAAATATAACAGAAAATTTGCCCGCCAAATTTAATGGAACATTTTCCCGCCAAATGTAATGTAAAATGTTGCCATCAAGTTTAGCGGGAGAATGTAACCCTCGTGACGTCACACGCGACGTGACCAGGTGCAAGTACGGATTTTCCGGTTCCACCGACGCAGGATTTTCTACGAAAATAGTTCCGAAGCGCTATCGCGTTAATAATAATATTAAGAATTAATTTATAATAATACTCTATCAATCAATCATTATTGGGCGCCCAGGAACAACCATCCGTTTTGATTCTGGCACACCGAAATTTCCAAACACTCAAAACAATGGAACATAGAGTATTGCACATACACGGAATAAAAGAAGCAAAACATGAAAATATCCACGCTAGTTAAGTACAAGACGAGCGTGTTGGTAAGAGTAATTAAACATGACGAAGATACATAGAAAGGGGGGACGTCCCCCCTTCTATGTATTCTCCTCATGTTCAATCCCAACAAGATTGTGGAAAATGACCAGTACATTTCATTACACAAAAACTAGGTTGAAAAAGATGTGCGCGTTGGCATTTCATAGTAGTCGAAACGTGACAATAGCATGCTGTGGCAGCCGCAGAAATAAAGGCGACATCAAGACAAAGCTATAAGCAATGGGAAACATTATCCGCTTGAGAAGAATATAGCTTTTCAGGCTGGGTTTAGTTCGAACCAATTTTCGACCGACTTACAAAAATTCTGAAGGCTCCATTCGAAAATTTCAAGCTTCTCTGCGCACCTGGTGTAGCATTTCAATAACCTACGTATTTGGCTCATTCTACACAAATATCTAGACGCATAAGATACATTAAGCATTTATTAAATTTTTTTATTTATACATATCTTCAAGGCATAAGCATTATAGGGGGCAGTGGTAGAGCAAATGACCAGAAGTAAGCATAGGGTGAAAATTGGGAAAGCAGTGCAAAAGGGAATAGAAAAAAAAAGAAACTATATGTACAAACGACTCAAACACTTCAAACATATCTAGTCCGCTATCTACACACACACATATATACAACAAAATCTGTCAAAGCTTCTGACTTATACTCCTACTATATCTTGAAATCATTCAAGTATATTCTGCAAAGCAAGTTGAATCAAATCAAATTTACTAATAGTGGCTCTTATAGAGGGAAGGTTGTTGCAGTCATTAAAGTTACGTGGGATGAAAGAATAAAAAAGGGATTGTATCGCATCAAATTACCCCTACTTTATGAATATGATTCACCCGAAACGATCTATACGAAGGTGGTGTTAACAGGTCATTACGTAAAGTGGTGGGATGAAAAAGTGGACGAAATAATCAAAGTCGTGCATTTTTGCGTCTTGATGCTAGGAATGAAAGACCTAGGTTATATTGTAGTGAGGTAACACTAGCAGCTTGATGGTAGTTTGAGTATATAAATGTGGCTGAGTTATTTTGAATCATGTCAAACTAGTTGGAGAATTCCGACACCGGGGTCCCAAATCGATGAAGCACATTCTAGTTGTGAATTCACAATTGTATTGAAGAACAAGGATTTAACAGGAATAGGAGCCGAGTGAAATTTACGTTTTAAAAACGCTAGCATACAATTAGTTTTGTTGGTAATAAAATCGAGGTGAGTTTTCCCGCGAAGATAAGAAGTTATATGAACGCCTAAATACTTTTATGATTCTACGAAGTCGAGCTATCAAGGTGATATGTGGGTAAGTTAGCGTGACAGCGAGAGGTTCGCAGGAATTTGCACTTGGTAACAATTATCGTCATATGCCACGTTTTGCTCCTAGAAGTTATAGCGTTAGTATCAGATTTCAGTGCATGCATATCATTGCTAGTGGTTATTTCTCGGAAAAGAACTCAATCAGCAAAAAATGGATGGATCGAAAATGATATGCAGTTTGGCAGGTTGTTCATATAAACAACAATAAAAAAGTAATGGCCCAAGGGCAGTACTTTGAGGTACGCCAAAAGTAACAGGGCGAAAATTAGAGCTAACGCCATTAGCGGTGACGAATTGCTGACGATGGGTGAGAAAGCTCTCAAGCCATTTTAGTATGTTGCTTTAAATATTTATTTTTGTTTTAGTAGCAGTAGCTGGTGAGAGATCTTATCAAATGGATTTGCAAAATTTAAATATATACAGTCAGCGAATGATCGGTTATCTAGTAAGCAACTTGTGGGTGTATAAAACCAATTGCGGTTCGCATGAAAATGATTCGCGAAAAGCCGTGTTGAGCGCTGTGAAAAAAATTAATTTGGTTCCAAATAATTTGCTATGTGGGAGAAAATCACGTGTCGAGAATCTCGCATGGGACACTTGTGAATGATATGGGCCTGTAGTCCAGGGTGAAAGTTTACTGTCATTTGTATTTACGGGAACCACATTCTCCATCTCCCAGTCTTCAGGAAGCTCACCAGACTCGAGCGATTGCTAAAAAAATTTAGGGAGGGCGAGAGAGGATTATGATCTAGTGTCTTTTTTTAAGTATAGGAGTAATACAGTCAATACCAGCAGAAAAAAAGTTTTTGAAGAGGCAATAATTATAGCAATCCCGTTATCATTAATCAAAACGGGGTCTATTGAAAATACTTACAAGTACTAAATAAAGACGAAACAGCAGGAGAAACACCCAAAAAGCACTAAAAACACGTTGTTAAGCATACAGGGACACTCTTCCTCATCACCTGGTTCACCATCCAAATTTGTTAGTAGAATCCGCGTCTACATTCCAATAATTTCTTGAATTATTAAGCAACATATTTGGGAGTGCATTGGTAAGAAAATTTGCCTTAGCCGATTTGACAACAGAATCATATTCATCAGCCGCGATGCGATATATCGACCACCGATATTGGTCGCGAGATGCTTGTGCACTGCGATACAGGTGTTTTGTTTGTCGCTTGAGGAGGCGCCTAATGAATGACTTATACAAAGGTGCTTGTTGACTGTAACCGATTATACCAACTACAATAAACGGTCATCGAGCTCTGTCATCTTCGTTTTCAATAACGCCCAGTTACACTCAAGTGAGCGTTCTTCGAGTTCGTTTATAAATGTTTGTAGAAATAAATATGTGTCGAATTGAGCGCGGCTCCTCTTTTGAGCGACTTATTCCTCTCAAAATGTCACAGAGCCATTGCGGAAAATAATACCATCAACCAGGTTACACGAATCTTCATATATGTCGATGATTACCATGTACTCTTTAATGCCCGACAAGAACGCAAGTCGGGACTGATGGAAGCCATTCAAGATATCTTTGTCGAACACAAATTCATATTAAATTCAAAGTTTATTGATTTTTTTCCCACAAGAATAGAGGGGGGAGGGGATAAAAGCAGTGCAGGAACTGCTTGACACAGCCCCCCCCCCCCCCTCCCGCAGCAGCAACCGCAGCGGAACTTATTTATAGCAATATAAAAAAACAGCAGCAAAAAAAAAAACAACTTTGCGTGCACATAATATATATATTAAAGTTTACCTCGGGGAGGCAAAAATATAATGTATGAGTTTATTAGACACATTCTGAAATTTTATGCACAGCAGGAAATTAAGAGTCTCGTTCCCGTAGTTTGTCCTGGAGCGCGTAAGAGTCTAGTCACCGGCATGACGGATGGCATATGAAGTACTATTTGAGTATAAAGAAAAAAAAAAGAAAGGAGAGTGCTATCTGGCTTGTTTAGTGCGGTTTCGTTCGCAAGGACAAGTTTATACTCATAAAAATTGGTTGTTTGGACAATACCTAATTTTTCTAAGAACGGTTCCGTATGGCTGTCATTATTTTGATTGCTTAGAATTCGAATGACCCTTTTTCTGTAATACATGACGACAATGAATATTTGTAGCAGTAGTATTACCCCATACCAAAAAACAGTAATTAAATGTAGCATAAACCAAAGAGTTATAAAGTACTCGCAGCACAAAGGGGAAAATGATGTTTTATACGTATATATTATGCCTACCACCTTTAATAATTTTTAGCTTTCATATTCGTTCTTTCGCCCCACCACATGTATTCATTGAAAATTACACCAAGCGTCTTGACATTTTGTACGATTTCAATACCATATGAGCCTAACGCGAGAGCTTGATTATCTATAACCTTTACTCCCTTTGACTTAAAGAACACAGCCGTTGTTTTATTACTGTTTATGATTACGAATTGAAAGTTGTCCGCACATTTAGCTTTTCAAGTAAAAAATTACCTCTTTCTTATATTTCAGGATGTCGGATCCTGAAAAAAATATGAAGGTGTCATTTGCATAAATTATCATGCTTGCTTTACTCTCAATGTCTGTTACGTCATTTATAGATATCAAAACGAAGGGGTCCTAAAATACTGCCTTGTGGAACACCTGCATTTTGTTTTCTAGAGTCAGAGCGGTATTTTTCTATACTGACACTTTGATGACGGAATTTCAAGTAGCTCTCAAATAGTTTTGGTGCAATACCCCTTATGCTACAAAGCTGTAAGCTTTGTAGCAAGGTCTGGTGATTTAAGCGATCAAACGCCTTTGAAAATCTATAATGATTCCTAATGTAAAGAGCTTTTTTTAATGTTGTTATGAATTATCTCTTTTTGAGCGAGGAGGGCTAACTTGGTCGCACATCCTTTTTGAGGAGTGAGAATGGACTGTTTTTCACTGGAAATATATAGTCGTTTATCAATGATTTTTTTCCAGTCCTCTCGAAAAAATTGGCAATATTGAGACGGGCTTGTAATTACCAAGATAATTTTTATCGCTCTCCTTATAAATTATTGAAACCTTGCAAAAGTCACTTTGAAGTGAGATGTTAAATATACGAGTCAAAATAGGAGTAACGGACTCAATGAGATATTTAACTGGCTTTACTTTTATGTCATGTATGTGGAAACGTTTACAGTTCTTCAAGCGCTCGAATATTGAAATGACTTCGGCCTCATCTGTTGGGAATAAAAAGAAGCTGTCTGAAATACCTTTTACATATCTTGAAGCTTCAGCAAAGTGAACACTATTTATTAAATAAACAAAATGGTCATTAAACGCGTTTGCAAGAGCTTTTCCTTTCTCGATTTCACCGTCAACTCGAAGTTCAACGATCTTTTTTAACTTTACAAGCTTCATGGAGTACCGAGTTCAATGTTTTCCACAAAATGTCCGTTCTGGTCTGATTTTGAAACATCGGGTTATTTCTACTCGTCGTAGCTCATTCATTATCTAATTTTTTTAAAAACTTGTAGGGAATAGGTGTCCGCGATAGCGATGTGGCTCACATAAAGCGAGCCACGCGAAAAGACGCGCACCAGTGCGCGTGTGAAACAAAAAGGTGGAAGGCTCCTACGGCTGCACCATAAACTGGCTGATTTCCGGTCCGGGCGTTCTTCTTCCAATACCTCCTGTAAATAAATGAAAGGCCACCTTGGCCACTTC
Source organism: Ixodes scapularis (assembly GCF_016920785.2). Taxonomy (NCBI): domain Eukaryota; kingdom Metazoa; phylum Arthropoda; class Arachnida; order Ixodida; family Ixodidae; genus Ixodes; species Ixodes scapularis. The sequence continues at coordinate 161,809,229 of NW_024609868.1, read as the reverse complement.
AAACTTGATAAAACAGCTAGATTTTTGTGCGCATAAATCTCCTATAAAGAACTTCTTTTTTCTTCGTCAGTTCTATTATATCTGATGCTACCCATGGTTTTAGAATGTTGGGAGGTATATCCCTTTATTACTTAAAATTCCAATTATAACTATCTAATTTTTTTTTTTAAATTCTCATATGCCTCGTCAGCCGATGCCGCAGTCAAAACCGGGCTCCGGTTTGCCATGTTGATCTCTTGAAAACATTCAAGGTTTGTATTACTTATATCACGGTGAAAAAAAGTATACATATGGTTTTTTTTCGTCCATTTATATGTAAATTTAGGAATGCAAAAATAGGAAGATTATCGCTTATTTTAGCTCCAACCACACCTGCCTATACATGTGCCTCGGGTATATTCATCAAGAAGAGATCTAACAAAGTTTAATATAAACTGTTATAGCGAGTGGGTTGACAAACAGCACTGACATAACCATACGACTGATAAGGCGTCAAAAATTCCATTTGTTGAGGCGATGACCTAAGCATGTTGATATTAAAATCATTCCCCAATATAAGCTTTATGTTATTATCTCCTATGAATCGGAACAAACGATGTACGTATTTAAGAAGGATGACATACCGCCACCAGGAGGACGATACATGACACGAAAAAATGTTATACGCTTACTGTGTTCTCAAAACTTCGTTGTCATCACAGACTCCCGTAAAATCATTGATTATGGTACCTGAATGTTTTTTTTTGTATGTACATATAAACTCCCCCCCTCGTTTTGCGGTGCGATATATATTATTGCTTCTATAATTTCGTTTTAATTGTCAGCGCCATTATATTTGTGATAGCATGTTTCCGTCAACATGATGACATCAAACGAAAATTCGAAACACTGCAAAAATGCCTCCAATTATTCAAATTTACTTCGCAGAGACTTTACGTTCAAATGAAACAAAGAAAATACAATAGGCTGGGATCTAAACACATTCACAACCTCAGTTGGTAAGAAATAAATTTTGTTTGTCATTGATACAAACTACAAATTAAAAAAAAAATTAACCCAATAAAAGAATTATAATTATAATGCAATTAAATGCAACGGTGCAAGCGAGCTGGACAAGAATGACGAAAATAATCCCTGGAGAAGGGGAACCAGGGGACAAAGGACAAACACAAATCTCCAAACACAGCTAGGTGACTGGTGCGCGACCGAAAAAAATCCGCCTGGTCCGGGTAAAGAACCCGGGACCTCTTCACTTTAGGTGGAGCGCGCTATCAACTGAGCTAACCAGGGGTTAGACGTCAGTATAGCAAACGGGTTGTATTAGCTGCCACCAGTCTAACACCAACAAGGGTGAAGCTTGCAATTTAATCTTATGATTATAAAGCAATTAACTGTAAAGATGCAAGCGAGCTGGACAAGAATGACGAAAATAATCCCTGGAGAAGGGGAACAAGAATCAGAATCAGAATCAGAGTCAGTTTATTTTTGTCACAGCGCTTTTACACACATGTGACAAGAAGGGCCAGAAAGAAAAGCTGCAAGTTTGCAGCTTTACGGGTTCGTGCTCCCCAAAACACGGCGCAGAGCGGCACTGTCATCAAAAACATACAAAAAAACACAGTGAAAATAACTTACATAACATGACATTTAGCAATATATTAAGTGTCATATAATATAAATACATATTGAAAGAGATAGATATAACAAACATAAGACAAACATTCCATTTATTACCGGAAAGTTTATATTTTACGGCCATTTAACGAAAGTTTACCAACACTCACCTCCAGACAAGATAGAAAAACACAATAAAGATAACTTATAGAGATGTCCTATAAAATAAGCATCATTGAAAATAGGTTGCCCTTCAAAACAGACTGAAGAAGATATAAAAAACATGACAAACATTTTCACTCAATACAAGAAAGCCTGAGTTGTATTGGCATTTAATGAAGGTGAATAAACTTATTGGGAATATAAGGTGTTTAACAGTGACGGTATTCTGTAGGTCTACCTCGGGAAGCCAAAATTAGTTCTAGATGATGGGATTCCCCATGAATGCAAATGACGTGAGGGATATAATGATGCATTATTTTCTAGTTTAGTGATGTTAGAAATCACTGTAATATGTTCTCTTAAGGCACAATAATATGTGACAGTTAATCTATTAGAGTACATGTTAGATACGTTAGTATTTTATGCTTTATAAATAAAGAAAGGTAACTATAATCAAGTGGGACATTTTCAATTATCCTTATTGCTTTTTTTTGCATTAACCTCAACCTCTCCAAGTTACTTTTTGTTGTTGTCCCCCAGACCAGATGGCAATTACAAAGAATTGAATGAAAAAGAGAATTATATATTAACTTTTTTATAGTTACAGGAAATACTTTCTTATATTTGTTCATTGTGCCTACTACGCTACAAACTTTTACGTATGTAAGAAACATGGGGATTCCACGACATGTGTTCTCAGAACACAACGCCGAGGGTCTTTACGCTGTCAATGCATTCTACTATATTTGGCCCAAAGTACAAATCACTGGACAATGCGATTCGTGATCCTGGACATTTAAAAAGGACTGCTTTTGTTTTGGCCGGGTTTATAGAAAGAGAACTTATGGTTACCCAGTGTTTTAACTTGCGTAAAAAATAGTTTCCTTTGAAAGTGAGTATGTCTTCTCTTCAGTCAGGAAAAAAGATGCTGGTATCATCTGCATACATAACCAGCTTGGCGGAAGTTGCAATCATTGTAATATCATTGACGTAAATAATAAACAAGAGGGGACCTAATATGCTTCCCCGTAGGACCCCAGAGAAAATGCGCTGCATGTTGGATGACGAGTTTCCAATCTGAACAGGTGGCGATATTGTAGGTAGGACGCAAGAAGTAATACGGGAACACCACGTATACCGTAAACTTTTAACATGTCAAGAATAGTCTGGTAGTTTATTCCATCGAACGCTTTTTTAAATTTATGAAAATCCCTAAAGTTAAAAGTGTATTCTCAAAGTGCTCTAATATTAATACTTTTTGTACTAGTAAAGCTGTTTCTGTTGATCTATGTTTCCTAAAACCGAATAGCGATTCCGTCAACAAGGAGTATTTGCCCAGAAAATTGAAAAGTCTAGAGCCCATCATTTTTTCAATGGGCTTTGAAAAAATAGGAAGGATGGAAATCGGACCGTAGTTACTCCGATCATTCCTATTCCCACATTTATAAAGAGAAACTTTAGCAACCTGCATCCTCTTCGCGAATATACCGGGTGATAATACAAGGTTATACAAATGAGTTAACCATGGAAGTATCAAATCCAAGACAAATTTCACAGGTTCGATTTCGAAACCCTCATAATCCCAAATACGGCTATTTTTTATGTTCATAAATGTGGAAAAAACTTCGCCTTCATCAGTAGGATCTAAAAAAATGGTTTCATTGCAGGTGGTGAAATTATTTACAGCTGTAATGTTAAAGGTACTGTTTCCCACACTTACAAAATAGTCATTGAATTTATTGCTAAGCTCGGTACCGGATACTTTCCTATTATTAATGGTCATGCTTTCAATACCATCCTGGTTTGGGTTCCGCATTAAGGAGTTCAAACGCTTTTACATAATTGCGGACTGCCTAAAACAAGACTCATCAAATCTGGCAGTAAAATAACGTTGTTTTGCACGTTTTAACGGCGTATTTACGAAGTTTCTAAATTTTTTCTTTAATTCACGCAACTTTACATTTAATCAAGTTTTAAAAAAGGATTCATACAAAAAAAAAAATTTTATTTGTTTCAAGAGCTCTCTACTGATCCAGGGCTTTCGAGATGTTTTGTTGACATAAATTGTTTTGAATGGAAACGCTGTGCAGTAGCCACGTTGTAGCTCGTTTAAGGTCATAGCATTCATTGAAATCATTAGACCGTAGCACACGACTCCAATCAATAGTGATAATATTTCCTCTAAATTTTTTATGTGTTTCAGAACTTATGTCCTGTAATATTAAAGGAGGTCTTATGGTTTCTTTTAGTGGCATATTTTGGTTAACAAACATGAATATGGGAAGGTGATCACTGAGCCCATAACTAAGAACACCCGCAGCGATATTGATCTCATCATGGTTGGTCACAAAAAGATCGATCAACGTTGATGATGAGCTTGTAATCCGTGTCAGGTGTATAATCACATTACAAAAAACCATTGGACGTCAGTAAAACAATCAATTCATCTTTGAGGCGAGAGTCCTCTAACATGTTTATATTGAAATCGACAAAGGACAAACACACATCGTCAAACACAGCTACTTGACAGGTGCGCGACCGAAACTTTCGCCTAGTCCGGGAGTCGAACCCGTGACCTCTCCACTACAGATGGAGCGCTCTACCAGCTGAGCTAACCAGGGGTTAGACATTAGCAGAGCAAACGGGTTTTATCAGCTGCTACCAGTCTAACACCAACAAGGGTGAAATGTCAAAGGTCCCTTGTTGGTGCTAGACTGGTGGCAGCTGATAAAACCCGTTTGCTCTACTGACGTCTAACCCCTGGTTAGCTCAGTTGGTACAGCGCTCCACCTGTAGTGGAGAGGTCCAGGGTTCGATACACGGACCAGGCACATTTGTTTCGGTATCGAACCAGTCACCTAGCTGTGTTTGGAGATTTGCGTTTGCCCTTTGTCCCTCTTGTTTCCCTTCTCCAGGGATTATTTTCGCCAATAAAAGTCTTTCTATTTTGATTTCAGCAAGTCGTCTTCAGTCTTGACCACGTGCAATCGCCCGCCATCATATTTCCTGAGGAGAACATTTCCATTTCTGTACCAAACGTATATGTAGCTGTTTACCCTCGCCCTTTCATTAGGCGACCAAAGCAACGATCGTTAATGTGCGGTCAGGATTTCCAGCAGACAAAAGTTACTTCTAGCCAATTTAAGGCTCGATCGTCTGTTAAACCATCAGTCACGGGTTGCCTAGTTTAAAAATCAAGCAGTGATTGCAGGAACCTTATCAGGCTTCGAAGCGAGCCTATTAGCTGATACAACGTCACACGGGGTCAGCTCTGGAATGTTCAATATTTTCGCCACGCAGTTTATTTTCGCTATTGCGTCCTCTCTTTCAGTCATCGAGACGCCGTGGAATTCGAAATTCTGTGAGCGTGACATCCACTCAAGTTCATTTACCTGTGCCTTTAGCTGTTTGATTCTTGTCTTTGCATCGTTCTTCTCGACAGTTTCCACCCTTTTTTCAGTTCCTTAGATCCTTATCGTGCTGAGTCATGCGGACTAAAACCTCATCATACTTGAACGGCAACACTTGAACTGAAGGCACTATTCCGTCCACTGTATCTTTAAGGTCGAGCAGAGTGTCTAATTTATTCTTCATAGCTGTGAGCGTCACCATGACCGTAGAGGGACCTAGATCAGAATTACTTCTCTGTCTACTTCTTTGTCCGCCTTGCTGTTTTGATAATTTGGAGGTTAAGCAGCACTATGACTTATGTCAGACTTATCTTCTTATTGCGGAACATTCGCACAAGCGGTAAGAATTTTCACAATCGGAGCACTTCGTTGTCCATTTATTTTTTAGAATGTCTTTCTTGCGCGCCGTACAGACGTCATCGGCATCAAGGGACATTTTACACTTTTAAATAGCGCTTCCGGAAAGCTCAGAAAAAAGAAACAAGATCAGATAGAATTAGCAGCAGCAGTAACAACGGCAACATTAAAAAAAATATATAAAAAAAAAATATTTGAAACAGTTTGTAACTTGTGATGCAGCAAAAACACGGCCTAAATGGCGTGGTTGTTACAGCGCCGCTGTCACTGCTTCCAAGTGAAGAATTTCTGGTCGGGGCCTGTCGTTTGTAACGTTGATCCCCTTGTGGTGGACAGCGAGTGACCAATCCCAGAACTTTGTTATTGTTTTGCGATCGGCCTTTCTTGCATCTTTTCGTCGGGTGGGGGTTTGGGGGTTAGCCGCTTCTTGAGAGGATTCTTGTGGTGCAGCAAAAACATGGTGTAAGTGGCGGGGTTGTTACAGCGACGCTGTCACTGCTGCCAATTGACAGCGGCGCTGTAACAGTTCTACTACCAGTAAACCAAAGCCTGAAGTTCCTGGATCTAAGAATGACATTCCACGAAGAAAATGTTGCTGGATGTGTTGCCCATATTCGAAGAAACGTTTACATCGATATGAGTCAGCACTCACGCAAATTGTCAAAAGAGGAATTAGTGCCAGTGCCTTGGGTCCATTACTAAAAAAGTCCTGCCAACACACAGCTGAGGAAGCTTCAACAACCAGGTACAAGGACTAAAAGCTTCAGGATATCCGATAGCAGTTCTGTCCAACGTCGTCGAGATCATGTTGAAACCGTCTAAAAGAGAAAATATACACCCGAGAAGGATCCGTCCTGTTGTAAAGCCCTACGTCCACCGTGTGTCTCACAACCTAAAACGAGCAGACACAAGGTTTGAGGTGCCAATCCTCCTTAATGCTCCTGACAAACATAGACGGCTGTGTTCAAAGATCAGCAAGCAGCACTACTGTCATGACCAATGTAAGATCAATCATGCACGGAAGTTCGTTGACTGCCGCAGCAGGATCATTTAGGAAGTCACGTTATCATGCGGTAAAGTGCATGTGGGACAGACAGGGAGGTGTGTCAACGTTAGACTCAGGGAGCCTGAAAATCTTCATCAGGGGGACATCCACCCGTGCATGTGCGGGACTGTGGTTGCATCCCAATTTTTTCTGACACAAAAGTACTGAAACAGTTTCATGACTAAAGGAATAGATGAGTATATGAGGCACAAGTGATCATGTCAAAAAGGGCAGGCCTGTATACGTTCGGTATCGGTAGCCATGTCGGCGAAAGAGTTATATTTTTTTAATTGGCGTCCCTGATTTACCTTTTTTAGAGGGCAGCCCTTAGGCGCCCGTTTCCGGCTTGAGCGGCGTTGGCGTCGCCGTCGCCGTCGGCGTAACCGCGAGGTGACGTGACCCCCCCAAGGTCACCCCAAGGTCCCGTGACCCCTCGCCCAGGGTCACGTGACACCCAAGGTCACGTGACACCCAAGGTCACGTGACTCCCCAAGTCACGTGACCCCCCCCCCCAAGGTCACGTGACCCCCCCCCCTGAGGTCACGTGACCCCGCCTCCCGCCCCCCCCCCCCCGAGGTCAGGTGACCCCGCCGCAGCATATTCAAGAATGAGCGGAGGAGGAGGAGAAGGAGGAGGAGGAGGGGTCTACCCCCCCCTCAGTACCCTTCCCTCCTCCTCGTCAAGAGCTGCGCTCCAATTCGGCGTTACAGGGAGTTGTAAACGGCTTTCACTTTTTTTAACGGGTAAATATCATCTTAGAATCACCGTCATCTTATTTTACGTGTAAATTCTGAATGTGTGCTGTATTTAGTCTAGTCGCATTACTCGTGAGAATAAGTGAATAATAACATGCATCAGTTATAAAATGAACAACACGTCAGAGGCGAATCATGTAGTTACATCGATATTCCTTTAGTTAAAATATAAAGGTATCAGTGCAGGGTGCAACGCTCCCAGAGATCCATTCTTCTCATCAGAATAAAAGAGATGGCTCCAGGCGCAACAGACGCACGCGCCTCAGAGAGCTCGTGCAGATGAATGTTCTGAAGCCGCCCTCACAGGCAGACACGTCGTTCCGTTGCCTCGTTCTATGTCCTCACTTTAAATAACGTGGAAGGGCCTCGCCCCCCCCCCTCTCCCACATATCTGGTGACCCGGTCGACGACCATGGACAACGGCGAATCCCAAGGAGCAGCAGATGGATCCCCGGCTTCCATCTCGTCTGTTGCAGTCCTACATCCGCCGTACTGGGACAGAAACCCGAGGTTCTGGTTCCTTCAGGCTGAGTCCCAATTTCATCTCAGTGGTGTGAAGAGCCAGGAAAGCAAGTATCATCATGTCGTCTCGGCGCTGTCACTGGCAGCAGCTGACGAAGTATACGACATCCTTGCGCAACCCACGGCCACAGATTCGTACGACCAGCTGAAGGCGGCTCTCCTGCAGACAACCGAGGCATCAGATCGCTCCCGCCTCCAAGAACTTCTTTCAGCGAAAGAACTCGGCGATCGACGCCCGACCCAGCTGCTGGGGCGGATGACCGAGCTGCTTGGAGATCGCGCCAACACTATCGGCGACGCTCTGCTGAGGGAGCTATTTATTCAGCGAACCAACGTTCAGATGGTGTTGGCCACTGCTACGGCTCTCGACCTCACAGGCCTCACAGCCCTGGCAGACGCCGTTACTGAAGTTGCCAATCCACCCATCGGCAGCGTTACACCGGCGGCAGAAGACGGTGGCGAAGCGATGCCTGCTTTCCCAGGCACTCCATCGTCTGACAGCAACCTCGAGCAGCTTTGCCAGCGGTTGGAACAGAGTATTGGCACAGCAACTCACCGGCGAGATCGTCCACGCACTCAAAAAAAAAAAAACGTGGACGCTCAAAATCTCTTCGGAAAAATGCTGATCCTTCCCGTTCGGCAAGTTCAGAGGACGTCTGCATATACAATCGCCGCTTTGGCTACGACGCCCGGCACTGCCTTCGTCCCTGCTCCTGGAGCAAAATAATAAAGCACAAGTAGTCAGAGCCTACCAGGAAGTCGCCTATTTTACATCGCCGACAGGACTACTCGAAACCGTTATCTCGTCGATACCGGGGCTGAGGTAAGCGCTGTTCCTGCAAAACGCGCGGATCGATCACAAACGCACATCTACTACCTTCGGGCTGTTAACAACTCGTCGATACTCGTCTACAAGGAACAGTCCATCACCTTAAATCTTGGCCTCAGACGAGTGTACCGATGGGTATTCCTAGTCGCAGACATAAGCAACGCGATTATCGGTGCTGACTTTCTACAACACCACAGTCTCCTCGTAGACGTCAATGAGAGACGTCTGCTGGACTCCACAACTCGACTCTCCGTGCAAGGCGTCTCAACAACTGAGACCACAGGGTTGGCGTAAGTCTACTCTAACATTGACGGGACATTCCGACCTCCTCTGCAGGATTTTCCAAGCCTCACGCGAGCTCCTGACTGGACCAGACCGGTTTCGCACGATGTTCACCATCACATCGAAACAACACTTCTGACCCCGTCCTCTGGCTCCAGAGAAACTCCGCATAGCTCACGAAGAATTTGAGCTTATGCTCGAGCTTGGAATTATCCGACCTTCGTCAAGCAGCTGGGCGTCTCCCCTACACATGGTGTCCAAGGAGAACGGAATTTGGAGACCGTGTGGCGACTATCGCGCACTGAACAAAAGCACAGTGGCCGATGGATACCCACACCCAAACATCCAGAACTTTACTGTCAACCTCCAAGGCGCTACCATTTTTTCGAAGGCTGACCTTACCCTGCGCTCGTCCTGTTCGCCTTCCTTTTTTGTCCTCGTCTTTGTTAGCGCTTTTAAATTATTTATTCCAACACACCTCGGGCGACATGAATGTTGGTTTGTATGGCACGACCCTTAATCCAACAAGTTTGATGGTCTCCAACTAGGTCTCGTATAACAGTCTGCAGTCGGTTTGCTAATATGTTTGAGAAAATTTTATAATCTACGTCACATAAAGCTCTAGGGCGATAACCACTAACGTGACGGAGCGTGTTCGCATCTTTACTCTTCAGAATTAAAACAGTGTGAGCTCTCAGAAAAGAGGGCGGCGATCGATTAACATTCATACGCCTTTTGAAAAACGTTTTGCAGCATAAGACAAATATAAATTTTGTGTAGTTTATAAAATTCAGAGACAAGTCCATCCGGACCTGCGGTTTTTCGTTCAGGTAGAGCGTCCACTGCAGCTTCAATTTCTGGTAGGCTGATAGGTTCTTCGAGGGTTTCTATCTGGTTTTCTGATAAACGAGGTAGCAACGCTATTAGTTTTGTAAGGCCCTCGTCTTGCAAAGATGCTCTGGTTCCCAGGAGCGTGTACAGTGCTGAAGAAATACATTACGTATACCGTCTGTATCAACATATATTGTATTGTTGTATTCTGTTTCCCGAATTTTCGTTTTTAAAGCATGTCGTTTTTTGTCTGTCATCGATTTTTTCGTGGGCCGCTTTCCCATAAGAAATCTTTCAGATAGTGTGCGGACAACTGCCTCCTGATAGCGATCCTCATAAAGGTTACTAAGCTGGGTTTTAACGTATGCCACATTTTCGATGCCTTGTCCTAGGTTTTTTCTTTCACGCTCGTGTAAAAGGCGCAAGCCATTGCGTAGCGCCCTTTCTCTTTCCTTTTTATAGTAGCTGAGTATAGTCGATCTTTCGATTGCTAGCTGCTTCGCATCTTCCTTGAGCCGCTCCCACGTCTCACGAAAATGCTTTACTTGGCCAGATAATTGTTGTAGCGTTTCTTTTGCATCATCAACAAACGTTTCGTCTCTGAGAAGTGCGGCATTGAGTTTCCATTGCTTCCAATTAATCCGTTTTTGTGTACGTGGTTTTCGGCCAATTGTAATAGCGACTAGGCAGTGGTCGGAAAAATAAACTGGGTCGACAGAATGATTACTTAATTGGCTGATGCGATCTAAGGAACAGTAAATTCTGTCAAGCCGAGCGTCTGAGGCTTGCTGAAAGCGCGTGAACCGTATGTTTCCTGTCTTCGGTTGAAAAAGCGTCACGTCAAACAAATCAATTTCCTCCATCCCTTCGAGCAATAAATGATCGCTTTTATTGAGGCGTGTTCTAACTGGTACGCGGTCAGCTATGTCGCACATACAGTTAAAGTCCCCAAGAAGTACAACTTGTCTATCACATAAAGTATTTGAACGCAAATGGTTGAAGAATACTACTTTTTCATTAACATCATTGGGGGCGTAAACACAAATTACTCTCCACCTCGTGTCTAGTATTACAAAGTCACAAAGTATAAGTCGGCCGCAAAGGTCCCTCGTTTTTGCTAATTCTGACAAATTTACTGTTTTTTTAAAAAAAAAAAAAGAAGAAAGCACCACCCTGAAAGGCCCCCTGCGTGGCTTACACAGACCTCGAATTTATTTAAGAATAACCGCAATGCGCGTTCCACCTGCTCTTCCTTCGACAGTTTTTTGAATTGCTATGACATCCATTTCTCTATCCTCAAGCACACGCTGTAATTGACACTGTCGCTTTCTCGAATTAAACCCTCTAACGTTTAGAGTAGCAAAGCAGCGAGCATTTAGGTTGTAAGCGAAGGGCGTTCTTAAGGCGGGGCAGAAAGCTTAGCATTTAGACTCTTACTCACCAAAGTGGCGGTTTCCCGTGCTTTCTCTTGCCTTCGGTGCCGTCCTTCGCTGCGCTTGTGGCCATGTGGGAGGCTCCGGCTTGTTCCTGATCGTGCTGGCTCTTTACGTTGGAGCTTATCAGGCATTCTTTGAATTCTGCGGTCTTCACCTCCGATTCCCTGCAGGTCCCAGTCTTGTCATCGTTGTCGTTAGGGACGACGCCCGGGCACGTGGCCGACGCGCCTGCACCCCTGGGTTCGTCGGGCGGGACGTTTCCCGTTTGTTCAGGTTCCCCTGAACTCGTGGCCACGTCGCTGGCGATCCCTGTTGCCGGGAGGTCTTCCGTCACGTCCACGACCTCTGAGATGTCCAAGAGGTGGTCGGGGCCGTCTTCACCATCCTCCTCAGGTCCTCTCAGCGCTGTTGCGTAAGTCGAGAAACAGTCGCTGCCTTCATGTCCAAAAAGGTTGCAGCGGGCGCATTTTGGAGGACGGCAATGCCTCCGGATGTGACCCACTTTTTTACACGGAGACAGAGGGGTGGCCTTCCCTGCACCAGTAGCAGAGACTGCACGCCGTACATCTTGATCACGTGCAGAAGGTCGCTACAAGTCACGGTGTCGTGAAGAGTGAGACATGTTTTTCTATTCAATGTTTCCATTGTTTCCATCCCAGGAACCCGCCACTTTTCTCTCGTAATGGTCCGTACTTTGCCGTACGCGGCTCGAGGGCCTCGACAAATCGTCTGTCTTCCAGGTAGGTCGGAAGCCAAAGCATCTTCACCTTGAGGTCCTTCGACTAGAGATCGATCACCTAACAATTCGTTCCTTTCACCTTCAATTGTCCGGCCCCCTTGAGTTTTTTTTTTTTTTTTTTTTTTTTTTTTGTGGCTGCGATGCTTGCAAGGGTGGGAATCCAGATGTAGCTCATTTGATATTGGTCAAGAGAAACCACTTCACGGAGGTCAATAACGCCTTTTAAGCCATTGCGGAAGTCGACAGCTTGGTACGGTCTGCCCGAAAGGTCGCCATGTAGAAAAACGGAGTTCATACATATCTTGCTGTCGGAGAAACGTGGTAGCAAAATACTGTAGTCAACAGTGCCGTCGGCCACGGCAGCATTGGTCCCTCGGCTCGTGGGAGACGATAGCGCGCTGTTATCGGAGCGCTTCATCATCCGTCCGCTCTCGTCGAAAGCCGGAAACGAACTCCCCGCGCTGCCTACTTGACCAGCTGCGCGTGCGGCAATATCACAATACCTTCCGTGTCACCCATGAGACTTCAAATAACTACGCAGAAGACTCGAGCGTTCTCACAGGAGCGTTCGAGCCGCGCACAGCACCGAACCCAAACCGAAGCGATCAAACAAACGGTCGCGATATTTCTTTTTTTCGCCGCTCTCCGCTAGGCGCACCGGGAGCACCGCGCGCAAATATCTGAACCGGCTAGATCCAAATGGCGCCGCGCTGCGAGGCGCCCGCGTCACAGTGACGTAGAGACGCGAAAGTCGCTTGGCATGGAGCCCACGGCCTCGCGGCGCCTCCTTTCAACGCTCGTCTGTCCCCCGTTTTAGAGTCGCACATTTTATCGAACTTATTTTTCGTGTGTCACTGAGTCCGCGGAAGTTGCCTAGGGACAGGTTAATCGCGCGAGCTCGAATTTTTAAATCCCGAACTCGTTTTGAGGTTGCTAACTGTATTTTCATATCGCTGCGGGTTAGCTATAGAAGCTTATTATTTCTATCCATCTGAATGACCTCATCGAATAAACCTTCCTTTTAACGGGCGGCAACATAGGTTTAGAGGTTAAGCAGTCAGCGGTCAACCAGTTGTTTGAAACAAAACAAAAAAGTGCAATCTTTGGTCTTCATTAAAGAAGCGCGATCAATCTGTATCTGAGATTAATCTATCGAGGGCATTTGCTAGAGTATCGCACTCATTAATGATAAAAAAGTTGATGGATGTAGGGGTAAATGTTCCGATATTCAATTGGATTAAATAATACTTTTATAACACTTTGAACTGGAAGGTACATGCAGATAATGCGTGTACCACTGCGTTCGGCAAACTCATTTTTTTTTTCTCAATGAGGATACCGGAGAATGCAACACCTGCTGTTACGCCAAAAACGCCAAACAACAAAAACGAATGTTTTTTTCTTAATGGTCACGGAATACTTGTTGAGAGGAGCCCCGCCAGAAACCAGGACTGACGATGTTCTTATTTGTTATTTTGCTACCGACGAACAGGACAGTAGCTACGTTTACGTGGCTACGACTGTTGCGCACCGAATTCAGCTAGCGCATCGAATACATTTTAACCAATGTGTTTACATGAATTCCCATCACTCTGTGGGGATACCTCGTGTCGATTAATTACAACGTTATCCACCTGACTTGTCGGTCTTTTTTGGTTAGCCCAGCGTGTCGGATATTACTAAGACCGGGATGATCGGGACGAGGAAAGTCCATCGGCGACAGCGTGGTTTAAAGTCTGAGCGGTTCCACAAGGTGGGGTGCGTGGAAGGAAGGGGGGGGGGGGGGGGAACTTTGAAGCTAATCTTAGCCTTTCGCTCCTTTCTCCCTCTTTGCCGTCTCTCGCCCTTCAGGTTCTCGTTGCATTTCCCTAGAGTTTACACAAATGTCCCCATTCGGATTGAAAACCTCAAAACACCCCATTCAGACGGATCGGATCCGACTCGATTCGATGCGCTTGGCTCGAGCCAAGCGCATAGAATCGAGTGGAATTCAACTCGATTGAATGCGATCCTTTACTCTCCATGCAAACACAGCCAGTGTTTGCCTTTTGAAATTAACAAGCAAAGCGGTGCAAAAACAAATCCTAAGAGGAAAGTTTTTTTTTTAAATTTGTGGTTGTTGTTTATTGGGTTTCAAGTTCAACCGATAAACCACTTAAAAAGTGATCGCAATCAAAACATAAATCAATCAATCGGAAGGTTCACTGATCAATCAAGCCACTCTAGTTTATATTCGGTTTTGCATTTTCTAGTATAAAAAATTAGAGTAATTAAAAAAAAAACAAGGTTGCATTATTTATATTCAGACGTCCTAGATCTTTTTTAATGGTGTTCGTAGGCTTTTCTTGGGTGTGCGCTCATGATTTACCTGGAGATCATCCGGATGATGATTCTATCTGTGGGCGTTGGTTTTATTTTAATTTTATTTTAAATAGGTCGTGGTAAGTACATTCAAGAGGAGAGAGAACTGTAAAATATTGCGTATAAAGTGCACACATTATAAATAACATTTTTTGACAAAACAATATCAGTTATGTAGCAATCAAGGCGAGATGTTGGTTCCAGTCTGTACACGAACTCAACTCTCCTACGTCACGCCGCGGTGGGGGCGCGTCGGGCGCGCTTCCGGTCAGGGCGGTGGGCAGAAGTCGCCGTGCGAGACATGCATTCCTATGTTCTTTTGAGACAAACCAGACAAAAAACCTACCTTCTCGTCAAAAAGCTGCGACGGGGGCTGCACCAAAAGAGTCTGGAAAGGTTTGAAGAAAAGCTTTCATGTCCTTCTGCCCCCTCGGTTCGTCTAAGAACGTGGTTAGTAGCCGTGAAAAGGGCAAACCAGACGCTGTCGAACTACGATTGCTTGTGCGGGCAACAATTTGTGTCGACAGATGTATTTGTTTTGTTCCAACATGAAGGAAAGAAAACCGCCAAGTTGCCCGAACCACCCACGGGTTCAGTGCGTCTTCAAATTCACGCGGTCGCCTGATCGTTCGAACATTCGTCTGCTTTTTGTCGTCTGCTCGTTCAAACAAAAGCGGCCCGTAGACCAAACATTGACCCGCTGACTGCAATAAGAAGTAATTGCAGGCCTCAAAAGACTTAAGTAGGCTCGGTGTAAACAGTAGATACAAGATGTTGATCATTGGTACCAGTGGCCATCACCGACTTGTTACGCTTGATCTGATCCGGCTTCCGATTTTCAGTATCGACGTCCATCATCGCCGCTACCTTCTAGACGTTTGCAGCACAAAAAACGACGCGACAGAAAATAGCTAAAAGAATCTCATCATGGTTTTGGCGTCCACTCTGCGGTGTTCATGCGATTGAATCGGCGCACGTCAAATTATTTACGCAAATTTTATTGGCGTAACGAGTCTTGATAATTTCGCTCAGGCAATTAAAGAGGTAAGACATTGTTATGTGGATTTAAAATCGCCAATTCCAATGGGAAAACGAGTATGTAGACTCACACAGACGCCGACAACGTGGCATTCCAATGGTTTGTTGACGCGGGACACGGTGCTTCTTGCCCGCACACCATTGCGCATGCGTTCGAACTGTCGTCTGCTCTTTCAAACTTGTCTTTTTTTTGTCGTCAGCTCGTTCAAACGAAAGCGGACAGTAAACCAAACGTTGACCCGGTAATTGCGATAAGAACTAAGTGCAGGCCTCAAAACACTTTTGAGGGTTGGTTGCGGTAAGTAGGCTAAGTGTAAAAAGTAGATACAAGAAGATGTTGATCATTGTTACCAGTGGCCATTACCGACTTGTAATGCCCGATTCTACTTCCGGTTTTCAGTATCGACGTCAATCATCTCAGCTACGGTCCACACTTTTTGAGCCCGAGCGACGTCGCGACTGAAAATGGAGCAGAATCTCATTGTGGGAGTCAGGCTTTAGCGCCCATTCTGCGGCGTCCACGTGAAATGAATCGCCGCACGTCACATTATTCACGCAAAGTTTTGCGGTGCAACGAGCCTCGTTAATTTTGCTGAGCCGCTCAAACAGTCAGACATTGTTAAGAGGACGCAGAATCAACAATTTTAACGCAAAAAAGAGCACGGGGACTCCCACCGACGACGACAACCATGCAATTCAATGGTTTGTTTATGGACGACAGCGAGCTTCGTGCCCACCCTCCAGCGCGCATGCGCGGCGCCGGTGGCGTCCACTAGGGGCGCTCCGGTTTGTTTGCAAACATGAGCTGGGGTATACATAGAGTTATTATAATGTACGCTAGAGGTTCAAGTGGCGCTAGTGTTCTGACGTAAATTGAAGCAAACAACAACCAGTTCAAAATTAACTTCCGGTAATCCATTCCTATAGGGTGCATGTTCTCCCTGCGCGCGATTATAAGAGCAATACTTCAAAGAATTCGCACCTACTAAGTAGCTTGGAATATTTCTCAGTCGGGCCGACAAAATAATTGGTCAGTTACGTCGTTGTTCTCTCAAATTCATCGCAATAAAAACGGTACTAAAGCGGCTTCGTATGCGTATTTATGTGCACTGTTGGACACTGCTAGCGCGAACACGACGTCGGCGCTTTTCAGCATGAGGGATATACATAAACCATACGAACGAAGAACATCTAGAAATTAAGGGAGACGGCAAGAACTACGTAGTAACACTGGATCAATAACTACCCGTGCTTGTACGATCAAAATATATTGAAGACCACGTAATCTATTCCGATTTTAAATAAGTAAGTACCGCTTTATTCTTTCTGTTCTGAGGAAGATGTTCGTTTTAGGTTCAAAATATCACCCGCACGCTCGAAATCTTTGAGAAGTGCCCCATAAAAGCTGCCCGGCAGAGAAAACAATACGAAGATACACCTTTCATAGCCCACGGACTTTATTCTCCTCGTTTTGAATGGTTTTTTTTTCCGCTCATGCACGACGGGGTAACTTTTATATAGTGACACATCGGGCATATTATCAATATATAAGCGTCACCGGAATGCTGGCGAGCTTTGAATACACTCTATATTCTTTTCGATTGTTATTTTTCTTATAATCGTCGCTTGTTTTTACACACCTGCTGCGGAACGCACGTTTGGGACTGAAATGTAGCGAAGTGCAACATCGGTCACTGATGAAGAAAAATGCGGTAACTAAAGCAATTACAGTTTTACAGTGTTAATCAAGGTGTATACCATTGGGTACGACCCAAATAATTAAAGTGTTCCGTGTCCTTTTCCGGCGAAGAGACAAAATGCACGCGCGTTTTCCCATAGGAATGCACAGGAGCACCGCAAAAGTAGACTGGTTGCTGTCTGCTTCAATTTGCGTCACGGAAGTGGCATAGACACTAGCGCTAGTTGAACCTCTAGCGTACAATATAATAACTCTATGGGTGTATAGATGTTTGTGGCATAAAAAATTCTTGAAATAATAAAAATAAAAAATTTAGTATCAACCTACTATCAATACGATCAAATATGTAAGATGGTGAAGTAATTATTTGATGACGAAGGGTAACATTCTGAAAAAATATTTTATGAAAGAGACAGAAACGAGAGGTTTTTCGGCGGTGAATTATTAGTGGCACACTTAAAGTATTTTTCGTGGTAGAAACGCGTGCAGTGCGATGATAGTTTGTCAATATAAAATGAGCTGACCGGTTTTGAGTGGATTCAATATGATCAATTAGTGACGAGTGAGTGGAGTCCCACACAGCGGCAGCATATTCTAATTTTAAACGGATTAGGGTTCTCTGCATGGTATGAAAGAAGACGGAGAGAGAAAGAAATTTCCCTTATGTATTTGAACATACGGTTAGCACTGCTAATTACGTACTCAATTTCAATCTTCTAACAAAGGTTACAAGTTATATGATCACCAAGATATTTGTAAACAGACACTGAAGCGAGGGGATTACTGTTTAGATGAGAAGTATGACACACCCATCGAGCCCTTGACACTATCCTCGATTTGCATTTGTTAGTGTTTAGTTCCATTAGCCACTGGTTACACCACAGTGATATACGATTAAGGTCAGATTGTAAAAGAATATTGTAAGGTATTATCATCATCACTTATTGGTTTGTAAGTTATTTTGCGGTATATTATGCAATAATTAGCAAAGATGCAAATAGAGGACAGGTTCTGCACCTAGTCATCAATGTATATAAGAAAGAGTAGCGTGCCAAGCATTGATCCCTGTCGAACACCGGAGGTCACTGGAGCGGTACAGGAAATCGTATCATTAGCGGTAACGAATTGTAGACGGTTAGCTAAAAAGGCATGAATCCATATTATTAGACAGGAGTCAATGTTGAGTGATCGTAGTTTACAAGAAATTAGTTTATATGAAACGTTGTCAAGGGCTTTTGAGATATCCAATAAAACACAATCTGTTTCATTATTGTTATCAAGAGAATTATGTAGATCGTGCCTGAAGGATAGCAGTTGAGTCTCACATGAAAAATGTTTTCCATAGCCATGCTGTGAACTTGTGAACAAGTCATTAGTTTCAAAAATGCTTTATCAACTGACGATAAGTAACGTGTTCAAATATTTTCATGGCACACCTGTTAAAGAAATTTGTCATTAATCGGGGGCGGGTATTTTTCGCCAAATATATGTAAAGGAACCACCTTCCCAACCACCCAGTCGCTCGGGACTGCGCCATACATAAGAGGCTGCATATAAAGCTTTGAAACAGTTATTGAACAATACATATTACAATTTTGTAAGAACTTGCTGTAAATCCCACCTATTCCAGCGCATCACGAAAGCTTCATATTATTATTAATGCCAGCAACATCAATCGCGTCAAGTGCCACTGGGTCCATAGGCTAAAATATCGAAAACGACAATACCGGTATCCATAGTAACCCTGGGACGTAGAAAAAAAAAAAAAAAAAACGGGCAGTACAACGAAGTCGTTAATAGTCGTTTTCGTTTTTGTACCTTTCTTCACTAATAATACCGGTACTTGTTTAACATCAGAGGTTGTAATTTTTAGACTTGCACTTTCAGTTACTTGTAATCTCTACCTCCAGATGACTGAAGAACAATGTTGTATTGACACTTGGGATTAACGACATTCCAAATTTGTTTAAGACTACTTGCTAACATGATATTTGGTGTATGATTATAAAAGAGGGACTTTCATTTTCTGGTCACGCTTTTCTTCTGTAGAACCTCGCACCGCAGCACATCCAGCTATGTATTACAACCAACTAGTCCAAATCCAAGTCCAAGCTTTGTTAAGGTTCAGGATCACAAATAGGCACCATGGCTTCGGGAAGATCGTTCCGGAGTTTGAAGCACATGGTCAGCCAAAATTGTTGAATGCTGATGTTGTGCCAAAAATACGCTCAAAGCCTTTAGTGTTGAAGGTTTGTGATTAATTTTTAAGCAGTTTTAGAATAGAGCTGTAAGCTGCACGAGGCTATAGCACACTCTGTTGATTATGCATAGAACATAGATTGTACAGCAGATTTCCAGCAAGGGAATCGGATAATTTTGTTTTGAGAAAAGGGGGACCGAATCGGAATCGATTCGATATGCTTGATTAGCGAGAATTTCGAGCCTGGGATCTTGCGGTGACTTGTCTCACCAGACTGTATTTTTTACGATGTACAAGCAGTATGCCCCGGCTTAAAGTGCTACACTCTTGAGGGCTCAGTATTTTGAGAATTTTCTGAAGTAGCAGATTCGGGAATATTTTGCGGGGGCAAAATGAGAAGATTGGGGGAGGGGAAGGGAGGTGTGTTGCTGTGTAGTTGGTACCGTAGGGTAATATATTTTTTGGATAAAGTTTGGTGGTACATTTAAGCCACGAAATTCTAGAAAGTTAGGTCCGTGACATATATAAGTCGTCCACAATAGAGGTGTTTCCTTAATTTACAATATTATTTTTCAGACAACATTAGTTGGACTAATCCAGTGCGTGCCGGAGAGCTGCATGGTCAGGGGGGCATGATATATTGTGATAATCTACCATATGTAAGATAATTAGGTAAAATTCTTAAGTAACCTTTCATTAAAAATGAAAAAAAACGACACGATTTAATTTGAAACTTGCTGAGTGGCATCGAACAGAAGTAAATCAATACATTTTAGAAATATTCGGTTTCAATTTCTAAATCAGAAATATAAACTGGCAACTGCGGCCAGACAAAATAGAGTATGAACTAACTGGAGTGGGCGTCAAGCATGTACCTAAGTTATTCTCGTCTTTATATATTTTATTTATTGCGAAGAAGAAATATAGGCAGTTGCAGTAAGCAGCGCGCCGTCCATTAAGATTATTTTATCAGCAAGTCATGTCTGTCTCGTCATTGCAAAATTTAGACGGCTTTGGCCCAGATGGTCTTTACCCCATTCATAGCAACCTGCCAAAGACCGTTCAACGTAAATTTCACGCACATTCGACGAGTTCTATAAAACCTTCTGCTAGCATGCAACTTACTAAGCGTCTCCTCGATATTCTCGAGAAAACAAAAACTAAACTCCCGCTAAAGTCCAACAGGAGTGATCCGGTGTCCAAGAACGATCCTAAATGAGAGGTACTCCCCAATGAGTTCACGTTTAGAGATGACTTGTCGAGGCAGACCTCCCAAGTTACACATCCTGTACGGTGTGAAACTCGCAACTTGAGCTAAAAAGAAAGCGAAACGCTGGCGTGACCATATGAAACGAGACGCTTGCCAGCCGGTGTCTCTCCTCTCGCTCCGCGAGTCTGAAATTTATTGCTCGGTCCAGTGTCACTTTGCCTCGGCGGCAGCCGTCAAGAGCGAGGCCACGAACCAACCGTCGCGATTTGGGAAACGAGACCGGGAGCCGCTGATCCGCCGACTCGGCTCGCTTTCCCCCCGAGTGGTGCGGCCAGCTGAAGCGTCTCTCGGTACCCCCTCGCTCCAGCTGCTCGCACGACTCTGCACCCAACAGCTAGTGCAGTGCTTAGTGTGCGTCCGAGCAGCGGGGTCTCATCTCGAGGTTTCTGGATTATTTCGCACGAGACTGAGATTTACCGTTATTCTCTTACCTTCCTCCAACGATTATAACATTTTAAGCAATCGCCGCGACGACTTTCCCTGGCCTGCATCACCAAAATGGAACACCTGTCTTGTTCACAGTAAAGGCGTTCAAATACCACACATAATTTTTTTAATGCATTGTGTTTGCATTCATTTATTATTCATTTGCATTTTCAAGCTTGCTTTTACTATGTGTTTTCGACGGTTATAACTACGCATTCGAATAGGCGTGATCTGTCCTCATAATTAGAGTGGCGAATAAAGAACTTCAGCCAGCTCCTCAAACAATTGGGCCTCTAATTTCAGGCTACGTAGAGCTGGTTAGCGAACAGATAAATCGTAAATGAGAGAAGATACCAAAAATGAAGCTCATCGGATAATTCGTGCTGCACTCTCACTCAAAAATAAAAATGCCGACTAGTCGTTAAGGTAAAGGTAAATGGCCCGGAAGGCGACTTTTAAAACTAAGGTCTCACTGCTTATACGTCATACAAAAGACAGTCTGCACTCAGATTTGAACGGGGGTAACCCGGAGGTGCATGCTTTGGATGCCGCGTGGCAAGGAGTTCCAGGAGGAAACATAGTACACGGCATTTGAACCACGGATATGGCGGAGACTTGTTTCTCCACACGGTCTTTGGCGTGATGAATAAATTGTTTGATCCCGGTTTAAAAAGCTATAATTGAGGGCTCCTCCGTTTTCCCGAATTTTTGTGAAGTACCGGACTCGGGAATATATCGCGGTCACACAAATAGACGATTGAGATAAGGGGGGGGGGGGGAGGGGTGTTGTTGCTATAAGCTTGGTACCGTAGGGTAATATATTTGCTGGATAATGTTTTGGTGATATAATTTCAGCCATGAGGTTTGCGAAAGTTAGGTCAGTGCCAGAATTAAGTCGTTTACAGTAGGGATTTTTTTTTCTTTTCATTTATACCTTTTTTACAGACAACATTAGCTGGACTTGTCTTGTGCGTGCAGGATAGTTATGCTGTCAGGGGATATGAGATATTGGGATAATCTACATACCTACGATAATTATGTAAATTTGTTACGTAACCTTCCATTAATAATAGCCGACACGATTTTACTTAGAAACTTGCTGAGCGGCATCGTGCACTAGAAAATCATTAAAATTGAGAAAAAGTTGAAGCAGGCGGGAGGCCTGGTAGTGCGCTGAATTTACCACTCGTGGAACAAGCTCTAGACTAGAGGAGCGAAAGCATAGTTATACTACCATGCGCGTTGTCGCACCGCCGGCCGTGGGACTGTTATAAGGGAGGGGGGGGAGGGGGGGATTTAGCGCACCATCTCCCATGCACTCAAGCAACTTCATAACATGTACTGATTTAGAGGCCGTCGATGACGCTCAGCATATTTCCATCTGAAACCCTATGTTTATTTTCAATCATTGAAAAGTAAATTATTGCACTTAATGCAACAATTAGCCCACTACCTTATGTCCACCTGGCCACGTGCGCAGATCGAATTAGCCTAGCTTTCGCTTTTTTTTTTAAATTAGCTAGTCAAGTTTACATGCTCAGCGCCTAGGGGTCGAATTGGGTGCGCCGAATTGCCTATATGCTCACTTGGCGCTCCCCCTAAGCAAAAACACCCACTAAATATACGAACAATGACCCTCATCTAGAAATTATGTTCGAGTGAACTCTCAATATAAATCAATCGCAATTTTTCAATTGTAGCACTCACCTATAGTCTTGCACTTTTTGATAAAAAAAATCTTGGTTAATGAGAATAAAAAAAAAAGATACAATAATTTGCCATCATGATTGCGATTTCAAAAGATGTGTTTTGTTTTTGTCAGTTCATACTAGTTACTGCTTTCAAGATGTAATACAGGGAAAGATATAATACAGTATTATGGGGGAAATTCGCGAGCAAATATAAATTTACTGAACGAGAGAAGTAAGAATGAAACTCGTTTAATTGGATAAGTGTTATTCACTTCATGCCACTCGTTAGCTGCGCCGGCATTGAAAGCCGCGGCCGCCAGTTTCGATGTAAATCTCTTTCATTCCGCAAAGCGTTGCGCCTGCCGCTTGCCCGTGTCAAACGTTAGCCGGGATTGTCAAAAGTCTACAGGTCTCGAGGTGTTTTATAATATTCAGGATTCTGTTCCTACTTCGGCAATTTTAGAAGACGGTTGGAGCATTTTGGGCTTACTTTTGTCGCTGGCGCACTCAGCCGCTGTGACCGTTTCACCGTATGTAGTCATACTGTCGTTCCGTCGGCACTGTGGCGAGCCCACGGTGGTCGTGTGTCTTCACAAACCCACCACGTGGCGCCCTTTGTAAGCAGATATCCATTTGTGACGTTAAGTTATTTGGCCGATTTGGAGCGAAAAGTATAATTATTTCGACAAAGTGAAGCGGTGTCAGGGCATCGCACCGTTCGCCCTACGAGAAAAGGATATAGTGCGTAAAAGCACCATGTTTCCGCACGTAGAGTTGACCGACATTAAGATTTACCTTGTTTCTGCAACACGCTTCCTAACAAGTCACCATGTGATCCCCGTGTTCTGACGCGTGATCCGCGCAACAAACTTATAATAATAATAATAATATCTTCATTTTCCAAATTAATTGGTGAGACAGAAGGGGAAAACATCGAGTGGAGGCTTGACGAGCCCGAAGCCCCGTACGGTGACAGGCGCATCAGTACGAAAAAAAAAAACAAAAAAAAAACAAACGAGAAGCGCACACACACATGTACATGAGAAGACAAAAACGTCATCAGAATTGTTATAAGCACTACACAATAGACACTGTTGTAGCCCTAAAAAATAACCCTCTACAGTTCAAGCAGACAAGTAGATAATAGGTAACACTATATAGTATGCATCGATGAAGCGCAAATATTTAGTTGATATAGAGTCTAAACAAATTTCGTTGCTGGCGAGGTAGTTGAGCAGTTTAGGTATAGTGTAACGTAGCGTTTGCGTACCATAGTTTGTCTTACAGCCGGTAAACTCCCAATATTCCATGACTCGGGCTAAATAGACGTGATCGTTCGGCTCCAACTCCGGATATGTCTGGCAGGAAACGCGTATTTTTTTTCTTCTCGAGTTTTAAGCTGGTACATAATCTATATTCATGGAGGTTAAATATGTTTAGCATTCTGAATTTTCGAAACAAGCCCTCACTATGGTAATCATAAGGCACATTTAAAATAATTCTCAATATTAGTTTTTGCAATAAATATAGTTTCTGCAAGATTGTGATTGTCGTATTTGTCCAAACGACGACACAGTAATCTAAATGGAACTGAAACAGGGCATTTTATATTAATAGTTTTACTCTAACGGGTAAGGAAGAACCGTGACGGTATGTTAGTCCTATAAAATGTGACAGCTTTGTGGCTAAATGATCAATGTGGCTTTTCCATGACATTCCTTCTGAAAAGAATACACCTAGAGTTTTAAGAGTGATAACAATTTCTATTGGTACGGAGTTCAATACAATGTCTGGCATTATAAATAAACTCTTTTTTTTTTTGGGGGGGGGGGCGAAAGATTACGGCTTTCGTTTTCTCGGTATTAATGTTCTTACCCTTATATCGTGCCCAGGCGTACAATTTAGACAATGTTAAATTGGCGACATCGATAAGTACTTCGCTGCCTGTACCGGAATAAAATATGTTGCTGTCGTCAGCATACATTACAAATTTTGCAGGTGGATTTATATAGACAATATCATTCATAAAGATATTAAAAAAATGGCCCAAGTATACTCCCCTGTGGGACGCCAGGTGCTTAACTGGTTTGTTATCCGATGAATATTTACCAATGGAAACATACTGATTACGATGGTGTAAATAGGACCTCAAAAGCGATAAATAAAATCCGTGAATACCATAGAAATGAAGTTTACGAAGTAATATATTAGGATTTATGTAGTCCAAAGATTTAGTAAATTGGATAAATACACCCCGAACCAGCCGTTTTCGTATGAATTATTTTTGCTCCAGCAGTGCTCAGTTGATAGATTTTTTTTAAACCCAAACTGTGCGGAGGTCAGCAAATTCTGTTTTTCGGAAAACCGTACTAAACGAGCCTGTATAATATTTTCTAGGCATTTCGAAAAAAACGAGAAGAACAGAAATAGGTCGATAGTTACTGAGAGTGTTCTTATATTCCTTTTTATACAAAACAGATACTTTCGCTCCTTGCAGTATGGCAGAAAAAAGTGCAGTTGTTAGAGATAAATAAAAAAAAATGTAGCACAGACATGTTTTTAATATGTGGACAACACAATTTATCGATTGAATTTTTAGTCATTGCGGTCACAACAGCTGGTATTTTTTAACTGCATGAAAACAAAATACACCTCAGAATTTGTGATCGGTTAAAAAAATAATTGAATGGTTATTTCGAAAGTCTAAGTATTTACAAGATTCATTGTCATTGCTGCTGTCAATAACCAAGTTTCCGCTGAAAGTATTCGCTAGAGAGCATCCAGTTAAGGACATTCCCTCGTGATCGATCATGACTCAGAAGTAAAACACCGGTCGTTTATGACGTGTAAGTCGATGTTAAAGCATCATTTATCGGCTGAATCGTTTAATTAAAACTTGTTGTTGGCCTAGTTGGTTCATGATGCAGTATACAGGTTTTTTTTGTGCGCTCTCCCGTTGCGCTTGTCCGTGTCGCTCGCTTGTAATTGTCCCCTGTGTCGCGCAAAAAAAACCTCTATACTGACTCGTTGAAATTTGGAGTCCAAGTCGGTTTTCTTGGAGAGCGGTTGCGGTGATGTGAGAACGCTGAGCACTTATTGGCCAATTGGAAGATAGTGAGTAGACCTTAAGGCCTACAGCATTAAGGTCTAACCACAATACTTTCAATGAAAACCAACCTGGGCTCGGGGGCGTTTTGACGTTACTGCAACTCCTGACCAGGAAGCAGACGACTTGCTCCTCGCGTAGCTACACATGACGCAGTGAATGTAGCCTAGCAATGAAAGGAGCGGGAGGGGGTAGTTTGTCGCTGCATCCTGCAGACATGCGAGTAATTTGTTACCACTACCGGAATTACTCGGAATCCGTTGCGTTTCGTAACTTGGGGTGCAATAAATTACTCTTTTTTCAAAATTGATTTTTGTAAAGTAATTTTGTTACTTTCGGAGTGACGAATTACTGACGATTAGTCCTTGCAAAACAAAAATGGCGGAAGAAAGACGTTGGAGTTCTATCCGCGCTTTCAACACAGTCGCACAACACGTGTCTCCAACGAAGGGAGTCCTACACGGCCGCATAATACGAGAGCGCGCGACACAAGGGCGCAGACGGGAGAGCGCCGCAAAAAGGGAGCGCATGTCATAATAGCGCTCATTTCGAGGACGCATGTGTTCGTCTTGGGAATGATCGACAGTAAGTTCCTCAGACATACTTTCACGGAGCAGAAATTTCGAAAGCAAAGGCAGTCGCATTTCAAATTCTTGATGTAATTTAAACGCCTAATCGGGCACATTCGTGGAAAGTCCAAATAAATAAAATGCTTCGTAAACTTCAAATCACGAAGGAAAATAAAGCGTGCCGGATTGATTAACTTTCCATAATATAAAAATAAAACATTCAATGAGTAATTTACTGTGAAACACCGCGGAGGTAGTTTAACATGCACATTTGGTCGTACCTTCAACTAGCTTGCTCAGAATTTTCGCTACGCGAACGTAGGTTGCCTTGCTGCTTCTTTGAGGTTCTCTGCAAAGTATATCTGCCAGCTACGTACCGTGCGCGCAGCTGTTACATCATTACCACGTTTAATTCTGGCACACATTGGGAAAACCTTCAATTTTAAACGCGCTAGAAATTGACATGCTCGTTCAGACCCTTAATGACGAAATATGAAGCTACACTCACATATTGTACAGTGCTGGATGTGCGTAACAGTTAATTCAATGTATAACAACCGACTTGCTAGAGAAGAGCATTGAATACTTGACTGCCACGGGGAGAGCAATGTTAGTGATTGCAGTTGTTGTGCAGTGCTCTCGAAACGCGCATTCCTATGGCTCGCACTCTCGTGTCATAGCGTTCTCCTCTCGTGCGCGCTGCTGTCGCGGCGCTCTGCTTTGTAACAATAAAATCCCGTCAATATATTAAAAATTGACAACAAATGTTTGATGCCGGTACAATTACCGTTGTCTCGTATTATGGCCACGACGTTAACTAGGTATTATGCGCATGACACTAACGAGGCCCCACGTTTGGCCCCGTAACTTTACCCGTAGAAGCATGGGAGAAAACCGTAACTCTCAATCACTGAGCTGCACGTGATGCACGACGACGGGAATCGTTCCACATCAAAAAGTAGCTGGCATGTTGTTCGCATCCTGCAGAAACGGCCACAGCCAGGTGAACTGCAAGCTGCAGTTACTTATCAAAACGGCCGTCCCTCCATGGACCAATAAATATAGCTTTTTCCTGCTATATTTACTGTTCACGTTTTGTTAAATCACTGCAGCTAGCAGTTCAACAGGCTCTGGCCGTCCATGCAAGGTGCGGATAGCACGCCAGCTAAATTTTGATATCGGAAGATTTTAAATTAAATCTCTACTGCCCATAAACTTACGTGCCCTGATTTATTATATTCAGTAAGGACTAATGATCTTGAAATGTAGGGATAGATCAGCTCTGTCTCCGTATTTTGTGGTCAACCTGGAGGTGGGCCACAGTTATTGGCAATTTCCATTGGGTGTTTTCAAACCTACTTTCACGGCTCTCCGTTGAAACCGCCAGATGCTGTGAACATTGCTTAGCTCATGTAAACTGTCGAACGAATCCACTTCGTCAGTTTTGTGTATCCACCCTGACGGTGTTGTGTCCTAGCCACGAGAGGCCATTGATTTCGCACGTCGCCATTATTCCATTCACCTCTACGCTGACTGGGCCGTAGAAGCTGCATGCTCGTTGGTCCAGTCAACTGTCAATTTTAAACCACATGATCCACGCCCTCACCCCCTGCAGACACCCGTGCAGAGAGTGAAGTCAAGCAGTCAGAGACAGGACTTCGATTGGTTTGGCGAAAGGTACTCAGTTTGGGGTGAACGTAGTGTGGCCCAGAGCAGGCTAACTGTGCCGATTTCGAAACAAAGTTGTCATTTAGAAGGTGGTCAGATTTAACGCGGCGAATATTTTGGCTGACCTATTTTTGGTTAATAGACCAATAAGATCCCTGCTAACTGTTCTCAGTTGCACCGTAATAAGTACAATATTACAACAAATTAACATGTGATTGTGATGTGTTTTTCTAGGGCTACAGTGAAGCCTGATTATATTGAACCCGGTTAATTCGAACTATCCCTTGCATCGAACTATTTGTGAACAGACTAGTAGCTGCAATAAAAATGCATAGTGAAAAATGTGGTTACATTGAACAAAAGTTGCAGCGTCTCCCGATAGATCGAACTGCTGTGCAAGCTAGCTTTCCCCCAAAGCACCACCACGTTGGGGGAAAGCCAGCTTGCAGAGAGAGCTGGCCTTTTTTTTTTTTTGTGTGCAACCGCCTTAACCGCCGGGAAGAAAAAAAAATCTCTTGCGTAGGGAGAGGGTGAAACCTTGAAAAGCGAAGAAGCGGCCTCTGAATTGCCGCATGGACCGTCCCTCATGACCTAGAGACGCTCCTTTGAGAGTAAACGTTTCTAAATGTGGCGCGCTTGTTCGTTGTCAAATTCATTAAAATTTTTATTTAGAATTACTCCCTAGATTGAACTGGTACACGGGTTTTTCTGAGTTCGATGAAAACGGGTTTGACTTGACAGCAGTTCATATGGATAACTCCCATACTTTTTTCATTTTCAGATGCTTTCGACATGTACATCGGGCAAGCACCCTTGTATGTGTCGCTTAGGAAACTGAAGGGCCTCATGAACAAGTATATCGCAGAGCTACTTCAAGATATCGACAGGAAGGTGCAGTTTTAAGCTACTTCTGGGAACTAGCTCAGTTTTCCTGTAGATTTTATGACGATGCAGGGTTATTTGCTTTTGTCATGCGTGTGACATATATGTTTTCTCAACAGTACCTGCTTTCGAGTTCCTTTGCATGCTCTTTTCAGGAAGGTTGTCAGGATTTCATTTCGATGGAGAGCATCGGAATACAAAAGGCAGACCGGGGGTTGCCAGCTCACCTTTTTCCGAATAGAAATTGTACGGGTAGACCTGCATCATTGGTGGACCTGCTTAACGGGTCGGCCCGCATAACGGGTTGACCCGCATAACAGGTCGACCCGTATCTGGTCGGGTGCTTCTGTTTGTGACCCGTTCACATATAGGACGACCTGTTTGCATACGGGCCCCGCATGTCCATAACACCGTATGACCCAAACAGGTCAACCCGTATGAAAATGATATGGTTTTTTTCAGTAAAGCCTGCAGACCAACACCCTGCTCTATCCTGCAAAAGTGAAACATTTTGAACCGAAAGTAGATGGGCGATGCCCTCACTGTGGGAAAGTCTCCTATAAATTTCACATGGTGTGGGCATGTCAAATAAATCTTTCCCTTCCCCCTAACCCTTCCCCCACTAGAGAGGTATGGGAGGCAGCCCCACTCAACTGCTCGGGGCTGGAGTCTCAAAGGGCTCTAGTCAAATGGGCGCGGGTAGCGGATTTGTCCAGCGAGGTCTCGGACTAAGGACTCCACCTATTTAAAGGGTCATTTTTGCCTGCAAACTCTCCTTGTATTGAATAAAAGCTTTTCACCATCAACATCGCGAGCTTACTGGCTGATTTTAAACAAAGGTTAGTGAAAAGGAGCTTTAGAGCGGCGTCTTTCAGGGGTATAAGAATGTTAAAAAAGTAGCGTCACTCGCTGCTTCAACGTGCGCTCCGCAAACTTAGCATGCGGCCGCGTCTCTTTTTTGCCGCTCGTACTTCCACTTTCTTGACGGCTACTCTGTCGCGGGGCGCGGCGATGAAACGACGGCCGGCATACATAGCCATTGCTACAGTCCAAAACGGCACAGGTTGCCATGGCTCTGACGGCATATCACCGTCGACTCAATCACAAGCATAATGTTTTTCGGTATCGGCGACATAATGTGACGTAGTTGCAAGCCTTGCTAGGGTTTTGAAAAGGGTTCATCAAGTGGACAAACACCTACAGAGGGGAAACAATATTTATTGGATAAATACAATTTATATCGCATACTGCTTTTCCAAGTGCTTATCAAGCAGATGTGGAACTGCCAAACACATCTGTTGCATTTAACGCAAGTTGCCTTACCTCGTGACCTAAATGTAAAGCTTCATGTCATTGGATCAGCATTTTCCTTGCGCCTGCTCGAAGACTGGTATTTGGGGGGAGGGGGGCGGAAAATCAACGAAGAACACATAATAATTACTGCTCTTGTCAATGTAACCAACACATCGGGGTATATCATGGAGCACTTTTTTATTATCTTACGGGGTCTCTAAACAGGAAATATTCAAACTACGCAAATGAATACACCGTACTTGATCGAGAGAACATTTCTTCCATTCGATCAAGTATGGTTCAAGCATATGCATATTTTCAATTAACATGTGTGAACCGTATAAAACTGGCAAATACAAGAATTAATACACAGACACCCGCACCTGACGAAATCACAATATCTGATCTCTATGCACATCTCAGGCAGTCTAAGCAGGAACATAATAGTGCTATTTCTCAATCCTTAGATTGGGTCATGTTTGGAATTTCAAAGAAATATTGTTTACATACCCACTTCTAGCACTGCATCTCGAGGACATGATTCGCTTCTGAGACGGCCAATCTTAAGTCATCTAAGCAAGGGTACTAAATCTTCGATATCGAGCGTAAGAAAGTTCCGTTAGCCTCGCAAGGCCAACTTGAGGGAATAGCTTAGCGAAACTGACCCTAGAGCACATTCGCTGAGACGAGAAAACTTACTTTGAAATCGCTCGACTTGCAAATCAGTCAGTGAGGCGGTATCCGATGCTTTGTCAACCTTGCCTTGAGCACTTTGAATCGGTTGCTTTCGCCGACGGCGTAGCTGGCGTAGTTTTCTATCCTTCGATGGGGTAAACATCCTGGCACCGCCGAAGGTCCCTCGTTAGGCTGACCGCCGGGTGAAAAGCCAAGAAGTGCCTCCCGAGCGAAATACAGGGGGGTACTGAGTACTAATAACAGTTCGAGTACTCAACATCACAAAAACTTTTATGATTCACATTTTTTCGCGGGATAACATTTGTGAACAAACCAAAAGAGCACAAATATTCATAGCGACGCACGAACACAAGCAAAAAGCACGTAACAAGTTTGTTCAACGCGGGCTGCCCTGGCAACACCTCCTAGAATAATCAAAGCCTCCGCACCGCCTCATCTCCCTTTAGGAAACGTCATCACAGCCGCATCGCGCTAACCCGGCTATTTGGCCCGAGTCCGACCTTCGAAGCGCCGATTGAACACGAGCCCCGGCCGAACAATGACGCAGCACTTGTGCTCAATCACAGGCCTTGATCGATCTGACCGTGATGACGGTGCGGAGTTGTGCTTATCTCAGTAGTGTCGGCTGAGGTCGCTTACCGAAATTTGGGCAATTTCAGTTTACGATTGTCTCTTCGTTTTAAGCTCAATTAAATTAAATTACATTCGTGTGGCTTCTCTGTACTAAAAGACCCTGATATATTTCGAGTAAATACGATAAATTAAGGAATAATGGAAAGTTTAAGCTGGAAGTAAAAACTTGCGAACAAATTTATCACTGCCATGACAGCTGGTCAACAATGAAACTTTATTTCTCGACCCATCTCAATAAGTGCCTCATGGCAGAAAGCTGAAACTGTGGGAATACAACGCTAGAGGTGGTGATAGACTGCCGACACTTAAGAGTATGATCAAATACCATATAAGCCAATACTGACAACTGCCGCGGAGTGCGGGCGAAAAGTGATCGCAGCCCCCCTAGCGAGCTCGGAGTCTCCGCTAGCAGACGAATTCTCCGCAATGCATTAATTTTGCCTATCTCCGTGCAAGGTAACCAATGAAAAAAGATTTGCACGGGTTTTCGCTACAATAAATGTTAAAAAATAGGTGCCACCTTATGAGTGAAGGGCATTTTCTTCGCGTGGGAAAGATGTTGCAGCTTGTAGGGTGCAATTTTCGGGCTCTCCTGAAGAAAGAGCACTGTCAGAACTTACGTAAGTCAGGCAAAACACGAATGTACCTTCGCTTTGTATATTGAAAAAGGGCAATGTAAAAAAAATTAAGAACACAGCTACGTTTGAACTGTACTATTGTTATCGATCAATTCGTTTAGTTGTTGCAACTCACATTTTTCATGAATGTACTGTTTAAAACTTTTTCGTCGAATAGTCCAGCTGGTTAATCCCAATCGTCTCCGGATGAAGTAGCAGAAGGCAATTTCAAACAACGTACGTTACCACCAAGTCAGTATGCTCTGTGGAAATTCGATTGTGCACATGCAAATCTTACGCTATCACTAATACTTAAAAAAAAAAAAAAAAACTTATTGGGCGGTTGTGCACCTCCTATCATTTTTCAGTGTACGTTCTTTTTATGTTTCAGACGACGCTAGGCCGCCGCGGTCTTTCTTCCTCCTACGTTTATGTTTTTGTTTGCTTTTTTTCTTTCTTGTGTTTACTTGACGTTCGGGTATTTTGCTCAGCCTTGTTTGGGTTAGTTTTTACTTTCTTTCCTTCGCTTCGTCGCTTATTACTACCGGTTCGTCTGTAGACGCTGTGCCTGGACATCTGGAGGGCCGTCTGCTACTTTGTTGTTATTGCTTTTGTTTTTTTCACTATCGTATGTGATAATTTCCTATGTTCGCCTCCGATTGAGTTTCTGATACGAAATCCTCATGTGTACTTTTTGGTACTTAATAAATATATTAAAAAAGCGTGAGCTCGTTATGAGTTTCTATACGGATTTTATTTGAGTACACGCAGTCACGTCTGCTATGGGTCATCGCATGGTCGATCAACCGGCCGCCTTTGGGCATACAGCACCGCACAATTGGAGACGGGAGGCGTGCCATGTGCTGCTTGCCATTGCAAAATCAAGTTTTTGTCATGTGGTGAAAAATCGTTCTTCCGCATCCCTAAGACCAAACAAACGTGATTAATTAAGTTATTTCAAATTAAACTGCAAGAGCTATTCAAATCTGGCTTCAAAATAGACACTGACGCGTCAACAGACGATTATGACAACTCTAAGGAG
Organism: Ixodes scapularis; assembly: GCF_016920785.2. NCBI lineage: Eukaryota > Metazoa > Arthropoda > Arachnida > Ixodida > Ixodidae > Ixodes > Ixodes scapularis. Next base: position 161,776,056 of record NW_024609868.1, on the reverse strand, counting down.
ATCGCTGAAAACTTCACGGGCGATAGAGCAGACGCACAACTGAACAGCCAGTCCTATGTAGCCGGCTGGGCAGCAAGTCATATGTCAACATGCTTGCTATCAGAAACATGGAACACCTCGAAAGACGTTCTGCTGAATAACAAGGAATACTCGCATACGAAAATGACACCCCCTTAAGACTTAGCTCGTCACCTAGCTCGTAACATCAGCCGTGCCTTCGACACACATTTCACTGGTACATTTCACCAGAGTTCAATTGAAAATGCACTTGATGCCGCTGATCGACACTCAAAACAAAGGCACGGTGTGCAAGCACTGCCTGGACCCGTACGTCAACAAGGTACACTTGAATGTACTTCTGAACTGCTTCGCCAAGCTAGCGAACAAACAACCTGCCAAAGTCACTGGGAAAGGAAATGCGAAAGCAAAACGATGTCACACACTGCTAGTACGAAACAGATTGCAGCGTGCGACTCATTTACCGGGCAGTGTGAGCTGGACTACGTTATTCCTTACCCTGTTTTGTCTTTAGTTCCTTACAACGCCGCGAAAGAAAATAAACAAACAAGTGACGTGCAGCTGAAAACAAAATTTAAAAAAAGTGAAGCTTTTTTTTTTTTTAATTGTTTTGTCGTGTTGCTTTTGCTTTGTTGCGGACTCAACACCAACGGCGAGCACCACCTGCTAATTTTCAATGCTCGTACCGACGTCCCTTGCGATCGTCGACGTTGAAGGAGGTCTTCGCTTGGTGATTTATATCTTTGTATTGTCTGCTAACTTTTTTGTTTTATTTTCCGTTGTTCGCGACTCTTCCCCGTTTCTTTTTATTTTCGTCTGGGATCGGGACCCCAACTTTTCCGCAAAGTTCGTGTTTGCACGTTTATTATTCTCGTTGCTTTTTGTTTTTGTTATGCTGCAGAGGCCGGTGCGCTTGCTCTGGCAATTTTAGCATATTGTTTGCGCACGTTTTTATAACCACCTATTCAGGTAAGAAATTGTGACAACGCAGTTTGTAACGGATAAACAGTAACGTCTTACAACGTAGTTCGAGTAGATAAAAGCATTTGTTCCGCCTACCAGATGCGCTTGAAAAGCGTGTGATCCCCCTGAGTTGCGTTTGAGACCTCTAAATAAACTGCTCTATCTTTGTTTCTGCGCGCGTTGTTATTTGATTGTCGTTGCAGTTGCGATCAGTGGATTCCGCTTTGCAAGCGGACTGACCGTAATGAATTTTTTCTGCTGTTGCGGTGACGGAACGGGGCTCGCAAAGCTCGAGGACGTCGCGAAGCCTATACTTTTCTATTGCGTTGTCTGCTTCCGTAGACTCCGAGTCCGCTGGAGGCGCCACTGTCACGTTCGCCGCCGCTCCCATAGGTTTTCGGAGGAGTTTCCAGTATTGGCGAAGCTATATGGTATTTGGTATGATGTTACCTGGATCGTAAACAAAAAAAAACATTTCTTTATCAGCTTATGTTTACCTAGGCCTAATTTTCGACGAACCAAGAAATTATATTGTGGGTCCCTGTGGTATTTATATCCGTGAAAACAATTTCCCGACAAGAAAATACAAACAAAAGGCATCTGTTGCTGACAAGTTGCTTTCACTGATATATGTGCCACAGGCGCCAGTAATGTGATTTCTTGGTTTGGTAAATATTGGGCCTACACACTAGAAATGAGGGTATATTCTTACACCCCTTGTCTTATATAACACGCCCCAAAACATCAGTTCGACGTACATCACACTGAGGTTGAAACGTCGGCGCCAAATTTCACAACGGCTTAATACTCGGTGTACATAAACATTTAATGATCGCTATAGCACAGCGATCATTCGGTTCTAAAGGTATATTATTTCCTAGAACAAAAAATATGCTCATCAACTATTGGTGTTCGATGAAACGGCTTCAATAGAATGACGTTCGGTGAAACTGGTTGGTTGAAGCGCTGTTTGTTGATGTGGCAATAGACCAAATGTCTAGTCCCACCACTGAGGCTGGTTCGAAGATCTGTCCGCTTACTCAACTTAAAGTCTGAAGTAAATGCCGTGGCTAGAACCGTGTGTGACGATATTGAAAGTGAAAAAACACGAGCTTCAAGGAACTGAACAGCGGTTATACCGTATTTTCTTGATATCTGACGCAACTCGAAGGCCGAAAGGTTCGGTGAAGGCACGGCCTTCACTTTAAATATTAAGTTTAAAAGAACCGTGAAAAAGCAGTTTCTAGCCAACATAAGGAAGAATATGAGATACCGGCATCTTGTGGGTTTAAAAATGTGTGCTGAACTTCAAGATGTTTTAATGACATACTAAACGAGCCAAAAACTTAATGTAAAGTACAAAAATGTCGAAATGAAAATTTGCTCCGCATGTTTAGGATTGTAACAATTAATTCGTTGATTGGTCAGGAACAGGAGTGGTATCCAGAGAGTTTGAAGTTAAACGCTTGAGGGAAATTAACGCTTCCGATATACATCTTAGGTTAATTGTATCAGTGAAGGTTTAGTGTCCCATGAAAACCCGAAAAAAAACTGTTTCTCAAATTGTGATTTTTATTTTGTTATATATATATATATATATATTTTTTTAAGAGCTTCCTTTTTTTTTGCATTCTGCGGGTTATTGTCATTCTTTTTTGGCCTAACCTTGATGTTCGCAATGTCCGTATGCAGAGGACCCGGCGAACTAAAGTTTTGCAGTTCATCTTATCTCTGTTCCGCGTGTTTTTTAGATGGTTTGGTTTCGTTACAGTGTTTCGGCCCGGATCAGTCGGAGGTTTGCGTTTACTGTTTTCTACCTTAGGGCTCTTCGGAGCCAAAGTGCATTTGAATCGGGTCAACCTTGGGGGTAGAGATAGTCTCCAAATATATTTTTGTGTGCTGTTGAATACTATAGGTGGTTATAATTTTACGTTTCTATCAGCACAGGGCGAAGTAACTAATGTATATTACTTGAATCATAAGACATCTGGCCATCAATATTGCAGTTGCATATTTGTTTAAGTTTTTGAGAATTCCAAGCTTGACCCTCCTTGAACTCGTACTTTGTTACTTCACACAACACAAACCCTTTGACGAAAATTAATTTAGAGCGGGTTGTTGAAGATGACGAAATATTTGAAAGAATAAATCATGTAGTAACAAAGACAGATAGTAGATCTCTTACAACTAGCATTCGACACTTAATGATGCCTCCCTCGATGCATGAGACCTTCCTTTCCCTGATTCATCTTTCCCAGGGATTTTGCGGTAAAAGAAGGGAATTGATAAAGCATTGAGGGCGTCATCATTAAGCCAAGGTTACAAGTTGAAATAACTGTACTGCCTGTCTTCGTCCCTATATGTTTTATTATTTTGTGTATTTCAAGAAATTTTGTACATATTATGTTTAGGTCTGAAGTTTCACAATAAAAAATCTCGGGAAGAATGTGAATAGAGTGACACGCGATTTCCTTGACAAATTTATCGGGAAAGTCTGAATTTTACGCATAATTATAGAGCATTTCTAGGTAACTTCTCACATTAGCCGGTAAACGTATCCCGTTGAACCCTAGCCTGATAATAAGACGTATAAAAATGTGCCTTTGTGTTCGTCTTTCTACAAGACGAACTAGGCACCATCAGGAAGATTTCCTAACACAATACTTTGCACGCACTAACCTGTTTAAATTTTTGTTCTTTCCTCGTACAATCGAAGAATGGAATTCTCTTCCTTGTTCGGTTATTTCATCTTCGGATTTTGCGTTATCATTAGAACAGTTATTGTAGTTGTGTTTTTGAATTTCGATGTGTTTTGATGTTTTTTTTTATATTTAGTGCTTGCATGCTTCGGTAGTGTGCTCCTTGGCTAGCTACTTGTTTTGTTGTATCGTACCACATATTTCATATTTTCTGCCGATTTGTATGCCTTATTTCTTGTTTTGTTGTTTTGTTTTTTGTACGGGTTCTTAAGTTTTTACCCTGTCCATCCTGTTTGGACTAGGTGTGGTCTGCAGTATTTAATAAATAAAAATAAATAAAAGCCGTTTACAATTCCCTGTAACGTCGGATTAGAGCACAGCTCTTTAGGAGGAGGATAGACGCGTACTGAGAGATAGGTGACTCGTTGAGGTCACGTGACCTGAGGGGGGGGGGGGTTGTGTGACGTCAGGGGGTCACGTGACCTTGGGCGGAGGGGCTCACGCAAGCTCGGGGGGTCGCGTGACCTCAGGAGGGATCACGTGACCTCAGGAGGTCACATGACTTCAGGGGGGTCACGTGACCTCAGGGGGTCACGTATCTGCAGGGGAGTTACGTGACCTCAGAGGGGTCACATGGCCTCAGGGGCTCAAGTGATCTCAGGGAATCACGTGACTTGAGAGGAGTTACGTGACCTCAAAGGGTCACGTGACCGCGCGGTTACGTCGCTGCCGACGGCGACGCCGACGCCGCTATGCCGGCAACAGGCCCCTAAGTGCTGCGCTCTAAAAACAATTTACACTCACAATTCGTGCAAATATGGTTTATTACAGATATCAGGCACCAGTTTCATTTATTTTTAATGCTTAACCGGTGGATATTTGAAATTGTGTTGACTTTCCCTCTAACTACTGCATTAATTATCTACAAATGCTGGATATAGCTCGGTGAATCAACCTTAACACACAACCAATCCCGTGCTGACAGTTACAACCCACTGTGGAATAAATTTGATTTACGAAGAATCGTTACAGAAGTACAGCAAAATGAGACGTTTCTGCCAAGCTGCCGAGTGTTCATTGCCCCATCCCCGCGCAGCAGGGCCCAAGTCTCCGGCCGCAGTGCAGCGGGCGCGGGAGACAGTCCCGGTAATGGACGAGTCCCCAGAGGCGACAAGTGAGCTCTGCCCTTCTTTTTCTTCTCCCTCCGAGCCTCGAATGTTTGAAAGGGTCACCGTCCCTACCCTTCCCAGCGATCGCTTCGTTACCCGGCGTCTGCTTGTCAAAGCATTGAAAAATTCAGAGCGCGCCGGATTTCTTTTAATATTTTACTTATGGGCGATCGTTGTTTTATTTCTGCTTTGCGGTAGCGGTCGTGAGCGCCTTTTGTAGAGCTGGCAAATTTAACGGCTTTGTGTACATTCTTGCCCCATGTCGGTCGGTCCTTGAGCTGACTTAATGAGAAGAATTGTCATCGCCGAAGGTAAGAGTTAAACAAAAAAAAAGAAGACGTTTGTGGGATTTTATTTATGCACACGTTTCGAAACACTTTTTTCAGAAGCGTCACCATGAACAAGCGTAAAAATTCAATTTCATAAATGTTGCAAAATAATAATCTTGCAATATTGATCAATCCTTGCAAGAAAGGAATTTTTATTCCACATTTCATAAACTGTCTAAAAATAAAGCAGCCGCGAGTGAGCGCAAAGCAGCGGACAAGAACATATTCTGTATTGTTTATGGTTTGTCTGAGTATAAACCCGCTATTGGCGTGCGCACAGTATACAAAACTAATATGAAAATAACGAAAATGGGGTTTATAACAGTCTAAAGGTGTACCGAAGCAAAATTTTCAAGCCTACTTGTTTTCGTAGACGCGGTCCCTTTTATCACACCACCTTAAAAACATCAGTTTTTTGGTGGTGTTATTTCGTCCGTAAACACCAGAAAAGCAATTTTAAAACGAATGAAACGATTTTCCTATACCCCCTGGCACTTAGAATGCCTAGCTTCGTTGGAATATCTGACGTCACGGGCCCATCAGCAGCAGTACCGATGAGCGGCGGTACGGGATCACTCGTATAGTTACTTAGTCCTGAACGCGACGTGCCGGATAAGGGTAACTAGAGTTGGCTACACTGGAGTTGAATCTAGACATGAGATCAGGCCGAAATATTAGGCCCGACCCGACGCGGCCCGATAAGGCCTATGCCCGATTACGGCCCGCGCCCGAGTGGGCTTTCGAAATGTAAGCCCGAGCCCCACCCGACCAAAACTAAATTTTGCCCAAACCCGGTTTCAGCCCGACTGCTCACTTCAACACAAACTCAAACCCAAGCAGCCCGAATCGCGCCAAACGACGACTGAATTTTGTCTCAGCCCGATTGTGCTTTCTACGCATTTTAAATTTGTTGTACAAGAAACCGTTCATATTGAACGAGAATTTCCTATCACAGAAGTTATGCACATTTGTTTCAAAAATCTGTACAGCCATTTTAATTACTCAGGCTGTTTTTAGGACGATGATGCGTGTTTCATATACTTGCGTTTGTTTTGTCTTTAATAAAAATCAAGAAATAGGCAGAAAATGTGATTGTTTTTGTCATTTTATGGTATCGCATATTTTCCTGGAGCTCAGAGCAATTGATTACTTTATTAATTATTCGATCAATCGGTAGCGAAAGATCACGTAAACGCTCTAGTTGTCGTTCAGCCCTGGACGCGCTGGAATGACGCATGAATTATTTAAATAACTTAAACTAAATTGCATGTACTTTTCCGCAGAACGCGTGTGAGCGAATGGGGTCCAAGTTGTACCTCGGCAAGTTGGTCGGCGAGTTTTCCCCCTACCACAATTGGTCAGCGCCACACCTCATTTGATTGCAAATGCTACCAAGATGGCGACGTCTGCCTCGTAGTGACGTGACCTGTCTATTGAGGGCTTTCCCGAGGGATCGCCATGACGTCAGGCGTGGTGCTGACCAATCGCAGCGGGCGGCAAAGCCTCTGCGACCAACGACCACCTCCTGGACCCACTCGCCAATGTTGAAGTAAGCCTCCATGGGAGGAAAAAGGAGTAGGATTGAGCTCAGAATAGAAACACATCTGAAATGTGCGACGTGCTCATAAAATAAATTACCAATAAACGACATGCTAATTTTTATCGGCGCGATGCGCACGCTGCATTTGCAGGTACAACCGCATCCTGAGCTTTCTCGTCGGTTCTGACCCTTCCGCACTTCGAAGGGCGAACATGCGGTGCCTCACCTCGGCCTCCGAAGACGACTCTCTTACATCTAACCTAAATTTCTCCTCATCTACCTCCTGCCGTCGTCCCCCCCCCCCCCCCCCCCTCCACCCCTGCCCCCGGTTGCATCACTTCCTCCCAACAGCTATCCTGAGGTGCTCGAGAAAACACGTTAGCAATCTCGTCCTTAGAGTCCTTTCAGAACTCACACCGAGCAGACACCTGCTGAGTTCTGCTTTGAAACACGTCGCCTAAATTCTAACAGATTTTGTCTCGACGGGCATCGTAAGCGTTTGTATACAACCCGCTCAACGAATCCGTGGGATTTTGTGGGGACGACCGGAAGCAGAGACATACCACCCTCTCCCCGTTGGGCCCCATTTTTATGTGGGGTGGTTCTATTTATAATCGCCGCCCGATCAGTCTGTACTTTGCTCGTCTCCGAAGGAGTGTCACAACACAACGGGAAGACAACGAACGCTTTTAGTGTACTTCCGGCTGCCTGTTCTCGAGATCCGGCAGTCCGGGCCCGCCAACCCTGGTTGTAACCCGTTGTTCAGAGCTCGGAGTCAGAGTACGTGTCCAGGCCTGTGTATTGTCGATCCCACGCCAGCGCGGCCTAGGCTAGCTTTCCGGGCTATCATAGCAGAGTCTCGTTGCGGAAGCACTCTGGAGGCGCCATGGCCACGACTCGCCGTTCCTCCCGGTCCTAGTCCGAACCTCACTGGTGGATTGCTCCGGAGATCGTCATGGGCCAGACCGGCTCCATGGTTCCTGCGCGGCCCCAGCCTCGCGCAGCACGCTCCATGACCCGCAATTTCGTGTCACCTCGGCGCCGTTGTCTTGCACCCTGGAAACAAAAACAATTCTTCTGTTTGTGAGTTTAGAGTGTGGCGCATTATATTGGAGTGGTCATTTCTTAAATCTTGGTGAACGCGTCCAACATACATAATTCGCCTGAAAAGTAAGCCGCAAATATAGAAACTTGGGGATGCTGTAAATCGGAGACTAGTGAGCAAACTGAAGCCCCTCAGCTCGATCAAGAATTATGACCATAATGGTGTTAATAGAAAGAAGCACAGTCGCTTGTAACAGTTGTTTCTGTAAGTAGGACCAGATAGACATCTAAAGGAGTGGTAACCCCTTTATGATGGCTGTGTAACATTTAGAAAGAAAAATGCCCCACGACACAGGAGCCACACACGAACCGATCCAAATTATTTTCTTTTGTGTGAAGATTTCTTCCAAAAACTTCATTACAGTTAACCTCAGTCACAAAGTCAAAAGGTCGAGGAAGGACACCACCAGTATGCCGAAGTACTTTTGGAAACTTGGAGCTCCATAAGACTCAATACACTCACTTGCTGCGTCAAACAATTCTTTGTGAGGGATTACATCCTTCTGCATCACGGTAAAGTAGTTTCCAAAGACATCCGTTATTATTGAGGACGCGGTGAAGCCAGCATATCTGAACCAAGGAGTGAATGAAAGATATTGATTTGGCTTATTTAATTGATTGTCCCTGAAATACAACAAGCATATTACACCCGAGAATAGTGTCCACTTTTATTTATGCCTTATCAAGCTCAAGTAATAAAAGGCTATCAAGTAATAAAAGTAAGACAAAAAAAAACATTTTGCTCGTGAAAATAGATTTTAAATATCTCAAAACTTAAGATTTCTAAAAAGTTTAGATTACATACTATTGTCCTTATAAAAAAAACAAAAAACAAAACTATACGTCTAGATGGCTCATAATTATTGTTGTGCACTGATACTTATTTCATGTGATTATCTTTAAAGGTTCGCTTACTGGAGTAATTCTAATCGGAGGCACATTTGCTCAAGGTAGCAAGTTTGCATTTTGTATAAAAAGAAGAAAAAAATTTATATTCATTGTTTTATTGATAGAAATGATCCGTAAGATTCCCTGCAACTGAAACAAAAATATATTAGTCCTTTGAGGAAAGCAAAGTTCTGAACGTACGTTCAAAGTTGAGAAAAATGAAAGGCAATTTCTGACTCATTCCACATTCTGCAATTCAAGTTCTTACCGAATAAACAGCTACAGCAGATTGCAATTAAGTAAACTTTCATATGGAACCATTAATATACACGATAGCCCGATAGCTGAAATAAATTGACTAATTCTAATAATATACCAAAGCCATTACAGATAGTAAAAAAATATGATAAACACGTCTTTAACGCCCCAGACTGTGGCGAAGAAAATTAAGTACTTTTAGTCGAAGGAACAGACACAGAAGGGTCTGCTCCTATAACTCAAAGTCCTCTATTTTCTTCACCATGAAGTATGGTGTTAAACGACATGATCAGCTACCATACTACGCACTCGCAGTCTTTTTAATGATATACCCTTTCTGCATACTGACTTTTTCTTGAACTTCCATGTCTATAGAAAGTTTCTGGAGAACCCGCATTCTATGAAACACGAATTGGAGTGAAGTTTGTAGGAATAACGTTGGACTTCCGACAAGCAGCTGATCTTCCACCTGTGTACCGGTGCACCGTCCACAATTATCCTTCTCTCAACAAAGGACCCCAATCTTGTCACTCCTCAGCGCGCAAAACATGTCTAAATCTTTTGAGTCATGGTGGCGTATAGAAGACGAACACAGCTGACTTTCGAGATTCCCATATCGATCTGCAACATTCATTTTTTTTATCTTACAAGTTTGGTCGAATTCAAATGAAGATTCGCAGTTTTATATTGGATATGGCATGTTTTTGATGTTCTGGATCCAATGGACATGCAGAAAAAAACGTCCTTGCTTACACGTGGTGCATGGCACCACACTTAAAAAAAAGAAACAGTAAAGAAGCTTTTTAGTTTATTTTAAACCATTGAGTGCAATAAGCAACAAAGATTATATGTGCGAGACTTCTTTTACTAAAACAAAAATTGTAAGTGAAAAAACGCCTTTTTAAGGGTTAACAAATATATCTTATAGTCTTCATAAATATAAATATTATATATTGTAACCAAACCTTGGTAGTTGAATACTAGTTATTCAAATGTATATACGTGCCTAGTTTGGTTGTGTTAGGACACTATTCTGAACAAAGCGAAAAGTCCTTTGAGGAAACTGTGTAGACGTCCCGAAATTAAGTAAAAAGGAAAACGCTTTCGAATGTTATCACATAAGCGTAGCGATAGCCTATCGCGATTTGAAATATATTTATTTAACACTTTTTTTTACTTAAAGTAAATCCTGAAGGATATGCCTACTTATCATGATAAATGTGGCGGTGGCCGATATCACAATTTGAAGCACCACGCACTGAAAAAGGGCTGATATTTTTGGCGTTCGCGGTTGTCGGGAGGTCTTCGGACGTAAATTTTACTCATTGCCTGATAATAGCCGTCGCTTTTTTGATATTTTATACATAAAAATTACAATATTAAAAAATAACAAAACCACATAAAGCACAAAAGCATTGTATGCCAAACAACGGCATTTTTCGAGCAGCATCTCCCCAGAACATTCTATTACAGGTAAATCCAAAATGTCCGAGAATGCTGTTTTTGGTTCATAAGGTAAATGAAAATGCAGATTCAGTTACGGTTGCCAAATGTTCGCAGGCAATTTGAACGCTCATGGCCACACATTTGGAAACCACGATGAGTGCCAAGAGGCGCTTAGGCATAATAAGACTTACCCCTCACTATTTTGGATGGCCTTCGCATGTGCTAGAAGTACATATTTTGCCACAGGAGTCACTTTCTATCGCCTCGATACAAACCGCCTGCATAAATCTCTCGCACGGAGCGGCCACTTACAAGGACACTTCAGGCGTGGGCCCTTTCACCACCTCGCTGATGGCGCTCTGAAAATCTTATCACCTCTCATATAGAACCCGGATTCTGAGCGCCTGTTTTGTCAAGTTTTGAGAAAAGAAACTAAATACTGATGCAACTTTCAGGAAAACATCCTTCTGGCAATCTTGTGATTAAAATCTGGCGTTTGGATGCCAGAATATTTCGTTTTGACGTTCATAACAAGCTCCTTAAAAAAAAGGAAACTTCAATTGCTTTTTTTTATTCACATTTTCTTATATTTTATTCTATTGTGTGTGTGTGTGTGTTGTTGTTGTTTTTCTAAAGACTGTGACGACAGATTGGTCGTAAAAATAAATGCCCACTACATTTGTCTTCGTTTGACTTCCATTTTGATTACTTTCAGCACCCTCTCATCTGCAACACTGGGACCAGGCTTCCTTGCCGCTATGTTCAGCAGATCTGTAAACTTGGTCTCTGGCAGTTTAGTGCATTTATTTTTGAGACATAAGCTTTGCGGCACGTTCTTCACTGTACATTATTTCCTAGATGCCACCAAATGCGCAAAAACTGGTCACGTTTTTTTTCTCTTTGTTTTTTTTTTTAGGGCTAGAATTAGTATTGTTCTCAAGCAATAGACGCCGAAGCAAAGCTAGACCGAATGGTTTCAAAGAAGTCTGAACGCCAAACAGTCTGGGACATTGGTCCCTCGGCATGAGATATGCCGGGGGACCAATGCTGAATAAGTGTCTCGACATTATATATAGTACGGTTCTTTGCTTTAATTCGGCTATGACTGGTCTTTTGCGGTCATTATAAACCTGTGTTCAATGAAAACTGATTTGCAGTACCCAATAAAACAATAATATTAAAATTTGAGGATTTGCTCGAGAATTGAAGAGGTTCCGATTTTTTACTCTTCTTGCTGCTTCCCCTATGTGTGTGGCCAATCACCTAAGGCGGTAATACACGGCCAGGAAAGTTTTTGCGCTCTCGCGCTTTAGCTTATGAAGCGTTCCCAGTTTTCCCACTTTTGTGAAAAGTAGAATAAATATGTGTGATATTTTATAATGGAATTCGCAGCGCTTGAAACATCTCAATTCACTCTGTGAAAATCCGTCACGTATTATTCTTTATTTACTTTGTCAAACATTTCACATGCACAAGAAACAGTTTCGTCTCAATTACATGTTCTTGATGCTTGCTCTAACAAACGCTTAAAACGCAATGTTGATGTGTGTCAATGTCCCCGAAATAATCGGCACAGCACTCATATCGGTTTAAATACTATACGTTTGACCACGAGTTCGCAGCTATCTGTCCTCAAGTACGAGCGACGCCGAATCTGCATGCACCCATAGTACTGGTTCGAAACATTTTCGCTCACTTATGAGATCGACCAGCGGTGCACAAACCACGTATTTTTCATGGTAGAATACAGAACCGTTGCCGTTGTAGTTCAAGAGCACGAGTATACACAGCCGTTACGAGTAGCTGCAGGCCGGCTCACGGAAACCTCTGCTAGGTAATGGCAGCACGGAGCTGCTGGGAGAGGAGGCATTTCCCAGGTGGAGAAGGGGAAACCGCGGGGAGAGGAATAATCGTGCTAACCTCAGCATAGATGCACCTTCTAAATCTGCATGTTTTTTTTTTTTTTTAAGATTTTTTAGTCCGTGAGTTACAATTCATCAGTCACGTATATAGGTGAACCGATTACTCAAAAATACGTTTCGATATATGCTTAGTTACTTAATTACATTATTTCTAATAAATAAAAGACATTTTAAGTAGTTTTTTTTTATTTTTATCAAATTAGATACAAGTGTGATATGGAGTAAGAAACGTATGTTTACACGGTTTCGATATCCAACGCTTACCTCGCATTTAGTGATACTCTATAATTTCGGTTTACTGGCATGTCATGAACAGTCACGACAAGGGTTCTCATTACGTTAGCTAAAGGCAACTGCGACGATTACTGTCTTTATCATGGAGACGATTTTCAGGTTTCTATATAATTTCGTTTCCTGTTTAGGACAAAGATCAAGGATGTCTGTGTTCATGACTGGCACCTGGGTCCAAAACTCTGAATCGGCCAATGTTTCATGCAATTTAGGGCAACGGTAGTCCCCTTCCCTGAACTATTTGACGGATCCTCCCAGCGACGCCCCCTTTCACAGAGAAGCGGCTTCCACAGTTTCTGCACGCGAGATCGCTAACACCACACAATCGGGTCTCCGGCCCCTTTCACTCCCCCTCCGCTCTTTCACTAACACGCAGACACACATGGAGTGAAGTTCTTTCTACGGCTGCCGGGGAGAACAAAGGACGCACCGTTCCACGCATCGAACGAAATCCACGCGTTTTGCGTAGCACAAAGAAGAAGTGTACGGCCAGTACTCCATTACCTCTTTGTGTCGAGCGTGCCGACCTTTTCGCGGGATTTCCCGCATCGCCGCAAACAAAACCCATAGTTGAAACCCCACCTCGATTGAAATGCAGATCGCGCGGCGTGAGACAGGGACGGAGAACACGGACCACCCCGAACGTCGCGGGATGCAGCCCGGCGCCCGGCAGGTGACTCCATCTCGCGGAGGTCTCGAACGTCAGCGACACTCCCTCCACTCCGAGCTCTCCCCGGGGGCGACCGGACCGTTCGTCTTGAACGGCATGTTTGGGCACGGTGGGTGAACCGGAGTTCGAACAATGGCTGGGGGCGGAAAGCTGCACGGCGCGTGCCCATTGTCGGCGCCAGAAGGGGAAAGCGTCGGCGAGGGGCAAGCTCGGCACCCGAGGTCGGGTTCAACCGGGCTTGTGGCAGCTTGGCGAGGCGGGTTCGGTGTTCGCTTGCCTTTTAATATGTTTGCCGCGCTACTTGAAAGTCAAGCCGACCGTGTTAGTAGCTACGGAATCCGAGGGGTCTCGTCTCAGGGAACTGTTGGCACAGGTACTCACGGTGGCTTGCGCGTGTACACAAAACTCCACAATCCTTTAAACGCGTTTTTGCTTGTTCGGGATTCATCGAGCACTGCAGTGTTTGCTCAGGGGATCAAAAGGCGTTTCGGAGTTGTCCAGACTAGAGGCCATCACGTTTCTTGTACCAGGCTGTGTACAGGCTGCATCTGCCACGGTTGATTTTTTATAATGTAATCTTGAAGTATATATAACGTTGGAGTTACATAAATGGTATGTAAAAACTTGTGTTAGAGGGATCTTACGTGTTCCGGCATATAATTGACCATATTTTCAACATAATGATTCCTGTCTTGTTGACAACTAGCGGCGTGGAGTGAGCGAATCCCGTAGCGCTCAACGCAATAGCAAGCCACATCTGTCTTAGGCCAGTGGTTGAAAAAAGTAGAAAGAGCAAAATACGCTCTGGTACCCTTATCTGATATCTGCTTTCTGATATCTGATATTTGATTGCGCTCAATTATTTTCTAAATTTCATCTGACAGACTCGTTTTGGTTCAGTGAGCCCGCACGTCAAAGACGAGATGTTGTGAATTTTATTTTTTTTATATTGAAGTGCTATGAATGTTTCGGGGCATAAAAAAACAAGGGCTTGAGATGATTTGAATGAAAAAAATGACGAGGTTAAAAGCGGAACACGAACACAGCGAGTGCTAAGAAGGAACAGCTACGATTGCCAACACCAGAGTATTTACTCCCCCAGTGAAACTGATAAATTCATTCCTTGGCTAACCAGTCCCTAATATGAATTACGTAAAGATGTAATGGCGCCGAAGCCCAAAACTGCAAGCCAGGAACGACCCAGCGATAACAAAGTCGGTATCTGAACGCCGTCAACGAGCGGACACCATTCACTAAAGTTGATCGAACCTCGGAACGAGATCGGGGTAGGTAGGCCATTTCATCAACGGAATTTTACGCTATTTATTTATTTATTCAAAATGCACTCAGGGCCATGAGGCGTTACAGAGGCTAGTGAGTGATGATTCACAATGATGACTATAGATTCACGAAATCTGATGGGACCATCAATGGTAGCGTCGTCTTTAGCATGGCCATTCTAGTCCACAATTGAGTCGGGGAGAAGAGTGTTTTGGTGTGCTGTAGAAAAACATCGCCGTCGGGTAATTTTGTTACTATAATCTAGTCTTGCTGAAGAATAGGTTTGCTGGAAAGAGAAGATATGGATTTAGCACTGGTGAAGAAAAGACTTTGTGTAGAAGGCAAAGACGACAAAGTGTTTGCTAGGTAGAAAATTGCGGGAGGGAAAGATTTGACTTATTTAGAGAAACACTGGCAAAATGTGATAATCAGGTTGAATGAATAATAAAGTACGGCTTTGAACCGTGTCAATACTGTCCGTGAATGTAAAAAGGCGAGGTACCAGATTCAAAATGCGTATGCTAATTTAGGTCGAACCAAAGAAATGTAAAGGAGCCGTTTTACGTAAGAAGGGGCGGGTCTGAAGTAACCACGAGGGTAACTCAAACTTAGGTTGGCAGAACACACTACAGAATGAATATGGCTCTCCTAAGAAAGGTTTGTAATTAGGAGAGCAGCGAGATATTTATATGCATCAGTTTGTTCTAAAGGAACCCTATAAAAAGTAACAGGAGGAACGAGAAACGAGGAAGGAGGGACGAGAAAGGAGGAACGAGAGAAGCGCATGCCTCTACATTTGTTCGCATTGAGGGATATCTGGCAAATTTTAAACTAGCTAATAGTAGAGTCAAGGTAATTTTGTAGCGTTATTTAGTCATGGCAAGATGTTGTTTTATCATAAACGACAGAGTCGTGTGCGAAAAAGCACATTGACGAAGCTACGTCAAGCGGAAGATCCTTGATGTAGATGGGGAAGAGTAGTGGGACCAAGTACTGGTTCCTCGTGGCACGCAAGATGCTAATGGAGCAAAACCAGAGGAAGAATCTTTAGCATAAACAAACTGATCACGTTGTGAGAAAATATATAATCAAGAAGAGTATGTTTGTGCCGAGGTTTCATCATAGAAGTATAGGAGCAATCGGTTATGCAGTACTTTTAATAAATAAAGTCAATAGTTAGGCAACGTTTCAAGAGAGAAATTTCTACTGAAGTCGTACTGCGCTTTGGTGAAAAATAAAATTTAATCTGGAGGAATAGATAGCTGTTTGTGAATTATGTGCTCAAGAATTTTCGAAGGTACAAAAGTGTGAAGAAAGGCCTGCAATTTAAAGGAGGTGATTTATTACCGCTTTTGTGGACATTTGATGACCATGCCGATTCTCCATTCCTCACGAACGTCTGCCATTTGTAATGATTGCTGAAACATATAGCTGAAAAAAAGTCTCGAGGAAATTTTCCTGCAGTGCAATATTGCCACGCGCATGGCCGAGCAAGCAGCGCCCACTGACGAAATTCTAGAAGATTCGTGCTTATTCTTACTAAGGGCGTGACTTTTACCATTTCGTCTTGCTTTCTTGTTCTCGAAAGTGCCTGTTCATTCTCACCCCGAATGCTCCATGATCGAACCTTCTGGGACCAATTTTCGCGATGCCGACGCAAACCAGATAAGCAGCGACCCGTGACCTTGTGGAGTCAATCTCGCTATCACTTGCTTTTACGCCGGCAAATCACCGCCCCCTTTTCTATTGCCTAGATGTTCGTTCTTTATCCTGTTTGGCACAAGTTCGCCGATTAAACCTTTATTTTGAGTGCACAGTTCATCCTCTCGTCAACTTCATTCGTGACATTTCTGGTGTAGGTGCAATGTACCGAAATTTTCGGTACATTGCACCTACAACCGAAATTTTTGTCGGTTCGGTTCCGGTTCGGGTTCACGGCTTTCGGTTCGGTCCCGGTTCAGTTCCGGGGATCCAAAAATAACGGTTCAAACCGGTTCGAACCGGTTCGAACCGGTTTGAACCGCTAAATTGAGAATATATTTTCCGCGTTCTTTTGGCAATATACACTATTTCCGTTGTGAAACGATTAACTATATAGTTTCTTCGATCGTCCGTGCAATTTACTTTTGTTCTTAGGTACCAAAAATATGAAATTCAGTTATTTAATTTTGACGCAAGAGTAGAAGAAAATCTACATTAACATACATAACGTCGTGTTCATACGACTCAATATCTATTTGTTTACGAGTAAAATATATTTTGCCTGAATCAAAATGTTTAAGTACAAGAGTAAAGAGTTGAGCTTGTTGGTACATACCTGTAAAAGGATCAGCTTCTAATTTAGAACTATACTGTATTTTCTTGTCCTTTCTTCGTGTTAAAGTAAAATTCTCAAGTTCAAGCTGATCTATTTACACGGTATAAAATGTTGTCGCGAAGTGTGGTATTTCGTCTAAAATACCCGTGATTGGTACAACTTTGTGTGTCAGTATTAAAAAAGAAATCATGTCATTGAACTAAGGAATTAATTACATCACATAAATATATGAAATGAGCATGCACCTCGTGGCCATATATCATGAAATAAGGTTTACGAAATACACTTCACAATATATATATATATATATATATATATATATATATATATATATATATATACATATGACGACCGAACTGAGCTAAAAGCAATGAAATTTTCGAAATGTAACAAAGTTTTAGGAGAACTTTTTTCAGGCTATCTTTTATAGAAACACCGAGCGGCAATCCAAATGCCTGTTGTTCTAACCAAACATTATTTACACTCAGCACCGCACGCATGCGACTAATCATGGAGCAAGGAGTAATTGCAATTGTTCACTCTAATATATACGCACCTTCCCACTCAGATCGAATCTGGCCCAAAATAGCGCTTGCGCAAGTGAACATTTTCTTATACAGAATAAGCTGGCATAGCCTGGCTGTTGAGGTTTGTTGTTGACAAAATGCCGGACAATTTAATTTGCAAATGAGCATCACCCTTGCTAATTGATGATTTTAACACGATAGCATTAACGAGCACATGTCGCAGAAAAACCGATGTCGGCGGCGTGACTCGAAAATCCTGATGGGTCGATAGGTTCATGACGTCAGAGCTACATACCCTAGCACAAGAATTTCAAACAACCCACAATGCTTACGTGAAACGTGATATCACGCGTGGAATGATGGTCATTAAAACATGATATTGTCACGGGTGGTGACCAATAAACAAGAAATAAACAGGAATAAATAAACGTTTAATGTGGCAAACTTGTGCCAAAAATAAAAAGGTACAAAATATAATATGAGAGCGTCGCGGGCGTCGAAGTCGGCGTAACAGCAGAGTCGAACGCTGGGGCGAAAAAACTGACTCCGCTCGCCTTGCGGAATCCCTCATGTACCCTCGTGGGTTTCTGGATCGTTCGGCGTAGAAGGTTCGGTGTGTAGAACATTCTAACCTCGAATCAGCAAGACGGTTCTCGAATTCACTAGAACATCAAATTACACTGTCAACAAAAATGTGTAGACGCGGCCAGGAATCGAACCCTAGCCTTCTGCGTGGGAAGCAAGCGCGATAACCGTTAGGCCACGCGCGCGCTGCCTACTTGGCCAGCGTCGCCCGCGGCAATATGTAATGCGAAATAAAGGTCACCGTATGTTTCATATGATTTCACTTTTGATAGTAATTCCTTTGCCTTAAAGAAAAAATTAAAAATTTTAGGCAGGATTCGAACCCACAACCCTTTAGTTGCGAGTCAGACGCTTTTCACTAGGCCACGCGAGGCACGCATGCGCGGCAAATGAGAATGCGATGCAAACGAGGCCCGCTGACGCGATCGCGTTCCACTTTTAAAGGCGAAGATTGAGCGTCCTTCAACATTCTTTTTTGTTTGGTAAAACGAAGTAGTATTTCACGTTCTGCTCGACACGGCAGCTACTTAATTGGACACTTTCTGACGGTTTGCGTGCGTAATCATCATAGTTCCACCGCGGGCCCCTGTTTACTTTCTTTTCGTCCAGCCCACAGACACATAAAACTGATGTTCACCAGATAAAAAAGGCAATAACAGACGTCCATATGTTTGAGAATTTATTTAAATTAGCTTCAAAATCAGAAATGTATGTAAGGCCGTCCCATATCACTTACAACGTGCCTGTCGAGGATAAAAACGCCGGAAAAGATTGGCAGAACCGCTTTCAAATAATTTGGGGGGCATTGTAATAAAATATATTTTATATTGATAAAAAAATGTACTTTATAAAGTTCACATAACCGCTTGAGAACGACGCGGAAGGACGATACTCGAAACTACGCGAGCTGTGGAGTCTACGTAAAAGTGTTTTTCTGTTTGCTGATTGGCAGTGTGAAACATCGGGTTGCAGGGTACGCTAAAAAGAACTCTATGCTCACATGATGAATTGGAAGTCAAATACACAAAATGTTCAAAAAGAGAGAGATAATTAATGTTATGTTTTCCAAATAATCCCTTCCAGAACGCCTTACTGCAAAAAGAGATGCGTAAAGATGCAGGCAATGATATTCATGATTTTACATAAATAGCGCGAAGGACAGACAAAGATTCTTGAAATCTCAGTATATTACATTTCATCAGCTTGCGTGAGCTCGAAACTTCCGAAATACTGTCTCGGGAGGCAAATGTTATATTCGGTTTTACCTGCACTTGTTTTGGGCCCTCACTTTACAGCGCTATGCTAGAATAGTCATGCGTTCTAACATTTCTCTAGGCTGCCATATCTCATCGCGAGACTGCTATAAATACTTCAAAAATTTACAATTAGGACATCTATGGGTAGTGTTGCGAACATTATATTTCACCAGAAAGCTGAACTATTTAGCATGGTATGCACGTGACGTTATCACACTATAGGCTGGTGGTCATTCTGATTCCTTCTTGCTGAGAAAGTCGAATTCGACGGTGCAAAAGGCACGCTGCAGGAGGTGCAAGCTCAGTGAAAGCAAAGTATTTGAAAGGCTAGTACCATTATTTTTAGTACATCGTCGTGAGGAACGGCGCCAGCGTCTGGCACGACAAAAACGTGCTTTTTGGCAAGAGCGCTTTTCCAATCAAAGTAGTTTCCAGGGTCACGCTTTTTGGTCTGCGCCAAAGATGCAGGGAAGAGGAACCTTTACAACACAGTATGTTTCTAAAACTCCCCCCCTCCCCCCCCCCCGGCCCCACACACAGACGCACTACTTTATACAGTGGTGCTGTTAAGGGCTAGTCATGCGTTACCGCCATCTATAAATGGCGACGGCAACCAGACAGCCGGCTTGCCAGTTGTTTGGTTGCCACCGTCGCTCATAAGTGGCGGCAACCCCTCCAGCCTTTCCAGTCTGGCTTGCCGACTTGCGGCCGGCCGTTACTTCATTACCACCATAGTACAGCATTTCTGGCCGTGGAAAGGCTGAAAGTATTCCTGAGGAAATGCCTCCTTCGTTTGTGTCTGTTAATTCGACAATTTTATTTGACACTTGTTAACCGCAACCTTTCATTGCTTTTATCTTGCACCCCGTGAAGTTTAAAGGGGTCATGAAACGATATTGGGTTGGAATGTGCATGACTTTTCCGAGGCATACTGGTCCCCTGGTCCAAGTGCACTCGCACAGGGCGCCACTGATTCAGAAGCTTCTTTGTCGCGGTGAAATTGCGAGGATTGAACGAGACTATTTTTTTTAGTCTTGCCTTCTCAAAGATTGATGTCGTAATTGTGGGGTCAAAACCACCCGCCTGTCGACAGTCGAGCGCGACTCATGGATTGGGCAGGAGAACTGTGTGAGCACCGTACATCGGCTCGTAATATCAATGCCTCGGCGGACACTTGGGTAGTGGCTCGTGTCCAACCACTGTGGTGATGAGAATATTCGAACTCTAACATAGCCTGGAGCTCCAGCACGCGTTTTCTTCCTTTAAAACTCCAGCGCGGGTGTATGATTAACGTTGGCGGCATAAGATAGGCACCAGGCCACGTGGCCGCTTCTGGCTCCGAGTTGAGGGGATGAACGATGCTCATATTTCTCTAATTTTTTCGGCGACTACCATTGCCTAGAAAAAAGAGCAAAGCCAAGTTCAATCAGTTATTAACGTTAGGGACTGATTCTGAGTGGTATTTAGTAATGTATAGAAATATGTTATAGCTCATTTAAACAAAATTCAGAGGGGTCGAAACTTGGGCAATAAGTTGAGAACGACGCTCGTGTGAGACTTACAGCGACTGCCACCGTTCGGCTGTTCCTCTCACGTCGCTAAAATATCTTTTTTTAGGTGTTCCTTCCGTACACACGTGTAGTTCTATGTAACGTCATATTAGTAGGTCGCATTTAGTCATTTCAAAACTTCTATTCTCAGGGACATCTTTCGGATATACTTCAGCAACAACGAAAAGATGTTTCAATGCCTCAATAATGTAAAATTGGTCTTGCTACATTTTTTTTGTACTTTCAATAAATAGTGTTAAGAAATAACCCGTGAAGTTGATAGGTTGCGGAAACATCCATTATTTTTCCCCTAATAACAGATCCAGAAAAAATGAAGGACAGAGACCAGCTCTCGATATCTCCTCAATTCGCAATTTGAACAAGCGGCCACGTGATCTGACCCTAATTATATACCGCCAGTGTTCATCACAGTCATGCCCTAGGCTGCAAGGGTTTGCAAAGCAAAAGCTTGGGCTGAGCTTCAGATATTGTTAGTGTTGGGCTATTGATTATCATATCTAATTGACATGAGCCGTTACCTTAATATTTGGCCATGCTGACTGTCATGAACCCGAGCACTCGACTAGGGGTTATGAAAATCGCTTACGTCACGGTGTCACGTGACTCTCGGTACGAAATCGTTATGTCATGTTACATCATGCTGTCAACAAGGTTAATACACCTAGTGACTTCCTCAGATTAAATCGATTTAACGCAGTGAGTTACTTGACATCACGAGGCCACGTGACATTACTTGACAACATGTATTGACACCATGACGTCACGTGACAACTTGACACATGATTAATCATAGTGCCAACAAAGGTGCCATGAAAACCCACGATTTATCATATGTTGCAATTATGTATATGACGATTCGATCAACAGATAGAAATACAGCCGCCAATTGTTTATTCCCATATGTTCATTTTGTGATACTAGCAAAGAAGAAAAAAAAATATTACTTTGAACCGTTTTGAACTGGTTACCGTTATATTTATTTTCGGTTCGGTTCCGGTTCAGTTCCCAGATGGCGGCGAAGATTTCGGTTCGGTTCTGTTCCGGTTCGGCTAAAAATAACGGTTCTGTTCCGGTTTTCGGTTCGGTTCGGTTCCGGTTCGACACCCTGCCGCGGACTCCTAGGACGATCACATAACTGAGATTATTTTTCCTTCGACGTGTATTGTCTCGGGAAGGCTGATCACTTTTAATATAAATACGATGAAACTGATAATGACAAAATTACTTCCCCTTTGAATGGTGACCCGAAGATTTCTTCATAGAAAGATAAGCCAACAGCTTAAAAGGTGCCATTTGTATTTTTATAGTTTTTTTTTCATTCGCGCTTGATATAATGATATACAGTGAATGCCTGGATTGTGAGACCGATCTGGTTCCACATTTTGCGGATGCGATTTGGATACGGATACAAAGTAGGCAGATGCGGATCGGATACGGATACGATAATGTAAAAAGTTTACGGATGCGGTTCGGATGCGGATAATCAAACTGTTATCCGAGCAGGGCTCTACAGAACTGAAATCAAGGAAACTAGACGAAGATCGCCCTAATTGTTGTCCCTCCGCTCCCGGTCCTCCGACGGGGTATCTGTCGGGATGTTGGGCTGAATTAAGTAGCGCACGTTCTCGGTAAGTTCTATCCAGAGGTTTAGCGGCCGTACTCCATGTTAATCTGCTGTGAGGTAGTCGAGGCTTCGTCGACTAGCTGGTGTCGTCCATTTTCACAAGCTAAACGGGGGTCCCCTCTTTCGTCTCGTTGTCGACTTTCTTCAAGTGCTCCGAGGTACGGGTTGGATTTCATGTGCCGGGACCAGGGTGTCGAACCGAAATTTTTATCGGTTCGGTTCCGGTTCGGGTTCACGGCTTTCGGTTCGGTTCCGGTTCAGTTCCGGAGAGCAAAAAATAACGGTTCAAACCCGTTCGAACCGGTTCGAACCAGTTTAACCGCAAAATTGAGTATATATTTTCCGCGTTGTTCTGGCAATATACACTATTTACGCCGTGAAACGATTAACTATATAGTTTCTTCGATCGTCTGTGAAATTTACTTTTGTTTTTAGGTACCCTATTAAAAATAACCCCTCAGCCTTGATGTGTTATGGGACCCTCTTAGCCCTTCAAACCCTTTAGACCCGTCAACCCTTTCGACCCGTCAACCCTTTAGACCCACAAACCCTTTAGACCCGTAAACCCTTTAGATCCACCAAGCCTTTAGACCTATCAACCTTTTAGACCCATTAGCCCCTCAGGAATTGAGTTCTGTATACTCCGTTTCATAATTAGTGTAAAACACTGTCAAGGCTACTAACACGCGCATGTGGCTTCATCAAGTGCAAAGGCGTGCACAAAGCTCATCATATAGTCACATGCCCGTGCCAGTAGCCTTGACAGCATTGCGTACCAAGTATGAAATGGAGTATAGGTGGTCACAAACCTCTCGAGCCAGTAATACAGCTTTAAAAAAGCTGCATGGCAGGCCCAGATGAATTCAAACAATTGACCAAGACAATATTTCAACGCAGGATGGAAGCAAAATTTTGTTTGAATGTTATACACAGAACAAACATTTGTACTTAAGTTGTAGGTCACACAACATAAAACGTGATCATATTCTAACGATTTGTTACAGCAAGTCGAGATAAACACAGAGATTTAGTGGCAGATGCTGCACGACGATGACCTAGCTAATTATAATGTAGGTAAGAACTCGGAACTTCTACACTTTAAACTTCTGTTTGGGTTCAGTGCCACATGTTCAGAAACACACTATTTTCAGCATATTCACTGCTATGCTGCAATAAGAAGGCATCAGTCAGCACTGGTTTACTAAAATAATGAATATCCCACTTTCGATGGCACCATCTCTTTAAAAACCGTAAAAGCCCAGTTTGTCATTCTGGAATCTCACTAAAAAACAAGTTAAGATGCAAAGTACAAAACACGAAATTATCTTCAATCAATATTCACGACCTGCACATTGGTTACCAAGCTCTGTTAAAATATTCATGACTGCTGTATCACATAAATTAATTACCATTAAAGGGACATTGAAGTGATTATCACAGAAGTTTGGGCTATTTGGTGTGCAGACATAATTAAAAACAAAACAGTGCAAAGACAAGGACAAAGTGAAAAGTCACCGACAGGACACAACACTGACTGTCATGTAAAGATTTATGTTGGCATTCAATATAAATAGCACACATGGCATACCAAATAAATGAAGGAAAACAATAAATACATATCACGTGTTCAATACAAGATTGTCACTGATTTGCCCTCCTCGCTTTAAGTATTGCCGCTCTTTATCAGAGAGCACGACTAATTACAAATGTACAGTTGCAATAAAAAAGTTCTTCTCACAATCAGTCCCGTTGACGGTAGGTTTGAAGTTGACCTCAGCCTTCAGGTTCTTGGTCGATATTCGAAGGTCCTCACTTCCGCACCTGGTCAGTTTACTGTCGAAATCCGTCGCTTCGGGAATTGGTCAGCTCACCGTCGAAGTTCGTCGCCTCGGGAATTGGTCAGCTCACCGTCGAACTCGGTCGCTTCAGGAATTGGTCAGCTGACTGTCGAAGTTCGTCGCCTCGGGAATTGGTCAGCTCACCGTCGAAGTCCGTCGCTTCGGGAGTTGGTCAGCTCACCTTCGAAGTTCGTCGCCTCGGGAATTGGTCAGCTCACCGTCGACGTCCGACGCTTCGGGAATTGGTCAGCTCATCGTCGAAGTCCGTCGCCTCGGGAATTGGTCAGCTCACCCTCGATGTCCGTCGCTTCGGGCATTGGTCAGCTCACCATCGAAGTCCGTCGCTTCGGGAATTGGTCAGCTCACCGTCAAAACTGTGGTTCAGCCCGCCGGTGCCTGCTCGGAGCATCGCCAAGCACAGCCGGTCGCTTGTTCGGATCGCAGCCAGATAGTCCTTGCCGCGAGCTTTACCAGCCCGAGCCTCTTCGCTCTTCTTCCACCTCTACTTCTTCAACGTCTTACAACATGACAACCAGCGTGCGCTTATATTGCTACGGTTATTGAGTTTCCTTGAAGTTTTTCAGTGAATGTATCGGTGCATTTTATGTACCTTGATTTTGTTAAACTCGTTAAATAAAACTGACTGACATATGCACACACATTGAATCAGGCTTGTGCCTATTACTTCAACTATGTAGTGAATTACAAATTTACATTAAAAGTAAATTGATACAATTCCTGGTTGTAAACGATAATTGATTATTTACATTGTTACTTAACTGAATTAGTTCTTGTTACTTTAAAATAGACACGCAAAGTCATAATTTTTGCTGAGTATTTTAGGCACTAATGATGTTGAATTGGAAATTGCATACAAATACAACTGGCAGGCTACAGTTTGTCTTACTTTAACAAACTTCTGTGAGTTGCTTGTAATTGTTTGACGGGTGTGTTTGAAGGCTCCACAGGCATTTAAAAAAACCTCTTAGAACTTTCTAAAGGGCATTTCAAACCCTTTAAGAAAGATTCTGACGTGGCCCAGAACGCATCGAGGAATTTTAAATAGCCCTTTAAACCTTTTAAGAAATCTATGTAGTCCCCCTTAGACCTTTCGAAAGGTTTTGACGGGCCCTTTAGACTCCCTTAAGGGGTACGTCAAACCCGTTAAAAATTCTTGAAGGCCCCCTCAAACCCTATAAAAAGATTTGAAGGGCCATTTAGACTTAATTTCAGTAGGGTACCAACAATATTGACATCAGTTATTTAATTTCGACGCAAGAGTAGAAGAAAATCGACATTAACATACATAACGTCGTGTTCATAGGACTCAACATCCCTTTGTTTACCAGTAAAATATATTTTACCTGAATTGAAATGTTTAAGTACAAGAGTAAAGAGTTGAGTTGTTGGTACATACCCGTAAATAGATCAGCTTCTAATTTAGAGCTTTACTGTATTTTTTTGTCCTTTTTTCGTGTTTAAGTAAAACTCTAGCTGATCTATTTACGCGATATAAAATGTTGTGAAGTGTGGTAGGTCGTCTAAAATACCCGTGATTGGTACAACTCTGTGTCGCAGTATTAAAAGTGAAATCGTGTCCTTGAACTAAAGAAATAATTACATCACATAAAATTATGAAATGAGCACCTCGTTTCCATATATATCATGAATTGATGTTTACGAAATACACTTCACAATATATATGTATATGATGACAACCCAATTGAGCTAAAAGCAATGAAATTTTCAAAATGTAACAAATGTTTTAGGATAATTCTTTTCAGTCTATTTTTTAATAGAAACACCGAGCGGCAATCCAAATGCCTGTTGTTCTAACCAAACATTGTTTACACTCAGCACCGCATGCATGCGCCTAATCATGCCGCAAGAAGTAATTGCAATTGTTCACTTTTATATACGCACCTTCCCACTCAGATCGAATCTGGCCCAAAATGGCGCTTGCCCAACTGAACATTTTCTTATACAGAATAAGCTAGCATAGCCTGACTGTAGAGGTTTGACAAGATGCCGGACAATTTCATTTGCAAATGAGCATCGCCCTTGCTAATTGATGATTTTAACACGATAGCGTTAAGAAGCTCATGTCACAGAAAAGCCAATGTCGGTGGCGTGACTGAAAAATCCTGATTGGTCAATAGGTTCATGACGTCAGAGCTACATACTCTCGCGCAAGAATTTCCAACTCACAATGCTTACGTGAAACGTGACATCGCGCGTGGAATAAGTGATTAAAACATGACATGTAATGCGAATGCCGTATGTTTCAAATGATTTCACTTTTAAAAGTAATTCCTTTGCCTTAAAAACATATAAAGAATTTTGGGCGGGATTCGAACCCACGACCCCTTAGTTGCGAGTATAAGACGCTTTTCACTAGGCCACGCGAGGCACGCTAGCGAGGCAAATGAGAATGCGATGCGAACGATGCCCGTTGACGCTATCGCGTTCCACTTCTAAAGGCGAAGCTTAAGCGTCCTTCAAGATTCCTTTTTTGTTAAGTAAAACGAAGTAGTATTTCACGCTCTACTCGACATGGCAGCTACGTACTTGGACACTTTCTGGCGGTCTGCATGCGTATGTCATAGTTCCGCCGCGCGCCCCTGTTTACTTTGTTTTTGTCCAGCCCACAGACACATAAAGGTCATGTTCACCACATAAAAGAGGCAATAGTAGACTTCTGTAGGTTTGAGAAGTTATATGTGTGAGGAACACATAGTCATTTAAATTAGCTTCAAAATCAGGAATGTATGAAAGGCCGGCCCATATCACTTACACCGTGCCTGTCGAGGATAAAAACGCCGGAAAAGATTGGCAGAACACCTTTCAAATAATTGGGGGGGGGGGGGGGGGGCAGTGCTTTAAGGTGGTCGGCCTTCTATTTATGTTGTCAAATATCCTGTTAGTAATTAAATATCTTTTACATTGACCAATATATTTTACTTTATAAAGTTCACATAACCGCTTGAGACCGACTGGGAAGGACGATACTCGAAACTACGCGAGCTGTGGAGTCTGCTTAAAAGTGTTTTTCTGTTTGCTGATTGGCAGAGTGAAACATCGGGTATCAGGGTACACTAAAAAGGACTCTGTGCTCACATGGTGGATTGGAGTCAAATACACGAAATGTTCAAAAAGAGAGAGAATCAATGTTATTTGTTTCAAAAAAATTCCAAGCAGAACGCCTTACTGCAAAAAGAGATGTGTAAAGATCCACGCAATCAAATTCATGATTTTACATAAATAGCGCGAAGGGCAGAGAAACATTATTAAAATCTTAGTATAAATTACATTTCATCAGCTTGTATAAGCTCGAAACTTCGCGAAATACTGCCTCCGGAGGTGAATGCTATACTCGGTTTTACCTGCACTTGTTTTGGGCCCTCACTTTACAACACTATATGCTAGAATAGTCGTGGCGCTCTAACATTTCTCTAGGCTGCCATATCTCATCGCGAGACTGCTATAAATACTGCAAAATTTTATAATTAGGACATCTATTGCTAGTGTTGCGAACATCACATTTCACCAGAAAGCTGAACTATTTACAATTTAGCATGGTATGTACGTGACGTCATCACACTGTAGGCTAGTGGTCATTCTGATTTCTTCTTGCTGAGAAAATCAAATTCGACGGTGCAGAAGGCACGCTGCAGGAGGTTCAAGCTGAGTCAAATCCAAGTATTTGAAAGGCAGGTATTATTATTCTTAGTGCATCGTCGTGAGGAACGGCGCGAGCCTCTGGCACGACAAAAACGTATTTTTTGGCAAGAGCGTTTTTGCAAACAAAGTAGTTTCCGGGGTCACGCTTTTTGGTCCGCGGCAAAGATGCAGGGAAGACGAACCTTTACAACACAGTATGGTTTTAAAACTCCCCTCTCCCCCCCCCCCCCCCCCCCCCCACACACACACACAGAGACGCACTTCTTTATACAGCGGTGCTGTTAAGGGCTAGTTTCCCCAGTGCCGTGTCTGTCAGCAAACAAATGGTGACACTAAACTCTGGAGGGCTACCGCCATCTATCAATGACACAGGCAACCAGACAACCGGCTGGCCGGTTGTCTAATTGCCGCCGTGGCTCATAGATGGCGGCAACCCCTCCAGCCTTTCCAGCCTGGCTTGCCGACTAGCGGCCGGCCATTACTTCATTCCCACCATAGTACAGCTTCGCTGCTCTTCCTTCTTCACCAGAGTGGAAAGGCTGAAAGTATTCCTGAGGAATTGTCTCATTCGTTTTTGTTTGTTAATTCGACAATTTTATTTGACACTTGTTAACCGCAACTTTTCATTGCTTTTATTTTGAACCTTTTAATGGGGTCATAAAACGATATGGGGTAGGAATGTTCATGACTTTTCTGAGGCGTACTTGTCCCCTGGTCCAAGTGTACTCGCACAGGCCGCCACTGATTCAGAAGCTTCTTTGTCGCGGTGAAATTGCTAGGATTAAAAGTGACTATTTCTTTTAGTCTTGCATTCTCAAAGATTGATGTCGTAATTGTGGGATCGACACCACCCGTCTGTCGACAGTCGAGCGCGGCTCATGGATTGGACGGGAGCACTGCGCGAGCACCGTACATCGGTTCGTAACAATCAATGCCTCGGCGGACATTTGGGTAGTGGCTCGTGTCCAACCACTGCAATGATGAAAATATTCGGACTCTAACAATGCCTGGAGCTCCAGTACGCGTTTTCTTCCTTTAAAAC
Source organism: Ixodes scapularis (assembly GCF_016920785.2). Classification (NCBI taxonomy): domain Eukaryota; kingdom Metazoa; phylum Arthropoda; class Arachnida; order Ixodida; family Ixodidae; genus Ixodes; species Ixodes scapularis. The sequence continues at coordinate 161,747,037 of NW_024609868.1, read as the reverse complement.
CCCAGCTCAGCGGTATGATTAACTTTGGCGGCATAAGATAGGCAACAGGCCACGTGGCCGCTTCTGGCTAGGGTGACCACCCGTCCCGCGACTCGCGGGACTGTCCAGCATTGAGGGCTCGTGTCCCGCGTCCGGCAAGAAATTCCCAGATCTTCAAAATGTACCGCACTTCACATTGTTGTAACATTTACTGCTCAAATTATGGCGCTTCCGAACAACGGGCAACGAGGAACCGCGGAGGTCGCTGGTAAATATGTGAATCTCGATGGTATGTCATTTTCTTCCAAACACTGCGGGAAGGAACCGTCGTTCTTTCAGGAGACTGACGCACATGCGCCGTTGTGCCTCTCCCCTTGATGGCAAAATATTGCAAGCGAAAATTGCTCGCCAAAAGCTGAAAAATAAACTATTGTAATTAGTTGCAAATCATACTGTATCATACGAAAGGGTTGTTGTTGAAAGCTTTTTTTTTCAGTAAAGACGGCCACAGAAGACAAAAAAACCTGCAACTCACAACTGTCAAAAAAACTACATAAGGTTTTATTTTTGTGTACGAGCATGTTAATATAAGAGTAAGTATCAACAGGAAACAATAAGCCGAAAAATATTTACTGTTTTAGAGCGCAGCTCTTAGGGGCCCGTTTACAGCCTGTGCGGCGTCGCCGTCGGCGTCGCCGTCGCCGTCGGCGTCGGCGTCGGCGTCGGCGTAACCGCGCCCCTCCCTCTCCTCCTCCTCCCCCTCCTCCTCCTCTTCCCCTCCTTCTCCTCCTCCCCTCATTGTGTAGTATGGTCCGGGCGGGTCACGTGACCTCGGGGGGAGGGGGTCACATGACCCGTTTCCAGCCTGTGCGGCGTCGGCGTCGGCGTTGGCGTCGGCGTCGACCCTCCCCCTCCTCCTCCCCCCCGCTCCTCCTCCTCCCCCCTCTTCCCCCGTCCAGGTCACGTGACCCCGGGGGGTGACTCCCCTCCCCCCGCCGAAGTCACGTGACGGCCCGCCCAAGGTCATGTGATCCCGTCCCCTCGAGGTCACGTGACCCCCCGGACCTCTGCCCTCCTCCTCCTCCCCCTCCTCCTCCTCCCCTCATTGTCTAGTATGGTCCGGGGGGTCACGTGACCTCGGGGGAGGGGTAAAGGAGAGGGAGGGGGAGCAGGAGGGGAGGAGGACTAGCAGGCATGATCACGAGGGAGGAGGAGGAATATACCCTCCACTCCTCCTCCTCAAGAGCTGCGCTCCAATTCGGCGTTACAGGAAATTGTAAACGGCTTTCACTTTTTTTTTATTTCCTTTTGATGGATTGGGGTCTGGTGCCGTCGATCTTTATATGTTCAACTTAGATACTTTTAATAAAATATTTACCATTACAAATAAACAAAGTATATCACTGTGAGTGAAACTTATCTTAGTTTAATTGCCGCGGAAAATTTTCAGGTGTATAATACGCTTTCGGACAGCACAGAATTTCGGGGCGTGCGCGTTGGTGAATTTCCCTTAATAGTTATTTCTTGAGTCGCGAAACTACCGTCCTCTACTTACTCCCCCCCTCCCCCGGGTCAGGGAAAAAAATAGCAAAGTCAAGTTCAATCAGTTATTAACGTTAGGGAGTTATCCTGAGTAGTATTTAGGAATATAATACAGAAATATTTTTATAGCTCATTTAAGCAAAATGCAGAACGGGTCGAAACTTGGGCAATAACTTGAGAACGACGCTCGTGTGAGACTTACAGCGACTGCCAACGTTCGGCTGTTCTTCATAGGTCACTAAAATATCTTTTTTTTTAGGTATTCCTTCTGTGCGCACATGTAGTTCTGTGTAACGCCATATTAATAAGTCGCATTTAGTCATTTCAGAACTCCTATTCTCAGGAACATCTTTCGGATTCAGTTCAGCAAGAACGAAAAAATGCTTCGGTGCTTCAATAATGTAAAATTGGTCTTGCAAATTTTTTTTTGTACTTTCAATAAATAGTGTTAAGAAATTACCCCTGACGTTGATAGCTTCTCTAAACATCCATTAATTTTCCCCTAATAACAGATGCAGAAAAAATAAAGGACAGAGACAGCTGTCGATATCTCCTCAACTCGCAATTAGAACAAGCGGCCACGTGATCTGATACCGCCAGTGTTCATCACAGTCATGCCCTAGGCGGCTAGCGTTTGGAAAAGTAAGGCTTGGGCTGAGCCTCAGATATTGTTAGAGTTGGGCTATTATCATATTTAATTGACATGAGCCGTTACCCGAATGTTTGGCGGTGCTGATTGTCATGAACCCGAACACTCGACTAGAGGTTAGGAAAATCGCTTACGTCATGGTGTTACGTGACTCTCGGTGCGAAATCGTGAAGTCATGTTACGTCATGCTGTCAACAAGGTTAATACATCTTATGATTTCCTCTAATTAAATCGAGTTGACGCAGTGAGTCACGTGACGTCACGAGGCCACGTGACATTACTTGACATGTATTTACACCATGACGTCACGTGACAACGTGACACTTGGTTAATCATAGTTCCAATACAAAGGTGCCACGAAAAACCACAATTTATCAAACATTTCAATTCTGTGTATGACGATTTGGTCAATAGATAGAAATACAGCCGCCATTTTTTATTCCCATATGTTCATTTTTTGATACTAACAAAAACAAAAACAAAAAGAAATATTACCTTGAACCGTTTTGAACCGGTTACCGTTATATTTTTTTTCGGTTCAGTTCCGGTTCAGTTCCAAGATGGCGGCGAAGATTTCGGTTCGGTTCAGTTCCGGTTCGGCTAAAAATAACGGTTCTGTTCCGGTTTTCGGTTCGGTTCGGTTCCGGTTCGACACCCTGCTCGCGGCGCAAGCCCAGTCCCCGGCTGAAGAAGGCTGTCCGTGGAGACGTCCGACACCCGAGGAACCTGCCGTGTTCAAGGCTTGCCAACGGAATTCGGTCCACTGCCGAAGAAGACCCACCAGTCGACGAGGCCGACGGTGAGCAGCCAATCGTCGAAGATTCCCGCCGCTGCCTCCCCCGTCGTTTACTTGCCCGTCGCCCCTCGAACTCCGGCGACCTTCCAGGGCGAGATCTACTAAGACGTCCAAGGCTGGTTGCAGCGATACGAACGCGTGGAGGTGAACAACCAATGGACCCCCGAACAGCATCTTAGAACGTCTATTTTTCTCCCAAGGGAACCGGGCAATGCTGTTTCGAAAAGCATGAAGCGTCGGTTACCAACTGAGATCTCCTTAAGGCAGAGCTGGGACAAAGCTTCCCAAGCCAGCAAAGACCGGAACGCGCCGAAGAGCAACTGCAGTCGAGGGCTCAAGGGCTAAACGAAAGCATGGAGAGCTTCGTCGAGGACTTTGTTCGGCTATTCAAGCGCGTGGATTCTCAGGTCGCAGAAGAAAGGAAATTGAGGGTCCTTATGCGTGGAGTCAAAGAGACGATCTTTGATGGCCATGTACGAAACCCGCCTACCACCGTCAATGAATTCGTAAAGGAGGCAACGAATATCGAGCGGGCCCTTGAAGCCCGTGCCGACCACTGACAGCGATGCCGAACGTCGCTGTTCCTGCGCTCGCTAGCCCAGACGTCGGTTCCACTTTCGCGGGTATCCAAGAGATGATTGGCGACGTCATCCCCGAGAAGCTAAAATTATTTCTGCCGGCTGCCTAACACGCCACCTTGTTCTCCGTCGCCGAAGCAGCCCGAGAAGAGGTTCAGCGAGCTTTCCAGCCAGAAGCTCCCGTCGCCGTGGCAGCACCGGAAGAGCCCACTCCCAACTTCCCAGCAATTGCGCGACGACGGCCGCCTCTTGTTGACCCGTATACGGCGCCACCGCGACGTGTACCTCTATAGCCGCAGTACTCCCGACGTCATGAAAACGTCAGTAGGTGCGCCCGGGACAACCAGCACCCAGGAAGTCCGACGTGTGGAGGACGGCCGACCGACGCCAGTTGCGCTACCACTACGGGAAAACGGACCACATTTATAGCCGATCCCCCTATCGAAAACTTGGGATGCGCGGGTTCCACCAGAACGACCCGCGCCCAAGGTACGGTAAGCGCCAACATGACATCACTGAATATATTCGCCGTCCACCGTCTCCTGTGGCTGCTTCACCCCGAGTGGCTCGGTTACCTTCACCACAACGCCCTGCATCGCCTCATTGTAGGTCCCGCCGTGGAAAGCCTGTCCTCCCTGCATCGCCGGGATAACTCAAAGCACCAATAACGGGAGGTGGTGTTGCCGAGCACGAACAGAGCCAATAACCTCCACCAACATCGGAGGGTTCCCATACTAGCGACGAGACGCATCGGAACGATGCTTCTGTGGTGTCGAATAACCTCGACGCTACCATCGACGGCCACGACGCGAAAGCACTCATTGACACCGGAGCAGACTATTCCGTTTTGAGGGGTAGCTCTCTTGTCGCCTTCGAAAAGTAGTGACGCCGCGGGATGACCCGAAAGCATGAACTGCCGTGGAACATCTCATCACACCAGTGGGAACGTGTACTGCACACGTGGACATCTATGGGAAGACCTGTCCAGTGAAATTTGTCGTCCTCAAGGACAGTTAGAGAGACGTCATCCTAGGCATATGCTTTCTGTGTGAGTACGGTGCCGTGATCGATCTTGAAGCAAATTGGTTGTCGCTGCGAAAGCCCGCCCAACCTCCGGAGGGATGCAAAATGACGCCAGCAGCCTTCCGAGTGATTGCGGACCACGTGAACCTGCCGCCGCGGTCAAGTGTTCTTGAGCCCGTCGTCACCGATGCATTCCCCTGCGGGGAAGTTCTTGTGGAGGACGACGTCCAACTGCTTCTCAGAAGAGGAATAGGCTTCGCAAGGGGCTTGGCAGAGCTGCAGGATGAACGCACTGTGGTGCTCGTGACGAACTTCGGGCAGGAGGCGCAGCACTTCACGAAAAGTGCCGCAGTAGGACACGGCGATGAACTTCAGAACACCGCCGAAATCGCCGCGATCTCATTTGAGTTTGTGGCGAGAGCGCATCTGGCTGATCCCGATCTTTCTAGAAAGCGAGTCACGTGATACTGTGTGCGTTATATATGCCGCCTACCGAAGAATGAAGGGTTCTTTCTTTCGTTTCCCAAGCTATCGGTGTTCCTGTGTGTCATTCTTGCAGCTACACCAGCGCGCGGCGCAGGCTATAACGCTACAAGGCGTCAGAAGCGGAGCACGACTAATCCGTAGCTGGCTCATTAGCGAAGACTGGGGGCATCGGCTCGCAATATACGAGCGATGGCATATGGCGGAAAAACCACGGTTCAAAGAACCTGGGCGGAATGTTCGCCGTCCACGCACCGCCAAGCTTCGACTTCGAACGGATTTCGGAGTGGCCTGCCTGAAGCCAGCAGTTTGTCGATTACCATCTTGGACAGGGACTCAACGAACGAAGCGAAGAGGCCCAGTGACCAACTTTCCTCTATACCATGGGAAAGCAAGCGCGACAATTTTTTCGAACCTTTGCTCTTTCCGTGCTGACGCGAAGAAGTACGACGTGCTTAAGAAAAGTTTCGATGACAACTTCGTCGTTGCACGTAACCTGGTGTACGAGAGCGCATGTTTACACCGACGCACCCAGGAACCAAGAGAACCTTTCGATCAGTTCGTCACCACTTTACACACCCTTGCGGACCACTGCGAGAATCAAGAATTTAAGGAACGTATAATCCGAGACCGCTTTATTATTGGTCTTCGAGCTGCGAAGTCCGGAGACCTCGGCGCCGTCAAGAAACACGGATGGCCCAAGACAAAAGACTGCTCACCCCCTCAGCGCACCTACAATCAAGTCACGGAGCGAGACGACGACGGAAAGTGTTCTTACTGCGGACAACGTCCTCACGCCAGGGCTGTCTGTCCGGCAAAATTGGCCAAATGTTACTGCTGCCTGCCGTAGCACCCAACATTTCGCCGTAATCTGCCGCAAGGAAACTGCTCCTGACCCAAAAGAAGGTACGACCTTCATGTCTCCAAAAAGGTGATGGCGCGTATTTTGTTCGGTCGGTGAGCGGTGCAGGTTCGAACGCAGCTGGGGTTAATTCAAGTACTCGTTAAAGGTACCTCAGTATTTTCTAAAGTACACCCTGGCGCGGAGGTTTCTTTAGTGGCGTCCACAATCTTCGGACTGCCTTCGGCTTTAGAGAAGTCTGACGACGTACTGACAGGTCCTAGCAATGAGCCCCTGAATGTTCTCGGGAAGTTCACTTCCACCATACAGTGGAAAAAAAAACTCAGTGAAACAGTGCGTATATGTAGTCACTCTGTTGCGCTCCGTTCTACTCGCGCTCCCCGCTATCGAAGCGTTAAATATGATTAGGCTTGTCAACGCGGTCACCACGAGAACGTCAGTTGAAGCCTGCTACCCACAGCTCTTCAACGGCTTGGGGACGATGGCGGGAGGCTATAAGCTGAACTTAAGGCTCGATCCTGTTCCGTTTGCGATTTACACGGCGCGTCGGATGCCTTTCGCTTGCGAGACGCTGTTAAGCAAGAGTGGGAGCGAATGGAGCGAAACAAAGTCATTCGCAAGTGGATGAACCGACAGAGCGGTGTGCAGACATGGTACCCGTCATGGAACCGTCATGAGAAGTACGAGTTTGCGTTGTTCTAAACCAGCTAAATAAATGCGTACGCGGAGAACGGTGCGTTATGCCCACGATAGACGACACCCTGGGTTTGCTAGGTGGGGCTACTGTGTTTTCCAAGGCCGACGCAATTTCAGTCTTTCACCATTTTAAGCTGTCACATGAAAGTGAGTTGCTTACGACATTCATAACGCCATTCGGAAGGTACTGTTTTGAGAGAACTCCGTTTGGCATAACTTTAGACCATGAGTACTTTCAAAAGAGAATGTCTCAAATATTAGGGGGCATTCCAGAAGTGGCTAAACTTGGTGGATGACGTGCTCACCTTTGACTCTGAGAGAGCTCAACACTACTAGCGTTTGCGTTGAACCCTGGATATGCTTTGTCCAGCTGGAGTTGCCCTGAAGAAAGAAAAGCGCGGATTTGATGTTACCAAGATAACATTCTTGGCCTGTGTGCTGAGTCATGACGGAATTAAACCAGACCCGCAGAAGATCCGCACCATCCAAGAAATTAGAGCACCTGCCAGCACCACGGAGGTACGAAGGCTACTGGGAATGGCCAATAACCTGTCTAGATTTATTTCCAACTTGGCCGCGAAAACAGAGCCCTTACTTCAGTAGCTTTTAAAAGACTCGGAGTGGGTCTGGGGACCAGCCCAGGTAAAAGCACTGCCATATCTCAAAGACGTTATCTGTTCACCCAAGGTCATGGCTAACTAGAATGCCAGTTATCCAACCATTCTTTCTGCCGAGCAGCAAAAAGATTCGGAGGGTACATCACTGGTTTCGATGTGTAATTCGAGACCGGTCCTAAGCCACTGGTCACGCTTTTTAGGGTAATCGCCTATAGACCTGTTGCCGCCTCGAATTCAACATTTCTGCGTGAGATTAATGCGTTTAAACTACACCGTTGAGAATGTGCCCGGTACTAGATTTATGTCGGCGGACGTAGTGCCTAATGCACCCCTTCGACATCAGCGATTCGGTTGTAATTTTCTTGCTGTAAGCGAAGTGACCAAGTACGTCGAGGGCTGTGTGGTCTATGTGGTTGAGCCCGACAACTTCGAAAAAGTCTAGAAAGCTCAGGCAGGGGACGAAGTCTGCCTGACCTTGGGGGCATTCTGCAAAAGCGGGTGACCGAAGTCTTTTACGGTGCCAGGCGTCTTGAGACGATATGGGAAACAAAGAGCCACGCTGACTCTTTGCGTAGGGATGCTCCTAAAAGGGAGAAGGCTTTTGATTCCCATGAGTTTATAGATAATGTCTCGAAGCATTTGCACGAGGGCTATCAAGGGATCGGGATATGTAGAGCGAGAACTTGATACTCAATGAGGTGTCCTGTCTAAGTTCCCAGCTTGGTAGCTTTGCAACCAGTTGTCGAGTATGTGCTGAGTGGCGCGACCAAAACGCTAAGCCGATGATTTCGACAGAGACACCGCAAAGACCGTGGCAGAAAGTAGAAGTAGATTTGTGTCAAATGAGAGGGTCCTACTACCTAATTGCCGTTGATTACTTGTCTAGGTACTAAGAAATCGCTCTTCTGTCATTCACAAAAAGCGCCAATGTCATTCTGCATCTGAAAGGTTTTTTGGGACAGAATATGTTTCTGGAGAATTTAAAGCGTTTGCTCGCAAGTACGGCTTCCGTCGTGTGACATTAAGCCTGAAGCATGTTTATTCCAAAGGGGTAGAGATATTGTTCAAAACTGTAAAATGCGTTACTGCAAAGGCAGATGACGCCTACCTTGCACTGCTAGCTTACAGGGACACCACAGGTCTCTTGGTAAAAGTCGAACAGAACCACTGATGGGCTGGCGCCTGCGTATTACACTTCCTTTGCACTCTCAAAGCCCCCCAAGCAGTGAGCCAAAACAAGGCGAGAAATAAGGACTGTACGTTTCCAGAGACACCGCGCTCACGTTTTGACCGCCGCCATGCAGCCTGTCAGCTCCAATCCCCGAGGCCAGGAGCCTCTGTTTTGGTAAAGGAATGCAAGCAAAAGGCAACAGTCCTTCGTCCGGCCAATATACTAATAAAACTGAGCAGGTGCACCACACGGTCACACACACACACACTGGCAGTAGCACGTTTAGCTAAAATCACGAACGCGCACCAACATCCGCCGCTGTTGAGAATAAATCATGGGCAGAGTCACGATGTCGCCACTGATGCCGTCGCCGCGGGTGCACCATGCGGACACATACTCACTGTCAGTAGCGCGCTTAGCGAAAACCACGAACGCGCAGAACGAACATCCGCCGCCGTTGAGAAATCCCGGGCAAAGTCACGAAGTCTCGGCGTCCTATTCGCTCACTGGTTGCTTCTGAAACCGGACGGACAAAGAGGCGTAAGAAACTGGTCTCTGAAAGATATTTTCTTTTTATCCACACACCCAGCTGCTCTGAATGATACAGGTCGCACGCAGGGAACGGGAAGGCTACACTGAGCATCTCTTCGCGGCCGCTGCTCGTTGACGGAAAAAGGAACCGGTTTTCTTTAAAAGAGCAAAACGACCTCCTCACATTCTCCCCATGAACCCAATCCGAGAAAGAGAGTGTGAGTGGGGACTCGTTCATAGTACGTTCTAGGCACCAAAATTACACACCCCGTCCTCGGCTTCTCTCGGCTTCCCCCTTTCCTCAAATTGGCTGCCAGTGAAATTCGGTAAACGGGGAAACAAGTCACTCGTTTCCGGCAACATTTCCAAGAAAACCGGGTAGTCTGGTAAACGAAAGTGGCTGTCGGTCGCATTCCAGCAAAATCTGGAAACCCGCTGCCCGTGAAGTTCCAGTGAAATCTGTTTGCCGGCAAATATTCCAGCAAACACTGGTAAACTACGCTCGTTTCGGATGAAAACGGCTGAACTTTAACAGCTTTCATCGGATGTCCCTGGAAGTTCACCGGTTGTCAATGGAAGTTCACCAGATGTCACAAGATGTTTTTACAGCATTTTTCAATAGGGCAGACCTATTAAAGTGGAGATTTGGGCCGGTTGGTTCGTTGGAAACAAAAAGCACCGAAAAAATACAGGGACGCAGATGAAGGGAAACAGGACAAGGCGCACTCTCAACTGAAGTTGAAGTTGCGGTAGACCTCTGTTTTTCGTGGTCGAGACGCGCTCAGGAGTGATTCTTGAGAAACAGCGTGGGTGTCTGATTGTCTTGAACCCTGCAAAAAACCACCATGAGAGTTCCGACGGAAGTTATGAGATCCGAAGGGAGGTACCAAGCTATAATGTGCAATCTTTGTTGCCTGCTACTCCTGAAACTCGTGTCGCGCGTTAGTATTCGTTGCGTGCTACGTCTTCAGACTATATGTCAAGGTACGGACGCATGGTCCGAAAAAAGTTACGCTGCGAAGCTGGCAGCTAGTCTGCTCAGTAGGTGTCAACTTGCTTGCTAAAAAATCTTTTTTTTTTTTTTGGTACCAGGCAGAGTTTCATAAATTGATATTTGCGCGCCAGAAATAGCTTTGTTTAAAGTGTTTGATTTAGGCGCCTAGCAGTCGGGCGCCTCAAGATTGTTGGGATACGACCTTAGCCTAGAAGGGAGAAAAGTATATGACGACAACGCATCTGATTTACCCCGATGTTTTTAGAATGCGAGTCACGTGATACTGTTTGTCTTCTATATATGGTTTTTCCCCCGACATCCAAGACATGTAGTATTTCATCCCACATGCAAGCCTCGTGAACATACATCGGGAGTCCCTTGATGAGCAAGGCATAGCGTTATTCCAAAACAAGGCGGGGATGTCCCCAGACGTCTTTTTATTTTATTTTTTTTTATTTTATTTCAAAATACTATCAGTCCCTACATCGGACTATGATAGGGAGGGCATGAACAAGAACTTGATAAACACTGAAGGAAAAAAGTAATAAGAACACAACAAAAACTTTACAACTGCATTCGTTGCAAACCTGTCCTAAAAATATATTACTGAAGAATCATTCAGCGCTGGGAAAGAATGTAAAATCAATACAACAATGAAAGAATGACGCTGGCAGGAAATCATGACGCGACAAAAAGAGAGAAAAGTAATTAAATAAACATGCAATTTCAAGGATTGCTGCCCACGTCATCAAATGCAAGATATGAACAAAAAGATTCCAGCGATTGACACGATACTGCTTGTTCTGGGAGAGAGTTCCACTCGCTTATCGTTAGGGGAAAATAAGAATACTTAAAACAGTCTTTTAAGCAGCAGGGCTGGTGAAGGGCACGACTATGTTTGTTACGTGTAATTCTAGACGCATCGGGAATTAAGTAAGCTGTCTTGTCTATCTGTAGAAAATCATTAAGAATCATGTAAAGCAATTTTAACTTTTTTCTGTTTACACCTAGTATTTAGTAGCGAAAATTTGGCTCTCGTGTACAAAGCCGTTGGCAAATCTAATCGACGATATTTAGAAAATATAAAGCGCAAAGCGAGCCTCTGCACTCTTTCTAATTTAAGGACGTCTTGCTTAGTGTGGGGGTCCCAGATTTCGCATGCATATTCCATAACCGGCCTGACGAGCGTTTTATATGACAAAAGTTTCGTGTTAACTGAACTCAGTTTTAAGGACCGTCTTAAGTACCATAATTTGACGTTCGCTTTTTTAACAACATTATCTATGTGCGTTCCCCACCGTAGATCGTGAGAAAAAGTCACACCCAGATATTTGTATTTGCTAACCTTTTCAATCGGGTTTCCTTATAACTCATATGCAAACACACTGGGTTTAGTTTTCTGAGTAACTGTCATAAGGTGTTACGTGTCGCCATAAGGTATTTATGGCGAGGGTAGTAACCCATCAAGAGCATCAATTTGCTCAGAAGAGCGGGGTGAGCATTGACTCTAGATTGTCCTCTTACCACAGTTACGTATTCCTGGCAGCATGCGGAATCGCCATCCAACAAGTTATAAAAGATCCCCGGATTTAAGTCGTATTTTGGTATGTTGACGATTCCTTGATGCATTGTAATAAGGAAGCGGACGCGCCAATTAATGGATGCCAAGAATACGCCATGATATGCGTTGAACAAAGATGAATGGGGATTCACGTTCACCCGTGAACTACCTGTTAGTAAAACAATTAGGTTTTTCGATCTTAACTTAGATTTCAAAGCAGGAGACATTTGTTGGAGACGTGAGGATTGTTCCTGCAAAGAAGTTCTACCGTTCGACTCCGAACTTTCAAAAAACGCAAAGAGAGAATCGCCACCACAGCACTAACATCCGCCTGAAAAAATTCATGTGCGCATCAGGTTCATAGAAGTCTAGACATACAAATATTAAGGCTACTAAACTGGATATCCGAACGCGCTTCTGACCGAAATACGCGAAACGAGTCTGAAGAAGTTAAAGCGCGGTCCGGGAGACGTACAAAAAAAAAATGTCTGAAAGCCTCATAGTCGTAGAGCAACATCTTGAAAGCATTACCCACAGGCTAAAGAATTTAACAGGCCGTCAAGGGGTGCATGTCGTGTGTTCCACTCCGAAAAAGGACTATTCCATATGCGGAAAAATCAACAAGTCACAAAACGCAGACGAAAAACAATGTGAAATAGCTCACAAGAACAAATATGTCCAATGTCAAAAACAGGTCATCCATAAGATTACTATGACTAGCGCGAAATGTTCTATAGGCCAAACCGAACGCTGTATAAACAATATAACAAGAAATCCTGCAGCTTCTTTACGAACCTTAACAGCAGCAGGGCACCCAGCAGCTCACTACCGTACTATCGTGGACAATATGAGCTGAAACAGCGCTCCGGCCTGTGCACGGTACTACCTGCGCCGCCTGTCGCATCGCTCCCGAAACACGGCGGACGCTGAGGCCGAGATAAATTATCACTTGCGCTCACTGCGCCACTGCGCTCCTCCGGCCGTCTGCTAGCCCAGTGTTCACGTCTTCAGCTACCATGAATTTCAGTTTAATTCAAGAAATCGCCGAAGTGGAAAATGCGCTGTCACGCTCGTAGCTCCTCGAGGAGCGCTGCCTGACGAAGCTGCCTTGGCCCCTAAAAGGAGCCGATATGAATATCATCGAAAACATTTGGAGGCGCATCAAGGTAGCTATGTCACGGCGTCCCCTCCACCGCGCCACTGCCTACAAACTGTGGAAAGCAATGGGAGGTGAGTGGGAGTGGCTTCGGGGCTGAGCCAGACTTCGTGGCCGCGCTCTATGATTTCCCACCAGACAGGATGAGAGTCGTGGTCCGGAGTCAAGGGAGAATGACGCGGTATTAAATTATTTTGCAAGTTTTACTGCATTTTGGGACCCCTGAACTGGACTTCTGCCGATTGGAACAAAGCTTGATCTTACGGTTGTGGCACCCTGTTTGACGCCGTTAACCACGCATACTTTTGAGGGGTGCCTCCTTCATCCCGATCTTCTTGTATAGTGCAGTTAAACTTCCACGTCGACTATTAATCTTTTATGTCTGACAATGTCCTCTGCAAATATTTTTTTGATTAAGTTTCAATCTCCTTCTCTTGACAAACATATGACTGTTTTTCCCACCTTATTAAGGCTAAAAATTCGTAAACAAAAAACTGGTGTCTCGTCAGCAACTTGTTTTGCTTGAAACAAACATGTGAGCCCAGTAATGAAGAAATAATATTTTTATACCTTTTCATACTAATCAAGGTTACAAAACCTTCTCAGTAACTTGTATGCTTACCGTTTTTTGAACATATGTGATCAGTGAAAGGGAAAAAAATAATAAATACATTGGAGCCGGACTAAATCCGGCATACAGATTTTGGCCTCTATTTTACGATGTCCCCGTTTGTGCATGCACCTATAATCAAACAAAAACAACCTGCAGCGTATTTTGATATGACTTTCAAAAACGGTAATCGCAGTTGAAATTTAGGACACTTCAATATTTTTTCTTCCCGAGTCAGCGTTTTTTCTACGGGATTTTACGCGATACAGTAAAGTAAATCAATCCCAAAAGGGGAACGACAAGTATAATCTTTTGTTCTCGCAAGCCGGCCGTGTCGCGGCGGTCGCCTATTGTTCGCCGGGACCTGGCGGTAGCCGCCGCAGGAGCATCGGGCAGCAATGGCGACGAACAGCAAGGCGGACAGTGTCCCCGTAATGATTACGACGGAATTTAAGGTAGTTACGAGTTCGGAAAATTCCTTCGGAAGCCGGTGCCGCCGGCTCAGAATCATCGCGAAGTAATAGCAACGAACAGCACAGAGGACAGTGGGCGACTAAGAATCCAGAAAGCTTCTTCGGTAGCCGGTGCAGAATCATCGGGGGGAAGCAGTGGCGATTAGCAGCACAGCGGACAGTGTTCCCGGGGTGATTACGACGGGGTTTAAGGCAGTTACGAATCCAGAAAGCTTCTTCGGTGGTGCCAGTATGACGAAGAGAAAACTGTTTCATGAATCTGGCCGCGTGTGCGACGTGAAGGAGGTCCGTTTCGACGGACAAGTGGATGTCACGGAGCGCCATACTCTGCAAACAAAATTAAGCGCGCCCGCAAAAAGGTTTGTTGGCGTTGAGTGGACTGCGGTAATTATTACATTTATTTCTGAGTCAGCTTGACAATAACTGGGCGATTTTTTTTTCGCGCCGTTCCGCGATTCTTTTTACTCTCTTCCTATAGGCTGTTGGAAACATCCAACGGTAGGCTTAGGAGGGCGACCGCATTCCGCTTCTCGATTTCGGTGAAGTATTTGCAGCATACTTTAGAGTTTGCCGTCGGTGTCGATGCTGTTCCATCGTCGCTAGAAGAGAAAAATATGTTAATTGTAATATTCGTCAGCAGCTTAAACAAAGCGCGAACTGGAAGTTAAGAAACACCATGCACTAACCTGTATGGACGCACAAGTCGTACCCAGGTCGCGCAGTACTCCGCCTCGTACGGCTTCGAAGGAACGATGTATACTTCGTGCCGTGCGCGATCTTGCCGACCACGCAGCAATTGTTGCGGCTTTCTTGGTGCAGAATAGCCATCTCAGAAATTACAGCCCTAACCCACTACAACGCACAACCAACGCAGCGACTGGAAGAAGATGCCCGATGCAACGGACCCGTTTGCCACTAGGGGCGCCCTGGTCGCATGCCCGCTGTCGCGCCCACAGTTGTCGCGCCCACAGTTGTCGCGCCCACCCTCTCGCTTGCAGACAGCCGGAAGAGCGTTGTGGCCCAGCGAGCGCAAGTGAGAAAATATCCCGGATTCAGGGTGCGCCATGTGTGCGGAGCAAGGCGACAGGCGGCGCAGGTAGTACCGTCCGCCGGCCGGAGCGCTTTTTCAGCTCATATTGTCCGCGATAGTACATACCAGCGTGAAGTAAGACTAGACGAAGTTGACATTGTTGGGCGAAACAGAAACCAACTCGCACGCGAATTACTGGATGTTATAGCCATCAGGGACGATGGGGAGGAATGTCAGTGCCCCTTTAGTTTCACTCCACCACAAGGGTAAAACCGCCTCATCCCAAAAAGCAAGAATTAAAATGTGGCTTAAAGGAAAACAAGGATCTAAAGAATAAAAGAAAAAGATTCTGAAAAACTTATTTACTCGAAAAGAGAAAAAGAAAAAGAGGAGCATAAAACAGTTGGAAGTCCAGCAGTGTGAATGGTGTTTTTTGTGTGTGATGTCATATTTATTCAGCTGGCACGTTGCCAACATAGTTCGTACTCTGCCTTTTTCCCCAGCAGCCAAGGCAGCTATACAGTGTCTGCTAGTGTCATGCTGGAAGGACTGGCAAACCTCCTACTAGAGTACGCAGATCTGCTGCTGCTCTCTTTTTTTCTATCTTTTTCGCTGAGCTTTCTTATCTAAGTCTGTGGTGTTCGTAGCTCACTTCTGTTGACAGTGTTTCGGCGGGGGCGCTAGTTCGTACAGCTCAGGCATGCACACCTTTTAACAAACAGGCCAACTTTCGACTCCCAAGGACTATAAAAAAAACGACTGGGTGCCCACCCAGCGTTGGGCTAAAGACGCGGTAAACAACACCCGCCCTTTACGAGACTCTTCCGCTTGCATACTGCATGTTATAAATCTTTTGAGTTTAAAAGTTCAGTGTACTGAAAATGCCTTTCAAAAGGAAACTTCGTGGTGTGTCGTGCATGCGAACGCTGTAGCATATGCACTATACACACCCCATAGCGACTGCGTAGTCGAGCAGCACACGAGCGGGGAATGCGTCCGCGTCTTCTTCTCAGCACCTGGTGATGGCGGGCAGTGGGCGGGAATAGGGGATGTGACGCCACATGAAAATTATGTATGCTATTAGAGTTTTACAAAGGTCGACCATCGATAGTTTTACAATAGTCTATTGATAGCATACTGTCGATAATAGTACCCATTGTATACTCTTGTTATTAGTATTTAGAGTTTTACGACAATATACCATCAATAGTTAAATTTAGCTTCTACTATAGTTAGTATCGATAGCACTATCGATAGTTTTGCATCACTACATGGGAGTCCACGTCATTTGTTGTTCACATATCTGCGCTCTTGAACATACACGGCGAAGGTTCAAGTGGTTCAAAAAATTTCGCTTTGTGTATAATGAAAAAGCAATAATTCCCACCTAGCAGCCCAACGGTCTAGGCCCTAAAATATATCTGTTGACCTTTGACCTGGAGTGCAATGAGAGTTACGCGCTCGGCGGAGCAATCAAAGGTCTCCCTTTCATCGCCTGACCCGGCCCCCTGCGTCTGTGTATGGACGAACGCATAATCACTTGGCTAAAGATAGATAAAGTACCGGTCCGACGACCACTTAACGTCCACTGTACTGTCAGCTGAGGAATGAAAGGAGTACATGGTCCTTCCCGAACTGAAAATCGTGAGCCCGTCACAAAATAACCTGAAAATTAATCCACGGATCCGAACCGAGAGATAGCATCAGTCACTTTCGCTACTCATTTCCTTCCAGAGTGACTAATCCCTGCTCTTCGCGTTTAGGGAGTGGTAGACAGCTTAGACGCTTAACACGCAAGAAGGACGTAAAGAAGTGAGATGAAAATTGAAGGGGGAAGAGAAGGAAAGGCGATAAACCTACTACCAGTTAGAATTTATTTTTGCGCGTCGGGCCTCAACCGAGCTTTCGGTTTCACGTAAAGAGATCCCCAGGTGGCAGAAATTAATGGTTAGTCCTCCGCTGCGAAGTGCCAGATGTCCATTGTTGGGTTGGCACGTAAAACTCGCAAATGAGATTTTGGATGTCTAAGTTTATTTTAATGCATTGTTTTCAACGAAGGTTACTGACTAACAATTGCTTGGTAGTTGTTTCGAGTCCCGTCGAGTGTTTCCCTTTTATATTCATTTCTAATGGGCCTTATAGGCTTATATATTATACATGTGACTTTGAGCTCTTTAATTTGGCTGATAAAACATTAAGTAACAAAACAGAATAAACCTACATTTATGAACAAGCGATGTAAGTCCTCATTATCCCCGGTATTTATTCTTATTTTTTTAAAGTAAGAAACTGATACTTCCCTTCTGGATTTCGCGCATAAAAAAAGGTAAAGCTCAGAACTTGGTCCTTCGAAGAGCCTCTGTCGACGACCCCAAAGTTCCTCAGTTTGACTTGTCCATGGTTGGATGCCCTTCCCCAACGTAAGCGTTAAACAGTCACGCCCTCCACAGTTTCTTTTTTTTCTCTCGCGCAGATTTTGGTCCTCTTTTAGTCTTGATTAACGATCGACTCGCAAATCTAACGACAAATGTATCCGGATCTTTGCGTAGCCAAGCACCTCGTCGTGTCCGAACGCGAAGGCACTCCGTTCGGATTTGCAAGGATCATTGAAATCTCGAAACAGAGCTCCCCTGCCTTCGAGTAGGGCGTTCGGAAACCTCAAACTGTATCCTACTGAGATACGGCCACATTTGTTTGGAGAAAACGGCTAGGGTGCCCGTTCTTTGTTTTAAGCTAGCACTGGTTTGTGGTACATAAATAGAGGGCTAAGACTCTACCGGAACGACTCTCCTTTCGGGAATTTTATTTCCCCCGGAGAAGGCAATAAAAAATAAAGCAGTTAAAAATAAATTGGTACGAGGGGTTCCTATGTAAGTAAGTGACATATTGGCAGCACTTGAAAACTGCCTATGTTCAACTGACGCGCAGCCCTCACATCTGCCGATGTTCTTTCGCATCTTCTTAATTTATGTATACTAAGATGCGACGTGCATTGCAAATGCATATTACCTTGGCAATATTATAACCCTAGTAGCTTTAGAACGGCCGGGCATGTGATGCTCCCGCTCCCGGCTTCATGATACGTTCATCGGCATTTTCGTCAGCTAACACGCCCATTGTCTGCCAATAAATAATGAAATATCCCCGGGCATTGCATTTGTGGAGCTGCCGTAACTAAAAGTGTTTCTATCGAGGATTGCCTGCGATATTCAACCGACGGCCAAAGTCTCAAAATGGCTATGTACAACTTTCGAGGGGAGCGCAAGTGGCATAGGGATAAGAACAACGTTTCGAAGCAACGACGCTCGTCGCGAAACCGCCCTCTTTTATAGCCTGCGACATGGCGAGATTGGTGTCTGCCACTAATTTTAGGAACGTCAAGGACCAACTCTTGGATAGCGGAAGGAATTACACTCTCTCCCTGCCGTGCCTACGCTTTCCCAGCCGTACCTAAGTGGTGCCAACTCTTTCACCGAGTGTATGTTTCTCCGGCAACTCGAAAAAATTTCCTGATTTTTAGCTGAGCAACGGCAGCCATCCTTTTGCGAGCTTGACCGTCGCGTCGCAACTATTTTAAACTAAACGTCCAACAAAACGCTCCTTTTTACGTAAAAATTGTACCTAAACACAGAGTGCCATGTAAATAAAAACTTACATGCGGGGCTGAATCTATCGTGAAGGTCGTTCCGAAGGTCCGAGTCTCTGCATCAGATGGTTCGAAGCATGACGAACGCCCCATAGAAAGCAGCAAAAACACTTTTGCAGAATTGTGGACCGAAGTGTATTGTTGTTGTGACACAACCTTGCCTAAAAAAGCTACTTCACAAAACTAAATCAAGAACTCAGCGACTATCGGGACCGTGTTTACAGTTTCCCGGATCACGACTTCGCCAGAATAATGTGGCGAAGCGCCTAAATATAATCCAATCTTGCTTTCCCAAAATCGTACGACCAGAGGCTGACACATTCTCCACATACACTAGAAAAAAAAAAAAAAAAAAAGAACGGAGTATACGCCTGCGATCGCGCTGCACTTGCTGGGACAGTCTGCTGCCTTTCAGTTAACTGAGAAAACACAACTATTACTAATGTACTATCTTGTATATTCGCTAGCGCGGGAGGGTGAGCTTGCTAAATATCGCATTTGCGCAAGCTCTCTTTCAAGGGCGAGCAAAGGTTATGAGCATCATCTCCTTGTTTTTTGAGGTTCATGAGCACCTGAAGTGATATGAAGGCGGCGTAGAAAAACGTGTGATCGCCGCCGGCGCGGTTTACTGTTCTTCTCTATATGAACAACTGGGCACAAGCAGTGAGGAAGATAACAGAACACATTGCACTGACTCCCAACTCATGTATTTTGAAAAAAGATCTGTCTTGAATAAGATGACATCGTAGCATCTAGCTCAACTGTCCTCTTTACTATATTTTCTTACCAGGTTCAATTCAGGGACACAGATAACAGCATCACCTAAAGGACAGTCTGCCCGAGATGCTTCCTTGCATGACATCACATTGGCCATACTCTCTGCAGACATGTTCCAAGTATGACCAAAGCTTCGAACATGCTTGACGCGTCTCCGCATATACTGCAGCAAACACTGTGTCTTTTGTATGTTGTACGAGCAGTGTGGTTCTGTTGTTCTATAAAAAAGCATGCATCCTCCGCGGTATCTGTAACCGCTTCGCAAAGCTAGCACCTTATTCACAAACTATAGCCATTACGCCTCTTAGAAACTGTACACGAAAGCATTGTTTTCTTTGCGCATTATCTATTCACGACACTGCTATATTATTAACAAGCATTCGAATCACCTTTCACCTCCTGTTTTATGGAAACTAATTACAGTATTTTTAGGTTTGCTAGTAAGAGCTGTGTCAAGCTCAATTCACTGTTGGTATAGCATGTTCACTACTCCCTATGGGATGCACACATAATCATGTTAAGTGATGTACGCTGTAAGTCAATAATTCTTGTCTTACAGTTATTTTAAGCTGAGTGATTGCCCAGCCAGTGTGACAAAAAGACAGAAGGTTTCAGTCATCGCCCAGATATTCGAGCTCCAATTAGTAGTCTTCATTCCTGGGCCGTCTCGAGCTTCAAATCCTGTTCGGCCATTGGTCTCTTCAATCTATTAACCTCAAAGTGCACACATTTTGTGAACTTTGGTGTTTCACTGTGTCATGGGAGTTAAGCCAAAAAACCCTCCCGTGAAATTTGAACCTTAAAGCGTCAAGCTATTTGCAAGCAAAGCAGAAAAAGTAACGACCATCTTTTAATAAAATAACATCCAGAATGGGTATACTCTCATTTATTTCGGACATAACAGACGGTAGCTCTACTGGCTGCTGCTGTCACGAGTGCCACACCACGGCTGTCTGTCAAAGTGCCGGCATTTTTTGTAAACTCGTCAAGCAGCAGGAAGTGCAAACCTGACACTCTCGGACAACTGCAGATATCTGGGAGCTGAAATAACCAGAATGGGAGGGGGGGGGGGGGGGGGGGGGGAGGGTGTAGAAGTCTTCGGGCAATATGACGCACCAAGATCAAGGTCCTATGCACGACACCGGTCCGAGACTTGGAATAGATTGACACACGGGGCATCACTGATGTAACCTGCATAATTAATTAGAACACTCTCGTAAAAAAATTTGAGTAGATAGCATGACAAAAAACCTTGAGACTGCGAGTAAAAACGACACACACACTAAATTATATTTTTAGATACCTGTCATTTTACGTGTTCATTTTCCTGCATCTGTGTTTTTTTCCTTGTGCGTATTATTTACCAGTTCCTTTGCGCCCTTACAATCAGTTCATGAGTGACTAGTTCAAGCTAAAACCTTGAGCAGGGACCATCATGTTCAAGGACAGTTTCCATGCAACATTCACCGTCTGAAAATACTGTGCCATCTAGAACTTCTCCCATCATACAAATTCTCAATATCTGTGGTGTGCTGAAAGCATCTAGAAAATGGAGAGAAACATATTACTAGATAGGTGTAGATTACTTTGAATGCCCTAAAATGTTGGGACATCAAGCAAGCTTGCGCCGCGATTATAGGTGCTCGCGAAATTCCACTGTGTCGTGCTACAAAAGAGAAATTTGGAGCAGAAGAGAAAAATGTCGAGGAAGTAGGTCCAAGGAGAAGTAGGCTAAAAAGTGGAAGAAGAGATGTTCTTGTTCGGCGGTAACCCGACCAGGTGGAAGCACACCCGGCGACGTACCGAGGGTGCTACTGTCGGGTGAAGCATCAGCTTGGCGGTGTGCAAACCAAGGCGTCAACATCCGGCATGAACGAGGCATTCGGCAGCGACCCTAAGTAGCCGCTGGTGGGAACGATTAACGACTTCGGCGGTGTCCCTGAGCAGAACATCTCAGACCAGCCTCAGGGAACACCCAAGGAACATCACTGGGAAGGACTTGGGCGGTGTCCCGGAACAGAGCATTCCAGACCATCACCAAGGAACACAAGGAACATCACTCATCAACAACCAAGCTCTGCTGGAAACCAGACAGCACCAAGACCTTCAACCACACCACGACGGACTGAAAGTGAGACAGCTTCTGACTTGTACATTTGTGTATAACTGGAATGTTTATATATATATATATATATATATATATATATATATATATATATATATATATATATATATATATATATATATACATATCTTGCTCAAAGCTCACGGTGTGACCAAATACCTCCTTCGGCGGTTTGACCTGAACCCATAACATCACACACTGCAACGAATTTATATTAAATACTATTTTTTGCAGCAACTAATTTGCTGAATTGAACCGAATGTTTGAATGGACGGTAAAAGCAGCACCCGTAGCACGTCATAAATTTATTCGGGCACGTCCCAGACGTGGTGGCGGACTCCTTATTCATACAAAACTGCGCACAGGTCATGCACGCTTTCGGATTCCCATATGTCAAGCAAACATACGTAATATTACTGTTTCTATTAGTAGTATAACGAAAGAACACTAGTCTGACGACAAATTACTATTAATATACTCTTCGCTTACGGCTAAATCACTCATTGAACAGGGCACTAACTACGGAGAGAAATTACACGTACAGTGGTCGTGACGCCGGATGGCCGGTAACTCATCCGCAAAAGTTAGCACTATCGTGAACCCAAATACAGGGTCCACGGCAATTTCGATGTGCCCTGACGTCAACACTTCGTAGTATGTATACTTGCACTACCAAGACTAAGGGTAGAACAATATATTTTGTGCTACCTCTAGAAGTATCCCAGCATTGTATGCTACAGCTGTAAATATCCCAGTGAAACACCAGCGAAGCTGAGTGTTTCGTTGGAATATCCAAAATCGACGCGGTAACTACACGACACCAACACAGCCTTGTATGCATACCGGTTAAGAGGTAAAATGAACATGATCCAGCAGGAGACAGGCGTTGCGCCACAGCCTCGTTGGCCTCACCACTGTGCTGTCGACGACGCGGTAGCATAATCAATTTCGAATTACATTTTGCCAGTGGCAGATACTCGTAAAACATTCTTTTTTTCCTGTCACAAACCCCAAGAAACACAAGCGAGCCTTGTTCATGATACAAAAAGGCACCAATCACTAAAATGAGACGGAGTCCATCGGCTTCAAACCGAAAGAGACAGTCGATGAAGCGTCTTTTTTTTTCGACAACAGAACAAGGAAAAAAACGACATCTCCGAAGGGGGCGGCGCACGCGGTTTTCTGTAGCCGCCCTCATTTTCATTGTTTAATTTCGTCATTTCAGTCTCTAGCAAAGTAGCACACTGCCTCGGCCCACGTTTGGGCCAGACTGGCGTGACCTAGAGCTAACTTGGCTCAAGCCTGGCACGAGCTTATGAGCCGGGGACGCGTGCTGCTAGGGTATTAATCTGGTGTTCCTCAAGGATCGGTACTGGTACCTTTCCTATGTTTCATTCACATGAATGATATAACTCAAAACGTTACTGTAAGAACCCGCCTATTTGCTGATGATTGTATACTCTACTCATAAATTAAAAACGAGCAGGATCAAATCGACCTCAACAATGCACTTCAACGCATTGTACATTGGCGTCACGACTGGTAGATGATATTAAATTTAGATATAACTGTATCTATGAGCACAACTAGTAAACAGCAACCCGAATCGTTTTCCTCTCACATAAACCCCTCGCGAAAGTCACAGAGTCAAGTGACTTAGCTTTCATATAAGCCATGATCTCAGTTGAGAATTACACATCGACTCATAACCCAGAGAGCAGGAAATAAAGCTTAATTTTATAAACAAAAACTTTAAAAAGGAGATCAACTGAGATGATATTATCAGCCTACAAAACACTGGTCCGCCCTATGCTTGAGCACACCGCAGTCGTCTGGTTCGTATACATGGCCTCTGGGGTTAGCAAGTTAGAATGGAAGCAAATAATGACTGCAAGGTTTATACAAGGTATATGTATAGATGGTAGCGAAGCTTCCATAGAAGCCCATAGGCGCAAAAAATGGCGGCTCATGGGGCGCAGCGCCATCTGTTAGTTGCGCGGCATTGTCATTAGTCATGCTCGCCCGTGACGTACAGGAAGTGACGCTTTATTAAAAAGGAACAAAGAAACACGATATGACGCATTTTCCTCAAGATTTTGACGTCACGATTGTTTTCGGCGCGAAATTTAAATGATTTTCGCCGGTGGCGCGAAATTTAAAGTTTTTCAGATGTTCTACATGCCTGCTACCGTCCTCCCAACCTTGCTTCACGCATAATAGCCTTGTTTGTATCAGTCACTCCCATGTAATCCCTCTTCCAAAAGAACCAGTTTTTTATCAGTTCTGGGAACCACCAATAAGTTACTATCTTCAACTAAGCAGTGTGTTACAGCACGCCTATGAAGGCGTACTTATTATTGTAATACCGGCTTGTTCGCCAAGAAAGACAAAAAGGCACAAGCTTGGTTTACACAGTTTATTATATACAAACGTACAACACCACCACTGAACACTTGAAGATAGATATGGCATTAAAAACGAAGTGAAATAAGGTCGGGACAACCCTATGCAAGCACTTAATACTCTCAACGGGAGGCACGTTTACGCATTTATCTTGTACTGTTCACATTGAGAGCTCGTAACTAGATTTAAGTATATCAATCACAGGCGGAGGTGCGGGGCTATGCACGTCTTTTGCATTGAAATGTCCGCATGAATTAATGCTTCAAGAGATTGAAAATTGAGACGTTTCGTTATAGCACATGCGCTCGTCACACACATATTGTGCTCCACAGCTTGGCTATTTATGTGAGGATTAGTACGCAGGAAACTGCCACAAAATGACAGGAAAGAAAGCATTAGAAAAAAGATAATAATTCGCTTTGTGGCAAATTGTTAGCACCATGCTGATTCACTGAGTTACGTTTCATCGCAGTTTGATATACTTTTGTATACCTCACACAACCAAACATTAATCCAGGTTTATGTCTCAAGTCGTCACACTGCACAAGAAAACATCGAGGTCAACGCTTCTTCTCACACACTCCTCAATAATGCACAGGGTGTGTAGGGTGTCTACCAACCTGGAAAACTTAAAATATTTAAGTAAGGCGGATGATATTTAAAGAACAGGGTAATATAAAGGGAACCGTAAAAAAGTGCCTAATCAGTAAAAATGATACGCGAAAGTGGAACGGCAGCGTGCAACGAAGCCCGATGATTGCACAAGGATTTCACGGTGGTGCCGCTGCACTGAATAACGTTGCCCGACATGTCATTAGGCAGCGCAGGCCACTAGGCACTCCCTGAACCGAAGTAACGGTCAACATTTTATCGAAATAGAGAGGAAAACCTTGGGAAAATTGGGAAATTTGGAATAAGTGATTTGGTAGACCCTGTCCCATCATTCAGTGAGCGACGTCATCTAGCACTATACAGCGAGGGTCGAATGAATCTAACATATTTTACTTAGAACGAAAAAATTAGTTTTGCATGCTGTGACACTGAAATTTTGATATTGATTCATTGAAAATTCAAGTTCATCTAGCTGAACCTATACGTTGATTGCACTGTCTGAGCATGCGAAACAAACTTTTATACTTTATTTAAAGTATGATAGATTCATTTGGTCATCGCAGTAGACAGTTTCGGCAAAGCGTGTGATAATTTAAAGGTATGTACTCGCACAATCCGGTATGCCAGCGTGATCGTTGAATGCAACACGTAAGACAAACTAAAGGGACTTCCTGTGGGCATAACGCAAGTGATGTCTCATCTGCACAGCCTCTGGACTCGTTGCTGGGTTTTGCGTCTCACAGCTGCATCAAGGAACTCAGTATTTTTTTACGGGCGAACCAATGAAGCCTCACCCTTGTAAACAAAGCAAATAAATCACCATAGACATCCTCACTGCAGAGTGTCAGCAGCTTTTCGACCTTCTCACGAAGAGTGATGCACAACGCCTTCCCAACGCCTTCTTTCAAAACAAGACTGTCAATTGACGCCACAAAAACCTTCTCACAAGCTTGAACGAAAGAAACAAAGCAAGGTGAGGGGACCGAGAGGCTTCCAAAGTCTCCTTCAGCCGTTCCTATCACACTCAAATACAACAACACTTGACTGTCATCAGAAAAAGTGGCATTCTTGATTTGCAATTCACATTGCTGAGTCACGTTTTGACATGTGTGATATTTGATAAACATTGTTACAAGCCATCCAGCAAAGTAAACCATGTTGTTAAGTGATAATGAAGTGGGATAACTAGAGGATGTGAGGTCAGCTGCACATCGTGGAAGTGAGCTTCCTAGACTATGTGAAGCTGAGGGAGCTGAGAAACCAACCGGAAGAGCCGCTAAAAGAGTTGCCATGTCCTCTTCGCAGTTGCTCTTGTCAGACAGTTTAAACAAGTTGCTAACTAGGAGATGTCTAAAGGCTGCCTGAAACTGCCGGCAAGAGGAATTGGCGTTCGCACCAGACTTTGACCTTATTACGGAGAATGTGTTTTCGAGTGCATCTTGGTTGAGATGGCGAGTCAGGAAGTATCTGAAACCATACTCAGATGTCAGGTGCTCACAAATCAGCATAATCGACCGAATGGTCAAGGAGAATCCGCGAATGCAAGCAGGCTGCCGTGGGCACCCAAGAACGGTAAGGCTTTCGAACATATGAAGGCATTCTTTCAGAAACTCCTTGTGAACAGAGCCTTCGTGCATTGCAGACACATATGCAAAGACGATCCATTTTTTCAATAAACCGGGCCGTGTGGATAGCTTCAACTGGCAGTTGCTGGAAAGTTACCATGGAAAACATTGCAGCAGCACAGTCATTACTGAATATTTGCGCTGCTAGTTTCACTGACATTTTGGAGGCAAAAATCAAATTAAAATGCTTCTCACTGAGCCTTGGCATGGATCGGATTTCAAGCTGTTTGTCTTTTTCGTAAGCTTCCCTGAGGAAAGAGCTTCTCAACGTGTGGTCCCCAACTTGAAAATTGTACTTGAAGAACATATTTCGTAAGCACTTCAGCAGATGTGGAACATCAAATAGAAAAAAAGTGGCTTCTCATTCACAGTTACGTAGGGCTTCTCAGGGGTAACAAGGCCATTAAAAAGAGCAACATTTTGATTGCCTTGGTCACATACGACAGCTACTGGCTCCAGGCCGGCTTTCACAAGCAAATTGTGGCACTGGAAAAGAAGGTCACGCAAAATGTTGGCAGGTGTTCCCCCATGAGCAAAAAAATAGCCAAGTGGCTGCTTCCATGGCGTACGAATGCCTTTAGCGATAAACACAAGAGCTTTGTTTGCAAGGTTATGGCCTCTTCCAGCGTTACTTTCTTCGAGCCCTTCAAACCTGTCCACAGAGGGGTTGTACGAGAGCTCTTTCGTGACGTGCATCTCGTCAAAGGCAATAATGCATGGCTTGACTTCTGGTGAAAAAGAAGCTGCACGTCTTTTGACTAGTTCGAAAACTTCTGGGTAAAAACCAACCCTCAGGGGAACACGCTGAAGCCAAAGCTGTAGCGACCTAACGGATGGGAGCCTCAACAATTGCCTACAGTACCGGTAACCCTTAGGGCTGTGAAAGTACAAGCCCAAGGCAAAGGCTTTGTTCTGGCTGCACCACCGCCTACCGAACCTGCTCGCATTGGTCATCTTCAGCTGAGCTTCCACAAGGGCAGCAACGGCTGGAGAGACGAGGCTGCGTACACTTTCAACTATCTCAGTGACAGTCAGCATATGACGCCGTCGCTGCAGTCGTTGCTGGAGTCTCTTGTTATGTTTCCGAAGCTGTCGAAGTCTGGCCCTCAACACGTCCATCTTCCCCTTGCCCTCGGTGTGGGTGGCACAGGACCCTGCAAGGAGAAAGCAAAAGCATTTATGAAACATTTCGAGAAATAATGAAATAAACAATGTGCCTCCACTGTAGAAAATGTGGAAGTACAAGTAAACCTTGTGCATCATGACGGACACCTACGTTGGTGAGGAACCGCAGAAGTCGAAGACACCGACGCATCATAATCGCTAGGGGAAGGTTCAGGTGCCCACACATCGTTTCCTCCAGACGGCGGGCCATGTCCATCCATCGCGCCTTGCATCGCGTATGTGTGATCCACTACAATAAACAAAACAAAGGAAACAAAGTGACAGAGTGGTTGCAAAAAGCTGAACCAGCTATGACTGGTCAAGTACTACGCAACAAAGTAATCTTCAAAGACTGTCCTAAACAACGCACACTATAAAAACTTACCATGAACTCTGGTTGGAGGGCTAGTCTTCGTGCCAGAGGTCGGAGCCGTGAGACTGCTCCCCACATCTGCAAAGCAATGGCGAGGCAATTAAAAAATCTGTCAAAAACATCAGTCATTGTATTGTTTCAGGAAATTCCTGCGGCATGTGACAAGCTGTAGCCCGTTGCAACCTAAGAACGAAGGGCGAGGGTAGGACGGGCCGGGGAGGAAGAAGCAGACGGAACGCTGGAGAAGAGAGAGGAGAACCTCCTTCTCTCTTTAGCGTTCCGTCTGCTTCCTCCTCCCCGGCCCGTCTTATCCTCGCCCTTCGTTCTCAGGTTGCAACGGACTATAGATTAAAAACATGTTCATACATGTTTTACATGTTTCCCAAAGATGGCTACTACACTACAGTCCGAAATATATAAGAAACAAGGCCTGCAACACTTCTCTGCCAATATGCAATTGCTTTTACCTTCTTCTGTAGTGTGGTACGTGTGACACCGTGATGATGTGGGCCCATCGGTGCTACTGCTGCTGGCCAGTGTGGGCTCGCCCTCGCTAGTCAATTGGCCAGGGCTGCTGCGCTGGACGGCATCTCCGGCACCTATGCAAAGTTAAGCACACATGTAATGTACACTAAAAAAGTTCCCTGTATCTGCATGTAAAATACTTTCTGAATAAGCTCATCTTTTCAAAGTTGGTCAAAAGACCAACTTTTCAGAGAGCTGCGTGTAGTGAAGATATTTGATCACTATGCTTTCAAACTTAGCATAAAGTATAAACAGGAATGTCGCGAGTTAAACCGTTTTTTATTGTCATTATCATCACTTCGAAAAAAAGCTGCAACATATTCCACCCGTCACTCCGATGTTTGGGCAGTAGAAACATCACGAACAGATTATGGCCTTAAAATGAATAAAATAAGCTTGCCAATATTACTGAACACTCTTATGGGCTCTAATTTTGATGTCGAATCTTACAATATCTGTGCGCTTAGGGATTATTTTCTTTATAATTAAACAATCCTTACTGCTGTTGATTAGCTAGAAGATTTTTGCTTTTGTTCTTGTTTCGTTAATTTTTTGCTGTTAAGTATTTTGTATTATATAAATTCTTGTGTATGACTTCCCCAGTGCTGTGTACCTGTGGGGGGCTGAGGACCAGTCAAGCTGCTTGCACAGCTTTTTTCCTCAGCTCCCACCATACTTGTATGGTAAAATAAAGTCAATGTTATTCTCAGTAATAATGAAAACAATATTTCGTGCTCACCCTCAGTGGTCAAATATGCTGGTATTGCATCACGACGCAGCCTTCCTCGGTAAAGAAATGCAGAGGGTTTGAAGTGCCTGGAGCATACCGCTCGTTCCCGCAGCTGCTGTGGTGTCTTGTTCTCTAGGCTTCTGTTCCGGCAGAACTCAACCCAGACCCTCCGCCTGAATGTGAAGCAGTGTATTACTTTACATACCCTTGGCTAAAGTGGACATTTAAGAAAGAAAAGATTACACGATAATGTTAGCGATAAACTAGTGACACCATTGTACTTGGTCTCCCGTCTGGGTCCAGCGAACGCCATGAGCGAGGAGCACACCTCTGTGCCCGTGAGGTTAGATAATTTCACAACGCAGACGATTACATTACTAGATTCCCGAGCACGACATCCACAGCAAGTAGACCTGATAGTCGCCAGCACGTTAGAGGGACGACACCAAACACGTTTCAAGCAGAAAGGATGTTTTAGTGTTATTCACACCATAATATGAAAGTTCGTTAAAACTGAAATGTTCAGTCATTGTTTCTGATTAGGTTTTTGGGGTCACGCAGCCGTTCAGCAGAGATCAAGCAAAGCCGCCACTAATATCTAAGATTAGTTTCGTCTCGCGAAGCTTGGAACGGAGACTGGGCCCAAAAAAGCTCGATCAACGGGTGGTTATTACTAAATGAGCATGCATGAGGGCCCATAAAAGAGGTCAAGAGCTTACCAGACATCACCGGACAACGGACATCAGGACATCACACATAGCTGCAGTGCACACAGCTGCTACAAGCTTCACCTTGCAGCGTCTACAGGAAAACGATGGAGTGTGATGCCAGCGGTGCAGTCATCACTTGGGCATCGCGCTACCGCGCAGCGCCTCTTTACATGGGGCGGGCGTATAGTCCCGACGACAGAGCTTTGAACGCGCCCGTCCGGCGCTCGACGACAAAAGCAACAGAACGGCGCAATAGAATTCAACTAGTCCAGACCGTTCTTTGGAAAACTTAAGACCACGAAGTCGTTTTAAACTATTGCAAAAAGTGAAAGTTCGACGGGAGCTACAGAAACGTAGGCACACTGGCGAACGCAAACAATGCAAACACGAGGCGTATCAGGACTGCGAACTTCTGCCGACGGCGAAACATAGCGACGTTGTAGATGTCGCAACAAGTATGCACAGCATAATACATATTAAACATAACCTGAAAAATTCACCACTCTAAAGATGTTTAAACTAATTTATTGTTAATAAATAATACTTTGATTTAAAGTCAACTATATAAGACACTGAAAGTGTGTCTTTAATATTTTATCAGCTTAGTGTTTGGCCGCGCAAAACATAGTCGCGCTGCAGTAGAGCGGCCTCCAGGGTGATGAAGCTAACGATTGGTTTTGGGCCGCTTTTTTGCTCCACTTTCGCGACCTATATGAATTGACCTTGGTTAATATGTAAAAATTATAGTTGGTATGATTCCTCCTCTGAGCGATGTAAGCGATTGGAAATGTTGTCACTAAAAAAATTGCGAAAGTTGCAATGCTCAAGTCTTGATATGAATTAGCTAAGAGCAACTCCAACGCTCCCACAATTATCTAACCCCTACTTATGAACGGTTTTCAAGGTATAACCATGGTAATCTTTACTAAGATCTTCCAACCCACAATAACTGCTTCAAATATTCCGTTTTGCCTCGCGATACAAATAAATGGAATCACTTGCCGCGAAACAATGCACATTCCACTAGTGTAGAGCATTTTGTGATTAACTTGGAAGTGCAGCTGTCGACATAGGCTTGCATAACATTATATTTATTAGTGAATTAGAAAAAAATAACATTCGGCATGTTGCAGAACTTTAGAACACTCCCAAACAAGATTACTAGTATTCGGAATAAAAAAAAAATGAAAGACTTTTACAACTCCCTCTAATGCCGAATTAGAGCGCAGCTCTTATGGAAGAGGAGGGGAGAGTACGGATGGGACGGTAGGCCTTTGCTGCTGCCTCCTCATGTACTCCTCCCCTGCTCCCCACCTCCTCCCCTCATCTCCTCCCTCCTCCTCCTCTCCTCCTCCATCAGTCAGTGATCAGGATCTCCAGGACATCATGCCGAAAGACTATGCACTCGACAAAAATCTTGGCAGTTGCCTCCGGAAGAGCTTTCGTTCCGACGTATCGTGTCAGGTAATCGGTTGCCTTGAGTCAGCGGAGGGAATAGCCAATCCATTTCGATCTTCTTAAACGGTGTGGTTGCAGGCAAAATCGGCTACAGGAGTGCCGCCGGCTTGGTCAGTGGTTTCTTTCACCGCTCGCACTCATGGCACGGCCGGACGTAAAAATGAACCGTCTTTGGGAGCTCGGGCTATCAATAGTCCTCGCGACTCCTGGCGAGTGTTCTGCAGTATCCGAGGTGCCAAGTTGCAAGATCGTAATGGCAGGAGGGGAACAGGCCTTCACGAAGGCCACTGGGGATCAACAAAAGCCGCGCTGAGTAGCTGGTGCCGAAGTTATCTTTGTAGAGTACACGAGCTGTACCAGCTCAAATGTTGGCAAGATCCTGGAGAAGATACTGGCGACTGCGCCTCCTCGGCCCCCCCAAGTGCTTGATCAGCACGCGGAGCAGAGGGTCGCCCCGCTGTAGCTCTGCCATGTCACTCATGCTTACGGTACCGATGAAATCCCCGTCGTCGTAGTCGGCAGTGTAAGCTGAAGTTTACTCGACGGGGGCTCTCGAGAGACAGTCAGAGTCACAAGCTTGAGGACGGATTTATGCACGACAGTCATGTCCAATCCTTGCTATCAGAGAATCCCGCGAGCGAGGTGTCCTGACAGGTCTTTAATATTAGCGAGCCGACAGAGCGAATGGTCGTGTGTGGTCAATCGGAACGGGCTCCCGTACAGGCACGGGCGGAACTTGGTTATCACCCATACGAAGGCAAAGCATTCCTTCTTAGTCGTCGTGTAATTGCTCTCGACTTTAAAAGTGCCCTACTGGGGTAGGCAACTACTCGTCCTGTGTCCTCTTGCTTATGAACCAGCACCGCTCCGAGTTCCGTATTACTTGCGTCCGTGTGAATTTCCGTCTCCATGAATTGATCGAAATGGCTGAGGATGGAAGGAGCCTAGAGTCTTCGCCGAAGGATCTTCACTCCTCTTTTGTCCCCTCGAACTCTGCGGCGTCTTTTGTGAAAAGTGTCGACGAAGCAGAGAGATTAGCGAATACTCGAAGAAACCACCTATAGTATGCCCAATGTCCGAGAAATATTCGTACGGCCTTCTTATCGAACGGCGTCGAAAAACCGACCGGAACGTCATAACGTTCCGGCACTTCTTTTAAGTAATGAGAGACCACGTGAATGTCAGCGATGACGGCAGGTCTTTTTTCTTTTTGTTTGTTTGCCGTTGACAAACATTTATTTCAGCGCCTCTAAATTTTTTGAGGCTGTCAGCAGGATCAACAATTGATTTCAGTGGAAAACCTGCACTCACAAGCCAAGCTTTTCAAAGGACAACCTATCACGGAAAACCTACCTATTACGGAAAACCTGCCCTTCTATCCTATTTTCATGTCCCCCTCACTCTTTCCAGCCAACTCTTACTCTCGTTAAATTAATGGCCTCTCTCTGCTGCCGTGCAAGAGTGTACGCGTATGCCATTCGCACTGGATACTTGCTACCAGAAGTGCTGGTGCCCTTTAATGACTGTCCGCCATCACCTGGCCATGCCAAAAGAATGTGCGAGGTCATCAGGTCCAAGACATGGAAATAAGGGGAAAGCTCCTAGGATTTCCTCAAAGTGTTGGGCTACAGAGGGTGTCAAGATCGAGCAGCTGCTGATAGAAGCTATGCTTCGCACCTTCGAAATTTGAAGGATGTGGCATTCCAAAGCTTCGTTCTAACGACAGCTTTTAACGGGTTTGTATGTCGTGTTCGTTCCTTCTCGTCGTCTTAACAGCTTCGTTCGTCCTGTTTGTTCCCTCGCGTCGTCTTCGTTTTTGAGCTGTTTTTCACCATGAATACCAAGAATGTGACTGAGTTTGAAGTGTGAAAATAAACTCTTTTCTGTTGTTTATCGTCCGCCTTCAACAGATTTCGGCAAATTTTTTTTCTTTTTTAGACACTTATTTGGAATTTGCGTCTGCAAATAACTTATCGGTTATCATAGGAGGTGATTTTAATGTGAACATGCAAGAAAACTCGAGTCTGTCAGAGCAACTAAATAACATTATTACTTCTTACGGTTTTTTAAACGTAATCACGTCGCCCACTAGAACCACTGATTCGTCAAAAAGTGTGATCGACCTTTTTGTTACAAACGAAACTACACAAGTAAATAGTGCTGGCACTATTTGTAGCGACATTAGTGATCATACTCCAATTTTTATATCTTTCCGTGATTCGAACACAAAGGCTAAAGTAAAAAGAAATGTTTTTTCTTTCCAGTACATATCTGATCAAAGCTTACTGTCGTTTAGAAACGAGATTGCAAGCATAGATTAGACGCCAGTTACGTTACAAGCAAACATAGATGACTCCTACGATAAGTTCCTTAGCATTTTAAAAAAGGTTTATAACAGATGGTTTCCTTACAAAACAACTTCTGCATCAAAGAAAATTCGAAAGCCTTGGGTAACGCCTCTTCATCTTAAAAAAATCACGCATAAGAACCGTTTGTACAAAAATTTCGTTACTACAAGGGACCCGAGTAAATTGATAGTATTCAAAAAGTATCGCAATGCTCTGACGTCGGAACTCAAGAAGGCCAAACATGATTACTACAAAGCTTTATTCAGTGAATGTGCAAAAAAACGTCCAGATGTCGTCTGGAAATCAATAAATGAAATTCTCCAACCCGGCAGACAACATAATTTTTTAGGAGAGCTCCAGGTAAATGGAAAATTGCTGTCTGGAACCTCGCTTGCTGAATGTTTTAACTCTCATTTTGTCAACCTGGCCTCGAGTTCATACTGCGAGGATGCAGTAGAAGGCATTTATCAAAGGGTTAGTGAAACCCTGTTTCTTGATCCAACAAGCGAACATGAAGTGTTTCGGGTATTTATGGGCCTAAAAAACAGCAAAACGTGTGATATTGACGACCTTCAAATAAAACCAATTAAATTTGTTCTTGATATAATTACACCATGCCTTGTACATATTTTTAGTCTGTGTTTATCGTGCGGAAAATTCCCGCAAAAAATGAAGCTTGCAAAAGTGTCCGTGATATATAAGGGTGGAGATAAGAATGTTCTGTCAAATTATAGACCCATATCTGTTCTGCCTGTTTTTTCAAAGGGACTCGAAAAAATCATTTTTTGTCGTCTGAATAGTTTTTTGTGCAAACACTCTGTAATCACAGAATCTCAGTTTGGCTTTAGAAAAGGAAGATCTACCGAATCTGCGCTTCTTTTGCAAAAAGAAATCATATTACAAAATATAGAAAGCAAACTCTTGACACTTGGCATCTTCATTGATTTTAGTAAAGCCTTCGACTGTCTCAATCATCGCATACTCATTGACAAACTAAGTAGGTATGGTATACGCGGTCCATCACTTTCACTTCTGTATTCTTACTTATATGAACGTAGGCAATCTGTAATCATCGATGGTCACTTCTCATCACTGTTGCAGATTAAGTATGGCGTGCCACAAGGTAGCATTTTGGGTCCGTTGCTCTTTAATATTTATATCAATGATCTTGTGAATATTTCCGAAAATGTCAAATTTGTCTTGTATGCCGACGACACCAGTCTGTTCCTCAGTGACGCGGATGCGGATAACCTAATAACCAAAGGAAATTTAATTTTGTCTAGATTTTTTTTGTGGTCGCGAATAAATGGCCTATATATTAATGATACAAAAACAAAGGCAATTTTATTTAAACCGTCCAATAAACAGGTAAATATAAATGAAACTCTCCATTTTCAATCCACGCCGATTGAATTAGTGAAAGAACATAAAACATTAGGTATTATATTTTCAGATAACTTACAGTGGGATAAACACATGAACCAGGTCGTCAGCAAATTATGCAAAATTGTAGGTGTGCTTGCACGTTGTCGAGCCATTCTCCCCGAAAAAATAAAACTACAAATATATCATGCATTATTTAAATCCCAAATATCCTATTGCCATCTCGTTTGGGGCACGACCACAAGGACAAATCTGAACAGAATATTATTACTACAAAAAAAAGTTTTGCGCTTTGTTGGAAACGTTCATTTCTTAGCCCACACAGAGGCTCTATTTTCACAATACAAAATTATAAATATACATCGTTTTTATGAGTACCTTTTGACTCGATCATTTCTTTTTTCTTCCCCTGAATCTATTAATTTTCTGAAACAGACATCGGGATTAATCAAAAACATACCCACCATCTGCACCCGCTACTCCGAGGAATGGAAAGTGTTTCCGTTTCGCACGAACTACAGTTACCAGTCTTTAAAACATAATCTACCCTCATTGTTAAACAAATATTGCGTAGATGACGTGGACATCTACAATATAAACCCTAAGTCATTGTACTTACTTTTTGTATAGAGCTGTTTTCGTTAACCTGTGAAACCTAGGTCTCTTTTATATATGTATTTTACGTATTGCTGTAATCTCTGCAGTTATTTTTGTATCGCCATAGCTGTCTGCCAAGTGCACGGGGCCCGGACCCCGTCAAGTCAACATTTGTTGACTTTTTGTCCGTGGCTCCGGCGTCTGTAACCCATACGGATGCAAAAATAAAAATTATTATTATTATTATTATTATTATTATATGGCAGCGACAGCTTTTCTGACTGCCCAAAAAACGACTGACCAGCATTAAGAAGCAAGAGAGAGTTATATTCCTTGGTGGAGCCTCTCTGCCGGTAAACTTCAAGGCTAAGCTGGAAAAAGAGCCCAAGTTCACAGTGAGCCTAGACTGCCACCACCAGAACAAAAAACTATATCTGGTCAGAAACTTGGCTGACAGGGTACTGCTTCAGGATAGGAATCGGTGCATCGCTGATGGAGTTGATGAATACCGCCAAACTGCTGGTCAACGCGCAAAAATTCAGAAGTTTGTGGGGTTATCCGCGTCCAGTTACCCCACCCCGAGTGACACAACATCACTTTAAATAAGCACATTTATTCACTCATAGCAGTGGTTGATAAAGTCGTCCTCTGCGGTCGTACACACCACACTCCGTCATTTCCCCTTCGAGTTCTAACGACCGCTCCCTATCTTCCCGCCCGACTCCCTCGAGCACCACCGGTTCTCCCTCACACCCCTTGTCACTCGGCGCCAAGTCGACAATTCCTCTCTACGCCATGGAGGTCCTGGCTCCTTTGAACATGGCCACGGGCGTCCGCCATGGCCACCAGCTGGCCACGGCGAAAGGCGATCTCCCACCGAGGGTGCCGGCGGCCCGTCCTTGAGCTACCTTCGGGCGACGGAGTTTTGTAGCCATTAGGTGGCGGCAGAGCGAATCCCAAAAAGTTGACATCCATTGCTGAACACTTCAGAATCAAAAATCTCAAGCTGCTTGCGCCCGCTGAAAATGGGGGGCTTCGTTGTCCTTTTTCGGGAACTGTACGCGTGAAAAGCCAAGCAAGCCGTCTTCGAGACTTCATTCGGGTGAAACCAGGATCCCTGAACAAGCTGAAGGTCAGGACGAAGGCATTGTGTTGTAAACTATTCCTCTCTGTTTTGGGGAGGACGGTGACTTTCAGTAAGAAACTTTCCCTGAACATGTTCTTCACGGCGAAAACGCATAAAACGGACGTAACTTTTAGAGCAATTGTTACGGAAAGAGATACGTGGCAGATCAAGATATCTTGCTTTCTCACAGTCTTGGGCAGTAACTAGTTATTAGTAACGCGTCACCCGTAAGCAGTTATATTTTCGGTGACGTTTACCTGTAACGTGTTACTCTTTGGTGCTGGTAACTTGTAACTGTAACACTGTTACTTTTTTATTGGTAACTGTAACTGTTGGGTAACTCTAAGGTTGCACTTACCTTTCAGAGCGTAGCTCTTAGGCGCTCGTTTCCGGCCTGAGCGGCGTCGCCGTCGCCGTCGGCGTAACCAAGGGCACCCCAAGGTCACGTAACCCTCAAGGTCACCCCGGGGTCACGCGACCCCTCTCAGGGTCACCCCAAGGTCACGCGACCCCTCCCAAGGTCGCGTGACCCTCCAAGGTCACGTGACCCCCAGGTCCCATGACCCCCCGAGGTCACGCGACCCCTTTCAAGGTCACCTCAAGGTTACGCGACCCCCAAGGTCACCTCAAGGTTACGTGGCCCCAAGGTGACCTCCACGTGACCCCCCGAGGTCACGTGACCCCCCGAGGTCACATGGCACCCTCCCCGAAGTCACGTGACCCCCCCTCCCCCCCCCCCCGAGGTCACGCGACCCCCCTCCCCCGAGGTCAGGTGACCCCCCGGAGCATATTAGAGAATGAGGGGAGGAGGAGGAGGAGGAGGGGTCTACCCTCCCCTCAGTACACTTCCCTCCTCCTCCTCCAGAGCTGCGCTCCAATTCGGCATTACAGGGAGTTGTAAACGGCTTTCACTTTTTTTCTATATAAATTAGAACCTACTGCTGCGGACATGGTGAAATTGTCATCTTGAAGTATCTTTCTCAAAAGTCCTCGGTGACAAAAAAAAGCGTGGTTACGCATTAAACAAACAAAAAAAAATCCTAATTTAGCCCACGACCGAGAATGGACGGCGAACTAGTCAGCACGAAACCGGGAGATAAAAGAAGCGGCGCTTGAGGTGGTAGGGGGCAGCAAACAATATCTGTTTTACCATAACCTCCCAAATTCCGAAGCGCGCGGGCGCGCGCGCTTCGGGATCTTGGAGCCCATGGTTTTACCGATTTTGGCTCACTCTTTTCTTGTGGGGACAAACTGCGGGTGTCGGTGGTCGTGCGAAAATGTCTCCGAGTAGTCGGCCTGGGCTGTGCCTGCACCCCCCTCCCCCATCCTCCTCTCCCTTTCCCTTTGTCGGATAAGTCCGTGCACTCGCTTTTACACCCAGCCGGTCGCCGTTTCTTCTTCCCTATTCGTTTTCAAGGAAGTCGTCCCCATATTGTGCAAAGAGCCGGCTCTTGTTTAATAGCGAGTTCGTTTCACACGCACTGGAACCGTTCGAGTTCTCTCCCAGAATGCATCGCACTCGCAGAGTGTTGCACGGAGAACTGGACTCAAACGAGCTCGTCAGATGCACCGAGACAGAAGACTGATGCTGTCGCCATCTATATTGTAGAAAGAGTACCGCCTTCAAACCGAAACTAGCGTCTTTCTGTTGAACGTGATGGGTGGGAATGCGAGAGTACATTCGCTGCCAACGTTTATATATAAACGTTGGTCGCTGCAACCTGTAGTTTATATATGCCCTGACTTCAAGCAGCTCGTTTGTCGTAGAGATAATTACAGACGGCGTAAATTTCCGCAACCAGCTGACTACAAAGCAGCTGGTTGCGATCTTTCGATTCTCATAACCGTTCATACGGGAGAAAAATTATAATGCTGTCCGCGAGCAAGCTTTATTCGTTTGAGCATGGTATTATGCGTGAACCCCTACGATATTACGGCTTAAAACAAGTCTGTTGTAATAATTAGCAAAACGTTTGGTGGGACATTCGATTTCGATCGTCGTTACAGGTCGATCAGATCTTAGCCTTGGTAAAGGCGTCGAGAACGAGAGCTTTCTTAAACAAAATACGACGGGGAAGATAGCTTAAGTAGGTAAACGTTAAACATGTTGCCCAAGCCTCGGGTATAG
The DNA here is from genome assembly GCF_016920785.2 of Ixodes scapularis. NCBI lineage: Eukaryota > Metazoa > Arthropoda > Arachnida > Ixodida > Ixodidae > Ixodes > Ixodes scapularis. The sequence continues at coordinate 161,708,556 of NW_024609868.1, read as the reverse complement.
TCACTATGTTTGGCTTTCTCGGTTGCTTATTGGGCAGTCGCAGGTTACTGCTGGGGTAGCTTTGTAGGCAAATGTTAAATTTTTCACCCGCACACGGATGGTGATAAAGATATCGGGGGCCGCTGATGCGTTTGTTCTGAGCATTTCTTTATACACTGGTATATTTCAGCGTCTGTACGGCAAGAGAGCGACTAAAAAGTTGTAAATAAAGCATGGGTTGTCAATTGCTTCCTCCATGAAGCAGCAGACGCTCAAACTTCAAGCTCGCGTTTCATTCAGTTACCCGCGGGAAACGATTTCTACCAGAAGATCTATTTTTTTTCCCATTCCGTTTTCTGCACGAATGACACATCATAGCAGACGAGCCCTCGTCGTCTGCTCCCGCTCCTGGCCCGAGCGAGGCATGACGGGGTTGCGTTTCGGCGCACGCTCGATTTTATCGGTGCGGTGAGTGCATGCACGCGCGGGGTGCCGGCGCTGAAACGAACTCGGAGGGTCCAACCACTCGTGGAGTGCCGGCCGAAACGAACCCGCTCCAAGCTGCGAGTGGGCACGCGTGGACACGAGTGCCGTGAAGCGAACTCGCTATAACTTATTCGTTCTCTTCGGAGCCGCTCCAGTAAGCACGAAGGCAGGTTCGAGTGTAATTGTCTTTTTGGAACCTATGCAGTGCAGAATTGGTTCTCACTTCTCTCCCCCCCCCCCCCCTCCTAATTTCCCTCCACAACACCTACACACACACGAGGTGAAGCGATGATGCGTGTATGCGGACTGGTCTTCCACAGTTGGCGTTTCCGACACAGGCGCCGAGGTGCTCGTCGTACACTCGTAGAACACCAACAGGCCTCACTCCTTTTCCCTTATATTCTTTCAAAGCTGTTTGACCTGCTAAGTTTAAGCCTGCATCGGAGTATATCTCATAAAGTAATTATGTTACCAACGGTGTCCTTGTTCGTTTCGGAGTGAAAAATAAACGAAAACGTTCACTGACGCGGGCCGATGACTAATTTGAAAAACAGTTGATTCTAAGTTATGACAATTATTCCTAATGAATTATTCGTATCAAAATGCTCAGTCAATGACGCTGAAAAGAAAAAGGAAGAAGCACCCTTCGGGTTTAAGTTTTTCTGATCTCTCAGCTAACCATTCTTCTCACCATAGTGTAACAAGTAAAATAAAATGGTTTTGGTTTGTTATTTTTATTGTGTCCAATTTTCGCACTGTAACGAGAAAGTAACAGCGTTGCTGTTTTTGCAGTAACTGTAACTGTAACACGTTACTTTTGGAAGCCGGTAACTGTAACTGTAACAGAGTTGCTTTTTCCCCCTACGTAACTGTGACTGTAACAATGTTATTTTTTACTAGTAACGTGCCCGCAACCGCTTTCTCCGAACCCATCTGTCGAGTCTCAAACTTGCAGCGGTTTGGCCTAGTTGTTCCCCGTAGGAAGGTACGACGTCCGGAATCCGGTGCAACAAGAAAAGCGTTTATCACTTTTGGGGATTCCCAGCGGCGACTGGCAGCTGGGCAGAGTTGGCCCGACTCTTATGCCTCGTTCACACTTGGGAACCGGCGGCCGGATCCGCGAGAATTCTGACGCCCGGCGACGAAAGCAGGCAGTATTTCCAGCGGAGAGCATGTTGGCTCTGAGACCAATTTTGAATGCCGGAAAAAAATTTTCCCTCGCCGCAAGCCAGTCAGAACGCACGGGAGAAGTGGCGCTTGCTGGCGTCGGATCCCCGCTGACGAGCTGGCAACGATGGCGACGAGACGCGCGCGGGCGAGGAGGAGGTTTGGGAACTCTCGTCATCTCCTCGTCTGTTCGGGAAACTGCGAGACGCATGTGCCGCGCACTCCGCAGACGGCAACAAATGTGAACGGCCCGATTTCTTTTCGGCGAGCGAATCCAGTCGGTGGCGAGTGCGTATTTCGGAAGTGTGAACAATCCATTAGATTGGGATTTTCAGCCCCCCTCTCCCGCTAGAGCGCCCCCACAAACTGCAGGATAATTTTTAATGCGAAAGCAATAACTCTTCTTTGAAGGGAATTGACGTCCTCAGCTTTTGAAGCCTCGCCAAACGGCACGTTCTCCTGTCACAAAAGAGCGACGCCTGTCGTTTGTAGCAGAAATATGACTGATAGGCCCCCATTGGCTGGCGCGCATCATGGTTTCAAAAAACGAGTCTCCAATTTGGTTCTCGCACGGCGGAGTCGGAAAAACACCACCAGGGAATCCCTTTTTGTGGCGGCGCAGCGCACGCTGCTGCCCGGTCGCCTGTAAGTGGTGTGGACCTGGCCGCTGTTAGAGGCGGAGTTTGAGCCGCACGTCCGGAGGCCTCCTGGCCCTCGATGACGTCCATTCCCCGAAGTGAAGAACCCAAGGGTTCAGTGAAGGAGGGAAACTTGGTAACGTAATGAAAGGTTTAATTACAGGGCTGCGATACAGTCGTCAAAATTAGAGAGAACCCTTGAGCAGCACCTCGCTCCGCCTTATATAGGGTCCGTTTCTCCCTCACTCCCCGCCAGGGTAGCAGAACTGCCGCCAACGGTGATGCAGCAAACGTCAGAGCGTAGCTAGGCCATGCCTCTCTGCCTTTCCTGAGCGCACCAACACACACACACACACACGTGTCCCGTTGACGTCACGGACGCGTCGACACTCGTTTCCGCAAACGCACATGCCCCTACAGGCGGGTTAGCTTGTCATGACGGTCCCGTTTGTTTGGGGAAAAACCTCTTATTTCCCCACCGGGGAGAAGCGTTGAGCTGTCCTCATCTCAGCTGCGTTGAAACTCGGAAACCATATTGTAGTAATCTCTTCTACACGGCGGTACGAAAGGAGAGGACGCTAACAGCAATCACATGATGTGGCCGGGTAGGAAGCCGCGGCCCCGCGCGTTTGGGGCTTACGAAGAATGAGACAAAGACATGTTGCCTGGTGGGTGTCCCGTAGTTCTCTGACGTCGCTGACGGACGGCGGCTCTTTTATTAACATTTATCACGTGACATCATAGATCCATAAACACACATAACGCAAGATAAGACAACCGGATAAACCCACCATCAAATCATACTAGACAGAACACACGTTGCGCCACCTGGTGGCAAAATCACTTATCACAGATCACTACATTCTTTCCTCCTTAAAATTTTTAAAGAGAAACGGAGGGAAACAAAGCACAAAACACAATTCGAAGTTCACCACAATAAAGACAACGCTTGAAAAACATTCTCTTTTTTCTTTTCTCTCTCTCCCGTTGTCGGTTAAAAAAAGATTGTAACATGTGGAACCGGGTATCGGCTCACAGCGGCGTTCCTGGCAACGAAACGGCCGATCGTCTGGCTGTCGCTGAGCAGTAGTAGCTCTTTTTATTCATGTCACCACAGTATGACAAAAACTATAGACAGTTTCTACATCAGATACAAACACAGTCTCCGATTTCCTATAGCCTGCCTCGAGATGCTTCAGATTTGGACTGAAGTTTGTTTGCCTTTGTTTTCCTGTTTTGATGTCCGCGACACATGTGTAGTGTATGCTAGTAATTGTTAGTGTGTATTTAGGTGTTGTCAAGAGTCGGTGTTCGTCATGGACATCTTTTTACCTTGGCCAAGGATACCTAAAGTGTTTTCATTATTCACATGCTATGACATAGTGCTATGTAAAGATGCAAAACAAAGACTCATTGGAGACATTTGGAGGAATATAAGAAATCCGTGGAGAGACATCTCCAAAAACAAGCTCATGGACCTGAAGACTACACTCCACACGGGAACTCCGAACAGTCTCCAAAACAACAACTATGCGTTAAACAATGTCGATAAATGAATTCTGTTCACTTTCCATATTTGAGTCATCTGAAGAAATGAATGACATGACATAGTCTTTCAACTTTGCTGGGAGACGTTTCTTTCGTTGTGGTCGTAGGGGAGTACTAGTAGCCAATGGGTTTGCCAAAGTCACTGACGGCTGGGATACGAAAAAAAAAATCAAGGCTTGAAGGGTCGCACTGCACAACTACTGGGTCACAGGGTACCTCCACTTGTTGGGGAACCCCACTTGGTTCGTCAGAACTTGGCTCCTCTGGGGAAGCAGGCTGCATGTAATCTCCGAGCGCAGCCGGAGGCTCGGTGTCGGGCCACCAGGAACATCCAGGTTGCCGAGGCGTCAGCCCAGACTCGCCAGACAGTGGAGATTGAGGAGGCCCAGGGTCAGGAGCATCGGGGACGAGCAGTGGCCCCGGATCAGGAACTGTATGACTTTCAGGTGTACTGTGTGGAATACTATCATTTTAATCTATACATGGTGCGAGGACATTTGGAAGTGGAAGTGAAGGAATACTATTGGAGAGTTCACGAAAACCTTCCTCGTCTGAGTAGATGTCAGAATCTCCCTCACGAGGCCGTGCAGACGCCTTCGTCAATTTACTGACGTTCCAGGTCCTTCCATCATCGAGCCTGTACGTGGCTGATCCCAGCTGGGCCTCAACCCTTTTCGGCTGTGTATACCTTGACTGAAGTTTGCCACGAAGTGTGGGCTTGAACACGCGCACGGCCTGACCGGCGGAAAACTGTGGCCGTTTGGCAGCCTTCCGGTGATCCAATATGACTTCATGTTTTGTTGATAACTTTGAACCCTCTCGGGAAGAAGAGCACGTTGTTGTAAAACGGAATCAGGAACCTGCCTGTAGGATCCCTTGGAGGTTTAGTTTAGACCGGTGGATCCGGCCATGCAATAAAATAAGAAGGGACAAACCCCGTCGTAGGATGTACCGTACGGCGGTACGCTTCGAGATGGTCTCGAACAGCGTCCATAAAAGAACGGCCTTGAACTATAGCTGCCTGAAAGCACGTCTTGAGAACACGGTTAAATCTCTCCACCTTACCGTTACATTGTGGATGATATAAGGACGTTTTCAAATGTTTGATGCCATTTTCACGAAGGAAATTTTGAAATTCTTTGGACATAAACTGTACCCCGTTGTCTGTAACAAGCTCACAGGGGAGTCCTTGATGAGCAAACACATTTCTCAAAAAGGAAATGACAGTTGAACACGTTACTGCCGTGGCAGACTGCACCTCAGGACACTTCGAATGATAATCTATCAGGACGATGAAAAACCGTTGACTCTGTGGCGCCCTGTCGTAGAGACAACGATATCGACAGCAAGTTTTTCCCACGGCTGGTCGCGGAACTTTATGGGCTGCAACGGAGCGGGTGCGGCCTTTACAGGTTTATCAGTCGAATGACACACCGTACAATTTTTCACTTTTGTTTTGATCTCCTGGTTCATGTGGGGCAACCAATAGTGTTCACGTATGAGGCTTGTTGTTCGTGATATTCCTTGGTGTGTCTCGTGTGCGAGATGAATGATGTTGTCACGGAGTGTTGATGGTGGCACGAGCCTTTCTCCACGGTACAAGATACCTTCATACAGTGAAAGTTGCTCACGCACTTGAAAGAACGGTCGCAAGTCGGTGTGGATGTCATTACCCTCCGGACAGGACGTGGTAGAGTACCGGAATACAGATGGAATGATAGTGTCATTAGCCGTAGCCTGTTGTAATGCGAGTTTGGACATGGGGACTGTGATAAGAGAAACGACCTCCTCGGTAAATTCCATAGCATTCTCTGTGTCGTTAACGGGTAGCCGTGAAAAAGTATCGGCAACCAGGTTCGCAGATCCCTTCTGATATTCAATAGTGAAATTATAATTAAGCAACCTGGCCGTCCACCGGGTGATCCTCAAAGGGCGGATCCCAGACCCTATGCTAGAAAGCAGGGCGACTAGAGCTTGGTGGTCTGTTCGTATCACAAAGGACCGACCCCACAGATATCCATGCCACCTCTCACAGGCCCACAAACAGGCCAGCGCCTCCTTTTCACCTGTTGAATACCTCCGCTCGGCATCAGTCAACGAGCGCGAAGCGAAAGTGACAGGACGCAGCTGACTTCCGTACTGTTGTTGTAACACAGCCCCAAGACCATAGTTAGATGCATCCGTAGCCAAAACGATAGGATGTGTTGGATCAAACATCGACAAAATCGGAGCACTTTTTATGGAAGCCTTTACATTTTGGAAACTGGCCTCGGCTTCCGGGGACCAGTGAAAGCGAACTCCTTTACGGAGAAGACGACGCATGGTCTCTACGACAGCTGAGCAATGAGGAATAAATTTACTGTAATATACAACAAGTCCCAGAAATGCTTTCAGCTTAGCTGGTTCGGTAGGGGTTTCAAAATTCAGGACTCCATCTACCTTAGCGGAAAGGGGTGCTGGTCCTTCCGCGGAAAGATGGTGTCCCAAAAACGAAAGTTCTGTAACTCAAAAAACACCTTTACGTTTTAGCTTCATCCCGGCTCGGGAGATACAAGAGAGGACCTGACGCAGATTCTCGTCGTGTTCTGCCTGCGTAGCACCGTAGACTATTATATTATAAAGGTAAAACTGGACCCCTTTGCGATCCTTCAGGATTTTTGACATTATGTTTTGAAACGCTGCGGGTGCCGAAGTAAACCCGAAACAAAAGCGCTTGAATCTGAACAGTCCCTCATGCGTGATAAAAGCAGTGAGATCACGACTCACCGGGTCGAGACGAACTTGGTGGCAAGCAGACGCCAGGTGCAGCTTGGAGAAGCAATTGGCACCACGCAAGGAGCCCAGTAGTTGATCGATGTAGGGTAGCGGGAAGGAATCGATGACCACCGCTTGATTTGGCGCACGGAGGTCGATACACATCCGGATACGTCCGTCAGTCCGCCGAACGACGAACGACGATGATAGGTGAAACCCATTCGGAGGCATCCGCTCTCTCGATCACACCTTCTCTCTCCAGTCTGAAAATCTCTTCCGAGACAGCATCCCTCGAGGTCATCGAAGACGGCGCAGCTTGGACTGTACCGGTGGTACATTGCAACGCTGCTTGATAGTATTTGTGGAATTCTTGACCAAACCCAAACCTGGACTAAAGGGATGTTCAAATTCTTCGAAGCCTTTGGGCAACTTGGACTGATCTGGAAGCAAATGACTCGAAACTTGCGATGCATTTGTATTTTCATGGTGTAGCAATTGTGCTGTGATTTTATGACTTCTATTCTCAGGACTTGCGTTTTCAGGAAGATGCGGTTGATGGAGCCCATGGCTCTCAGGATGGCGTCGCGGAATCGCGGCTGTCGACGAATGGTGAACAAAGTCCGCGGGAACTTTCGGAGTGGTCTCTTCCGAGACCGATGACGATGTAGACACGTTGGCACCCGAAGGTACAAAAAGAGAAGATGACCGGGACCTTGCATCTCTGGATCCGGCCGGGCCGGTTGGCGGTTTTGGCAGGACGTGATAGTGAACGGCCGTCGCTGCAGGGGAACCGCCGACTTCACATACTGCCTTGGAACTCCTCCTCCCTGAGCTGCATCAACATGTGAACAAACATAATCATTTTAATCTCCTGATAATCTCATGCGCAACGCTCGGACGGCGTCGACGCCAAGTAGCGATCGTCCAGTCCGGGTGACAAAAAACTCCAACGGTGCATAACGATCTTTAAAAACAACTATAGCGGTGAAGCATCCAAGCACAGGGATAAGGTCTTGCATGTAGTGAACAAGAGTTTTCGAGGGCGGACATAGTCGAATGTCGGAACTCCGTTGTACCTTATTAAACTCTCGTTCATTCAGGATGGACACAAAAGAGCCAGTGTCGACAAGGAGACGAAGAGGAGTTGTATTTACCTTGATGTCGGCCATGAAGGCATCCCGACGATAAACACCTCTCGCTGCTTGCTCGGCCGACTCAACGGGGACGCTCGGCAGCATCTCCGGCACTAGGGATGGCCCAACAATGTTCACAGGATTGTTACCTCTTGACGACACATTCCGTGAAAACGGTCGGGCAGTGAAGTAACGGCCGGAGCCCTGGCCACGGCTCGGGAACGACGTTCGCCGCGGGTCACTGACGAAGGCCGCCGACGGTGGGCGGCGACTCCGACAAACCACCGCAAAGTGGCCCGTCTTTCCACACAAAAAACATGCCACACCAGACGCTGGACACTCGTTGGGGTTGTGGCCGCGTCGACCACAGCAGTTGCAGGGAACACCGACTCCTTCATCTCCCTGCCTTGAAGGAGGAGGGTAGCGCAGACACTGGGGTGTGTGGTGTTGTAAAGTTCGGGGCACGTGACTGGAAGTTACGGCGGACCGGCCATCTTGCCACCGACTTCGGGATGGAGCCGGCCATGGACCTCCATCTTGGACGTCGGGCGTTCCAATGGGCACGTGCGCAAAGACGCGCTCGACGGTTGCCGGCGCCGCACCGCTAGCACTGGGAGCTCGCAGGCGGAAACTTACTGTGGTGCGCGTAAGTTTCTCGTACTGTAGCGCGAGCTTAACGACACGGGTTAAAGTGGATACCCCCGTCCCCACACACTCAAGAAGGATGCGGTCTTGGACCCGCTTAGAGTCCAACCCCTCCAAAAAGATCTCAGCAAGCCTCTCTTCCAAAGCGTCTCCATAAGAACAAAAAGACCCTTGGTGTCGCAGAGCGGTCAAGTACTCCGAGACGGTTTCTCCCGGGCGTTGGACGCGAGCGCGAAGCTTTTGGCGTTCCAGCGCGATACACCCAGAAAACTCAAAGTGCTTCTTGATAGCACTCAAGAAGACTTCAAAAACATCGCCTTCCTCGGAAGCGGAAGTCTCATAGAGCTGAAAAGCGTCAACAATTCTCTGGCCCTCAGCCCCAAGCATGGAAAACAAGATCGCCTTTTTTGGACTAGGCGCAACACTGTCCAAGCCGGACGCCTCAAGGAACATCAAGAAAGCACGTTTCCACGCGGGCTGTGCACGCTCGGGCTTGCCCGGCACTGGCAAGAAGTCGGGCGGTGATAGAACCGGCGCGAGCGCTGACAAGCCGGCAGCTACAGGAGGCTGTGTTCCATTATCCATTATCTATGATATGTTGTAGAAAATTCTAGGAAACGATGCAGCTGTCAGGGCCCACTCTGATCAGCCATCGAACGCGTTCCAAGTGGAACGAAATGGATCGAAGAAAGAAAAAAAAAATCGCGTCGGCTTTCACGGCCAATGCATCGAGACGCGGAGAGAACTACGGTTAACCTTTAACCACCTCGTCGCCAAAATTTGTAGTAATCTCTTTTACACGGCGGTCCGAAAGGAGAGGACGCTAACAGCTCTCACATGATGTGGCCGGGTAGGAAGCCGCGGCCCCGCGCGTTCGGGGATTACGAAGAATGAGACAAAGACATGTTGCCTAGTGGGTGTCCTGTAGTTCTCTGACGTCGCTGACGGACGGCGGCTCTTTTATAAACATATATCACGTGACATCATAGATGCATAAACACACATAACACAACATAAGACAACCCGATAAACCCACTATCAAAGCATAATAGACAGAATCTACGTTGCGCCACCTGGTGGCAAAATCACTTATCACAGAGCACTACACATATCTCGTGGGCTGGGCCGGAAAGTAGGTCACTCCTCATCCTCTTCTAATGGAGTCGTCTTTGTCTCCGAAGACGGCCTTGGAGCCGGTCAACAAAGCAGCTCGTCCAGGATCCTTCGCCCGCGCCCAAGGGTGTGGCTGGAGGCGAAGATGCTTTGTCCCCTCCTGTGAATGACCTGGTCGTTTTCGCTCCCAATATGGAGATTTGTGAGCTCTCCTTGAAATCGCCAAACCCGAAAGGAGGTCACGGAAGGTTCCATTCTTAACACTGCAGACCCTGCACGGGCAAACTCTGAAGAGGCTGCACGGCCGAGCTCTGCGTGCCGCGGCCACTCATAAGAGCGCGCTCTCAGCCGTCGGCCGCTCTCTCGGCAGTAGCGAAACGTGGCCGTCCACAGAAGTACGCCGCAGACGAACAATGGGAGCTGAAGAACGAATTCATTCTTTCGCATTCACAACTCATAAAAAGTGCTTAGGCATCATAACAGTTTTCTTTTTTTGTACAAAATTCAGAGGAAGTGTTTGAATTTTTGCGGCGCTTTTTCAGTCGACGTTGAAGATCTCTTTTTTTTTTTATTCCGTATACCATTCCCCGCTGGAATTTCATTGACAGCAGCGGACAACTGGCCTCCTGGAGCCTTTGTGGGATGAGTGTGGGAGGTTTTATTGAATTTTAACCTTTTGATCTTGACCACACAAATTTCTCCTTTGGTGGAAACATTTTGTGCAAAAACAAGGGATATACATTGATTCCTAAGTGGCCCCTCTTCTGTACGACATCGTTTTTTTCACACCGCGACCAAGCTGTTTTTGAGAGGCTCGGGGGTGACAGGGTTTCAGAATATACAGGTATGTCAATGATTATCAAGTCACCGCCCGCCCAGGAAATGAACTTACGGGCAAGATGGTGGCTAAAGTGATCGGCACGTTTCCGTCCTGCTCTCGTGGTTTAACGTTCGCTCATGAGAGGACTTCGGGAGGGTTATTAAAGTTTCTGGATTTAAAACTAAAATTCTTGGATGATCACGTGTTCTGGGCTGGCGAGCCCCGCTCCAAGAAAGGTGTTCTCTCTTTTATTTCCGCTGGCTCCAAGTTAGTAAAAAGAGGTGTTGCTTCTTCGTGCCTCTGAGCTGCTCTGAAAACGTCCTGTCCTGATGAAATGGAAACGAGCTTCCTTCGATCGGCTCTTGAGTGCAGGTTTTCCGCTGAAATCGATTGCTGAAGCTGCAGAGGGCCTTAAAAATAAGATTAGAGGTCCTGAAAGAAATCTTCGTGAAGGGCAAGAAATAAGACCTGCCGTCATATCTTACATTCACGCGGTCTCTCATATTCTGAGATAATTAACGAACGTTACGACGATCCGGTCGTCTTTCCAACCCCTAATATGCTGTCTACGTTACGCAGAAGATGTAATCATCTTGTGGGGGAAAGTGACGAAGCAAAAGAAGGCTCGAGGTACACCTAAGCACTTCTTATGAGTTGTGTATGCAAAAGCATGCATGCCGTTCCCCCGCTTCCTTATTTCGTTTTCGGCATGCTTGCGTCGACGGTCGAGCGCGCGCCCCCCTGCCACGCTGGCCTTCGGTGTGGAGCGGTGGAGCCGCAGCCTCGCGGACACGCAGCGCCATGGGGAGGGCTCTAATTGAAACTGACTCGCGGCGGCTTCGTATTGCTGCGCGCGCAGCTGGCCAAGTAGGCAGCGCGTGCGTAGCCTAACGGTTATTGTGCCTGCCTTCCACGCGAAAAGCTATGGTTCGATTCCTGGGAGGGATGCATATTTTGTTTATTCCTGCAATTTAGTGTTCTGGTAAATTCGAGAATCCTGTTGGCCTGTTCGAGGTTCGAATGTTCTACGCGTCGAACATTCTATGCCGCTCATTCCAGAAGCCCACGCGTGTACATAAGGGGCTTCGCGTGGCGAGCCAAAGCCTGTTTCGCCTCAGCGTTTGGTCCTGCTGTCTCGCCGACTTCGACAAACGCGACGTTCTTTCGTTATCTTCTCCCTTTTTGTTTTGGGCACATGTTCGCCTCATTAAACGTCAGGTTTCCTCAGTTATTTTTGTTTCATTAACTGTTCTTTTGTGATGTTTTGGTGGAGGTGCGGCGTAACGCATGTCCGTGCAGCACTCCCCTCCGAGGTCCCTCACACTCTAAGAAAAAATGGAGGAGAAAAGTAGCAACGGCGCGTCTTCCTCCCTCCTACCGACGCGCCCCCAAGCGGACACGAGAAAAGGTGAGGAACGAAACGTTTTTCTCCTTCTCCAGGCAGACGGGAGAAAGCTTTCGCCCTCCCGACTCATCGTCTACGGTTTCGTTTTTCGAGCACATCGCGCACGTTGTTTAATAAATAGCTGTTGAGTTGATTGAGCTTCAGCGGCAGCGAAGCCGCCTGTAATTCCGTCTTCTAGTCTAAACGTGCAGAACATTTCGGTTGCATTGACGTTTTTATCACTAATTTTATCAAACGAGCGAACGAAGCCGCTAGAAACAGCGAAGTTCCGGAGCAGTGCCAGCAGCGCCACGTACACTGGGGGATGGCCGTCTCCGGATTGCGGGACTCGCGCGCTTGCGCGGCACGGAACTACCGTGCTACAGTAGCGAAACCACGCGGAACTGTGTCGACGTTTTCGACGTCATGAAAACCGCAGGAACTGCGTCCAAGACAGGCAGGTTTTGCTGCCGGCTGCCTGGGTGCCTTCCCCACTGAGTTCTGTTCTGTTTTCCGATGCCGAGTGCAACCGGCGTTCAACGTGGTTCTGTGTTTGTGCGTGTCAGCAACATAGCTGCAACGTCATCATGGCAGTGTTGTGGGTTGTGAACAGAACACTGGAATTATCGCCGATGTGACCGTGTGTTCGCGTATCAGTAGTGTAACAAGAAGATGAGATCGTAAAGTGTTGGGCATTGATGCCGCTGGTCGGGCCGTAATCGGAGGGGGCGGGGTGTCGCAGGTTGACGTTCCGCTTTACATTAAAAAGTTTAATACCACTTGAGGGATTACGTGCAATCGATCAACGTGCGGATAGTCATGTTGGAACACTGGTCTGAACAGTAGAAGCTCCTATCGTACAGTGGCCAATGTAACTGTGGGAATTGTCTCGTCCCCGAGAGCGATTGCGCTCTGGGGCAAGGACCGAACAGTACGAAATCGTGACGGAAAGTACGTATATTTACAGTATGGAATTTCGGCATTAAAAAACAATAGTAAGTAAATTTAAAAAAAAGGCTACCCTTTTTTTCTCTGTTTAAATATACTACGGTTCATGGAGAAACTGCCCTCCGTGGCGCGCTGGGATGAGGGCTAGAAGTTTTCGGGCTCGCCACGGCGTAGCGGCGTAGATCCGTACACTTAACACCTGCCGCAAGTCGCGGCTTCGACTGCATTCAAGTTGATTGAAAAGCGATTTCTCAGCCCGTGAAGCATCACTTCCAGCTGAGTGAATATCCGATCTACAGAGTTTAATTCAAGACGGCAATTGCAGCTTTGCGCGAACAGCACAAATAGAAAAACCAATAGAAATACAGGCTACGACGTGCCGTGTGGGGAACCAAACTCATGGCTTCGAACGCTTCGAACCGCATTCGAGCGGCTTGATTTATTGGCTTTCAAATAATTACGGCATGATCGAGCGTTTACTTTTTAATAATAGATTCATCCCCTGAGCCATTCAAAATACTCTTAGGGGTATGACATTGCTGGGAAAAAATCAACATGCTGGGAATATTTTTTATTGCCTAGGGAGTCACCGAAAAGTTCCGTTCGTTCAAAACGACCAGTATAAAAGACGGAAACGCAGAGCACGGGTGTAGTGTTCGGGTTAGTGTGGTGTTCCGATATATTGATATTTGTGTGTGCCGTGTTTGTGCTCAATGTATGTTCACCTGATGCTTGAAATAAGCGTAATGTGTGTATAGTAGAGGATCCCCAAGCGCAGTAGTGGCCTGAGAGAAGCAATTTTTTTTTTTTAGAACATGAATTGGGCGGCATCTAGCGCCACCTAGCCTAGCTACTTGCAATTACTCTGCGTGACCCCGCCATCTGGTGGCTAGCGATTTAATCTTCTTTCACGCTACGCGATAAACAGCGGCTTCCAGTTTGTTCTCTGGAGAGCGGCTTTTGGTTTCGCGGATTGAGTTTACCCTTCTCCGTGATGTGCGGTTGACGAAGGAATTGTGACTCGAAGAACACCAAAGGTAAGACGCAAATTGCTCGAAGTAACTGGGTATCCGTTGTCTCCGTTTAACATCGCAGTGCTGTCGACGAGAAGACTGAGTAACTGCTCTCGAAACGCAAGTTTCTGTACCTGTGGGGGAGTCTTGCTTTGGAAATAAACTCAGTTTGCGGAAAGCTCGTGTTACGCTTTCATTTGCTGCTGCTCTCGTCCCGTACAAGAGACGTAGTGTCCTCGTCAAGCCTTATTGGGCTCGATTTGCTCGATTCGGGGCCGCCATATTGAGATGCAAGCGACGGAGGAGCTTTGCTCCCCTGTTTCAGGGACGAAAGTTTCTTCCTTTCTAAAGGAACATAGGTTACAAGACCGTTCCTCCCCTAATGGAGGACTATCCATACCCTTTTTTCTAAGAGTGCAGTGCAAGTCCGAACTCAAACCCCCAAGGACCCAACGAAGACCAGACTGAGATCCGATCAAGTCGCCGCGACCTTCGCCTATCCCTGAAATAAGGACGTTTGTCCGAGCCCTGTCGACCTTCGTCATGCGAAAAGGTGTCCTCCACAAAGAGAACTTAAGGGACAACAAGTTGTTGTGGCTGCTGCTAATCCTTACCGACCTTCGAGAGATCTTTCAACCCTGCCAAGACGACCCGATGTCTGGACACCTTTGTTACAGCCAGACACTGGCCCGTATTCGTGAAAAGTATTAATGGCCCAAGCTCCTCAAACCGTCCACCTATACACACGATCACGCCACGAGTGCCAGCGACGCAAGAAACCTCCGACGAGGCCGGCCGGACTCCTGCAGCCAATTTCTCCTCCAACTACACTCTTCCAGCAGGTCGGAATGTATCTAATTGACCCTTTTCTGCCGTCGACGTCGGGGAACCACTGGATCATCGTCGCCACAGATTATCTCACGCGGTACGACAAAACGAAAGCACTTCCTTCAGGGACTGCTGTGGAAATTACCAAGTTTTTCATTGAGTCCATCGTTCTCCGGCACGGCGCTGTCGAAGCCCTGATCTCAGACCGTGGATTATCATTCATGGGCCAGCTGACGCAAGAAGTCCTTCGTCTCAGCCACACCAGCCATCGTTGCACCACGGCGTACCACAGACAGACCAACGGGCTGACGGAGAGACTCAGCAACACCATCGCCGACATGATCTCCATGTACGTCGACGTGGAGCACAAAACAGGGGACGAGGTGTTGCCGTACGTCACATTTGCCTACAACAGGGCCGTGCAAAATACCACCGAGGTGACACCCCTTCAACTGGTTCAAGGTTGCAAAGTAACGAAAATGCTCGACGCGATGTTACCCACGAACCGGTTGTCAAAGGATGCGACGACGGCCGGAATGTATGCCCAACGGGCAGAAGAAATCCGTCAGCTCGCCAGACTTCGAATTAAAGCCCAACAGCGTGTCGACACCGGTTGCTACAACCTTCGTCGTCGGGACGTCCACTTCCAGCCCGGAGACAGAGTATGGGTGTGGACTTCAATTCCCAACTCCTGAAACGGTATTTCGGACAATACAAGTTACTTCGGCGACTTGGAGATCTGAACTACGTGGTGATGCCCGACGGAACAAGAACAGCAACACGCCGCCCACCATGACCCGAAGTCGTCCACGTCCCATGCGCCTGAAGCCGTACTACGTTGGATAGGACTGGGGTCCTTATGTGTTCCAAATTACTCTTTAGTTTCTCGTTATTTTTATCTGCTTTGTTTTGTGTTATGTTGCATTGGGACGATGCACTTTTGAAAGGGGGGAGTAAGGCCGCGTGCGCAGCTGGCCAACTAGGCAACGCGCGCCTGGCCTTACGGTTATCGTGCATGCCTCCCACGCGTAAGGCCAGGGTTCAATTCCTGGGAGCGACCCATCTTTTTGTTTATTCCTGCAATTTAGTGTTCCGATAAATTCGAGAATCCTGTTGCCTGTTCGAGGTCCGAATGTTTTACGCGTCTAACTTTCTACGTCAATCATCCCAGAAGCCCACGCGTGTACACAAGGGGCTTCGCGTGGCGAGCCAAAGTAAGATTCGCCTCAGCGTTCGATCCTACTGTTACGCCGACTTCGATGCCCGCGACGCTCTGTTCTCATCCTGTTTCCTTTTTAGTTTTTGGCGCAATTTCACCCCATTAAACGTTGAATTTTAGCAGTTATTTTTGTTTCATTAACTCTTCATTCGTGACAATATCATTGCCGTTTTGCGTGGCTTTCTGCGTTGTTTCAGAGCCTGGATGCGTCAGATCGCAGCTTGGCGATTCTATCTGCCCTTTGGCGCGGCTGATGACGTCGGTTTGCTCCGTAAAACAGTTAAATATTTCGCATAAAAAAAGGAAAACACCGGAACAAGGTTGTGGAATGTCAAACCGGTGTTTATGATATACCGCTTTCCTGCCGCGGCTCCTACATAGGCCAAACAAGCCGCTGTGTGAATGATCGCGCGAGCAAGCACGCTGCCTCCTTCAAATGGTCACCTTCTGGCCGTTTGGCTGTGCATTGCAGCCGATGTGTGTATACTATTGTTCAATGGCATTAACATCCTGGAGCATCAGAGCGAGCAAAAATACTACTAGGGAAATCTGTTAAGCGTATGTTCTAAAAAGAGAACGTGGAGATAAGCGTATCAGTGAGCAATCCTTTACCCTGACATATAAAGAGCGTTTATTTATAGATAAGAAGTGGGCACATGAAAAATGACGTGAGGCGTTTTATAGTGTATTTAAGACAGTGTTTTTTTAAATAAAATTTCAGCTGCGTTTGCGCCTTTTGTTGTCGTCTTCTTTACTCTGCCCCAGCTTTTCGCGCCCCCTTTTCTTTCCGCAGAATAAACCAACTAGCCCAACTCACCATTTTGAGAAAGTAGGTGGCAGCAAATTCCTCGACTCACCCACCCAACCCAGAAATTTGAAAACTCTCCTCGTATGCTGGAGAGTATAAAAATAAATACATAAATAAACAAATGCGAGCAAAAATTTTCCCTTTTTGTACCTTTTAAAAATGGTTGCTATTCTTATTTTTATCCCGGTGTGTCGGTAATATTTCTGTCGGCTAAGGCAGAGATGAAACTATCAATTGCAGATTATTGAGATAATTCGCAACACTAGCGAGCGATTCCGGCAGTCGCTGTCGTCTCCTCGCGAGGCGGTCGGATCGAAGTAGTAATGCCTGCCCTTTCCGTTCCGGTGCTCCGGTAGCCCAAACAAGCAGACTTTCAAGTTTGAGGTTTATTTATTACAAATCAACCGAAAGGGAAACAGAGACTAAAGGCGAAAAAATGCCTGACCAAAGTCCTCTTTGCAGTTCGTACATACGGTGCACTGTATAATACACTTCGTACAGATGCATACATCAGCGATTAAAAAAAAACAAAAAACGATGTGGCTTTGTATGGTATCATGAAGAAAAGATCAGAGGTAGTAATATAAATTTTCAGAGATACCTTTTTCATTAGTTTAAAGACATAATCGTCAATTTGTACATGTATAGAAATGGTTATAAAACAGTATCACTGCATACAAAAGGTGTCCCGAGCTCGTTCTTAAATTCAGAAATGGAGTTATAAAATCCACGAAGGCTGCAATTGAATTTAATAATTTTGTCAACTGATGATCTTTAGTTTACTTTCCGTAATTTATGCGAATCTGTGAATGTCGTCTTAAGGAGTGGCAAAAGGTGCACCTATGCGCTACGTCACTTGCAGGTGTAGATAAGGTTTTTCAGTTTGCATTAGCTGCATTAGCTCGAAACCACAAATTTGGTTAGCCTCGAATAAACCTTGTGTTCCAAAAGTGGCTCAGTGGGAAGGTCTTGTATGGTTCACGAGTAACTTTCAAATGTCCGGAAGATTTTCTCCTGTAATTTAAGAATCTTATTGTAGTTTGTGAGCGTTGTTGTACCCCATACTAAAATACTGTAGCATAACTTTGAGTAAAAAAGATCCACAAGCCCGTATAAAGAACTCCAACGTATCTAGCATAAGCAGCTTTGCTCACCATAATTTCCGAACAAAACAAGGAATAAAAAAAAGTAACAGAATAAGAAAGAAAGCTTGGTAAAAAGAGCGTACCCGGAAAGCGAAGTGCCATAAGGCTTCGGCCCGTATCGTAATTGGAGGAATCTCCACCGTCTGCGTTCACCATAGCAAAAGCAACCCTTTTCGCTTTTTTTAGCGGCATAATTCCGGCGCTTCCTCCCCACGACGGTGGCGTCGTTTGGAGGGCGTGCGCCAAAGCCCCAGGAGGTGCGCGCAGTCCAGCCGCGGACGGCCCCGATCGAGGAAGACACAGAGGGTGCCGGGAGACATCACCCGGCTTGGGCGGTTGTCCTCTCTAATGGTCCCGCTTTGTTCAAGGCGTCGACAACAATGACACGCTCTAATCGACCGCCCAACCCGCCGAAAACTGGCGTGAACAAGACAAGAAAGACGGATCCCCGGAGTCGCCCCGATCCCTGCAGCGGCCGGCGCTTCACCGCCGCAACTCATCGCAATTATACGGCCAGCCGCGCGCTGAAAGAAGCGCATCGGTCCCACGCAACGGGAACAGAGCAGCCCGCCCAAACAAGAAACGAAAACGAGATGTCGCAACACACCGTCCAGGCAACGGGTGAAAGTGTGTGCCTGTTTGATGACGAGGGGACTGGTCCTTATTACTATGCAATCGTCGGGGGAGCCGCGTTTTATGTAGGCGGGAGTCAGCCATATTGTTCGCGTAATGTATTGCCGCATAAATGGCTGCGTCCGCGCGCTGGTCGTAATCCCTTTGTTGGACGGCCGCCCCATCTGGTGTCGCATATCAATGGGGACGGAGGAGAGGAAGCGTTTCCCTCCCGACCAGCGCGACCGCTGCTCGTCCCGCGCGCCGAGGATAAAGACGGTAAAACCATAAATCAAGCGGATCAGGCGGCCGGGTAATTTACAGCGAAAACAATTTATCTTGCTCACGCCGAACACTCGGTTCGGTCTCCCGCAGCAAGCGACGCGGTGCTCGCGTCGGAGGCGCCCTCCCGCGGAGAAGAGTCGCCGGTGGCCGGGGAAGGGAGGCGGGATCCGGGGATGGAGGGTCCCGCGCGGGTTTCCGGAAGGGGTCGCTGTGGCCCCGAGGGGCAGTCCCCGCAACCGACAGATTTGGCTGGGCAGGGCGGGCGGGTGCTTAGGGAGCAACTTCCCGTTTTCGGTTTAGGGCAACGCGGCCCGCAGCGGCGGGTCACTTGCGTCGGCAGAGACCCCCGCCTGGAAGAGGTGCGTGTGCGTCGATGGAGATCGAGAAGCTTGGCAGAGCTGCTTCATCGTTCCAAAAAATCTGCGAAATCGCGTTTTAGTGGTTTTTATGCGGTACTGTATTGTCTCGTTAATATAAACACCCGCGTTGTCCCCTAAAAAATCGTTCTTGTGAGTCACCCATGATAACGAGACAAAATTGCACGTATTTACCTAGTTTGACCCCGAACAAATCTGTGTGTATAGCGGGATACTCATGTTTACGGTATCCGAAATAAAGCGATATACTTGTAGTTGAAGATTACGCTGATCATGTGGGCATTTAAAATGTCGCTGCGGGAAGTACGAAACGTGCAGCGCGCTGGTTGGAGTCCCAATTGCCAAAAGTCTTGTTTTGTACTGATTGCAATGATTATAGTCTCGAATGAGATGGACGCGTTGTGCAGTAGCAGGCTCGTTCACATTTGCGGCAAGTCGCAAGGCAGTCTAGCGACGTGCGACCTGTTCAAACCTCTCGGAAGCCGTTCGGCACTTTGTCGAGCCCGCCCTTTCCTGCACCAATAGACTCGCGGCTATGGTCTAGAACTCTAGATCCTTCCAAACCCGGAAGTGGCAGCACTGTCGTTAATTCCGTGTTTACATAGGGCTGGGGCCTCACGGCGGCTATCTTAAACATGGGTCATTTAGGGCCATACGGGCAACGCCTAAATATGACCCTCGCGTTTAATATCTAACAAAAAAACAAGAAAAACGGTGTATTTTTATTGGGGATGTAAAAGTACTTTTTCCAATATATTTTTGGAATGACTACCGCGTGTCCCCATATCGACCAGGCTTTTTGAATCGACCGGAAAACTCGGTTTCTTAACCTACTGCGTTCCGATTTTGGGCAGTGTTGGCGACACGTGCTGCATTGTTTGTGTAACATTCGCAAAGAGCAAACCTACTTGAGGAAAAAGTAAAAAAAAAAAAAAAAATAAGTTTTAACTCCTATGAAAACGCACCGAAGCCACCGGTCTTGAAACCTTAGAGCGCCCTATAATTTGAAGACCGGTGGCTTCGCTGCGTTTAAATATGGATTAAGCCTTTTTCCTTTAGGGGCGAAGCTCCTTAGGGTCTCGCCTTGTCCGTCCGTCCGTCCGTCCGTCCGTACGGCGTCCGTGCTCACATAAAAACAAAAACAAAATGTTTGCGCTGTCGACAGGATTCGAACCTGTGCGGCGAGTACCCCATAGATTTCTAGTCCATCGCCTTAAAAACCCGCCCACGACTGCGGGGCGAGTAGGGGGCTCTGAGATGTGGTAGTGACTCAAGAGCTGGGGATGGTCATGGGTGAAACGTTGCATGTAGCCGTTCAACGTCTATACAGGAGAGGGCGCTGCGGTCAAATGCGTATATAATCGCGTTAAACTTTGCATGCATTGGCTGTACGTCTATAGACGACAGGGCGCTCCGGTCAAATGCTCAACTGCGTATATAACCACGATCCATACCGCACATTCTCTTTGTGACATGAACCGTTGACATAAGCGGTGGGGATGCGTTCCCACTGCTTCTAGCGGATCCAAGCTGATCCGCTAGTAGAACCGCTGGCTTTGCGTTTCACCGACCATAAAGCAGTAATAATGAAGTCGAAACACAACCCGGAACTCAACACTACCTATCAGCAAAAAAAAGAATCAGCACCATCAGCACTACCTATGAACAATACAATCAGTATCATCAGCACCACAAGAGCTTCGGCCCAATCAACATCATTCACCACGTGGCGACGCGGGAATTTTTTTTTTTTACTTTTTTCTCAGGTAAGTTCGCTCTTTGCGAATTTTATAGAAAAAAATGCACCACCCCTGGCCAATGCTGTACCAAAATTGGAACGAGATAGGTTAAGGAACTGAGTTTTACGGTCGATTTAAAGAGCCTGGCCGCTATTGGGGACACGGGGTTTTTCTTTTCACTCACTGAGTTCTGCGGAAAACGTACCCCAAGATATCAATAACACATTTTAAAAATAAAGTTTTAATCATAACTGCGAAATGAGCACCGTATTTTTGTAGGTCAATATACTCTTCTAAATAATCCAATATGCTTTGTCGCGTATTTCCGAGTGCTTCTAAGGGTTCGATGCGTTCAAAATGTAATAAAAAAGCTGTTCGCCACTTTTTTTTTTCAAAACCACGCTACCATATGTAGGCTCAAAACTTATCGTGTTAGTAGTAAGGAACGAAAGTATATTTAAAAATATGTTGTAATGATATATGCGTTATAGTGTTTCCTAAAAGAAATTTAAAATATTGAACATATCGCAAAATACTCAATTTAAAATATAAAAAACTCATAAAGGAGGTCGGTCTAAAAATATTTACTGAAAGAAAAAACAGAGCATAGAATTCACGCAACAGACGAGCAAAGCTATAAAAAAGACGTTATTTTATACGTGAAAAAAGACTTTCTATATTTGATTATTTGCCAGTATTGAAAAAATTGCGAAATATAAAGTTTTCAAAGCGAAAACCCATAGGTTTTCGGTCTAAACCTACATTATTTGTGTCTATATAAAGCCTGTTACTAAGACAACATATGAGGAAAGTTTGAAGGAGGTATTATTTTCTAAATGCGTAAAACATATGTCTGTGAAATTGAGCTAATACGACAACATTCCGCTAAAGCACGTGGGGTTGGGGTTGCACTGTACCAATGGCACGATGGTGTTGCTCTGGCTGAACATGACCACTTTAAAGCTTGAACATATATTTTTCGCTATTTCCAATACTGGAAATAAAGATTAACTAAATCTTGGATTTTCTTGTTTTGAAATTAACACTATTTTTTAAAGTTTGCTGGTGTGTTTTGTAAATTCTATAGTATCCATAACCTTTTAGTATATATTGTTAGTCCAACCAGCTTTGAATGTTTTTTAACTGAATATTTTCATATGTCTTCAGTATTGTTAATTTATTTTAACCAACACTGTAAAAATGTTTTATGCAAATATTAAACCTGTTTTGTTGGACTGGAAATGAGCGCCAAAGAAACGGGACCAGGTAAAGAAGTTGACGACAACACGGACGCTATTTTTTTTTTTCTTACTACAACCACACATAAGTTCCAAGTGGCGTGTTTCCTTGGAAATGAAAGGTGAAGATAAACTTTTTGTGCATGTTTGGGTGTTTGATGGCGCAACATCCTGCGCCAAACAAACTTGAAAATATTTAGCTGTTATTGCCAATATGTAATACAATTTTAATTTGAAAAGCTATGCAGGACTAAATCTGAAGAATAGCACCAGCTCTAGGAAACATATATGACATGGTGATATAGGATGAGGGGATAGTCTCGCAGTTAAAGACCAGGATGGAATGGAATTCGAAAGGGGAAAAGTTCCGTAAAATGAGTATGTCGTTTGATTGTAAAAAGCTGAACACAGCCACAATAATATGTAGGATGGTAAGCGTATTCCTAAAGTGCTCACACGCAGGTGGGGGCTCCCCAATATGAAGATATTTGTGACAGATGTAAGAATAGCAGAATTGAAGACGACAGAGCAATAATTAATAAAATTGGTTCCCGAGGAAAAAGCTTTCCCAGAGCTCAACGACCGGTATGTAATATGAGTTTATTGTCACATTCCATGTTCCACCCCTACTGTCATAAACGAACAAGGGATGAGTTTATTAGAGGTTTGATGTTTTTGTAAGTCAAATAGGCGTGATATGGGGGATGATTGCTAGAGGATGTCGCGAGTCTGTTTGCTTCCTCCTTACCTTCTATTAAATAGAAGGTAATGAGCACCCCCCCACCCCCAGCGGCCGAGAGAGTTTTACGAATTTGAAAGTCCGCAGTGTGGCACGTATGATGTTCCCATGAGACTGGGCACCCAGCTCAATTTTATATTAAGGCCTCCAAGTATCGCTTCATTAAATTTTGCGGTTGCTGCACCAGCATATTCTTAGTAACTCTCAAAGAGAATATTGCGGTAACAGCACTCTGAGAGTGTACAAATAAAATAACCTGTTCTATTTTTGTCCGGGGTGTACAATCTACGGCCATAGTTATTGCATAAACTTAAGCTGTGAAAATGCTGGCTAAAATTTTTAGACGTTTCTTTTTTATAAGCCTATAAGAATTCACGGTGCTGCCAAGAAAAGATGACGTCTTAGAACCATCGGCATAAACGTGCATATAATCTTCGTAGTTATTTTCTAGCTCAGTAAACTCATGCTGAATGACGAGGGCGAAAATGAGAGCAAAAGTATGTGTAATCCATAAAGGCGGTTCAAAGAATAGCATAGACAAATCTCAGTATTCCCGATTTTCTCAAAAATAGCCGAACACGTTATCTACAAATGTTTAGGTGAATTTTGTGTTAAGCATAACATTATGAATATTATGCTTAACAGTATAAATTTTAGAAAGCGAAATCAACGAAGATGGCGTTGTTAACTCTAAAAGTAAAATCTTAGAGAACATCAATATAAAACACATCCTACTCCGAGAACTTCCGCTTTATGGAATAAGAGGTACTGCACTTAGCCTGATCCGCAGCTACTCAGCATCTCGTCTTCAGCATAGGGTCCTCAATAATACGCGCTCTTCTGTAGCAAAAATTCAGTTCGTTCTACCGCAGAGATCAATTCTCGGGCACCTACTTTTCCTTCTCTAGGTTAACGACATAATAAACATCCCTAAATCTCCTGACATGATTTTATACGCAGATAACACGAATCTATTATTATCCGGTAATTGCTTATGCACTTTATAGAAAGAGACAAGCATTTGGTTGGACCGAATTCACTTTAATTAATTTGCTATATCAGTTAGAAATAAATAAGTCGGAAACTAAGTATATCATTTTTAGAGCAAAGAACAAACCCATTACTAGCAACATTAACATACCCTTTCAAACTCCGCTATTGAACGCGTGTAACCTTATAAATTTCTCGGTGTTCGTTTACACGGAAATTTCCATTGGACTGCCCAAGTAAAGGATCTCACAAGAGAGACTTGTAGCTCAATTGGCTTCCTTTTTAGGGGCAGACATCTTTTTTCCAAACTGGTTAAAACGTCAAATCTATGCATCTAAGATTCACATGAGGCTTCATTACTCTTTATTGATGTGGGGGACAACCACTGGAAAAATATTAAGCCGCTATTTACATTACAAAAACGCGAGGTTCAGCTAATTCATGATTTGCCTCGGTTTTAATATACTTCCTATAGCTTTAATAAACATAAAATACTTACGGCAGATAACATTTTTCGCCTAAAGGTGCCGACTTCAATTCATACTCAATTAGCAGTGATCCTGATATCTTCTTTAAAGCAAACACATTTCAACCTGAGGCATCAGCAGTTTCCAAAACCGAAATTATAACTAATTATGGTACTCGAAAATTATCCTACCAGATTGCAGATATCCTAAATAAGCATTATTACGTGTATAAGATAGCCCAGGAAATCACTTCCATGTTTCATTTTAAAAATTCCCTAAGGGAATATTCTGATGTTGCTAGTGTACATGCGTAGTGAGTTGTGTTATTAATCAGTGTGACTGTTTTATCTTATTTGTAAGTTGAAGAGCCTTCAGCTTGGGTGAAATAATTTCATTCTAGACTTGTGCTGTGAGCTGGCTTTTTATCTTATTTTTCTCTCTCGATTTGTGCCCTGCTGCTGAATGTTATTACAGGGGTGGGGACCCAGTCTGGCGATTGTATTCGCCTTTTGTCCCGACCCCGTTAACAATTGGATAAAAAAATAAATAAAAAAAATATTCGAGGTACATCATAAGCACTTCTTACGAGTTGTGAATGCGAAAGCATAGAAGCCCCTCCGACGATGTAAATGCTACAGGCGGCACCATGATCGTTGACGTCGAGACGAGCAGAAGCACCGGCGATGACGTGGATGCTAGAGCCGTCGCCATGTTAGTCGGCGGCGAGACGAGCAGAAGCACCGCCAAATATGTGGAAGTTGGAGACGACTCTATGTTGGTAGGCGAGACCAGCAGAAGCCTCCGAGCGCGCGCCAACGTGTCCGTTTTAACCGGGGCGGGGCCCATAGTGGCATGGGGTTGCGGCGGTTAGTTTTATCGGCGCGCTGGCGGCGCTACGCTCTAAAAAAAAAAAGGTATCCAAGGAGAGTAAGTGCCCTAAATTACTCTCCTTTAACTCTCACTGCATCAAAGTTACTCTTTCGCGACCGCTTCTGTCGAAGGTACTCTCCCTTAACCCTCCCTCGATCTCGAGAGTAACTGTAACGAGAGTTAGTTTCTCCTCGCGATATCACGGGCTGTCGACAGATGGCGCCGCTATGGGTTCGGCGGATGTTCGACGCTGTTCGGCGCAGATATTGTTTTCGGTTTCTCGGGGAGGCCCTTTTTCCTTATCGTTTTTTTTTTTTGGGGGGGGGGGGGGAAGATGGGCAAGGATGTTTTAATAAATGAGTTGGTACAGCCTGCCTTGACGGGTTTATATTTCAGTATCTATTAACTTAATTATTACCTGCGGCAGGAAGATTATTGGAGCGGGGACACTACTTTATCCAAGCAATGAGCACTTAATGTTTTTTCTACGCAGATATATCAAACAATAAACATATAGATCAGTGTGTAAACGGGTGTATGAGTGGGTGCTGACGCGTGTGTGTGATTATGTTTCGTTACATAAGTGCCTAGGGTTGCTATGTAGCCCAGGGATGTTTTTTGAGGCCTCGTTTCAAGTTTCTGCTCAGCCCGACCTCACTGATCGTATGAACAGGTAGTATTTTTCCACATTCGCATCAAAAGCAAGCAAAGAAGAAAACCTCCCTTTGTGACGCAAGAGCTCGGCTTCGCGCCGCCTCTTGTATACGCCACGTGTCAACTAGGGATGTCGCGAACCACCCTAGGTTCGATTTTGAAAGGTTTCGATATTTGCGAAGTGAACTGAGGTTCGATTTCGAAAAATTTCGATATTTTCGTACCGACCGAGGTTCGATTTCGAAAAATTCGCAACTTTTGTCCACAGCGGAGTTTCGAATTCGAAAATTTCGAAGCTTTCACGGTTTCTAAAATTTTGAATTCGAATATTTCGAATATTTTTTTTTACTTCAGGTTCGATAAATTCGAAGATTTCGAAATTCTTTGTAAAAAAAAATTCGAAAACTTCGAACGCTTCGAATTTTTATAGACATGAAGTTCGAACAATTCGAAGATTTCGAATTTCTTTTGGCATAAAGTTCGAAAAGTTCGAAAGTTTCGATTCTCTTTTAACGCTAAATTCAAAAAAAAAAAAAAAAAAAAACTTCGAAGATTTTGAATTTTTTTTAATCCAAGTTTTCAAAGTTTGAAGTCCGATTTTCAAGTTTTTCTACAGTTTCAGTTTCAAATAACGTTTTCACGACTCACTTGTTTTCACAAAATCAAGTTTAGAAAAGTTAGGGTGTGATATCTAGATTCTGCGAAGTTGGTAAGGCAATTAAATGAGACGACGAGTGTCCCGGACGTGCTAGAATATTTGCCAGTGCAGAACTGTGACCGCCAGCCCCCGGGGGGGGGGGGGGGGGTCTTTATCACGCAGTAGTGATTGCACGAACACACTGTTTTACGAGACTCATCCAGTTCGAAACGGCCAGGG
Source organism: Ixodes scapularis (assembly GCF_016920785.2). Lineage (NCBI taxonomy): Eukaryota > Metazoa > Arthropoda > Arachnida > Ixodida > Ixodidae > Ixodes > Ixodes scapularis. The sequence goes on along the minus strand of NW_024609868.1, from coordinate 161,682,080 downwards.
GCGAGCAGGAGGTTGAGGCTCAGAGAAACCTTGAAGCGACCTGGCAAACTAGCTCGCCACCCCTTGCACGCTGGTAGTAATCCGATCCGGTGAAGTTTATAATTGTACTGGAGGTTTATTTTCTGGGACGGAGGAATCGCCTCGCAAAAAGCACAAAAGCCGACACAACTCGAGGTCGAGGAGCGTTCTACCATACAAGTGGCGTCGGAAGAGGACAAACGGGGGGAAAGAGGGTAGCGGGGGGGGGGGGGGGGGGGGGGGGGGGGCTTCAGCCTCCTTCTTCTTCTTGCAGGTATTTCGGACTGTTAAAGAAAACAATACGGGGAAAGAGGGCGTGGTCGAGCTTATTTTAATCTGAAATTATTTATGCATATGTATGGCTACTGTCGCTCTTCACAGCATAAAAGGTTGCGTAGATGGTCATTGTTAGAAACTCGTTGTCAGAAGGCACTGCTCGTCACATGCTTAGTGGTTCGGAAGTTCAAAGCTGTCTTTTCGACCTAAACACCTGTGCCGATAGTAACAAAAGAAAAAAAAAAATAAATAAATAAATGCGGGAATAAAAAGCAGAAGAAAAAAACTATCAAGAATTCGTCGGAAGTGTTCTATTCTTGCATATTCAGAGGTTCAGAACTTTGAAACAAGTTTCTTTTACCAAAATGTGTACAGGCTAAAAGAAACACGTCCCAGGAACGTGAAGCGAAAAAAAAAAAGTTTTCTTTTAATGACGTGCTGAACTTGAACACTACTAGAAATCTTCTGCCATGAGTTAATTTATTCCTTAACGTGAAAAAACAATAAATATATTATTTTGTATTCTGCAGATGGCAATGATATGTACTGTCTGTGGTGTTAATTTAAATGCGATACCTCAAACAACTTAGACGAAAATAAATATCAAGTTTAGGTCATAATTGCATGCAGATACATGTTGTGACATTTCTTCGAAACTCACGTTGAATAACAATAATCACATCTTAAGACGGCACTTACCTACGCTATACATAGATCATTCTTAAAAAAAGTATAACATATCTACCATAAATAGCTCCGGCTGCAGCGTGCTTCAAATCTGGCACAAACGATAATCGTCAAAAACTCGTCGTCCGTCCTCGCCCCTTCGGGGATTTATTTCTTTAAACCTAAGCATGCCAGAACACTGAAATAAATGACATTGTCTTTCGTAAGGAACGCAGCACCGCGTGTAAAAGTTCCAGAAAAAAAATTACGAATGTACCCCACTACTTGAAATCAAATGAAACCGTCCGCCGGTCTTTCGAAGTTCGACGAACGTCGAACTTTTACCCTATAAGTTCGAAGTTCGTCGAACTTCTGACTTTTCAGAATTCGAAAGTTCGAAACTTTTCGAATTTTCTTGATAAATAAGTTCGAAAGTTCGAAATTTATCGAATTTTTTGGTCAGTCAAGTTCGAAAGTTCGACAAGCATCGAACCTTGCAGCGCAATAAGTTCGAAAGTTCGAAACAGATCGAATTTTTTAGCGTAATAAGTTCGACGGTTCGAAAAGCGTCGAACTTCTTAGCTTAACAAGTTCGAAAATTCGACCTCCGTCGAATTTTACGATATAGACAATTCGAAAAATCGAAATCTTTCGAACCTTTCGAACCGCTTGATTCGATCATCGAAACTTCGATTCGAAAAAAGTTCGCGGCATCCCTAGTGTCAACCATCTCATAAAGCGTCGCCCTAAACACGGCGTCCGTCTCGAAGCCATGTATAGGTTCAAAAAACCTGTACATGGCGGCAAGCCAGGTTTATGGTACGTCACACTAAAGGCTCCCTTATTTTCACCGCCGTAGAGAAACTAAATGACGGAGCCAGAGCGTTTGGAAGAGTTGTTGGCGATGATTTTTAAACTTGTTATGCGGTCTTTGTTTTTCGTCATTAAATTAACCTGGCTTGACTACTAATAATTTTCAATCTTTACATTTTACTTTCTGAAGCGCGGGAGTCCGACAGCCTTCTGCTCGGTCAAGAAAAGCTCTGGGGGGTTAAACCTTCTAACTCTGCACAGTTTGCTACATCCTTAACTGTTTTAACCTGGCTCTCCGAAGCTCCCTTGAAAGGAAGGTTTTCGATATAAGGGGACATTCAAGACCGCTGTTTTTTTCCGCTGTTCGTCAAAGAGTTCGGAATGGACAGCGGAAGCACCATGTAGCATTCCGGATATCAATATTTGTGGTACGGATCTGACTTGCTTTAAATATAAATACATTAGTGTGGATTACAGAAGTCTTATATCGCTGTTCAGCAGAGCCACATTTAAAACTGCCACTGACGGGTTCACTTTGCGTTCAGTTGATTCTACACTGTAAGCGATACCTCAATTATTTTGGGAAGAATGTAGACTGCTCTATGCCGCCCTATGATGCGTTAAAAGTATGCTAAGCTTCTTATGTTTGATGTCCCCGAGGTACAAAACACTGACGACAGAAGCCCAGTTAAAATGAATAAGCGAAAATGTCTATACGTTCTGTAACTAACGGTAGCTTCCTCCGTCTAGCATCGCCTTTGAAAAAGCCTGTGTCTAGAGTGCCGTGGTACTCTTGCCGAGCGTTCAAGTGCCCACGTCCGACGGCACTTTAAGCACGCATTGGAGTGCCGTCCGTAGGCCCTAAATGGGCTGTACAGAAGACGTGCGTCATCGCATCCGGAGAAGCAGAGCTTGCCGCATCCGTTCACTAAAGAAATCCAATTCACAAAAAAAAAAATGTTTTGACCATCGAAGTGGCTCGGAAGTGAGGGAAGTGTCGCAAGCGGAAATTTAGAGGACCCAGAGGAAATTAGAGGGTAAACAAATTTATGGAAGTTACAAGACAAATAAATTTGTCTGTACGAGACAGCCAAATTTATTTATAAACTCGATCTCGCTACCAATCCAACCAGCTCGAAGTCTTGATGTGGAAAGATTGTGAACTTTAATTTGCTCTCCTGTGTGTTTGTTAGTTGCCGGATCGACAACAAACCAGAACCAATCAACCAGCTCTTTTACGACGCCAATATTTCCTTTAAAATCCTTCAGGAATATAAATAAACACAAAAAAGAGAGTGGGTGATGGGCATGCTGCGGACACTAAAGTTCGTCGATATATTTTTCTTTTTTTTTTATGAATGAAGCATTAGTGCAAGCTGGGTGCAAGGTGCGCAAAGAACGAGCGAGGCGCCCGTTGAGTCCGGATTCCCTGGATTACCGCCTTCGGAAGCACACGCTGTCCTGAGTTGCCACACAAAGCCTTTGGTCATGGATCGGGAACTCTATGCCCCGTAAGCTAACAGCGTCGTGGAAACTACGTGCTTGCTAGACCATTTGAGTGTCAGTCTCGCACTACGTGATCACCCATTCTCCGGATACACACGCGGGGAGAGCGAAGTCAAGCGGGAGTCAGGCCACTGAATGATTGGCTACCCTTACAAAAATATGTATGGACACTCATAGGACGTTCTATAGAGCAGCGTCCATAGGCAGAACATAAGGCATCTATAGGCAGACCACGATCGCTGTTGCCTTCTTGAAGTCGTCCTATGCCTGCCCTATAGAATATTGGTCAACGGACGTTCTATGGACGTCCTATTGACGATGTGTGGTCTTCCTATACCCTCTCTATGGTAAGACACCATATAGTCTCCATACGGACTCTATAGGGTGTCTACGTAGGATCTTTACGGTGTCTATAGGGTGCCTGCAGAGAGCCATACGAGGTCTACACGTAGTCCCTACGGGGTCTACAGGGAAGCCATACAGGATCTACGCAGGGTCTTTATGGGTGTGCAGAAAAGCCATACAAGGTCTAGAGGGAGTCCCATCAGGGTCCGTAGAGAAGCCGCTCAGTCTGCAGGGGGTATAACCGCGGCGTCCGCACCGATCAACGTTACTAGAACAAGTCAGTTGGGAAACTGTCAAAGAGCCTGCTCTCAAAAAGCGGCGTCAATCTGTACTCGAGAACCGAACTAATTGCGATCGCAACGCCGCCATTTCTCCCGCAGCGGTCACTCGGAGAACTGCACGACCGCGGGTATTGGTTTGGCGAATATCGATTTTCGACAGCGCGTGACTTCGATTTTGGTTTAATGGGCCACTTCGGCGCCGAAACATATACGCTAGAAGGGGTTTCAGGGATGCCATCCCCCGTCTGCCAGGAGGACGCGCCGCGAACTGCCACCGAATTGCGGACGCACCCAGGTCGGGACGCGCTACCTGAAGTCACCGGTGGTACATGGTTGTATTAAACCAATATTAATAGCGCCGCAAAACCTTATAAGCTAAAATGTTATGCAAACACCATGCTCCTGCCATTTTGTACTAATCTCCAATAAAGGTTTCTACAAAAAAAGCCTTTCTCCATGATCATAATGCAATTAAATGCAAAGATGCAAGCGAGCTGGACAAGAATGACGAAAATAATCCCTGGAGAAGGGGAACAAGAGTTGTTTTACGCAAAAACGTGCTTTGTAAAAGTTTTTTTTTAAGAGTGTAGGGTCCTTAGAGGTCTCCAAAGAAGACATACAAGGTCTATAGGGACTACGTACGGGGTCCGCAGGGAAGCCATACAAGGTCTACACAGGGTCCTCATGAGAAGAGTGGTTGTTTGGGCGAGTTGGTTTGACATCTTATACAATCTTGTGCGCAACAAAGACGAGGACAAAAGCAGAGAAGAGGACACAACAAGGCGCAACTTTCAACTGAATTTTATTGAAAACGTGTTCTGGTATATATATAGTCTCAACCATCGTTACAATGACAACAAAAAAGACAAAAGTAAAGGAAAAAAACACCATGACAGAGCATAACTGGTAAACAACACTATCTCGTTCTCAGGAAAAACAATTCCTTCTCCGATAATGCGATCGACGGCATAGCAACACACATGTCTCCTAAATAATCAATGTGCTCGGCTTCTATGATTTCGCGTGTTACCGCTGACTTGCATTTCCCAATTTTTACGCATTCATCCAGCAGTGGGGTACAACCGCATGTCCTGCAATGCAAGTCAAGAAAGCCACCGTTCTTTTTTTGCACGTTGTTATTGTGCTCGCGAAGCCGATCATTTAGGCAGCGCCCCGTCTGCCCGACGTAGTGGCTGCCACAGGACAACGGAATGCGGTAAACCACGCCATCTGTACAGTCGACAAATTTCGTTCTGTGCTTCTTTTCACATCCGTGTTTGGCACGCACGTCAGGCTTTGATAGTTTGCACAGTTCCATGAGCTTATTGGGCGGAAAGGAAAAAGGAAAAGTTGTTGTGATTCCGTATGTACACCGAGTGTCGCACAATCTAAAGAAAATAGCAATGCGATCAAATGTAAAGGTAGTGTTTTCTGCGCCCAATAAGCTCATGGAACTGTGCAAACTATCAAAGCCTGACGTGCGTGCCAAACACGTGTGGCAAACACCAGTCGTGGTGCATTTGACACGGGCGGTAAAGGGCCAAGTAAATCCATTCCAATCTGCTGGAACGGCATAGACGGGGGAGAAATCGGATGCAGAAGTCCTGACGGCTTCGTCGGCGGTTTCTTGCGTCGCTGGCACTCGTGGCATGATCGAATGTATAGGTGAACGGTCTTCGGTAGCCTCGGCCAGTAGTACTTTTCTCGAATCCTGGGGAGCGTCCTGCTGTAGCCAAAGTGTCCAGCCGTTGAGTCGTCATTGCATCCTTGGAATATTTCGTCTCGAAGGCTGGCAGGAACAACCAACAGCCATGCAGTGTTGTTGTACGAAGTTCTCCTTATACAGCACCCCTTGCAGCATAGAGAATGTGTGCAGGATTCGTAAGAAAGCACGGGGAACCGAACTCGCTTGTCCCTCTAACCGCTCATTCAGACTGGAAACGGATCCGCGTTCGCAAAGCGGTTGCGAACGCGGTTGTATAAATATCCAGTACAATTGCACGCGAAATTGATGTCATGGAGTGCGCGTGCAATTGCACTGAATCTTTATACAACCGCGTTCGCAACCGCTTTGCGAACGCGGATCCGCTTCCAGTGTGAATGAGCGGTAAGTGCTCGATGAGCGCTCGCAGTTCAGGGTCGTCTCGTTGGAGTGCTGCCATGTCGCTGACGTCCAAAGCGCCGAGGAAACACTCATCGTCGTCGTCTTCGATACAGGCAGGACCGGCCTCGACAGGAGCTCTTGACAGGCAGTCGGCGTCATTGTGCTTCCGGCCGGACTTGTACACAACGGTCATGTCGAACTCCTGCAGTCGTAGGCTCCACCGGGCGAGGTGTCCGGAGGGGTCTTTCAGATTCGCGAGCCAGCAGAGCGAGTGGTAGTCCATGACCACGCGAAAAGGACTTCCATACAGATGTGGGCGAAACTTTGTTATTGCCCAGACGACAGCAAGGCACTCCTTTTCAGTTGTGGAGTAGTTCCTCTCCGCCTTAGATAGCGTCCGACTCGCGTATGCGATGACTCGCTCTGCCCCGTCCTGCCTTTGAACTAACACCGCGCCAAGTCCGGTGTTACTGGCGCCGTCTGGATCTCTGTATCAGCAAACTGGTCGAAATGGCCAAGAATCGGGGGCTGTTGGAGTCTTCGTTTCAGCTCATCGAACGACCGCTGGTGTTCGTCTGTTCATTCAAACTTTACGGCGTCCTTCGTGAGGTGCTTCAGCGGTGCGGACAGCTTGGCGAAGTCCCGAACAAATCGTGTGTAGTAGGCACAAAGTCCGAGGAATCTTCTTCCGGCCTTCTTGTCAGACGGCGGCGTAAATGCAGCTACGGCGCGGGTCTTCTCGGGGTCAGGGAGAACACCTTTGTTGCTCCCGACGTGGCCAAGGAACTTAAGTTCACCATAGGCGAATCGATACTTTGTTGGCTTGAGTGACAGGCCGGCTGTCTTGATGGCTTGAAGCACGGCTCGAAGTCGTTTCAGATGCTCGTCGAAATCTCGTGAAAATACCACGACGTCGTCGAGGTAGACGAGGCAGCTCTGCCATTTCAGGCCTACCAGCACGGTGTCCATGACACGCTGGAAGGTGGCTGGCGCTGTAGAAAGCCGGAACGGCATCACTTTGAATTCGTACAGTCCGTCGGGAGTGACGAACGCAGTTTTCTCCCGGTCGCGTTTTTCGATTTCAATCTGCCAGTAGCCACTCTTCAGGTCCATCGACGAAAAATATCGGGAGTGGCGCAGTCGGTCTAACGTATCGTCGATGCGGGGGAGCGGATAGACGTCCTTCTTCGTCACAGCGTTCAGTCGACGATAGTCCACGCAGAACCGCAGGGTTCCGTCCTTCTTCTTTACAAGGAAGACTGGGGACGCCCATGGACTTCTTGAGGGTTGAATGATGTCGTCGTCGAGCATTTCTTGGACTTGATCCTGAATCACCTTCCTTTCCTTTAAGGAGACTCGATACGGCGACTGGTGGACAGGGAGCGCGTCGTCGTCGGTAATAATGCGATGTTTCGCCATTGGTGTTTGGCAAACTTTCGACGACGTGGCAAAAGAGTCACTGTATTCGGCGAGGAGATCAGCCAGTTGCCGGCGCTTAGGAGCTGGGAGCTCGGGGTCGATATCGATCGGCGGCGGCGGCGTGCTCTTCTGCTGTGACGACGAGGTTTCTTCGGAGATTGCGGGGACCACGGCTGGCGCCTGAAGCTCCTCAATATGGCCCACGGTGGTACCCTTCGTTAGGTGCTGCGGCTGGGCTCGGAAGTTTGTCACAGGAACAGATGTACGTCCTTCTTGGAGAACCGTTACGCCTCGTGCGACGCCAGTTCCTTTCTCAAGGAGAAGTTGGACGCTGCCTTCCAGAAGAGCTTCACCGTGCATGGCTGCCGCCGTTATGACGGTGACGAAAACACTTGACCGCGGCGGTAAGTTCACATGGTCGGCGATAACTCGGATCGCGGTTGACGTCGTGTTGGTCACCACTGGCGGTAAACAGGCTTTCGCAGCGTCAGCTGGTTTGCGCCGAGGTCGATGACGGCCCCATACTCGCAGAGAAAGTCCATTCCGAGGATAACGTCCCTCGAACAGTCTTGCAGAACGACGAACTTCACAGGGCACGTCTCACCGTGGATCTCGACGCGAGCAGTGCATCTCTCGACTGGTGTGATAAGGTGCCCTCCGGCGGTTCGTATTTGTGGTCCATCCCATGGCGTGGTGACTTTTCGAAGGCGGCGGGAGAGCCACCCGCTCAAGACTGAATAGTCTGCTCCGGTGTCCACGAGTGCTGGTGCGTCGTGGCTGTCAATGACGACGCTTAGGTTATTGGACACCGCTGTAGGGGCGTCGTTTCGGTCTCTGGTAGCGTTAGAGTTGGGGCTTCCGACGTTCATGGAGCATCTTGTCGTCGGTCGTCTTCAGCAACTCCACCTCCAGTGGTTGCCGCGCCTAGTTTCCCCGGCGTGGAGCGAGGGGCGACAGGCTTTCACGTCGAGGTCGGTGCATCGGCGAAGCTGCACGTCGTGGCGAAGGCGACCGGAACTCTGGGCGGGACGCAGGCTCGGGGGACTGAGGTCGTCGCAGGTACTCGTCGATTTCCCGAGGGCGTTCACCATAACGGGGTCGCGGGTCGTTCGGGTGGAGCCCACGCAGCCCAGTCGACGGTATGGGCATCGGCGGTAGGTGTGGTCTTCTTTCCCGCAGTGGAAGCGTAGAGGGCGTCGATCGGGCGTTCGCCCCACATCGGTCTTCCGGGGTGCACGGGGCTCCTGGCTGGCGTACTGGAGCTGGTCGTCGCGGCGTCGGTCGTGCTGCGGCGCAGGAGACTGATGTCGGGGCGGCGCGACATAGGCGCGAAGAGGAGGCGGTGGCCGTCGGGCCACTGCGGCGTAAGTTAGCGCGGGTTCTTCGGGGACTGCTGCGCTGATGGCAGCCTCTGGTGGAATGGTTCTCTGCACCTCTTGCCGCACGACCTCAGCGATGGAGAGCGAAGCTGGTCGGTCAGCGGCGGGTAGTAGCTTTCGCAGCTCCTCCCGGACGACGTCGCGAATGATCTCGTGAATGCCTGGGATGCTGGAGCCAAGGTCGCAAGCGAACGGCGGAACCGCGCTGACGCCGGGTAGCCTCTGGTAGTGGCTGGCTCGGGGTTGCACAGCACGCTCGATGTTCGTCGCCTCGGTTACAAATCCTTGAATCGTCGTCGGTGGGTTGCTTACGAGCCCACCGAAAATGTCGTCCTTCACGCCGCGCATCAGGATACGCAGCTTCTTTTCCTCGGTGGCCTGAGGGTCGGTGCGGGAGCTCAGGCGCAGGACGTCTTCTACGAAGCTCGTGACGCTCTCATTGGGGCCCTGGGTCCTGGATTGCAGCAAATCTTCGGCCCTCTCTCTTCGGTGTTGATTGGCGAACGTGCGCGTCAGCTCGTTCTTGCAAAGCTCCCATGAAGTCAAGGAAGCTTCGTGGTTTTCGAACCGCCGCCTTGCCGTTCCTTCAAGCGAGAAATAGAGGTTCTGCAGGCGCTGTTCGTCACTCCACCCGTTGTGAAGAGCCACGCGCTCGTAGTGGTTGATTCAGTCTTCGACTTCCTCGTAGGTCTCGCCGTGGAATGGAGCAGCCGTCCGCGGTACGACGGGCAGGTAAACGACGGCTGGAGTGGCCAGGGTCTCCGACTGGTTGGCCATCGTCGTCCCCCTTGTTTGCCTGGTCCTGGGTGGCAAGGGTCCTAATTTCGGGGGTAGGCCAAGGTTCCGGCGACTTAATCGGATCTCGGTCTGGTCTTCGTTGGGTTCTTAGGGACTTGTGTTCGGACTTGCACTGCGGGAACTCGGAGGGGAGCGCTGCACGGGCATGCGGCTGCCCCGCACCTCCACCGAAAATTTCACGGGCGGTGGCAAAAAAAAAACAAAAAACAAACAGGAAGAAATAAACGTTTAGGGGGCGAACTTGTGCCCAAAATAAAGATAACATAAAGAAGAAGAACAGAGCGTCACGGGCGTCGAAGTCGGCGTGACAGCAGAGTCGAACGCTGGGGCGAAAGCAGACTTGGAAGTAATCCGTTACAAGTAACGGGATTACTTGTAATTAATTACTTTTTGAGTAATTTTGTAATTAATCCGTTACTTTTCTAGAAATGTAATTTCTAACGTAATTCCATTACTTTTTTAGTAACGGATTACCACAAGTTACTTGTTACATTTTTTTGTTATTTCGATTTTTTTTTTTATTTGAAGCATATTGTAACAATATGATTTTTGCGTAGCGCCGCCGAGTTAAGGCGGAAAGAGGAGGAGGGGGGGCACATAGACTGAACCCAAAAGCTTGCGACGGGATCTCGGTAAAGAAAGAAGGTGGAAAGAGGGAAACAGAGGAGGGAGTTGACTCTGCTATCCCCTTAGCACGATAAGAAGAGGAGGGCCCCGACAAAAGTAGACAAAGAAAGAAAACGGGAGTTTTCACACAGCTAAAGAGGTTTCTTAAGACAACCGAAGGGTCGCTTACATGATGCAAAAACGTCGCGTTTCGGTCGCTTTTTCTCAAAAAGAGAAGCCCCTTCTGAGCCTTGGGCACTTGATTCGGAGTGGGGCGAAAGAAGAATAAAAGAGTAATGGCCCATAAAAATGTCACATGACACGGATCTCCCAAACTGGAATTGTGGGGTGGGTCTGCTGCGTCTGCTGTTTCTTTTTGCTAAGATCATTATCGGGAAGTTTGCGCGATCCAGTCCCTGCCCGCGCTCCAATTTCAGAAGCGGAAGGACGTGAGTAAGGACAACACCCTGTGAATAAGCTCGAAGTTCAACTAATAGCTTTCCTTCGCGTCTTTTTCTTGAAATAAAAACAGTAGCCACTACAACTTCGTGTGCACGGGGGACGGTGGGGAGTCAGCCTCCCCTCCTATTTTTGCTTGTTTGCGTTTTGTGCGGGGGAGGAGTGGAAGTCGCCGTCAGTTCCAAGTACGGGGCTTTACGGGACAAAAGGCCAGATGCCGTCCAGTTCCAAGGACGATTTTAGAACTCCAGTGCCTTCTGATGTTTTTACGTGACACGGCAAAAATAAAAAGCATGTCGTTTCCTTCCCGTGTTGGAGACTCTAGTTTTCCAGCTTTCTGGTCAAGTAGAGACAAACACCAGAGCCCTATTGGGCAGGAGATCGAACTATAGGGGGCGCTCTGACCCGTTTGTTTTCCCCACGCTCGGTGTTTACTCAACACAAGGCCTGTGCACATGCCGACAGGCCTTATGGGCATGGGCATGTCATCTTCTACAATAGAGCGCGGGCACAGTTTAATATAAAAAAATACTAACAATCGACGAAGCGACGTTAAAGGGGCGGTGCAACGATTTTCGGACTTCGGTCAAAGATTTCTGGAAGTTGCCCCCTGACACTTCTGAAGTAAAGAACAGAAAACCGATTTCGCCTGCGTGTCCTAGTTGTTGGGTAAAAAAAAGATAAAGATTGGCATTTCGGGCACCCCTCAACTCACTCCCAGCCTTCAGGGTCACACCTGGTCGCACTCCCAGTGACGTCATTCGGAGTGCCGTGTAGCTTCCCGTGTGCTATCTCGGAGGACGCCTCCCCTCCCTCTTTCCGCGCACATTAGCGGGCGCTATGCTGCAGCTTAGAGCCGAGCGAGGTCACGTAATCTTTCCGCCGTAGTTCCTTCGGCTGCCACTTGGCGCTGCAGGTGGGGGAAAAAGCTCGACTTTTGCTTTGCGATTATGCAGCGACATCGTGACATTTTTAATGAAGGAAGTGTTTTCTCTATCCTCTGGGACACGATAAACAACGTAAAAATTACGAGATGCAAATTCTTTTAATCATAAAATCGTTGCACCGCCCCTTTAAGTGCCGGATCTATCCTCAGAGAATGCGAGCTTGACCCACTTCGGCTTTTGTGCTGAGCTGGGATCGTGCACGCTGCATTGTTCATGCAGGCCTCAGTGGAAACAAAAGAGGCCCTCCTCTCCCTCGCCGGAGAACACGAACTCCAGCCGAACGCTGACGCCGCGTTCGGTTATGTCGGCCGAGCGCTGCGTCATTGTATTTATTGTCCCCATCCGTGTAGTTGTTAAGTTAACCGCTTGGGGCGTCACGGTCTGTCCTCCTCCCCCTCAGCCTACAAGCGAACCTAGTGTCGTCTTGGAGAACGATACTCACAATAGTCACCACATCCGCTGATGAGTTTTCTGCGAATTTTTTCCGTTTCTCTTGCTTAGCTTAGTTGATGTCGTTTTTTTTTTTTTTTTTTTTTTTTTTTGCTTTTTGTAAGAACCTTGCGTTTTCGTCGTCTTAGTAGGGTGTAGCCCTTGTCAAATCCTGTCTTTCTCTAAACTCTCTTTTTCTCTTCCCACTTATGTAGATATGCTTTATCTACATGAATTGTTTTTTTTTTCTGCTGTTAAATATTTTCTACTGAGGTCCCGCCTCTAGCTCGCTGATCCACGGCTAAACATACGCGAGAGGTTCCAGCAGTGAGCATTCAGCATGTCTCTTGCACTGTCGCCATGGCCCTCTTTGGAGGGTCATGGCGAGAGTGCAAGAGACATGATGTGACGACAACGCATAATGTGACGACATCGCCACATTATGAACTGAAAGGCACCAAGGGAACTGCGAATTTAGAGTTTCAGTGCCTACTCTGCCTACCCGAAAGAAAGCTTCTTTCATCTGCGAAGTCCACGAATTCGAACCGACTGAAACACGCAAAGGTAAGCGCTTTTTAATTTTTTATTTTTTATTTTTTGTGGAAACCAGTGATTTAGAAAATAAGATTTTTCTGTAGTTCGTAATGTGGCGTTCGCATTCCAAATTTACACTCGGAACATTGGCTTTGGTTATTTTTTTCAGCCCGAGTGTATCCGCTGACGTATGGCATAAAGTACGTGTCGAACAGTTTATAAATATATTGATATTTATTTGAGCTCAGGGTAGCCTCGGCGAGTTGCTGATGGAGTTTACGCAAATTGTATTTTCGCATATCGGCAGCTCATAATGCTGCTTCTACGCATACCATTGTGACATGAGCGATGTGGGTGTGCGATTTGGTAAAATATTTGATCTTCTAAAACGTACCATACTCGGTTTCCACTTTAAGTGTGAGCGTAGCAGAAGCTATAAAAGCGAGCTCCGGGCTTTCAGTGTCACTGCCAAGCACGCGCGCTCATGCAGTGCAATCAAGTTGTTCAGGGCCGTTCATTGTTCCTCTTTCTCCCGAAAGAGAGGAAAGGTGAACGACCTCAACTTCTAACGCCAACTGCTCTTGATGTGCAATAAATACTAAACACAAAACTTAAACGACTTCTTATATTATTTGCTGCTAGTAATGTTTGTCTACGTCTAATAAGTTACCTTATTACCGCATACAGGGATAATAAGTGAAAAATCGCGTTTTTGCATGAATTTCTTAAAGTAATTGAAAAGTAATTGAGTAAAGTAACGAAGTAATTAATCGATTACATTTTAAAGCCAGTAATTTGTAACGGTAATCCGTTAGTTTGATTGCCAAGTAATTGTAATTGCAATTAATTACTTTTTACAAGTAACGGACACAAGTCTGGGCGAAAGTGACTCCGGCTTGCCACGCGGAGCCGCTTTTGTGCACGCGTGGGCTCCTGGAGCGTTCGGCGGAGAAGGCTCGGCGCGTAGAACGTTCTAACCTCGAATCAGCCAAGACGGTTCTCGAGTTTACCAGAATAAACAAAAAGATGCGCCGCTTCCAGGAATCGAACCCTGGCTTTCCGCGTGGGAACCAGGTACGATAACCGTTAGGCCACATGCGCGCTGCCTACTTGGCCAGCTGCGCGCGCGGCAATACAAGGACGGCTCTATGACTTTACGCCACTACTCCTGCCACAATAACACGCCGAATGCCTTCAACATGGCGCCAAGGCACTGATAGCAGACCATAAAGCTGTTTTTTTTCATACAGAGTTTAGCCGGAAGTAACGTCAGCTGCGAAAACCTATAATTAAAAACGAAAAAAAAAGCAAGAGAGGCGAGCACTACAAAGTACAAGCGCACACTCGGAGTGCTACTGGATACTGAATATTATTTGTAAAGCACGAACATATATACACACATTATTATACCTCACCCCAAGTGAAGCTGAATTTTTCATTTGACGAAACGGGTGACGACGCACTGATTCAACCGCAATCCTTCTACACACTGATTTTGAGTGGCTCAAAAATTTCCCCCCCTGTTTTCGGTTCCTCTTTGCCAGGATTGGTGTTTTATATAGCAAAGAATCATACGAACGCTTATCACAATTGACTGCCAAGTTCCCCAAGGGAGGCCGCTTTACAGAAAGGTCATGCCCTGCGTACGATATTTTGGTGCACGAAAGCACCCGATGTCAAAAGCCCGTGTCAAATGCACCACGACTGACACCCACCCTCTTGCCCCGCCTTTAAAAGGCTAGCTTAATCAGAAGCCCATGACGCCAATCCCCACATCATGTGGCCGGGTCCTCACCGTGACGGCGGAGCATTCTGCTTTTAATTAAGAGGCAGCAAGTGTGCACGCGAGCGTGTGTAACGTAATCACGCCGTCATTTGTGGACCCTCAACATATTTGGTTAAGACATGGAACAATGCTGGCTGAGGCTCGCACAGGGTTTCTGCACGTGAGGCTATAATGCTACACCCGTACAATCGCCCACATGTGGTTGGTATTTTAGACTACCGACCTGGCAATTTCCACATGTTTGCATGCACTTTTTTGTTTTTTGCGCATGCTCTGCTGTTTTGTTTATTTTGAGGCATAAGCTAGTTAGCTTCGCTGGTGCTCCGAGGGAACGCGAAAGTGGCTGACGATTTACTTGAAAATCATATCACCTTTTTTGGGGGGGAGACATTTGATTTATCATTCTCTTTTTAATTTTGGCATTAGGCTTCAAGCTGAGTTCGGAGCGCTGTATCTGCTAGACTCTTTTTGTCTTCTTGATCTAGAGCTGTCATGTCTAAGCAATCTATACCACATTGTTTTTTTGGATACCCGGCAAGCAAATACGCAAATACGAGCAGAGACAAACAAAAGACTTCGAGTGCCCTTCCCCCGTAAGCAGGAAAGACGCTCCGACGGCCTCGAAACGGATTGCTTACAAGGTCCCTCGATGTTTCTTTAAAAAAATATCCAGGGATGTTAGCTCGGCCTGGTACAAGAGCTCTCTCTCTCCCTCGGAAGGGCGAGAAAGGGTGATGAGAGAACAGTTCCCCTCCCGTTTCCCCACACTGCTCCACACCATCACCAATCTCTCCAAATCTCTCCTTCGTGAGCGAAGAGGACTCGGCGTCTTTGAGGGAGGACTCCCGTCATTCCTGAGCTGACAGTGGCGGGAGAGCTAACTCCCGCTGGACCAGTTATCACCTGCCCCTCTCTCTGCGCGTGGTTAAAGGAGGGAACGTGATCACATAATTAAAGACAGACGTGCGATTGGTTCGCCGAGCACCTTAGCTTCCTCTACACTCTCAGCTTAGGAGTGACGGAGTCCAGCTTGCAAAACACACACACACACACACTGTAACAAAAGAAAGCGTTGAGAGGCGCGCGCGGGCAAAATGTCGTCGAGGCGAGATCTCTTTGCTTTGGGGCATTTCGCCATCGAAGCAGTGGAGGGCGACCCACCCGAAAGCCAGCGCACTCAGCTCGTGGACGAAGACGTCCGTCACGTGATATTTATTTGCCGCACCGTCGGTACCGCTGCCAGTGTTGCCAAGGTCAACTGATGTATCAGTAGATCTACTGATTTCGTTCCGGGTTTACTGATCCACTGAAAGGAAAGAAAATCTACTGACTTTTTTTTGGTAATCAAATCAAAATTTATTAGTTGGCCTATTCAGTTCCCAAGGCTGCCAATCAAAGGAAACTCATATTCTCCCAGAATTAAAAACGAAGCACTGGCTAGATGGCCCGGAAGCCCGTCCTATTCGAGCATAGAGACCATACATATTTGAGTGA
Source organism: Ixodes scapularis (assembly GCF_016920785.2). Classification (NCBI taxonomy): domain Eukaryota; kingdom Metazoa; phylum Arthropoda; class Arachnida; order Ixodida; family Ixodidae; genus Ixodes; species Ixodes scapularis. The sequence continues at coordinate 161,666,220 of NW_024609868.1, read as the reverse complement.
CTTAGGGCCGGTTGCACCAACGTCGCTTAGCGCAAAGCGGAGCTTAGCCGGGAACTTAAGCTTAGTTTCGGTTTCGTTCGGTTGCACCAAACTCGCGTATCGCTAAACCTAGCACTGAACTACGCTTAACTTAAGCGCTCAACATTGGGCGCTTTGCTTCTGGTTGTTTCTTAATCCTGGATTAAAAACATGGCGGCTGGTTTGTCACGGTCGACGCGGTGGACGAAATTGGTTGTGCAAAGTGTTTTAGGCTACATCAGCGTGAAAGTCTCGACAAAATTACTTTCGATTGTGACAAGGATGCAAAATATTGTCGCGTGAAGTGCTGATCGACCCCTGTTTTCAAGTTGGCTCTCCACTTTCAGGGCGTGTTAGCCCTAACCGAGAAACGTACGGAGCTGTGGGGCTCACGTCTGTATTCCCGTTGGTTCTTCTGTCAACGAGCTTATTCGTATGTACTTACTAATTTTCGCATAGCTGTAACGTATTGTTATTTACCACCTTGTTTATCTACACTTGCAGCGCGTATCCTTCAATCTGATCAGCGCGTTGAATAGTGGCAGTACATGATCTCGGCGATCAGCTGATTGTCGACACCTCTGCCGTTTGCATTAGATTGCGGCGCTTTTAAGTAATAAAACAGCGAAAATTCAATTTCTTTCGTTTTCTGAGTTTTGAGACAATCTTCAGTGAATTTTCCTTATCTCGCGAGTAGAATCTTGGCTTCAGAAAACTGTATCGTTCCATAACTGTAACTTTTTTGGTGATCGCACTTTTTTTATATACTTTGCTTTATATCTTTCATTCGTTTTCCGAGAACGAGATACTGTTGTTTCCGAGTTGTGCTCTGTGATGGTGTTTTCCCTTTACTTTTGTCGTTTGTTGTCATTGTGACGATGGTTGAGACTATATACCGGAACACGTTTTCAATAAAATTCAGTTGAAAGTTGCGCCTTGTTGTGTCCTCCGTAACTTTTTTGGTGATCGCGATTTTTTAGGAATATTTTGCTTTATATCTTTCATTCGTGGCGACGACAAATCGTAACGGCTACTATGTTAGATTCGTGCATTGCTGTATCGGGGCAGGCTGGGGCAGGTGATGCGAAGAGACGACCTTTCTTATCGGCACGATGTGATGTACTAGTGGGAGTTTTTTTTTTTTTTTTTTTTCTGAATTTGACAATGTGAAACTGAAGTCCGTTTGAGGCTGCAGCGGATGTTCAACGACGGTACAGTGCAGTTCTGTCACCTTGCTGATAGCAACGAGTACCGTCGATGCAAGGTCTCGTGACCTGACCTCTCGACGACTTCTATTCGACGATTTCCGGGCATTTTCTCAGCTGCCGTGGCGAGTTCGTTACTGTTTTGAACTTCATCGGTCTCAGGCTTGACTTGGTTTTAGTAGTCATCTTACCTGCCTACTTATATCCATGATGTTTTGTCTTCAGCGATGTAGCGAGTAGAGTGTCCTTCTCGCGTTCGGTGAGATTTGGGGCCCCCGATGGCTCCTTCGCCTCAAAATGTGAGCACGAAAACTACTACCACTGTCAAAATATCCTGTTATCAACCGATATTAAACACACAATCACAGATGTAAAGAGCATTCGTGTTTATTTGAAGCTTTGACTTCTGTTATTGAAAGTTAAACGAAAAAATGATTGAATTTGGAGACATTTAATTTGTTACTCACCGAAGAAATACAGCGAAAAGCAGACGCCGACTACTACTACGGCAGGTTTTTTTTTCTTTTTTTGTTTACATCACGTGATTCCTCTCCGCCAATCGTATTCGTCGCTTTGAGCGTTCCCTAGTTTGCTCTGTTTGTCCCTAGATTCCCTACGCAAATCCAGCGTTTAGCTAGGGGCGCGTCTGTAAAGCCGGCTTAACGTTGGTGCAACCGGAATTTAAACCCGTGCTTACCTAAGCTCGGTTTAGGGCGCTAAGCCGGCTTAGGAAAGTGCCGCTTTGGGTTAAGGTAAGCGGCGTTGGTGCAACCGGCCCTTAGCCGTGAATTCATCCATCTATTCACCCAGAGCAGGTTCGACGGTGACATCTGGGCCATAGCCGTATATGGGGAGAGTTTGGCCAGTCTATGATCTCGCCGCCGTAACGTCCCTCTCCCGAGTAAGCCAATCAGCCTCCGGCGCAGAGCGAGAGCCGCGTTCCTTCAAAAACCTTCCACAGCCCAGTAAGGAAAGATGGCAGCTTGGAGAGGACTTCCATTGGACATTTACGTGCGCACTTGCTTGAGCGTCTTGTTTTGGTTTCGTTTCAATAATAGCGACAGGTGGATGTCGCACTGTCGCCCTCATCTGTTGATCCGAAAAGTGGCTCAGTCTCGATTTCAAAGAATAATCCTCGAAATCGCAACAGCAGTCAATGTTATCTTACTTTGTCCACCATAAAGAATTACTCGAGAACTGGTCTTTTTTTTGTTCATTTTTACTCGTGTTTGTTTACCGTGTTTTTTGTTACTTTATACTATTCCTTCAAAGTGTGGTTTAATGGTCAATAGCAAATCATGACAAAACACAGATTTCGTAGAATCTACTGACTTTTTGGGGATCAATTTTCTCATATTTTTTTCTCCATCTGGCAACACTGACCGCTGCGTTGGCTCGCTCGCGCAGGAAGCACCACAGGCGGTGAGGACGGCAGCTCTTCCGTGACTTCGCTGTCGCCGCGATCACCTGGCACGATTCAACCGCACTTAAAAGGTAAGCAGCTCATTTTCGCATTCGCCGAGATAATCGAAGTGCAGAAGGGATGAAAGACGCGTAACTTAACGCATTAGGGCGTGTTGTGTCAGAAAACGCGCTCAACCTTCTTGCTTCCGCTTTCCCCACTCAGTTGCACGAGGGCAACGCATCCTCGCATCAGACTCGACTCGATTGACGTGTGCAGGAAAAGCGCTCAATGCCATGGGAGTTTGGTTTGCTGTGGTGTCTTCCGAACACTTCCTGTTCGTACCTTTTCGCTTTCGGGCGCCGTAAGAAGAACGACAGAAATCAAAAACACTGAACCGCGCTCGTGGAATAATTAAAATGGGCGCTCTCGCGTGCTCAAATTTAAGAGCGCATGGCATGTTTTCTTCAGTCGATATCAGACTTGTACCGTACGCATTACTAGTAATCAAATTACTTGTAATCGATTACTTTTGGAGTAATTTTGTAATCAGTTGATTACTTTTATGAGGCAGTAATCACAAGAGTAATCTGATTACTTTTTGAAATAATAAAATTACTTGTAACCGCTACAATTTGTCCACGGCACCCCCCCCCCCCCCCCCCCCCCCGGGCACACGCCTTTTTTTATGAAATGACAAAAATAAAATACGCTTTTTTTTTTTTTTTAATGGAAATAAAGATTTTTGCGGAGCTGTAGAAAACGAGGTCAATCTCTTTCTATGTATAGTTTCTGTGAAATGCCCTATTTTTTTCGTGCTGGGACTGGGAGTGGGAAGCCCCACAGTGCGTGACAAAGGTCATTCAGGGCGAAGTTTGAGGAAGCAGAATGTAGCTTTGTGAGTCCTTCGTTCTAACTAGCCCCCTCACGCACACGCACACAGAAATAAAAAAAAATAAAAAAAAATTCTGCTTAGGACTGGCAGCCCGTAGGAGAACGTGAACCGAAGAATGCCTAAAGCGGATGCAAAATATAACAAAGAAAGATGAAATATTTCGCCATATCCCCTACGTGGTCTTTGTGACAAGCAATGTTTCGAGTTGAGAAGTGGTCGGGGCGATCTCTTCCGCTAATGAATACTCACATGATCCGTTTCAAATCCTGGAGCTGCTGCTCTTTTGTATAACATGCGAGCTCATCCACATGTGAATAATAAAATGAGCGACGCAAACTCTGAGCGACAACCATTGCACAAGCTTAACAAGATCTAGAACCCCCTCCGCTCTTCCCTCCCCCCCCCCCCCCCCCCCCACACACACACACTGGCGAACGCCCAAATCATTAAACGTCTTCAAACGAATTCTATGCGTGTGTCCGCATTGTGAAGGTGCAACGACGACGAAGAGGGAGCCAGTTTTTCTTCTTCAATACTTGTGCAAATGTGAAATATTGGTTGGAAGTAGTTCATTGTTATGAGCGCTAAAGATGTGTCTTCACACAACAAAGTAATCGGAAAAGTAACGATTACTTCTTTAAGTAATGTGGAATTACTTTTGCCGTCGAGTAATAAAGTAATCTTATCGAATACTTTTTAGCCAAGAGTAATAGTAATTGTAATCAATTACTTTTTTAGTAACGTGTACAAGATTGGTCGATATATATATATATATATATATATATATCGCGCTGAAATTTAAGAGAGCGTCATGTTTTCTTCAGTGTCTCTCTTTATATATATATATCTATATATATAAAAAAGTTCTTGTCTGAGGCAGTGTGTTCGTTTCACATCGCGCATCTCCGCTTCGCGAATGCGGCCACCGGACGGCCATGTTACATGTCGAAAAATTGCGTTTTTTGAGCGTTGCGGAGGCCGGCGACAGCGTGTTGAAGACACGCGTTCTACTCGTTCGTCGTCATTCGCCGAAGACGTTATTTAAAGAGCATTGTAAAGGCGGTTCAAACAGACCCGGAATACAAATACAGGCGCCGGAACCCGTAGTGACGTCAGCGCTTCCTCCGTACGGGCGGTGACATAATTACGGCTTCCGGCTCCCCGAGTGAAGAGTTGAAAATTTTTAAACATTTTCCTTCCGGGTCGTGACGTAGGTTTCCTTATTTTCTCCTCGGCCAATCAGCGCGGCGCGCTTCCCTCCTCCGCCCTCCTTGCAAGCGGCGTTCACGTGGTTTCGCGTGCAATTGCCTCAGACGCTCCGTGCTAGCATGCAAGAATGGCTGCAACGATGAACTTCCCGCCCGTCTCCGACGCGAGGCAAGCTGCTCAAGCTGCAAAGATTAGTGCCGCTGCCGCGAAGAGGGCCGAAGTTGCCGCTGCGTTTGATGTTCCCGAGAAAACCTATAGTCTAATTCAGCTAGTTCAGAGGTACCCCTGGATCTACGATAGAAGGAATGCCGAGTTCAGTTGCGAGTCTTCAGAAATGTTCAGCTCGTTTGATACTGCTTTTAATAATTTATTCACATAGTTTCGGAGACATGGGAGGTGGTTGCAACCCGATGAAACGGCATCTTCAATACAAATATGAGTGGCCTATAGAAAGGCCATTTGTAGAGGCAGGCAGTGGTTGGCTTGCTGGCTGCAAAGAGACCGGGAAGGCAGTGGAATGTTATTCATGAGAAAATGTGCTCCGCTTCCGGCTTAGAGGACATGCGTGCCCTGCCCTGCCCCTGCCCTGCCCCTGCCCTGCCTTGCCCCAGCCTCTACCCCTGCCCCCCCCCCCCCCCCCCCCAAAACAAAATCCTGGCTACGTGCCTGGCTGCAACCGTTGTGCGTGTGAGCTACATGCGGCACTTAAAAGGTTAAAAAGCTCAACGACACCAGTACGCGCTGTCGATAAGAGTTTTTAGGCAGTACTGTATGACCGCTGCCTATAGGGTCTTTAACACCCGTCACGCAGTAGTGAAACACGAACGTCTGCTGGTACGATGCTCATCCAAATCAAAACGGGCCGGGGTAAGGATTGAACCCAAGATCCCTGGGTTCAACAGCGCCAGCTTTCGAACAGAATTCACTCACAAGCAGCTTGCAAGCACACATTCTAGCTAGCACAAAGGAAAACAAAGCACAACGGGCTTCCGTCATACATGCACTCAAAGGGGCACAACACCGTGACCAGATTTAGTGAACAGAAAGAGTGTGTCGTATGAGCTGCACGTGTGCATGCCATTGCTATTTTTTATAGCACAGACGCAGTAAAATTTGACTAGCATGTGACTCTTACAAAAGCTGATCGATCCTGCTGCGTTAAAAATATATAAACGTGGTTTCACTGCGGGAGCGCGCGCTCCAGGTGAGTATTCCTGCGAGCGACGCGCGGGCCCATGTGGAACGATACTTGATATATAACATAAAAATAATCCAAAATAAAAAGCAGCACACCCTGCCTGGCTCCCGACATTCGGAAGTACTTGAAGAAGTACAGGCCGTCGGGGTCTTCGAACATCTGTTTCACGATGGTGGCATACTCGCCGAGCGTTTTTCGAGACTTCAGGAGCTCGCGGACGGCCTTGCGCTTCTTTTTTTTTCTTCACGCTCCGTAATTACTGCTCACACGCAGCCGCGAAGCTACTCAGCCGACGCCAGTTGATAGTTCTTGCATTTGCGACATACCTCACTACACAAAGAGGTTCATAAGTGAGGAAATTCGAGCTTCGTAGCCGGAATCCTGACGAAACGACGCCTCCACGAAACAAAGCGACGCGCCAGTGCCGATCTAGACGGAGCGCGCCCGCGCAAGCGGCGACGACCCCGATTGGCGACCGCCCCTGATTGGTTGCCGGGGGAGCCGCCGTGACATCAGCTCCCGTATACGGGGGCCCGTGCCGCGCGCCGTTCAAATCAAACCGTGTCGTCAGCTCCCGTATACGGGGCCGGAAGTGATTACGTGGGTACGGGTTCCGGCCCCCCGATTCCGTATTTCGAGTCTGTTGAACCGCGCTTAAGCCGTTAGACTTGCCGTTGAGAACACGTGAAAAGTTTTACCGAAGCGCACTGCCGCAGGAAAAAGCCACGACTCGTCGAAAGCAAGTTTACCGCTGCGTGATCAAAGCTTCCTTGGCACGCCGAAGCGCTGCGTCTCTCTGAGGGCTTCGCCCGCTTGGATTCCGATCAAGAATCGGCGCCGCGGCAAATACGAGTTGCTATCAATAAAGGGGAAAACAATATTTACGATTGCTCTTATCCATTATTAACCATGACTATTACCCATGTTCCCTATCTACTCCAATGGATCACATGGCAGCACAAATAGAGCAACGCTGTGGAGCAAGCAGGGTTTTCGAAGGCAAAACTACAAGACAGCGAGAATTAAAATTTTTGAAGCGCGACCAATACGGTCGTAGGCAGTCCCTTGGCCAATCACAATTAGGCTTGTCGCTGTCAAACGCCAAGTGCAATAAAGTAGGTTTATAATGAGTCACCGCTGATCAGTGATGAGGAGCTATTGTGCGCTATATTTTGTAAACCGTCTAACGACGAAAAAAAGACGTACAGAGTGCGACACTGTTAGCGCAAACAAGCGGTCGCTGGTTTTTCCAGTTTTTCTGTTTGAAACCAAGGGATGTCATCCAAGTTATAATCTACGGAAAGAGCTCATATAATCTGAGTGAAAGCATTTCGTGCTCGCTAATATTATTTAGAAGTAAAATGCGAAAATGCGCCGATGTCGTGTTTGCGCTAACAGTGTCGCGATGTGTTCCTTCGCCCCCCCCCTCCCCCCCCCCCCCCCCCCTCATTCGTTGCCACTGGACGCTGGATCAAGCTCTTTCTGAACCGCGGGTGCCGGAAGCTACAAATACAGTCGTCGGAGTAAATTAAAACGCTGCTCCAGAGGCACATATGACTTCACGCAGATTGCACTCGCAAAGCACATGCACATGTTGTCGATTCTTGATCGTTATCCAAGCATGCGAAGGCACAGAGACGCAGCGCGTCTGCGGGCCAAGGAAACTTTGATCACGCCGCTAGACCGGCCGAACTTGCTTTGGAAAGTTGTGCCTTTTTCCTGTGGCACTGTGCTGCCGTAAAAAATTTCACGTGTTTTCAACGGCATGTATCGCGGGTTGCACAGGGTTTTAAAGAACTTCTTTGGCAAATGACGACGAACGAGTAGAAAACATGTCTTCAGCTCGCTGCCCGCCAGCCTCTGCAACGTTCCAAAAACGCAATGTTGCGACCTGCAGGATGGCCGTTCGGTGGCCACACACGCACTGCAGCGAGCAAGCAGGGATGCGCGATCAAGCAGTTGTCATAGAGACCAGTGGTTCGTTCGTTTCGCGGTAGGCCTACCGGGCGAACGACGGCCGCGCTTGCATAACGTACCGCAGGATGGCGCCACCGACGTCATTAGATGTTGGCTAGAAGCAGACGATGACATGCAACCTGCTTTTGCCGCTGTGAGTGCTTAAATAATTTCAGCAGATGTTATGTGTTACCGCTCGAAAATAAATAGGACTGAGGTACACAAACCACTTCTGTCCCACGGTGAGCTGAGAAGCACTCTGCCATAGACGAAACAATTTTGTCCTTTCATGAAATTGAGGAACCCCGAGTTACTCGCTTATATTTCCGTACGTAAAAGCAACTATTTAAGTATGTGTTCGAGTGAAAGTGGCCACTTTCCGAGAAGAGTGTTCAACTTTTACTTTCCTTTTATAGTAGCTTCCCATTGCCTGGAAAGATTTTTGATGCCTTGCAGGAAAGGAAGTGAGGTGTCAATCATTGTTTCAGTGCCCCCGATTTCTTAAGGAACACTCGTATGGTTCTTCCTCGCTATATTTGCATTTTAAAGGGATGCTAACCCGAAATCTGGATTCCACAAAACACGGCGGCAAAAGCGTGCAACGGGAGGCTACAAACACCAAAACATCACCCATATAGCGATATCTCGAACGGACGACTGCATTTCCTAAAAAAAAGGAGGCGCATTTGACAGATATGTTGACGTCTTGTTTCTCCGAGAAGACTCGAGAAGGAGAGGGAACGGTCTGGCGTCTTCCCCGCCTCGCCGCCTTGATGGGGCGAAGCGAAGAGAGGAGGAAACCAGATACGTTGACGTCACGTGCCTCGTCGGCCTCGTTCAAGCTCGACCTCTTTTTCGAAAATATGGCCGTCCATTCGAGATATCGCCTTATGAGTAGTGCTGTAGGGACTGTAGCGTCCCACCTACAGCTCCTGCATTGTTTTCTGAAATCCGAATTTCGGTTCACCGTCTCTTTAAGGAAAAATGCATGTTGCGACGTCTGGCTTATTCGCTCTGTTAAAATAGTTTTGCTGCGCTGCAGTTGACGAAGACAGAACTGATTTATTAAATGAATCGAGATTTAAAGGCGTTTTGTGTTTTTACTTTCTATCTCCTTCTATTCCAACTTACGAGATGCACGAGAACGGTACGAGGATTTGCGTCACCGTGGTGGCGCCGGAAGAGTCAACGCTGCGTTACGCCGCCATGGCCTGACGACCGCCGCCTGCTATCCGTCAATACCAGGAGCCATCCCGACTGGACAATTCTATGGCACAGTATCCTCAACGCCGTGAAGAACAAGTCCAGTACCAACACACGGCGCTCCCTCGACGCGAAAGCCCTACGCCGCATTACGCTCGGCGCAATGAGGAGCAAGCTCCGCACGTCCGAGCCGAAATCCCGGTGCCAAGGAAGACGGACGTGTGGCCCACGGCTGACCGGCGCCCGCTGTTCTACCACAGCGAGGAAGTCGACCACGTGAACCGGCGAGGCTCCTGCAGGCAGCCTAGGCTTCGCGGGTTCGCAGCGAACACCTTCCGCCCGAAGAGCGGAGAGCGTCCGCGGGACATCGAAGAGTACCGCCATCGCCTGCCGTCACCAGCACCCGCTTCCCCCCAGGGATCCCGTTAGCCCTCACCGAGGCGTCGGGCGTCGCCACTTCGTAGGTCCCGCCAAGAGAGCCTGTCTCGCCAATATCGTAGGAAAAAACTGAGCGCGGACATCCCTGGAGGTGAAGTCGCCGACGACGACCGTCGGAAAGATCATCCAAGATCGTCGGAGGGCTCCCGCTTTAGCGACGACAAGCATTGGAACGACTATTCCGCAACAGTGCCCAACTACCTCAACGTTTTCATCGACGGCATTGGAGCGTCGGCACTTGTGAACACCGGAGCAGATTACTGTGTTTTGAGTGGGAAGCTCTCTCTCTCTCCGCCTTTGGAAAGTCCCAATGCCCCCGGACGGCCCGCAAATAGGCACCGCCGGAGGACACCACGTCACGCCTGTCGGAAGGTGCACTGTTCGCGTCGAAATTCACGGGGAGACTTGTCCAGTCAAGTTTGTCTTTCTTCAGGGCTGTGCAAAATACGGTATCATTGCATGAACCTTCTGTGTGAATACGGTGCCGTGATCGACCTTGGAGTTGCAAAGTTTACGCTGCGAAAGTTCGTACTACCCCGGAGGGATCCAAAACGACGCCAGTCCTCGTCCAAATTATTGCGGACATCCTGAACCTGACGTCACGGTCGAGTGTCATTGTGCCCGTTGTCACCGACGTAGTCGCCTGCGGGGATGTTTTTCTGGAAGGCAATGTCGACTTGCTTCTCCGAAGAAGAATAGGCATCCTAAGGGGCGCAACAGCGTTGCAGGATGTTTGCACCGTGGTCTTCGTGACGAACTTTCGACAGGAGGCGCTGCACCTCCCGAAAGGCACCGCTGCTGGCCGCGTGGAGGAACTCCGGAACGCAGCCAAAATCGCCGCGATCTCAGACAAGCCCTCGGCATCTGAGCCATACAGTACACCGTAGTAAAGTGATTAGTTGGGCGAGTTGGTAATGATTGAACATGTTTAAAATAGCGCACAAATAGAAAGGTACAGAGAAGAGGGAAGAGAGAAGAGACAAGCGCAAACTCACAACTCGATGTATTGAAGCAAGAAAAAAGAACAGCCCTCGGTATCAGCTCGAGCCGAGGCCACACTCGCACGGGGGCACCCGAGCACGCGGAGGACGCACACCATCAACCACACTCCAACGACTGTAGAAAGGCTATTTCCTTGTCGGTTAAAGCCACAGAAGGATGGCTGACACAACGCTCGCCTAAGCGGAGTATACTAAAAGCTTCAAAAATTTCGCGAGTGTGTTTTTCGGTGAATCTGCCAATTATCGAGGTCCTTGTTTTGTGCTGCACCTGTGAGCGGCACAAAACACGTCCGCCCTTACGTGCCCTGTTTAACCAGAGTGGTTTATAGCATTCCCCTTTCCTGTGGCAGATCCTACGTAGGACAGACAGGACGGTGCATTAATGACCGGTTAAGGGGGCACAATCGTTTTCTAAATTCAACAGTGGGGGTCACCTACCTCTGCATTGTCAAGCGTGTAAGTGTACACCTTCTTTACAAAAGACCTCGATAATTGGCAGATTCACCGAAAAACACACTCGCGAAATGTTTGAAGCTTTTAGTATACTCCGCTTAGGCGAGTGTTGTGTCAGCCATCCTTCTGTGGCTCTAACTGACAAGGAAATAGCCTTTCTACAGTCGTTTGAGTGTGGTTGATGGTGTGCGTCCTCCGCGTGCTTGGGTGCCCCCGTGCGAGTGTGGCCTCGGCTCGAGCTGATACCGGGGGCTGTTCTTTTTTCTTCCTTCAATACATCGAGTTGTGAGTTTGCGCTTGTCTCTGCTCTCTTCTCTCTTCTCTGTACCTTTCTATTTGTGCGCACTTTTAACCATGTTCATACAGTACACCGCCGCCGCAGCCCGACGGTAACACCAGGCTAAGTGCTTCGGAACGACAAAAGCTCAAAAACTTCCTCGCCGAATTTAGCGACTGCTTTGAGACGACGTCGGAAGTGCGTCAGACAACAGTTGCAAAACATGGTGTCGTATAGGGTCTCCCCAGAGGAAAGAGAGGCCATTTAGGAACAAGTGCAAGAAAATCCCAATGAAGACATAATCCATCCTTCAAGCAGCCTCTCCAGTCCTCCAGTTGCACTGGTAGAAAAGAAGGCCGGAACACTTTTATTGCGCGTTGGCTACAGGCGGCTCAACGCGGTGACGAATAAAGACACGCATCCGCTCCTCCGCATCAACCACACTTTGGACCGGCTGCCCCACTACCGATACTTTTCGTCGATGGACTTGAAGAGTGGCTACTGGTAGATTGAAGTTGACAAATGAGACCAAAAGAAGACTGGTTTTGTCAAGCCCGATGGACTTTACGAATTCAAGATGGTGCCCTTCGGACTGCGCATGGTGCCGGCAACTTTCGGGAGTGTCATGGACACCGTGCTAGAATGCCTCAAAAGGCAGAGCTGTCTCGTTTAACTTGACGACGTCCTGGTATTCTGGGCCGACTTTGACGAGCACTTGCGACGCCTTCGAGCCGTTTTTCAAGCGATCAAGACCACCGGACTCATCCTCAAGCTGACGAAGTGCCGGTTCACCTACGGTGAACTGAAGTTCCTAGGTGAGGTTGTGAGCAACGAAGGTGTTCGTCCGGACCTTGAGAAGAAGACTCGCCCCGTAGCGGCACTTACACTGCCCCCCGACAAGAAGGTCATCCGTATATTCCTCGGACTTTGAGCGTACCGCAGGCGGTTCGTTCGGGATTTCGCAAAATTCTGCGGCGCTCGCGGCCCTCACAAAAGACACCGTGAACTTCAAATGGGGAGCAGAACGACAATAGGCATTCGACGAGCTTAAGTTACGACTCCAGTCGCCACCGATTTTCGGCCACTTCGATTAATCACCCGAAAGAGAAGTTCCCACGGATGCCAGCAATACAGGACTTGGCACGGTACTGGTCCAACGACAAATGGGTACAGAACGTGTGATCGGCTACGCTAGTCGGACATTGTTGAACGCGTAGTGAAATTGCTCGATGACCGAGAAGGAATATCTTTCCGCCGTCTGAGCCATTACGAAATTCCGCCCGTTCCTATACAGAAGTCCGTTTCGAGTGGTCACAGACGACCACTCGCTTCCTTGGCTTGCAAGCCTGAAAACTTTCTCGGGACGTGTCGCACGGCGCATCTTCGACTTCAAGAATTCGACGTGAATCTGGTCTACAAATCTGGCCGCAAGCACAGCGACGCCGATTGTTTATAGAGGGCATCAGTCGGGTAGGCGTCCGAGCGCACCGACAGCAGTGATCACGACAACGTTTTTGTTGGCACGTTGACCGTGTTAAGCGTGGCAGCACTTCAACGACATAATCCCGAGCTCCGTGCACTCATCGATGATCTGGTGGGACAAGGGAGTGCAGTTACACCTGCCCTCGTACGATCCCTGACACTCTTCGCTGTTCGGGAAAGTGTACTGTACAAAGAAAACTTCGGCGGCTCCAACTCGATATGGCTGCTGGTCATCCCTTCGAGCCATCGAGCGAAAGTCTTCCAAACGTGCCATGATGATCCGACAGCGGGGCGCCTGGTCCACAGCAAAACGCTTGCCGGGATTCGAAAAAAAAAATTACTACTGACCCAACTCTCGAAGTTTGTCCACCTCAACGCCCGATCGTGCTGCGAATGCCAAGGACGCAAGAAATAACCCTCGAAGCCGTCAGGACTCCTACAGTCGATCCCTCCCCCGACTATTCCGTTCCAGCAGATTAGATTGGAGCTGCCTGAACCCCTCCCACCATCAGCGCAAGGAAACCGTTGAATCATCGTCGCGACCAATTACCTCACAATGTACGCTGAGAAAAAAAAAAACTCTCCCGTCGGAAACCGCTCTGGAAGTAGCTAAGTTCTTTGTCGAGGCCGTCGTCCCCAGGCACGGTGCCCCCGAAGTACTAATTATAACATGAGGGTCGTGGATTTTGGCACAGCTAGGTCAGGAGGTCCTCCGGCTCAGCCACACCAACCATAACCGAACAACGGCGTACCATTCATGACGAACGGCCTGACGAAAGATCTAAACAAGACCATCGGCGACACGATGGATATATTACGTCGACGTGAAGCACACGACGTGGTACGAGATCTCACCCTACCTCACGTTTGCCTACAATTCCGCAGTAGTTGTTGCTGTTTATTTTATTTCCGTCAAGTACAACGTACAGGCTAGTGAAGGCTCTTAGAAAAAGCTGTCACAAGGCCAGCTTGACAAAGCCAGAGGCCTGCCATTGGCATTTATGCAGCACTAAATGATAATCAACCTACCACACAGTTTACAGTATTAACAGAAAAAATACAAAGAAAAACAAACAAGAAGGGACACATTCAAATTACGTGACAACCATGCAAACAAAGGGTATCTGGAGAGGCATTAAGAAGGAAAGAGAGAATCGCGCACATGCACAACAACTTTCAAGGTTTAATAATATTACAAAGCATTTTTTTACGTAGGAAATATCTACTTCGTGCTGAAATAACAACGCAATGCTTTAAACGTGATATCTAAAAGGTCAATATTTTTGCAGTTAATCTATTCAGTAATATTTATAGTTTGTTTTTCAACGTATCTTGCCCATAGTAAGTTCTATGGGAGCCTACTTTTCAAGGCTCACTATGGCGCGTTGCACAGGCTGTAGTATTACTCTGTAAGTTAACTACACCTCTTACAATTATGATTTAGTTTGGACCTTTTGTTTAAATGTTGTGTTTAAAGTTCAAGAGACCACTTGAGTTACACCTTTCCAGCTTGTACATGATCGTAAAGACCATGCCGGCGCGATGCTGCCCCACGAGCCAGCTGACGATTGAAGCGACGACGCCCAGGTATTTGCTCAACGAGTCGAAGAAGTCCACCTGCTCGCCCGACTTCGGATTCAGGACCAGCAGCGTGTCGACGCTGGCCGCTACAAACTTCGGCGTCCAGACGCTTACTTCCAGCTCGGAGAAATGGTAGGGGCTGTGGACACCCATTCGGTCGCCACGACCTCAGCGAAAAACTGTTGAAACGGTATTTTGGATATTTTTTCTTATTTTGGAGAGGGCACGGCCGAACAACCACGATGAACCACGCTTACCCGTTCCTTCTTCTCGTACAGAGTCTGTGGCTGAAATGCGGAGACCTGAGCCAGCCAGCTACCAGGGACCAAGCGCATGGAAACCCCTTTTGGCTGCTTCAAAGTTAGTGGCCACCCGACACGTTCCAGCAGTAGTGACAATGCGACTTTTCTTGAAAAATTTCTTGTGATCGACACCCCCATCGGCCACCGTGTGCAAGGAACCGTGACGCCACCACGAGAGTCTAAAAAAGGCACCGGGTGGCTGCAGTTTGTCAGAGGGCACGGCGAAACAGCCGAGATGAACCACACTTGCCCGTTCCTTCTCCTCATACAGGTTAGTAAGCGAGCGTGTTTATACTGTTAAAAGTAACGACCTGTCTAATTTTTCTGCCGTACCCCAGTGCTTGTATGCAATCATTTCGCCATTTACTGATGCTGTTGTGCAGGGACATAGAGACCACCCCAGGTCCCATGACAGCACAACAGGAAGAACTGTTAACAAGTGTAAACGATATGGTTAAGAGAAGGTCAACTTTCATGACAAAACTTGAGGCACGCCAGGTAAAAGTGCTAAAAGACATCAGAGTTAAAAAGAAAACAACAACAAACTGACTCGGCAATCTCGTCGCTTGAGCAACGCGTCCCAGGCCTCGAAGGAAAAACAGAAATCAGTGACGCGACTGGACCATCTCCAATCATTGGGCAGTTGTCCGATATAACTGACGAAATATCTGCTTTGAAACATACGTGTGCTTACTCGGAAATATGATCATTCAGGTGTAGTATCTTTGTCTTTGGCATTAAAAGTAAGGATAAAGAGACATGGGCGGAATCCGAGCAGCATATTATTAAATTATGCACTGATTTGCTTCATATAAGTATTAAGCCAACTGAAATTGAGCGAGCACTTCACATTGGCTTCTTAAAAAACCGTCCAGTCATTGTTAAATTTTGTTCTTTTGAAATAAAAGACACCGTGATGTAAGCTGAAAGGCTCTGCATTTGCTGTAAGTGAAGACTTCGCGCCAGAAATTCGGCTTGCTCGTAGAAAGCTGCTAGACTTTGGTAAAGCTCAGGAGGTTTTTTTTTTTTTAATCTACGGTATCATAAGCTGTGCACTGGTGACCGTACATTTATTCACGATCAAGCCTCGCAAGAGGTAGAACAAAAGATCTGGGACCAAGCACGTTCCTCTGCTGAGAGTACTGCAGAATGAAGCAAGTCATCTACGCCAGCAGCTACGAAAGTAAATAACGGTGAAATGCAAATACAAATTTTGGTTGTAAACTATCGCAGCGTTAAAAATAAAGTCTCTGAATTATGTGGCCTCATTAAAACAACTGACCTCTCAATTGTTATGGGAACTGAATTATGGCTCGATGATTCTATAAAAGAAAGAAAAGGAATACGCAATATATCACCGTGACCGTCACTGGCACGGCGGAGGAGTGTTCTTGTTCATTGCCTGATGGGTTGCACAGCACTCACTTTCAATTTCAGGGCAGTTGTGCTGGATCTGTTTGATCTCGCAGGTACATAAGAGAAAATAATTTTAGTTGGTGCTTTTTATAACCCCCCCCCCCAATCAGGTCCCGAAATAATGACTGGTCTCCAAATAATTACTAACAATGTTCCCAATGAGTTCGTAATTGTCGGCGGTGTTTTTAACCTTCCGAAATAACAATGGACGATGGAAATATTAGCGTGCCGAATACGACCTCATACAATTAGTTTGAATCTCTTGTCAGTACATTCGGTTTTAAACAATATGTAACCCAGCCTACAAGGAAAAGAACACTCTTGACTGGGTAATGTGTAACCTCCCGGATAGCATGAAAAACACAACCGTAATTCTTTAAATAAGTGATCATGATGCCGTTACTGCTGAAATATTTCTTCCCAGGCCACCAAGGCACACCCATAATAAAAGGAAAGTCTATTTCTCTAACAAAGGAAACTATACTGCACTCTCAGGGGACCCGCGGTCGTTTTTAGCGGCGTTCAATCACAGGCCAGGTCTTACAGACACTGAAACATCGTGGAACATATTCAGCGAGAAACTACACTGTCTTATGAACAAACACATACCTACAAAAACATTAAAGATGGGAAGGGAGTCAACAAAGCATGGGCCGCTCCAGACATTTTACAACTAATAAAACCACGAAACAGAGCGTTCGGGATTTACTGTAAAAAACGTCAGAGAGGAACAGAAATAGGTTAAAGAGCCTTTCGTTGCAGTACAAGTTACTTGTTGCAAAATATGTGATGGTGCATTTTTTATAAGTTAACTAGCGATTTTGCTAACAATCAAAAATAAATTTGGCGATTTGTGAAGAGCAAGAAGAAGGTTGGCACTACCATACCGGCACTCATTTTCAAAGGCGCTGATATCGCTGACGACACTGCGAAATTGAACTGTTTAAATGAGTACTTTAAATCTGTTTTCAACGTCAAGATTCAGGCTGCAGACGCGTCACGTTTGGTAAATCTAGGATATGATGCAGTGTTATCTTCTATATTCAATACAAGAAAATCTACTGCTTAATCTAGATACGTCGAAAGCAACCGGTCCTGAGGGCATTCCTGCTGTAGTCTTTAAAAGTTGCGCATCTATCCTGTCGTTCAATCTACAGATCATTTTTACAAAACGTTTATCTGAGCACAACGTTCCAGATGATTGGAAAACTGCAAATGTTGTGCCTATTCATAAAAGCGGTTGCAGAAATTTGTTTAGTAATTATGGGCTTATCTCGTTAACATCGATCATATGTAAAATTCTTGAGCATTTTTTTACAGCGGAGCTGTTAAGGGCTAGGTTCCCGAGGATCGTGTCCGGTAGAAAACACTTGTCGACAAGAACGCCTCTGGACAGTTACCGCCTTTTATAAGCGACGGTGGTAAGCACACAACAAGTATGGTTGCCGCCGTCGCTGGTAGATGGCGCCAACCTTTCCAGCTATCGTGGATTTCAACACTGTAGAGATTACCAAGCGAAGATTAAGTGAATGGTGGCAGAAAGCGAGAGAAAACTAGGCATTTTCTTATTAACTGATGGCAATTGGGTTTTATAGCCTCTCTTTCTTTGCAGTCCGGAGTGAATATAGTTTTCACATTTAAATATTCTAAGCCTAAATAGTAAAATAAAATGGTTAGGTGGCGTAAGCTACCGCCCGATCCAAAGGGCTCAGCCGGATTCATCCATCCATCCATCCATCCATCGAGAGTTCCTCTATAGGCTCCCTACTGAAGACAGAGTAACGCATAGAGTTATTATAATGTACGCTAGAGGTTCAACTGGCGCTAGTGTGCTGTTGCAAATTGAAGCAGACAGCAAGCAGTCCGAAATTGACTTCTGGTAATGCATTTTTACGGAAAAAAGCGAGTGCATTTCCTCTCTGCGCTCGATTATAAGAGCAAATATCATGAATAAATCCTACCTACTAGGCACATTGGAACATTTCCCAGACACGCAGATGAAATAATTAGTCAGTTACGGCGTTTTTATTTTAAAATCGTGGCATGAAAAAAGGTGCTAATACCGCTTCGTACATGTAATTATGTGCACTGTCGGACACTGTTAGCGCGAACACGGCGTCGGCGCTTTCCAGCATGGGGGATATACGTGCCAAACGAAAGAAGGACATGTGGAAAACGAAGAGAGACGGCAAGAACTACGCAGTAACACTGGATAAGTAACTCTGCTTGCAGATGATCCCAATAAATTGAAAGTCACGTAATATAGTCCGATTTGCAATATTTAAGTATTGCTTTATGCTTCCTGCTCGTGAATATGTGCGAAGATGCTTGTTCTGTGTTCAAATCACCACCCGCACGCTCCGAATCTTTGCAAATAGGGGGAAGCCAGAGAACAGGCGCGCGATAAAAACTGCCCAATTCATAGGAAATAATAAGAAAACGAAACACACCTTTCGTAGCCCACGTACTTTATTCGTTACGTTTAGAGCGTTTGTTTAACCACTCGTAAAGATGCACGACGGGGTCATTTTCATATAGTGAGAGGACAGGCATATTAGCAATATATAAGCACCAACGGAATACTGGCGAACTTTGAAGAGACTCTACATTCCTTTCGATTGTTATTGTGCTTAAAATCGTCGCTCGTTTCTACATACCTGCCATGGAATAGAGGTTTGCCCCTGAGATATAGCGACGTTTGACATCGTTCAGTGGTAAAGAAAAAATGTTGTAACTAAAGCAATTACACTTTCACAATATTAATAAAGGTACATACTATCCGGTATAGCCGAAATAACAAAAGTTATTAAAGTTATTTTCCGGTGACGAGACAAAATTCACGCTCGTTTTCCCATAGGAATACACAGGAAGACTGGGAAAGTAGACTGCATGTTGTCTGCTTCAATTTGCAACCGGAACTCCCGTAGACACTAGAGCCAGCTGAGCCTCTAGCGTTTAATATAATAACTCTATGGAGTTGCGCGTCTGTTTTCCACGTGTCGCCGCGCCGCTATTCGCCGAGATCCGATCACGTGAGGATCCGGATCAAAGGCCGTGCAGGAAAGTGGACGTTGCACGCGCCCCGACAGTACGTTCCCTGCTTTTGAGGCGGGCTGAACAGGCTGGCCGACGTGGCCGAGCAACTCTTGTCTGCACAGAGAACTCGGCTACTGAGCACACGTGTTGGGCAGAGGATTCTCGCAGAGCTGGGAGACCTCCCACAACCGGCACCGCCGATCCCCCCGGTGCAAGAGCCGCCATGGGAACGACAAATCAATCTCACAGACGATGCACCGCTCCCAAGTCACATGGGCCCCGATCATCCCGAGAGGAGATCCCGTTTCCCGGCAGCGCACGAGAAGCTTGTCAAAAACAGAGATGGAAAGAAACACGTCTGCATCTACACCGACGCAGCCGCAGAACAGCCGTCACCGGAAGAACCCGGAAGCCCTCTCCGAACATCAATAGCCTGGGGTAACACCACCACCCTCGAAGTGGATGCGTGCGCGCTGCCCCCGGGTGTGGGCGTGAAGGGGGCCGAACTTGGAGCCATTCTACGAGCAGGAATACACGCAAAGGAACGTCACTCCGTCGGAACAAAGGTGACTGACATCACTATCTACACGGACTCCAGGGAGGCATATTTGGAGTGCCGTAACGCAATCAAGAGTCAGAGCGAACGAGTGCGAAATATTCACGACGTCGCGAAACGCCTACTGCATGACAGGAACGTCACACTACGAGTCGACTGGGTCCCGGCGCACGCGGGTATCCGGGCGAACGAATGGGCTCACAGCGAGGCACGAGCAGCACTGCGCAGATCAACCGTGTCAGACGCAACCAACAACACAAAAGAGCCCAGACACGCCCCAGCGCCGAGTGAAACTGGCCCGCCGGACGACTTACCAGACTCCGCGGAATTAGCGGCAATTGCCAAGAAGGAACGTAAAGCCATCCTCCTCCGACTGAGACAAGACGCCGCCGCCGC
Source organism: Ixodes scapularis (assembly GCF_016920785.2). NCBI lineage: Eukaryota > Metazoa > Arthropoda > Arachnida > Ixodida > Ixodidae > Ixodes > Ixodes scapularis. Next base: position 161,646,196 of record NW_024609868.1, on the reverse strand, counting down.
GAGCCGTCACAACCGAGAGATACCACCGATGCCTCCAGACCTGAACCGCAGGGCACAGGTCACCATAAGGCGGATTATCACCAACACCGCCCTCACGCCGGCACTCAGGCACAAGATGTTCGGCGATGATCCCAACAAAGGCAAGTGCCGAGCCTGCGCAGTGCCGGCGACCACCTCGCACATGGTCTGGGAGTGCCCGACCTATGGCAGAGCCCGGGAACGCATTCTGTCGGAGTTACCGGCAGAACATCGACCCACCAGCTACATCGACTGGATTCTACCCCAGGACACGTCGCTCGGGACTGTTCAACTCCTGTGGAAGCACCTCTGCCTCTTCGTCCACGCAGACGGAGGGCCTGGAGCCCTGCTTCTACACGGCCCGCCAAGGAAAGAAATCACCCGTGTCTCTCCCCCGCCGCTGCTGATGCCGTAGGACAAGAGCAGCCTCGAAAAGGCCCAACCCTGTTGGAAAATCTCGATGATGGAAAGATGACGGAAAAGGCTCATACAAGCGTAACCGTAATATGGGACATCCTATACAAGCGAAAAAGGCGGCTCCAGTATAGTGGAATAAGGCGGAACGATACAGGTTGGCGGAATCATACAAGCGTGTCGTATTATGGGACATCCTATACCAGCGTAGTGGATTACGGCGGAACCATGTAGGCGGACGGAACCATACATGCATAACGTAATATGGGACATCCTATACCAGCAAAAAAGGCGATACCACCATGGTGGAGCCATATGGCTCCAGCTTGTTGGTTTTGCCTTTTCACCGTTGTGCAGGGCGATTTAGTTTTAAGCTTTACATATATGTTTAGAAAGGTCGTGAAAGCTAAATTAATGTGGTTTGTGCAGGCGAGTTATACGGCCAGGCGTACGTAGTATAGGGACCTAGTCGTAACGATCAGTCAAATAATTAAATACAATTTGTTAATCAACCTTGAGATGACCTTGGGAGGGGTGACGTGACCTCAGGGGGTCACGTGACCTGGAGGGGTCACGTGACCTGGAGGGGTCACGTGGCCTCGGGGGTCACGTGACCTCAGAGGGGTCACGTGACGTGGGGGTCACGTGACCTTCAAAGGGTCACGTGACCTTGAGGGGGTCACGTGACCTTGGGATGACCTTGGTTACGCCGCCGACAGCGACGCCGACGCCGTTCAAGCCGGGAACGGGCCCCTAAGAGCTGCGCTCTAAAACAAAATTGGTATCATTGTTGTTGGTTTTACTCTTGCATACACGGTAAAAACGTTCCGTAAAAAAACGTAGAGATTCTCATTAAAATTCACGGAGAAGCGTCCGTGATTTGAAATAATGATGTCTTGTCAGTTAATCTAAAGTTACGATAGTTTAAACAACAACAAAAATTGTTTACAAGAAGCTGAACATTGTTTTATTTAATTATGACCAATAAACAACGGTTATCGTGCTTTAAAAATATTAATTAATTGCACTGTCAAACAACGTTTGGTCAACTTTTAGAAACAAGGTGGCGCTAGTTACCGCTAAATTCAAAAGGCACGATATAAGATTTTTTTGTCTAGAACGGTCAGGCTACCACTATCTTCTCATCTACCCATATGCGCCGCGCACCCCGCACACGTGCCGCACACCTCATATCGCTGATCCGGCAGATATCTGTGCCATCTGTGCCTCTTTATCTCCGCTCGATCGTTTTGGCGGGTTGGGATTTGCTAACTCCCTGTATCGTTGTTGTCAAGGGGCTTGATAGGTGTTGGTTGGTGTCTCCTTGTCATCGAAACGGTGAGTTTATTCTGCCCCTTTCATAAACATTGATTGCGGTCTGTTTTTGATGCTTATTTCCTCGAAAGAAACGGAACCTCAGAGTTGCGTCGCTTTAAAGTTTCGGGTTCAAGGACGGTCGCATCCTTCTTAGTTCACGTCCGTGTTTGACGTTTTTTTCACAGTTGAAAGCTCGAGTCGGTAGCTCGTTTGAGCCTTGTGTCATGTCGGGAGCTCGCCGATTCGCGCGGTTTGTCGTTCGTAGCAATCGTGAGGCTATTCTCGCGTGCTGGCTGACTAGAGCGTTCCAGTAAAGCACGTGACAACACAGTCCGAGTGTGCTTTGCGAGTTTAGCTTCGTTGCTCGCCCGGCTTTAGCCTTCTCACTTTGCCGAGCCGTGCTGAAATTGTGTTCGTTTTTAAACATGAGGAAGATACATAGAAAGGGGGACGGACAGCGAAGACTTCCAACTAGCAACAACATTTATTGACCCGAACACGCTCGTTTTGTACTTAATGTGTTCGTTCCTTCGCCTTTTTATCTGGATGACTATCGCAAAGGTGCGCGGTCGTGTATCACTACCGCGTGATGCACGTTAGACTGGTTATACTTCGTCTCACCTTAGTATCGACTATTGTTAGCCGCGCGTGCTAAAAGCGCGAGCTAGTCGCTTTGAATGAAGCCGCGGCGGCTGCACGAGCGCTCGCGCAGCAAGTTTTCTAGTCAAGGCAGTCAAGGCTGGCCACTCGCGCTAGCACAGCCTTCGCGGTTGGCCCATGCTAGGGTGAGACGAAGTATAGCAGTCGTTATGCAGTCGATAAATTTATCAGCCCCCCCCCCCCCCCCCCCAAACAACAACAACATGGTGCCGGACCCTCGTATTTGTATTAATTTTTATCATCATGTAATCTATGTGTATATTAAGAGCCACGTACCTCTGCTTATTGGAACTCGCACGGTGCCACTCAAGAGAGCCTGAATACCGCCGTCCCAAGGACTCTCCCCATAATAATAACAATAAGAATATTTAATTGCACATAAAAAGAATTACCCTAGGTGACGTGCTAGGCTGAGCAGAAAGGCGGAAACCCGTACGGGATGCGCCTGCTAGCCAGTCGCCCAAGGGAAGATCGGGTAACCCGAGGTGCTCGTGACATATGAGTAGAGAGCCCTGCATATCCGCGGATTATTTGCAGTAAACTGGCGGATTCAAATAAAAATGAATCAGATTTATCGGATGCGGATGCCAGGGGCTGCGGATGCGGATCGGATGCAAATATCGGCAAGTCCAAGGTGGCTTATAAGCGTACGTGACCGCACAGTGGAGAGTGAACGAGTGAAATACTATGAAGTACATCTTCGAATGTATTGCAGGAGCAAACTACACTCTTGGATTAAAGGTGCCTATCGGGAAGAAAATAGTTATTTACGTCAATAAACATTGGATTCGCACTAAAGATTTTTATGAACATTCTATGGTAATAAAACCCGAGACTCGGGAACACAGAAGGGGACGAACACAACACAACGTCTCAAACACAGCTGAAGGTTTATTTGTCAGACACTCGTTTAAAAAGGCGAGCTCCCCCGGTGCCCCAACCGATATCCACAGTCCCGAAGGTCAAGCCGCTTCCTCCCGTCCAGTCCACGTCAGCAGCCCTCCTCGCACACACAGCCATCCACATGCGCTAGGCGCCACAGAGTCCTTGAGCGCGTCCACGCAGTTGACTTATCATCCTCCACTGTCACACTGCTAATCCCCCAACTTTCTCGCAACGCTTCCTTGCCCCCCGCCAACGCTTCCTTGCCCCCCGCCATCGAATTGTACACAAGCAAAGCAGCACTCAGCGACGTAAACGCAAACCTCGAAAACACATGGGGAGGCCCACCCAGTGAGCCAAAATGCGCGGCAAAGTAATCTCAAAGCCATACAGTTTGTGCCACTAGCCGTCCGTCCCCCCTTCTATGTACTTCCTCATGTTTAATTACTGTTACCAACACGCTCGTTTTGTACTTACTTATCCCCGACTTTCCCAAAAATGTACCCCCCCCCCCCCTTTTTCTTTATTTCAATCTCCTTCCAATGCCTTCAAAAAAAAAAAAAAAAAAAGATAAATTTCATTTCATAACATTCTATCTCGCCAAAAATGCTGTCCCTAGAAAAAGCAAAGAATGCAGGAGCATCAGTCGTGCCGGGATGTGTGTTCTTCTTTGGCAGCAAAAAAGCAAAAAACATTCCGAAAAAAAAAATCTAAAACGTACAAGCCACAATAATGCAGAAGAAACTTGCAAGGTGCCTTCTTTGCCTACTAGTATTTATCGAGGAGTCTGAATCAATTCTCTGGAGTGGTGGAACTTGTGCCAGCGCGAGTTTCCGTACCTCACTCTTGTAGAGCAGTTTGTGCATACCACCCCAGCATCTAGTGCACCAATGAAGAGAGATTTCTCATTAGCACGTATTAATTTAAGAAAGGTGAACCAGTCTGCATCCGTCCGAGTTGACAATATTCTGTTTCTTCTACACAACAACCTCGACAAGTGAAATGTTGCGTGTGTGTGCGTTTTCTTTTTTTCGACAGTTGGAACTGAGTTGTTTTAAAATATATGGTTCCGAGCATGCAGTTGAGGAGTCGTGTTTAAAACTGTGACCGATTGGAGGTGTTGCTATTTTTGAATGTTGAGATATTTTCCCAGCGGTGTACTCGTGCCTTACCGCACATATGAGTGTTTTGCTGCGGAGAGTGAGCGCCTTTCCTCTCACTTTTTTGCTGTTTGGCCTAAAAAAGTTGACACAATGTTATTAGTCTGAACTTTGACAATTTTCATGTTTATAAAATATGTGCCTGCTTGAAGTGGGTTTTACAAAATAAAAAGAATAATAAATTTATGTTGTTCCTTTTGAGCACATATACTGGACAGTGTCAGTGTCACGGACCCCCAAGAAGATCCCATAATTGCGATCATCCCTCGAGCGATGCGAAGTGCCTCTGGAAGAATGATTGCATATTTTATAAATACGATAAAACAGAATATGGTAATATGACTTTCACGGTATTCTTACACAAAAAGTTCTTTGTAGAAAGGTAAGCGGGCGACTAATAGGACACCATCCAGATCTTTTTTTTTTTAAGTTTTATTAATGCTTGATTTTATTATGTAAAATGAATGCGCAAATCGAGAGTCGGATACGGTTCCGAATCTTGCAGATGCAGTTCGGATGCGGATACTTAGTCTGCAGATGCGGATCGGATGCGGATACAATTATTTAAGAACATTGCGGATGCGGATACAAAGTCTGCGGATCGGATGAGGTTGATCGAATTGTTATCCACGCAGGGCTCTACATATGAGCAGGCTCGCCCGAAGCCCGAAGACGGCGATTGTGGAAACAATAAAGGAGTAAGTTCTTACTCAGCCACCGGCTCGGCTGACAAAGCCCAACATAATGCAAAGGTTCTTTTTTGCAATACTGAATTTTGGCACAGGTTAAATAGGGGGCCTAACTTCCAAATTTGGTTGGAAAGGTCGAGTGAGGCACCCTGGTATGTGTACAAAAAATCCTGCTTGGCCACGTGAGCCATTTTAGTGTGTGTCATAAATTGACCTGGGCTAATTTCTGGAAATTTATTTTGGCAACTAGGCTGGTTTCCTGTAGGTTGTGTTTGGTTACAAACAACTGGTCACATGCAGCTCTATTCGAATACACAAGTGCCAAAAATGTGTGGCTTGAGTCAATTGTGTTTTATGTCACGGCACCATTTCAAGTCATGACCTGGATGTGTTTAGCATTAAATGAAAAGTCTTGCTAAGACGTCTTCAACTGTGCCAGTCTCACTTCGATCAGTGAGTGTATTTTACATGCAGGATGAATAAATGATGAACCCGAAAACCTCCTTAATTTTTTTTTTTGCATTGACAGGAAACAGTGTAAATACCAGTAGAGTCTTACAAGCTTTAAAGGGATACTACAATGAAATTTTGGTGCTTATTTCTTGGTTTGTACGTGTTCAAAGGAGCGGTATTACGTCGGACATACCAATCTCTTCTTGAAAAAGACAGGAAAAGGAATTTTAATAAGAATTAAACGATTAGCAAAAGGCACCTAGTGGATGTTGCTCTAGCCTTGTTCGTAATGCCCGTCTAGGAACCTTGACAGGAAGTGACGATGCCTGCCTCTCCTTGAACTATACATGCCTTGAACCTGACGTTAGCCCGATGCCTGCCTCCTTGAACTATAGATGCCTTGAGCCTGACGTCACCTCGCCAGCTCTCCTGCCACCATGAGAAAAAAGGGGAAGGAGGAACTCCCTCCCCTTATCGGGACTCTTTTTTGTGTGTCCTAGACATTGCTATTGTCCCTGTGCAGGTTATAGAAGATTAACCTTCACTCAAAATTTGTAAAAAAAAAACAGCTTTGCAGTTAGTTGCGGTGGCCTGGGGATCGGTGGCCGAATGGGCTAACACGTCTCAGCTCGGAGCGTGGACCGAAAGCTTGCACTGCAAAACCTTCTGGTTTCGATCCCCAGCCCCTGCCCGTTTCGATCTGGTTGAGTTTCGTACCGGCACACGTTCGTGTAATCACTAACGCAGTGTTAAAGACCCCAGGTTAGCGGTTGTACTGTAGTGCCTGAATTTCTCATCTACAGCTTAGAGACAAGTCACTTGTTGAGGTGTACTAGCATCAAGGCTGTCTAAACATACAAGCAACACAATTTAGTTGCGGTGGCCCGATCGCTGGCGTGCTTCAGCCACTTCGGTGGCTGGAACAACTAGGGCATCCTGTCGACGATAGCCTTGCCGCAGCTTTTCCCCGAGGCAGTTTACATCACGATTGCGTCGGTTGTCACATGCTCTCCGCTTCCAGAGTAATCTGTTTATAATACAAAAATCAGCCATCAGGCTCAAAATACAAACGTGCGATTGTCATTTTCGGATATTCTGGATCACACTCGGCCCATTTCTGAACACGACGGGTATATTTCAAATTTTGTTAAAGTATCCCCTTAAGAACCGGGGATGTCTTTTCACACATGCATGAAGCTTTGCAGGGGCACTACTGAGTGACGGCAGTGTGCCATACTGACACTTAATAACCTCAATATCAATATCACTCAGTGCCTCACTGCTAAAATAAATCACTTGTACCTTCTGTGAACTACATACAGACCACTGCTCCTTGGACACATGCTATGAATAAGCACAGTACACTGAAGACGCATGGTAGTGGCACATCCTTGATGAAAATGTCTGCAAGCAAACATGATGTGCATGTAGCCTTCCGCATATTGTTGTATTTTACAGGTAATGCAAGACCGCCTTTTCATTGGCAGCTCTCTATGATGTGTATAACTTAATTCAACCTCTTTATGATGTTTAAATATAGCATTGTCTTTGTTGCAGCCCAAATTTCGGAAGTGCTTCGTGAGGATTGCAACATGCATTGCTGCCGACTTTGCTGACATCGATTTGAAACGTTACAATCCTATTTCGACCACCATCGATACCACAGCAGCATTACGAATGGGGCTTTATGTACATCACAACTGTGCAGCGCGACATTCAAAAACTACTCAAGTTTTACCAGTCATCTCAGCAGAACCCACAGACCTGTGCAAACATACGCTCAGCCTCTTGTTCTAACTTGCCCTGTTTTGTCCTGTTCAAAGCAGATGGAGACTCAAGCCAAGCTAATTGGTCACCTTGCAGAGCATTTAAGATCTGAAAACGCTCCACTTGTTTGCCCTTTCCCTGGATGTGTCTCGAAATTACGAACATCGCAGTCTCTGAGAAACCATGTCTCGAGGTATCATCGCGCAAACAGGGTTGGTTTGCAATTCCATCGTGCATCTGCAGCTACGGCAGGGCATGATAATGAAGAAGTTTCAGGTCGGGACTTCGAAGAACTAGTTGAGGATATGAGCCATGGAAGTGCAAGTGCTCATAGCAGTGAGCTTACAGACAGTGAACTCTTAAAAAAAAATGTTGCACTGTTTATGCTGAAGTTGGAAACACAGTTTCATATCCCAGCGAAAACCGTGCTGTACATTCAAAAGGAGATTGCAAACCTTCATTCCCTTAGCCAAGAGCGAGTTCTACAAGAGCTTTCTAAGTCCTTGCCTGAAGACACTATGAAGAGTGTGCGGGCAGGTTTTATGAATGATGAGTTAAATTCCCTAACATCAGGGGACATGAGGTCAACACACATGAGGCATAAACACTTTAAGACACACTTTGAATATGTAAAGCCAGCTGAGATATCTCTTGGGATCAACAGGCAAAACTCCTGCTCAGTATTTCATTATGTGAACATTGAAGGCTCACTCAGACAACTGATGAAAGGTGGAACCATGCACTTTCGTGCAAATGCTACTGCTGGGTTTTTTACAGATTTTACTACTTGCTCTGCATTTCAAGACACGCATCGAGACACACTGCAGATAATTTTATATCAGGATGCTTTTGAGCTTGCCAACCCTTTGGGGTCAGCAAAAGGAAATTTTAAACTGTTGGGGGTTTACATGACATTGGGCAACTTGCCACAGCATTACAGAGGTGTTGTTGAGAGTATGCAGTTAGTACTGCTTTGTCGAGAGAAAGATCTGAAAGAGTTCGGTCAGAAGCGTGTGTTTCAGCCTTTAATTAATGATTTAAGTCGCCTAGAGGGCTCTGGACTAGAGTTTGAAGGGAAAATGTACAAGGTGAAGCTCAGTTTCATTGCAGGAGATAACTTGGGGAGCCACGCCATCGGGGGCTTTACAGAAAATTTTAGTAGCTCTAAATATTTTTGCAGGTTTTGCGAGGTCAGCCGTGCTGAATTCGAAAAGGATGCAGAAGTTATTGCCCAAAAGCGTACTGTTGACTCTTACAAGGCATGCCTTGCTTACCTCGAGCAAAATCCTTGTGAACGTGAGAGACATGGTGTAACATGCGATTCACCTTTCAACATTCTGCAAGACTTTCATGTTTGCAAATCTGGCTTACCCCCATGTGTTGGACATGATATTCTTGAGGGGATTGTGCGGTATGACTTAGCATTGTATGTCAGGTACTTTGTGAAAACAAAGGGCTGGTTAACATACGAATACTTGAACAACAGGATTGCTACTTTTAAGTACAATGCAAATGACCTGAAGAACAAACCAGCAAAACTAAACAGCAAAGTTGGCAAAATCACAGGGCATGCAGTCCAGAATTGGACGTTCTTAAGGCTCCTGCCCTTGTTTGTCAGCACGAAAGTGCTAGATGCCAAGGATAGTGTGTGGCAACTCACTCTTGAGCTCATGGAGCTTGTAGATTTGGTGATGGCCCCAAAGATAACAGAGGCACAAGTTTGTTATTTAAAGGTTTTAACTGGAAGCTACCTTTATCATCGCCAGGTGAAATTTCCAGAGGTCAAACTACGGCCAAAACATCATTACATGATGCACTACGGCGATCTGATTCAGGAATTCGGCCCTTTGTGTCATGTCTGGACACTTAGGTTTGAAAGCAAACATCGCTACTTTAAGGACTGCATTCGCTCCATGAGCAACTTCAAGAATGTAACAAAGTCTTTAAGTGAGAGGCATCAGCTGTTTCAGTCATACCTGTCATCTCGGGGGTTGTTTAAAGTGGATGAGCATGATTACATGAAAGCTCATGATGAAGCATCTCAACTGCTTCACTTCCAGGCCTTTGTTTCGCAAAATCCTGAAATGTTTGAAAATGCCTCGTTGTGCCTTAAAGTGGTTATAAAGGGCACGACCTACGCTCTGAATGACTATGTGATTCTTTCAGGCACTCGATTTGATGTATGTTTCGGACTTATCTTGGCAATTGTGGCTGACAATTTAGGTGTGGTAACCTTCATACTTCGGCACGTTGCTGCAACTTTTTTACCCCATGTTTCTTTATATAAGTTGCACAAGCAGGCAGGTGAGGTTGTTCATCTGCACCCAGATCAGCTGCTCGATCCAGTGCCTCACAGACCATACTTTTTCGGGTCCAATTCTGTAATAAGGCTGAATTTTAGTTTTCCTGCAGTTCTGTGACTGCTTCGTGGATTGTGTCAAGGGTGCACAGCTGGTAGGATAAGTTCCCCTGCATTGATATTACAATGTTGAAATACTTTTTTGTTTTGTGTGCCTGCCTTGCTTCAGTCAAAGGACTGAGTTTCCCTTGATTGTGATGCCTTGCTACTTCAGTCTATGCATCAGACATCTGCTTTTGGGGACATGATATACCTCCAAAGAAAGTAATTAAATACTTCTATTATTCTGCTGCTGTAGTGCTTATTGGTTTGTTGTGACAGGGTGAAACTGGCCAGGAAGGCTTTGCTTGCCCACACATACAGGTTGCGGAGCGTACGCAAGAAATACAATACAGGATGTGTTTAGATCAACAGGCGTTACATGTATGTGCATTTTAGTGCTTTTTGAAGCACTTGTCTTTGCAAAATGAATATGAACAGGCTTGTCAGCAAGCACATAAATTTTCAAATACAGATCACAAAAAAGTGTTTTGGGATGTAATGACATGTTTTCTGTTTTTTTACAGGAGATGCCAGTGGTAAAAATCTGGAATCGGGACTTTACAATAAAAAAAATGGGGAATGTGACTACGCTCCATGCCATCAAAACAGTTGCACTTGAAAAAGGTATCTGTGTGTCAGAGAAAGCAAGGGTAAGGTTCTCACTTTTTTATGTTTATACATTTACTCGAGACAAAAAATAATTTTGTGCACTTTATCTAAACAGGTGTTTCTTCAGGACTGGACTGAGGTAGATGATGAAATATTCACAGAGCTACTTGGAGAGCTACCCGTTGACCAGAGAATTTTTATTGTATGTGAAGATGGTCCACAAGTAATGCCATCAAACACTGAAGCAGGTGAGTTTGGCTTTCCTACCTATGGGCTACTAGAGAGCTGCCAATTGATCAGCGAATTTTATTGTATGTGAAGATGGTCCACAAGTAATGCCATCAAACACTGCAGCAGGTGAGTTTGGCTTTCCTACCTATGGGCTACTAGAGAGCTGCCAATTGATCAGCGAATTTTTATTGAATGTCAAGATTGTGTGCAAGTAAAGCCGTCGGGCAATGTAGGAGGCGAGTTTGGCTTTCTTGCTTTGAAGAGGCTTTCAACATTTTAAACTCGTTTTTAAAAGCCACTTGTTGATTGCTAGAAGGTCTGAACAAATGCACAATAGTGGAACATTAAAAACATTTGATGACCAAAAGTGGTATTAGTAGTATTTATAGGATTCCTACATTTAAGAAGATAGGTGATGATGATGATTGATGGTGTCTTGTGTTCGCCATTGGGAAGGGCTTTCACCGCTTCTAACAGGGCGTGCATTTGAAAGGGGTGTATTACTAGTACCAGGATTGGGCCAAGTCTATAAAACATTTATCATTAGGCTTAATCGTTTTAGATTGATAATTTATTTTCATTTAGACTGCCCCAAATTTTCAAATATACAAGAAGTAGTTTGTTACATTGCTCTTAGCTTTTCAGAGTTTGCCATGACGCTTTTTTAATTGGCCTCCTCTGATTGAAATATTACTATGCTAACGGCATAATGTTGGGCATGCAGAAAGGTTGCCGTGCCTCTTGCTAACTTAAGAAATTTTTATGTTGAACCAGGATTTAGAAATCTTGCCTCGACAGGTACATCCGGTTTGCAAGATTCACTTCTGAATGAAGCTGCTCCATCTCCAGAACTGACAGCAAGCTTCAAACTCCGACTCGACTCCCTGTCGAAGGCTGCCGTGAATGCACTCGAAGCGGGCAGGCCTTTGGCATCAAGGGATCGTCTCGAGCTAGTGAGAGTAGTTGTGAATGACATGCTGAAGCTCACTTGTAGACCACAACGAGAGCTCATTACAAGTGTAGCCAAAGAAATAGTGGAAAGGTTTCCAGCATCTTTGGAAGACCATGGGATCGATGGCAAGGTCATGGGCAGAGGATTTGACTCATTATTTCAGCAGCTAGAGAGCCGTGTTGAAAACGTAAATAGAGGAATGAAAGCTGCATTGCTTGAGGCAGGAGACTTTCCTGTTCCAAAAAGAAGAAATGCAAGGTTTTCCTATGGTTGTGTGAATTGGCAGCCTAACAGCAGTGAGGGTAATGGAGAGGAAATAAAGAAGACCAAAGAGTGGATGAAACAAGAAGCGTTAAAGTCACCAAGAGAGGTTGACTTGACGTTGGCCAGAGAGGCCATGGATTCAACATATGCTGCGCTGAGAACAGTGATAAACTCAAGGGAACCGCTGTGTTCTACGCAGCAGTTAAAAGAAGAATGGCCGCTGCTGTTTCACAAGCCACTGTATCACCAGCACATTGATAAACTTCTTGGGAAGGACTTCAAGGTAAAATGAATTAATAGCCTTTTTTATGTTACTTAGTCATTTTTTTATAATTTCAGAAGTGTTTTGATGAAGGGGTGACCTCCTGTACAAACACCCTGATGGACCACCTCACAGCCAAGCCAAGCAGGGAAATCATGCACTGGATGGCACGTGGACAAGTTGCAGAGGAGCGTGGTGATGCCAGGGCTAAGGAGAAAGTGTTTGTACCCATCCTGGCATCCTACTTCAAGGAGGAAACAAGGTCGCTTTTTCACATCTTTGAAGTAAGCAGCTATAGCATCCAGTTGTAAATTATCATCATACCCTGAAATTTCTCTTTCATAAAACTAATATTGTTTTTTGTTTATTCTATTTTTTAGGAAGGCTGTGTCCTTGCAGACAAGATTGATGAGCTGCCCCCCACCCCAGTCGTCGTTGCTATTGGTAAGCTTATTTCGAAATATGTGTAAATACTGTATGCATTAATCTTGAGCTCCTTAGTCAGACTGTTTGTAAGGAGCAAAGCTACCGTTCCCCTTCATACATATTGTCTGAGATGCAAGTGCATATTTTTTCAGGAGGTGTCTTCAAAGATGACTGCTTTCTTGTAACAGAGCATCAGACAATGTTTGATGAGCCGATGCCATTCTTGGAGGCATTATGCCTCCAGTTTGGAACCTTCTATGTTTTAAATCTTGCCTATCCAAAGGAAGCCTCGGCCACGCTCGAGTTCATTCAACGGTGAGAAAATCTCGAAATGCCTGAAGTCCAGATATGCCGACATACTCTATATCACCCTTTTATTCATTGTGTTGTAATGCCCCTCATCACAACTTGCACAAACATTTGAGCTGTTTTAATTTTACAAATAATTATGCTGATGCATTTTTATAACAGATTTATAACATGTGAACGCTGGTTGCCATTAAGCAGTAACTTCGAAGGCACGGAAACATGGTTACCTTGTATAGCCTGTGTGTCTGTTCATAGTCTTTCAGGCTAAGCATATTCAGCACTACTATAAACTGAACTGAGAGTAGAAAAAAATTGGCTTTGCCTGCACCAGGTTGAGTATAAACATTGGGGGGGGGGGGGGTTGTGTGTGTTTATACAGCCCAAAACTTGGTCTGCCTTAACGGGCGACGAGTCGCCCCGCTGTAGATGAGCAATTTAGCCAGTGGAGTAAAACAGCTAGTCTGGGGTCTTTAACGTGCACCATGCATGGAGCAGGAATGCCATTAATGTTAGATGATGACATATCTTCTCCTAGACAAATTGTCCAAATCAACCCTGACAGGGGGTCGAAAAGAACGGGGTCAGCGAAGCGGACAACGGTTCATCCCAAGATACTAAAACTGTTGAAGAGCTTCAAATGAAGTTTCTGCAGACATCCCTTCCATCGGTGTTTTTTAATGGTAAGTGAAAATTTGAGTTCCTACACGTCTAGCATGCCACTACGTGTAAGACAACTTTAATGTGGTTGATGCCACACTTTTGAGAAATGTAACAAAGGGATTTGGGAAAATTCAAAGCTTTCGAACGCCAAAGCACATGCCATATTTTGTTTATACATAAGTTGAAGACTATTCTGAAATTTTACACATTTTCGAACTTTGAGAATGCTGCAGGACATACCAGTATGGAAAAGCAACCGAAACTACTCGCATAACCCGACACAGAAATCAAGAAACTGTATTCAAATATAAACAAACTTATTTTTTTCAACTCGTTTATTTAAAAATAGGGGTCATTCTATGATTGTAACCAAAGATGGTTGATCTGTAAAATCAGCCCACAGAGCTAAAGATGCTTCGCTGTGATAGGCTGCTGTAAACCGGTGAAGGTTGATGCACGCATGCAATGAGTGCTAAGGCATCAAAGCAAATGTGGCCGACATGGTATGCTATTCATATCCTGTGTTACGAGGAGCCTGGATCTGTTTAATTACGGCAGCCGGCACCTTGCCATTTTATGAAGTACCCCCTTGCAACTTCTTTGCCCCTTGCCCTCGTACAAAATAATTATTTGCTTGATATTCAAGTTTATTATTATATAATAGTAGTTTTTAAGCTTTGAAGTAAGTGAAACTTCATGGTTCTCTCCTTTTGTTTTGTAGAGGTTTTTCAGGGCACAAGTTGGCTGATCTCTGGCGGCCTCCTACAGACATGCTTGCACTGCAGGACTACTTTGCATGTCCAGTGCTAACTGTGATTTAAGCTACTCTCACTTGCTTAAATTGGCACTCTGACAGTCTTGTGTATGTCTTGCTTTTCAGAAAAGACAGCTTGCTTTTCGAGACGTCAGACATTTGAGGATTGAACGATCTGAACGACTCCAGTACTGAGTCAGCCGTGCTTGAGTTTTTTTATGGTAAGCCAAAAGTCGGAGTTGCTACAGTTTTAACATGCCTCTGAGAGGGAGGCATCACTGATATAACTGATGTCACTTTTTCTACAAGTGTTGTGAGAAGGCACCGTGTAACCAAGCTTTCGGTTGCACGTCAAAAGACCCCCAGGTGGTCCAAATTAATCCTCAGTCCTCCGCTGGGGCGTGCCAGATGCCCGTCGTAGGTTTGGCACGTAAAACCCCCAAATTTGAATTTGAATTTACAAGTGTTGTAGCAGTATCGGTCACATGTACCATAGATGCCTCCAAAACCCCACTTTGAGCATTTATTAAGCCTTTTTTCCAATACATTATTTAGCAGATTATGAGTTGACTTCGAAATGGAACTGCATGGTTCATTTTTGCTTTGTAGAGGTTTTTCAGGGCACAAGTTGGCTGATCTCTGGCAGCCTCCTACAGACATGCTTGCTCTGCAGGACTACTTTGCATGTCCAGTGCTAACTGTGATTTAAGCTACTCTCACTTGCTTAAATTGGCACTCTGACTGTCTTGTGTATGTCTTGCTTTTCAGAAAAGACAGCTTGCTTTTCGAGACGTCAGACATTTGAGGATTGAACGATATAAACGACTCCAGTACAGAGTCAACCGTGCTTGAGTTTTTTTTACGGTAAGTCAAAAGTCTGAGTTGCTACAGATTGAACAGATATAACTAATGTCACTTTTTCTACAAGTGTAGCAGTATCGGTCACATGTAACATACATGCCTCCAAAATCCCACTTTGAGCATGTATTAAGCCTTTTTTCCAATACATTATTTAGCAGATTATGAGTTAACTTCGAAATGGAACTGCATGGTTCATTTTTGCTTTGTAGAGGTTTTTCAGGGCACAAGTTGGCTGATCTCTGGCAGCCTCCTACAGACATGCTTGCTCTGCAGGACTACTTTGCATGTCCAGTGCTAACTGTGATTTAAGCTACTCTCACTTGCTTAAATTGGCACTCTGACAGTCTTGTGTATGTCTTGCTTTTCAGAAAAGACAGCTTGCTTTTCGAGACGTCAGACATTTGAGGACTGAACGATATAAACGACTCCAGTACAGAGTCAACCGTGCTTGAGTTTTTTTTACGGTAAGTCAAAAGTCTGAGTTGCTACAGATTGAACAGATATAACTAATGTCACTTTTTCTACAAGTGTTGTAGCAGTATTGGTCACATGTAACATAGATGCCTCCAAAATCCCACTTTGAGCATGTATTAAGCCTTTTTTCCAATACATTATTTAGCAGATTATGAGTTAACTTCGAAATGGAACTGCATGGTTCATTTTTGTTTTGTAGAGGTTTTTCAGGGCACAAGTTGGCTGATCTCTGGCAGCCTCCTACAGACATGCTTGCTCTGCAGGACTTCTTTGCATGTCCAGTGCTAACTGTGATTTAAGCTACTCTCACTTGCTTAAATTGGCACTCTGACAGTCTTGTGTATGTCTTGCTTTTCAGAAAAGACAGCTTGCTTTTCGAGACGTCAGACATTTGAGGATTGAACGATATAAACGACTCCAGTACAGAGTCAACCTTGCGTGAGTTTTTTATGGTAAGTCAAAAGTCTGAGTTGCTACAGATTTAGCATGCCTCTGAGAGGGAGGCATCACTGATATAACTGATGTCACTTTTTCTACAAGTGTTGTGAGAAGGCACCGTGTAACCAAGCTTTCGGTTGCACGTCAAAAGACCCCCAGGTGGTCCAAATTAATCCTCAGTCCTCCGCTGGGGCGTGCCAGATGCCCGTCGTAGGTTTGGCACGTAAAACCCCCAAATTTGAATTTGAATTTACAAGTGTTGTAGCAGTATCGGTCACATGTACCATAGATGCCTCCAAAACCCCACTTTGAGCATTTATTAAGCCTTTTTTCCAATACATTATTTAGCAGATTATGAGTTGACTTCGAAATGGAACTGCATGGTTCATTTTTGCTTTGTAGAGGTTTTTCAGGGCACAAGTTGGCTGATCTCTGGCAGCCTCCTACAGACATGCTTGCTCTGCAGGACTACTTTGCATGTCCAGTGCTAACTGTGATTTAAGCTACTCTCACTTGCTTAAATTGGCACTCTGACTGTCTTGTGTATGTCTTGCTTTTCAGAAAAGACAGCTTGCTTTTCGAGACGTCAGACATTTGAGGATTGAACGATATAAACGACTCCAGTACAGAGTCAACCGTGCTTGAGTTTTTTTTACGGTAAGTCAAAAGTCTGAGTTGCTACAGATTGAACAGATATAACTAATGTCACTTTTTCTACAAGTGTAGCAGTATCGGTCACATGTAACATACATGCCTCCAAAATCCCACTTTGAGCATGTATTAAGCCTTTTTTCCAATACATTATTTAGCAGATTATGAGTTAACTTCGAAATGGAACTGCATGGTTCATTTTTGCTTTGTAGAGGTTTTTCAGGGCACAAGTTGGCTGATCTCTGGCAGCCTCCTACAGACATGCTTGCTCTGCAGGACTACTTTGCATGTCCAGTGCTAACTGTGATTTAAGCTACTCTCACTTGCTTAAATTGGCACTCTGACAGTCTTGTGTATGTCTTGCTTTTCAGAAAAGACAGCTTGCTTTTCGAGACGTCAGACATTTGAGGACTGAACGATATAAACGACTCCAGTACAGAGTCAACCGTGCTTGAGTTTTTTTTACGGTAAGTCAAAAGTCTGAGTTGCTACAGATTGAACAGATATAACTAATGTCACTTTTTCTACAAGTGTTGTAGCAGTATTGGTCACATGTAACATAGATGCCTCCAAAATCCCACTTTGAGCATGTATTAAGCCTTTTTTCCAATACATTATTTAGCAGATTATGAGTTAACTTCGAAATGGAACTGCATGGTTCATTTTTGTTTTGTAGAGGTTTTTCAGGGCACAAGTTGGCTGATCTCTGGCAGCCTCCTACAGACATGCTTGCTCTGCAGGACTTCTTTGCATGTCCAGTGCTAACTGTGATTTAAGCTACTCTCACTTGCTTAAATTGGCACTCTGACAGTCTTGTGTATGTCTTGCTTTTCAGAAAAGACAGCTTGCTTTTCGAGACGTCAGACATTTGAGGATTGAACGATATAAACGACTCCAGTACAGAGTCAACCTTGCGTGAGTTTTTTATGGTAAGTCAAAAGTCTGAGTTGCTACAGATTTAGCATGCCTCTGAGAGGGAGGCATCACTGATATAACTGATGTCACTTTTTCTACAAGTGTTGTGAGAAGGCACCGTGTAACCAAGCTTTCGGTTGCACGTCAAAAGACCCCCAGGTGGTCCAAATTAATCCTCAGTCCTCCGCTGGGGCGTGCCAGATGCCCGTCGTAGGTTTGGCACGTAAAACCCCCAAATTTGAATTTGAATTTACAAGTGTTGTAGCAGTATCGGTCACATGTACCATAGATGCCTCCAAAACCCCACTTTGAGCATTTATTAAGCCTTTTTTCCAATACATTATTTAGCAGATTATGAGTTGACTTCGAAATGGAACTGCATGGTTCATTTTTGTTTTGTAGAGGTTTTTCAGGGCACAAGTTGGCTGATCTCTGGCAGCCTCCTACAGACATGCTTGCTCTGCAGGACTGCTTTGCATGTCCAGTGCTAACTGTGATTTAAGCTACTCTCACTTGCTTAAATTGGCACTCTGACAGTCTTGTGTATGTCTTGCTTTTCAGAAAAGACAGCTTGCTTTTCGAGACGTCAGACATTTGAGGATTGAACGATATAAACGACTCCAGTACAGAGTCAACCTTGCGTGAGTTTTTTATGGTAAGCCAAAAGTCGGAGTTGCTACAGTTTTAACATGCCTCTGAGAGGGAGGCATCACTGATATAACTGATGTCACTTTTTCTACAAGTGTTGTGAGAAGGCACCGTGTAACCAAGCTTTCGGTTGCACGTCAAAAGACCCCCAGGTGGTCCAAATTAATCCTCAGTCCTCCGCTGGGGCGTGCCAGATGCCCGTCGTAGGTTTGGCACGTAAAACCCCCAAATTTGAATTTGAATTTACAAGTGTTGTAGCAGTATCGGTCACATGTACCATAGATGCCTCCAAAACCCCACTTTGAGCATTTATTAAGCCTTTTTTCCAATACATTATTTAGCAGATTATGAGTTGACTTCGAAATGGAACTGCATGGTTCATTTTTGTTTTGTAGAGGTTTTTCAGGGCACAAGTTGGCTGATCTCTGGCAGCCTCCTACAGACATGCTTGCTCTGCAGGACTACTTTGCATGTCCAGTGCTAACTGTGATTTAAGCTACTCTCACTTGCTTAAATTGGCACTCTGACTGTCTTGTGTATGTCTTGCTTTTCAGAAAAGACAGCTTGCTTTTCGAGACGTCAGACATTTGAGGATTGAACGATATAAACGACTCCAGTACAGAGTCAACCGTGCTTGAGTTTTTTTTATGGTAAGTCAAAATTCTGAGTTGCTACAGATTGAACAGATATAACTGATGTCACTTTTTCTACAAGTGTTGTAGCAGTATCGGTCACATGTACCATAGATGCCTCCAAAACCCCACTTTGAGCATGTATTAAGCCTTTTTTTTCCAATACATTATTTAGCAGATTATGAGTTAACTTCGAAATGGAACTGCATGGTTCATTTTTGTTTTGTAGAGGTTTTTCAGGGCACAAGTTGGCTGATCTCTGGCAGCCTCCTACAGACATGCTTGCTCTGCAGGACTTCTTTGCATGTCCAGTGCTAACTGTGATTTAAGCTACTCTCACTTGCTTAAATTGGCACTCTGACAGTCTTGTGTATGTCTTGCTTTTCAGAAAAGACAGCTTGCTTTTCGAGACGTCAGACATTTGAGGATTGAACAATCTGAACGACTCCAGTACAGAGTCAACCTTGCGTGAGTTTTTTATGGTAAGTCAAAAGTCTGAGTTGCTACAGATTTAGCATGCCTCTGAGAGGGAGGCATCACTGATATAACTGATGTCACTTTTTCTACAAGTGTTGTGAGAAGGCACCGTGTAACCAAGCTTTCGGTTGCACGTCAAAAGACCCCCAGGTGGTCCAAATTAATCCTCAGTCCTCCGCTGGGGCGTGCCAGATGCCCGTCGTAGGTTTGGCACGTAAAACCCCCAAATTTGAATTTGAATTTACAAGTGTTGTAGCAGTATCGGTCACATGTACCATAGATGCCTCCAAAACCCCACTTTGAGCATTTATTAAGCCTTTTTTCCAATACATTATTTAGCAGATTATGAGTTGACTTCGAAATGGAACTGCATGGTTCATTTTTGTTTTGTAGAGGTTTTTCAGGGCACAAGTTGGCTGATCTCTGGCAGCCTCCTACAGACATGCTTGCTCTGCAGGACTACTTTGCATGTCCAGTGCTAACTGTGATTTAAGCTACTCTCACTTGCTTAAATTGGCACTCTGACTGTCTTGTGTATGTCTTGCTTTTCAGAAAAGACAGCTTGCTTTTCGAGACGTCAGACATTTGAGGATTGAACGATATAAACGACTCCAGTACAGAGTCAACCGTGCTTGAGTTTTTTTTATGGTAAGTCAAAATTCTGAGTTGCTACAGATTGAACAGATATAACTGATGTCACTTTTTCTACAAGTGTTGTAGCAGTATCGGTCACATGTACCATAGATGCCTCCAAAACCCCACTTTGAGCATGTATTAAGCCTTTTTTTTTCCAATACATTATTTAGCAGATTATGAGTTAACTTCGAAATGGAACTGCATGGTTCATTTTTGTTTTGTAGAGGTTTTTCAGGGCACAAGTTGGCTGATCTCTGGCAGCCTCCTACAGACATGCTTGCTCTGCAGGACTTCTTTGCATGTCCAGTGCTAACTGTGATTTAAGCTACTCTCACTTGCTTAAATTGGCACTCTGACAGTCTTGTGTATGTCTTGCTTTTCAGAAAAGACAGCTTGCTTTTCGAGACGTCAGACATTTGAGGATTGAACAATCTGAACGACTCCAGTACAGAGTCAACCTTGCGTGAGTTTTTTATGGTAAGTCAAAAGTCTGAGTTGCTACAGATTTAGCATGCCTCTGAGAGGGAGGCATCACTGATATAACTGATGTCACTTTTTCTACAAGTGTTGTAGCAATATCGGTCACATCTAACATTTTTCTGACCCTAGCTGGTGTTACTATACACTATGGCTGGGTTCACACCTACTATGCTAAATTCATTTGAATCTAGCTACTATAGCTAGAATCAAATCTACTATACCCGTTTTCACCTCAAGAACCGTAGTAAAAGAAAAGTCCGGCTCCACGCGGAGCATTATTAATTTTCCCCTTTACGTTGATAATTAAGATATATGTAGGTGAATTTTAGATAAGATATATATCATCAAGCGTACATGTTCCAAACACAAAGCATCGCTTTTTCTTCTGACAACCAAATCTGATAAGAGCCACTTCGCGCCGAGTATGAACAATGCGCAAAACTTGCTTTTGTCTCTGCTGCTGGTTTTTTTGTAGGTGATGAACTTGCCACATTTCAATCGCAGGCAGTCTTAAAGGCTGACATACAACCTCGGTTTTCTCCAGGGAAGATGATTCTCTCGGCGCTCCCCTTTCCTTAGCTGCGAGGGGAGCCAAGTTGAGGCAAGATAAAAAGTGGAGAGGATATAGGAAAGGAGGAGGAGGCAAAAGTGGATAGCAAGAAGTGTATGTTGGCTTTTAAGTACCGTAATATCCCAAGAGAGAGCCCACCTAGAATGGAGAGCCAAGTGGGTAAAAATAAGGAGTGAACTAACTTTCCGTGTACAATCAAGAAAAGTTTAAAAACACTATTTTTAGACCATGTCTTTCTGCCAAGCTTCTTGTCACGGCGAGAGGAAATAAAGTAAGGACGGCTGTACAGGGTGTCACAAAAGAAAATTTACACTGTCTTTTTTACCGCAAAAATAAACTAGGCATCGCTGAATGCTCAGTCTCCACCCAAACGTAGCGCTAGAGGTCACAACCAGATGCCAAAGTTTCAGTCCGATCCGATAACTTAATTAAAAGGAGTGATTTTCTGAAAATTTCAATGGGAAAATAGCGGCTGACGGAGTTCTCAAACACATGGGGCTCTATGGCACCAGAAACCGAAAACTGGCGAAAATGGGCTCCATTTTCCCATTGAACTTTTCAGAAAATCCCTTATAACTTTTGATTAAGTTATCGGATCGGGCTGAAACTTTGGCATCTGGTTGTGACCTCTAGCTCTACCTTTGGGCGGAAAATGAGCGTTCGGCGATGCATAGTTTATTTTTGCGGCAAAAAAGACAGTGTAAATTTTCTTTTGTGACACCCTGTACTTACCAGTCAGCATGTTCACTTATCCCGCCATAGAATAGGGGCGGGTTACATTCGGGGGTGGTGCATCTCTCGGGATTTTAAGGTAGTATAATACATTGCAAGTAAAGTTTTCATGTCACTTGTTTATTTCCTTGGTAACATTTAACTGCAACGGACTACGTTTGTGGGAAGTAACTTATAATTGTAACACAATTTCCTGTCTTGAAAAATAAGAAAAGTAACAATGGTTCTTTTGTTATTATTTTTTCTCATTTTTAAGAATTATGTTTACATTAAAGGAGCGTAATCTGATGCATACTTTGAATCGAGATTTTCATGAATAGACAACGGTCAAAACGAATTTGTTTTTCCAATCAAGGGGTAAACAAAATAGTTTGAGAACATTCTGGAGGTAATCAGGTGCACAAAGTGTGCATTTAACGGACAAACTTGCATGCCCAAGTTTCTTTTTTATCAGCTCAAAAGCATTCACATAGATGTGCTCAAACCTGGATATTGTGTAGCTCCTAGATTGTGAAATCAAGTGCTTGATCCCCAGTTTTTGATAGCAATTTTAGTACACATTCACTCGTTCACCCTGTCAGTTCTGCAAAAACCTTACCTTAGGGATATCGGTAAAGATGAAGAGGTTTCTAATGCCCACCTAAAGAAGCGCAAAAAATACAAGGGCGAGGAAGTAGACGGACAAGAGTTTTTGTCTGTCTACTTCCTCGTCCTTGTATTTTTTGCGCTTTAGGTGATCATGAACCAACTGGCCCAGATTGCTACCTTAATGAGGTTTCTAATGTCCACGCTCTGTGTACACCTGCTTCGACAACGAGAAAGAGTGCAACTTGCCCTTTGTCATAATCGGAGGTTTTAAATGGCTGTGTGAACTTAGGAAAGTCTGGGATATGGAGCTTAGTAGCCAGTTTTACGTAGACTTGTTCAACTTCCCACAAACTTTATCAATAAAGAACAGGTCAACAAAACTCTGAAATCGAAGTTTAATTTTAGATAGCGGATTATAAAAACAATTAGGGGCAATATTTGTTTGACTGTTTTACAAGATGAGTAATAATTAAATGGGCTGAAGGGGGCCGTGTCTTAGGTACAAAGCTCAATTTGCACATGTTATTGGAGGGATAGTTATTTAATTATTTTTTCTGCGTTTTCTCCTGTTTAGAACAGCATGCGGAATGCAGCATCTGAAAGCAAAGCCAAACAGCAGGGAACTCCCCTCTCAAGGACCCTAAATAAAGTGCTTCAAGGTACTTTTCTTATTTTCTGGTCACTTATTCAGATAAAATTGCATGATTGCTGCAAGCAACATAGGAAAGAAAACTCGGGATATTCTTTTAAAGAGATCCTTTCGCAGTTCAAAGTTCTGTCACCTTTTTTAAAGAAAACTGGTTGTATCAGCGTCACAATGAACATCACTCTATGTGTAGGGCAGCATCACTAAGGAACTGGCTGTAAAATGAAGTGGAGAAATCGGCTTCTACGAACATTGAGCTCAGATTTTTTCCAAACGTCTATTTCAGCAGTGCAGACTATTGTGAGATGTCAAGGCGTAGCTTCGTCTCTGGAATGCGAGAGCAGCCATCTCAATATTTTCAAGGATGGGTAGCGACGCATATGACAGTTATGTATGCGGTCGTCGAGAAGGTGCTTCATGTCGCCGTTTAAAAATTCAATGACTGCAGTGGTCGATCGGTTTTGTAATGCCACTACCTTCTATAATTTTGCACGTTGATCTGAATGCCAGAACTAAAAGAAAACAAAGCAACCGACATTGAGGAAACTTGCTGCAGATGCATTGCTCAGCTGTATTGTCTGCTTTCCAGAACAGGTTGCTGCACCTTTCGATAAGAGCACTCAACATGACTCACTTGTATACATCGGGGCCCATTGTCAAAAGTTTTAATAATTTAATTAATATTTTTCACAGAATGGAGTTGCACCTTAAAGTGTTTCACAGTGATCTGTGTCACAAAATGAAAACCTTTGATAATAACTTGAGCTTGCTAAATGTAGGCATTGATTCTTGTAGCTCATCCTACAGCCTACCTTTCTATTGACGCTGCCCTATGTGAAGAGCAAGTCGTCTGCTGCTTGCGCAGGCATTGCAGTGACGTCAGAATGACGCCGAGCTCTCGTTGGCTTTGATTGGAAGGATATAGTGGGTAGACCACAATGCTAGAAACCAGGAAGTGTACCCACTATTTTTTTTTTTTGTTCGATCAGCCAATGAGAGCTCGGCGTTCTGACATCACCGCAACCCCTGCGCAAGAAGCAGACGAACTTGCGCTCCGCATACGGTTACGGATACTCAAGAGTGCTTTCCGTAATATCATTTACGGAAAGCCTACTTTGTTTGGCCTTTTACGGACAACTTTTAAACACTTTTACGGATACTAGAGCGATTTCCGTAATAGGTTTTACGGAAGGCATATTCCAGTCCGTTGTTTTACGGACAGCTCATGAATGTCCTTACGGATAGTAGAGCACTTTCCGTAATCTGTTTTGCGGATTGTCCTTTTATTTGCGGACTGTGTACGTGTTTAAAAGGAACATTCCGTTAATAGGATTACGGATGATCTTTCCGGCAGCATTGGTGCCAGAGAATTTCTCCGTAAAAGAGGGCAAATTTTTTTACAGTGTACAAACAAAAGTGACTTCCTCTCTCCTCCGATGTACAGTAAAACCCCCTTATCTTGGTGGCCCCTATTTCTTCTCGAATCGGTCACAGAGGACATAATCGCAGCCACTGAATTCCATAAAATTAAAGGCCGCGAAAATTAAAGGGTCGCCAACATTAAGGGGTTTACTGTTCTTCTGAGTGTCACATGATCTTAACATTTCAAGGAGGCTGAAGGTATTGCTTTAAGAAAAAATTAACCTATGAAAAAAAATGCCCTTCTCCAGGTTAGGCACGCGAGGTTCTTTTGCACTACCTATAAGGGGGCAAGTTTGTTTCGGCAGAGCTTTTGGTAAAACGGAGTCACAAAAGCAGCTATACTTGGTGTCAACTATTTTGTGCTGCATTATTAAGCAATAAACCATTGTGGTTTATTGCTTAATAATGCAAATGGGATGCAGCAATAAACCATATGTGGTTTATTGCTGCATCCCATTTGCATGATCTAGAGAAACTAGCACTGACAGAGTTGGAGCACTCCAAATATTAACAGCCGACTGTAGAAGCATTGAGAGATGGCACACATGCGAACTGTACATTACTTAAAGGTGGATTCGAGCAAAGGTAAAAACAGTATCTATACTTATGGCGGCCATACTTGCCTTTCCCAAGCACGATCACTTTTCCCTCAGTAGCACCATCCAGTAAGAAGCACCAGCAACACGCCCATGAGACGCCGCCGCCTCCTGGATTGAATGACGACCCGCCTGAGGTCTTGGAAAGAGATCCGGAACACTGCTTTAGGTCAGATGTTGTATCTGGTGGGGCAGGGACTAAAAGTAAAAATTAACAAATTTATCTGAAATGCTACATTCCTATAGGATGGCAGTATTTCTTTTAGGCCAGTGATGCGCTTTAATCATACACAAATGGTTGGTTTATAAATGGTTGGTTTATATGATGAACCAGCAGCCCCTATTTTGCTTAAGTGTAACGCAGTGTCTAACGTTACGTCCGACGGAACCCGAAATAAAAATTAAAGTTACGCCCAACGCAACTGTCAAGCATTCGAGTTACGTCCGACGTAACCCAAAATAAAAATTAAAGTTAACATATTTACTCGAAAATAGGTCGAAGCCTATTGTTGGACCCACCGAAAATAAAAAATAAATAATTCAAATATATGTCGACCTTTTTTTTTATTTTTAAAAGCAGGGGAAATTTCAGGTAAAATAAAGAAACCTTTAATTACATCACTCTCAGCTAAATCACGGGGCGATGCCAAAAACTTAATCACCGTCAGAACTTCTGGACATGTCATCGTCGTCCGAAGCTTCGTCAGCTTGGTAGACATCCTCGCAAATTCGCAACAATACGTGCGAAGCGACGAAAGCCAAACTACAAAGACGCAAGCAAAGCCGCCGTGTCGCCATGAGCAACACGCGAGCCGAGCCGCCTCAAACAACAAACAAAACTTTTTTTTTTTTTTTTTGCGCGTTTGCGAGGATGGAGGGCAAAGTGCATGGCGCATCGCGTTTCTTTTCTTCCCCGTTGCCCAGCAAGGGGAACGCTAGTGGCTAGAGGCGTGATGGCGAAACCAGACGCCCGAGAGGCGCGCGATAGCGGCACCTGCCACCGCGGTTGTTTTCGTGCACCAAAAGCGTTTGGAAACAAGAAGTGGCGCGGCTCTAGCTCTACGGCAACTCCGGCTAGGTGACTCGATAGCCCCATGCCTCCGGTAGGGTCGCAAACTTTGGTCGCGAATGTAGGTCGAAAGTCTCTAAACGCAATTCCCCCCCCCCCCCCCAAAAAAAAAAAAAAAAAAAAAAAAGGTCGATTTGTACTTGAATGAACACGGTAGACAGCCACGCGACGAGACACACATTATGAAAGCGATTGGTGCGAGCGACCAAGGCGATGAGCGACGTTTTGAGAAGCCCAAGAACCGAGCGGCGCAAGCAGCGAGAGTGAGAAATCGTCGTCGCTCGGCGCCGGCACTCGTAGCTTCTCGCCGTCGCTCGTCTCGTTGACCGCTATATTGCTTACATGCCGTTCAGAAAGGCGCTCTAAGTGCTTACCATTGCATTGGGACCAGCCTCGCATCCAACTGTAACCAGTCTTGACTTTTTTTTTTTAGCCGCCGAGGTAGAAGTTAACATCGTTCATGCATCGTTTTCAAGCATGGCTCCTCGTTCATTGCTCGATTTATATTTTCCGTAAATGACAAATCGCAATGAAGCACAATTATTCTAGTTCAAAATTGTTACGAACACTTGGCACGCATGCTTATACTGTAGCGCACCTAACGTAATTTAAAAGTAGAACGAAAACGGGACGAGATTCGCTTACCGCTTCACGGAGACAGACGTCTTCGGATCCTAGGCCTCACGGCCGAACTGGGAAGTCGCCTGCGGTCCGGCGATCGGACGAGTCGAGCCGGCCTGACCCAGGTTGACCACGCCTGGTTGAACTATGAGAGGCGCCGTCGAGTTGAGAGCCAGAGACGCAGTAGAAACGGACCGTAAAACATGTCTCCCAAAACGCAGAACGAGCCAGCGACGCCAAAACCGCCAAAACCACTACGTCGCCATCTCCGCGACGACCGGAAGCGTGGAAGCCGGGAAGTCAGAAAAGGCGCGACAGCGGAAGCCACTGGGCGGAAGCTTTACGTTTCGGTTTCGCTTTTCTCCGACGCCGGGTTTGTGGCTGGTTGCAACGACGCGAGAGGCCACGAAAAGACGCCGAGTTGGCCGAGTACGAGTCACGGCCCACGATACGAGCAACGGGCCGTTTGCCGCTGTCGACCGGCGATGCGGTATCCGCGGCTTGGTGTCACGATCGGTTTGTTGCCGTGCACGCTGACTCAAAGCTCGAAGTTACGCAGTTCCGTTCCGGCGCCAGCCGCACCACGTTTTCCGGTGCATCGCACGTGGAGGCCTTTCGACGCATTTAGTGACCGTAAAGATGGTGCCCGCTGTCTTCAATGCTGTGGAAGAAGTTGCGACACGGAAGAAGCATCGAAGCCAAGGCGTTTAGGACTCCAGGCCGGGCCGCCGGTTCACTCTGAACGAGAGGCGACATGTGTGCGCACGCTTTGAGGAAGCCTCCGCGTTTCGCCGCGCCAGAACTCGCCGATCGCGACCGTACCCCGAGTCCGAGAGGCTCTTGCGCAGCCGGGAACGGCACCGAGGTAGGAGCTGCTCGTTCTGCGCTACCATGCAGTGCTCAACAGTGCTCGGGGCTCTCGGTGTCGTTCGTGCTTGCACCGATGCCTTTGTGACCCCTTCGTACACGCAAGTCGTACTTCGCAAAGGTTTGGACGGGGCCGCCCACACCGAGCAGCTCTGATATATTCCGCTTAGTTATGATCACAATAAAAGCTTGCGTTTGTTCTCGGGAAAAAAAATTGCGGGACCGCTCTCCGCGCCGCCGACGAGATTGGCCGCCTCCATGTTCTCAGCTGTTCACTCGCTCCCGCAGCGAGCGCCTTCCGATAATCCTCCCCGTTCCAAAATGCGATGCGATATCCCTGTTGGAAAATATCGATGATAGAAAGATGTTGGAAAAGGCTCATACAAGCGTAACCGTAATATGGGACATCCTATACAAGCGAAAAGGCAGCTCCAGTATAGTGGATTACGGCGGAACGATACAGGTAGGCGGAACCATACAAGCGTGTCGTATTATGGGACATCCTATACCGGCGTAGTGGATTATGGCGGAACCATGTAGGCGGACGGAACCATACATGGATAACGTAATATGGGACATTCTATACCAGCGAAAAGGCGATACCGGCATGTTGGAGCCATATGGCTCCACATGGTGGTTTCGCCTTTTCACTGTTGTACACGGCAATTTAGTTTTAAGCTTTACATATATGTTTAGAAAGGCCGTGAAAGCTAAATTAATGCGATTTGTGCAGGAGAGTTATATGGCCAGGCGTGCGTAGTATAGGGACCTAGTCGTAACGATCAGTCAGATAATTAAATACAATTTGTTAATTAACTTTTTAATTAGTGAAAATGAAACTATGGTTTCTATTGGAAACTTGCTGAGTCACTGAAAACCACAAAATCAACTCTTTTTAGAAGGATATAATGCAGGGGTAGCATTTTACGCGTTCTGTAAAAATGCTTTATTTGGACGAGTTTCTAGGTTTCAGTTTCTTATCAGAGCTCATCTTTGCGCCCACGGTCCTGTTCCCCAGGGGCTTAGACGCGCAACACACGTGCGCCTTGCTTCCCTCCATCCTACGAGGGAGGCGAGGGGGCGGCTTCGCACTGCGGCCACCGGGCAGCAGGACCGTAGGTGCAAAGATGCGCTCCGGTAAGAAACCGAAGTCTGGAAACGCGTCCAAATTGACCATTTTTTTAGAACACCATAAAATGCTGGTCTTGTCTTATATCTTCACAAAGAAAATTGATTTAGTGTGTTCTGATGATGCTTAGAAGTTTCTAATTGGAACCATTGGTCTATTTTCACTGATTAAAATTTTAGGAACATACTATACTTAGAGAGAGACTGAAGCGGTTTTGTATTTGAGAAAACACTTTTAAATCTTCTTCATTTGACCTCCAGAATCTCAAATATCAAAATTATTTGCTAATTTAATTAATCGAGGCTGCATAGAGTCATTTTTAAAGCGCTTTGAAAGCACTTCCCTAGAGAGGGACGTCACAAGAGCAGCTTTCAAAATCTTTGTTCACGCATCTTCAGCGCCTATGAAAGCTATGCACGCACATGCTATTTTTTAAAGGGGCAGAAAAATGTGTCACGACTGGTGCCAATGCGGGAGAATATACCTAGAAAACTTGCGACTGGACGCGCGGCCCTTAAGCGACATACACTTGGCGGCTGAAAGGTCTTCTTACGATGTCACTATTGGTAGGATGTTTTTTTTGTGTTTTCTCACGTTTAGTTATATCTTTGTGGAAAACGAACGGGATATTCAGATTCGCGGGATAAAACCACGCGAGAATGAACCTCCATCTAGTTTTCTGAAAGAAGTCTGGCACATCTCTGTAATAAGCCGACTGATCATTACAAATTAGCCTTTTATACTATGCCGCCCTGGCCATATACTTCACGTGTACAGAGTGCGTAAATGTAGCTTTTACGGCTTTTTTTAAAAAAATATGTAAAATATACAAAAGACACTCTGTAGAATGTCCCCCAATACAATATGATTGTATGGTTCCTTTCCCGCTTGCATTGTTCAAGAAAGACTTGTGGATATCCAGCGTTTCATTGGAATGCTGGATGTCAATAAGTCTCTACATCAGTGAGTGGTTTCAAACAATTATGATGTTTGCACCCCAGTAAGCTCTCATCCGAGGCTCACCAGGAGCACTAAGAGCAGAGGCAAAATGTCGTGACCTGGTAAATTTGGTTGCAGGTATTTATTTTTAGAAGAACTGCAAGCAGCAAAGACTTTGCTCAAAAGAAGATAATTAAAAATTCAATACTGAACAATGGTGTCCCTTGAGCTGTCAGACCAAACTCCCACTCTTGTCACTCAGGAGTTCCTAACTTGTGCGTAGAGGATCAGCACAACCCAGATTTGTGCTGCAAGCGCACCTGCAATATAAAAGTTGAAAAAACATGAGATGAAATATGAGACGTTTACAATTCTCTGTAATGAGAAAATACAGTACAGCTCTCGAAGAGGAAGATGGGAGGGTATGCCCCTCCTTCCCCTCCCCTCCTCCTCTTCTGCTCTTTCCCATTTAGGGGGAAATTTCCCCACTAAATTTAGCGGGTTAAGTTTCCCAATAAATTTAGCGCAGAAATTGATGTCACATGACCTCAACACAAATGCAGTTTTTCCGCTAAAAGTAGTGGGGAAAATGACGTCGCATGACCGTGTCACGTCATCCATAAAAACACTCAGTTTCTCAGCTAGACTTAGCGGAAATATTAATGTCACATGACCACAACATTAATTCAATTTCCTGCCAAGTTTAGTTGGGCGGTTACGCCGACAGCGACGCCGCGAAACGCGGAAACGGGTGCTAACAGCTGCGCTAAAAAACTAAATGCATCAGGTGAAATAAAGTGAACATTAGATATACTGTAAGAAAAAGGAGAATCTAAGATACCGTTCTCAGATCCTTCCTTTTGTCCGTTCTCAAATGTTTTGATATCAAGAAATGTTTATCTCTTTATTCATACCCAGAGAATTCCTCCCAGTTTCAGCATGAATGCAATAAATCAATGCAGACTAGACCTAGTAAACTATAATGCACATGAAAATGAATGTTTGCCACATAGTCATGTATCAGTCAGTGGCTCAGATCTCAAAATACATTTGTATTGAGGAACATTCTTGAATAAAACTTCTGGGCTTCGAATTCAACAGTTTGTACTTCCATAAGGAACACTGTATGGCACTGATTTTTTTTGTTTTTTGTGACACATCAGAAACAGCACAACACTGTCATCCTTGCATAGCTAACAAGAATTTGTATTTTTTTTTAGCATGGCATGTGCTATTCTAATGCCCATACAGCCTCCTTTAACAAAATTTCCTTTGTATAGCTTTTTATTGGTTCTTATTTAGCTCGCACGACAGATTCGGTACCTTGAATTCTCACTCGGCATCAACAGTTTTATATATTAATGTAATATCGAAAGACAAGATGTATGGACTTGAGTATGGTTCAACAAGCACAGATGTTGAGAAAAGTACTGAGGAAAACTCAAATGTCAAAATAAAAATAAGCTGGAATGTGGATACAATTATGGACATGGTCATGAATACACTTAGCAGATTCAATATAAAGAATATGTGTTAGACGCACGCTCAAAGAAACCTGTTACATCATTATTCATTCAAATTACTTTGCAGAACCCAGCGCTGCAGTCTCAGGTGGGAGTTCGCTGGATGAGTCTACTGAAAATGAGTGTAGACGGAAAAAGCAGTTTGATCTGCGATAATGAGCATTACATAAGTGACATGTCATTATTACTGTTACAGTGCCGAATGTTCCAAACTGTCAGTCGCATCATTCTGTGAATTCCCTCCGTACAATACAGGGTTTGGCTCTTTCGAATGCTTTGCGAGAAAAATGATGAACTGGAAATATCTAGAGTAGTTCTAGAAAATCTATTTCCAGAATCTTATCTCAGCATCGCAAAGAATATAAAAAGTTTCTAAAGACAAGGTTAGTGCAGGAGTTGAATAAACTAAATACTTTGTTTTTCGAAACCATCTTGCCGTAGTAAACGTATGAAGTTCCCTTAGGTAGAGCTAGTCATTACGGATAATTGTGCCCATTGCATACCATAAAAATTTAATTTGCGACCTACAATATTTACAAACTCAATTAACTCTGAATAAGTGGACCACTTGGCATTAAAGATTGGCCTCACCATGACTGTCTGCCAACATCTACATAATAATTTTCATGAACCTATGTATTTCAAGAAAATATTTGGTGCGAGCTGCTTAAAACACAATAGCACTTTTTAACAAGTGCTGATTGTTGGGCAAGTTCGTACGGTACGTCAGAAAACATAATTGCGCTTTAAAGACGGGGACATAGCAAGGACAGACACCACCGAGTGCTAACTTTCAACTGATTTAATTCAAGAACCTCAGCGTAAAAACACACCGCGTCACCGCAACACATCTCAACCAATCCGTGGCCCTGCCACGGACCGCAAGTACGCCAACTCCTTATCCGCCAAGTCAATTGACGCCACACTGACACAACACGTGCCAGAACTATTTATAGCATCAGCCTCCATAATCTCTCTAACAGTCATATCTTTGTGCCTAGCAAGAACGGTAGACAAAGCAAATAATGGTTTGCACTCGCAGTGATGATCTGTCGTGTCACTGTCATGACTGCGGGTGCAAACAATTATTTGCTTCGTCTACTGTTCTTGAGAGGCACAAAGATAGGATTGTTAGCGAGATTATGGAGGCTGACACTATAAATAGTTCCGGCACAAGTTGTGTCAGTATGGCGTCAATTGACTTGGCGGATAAGGAGTTGGCGTACTTGCGGTCCGTGGCAGAACGGATTGGTTGAGATGTGGTGCGGTGACAAAGTCTGTTTCTACGCTGAGGTTCTTGAATTAAATCAGTTGAATGTTAGCGCTCTGTTGTGTCTGTCCTTCCTATGTCCCCGTCTTCCAAGCGCAATCTTGTTTTCTACCACACTTTTTAACACTAATAGAAAGCCTGTAGTGGGCCACAACTTAAGCAGTTTTCCCTTCATTATGAAGAGCAATTACACATATGTGAACCATGAATATAGGCCTGCACTGAATTTTTTTCTTAAGCTGAACGTGCTATGCTCTGTTTACTGTATAAATCTTTGCAGAGCTGACAATGTGCAAGTTCCTGTTTTTTTTATATTTCACATGTCCCGACTGCTGGGTGTGGTAGAGACATAAGATTGATGACACCAACGAAACACAATAATTATTTTAAGAATTTGTTTGGGTATAGCACGAGCAAAGCGATCTGCGGGAAGTTTTTTCTGTGACACCGTCGAACCTACATCCGCGGGCTTTAAGTTCACATGTTAAACATGTCTGCAGACTCCTTTTTGTAATTGGAACTCCATCCAACCTAAGATTTGAATATTTTTTTTGCATTTTAGGCTTAGTAGTGCTTTTGCTGTTCTAGTAATAGGTAAGAAAAATGCTTATTTCAAGTGGCATACCTAACACCTGGTGGCACGAGGACTCCTTTGTCGTGATGCTAATCGAAAGTCACAGGCAGGGAGAAACTGTGATGCTCTTGTTGCTGGGATTACCTCCCCCATGGTCCTGGCCGGACCACAGAAGAAGATTGAGTCCAAGCTTGTGGCCACTAGGATCTCCATATCTTGAGGCAACCAAGTAGCTGAAAATAAAAACAAATCACAATCACATACTTGGCAGAGCTACATTAGAATGGCTAGCATATTCTTTCGTGATCAGCACATAGATCCTCTTATTTTAGTCATAGTCATCCCCCAGGACAAGGCCACGTAGGCATTAAAATGATGGGTACCGAATTAAGGCGAATGATCAAATGCATTCATTTAACCCTCTTTCGCCCCAACCTGAGAGACTTCTGTCAAATATTCACATTCAACTGTAAAGACTACAAATAAAACTACTACTGCAATGCAGAGCCATATAGTCTGTTCTCAAATGTTTTGATTTTAAGAAATGTTTATATCTTTATTCATACCCAGAGAACCCCTCCCAGTTTCAGCATGAATGCAATAAATCAATGCAGACTAGACCTTGTAAACTATAATGCACATGAAAATGAATGTTCGCCACATAGTCATGTATGAGTCAGTGGCTCAGATCTCTAAATACATTTGTATTGAGGAACATTCTTGAATAAAACTTCTGGGCTTTGAATTCGACAGTTTGTACTTCCATAAGGAACACTATATGGCACTGAGTTTTGTTGTGACACATCAGAAACAGCACAGCAGTGTCATCCTTGCATACCTAACAAGAATTTGTATTTTTTTTTTTAGCATGGCATGTGCTATTCTAGTGCTTATACAGCCTCCTTTAACAAAATTTCCTTTGTAGAGCTTTTTATTGGTTCTTATTTAACTCGCACGACAGATTCGGTACCTTGAATTCTCACTCGGCATCAACAGTTTTATATATTGATGTATTAGTGAAAGACAAGATGTATGGTCTTGAGTACGGCCCAACAAGCACAGATGTTGAGAAAAGTACTGAAGAAAACTCAAATGTCAAAATAAAAATAAGCTGGAATGTGGATACAATTAAAAACATGGTCATGAATACAGTAGCAGATTCAATATGAAGAATACGTGTTAGACGCACGCTCAAACAAACCTGTTCCATCTATATTCATGCAAATTACTTCGCAGAACCCAGCGCTGCAGTCTCGGGTGCGAGTTCGCTGAATGAGTCCACTGAAAATGAGTGCAGACGGAAAAAGCAGTTTGATCTGCGACAATGAGCATTACATAGGCAAGTGACATGTCATTGTTAGTGTTACAGTGCCGAATGTTTCAAACTGCCAGTCGCATCATTCTGGAATTCCATCCGTATATTACGGGGTTTGGCTCTCTCGAATGCTTTGCGAGAAAAATTATCAACTGGGAATGTCTAGCGTAGTTCTAGAAAAACTACTTCCAGAATCCTAACTCAACATCGTAAAGAATATAAAAAGTTTCTAGAGATAAGGCTAGTGCAGGAGTTGAATAAACTAAATACTTAGTTTTGCGAAACCATCTTGCCGTAGTAAACGTATCAAGTTCCCCTAGGTAGAGCTAGTCATTACGGATGATTGTGCCCATTGCATACTATAAAAATTTAATTTGCGACCTACAATATTTACAGACTCAACCAACTCTGAATAAGTGGAACACTTGGCACTAAAGATTGGTCTCACCATGACTGTCTGCAAACATCCACATAATAATTTCCATAAACCTATGCATTTCAAGAAAATATTTGGAGCGAGCTGTTTAAACTGACTTAACACTTTTTAACACTAATAGAAAGCCTGTAGTGGGCCACAACCTAAGCAGCTTTTACTTCATTATGAAGGGCAATAACAAATATGTGAAGCTTAAAACTAGGCCTGCACTGAATTGCTTTCTAAAGTTGAACGTGCTATGCTCGGTTCAATATATTATCTTTGCAGAGCTGACAATGTGCAAGTTCCCATTTTTTTATATTTCACATCTCCCGACTGCTGGGTGGGATAGGTACATAAGATTGATGACACCAACGTAACACAATGACTATTTTAAGAATTTGTTTGTGTATAGCACTAGCGAAGCCATCTGCGGGAAGTTATTTCTGTGACTCTGTCGAACTTACATCCGTGGGCTTTAAGTTCACATGTGAATCATGTCTGCAGACGCCTTTTTGTAATTGGAACGCCATCCAACCCGAGATTTGAATGTTTTTTGCATTTTAGGCTTAGTACGTAGTGCTTTTGCTGTTTCACTTCAAGAAGAGGTAAGAATGCTTATTTCGAGTAGCATACCTAACACTTGGTGGCATGAGGACTCCCTTGTCGTGATGCTAATCGAAAGTCACAGGCAGGGAGATACTGTGATGCT
Source organism: Ixodes scapularis (assembly GCF_016920785.2). NCBI lineage: Eukaryota > Metazoa > Arthropoda > Arachnida > Ixodida > Ixodidae > Ixodes > Ixodes scapularis. The sequence continues at coordinate 161,610,767 of NW_024609868.1, read as the reverse complement.
CTTGTTGCTGGGATTACCTCCCCCATGGTCCTCGCCGGACCACAGAAGAAGATTGAGTCCAAGCTTGTGGCCACTAGGATCTCCATATCTTGAGGCAACCAAGTAGCTGGAAATAAAAACAAATCACAATCAAGTACTTGGCAGAGCTACATTAGAATGGCTAGCATATTCTTTCGTGATCAGCACATAGATCCTTTTGTTTTTATACTTTGTACGTGCACCTATTAAAAAACTGCTCCTTCACAGCCACAGTCATAGACAGACCCAAGGACAAGGCCACACAGGCCTTGAAATGATGGGTACCGAATTAAGGCGAATGATCAAATGCATTCATTTAACCCTCTTTCACCCCAACCAGGGAGATTTCTGTCAAATATTCACATTTAACTCTAAAGACTATAAAAAAAACTACTACTGCAATGCAGAGCCATATAGTGGGAGAGTTTAACCAGTGGGTGTGGTGACAAACGTGACGGAGAGGAGGAAAAGGAGGAGAGCGCCGAGGGAGGGAGAGAGAAGGCAGCAAAAAGGAGACGACCGCTATTTTGACGCAACGCTGTTGGCGCGAAGCACTGCTGAGGCTATGTGTCGTCTGCTACTGGCTTAATTGATTTTTGCCTTTATAAAACTTTGCGTTTAAACATGAAAAAACTTCTTTCTTTAGGTTTTTAAGCCACCGAGGAATAACACTGTATTATTTTATTGCCAAAGCCTGCCAAATAAAAGCAAAGGGCAGGTGTCTGGATAGAAAGAGTTTAGTTGGCGCACCAAGAGGCTAACCAATAAAAATGGGTACCACTCTGTGCAAAATGCCTAAAAAGCGTGCATCTCTACTTGACACTAACAGCAGCACACACTATCTATTTTACTGACTAAAGGGTACTAGATCATTATTTTCAGCTAACTAGTCAAAACAGACAACGGCTAAAAAAAAAAAAGCAATGGCTAAACCAACAATCGAATTCGCCTGCTCTCCAGTAGCACGACATCTATAGAAGGCAGACCTGCAGAATGAACAAGCAGTCTAAAGAAAAGTATGTCCCATGTATAATTTGTTTCCATGCTGCAAAGCAAGTGCTGGAAAGAGGTTTCACGACATTAACACAAAATTTCTTTCAATCAGTTGAGAACAAGTTAGAGCAGTGAACTTGTCCTTGCCCTTGGCATAACGTTGTTGCCCATGGAAACTCAAATAAATTTGTGAATAAAAACAAAAAAAGACTAACCTTCATAAAAAAAAATCTAACTTTCGCAAAGAAAAGTTATCTTGAACAAAATATGCGGGATACAGTTGTACAGCATTCATTTTTGTGCTGAACCAATTTTGAGGCAAATCTGCGACAATGAAAAGAAAACGCCCGAGTACAATTAAGGGAAAGACAGAAAGGATGCATACCTACAACAAAAAAATTTAGAACGACCACGGGCAGGAACCTCTGGTGAGGCTCTCGGAGTGACTCCCTGCAATGGGCCTGCGAAGACCAGAGAACAAGATCGGTCAGAGCTTGCAGCCATAAGGTGCTTCATACCATGAAGTTTCAGAAGTAGCTGCACTTGGAAGCAAAGTGCATTTCATTTCTCTGCAGAATGGAGAGTTTAATAGCTAGTATGCATTCATAAGGTGATACAGTCACGAATGCAGATTTTTCAATTTATATCACCAAATTGTTAACCGTGCCGGGCAACACTAAAAACCGGGAGCATTATTCCAAACTATCTCAGTTTAAAGTCAACCACGGCAGAAGCTGCAAGCCATGTGACCTTCTAGTTGGATGCCATGGTACGTCGAGCTTATAATCATGTCTCACACTGTTTTTGCTGCAATGGCTTGTAGTGTCAAAAGTGGTCCAGCTTAAAAGAGATGCAAAGTATAGACGTTTGTGAGTGGGGCCCTGACCTAGTCTTCAGCTACATTGCGAGGTAGGATGTTCCAACCGGGATGTTTGCTGCCTGTAACCACACGACCAGCTTGTGCACAGCGATCGCTCGAGCCGAGTACATGCCCTCGACAGTGCCATTATTTGACAAGCAGTTTTATGAATGTTAAACATGACTGACTTGCAGAGAGACTGCATCTCAACGACTAATGACCTAACTGAATACTGATATATTAACTGAATGCAAAACAAATTACCTGGCAGGCATTAAATTTATCAACAGGGTGGGTTGACTCCGCATTAAGTTGGAGTCGATGCGTCAGGCACGTAGCCAGGATTTTGTTTCAGGGGGGGCCCCCTCATGACAAAACGCTGTATGAGGGGGAGGGGGGAGAGGAGGACCCATGCAAAATGGAAGATATCGGGGGGGGGGGGGGGGCGGGCCTCATAAGCTTCCCCCTGGCTACGTGCCTGCGATGCGTAATAGGACAATACAAACAAAGATATGCCTTACAATTCCTTTTGCACCCCCAAAATGATGTGTTTTTGAAGGTAAGATACAGAATGTTCTTGATTCAGAAAGTGCCCCAGCTGTACCTCGGCTATTCTACCTCAGCATATGCAGTAAGGGCACTCGCCAAGCCTATTCTCCTCAGCTCTGTGCAGGTTAAGCTAAGTTAGAGTATAGAGGTACACGCTCACTGACAGCATGAGAAAGGCAAGGAGAAGTCTCCGTTGTTCCACCACCAGCCCGTCTGCTACCTTCGATGACGTTTCAGCGCCTCATGAGCCTGGAGCAAGCACATCTGTCCAAAGTGGGGTGAAAAGCACAAGCACGTGCTGGAGGACGCCCAGCCATTCTCTTTTTGTCATCGGCTATTCTACATATTTTAGTATGACACATTTTTAAGTGAGAAAAAGTATTGCAAATATGCAGTCCAACTTTGACCATAATACAGAAGTCTGATAAAGATAACAGTTGCCATTCACCATTTTCCAAATAAGTGCTCCCACCTATTGGAACATCTACACATGTGGTGCGTGAGTGGGTTCAGGACTGAGACGCTAGAAAATGAAGCGCTCACAAGGCTTGTCTGGCCCTTCCAACCATGCGGGTACATTCATCGCAAATCCAAGATTTTTAGACAAAACGATTTCGAATAAGCAAATCTTGTCTACGCCCGAGGTAGAACATTGAATTGTGATTCCCCCATATTGTGCCAACCATCCTTCAACCTGCGGTACCACCTGCAAATGAACTATGTTGTGCTGCGGCACGCGTTCATGCTGCCTGCTTGAGAAGAAAACCACTGCTCGTGTTGAAGACGACATCCCACAATGTACAGGCAACAATGTTTAACGAACTAAAACAAAATTGATATCACTCAATAGACACAGATAGGCTTACAAAGTGTCGACACCATGATTGTTGTTGTTCGTTTTACTCCTGCATACAAACATAAGTGACTTCCTCTTTCCTCCGATGTACAGTAAAACCCCCTTATCTTCGTGGCCCCTATTTCTTCTCGAATCGGTCACAGAGGACATAATCGCAGCCACTGAATTCTGCAAAATTAAAGGCCGCGAAAATTAAAGGTTCGCCAACATTAAAGAGTTTACTGTTCTTCCGTGTGTCACATAATGTTAACATTTCAAGGAGGCTGAAGGTATTGGTTTAAGGAAAAATTGACCTATGAAAAAAAATGCCCTTCTCCAGGTTAGGCACGCGAGGTTCTTTTGCACTACCTATAAGGCGGCAAGTTTGTTTCGGCAGAGCTTTTGGTTAAACGGAGTCACAAAAGTAGCTATACTTGGAGTCAATCATTTTGTGCTGCATTATAAAGCTAGAGTAAATTCCACTGTGCTTCTGCGCAGCACTGTTTGTTGCGAGACCATATGTGGTTTAGTGTTGTATCCCATTTGCATGATCTAGAGAAACTAGCGCTGACAGAGTTAGAGCACTAAAAAAAAAAACAAAAAAAAAACAGCCGACTGTGGAAACATTGAGAGATGCACACATGCGAACTGTGCATTTCTTAAAAGTGGATTCGAGCAAAGGTAAAAACAATATCTATAATTACGGCGGCCATACTTGCCTTGCCCAAGCACGACCACTTTTCCCTCGGTAGCACCATCCAGTAAGAAGCACCAGCAACACGCCCATGAGACGCCGCCGACTCATGGATTGAATGACGACCCGCCTGAGGTCTTGGAAGGAGATCCGGAACACTGCTTTAGGCCAGATGTTGTATCTGGAGGGGGCAGGGACTAAAAGTAAAAATTAACAAATTTATCTGAAGCGCTACATTCCTATAGCATAAACTCTAGGATAGCAGTATTTTTTTTGAGGTAAGTGATGCATTTTAATTAAACACAAATGGTTGGTTTATATGATGAACCAGCAGCCCCTATTTTCCTTAAGTGTAACGGAGTGTCTAACGTTACGTCCGACGGAACCCGAAATAAAAATTAAAGTTACGCCCAACGTAACTGTCAAGCATTCGAGTTGCGTCCGACGTAACCCAAAATAAAAATTAAAGTTACCGTATTTACTCGAAAATAGGTCGAACCCTATTTATTGGATCCACCCAGAACAAAAAAAAAAAAAGAATTGAAATATAGATCGATCTTTTTTTTTTTTTTTTTTTTTTTTTAAGAACAGGGGAAATTTTGGGCAAAAGAAAGAAAAAAACCTTTATTTGCATCACTCTCAGCTAAATCACGGGGCGATGCCAAACACTTCATCACCGTCAGAACTTCTGGACATGTTATCATCGTCCCAAGCTTCGTCAGCTGGGTAGACATCCTCGCAAATTCGCAGCAATACTTCACTGACACCGTTGTAAAATGACGACAAGAAACGAAAAAAGGTGCGAAGCGACGGAAGACAAACTACAAAGACGCTGGCAAAGCCGCCGTGTCGCCATGAGCAACACGCGAGCCGAGCCGCCTCAAACAACTAACAAACATTTTTTTTTTTTTTTTTGTGCGCGTTTGCGAGGATGGAGGGTAAAGTGCATGGCGCATCGCGTTCCTCTCCTTACCCTTTGCCCAGCAAGGGGAACGCTAGAGGCGCGATGTCGAAATCCGACGCCCGACCGGCCACCGCGGGCGGCGAGCCATTTCGGCAACCAAAAGCTTTTTGAAACAAGAAGCGGCGCGGCTCTACGGCAACGCCGGCTCGGTGACTCGATAGCTTCATGCCTCCGGTAGGGTCGCAAAATTTGGTCGCGAATGTAGGTGTCGAAATTCTTTAGTCACAATTTCCGAAAAGAAAAAAAAAAAAAAAAAAAAAAAAAGGTCGATTTATATTGAATAAACACGGCAGTCAGCCGCGCGACGAGACACACATTATGAAAGCGATTGGTGCGAGCGACCGAGGCGATGAGCGACGTTTTCTAGAAGCCCAAGAACCGAGCGGCGCAAGCAGCGAGAGTGAGAAATCTTCGGCGCTCGGCGCCGGCTCTCGTAGCTTCTCGCCGTCGCTCGTCTCGTTGATCGCTATATTGCTAACATGCCATTCAAAAAGGCGCTCTAAGTGCTTACCATTGCATCGGGACCAGCCTCGCTTCCAACCGTAACCAGTCTTTTTTTTTTCTTAGCCGCCCAGGTAGAAGTTAACATCGTACATACACCGTTTTCAAGCATGGCTCCTCGTTCATTGCTCGATTTACATTTTCGGCAAATGACCGCAATGAAGCACAATTATTCTAGTTCAAAATTGTCACGAACACTTGGCACGCATGCTTATACTGTAGCGCACCTAACGTAATTTAAAAGTAGAACGAAAACGGGACGAGATTCGCTTACCGTTTCACGGATCCTAGGCCTAACGGCCGTATTTGGAAGTCGCCTGCGGTCCGGCGATCGGACGAGTCGAGCCGGCCTGACGCATGCTGACCACGCCTGGTTGAACTATGAGAGGTGCCGTCCAGATGAGAGCCAGAGACGCAGTAGAAACGGACCGCAAAACATCTGTCCCGTAACCGTAAACGAGCCAACGAACCCCCACACCGCTCTATCTTCGCCATCTCCGCGACGACCGGAAGTGGAAGCCGCGAAGCTAGAAAACCCGCGGCAGCGGAAGCCACTGGGCGGAAGCTTTAAGTTTCGGTTTCGCTTTTCTCCAACGCAGGCTACGGTTGCTACGGTTTCGGGCTGGTGGGTTTGTGGCTGGCTGCGACGACGCGAGGGGCCACGAAAAGACGCCAAGTTGGCCGAGTACGAGTCACGGCCCACGATACGAGCAACGGGCCGTTTGCCGCTGTCGACCGGCGATGAGGTATCCACGGCTTGGTGTCACGATCGGTTTTTTGCCGTGCACGTTGACTCAAAGCTCGAAGTTATGCAGTTCCGTTCCGGCACCAGCCGCACCACGTTTTCCGGTGCATCGCACGTGGAGGCCTTTCGACGCATTCAGTGAACGTAAAGATCGTGCCCGCTGTCTTCGGTGCTGTGGAAGAAGTTGGGAGACGGAAGGCGTTTAGGACTCCAGGCCGGGCCGCCGGTTCACTCTGAACGAGAGGCGACGTGTGTGTGCACGCTTTGAGGAAGCCTCCGCGTTTCGCCGCGCTAGACCTCGCCGATCGCGACCAGACCAACCGGACCCCGAGTCCGAGAGGCTCTTGCGGAGCCAGGAACTGCACCGAGGTAGGAGCTGCTCGTTCTGCGCTACCATGCAGTGCTCTACAGTGCTCGGAGCTCTCGGTGTCATTCGTGCTTGCACCGAAGCCTTTGTGGCCCCTTCGGACGCGCAAGTCGTACTTCGCAAAGGTTTGGACGGGGCCGCCCTCACCGAGCAGCTCCGCTATATTCCGCTTACTTATGATCGCAATAAAAGCTTGCGTTCTCGGGAAAAAAATTGCGGGACCGCTCTCCGCGCCGCCGACGAGGTTGGCCGCCGCCATGTTCTCAGCTGTTCACTCGCTCCCGCAGCGAGCGCCTTCCGATAATCCTCCCCGTTCCAAAATGCGATGCGCTTTGCGCATTATGCCGTTTACATGACCGCATATTGAATGCGGCAACTGGATTCAATACGACTAAGTCGCATTCGTGTAAACGTGGCATATGTTCTTTTTCGACATGTATGGTGTATGTAACGATAGCGGTGGTGAACGATGGACGTTTTTGTTGGAAGATGGCGGTCGTCTTTCTGCATGTATGATTTGGTTATACCGGTGGTCCCGTGGTATAAGCGTTTTGTTGGAACGACGGCAGACGCCTACGTCATCGGACGCAAAATCATACCAGCCACACCGAATCATATCGGCAAGCAAAATGGCTGCCAGTATAGACAGACCCGGAGCCATAGCGGTGCCGGTATCTCCAGTTATGCAGAACGCCAAACCAAACTAGCTGCATGCGTAACACAAAGAAATTACGGTGGTGTCATACCAGAACTGTACAAGCAGCAGGTTTGTTTCTTGTACGTTTTTCCAATAGGGCTCCGTTTACATGGGCTGAATGAACGCGCACTCGACATCTCGATCCACCTCTGTCTAGCGACTTTAATGCGATGCGCTTTGGGCATCATGCCGTTTACATGACCGCATATGAAATGTGGCAACTGGATTCAACACGACTAAGTCGCATTCATGTAAACGCGGCTTATGTTCTTTTTCGACATGAATTGTGTATGTAACGATACCGGTGGTAAACGATGGACGTTATTTTGGAAGATGGCGGTCGTCTTTCTTCATGTATGATTTGGATATAACGGTGGTCGTGTGGTATAAGCGGTTTTTGTTGGAAAGATGGCGATCGTCTACGTCATCGGACGCAAAATCATACCAGCACACCGAATCAAATCGGCAAGCAAACTGCCTGCCAGTATAGACAGACCCGGAGCCATCGCGGTGCCGGTATCTCCAGTTATGCAGAAAGCCGATCCAAACTAGCTGCATGAATAATAACGAGAAATTATGGTGGTGTCATACCCGAACTGTACAAGCAGCAGGTTTGTTTCTTGTACGTTTTTCCAATAGGGAATAAAGACGTTTACAAACAAAACTGCTTTTGAGCGCGCCGCGCGCCTCGAACGCGCGGCGCCGCTATTCGCCGAATTCAGTCACGTGAGGACCAGGATCAACATGCCGTGCAGGAAAGACGGCGCTACGGGGATGCACGCGCAGCCTTGGCTCCCGTAGGGAGCCTATACAGGAACTCTACAGCTATCATAGAAGAATGAATAGTTGGGTGGCGCGTTGCTGGGAAGTCATCGTAGGAAACAGCGCGACAAACAGACGACGACAAAGAAGAAGCACACGCAAGGAGCGCAGCGCTCGTCACGTGTGTTTCTTCGTCCTTGTCTGTTTTGCGCGCTGTTTCCTACGCTCTTATCAGTTTCGGTTTAGACTGAGGATGGGTCAGCCGCGAGCCCTTTCTGGGAAAGAAGACTGGCCGCGGAATGAGCGACGACGTACGCAGTAGCGCGAATGGGTCCGTAACCGCTGCAAAGCCGTTGTCGCCTCAACTTCCACTGCGTCGAGCGCTTCAGATTCGATTGCCAAAGAGGAGCACATCGCTCGCCTGGAAAGCCGCCACCGAGAACAGAACCAGCAAAGTAAAGGGCGCCGGCTGGCCAACGCCACGGACGACGATCGTTCCACGGGGGCCAAGCGCAAGCGAGGCCCGGCGACGACTGCACTCCATGCCGGCTGAACAGTTCCCGGGCGCGACGGCTTTGATCCGGAGGGAGTTCGTGGATTACCCGTTTGGCGTCATGTGCGCCGTGTGCGACCGACTCTGGGTGGCCGGAGACGTATTCGCGATCGGCGGCGTGTCGAAAGAGAAGCGGGAAACGGGCGCGTGCGCGTTGCAGCAGGGTATCGAGTACAGCTCCGCTGATCTTCCTTCTTGACGAGAGTGGAAAGGCTGAGCGTTTTATAGTAGCGTGATTTCACATTTAGAGAAGCATAACTACTTTGCAAGGATCCGATATGGTTTCCGGTCCGGTGCATCATGTACAACTTTGTTAGCTGAATTTCATCATGATATCGCGCTTGCAATTGAGTCCGGAAAAGAAGTACATTGTATTTTTCTTGACATGTCTAAGACATTCGACAAAGCGTAGAATTGTCTGTTACTGAGTAAGTTAGAGTGTTTTAATATCAATTTCGATGCTTTAGCCTGAATTGGTAACTTCTTGAGTGATAGAAAACAATGTGTACTTTTGAAGGGTTGTTCGTTCAATAGTGCGACTAGGACATCTGGTGTTCCCCAGAGTTTGGTGTTGGGATCTCTTCTCTTTCTGACATATATGAATGACTTCTGCTCAAATATTTGTTCACGCTCTAGGCCTTTTGCTGACGATTGTGTCATATAGAGAACAATTAGGATGACAAAGATTATTTTAAACTTCAACTAGACTAGGACCGTGTGTAAAATTGGTGCAGCGATAGGCGAATGGAGCTGAATGTAAAGAAATGTGAAATAGTTAGAGTTTCGAGAGAAAAGCAAGATAGAGAAAGTGTGGGCTATACCATTTCCACTCAACTTAATAAAAGATACAATTCGTTATCTCGGTGTCTTTTTTTTAAGCGTCTTACTATGGAATAGTCATATTAATTTTATAACGAATAACGCACACAGAATGTTAGGATTTTTATTTCGTAATTTCCGTCATTTCGCAAAACAACTGAAGGAAACTTTATATTTCTCTTGTTCGTTCAGTTCTGGGATATGTATGCATAGTTTGGGACCCTCAAACTAAAAGTGTATCGGATAAATTAGAAAGAATACGAAGCCGCTGCGCCAGCATTGTCTTGAAGAATTTTGCGCTCAAAACAAGCGTCATGGCTGTGAAAGAACAGCTACACTGGCAGCTGCTCTCATGCAGACCGAAAAATTCAAGATAAAAACATTTTATTGTCTATATAATGATAACCTTTGCATCAATAAAGGACATTACATCCGATGTCCTTTCTACGTGTCAGAAAGAGCTGACCATAAATACGAAGTTGCAACTATAAACTCTTATTGTAGATCATTTTTTATTCCAACTGCATTAGAATGGAACATGCTTAATGAAAATGTGCTTCCCTATGTTTGTTCATCTCAAATGTTTTTTTTTTATCACCTCTCCCTGCAATAATGCCTCCAAGGCGATGCAGGTAATCTCAGTAAATAAATAAATAAATAGAGGACAAGAGCGCAAAAGACACGGACAAGTAGGAGAACAGGACAGGACAGAACAAAGCGCTACTATCAACTGGCGTTTTTTAATCTGAAAGAGGAGAACGAACCTGGATATTCTTAGTGATAGAAAAGGAAGAGGACGGTTGCTGTCAAAGCAAAGAAACCAGAGGAAGGAAATATATGATTTGATGAAAAGCTTTAAAGAAAAAAAGGATTGAGAAAATGAGACTGGAGAAAGAAAATTAAAATAAAACAATTAGGAACAAAAAGTAAAAAAAAAAATCTGAAAGAAAATAACATTTTTGAAAATTGTAGCGTTTTAAGAAAACAAATTGAGGTATTAGAGTTCTCTTTCAGATAAACCTACTGACGGTGCGCTAATGCACGCGCACTGTCAGTCCTACATCCTACATCCCTGCATCCGCAGAATAACACACAACTTGAAGTGGGTAGCCTTCAGGTTCGGATTCAATGTAGCTATATCTGTTCCGGACAAACTCCAGAGGCTCTATCCCAAGATCAATTCTGAGAAACATCTACAAGACCAATGCAGGGTTCAGCACAAGTATGTCGCGTGCCTATAGGGGTCGTCTATGAGATTCCGCTCTCCTGTGGAAAAGTGTATGTGGGCCAATCTGGCCGGTGTGTCAACATCAGACTACGTGAACACGCCCTTTCACTAAAATCACCTCCGGAAGGACACCTCGCCCTACATATCCGAGAATGCAAATGCACCCTTGGGTTTGCAAAAACCAGAATCCTCAAGCAACACAACAACCCGAGAGCCAGGGAGGTTTCTGAGGCTCAAATCATCGAAGCTAGAGGGAAATCTTGCATTAGCACAGCGTTTGTAGCCTTCTCAGACAGAGAACTCCAATACCTCAATTTGTTTTATTTAAACGTTACGATTTTTAAAATTTTTTTATTTGTCTTTTAGATTTTTCTTTACATGCATTCTTGCTTTTTCACTAATCTTTGTTCCTACTACATTTTTTTTCTCATTTTCTTTCTCTAGTCTCATTTCTCCAGTCCTGTTCTTATGTATAGCTTTTCATCAAAACGTATTATTTCTCTTCCTTTAGTTTCTCTGCTTTGACATCAACCTTCTTCTTTCTTTTCTATAACTAAAAACTCTCCAGGTTCGTTCTCTTCTTTCACATTGAAAACGCCAGTTGATATTAGCGCTTTGTCCTGTCCTGTCCTGTTCTTCAACTTGTCCGTGTCTTTTGCGCTCGTGTCTTCTATGATGCATTACCAACTAGCCGAGGAGTTAATCCTAATACTGTATTTTGGACCGTACAAGGTACTTCACCACCACGGGGAGCTCAACTACGAAGTGGTGCCAGACGAAATTTAAACATCGTCGCGAGGCTGACCACGACCTGAGGTGTTTCACTGAGAGACTCGTGCCGTTCTACTCTCGGAAAGACTGTGGACTTTTTGGAAGTGTAAGCTAAAAAAAAGAAAAGATGACTTTTCTTAGCTTACCCTTTCTTTGTTGCTTTGTGTTTTGTTGTATTGTGGCGATGTGCTTTTAAAACGGGGAGAATGCTATTTGCATTATTGAAAAAATAGCCGCTGCGTTCATCTTGAAGTTTCGCGTGTTCTTTTACCACAAGCGTTAAAGGTAAGAAGGCCAGCATGATGCATAGACAGTCTCGCTCTAGATAATTGTCGAACATTTAAGATCGAATATTCGAGATCGTAACATGAGGATTGAAGATTGGAGCAGATGTTTGAAGCACGGAGAGCTTTGTATTTTGATTAGAGTGGAGTACACTGAGCAAGTGCTCAACCCAAAAAAGTAAAATAATCAGCCGTTTTGCCCCAAACCCGTCCTAGAACCTTGGTTATTTTGTGTGAGCAAATAGGTGTGGTCGTGAGCGCTTCCTCATAACCACATTCTCACTCATAAAAAACTTGCTGGAAGTAAGGACGGTTTGTGCTTCATTTGGGAAGCTTCTTGCAGGCCTCTTGGAGGAATCTTTTTGCACCGCTTGCAAGATTTGCGGCCTCGTCCGCGCTTGCCGCCCCTGTCAGTATGTCATCAACATAGAATGAGCGAAGAAGGCTATCTGCGATTAAAAGAAAATGGGCTCGCAGTAGTCAGAAAGGTTACAGTTGTCATTCCAGCGCTCGAAGTGCGCTGCAAAAGCATAGGAACCGAATGGGATCCCTCTCTCCTTTCTCGATGACTATCTGCAGAAGTGACCGCCACTCTTTGCATTCGGAACCAGAGCAGCACTGCAGGTGTTCCGTGTTCATCTTCACGCCCGTTTCGAAGTAATCGTTCAGGGATCTAGTGTTTGGTCCGTGAGCCGAGGCGTACTCGAAGCTTCGTTGTCGCTGAGTCCACTCGAACGACGGCTCGATGGAGCATGTAGTAGACAGATCCGCTGTTCTTGGTGTCCTCTTTGCCTCTTTCGGCATGCCCATGTTTCATATAGAGGAGAATCGCAACGTCGTGCTCTGTGACGGTGCCATCCCGCTTCAGTCATCTGATCATGATGTGTAATCTTTTGCGGGCTACTCTATAATAGTTTCCCAGGATTGATGAGGTGTCCTTCCAGGGGAGAGCGACTTCATAGCGCCCTCCGTTTAACGTAATGTTTTGTTGAACTGTTACATTACGTTCTTATGCTCCTGCCAAGTAGTCATTGGCTAGTCCACAATGCCGAGGCTGTCTAATTTCCAAAATATTTGCAAAGCGGTGGTGTCGTGTTCGTGACTAGCCCTAACGCTGATAACACACACAACCGCATTCAAACAACATAACAGCGCCTGCGCAGCGCTATTCATCCCTCGGAAGGTTCATCCTAGCAGGGTTGAAATGGCCACCATCTCCGTGGCAATTTCAGCTCGACGTATCTCTCCCGTGAGAGGTCGCCAAATTTGGTCGGTGCCCATCAGAAGATTTATACCTGCTTTTGATTTCACTTAGCGGAACATCAACTCGTCCGTGAGCTCGACAGAGGTGGTTCGTATAAACGAGTGGTCGACCAGTGTTTCTGTAAGCGCCTTACATAAAAACGGGACAACCACGGACTCTAATATATGGCTCTCCGCAGCGTACTGGATTCACAGATTGAGACGCACGACCTTTAGTCGTTGGCTGGGAATGTTTGTTCCTGGGATTGCGAAGGTGAGACATTTCAGGTCAAGGTACCGTGTAGTGTCCAGTTGAAACCTAGTGGCCACATCCTCACGGATGAACGTTTTCCGGCTTCTCCCGTCTACGATGCCGCGAATGTAAGAAAGCTTCTTGACAGTCACAAGGCAGCGACTGAAAGTTTGCACGAGAACGCCGTTGCCGCAAGGTGAGAATGTAAAACAAGCCGTTAAGACGCTGGTAGCCTCTCCGCTCTTGGCCGGAACTCCACAATAAAGTCTTGTGGCCGCCACTTTGGGTTGGACCTGGAGACGGCATGTCTCCCGCTACAGGTATTAGATCCAGTTTTGCTCCGACAATCCTTAAAGCGATCGCCTTTTTTCGTCATCGCAAACATCGGCTTTTCTGTGCAAGCCCCTTTTTTCATCTAAGTAGCTCCCTAAAAAACATATGCTGACACCATGATCCTCCTTTCTACAGAAGAAAGAGGCGTCAACTACATGACTTGAGTTTTGCAGCACCATCGTAGAAGGGATCGAGATGGTCTGCCGAGGTCTGGAGGTGAATGTTGACAGATTTGTAGATAGACGCTCTACACGTGGGGATTGCTCGTTGTTCTCAATTTTCATCCGTAGAAATTGCAGCAGCTTAGCTAGCTTTTCTCCCGTATTCGTAGATATTGTCACGGGTGGTGAGTCGTGACCAATAAACAAGAAATAAACAGAAATAAATAAACGTTTAATGTGGCGAACTTGTGCCAAAAATAAAGAAGGAAACCGAAGAAAGCAGAGCGTCGCGGGCGTCGAAGTCGGCGTGTCAGCAGAATCGAGCGCTGGGGCGAGACTGAATCGACAAAGTCGCGGGCGGCCTCTTATCTAGAGTGAGTCAGTATCTCGAAGATTCGGCGGAGAAGGTTCGAGCGTAGCGCGCTCGGGGCGAGAATGAACAAGCACTTTCTAGAACAACAAAAACAGGGATGAACGATAGTTATGTCCGCAGCAAGAGTGAACGAGAACTTTCTACAAGTCCGTGACCCTGCGCGCGGCAATATATCAACCATAGCCTCAGAGCGGGTCACATTGCTGAAAGTGGCTGGAGTCTGTTCGGTCAGAGTAGGAGTAGCCAGTTGTAGCATGTAGTTCTTGGTGCGGTAGTTCTCCACTACGATGTGTGATGGCAAGCTGGACAGAATTAAATCTACCGGCACAGTTGTGTACGTAGCACTCAAATACGCAGGTAACGCAAGTCACGGATGTTGGTTTGCGCGTGGTCATAAGCGTTTCGCAGTTCCTGAGCTTCGCGCTTAGAATTCACAGCCGGTAGCTTACGCAGTCTTTCCAGATTTTCGCTTTCGATTCGTTGTTTATCACCGGAACGCTTGGTCAGCACCTCTACCGCATCTTTAGTGACATGCTGTGGTGTCTTGTATTTCAGAGATCATACTGGCTGCTGATCGAATGAGGAGCGAGTGCAAATATTGGAACTTTCCTGGCTCAGAAAGACCTGTGTTGCGATGTGCCGCGGCGCCAAATTTTTTCCAACATGGCTGCCATTGTGTAGGCTAAGCTTGGAACTGCAGCAGTTGTAGTTTCGGAAGCTGCTGTCTGTCGCCTCCGGAGCGTGGTGGTTGCGGTATCGTCGTGGCTCGCACCTCGCTGATGATCCTTGCGACCTCGCCCTCGAAGTCAGCCACAGTGTTGGAGTCCTCCTCCAAGTCGTTGTCGTCGATGAGGAGTTCTATTTTGTCATTGAATATCCGAAGCCGGTTGTTGCTGGCAAGCAGTCTGTCACGAAACATTTAAAGTCTCTTTGTGTCCATGGGCTCCGACTGTAGGGCAGTTCGTATCTCATTTATGATCTTTGTGCTCCGCCTCTTTCGAGCCTCTCGTTTCTTTTTTAGTAAATCCATAATAACCAATGCGGCATCCAGCTTCGTTCAACTACCGGGTTTCGGCACCAAATATTTCGCCTTGAGAGCGCTCGCGGGGGAAAAAACAGGACGACCTAGCTCTGGTGAATGCTTCACTTCGACCTCTTCTTTTTCTCCTTCTTTGCGGCCATTACCGCGCGTGAGGAGGGCTCGTTTTAATCTTAATTTTTAACAGTATTCACACTGGGCGATTCGGAGCCGGCACGCTTGCCGACTTGCAGCTCATGTCACTATTACTGATGCAGGTTTTCTTCGTGCTGGGAACGACTGTCTTGCTCGGCGTGTGCAACGAAGCAACACCAGCCCTGTACTTTCCCGATGCTTCTACGAGTACGACAACTGGATAGCACGTGTCGACGGGCATCAGCGTTATCGGACTACCAGTCATCACCGATTGCAAGCTCCCCTTGGATAAGCCGTTCGACAATGGTGCTCCGCCGAACTTCGAGGAACCATGTGACCACAACAAAGTCTATATAGACGCGCGGCACAATGGCTTCGTGGGATTCGGAGCCGGCACGCTTGCCGACATGCAGCTCATGTCACTGTTACTGGTGCAGGTTAGTTATTACTACACTATTCATGTTCGAAAACCCATGCCAAGTGGCGGTACAAATTGTTGTAAGCGAACCAATGTGCAATTGTCTTGCAGACGATTTCGCCTCTTCGCAAACGTCGTACTCTACCTGATTAATTTGTTGTTGCTCTCCGGGGATATAGAGGTAAATCCGGATCCTCTTACTTCTGCAGAATTAGATTTATTGAAAAGTCTACACAGCGGTCAGGCAGACATTATGAAGAAACTTGACTCTATAAAAAACAGGTTCACCAAGCGCGAGACTATGATAGCCGAAATAAACAATAAACTTGGAGTCGCAGAGGGACAGGTCGAAGCCGTTAACAAACTGGTATCTGAACAAGCTAATTCTATCAAATATTTAGCCCAACAAGTTAAGGACTTAAAAGACAAGGGCGTAGACTTGAAAAATAGAATTCGCCGGTAATATCTTGTTCTCTATGGTGTAAAAGACAACCACTCAGAAACGTGGGATCAATCCAAAAACATAATCGAGTGCATTTGTAAAACCAGCCTGGGTATAGAATTGACATCGGTACAAAGGGCGCATCGAATTGGTCGTTACAATCACAAAAAAAAAACACCGATTATTGTAAATTTTCCGTCTTACAAAGAAAAGCAGGACATTATGTCGAATGCCAAAAAGTTTAAGGGTACAACCTACAGCGTAGACCAGGACTACTCACCCGAAACTCGAGACAGCCGCAGGCGGCTGTGGGAATTTGCTAAACCTAAAAAGACTGATAGAGACAATCAGGTAAAATAAATTTTGACAAACCAATTGTTAATGGTAAGGTTTTCACTTGGGACAAACAAAAAAAGGGAGTTGTTCCTGTCCCGAAACCTTGACGCCCCACTAAGAAAAAGGAAACAGTTCGTCATGATTTAGTTGCTGCTCTTGTAAATTGCAGAAGTATAGTATACAAAGTGGATGAATTTGCAGGATTAATCGCGTCCGCCAATGCTGGTATTGTGTTTGGGACTGAATCTTGGCTGAATCCCTCTATCAGTGATAGTGAAGTATTTCCGAAGGAATTTATTCCTTATCGGAAGGATAGGCCCCGCCTCGGTGGAGGGGTTTTTTGCTAATTCATTCTTCTCTACCGTCATCTGTACTCGGTCATGGTCAAGACGCCGTCGAGTCAATCTGGTGCACAGTCCAGGCATGTGTTGTTGGGACGTTTTACCGACCACCAAACATGGATTTCGGCACATTGCAGCTACTGAACGATATTGTCTCCGAGGCCTCTGGCCAAACTATTTTGCTAGCGGGAGATTTTAACTTGCCAGACCTAGACTGGCAAGACGGCACTTGTATAAACAAGGTTAATAGCCGCGTCAACCTTGAAATGAAAAGCATAGCGGACACTTTCGGATTGTTACAGTACGTGAAAGATCCAACTCGGGATAATAGTGTTCTAGACCTCTTTCTTTGTAGCTCACCAAATATAGTTAGTTCGGTAGATGTCATTCCGGGTGTTAGTGATCGTCTCGCGGTCGTTGCAGGCATAAACACTAAAACTTAACGGTCGAAGTCGTGTGCACCAAGACGAGTCATTTTATTTGAGAAAGGCGATTACTGTTGTGTTTCCAGTGAACTTCTTGACCACTTACCTGTTCTTGAGTGTCTGTCTGGGGATTATGATGTCCACGCATTATGGTCCTTGTTTTTTTAAAAAAAAAAGTTACTTTAACTTACGAATAAGCATATCCCAAGCATAGATTCGGCAATGCTTAAAAAACGAAAAAACAACCATGGGTGACCACGTGTCCTTGGAATAATTAAAAAAACGTAGGCGAGCGTTTGTTAGATTAAAAAAAAGTAACAACCACTTAGAGAAACTTGCTGAGGTAACTCGGGGAATACAAGTTGAATATAAAAAGTGCTAAGGAAAATTATTTTTGTAGACTAAATAATAGGATGAGAACAAATTCTAAAATGTTTTGGCAATACTTAAAGGGAAGCTGCAGCAAATTTTCTGGAACAAACAAAATTATTTATAATGAGCAGGTAATTGTAGCTTCGCGTCTAAATAATTACTTTCAATCTGTTTTCTTACCGAAATACGACTGTAGTTGTTTTTCACCCGTGAGCACTGTCCCGATAATGCAGCCAGTAGAACTAAGCGTGAGTGGCATCGAAGTGCTACTAAAGAATATTGACGAAACTAAGACTAATGGCCCAGATGGCATACCTCCTCGTGTGCTTAAACGCAGTGCTCATCCGATTTCACTCTATCTTCGTTTAATTTACGCGAAGTCGCTATCTGTGGGTTTCTTGCCAAACGACTGGAAGACCGCTCACATGGTCCCTATTCACAAAGGTGGTTCTAGGAAAGATGTCAAAAACTACAGGCCTATTTCATTAACCTCCCATCTCATGCAAGATCATAAAACATATTTTATACACTGAAATAATAAATCAGATGACAAAAAGCAATCTATTATCTAAAGAACAGCACGGTTCCCGTAAAAGCTTATCTTGCACCACGCAACTCGTCGAATTTTATCATGACTTGTCTTCTGATGCTGATGAGGGAGGCCAAACAGATTGTATATTTCTAGATTCTCGCAAGGCTTTCCATACTGTTTCGAATTCACTTCCTCTAAATGAACTTAAGATGTTAAATATAGACTTGACGGTACTAAGATAGATTGAAAATTATTTGCTATAGCGTTGTTAGTGCGTATTAGTGAATGGTAAAATTTCGGCATACGTTAATGTTACATGGGGAGCCCCACGGGGCACTGTCTTAGGGCCGCTTTTGTTCTTAATATATATCAATGATATTTCGTTGGGTATTTCATCTTGTGTTCGGTTGTTTGCCGATGATTGCGTGTTGTACAGAAAAAGTAGTAAGAAAGATGATGCCACCCAGTTACAAATAGATTTAGAATGCATTACTACGAGGTGCTTACATGGAAAATGACTTCAAATCCCAAAAATCATGTGTATTTATGTTTCACTAAAAAGAAAAAAATTAAAACTTACTATTAAATAAATAACAATATAGCACGCAAGGACTCCAAGTATAAATACTTATGTGGCACGCTATCAACTGACTGTTCGTGGAATTCACATGTGGATGACGTGATTGTAAAGGCTGGCAGAGCACTGAACTTTATTCAACGAAGCCTAAAATTTCCACTCTCTAACTTAAAAGAAACCGCGTATTTAACATGTGCTAGGCCAATTTTGGAATATGCCTGTGCTGTCTGGGACCCGGAACAAAACACATTAATAGACAAACTTAAAAAAATACAAAATAGAGCTGCTAGGTTTGTTCTGGGACGGTACGGGCGGAGAGACAGCTGTACTCAAATGAAGACTGAACTGAATTGAGAACCTCTCTCAGTCCGCCGTAAAAAAATTTTGTTGAAAATTTTTGTTTTTGATATTTAAAAATAAAACTGGAATTAACAGTTAAACTTACTTAAATGAACGATATTATATTTTTAAACGGAACGATCATGCTTTAAAACATTTGAGAGTAACGCACTAGGACGGGCATGTACGCCAACTTTTTTTTTTCTTAAAACGATACGAGAGTAAAATAGGCTGTGGGAGCTGCAAGTGTGCTGTGAAAATGATTTTTTTTTTTTCACCATTGTAACTCCCCAGCTGTAACTCCCTCGGGCACTGCGGAATAATCTCGGAATAAAATAAATATCTGAATAAATAAATATAGTGCAAGGCACAGTTGAAGATTAGTTCATCGGTCGTGCGTCCTTAAGATTTGAGTTGGAGGAACTCACGGGCTGGAAGTTTAGGGTCCGGTTCAACAATGGTGGCAGCTGGGGGGGTGTTGATGACAGCAACCGGAGGGAGGGTTCACAGACGTCACCCGTCAGGCGGTCGATCAGCTGAAGTGCGGGGAAGCGTCGGAAACTTTGTAGAGCCTAGAGGTGACGGTTTTTGTAGCCGATCGCCTCCCGCACATTCGAATCGACCTCGAACAGGTGGGGGCGTGAACCGCTTGGGAGGGAGCAACGCTACGGCTCTAGGTTGGGCACCTCAAAGGAGATCGTAATTGCGGTTCCGGGCTTCGTCTCGAGTTGTCCAAAAATCATTTAAATTCTTCGCCCCCCCCCCCCCCCCTTCCCTTACACCCCCGCTAAAGCGCAATTTGCCCGTGCCTTCACTCAGATGGAAGGGCCTCAGATAAACGAGGACAAGGAAGACCAGCTCTTTGCTGTCTTGTCTTCCTTGTCCCCGTTTTCTGACGCGATATCACCTGAATGAACATGAAGCTACAAGTCCAATTATCTATTTTGTTGCTTCTGGTCTTCTTTCTTCTTTTTCTTGTCCGGGAACGAACATAACAGCCACCTATATTATGTCCCCCTTGCCTTATATCTCACCTGCACAAACCGAATTAGTGATACATTCACAACCTTTCAACGCGATAGCTTTACGGCGACCCTCTGCAGAGATTTTGACCTCGTGTGGTGTCATCGTCGCTAAGGAAAAACCCTCTTTTCTGCTCTTCGCGTGAGGCCAGAGAAGTTGATTTTTCCCGTCAGCCGCACAGCGCTGGGATAAAAAAAGATAGAAACCCCTGCGTCCCGACGGTAACGACGCGACGAAAGGAGAGTCTTCCGTGTCGTCTGCTTCAAACACTTGCTTTCAAACATTACTGTCGTTATGCGAAATCCCACTTTGGAAGTATCCTGTTTCTAGGCGAGATGTTAGATGGTTTTGGGAAACTTCCAGCGCGCTTACCCACTTACTTCACGGATCACCAAGCACTAGTGGCGGTCGTCAGGGGTAGCCACGACGACTATAAGAATTAAGCTCGTCGCACCTCCGTTCTCAGATCCGCGAGGGCATCATTCTACCGCATCGCGCGACCGCGCTACAGTTACTGCGTGCATTTCTTCGCACATTGTTAGAGGAAAAAATAACTTGTATTAAACATATTTCTAAAGCCTTAAAAGTACAAAATATAGCCATCCGCTCCAAAAGCAAGCGTGCGACTATTATTTAGAGATATTATTGATCCAGTTCAACATGGTTTTGAAAGTTTATAGGCACTGCGAGCTCAGACGATATCCCAGCAACGTTCGATACAAAAGCGATCTTAGGAGTGCGACCGGCCGAGAAACTTTGTGCCCCAATGCAAGGCGACTTTTGTGTTCTTATTTGCGGACTACTGGTGAAATTTGAAGATGTTATACTAGGACTGTGAACTCTGGCATCACATTGAAATGTTTCTTATTTCTTATATAACACAGCTCGCTAAAATTAGATGGTAGAGAGAGTCCTTAATATTAGATATCTAATCAAAGCACTTTGCTCATTGAGACTTCCAATGTATTCTGAGATGTCAATAATATAAAAAAGAGCCTCAATAAAAAAATGGCAATTTATATTTGTAAGTACAAAACGAGCTCATTGGTAAACCGTCTCTACCACGAGCAAGCTAAGAAGTCAAGAAGTATAAGGAAATAAGTCATTGTTGTCCGTCCCCTTCTCTGCGTTACCTTCCTCATAGTTGATATGGTTATGTTGTCTGTTACATAAGTTAGCTGGAGACTATTCATAATATTAGTAGCACAACCCTGAGCGACGCATCACAAAAAGTGAGATACACAGGGCTTCAAACAAATCTATGGTATATTTCTTATTGTTTCTCTTCGCATTTTAAATGCCGCTTTTCGCCTTTTTCTTATTTCTAACCCTCAAACTAGCTCGTCTCAGAATACGTGAGAGTACCGTTTATTTATACATCTCGCGTTTTTTTAGATTGCGTCTCACAACCACATGGGGGCCCAAACTCACCCGAGTAATAAACGGAAGTCGGATGGAGTTATCCGGCTCAATCCGGAATCCCTTCGCTGAAGCAAAACCCTTCGTAAGCTACTTGAACGACCGTCCGGATGAAGGCAAGCTGTTATGGTAATGGCACTAGGACCCCGATTCGGCTTTGACGTTTCGAGTTAATTTGGAGAGATGGAATTTAATCCGATCAAAACGAAATCAGGAGGGGTCCTTTACTAAATCGTCTTTGGTGCGAAGTCCGGATTAAGGAAATACATTTGTTTAATGAAGCACTCAGTTCCTACTGGAACGCTGATATGCCACAGAGAAAACAGGGGCGTATTTGCTTTATTGTCAGGTTTGACAGGTCACTCGGCAGGATTAAAGGAAGCGGATACTTTTGAAACCTTAATCGATTAAATTTATCACTTTATTAATCGTCTCGTGAGATCCCGGCATTTACGCGCTAGTCAGAACCAGAGGCTTAAGCTCAGGCTTTTGAATAGGGAATAGAGGGTAAGCTGTGCAAGCCGACGAAAACAGAAGATAAAAAATGGCTGGGGAAGGGGGTGGCAAGGAGGCGTGCCGAATTTTGCGTGCGGAGGTAAACCCAAATATTGGCGGTTCAAGACCTCGGTTAGCAGTATCGGAAGCTCTTCTAAAAGCTTGGCATATATGGGATGATGCATACTTTGCATTGTGCTATGAAATATATTTCTGTAGTGTTCGAGGAAGGTGTGCTTGATATTCTTAGGGGCGTTTGTCGAAATCACTTTATTGAACTCGACTTCGGAGATTTCATTCTTAAGCCCGTTTCGCTTCTCGTCTGCAAAAGCTCGCTTTTGCCTGCTCGGCTATTAATTATATTTCTCGAGGATCACGCACTACTGAACCACGGTAACACTCGCAATGGAGTAGTACTAATTGTTACTTTGAGTATTTTAAATATTTAAATCCGCTGTGGGGCCTTTCATATTCTGCATTACAAAGAGGAACTAAGACATTTTTTCGTCTGCGCTCCTTTCACTGTGCGTTATAGAGACGAATGCTGGATCATTTAATGACAAGCATCGTAACGTTTTGTTTTGCCAATTCCCATACTTCAAAGACATCCCTCTCATTCTCCTCAAAATTCTTTTTCAAAATCTTTTCTACCTTTTTACGAACACGTCATACTTTTCTAGCTTGGTGTTAAGCTTCCAAAGCTTCCGGTTAAACCTTTTTCATCAGGATACTTTCAGGCCTAGAGTCACTAAACAATGATCAGAGAAGAAAATGGGGTAATACAGTACTTGTCTAAAGTTTCTGCCGGGAATGCAGAAAAATACACGCTATCCAATCGATCACAAGACGGCGCGATAATGAGTAATGGTCTTTTTTTATTGTCGCACGTTCTAAAGAGTTTATGCCAACTTACCGCGCTACTATCAGTGTTCAGTCTCACTGGTGTTCTATATAAGCTTAAAAAACAGTGCTAAAATCCCATACTCATACTTGAAGTCTGTCAGATTTAAGGCACCCACGCAAACATTTGAAACAAAAACTCGGTCACAAATCAAATTGGGAGCAAAGATGCAAATGATCCATCACTAATAGACATCACAATATCAAACAGAAGAAATCTGACTTCCGCGTCGGTACTAACACTCCAAAACCGCTACAGAGTTTTCTTTTTTTAAGAATAAAACCACCGGTAAAATCAACAGCATGCATTACAAAGACCTCGTAAGTTGAAAAACAAGGCCTTGCAGCATTCGCTACCTGCTCCTCCTCAGCCAATTAAGTCATCGCAACGCTAAGGTATCATGTTGCTTTTTCAAAAATAAGCGCTTTAACTGATATTGCTTTTCTTCAAGCGCCTAGGCCGCGAACACTCAGCGTTGCGACTGTAATACCTGGTCTAGGCTCACAAGTCATGTTCAGTGTTTTGTTTTGTGCGCACACTGGAGATCAGAGAAAGTCAGGGACACACTTGCCTTGGTGCACACATCTGTAGAGCCCTGCATATACGCGGATTATCCGCGGATATCTGCAGACATCCGCAGTTAAAGGGCGGATGCGGATAAAAACTAGACAAAGTTTGGCGGATTGCGGACCGGATGCGGATGTCAGGGGCTGCGGATACGGATACCTGCGAATCCGGATCTAAATTTTTGCCCGGTGGCATTCAGTTTGTCGACTGACGTTTCATCTACAGATCGTTTCGTCCACATGCGACGTTTGATTCGTTTCATTGAAAAACCTTAGAGGTTTCGTCGCACGCAACCCTGCTATTTTCATAACAAACTTTTTGCGTCTCGCCTGAATTACAGAGGGGAAGGGGTGTGGTTTGATTAAGCTCGCCTTAGTGAATCGTGCGCTAGCTTTTAGCAGCTTATAGTGAAGAAATGCATTGTCGACAAATCATCTCAGGGGCATGTGCCTCAAAATGTATAGCGTCGACGAACCGTGTGTCCATGAAATTTATGTCGATGAAAAGTTGTCCACGAAAGATATTTCCACAAAACGCGTTTCGAAGAAACGATAGGAATTTTAAGAAATATCTGATTCTCACTGAAGATCGCTTCAGTTAGTGCGTTTCCTCTCGTCAAAATTGCTATCTACAGAAAAAGTAAAAATTGCAGGGCATCAGTCGTCCCGAAAAAACTACTAAATTGGCAAGAAAAGAGCGGAAAGTTTCTCCGGGCAAAGAAAATTTGAAATGTACAAGTCACAAGAAAGTAGAAGAAACGTTCCCCTCTCCCGAAAAGAGTAGTGTGGTCGTGATTCCAAAAACAAAAGAAGTGCCTCAACAGCGAGCGCAACCCTGTGGTGCCACGGTTTGTAAAGTTTCAGAATCCACAGCGCACTCACACGGGCAGCCGGTAAACTGCTTATGTGTTTCTTTTTCGTATACTTAGATTCCTAGCCAAAAAGTATGGTGGTTCATATTTGCCCGACTACGACATCGAGGCGTCGTCGCCGGACGAGTATGAACCTCTCTCAGTTTTTAATTGTTTGACGGAACTAAAATGTCATAATTTAGTATGCCCTTTTTTAAAGTTTATGTTTCAAAAGCACGCGTCTGCATATAATAGATGTTACAAAGCAAAGAAAAAAAATGAATATCTTTCCTGTGCACTTCTCCAGGGCAGGGTGCCGCGGACTCCTAGGATGATCACATAATTGAGATTATTTTTGCTTCGACGCGTAGTGTCTCGGGAAAACTGATCACTTTTAATATAAATACAATGAAACTGAGAATGACAAAATTACATACCCTTTGAATGATGACCCGAAGATTTCTTCGTACAAAAATAAGGCAACAGCTTAAAAGGTGCTATTTGTATTTTTATAGTTTTTTTTGTTTTGTTTTTTCATTCGAGCTTGATATAATGATATACAGTGAATGCCTGGATTTTGAGACCGATCTGGTTCCACATTTTGCGGATGCGGTTTGGATACGGACACAAAGTAGGCGGATGCGGATCGGATACGGATACGATAATGTAAAAAGTTTACGGATGCGATTCGGATGCGGATAATCAAACTGTTATCCGAGGAGGGCTCTATAAAGAACTGAAATCAAGAAAACTAGACGAAGATCGCCTTAATTGTTGTCCCTCCGCTCCCGGTCCTCCGACGGCGTATCTGTCGGGAAGTTGGGCTTACTTAAGTAGCGCAGGTTCTCGTTAAGTTCTATCGAGAGGTTCAGCGGCCGCACTCCATGTTTATCTGCAGTGAGGTCGTCAAGGCTTCGTCGACTAGCTGGCGTCATCCATTTTCACAAGCTAAACGGGGGTCCCCTCTTTCGTCTCGTTGTCGACTTTCTTCAAGTGCTCCGAGGTACGGGTTGGAACCCATGTGCCAGGACGCATCAGGGTGGCTCCAATGACAGCCACGCCCTCCGTTTGACTTTTTTTGAACGGCTTCCAACTCCCGTCGCCTTCCACGCTGTTTGCCTTAACAGGCGCAGGGACCTCTGGCTAAACCCTGCACAGCTTCGGCGGTGTCCCTCGCGATCTGAGAGTCTTGGACCGCTACGGGCCCGCTGGCAACGCGGACGTAAAACTTGGCATACTGAGTGCCTTCGAGTTTCCAAGGAAAGTAGTCCGTACACTTTGGCGTCCTGAGCTCTCGGCGTACATGCTCTGTACACTGACAGCTCAGGCATAGTAGCCCCCATCCCGAGATTACGACCAGGACGTTAACACCTTGCATTCATAGCTGGTTGGCAGCGTGTCGGCCGTGACCCCTTCCCTGAGAGCCACCTGTGCTGCCTTGGTCGTTGACTTAATAGCCTAAACCCTTGCCCTTCCACTTCTCTCTGCTGACCTGAAGAGCCTTGCCGTATGGCACCTGTGATTTGCGGACAGCGTCATTCATTACGTTGAATTGAACCCAATGGTGACGCAAACGCACCTCCATGACGTTGGGGTCCAAGATAAGACACTGCGATTTCTTCGCCTTCAATTTTTTCTCAATCATAAGGCGTGCTTTTGTTTCAGGCGTACGAAGGGTAGCATTTCATACGTTGCTTTTTTTATATGGTCCAAGTGCTGCGACGCCATCAAGCAAGCCGCACATTTTTAACTCCACCAAGAGAGGTTTTTTTTGCCAAGCTTGAGCATTAAAAAAATGAATCACCACGCACAACGTGGATCACGTAAGCATATATAACTACTTTAGCAAACACATAAAAAACGGGGACAAGAACAAGACGCGCCCTGCCAAGTTTTGGATGTGCGGTGAATATTGTTAGTGTACTGTAATCATCAACAGCTTCACAATGATGGGCATTTTTGATGTACAGCTCGTTTTTTCAACAATGACGAGGTGAAACAAAGAATAACTGGGGAAACTGAATCGTTTTTTGAGGCGGACTTTTGCCTAGAAATAAAAAGGGAACAGAAGAAAGCAGAGCGTTGCGGGCGTCGAAGTCGGCGTGTCAGCAGAGTCGAACGCTGGGGCGAAAACTAACTCTGGCTCGCTACGCGAAGCCCCTTATGTACACGCGTACGCTTCTGGAATAATCGGGGCAGAAATTTCGACGCGTAGAACATTCGGACCTTGAATAAGCACCAGGATTTTCGAATTTACCAGAGCACTAAATTGCAGTGATAAACAAAAGACACGTCGCACCAGGAATCGAACCCTTCTTTTTGCGTGGGAGACAGTGTGGGTGTTAGGAAAGACGTCCGTCGATGCAAATCAACAAAGTTATCTTTATCACCACACAAAAACTGAAAAGAACATCAAAAGGAGTCCGCTGAGACCGCCCTGCTACATCGTCGAACGCTGCCAGGCTCGTGCTGTTCTCTTCGAACCCGGAGCTCGGTGCCGTCGGTGCTGCTCGTACCGCGCACTTGAAACGTCATTAGCTGCTGACGTTGCGTGAGTCACCGCTCTAAGTCTCGCGCTTTGGCGCCACCGTTGTAAGTCTCGCGCTTTGACGCCACCGCTCTAAGTCTCGCGCTTTGGCGCTACAACAGGCAAGATAACCGCTAGGCCACGCGCCCGCTGCGCACTTGGACAGCTGCGCGCGCGGCACTACTCCCCCATTTAAAAAGTGCTTCGCGCCAAGGCAACAAAAAAGAAATCAAGATAAAAGAGAACGATAAACTGAAGAGTCATTTAGAACACTTAAAGTCCACAGTCTCATCGAGCGTAGTACGGCTTCAGGCGCACGACGTGGGCGACTGCAAGTCGTGGTGGGCGGCGTGATGATGTTCTTATTCTGTCGGGCATCACCTCGTAGTTCAGATCTCCAAGTCGACGAAGTACCTTGTAGGGTTCGAAGTACCGGTTTTAGGAGTTTCTCGCTGAGACCACGGTAGCGAATCGGTGTTCCGACCCATACTCTGCGTCCGGGCTGGAAGTGGACATCCGGACGACGAAGGTTGTAGCAACCAGTGTCGACAAGTTGTTAAGTCGGACTTCTGCCCAATGGGCAAACACCTGGGCGTCGTCACTTCCGTCGACAGCCGGTTCATGAGGTAACATCGCGTCTAGCATTGTTGTTACTTTGCGGACATGAACGAGTTGAAAGGGTGACACCCCGGTGGTGTCTTGCGCGGCCGTGTTGTAGGCAAATGTGGCGTATGGCAATACCTCGTCCCATGTCTTGTGCTCCACGTCGACGTACATGAAGATCATGTCGGCGATTGATTTGTAGGGCTGCTCCGTCAGCCTGTTGGTCTGCGGGTGGTGCGCAGTGATACGGCGATGGCTGGTTTGACTGAGTCGAAGGGTTTCTTGGGTCAGCTGTGCCGTGAACGATAATCTGCGATCGGTAATCTGAACTTCAGAAGCAACGTGCCGGAGGACGGTGAACTCGATGAAAAACTTGGCGACTTCAACAACAGTCACTGAAGGAAGGGCCTTCGTTTCTGCGTACCGCGTGAGATAATCTGTGGCGACGATTATCCACCGGATTCCCATGGTGGACGGCGGAAAAGAACCAAGTAGATGCATTCCGATCTGCTGGAACAATGTAGTTGGCGGAGGAATGGGCTGCAGGAGATCTGCCGGCTTTGTTGGCGGTTTCTGGCGTCGCCGGCACTCGTGGCAGGATCGGGTGTGGAGGTGGACGGTTTTGGGGAGATTGGCGTGTAATGCTTTTCTCGAATACGGGCCAGTGTCCGGCTGTAACCAAGGTGTCCGGACGTCGGGTAGTCGTGACATGCTTGAAAGACCTCCTCTCAAAGGTCGACCGGGATTACGAGCAGCCACGGCGAGTTGATGTCCCCAAAGTTCTGTTGGTAGAGTACACCTTGTCGAATGGCGAAGGTCGACAGGGTTCGTGAGAAAACACGGGGCACAATACACCCTTGCCCTTCCAGGTGCTGAATTAATGCGCGCAGCTCAGGATCGTTTCTTTGGAGTCGTAGCAGGTCGTCCGTGGTTACTGCTTCATATAAAGCACTCTTCGTCATTGTCGTCGCTGCTGCCGGAAGGGTTTTCGAGAGAGGCCTTGGAAAAGCAGTCAGCATCGCTGTGCTTGTGGCCTAACTTGTAGAGTACAGTCATGTTAAACTACTGTAGTCGGAGACTCCATCAAACGAGGCGTCCTGCAGGGTCCTTGAGGTGCGCAAGCCAGCAGAGCGAGTGATCGTTTGTGACAACGCGCAACGGGCTCCCGTACAAGTACGGCCGGAACTTCGTGATTGCACAGATGACCGGGATACATTCTTTTTCAGTCGTGAAGTAATTTCTTTCCGATTCGGACACTGTCCGACTTTGCGTTTGCGATGACTCGCTCGGTGCTTTCTTGCACTTGAACCAGTACCGCGCTCCTAGTCCTGCATTACTAGAGTCCGCGTGAATCTCGGTTTCTATATCCTGATCAAATTGTCCAAGGACAGAAGGAGTCTGGTGTCTTCGCTTCAGCTCGTCGAATGCCTGCTGCTGCTCCTCGACCCATTCGAACTTCTCGGCATCCTTCATGATGTTTCTGAGCGGTGTGAAAATCCTTGCGAAATCCCGAACGAAGCGTCGATAGTAGGCACAAAGTTCGAGGAATCTTCGCACGGCCTTCTTGTCTTTCGGCGCTGGAAATGCTGCGACGGCGCGAGTCTTCTCGGGGTCTGGGCGGACGCCTTCGTTACTAACCACGTGGCCTAGGAATTTCAGTTCGTCATAGGCGAAGCCACGCTTTGACTCCTTGAGGGTGAGCCCGGCGGTCTGCATGACTTGAAGAACAGCTCGAACTCGTCGCAAGTGCTCGTCGAAGTCAGTTGAAAACACCACGACGGCGTCAAGGTAGACGATACAGCTCTGCCACTTCTGCCCTGCCAGTACGGTGTCCATGACACGCTGGAACGTTGCTGCCGCCGTGCATAGTCCGAAGGGCATCACCTTGAACTCGTAAAGACCATCCGGTGTGCCGAAGGCTGTCTTTTCTCGGTCCCGTTCATCGACTTCGATCTGCCAGGAGCCGCTCTTCAGGTCCATCGATGAGAAATATGGAGAGTGAGGCAGCCGGTCTAGAGTGTTGTAGATGTGGGGAAGTGGGTAGACGTCTTTCTTCGTCACCGCGTTCAGCTGCCGATAATCCACGGAGAACCTAAACATCCCGTCCCTCCTCTTAACCAGCGTGACTGGAGAGGCCCACGGACTGCATGAAGGTTGGATTATGCCGGCTCGCAGCATGTCGTGAACTTGCTCCTATTCAGCTCCCTTTCTTTAATGGAGACTGTGTATGGCGATCGATGCAAAGGGCGCGCGTCATCCTCAGTAACGATGCGGTACTTCGCAACGGCGATTTGGCGCACCTTCGACGACGTCGCAAAGCAGTCGCGGTATTCGGCGATGAAATTACCCAGTTGCCGTCGTTTCGGGCCCGGAAGCGTAGGGTCAATGTCGAGCTGCGCTGGCGACGTATTGTCTTGCTGAGGTGGTGAGGTTTCGTCAGTAATCATGGTGATTTCGGCGGCGTTTCGAAGTTCCTCG
Source organism: Ixodes scapularis (assembly GCF_016920785.2). NCBI lineage: Eukaryota > Metazoa > Arthropoda > Arachnida > Ixodida > Ixodidae > Ixodes > Ixodes scapularis. The sequence goes on along the minus strand of NW_024609868.1, from coordinate 161,580,947 downwards.
ACGAGGCTCACGGCTGCACCTTTCGTGAGGTATTGCGTTTCGTTTGGGAAGTTAGTGACGAGGACCACAGTCCGCTCGTTCTGAAGTTCAGTTACTCCTTTTGCGACGCCCATTCCTCTTACCATGAGCAATTGGAGGCTCCCCTCGAAAAGGACTTCGCCGCATGAAGCTTCATCAATTCCGACGAGCACGAAAACATTCGACCGCGGGGGTAAGTTTACGTGATTTTCGAGGACACAGGCCGCTGAGGACGTCGCTGTGGGTTCTTCCGGTGGTGGAGCAGGTTTTTGTAGCGTCAGCTGTTTGTTCTGAGGTCGATGACGGCGCCATACTCGCAGAGAAAGTCCATTCGGAGGATAACGTCCCTCGCGCAGTCTTGCAGAACGACGAACTTGACAGGGCACGTCTCGCCGTAGATTTCGACTCGAGCAGTGCACCTCCCGATAGGCGTAATGAGGTGCCTTCCAGCAGTTCGTATCTGCGGCCCCTTCCACTGCGTCATCACTTTTCAAAGGTGGCGAGAGATCCTCGGACTCTAAATTGAGTAGTCTACTCTGCTGTCCACGAGTGCCGATGCATTGTGGCCGTCGATAATAACGTTTTCGTTGTTGGACACCGATGCAGGGGTGTCGTTGTGATGCCTAGCGCCAGAAGAGTGGGAGCGCTCCGTAATTCTTGGAAGCTCTTTGCTTCGGTATTCTTCGGCTACGCCACCTCCAGGCGTTGCCGCACTTAAGGGCTGTTTATACTCCGACGTCGACGAACGTGACGTGCGCCGGCGTTTGTCGTCAACAACGACACGATGCGCTGCGCTGAAAAGGTTGTGGTCAACCGCATTTATACTCCAACGCGGTCGAGCACGCTCCAGCGCGCTTCGACGCGCACTTCGCGTTGCGGATGCGGGTCCCCATGACAACCGCGACATAAGCTGATGGTTTATTTCCGTTTTCGTTTGCATTCTGTCCAGACTTGTTCAAATCGGAGGAACCATGGAGAGCCGATTCGTGATGTACTTAGATCAGCAAAAAAAAAATATTGCCGCGATGCTTTTATGGTGCCGAATACGGCGCCAGAGAACACGCACGATGTACGTACGAGACATATTGGATGAGCGCACAGTGTTTAGAGAATTTTACCATCTAGTACAGGAGCTGCGCAACTCCGACCCAGAATACCACTTCCAATATTTCAGGTAAGGCGACGGTCGATAGTCACGTCGCTTATCATAGTGAAGCAATTCTGTCGTTTCCTTTTCTGAAGTATGACAAAGGCTTCATTCGACGAGCTGCTCGGACTTGTCCACCACCGTCTTGAACACTCGCCCACACATCGCTCTCCCATCTCGCCCGCTGAGCGGCTGGCCATCACACTGAGGTATGTACTACTACACTCTTAGAAAAAAAGGTATGGATAGTCCTCTCTTCGGGGAGGAACGGTCTTGTAACCTATGTTCCTTTAGAAAGGGAGAAACTTACGTCCCTGAAGCAGGGGAGCAAAGTTCCTCCGTCGCTTGCATCTCAATATGGCGGCCCCGAATCGAGCAAATCGAGCCCAATAAGGCTTGACGAGGACGCTACGTCTCTTGTACGGGACGAGAGGAGCAGCACATAAAAGCGTAACACGAGCTTTCCGCATAAAAGCGTAACACGAGCTTTCCGCGAACTCTGTTTATTTCCGAAGCCAGATTCCCCCCACAAGTACAGAAACTTGCGTTTCGAAAGCAGTTACTCGGTCTTCTCGTCGACAGCACTGCGATGTTAAACGGAGACAACCGATACACAGTTACTTCACGCACTTTGCGTCTTACCTTTGGTGTTCCTCGAGTCACAATTCCTTCGTCAACCGCACGTCACGGAGAAGGGCAAGCTCAATCCGCGAAACCAAAAGCCGCTCTCGAAAGAACAAACTCGAAGCCGCTGTTTATCGCGTAGCGTGAAAGAAGGTTACATCGCTAGCCATAGATGGCGGGGTCAAGCAGACTAATTGCAAGTAGCTAGGCTAGGTGGCGCTAGGTACCGCCCAATTCATGTTCTACAAAAAATAATTTCATTTTCTCAGGCCAAGATTGCACTGGGGGATCCACTTGTATACACACATTACGCTTATTAGAAGCACCAGGTGACCATACATTGAGCACATACACGGCCCACACAAATATCAATAGAACGGAACACCACACTAACCCGAATACTACACCCGTGCTCTGCGTTTCCGTCTATTACACTGGTTGTTTTGAACGGACGGAATTTTTCGGTGACTGAATAAGCAAGAGAACATATTCCCAGCATGCTGATTTTTTTCCATCAATGTCATACCTCTAAGAGTATTTTGAATGGCTGAGGGGATGAATCTGTTTAGGTAAATGGTCAGCAAGAACGAGAGGGACAAACACAGAGAGGGAGAAACAGAGACATAGACACCGCTGACTATCAACTAAGACTTTATATTCATTCTTCATCACTGTGACCCACAAATTCACACCTAAAGTAATGCCAATGAATGACCCTAAATCCTTACAGTACACTACTAAATCAAAATACTGATTAAATAATATTAAATTAAAATTGAAACTAATTAATTGCATTAAATTATTAATAATTATTAATTATTAATTTTGGTCCAACCCACAGACCACCGCCGAAACATATCCCTCCTAGTCCCTTTCACGGCGCCGTGCCACACTGCAAAAACTGCCTTTCTTTCTTGTTGACCGTGATGGAGGGCATGCTCACGCAGTCGTCGCCGGTTTGCTCAATGGCCAGGGCCTCGGGGATCTCGCGCGCGAAAGCATTCCTGTGTCTGTTAATAATGGAGACGCTACTAAACCGTGGCCTGCACCCGCACGTGCGGCAATGGGCAGCAAGGTGCCCAGCTCCCGTGCCTTGCACCGACGCCGCGTGCTCCCTGACTCCGTCGTTAACGCAGCGTCCCGTCTGCCCAATGTAGCAGCTCCCACATGACGTTGGAATCTTGTATACCACACCGGTCTGGCACATGGTGTACATTGGGCAGACGGGACGCTGCGTTAACGACGGAGTCAGGGAGCACGCGGCGTCGGTGCAAGGCACGGGAGCTGGGCACCTTGCTGCCCATTGCCGCACGTGCGGGTGCAGGCCACGGTTTAGTAGCGTCTCCATTATTAACAGACACAGGAATGCTTTCGCGCGCGAGATCCCCGAGGCCCTGGCCATTGAGCAAACCGGCGACGACTGCGTGAGCATGCCCTCCATCACGGTCAGCAAGAAAGAAAGGCAGTTTTTGCAGTGTGGCACGGCGCCGTGAAAGGGACTAGGAGGGATATGTTTCGGCGGTGGTCTGTGGGTTGGACCAAAATTAATAATTAATAATTATTAATAATTTAATGTAATTAATTAGTTTCAATTTTAATTTAATATTATTTAATCAGTATTTTGATTTAGTAGTGTACTGTAAGGATTTAGGGTCATTCATTGGCATTACTTTAGGTGTGAATTTGTGGGTCACAGTGATGAAGAATGAATATAAAGTCTTAGTTGATAGTCAGCGGTGTCTATGTCTCTGTTTCTCCCTCTCTGTGTTTGTCCCTCTCGTTCTAGCTGACCATTTACCTAAATTATGTACCAACTAGCTCAACTTCAGCCGGTTATTCATGAATCTGTTATTAAAAAGCAAACGCTCGATCATGCCGTAATTATTTGAAAGCCAATAAATCAAGCCGCTCTAATGCGGTTCGAAGCCATGAGTTTGTTTCCCCGCACGGCACGTCGTAGCCTGTATTTCTATTGTAGTGTTTGTTTTTCTATTTGTGTTGTTTACGCAAAGCTGCAATTGCCGTCTTGAATTAATCTCTGTAGAGCGGATATTCACTCAGCTGGAAGTGATGCTTACGGGCTGAGAAATCGCTTTTCGCTCAACTTGAATGCAGTCAAAGCCGCGACTTGCGGCAGGTGTTACGTGAACGGAGCTACGCCGTGGCGAGCCCGAAAGTTCTAGCGCTCTTCCCAGCGCGCTACTTGGAGGGCAGTTTCTCCAGGAACCGCAGTATATTTAAAGGGAAGCTACGGAGCTTCTTGGAAAAAATGAGTTAGAAGTGAATTATAGCGTATTTTTACCCCGTGATCCCGAATACCCAAACCATTTGCTGTGTAAGTATTGTTAAACGCAAGAAAAATGCGAAAGACAGTCGCTGTCCGTGACCTCATCGACGGCTCTTTTGGCTGCCCAAGGCTAGGGAGGCGGGGCTTCAGCCCTATTTTGAAAGTGCTCTTGTGGCTCTCCGGCGCGTCGCATTGAAATATAATTTTGATATCTGTTATTCTAAAGGCGTAATGAACGCAATTCATGCGTTTTTTCTCAAATGTAGAAGTGCCCCATCTTCCCTTTAAAGAGCAAAATAAAGGGTAGCTTTTATTTTTTCGCTTGTACCTACTATTGTTTTTTAATGCTAAAATTCCACAGTGTAAATATACGTACTTTCCGTCACGATTTCGTACTGATGTCCTTGCCCCAGAGCGAAATTAGAAGCGCAATCGCTCTCGGGGACGAGACAACCGACAGTCACATTGGCCACTGTACGATAGGAGCTTATACTGTTCAGACCAGCGTTCCAACATGACTATCCGCTCGTTGATCGATTGCACGTAATCCCTCAAGTGTTATTAAACTTTTTATTGTAAAACGGAATGTCAACCTGCGACACCCCGCCCCCTCCGATCATGGCCCGACCAGCGGCATCAATGCCTGAGAGTTTACGAACTCATCTTGCTGTTACACCACTGATACGCGAACACACGGTAACATCGGCGATAATTCCAGTCTTCTGTTCACAACCCACAACACTGCCATCACGATGTTGCAGCTATGTTCCTGACACGCACAAATATAGCACTACATTGAACGCCGGTGGCACTCGGCATAGGAAAACAGAACCGAACTTAGCACGGAAGGCACGCAGGCAGCCGGAAGCAAAACCTGCCTGTCTTGGACGCAGTTCCTGTGGTTTCCATAACGTCGAAAACGTCGACGCAGTTCCGCGTGGTTTCGCTACTGTAGTTCCATGCCGCGTCAGTCCCGCAATCCGGAGACGGCCATCCCAGCCATCGCCCAATGTACGTGGCGCTGCTAGCACTGCTCCGGAACTTCGCTGTTCTTAGCGGCACCGTTTGCTCGTTTCATAAAATTAGTGATAAAAACGTCAATGCAACCGAAATGTTCTGCAGGTTTAGACTAGAAGACGGAATTACAGGCGGCCTTCGCTGCCGCTGAAGCTCAATCAACTCAACAGCTATTTATTAAACAACGTGCACGACCTGCTCGAAAAACGAAACCGAATGAAGATGAGTCGGGAGGGCGAAAGCTTTCTCCCGTCTGCCTGGAGAAGGAGGAAAACGTTTCGTTCCTCCGCTTTTCTCGTGTCCGCTTGGGGGCGCGTCAGTAGAAGGGAGGGAGACGCGCCGTTGCTACTTTTTTCCTCCATTTTTTCTTAGAGTGTAGGGTGCCTTCATGTGCGCTTTGCTTGGGATGATTCGAACGCTTATTTTTATATTTTGTTCTGAAAGCGTGAAAGAGCGTGTCACTGCACGCGCTCCTGGCGGGACTATGCTAAGGCGACATTTTGTTTCTTGCGATTTCTTTGTGTTTCCCTTGTGAGCGCGTGCTGTCGTCATCGGGTACTACAAACGGTGGCATCCCCAAAACAGAAGGACATTGAGGCACTCTATGTACTACATATTTGATATACACTTCCTTTTCGCGGATGCTTGACTGATTAGGTTAAGCTTCTAGACGGTGTACTACCGCCGTACACACGCCCAACTCGTATTAAAATACCTAAAACCGGGAACTTATGCGCTCTCATCTACTCCGATATTTCGAGAGGCCCGATCTCGACAGTGCGTTTCAAAATAAAGTTTGGGATCTTAAATCGCCAGCAAAAATCGGGGACGCGACGTTTCAAGTAGAAACTTACCTCAAACGCTTCCTTTACTGGTTGGATGTACCGCACGCAGTCAAATTTTAAGTCTGAACTCCTAGAACGAGAAAAAAAAGGCTACAATGGGACAGTTTTTTTTTTTTTGTTTTTTCGTACTTTAAATAGAAACTTGAATTTGTAATGTGTAGAGGGGGCTAGTGAAGTATGTATTCGAGGTAAGTTTCAACTTGATAGGTTCAGTTGCTGATGTTTGACGGGCCATCAGTACCACCTTGTAACTTTATTTTGAGACACTCATAAATAAGCGGATCAACGTATCAATGAACACTTACTACATCAAACACATATTTTACTAAATAGAAAGGCTGACCCATTTGAAAACATCGGGCATTCATTTTTTTTATTTTTTCGCACTTGATTTTTAATTAAATTTAATTAAAAAAAAATAAACTTAAATTTTTAATGAGTAAATCAGGTCAGTAAAACTCATATTCGAGGTCTATTTCGACTTCATGCGCCGATTCCTTGATTTCTGCAGGAGGTTTTAGAGTAGAAACTATTTTAAAACACCGTACAGCGTCAGTCAAACACATTTAGTACATATTTACACATTGCGCGTATAGCAATATAAGTCTGACGGAGCACTCTCGTAGGTCGTTCTTAACACGCGGTCACAAACAGTGGAAATGACTGACCAAACAGTTGCTCTGAGTTAGGTACTAAGTCTCGCAATTTTTTTTGTCCATTTCTAGGCTCCTTGGATCACCAGGATCTCTGGGCCATGTGGCCATAAGTTACCGGATGGACATAGCAACATTATCGGGGATCCTCCAGGAAACGCTGCCAGCATCCGGGACTGCCTCTCCCCGTTAGTGCTGCAGCCACCCACATCACAACAGTGGGAAGAGATCCGGAGGGAGTTCTGCGTCAAGTGGAACTTTCCTAACGCAATTGGATCAATAGATGGCAAGCACTTTGCGATCAGGTGCCCATCAAACTCTGGCTCAATATTTCTCAACTACAAAAAATCCTACTTGCTGGTGCTGCTGGCTGTTGTTGACGCCCACTACAGGTTTCGACTGGTGGACAATAAATTTGCAATCCCTCATTGTTTTCACCTTCAAAGAGCTTACCTGCCTACCTTGCTGAATTCTGTTGTACAGGGGAGAGCGAGGTAATTGGCACTAGCGAGGAATATTGGCCATCCATGTTTTTTGCTTGCCACTGAGACACAGGCACGCATGCCAAATGATTGGCTTGTCATTAAGTGAACCCGCAGGAATGTAGTAGTGGCTCATTTGGAAAATAGGACAGCTTGCGTATTAATTACGAAAGTCGGGTTTAATCTTTTCATTTACACCACAAAGGAGTAAAATAGCATTCTAGATGCACTTTCGATAAGCCTGCTTTTCTACTCGCATTTCTCTCGCAAATATAAACAAGTTTCAAGCAATGCGTGCCACCCACGAAGCGAATGTAATGAGTAAAAAGCATGTTTGATTAACGGTATTAGTGCAGGCTGTGTGTCTGAGTGGCAGATGATGTTTTTATGTGCACTATACATTTTGCTAATTTACACAAGCACCAAAGATCATGCCGGGTTTGCAGGTACACTCGCTGCGCAAGCTATTGTCCACATTCGTGTATATATATATATATATATATATATATATATATATATATACACGAATGTGGACAATAGCTTGCGCATATATATATATATATATATATATATATATATATATATATATATATATATGATACATATATATAAACATTCGAAGCCGCTTCCTTGACGCTTGGGGTAAATTTGCAAAATGTCTGTAGGTGTTTTTTCAAGCTATTTTACGTGATAGGCATCCCTGCAGCCTGTCTCCAAGAACTAATCCTGAAGTATTGCACTACAGAATTAATAATATTCAGATTAACATAGACTGCTTCACAGATTATGTTTTCTTCTAACGATGTAGTAGAATTGCATCAGCAGAGATTGCTTTTCGAAAATGTAGTTCATATTAACAGAATATGTTTATTATCAAGATATGAGTGGACACGTGTGCCTCCAGATACACAAAAGTCGGGAGCATGTTATTTCTGCTGAAATTTACATTCATATTTATACACAATCTGCATTAAACAAGCCCTGAATTGGGCACTGGTGACCTCGTCCCAACGATCCAGAGATTGTGCTACAGAGCAGGCAAACGCCTCGTTCTTTGTAATTTACTCCTTAAATTATTTAAAAGTTCTCTCTCTATTGTGTCAGCCTCCCTTCTGCGTGCAGAATAGGGGGGTCCTGGGCACCTCTGTGACTGGCCTAATGACCTCCTCGAGGTGCTTGATGTTGATTCACACGACGTGGAAGGCGTGGCTGGGACAGGAGCAACGGGGCTGCACTGCAGCTCTTCTTGGGAAGGCTTGAAGTCAGTGGAAATGGTCGAGTCGCCAAAAGAATATTCCACCATTTCCATTAATAGACACTGTGCTGTGTCGCCCACAGGCGGTGCCTTTACGTTGGTGGTTGCCCTGCAAGTGGGATTAACATATGGGAGAGAAATTTAGTTAGACAGCAAATGAGGACTCCAAGTTTTGTTTACATACTTCCTGGGTCGGACATGTTTCTCGTAAAACGACATCATTTCCATTAGGGCCCATTGTTTTTTCCGGACGAAGCCACTGCCACTCCTTGTGGCAGCTTCAATGGCGCGGACCTCCCGAACATACCTGTCGCGTACACGCTTCCACGCTTTTTGTGCGTCCACGCCTGAAATAAATATGTCAAATTCAGTTCTCCCAAATGCAGACGGGATACAAAGATAAAATGCTGAACAAGTTGCCATGTCAGTTAAGGTGCAACCCTACCGTGCATGACGTTTTGGTGCTTTTTTCGACGGCTTATAACTTTCTTTCTATATATGTTACAATTATAAAATTAATGCCAAATTAAAGAGCTGTTTTTCAACAATGTTTTAATGTCTCGATATTGCGATTATCTTTAGTGGTTAGTTACTTATTAACCTTTTAATAGACCACAGTCTATAATATTGAAAAAATTATTTCTCGAGTTATAACGTCCCATCGTCTACGATATTTTACGTGAGCGTTCAGTTGGATATAATAAATTAAAAAATAAGCAACGAAATGTACAAATAATGTATATTTTCCAATAAAAAATAAAGTTTCAAATTGTATTATTTTATGGCGTTATAAAAACGGAATCACGTCAACTAATCAAAATAGCGAGACATTAAATTATGAAGCATGTTTTGATATTACATTTTCCAGAACTTCCAAATGAATATATTACACGTTAAGAATGTTATAAGACCTCAAACATTTCCCATTCAGTTACGACAAATTGTAGTTTCTTAATATAAAGTACAGATGGCGACGCGTGTTCAAGAACAGCTTGATGTGCATTTTCCGTCGTGTGCCGCTTGGAACTCCACGTGAAAGACAGAAAAGCTCTAGATGTTTTTAGGTGTCAGATGCTTGGATGCCCGCAGTGAGCGAGCCAGAGATGTCAGAACAACAAGCGCGAGGCTGCGGGTGCACCACAGTTATTTTGCGCCCGTTCTGCTGTGCGTCGGTACACACGCCCGACGCTATCCAAATGAAATGGGCGCCATGAAATGCATTCTGCCATTTCAGATTCCGCCACGTATTCGAAAACATTTTAATGTTTTTATCATTTGCAGAAATCATTTCCACAATCAAACTTTGCTTGTCGGAATGGTTTGACTATATTTTGTTTAAAAACCACCTCGGTGGCTTTCAAGTGGCAATACTATTAAAACTAAACAAACAACATTAAATCGTCTCACTGTCTCTGAGCCAACGCGCTGGCCCTTGAATCCATGTTTGTCGGGTTCAAATATCGGCCGAGATGCCCGCAATCCGATGGAGGCCAATCTGAGATTTCGATTGCTCGTCAAAAGACCTCTAGTTAGTCAAAATAAACCCGCAATTTCTTTTTTATTGGGCGTGTTAAGTGATTTTTGTTGGGTCGGCTTGTGAAACCCTAAAATCTGTGTATTTGCTGTGTTCTACCTTAGTTCGGAGCACAGCCAACGCTACGGGCTGATGAAACCACTGAAGCAGCGCCGAGAGCGCGAGGTCAATCTGTTCGTTCTAAACTAAAGCCACTTAATAAGCTACACTTCATACACATTTTGGTGCTTAAAATGATGGTTGTCAGTTATCTGGAGCTTTATATGAAATCCCAGGAAACGCTTTTCCGTCCTCCACAAATATTTAAACAATTCGCGACAATGCAAAGCAACATTGCGTGAGTTCCTGACACCGAAACTAATGCTCAGGAAGTCGCAGTTTTGAATCATGACGATCGACAGTTGCGTTTGGTTTGTAACTAGCCATCAAGATGGCGGCGCCCACAACAATATCGGGGGAAAATGCCCCGATACTCTAACCGCTCATTCACACTGGAAGTGGATCCGCGTTCGCAAAGCTACAGTGTTGCAAAGCGGTTGCGAACGCGGTTGTATAAAGATCCAGTACAATAGACCGATCTCACCAGCTAGTTTAGGTACGCCACCGCTGCCGCCTTGCAGCGTGGTAGCTGTAGTCTTTCTGCACGCGCGACAACCCCGCTGGAGGTCTGCACGAGCAGAGCACGAGGCGGCATGAGCTCTCTCGTGAACTGGCGTCTGCCTCCTACAAACTACAGTTATGGCGGCGTCACGCATGTGATGGAACGCTTGGTGAGATCGGTCTATTGCACGCGCACTCGATGACATCAAGTGCGCGTGCAATTGTACTGGATCTTTATACAACCGCGTTCGCAACCGCTTTGCGAACGCGGATCCGCGTCCAGTGTGAATGAACGGTAAGCGTAGCTCATTTTGTTTAGCTCACAAGCTAAGCCAAGTGCGGTGAGGGATCGTTGGCCGAGTGTGTTGTGGCACCATAGATCAGAGCACGTGGAGGAATGCTCGAGCGCGAGCTCGGTTCAAAGCACGGAGCTCACGCTGCAGAGCCTGTAGGGACTTGGGTGCCTTCATGTGCGCTCTGCTTAGGGTGGAGACATCTCGCCATTTTGTCCCACACGTTAATTTTTCTTTTTTGTTCAGAAGCGCGTGAAAGAGCGTGTCCCTGCACGCGTTTGTGGCGCTGACTGTGCTATGGCGACATTTTGTTTTCGTCCATTTCTTTTTATTTTCCCCGTGAGCGCGTGCTGTCGGCATCGGGTACTACAAAGGGTGGCATCACCCTAAACAGGAGGACATTGAGGCACCCTAGTAGGGACTAAATCTCCTCGATGTGTTTGCGTTGGTTTTTCAAATAACCTCAAATGGTGCCAGTGCACGAGGAACGTATCTCGAGCGGACCTTGGAGGCAAACGGCAGCGCAGCACTAAAATGGCTGGCCTTTGAAAGCCAATGGCGATGGGGTACCCGCTCGTGGCAGGCGTCTTGCGCGTTTCCACAACAATGGTTGGCGGAACTTGTCAAAAACGCATTTATCAAGGGGCTTTAGCAGGGACCCTGGGTTCAGTCGCCCATCTGCGTCTTACCGTCGTGAGATGGTGTATCACATATACTGCGTGATGCACGTTATAGACCCCAAGCTAACAGTTGTACTGCACTTTTTATAACCTTAAACGGGTAACAATGTCACACTACGAAACTGGCGCTCTGTAAGAAACTAACGACTAATCTTGAATGCGCCGTTACATTGCATTTTTAACGTGTGTTCGCGTGTTCGCGTTTTTTTTGTTTTTTTTTTTGTCTACATTTGATTGTGCGGCTCTTACTTATGATGAAACACACTGTATTTGTCGGACTTCTGGAAAATTGTTGCATAACTAAGAAAATGGCACGTAAACGCAAAAGACAAACACACACACACACACACACATATATTGGCGCACCTAATAAAATAATTGAAATAATAGAATTGATTATAATTTTGTCTTGAAAGGTTTGAGCCCACCAAAAGCTATAAAAGAGAGCTCGATGTTTCGGATGGTGCGCTTGTTCACTGGAAGTGTAGTTCAGGGCAGTATGCTCGCACTTGTATGTTCCGCTTCGCTCGCACGATAAAATAAAATATTTTACTGGTAATGTATTTAGCGAAACAAAGCTTACCTTTGGTATATGTAGAGTGCCCTCAGCTTTCGCGTGATTAAATGCTTGTTTATCATTATTGTTTTCGTTTCCCTCTGTAATTCAGTTTGTGCTCTTCTGTGTGCTACATGCATTAGAGACCAGGTAACCCAGGAGCATTCTATTTTGCGGATTGTAAAAAAAAAAAAAAAAAAAAAACTATGCTACTTGCCACGTGTGCCACAATCAATACAAAATAATCTAAGCTTCACATCTGACCGCTTGCCTGAGTAAACATAGTTGTTTGCCAAGAACGATTGCGATTGTATGAAATCACATGGGAAAAACTCGTTCTAAGCACACGACCGTTGGCATGCAGTGAATACTGATAATCGGCGCCGAGATGATTGGTAGCTGTCAGCAGGTGGAGATTTTCTATCAGCCCAGAGTTAGAGTGTTTTCTTCTTTCTCTTGTAAGCAATCAGGAGACAACTTACACCAAATCTGAGGGTAATAAAGTACTATAAGCATTCAAACATAATGGCCTGAGCAGTATACGTGTACATGCTTTAGCTTCTGATGCACCCTTAACTTTCGATACGCTCACCGCTAGTGTAAAATGTAGAGCTGTTTCATTCTTAATCGGTGTACCATGTGCGTGCTTACACAATATTTTATACAGATGTCCAACTCTACCCGTTTTCACCTTTTTCATTTTTGCACACCACTACTTGCGAGCATAAATTACCAAATTAAGATGTACAGGGTGTCGCAAAATAAGTTTACATTTTTTTTACAGCAAAAGTCAATTACGCCTCGCGTAACGTTCATTTTCCGCCCAAAAGGTAGCACTAGGTCACAACCGGATGCCAAAGTTTCATCCCAAACGGACACCTTATCCAAAAGTTATAAGTGATTTGCTGAAAATTTCAATGGGAAAATGGAGCCCATTTTTGCCCGTTTCCGGTTTCTGGCGCCCATAGAGTTCCATGTATTCAAAAACTCGGTCGGCCGCCATTTTCCCATTGAACTTTTCAGAAAATCACTCATAACTTTTGAATAAAGTATCGCATCGGGCTGAAACTTTGACATCTGGCTGTGACCTCTAGCACTACAGTGGGCGGAGAATGAGCGTTCGGCAATACCTAGTTTATTCTTGCGGTTAAAAAAAACGTGTTTTTTTTTTATTTTGTGACTCCCTGTAGATTGCTTAAACTATGTGGAAAAGCCATCCACAGACCCAGAATCTTTGCCTGGCCAGTCGTTGTATTATTACTGAATTCGTATTAAAATTAATTCTTATCATTTATTGCTGTGAGTTAATTTTTAACCTTGGCATTTTTTATTATTTTATTATTGCAGTGTTCGCATCAGTTGTGTCGTTGTCGATGTATTATGCTGTACCACCGATAAGGCGTTTAGCTGTTGGTGGGCATCCTCAACTCAATAAATAAATGAATAAATAAATAAATAAATAAATGGCTCCCGCACCAGTCCTACTTTGGGTTTACCAAACTGAACATCTAAACCTGAGTGTCATTTTTTTTTTTTTTTCCAGTCTTGTGGTTTGGGTCAAAATAAACACCCAGTCACCTAAATAAGACACCTGACCGCCCCCCCCCAAAAAAAAAAAAAAAAAAAATTATTTCGCTATTTTTTATGTAGTTAATTTTTCAAGCTAGAATTTTGGAAACCAAAGTCTATCACGTCATCACGTTTTCCTGGAAATCCACAAAGAGCCAAACACATGCACGACAAAAGGGCCGGCCCGTCATATTGCTGCCCGCAGAACCGAAAAAGCAACGCTCGGTCACGGACTTCTAGAAGATTCGCGTTCATTCTTGCACCGGATATAACTTTTGCCCTGCTTTCTTGTTCTCGAAAGTGCCGTTCATCCTCGCCCAGAGAGCGCGGCGCTCGAACCTTCTTTGCCGAACTTTCGAGATGGTGACGCACTGTAGAATAGATAAGCAGCTGCCAGCGGCCTTGTCGAGTCAGTCTCGCTCTCGCTCCCTGTTCCACTGCCGAATCGCCGCCTGCTTTTCTGCTGCCTCGACGCTCTTTCTTTACTTTTTTTTTTGGCACAAGTTCGCCGATCAAACCGTCGACGACGACCCCCTCCCAATGACGATCACGACGACACTGGCATCGAAATGCCAGACGGTTAAGGGGGGGGGGGAAGTGTGGGTGCGCGAGTCTGCCACCATGGCCAGAGGCCGCTGCCGGCCGCCCAAACTGGATAACATCTGAAGCGCGCAACAGCGCACGTGGGACAGGCGCAGAAACCTACAAAAGAGCACACGTCCACAGAATGGAAGAGTCGGACCGTGGTCACGGAGGCGTGCAGTTCGAACTCTCCGGCAATGTTATACTTTATTACTAACAACCCTTTGATGTCACTTTAATAAATGTAGTTTCTCGTTTGAGACACCCAGGCTTCGTGTTGTTCCTTGCGGATGGGCATGCAGCAAGGCAACCCTACCACAACCTTTATTTTCAGATCACTGTTCGTCTTCTCGTCACCTTCATTCGTGTCAATATAAATCTAACCACATTGAAATATGTGTAATTGACCTCTGAAATCTCCGATAACGGCGCACAGGCAATTTTATATATTTTAACGCGTCGGTGGTTTTGTTGTGCGTGTGTCTCGCCATTTTGCTTAGGAATATTTTCGCGTTTTGTTCTGCCCACATTTGCTGGAGACGTGAGGTCGCAGCGTAGGCAACTGGCCCCCTTGCACAAGAACTGGCGCAGCCGTGCGCGTTCCAAAGAAAGCTTGTGCAGAGAAAAACAAGCAAGGGACCAGGGATGTGAAATTCAGGATATAGAAAAATACCCCACTGTATCGAAGCGCCTCCCCACACTATTTCTCGCTTTGATGTAAAGGCCTGGAAGGCGATCCCACCGCCATCTGTTGGTTCAGAATCACACTAATCAAGGGTGGGGTTACACCTTAAGCCGCTTGCACTGCTTTTCTGTTTGAAGTCCTAAATAACTAGAGCGCCTTAAATTCTTTCTGTTTGGATGATGCCATCGTTTGTAGTACCCGATGGCGAGAACACACGCTCACAGAGAAAATACAAAGAAATCGCAGGAAACAAAATGTTGCCGTAGCTACACCGTGGCCGTAGCACAGCCAGCGCCACGAGCGCGTGGCCCTCTTTCACGCGCTTCAACACACACACACAAAAATAAGCGTTCGACACAAAATGGCCAGATGTCACCCCAAGCAAAGCGCACATGACAGCACCCTAGTCAACTTACCGGACTTCATGCCGCAGGCAATGCGCACGGACTCCCAGGCATTTTATTTTTTCGCTTGGAATCCCTCTACTCTAGAGAACCGACGTCGTAAAGACACTCATGCTCTCTCACCGCTTCAATGAGCCGCTCAACCTCGTCCGTCGTCAGATCGCTCGGTTCGCACTCCGCTTCACCTCCGTTCGCCATTTTTCTTTCCAACTGACTCTCGCGCGAGGAATTCTGGGTGACGACCGTCGTCGGCCGACGCCGAGATTCGAGCAGCGCTTACCTCGACGTGAGCTTCGCCGGCGCGTGCCGAGGCGCGTTACGTTACGAGGTGTTCTACTTGTGTTCGGAGTATAAACTCTCCTTTCGCAGCTACGTCACGCAACGCGCTCGGGAGCGCGCGCCCGTCGACGTTACGTTGGAGTATAAACAGCCCTTTAGTTTTCTCGACGAGATAGGGGAGACAGGATGTCCCGGCGAGAGCGGCGGAAGGGCGAAAGCGCACGTCGAGGCGAAGGCGAACGGGAACCTCGGGGTGGAGTCAGCACCGGGGACAGGGGTCGCAGAGGTACTCCTCGATGTCTCTTGGTCAATCCCGAAGGCGGGGTCGCGGGTCGCTCGGCGCGAAGCCTCGCAGGCCCATATGTCGGTACGGGCACCTCCGGTAGACGTGATCGGCCTCACCGCAGTGATAACACAGCGGTCGTCGACCGGCCGTGCGCCAGACATCTGTCTTCCTAGGCGCCGGTTGTTTAGTGCGGACGAGCTGGGGTTGCCCTTCCCGACGTCGGAAAGTCTGTGGCTCTGGTAGTTCACGTCGAGATGGCGTCGAATGCTCCCGGACAGCTGGAGCCGGTCTCCGAGCTACCGCGGCGTAGGTCAGAGAAGGCTCCTCGGGTACTGCTGCGCTGGCAGGAGGAGCCTCTGGATTGAATGCCCGCTGAACTTCCTCGCGAACAACTTCGGCTATGAACAGCGAACCGGGCTGGAGGGCAGCAGGCAGGAACTTCTTGATTTCCTCCCGGACGACGTCCCGGATGATGTCGCGGATGTCCAGGATGCCCCAGCTGGACGGGGAGAGGGCAGCGAAGCCGGGAAGTCTCTGATAGTGTGAGGCCCGTGCGTGAAGGGCACGTTGATGTTGGTGGCCTCAGTGATGAAACCTTCGACGGTAGTAGGCGGGCTCCGCACGAGGCCCCGAAGATGTTTTCTTTCACGCACCGCATTAGGACCCGCAACTTTTTCTCTTCTAGAGCGTTTGGATCGGTGAAGTTCATGAGGCGGAGAACGTCTTCAACGAAGCTGGTGACACTCTCGTTTGGCTTTTGGTGTCTTGCTCGGAGAAGTTCTTCGGCACGCTGTCGTCGCTGCTGGTTGGCAAAGGTGCGTCGCAGCTCGGACTGGAATCCTTTCCACGACGAAATTGACGCTTCGTTGTTCTCAAACGAGGTGCGTGCCGTGCCTTCCAGAGCAAAGTAGACATTCTGAAGGCAATGCCCTGGTGTCCGTCGGTTATGGCGGGCCACTCCTTCGTAATGTTGTAGCCAATCCTCCACATCCTAGTGGATCTCCCCGTGGAAAGGCGTCCGAGTCTGGGGTGCGACGGGCAGGTACACGACGGCAGAAGCGGCCGGGGTGTCCGACTGGTTGGCCATCGTCGACCTCATTGTTTGCTTGGTCTTGGACGGCAAGGATCCTAATTCCGGGGGTAGGCCAAGGTTCCGCCGACTCGATCGGATCTCGGTCTGTTCTTCGTTGCTTTTCGGGGGGCTTGGGTTCGGACTTGCACTGCGGGAACTCGGAGGGGAGCGCTGCACGGACATGCAGTACCCCAAACCTCCACCAAACTGTCACGAATAACGAGGTGAAAAAAAGAATAACTGGGGAAACTGAAACGTTTAATAGGGCGAACTTGTGCCCAAAAATAAAAAGGGAACAGAAGAAAGCAGAGCGTCGCGGGTGTTGAAGTCGGCGTGACCAAAGAGTGAAACGCTGGGGCGAAAACTGACTCTCGCTCGCTAAAGGGGTATCCACACGAAGGAGAACTCCGCGGACGGATGCCGTGACGTCAACAACCCGGGAAACTCCGTCCCCGGCTCCGCCGCGTGCACCTGCGGAGCTTTCGTGCTGACAGCACGAAGCCTCCGCGCCTCCGCCACGGAGGAGAACGGCACCGCGAGGCGTCTAAAAGGGATGACGTATGTCTCACGTGATGCGCGCTCCGCGGAGGAAAGGAGCGGATTTCTCCTTCGTGTGGTTACCCCTTAAGTGAAGCCCTTATGTACAGTCGGGAGCAAAAGTTTGCGGGGCACGGGAGCGCGCGCCGAAATGCATCGCCGCGCCGTGCAACGGCGCGCCACCGCATTAAGAAGCCGCGCTTTGCGCATGCGCGCCCTTTGTGCTGGCAGTCATGTCTCTTTCACTCGTTTCTGTCCGACTCACTCCTGATAACCGGAGTCGGCGCCAGAGGCGCAAGTTACTGTATCACTGTCTGTCATGCCCCGCGTCCTCTTAGCTGCCTCAGCAGCCGCGCTGGGTGACAAAGCGCCTGGCTCCCCCCCCCCCTCCCCCTCCCCCCTCCCCCCCCCCCCCACACACACACTTTGTTAAATTTAAAGCTTACCTTACAATTGTTGTCTACGTTTGTAACTTTACCATGCTCTCACAGCCGTTTCCGTATATCACTGGTCTCAGTTGAATAATCCTCATCAGTATTATAGGACAACACTTTGAACTTCTTCGCGTTTGAAAGGCGTCCTGTTTTTTCTTGTACGATTCGAAGTTGACCATGAGTGGTCGTTTGAAGGTTACATCGTATCTGCCAACTCGGTGCGACCTCTGTGCAGACTGTAGTTCGATCTCCAGATGATTCTTGAAAATATTTTTAACTTATTGTTTCGATTGGTTCCACGGTACAAACTGGTTGTCGTCATCTATTCCACAGAACACAAGATTTGGCCTGCGGCTTCTGTTTTCAAGGTCAACACCCCTGCTTCCTAATTATACTTCTTGTTTTGTAAGGCCTCTTATTACATTAGCTTGCTAAGACACTGGTTTATTGGCCGCTTGAACTTGCCCCATCAGCTGCACAGAGCCTGTTGTTTACTTCTGCCAAAATAGCTTCGTGTTTGGCTAACCGATTGTTAATGGTATCTAGTTTGTTCATGATTGTTGCCTGCCCACGTTGTGGACCTCTGGGCAGATTCATTTCTTCTACAGTGAGAGGGCCGGGATTAAGTTGAACATCACCGGAAAGTAAAAGAGAAGACTCAGGCAAAGCGCCCGGTTTGCAAAAGGGCGTAAGTGTCTACGAGACGAATGCTGACAAGAGACTCGTTTACGCCAATGAGCAACAGCACTTGTCGTTGGAGGAGCCGACAACGCACACAATAGTTTAAGCGCATGAAAAGGGTAGTATAAACTAACCTGCATAACCAAAAGTGGCATCAGCTGCATGTCAGCCAGCGTGCCGGCTCTAAACCCCACTAAGCGAAAGTATTGGGTGCTTAAGTAGTCTGGGTTGGTAACACGTGGTTCTCGATGCGCAAAGCACACTGGTGGATCGTCGTCGGCGTGGGCTTCAGCCAAACGGTACTTGAAGTCGGTGATGACTGGCAATTCGTTCTTGTTTTGCTTGTCGGTACATGCCATCCGAATGCGGTTGTCGAAGATGGTTCCTGCGATGGCGTGTATAGACCCTGCTGGAAATGGGCGATGTGAAATGAGGCCAAAATTCACATTGAACCAATGTGCAACTGTAGGTCCAGACACATCGAGCAATATGCATTTATGAAACAAAAACCTATGTGCACCAATTGGTAATCCTTTAGGGAATTCACATTGGGCTGAATTGGTAATCCTTTAGGGAATTCACATTGTGCTGATTGCATTTATGAAACAAAAACCAATGAGCAGCAATTGGCAACAGGTACCCCAGTGCACATTGCATTGAGAGTATTTATGGGGCAAAAACCAATGAGCAGCAATTGGCAACAGGTACCCCAGTGCACATCGCATTGAGGGTATTTATGGGGCAAAAACCAATGAGCAGCAATTGGCAACAGGTGCTCCTGTGCACATTGGGTTAATGGTATTTATGGGGCAAAAACTAATGAGCGGCTATTGGCAACAGGCCCCCCTGTGCACATTGGATTGATGGTATTTATGGGGCGAAAACCAATAAGCGGCAATTGACGACAGGCACCCCTGTGCACATTGGGTTGATGGCGTTTAGGGGGCGAAAACCAATGAGCGGTAATTGACAACAGGTGCCCCGGTGCACATTGGTTTGATAGTACCCAGTCAACCAGCAACCGTCTATTAAACATCCGAGAGATGTGTTGTTCGGACATTTAACATATCCAGTGGATATCTGCTACGATTCATCCAACATTGAAAGTATCTACTGTGCAGTGCAAAATGGTTCCCTAGAAAGCGTACCACTAACGCAATCTGGTTGATGCAGCTGGACATTCAGGACCATTGTAGGATGTTCAGCCTGATTCTGTGGATGTACCATGTACATACCTCAGAAATATTACCTTTCCTGGTATAGGGACCAGCCCTATGCCAGGAGGGCAAGGAAGTGCCTAAGCAGCCTTTATTTTATGCTAGCATATAGCGTGTAAACTGTCCTACAGAAAAATTTAAACGGATAAGAGTCCAATTTTTTACAAAACAAGAGCTCAGAGGGCAGATTTGCTGTATGGCCCGTGCATGCTCTGAATGTATACCCAAATGGCGCATTACAGATGTATAATGTAGCAATCAGGCCCGCAGCAGACATTCTTTATATTGAAGTTTTTTTTTCACCATCAAGCTCAGAAGCTTTACCACAGGATCAATGCAGACTACACTGACAAGGAAGGCGACACTACTGATGCTGACTCGTTTTAGTGAGGTGGACCTCGCCACATGCGAGAGAACTGAAATACTGGACACAAACATTGTCATAAGCTATGACGAACGCCCCTGAGGAATTGACTACTGAAGTCTAAGGCTTCAGTAGTCATATGCTCTAGTGACGAGGACACCAGAATTCCATGAGAGCTGTAGCACCGACTGCATGGCAAAAGATGCCGCTGCAGCCTTGCAGCGTAACTTTGAACGTGAGTAGCGCACTAAATTCCTGCCCAGCCTGTCAGGCATGCACATCCGTTCTGTAGAAAAAGTTGCAGTGCCAAACAAATCGCCATTAACTCTTTATTGTTACTGTTAGACAGACGAGCAGTGCTTGATGCTTTTAAAATAAAGTATAATTTTTGAACAATGTTGCATAGACAGCATGAGGTTTTCAAAATAAAGTATACTTACTGAACAATGCAGGATACTTTGCTTAAAAAAATGTCTGATAAACATAATAAAAAGCTCAGCGCATTCAAGGCCCACTTAAGGCAGTTCACATCTCTCTCTCTCCTGTGGTGCAGAATGTTCCTGAAAAGCAACGAAAAAATGTTACGTTAAAGATATGTGAGCAGTGGTTTACCATTCTTTGAAACAAAACTAATAAAACAGTGAAGTTCAAAGTGAAGTGACTCAAATATGCAAGAATTGGAACTGATGTAAATAAATCACAAGTATTTTATGCCTTGTTTTTAAAGCACATTCATGCTGGATGTGTGTACTGTATTGCCAACTTTTGTTTGTTAGATTTACATCAAATATCAGTGTTCTTAAAATTCGTTGTCTATGCATTCTTTTTATAATGAAATTTTTCCTCTTAGAGAAACACTCCAAACAAAATTTTTTTTATTTAAAATTATTCAATACTGTTCACACCTGTAGTATTTGCTCTCAAATTAAACCAAAAAAGGTGTCACTGGCTTTAATATTTAAAGCATTCAAATACTCTCATATAGAAATTATGCTTTGAAGAAATTGCACACCATACTTACTGTTCTAGAAAAGTTTGTATTTTGTGCTAACATCAGCTTAATAAGACCAGCTTACCATTTGAGATGGCTGATGTCAGGCAGGTGCGTGGCGAAGTTAATCCGTGACCATGGTTTCTACCTTGATGTCTTCACATTTATGGCAGCTCTGCACTGCATCTGATAAAAGAAAGCAACAGAAGTATGACACCAACAATTCCATAAATCTGGTTCCATGTGAAGCAATCTGCACTACTGTTCCAGAGATTACTTACTTATGATGCACTCAGCAAGGTGAAGATTCCTGAATGTCAACTTTCTCTTACGTCCTTCCCACAAAAAGTTTCGCCCCAACTGGTCAGTCAGCAACCGCTTCGTGATCTGTCTCGTGCAGGAAGCATAACCAGATACGCAGACTTTGCTGAGCTGTCGAACATAAAAAACATCCACACAGCAACCGCTTAGTGCAATCATAACTATTGATTGGATGTTCCTGTTCATTTTTAGTCAACCTTGGCAGGTGTTTATCGGCATCCATTTCTTCATTAAATGTGCTGCAAAAATATTCCAAAAGCCGGGAATCATAATGATAAAAAAACTGCACCGACTTTACTCAACAAGATTAACAATTTAATCAAACGTTTCGTCTCGCATGTGGGAAACATCGTCGGTGAAACCTTGAAGCAGGAATGAGCGAAAGAAACTTAGCAGTCCTATTTAAGCAAGTCTGCATGCACATTGAGGAGGGGGCCGCAGCTGGAGTTACAAGCTGATGAGTCATTTCGGATGAACCATGATTCTACGAACCTGCTTGGACCCCACCTTTGTTCACGCGCCAGAGTGGACGCATTCTCAAAGTCGAAACTGTGTCCCGTATTTCAACAATGGTCTACGAGTTCAGTCTTCGCTCTTGTCGCATGCGTGGCCTTTGCCATGTCCCTTTTGTGACTTTCATTTAGCCTTAAACAGCATTGAATCATCAATCCAATTCACACATGAAGTTGAACAGAACGGTGCAAAGCCTTTTCTGTATGTTAATGTGTTCCGAAATAGTACCGGTCGCTTATATACAACAGTGTACCGCAAAGCTGTGATACAGGCAACCTCTTAAGATTTAACTCGCATCATTCTGTCGAACATAAAAAGGCTGTCGTAAAAAACCTACTACACCGGTCTGAACGCATTTCTTCTAATCCTCAATTGCGCGCTTCTGAGAAAAAAGTCAAATTTGGGGGATTTACGTGCTAAACCAACGACGGGCATCTGGCACGCCCCAGCGGAGGACTAAGGATTAATTTAGACTACCTGGGGATCTTTTGACGTGCAACCGAAAGCTCGGTTACACGGCACCTGCTCCGCAATAAGCCTCCGCCACATGGGGATCCGTAGGCCAGCGCTCTCGCCTCGGAGCCACCGAGGCGGCTTGCGCGCTTCTGAGGATGCTGTTATTGTTGACCTGCTGATGAAGCGGAATTATCCGAAACGTTTTATTGATAACACGCACAAACAGATGGGACAAAGGAGTCACGATAATGGACAACTTAGGACAGGGCAAGCAACAATACCTTATTTGAGAGGTGCTTTTGAGTCCATTTCCAGGGCCCTCGCCCCTTTGAATATCCGCACAGCTTTCAAACCCCACCATAAACTATGTGACTTCATTTCTAAACCTAAAGATTACACCCACCCAGAGTCCCAGTGCGGTGTTGTGTATAAAGTGAACTGTCTAGACTGTGACACATCCTACATTGGGGAGACAGGCTGGAAGCGCTGCACTCGCCTAAACAAACACAGCGAAGACGGAACTCGTAGACCATTGTTGGAATACGGGTCACAGTTTCGACTTTGAGAATGTGTCCACTCTGGCGTGTGAACAAAGGTGGGGTCCACGAAGGTTGGTGGAATCATGGTTCATCTGAAGTGACTCATCAGCTTGCAACTCCAACCGCGGCCCCCTCCCCCAATGTTTATGCGGACTTGCTTAAATAAGATTGTTGAAGTTTTTTCGCTCATTCCTGCTTGAAGGTTTCACTGATGATGTTCCCCGCATGGGAGACGAAACGCTTGATTAAATTGTTAATCTTGTTGAGTAAAGTCGGCACAGTTTTTTTTATCATTAAATTTGCTACTAATATTTATACCTGCTCTTATTGAGTCCCTTCCGACGTTTAAACTGAGGAATTTTGACGTCTTTATCTCAATATGGCGATTGGATTAAAGATTATACCACTGGGCACGGGCTTGGGCTTACCCGAAAGCCCAGGCCTGGGATGGGCTCGGACTTTTGACTGTGGGCCCGGGCCGGGCTTGGGCCAGCACGTTGATTGGCCTGGTTCGGGCTCGGGCCAGCTGTAATTGACCATGATGCTGACAGAGGCCATCGTAGAAATCGGTGTCTCGGTTATCTCAGCAACATCAACTCCAGAACCACTACACAAGTACCCATGAACGTAGGCCCTCCTTAAGACAGTGGACGGCAGCGTCGTTAATCATGAGGTGAGCTTCAGGTTAATCCCAGTGGCGTGATGTTTTTGCTTGTGGTGATAAATAGCGGCAAACCAAAAATAAACGGACATTGAAGCGCTCTGTCAGGAATTAAAAATGGGGGACTCAAAAACATTAACGCTAAACAATCTCAATCTAATTGATCATGAGAAACACTTATCTCTCTCGAATAATAGCTGGGAAGCGCTAACATAGCGGCAATGATGTAGTGGGGAAGCTTACAGGCCTAGTAAACAATTATACACATACTGGGGAATGCCTGGCACATATTCAGGTATGAATTCATGCTCAGATCTACAAAATATTTTAGGAGAAGATACAAACTGCAAATTAGTAGTCTTTCTTAGAAAACACATTGACGTATCTTAATCACAGTGCTAAAACCCATAAAAACACTTGATTACAATTATTTTAATAAAAAAAAGTTCTGAATATGTACATGACACCAGCAGTCATAACTTTGATTTAGTTCATCGCAAGCTATATTTCTCTGGCAGCAAACGAAGACAAACCTTTTAACCGTGCAGTGAACCAGAATTAATACAATACGACGAAGTTTCCGTATACCACTTTAAAATAACCACAAACAACGCTTTTCAGATCAGTATGTTTTGCTATAAAAGGCTTCTTATAAAGCCATAGTCCTTACAGTATATTCTAAAGCTTTTAGTCTTGCTGCATCCAGTTGTGGCTTTGCTTAGCCTTTGTGCGGTTTGAAGGTCTGCCGGTTACAATTCGCCAAGGAGGCCATCTGTGGCGGAGATAATTACCAAACCTTACCGGATGAACATTGATTCCCTCTTCTATTTGAGAACTTTCGTGTGTGAAGTCTTGTTGAGCCACATGCCATTGCCAATGCACACATAGAAGACACAAACTTCAGGTCATCTTTGAAGCAGCACTATGTACAGGAAATTTACCAGCGCAATGTTCACGACTCCTGCGAAATCGACGCCGCGTAGCGGCAGCGCCGAGAAGCTCAGGAGAGGAGGTTGTCCCGACTCTGTCGTCTGCTATCGCTGCTTGGTTCTCGTAAGCAGCATAGAAACAAACATTGTTTCCAGTAATTATTTTAATGATTCCACCGGGTCCTTCCTACGCACTGAGTAGACAAACATTTCTAAGGTCGAAAAATCGCTTTGCATTCAAATGTAACACCGATTTTACGCTGCAGTGCAGGAATTTGTGATGGTCCGCATGCTGAACAACGAAAACGACCTTCTTTCGCCCGAATTTCGCCTGAGCAGCGCGCCATCTATAGTTCGCTGGAGTCGCGAATAACCTGGACTGGGATTGAAAACAGGGGTCCTATTTGTCAACGGCATGCCTCAAAATTAATTTTGTTGATGAAAAAAAAAATTGTAGCAATATTTACGCGGCAAAACGCAATTTGAGTTTGGCACAAAACCGAACCGGTGTAACTAGCAGGTATCCTTCTTACCTCATTACTGTCAGAGTTAACGATTTGAATGATTCGACGTGATCCCTCACCCTCCTCCTCTTTTTCATCTCCTCTCTCTCCCCCAACGAACTAACAAACAAACGAACACGCACGCACACACACACACGCATACCTCTTCTCCAAATAGACACAGACTGCGCCACGCCTTGACAGATATAATTCATTCTAACCTTAAGCCTATCAGCACAGAAAAAATGTTAAAACACATAACCTTTACCTAGCTTCTGGGCATATGAAAACAAACACACGGCACCCCTATCAATGAAATTCCTTGTACTTATGGCGCCATAACTAAAGAAAATCTCAAATTTAAAATACGTCTTATGAATTGCTTCGCAAGCGCGAAAATGAAATTACAATTACCTGTCTCATACAAGATTCCTCCAGCCCTCCCGGGCAGTCACTCATCTCGTCGGAGGTACTAGCACCCGCTTACTGTCACTGGGTTTCCGCGTCACTCTGCTATCCTGAAACAACCGGCGCCGAGAGTTACTCCCACATATTGTGCTTAAAGCTGCAATTTTTAACTTAAAGGAGATGGTCACTAGACTGGGCACAACGCGTGTGGAGACTAGAACTTACCAAACAACTTTAGGATCCGCGCCTTGAAGAAGTCCGATTCCGTTTCGTCACAAGGCTTGACGGTCAGAAATGTGAGATGATATGTGGCTCATGGTCGTCCTCAAGACGTACGCTTGCATAATCGTTCGTAAAATTCCGGCCGCTCAACTGGTCTCGACTCTGCAACGTGCTTCAAGCGGTTAGACTTCCCGCGAACGTTGCTTCGGCAGCTTCGGTTCTTCTTCCACGCTTCCTTGTCCTCCGGCCGGACCGGCCGGACCGTTCGGTTCATCACGTCGGACCACTTCCTGACGCAGGGGATGTATCACGTGACTATAATACTTCGTATTTTAACTCTTGTTTTTGTTTGCTGAAGTAAATGAATACTTAAAAAATTTACTTATTCACCTTAATTTAGCAAAAAATTTGCATAAATTGCACTTCGAAAACTTATTTTGGCCGGCCGGCCGCGTATCACTCCGCGAGCGCCGCAGACGGGACCAAGACGATCGTTCTCCGTGTCGTCTGCTTCCCGGACTTGGAAACATGTTTTAATACAAAGCTCGCGTCATAAAACATCGCGATTATACTGCACCCAGTGGCAACACGTAATGTTCAATGGTAAAAGGGGCCTTGCAGTTCGTTCGATTTTAGTGTAGGCTGTGTATTTCGCAAAACACAAAGCCCGCAAGTGTGACTGATGCACTTAAGAAAATAATAAACGTTTCTAAAAATTATGGTATTACTTAATTGTCAAATGTAAATACTTAATATATATTAAACTTATAACGGAGTAATTTTTATTTGTCATTTTAATTAGAAAATTGCATTTGCTGCGGGACGACGTCGGTGCGAATTTTAAAATTTGGATTTGAGACACGTAGGGTGTCGCGCTGTGCGACCATGAACCCAAACAAAAAAATATACTTGGAGCCACTAAGTATACCCAGCTTGCCAAGGACAACAGTCCTGAGACGAAGCTGTGTCCTGAAAAATGCTACAACAGGCCAGGGACCAGAACCAACGTCGCCGACAGCAGTTTCTGTAAGCTCGGTTGTCTTTGAACACGGTGAGACAAAAACTCCCCGTGAACTAAGTAGTACCAATGAAACCTGAAGCAGTCACAGTACTGGGCCAGTTAGTGAAGACACAAGTGATAAAATTGTGAACGTGACGGGAGATTTGAAGACCAATTTCCTGTCCAAGTTTCCGAAAAGGCTACTGCCAAAGACGAATGTAACGTGTCTGACGTACCCTGTTTCGGCTGGCCTTCATTTTAATTGAATCTCGAAAACTTCATTGCTGGAGTGTACACTCTTCCCGGCATCAAGGACAACTACAACATTGGGAAGCCAGAAGCCAAACTAAAGGCCCAAACTGCCAACAAGCGCGTAAAATGCCTTTCAAAAAGGAACTTCCTTGCTCAACTACAAAGTGGAAAGCGCTGCCTGACACTAACTGTGCGTGAAACAAGGTGCAATCATAATTTCGGGAAGGTCATCCTTATTTCGTGTGTGTGTGTGTGTGCGCGCATTTTATGTGCTTTTTTTTTTAATGACTTCTATGGTGTTAATAATTATTGGATGTTATTCGGCACTACCGGCTTTTCTTTTCTGTTAATAAAAAGCATGCCCACGATAGAATGTGCACGTGATCTGCCGCCCCAGAACGAGCGCGTAGCCTCTGCTAGGGCTCAAACAGGATACGTTCACATGGCAAAATGGAAGCCTCAAGTACCGCATTTTTTCGCCAACTCCGCCAAAGTTTTAAAGTCCCGACGTCGGAAGTCGGAGAGCTTTGGACCAATCGTGAAAGATGATAATAGGATTTTTGAGTCAGTGTTATTCTGTTTTTGACCCGGTTTTACTCTGATTTGCTCGGTTCTGGAGCGAAATTTATACAAAAACAAGAACGTTCCACTCCGAAACCAGGTAAAACTGAATAAAACGGAGCAAAGTCTAATGTGAATACATAATCCAGTTGGTGCAATCGTTTACGCTATTACTGTTACTGAAACATCCTGGAAACCAAAAGGACAGAGTACACCGCTAAAACTGCAGAGTTCCGATGATACCTGAATTTCGTGGCTTGCCTATATATAATTATTCTTGAATCTTGTGCATACTATGTGCACACACAATGTTCCCGTTCCCCATAGTCTTTTCTTTATGTTTTACTGGCAGCCGCATGTTTTATAATACGAAGGAGGACAGTACGTAATCAGGAAATTCTAAAACACGTAACAAAAAAGAGTTCATACTCACTTTATTAACTGAATGTTTTATTTAATTAGTGTCTACATGGCCCAACCCAAGTTATATAGCTAAAAAAAATGTTTATTTGACAGAGAGGAACCCATCGGGCACGCACAATACCTTCTAGGAGGTGTTGGCACGCACGTATCTGACGGGGGGGGGGGGGGGGGAACCATGGGACCCCCCTCCTCCCAAACCTTTCATTTGGTGGGGCCTCCTTTCCCCCCTCCCCCTCATACAGTATTTTGTCATGGGCGAATCAAAACCCTGGCTGCGTGCCTGCCATCGAGTATATTTGCGGCAAAAATGATTTTCCTGTGCTCAAAACATAAAACTTTAGTATATAACAACTCTAATTTCTCCACTAAGCATACTGTTTAACCTGATAGATGCCCACTTAATAGATTTTATGTTCTATATTCCCAGTCGACCATTAAAAGTTCTCAATCCGAAATGCATTCCATTTCAGCAATGTAGCTTTCAGTTTAACCAGTACAACTTGTTATTGATCCTATTGAAGGACCAATAGGCACTTGTATTCCGGACCAGAAAACATTCGTGTTGTTCCCATAGAAGTTTCTATCTTGTCCCATAGAAGTTCCTGCTTGTCCCACAGAAGTTCCTAATGGTACAAGAGAAGTCTGTATTGGTACGATATAACTTGTTATCGGCCCAGTAGAAATGCCCATCGGTACGATGAAATCCTATTGATCGCATAAAAATCTCTATCGGTCCCATAGAAAATTTTTGCAAGGGTGTGCTAATTTGGCGATTGAGCATTGTCACTGCCATACTGCACCGAGTTCACTTCTCTGCAGTGCATGGCTCTTTGCTATCTCCCGTACAAGGGCTCTGCCACATAGCGCCACTGGCTGCAATGAGCGGTAATGAGCAAACTGAGTGTCGTGCACATTGACACAATTGGCATCATGGCGCTTGCCCTTTAAAGTTGACTTTCCCTCAACCGATTCTTTGGCCTTCCCCCGTGCTGCGGCTTCTCTGCAGCATTTCCAGTTGCACCAATGTGCAAAACATCGGATATTCTCATCGGCGCCAATTGCACATTCATGCTCATAGGCTTTGGCTATGCATTTTAATTGGAACAGGCCTGCCATTTCCAGCAGGGGAGCCCACTCGCCGCCCACGCCTAGCAAGAACGGAGATCCGTTAGCGTTAAGGACCTGCATAACCAAAAGTGGCATCAGTTTCATATCAGCCAACGAGCCGGCTTCAAATCCAACATAGCGAAAGTGCCGAGCGCTTAAGTAGTCTCGGTTGGTATCACGTGGTGCTCGATGCGGAAAACAGACTGGTGGATCGTCCTCGATGAGGGCCTTATCCAAACAATGCTTGAAGTCGGTGATGACTGGCAATGCACTCATGTCGTTGGTTGCTTCTTGTCTTGTAAAGGTAAAAAAATGCGAAACTAGCTGTCACATAAAAACGTGAAGCCGAAGAAAAGGTTTCGCCTTCCATGTGTGAAGAAACAAAAGCTATAGTTTAGCATTGTCGCGCTATGCGGGTAGAATGGTGCCGTTATGTACCGGAAGACGGAGGTGCGACGTGGTCAGTTCTCAGAACCGCCGTGCTTGGCTTCGTGGATGCCAGTTACGAACACCACCAGTGCTCGGTGATCAATGAAGTAAGTGGGTAAGGGCGGCAGAAGTTTCGGAAACCATTCAACATTAGGGGTAGCAGCTGGGGTCTGCCAATGTGTGATTTTGGATAACGCGAGTAATGCTTGAAAACAAGCCTCTCAAGCAGATTACAGAAAGGCTCTCCCTTCGTCGCGTCGTTAATGGCGGGACGCCAAGGCTCCCCGCTCTTTACCCGCGCTGCGCGGCCGACGGAAAAACCCGACTTCCCTGGCCTCGAGCCCAGCGCGGAAAGAAGGATTTTTCCGAAGCGGCGACGACACACAACGAAGTCGATATATATGGAATATATTTCGTTTGTAAATCTACCGGTTCAGACGGGTGTAGGAACAAATGGTCGCGCAAAAAATGGTCCCGGAACAAATGGTCCTAGAAGTAATGGTTCCGGAACAAATGGTCCCGGAACTAATGGTCCCAAGTCCAAGGTA
Organism: Ixodes scapularis; assembly: GCF_016920785.2. Taxonomy (NCBI): domain Eukaryota; kingdom Metazoa; phylum Arthropoda; class Arachnida; order Ixodida; family Ixodidae; genus Ixodes; species Ixodes scapularis. Next base: position 161,550,983 of record NW_024609868.1, on the reverse strand, counting down.
GGTAAAAATGGTCCCGTGAGCAGATCATTTGAAAACTAAGATATATCTTGCAATAGACTTCATCCGTTATGCAATCAATCGTTTTCTGAGGGAATCAAAAGATCTCGTCTATATTTTGAGGCCGGTTACTTCAAAGAGTGGTGGGGTATTAAAGTTCGGGTTATTCAAAATCACCAGAATATTTTCGAAATGTATACTGTCCAACATTTGTTTTGTACTGTTAATTTAGTGACCTTATATAATATTATATGAGTTACTACTATTTTCGTATAAGGGGTTTTAGGATAGTTATGATACGAGTGGGGCTTTTGAAACGCAAATTGAGCACCTGTAGTCATACTGTTGTAGTCATGAAACACTTCCATCTCGTTATGACGCGTCGTGGTAGCAATGATACCGAGAGGAACTGCTTGCCTTTATAGGTGCATTAGGTTTGCATGCTTAATTGGTGTTCCTCCATGTCTCTCTAGCCAGATCAGCAACCACACTATCTAGATTTAAATATTTTTCCTGACAAGATGTTCAGAAATCACACAATGTATTGACAACACATAAAAGGATGTGCACGACATATCACACCTGGTGCTCAAAACTAAATAGTGCGGCTCACACCTCGAAGGAATTCCTCCATCATTTTTGCTCCCTGGTCGTACTGGGCGGAGAGAGTCTGCAGTCGGCGCTGCATCTGCATCAGCGCTGTGTTCGTCCACTTCTTCGGTGGTGCTCCGACAGGCTCCTGAGCAATTCTTACGAAGACAGAGGAAGCATACGCCCGTAAGGCGTCGATCGCCTTCCATACAGTCGGGTGGCTATGTCCGACTATGCTGCTGAACCTCCGGTTCCATGCCTCGCAGTGGCTGGTGCGGTGACTGCCTTCTGCTGTGGCATCGTGCACGTTCCATACTTCAGGAGGGAACCTGGCGGGTAGTCAGACGCAGATGAATGTTGTCATTAGTTCGTGTGAGTTGGCGAAAAGTTCCAGTCCCATAACAACCATAAAGTAGTCAACGAGCTCGGCGGCGTGATGCGTCATGATTGCACGCAGCAGGCGCATTCCGTCCTCGACATAATCCACTGGCAAAAAGCAAGACCATCGAGCATCAATATAAAGACTCGAAACGAGTCGTCCTCTTAGTAACACGTAACCAATCCAAGTTCCTGGATCTTCCTCCACGTGCTTTGACATAAATGAAAGAAGCACGCTTTAGTGCGCTTGTCCTCACCGAGGATTGCCTTAACAGCGTTCATCGTTCCTTGCTCGAAATCGGTCATGACGACGTCGGGAGCCGGGGTCAGACCGAGCGACTCGCATTCCGACACAATAGCACTGAAAAGCTCTTCGTACGCCTCGTGAGTCTTTTTCGTCATGAAAGCGTAGACTACAGACTCTGCGTTCTCCCAGGGGCACAAGAATAACGTACGATTGAAGAAATATTACTTCGGAGCTTGGTCAAAGTTGCCATCCATGAATCATGTGCTGCTTTGGGAAAGTAGTCTCAAGCATGGGACGGTCGCGAAGACCAAGAGCCTTGCATCAGAATAGGGTCCATTGTCGTAAAAAAGGAACTTCTCAGGTACATGCCCCGCTGCCACGGAGCGTCGATTACAAGATATCGACGGGAGCTGGGGTTCAGAGGGTAAAGTAAGCATCGCTGTTTGCAGATGGTCCTCTTCAGGCTGTCTTCACTTTTCATCATGGTCCTTTCTTCGTCCTGAAGATCTTGCATTGCCTGTGTGACGACAGTTGCAGGCTTCTCATTTGACTTCAAGGCCATTTCCTTCATGACGATACGTGACTTCGCGACGTTAGTTGCACTCTCGCTGGGAGGGTGGTCGTGCTCAGAACTTACTATAACGTCTTCAGAATTCTCACTGGTGATAATCGATCCCTTGCAACCTTGGCCACGCTTGGCGCATCGCCAACGAACGCCTGTCGTTACTTCTTTGTGACGCGTATACATGAAGCCCCCGAAACACAGTTTTCGCCCGCCCTTGTTGGACTTGATCACTTCCATCCTGAAAAATAAATGTAATTAAACTAAGGTCTCTCTGGGAGATGTCTTACATTACGCAGAAATGTCGACATCGGGATACTCATTTCAATTGTTTATGGAGTCATTACCTTAATTTGGTTTATGGACAAACGTATATAAATTATAGGAAACACGAGTGAATGGTGCACTGGCACGATATCGGGATGACTGTTCATTATAGTTCAATATTATAAGGCGAAATCTCAGAGTATAATGCGCTAAACTGAAACATATGTCATTCAGCAGAACAATACACGGGAAACTAATCTTTAAAATGTCGAAATGTTCTCTGTCCTCTGCGTACTTTTCACTTTCAGATTGTTTGAGGTTCAACCCGATTTGGTACCACCAATTAACTTTCTAAAGCTCTAATCATAGTATCAAATATATTTTGAGTACAACGCTTAGTAAAATGTTTATATAATACTGCGGTCTAATACAACGTATAAAAATCACTTACCTTAATATAATGCGAGACCGTAAGAAAACGTGGCAGGTCCGATAACTTCAGGTGTCACTCGCGAACAAGCTGAACCGTCAAAACCAGCGTAGCGCTTATCTTATTCGACAAGGTAAACTGCCATTGGTTACTCTCCGGCAAAGTCTAGCAAAGGATCTCACCTTAGAGACAAGGTCACCATGCAACAATGCGGCAAGCTCCTTGTGGGTTATGTAAGGTTCTGCGTTTTCGGAATATATTTTCGTGCAAAAGCGGAGGGTGTTTTTCGCAGTTTATTGTTTATCACCAATTTGGTGTTATACGGAGCTCTTTCTTAGCAAACACAAAATTCGGAGTTTATCGGGGTTTACTGGGAAGAAATGGAACGTAAAAAACAACTGTTTTTAAACTGCAGTCGAGCTGCATTCGATTGACTCGTTACCATAGATCACCATAGAAGCTACATCATTTTTTCTACGGGTTCAAAATATATCAATTTGTGACGCTTGCCGAACAAAAGTTGAAATAAAAAAAAAGCGAAAAACATCTCCGGTCTTCCAAGAAAAATATAAAAACCGGTCAAGTACGAACCCGTGCAATTTTTACTGGCAAATTTTTCTGGGTGTTATCAGATGTATCCAAAAACGTAGAACCGATATTCATCTGGGACCAGTCTTTCCTAGTTTATACTTGGGACCATTAGTTCCGGGACCATTTGCTCCGGGACCATTTATTCTGAGATCATTTGTTCCGTGACCATTTGTTCCGTTTCCCGGTTCAGACATCTACGTCAAGGGCGGGAAGCGAGTGGCCAACTACGTGAACATGGCATCTGTCCTACTTCATGATTTCGTGGCATGAAAACTTGTTGATAACGGCCGTCAGTGTAACTTCCGTCGTCGAGTTGTGCTTGGGTGTAGGACCTCTCGACAGATGAACTTAGAAGATCCTAATGTGTTCCTCTTGCATTTGAGTTCTTTTCTTTAGCTAAAAATGCGGTATTTAAAGTATGCTATTACCAGGAACCGGCCCACTCGTCACAAGCCCATTCGTCACCAGAGAACTCGTCATAGTCCAACTGGTCACACCGGCCTTCTCGTTCTAGGTCATTTTGTCATAGGAACACTCGTCAAGGGGGCCCGCTCGTCAGCGGAACACTCGTCACAAGATGACCGTGTTTCTATAGGAACACGGTCGGCCTTACTTTCTTGCAATAGAAGTGAATTCCACACTTTCATGCATTTCTGTAAAAAAGAAAAAAAAGGAAGGGAAGGTGAGATTTCGGATTCTTCACAACTGCGGCACCCAGTTTCTTTTGTTTTCAGGATTTGTGATACGGTTGGGGTGTAATGCTTTATACAAAATACCTGACCCTTTTTCGGTCAATGCTTTTAGTTGAGAACAAAAAAATCTAATTCAGGGTTCTTCACAATACTGCAAGGTCTAGTAGCGTCTTTCGTTAAACAGAGGAACTTTGAAACCGGATTTGTGATACGGTTAGGATGGTATATTGGCCACGCACGGCAGCCTACATATAAAGCCAAAGATCCGTTGAAATCTTTCGTCTTCGCAAGTAGAGGTATGGAGGACACGAAAACTCAGCGTGGGGCGCCGATGTGCTCTACCAAGGATATTCGTATACTGTAAGCAAAAAACGCAGTTCCAGCCTTTATTGAGTATGTAGAGATAGAAAACTCTGCAAAGCGAAACTAACAACTGACGAGTCCATAAGCATTCTGATGGCCGAGAGTGAAACACATACTCATGCCGGGGATCCCATTCAAGCTAATCTTCTCCAGGCGCGCCAGGGCACGAAGAGAAAAGCCGGTAAGGTGTTTTATTGTTTTGTTTTAGGTGGGATGGTGAGATTTTGCAGTTTTCACTCGTGTCTTATAATTGTTTTCGAGCTCATATTATATTTTAGAGCGCAGCTCTTAGGGGCCCGTTTCCGGCTTGAGCGGCGTCGGCGTCGCCGTTGGCGTCGCCGTCGCCGTCGGCGTAACCGCGAGGTCACCTGACCCCCCGAGGTCACGTGGCCCACCCAGGTCACGTGACACCCCTAGGTCACGTGACCCCCGAGGTCACGTGACCCCCTTAGGTCACGTGACCCCCTTAGGTCACGTGACCCCCTGAAGTCACGTGACCCCCTTGAGGTCACGTGACCCCCTTAGGTCACGTGACCCCTGAGGTCACCTGACCCCTTGAGGTCACGTGACCCCCAGAAGTCACGTGACCGCCGTGAGGTCACGTGACCCCCTAAGGTCACGTGACCCCCTGGTCACGTGACTTCTGGGGATCACGTGACCCCCTAAGGTCATATGACCCTTCAGGTAACGTGACCCCCGAGGTCACGTGACCCCCAAAGGTCACGTGAGCCCCTGAGGTCACGTGACCCCATGGGGTCACGTCACGTGACCCCCGGAGGTCACGTGACCCCCTTGAGGTCACGTGACCTCAAGGAGTCACCTATCCCTCAGTACGCTTCCATCTTCCTCCTCAAGAGCTGCGCTCTAACCGGCGTTACAGGGAATTGTAAACGGCTTTCATTTTTTATTTAAGAAAACGGAAGCGATCCCCCGAAACGAATCCTGCTTGATGCTGCCGCCTCAGTAAGTGAGCAAACAGTCTCCCAGATGCCTTCACCCAGCACACTGAAGCGCACTATTCGCAAGCAGAGAAAAAAATGTCGAAACCCGTATGTGCTTCCGAAGCTGCGTGAAGAAATCGTCATACCAGAGGAATACCAGGTAAGTCAAAACCTATTTGCACCACCATGTTCTATTGAACTTTACATCATTTCATTACATGTCCGTATGAAGGAGAAGCTACAAGAGCAAGCGTAGCGCATTTGTAGGGCCTTTTAAGTACGCGCACCCGTGTATAGTTAAAGCATCGCTTAAGGCAACACGCTTGTACTTGTAGCATCGGCTTCGCCCGCACTTAGATTTAGTCAATGCTTTCTTTACTGCCAGGTGTGTGGGATAGTGGACAATGCACATGGCTCTCACGCAGATAACAATAGCATACGCGGCACCTGTTTTATTATTTTGCTCTATACTGCTTTATACTCAGGGTAAACTTCCTGTGGCAATGCAGACAAAGGTAGAGCGTGTTATGGTAGTCAAAAATAGGAACACGCGCCCTCATGCACGTTGATGGCTGATTGAACCTGTGCACGCGTGCGTGCACATCTTCATTAGGTACTCAAAGTGCACGAGCACGCGCTTCCTACCTTTGATTGCATTTTCATAACACGCTATAGTCCTGCCTGCAATTCGCATAGCCCAGCATGCGCGTGTGCGTTGCTTGAGAATGCGAGGAAAGCATGCGCCATTAGCACGAGCTCGCAAGATGGCGCCAGCGAAAATCTCTTTTTTCAGAAATGTTTATAAGGTTCTAAACGTTTCGAGAAAGGCATGCCGCTACAAAAGTGGCTGTGCGGCGCCAGTCTTGCACGACCCTGAAGTTAAGCCTTCGTCGACGACCACAACTCTAGTTCTTTTTTTTTTTCGGCACTACTTCAGCCCATATTAAATGTTTAGTTTGTCAATTATTCACCGCCTCATGAATCGCCATTTGCGACAATATCTTTTACAGGTGTCCGGAGTGCAAGACGAACCCTTCCTTGCTCACGACAGCGGTCTTTGCCACCAAGAGCGCATTCTCGTTTTTGGCCCACCGAAACTCCTTGAGCGCCTTTCCACTGCCAAGGCATGGTTCACAGACGGAACGCTCAAGGTGACGCCGTCGCTGTTTTATCAGGTGTATACAGTGCACGGGTAGTACCGTGGGCCAGTGATCCCTCTTGCGTACGCGTTGCTACCGAACAAGCAAGAAGTTACCTATACCGGCGGTAAGTCCCCATACAAAAAGAGAAAGTCGAGTGTATCACCAGTTTCTTTCATGTTTTTTTTTTTCTAGAATCTTCTCCGTGCTCCACAGCCTCCTGTCTAGCGTGGCAGTCGAGGCCATTTACTGTGACTTTAAGGCGGCGGTGAACACAACCTGTTCCAGGAAACTTCGCCAAACGAAGATTCAGGGAAGATTCAACTTGCATAACTTCCGTTTACCGGAGGTTATGCAAGTTGGGCTTTCAGGCAAGCTACGGCAACGACGAAGAGTTTGCGGTTCAGGTGATTGGGTTTTCTTTATTCCATTTTAAAGTGCGAGTCTTCACAAAATCATAACATGTACGCGTTCTCCTTATTCTTCACCCCGACAAGCAATAACGGCTTGTTTGTCAATTAAGCTAATACTTTAGTTTAGTCTTGAAAAAATATTTATATTCGTATTTAAAAATCGGGACCAAGTATTTTAAATAGTGCGTACACATTACTCAAACGTGGAGTTGGAAGAGTTATGTAGCCATTGTTATATATGACTTCACAACCGAAATGACACATTATAGCCCCCAAAGAAAAGCTATATTGCAGTCAAAGAAGAATGCTCATTCGATAGCTCACAAATTTATCCCTGAATATATTTCCAGATTACTGCTTCCCATTATAACAATAATACATCACGCTGAGAGACAGCTCCTTGTTAAAGTAAAATCCAACAGCTTAACTCTGTTCAAGTACGATAATTTGTTTTGTCTTCTCTTCTAGATGCAAATGTCTCCCGCATTAGCATTCCTCCCTCCCGCCGAAGTCCCGAATACGTTCGACAGGCTTCTAGAAGTTTTCCCCACTGAGGCCACAGATTTAGCCATGTACTTCGAGGATACCTACATCGGTCGCAGAAAACGTAATGGTGTTCAGGCTGCCATGTTTTCTACAAGCCTTTGGTCGATGCACGATGGCGTGTTGCGGAATTTGCCACGTACGAACAACTCCGTTGAAGCTTGGCATCGGGGCTTCCAGGTCAGTGGTTTGGTCAGCAAAGCAATATCTTTCTTATTGATCGCAGCCGGCATGATTTGCAAGTGTTTAAATTAACATGTCGTTGTGCTCTTTGTTGCTTCAGTCCAAAGTCGACAGTTACCTGCCAACCTATAGGCGTTCTTCAGGTGTCTGAAGGACGAGCAAGCAATCCAAGGGTTGAAGATGGCACAGTTAGGTGTGGGGCAACTGCCACCACGTCTTGCACGGAAGTACCGAGAAGTGAACGAGCGCATCTCGAGAATTCTTGAAGATCACAGAAGCAGCTCTGCAGTCGACACGCTACGAAATATTGCAAGGAACATCCGCTTCTCGGTCTGAAGCGTTTCATTTGGGTTGTCTGCTAGATGTGAATAAAAACTATACTTTGATCTTTGAAATTTGTATTTCAATGCCTCCTATCTAGCCCTAAGATTACAATCTAGTGTTACAAGTTTGCCGCATACGTATCTTTGCAAGTGTACCACCCGGTAAGCTTGTATAACTACAACTATGATTATATTTAACGTGAAAATTATCATATAATTTTATGTGACAATAAGAGGTGCAAGGTCGCGGCTTAGAAATATGGTTGTCGAGCGAAAGTACATCCACCCAGTTATTTTTCAAAGTTACACGCTGTGTCTGTGGTGTAGGAATAAACATAAGGAAATTCGTAGTTCTGCAGTAAAACTCCACGCCGTGACACGAGTGTTCCTTTTGACGATTATTCCTGCGTGACGAGAATTCCTCGTACGAGATGCCCTGTGACGAGTTGGCCTCCTTGACGAGTTTACCTATGACCAGTTGGCCTGTTACGACCGGGCTTGTGACGAGTTCTCCAAGACCCGCTTTTACCGCACTTTAGAAAGTACCCATACAAAAATTGTCTATGGACGTCTATGGAAAATTTTATGGTGAGCTATCACCTCCTATGCCCCTCTATGGTGAGCCATGAGAAACCATAAAACACGCTATAGCCACCTACAGAAAAAATCTGTCTTCAAAGCTATAGAATCTCGACCATTCAGATTTCTTTAGCTGCCTATAGAACAATTTATGGCAACGCAGCTATAGATTCGCGACTATTCAATATTCTTTAATGTGCTATAGAAATATGTATGTCCTCAATGCTATAGATCCGCGACTATTGAATGTGCTTTAGCCGGCTATAGAGTTGTGTATATCCCTAAATCTTAAGACTCGCGACCATTGAATTTTGTTTAGCCGATTCTGTAGTGCTTTATTTCACCAAAGCTATAGGCCTCCTAATTTTCAAAGTGCTTTAGCTGGCTATAGAGTGGTGCACGTCCCCTAAACTATAGACTCGCGATAATTGACAATTGTCTAGCCTTCTCTATGGTATTTTATGTCACTAAAGCTATAGGCCTCCGGCCTCTCAATGTGCTTGAGCCGCCTATAGAGTGGTGGATATCCCTAAATCTTTAGAATCGCGACCATTGAGCTTCCTCTAGCCGACGCAATAGTGTACTATTTCACCAAAGCTGTAGCCTCCGACCTTTCAATGTGCTTTAGCCGGCTATACAGGGATGTATGTTTCTCGAGCTATAGACTCGCGACAATCCAATTTTTTTAGCCGGCTAAGTGGTGTTTTATATTGCCTAAGCTATAAGCCCGCGACCTTTTTTTTTTTTTTTTTACTGGAGATGTAGGAAAGTGGGAAGGGAATAATTCATGCGCTCGATCGGGGTGAGAATTTTCTTTAGCTAGGTTAAGGCGGCGTTCGTCTCCGCGGCTATACGCCCGCGATCACAATAGAGTCCTTAGCTGCCTATAGGACTATTGCAGTTTTGCCGGCTGCTTTCCCTGCGCATTGCCTTATTTCAGCGTTGACGCCATCTCAATCTTCAGTTTTTTAGCCCTAATTATTCGTTTTTTCAGTGTATTTTGTAAGAATATGTACCTCGTAGCTCCTCTTCAACTTTGTCCGTGTCCCTGCCATGTCGGAATTTCATTCTGCCTGCTGTATTAAATATATTTAATATGTTTTGTGTATATTTCGTTGTTCTAGACGCGGCGTCACCGAACACAAAGCCGCTGCTTTCGCCACTACAGAGGTGAGCTCTACTCTTGTCACGACGGTCTATCGCGCTATAAAGTCATCTATTGGACTCGAATAAAGTCTCGAGAGGGTTGTTTCGAAGGCCGGTGCACATGTCATCAGTATAGGTAGAGCAACGACGTAGCAATCGCGACGCGACTGCCGACTGCGCCTCAATCTGGCCAGCTGCGCTTGCTCTGTGGAAATGTAAGCTTCGGACCTCGAGAAGTGTTAGCTTACTGAAGATGCAAGACGCTACTTCGTCGTCGGCAATCCTTTGCCCTTAGAATGGCTCCGAAGCCGTTCCAGCGCTCGGCGTACCCTACGCAGCGTCCTCCCGATAACCTTTCGTACAGAATCAGAACCTTCCGTCTGCGAGCGGCGGCGGTTCGTCATCTCGACGATCATGTTCGCGGGGGCTCATAAAATGCTCCCATTCAAGTCTCGACGATAAATCGTTGGTGCTCGCAGATTGCCAATAGGCTCCAGAAAGGTTGCGATGCTGCGCGGGCGGTCGCTAACAGGCGTTGCTGCCTAGGGTACGCCGAGCACTGGAACGTTTTCGCCGGCGTTCGCAGGGCAAAGATTCTCAACGACAAAGCAGCGTCCTGCATGATCAGCAAGCTAACAATGTTCGAGAGTTCCACGCTCACATTTTATCAGAGCGAACGCGGACAGCCAGATCGAGGCGTAGTCGTCTCTCGCTTCGCGACTGCTGCGTCGTTTCTCTGACTAAACAATTGACACAGTTGTTTTGAGCCTTCATGAGCGTTAAATAGACGCGTCTATAGCGCGATAGCGTGTCGTGACAACAGAAAAAATCACCCCGGCAGGGGCGTAAGCAGCGGTGCAGTGTCCGTCGACGCCCGTGTCGAGAACGTCGAAATATACAGAAAGACACAAGTTAACAGCCGAAACAAATATCGTTAGACACACACTACCCTAGTTGCGTCCTATTATGTCTCTGTTCTGCGAATTCCACAAATGAGCAAGCGTTGTGGCTAATTTTTCTTCTTTTTCTTTAAATTATGAGACATTAAAGTCGTTGTACTTTCTTGGAGCACACAGCCCCACCATGTGTCACCGTGGTGTGCAGAGATTGTAATTGATTGCAGTGATGTAGAATGAACTCACGGATTAAAAACGTATTAGGGCAATTTTTTTTAAACCATGCAATCAGAAATGACACAGCAATGCAAAGATTCCCAAAATTGAAGTTCGAAAATGCAAACCTAACACTGTACATATAATTAAAAATTGCTCGGTAAAAAACGGGGTGTTGGCCCGTTCGTCATGTGCGCATTCGTCATAGGCCAACTGGTAATAGGCCCGTTCGTCACAGCGGAACATTCGTCATAGGGGAATTTGTCTCAAGGAAAGTTTGTCACTTCGCGAACCGGATATTCGAATTTTCCCAACCTATATTCACTTGGCTTTGCATGCAATAAAGATTAGTACGTTATATTTAATTTTTACTGAAAAGAGGGAACATCCAAACAAGTAATCCTTGTACTTAGAAAACAACAAGTGTCTAGAGCAAAATAAAAACAAATTAAAAATCCATATTCCGAGCTGCCGCTCTCAAGTTTTCAAGACGATGGCGGCCATCGTAGCGCCTCACAATGATCTGAAGACTCCGGTTGCAGACGGCGTGCTTCTTGGACACCCTCGAAGATGTTGTGCCGCTCTCTGGTAGAGCCAGCTTCATCTATGTCAAGGACTGCTCTCTCGTAATGCAGCCCCGGAACGCCCACATATTGGGAGAACTGCAGCCCATGTTGCTCTGGCATAAAAAGAAAACATAGCACACACATTTATGGAGAGAGCTTTTTGAGTGGGCACCGAACTGAAATTTTGAGTCATAAATGCAAAAATGTGCTACAGAAAACTTCCAAGTGCTCAGATGATTAGGTCAGTTCTTACCTGCAGTCCCCGGTGCCACGCGTCGATGGTGTTGTTCGTTTTGGGCATTTCTGCGTCTTTTGATTCTCTGATTGACCAAACCAGAGAAGGGGAGGTGGCCGACGACAACCCGTTTCGACGGGGTCTCCCGATATACACGTCCTCGAAGTAGTCCGCCACGAGTGAGGCATCGGTGGGGAAAACCTCGAGAAGGTCTTTGAGGACCTCGGGAATGTCGGCAATTTGCAAGAAGGCCAATGCTGAAAGTTTTCTCATCTGAAAATCCACAAGAAACAAATTGGCTTAACTGAAGACAACAATATGACACATAAATAGAATGCCGTATACCAGAACAGCAAACTCATCATCTGAATTGTAGCGACTCTGGTGACCACTGGAGCACGCCTTCCTGTACACCAACTGGGATAAGTGAAAAATGCAACCCTGTATCCTAGCGCCGGAAATCCTGTGTAGCAGCGCGTGGATGGCCGCTATCTCGAAGTCCGTGTAAGCACAGTGTCTCAAGACATTAAAAAAAGCGAACATATTTTGAAGTGTTGAAACAGGTATCCAATGATAGGGCCACCGAACTTTTCGTTTTATACGTTTGTCAGAGCTCTTGAACGTTTACCTTCACTAGGTAGCTTCAGATTTGTTGGGCAGCAAGCCGTAAACCATTGCACTACCACGCCATTGACTGCGGCATGCACCGTGTACAGTTGGTAAAACTGTGCCGAGGTGACTTTAAGTCACCCCGGCCCAACTTGAGCTGTCTGACTCAGGCGACGCAGTCGTCACAGTTCAAGTTGCGCTCGGTAGCAAAGATTAGGATTCTTTCGCTGTTGCGTCCTCCGCTGTTGTGGAGGAGAAATAATCTCTTTTGGATATGGTCTGCATGCAGGTAAAATAGTCATTATTATCATAATATGTCGCACACTGTGATTTTGTGCTGCAATTCACTTTACCTTAAAGTCTGTGGGCATTCGTATGTCGGCTGTGCAAGATGGTACACTGTACTCAAAATTCGCCCGCTGCCTTTGCTTGCGGAATGTTCGCCAAAATGTTGACGGCGCGGGAATCTGCGATGCAGTGTCGTCACTGACAATATCCGCCTCATCCAGAATTATTTGGTGCGGTGCTAGACGGCCTTCCACTGGTATAAAGAAGGACGTTAGTGAACTTGTTTTGGGAATATAAGAGCAGGTACAGATTTTGGTACATACCAGCCTTTTCCTTCATCTGATGACGAACCCGAAGCACGTTTATCTCGGTGGGGTCACCGCCATACGTATGGTCACTGGAATAAGAGATCACACGAGTCTTGGCGTGGTGGGTGACTATTTTAGTTTCACAAACTCCTCTTCGCCGGCAGGCCCAATACAACGTAGTGTCGTTAACCTTAATGCAAGTGTAGAAATGTCCTTCGTGAAGAAGCATATCGCCACCTCTCTTAATGGTAGCTACCTCCATTTAGAAATCGACAGTGAGATTGGAAGCAAAAGAAATCCGTTTTTTTATAATCATCGAGCAACCGGCATTGTAAGCCCTAAAGCGAAGCATAATTTAAAAAAAAAAAAAAAAAATAAGTTTCAGTGTTTTTTTTTGTTTTTTTTTATTGCGTGCTTTATGTTCTAGAAGTTCTTTTGTTAGTAAGAGGACCCAGATATGACAATATGCAGGGATGTCTCCCAAGCTTGGGGTCATTGGGATATGTTTTTGTTCCCGTTCGTACAGTACTCATTTTAACTGACCTCGTACGGATTTGGCTGGGCGACCCCTTTTCGTAACTTTCCTACGAAAACCAAATAGAAAAAAAAAAGCTTAATGATCCTGGGGCTAATGTGTGACGAACAGCCAGCGTAACGAACGGGCCGTATCCCTCCCCCCACCAAAAAAAGAAAAAAAATATATATATATACATATATATCGGTGATTTCATTACAAATCTTGCCGGCAAAAAGGGGGTCGAATTTTAAATTTCGCTGAAAAAAATATATGTTATGGCGTCGTCTCTAAACAAGCAGTAGCCACAAACCGGAAGTTCGCCTGATTTTTCGTTCTCGACTTACGAATTTTGAAAGAGGCCGCGGCGGAAAGCAGTGTTTTTCATATCCGTCGTGGGTCGGATGTTTCGCTCGACCTCCCGCCGTGGAATTTTCAGTCCAGCTTATATAAACTTTTTTCAAACACTCTGTGAACACATTTAAGAGGTGCTAAACCATGAAATAGTTTGAGGTTTTTGCTTTTTGTTTGTAAAAATGTCAAAAACGCCCCCTCGGTCAATTGTTGACGAAATTTGAAAAAAAATAACACATACTCAGTAGCCTCAGGTTGCCCACATAAAAAAACAATCAACCGTCCATGGCACATCAAACATTTTCACCGAAGGTGGTACACACATACACTTAACTCGGCTCAGCATATCTTGGCCGCCGTGACAAAAACAGTTCGATACATCGGCGTGGAGAGCAAATTGCGACCGCGCACCGGCCGCTGACCTGTGATTGGGCACCGGCCGATGACCTGTGACCAGGCATCGGCCGCTGACCTGTGACCGGGCACCGCCCGCTGACCTGTGACCGGGCACCGGCCGCTGACCTGTGATTGGGCACCGGCCGCTGAGCTGTGATTGGGCACCGGCCGCTGACCTGTGATTGGGCACCGGCCGATGACCTGTGACCTGGCATCGGTCGCTGACCTGTGACCGGGCACCGCCCGCTGACCTGTGACCGGGCACCGGCCGCTGACCTGTGATTGGGCACCGGCCGCTGAGCTGTGATTGGGCACCGGCCGCTGACCTGTGATTGGGCACCGGCCGATGACCTGTGACCAGGCATCGGCCGCTGACCTGTGACCGGGCACCGCCCGCTGACCTGTGACCGGGCACCGGCCGCTGACCTGTGATTGGGCACCGGCCGCTGAGCTGTGATTGGGCACCGGCCGATGACCTGTGATTGGGCACCGGCCGATGACCTGTGATCAGGCATCGGCCGCTGACCTGTGACCGGGCCCCGCCCGCTGACCTGTGATTGGGCACCGGCCGCTGAGCTGTGATTGGGCACCGGCCGCTGACCTGTGATTGGGCAACGGCCGCTGAGCTGTGATTGGGCACCGGCCGCTGACCTGTGATTGGGCACCGGCCGATGACCTGTGACCAGGCATCGGCCGCTGACCTGTGACCGGGCACCACCCGCTGACCTGTGACCGGGCACCGGCCGCTGACCTGTGATTGGGCACCGGCCGATGACCTGTGACCAGGCATCGGCCGCTGACCTGTGACCGGGCACCGCCCGCTGACCTGTGACCGGGCACCGGCCGCTGACCTGTGATTGGGCACCGGCCGCTGACCTGTGATTGGGCACCGGCCGCTGACCTGTGATTGGGCACCGGCCGCTGAGGTGTGATTGGGCACCGGCCGATGACCTGTGACAAGGCATCGGCCGCTGACCTGTGATTGGGCACCGGCCGCTGAGCTGTGATTGGGCACCGGCCGCTGACCTGTGATTGGGCACCGGCCGATGACCTGTGATCAGGCATCGGCCGCTGACCTGTGACCGGGCACCGCCCGCTGACCTGTGACCGGGCACCGCCCGCTGACCTGTGATTGGGCACCGGCCGCTGACCTGTGATTGGGCACCGGCCAATGACCTGTGACCAGGCATCGGCCGCTGACCTGTGACCGGGCACCGCCCGCTGACCTGTGACCGGGCACCGGCCGCTGACCTGTGATTGGGCACCGGCCGCTGAGCTGTGATTGGGCACCAGCCGCTGACCTGTGATTGGGCACCGGCCGATGACCTGTGACCAGGCATCGGCCGCTGACCTGTGACCGGGCACCGCCCGCTGACCTGTGACCGGGCACCGCCCGCTGACCTGTGACCGGGCACCGGCCGCTGACCTGTGATTGGGCACCGGCCGCTGACCTGTGATTGGGCACCGGCCGCTGAACTGTGATTGGGCACCGGCCGCTGAGGTGTGATTGGGCAGCGGTCGATGACCGGTGACCAGGCATCGGCCGCTGACCTGTGATTGGGCACCGGCCGCTGAGCTGTGATTGGGCACCGGCCGCTGACCTGAGATTGGGCACCGGCCGATGACCTGTGATCAGGCATCGGCCGCTGACCTGTGACCGGGCACCGCCCGCTGACCTGTGACCGGCACCGGCCGCTGACCTGTGATTGGGCACCAGCCGCTGACCTGTGATTGGGCACCGGCCGCTGACCTGTGATTGGGCCCCGCCCGCTGACCTGTGACCGGGCACCAGCCGCTGACCTGTGATTGGGCACCGGCCGCTGACCTGTGATTGGGCACCAGCCGCTGACCTGTGATTGGGCACCGGCCGCTGACCTGTGATTGGGCCCCGCCCGCTGACCTGTGACCGGGCACCGGCCGCTGACCTGTGATTGGGCACCGGCCGCTGAGCTGTGATTGGGCACCAGCCGCTGACCTGTGATTGGGCACCGGCCGATGACCTGTGACCAGGCATCGGCCGCTGACCTGTGACCGGGCACCGCCCGCTGACCTGTGACCGGGCACCGGCCGCTGACCTGTGATTGGGCACCGGCCGCTGACCTGTGATTGGGCACCGGCCGCTGACCTGTGATTGGGCACCGGCCGATGACCTGTGACCAGGCATCTGTCGCTGACCTGTGACCGGGCACCGGCCGCTGACCTGTGATTGGGCACCGGCCGCTGACCTGTGATTGGGCACCGGCCGCTGACCTGTGATTGGGCGCCGGCCGATGACCTGTGACCAGGCATCGGCCGCTGACCTGTGACCGGGCACCGCCCTCTGACCTGTGACCGGGAACCGGCCGCTAACCTGTGATTGGGCACCGGCCGCTGAGCTGTGATTGGGCACCAGCCGCTGACCTGTGATTGGGCACCGGCCGATGACCTGTGACCAGGCATCGGCCGCTGACCTGTGACCGGGCACCGCCCGCTGACCTGTGACCGGGCACCGGCCGCTGACCTGTGATTGGGCACCGGCCGCTGAGCTGTGATTGGGCACCGGGCGCTGACCTGTGATTGGGCACCGGCCGATGACCTGTGACCAGGCATCGGCCGCTGACCTGTGACCCGGCCCCGCCCACTGACCTGTGATTGGGCACCGGCCGCTGAGCTGTGATTGGGCACCGGCCGCTGACCTGTGATTGGGCAACGGCCGCTGAGCTGTGATTGGGCACCGGCCGCTGACCTGTGATTGGGCACCGGCCGATGACCTGTGACCAGGCATCGGCCGCTGACCTGTGACCGGGCACCGTCCGCTGACCTGTGACCGGGCACCGGCCGCTGACCTGTGATTGGGCACCGGCCGCTGACCTGTGATTGGGCACCGGCCGCTGACCTGTGATTGGGCACCGGCCGATGACCTGTGGCCAGGCATCGGCCGCTGACCTGTGACCGGGCACCGCCCGCTGACCTGTGACCGGGCACCGGCCGCTGACCTGTGATTGGGCACCGGCCGCTGACCTGTGCTTGGGCACCGGCCGCTGAACTGTGATTGGGCACCGGCCGCTGAGGTGTGATTGGGCACCGGCCGATGACCTGTGACCAGGCATCGGCCGCTGACCTGTGATTGGGCACCGGCCGCTGAGCTGTGATTGGGCACCGGCCGCTGACCTGTGATTGGGCACCTGCCGATGACCTGTGATCAGGCATCGGCCGCTGACCTGTGACCGGGCACTGCCCGCTGACCTGTGACCGGGCACCGGCCGCTGACCTGTGATTGGGCACCGGCCGCTGACCTGTGATTGGGCACCGGCCGCTGAGCTGTGATTGGGCACCAGCCGCTGACCTGTGATTGGGCACCGGCCGATGACCTGTGACCAGGCAACGGCCGCTGACCTGTGACCGGGCACCGCCCGCTGACCTGTGACCGGGCACCGGCCGCTGACCTGTGATTGGGCACCGGCCGCTGACCTGTGATTGGGCACCGGCCGCTGTGGTGTGATTGGGCACCGGCCGATGACCTGTGACCAGGCATCGGCCGCTGACCTGTGATTGGGCACCGGCCGCTGACCTGTGATTGGGCACCGGCCGATGACCTGTGATCAGGCATCACCGCTGACCTGTGACCGGGCACCGCCCGCTGACCTGTGACCGGGCACCGGCCGCTGACCTGTGATTGGGCACCGGCCGATGACCTGTGACCAGGCATCGGCCGCTGACCTGTGACCGGGCACCGCCCGCTGACCTGTGACCGGGCACCGGCCGCAGACCTGTGATTGGGCACCGGCCGCTGAGCTGTGATTGGGCACCAGCCGCTGACCTGTGATTGGGCACCGGCCGATGACCTGTGACCAGGCATCGGCCGCTGACCTGTGACCGGGCACCGCCCGCTGACCTGTGACCGGGCACCGGCCGCTGACCTGTGATTGGGCACCGGCCGCTGAGCTGTGATTGGGCACCGGCCGCTGACCTGTGACCAGGCAACGGCCGCTGACCTGTGACCGGGCACCGCCCGCTGACCTGTGACCGGGCACCGGCCGCTGACCTGTGATTGGGCACCGGCCGCTGACCTGTGATTGGGCACCGGCCGCTGAGGTGTGATTGGGCACCGGCCGATGACCTGTGACCAGGCATCGGCCGCTGACCTGTGATTGGGCACCGGCCGCTGACCTGTGATTGGGCACCGGCCGATGACCTGTGATCAGGCATCGGCCGCTGACCTGTGACCGGGCACCGCCCGCTGACCTGTGACCGGGCACCGGCCGCTGACCTGTGATTGGGCACCGGCCGATGACCTGTGACCAGGCATCGGCCGCTGACCTGTGACCGGGCACCGCCCGCTGACCTGTGACCGGGCACCGGCCGCAGACCTGTGATTGGGCACCGGCCGCTGAGCTGTGATTGGGCACCAGCCGCTGACCTGTGATTGGGCACCGGCCGATGACCTGTGACCAGGCATCGGCCGCTGACCTGTGACCGGGCACCGCCCGCTGACCTGTGACCGGGCACCGGCCGCTGACCTGTGATTGGGCACCGGCCGCTGAGCTGTGATTGGGCACCGGCCGCTGACCTGTGATTGGGCACCGGCCGATGACCTGTGACCAGGCATCGGCCGCTGACCTGTGACCGGGCCCCGCCCGCTGACATGTGATTGGGCACCGGCCGCTGAGCTGTGATTGGGCACCGGCCGCTGACCTGTGATTGGGCAACGGCCGCTGAGCTGTGATTGGGCACCGGCTGCTGACCTGTGATTGGGCACCGGCCGATGAGGTGTGATTGGGCACCGGCCGCTGAGGTGTGATTGGGCATCGGCCGATGACCTGTGACCAGGCATCGGCCGCTGACCTGGGACCGGGCACCGGCCGCTGACCTGTGATTGGGCACCGACCGCTGACCTGTGATTGGGCACCGGCCGCTGAACTGTGATTGGGCACCGGCCGCTGAGGTGTGATTGGGCATCGGCCGATGACCTGTGACCAGGCATCGGCCGCTGACCTGTGATTGGGCACCGGCCGCTGAGCTGTGATTGGGCATTGGCCGCTGACCTGTGATTGGGCACCGGGCGATGACCTGTGATCAGGCATCGGCCGCTGACCTGTGACCGGGCACCGCCCGCTGACCTGTGACCGGGCACCGCCCGCTGACCTGTGATTGGGCACTGGCCGCTGACCTGTGATTGGGCACCGGCCGATGACCTGTGACCAGGCATCGGCCGCTGACCTGTGACCGGGCACCGCCCGCTGACCTGTGACCGGGCGCCGGCCGCAGACCTCTGATTGGGCACCGGCCGCTGAGCTGTGATTGGGCACCAGCCGCTGACCTGTGATTGGGCACCGGCCGATGACCTGTGACCAGGCATCGGCCGCTGACCTGTGACCGGGCACCGCCCGCTGACCTGTGACCGGGCACCGGCCGCTGACCTGTGATTGGGTACCGGCCGCTGACATGTGATTGGGCACCGGCCGCTGACCTGTGATTGGGCACTGGCCGATGACCTGTGACCAGGCATCGGCCGCTGACCTGTGACCGGGCACCGCCCGCTGACCTGTGACCGGGCACCGGCCGCTGACCTGTGATTGGGCACCGGCCGCTGACCTGTGATTGGGCACCGGCCGCTGACCTGTGATTGGGTACCGGCCGATGACCTGTGACCAGGCATCGGCCGCTGACCTGTGACCGGGCACCGCCCGCTGACCTGTGACCGGGCACCGGCCGCTGACCTGTGATTGGGCACCGGCCGCTGACCTGTGATTGGGCACCGGCCGCTGACCTGTGATTGGGCACCGGCCGATGACCTGTGACCAGGCATCGGCCGCTGACCTGTGACCGGGCACCGCCCGCTGGCCTGTGACCGGGCACCGGCCGCTGACCTGTGACCGGGCACCGGCCGCTGACCTGTGATTGGGCACCGGCCGCTGACCTGTTATTGGGCACCGGCCGTTGACCTGTGATTGGGCACCGGCCGATGACCTGTGACCAGGCATCGGCCGCTGACCTGTGACCGGGCACCGCCCGCTGACCTGTGACCGGGCACCGGCCGCTGACCTGTGATTGGGCACCGGCCGCTGACCTGTGATTGGGCACCGGCCGCTGACCTGTGATTGGGCACCGGCCGATGTCCTGTGACCAGGCATCGGCCGCTGACCTGTGACCGGGCACCGCCCGCTGACCTGTGACCGGGCACCGGCCACTGACCTGTGATTGGGCACAGGCCGCTGACCTGTGATTGGGCACCGGCCGCTGACCTGTGATTGGGCACCGGCCGATGACCTGTGACCAGGCATCGGCCGCTGACCTGTGACCGGGCACCGCCCGCTGGCCTGTGACCGGGCACCGGCCGCTGACCACTGACCGGGCACCGGCCGCTGACCTGTGATTGGGCACCGGCCGCTGACCTGTTATTGGGCACCGGCCGTTGACCTGTGATTGGGCACCGGCCGATGACCTGTGACCAGGCATCGGCCGCTGACCTGTGACCGGGCACCGCCCGCTGACCTGTGACCGGGCACCGGCCACAGACCTGTGATTGGGCACCGGCCGCTGAGCTGTGATTGGGCACCAGCCGCTGACCTGTGATTGGGCACCGGCCGATGACCTGTGACCAGGCATCGGCCGCTGACCTGTGACCGGGCACCGCCCGCTGACCTGTGACCGGGCACCGGCCGCTGACCTGTGATTGGGCACCGGCCGCTGACCTGTGATTGGGCACCGGCCGCTGACCTGTGATTGGGCACCGGCCGATGACCTGTGACCAGGCATCGGCCGCTGACCTGTGACCGGGCACCGCCCGCTGACCTGTGACCGGGCACCGGCCGCTGACCTGTGATTGGGCACCGGCCGCTGACCTGTGATTGGGCACCGGCCGCTGACCTGTGATTGGGTACCGGCCGATGACCTGTGACCAGGCATCGGCCGCTGACCTGTGACCGGGCACCGCCCGCTGACCTGTGACCGGGCACCGGCCGCTGACCTGTGATTGGGCACCGGCCGCTGACCTGTGATTGGGCACCGGCCGCTGACCTGTGATTGGGCACCGGCCGCTGACCTGTGACCAGGCATCGGCCACTGACCTGTGACCGGGCACCGCCCGCTGACCTGTGACCGGGCACCGGCCGCTGACCTGTGATTGGGCACCGGCCGCTGAGCTGTGATTGGGCACCGGCCGCTGACCTGTGATTGGGCACCGGCCGCTGACCTGTGATTGGGCACCGGCCGATGACCTGTGACCAGGCATCGGCCGCTGACCTGTGACCGGGCACCGCCCGCTGACCTGTGACCGGGCACCGGCCGCTGACCTGTGATTGGGCACCGGTCGTTGACCTGTGATTGGGCACCGGCCGCTGACCTGTGATTGGGCACCGGCTGATGACCTGTGACCAGGCATCGGCCGCTGACCTGTGACCGGGCACCGCCCGCTGACCTGTGACCGGGCACCGGCCGCTGACCTGTGATTGGGCACCGGCCGCTGAGCTGTGATTGGGCACCGGCCGCTGACCTGTGATTGGGCACCGGCCGATGACCTGTGACCAGGCATCGGCCGCTGACCTGTGACCGGGCACCGCCCGCTGACCTGTGACCGGGCACCGGCCGCTGACCTGTGACCGGGCACCGGCCGCTGACCTGTGATTGGGCACCGGCCGCTGACCTGTGATTGGGCACCGGCCGTTGACCTGTGATTGGGCACCGGCCGATGACCTGTGACCAGGCATCGGCCGCTGACCTGTGACCGGGCACCGCCCGCTGACCTGTGACTGGGCACCGGCCGCTGACCTGTGATTGGGCACCGGCCGCTGACCTGTGATTGGGCACCGGCCGCTGACCTGTGATTGGGCACCGGCCGATGACCTGTGACCAGGCATCGGCCACTGACCTGTGACCGGGCACCGCCCGCTGACCTGTGACCGGGCACCGGCCGCCGACCTGTGATTGGGCACCGGCCGCTGAGCTGTGATTGGGCACCAGCCGATGACCTGTGACCGAGCACCGGCCGCTGACCTGACCAGGTAGCGGCCGCTCACCTGTGACCGGGCACCGGTTTCTAACTTGTGACCGGGCACTGGCCACTGACATGTGACCATGCACGCAGACACTGGCCGCTGACCGGGCATTGCGCAGTGTGCAGATAATAGTAATAAAATAAGTCTAAGTATAAATTATTAGGTGCAATTTTGTGAGCTATGGAACAACGGAAGCACAGAACAGAATGTCACAGTTCACGTTTATTAAAACCATTTGCCGTTCCTCAGCTCTCCGCTTAACCTTATTCAAAATCTGGACGGCGTCTTTTGGTGCGCCCACCGTCCCTGTCTGCGAAATACGACAGCCACTTCTTCGTGTTGTCATCCACTGGTGTCTGGGTCGCCTCTTCAAACTTCGCTTTGGACGCAGCTGAAAAAAAAAGAAACAAGCAGTTTATAAATATGCCTTATTTATTCAGATACATTCATAATACACTGATGTGTTGAATGCCACATCCCCACTTGAGCATCGAAAGTCACTAGCATGCTAATAGTGACAAAATCAAAATGTGGCGCGCTTTGATCATATGCCTTGTGAAGTAACCAAGTTGCGGAGGTCCAAGGATGAGTGGAGGGAGTTGCACATATAGATTCAGCCGCGAGTATCCGTATGCTCTGGATTCTGAAATTTTGCATGCTTTTCGATCAAGTGCTTTGCAGACAAAAAGGACCAGAGTCCATTATCGATTTAAACATTTTGTGCGATATTCGGTACCGGTACCATCCTATTGTTAAAAGAATCTTTTCTGGCATTCCGTCGTGACCCTCCATGTGCAAAGTACTTCAAACTTGCATAGATTTATTGTGTTTTTAGAGCACAACTACTTCTTTCTTGATAATTTTTCATTATTTAATGCGTGTTCACACCAGCGATGCAGTCTAGTGGCGCGATAACGTTCATCGAAAAAACGACCATTGCGGGAAAAAAGCGACGCGATTGGAGCAGTCGCTTGCCGATCCGACTTTTCGCAATGCAATGCATTCCTGGAGCGGTTGAGCCAATCAACGGCATTTGGAGTGATTAGCCAATGAATGCGTTGGACTCGCTGATCGCACACGCCACTGAGACCATCTAACTTTTTTTCGATGCGACCTAGTCGCATCGCGCGACTGCTTACATCGTGGGTATGAATTCACCTTCAGTAACTCAGCATAGCAAAACAAATCTTGGTTTGACTTTTTTCCTACTGCAAAGGGCAGAAAAGGTATAGTTTCCCAAACCACCCTCAATTTCTGTGCTTTCCTTTCGAACTTTCCTCGCCTAATTTTCACTGAACTTTTTACATAGCCTAATTTTCACTCCCCAGAAACGCTATGTTCTCATACTAGTACTAAAAATAAAACTACAGTTAGAGCACACATATAAGAATTATAATATATACAGAAAAACATGGGACAAAAATTTAATTGCCTTCTTAGGTTTGACATATAATGCACATCATTAAATCCTCTGTGAGCTCAAGATACTCAACTATTTGTAATCATTAAACATATTTTATTTGATTCTGTAAATTACAATGTCTACTTTTAAGCTGCTCAATGACCATAGAATGTGTAAAAGGTCACTTGGTACCAGCACTATAAGCCGCTTACACACCCATTTATTCTGATTTTTGAATTTCTTTTTTTTATTTTGCAAATTTGGAGCATCTACTAAGCACAAAAAAAAAATTTACAGGAAACATCACACTGAATACCAGTATGAACATTGAATTCCTAGGTGGCAAAAGTAAGATTTAGTCTCGGATTCCCAGCCATTTAATTCACCCTGAATGCCATGATTTTCAAGAGCAAACAGTGAAAAACCATTAAAACAAACTATTTCCTGAAATTCTAAAAAAATTGCAAGGCATGCAAAATTTGTTGAAATGTACAGTATAGCGCCTGATGCGCCCCCATGGGAAACATACTGGCTCGCACTGTTATCTGCATAAGCAAACTAGGAAAGCAGAGAGCTTGACCAGCCATTCTTATAATGATGTAGTGCCCCTTTTGCCTCGCAAAGGGTTTATTGTAATGAGATTATGTACCTGGGCCAGTCGTGCAACTTGAGCTGAAGTGTAGCTGAGCAGTCAAGCAGTGAGCAATCACCTTCTCGGGTGACACGGAAGCAAAAGGCATATCACTCCATTTCTAACCACTAAGCAAGGTCCTCCCATTAACCTCAACACATTCATATAATTTGTGAACAAGCAGGTTAGAAAATGCTGCGATCAACGCGTTTTGACAAAATTTCGAGATTTACTATGAATTGCTAAACAAGAAATTAGGGGAACATACCCAAAAGCAGTCCCCTAATATTTTCAGGTCGTAGAAGGCTTGCTTCTGATCTCCCGATCCCCTCCGGCTACACTGGCCTGCAATGTCATTTTTGACGATAAAGGCCAGCGTGCTCCGCGTGTCCTGTCGGTACTTGCCAACCCCCTTTCGGGCAAAGTAGTCCACATGGCAAAGTAGAAAGAAACAAGGTGAAATACTCGCAGGCTATGATATGCCAGATATTTATGGGGAGGCGGGAGTGCAGTGCATGCCGTCTCAACGATAGGTGGAGAGGAGTGTGAGCAAAATTGAAGAAGTCTTACAGCTTCAAGCTGCAAACCTGCAGTTGCCTTTTAGAATGGTTACACAACTGTGTCATTCGATAAAAAAAATCTAAATCAAATATTATTTGTAGCACTCTTAACATATTGCTTTTGCCCTTGAGAGTTTTCAGGAGAAGCTACGGTGTTCTCTGTACAATCACTAAATCACAAATAACCGTTTCCACTGGTCATATGTTTTTCGCTTCCAAAGGGTGATCGCACATTTGCAGCGAGTATGAAACTGCGACTACTTACAATGAGTTGCTACTACGGGTTGCTATGTCAAAAGTGGCACTGCAGTAGAGCAACAAAAACTAAACTAAGTCTGGTGTCATATTACTTTTCTAAACGTTGAATAATATTGATTATAGTGACACATTTATTTCTTGATAAGTCTGACAGGAAAAAAAAACTCCTTTTTTAGGGGAAGTGGGGTAATTGAAGAAACGATAATAAAGATACTTCTAACAGATAGGAACACGAGAGACACTGCAAATAGGAGTGATGGGGCGAATCACCAGAGATTCGGGCTTGGACTGATTTGGAAGTTTCTGAACTTTCTGGACGAATATTTGGGAGATTCAGAATTTCACACGATTCGTCGCTCGTCAATTAGTCAGCGGTGGCATTGCACATTGTTCGTCAACACTCTATCAGTATTGAAAGTTGACACTCTGGCGTGAGTTCCAAGCAATCGAGGTCGGCAGTTGCATGCCTATAACGCTTCAGCATTATGATTGAATTAGTATCATCAGAGTATCAGATTCCATAAACATCATAATTTGCACATCTCAAGTGCCATTTTGCCTTCTGCGATTCTGAAGTTGCTTGATTATGGCGAGCGAGCCCCAATGAGCGTTAAAATACGAAACAAAAACTTCCTTTTTTAAAGGTGCAATAAAGAGGTGTCTGTGATTGTCCGTCTTTGGCTATAACTCCTCTGAGTAAGCATCCTAAAAATCTAAATTTTGTGCTCATGCGATACTGATTTTTTTACTATAAATGTGATTTATGATTGGGACACGCCCCTTCCTCAGCGGCGTTTTTCGCTAGAGAAGGGCAGCGCAAAATCAAGCCAAAGCGGCAGCGGCGTGACGACAGTACTCGTCCGTCAATCCCAAGCCGCTATTCCGATAGCAGAAGACTTCTGTGGAAAGTTCCGTTCAGGAAGGGGTGTTACCCAAGCTTAAATCACATTTTTAGTAGGGAAATAAGCACTCTCTGAGCATAATCTTTGGAGTTTTAGGATGCTTAGAGCCTGTAGGAGTTATCACCAAGAACAGACAATCTCAGAAACATCTTTAGTGCTCTTTTAAGTGTCTACAATAAATTACATATTGCTTTCAGCCTTGAAATATAAATTAACTGTTTGTTTCACACACCAAAATTGGTTTCCAATATATCGTGTATTTTACACTGTTTTGTAGACACAAGACATCATTCATAAACTAATGACAATGCGGTCTCGCAACACTCCGAACCTATCTGAATCACGGCCAGATTCGGTCCATTATTTGAACCTTTCACAATCTCGAGAATCTCTGTTCGGAGAAAAGTCTTTCCCATCACTAGCGAAAATTGCATCACCACCGACATCACAGGGGCAAGGACTACTGCAACCAGAGCATACTGGGAGAGTGCAGTAAACGACTAGATGCAGCCGACTTATGGGGCTCCGCCCCCGTCATGATGCACCTCCTGACGAGTGGGTATTGCTTGTCAACAAGCGATTGTCACGGAGTGCCGAGTTTTGATTTGAGCCATCATATGCTGACAATGATGTTCCGGCACCATCTATGCTGTATTCCACTCCACTATCTACACCATAAATGTGGAAGCTCTTTCGCTCCGCGACCCCTAAAACACCTGAACGCCCAAACTAGAGTTTCCTCAGTTTCAGCGTGTGTATGCAGGAGGCCCGTGTTGCAGCTGTTGCAACACCAAGACGTGGAGAAAAGTTGCTTCGACTGTAGCAGGCGTAGTAGAGCGTGTGGCATCCTCACTAGCGAGTAGTTGATAGCAGACAAGATGGTAATGTTTCGACGTACGTGGCACACTTCCGAGTGTAAATTGCATTTGCGAATGTCAGGAGAGGCATGCGCAATTACTGATAGAAAAACGTTTGTCAAGTGGACAGTAAAGATCTTAAGGCTAAATAGATTAATAGATTATACAAAGTTTCTAACAGCTTAAAAAATGCTGGGTGTGGCTTATTATGTTCCCGCTTCGCCCTTTGGCATCCTTAACGGCTAATACGCTATATTACAGGATGCAAGGCTGTAATAGACGCCGATTTCCCATGCTTTCGCAGGCATACGGCGAGTCTAGTTACATGCACTGCACGTGCTCGCCTTGCGTGTAGCATAGATTCCAAGTAAATAAAAAAGCGACAACAAACGTGCGTGCAACGTTCTATTTCATCTAGATTTTTGTCTTTAAAAAATTACTGCTGCAGACGCCAGCACATATTGCGCGTGTATCTACAATCCGTACATGCACCTTGATGCTAGGGTAATTTAGCACACCAGCTATTAGAGGCTTGGGATGCGCAACCATCAGCATTTCTTAAACCATCACTTAATACATTTCTGAAATATGAAAATCTGCCTGCAGTCGAAGCTGAGTGGTCCGGGTCTTTTCTTTGTGCACATGTAGTATCAAATTCAAGTCATTTTTTATTTCCTAATGTTTACTTTCTTATAAACTTGTATTGCAAACAAATGACTTCACAACTTGCATACTGGATGAATGTGGTATTAAAGTTTCGAATATCCTTTCTGCTGGCTTTTATGGCACCTATTACTAATCTAAAATTTACATGGAGATGCTATTAATGCAATTATCTGTTGCTACAAAAAATTTTAGAAAACATTAGTACCAGGTGTTAGAACCTGGTGCTAAACAAGAAAAAGACGAAGTTCACACCACGGTGTAAGAAAGGTCAGGCGGCGTAACGCCGCTTTCGGAGGCGTCGAACTTTCGTCCCTGGTTCTCATACGCGCCACGAGATGGCGCCACATACATCAAGGTATACGCGAGGCGGCGAGGCCGCCTGCTACGTGCGGAGTGAAGCGTTCAGCAACTGCAGCGAAACTTTACACGACTGAAACTGTAGGGAAAAGTTGACCATGGTACTTTTAAGCGGCGGTGGATATTGCTGATATTATATAAGGCTATTAACCATTCCAAAAAGGGGTTTTCGATGGCGTCATTTCTAGCGTTTGTGCGAATGGCGTGTGCTTCCTTCCTTTCTAAAGAGAAGAACGCGAACCCAAGCGCCCTGTCGGCATGCAAGCGGCTCATAGTCGATTCTGGAAAACGGGACGCTGAAGTGCTGTCGTGGCCACAGTACGCTATTTGCATATTAAGTACGCTCTGATCACAGCGCCGGCAAAACGGTTCTCTCGTTTGCACAAACAAGTCTACTTTAAGATAAGAACGGCACGTTTTAAAAGATGTCAATGTTCATGAGCCTCACTTACAACTAATACCTAAAAAGTGCCTTTCGGCAGCATTCAACTTTTTTTTTAATGCAACATTACGCCAAAACGATCAACTAGAGTTCTTCGATGCAGCTGGTCTACTGACAGTGAGGACTCATTGAACTTTAGTTCTGGCGCAGAAACGAAACGAGGCGTAGATATGCCTCGATTTATAAATTTTGTTTATTAGGGAAGTTACACTGCCTTTCATTTTAGGAAAAAGCAGCATTTGACAAACAAAAGCAACACTGTACTACTCGCCCACTTTCAGGTAAAGTAACACTGATTCTATCAAAAACACTACTCATGAAGTATATATACATAATGATAAAAGAAGTTTGAAGAGCTGAAGAGATCTAATAAGGCAGTCGTTTCGTAAGCTTTTGTTCTTTTTTTCCCTGAAATGTCTGCCATATTAAACCTTTTCTGCTCTTCAAACTTTATGGATCGTTTCAGGAGAAGTGGTCTACTGAACTACTTTTGAGAGCTTGCACAAATTTTGAGTTTTGTTTGCCTGGTTAATTTTGAGCTGTTTGCAGTAAAGACGCAATCGGAAGTGGAAATTGTCCAGGACATGCTCAATGATTGTGTCATACGCGTGTTTCTCACTTGCATGCTTCTAAAATATTTTCTCTGTTTCATATAAAAGTCCAACCACAGCAGCATTGCCATGCAGCAGTCCCCCTCATGTCTTGCGAACTACTAGAGCTGGTTTGGGACTTGCACATAATGCAGCGCTAGTTGTGGCCGTTAGTCCAGTCTTGCACACTGAGCAGCTTATGTTTTTTAGCAGTTTCTTGCACAGAAACCCTGCTCCATAATACATTATGCATTCCGTGACAATGGCTGATGCAGGGGCGCCATCAAATACATCCTCACATTCAACCTCATCATCAACACAACCGTCAAGTTTCCTCTTGAGCTCTTCTAGTCGTGACTCACACGAAACATCTTCCTTAAATATTGTGGTTAGATCGGACATGCTTAGGAGACGCAGCTCTTCATTGGCATGAACTTGACAGTTTCCGTACTTAGGCGACTTCACAAGATTGTAAATACAAAGCATCCTCTAAATGTAGGCATGCAGGAATGTTCGTTCTGTCCACGTGCTTGACGTATCACTCCGAAAAAATTTTCTAGAACATCCTGATTAAATTTTGTAGTTAACATAAACTTGAAATTGCATTTCGTCCATAGATACTAAGAAAGGTGAATCGTTTAGAGAATGGTAACTCGGGCAGCCCCTCAGCAGTCGATTGGGATAAAAAGTTTTAATGACTAATTTTTCCTGACTTCAATTCTTTCTCCCAGTCATTGAGCCATTTCAAAGAGGATTCCAGTACTTTAAAATCTTTTCCACCTAGCTCTAGACCTTGCTTTGGGTGCCTACGATTTAGCGCATCAAAAAGGTTATTCATCCTCACTGTAAAGTCAATTGTACCTTGGACATTTCCAAGTCCAGCGGTTCCTCTGTTAGAGTAAAACTCCAGACCTTTTGCAACACTGAGGCTGAACACCTGAGTTGCAAGCTTGACGCGCATTTTTTCAGTGCTCGAAGGGTATAAATGAGAAAACGTCAGCTTCGGACAAGCCCTCGCCTTGCCTTCAGCCTTCGTATCTTCTACATAAAGTTTGTCATAGTGCCACCAAAAGACAAGGCGATTCCGTACACACTTGATAAGGTGCGGTGCATCCGAGAATGCAGGATTGACAAAGCTGTTCTTTGCACCCTCTAACTCTCCTGTCACACCAAACTGTTTCCACATGGACCGGTTTGTCGCAGCACCGTCACAAACAATTGCATCCATAAATGCGCCGGCATCCTCGAGGAGGAGAACAGCCTTCAGGATGAGCTGTGCCAACACAGTCCCTTTGGTAAGGCCACGGCCTCCAAAAACAGCCACAGGCTGCGAGTAACGCTAGCCAAAAGAGCGAAATGTAAACACTAGTCCATGGTCTGCTAGTTGGTTCGGTGCTTCCACTTCCTTTCCAAAGTCTGCATGGCCTGTATAGGTCATAGTTTTTGCATCCACCCTCATCTCCTTTCGGACGTGGATCTCATCGAACATAAGAATCCCATGTCTCTTAAAAGTATCTTTTGTTGCTAGCTTTTTCTTGAAAGCAGTGAAAAAGCGAGTGTCAAAGCCACACCTGGCACGAACCATAGATAAGCACTTCCTTGCAGTTGATACACAAGGAAGCGGCAGGATGGTGTTGTCTCTTAAGAAGGAATTTGCCGACGGGCTGCGGATATGCAAGAGCAGACAGAGCAGGAGCCAATGCTCAGTGTAACGTCTGTTTTTCTTGTTTGTGCATTTGGCAGCTGCAATGCACTCTTTTATAGCTGTTGGTTGTGCTTCGGGGATATGCAAACCACTCAGTTTTTCCTCCAGAGATTCAACAGAAATTCTGGACAACTTCGCTTGAGTGTCCTTCAGCTGGCAGTTAAGTGACTGCACTCTTTGCTAGACGATCAACCGATTTCTTCAATGCATACTGGGCTCTTCTGAAAGCAAGCACGTTGCTGTTCCGGGCAGTGGTCAGGCGGATTTATCGAGGACGTCTCTTATCCCTGGTCTTGTCCAGCATGCGTTTTTCATGAATCCGAAGTGTAGTCACAAGGCACTGGCAGTGTGAGGACGCACTTTCACCGTCTTTGAGCAATAAGGCACATTGCTTGTGTCGCCACCGACCTGCGACATCAACAAAAGCACTTGCTGGGTGGACATTTGGATACGACTTAACGCTTGGTCCACCGGCACACAAACGGGCCTGGTGCAAATCCGCAACCAACTTTTCAACATCTTCGACACAGCTGACATCACCAGAAATCTTTAGGAATTCGAGTGTTGCTCGCTTACCCAGCAGAGCCACATTGAGACCTAAATCTTCGTCAATGCTGATGACTTTCCTTGCAACCATGTGAGTCGGTGGGGCAGAGTAGTAGTTGTAGGCACCATCATTTTCTACAACACTTGCTTGTGTTGTCGCTGCTCTAGTCGGATGAAACTTGGAGAACACAATAGTTTGGAAGCCGTCGACCTCAACCCTATGACACGCCCAGGCAGCGGTTGGGAGGGGTACACTGTCTGCCTTTTCGAAGATGTTCTCGAACGGTTTTTTTGACTGGCATGGTGGTAGTCGGTTCGGCAACTTCGGCACAACTTGCAGATGCACCTTCACTGACCATGGTGCACTCTTGGAAGGCTTCAGGTGACGAAATGTCGTTGTGGGCAGCATGCAAGCTCTCTGAGCACTCCTCTGTGACACAGTGCCGCTTGGTGGCCGGTGGGCACTGACGGTTCGCGGGTCCTTTTATTTTTTCTCGTTCTTTGTCATGTAGCTGGGACACCCCGGGAACTTTGTTGGCACTGCATCTTTTGCCAGAGCAGCTTTCCGTGGCGCACTTCCGAGAACGTGGCCGTTGTAGACGGCTTCCCATGATTTGCTCACAAAATTTATTTCAAAATGTCTCTCGCAGACGAAGTCTGTCGGCTGCAGCAGGCGGCCTTTGCGCGGAATCGCGTGACGCCATACCTTCAGGCGGTCGTGTTCTTTGGGAGCAGCAAAAAGGGACAGCTTTTATATCCCGCGTTACACCGTGGCGCGAAACACGTCTTTCCCATTCTCGTCAACTTTCGGCAGCCGCGAGACCGACCGGAAACAAAGCGATAAGCTGCGCAACGGGGTAGCCCGGCGGCCCGGCTTACGCTATAGCTCACCAAGAACGGCAGTCAGTCAGAGTCTTCAGAGCAAGGAAATCAAAGGAAGTGTTGGACGGCGACGACCGACCTCCATGTAAAGCCCTCCATGTCGGTGGCGCGCCCTGGCGGAAAGGGAGAGAATCGGGTGCCGATCTTGGACGTGACGGCTCTTCGGCGGAGGCGCACCGTTACGCCACCTGAAGTATTTCTATAACCGTGGTTGACACCACTCGGCCACAGCTCCAGGCACATTTTTGCATGTTACATTTCAATCTCCAGCACAATTGACCGCCTCTGTACTCAGAAGCATGCTATGAACATCATAGCACACCTAGTCAGCTTGTTCGTTATTCATGACCCGCTCACGAGGTTGCCAGGAGTTCTCTAAGCAGTGGTGCATATTCACATCATGCCTACAAAACTACCTATACAATGCTCCTTAATATTGAAGAGAAATTTAAGTCGCGAGGTGATTAGGAGTTCAGTGTATACATTAACCTCGTCATCACGACATACCAAGTCAAGAATGCAAGTTGCAACGGTTTCCTATCTCACTGGCTAATATAGCCATGAGAGGGGCTCATGTCATCTACACATATATACATGTGAACTAATCTGCGTAGACTGCGGTATAGATCGTGCAATAACATCATCGCAGCATGACAGGTGAAACCGCTAATCTCCATGTCTATTTGCTGGATCACGTTGCACCACCTCCTCCTTCGGACGAGAATGCGGCCACGGTCGGGAATCTTTTTGGGAGAGTTATAATATATCTAGCCATCGTAGTAATGTGGTGCACAGCGCTGTGGCGGCAGGCTGTCATGAAATAGCCGTAAGTCTAGTACACTGTACCGTGGGTGATATTTCGAGCTTGACTCAAGTTGTTCCACGAAACAGATTCCTGAAACCCGCGTGAGTGGTAGGCTTATCTTTCAGGACCCTGAGAAAGGTTTACGAAAGCGCAGCACCGGAGGAAAGCAGCGCAGCTCGCATCGAAAGCCGACTCTGTTCCGGAAATGGGCCCCTCTGCGATTCGATATTGTTGACAGGTGGTGGTGTGATTTCGTTGGTGGTAAAGTCTTGTGCACTCGAACGCTTGGATACAGATCAAGAGACGCCGTGGAAGTTCTCGCGATCATTCGGGAAATTTTCGCGAGATTATATATTCACCGGGGTATTTCCACAAACCCTTGTGTCAGCTGTGTCGTGTGCAATTTATCGCCCAAATCCGCTTTCGATGTGAGCTGTGCGGCTTTTCCTCTTCGCTGCGATTTCGTGAAACTTTCGCCGGGTCCTCAAAGATCGTGCCACCGTTCACGCCGGGTTTCAACAATATGTTCCGTCGAACAATTTCAATCAAACATGAAATATCACCCACGGCTATTTCTATGACAGCCTGCCTCCACAACTGCCACAACGCTGTCTGCATGAATGGATGATAGTGGCTGCACCAGCTGTACGCTATCTAACGGGCAGTAAATTGCACCACCATATTATTATGGTGTGGCCAGAGGTAATATAACTCTACCAAAAGGATGGCCACCAGTGGCCGCATTCGCGGAGCGGGCAAACGGGATCCAGCAAATAGACATAGAGATCAGTGAAGGAAACCCAGAGAGATATCCCGTCGTGCAACTGAGCCACAAGGGTGCTCCAGGTTTTGCACATTGGCCATTGGTTCTCCCTGTAATACCATGGCTTAGGTAGTATGCATTTCTCAAAGTACAGGATGTTTTTAACGCCACAAATGAGACAGAAGTAAATCTCCTCAACATGTTTGCAAGCATTCACACTAGGCTGGCCACCATGCTCTGCTGGGGTACCAGGCTGCCAACGGTAGGCATACCTCAAGAAGGCTTGGCTATTGGCAATCTGCGCACCCAAGCAGCAAGATGACAGCAACCAGAGGACATATTTGGAAACATATATACCATACAAATATATAATTAACAATCTGATTAGGTAAACAAAATTCAATCAACTATTATAAACATGTGGAAAAGTGAAATGTACACCCGTGAGAGCCAAGCGGTAAGGCTTCTCAAAAGAGCATAAAAAAGCAATAAACATATGCATCCCCATGCATGGTTATTCAATGACGGAGTGTTTGTTGTGCTGAGTAGCGAAAAAGTAGAAAATCAACTTCAGTAGAACACCATTGATACATTTTTCCTGGGAATGCAGGAAATCAATGCAAGACTCGTGAAAACGTAAACAATGAGAATGCCCTGCGGGGGCTGGGCAACCCAGAAAGCAACTACTACGAAGCGATTCATTTCATTCAGGCTTTTGTGGGTGGGGGAAATGAAATAGGTTAAAAAAAATTCATCTTCGCCTAGCGCTTTGAGCATCTAGTTAAAAGTTGGGTTTCTTAGAAAGTAGTTTTCGGACATCCGTTACCCCTAAGGTCGCGCCTGAAGGCGTGCTGTATCTAGGCAGTGCGAGTTCCCGATAACAATTGCATTACACAAAAAATTAAATAATAATAAAAAAAGATAAACTAAAACTCCTTTTTTAGGCACCGCAACCTTTTTCGTTGTCCGCGCATCCCTGAACACTTGACGTACCTGCGTGAGGTGTTCATGGCTAGATTGTGTCTGCGAACGTGGGCATCACGTGATCGGCGACTTTTTCCTCAACGCCCTCGTCGCAGAAGAGCAGTTACGCGGCACCAACTGGGCCGCGTAACGAATGTTGGCGATATGTCGGAGGCTTTTTGGACGCAAGAATTGGGAAGGCAAACGCAGCAAGCAGGAAATGAATACGTGTTCCAATGGGAGCTTGTCGAGACCGACGTAAAAGCCAGGAAAACGTTAAGACCAATGAATCAACGAGGTTCTTTGGTAATTAATAAGCCTACAAGATTAATCACTACTCAGTCTTCCAAAAACAGCCATTTTTTGTTACACTTCGTTACAAAGACAAACTCTTCTAAGCATAAAATGCTGCATCTTTCCCTGTCTCCAGGTAGTCATTGAAGGCCCTCAAGGCTTGCAGACTGGTGACAGGCAGTGGAGGGCAATCATCAGGAAGGAACCTTTGCGAGGCCACTGCCTCCAAGCTGCTGCCTTATGCTGTTCATTTGAGCAAGCTGATCTGCCTGCTTCCGCAGGTCCGTCTTCCAGAATGCTGTAGAACAAGCAATTCTCAAGTTTATTACTATTGTGCAATAGGCATTGAATGGCATCAATATTTTTTTTTCTCAAACATACACAAAAACGAAATGTCCAGTATGTACCACCAAAAAGAACCTACCAGTCAGAAATTATCTGCAAAAAGCAGAGAGCTGACATATAAAAATGAAACTTGCCTGGAATATGTCTTGTTCTGGTGCTAGTTTTGCATTAAAATTCGAAGTCTCAACTCGCACAGAAAAAGTTCATAAATAATGATTTCTGGCAAGGCTAATGCCAACAGCTGTCGCGGGTTGAGCCTTTTAATTGCGATTTAAACGGGACTTACGGAAATATCTTTGTAGCGTGAGCTGAGCCCTCAAATTTTAATCAGGGAAGCGGACTAGCAAAAGAAGTACTGTAAACAACCTTATTTTCGCGGACTAGATTTTCTTCACAAATTTGAGGTAGAAAACGTTTCGGGTATATTTCACGGGTACAACATTTCGCGATTTCAAGTTGTATGCAATGTATTGGTATATATGCGTGCATTACTCGCGAGACCTATAGTTTCCAATCTTTTTCTAAGTCACGAAATTTGCTAAAATTTGGTCTTCACGAATAATTATGTTGTTTACAGCATTCAAAGAAAAGGTCAGCTTCATATATGCAATCTTTGTTTTTTGTGGGTCGTTTGAATTCGGTAAGGTTTTTGATAAAAAGACCTGATGCAAGTGTTCTTTCAATCTGTCACAAGATACTAAAAGATGTACCACACAGTGTTGTATATGTTCCTCAGGAAAAAGGAACGAAAGCTCGTTCCTCGTTCCTTCCGATTCTTGGAACGCGTTCCCGTTACAAGTCACATGTGTGAGAAAGGAACTCGTTCCCGTTATATTTAAAAAAATGGAACGTATCGTTGCATATACGTTCAATTTGTATTTTGCGAATTACTATATTTAGTGAAATCAAGCAGTTTTTTTTATTGATTCCATTAGTAGTCAACATACGAGTCTGTATGTCTTCATGGAAGGGCAACAGGAGAAGAAAACAAGCGGAGGCAGGGTTTCATTTGTTGATATATTAAGGTTAAAAAACTCAGCTTTTAACCATACTCATGTTTGTAGTGGACGATTTAGACAAGCCGAATGTACTTTTACCCAACATTGTACGAGCGTTTTACAACAACGTCACACGTTTGAATTGAACGAAGTCCCTCGTTCGAACTTAGCAAGAGTTGCTTCTCGATGTTGCTGTCCGCAAGACGAGCAAGTGGAGGAGAGGGCAGGGCTTTTGGCAGGTCAGTCTTAAAAACTACAAATACTTCTTTGTAAGGTTGGGTTTGTATCGATGTCTGGCAATCTGTGATTTTGTTGTAACTGTAGTTCTTGTTATGGAAGTTCACAAATGACTGTAGTCTGCCTGAGATGTCTGAGTGTAAGAGGATTCGTGGAACCAAAGAAAGTAGCTGAGTTTGAAACAACCCTCTTTCTTTGCCTTTTCCTACGACTAAAAGCTTTGCTTTTTGTATCGCGAAACTGTTAGCAAGCGAGGTGAGGACCACACAAAAGAATTCATAAGATTAGCAGCCAAAAAGATAACAATATCCTGCACTTCGTAAAGATATTGTTTTTGTACTTTCAAAATTTTCCTGTTCGAAATAAAATAAAAATTACCCCACTGGACGAAAAAAAGGAAAGTCGTTACTCCTTCCGTTCCAGTTAAAATGCAACGCGTTCCCGTTCCAGCTCCAGCGATGCAAAATGGAACGGTGGCGTTCCCTCGTTCCTCCTAAAAGGAACGCGTTGCAGGAACGCCGTTCCTTGGAACGCCGTTCAGTACAACACTGGTACCACAGCATACTTTTTTACAGTGACCGGCCAGGATCAGTGCTCAGTTCAAAAAGATTGTACTGACCACAGTTCCTAATATGATTGAGTTAAAATGAGCAAGCTGCCTAAAAACGATTCATCTGTTTCATGATTGTCTTGCACTTATGGCACTGAGAACATGTCCTGCCGGAAACGTCCTTTTAATATTTTTTCTCCATATGTTGGTTCACCTACTGTGTATTTCGCGGTTGTACAGGGTAGACAGAGAACTTTTCAAGTAGCTGCATGCTACTTTTTTTTTTCTGACTTTAATTCTCAAGCGGAGAAAAAGAAACATGGAATGATTACTTGATTGATATCTAACGCTCACTGTTATTCAGCTCTCCCGCAGAGCAAACAATCAAACGGCAAGCATACCTATAGGCCCGTTTACACTGAATCATTTGTTGACTGTAGTGATTTAAAAAAATTGTTTTGTTGCTTCAGTTTTATACTCAAAACTTACAAAAAAGAACAGCAGCTATTTTGCAAGTCGAGGCTATATGCTGCATGATTATTACGTGCTGTAAGCTTTGTAATAACCAGTCTCAACCATCAGATAAACATTCCCTTACCTGCATGCAATTGTCCCTGACTTGTCAGCATGTCCAACAGCTGAGCCATATCAGCTGCATGGTAAAAGAAATGGAAGACGCCAATGGCGATGTCATCAAAGAACTCTGACGCTAGCCAAAAATCTTTAAAAGCAGCATTGTAAAAAAATGCAATATTTTTCTCCCAGTTTTTGTGATTGGCTTTCTTTTGCAATCTGAAACAGTTCCCACATATTAAGAAATGTCATTGGTATACAAGGGCCTCAAACTTCGTACTTCATGAAGGCTGGTTCACACACTTAGGCTGAGTTTCACCGAGTGCGGCAGCAACTGTTTTTACTTACGACAAGATGGCAGAATCTGTAAGATTATGCCAATGGCGTCAACATTACACGAACTGTTTCAAAATGCAGGGGGAGGCATTCCCGGTCCTGTCTAAATGCAGCCCCTTGTAGTTTGAAACTGTATTGCCAAGGATGCCTTTTCGTAATACCAGACACCGCCATCTTGCCATTAAAAGTTGTAAGAGGTTGCATTTGAACTTAATCAAATGCAAAGCAAAGCGAACCAGCTTTGATTTATTCCTGTCAATACCTTTAGTTCCTTCCTATTTACTGTGTGATTTCTACTAAAATTAGGAAATCACACAATATACTAGACGACAGGTTAGGAATGCAGCGGCAAATGCCAAGCAAATGCACCTCCATGGGGTTCAATCGCACCAAGTCAGTTTCTTCCACTCATTGGAATGGCTTCAGGAACTAATTTTTTTCAGAACAGCAGCATGTGCTCTTGTCAACACAAACTGCGGATGACACGACTTAATGTCATATCGCTATATGGTTTTGTCCGTAGTAGTTTCTGTGTGATGTGAAAATACAAAGGAAGAATTTTTCTTAAAGCTATCGATTTGCGTTCCTGTCCCACGGTTAGGCTCAGGAAAGGGGTCAATGTTGGCCTCGTCGACTCTTTTCATCCAACGCTATCTCCTTCCATCCGGCTGGCTCAAGGACGTATATTTTCATCCATTTTTTGCGATGGTTTGTGCGAGGCGACAGAAAGAGGTTACTGTCATCACGACGACGATGACGCTACACTGAATTTATAAGTTACGAAGTCGCCACGGGCACACAAAAGGGGGGTATGAAACTGGTCCCATACTGTAGCTATAGCATGATATATGTAATTGAATTTTGCTCAGCTGCTATGTGTTCATGGCTATCGCGATGATGAGAGGCGCCGATTTAGAAAATATGTCGGTGGCATCGCGCCATCAGCCCAGTAAAACCGTATGGTAAAACCAGCTGGCAAACCACCAGCGCGTCGCTAATGCTCCCATTCTTCTACTGCCCGGTCCCATACACTCTAAAAAAAAAGGTAGTCATAGGTGACTACCTTTGGGGTGGTAAAAAGTTGTCCCAAATATAACGACCCGTAGGGTAAAAATGACGACTCCACACGTAGTCAAAAAGCAGGTAGTGAAATTTGACTACCCCCAAAAGCAACATGGCGGACGGCTAGTGAGGCTCGGATTCCCCGGTAAGGCCTAGCGAACAGCACGGCTTTTCGGCCGAGTTAGAGAATAGGGCGCATACGCCTATTCGACGTCTTCCAGGCGCCACCAGACACTCTAAACATCCGTCCTTAGACACCGGTACCGTACCTATTAGCGGGGAGGACGGCAGCGTGTTTGCCGGAATCGTCGCGATTGCACCCGACGGCATCTCGCTAGATTGACTGTATTTTTACCGCCGGCGGAGAACGCTCAAAAAAGAAATCGTAACGCGAGGAATGGGTATGCTGACTTTATTGAAGACAACGTATGCTTGTCGTTTGCGGCGATGAATCGCTGGGCACCTTCGTCGACACGACGGGAGGCGTTCAACTCGCACCAACGCCCCGCATTCTTTCTTTTTTTTTTCCCCTATCTCTTCTTGTTTGGGCCTACCTCAACCGACGTGGTTATCCATTGCTGCCTGCACTTCGCAGCTCTTCGACACAGAACAATAATTTAGGTGGCCGAGTGAAACAATTATTACGATTGTTTTCAATCCGAGAGGCACGTAGGGAGCCCAGTGGACCGCAGAGCCTGGACGGCTGGACCGTAGCCAGCTGTTTGTAGTCAATAGCTACAGGACTTCACAACACTTAGCTTATTGAATCAGGCGGCAGCTTGCGCCACCTAGGAGGTGTAATAGTAACCGCTAGATGCACTAGCAAAAAAATTCTCTTCCTTCACTAACTCTCCTGAGGCTCTAGAGCTACGTACGTACTGCACCTATGACAACTCATGCGCCAACACACCAACCACGATACCGAACACTGTTACGGGCACATACATATGAACAGTACAACAAGGTACAAGCAACTGCAACATAACACAACCGCGACTCTCTACTCTGACCACCCAACCGACCCGATTCGTATATATGCCCTACCCGGTTCTGACAAGGATTAGGCAGGTGACTGCCGCTGTTTAGTTGATGAACACAAAAAGTATCTGCAAGTATTATTAGTATACAGTTGTTTTGAGTATTTAGATTCGTCGGCTAGACACCTCTCTTAATCTAACGCTTTGAAAGGCACCATGATATGAAAGTAATCGGCTAAAGTAACACCACATGGCATGCTCCCGATCAGTTTCGGTTTCAGATTCACGCAGTGATAAGCTTACTAATGCCATGTTGCCCCATGCTCGTTCCGCGCGTGTAATAGCAGCAAAGGTTACAATAATATCTGCATTCCTAGTCAGTAATCGGCTAGAGGTAACATAATCCTTAGTCTTGTGTTGTTATATACCCCACAAAGCCCAGCGTATCATATTTGCTACGTGGAGTTTGATAACTCAAAAAGTGACAATAAATTGCGTGAAGCTGAGACCATAGCGTTATTATTGTAATAACTCTATGGCTAAGACCAAAGCCTGCAGTATCGGTTTTCATACGCTGACAGAGTTTTCCGATTTGGGTAGTTCAGCAAGGCCCCGCCAGGCTGCCGCTGGCAGCTAGAGCAAGATGGCCGCACGCAGCAGCTCGCTCGAAGGCATACCGTCGGCGTCGTTTTACTCGAAAAACAGTAAGCCATCCTAAATTCGGCACTTTCTTTTTTTTTTTTTTTTTTTGCTCAGAAAGTGTTGCGCAACCACATTATTCCGTTCGCTGTTGTTTTTGAGTCCCGTCCGCTTAGTAACGTTGCTTCAAATTTCTGCGCGGCCTATGCTATCCTGCGTCGCCAATCGCCGCCGCAGCTGAGGCAATACAGGGACATTGGCACCCCGGAACTTCTCGGAGCTGTGGGGTGGAACAGCCTGTCTGTCCGTAGGCAGGTCACGCTGGGTGGCCCTCCTACGCCTCTCCTAGGGTATGTGAGGAAGAATCGCGCCGATAAACTACAACCCCTCCTTGGACGGACGGAGCGTCATAGAAGCACGCTCCTCCCGAGAACCATCGAGCTCTGGCGCTCCCTCCCGAATGACGTCACACAAGGGACATTTGAAAGCAAAGCGGACATAAAGGAACTGTGTAAATGTGCAACCATCCATCTGAAAGAACTGTGATCTGACACTCAATCCGACCCAAATCCCAGTGTACAAAGATTTATATATATATTTTTTTTTCTTTTTTTTTTAATGTATATATGTCTGTGTAGCGGGTACAGTGGGCCTCTATGGCATGGGCAATAGCCTTTTCACTGTCGCCCGGGTTTTTAGAAACCGAATAAAGCATTATTATTTTCGATACAGTGGGTCGTAATTGATGGCAAAATTTTTGTACCAATTCTGATACGTTTTCTTGGTAAAGCTTTGAATGGTACACGTTTTAACCATTTTTTTTATTGATTTGTTCCTTCTAATTTTAGGTTCCTAAGTTAGGAACATATTGAACAACATCGTCGCTGGCGAAGATGTCAGCGATTTTAGTGATCTGTCGGAAAGTGACGAAAATTAGTCCCCCCGCCGTGGCTGAGCTGAGCCCTCTGAGACAAGTGATGATGAAGAAACCGTAGAAAATTCCTTCGGATCATCTGTAGCTTCGTCTTCTCGTCCATACAACAAATGGCGAAAGGAATTGCTCCAAAACAGTCATGCTGAATTTTCCAAAGTATTCTTTAAGCCGGATGCCATAGATTCACCATTGTTCCTTTTCCGCCAGTTTCTAAGGACTGATGTGCTCACTATGCGAGTGGAGAAAACAAATGTGTACAGTACGCAGAAATACGGCAGCTCCGTGACACAACTCTGCAAGAGCTGGAGCAGTATATTAGAATATACCTGAAAATGGGGCTTACAAAATGCCGAACGTCATATGCTACTGCGAGAATGGGACAAGGTATTCTCCTATCCCTGACAAGAGGTCGAGAAATCTTTTCTTGAAGCTGATTCAATGCATGCATGTTGTAAACAACATGGAAACCACCAAAGAAGCGAAGGAGCACAAGTTGTGGAAGATTCGTCCTTGGATTTTATTATTCCAGCACAACCTCTAGAGCATTGAACCAGAAGAGTTCAATGCGGTGGATGTGATAATGGTGTTATTTACAGGAAGGAGCTCGCTAAAACAGTACATCCCAAACAAACCGATGCCGTGGGGTTTCACGCTTTGGGGACGGGCAGGCACAACCGGTGTCCTTTACCAGTTCGAGGTATACCAAGGCCACTCCAAAGAAAACTACATTTTTGGACTTGGGGTGATACTGTCCTGAGCATCTGCTCTGAAATACGTTCAAATGAAGACTTCAAGGTTGCAGCTGACAATTTTTTTAGCTCTTTGAACCTTGTTGAAGGGCTAACGAGAGGAATACAGTACGTTGGAACTCTGAGGCAAAATCAGCTGAGAGACTGCAAACTCCAGGATGAGAAGACTCTGAGAAAAGTTGGGCAAGGCTCACATGACTACAGAGTTGACAATGACAAAGGAATTGTGGTAGTTCGCTGGTTTGACAGGAAAGCTGTCACCCTAGTGTCAAACTTCGTCTCTGTTGAGTCAATTCAGCAAGTCAAACGGTATGACCGGAAGACCAAACTCCACATTGACATCACACGCCCGGCAATTGTTGGTATGTACAACAGCTTTGGGGGGGGGGGGGGGGGATCGACCAGCATAATTATCAGGTGTCGCTGTACAAATACACTATTCGATTGAGGCTCTGGTACACGTACCTCATATATCATGCTACCTTCATCTGTGTCGTGAATGCCTGGAATATTCACAGGCGCCAAAGCCATCAGCTGAAGGAGCGGCCACTCAAGCTGAGAACCTTCATTGCCAGTTTATCAGAAAGCCCAATCTCTACTGGAAATGCGCCAAGAGGAAGGCCGGTCAGTCTGCCTTCGCCTCTGATGAAGAAGAGGAAGTTCACGCCAAGTCATCCCCAAGATGACGTTAGAAAAGACGGGGTTGGGCATCTTCCAACTATGGCGAGCAACCGACTTCGATGCAGGAACTGTGTGCCCAGCGTGAACACATTTAGCACGGTTGTGTGCGCGAAATGCATTGTAACTCCGAGTCTGAGCAAGCGACGCAACTGTTTCTTTGAATACCACAAGCCACGAGACTGCAGCTGGCAAGGACGTAGCAGAAAAGCCCAGTGTAGCATATTTGATATGTTCAATAATTTTTTACTGGTTTGAAATTTCATTGTTCTTTTTGTATGAATGTACTTACCTTAGCCATAAATAAAGGCACACAAGTTTCTACAATTTTAATTTGCCTAGAAATATGTTTGGGCTTAAATTTTTCAAGCACTTAAATTTGATTATAATGCAATTA
This sequence comes from Ixodes scapularis, assembly GCF_016920785.2. Taxonomy (NCBI): domain Eukaryota; kingdom Metazoa; phylum Arthropoda; class Arachnida; order Ixodida; family Ixodidae; genus Ixodes; species Ixodes scapularis. The sequence goes on along the minus strand of NW_024609868.1, from coordinate 161,508,142 downwards.
AATGCAAATGTGCAAGCGAGCTGGACAAGAATGACGAATTTAATTGCATTTAATTGCATTATAATCATAACCTTAAAATTGCAAGCTTCACCCTTGTTGGTGTTAGACTGGTGGCGGCTGATAAAACCCGTTTGCTCTACTGATGTCTAACCCCTGGTTAGCTCAATTGGTAGAGCGCTCCACCTGTAATGGAGAGGTCCCGTGTTCGATACCCGGACCAGGCGGATCTTTTCGGTCGCGCACCAGTCACCTAGCTGTGTTTGGAGATTTGTGTTTGTCCTTTGTCCCTCTTGTTCCCCTTCTCCAGGGATTATTTTCGTCACTTAAATTTAGTGCTTGAAAATAGGTGACAATTGTAGCGGGCAAACGCTGGCGGCACACTTTCCCGTGTTGATCGTGTGACCGATGAGTCGCTCCACTCGCTCCACTTTAGAATCCCCTAAATTATACTCGTGTGAAAAAAAAAGGATTGGGGTACCTGTAAAAGAAACAAAAACAACTAGCATAGCCAAGGTTTCTTCCTTTTTTTTTTGTGCTGCTTTTGGGGAACATGTACACCGATATCAAATTATTTTAAATCTTTCAGTTTTCTGTTGACAACAAAAGGTTGGCACTTTTCAAGTATGGGGACACTTGATATAAACAGTGTATTAAGCTCAAATTATTAGGACATTACAACCAAAACTATACTGTATATATATATATATATATATATATATAAAGTGGCTATAATGAAGACAAAGTGCTCAGGTGGCAATTGTTTGTATTCTTTTATTTTCCAAACCTGATTATACAATTTTATATTGAAAATATTTTCCTCTAAAAAATAAATAAAACTCATAAAACAACCTTGTAGGTACTTTTGACACATTGTGGAAATGGAAATCTGAAAAGGAGTCCTTTTCCAGCACCGGACTATCAAACTATAATAGTTATAGTAATGATACTTTCAAAAGCCAGAAACAACCCTTTGAATATGAAACAAACCAGAAAACTTACATGGAAACAGGGAAAGTTTAACCAAAAAACAATGTTATGTATGCATTACAAACATATTAAGTCATCAAAATATGCAACATCACAGTCACTTCACCATTTTAAAAAAAGAATACCTGAAAATATGTATAACACAAAAAGGGATATGGTTTACACCAAGCAAGATACTGCGCCATAAAACCAAAGTTTCAACAATAAAAGAAAGTATGAGTGGGTACCCAAAAATAACCGGAATGAATTTCAGGAGGCCGGGCATTCGTAGTACCAGCATCCACCTCTTGCAGCACCCTTCCCAAGTTAGTTTGCCGACCGGCGGCGTCTGCTAAGGATCTAGCGGCATGTTGTGAATTTCCCCAAGCGCTTCAAAATCATTCCTTGTTTTTTGCAATGTCTGACTTGAAGGACCTTCCACATCCATAAAATCATTTCCTTTCAAGACTTTTCATACGGGTGAACAGAAAAAAGTCACACGGGGCGAGGTCCTGAGAATATGGGAGGTTGAGAAGCGGTGTCATGCCAGGACAGTGTCTGCTGAGGCATTGTTGTGATGGAACTATCATTCCCCCTTTCCCTCCTATCGGGGCATTTCTGCCTTACTAAGTTTCGCAAGTGTCGCAAAATTCTCCGGTAAAACACCTAGTTAACAGATTCACCAAGAGGAACAAACTCTGAGTGATCAATGCCCAAATATTTTTGTGTTCTTCTTCAGTTGAGGAGGTTAAAGGTCGCCCAGAACGAGGTTGCTCATCGATCAAAAAATCACCAGTCTTAAAGCGAGAAAACCACTTGCAATTTCTTATTAGCATCTTCCTTGTAAGCTCTCTGAAGCATTACTAGAGTTTCTGGCACAGTTTTACCTAAAGCAATAATTCACAGCCCCATGTTGTTCTTTCATATCAGACATCGAAAAAAAAAAAAAAGATTTTGAAGTGCTTGGAAAAAATATTTGCAGCAGACAATACCAGTCGGCAAACTCGCTCGGACGAGGTGCTGCAAAGCGCTGCTAGCGGCGGAAGCTGGTACTACAAACAGCCCGCCTTTCAGAAATTCATTCCGGTTACTTTTGCATCCAACCTGGAACGAATCACTGCACCAAAAGCTTTCGATATATGCCATTTTTAAAAAAAAAGATGGCAACCAGTCAAAGAGGCTCAATAGACCTTATGAAAAATTGTTTGGTGATCTGACAACACTGAGAGCGTCGCCATTTTAATGTTGGCAAGCGTCGTCGGTACCAAAGCACGGTGGAGGCATCAGAGAGAGCCGCACGGGCAGTGTACGGTAGCGCAGCAGCTGTTTTCCGCCTTCTGACCATGAAATGTGGACAAACAGTTTAAGCAACCTACCGCAACTGTCTGATGAAGCTCTAGGAGGCCTGTGCACGCTGGCAACAACCTCGTCGAAGCAGCGGAGCAAGTCCTTCGCCTTTGCTGTACAAGCTTACACACTGCGGGTTGTCGCCAGCGTGTGCACAGGCCTCCGAAAGTTTCATCAGACAGTTGCGGTAGGTTGTTTAAACTGTTCGTCCCCGTTCCATGGCCAGAAGGCGGAAAACACAGCTGCCGCGCCATCACACACTGCCCTCCACCGTGCTTCAGTACCGAAAACGCTTGCTAACATTAAAACAGTGACGCTCTCAGTGTTGTCAGACTACCAAGCAATTTCGCATAAGCTTAATTGAGATGAGGCAATTTTCTCTGTAACATCAAGCAACATCAGCCACAGTGTGTGCCCAAATAATGGCAGACTTTGATAATTGGTGCTGCAGCTACCATACTCCATTCACCTCTAAGCTGAGACTGTGGTGGAGGCTACGTCCTCGTTAGATTAGTCATACGCCTCTCTTTTGCCACATCATCACGCTCCCAGCCATACCCACGCGCAAAGAGTTGGGTCAGGTGATAAAAGCAGTGATGTGATTGGTCATAGCCATTTTGGAGCAGCTGTTTGAGCAGCCAAAAGTTCATTTTGGAGAAGCAAAAAGAGCTCTTGGAGCACAACCGCACACTTCATTTTCATTTATATCACTGCAAATGTGAGGAGAGATGGCAAATATTAGGAGAACAAACACCAGCTGTTTAGTTGCTTGTGGAAGCACCAGACACGGCAACAAGACAACGACTGATGAAGAACAGCGCAAACGGCTGTGGACGATGATTTTAGGTACGAAATCCCACTGAAAAAATGTTAAAATACAATCATTTTGAGCACCTAGATTTATGTGTCCTTCAAGTTCTAAGGGGGGTTGCAACAAAACTGCAACTCTTAATTCGGAAAAAAAAAACCCATAAAAAATAAACCTACAAGAGTCCATATATACCTTCTTGCACCCCGTCTCGCTCTGGAGGAGTACCTTTCCCCTTAGTACGCAGGTGTGCTGCGGCGAAGCAAGACACGCAACATAGCGACGCCTAATTTGCAATTGTTGCTTCACTGCATTACACCACGCGGTGAGAAGCGCACTCAACAAAGCTAACTAACCCACCAGAACAGACCACGAACACGAGACTTGTTGTGAAACTTCTAAGCACTGTCAGTGCTTGGTGCGAAATCAAATCGAATAGTATGTTATTTGAGACAATTATCGAAAGTCCTGAAAACCCGCACGAGCCTACACTAACGATTCGCCCCGGCAGCGAGGCCTGCAGCTGTTATATTTTCAGTATTACTTAATTGAACTTAAGTTCTGGTGCAATGTTGGTGCAAATTCCTCACATTTTGATCAAATGTAGCAAGTGTAGCAGAATAAGCACTTAGGCACAGTTTGGCACAATTGGCGCAGCAATCACATCACTGGGTGATAAGAGGGAGGCGGCTGATTGGTCCGGCAGGGTGAACATAGTACAGCTGCTGCACACTTTTGAAAAGGGTCTATTCAAGGGTAGCTGACAAGCTGTTGTTGGCTGCAATACAAATAGCAGAAGCGCATACTGCAATGTTCATTTGTCTCCTATAATTTTGATATAGCCTTTGTCCTTCTCATGGGCAACACTGGATCCCACCGCTGCCGGCATGTCGTGGTCGAGACAGGTTAACGACGACAACTGATTCATTGCATACAATACGTGGTCCTGTGGGTTGTCGGGCTGGTGGCATCCATTACATGGTGGGCCTTTTCTGCTAACCCTCTTTCGCATCTTTTTGCTGGTGCTTGCCACATGAGGTGCTGTGCTCGGCGGTGGGCACTGGTGTTTCCCACTACAGTTCTAAATCACTATAAAAAAACAAAACAAAAAAACAGGGTGACAAACCTGTAACAATGTAGCAAACAGATTTGTTTTAGGCTGGCTTCACACGAAAAATCTTTTTCAACATTTTGACATTGCAAGGCGAACAGAATTCTGGAAGTTTCACAATCTAAACCAACAAGCACGCCCCCCAAAGGATTGAGGATCCATTCCACCGCCTGGCCATGGTCTGACGAGCAGCTGAAATCTCGTTACATCTAGAAGTAGCAATAGCTGCATTTCCAGTCTCCTGAGTTCACGAGCAGCAACCGCTGAAATAGCAACATGCTATTTCTGGTATGATCACTATCCAAAAATACAATTAGTTCATGCTGCATAGACCCAAACTTTCGGAGTGATCACTTGCAGCTATGCCTATGTCTTTTGCTGATGCACGTAGAACCATAAATTACAAAACTAGAAAAAAATAAAGCAATCAAATTTTGTTGTCAATTAACCTTCTGATCCTGCAGTGATAATGAAATTAAACTACAAGCATATACAGGTTCATTAAAAAAATATGTTTAATATCTATCTTGAGTGAATTGTTATATTTTTATTGTGAATGTCCCATTCTTGCAAGCACATCTAATGCAGTCGTTGAAATGTGACAGAGACATCTTGGGACATTTGGGATACGAGTCACCTTACCACGGCCATTGCTAGCCTGGCTGTAAGCATGCCAGTTGACAGTGTCACCAAATACTTCACCAGGAAAAATACATTTGTCTCCATTCATTTACGCCGGCGCACCCACACTGCCAAATGTTGCTCTCCTAACGGTGTAGACACCACGCATCTGAGAGTATGCATGAGGATCACACCGTCCACACTGTACAGCAGTCATGCCGCACCAAGGGAGAGGGCTGCCATGGGCACGCCGAGATACCGGGTTTGCCGAGACAGCAGAGGCAGCTGTCTCGACTAGTGCTCCAGGTGTCCACAACCATAGACGGGAACAGTCGTCTATTGTTGCCATCAACTGTCCCAATAGGCAGATCTCACTAAGCAATCCACGCATGCGTGATGCCGCTATAACTTTAGTTCACAGGAGGCAGTGCACGAGACAGCTCGTGTCGTCTCGTCACGTGCAAAGCTCCAGCAGATTCTCCCACATGCAGATTAAGTTTCTTTGATGCATTGTGGCAGCAGCGGCTTAATGAAACTGGCTGGTGAGATTGGTCTATTCAAAGGCAAAAACCCTGAGGCTGCTGCACATCCAGTCGTTCCAACCATGCAAAGCCTCTTTGTGTCCAGGCCATTGGGTTCTCATGGGGTGAGATATTTTCATAGTAAAGTATCTGGTGTCGTCATGTCACACCCTGGTGGTTTTCAACACCCATGGGCTATAAAATTCCTCTTCACTTTCAAAGAATTCTGTTATATCAGAAAGATGAGAGGTTGAAAACAGGGATGGAGAAGAACGTCAGAGGAAAGGAGTGGTGAAGCAAAGCGACTGACCGAATCGTCCTAGGCGAGCCAACGCAGGACACCTGTTTGTGCTGGGCGTGGGCTGGGGTGGTGTGTTGCCTAACGTGGGTGGCCTTTGAAGGAAACCTAGCCCGCGCTTGGCTCAACTGCCAAGACCCCAGTTTCATCAGACACGGGGACACCTAGCACAGCCAGGCTTGCAGGGGGTCTGAACCCATGCCGGGCTCGGGGCTCATGGTGATTGGTGACACCACTCACCGAACACCCACAAGCGCACAAGTCTCCTGTGGCAACGCAACCCTGTAAAAAGGCATTCAGTACATGAAGTAGATACTGATCAAGCCAAGCGAGAGATACACTTCAGCTGAAAAAAAAATTAAGGCTCAGCTCAGACATATGATAGATGCCCAAGTGCAGTTGTCTGTCAAAACCAATGCATTTTACATGCTTTAAGTGAACTAATAGTTATCATAAATAAACTCAAAGCTACAAAGCAAAATGTACCCAAAATACTGAAAGCTGAGCTAAAGTATGCACAGCTTTCTTAACCAAAATACCTAAGAATGCTTTTATTTCACTTGTCTTTCTAATTAAGTGACATCTCTTTTTCAGCTACAAATGGAATGTGCTCATGTGAAACCTATAACTCCATGCTAAATCTGGGTCATTCCTCCTCTGCAGTGTGCTGGCTTGCTCAAAATAAGATGAGGTGGCCTTATCTTGGTCTCAACAAAAAAAATTGTCGAGGCTAGTGCTGCCTTAGCAAAGCTTTTTCTTGAAGCTTCCTTAGATAGACCGACTGAGTTACTTTCGAACAAACCAGCCAATAAATAGATTATGGACAGACAGAATCAAGATTATACATTCCACTGAAACGAGTAGCCAAGTGAAATCACCAATTAGCTGAATGCTCAGGCGGTTGTAACCTGCCAACTCAGTAGCCTTCAACAAAAACTCTTTTCATTGCATCAGTAGGCAAAGTAGATGTGAAACACGTGCACAACAAAGACAGGCATTGTATGATGGTTCCCACATGAATCGTAGCTGGCGTCCTATGACACTGTGACATGGCACGTCCCGATGTCGCATTGTGGGGAGCTGGCCGACGCAAGCAGAAATTGCAACCTCATATTTTGGTAATTTCACTGCAGTGTCAGGTGTATGCAGTTTGAATGTTTTTGTGTTCTGCGAAGCTACTGCAAGCACCATGAGTGACAAGGAAGGTGTTGTGATATCACCATCTCAACTACAAACAAACAAAGCATTGCAACAACGACAATGATGCCGAGAAGCGGTGCTAAAATGCTGAAAGGTAGTGCATGCTTTGGTTTTGCTGCATAATCGGTTTTGTTTTAAAGTTCAGAAGGTGAAGAGGAATTGCAACAGTCAGGGTTCTCTGGGGTAACAACCGCTACGAAGTCACATAAGCACTGTGGAAGGTGTTAGCTGTGCCAGGGCTCACGTTTCATAATGACGCACTGTGCCTGTTGTCAGGCGCCCGTCACTATATACCTCAAGCAGTGCGAGAAAGATGTGCGTAGGTAAACAGTAACAGCCAGTCAAGCAGCACCAAAACAAGACCTGGAAGGATACATGGGCTCATCCAGCTTTGACACCAGAGAAGCCTGAGCCAAGCTGGGCTTTGAGTGGAACCTCAGCAGAATCCACGAAAGAGGACTAGACAAGCCTTCCTTCATGTACGTCACAAAAAGGTGCCTACCACACACTATTAAGTATATAGGAGGTCGAATTTGGGACGCAGTCTTCCCTCAAAATAAGCTTTAGTCACTTTCCATGATCCCGAGTGTTGCTTGGGGTCTCGTGAAATGACAGCCCCGGCAAGTTCTTGCCCACAGGTACCACGAAAAATGCCAAAAACAGCACCAAGAATACAAGAACGCACGAGAGGCTTATTTGCATTCACATTTTCTGCCTTGTATAGGAAGGCGACACACCCTTGTAGTGATAGCTGGCAACTGGCAATTGAGCAGGCATTATCAGTATACAGGAGGCTATGCTCCATGACGCCTATCCCTATCCTGGGGCCCTATGTTGCGCTTTTTGGATTCCCACGGTGACTAGGGAGAGGGAAGTGACGTCAAACACGCAGCAAACGCAGATTGGATGTTGATTGGTGAGAGTTGCTGATGACGAATTTCCGCAGAAGAAAACAAAGAAAAAGTGAGCTTTGTTTTCTTCTGCGGAAATTCGTCATCAGCGACTTTCACCAATCCACACTTAATCTGTGCTTGCTGCGTTGTTGACGTCACTTCCTTGTTCCTAGCCGCCGCGGGAGTCCACAAAGTGCGACATAGGGCCCCAGGCAGGTCAGTCATGAAGAGCTTGGCACAAACCATCTTCTGGAACCCCGGTGTTGACAAAGACATTTAAGACCATGTAAGAAGGTGCGAAATATGTGCCCAGTCCTGTTAAATGCCCCTGGTGCAGGTTAGGGTCAGCTGATTGGATACCAAGCAACGATGAACATGGCTTATATTATGCCGTACAGCTGGAGAGTTACGTGATACTGATCGACACAAAGCAGATAGAAGCATCGGCCGAGACCACAGTGGAAGCCCAGTGCGACATCTTTGATCGATTTGGACAGCCAAGGACACTTGTGTTTGACGACAACAAACCCATATTAATAGTACTGTTTTCAAGCAGTTTTTACAACAGTCATGTACATCACCCCACCACCCCTTTGTATCACCCGCAGTTCATCAGGTTATCCGAGCATGCAATATGTGGAGACAAGGGGGAATTTATGAGGTTCAACCTCACAGTTTTTGGCACCAGGCTTGCAAGCACTTCCCCGCTGTTGTTGAAGTTCCACTGCTGCAGAACCTCAGCAATGATAGGAAGTATTCTTCTTAACTGTTATTTGGCTACCACATCAGATCCTTGATTGATTTTTGTCTATATGCATTTGGACTCGTCCCCGCACATGGGAGGCAACCATCCTTTTGGTGTGGGACAGACTGTGTGGGCGCGCAGTTTAGGCCTATGGTGGATTCCTGAAATTGTCTGCTCACTTGATGGTATACGAATGACAACAGTAGGCACCTCAAGAGGACAGCACCAACACCAGGCAGATCAGCTCTGGACACAGCTTCCCCACAAGTGGGCCAGCCTACCTGTAGTAGTTTTTTGACGGAGAGGCAACAATGTTGGAGGTTCGGTGGTTCAATCATCAGGCTGCACCTTGGCAGCAGGAGACATCCAAAAAGCGCTGGTAGAGCGGCCAGGTGATGGGGTACCCTGATGGGAGACGAGTAGTGGCGGGGTTCACAGTCAGCGCGAACCCTGCCAACGACAAAGCAGAGGTGATTGACTTTTAGGTTTAGATTTCATTAATTATAGAGCAGAACATCAGAACTGAAGAACAAGAATGGCAAAGAGGTGCAAGCTCGGACTCGAAATTGCACTCGTAATAGTGCAAATAGTGTCTGTGACAATGTAACAAACTAGTAAAAGCCAATTATTAGATTCTGCTTTCCTTAACTTTTTTTAAACAAAACCCCAAGAAAGACATTAAGGGGGTACAGAATCAAAACTTGGAATATTTCCAGAACACTTCGAAATAAGTGAAATATGATCCACGATATCTGTAAATGATAATGGCACGCTTGTATTTTTAGCAGATGGCTATATTTTTCGTTCCAACCGACAGATTCTGGCGAGCGCTTCAAAAACAGCCATCGAGTCGGCACGCAAATCTCGGGATATTTACCCGTGACGTCACGCTCGCAACGTCACGGGCCCATACGAGGCCAAGGGTATAGTAATTACGATCGCCGTCACTAGGTGGCGCCAGCTTTATCGTCAGCGCGTTACAATTCTGACAAGTCGGAATGCCCGAGGTACGGTGTACTAGACCTGATACGTGCGCCAAGCGTCGCTCGCTCCCGCACGCCTCCATCGGACACGCCACACCGTGGTGTAGCTCCTGATGGGCCCGTGACGTGAGACATTCCAACAAAGCTCAGACCTCAACTACCAGGTGGTATTAGGACATTTTTTTATTTGTTTTAAAATTGCTTTTCTTGCATTTATAGACGAAAGACTGCTGTTTGTGAGCTGCTGTCATGAAGCAGACCATGTCTACACAAAGAAGTCGCTAAAATGTTGCTTCCGTACCCAGGGCCGTACCCAGAAAAAAATTTCGGGGGGGGTTTTCGAGGACAACGGCGGCCATTTTGTCTTATTTTCGCCTATGAATCATGTGCATCGGTGGCATATAATGGAGAGTTATAGCAAACCGAAGAACCGGTCCCGGTTTGGTACCCGGTAGCCGACCGGTGCCACTGCGCGTGCGCAGAGGTGGAGATTAAAATCGGCTGGCTGCAAGTGCACCGACCAGGGCCGTACCCAGAAAAAAATTTCGGGGGGGGTCAGAACCCCCTAACCCCCCCCCCCCCTGGTTACGGCCCTGTCCGTACCTCATTAAAGCAGAACGAAAAACTACTGCTCTCCCATTCTTAATATTTTTTTTAACAGTAGCTATAGGAAGACTACAATAATAAAAATACCAGAACACAACACTTATCTTCTAATACACACAAGTGATCAATGAGAAATGATATTGGAAAAACTTCCTATCCGAGGAAAGTTTGTCATAATTGAGATAGTCGCAATCAGAGAAAAATGTTGACTTAATGGCAGCTGTTGTGGTCACAGGCATTTATGATGAAAACGTTTTCTTAGAAGAAAAATCGAAAGAGAAACAATTAATTTCACAGCACTGCGATTCACCGAAAGCGCCCGTCTAGAACGGAGGAGATGCTAGCTCGTCCGCGTACGGGCAGCCATCGATAAAGCTTCGTGTCGCATGCTGGTGCACGCTCGTTCTTCAGCATATGGTTTAGAGCGAAGAGGCCAATGAAGACAGCGGCCGTATTGTAAACACCAACTTCTTGGGAGGCCGGAGCTGGGTGGCCATCCTGCGCACTGACTATACTCCATGCATCCCTAAGCTGAAACTGTGGTGAAAGCTACGTCTTCAATGGACCAGTTATACATCCCTCTTTTGCCACGTGATCACACTCCCGCTCATATCCATAGACCGAGGACTGGGTCAGGTGATGAAAGGGAGGCGGCTGATTAGTTTGGCGGGCAAGCAGTTCCCATTGCAGTCTCAGCTCAGAGCCGTGTTTAGAGAGTGTTTGGTCAGTGCTAGGCACAAGCAGAGCCTGGGCATGCACCTGAAGCAGAAAGTGGGCTTGACATTCTCTCTTGACCAACCAGAAGCCTAAAAGAATCCCTAGCGGTAGTAGCGAGAAACTGTTTTAACCATAGGTATATGTTGGTGCATGGTTTCGATAAGCACGTAAGTGTGAAATGTAGTGACCCTTCATGGTTTAAAATAGGGTGCACAGGATGTTACAATCATGATCATGCAGAAAGATGTAAGAAACAAATGTGCCGCTCAACTCTGTTTTGCTCGGGGAGAGTGTGACCGCTCAGACGGTAGATTGCCGGCCTTCGGCGCACGGATTATGTCGATCATTCCGCCAGTCGCACTCTTTCACCATAATTTTGGATGACGTGATTGAAACATCACATGTACCACATTTTCAGTCACCGAGAGTTACTCCGACGCACTTATGAATTTTGTTTCTCGCAACCACCGCCAGGGTATTATTTCCGGCTTCTGATTGGCCACATTTGAATTTGTGAAGACGCCCTGGAACACGCCCAGCCTGCTTTCGGCCAATGGCACTTCCTCATTTGTCTCCTATACTTCCCAACGAATGGCCAAACTTTCTACATATATGGGTCTGTCTCAGCTTAAAGGGCAACTCCGCTTCTTTTCCAGTAGTGCAAAACTATACAGTTCTCTGTGTTATCATCTACAAAACCCCCATGGCAAATATTACGACGGAATTCCGCCTAGAAGTTCATTAAAATCGCTGTCAAAGTTTGACAAGCACGAATCCGCTGGTTTTGGATGAGACGTGCGGGCCAGACAACACTGCCCGGCTGCATTTCCGCTTCCTCCAAATTCCTTCTCCCGGCTTGTCCGCGACGTCATCAAGCATGTACAGCTTCGTTTTTTTCAATTTTGTTTTCTTTCCCGGGGAAAGCACGGGTAGCGCCAGCGCCGTGAAAGACGTGAGTGACGCGCTTGGCTGGCCCGGCGCTCGACTATTGATACTACTAATAAGCCGATCGCCTCGTTGAGCGCGGCTTGTGTTACATCTCATACTTTTGAATACCAAGTAAAAGGAGGAGAGGGAAGCTGCTTTTGTAAGAATTTTGAGTGACAGGTTAATCTTCTATAATCTTCTGGGAGGAGAATAGCGACGCCTGTGCTAATCCAGGAGGCACAAAGGAGGATCCTGATAAGAGGGGAGCTCCTTCTTCCCTTGTATATCACGTGGGTGTACATGTTTAGTGATGCTGAATATACAATGTTGTCCGGCTTTGCCACCGTTTCGGTTTCGGCTTGTAATCATGGCTAGAGTAAAATTACACGAAAAATATTTTATTTTTCGCGAAACAAAAGATTGGGGATTGTTTTTGAGTGCTTCAAAAAGCAAAATCGGCCACTATCTCAAAATTTTTGAAATTAAGTGGAGTTGCCCTTTAAGGGTGAACGGAGTATAGGGCAGCGTGTCTTAATGCAATGAAATTTCGTAAAGTCCAAAACCGGGTACAGCAGAGCGACCGGCCAAGGGGAAAAGATCAGACGGTTTGAAAGGCGTGTCTTGCAAGGCAGACTGGTAAACTGAACAATCACGGGCGTTGGAACACTGTGAAGAACATCAGGGGCTTATTTACTGTCCTAAAAGAACTGAAGGAACACAAGTGTTGGAACACTGCAAAGAACCTCGAAAGCTTATATATTGCCTTAAAAAAAAAAATGAAAAAACTGAACGAGCACGAGCGCAAGAACGTTGTGAAAAACCGCGGGGGCTCTTTTTGTGCCCAGAAAAGAGTTAAACAGTCGAAAAAACGGGACGGGCCGACAGGCTCGGCCAACGCACCAAAATATAGCGGTAGCTGACGCGCCGAAATATAGTGGTAGCTGACGCACCAAAATGTAGTGATCCTCTGGTGGAGAGGCGACGATGATGGAGGTTCGACGATCCGGCTGTTACTTGGCAACAGGAGACATCCAGGAAGGGCCGGTAGAGCGGCAGCGCTATGGGGTGTCCTGATGGGTGACGACGCAGAGGCGATTGACCTTTAGATTTAGGTTTAATAAATCATAGAGCAGAACATCAAACCAGAAGAACGCAAACGGTGAAAGAGGCGAAAGTTCGGGCTCGCGCTGGCGCTTGTAAAAGCACAAATAGCGCTCGTGACGACACAACAATCTAGTAAAAGCCAATTACTACGCTGCCACTGAATCTCAACCTGCTACTGAGTTGGAAAGTTCGCGCACTACGTACGTACAGCCAGGAGATACAACCACGACGGGTGCAGCTCAGACATTCAACCAGTCCGAGATTGATCAAAACAGTACGGGCGACACAGTCACATACCTCTGAGCATGTTTACCCTGCCGATCCTCGGTCCCAGTGTTCAATGGTTCAACACGATCAGATATACAACTAATCATTTTTTTAAAATATTCTTTGCAATAAAATAGGTCAGAAAGATATCCTCACCTCAGTTCAGCAAACACCCACGCCGCTTGTTGTTGTTATGGTGCCACAGCTACACGCTACAACCCACCACGGTCCACGGCTGTCGGGACCAGTGTTGCTGCGCGCGCTGACAAAATGTTTATTCCACCAATTTACGCGAATTGCACAACATATGTGATCTTGGCGGATCTTAAAAGATCACGAAAGCTAAGGAAGCATGTCATTTATAGTCTTCCAGTAGTTATCCAAGTTACTAATATTATTTACGACTGCCTGCACGTGAATATCGGATTCGAAAGTGAATACCACCCTGTCGTCACCTGCAGAAAGGCGGTCATTCCACAGCGGTTTGGGGTCGTAACTCGCCTTTTGGGGTAGTCAAAGCCTCCAAAGCGCCATTTGACCACCCAGGGTAGTCATTTTTTCTTAGAGTGTAGTACACGTCATGACCATTAAAATTAAGCCGCAGCTTGTTTTGCAGTGAGTTGGAGAGGAAGAAAAACTCGATATTTCGATCATTTTGCGTGTAGAAGTAAATAAACCGAAACAAAAATGGATGCCTGTTCGGCATTCAGTAAACATTGAAGGTTTAATATAAAAGTTATTTGGCAAAAGTAAACAGGTCATCTCATGGTGCTTTTAAGCGCGCGGCTGTGCTGCGGCGAAGCGAGTTGCGAGATTGCCGCGTCTATTCCGCGGGTATTGCTTTTCCGCAGTGCGCCCGTGCTTGAGGAGAAGCGCACTCAAGGAAGCTAACCCACTGCAATCAACACTTCGAAAATAATGAATATTGCAGTTCATTTGGAAGCGAATATCAAATAACATATTCGAAACAACGATTAAAAAATTAAAATATTCGCGCAGCCCTACTCTTTGCACATAATGCTTTGGTTTAACAAAAAATTGTACTTAACTTTTTGTGGCATCGTGAACGATGACATGTGCCAGACGCTTTCAGTTTCCTAAAAAAAAATAGTCAGAGTGCAGGCGAGCTGGTGTAAGTTGAACATGATTGTAAACCTGAGACTGGGACAGAAAAGAGAACACAACAGAAGGTAGAAAAAGAGGAGGGAACGTCTCAAACTCAGCTGCAAAGTTTATTTCGTACACGCCTTATATACCACATCTCCAGCGCCGTCTCCACAAAAAAAAAAAAAAAAAAAAAAAAAAAAACATGACAAGAGGACAATGACATTTGGGTAAACCTTCTCTTATCTCCCTTGACCTCGGCTGTGAGACACTCACACAAAGGGTCACATTTTAGCATAACCTCCGCCACCCGGCGAACGTAGGTGAAATCACTACTGAACACAAAGAAAGGGTTTGACCTTCAAAGCTGCGTTTCCTCTAACAACTCACGTGGTCCAAAGAAACAATACTATACACTGCTAACAGTCGGAACTGGGGCCATCTCCAAAACTGAGAACGACATTGACCTCCTACCACGAACCACAAATGGCTAAACACTGCGACTTTCTCGAACAAGTCCAAGGATACACATATAAACAACGCCAATACCACAAAAAAAAAAAAGTAGAATTAGTTTACATTTCAGAAAGTCGCAGTGATTAACCATTTGTGGCTCGTGCTTGGAGGGCAATGTCGTTCTATGTTTTGGAGATGGCCCCAGTTCCGGCTGTTAGCAGTGTATAGTATTGTTTCTTTGGACTAAGCGAGTTGCTAGAGGAAACGTACCTTTGAAGGTCAACCCCTTTCTTTGTGTTCAGTAGTGATTTCACCTACGTTCGCTGGGTGGCGGTGGTAATGCTAGAATGTAATCCTTTGTGGGAGTGTCTCGCAACCGAGGTCAAGGGAGATAAGAGAATAATTACCCAAATGTCATTGTCCCCTTGTCATGTTTTTTTTTTCTTTTTTTTTTGTAGAGACGGCGCTGGAGATGTGGTACATAAGGTGTGTACGAAATAAACTTTGCAGCTGAGTTTGAGACGTTGCCTCCTTTTTTCCTACCTTCTTTTGTGTTCTCTTTTCTGCCCCAGTCTCAGGTTTACAATCATGTTCAGTTTCCTTTTCGAGAACTCCCTTTCGGCGTAGACACTGCGCAAATTGTGCACAAATACGGCCTTTGGAGCAGCATGTAGCAGGCTATTCATTCTGGCGCAGTTTGGTGCAATTGGCGCAGCAACTCCACCACTGCATCAAGGAAGGAGAAAGTGGGCAATATGCAGCGGAATTTGAGCAAAAATTTTATATTTTGCTCGGAATCGATTTTTGGAACCGCTTGATTATTCGGACTATTTCACGGTCCCCTCCATGTCCGAAAAATCTGTTAGCGACTGTATTTCCTGACCACTATGGCGCTTATCTTGCTTTCTCATCATCTCCAGGAGTTGCGCCGTTCCATCTACCTTGAAATAAAGTAAAAATGGACAAGCTCAATTTGATGTAGCTTTATGACTTACTCGATCTCTGGGGAGCCAGGCAGCCTTGCTGAAACTGGCGCTTCGACCCTGATAGCTTCTGGCTGTTCCATGCTGCTGCAAGTGTTAACCAGTTGTTATTAACGCTTAGAGTAGCACCACCGAACGCACAGTATGTAGTTTGTGCTTCTAAACTATGTAAAAATAAATATTGAAAACGTGTCATCAAGCCTATGCCAGACCCTTTGATGTTGGGGAAGTCAAAATGCCCTTAGAAAAATTGTTATACCGCAAGCTCCCTTTTCCTTCCCCATTCAAAATGATTTTTATTTTTTACTTAGGCTTTTGCCTGTTGCGCACTCTCCGCTTTCTTTAATATAATCCTTGCAAAAAGTCAGCCACTCGCACTAGCAAGCCCAGGCTGTCCAGGTTTCTGGAGACGATGTCGTCATAGCAATAGTACTGGAAGATTTCATTTTTCAATAGGAAAACGTTTCCTTCTCACTTAGGAAGGCATTCCTCACAACCGATTTCGCCACTTCTTACTTTGTATGGAACTAACGAAATTCTTAGCAAAGCTTGATTGATTGATTGATTGGGGTTTAATGGCGCAGCAGCGACCAAGGCTATAATGCGCCAACAACTAGGACTATTGCTGAAATCAAGGTTAAAGAGAAGAAAGAGCTATAGTAGCTTGTAATTTAATAAAACAATGATCATGAAAGTACAAGCGCATAAGATGTGGCAATGAATACGACAAACTATTAAAATTATAGCTGGTTCAGGAGTCTTATATCCTTAAGAAAGTTGAAAACACACTTGTGTGGAATCAATGGCTCATCGCTGAGTAAAATGGCGAGATGTAATGGTGTATGCTCTTGGTAAACCTTAGCAAAGTGTCTGTGGCGTTCTTGGTCATACAAAGGGCATACAAGTAAAATGTGACAGTGTTCACACTCTGGAGCATCCTCCCCTCGCAAAAGGTGCCCATGGGTAAGACGTGTATGACCGATTCGAAGTCGACATAATATCACCTCATAAAATCGCTCACGATGACGTGCACTCTCCCATTCTTGAATTAAAGGTTTTATGGCATGCAACTTATTATTAATTTCTTGGTTCCACTCCTCTTGCCACTTGCACTTTGTACATTTTTTCAGGGCATGTCTATAATCTCTGTAGGGTATCTTGTGCAGATCCACTTGTCGATCCTTAGCAGTGCTCGCTGCACGGTCAGCATCCTCATTCCCAGGAATTCCTACATGGGAAGGTACCCAGCACAATGTTATTTCTTTCTTCCTTTTTGATGCTGAATGTAACCGGTTCCTTATTTCTAGAACAAGTGGATTTTGAACATCCCCCATTGTGTCCAGAGCTCGTAAAGCACTAAGTGAGTCAGTGTAAACAATTGACTTACAAATCTTCTTTTAAGAATGTGGTCTATGGCAAGGAGCAAGCCGTAAAGCTCTGCGGAAAGAATACAGGCATTATTCTTAATTCTCTGGACACACTTCACGGAAGGCCCTACCACTGAGCAGCCTACATAGGAATCAGTTTTGCTCCCATCAGTGTAGAAACTTGTGAAGTCTCGGTACTGGTCTTGGAGTTCGAAACATTCTTGTCTCAGAACTTCATTAGGGGTTTCTTTCTTGTTGTATTTTGTTAATTTCAACTCACAGTGGATGGGCATGAGGTCCCAAGGAGCTACTGAGTTCAAGCGCTGCACAACTGAGGGTAGCACATCCAGCCCTACGGACTCAGCAGAAGAACGAATTCTCATGGCGAGGGGTGGAACAAATGAAGGCTTGTTTATGAAAGTCTGCGCATAGTGTACTTGTTCTATGCAGTCCAGGGTCGGGTGACCAGGAACAGACCTAATTCGCAGAGAATACATGAAGCCTAATTCAAACCTCCTTTTCTCCAGTGAGGGCTCATTTGCCTCTACATATAGGCTGAGTATTGGAGATGTGCGAAAAGCACCAGTGGAAAGTCGGAGACCCTGATGATGAATGGGGTCCAGCATCTTGAGAACCGATGCCCGTGCGGAGCCGTACACAATACAGCCATAATCAAGTCGGGACCGTACGACTGAGCGGTAGATGCGCAATAAACAACACCGATCAGCCCCCCAGGATGCGTGCGACAAGACCTTTAGTATATTAAGTGATTTTACACATTTCATTTTGAGGTTCTTAACGTGTGGAATGAATGTCATTTTTGAGTCAAATATAAGACCTAAAAACTTGTGTTCGTTCTTTACTGCAATAGGGACTTCATACATAGTTAAGGAAGGCTCAAGTAAAATTCCGCGGCGACGAGAGAAGCACACACAAACAGTTTTCTCAGGAGAAGGCCTAAAACCATTTACATCCGCCCATTTGACCAAATTGTTGATTGCAAGTTGAAGTCGACGTTCACAGATGGACGGATTACAAGATGAGACTGTAATTTGTACATCATCAACATAGAGCGAGTACTGAACAAATGGCGGTATAATACGAGAAATTGAATTCATTTTTACGATAAAAAGTGTAACGCTAAGCACACCGCCTTGTGGGACTCCATTTTCTTGCGAGAATTCTTTAGAAAGAGTTGCCCCAAGCTTCACACGAAAAGTGCGATCCCGGAGGTAACTATGAATGGCACCTAGCATTCTGCCCCGAAGACCAATGTTGAACAAATCCTGGAATATGCCGTAGCGCCAAGTTGTATCAAATGCCTTTTCCAAGTCAAAAAAGACAGAGAAGCAATGCTGTCTATTTACAAAGGCCTCTCGCACAGCAGTCTCAAAGCGGACCAGATGGTCAACCGTCGATCGAGCTGAGCGAAATCCACACTGGTAACGGTCAAGTAGCTTGTTTCTTTCTAAATAAAATATAAGCCTTTTATTTATCATCCTTTCTAGTGTCTTTGAAAAACAACTCGTGAGAGCTATCAGCCTAAAGCTAGATGCACAGGTAGGATCCTTTCCTGGCTTCAGCAGGGGAATTATGACAGCCACCTTCCAAGATGAGGGGAAGCAACCTTCAAGCCAAATGCGGTTGAACAAATATAATACAAGCTCAAGAGTTGATGGATGGAAGTGCTGAAGCATTTTGTAATGAATGCCGTCTGGCCCAGGAGCCGTCTGTTTGGCCCAGGAGCCGTCTGTAGTTCAAAAAGTGTAAATAATGAATTATAGGGCTCCTGCAAGCCAACTGACAAAGGAACTGCCTTTTTCTCTGCCTGTAGCTTGTGTCTCTGAAATGACGGAGTGTAATGTTGAGAACTTGAAACGAATTTGAAATGCTCACCAAGAACATTCGCCTGTTCTTCTAGGCTGGCAGGGCATACTCCGTTGTGGTTCAGGAGTGGGACAGAAAATACCCGGTAGGAGCCTTCAATTTTATGCACACGGTCCCAAACTTCCTTCGAGGATGCACTGCTATTAATTGAGGAAGCATACCCTCTAAAGCTTTGCCGCTTGGCTCGCCGTCTGATATACCTCGCTTGCGCTCGTTTTTTCTTAAAACCGATCAGGTTATTGGCCATGGGATAGCGCCTGAGAATACCCCATGCATGATTTTGTTCTTTCTTTGCCTGGCGGCAGTCTTCCTTCCACCATGGTTTTGGCCTTTCTGGAAGATGTGAGCACGTCATGGGAATGGCAAGCATAGCGGCCTGCAAGATGTGCTGAGTAATGTGCTCGGTGACATTGTCGATGGAAAGATCATCAAGGGATGAACATGCTAAAAGTGAGGCTTCTGTAAAGATTGACCAGTCAGCCTTTTCAAGCTTCCAACGAGGAGTGCGTGTTAAAATACCAGCAGGAGGATGGTTGAACTCTAAAATGAGTGGAAAGTGGTCACTCCCATATGGATTTTGGATGACCTTCCATAAAAGCAAAGGGTACAATGAAGGATGACAAAATGAAAGATCAATGGAAGTAAAACTAAAAGTTGCTGAACTAAAATAAGTGGCTTCTTTTGTGTTGAGCAGACACAATCCTGTCGAAAGAACAAACCGTTCAATGAGTGCCCCTCGAGAATCTCTTCTACAGCTTCCCCACAAAGGATTGTGTGCATTGAAATCACCTAAAATGATGTAAGGCGCCGGAAGCTGGCTAATTAAATTATCTAGCTCCTCATACTGCAGCTGATATCCCGGGGAGATGTAGACTGAGCAGACGGTAATCACATGGTCCAGCAGCATACGGACAGCGACGGCCTCGAGAGAGGTTTGCAAAGCCACTTCAGTGGACGGGACTATGCGTTGGACAACCACTGCAACACCACCGGAAGCCACAGAGGCGTTTAACCTATCTATCCTGAAGACTTTGAAGTGTCTAAGCACATTTGAGTGACTTTCCTTAAGGTGCGTCTCCTGCAAACAAAAGGCAGCAGGGCGGTGTTCATTTAATAAAAAGGTGATGTCGTCATAATTGGAAAAAAAGTCCACGACAGTTCCATTGTAAAAAAACAGACATGATTAATGTTAGGCAGTTAGCTTTTCACCAGAAAGTCACAAGCTTCGTGTAATGGTAGATCGAGCAAAACTAAGCCAGTCATAGGAGATGAATTTAGTAAAATGTGAAAAGGACATGAATAATGATTTAATGAGTCTGCAAGATGGCAGCTCCGACCGAACCTTTGGGGAAAAGCAATTAAAAATAAAGCCCCAGGCGAGGGATTCGCCAGTAGTCCTCTGGTTGGTCTATATGGAACTGACCTCTCCGACCTCCAAGGGCGTCGAGACTTCGGGCCGAGGCCACTGGCGAGGGAGTCGCCGTTACTCCTCTGTCTCGGCTGAACCCTAGGAGTAGGTAGAGCAATGGAAATGAGCAAGATATCTTGGTGTCGTGAGGTTGGTGTAGTGACTGAGGATGTAGGATGATGTTCCTGTTGAAAGAGAATACCAGCCTTGTAGAGTATAATTGTCACTTTGGTGGAACAATTGGTTTTTTGCTCTTGTGCTTGCCCTTGGGGACCTGCCACTTCATGTCGTCTCGGTCAGACGCAAGAGTGGATGGTTCGGCACCCTCCTCCATTGGTTCTGCCTCCTGGGCGGAGGCTGTTCTAGCCGGTTTAGAGAGGTTCTGGGCACGAGGAGGAAAACCCCGGCCCCTACCTCCACCAGCCGGAGGAGCAGAGGTACTGGGCAGGCAGTCGCCCAAGCCCACCTGCTCCTGCCCCTTGGGTGCTGGAGGAGTGGCACAAGAATCGTGCCGCTCCTTGGATGAGGACGCTCCCTCCGAAGAATTCGGTCGGGAGCGTGGTCCCTTCTCCTTGGAAGGAGACCGCGAAGCACTGATAGGTGCGGACACAGCCGACCCATCTTGGGTAGGAGAAACAGCCTGTGAGCCCTCTACACGAGAGGGGACAGGTTGCTGCCCCGTGGAAATGGTACAACTCTCGCTGGAGGGGGATGTAGGCCTACCAGACGAGAGTGAACGTCCAGGAAGCTGAAGCTTCAGCTGGGGTGTTGGGGACTGCAGTGGCTTCCTAGCATCCGGGAAGGACGTCTGGGTTGCCACCGCAACCCTCAGTGGTGCAGGTCCCCGCTGCACCACCAGTGCAAACACGCCCTTGCGCAAAGACGCGAAGCGGCGACGCGCCTCTGGGTATGAAAGGTTTTCTTTCACTTTAAGTGTAAGAATTTCTTTTTCATCTTTCCATGTCTTACACGATCTGGAGTAAGCAGGGTGGGGCTCTTTGCAGTTTACACAGAGTGTGTCGTTGGAACAAGAGTCTGCTGCATGGTCGGTTTTGCCACACTTAGCACATGTCGCTTTGCCGCGGCAGTTCTGTGAACCGTGTCCAAATCGTTGGCAGTTAAAGCACCTTCCGGGGTTCGGAACGTAAGGGCGAACTCTGCAGTAGAGGTATCCCGCTTTCACAGACTCAGGAAGTGTGGTGGACTCAAAGGTAAGCACGATGTGCCTAGTCTTCAGCTCTTGGCCGTCACGACGTAAGGAGATGCGCCTTGCAGCTACAACCCCCTGCTCAGAAAGACCCTCCACTAATTCGCTCTCAGACGCGTCCAGAAGGTCGTCCTCCGAGATGACTCCTTGGATGGTGCTCAATGTCTTGTGGGGTGTCACTGTAACTTTGTAGTCCGACACACAGTTGAGTGCAAGGAGCGCAGAACTCTGGTGGCTGGTCTCAATTTCTACAAGCAAATCGCCAGATGCCAGCTTCTTAGCCTTAAAGTTCTTTCCAATCACACCCTCTAGGACCTTTGCAACAAGAAATGGTGACATTTTCGAGAGTTGTTTGTCGCTTTCAGAGTCGAGTACCAAGAATTTTGGGAATCTAGGTGGAGTAGTGTGTGTCTCGTGCGAGGTAGAAACTTCGGTGCGACCCCTTTTCGGAGGCCGATCAAGAAAAGATTTTTTGTGCAGACCCATAAGAGATGGGAGGAAAATTCAGTGCCCGGGTGCACCGCTCACCACGGATCCCAACAAGGGGGTAGGTAATGTGCCATAGCAAGATGGGCTTGGCTAACACAATTACTCTACCAGTGCTGCCCGGGCACTATACCCTAGTGTGGTTGCAGGGACAGGTCCTGTTTCCACTCAAGGTTGGCCCTTGCCGCCTAAGAAGGTGAAAAAGGAAGGAAGAGAGTGTAGAAGAAAAGAGAAAGAGGTGGGAGGAAAAGTGAAAGAGGGAAGAAGAGGGTAGAAGAGGCGACTGGCTGAATCATCCTGGTCGGGCCAAGCCAGGACACCCGTCTACGAGAAGCAGGGGCCGAAGCGGTGTATTGCCTCGCCCGGGAGGCCCCGAAGGGTCCAAACAAACCCCGGGCACAGCTCAACCACCAGGGTCCCCTTTTCCCCGGACACGGGTTAAGCCACGCACAGCAAGGCGTGGGTGGGTAAACCCACATAGCTCGGGGTTCGCGGTGGCGCCACTCACCAAGCACCTACCAAGGCAGGTGCCCTCTGCGTGCGGGTATGGTGGCCCACGTGGCTAAGGTCCGTGGTGACGCTACTCACCAAGCACCTAGCACATAAGGTGCAGGCGCCCCCTGCGGGGCTCGGGGTCCGTGGAGACGCCACTCTCCAAACACCTGCTTTCACAGGTGCCCCCTGCGGGGTTAGCAAAGCTGTTGCAAGTTAAAAAAATATTCGTGAATCCAGCCTCAGGTTCAAAAAGTGTTTAGGTTATGTTATTCTCTCTTCCTCATGTATAAAATCACAGCAGTCCATTTCAATCTTGCTCCAAAGCGCTAAAGGCACCAAAGCACTCCAAGCGAGATTTTCACTGCTGTGGTCAAAATTCCACCGCGCTTGCCCATATTGCTGCTAGTACTTTCCAAGATGTCATCAATATTCTCACCGCTCTCAAGAGGATCGCCTTTATCCATGTCGCGATAGGAAGCTTGCTCTTTCAAATGACCTAAAAAATGAAAGCCGTTTGCAACTCCCCGTAATGCCGAATTTGAGCGCAGCTCTTGAGGAGGAGGAGGGAAGGGTACTGGGGGGATCAGTTGACCTCGGAAGGGGGGGGGGGGGGTCACGTGACCTGGGCGATCACGTAACCTCGGGGGGAGGGGTCACGTGACCTGGGGGGTCACGTGACGATGACGTCATCAGTGATGATGACGATGACGATGCGGATGCCGATTACGTCATTGGCATCCGCATCACCATCGTCATCATGACTGATGACGTCATCAGTGACGTCACTGATGACGTCATCGGCATCGTCATCGTCATCATCACTGATGATGTCATCGTCACGTGATCCCCCAGGTCACGTGACCCCCCCCTAGGTCCTCCCGAAGGAACCCGAGGTCCTCCCGAGGTCCCCCCGAAGGAGCCCGAGGTCCTGGGGGGTCACGTGACGATGACGTCATCAGGGATGATGACGATGACGATGCGGATGCCGATGAAGTCATTGGCATCCGCATCGCCATCGTCATCGTCATTGATGACGTCATCAGTGACGTCACTGATGACGTCATCGGCATCCGCATCGTCATCGTCATCGTCACTGATGACGTCTTTGTCACGTGACCCCCCCCTAGGTCCTCCCGAAGGAACCCGAGGTCCTCCCGAGGTCCTCCCGAAGGAGCCCGAGGTCCTCCTGAGGCCCTCCCGAAGGAACCCGAGGTCCTTCCGAGGTCCTCCCAAAGGAACCCGAGGTCCTCCCGAAGGACCTCGAGTTCCTTCGGGAGGACCTCGGGAGGACCTCGGGTTCCTTCGGGAAAATTTACCCATAATGCACCGCGCGGTTACGCCAACGGCGACGGCGACGGCGATGGCGACGCCGACGCCGACGCCGCTCAAGCCGGAAACGGGCGCCTAAGAGCTGCGCTCTAAAAGAAAGGCTGGCCTCAGCGAACAGGTTGTGGGAATGCACACGAGATAAAACAAAAGGTAAAAATCAACGTGTTATTTATGTATGGTAAGCTAAGTTAGCTTCAAATGTTTCTTTGGCCAAAACTAACGGGGTGAAGTATATGAAGGCAGGACTGGACCTAGAATAGGATAGGTAAAAAAATTAACAAACACATGAGTAAACACCACAAAGATTGTAACTGTTCTGTGGTTTGAAAAAAAATTTTGCAGAAGCTATGGAAATAAATATAGAGTTTTCTGTTGTGTTGCATTTGCGCTCCCCCTCCATTGAACCTTAAAGTGGTCATGAATAGATTTTCAGCATGCAAACAATCAAGAGCTTGTTACTTTTGTTTGGTTTACCATAGCACAAGTAAGAGAGAACACTCCCTGTTCCCTCAAAATTGCGAGTGTGCTGGGTAACCATAATGGGGAAAGTGGAATACTTCCCGACCTGCAGCTGAATGTAGTGGCCACAGGAACTATGGTTGCGACGTGACCACAAGGGAAGCTTATTGAGTTCACCAACTTGAGCAATTATCTGCTAATATAAGGCTAACCTTTCCTAAATGTTGCCATTCTAATACAAATAAATGCATAAACAACCTCGTATCCTTGGCTTTCATTACACAAAGCTTTCGTGGCGCCCTCTACACAAAGTCAACGAAATGGTTCCTTCCTCGATTCCTGCTGTGTTATTGGCCACCAACGGACGAGCGTGACCTTCGGCGGTCAGCCGGGTTTCTTCATTCCCCCAATCCACACCCGTCCCAGTCCGAGTGAGCCCGACTGCGGCGTGACCTGGGGAGGAAGTGTCTGCTGCACTCACTTGCCCAAAGTGTGAAAATCTTTTCTTGGCCACAAAACGTTACAAGGATTGACTCTCCTTGGTGGTAACTAAATATACGGGCTTTAAGTATTCTAAATTCGAAAAAGAACCATGTGCGGACGAACGGCGCTCATTGATGATGCATTATCATGCAACGGCGCAACTGATACCAGAAAAGTCTGTGTGGAAGTCCGCACACAACAAAATTAGTCTTCCCCTCGTCACCATTCAGTTCGGTGGTGCCACCTATGCGCTGTAAAACGGCCAACGAGGCAAAGGAGTTTAGAGCGATACACCATAATTCCGTATGCGAGCCCAAAACGATACCGCCCCCATTTTGACTGTGCACTTTTGACTACTCGTTATGTGATCATACCAAATCTTGAAACATTTACGCTAAACCTTTCATGAGAGGGTTCCTTTAAAAAGCAGTAAAACCGTACTGTGCTTGGAGGCCTATATGGCGCCATCGCAAAGCTGTCTACAGCTTTGTGACGTAAAAGCCCTTTCTTGCGTTAACACAAAAGAGGAAAGCCTTCCTTGTCAGAAAGGCTTTCAGAAAGGCTCATTAGAGAATAGAGATCAATAAAGGATGGCCTGTGCTTAATACTTCGGTCAAATCTAACTGTAAAAAGTAAAGGTGCAGGACGAGTAGTCAAGGAAGTGTACAACATGGTGGCGGCCAGGGGAAGTGGAAGAGGTTCATTTTATTGCTCTAAACCCCTCTACCTTGTGGAAAACACTGCAGAAAAAGAGGTGCTTCGGAATATTCAATTGCCGTTTGAATGGAAATAGTCTGCGCATGGTAATAGTTTCTTTTAGATTTAGAATGCTTACAGTCAGAAAAATTAGGTACCGCTAAAAAAATATCTTGGGAAAGTTCCGTAGTGCCTTTTTAAAAACTGATGCCAATATTTCTTACACAGTTTACTACCAATCTATAACATTATGTGTAGGATCGACACAATGTCCCATATGGCGATTGCAATACAGCAATGCGGAACTGTAAATGGACTGTTTGGAAGTAAAAATATTGCTCCGCAAATGTCACTGCAATTTACACACGACATATCAAACGTCTATGGATTTGTGCCCTGCCGCTGTTTGGGTTAGGCGTAGCATTTTTTCTTCTTTTTTGCCAGCCGTCTTTCATGGCGCTCTTCATCACTTAGCTTATTGCGTGCCATCTGTATACATCATACTTCGGCCACTGCAGGAGAGCGCGAGTACGAACACTCATGCTCCCCACCTCGCCGTGCTTTTGGCCGATGGCGTCGTGTCACGCGTGACACCTTCGACCAATCAGCATCCGTGCTTTGCAGCTTCAGAGACTCTTAACACTCACTCAGGCCAGTATCTTAGACGAGTGCGGCACAGCTAACAAGAAGATGAAACTTCAGGCATCCTCATACCAGAACAAGCTCCTCCTCTTGGTGGAGCATCTGATGAGCTGGTTTCCGCATAGGCAGCAGCTCTCCGGATCTTCAGGAGCCTTGGGGTTGGATCTGGCACGTCGGCGTCCAGGCTTAACGTGTTTAAAGCTGCATCTATGCTATCTACAGCAGGCTGTAGGGTGGCTGCATAAAAAGGAATTCCAAATATTAGCTGAAATCAGCAAAGAAATGGAAGCTCACCATATGAGCGGATGATGTTGACTGGGTGGTAAGACCAAGCCTGCGTGACCTGTTTTCTTTGACGGACTGCAGCCAGCAGCTGGTACTGCTGCTTGTGCGGTGGCCAGTATGAAAATATTTTGTTTTGTTTCCTCACCAACCACCAGTCCGGAACCACATACGAACTTCCATCATCCAGGAAGTGGACGACGCGGCAGCTGTAAAAACACATTTGAAGTATTGTAATGCACTCTGTTAGTCATACTATCTACCTCATCCAAACTATACAAAATTTAATTTTTGAGCTAGGTATCTTCCTCTTGCATGCTCTTGTATTATCCACACACAATTAATTATGCTCTAACAAAATAAGAGAACCTTCTTTTGAAAACCTGATGCACAGGTCACCACCCCCAAATGCACAAAAGAAACGGAGCGCTAATCATAGCCGAAACCTCACAGAACACTGATTCTACCGGGTGTCTCACTAAACATCTGCAAAAAGTTCAGTAAAAAATATGTCTCCACAGAAGTAAGATTGGTACCATATTAGTGAGTGTCAAGGCGCCTCTAAGCCGCTGAGAGTTAAGGACATTTGCTGCTCAACTGTGAGAGTTAAGCAGTGCACTTACAGTTTCAGAATACAGTGGAATACACCCAGGGGCAATCCTATATTGTTCGGTTGTCGGAGCTGCCTTTATAGGTCGCGGAAGCTCACCATGGGCCGTTAAGTGTTTTAGGATAGGCTGTGTCTAGAGTGCCCTCGGGCGGCACTAGCACCTACAAGTGCAGCACAAAAGAAGCTCAAACGGCGCGGGTATCACTTTTGATGCGTATGTGCACCACGTATGTGTATGCGTATCACGCATACTGTCGCCGCTTCGCGGTGACAGTATGCGGCTGCTAGTTACAAAACTATTAATTCACTTGTCCCCGTCGTACACGCCACTTCGCGGCGTCCAGCCAAGCGATGCAGTCCACCACTGCACCTCCGGAAAGGGAGTCCCATACAATTTAGTTCAGCGTAGTTTCGTCGACATTTCTTTTGTTTCGGTGACAAATATAAAAAAAAGAAATATAAATATCGCCAAATGTTAAAAAAAAATGCTCGAAAAAAATGTTTTATTTTTTTTTAATTTGGGGTTGACTTTGAGTCCGCTGCGTAGGAAGTGGAAACCTTCCACTAAACAGCTTCGACAAACTCATTTCGACAATTCGTTCTAAACGAGACTTTCGGACGGCACTTGAGGCGCGAGGGGAGAGACGTCGGACGGAACTTAAACGCTCTGGACACTACGTTTAGCGCAATATCCGTAACCCCAAAGAAATAACATCGTCGCCCCTGCGCATGCGCACACCCAAAACGAGCATTAGGCTTCGGCTTTGGGAACGAGCCCCAAAGTGGGTATGTCTAGCGCACTGATCTCAATGACAATTGCTGGATCGCGCTTCCCCGCTTGTTCGCTGCAGCGCGAGTGAAGCCACCGGACGGCCACCTTGCTTGGATACGATTTGCGGTTTTGCTAGCCTTTTGCTGCAGTGTTCCAGCGTGCTGTAGAAACGCTTTATACCCGTTCGTCGTCACTCGCCTAAGAAGTTTTTTAACACTCAGTGCACCGTTGAGACTTGCCGTTGTGAACACGTAGAAAAATTTACGAAAGCACACTACCACAGGAAAAAGGCAAAAATTTTCAAAAGCAAGTTTTGTCGGTCTGGCGGCGTGTTCAAAGCTTCCTTAGCACGCCGAAGTGCCGTGTCTCTGTGCCTTCGCACGCTTGGATACCGACCAAGAGGCGACACAGTGTGAATGTGTTTTGCGAGTGCAATGTGCTTGATGGCGTATGTGCCTCTGGATCAGCGTCTTACTTTACTCTGACGACTGTATACTTGTCGCACTCGCGGTCCAGAAACGTGCTTATTCCAGCGCCCATTAGACACGGAAGAGGCGGGAAGGTACGTCTTTTTTTCGTCCTTAGACGATTTACAGAATACTGTGCACAACAGCTCCTCATCACTGATCAGTGCTGGCTCATTATCAACCTACTTAATTGCGCTTGACGTTTGAGCACGGCTTGCCTAATTCTGATTAGTGAACACATTGCACACGACCAAATGGGCCACGTTCCAAAGATTTTCATTCTCGCTGTCTTGTGCTTTAGCTTTCAAAAACCCTCCTTGCTCCACAGCTTTGCTCGATTCGTGCTCCCATGTGATTCATTAGAGTAGATTTGGAACATAGCCATGGTTAATAGTACATAAGAACAAGTACAGATCTCCCCCCCTCCCCCCTTTATTGATAGCAACTCATCGGGACAGTTGGACGATCCAGAACTCCGTGGCCGATATATATATATATATATATATATATATATATATATATATACATATATATATATGTATATATATACATATATATATTGTGACGAAGAGAAGATCTACGGTGCGTTGGGGAAAAACACTGAGGCTGAGGGAAGACGAGGAGGAAGAGGTTCGTTCAGGCAGAGCGCGCGACTAGCTGGATTCCCAACGGCCTTTATCTCAACCTAGCTACCACACTGTAGATAATAAACCCCCATCAGTTTGTAACATCGTTTCCCTTACAATTGGTGGGGGTGCGGGTTTCCGCAACTATCCGGACTTCACTCGTAATTGTTCCTGCATCCTACACCACTGAAATCGATGCGGCGCCAACCGGTATCACGCCAAGGAGCTTCGCACGAGGCAGCGCAGGACACCACTCCTGACCAGGCACCTACTGTTGCAAGTGCAACCACTATCCTATGCGCGGGAGCCCTCCGTCAACGGCACCCAAAGTTCTTCAGCGGAATCGGTGACGATGACATTGAGGACTGGTTGGAGTCAGTTGAAAGGGTGAGCCTCCACAACAAATGGGATGACACCGTGAATCTCAATAACGTAATTTTTTATTTGACCGACGTTGAAAACCTATGGTATACCAACCATGAGTCAGAGCTGGTGACCTGGCCCCAGTTCAAAGCAAAGATCCAGGAAGTATTTGGAAAGCCTGCCCAGCGGAAGCTCGTCGCGAAGAGGAGATTGGCATCACGCACCCAACTGCACGATGAAAGCTTCGTTAGCTACATCGAAGATGTTCTGAAGTTGTGCAAGCGCTTTGACACCCGCATGATCGAAGATGAAAAACTGAAGAACATCATGAAACGCATTGCCGAAGATGCTTATCAGATCCTTGTCGTCAAAGCGCCAACGACTGTCTCTGAAGTCATCGACATCTGCCAGAACTTCTCTGAGGTGCGCCTTCAGCGTTTGCCAGCCAAACGCAAACTGGAACCTTCCGCAGAGCTGGCCAGCCTGACAACTGCAATCGAAGGCTCCGTCGACAAATGGGCCGAACTCCGATGCGTCATTCAAGAGATCGTACGTGACGAAGTGGCTCGCCAATTAGGAAAGCCTTCGACCCCTCCGGAGTCCTTTATCTCGCCTTCGATCAGAGCGCTAATTGAGGATCAAGTTAAAGCCGCGATTCCTTGCGCCGTTATGCCGCCGGCCGCGTCACCGCCGCTAGTGCCTCAGGTGCCAACGTATGCCGCGATGCTAACACGCCCGGTACCTGCTCGAGTCTTCCAACCCCAGCCGCCATTTTCTCCTCCTCGCTGGCAAGCACGCAGGGCTGACCAATGGAGGACGCCAGCAAATCGTCCCATTTGCTTTTCATGTGGCTATGTTGGGCATATCGCCCGTTTTTGTCGCCGTGGAAACTCTGAGAGTTACGCTGCCCCACTGCAAGCGCAGTATCGACCAGCTTTCGGTTCTGGTCGCCGCAGTGATCAGTATTCATACCAAGATTACACTGGACCACAACCACGGCAAAGGCAAGGCAGATCTCCATCTCCCAGGCGGTGTTCGCTGTCTCCCCTGCGACCACGCACTACATCGCCCATTGCAAAGGGAAACTGCTAGGGGCAGTTCCAAAGGCGAGAGCTGCAAATCCTTTCACATCTTTAAGTCCTCGTCCAGTTACCCGAAATATGATAGATATAGTTATTGACGGTTTGCGCACTCAAGCATTAATTGACACCGGTGCCGCAGTGTCAGTTCTTCGGGCTGACCTTTGTCGTAAGTTGAAGAAAGTCACAACCCCGTTTTCTGGTCGCCCCTTTAAAGCTGCTGGAGCATAAAATGTGTCCCGACCGGTGTCTGTACAGCACGTGTTGTCATTCAAGTGTGTTACTGCGTCCAATTACTGGTGTTGTCTTCCTGCTCTCACGACGTCATTCTTGGTTGGGACTTTTTAAAAGCAACAAACGCTGTTATCGACTGTGGACATGCAGAACTAGATTTCGCTCAAATCCACCTTCCCGATGACAACATTGCTGTGCACAAGATCAAATTATCCCTCCTTGATGACGTACAAATTCCTCCATTTTCGTCTGTTCCTTTACCGATTCAATCATCCAGAGTCTCGGCGCCTCATCTAATGGTCTCCCCTTCCGCAGTTTTTTTTCGTAAGACAGGTATCCTTGTCCCTTTTTCTCTGCTTCACCTTCACAATGGCACCGCATTCCTTATGGCTCTAAATATGTCTTCTCTCTCAATAATGCTTCCTGCAAATACAGTCGTTGCTTTTGCTGAGCCATACGAAGCTATCGAAGTTTTTGCTTTCAATAATTCTTTTTTTGAATATTGTTGTCCATTAGCCCCGCAGCAAGAGGACGAGGACCAGTTCTTGTTAGCGACTATAGATAACCACCTTGATTCGTCCCTAAAGGCCTCACTCCTTGCCGTTCTACGCAAGTTTAGCTCCATATCTGATCGCCCGCAATCCACCTTGGGACGTTCCACGTCGGTAGTTCACCACATCGATACGGGCAACGAGAATCCCCTGCGTCAACGCCCATACCGAGTTTCAGCGTCTGAACGAAGCGTCATCGATAACCAGGTCAGCGACATGATTGACAAAGGTGTCGTCACGCCCTCTACGAGTCCATGGGCGTCACCAGTCGTCCTTGTCAAGAAAAAAGATGGCACGATCAGATTTTGTGTTGACTACCGGAGATTAAACAAGATCACCTGAAAAGATGTATACCCAATGCCAAGAATCGACGATGCCCTCGACTGCTTGCAGGGAGCGGAGTACTTTTCATGTCTAGACCTCCGTTCAGGCTATTGGCGAATTCCTATGGCCTCCAACGACGAAGAAAAAACAGCTTTCGTAACACCCGATGGCCTGTACCAGTTCACCGTCATGCCCTTCGGCTTATGCAACGCGCCGGCAACATTCGAACGTATGATGGATGCAGTATTGCGCGGCCTCAAGTGGAAAATATGCCTGTGCTATTTAGACAATGTAGTAATATTTTCAAACACATTTCAGCAGCACCTGTGTCGATTAACCGCCGTATTGTCCTGTCTCAGCAACGCCGGCCTTCAGCTCAACGCAAAGAAATGTCGATTTGCAGCTCGGCAAATTAAAGTGCTTGGCCATCTCGTGTCCAAAGAAGGCGTTCAACCCGACCCTGGAAAAATTCAGGCCGTTTCTGAGATGCCCAGGCCAACCACCCAAAAAGAAATTCGAAGTTTTATTGGACTTTGCTCCTATTTTCGACGTTTTGTACGCGGATTCACATCCATAGGGGCACCGCTGCAGGATATTCTAAAAATATCCTCACACCCATTTTCTTGGATATCGCAGTGCGAGGCTGCTTTCAACCAGCTTAAAGATATTTTAACATCTGCCCCGATACTTCGGCATTTTGATCCTACTGCCCCAACAGAACTTCGCAGTGATGCTAGCGGCTTTGGAGTTGGGGCTGTGCTCGCACAAACCAAGACAGGGTTTGGCGACTACGTTGTTGCCTATGCAAGCAGGCGACTACGTTGTTGCCTATGCAAGTCTCACAAAACCAGAACGAAATTACACCGT
This sequence comes from Ixodes scapularis, assembly GCF_016920785.2. Lineage (NCBI taxonomy): Eukaryota > Metazoa > Arthropoda > Arachnida > Ixodida > Ixodidae > Ixodes > Ixodes scapularis. The sequence continues at coordinate 161,475,851 of NW_024609868.1, read as the reverse complement.
AACTGAAAAAGAATGCTTGGCAGTCGTCTGGGCAGTTGCCAAGTTCCGTCCATATCTTTATGGCCGAAAATTCAACGTTGTGACCGACCACCACGCGCTTTGCTGGCTGTCATCTTTGAAAGACCTCACGGGACGCCTTGGTCCATGGATGCTGCGGCTGCAAGAGTACGACTTCGTTGTTCTGTACAAATCCGGCCGCAAACATGGCGACGCCGATGGTCTCTCTAGATGTCCTCTGCACTCTGAACCACCAGACCTACCTGACACTGATGAAGACCCTATCACCTTATCGGCGTTAAACATTGACGACATGGAGCAAGTACAAGCAAGAGATCCTTGGATATCTAAAATTTCGGCTGTTGTCAGAGACCCTGCATCTTCCCCAAACCGCTCACTACAAAGACAGTCCAAGCATTTTCGCATTCTAAATGGCCTTCTCTACCGGCGCAACTATTCGCCCGAAGGCTGCCATTGGCTTCTTACCATTCCCCGTCACTTGCGACGTGAGGTTTTAGAATCCCTCCACAACGACCCAACATGTGATCACGCAGGTCTACTCAAGACCAACAATCGGGTACGCTCACGGTACTACTCGCCAGGGCTTTATGGAAGCGTCCAAAAGTTTTTAAAATCATGCCTCCCATGCCAACGCCGTAAGCGGCCATTATATTCATCTCAAGGCCTGCTTCAACCCATTCCGTGCCCAGAACGACCATTCGACCGTGTCGGAATAGATCTTTTTGGCCCACTTCCTCACTCCTCCTCTGAAAATCGCTGGATCATCGTCGCCATTGATCACCTAACGCGTTATGTTGAAACTGCTGCTTTGCCTACCGCCACAGCGGAAAATGTGGCCAACTTTCTCTTGAACCAGGTTGTTCTCCGTCATGGTGCCCCGAAAGAACTCCTCAGCGACCGCGGAACCCTGTTTCTCTCTAAAATCATCCAAGAGGTATTGCGAGCTTGCAGTGTCATCCATCGAACAACATCACCATATCATCCGCAGACCAACGGCATGACCGAACGCTTCAACCGAACACTTGCCGATATGCTCGCCATGTACGTTTCCCCCGATCATCGTAATTGGGACAAGGTTCTTCCGTTCGTAACCTTCGCCTACAATACCACCGTTCAAAGCACTACTCAATTTTCACCATTTTTCCTTCTTTACGGGAGGCAGGTCTCTTCAACATTAGATCGCGTGTTACCCTATTCACCCGATCCTTCTGAATGCCTTCCAGTCACCGAGATCAGAAATCATGCTGAACAATGCCGCCAGCTAGCACGAGCACGCACGACACACCTGCAAGGACAGCAAAAAAGCTGTCACAATGATACATCCCACCCAACTTCTTTCACACACGGCGATCTCGTCATTTTGTGGATTCCACAACGCCAACCCGGTCTCTCCGAGAAACTGTTATCAAACTACACAGGCCCATATCGCGTGCTTCGTGAGACCTCACCTGTAAACTACGAAATTGAGCCTCTCTCCCCACCTGCCGATCACCACCGACGTTCTCGTGAAACGGCCCATGTCAACCGCCTTAAACTCTACTGCCCCCCTACTGACCACACCTAATACCAGCTTCGCCAAGATGGCTATCTCTACCAAGAGGGCATTGTGACGAAGAGAAGATCTACGGTGTGTTGGGGAAAAACACTGAGGCTGAGGGAAGACGAGGAGGAAGAGGTTCGTTCGGGCAGAGCGCGCGACTAGCTGGATTCCCAACGGCATTTCTCTCAACCTAGCTACCACACTGTAAATAATAAACCCCCATCAGTTTGTAACATCGTTTCCCTTACAATATATATGATTTAAAGGTATCAACGCGCGACGCACGTTCAGAACTTTGGTGCGGCGTCGATTCTCGATCGGCATCCCAGCGTGCGAAGGCATAAGGATGCAGCCCTCGGCGTACCAAGGAAGCTTTGATCACGCCGCGAGACCGGCTACACTTGCTTTCGACGAGTTGTACCTTTAGATACGTACCACTTCACGCACATTGCACTTGCAAAACACACCCACACGGTGTCGATTCTTGGTTGGTATCCAAGCGTGCGAAGGCACAGACACATGGCACTTCAGCGTGCCAAGGAAGCTTTGAACACACCGCCAGACCGGCAAAACTTGCTTTTGACGAGTTGTGCCTTTTTGCTGCGACACTGCGCTTTTGTAAAATTTTCCACGTTTTCACGACTGCAAGTCTCAACGGTACACAGAGTCTTAAAAAACTTCTTTGGCGAATGGCGACGAACCAGTGGAAAACGTTTTTACAGCACGCTGGAAAACCGCAAATCGTATCCCAGCCAGGTTCCGCCCGGTTGCTTGACTTGCGGGAGCGGGAAGCTCGATCCAGAAACTGTCATTGAGATCAGTAGTCTAGCGTTTTACTGGCACGAGAGCGCCTACATATCAGACGCTAGACAAAGTCAAGCGCACGGGTCAGTAGCTTTGACAGCGATCCGTACGACGGAGGCGTCTATTTGCAACCGACAGTGGCGTCGCCAGAACAATATATTCGGGGGATGTTTCAACGTGCTAGTGCAATCACACACACACACACACACACAAACACAATACATATATATATATATATATATATATGTGTAAGTAAAATTTCGGGGGGTGTTCTGACACCTAACACCCCCCCCCCCCTCCCCCGGCTACGCGGCTGGCAACCGGGCACGCCCTCACTACAGTGGCTTAAAGGGGGTAGTGTAACGATCGAAACTGGAGAAGCGGCACAGCGTTGGAAGACGGCCGCGGGTGGCGCTGGTGCTTGCAGCACCGTCGTTCCGGCTATGGCTTCAACTTGGCCGCTTGGCCAGCTTGGCTCCGGCCAGCTCCGGCCAATTCGCAGCAGTCGACTGTGTTGGAAGTTGAGTGGGCGCTTTGTGTGCATGTCTTTCAACGGCGGGCGGCGTTATCTCGATCGCCTGTGATCATCAGGGTGAGCCATGGTCAGTAACGCGAAAATATGTTTCAACGTGATAGCCAACTACCCCGACAGACGCTGGACCAGACGAAACAGATTGGCGTGGATGTGCGATGTGGTGGTAGTGTTATCCGTGTTAATCCGTCGGGCGCGTCATCAAAAGGCTAGTTACGTCTCCGTGGTCAAAAGGTCACCGTGATTATGGAAGGTATACCGCCCATTTTCCTTTAATCTCCGTATGCTCCCAATAAGCCTCCCTGTGCTATGTTTTGGTGACTGTTTGTGTGACAATGCCTTGTTTTCTTTGTTCTTGTTACGCCCCCGCAGGGGGCACCTGTGAAAGCAGGTGTTTGGAGAGTGGCGTCTCCACGGACCCCGAGCCATGCGGGTTCGCCCGCCCACGTATGGCTGTGCGTGGCTTTCCCGTCTCCGGGGAAAAGGGCATCCTGGTGGTTGAGCCGAACCCGGGGTAGGTTTGGACCCTTCGGGGCCCCCCGGGTGAGGCAATACACCACTTCGGCCCCTGCTTCTCGTAGACGGGAGTCCTGGTAAGGCCCGACCAGGATGATTCAGTCTAGTCGCCACTTCTACTATCCCCTCTCTACTTTCACCCTTGTCTTCTCCTCCTTTTCACTCTTCTCATTTCTCTTCTTTCCTTTTCAACTCTTTTGGCGGCAAGGGCTAACCTTGGGTGGCGACAGACACCTTGTCCAGAACCACTCTTGGTTATAGAGACTGGGCAGCACTAATAGAGTAACGTCTTCAGCCAAGCCATTCTTGTTATGGAGCGTTACCTATTCCCTTGTTGGGCTCGGTGGTGGGGGGTGCACCACAGTTTCCGAAAACCCTCCCCTTTTATATGGGTTCCAAACTTAAACCTTTTGATCGGACCCCAAAAGGGGCCGCACCGAAGCTCAAGTCACTCCCGAAACATCCAAAGTACTCGAAAAATTTCCAAAATTCCTGGTCTTACACTCTGAAGAAGAAAAACCACTTGCCAAACTGTCCCCCTTCTTAGTCGCCAAGGTACTGGAAGGAATCGTTGGTAAAGATTACTCTGCAAAAAAGATGCCATCCGGTGATCTTCTTGTAGATCAGCACCAAAAAGCAAAGTGATGCCCTTCTTTCTCTCAACGCTGTGTCTGAATAGAAAGTAAACGTTACTCCACACCGCAGACTTAATACAGTTCAAGGAGTTATCTCGGAGGACGACCTAATGGACTCGTCTGAGGAAGAACTTGTTGAAGGCCTTTCAGACCAAGGAGTTGTTGCCGCTCGTCGCATCACCCTTCGTCGTGAGGGTGTAGAACGTAAAACGAGACACATTATACTGACCTTCGACACCACCACTCTCCCAGAGGCCATAAAGGCAGGCTACCTTCGGTGCCGTGTTCGCCCCTATGTGCCGAATCCCCAGCGGTGCTTTAAGTGCCAAAGGTTCGGCCATGGGTCACGGAGCTGCCGGGGAAGCGACACTCGCGCGAAGTGCTCCAGTAAGGAGCATGTTGCTGACAGTTGCGAGAGTGAACCGAAATGTGTCAACTGTGATGGCCGTCACCCAGCATACTCGCGCTCTTGTCCAAAATGGAAAGAAGAAAAAGAAATACTTACTTTGAAAACCACAGAAAACATCTCCTACCATGAGGCGAAAAAACGTTTCTCCTTCCTATCGAAAGGAGGGTATGCCGAGGTCGTGCGCAGGGGACCCGCACGACCCGTGATGGCATCGGCGGGAACACAGACCCCTCCAGGGGGGGTGTGTCTCCCGCCAGTGTCCCCTCTGAAACCCGCGGGTGCAGTGCCAGCTGCACTGCACTCCAACCACACGGTGGACGCTGTTCCCTCAACGTCCACCCTGAAGCAGGGGGCGGCACCTCCCGCCGCCCCTACCTCCCTGCCTCCTCGAGGCCGGGGACAACCCCGCGTCTCGACCCAGCAGAGACCTAGTGAGCCGTTAAGGCTACCAACCCCACCGGGTCTTCCTCCGGCTCCCCCTGAAGAGCCTATGGACGAGGGTGGACCCAAGTCCGGCGAGGAAAGTTTCCTCGCTGGATCTGACTCCTCTCTTTCTGCCACCAGTGACTCTACTGGCCAGCAGAAAGAGGCTGTAAAAAAGAAAAATGCCCCGCGCAAAAAAATAGATTTTAAGCCATTGTCACCTCATTTTACTTTTTTACCAGTTTTTATATTCACTTTTGCACTGGCTAAGCATATAGGCATTATGCAGTGGAACTGTCGCGGCCTTCTACGTAACATAGATGACATCAATTCATTTTTTGATGAGCTCCGTCCTGTTGCTATTTGCCTACAGGAGACGTACCTGACTGATTCGCACACGCAGGTTTTGCGTCATCAACAAGTTTTTAGAAAGGACCGCCATTCCTCAAACCCTTCGGGTGGTGTAGCAGTGGTGGTTCAAAGTGGAGTGGCATGTGCTGAAGTTCCTTTACAAACTTCACTCGAGGCAGTTGCAGTTCGCATCCTTCTTGACCGCCTTATCACTCTAGTATCACTCTACTTACCACCTAATGTTCCGCTGCATCTTCACGAACTTCAAGCACTCATCAAACAACTTCCCAAACCTTTTTTTAATTCTTGGTGATTTTAATGCCCACCATCCTTTGTGGGGAAGCTCTCGTCAAGACTGTCGAGGTGGAGTTATTGAAAGGCTTTTATTATCAACTGGAATCTGCCTGCTCAATAAGAAAGAACCAACATTTTTTAGTGCTGCCCACAACACTTTTACATCAATTGACCTATCACTATCATCACCATCTTTACTTTCATGCTTTTCATGGAACGTTTTAAACAATCCTTTTGGAAGCGACCATCTACCCATAATTTTAGAGAGCGTTTTACCAGTTTCATCGATACCAACCCGCCTTCCACGATGGAAGTTGGAAAAGGCCGACTGGTCTATTTTTGGTTTAGAAGCAGCACTTGATCCCTCCTTGTTTCTTCATATGACTCCCGAGGATGCGACGCTTTACGTTACAGAATGCATTATAAATGCTGCTTCCGCTTCAATTCCACAGACTTCAGGAAACCTTCCCCGGAGGTGCAAGCCCTGGTGGAATGAGGGATGTACTTCCACTCGGAAAAGCCAGAACAAGGCGTGGGGAACTTTTCGTCGCTATCCAACTTTCCGTAATTTGATAGAGTTTAGGAAAAAAAGAGCACAAGCTCGGTGGACGCGAAGACGGGCCAAGTGGGCTTCATGGACAAAGTATGTTTCATCCTTAAATAGTTTTGTTACTGCTAAAGAAGTATGGGATCGTCTCAAAAACGTTCGTGGGCAGTACCACGCTTTCAGGATTCCACTTTTTCCTTCAATCTCAGCATCTCTAACAGGACAAGCAGACTTTCTCGCAGAACATTTTCAGCATGTCTGCAGCTCTTCCAATTACAGTACGGAGTTTTTAAAGTACCGGTCTACCGCTGAGAAGCAGAAAATCACTATGTCAGGCTTCAACTCTGCTGCATACAATAGACCGTTCACAATGTGTGAACTGGAAGTTGCTCTCAGCCTAAAAAAGCAATCTGCACCTGGGCCAGACAGAATTCACTACGAGATGCTTAAGCACCTGTCTCATGAATCTTTGTCCCACCTGTTGTCCTTTTTCAACTACCTATGGGAAGCTGCTGCTTTCCCACATTTTTGGAGAAGTGCCCATGTTATACCTTTGCTGAAACCTGGAAAAGATCCCTCTCTGGCTACCAGCTACCGCCCCATAGCACTTACAAGCTGCTTGGGGAAAACTTATGAAAGGCTTATAAATCGCCGCCTTATGTTTCTTTTGGAAGAGAAAAACTTTTTTGACACTAAGCAGTGTGGCTTTCGTGCTGGACGGTCCACCATGGACCATCTGGTCCGACTTGAGACCGTCATACGTGAGGCCTTTGTACACCGGCAGCATTGCGTGTCGGTGTTTTTTTATTTTGAGAAGGCATATGACACTACGTGGAGGTATGGTATCCTTCGAGATCTGTACAACTGTGGAGTGCGTGGCCGTATGCTTCGTTGCTTGCAGAATTTTTTAAGTGAGCGTACATTTCAAGTCCGATTAGGCTCGACTTTATTCAATGTCTTCTTGCAAGAAAATGGTGTCCCCCAAGGCGGAGTCTTAAGTGCCACCTTATTTGCAGTTAAGATAAACAGTCTGGCTCAAGTTATACCGTCATCTGTTTCATACTCGCTCTACGTGGATGATGTGCAAATATCTTTTTCGTCTTGCAACCTCTCTAGTTGTGAACGGCAACTGCAGCTCACAATAAACAGAATGACCAAGTGGGCAAATGAAAATGGTTTTAAGTTTTCCCCAGAGAAAACTGCGTGTGTGCCGTTTTCCCTGCGACGAGGTTTGACTTTGGACCCAATCTTACAATTGAATAACATAGAAATATCGGTGAAGCAGGAACATAAATTTTTAGGCATGGTCTTCGATAAAAAGCTTACATTCAAGTCTCATTTAAAGGAAGTAAAGCAAAAGTGCTTGCGATCCTCAAACATTCTTAAGGTTCCGTCACATATATCTTGGGGGTCTGACAGACGATGCCTCTTACGTTTGTACAATGCTTTAGTTCGGTCACGTCTGGATTATGGAGCGATTGTTTATGGGTCGGCACGACCTTCCACTCTAAAGATGTTGGATCCGGTTCATCACCTCGGACTCCGGCTAGCAACTGGGGCATTTCGCACGTCACCCATATTAAGCTTGTATGTGGACACACATCAAATGTCTCTGGAAAAACGCCGACAGTATTTGAGCCTGTGTTATTATTACAAAGTGCTTTCGGATCCGAAAAATCCTGCTTATAGTATTTTACAATTTCCTCAGTTCCGTAATTTGTTTGAAAACAAGCCAACAATTGTGCGCCCCCTAGGTTTTCGAGTTCAAAGTATTTGTAGCTCTCTCAACCTCCCTGTCCCTTCCACAAGTGGTGTTAACTTGCTAAAATCTATGGAGAGAATTGCCCCTTGGAACGAGCTACCCGTATGTTGTGACTGGTCTTTTACCAAATACAGTAAGAAGACCGTGGCTCCACAGTTTCTTCAGCAAGAGTTTCTATCTTTGCTAGAAAGGATATCAAGAGGTTGCGCCGAATACTACACCGACGGATCGAAATCTTTAAGTCACGTTGGTTTTGCAGTTTATTCTAGTGGCTTTGGAAGAGCTGTGCAGCTTGACTCAATGGCAAGCATCTTCACTGCAGAGCTCTATGGTATTTTATTAGCCATTGAGCATATTCTGGATAACAGTGTATTGAACGCAGTCATTTTTGTCGATTCACAAAGCGTCTTAGCTGCTATCTCTTCCAGAGTTTCCACAAAGAATGTACTTGTACAACATGTTCGTTTTAAAGTAAACAGAGCTCTGCGCCTTGGAAGTAATATCAAATTTTGCTGGGTACCAAGTCACGTGGGAATTGCAGGGAATGAGAGTGCGGATCGCTTGGCTGCATCTGCCACAGATTCAATAGCATCTTTTGGCCTGCCCTATCAGGATTTTAAACCACTTTTAAAGAAATCTCTTTTAAAGACTTGGCAGCTAGAATGGGACACTGAAACCAACAACAAACTTCACGTGATTAAACCAATGATAGGCATCTGGGAAAGTTCATTTCACAGAAACCGTCGTCTCGAGGTTATGCTTTGTCGCTTGAGAATCGGCCACTCACGTCTGACACATATGTACCTCCTCTGTGGCGAAGAAGTTGCACTTTGTGCCCATTGTGGGGAATTACTTACAATTTTACACATTCTATGGGAGTGTAGGTTTTATCATCAACTGCGCGTATCATGTTTTCCTGAACTTTTTAGAGACTATCTACCCTTTCATCCTATGTTTTTACTTGGTGACAGTGCTTTAGTACCACTTAGACGAGTTTTTAATTTTCTTAACAAAACTGGTTATCTACACAAGTTATAAAAATCTTCTCTAGTCTAGCATCTGTTTTGCTGAGTTTTAATAAACATTTTGTTTGGCGCATTATGGCCTCAGTTGCTGCTGCGCCATTAAAACCTTAATCTTACTTACTTCTTGTTCTTGTTACGCTATCGACAAGCCTCTCTGTGCGGTGTTTTAGTGACGGCTGGTGCGATGATACTCATTGCATTTATTATTTTTATGTCATCGATATGCTTCTCTGTGCAATGTTGTGGACGGTGCCCCGTATGTTCACTCATTCTGCAATCTGAAGCCCTGACGTTATTCTTTTTGCAGTGGTTACAGTGGTAGTGGCACGCTGGCAGCCGCTCTGCGTAGGCGTTCTAGCCTCTGTCCAACCTGCGTCCTTTAAAGTGCAAATGAAATTGTTTAATTGTTAGTAATATTCTTGTAAAAGTGTGCCATGTTACGTGACCCAGAAATGCGAGGGGGGGGGGTGTTTGCAAAATACCAGGAATCGTGCATACCTTGTTTGTTTATTTGGCAAACTGTGTATATTTGGCAAACTGTGCTTAATAACGTAATGCAATTAAAGAATACACGCCTAATTGTTTGACAGTGATTGAAAGCATGGCCAAATAAACTAAACGCCTGCTTTTGACTTGATAAAATTACTAAATTTGCAGCTTAAGAGGTATGGAGCTCCGACTAGTTTAAAAAACAAAACTGCATATTCAACAGGTAGATATGAAGCCGCAGTGGTGGTGGTATATGCCTGTCACCGGCTTGGGCTAGTGCAGTTTGATGAGAATGAAGGCAGGATAAGATAGAGGGAACAGATGGCGATGAGATGACCAGGCTGATGAAACACACATTTAAAAAAAATCATTCAGCCGTAACTGCTACTTTTGAGCACAAGAAAAACAAAGATGACAGGACGGCACATTAAAAAAAGTATGCGCAAATCTCGAACTGCTGGCTTTGAGAGTGTGAGAGGCTCATACATGGCTAATATTGACTACTAGTAGTATGTAGAATAAGGTGAGGCAATAGAGCTTTCTTTGCAAGTTGTGACCAGAAACAAATCCCACGAATAATATATGCAAGGGCATATATATGTTCTTTTAAACATGGCAACGCTAATTTTCAGGCCTCAAGCACTCTCTACAGAAGGCCAACTTTTGCTAGCCTCACTCGTTCTCGCCTTTCTTCGCGGGCCTTGTTCACCGACTTGGTGTAGAAGTGCAACCTTGTGAGGAGGTAAAATTGCACAATGCGGTTGGTTAGCAGTCCCTGGTGTTCTTCGCAGCCAACGTTGGTTATTGTGTTATTTTGGAGCAGGGCTAGGATGTCCATTATGCTGTCGGTGTGGAGATTTTGCTTGCTGAAGCACTCTGTAAAGATGTTTTCTGGGGCGTCTACAAGCTTGTGTAGGGCTGGCGCAGGATACAACAGGCCTCCTCGGTCAGAGTTTGCTGTTAGGGTACTGGCATTGTTGCTTGCAGCTTGCTCCTTGGAGATAAGGAGCTGTTGACGACAGGATGTGCAGCGATTAGACAGGATACATTTCCTAGCTGCGTAACCTGCCATGTAGTAGGTCAGCCTGCCATCGCTCCATTGCTGTGCCATGTTGAGATCAGCAGCACCAGCGTTGAGTGCGGTCTCTGCTTCGGACAGGACTCCAAGTTCAATGGAATTGCCAATCTCGTCTTGGAGGGTTCTTCTCTGTGGTGCAGCTTCTACGCGGAGGAGTGAGCTAATGACCTCTGCAGAGATGTTTCCTGTCGTGGGCGGTTTGGCTAGGTTGTAGTAGCTCAGACAGATCACAGTTAGAAGAAACTGCGTTGGTGGGGGGGTGGGTGTTGCATCCTGAGGACTGTCTCACGATACGAAAGATGTTCTCGAGGCGGTCTTGACTTAGTGTTGCGTCCTCAGGTAGCGATATCCCAGCTTGTCTGTGACATAGTTCAGGAGCAAAACCGTGCTGGCGATAGTGATGCGCAGCCCCTCAGCCGTGGTTTTGCTGAGAAATCCACCTCTTCTTTGTTTTGACATGGTTTCCCAACGTGACAGGTACTGTAGAAAGCACTCAAGAAACTGTGGTTTTGCAGAGCCTGGTCGAAGTGCACCCCTAGCAGTGCGTGATGTCATGCAGGAAATTAGCTCCTTTATCAACTTCAAAAAGGTTTCTGTGGGTGTGGTGCAGCCTGGGTTCCATACCTTCGCTCCACTTGTTCCTTGTATAAGAACAGGCCTCGGGGAACTTCATCGATAAAAAGGTGTAATGCCAGATTTACACGCATTTTTTTCAAATGCGTTGGGATGAAGGTGCGCTTTGGTGATATTAGGCATAGCCTTGAGGGTGATGTTGTTGCTGTCTTGATTCCAAGCCGCTTCAATATGCTCAACGGCGGCCTGCAAAAAAAAGTGTCGGCCATTATTGGAAGTGCTAAGGAATCGGCATTTGTTTCAAGCAAGCAAAATGGCCTATCGAACAGCTCAGAATCTTGGCAGGGGAGTGCATGCTCGTTAGGTAACATGAGTAATGGGAAACCAACCAAGTGGCGTTAAAATAACAATGCTTTTGATGTGATGAGTTGTGGAACAAACATTCGCCAATGCCTGCTTAGCCTTCCTTCTGGGGTGTCGAAACTAGTCTTGACAAACATGTTCCTGACACACTTGACCAGGTGAGAAAAGTCTCAGAGGAAGTGCAGCCTCCGTTGTGCATTGATCGGGTGCTGCACTGAGCAGGTTGTCTTTTCAACGGAAGCCTTGATGTTGAAGAGCTTCCACATTTTCCGATTCCGTGTTGCCCCATTGCAGGTGACGTACTCTACAAACAAACCAGCATTTTCGCAGAATATGATTGACTGAAGCAAAATTTTGCTGAGCAGGGGGGCTTTGACATTGCCTCTCGAAGCAAACACGCCAACAACCTGAGTCCAATTTTGTGCGACGGGCTGGTACAGGAAGACAAGTCCATGGTCACAGGGTTGATGTTTTTCAGTGTCTGGAGTGAAGGCTCCCTAGTCGACAAAGCCTTCAATCTTCCCAGATGTGGGAACATCAAAGTGTTCGAACAGATTAATTTCATCGAAGACAAGACCCGCGACGGTGAAAAAGATCCATGTCTTTCGTGTCGGCACTGAGGGCGTCAAAAGTTTTTGGATTGAACTCAAAGCCACTTTCGGTATGCTTTCATGTACTTCTGAATGCATGTCCTGCTTGGGAGAATCAGTATTTTGTGCTTTCGAACGTGCTCATAAAACCTGGGGCTTTTCATGCGCATCATGATGCATTCGAGCATCCACTCTTGATCATATGCCATGCCATTTCTGGTTTTACGTTGGGATGCTCTAAAGCAGCGCAGGACGCTCAACTGCAGTTTTTTTGGCAGGGTAGTAATCTTCTTCTCGATCCGCGACTCATGCATGGCTGCAGTCTCCTCTCTCATTGAAGAAATGGTTTTCGTCAAGGAAGCAAGCTTCCGTCGAAGTCGCTTAATTTTCTTTGTGCTTGCTCGAAGTTTGCTTCTCAAAGGCACTGATGTCCGAAGTTCCTTCCTTTTCAGCTCTGAATTGCGTGTGAGCAGCAGCTTGCGCAAATACTTACAGCATACGCAACTCTGGCATTTTTTGTCGGCTTTTCCTGCACACTGCTTACTAAATATTCCCCATCAAGAATTGGTGCACTCCCTGCGCTAGACAACAGTGAGCCAAAAATCTAGGCATTGCCAGCACCTTGGCAAACATGACTTTTGTCGCTCTCGTCTAATATGCTTTGAGCCTCACTCATTGTTTTGATGTGCTTGCACTCAACTTCCTTTTCTCTGAAGATTGCTTTGCAGAGCGCGCCTTCTTCCTCGCAGTAGGTGAAAGTTACAAGTTTAACGGACAGTGTCGTCTTTGTATCGCTGAGCTCGCAGTGGCTGTAGGCCCCTGTGTTTGGAGTGCTCTGGATGACATGACGTGACCAATAGGGTGCTGGAAGCTGTAGACAGCCGAGGTCCAGTTGTGGCATCTCTCCCCTTGGTTGTTCAGCAACTTCGATTGGCACTGTGTCTGCCTCAGGGATAGTGCGGTCAGGGTTGTTGATTTCCTTCCTTCTCTTCTTCTTTGTGGGTTCCGCAGCTGCAGCAGTCCTCTTGAGAATTTGTTGTTCTGCCTTTGTTGACTCGGAGAGGTTGGTCAGATTGGTAAACATTGTCGCTACCGCGTGCGGAGCAAACATCGGTCGCTCTCGGGCGAATGTCACAGTCTCATTGTTGGTAACATGCGTGAGGGTGCGCACAAAGCTGTCTTCATCGAAGTGCAGTTCACACAGTGCCGAATGCTTTTGCAGCTCTTTGTCCGCCGGTGGCACAGTACGCCTCCACTTCTCGAATAGCTCGTCATCTTTTGGCGCTTCAAACAAGCTAAGTTTTTCTTTGCTCGATTTGTAGCCCGCCTTCCAACTGGGGGCGAAGCAAAAGTTGTCCCTTCTACGCTTCACGTACCCACGATCCGTCATCGCGTGAGCACGGGCAAGGCAAATACAACTATTACCAGGCCTTTTCACTTCATCAAACTAGCTTTTGCTGTCCAGCCAGAAAGAATAAAGCATTCTTCATGGAAAACTGCACAGCGCTGCTGTATTGCGAAAGAGCAGAAAGCTCTCACGACCGGACCATAGCACACGATTGGCTTCCCCGGTGCAGAAAGGTCGTCTGCTAGTTTCACATTTGTATTCGCCTACGAACGCAAACCATGTCCTTGGACGTTTACTGGAAACAAATAATACTTTTTGAGGTATTTATATTAATTATGAAGCGTGTTGTTGAGGTAAATTGAAAAGGAGCGTCTATAAACCACCCTACAGCGCGCTGCAGCGCTGCCATACCGCTAGTACCGATGCTCGGCTAGTTCGGCTGCGCACGGAGGTGAAAGAGGCCGGCAGATGAAGGCGCGCTATACAAAGCTGTAGGGTGCCTCAATCTGCCGGCCGATGGAGACACCCTAGCGGAGCTGCGGATCGAAGCGCCACCTACACCATCTTCCAAGGAGCGGCCGTTCCCGATGCATGGTGGAGGCTATGCGGTAACCACACTACACACTAAAAGTTTTTACACCCTTAAGGGTGTACACCAGTTTGTCCCAGGGCTAACACCCTTAGGGTGTTCAGGCAAACACCCTTTATAATGGGTGCTTGCCAAACACCCCTGGTAGAGGGTGCTTGCCGTAAAATGGGCGCCCCCTGGGGTGGCCCAGTGGATGCTGGGCCACCCCAGCCAATCCAGTGCCGGGAGAGTATCATGCAACGTTTTGGTTATGTGGAGTTCAAGCTCACATGACACTCTGCCGATGCTGGATTGGCCGGTAGCGTCTGCCGCACTCGGACGAAAGCTGAAATGAAGGCCCTAGTAAAAATTTTATAGGCATGTGTCCAATACACATATCAGAAGTTCTAAATTGTACGAAAATCATATAAAGTATTGGATATTCTTATCATGATTCTCAGCTTATCATGTTTACTAAACACATTTACTTTTTTTCACCTGGGGGGGTATTGCCAAATCACATACAAGGCACATGATAAAGAAAGAACGAGTCACATTGAACGCAACTCACTTCATGAAATAATACAAAAGAGCTACTTGCAAGCCACATCATAAGCCTGAGGGCAACTGGTAGTGCTTCCGGTGCCGCCCTTTCTCGAACTTCAAGTGAGCAAGCAGTGGCCCCAAGCATCGTACTGCACGGCTAAACCATAGTTATAAACATAATGGGCTTTTACAAATGAAGCATGTGGAGCTTTCCTGTTTGGAGATCAAGTGCCAAGTTTTGTCTCAGAGGATTGCAGGAAACACGCTTCACTCATCTCCTTAAGCATATCTATTTACTAATTGGAAGCATGGCGGTCTAGCCCTTGACTGAACCACAGCAGTATTTCAGTAAGTGAAGCTCATTATGACATCAATTAGAATGTGTAAAATTGAACATTTATTGTGCCCTAAAAGACAAACGAAAAAAAAAATACAATGTATGCCATTCCTTGACATAAACAATGCTATCTGCCAACATGTAATGAAAAATATCACAGAAATCTCAAGTACAAAGAAAATTATAAAGTTTTGGAAAGTGACTAGGAATGAGGAACCCCTGTACAGATAAATTATACCTCACCTACAGGAGGTCGGCATAAGTTATACATTTAAAGACAGAAAAAGAAAACATGCCTCCATAAAACATTCTATCATTTGTTCTGTAAGCAAAATAAAAATTAACCTGATAATACTGTCGCGAAAAGTGCAATATCCACATAGAGGGTGTTTCACGAAAAGTGGACAAATTCGATATTGCGAAAACTATGGGTCGCAACAAAAAAAAGGCTTGTGTCATTCTGGTCCTGGACGAGGAGCCTAGTTAGGAAAATGATTAAAGTCCGGGATAATTAGATTGTTAATTATTTTTGAGTAACTAACTTTTTAATATTGTGTTTTAGGTTATGGTTTTAATTAGAAAATTGCTCAGCATCATTGAAAAACACTAGATCAACATATTGCACAACAACAGAAGGCGTGCACAGCATTTTACGGCTTTCTGAAAAACAGTACAAATTCGACGGGTTTTTAAGTTTCGTTTTGCAATTGGAGCACATCTCGGCCCCGATTGCACCGCGCCCCATGGAGAAATGGCGCAAGCAACCTCTGCTGCGATGTCCTTGCGCAACGCAGCAGAGGCTGGTTGCACCATTTCTCCACGGGGCATGGTGCCGTCGAGGTCGAGATGCGCTCCAATAGCAAACCGAAACTTAAAAACCTATCCCATTTGTGAGGTTTTTCAGAAAGTCGTAAGATGCTGCACGTGCCTTCTATTGTTGTGTAATATGTTGATCTAGTGTTTTTCAATGATGCTGAGCAATTTTCTAATTGAAACCATAACCTAAAACACAATACTAAAAAGTCAGTTACTCAAAAATAATTAACAATCTAATTATCCCGGACTTCAAAAGTTTTCCTAAATAGGCCTCGAGCCCAGGGCCAAAACGACACAAGCCTTCGAGCAGTTTTTGCAATATTGAATTTGTCCACCTTTCGTGAAACACCCTGTATAACCTCCTGAGACCCTGCGTCCACCAGTGTAAACATTGGGTTTTGAATTGTAAGAAGAAGGAAAAAAAAAAAAAAAACTTCGTTGCACACAGAAAAGGACGCCTGTCCACCGTCATGGACGTAGTCTGTGCTGCCATCTGGAGGAGTGTTGAGCAAACAGCACTGAAAACTTGTTGCTTGCTGTTAAAAATGGCGACCTGCAGCACTCGCATGTTCTACGGGCGACGCCAAGGTATGTAATCAGTTTATGTGATTTACACAAACGGAGGCTGTGTTAATTTATATTTCTAGAGTTCTTGAAAGTTCACAGATGGTCACTAATGCTTAATATTTTCAACAGTATTAGCAAGGGTTATAGTAGTCCCTTGTCAAACTGTCTACGTGGGTAGACGCTGGGACCCAAAACTTATGACACGAATTTCGCGATGATCATGTTTTGCTCGCACCAATCTGAAACACTCGCGAAGTGAAAACAATTGGTTTGATTGATTGTGCTCGATTTTCAGGACTAACAAGTCAGGCTGATGCCATTTTAGAAAGTTTGTGCGGTGCCACAGGTTCCGCGCAAGAGAGTCAAGCCACTGCCGAACTCGCCAGTCCAGACGGCGCAGGCACTTCACGTGCCAAAGAAAGAAGACGTCAAGAATGCTACACAGTGCAGGAACCCTGGCTCCTCAAAGAAAACTCAGCACCATTGCACGTCCTGTGAAATCTACCTCTGCACTGAAACTGACTGGCACTGCTTCTTTGATTTTCGTACCAATAAATGAGCCTCATTTCTCTGCCGGTATCACTCCAGTTTTGCTATTCTTCCCAAAACCTATTTTGTAAAAATTAACTTATAAAATGTTGAATAAAATATGTGTTCATTTTCCTTACTTGAACTGTAAAGCCCCACTGTCCCGTGGGTGGACATTCATTTTTACAGAGCCTGCAAACTAACAACGTAAAAAAAAAAAAAAAAAAAGAAAAAGCTCAAACTGAACCGTAACGAAGCAGTTAATGCGCGTGTGGTTGAAGCACAAATCATTGCTTCAACCATGCACGTGCCTGCAAACTTTGTTTAAAAATTTAATTACCACTGCCCTTGGAGTTGTGTGGCTCATGCCGAGAAAAAGCCTCTCCAGAGTGACGAGCATGTTGAAGGCCTTCCGTTCATATTGTATACTGAACAACCAATAGGCTGCCAACAACATACACAGCCCCTCCTCGGCATTTGGAACGGAGAACAACCTCTCACGATCAACAACCAGGTGAAAGAAGTCTGCATCCTCTAAGTCTTGCCCGCTGTACAGGACACACGGTGTCGGTGGGATGTTTTCATCCTGCGTTAGGTAAAAGGAAAACGCACAACATATTTTAATGTAGAAGGCCAAAACATGTTTGCTCTTGTCAACTGCTATTATTCACTCCAGTTCAGGCCATGAGCATTGCTTATGTTTAAATAAGTAACCGGCATCTGCAACAATGTAAAATGAATGAGGAATTACAATTGGGGAAACATCACGACATGAAAATATTCCGATATAAGCTTAGAGATATATTTTAGTATCTCTATTTCAGTATGAAGATGCATTTGTGAAACCTATTTGCATTTCAATAGTGAGATACTTTTCCGATGCATTATGATACGCTGCTAGACTTATTTATTGTTGGAAATGAGTACAGGTCTGGAGATAAAAAAAAATAAAAGTCACGCCAAAAATCTGACGCATCACTGGTTCGTTTTCACCATGAGAGTGATTTTTTGCTTTGCTATCACATCTCACTTTTACAGTGGCCTGGTTTCTTTATGCGGACAGCAGCCTTCCTGTGTACATTTGAGGTTATTGTTTAGATAAGAGGACACCAACAAATGCACAGATGAGAAACAATACGTGCAGAAGGAAGAGAAGACAAAAAGCAGGGATGTTTGCGCAGACGCGCTTTGTCAGGCAGTGTCATCGGTCGTCAGCGCTCATTGGGTGCAATAATGGGTTCTTATCGGTATCAGCGAACATAGCCAAGGGCAGACAAGTTTCAAGGAGAAAAAAGGGGGCAAACACCGACAGAAGGCAGGCAGCTCAGGTGCTACAATCTATGTCTGCCACGGACGCACCCTGCTTACCTCGCCACCCCGCATTTATGAACCGTACAGGGCTACCGACTGACCATAATGGTACATGCTATTATTTGTTCGTTGGCCAATGTTAATTTTTTTGCTTCCTCCTCTACACTAAAAAAACCCAAAGATGAAGGTTCCAGAAAACAGCAAACATAACAATGTCTCGTATGTAGTTGTATAAATTAATTTTCACGAGCTACATTTACATTTTATGTGCAGTCGCTGGCCATATCTCTCCCGTCCGAACACCAACCGAAGCAGTGAAAATCCAGCATGAGGCACGTTGAGCATGGCTGTGTTTTGGAAGCCAGACTATTAGGTTTTTGGCGTTTCAGCCATTGTACCCGAAACTTGGTTCGCCTCAAATTTTTACTTTATATCTCTGTAATTTAGGTGGCCATTATCTCTTGAGCGTTACAGAAGTATTTGGGGCCTGGTGGGCCTAATGTTTGGGACACCCCATTAACAAAAGGGGCCAGGTGAACAAGCTGCTATTGAACTGTTGGAAGCCAGTTAACACGCTACACTGTCTCTGTATTGAAAACCCTAGAAAGATCAGCATGCCTGCCGCCTTCCAGCCTTCATTGGTTTTTCAGGACTTGTATTCATGTGCATTTCACATGTTTGTTTCCTTTGACATCAACATGGTCACTAATATGTATTCAGAAGGCTCCAATTCTAGCCCCTGCGGGCACTATGAAAAAACATACCGTGAAAACAAAAAAAAAACGAACACTCTACCCACAAAAAACAACAAAAAAACCTCTTTAGTTAGCATTTATTTAACCCTGCTACATTGAAGGTAGGCTGGAACTTTGTTCTTGCTAGCATCAACTTTCGAAAAAATATAGTGAAATAACTTACATCTTCTTGCACGAACATTAGGGGCAGTGATGTTGACTCCTTGACGTTCAGTGCCAAAATGCGCAGAGTTGCAACAGTCAGGATGTCTGAAAAACACCAACAACATTTGTGCAAGATATCAAATACATTTTTGTACTCTTCGTTGCACGTGTCCTGGACGGTTTCAGAAAAAAAATGTATGCATTGTTCTGCTTATCTTCCAGTAGGATCAGTGACAATGAGGGAACTTCAGACAAATACTAAGATGTTCACTTGGCCAAGCCTGTCCCCACTAAAAGAAAAGAAGGCAACACACCAGAACGACCTAAATGGGTGCAACATAATATTATAGATAAGCCATTGGACATGTCACCAAATGGTATGAAACAATTCAAATCACCACGGGGAAATAACCTTGGGAGTATGATACAAACTCCCAAAGTTATTCCCCATACACTGGTGTGCAGCCCAAATGTCTGTCCTCTACGGCCCTCCACCACGCTGCCTGCACCTTGGCAGAGGGTTCTCCTCTGCCAAGGCGCTGCGCATATACAGCTGCAGCAGAAAAAGATTAGCACGAGCGACCAACGACCAGAGCGGCAAAATTGCAGCACGTAGCACTATTGTTTCCGAGCGCGCTGATAGCGAGAGTGCCAGTCACGTTCCATCTTTCAATACAGGGGAGGCCAGCACAAAGCAGCCCACCCTAAAGGCCGCATTTTGAAAGCTATAGTTTCGCTTACTTCTCAGCCGAGCAATGCGCCAACGTGGTTGCACACATAAACTCGGTTATTTTTTTTACAGTGGAGCTGTTAGCGGCTAGTTTCCCCAGGGTCGTGTCAGTCCTCAAATAACCCGATGACACAGAACTCTGGACAGCTACCGCCATATATAGGAGACGGCAGCAACCATCATAGATGGCCGCAACCTTTCCACTCTGGCTTGCCGACTAGCGATCGGCCATTACTTCATTCCCACCATAGTGCAGCTCCGCTAGTCTTCCTTCCTCAACAAAAGAGAAAGACTGAAAGTTTTTTGTTTGTTTTTTTACTATCTTTTCCCATGCATGCATTGAATGGTGGTATTTTATCGCTTGGTCGAAAAGCCTCCCTTGCGCAGCGGTTTTCTTACTGTACTCACGCCGTGTCCTGAGCCTCCCCAGATCCATGTGCGGTGCTGCTTGCAGTGTAAGTAGGACATGCTCCTGGCAGTCGATCGCCTTCTTTGTGGCCAACAGAACGATCTTGTCAATCCCTTTTGCGACTTTGTCGGCCAGGTTCATCTTCGTGAGCCTCTCGAAATCTTTAGCGAACTTCACAAAAGAAAATATAAAAATTGAAAGTTCAGGAAATATGCCACGGCATTTCTTTAATAAAATTTACAAAGAAATTGGCACTTGTTTATTAATTTAAATAAGGGAAACAAGAAACAACGCCTAAATTCAGATTTTACTGGCACTACCATTTACCGAGTCTAGGCCAACTCACCGAAAGCCAACTCATCGACGGTAAACTCGTCAGCAGCCCATTTGTCGAATAGGCCGAATCGTCATAAGGCAAATCGTCGAAGAAAAATTAGTCGAAGACGCCAACTGGTCGCCGCTGTTTCAAAGCCATAATATATAATTTTGTCCTGAAATGTTAAAGCAAATCCTGCCCTATAGTAATGCGTAATATCGCCGTATCGTAATAAACATCCAGTGCGCTCTTTCTTGTCGAAGATAACAACTTGCAGCTTTCTCCACTTTCACGGTGCAGTGGGGGACAGTTACTACGTCGCGTGTGCATCACTGTGGCACGTGTGAGTTTGCTTGGCCTACCCGTCCACGCTGCTTCGCGGCAACAGTCCGCAGCGGCTCATTACAAAAAGTAATAAAGAAAACTAGCAAAAGGACAATCCCGAAATTTACATTTCTAAACTTGTCTCAAGGTACTGTCCTAAAACCTAAAAAGACCGCTATCCCTAGTCCAAACACAAATAAAAATTTAGATCAAAAGATAACAAGGAACCATGAACTTTTACCTGGGACCGTCATTTAACCCATTCGAGGAATCGGCCTCGAATGGGTTAAATGACAGTCCCAGGTTGCCTTTCGACAAGTTGCCTTTTGATGAATTGTCCTACAACAAATTGGCCTATACTACGAATTGACTGTCGATGAGTCGGCTTTCAGCGAGTTGGCCGAATCCCCCATTTACCACAACTTGAAGGTGTGGGAAGGGCTTTAGGAACAAACATACGAACACACAATACGCAAGTTTCTTTTTTTAGTAACATTATTTTTTTTTAACTTCCCTTTGCTTCTGAAGTTCTTAATATGTCTATTGACTTGCCAAGCAAGTCTTGCAAGAGTGCAGAGAAATAATTGGTACTACAGACATCACGCTGATGAAATATCAAACCTTCTTCTTCACATGCAATCTCTTACTCTTTTCTTTCGGACCCTCGAGTCCTTTTCATGCAGTATGGCATAGAGTTGATAGGATCTCCAAACCTGGCCTGTGAACCATAGCTTCCAACTAAGTCGTTGGTCGCTGCATTAGCTAGGATGTTGCTAACACTCAACAGGCTCCCTCGCTTGGCTGCTCTGCCTTGAAATCGCATTGCCTTGTCGCCTGTCTCCTCTTAATCCGGTTTTTCATTTCCATTACCTATTTTTATCTGTACCACTGTATTTTTTATTGCTTATAAATGTTTCTATTCTCTTCTGCACACGCCGCTTCGCGTGTCGTTCCGCGGGTGAGTACTACCATTGCTACTGATTCCTATCGTGCTGTTAGCTGTTCATTTTTGGTTCATTTGACCCAGGTGTAGTCGAGAGGAGCCGTTTATGAACACCCGCACCCATGTCATAGGGGTAGGCAGAGCTCTGAATCAACAATCACGACGCGAGAGCCGAGTGTGGTGCGAGTCAACAAAGCGAGTGCAGGTGGCTCAATCGCACTCGGCTCTCGCGTCGCTTAGTTGACTGGCACTGTAGCATGTGCCTTCAATACCGCTTACTTGAGTAAGATACAGCCCGCCGCTTTGCTGTCACGAATCATTTGTCTGAATGCCTGCGAAACCGTAACACTGTTCGGCATGTCCAACTTTGCAGCGCCTCACAACTGCACGCAGTTGTCTTCACCCAAACGCTTCGCAGGACGCTGTCTTTTGGGAAGCAGTGCCAGGAAACATGCCGTCCGCCGGCAGTACTGTTTGTACAGCCTGGCACACAGCAAACTGTACTATGAGGGCATGTTACTGCTGAAGGTGACCTAAAGAAATAAAATACCTTGAGCTGACATCTTGACTAGAGAAATAAAATTATCGAAGGAACTACGAGTTTCAAGATGACTGCCTGGGAGACAGCACACCTCTGCACTTGAAAAGGGGTGCTTTTAACTGACAACCGCTTAGCAAGTAGTTTAAGAAGGCATACTATAAGCGCACACAAGCCGCGATGTTGGGCCGCCCGGCGCTTGCGAAGGGCTCGCGCCGCTGAGCGCAGTTTGTCAGGCACCGCAGCGTTGGATATGACAAACGGTGCTACGGCTTTGCAGGCATTCGGACAAATGATTCGCGGCAACTTATCTCTGCACTTGAAAAAGGGCGTTGGCAAATGACAACCGCTTAAAAGAAAGATTATGAAGGCATGCCATAGGCACATTCAAGCCGCGACATTGAGCCGTCGGCATTTGCAAAGGGATCGCACCGCAGCGCGCAATTGTCAAACGCCACAGCGTTGCATATGCCTCAGCTTTGCAAACATTCGGACAAATGGTTCGCAGCGACAAAGCAGCTTGCTGTATCTTGGTCAAGCAAGCGGCACCCGAAGGCATACGCTGCACTGCGAGTCAACGGAGCAGGCGCGGGCGGCTAAATCACAGCGCACTCTGCTCTCGCGTCGCAATTCTTGATTTAGAGTCTGCCTACCCCTATGACATCTGCGTGGGTGTTCATAAACGGCTCCTCACGACTGCACGCGGGTCAAGTGAACCAAAATGAACAGCTAACAGCACGACAGGAACCAGTAGCAACGATAACACTCACCCGGAGAACGACACGCGAAGCGGCCTGTTGTTCGTCAGCACTCCCGTCGAAAAAGGCATAATAAAGACAAAAACTATATATATGCAAAAAATACTGCGCACAGAAGAAAATAGAAACACTTAGAACCAATAAATATACACTTGAACATATAAAAATAGGTAATGAAATCAAAAAACAAGATTATGAGGAGACGAGCGACGAGGCAATGCGATCTCAAGGCAGAGTGGCCAGGCCAGGGACAGTCTCTCCCACAATTCCTCGCGCGCGGGCCAGGGCGCTTGGGGGATTTCGCAAAAGGGCTATTGAACGAGGAAATGCACAGAATGCGTCCGGTTCTCTGTGCAACTTTTTTTTTTCCTCAATAATCTTATTAACAGCTTTTTAGAAGTCACAAAAAAAGGGTTTCATCTTTTTGCTATTTTTAATATTGACTGTGTGCCTTCAATGACCCACGACTTTGATTAAATTTGGTGGTTGTGTCTAAACCTTAGAAAACAGCCCGTGATCACAAAGAGAGAGAGAGCGCAACTCGAACCGGCCAGTTCTCGTGGCGGTCCTCGGGCGGAAAGAAACTGAATTTTGAGCCTCAAATTCTGTTCTGGGCAGTTGGGTTCTCATAAGCCATGTACAACTAAAAACATCGGCGAGCATAAACACCCTGTCAGTGTCCCTTCAATAAGAGTTTCTGTATTCAAACAAGAGTACAAAAAAAAAGTCAACAACACCTTCGTATTCAATAAAGCGGAAGAGTAGCAGCAATGACTCACTCGCTGAGAGTCCATCAGGTATGGGTACCTTGTCCTAACAGCATCAATGCCCATTTGTGCCATGTCAGAGAGCCTCTTCCTCGCAGTGAGAGTCATCCTTTCATGGATTCCTTTTTCATCAGGAGCTGCCTTTCGTCCTTCTCGTATAAGCCATTCCTCATGGGCGATCAGGCTGGCTTCGTCCTCTCCAGCCAAAGCCGAAGCAGTGATGTTCTTGAGAGGCATGATCGAAAGGGCGCGATTTAGACATGAATATTCATTAACAGAAGGACAACAACTGACTACCTTTTTAGTGCTTGATGCTCTTAGCATGCCAAAATTTCTGATAAGGTAAAATTGAATTCAATCATTTGACCTAACATTGCCCAAGGCATTACCCTACGGGAGCACAAACAGTAGAAAACACACAATATAAAAAAGGAAACAGTCCAGATAAAAATATATAACATATTTCCTTGCACCTTGCTCAATAAATGCACCCCCAACTTTGTATCACGAGGTGGGAACGTTCAAATTTTTTTATGCGCCACTTTGAGCGATAAACAGCTAGACGATCATGGGAAGGAACGACCTCCATCTCCAGGTGGCCAAGCCAAGCCGGGGTCGTGGGAAGAAATGAACCTTCCGCCATTTTGCAATAAGCTTTTTTCCGAATCGGGGCGGCCCCTGGTGAGGAGATGCCAAGAAATGAATTCCGGGTACTAGCGGGCCATTTAGTTCCGGCTTCAGATATTTGCCATGATTATTGTGTCATAATGGAACTCGCTACTTCATTTTCACAACTGAGACATCCCACAAGTGTAAAATACCATAAATGTCGCCAAGCAATTAAAAAAACACTGGCCACTATTTTATTGGTTTCGAGCATGCCAGGTTTTAAGCAAAAAAATTGCAGGTGCCTTGGTTGATGTTTTACGCGAGAGAAACTTCAGCATACTTGCGATTGCACATGTTTCGTCGCGCAAGCAGAGACAACGCCTGTTCGACTGAAACCATGTCACTCAGCTTCGCAGCCAACTGTTCCGAGCGTGCAACGCATGCAATGTTGCATGGCAGGATTTTTGAAAGTTGCCTATAGACCTTTCAAGCGGCAGTCTCGAACGAAGCGATTTACAGCAGGCATCCCTGGTTTTGAGAGGATAAGTCAGTGTTGCCAGACTGCGCTGAGCTGTGGAGTTTCTCGTCAGTGGGCTGTGGCAGCCTGCGTGGGCACACTTTCGGACGCTGGTGGAGGCTAAATTGCCGTGTTCTATTTTTCTTTTGTATTCTATGGCAAATAGAATTTCTCGGGGTTTTTAAGAATGCTCTGTACTATTTTTGAGAACAAAAACAAAGCAACGAAAGCTGTTTTGGTGAGTCCGTGAGCGACAGAACGAATGCAACTGGGATGTTTGTTTTATTTTATGTTGATCTTTTTACGGCACCATACACTCCGCCTTGTCAATCTACAAAGATCTTAACCGTCAAAAATATTTGACCGCACAGGATATTCAAACTGCATAGATTTACTCGCCCACAAAATGAAATTCAACGAGTCTCATCAATCGAACAACATATATTGTACGTACCCCACAATGCCGCGTTATCCGAACAGGATTTGAGAAAGGTCTCAAATAACACAGCATATCCAATAAACAGTGTCGACGATAGTAACTTCACGACGATCAGACGGAATCCGGCGTGTTTTGGGCACATGTAGAAGAGAGCTGCTTTTTTGCACAGCTTCAAAGCAAACACTCCGGACCCGACCCTATCAGCTATTTTTCGCGAAGACTCGGAACACAAGTCGGGAAGGCTTTCTGGAGATTATCTCAACGGAAATAATCCTTCAAGAATGTCGAACTGCCTCCGTCACGACTCGCGAGTTGCTTGACGTTCACTCTCTTCGTTTGTTTCCTGCGAAGGCCGAGCAGGCTATGAGCCCTGGTATTCCCTGGTTCTCACAGTGCATGATAGCACACAAAGGGTAAGCATCCTAAACAGGCAAATAAAGTAAAAATTTCCAAGAAAAGTTGGCGAACTCTGAATGCACAATGCAGCTGGGGAGTCATGCTGACCGGGTTTCCACAGCTCAGGCAGGTGGCAGAAATTTATGGCTGGTAGGGGCCGCTTGGTTCGCAAAATGGCGGCGGCCAGAGAGCTTTTTCTGCAAATGTCTATAGCTTATGGTTGCCCCAACAGCACGATCGTGGGGTTTCCACGATGGTTTCATACATTAGCTAACATGCGGTTTGAAGATTAAGGTTTTCAAGTATGCTACTGAACATGGCCGTCGCACAACAGGAAGAAATTGTAGTGTTAACGAAGTCTTGAAGATTGCTCATGTGCAAAGCTCTTTGGCGATGTGCAAGGAGCTTTACGTGCCAGTGATCTCGAAAACCATAGTGCGACAAGGGTAGTACTCTTTCTGCTCATTAGAGTGCTGCATGTTCTCAGATCTTATGGACATTGTGAGACAAGGACCCAAGAAGAAGGACGATTGCAGGAGGCTCCACTGGTTCCAAATCACTGATTGACACTTAATGGAAGCTCGCCTGGGATCTTGAGAGCTTCCAGGTGAGCTCCAATCTCAGGTGAGCTTCCAGTGAATGCCAACCATCGAATCGGAATGAATCGAGCTCCCTGCCATCATCATCTTTCCGAATCCTTTCCACTCGAAAGCATTTCATGCTTCCACCTACTCGCGGAGACGGGATAAACCATTGTAGTTTTCCCGATTCGCGTTATCTGGTTGATGGAAGCGTTTCGTTGATTTCTAAGGCAGACACTGATGAGTAGAAAGAAAACCATGCGTAGATAACAATTTGATCATCCACTATGCAGACACGATATCCGCATCCGAACCACATCAGCAATTTTTGATCTTCCAAGTTTATCCCGGAAAGTTTAAACATTGCCCCTCACCAGCTTAATCTTTTTTTGCCGCTTCAGCTGTGTGGCTGCACCTCCATCATTTGGTCTTTTTGATCCAAATTTTGCACGGTTTTCAGCAACCCGGACGTCGTCTGAAAGGCGACGTCTTTCATTTTTGAACTTGTACCGCAGTGCTACTCTCCACGAGTCCTGTAAAATAAAGAAATACCACAGCTTGAACAACTATCTAAATTTAAATTTAGGTCCAGCCATAGCATTTTTGCTGCGATATCAGTTATTGGGAGCCTACCAAGGGAATCGTTCCTGCGCCAAGGAATGAAATTATGGCGTCCAGCTATACTCTTTTCACCTTTGAGCTGGGGAGAGCTTTCTTTTTCACTAAAGCACCAAGGTAAAGGAACAAACGCGACTGACCCGTTTCCCACCCCAACCCAGACAACTATTTTTGGAGATGACCGAGGATTCTATGCGGATTATCTCTGGGAGGGGGGAGAAGAAGGTTTGCAAAATCGCGTTGAGGGCAGTTCGACGTCCATCACTTCCTTCGTTTCCCATGAATGTCGAGCAGAAAAGCTTGAATGGCAGGCACTTACCAGTCTTATATATCACAATGGAAGATAACACAGAAAGGGTATGCAGCACTCATAAAAAAAATTAAGTGGGAACTTTCAAGAGGGGCGAGAAAACGTTGAATGCAAAACCGCCAAAACAGGTAGAGAACCGCACTGAGCGGGTGTTCACAGTCCAAGAGGGTGGCAGAAAATTTCTAGCTGATAGAGGGCCAGCTGCATCAGCATCAGCAACATGGCGGCGGCCTAGGAGCGTTTTTTGGAAAGATGTATAGAAGCACCAATGCTAAGAATTGATCGCAGCTATTATTATAAACGTGCAAAAGAAATGTGCTTACTGATCCAGTTCCTATAACATCTTGGAGCTGAGGGTACTTGTCAGTTAGTAGCTGAGTGACCTTGGAGTAAAAGTGCTGAGATGGGAACCTGCAGAAAAGTCGTGCCCATTCTTATGGCTCAACAATCTCTAATATTATAACCCACATTGTGAATCAATAGGTCCCGTATGCAGACTGAGCCTACGCGAGGAAGATGCAAGGTATTGTTCAGATGGTACACAGTGCATCAATGTTTTAAACATGCCAATGACCCCCAATCGATTATAACTAGTCGCACCAAATTTTCAGATATTTAAAAAAAAAAAGGAATATCTACACATTTTCCGCTTAGCAAATTCTTGTAATATGAATTTCGACAAAGAGACATGTTGTCCTATTGAAGGAAAACGAGCAAGTTACTTAAAGCTTCCATTAATTTTACACACCAGCAACACATACACCTGTAAATACAGCGAGGGCATGGATTGCTTCTAGCAAATGACAAGAAGTGACCTAACTAACCAAACATTTCTCTAGCCTGAACTGACTAATTTCATTTTTGGCGCAGCGGTCTCGACCAAGAAGCCTAAAATTCAGCACAAAGATGCACTTGTGAAACAACGCAAATAAGCCATCAATCTACTATGTTTACCACTGCACAAAATTTGGCAAGATAAGGACCAGAAAGAAGCAACCTAGCTTTTTTTCCGAATTACTTTTTTTTTTTTTGTATACAAGGAGGGTTAGAGGGATTAAACCCACTTCAAATATATTGCAAAAATCAGTTTCACCTGCTTCGATACTGTGATTTAAGACATAGGTTTAGCTGGATACAGAAAGATACAGCAAGCCAAAGGTTGACCGGTGCCCACAAAGAAGTCACCCATGAAAGGAACTGGAAATGATGAAGCTAGGAATAAGTCCGAATTTTGAGACCACCTTACTTACACTGTTATGTTCACCATTGCACGAAAGAGGAGCTCCACAATCTTTCGGAATGATGAAGATGTCAGAGGTTTGCCAGAGATGATCGTATCATGGAGAGCTCCAAGCTTGGGGAAAATGAAGGTGTTCCCATCGTCGTCTGAACACGAAGGCCTAAAAATAGTGCAATTATTTTATAAGAAAATGATTATTAAAAAAAAAAAAGAAAAAAAATGTTGCTATGTAGAAGCATATAAAAAAACAAAAAAAAACAGAAATACAATAAATATGTTATAGGCGTCTCACATGCTTTTTCTCAACCTCATTTTAAAGCGATAGCTGTTATGGGCTCTTCACCCCCCTTTGAAATGATGGTGTAGAGAAACCGTCGTCGATATTGATGAATGCTCTAAAACATTTGTTACACTTTGCCGCTGCCAGGGATCGAACTATGGGCCTACTGTGTGTGAGCCAAGTGCTTTACCACCTGAGCTATCAGCTGTGTTCCCTGAATAAACTGCATGTGGTGAGGACACATGCGTGCATCAGTCTTGTGAAGCGCCCGTGTTCCTCCCAGGCACTTAGCCAGGGTCTTGTTTCGGAAGAGGGAGGGAGGGAGGGAAGGGGGGGGGGGGGCAGAGGCCAAATGCTGTATGAGGGGGAGGAGGGAGAGGAGGCCCCAGCAAAATGGAAGATATTGGGGGGGGGGGGGGGGGGGGGGAGGGGGCCGGGCCCCATGGGCCCCCCTGGATACGTGCCTGGTTCCTCCATTGCCCAGGGAACGCAGCAGAACACAATGGTCCATGTACGTGAGATGCGTCAAAGAAGTAGATGAAACAAAACGGCACCGCGCAGGTAAAGCTACTTGCCGACATGTGATCCAAGCAAACAATAAATAAAAAGACGCGAACCAAAATGGCTAGATGTCACCACCCTAAGCAAAGCGCACATGTACGGTAGGCACCCGGTGAGACGCTAGTGCAGCTGGTATGAGCGTTTCCATTGATGCCACTTTGTCCGCCGTTCTATAGTGACAGCGGAATAGAAGCATTTCGAGGCTGCCTTGTATCACAACATAGCCTCTATAGTCGCAACCATTAAAACACACTTACAGCTCAAAGGGCTCGATGCCTACCAATGGTACATCTGGAGAGGAGTCATCTGGAGAAGTTTCATCTGGCAAGCTCTCTCTTTGGGCGGTTTCACAGTTTTCAGTGCGCACCGTCTCCAATGAAGCCTCCTCCTAAAACGAAAGGAAATCCCTGCAGTGTAAAGTTACTGGATTTGTGTTAAGGACCCCAGCAGGCTGTTTTAATGATATAACGGTTTGTACTTTACATGCTATAAGTAAGGTTTGGTGTATTTATTACTAATAAATGCCGCTAGATGCTCGCCGTTTCAGGAATTCAGTATAAATCGTAATGTACAAAATTTTCATATGCACACATGAAAGAATAAAAAACGCAGTGGACAAGAACAAACCAAGATATCTTTCCAGAGGTCCTATTTCGGCCCTGTCCACCTTCCGTTTCTTATCCTTTCGTGTGTGGATATGAACCTTCACCAATACGCTCGTCTTCAATAATACAGAAATTCGGCACCGTATTCTTGGTTCGTGGCTCATAATCTGAGCCCGAATTTGAAGCTTAAGCTCTTCGGTAGATGCAAACATGCACAGCATGCAATTTCACATAGTGTCAAACAGAGATGCTGTTCAATGCTAAGAATAATATGCGGAGTACAGTGCAACACCGTCCAGTAGAGCATGCAAGCCATATCACTTTGAAAAAGACATGGCCCTGACTGGCCCCCTCCTTCTAATGCAACACTCAAACTGCTCTGGTATCCAGTACTAACACGAAACAAAGTTTATCTAACGAGGACCTCGATACATACATTAGCAAGCGATATAAGCAGGAAAGCATGAGTGACGACCAGGCTGTGGCCAGTCACTTGCTGCGGCTATGTGGTCTGCGCAGCCCGGTCACCGCTTGCATATTCCAGCTCACACCACCAGCAACTGTACTTGCATATACAATACGAGCACATAGCCCCAAATCCTCAGTTTTGCTGGGACCTCCTCTCCCTGCCCGCTCCCCCTCCCCCATCTATGCCATTTTGACATGGGCGGTCCCCCCCCTCGACAAAACCCTATGTGCCCGATGCAATACTCTATATATAGGGTGGTCCAAGTCACCAGGATCGATCTAAAATGGACCATAAAAACAGGCGCCTGCACGTAGCAATCTAAACCTTTCGTCAAAGATCTATTTCACGGGTCAATTTTTTTTTGTAAAATTACAAAAAATAGGACCAAGAAAATTGCCAGGGTTAACGGCAGGCAACGACCCAGACGACCAAGCCCAGTAGCAGGGCGTGTTTGGCGATCGTATTCATAGATGGCATCGGGAGCAGCGTCCGACGGTGCAGCCGACCAGCTAAAGCTAGCAGACGACACGTTGGCAGCAAAAGCGCTGTCGTTATGCAGACACATTTTTTTTTACTTTAAGTTCTGCTTTTATTGCCCGCATTTATTTTTTAACCGAAGGTACATTTGAAAAAGATTATCTTCATTTTATAAAACCTTGGTCGCAAGCCGTCGCAGTAAGGAGGTAGCCCATCAATCTATACGAACGCCAAACACACCTTGCTACTAGACCCCTGTCGTCTGCGTCACTGTCCGCCGTAGACCCTGGCAAGTTTCTTGGCCTTATTTTTTACAGAAAGAGAGCTACGCTTTCTAATTTTACAAAAGGAAAGCGACATGTGAAATACACCTCTGACAAAAAGTCTAGATTGCTACGTGCAGGTGTCGATTTCTATGATCCATTTTATATCGATCCTGGTGACTTGGACCACCCTATACTTTGGTCTACGTGCTTGAGTGCAGGCGAACAATCACACTGAACTTCTCATCAGTTCCCTTATCTCTCAAGGTGCTTCTTTACAAAACGCTCGTGCGCTCTAAGCTGGAATATGCCTCTTGAATTGGGAACCCTGGCATTAACGTGTTGATATTGGCTTTTGAAGCAATTCAGAACAGATCTGTTTGTTTCATCCTTGCTAATTATCACTGCACTGCCAGTGTAACATCAATGAAAATAAGTTTGAACCTACCTAACCTTGCATTACGTGGAAATCTTAACAGTGTGTCTGTTCCACAAAATTTATTACTATAATCCTCTGCTATGTGACAAGTTACTGACACCTCTTTACATATCATAATTTCTTGACCATCCACAGATGGGCATTCCTCAATGTAACACTACAACTTTTTATAATTTATTTATACCTCAGACGACGGTCTTATGGAATCACCTTCCAGCATCTGTGGCATCCATATCCGATTCCATCGCTTCTAAACGATGCCTTAACAGTGTTAACTTTTAGCATTTCATTATTATGTATTTTTTTCATTCTTAAGATTGTCGTTTGTTTGCTTTTGATTGTTGTTTGTTTGCTTTTGATGTCTCCTTGTAACACACTCCCCTCTGCAATGTCCTCAGGCCCTGAGTAGGGTGACCATATTCCTCAAGGTAGAAAACGGGACATCCCAGCGGTAAAGGGGGGGGGGGGGGGGGGGGGGGGTACTAAAGTTTGAGAAAAAATGTAATTAAATTCTACATGCGTGCTATTCCTACATGATTCTACATCCGTGCTATATCCAGTAACTAAAAAAAAATATTTCTACCGTCCTCGCGAAAGAAAAAGTGTTTGTGGGCAAGAACAGTCCTAAATTTTACTCTCTGGGTAAATATTGTAAAGTACCTACGGTTAGTTTTGTAAAATATACTTGCAACGAATAGGCATAGTTGCAGTTTGCTTCTACTCGCTTGGTGCCAATTTTGAAACTATGTACTTCTGCGAAAACGGGACATGATTCTATATTGGGATAAAAAGACGGGACGGCAGAAATGGACCTGAAAAACGGGACTGTCCCGGCCAAAACGGGACGTCTGGTCACCCTAGCCCTGATGGTCTGAAGATGAAGATGCTCAGGAGCATCTTCAACTTCCTTCATCAGTAAACAGAAGTCCGCCATTAGTGTAGCACATATGGCGTTTTCAGATGATGATGATAGTGATCAAAGTGGCCAGACTGAATTCCGGAAAGGGTCTATTGTAGTTTTAAAGGTGGCCATTAATAAAAGCCAACCCAATTGACACGGTTCCCGAAAAAGCAACAGGCTTTGAGATATTCATCTGTTAATTTTTCCTTTTTTTGCTTAACTCAAAACCACACGCTGAAAGGTGCACCTGATTATGATGCAAAAAAAAAAGTGACGCCCGTGTTTCATGCCCTTCGCCACTATCTCGACAGACAGCGTGTCTGCTGGAGGCGCCGGCGTCACACTTGCTGGATAGTGACGGACGTACAGAAGTGACAGGACGCTTTTCTACCAATCATAATCAGGCACCAAGCTCCACAAACATACAGTGAAGGCGGCATTAACATAGCTATCACCATTAAAAAATTTTTAAAGAATAAAAAATTAAAAAAACGCTCGTATAGACACAGCCTATCACAGTTGTGATTATATTCCTAGTAATAAACCGTTTCTTTTTTTTTTTTTTCATTAATGCTTGATATACCTTGAACTTGTTGCAAAACCAAATACCTGAGTGGAAGATGAGCCTGGCCCACCCTCTGGGACAGTTACAATGGGCAGGAGAGTGATTTTAGCCATGTCATGTATTTCGTCGTCCGCAGCAAGGTCAGTGTATTCTTCAAATACCAAATCCAGCATCTGTAAAATGTATGCGCATGGACTAGCTTCACATATATCTAACCCAAAAATATTTTTATATAGTTAGTAAATCAGCTCCAGAGGCACTTAGCTTCTTTTCAGTTCTCATATGTGCTGGCTCAAATCAGTCCTATTCAATGAAGAGTAAAGGCTATAGGCACGAGCTCGTGCACGTTGACCGGAAATGGCCATACGCACGACGTGGAGAGCTTACTGTAAATATTGTCAAATGCCCTACAAAAAAAAAGTAAAAAAAAAAGAGGTGTCTAGCGTTACGTCCAACGCTGTGGCTAGCGTTACGTCCAGACAGAGCACTGAAATGGATATGCCTAACCTTCTCCCCCACCCTCCTCTCTCGCCCCTGTGAACCTAGGGAAGGCGGCGATTTGGACGTACGGTGTGGCTAGCGTTCCAGACGGAACGATAGCTGCTACTAGAGTTCCGTCTGGAACGCGGAGCTAGAGCTCGTGCCATTTGGGTCACCCTTTTCCGACGGCGCGTGTATCATTGGGGGGCTCGTTAACACCCCCCCCCCCCCCTCCCCTGCATTCACGCCGCTTCGCGGCGACAGTATGCGGCTGCTAATTACAAAACTAAGAGGGAGTTTTCGTAGACCATGTTTCGTTCACCGCTAAGCCCTCTGCAACGAAGAAGCCGCTACTGCGCCTGTGCGCCCATGCCCTTGACTGTAGAGTTCCGACATCATAGCAAGCTGCGTAGGGCATTGCGGGACGGCGAAAACGGTCTATGAAAACTCCCTATTAACCCACTTAGCCCTCCGTACACGCCGCCCAGCCAGCAACCCAAACCCGCTATGCCCTATTGCACCTCCGGCCATTTAGTTCAGCGAAGTTTCGTCGACAACATGCCTTCATGTCTTTCAGAGATAATTGTAAAAGAGAAATGTAAATACCGACAAAAAAAAAATCGAGAAGAAAAAAAAAGAAGTAAACCCACACTGCGGTTCGAACCCGGGCCCGCTGCGTGTAAGGCAGACACCTTTCCACTACACTACACCACCACTTCAGAAAGGATAAAGCCTACGGACTCCGGAGTGCACTTCAAACGGAAATGGCTATACGCACTCCGCTAGTCTCATATAAAAGGAATAGTCACAACAACTCATTCTTTTAAGCGGTGGCATAGCGTAGTGGTTAAGGTGTCAGCTTCGTACGCTAGTGGACGTGGGTTCGATCCGCGGTGGTCCCACTTTCTTTTTGTTTCGTTTTCTCAAACATTTTGTTTTGTCGAAGCATTTGGCAATATTTACTTTTTTTTTTTTTTTTTTTTTTTTTTTTTTTTTTTTTTTTTTTTTTTCCCGGTGAACACTAAAAGATTCGTTGCCGACGAAACTTCGCAAAACTAAATGGTACGGGACTCCCTTTCCTGATGCGATCGGGGACAGCGGGGCTTGGGTTGCCGGCTGGACGCCGCGAAGCGGCGTGTACTGGTTACGTTTTGTAATTAGCAGCCTCACACTGTCGCCGCGAAGCGGGGGGAACGCAGGCGGGCTCCCCAGCGATACACGTGCCATTCGAAAAGGGTGACCCGAGCGGCATGAGCTCTCCGCAGAGTGCGTGTAGCCATTTCCGTCCGAAGCGCACTCCGGAGTGCGTATAGCTTTACTCCTTCAGAAACTAGCCTTCAACATTTGCTTTATACGAGACCCAACTTGGACGTTACTTTAGTGGCGACCATCGTTCCGCCTGGACGGAACTCTAGACACTTCCTTTTGGATTACAATGTCGCTTGCTCCCGTTGCTTTCATGCGGATTGCCTCGTCGCGCGAGTGACCGAGCGACAGCGAAGCGGGTTCACCGACGCTTGCCTCGTCACTCGCCAAATCGCTTTCATGCGGTCTATACTTTACTCTTCGCGCTAAAACGTCATTTCCTCATATAACATGTACCCTTTCCAAGATAGATTCGAAGATGACGGTGGTTTAGGCGGTTAAAATCTTATCACTTCGATATTTTTTTCTGGATTAGGTGGTTCACAGCTTCGCAGTTCGGTGTCTTCTCTATCCTTCGTTTACTTAGCTTACTGTGACCTGCTACAGTTCGAGCACGGGGAAAATGTCAACAGAAACGAGGCACTTGCCTGAAACCTGACAGAAGACAGTTTGATGGAGTTCCCAAGAACGGGGCACGTAGCCACCGCATGTTTCAAAGAGTTTACCGATCCATCCTCGAGCTTGAAAGACCTGGCAGCCTTTAGGTGAGGCACGGTGACCAGACACCGCACGGGCGGCATTGTCGAACGCTGCTAAAGCCACGCGAGCAGCTAGGCGCGAAAATACTGACATTCGTTTGGCTCGTCAACTCGGTAAACTCGCCAACCGTCATTCGTCACCACCGCAAGTAACGCGCCAAACAGAACAAAGGAACGATAAGTGGGTGAAGGCTGTGGGTGGATAGATGGCTGAACCGATGGTTAATGGTGTATATGTGGCAGCTTGCGCCACCTAGTGTAGCTTAAGCACACAATATATTCCGGAAAATACTTGAGGAACAAACCGCGCCAAAACTAAGAATTTAAACAAAAACACTTTACTATTCGTAAAGACAGGGGACGGGAGAACACCATCTTTCAATTTTCAACAAACAAATGATTTATTGCCGGACGCTTCTCCTTCGGAGTTCCACTACAGGAGAGGGAAAGTTAAAAGGAGGGGGAAGGGGAAGGGGGCGGACAAGACAAGGCCCCGGGAGAAAACTCGGGGAAAGTAAAGCGGTAAAGCGCAGAGACAGCGGGAAGGAGGGGGAGGAAGGAGGCATCCCGATTTCCCTCTCAGGAGTAGGGACCACTCGCCCGGCCCGCCAAGGACGGCAACTCCGGTCTAAGGAATGTCACCTCTCTCTCCGACAGCGACAGCGAGGCCGAGGAAATGTTCTTCGGCGCCTCTTTTATGGGGTACGCCTCCACGATCTCGCGCCCGTAGCGGTTCTTGTTGGCCCCCAGAACACGCGCGGACGGGAACTCGGGGGCACATGGAGCGCAAACCTTGAGGTGATGGACCATGGGGTGTTGGGAGTCCCCCTCGTTTTTTTCTATTTCTCTCTCATGTTCGCGCAGGCGGTCGTTGAGGCAGCGGCCCGTCTGTACGATGTACTCTGCCCCGCACGAGAAGGGCACGGAATACACCCGTCCGACCGCGCAGGGAACGAAAGGGGCCGCGTGCCTCTTGGCGCGGCCTCAACTGCCACCTGCGCGAACATAGGAGAGAAATAGAAAAAAAAAAACGACGAGGACTCCCAACCAGGGGCGGATGCAGGAATTTCCTGAGGGGGGGGTCAGGTGTTGGTCAGCGCACCACATGTTTAGGACCCCCCCCCCCTCTCCCTCGTTTCACGCCCTAAATTTTACACATGCAGAATTCAAGAGGGGGGTCAGGACATCCGGACCCCCCCTCTAAATCCGCCCCTGCTCCCAACACCCCATGGTCCATCACCTCAAGGTTTGCGCTCCATGTGCCCCCGAGTTCCCGTCCGCGCGTGTTTTGGGGGCCATCAAGAACCGCTACGGGCGCGAGATCGTGGAGGCGTACGCCATAAAAGAGGCGCCGAAGAACATTTCCATTGACTTAAAACGAAAGAAACACACAAGAGGACGAAACAGACGACACAGCTTTCGACTTGCAGCTACAGATTTACTGGGGCGGCTAGCCGCTCAGAGCTCGACTTGGGGAGGCGATGGGGAAAGAGGGGAGGGCGATGAGGGGAGGTGTAAGAACACAGGGAGACCGTTGCGGGGGCGAACACAGCGGGCTGTCGAGGGAGGTGACATTCCTTAGACCGGAGTTGACGTCCTTGACGGGCCGGGCGAGTGGTCCCTGCTCCTGAGAGGGAAATTGGGATGCCTCCTTCCTTCCTCTCCTTCCCGCTGTCTCTGCGCTTTACTTTCCCGCAGTTTCCTCCCGGGGCCTTGTCTTGCCCCCTCTTTCCCTTCTCCCTCCTTTTAACTTTCCCTCTCCTGTAGTGGAGCTCCGAAGGAGAAGCGTCCGGCAATAAATCATTTCTTTGTTGAAAGTTGAAAGATATGTTGTCCCGTCCCCTGTCTTTACGTATATAACTCTTTCTGAAACCTATATCATTACCAACGCGCTCACTAACAAGTTTACTACTCGACAGCTCTCAAAATTGAGGATACGTAAACGGCGTAAACAGGCAACGTCCAGAAAGTAATGGCGGCACCTTGCACCGCATAGAGCGCCGAGCTCATGGTCGAGCTGCTTTGCCGGCTTTGCCACACTCCGCCATTGATCTCTATATTGCTCTCCGCCACCCCGCCAAAGTTGAGTGGAGTGTCGGAGACCTCTTTTCAACAGAATGAAAAAAACATTTCAAGGGCACAGCAATGCACAATTTTGAAGGGCTGTTCTCATGTTAGCCATCAAACGCATGTGAAATTATTAGGAACGAAACTATACATATGCATCTACGTATCCTTCGATTCATCTACCCAAAGCCGTATGCAGCCAACGCCACTGATCTCAATGGCCAACGCAGGCGCGTACGCGCGTACTTTCGGAACGGATACGTCTTTGGCTTTGCTTGGTTTCGTCCACAATTGTCATAGAGATCAGTGTCGTCCACGTACTATGAGAAGCGGCAACTCTTCAGATAGCGGCCATTTTACACCTCCGGCCCCCTCCAAAAAGAAAAAAAGTATATACAAGCTCGTTGAATACAGCATGGGAATGTACCTACATCGTTGGAAAGTACTAAGGGTAATCATTTTGCTTTCTGGAAAAAAATGTGTTTTACACCTGGCCGCTGGAAATTGGAATTAAAAAAAAAATGCTGCAAGCAAAAAACGCAACTAATTTCTACGTGTGTTTCTTAGTATATTATTTATGATGTTATGTTATGTATTAAGACCAATGAGAAATACACAAAGGTCTTTTTTTTACTTTCTTTTTAGTATCTACTGGTTGTTTGGTGATCTACTGATATGTATGGGGCCCATCTACTGACTTCGATTTTTTTTTCCATCTGGTAACGCTGGTCCAGCATTTGCTGGCACTGCTCGCAGCGCGTGGAGGGCTGTCACGGCTTCACTTTACGTTGGCTGCGCTCATGTGGAGTGGCCGCGTGGGCACCTGCTTCGGTTCCCCGTCCTGACCACGTTGTCCCCACTCACGTGGTGTGGCCGTGTGGACACTTGCTTCGGTTTCCCGTCCTGACTAACGAAACAGCCACTGCAGAGCATCACATCCGAGCGACGTCGTACGCATCCAAAGGTATATATGACCCAGGACGCGTTGATTTCGGTCTCTGCCTGCTCCTGTCAATTTGACGCACGCTGCGTTCCGCGTTATCTTCCACCCGCCACAAAATCTCGCCGTGGAAGAAGCGCCGGGGAGAGAGAAAGTCAGCTTTTTCCTCAGAGCAGAGCCACCGAAAATTGGCAGCCTTGGCGGAGCGGGCGAATGAACATGCTGGTGGGAAAGAAATCGGGATGCCGCCTTTCCTTCCGTTCTTTCCCGCTATTTCGGCAAGTTTCGTTTTCGCACCGTTCCCTTCACGCGGCTTTCTCTGGAGCCACTCTCTATAGCACTGATGTGATTGCTGCCCCAAACTGCGCCAAGGGGCTAACCCCGCTACGTCCTGCTACGGTAGCCTGCGCCAAAGGACGAATATTGGTCGCCTTTGAAAACCGAAACTAAACCGGGTACCGTAATTGAGCACACATGAGCTAGGTGGTTCAAGCAGCCGTCCGACACAGTACCCTGCATCAATCGTTCATCTGGTCTTGCATGGTTTTTCCTGCCGTCTCTAGTCTCGCGTCTTTTAAAAAAAATTTAATCATAGACATGGGCATGTGCGGACGCTACGACGCTAGCGTGCTGGTTACCAGCCATGCCGTCATGCTGTGAAACGAAACCATGTTTTTGCGCGGCGGGAGTGATTTTATGGGCTGAAGCACTCGCTCCTAAAAGCAACGGCCGTGGCCAACCATATTTGGTCCCTGCCTTCCAGTCACTGTGGTCGCACGACATCGGGTGTTGCCGTCCCCACGTCACTGCAGTAATGGCACTTTCTGAACTGAAACGTAAGGACAATCCTGTTCTTGTTTAATGCGCTACTACAAACATACCTTAAGCTCAAAGACTGCAGTGTCGAAGTATTGATTACCTAGGTTAATCTCGGTAGGCTTTCTTTCGAGACGTACCCGGGTACGTGAAAAATGAGCCGCGAAAGGAAGTTGGTGAAGAGAAGTGAGCTAAAGCAAAGAACGCAATGTCCGCATGCTGAACCCGCACAGCGTGCTTATTTGTCATCTTGTAAACCCTGAGATGGGGAACGATAAAAAAACGGACGAACACAACAAATTTTGAGATTTTGTTGTGTTCGTCCGTTTTTTTATCGTTCCCCATCTCAGGGTTTACAAGATGACGATTGATTACCAGCTCGCCTGCACTCTCTCACTGCTTATTTGTCTCGAGTTCAGTCGTTGCACAAACCGATCCAAGAACTTTTTGATCCTGGCTCGCGATGTCTTGCATCGATGCGCTCAGGTTTTTTTTTTTTTTTTTTTTTCCTCTTTCTTTTTTTTTTCTTTCTTTCTTTCTGTGTTTAGCTTGTACCTCGTTTGCCGCCTTGGCAAGAACGTGCCGCTGGACTTTTTTTTTTTTTTTCTCGTATGTTGGACAGTTACATTTTGCATACAATTTTGGGAATTAGTTGAGGCGGAGCGGAGTGGCATGGTTTCGATCGAACAGCCATCTCCGCTCGCGCGACAATTTTGCATTACAAGGCAGTAGTTACGTGCTTCATCAGTCGGAGATTGCTTCCATTTATTGTATTACTAATAAACCTAATAATGTGATATCTACTACTAAGCTGGTCATTTTCAAATAAATTTAAACATGTGGTCCGATATATTTGTATCACGTCCGGGTCACCAAATGTAGAAAAAGACAGACGAAAAGCGGCTACGTCTGACAAATTCCAAAATCGAGCTGATGTGGCACTTTTATTCCACGCGATCTTCTTTTTTCAATGGCTATCGCCACAAACTGAAGCATTACAAAATGTGTCATGTCATTGGCATTTCAGTTACATGTTGAAAGACTCCCAGGTGGTCTATGTTAACAATAATTGGTTGATTGCGGCGAGCAATGTGTCCTTCGTTTGTCCACTACTTGAAATGAATATATATTTTTCTCTACGGATATCTGCTCCAAAAGCCAGATTTGCTGTTCCACAACTCTGTTTTGGCTGCTCCAGAGGGTGCTCCAAAACGGCTTAGGCCAATCACATCACTGCAGTAAAGCGAGGTTACCCCTGCTCTAACTCGACAATACTTTGTGTGTTGAAAGTTGAAAATATGTGTTTTCTTGTACCCTGTCATCGTGTTTAGTGGCCGTGCTCTATGTTTTACAAATATTTCCAAATAAAAGTTATGCTTTGTCGTTTAGAGTCATGTTCGCAAGCGATGACTCAGTACGGCAAAAAGAAGCGAGTAACTTTATATATGATACTGACTAATGGCATATGATATAATTTATCTTCTCTAAACTTACTTCCAACTTAGTTTATCTTGACGCAGAAATTAATTTATTGCAATTACATACTTCACGCCACATTGTAATGTTTAATGTCGGAAGAGATTGTGCTCTTTATGTTTCCTCGGTCCTTTGAAATGAAAACATGGACAGAAAAGACACAAAGGAAAAGGATGGACAAGGCACGACTTTGTCCTTTCTGTCTCTTCTCGATTTTTATTTCTTCGATACCTGCATGTCAGTGCAACTGAAGGAAGAGTAAAGGCACAGGCAAGAAGGTAAATTTAAAACGTTGGTAAACTTTAAACACAAGAGGACAGAAATGAGACACGGAAAAGGACCACACACCCACCGTCTCGAAGAGTTCACAGCTGTGTTAGAGACTGCGTGTTTTTTTTTTTTTTTTTCGTTTGTGTGTGCATCTCCTTTTTCGGTGTTTCTCGGGTTTAGAAACGTTACATTGCACTTTGCCTCTTGTTGATTGCGTGTAGTGTGAGCATCAAACTTACGTAACGAAGGTCATATCAATGAAAAGAGGGCTTCTTTCTTTTCAGATGCCAGGTGTCCGATACTTCCGGTGCCCAAGGTGTGCGTCCCACATTTTTTCGTTGAGGGCACTATTCAGGCACTTTCACTCAGTTCATGGGTACGAAAGCAACTGGGTGTGCGGCCTAAGTGGCTGCATGCGGACATTTAAACTCTTCGCTTCCTATAAAAAACATGTGTACAGAAATCACCCTGGATCAGTCGAAAGAGAAAGAGCCGTGGGAGCGAATGAACTGGTGGATGCAGCACCGAGTGTTGGGGATGCCTTTCAAAGTGATGACGTTGGTGTACAGAGTAATCCGGACGCAGAAGAAAGGCAAGAGGAGCTGCGTACAGAGACTTCACAAGTGTGTGAATCCACCCAGGGTCCAAGCGGCTGTGTAAAGCAGCTGGCTCTCCTTCTTCTCAAGTGGAAAGAGGGAAGGCGACTTCCAGAATCAACCTTAGATGAAATCACAAATGATGTGATTTCTTTCGTAAAATCCATTTTGGAACATAAACAACTCCAGCTCAACAACGAGGTGGCCGCCAACGTGAGGGAGCTATTCTGTGTTGACGAACTGGACCGGCTACTGACGACAGCTGGCCGGAACGCGTTCTGGAGGACACATCTTCCACTTGTTGAGCCCCGTACAGTAGTGCTAGGAACCAACAGCAATGGAAAAGACGACACCATGGAGTATGTGCCGCTCTGTGATCTCCTCACGTGTATCCTTGAACATCCAACCTTATCGGGTGACTTTAATGCTTACACAAAGGTTGACAACCATATGTGTTCTGTGTTTGATGGCAGTGCATTTCGCGACCATGCCTACTTTGAAGGTGACCATCACAAAATCTGCCTGCAGTTATATACTGATGAATTTGAGGTGTGCAACCCTTTGGGCAGCAAAAGAGGAAAGCATAAGATGACCGCCGTGTATTTCTCAGTGCTGAATTTTCCTGCAAGGTTCCGCTCTGCGCTATCAGGAATGCACCTGGCACTTTTAGTGAATGACCACCATGTGGACTCCTATGGTCTGCCTAAGATTCTTGCACCTTTGCTTGAGGATGTGAGCAGATTAGAAACTGAAGGCATAGTTGCAAACGGAAAAGTGATGAGAGGGTCAGTCTTTGTTTTGACTGGGGATAATCTGTCGAGCCATAGAATGGGAGGCTTTAAACGTAGTTTCAACAAAGGTAGGATTTGCAGGTTCTGCATGGCCGTGCACTGTGAAATCAACTACAAGCACCTGGAGACCGATTTCGTCCTGCGCACACCGGAAGGTCACGAGCATCATATGAACATGTTGAAGGCTGGACTGCCAACTGCATCATTGTATGGGGTCACTGCAGCTTGTGCTCTTACATGCCAGGGGTTCAATGCCACACAGCATTTTCCGCCTGACGTTATGCACGACTTGCACGAGGGTGTTATACCATTTGCACTAAGACACATCATTTCTTCCTTAATATCACAAGGACTTT
This sequence comes from Ixodes scapularis, assembly GCF_016920785.2. Taxonomy (NCBI): domain Eukaryota; kingdom Metazoa; phylum Arthropoda; class Arachnida; order Ixodida; family Ixodidae; genus Ixodes; species Ixodes scapularis. Next base: position 161,433,231 of record NW_024609868.1, on the reverse strand, counting down.
TTACTCTTGCACAGTTAAACAAGGAAATTAGTGAGTGGAATTATGACCCTTGTGATGCGCGAAATAAGCCAGAGCCTATTTCTAGTGAATTTCTTAAAGGAAAGGCAACCATGAAAGGATCAGCCACGCAGGTCTTTTGCCTATTTCGTCATCTATACCTTTTTCGTTGGCGAATGTGTTCCAACAGAACACGAAGTATGGCAACTTTACTTGCTTTTTCGCGAAATCATGGATATCATCATGAGCCGGAAAATCCCAGTCTCGCACATTGGCTACCTGCAAAGGAAGATTCATTTTTTTTTGTCTCGACTTCAAGACATTGTTCCCATCTGTTAAAGTTCCTTGCAAAATGCACTACCTTATTCACTATCCGTCGTGCATGGAAAGGTTTGGACCATTAGTTGAACTTTGGGCGATGCGCTTCGAGGGAAAGCACCAATATTTCAAAGACATGGCTCGTAAAATCCGCAACTTTAAGAGTCTTTCGCACAGTCTAGCAGTGAGGCATCAGTTTTTGCAGTGTTTCTCTTTTGCAGCTGTTGGTGAGAAGAGCGTTCCCATCACAACAGGTTGTCGCCCCATACTTTGTGAACATCTTCCTGAATGCGTCAAGGAGTTTATCTCTCAGCATGATCTTGAAACTGTTGATTCATTCGTAGCGAACTCTGTGAGCATAGAAGGCAGGGTCTACAAAACAGGATGTGTTCTTGTCCAAAGTGTTCCTGACGATGCTCTGCCCGAATTTCTGCATATATGTCAAATTTTTTATGTTAACAAAGTGCTTTTATCTTTGGGGAATGTGCTTGAGACAGTCCGGTTCGACGAGCACTTTCACGTCTATGTTGTCCGTGCGACGCAAGAATTCAAAGTTGTAACATCACTTACAGACTGTACAACAGAACCATTATACATGCGGGAGCACAAAGGACAGACTGTTATAAGCGCACGTCACTCATTGCTATGAGATTTCATGGATCATTGAATGGTAGCCCACTCAGTTCTGGTGCTCTCTGCAGAAACTAGCTAAACAACGATGAGAGACAGTCGAAAAACAGGCAGTGAAAACAACTGTCACCTTTTCTCAGTTGACTCTTGCTGCGATAACTGGTTGGACAACACACACTGAGTAGAATTAGCTTTTTGATTGTTTAAAATGGTTGGACAAGCCAGCTTATTTTTCTTGGTTTTTTTCTTTTGATAAATGTAAAAATAGAATGATGTCACTGTCGACAGTAAAGTCAAATGTCTCCTTTTTTCTCCTGGTTCTCCAGATTTTGTGTGATCTACACCAGGATACTGCATTATCCCATATTTTAGGAAGTCTTATGTCTCGGACTGGTTTTTTATGGGTTCTGCTTCTTTATGTGTGTGAGTTCTTGTGCATGTCGTCATATTTTCAAATCAATATTTTTCATAGGTTGACATGGTAATGTGACAGGTTCTGGCAGCATGTCATGAATATTTGTCAAACATATTATATTTTGATTTCATGTTGTGTTGTCAGAAGTAAACTGGAGACTGATTTTCTTACTGCTACACTTCGATCAATAAATATTTGTAAAAAATGATAGCATTCAGAATTTCTCCCTGGTTTCCAATTTTTTGTGGATGGAGTAATTTTTAAGAAAATTGAATATGAACTCGTATAAAATTTTGTGAACACAAAAAATTGCACGCAGGAGAGGCACTTTATTATCAACTATTTGCATGAATTACAACTAACATTATAAAAAACGACTGCTAACAACCGATGTTTTTAAGCATAAATTTAACCTATACATTTATGGGGAGGTCCACATATAAGGTTTCAGAAATCCTTTCATATTATTATTTAGCACCCTCTTCTACACCCTTCTCACACCCTCCACTAAATGGAGGGTGTAACACGAAACAACACCCCTCTCGGTACAATAATGTGGGTGCAGTAGCTGATATAAGGGTGCTAAAGGGGTGTAGTCAAGGGTGTAAATTGCCAAAACACCCCTTTTACACCCTTAAAGGTGTAAAAACTTTTAGTGTGTACCCCCTTTAAGCCACTGTACCCTCACCTTCCACCCTACGGATCGCCCGGAAGAGAATGGGAAAATATTAATTATTGTTCCATAAATCATTGTTGGAGCCGGTATCTGTCGGCGACTAGAGGCGAGCACTTCAAAAGTTCGAACTCAACTTGCGAATGCATTGGGAATTGAAGACAATCACATCTTTCTTACTTTCTAGAAGATGTACAGCATGTTCGCACGCTTTGGTGTTCAGTGACATGCGCCGACGACTCGGAAAATTAGAGGATATAACGTTGATGAACAATAAAAAAAAAGAATGTCAACTTGCTCATTGTTTTGTTTGGCCATCGCTTTTCACCTCTAGGGTACGGACCGCCTTGGGGGTCCCACAAAAGGGTATTTGTAATCCTTTCAAAACCAGCTTGCACGATGCTTCTGTAAGGCTTGGTGAGCTGAACGAGTGTACCCAGTACTCTACCACTCTAAAAAGGGGTACAAGGTTGTCGTGCCTGGTCGTGCCCTGGTCCCCCGGTGCCCCGTAGACAGGGTGGACAGGGCGCACGACTCTCAAACGCAGCAAGTAGAATATTGTCAAAATACGAATTGCATCTTTTGTTTACTAAATTTTTTGCACACAGTAAAAACAACGGACAAAACAAATATAAAATATAAATTGCATTTAGAAAAACAAATACCGAGGAGGACACACTTGTTGATTTCGGCTCGTCCGGCTGCTCTCATGTTAGGCTTAAAAACGCACTACCTTCAACGAAGCTTCGCACGCTTTTCTTTTATAATATTTACCGTTACACACTTTCTTGACGAAAGTGGTATCTACAGACCCAACAGACCCAATCCAACCGACACAAAAGTGTGAACTAGCCTTCTGCCTGAAGTTGACAAATTGAAACCGAAACTTGCAAAATAATTCCTTGAATGTTTTGCGTGGACTCTTCAGCGCTCTAAAACCTTTTTGGCAATATTCAGCTAACAACGTTGACAACTACAAAATTCCACGACGATTTATTTTTAGTCCAAACAATGCAGTGGAGTGCTTGAGCCCTTTAAAACATTTTAATTGGGCTGCGGCTTGCCTCGCTAAGCCAATGCGTTTTTTTCTAATATTTATTGAACGCGACATACTATTTATTAATGCGAAATCCTTATATATATATATACAGGGTGTTTTTTTTTATTCTTACACATTTGTTTAAAAAAAACGTGAAAGCTACGTTAATGCGGTTTGTGCAGTTGGATTATACGGTTGGGCAGACATTATGTGGGTGGCTAATCTTTTCAATAAGTCAGCTAATTAATTAAAATTCGTTAATTAACTTCTTAATTACTAAAAACAAAACTTATGGTTTCAATTATAAACTTGCTGAGCATCATGGAAAACCCCTAAATCAACTATTTTTAGGAGGATATAACGCCGGGGCCGTATTTTACGGCGTTCTGTAAAAACGCTCCATTTGGACGCATTTATAGATTTCGGTTTCTTATCGGAGCGCATCTACGCGCCCGCGATCCTGCTCCCCGGTGGTCGCGGCCCGAAGCCACCTCCTCGCCTCCCTCGTAGAATGGAGGGAAGTACGGCGCACCTGTGTTGCGCGTCTCAGCCACTGGGGAGCAGGACCGCGGGCGCGGTGATGCGCTCCGATAAGAAACCGAAATCTAGAAACGCGTCCAAATAGAGCGTTTTTACAGAACGCTGTAAAATGCTTTCCCGGCGTTATATGCTTCCAAAAATAGTTAATTTAGTGGTTATCGATGATGCTCTACAAATTTCTAATTAAAACCATTAGTCTATTTCCACTACTTAAAAGTTAATTAACGAATATTAATTAATTAGCCGACTTATCGCAAAGATTAGTCACCCACATAATGTTCGCCTGGCCGTATAACCCATCTGTACACACCGAATTAGTGTAGCTTTCACGGTTTTTTTTAACGAATGTGTAAGAATAAAAAAACACCCTGTATATATATATATACATATATTTATATATATATATACTTTTAGTCGTCCTACGCAACCGCATTTCTCTCTCCCTATCGCTCTCTCTATATGTATTTATATATACTTTTCGTCGTCCTACGCGAAACTATTTTTCGCGTAGGACGACGAATAATATTTTATATATATATATATATATATGTCAACGAGGTAGAGGGCCTTAAAGCGATAAACCGGGGTTGCGGTCTGCACTCGACAGTGACCCCCCTAAGGCGGCTGCCATTGTACGCAAATTTGACCACTCGTCACATGACCAAACCAAAGACGTGACGTCACAGGAAAGATGACAGCGCCCATACAGCGGCTGGCCCCAGCTGGGCCGGAGCATTGGCCGGAGCTTGTCGGATGCTTTGTTCGTTGTCGTTCACCTCGGCGAGTTGATTTTAGACGCGGAAGCCGTCATATGAGGTTGTATGAGGCCGGTCGAAAGCGACATCAGAGTTCAGCGTGGCGTCTGAAGTAAGTATAACGTGAAAATACGCAGGAACGGTGTGCATTTTGCTAGTGACCGACGGGGATATTGCCACGAAGGAGACAATCGGCCCTACGTTGCTCGGACCTCGGATTGATTCGGACACCGCTAGGATAAATTTTAAGGCGACGTTTCTGTGCTCTCGTTGACCATCGGAACCTTCGAGATCTGCAGTAAAGCGTGTGCAATATATTTGGATACACAGTTTAGCGAGTCGTGCTTGGCAGTGTGCCATCGTGGTGCCGCTTCGTTTAAATGACCGAAGTCTCACTTTGGTTGTGGGGTACACCGGAGAGCTGCCTTGCCGCTTGTAGTTCCCGTGCCGTGCTAAATGATACTGTGCTGCTTCATTAATTGTTCCGGCGTAGACGTGCGCTTTCACGGAGCACAGGTTTGCGGCGCGCCGAAGAGCTGCCTCAAGCTGGTAGTTCTTGTGCCGTGCTTTAGGTGATGCTGTACTGCCTACAAACTTTTTTCTGGCCTAGACGTGCACTTTCACGGAGCACAGGTGTTGCAGTTGGTATTGATTCCGCTGGTCTGTCGCACGTTTCGTTGACACCAAAGTTTCATCAACACTCGTTACGTGAATTGCAATTGCTGTAGGGACATTTCATCGCGCGTGTTACCTACCCAGTCCACCCGTTCACGCCGCTTTGCGACGGCAGTCTGCAGCGGCTCACTACCAGAAAAGAGGTCCCACATCGATTTTAGTTCAGCTCGCCCACCGCAGTCGCCGGACCCCGAAGGAGAGGATTTATTCGGGCAGGATGCCACTAAAGAAATGCAGCTTCTTTTGTGGTCATGATAGACTCTTTTCTGTCTGTTTTGTTATATTGTCACGGATGCTTGCTCCAGTCCTATTTTCTATCAATATTTACTATTCTGGAAAGTTCCAGGCTATGCTCAGCTGTCATTGTGTGTTCTGGTGTAGGTGCTGCGCACGTTACCCATAGCCCTTCACTCTGTGTGGACCCTGGCGGCTCCTCAGCCGAGTTGCCCGATAACAAGACACGGGTGGCACATTATCTCGAGTCTTAAACCCCCGGCGAGCCGGGAACCAAGTCCTATCCCCAGCCCGGCAGAAAAACTGCAAGACGAGCGAGTACCACAAGGGCGAAACTCCAAGCCAGTCGCTGCTACCAGCAAGAACCACCGGAATTAGGTCTTTTGCCAGAAAAGCCGAAGCTGACTAAGCCAACAATGACAAACCTGTAGCAGCAAACCACGTCCGCTCCCACCATCTTTTGCATGCCCGTCGCACCTCGCACTCTGATGCCCTTTCACGCAAGGTGCATAAGACGTCGAGGGCTGGATTGAACAATATGACCGTGTCGCCCGCCACAGTGGGTACATGGACAACCAGCTCCTGCAGAACCTATACTTTTCGTGGAAGAAACTGCGAGGCACTGGTTTGAGAGCCAGGAATCCTCCTTAACGTCATGGAAAGTTTGCAAGATCGCGCTGAAGTGCACGTTCATCAGCCAGCATTGACGAGAGAGAGCCGAATTCCTGATTCTGTCGAGCACACGGCCCCAACGAGAGCGTCACCACCTTCGTGGAGGATTTTTTTGCTTCTGATCGAGCACCAACGCAATCCCTGATGCTACAGAAGACAAGAAGCTAAGTATCCAATGTCCCTCATGTGAGGGGCAACACCTTCGGCAGCCTTGTCCGCAACCCCACGACAACAGTCGAAGGGTTCATATCAATGAGGCTTCCAACATTGAATGTAAATTGCAGGCCCGAGCCTGTCACTATCAACAACTCCCCAGCGTCTCGACACTCGAGTCATCCAGCTGCAACTTCGACGCCAGCCCCCCAGGCATCCGTGATATCATCCACAACGGTGTCCGGGAGGAGATAAGGAAGCTAGTTCCTGCCATCAGTTGCCCGGCTTTTGTTTTGATCGCCGAGATTGTTTCAGAAGAAGTTCGACAGGCATTTCAACTTGAGACTTCTTCGAGCAAAGCGGCATCTGACGAACCGAGGGCGACTTATGCCACAAAGACACAACAACCACCACCGGCTACCTGTTACTATCCAATGCGAATTCAACGAGATACCCCAACGCCGAAGCATTCCCGACATAGGGAAGAACCAGTGAGGTCCGCGCTGAACAAAGTACACCGAGGAAAATGGAGGTATTGCGAATAGCCGACCGAAAACCACTCTGCTACCACTGCATGAGGCCGACCATGTCTACTGGAGGTGCCCGTATCAATGAATTCGCCTGCAAGGGTTCGTGCTGAACGACCCTCGACCACATCTCGACGAGCGTCTGTGGAAGATTGAGGATTATCTTCGGCGGTCTTTGTCCCTGATGCCGACATTACCCCAAAGCTCGTGATCTACTTCATCTGTACGTGAGGTAAGCACGACAAAGCAGGTGAGCGGCAATGCAAGGAGAGTTGATCTGGTGTCGGTTGTCGTCCAAGGACAATACCTAATAATTTGCTGACACTAATTATTTGTGACCACGCCACGAAGCATACAACTTCCAACTTTGAGGGAGAATGCCGCTCAGTGACTTAAAGAAATAGAATGGTAGGTTGCTCTCAAAAGAGGACTGCAAGTATCACGAGACTTCACTATGCCACACAAGACTTGCACAAGTGGCAGTGGTCTTAGGGTGCAGAATGAATCTCCATTACAAAATAGAAGTGAAATGGCTTGGATAGCAAACAAATATTGTTGCCAGCTATCAAGTCAACGGTACAGCAAAAGGCACAGCCACATAACCAATACATGCCCGAGCTTGCTACATTGATACAAAAAACTACCAGGAAAATTTTGCGGATATGAAGCCAGCCCTGCAGCTTCAGTGCATCAGATGTCACTGGCCGTACATGACGTATGATCACAAGACGGCATCAGTCGGTCAAAGTTGCTACTCGACCAAACTGGACACCGACGTGCCAGGAGCGTCATCCCACAACAAGCTCCACAGGTATTACGACTAAACGCCTAACAGGAGACTGTCGCAGAAAGAACTCGTTCTGGAACCATTAAATAAGAATCAATAATTATGTAATCCAGTGGAAATAAAAATATTTGATACACTAACCAGATAAACCTATTTCCACTTGCCTTTACGCCTTGAGAGTTTATGCACCAAGAATTGTGTTCACCGTACGCGCAGGCCCTTCTGAGGACACTCGCATCTCTGACCCTTCAATATTAATTAATGGGACATATGAGACTGGCAGACTTGTTGCATTAGGCTGCACCCATTCCACTTCACCTGAACATGTGGCACATCCGAAAACCAACTCCAGTGATGTGAAAATGTTATTTATTAATTTATTCCCTCCAGGGGCCTTCGTAGGCATTGCAGAGAGGATACTTAAAACTAGACACATGATAATAACATTAAAGCACACTGCTGTAACTTGTTAATTGCAAAAACAAACACACCTCTGCGCACGTAGTTTAATGGTACGGATGCATTGTTATATAGCACAAAACTTCCTATACGTATGACATAATAGACCCTTTGCAGATCCCCATCAACCAACACAAGCGTTACCATTTTTTCTCGGCGTAAAGCACACTAATGGGCCCCAGTTCACGTCGAAATTCTGATTCAGCATTCGAGTCCAGTAGGCGCTGAGCCGAGTTCACAGTGATGGCGAACAAAACATTCTTGTCTAACGAATGACAAAAGTATGATAGCCTGTGGTAATCAGAGTACTAGCTACTGTAATTATTTTCATCACAATTTGGCAAACGGCAAAGGCTACAGTCTCGGTGAGCCAATTTGCACGTTGGAAAGAGGCACATGACAACATGTCATTTACAGTGCTCGTCTGCACAGATTTGTCACACACCTTCGCTCTGTCTCTCTGATTGGCTCGAGGGGGCCGTGGCGGTTGCCCTTTTCCAGGATACAATGATACGAAGTATAGGTAACCCACACTTTTAAAAAAAAAGTCCATTGAAGAGACCGAAAGGAATGGTCAAAATTCTTCAACAAGACTGCTCTTCAGGCAAGGGATGAACACAAATATGAATGATCATATCGAGGTAATTAGAACAAGAAAGTGTATTGAGGTATTTAGCGCACAAGGTAGAGAGAAGAAGGAGAGGACAGAAAAGAGTGCTTTACGGGAGAAGTGCCCGATGCAAATGCCCAAATGTCAACTTTACAACAAGTAAATAATTGACTGACTAATACAGTGCACTCTTGATGAAAAAAGTACTGCTGCAATAAATCCTACCAAAGAGAAAAAGGTGCAGTTAATCTATGCATACACCAAAACAGTTAAATATTAAAAAAAATCGCAAGGGTGTAGGCGAGCTGGCGAATATTAACCATGTTGAATTAACCTGAGACTGGGGTAGATAAGGAACATCAAAACGGAGAAGGGACAGGAAATAGGACGACGTCTCAGGCTCAAACGTAGTCCTGTCTATTTTCTGTCCCTTCTACGTTTTGATGTTTCTTTTATACTTCAGTCTCAGGTTAATTAAGCATGACCAAAACAGTTGTTCTTATTGCAAGTCGAATAGCTTTGAAGCAGGTGCCTGCAACGATTTATTCATCCTCGCACTCAATAAAACGTCATCCTCGTAACTGAAAGTAAGTGTGCACTTCGCACTCACCAAAAAAGGAAGAAAAGCGATCGAATGTAGAATCGTCGATTAGCACAAAGGGTTAAAGATCACAGGAGCTTTCTCGCTAAAAGTTGCTGTGATTATGCAGTTACCTAGGGCTGAAACAAATTCCTCTAGGATTACCATCCGACGCATACATTTCGCGTCGATTCTCAGACATTTCAACGTTCAAACAAAGCTAAGAGAATGCGAAAATGTTATGCTAAAAGCACTCAAAGTTCTATCGATCCTCGAACAGATCCCGAATCCCAGCACCGGTACGGCGATACGGCTGATGCTGTCTCACAGGTGTTAATATCCAGATGATCCAGAGCGATCTTGCGCAAAGAGGGTATAAAGTCTAACTCCTTCATATTTTCACATTATACCTGCGTCAGCGAGCACGAAAAAGCCCGAAATCGTCGGAAAGCAGCTGCACATCACGGCTGCCGCGCACCGAACAAACTCGCATCCGCCAGCTCTGGGCGCTGCCTACTTAACTGTGACGTCACGGTTCTTGGAAGGTCACGTGACGAGTGATCACATTTGCGTAAAACATGACGGCAACCGGGGGGGTGCCACTTCCGAACTTCCGGTTTATCACTCTTAGCCTCTCTACCTCGTTGATATATACATATATATATATATATATATATATATATATATACAGTTCAGTCCTTAAAGGGGTCATAAAACGCTTTTTCAACTTTTTCCTGTTTAGCTTTCCTCCTCAACTCATAAATCGCACATTCCACCAAACAGTTCAAGAAGACGAAAAGAAGAGAGGCCCCTCTCGCTCGGAATCTAGATGGGGAAACCGGACAGAGCCATTGTCCCCCTAGAAGAGTAGACCGTCGCTGAAAATTCAGACAAAAGTTGCTTTCCCCAACCCGTTCACCCCGAAGCTGACAGTACTGTGGAAGCTACGTGCTCGTTGGGCCAGCCACACTTGCCACGTGAGCGTGGAAAATGTGGCTCCAGAGAATGAGGTCAGTTGATGAAGGGGAGGCGGCTGATTGGTCCGGCAACCGCGTAGCTTCCACCACAATGTCAGCTTAGGGGTGAAAGGAATAAGCGAGTTCCGGTCTCGTGTGACGTCAGTTTGGACCCGATGACGAGCTTTTGGGACCGCGGATGTACCACAGTGCAAAGGCAGAGAGCTTACGAAGGGGAGGAGGTACGAAAGAGTCCGCTGTCTTTTCAAATTTTCGCACTGAAAGTCAGGCTTCTGACTTTCTACCTTTTTTCTTTTGGCTCACTGAACGATGTGCTGTTAGTAAAATCCCAATCTAAAATGATTTATCCCAACCCAAAAATTGCTTCATGGGCCCTTTAAAGGGCCCATAAGACGGAATTTTTGGCTGGTATCAATCACCTGTTCCACTGACGCTGCATTCATATCCCGACAGCAGGAAGGGCACCACACAGGTGTTTCACCGTTTTCTCAACTGGGAATTGGAATGGTCAGCCAGTTTTCAATCGACTATATGCACCTTGTCTTGCTTGGCGTCGTCAGGAAGTTCGCAAAGTATTGGACTTCGGGGCCTTTTTGTGTGCGGCGGTCATGACGTCAGGTTGAAGCAATAAGTACCAAGATCGCCCTTCTGCGCCCACACACCCCATGTGACTTCAGTAGAAGGCTTCGAAGCCTGCAGTTGCGAGAGAGGTGGAAGGCAACTGAAGCAAGGTTATTTCTACTCTGTGCCTCTCCTGTTATTCTGGAGGGAATGCTGATTGATGAATCATTCAAGCATTTCATGACTCTTCACGTTGCGATCCGTATCTTGTGCACCAAAAACTGCCCAGAACATCTGAACTCCTATGCTGAACAACTTCTGCACGTCTACGTAGACAAAACAGCGTCGGCGACGCTCTACGGAGAAGCTGTGGATGTGTACAATGTGCATGCTCTCATTCACATTGCAAATGAAGTCCGGGCTTTTGGGCCGCTCGACTCATTTTCCGGCTTCCCATTTGAGAACTGGGAAGCCTGAAGAGGAAGGTCCGCTCTGAAAACGGGCCACTTGCACAACTCTACAAGCGGATGAACGAGAACCTCGCCTGCGCGAGCACGGGAACCCAAGTAATTGAAGGAACCGTCTCTCGGGAGCACGCAGAAGGGCCCGTGCCACCGGCCTTTGTGAATGCGACGCAGTTCACTGAGGTGATCTGCCATGGGCAATCCCTGAAGACCACGCAAGGGGACAACTTCGTCCTTCTCAGCAACAACAAAGTCGCCCTTGTGGAGAACATTCTGAGCTACGAGCGGCAAGTGAACGTGGTTGGAAGGCTCTTCCGCACCGTGGAAGACCTTTACAGCTACCCCTGCAAACCAAGCCTCCTGGGTGTGGCCATGGTCGGCAGCCCTTCTCCTCAAAACTTCGTCTGCAAACTTTCTGACGTAAAAACCAAGTGCTTTCTCTACCCTACTGGCAGTACTTATGCTTGCTTCCCGATCCTTCATTCGAAGGACTACTGATCCACTATTATCGTCCCCAAGTCCTGGCCAAGTCATACTTTAAGGTACATAATACTCTACTCTCTTCGTTGGACTGCATGTTTGTCTTGCTTATGCCTGACCGACGGAATTGTTTCAGAGTCTGTCCCAAAAGCCGAGAACGGTTTTCTCCCATGGAGATTGTATACGTCTGCCTCTCAAACGTGACTCGTGTATGTGTTTGCCTGTTTTCTCCGAGTGTTTCTCCTGCTTGTGCCTGACTGAGTGAATCGTTTCAGATTCTATCCCAAGAGCCGAGACCGGTTTTCTTCCAGGGAGATTTATCTGCCGCGTATACGTCTGTCTTCCAACGGGACTCGCAGGCTAGCGGTTGTACCGCACTGGCTAAACTGCTCATCTATAGCGAGTGACTCGTCGCAACTTTGAAATGGCTGACCAACTACACGCTGTACGAATATCCACGTAACCTCAATGATTTGGACTCGTGTTTAACGTGCATGAATTCTACATCAGTGGAATCGACGATGGAAGCAAATCGGTTTTGTTTTCATTGCAAGGTTCAAATCTATTGAACTGAAAAATAATAAAATGTCATTGATCCCTGCAAAAATGTGTTGGCCAGATATATTTGCATGTACACACTACATAGGCACGAAGAAGCGCGATCAACAATTTTTACAGTTTTTTTTTTACGTTTATGAGACTGATTTGGAAACATTTTGGGGTGGAAAAAGCTTGTTTGGGGAATTAACGCAAGCAGATTATTTCTGGCTCCGGAATGCAGGAAAGTACAGATGTCCTGTTTACACCACAGTGTTTGAAACACGTTTAGGTGATGATCACGACCGCTCGCGTCGCATTTTATATGTTTAAACAAACCTAAAATGTTACTCTGGACCAAAATCTTGTTTTCTCTCAGCTTACAGCATTTCGTGTATAAAATAAAAATTGTGACTATCTTGGTTGCGTTGCAAGCGCGAAATGCCTTTAGACTATTGCGTCGCGGCGGAGGAACGCGTAGCGTGCGTTAAAGTGGGGAACACATGAGCGGAGCGGCAAAAACGGGCGCCGTGCGCTGATTCCCAAAGCAACAGCCCAGTACGCTGTTACGTGGACCTATGCCAAGCCCCACGTCGCAGCGTGCGTGCGCGCAAGCTGCCATGGGCGGTGCCGCGTGGCGCCCGTTTCGGTTGCTCATGTGTACCCGTCTTAACGCAATCGCTAAATTTAGCGCTAGGTTAAAATTGCGTACGTTATTATAAAATTCCCGAGTAACCGTAGACAGCGAACGATGAAAAGAAAACGGACAGAACAACAAATCTTAGGACTTGTCCGTTTTTTTTTTTAGTTCTTTTTTTTCTTTCTTGTGCCGTGTGTCCGGCTGCTATGGAAGTCCTTCACCAGCTCGCCTGTTTTTACCCTTTCTTCGATGCTTCTGTTCTGTTTTGGACGTTTTGGGTCCCCGGTGTAGAAACGCTATTTCGAAAACTGCCCCCCCCCCCCCTCTCCCGCAATTCTCGCTATTTTACCGTCCGCAACGTGCTCGCTATTCTAAAACTCTCCTGGACACCACTTGGACAACATTAACTGAGGGTCAATAAAGATATTTTCTCTCTCTCTCTCTCTCTCTCTTCGTGATGTTTTGCATGTCGACCTGTCGTACCCAGTTTAACCCGCCGAGAAGCCGGCTAAGCGGCATTCATTGTCTTTCTTTTTTCCTTTCGCTTGCATTATAATCGACTTCTGTGTTGACATTTTATGCCGCCGAGGCTGACAGGATCTCCTGATCAAACCGCGTGGCAGATGGGAATTTACAAGACGGCTTGTTTATTGCACCCCTAGGTTGATGAGGTCTACTGGACCCTTGTGAGGTTCTATATAGGGCTCGAGATGAACGTTGCGATGTGGCTGTCATTCGTGGCGGTCGACGACATTTCCTAGTGGCTTTGACCGTCGCATGCGTAGGAAGGCTTTGGTGCCTCAAGGCCGTCGTTTGAAGGCATCGGGTGCAATTCTTCCTTTTCTTCCCCCTTCTTCGGCAAGTGCTTGGTTTTGAAGTAACTGTGGATATTATTGATTGGTGGCAGGAGACCGAGTGGGTTAGCGCATACCAGCTCGGAGCGCGTGGAGCGAAAGCTCGCGCTGCAGAACCCATGGATCCTGGCTTCAATCCCCACCCCCTGCCCCCTTCGATCTGGATGAGCACCGTACCGGTGTGCGGTCGTGTACCACTACTGCGTGGTTCACGTTAAAGACTCCAGGCTAGTGGTTGTACTAATCTGGCTAAATTGCTTGTCCACAGTGGGTAAGAAGGTCGCCATGTCTGGCAGACTAAACTCCTGCTGTATAAACAACCTACAGCTAATTTGTGTGTGTTTCTTTTTTTTTGAACGGTGGCCGAGTGTGCTGGTGCACGTACCAGCTCGGAGCACGTGGAGCGAAAGCTCGCGCTGCAGAACCCAGGGGAAGTATGTTGCACGTTTTGGACTCCCAGGAGACTAGGGAGAAGGAAGGAACGTCAACAATGCTCTTTGGATGGTGATTGGGGGAGTCACTGAGGACGCGTTGCGTGGTGCTGCTAAGATACATTCATTCACACCTACGTCACTTCCTTCTTCCTAGTCTCCTGGGAGTCCAAAACGTGCAACATAGCCCCCCAGGGATCCTGTTTTCTCCCCACCCCTGCCCGTTTCGATCTGGATGAGCATCGTACCTGCGTGCGGTCGTGCACTACTACTGCGTGGTGCACGTTAAAGACCCCAGGCTAGCGGGTTGTACTGCACTGGCTAAATTGCTTATCTGCAATGGGTAACAGTGTCGCCATGTTCTGGCAGACTAAACTCCTACCGTATAAGCAACTACGCGACTGATTTGTTTTGCTTTTGTCATTGTTCTTGTTTTTCAAGCTTCGACTCGGCCACAACGTTGTTTTCAAAAAGGAACTGTGGGCCATCGGAGTTGTGGAACGTGTCTCCCAGAAAAGAGTGAAGATTCGTCACAGTTTTATGATTCTGACACTACAGAAAGTCTTTTTTTAATTTTTTTTTCTTGTAGCTGATAATTATCGACTTTTAGTGGATCGCATGCAAAAGCTTCGCTTATGCGCGGTCGAAAATATGCACGTGCACAGAGCGTTCTGCACACGCGCACTTCCTACTAATTTTATTGCATATGCAAAGGTTTTGCGTACGATCCATTAAAACTCGCTATTACTGAAATTTGCTAAAATTGCAACCATTTTATTTTTTTACATATTGTATGTATATTGTGTTTGAATAAATTTCAATTCAGTGTTTTTGTTAGTCCATGTACATCGTAGAATTCTTTGATACGGTCAATCTTTAAAGTGTGGGTAATCCAATGGTCCCAAACCTAACCGAAATATTCTCCCCGGAATTATATGGCCATCCAATGCGACCAGAAAGGATTAAAGTTAGTTGTGAACAAATTTTGTACCAAGCTTTTTTTTTTCTGCATACAGCTTGATGTAACAAAACCTCCGATTTAACAAAGTACCACATTTTTCCTAACTTCTTTCATAACTTCTATAACATGCATATATTTTTAGCCTCATGTATCGAAGTCATTTTTGCGGCTATTTCAATATAACGATCGAAGTGTCATAGTCGTAAAATACCAAAAAAGAAGGCCCTAACGGAATATTTCGTAAAAGGAGTGAAGAATATAAAACTTTGCAGCGACCGCACTGCTTGAAAATGTTACCTCACGCGGACGGGCCTCCAAGCGTGACGCTTGCATGCACTGGGAGGAAAGTCGCAGAAAGCGACATCTCAGAGAATACCCACGAGGTGCTTCTGCTGAGTGCGGCTTGCATGGTGCGTGGTGTTGACGGAAGACAAGAGGTGGCGCAAGTGTAACCTGCGTGTGTTTAGCGCGGCGCGTGTGCGTGCATCCGTACAGGCCCGGGCGTTCCAGCCCGTTTCTAGGCCTCGTTACGTTGCTTTTGTTTGCTGCGCTTTCATCGTCTGACTTTACGTACCTTGTCCGCTCTCGCGTACTTCGCCACAATGAGTGGTGGTAAACGCGAAGTATTTTAACTTGCAGAGAAGTAAAAAATCCTGCAAGCCAATTCGAACGGCGAGAGAGAGAGAAACAACTAACGAGGAAGGATGTCGCGGCCCGATTTGAGATACCGCAGAGCTCCCGTTCGATTATTTTAAAAGCGAAAGAGAGTATCTTCGGTGCTCTGAAGAATGGCACAAGTGCCCGGCGAATTATACCAAAAACGGCTGAAGCCCGCCACCTATACCTAGGCGTAGACATGGCAGTTGTCTTCTGGTTTATGGATACCCGGGCACGAGACGTTGCATTGAGTGGTGCTGTACGTACTGAGTGGTGCTGTAGGCGTTGACTCCAATGCAAGCAGTGGATGGCTCCACCGGTTCAAGGCTAGGCACGAGATCGTCGGGAAGATGGTGAGCGGCGAGTCTGCGTCGGCCGATGCACCTAAAGCTGCTGCTTGGCACGAGAAAGAGCAAGAGATGTCAGGAATCCTGACGCGCTATCAGCCGGCAGACGTCTACAACACAGATGAAACGGGATTCTTTTACCAAATGCTCCCGAACCGGACGTTGGCTCTCAAACGAGACCGCTGCCACGAAGGAAAACGGAGCAGGCTGCGGATCACAGTTCTGCTGTATGTGAACATGGACACCATTGACAAGTGGTTGCCGTTGAATATTGGGAAGAGCAAGAAGCCGCGATGCTTCACCGGCGCTCGAGATCGAATACACTGATTCGTACTCGAGGGCGTCGATGTTTCGCGACATCTTCCGCGGTTGGCTCCGAAAGTTCGACGATTAGATGAGGGATGACGGCCGCAATGTGTGCCTGGTGCTCGACAACTGTTCCGCCCACCACATTGATGACCTGGAACTGACCAACGTAGAGCTGAAATTCCTCCCGCCCAACTCCACGTCGCTGATCCAGCCGCCCGACCAGGGCATCATATACAGCGTCAAGTGCTCATATCGGCGGCGGCTGATTGAAAAGCTTCTGCCCGATCTTCGCTTGAAGCACTAAACAAAATTGGACATCTTTCAAGCCCTCGAGATTCTCTCTGCTTCGTGGAATGTCACAGCGAAGGAGGTCATCAAGAACTGCTTCAGGAAAGCTGGATTTGAAACACACGCAGCCAGCGGCCCCGAGGAAGTGGACAGCGAGGAACCAAACGGAGAGGCTTCGTCCTCTTCCACCATTCCCAGAGAAAGTGAGCGCGTTGAAAGCCAAGATATGCTCTCAAGACGAGGAAGACCAAGAGGATCTTTCGGGAGCAGGGCAGTCCCTTCACAGCGTCGCGACGGAGTCGTTCCGGATGGTGTCGCTCTGGAGGACTTTCTATGGGGACTCGTGTGTCGTTGCGACGGAACTTACCGATGATTCCAGCGTGAAGGACGTGCTTGGCGAATCGGAAGACGAGGACAGCGAGGCGGAAGCCGAGGACCCTTGCGAGGTGCCGAGCAGCCGTGAGGTGCTCGACGCTATTTTCTTGCTGAGGCGGTACACCAGTGCGCATGAGGAACAAGGTGCCATGCATGCACTGTGGACATTTAAACGCCGTGCGACGTCGATATTAATGTCGCAGAAGTCGCAGGCAACGGTCACGGACTACTTTCATCGCAAATAAAGATCGCTTCTGGTGAGTGCTTGCACCCGTGACATATCTCGTTGATTTTTTACGTGCTAGGCACCAAATTTCGATGTAACGAAGTAAATTGCGGATTTTACCGGCTTCGTTAATCGAGGTTCAAGATTCAATTTATTTGGTCTGCCCTAGCCTGCATGCCGTGCTTTGGGTTGTTTTGAAAGTCATGGTACTTAGTTAATGTGCAGCACGCTAGAAGCCATTACCAATAATATAAGTGTGCAACCATGTGGTGCTGCCAAAAATTATTTATCGTCGTGAACAGATCATAAGTCTGAGCTCGTGGTCACTGCAACCCGTATATGACCCATTTCTTTTTTGCAACATGATATATACTAGAGCTCTGGGAAGATGCAATAACACAGATGCTGACAATCTTTTTTTCGTTGGTGGCCAGAAAAAAGGAAAAAGGTTTTCGTCTTCTGTGGCCTGGGATGAAACAAGAACTTTGTGACGGCCTCCAACAGGACACATTTTTGTCATTGGTGGCCAGTGATGAATCGAGCCGTTTGTGACCGGCCTCTTACTTCGCACTTTTTTTACATCGATGGCCAGAGATGAACTGAACAATTGGTGACCGGCCTGTTACGGAACACATGTTTGTCCTCAGTGGCCAGGGGGAAAACAACCAGTGTCTGGCCAGCCCCTTTCATGGAACTTTTTTGTCCTTGGTGGCCAGCAATGAACCGAACAATTGGTTACCGGCCTCTTACCAGACACATTTTTTCATCCGTGGTCAGGGATGATAGGACCAGTCTGTGGCCAGCCCCTTTCTGGGCACTTCTTTGCCATCGGTAGCCAGCAATGAACCGAACAGTTGTTGACCAGCCCCTTAACGGGCATATTTTTATTATCAGTGGACAGGGATGAACCGACCAGTCTGTGGCCAGCCCCTTTTGGGCACTTTTAATCATCCGTGGCCAGCGATGAACCAACAGTTGGTTACCGACCGCTTACCGGACACATTTTTGTCATCGATGGCTAGGGATGATACGACCAGTCTGTCTGTGGCCAGCCCTTTTCTAGGCACCTTTTTGTCATTGGGGGCCAGCAATGAACCAAACAGTTAGTGACCGGACTCTTACCAGACACATTTTGTCACCGATGGCCAGGGATCATACGACCAGTCTGTGGCCAGCCCCCTTCTGGGCACTTCGTTGTCATTGGTGGCCAGCAATGAACCGAACAGCTGGTGACCGGCCCCTTACCAGACAGATTTTTTTATCTGTGGCCAGGGATGATACGACCAGTCTGTGGCCATCCCCTTTCTGGGCACTTCTTTGTCATTGGTGGCCAGCAATGAACCGAACAGCTGGTGACCGGCCCCTTACCAGACACATTTTTTTCATCTGTGGCCAGGGATGATACGACCAGTCTGTGGCCAGCCCCTTTCTGTGTACTTTTTTGTCATTGGTGGCCAGCAATGAACCAAACAGCTGGTGACCGGCCTCTTACCAGACACATTTGTTTCATAGGTGGCCAAGGATGAAACGACCAGTCTGTAGCCAGCCTCTTTCAGGGGACTTTTTTGTCATCAGTGGCCAGCAATCAACCAAACAGTTGGTGATCGGCTTCTTACCTGACACATTTTTGTCATCGATGGCCAGGGATGATACGACCAATCTGTAGCCAGCCTCTTTCTGGGCACTTTTTTGTCATCAGTGGCCAGCAATCAGCCAAACAGTTGGTGATCGGCTTCTTACCTGACACATTTTTGTCATCGATGGCCAGGGATGATACGACCAGTCTGTGGCCAGCCCCTTTCTGGGCACTTTTTTCATTGGTGGCCAGCAATGAACCGAACAGTTGGTGATCGGCCTCTTACCAGACACATTTTTTTCGTCGGTGGCCAGTGATGATACGACCAGCCTTTGGCCAGCCCCTTTCTGGGCGCTTTTCTGTCATTGGTGGCCAGCAATAAACCAAACAGTTGGTGACCAGCCTCTTACCGCACAAATTTTTCTCATCGATGGCCAGGGATGAAATGACCAGTCAGTGGCCAGCCTCTTGCCAGGCACCTTTTGGCGTCGGTGGCCAGCTGCCTACCAGTGGCCAGGCGTGCCAGCCAGGTAGCAGTTTAATACCGGTCATTGGCCGATGGCTGGCCAAAATTTTCTGCTGCCTGGGGGTGTCACACCACGACACAAAATCACTGGTGTCAAGGCAGTATACCAGAGCACTGATGTCACACCAAGTGCTGGTGTGCAAATGTCACAAATCACGGGCGTGAAATAGTCTGGTGGCATATAAACAATCCCAGACATTTTCTAATTTTTTTAATTACAGACGGACTTAAAAACTCCTACAACAGAAACTTCAAATTCGTTCGCAAAAAAGGTATTGCTGGGACAAAAACGTTCAAAAGGTATGAGCTACAGACATTGAATAAATGGCCGGTCACACCTACATAGGGATGGTTTTAGATTTGTTGCGCACGATGTGGGTTATAATAAAAATAAAGTCAAGAACAAAAAAAAAAACACCTTCACAAAAGTGAGCAATAACCGTTCTTCAGGAGCGTGGCACGAATATACCAATAAACCTTCGACAAGTCAAATTAAATGAGGTTTCATTTTTTTATCACTGACTCTCACAATGCAAGCTTTATGCGGACACTACGAATGGCTTGGCTTGGGGGACACCGACATGAGCGCCTTTAAGTCGGCACTGTGAAGCACGGGCCGGTAGAAGTGCAGGTAGTTGGCGCTCAGGGCATCGTAGGCCTCGGACACCGGAAAGCATGGCAGCGCCACTCCTCGACTGGCTCCCAAGTACTGATGTCCTGAGAGCGGGAGTGGCTTGTAGAAGCCGAAAGCGCTGCTCTGCGAGTGCTGCGGGAAACAGGGCACTGGGGCCGAGCAGGCACCCGCAGACAACGTGGCCCTCCGGAACAGTGGACGTGCTCGGCCACCCTCGGGATCTGGCATGAAACGCGCCAGGAAACATCTTTGATCCCTGATACACTTTAACAGAAAACTGGAACGATAGCGAAATTGTTGCATCATTACAGATTCTTGCCAATGTTACTCGAACAATACTAAATTAACTATAATGGTGATTGAGCAGTATTTTCCACGAAAATTTATTGACGAGACAATAAACCAATCGTAACTGTGGCGCAGGAAACCAAACCAAAACGGTGAGCGGTCAACGCTTTGAAACATGCACGCAGAGATGAACCGTATGTCAGCAGATGGCTAATGATCGTCAATAAAATTTTCCAATAAAATTTAGTGAAGAAAATGTTAGAGTGAAAAATTTAAGCCAAATGAAAAGACAAAAAGGAAATGCACATTCAAATGTTAATAAAAGATTAGGTACTGTTGCCAGAAGTCGTCTTTTTAAAACAATGGTGAAAAACAAGCGTTCATGACCCCACCTGGTAGCTGATGTGTTTGCTGAGTAAACTTCTTAGTCCTTTCCTGATCGACAAGTTCCGACTCCATCTCGTGCGTCGTCGGGGCCTCTGGTTCTAGAGTGACACCTAAAAATATAAACAGGAAGGGCTGTTACATAAATTGGTTATATTAGTTCCTAAAAAGCTGCGTTCTGTCAATAGCAAATTAATCCTACGGATCGAAGCGGGGAAGCGAACTTGAACTCCATTT
This sequence comes from Ixodes scapularis, assembly GCF_016920785.2. Classification (NCBI taxonomy): domain Eukaryota; kingdom Metazoa; phylum Arthropoda; class Arachnida; order Ixodida; family Ixodidae; genus Ixodes; species Ixodes scapularis. Next base: position 161,412,415 of record NW_024609868.1, on the reverse strand, counting down.
AAAAGGGACTTGAAGCGTTTGCCTTTTTTTTTTTTGAATTCCCATCTAAATGCTCTTGTAATATACAGTGAGTAACAAGTAAATGTTTGGCAATATCTCGAATATTCCTCAGGTTTAGAAAAAAAGACCAGGGAGCAAAAAATATGCCTAAACCCCACTCAATGTGTCTGTTTTGCTCAAATTTTCTTTTCCAGTTATTTTTATTTTTTTTATTTTTACACTTATTTCTTTATATTGTTACTTATTTATTTATTCATATTGCTGCGCCAAGTTTTCCCGACGGGAAGCGATGGGTGACAGGCTGTCTCGGCGGGACCGGCGGATGGGTGATGGCGAGCGTCGGGGAGGCGGTGAACGGAATACTCGGCGGGGAGACGACTCAGGAGATGAAGAGCGGCGGAGGTAGTCCTCGATGCCCCGAGGTCGTTCTCCAAGACGTGGTCGAGGGTCGTTGGGCGCAAACCCCCGTAGGCCCAGCTGGCGGTAGGGGCATCAACGGTAGATGTGGTCCGCTTCACTGCAGTGGTACCACAGCGGGCGTCGATCGGACGTTCTCCACACGTCGGTCTTCCTGGGCGCCGGTTGTTCTTGCTGGACGTACTGAGGTCGATCGTTCAGACGTCGGGTACGGCTGTGCTGGTGCGTCCCGTCGTCGTGGTGCGTTAAGCGCGATCCAAACCAAAGCTTCTTTTTGCGCCTGTAGGTCGTGCGGCTGCGGATGTGACGCATTTCGTGGCTTTTTTGCTGTTTCCGGGCGCGCTTTCTGAGTCAGAACCGTGCGCTTTGGTTTGGACGGGCGAAACTTCGGGCGAGCGCGCACGCGCGGACGCAGGCACGAGCGCACAAGCAAGGTGCAACTGCGACAGACTGGCCGGCCAGACGGCGAGAGAAAGAGAGAGAGAGAGAGATCGCGTTGTCATGTTGGAAGAGAATAAAAGGGAGGGAGGAGAGGGCAGCCAGACGGCGAGAAACGCGGAGCCGGAACTAGCTTGCCCTCCACCGATTGGCCGGGACACAGGAGCGTCCTACTACGTCACCGCGCGTTTTTGTGCGCGTTGAGAAGAAGTTGAAATTATCCAACTTTCTTGTGCGCGCCCGGAAGGAGCGAAGAAGCGGCGCGACGTCACGAAAATACGTCACATCCGCAGCCGCACGACCTACAGGCGCAAAAAGAAGCGTTGGTTTGGATCGCGCTTTAGGTTGATGGGCATCAGGTGGCGGTCGTCGGCCATGGCGGCGTAGCTCACCGTCGGTTGTTCCGGTAGTGGCTGGTCGACGGGAGCCTCCGGCGGGAGGGCTCGCTGCACCTTCTCTCGCACTCCGCCGGTCATGGAGAGCGAGGAAGGGAGATCAGCAGTGGACAGCACCTTCCTGATCTCCCCCAAAAAATGTCGCGGATGATCTGGCGAAGGTTGTCGACAGCGAGGCTGCCCAGGTCAGGTGGCGACGATGCAATCGCCGAAGCAGCATGGGAGACGCCGAGTCGATTGTAGTGACTCGATCATGCTTGCAAAGCCAGCTCCATGCTCGTGGCTTCAGCGACGAATTCATCTACTGTCTTCGGGGGATGACGAACAAGCCCGCCGAAGATTTCGCTTTTCACGCCCCACATCAGGACGCGCAGCTTCTTTTCCTCACTTATCATGGGGTCGGCGCGGGCACTTAGATGTAGGACGTCTTCTACGAAGCTCGTGATGCTCTCATTAGGGCCCTAGGTCCTCGATTGTAGCAGATCTTCGGCCGTCTCTCTTCGGTGTTGACTGGCAAAGGTACATGCCAGGATTAGTGTCGTGATGTAGGCGAGTTGATTTATGGTAAACGGAAATAAGCAGACGTCCCTTTTGTTTGACGTCCCTGTTGTTCTTTCGGCACCTCGAAAGTTGGCGCAACTCTGCCCTAGAATCAGAGGCTCAAACGGTAACCGTAAGCAAAACCAAAAACCATGTTGGAACGAAATTTTTTCAGTAACCGGAACCGGAACAAAACCGTTATTTTAAACTTATAAAAACCGTAACCGTAACCGTAACCGTAAATTATTTACCGGTAACTGGTTTTAACCGATATCAACCGAAACAAAAAATATTCGTTTTTCTCAAGTATGACTTGGGGAAGAGATCTTGAAATGTTGTGGCAATTTTAGAAGAGTTAAGGCCGGTTCTCACATGCAGCGAAGCGCTGATGTAGCGCTCCTCACGTGCCGTCAGCTACTTATCGTCTGCCATGAGCAACAGTTTTGACGGTGCGACACAAAGCTGGTGAACGCTCCCATCAGCACGCGCTTAGCGCGAGGTAAGCGCTATGCTTGTAGCGCTCCGCTGCATGTGGGAACAGGCCTTTAAGGCCCGTTCACACATGCAGCGGAGCGCTACAAGCATAGCGCTAGCCTCGCGCTAAGCGCGTGCTGACGGCAGCGTTCACCAGCTTTGTATCGCACCGTCAAAACTGTTGCTCATGGCAGACGATAAGTAGCTGACGGCACGTGAGGAGCGCTACATCAGCGCTTCGCTGCATGTGAGAACCGGCCTTTACTCTCGGCGAGTGGTGCATCTGGTAATATATTTCCGTTCTATCTAACTTTAGGATTAAGAATACTTAGTTGGAATCAGTAGTCGAGCTTACAATAAAAGAAAAGTCTGTTTCTAAATCTGCCACACCCCTACATCGCTGCATGTATTCAGTACGTGTCGCCTTCAGGGTATTAACCAATAAGTTAAAATTCTCGAATATCTATTCAACTTGGTTCTATCAAAACTACCGATGTTAATGATATGCAGTAGCCAGAATAAAGAAACGAGGTAAATCGACCATCATGCGGAGCAGGCTGAAAATAAAACCTGGTATTCATTTAGTTGAAACGTGTCGCGAGTGACGATTTTGAAACAACACAGAAAGAAAAAAAATGTCAGAGGTTTGACATTGGCGCTTTGTATTATATATATATATATATATATATATATATATATATATATATATATATATATATATATATATATATATATATATATATATATGTATATATATATATATATATTTATATATATATATATATATATATATATATATATATATATATATAAAGTAATGAGATCGCACTTTGAAACCTTGTTGGAGTTTTAAAGCCTTTAGTGAGCCCAGGTTTCGGCCTGAGACAGGCCTTCTTCAGGATTGGTTGCCGAAATCGGTTACAGAGTTGTTTTCGGTTTCCACATCCGGCTCACGTCACGTGTAGGATCACTTGTAAAAATGCCCAAGTAAAAAGAACGCTGCTATACTTCGTCCCACTCCACACCCGGCCGCAGCAGACGCCGCCAGCCATCGGAGTCAACCAAAGGCCGCATCAGTTTTCGTGACCCCAGGAACGGAGTGCCGTCACGTGCGGAAGGCGCAGTCACGTTCACAGAGTTGGATCGGCCCAGATGACCAGCAATGCACGCCGCGGAAGGACGTAAAGCCAAACAAAACACAGTAAAAAGAAAAGAAATGAAAGAACCGCACACTGTAAATCAACGCCAACGCGCATAGACAAACCCCCTGCAATAAAAAGAAAGATTGAAAAAAACGCGCACAGTAAGTCAAGAAAACGCTCGGCCAAAGCGCATAAACAAATCCCCTGCATTGACAAAAAAAAAAGAAGAAACACGCTAACTCAACAGTGTTAACCACAGTCCCAGAACATTCAAAAAGGAGTAACAGGTGGAAAATGCCTGTTGAAGGTCCTGACCCGTTCACTCATCGAAAAGTAATACAGAAAGGTACACGGAAAAACTCAAGGGTTGTACTAATGGGATTGAATTAGCTACAGTCACCCCACTACAGAGGGATCAAGGTAGATTGCATGCATAGATGACATTATACTGGGATCTTCATTAATACCGGCCCGGATTGAATTAAATTTGTAAATAAGATACGATTCTCTCTGCTCACGCTTATGGTTGCTTTTGAAATTGGATTGTAAAAATGTATCGTACAGTTCGTCAAAAGTGGGTTTAGGTAAAGCCATGTTTTGAAAGGGGGAGTTCGGGAAATTAATTTACATGCGCCCTGTGATTGTTAAACCTTAATCGGAAAGGTGTGCAGGTTTACATATTGAGGTATTTAGCGCACAAGGTAGAGAGAAGGAGGACAGGACAGAAAAGAGCGCTACTCACAACTACGTTTACTGACAAGAAAGGAAGAGAAAGAAAAAAAAACAAATAATGCGCCGCGGACTTGTCCATCTACCACAGCCCCGTGAATGATAGCGGCTAGTTCATCCAGGCTCGTGTGGGCCATTCATTGTTTCTTCAAGGAATTTTCTTTCCTTGTTTGAGAGCGTTACGGATTCAACGCTAATACATGCAGTTCCTGTCCTCACAAAGGATGTAGAAGGCCTCCAATACCTCGCGGGTCAATTTGTCTTTGTTCTTCCCCAAGATGTTGGTCTCACGGAATAAAGGTCTGCACGTGCATTCCCTGCAATGGAGAGGAAGATTTCCGCCCACTGTGGCCTTCAAGGAGTAATCATGCTCCCGGAGTCGGTCATTGAGGCATCTGCCCGTTTGGGCTATGTAGCTCTTGCCACACGAAAGAGGTATCTTATATACGACGCCCGAAGCGCATGGAAGGAATTTGTTTTCATGCTTCTTGGTGCACGTGGATTTTGTGGTACCCTCAGCATGCGCATTCACTCTAGGGCAACTTTGGCTCATTTTTGTGGTGCTCAAAAACTACTCGAACCCCATAACAACTCGCGTTTTCTTTTTTTTTTTTTTTTTTTTTTTTAATTATGGGACATTTTATGCAGGTACGGTATTACTACTGGCCTTGTTTTTTGACCCTGGTCTTGTTGGAATGGAAGCCTATTGCCTTCTCTACATTTCTACCTTGGAGCTTTATGGAGCGACTAAATTTTTACCTTTCAAGCAGAAATGTAGCAGCTTTATAAAGCTCTCAATACGTACTCCGCTGGAACTTCGGAACGCGAGCTCTCCATTCGCTTCTATACAGTTCATCTCCGAGGTCAATAGCTGGTCGTGTGGCAAGGAGTAAAAAAGATTCTCCACGTCAATGCTGAAAGCAGTTCCCTTCTTGCGACCCCCTAATCGGAGATATTCCACTATTTCCTCAGAATTGGCAACCCGGAATGGGTCTCTAATACTTAAAGTGGACAGTTGTTTTTGAAGATAGGAAGCAACTTGCTTTTGCCATGATCCATTTTCTGTTACAATGGGTCTAAATGGACAGGCCGCTTTATGTGTCTTTACGCTGAAGAAGACCTCTAAATGTAAGCGCTTCGCTTTCCCAACTCTTGCGGCTAACTGGGTAAACGCTAGCCGCTCACAAAGATTTTTTGCTTTATCTCTGGTTTTCTTCAGGGCGACCTGCACCGGTCTAAAATTTTTCTCAGTAGCTGCCATGGTCCTTTCCTTGTAGAGGCCATCTGGTAACACTACAAAATGTCCTTCCTTATCAGATAACAGGATGTCCCATGATTTAAAAAAAAAAACGAAAAAAAAACGTCGCAAGCAGCTATGGGGTCAGAATAGTTTTTTCAGCACTACAAAAAATGAGCCAAAGTTGCCCTAGAGTGAATGCGCATGCTGAGGGTATCACAAAACCCACGTGCACCAAAAAGCATGGAAACAAATTCCTTCCATGCGCTTCGGGCGTCGTATATAAGATACCTCGTTCGTGTGGCAAGAGCTACATAGGCCAAACGGGCAGATGCCTCAATGACTGACTCCGGGAGCATGATAACTCCTTGAAGGCCACAGTGGGCGGAAATCTTCCTCTCCATTGCAGGGAATGCACGTGCAGACCTTTATTCCGTGAGACCATCATTTGGGGAAGAACAAAGACAAATTGACCCGCGAGGTATTGGAGGCCTTCTACATCCTTCGTGAGGACAGGAACTGTATTAGCGTTGAACCCGTAATGCTATCAAACAAGGAAAGGGAATTCCTTGAACAAACAATGAAGGGCCCACGCGAGCCTGGGTGAACTAGCCGCTATCTTTCACGGGGCTGTGGTAGATGCACCAGTCCGCGGCGGATTACTTGGTTTTTTTCTTTCTCTTCCTTTCTTATCAGTAAACGTAGTTGTGGATAGCGCTCTTTTCGGTCCTCTCCTCCTTCTCTCTACCTTGTGCGCTAAATACCTCATATGTTAGACCACCAACTAGCCCAAATGTCAACTTTCCTGTGCTTGTTTGGCCCACGTACTGCTAACCGCAGGTGCCTCATGTCGGGAGGTATATCAGATTACTTGTGCCGCAGTTTAAGTTTCCGTGGATTATGTAGGTGAAATTGTAATTCGTACTCCTTACCGTAGTTTTAGGTGTCACGGGTTGACACACCTCGCAATTTGTTCTTCCACACGGGCGACTGCCAGTGCTTTCAGTGTAAGTTGTCTTAGACCTAACAATGGCGTCCATAAGATTGCGGGAGCGTCTGTAGACTACTCGGGGAACGGAAGGGATAATCCTTGCGAGGTGTTTACTTTGTTGTAACATGTTAAAATGTTTTCTTAATATGGGTGCGACGTTCGGAGACTTATTGTTGAAAGTTAGTACGAGGTTCGCCCGAGGCTCCACTGTCTGAGGACTTCGCTCACTCAACAGAGGCCACGATCAAGGGCCTCTGCCTCATTGATCGCATCGTCTATGATATTTTCCGGGTACTTCTGTTCTTTCAGGACTTGCCGTAATTAATTGGTGTTTCTTTTAAAATCGTCTTTCTTTGAACATATACGTTTAAACCTATGAGCCTGAACATATACGTTTAAATCTTTGAGCCTGTATGCTATTTTTTCAGGGCCGTGGGTGGCAGCTGTCGCAGTGGAAGTATTTCTGACAATCCGTCGGTTTTTGGTACAGTTGAGTGGCCAATATAGAGTTATTAATTACCACTCTTGTGTCTAGAAAGGTAATCTCACACTTTGAGTGACCATGCGTAAAACAAATGGAGTGGTGCGCAAAAGTGAAAGCTCTAATGAACTCGAGAAGCTCTTCACCAAATGCGACCAAATAAGAAATATATCGTCAATATACCTTTTATTCAAAAGTGCTTTGAGTAAACGTGATGCCACAAAATTGGATTCTGAATTTCCCATAAATATATTAGCGTAGTTAGGTGCCATCTTAGTTGCCACAGCAGTCCCGCTAGTTTGAAGGAAGAAACTTCCATTGAATTCAAAGCTATTTAACTCAAGCACCAGACGCGAGAGAGTAGACACGACATGCTTATGTGGTAAATCGTCGCTCCTGTGAGTGTCGTACGCATTCACAAGGGCCTCCATGCCATCGTTGTGAGGGATGTTCGTAGACGTCACTTCCATCGTAACAAGAAAAAGATCTCGAGAGATGTTAATTTTAGAAATTTCTCTATGGAAGTGGTTTGTGTCCTGAATGTACAATGGGAAGCTGGGTGGGATGTTCCTAAGCAATTTATCAATATAGCTAGATACTGGTTCAGTGAAGGTTTCTGATCAAGATATAATAGGACGGTCTGGGTTCCCTTCTTTATGAATTTTCGGTAGCATGTAAAATCGACCTGGCACTGCGTTTTTAGCCGTTAATGCCTTGGCCGTATTTTCGGCAATTTCCCCCTGTTTTAATAGCTGGCCCATGGCCCAGCTGCCCCCGTATGGTGTCGGCATTTTGCCTGGTTTTATCGTCTTTGATATGGCAATAAAATCTTGCATCGTTAAGTTGCCTATTGCCTTCCTGTAAGTAATCGCTGGTGTTAAGAATGACTATTGCGCTTCCCTTGTCGGCAGGTTTTATCACGATGTCGTCCCTTTTGCTAAGCGACCTGAGTGCCATCCGCTCTGGAGCGGAAAGGTTGTAGTGATTGGGCTCCTGTTTTCTAAATGGCGCTACGATGTCTTTCTGAACAGCATTAATAAATATGTCTAAATGCTTGTCTCTACGAGTTTTGGGAGTCCAACCAGTCGGTGTGGACCAACGTTACTAAAACACTCAGTTGGGAAACTCGCCGTCGAAACCTGGGCCGCTGGCGTCCACCGAGACTGAGCTAAATGCGACAACAGCGCCGCTCTTTATCGTTTGTCTGTACTGAGGTCACCTTGAGCTTTTTGAAAGCCTGTTTTTGCGTAAAAACAAACGGAAAAGACTCTTTTTGCATGAAATTTATTGGAGTTTAGTACCAAATGATGGGCGCGTGATGTTTTTATCATCTTTAGTTCGCAAGGTTTGGCGGAACAATTAATATTGTTTTCATACAACTATGCCTCAGCGGTGCTTTCAGGTAGCGCCTTCCGACCTAGGTGCATTTTAACTTTGGTACTAATTCGCAGCGCGGCCGATTGGGAGACGGGGGTAGCACCCCCGTAACCTCTACCGCTGTGTCTGTTTCGGCGCCATAATGGCCGATTAAAGCCAAATTAGAAATAACGCGCAGTTCCTCGAGTGGCCGCTGCAAGAGAAATGGCGGCGTTGTGTTTGTCATTAGCTCGGTGCTCGGAGACAGATTGGGGCCACGTTTTCAAAGCTGTCTCTACGGGAGTTTCTCAACTGAGTGTTTTAGTAACGTTGGTGTGGACGGAAGAGCAGACGCGCCTTCGCGGGGCCTGTCGAAAAAGAAATCCCAAAGTCGAAGGTTGCAGGCAAACTTATCTAGGTCTTGAGGCAAATAAAATTCATCATATCGGCCTGTTGTGGGGCAAAAGTTGAGTCCCCGCGTGGGTGGGCAGTTCATGGTTGGGCAGTTCTATGTTTGATAACTTAACTATCTTAGAAGATTCGGGAATACAATTCTGCGTTTCTCGTTCGCACACTCTCCTCGGTGGATCCCGAGTGGGTAGTTCTACGTCTGATGAGTTAACTGCGTCATGGGATTCGGCCCTACAGCTCCGCACGTTTCGTTCACGCACGCTTGCCGGAGGAGGTCCAACATTGTCCCTTCCCAGCTCGTTTTCCTTTCCTTCACTGAGAAGCCCCGCTTTCTCTCTTCAAACACTTTTAAAGACACGGTTTCATGCTTCTGCTAAATCACGATTGCGGAGTAAATTACGTTCGGCTTGTTTAACCGCGGTTGAAGCTGTTTCGCAATGTTCAATAGTTATCCTCACCAACTCGAGAGACGCGTTTGTGAGAACCGTATTCCACCTCTCCAGTTCGCTCTGAGAGCGCTGTCATGCTAGGCTTCAAGGTATTTTGTAGGTCCTTAAGGGCGATGCGCGCGTCAATGTAATATTTAAGGTATGCGGCATGTAAATCGTCGCGTATTATTTTGTCAGCTAATTTCCTAAGGTGTAAAAAAGTTCGAGGTGGCAAGTTGTCGCGGTCTGCGCGGGTACGCCGAGCCGGGTGTAGAAAAAGAAAACAACTATGTAACCGATTTTGGCAACAGGTCTTGAAGAAGCCCTGTCTCAGGCCGAAACGTCGACTCACTAAATGCTTTAAAACTCCAACAACGTTTCGAAGTGCGACAACATTACTTTATAAATAACTGGGAGCGGCTGAAGGAACAAGAAAACGTCCGAAGTCTGTCCGAGTTTTTTTTTTTTTTTCTTTTTCTTTTCGCGCCGAGACCCTTTTTCGAACCGAGTGGCATCCGCCAGCACTGCCACGCATCTCAGCATGACAAGAGAAAAAGCCACGGAGAAGGATGCCTCATCATCGAACGCGCCAACACACTTGGCCGCCGATGACGGAGCCGCCCTCGTCCAACAGACAGGGGATGCCATTTCTGCCTCCTTCGCCTCAACCTTGAGAGGGGCCCTGTTTTCAATCGTCGATCCCAAGGACGGTCTCGTCCCACACGGCCAGCAGTCTCAAAAGTCCCTGTAGCAGAACTTTCAACGCGAGTTATTCGAACGTGAGCACGGTAAACTCGAACATCCACAGACGCGCCAAGAAATCCCTTCTAGCTTCGCCGGAGCCCTTTCCCTGCTTCCGCCGGAGGTATGGCTTCTACGGGAATCATTTCTACCAGAGCCACCAACGCGATCCGACTACCACCGGTGGATCCCCCACAGCCCATTCCAGGACCGCGGGTCCGTCAGGCCTACAACATTCTGCGCGACCTCACCCAGAACACCAGAAGTTTGTCCACCAGAGATGTCCACGAGATCCGGCATCTCCACCCGTATCAGTTCTACTGAGATGCCATGCTCAGCGAACACCAGCACCTCAATTTCGATAGACTGGAACTCTTCCACGTCGTCGCGAGAGGGAACTGGAGAACGGCTATCCAATCCCAGACGTCCAGGCTCGAGTCTGGGGTCTTCAAAGGGCTCCCCGACCCAACCAGCCTTGACGTCGACACCGCACGTCTCGTGCTCCCGCGAACATCAGCTACCGCCCGGGCACCAAGTTCAAGAGGTAGCGGGAAAGGTGGAATGGTGGGCAGTGCGGCAAAGTCGACGAAACACGCAGAATAAAGGCAAGCCAATAGGGTGTAAGAGGAATTTGGTCTGGAAATCTGTCAGACAGAGGACGAAGAAGAAAAAACCCAGAGCCATAAAGAGAAATTTAAAATGTAAAGTAGCGCGCGGCCCGTATAATATAATATAATATAATATAATATAATATAATATAATATAGTATAATATAAGCACACCCGACCGGACATTGGGGGGCCCAGAGTTGAAATAATGGCTCCGACGCGTTTACTAATAATAATTTTATTTTGGCTTTCGGCGGTTTCGTAAAACATTGATTTATTCGATGAAGTACTGTTCATTTATCTGCATATTTTCAAATATATATATATATACTATCAGGCATGTAGCCAGGGGGGGGGGCGGGCATGTGGCCGCCCCCCCCCCCCCCCGAAATTTTTCATTTTGCTGGGACCTCCTCTTCCCCCTCCGCCTCATACAGAATTTTGTCATGGGCGGTCCCTCCCCGAAACAAAATCCTTGCTAGGTGCCTGTATGCTGTATGTAGATATTGCCACGCACGTTGGCGAGCAAGCGCGTGCGTGGCCGAGTGGTTACCGAGCTCGACTGTCGCGCGGAAGGTGTGGGTTTGATTCCAGTCTGTGCACTGTCCTTTTACTTATTTTTTTCAACTTGGCCTTCTCGTAAGTTCGAGAACATTATCATCTGATCGAGTTCCGAATGTTCTACGTACCGAACGTTCTACGCCTAATGATCCAGAAACCCACGAGGGTACATAAGGGACTCCGCAAGACGAGCGGAGTCAGTTTCATCCTAGCGTTCGACTCTGCTGTCACGCCGACTTCGACGCCTGCGACGCTCTTCTTTCTTGTTCCCTTTTTTATTTTTGGGCACAAGTTCGCCTCATTAAACGTTCGGTTTGGTCAGTTATTTACCGCCTCATAACTTGTCATTCGTGACAATACATATATTGTCACGGGTGGTGACCAAAAGAACAATAAATAAACAGAACAAAATAAACGTTTAATGTGGCGAACTTGCGCCAAAACTAAAAGGGTACAAAGACAATAACAGAGCGTTGCGGGCGTCGAAGTCGGCGTAGCAGCACAGTCGAACGCTGGGGCGAAACTGACTCCGCTCGCCTTGCGGAATCCCTTATGTACCCTCGTGGGTTTCTGGATCATTCGGCGTAGAAGGTTCGGTGCGTAGAACATTCTAACCTCGAATCAGCAAGACGGTTCTCGAATTCACTAGAACATCAAATTACACTGTAAACAAAAATGCGTAGCCGCGGCCAGGAATCGAACCCTGGCCATTCGCGTGGGAGGCAAGCGCGATAACCGTTAGGCTACGGCCGCGCTGCCTACTTGGCGCGCGGCATTACGCCCCCCTTGAAAAGTGCATCGCCCCGATGCAACACAACACAAAACAAAGCACATAAAAAGAACAGCAAACTAGAGTCTTTTGAAACACATAAGATCCACAGTCCTATCGAGCGAAGTACGGCTCAGGCGCACGACGTGGACCACTTCAGGTCGTGGTGGGCGGCGTTATGATGTTCTTGTTCCGTCGTTCATCACCTCGTAGTTCAGCTCGCCGAGGCGACGAAGTACCTTGTATGGTAAAAAGTACCGTTTCAACAGTTTCTCACTGAGGCCGCGGCGACGGATGGGCGTCCACACCCACACCCTGTCTTCGGGCTGGAAGTGAACGTCCCTGCGACGAAGGTTGTAGCGGCCCGCGTCTACGCGTTGCAGGTCTTGAATCATGAGTCGGGCGAGCTGGCGGGCTTCTTCGGCGCGTTGAGCAACCGCCTGGGCGTCGTCGCTCTCATTGTCAGAAGGCTCATGGGGCAGCACTGCGTCCAGCATGGTCGTTACCTTCCGACCATGTACCAGCTGGAAAGGGATGAATCCAGTGGTCTCCTGAACCGCCGTATTGTAGGCGAACGTGACGTAGGGCAACACCTCGTCCCACGTCTTGTGCTCTACGTCGACGTACATAGAGCTCAAATCGGCGATTGTCTTGTTGAGTCGCTCGGTCAGCCCGTTGGACTGCGGGTGGTATGCAGTGGTTCGACGATGGCCGGTGCCACTGAGACGAAGGATCTCTAGCGTCAGCTGGGCCATGAACGAAGATCCACGGTCTGTGATGAGGACTTCAGGGGCGCCGTGCCGGAGGACAATGGACTCGATAAAAAACTTCGCCACTTCAACAGCCGTGCCTGCTGGAAGGCCTTTCGTCTCGGCGTACCGTGTGAGATAATCGCTGGCGACGATAATCCAGCGGTTTCCCGACGTTGACGATGGGAAAGGGCCAAGTAAATCCATTCCGATCTGTTGGAACGGCATAGAAGGGGGAGAAATCGGATGCAGAAGTCCTGACGGCTTCGTTGGCAGGTTTCTTGCGTCGCTGACACTCGTGGCATGATCGAATGTATAGGTGAACGGTCTTCGGTAGCCTCGGCCAGTAGTATTTTTCTCGAATCCTGGCGAGCGTCCTGCTGTAGCCAAGGTGTCCAGCCGTTGGGTCGTCATGGCATCCTTGGAATATTTCGTCTCGAAGGCTGGCAGGAACAACCAACAGCCATGCTGTGTTGTTATTGACGAAGTTCTCTTTGTACAGCACCCCTCGCCGCATGGAGAATGTATGCAGGATTCTTAAGAAAGCACGGGGAACCGAACTCGCTTGTCCCTATAAGTGCTCGATGAGCGCTCGCAGTTCAGGGTCGTCTCGTTGGAGTGCTGCCATGTCGCTGACGTCCAAAGCGCCGAGGAAACACCCATCGTCGTCGTCTTCGATACAGGCAGGACCGGCCTCGACAGGGGCTCTTGACAGGCAGTCGGCGTCATGGTGCTTCCGGCCGGACTTGTACACAACGGTCATGTCGAACTCCTGCAGTCGTAGGCTCCACCGGGCGAGGCCTCCGGAGGGGTCTTTCAGATTCGAGAGCCAGCAGAGCGAGTGGTGGTCCGTGACCACGCAAAAAGGACTTCCATACAGATATGGGCGAAACTTTGTTATTGCCCAGACGACAGCAAGGCACTCCTTTTCAGTTGTAGAGTAGTTCCTCTCCGCCTTAGACAGCGTCCGACTCGCGTATGCGATGACTCGCTCTGCCCCGTCCTGCCTTTGAACAAGCACCGCGCCAAGTCCGGTGTCACTGGCGTCAGTGTGGATCTCTGTATCAGCGAACTGGTCGAAGTGGCCAAGAATCGGGGGCGTCTGGAGTCTTCGTTTCAGCTCATTGAATGACCGCAGGTATTCGTCTGTCCATTCGAACTTTACGGCGTCCCTCGTGAGGTGCGTCAGCGGTGCGGACAGCTTGGCCCGAACAAATTGTCTGTACTAGGCACAAAGTCGGAGGAATCTTCTCACGGTCTTCTTGTCAGACGGCGGAGTAAATGCAGCCACTGCGCGGGTCTTCTCAGGGTCAGGGAGAACACCTTCGTCGTTCACGACGTGGCCAAGGAACTTAAGTTCACCATAGGCGAATCGACACTTTGTTGGCTTGAGTGACAGGCCGGCGGTCTTGATGGCTTGATCACGGCTCGAAGCCGTTTCAGGTGCTCGTCGAAATCTTGTGAAAATACCACGACGTCGTCGAGGTAGACGATGCAGCTCTGCCATTTCAGACCTGCCAGCACGGTGTCCATGACACGCTGGAAGGTGGCTGGCGCAGTACAAAGCCCGAACGGCATCACTTTGAATTCGTACAGTCCGTCGGGAGCGACGAAGGCAGTTTTCTCGCGGTCTCGTTCGTCGACTTCAATCTGCCAGTAGCCACTCTTCAGATCCATCGACGAAAAATATCGGGAGTGGCGCAGTCGGTCTAACGTATCGTCGATGCGGGGAAGCGGATAGACGTCCTTCTTCACAGCGTTCAGTCGACGATTGTCCACGCAGAACCGCAGGGTTCCGTCTTTCTTCTTTACAAGGACGACTGGGGACGCCCATGGACTTCTTGAGGATTGAATGATGTCGTTGTCGAGCATTTCTTGGACTTGATCCTGAATCACCTTCCTTTCCTTTAAGGAGACTCGATACGGCGACTGGTGGACAGGGAGCGCGTCGTCGTCGGTAATAATGCGATGTTTCGCCATTAGTGTTTGGCGAACTTTCGACGACGTGGCAAAACAGTCACAGTATTCAGCGAGGAGGTCAACCAGTTGCCAGCGCTTAGGAGCTGGGAGCTCGGGGTCAGTGTCGATCGGCGGTGGCGGCGTGCTGCTCTGCTGTGACGACGAGGTTTCTACGGAGATTGCGGTGACCACGACTGGCGCCTGAAGCTCCTCAATGTGGCCCAGAGTGGTACCCTTCGTTAGGTGCTGCGGCTCCACTCGGAAGTTTGTCACAAGAACAGTTGTACGTCCTTCTTGGAGATCCGTTACGCCTCGTGCCACGCCAATTCCTTTCTCAAGGAGCAGTTGGACGCTGCCTTCCAGAAGAGCTTCACCGTGCATGGCTGCGTCGGTTATGACGGTGACGAAAACACTCGACCGCGGCGGTAAGTTCACATGGTCGGCGATAACTCGGATCGCGGTTGACGTGGTGTTGGTCTCCACCGGCGGTAAAACAGGCTTTCGCAGCGTCAGCTGGTTTGCCCCGAGGTCGATGACGGCACCATACTCGCAGAGGAAGTCCATTCCGAGGATAACGCCCCTTGAACAGTCTTGCAGAACGACGAACTTCACAGGGCGCGTCTCACCGTGGATCTCGACGCGAGCAGTACATCTCTCGACTGGTGTGATGAGGTGCCCTCCGGCGGTTCGTATTTGTGGTCCATCCCAAGGCGTGGTGACTTTTTGAAGTCGGCGGGAGAGCCTCCCACTTAAGACTGAGTAGTCTGCTCCGTTGTCCACGAGCGCTGATGCGTCGTGGCCGTCGATGACGACGTTTAGGTTATTGGACACCGTTGCAGGGGCGTCGTTTCGATCTCTGGTAGCGTTCCAGTGGGGGCCCTCCGACGTTCGTGGAGGATCTTGGCGTCGGTCATCTTCGGCAACTCCACCTCCAGGGGTTGCCGCGCCTAGTTTCCCCGGCGAGGCGCGAGGGGAGACAGGCTTTCACGTCGGGGTCGGTGCATCGGCGAAGCTGGACGTCGCGGTGACGGCGACCGGAACTCTCGGCGGGACGCAGGCTCGGGGGACTGGGGTCGTCGCAGGTACTCGTCGATCTCCCGAGGGCGTTCACCATACCGGGGGCGCGGGTCGCTTGGGTGGAACCCGCGCAGCCCAAGTCGTCGGTATGGGCATCGGCGGTACACATGGTCAGCTTCCCCGCAGTGGTAACACAGCGGGCGTCGGTCGGCCGTCCTCCAGACGTCTGTCTTCCTCGGCGCAGGTCGCTCTGGGGAAACGTGCGCCTGATATTCCTGTCGTCGGGGGTACTGCGGCGTTGGGGCGTCTCTTAGGGGCGGCGCCGTGCCTTGGCGGGAAGCTTGCGGCGGTCGCCGGGCCATGGCGGCGTAGCTCAACGTCGGTGCCTCCGGTGCCACCGTGGTGACGGGAACCTCTGGTTGGAGCGCCCGATGCACTTCTTCTCGGACAGCCTCGGCGATGGAAATGGTTGGCGAATGGCTGGTGGTTGGCAGGAACCTTCGCAGTTCCTCCCAGACAACCTCCCGGATAATTTCGCGGATGTCCGTACCAGGCGCGTTTTCGCCGCTAAGCAGCGCGGTTGCAGTGACGCTTGGCTGCCGCTGGTAGTGGCATCGAGCGCGCGCATGGAGGGCGCGCTCGATGTTTGTCGCCTCGCTGACGAAGGCGTCGACGGTTGCCTGCGGGTTGCGGACGAGGCCTCCGAAGATGTCGTCCTTCACGCCCCGCATCAAAATGCGCAGTTTCTTTCCCTCGGTGGCCTGAGGGTCGGCGCGGGAGCTCAGGCGGAGCACGTCTTCCACAAAGCTCGTGACGCTTTCATTGGGGCCCTGGGTCCTGGTTCGCAGTAGATCCTCGGCTCTCTCTTGGTTGTGGTGGTTGATGAACGTAGCCTTCAGTTCGGTCTTGAAAATGTCCCACGACGTCAAAGAGGACTCATGGTTCTCGTACCAGCGCTTGGCGGTCCCCTGAAGCGAGAAGTAGACGTTGTGCAGGCGCTGCTCGTCGGTCCAGCCATTGCGGCGGGCAACGCGTTCATACTGGTCAATCCAGTCTTCGACGTCTTCGTAGAGTTCACCGTGGAAGGGGGCAGCCGTCCCCGGTGCGACGGGCACGTAGATGATGGGAGAAGCGGCGGGGGCTTGCGACTGGTTGGCCATCGTCGTCTTCTGTGGCTTGGGCTTATCAAGGAGCAGACCGTACTCAGGATCCTCTCCCTTGGTGCGGCGGCTGGTCCGAGTTTCAGGTTCTGCGGTGAGTGATCTTCTCACCGAGCCGGGAATGGGACTTGCACTGCGGGCCCTTGGAGGGGAACGCTGCACGGGCATGCGGTACCTCGCACCTCCACCAAAATGTCACGGGTGGTGACCAAAAGAACAATAAATAAACAGATCAAAATAAACGTTTAATGTGGCGAACTTGTGCCAAAACTAAAAGGGTACAAAGATAATAACAGAGCGTCGCGGGCGTCGAAGTCGGCGTAGCAGCACAGTCGAACGCTGGGGCGACTGACTCCGCTCGCCTTGAGGAATCCCTTATGTACCCTCGTGGGTTTCTGGATCGTTCGGCTTAGAAGGATCGGTGCGTAGAACATTCTAACCTCGAATCAGCAAGACGGTTCTCGAATTCACTAGAACATCAAATTACACTGTAAACAAAAATGCGTAGCCGCGGCCAGGAATCCAACATTGCCCCTTTGCGTGGGAGGCGAGCGCGATAACCGCTAGGCTACGGCCGCGCTGCCTACTTGGCGCGCGGCAATATCAGGTACGTCCGCACTTTATTTTCATTTCGGGGAGCTTTCCTCATTACGGTCATGAACGCCACAATAGGGGCTTTGCAACAGCTGTGCCTGGGCACCGCCATAACTGACCTTCAATTTTTGTTTCCCCTTATTACGTTTACCTCACTTCATTATTACCAGAGCAGGCCAGGTTATTGCCATCTTAGGTTTTATTCTGTCTTTCTCCCCAGCACTGGCTTTTGTGGAGGCTCGTCCACACCAATTTCCAGTGGATCGGTATCTCGGTAAAACAAGAAAAGGTCAGCAATGGCGGCTGATTCTGGCGCGTGTGTAAAGCGTCTATACTATTTAAAATTATGTGAGGGACGTCTAAATAGCCAGCAAATAGATTGGAGCCCAAATGCCTGTCAAGAAAAGACCAAATACGGCAAAAAGTAAACTGTTTATAGTATATGTAGTACCCGTTCTATTTTTTTTTTTTATTGAAGGCCTATTCAATCAAAAGTCACCAATGCTCCGATCCGATGAAACACACAATTTTGCTTTGTCTGTGCAGCCGCGGTGCAATATCCCACATTTTTGCGGTGTTCGCTCAACTGGAGTGCGTTCTCGTGTCGCGCGTTCAACTGGTCGTGCGCTCTAACGTCGGCGCTCTAGTGGCGCGCTTTAAAAGCGCTCTCTTAAGTAACATGCACGCTTGGGTATGTAGTGTAGATGTAGTGAACAAATGGTGGAGCTAGAGACGTGTGCAACTTTTGACCAATTAGAAGTATTAAGACGTTTCTAATTTCCTTGAGTTTCATGTTCTTGGATATCTGTGACTACTTTAAACCGTTTGTTATATAACGGCTGTCTAGCATTTCAATTAAACAAATTACTCGAAAAACCGAAATAAACGGGTTCTTAGGAGCGTCTAACCGGTAACCGAAACCGCAAAAATTGAAGCCGTAAAAAACCGAAACGAAACCGTTATCAACAGGAAGCGGTAACCGCAACCGAAAAGTTGTATTTTTCGGTTTGAGTCCCTGCCTAGAATTGCCGAGCCGTCATGTTGTCACGTGACGACGTCACCTGACGTTTCACGGGACGTCACACCATTACATGACTGACGTCATTACGTCGCGTGGCGTCACTCTGCAACTTGACAACATAATGTCATGGTTTCAGCTGACGCCATGTAACAGGTGATGCCTGACGTCAAAGTCGTGTCGAGTGGCGCGACGCCATTGGGAAATTGTTTGGAGGAGTGCCGAAAATGACTGGCGTCGATATGAAGCGCCGTCGACGGCGCCAAAAGAGCCAAGTGTTTCACCAGTTGCTATGTCAGCAAAAACAGGCTTTTCTTTTCTCGAACTTCTTACCAATGACCTACATTTACTATATTTTACCACGTTAAATGCCATACCTACAGGCACCCTTGTAAATTTTTTTGAGGAACTATGTTTATTGGCTTATTAATGCGATTCTTTTAGGACACACTTTAGAGTCAAATAGAACTCAGTTTATGTGCTGTTCTTCTTTCCATTTATCTTAAGGGGTGCTTGTGTGTAGTATCGTTCATTCGGTCAATTCGCGTTAAATAATGGGGCGAGAGCAAACCATTCATAAGCGATATGAGACCGTGCCGGGTGCGTACAAGCCTCTTACCTCAAGCGTTTCTAGCACGCCTTGAATAGCTGAGCTATGGCGCCATCTAGTGAGACGGCGCGAAAAGTTTGCCGCGAGCCCAGCTGACCAAGAAGGCAGAGCGCTCGTGGTCTAACGGTTATCGCGCGTGCTTTCCACGCTGAAAGCCAGGTTCGATTCCTGGCCGCGGAGGCGCATTTTTGTTGACTCTGTAAAGTGATGTTCTGGTAAACTCGAGATCCATGTTGCTTGTTCGAGGTCAGAATGTTCTACACGCCGAACCTTCTACGCCGATCATTCCAGAAGCCCACACGTGTACATAAGGGGCTCCGCGTGGCGACCTGCATTCAGTCTCGCCCCAGCGCCCGATCCTGCAGTTTCGCCGACTTCGACGCCCGCGACGCTCTGTTATTATCCTTTGTACCCCTTTTATTTTTGGCACAAGTTCGCCACATTAAACGTTTATCTCTTTCCGATTATTTATTGTTTTTTCGGTCACCACGCCTGACAATATATCGGCACCATCGGGGGCCAGCGCTTCCCGTATGCACTGCCCGGTGACATGGCCATAAATACAGAGTTGTTCGTGTCCTCTGTTACCAAACTACATAAGACCCCGAAGTGTAATGAACGGAAAACTTTATTGCGATAGAGGGATGTAGTAATGTGTAACTTATACAAAAAATACAAAGTCAATGTTCTTTTTATTATTATCGAGTCATCAGTTAAACATCATAAGAATTTGAGAATGATGAAGGTGTGTCGAATATTTTACGAACCTTCTGTAACGTAACGTTGTATTGTTTTCTGCTGGCTGTATAACACGAGAGCCCACGAGATGAGAGCTCCAACTGCAGAGCTTGTGTCATCAGATTGTTCGTCACGGGAGCGCACGTGCGCGCTTCGGGAATGTTCGAGATTGCTGTATTTGAACACATTCTTTAACCGAGCAAAAGTTTTGGCACCAAAGAGAGCCGCATTTAAACGCTCGATATCATTTAATTCTGAGTTCGCAGACCTGTGGGAGGCCTTTACTGCGGATATATCATCGCTCCCGCGCATAGAGTGCTCCTTCTGAAATAGGTCGCTACTTTCGCTTTCGAGACAACTCTACTTGTCACCGAGAAAAAAAAACACAAAAAAAAACATTGTTTCCTATATCAATACGAGTGAGCAAACAAATTGATTTGACGATGATTTTTTCTCGGGATTATACATTTTGTTTCTTTACTTAGAGTAACGCTACAGGAGCCTACCTTGCGCGCAGGTGTTACTTCATTATCGTGTTTAATTCTGCCAAACATAAAAAAGTCAAATTTAAAATTCGCTACAAATCAATTCGTGCGTTCACATCAGTGACAAAATATGAAGCTGAACTCACATACTGTGCTCTGCTGGCTGTCGCGCAACAGTTATTTCAGTGTATAACAATCCAGTTACCACGGAAGGGGATTGGAAAGTTGAACGTTCTCGAAGGGTGAAAGGAACCTTAGTGACTGGACATAGCACACTCTGTATTCACAAAGCCTGGCAGTTCGACGACGGAGCCATAGTGCACTCGGTCGCAAATTTGGAGCGCGAGGATCTGGTAGCACAGATCATCAAAAAGCCATTTTACGGGGAACCTGTACGTCAGCGCATGGCGTTTGCAGCGATGAGGACACGAAACACACTTGTTCCCACAGGCAGAGTCTGTTTCGTTGTCTCGCCGCAGCAGGGCGCCAGTTACGTGGCTTTCCTCTCATCCGTTGTTTCCCGCTCCACCTTTTCCGTTTCGCGGGCCGCATTTCATGGCGATCTTCCAGGGCTTGTAAATATATAGGAGGCTTTGGACTGGAGCTTTTTTTGAGCACTCTCGTGACGCTCGTTCTAATGACGCGCTCCCTTGTTGCGGCGATCTCTTGTTGCGCTCTCCTGGTGCCCAAGAGTGTTGATTAGTCAATTGAGACAGTCAAGAAACACCATGTTTAAGCGCGGTTAATCATAAAGTCACGAACTTTCCTCGTAATGCCAACTAATCGACGCCTTTGTGGTTTATTGAATATAGTATTATTAGGACCAGGCAAATCAATTTTCCTTTCATACCCTCTTTAATTAAGCTTACTACGTATATCACTTTCCTGTGTTAGGAGAGGTCGTTCGACTAAACTTTTTACAAGCCTCGCCTTTAATCCGACACCCATTTCAACACCGGAATTTGGAGAGCTGGAGCTCGTGCCGGAGCGCGTGAACTTTCCTGCTTCTTCGTTGTTTCTTTTTTTTAAATGTTTTTATTGATTTACCTACGCCCTAAGAGATTACATCAGGGGGGAACAAAGAAATAATATATGCTTTAAATACAAAACACACAAAACTATAAAAAAAAAAGTTTTTACGAAGCCTCACATAAAAAGAAACAAAAAAGGGAAATGTTTACATTCCAATGTAGCACATATGGTTAAAATTTGCGGAATAATTCTTCGCTAGCACGCTTAAATGGACAACAGTTACAGATGTTTACCATTCTCGTTGGCACGTCATTCCATTTTTTTTTTAATTTACAGATTTAACGGAGACACTGAATGTTGTTTAGTGTCACATGAGGGCAGCAGCATATAGCGCTGGTGATCGTGCCTGGATAATATTTGGTGGCCGAAAGTAAAAGCGGCCTCTTAATACGTGGATTATGGAAGTATAATCTGTGAAGACGGGTCAATCGCAGTACATTTCGTCTGTTGCCAGGCCTTCTTTCGACATTAGAGCTGTCACACTAGACTTAAAAGAACAATCTCCAAAAACGAAGTAGACAGCTTTGTTTAGTATATATTCGGCTTTTTTTAAATCAAGCCGAATAGATACAAATACATATTGGAGAACCACAGTCATAAAAACTGACAAAGACATAGTTACCATATTACCTAGTGCTCACCTTGCCGCAACCGCTGGCTGGACTACACTGTACCATGGTAACTGCGCGACCGCAACCACCGCACGGCGTCTATTTACGATCCATTGCCCCGTCGCGTTCTTGCGCGTGGGCAAACGTTTGCCAAATTTTTGCCGAATCTTTGCCGAACTTTCATTCAAACGTTTGGCATATGCCGAACGTTGCCCCCTCTGAAGATCGGCAGATGCCCCCAGATGCAGTCCATAATTAGTTTTTTTTTCCTCTTGTGTTTACAGCGATCTAGACGAGGACAAAACGAGTGACACGCAAAGAGACAAACACAAGCGCTGGAGTTCTTTTCGCTCAGATGCCAAAAGAATTTTTAATTTTTTTTTAATTTTTTAAAATCTTTTGTAAAGTAGATAGCGGACAGACAATGACTGATTGTGAGATGTTGCATTTCTGTAGCGCATGTCGTGATTTAGCGGTGTATATATACATATGTTTTTTCCGAGAATAAACTTCAGTTGCAAGTAGCGCTTGGTGTAGTTCATTTCTTTTACTTGGTCGTTGTTTTTAACGCTCTTACCCTCAAAAACATGGATTAATAACTAGCCCAAGTGCATGCCCTTCTACACTTCATTTTTTCTGCACGGCGGCTGTTTTCACTGTATGCCGTGTTATCCAGCAGACATCTACTTCATCAGTGCCATCGCAATCACGGAAGTAAAGGCACGACACTGCGCCTACGCCATCAGGACAGGATGCCACCCTGCGGAGGTATGAAACCTCTTCCAAGTACCACCATCCATGAGACATGCAAAAATAATTACCAAGATTTTGCTCGCTGAAACAAGGAGACAAGCTAGACTCCTCCAAGAAAGCCTTAAGGTATGGTGCTACTTTGTTTACAAAGAAGAGAGGGCGGCTGAGTGGAAGTTCAAAAAGTGTCGACGCCAGGCTAGCCAAAACAAGGAATTTCTATGGCGACAACTACTCCTGTCTGTACCGAAGCCGTCTAGGAGAGCAAAGACGGGCGTATGTGACGCGATAATTGCGGGTGACACAACGTACCTAAAGAGGTGGTCAAGACTCTGGAGAGAGGACCCAAGTTTGCATGTGAGACAAGCCTCAAGCCTCCGGAAATGTTCTCGGTAGTCAGAAATGTGGGAGATAGATATCGCAACAGGATGAGAGGGAACGATGCATTTTGGATGGGGCTGCCGCCCTCCCTCGGAGAAGGGGTGCCCCAAAAGGTCCTAACATGGAAAAGGTTCCTTCTGCTCGGAAGAACTCCTCAAGTTGGTGTTGGCAGAAAAGGAGGGGGTTCATCCTTATACCCGTAAGTGATTTTTTGGTTAGGGGGAACCAGGGTCTGGAGAAGAATTTTAAGGAGGTGAAGAAGGTTTCACTTACAAAAACTAAAGACAGGACTATTGAAACGATTCAAAACTTGGGCCTTGACCAATTGAAAGCTTCGGTCGTACGAGCTAAAGTTCTTCACCCGAGCATCGTTTTCTCAGTTAAAACACACAACAAAGCTATGCCCTTTAGGGCGATAGTCACGAAGGAGGGGTCGTGGCAATCACAGGTGTCGTCGTACCTTCAACGCCGCCTATCGCAGCTTCATTTACTTGAGGCTTTTAGGGTCAGTAATCGGGAGAGTGTGTTTGAATTACTTAGGGCCGGTTGCGCCAGCGCCGCTTAGCGCAAAGCGGAGCTTAGCCGGGAACCTAAGCTAAGTTTCGGTTTCGTTTGGTTGCACCAAAAATCGCTTATCGCTATACCTAGCACTAAACTACGCTTGTCTTAAGCGCTCAACATTGGGCGCTTTGCTTTTGGTTGTTTATTTAATTTTCGATTTCAAACATGGCGGCTGGTTTGTGGCGGTCGACGCGGTAGAGAAAATTGGTTGTATAAAGTGTTTTAGTCTCCAACAACGTGAGAGTCTCGACAGAATGACCTTCGATTGTGACAAGGATGCAAAATATTCTCGCGTGAAGTGCTTATCGACCCCTGTTTTCAAGTTGGCTCTCCACTCTCAGTGCGTGTTAGCCCTAACCGAGATACGTACGGAGCTGTGGGGCTCACGTCTGTCTTCCCGTTGGTTATTCTGTCAACGAGCTCATTCGTATGTACTTACTGATTTTCGCATAACTATAACCTATTGTTATTTTCCAACTTGTTTATTTTTACTTGCAACGCATATCCTTCAATCCGATCAGCGCATTGAATATTGACAGTACATGATCTCGGCGATCAGCTGATTGTCGACGCTTCTGCCGTTTGCATCAGATTGCGGCGCTTTTAAATGATAAAACTGCTAAAATTAAATTTCCTTCGTTTTCTGAGTTTCGAGACAATCTTCAGTGAAGTTTCCTATTCTCGCGAGTAGAATCTTGGCTTAAGAAAACTGTATCGTTCCATAACCGTAACTTGTCTGGTGATCGCGCTTTTAGGAATATTTTGCTTTATATGTTTTATTTGTGGCAACGACAAATTGTAACTACTAAAATGCAGGATTCGTTCAGCGCTGTAATGGGGCAGGCTGGGGCAAGTGATGCGGAGGTATGACCGTTCTCATCTGCGCGATGTGATGTACTAGTGGGAGTTTTCGTACTTAGAAGACTGCCGCCGCTATTTGTATAAACTCCAGATCTGCCTATTCTCACTCGCGAACGAGCTTCTGGTTTTCTATCAGCAGTAATAAAAAAAAGAACGGTTCTGGGCGACCTTTGCATGTTCAAAAATTGACAGTTTGTATGATCATCAAGTGTCCATCAGTAGTATCGCTTCGGTGTATCGGTAGTTATTCTTTCTTTCCCCTTCACTAAAACAAAATATACGTAGTTCCATTACCAAAGGGATTGGCACAATCAAGCCATTTTAAGGTGTCATTTCTGTGGTTGACTGCACACCCCTTTCTATGCAGTAACCACTGGTAGAACATGTCGACCTCAGTTGCGGTAGGTGCAGTGTGCCGAAAACGTTGGTCCACCAGCTGTTCATTGAAAGCATCTGGTATGGTGTCCAAATCACTGGATAGGAGCATTGTTTTTAACAAATGGGCTTAATGCAGATGTTGAAAGATATCAGGTTTGGTCTTTTCCTGTGAGATGAAGGCTTCGCTTGCTTACAAGATATCATGACACTAGTGGCGGCACCAGAGACGATTGCCAAAGGGAGCTAGGAGAGACGGGGCTCATGTTTAACCTTCATGTTGGTGGTTAAGAGCCCCCTTGAACAGCTGCATGCTGTGACTATCACGTGGACTAAAGTTTTGTTCAACATCCCTTCTACTATACGCTCCAAATTTGTATGCTTAAAATGCTGTTTCCAGTGGAGCAAGCAGGGGGGTAATTTGAAAGATCGAACCCGCCAAGCCCTCCCCCTCCCTAAAATCATGACCTTTTTTTTTTTTTTGCTGGTAAAGCAAGACAAATATTGAAGGGCTTCCGCCCGAAGGTTGGGGACGGCCGTGCCTGCACCCGTGAATTGTACAGTACTTTGACTACTATACGCAAAAAGGAGAAAGCCCCCCCCCCCCCCCCCGAAAGTAATTCCTGCTACACCAGTGGCTGTGTGTATGACAAGAGTCATACATAGACATATCCACCCCATGTAAGTGCAGTAATGTACAGAAATGCTATTTTCCTGATTTCAAGTTCAGCCTGACGACTGGACACTGCACTTTCCGGCATTGTGGCAACGACAGTTCTTCATAACATGGTGCTTGAACTGATTGAAGCAATACTCCCTGTGGATCTGAGGATGTAAGAGATTGAGGTGTTTTCCTAGCTGTGTCAACTGAACAGTCGCCTTGCAGGCTATGATAAGAGCAGCGCTAAGACTATTCTCATCAACTGTGTGTTTGCGACGAGCCTAAGTGCTCCTAAACATGGCTTCAAAATGCTGAATGGGCATCATGAGCGACACCATCCTTTGACAAGCTTCCTGGTCAACAAGTCGATGCTCCGTATTGTATAGACTCATTTTTACCTTTGGTTTGTTTTATTAATTTCACAGCTACCATTGTAAGTAATACAAGGTCGCAGTCAGTCCCTCGAGACAGGTCCTTGATGAGAAACATACGGCCCCCGGACGGGAGCTGAAGATGGACATCGCAAAAACCCCGATAGAGAATCTCTTCGCGGTGCTGGTCGCGCTGGCGATGATTGCCGAGGAGAATTTCAGTGTGGAAGACGCGCACACCGTGGGCAAAGAACACTCAAGGACTGGGAAAACATTTAATGGAGGGGATGATGCCGCTAGGCGCGGAAGTGCGATTAGGGACCATGGGGTGTCCACGGGGAGGACAACAAAGAGAGCTGGCAGAGGGGGCAGTAGGAAGGACGACTAAGAAAAAACGGGAAGGTTGGCGGCCCCACCCCCATCCGCCACCCTCACCGACCTTGGCCGAAACCGTAACCGCTCCACGCGCTTGTCAGAATGTTCCCCCAGGAGACTTCTTCTGCCACCGGCCTCTGACTTGCCTACCCGTGTCTTACGTTCATAGACCTTACCGAAATAACCGTGATTAAAGACACCCTGAGCAGGGCCATGCCTGTTGACCGCGTAAGCATAAAGTGCCCCTGCTAGCTGTGTCTCGATCGGGATTGCCTTATTATGGCGCTTAAATTTTTTAGAGCGCAGCTCTTAGGCACCCGTTTCCGGCTTGAGCGGCGCCGCCGTCGCCGTCGGCGTAACCGCGCGGTGCATTATGGGTAAATTGCCCCACTAAATCTAGCGGAGAAATTCCCCCGCTAAATTTAGCGGAAAAATTTCCCCGCTTAATCTGGCGGCAAAAATTCCCCGCTAAATCTAGTGAAAAATTTCCCCGCTAAATCTAGTGGAAAGTTTTCCCCGCTAAATCTAGCGGAAAAATTGCCACGCTAAATCTACCGGAAAAATTTCCCCGCTAAATCTAGCGGATAAATTTCCCCACTAAATCTAGCGGAAAAACTTTCCCCACTAAATCTAGCAGAAAAATTTCCCCGCTAAATCTAGCGGAAAAAGTTCCCCGCTAAATCTAGCGGAAAGCATTTACCCGCTAAAGCTAGCGGAAAAAATTTCCTCACTAAATCTAGCGGAAAAATTCCTCTGAGGGGGCCACGTGACCCCCCTTGGTCACGTGACCCCCCAGGTTACGTAACCCCCATGTGACTTTGGGAGGGGGTCAGGTGACCCCACCAAGGTCACGCGACCGCACTCCAGGTCACGTGACCCTCCCCCCCCCCCCCCCCCCGAGAACACGTGAACCTCAGTACCCTTCCCTCCTCCTCCTCAAGAGCTGCGCTTTAATTCGGCGTTACAGGGAGTTGTAAACGGCTTTCATTTTTCACTTGATTTTTATACCTTATAACAAGAGCAATGCTTATCTTCTGCCCAAGGAAATGGGGAAGCTGTGCACGAACCACTCAGGTGCGCCCCTTACTTTTTTCATTTAAACGCAGATTCTAGTCGAAATAATGATGATGACTTAAGCATCCTCTTAGAAGGTGTTAAATTTCTTTGTGATGTAATTATGTTGACTGAAACGTTTGCTGACGCGAAAAATGATATTCTAATTTTATAACCACACAAAACGTATTCCGTAAATTACTCTTCACAGCGAGGAGGCGGTGTTTTTATGTATGTAAAAACTCATCTTAACTGCACCTAAATTCGCGACCTCACGACAGTGCAACCCGGTTATGAAGTTTTAACGTTCAAACATTCGAAGTGCGTGTGCTGCGTAATGCATCGCCCTCCGAATGATGATATTTCTTGTTTCCTAAATGTCATTTACAATTTGTTTGTGTTTATTGGTGAAAATGATCTCACTTTGTTTTTGAGTGCAGACTTAAATATCGATACGCTCTCCTCATCACCAATGCTGTGAGAGTTTTTCTCCTTATAGCTGCGCACGGATACTTAAACCCAATCTCTAAACCTACGTGAATAACTCCTTCGAAGGAGATATTGCTTGATTTGTTTCTAACAACTGCCGACGAATCTCTCGTGTCCGGAGGTGTCATTGGAACCACG
Source organism: Ixodes scapularis (assembly GCF_016920785.2). NCBI lineage: Eukaryota > Metazoa > Arthropoda > Arachnida > Ixodida > Ixodidae > Ixodes > Ixodes scapularis. The sequence goes on along the minus strand of NW_024609868.1, from coordinate 161,384,709 downwards.
ATAAGTGACCACCTACCAATGTATATGCTTGTCGACTCGAAAGTCGGGATACAGAGGGAGGGAGATGACTCCCCAGTTTATTATCATGAAATCACTGCAGAAAATCTAGATGCATTTGAAGCTGAGATTTGCAGTACTGATTAGAGCACGGTTTTGTCTAGTGTTTAAGCTGGCGAGGCATGTGATTACTTCATTGTGATTTTACAAAGATATATGAAAAATGTTTCCCGTACAAAAACACAACTTGCCGCAGGAAGGCTCAGAAGCCCTGGGTTACAAAGGAGAAAATCAAAATGAAGAGTAAAAAAGACGCTCTCTGGAACAAATTTATGAAATCCAGAAAACCAGGTGTGGTGACGTTATTTAATAAGCGGCGAAATGCTGTGAATAGGGCTTTACGTAAGGCTAAGCGTACGTATTTGTATGCTTCATTTGAAAATGAGCGACGAATACATATTATATGAAAGAAGCTTAACTCATTTCTGCGACGTGACCCTCTCGAATCCACAGCTATCAAGCCTTACATCGAGGGGGAGATGAGAGGTTGTTTGGCGTTAGCTGTGATATCTAATGACTATTTTGTAAACATTGTAAACAATGGTAACGCTGCCGATTAAGTTTTATTCTTGAAAGGCGTCTCTGACACACTTTTCCTTGTCCCCACGGGAGTGGCAGCAGTTTTTAGGAACCTTGGAAGTAGCAAAAGTACTGATATAGGTGGTGTTCAAATTAAACCTCTGAAACAGGTAATTCAATCAAATGCTCCTCTTCTAACATATATATATATATATATATATATACATATTTTTTTTTTAATTTGGCGCTTTTAAATTGCCTTTTTTCTAAAAAAAACAAAAATGAAAGTCGCTAAGGTTAAGGGTATGTTTAAGTCTAGGTATAAAAAGCACCTAGAAAATAATAGACCTGTTTCTGTGCTCCCAGCGTTTTTGAAGGGCCTAGAGAAAATATTGCAAGCTAGATTATGCCCAGCTTCTGCGAAAGACACTCTCTCCTAACGTCTTGCCAGTTTGGTTTTAGAAAGAGGCATTTGACGGAACGCACAATTAAAACAGCAATAACTAATTTTAAGCAACATCGAAAAAAATTTATGACCTTGAGGGTCGATCTTCATTAATTTTCAAAGGCTTTCGACCGTCTAAATAATAAAACTGTGCTTCTAGATTTAAATTCATACGAGGTGCGAGGAATCACCTCAACGATGATCGAGTTTTCTTCTTTTTTTTTTTTTAATACCGGCATCAGTGTGTCATGATAGATCGTCAGCGCCCTATAGCTTCAAGAAACTGACGTCAGGGGCGCTGCAGCGGAGCATCCTTGGACCCCTTCTGTTTAACTTGTAAATCAATGATATAGTAAATATAGACGAGAGTGCAGATTTTAAAATTTACGCAGACGACATCAGTTTATTCTTTTCGGGGAAAGTTGTTCACCAGGTTTTATGTGCCGCAAAGAGCGTTCTGCAGAAGATAAGTGACTGGACAATCTCAAACTCTTTAGTAATACAGATAAACGAAAGAAATACTTTTTCGATCCAAAAATGCAGCGCTTTTATCTGCTCAAGGGCTCTCCCTCCAAGTACAAAATATTGACTTTGTACAAAATGTGAAGGTTCTTGGTGTGATATTTAATGAGTACATGAGCCTGGGACGCCGAAGTACAAGGTACAGCTGGCAGACTTTCAAAAGTTGTGAGCATTATTTATAAATCCCATCACATATTACCCATTTCGGTCTTAATCCTTCTTTACAACCCCTCTTTTACTGTCACTATAATTACTGCTCCATTGTTTGGGGTAGCACAACGGTTGCAACTATGCATAACTTGCCTGTTCTCCAGAAGAAAATAATTCGTATTATGTGCCATGCGGAGTACAACGCTCACATATTACAACTTTTGGAAAATCTTTATATAGTTCCAATTACAAAGTATTACAATTATAACCTTGTAACATATCAAAAGTATGTAAGACAAAATCAACTGTTTTTTCTATCAATCGCCATTATAAAGCGGAGGGTGCCCGCATATGCAGGCCGTTGTGTTATCACACGTTCAACACCTCTCTCGAGAACAGGCTGCGGCTTCCAGATGCTGCAGTACTCGTCGCCTAATGTTATATATAGTAGACATTAGTTTGGCACGAATTTGATGAGTTCGAGCAGAAAGGTTAATCGCTCATTGTTTCTCAAGTGTAATTTGCTCCTATTCTTGATGGGACCTTCGACCTGCAAGAAATGTTCGTGATGTATGTCAGATCTTTTTTTTGTTTTTTTGTTTATTGGTGTGTGTTTCGCTCCTATGTAATTCTTGTCTTACGGGTTACTGGTATATAAAATAGTTTCTCTTGTTGCTGGGGGGGACGAGAAACTTTGTCAAGTGACAGCCGTCTGCTTTTATTTTCTTCCTCCCCCGCTACCCTGGAGTGAAACAACAAAGTTGAAAATTAAAAGTTGAAAGCTCTCGAGGACATTGAGTTTCACAGACTCGCTGGAATTTATCACCGAAAGTGTTCGGATGTTTGACATCTAGCCCTTCGTAATGCTAATATTGCGAGAGTCTAATCAGCCCGCTCCTCGAACTTCGGCCCCCACTTTGTTTTTGACGAGTTTACCTGGTCTCGACATTTGTCTCTTTTCTAGTAGGCTGGATCGCGGATCGGGAGCCCGTCGGTGGCACCACCGGCGGCCATTGCTTGACACCAGGCAATACACGTAAATTTAGGAGAGAAACGCACAAGTAGGAATACTGAAGCTTCTACGCGGTGCCCAAAGGTTCAGCGTTTTATGATGTGCTGCGATAATTATATCTGGTGTGTGATGATCAAATCGATACTTCTGAAGCGTTCGAACCCCGATTCAGATTATAAAATCTGTGAAAGCACCACCGACTGTGCCGGCGTCACTTGCCGCATTCATCCAATGAACGACACGCTCCTAGTTTTAGTTCATCACAGAAGCCTTTAAGCAGTTAAAAGCAAAAGCTTGTAAGAGAAGTATTATATGCACAGGCGCTTGAAACGATCCCCAGTAAATGCATTCTAACTTATCGTCTGCTTATCTGCGATGACTTCGAGATCACGAACGACTCCACGTTGACTTTTGGCAACCCTTGTCTCATTGAACCGCACCACAGTTTGCGCCCAGCAAAGTCGCAACCCTCAATTAGAAAACATCTAGTTATAAAATATGGGTATTTTAACACATTTGATTTTTGTGCCCGGATATTACCTGTCATTTCTTCAAAACACAATAAATGTTTCCCCGTCGAGAACAATGTACTCAGGTAATAAAGTAGAGTTTATTTGTTTCTCCCATGCATTACTCTATGCATTAGCTCGTGTCAAGCGATGGCGTCCGCTGGTGCATCTCGACCCCAACAAGACAGGCCTAGATCCGCGATTCAGCCTACTACAATAGAAATCAGTGGGTCTCTATCTTAAGTAGTCCAATAAGTCCTATTGAAGTATTGACCGGTGAGCCAGCGCGACTGTGTATAGATTTTCCTCGCGTTTTTATTTCTTTGTGCAGCGCTTGAATAACTAAGATACCTCCCATGTGCCAAACCTTCAACGCCGATGGTAAGAGGAACTGAAAGTTTCGGACAATTAAGTTACTCGAATGAGCCCGTGATTATTCTTAGATTGTGATAAATACATCGAGTCTAAGCGTGGGAATTCATGTAGGTCTTCCACGTCACCTTGTGGCTTAGTATGGCGGCGGCACTTTATTATAATATAAACAAAAAAAGTAAGATATATATATATACGGTAGTCCTGCGAGAGCTTGTGTCAGACAGCTTACGTATGCCGCCTGTTTAAACTATTGAACCAGCTCTAGTCCAAATATTCACAAACTGTAGTTTGCAGGTAACGACACAAGTTTACACTTTCACGCCGCGCAATCATTAGTGGCTTTACCTGGCAGTCAAGGTTCAGCGTTTCTAGACGCGCAGTTCATTTATGTTTGTTTTTCAAAAAAGCTTGTATTTTAGCAAGCTCTACAGAGGGATTCTAAATGCGGAAAGCAAGTGCTTCAAAATGCGTTTTTGGCTCATCGGATTGTGAGGGACACGCCATTCAAAGTGCAACGCTGAAAACGCGCAATGAAGGCCCGACGACGAGACAGCAAAGCATACCATTATTAGCTGAGGGCGGGTGAAACAAAAGCACATGGGCGCATCTGGTGGGTAACAAAAAACGCGCCACATGCGTAAGCAGGCGAAGAACTTGTACGCAAAGTATGCGATTTTCAATGTTTCGAACAACTCTGAGTGGCACCTTATATTGAAAATAGATTTTAAAAAATGTCTTCTCTAAACCTAAACTCAAACTTTTTTTACTCCATTTTACTGGTTCTTTGTGTGAGGCCGTAGGCCAACCTCGTTGGTTAGTCACTTGAACACATTTTAATTTTCCGTTAAGTGACCACTGAATTGTTTGCAAGGTAAACTTACACAATGAATACACAGACGCAGTTTCAAGACTGAGTGAGTTATCGTTATCAAGGCAAGCGACTTGGTGCACATTGTGAAGTAAAAGTGGAAAACCGTGTCTAGATTGAACCTTGCGTAACAAGGCTGCATAGAGGTGCCCTGAGGATTGCAGAATCAGCTTGCAGGCCGGACGCATCTTCTGGTGCGTGCGGGAAACCTCAGGAATCAACTTTTGGCACGTAACTCTCAGGACTGATGGTCCAGTGTCCACAACGTAGTGCCGCAAACAAATATTGAGACAAAAAAACAAAACAACTTTGATGTTTGTGTGCTCATCGGTAAGAACGCTATCCGCTAAATAATCTTTCTTCTTCCTCAAAAATAACCCAAATATGAATAAAAAGAGCGTTGCTTAACCATTAGGTAAAAATACGCGAATATATAATAAACCGTAAATTGTTTCATAAACGCGTAGCGGACGCCTAAAAGAGCGAAACAAAACCGATCAATTGATTGGAGCTAACGCCTCGAGCCACTTCCCCTACGTATCAAATAATCTATGTTAGACACTATAAAGAAACAGTGTCCAATTGTGCGTTACATGCATTGCTGCACTTGAGTCTGAAAGCTCTCCAGATAGCAGCGTAAGGATGCCTACTTGCATCTGTCTAATATTTACCTCTTTGTGTCGCCTCATAATTGTGCGCCTGACTGTTCAATCGTCTTTGGACGAAGGAAGTTGCTTGCTGCGCATTCCACAGAGCGAAGTTTATTGCACCAGCTGATAACGAGGCTTTCTTACCTTTTCCAGGCGGACAACCTGGCATGACGCAGTCACTATCCGTCACCGATTTGTTAACTTTGCTGAAGGTTTTTTCTACAGCACAGTTGATCCGCAGCTTCTGGCTCTTGCGCTGCTTGGCCCTCCTGTTTTTGAACCAAACCTGAAAAACATTACAACGATGTTTCTTTATTAAAGCGCTGCAGAACAACTCCACAAATCTCAATATTCTCTGGATTAAATATAGACGGCAATAATAAAGTATCGCCTAATAAATGTTAAAAAAAAACTGAAGAACGTAGTTCTGTTATTCCTCGAATTGACATATACGCTGTAATGCTCCCCACAGACTTCACTTTCAAGTTATGGAACTTACTGGTAGCCATATTCAGGAAAGAACGCAATATTCTCAAATATATTAGTTCGGTGTGAGTCTTGTAAAAGACACACAAAAATGACATGTCCGTAGTAGCTTCCTCAGAACTTTTAAGCTGTGTCCACAGTGTGTCCCTGTGAAGCAGTGTTGCGGTATGGGCACCCCTCTTCTATTCCAGTTCTATTCCGACGAATTGGAGTTTCCGACAATTTTATCCCTTTCAACTTCTCGGAATGGAGACACTTTGCTCATTTCTAATTCGGGAATGGCTGAACTCCACCACTCCATTCCTCTAATTTCTAAACGTGAAAAAACGGCCACTGACAGCCATAGTTTTACTGGAAAAAGGCCGCATGAAGCTGTTGACGTTATCAAACGCGGAGAGAACTGCCAAAGTATGCAAACGTTCCCTCAAAAAACGCATTCTGCGAAGCCCAGGCGTGCTCGCACAAAACGCTTTGTGGCACTTGGTGTAACTGCAGACATCGATAGCGCGATCCAGCGTAAAAAACTCACGCGGCGCATCAGATGCTAGAAATTTAAACGAGCCATTTTATTCTTCGCAAAGGGACCTCGTATACCCTCCACAAATAGATGGTTAGCGTTTGTGCGTGGCACAAAAAGAACCTATATTGCTCTCTGCTTCTATTACTTGTGCAACAGCACCGTTCGCGCGGTGTTACAGGCGACGCCGGGTACACCTGCCGGGTGTACGGAAAGAACAGAAAACCGATGGCAAAGCGCAATCGGTATACGGCGCCAGCGCAAGGGAATACAGCCTTGTAGGAGCCGTGCTAGCTGTACCACTGGAGCGAAAGAAAAGAAACTGACGCGCAAGAAGAGGAGAGGACGAGACACGGGCTTTGCGATTCGGCGACCGAGCGGACCGGCCACTAGATCGGACGATGTTTTCTACTGTTTCGGTTTTCTCGTAAATATTGTACATAAAAATTTGTTGAATCCCACCTGACTGGTACCCACAGCCTCATATTACGTAACCCATGAAACTGCCTTAAAACTTAAACTTTCATATAGGCAGTACGATTCGCGCGATTTCTTAACATATGCAATCCAAATTTTTTTATTTGCGTTTGACGCAGAAACTAGAAGATCGGCTGGGTGAAAATCAGTGAGTCAAGCAGGTCATTACTCCACTTCGGTTCGAGTTCGGGTTGCTTTTATTTTGTTGCGGTTCGGTTCTGGTTTGGTTGTGCTTTTGAAATAATGGTTCGGTTACCGGTTCGTTCCACCTACCACGAACCAGTTCATACCTTTTCATAAAAAACGTCCATAGCTTCCAGTCGTTACGAAAAGGTGAGTTCAACACGGCGTTATCTTTATTAAAATAAATGAAGTCACCAGGAGTCGTGTTGCAGGAACGAGGACAGCAAAACAAATATACGGTTAATTTCATTTTATCATATTGCCTTTTGAACACAAACACTGTTCTATGAAAGTTACTTGGTTATGCGGGCACTAGGAAGCCAGTACGAAAGTACTGTAGTCACATCTAATGTCAATCACCAGCACGGATATTGACACCTTGACGGGAGCACGCACCGTAATCTCACCAACTACCCAAACAACACCTTAGTCGTTAGTTTTTTAGACAGTAGGACTTTAGTCTGCCAAAGAAGGGTGACATTTCACCCTGTAGGTTAGACATTTAGCCAGTGCAGTACGACTGATAGTCTGGGGTTTTTGACGAGCGTAACGCAGTACTGATGCACGACGGCACGCCAGCACGATGCTCATCCTGATCGAAATAGAAAAACTGCTGACACCACACTTTCGAACGACTTGCTCGAACGGCTTACTTAAAAAGGAGGAAGAAAGCGAAGGCTGGTCGAAAGACGATTAACACAAAAAATACATAGAAAGACAACGCGCGCCCTGATGTCTTCATAAACCGCACACAAAAACAAAATTCCTTCAAGCAGCGCCTAGGGCTCTGGGCTACCGGCGTCCCGGCGACCGACGCCGGAGTGTCAAGCTCGTCGTGGCTGCGCCTCTTAGTGCTTCCAGATTTCATCACCGCAAAACAAACGCGCCGACAACGGCGAAATTTTTGCTTTTATTTGGACGTTTTGTTTGCTTTACTTGTTTGCTTAGAAGCAAAAAATTTAAACAAGCACACAGACGCTCGCGCAGGCACCTCTCGGCATAGTTCGATCTACTCCGTTTTACCTTGTGATGTACTATCGTGGACACTGTTAGCTTTAACACCGCAGCGGCGGCCGTCCCGTACCCCCAGCGCCTCATAGCAGGCGCAGTCCGAAACTCCGCGCATGCGCCGTGTGGCGGACTCGCTCTTCCCGTTTGCGAGCACACCCTCGCTTTGTCGTCTGCTAGGCGCAGAGCAGGCGATGCCACAGTGCTGCTCGTCTGGTACCCTGGACCTAGCGAACTGGTCTCAAACTCATTTTAAACCGGCGATTTTAATTGGGGGAGATTGCAGAGTCATTGGGGCATTAACCCTGTCTACGTTTTTTTTTTTTTTTTTTTGCTTTTTTAGAAAGAGGATTTCGCAATGCATCTTTCACAATATGCGCTCGCAAACCAGTATGAGCGCAGCAGGTGTGATACAGAAATAGACTTATACTCCGTTTCACCTAAAGTCCGAATGGAGCGTACGCTACAAAACGACATAGCCAATCAAATAGCGGCAAAGGTGCAATGTCACGGAGTGCATCACCGGGGGACACAATAAGGTGCAAAAAGTGAGCTTTTGTCGCTTTTGATTGGCCCTATCGTCTCGTAGCGTCCGCTGCGCCTAGACCTAAGGTGAAACGGAGTATAACTGCAGGTTTGTCCCATAAAAAAGAAAAAAGCAGTCTACCGTGATATTATAATTAGTGGCGATGATCATCCTTAGTCAGCGGAGTCAGGGAATCAACCGTGGACACCTCTTACGCGGTGGTTCGCTGAACCGTGTTCAGGGAAAATTGGCAAGCGCTGTGGCGTCGTCTGCTCTGTGCCTAGCAGACGACAAAGCGAGGGTGTGCTCGCAGGCGGGAAGAGCGAGTCCGCCACACGGCGCATGCGCGGGGTTTCGGACGGCGCCTGCTATGAGGCGCTGGGGGTACGGGACGGCCGCCGCTGCCGTGTTATAGCTAACAGTGTCCACGATAGTACCTCGACGGACGCTACGAGCTACACGAGCCAATCCACAGTTCGTAGCTTGTCTCGTGACTTCGCGCTCTTAGCGTCGCTTTGCCCAACCGGAAGAGCATGTGATGCCCCCTGAGGTATGAATTGGCTCCGGTGGCTCCTAGCGTCCTTTCCGGTCCATTGTAAGCTGAAACAAAGTATGGCAGTGAATGCCTCCATTCCTACTCGTTGACGCCAGTTCGTCCTGCCATAGCCTCCTCCATACTTACAAAGTCTGGCTGTTCGACGACGTAGTCATAGAGTGCCCGGTCGCAGATTTGGAGCGTGAGAATCTGGTAGCACAGAGCATTTTTCGTGGAACCTGATAGTCAGCGCACAGATTTTTCAGCGGTGAGGAAACGAAACATGGTTTTCAAACACGACGAGAAAAGAAGCGGTAGTGCGAGAAACGCGAGGAGCACAAGCGGACATTCCATCGCTCGGGAGGAGTGTGTTTCGGCATCTCGCCGGCAGCGGGGCGCCCGTCACCTGGCTCTTCTCTCATCCGTTGTCTACCACTCTACCTTTTGAATTTCGGCGGCCGCGTCTCGTGGCGATGTGCCAGGGCTTTTTAGTATTAAGGAGGCTATGGTGCTTCACAGAGATGTGAAATATACGTATTTGTTTCATTATTAGTGAGCGTTCTCTATGCCGTCGCCGCCGTTTGTTTAGTCAATACTGAAACGCTGATACCACCGTCGTGAATATTTAATTGACCTCTTGCCGCCACCCTCAAGAAGGCGCAGCTCATATTTCACTACGCTGAACTATTCCCATTGAACTGGTAACCGCCGTATGAGGTTCCGGTTCTATTCCGGTTCAGGTACAATCTCGAATGATTAATTTAGGTTACAGTTTTGTTCCGGTTAATTCAAAAATAACATTTCTGTTCTCTCCTTCGGATCGGGTTTGTTAGACACCCTGACGAGCGCATGATTACAACACCCGCTTTGGCACATCTCGCGGAGCCAAGGACGACACCTTGTCCGTTTACAACTATTCAGTTTCGGTTGCTTCACGGAGGGCGCGCCATGTGCCTCCTCGAAGGGGCAGAAGCCAGTGAGCAAATAAAGGCTTCACCCTCCAGTGCGATGATGCCGTTTCATGAGGACTTACCATGCCCTAGCGAATCGCGTCATCAGCCCGTAGGTCCTACATGAAAATCGACTCAGTTCCCCATTGGAAAGACCAGTCCAAACTGGTACCAGTTTCAAACTTGGTTATCAGCTAGTTTGGTGACCAGTTCGGCGTCTGGTGACCAGTTCGGCCAATCTAGGGACCAGTTAGGCAATATAGTGACCAGTCAGGCCAATCTGGTGACCAGTTAGAAGGCAATCTGGTGACCAGTTAGATCAATATGGTTACCAGTTAGACCAGTCTGGCTACCAGTTGCACCAGTTTGATTTCCTGATAGACCAGTATGACCAGTCCAAATACCAGTTTGACCAGTCCAAATACCAGTTTGACCAGCCCAAATACCAGTGTGACCAGTTAGATTTTCAAACTGGTCTTTCCAATAGGGCTGGTATAAAAACCAAACCCATTACATTCCCATTTCATTCCAGTCAAACTTCATTCCCATTCCATTCCACGCAGCGATGCCGCCTTTTCATTCTCATTCCATTCCGGGGTCACTAAAGTGCGGAAGGATTCCGGAATCATTCCAACTCCGGAGGGGCAACTCCGCAACACTGCTGTGTAGTCACAATCGTATCAACGAGGTAGAGGGCCTTAGAGTGATAAACTGGCAGCTGAAAGTGACCCCCATTGTCCGCTGTTATGCTACACATTTTTGACCACTAAACACGTGATCTTATTATTTTTCGTCTAGATTTTAACGAAGTTCCACGCACAAAGAATTGCTTATTGATTTTTAATAACAGTACCTACTATATAAGTTATGTTTCGTTCGTGTTATGTCCAAAGTTCGCTTTTACGGTAAAAAAACTTGGGCAGCTTCGCAATGCCTCCGCTAGAATACAGTCAGCCACGGTGCTGTATTTTGGGTTATTATCGGAGCTATACACAGATCTTTGGGGCTAACGCGCAAGCGAAAAAATTTCCTACTGGGACCTGTTGCATCCCAATCGAAACTTGTTTATGAAACAATTCCCAGTTACAGTTGGTCTTAGTTCAAGCGGGTTCTTGCTCAAGTGGGTCCCAGTTGCAATAAGATGAGCTGGCGGGCTAGTTGGTCGTCCATCATGAATAAAATAGCGCAAAACAACAAGGAAGGAAGGACAAGGTAGACGGTTGCAGCTGGCACCAGTTGGAGCTGGTGCCAGCTGGGATTGGTTCCAGTTACCGTAGGTGCCAACTCCAGCAATAACTAAACACGGCACAAAATGGAAGGTTGACAAGTCTTTATTGTCAAAATCTTGGAGCATTCCAAGTTTTTGAGTATTCGTGCGAGGTGAAGAAACATCGGCTGCTGAGCGTCTGTTGGCATCAGTGAAGACGTCCTCAGCTTGTTTTCCAATCACGTGAAGAAAGGTGCTCACAGGTGTTCCCGTATTGCGCAGGTAAAGTCCTGACACGATGCTTGTGTCACAACAGTCGAACATTTCCGAGGTAGACTTTCTGCCATTTTCGCATTGTGCTCTCCGCGGCGGTTTTCTCTTCCGTCTGGTTTTCCCTTGGTGCCCTCCGATCGCTGAACCGCACCTTTCTATCCTCGAAGTTCACCGCTGCCACCATGGTGTGTGTACAGTTGGGTTCAAAGAAGTACAGTTATGGTTTTGGAACTTTCATAACAACATCAATACTCCAACTTGTACGATGGCGGCTCTTGTCCACGAAGTCCATAGCGTCCGTCCGACGTTGGTCCGGTCTGTGTCACATATGCAGCGCCATCTGTCCACAGCACTTACCACTAACCCGCACTCACGGGCAACGGCGACCGGCTAGCTCCGATTGCCCAAAAGATAAATTTGTCTAATAAACAAAAAATTATTGTAGGTTTTTTTAAAATAAATTTTTAATACATTTTTATATGCATTCAATGTTCATATAGGTAAACATATTTTATGCCACTAATGATATTGTCAAAAATGACAACTGGTGAGGCGACAAAACTGAAGTAAACTAAACGTTTAATGAGGCGAACTATGCCCCAAACCAAAACGAGAACAGAAGAGAAGAACAGAGAATCGCGGGCCTTGGAAGTAAGGTAGATTTTTCTAACTTCGATGTACATATCTATGGTGATTTTAACCTACCGTGGTTCGACTGGGAGACTGGTATTGCGTCAGTGAACAACACGAACACAAAAGTAAAAATAAATTGTCTGCTAGACTTTGTACATTTTAATGGCCTTCAGCAATACAATAGTGTGCCAAACTGCTCTGGAAATGTACTAGACTTAGCCCTGGCTACGTCAGCAATCAACATTTGCACCGCAGATGAACCACTCTCGCGCGTGGACGACTACCACAAGCCGTTTGTAGTATCGTTTCATCTCCAAGTTAAAAGGGCAGATTTTTATGAGCAGTCGTGGTTTTGTTACCCACAAGCCGATTATTACAGTCTGTACCGTTATCTTAAAGAGTTTGATTACAGCATTGTTCTATGAGATACGTGTGTTGAGTCGTGTACCAACAAACTAACGGAAACACTAAAGCAAGCTTTAGACACGTAAATACCCAAAAAAGTTCTAGAAAAACTAATTATCCTCCGTGGTTTTCGAAGTCACTCAACAAATGCCTAAGAAGAAAGCTGCATTATCATCGTCTTTTCAAAAAGACAAGAATGCAAAAAATGATATGAAATTTTTAGCCAACCTCGAGCGTTAACGAAGCAGCTCTATAAGAACGATAAACAAAAGCAGGAAAATGCTGATGAGCATCGTAAAAATAATAAATAAAAGCACTACTCCTTCCTCAATTGTACTGCGAGATGACAATGGTTATTGTTCGGAACCAACTTTGGTAGCAAACGTGTTTGCGAAGCATTTTAGTGCTTGTTTTTTCGCCGCTGACATAGCTTTGACAAGTCCGGATATCAGAGGCGGCCACTTTTTGTCTTGCAACCTAATAACTGAGCGCGAAGTCATGGGGGCTGTTCAAAGGTTAAAGCCGAAGTTGTCTGTAGGTACAGCTGGGATCCCGAGTTTTATAGTGAAAGGCTGTGCGGAAACGATTTGTCCCGTTTTACATCACATTTTTAACTTATCTCTGGAATCGGGTGTATTCCCGATAATGTGGAAGAGCTCTCTTGTTATTCCAGCGTTTAAGTCGGGTGACCGAAGTAAAGAGAACAATTATCGACCTGTGTCACTGCTCTGCACAGTGTGAAAAGTTTTCGAAATAATACTACACAATCGTCTATGTGCGTATTTTCGTCAGAAAATTGTACCCGAACTGCACGGATTTTTAAAAGATCGTTCGGTGGAGACGAATTTGTGTTCTTTTCTGCATGATGTTGCGCCCATTGTTCAGAACCGGGAGCAATCTCATGTGGTCTACTTTGACATAACGAAGGCATTTGACAAAGTCCATCACCGGCATTTATCGGCCAAGTTATATATGTATGGTTTATGTCCTTAGTATTGCAAGCTTTTTGAGAGTTACTTCTCTAAACGGCGAGAACGCCGTTAGTACGTGTGTCCAGTTGCGTATCGAATCCTTTCTTGGCTACGTGGGGCGTCCCACAGAGAAGCAATCTCAGGCCTCTTCTCTTTTTAATTTTCGTACGTAAATGACCTCACTTCTTGTGTGAAATACTAAAAAATTGTAAGCAGTGAGAGAGTGCAGGCGAGCTGGTAATCAATCGTCATCTTGTAAACCCTGAGATGGGGAACGATAAAAAAACGGACGAACACAACAAAATCTCAAACGCAGCTGAAGTTTTATTGATAGAAGAATACCAATAAATAGACTTTTACACAAAAGGAAAAGAGAAAGGGCAACAAAAACTCAAAAGCAAAAACAAGACGGCCAACGCGTTCACCCCAGACGGCCTAAGCCACTCTCCGGCTCCAACAAACCCCGGAAAGGGCGCCGACCACTCGAACAACAACAACCCCACGGTCACCACACATGGTGACCTCCAAACCGCTAAAGCCTAATCCCCAAATTTCTTACTCGAAGCAAACGCTTCCCGGTCCCCCCCCCCCCCCCCGCCTTTTTCAAGGTTTGCAAAGCTCCCGTCAAACAAGCAAAAACTCTTTCATTCGATCAGTGATCACCAAGGACGGCTGGCTGACACAATTCCCCCGCTCGCGAATGCATAAAGTCTCCTTAATTAGCCTTCTGAACAATTCTTTTTCGTTACACAACACAGAAGTCTTTTCCCAAAGAGGGGAACAAAAATTACAAGAACATGATTAACCAATTCAGAATTCTGCGCCAAATTTTTTACACACCTTTTATGCTCCCCAAGTCGGTCATTCAAACAACGGCCCGTCTGACCAACATAACACAATCCACAGTCAAAGGGGATCTTGTAGACTACCTCTGTGACACAGGAGACTGAGGGATCTCTGTGTTTTTTCCCGCAACATCGCTCACGTCTGAAGGAAAACGGAGTAAGCCTGTCTAAACGGAAGTCCGTCCTAAAAACTACATTAACGTTAAACTTCGCACCCAAGGCCTTTAGGTTATGAGAAAAACCATGAAAATAAGGAATTACAGCAAAAGCTCTACCTTGAACCCTCTCAGCGGTCACCGACGCGCGTACAAGCAGTCTACGTGCACTAGAAACGATAAAATCCAAACTATAACCCGCTGACAGTAGACGTTTGGTTTGAACGTCGAAAGCGTTAGCAACACAATGAGAACAAGATTTTTTCAGTGCACTGCCAATTAATGATCTCACCACCCCCCCTTTTACCAGTTTAGAATGAGCACTCCATCTAGAAAGAACCTTCTTTACGGTTTCCCTACCATAAGACCAACAAAGCCCCCCTTTATTAAATAGTTGCAAGTCCAAAAACTGTAACTTCCCATCTTTCGCTGATTCAGAGGTGAATTTTAATTCCGGTGCAGCGGTCAAAATAAAATCATGGATCTGAGTAGCAAAAAGCTGATTCGGAGCACAAACCAAGATATCATCAACAAACCTCCGAACCAGAAACCTTTCTCCATCCAAACAGCCAATAAAATTTGTTATTTTCTTGTCAAGAGTGTTAAGATAAAACTCAGTCAACACGGGAGCCACCGCCGAACCGATGCATACACCTTTCCGCTGTATATAACTGTCACCATTAAAGTTAAGCACAGTTGCCCTCAGATAGCACGTCAGAAGCTCCAGTACCGCATCTACAGAAATACCCGCTTTGGCCTGAAAAGAGACCAAATTATTTTCTAAAAGCTCCCTAACCCTTTCCAGCAACAACACGCTATCTAAAGAATAATACAAATCTTTGATGTCCAGGGACATCAACGTGCACGAGCTGCGATGCAGGGGAGAAATGCCCTCGATCAATTCTTCCGAGTTCCTAAGGGCAATACTGCCCTCCAGAGTGACATGGCCCAAACATCCCTGAAGGAAAACCGCAAGCGACTTCTGCCAAGAACCATTTTATTTAATCACCACACGGAAGGGGAAATCTACTTTATGATCTTTTACTAAAAACTTTAAACCAAAAGAAGAGCGTGAAGCGCCCCTCACTCTGTTTAGCGTAGCCGTGATGTCCTCCTCTGCCAAAATCTTACACACATCCCGTTTTAGAACCGCAACATTTTCATCACTCTTTACAAATAACTCGGAAACAGCCACCAAAGCTTTCTCATTAAAAATACCATCCGAGAGCACTGCAAACAAGCCACTCTTGTCAGTCTGGAGCACGGTCAAAGAGTTATCTTTCAACTCCCTTTTCAAAGCCGACACTCTCCTGAAATTTCTTTGCTCAACCGGGAAGGACGAATCTACCAGAACGCTCAGCTTGCTCAAGGAATGATTTACAAAAGTCGTTCTATCCTCTGGCGTAGGAATTTTGGTACTAATAGCATGCACATTCGAGCACAAATCAAACCGTGACGGTTTCACATCCAGGCAAAACTTTGGACCTTCATTTAAAATTGCCTGAGAAGTCTGAGAGAGTACAACACTTTCAGGATTGAAAAAACGTTCCACAGAAGCCGATAAAGCTGACCTTTTCCTCGTCGAGTCTTGTTTCTTCAAGACCTCTCTTTTCTTGGCGGCCCACGAGGAACGAAAGCTTGCAAGCCGAAGAGAGTTCCAACAGTCGAACTCCACAGAACTGCGGAACCCCTCACCCAACACACCTTTCCACAACACATCAGCGAGCTCAAAGAGCTCACGAAGTTGCTGATCTGCCACATTCCGAGAGGCCTTTAGGATCCTCTTCTGGTGCCGCCAAGGGAGATTCCGCTGAGTGAGATAGCCGAAAAGGCTGGGATCCACAAACCTCTTCCTTAGGCAGAGCCCAAAGTAGCTCACATCCGTCTGGAGGTCACTCAGTCGCTGACCGATCTTGCACAGCGTTAAAAACGCCAAGGCTCGTTGAGAAGGTGGTGGAAGGTTTGACACAAAAGAAGAAGGGAAGACGAAACCTGCTTCAGGTAGTAGAATTGTAAGCAGTGAGAGAGTGCAGGCGAGCTGGTAATCAATCGTCATCTTGTAAACCCTGAGATGGGGAACGATAAAAAAACGGACGAACACAACAAAATCTCAAACGCAGCTGAAGTTTTATTGATAGAAGAATACCAATAAATAGACTTTTACACAAAAGGAAAAGAGAAAGGGCAACAAAAACTCAAAAGCAAAAACAAGACGGCCAACGCGTTCACCCCAGACGGCCTAAGCCACTCTCCGGCTCCAACAAACCCCGGAAAGGGCGCCGACCACTCGAACAACAACAACCCCACGGTCACCACACATGGTGACCTCCAAACCGCTAAAGCCTAATCCCCAAATTTCTTACTCGAAGCAAACGCTTCCCGGTCCCCCCCCCCCCCCCCCGCCTTTTTCAAGGTTTGCAAAGCTCCCGTCAAACAAGCAAAAACTCTTTCATTCGATCAGTGATCACCAAGGACGGCTGGCTGACACAATTCCCCCGCTCGCGAATGCATAAAGTCTCCTTAATTAGCCTTCTGAACAATTCTTTTTCGTTACACAACACAGAAGTCTTTTCCCAAAGAGGGGAACAAAAATTACAAGAACTAACATGATTAACCAATTCAGAATTCTGCGCCAAATTTTTTACACACCTTTTAGTACCAAAATTCCTACGCCAGAGGATAGAACGACTTTTGTAAATCATTCCTTGAGCAAGCTGAGCGTTCTGGTAGATTAGTCCTTCCCGGTTGAGCAAAGAAATTTCAGGAGAGTGTCGGCTTTGAAAAGGGAGTTGAAAGATAACTCTTTGACCGTGCTCCAGACTGACAAGAGTGGCTTGTTTGCAGTGCTCTCGGATGGTATTTTTAATGAGAAAGCTTTGGTGGCTGTTTCCGAGTTATTTGTAAAGAGTGATGAAAATGTTGCGGTTCTAAAACGGGATGTGTGTAAGATTTTGGCAGAGGAGGACATCACGGCTACGCTAAACAGAGTGAGGGGCGCTTCACGCTCTTCTTTTGGTTTAAAGTTTTTAGTAAAAGATCATAAAGTAGATTTCCCCTTCCGTGTGGTGATTAACGAAAATGGTTCTTGGCAGAAGTCGCTTGCGGTTTTCCTTCAGGGATGTTTGGGCCATGTCACTCTGGAGGGCAGTATTGCCCTTAGGAACTCGGAAGAATTGATCGAGGGCATTTCTCCCCTGCATCGCAGCTCGTGCACGTTGATGTCCCTGGACATCAAAGATTTGTATTATTCTTTAGATAGCGTGTTGTTGCTGGAAAGGGTTAGGGAGCTTTTAGAAAATAATTTGGTCTCTTTTCAGGCCAAAGCGGGTATTTCTGTAGATGCGGTACTGGAGCTTCTGACGTGCTATCTGAGGGCAACTGTGCTTAACTTTAATGGTGACAGTTATATACAGCGGAAAGGTGTATGCATCGGTTCGGCGGTGGCTCCCGTGTTGACTGAGTTTTATCTTAACACTCTTGACAAGAAAATAACAAATTTTATTGGCTGTTTGGATGGAGAAAGGTTTCTGGTTCGGAGGTTTGTTGATGATATCTTGGTTTGTGCTCCGAATCAGCTTTTTGCTACTCAGATCCATGATTTTATTTTGACCGCTGCACCGGAATTAAAATTCACCTCTGAATCAGCGAAAGATGGGAAGTTACAGTTTTTGGACTTGCAACTATTTAATAAAGGGGGGCTTTGTTGGTCTTATGGTAGGGAAACCGTAAAGAAGGTTCTTTCTAGATGGAGTGCTCATTCTAAACTGGTAAAAGGGGGGGTGGTGAGATCATTAATTGGCAGTGCACTGAAAAAATCTTGTTCTCATTGTGTTGCTAACGCTTTCGACGTTCAAACCAAACGTCTACTGTCAGCGGGTTATAGTTTGGATTTTATCGTTTCTAGTGCACGTAGACTGCTTGTACGCGCGTCGGTGACCGCTGAGAGGGTTCAAGGTAGAGCTTTTGCTGTAATTCCTTATTTTCATGGTTTTTCTCATAGCCTAAAGGCCTTGGGTGCGAAGTTTAACGTTAATGTAGTTTTTAGGACGGACTTCCGTTTAGACAGGCTTACTCCGTTTTCCTTCAGACGTGAGCGATGTTGCGGGAAAAAACACAGAGATCCCTCAGTCTCCTGTGTCACAGAGGTAGTCTACAAGATCCCCTTTGACTGTGGATTGTGTTATGTTGGTCAGACGGGCCGTTGTTTGAATGACCGACTTGGGGAGCATAAAAGGTGTGTAAAAAGTTTGGCGCAGAATTCTGAATTGGTTAATCATGTTAGTTCTTGTAATTTTTGTTCCCCTCTTTGGGAAAAGACTTCTGTGTTGTGTAACGAAAAAGAATTGTTCAGAAGGCTAATTAAGGAGACTTTATGCATTCGCGAGCGGGGGAATTGTGTCAGCCAGCCGTCCTTGGTGATCACTGATCGAATGAAAGAGTTTTTGCTTGTTTGACGGGAGCTTTGCAAACCTTGAAAAAGGCGGGGGGGGGGGGGGGGGGGGGACCGGGAAGCGTTTGCTTCGAGTAAGAAATTTGGGGATTAGGCTTTAGCGGTTTGGAGGTCACCATGTGTGGTGACCGTGGGGTTGTTGTTGTTCGAGTGGTCGGCGCCCTTTCCGGGGTTTGTTGGAGCCGGAGAGTGGCTTAGGCCGTCTGGGGTGAACGCGTTGGCCGTCTTGTTTTTGCTTTTGAGTTTTTGTTGCCCTTTCTCTTTTCCTTTTGTGTAAAAGTCTATTTATTGGTATTCTTCTATCAATAAAACTTCAGCTGCGTTTGAGATTTTGTTGTGTTCGTCCGTTTTTTTATCGTTCCCCATCTCAGGGTTTGCAAGATGACGACTAAAAAATGTTGTTATTTTCCGACGACATAAAATTGTATCGACGGACAAATACTGTTGAGGACTGTGTTTTGCTTGGGAGTGACGTATGCTCTATTTCTTTGTGGTGCTTGACCAAAGGCCTTGTATGAAACGAATCGAAAACAAAAATTATTTCTCTCAGCAGGAAACGTGATTTTTTGCAATATTGCTATGTTTTAGACACAACTGTTATCAGCCGCGTATGTCTGATTAGGTATTTGGGTCTCTATTTAGACACTGAAATTTCGTTTAATCGTCAGGTTATGAATACTGTAAACTTGTCTCTAAATATTTTTGGTATCATAACGCGTATATCAAGAAATTTAAGAAATCCAGTGTTTTTTAATGTTATTTCGCTCTCTTGTGCTAAGCCTCCTCGAGTTTTCTTTAGTTGTATGGAACAGCATTGGATAATCTAACTCATCTAGTATTGAGCGAGTGCAAAGAAAATTATTCGTGTCTTTTATGATCGTTACTTGCAGTCCAATGTATTTTATGACTATGAGAGAATATGTAAACAAATTGGCTTACGCTCCTTGTGTAATAGCGAATGACGCGTGATTTTATGTTCTTGCATAAAGTTGTTTTGTTGACTGCACAGCGTTACTGAACAGTGTATATTTGCGTGTTCCTCAACAGTCTATTCGCATAGGCTCATTGTTCTATCCTTCCATTTTACAAAACGCTGACCCTATTACGCGACTGCAACTGGTTTTTAACAAATTCGAATCCAACTTAGATCAACTTGGTATTGTTTTTTTTTTTTTTTTGATGCGAACGAATATTTAGAAAGTGCATCGATGTCTTCCTTTCGTTCTGACATGTGAACATTTGTTCTTCAGATGCGAATTCTTTTTCTTTAGACGTAGTGCACCACTAACAAGACGTATAGCTGTTTGTGTGTCACTGAAAATAAAGCAAATGAAATAAAGCAAATGATTGAATGAATGAAGTTGGTAAAAGAGCAGGATCGAACACTGGGGCGAGACAGACCCCGGATTTCCAAGCGGAGCCGCTTTTGTACATAAGTGGACTTCTGAAACCATCGGCGTAGAAGGTTTGGCGTGTAGAACATTCTTACCTCCAATCACCAACACGGTTCTCGGATTTACCAGAACATCACATTAGAGAAAAAAAAGTCCAAACCCGCGGCCACGAACCGAACCCTGGCTTCCTGCGCGAAGGGCAAGCGCGATAACCGTTAGGCCACGAGTGCGCTGACTATTTGGTCAGCTGCGCGCGCGGTAATATTTTGCAATTAAACAAAATTAGTTAATCAAAATTTTATATTCTTTTTTATAAATACATAGAGGTGCCTAGTACTTAAAAAATTCCAGATTTGTATAAGTCTATAATGGTAAGTACTTTTAGTTTTTTTTCTTTAGCAAAGGTCAATACACCCCCAACTTGTCAGAATTGTTGCCCCATGTGACTGGGAATGGGAAAGCCATTTGAAGTCCGAGTGGGAATTGCATTAATCAGCTCATTAATTAGCTGGTCCCAGTTTTCTTCTACTCATTCCCCAACTGGGCATGGTCAAACCAGTTGACCCCTCAGCTGGTCCCAGTTGGTCCCAGCTGAATCCCATTTGGTACCAGGTAGTCCCAGTTGAAACCACTTTACATGCCAACTGGTCCGAGTTAGAAATATTCGCTCGGGCAGTATTAAAAAATCGTGTATCATGTTTTCTAAAGCGATCCCACTACAGTTTGGTGTGAAAGCCTCAGAGTTTGATACGGTCATGTGTTTAGTGGTCAGAATTGTACAACATAGCGGCAGCCAAGTGGTGGTCACATATGCTTGGTCAACGGGATACCAGTTTTTTTTTCTCAGTCAGTTCAGACAATTCATTTTGTCTGCAGTACCAAGGCAAAAAAACCAGAAGGTCTGACGAGGCCTTGGGACCACTACATAAATGAAATATTAAAAAGACCGCGAAGCCCGTCGACAGCAGAGCACACACAACAAAAACCGCTCTTAAATGAAGTAGAATGAATATCAAAGTATACATATCATTGAGACTTGTATAGAAACATTGTTGATACTATAAAACAAGGAAGCATACGAAAAAAAACAACAAAGTAGCTAAGAGGATCAAACCAGACATTTCAGATCAGTTCGTAACATTTCTGCGCAAAAGATTTTCTTTCACTATACTTTTGTATGTGTTTAGTGATATATTTTACGCAATAAGTGTATCAAGATGCCTGTGTGTATTAACGAAGTTCGGAATTTGAAATGAGAGTGTTTGTCTGCTCATGTTTTTTTCTAATTTTGGGGAATATATACTTGTCATTTCGAGTCCTGCAATGGTGGTTGTGTTTGGCGCATGCAGATGGGTAGCTGGGATGTTGAAGTCTACAGTCATCGAATATGTAGAGTTAAAGTTTATAAACGTAGAGTTGCTCAAAGTTCAAAATGTTATAATTCCCAGAAAGCGGAACGGTATGTGCATCATAATCCGAATTGTGCATTAGAAGAACAGCTTTTTTTTTAGTAAATGTAGATGTGTGATATTTGTCTGTTGTCTGACCCCAGACAAGAAAGCAGTAGTAAACCTTGGTATATAACAGCATAATATATTTGGTACGTCAGTCACTCCGGTAGAAGTTGATTTGCAGATGAAATTGTGCCTATTGATTTTGAGACTTAGTTTATTATTTTATTTGCATGGTGTGTCCAATATAGGCGTTGGTTAAACCACTCTCCAATGAACTTATTATTATCGACACTCTCAATTAGAGCTCTTTCGAACTTCACTACAAAGTGGGTATTGTGGGCTCGACTTATTGACGAAAAAAATTACATGTTTCGTCTTTTCTGTAATTAGAGATAAACCGTTTGCCACCAGCCAGGATGAACGTTCAATTAAATATTTGTTTATTGTGGTCTCTAGTTCGCTAAGTTTGGCCTCAAAAACAAAATGCATTTGTATCATCGGCATACAGTATTAAATCTTCGGTAAATTATATAAATTTTGTATGTCCTTTATTAGACGAGGAAAAATAAAGGTTCCAGTATTGAACCGTGTTGTACGCCATATTCCATTAGCCCTACAGGCGATTTTATGTTATTATAAACCGTATGCATGCTGTGTGCAAGATGTATGGTAACTTCAAATAACCTTATGCGCAGTCCCGCGTATGGCATATGTCTCGAGTTTTGAAAGGAGCATGTCATGTTTGATGGAATCAAAAGCTTTTTTATAATCGATAAATAAACCAATTGTGAAACGTTGATCTTCATTATTACATATTATTTTTAATATAATGTGCAAAAGCGCTGTTTCGGTAGTTCATCGCTCTAAGCCCCTCTACCTCGTTGCATCGCAGACACACAGGGCACTGGGCCCAACAACCTTTAGAACGCTCATGGTCATTGGATCGATGCGATGTGCCATTTGTAACACAACTACCGTTTAGACACCACGTCAAAGCAAATTGTCTCGCAATGTCCCAAATAACAACAAACGTCCCGGTGACATCCCAGAGATGTTCGAACGTCCCACGCCCCGAAGCCGACATCCGACAGACATCGCAAGGACGTCTCAGGACGGACTATCGAGGAAAAAGTTACAGAGTGACGCTGATTAGGACATGAAATATACGTAAACAAAACCACAACCGCTCATCAGAAAAAAATTCGTTCATTTATCATTGCGTTGAATGATTTACAAGTGTATCAGTTCACGCTCACCCACTTCATCCGTTTGTTGGTGGTCGTATTGGTCTTGTCATAGTCACTCAATTTATCAGTGTGGAGGACAAGTCAATCGGCCTTGGTCGTGCCGTCGATGTATATTGTAGCCGCAGTATAGGGGTGTGCAAGTACCCGTGGAGGCTGGTGTCGACCTGACTGTGGCGTTTTATGCAAGGTCATAAGACTCACCGATCCACAGCCATCATCATCGCTAGCGTAAGGTTTTAGTTATGCAGAGTGTGTTACTGACTTGGACGTGGAATTACGGTAGTTTGGCATCACTGAAAATCGCAGAAAGACCACTTATATTTTTTATTAATGCATTTTTATGCCTTTTAGTACGATAATCTTAGTCATTCAGACAAAGCTTTCAATCGCCACTGCTGTGCTACCATCATCACCTTCAAGTAAAATCTGAGGGTGGCATGTCAACTGAATTGGGAGAACCACGGACTTTGAAATCCTGGGATCATGTGCTTCCACCTATTTCAAAAAGTTAACGGTGTTTTTCAATGTATTTATTAGCTTTCTTGAGCATCGTAGGCTTGTTTCTGGAGGCGGTACGTCTATGGTGGCGTTATTTTGTTTGTTTCTACATTTGTAGTAAAACGCGCGCTCTGCACGAAACTGACAAAGCGGCCTCGCCTAGAGAATGCAAGTACGATTCTTTTTTGCTTGAAGATTCTTCCAGATCACATTATCCTACATGATATTAGGTTGGGCATATAACTGGCAAGAATGCCTCTAAGCCCCAAGATGGGTAATTGTCGTTACTCCGAAGCGTAGCTTATTTAGTGGCTCTACTACACCACATGAATTGTGTGCAGCAGAGGCAAAAGCACAGGCGCGAGCATGAGGCTTTCAGATTTGCTTTCTTTTCACGAGCACTTGTGAAAGGAAAGCAAATTGAAAATCCATGTGCTCGTGCCTATGCCTCTCACTTTGATGCAACAATTCATGAGATAGAGTATTCGCAACTTTCGAGGGCTAAACCGGCACCACTAGAGGTGGCGAGTGGGGCCGGTTCACAAAACTAGCAGTATATTTTTTTATATTAGACACGAATACTGGTCTTCGTTTCTTAGTCGACACCGGCGCCGCAGTAAGCGTCCTACCCGTGAAGTCCATGCCAAGCAAGCCACAACGCGCTAATGTCACCTTGCAGGCCACAAACAAATCCCCCATTGTGAGCTACGGTGGACGTGCTCTCATCAGGAACATCGGGTCGACACAACCACTAAGATGGATTTTCCAGTTTGGCGACGTGACGCGCTTGATCCTTGGAACAAATTTTCTCAAAAGCTATAATCTACTAAAGGACATGCAACGGTTACGCCTTGCAGACACCACAACGCACCTAGTTGTACAAGCCGGTACTCGCCGCTCCCGCAACGTTGCATTCTAACCACTACAATGTTTGAAGATCTACTCCAACGGTTCCCTTCGCTCACACGTCCCGCCAACTTTCTGCAACCAGTAAAGCACGACGTGATACATCACATCATGACGTCCGGGCCTCCCACCCATGCTCGTCCACGACGCCTCCTGGAGGAACGGTTTAAGATAGCGAAAGCCGATTTCGAGCATATGCTTGAACTCGGCATTATCAGACCATCGTCCAGCCCATGGGCATCACCCCTCCACATGGTGCAAACGAAATCCCCTGGCGACTGGCGGCCCTGCCGTGACTACAGCGCTCTGAATAACTCAACTGTTCCAGTCCGCTATCCCCTATCATACATCACAAAATTCTCGGCGTTCCTGGAGGGAAAAACCATCTTTTCAAACAGTTATCTGGTAAAGTCGTACCATCAGATCCCCGTGGAACCAGGTGACATACCGAAAACAGCCGTCAAAACACACTTTGGACTTTTCGAGTATGTGAGGATGCCCTTCGGCCTTCGTAACGCGGCGCAAACATTTCAACGGTTTTGCGACAGCCTCGCTCGTGGCATGACGTTCTTGTTTTGCTTATGTCGATGACATCCTGGTGTCCAGCGCTAGTGCCGAGCAACACCTCGAACACCTGGAGACCCTTTTCAAGCGCATGGCGGAATACGGGCTCATCATCAACAAGGTCAAATACGAGTTCGGCGCTTCACAAATGTTACGTGGAATTTGTTGTATGCTGCCGCGGCAGCTGAAGTCGACCGCCCGGCTCCAGTACCGGTGAAGAACAACGTTTTATCTCATCGTCTTCTTCTTCAGGCTACAAATGCGACAGTAGAGCCGCCCCAAACAGTTCCACCTTCAAGAATAAAAAGGAAATGCTATGTACAACACTATAAACAAGAACACTAATATAAAACAAAATCCCGCAATATTTGGGGTCTGAAGGTCTGCCTGGCAGAACGTCTTGGTTCCATGGCCATTGAACTGGGTGAAATGATGAGGGGACATCCGGGCACCGGCTAGGTCGATATAGATGCCGGCAACGCGGTCTCCAAAAATGTCGCGGGAGGTGATTGTGGTTGCGCGACGATAGAAGCCGGAGATGCGGTTGATGATATGGTCGATGATGGTGTTGAGAACCATGGGATGTGACCCAGGTCAGCTTGAGGAGGTGGCTTCGCGCTTGGTGGTATGACGACGAGCCGCTTCCTCTTCCACACTTTCCCGTCTTCAAGACGGTAGGTATTCTTCCCCAGGTATTTCACCACC
This sequence comes from Ixodes scapularis, assembly GCF_016920785.2. Classification (NCBI taxonomy): domain Eukaryota; kingdom Metazoa; phylum Arthropoda; class Arachnida; order Ixodida; family Ixodidae; genus Ixodes; species Ixodes scapularis. Next base: position 161,359,213 of record NW_024609868.1, on the reverse strand, counting down.
TTGAGGGGCGCAGAATAGCTGAGGCTATCTTTTGGAATGTAGCTGGTAACTTGACCCGTACTTTATTTCCCGGTTTCAGCACGCTGACTCTGTCTCCCCGTATCCTTCATAAACATCTGCTGGTAATGAGTCCCTCGTTGTCGCAGCTCTCCCAGACTCTTTGTTGATTGATCATAGAAACCTTTGGTCGGGCCCCACGATGTCCAGCCTCGTCCTTGGATGGCGTCTATGCAAAAGGAACGCTGGCTTCTCGCCTGTGGCTGCGTGAGCAGTGCAACGGTAGACTCCTAAGTCCTCCACTACCGGTTCCTCTAGGGGGCGCTGCTCCTGGACACTGATTTGCACAAAGTCCTTGAACACACGGTTGAAACATTTGATCTGTCCATTATTTTGGAGATGGCACACCGAAGAGAAGGTGTGTCGCAGTCCCCGTTCTGTCAAAAATCCTTAAAGCTCAGCAGAAACGAACTGAGGGTCATGATCACTCACGAGCTCAGTAGGGTAGCCTTCCCGGCTAAACACTGCCCGTTAAAACGAGATGATCGTCCTTTACGTCACTAGTGCCGTCAGACACACTTCGGGCCACTTGGTGAATAAATCTATTAGTGTTACAGGGTACCGGTAGTCGCTTGGAGCATTGGAAAAGGGCCCAATAATGTCGACTCCCACTTTTTCCCAGAGAGCGCACGGAAATGCAGCTGGGTGTAGAGGAGGTACCACGGATTTTGCAGACTTGTCAACTGCTTGACGAACACCGCAGGACCTAACTGCAGTTTCAATGTATCTGTCACCAATACGTGTCACGAGCCCGCTGCTTTGTTCTTGCTATTCCAGGGTGAGCTTCGTGTGCTGGTTCGACAATCTTCGCAGTAAGAGCGGTAGGATCAACAACTCGATTTTTCCGAAACATCCGGTCTCCACTCATGGAAAGTTCTTTTACTTGGTGAAAGGGTGTCAGGTCAGGATGCAACTTCATTCTTGGGGGCCAGGTGCCGGTTGTCAAAGCAATCACTTGTCGCAGACGGTTGTCCTGCCGAGTCTCTTCAACTAACTCTTGCTGCGATAGACACGAAGAAATGGCACAGACAATTTCGACTTCCTGGGTCTCCCCGGGCGCATCAAGAGGCATACGCAAACGAGCATCTGCCACAAAGTTGTCTTCTTTCTTCTTGAAGACCATGGTGAAGCTGTGTGGGAGCAAACGAGCAAACGAGTGATGTACCTACAGGCATAAGCATAGCGGTGCCGCCACCTTTCCTTCCCGCTCCCGGGAGACGTGCTATCCCGTGGATACAGTGGCGGCGGGTGTTCCAAAATTACTTGCTCGCTTCAGGGGGAGACGCCCATGGACCTGCTCGGCGGAAAACCTTACTTCTACATTGCCTCGGTGTAGAAAGACAGAGAGTCTCCTACACACTTCCGGAGACGCATCCTCCGTTACCACTGAAGGAAACAACTGCCGGCACGATGACACCGACTGCGCCGGACGAGTATGATGTCGCTTTGACGGCCCTGGAGACCGTTTTCGCGGCAACTTTGAACGTGGTCGTTGCACGACACCGCTTCAGGCAGTGAGCGCAGCTACCGGGGGAATCTGTCGAAGTATTCATTGCCGAGCTGCGAGACCGACCGGTGGGACTGCGAGTTTGGACTCATGACGAATGAGTTCATACGAGATCAGCTGGCGGCGAAAACTACGAACCAGCAGTTACGAGAGCGTCTAATACTGGAAGGAAGTAGTCTAACCCTGGACCAGGTGTTGTTCATCGGCCGGCTGGTCGAGAAAGCGGTCCGGGTTCTCCGAAGAGCTCGTATCGTCTTCATCGGCGCAGAAGACGGACGTTAAGTCTCCAAACGCCGAGCGACCACAGCGTGCACAGGGAGAACCTTCATCCTCCACTTCGAAGAAATGTTACCGCTGCAGGTCATCGGGACATCTTACGAATTCCGCTACATGCAAAGCAAGAGAGAAAAAGTGTGCTGGTTGCGGGAAAGTCGGGCATTTCCGTGCTGTCTGCAAGAGTACCGCCAGTCACACTAGCAAAGGGGGTACTGCCCGAGAAGTCGCGTGCTTGAATGGCTCAGACGAGGATGTTCTAGGTATTCTTCACGTGCAGGATAAACCGGAGAGCGTTGTCTGCCTTCCAGTTCAAGTCAAAGGAACGCCCCTATCATTCTTCGTTGACACAGGTTCAGCAGTTTCCATAATGTCGGAAGTATCTTCCTATGTATCGTACAAGAGAAACTTCAGTTCTGCTTACCAGCTGCAAGGTACGTCCGCAAGTTTGTTGGATTTTTCGCAGCAGAAGATCGCCGTAGTAGGCTGCTGTGTTGCTGCTGTCGGTTGCAAGGAGCGCAAGGCTTCTGTACGCTTCTAAGTTGTCCCGAACGGTAAAGTCATACTCGGCATCGACGCCGTCGCTTGTTTATCCTATCCTCGTCGCCAAATGAAAGGTTGTTCTTCACCGGCACTGAAGCAGGGCGGTCGACTTCAGCTGCCACCGGCAGCATACAACAGAATTAACAGCGCAAACACGAGGAGGAAGGATAGACGAGGGAGATAGGAAAGAGCGCTGGCTAAAAAGAAAGAAGAAAAAGAACCTGATTGATTCTCTTGCATGTTTCAAACCATGCATATTGAAAACCCGCAAAAACATAAGCTATATCTAGGGTACTCCCATACACTACCTAAAAATGAATTGCTAAGGATACTAAGCTTTAAGCCGCGAGCGTAAAAGATTTTTTGAAAACGATTAAGTCCTAGGAAGAAGTGCGCAGAAACTTCGATGGCCGCGTAATCGGGCTGTCCCAAAATAGTTTCGATAAGCGTTACATGCTCTTATCTCATGACTTCCACTTTTACTTAAGACTGTGTGTACTATGACGAGTCCCATGACTTCCACTTTTACAGAAGACTGTATGTACTATGACGAGTCATTATTTACCCAATTTTTCAAGATACCAAAAAGCCGTTTCTTTATTTAATTTTAATATGAGAAGTATAATAAATAAACCAGATGACCTTAATTTGTTTTTTAATTCATTCTGCATAAATTATGATGTCCCTGTTTGTACGAAACATGGGTTCCTCAAGATGTAAAACCTCCTAGTTTTGCTGGTTATAAATGTGCGAGCTTGGGAAAAACAAATAAAAGAGGAGGTGGTGTTGCCATTTACCTTAGTGATGATATATCATGGTACGTACTTGATGAGATTTCTATGATCACTACGGACGTAGAGTGTCTTGCCATTAATGCTGGAAGCGTCCTTATTGGTGTTGTGTAGAGAAGTAAGTCTGTTTTTCTCTCGAGTTTTGAAGACCTTCTTGATTTCCTCGTTTCGACTGCTAAACCATTTTTTGTTATGGGCGACGTAAAATCGATCTACTTGGGAATGTAAGTGACTCTAATGAAATAAAAAAAAGGTCTTGGCTGCTCGTGGGTGTATAAATACGGTGACACTCCCTACCAGAGTGACTTCAGAACATTGTAGCTCTATCGATGTTTGTATAAAAAATCTAAACACTAATGAGGTTTCCTTGGGTGTTTTAAAACCATGATCTCAGCGACCACTTACCCATTTTTTGTGTCTCGTCTCTTCACAGAGCAATTAGTGCCACTCACAATGAAACTTTTAGTTACAGGAAAATAGATGAAGACTCGTTGGAAAGGTTTTGCGACAACATGTCTGTCACGCACTGGAACAGTAGATATTAAGAACAAAACCCGAAGCTTTCGCACGCCAGTTTCCTAAAAAAATTCAGCATTGTTACGACAGAGTTTTCCCGTTGGGACAAATTAATAAACGGATAAATAAATCTCGTAAATCTTGGATGACTCCTGATTTATACATACGCGTTAAAGAAAAAAAAATAAAACATACCACGACTTTCTTAGCTGTAGAGACCAAGACCTTCTTGCTGCATTCAAGAAATATAGAAACAAACTAACCTCTGATTGAGAAAAAACTACAAGCACCTGTTTTATCTCGTTCAAAGTGACCCCACAAAAAAGCCGTAAACACCATAAAAAATAACCATCGTCATTCCCGAGATATAAATCACGTGATTATTGATGGAAATCATGTGAGCGGTACAAAACTATGTAATTCAGTGAACGAGTATTTCGTAATTGTGGGTGCACCTTTAGAATCCGAAAATGAACCCTTAGATGGCGGCATGATGACCACGCATTCCTTTGCCGATTCGAAAATGTTATCGCCAACCACCCCACAAGAAGTAGGACTTATAAATAAGATCAAACATAATATAGCCCCTGGCGTTGATGGAGTAAAACCTGCTCCCAATAAATATATTTCTCAAGATATAAGTGACATCTTATCCCATATCGAAAATTCTACCCTAGAATCGGGTATATTCTTAGACCCCGTAGAAATTGATAAAGTTACCCCTGCTTTAAAGGAGGGAAACGATATCTACAAAATTATAGACGTATATTACTTTTGGCAATATTTTCGAAAACACTTGAGGGAGTTATACAAAGCCGATAATATCAGTTTCTAATAAAGCATGATGTCATAAACAAATCTCAGTATGGCTTCCAAAGGGGCAAATAATCAGAGCAGGCACTTGTTGAGAAGGAACACAAAATAATATGTAACATGTAAAATAAATTATACACACTGGGAGTTTTTTTCGACCTCAAAAAAGCTTTCGACACGGTTCAACACAAAATTTTGCTCAATAAACTTCACCTGTACGGAATACGAGGAGTAGCTTTGGCTTTAATAAAAAAATTATCTAATAAACTCCTTCAATTTGTCAAAATTAACAACTCAGTCTCAACCACGTTGGAAGTAAAATATGGTGTTCCCCAAGTTTCTATCTTAGGCCGCTTGTTGTTGCTCCTTTATATAAATGGCATTACTCCTAATTCTAGGTCTCAAGAACTGATATTACACGCAGAAGATGCCAACGCATTTTTCGCCTCTGCCTCCAAAGTATCCCTAGAGTCAAAAGCAAATAGCTATCTCGCTGAACTAGTAGTGTGGCTCCATAAAAATAGACTGCAACTAAATTCTAAGGAAAGCAAGTACATAAATTTCGCTCCAATAAACAAACATGACAATACTCCAATAACTCTATATTTTGAAAACACAATTATAGAGCAAGTCCCCAAAAAAAACTTTTAGGCGTTTGGAGTTTAGCTGGAATACACTTGCAAATAAGGAGGAGCTTAGCTGGAATACACTTGCAAATAAGGAGGAGCTTAGCTGGAATACACTTGCAAATAAGCTGTCTGCCGAGATTTCTCAGGCAGTTGGATGCTTGCATAAAATAAGAAACCTGATTCCTACATGGTTAAAAAAAAGCACAAATATATTACTCTCTTTTTTACTCAAAGTTATGCTACTGTATTTTTATATCGAGTACAACAACGCTCACAAACTACAATAAGATTCTTATTTTACAAAAGAAAAGTTTGCGCTTATTTCAAAGTTACACGGGAAATATACAAGACCTTCCCACTGAGCCACTTATTAGGAAGCACGGTATGCTCAAAGCTAACCAAATTTATGATTTCAAGCTAATGCAACTAATCAAAACTAAAAAAACTTTATGATATAACTACGAGTGACGTAGTGCATAGATAAACCTTTCGGCACTCTTTAAGACAACCTCCACAAATTCGAAAAAAATACGGAAAGCATACTAAAGATAACCAGGTGACCCAATTATTAAATTCAATAAGAACCTTCGTGGATTTTAATAACTTCTGTTTTAAATTTCAGAAAGAGCTGAGAGCACTCTTGGTGGGCATTGACACCGTTTTATAGCCATTTTTTACAAGTACAAATTAATGTTTTTTGTCTCTGAACTTGTTAAAAAGTGTCTTTCATGATCTATATTACTACTTGCAATCCTCTCTTGATGATGTCATATAAGCCATGCTATTATTTGAATCGCTGATGTTATACAGCTGCACAAAGCATATTATACTGCCTACCGTATGTACGAACTGCAAAAGGGACAGAGACATTGTCAGGCATTTCTTGCCTTCAGTGTCTGTTCCCCTTTCGGTTGATCCGAAAGAAATAAAAACTTCAACTTCAACTTCAAAATAGAAAGAGGAAGTTTACGACTGAAATATTCACAGTGGCCAAGGATCCTTAAAGATCGCGACTTAAACAAATAAAGTTATTGTGGTGACAACGCCACGGACAGCACGCTTACGCTCTTTATTATAATCTGCCCTGAACAAGGCTCTTAATTTGGTGTAATGCACATTGTCGCCTCATAATATGCTTCCAATCAATGTGTTTGTTTTTGGCAGACAGCGTCTCTGAGCAGGCTCTACGAACAACAATGTCGGAGAAACTGGTGACCAGTGTGCTACTACAAAATATTGAAATGGCCTAGTTGGTTAAACATACTACGCAAAATTGTCGCAATATACGAACACAGAAAGGAGGGGTAGACAAACTGTTTTTTGTATGTTTTTACAGCAGGAAGTTAGTCTGCCTCAGAGGGCGCTGGTGTCTCAGCTGTAGATGAACAATTTAGCCAGTGCGGTAGAACCGGTAGCCTGGGGTCTTTAACGTGCACCACGCAGTAATGATACACGGCTGCACGCCTGTACGATGCTCATCCTGACCTAAACGGGCAGGGGTGGGAATTGAGCCCAGGATCCCGCGGATTTGCAGCGCGAGCTTTCGCTCCACGTGCCCCGAGCTGGTGTGCACAAGCCCACTCGAGGGCGCGTTACACAAAATTAGCCCATTGGACGAACACAGGAAGGAGTAGGCAGGACAAAACGCTAATCACAGCTGATGTTTTGCAGGAGGATAGAGGAAGACCAAGATAAGATTGAGACTAAAATCATAGAAAGAGTATGTTATAAAAGGAAATAAAGAAGACAACGACAATTCTAGAATTTTTCTCATATTCTCTTGTTTTTTTCTCTAGCTGCTGCTCTAGCATACACACTCTTCTCCTCTTTTTTTTAATTTATGTCACAATTTTATCTTTGTATTTCTCTATCCTCTAATAAAACGTCAGTTGTGAGTAGCGTTTTGTCCTGTCTACTCCTTCCTGAGTTCGTTCATTAGGCTAATTTTGTGTACTACGTGAGCCACTGTGCTCCTCACTTGAATCCTGGCTTCGGGCAGGCCGGTGCGGTGTGCCAGGTTCTCTCGGCTGACCACGTCCGGGTATGGGCTTTGAGCGAAACCGCTCTCCAGGGCGGACAGCTGCTGGTGTGTGAAAGCCGTCCGGCTCCGGCGCTGCTTCCGTGGCCACACCAGGGCACCCAGCTCAGAGGGACAGGGCACTGAGGAAAAGAGAGTGACGCACACCTTGGGTATGTCAAACGTTCTCCCTCGTAGCCAGTCGAAATTCTAGCGTCTCGAAGACGCCGGTGGTATACAAGTACCACGAGGGAAATTAAGTTGGAAGTCGCAACTCGGACCTGCCGCAGATAAAATCCTTGGCCTCAATGTCCATCCCTGGAGTACCCTGCCGAACTGCAACGCGCTCTCGTATCCAATCATTGGGCGCCATGCACTGCTCAAAGTCTCCCTTTATGGTCCCAAGCCGCGGTCGCTAGACGCCGATTGAGGCTAGCTCCTAGTCGGTGTTCGCAACCTCCGTACACTTGCATGGCCCTGTCTGCCTAAGAAACGCAAAGCATGGCGTGTTCCGAGCATCAGTTAGATTGTGGCATCAGCCAACGAAAACGCCTAGGAACGAGTGACAACTGGGGGACAGCCTGAAACAAACAAAACAAAAATGCCTGGCTCCCATTCATCAGGGCTGAGTGCCAACTGCAGTATCCTTGCTTTCAAGTGATGTCGCCTTCCTAGGTGAGCTTCAAGAACCTTTTCTTTTTAATGACGTATCGCATTTATCGCTTTTGAATGTTAAAAGTGCGATGCAATCTAATTATCGACAACCCCAGCGGAGGTTTGCGAGGCCGCCCAATAATCATAGAGAAGTGCAAAAAGGGTAATCATGGACATCAGAGGCTAGTTTATAAGAGGATTAAATGTTTTCTGCATGCCTGCAAGCAGCGATTGGAGTGTAGTGGTGCCACATCTTGTGCTTTTAGTGTGATGCATAGGACGTCCCACGGCACAGTCCTATGCTTGACTATGTTGAACGTCTGTGTCAGTGATATTACACACTACTTTTATTCTACCCCATTTAAGTATGCCAAAGATGCGATGATACTATGGTGCCTGGAGCTCGTGTTCGATCGGTCTGTTTCGCGTCCTATGCTGCCCATACATCAAAAGTGGACCCGAAGTGCCAACAAATGACTTCAAAGAAGCCGAAGTGTCATGCTGTTGCATTTCGCGATCATTGGGGGTTGTCATGAAAATGCTAACGAGAAGCTGCGAGCGTCACAATTGAACGCGATTGTCGCTGTCATCACGGCTTATGACTGCCGAAGCGTCCGTGGACTGCCGCACTCAAGAGTGTCCTGCAGCACAAAAGGCGTCTGCCAGTACCACATATACCACAGCTGTTCGGACGCCGCCAGGATCGCCACTAGTGACAACATGACACTACTATGACGTTATGAGTCGGAGACGCGATCCAGGCAAAATATTAATACCACAACCTTCCCTTGGTTCCAGGCAGTGTCGTCCCATCTCCCTAACCAGTGTTGTGTGCGAGATACTTGAAAATATTTTTTTTTTTCGTATTTCGCATCACATTTGGAATTTAACAACTTCTACAAACACAAGTACGGCTTTCGTAAGGATTTTTTTTTTGTGAGGCACAACTGCTTGAAATCTCACATGACCTACATCTTAACATTAGCTCCAACTCTCAAACTGGTGCAATATTGCTCGAATTTTCTAAAGCATTCGGTCCCTTTCTTTATTGTCGTATTTCGTCCTAGTTTTCTTCACTATACGTTGAGTTCCTAACCCTGTCAATGATACGTAACTTTCAATGATTTCCCTCTCAGTGCACACTTTACGGGAATTGCCAGTGTGACATATCTAATATATCTTCGGGAGTTCAGCAGTCTCTGTGTCCCTTGTTCTTTCTCAGTTTCATTAACAATCTTCCCAATTCATTGTCCTCGAACGTGCGTTCCTTTGCTGACGACTGTGTTTCACACACAAAAATATTAAAATCCTGATGTCCACTTACTACTTCAGCATGATTTGGACAGGGTTAATAACAGGTGTGATGATTTTTTAATCCTACTAAATAAATCAGGATGTCAGGTGATATATTTCACTCGTAAACACTCTATTTTACAGTTTGTATAATCTTTGGGCGCGTCATTTTAAGTACATGTTTATCTTACAAATACCATGTTGTTCATTTCACATTTAATTTTTAGTCGGTCGCCCGTAATAACACAGTAACATGTGACGCATCCAGAAGTCTAGGATATACAAAACGTAACCTAAAAGAGCCCCTGATTGTCTCCAAAAAGATTCTTAAGAAACATACGACCTCCATAAGCGAATTTTCATCAGCTATCTGAAGGCGCCATCCGAAATACCTAATCATTCGCATCGAAGCAGCTGAAAATTGCGCAGCGCGTTTTAAACATAATCTTATTTTCTTAAAGCCGGTGTTTTTCACCTCTAAGGTCAGTTTTAATAATATTTGATCAAAGTGCGACGTACCGCGTCTCTCATGTACATAATGCACACGTTCTATTACATAGAGTGTCATACCAATATTTTTTTCTTGAACCGTCCAATGGATCATCCTATCATACCATAAGCAGCAAAAGTTTGCAACAGCTCACTGGTTCAACAATCGCTTTTATTAACTCAGCTGTACCTCAAATGGAGCAAGCGACCTGAATCCATAGTCACCATTACTGAACGACACTATAGCTAAAAAACGTATCTTGTTTTTTGTTTTTGTTTTTGTTTTTTTCTGTCTGCTGCCTTTTATTTCTTCGAATTGCACTAGGTTTTATACGGTGTAATTCCACGCGCGTAGCTAGTTAAGTAGGCGGGGTTATCCTCCCACGCAAAGGGCCGAGGTTCGATGTCTGGGAGCGGACGCAAAATTTTTGTTATTTCTGTAAATGTCGCGTTCTTGTGTATTCGAGAATTATGCTACTTATTTGAAGTTCGAATGTTCTGCACGCATAACATTCTACGCCGATAGTTCCAGAAGCCCACGCGTGTACATAAGGGGCTCCGCGTGGCGAGCCGCGGTCAGTCTCGTCCCAGCGCTCGATCCTGGTGTTACGCGGCCATCGACGACTGCGGCGCTACCCTTCTTACATATTGTTTTGGGCACAAGTTTGCCCCATTAAACATTCAGTTTTTCCGGATAATTTCCGCGCCATCATTTGACAGTCATGACATTTTGGGGTAGGTTCGGTGTGTACTTGTGAAAACTAAACGTTTAATGGGGCAAACTTGCACCCCCCCCCCCCCTTTTGCCCCAACAAAAAAAAAAGAAAGAAGGCAAGCGCCGTGGGTGTCGATGGCGACATAACAGCAGGATCAATCACTGGGGCGAGACTGGCTGCGACTCACACGCAGAGCCCCTTATCTGCACGCGCGGGCTTCTGGAATATATACATGCTTCTGAAGCAGCCATGCTGGGTTGCGTGCAGATTCACTTAAGATGCCGGCCTTCACGCCGAACATCAGAATACGCAGCAGCTTTCCCTCGGTGGCCTGAGAGTTGACACGGGAGCTCAGGCGCAGGCCGTATTCCACGAAGCTCCTGACGCTCTGATTGGTGTCCTGGGCCCTCAATTGCAGCAGGTCATCGGCCGTCTCTTTACTGTGTTCACTGGCGAACGTACACTCCAATTCGTTCATGCAAAGGTCGCACGAAGTCAGGGAAGCTTGGTGGTTTTAAAACTAGGGCCTTCCAGTTACTTCCAGTAAAATAGAGGGTCTGCCGGCGCTGCTTGTCACTCCACCTCTTGTGGCGGTCTACGCTACCATGCTGGTTGATCCAGTCTTCGAAGTGCTCATAGATCTCGCTAAGAAAGGGAGTAGGTGTACGCGGAGCGACGGGTAGGACGACGACAGGCGAGGTGGTCATTGTCGGGAACTTCTTCTTCTGGTTTCGGGCAAGAGACCAAATTCGGGCGCTGACCTGTGGTACGACGCTCCCGAAGTTCTGATTACAGATCGCGAGACATCGTTCATGGTACAGGTGATGCAAGAGATTCTTCGCCTCAGTCACGCCAACCACCGGCAAACCACACCGTACCATCCCCAGACTAATGGGTTGACGGAACGGTTAGACAAGACCGTCGCCGACATGCTGTCGATGTACGATGACGCGAAACACAAGTAGAACGAGAACCTGCCGTATGTCACGTTCGCCTAACACACAAAGATTCAAGAAATCACTGTTGTTACGCCATTCCAGCTGCTGCATGGTCGCAAGGCCACCACAACGCTTGACGCCATGTTACCTCACGAGCTACCTGGCGACGGAATAGACGACGCCCAAGTGCTTGTGCAACGAGCATAAGTCCGCCAGCTCTCCCGAGTCCGGATTCAAGACCAGCAACGTGTCGACGCTGGCCTCTACGACCTTTGTCATCTGGACGTTCACTTCCAGCCCGGAGACCGGGTGTGGGTTGGGACACCAATATGGCGTCGTGGTCTCAGTGAGAAGCTTTTAAAGCACTATTTTGAACCCTACACGGTCCTTCGACACCTGGGAGATCTCAACTACGAAGTGGTGCCCGACCGAACGCACGCATCATCGCGACGTCGACCGCGAGCCGAAGTGGTTCACATCGTTCGACTCAAGCGGTTCTACGCTCAACAATTCCGTGGACTTTATATGTTTCAAATGACTCTAAGTTTACCGTTCTTTTTATTTGCTCTGTTTTGTTTTGAGTAATGCCGCGCTCGCAGCTGGCCGAGTAGGCAGCGCGCCCGTGGCCGCGACGCTGTCGACATTTCAGGGCATGCCAGTTGGGCTAGTTGGTAAATTTTCATGATGAAAAACAGCCTTGAAAACACAAGGGCACAGAGAGAGAATTACACTCACAACAAAGCGCTGATGCATCAATGAACGAAATTGAAGCAACCCAACAGTGAAAGAAAAAGAAGACCCTATACCCGTTATCATAAAGTTGATGGTCAGCGCCTTGTCCCGTGTAATTTTCACCTCTGTGTCCTGGTGTTTTTCGTGCCATTTTTCATTACTAACGGGTATTCACTGGATGTCATTTGAAGGCGCTGTTTAAAGCGCATGCTCAGAACAAGCTCACATCTATAAGCTACAGAGACCGGCAATCTTGATGACGTGGAATGCCATGTTGCAAAAAAACTCTGCAAGCTCACCGTCGACACGCGCTCAGCAGTCGCGGACACAGCAATGCCGCCAGCACGGCCGCCAGTCAATACTCCCTATAACAAGTAAACCTTCCTGCAGAAGGTGCATGGTCTGGATGTGGTGCACACTCCACTTGTGCATTCAAGACAAGAAGTCGAAATAAACACTCCTGCTGTACCTCATTCTCTGGCATTATCGAAAATCTGCCACTAACTAAGCAGACGAGCATTGGCGGCTGTGAGCGCAGAAAGACGACAAGCACACGGCGAAGAGATCACGTGACGTCTTTGCTCACCTTACCCACCGATCGGAGGAGGATAGTGTTACAAGTGTAGATAGACCACAAGACCAGCAGGACGTGACCCGCTGAACAGAAACGTGACAAAGTTCATTTCGCTTCTAGGTCTGAAGAGGATGTGTTTTAATGTATCGTGATGCTGATCGCGGTAGCGGACAATTTCCGCTAGGGAATCGGGCAGCGCTACTAGCCAGGTGGATATTGTGACAGATAGCGTGAGTAATTACTCCGGAGTTTACAACCCACTTCTGGAGCGCCAATCGAGATATCATTGAGTAAAAGCGAGCAAGTTTCTAAATACCACGGTACGACAACATTACTGCGGTGTCGGATCGAGTAAATTTTGGAAGACAGCCCTTGTGTAGCATATGCTTTCCTCTTTTTTCTCTTAGCTCTTCTATCGCTCTTTTACGCTTTTTCTCTTGGGAAGACCGGACCGCGCTAGTTTCACGGCGCAAACTGCAGCTATATCTCTCAACACGTGATGTTCTAGCCCCTCCTGGAGTAATACGATGGCACTCGGGCAAGAAGTTTGGCCTGCACTGGTGTCCAATCGTTCGGATACGAGTGATGTCAGCGCTTGGCTAAAAGTGGGCCTAACGACTTCTCTCGTTGGCACCTAAGAAAGTATGGTTAGGTGCGCGCCGTAACGGTAGAAGTTCTGTAAATAATTATGGCATGCTATTGAGTACCAAGAATAAGCATAACATTAAGAAACTCTGTGAATCACGAGGAAAATCACGAATGCAACGTATTCGCTAATGCGAATACGTTGCATTCGCAACGCATTCGCAACGCTATCAAATTAGCCCAGTTAACGAACTGCCCATAGACGCTGCTTGCAAAGGCCTCCAATCACCTCACTTCAATCACCCACCTCAATCACCACGGTTCGCCTCCAGTCGCTCGAGGATCCGCTATTTTAAAGGCGGCCGCTGCAGCGACTTTAGTTGGATAGGGTGTACGTAATGCCATGTGGTGAAGACATGTGAAGCAATACCGTCGGGATCGTGGTCATCTCACTCCTTCGTCGCAATTCCGGAAACCATGAGGACACGAAGGATCACTCATGACAGGAACAAGGCTAGGCAAAGAGGTAAGTGTCCAAATCGGCGCGGGGAAAAGAACTGCGCATAAGAGGAAGTCGGCTGGGTGTAAGACGTATTTTTTCCTTCGTCAAAGAGCCTGTTGGGCTGGTGACACCACCTTGTCTTCGATCGACAGGGTGATCAAGCTGCAAGGTTACGAGCTCGACCGCAAGCTGGAAGACATCAAGGTCCGTTTTCGCGAAGACCGCCGTCCGACAACACTGGCGCTAACCCCTGGAACTCCACAACGGGGGTGATAAACTCCCTGCGTCACCGGAAATTCGGCCGGGTCGTCTGGAAGTTGGGCACGCAGGGAGCCCTCGCGAGGCGCTCGAGACTGCCTGCTAGAAGTCAGGAGCCCATGGCAGCCCAGCGAAGACTACTGTCGCGAAGCATGGTGCTAGGCCTGACGCTCTTCACCCTCGTTACCATCCCATCATCATCGTCATCATTCATACAATGAATTTGAACAACACCGTTTCATCATCGCAAGAAGCGCCGCCACAGGCCTTCAAGGCATGGGCGATTTGCATTTCTGCGGTGCGGCGGCTCTCCTGAGCTAAAACAAATATCGCATATAACTGCCGTCTTCTATTCTCGCGCGCAGCTGATCGAAACCAGCGGCGTACCCAGATTTCACGTCTTTAACTGCTAGATTGGGATCGTGTGATTAATGGGCCGCTTTTGCCACATGAGCGTCAAGGGGACGAAAGCATTGATCGTTTGCACTCACTGCACGCTTTCGTTCTTTCTGCACGCCAAGTGACGAATGCGCATGAGCAATCAATTTTCGTCCGACGTGTCCGCCATTAAATTGCTAACGCTCCCCATGGTTTGAGAGTCTCCCTCTCTAAACTGTGGGATCTCCAAAAGCACGCTGATTATGATGTGGCTCTTCCCAGGTAACTGGACAGATCAGCGCTCTTTCTGAAAAGCTTTATTAAAAAATTCAATGTTGTAACGCGCAAACCCTAGATGGCGCTTCAAACGACGGTAGGCTAAAGCAATACCACCCAGAAGACAAGGCCTGCGCGTTTCGTCCTCTAAATTTTTCACTAGTAGATCCCCTCAGCGCCCCCTAGGTAGCCCGGAGGAGCACCATTGTCTCCTACATCGCCTGCGACATCATCTGCTCCATCGCCTGCTTCAGTGGTTTGTGTAGCAGATAATGAAGCAGATGCTCACGCCGAGTGTCTGTTGATATATCAGGCGATAAAGTTAGACGTACACGATGAGCGTCAAATGCATGGGGGAAAATGCCTTTCTTCTGTGCGAAGGTCTACAAAGCCCTTCGCTGACCGCTGTCAGTGGTCGCCATTTTTGAGGGCGCTCTTTGTACTCTGATCACCACGACCGGCTTTATTAGGGGCGGCCAGGTCACCCCGCATTTCTCCATGGGAGCGCGCGGACCGAGAAATATCACGTGAACAGCTTGGAGGGACCGAGTGTTCTTCTAGTCGCCGGCCTAGGTCAACACCAAACGCGCTGTCAAAGGTAGTGCTCAATAACGCGCACAATCTTAAATCGCGTCTCACGCGCTCGCGCGTTCCCAAGTCGGTCTCAGCCATACCTCGGCAAACCTCACTCATGAGGGCCCTCACTCACCCTCATTCACCTTCATTTTCACAGGTGAGGTGAGGGTGAGTGAGTTTCTGAACCAGGAAAATCCATGAGTATGAGGGTGAGTGAGGGCCGTGAGGGCTGTGAGCGCTGTGAGGGTGGTGAGGACCGTGAGTGCGTGAGGGCCGTGAGGACGGTGAGTGGCGTGAGGGCCATGAGTGCGTGAGGGGTGTGAGGGCGGTCAGGGGTGTGAGGGCCATGAGTGCGTGAGGCCATTGAGTGGCATGAGAGGCATGAGGGCTGTGAGGGCGGAGAGTGCATGAGGGGTGTGGGGGCAATGAGTGCGTGAGGGGCGTGAGGGCGGTGAGTGCGTGAGGCCCTCTTCAGACGGAACATCTTTCTCAGCAATTTTGGTGTTGATGGCGGGTTGTTCTCTAGCTTTCCCTAGATCGACACGAATTGCTGGGATGGGGTCCGGCTCGAAATAATCAAGCAACTCGGAGCAATTCGAAGACTTTTGAAGCGGCTGCATCCAATCAGGGAGGCAAAATTTTCACGTAATACCTCGTGCCGGAGATGGTGACACCGAAAGACTTGGTTCTGGTTTGAAATCGATCATTTTTGGAAATAAACTGTTTCAGAAAGGTACATTAGTATTCTCAACGAGATTTAAATGCATAAAGACACGTTTATAACGCGTAATTGTGTCTAAATAGTGCAAGAAACATGAAATTTCATGATGATGATGGCAAATTGCAGCAATTGGTTGCTGCGTGTGATCGCGGGCGGCCTGTGTTGCTGGTTTTGCGACGTCAAGTTTCTGGGCGAAATTACCCCATCTAAAGCTGGCCTGAGTGGCGCGAGGGCCATGAGTGCGTGAGGGGCGTGAGGGCTGTGAGGGCCGCGAGGGCGGTGAGTGCGTGAGAAGCGTGGGGGCGGTGAGTAGGGCGAGGGCCATGAGTGCGTCAGGGCGGTGAGTGCGTGAGGGGCGTGAGGGCGGTGAGTGGCGTGAGGGCGGTGAGTGGCGTGAGGGCTATAAGTGCGTTAGGGCCATGAGGGCGGTGAGGGGCGCGAGGGCCATGACTGAGTGAGGGGCGTGAGGGCGGTGAGTGGCGTGAGGGCTATGAGCGCGTGAGGGCCGTGAGCACGGTGAGGGGCGTGAGGGCCGTGACTGAGTGAGGGGCGTGAGGGCGGTGAGTGGCATGAGGGCGGTGAGTGGCTTAAGGGCTATGAGTGCGTGAGGGCGGTGAGGGGCGTGAGGGCGGTGAGTGGTGTGAGGGCCATGAGTGCTTGAGGGGCGTGAGGGCGGTGAGGGGCGTGAGGGCGGTGAGTGCAAAAGGGGCGTGAGAGCCATGAGTGTGTGAGGAGCGTGAGTGCCGTGAGGTTCAGTGAGGGTGAGTGAAGGGCTGAAGGTGAGTGTGACTGTGAGGATGAGGGTGAGTGAGGGGCTGAAGGTGAGTGTAGCTGTGAGGGTGAGGGTGAGTGAGGGGCTTAGGTGAGTGTGGCTGTGAGGGTGAGGGTGAGTGAGGGCGACCTAAAATGCCCACCTCTGGTCTCAGCTGAGGCACTGTTTCGAGCAAGCCAGACCAGGAAAGGCAAAATCAATAGCATTACAACAAAAATACCAAAGCGTTGTATAAATAATGCTGAGTAATTTTTATTTGTTTCTGCCATCTCGTCCTATTACGAGTTATCATCGATTTCAAATGTTTTCCGAAATTCCCTTCTTTCAATGAGACCAGAGTGACAAACACGGAGATGATAAAGGCGGTTTCTTTTCGTTGATAGGCGCAGGCTTGTCTGCCTCATAGACGAGTCCTGACGTCAGCATCAATTTGAACCTAAGCCACCAGTCAAACGTTCCTGAGAAGAAAACGAAAACGCCCACTCTCGTGGAGTTAATTAATAGAGAGTTTTAGTAGATCTTTCCGATACCTCCGATAGTCCCGATAACGATACTATGCAAGCGCAAGGGAGGCGGTGGCGGAGTATCGGGTATCGTTATCGGAGCCATGGGAACGATGCACTAAAACTCTCTAAAACCTGCATGACTGTACACTTTCAACCGTGAAGCGAAGGTTCAGAAAAAGTGATTATATATATCACAGTTTGTTTGCTTGCCTGTTTGTTCATCGGTTCAACCCAGTGGGTTGATGCAACTGTGAGCGGTCATTAGCCCATACCATAAGGGGTCCACAGTGCCTCAATGCCAAAAAGGAAAAGAATAAATAATAAATAACTAAAGCCAATACATAATACAAGAGTGTTCGCGAGTTGTGAGAGAACACAAATTCGAGTTAGATGCTCTGCAGGTTGGCCATGACGATCTTGGTGAATATTCGAAATGAGACACTGTCGATTGGCCGTGAACTGGTGACTGGCGAGGGGGAGGGGGGGGACCACTGAAGTTGTACCGCACGGTGTGCGAAGGAGTTCTAGTGACGAAGCATACGGGTTAAAAGATGCTGCAGTTCACCTTTGCGAGTACGCCGCAAAACGAAGCGAGGAATCCGGTAGCAGAAAAGCGGCCAGGAGCCGCGTGGTCGCTACTTGACGTCGATGTTGAAGCAGGTCCCTGCCGACTGAACGGAGGAGGTGCAGTGCTCGATAGAATGCTGTTCAGGGGCCAAGGTGGCACTTCATAATGATGTAAAAAGCACGACAGGCAACACATTGTCTGGTTTCCGAATCCCACAAAGAGTAAGAAAACTTAGAATGGATGCTCGGGCGAGTTGGGTATTCATATTGTTGAAGAAGCGCTAAGTAGATTCACGAAAGAAGACGAAAATACAATTTGAGTTGAAAGTCAGCGCGACGTGAATGACCGTTTTTCTGGTGTGAGTGTGAGTGTGAGTTTGAGGGTGAGTGAATCTACTTAGCGCTTCTCCAACAACAGTAAGAAAACTCCAGGATGGGCAACACCAATGCTGCGAACAGCAATCTGGGCACAATGGGACTGGCTTTTCTTGTGGAACGAATGACGAAGCGAAGGAGTGACCTTTCCCCAGACACGACGCTTTGGACATACCAATGAAAATCGAAATGCTGGTCGATGATGACACATAGGAGGTGGATATGCGTTGTTCTTGGAATTTCCACTGGGTTCAGGAAAATTGTTGGAGGGGTCGAAGGTTGGCGCCAGGCAGTGATGTGCGTGGTAGCGCATTTGGTTTAGGTTTAGGGGAAGTTTGTTATCTTTTGAGAAAAGTAAAATCCGATCTAAATCAGCTTATTCACTTTCAAACGTGCCCCCTCCATCAGTTCGCATTAGTGCAACTGTGATTTTTCCTATCCTCAATTTTTTTTTTCTGGTCAAAACTAAGTTTGGATTCGTTTATACCAGATATCAGACAATATCATATAAAAACTCCAGTTGATTTCAAAATGTCGACCAGCGATCTTTTCGTCGATAATATCTGAAATCACCCAAGAGCTAATTTTAAAACGAGTTAGTGATAAATGCAATGACTGGCCAGGCGAAGATTCTGGGTCTGTGGATAGCTTTTGCACACAGTTCAAGTAATGTACCAGTCTTAATTTTGCGATTTATGCGCGCAAGTAGTGGTGTGCAAGAATGAAAAAGATGAAATCGGGTAGAGTTTGTCGTTGTATAAAATGTAGTCTAAACACGCACATGGTACGCTGATTAAGACTGAAACAGCGCTAGGGTTTACACTAGCGTTAAGCGTACCGAAAGCTAAGGGTGCATCGAAAACTAAAGGTTGCGGACATACACTGCTTTTATGCTATTGACCCGAAGGCGGCGTAATTGCTTGTCGGAGTTGGTCGAGAATACCACGATGTTGTCGAGGAAACGAGACAGCTCTGCCTTTTGAGGCCTGCCAGCACGGAGTCCATGACACGGTCGGACGTTGCCGGCGCCGTGCACAGTCCGAAAGGCATCACCTTGAACTGATAAAGTACGTCGGCAGTTGTTTCTCGGTCCCGTTCGTCGACTTTGACCTGCCAATAGCCACCCTTAAGGTCCATCAACGAAAATTATAGGGAATGGCGCAGTCGGTCCAGCGTGTCCTCGGTGCGGGGGAGCGGATACGCGTCTTTCTTGGTGACCGCGCTGAGCCGCCGGAAGTCAATGTAGAATCGAAGAGTTCCGTCCTTCTTCCTCACCAGTACAACTGGAGAGGCCCGCGGGCTGCTCGAAGGCTGAATGCTGTCATCGTTCAGCATCTCCTGTACTTGTTTATGAATAGCCTCTCGTTCCTTTGGGGAGACCTGTTGCGGCGACCGATGCACAGGGAGAGCATCCTCGTTGGTAACGATGCGATGTTTCCCAACTGTTGTCTGGCGTACCCTCGACGTCGTCGCAAAGCAGTCGCCGAACTCGGCGAGGAGGTCTGCGAGCTGTCGTCGTTCCGTGGCACTGAGCTTGGGGTTGACGACGAGCTGCGACGGCGGTGGACTGTACGGCTGACATGGCGTGGGCTCGTCGGAGATCGCGGCGATTTCGGCGTCGGGCCGGAGTTCCTCGGCGTGTGCTACAACGGCACCTTTCGTGAGGGGCTGAGCCTCCGGTCGAAAGTTTGTCACGAGGACCATTATACGTCCATCCTGCAGCTCCGTTACGCCCCTTGCGACGCCTATTCCTCTTCTGAGAAGCAGTTGGACGTTGCCTTCCAGAAGGACCCTCCCGCGGGCACTGCATCGGTCACGACGGGCACAAGAGCACTCGACCGTGTTGGCAGGTTCACGTGGTCCGGAATGACTCGGACGGCGGCTGGCGTCGTTTCGGATCCCTCCGAAGTTAGGACGGGCTTTCGCAGCGTCACCCTGTTTGCTCCAAGGTCGATCACGGCACCGTACTCGCAGAGGAAGTCCATGCCAAAGATGACGTCTCTCAAACAGTCCTTGAGGGGGACGAATTTGACGGGACAGGTCTCGCCGTGGATGTCCACGCGCGCAGTACACCTTCCCACTGGTGTGATGAGATGTCCGCCGGAGGTTCGTATTTTCGGGCAATCCCACGGCGTCATCACTTTACGAAGGTGACGACAGAACTTCCCACTTAAAACGGAATACTCTGCTTCGGTGTTGACGAGTGCCTTCGCATGGTGGCAGTCGATGGTAATGTCGAGGTTATTCGACACGTCCGCAGAAGCGTCTTTCCGATGTGTTTCGTCGTTAGTGTGGGAGCCCTCCGACGTTTGTTGAGAATATTGGCGTCGTTCGTCCTTGGCAACACCACCTCCCGGCATTGCCGCACTTAGTTTCTCCGGCTAGGCCGGGGGGACAGGCTTTCTCGGCGTGGCGTACGATAAGGAGATGCAGGGCGCAACGCCCTATATCGCCTCATCGTACGCCCCGCCGGCGATCGGAGACCGCGGCGGTGAGACGGTCTCCGGGATGGCTACCGGCGGAGGTATTCGTCGATGTCCCGGGGTCGCTCGCCGTAGCGTGGTCGCGGGTCGTCGAGGTTGAAACCGCGTAGCCCCAGCTGCCGGTACGGGCGACGGCGGTACACGTGGTCAGCTTCCCCACAATGGTAACACATCGGGCGTCGGTCGGCCGTCCTCCAAACGCCGGTCTTCCTGGCTTATGGTCGTTCCTGGCGGACGCAATGAACCCGTTCTTCGCGACGTCAGAAATACTGCGGCGCTGTAGTCTCCCGTGTTGGTGCTGGAGTAGCTTGGCGGGAAGCTTGCGGCTGTCGTCTGGCCATGGCACGTCGACTGTCGTCTGGCTGGTACGTCGACTGGAGTTTCAGGCTGCAAGGCCCGCTCTACTTCGGCGCGCACAATCTCGGCGACTGACAGCGATGCCGGCCGCTCTGCAGTGGGGAGCAGCTTTCAGAGCTCCTCTCGGACGAAGTTCCAGATGACCTCGCAAAGCTCGTCGGCACCGGTGCTGGACTCGGAGCGGGCCGAGGCCAGAGTTGAGACGTCGCTGAGCCGATGGTAATGGCGCGCTCGGGCAATTAACGCCCACTCGGGCAATTAACGCCCGTTCTTCAATGGTCGTCGGGGGGCTGCAAAAAAGTCCTCCGAAGATTTCGGTTTTCACGCCTTTCATACGGAAGCGTAACTTCTTCTCGTCGGTGGCTTGCAGGTCGGCGCGGCTGCTCAGGCGGAGGATGTCTTCAACGAAACTGCTGACCATTTTGTTGGAGCCTTGAGTCCTCGTCTGGAGAAGGCCTTCGGCCCGCAGCCGCTGCGGGCGGAGCAAGCAACGCTTGCTCTGCCCTATGGGCGGCAATATTACAAGCAAGCTTTACATAGTTCTTTTGTTTCTAAAAAGTATTAGAATTCTCTTAATTTTATTGTTTGAGCTATTCACTTTCAAACGTGCCCCCTCCATCAATGCGCGTTAATGCAACTGTCTACCTATTTGTGCCTTAAAATGTTTCCTAATTCCATATTTTTTTCTGGTCGAAACTAAGTGTGGATTCGTTTATACCAGACACTAGACAATGGCATATAAAAACATCAGATGATTTAAAAATATCGACCAGCCACCCTTTGGTCGATCTTATCTGAAATCACCTTCTTATTATTTATTGGTGCGAGTTAATGTTTAACCATGAATTTTTTAATATGATTTCCCCACCAGTCCGACTTTGGGTCTACCAAACTCAATTTGTAATCCAGAGTGACATTTTTTTGTATTTTTCAGACTCGTGGTTTTGGCCAAAATAAACACCCAGCCACATAATAAATGAGACACCTCACCGCCCAAGAAAAACTTTATTTGCTTTGATTTTTGCGGTATTTAATTTCTCAACATAGAATTTTGGAAACCAATGTTTATCACGTCATCACGTTTTCCTGTATATCCACCAAGAGCCAAACATTTGCACGACAAAAGGGCCAGCCCGTCATATAAATCTGATGATATTGCAATATGTGTAATTGACCTCCGAAGTCCCTTCTGCGCACAGGCAATTTTATAATTTTCAACACGTCGGTTGTTTTTTTGTGTCTGTGTCTCGCCATTTTGCTCAGGGCGATTCTCGCGTTTTGCTCTGACCAGATTTGCTTGAGACAGGAGCTGAGAGCGTAGGCAACTTGTCCCTTTTCACGAGAACTGGCGCAGTTCTTGTGAAAGAAAAAACAGGAATAAGACCAGGGATGTCAAATTGAGGATATAGAAAAATACCCCACTGTAGCGATGGCGTCACCACACACAATTTCTCGCATTTATGTGCAGGCCTGGAAGGTGATCCCACCACCATCTATAGGTTCAGAATCACGCTAACCAAGGGTGGGTTCCGCCCACGGTGGAAGAAATAGATTGAGGTGGTGACTCTGGCCACTCTTCACGCGGGGAGCGAGCGGCCAGATCGTGTTCGAAGCTAGCCTCGAGCAAGGAGTATACTCTGTTTCATTTTATGATGTACCGCAGGAAAGGCTACAAGCGCGAGCTTCTTGCTCTGGGGCGCATCCCGGCGGCACAAGCTCTCGTGACTTAAGAGCAGCTGCCAACACTATGAGCCCGCGCTTCTAGCCTTCGCTGCGGTACAGCATAAGGTGAAACGAGGTGTAGTTGTTCCACGCCGCCGCGGAGGGCGCTGAGGTGTGAGCACCGTGGGTATAAGGTCTCTCCTCGGCGGGCACGGTGTCGGGGGCGTAGCTGGCTCGCCTTCTTCGCGGTGTGGCGGTGATGTGCGGTCAGTGGCTGGCCTCATGTTTTGCTTTGGTGCTGTGTCAATCACCGCTGCCACCATCGTGCACGAAGATGAGCCTTAACCCGAAGAAGAAGTTATGCTATAAGGATGAGAAAGACGTGCTTCGTTCCCAACTGCAATTCGGGGTACCGGAACTGCGCAGAGCGAGTGTCCTTGTTTAAAGCTCCATCGAATGTCGCTCGCCTGGAGCAGTAGCGTCGTGCAATCCCGAGGGCCGATCGCAAGTTACTACCTAGTCTCCGCATCTCGTTGACCAAGTGAAGACCGAGCTTGACAGTCTAATGTCTGTCGAAGACTGGGAATGCGAAGATGTCTGCACAGAGAGGGCTCATGAAACCAAGGCTGTGGACTGCATGCTATATTATGTAACTGGGTTTTTGAGCATGAAAAAAAAGCTACACGTTGCCCTGTATGCCGATCTGCTTTTAGCATCGACAAGAACACTTCTACTGAAGCAGCACTGACAAACGTGAAGAACAGAGGAGGCTCTATACACCCCAAGAAGAGCCTTTTCCAGCTACTGAAGAAAGCAAAACAGTTCTTCGTGCCAAATAAAAGCCACAAGACTCTACTGGGACACAATCGACAGTGTTCTTGACACATGCACAATAACATTTCCATGTGCTGAACACAAAGAAGAAACAATCGCACAGTTGCTCCACTACTACTTTAGCATGCGAATGCGACAACACTGTAAGCATATTACGATGAGTAGGAACAAACAAGCTCAAGAGATAAAGAAATCAGCAAAGCAGCGCTCGTTTTAGTTTAAGGGCTTGGGCGAGAAACAAAAAAAAATTGGGTTGTGTGTGTGTTTATAGACGCTTTCAGGCCGCTGTGCATGGGCGACGCCATAACTGACCTTCAGTTTTTATTCCCTCTTATTCCGTTCGCTTCACTTCATCATTACCACAGCAGGACAGGTCATTGCCATTTTAGGTATTACTGTGTCCTCCTCTCCAGCATAGGCCTTTGTGAAGACCCATCAACGCCCGCTTCACTGGCTGGGCATCTCGCAAAGACAAGAGAAGGTCGGCTATGGCGGCTAAATTTGGCGCGCGCTGAAAGCGTCTATACAGCCTAGAACTTGGTCTGCCTCACAGGGGCGACGAGTCTCCCAGCTGTAGATGAGAAATTTAGCCAGTGCGGTTCAGCCGCTAGCCTGGGGTTTTTAACGTGCATCACGCAGTAGTGATACACGACCGCACGACGGTACAATGCTCATCCAGATCGAAACGGGCAGGGGTGGGGCTCGAACCCAGGATCCCTGGGTTCTGCAGCGCGAGCTTTCGCTCCACGTGCTCCGAGCTGGTGGGGCGAGAAACACAGGATGTAGGAGATGGCGTTCTTTCGTAGTATGCAGTGAATTCAGCTTTTAAGTATATTTTAAAGCAAAAATATTTGTCAGGTATTTTTTTTTTACCTGCAAGACGGGGTGACACCATATTGTGCGAGTATAGATGAAAAGTGATTTATGTCTTATAACCGCTACTATTTTTTGACTTTCAGTCACTGTGTCATCATGTCAATCAGTAGGTCATCATACTGTGTCATCGTTTCAGTCACTATGTCATCATAAATAGGATTTTTTTCTGCTCACAAAGTTTGTATGTTCCATGTTTATTTTATGTATAAACCATTTGTAACGCTAAAACCTCTATGCGCATGTAAAGAATTATTTAAAGAATATAGAATATAAAAAATAATGTAACATTATTAGAATTTTTCTTTCAGTAAGGCAGGAGCTGGGGGGAAAAATCACCCGACCCCATATAAAGCCACGCGATGTGTGTAAACAAGTTATGGAACTGTTACCAAAGATCTTGATTGACAAAACATGCAAGTAAGACTCAGGTGTTTACTTTAAATTACTCTAAATTACTGAAGGCCCAGTAGAGTATGCCGGGAAGTTTTATATTTATACGAGTATTTTTGTCACGTTAAGTCATCATCGGAATGTTCTCGTTAAAAAAAAAACAAAAAAAACAGCAACCGCACGGGGAAAAGGCAATCATTGACAGTGCGCCAACATAAATTCATCATTTCATCACACAGTACACAGGGACCGAGTAAAGAATGCATAATTTCCTTCACAAGCCCTATAAACATTCCTTCACAAGCCTCTCTATACTTGCGCGCCATCTATCCCCGTGCGAGCGAAGCGTGCTCGGTGCGCCGAACATAATGTGGTCGCCGCGCGAGGCAGAGAGTCATCACCTAAATGTATTTCTTCCACCGTGGTTCCACCTCAAGCAGAGAATGCCGCCAAGACCAGAAGCACGAGAGTTCGAGGTGACTGCTTTGAAGCGTTCTTCAGCAGAACGAGTGCGCGCGCTAGAAATGCACGTCTCAAAGCCAGTAGCGCGTGCTAGCTCGCGATCCTGGCTAAGAAAGTGTTTGCATGCACGTTGCAAATGAACTGGAAGCTCGCTATCAGCTCGTGCTTAGCAGTCGCGCACACAGTTGTGGCCGCCAGTGAATGCGACGTAGTAGTGACGCGGCCCATACTCTCGTCAAGGTTAGGGTTGTATGCCGCTGGTGGCGGGTCGGGGATCTACCAACGGAACGTCATGCGCAAGCCTCGTCTTTTAGGTGGCATTTTCTACGAGAGCCGAACTGAAGTGAGAAGGGGGGGGGGGGGGGGGGGGGCGGAGGTACACCCCTCCCGCGGGTGCTCCACGATTGAGGTAATCTAATAATGCTGGCTAATGCGCGGAGGACAAGAAGGAGCGACATTTTGGAGCTACTTTATGACAACCGCGTCACGTGATACCAAGATGGCAGAGCCCCTTAGGCCGACAGTGAAAATTTAGTCTATAGACAATTGCAAGCATGGTGCCCCAGAATGGTGCCCCATGAGTGCAAGCACGTGCAGCTTGCGCGTGAACATAGCTCTAGTAAGCTTGAAATCGCACTGGCTTGTCCGCACGGTCAGAGACGGTCAGAGACACGGCGGCGGCCAGTGGCCTCGTTTGCAATCGTCTATAGGGAGTATTCACTGGCGGCCATAGCTGTCTGCGCGAAATCTGAGCGCGTGCTGATGGCGAGCTTCCACAGTTCTTTTGCAACGTGCATTCCGCACCATCGAGAGTGCCGGTCTTAGCAGCCTATTGATGTGAGCTCGTTCTGAGCATGCGCTTTGAATAGCACACACAAATATGGTGTCCAGTGAATACGCGCCGGCGCTGCCAAGGGGCAGCCGGCTATTCCACGTTCTCGCGCGGTAGACTAGCTATTGTGGCCCCACGGGGGGGCAACCTCGTGCCTACCATAAAAACAACAGCGCAGGACAACACACACAGAAAAGACACCCGCCTAAGACAGGCACAGCATTGAAATGGCTGACCAACTACATGCTGTGTAAATATCTACACAACGCCCCCGCCCCCCCCCCCCCCCCCCCAACTACAGCATTCCTAGATGATCTTGTGCGTAGCATTTGCGTTGACTGCAGCGCCACAGCGATATATTAATTTCAAACAAGCTCGCGTTTCGCCCACTCCAGGTGTGAGCGCGTACGAAAGAACCAGATTCGCGTGAGGTGATCAAGCTTCAACGAATGCGTAAAGCCCCTTCATGCTTCGAAAGGAGTGCAAGGTGTGTCGATGCACGAGGCACGTGCAACGTGCAGCCATTGGGAAGATCATGGCGGCCCAGCGCATCACTGAGCCAGATTTCAGACGCCATCTTCTTCCAGAAGTGGCGCGCGGCACGTGTCTTGAGTATTCTCAGAACAATGAATGGCGCCACATTTCTTAGCATAGAGGTAGAGTGTACTACAAGGTACTAATAGAGGGGCTTTACAAATACTGCTCAAGCAACGTCACCTCAGTGGCGTCAAGTCGCTGCCACGTGTGTGCTAAAACAGGTGCAAGAGAAGGCCCTTGGGTAAGACCTTGACATCGGTGCTTGTCCGCTGTGATCCAATGCTCCATGAATGGTGTGCAGAAGGCCGCGAGTCCAGGATGGCTGACGGCAGGCAGCAGGGCCTGGGGCCAGGGCCCGCTAAGCTGAAGCGTCGGGTTTCCGCACAGGGCCTCGTGTCCCGAGCAGCCGATTGCGAACATAGAATCCCTGAAGCGGAAAAGAGGGCTCTGATTAGCTGAAGCCGCAATAAGATAAGCTGGTGGGCTACTTGGTTGTCCATCACAATAATATATAGCCCAAAACAACAAGGAAGGAAGAACAATGGAGACAGGATATTGCGCCCCTCCTGTCTCTCTACTCCTTTCTTCCGTGATGTTTGGGCTATATGTCTTGATGATTGTTGAATTCGTTTCACTGCGATCACCGAGAGCTTTTCTAGGATAGGCTACAGGTACGGCGTCTAGAACGCGTCGTCGACTAGTGTGTTACACGTTAACAGGGGTTTCGAAATGGCAACAAATTACATTAAATTAGCTGACATGTACTTCGGTCGAAAACCGCAACCCTGGCGGTTTGTCGCACAAGTTCAGGCAAAAAAGACGAGCGAACTCGAGTATTGTCACCGCGGCGTTTCTGGCTGCTGAAGCTTCCGTGGACTCTGGAGAGTGACCTGCAGCACACCTTCACTTCTACCACCGCTGTTTTACCGCCACCTGGATCTCGTCAAGCAACATCATGACACAAACGTGACATAGCAAGGATGAAATCGAGTGGACCTAAATGAGAACATGGGATACATACAAAGCGCGGACGCGTTCCAGGCAGCAAAATGTAAGAAGCAAGCATCAGGAGTTGGTCTAGCAAAACACCAAATGTGCAATACGCAGACCTTTTGACCTCTGGTGATTGTAGCTTATTGGCAAAGATGTTTACATGACGTTCTTGTTATTTCCGCTCGCGTGGAGGTAGAAATAAATACGCCACCTCACATTGAATATAAAAGGACGTTAACCAGAGCGATCGCAACCACTTTTTTTCAGTGTCGTAATTATCCCGGTGCATAGACAGTTGCGAGCTCAAATATGGCGACATCAAGCAGCACTGGAGCTAATAAGTCAGTAAATTTCTTATAGAATTCTGCGCTGAGTCTGTCGGGACCAGGTGCCTTATTCAAGGGAAGTGAGTTGATGGCATATCAGACTCCTTCAACGGTTAACGCTCCATGTATCAAAGCTTTTTCTTCTTCTGAAAGGACTGGTAAGTTGGATAGTAATTCTTTCAGACCCTTGTATCCCCATCTGGTATCACTTTGCCAAAAAAGGTTTGTGTAGTGGTCGAGGAAGACTTTTAGAATCTCAGGTGTATCGTACAGAGTGGTGCCTTCGTTATCGATTTCTAGAATTTGATTTGACAGGGCGTATCTTCTCTCATCATTTAGCGATCGTCGTGTTGGGAGTTCATTAAACGTAAACCGTTCTGTTCGTGAACGAACAACTGCTCCTCTATACTTGTCTGCATCATATCGTTGTAACTGTGATTTGGTTATGTTACTTTCCTTTATGTCCCAGGGCTAAAGGATTCAAGTTCGTATAATTCTGCCAGGTTGTTGAATAATTTTCGTCGATCATTCTTCTGCTGAAACGCCAGGAAACTCGAATATTTAGTGGCCGAATTCTTGACGTTCCGTTTAAACGTATCCCACTTTGCAAATGCGGTAAGTGTAGGGAGGCGCAACACATCTGACAACAGACGAGGAATGCGTTCAGTAAAACGCTTTTCAGAGAGGAGAGTTAGATTAAGTTTCCACAAGGCCCATTCGGGGCGAAAGGATGACCGCTTTTTTCCCCGATGCAAATTGATACTAGGCAGTGATCAGAGAAGAATATTGGTTTCACATTATAGTCACTGATTTGCGCGAACAATTCACCGCTCACATAAATCCTGTCAAGGTGAACATGTGATGAGTTTTGAAAGCGTGTGAAATGTATATCTCCACATTTGACGTCATCAATGTATGTTAGGATTTGCTCAATAATTAATGATTCTAGTTTGATTGCACTGGAATCATTTCTAGATGTTGGTTGCGAACGATCTCGATTACTGCAAATACAGTTGAAGTCGCCAAGAAGAACAATGTTTCTATCTGTAGTCAAATAATGAGATACAAATGAAAAGAAAATATTCCTAGGCGACACTGCATTAGGGGCATAAACACACATGAACCTCAAATCCTTATCATCATGCGTTAGGTCAGACAAAAGAAAACGCCCCTCCACATCAATGGTCAAGGAAATTGAAGAAAAAGATCTGGCTTTCTTCAGAAACAGAAAACATCCCGCTGAAGGACCGCTCGCATGACTTACGCAAATTTCAAAATCAATCCTGAAGGGTTCCAATGCAATTCTGGTTTTTGTTTTGTTGAAATCTTGGTTTCTTTTACAGCGAGGATGTCTATCTGTTGGTTACGCAAGAGCTGAAGGAGTTGATGTTGTTACCTTTAGGATTTTAAACCTCAAATATTTAATGTGGCCACACGAAACGGAAGGGCGCTACGCATGACAATTTATGTTTGGGTTTGAGGGCTGCGGAATTTCCCCGACAGGTGCAGAGCCTGTTTTAAGCTTCTTGTACGGTTTGTGTCGTTTGGCGCCCTGTTTCTGGTCTAAGAGCTTTGACTGTGGGGCTGAGCTGTTACCTGGCATTTCGTCCTTGCGTGGGTCTTCGTGGATCATGCTAATTGTGGTTCCCTGGCCGTCTTCTTTGGAAGACGTTGTCTCTTCAAAGTTCTTCTCTTGCGTCGTGTTGAGAGCAAGAGGTGGAAAGTCATCTGATGCTTCTCTCGTCGTGGAAGATCCCGAGCGCACCATCACCGCAGATACGGATGTGTTCGCCCTTTGTGTAGCTGGCTCTTAGAGTGGTGCCTCAGCCTAACATGGTGGCTGTGCAGGGGTGATTTTTCCTTCGTAGTGAACGGGAGAAGAAATGTCCCCTGTAGGTTTGACGACCTCACTGACGTCCATGAAATTTTCCGTCGAAACTTCTTCGCCTTGGAACGTTCTTTGACGCAGTCTGTTTGCATAAGCAAGCACGCAGTCTTCTACGGTATGCCCAAAGGGTCCGCACTGAGAGCAACGCGGTATCCGACAGTACCGGCGGATTTGCCCGACCCTGTTGCACCGTAAACAGAGCGGGGGTCGACAGGACACAAGCACGAGGCACTCGCATCCGCAGAGCATTAGCAGGTATGGCATTTGAGAAGATGACACACCTGCCGCCAGCACCAGTGTCACTTCTCTGTTCATGGTCTGCAAATTCTCCATTCCTGGAACACTACACTTCTCACGTTCGATTGAGATCACTCTTTTGAACGGCTCTAGTGCTTCAACTATTCGGCGGAATTGGATGTGACTCGGTAACCACAGCAGCTTTAGCTTCACATCTTTGGTTTCAGGGTTGATCACAAGGCATTTCCGGCCTTTGACGGTGAACTCTTTACATGCGGCGAATTCGGCCTTTGTAAGGGGATTCGCGCAAGTTATCATCCAGACGTGGAACATCTGGAATTGCCCGAGACTAATTATGCCATCTGGCTTGACGAGGGGGAAAATGGCATTCCTGAAGTCCGGAGAACGGTGTGGTGGGGCAGCCATGTCCGCTTGAAGAAAGAGCGAATTAAGTACGAAGTTACCTGAAGGTAAACGGGGCATCAGAATACGGTAGATGCCCATACTGTTGGCAGAAGGAGACTCAGACGTGGAAGGAATAACTCGGCCAGAGGCCAATTTTGAACTTTCTGTGGAAAACGTAAAAACTCCTGCCGTTCGGAACGGCGTCTCCTTCTTTTCTCCCGGCCACCAATCCCCCCGACTCTCAAAGATAATGTGTGATAGACATTACTACTTCCTTTGTACAGAAGACCACGAAGTGAGATATGACGATTCTAATACGGGTAAAAGAAGAAAGAAGACGAAAATACAAACTGAGTTGTCAGTCAGCGCAACGTGAGTGACCGTTTTTCTGGTGTCCGTGTATTTTCAGTGTGAGTGAGTTTACTTTTGCGCTTCTTCTACAATATGAATATCTAACTCGCCCAAGCATCCATTCTAAGAAGTTGTGGGGCACTTTTGAACTGTGCATTTTCTTCAAAAGTCTAAAAACGTTCACGCACCTGTCCTGTTGACTCGGTAGTGACAGTAGAGTAGACGCTAAGTGAGTTTCAAGCCAATCATGTCTCTGGTTAGGGTTACGTGACTGCAGTCTCCAAGCTAGATATAAGGCAGAGCAAGGCACCTGCCGGATGGCCAAGGCCACGCATAGCTTCTACCGCACTATCGAATTTGGGTCGAACTTTCAAGAGGATACAAGTGACAAATCCTCTCGTTGTGTTCTTTGTTGGGATGGCCCTGAAGATTAGCCGTTGTGAGCGCACCCCCGTTCTCTTCTTGAAGGAGCCGCTGCGTTCTTAAAGGGGCCCTGCAACAACTCTTTGACCGGTCTTTAGTTTGCACCGAACTTGAGCGCACTGAACGTAGTAACTTAGTGAATCTTTCTTTTCACGAATATCGCGTTATCTTAAAAGTTAGAGGCGAACTAAAATTACAAAACGAAGCAAAATATAACCTCCTTCATGACACTTCTGCTCCTGGCTTAGGCGTCCGTGAGATAGAGGAAGGGTAGTGAGCTCAGCGAGCGCTCACGGCTGCCGCACTCCATGTCGACGGCTGGAGAAGGCGGCTCTAAAGCATGTGGTAGATAGGCTGAATAACCGCTCATTCACACTGGAAGCGGATCCGCGTTCGCAAAGCGGTTGCGAACGCGGTTGTATAAAGATCCAGTACAATTTCACGCGCACCTGATGTCATCGAGTGCGCGTGCAATTGCACTGAATCTTTACACAACCGCGTTCGCAACCGCTTTGCGAACGTGGATCCGCTTCTAGTGTGAATGAGCGGTAACCGCTCACTCAAGCCTAGTTCACATGCAGCGGTTTTGGCCCTAGAGCGGCGCGATTTCTGCCGCCGCGGCGCTCTGACCAGCACCAGCAATTCTGCGGCACGAGCGCCGCGACGGCAGAAATCGCGCCGCTTTAGGGCCAAAATCGCTGCATGTGAAGCGGATCCGCGCTCGCAAAGCGGTTGCGAACGCGTTTGTATAAAGATCCAGTACAATTGCACGCGCACTCGATGACGTCAAGTGCGCGTGCAATTGTACTGGATCTTTATACAACCGCGTTCGCAACCGCTTTGCGAACGCGGATCCGCTTCCAGTGTGAATGAGCGGTAAAGGAGGCGGCCAGGGCGCCTCGCATTGCATTTTGTGCTCGACTAAACACTAATTATGCATGACACTTGATGGTCCATAAACAGCTCCACACAGGGGGAAAAGATCAGTTCTGAACGGGAGCCACTTCGTGCTGCCAAACCGCCAATCGCCATAACCACAAGCCAAACCTGCTTACCGAAGGCCTTCGGAACGCTTGGAAGCGGTCGGATGCTCCAGCCGATACGACCGCAGCGTCGCCGCGTACATCCGAAACCTTTCTACGCTTGCCGCTTCTAAGCAATGCGTCCGCGCCTGATACCCGCTACCCCTTTCTAGTTTGCGCCGCCTATTCCACCCGTTGGGGGCGGATATTGTCACGGGTGGTGACTAAGAAAAACAATAAATAAACAGGAAGAAATTAACGTTCAATGTGGCGAACTTGTGCCAAAACTAAAAGGGTACAAAAGATAAAAACAGAGCGTCGCGGGCGTCGAAGTCGGCGTAGCAGCAGAGTCAAACGCTGGGGCGAAAACTGACTCCGTTCGCCTGGCGGATTCCCTTATGTACCCTCGTGAGTTTCTGGATCGTTCGGCGTAGAAGGTTTGGCGCGTAGAATATTCTAACCTCGAACAAGCAACATGGTTCTCGAATTTACCAGAACATTAATTTACAGAGTCAACAAAAATGTGCCTCCGCGGCCAGGAATCGAACCCTGGCTTTCAGAGTGGAAAGCAAGCGCGATAACCGTTAGGCCACGCGCGCGCTGCCAACTTGGCCAGCTGCGCGCGCGGCAATATGTCGATGGGTCGTTTCTTGTTTCCGCACTTTATAAACTGAATTTGTTGTTGTTGTTGATTTTTATTTGCATTAAGGACAGCCTGCATGATACCGGAGGTTTGTGGAAAAAGCGGTCACAAGACCGGCTGGACAAAGCCACAGGCCCCCACATTCGTATTTGCAGCTCTAAAAAGAAAATAATTAAGATACCATACAGATTACAGCATTAACAGAAAAAGCAAAATAAAGAAAATAACGAGAAGCAACAATGAACAGAGTCAAATTACGTCACAACCACGCAATTGTAGAATATCTTGAAAAGCATCATCAAGAAGAAAAAAAAAAAGAACGAGATTACCTACGTGCACAACTTTCAACGTTTAATAATATTACACAGCATTTTTACATAAGAAAAGTCGACTAGGGGTTGAAATAACAACGCACTGCTTTAAATGTAATATCTAAAAGCTCGAATTTTTCGGCAGCTAATCTATTTAGTAATTTTTGCAGTTTGTTTTTCAACGTATCTTGCCCATAGAGTGTTCTATAAGTGGTAACATTCCAAGGCTCACCATGGCGTGTTGTGTAGCCGGTTGTATTACTTTCTAAGTTAGCTAGTACTTTTAAAAACGATAATCTAGCTTTACCTCTTGTTTAAAAGTTTTAGAAAGCCGATAATCGTTCATTTTATGAATTGGCAATAAATTATATTTTACGAACAACTCATCTGCGTGAAAGTAAGACGGAATATTCTCAACAGCTCTTAGGAACCGTTTTTGTAAGACATGTGTTTTATGTATATTTGCTTGAGTTGTGGATGCCCAGACTAAGTGACGGTAGTTAAGCCTAGATGAAAACAAACTATTATAAATTAGAATCATAATATTTCGTGGCAGAATGTGCCGATTACGATGAACAAGTCCGACTATTTGGGACAGCTTAGCGGCTACGGAATCAATATGTGTATCCCACGACAAAGTTTCTTGAAAAACAACCTCTAGCACCTTAAAACTAGGAACAACCGCAATGGGCGTCGAATTTAGCATTATTAGTGGATTTAACATGACACTTTTATTTTTACTGCGAAATAAGACGGATTTAGTTTTGTTTATATTTATCTTTAAGCTATTTTGGCACGTCCATTCGTCTAGTTTTTCTAACGCCGAATTTGCTTTATCGACTATCTCAATATATAAACTGCCGGTTATAAATATGCTGGTATTGTCAGCGTAAATAGTCATATTAACATCGATCCAACAAAGACGATGTCATTTATATACATATTGAAAATAAAAGGACCCAGAATACTCCCCTGCGGTACGCCGCGAGAAACAGGAAGTGTATCGGAGAAATGATCGTCTATCGTCTATACTAGACATGATTAAAATAGCGCAAACCTGACAATGACAACAAAGAAGGCACACGTACAACAGGACTGGCGCTTACTTCCAACTAAGTTTATTTCATCATACACCAAGCAATATATACCATCGCCAGCGAGCATAAAACCCCAATACACAAAACATTATACCTTAAGATTATATGCCTACCACGCCCGTGGTAGGCATATAAACTCGGACAGTACAAATTTGTCATTCCACATTAACCACTTCGAGTGAACCGCCAAAGAAGTACCCAGGCCGTCTTTCTGCAGAATGCGTCGCGCTGTGTATCTTCGAACCACACATATCGAGCTGAAAATTTAGAGATTGCGCACAGTCCAAGCCTAACTAATGAGCTGCCCATGGAATTTACACGGGAATAAACAATGACTTATATGTATGTACCTTTGTTTTGTTCGCTCAGCGTACTAGGTCATGCAAAATACAGTGTTAAAGTGACGAGCTTTCTAACATCATTTGTTATTTCTATGTTCCAGGTGGCCTGTTGAAATCCAGGAAGACACTCCAACAGATGGTGGTCCTTCAGCAATCTTAAAAGAAATGTCAAGACAGTCCCATTTTGTTCCACATTTCTAGTCCACTCATTGACGATCCGTTGTTGCTTCATCAATGCCTAAGTATGCCAGGCACTGAGTGACTCCTCGAATGTTTTAGTGACGGTGGCATGCGAGGCTTTTATATTGTGGTTACAAATAGGGCTCACCCTCATACCAAAGCTGTTCGTGGTGTGCCTCTTCATGGAATTATTTGCTTCATTCCAAATTCCTAGAAACGCCAATATTTATTTTGGTCTGCTTCGCTGCTAATGTAGATTTGCCAAAGATGTGTGATCTCTCTCCGGAGGGGTGCGACTGTATCAGCTGCTGTGCATGAGCCACTTGAAACTGACTGGACTACTCTGAAGCATTTGTAATTAACCTTACCTTCCTTAGTCTGTCATAACCATGGTAAATGCTAAAATGTGGCGAGTCCACTGAACCAAGTTTTACTAATGAACAAACGCCTTCAGTAGAAAGGGTGAATAAGTTTATTTGTTTTCTCAAAATTTTATACATAATATATGATGCTCGAACGTATACCCAATAGGAACATCGCAGCGAATTATGTGGCAGCACGTCACGGGTGCATTCGTGTCACTGCGCCAAATACGAGGCCCGAAAAGCAGAACTAGGTGTCGTCTCCTGGCAAACTCCTGTCTGCTGCGAAGCCAAACAACTTCGGATGAACGTCCACCGCAACAACATTGCCGTCCGCTAGAGTAGCGAGCTCTTTAGGAACACTTTTATGAGACAACCCTACGCTCAAATTCACCCATGAATCTGGAGCGGGTGCTAATGCTAGGGCGACGCTTTCAGCGGAAGAGGCGGATTCACTTCTGTGATCGTTCAAACATCGCTCAAAAGCCATGTTTTTCTTCTCCAAAAGGTATTGATCTGTGTTAAGTGTCGTTGAAAAGTAACACGTCTTCGTCTTTCTTCCCTGTCGTGTCGTGTTGCGGTCAGAAGAGTCTAATGACAACACTACTCAAAAAAGGAAGCCTAGAACTACACTTTGTTGCGGACAGCGCTGTTGCTGTGGTGGTAACGAGGGCTCCGTGGCGTCGATCATGGAATGTTGTCACGTGCCTTGCTCTGACGCTCTCATTGGGTCGCGGGGGCCGCAGCCTCCGCAGTTCACCAAGTTATCATGAAACTACAAAACGCTATAAAACAAATGATATGCCAGTTGTACCTCTTCTCGCAGCAGTAGCCTTTATAATATTACTCGCTCTGCTTTGTATGGAACATAATAGCCGTGGAAAAAATTTTGAGGACATATAAACAGTTTACAGACCTTTATCCAATTTTCTTTTGCATTCTTGCACTTTGTAAAAAAAAAGCATCATGCCTGACAACAACATCTGTCTCTAAATTATTCTTTGCTGATATGACAAATAATGTTACTGTGGACATCAACCAATCCAACGCCAGACAGTTTTAAAAACACGCATGAATAAATTAACAAATATTTCACTTCAATCTGCAAGCTAGAATGAAAGCATGCGTGTCCCACAAATACTTGACCTTTCAACTATCCCCTGTTGACACATATTCTTGACAGCTAGGGACTTCGTCGATTTTACGGCAGTCCAAGCATTGGTCAGGCAACATGCTCGTGTTTATAGCTTCGGCTGTGCTCGCAAATGAGTGAAACAAGTTATAGGACTAACAGAGGCGAGTTGTGTGCTGCTGTGTCAAAGCAGAAGTATCAGGTCCCAAAAGCTTCTTAAAGTTACACTAAAGCTGGTTTGGACTTCATATATGCATGACTTAAACATAAACTACCCACTTCATCAAGTCTAATGATTCACAAAAGAATTTTTAATACTTATTTTTTTTTCCTTCTGATTCACTGATTCACTTATGAAACTAATTGCGTATATAAAATGTGCAATCAGTCTTGCGCCCCTCCTCTCTTTTGCGACGAGAAAGGAGGAGATTCGTTCACTTTCCTCTCTCGTCGGAAATCAGGAATAACGGAACATGTTTTAATGTGCACTTTACGCTGAAGTGGGACAGTAACAGAAACAAATTCTGCATTTTCAAACTTCATGAAATAGGCAGATTACTTTCAAGTCATAAAAG
This sequence comes from Ixodes scapularis, assembly GCF_016920785.2. Lineage (NCBI taxonomy): Eukaryota > Metazoa > Arthropoda > Arachnida > Ixodida > Ixodidae > Ixodes > Ixodes scapularis. The sequence goes on along the minus strand of NW_024609868.1, from coordinate 161,322,436 downwards.
TATGAAGTTAGAAAGAACTTTAGTGCGCCTTCATCTGGGTTATCCTTTTAGATCCAGGGTCATGTCGCCTTCATATGGTCATCAGTACGAATTAGCAGGTCAGGACATTCATTCAAGACTCCGTACTGATAGATGTACATTCTTAACCTCGAGGTCACAGTGCCTCCCTTCCATGTGCTTGCAGTGTGACTCCCTCGTGCACTTGGTCCCAGATGGTAAAGCTGCCGCTGGACAGGATGTCGTCTCCTGTAAAAGAGCCGTCCCATTAGTGAAACAATACGTTTACATCCTTGAGCAGCGCATGTGTCCTCCCATGCTATTAGCAACATAAAATTAGTTCAAGCCTTTTTTTACCCAAAGAAAGAATAAATGAACAAGTTTCTTTCATTTCCTTTGTACTGAACACTTGCTAACATCCAAAATAAGCGAATAAGTAGAAATACGTTTTCATTTTCTGCTCTTTTGAGACTCCGTAAATTTAAACCCATGCAAAAATTACCACTATTTTAAAGCTGGAATGTTTGAGGATTACTTCCAAATACTCAAATTATACACTTGTCCTTTTTGTCCTCATACTCTGGAGTTTTTATTCTTGGAATTTATAGCTTTCGCTTTCGTCGTTGCTTGGCTGCTGGTAGATGCTGGAGGAAGCTCGTACACCTTGAAACGTCAAGTTTACAAATTGAGCACTAGCCCTTATTGATGTTCGGATACAGAGATAGATTTGTCACGTCAAGGAAGCTGTCATGAAACAGTGAGCATGGGACTGAATTTGGCAGCATTGCGCACTGAAGCAACATCTAATCATCTTTATTTCTGCAATACCCTGGGCATGTGAGGATTAACTGCGCCAAACATCGCTCGTAATCTTTTAACGCCGACAACAACACGTGCCTGTACGGGACAAGACCAGCGCGCTATTGACGGCAGCAGTGCGCACCGAAAAAGCATCTAATCATCCGTGTTTCTGCAGGTGGGAACCACGTATTTCTTTTATAAACTTGGTAAAGCGCCAGTCATCGGCGCCTCCTGGACTTGAACTTCCGCAATGGCGATAAAGGCGCCGCTTCACCAGTTCGTCTTTACTGTTCACAGCGAGACCGACAGGAGCATGGTTGCCAAATCTTCACTCTTTTTCGTAAAGGCCCTTCTGTTTCCTTTTCCCGGACCGCCCGTCTGGTACAGCACGTGTACGGCAATCGAGCAGAGCGGCACCTTCCAGCTTATCGACAAGGATGACCAAGCACTACCGATCGTCCCCGTGGAGGAGCAGCACCGTCCAGTCTTCAGCGGCTCCGTGACCTCAACTTCCCCAACGGCTATGAAGGCACCGCTTCACCAGTTCGTCTTCATTCGGCACGGCGAGACCGACAGGAGCATGTTTTCCAAATCTTCGCTCTTTTTCGTACAGGTTCGTCATAACGCCTCTTGCCTTCGATCTAGCAATGTGTTCCTTCTGAGTGTGCGTGCCCACGGACTTGTCTTAGTATTGCGTATGATTGCGTGAATGTGTGCGTACTACTATTGGTATGTGGGGACGTTGAAAGCAATCATGGGTCCTAAACTGAGGAAATGTTTACCCAAAGATCGAACGGCCAAAATGCCATACGCACTGAAATTGCTGACATTAAAACACAACAGGAAAAACGGATAGCCTGATCAGTGATCTTGACAAAAATTTTAATAACATAAACAAGTTCTGCGGGAGCTCAGGGTATACCCTGAGCTCCCGCAGAGCGAAGAGCATCGATTTTATCAGCCTTTATAAAGGCTGATAAAATCGGTGCTCTCGAATGCACTATAACTTCTCTTGAAAGAACCATAAACGTACGAAACCAGAAGATTTCAGATTTGGAAGACCGAAGTCGGCGCTCCAATCTATTAGTTTACGGCATCCCTGAGGCTCCCGATGGAACTGAAGAACAATTGAGAAGCAAGGTGGTCATAGTTGATGTCCTGGTCAGCAAGTTGGGTTTACAGTGTTCATCGATGGCTAGAATACACAGACTAGACAGGACTAGTGAGAAAAGGGCTGTTATCATGTTTTTTCCAAGATTACACCGAAAAACAGGCCGTTCTCCGAAACGTCAGTAAAAAGAAAGGTGCTACAATCTAGATCAGAAACGATTACTCACAGCCTACGTTATCTACGCCTAGGCTATGGTGGGAGACTGCAAAAGCTGACAAGACTGCGGGAAAAAGAGTATCGCTCGTGAACAATAAACTTCGGGTAAACAATGAATTCTACGTGTGGGATGAACTGACCAATGAGCGGGTGAAATTCCCTTATTTCATAGAACCTGAACCCGTTGAATGACGGGAATTGAGTGTTGTAAGAAAGCAGCTACGGCTTCTGAATTTAAAAACTTAAAGTATAATAAACAAAGTGGAGCAGCTTGAACTTTTATTACTCACCCACGACCCCCATATAGCAGTTATTACTAAAACCAGGCTTCATGACGGCATTAGCGACGACAGCGTCATATCCGATTCCTACCAAATGTTCCGCAGAGACAGTCTTTCCCGTGGGGGTGGTGTCGCGGTTATACTTAAGAATGGCCTTGATGCAGTGCTTTTGAACCAAATTGACGATCACCAGAGTTTATGTATGAAAGTGAACTGTTGGGGAAACACTGTTATTTTATGCGCTGAGTACAGGCCTCCGAATTCCGCCCTTGATGTTTCGTGCAAACTATATAACCCCATGTATGCTTATCGTAACTTTAGGTTTCTCGTGGTTGGTGATTTGAATCTCTCAAATATTGACTGGTCACGCTTACGTTCTAAGCATTTCCAAAATGCTGAGCTTGTTTTTGATATTATATTACTTAGTTTAAGTTGTGAATAATTTGGCACGTCAGCAAGGTTCCAGTCGCTCAATTTTAGACCTTGTATTTATTAGTCGTTGAATAAGCGACTACGAGGTAACAGTTAAACAAGGTCTCTCCGATCATAAACTTGTGTCTTTTAGTTGCTCTCTAATCAAAGTCAGAAAAAAATAATAGTACTTTTATCAATGGTGAAAACTTTTCGTGTGCTATTGATGAAAGTGTTCTAGATTACTTAGAGCTCTGTTTGGATGACTTTCTAGATTCTGGTGTAAATGTCCTTTGGAACAACTTTAAGTCAATGTGTATTTATTTCCTGGATAACTTTGTTTCAACCAAGCGCAAGCGCATTTGTAAAACAAATCCTTGGATTAACCGGGGAGTTATTCGCCTTAAGCGTATAATTAAGTGACTAAATAAAAAAAACAGTAATCAAGGGTTGGTTCAAGAATTGATTAACGAACTTTCCACCCAAGTTCAACACCACCAAAAAATTTTACTTTTCCAATACACTAACAAGCTTCATAACCACTGATGCCCAGAAATATTGAAATTATCTCCATGGCCAGTAAAAGTCGATCGATCAAGTAAAGCTTAATGACGGATTGGTTACTGCCCAGAGGGAAATTGCACAGCACCTCAGCGTCTACTTTCAGTTGGTTATTTTCAATCATGACGTTATCAACCGGGCCGAAAGCGCGCCATCCTTCATGCACGCCGATTTCATATCTTAGGAGGGAATATCTTCGATGTTGTTAAATTAAAAACCATAAACCGCTTGTGGTCCTGATCAGATTCCCAACGCGTTTTTGCATCGGTATATATGCTGAGATGCTGGCGCGTTTTCTAACAGTCATTTTTCGTGTTTATGTTCAAAAAGGGTGACCGACTTGCGTTAGGCAACTACCGGCCTATCCTTCCGACAGGCACATCCTGTAGACTATAGAACATATCATCGCTAACCAAATTACAGAGTTCCTCAAAGCGAATAACATATTTTTTTAAATACCCTCAAGGCCAATCGGCATTAAAGAGGGGAGTGGGAGTAACAAAATAACACACAAAGAAACAAAGGCGCAGAGTGCATAAGGTATCATGGCATCTCAAGACAGTCAAGAGTGTTTATAGCATTTTTAAACATTTGGGTATCAACATTATAAATTACGAAAGTCGGAAGGTGATTCCATTCCAACGAAGTCTTAGGGACTGATGTTAGTAGAAATGTGTTGGTATTACATTTACGAATTCCAACTTTGAGGTGATGATCGATCAGAGGTGAAATATAGAACGGTGGGATGAAAAGACTTTGCTTTATGTAGGGGTTCGCATCATAGATCTTGTTAAAAAGACATAAACAAGCAACTTTTCGTCGGACAGAGAGCTTAGGCAGGGACAAGATGATTTACACGGAGCTTACGCTGGCAGTGCGGTGATAGTTACCTAGAATAAAACGGGCATAACGGTTTTGGACCGCTTCCAGAACATTTATTAGATTAGACCCAGATAGAAGCAGCATACTTTAATTTAGAGCGAACGAGAGATTTATACATTGTTAATCTTAAGGCTGACGGTGCGAGAGCAACGTTTCTTTTCAGGTAACCTAGCATGTGGTTAGCGTTATTGATGACATATTCAACATGCAGTTTCTATGAGAGGTTACAAGTAATGTGAACGCCCAAATATTTATAAGAAACTGGGGCCTAAGGGACGTTGTTGAGATGGTGGAAGGCACATTAGGACTAGTACGTGATATCCTCATAACTTTACATTTAGTAACGTTAAGTTACATATTCCAAAGTTCACACCAGTGGTAAAAACATTGATATATGTCTGGAGCTTTAAAACATCAGAGTCGTTAGTAGATTTAGTATATATTACACAGTCGTCAGCCAAAAGATTCATTAATGATGAGACGCAATTAGGTAGGTCATTCATGTAAATGAGAAATAGTAGAGGGCCTGATACGGATCCTTGAGGAACACCGGATGTGACGGAAGTGAGGGCAGACGTGTTCTCATTAGCAGTTTCAAACTGATATCGGTTTGTTAGAAAACAGACTATGCAGGCAGCTACGTTAGGATGAATACTTAATTTGTTAGGGTTTAATAGAAGCAACTGGTTAGGAACTTTATCAAAAATTTTGCTAAAATCTAGTAAAACACAGTTATCTTGAGACCCAAAATCAAGGATGGAATGAAGATCGTTAGTAAATGACAAATGCTGTGTCTCGCAAGAATTAAATTTGCGGAAACCATGTTGGCCCTTGTTAAAAAAAATGATTCTAGGAAATTAACCAGTTGGGAGTATATTATATGCTCTAGTAATTTACATGGTATGCTAGTAAGTGAGATTGGACAATAGTGAAGCCGGGAATGCTTATCACCTCCTTTGTGCAATGGAATCACCCTGGCTACCTTCCAGTCGCCAAGTAAAATGCCAAGTTCAAGCGACTGAGAAAATAGTTTTGCATTTATAATAGATGAATAAATAATTACGTTTTTCAAGTACTTTGAGTTAATATTATCAGGACCAGCCGAAGAAGACAGTTTTAATTTTTCTATTTGCTTAACAATACCAAGGGGGTCAATTACAATGGGGTCCATAGGTATAAAATTATATTCCTGTAGTAAGCAAGATGACGGATTAACAAAACTTGAAACTGAGTAAGCCAAACAATGTTCAGGATCTCCGTTTATACAACACTGGGGATCGCACAACCGTCAACAGAATGCGAAATACACGACTTGTCTTTACTGTAAACAGTGTTGCAAAATTGTTTAGGACTAGTAGCTAGTGATGTCGACAAGGTAACATTAAAGAAAGAATGATTGGCGCTTTGAACAGCAGATTTGTGCTCCACAAGAGCGTCGTGATAGGCTGACCAGCGATCCGGTTTGTTGGAGGACTTAGCAGTCCTAAAACAAACTTTTTTTTCTTATTGGAAAGCCGCTTGAGCTATACATTGAACCAAGGAGAATTAGTGTGGGACGTTATCGATCGAAGCGGAATGTATGTATCCGTGAGTGATTTAACAATATTTTTAAAAAGGTTGCCATTTTCTTGAACTGATCATTGTGAAAAAGAATCTATGTAGCCATCCACAAAGAGAGAGAGTTCATTGTTAATGGCGTTGTGATGAGTGATTCCGCGACAAGCCGAGGAGGACGAGGAAGAGGAAGACGGGGTGAAAGATGCGAGGAGCGCGAGAGAGGATTCGGGCGGTTGACAAATGAAGGAGTAGACGCAACCAGGCCGGACCTCCGTCGGCGTGACCAGACGTCAAGAGGCCCGACCCGCAACTCGCTTCTCACGCAGTCCGGGCGCCAACCTTCCGGAGATAGACAAGACTGCATGCGTGGCGCAGGTGAACACCCGCTGCCGCTCCGTGCCACAGACGTACTGGGCCTGATTCTAGACTTCGGCCGACGCCCAACTACCTCGTCGCTACGTCCCTCGGCCCTGACCTTGGTGGACACCTGGTCATAGGCTGCCACCAACGTACGGGGCCTGATTCAAGCCTTCGGCCATCGATCAACTGCCTCGTCACTACGTCCCTCGGCCCGGACGTCGGTAGACCCCTGATCATCGCCTGCCACGAGTGCTACGCCGCAGGGACTGAAAAGTCGTAAGCGAGGGACATTTTAGGGGACACTCAAACCCTAAGGTGCAACCCCACCGTGCAAGACATTTTGGTGCTTATTTGACGGCTTTTAAGTTTCTTTCTATGTATCATGCAATTATAAAGTTAATGTCAAATTAAAGAGCTGTTTTTCAGCAATACTTTAATGTCTGGATATTACGATTATGTTCAGCTGTTAGTTAACTATTCAGATTTTAATAGACCACAGTCCCTAATATTGAAAAAAGAATTTCTCGAGTTATGACGTCCTATCGTCCACGATATTTTACCTGAGCGTTCGGTTGGATGCAATAAATTAAAAAAGTAAGCAACGAGCTGTACAGAAAATGTATATTTTAAAATTAAAATAAAGTTTAATATGGTAATATTTTATGGCGCTATAAAAACGGAATCACTTCTACTAATCAAAATAACGAGACATTAAATTAGGAAGAATCCTTCGATATTATATTTCGCAGAACTTCCATATTGATATATTACACGATAAGAATGTTAAAAGGCCTCAAACTTTCCCTAGTCAGTTATGGCAAATTGTAGTTTCTTAATATAGACGCTTTCAGCGAGTCAGTTACTCGAGCTGCCACCAGTCGGCGCGCCTTTCGCGCGCTTTCCGGGCCGCCATAGCCGACCTTCAGTGTCCGCGTTGTGTACTGCACAGGCCACTGCCGGAGCTTAGTTTACGTGTTTTTTTACGTTTCGCGTTGAAATCTTGGTTTTTCTTTAGGTCTTTTCGATATTTAGAACTTTCATTTAATCATTTGATATATATATTTCGACATAGCTCTTGCATTTTCTTATTTATGGAATGGAATCGGACAGCGAATGGGTCGACGATACAAGATTACTAGGCTTCAATGACCGTGTAAGTTCATCCCATTCTAACGTTTTTGTCGCTAATCAAGGGCACTCAACACTATTGCAACATATGTAAATTGCAACTGACGCAGTAAGGCTATCACAGTCGTGCTTCTCGCTGCATGAGCGCGCTCGTTTCCGTAAAATCGACCCGCCATGTAAGCGATTTAGCGTGCGACGAGATGAGCGACGGATATTTCTCACTATTCCCGTCGCATTGCTCGGTTTTGGAATTTCTAGAAAACGTCACTCACCGTCTTGGTGGCTTGCTCCGTCGCTTCCATGCGGTTTGCCTCGTCGCGCGACAGACTGAGCGACAGCGAAGCGGGTCGCCGTCGCTTATCTGGTCGCTCGCCAAATAGCTTAAATGCGGATTATACTCAATTAATTTCCATGCACACACCATTGAGCTATTGGCGGCTCGATATTAAGTATAAACCGCATGCAAGCGATTCGACGAGCAACGAGACAAGCGAGGGTGACCCGCTTCGCTGTCGCTCGGGCAGTCGGGCGACGAGGCAAACCGCACGGAAGCGACGGGAGCAAGCGACCAAGACGGTGAGCGACGTTTTCTAGAAGAGTAACCCAAAAAACCGAGCGATGCAACAGGCGACAGTGAGACATCTTCGTTGCTGGCTCTAGTCGTTGTCACCGTCGCTCGTCTCGTCGCGCGCTAAATCGCTTACATGCGGGCCGGCTTTACGGAAATGAGCGCGCACATGCAGCGAGAAGCACGACTGGGTAGCCTTAGTGCGTCAGTTGAAATTTGCATATGTCGCAATGGTGTTGACTGCCCTTTATTAGCGAGAAAAACGTTAGAATGGGATGAACTTATATGGTCTCTGATGCCACAATCTTGTATCGTCGATCCATTCGCTGTCCGATTCCATTTCATAAATAAGAAAATAAAAGAGCTAATGTTGAAATATAGATATCAAATGATTAAATGAAAGCCCGAAATATCGAAATGACCTAATGAAAACGTACGATTTCAACGCGGAACGTAAAAGAACGCGAAAACAAAGCTCCAGTAGTGGCCGGTGTAGCACACAACGCGGAGGAACGGCGAGAAACTGAAGGGCGGCTATGGCGGCAGGGTCACGTGACGTCAAGATGACGGCGCCCATGAAATGTTGCCTGAAAGGGTCTATAAAGTACAGATGGCGACACGTGTTCAAGAACAGCTTGATGTGCATTTTCCGTCGTGTGCCGCTTGGAACACCACGTGAAAGACACAAAAAGCGCCAGGTGTCCGGGTGTTAGATGCCTGGATGCCCGCAGTGAGCGAGCCAGAGATGTCAGGACAACAAGCGCGAGGCTGGGGATGCACCACAGCTACTTTTGCGCGCGCTCTGCTGTGCGTCGCTACACATGCGCGACGTGATCCAAATGAAATGGGTGCCATGAAATGCATCCTGCCATTCTAGATTCCGCCACATATGCGAAAACATTTTACTGTTTTTATCACTTGCAAAAATCATTTTCGCAATCAAACTATGCGTGTCGGAATGGTTTGACTACATTTTGTCTCGAAAACCACCTCGGTGGCTCTTAAGCGGCAATGATAATGAAACAAAACACAAAACAATAAATCGTTTCAGCGTCTCTGAGCGAACGCGCTGGCCCATGAATCTGTATTTGTCCGATTTAAATATCGGCCGAGGTGCCCGCAATCCGACTGAGGCCAATCTGATATTACGGTTGCACGAAAAAAACGTATTCAGTGAAACCCCAATATCTGAATATTTGCTTTGCTTTACCTTAGTTCGGAGCGCAGCCAACGCTACGGATTGATGAAGCCACTGAACCAGCACCTAGAGCGCGAGGTCAAGCTGTTCGTTCTCTCTGTGCGTATGCGGTCGGGCTGCAGCCACTAAATAAGCTAGGCTTCATACACATCTTGGTGCTTAAAATGATGGTTGTCAGTTATCTGAAGCTTCAATTGAAATCACAGGAAACGCTTTTCCGTCCTTCATAAATGTTTAAACAATTTGCGACAAAGCAAAGCAATATTACGTGAGCTTCCTGACCCCGAAACTAATGCTGAGGAAGTCGCACTTTGGAATCATGACGATCGGCAGTAGCGTTTGCTTTTTGGTGGTGGCACCCACAAAAATATCGAGGGAGAGAGGGCCGATACTCTGAGCGTAGGTGACTTGGTTTAGCTCACTAGGCCAAACCAAGTGCGGTGGGGGATCGTTGGCTGTATTGTGGCCGCAGCTGAGAGCACGTGGAGATATGCTCGAGCGCGAGCTCCATTCAAAGCGCGGAGCTCAAGCTGCAGAGCCTGCAGGGAATAACTCGCCTCGATTCGTTTGCGTTTGTCTTTCAAATAACCTCAAAGGTGCCAGTGCATGAGGCCTGTGTCTCTAGCGGCCCTTCGAGGCAAATGGCGGCGCAGCACTAAAATGACTGGCCCTTAAAAGCGAATGGCAGCGGTGCACCCACTCGTGCCACGTGTCTTGTGCGTTTCCACAAAAATAGTTGGCGGTACTTGTAAAAAACGCCTTTATCAAGGGGCTCTAGCAGGGACCCTGGGTTCAGTCGACCATCTGCATCCTACCGTCGCTAACAGTTGTACTGCACTTTTTATAATCTACAACAGGTTACAATGTCGCCCTACGAAACTCTTGCTCTCTAAAAAACTAACGACACATTTTGAATGCGCCGTTACATTGCATTTTTATGTGTGTCCGCGTGCTCGTGGTCTTTTTTTCGCCTACATTTTTTTTTTTATTATGCGGCTTTTACTTTTGATGAACAGACTATAGTTGTCGGATTTCTGGAAAAATATTATATAGCTAAGAAAATGGCACATGAACGCAAAAGACAAAAAAAAAATATAAGCGCACTTAATAAAAATAATGGAAATAAAAGAATTGATTATAATTGTGTTTTCAAAGGTTTGAGCGCACCAAAAGCTATAAAGGCGAGCTCGATGCTTTTGATGGTGCGCTTGTTCACTGGAAGTGTAGATGAGGGCAGTATGCACTCGCGTGTTTGTTCCGCTTCGCTCGCGGGGTAAAACCAAATACATACTTGTAATGAATTTTGTGAAACAAAGCTTACTTTCTGTATATGTGCAATGCCCTCAGTTTTCGCGTGACTACACGCTTGTTTATCATCATTTATTTTCGTTTCCCACTGCGATTCAGTTCGTGCTCTTATGTGTGCAACATGCATTAGAGACCAAGGTAACCCAGGAGCCTTCTATTCCGCGGATTGTAAAAAAAAAACTATGCAAATTGCCACGTATGCCACACTCAATACAAAATATTCTAAGCTTCCCATGTGACCGCTTGTCTGAGTAAACATTGTTGTTTGTCAAGAACAATTGCGATCGTATGAAATCACGACGGAATAACTCGTTTTGAGCACGCGACCGTTGGCATGCTGTGAATACTCATAATCGGCGCCGAGATGATTGATAGCTGTCAGCAGGTGGAGTTTTTCTATCAACCCAGAGTTAGAATGTTTCGTTCTTTCTGTTGTCAGCAATCAGGAGACAACTTACACCAAATCTGAAGGAAATAAAGCACTATGACCATTCAAACATATCGGCCTGAGCAGTATATGTGTACAAGCTTTAGCTTTTGATGCACCCTTAACTTTCGATACGGTCAACGCTAGTGTAAAATGTAGGGCTGTTTCATTTTTAATCATCGTACCATGTGCGTGCATACACCATATTTATACAACGTCAAACTCTACTTGTTTGCATCTTTTTCATTTTTGCACACCATTACTTCCGCGCGTAAATCACCAAAGTAAAACTGGTACAGGATCTGACCAAAAAAAATTGCAGGTTGTTTTTTTTTTTGTTGGCCGCAAAAATAAATTACGCATCGCTGAACGCTCATTCTCACCCCAAAGATAGCGCTTGAAGTCATAACCAGATGCCAAAATTTTAGCCCGAATAGACACCTTATTCAAAAGTTATGTGATTTTCTGAAACTTTAAATGGGAACATGGAGCCCATTTTTGCCCGTTTTCGATTTCTGGTGCCCATAGGGCCACATATATTCGAAAACACCGTCGGCCGCCATTTTCCCAATAAAATTTTCTGAAAATTCCTTATAAATTTTGAATAATGGGTCGGATCGGGTTGAAACTTAAGCATCTGGTTGTCACCTCTGGCGTATACCTTTGGGCGGAGAATGAGCGTTCGGCGAAGCCTAGTCTATTTTCGCGGTAAAAAAAAAAAAACCCGTAACCTTTTTTTTGGTGACACCCTGTACATTGCTTAAACTACGTGCAAAATCTATCCAAAGACCCAGAATATTTTCCTGGCCAGTCATTGCTATTATCACTGAATGTGTATTAAAATTAATTTTTGTCATTTATTGCTCTAAGTTAATTTTTAACCTCGGCATTTTTTTATTATGATTTCTGCACCAGTCCTACTTTGAGTTTACCAAAGTCAACATCTAAACCTGAGTATAATTTTTCTATGTGCTTTCAAGTCTCGTGGTTTTGGTCAAAATAAAGACCCATCTACCTAAATGAGACACCTGACCGCCCGAAAAATAGTTTATTCTTTATTTTTTAGACAGTTAATTCCTCAAGCTAGAATTTTGGAAACCCAAGTCTATCACGCCATCACGCTTTCCTGGAAATCCACAACCAGCCAAACACAAGCACGACAAAAGGGCCGGCCCGTCATATTGCCGCCCGCAGAGCCGAGAAAGCAACGCTCGGTCACGGAGTTCTAGAAGATTCGAGTTCATTCTTGAACCAGACGTAACTTTCGCCCTGCTTTCTTGTTTTCTCGAAAGTACTAGTTCATCCTCGCCCCGAGAACGCGACGCTCGAACCTTCTTTGCCGAACTTTCGATATGGTGACGCACTGTAGAAAAGTAGCTGCCCGCGACCTTGTCGAGTCAGTCTCACTTTCGCTCTTTGTTACGCTGCCGAATCGCCACCTGCTTTTCTGCGGCCTCGATGCTCTTTTTTCACTTTATTTCTTGTTTTGCACAAGTTTGTTTATTAAACCTCCATTTTTCAGTTCACTGTTCGTCCTCTCGTCACCTTCATTTGTGTCAATATAAATCTGATCACATCAAAAATATGTGCAATTGGCCTCTAAAATCTCCGATAATGGCGCACAGGAACTTTTATATTTTTCAACGCGTTGGTGGATTTGTTGTGCATGTGTCTCGCCATATGACTCAGCATGATTTTCGCGTTTTGTTCTGCCCAGATTTGCCGTAGACGTGAGCTCAGGGCGTATGCAACTGGCCCCATTGCACGAGAACTGGCGCAGCCGTGCGCGTTCCAAAGAAAGCTCGCGAAGAGAAAAACAAGCGAAGGACTAGGAATGTCAAATTCAGGATATAGAAAAATACCCCATTGTATCGAAGCGCCATCACACACGATTTCTCGCATTGATGTACAGGTCTGGAAGGCGATGCCACCGCCATCTGTAGGTTCAGAATCACACTAACCAAGGGTGGGGTTGCACCTTAACATTTGTTGAAGTAGCGTAAATAGTTTTGTAAATATTCCCTTTCGATTATTGCACAGTGGAGGAGAGGCAAATATTAATAATTATAGGCCGATCTCGGTTCTTCCAGTATTCTCAAAGATTTCTATTGCATTACCAATGACTGGCTCTGTCGCGAAGGGGGTTTACAAGATCCCCTTTGACTGCGGATTGTATTATGTTGGTCAGACAAGGCGTTGTTTGAATGACCGCCTTATGGAACATAAAAGGAGTGTAAAGAATAAGGCGCAGAATTCTGAGATGGAAAATCACGTTGGTTTGTGTAATCTTTGTTCCCCTCTTTGGGATGAAACTTCCGCTCTGTGTAACGAAAAAGAATTGTTTAGAAGGCTAATAAGGAGACTTTGTGAATTCTAGAGCGGGGGAAGTGTGTAAGTTTTGCTTATCAGTGATTGGATGAAAAAGTTTTTGCTTGTGTGAGGGGGCTTTGCAAACTTGGGAGGGGGGAGGGAGAAAACTGGGATGAGTTTGCTTGTAAGTAGGAGAGGGAGCTCAGGCTTTTGTGGTTTGGCGGTCACTTTGTGCGTTGACCTTGGGGTTGTTGTTCGGGTGGTTGGCTCCCTCTCCAAACGTGTTGGAGCCTGGGAGTGGCTCATGCTGTCGAGGCGAACTCTTTGATCACCTTGTTTTATGCATTTGAGTTCTTTTTTTTTTTCTTTTCTCTTTTTCAATTGTTTGAAAGTTTATTTCTTGGTGTGCTCATATCAATAAATTTCAGCTGCGTTCGAGATTTTGTTGTGTTGGTCCGTTTTTTTTTTTATTCGGGGTCTACACGATGTCGATTAATTACCAGCTCGCCCGCACTGTGTAACTGCTGACATTACAGGTTTGTTTCAATCGTGCCATCAGACATATAGATCGCAAGTTAAGATAAAAAGTTTCTCGACAGCTGTATGACCGTCCAGAGCGCACACGGAACCTCGAGATCATCAACAACTCTGAACAGTATTTACACCATGCACAACCTGATTTAAAAAGTGCATTTCTCTAGCAAATGTTATATTATGAAGAGTTAAAAGAATGAGGTCCATCAAAAAAAAGTTTTAGCCGTAAAAGTTGCGGCAGCCAATGTGTCTATTATATAAAAATCATATAAATCTACGCTGAACTGTTTCAATTAAATTGCTGTGTGACATCGCAAGAGAGTTCCATATTACGGACGCGAACTCAAGGCGCGGTCTAACAAGCGCACCGTGCAAGGTTCAGAGACCCTCAGGATAACGAAACTTTCTCGTGAACCGCGTAATGACGCCAAGGCATCGGAGACCATGGCTGACAATACGAGAAACGTTTAAACGAAAATATAATCTCGAGTCTACATTCACATCAAAATTACGAGCGTGAAACACTCGCTGCATTTGTGCTTTAAAAAAGGTGTGGGGATACATTATGCCCTCTCTCTCTCTCTTATTAGTAAGAATCATCACTGCTGCCTTTTTGGTGTTCAGTAGAAGTCTATTCGTCAAGCACTAATGTTCGAATGAGCGAATATCATATAAGATATATATGCAATCACAAATAATTTCAACCTTGTGGAACCGTTTTAAGTTGTTAGCAAACATGAGCGCCTTTATGCTTTTAATCCAGGACGGTAACTAGTTAATAAACGCTAAAAACAAAGGAGGTCCCAGGTTTGAACCCTGCGGAACTCCAGATGAAGATGCATATGATTCAGACAAACAGTTCAAAAATCTAACCCGATTACGACGGCTTTGAAGGTAACTTTCAAACCAAGCACAATACAGTAGGCATAGTTCATATTATTTCAATTTAAGCAGAAGTATCTGGTAGTCATTCTTGTCAAAAACCTTAGTAATATCAAAATTAATTTTATCTACCCGACTGCTGTTATTTATGGCAGCTCCACTATGACCAAGGAAAGCGCTTAAGTTTGTTTCAACAGACCTGCCTTTGAGAAATTTGTGCTGTAACGGCGTAATTTTCAGTGTAAAAAAAAGTACAAGCGTTTATAGACCATCATTTCAAAAACTTTTGAAAAGCCCCCAAGAAGAGACACAGGACGAAAGTTATTGAAATCGCAAAAATTTGCATACTTAAGGAGTAATATTACTAGTGACTTTCAACAGAAAGGCTAAAACCCACTTTTTAGAGACAAGTTAAATATACATCTAAGAATAATAGGTACGAATATTTCACTACATCCTTTGATACGAGGAGTTAAGCGAAGACTAATAAAAATGAATTGTTCATATTGTTATCAAGATGTATCTATAAATGACCATTCATCTAATAAACTGAAAATTCGACATAGCGTTTCTCAAGGCTTTAATTTAGGCCCTCTATTATTTTTCGTGTACGTTGATAACATTACGGTAATAGCAGGTTCCCTGGACTAATAATGTAGGCAGACGACACGAATATACTCTTTGCTGGTGCGACGAAAAAGTGCGTCGAAACGTTGGCCAAGAATATCTTTCGAAATTATCAAAATGGTTGCAAATAAATCGTCTACAAAATAACACATCAAAAACTAACTATACATTGTTTAAACCAGCAAATAGGGAAAACCACAGTTTCATTGACATAGTATACACGGGCACATCATTGAAGTAGGTGGCAGAATAAAAATTTTGAACGTATGGTTTGCTGAACACCTATGATTAAATTGTCATGTAAACAACCTAAAAGCTGATTTATCCCGTGTAACAGGATGCACTTATAGAATACAAAATTTAATACCTACCTGATTAAAATACACATTATATTATTCCTCATTCTACTTCAAAATTAGTTATAGCATTCTTGTCTTGGGAACGACGACAGCGGAAAATTATAACAAAAATTATCCTTGCGCAGAAAAACATATTATGAATGCGTGAAAATTATAAAAAAAGACACTAGAAATTTAGGGATACAACCATTTTTCATCAAATATAATATGCTTAAGGAAGACCAAGTAAATTACTTCAGCCTTTTACTCTGAATACATAAAAATAGTCTTTACACCACAACAGCGAACAGCCCAAATGCATATCCGATTAGAAACACAAAGCGAAGGATGCCGGCCATAAGAACCAATTATGGTCAACAAACTTATCTTACAACTAAAACTCTAAATAGAACTGATCTGAACATCAACTTTAACAACACGTTTCCTGGTTTTAAAAAGGAGTTCTTGGTTGTGAGTGAAATCGCATACTCATTTAGATTGTGTATTGCACCAAAAACATAATCACTAGTTGTAGCTAGTTTCAAAGATATATGCTTTCATTGAATACCTTCATATGAACTAGTTGGTGCTGACATATCCGAGGTACATTAGATTGCATTCTCGTATTTTTTTTTCCGTTTTCGGTTTTTTCGTGCCCACACCTACTGATATATATAGGTAGATATATATATTGTTTGAAAATATCGGGAGTGTGACAGTAGGACATTGATATGCAACGAGCGGGACAAAAAGGAGGAAAAGAAGAAGAAGTGGGTCGTAGACGGGAGAAGGACGAAGTGGCAGCAACGGAAAAAAGCGATCTGTAACATTTTGGTGTCAGAAGTGGGATCAGGTTTAACGCCGTTTTTGTTTACCACATGTCCTAAGTATGTGATCTCTCTGAAGCCGAAACAACACTTTTAGGGCTTCAGACGAAGGTTGGCATCACTTATGGCGTCAAGTACGAGTGAGAGCCTTCGAAAATGTTCTTCAAAAGTGTTTGCGTAGATTACACCGTCGTCCAAATACACCAGCGCCATTGTCCACTTCAGATTGCCCAAAACGCGGTCCATGAGTCTTTAAAATGTCGCTAGGGCATTGCAAAGGCCAAAGAGAAGACGGTTGAATTGGTAGAGACCATCTGGTGTGATGAAGGCTGACTTTTCAGCGTCTCTTTTATCGAGTGGCACCTGCCAGTATCCCGACATCAAATTCAATGTTGTAAAGTATTCCGCTCCCTGCAGTCGGTCAAGGGTGTCATCAAGACGTGGAAGAGGGTACACATCAAGCTTGGTTGTACTATTAAGCTTCCTGTAATCTACACAAAACCGCACAGTGCCATCTTTCTTTCTCACTAACACCTCTGGTGATGACCCTGGGCTCGTTGATGGACTCACCACACCGTGGTCGAGCATCTCAGTCACTTGCTGTTTGATAGTTTAACGCTCTGTTGGGGCTAAACCAGGCGAACGCAGCTCCCGGCGTTCGGAGAAATACCGTAGAGGCCAGCACCGTCGTGCATATGATTATGGGAACAACACCCCTACAAACGCGTGGCGTTGGTGGCGTCGTGGCGTTTTGTCGCGTGGGGAGCAACCGTCATCGTCTCGTCAGTTTCGGATGCAACGGACAGGAAGGAGTGCTGCTGGCCCTACGGTGACGGGGACGGTGACGGCAAAGATGGGTCGGCAGGGAGCAACGGTCACTGATTCGTCGGTCGGATCCGCCTAACTCGTCGGAGTTCTACTGGTTGTACGGTGACGGCAGAGACGGGTCGCCAGTGTCGGGTCGGCAGTGTCGGTCGGCTAGTTTTGGTTTGTGTGAAGAAAGTCGCGGTGGCGCGTCTGGCCGTAGACGAAGTGTGAATCATGCCTGGAAGGTACTGTTCTGCGAGATGGTGCGGCAATTCTAATAAGTTCTTCACTTTGCTACTGCGAAGTCTGGTCAACGTAAGTTCTTGGTATATGTTATTATTATTAATATAAGGTAGGAGAGATGGGCATCGTAGACGAATTTGCCAAAAGTATACGAGAGAACGAAAGAGCGCTATCTCTGTTTAGCTCATTTTTCGGCGGACGCATTTATAAACGAAAAGCGCTTCAAAAACACCACCGTGCCTTAACTTAACCGTTTACACTTTTGGTATTTGGCTGAGCAGGACTAGAACTTAAGATAAGGCTGTTTTCAGCTTTTCTTCCTTCCCGTTTTTTTCTCCTTCTTTTCTTTTTCTTTTTTTAAAAACATGGTTGAGAAGAACCATGTCATAAAAAGACATGTTTTTTTCAACGGCAGGAAAAGAAAAAGCTTTTTTGGTTAGAAAAAGGTGTCGTCCTTGTATGTAACTTTTAATTAAGTTGGCAGTTTTAACATTTGCAAAACAAATGCACCGCCTAATTAACCCCTCGTGTTTTATTAGGATTTATTTGAAAGGGTCTGGAATATTGTGCTATATAAATCCGTGTAATAATTTGTAAATTTGTGTTCATTTGCTGTACGTTGTGGTATGTAAATAATTCAGTGCAATCATTTATGTGTTACCATGTTCACGAAAAAAATAAAAACAATGAAATGCACGTGAAAAAAGACCTGCTTCTGCTTTTTGTGCACGAAACCCGTTCGCCACAGAACACTGGCTAGGTGGCGCGAGTCAACGCCCGATTCAAAGGAGCCAGCCGTATAGGTCTATTCGTCCATCCTCTGCATTCCTTCGACTACTTGCGCCCCTAGCGGCAAGCGTGGTGCATACATTAAGTTGGCCCCTACAAAACTCTCTCCTTCCGTCCACCTTCTACCGTGGCGAACCCTCTCTTCTTTACTCTCCCTTTTTTCTTCCTCCTCTCTCCCTTGCTCCTCGAGCGCGTTTCAATGGCCAAGGCTACAGCTGCGTGAGCCTGGCTAGGCGGCGTAGTGGCTGATGTATTGGTCGGCTGTCACCCGTGTGAATGGTATATGTTGCATACGGTGTGCATCCAAGTTCTTCCGGACTCAGGGCGATGCAGTTACGATGTGACAACCATACTCTCTTGATTTTCGTTTTCTGCTCGCAACTCAATTCTGGTCCAAACTTAAATTGTTCCCACGGTAAAGAATTATCCCGACTGTAAAAATGGCACTCGTTATCTGACCCTAGAGAAATACTCGCAAGTATTGAGATCTTGTCCTTCGCCAACGGTTGGAGTACAACAATCTGTTTCCCTGGATTGAGAGTGATGTCGTTGGCACCTAGATTAACGACGAGAGCGACGAATTCTCCATTGGTACAAGCCACAAGTGTCCGGGGTGCAGCTAGTTCCTTCCCTGGTTTAGCACAGTGCCACGAGTCGAAAACAGCTTCACCGTAAACGTTTTTGCTGTTTACAGATATTGAAGCAGTCTCGGCAGGTATTGTAGCAGAGTCCTTAACGCATACGTTTAAGTCATCCGATGGCTGTACTTGAGCACATATGATGTTGGTATATTGAGAAAAAAAACTTTAGAAATAGGTGCCACTTTTCCACGGCGACGGGGGAAAATGAGCGAACGAGGTACACAAGCCACACAAAAATACTTTTGGATCGTGGAATGCTGGCGTGTAATGTTTCCGTGGGTGAATGCGGGGTTTTGGTGGCCTTATTCTGTTCGGGGTTCAACTTAAAAAATCCGTTTTTCTGACAACACTCATAACCGAGAATGATCGGAGAGACGGAATTCGACAAAATTACGAAGTCCACTAACGACGTCTCACCGAGCGCAGTGACTAGTAGCTTCACTTGTCCACCGGTGTGAACCTTGACGTCGTTGGCTGTGAAAAGTTGGGGGCAATCCGGGAAACATTACAATCAGCCGTTACAAGCGTCACGTTGATCATGTTAACCGCTGCTCCAGTATTGAGGAAACTCTCTTGGATTCCGATTCCCTGAATCTCCTCTTTGGTAGTTGGAAGACCAGTAAAACTCCTTGAAAGAGAGATGAGGGGGACTTGGTCCTCTATACCCGATCCCGCCCCTGTTTACCGGGATATCCGTTTCGCCACGAGCTGTAACACTCTGCAGCCAAGTGTTACAGCGCGTCGGGAAGATATATATATTTTTTTTTACCCAATGAATGTAGTGTTTATTTTCCCTTATTTCTTTCACTTGCTTTCTCGTTTTATTTTAATTGTATAATGCTTTGTAGAATCTGCTATTATGTAACCATTTTGAGCTTCTGAACTTTAGTGGGCAAAGGCTTTGTCAGACACCAGGCATTTATCTCTGCCCCTTACGCGGCAAACCCGCGAAATAAGTAAAGAAGCAAAAAGAAAAACATAGCGGCCGAGCTGGCGACCGACGCGCATTCGAAAGTATCGAAGAAGGCGAGTTGTCTGAGTTTGCGCGAGAGCGGGACGGTCGGCCGGAGTTGTGAACATGTGCTGTCGAGAGAACTTCAAGCGGGCTCACTGCACGACGGGGATCTGAGCCACGTTAACCAAAGGAGACGAAAGACTGACAAGCGAACAACACTCTACGGATGAGGAGGTAATTGAATGAGTTACTTAACCCAATCATCACAGTCGTCACGTCAACAACCAAGAAAAAGACGTCGAAACATCAGCACAGCGAATACCAGCAGCGTGCCAAGAAATAACGTATTATAAACGACAACGTTACAGTGGTATGCAACAAGTAGCTTTTCAGTGCCTTGAGCAACCTGATTGAGATCACATGACATCCCCCCCCTTTATGTAATACCCTCATACAGAGGGCATTTAGGGGTATTTTGAATAAAAATAAAAAATATGTGACCTGCAAAATATAGTTGCATAAGTAATAAAACAACTAACAATTCGATAAACTTGGATTGAGCGCGCTAGTAATATATTCAAAAATATGAAAGAGTTAAACAAGGCGGACGGACAGGGCAAACATCTTTCTTTTGCCTTGTCCGTCCTCTTTGTCCAACTGCTTCGTATTTTTGACACAATCAAATTTTTTTTACAAGTTATCAGCACCTGTGTTCCGCCTCCACAACTTCTGAAAGCTGTCTCTGAATGCGTAGAGTGGTTTGTTTCTTACCTCAATAGAGAGCTTCTCAGGTGGGGCGGGGCCGTGAAACGCAGTCCCTCTGGAAGTCGCACAGGCACCGAGGACATTACAAAGGGCCTGCAGCATCTCTTCCGAGCAGAGCGCCCTTTCATTAGCCCGGCAGCCGGTGGTCTCAGCTGGAATGATGGAGTAGAGGGGACTCGAGCAGTTACAAATTAACGGGCTTAAAAAACCTATTAAGAGGTACGAAACTGTGCTGCTCGCCCCGCAGCGTTTGCCTCACTGGCGCTTTATCGCGAAACAAATCGGCAGCGAGCGAGTGATGGAGCTTACGTCAGAATAACAGTGCGCCGTGAATTTAACACCTTAGGACAGTGCTTGATCGCGCGCGCGGAGCATTTGCGTAGGCAGGAATTATTTTTCCGGAAAAGAAGGCAGGGCAATATTTGGGGTGTGAGAGACAAACCTACAACACTGAGTCGTGGCTCGAAGTGTAGGACCCACATGCATACATCATGCCACACCATGCTGCTTGGACAAGTGGCACACAACTTATCGCTGGGGGGAGGGGGGGGGGGATGAAAAACCGACGAATCTGCGCTTGGCTTGGTTTTCATTTATCTACATATTTGAATAGCTACAACGCCTAAAAAGGGATTACAGTAAAAAAAGGGGGGGGGGGGCACAAAATGAACAGTATACATAATCCAAAAATTATAAGGAATATGAAACGTCGCTGTACACGAAAAAAAAAAAAGCACAACCAGTTCTAATTTTAGAGACACTCTAATATGAGACTTAAACAAACAACTGGAGTTCTAAGAAAAAACTAAAATCTCCGGCATTGATATTTTTGCAACCTCATTAAGTAATTTATTCCAGACATCTATTGACCGCGGAAAAAAACATTTAAAAACATCATTTCTACATTTATATGGATAAATCTTTGAATTATTTTTTTTTCCGAGAGACACGTAACCAGGCTGTAGGAGATGTGTTGATTTAAGGATACATGTGTCTTCAATAAGCATGTTAAATAAAAGTTTCAAACGGAGTCATGAACATCTCTGACTCAGAGGCCTCCAGCCCAGAGACGACTTACTTTCAGTAGCACTTAATGTGAAATCATAATTTCCCCTAACAAACCTGGCAGCGCGATTCTGGATTTTTTTTTTAAATCATATCTTTATAATTTAGCCCTTACGGGGCCCAAATTATTCACCCATAATCAGAAATAGACCGCACATGTGAAAAATACACGTTTTTTTTTTAGCGATAATAAAGCGAAACTAAGATTGCCTTTAATGAAACCTAGTAACCGACTAGCCTTTGCAGTGATCTAGGCATCACGTTTGTTTCAAATTAGACCTGGTGAAAAAAGAACTCCTGAATATTCAGCCTCAGTTAAAAGTTTAGCCGGCGACACACCAATAAAGTATGATGCGGCAAACAAATTAGTTTTCCTAGTAAACCGGATGTGAATACACTTGGATACGTTTGAAAACATGCTCCTTTTAAAACACCAAACCCCAATCTTATCTAAGTCGGATTGGAGGGCCAACATGTCAGTGCTGCAAGCGACGTCTCTGCATAAAACACAGTAATCTGCGTATAATCTCATGTTAGAGGAAACGCATTCAACTACATCGTTAATAAAAATAGAAAACAAGAGCGGACCTAGCACCGATCCCTGATGGACACCAAAAGTAACATTTACATGCGGGGACTGGATTCCATTAATTAAAACTGCCTGTTTCCTGAAATTCATGTAATCTCCTACCTAACAAAAAGCGGTAGGATCAATATTAAGCTTCCGAAGTTTAAACATTAGGAGAGCATAAGGAACCATTTCGAAAGCTTTTCTTTTTTTTCAAGTATAAACAAAATGCAGTCGACCTGCTTACTTTTATCGAATTATAGTGCTATATCATAATAGAATACTGTTAACTACGTGGTGCAAGGTGACCCGGAGCGGAAACCAGGCTGAACCGGTGTGAAAAACTAATTAGCGCTAGGTGATTCATGAGATTGCTGTAAATTATATGTCTCATTGTTTCACAGAATTCGCTCGGGAGAGAAATAGGCCTATAGTTCTCATCCAGATTCTTGGGATCAGACTTGTGGGTCAGGACAGTGTTTGCAGACTTCCAGTCAAGTGGTAAAGAACCAGAGTTTAAGGTTAATACGTTAATACGTATAATGACCAAGTAATAAGATATAACAACAGCACAAGACTTTAGAATAGTGAAAATAGTGTTTGGAGTATCATCGCACCTGTCGCCTAATCCGCTGCCTTTTCGTAACATTTCTAATTTTACCTCTTCATGCTCCATTAACGTACAACTGTTTGTTAATAATACGAAACTTACAAAGATTACGTAGCTCACCCCAGCGAGCGCCATGGCGCGGTTCTCCGGGTGCCAGTGGTGCGGGAGATCAGCCTTCGAAAGCTCGGCAGCCGTTCAGGTCGCCGAAGAGGGCTGTAGCTACACTTGGATGCTTCACGGAGACTCCGAGACACTCGCTAGCGAAAAGAGGTCTCCGTCAGAAAGAGGAAAGGCTCATGCTCATTCGCGTCGCACATCACCGTGCTGACGTTGCAGGGGTTCACGTCAACATACGACCGCCGGATACCGGGACGCACATTGGTGCCCCGCACACTCCCAGCTTCAAACGCTTCAAACAAAGTACCGTACACTTCAAGGTATTTCCGGTCACTTTCTGCTTATGGCAGGTGCTCGTTGACGAACTAGCGGTGGATTTCTGAGTGCCACAAAAAGGTCTTCCGGAATGGCCGCAGGAAACAGACGACACCGCTTTGTTTGCCCTCGCGAGTCCCCGACTTCCCGCGCGGAGCCATCCTCCAATCAGGGCGCGGCGAAGTGACGTCACGGCACCGGCCTCCGCGGAAGAGCAGATGGATTTTCCTCCATATTTTTACATATGCATCGAAAGGCCTATCGTCGCATAGGCTACGCATGCGCCGGGATACACGCCCTTCAATCCGTTTACAGATTCTTTTTTAGAAACAAAATGTATCTCGGCATTATACACTCGGATCCTCGTGTCGTTGACATATTTCTCATTAAATACGTCTCAGTAAAATACAACGAGCAGCTCGTATTTTCTTTTTCTTTTGCTAATTATTGGCCAATGCTGCGGTCGGCGATAAAATTTACGTTTCTTCGGCCCGTCGGAGATCGCAGGTTTGAACTCTCGGCATTTGGTCGATTGTCAACCTGACAATTCTAAAGGAGTTTTTATGATACTTACTGAATTAAATTTTTTTCTTATTCTTGGAAATATTGCCAAAAATATTGAAATGTGCCTTATAATGTTTGGCAAAGTTTAGAAATGTTCGTTACGTGTTACCTTTTTAAGGTATTTTAATGAACTGAATATTGCAGGCGCGTTTGTTAATTAAAGAAATTACCATGCAGACACAGACGTGGATGTCGTAAGTCAGGATCTATTCTGAGGCCGACCAGCAGGCTCCAGTCACGCGCAGGTGGGCGTCGCCGCTAGCTGCGCTGCCCGCGCAGCGCCACCTTCAGCTTGGCCTCAACGTCGTACAGGTCGTTCTTCGGAATGTGAGCAGGACCGCCTCGGCCGAGAATACCGATTACGTCGTAGTTCTAAGCGGGCGCCAAAGAAAGACCGAAGCGGTCCTCAACCAAATCGCCATCAGTATGCCCAAAGGATACGGCGAAAACCCTCCGTTCAGATCCTGACAGCCCGCAATGATCAAGATGGGAAAGGCACCACGTGGGTGACAAAAGTCGCCTCAGCAGTGCAGATCACTCCTACGCCTCATCCGTAGAATCACACACCTCCAGTGGGGCACGCGGGAGAGAGAAACACGCGAGCTCATCACGGCGCTGCTTGCATCCCGTATCCTCTAAGCATATAACAATCCCGTCCTCACGCCCAGGCAGGCGGAGCAACTCGAGAAACTCAATCAAGAAGCCAGCCCCATCATTACCGGATTGGCTAAGCACACGCCCCTCCGAAAGCTGTACGCACACGGCGGCATGAACCTTCTGTCGGAACTCGCCGAGCAGAAACTCCTCGCCCAGACAGACCGCCTCAGCAGCTGGACACCTGGCGTCTCCATATTGGAACAACTTCCAGTGTCTTCCAGTCTGGACGTCCTCCCGACAAACGCGCCCCCTCCGTGAGCCGCCCCGGCCACGCTTACCGACGGAAACAGCCTCCCACGAAACATGAAACCCGGACCAAGCAACTCGGAGCGGCGCAAACGCTTTGCCAAAACGCACACACGTAACGTCGCGTACAAATCACCGCCTACGCGCAGCACCATCTGCACTGACATGGCTGAGACTTCGACTGCCGGCGAAGGAGAGCACGGAACCCCCAAGCACGACCAGGGGGTCGCGTGGTTCCACACCACCAATGGTATCCTAAACGCGGCTGCACTTTCGACAACTGAAGACGTCGACACTCACGAAAGCGGAACTCACGGCACTTCTCCGAGCGTCCCAGTGGGTTCTTCGAACCTTTGCAGCAACAGACGTACCACACAGGCTCCTACTGTTCACGCAATCGACCTGCGCCGGCGAAACTTGCAGACGAGCGAGCGGGAGCCCCTTAACGTGCACGGGAATGGTCGGCGAGCTACTCGCCGCGTTCCTAAATCTTCGAGACAAGCTCAACATTTAAGTTACCATTTCCCGGGTGCCCGCGCAGGCGGGCATCGACGGCAACGAGCGAGGCGCGAGCAGCATTTCTCCAGATGGCATCCGCGCCGAACGCTTTCCACAACTCAGCCGGTGATGCAGCCAGCCCGGCCGACCCGTCTGCCGCCAAGAAAAACCTTAGGGCAGCTCTGTGAGGAACGGGAGGAACGCCCGGACGAGCAGTTGCGTTCCGTTCCTCCGATGCCGAATTTTTATACTGAGGAGCTCTCACACCCTCGCCCACCGCCTGGCGAGCAAAACTGTCCTATCCCCGGCGCTGCGCCAAAGGTTCTTCAGACACGGCCCCGACAAGGGGGCGTGTCGCCGACTGTGACGGCTGCCCATGTTGTCTGAGAGTGCGAGCGCCACGCTTACCTTCGGAACGACGAAGCTGGAGGAACTCCCAGACGGGATCCGTCCGGCGACGCATGAAGATTGGATTCTGACCACCAGTCGCGACAAAGGGGAGTTTTGGCGAGTAGTTTTTCGAGCACACGGTTCCTAAATCGTGAACGGTGCAGCTTGTATCGAAGAAGCGTCAGTCACTTGGAGCGAAACCAGAAAGAACGCTTTATTCCTCATCGTCTTCTTTTAAGCAGGGAGCATCTTGTTAGAGGCCCCCTACCGGTACATCTTCCCTTCCCTGATGATCAAGATGACCATAACGTAACCCCCTACAACAAAAGTCAAGTTCTATGTTCGTTGTATGAAGTTGTGGTCGTAGTGTAATCTGCTTGGTGCCCTCCGCTGTCGGATGGTTCTGTGCAGACCTTAAGTTGGGTCACCCGCTTCTGCTGGTGTACGTAACGGCTGGGCCAGAAGCTGAGCGGGGGCGGCACCAGTGCTTGACGGAGGAGTTGCCGCTGCTTCGTTAGGGACAGGTGGTGTCAGGCTTTCTGGCTGAAGCAGTAGCGATATGGTCGGTTCTCGGACAGTAGCAGTGAGTGGGCTTGGATGTTGTGCTTCGTAAGGGGCTCCTCAAACTGTCTTGTACTGTTTCTCGCGGCACTCATCTTCGACGGAAGTTTCACGTGGCTCGAACGGCTCAGCGGTTTTCCTGAGGTGTCGTCTGTTTCTTAGGTAATGTTGCCTGTCCTCGGTGCACACTCTGTACGAACGAGGAGCCATACAACGCTCAACCCTGGCCTTGCGACACCAAGAACTGTCATCGCGGATCCGGACGACGTCTCCAGGACGCAGTGGAGCAAGATGGTGATGTGTCTTAAAGATATGTGCATGTTTCCGCACTGTGGAAGTCGTGGCTGCGGTAAACTCTGCAGCCTTCCACGTAGCTGCCTTCCCATCAGAAGCTCACTGGGAGTGCGTCCATCTTCCAAGGGTGCAGTCCGGTAGTTAAGTAGTCCAACCCAGAAGTCCTCGTTCGAGTGCTGAGTTTTCTTTAGTAGTCGCTTGACGACTTTTCCGCCAACCCGTTGAACTGCCGGAACCTTGGGCTGGAAATAGTGTGGATGAAGTCACATTTGGCTCTGAACGGTGCAAATTCGTGAGACGTAAACTGTGGTCCACCGTCGGTGCAAACTTCTATAGGAATTCCATGCCGCGCAAACATAGCGGATAGCTTATCCACTACAATTCGGCAGGTTGTTAGCGACAGAAACTCGACTTCTTGGTAGTTTGAGTAGGCGCAGTACGCCACCAGATAATGCTTGCTGCCGTACTCGAAAAGGTCTACACCGATTCGCTGCCAGGGTTGGTCCTGGACTCGTCTAAGCATTAAGCGTTCCGATGGTTGCCTATAAGCAAAATGACAACATGTGGAACATTGGCTGACCAGTGCCTTGATCTCTGCGTTCATTTGGGGCGAGTGCATTAATAGCCTTGCTTGCGTCAGGCTTTTGTTTAATCCTAAGCGCCCTTCAGGCAGTTGGTGCAACATCTCTTTACGGAGACTTTTTGGTATCACCACTGCTGCCTCGCAGTAGCACGCCGTCGATGCACGTAAGTTCCGAGGAAAGCGGTGCAAGCTATCCAATAACTGCATTTCCTACTTCTAGGGCTTTTATGGCTTGCCTTAGTTCTTGGTCGTCCCAGGTAGCCGTGAGCACACCGGTGGCGTGGATGGCGATTTCGTCACTTTCAGCTCCCGCCTTCTCGGTGTTCGGAACTTGGATTCGTGACAGAGCATCTGCTAAGAGCAGCTGCTTTCCAGGAACATACTCGAACCTGACATCAAATTGCAACAACCTGAGAAAATATCTTTGAAGTCGCGGAGGCATTTCACTGAAGCTCTTTTTTGCTATTGCTAGGAGCGGCCTGTGGTCCGTTTCGACAAGCACAGAATAGCCCGCCACCAACTCCCGAAATCGCTCGCAAGCAAAAGTTGCAGCAAGAGTCTCTTTTTCAATTTCTGCATAATTCGCTTCGGCCTTCGACAGCACCCGTGACGCATATGCCACGGGACGCCAATCCTGGTTATGCAGTTGAAATAGTGCAGCATCGATGGCAAAATTCGACGCGTCAGCTGATATCTTTATTGGTTTGAATGGGTCAAATATCGCAAGGACAGGGGCTGACGTGAGCATTTCAATCAAATTATTCCCCTCCTTGTCATAAATGGTCAGCCACACAAATACGTTTTCTTTCTTTATCAAGTCCCTCAGTGCCTCCGTTTTTCTTGAAAGTTGCGGCAAAAATTTCCCAAAGGAGTTTAGCACACCAAGAACCCTCTGAACTTCCTGCTTGCTTGAGGGGCGGGGCATGCTGGCTACGCAGTTAATTAAACCTTCATCTGGTCTTATCCCGTTCTTGCTGATGCGGTCTCCAAGAAATCGAACCTCATCTTTAGCAAAGATGCATTTTTCTTTGTTGAGCGTTAGTCCGGCGTTTCTCGCTGCATTTAATGCGGCACGTAGACGTTCGTCATGTTGCTTTTTTGATGTGCTCCAGACTATCACGTCATCTATATAGACACGTGTACCTGGCAGGCCTTCATATACTTCACTCGTCGCTTTCTTAAAGACCTCGGGAGCGGACGCAATCCCTAACGACAGACGGAGGAATCGATACCGCCCAAACGGGGTGCTGAACGTGCATATCTTAGAAGTTTCTTCTTCCAACGGACTTGCTGAAAACCGCTTTTCGCATCCAGTTTCCTGAACACTATAGCTCCCGCTAGCTCTGTTTATATTTCTTGCCGGCGTGGAAGCTCGTAGTCTTCTCGTTTTAAAGCGGTTAATGTGCCGCGTTTCAAGGCAAACTCTTAATCGCCCATCCTTTTTTTTAATGATTACTGGCAGCCGCACCCAGTCCGACGCCTCGTCCATTTTGGCGATGACTCCTTCCGATTCCATGCGGGCCAACTCCTTCCGTAGTGGGCCTCGAAGCGCATGCGGTACCTTTCTAGGAGCCATGGCGACGGGTCGAGCGTCGTCTTTGAGGACGAGACTGTATGGCCGGCGCGTGCATCCTAATCCTTGAGACAGAGTCGGAAACTCACTTACGAAGTCTTGATTAGTGGAAGAGGCCACTTGATGTACCCTGGCAATAAGTCCAAAAAGCTCGCATGACTCCAGGCCAAGCAGAACTTATCTTCCTTTCTTCACTTCGAAGAATGGTACTCTCTCTCTTTGCCTTGAACACGTAGAGGCAACGTGACTGTACCGAAGTGCTGTATAGGATTGCCCTCGTAATTAGTCAGCACGGTTTTTGACGGCTGCAAGTCGCTTACTCTCCCAATCTTTCGGAAATAAGAATACGGCAGAACGTTTGCCTGTGCTCCGGTATCGACTTTTATGTTTGTCGGGTGGCCGGCTAGATCACCGGTCTCAATCCAATCTTGTTTTTGTGAGACCTGGTCAATTTGTATTGCCAGCATCTGGAAGTCGTCCTCTGAGTCATCAAGTGTCTGCTCCAGCTCCTCTGCTGTCGGTGCTCGCACGTCGTGGACGTTTCTTTTGCTTCGGCAGCAAGATGAGAAGTGATTTTTTTTTCTTGCAACCTGTGCACGTTTTGCCCCAGGCAGGGCACTTCCTTGGTTCATGGCTCCTTCCACAGTAGCCACACTGACGGCCCTGTTCGTCTTGAGGGGCTCGTCCTGGTGCTACTGACGACTTGCTGACCCGGTGAATCATTGCTTAGCCCTTGAGGGTGCGATTCTGGGCAGCCGCTAACTCCGCGGCTTTGCAGAACTCGATGGCCAATTCCAAAGTAAGGTTCCTCTTTCGCAGAAGACGAGCACGTAGCTTTTTTTCTGTCGTTCCGCAGACTAGCTGGTTTCTGACCATGGAGTCCTTCAGTTCACCAAAGTTGCATGTCTGAGCCTTGAGCTGCACGTCGCGAAGAAACTGCTCGAAAATTTCGCCTTCTTTCTGCTGCCTTGCTCTAAACACGTACCGTTCGTATGTCTCGTTGCACCCCAGGCTGCAGTAGTCCTCAAAGGCTTGGACGATGGCATCGTAGTCTTCTCGTTGAGCCGCTGTCAGTGGAAATGTAATGAATACGTCAATAGCTTCTTGTCCAGCTACATGGAGAAAAACGGCTGCTTTCTGCGCTGGCGTCCTCTCTTTCGCTGGTGCTGTGGCCTAAGGGAACATTCTCGACCTTGCAGCCACTGTTAACTTTACAACAAACGAACTATCTGACCACACGGAACCGACTGCAGTACGAGCCCACCAACCTGTTACACCTCTTTTTTTTTTTTCCTTAAGTACGCAAACACCCGTGGCAAGAAGATGACAAAGAAGAAACCTCTCGCGAAAAGCACAAGACCTGTTCAAATCATATTCGCAGAAAAGCTTTCGCCCTATCACTAAAAAGCATAGACGCCTGGCTTATGCAGTTGCCAATCGACCTAATTTTCACTGTCTCTTTTACAACCCTTTTACGTCGTTGACTTCTTTGCATACTACCGTTGTACCGGACCACTCGGCCGAGCAGTTTCTGCATTCTTGTACATGTGTCGCAATTTCGGAATTAGTCGCTTTTATATTTACATTCCTTTTGTGCTCAGTCACACGATCGTTCAAGCATCTTGAGGTCTGCCCTATGTACCTAAAACCACAAGTCATTGGTATGTCGTAAACTACACCGGTTTCACAAGGCACAGATTTTTCCTTGTGGCCCTTTTGGCACCCTTTTTTTTCTCTTTGGAACGGGGGGAGGTTGCCCAACTTAATGTCCGCGCTGAACACTACATTAACGCCAAATTTCTTTGCACACGCTTTTACATTGTGTGACACGGTGTGAAAATACGGCAGTACTGCGAACCTGTTACTCGATTTTTCCTCCGCCTTTCCCTTTTCCCGAAACATTAAGGTAACTTGCCTCCCGATGAAATCTCCCTCGTAGCCTGCGTTAGTCAATCGTTGCCACTGCCCCCTCACTGCCTTAGGCATAAAATGAACACATGACCTGTTCAGAGCATTGGTGATCAGCGATCTAACAACACTCGCCTTTACCGTCTTAGAGTGGCAGCTCTTCCTTGGGATTACTGGTTTCGAGGCATCCTTTCCATACTCCCAGCATAGGGTTTCACCCACATGAAATTTTAGGTCTAAAAACTGCAACATATCATTCGTTGGCCTTTCCACTGTGAACTTGAGTTCAGGAGCTGACGACACTACTATTGACTCTAGCTTCTCCGCAATTCCACTCTGAAAGGTGCATAGCACAATGTCGTCGACATATCTCCTTACTATACAGCTATCCGACGGCATTTTTTCTAGTCCTTCTACCACGGCAGAATCAAGGTGTTGGGTCAGGATGTATAAAAGGGGGGAGAGCTGAATAAAGTGGTTAGCTGTGTTTGAGACGTCGTCGTGTTTCTTCCACCCAGTCTCAGGTGGTCAAAGATGGTAAAATGATGATAGTGCTTGACGGTGGCGCCATCTTCTAGTAAACATGCGAAACATTCTGCAGCGTATAAATCCGTGGCGGCTCGTGTTTTGGGCGCACGACCGGGGTGTCGAACCGAAATGTTTATTGGTTTAGTTCCGGTTCGGGTTCATGGCTTTCGGTTCAGCTCCGGTTCAGTTTTCGAACCGGTTCGAACCGCAAAGCTGATAATATACTTTCAGCGTTCCCTGGGCAATGGGCACTATTTTAACGTGAAATGAGTATCTTTATAGCTTTTTATCATTTGTAGAATCCACTTTTCCTTTTAGGTACAAAAATAAATTGCGTTATTTCAATTTACCTCAATTCAAATTTTTATTTCAAATCAAGTTATACCAAATAAAGGGCTGACCCACAAAAGCACTTTTCTGCGTGTACGTGGGGCCATGCGACCAAATGAAATACATGCTGCTAACAAAAAACGCTCCATTGCACAAAACAAAAAGTGAAACATAAAAGAAAGCTACAATAACAGATATGACACATCAATTTTTTTTTTTACCTCAGTCGCATATACTTTACCTGAATCTAAAGGTTATCAGTTTGGTAGGTTGCCTAAAATACCCCTTAGTGCGGAACTTTGCGTCGCAGTATTAAAAGTCGAATCCTGCTGTGCTCTTGAACTTAGAAATTAATTACAGTGCATAAAATCATGAAATAGGCACGTCCTCGCCATATATATCCTGAAATCTAGTTTACAAAAATACATTTTACAATATATGATGACGACGCAGCTGACCTAAAAGCAGTTATATTTACAAAATTCCAGGAAATTTTTATGACAAAGCATTTCAGTCTACCTTTTCTACAAACACTGAGCGGCAATCACAACGCTTGCTTTTCTGACCTGTATTGTTTACACTGAGCACCGTGATGCAGAAAGAAAAAAAATGACCTTCGGACTCAGATCGCGTCTGGCCTAAAATAGGGCGTACGGAAGCGAACATTTTCGACATAGCTTGGCGTTTGAGGTTTGTTCTTGTCAAGATGCCGGTCAATTCAATTTGCCAATAAACATCAGCCTCGCTATTTTTAGAATTTTTGTTAAATATAACAAAGTAGTACTTTATACCCTGTTCGACATTCCAGCTACTTGAATCATCTTTTTCTGGCGGTTCACGTGCGCAATCGTCATACCTCCGTCACGAGCCACTGTGAACTTTGTCTACGTCCAGACTACAGAAACATAAAATTCTTGTTCGTCGCATAAAATAAGGTTTGAGAAGTTCAATATGCGTCAGGAACTCGTATGTTATTTAAATCAACTTCCAAATAAAACATTTGTTTAAGGTTCTGCCAAACGTAAACATTTTCGACATTTTCGACCTTCATCTAGAGTCCTGGTTTATTCAAACAACGAGTAAAGGCCTGTCCAAACAGGACACTACAAAACTCACGACTCCGGCAAATCGTGCCGCGCTCTGCCGCGATCCGCTTCCGGCCGTCGGAGGGAAATTTCCCTCCGTCAATTCTTCCCGGGGGGAAACTTCCCTCCGTCAAATCTACCCCCTCGCTTCCTCCATGGCGGCCTTGCTCTGCTCATCACTTGGGTCCGGAGAGCCACTCACACGCTCTGTTGGCTGTCGGTCAATCGCTCAAGACCTCCGCTCTCAATACCATGGATTTGCACAATACGGAACCGCGTCGGACGCCATCACGACGAAAGTGAATCTCGACAAAGAAGGCAGATCCGAGGCGGGCGAAACGCACCCTTCGACGCAGGAATGTCCCAAATCCACCCGAAGCCGGACCCCCTTGGCCTTCGAGCCGAGGCGACAACGGTACGCGAGGTCGTTGGCGAAGTGAGCCAGATACAGGTGGCGTGTTACGTCAAAGAAGAGTGGAGGAGGCGAGGAGAGCAGTCGTGATCGTGAAAATTTTCACGACTCCGGCAAAAATTTTTACGACTTCGACAAATCGTAAAAATAAAAGCGGGCGCTTCGATTTTCATGATTTGTCGGAGTCGTGCGTTTTGTAGTGTCCTGTTTGGACACCCCTTAAGAACGTGAACCGGTCCAAGGGCACTCTCCCGAGTGCGTACGTGTCTGAACTTCGCGCCCTCTGGGGTAAGCCTTAGCAAGGCCAAACGCCCGGGCAACCTTTCACACCGCGCCCCCTCCCCCGCGCCCTCTGGGTTAAGCCTTAGCAAGGCCAACCACCTGAGCAACTTTCCCCACCACGCCCGCACCTACAGTCACCCGTGACCAAGGGACCGAGCGGGTCCCGAAACGTCGGGTTTATGTGTTTTAATAAAACTTTGGTTAGAGTCCGCAAAAACTATGTCAAGGTTCTCCCATATCACTTATAAACGTGCCTATCGAGGATAAAAACGCCGGAAAAGATTTGCAGAGAATATTCAAGATAATTTCGGGGTGCATTTACTTATGATCTATAACATTAAGGTGATCGGCTATTTATTTCTGTTGTCAGTTTTTCAGGCAGCTACCAAATATTTTATATTGTCATCAATAAATTTGTCTGTATGAAGTTCACATAACCGCTTGAGACCGACACGGGAGGATGATTCTCGAGAATACGCAATCTGTTGAGTCTGCTGAACGCGCTTGATAGTTCGCTGTTCAGCAGTGTGAAACACCGGGTCGCGGGCAACGCCGAAAAGGACTGTGTGCTCACATTAAAGATCTGAAGGCAAATACATGAAACGTGCAGAAGGACACATAATAAATGGTATTCTTCTAAATAATCCCATACAGGACACCTTATTGCAAAAAATAAATGTATAGAAATGCAAGTCTTAAACGTAAACACGTTTGACATAACTCCGTCTGGTTGGGTCGAAAATTGGAAAAATACAGACCTTCACCAACAAAGTCCTAAACAATTAGAAGCCTGACGTTTCAATAGGTCTGGCTCAATAGGTAGGCAGCCACTTAACCATCTGCGCCTGTCAAAGGGCTAGGGCACTCGAAAAATGAAGAAGTCCGGGGACACCTAGAACTTCTCACGAGTTGTGAAGGCGAAATCATAAATGTCGTTTTTCTGCTCCCTTAGTTCGTCTGCGGCGTAGTGGAATGGACGGCCCCGTTTTGTTGGGCGGCGGCCGAGCGCTCGCTCTCGTGAAGTGGCCTCGCCGCGCTGAGCTCGGCCGTGCAACCTCTTGGGAGTTTGACCGAGCCGCCTGTCTGGAAAAGCTCGCACCGACGCACCTCTTACCGGCTGCCGGGCCGCTGCGTGCGCTGCGCCGCCATGGAGAGGGCTTCTTTGGTGTCGCTTTTGGAACTGCGCCGCACGAGAACCAATGGCGGCCTCGTTTCTTGATGACACGCCGAATAGAGCCTATCCATCAGACTTCTGCTACACGCGACATTGGGACGGGGAAGGCACCGTTTGGTGCGACTTCAAAGCTGATGACGTCGGTTCGCTCCATGGGACAGTTATTGCTTTCGCATTAAAAGTGACGGAAGCAGACCACAAACACAAACCGTGTATGGAAAAAAAGCTGCAGCTCTCCACGTGCAAATAGTCGCCCTTGATGAAAATACTGAACCGGTTTTGGAACGTCGGGCTCCTAACTGCTCAGGACTTGGTTGGTTATCGGCCGTACTTCTCTAATAGAGATCCGTGCAATGATGTTCCTACTTACACATAAATATCGCGAAGGACAGGCATTATAATTCTAATTTAAATCACATTTTGGACATCAGATTGCACGATCTCGAAACTTTGCAGATTACGTTCTCGGGAAGGTAGTTATATTCAGTTTTACGTGGAGTTGTTTTGGGACCTAATTTTACAACTCCGTGCTTTATCAGTCAAGCGCTCTAACGTTTTATTGGGCTGCCGCATATCATCACGAGACTGCTATATATACTGCACAACTTTACAATTTCGACATCCTCTTTTGCTATACTTCATTTCAGCTTAAAGGGGCATTGCAAAGGTACGAAGCAGACCAAATGTCACATCGAAAGGCGTGCCTATCAGTGTCATACAGTAGCGTTCAGTGACAACGTTGGTCCAGACCGTCGGATAATGGCGGCAAAGAATTCTAGAGGAAAGACTGGCTGAATAGTCGCAAGTGACCCCTTCTGATCTCTTCAAGCACGTGACTCCCACTCAAATGTTTGCTTGGAACACCCATAAATTGGGGGGGGGGGGCATTCACATCTTCATTACTGAATGTTAATTTCCAACATTTAGGAAGATCGCGCATGGTTGTTTCTCGCTCTTGTCGTTTAGGTTCTCTATTGGTTCGGACCAAGGGCGTTATCAACAAAAGAAGCTGTGCTCCAAATTCTAAGTTATTTCACCTATTGTGTTCAAAATAGATTGTTTTCTTTATTTATGTTTAATGCGTTTCTAGCCTCACACACACTGGTTAGAGGGAACGTGATGCAAATGTAAAAAAAAAAGGCCAGAAGCACTTTGCAGGGCCCCTTCAAGTCCAGACGCAGCCCACGCAACAAAGCGCGAGCACGTGGTCCTGACCTGTGCTTGCATTGCAGAAGCGCGTGCTTGGCAAGAGCGCTGAAAGCTTGGAGCTCGCTCTTTTAACTTCTGCTGTGCTGACACTTAAAGTGGAACCGGGTATTGTGTTGAGAAGTTCACGTTGAACCAGAGAACTGAACTGTTTAACATGGGTTGCACCTGACATCATCGCACTATATGGCAGTCGTCAGAAATTTCTTTTTGCTGAGAAACTCAAATCGGGTAGTGCACAATGACCGCCGCAAAAGGTTCGCGCTCGGTACAACTCATGTATTCAGAAACAAAAATAATTGTTTCCTGGTGCAGCATCGTGAGCTGGCGGCGCGATCGAGCGTCGGGCACCATGAAAACGCGCTTTCTAGCAGGAGGGATTTTACGAACAAAGTAGCTTTGCGGGGTCACACTGTCTGGTCTGGTCTGCGCCGAAGATGCGGAGCAGAGGAACCTGTACAACACAGTATTTCTACATATATACGCGTATACATAAAGACCAGAACGACGATGACGTTGAGAGGATGACATACCGGGCGACGGCGGTGCCTCAATCTGAGCCCTGGGTCCTGGAAAGTGGCAGCTTCTACTTTGACTGGGCTACCTCCTTCGAGCCTGATGCTTCGACCCCAGTGGACCCCAGTGAGCAACAGCGCCATCATGTTCCTGGGGCTCCTTCATGAACCGATCGAACGGCGTGCCAGGTCTCTATGGCTCGCTGCTGACCCGCCCAGCCCACCTCGACGAAATCTGGACTTCTACGAATCGGATTGCCATCCTCCCCATTAACAAAAATTCATATCGTCGTCATCATGCATGTATATACTCATCACATTATCATCTTCACTAGACGCGGCACCGCGGGCCTCCTTGGTACGGGCTGGTGCCTTTCCGTGGTGCCGCGGCTCTCCAGAGCCAAATAAATAAACACTAAAAACTAAGGACGAAGAACAGAATGCTTTGCTGACCAAGAGCCGGTAGCGCCTTAAAAGAAAGAACAACAATGTTTCCTCGTTTAGAAGATACAAATTCCAAGACTACACCATGCTAGCGGCGCACATCACTGAAATAACATACGCAATACAGAAAACAACAGATTGTCTCTTGAACGCAAAACGGCAAAATACACATAATTGGGGAGATTTTTTGTTTCTAAATGCCAAATTCAGAAACCTAAACTAAACTAATGTTTGCTGAAACTCGGGGTATATCGTGTGCATCGTTTCGAAAAAGTATCAAACGAAAACACCACGCAACACATTTGACGTTGTTTCACACCTCGAGACTCTGGCTCGTACTGCCGCACCGACCTCCGGCGTAGAACAGCGCGGAGTTAGAATGTACTAGAAGGAACGAGTGGGGCGACCGGAGTGCTATTTAGGTACCTCCGCATGTGGAAAAACCCGGCTAATCCAAACCACTGCGCTCGTAGCGCCCTCTCGGACACTACGAGCGAAGTGGTTCGGATTAGCCGGTTTTTATGAAAAACCCGTTGCGTTCCAACGCCAAGATTGTTCCGCAAGCGGCGGCGCCGAAAAAAACGCTTCGGTTGTCTCACTCAGTCCTTTCTAGTACGCTCTACGAAGGTGGCGCTGCGATCGAAGTGGCTTGAGTCCACTTGATCGCTTTCCACATTTTGAGGTGCAACTGAAAGCATGAGCGGAGCCTGTAGCTCGTCTCACCCGTTCCTTCTATTACACTCTAGCGGAGCGGGCAAACGCGGTCCAGCAAACAGACATAGAGATCAGTGACTAGACCTGAGAGGTGCGCCAACCGCCGCTCGCTCCCGCACGCCTCCATCGGACACGCCACACCGTGCTGTAGCTTCCGATGGGCCCGTGACGTGAGACATTCCAACAAAGCTCAGACCTCAAATACCAGATGGTATTAGGAAAGTGTTTTATTTGTTCTAAAATTGCATTTCTTGCATTTACAAACGAAAGACTGCTGTTTGCGAGCTACTGTAATCAAGCAGACCATGTCTACATAAAGAAATTGGCGCTAAAATGTTGCTCCCGTACGCCATTAAAGCAAAACAAAAAACTACTACTCTACGATTCTAAATATTTTTTTAACATGAGATTTAGGGATACTACAATAATAAAAATACCAGAAGACGAATCTTATCCTCCAATACACCCAAGTGGTCAATGAGAAATGATATTGAAAAAAATTCATATCCGAGGAAAGTTAGTCATATTTGAGATAGTTGCAGTCAGAGGAAAATGTCGGCTTAACGGCTGCTGTTGAGGCCATAGGCATTTATGATTAAAATGTTTTCTTAGAAAAAAAACCGAAAGAGAAACAATTAATTTTACAACACTGCGATTCACCGAAAGCACCCGTCTTGAACGGAGATGATAGCTCCTCCGAGTACGGGCAGCCGTCGATGAAGCTTCGTGTCGCGTGCTGGTGCGCGCTGGTTCTTTGACATAGGGTTTCGAGCAAGGAGGCCAATGAAGACAGCGGCCGTCTTGTAAACACCAACTTCTTGGGAGGCCGGAGCTGGGTGGCCATCTTCCGCGCTGACTATATTCCATTCATCGCTATAAGCTCAAACTCCGGCGAAAGCTACGTCCTCAATAGACCAGTCATACATCCCTCTTTCGCCACGCGATCACGCTCCCGCTCCTTCCCACACACCGAGGACTGGGTCAGGTGATGAAAGGGAGGCGGCTGATTTGTTCGTAGGGCACGTAGTTCCCACTGCAGTCTCAGCCCAGAGCCGTGCAAAGAGAGAGTTTGGTCAATGGGAGTCGTGGGCAGAGCCCGGGCGTACACCAGACGCAGAAAGTGAGCTTGACATTCTTTCTTGGCTAACCAGAAGCCTAAAAGAACCCCTAGCTGTAGTAGCGAGAAACTGTTTTAATAATAGGTATATGTTGGTATGTGGTTTTCATAAGCATTTAAGTGTGAAGTGTAGTGATTCTTCCTGGCTGAAAATAGGGTGCACGTTAAGTTACGATCATGATCATGCAGAAAGATGTCAGAAACAAATGTTCCGCTCAACTCTGTTTTGCTCGGGGAGAGTGTGACCGCTCAGACGGTAGATTCCCGGCCCTCGGCGCACGAATTATGTCCATTGTTCCGCCAGTCGCACTCTTCCACCATAATTTTGGATGACCGTGATTGAAGCATCACGTGAACCATATTTTCAGTCACCGAAAGTTACTCCGACGCACTTATTAAGTTGGCTTCTCGCAACCCTTAGCAAAAAGAGACCGTACTTCAAACGAAGTTGAAATATATTGGATACGAATATTCATTTTGTATTTATTCTGTATTATTTTGGCCGCATTCGAAATACGCGCGTAAGGTATTCAAAATGCATTATAAATATGAATCAAAAAACATCTTAGATATACCAAAAATGTTATCCCTTCACACTCAAGATGCCATTTGTGCATTAAAAATCGGTTACACAATTTTTTTTTATTTTCGATTTTGTCAGCAAATGGTGTCATTGTGCTATTTGAAGGCACTACTAAATACATCTCACGAAGCTGCATATGAAACGAACACAAACACAAACACCATGACGCACGGAACAGCACAGTCCCGTTGACTGCTCCTGAGCCTTATATAGCCTACATATTGAAGGTAATCATTTTTTCGGTGACCACCTCTGCGCTTATTAAGGTCCCAAGTATTCGATCTTCTCCTCGGGAGTCTGTCAAAGGGGAAACAGTGTTTTGAAGTTCGTGTACGATATCTCTTACTAAAAGACATTGGTACAACTAATAACAATTCGGCGCAGTCCCTAAAACAATATCCACAGAAACGGCTCATAAAATACATGTTATTGCTTCTCTGCGTAGCACCACTCAGGACGAAGCGAATCAAGGCAGTTTCTTCACTTTAAAATACTGTAAACGACTTTATTTTCGTGTGAACCTAATTCTCGCAATGTTCGCGAATCGCCTACAATTCCGAAAAATAGGTCCCGTGAACAATTCCGGCAAAATGTAAAAACATTAAAATCTATATTGCGATCCCAGCTTGTCACGAAAATTAGAACTTGCGAATTATTCCAAAACTCCAACTTTGACCTAAATCGCGAAATATTGATCCCGCGAAAAATAAATATTTTACAGTAGTTATTTTGCCTTTCCTTTTTAGTAGTTGACTATTTAATATGGTGGTTAATGTCACTATATTAAAGTCACTACTCACATCACGTACAATGGTGAGTATACACGTTCAGTGAACTAACATTGTGCTAACAAAACCACGCCAAACGTATCTGTTCACAGCACCTGCTGAAGCTTTCCAGCATCAGCAAATGTTGTGGTTGTAGTTCCCGAACCCCGTTTGTGATTGGTGTGCAGGGAACTGATCAGGAGTGTTCTTGATAGAAAAAAGGAAACAATAACATAAACTGGGCTGATTTATCAGTGCGATGCTGCGCAATTCAATTGAGAAACTAATCAAATGTTGTATTTAGGGGCTTCAGTGTACTCCATATCTGCTTGAAGTGGACTTCTAGAAGGGGAGCTTTTCAATATTTTGGTAGTTTTGGTAGTCGAACTAC
The DNA here is from genome assembly GCF_016920785.2 of Ixodes scapularis. Lineage (NCBI taxonomy): Eukaryota > Metazoa > Arthropoda > Arachnida > Ixodida > Ixodidae > Ixodes > Ixodes scapularis. The sequence continues at coordinate 161,282,415 of NW_024609868.1, read as the reverse complement.
CAAAGTGTTGCAGTCAAAAGGTGCTTAGAGTATTACACGACAGTATTTACGATTTTCAGGTATTTTAAGAGTATTCTGCACGTATTTTTGATTACTCCATATTTTTTAGGGTTGGAGTATATTTTGCATGAATTAAATAAATATTTCAAGAAATATATGTGAAAGGTATTTTGTGCCTATTAATTTAGTATTTACATATTTCAAAACGCGTGAAGGGAACTTCAACTGTAGTTTAAGAAAAGGTATTTTAAAATAATTGTTAGAAGTATATTTTAGTACAAAGTAAAAAAAAAATTAAATTTTCTGTCTATTTTTGTTGTACTTACAATTATGAACTGTATTTCAAATACACTCAAATTAGAATGTGGTATATTTCAAACGTATTAGTTTTCGCTAAGGGAACCACCGCCAGAGTATTATTTCTAGCCTCTGATTGGCCACATTCGAATTTGTGAAGACGCCCTGGAAGACGCCCAGCCCACTTTCAGCCAATGGCGCCTCCTCATTTGTTTCCTATACTTCCCAACGAATGGCCGTACTTTCTACATATATGGCTCTGTCTCAGACGTAGAAGGACGACCAATTTGAAGCTTTTTTTTTATTTCCTTTATTTCCATGAAGTACCTTTAATGCTATCCGCTATCCGAAATTGCCCCGAAGCGTGCCTTTTATGTCATAAACACCCCACAAACTGTAGTGCTGTCTTTTGCTAGAACGATTACATATTGTTATTATTTTACCCCATACTATTAATGTTTGGAATGGTCTACACCCCACAACATTTCAAACCGATTGTACATTTTGGAGGTTTATTTCAATTTAATGAAAATAAATTCAACCATTGTTCGAGTGTATTTGCGATGATGTATTTTATGTACCCTTTATGTGTGTGAGTTATCCAAACTGTCTTGCTTTGTTTTTGTACGCGCATTATTTTTTCCACATAGGATGCCAATTCCTACACACCAAATTCTGCACTACTGTACTATTTTGGGTTGCGAATGCCGTTTCCTTATTTTCATTCAGGAATGTCTGTACAGATAAATCAAAAGTCTGATTTTGCCTTCCTTACCTTAAGAAATTGTTCGCGTGCGTTTCCCGCTGGGACCCTTTGGAAATCTTCAGTATCGTTAAACAGAAGGAAACCCTGACCTCTTATGAACCACGGCGATATTGCATGGACGGCTCAAGTGTGCCACCCTCACGCTTGCCCGCGTGGAGCTCACCGCCGTGCTAGCTCTGCGTCTGCATAGACCAGGTGGGTCTCATGGAGGAATTGCGCGGGCAACCCAACAATTTACAAAAGGGTGGAGCCTATATGCCCCTTGTGACAAATAAGACACCCCAAAACTTCAGTTTGGCGTACAGCGCACTGACGTCGATGAACTGACACTCTAACGTTTACGAGAGGCTTAATGACAGTGAAATAAAATATATTAAACGGCTAAAGAACCTATCAAAGACTACAAAAAAAAGACAAGGTTTTGCTGTAGGGCCAGAAAATCCCCGATTAAACTTTTTTGCAGTCAGTCACAAGTATATTAGCTATTTTATGTAATATGTTGCAGAACTCGGCTATCAAGCCGCTCGAGAAAGTTGTTGCTTTCGGTTCAACGCTAGTGCGGTGTACTCCAAGCTAAAGTTTTTGGGTGTATTATATATGGCAACGTGTGTAAGAATATACCCTTTTTTTTGTGAAGTTGGGAATGACGCACAGCCAAAGTAGGACCCACGGGGGTTCTGCGTGCGCAGCCCAAAAGGGCCTGCCCTAGCTTTGCCCACAACTACATTAACTTTACATGGGAAGCCCAAATAGACCGATCTCACTAAGAGTTCAGCGCATGCGTGACGCCGTCCTCACTTTAGTTCGTAGGACGCAGACGGCGGTGCACCAGAGGGCTCGTCACCTCTCGTGCTGTAAACTCGCAGAGTTTCAGAGAGGTTGCCGCACGAGTTTTAAGACTGAAGCTCTCACAATTCCTTGCGGCAGCGGGGTCCTAGTTAAGCTGACTAGTCAGATCGGTCGCATGCCCACACCGCACCCGCATGGGACCTTTGGTGGGAAAGCAGGCGTCGCCCCAGAGCACTATGCCCACGTGGCGCCCCCTTGGGCGCCTTTCATGTGCTACCGGGAACCACGCAATCTCCCCTTATTGCGTTCCTGATGTAAATATTCACTCAATATATATGTTCCTTTTTTCATCACACATTAAAATGGGGTTAAAAAAATCGGGTTATTGCTTAGGCGAGCGAGTAGCTATAATACTGAAAAACCACAAAGGGGAGCAAATACAGCGCGGTATAAAATATTAAAAGTATTTGCGAATACTTAGCTAAACAAAGATGAGCGCAGGACGCGTTTCTTGTTTGTCTGTGTGTGTATCTTCTAGCTACCTGAATCTATGTGTCGGACCTGCTAGCTCTTCAATCATACCTACACTTTCTGTGGTAGAAAAGTTGCGCGTTCATCCTCGGCTGTGGGCCGTGGCACCTGCTTTCCTGCGCGGCCCTGAATATTTTGCGTATCATTTGACTAAATTGGGCAATAGCGGCGCCGTGCGCGCCACCGCGCATGAAAAAGATGGAAGAAGGTGCAGGATGCGCAAGCAGCGGAACATACATATACGCCGGGGCACGTGCAACGTATGCGGAGCAGCCATAAAGGTGGCTTTCCTGCATGACGCTGGATGCTTTGCTTCTCACGTGATGGATCTCGGCGATTAGCGGCAAGGCCGCTTATTGAAAACAAACGAGGAACGCTGCTACACCTACGGGGTTGAATATCTAGGAACTATAAAGGCCGGTTCTCACATGCAGCGAAGCGCTGATGTGGCGCTCCTCACGTGCCATCAGCTACTTATCGTATGCCATGAGCAAAAGTTTTGACGGTGCGATACAAAGCTGGTGAACACTGTCGTCAGCACGCGCTTAGCGCGAGGTTACCGCTATGCTTGTAGCGCTCGGCTGCATGTGTGAACGGGACTTAATCAGACCGTACTCGGTTTCACCTTATATCTAGTAAACCCAAGGCTGCCAGCGCGAGCTCGTAGTTTCAATACTCCGTTTCACCTTATGTTGTACCGCAGCGAAGGCTAAAAGCGCGAGCTCATAGCGTTGGCAGCTGCCCTTGGAGCACGAGAGCTTGTGCCGCTAAGATGTGCCCTAGAGCAAGGAGCTCGCACGTGTAGCCTTCCCTGCGGTACAACACAAGGTGAAACAGAGTATAGGTATTTTTAATGCCTGACCGCAGGTGCGACAAATGCGATTACCACAGCAACTTTTTGCCCCTGCAGTGTTCTTATGCGCTCTATACTAGCAGGGGTGTAATTTGATGGGCAGTAGTGCTAAAGCTACGATCCCACGAGCAGACACGCTTCAATACGCGTGCACTCATTCGCGCAAGGAATGAAGCCGTCATTTCTGCATGAACACGTTCGGTGTTTTGACTGCAATGCTAGATAGGCGTGTACAGAAATAATCTCAATTTCAGCGAATAGTGCCATTTTTGGAGTTGTTAAGGTAGTCCATGTTGGGCATGACCACGAGTTGCCCCCTTGAAGCCCCCATCTTCGTAAACTTGGTCTTTGCAGAGCTGAGGTGGGCCCACGGAAGTTTTAATGTTTAGTCCACTCTGGCGCGCCCACGCTTCACCGCCGTGGAGTCCTTATATTGGATTTGATCCCTGTAGAATCGAGGTGGGTCGCATGCGAGTTTCTGACGGGCAACCCAGGTCGGGCATGCCCACGCTTCACCACCATTGAGCCCACATCATCGCAACTTGGCCCCCTTATGAATGAGGTGGAAGCCACGGAGTTCTTAGATAGGCAGCCGAAGTTGGGCATGTGCGCCCTCTGAGGCCCTAGAACCCCCTTCATCGCAAACTCGTCTGCCCCCTCTCTGGACCATTGTAGGACTCACGGGGGTTTTAAATCAGCAGCACAACTTGGGCACGCCCACGCTTAGCTGCCGTTGAGCCCACATCATAGCATTAGGCCCCGTAGATATGAGGTGTGTCCCACGGGGATTTACAGGGGCAGCTAAGTCGCGCATGCTTAGGTGCCTTGGAGCCTACATCATCGCAACTTGAGCGCCGCATGGCCGAGGTGGGACACACATGTGTTTTACGTGGACAGCCCAACTCATGCGTGCGCCACGCTTTGCCCGTTATCTTCATCAACTCTTCCCTCGCGCTGCCGAGGTGGGAACGACGGAGGTATTGCGCGGGCAGCCCAAATATGGGGGTTCCTCCAATAGCTGAAGTTGGACCACGACGGCATTGCATTTGCAGCCGAAGTTGGGCATGCCCACGTTGTGTCCAGCTTTGCCCTTGCATATTCGAGGTGTGACCCATCGGGGCACTGCGTGGGCCGCCCACATTGGGAATGCCTGCGCGGCGCCTATGTTGGACCAACGTAGGTTTCTTAGGGGCTGCCCGAGTCCCCAGTGCCCACGTGGGCCCCATGTGGGCCCCACCTCTTGTGCTACCTGGCATAGTATCAAGCGAGGCTTGCATATAATATCTTCCGAATATTTTACATTTTGACGCCACCTGCTGTTCACAGATTGGCTATATCTGCAGGGTGATTCAAGGAGAGGCCAGGCTCTTTAAATCGACCGCAAAATTAGGTTTTTTAACATATCGCACTACGACTTTAGGCAGCGTTGCCCACAGATGGTGATTTTTTTTCGTAAAATTTGCAAAGAGTGAATTTACCCGAGGAAAAAGTAAAGAAAGAAAAAGGCTTAGCCCCTATGGAAACGCAACAACGCCACCGGTCTTCAAACAACACGGCGACGTTTCGAACGGTAGACAAGAGATGGCGCAACGAACACCACCAAGGAACGAGCATACGGCGCCGAGAGCCGGCGTCTTTAGCAGACGGTCTTTTCGACTTAAAAGCGGCGCGCGTTCCGCAGGCCGTGACAGTCGCAGAAACAAAAACAGGCGCGGTAACAACGAGGAACTCCAGTTTCTTGTTTGCTAAAGACGCCTGATCTCGACCTCGTACGCTCGATCGTTGGCGGCAGTTGGCATCGCGACCGCTTGCGCCATCTCTTGTCTCCCGTGCGAAACGGCGCCGCGTTGTTTGAAGACCGGTGGCTTCGCTGAGTTTCCATAGGAGCTAAGCCTTTTTCCTTCTTTACTTTTTCCTCAGGCAAGTTCGCTTTTTGCAAATTTTACAAATAAAATGCACCATCTGTGGGCAACGCTGCACAAAGTCGTAGCGCGGTAGGTTAAGAAACCTAATTTTTCGGTCGATTTAAAGAGCCTGGCCTCTCCTTGAATCACCCTGTATATAAATTGGGTAGAGCAATTGCTTTTCTTAATTGTGGCCTAAAAATGCTGAAGAGTAAAAAAAACTGCGTTGCGTAGTTTGGTTATGTGGTATAAGGGCCTATTCTTGATTATACCTGCACTCCGTGAGACGCTTATAAAAACAATCGTATTCATGTCTTTAAAAAGTGCAGAATTGTGATGAGGTTGAGAGCGGTTTTATCGTGTCTTGTCATGTTTTATCTTGTCTCATTATGTTTTACAGAAATTTGCTTCTCGCCCGTTCTTAAACCAGTACGGCCAAATTTCAAGAATATTTTAATATTATTTTTGTGAACTACTTCAAACAGTAATTACACTTTACTTTGGCCATCAACGATTAGAACATACTACCAGACGACATTGTTAACATAACTGACACACGTAAATTTGCGGCGTCTCTAACCGCTTTCATTTCTGCTTTATCCGACAAGTTACTTATTTCACTGTATTAGGATCGCGTGCAAAATTGCTTGGTTTAAAAAAATGTGTCGCTTCCTTGTGCAAATTTACGAAGAGGGAAACAGCGCCAAAATTACGAAGTACAAAAAAAACGAGGAACACACAGACAAAGCACTTGGTTTGTGTGTTCCTCGTCCCCCTTCCTCCGTACTTTTGGCGATATTTCCTTCGTTGTGACTATGCACAACGAACTCGCCTAATTTTCAACAGTGCTACAATTCTTGCTTCACCTAATATACCAGAGTTGTGAGTGCGCCCCTGTCTGTGTTCTGTGTTCCTTCCTCGTTTGTCCTCGTCTCTTTGTGCGCGATGTTTAACCATGTTCAACGATTACCAACTCGCCCAGCTTACTACTCTGCAAGAATTCATATCTTCTACACTGTTTTTTTTATCTGCTCGCCGTGTTTACATCTGGACATCGACTACATCAATACCATCACCGTGTCACGAGTCCAGGCTAGACACTGCTCCTTTGCAGTCAAGAATGGCTGTTTCCCCGTCGAAGTTCTGAGCCTCTGCCAGATTCCAATGTCGGTGCGTTATGCGAAGAGGATCACCAAAATTCTACGCTCAGAAGCCTGGAGCCGTTCGATACTACTGCAAGATTCGCTAAAGGTATGGTGCTATACCGTCACCAGGGACCATAGAGCGGCGTCTCGGTTGCTGGAGAAGTGCCTAGAAAAGGCTGCGCTGAGCACCGAGTTCCTGTGGCAACGTGTCAGAGTGTCAATTGTGGCTACAAAAGAAAAGAAGAATGGAATGGTCCGCAGGGAACGTTGTGCTGTTGGGGGACGCCTCAGCGATAGCGGACGTGTTGAAGGTCCTTAAGAGAGGCCCAAAGTTCGCCCCTGAAGCGGTGTTAAAGGCTGAAAACTGTGGTCTACGGTTAGGAATGTTTCTTCCAGAAACAGATGCATTTTGGAGGGAGTCGTGTCCTTGCCCAGGGTGCCCAGTGCTCACAACAATGGGTCTAATGTGTGTAAGGTTGTCTCTTACTGTTTGGAGTAAGGGTTAAAGCTAATGCTTACTGACAAGGAAGGAGCTTTTGCCTTAGTGCCTGAAGGTGTCTTTTCAGAGAAAGCGGGAGGTGCGATTCGTAGAACTTTAAAGTGGTTGAGAAAGAGTTTTAATAAGGCTAAACAGAGGGCTATCCAGTTGTTTAAAGATTTGAATCTTGATAGGTTTAGGGCCTCAATCCAGAGGGAAAAAGGTCTCCACCTGATGCCATTTAGGGCCATTGTGACTCAAAAGGGTGCTTGGCAGATACATCTGGCGTCTTTTTTGTAGAGCCACCTTACATCCCTCGAGATACAAGACCCTTTTAGGGTGCGTAGTTCGATAAGTGTGGTCCAGTTTCTGACAGCCGAGAACCCCGGCTCATGTGACGCCGTCTCTTTTGACGTTGAAGATCTGTTTTGTGCTATTCCGCACCAGGAGTTATTGGGGCGGTTCAAGAAAGTATTGAGTCATCTGGGCGGGTCTTTGCAGAACGCATCTGGGGTTAGCGTTAAAAATTTCTTGGAATTGTTGTGTTTTTATCTTAGGTGTATGTATGTTGTGCATGATGACACACTGCTTTTGCAGAAGCAGGGTGTATGTATTGGGGCTAGCGTTGCTCCAGTTTGAGTCACATCTTTCTTTCTATTTGCGATAGACCTATCGAAGTCGGTCAAGGAAGAGAGATGATCCGTAGTTTTAGATACGTCGACGATTATCTGGTTTTATTTAGGAAAGCATCTGGTGAAAGTAAGGATAAGTGCATCAAAACCGTGTTGCGTGCGTTCAAATCCAACTTATGTAGTTTGAATATTACAATGAAAAATTCAGTAGACGGAAGGCTACAGTTTTTAAATATTAATCTTAGCTTTAATGAGCATCATGTGTGCTGGCGGTACTGACCGAGGACAGAACAGGTGTGCTGCATTTTGACGCTAGCCACTCGGAGGTTGAAATGAGAGGAATTGGGAGAGGTTGTATGCAGGCGCCCCTAGTGAGGTGTTACCCCCCCCCCCCCCCCCCCCCCCCCAGATGCTGGCTAGTTTTTGCAACCAGGCCGACAGGCTCACACAGAGAGGGTACCCTAGGGATGTCCTTGTCGGTTTGGTGGAGAGCCTGTTGAAACGTCTTCGACGCCCTAAGTACCAATCTGGGAAGAAACCAAACGTGAGCCCGGTGGCTCTTCCTTATATACATAAGGTTACGCACAGACTCAAAAAGGTAGCACAGCGTCATGGAGTCCCCGTGGCGTTCTCTGCGCTTTTAAAACTGGGGCGTCTATGTTCTGAGGTTGAGAGGGGTCGTCCGGAAAAACTCGGCTGTGGTAAGAAGCACAACAAGGAGTTTGTGCCGTGCGCGGTCGGCGTGGTGTACAAGATTGAGTTGTCCTGTGGGAGAGTGTACTTTAGCCGATCAGGGAGGTTTATCAATGATAGGCTCAGAGAACACGCACTTTCGACAAGATCTTCACCTTCGTGTAATTTGGCCATTCATTCTGATAGATGTAGGTGCTCCCCTCTTTTGTAAAAGTCGACGATTGTTGCTCGGCACAGTCAGCAGGTGACTCGTGAAATATTCGAGGCTTATTACATTTCGAAGTATAAGGATGAGTGCGGCAGCGCTCCCTCAATTGCACCCTTCAATAAGGATATCATGTTCTTGGACAGCTGTGACACCTGCCCTTAGGCGATGGTCCGATGTATCCTTGTCTGTGTTTTTAGGCCGGTAGGTGGTTTCGAAAAAATACAGCGCTCGGTCTGTGTGTTCCTCGTTTTTGTCTTCTGTACTTTGGCCGCTGTTTCCTTCTTCGTAACTATGCATAACCAACTCGTCAAATTATCAATGGTCTTTGTAATATGCCCGTAAGGGTTTTTGAGGACAATAAACAATGATTATGGTGATGATGATGATTTAACACACTTTCTAGGCTGGTGTCTATTGGAGTTACGACGCAGGAGCGTACGTTTGTATTTTGTTATATATTATTTATAACAAAGCTTCTAGTAGTAACAGTGTGTCGTATGGCTTAACATCGAATTACTTTTTCGAAAAGGTCTTTTACACAAAATTTGTGAATAAAAGACCAGGATACAGCTCTGTGCAAATTTAATTTTTGTGAAAAGTGAAGGACTAGAAATGGCGTAATAATGTTGCGGATTGCGACGAAAATGCTTAGAAGTTGTTTTTATTGTGTTTCCCCGGTGATAAAGCCGTATCGGTGCTGCAGGAGCCAGATGAATAAAGTAGAGAAAACTGCGAAAGTACGTCGGTGATTACCCCGATCTCGCCCACAAGGAAGGGCAAGCTAGGCGCGCCCTGCTGAATAGAAAAGAATGCCCCCGATCAGTTTTCTCCAATTGAACCCTTGAAGTATAAATAACAGATCTTGCTTTCGGGGTAAGAGAGAAGTGGGCACGGCAGCGCCCAAGCGATGCAGCCACGAATGCTTTTTTTTGTCTTTCTCGTGCTGGTGCGTAGAAATGTATCATCACTTAAGAGTGACCACGCGTTTCTGCTGGTACTGCCTTGCCCGCAGGCAGTGGCGTACCAACTTCCTTTTGAGTGTGAGTGTGCTTCTGCCCCCCCCCCCCCCCCCCCTTCAGGGCCGGAGGGCAGTGCCCTTGGTATTCCTGGTGCGCCGCCGGCCGGTGTTTTTTGCCCTGTCCATTGACGTCTGATTCACGGGGGGAGAGGGGGGGGGGCAAAACACATGCCTTGCCCCCTCCCTCGCCCACCTCTGAGAATGGGGGGGAAAGGACAAGCGCCCCCCCCCCCCCCGGTTGGTACGCTCATGCCCGCAGGTGTTGCGTGATTCCGCCTCGGCGTGCTTTGACGTTTTGCGTCTCATGGTGTTACTGCTGAGTGGGGACGAAACCAACGGTTGCGGAACAGCTGAAAGAAATCCTAGATAATAAAAAACAGTCGTATCGAGACTCTCATCGATGAAAGAAAGTCTCAATAAGCACATCTCTGATTCAGGAAAACGTTTGGTTGAAATTGAACAAAAAATGGAGGCATTTTCCAAAAGTGCGACAATAATTGTTTGATGTACCACAAAAGTTAAGGAGTTGAAGCAGAAAATAGTATAGTTGACAGATAAAGTTGACGATTGGAAAAACCGCACCAGGAGAAACAACGTAATTTTGTGCGGTGTGAGCTGACGCAAGGAAGAAACCGATGCGTCACTTAAAGAATCTGAGGCCAGATTCACGAAACGATCTTACGCCAAAAATGTGCGTAAGACAAAACTTAAGAACAAATCTGTATTCACGAAACGAAATTTTCGTAAGTTTTGCGCAGGTTACGACGAAATCCTACGACAGCTCCGGAGCTGTCTTACGCACTTCTTACGATCAAATCAGCATGGCCGACAGCGTCGCTCAGTTGGTCGCGACAACCAACGGATGTTTATTTTTCTACGTGCGCTTCTCACGCGTCCCGACTTCAAGCAGCAAGCAACAAGTAAAAAGTACTTGAAACAGACCACGACGAACAAACAAGAACGCTGGATCCACAGACACCCGGGAAAAACTCCTCCAAGGGCCACGAGTACGGACTCCGACCGATCGGCAGATAGGCCTAGCAGGCACTCCGACTCGGCGCAGCGATGATCTGACGGTCCTTGGCGAAGACCGTCTGCCCACGACCGGCTGGCGTGCTGAATGGAATATGCCCGCGCGACCCTTGTGAACCCTTCCCGTATATAGTTTGATCGCTGACCTCAATTCTAGATTAAGAGGTCAATCTCTTCCTCTTGTCATCTCCTTGTTTTCCGAGGCAACGGTGACGAACGCTGTCGTCGAAAAGGGGCTCTCATCGATTCTATCTCTGTTTTGTGTGATATCAAGCTCAAATAAACGCCGTATGGATTACCTTCGCAACATGGTATGTACACTTTGTTATTAGTATTCCATTTTATTCTGACACGACTGCACCTCACAGTCGATCGCTGTAACAGTTCGTGGGTCGCAATGCCGGTCCAACCTTTCTTCACCGGGTGTCACGTCAGCATCGAGTTGCAATTGTAAAGGGTCGGTCCCGAAGCGCTTATCAATTCACGGTCCAACAGCGCAAATCCAGCACTTCGATCAAACGCGCGCGTCCGTTCCGTAGTGTGAACAGGCATTTACGTGGTTCTTGCTTACACTGTTCTAGTTCAAACGTATCTTTTTTAACGTCGGCTCGCTCCTGCATCTCCGAGGCCGCAAAAAACGCCGCGGCAATTTGTTCCCATCTACGTCGCTCTGCAACCGACTGCGGGCCGTCTTTTACCAACGATGACAGTCGTGTTGACTTGGTAGCGATGGAGTTCGTGGCAGTCAATGGGGATGGTTACGCATCCCGGACTCGGCATTCAGGCGACTTTAAATCGTGTTAGCGTCGACATGTCACTGCACGGATACGAACCCCACACCAGCTGTGGCAGAAAGGCCGCCTGTGTTTGTTATGAAAAATCCACGTGCTCCGAACGGCTCCGAACGGCTCCGAACAAATGCCGAGCTCTCCGATTGGTTGTTCGTGCTGCCGAAGACGCCGTCGCCATAGCAACAGCACCGGTAAGTTTTAGTGTTTCCCTACGACAACGTCGCTTTCCTCCTCTCACATAAGAACGCGTTCGTAAATACCGATTTCTCCTCTTCTTACGATGTTCTTAACTTACGAACTTCTTAGCTAAGTTGTCGTAAACTAAGAAGCTCTTCGTGAATCTGGCCTCTGTTCTGAAGGGAATACTTGAGGATAAGCTGGGAGTTAAATCAACGAGCGTGAGACGTATTCACAGACTTCGAAGGAAAGCTCCTAACCAATCCCGATCTGTGATTTTAAGATTGTATATCAATCAGAAACTAGACATTCTGAAAAACGCGAGGAAGCTAAAGGGAACTACCACTTCCATGTGAGATGATTTCTCTAAACGAGTATAAATGTGCAGAAAGCAGTTGTGAATGACGGTGGCGGATTCAAGGAGATTGGAGGACAAGGTGTCCTTATGACATGATAAGCTGGTCGTAAATAACGAAACATACAGTTGGGATATGAAACAAATGCGCAGAGTGCAGGTTACCGGAGTACAGGAGGAGGATGAAAATTGACGTCGGAGAAGAAATTGCCGAGTGTTCAAATTGATTAATTTAAATGCTAGGAGTGTAGCAAACAAAGTAGATGATGTAGAGCAAATACTATTGGTCCACTCCCCTGATCTTATGATAGTTGCAGAGACCTGCCCAAGCAGCACGAATTTTGGCCAAGCAATGGCCAATGAGTGGCCAAAGAGTGGCCATTCATTGGCCAAGTGTTTGGCCGACGGCTGATGGCCAGTGGCCATGGGCCAACGGCCAGTGAAAGGCCAGTCATCGACCAATGGCTGGCCATTGTCTGGCCACTGGCCCAAGGACCATTTCCAGCCATCGGCCAATGCTTGGCCAACTCTGTGCTGCTTGGGTGGTTAAATTCTAACATACTAAATTTGGAACATTTCCCTCCTGATTACAACATGTTAAGAAAGGACAGAGGAGGAGGAGTGGCGATCTTTTACCGGCAGGGGATATGTTGTAAGCAACTTTTTTGCATCTCTAACTTGGAGTGTTTACTGTGTGAGGTAGCTATACATAATGTCTTAAATGTAATTTGTGCAGTCTACAGACAGCCAAATTCCCCATTAATTTTCATACCACTTCTTGGGGAAATGCTCGTTCACTATACAAACTTCAATGGAAATTTCATACGAGCCGGAGACTTCAACCTACCAAATATAGACTGATCTGATATGACAGTTGTAAATGTGTATCGTGTTTATGGGGATGCTCTTCTGGATGTTTCTTTCTCCCACAATGTAACCCAAGTCGTTGAAGAGTTCACACGAAGTCAAGTCAATACTCGATCTCGTGTTATTAAATGATAAGCTACACGATCTTCCTTATCCATCTAGAATTCATGAGGGTATTCCTTACCACAAAAAGGTAGAGGCTACCATACCGGTTAAGAATAACAAATTTCTAAAATAAAACATATTAGAGTACCAAATTACAAAAGGGCTGATGATGTTTCCGTAATGGACCATTTGGAATTGCCACGTGCGAGATTTGCTAGCTATGCCGATACTTGTGGTGCGGACCTAGATCAAATGTGGTTGTACACTGTAGACACTGTGAAGAACACTTGTATCCAGAATTATGTGCCTTTTAGAAATAATAAAAAGTAATGTAAAAACTCTTCGGATTAGTAGAAGTATTCTTTATCTGAAGCGAAACATTATCCCAGGAAAAAAAATTAAGCGACATCATGCTGTGCATGCTCCTGATGGAACAACTTTCAGCTTAAGTGCCCAACAAAAAAGAAATGATAGCTGAGTCAAAACAATATTTCTCTAACATAACATTGAGATCATTCCTATCACATGCATCACAAACATTTTAGCACCATCTCTCAACTTCAAAGGCCGCCTCGGTGGCTCCGAGGCGAGAGCGCCGGCCTACGGATCCCCAGGTGGCGGGTTCGAATCCCGACCGAGGTGCCCGCAATATGACGGAGGCTTATTGCGGAGAAGGCGCCGTGTAACCGAGCTTTCGGTTGCACGTCAAAAGATCCCCAGGTGGTCCAAATTAATCCTCAGTCCTCCGCTGGGGCGTGCCAGATGCCCGTCGTAGGTTTGGCACGTAAAACCCCCAAATTTTTTTTTTCAACTTCAAAGCGGGAATTGTTAATAACAACTATAACAACTTTAACGCATTTTTCGAATCGATATTTACCATGGATAACGGACGTCTCCGAGAGATAGCCCCCGACATATCTCCCGGCATCGGCAACGTACTGATTTCGGAGGAGAGAATTTTTCATTTCTTAAAGAACGTTTATCCAAAGAAATGCCCTGGTGCTAATTCCATTCATAATGAGTTTCTGAAACGTTAAGCAGAGTGGAGTAAGAAGTATATATTCATAATATTTAAGGTGACTTTGCGTTACGGGGTGCTACCAAATAAATGAATAATTCAGAAAATTATTCCTATTCACAAATCGGGAGGTAGAAACAACCCATCGAACTACAGGCCTGTATCTAGCACGTGTTGCAAGCTTCTCGAACACATAATATTTTCACAGGTGATCCAATATCTTAATGACCATAATATTGTTACTCCAATCCAGCACAGTTTTAGAAGATCATTATTTACGAGTACTCAGTTCATCGAACTAGCTCATGAGCTTTCAAATAATAATCAATTACTAAGTGGGTGCCCTCTTATTCGTCTAATAGAAGGCAACATGTATATCTTACTGACAAGATTTCCTCGCTACTACCAGTAACATTAGCGGTACCACAGGGTTCATTGTTGGGGCCGCGTTTTTCTAAATTTTTATCATAATTTTTATCAATGATAGCGTTAAGGACATTCATGTTCCGGTTAAATTATTCGCTGATGACTGTGTTATTTACTCTCAAATAAAATCACCCCAATATAAGGTAATGCTCAATGAGACATTAACAAAAATTGGGGAATGGTCAGGCAAATGGCAATTGGAAATAGACTACGATAAAACAGTTCCGATGTCAATAACCTGGAAACAATTTTTTTTTAAATATAGCTATTCAATAAATGCGAATCCATTCAAATTATTAGGCCACTATATGTACCTTGGAGTGAAAATAACTAGTAAACTACTTTCTAACCAGCATATAGATGACATAGCTAATAAGGTGAAGCAAAAATTGGTTACACTTAGACACATTAAATTCGCGGATAGCGAAACAAAAAAGTCTGCTTACCAATGACTCGTACAACCTATGCCGGATTACGCTCGCACAGGTTGGTCCGGCTAAACTAAATCATGCTAGAACTATTAAACAATACAGAATTAAGCACGATGTCTTCAATTATTATATTTTCCCACGGGCAATCAACGAATAAAATTCTTTGTCTAACGAAATGCTAACCCTTCCGTCACTGGATATTTTTGTTGAGGCAGTCGCTTCTGCCACGAGAAGGTGCTCGTAAGAATATCACAAAAAAACAATATGTAACCACCCTTGCAATGGCTCACAGACGTGAGCCGTGGTATTCTTTAAAGAAAATTAAAGAAAACAATAAGATTGCTAGCAGGGGATCAAGCCTTACCATACAATGCCTTCTTCTTAGGCGACACACAGAAGAAGCAGCGCCCGCCTTTCAAGGCCCTACTGAATTTCCTCAAGGACACAGACCTCAAGCACCGTCTGCAAACACCATCAACATACCACGACTCGCCGGCCGAAAGCTCTTTATTTGCCCTTTGTAGGGCTTGTCTCCTGCCCATGCCAGCGGCTGTACTGCTGGGCTTACTAGGAACGATAAACAACTACGAGTTACTACTACTGGGGTAAGAAATTTAATCCCCCTCCCTTGTTGTTCACCTTTCGATTTTTGAAGTAGTGAGCACGATTGATAGTGGGGGAATGGGAAGGTTCGGTGCCGTGTCTTTTGTGGAGAGAGGTGATGTGAAGAAGAGTTCTTTTTCCTTCCTTCTTCTTTCAACCCTATATAAAGGGTTCTCTCCTCAATAAAACTTTAGCTGCGTTTGAGACGTTCTCCTTCTCTTCCTTGTCGTCGTCTGTCATTACCTCAGTCTCCGGTTTTTCACTAAAATGAATGTGTTCGGTGCAAGCCTGGCGTGGTTGGTGGGACTTGCCTTTCGTCACACGTCGAAGGAGTCGGCTACTTTTTTGACATTAAGCTCGAATAAACGCCGTATGAATTGCCTACGTATTGTGTGGTACGTACACTTTATTTCTTGAGTAGGTGCCCTTTATTCATTTTGGCAGTAAAAACGTCACAGGCCGAGCTAGCACAGCTATCTTGGGTGCCCGGCCAACCCCGCAGTAGCATATATTGGCAACGCAGTTAGGCTCACCGCATCTACATCTGACTTGGTCGCATCATATACGGTGTCGATAGCTTTTAGCAGTTTACGCAACTGCCAAAGTTGATCGAACTGAGGCGGGTCACGGTGTTTCTACGTGCAAAGATGATCGAGGCTGCGCAGTGATGATTTCTTGGATGATTTTTTTACTTCAACGCTAGGACTACTGAGCTTTGGCAGCCTCACTAACGACGGATAACAAAGGTCGCCGACGTTAAGTTAGCGTGGCATTGCGATTGGTTGCCTCTTCGCGGTTCACGAAAGCAGTTTGGAGATATTAATTCCTAAGGCCTACTTCAGACGGTGCAACTTTCCCGGACAATTTTGGTGCTGCTGCAGAGTTGCTCCCTAGCCTGCCCTAGATTTCGGAGCGCGACAAGAATTGTACGGATCGCGTCCGGCTCGAAACGGA
This sequence comes from Ixodes scapularis, assembly GCF_016920785.2. Classification (NCBI taxonomy): domain Eukaryota; kingdom Metazoa; phylum Arthropoda; class Arachnida; order Ixodida; family Ixodidae; genus Ixodes; species Ixodes scapularis. The sequence goes on along the minus strand of NW_024609868.1, from coordinate 161,266,342 downwards.
CGAGCAGCTTCTACTAGTGGGAAACGTTTGAAGCGGCTGCAGCCAATTATGGCCCTGTCACACTGAGGCAACAGTTGGACAACTCTATCCGACAACACGGGGAAGTCGTGTTGCCGGCGACTCTGTCACATCGCGGCAACAACAGTCGGGCAACATGTTGCTGCCGCCCGACAACTGTGTTGCGCGATTTGTTGTACGGCAACCCTGTCACACCGCGCTGACGGCGAGAACAACACGGGGAACACTCCGCCATCTTGATTGTTTACCTTCGTTCGTGTGCGGCGCGGAATCGCTGGAAGTGTGACTCCACAAAGTGCTAGTGCGTTCGAAGGGCCGGGAATTACCACAGTACGACATCAACCTGTGACTGTGAGTAGAAAACTTTACACGGGGAGTACTTTCCGCTCTTTATTTTATTGAAATGTTCTTCATTCGCTGACAAAGCAGATAGCCCTAACCGAGGAAAGTGACATCCCTGATATACGTTCGGTATTTACGCCACCTTATCAAGTGTTTCTGTCCGGTTCTTTCATGCAATTCCTATTTCTACTGTAAAATTGCGTTAGCACCCGCAGTACCCCAAAGCGTCTTTCGTAATGGAGTGTTGAGCTGACCTGACAGTGCTTCAAAACTACGACACCGACGCCATCGGCCTTCATAACAATCGGTGTAATCAATATTTTTCAACGCTGTCTACTTGCGTACCGCCTGCTATGTGATCGCTTCATTCCCCCAAAACGTCCATGGTATTTTTAAAACAAATGAGGTGTCTGGTAGCGTCTGTTTCTAAGTTCCAAGCATCAACAGTCATGATCAGAGTGGTCGTTTTATGCTTCGATTTTTTTATCTTTGGTTTCCTGGATTATTTTTATTATACTTTATAAGCGGGTGAGTACGCATGCCATTTTATTTGACTATCAGTAATGTGAGCTGGTCTCTCGGGGGTTCTAATTTCAAAACCAGTCTGAACGTTCACGACCGCAGCTGTGACCATTCGAAAATCGCTCTCCGTAACTAAGCAGCAAAAACATTAATCGAAAATATTTTAGCTGAACGCCAGCCCTAAATATTGTTAAATAACGTTTTCCAGGCCTTTGTTCGAGCAAGACTTTATTGATAGGGGACTAGCTCTACCATCGAAGCTATCTATGTTGTCGTGCTGCCGGCCTGAAATTGGCTCAGCCAGCGATCAGGGCAACACACGTTGTCCAACACAAGTTGCTACTCTTTTTGTAGCCGAAAGCTGTCATAACGAGGCAACATTTAGTTGTCGTCAATGTTGTCGAGCTGTTGCCGCGATGTGACAGGTTTGTCGGACAACACGGGGAGCGAGCAACAAGTTGCCCGACTGTCGGATAACGTGTTGTGTTGCTGTTGCCGTCGTGTTGCCTCAGTGTGACAGGGCCTTTAGGGACGCGATATTTGCACGTGACACCTGTGTGGTGGTGGTAACGACAACTAAGGACTTTGTTCCGGTTTGAAATCATTTTGGAAATGAACAGTCAGTATTCTGAACGTAATATAAATATATCAGAAAAAGTTTATAGAGCGTAACTGTGTGTCTAAGTAGTGCAAGAAAAATAAGATTAGTGTTGATGATTGAAAAACGTAGCATTCGGTTGATGCATGGGAACGCGGGCGGCCAGGGTTGCTGGTGTTCGGAGTCATGTCTGTGTGATTAATTGCACCATTTGAACGGGGCCTAAGCGGTTGGCAAACACGCGTCTCAACCGCGCAACCAACTTGGCGGTCAAAAACGCACGAAACCACTTCGTGGTTGGCACTCTGCTTCCAGTGTGAACGGGCCATTGTTGAGGGTTTCTTCATGAGCGAGTGAGTTCTCGCTATTTTAAATGTGGAAATTTATATAGCGAGAACGTTTTATAGGAAAAACCGATAACCTTTGTTGTACTATAAAACGCGTAGCAGGTAATTGTATACTAATTCTTAAATTTGCAAAAAGAGCTACCAATTTCTACAACTAGGATTGATAAAGTACTAAAGGTGTGTGTACCGCTTATTTTGGCATAGGTTGGAAAGTGTATGAAAAGGCTAAAGTTCACCGCAGCTGCGCTAACGTTTTCATATACGTTGAAAAAACTCAATCACGCAAATTAATTTAATGGTTAGCCTAAATCTAGATTATTTTAACATGTCCACACTTTATACATTATTGCCTAATAAAATGCTCGAATTTTCACACCTAAGCAAGTTTCCTACATAGTTTATCGGCAAAGTTTATTGTGAACCATTATAAATTCACTACTTATTTTACCAATTCAGCGAGTTAGAAGTAAAATTAAGTTCATTTAAGTCACTTCAGCGTCTGTGAGGAATGTGAAAAAAGACGTGGAAGCTTTAAAACATTTAACTGTCTGACCATCCCTTCACCTTTCCAAACTCTCCCAGATGAATTAAAAGAGCTTACATAGCACTTTACTCTATATATGGTAAGACTTTGACATACCTGATATGTGACATGGCCTGGCGAGAGCTTTGGGCAGCGTGTGCAGAAGCGAGAACAAGCTGGAGACGGATTGCACCGAGCACGCATCGGCGAGACCACTACGACGGGCGCACTTTGTGCCACGAACGCGGAAGGTCTCACGCCACAGGAGGGTCGGGATTCGTGTAAATGAACAGCTTCGTGATTCACCGCCAAAATGGCCGAAGAACAGCCGGCCACTTGGCGCAAATGCACTGGCAAACAGAGAGGGAAAGCACCTCTCGTAGCGAATGCCCACTCGCTGCTCACTGTCACACGTCTCTGGGAGCATCGTGATATGGACACCCGAACAAGGTGGCACGCTAGGCGGATTGGTCCTTCGCTTTTTAGCTGCTGCTTTCATAGATCTCATGCAGATGATCTTTTCAGGCGATGGGGTTCTTCCTAAAAGGCACACTTTCTGCCGGAACGTTTGCGGCTTAAATTGGTGTTGCTTCTCGTTTGTTCATTCTCAGGACGGCTTTGACAGAAAAGTTCTATCTTCACTTACCTGATCGTATGTAACAAAAATTAAATCTTCGCTTAAGCGAATGCATTCCGTATCTCACGCACAATGTTTATTTTGATATTTCAATGATATAAGGAGAACCTCTGTGAAGGAGTACTTTTCTCTTTACTCAATGACTACAAATGACTACAAATACAATAAAATCCTTTTGAAAAATCTTTGTTGAATGATTATTGGACGATTATTGGACGATTATTGAATGATTAATTAAGGAAGTTGTTTACATGATTTTTTTCTAAACTTCTTTGACCTTTGCTTCCTAGTACCCAAGTTTATCCCAGGGTCGGCGGAAGTCATCCTGAGAAGAGCTTTCTTCGAAAAAATCGGCGGTTCATCCCGCATTACTATGCTTTCTTAAACCAGAATTGCGCCATTAGCACCGGATGCCACAATGCGTGGCAAACGTTCACACACCGTGACGAGATGGAGAAGAAGTGTGAAAACGACAAATCTGATCCGCACAGTTTAAACTTGTCAGGCGGAGAAGGGCGTCGAGTGCCGGGGCGAGCAGTTCTCCGCACTCATCGGGCCCCCAGCGTGGGATGGTGAGCGGACGATGCGAGAGCTCAGCAAACAGGCGCTCTCGTTTCAAGTCGACGCTTGTCCATTGACGCCTCTCATCGCCGCTTCCGCACCTGAAGTCCCCTCGAGACCAACTGGGCAAGCCGCTTGGCGCTGTGTGACCGCCCCCCGCGTCGCAGCCCAGCCGTGTCGGGTTGCGCCCGCTTTCGGGAACAAACAGCGTGTCCCCGCGGTGTGCAAGGATCAATAGGCCATGTTCATTGAGACTTGGCGTCGCTCACGCGGATGGAAACGCCTGCCAATAGACGGAAGCTACTACGGAGTTTTACTGTGAGAGAGGAATCCTATCACTTCCCTTGTTCGTCTCGTTACCCAAGGCTCTGATTGCTCGGTCACACGAACGATTAATTTCACACATTATGTTTTGTATGCCACCCTCTCACACCACCTGCATCAGTTTGGCACAACATAACATAAAGCTATGAAGGGCGGGGTGTTCGCTGTTGCGAACTCGGCGAAGGTCGTGTGAGAGATTGGCATATAAAACAAAATGCGTTAATAAAATCGAGTCAGCTGCGTTTGAGGCGCTTCTGTTTGTCCCCTTTTCGCCCGTTCGTCTCCGGTTTAAAGATTTTGTCTCACGCCAACCGGCTCGCGTGTTTAAAACGTTTTGTAAGCCTATTAACATAAATGAAACGCATTTGAATTTCCATGATCTCCGGAAGTCCACAAGCATGTTGAAATGCTGCAAGAAATCTGCTGAGAAGATAGAATTATAACGCAATTAAGTGCAAAGGTGCAAGCGGGCTGGGCAAGAATGACGAAAATTAAAACCATAACCTTAAAATGTAAGTTGTTCACCCTTGTTGGTGTTAGACTGGTGGCAGTTGATAAAACCCGTTTGTTCTTCTGAGGTCTAAATCTTGGTTAGCTAAGTCGGTAGAGCGGTCGACTGCAAATGTAGAGAGGTCTCTGGTTCGATACCAGGACCAGGCGAATTTTTTTGGCCGCGCACAACTTACCTACCTGTGTTTGGAAATTCGTGTTATCAAGGAAATATTTCTCGTCAAGATAGAATATTGGGTATTCGCGAAAATGATGATCCAGAAAAAACATTACACCATCTTCCCGAGGGGAACCATGAAGTGATGCGGAGCATCGCGGATCGTTGAAGGAGATTAGACTAGAGGAGAGTTGCGCATGCGCGCGCGGTGTGAGTAGAAGCGAACGCACGCGAAGTGCACGCAGCTGGTAGAGAGAGAGAGCGGAGAGAGTAACGCGCAGCTGTTGGAGAGAGAAGCAGGAGAGTTGCGCATGCGTAGTGTGAGTGCGGACTACGACGCCGCGGGACATAGACCCGAGCAAGAGATGCTCCGCATCTAAAACTCGACGCAATCCAAGGATGATTGTGAGGGTGCGGACCCGTAGGTGCCCTAAGTTGCGACGGTTGCCGGTTACGACGATCTTGAACTCTTTGAGGCAATACAGACACCTGGGTACCCGTCTCAACTGAGAAATGCATTTTAGAGCGCAGCTCTTAGTCGCCCGTTCCTGGCTTGAGCGGCGTCGCCGTCGGCGTAACCACGCGTTGCGTTATAGTATGTTTCCTATGATGACGTCACACGTGACGCACGTGTGACGTCACGAGGCTTAGGAGTGACGTCACGTGGGTCTCGAGGGAGGGGGAGGTATAGCAGGAGGAATTTTTTTCCACTAAAATTAACAGAAAAATTTCCCCACTAAATTTAGCGGAAACATTTCCCCGCTAAATTTAGCCAAAAAAAATCCCTGCTAAATATGGCAGGGAATTTTTTGACCTGAACTTAGCAGCAAAATATAGCGGGAAAACTTCCCCGCTAGGTTTAGCGTAAAAAAACTTCCCGTTATATATTTCCGGAAAACATTCTCCACTAATTTTAGCGGAATAATTTCAACGCTAAATTTAGCTGAAGAATTTCCACACTAAATATGGCAGGGAATTGTTTGCGCTGAACTTAGCAGCAAATGTAGCGAAAATGTCCCTCTAAAAGGGAAGGGACCAGGAAAGCGGGAGGGGACCAGGAGTGCGGGAGGGGAGGAGGGGTAGAAAAGGCATACCCGCCCTCCGTACCCTCCCCTGCTCTTCCTCAAGAGCTGAGGTCTGATTCGGCATTACAGGGAGTTGTAAACGTCTTTCATTTCTTGTTTCTTTATCTTGAAGGAAGAGCAGGCAAGGACGACGTTTCAACCGGTCAGACGTACTCCTCGTCGCTAGTATCTGGCTCAGGTGTTTTCCGGTGCTGAACAAGTGCATTTCCGGGTGCGGCTGCCAAATGTACGATGATACCAGCACTAATAATACCAACATAGCAGCACTGCGAGACCTGCTATTTTGGCGGGCTGGTGAATTGGTTCTACTTTACGATGGTGATCATTTAGGGCGAAGAGCACCCAATATTTGTCAGCTGATTGCTTCGACCATTGAGATCCCGAAATCCAAGGGATTTTGAGAAGATTGGGTTACCTGGTACTTCTCTGGACTGCGCGTCGTTGATGCGTCGACGATGCCATTCACCAGATTTGCGAGGTCGTCTGGGGTTGCGCCGTCTGCTGACGCGAGCATCATGCGGACGTGGCTGGGCCGACTCTCCCGAAACAACTGTCGCAGAAGCGAGTCCTCAATAGGAACTTGCCGAGCAAGTGCCTTATCCGGAGCAGTAACCGAGATGGTGTCTTGCCTCCCATCTCTTCTGCAGGCAGGAGTTGTATCAATTCACTGTTCGAAGAGGCTCGTTCCAAACCAGTTCTGCCTTGAGGATATCATCGGTATTAACGGGGGCGGTGCGGTTCCCTCGTGAAAAAAGTAAAGATCCTTCAGACGCTGTTCGGGAATCTATTGGCTGCGCAGGGGCACCCGTTTGTATTGCTGCAACCAGTCTTTGACGCCTTCGTAAATCTCGCCCTGGAAGGTCGTCGGAGTTCGAGGGGCGACAGGCAGGTAAACGACGAAGAAGGCAGCCGAAGGAATTTGCGACAATTGGCTGCTCATCGTCGGCTTTGTTGACTCGTGGGTCTTCTTCGGCAGTAGACCGATCTCCGAGGCAAATCTTGGACAGGGCAGCTTCCTCGAGTTTCGGTCGTTTCCACGGACGGTGTTCTTGAGCCGAGGACTGGGCTTGCGCTGAAAAGCCTCAGAGGGGTACACTTCATAAAATGCGTCACCCCGCACCTCAAAAAAAATTTAAAAAAATATCACGAATGACGGATAATGCCTCAGGAGAAACAGTATGAACTAAGAATTTAATGGGGGTGAACTTGTGCCAGAAGCGAAAAAAAAGAACACTTTTCGAGAAAGCAGCAGCGAGCGTCGAAGGAAGCAGCAGCGAGCGACGGTGCAACGGCGTAACAGCTGGCTATCCCGAGAGAGAATCAGTGAACAAACCGGCAACAGCACACGGCCGTTTATCTACTATGCTCGTCATCTCGAATATTCGACCTCGAATGTTCAGCAAAAAGCTAGGGCGAGACTGGCTAGGCGTCATTCTGGCCTCCCTATGTTTTATGGTCGGGAAAAGAGTATACGCGAATCTTCAAGATGAACACAAAGGCTATCCTCTCGATCATGCAAGGGCAATATGCGATGTCTATCAGTTGCATATATTCGCGAGATGAATTTTAGGGCAATTTTTAAGACGTGTAATTTTCAAATATAAAGGAGCTCACAACAATCGGGGCTTGTAAGTATCCCTACATTTTTCCTCGCTAGTCGGTAGGTGTCCCCAAGAAGAAAAAGAGGATTGAACATGACTTCAAACGAAATCGCTGGATTCTGGGTATGGCCAAGGTATGACCGCATTTTGGTTCATAAAAGAAGTAGTTCCTTCTTCAACTCTCCATCCTTGCTGAGCCGATCTCAATTCGCTGGAGGCGGGTATACTTTTCGAGAGAAGTTTCTTGTTTACCGAGATTTTGGTATCCACAAACCGGCGAAATAAGGGCGCATATTTGTACCGCTGCCACATTCGGCGTCGGTGCTTGAGGCATTGAAAAATATATTTGTTGTGTATTTAAGCACATAAAAAGAGCACTGTCATTGCTGGAGATCAGTAGAGAGGAGCATGATTAATATTTTGATGTCATGCAAAGCTCCAAAGATGCTTATATTGGCAAGGAACGCTTTTTGCACAATGAAGCTACATGGCGATCGTGGCACGACTGGTTTCGAACGACCCATTCGAGGCTTCGAAGATTTGAAAGGACCAAAATGGCGATTGCCATGGCAGCAGAGACCGATCAGCCAATCCCCTTGTGATGATTTGGCCGTCTGTTATCTCTAGAAGATTTCTGTCTAGAACATTTCGGCGTAGTACTTTTGATTTAGACTTTTCGGAGCACGGAGCTTCATATTTGAGTTTCTGCAATGATGACTATGAAAGCGTGGACTATACAGCGAATCGATGGGGAGATCTCGCTCCTTGACGGCATGGCAGGATGATAACTTTTTAATTTTTATGATTGTGGTTTCGTTTCTTATTTTTACTTTGCGCCGAATGCATGCTTGGGAGTGATTTGGTTGTGGCCTGGAAGCAACATATTCAAATGCTGGCGCTACTTGCTGCACAACGAAATAAAAATGACTTGATTTATGAGTTCAGGTTGTAATGTTTTCGCAAGGTATGCAAGTAATAGGTTATCGCGGTTGCAACGAGCACATCAATTTAATAACAACAGACGTACATTGTGTCATTTTTGCGTATCCTCGACGGACCGCAGAAATAATCCGGTGCAACTAACTAGGAAGACCTACATTTTAGCAGGTCTTTGAGCTGTAGTTTGAAGTGCACACAAGCCGGAATATGGTTCATTGACCAGTTTACTTATCCACACACCAGAGCCATATACTAACAATTTAGCTGGAGCTCCTTCAGGCTCCTTAAGGAAACCCACCACACACCAGGAAGCTCTATCTAGCATATTATTATTATTATTATTATTATTATTATTATTATTATTATTATTATTATTATTATTATTATTATTATTATAACGCATTCGGCACATCAAATTTAACAATAATTTTGATGTTTGTGATCCAAAATACCAGATCGAAACACTGCCAGTGTTTTCTCTCAAATGCAGAATCCTTCAGCTGCACCTTAAAGAAGAGCAGTATTTTTTTTTTTTATAACCATTTTCGATTACATTACGTTTCTTTGTATTAATATTACTTCCTCCTTTTTCGTTTTATTTCCTGCAGAAGCGGTCAAATGCACATCCTGGATACTGCATTGATCAACTCGGGCTAATGTACGGCCTCCATGGGACAAGCTGAAGAGTGACAACTTAGAAGAGTGCCTCGGAATGTATAGGCAACTGGCTTGCTTCTATTATCACGTGTCTACAAGGCACATTTACGAAGATGAAGACAAAATACTGCTGAGGAGTACGCTGTCAACGATCACTACAACTAGCAAGGATGGAAACTAGAAAGATCTTATCAAACGAGCGGATACTTGACGCCCTACCTGCAACGTGGTATACCTGCAATGTGGCCCTGGGCTGTAAAAAATAAGACACAGCCTCCCAGCCTTGGGCTATGTGGCCAGCCGTGAAGTCTACACCACATTTATAAGCCTAAGTGGCGAAAAATGCAAGGCCGAATCGACAGCACGAAACAAGTTGGCTACAGTATGCTCGCACAGGAAGACTGAGCTCTCGCATTGAAATTCGTTATAGAAGGGGTTTTTTTTCCTGGTGTAAAGATCGAAAGACATGTATGACGAAACTGTCCAATCCGACGTGCGGACTGCCGGAATGACCTTGGGGGGGCGAGGGTTTTCGTAGCACCGGATAGCGTTGAAAACCCTCGCCTCCGACTGTCGTATTGCCTGGTCGGACGTCGTATCGGACGGTTTCGTCGTACATGTGTTTCGCGCTCAAATTATGTAGAACTCAACTCTTTTGTTCACCAGTTGGTGATGCCCAGCCAGTGCCGACTTGTTACATATCTTATAATGGAACTACTTGCCAAAATAAAGAGACTTCCGACTGTGAAAATTAACATGCGAGTGAGCTCATTTTAAAACACGTGTTGTTGTCACAAGAAAATGCACAAGCATTTTCTTGGGACATGTTTGCAGAAAAATGAATGTTCGCTTTAATGCCTAGAATGCCAAACAAAAGAAATGGAAAGCTGAAACTCTGCAATCAAAGGCACTCGCTGCCAACCGTCACGGATGTGAAGAAGCGAACTCAGACCAAGGAAGAATATGTCTAACGCCTGTGATGATGAACCCATCGTGAGTTTGAGCTGAAGCATGAAGCAAACATTCAACTGAGAAACCTTTGTTGCATGATGACAACAATATTATAAGTGCCAGGCAGCATCTAAAAAAATAGAAAAAAAAGCTAGGGGGTCAAGGCTAAACAAATTAGTTCCTGTCCGGCCTGCAACATGCTTGCGCTTCATCCTTATGCAAAAGCAACTGCTCTCTGAAGTTAGTGAATCTGTGTGTGTGTGTGTGTATGTGCAGATAGTCGGTGTCCTTGTAGCAGTCTCTTAGGTATCTTGTGGTGCTACAGCGTAAATGCCAACATGCTGCACAGATAGTATGTGTCTCGGTGTCACGAAATCTACAGCATCTAAGATGCATGTGTATAAATGTTTTTCAAGACGGATATTTTCAGAACTTGTGGATAACAGGAGGCTCGTTTTGCAGTGTTCAAAGGTGACCAATCTTTTATCTATGACTCTCTTTTGTATTGTAAATGCAAGCAACTTTGAATATGAGGCTCCCATGCCCACTTCTGTTTGTGTACAAAACTTGTTTTTAGCCTCCCTAACTGTGTCGTTTCACAGACTCGGTACTGTCGAAGTACATCAGCGTATGGGGCAACGCTCGGGTATTGCGGTACTTTTTTTTTGCAAATATAAAGTTTTTACATTATGACAGTGCCAAGAAAAAAGTCATAGTTCTTTTTTCGATGTAGTAACCAGATATGTTGCTTGCTGCAGAACCAGTACTATATTTGAACAGGCAGTGTGCATTGAATTGCTGAACCTTTTGCAGGTTTATCACTAGTCTAAGAAAAGTTTGTCAAAATATGTGCAGTACATTTTTCAAACTATGTGCAATACATTTTTCACACCAGCACACCACAATTTTAGAATGCTTTCTACTTGTCAAGGCGATTCGCGTCCCGTTGCTGTTGCATCAGGTGTCCCTTAGGGTAGTGTACTCGGGCCTTTACTGTTTCTAATATATCTCAATGACCTACCATCATCAATTAAATCGACAATTTGACTTTTCGCTGATCCTTGAGTTATTTACCGGAAAATTAATACACTTACAGTAATCACAATATTGTCCAAGACGATTTAGATACGATATCATCATGGCGTTCCTTATGGCAGATGAAATGTCCGTAATTAAGTCCTCCACTAAAACACTAACCCAGTAATCGTTACTTTCCGAACCACTAAAACACTCACTGTTGTACAAGTATTTGGGCGTGTATTTTACAGACTCATTACGATGCTTGATGTGAGGCGCCAAAACAACGAGGACACAAGGAGACAAGAAGACAGGACGAGGCGCTGTCTGCTTCTCTGCTCAATCCATTACGATGGATACAGCAAATAAAAAATACCGCACTAAAAACACTTGGTTTGGGAAAAAGCCATTTGTGTGAGAAAATTCTTGTGTTCAATAAACACATGAATCATACAAGAAATATAATAACCATATAAAAACTATATAAGATGCATAAGAAACTGCTTACAAGTTTCTTATATGTTTTTATATAGTTCTTATATGTTTCTTATAGGGCTTTTATATATCTTGTATGATTAATATGTGTATTGGACACAAACATTCCTCGTACAAATGAGATTTTTCAGTAGGGATGTAGCTCCTATCAAGACAAAACTACTCGCATACAACACATTTATCCTCCCAAGATTAAAATATGCAAGCATAATTTGGAATCCACACCTAAGTTACTTAATCTTGAGGCTCGAATCTTCAGAACAAAGCAGCCAGATTTATATGCAGTGATTAATCATCCGAAACTAGTGTCTCCGCTTTAAAAGCAAGCATAAATCTTCCTAATCTAGAAAGAAGACGAAAAATAGCCCGATTGTGTTTTTTAAAGATTTATATTACTCAGATTCCAATTTTCAATCTGTTTAGTGCTGGGCTGCCAATTTTATATCATCCATATTAGATAATTCCTGCAAGATTAAACCATTTCAGTGCCATACTTACACTTTCCTCTTTTCTTCCTTAGTATTTTTCAACACTGACTGGAACAAACTACCTGACCATATTGTAACTGAGAGATATCCGATTTCATTTAAAAAGAAGTGCATCAATTTGTGTAACTGAACCTTGATTTGTAAAACTGTATCATAACAATAACATGCTAATAAGCGTTCTTTTTTTGTGTGTGTGTGTGTGACATTTTTTTGTTTGTGTCTATTTTTTTAGGTTTAATTACTTTTTTTTCTTTTATTTTTGAATCCCCCCTGATGTAATGCGTCTTTGGATGCCTTTGAGGTGAATAAATTAGATGACACGAGTGCCTCTGCATCATTTATTCAATTGTTACTTTAGTTCATTTTATCTGGTCTTACTACCTCGATTATTGCCATTTCATAGAGGTTCTTTTTTATACAACTCCCATGACGTTCAGAAATAATTACACCACCCAGTTTATCGCTTAAAAAAATAGCAGATCTGTCTCAAGATATCATTTGCTTATATCTCACTGAATAACTGTAGGTTATAATAATTTTCCTGTGTTCTAAAATTGGTTCTTTAAATCATTCGGCGTTTATAGCTCTCATGTTAGCTCATGAAAAATAAATAGTGCGAAAACCCGCGTTCCTACGACGTAAAAGCTACGCGCGAGGCCTTCAGCTCAGCTCTATAGCGCGGCGCTCGTCAGCCTGCTGCCATGACGTCACTGGAGGCGTGTGCTGGCCAGTGTTCTACACGTTCCTTAAAAAAAGGAACGAAAACTCGTTCCTCGTTCCTTCCGATTTTCGGAACGCGTTCCTGTTACAAGTTACATCTCTGAAAAAGGAACTGGTTCCCGTTACGGTTTAAAAAATGGAACGTATCGTTACATATACGTTACATTTGTAGTTTGCTAACTACTATATTTAGTTTAATCAAGCAGAGTTTTTTTATCTATCCCATTAGTAGTCAACATACGAGTTTGTATGTCGTTATGGATGGGCAACAGGAGAAGAATACAAGCGGAGGCAGGGTTTCATTTGTTGATATATTCAAGTTAAAAATCTCAGCTTTTAACCATATACATGTTTGTAGTGGACGATTCAGACAAGCTGAATGTACTTTCACCCAACATTGTACGAGCGTTTTACAGCAACCTGACACGTTTCAATTGAGCAAAGTCCCTTGTTCGAACTTAACAAGAGTTGCTTCTCGATGTTGCTGTCCGCAAGACGAGCAGATCGAGGAGAGGGTTTTTGGAAGGAAGGTCAGTCTTAAAAACTACAAATATTTCTTTGTAAGGTTGGCTTTGTTGTTTATTTTGAAAGTGTGTGTGTGTGTGTGGGGGGGGGGGGGGGGGGGAAAGGGAAGGGACAAAAAAAAACTTTTTTTTTTTTTTGCGGGGAGGAGTATTTTTTAAGTGACCAATGTTCGGGATACAAGGGTGCGTTCGATGTCTGGCAGTCTGTGATCTTGTTGTAACTGTAGGCTTCGTTATGAAAGTTCACAAGTGGCTGTAGTCGGCGTTAGATTTCTGGGTGTATGAGGATTCGTGAAATCAAAGAAAGTAGCTAAACTTGAAACAACCCTCTTTCTTTGTCTTTTCCTACGACTAAACGCCTTGCTTTCTTTACCGCAGTTTCGGGCACTCAAAGAGAATCAATGTCCATCAGCTCTCCTACACCGGAAACTGTTAGCAAGCGAGGACCACACAAAATAATTCACAAGATTAGTAGCCAAAAATGTAACGAGATCCTGCACTTCGTAAAGATATTGTTTTTGTACTTTCAAAATTTACCTGTTCGAAACAAAATAAAAATTTCCCCACTGGACGAAAAAAAGGAACGCCGTTACTTTTTCCGTTCCCGTAAAAATGTAACGCGTTCCCGTTCCAGTTCCAGCGATGCAAAATGGAACGGCGGCGTTCCTTCGTTCCTTCTAAAAGGAACGCGTTCCCGGAACGCCGTTCCTCGGAACGCCGTTCCGTACAACACTGGTGCTGGCCTTTTCCTCTAGGTGGTGCTGGCTCGCCTGGCTTGCCCCCTCCCACTCTAATCTTCCCTTTCCCGTTTTCGGGACTTGAAAAAACGGCGGAGGCCTTAAGCGATGACCGACAGCCAACAGAGCGTGTGAGTGGCTCTCCGGACCCACGTGATGAGCAGAGCAAGGCCGCCGTGGAGGAAGCGAGGCGGAGGGATATTTCCCCTCGACGGCCGGAAGCGGAGCGCGACACAATTTGCCGTAGTCGTGAGTTGTGTAGTATCCTGTATGGACAGGCCTTTACTGCTGCTGCTGCTTGACGACAGTTCGTCGTCAAGTTGCTCGAGCAGCTACCGGCATTCCGGCAATCTTTTGCTAGAAACTCCTGAGCCATTCCTGCCGCTCGTGCGTCGAACGCATGTTAGCGCCGCAATTGTGAAAACGTTTTCGAAACGACCGCGGCGGCCGTGGAAAGGGGATTCCCGGGCAGGTGAATGACGGGAAGGCATCCGCCGATCCCGGAGCAGTGGTCATGTTCCACTGGGGATCCGTAGGCGGCGCGACCCCGTTCGGATCGTGTGCTCCATTCAGGATCTGGTCAACTGATCCCAGCGCGCTCCAAAACGCCCAGTGGATTTCGCCATTAGACGCGCTTTTTCAAAAAAGTCCTCATCGGCGACAACGAGACTTTTGTTGAATGTGGGCGACCTTTTTTATCGACTTTGTGTTTGCGTTGCTCCGTGATGCCCGAGTTGGATTATGTATCAGTCACGGATTCAATAATTTCGCTGTTTTATTCGTAAGGACACTGCACGGATGCTTCTAATAGTAGTTCTGCTACCGCCACAAGAAAGAGCCTTAGTAGAATGTTCCGATATCCTCGATGCTCCCATATCGATACGATGTATGCGCAAAGGAGGCGGAGTATCGTGTATCATTAGCGGAGTCATCGAAACGATCTACTAAAACTCTCTAATCTCCACGCTCCTTCGTGTTTGATTCATGAGTTTTGCTTGGCAAGAAAGCAGTGAATTATATTTAATAATTTGATTTCGGCTGCATAAAAAGGTATAACTTTTGTTTGTGTGTCCAGAACAAGCTGCGTGTAATGATAGTGCTTTAACAAAGTTCTGGGAGGGGTCGAAAACAATTCTAATTTGTCCGTGTATGTGTGCGAGGCGCGCTCCGTGCTGGCAGTTAACGTGAATGCTAATACTACCAATATTGCCGATACGAAGCGGGCGCATAAGAGACGTCTGTCTGTTACAAAGCAGACGCATAAGCGACATCTGACCGATGACTGGCAGACAGTTCGATCTGGGCAGTAGTCGCACGATGTCCCGCCGACACTGGCCAGTGGCAAACGGATTGTGCGCACACAGAAACACGTGCGCAGGCTTCCCCGCAGTGTTCGTCCTGCTGGCACGTGATCCCCCGCCGCGCTGTGAATGGCCAGCGAGGACGCTTCCGCTCCGCCGCTATGCGACGGCGAAACTTTTCAAACTGTGCCGAACCGCACCTTTTACGAAAGAAGGAAAGTGGACTTGGACGGTGCGAACGAACTGAGCGAAAAAGCACAGCGGGAACCGCGCCGCGGCCTAAAAGAAACTTGTCCGGTGTAGTCCAGTCCAAACCACCATTGTCCAAACGAAGGACGGCTTCATGCACCGGGGCAGACTTGTACGTAATCCGTTACATTTATCAGTATTTTCTAAGAGAATAATTACATGATTTACGAAGTAATTGCAAAGAATGCCCTTTCTCATTTACGTAAGGGAATGATTGTGATCCGTTACATTTTCGGTTTCCTCCACGAGATAAAAAGCGGGAATATAAAATACCAACAGACAAATAGTCGTTTAAAAAAAGGTTTCTTTTTAAGGGAGCTTTTTTTACCGAAATCGCATTGTCAACTGGTCTAATCAGATGCGGGAAGCATTTCTCACGTCACCTAAAACCACAATTCGACCCTTTTTCTTTTCTCATCGTGGCTTGGTTTTGGCAATTCGTAACTCGTCAGCTTGCTCGGCAACGACGAAGGGGGAAGCACACTGATAGAAAGAAGCCGACTCTCGGTGAAAACAATAATAGGCAAACTCCCGACGCCATTTCCTTCCGAAAAAGAAAAAAAGAAAAAAAACTGTCAAAGCGCGCACGAGCAGGTGTAGCGGATCTGTGCGCTCCCTTTCTTTTTGTCTCTTCACCCCTTCTCTGCTTTCGAAGACGTGGAGAGGAAACATAATGATCGACCACTCTGCGCTTTCCAAAAGCTGCGGAAAATTAGCAATGCTCTCTTCGCTAATAGTAACTGCGAAACTTTGCATAATGTCACAACAGGAGGGGCTCTTTGTTTTACATTGAATGAACTTGAACAGAGAAATCGACTGCCAATTACGTGACACTAACTGGCATTTTGATTAAAATATATTAAAATATTTAACATCTTTGGGAGATAGGAATGTTTATTTGAATGTCTATTTCACCTAATCTTCTAAACGGTTCAGGTTGCCAACTTTCCCGTCACCCTTTTCGTGTGTCGTGTGTTTCCTTTTACAGTGCCAGTGCACTTTGTCATTAGTAGAGGGAAACTTTCAGCGACGGTGGTACAGCGGTGGGAGAATCGCGCTCTCTAGCTCCTGGATGACCGGCTTCAGAATCAAGGGGCTTGCTTACACCTTCCAGTCGTGCAGGTGTGGGGTAAGACACCTACGTACCTCGTATTTCACAAAAGTAGAATTACTGCCGTCGCTGTGGGGGGAGGCTGCCGTTGCCTGACCTGACATTAAGCTAAACACTGAACTGTGGTACCCCTTAGCAAAAACTAATACGTTTGAAATATACCACATTCTAATTTGAGTGTATTTGAAATACAATTCATAATTGTAAGTACAGGAAAAATATACCGAAAATATAAACTTCTTTTTTTGTTACTTGGTACTAAAATATACTTCTAAAAATCATTTTAAAATACCTTTACATAAACTACATTTGAAGTTCCCTTCATGCGTTTTGAAATATGTAAATACTAAATTAATAGGCACAAAATACCTTTCACATATATTTCTTGAAATATTTAGTTAATTCATGCAAAATATACTCCAACCCTAAAAAAATGGAGCAATCAAGAATACGTGCAGAATACTCTTAAAATACCTGAAAATCGTAAATACTGTTGTGTTATACTCTAAGTACCTTTTGACTGCAATACTTTGGTAGTTTGACTTAAACTACAAAATTATTTAAAAGCTCCCCTTCTGAAGTTCACTTCAAGCAGATATGGAGTACACTGAAGCGCCTAAATACATTTGATTAGATTGGCAATTGAATTTCGCAGCATCGCAATGATAAATCAGCCCAGTTTATGTTATTGTTTCCTTTTTTCTATCAAGAACACACCTGATCAGTTCCTTGCACACCAATCACAAACGGGGTTCGGGAACTACAACCACAACATTTGCTGATGCTGGAAACCTTCAGCAGGTGCTGTGAACAGATACGTTGGGCGTGGTTTTGTTAGCACAATGTTAGTTCACTGAACGTGTATACTCACCATTGTACGTGATGTGAGTAGTGACTTTAATACAGTGACATTAACTACCATAATAAATAGTCGACTACTAAAAGGAAAGGCAAAACAACTACTGTAAAATATTTATTTTTCGCGGGCTCAATATTGCGCGATTTAGGTCAAAGTTGGAGTTTTGGAATAATTCGCAAATTCTAATTTTCGCGACGCGCTGGGATCGCAATATAGATTTTAATGTTTTAACATTTTGCCGGAATTGTTCATGGGACCTATTTTTCGGAATTGTAGGCGATTCGCCAACTTTGCGAGAATTAGGTCCTCACGAAAATAAAGTCGTTTACAGTATTTTAAAGTGAAGAAACTGCCTTGATTCGTTTCGCCCTGAGTGGTACTATGCAGAGAAGCAATAACATGTATTTTATGAGCCGTTTGCGTGGATTATGTTTTAGGGACTGTGCCGAATTGTTATTAGTTGTACCAATGCCTTTTAGTAAGAGATATCGTCCACGAACTTCAAAACACTGTTTCCCCTTTGACAGATTCCCGAGAAGAAGATCGAATACTTGGAGCCTTAATAAGCGCAGAGGTGGTCACCGAAAAAATTATTACCTTCAATATGTAGGCTATATAAGGCTCTAGAGCAGTCAACGGGACTGTGAATGAGCTGTCCAGTGCGTCATGGTGTTTGTGTTTGTGTTCGTTTCTAATGTGGCTTTGTGAGATGTATTTAGTAGTGCCTTCAAATACCACAGGGACACCAATTGCTGACAAAATCGAAAATAAAAAAAAATTGTGTAACCGGTTTTAATGCACAAATGGCATCTTGAGTGTGAAGGAATAATATTTTTGGTATATCTAAAATATTTTTTATTCATATTTATAATGTATTTTGAATACATTACGCGCGTATTTTGAATGCGGCCAAAATAATACAGCATAAATACAAAATGAATATTCGTACTAAATATATTTCAACTTCGTTTGAAGTACGGCCTCTTTTTGCTAAGGTACGGCCGACCCGTGATGCATGCGTTTTCGACGGCATCAACAATCGGAAGGCACGGCATACGTGCGTCTATATCTCCGTTTTAATCAGCATTATCTTTGTTTTCTGAGGGATAACTCGATGTTTTTGCTGGTTATATATAAAACAAAAAGCTCCAGACTTGTATCTACCAACGCCACAACCGAGAAACGACATGTATTCAAAGATAATGGAAGATTGATATAAAACCATAATATATAATTTAATTGTTACGTGTAATTACCGAGTTTCGCTATTTTCCTGTTCCACCGTTCGTCAATATTTTCCGACTAAATTATATTTATTTAATATATCTTCATTTAGATCGATTTATTTTTAGGTTTATCTATCTGTATAACAATCCTAAAGTCTTGCGATTCCAAACTTCGGCTGTAGCAACCGAGCTTTGCGCATTTCACCAGGGCCAGAGAGCTGTTCCCTTTTTCCCAAGAAGCACGCACTGCAGTGCGTCAGAACTTCGTGAGCGCCTCGACTGAAATGGTGTCCAGCACGGCGGCAGACATTTCCGCTTACAAACGGGGCAAGACGTCCGACCAGACTTTCGAGAACCCTGTTGCTCAAGGTCACTGAAGGCGACAATCAGAGCTTCCATGACACTCTCGTGTTTTCTGTCGTATTGTACGACAGTAAGGTAGAAAGTAACCGAATATTTTTTTTTTGTGGCAGCTAACTTTTATGGAATGGTAATTGGTACTGCAGTTAGTTACAACTTAGCCACGTGTCATTGTAATTTCAATTTCTTACTTTATTTAGTAACGTGCACAAATCTGCACCAGGGAAATAAGATCCTAACGTATCTAGAAAGCAGAAAATTATGACAAACCACTGCTGTCGCTACGTTGATTCTGGACGAAATGCGCGATCATTTAGCCGCACGGGTTCTCACTTTGCGTAAGATTCGTGAACTCCGAGCTCGCAATGGTCCGCCTACTGTTGTGTTCGGATAGCAGTTGGTTCTCCCGGGTTTCGGCGCTTTCGGATGCAGCCACCGGAGCTTTCCCACCGCGTCATTGGGAGCGAAAGACTCAAGGGGAAAGTGGAGGAAACGAATAATCGAACCGAGCGGAAGAGGACGGCGGGACCGCGCACCGCGCCGCGGCCTCACAGAACCTATCCACTCCAGTTCAGTCGAAACCACGACCGTCCAAACAAAATACGGCTGCACGCACCAGGTCGAGAAATTCTAACGCATATAAAAGCGTCAATAACACAGTGGTTAGCGTTTTTAGCCTTTGATCTCTTTCGAATGTTCAGGCTCAGTATTCTGTCCGCCAAACAATTTTTTTTTTCGGATTCTGTTTTCTTTTTTAATGCAATTATCGCAAAGGTGCACGGGAGCTGGATATAGTAAAAGATAATCCCCTTCCCCGATTATTGTTATCGTTTATTCATGAGGTTGGTATATTATCCATTTTGATTTTGAGCTGCTCTGCTTTTACTAGCGGCTGTTGTCGAGAAGGAAGAACATCTTATCAAAACTCAAATTGATTTTAAATCATTTCATCGTGGAGGGGGCACTGCATGGAAAAATGCAAACAGAGTGAGGCCGGCGTAGGCAGGATAGCATGGTCCTTTGGCGTTTGCCTCACCTTGTGATAAAGCAAGTCAGCCTGTGTCGTCGTACAGCACTCGAGAGACAACGAAAGTACACCAAAAATCGGAAATCTCACCTCCTCGGATACGGTCCGGTATCCGCAGACCGCTGGGCCTTTGTGAGCGGCGGCTTCGACGCCCGATTCCTCCCGTCGGCCGTCCACGAGCAGTTCTTGGCTGCACTACCAGCGAGTCGCACCGGACGACAAAAGTGCTTTGCAGGAGGGGGACGAATCCCAAACGCCGAGCATGCACACAAAGACGTTAAGAGGGCTTATCGGAGAATGCCCCCTTCTCTCCTCCCGTTCACTCCCCTCACCTGAACCCACCATTTTCCACACCCTGATCGAAAAGAATTACCCGGGAAATAAATACTCTTGCCGAAAAGAGAGGGGATGACGTCACTGCGTCAGCGGCGCCTAAGCGCCCGAGGGAAAGGCCTGCATCTCGCAGCTGTATACAGTTTCTCGAGATGGGGTTGAAGACTTGGGGAGGCTTTCAGGCATTCAGACGGGGCGCCCAGAACGGCAGATAAAACGGCAGGAACTGGCACAGCACGGGGCAAGGCGCGGGTTAAGAGCGTCAGCCAAGAGGAAGAAAGCCCTTCCCGAAGGGGGGACGGGAGAAGCTTTTCACAATCCGTCCGATTTCGTCTTTACGCCGGCTGCATATATTCAGGTGGCACGCGCATTATTCTGGAAAATCTCGCAGCTAGATCGGATTGCGTCCCCCAAGAATCGTCGCTGCGCGCCGGCATTCTTGCCGCGTGTGGTGCGTGCTCGGGTTTGCTGTCGCTCGATGCGTTCTGTCGGTGAAAATGCGAATTAAACCGGGAGGATATCGGGGAGAAAGCGGCGCCTAAGCGCGAGTCTGCAGGCAATTTGCTGGAGGGAGCGCACACGCGACGCCACCCCCGATGCTCCTTTCTTTCGCCCGTCCCGCGCTCTTTCGCGGCATACACCTGCGCCAGAACGTGGGAAGTATCGCCACACCAGGCGTCCTCAGGTCCCGAACGGACCTCTCGATGGTGCCGGCTGCACTTCTCAAATTTAGCGCAGACGCTACTTTCTTTTGAGTAGACTAAGAACAAATACTCGCACCTGACAGTCGAAACCCTGTTACTGGGCTCGCTCAGATAGTGTAATACAAAATTTGCAATCGGCGCCTTGTTCCAGTGGTGCGCAGTGGCGTCACTGGGGCCACCGGCACCCAAGCCGGTGGCTCGCGCCCTTCCCGTTCGTTCGTCGCCCGCCGCGGCACCCCCGGCACTGCACCCGGGGCGGGGCGGAGAAGACACCTCGTGCCGTTTTGTTCTCTGCTCATGTAGACCTGCGATGGGGTTCTTGAGCGTGCACCAAATTTCAACAATGCATGTTGGCAGCGGCGGGATAACGGTACTGGCTTGTAAGATTAATATGTTTATCTGTTAAAACGTCATCAAAATCATAAATCACATGCGTCTTCTTGTATTTGTCACGGTAGCTCTTTACGCCGGCGGTGGGGAATAAAATAATATTGGATGGTTCCTAGATGGCGGCGATTTTGATAGTACTAGCGTAGTCTTTGGTACTAATACGTAGACTCCTTTCATACTAAACAAAGAAGGTATATAATGCTTCTGCAAGCAAATAGAAGCTCTGCCACAAATTGCTTATAAAAAAGTCTGATACGCCTTTTACAACGCTGTGGTTACTTTCCAGACATGTATAGTTGGTGACACGTTAACAATTCATGGGAAACGCCTTCACACACATAAACACTTAAGCAGAGCGAGCGCTGAAGAGGGGGCGGCATTTTCTCCAGAGTTCACACCGCTCAAGTGGAAAGGGGTGCAAAAAGTTTCCCCTGAATTCTTGATCTGTCTCCGGCTGTAGTTGGTGGTTGATTACGTGTTTTTTATGCCGGTTTGCAGACAAGCCGCATCGTTTTGAAGGCAAGCGTACCGCATACTGTAAAACCCTTTATTTTCGCGGCCCCTATTTTTCGCGAATCGGTCACAGATGACATAATCGCGACCACTAAATTTCGCGAATTCCAGACGACTGCATTGAAAATCTTAAGGACCAAAATTTTCGCGCGCCCTTAAATTTCGCGAATTCTTCAATTCGTGAAATTCGCGAAAATTGAGGGCTCGCGAACATTAAGAGTTTTACAGTAATTGTTTTAGAGCGCAGCTCTAAGGTGCCCGTTTGGGGCTTGAGCGGCGTCGGCGTCGGCGCCGCCGTCGCCGTCGCTGTCGGCGTAATTGCGCGGTGCATTATGGGTAAATTTTCCCGAAGGAATTAGAGGTCTTCCTGAAGGACCTCGGGTTCCTTCGGGAGGACATAGGTAGGACCTCGGGCTCCTTCGGGAGGACTTCGGGAGGACCTCGGAGGACCTCGGAGGACCTCGGGTTCCTTCAGAAGGACCTCGGGAGGACCTCGGGTTCCTTCGGGAGGACTTCGGGAGAAGCTCGGGTTCCTTCGGGAGGACCTCGGGAGGACCTCGGGTTCCTTCGGGAAGACTTCGGGTACCTTCGGTGACCTCGGGGAGGGGGGTCACACCCTCCCCCCGAAGTCACGTAACCCCCCGAAGTTACGTCACACCCCCAGGTCATGTGACCCCCCGAGGTCACGTGACCCCTCAAGGTCGCGTAACCTCTTCCCCCAGGTCACGTGGCCCCGACCCCTCAAGATCACGCGACACCCCAAGGTCATGCGACCCCCCCCCAAGGTCACGTGACCCCTCCCCCCGAGAACACGTGACCCTCAGTACCCTTCCGTCCTCCTCGTCAAGAGCTGCGCTCTAATTCGGCGTTACAGGAAGTTGTAAACGGCTTTCATTTTTTAAGCGCAAACAATTGAAAATAGAGGAGCGATAATTTTTAAATTTTTCGAAAATTACAGCATCTGCTGTGTGTTCCTGCCCGGCGAGGACGCTGAAAAGATGGTGATGCGATGGTGACGAGCAAACTTCGGCGTAACTTTCAGTTTTTCTTTGACTCAGCTTAAGTGCAATGACACAAAAGTAAAACTACGATATTCATCTACATTGAATCGGTTCGTTTTCACCAGCCATACTCAAGAACGTTCGAGATATTCCGGACCTGCAGAAACTAAAAGAAAGCTTGCAAACTTGAGATAAAAAAATAGTTATTCCGTATATTTAACAAGCGTTTGTGCACGTAGTGTATAACTCAAGCCTTGCATGTCCAATTTCTTTTTTTCTTAGAACGACTAAATTCGTTAATCTACAATAAAAGCAAGCGGAAACGTGCATGACAAAATTGCTGGAATGCTTTTGCGCAACACTTGGAGCGTTGCGCGAAAGCACAGAACTTTTCCTACACCCCCCCCCCCCCCCCCAACCCCCCCAAGGAAGTAAGGGCGCAGACAAGATATTTGACATCCAATACAGGCTATACGTATATTGCAGCCATTTTTTTAATACCAGCGTCATGCAATAATAATATGTATCGTGTTGAGAAAGTAAAATGTGCACGAACACCTTGTGGAACTTGTTTAGATATATTGTCACCGATTGCATTTCTAAACACATTCCAACAAACCTAAAAAAGGTAAAAGAACCCCTGGATCACTTCGAGCTTGACCGTAAAATACAAAAAACTATGTAATACAGAAATTTAAAAAAAAAACTTTTCCCTTAAATTTCAGCTCTTTCTTGTCAGCTCAACAGTAAACCTGAGAAAACTTGACCTCGGCGAAGTAGAACACCAAAATATGTTCTGCAGAATTTTATGCCGACATCGCTGAGCAGAATTCTGGAGTCACCACCACCACGACAAAAAAAAAGTGTCGAGTAGTTTTTTTAATTAGTCATTTTTAACGCTAAAGGCGTCTGTAATTTGAACAATAACCGTGTTTCTGTATTTACGCATAATGGCATCATATATCACCCCTTCAAAAATAGACATGATATTTCAGTGTTCGCCGAGATGCATATTTCTGAAGCCGGTATTTTTCCTTTCTAATCCCATCTTATGGAAATTACAATAACATCACAGGTCTAGATATGGTTCCCGCGCTCTTTTAAACCGCTATGCTTTATAAGTTTCCGATTACTACTGCAGTTTTTATCAACACCCTTTATCTACCACTTAACTCCCTCGCAATTAGAAGATTTCTAAAATATCACACATTGTTAAGTCTGGAAAGGAGGGGGATGTCACAAACTATAAAACAATATCGCAAATTTTGCAATGCTGCAATATACTACAGCATATATATTGTTAACATACTTCTAATCTTCTTAAAAATTCCTCGTTATTGCAAAAAACGCCGGGCTTTAGGAAATAAATTTTTCATCACAAATGTTTTTCAGTGAAGTCTGCAACGCTAAAAACAACGTACAACCTCACTTAGTATATTTTAATTGCTCTTTGGTTGCTCTTATTATCTTTAGATTTTGCAAGAACATTCGACAAAGTTTTCCGCGACAAAATTGTCAAAATGTGCGGAATGCTTAAATACGACTATATCAAAATGTTTTGAGGGCTGCCTCAGTGTAAAAAGGCTGTTTGTCTCGTCCAACAAAAGTTCTACATCATCCTTCGCTAGCTCTAGCTGTCACCAGGGTGCCGTTTAAGCATATGCGCTGTTTTAGTATCATTTCACCCTCAGGATTCTGAGACAAACAGAAGCTGCAAACCTGGGCCATCTGTCGGCCGTTGTATGAGCGTCCGGCCTTATTTGAATAGACAACAAATATTTAATTTAATTGTTTCTTAACCATACCACGGATCTTATTAGTCTCTAAATCCGAGAAACTGGAAAATGACCCACCTATTTTTAGAACTTAAAGGTAATAGTGCCACACCCGTCGCTAAGCGAGTGCGTAACTGGCCGAATGGTTACCGCGCTTGGCTGTCGCGCGGTGCATGTGGGTTCAATTCCGGGGAGCGGAATGTTATTTTATCTATTCTTTTTAAGTGGCCTCCTAGAAAATTCGAGAAATTTTTCGTCTGATCGAGTTACGAATATTCTACGCGCCGAATGTTCCAGAAACCCCGCGGCTACAAAAGGCGCTCCGCGTGGAAAGCCAGAGTCAGTCTCGCCCCAGCGTTCGATCCTGCTGTTACGCCGACTTCGACGCCCGCGACGCTCTGTTGTTTTCTTCTGTTCACGTTTTGTTTTGGGCACAAGTTCGCCCCAACAATGTTTCAGTTTCCTCAGATTTTTTTTTTCGTCCCCGAGTCATTTGTGACAATAGGACCAATTTGTTTACTTCCTGGAACAATATTAAAGATGCCATAGACCCAAAGATAAAAATAACGCAGACGTCTAGCCCCGGAGATAAAATGATAAAGCTTAAAAAAAAGCGTTATTGCTTAACGTATACTATTACTATCCCTAGCTTATTCACAGAGAGCATTCTTGAGTTGACACATATTGTCAAGTTAGAGACATTGGAATTTCTTTCTAAGGCAGATTGCGATCGCGAACGAAAACTTGTTACACAAGCAACGATTTCGGGTTAAAAGCCTTCCACAACGGAGTATGTATTTTATGAGATCAAATACACACTCCAGAGAAGCAGTATTTTTATTTTACTCTAATACTTTTCGCAGATGCCGATTGTTAAAATCCGCGTTTCTTTGACTCGCTTATTTTCTGGGCAGGTGCGCCTAGCGCACGAAGCCACAGTTACCAGACAAGAAAATCCAGATGTTACCCTTTCTGCGGCTGGGTATATGATCACTGTGATCCCAGAGAGCCTTTTAATATCCGTAATATTTGTTATCTGTATGCTTTTTAAATGGTTCCTCGCGTCGGAGTATAAAATATTTAGCTTCAGAGGCTAAGACCCGCATACTTTTTGGACAGGCGCGCTTTTCGAAAGAAGCCACAATTATAAATTCAGAATATACAAATTCTGCTTACTATTTAGCCTGGTAGATGCTGTACAGTAGACCGAGAGAGAATTTTGATAGCTTTCAGATTCTTTTTACTGTGAAGTTTTGAATATGGTTCCTCCTGTCGGAACATGCAATTTTAAGCTACACAAACTAAGACACGCAGACTTTTAGGACAGGACCTCTTTTCAGAGGAAGCCCAATTATCAATTGAGATTATACAACTGCTACCTATTCAATAGATTGGAAGGTGCTGTACAGTTATTCGAGATAGCATTTTGGTATCTGGCACATTTGCTTGTGATCATATTAACACGGTTCCTCGAGTTAGAACAAGCAATTTTGAGTTTCAGAGGCTGACAACCGAATTCATCTATCTGACTTCAACTGAAGCCGACCTTCGATTTGCTCAAGTCTACCTCAACTCCAAGTTCGGCTTGAAAACGCCCCCAAGCTGGGTTTTACATTTCATAGACGCTCCTGCGAACTTCCTTTATCAAGTCCCGTTCAAGTCGCAAGCGGCCGGGGCCCTCCCCGCCTGGGAGCGAGAGTAGGCTGCAGTTTTTTTTTTTAAAGTTGTTTCAGACTTTAAAATAAGGTACTTCTTTAAATTCTTTATAGCATGTGTTAACCAAAGATAAATCGCAAGAGATGTTAATGGGAAGTTTAATTATTTTAGCGATTGTACGCTTTTTTCTGAATATAATGATGATTCCGTCTAGCAACATACCAAAAAGCCGCCGAGCAAATTCTTCGCTCGTCCAGACGCTCCAGCCTTCCCTTATGTCCAAGTTTTCTTCAGCTAAACTTTTGAGATTCCTCCGACCCTTGAGCAGCAGCGGAATGGCCCCTAAAAAAACAATCGCCGCGCTTCACCGCTGATGAAATATCTATTCTCTCGGGGCTTGTCGGCAAGCATAAAACGATGATTGAATGCAAAAAGACAGATTTCTGAGGATCTTCGAACCTCATAAACGAGACCTGGGAAAAACTCTGCAATGAGTATAACTGCTTACCGGGTGCTAGGCAGCGGGACTCTAATCAGCTCAAGAAGTGCTGGGGGAACCTCAAACAAAAGTGGAAGAACGAGCGCTCGGACGAGAAGCGCAAGACCCACAAGACAGGTGAGTGTTCTGTACCTACTCGTCCACGTTACTCGGAGTGATCGATCTACTCTAGCAGTTGCGATTGACGAAAGACCATATTGGGAACACTTTTCGCGCTTCCTTCTCGCCAGCGTGTGTCATTCCACATTTCCTTCAGTACAGTAGATAGAAAGATTGTGGTATGCGCAATGTTTCGAGGACCGTGGATCATCCCGCTCCCGTTTAGATCCACTTTAGCTCCGTTGTACTGAGGCACACCGCAGATGTCGAAATATCTTCCATACGGAGCGGGGAAATATATTTTTTTGCATGTGAAATGGCATAATATGGCAATGTTGCCGTTTACTCTTACGGCGTTTTTGCCTTATTGCTCAACCTACCTTTCTATTTGTTACCTGTGTGACAAAATATCGTGCTACAATGTCCCAGCCTCGTCTATGTATAGGAGTGTTTATTTAGAATATTCAGTATGTGCCTATATCTCGACTGCTTTAATCAAGCGACTTGACATACACGATTGTTCCTTAGGAGGGGGGGGGGGGGGGGCCGCCCCCCCACACCCATGAGCGCAATTTCTGTGCTTGTGGGGGCAGTGGCGGGGCAAATTGCCACTCGCCTTGTCAACGACGACTCCGACGAAGCGACCTACCCGCCCCCTGTCCAGAACGAGCCAGTGGTGCGGCTGCTGGAGGGCATGGTTGGCTGCGACCCAGAGTACGAGTATGCAGGTATAGTGTTGAGGCACATCGATCTGCACTTTAGGCTACTTGTAGGTTGCCTGTGATGGAAAAAAATTAATAAAGGGATTCGGAATTCCAAAGCGGTGAAGATAAGAAGGAAGATATTTACAGTCTTAAAAAAGGGAAGAAATGAAACGGTGTAGATATATAAACAAAGTTCAGTTCGGCAAATTCGTTTACGGCACGGTGTTGCACGACGGCATTGGCATGGAGTTAGTCCTGACCGGGAATTGCTTCGCAGGCTCGCTTGGCATAACCGGATGTTTCCCAGAAAGCTTGGTTATCAGCCCCACGGGCCTGAATTCGTCCGACTGGGCTCTTTTTGCTGCCTTGGGCAACTTGAGAGAATACTTCAACCAGTCCACAAAGATCGTCCGCCTGGAATGCCATCAACGCTTCAACCGTGAGTGCCTGAACCACAACGTGATTTAAGATGGTCTGCGATGTCGCTTCCGGGTCGACACACCCTACGAAAGAAAACTGGCCCAAAACTTCAGCCGCGACTGCCTCAAAGCACAGATGCTGGACAACAAGCGGAAACTCATCGACTGTCGGCACCGGCTTGTTACAGCTGAGAGGTTCCTACGACGGACTCTCCAACCTGACGACATGCACCACGTGTTAGGTGCACGGAAGCAAGCAGAAGAAATGGAAAATGTCAAGTGCACGAACACCCATGACAAGAAACTGTCCCACTAATTCCAAAGGTCGCCACACCACCGGCATCAGCGGTCTCCAACTTGTCATCCATGCAGCTCTCTGCTGGTGATGTAAGTCTTCTTTCGAAAGGCCTTGATTTCGCTTTAGCCCCACGTGTAGTAACCCAAAAGAGGCTTTACAATCGAAATTGAGGAGGCACTTCGTCACCTACAGGATACGAACGGGATTAATCTGGCCCGCAGCCGCATATCTACTATGCTTAGCCATGCTAAAGTAACGCCATCAAATCTGAGCAAGGTGGAGAGTCGCCACTACGGGATCTTAAACCGGATAAATCAATTAATATCCTTTTAGCTGATAAGGGGAAAGGCCCTGTAATACTCGATAAAGAAATTTACTATAAAAAATGCAGGTAATTCTTGACGACACACCGTATTTTGTGACGTTACCACCGGACCCGACTCCTAAATTTGAGATATCACTTGTTGATCACCTCCGCGATCTAGAAAAGAAGAAACGCCTAGACGATGCCACGTACCGTCGTCTTTATTCTTCTGACGGATCTACACCTAAATTGTATGGTCTGCCCGAAATTCACACACTGGAGTGCCCGTTGCGTCTTATTGTTTCATTATTGGGTCTCCGACGTACAATCTGTCAAAGTATCTGGTCGAACTCATCACTCCGGTCACAGGAAAAAATGGATTAACAGTACGGAATTCCCAAGAATTCGTGGGCCTGGTTCGGGATCACGTCCTAGACGAAGACGACGTAATGGTTTCCTTTGACGTTGTGTACTTGTTTACAAAAGTCCCCACCTCTCGGGCTGTTGAGAAAGCCGAAACACGCCTACGTAGGGATGACAGCCTCCCCTCACGCAAGTCGTTAACGGTGGAAGACATTGTAATTTTGCTGCGGTTGTGTCTTAAACAGTCGCATTTTACGTTTCGCGGAAAAAATTTTTACCAAATTGAAGGATGTCCAATGGGTAGTCCAATTTCTGTTACAATGGCAAATGTTGTTATGGAGTATGTGGAGGAGACTGTCCTTGAAGAGAATGCTCACCCGATAGAGTTTTACAAACGTTATGTGGACGCCACCTTTGTAATTTATAACAAAAACCATGTCGCTGACTTTCATTTAGCTTTAAACAGCGTTGAATCATCAATCCAATTCACACATAAAGTTGAACAGAACTGTTCGCTGCCTTTTCTGGATGCTAATGTGTTCAGAAATAGTACCGGTCGCTTAGATACGACAGTGTACCGCAAAGCTTGCGATCAGGCAACCTCTTAAGCTTTAACTCACATCATTCGTTGTTCTCAGATGTTCGTGGTTCTGGCGCGGAATGTTCGTTGTTCTGGCACGCAAGAGTTAATTCGCTAATGAAAAGTATTTTTAAAAGTGTCGCTTTTGGCATGCCAGACGTTTCAAGTGCAGAGATATTTCAGGAACTTCTCCTGTCGTCTTTTGAGAGATT
Organism: Ixodes scapularis; assembly: GCF_016920785.2. NCBI lineage: Eukaryota > Metazoa > Arthropoda > Arachnida > Ixodida > Ixodidae > Ixodes > Ixodes scapularis. The sequence goes on along the minus strand of NW_024609868.1, from coordinate 161,236,606 downwards.
TTTATGAAACCGTCGTGCTGCGTCATTTCTGGAGCTCCAATTTCAAAGCCCCTTATATTCAACAGCGGCCAATGAGGCCATCTCATCGTTTTGAGGTACCGCGTATTCGAACTCGCTATGGTGAGCGTGTAAGAGTGTATTATGTGGCGCATGTATTTAACCACCTACCAGGATCAATGCTCCTTATAACGTCGAGAAAAAAACTTAGGAATGCGTTACGGAACTTAGAGGAATAAAATCAAATTTTAAAGTGCAATGTTTTTTTGTTTTTTTTTTCTTTTATGTTCTTTTTTCCCCTCTTTTTTTAAACATAGCGGTTGCCGTGTGTCAAAGGTGTTTGTTTGGAGTGTGTATTTTTTTGGTTTGTGTTAAGACGCACTGAAGTTTCAGAGAACGAGTGTGCTGTAGATTGTAATTTGCTTTTCAATTAATCTTCTTCTTTATCTAATATATGTGATTTCGTCACCTGCCGAGCCAGGTACACAAGCCCTTGAGGCTTATTCCGGCTCGCTGTTGTATTTTGAAACAGGATTATTCTGTCAATAAAGCTATGTTCTATGTTATAAGCTATGTTCTATTCTGTCGAACATAAAAGGGCTGTCGTAAAAACCCTCCTACATCGGTCCGAACGCATTTCTTCTAATCCTCAATTGTGCGCTTCTGAGGATGCTGTTATTGCTGACCTGTTGATGAAGCGGAATTATCCGAAACGTTTTATTGACAACACGCGCAAACAGATGGGACAAAGAAGAAGTCAGGATAATGAAAGACTTTGGACAGGGCAAGTAACAATACCCTAGTTGAAAGGTATTTCTGAGTCTATTCGCAGGGCCCTCGCCCCTTTGAATATCCGCACAGCCTTCAAACCCCATCGTAAACTACGTGACCTCATTTCTAAACCTAAAGATTACACCCCCCCCCCCCCCCCCCCCCAGAGTCCCAGTGCGGTGTTGTGTATAAAGTGAACTGTCTAGACTGTGACGCATCCTACATTGGGGAGACAGGCCGGAGGCGCTGCACTCGCCTAAACGAACACAAAAGGGACATGGCGAAGGCCACGCATGCGACAAGAGCGAAGACGGAACACGTAGAGCAAGTTGGAATACGGGTCACAGTTTCGACTTTGAGAATGCGTCCACACTGGCGCGTGAACAAATATGGGGCCCACGCAGGTTCGTGGAATCATGGTTCATCCGAAGTAACTCATCGGCTTGCAACTCCAACCACGGCCCCCTCACCGATGTGTACGCGGACTTGCTTAAATAGGACTGTTGAAGTTTTTTCGCTCATTCCTGCTTGAAGATTTCACTGGTGATGTCGTAAGCTGCCTGCTTTGCCAACAGCCGGAAACTATCAAGCACGTGCTCGTGAACTGTTGGGACGATGTCTTTTTTTTATGTTACAGCGTAGCCTGAAACAAAGATCTACGTGTTGATTATTTCAAGATTAGGTCTCTCCCTATAGAGAAGGGGGATAACGTGCGACATATTTATGGCAAAACAGTTACGGCGCAGGCGAGCTGGTGTAAGTTTACCATTTTTTACCACCTAAGACTGGGTGAGACGTCGTCGTGTTCCTTCCACCCAGTCTCAGGTGGTAAAAAATGGTAATATTTATGGCGCTAGGGCTGTACAGTTTATGGCGATCACGCTTGGTGATGCGACATGCCGAAGTTCAACCAAAATCGGCTCGCGTATTTTTTTATCGAGCTTGTAATTCAAGTAAATTCAGTTCTTGAATAACTGAGACCATGCCTCAGTGGATTGGCCTGCTGGATAAGCTAAAGAGCAAGAAAGAGTTTTAGCGGCGCCAACAAACCCAAGTTAGGGCCCTTCGTATTTTACCTTGTTTTGTTGTGTTTTGTGTGTTTTTGCACAACAAAAAAACGTGTCGGCGTGTCCTGGATCTTGCGGCCAGCGCTCGACCGAGGCGGTCGCAGAATGACGAGCTCCGGAGGAGTGGTTATTGCTACAAAGGCCTTTGCTGGCCGCGGCTCTAATCAATCCGGGGAATCGACAAACGATGACTATACAGCTGTTTTGCCACAGATGCCTACAGGAATTACGTGTGAAACATCGGTGCTTCTGCATTGCGATTTGAAAGGAAGCCCCTATTGTATCCAGAATTTTCGACAAGAGATGGGCAGGTGCGGCGTACTCGGCGACATATCACTGCACTTGGAGCGAATCAAATGAATCATGTTTGGATGGCTACCATGTGACCGCCAGAAGCAAAGAGGCGACTCGTGGACACCAAGGAACTGCAGGGGAAGGGTCTTCGATGCCTTGTCGTGGATCCTAGCATCACGGAGGAAGGCTCCATCTCCACTGGATCCCGTATAATGTGCCGAACGACGTTGCTCATAAGGGACTGGAGCCGTATGGCAAGGTCCTGGAAGTGAGCCGGGAGAAGTGGAGGGTTAAAGGCTTCCAAGGAATCGAATCAACGACCAGTTGTGTGCGGATGACCCTGAAGGAAGGCGGCACGGCTGATACCATGCCACACCAGCTTCGGGTCCAAGCGGGTAACGTACTTGTCGTGATCCCTGGACGGGGGCTCTTGTGCTTACGCTGTAAGCGCACAGGTCATATTCGACGAGAAGGCAGGACGCCGAAGTGCTCGGAATGTTTTTGCTTCGGGCATGGCGGCACCGAGTGTGTAAGGTCGTACGCCAGGGTAACCAGCGGGCTCGGGGCGTTCGAAACAAATGGACACGCCATAGATGCCGAGGAAGCCGAGCGTACTATTCAGGGCTTAGCGTCAGAAGCTTCAACTTCTGCCAAGGACTGCAAGATTGAGGGAAACGGCTCCTTGGAGGCAGAAGAAAGAAGGGAGGTCCACCGGAAGGCGAAGCTTCTAGCGGTGCCGACGTGAAGCCCTCTGATGCCGAAGCAGCCAAGGAATCGAACGATGCGAGCCCCGATGGACTTTCAGATATGGACGACACCAGCGAGTCGACTGAGCGAGTTTTCGACGATGGTGCGGCAGCAGGAAACGGAGCACGCCAGCCACACCCCTGGACTGAACGCACAAAGAAGGGGCGTTACCAGCTCTCGCCCAACGACCCTAGAGACGAACAACGGCGCAGGGAAAGCAAGTAAGGCGTTCTTTGCCTGGTTTCCTGGTTTTAAGATATCTACACCAAGGCAAGTTCGATCCTGGCTGCTTAGGTGTTCAATGTCTACAGCAAATCCCATCACATGATTGGTGAGTCCCAATCATCCATTACAGTCGCAACGCTGAATGTTCGTAGTTTATGCTCTAGGAAAAAGCAGTACCAAATAGAGCGTCTATGGTTGAAAGAGCAACCCGATTTCCTGGCGTTGCAAGAAACTAAGGTTCGTGCTAGACTGCTCGCATCTGACACCCCACTTGCCGGCCCCCCCCCCCCCCCCCCCCCGTTTTGTCTCCCGCCTCTTCCTAAGGTCTTAACTTTGTGCCCCTTGCCTCCGAAGCCTTACTTCACTAAAGTTGACCTCAAAGACGCTTTCTACCACTTTAAGCTCCACCATCGCACTCGGCCCATCACATGTTTCCGTCTCGACGGAGTCTACTATCATTATAAGGTGCTGCCTTTCGGCATCCGAATAGCTCCGTTCCTCATGCAACATCTCGCAACGGCACTCACCAGGGAAGCTCGAGCTAGAGGAATCTGGGCCTGGTCCCATGTGGACAACCTGTTGTTTGCGCACAGTGACCCCAACCGCCTCCAACAAGTCACCGCCCAGTTCATTCAAGACCTCTTAGACTGTGGCTTCCGCATCAACCCCGAAGACACTGAATTTATTCCCACCCAGCGAGTACGCTTCCTCGGCTTCCTTCTCGACGGCGCAGCCCAGACCATCGGACATACACCGTCAAGGTACAGGGACCTTCTCGCTACCTTGGACCTCCTCAAAGTGCCTAGACCCATTAAGACCTACCAAAGACTGGCCGGCCTTTGGTCTTTTTATTTTTCAATCTTCTAAGGACATTTTCATGCTATCCGACCACTCCACCGAGCAGCGGCAACTGGTTTTCCACCACCACCTTAGTGGGTTACCTTGTTTTCCTTTACTTTAACTATGCTACCGGCATCAGCGCCTTTTGTGCCACCCACAGTTCAACACTGTGTGTTTGCGGACGCCAGCCTGACTGGACTTGGAATTTGTGTACCTCAAGGGAACATTGCGGTAATTTCACCATCGCCTTCGGGCATCTACAAGAGGGAATTGTGGGCCGTGCTCCTAGCCCTCATCTGCTCGCCCCCAAGAACCTTGGTTTTTTGTGACAACGCCGCCATCGTCCATGCGCTCACTCGTGGCCATGGACGCACCTTTTCACCATGTGAGGCCCTAGCGGCCACCCTTGTTTTCACAAATAAAGCATCCTGGCTGCGCTGGCTACCTACGACTGTGAACCCAGCCGACGGTCCCTCTCGGCTCAACCGCACACTTTTCCGTGGGTCGAGAGGGATCCGCCGCCAGGGGGCCGGGCTTACTTAAGGCTCGCTCCTCTGAAGAGGGGCTCAGTCGGGAGTTTGGCACCGTAGCAGAAGGGTTACCTGGATAGACCCCGTTTTTCCTCAAGTGTGGCAGGCTCGTCCAGAATTACCCTGCTCCGGTTGGCAGCAACCTTCCTGACACCATGCCGCCCAAACAGGTCGCGCCTCCTCCTGACAATGACGCTAGCTCCGACAATGAGTCCGAGACTCCTGGCGTCGTACGCGCCTTGGAGTCACACGCTCAAAGGATTGAAGACCTCGTCCATGCCGATAGGGTGGCGGCAAACCAGACCCTCGAAAGACTCTTACAAGACGCCCAACGTCAACAACAAGAGTCGACTCGGGAGCTCGCCGACGCAGTTGCCAACGTAATCGGTCGTGCACTCGCCCAGGGACTCCACACCGGAGGCCCCCCGGCAGCCCCCGCCCCAACGCCAACCCAACCCCCCATCACCAGCTTTGGAGGACTACGCCTCCACAGCGGACCTGCAACGGACTCCCAGCCCCCCGTGGGGATCCCCCCGCCCACCGACCCCTGGCCGCCGGTATCCCAGTCCGAGTTCCGGCCCACCTCTGCGACCCAGGCGGCCGCAGTCGCTGGACCGGACATCAGGTACCAGCAGCCCTATGGATTCGGCACCGCCGACCCCGGGCGCTTTTTTACGCCCTACGAGCTTTCACCAGCCCACCCCTACAACGTCCTGGTCGCCGGGCGACAGAGAGTGTTCACCATCCAGGATCCCCCCACCAAACGTGACATCGCGGAGGCGTTTGTTCATATCCAACACGCCGCCAGGCACTCCCCTCACGTTGGCAAACGTGAGATTACCGAACTACAACTCCTCGAGTGTTTGGTACAAGTCTGGGACTGCCGCTGCATCGGGCTCCCCAACCGCGACAAACTTAAAATCTTTGACAGAGTCCGTCTACTCTACCATGTCGCCCAGTCCGGCTGGGAAGCCGCCCTTGACGGCTACGCCGACCCCTGCGCCTCTTTGCTTCTTGGACCCCCAGTGCCCACCAGAAGGCCCCACCAACCAAGAGCAACTTCCTCAGAACGTGCTACCAGTCCTTCCAGGACTACCCGGCCTACTACCAGAAGCCAAAAACCTCCAAAGTCCCCCAAGAAGCCGAAAAAGTAGCCTTTCACCCCCCAGGACGACCACGCACCCCGCCTGGCCGCCCTCCCAAAACGGTGACTCTGCGCCGCCGCTCCAGGGCTTTCCCCTGGACCTGCCATGCCCGGAGCTACCACTCCGACCCCCAGCACAAGAAGACTTTTCCCTTACAAGCCAACCTAGGAGTGACGACACAAGTACCACTCAGGGCCTTCCCCTGGCAGCTACGACTGAATCACCGGTCGCCCCCCTCTACCCTGTTCCCTTACCGCCCAACGCAGACATCCCTTCGGAGTGTTGGGACTTATTGACTACCCTCGATGCTACTACAGGCGTCCCACCTTCCCTGGACCTTGTGCTCGGACAAGCCCAAACAGTGATAGCAATAGTCGACGGCGCACCAACCCTTGCACTCCTACAGGATGTCCTAAGACCTGACGACCTTCTCGCTTAGGCCATAAGAGAAGCAGGTATACCAAGTCATCAACCATCTGAAAACATCCCTGGCTTCCCCAGGAGTCCGTACCCAACGGACAACCTACCTTCCGATGACTCCACATCAGAGGACCTTACCTCGGAAACTTCCTCGACCGACTCCGAGATGACCCCCCCCCCCCCCCCCCCGAGCACGGTGTCTCGAGGATGCGGCCATTAGGATTCTACGTTGGCTTGAGGCCCATGACCCCTTCCCACCTCCTGATGACCAACAACAACCGGACGAGGATGACAGTCGGCGACCAGCCTTCCTGGCCTCGGGACCCCCTCATCCACATGTCAGAGAAAGCCTACCACCACCAGCAGTCCAATGGGACCGCGTGAGTACCCTTTTTGGTTACCACCCCCCCTTACGATCCCTCAGCTATAACCATACGAGTCCAACGACCTTCGGTTGTCAACGCCCGGAGCCTACCCACCACCCAACTGCCCGTACTTCGCGATGACGTAGCATCCATGGAAACGGCAGGCATCATCGAAAGAAGGACCAGAGGGCCCTTTCTGTCCCCAATTCAAGTTGTACCGAAGTCCGCAAAACTCTCTAGGTTCGTGCTAGACTGCTCGCATCTGACACCCCACTTGCCGCCCCCCCCCCCCCCCCCCCCCCCCCGTTTTGTCTCCCGCCTCTTCCTAAGGTCTTAACTTTGTGCCCCTTGCCTCCGAAGCCTTACTTCACTAAAGTTGACCTCAAAGACGCTTTCTACCACTTTAAGCTCCACCATCGCACTCGGCCCATCACATGTTTCCGTCTCGACGGAGTCTACTATCATTATAAGGTGCTGCCTTTCGGCATCCGAATAGCTCCGTTCCTCATGCAACATCTCGCAACGGCACTCACCAGGGAAGCTAGAGCTAGAGGAATCTAGGCCTGGTCCCATGTGGACAACCTGTTGTTTGCGCACAGTGACCCCAACCGCCTCCAACAAGTCACCGCCCAGTTCATTCAAGACCTCTTAGACTGTGGCTTCCGCATCAACCCCGAAGACACTGAATTTATTCCCACCCAGCGAGTACGCTTTCTCGGGTTCCTTCTCGACGGCGCAGCCCAGTCCATCGGACATACACCGTCAAGGTACAGGGACCTTCTCGCTACCTTGGACCTCCTCAAAGTGCCTAGACCCATTAAGACCTACCAAAGACTGGCCGGCCTTTGGTCTTTTTATTTTTCAATGTTCCAAGGACATTTTCATGCTATCCGACCACTCCACCGAGCAGCGGCAACTGGTTTTCCACCACCACCCCAGTGGGTTACCTTGTTTTCCTTTACTTTAACTATGCTACCGGCATCAGTGCCTTTTGTGCCACCCACAGTTCAACACTGTGTGTTTGCGGACGCCAGCCTGACTGGACTTGGAATTTGTGTACCTCAAGGGAACATTGCGGTAATTTCACCATCGCCTTCGGGCATCTACAAGAGGGAATTGTGGGCCGTGCTCCTAGCCCTCATCTGCTCGCCCCCAAGGACCTCGGTTTTTTGTGACAACGCCGCCATGGTCCATGCGCTCACTCGGGGTTTTTTGAAACCCTTCTGCTACGGTGCCAAACTCCCGACTGAGCCCGCCTCCAGAGGAGCGAGCCTTAAGTAGGCCCGGTCCCCTGGCGGCGGATCCCTCTCGACCCACGGAAAAGTGTGCGATTGAGCCGAGAGGGACCGTCGGCGGGGTTCACAGTCGTAGGTAGCCAGCGCAGCCAGGATGCTTTATTTGTGAGAACAAGGGTGGCCGCTAGGGCCTCACATGGTGAAAAGGTGCGTCCATGGCCACGAGTGAGCGCATGGACGATGGCGGCGTTGTCACAAAAAACCAAGGTCCTTGGCGGCGAGCAGATGAGGGCTAGGAGCACGGCCCACAATTCCCTCTTGTAGATGCCCGAAGGCGATGGTGAAATTACCGCAATGTTCCCTTGAGGTACACAAATTCCAAGTCCAGTCAGGCTGGCGTCCGCAAACACACAGTGTTGAACTGTGGGTGGCACAAAAGGCACTGATGCCGGTAGCATAGTTAAAGTAAAGGAAAACAAGAAACCCACTGGGGTGGTGGTGGAAAACCAGTTGCCGCTGCTCGGTGGAGTGGTCGGATAGCATGAAAATGTCCTTGGAACATTGAAAAATAAAAAGACCAAAGGCCGGCCAGTCTTTGGTAGGTCTTAATGGGTCTAGGCACTTTGAGGAGGTCCAAGGTAGCGAGAAGGTCCCTGTACCTTGACGGTGTATGTCCGATGGTCTGGGCTGCGCCGTCGAGAAGGAAGCCGAGGAAGCGTGCTCGCCGGGTGGGAATAAATTCAGTGTCTTCGGGGTTGATGCGGAAGCCACAGTCTAAGAGGTCTTGAATGAACTGGGCGGTGACTTGTTGGAGGCGGTTGGGGTCACTGTGCGCAAACAACAGGTTGTCCACATGGGACCAGGCCCAGATTCCTCTAGCTCTAGCTTCCCTGGTGAGTTCCGTTGCGAGATGTTGCATGAGGAACGGAGCTATTCGGATGCCGAAAGGCAGCACCTTATAATGATAGTAGACTCCGTCGAGACGGAAACTTGTGATGGGCCGAGTGCGATGGTGGAGCTTAAAGTGGTAGAAAGCGTCTTTGAGGTCAACTTTAGTTGACCTCAAAGACGCTTTCTACCACAAAGTACCACAATTATGCCTTTCATGTCTAAGTACGAAATCTGTGTGACGCGCGCAATTGGTTATTCTGCAGGGTGTTTCCTACTTATGAAAAAGTCGGTACAGTTCTCTCAGTTATGCGTTACTACGGACACTGAAGGTCGTTCCATTATGTGTGATTTTGTGATAGCGTCTAATCAATTTAGGCTCATTTGCCTTTATGCCCCAAATGTGACCACTGACCTCGTTTTATTTTTTGTTGGTTTACGCAGGTATCTTGATTGCGATTGAGCCTTAGTCCTTGTGGGTGACTTTAATTGTGTTATACGACAGTTAGATATATCGCCAATTAGACGGAACGCTGATAAGAGTGAACTACGTTCGAGCGAAATGTTGGAGGATTTCCACTGGGTTGATGTGGGCACTGTAAGAAACACGAAGAAGGAAATTCGCTTTACCAGTTTTCTAGCGTAATCCAGTGCGCGTTTGGACTGGGTGTATGTTTCGGCCGCTCTAGCAGAATATTTAGGATAGTACCGTGTCACACCTGTCTTTTTCTCAGACCGCAGTCTGGTTATGGCAACGATAGGCGACAGAGCACTTGAAAAGAAAAATTTTAATTGGAGCCTATGGAAACTAAATATAAAGCTTCTGAAAGACAACGTCTTTCTGAAGAATGTGGAACAGTTTCTAAAAGATGTTTTTAAAGAACCGACAGGGGACATTTGTGAGAAATGGAAATGGCAAAACAAGAAATCAAGGCAGTTGCCATTGAGAGGTCCTCAATAATTTCGTACAACGCCCGGTGTGAGGAGACTTGTAGAGCTGTGTAAAGCAGAGTGCGAAAGACCCGGTAATGGGGTCAAAGAAGTAGAGTATGTTAGAGAAAATTTAGACCAGTTCCACCACGAGCGCTACCATGGTACAGTAGTGCGCGCCCGTGCAGAAAAATACTCGACGGGCGAGCAGCCCACTAAGCGTGCCTCGACAGGCGAGGAGCGTTGTGCACTTCTGAACGAAATAGCGAAAATTGAATTCAAGCCATGAATTACTACGGATCCCAAGAAAATAGCACAGGCCTTCCTCGAACATTACACACAGCTTTTTGCTAGCAAAGCGCAAAGGTGTAATACGGAAATTTATGCCCAGCTTTCAGAAAAACTGCAAAAGCTATCGAATGATGAACGCGAAAGGCTTGAGCACAAGATTATGATCCACGAAGTGGAGCGCGCAATCCACAACTTGCCGAACTCTAAGACGCCGGGACCGGATGGATTGGGCGCAGAATTTTACAAGAAGTTTCAGAGCGTATAGCTAGTGTTTTTATTGACGTCATTCATACTGCCTATAAGAAAGAACGTTTGCCCTTTTCGTTTACTCGTGCCTACACTGTCCTGATACCGAAATCTGATGACATCATGAAACTGCGCAGCGTCACCGGTTATCGCCCAATAACGTTATGCAATACGGATCACAAGATCTTCGCGAAATTTCTGGCTCGTCGCCTTCAAGGGGTCGCATGCGAGATAATAAGTGAGCATCAAACGTGTGGGATACACGGGAGGGCTATCTTGACAAATGTCCATGTGGCCCGTAGTGTCCTGGGAACCTGCAGTGATAGCACCGGGCAGTTTGCAATGCTACAGATAGATCTAGATAAGGCATTCGATCGTGAAAGCCATGATGTTCTCTTTGATGTCTTGAGTCATGTTAATGTGGTGACGCCATCCTTCGAGGTGTAAAGATGGCCTATAAGGACTATACAACAAGGCTTATTGTGAACAAAGAGCTCAGTTCTGTTATTACCGTTCGAGAGTATATACGACAAGGTTGCCCTATGTCTCCCTTTTTATTTGATTTGTATTTAGAGATTATTTTGTTTAAGTGTAAAGAATAGTCAGCATGTCCCAGGTTTTCAAGTACGTAATGCAGAAGTAAAAATAATAAGTTACGCTGATGACATTGCTGTTTCTTGAAGGGACAAAGAAAGAGTCACCGAAGTCATAACTTTAGCTAAAAGGTGTTTTCCACGCTACTGGTGTTGTTATAAACTGGGATAAGTGCCGTGGTTTCTGGCATTGCGTTTGGTCCAATGCACCCTCAGAATTTAAGGGTGTATGCTGGGACACAGTGCCGTGCCAGTACCTCGGGGGCCATTGGAAAGTTTCCGGAATAGCCAAGCGTATTGGTCGGATGTCGCTACCGCCCTGGACAGGCGTGCTTCTAGTTGGAAGCAACATGAGCTGTCCATTTTTGCCCGAGTGACAATCGTAACGTTTTCATGTTGCGAAGCTCTGGAATATTCTTCAGGTCATCCATTGTGCGCGAACTAATGTTCAAAAATTTCATCGAATTTTCGCCACGTTTTTATGGAGCTCGAAATATGAGCCCATGAGACGAGGTAATCTTTTTCATCGAGTCTGTATCGGTGGTGTAGGGCTTTCCCACGTTTTTGTCAAGCAGCTTGTGTCACGTTTCTCTTGTCTGAGAGGCCAAGAGCACCCGTTCTTTTGCATACTGATTGAAACAAAACTGTCCCCACATTTGCCATTTGTTCTTGTTTTTTCTCATGGCGGCGAGCCAACAAGAATCGTTGTTTTTCTGAGAGAAGTTGTTGACTCAATGGGGTTTTTGACGGCACATTATTCCTTGAATTACCTTTGTTATGTCGGTAAGAAAGCGCTTTTTCGCGATTTATTTGTGAGTGTTTCCGATGCCCTTGTACTGAGGTGTGTCCCAAGGTGCAAACGATGTGCTTAGACGTGTAAAAAGGATGCGGTTCCCGCGGCTGTGAAGACTTTCTTTTATAAATTACACACGAATACGTGGCTAGTTAATGTTTGTCTGAAGAAAGAGGAATTTATGTGCCGTGGCCGGGAAATCGCTTTCTATGTAAGAAACATAAGACTATTGAACATGTGTTTATTTTTTGTTGGGACGCGTTATTTTTTTGGGGATGTGCTCCAGCGCACTTTAAAGAAAGAACTAGCTGTAACCCCAACAGGATGCATTTCCTTAGTGTAGATAATTATAATGAAGTTCCTTATGACACTGTAACGCGAGTCATGATTGTGCCCTCGTGTTATCAGCCGCTTCTCTTGTCTGTTTCACTGCTCACATGTTCTGTATATATTATCTCGCTCCTGGCAATAAACGTTCGTTCGTCACTTGACACGCAACAGACCACACGGTGTCAGAAGCGGTCGCGACAGCGATCCGTTGAGCACGCTCTCGTTGTTGTCGGCAACACGCCGCTTGCTGCTGAAACGGATCCGCCCATGGCCACGTCGAGCATCAACGCATCCGACGCCGCAGCATCGCACGGATTTATGACGTCGCTACTGCCTCCGCCCAAGCCCTTGGACACGTTCGAAGATGTGCGGCAAAGTTGGCAGATCTGAAAAAGTGAGTTTGAACTCTTCGCTACCGCGACCCACCTTACGTCGCAGCCCAAAGAGGTACAAGCAGCGACACTGCTTATGACGATAGGCCAAGAAGCGCGTAGAACCTACAGCACGTTTTCCTTCGACAACAAAGAAGAGAGGTACGACGTCAGTCTCCTGATAGCCAAATTTGAAGAGTTTTTCCGACCAGCATCTAACCTTGCATATCATAAATTTCGCTTCGGAACGCGAAACCAGAAGGAAGGGGAGACTTTCAGCGTGTGGCTAACAGACCTAAGAGTACTAACCAAGCGATGCGAGTTTGGAGAGCTTGAAGAGAGGATGCTCCGCAGCTCGATAATACTGGGAGTTCGAGACTTGAAGTTACAAGAAAAACTTGTCTCGGAACATCCGACGTACGGCAAGACAGTTGAGATTTGCAAAGCTCGCGAGCACTGTAAAGAACAGTGCCAAGAGATTCAAGGGTCATCAAAACCTCAGTAAATTAGCTCCTTAGTGAAGACCGAGGAAGAACTTTGTCCGAAATGTGCCTTCCAGCATCGCGATGATCGATGCCCAGCGCGAGGGAAAAACTGCATGAACTGCGGCAAGCCAAACCATTTTGCGAGAGTATGTAAAAAAAAAAAAGGAAACAAGCAATCGAAGATTTAAAGCGAGCTACAAGGTGCGCCAGATAACGACCGAAGATTCAGATGATTTCTGGTTAGAATCCTTGTCAGTGAACACAATTGCAGAAGAAAGTAAATAGACAGTCACGTTCGACATAGAAGGCACGCCAACGAAGTGCAAGCAAGACACCGGCGCAACCTGGTCAGTCATCTCGGCGGGTCAAATTAGACAGATAACTTCAAAGCCGTGGCAAAAGTGCAACGTCGTGCTGAAAGCTTTTTTTGGATTTCAAAAGAACGCGTCCGTGAAGATTCGGTTGTGTATATCTGGGAATGAAAAAAAAATCGAGGCAGACTTTTTTGTGGTTGAAGACGACGTCACAACCACGCTCAGTGGTGCTGTCTCCGAAAGTTTGCGTTACGTTCTTCGTGTGGCTACCGTAGAAGAACAACCATATGAAGCGGCTCAACCTTACGTGATGTTTTTCAAGGTTTTTGGCAACTTAAAGACGTCATCTACCACCTCAAGCTCAAGCCGGGTGCCCAAGGCTCCGTGAAACCGGCTAGACGTGTTGCGGTCATGCTGCAGGAAAAGGTGAAAGCTGAACTGGACCGCATGGAAGCAAACCAAGTAATCGAAAAGGTAACTGACCCAACAGAATGGGCAAGCCACATGGTTGTAGTTGTCAAGAAAGACAGAAGTTAGATTATGTTTATATCCGTCATACTTAGACAAAGTTCTGTTGAGGGAACACTATCCAATGCCGACTTTGGAAGATATCGCTCGAAATCTTAGTGGTGCAAAATATTTTTCCACTCTAGACGCTGCTTCCGGTTACTGGCAGATTAAGCTAGCAGACAAAAGCCCGAACATTTGCGGCATGAGCACCCCCGTATGGGAGCTATAGATTCCAAAGAATGTCATTTGGATTCTCGACAGCTCCTGAGATATTTCAACGAGCCATGCACCAAGTATTGTAAGGGCTAGAAGGGGTCTCAGTTGTTATGGACGATATTCTGGTATGGGGACGAACCAAAACTGAGCATGACCAAAAATCTGAAACTTGTGCTGGTGAGGTGCCGAAACTACAACTTACGGTTAAACAAAAAAAATTACACTTTTTTACAGCGAATTGTCCGCTACTTAGGTCACTCGTGACTAACGAGGGACTGGCCCTGGACCCAGGAAGACTTCAAGACATCTTGGAAATGAAGGAACCGAAGAACCGTAAGGAACTCCAAGTATTCCTTGGCATGGGCAACTTTGTAGCTCGGTTCGGGCCTAACATGTCAACGATCACAGCGCCATTGAGGGAGCTGCTGAAAAAGTAAGTTGCCTGGGTGTGGAATGAACGACAACAAATTAGCTTCGAGGCCTTGCGCGAGGTCCTGACCAAAACCCCAGTGTTATCCTATTACCGGAAAGACAGGCCGATTACACTTACGGTTGACGCAAGCTAGTCGGGCGTCGGAGCTGTAATCATTCAGGATGGGCATCCGCTAGCATATTTGTCGCGTTCGCTAACTGAAACTCAGCAAAAGTATGCCCAAATTTAAAATGAAATGCTCGCCTTTGTCTATGGGTGCAAAAAGTTCCACCACTACATTTTGGTTTAGTCCGAGGTGATCGTTGAATCTGATCACAAGCCGTTAGAAATGATATCGAAAAAACGCTGTGTCAATGCCTGTTGCGGTTGCAACGCATGCGACTAAATTTGCAAAAGTATGCAATCACGATCAAGTACAAGCCAGGAAAAGAAATGTTTTTAGCAGACGCCTTGCCGACGTTTCCAAACGAAGCACCCTTGGGAGAGGAAGCTTAATATTTTTATGTGAACGTAATCAAATGCTTGCCTGTTTCAGACAAACGTCTGAACGATGTACTGGAAGAAACCAACCGGGACCCCAGCATGACGAAGCTCCGGGAGTACGCAGGTGATGCTTGGCCCGAAACCAAAAGCGAGGTTCCAGCCGAGATCCGAACCTACTGGAACTACCGCGATGAAATGCACGTCCAGGAAGGACTCGTGTTTCGCAGCAACAGGCTCGTCATCCCCGCGAGGCAACAGAGGGAAGTACTTTCTCTGCTGCACTCCGCTCATAGCGGCGTCGGAAAAATGAAGTCAAAAGCAAAGGCCGTGATTTTTTGGCCCAACATGGGAAGCGACTTTGAGCAAATGGCAAAGAATTGTGCCGAGTGTCAAAAGTATAAACCTAAGAATGTGAAGTTGCCACTGCTCAGCCATGACAACCCGAAATTGCCATGGCAGACCATCGGAATCAGTGTTGCGGAGTTGCCACTCCGGAGTTGGAATGATTCCGGAATCATTCCGAATTTTCGCCACCCCGGATTGGAATAGGAATGGAATGGCGGCAGCGGATAGGGGAATGGAATGGGAATGGAATTAGATGCCTTTTGCCCGGAATGGAATGGGAATGGAATGGGCCTGAGTCGTCTTCTTTTTTTTTGTGTGTGTGTGTGAGTGTGTGTTTGCGGTCAGCGAATTTAAGCCAGTCAGCGAGCCAGTTCCTCAGAAATAAAATGAGCGGGCGGGAAACAGCTAACCAACGTGGAGCTTTAACAGACTTATACGCAAAAAATTCGATGCAAAAAAGAAGCGTGAAAGCAAAGAGCAGCGGGGGGAGGGAAGGGGGGGGGGGTGGTAGCGTGTTTCGCGCTGGCGACGGGCTTTATTGGCGTTACACGAGAGCGGGCGAAACTATACTTTGTTTCAGCTTTGGTCCGAGCGCGGCCGATGTTATAAGCCAAAGGGCCAATCAAACAGCGCAAAAGCGCAGCGTCATGGCGTACTCTCTGCACTTGATAGGACTAGCCGGCGGAGGAGTACGCACAGAGAGACGGCGAATACCGGCTGGTCCTATCAACAGCAGAGAGCATGCCGTGATGTTGTGCCTCTTTCGCTGTTTGATTGGCCCTTCGGCTCATAACATTGGCCGCGCTCGGACCGAAGCTGAAACGAAGTATAGAAACCAAGCAAAAGAAACGAAGGCATGGAGAATACACGCGCGCACAGGCTGAGATCTGAGAGCGGGGGGCGACTCATAACTCGCAGAGCTCTGATAACTCGTTGAATCGCGCGCCGCCGAAAGATGATCATTATTGTTTTCGTATAGTTCGAGGAGCGTTGTTTAGCAGGTGGCCAAACGTGCTGCCTTCCACGTTCATTCGGGCGCACTCCTTTGAAGTGCGAACTGTGGGTTTGCTTCGGCTATAAAACAAAGCGAGATTCACTTCTTTCTTCTCCCCTTGCGCTTTGCTCCGACTCTTGTTTTATTATTCTGCATTTTTACGTGCAAGTCCGCCTTTTACTTGGTCTTTGTTCCAATGCTTGTTTTCCGTGTGATATGTTTTACATTCGAGTGGGTTAGAGTTACAGGCAAGCTAGCGGATTCCCGCTCATTTCCTTCGACTGTAGACTCTGCCTACTTTGTTTCACCTTGTGATGTGCCGCTGCGGACGCAACGAGTCACCCCAGGCAATCCAGCACCGTGAGGGGGACTACACGCACGGCGCGTTGCTGCGCTCCAGGATCAGGCGACACTCGGAAAGCACTGGATTGGTTTCGATGGCTCTTGTGCTGCCTGTTGCGGTCCATCGTAAGGTGAAGTAGATTGTCGTCACCGCTCTTGTCGCGTGACCGAACTGACTAGACCTACAGAAAGACTGTTTTGTGACATGCTGTCTCGTGCTGCGCCATAAAGGTTGCACTTTGTCAGGAGATGTGTTCCTGCCTCTGTGCATAGAGTCGCTTCCAGCAGCGTACTAGCCGTATTGCTATGCGGATATTCGAAGAATACAGTACTTAATATAGCTTATTTCTGCGCCACGCACGAACTCGATATTTTTATGGTCTTATCAAACAAACACGCTGGCCGCGTATGTCCTAGAAGACAAATTCCAAAAAAAGTTTGCCAAAAAAATTAGTGAATTTACGTTTTGCTGCTTGTTGCGAGCCACGTGGTCGAAAGACCGATGTTTTAAACAAGCATCGGCATATCAAGGGGCTTTCGGCTTTCTCTATGTTTCCAGTACAATGTAAACAAACACTTTGTGCCACCAGCGCTCCGCTTAGTAAAATCAGTGCTTTTTTTAGGCATTTTGCATTTTGTTGCTATTGTCTATGCGTTTGATAATGTCAGCTTAATGGTGCTTATAGACCATTCCATTTAGCGCTCTCTGGGCGGCACCATTTTGTTCGACCGCAACGCCCTCTCCACACATCCTGGAAGTTCAGCGGGTTCGGCGGGGTAAAACGAGAGAGAGGGCACGCGCCCGACTCCGCTAGCAGACGACAAACCGGGAGGTTGCCGTCCTCCATCTTTGGGCTGTATCGGCGAGCAGTACGGAACATCGAACTCTCACTCGTGGCTGCCGTTGTGAAAAGCTTCGCGTTCTTAGAATAGTTGTGGCTACTCCAAAATCAGCCTATAGCTCTGCTGTTCTATTTCGCTAAATGATCAACTAGCATATCTTTTTTCCGTTACTTAAATAGCAGTCGAGTCAGCCGGCAGTACTACCCTCAACTACTGCGTGTATTGCGGCAGGAGAGCACGTTTTATTTATTATTTCAGGCTTCCCCTCATGGTCGCTAAAGGCTTACGCCAGCACGAACTTTGTGTAGGAAAAAAGGTACAGCAACCGGATTTACTTTTCGCCAAAGAGACCGGCCAATCTGACACGGTTTTCCCTATTTTTTTTTATTTACACGCAGGTGACAGCGCAATTGGACCCTGCTAGTCTTTTTTATGTAGCATAGTATTACACGACAACTGGCGTACCAAAATCTGCGCATCTGCGCTTGAAAGTTCCAAAATGGCGCGATTTTAAACAGAGTTTGCACGCCAGCCGGACGCTAGCTACAGCCCACTCGGCGGAGCAGACGAAATGCGGGCTGAGAGGGAGAGGGCATTTTTTTCTCTTTTACCCTCTCTGCTATGACCCTAATGGAACGGTCTATACCGGCAACACAATGTAGCTGTCAAGAGCCAATTTTTACGTTTAGGAATTAGAGGAATGGAATGGAACGATTCAGCCATTCCAGGAGTGGGAAGGGGCACAGTGTCCCCATTCCTAGGAGTTGAAAGGAATTGAATTATCGCAAACTCTAATTCCCCGAAATGGAATTGGAATGGAATGAGGGTGCCCATTCCGCAACACTGATCGGAATCGACGTGTGCTACCACAATGACAAAGAATTTATTGTTGTGGTCGACTTTTACTCTTTCTTTTTCGAAGTGAGAGCCCTCGACTGCGAGCAGAGTCATCACGGTCTACGGAGTCATCACTGTCTGCGTATACATCTTCGCGGCACACGGCCTGCCAGAGACTCTGTGCAGTGACAATGGCCCGCCATTCAACATCCAACAGTTCAAGGACTACCTCCGTAAGATGGGCACTCCGCACGTCAAGTCCAGTCCATACCAACCGCGCTCAAACGGGATGGTGGAACGCGCTGTGCAAGGGGCAAAGAAGCTTCTGAGAAAATATGCATATGGTGGTGTCGAATACTACACCGTATTACTGGAGTGGCGCAATACTCCCAGGGATGATTATCTCAAGTCACCTGAGCATCGGCTGATGGGACGACAGACTAGGACCCTTCTACCAGTACCCCCGAGTCACCTGGAGCCGAGCATCGTTCGACCGCAAGTTGTCCAAAGACGTCTGCGGCACATCCGGGAGAAGCAGCGGACGTATTACAACCGCACCTCCAGGTCTCTTCCCAATCTAAGGGATGGCGACCAGGTGACCATGTACGACACCTTGGCCAAGACGTGGGCTCCAGCAGCAGTCATTGGAGCTGCGGGTGCCCCTCGGTCTTACATTGTCCAGGATCAAGACGGAGGAGAACTTCGCCGCACGAGAGAACACCTTGAAAGCACAAGCTAGGTCCCGATGCCGACATCACACACCACACCATCAACTTTGCCCGAGACTTAGACGGTGGAATTGCGCCGTAGTGAGCGACCAAGGAAATATCCCGGAAGATACCCGGAGCTAGAACATTAACAAGCATTTAGGTGTCTTTAAGATGTGTAGTAACAACCCGGACAACAAAAGTGCTTATAACTACCTTGTGTTGCAATTATGTTTAATTAGAAAAACTTTCTTTTTAAGAATGAAAAGGAAGATGTAACGCGAGTCATGATTGTGCCCTCGTGTTATCAGCCGCTCCTCTTTTCTTGACTGTTTCACTGCTCACAAGTTCTGTATATATTATCATGCTCCTAGTAATAAACGTTCGTTCGTCACTTGACACGCAACAGACTACAGACATGATTATGTTGTTAGGTTTGTGCAGCATTTGGAGACCACGTATAGCTTTTTGACATGCTGACCTCGATGTAAAAGAAGTTCGGATATATTTTTCAACCTTGCAAAACAAGTTCAGAGCGTGTATTTGAACTATGAACCTGAACCGGAGTGGACTGGTACTTTAAAATCACTCCTCGAAATGCGTGGTTTTAATACGCTGTGCAAAAGAGCTGTACAGCATTTTTATGATAACATCAATGTTGCTGTAACTGCCATCCAATAAAGAAGAAAAAAAAGTGTCGGCGTGGCCTAGTCGGGAGTGTGTCTGGCTCGCAACCGATAGGTCGTGGTGTCGAATCGCGTCACTGCATGAATTTCTTCAATTTTTTATGGCAAATAAATTACTTTATAAGGTAGAATCACGACCTCTAAATTGCAAAATATATTATTTTTAAATCACTTTCCTGCTACGCGTACCGTCATGTTTCACGGAAGCATTCTGGGTTGTTTCAAATTTTTGCTCGAGGTCATGTGGTTGTGACTTCATGACCCTATCGACCAATCAGGATTTTCCCGTCCCACTGGCGCCGGCGCTGGCTTTTCTGCGACACGAGTTCCTTAACGCTATCGCAATATTAACTGGAAATACAATAAAAATACATAAATACACATAAAAAAGAAATCATATTACTTCCTAAAGCTTAACTGATTACAGAAACTGAAACGAGAATAAATAAAAAACGACAAATTTGCATACAAAAATAAATACAGAAACCACATTCAATTCCAACTGAAAACAACACTCTGAAGACGGATATATATTTAACGGAAAAAAGAAATCCATATATTGCAAGGGGGAGAAATGGGGGATGATTTAATAGTCAGTAAGGGAGCGACAGACATCGTGAACTGATCGTAAGCCCACAGCGCAGCCTCTCGAACTGTCCACAGGTTCCCCCGTAAACAACCGTTCCTCCCCTTTATCTTCCTAACACTTCCCGCGGTCGGGTGGAGAGCTGACATGGGTCAGATCAATGGGGAATTAACTGGAATGCAGTGGGGCTTCATCCGGGCGACGTGAACAATGTCTGTGGTTTTCGAGCGACGATCGTGTGAAGGCGACAGCTGTCACACTTCGTAATTCGTGGTGGAAAAACGACGAACGACACGATAGGGTCCGATGTACTTAGAAGCTTTTCAGACAGTCCCGATTGACGCAGCGGTATGGCCAGGAGAACTATGTCCCCGACTTCATGAGTCACGGGAGAGTGACTTTAGGCGTGGCAAAGCTGCTGTTCCCGCTGCGACCTGAGGGTGTGAAGGCGGGCAAGTTGACGAGCATCTTCGGCTCAGCAGACGATATCGGCAGCAAAGCCACTCACAAGGCGGTGGTTGATAAAGGACAATACTGTGTAAAGAGTCGTGAGAGGTTCGTGAGCGTATAAAAGGTGGTAAGGGGAGGAGCCCGTATTGGCTTGGTGTGCTGTGTTGTATGCGTAAGTTGCATAAGGGATGATGGTGTCCCAATTTGTGTGAGGTTCAATTAAAACTTGTCGTTGGCCTAGTTGGTTCATAATACAGTCTAGAAGTTTGTTTGCGCGACACTAGGGGTAATCAAAAGCGAGTAGACACGGACAAGCGCAACTTTCAACTAGTTCATTCGTGCTCAATTCAGCACGAACATGCGTCGACATACATAGATATCGATTGTGATAATGTCTTGTTAAAGCGACCATGAAATGATCTTAAAATCGAATTTCACCCACCGCACGTCGTAAAAGGTGTGAAAAGAAACACAAAAACACAAAAATAGAGAGCCAAAAAAAAATTATTTGCTATAGAACTTTTAAAAGAAAACCGGACTCTTTTGCGCCTTCTTCCCTTCGCTTTTTCACTACGATGCATCCGCGGAAACGGGGCACGTCAGCCGAATTCACGTCGCCTATTGGGTTAGAGCCTACCTCACCAGCACCGCGATCGTAAACAATAAATAGCCGGCGAATGTTTCCTAAAAGTTTTGTTAAATAATATTCAGATCCACATTTTGTAGCATAATTAGAGATGTGTGGCGAAAATTGCCAAATTTGATAACGCTGAGAGCCAAGCGCCATCTATCGTGTGGTAAACGAAGCAACTACTGCGCGTGCGCAGTAGGGCAGGGTCGAGTTCAGTTACTTGGGTCGCGACGGCCGTCGAACGTTTTTTTTTCCTTTGATTTCCTTCCTCTCAAAACTCTGACTGACTGAACGTTTATTTTTCTACGTGTTCTTCTCGCGCGTGCCGACTTCAAGCAGCAAGAAAAAAGTACTTAAAACAGACCACGACGAACAAGAACGCTGGCCACGAATCTACCGACTCCGACGACGCGAGCTGCTCAGAATATAGGCCTAGCAGGCACTCCGACTCGGCGCAGCGTTGCTTCGTCGCAAGACCGTCTGCCTACGACCGGCTGGCGTGCTGAATGGAATATGCCCGAGCTACCCTTGTGGACCCTTCCCGCATTATAGTTTGATCGCTGACCTCAATTTTAGATTAAGAGGTGAGGTCAATCTCTTCCCCTTGTTTTCCGAGGCAGTGTTGACGAACACTCGTCGAAAAGGGACTCTCGTCGATTCTATCTTCTTGTTTTGTGTGATATAGAGCTGAAATAAACGCCGTATGGATTACCTTCGCAACACGCTATGTACACTTTGTTATTGGTATGCCATTTTTATTCTGACAGACTGCACGTCACTGTCGAGCTATAACAGTTCGTGGGAGGTATACGTGCAATGCCGGTCCAACCTTTCTTTGCCGAGTGTCGCGTCAGTATCGAGTTGCAATCGTAAAAGTTCGGTCCCGAAGCGCTTACCAACAGCTCGAATACAGCACTCCCATCAAACGCGCGCGTCCGCTCCGAGTGTGAACAGGTATTTACGTGGCTCTTGCTGACACTCGTAGTTCAAACGTATCTTTTTTAACGTCGGCTCGCTACTGCATCTCCGAGGCCGCGAAAAACGCCGCGGCAATTTGTTTCCATTTACGTCGCTTTGCAAACGACCGACGCGGGCCGCCTTTTACCAACAATGACAGTTGGGTTGGCTTCTGGAGTCGCTGCACTTTCCAACAGGCATACCGGCGTATGGAACTAGTCCCATGCTGTCGCTGTAGCCCAACATATCTCGTTGAATTTCGTTCAGCTGCGATGCGGCGATGAGAGGCGCCGATTCAGAAAATACGTCGGTGACATCAGCTCAGTAAAACCTACCGGCGCACCCCAACTCGTTGCCGCTAACGCTCCCATTCCTACTGCCGAGAGAACTTCCGGTTCCGGAAACAGCGTACATCACGGCTTGTTTTGCGGTCAGTTGGAGAGAAAGAAAAAGTCGATATTTCATTAATTTTTTGTGCAGCAGTTAATAAACCGAGACGAAAACGGATGCCTGTTTGGCATTCAGTGAACATGACGGTTTAATGTATAAGTTATCTGCAAAAAGTAAAAAGGTAATTTCATGGTCCCTTTAAGGCGTTCGGTCAGTTCGTTAGTTTGTGGGTGATACACGCTCGGACCACTTGTGACCTGTGTTGAAGGGGCGTAGAATCTTCTCAGGGAGCTGGGCGATGAACGCCGTGCCTCAGTCACTGATGATCACTCCTGGTGCTCCATGACGCAGTATGATCTTATGGAGAAGGAAATCCGCGACTTCTTGGGCAGTGGCATTTGGTGCAGATGTCGTCTCAGCGGACCGCGTCAGGTAGTCGACGGCAACATGAACCCATCAGACGTTGTTGGCGAAAAGCGGAAAAGGACCCAAAAAATTGTTACTAATATTGAAAGCGATTGTCCGATGGAGTAATAGATTCAAGGGGACCGGGTGTCTTGATCGTACGGCTTTTTTTTTGTTTGGCAAAGGTGACAAGCTTGTATGTATTTGTTAACGGTACGCTACATGCCATTCCGAAAACAACGCTCACGGATGCGGAAGTATGTCTTGCTAAATCCAATGTGACCAGCAGTAGGCCAGTCATGATGCGCTTGTATGATATCTATTTGGAGTATTCGGGGTGCAACAAGCAGCCACGGGCGCCCATGTGGTTCGTAGTCTTTTTCTTTAAAGAACACCATCATCAAGTGTTAAAGGGTAGCACGTCGTTCATGTTGGCGCGTGGAACGTGTGGTGGTTCCCAACAGGTAATGGATGATGGATTTTAAAGAAGTAGGGAAACGAAATTCCAGCGCTCATTTTCTAGCTTGAATGTGTTGCATGTTGCACCCTAACCTCAAAAACACCAGTTTTCCGTTGAAAGGCACAAGAAAACTAATTTTAAAGCTAAATAAACAATATTTCAATGTGCACCTTGTGGATGCATGCAGAGCCTATATGAGAGGTAGTCTAGCAACGTTGTGGAATCTGCTGCGTAGTCGTGACGTAGCAAATTCCATCGGAGCAGCGCCGCTCTTTGGCATTTCAACATCTTCCCTCTTAGCTTTCCTCCCCAACTCGCAAGTCGTGCATTGTACCAAACGGTCCAAGAAGACGGAAAGAAAGGAAGGACTCCCCACTTTCTCGGACACTCGTTCGTGCAACCGGAAACAGCCATTCTCCCCCTAGATTAACACGTCGCTCAAAATTCGAACAAAATTTGCTTTCCCCACCCCGTTCAGCCCTAAGCTGACAGTGTTGTGGAAGCTACGTGCTCCTTGAGCCAGCCACGTGCTCGTCACCCCACGGGTACTTCGAACGGCTCGGTTGTAACGCGCTGACGCTATTGACACCACCACAACGCTGACAACGCCACCAAGGGCCAAGCTCAAAACCACGTCCGCCTTGCTACTCCACGAACGCGAAAAATCTTTTCTTTCTGTTTTTGTTTGCGCCGGTTATCCCATGACGCATCGCACCCTCCGTTCGCTTCTCTTCGAGCGCTTGCTGGAGTGCACCGTTTGGAACAAAAAATATAGCCAGTCGTTCAAAATACAAACGTGCGATTATCATTTACGGTTATTATCCGTCATGCTTGACTCATTTCCGAACTAAATTTGAATATTTCAATTTTTGTTTCCGTACCCCTTTAAGTGCTTGCCTGATAGTTGAGCGTCGGCTACGCCAATTGGGTCCAAAGCTGCAGCGAGTAAAGGGGGCCTTTGGGTTCTTGTCCAGGAGGCTCATTGGGCAGGGGACAGCGAGACAAGGCGTCAGCATTGAGGTGTAGCTTTCCAGACTTGTGGACGATGGTGAAGTCGTAGACCTGAATACTGAGGGACCAACGTGCAGGGCGTTCAGATGGACCCTTAAGATTCGTATTCCCGCAAAAAGCGTAGTGATCTGTGACAATTCGAAAGTGAATTCTCTAAATATATAGCCGAAATTTGGTAATCGCGCATACGACAGCCAAACACTCACGTTCAATGATTGCATGGATACGTTCGCGTCTTGTAAGAGTTCGGCTGGCGTATGCAATCACTCGCTTCGTGTTACCAACGTTTTCCTCCAGGACGGCACCTAATTTGTGACCGCTTGCATCGGCGAGTAGTTCTGTGTCGGCGCCTTCAAAGAAATGTTCAACAATCTGGTCATAGATGAGGGCCCGTTTAAAGGGATGCTGAACCGAAATCTGGATTCCCCAAAACACGTGGCAAAAGCGTGCAATGGGATGCTACAGACACCAAAACATCACTCATACAGCGATATCTCGAACGGATGACCTTATTTTTCAAGAAAAGAGGCGCATTTGGCAGAAATGTTGACGTCATGTTTCTCCGAGAAGGAGAGGGAACGGCCTCGTGTCTTCTCCGCCTCGCGGCCTTGAGGGAGCGAAGCGAAGAAAGGATGAAACTAGGTATCTTGACGTCACGCGCCTCGTCGGCGTGGATCGATCTCGACTTCTTTTTCGAAAAATACGGCCGTCCATTTGAGATATTGCTTTACTAGTAGTGTTGTAGGGATTGTAGCGTCCCGCCCACATCTCCAGCATTGTTTTTTTGAAATCCAAATTTTGGTTCACCATCCCTTTAAGAGTGTTGAAAGCGCATTCTTAAGGTGGATCCCAGTGGAAGCCTCGGCCCATTCGAAGTGGCTCGTTGAGTGGTTCGGCGAGGTTGGAAAACCCCAGTATAAATTTTTGAAAATAGGTGCAGAGGCTACGAAAACCGCGAACGTCTTTCAAGTTCTTAGTACAGGATGTTCGGAGACGGCTTGAATCTTCACGGAGTCAGGGCGAATTCCGTCGACACTAACCAGGTGGCCAAGGACTTTGATTTGCCGCGCTCCGAATCTGCACTTCCTGGAGTTCAGTTGTAGTTTAGCTGCACGAAAACAATCGAGAACTTGGCGCAGTCAGTGTATATCAGAATCATAATCAGAATCAGTTTATTTCGTCTATATGTACAGACGACAGGGGTATGGGCAAAAAGCCAACACATGTTGGCTTGACTGGGCCCCACCCCCGTTTTCTTGACAGAGGCGGATAAGCAAATTGTAAGAAAATGTAAACAAAATCGATAATTATATAGCAGGAAGACGAGTAAAAAAAAAGCATAACAAAAAAAATGTAGACACTTGTAACCGGGAAGTAGAACACTGATATCAAGAGGCACAATACAAAAATAGGTGAGCTACACAAAACATATTTTTGATGTCACGAGGTGTTAGTGTTTCTATGGTGAAGTTGTTGCTCCTTAGATTGTTCAATAATGATGGGAGGTGGTGTCTCAACATCTGCGTTCCATAGTTTGTTCTGCTATATGGTACCTTCCAGACGTCCTCATTACGAGTAGAATAAAAATTTATACTTCTTGCTAGACCAGCGATCTCTTGAAATAAAGGATTGTTCAGTTTAATGCCCGCTATGTATCTTAAAATTATTGTGTAGTTATACAGGTTGGTAACTGGAATGATATGCAGAGTCTTAAAAAGGGGCTTTGTGTGAGAATCATATGGGGCATTGATGATACTCCTTATGGCCTTTTTTGAGAGACATGAAGATTGTTTATATTGGTTAATGTTGTGGTTCCCCAAACCAGATGACAATAATTTAAATGTGAAGAAAATAGAGAGTTGTATAAAAAGAGTTTAATTTTTACTGGGAGATTGAAGCCAAACCTGTTAAGAATGCCAACGGCTTTCGAAATCTTCTGAATGAGACCTTCAATGTGAAAATCCCATGACAGATTTTCCTGAAAAATTACGCCTAGGGTTGTAGTACTAGGTACTAGTTCAATGATGGAGGGCCCAAGAACAAGGTTGTAGTCGAAAACCACAGACTTATTCTTCGGTTTAAAGAGCACTGCCTTAGTTTTGGAAGTGTTAATAGGAAGTGAATTTACAGAGCTCCATTTGTGAAGCGAGTTAAGAGTATGATTTGCGATTTGCGCGAGCTTCTCCATATCTTGAGCAGAAAAAAAAAACTAGTGTCATTGGCATATCCTTGCCAAACGTCGCTAAAAAGACAACGACGTCGTCCAGGTAGCATAGACAAATATTCCATGTAAGGCCCCTAAACAAAGTGTCCATCATCCGTTCAAATGTAGCGGGGGCATTGCATAGTTCAAATGGCATTACGTTGAATAGGTAAAGGCCATCAGGAGTGGTACATGCTGAATGCTATTTTTGGTTCGGCGCGTCATTAGAGAGGGGTGTTTGCCAGTAAACGATGCGTAGATTAAAGGAAGAGAAGAAAGAGGAGCCCTGATGCGTGTGTAAGGTGTCAACAATTCCAGGTAACGGGTAGACTAATTTCTTGGAAGCGTTGTTCAAACGGCGGTGCTCAACGCAGAATCGCCATGAACCATCCCTTTTTTCACGAGGACTACAGGCCACGACCAAGGGCTGGATGAAAGTTTGACTACGTTTTCCTTGAGCATATAAGCGACGCTTTTTTGTATCGTTCGCGGCTCCACTGGTGGAATAATAATTGGGGTTGTGGGGATATTTATACAGCGTGTAGTTGGTCAGCCATTTAAAGTTGCGACGAGTCACACGCTGTAGATGAGCAATTTAGCCAGTGCAGTACAACCGCTAGCCTGGGGTCTTTAACGTGCACCACGCAGTAGTGATACACGACCGCACGCCGGTACGATGCTCATCCAGATCGAGACGGGCAGGGGTGGGGCTCGAACCCAGGATCCCTGGGTTCTGCAGCGCGAGCTTTCGCTACATGCGCGTCGAGCTGGGTGTGCGCTTCAGCCCCCCTCGGCCACCGATCCCCCGCTCCACTGGTGGAATTCTGTAAGCTCGAGTTTTCAGTGGAGTTGCCGTACCGGTGTCGATGCCGTGGTTCACAGTACATGTCTTCGTGGGGGCACGTCGGTCAAAATCAAATAAATCACTGTACGCGTTTAGCAGACTGGAGAGAGCCTGATGCTCTGTGTTGGTCAGTAAAGGGTCGGTCATATAAACAGTTTCGCAGTCTGAAGCAGTGACAGAAGAGGCCCGCGCAGAGGTGTTCAGAGCTCCCGGAGATAAAGCGGCAAGTGTGTGCTCGTTATACGTTTGAATGGTGCGACACGAGATCCCCGAGGTAGCATTAGCACTGCCGCTGAAGGGTTCGTAATGCACAACTGGACTCGTCCTGCTTTCTGCACGGCAGTTGAGTAAGCTACAAGAGCGGCTTCCTTTTCAAAGCTGGTGAAAGTGGTCTTGTCGAGGCCGCAGTAACCGCTAAAGGGTGCCTCGGGCACGAGCTCGACAAACAATGCGGTCAACGGAGTCAAGGATACGTCTTCTTTGACACGAAGGACAACCGGAGACTAACCCGAAGAAGTGGCATCCTTGTTAGAAGTGTTCAGATGAAGCTCGCGACTTCCAAAGTCAATAAAAGCATCGGTTTCTGTCAAAAACTCACACTTCAGGGTTACGTCAGCGACGCAGCTCGACAACACTGTGAAGATTACTGTGTAACGGCTACCCCCAAGAAGCACCGAAAGGGTTGAGTAGACGAGGGGTCGGATTAGTTCCCCGTTGCCCATGCCAGGAAAGCGTCCGTCAACAGGCGTGAGTGCTTTTCGGAAACGACGACGAATATTTTCTGCAATACATGATTTGGCGGCCCCTGTATCCGCAAGGGCTGTAAACATCTTTCCGTCAATTTTAACTTGAATAGTCGTTGGGCTGCCAGAAGGAGGATTTCCGTCTAGATTGGACAGTGCAGTTTGTTCTCCGGCGTTCCCAAAGACGTCTTGGTGCATTCGGGAACGGGGTTAAGAGGCGGCAAAGAGCACGGGCGGCGAGGGTAAGGCGACGGCGATCGGCCACAGCAATTGGGGGTCGGCGAAAAAGGACGCGGGTTGCGTCGATCGTCAGAAGGTTGCGCCTGCTTCTGGAAGGTGCGGGAAGTGCCCGTTGTTAAGGGTCGGTAAACTAGTGTCTACTAGTTGGTGGCAGTAGCGGGCGATATGGCCCGGTGTGTGACAATGGTAACAGATGGGCGGTTATCGACGGTGCGCCAGATTTGAGCTCGGCGATGTGGCCCATATGGACGGGAAGATCAGGGCGTCTGTTGAACCGCAGGCCTACAATAACGGGGATATGATTCTTGTGACATTGAGCAAACAAGTGGAGCCACCGATGGCAGTGGTAGGGAAGCGCGAGTTGGTAGGGTAAGGTGACCTAACGCAGCGCGGATTTCATGTTGGACAACTTGCCACATAGATTTCACCTGTAATATTCCGGGGCAACCGCAGCGGCTGGTGTCAAATGAGAGGGTTACGGAAGTAGTTCATCGCGGATGATAGTCCTGATCAATATAGCTATGTCGGTAGTGGAGGCGGTGGCAAGGCACACCTGAGGAACGCGCTCGAAAGGTGCCTTGGCGATTCAGGCACTATGCAGCTCTTCATACTTTTTGCATTCGTCAATGAGCTGCTGCACTGTTGGTGGCGATTTTGGTGCAGCGATGGTGACAGTTTCTTCGAAAGTCCTTTAAACGGTGTTGAATGGGGTCCTCTTGTGGCATTTCAGGATCAACGCGGGAGCAGAGCCGTAGTATATCCTCAGTGTAAGAAGTGGATGACTCGGTGTTTGCGTGATAGCGGCCAGCCAACTTGTCCTTTGCTTGTTGTTTACGCTGTTCTGGCTTGCCTAAGGCATTAGCAAAATTGGCCTTGAGGGCGTCCCAGGAGTCAATTTCTTCTTCATGATTCTAAAACCATTGCAGAGCGGTGTTTTTAAGGAAGAAAAAAACGTTCGCGCGCTCCAAAGAGTCGTCCCAACGGTTGTGGAGACCTGCACTTCGTAGGTCTTCTGCGAGTCGTGGACATCGAAATCTGGTTTACCCGCAAAAAGTGGTGGGTCCCACTGCCGGTTCTTGACGGTTGGTGGTGCGGTGGCTGGAGCGGTAGGCGGTGTGCGGATGACGATGGCGTGTTAGTCTTCTTCAGCCATAGTAATGATATTGCGACCGCTATGAAGTTCATGAAGTTCCAGACCGATGTGCTGGAAGAGCCGCAGGTGAGGGGGAGGTTGGGGAACTAGAACACTTCCACCACTTGCAAGTGGGAGAAACGGGGGATGTTTGAAATGGTCAGTGAGGAAGCGACAGATATCGTGAACCGTTCGTACGCCCAAAGCGCAGCCCCCCCCCCCCCCCCCCTAGCTGTCCGCACGTTCCCCCATACCAGACTGTTTCTCGTCTTTATCTTCCTAGCAATACATATATATTATATGGGGCATGTTGACTTGGAGGCCGAAGGCGTTGAAAACAGTGATATATAATAAGGGTAAGAAACAGAACAGAAGAATTTATTCGACGTTTTGACCAATTTATACCATTCTTAAAACGGGGATGTTCATTTCTCAGGTGGGCGTCGCAACAGTTTTGCCAGGTCGTATAAAAAAAACGGGGGGGGGGGGGGGGGGGAGAAGGGGGAAAGGCGAGGATGCCTGACGGTCCCAATACCACACTTCGCGTACAAAGGAAATGTGTATGAGGAACTGATAACTGTCACCACCCAGCAGCTTACATGAAAGAAGGGACTACTTCTAAGGGGGAAGAACCCGAACACGGATGGTCACAAAATAACTCGCTCACACCTTCTCTTACCACAAGGCAAATAAAGTGCAAAAGCAAGCACGCAAAAGCAGTAACTAGAAGTAACTAACTACAAAACTTATAATAGAAAAAAGCAAAAACACATTGTCCAATTCTAGGTTCAAGCAATTCTAGCACTGAATCATTGCCCCGAAGGTTTGTTTATTTATTCAATAGCGCATCAATCATTGCAAGTGTTCCCGGCATTCATTCATTCCGTATTTTATTGTGTTAAATCGGTATACAAAGTATGTCTCACGGTATTCAAGTTCCCGATCGGGCAATGTGCTTCGTTTACTTATATTGTGTTTTGCGGTTGAGATTTCCTTTAAAGTGACGAAATTTATCCCCAAAGAGGCAAAATTTACTATCTTTTTACTTTTTGTTTAATTTTTCAAATAACTAAAATTAGTCCCCACAGGGACAAAAGTTACTATATCCATTTTCTTTTTAGTTCGTTCCTTGAAGTGTCAGACTTCAGCCCCAAAGGTACAATAATCAGCTCCCTGTCGAAACTCCAGCTTGGCGGAGTTGGTTGGACATGTTACCGGCTTCACGGCGCACAATTAGCAGACACATAGCTCACAATTAGCATCCACACAAAACATATGATACCAGTTGCGTCACTATGGTCAGCGGCACCTGGACCACGAGAGCGGCGGCCCCTCGCTCTCGTGGCAAGCCGCGACCCGACACCCCCCCCCCCTTCCCCCCCTTTCACTGCCCGACCGCAACCCTGTGAACTGTAAACAAGAGGTTATCCCTCCCCCTCCCTCCCCATTTTGACGCTACTGCATGATACACAGCGCGCTGAACTCAAAACTCTTAGTTGTTTTTCGTCCTTGTTTTCTTCTACGTCTATTAAGCAAATACACAACATTGTCCGCTATTATCTCCTTGTGGCCACATATACTAATTATTTTTCTCACAAGAGGAGAGACGGAGTACTAACGCACTTGTCGAAAATCCTAATGATATGTTCGGCTTCAATGATCTCCGTGGTCATTTGGTGACTAGGTCTTCTCAGAATGGTGCAACTGTGAAGCCGTGCCGCACACCCGCAATTTCGGCAGTAACTCCTAAGTGTCCAAAGTTTGATTGGCGATGTTGTGTTCGCGGAGTCAATTGCTGAGACACAGTCCGGTTTCCCCGAAGTATAGACAATTGCAAGGATGGCGCTACAAGTGGTGCCCTGTGCGTGCAAGCGCGTGCAACGCGCGGGTGAACGTAGCTTTCGCAAGCTCGTAATCGCACGGGCGTGCCTGCTCGAGCAGAGACATGGCGGCGGTCAGTCGCCCAGCTTGCAATCATCTATTGTTTAGCATAGGAAACGTGGAAGGCGTGCACCACTTCTTCCTTCTCTGAACAAAGCTGGTGTGGCATTTTAGAGCGCAGCTCTTAGGCGCCCGTTTCCGGCTTGAGCGGCGTCGCCGTCGCCGTCGGCGTAACCGCGCGGTGCATTATGGGTAAATTTCCCACTAACTCTACCGGAAAAATTTCCCCGCTCAATCTAGCGGAAAAATTTCTACGCTAAATCTAACAGAAAAAGTTCCCCGCTAAATCTAGCGGGAAAATTTCCTCGCTAAATCTAGCCGAAGAAATTCCCTGCTAAATCTAGCGGGAAAATTTCCTCGGTAAATCTAGAGGAAACATTTCCTCGCTAAATCTAGCGGAAATATTTCCCCGCTAAATCTAGCGGAAAAATTTCCGCGCTAAATCTAGCAGAAAAAAATTCCCCGCTAAATCTAGCGGGAAAATTTCCTCGCTATATCTAGTGGAAAAATTTCCCCGCTAAATCTACCGGAAATATTTTCCCGCTAAATCGTGAAAATATTTCCCCGCTAAATCTAGCAGAAAAATTTCCCCGCTAGATCTAGCGGAAATATTTCCCCACTAAGTCTAACAGAAGAAATTTCCCGCCAAATCTAGCGGGAAAATTTCCTCGCTAAATCTAGCGGACAAATTTCACTGCTAAATCTAGCGGAAATATTTCCCGCTAAATCGTGGAAAAATTTCCCCGCTAAATCTAGCAGAAAAAATTCCCCGCTAAATCTAGCGGGAAAATTTCCTCGCTAAATCTAGTGGAAAAAGTTCCCCGCTAAATCTAGCGGAAATATTTTCCCGCTAAATCGTGAAAAAGTTTCTCCGTTAAATCTAGCGAAAAAATTTCCCCGCTAAATCTAGCAGAAAAATTTCTCCCGCTAGCGGAAAAAATTTTCCCGCTAAATCTAGCGGAAATTTCTCTGGGGGGTCACGTGACCCCCGAGATCACGTGACACCCCCAGGTCACGTGACACCCCCAGGTCATGTGACCCCCTTAGGTCACGTGACCCCCACGTGATTTTGGGGAGGGGGTGACGTGACCCCACCAAGGTCACGTGACCTCAGGGGGGGTCACGTGGCGTTTGTGGCCTTTGCTCCTCCTCCTCAAGAGCTGCGTTCTAGTTCGGCGTTACAGGGAGTTGTAAAAGGCTTTCATTTTTTTTAGCGGAGTTATATGCGAATGGGCGTTCACTAATGCAAGAAAATGTCC
This sequence comes from Ixodes scapularis, assembly GCF_016920785.2. Taxonomy (NCBI): domain Eukaryota; kingdom Metazoa; phylum Arthropoda; class Arachnida; order Ixodida; family Ixodidae; genus Ixodes; species Ixodes scapularis. The sequence continues at coordinate 161,204,081 of NW_024609868.1, read as the reverse complement.
ACTTACGGAAAAGAGTAGGCGAGTGAACTTCTGTGAAAGTAGTGTTTACCGCTCCAAGACACCTGGAGTGCATCATTTGTTGCGAGGCATTTGGAAAAGCCAGTCACTGCAGAATTCCTACAAATAACGAAAACAAAAACGTGTTTAGACCTAAAAAAAACGTTCGAGTAGAAACACGGAGCGTGTTCAAAGGTCATTCTTACTGCCGCAACGCACACTTTTTTTTGTCCTAAGATATTTTCATCCTCGTCATTTGTCGAACTCTCTCCACAAATTATAGCCATTGGCTTTCCGAAGCACTTTCCGGTAAAGCAGTCGCTCCAGATTTCTTAGAATGTTGATTTCCACGCAAATAACACTTCATGTTAACAAATAAAACAATACGAATATAAAATTTTTATTTTTTTAACATTTTGTGTTGTTTTAGTTTAAATTGTTTTCACAGCAAATAATGAAAGCGTGCGCGGTTTTCGTTTTCTTACGGAGTCGTCGCGATTGGGTTTCTGGAAGACTCCGGAATCATCGATTTACCTATAGCAATGGTTTTAGAACCACAACGAGTGACTGCTGCGAAAAAAAATGCAAGCTTGATCCACATCGTCCGCTTGAACGCGGCTACCTTGTGCGTCATACCCGTGTGCATTCAGTGCAAATCTGATGGTCTCTGCATGTTTTGTTAACTAATCCCAGTGCGAAACAACCGGTTATCAAAGAACGCACTGGGCAACAACCGTCCAGCTTGCTTGCAGCTTTGCATTTAATTACATTATAAGTATAAATACCGATCGATTAAAAAAATTATCTTTGTATAACCCCCATTTAGATAATCCACACATGGCAGATTATAGACGAGTATTCTCTAGAAGAGAAACTGCGGTTGCCACAGAAGAGAGCCCTCGAGACACGGTTCGTGATTTTATCTGGCTTATCCTGTTTTAATCAAGTGTCCTTCACTCCGAACGATGCATATATTTCCAGTTTTCCGCTGGTTTTGGTCATTTTATTTTTGAAATATTGTTGGCCTAGTAAGCTCCTTACAAAATAAAGATTTTTTTTTATCTTATTGACTAAAAGGTAAAACAGCGGCCTTAAAAGGGAAGCACATTAAACATAAAAGTAGGAAAATGTTGAAAGATTCCTGCAGCCCCGAAAATGAAATTCCATCTATTTTTCTACTTGACCTTTCTGGACATTCTTTACATTGAACGCAACATTCCATGAGAGATTTGAAACCTTTTTAGGCAAGTACCGAGAGATTTTAACTCTAAATATAACAAATGAACGTTAATAATTCCTTCAAGGACAAGCAATTACTCGGAGTGTAGGCACTAATTACTCGCTTATCAATATTAATTACTGTTGGTATGAGAGCACCACTTTTCTGACAAAAAATAGAAAACAGGTATACAGAAATAACTAAAAAAGCAGTTCTCAAAATTATTTTAATGTCAGAGTATAAAGCGCCAAAAAAAAAAAAACGACAGGACAAAGAGGATAGCAATCAGGACGAGCTGCTCGTCCTGTTTACTCTCCTCTTTGTCCTGTCGTTCTTTTTTCTTTTCGGCGCTTTATATTCTAATCATGAACCAACTAGGCCCAAATTTCCACTTTGCTGCTATTATATTATAAGATAGAAATTTTTATATTTATGCCTCGCTAAAGCGCCAATAGGACAAACGGGTGAGCCTTCCAGACCAAAAAAAAAATTCGTGACATCTTTGAATCAGAATGGAGATGCCACTGCTAGGTTGAAAAATAGGGTCTCCGATTCTTTCCTAATGTTTTTCAAACCAAACCACACTAAACAGATGCACCGGTAGCCTTCTCTGGGCTTCACGGCGAGTCAGATAACTCCGGCGTTAGTGTGACAAGTCCTAAGTGTCTGCTAAAACTGTCACTGAACTCCACGTCGCCGCCTACCTGCTTCCGCTCCAACTGTATGTTGCACACTATAAAATAAAATTAGGAGCACACGATTTGGTAACACGTCTCTTTCAAAAATTAACTAAGGAAATCCAATCTTCCGCGCCAATCTGCGTTTTGATTTCTCCTATTCTGATGGCTCTGCATTTTATAAGCGCAAACAAAACTTTCCCGCTATACCCAAAAAGACAAGTCCACGCTCATTTCCTTGGCGAGCTTCTATTGTTGCACATAAACTGCAACTCAAAAATTTTAGAAGAGCCTATTGCACGTAGTTTCGAGAATACAAACTGCAAAAGCGCATTGCAATAATATTTGACGTCGATGAAAATAATAACAAATTTCTACGGAGCTGCCTGAAATAAAATGTGTTCTGGATAAACTCAAAGCGAGGGGGGGGGGGGGGGGGGGGGAGAATATTGTGAGAATATCCCCCGGAGAATAACGCGAAATCACAGGCGCAGAATAGCACTCGCAAAGACGCACCCATACAAGAAGAAAGGCGCGGGGAAAAACGCAGCGTGTACGTTCTGCGAGCACTCCCAAGCAGCGGGTCGCACCGGTATTTGCATTTGTCGCCCCTAAGCCTGCTACTTCTTTTCTGCGTTGTTGGAAAGGAAAAAAAGAGGGGACGAAAAGAACGGCAGAGGAACCGCGCGTGCCACGCCGCACTCAGGATGGATTCGAGTAGCGGCGTCGGCATTCGTGCCAAGTTTCTCGTGGGGATTTGCGAGCCTCCCCCGGAACAGCGAAATCTCGCAAATAAAGCCGCCGAAAAGAGAGGTCTCGCCAAGATCCGCGGCAGAGCTCGTCGACACGAGATACTTTACGCATGTACGTTTCTTAGACGTTCGAGGCTGCCAAAAAAATAGTTTCACTCTCCTCTCTCGCGCGTCAGCCTTCTTCCGTCTTCCGGCCGGGAGAGAAGGCGGCCAACCGCGCGCAAAGCCTGCGCCGATTTTATCCGGGTTATCACAGCGCTCCTCACATTTATACTTGAAATCCATAGAAAAATACTACGTGTCGCCACTTCGCGCTTTAATTTTTCTTTTTCCTTACTGTCCGGTTCTATTTTCCTGGACTTGAACCCTGAATTACGTGAAGAGACCGGAAAGATTCACATCCGCAGGAATTGGTGAGGAAAATGAGGATGAGAAAGTGGCGCCCTGCAGATACCCATTCACGTAGGTGACTGCGCACATGGCAAACCTTTACGTCCGCAGGTTTACGTCCTGTCCCGTTTTTTCTCCTAATGTTGGAGCGGAGCGGGGAGCCATTCTAACCGTGTCACCTGACCTTCGGGTAGCAGGAAGTCACGTGATATTGCGCTGTGTTGGCGGAATCACTGTTGTGTAATGCACATCTAAAAAGAACTTGAAGTAAAGTGCAATGTAAATTAGAGGTTATGTTCTTCAAGTAAAGTGTACTTCAAGTAAAGGTTATGTACTTCAAATAAGGTACTCCGGGTACAATGCACTTAAAGTAAAGTACCATAAATACGATGTAGTTTCAAAGTAAAGTACGATAGGTTTTTAATACAAACTTTTATAATCTGGAAAAGTGGTAAGTAGGTAGGGTGTGCGCGTGGTTCTCCCAGCCCTAAAAAATTGCGACGAATTTGTTTTAAGGCTCGCGAAAGCGAAAACATGGTCAAAACAACACCTGCCACAAAAAACATGCGTGTCCCTTTCTTCCTCGTTCGTCGGGCGTGGCACATAGTATTCCTCTTTCCTGTGTACAATGCTATGTCGGACAGACTAGGCGGTTTCTGAATGACCGGCTGCGACAGCACAGTCATTCTTTAACATCAACTGTGGGAGGTATTAATGTAATAAAGCAAGGGTGCAGGCGAGCTGCTTCAATACTGAGATGGTAACCCTAGAGCCGGGGAAAATAAGGGACCTAGGACAAAAACAAAACTCCAAACACAGCTAAAATTGTATTTCACCGTCACGTCCTTAAATAGACCTACGACGAAGCGACACCGACAAAAAAGGTTTGACAACAAAGGACCTAGGTACGGCCAAACGAACCAGGCACAAAAGGTTTGACAACAAAGACCCTCAGTACGAGGACGCATGATATCAGCAGACATACTTCTGACAAAGACCCATCGAAAGGAGAGCGCAAGAGATAACCAGGTACGCTTTAGGAAAGACCATGGCGACGCAGACACAAACGGTTTGACGACAAAGAACCTCACAGCACGAGGACACATGATATCAATAGGCATACTTCCAATGATGAATAATCAAAAGGAGGGTGTAAGCGATAACTAGATACGCTTCCAGAACCAGACAAAGACAAAAAAAAACCCAAGAAGTTCATAACACATCTACACAAGTCAAAGAGGGAAAAAATTAAGAATTTAAAAATGTTCAAAGCGGATCACCAAAAGCATAAGACAAATTTGTAAAGCAACCATTTTGACTAATTATTCTCAAATACTTCTTTACCAGACGTTTATAGCAGTCTTGCTTCCTCTCCAGGACTTTTGTCTCCTCCTAGTGAATGAATACACCGGGAAACATGCTTAGCTAACTCTGAAAACTCATTCTTGTTTTTAACCGCTCTCTTGTGCTCACATAGTCAATCATTAATACCCCTCGCAGTCTGACCCACAGAATAAGACCAACATCACTAGTACAGGGACGTCGTACACAACTCCAAAATTTCAAGCGACTGCTTGCTCCCTGTGCTTCCTCTGACACCCCAACCTGTCTGACAAAAAGGGCGTTAACCTATCCAATCAAAAGTCGGGTTTGAAAACCACAGTCACACCGAATCTCCTCGCGATCGCTTTCAGATAATGTGAAATATTGTGAAAATCTGGCAAGCAGACAAGTTGGCTCCTGTCTACTCCCAAAGCCTCTCGCACGGTACCACTGTTCAGAAGCCGAAAGACTACGGCCAACACAAACTCCTTATTATAGTTCGCCAAATTAATCATTTGAAGTTGTTTCTCCAGGCCAAAACCTAACCCGTGTGTGCAAGAAAATTTTAGAGCATTCATTCAGACAAACTTCGCCACACTACTCTTTACAATTTTTGAAAGACAACTTAACCTAGACAACAGAGGTTTCGATTTAACCTTCCAGAATTCCCAACAAAGGCCATTCTCAACCAGGAACCGTATACCAGCTCGCCGTAGAATCGTATAACCAGCACCTTTGCACCCTTGATTTACTTGCATTAATCCTTCCCAATGCAGGCATTGTCCCTTTCTGTTGCTGTTTTGTCTTTAATAAATCCTGTCGACCTTAATATGCAAGCATTATCTCTGTTATGTCAACTGGGGAACCCTGCGGTTGAGCTAGAGTGGGACGCAAGTCTCTTTAGCCTGGCTCTACGGAAGCGGATCATCGACGGAGCTGACTTCAAATTCCTGGCGACGTGGATTCTATAGTGAAGATTAAAGAAGAAAATTCTGAAGCCATACAAAAGTGCGGTGAATGACCAACTCAGATCAGTCTCTGACGTCTCGACGAGACTTTGGGTGGTAGTAAATGGCGAGAACTTCAGGACTTCCGTGGATTTCAAGGCCTGGCTGCGGCTAAAACAGGGTACGTATCGTCGTCTTTGGGCTTCGAGGAGAACGCTTCTGCTGAAAGTAACCCGGACCGAAGGTAGGACTCCTACTAAGTGGGCTGCTGGAGCCTCAGGATTAGAATCGCGAGCTGTGGAGGCTATTAGCGTGGGCAGTGAAGGAAGTAAGATTTGTAATCCTCATAATGTCCCGTTGTCTTCATCTCTAATAGGTGTTTTGGAAAAAGGGCCAAGATTCTGTCTTAACGCGAATCCCTCTAGGTTGGATATTGTAGCGAATTTTCATAAAGCTGCGCACAAAATTTTGTCTCGTGGATAGCGCTCAGTGTTTTTGTACCAGTCAGTGAAGTGCGTGAAAAGATTAGTGGATCGTTCCGTTAGACTTGAAAAACGGACCTGTAAAGATGTACGCAGAGTAAGGGAAGAACTAGACCATGACGGGGTAGTGTTGCTACAAACTGACAAGTCTGGGAAGTTTGTGGTCCTCCCAAAGAAGAATTTTGAAGAGCGGGTTAGTATAGCTGTTGATTTCTTGTTTCGGCCTTTTCATGGGTCCCTGAAGTCTAAGGGGTTAGCGATTACGAGATTGTGGAAAGAATGTTAGTTTCCTTTTGTAGTGAATCAAATAATGGGGGCCAGGGAGAGCTCACTCTGTGTGAAGTTCTTCCTAAAAGACCATGAGTTTATTCTTCCAATGTGAGGGGTAGTTAATAAGAAAGGAGGTTGGTAGAACGTTGTATCGAGTTTTATTTAGGGTTGTCTGAAAGGCCTCGAAGTATCAAGCCCTCTTGTGTTGAGAAATACAGACCAACTAGTCTCTGACGTCCAACCTTCTCACTCTAGATCGGTGGCTCTGTTTTCTCTACATATCGAAGACTTGTATAATTCACTAGATCACAGACTTCTTCTTCAAGTGCTGAGAAAATTTCTGGAAGATAACTTGGTACAGATTCAAATTGAGTCTGGAATTGATGTTGGCAGCTTTCTAAATCTTGTTCAGCTCTATCTTCGGTCAAAGATGACTAAAATTAAAGAAAATTTGTTCTTGCGAAAAAGTGGGATTTGTATTGGTTCAAAACTAGTGCCAGTTCTATCGGAAATCTATCTCAGAGTTATTGACATGGCCGTAGTGGAAGCATTTGAGGCTTATCCCAAGGAATCTGTCCTAGTTCGCAGGTACGGGGATGGCGTTCTTGTGTGTAGTTTAGACAAGGCAATGGGGGATCGGGTCAGGGTTGGGTTTTTGAGGCAGCTCCAGAGCTATTCTTTTTAGAAAAAGATATTCAGAATTGGTGTTGGAGGTTTTACGGTATATGGTTCTTGGTTGAGAATGGCCTTTGTAGGGAATTCGGAAAGGTTGAATCGAAACCTCTATTGTCTGGGTTAAGTTGTCATTCAAAAATTGTACAGAGTGGTGTGGTCAAGTCTGTCTATAATTATGAATGCTCTAAACTTTTCTTGTTCACACCGGTTAGGTTTTGGCCTGGAGAAACAACTTCAAAGGATTAATTTGGCGAACTATAATAAGGAATTTGTGTTGGCTGTGGTCCTTCGGCTTCTGAATAGTTCTACCGCGCGGGAGGTTAGGAAAGTAGACAAGAGCAAGCTTGTCTGTTTGTCCTATTTTCACATTATTTCACATAATCTGAAGGCGATCGCAAGGATATTCGGAGTGACTGCGGTTTTCAAACCGGACTTTCGATTGGTTAACGCCCTTTGTGTCAGATAGGTTGGGGTGTCAGAGGAAGCACAGGGAGCAAGCAGTCAGTGGTTTGCGATCTTGGAGTTGTGTACGAAGTACCTGTGAGTTGCGGTGCTAGTTATGTGGGTCAGACTCCGAGGTGTATTATTGATCGACTTTGTGAGCATAAGAGAGCGGTTAACAACAAGGATGAGTTTTCAGAGTTAGCTAAGCATGTCACCCGGTGTACTGATTGTAGCATTCACTGGGAGGAGACAAAAATCTGAGATAGGGAGCAAGACTGCTACAAACGTCTGGTAAAAGAGTCCTTGAGAATAATTAGCAAGGATAGTGTCTTTAGCAATGGGTCTGTTGCTTTATGTGACCCCCTTCGAACGTTTCTAAATTTTTTTTTCTCTTACTTGTTTAGGTGTGTTATGAACTTTTTGGGTTTTTTTTTTTTTTGGTCTTTGCCTGGGTCTCGGAAGCGTATCTAGTTATCGCTTGCACCCTCCTTTTGATCATTCATTGTTAGAAGTATGCCTATTGATATCATGTGTCCTGGTTCTGAGGTTCTTTGTTGTCAAACATTTTTTGTCTGTGTAGCTTCGTCGTAGGTCTATTTAAGGACGTGACGGTGAAATAAAATGTTAGCTTTGTCTGGAGTTTTGTGTCTGTCCTGCATCCCTTCTTTGCACCGGCTCCAGGGTTACTATGCCTGTAGGGGGTCCAATGTTCGCTACATTGTAAACCTGTACGTGTTCATCATCTCAAACACGCGAGGTGCTCGAGGCGTTTACCATCCTGGGATTGGCCGATAGCTCTGTTAATCAGCGGTGGGAGGCTTTGAGTGAAAAAGAAGTTGCGTTTTGCCATCATTTGGCTGTGCTGAACAGTATTCCCCCTGGTGCCGGTGTCCTCTGCGAGGAACGAATCTTGCTTCATATTTTTTTTCGTCACCTGATATACCAGACTTGTGAGTACGCGCCCGTCTGTGTTCTGTGTTTCTTCCTCTTTTGTCCTGTCTCTTTGTGTAGGATTTTTTATTATGTTCAACGTATACCAACTCGCCCAGCTTACCACTTTACTACAATTTATTTAACGATGCTCTCATAGTCCCCCATGCAGTGTTATTTAGTTTTTTTTTTTTTGTTTTTTTTAATGAAATGCTTCGACCCAGGTGTAATCGGAAAGCATTAGGTATTTTCAAAAATAGAGTCGAATAAAGTTGAGTATCTTCAGAGTTGCCAAAGCATAATTTTTGTATACACATTTAACAAGGTCAAATAATGAGAATGTACTTTGAAGACGGAAGTTGTACTTTCGTAGGAACTTACCAGAAAAAAAAATTAAGTAGAATACAAGTGCATACTAACAGAATGTACCTCAAGGAACGTACTAGTTTTCTAAACTTCTTTCAAGTAGTGTTTGAAGTACTTTATGGATTCCTTTGCTGCTACCCGTCTCAGTTAATGACAACGCGCTGGTTCAACAACATTCATTTATTCCCCGTTATCGTCCACACCGCTATTTCAAGAGCCCCCGCGCATACGCTGCGAGGCCCTTTCAATAAAAAACGCAGCTCAGCTCCCGCGTCCAATAACACTTGAACCCCTTGCGGTGACAATCATTATGGACGATTTGGAATGCGGGCACCCGGTCTAACGCTTTTGATCTCCAGGTGGCCAACACATGTCCCCCCTACTGAAATACGAATAGGGACTTTCTTAGGAGGTCTTGGCGTGGCCTTTTTTCTGGGTAAACAGGGGTCGCTACAGATGAACGAGAGCCGGTCCGACGTCAGTACTTTCGGACGGTACCGATGCGGCTGTGCTGGGACTGGTGATGGGAGCTGCATCGCCGCCACTACATCTTTGCCGCGAGGCTCTAGAAGTTAAAAGGAAAATGAGGCCATGGCGCCACAGGAATAAACGGTCACGCCTGTGAACGACGCCTACCCAACTACAGTACGGGAGCAACTACCGTACGCGATCCCTATAAACCGAAAGGGCATGAATAAAATGCACTTAGGGCAGGTTCTCTTCCCTTCATCGTTTTCACAGCCGTCGCAGGTTGTATCTTGGCAGAGACGGTGTGGAAACTTCCTACAGGTGGCCAGGATTGCTGCCATCTGGAACCTACGACACACCTACCTCATCTGGACTATACACTGTTAGAAAAAAATCAACACGCCCAGGCGTGTAAACCGTTCACCCGTAGCGGACACGCCCAAACGTGTTCTTTTTACACGCCAGGCTGGGCGTACTCTGTTTACACGCGAGGTCTCGTGTAAAATGAACATCTTCGAACGTGTATTTCGTACCGCGGTCACGCGTCTAAGCTTGTTTTTTTATATATTTTTCTTCTGGCGATGGTTGCCTAACTTTAAAATCGCGGCCGCTTGACGTGAAGCACGACACAGGAGGCTATAACAGGGTCTACGAGTGCCTTACAGAGCTTTCCACGGCTTTTCGCCGTCGTAAAAGCGTAGTTTTCATGTGCCCATTCGTAGTCTTCTAAACGCGCTAAACCACCGCAGTCATCCACCCAAAATTGACGATACTGTATCCAAACGGCGAATAGGCGACACCGGGAGCGGCTGCATCCAGCCGCGTCTTTTCTGTCGATCAGGTCCCGTTCGCGTAGCGGTTCCGCGTACCTCGGGAGCCTCATGATGGTTTCACAGAGACCGGATTACTTTCACAAAATGCATCTTTTCGCGACCATAGGCATGAAAGCTTTATTGGCCTCTGTTTGCCGTGCGCCGCGAAGAATCGCTCCCTCACCGACCTCGCTTTCGACGCCCCGCTCACCTCTTTACCGGGTGTTGGGCGCAACGTTTAGGCGTATCTGCTTATATCTCGCGTGTACGCAAATTTCACGGGTTTCTGCGTAGAAAACGGGTACTCAAAATCCGGCGAAAGAACCGCGGCTGCATTAGGACCACAGCAGCACCATTTTATTACGCAGTTACTTTCCTACTATATAGTTACAGTAGTTATAGTTCCTCACACATAAGGGGACTTGAACGCAATGCTAAAATAAAATTGGGCGGCTGCTCGCTCCAGTGTTCTGAAAACTACAAAAATAAAAAGTAGGTGTGTACTTTCAGAAACATCACGCAATACGCTCCAGGAGCTGCCACACAACATATCAATATACAATCCTAACAACGCATAGAAGTACGAACTAGCCGACAATCCTACATAACACCAACCGTGACCCGTTCCTTCTATATAGCAGATTTTGTTATTTACACGAGGGGCCGGTGACCCCAGCCGTATTTTACATGAATGCAGCGACACTTCTCAATTATTACTTATATAACACAGTGGTTTAAATTTGGTTCAAGAAGGTACTCATTTCTTTTAGTCTCTATCCTTGCCAAAACCAACCATATCTTTTTTTTTTTTTAATGTTTCGAGCTGGCCAAAATGCAGTAAACTTTCAGTTTTTTTTTTCTTTTTTTTTAGGAATTTGAGTGTTCTTCGCGTGAAAACGCTGTCGACTTTGTCAGATCTATTGGCTGCAGCCCCCGTCTGGGTTTGGCGTTTGATTTACACGCGCTCTCGTTATGTTAGGCGATCGCTATCCTTGACCGCGAAGTACTCACGCTAGCGCCGACTTGCATTTCCGGAATTAACGTAATCCGGTCGTGGACCGGTCCAGTTAAACTAACCATTGAGCCCGCTAAGCGAACGATAAGGATATTCAAATATGTCAACAATGGCCTGTCTTCGCAAAAAAGAAATGTATCTCTCCAGATTCTCTAGGTTGATATCGGGACTTGTTATTTGTTCAGTTGTCACCTTGAATCCAGACGCTTTATGGTAATAAAAAAAAAAAAAAAGAAGGCAAATTTTTTTTTTTTTTTTATCAAAGATAAAAGCACTTTGTCTACCCCCTGTTAGCACGAAAGCGCTAGCATTTCATATAAACAATTTGGAAAGTTCAGAGTAAGCTCAATGTAACCGGTGACTTCATTTTTTTAGTTTAATAAAAATTAAATCTTTGCAAAAAATTTATTTTTTGAAGTTTGTTTTAAACTAACAACTGAAAAGGAAGTCTTCATTTGCACTACCACGTAAATGCTTTCGAAAAAAAAAGAACGATTTATTTGCGATCTCGAACTTGCTTCTTTCCACTTTTGACAGTTACTATATGCTTACTTGCAAATTGTATCCCAATAAAATTTTAACGCAATTGCATTAAAAATAACAACCTGTACCCAATTACTAGTTTAATTAAATTCCTATTTGTTTGATAGAGCTTCATTTTAAGCATGAAAGATTGAAATTTGACATTTATTACTACAGGTGAGCACTAAACTCTGGAAGACAAAGATGAAACACACAACAATGCAAAAAGGCATTTAATATATTTAACAGATACACATATGGGCCTGTGGTGGTCTATCTGTTCAGTGTCGGCACCGTCAAAAACGAGTGTTGCAAAACACTTACATGAACTATATCGTAATGACTGCAGTGATTAAAAGCAAGCTATTTATTCGTCGGAACGAGCTCGACGATACGGGAAGAAACAGAACGTTTTCACAGCTAAACTCGGAGTTGGTCACACCATCTCTTCCATCCTCGACGTCGAATGCGATACAAATTGTAACCCCGACATGATGATCGACTCCGAGCGCCAGTCATCCAATTGAACGTTCATCGCTGCCCGGGGCATGGCAACGGCTCGGCCTTTCTGGGCGAAAATGGAGTAGGCGGATCTTCCACTTTCAAAGCCTCCGCACCCACAGCGCCTCCGTCAACTCCTCTGTCCCGTTGCATCTAGCACCGGAATCTCCTAGCAATGTGCTGCTACCAAATCGCTCGCCCCTCCGGCTCCACAAGTGAACATTCATCGACGTTACTGAACTGTTCACAAAAAGGCACCTCGCTAGGTGACAAGGGTCTCGTTGTTGCTACGTCAGGCATTCGCTTTCCGCTCGGTTCCTCTTCTTCCGGAATGTTGCATCGGCACTGCTGTCGGCCGGCATCCCTCCTTGAGTCCGAGGCTGCACACATCGTGCTGACCGAGCCGGACCCACAGAAGGACCGGGTCGATTTCCCCCATGTCCTCCGCCTCATTGCCCGACCTCAGCGTCAACTACCCTGAACGTCTTCCGAAAGCCGTTTTTCCTGCTCTATACTTCGCCGCCCTGCTCGCAGTACATGAACGCCTTTCTGGAGGCGCAACCACTGCAAACCGAATCGTGCCGTCCCCCGCAGTCTGCAGAGCAGCAGCCGACGGCTCTAGGAGGGGAGCTCTGTGGCATTCTATTGCTTCAGCCACGGCACCGCCAAAGATAACAAAGCTACTCATGCCCGTCGGCACGAGCTCGACGGCACAAGTCTACACGCGTTTCACTGCTCGTACTCCGTTGCACCATCTCTTCTATCCTCAAGGTCGTACCTGCTAGACACATTCCAGGTGAAAAGATCAAATGCTCAGATCAGACATGCCACGGATGTCTAAAATTGTCCATCGTGACGAATGTTCTTTTTTTTCATTCTAACTGAAGACAAAGGTAATGATTGCGTGATTAAAATGAATATTTCCTAAACACCCAGTTCCCAGGGTATGTGCTCACGGCCGATCCACGATTGTGTGATATACTTATTTAAAAGCACACCGAGGATGCCACCTGCAGGATTGGCAGCAATACCGAGATTACAATGCTTGTTACCCTCTTAACGCAGAAGGATTGTCCGTTATGAAAGACGCAAAAAGAAAGAATAACGGAAACAACATAAAGTAAAAATCTGCACAACAGGCTTCCAGTTCCGACAGTGGGTGTGGCAACCTACGCGACATGCTCAAACCACTTTTCATCGTACAGATTTCTCTGTTGATCGGGACACGGCCACCCAGCCAGCGTAAAGGGACAGGCATCAGATGGACGGACGCCTCGATCACCGCAGACTCGGCTGATGGCTCACGCTTCCATGGCGAGGTGTTTTCTGCAAAGTCAGTCCAATAGCCATTGCCGCCGCTCTCATGAGTCTCCAGCGAAGCTGTAATCGGCGACCAGGGCGTCGCCAACCGGCCAACAGCAGCAACGTCCTCCGTGAAACCTATACCAACGGCGCCGAAACCGGAACAGTTCAGTGGGCGTGGCAGCATACGCGACAACGTGCTCAAACCACTTTTTATCGTACAGGTTAGAGGCGAACGTTATAAAAGGTTGAGAAGTAACAATTAGTTCTCAGTGTACTGCCGGACCCACAGCGGCTACTGTGTATTTTCGCTGGTGCTTTGATTTGTGTTACCTCCTCTTACTCTCCAGAGGTATTGAAAGTAATCCAAGCCCAGATACGGAAGAAACCCTACAAAAACTGTCGGTAGGTCAAAATAAGATACTCTAGGCAATTAAGGAAATCAAATCCAGCCAAAGAAATGTCGAAGAAAGAATACGTGCTATTGAAAAAGCCGTTGGATCATTCAAGAGCGTCACAAAAAATGTTGACGTTTTTTTTTAGTACTTCGCTCACATTAAAACAAACAGTTTCTTCGCTCGGGAAGAAAGTTGATGACCTAGAAAACCGAATACGCAGAAACAATTTAATATTTTTTGGAATTCCTGAAAATCCCAACTAAACTAAGTGGGACTTCGAAAAAGTTATCATATCGGAGATTCTTCGAGACGAACTAGGCATAGTAGATGTTGCGGTGGAGAGGATTCATGGGATCGGAGGACCGACTAAGGGCAAATCAAGGCCTGTAATATTGAAACTCTTTGACTTTAATGTAAAAGAAAACATCCTGAGAAATGCGCGGAAACTTAATGGAACCAAAATATCAATATCCGAAGACTTTTCGATTCATATCAGACAAAAAGGAAGCTTCTCTGGAACAGTGCTAAAGAAAACCGTGACAAAGGCTAAGATTCGATAAGTTGATAGCTGGCAGTTCCTGCTATCAGTGGGATCCCGAGAAAAACGCCCGTATTCTGATTAACACGAGGTAACGAGACGAAAGACACGCGCAATCTACCAACGAATGACAACAGTGTTTGAGATCCCGTTCGTTCACTCTTATCAATGTAAACGCCAGAAGTGTAGTACATAAAACTGATGACCTAGAACACATATTTGTGTCCGATGTTTCTGATATATTTGTCGTAACAGAAACATGGTTTCATGCTAAAATTTCCGATAACAAAATCATTCCACCAGCACATCACATTTTACGAAAAGACAGGGATACAAGAGGGGGAGGTGTGGCAATAGTTCCTAAAAAGGATATCGATGCAACATTATTTCACTATGCCTTAAACATCGAATCGGTCTGGGTCAAGCTTATTATTTATAATGTTCCGATTCTCCTCGGGGTGATCTACCGACCACCAACTGCTTCTGAAAGCGTAGTGGAAAAACTATACAACTTCGTAAATCTGCAAAGACAACGTTCTTCTTGTTTTTTTTTGTTTTTTTTAATTGTAATTGCAGGTGATTGCAACTTTCCAAACATCAACTGGCAAAATTTAACACCTTTGAACTTTAAGGGCAAGCACCTAGAACTTTTCATTAATATGGCGTCTGATAATGATTTGACGCAAATCGTTACATGTCCCATAATAACTTCAAGTACAACCAATAATAGCCTTGATCTCGTATTTATATCTGGAGAGTTAATGAGTAAAGCGTTCACTTGCCAGGTTAGAGAAGGGACATCTTATCACCATCTGGTTTGGTGTGAATCTGTCGGAGAACTTCATACTAAAAAAACCGACCGATTAGTTAAAGTGCCTGACTACACTAGAGCACTAGACGAAAGTGTTTTAGATCACCTCGGATTATCATTTGACCGCTTATGTGAACAAAGTGAACGTGCATTAGATATTGCCGATTTCTGACTGTCATTTCAGAATTCCGTTATACCGACACGTTGCAAACGAATACAGAAAAGTAATCCTTAGATCACTCGTGAGGTTTTGCATCTCAAACGTAAAATAAACAGAATTAGAATTCAAAATCAAAGAACAGACAAACGTAGTATAACACAACTTTGAAAGAAATTAATGTCAATGACTCAGAAGTCAGAACGATATTTCCATAATGAGACATTAGATAAATTTTTGCTGTCTGATCCTATTATAATTTAGTTTAGTAGTTTACAACAACTGGGCAGAAGTAGAGCGAGCTCTCGGAAGCCATGTTGCCTTGGGTTAGGCAAGTTATCTGATTATAAGAAAGAAAAAACTCTGAGCAGATATAATCTATTTCAATACTTTTCCTGTGGTACATAGTAATAATATTTTATAATACTTCGTCACCAGCCGTCTGGCTACGGCTTTAAAAATGGAGATAACTTTGACATACTTCCACTCGGTCGACTCTGGTAATTTCAAGAAACTTCCCAAAAAATATTGCAAGATATTTGGCACACCACTGCGTCACGGCGCAATAAATCGTTTGGAATATTATCGATACCGGTAGATATTTTATCGTCGAGTTTAAACAACATGGAAAAAAATTCCTCCACAGAGAATGATTAGTCATCTAAAAGCGGTGTGTTCACGGGCAAGTCGCATTTAGGGCGAATGCAGTTGTCTAGTACGAAAGTTGATATGAAAAAGTCGTTGAAACAGTTTGCCAGCGTGTTCGATCAGCGTCTAAGCGTGTTCGCCGTGCCGACAAGACATCGGAAAAGAAATATCAGCATTTGACTAGAGGCGGAGAATCAAGGTGAGCTCCATTGGTGACACTCGGGTCCGAGTCAGGGAACAAGCTTCGTCTAACTTTCAGTGGCCGAATATGAACTTCATAGAAGAAGCCTCAAAATGTCATCGCAATTCTTCGTATAGACGGCAGAGATGCATCGCAAAACCGCTACCCATTATTTTTTTTTTTTTTGCAATTAAAGCGAACTGGTGTAGCAAAGAGCGATCGTTAGTAGAAAAAAAGATTGATGTTTTCACAGGTCCAGGGGCCCCCGTCCTCTCTACGCCTCCACAACTTCCCCTCCCCCCTTTCTTAAAAAACCAACCACGGAGCTTCCCCATTAGTTTGATATCTTCGTTAATTATAACATAGTATAATAAGCTGATTAGTTAAACTTAGGTATACTTGAAGAATGCGCCAACCACACAAAGCCCTACAAGACCCAAACTTGGTGTGCCCTTTCTGCGTAACCTAATAATCATAATTCTCCTACATAGTTCCCCACGCATCTTCATCAAACCAAAAGATTACACTTGTTAACAGATCCCTATCCTTCGCGCAAGGTTAAATGGACTTGGCGAGAGCTTCAGCAATGCACATAATAGACTGGATCTCCTTGATGCCGTAGTTGTGGATTTTCTGCGTTCGGAGTATAGAGAATGGACGCGACTGCCATCCGAATGCTACGTGGCCCGTGCTGCCTCCTGGAGACCAGCACGGGTCACACTTGCGAGAAAGAGCCGTGGCAGGAACGGCTCGCACGCTGTCTTCCTGACCCTGTTCTTGGCCAGACGGACGCCGGGGAATCCCGGACAGTTATCCGCAGTACGCTTCGAAAGAAAGGAAACGAAATTTCCCCGAGAAGCCGTGGTCCTGAGGCCTCTCCGGTGCTTGGCCGACGGCGGCGGCCGACGCGACGACGCTCCAGCGAGTGCCCCACTGTTTCGGGGGAAAACCCGACCGGAATCTCCCAATTAAACACCTCTTCGAGGCCGGTCCCGGACGCGCGCTGTGTTCTAGTTCTATCGAGGCATGACTGTCTCCGTGGAGCCCTGAGCACATCCTGATATTAAGAAATCTGATTAGTAAGGTTCGAGACTTCTCGATCTCCCGATGTCGACTGGAGGAGGGGGCCTCTACTGTTCGCGGAAGAGTTGTCGCAACCCAGCGGCACAGACGCTGCGTTTCAAAACAGGGAGCCCTCGCCTATCGAGAGGCGCAGCGCGATATTCACCGGTCTGGTGGTGAAAATGTGAAATAAAGTAGCAGGAATTATACTCACTGCGTTCAAGCTGCACAGCCTGTGTCCAAGCCTCACCACTTACGCTGTAAGACAAAATGTTTGTAAGAAAAACAAAATTTCCGTAAAACTTTGTGTTCTGTTTTGTAATTTTACTTCCTATTGACAAATTTTGACCACTTACAAATTTATGTAAAACAATACGTTTTGTAAAAGTAATTAGCGTAAAAGCCTAGGAACAGAAATGTTTCTGTTTTGTTCAGGTTGTTTCGTTAACTCGTTTACACCCGAGGCGTAAAGCTTAAGGGGTGTGATTGCTTTTTCACAATTGAACGATTCAATACTCAAAAGCTGAACAAGGCTTACTCAAAAGCTGGCCACTCTGCTGATATGTAGCTATGACATTTGTGCTAATAAGCACTAAAATTGAGTAAAGTACCTGTGGTTTAGCAAAGTTTCATGTGCCTGCCTGTATTTGCGAGCACGAAGAAGACACCCCAAAAACGTTTTGGCTAGAGGCACGTGCTAAATAGACATTGTGATACACCGAACGGAACCGAATCACTCTGAGGATCAACCCCTGGCACCCGCGAATGTACAAGATTTTGATTCGAATCCCGCACCCGGCAAGAGCACACTTTATTCGGCGGAGTAGAAAGGCATTTCATAAAAATACTTTCCTTTACAACTTGAAAGTGCTTAAAAAGTGGGTCAACATTTGCGTGGCGTCTGGTGATCACAGGGGGTCGGTATTAAAGCATTAATGAAATAAATTGTGTAGCTTAGTTTGAGAAGCTGCTTGTCCACTTTTACTTTCTTCCAGTCTTTAGATTTAAACATCATGGTTATACGTACGAGCTCCTCTTCACTTTTACCATAATTTTGCTGACCGTACCAGATGAAGGTTGAATTTATAATAATAATAATAATAACACTTCATTTAGACTTATTGAGTCTCGGCTGGAGGAGCAAAAGTCGAACTAACGACACCAGACGATGCTTCACCAGTCGTGTCATCGTTCAGTACGTACAGCACTTAAACTTCTAACTTCTTCTAACTTCTTCTAACACTAAAACTTCGATTATTTTTACTAATATACGGAGGGTCATAAAAAATCGTGACGCACTTAATGTCGTTTTATAATCATCATCTGCTGATTTAGCCATTCTCACAGAAAAGTGGCTCTCTGAAAGCAAAATTGTTTCGTGTTGTAAGCGTTTCAATGTGTATAGCTATGAGAGGGAATTCAGATCCGGTGGAGGTGTGTTAATTGCTGTATCTGAGAATATGACATCTTTCTCTGTGAACATTTTAACTAATCTTGAGTTTCCCTGTGCATGCGTTAGTACAAGACATAAACGTATTGTTTTTTGTGTTTGTTATAGACCGCCGAATTATTCTGCTACATTCCCCAATGAGCTACACGACGTTCTTAATTTGATTTTAACCAGGTTTCCTAACTCTCCCGTCTTTCTCTTGGGAGATTTGAACTATCCTAGTATTATGTGGACTGGAGTGTGTCCCTCTGATGCCTCCGATTTCTCAGAAAGTCTCGATTTTCTAAATGTATGCGTTGATTTCAACTTAGCTCAGCTTGCCACAAAGCCTACACGTGTTACAGCCACAACTGTTAGTTTGCTCGCCCTTGTATTAACTTCCTCACCCGATCTTGTTTCTGAAAATTCTAATCTTCCTGAGCTCAGCGATCATTGTACGTTACACATCACGTTAAATTTACTTGTAGTTACCTCCCTCGAAAGGAACCAAATTCATTCGAGATTATAAGAAAGCGGATTTTGACGCCATTAACAACGAACTCGCTCTCTTTGTGGATGGCTACATCGATTCTTTTTCACAACGATCAGTTCAAGAAAATTTGAACCTTTTTAAAAACATTGTTAAATCACTCACGGATACATACATTCTGCTTCGATCGATAACGTCCCACACTAATTCTCCTTGGTTCAATGTCCAACTCAAGCGGCTTTCCAATAAGAAAAAACGTTTGTTTAGGGCCGCTAAGTCCTCTAACAAACCGGATCGCTGGTCAGCCTATCACGACGCTCTTGTGGAGCACAAATCTGCTGTTCAAAGCGCCGAACATTCTTTCTTTAATATCACCTTGCCGACATTACTAGCCACTAGCCCTAAACAATTTTGGAAGACTGTTAACAGTAAAGACAAGTCATCTATTTCCCTTTTTGTTGACGGTTGTGCGATCCCCAGTGATGTTTGTGCAGAGATCCTCAACAATGTTTTTGCTGACTCATTTTCAAGTTTTGTTAATCCGCCATCTTGGTTATTACAGGAATATAATTTTATACCTATGGACCCCATCATAATTGACCCCACTGGTATTGTTAAACTAATAGAAAATTTAAAACTGACTTCTTCAGCTGGTCCTGATAATATTAACTCAAAGTTCTCAAAAAACTTAATTATGTATTCATCTATTATATTTTCTACACTATTTTCTTAGTCGCTTGAACTTGGCATTTTAAATGACGACTGGGAGGTAGCCATGGCGATTCCATTGCACAAAGGAGGTGATAAGCATTCCCCCCTTATCTATCGTCCAATCTCGCTTATCAGCATACCATGTAAATTACTAGAGCATATAATATACTCCCGCCTGGTTCATTTCCTGCAATCAAATTCTTTCTTTAACAAGGGCCAACATGGTTTTCCGCAAATTTCATTCTTGTAAACGCAGAATTTTTCATTTACTAACGATCTTCATTCTATCCTTGATTGTGGGTCTCAAGTTGACTCTGTTTTTCTAGATTTTAGCAGGGCTTTTGATAAAGTTCCTCACCAATTGCTTCTATTAAAACTTAACAAATTAAGTATTGATCTTAACGTAGTTGCCTGGATAACCAGTTTTCTAACTAACCGATATCGGTTTGTTACTGCTAATGAGAACACGTCTCCCCTCTCTTCCGTCACATCTGGTGTTACTCAAGGATCCGTATTAGGCCCTCTACTGTTTCTCATTTACTTCAATGACCTACCTAATTGCGTCTCATCATTAATTAATTTTCTCGCTGACGACTGTGTAATATATACTAAATCTACTAACGACTCCGATGTTTTAAAGCGCCAGAAAGATATCAATGCTGTTTACCACTGGTGTGAACTTTGGAATATGGAACTTAACATTACTAAATGTAAAGTCATGAGAATTTCACGTACTAGTCCTAATGTGCCCTTCTACCATCTCAACAACGTCCCTTTGGCACCTGTTTCTTCTTACAAATATTTGGGTGTTCACCTTACTTGTAACCTCTCATGGAAACTGCATGTTGAATACGTCATCAATAACGCTAACTGCATGCTAGGTTACCTGAAAAGAAACTTTGCTCTCGCACCGTCAGCCTTAAAATTAACACTGTATAAATCTCTCGTTCGCTCCAATTTAGAGTATGCTTCTTTTATCTGGGACCCCAGTCAGTCTAATCTAACTATTGTTCTGAAAGCGGTCCAAAACCGGTCTGCCCGTTTTATTCTAGGTAACTATCACCGCACTGCCAGTGTTAGCTCCATGAAAATCACCTTGTCTCTGCCTAACCTCTCTCTCCGACGAAAAGTTGCTCGTTTGTGTCTTTTTCACAAGATCTATTATGCTAACCCGTACTTAAAGCAACGTCTTTTCATCCCACCGTTCTACGTTCCACCTCGCATCGATCATCACCTCCTAAGTTGGAATTTGTAAATGTAACACCAACGAATTTCTAGTATCTTTCGTCCCTAAAACTTCTTTGGAATGGAATCACCTTCCGACTTCCGTAATTTACATTATTGATAGCCAAATGTTTAAAAATGCTATAAACACTCTTTTACTGTCTTGAGATGCCATGATACCTTATGCACTCTGCCCCTTTGTTTCTTTTTGTGTGTTATTTGGTTACTTCCACTCCCCTCTTTAATGCCGATTGGCCTTGAGGGTATTTAAACAAACAAATAAATAAATAAATAAACACTATTCCATGTGCACAAAAATACAATCACACCCAACACAGTAAATTAACACTAAACCAGCAAAAAGTAATTATTTACATTATTTCTAAAAATATAAATACGTATAGGATTTAAAACCATTTCATCTATTTCTTCAAAAATTAGTTCGAAAATTCAGTCATAGCTGGTTAGTGTGTATGGTTTGACAAAATGTTGAATTCCGAGATTGTATTGTGCTGATTAACGTTACAGCGCACCACAAAAGAAACACTCACAAACACAGACACACCAAATAAATATATACTCACTCGGCGCTGACTCACAACTCTTGGTTTGTATTGTCTTCTTCTTCCATGCAGAAAGACAATCTATTCTTTCGCTATGTTCTAATAACGAGATGAGAACATCAAATGCAATTGCAAAAATAAAAAATAAGAAAATTAGAAAAATAAAAAACACAATAATCAAAACAAAATTTTATTAAAAAATAAAGAATTCTCAATACTGGTGCCTAAGAGATCTTTCGGTCAAATAATTTAGCTCCCTGTGTGCGAGAGTTAAAGATGGCCTGCTGACACGCTTGTCAATGTGTCCTTCGACATTTGCTGCCTCATTAATCTCCCTGATGAGCGTCCCAGTACAGTGCAGTTGCTCAAAAGCGCCGAACACCCACAGTCACTACAGTGGAGTCCCAAATGTCCAGAGTTGGCGCTGACGATGTTATTGGGATGCTCCCGAAGGTGGTTACTCCGACACCGACCAGTCTGCCTTACGTACACACCCCCACAAGAAAGGGGGAAGGAATAAATTTTCAAATTCAAATTCAAATTCGTTTATTTTTGCCACAAACGGTACATTTGTGACAGGGGCGCTGGAAAAAAAGCTGCAGGTCTGCAGCTTGACGAGTCCCAGCGCCCCAGAACAATGTAAGAGCGGCACCGGCACATACAGTCAAAAAGAACGAATATGTGCACACATACATAGGCATACACATATACAGAGGATAAACACGAGAAAAACAAAGAATTCAACTTCGCAATCAACAGTATACAAAAAAGTGGTGGTTACTTATTATAAAGCTTCTTGAATGGAACAATGACTAATGGAGTGCATTTCAATATCACGGGAAAACAGGGTGTTTTAAAAAAGTGGTAACTGGTGGCGATATCTTTGTAGACCAAAATTTGTCCTTGAAAAGGGAATACGCCAGGGGGGCCTACGTCGCGATGGATATACAGACTCGTTTGCTTCTAGATTACCAAGATCTAAAGAAATGACATTAGTTTTTCTTACGGATGGTTGATAATTAGCTATCAGTCTATGTGCATACAAATTGGTTATATCAATGACTTTATGTTTTTCAAAAAGAGGAAGGGAATGATAGTCACGGGGAACATTTTCGATTATCCTGAGTGCCTTTTTCTGTAATAGGCGTAATTTGTTAATGTTGCCCTTTGTAGTCGAACCCCATACCAGGTGGGAGTAGCAGAGCACAGGGTAAAACAGAGCATTGTAAATTAGTTTTTTAACATTTAAAGGAAGTATGTGCCTGAATTTATTCAGTATTCCGACAACTTTGCATAGCTTTTTATGAATATAGGCAACATGATTATTCCAGGACATGTGAGAAGAAAATATTACTCCCAACGTCTTTATACTATCGACGCACTCTATCGCACAATCCCCCAAAAACAAATCGCGCGACAACCTAATGCGTGGTCCTGGACACTGAAATAAAACTGCCTTTGTTTTGGATGTGTTAATAACAAGGGAATTCATAACTACCCACGATTTTAATTTATTTAAAAATAATTCGCTTTGAAAGTGAGCACCCCTTCCCTAGAATCAGAAAAAAATATGCTGGTGTCATCCGCGTATATAATAAACTTAGCAGACGTGTCAATATTTACAATATCATTAACATAAGTGATAAACAATAATGGGCCTAGAATACTTCCCTGAGGGACCCCGGAACTAATGCGTTGCATAGAAGATCTGTTATTATTAATTTGAACGTATTGGGAACGGTACTGTAAATAGGACGAAATGAGTGCTAATGGAACTCCTCGAATACCATAACAATCTAGTTTATCAAGAAGAGTTCTGTGATTTATCCGGTCAAATGCTTTGCTGAAATCTACAAAGATCCCCAACGTTAAAAGTTTACTCTCGAAATTTTCTAATATTGTCTCTTTTTGTACTAATATAGCAGTTTCTGTAGACCTACACCTTTTGAAACCGAATTGCGAGTCCGTCAACACAGAATATTTTTCAAAAAAGGTTAATAGTCTAGAATATATTATTTTTTCTATTGGTTTCGAAAATACAGGAAGAATCGATATGGGGCGATAATTACTCATGCCATTTTTATCCCCGCCCTTATAGAGGACAGAAACTTTAGCAACTTGCATGTTTTTAGGAAATACACTAGATGATAACATGAGATTATACAAATGAGTTATGCATGGTAATATCAAATCTAGTACAAATTTAACAGGTTTGATTAAGAGGTCATCACAATCACGACTACGGCTATTTTTCATATTCATAAACACCGAGGATACTTCTGCAGTATCTGTGGGATTCAAAAACATAGTTTCGCTAGTGCGGGAGACGTTATCTTTGGCATTACTATTGTAAGTGCTATTCCCGACACTCACAAAGTAATCATTGAATTTATCTGCAAGTTCACTACCGGAAATAATTTCATTGTTTATAGTCATGTTTACGATGGCTGTAGCTTTAGATTGGCTACGCAGAAGAGAATGCAGTTGCTTCCAGACTATATCGGGCTGCCCTAAACAGGATGAGTCGAATTTAGCCGCGTAATAAAGCTGTTTAGCTTGTCTTAATTGAGCGTTAACAAAATTTCTGAACTTTTTGAATTCGCGTAATTTTTCTTCGTCTCGTGTTTTCACAAAAGAGTCATAAAGTACGTTTTTCTTTTTAATGAGTTTCAAAAGGTGACCATTTACCCACGGCTTCCTAGCTTTCTTGTTTCGACGGATGCATTTGATTGGAAATGAAGTGGAATAAGCATTTTTGAAAGTACTTATAAAAAAATCGTAGCACTCATCAGCATCTGTAGAATTAAACATATGACTCCAGTCTATAGTGCTGATTGTTTCTCTACATTCTTCCAGTGTCCTAGAACTTGTGTCTTGAGATATTGTTGAAAAGTTTGAAACTGCGCTATCTGATATATTCTTATTGATAAACATGATTATTGGAAGGTGATCGCTGATCCCATTACTAAGCACGCCAGCACTAATAATATTTTCATCATGATTAGTTAGAAATAGATCAAACAATGTCGATGTGGTGCATGTGACGCGTGTTGGAGGGATAATTACGTTGGAAAAATTGTTTGAAGTCAATAAACCAACAAAATCATCTTTAATATGAGAATCTTCAAGCATATTTATATTAAAATCACCACCCAGAAACAAGAGGCACCTCTCTTGATTAGCAAAGCAAAACAACGCTTCTAAAAATTGCATGAAACTCAAAACATTACCATTTAGAGGACGATATAAAACAGAGTAAATGTGATTTCCTTTTTTAACACAAAGTATTTCATAATCTCGGGTCACAATAGAATAATCACTGAGTATTTCAAAACCAGAGGCACGAGTTTGCAATGAAACGCCACCCCCGCGACTATGTCTGCGGTTTAAAAAGAAATGAGTGTAGCCTGGAAGAACAAAAAAATTAGCATCATCCCTATACCACGTTTCAGTCATCATGACAACATCAAAAGAAGTTTGGATTGAGTCAAAAAACAATGCAAGATCATCCTCTTTTAATCTGGCGGGTTGCACATTTAAATGAAATAAACTCAACGATCTAGTTGTCTGTTTTTGTAGGAAGGTATTTAGACACTCTACCGTCAGAACACCTAAATTTTGAACCATGGTAGTAAAAAGGGAAAAATAGAAAGAGACACGTCAGCTGTATTTAGCGGATCTTATCAAGATCTCCAGAGTCAGAAATAGTAATGACAGGGGTCCCATCCGCCTTCCTTGCAAATATTTTAGAGTTACGTACCCAAACGTATCGCCACTAATGCTCACGCTTCCTTGAGACCGCCATCCCTAGCAACTTTTTCAGGGCGGGGCACAAGTGTTCATTTACATAGATAGGCGATGTTTCAGGCAGTCCAAAGTCTTAGCAAGTAATTCTTTTTTTCTTTGCCTTGTCGAGAACAGAGTCTCGTTTTTGTCGCCGCTGAAATTGCACTATCACGTTGCTCTTTGTCGGATCTCTCGTGGGAACACGATGACATGCTTCTATATCAGAAAGGGCGATCTGCTCTCCGATGAGGTCACCAAGTTTAAATACCAGATCAGTCACGTTATCAGTTTCGGTTTTAAATATTCCTTTGACCTCGATGTTGTGGCGTCGCGAATACTGCTCGCACTGAACAAGTCTGAGTTCATTTTCTTTCAGTAGTTCGGCCATCACGACACATTTTTGCGTGAGTTCAGCATTTTCTTTTTTGAGAACGGCGTTCTCCTTAAGAGAGACTGGAGCTTCAGCTTAATTTCCTCGAACTCCTCGTTCATGAAATTCATCCCATCGCTTATGCTTTTTAGCTCAGTGTTTATCTCACGGAGATCAGTTCTGAAATCCCTCTCTAGTGCCTCTTTCATCGATCTAAATTCTTTCTTTAGCTCATCTTTTAGTTCATTTACCAACTTAGTCATATCCTTAGACATTTAAAAAAAAAACATACAATGGAAACGCAATGGACTTCATCCAAAACCGACGCGCCCCATCGCGGCGAAATACCACGCAGTGCACTCTGGGAACTAGTTGGCCACTCAGTTTCGGTTTCGACTGAGCAGCTTCATCTCATGCTATTCGCCGCGACCGAACGCGCTGCTTGCGTTTTCGATTATCTGACTTTTCACGAACGTACAATACACTCATTCTCGAGCGATACAAAACGAAGACCGGGGCACTTTCCTTGCTCTCCGAAACACCGGATATTGTGCGTGCGTATGCGAACGTAGTAAGTCGTGGCTTAGTCACCTCACCCCACGAGTGCATCTTTGAGCTCAATGTCAGTAATCCCGTCTAGTACCAGTGAACTACAACTGAAATTTGTTCGTCTGGAGCCTTACACGCATTTTGTTTGCCAAACGTCCACTTCTCGTTACTTCATTGGGCGAAAAGCAAGCCGCATCCTCACAGGGTATCAAAGTTGCGGCCAGCGTTTACGCATGAACTTTTAAGGAAACGCAATAAATTCGACCTCACTACTGCAGAAAAGTTACTATGATGTCTTCCTCGTGTCATCATATATCTCCCACTAGAACTTTATGCTGATAGAAGATTAACTTTTCGCAAACGCTGAGATCGGCTAGCTACGACTGAGGCCCTAACAAGCGTCCCCTACTCCTCGCTAAGCCTTTTTGGACGAGCTTTTACTGACGCCCGAGATCTGTGCCGGGAACGGTGTGTCTGAAATTACCTTGGCATACTCAGTCAGGAAGAAAGCAAACACATAACAAATATTTTGGCCATTAGCAGCCGTCAAATGCGCTTTGAATTCGTTCGAGCACTTGTCTGAAGAATGTCGCACCGTGCGCCGGACGGGCATGCATGAACCCCAATGCGGTGCGCATAGGGGTTCTTGCCCGTCTGACGCACTACCGGCGAATGGTGCGTCATTCTTCACACAAGAGCTCGACTTTTGCATTCTTAAAACGGCCTGTATGCGCGAATTTGCCTATATGATTGCAGGATAACTTTATGCGCATACGCGATGTTGAATATTAGTGGAATGCAAGTGGGTGGGGACTTCACTTCGTGCAGTGCTGCGGGTCAGTACAGTTAAGAGATAAGTGTGTTAAAATTGAGTTTTCAATGGCACCTCCGAGTTTTACCTCGCGTACTAAGGCACATTAAGAAAAACAGTAATTGCAAAAAGTAATATTTCGTCTATGGACGCACGAAGCAAACTTCCTGATCAACAACACTAATGTAAAGGCGCGAGCTCGATGTATGCATACCTATTGGTTGCTACATCTTGTTGATTCGTACACAAGCAAGATCCCCGAGCATCCGAGCTTCGCAGCGTCGAGACTCCCAGCACTGGCTCGTCCACATACCTCGATTGGAACGCTAACAGGAAGGCTCAAGTACAAAAATACAACAAGCATGTGTTAAGACAAGCTATACGTCTCGGGATATTGCTAAAGCTTCGAGGTATGACCATTTAGGTTAGTTTAGAGACCACAAATGACGCTCTCGGGACCAGAAAACAATCTCTTGTCGACGTGTCGATCGAAACCGAAACCATGCCACCCTCCTCCCTGGCCAACTAGTTCCCAGAGTGCAACACGCGCCATGTTGCATGCAGGGCTTTATGGAAGTAGTCTATTGAGAACACGGAAAGGTAGCAGCAGCAGCCGCAGCAGCAGTTATACACTCAAATGAGATAAAAGATACGGTAACCAACCTGCGGTAAATACAGGAGACAATTAGGTGATGCGTTGTGCCGCTGCCGCTGCTGCCAAGTGAAGCGCCGTTGCTTGAGTTCCGAGCATTTGTAGTCCTCCGCTGGAGACGTGGAATGTCGATGAACCAATCGGACAGGTAGTCGTCAGCTGTGACGCCGCAACTGATACGAGGGCGTGCGAAGGCTTCTATCTTGCTTGTGCCGGCAACGATGTGTCAGCGAAAATGCAGATGAATTCGGCAGTTACTTCGGTTTTTTTGCTCGCCGGGCAATGTCCTGCGGTAAATACAGGAGACAATTAGGTGATGCGTTGTGCCGCTGCCGCTGCTGCCAAGTGAAGCGCCGTTGCTTGAGTTCCGAGCTTTTGTAGTCCTCCGCTGGAGACGTGGAATGTCGATGAACCAATCGGACAGGTAGTCGTCAGCTGTGACGCCGCGACTGATACGGGGGCGTGCGAAGGCTTCTATCTTGCTTGTGCCGACAACGATGTGCCAGCAAAAATGCAGATGAATTCGGCAGTTACTTCGGTTTTTTTGCCCGCCGGGCAATGTCCTGCGGTAAATACAGGAGACAATTAGGTGATGCGTTGTGCCGCTGCCGCTGCACACCCTCTACACAAGGAACAAAGTTTGTTCTGTGCTCCTTGGTGCAACTTACGGTGCTATTTGAAGTCGAATTTACCTTTCCACACATTCAGTACAGCTTTTTTTGAGCTCAAAAGACTACATCTACGTTAACTCCATTCGCTGCCCTCTTAAGGCTATGAGTAACTTATGCATGTATGGTACTACCACCAGCCTTCTTGGCATGTCCCTGGTGTTTCTATTCACGCCATCACATTTCTTGATCTCTTTAAGGAGCCTTTCAACGACGGACGTCAATAAGGAATCAGTGTATTCTGTGGACTTTAACCTCTGGGATTTCCATTGCTGCTACCCGTCTCGGGGAGCGACACAGCACATGGTTGAACAACACGTAGCATATAATGACCACTATCGCCCGCGCCGCGATTCCAAAAGCCCCCGCGCATATGCTGCAACGGCCTTTAATAAGCGGCGGAGCGCCGCTCGCGTGGCCAGTTGTCCTTGGCCCCCTCGCGGTGAAGATGACCACTGACGATTGTCGGCGGGGCAACCTGGGCCAAACGCTTTGAGTCCCCACGTCGACTACAGACCTTGCGACTTGCCCATTGAAGCTCTTTTGAATTGTGTGCGTGGAAGATTTGGTATTCAATTCTTTAGACGCATCCTCACGACGCCCCTCTTCAATAGTTTGGAGTGCGCGGAGTGGAATGGGAAGAGCGTTTTTTTCTCTCTAGTCTTATAAGACCAGCATACATCTCGTGCTAACACTTATAGTCTAAGGTCTAGGAATCTTAATGATCTTGCATCCGGGAGTTCATAAGCAATTTGCAACGGTTCCTACAATTTCTAACATGGTAATTAATTCGGTCACTAAGGTATTAAAACTGTTGTGGTTTGTGTCTACACACTATGAAAAAACGGTATCGATAGTCCTCCCTAAGGGGAGGGACGGTCTTGTAACATATGTTCTTTTAGAAAGGGAGAAACGTTCGTCCCTGAAGCAGGGGAGCAAAGTTCCCCCGTCCCCTGCATCTCAATATGGCGGCCACGGATTGAAAAAACCGAGCTCAATAAGGCTTAACGAGGACGCTACGTCTCTTGTACGGAACGGGATGAGCACCAAATAAAAGTGTAACACAAGCTTTCCGCGAACTGTGTTTATTTCCGAAGCCAGATTTCCTCGCAGGTACAGAAACTTGCGATTCAAAAGCAGTTACTCAGTCTTCTCGTCGGCAGCACTGCGATGTTAAACGGAGACAACCGATACCCAGTTACTTCACGCACTTTACCTTTTACCTTTGCTGTTCCTCGAGTCGCAATGCCTTCCTCAAGCGCACATCACGGAGGAATGGCAAACCAATCTGCGAAACCAAAAGCTGCTCTTAAAATAACAAACTCGAAGCCGCTGTTCATCGCGTAGCGTGAAAGAAGGTTAAATCGCTTGCCACCAGATGGCAGGGTCAAGCAGAGTAATTGCGATTAGCTAGGCTAGGTGGCGCTAGGTACCGTCCAATCTATGTTCTAAAAAAAATATTTTTATTTCTTCACGCCACCATTCCGCTTCGGGATCTGCGGGAACCTTTATTACACCCACATGTAGACACTGGGGGTGTCGCGAACCGGCGGAGGTTCGAGTTCGACCAGGTTCGACTTTTTCGATTTTTTAGTGGAAAGTTCGACGACCTTGTATTGAGGTTCGACTCGTGTGCGCATGCACGACAGGCTGGCCAGTTGGCTTCCGATTGGAGGGTGATGGCTAAGGGATGAATTAAGGGCAGCACTGATTGGTTATTTCAGTTAATACAGTACAACAAATTAAGTTATTAACTTCTTCAGTGATTAGAATTAGTTTTTTTTTTTTTTAATATCAGCTGTTCGAAAAAATTAAAATCCCTTTGCATAGAAAAAAATTCTCCAAGTCTAGACATGCTTGTATCAAGGTCTGGTCACACTGTCCACAAGGTCGAACCGGTCGAATCTGGTAAAACGTCCGAAGGTTCGTCGAAGCGGTTCCACCCAGTCGAACCCCGAATGTTCGACCTAAAAATTCGGTTCGACAGAAGTTCACGACACCCCTAGTAGACAGATTGCGCAAGCTACAACATCAGGTGAACATACATTGAGCGCATACACATACAACGGCACACTAACCCGATCACTACACCAGAGCTCTGCGTTTCCGTCTTTCATACTGGTCCTTTTGAACGGACGGAACTTCTCGGTGACTGCCTAAGCAATAAAAAAATATTCCCAGCACCTGGATTTTTTTTCAGCAATGTCATACCTCTGAGAGTATCTTGAATGGCTCAGGAAATTAATCTCTTAACAAAAAACGCTCGATCATGCCGTAATTATTTGGAAGCCAATAAATGAAGCCGCTCCAATGCGGTTCCAAGCCACAAGTTTATTTCCCCGCACGGCACGTCGTAGCAAGTATTTCTATTGTAAAGTTCTTTTCTTTTTTTTCTTTTTTTTTCTGTTTCCGCGAGGCTGCAATTACCGTCTTTAATTAATATCTGTAGAGCGGATATTCACCAGCTGGAAGTGATGCTTCACGGGCAGAGAAATCGCTTTTCAATCAACATGAATGCAGTCAAAGCCGCGATTTGCGGCAGGTGTTAAGTGTACGGAGCGACTTGGTGGCGAGCTCGAAAACTTCTAGCGCTCATCCCAGCGCACCAATTAAAGGACAGTTTCTCCAGGCACCATAGTATATTGAAACAGCAAAATAAAGGGTAGGTTTTTTTTTCGTTTTTACTTACTATTTATTTTAATGGTAAAATCCCACATTATAAGATACGTACTTTCCATCATAATTTCGCACTGTTCAGTCCTTTCCCCAGAGTGCAATCGCTTTTGGGGAGGAGACCACCAACAGTCAGATTGGCAACTGTACGATAAGAGCTTACCGTTCTGACCAGCGTTCCAACATGACTATCCGCACGTCGATCGATTGCACCTAATCCCTGAAGGGGTCTTAAACTCTTTAATGCAAAGCGGAATGTCAACCTGCGACCACCCCGCCCCCTCCGATCACGGCCCAACCAGCGGCAGCAATGCCCGACAGTTTACGTCGTCTCATCTTGTGTTTACACCACTGATACACGAACAGACGGTCACATCGACGCTAATTCTAGTCTTCTGTTCACAACACACTACACTGACATCACGATGTTGCTCCTATTTTGCTGACACGCAGAAATACAGAACCACGTTGATTGCCGGTTGGCACTCGGCACGGGAAAACAGAACCGAACTCAGCACGGAAGGCACCCAGACCGCCCGCAGCTAAATCGGCCTGTCTTGGACGCAGTTCCTGCGATTTCTATAACGTCGAAAACGTCGACACAGTTCCGCGTGATTTCGCTACTGTAGTTCCGCGTGGGTCCCGCAATCCGGAGACGGCCATCTTACCCAGGGTTGGGCAGAAACACTCAAAAATGTATTTGGAAACACAAATACTGGGATACATTAAAACGGTAGCTAAAATACTGATACTGAAATATATCTGTAAAAGTGCATTCCGACACCTATCGGAAATACATTTTAAATAGAGGCAAAAAGTATTTGGAAATACAAATACAGGAATACATTTTAGGGAGGGCAGAAATACAAATACAGAAATACTGATACTGCAATACATTTTTCAAATTTGTTTGAGACGCCAAATAAGATGAAGCTTGAAGTTGGAAGTGGAAGTTTTCCATCCTGAAATTACTTTCCCGTAGGCTTGGCTCTTTGCTTTGAAGGTAGTGATTTGGGACGACGAGGAGTCCTCAGTGGGCTCAAAAAAACGTTCAATCAATGACTGACCACGGTCCCTTCCCTGACATCCTGTTTGTCTGACGAGGGAGGTAAAAAGGCTTCGACCTCTATATAAAATCTATGTCATCCTAAATCCCATCAAAATGTCACCATGTCCAATAAGGACGCCCCTGTCACCATTTATCACATGACGTCACGGTGGAATGAACTGGTTTTCTTTGTCTGTAGGTGTGGCCTTGAACATGAAACTTTACCGCGCTGTTGTATGAAAGAACAATACTTGCGTTCGTTGTAGGCTACCTCGTTGAAGATCATGCAGGCAGTGTCATTTGGAATTTGCGAGAATAGTGGACCACCTGAAGCATCCTGGAACACATGACTTATTTTTTGTTACGGTTGATAAAACGATACGGTGGCATCTCTGTAGTGAAGGTCCTTCCTACCGAACCTCCGCCACCGACGCATCGATTGCAGTCCTCAAGTTTCGTCTTGCATACTCCAGATAGAGACCTCGTGGACTGCGACCTGATATTCCCGGCACAGGTGCGAGCTCTCCGACAAACAGCGCCCTCGAGAGGAGTCGCAGGTGTACGAAGTCTGGGTCGGCACAGCGAGGCCACGTCTGACCTCCGTCCTGGGTTTCGGATCACCAGAGCAGCGGGTCACTTTCACGTCGGCTGATGACGTACCCTTGAGCCGTGCAATATTACGGGCGCAGCCGCAGACGCATTCGAATATGTATTGAACTTCACTGCGTGAGTCATCCTACTATTTCAAGTCAACCACCGCCAGGCTCGTGCTGCAATGGACTGTGAATCAGCTTTGCCGGCTGGGAGTACTGTGTGCACTAAGGCAAAAGAGACGGTTAGCAGCGGGCTTTGGATGCGAGTAAACCATGACTCAAGAAACCCCCACCTAAGGACCTGCGGCACAAGATACTGTGACTGCAATCCTGGCACGCCACCTGGTTTGAGTCCCCGACTAGGCAAAACTTCTCCGAAGAGAGAAGAGGACGCATAGAAAAATGGTTCGGAGATTTGGAAGGAACCTGGTCAGCACGGTAACAATGCCCCAGCATCTCCTTAACCCTAATGTCCTCAAAAGTAAAAAAAAAAAAAATGCGTTTTTTTTTTTTTGGAGGGGGGTATTTCTTAAGAAATGTAACGAAATATATTTCAACCTGATTGTATCGGGATACAAAGAAACATTCAAAATGTATTTCGATAGAGGAATACAGATACTGGTGAAAAAAGGTATCGCGACACAGAAATACTGATACAAAATACATTTCTGAAATACTATCGCGATATGTTTGTATCGCGATACTGTCCAACCCTGATCTTACCCAGTGTACGTAGCGCTGCTGGCACTGCTCCGAAACTTCGCTGTTTCTAGTGGCTTCGTTTACTTGCTTGATAAAATTAGTGGTAAAAACGTCAATGCAACTGAAATGTTCTGCACGTTTGAACTAGAAGACGGAATTACAGGCGGCCTTCGCTCCTGTTGAAGCTCAATCAACTCAACAAAATTTATTAAACAACGTGCGCGACGTGCTCGGAAAACGAAACCGAAAGAAGATGAGTCGGGAATGCGGAAACTTTCTCCCATCTGCCTGGAGAAGGAGAAAAACGTCTCGTTCCTCCCTTCTTCTCATGTCCGCTTGGGGGCGCGTCAGTAAAAAGGAAGAAGGTGCGCCATTGCTACCTTTTTTCTTGATTTTTTCTTAGAGTGTAGGAATATTAAGAAATCATCCACATACCTATACACCTTTAACTCCATTTGACGTATGTAACGTTCCCTGTAGAATCCTGATATAATGTGCTAAATAGAGGTTACTGAGGACCGGAGCAATGATTGATCCTATGCATATCCCTTTCTTTTGAAGATACGTATGTTTTTCTGAGGTAGTGAAGATGGACTTATGATACATGGTGACCAAGTTCAAAAACTGCCTTTGGCAAAGACCCGACGCTGTCTGAAAGGAAACGGCAACAAAGGCATCAATCTGTTCTTCAATACACCTTAAGAGACCTTCCTAGGACGAGGCATAATAAAGGTCCTTGATGTCTATGGAGAACACCCTGAGATCCTGTTCTTGATGCTCATTTAGGAAGCTCAGACTTCGTACGAGCTCCGGATCAGGTAAGGGTATGAAAATACGAAACAATCTATATGTGGATTGTTCCACAGCTGTGGTATGCGAGATTTCGCTCACGTGTGGGAAAGCATATATTGGTCAAACTGGACGCTGTGTTAATGACCGCGCTCGGAAACATGAATTGCCAATCAGGAATAAAGACAATGCACAGTTGCCAACTCACTGTGCGGACTGTGGGTGTGAGGTGCTATTTCAAGAGATCAGGATCTTGGGTAGAAGCAAAGATAGCACAGCCAGAGAAGTGATGGTAGCGTTTTATGTAAAGAAGGGACGTGCCTGGTGTTATACCTCGGTTTCTTTGTTTGAAAGTGAAGTCCAGTTTTTATCTGGGTTGCTAGTGTGATATTCACTATCGGCGAATGTGCTTTGGTTTTTGACATTTCTATATATTATGTTTTTTTCTGCTACCTTTTTTTCTTCTGTGTAGCTTGCTGCGCATGCTCTTACTGGATGTTCGTGGTTGATTGGACATGAATAAACTAGTTGAAAGTGTTGCGCTTGTCCGTGTCTACTCCCTTATGATTGTCCCTTGTGTCGCGCAAAAACTTCTAGACTGTATCATGAACCAACTAGGCCAACAAGAAGTTTTAATATCGACATCATCACACTTTTTCTTTCACACTCCTTGCGTTTGAAAAAAGGGAAGAAAGTTGTTTACAGATCTCTGCAACGCGACATTATAGCGCAGCTCTAAGTAGGAGAGGGGAGCGTACGGAGCGGAGGGTATTCCCCTACTCCTCAACCTCCTCCTCCGGACCCTCCCCTCCTCCTCCTTCATACCCTGCCCTCCTCCCAAACTTCCATCCTAAATTTAGCTTAAAAATGAACGCCACGTCACCTCAATACCAATTAAGTTTCCCCGCTAAATTTAGCGGGAAAAATGACATCACATTACTTTGTGTCACGTCACCTACGAACCAACTCAGTTTCAATGCTACATTTAGCGGTAAAACTGATGTCACGTAACCTCAACTCCAATTCAAGTCTTCGCTAAATTTATCCGGGAAACTGAATACGCAGCGTTGCATTATGGGACCTTACAAACCTACACACCAATTCAGTTTCTTCGCCAAATTTAGCGGGACATTGAGTTGGTGTATAGGTTTGTGACGTCCCATAATGCAACGCGCGGAATTACGCCGACGCCAAGGGCGACGACGACGCCGTTATAAACGGAAACATGCGCCTAAGGGCGTTTTCAGATAATATAAAAACCCATGTTCGGTTACCATTTTTAATTTGGATGAAAAAATATATTTTGTTGACTCTTATGCCCAGAAAAATAAAGCCAATTCTTGTTTTCGAGAAAAAAGAATGCTTGTCGTTGCGAGAAAAAATCGTAAGCACCCTCTCAGTCACGTGCACGTTTTGCGTATCGCGCGATGTTGACGATTCGGGCGGCTTCCCCCCCCCCCCCCCCCCAAAAAAAAAAAAAAAAAAGAAAACTCTCCTGGCTACGGGTCTAGAAATATTTACTGACAAATTAGGAACTGCAAGAATTGGCAAAAAGTATTAATCACTGAGTATTAGGCAAACACGGCACATTGCATAATAACACTCTGGATTAACGATTTTTTTTCTCCGTATCTTTTAAAGCTAAGAGCTTCAAACTTTCCCAGTATTTTGACTTGTATATAGTGCATCTTTGCATGAAATATTCTTGTCCTGGTTAGCGGGAGAAATTTACAAGAATTACTCCCACAGGGGCATTTAATAAGTATGCATTATTTTGAAAACCCTTGTTAAAAAAGGCCATTTTTAATATTTTTTAATCTCTCTAAAATTAATGTTTATAATACCCCGTACAAAAATGTCAGCTATGGCCCTGATATATTTTATATACGGCTTTATATCATTATATAAGCAGTCAAATATGGCCATATTCCGCCATATATGTAGTAAATACGGCCATATTTTGCCATATAAGTGGGCAAATACTGCCAGATGTGGCCATATGAGTGCGTAAATACGGCGCTATATCGGCACATACGCATGCAAATATAGCCCCTGATAATTAGATATGAACCCGTTTCGGTCGTGCAAGTAGTAAGTCATATGTACTCGCCAAGACACTAGTTGATTGATCTATATTGCATGAGTCTCATGCAATTGGTTAACTATTGTTAACATGCTTAAACTCAAGTTATTCCAGGTATTTGGACCAATTAATCAATTGCGCATTCTGAAGATTGAAAGACAAATGTAATTTGGTAGTATGTTTGCTGTGTTTACTATATGATGAAGTGCGAACGGAAAGCGACTTAATCAAATATTGGATTTTAGATCGCAGCTCGTAGGGACCCGTTTCCGAGTTACGCAGTGTCGGCGTCACCATCGGTGTAACCGCCCCGCTAAATTTAGCGAGAAATTGAATTGGTACGTATGTCAAGTGACGTCAATTTTCCCGCTAAATCTAGCAGTGAAACTAATTTTTTTCATGTTTACCCGCTAAATTGAGCGGGTAAACAAAAACCGTTAGCTTACTGAAGATGCAAGATGCTACTCCGTCGTCCCGAATCCTTTTCCCTTCGAACGGCTGCTAAGCCGTTGCGCCCGCAGTATAATACGCTGCGTATTGTACTCCGGGCGCGCAGCATCGCATCCGTTCTTTTGCGAGCGTCGTCGATTCATCGTGTGTTGAAAGTCGGAAGATGTGCTGCCCGTGGTTCCTTTTATGCTAACTCTTTCGTAAAACAATTTGCAATTTATAAACGCGAACCTAACAGTGTACACATAATTTTAAATTTATTGGTGATATATATATATATATATATATATATATATATATATATGTATATATATATATGTATTTATCTATATATTTGTGGACATCGCGCACAAAAAATAGTCGCGTTTGTTTTTTTCATTTCAAATTGTAATGTGGGTTGTTCAGCGTAAAACACAGTATCTTCAAACTCGCATAGTTTTGAGTCACTTTCGAGCTGGACAGCTTCTTTGGAAGTTCAAAAGCTGGGCTTCATAGAGCTGTATGTTCACTCGATATTGCTGCGCGCAGGTTCACGGATTTCTAGAAATTTCTCGTTTATTCTTGCTCCGGACATAACTTCTATCGTTTATCCCTGCTTTTGTTGTTCTAGAAAGTGCGTGTTCATTCTCGCCCCGAGCGCGCTACGCTCGAACCTTCTCTACCGAATCTTCGAGATAGTGACTCACTCTAGATAAGATGCCGCCCGCGACATTGTCGAGTCAGTTTCACCCCAGCGTTCGATTCTGCTGTCACGCCGACTTCGACACCCGCGACGCTCTGCTTTATTCTGTTCCCTTTTTATTTTTGGGCACAAGTTCGCTCCATTAAACGTTTAGTTTCTCCAGTTATTATCGCCTCATCACTTGTCATTCGTGACATTTTGGTGGAGGTGAAACTTCCGACAGAAGGCTCAGCACCTTACGAAAGGCACCGCCGTAGGTCACGCCGAGGAACTCGCGGACTCAGCCGCAATCGCCGGAATAGCGGAAGACCTCTCTTCGTGGCCACACGAGACAACGCCGCAATCGCAGTTTTACATCGATCCAGTCCTGCCTACTCCACAACGACGACAACTCAGTGACCTTCTCGCCGAGTTCAGTGAGTGCTTCTCCGAGTCGTCAAAGGTGCGCCAAACGACGGTTGCGAAACATCGAATTATTACTGATGACGACGCGCTTCCTGCTCATTGGTCACCGTATCGTGTCTCTGTGAAAGAGAGAGAAGTCATCCAGAAGCAGGTCCAAGAAATGCTCGACGACAACATCGTCCAGCACTCAAACAGTCCGCGGGCTTCACCGGTAGTCCTGGTGAAAAAGCAAGACGGGACTCTTCGGTCCTGCGTGGACTATCGTAGACTAAACGCCTTAACAAAAAAGGACGTCTACCCGCTGCCACGCATCGACGACACTCTGGACCAGCTGCGCCACGCCCGATACTTTTCGTCGATGAACCTGAAGAGTGGGTACTGGCAGATCGACGTCGATGAGCGGGATTGTGAGAAGACTGCCTTCGTCACACCGGACGGACTGTACGAATTTAAAGTGGTGCCGTTCGGAGTGTGCACAGCACCGGCGACGTTCCAGCGCGTAATGGACACCGTTCTTTCCGGCTTGAAATGTCAAAGCTGCCACGTCTATCTCTGCGGCGTCGTGGTATTCACAAGCGACTTTGACGAGCATCTGAGACGTTTGCGAGCCGTGCTGTAGGCTATCCAGAATGCTGGACTGACACTCAAGCCGTTGTTGCGTTCGGGAGGGTGGCGACCTCAGGCGCGGAACCAAGAGTTGGGGCTGCGGCTCGCTGCTACCATGGCCCCGAGTAAACAGGCCTGGAGTGGGAGTACTGAAGGAGAACTTTTATATACAGTGAATATACAAGAGCATGGTCGACTAATTAATCGGCAATCGGCATCTGCAGTCGGCGGCTTCGGGCTCTCTGAGCCCAAGTTGTATAGCCCTTCGAGGGCGAGAAGGCCCTCTGAGAGAGAGGAGCCTTCCCCGGTGTTGGAGTGTTCACGAGGTGTCCGAAGTGCGGGGCGGCTGAGGCAATTTCCCGGTGTTCTTTCAGCGAGGGGCAGATGATGTAACCCCTCGACGTTCTTGCCGCGCTCTAGTGGCTGATGTAAGGAGTCGACGTTCTTGCTGAAACTCAACACCGACAGACCCACACACACACAGGCACGCACACGTACGCCGGTGTTTCTCCTTGCGAGGGCCTGCGATTCCAGATGGTCTCGTGGTTTCAGGAAGACGTTCTGTTTTTAGTTTAAAGCCCCCAGTGAAGGCCGTCGCAACACCGTCAAAATGTCGGTTCGCTTATGGCGAGCTCAAATTTCTGGGTCCTGTCGTGAGTGCTCAGGGTGTAAGCCCTGATCCTGCAAAGACATCCGCTGTTGCCAAATTTCGGAAGCCATCAGACAAGAAAGCCGTTAGATTTCTTGGGCTGTGCGCTTACTGCAGACGTTTCATTCGCGATTTTGCCAAGATTTCTGCACCGCTCACGCATCTGACGAAGGACGACATGAACTTCCAGTGGGGGGAGAAGCAAGAACAAGCGTTCAACGAACTGAAGGAAAGACTCCAGTCACCCCCTATCCTCGGACACTTTGATCCATCAGCGGCAGCGGAAGTTCACACGGACGCCAGCAACGACGGACTCGGCGCGGTACTCGCCCAGAGACAAGACGGAGCAGAGAGGGTGATCGCTTACGCAAGCAGGGCACTGTTCAAGGCAGAGAAAAATTACTCAACGACTGACAAGGAATGTCTCACTGTCATCTGGGCGTTAACCAAGTTCGGCTCGTACCTGTACCGGATCCCGTTCCGCGTTGTCACGATCCACCACGCTTTCTGTTGGCTCGCCAACCTCAAGGACCCATCACGACGCCTCGCTCGCTGGAGCCTTCGACTGCAAGAATACGACGTAACCTTTGTGCATAAGCCTGGCCTCAAACACAACGACGCCGACTGTTTGTCTAGGGCCCCAGTCGAATATCCTTCCGAAAGCACTGACGACGACGATAACGCCAGTTTTCTCGGCGCAGTTACAGATACCGACATGGGAGCACTTCAACGAGACGACCCTAAACTTCGCGCTGTGATCGACCACCTCGAAGGTCAAGGAAGTTCAGTTTCGCGAGTCTTAGACTTTTCAAGCTTCATTCTGCGGCGAGGCGTGCTCTTCAAGAAGAACTTCGGAAAGAGCAACCCTGCCTGGCTGCTGATTGTTCCAGCCAGCCTGCGAGAAGAAATCTTTCAAGCATGCCACGGCGACCCGACGGCTGGACACATTGGTTACAGCGGGAAGCTCACCCGGATTCGCGAAAAGTACTACTGGCTGAGGCTCCCGAAAACAGTCCATCTGTACACTCGATCGTGCCATGAGTGCCAACGACGTAAGAGGCCCCCGACGAAGCCAGCAGGACTCCTGCAGCCGATACTTGCCCGACTACGCCCTTCCAGCAGGTCGGAATGGACTTACTTGGGCCGTTCCCAACATCGACGCAAGGAAATCGGTGGATTATCGTCGCCACCGATTATCTTAAGCGTTTTTCACATGCAGCGATTTTGGCCCTAGAGCGGCGCGATTTCTGCGGTCGCGGCGCTCGTGCCGCTCAACCGCTGGTGCTGGCCAGAGCACCGCGACGGCAGAAATCGCGCCGCTCTAGGGCCAAAACCGCTGCATGTGAAACTCGCTTTACATAATACGCCGAGACGAAAGCCCCGCTATCGGGAATAGCGCTGGAAGTCGCCAAGTTTTCGTCGAGTCCATCCTCCTTCGACACGGCGCACCCGAAGTGTTGATCACAGATCGGGGGTCATCTTTCATGGCACACCTGACTCAAAAGGTTCTTCGCTCAGTCACACCAACCATCGACGAACCACCGCTTATCATCCGCAGACCATTGGATTAACGGAGCGGCTCAACAAGACGATCGCTGACATGATCTCCATGTACGTCGACGTGGAACACAACACGTGGGACGAGGTGTTGCCGTACGTTACGTTTGCGTACAACACAGCGGTTCAAGAAACTACGGGAGTGACGCCTTTTCAACTGGGACATGGCCGGGCGGTTACCACAATGCTCGACGCTATGCTGCCTGACGTGCCAACCGATGATGACAACGACGACGCTCAACTGATCTCCCAGCGCGCGGAGGAAGCTCGTCAGCTGGCAAGAATCAAGATTCAAGACCAACAGCGGGTCGACGCACGCCGGTATAACCCTCGTCGCCGGGACGTCCACTTTCATCCCGGAGACCGGGTATCGGTTTCGACACCAATACGGCGCCGCGGTCTCAGCGAGAAGCTTCTGAAACGCTATTTCGGACCCTACAAGACCGACAAGTGCTGGTTGTTGGGCAAGTTGGTTAGCGCTCTGTGGTGTCTGTCCTTCCTATGTCCCCGCCTTCAAAGCGCAATCATATTTCCTACAAGATCATCCGACGACTCGGCGATCTGAACTACGACGTCCTCCCCGACGGAACGCGCCCAACTGCAAGACGTCAGCCGCGACCCGAGGTGATGCACGTCGTCTGGCTGAAGCCGTGTTACGAACGATAAAACGTTTCACTCTTGTCGACGACTGATCTCTGAACTCTTAACTGTGAACTGCGGCTCGCGATTCTGCTGTCCTTTTTTTGAGATTTGTTGTTGTTGTTTTTTTTGTTTTTTTTCGTTCTGTGCTGCTTTGGGACGATACGCTTTTAAAGGGGGGATAATGCCGCGCGCAGGGGTCACAGACTTCTAGAACTTTCTCGTTTATTCTTGCTCCAGACATAACTTCTGTCGTTTATCCCTGGTTTTGTTGTTCTAGAAAGTGCGTGTTCATACTCGCTCCGAGCGCGCTACGCTCGAACCTTCTCCGCTGAATCTTCGAGATAGTGACTCACTCTATATAAGATGCCGCCCGCGACATTGCCGAGTCAGTTTCGCCCCAGCGTTCGATTGTGCTGTCACGCCGACTTCGACACCCGCGACGCTCTGCTTTACTCTGTTCCCTTTTTATTTTTGGTCACAAGTTTGCCCCTTAAACGTTTAGTTTCTCCAGTTATTATCGCCTCATCACTTGTCATTCATGACAATTTTGACAGCAGGTTAGGCGCTACGCCTGTTTTAGGCCAATCGTGTCTCCGGTTAGGGTCACATGACTATAGTCTAGAAGCTGGTGATATAGCAGGACATGGCACCTCCCTGGAGCCCAAGGCCACACATAGCATTCACTGTACTGTCAACCTTCGTTACAAGTGACAAATCCCCTCGTTGTGGCCCCATAAGATCATCCTTTTGTTCGTACCCTCCCGTTTTGGACTTTCCTTCTCTCCTTTAATTTCTCTCCCTAAGCTGAAAGCCTGTTAGATAGTGTTAGAAGGTACGTGGTTGAGTGGCTTGACGGATGACGCATTAGCGGTTGGATATGTCGGAATGCGTTTAGCCAGACCTAGTTTGGCGTGTGAATTCACCCTGCATGGCTGCTACGGATGTCTGCTTCTTCAAAGCTTTTTCAAAGAAGCCCAAAAATTTTTTGTGATGCGTTTAATGTTCGGTTCTACAAATGACAGCTTCTGCTACCATCGTGTTGAATCTTCCTTCTCGTTTTTGTGTTTGAGTGGTGGTTTTGCCGTGGCCGTGTCGACATCTTTCTCGGATTACACCTTTCAAGTCCCGTCTCGTCAACGTAAGTGCACTGGAACCTACTTCGTGACAACTGATCGTCTTCCTAAAGTTATTCTTCCAGATTACCTCTAGAATTAGGCCGTGTCTATCTCCTGGCAGCCGGGAAAATAATTGTGCAGAATGTTTCGGCATTGGTGCGATTGCGCTACAAGCAGAAAGTTTGAATATGCCGCCGACAGTTTTGACGTGTCGCCAAAAAAAACAACGAAGACTCTTATTTACGCGTTCTAAAATTTGACTAGCGTCTTTATGAGTCGTTTGTAGAAAGATTGTTACGATTTTGCGAAATACTGGTAAACAACGCGCCCAAGCAGCACGGATTTTGGCCAAGCAATGGCCAATGTCTGGCGATGGTCTTTTGGCCAGTGGCCAGAGAGTGGCCATTCATTGGCCAATGGCCAGATAAAGGCCAGTCACCGGCCAGTCTCTGGCCACAGTCTGGTCACTTGACCAAGGACCATTTTCAGCCATTGGCCGATGACTGGCCAACTCTGTGCTGCTTGGGAGGTTACCGTCATGATTTAAGCCCTGAGATAAGGATAAATCAAATAACGGACAACTCTCATTGACTCAGGCTTTATATTATGCTGTTTTCTAACCGGTTTGCCTAGATACTTTCGCTCCTTGCAAAGGTCACCGTCTCGTGGACGCAAAAACCGATCCCCTGACGGCGGCGTCTCGGCGAGCTTGCACACGGGGGTCGCCGCCGACCGATCGCAGTCTGGCCGGGCTCGCGGCGCGACAATCGCCCGTACTCGGCCGGGAGCCCCGAAGGTGCGCTCGAAGCAGGGAAGCGGTGTTATGTAACGAAAGGCAAAGGGCATCTACACCACGAATGGGCGAAAGCCTACGCAAAGGCGTGCGCGAACGTAAACAACGGTAGAAAAGTGCAGTTGGTCGCCGCTATAAGATGCGTGCCGCAAACTCGGTCATCCGCGGACGTATCCCTCTCCTGCCGCTCGTACTTCCTCTAACTTGACGGACACTCTGTCTCGCGGTTCATGCCGACGAAACGATCATCGGGATACCGGGTAATTGCTACAGCCGAGCGCGGCAGTGTTTACCATTGCTCTCGCTGTGAAGGGTCGAAGAGTCAACCACCAGCATGGTGGATACCGGTGTTCGACATCATGATGAGACGTACGTGGAAGGCTAGAATACCGGGTTGTTGTTTTTTTTTTGTTTTTTTTTTTTTGTTCTTGCAGATTTGTTTCAAAAGAAGCCGTGAAAGCTACATCTATGCGGTTTGTGCGAGTGAGTTATACGCCCAGGTGGACATTACGTAGTTTGCTAATCTTTGCGATAAGTCGGCTAATTAATTAAAGTTCATTAATTAACTTTTACTTAATGAAAATAGACATATGGTGTCAATTAGAAACTTGCTGAGTGTCGTCCAAAACCCCTAAACCAGTCATTTTTAGAAAGACTTTGAGCGCCTGTGAAGCACAGTAGTGCGCTTCACACGCGCACTACTGCACCACTCGTGGACCAGGCACAGGGCTATCTATTCCATGAGAGTTGAATAGATAGGAATAGAACATATTGAAACAGACAGAATACGCAACAAGCGCCGAATGTACGCACAGGATCTTGATTCATTAAAATATTTTCAATTGTATCATTTTGAACATGTGTTCTTTCTTAACACTATTTAATCCTGGTCGTCAGCAACCAGCCTCTCTACGAAGGATGGCCTCCAAAATTCACTGATCAGAGAGGTCTGTATTTAAATTGTTGACCTCTGCTTCAAACTAACCTGATTCTAATTTTTTCACGAACTCCTCTCACAGTGCTTTCAAATCATAGACTTCCTACATTTTTCGACCCCTTCCCTGCCCTTGTTTGCAATCGGCGACGTCCTATCTTTCTCTACTCCCGCTACGGCAATGCTGCATTTTCAGCGCTCTGTAAAATCAGAAAAGACAAAAATATTGCAAAGCATTCTTGAAGGGCCTGATAGAACATATTATGAGCCTTGATCTGTGAAAAGTAGAAGAAAAATTAAGGTGACCTTTATTTTAAACTGATGTTCCAATTATTGCAAAATCAGTAACCCGTCTACATTTTAGCGTATTTTTTAAAGGCTATTTTTTTTCAATTTTAATGATAATTTAAGCGAATATAGAGCAAACGCGTCCAAATCTTGTTATAAAATTTGAATTTCCAGTGTTTTAATATCCAGATCCATAAAGCTCTGAATCCCTTCGTAATCGAAAATGCATGTTTACCTCCTTTTATTTTATGTACATTTACTACACAAAAATATTAAACGTAAGGCGACAACACTTTTTTTTTTATAAATATCCAGAAAGACGGTTTGACGCAAGTCGCAAAAAAGTGCGCGTATACCGACAGCTACTTTGCAATTTTTGTTCCTCGAGAGAAATTCTATTTTACTCAAAAAAAGTTTGAATATAGTTCTGCGGTTGCACAACAAGTAAAATATATCTAAGGTTAACAGCGCAATATTGCCGCGCGCGCAGCTGGCCAAGAAGGCAGCGCGCGCGTGGCCTAGCGGTTGTTGTGCCTGCCTCCCACGCGAAAAGC
Organism: Ixodes scapularis; assembly: GCF_016920785.2. NCBI lineage: Eukaryota > Metazoa > Arthropoda > Arachnida > Ixodida > Ixodidae > Ixodes > Ixodes scapularis. The sequence continues at coordinate 161,159,378 of NW_024609868.1, read as the reverse complement.
CAGGCTTCGATTCCTAGGAGTGACGCGTCTTTTATTAATTATTGGAATTTAGTTTTCTCGTAAATTCGAGAATCCTCTTGGCTTGCTCGCTTCGGCGCGTAGAGCCCGAATGCTCTACGCGCCGAACTTTTGATGCCGAACGTTCCGGAAACCCACGCGGCTACAAAAGACGCTCCGCGTGGCAAGCCAGAGTCAGTATCGCCCCAGCGTTCGATCCTGCTGTTACGCCGCCATCGACGCCCGCGACACTCTGCTGTTTTATTTTGTTCCCTTTTCTTTGGGGGCACAAGTTCGCCCCATTCAACGTTTATTTTCTTCAGTTATCATCGTTTCATCAATCGTCCTTCGTGACAATATCAATCACAGACACTGACACACAAAGGGACAAACACACACGCTGACTTACAACACGTTTTGTATTCTGTTACTTCTTTGTTCTCGTCATTGGGTTGATTCTCCCAATCTCCATGACCATCACCATAGCAAAAATACAGGAAACAGTTCTAAATATGCTTCTCGCTCCTCATCGCAATTATCAGGATAAAAAATCGAGCTCATTTTGAGACAGTGTTAAGGACGGACTACTAACACACTTGTCAGCGAGAAGCGCTATTTTTTTAGCTTCCATTATCTCTCTGGTCAGCGGATCCCGACTTCTTCCTGTTACAGCACATTTTTCAAAAATCGGAGCGCATCCACAATCCCTACATAGTATGCCCAGGCGTCCCGAAACGACTCTGCCGGTGTTATAGAAGTGCTCTCTTAAGCGATCGGTTAAGCACCTGCCGGTTTGTCCTATATATTCTCTACCACATGAGAGTGGAATAAAATAAACTACCCACTCAATGCAATTAGCAAACGTCTTCTGGTGCTTTTTTGTACAACCAGCTTGACAGTGTGCTCACATATTAACTTTCCTACATAAGCTCAGAAGCTTATTCGGTGCAGAAAAGGCTACGTTGATGCTGATACGGTTTCCTATCCTCTTAAGTTCGTGTGACACATTATGTGTATATGGAACAACATCCATCTCTCTCTTTTTACTTCTTGCTTCGCTTACTGCTTCATTGCTCCATATGATTTTCTTCAAAGCATCTTCTGCTGCAGCCGTCAGTAAGAAACTAAGGCACCCCGCTGGCTTTAATATGCTAATCTGTGAATTGAAGCTTACTTCGAGAGAATGAAGACATGCCGTTTTAAGAGCATTCGTGATGCATAACTTAACAATACCGGTCTTCACTAGCTGAGAGTGTGCCGATCTGAACGGAAGGAGTGGTTTCTTTCCTCTCGGTTCGTATGACCAGCATACACAGTAATCCGCAAAAATTAACCAAAGCTCTAGAAATCGCAAGGACCCTTCTGTGGAAAGTTCATTCGTTACTTCTAGTGGATCTATTTAGGTCTTAGAACACGAAAGAACGTTTGGTACCATAAGCTGAAACTCCTTAGCTGCGCAATCTACGATAATCAAGAAGTCGTCCACAAAGTGGACGACTTCTTGATTATTGATCCGCCTTCACGACAATTGAGGCATCTAAGCCCTGTATAACATTCCGCTCCTGATGTGCGAGGTAAAGGTGACTCAAAACTGGGGCACTACACGATCCAATGCATACCCCTTGCTTCTGCAAAAACTTTTTTTCTTCCCAACACGCAAACCTAGATCTTAGATATACCGCGAGTAACCCTACCTCCTATATTATGTTACCACCAAGGTTGTAGGCTGATCTGTTTGCAAAGTCGCTCCGGTTGCTTCCTTTACGTCGCGTGGACGGAGACACATGCACCGGCTCTTCAAACAGGTATGGCGAAGCATGTTGCAGGGTGGCTCACCTCGATCCCCCCGGCCCATGGGCATTTTGGATCGGTTGTACAAAAATGCATTAGGAATTTTTCCTTCAAAACTACCTTTGGGCTGCCAATTTTTCTTTTCCTGATTACCCCGCAGCATTTTTGCGCTTTTTAATAATACTGAAATTGTGAAGAACGGATGTGTGCACGGCTTATTTATGGCAACCGCGTAAGCGTCAATTTGGAGATATTTATTGCTCTATAACTTCAACGCCACACAAATATTGCATTATCTGTTTTGCAGATCCTGTTAGTACATATTATGGATGTTAATTTCGTAGAATTTCAAGAAAATTAAAGATGGCCTTTTTTTAATGATTTTCAAATTAAAGGGGCCCTCCGGAGCGTTCTGCGATGGTCTATTTATGGCGGTAACTCAATCTACAGGCGCGGATCCTAAAAATCATAAAATTACGGTCATGCGCGGCGAATTTCTCTACTAAAATTGCTATCAAAGTCCCCGGCACGCCCCCCTTTCTGAGATGACCCCAGAAAACGGGAGGGGCATCTCTTTACGCGTCAGCCAATAGCAAGCGAAGGATTCCGGCGTCACTGCGCGTCACCAACGCGGCCGACCGCCAACCCGCGGAGGAATCTCTCGAACACGCGCGGGCCGTCGTCAAGGGACCCGGACTTTGTGCTCGGCAGTCATCTTTCGTCGCACCGCACCGCCGCGCTGCTACTGCAATACGCAGTCGCATCCCACAGATGACAAGGAAAAGTTTGACTCGTTGACGTGGAAGGATCGCAAAGCTGGCTTCGAAGTCGGTATCCACGGGAAGAAGGAACATGTGTCCCGCAAACGCACGCCTGCAGACGCCCCGGGAAGCAGACGAGCCGACGCACCGACGCATCACTCCCTAGCAACAAGCTTGCGGGGAGAAAACATAGTCCGCTGGTTTTGGAGCGAAAATTGCGGACTATGTTTCCCGCACCACAATCAGTTTACGTTTTTCTCAAACTCTAATTTACAAGCTTAAAACGTGTTGCAATAATAACGTTCGCATTCACCGCGAGATGCAGCATTTCCATTGGTCAAGTTTTAGCGATGGGCAGGGAATGGGGGATTGTCTTCCAAGAGAAAATGGTCCCGATATAATTCTTCTGCCATCTGCTTAATAAACGGTTTTGTAATCTAAAACTTTGTATACATATTAACTTGCACCTACTACGCAATATAACAACATAAAGAGACGATCGCAGAAAGCTCCGGACGGCCCCTTTAATGCATTTTAGTTAAATGCCCCTGTGTGAGCAATTCTTGTAAATTTCTCCCGCTAACCAGGACAACGATATTTCATGCCCAGATGAGCTATATACAGGGCAACAAACAATGGCAGACGTTTAAGACCTTAGCGTTTATAGATACGGAGGGGAAAAAATCATTAATCTATAACGTTATTGCGCAATGTGCCGTGTTTGCGTTTTTTTGTTTTTTTTTTTTTTTTTGCTTTTTTTTTTTAAATTACGACCCCAATATTTGGTGATTAAAACTTTTTGTCAATCCTTCCTGTGCCTAATTTGCCAGTAAATATTTCTGTACCCGTAGCCAGACCTGTTTTTTGGGGAAAGCCGCTCGAAATGTCAACATCGCGCGATTCGCAAAACGCATACGTGATTGAGGGGGTGCTTACAAATCTTTTTTGCCAAGACAACATTTTTTTTTGTTTTTTTTTAAACAAGGATTGGTTTTATTCTTCTGGGCATGACGCCAGCAAAGTATGTTTTTTTCGTCAAAATTGAAAATGGTCACCGGACATGGTTGTTCGATCTTATCTGAAAACGCCCCTAAGAGCTGCGCTAAAAAGAAAATAAATATTTTTTAGAGAGAAGAGTTGTCGTCAATAATCTTATCGAACAGCCTGCGGTCATGGTAAACTGATCTAGCTAGAACAATTAAAATGAAGACGTTTAATTACTCAGCAATTCTGTCATCTACACAATTAACCTTATACAGATCCTGCTCACATTCGATCATAGTCGCTCGTTTTCGAGCGACTTCCGTACTTAAAGCGACTTTCGCTACCTTCTAGCGAGCATTCTGCAATCTTTCTTCCATGAATATTGCCGCGCGCAGGGCCGAGAAAGCAACGCTATAGATCACGGACCTTTATATAGTTCTTGTTTATTCGTGTTCGCGACGTAACTTCTATCATTTATTCCTGCTTTCCTGTTCTAGAAAGTGCGTGTTCATTCCCGCCCCGAGCGCGCGACGCTCGAGCCTTCTTTGCCGAATCTTCGAGATAGTGACGCACTCTAGATAAGAGGCCGCCCGTGACCTTGTCGAGTCAGTCTCGCCCCAGCGTTCGACTCTGCTCTTACGCCGGCTTCGAAGCCCGCGACGCTCTGCGGTTATCTTCTGTTTCCTTTTTATTTTTGGGCATAAGTTCGCCCCATTAAACGTTTAGCTTCCTCAGTTATCACTGTCTCATCTATTGTCATTCGTGACAATATTGATAACGTATTTCCTCGGCTTTAAAACTCATTACCATATAAGTGTTGTTTTTTTTTATTGTCGTTGTGGTTTCTTTTTTTTTTGGGGGGGGGGGGGGCGAAGGGGGGGGGGGGGGCGGTCAGGATGTTCAGAAGGCGCAAATCAGACCGCGGTTCTCAAAGATGGCCCTTCTTTTACAGCCACTGATCACGCGTCACCCGCGAAACGAAGCGAATTAACATGGCTTGAACCTTGTCATCTTTTCAACGAAACCTATGCAAACTATCAATGTCACTTTTGGTCAGTTCTCGGACGTTTAACTTTTTTCTAAATTATTCAATTTACGAAGCAGATCTGCGTTTTTACTTCGTGGTAATCCATGGTACCTCTAAGTTCTGACTTCTACTGTACTGCTCAAGCATGTGTACCTTAGTTTTTAATACGATAACACCCTTTAGCTACGCCATACGGCTTTCGCAATACGGTCTCCTGCCTCGAATGCGCGGCGCGCGTCTGCGGGCCGTTCTGGAGGTCGTCCTTGAGGTCGTCCGAGAGTTCGACCGAGAGCTCGCCCTAGACGTCGTTCTCGCCCTATTAAAGGGACCATGAAATGACCTTTTTACTTTTTCCAGATAACTTTTACAGTAAACCGTCAATGTTCACTGAATGCCGAACAGGCATCCGTTCTCGTCTCGGTTTATTAACTTCTACACAAAAAATTAATGAAATATCGACGTTTTCTTTCTCTCCAACTGACCGCGAAACAAGCCGTGACGTACGCTGTTTCCGGAACCGGAAGTTCTCTCGGCAGTAGGAGAACGGGAGCGTTAGCGGCGACGAGTTGGGGTGCGCCGGTAGGTTTTACTGCGCTGATGTCACTGACGTGTTTTCTGAATCGGCGCCTCTCATCGCCGCATCGCAGCTGAGCGAAATTCAATGAGATATGTTGCGCTAGAGTGACAGCGTGGGACTAGTCCCATACGCCGGTATGCCTGTTGGGAAGTGCAGCGAGTCTTCCGGTGAAGACTCCAGAAGTCAACCCAACTGTCATTGTTGGTAAAAGGCGGCCCGTGTCAGTCGTTTGCAAAGCAACGTAGATGGAAACAGCCTCGGAGATGCAGGAGCGAGCCGACGTTAAAAAAGATACGTTTGAACTACGAGTGTCAGCAAGAGCCACGTAAATACCTGTTCACACTCGGAGCGGACGCGCGCGTTTGATGGAAGTGCTGTATTCGCGCTGTTGGTAAGCACTTCGGGACCGATCTTTTACGATTGCAACTCGATACTGACGCGACACTCGGCAAAGAAAGGTTGGACCGGCATTGCACGTATACCTCCCACGAACTGTTATAGCTCGGCAGTGACGTGCAGTCTGTCAGAATAAAAATGGCATACCAATAACAAAGTGTACATACCGTGTTACGAAGGTAATCCATACGGCGTTTATTTCAGCTCTATATCACACAAAACAAGAAGATAGAATCGACGAGAGTCCCTTTTCGACGAGTGTTCGTCAACACTGCCTCGGAAAACAAGGGGAAGAGATTGATCTCACCTCTTAATCTAAAATTGAGGTCAGCGATCAAACTATAATACGGGAAGGGTCCACAAGGGTATCGCGGGCATATTCCATTCAGCACGCCAGCCGGTCGTAGAGACGGTCTTGCGACGAAGCAACGCTGTGCCGAGTCCGAGTGCCTGCTAGGCCTATATTCTGAGCAGCTCGCTTCGTCGGAGTCGGTGGATTCGTAGCCGTTGTCGCTTCTCTCGGGTGTTTGTGGATCCAGCGTTCTTGTTCGTCGTGGTCTGTTTTAAGTTCTTTTTTTCTTGCTGCTTGAAGTCGGCACGCGCGAGAAGAACACGTAGAAAAATAAACGCTCAGTCAGTCAGAGTTTTGAGAGGAAGGAAATCAAAGGAAATAAACGTTCGTCGGTCGTAGCGACCCAAGTCACTAAAGTCGGCCTTGCCCTACTGCGCACGCGCATTAGTTGCTTCGTTTACCACACGATAGATGGCGCTTGGCTCTCACCATTATCAAATTTGGCAATTTTCGCCACACATCTCTAATTATGCTACAAAATGTGGATCTGAATATTATTTAACAAAACTTTTAGGAAACATTCGCCGGCTATTTATTGTTCACGATCGCGGTGCTGGTGGGGTAGGCTCTTACCCAATAGGCGACGTGGATTCGGCTGACGTGCTCCGTTTCCGCGGATGCATCGTAGTGAAAAGGCAGAGAGCTTTCGAAGGAAAGAATGCGCAAAAGAGTGCAGTTTTATTTTAAAAGTTCTATAGCAATTTTTTTTTTGGCTCCCTATTTTTGTGTTTTTGTGTTTCTTTTCACACCTTTTACGACGTGCGGTGGATGAAATTCGATTTTAAAATCATTTCATGGTCCCTTTAAAATACACCCTTCAGCCCTGATGTCTTAGGGGACCCTCTGAGTACTTCAAACTAATTAATCCCTTAAAACCCTTTCATCCCTTCAGGCCCTTTAGCCTTCCGAACCCCCTTAGCCCTTCGACCCTTTAGACGCCCAAATGACTGTGAACCATACACATAGAATGCCAGTGAAAACGTTATATGAAATTTATTTCAGAGATTGAGTTTTACACGCATGGTGTAACTCAAAAACACGATAAGAGTCAAAGTTTGCTCAAACCCGGGATCAAACAGCTGTAGTCAAAAGCGACCAAATCAAATAGGAATAACCGAGTTCTTTGTCGCAAAAAAAATATAGAGTCGATCCACTTCGCGTGATGATGAAGGACCAGCAAAGCTGTTATCTTTGCGACAACTTTACTACATATATACGATTTGCATACGATAGCAATGAAGACAGGTACACGACTTCGTTGTTTAACTGCCTATATTTAAGTCTTAGTTACTAAGGTGATCGTTGCCTCATGGTCACTAATGTAAACCGCCATTGGTTGTATTTTTTACTTTGGATATGGTCTTGCTAAACGTGAGATCGATACACGTTATGTTGTTGGTCGTTGGTATACGTATACGTGTTGGAATACGACTATTTTAGGTTTTACAGCGACTCGGGCTCTTTATCAGCGATGCTGATAGAAAGCCCCAATCTCTTTATCAGCCTCGCGGAAGCGAAAAAAAAAGAAGGTTAGACCGGCGCGTTCTGCCCTTAGCTTCGTCACAGCGCACTCTTAGGTGAGATAATTCGGTGACCGCAATAATAACGAGGTATCAGGACCTCACTATCATATAATGCCAAGGAGGGCTGACTCACGCGGGTTGCCCCCTCTTCTTATTTATTCTTGCCACGACAAAGCGGTGCGAAGGAGCGCCGTTTAAACGGGAGTTTTTTTGTTAACATCCATGAACGCTTTTTTTTTTTTTTTCAGATCCTAGAACATAACAGGCTTTGCTGTAAAATATATTTCAAAGTACTCACAGTGCCGCTGCATAAATTCCTTTGATGTACGGTAGCTCAACTAACAAAACCGAGCAGGTATACCGCATGGACACATATAAACTGACAGTAGCACATTTAGCAAAAACCACTAACTCGAAACCAACATCCACCGCCATCGAGAAATCCCTGATGCCGTCACGGCGACGTCTGTGACGCCGTGGCTTCGCATGCACAACGCAGACACATACACACTCTCAGTAGCACATTTAGCGAAAACCATGAACGCGCAGCCAACATCCGCCGCCGCTGGGAAATCTCTGATGCCGTCATGGCGGCGTTTCCGGCGTCTTTTTCGCTCCCAGAATGCTTCTGAAGCCGGGTTGGCCAAGGGGCAAGAAACGCTCTTTGAAAGAAAACCTGAGACTAGGACAAGTAAAAAAACGGACAGCACGACTGGAGAAAAAAGAGGTTTTCATCAAAGAAACTGCCAAAAGTCCCCTTCCAATTTTCCCCACGCACCCACTCCTCCTCGCGATATAGGGCTTGGCGCGGAAAAACAGTGCGAGGGGGGAAACGCGCAAACTAGGAAAGCTGAAGAGGGGCAACCTCCTTTCAACAACGGGTTGTTTCGTGTGGGGCCCGCAGACATGTACGTAACGCGTTACAACTAACGAGTTACTTCGATTTAGTTACTATATTCGGTAACGGGTAACGTATTTACTTACTTTTTCTAGAAAAGGAACGAGTAACGCACCTAGTTACTTTTAAAGCCAAGTTACGAGTAACGGTATCTCGTTACTTTTGAGGAGTGACGTGTACAACAACGTTTAAGCGGCCTTGTTTAAATGCTAAGCTTAGTATGCGTCAATTGCGAAAACGGTAGGAGGGCAACCCGAAAAACCACTAGACACTATGACAGTACAGCAACGTATATCGCTGAACACGTCAGTCGAACAGTTTGACTGACGTGTCCAGCGGTATACGTTGCTGTACTGAACTCTACAACTGGGAATGTCCTTCACCCAGCGAACACAATAAGGTTCGTTGGTTGAACTTTCTAGAACCGAGCACGGACCGAATGTAAACCCGGAGGTTGCCAAAGCGGGAAGGCACATAATCCATTGTCAACTTCGAACTTTAGAAGTAGATAGAACACAAGAGAGAGGGAAATCCCAGATCCACCAGCTTTTGCTGAAGCACAACACTGCCGTTCCTTCGAGCGATTCAGTAGAACGACTCTTCAGCGCCGCCGGTGATGTATTCGCAAGAAAGCGGGGAAACATAACTGATGAAAACTCCGAGAGGCAGCTACTGCTTAAGTACAATGACTACTAAAAAGAAAACAATAAACCATGAAACAAAAACGGTTTTGTATTTGGCCGTCAAAGTAACGTGAAAAGTAGCTCGTTACTTTTAAGGTAACTCACGCGTTCCTTTTGAAAATTGGTAACGAGTAACGCAGTTAGTTACTTTTTGAGCGAGTAACAAGTAACGGTATTTAGTTACTTTTTTGGGGTAACGTGTCCATGTCTGGCGGCCCGTTTCCTATTCGCTGGGGCCACACCACGACGGGAAGGGACGGGGAAACATCTCCGCCCGGCCGCTCCGGATTCCAAAATAGCCAAACGGCGTCCCAACGCATATGTCGTCAAGGGTCACATGATTGCTATCACATACCCATTAAAACAATTTTGAATGGCGGTGTGGGTTCACGGAAAGGACTGGGACTGAACCCACAGGCCTCTCTAAAAGCTATGACGGGTCTCTTATAGCCTCCAGGAATTCTTAAAGGCGGAGAGGGGCCCTTACCAACCTTTGGCGGACATCTCAAAAACATTAAACATTTTTCATGTGTACTTCGAAAATTCTGGTGAATTTTCAACAGGGTGAGTTCGTCCTAGAAGACGCGCTTGAGATCGCCCTAGAGGTCGTCCTAGACGTCGTCTTTGACGAAGTCCTATAGGACCTCGTCCTCGACGTCGTCCTAGCGAGCAGATAAACCCGCGCCGCGCATACACACGCACATATTCACATTTGCTCCCCAGCTACAAAACAATCGCAGGCGGCTGCTGCGAAAACAGATGAACCTGCGCCGCGCAAACACGGAGCAGCCTCAGGTAGCACCGAGTTCTGGGCCAAAACTTGGCTTGTGTCTGGAAATTTAGGGCATTGAAAAGCCCGAGGAAGCCAAAGTCGAGCCAAACCTGACCTCCCTTGGCAACAGTCTGGGTATTTTGTCCCCAATTCGCCAAACAAGTGCCAAACTTAGGCTTTACTGCCTGGTAGTTCGGCTGTCATGTGGCATCTTTGGGCCTAAATCGCCTAACAAATGACAGATTTAGGCTTAGTGCCCGGTAGTTCGGCAGATCTTTGGCATTTCTGGGCCAAAATCGCCAAGCTAATGCCAAAGTTACGCTTTTTTGATAGTTCGGCTGTCATCTGGCACATTCGGGCCAAGATCACCACAGATGTGCCAGAGTTAGGCTTACTACCTTCTAGTTCGGTTGACATCTGGCATCTTTGGGCGCAAGTCACCAAACGAATGCCCAAGTTAGGCTTCGCTTCGCGATAGTTCGGCTGTCATCTGGCAGCTACGGGCCAAAGTCGCCAAACGAGTGCCAAAGTTAGGCTTCGCTTCCCGATAGTTCGGCTGTCATCTGGCAGCTACGGGCCAAAGTTGCCAAACAAGTGCCGGAACTAGGCTTACTGCCTTGCAGTTCGGCTGATGAGGTATTTGATGTACAGTCGGGGACAAATGTCTCCAGGACACGCGAGCTGCGACTGGAACGCATCGCTCTGTCATCTGCCGGTGGGTCGCCTGATTTCGAGATCACAGAAAAGCGCATGCCCGTCCTACTGTGCCTGCCAACATGTGCGCTTTCCCGCTCTTCTGCGGCGCGGCGCCTAACTCGGAATCGGGCACGTGGTAACGCCTCGCAGATAGCGCTTACTGACATGGCACAACTGAGCGATGAGCTCAACCGGTTATAAAGCAAGGTGCGCTGACACGGCGAAATGCGGCGCAATGCCCCAGGCGGTATCTCGAGTTTCGGAATGTGTAGCAGACGCTCGTCAGCCGCCAGCGCTGTCTCCGAGGCGGTACCACGCGCCTGATTCCGAGTAAAGGGCCGCCCACACTAGCGAGAAAACGCGCGTGGCACGCCGATCGCGGCAAGTAACAAAATGTCGCCGAAGCACAGTCAGCGCCACGAGCGCGTGCAGATACACGCCCTTTATCTTCCCGCTTAACCGATTTATTGGCGCGCCGGGCGCGTTTTCTCGCTAGTGTGGGCGGCCCTTTAGGCGCTGTGCCGCAGAAGAGCGGGAAAACAGACATGTTTGCAGGCAGAGTAGGACGCGCATGCGCTTTTGTGTGATCTCGAAATCAGGCGACCCGCCGGCAGATGGCAGAGCGATGCGTTCCAGTCGCAGCTCGCACGTCCTGGGGACTTTTGTCCCCGACTGTACGCGGGTGATCTTCATCTTAATCAAATAGAAATCAAGTTTTTTTCGGCTGACATCTTTTGCTTATTTTGGGTGTCTCTTGATTTCTCCAGTCCAAAGGTTGAATAAATGTTTTCACGCGGCAGGACAAGGCTTTGCAAACGCAAATTGTGCCGGATGTTGCACTCGCGCGTAGGTACACACGCCAATATCGGGACGCGCCGTAAGACTGGTTCGGCATTAAAGCGCGTTCACACCGGCGATGCGATCTAGTCGCGCGATAACTTTCATCGCAAAAGCGACCATTGCGGGCAAAAAGCGACGGGATTTGAGCAGTCGCTTGCTGACGCGACTTTTCGCGATGCGATCTAGTCGCGGAAAGGCTGAGCCAATCAACGGCGTTTGGAGCGAGAGTTTTTGAGAAGCGACTCGCCAACGAAGACGTTGGACTCGTTAATCGCACACGCCAGATTGACCATCAAATTTCTTTTTTTTTTTTTTGTTGCGATGCGATTTAGTCGGATCGCGCGACTGCTTACATCCGCGGTGTGAATCTGCCCCTAAAGGGAGTGTTGCCATTGAGCTAGCACTGCGCCAGACTGATGTGCGCACGTCTCCTCAACAGATATCATTATTAGGCGGCACGTTGCAAGAGCGAGCGTGGCTCTGTGCGTGTCTTGCATTGTGATTGAGCACTGTCAAATCCTAGTTTCATCCACAGCGAGATTGGCTTTTCGGAGGTGTAAAGGGGGACAGCGGGGTTTGAGCCGCCGGCCGTGCGCCGCGAAGCGGCGCATACGGGTGGGCCAGGTGAAATAATATTTTTAATGAGTCAATCGCCGACTGTCACGGCGAAGCGGCGTGGACGCAGGCGGGGGGCGGGAGGGGGAGTGTTAACACGCGACCCAGTGATACACCCTCTGACCCCCCTTACGCCTCCGAACAGCCCGACCCTCCGACAGCAGAACACTCCAGCTTCTGTGACGTCATTTGGTGACACTTTGGGACTGCTAGGAGGGATGGAACGCTAAACACACCAGTCGGAAACGTGGACCGGGGACCCTAGTGTCAAGACATGCTGTCAAGTAATGTCACGTCACGTGGCCCACTGACGTCATGTGACTCACTGCGTCACATTGATTTAAATTTTAAATGTCACTAGATTTATTAGCGTTGTTGACAGTTTTACGGTTTCAATCGCTTCTTTTTTTTAAAAAATAGGTTGTTGCGGAACTATCGACTGACACGCGGAGCGGCTCTGTTTACCAACACGGCCGGAAGGCCGCGGATGCGCGAAAGCTATGTGGACAAATGCGGCCTGGCTCTCTGTGTTTTCGCCATTGCGTTTTATGGCGTGCGCTCATTGTTGACGTTGTACAGACGCTTCTAGCTTTATTTCTGCGTCGTATTTTTTGTCAACGTATGCGTATGCTATGCCCGAGTATCTGAGCTCGCTACCCGAGTCTGAACGGTAGTGGTATCGAAACAAACTGTGCGTGGACGGCGTTGCCTTCGAGGATCCGTACGTCGCAAACAAGGTCTGCTGGACTTCCGACGTAAAGTTGCTGCCACCGAAGTCGACGACTCACGTCGTCGTTTATTTAGTTTTTTTGCCAAGCCAGTTCACGGCTCACACGGGGCAGACATACGAGTCTCTCGAGGCGACTCGGTTTCCGCACTGCCGGCGGGATCAGCAGACTGTGGGTCCGCGGAAGTGTATTCATTAATTGATTAAATACACACAGCGTCTTCAAGTATGATATTTTGCTACCCTCGTGACCACAAGGCATGACAAGCTGTAACGCTTTTTCCGTTCTACAGTCTTGGCGGTAACGCGTTACAAGTAGTCTTGGGTAGTAACGCGTTACTAGTAACGCGTTACTGTAATTTCGTTAATTTTTTGGTAACTTGTAACTGTAACGAGTTACTTTTTTAAAATGTAACTTGGAACTTTAGTTCTATTACTTTTTTCTGAGGTAACGATGAAAGTAACAACGTTACTTTTGTCGCTACTTTATAGTGTTTTATGAATAATATATCACTGAACGAGTACAATTTAGATATTCCTTGCAGTTTTCAAATCGTCTATTCAGACATTTCGAGTGTCAAGTTGGCCTTGCACAAACTTGTGAATACGTTCTTTCTCACGAGTCACGACCCGAATATAGTCACGTGTAGACTTCATGAAAAAAAATCTAATTATCTTTACGCACGCGCTTGTACTTTGTGACTGAACACTTACATCTTAGTGTCTTAAAGCACTATCTATGTTGTGGATTTTTTCTTTTTTTTTTTTTGTGAAAACGCTTTTTAATCGGGTAAATCATCCGTGAAACAACAATACACGCGGAGGGCACTGCGCATGTTTCATATTTTGATTAGCGCCAGCACTCCGCACTGCGCATGTTTCGTATTTTGATTTGCGCCTACTCTGGCGTGGAAATTTTCAAACACTAATTTTGAGAAGAAACTTCTGCTAGGTTACAATATGAAGTAAAAAGCATACTTTGTTTAGTTTTATGCAATAAAACTTGGTGAGAAGCGTCTTCTATTTTTTCCTATTTTTTTGTGTTATAGAAAAGTAACTGAAAGGTAACGGTCGTTACTTTTTAAAAGTAACTGTAACTGTAACGAGTTACTCTTTTGTTGCAGTAACTGTAACGGTAACTTCGCTACTTTTTTCTGAAAGTAACTGTAACTGTAACGAATTACTTTTAATAGTAACTTACCCAAGACTGGTTACAAGTAACGGCGTTACCAGGAATGCGTGACTTTTTTCAGTAATGTAGTAACCTACTTGTTACTTTTCGACACGGAAATAGGTAATGTACTTACGTTACTATTTCAAGTAACGTAGTTACTTGAAATAGTAGTTACTACTTCCCAAGTCTTAAAGAAATTACACTTCCATTTTTTCCGTGTTTTTAGGCGTCAAGCCATGTGAATTTCTGAGTTTTATGCGTTTTTCTTTGCGTTTTTTTCTCGTGAGTATTTAGGTGAAACCGTACAAAGATATAAAGTAATTATGTTCACTTTCTGCATGAATGTTTCTTGATATATGAGCGTATGCATACCTGTATCGTCAAAACAGTAAAACGTCTTAAATCATAATTTGAAAAGTTGGGGCAGCAGTAACGTGCGTTACTTTTCACCGGTATCGGTAACGCGTTCCTTTTATTTTTAGGTAACGTAGCTCGGTAACGCTTACCCTTTATTTGCAAGTAACGAGTAACATATTTCCTTAGTTTTTTTCCGTAGCGCCTACAACACTGCCGTTTTGTCGCCAATCCCCTTCTGCTTGGTAGGACGGGCGTAGCGAGCCTCCGACCAGCGCTTGGCCGGTGGTTTGTGCGCGAACACCGTAGGAACAAAATCCGGGTGGTCTCGATCAGACTAGGGTTTCCCTGAATATCAGCAAGCCTCGCGACGGAGATTGAAATGAAAGCCGCACTTGCCTTCAAGAAAGTGCTTGCCGTACAAACGGTCGTTCGCGCGAGGTAACCATTCTTTTCGATCCACGAATATTACGCACCTTCTGTGCCTTTCAGAGTTCGCCGGGAACTTGTGGAAACTCACTCCACTAATTTTTCTGTACCTTTCGGTGCAATTCACGGCTACAGAGCTTCGCGGCATGCTGAAATGCTATGACGCCCATGAAAAACGGGCGCGCTTTAGCCCACACCACCGGGCTCCTACGCGATCGCAGCGCCGCCGCAGCTCCGTGACGTCAAGCCCGCGTATCGGTCTATATTGCATGAGTAAGTTTTAGTCTGCATTTCCTGCCTCTGGTATCAAGATGTTCCGTTTCATTACAAGCTTTCATCTGCGTTACACTTTCAAACCCAGAATATTTGTGGAGGATAACCCTTACTGCCCGATCTTGTACACCCTCGAGCTTATCTATCAAGTATTTTTGGCGCAGATCCCATACGGCGCTTGCATACTCTAAATGTGGACTTACCAATGCACGGTACGCTGCTTCTTTTAGAAGTTGGGGTGCTGTACGCAGGTTTCGGAGGACTAAACTAAGAATTTCACCAGCCTTATTCAAGATCATATCGATGTGACGATTAAAGGCCAAGTCTTTAGAAAGAATACTCCCAGATATTTAAACTCAGACACTTTTTGAATGGGGTCCCTTCCAATAACGTAAGATGAATCAATGCTATATTTTTTGTACTAAAGGTAACATGAACGCATTTTCCTGCATTTCAACGTAGTCTCCAATTCTGACACCATCTGATACAGTCAAAGTCCTATTGCAACTATAATACATCGTTGGTATTTCTTATTACGCTGCAAATAACGCAATCATCCGTGAATAGCCTGATATTAGAAAGGACAGAGGATGCTATATTATTAACAAAGATGCAAGATATTAGTGGCCCCAAAACAGATCCCTAAGGGACACCCGAAGTTACGTTCACAAATTTTGATTCCCCCCCCCCCCCCTAAGACGACACATTGTTTCATTTCACTTAAGTAATCTTTTGTCCATGCGAGTGCAGTACTATCAATATTGAGTGCGCTCATTTTATGTAACAACAAATTGTGCGAAACAGAATCAAATGCCTTACGATAGCCGACAAAAGTGACATGAGTTTGTAGCCTATTTTCCGCTAAACTAACCAGATCATGAACGAGTTCTATTAATTGAGTACTGCAAGAAACGCCCTTGCCAACCCTATGTTAGTTTGGACAGAAAAAAGATTATCTTCTAATTGCCTCATTATATTACTATACATGATATACTCCATTACCTTACATCTTATACAACTCAGTGCAATAGGCCTCTAATTATCTACTGTCGATTTTGATCCACGTTTAAGAACTGGCACAACATGCATTTTTTTTTCTCATTCTCTTGGCAATAACCCTGTTACAAAAGATTTGCAAAACGTTATGTACAGGTATTTGGACACTATACATGAACAAGCTTTCGATATCTTAGGGGAGAACTTATCCTGACCAGAGGCCTTTTCCATCTTGGGTTTCCAACGGCATGGTAGCGCTTTTTTAGACGAGGACAAAAGAAAGAAAGACAAGACAGACACGAGCGCTCACTGAAACTATGTAATCAACATGGAAATGAGGCATATATACACGCTTCGATCCTAACAATCACCCACTTCCATGCCTTGCCGCCGCTCGCATGAACTGCACCTCCTTATCGAAAAGGTCGATGGAAGCAACGCTGACACACCCCACCCGTGCCCTTTTTATCTCGTCCGCTTCGATAATTTCCCTAACCGTTCTATTTTTATGTTTGGCCGGTACTGAACATAAGCCAAACAACGGTTTACATCCGCAGTCATGGCAATGCATTGAAAGGTGGCCATCCTGATAGTTTTTGACGTTCAGACTATGTTCCCGGAGCCTGTCGTTCAGACATCTTCTAGTCTGACCTACATATTTCTTACCGCATGTTAACGGGATCTGATACACCACACACTCAACAAAAACAACAAACGGATTTCTGTGCCCTATCACAGAACCCAGCGAGGCTTTGCGGAAAGGGTTCGTCAAATGGCTCAGCCTGGCTAGCTTTTCTGGTGCAGAAAAGACCACCTTAGTATCTATGCGGCTCGCTATATTCTTCAGGTTATGCGCCGTCTTGTGCATATAAGGCACGACTGCAATCCTTTGTTTACACCTGGCCTCTTCTGGACGAGTGTTTCCCTTAGCTCGAAGCCTCTTAAGGATCACCTCCGCTACCGATACCAGTACAGCCTCCGGGTAACCAGCCGCCAACAGACGTTCAGACTGCTCCAGGACACTCAAGTGTGTCACATGGTGACATGACTTACGAAAGGCGTTCTTGAAGCACAAATTAGCAATCCCTCTCCTAATCAGTTTGGAGTGGGACGAATTAAAAGGCAGCAGGGGCTTGTTAGCTCTAGGTTGGTACATCCAACATACATGATTCTCAAGAAAGTAAGCTTGATGCCGATGAAACGAATGACACCATCTACCGGCACCTCATGTGTAAGTTTCAGGGGATGAGGGGTATCACTAAACATAGTTAAGAGACTATCCACCACCGAGTGGAAATGTTTCAAGTCATAGTTAAGAAATACTAAATCATCAACATATCTAAAACACTTCCTTATGTTAAAAGCGCTGAGGCAGTCCGAAAGGACTCTGTCCAGATAAGCTAAAAAATGTCACTTAAAATTGGCGCTAGACATGAGCCGATACAAATACCTTCTTTGTGAAGGTCCGTGTCTTTGTTCCATTCCGCGAATGTAGACTTAAGATGAAACGAGAGTAGATCTAAAGTCATCCACCGTCACGCCCGCAGCGTTTTGAAAAGCTACTACCCCATACCCCTGAATACAATCCTCGACGTAACTTCGTAGTTTGTCATGTGGTAAGGGGTAATAAATATCTTTAATGTCCAATGAACATGCTAAAAAGCCTACGTCAGCGTTCATCTTCAAAAAATCCACCACTACGTCAGAGCTCCTGACTAAAAACGGGTCGTCAATGGTAAGGATCTTAAGTATATCTGGCAACCACAAGGCAATCGACTTTTGCCAAGTGCCATGCTCAGAAACAATGACCCTCAAAGGCCAGTCTTCCTTGTGTGTTTTCACACTGAACATAATCTGTAAACAACCACTTCTGCTGTTTTCAACGCTTTTAGTCAAGCGGGTCAGGTTTAACCCATCACAAAGACGCTTCCCCTCTCTCTTCAGTTTTTTCACAGGCCCATCCTGCCGCAGATTGAACACGGTGGTGATAGCCTCGAGGGCTTTCTCTCCAAATTCCTCCTCCGTTAAAACAGTAAAACCCCCTTCTTTATCAGCGGGAAGGACCGACAACTGGCGTTATCTTAACAAAGAGACGACACGTCTAACTGGCATACGGGACGATGCCGGTTTTTTACGGGGTAACGCATCCACACCCTCAGATATGCATCTCTTAACTTCGTCCTCTGAAGCACACATAGAGACATCTCGGACAAGCACTAGAAGTTCCGGAGCACTCCTAACCGGTTAAACTGCAAACTTAGGCCCTAAAGCAAGTATCCGTCTAGCGTCCTCAGGGAGCTGCACATCACTTACAGTCCTGACGTTGCAAGTGACCACTGGACGTCTCTTGGGTATGCTGCCTCTAGGACGTGTCAACGACTGCTGCCAAATGAATTCCGCGCACCGGTCCACGATGCCGAAGAACTCTCGCAGTCGTCGGCTGTCCGACTCCGGCTTGCCAGGGTCCCGAAAGAGCGGAGCAGAGCAGATCCTTATAGAGACGCACTTGCCGTCGCCATTGAGATCTCAGAACCTTCAGAATTCCTGTTCCATGACCGGCCGATGGAAGGAACCCGCCAAACAGCCGCATAATTTCTTCGAGCAAGTGCTTTCAGTGTACGCTAAAGTAAGCGTGCCAGCCACACAGGCGGCGTTGGCAAGGAGTGAAGCGATGAAACATGGATCCAACCAGGAACATTTAAAAGGGCCCGATGTACTAGAAATGATACTTATCAATGCTGCTTGCTGGTAGCATGGCAGCGTTTGTTTTAGACGAGGACAAAAGAAAGAAAAACAAGACAGACTCCTCCTTACTACTTATTACTCCTTACCACATGACAAATTACGAAGTTGCGTCAAGGATTGTATTCAGGGTTATGGGGTAGTAGCTTTTCAAAACTCTTCGGACGTGACGGTGGATGACATTTTAGATCTACTCTCGTTTTATCTTAAGTCTACTTTCTTGGAACGGAACAAAGACAAGTATTTTCACAAAAAAATGTATTTCTATCGGCTCATGTCTCGTGCCAATTGTAAGTGACATTTTTTTTAGCTTACCACGACAGAGTCCTTTCGGACTGCCCGAGGACTTTTTACGTAAAAAAGTGTTTTAGATTTGTTGGTGATTTTTTTAATTATTTCTTAACTATGACTTGACACATTTCCACTCGGTGGTGGATACTCTCTTAACTATGTTTAGTGATGCCCTTCATCCCCTGAAACTTACCGATGAGGTGCCGGTAGATGGTGTCATTTGTTTCCCCGACATCAAGCTTACTTTCTTCGAGAATCAAGTATGTTGGATGTACCAACCTAGAGCTAACAAACCCCTGCTGTCTTTTAATTCGTCCCACTCAAAACTGGTTAAGAGAGGGATTGCTAATTTGTGCTTCAAGAACGCCCTTCATAAGTCATGTCACCATGTGACATATTTGAGTGTCCTGGAACAGTCTGAACGTCTGTTGGCGGCTGGTTACCCGGAGGCTGTACTGGTATCGGTAGCGGAGGTGATCCTTGAGAGGCTTCGAGCTAAGGGCAACACCCGTCCAGGAAAGGCCAGGAGTAAACAAAAGATTGCAGTCGTGCATTATATGCACAAGACGGCGCAGAACCCAAAGAAAATAGCAAGCCGCATAGATAGTAAGGTGGTCTTTCCTGCGCCAGAAAAGCTAGCCAGGCTGAGCCATTTGACGAAGCCTTTCCGCAAAGCCTCGCTGGGTTGTGTGATAAGGCACAGACATCCGTTTGTTGTTTGTGTTGAGTGTGTGGTGTATCAGATCCCGTTAACATGCGGTAAGAAATATGTAGAGCAGAGTGGGAGATGTCTGAACGACAGGCTCCGGGAACATAGTCTGAACGTCAAAAACTATCAGGATGGCCACCTTTCAATGCATTGCCATGACTCCGGATATAAACCGTTGTCTGACTCATGCTCAGTACTGGCCAAACATAAAAATAGAACGGTTAGGGAAATAATCGAAGCGGACGAGATAAAAAGGGCAGGGGTGGGGTGTGTCAGCGTTGCTTCCATCGACCTTTTCGATAAGGAGGTGCAGTTCATGCGAGCTGCGGCAAGGCCTGGGGTTGGCTGATTGTTATGATCGAAGTGTGTATATATCCCTCATTTTCATTTTGATTAAATAGTTGCAGTCAGCGCTCGTGTTTGTCTTGTCTTTCTTTCTTTTGTCCTTGTCTAAAAGAGTGCTACCATGCCTTTTTGCAACCCAAGACCAATACCAACTAGCCCAGCATTCAGCATTGATAAGGCATTTTCCACCTGCAGGGAGTTTAAACACTTTTGTGTTCCCTCTACCGTGATTGTGACAGGAGGCATTACGTTTTTAACTTTATCCCTTATCTCCCTCAGATTGGTGAAGTCCTCTCTCTCTAGGAATACAGACTTAAAGTAGTCATTGAAACAATTAGCTTTTGCAGAGTTATCAGTTATGACTGTGCCAGAAACAGTCATGCTAGAAATGCCGGTTGTCTCTTTTCGCGTTTTCCGCAGATAACTCTAGAATGCTTTTGCATTTGTGTTGATAGTGTTTGCAAGTCCAGTGAAATATGCCTCCTTAGCATCACTTATGGACTTATTATAGACGCTTTCTAGTTCTGTTACACGATGCTCAGGATTAGTGCAGGGATTTTTAAATATTTTTATACATACGGGAGCGTTGTTTGACAACATTTTTAGTTTTTCCGTTCATTCAAGGTTTATCGGGCTTCGATTCGTCTATCACGTGCTTAAAGGGAATGTGTTTATCAACGAGTGATGATAGCAAGTTTTTAAATCTGGTCCACAATGCATCAACATCCTCAGATCAAGATTCTGCCGTGTACATGTCCAGTTCACTCTCAAGCTTGCTTATGGTTTCATTGTAATTGGCTCTACTGCACATGTACACGTTTTAACATCACAGCTAGGAGGAACCAAGTGCGGCAGGAGGAACTTGGCACTAACTAGGTTATGGTCACTTATACCGTGTAGAACACTCACACACTGAACCACGCTTGGATCATTGCATAGTATAAGATCAAGAATATTAGTTCCCCTTGTAGAGGACTAAACGTACTGTTCAAGACAATATGTAATAATGACATCATAAAATGCTGAAGAATTTCCACTGGGTGGTATTTCTCCATCCCATTTCAAACTTGGGGAATTAAAATCTCCAGCCAAAATAATGAAGTCATTAGGATATGAAGCCAAGATAGAATCTAATGACTTTATAGTTTCATTACTTGCTCCAGGGGGCGGCAGAAACAACCTAGTGCCATCAATTTATTTATTTATTTATTAGTACTTTGAAGGCCCTAAAACAGGGCATTATACAAGGGATGGGCAGCTCATATTTGTAGGATAATAAGAAAAGCATATAAAGCATATACACTCATGAACAACAAAACAAAAAGAATCAACAAAATATTCAAACAAAACATGACAAAAAGTTCGTACCCCTATCAGGCGTAGTCAATCTACACCACACAGATTCTACATCATTACAGTGAATGTCAATTTCAACAATGTCCAACGACTCTTTAATTATAATAAACACCCCCCCCCCCTCAATGACGCCTATCTTTTCTATAAACCCGATAGTCCGTAGAAAACATTTCACCATCCTTTACCGCGTCGTCCAACCATGAACCAGTTCCGAAGACTATATCTGGGTTTAAAACTTACAACAGACCAGTGAAGTCATCAACTTTATTTTGATACTTTGACAGTTAGCAGAACAGTGCATTCAGTCACACTATTTTGTGCTTTCAGGGCCATCATTTTTTACTTAATTTCGTTGCAGATTGTGCATTTTTATCCTAGACATAGCCTTCACTCTTTATGATCAACTTCTCGTGGACCAGGAAAACTTTATTTTGACTGTTTTGCTTTCTTGACTTGCCAGCATTCCATAACTTGCGTCAAATTTCTCTGACACGTGGTGGGAAGTCCTTCGAAATGCCAAAGTTAGTGCCCTTCAATTGCTTACAGTTGCTAAGAATTTTGTCAATATCCTAGTAGGATGCAAAGTTCGCAATGATCCAGCGACTTTTGTTACGTCCGTACTTTCCGATCCTGTGCACTCTCTGCATTTCCCCGACCAATATTTAAAACTTATCCCGAGAGAAGGTCCGAATCACATTTTCAGTTGTTTCCCAACTCTCACGTGGATCACGACCTTCGATACCGTAAAAGATAAGATTTTGTCTTCTTCTTTGATTTTGTAAATCATCTAGTTTTCCAGCCATGTCATCCACGTTTTCTGAATGTGCTTGGACCTGGTTATAAACCCTAGCTGTATCCCTGTCAGCATGCTCAAATGCTTGCATTTTTAATTCTAAGGACTCGATCCTTGCCCCCAAATCGCTGATTAGGCCATCCATGTTCGCTTCTCTCTTTTCTATGTCGTTTAGTTTGCTCAGGATAGTGGCTTGACCTTCTTGTAAGTTCTTTAGAGTGGCGGCCATTTCAGCGTCAGAGCCAGGATTCTCCTCAACATCTTCGGCCAAAAGCAGTAGCTTTAAGAAAAACACTCTTACTGATACAAGTAACATTTTTGCTCCTTGTGAGAAAGACAGCAGCAACAAGAAGCGATCATCACTACGGTAACAGGGAACTTCCACCCTTACCTGTACCAAACAGAAGTGCCTGATTACACACATGTTGGCGCGATCGCTGCCGCCTTTCCCACTTAAGCCAGCACGGCCAAGTAGAGTCCTTTTGTGCATTCAAGACATGAGGTCGTCGGATGTTTCCGGACGGACGTGACGTTAATAAGCATTCCCACAGTGATAGGTATTCCAGCAGTGACGAGGCTGGCGAGTGTGGTCGACGAGTAGATCCCGAAGATCACCTGGCTTGTGCTGCATGACATCGCCAATCCCAAGGAGCAGCAGCTGCAGCAAACAGAAGTGCCTGATTACACACATGTTGGCGCGATCGCTGCCGCCGTTCCTACTGAAGCCAGCACGGCCAAGTAGTGTCCTTTTGTGCATTCCAGACAGGAAGTCGTCCGATGTTCCCGAACAAACGTGACGTTGATAATCATGCCCACAGTGATAGGCATTCCAGCAGTGACGAGGCTGGCGAGCGTGGTCGACGAGTAGATCCCGAAGATCGCCTGGCTTGTGCTGTATGACATCGCCAATCCCAAGGAGCAGCAGCTGTAGCAAACAGAAGTACCTGATTACACACCTGTTGACGCGATCGCTGCCGCCTTTCCCAATCAGAGTTCTTCTCGGTCGCAATCGCCCTAAAGGTCATTGCCACGAGTTTTTCTCAGTCACAACCGCCCTAAAGGGTACATCTGTGTTATGAGTTTTTGCGGCGGAGAAAATGTCCAGGTCGAGTTTCTGGCTGGATTTAACACTTTCTTGGAGCGCCGTGAGTTCCATAGCCCCACACATCTCAAGAGCGCGGGATATCACCTTCGTAAGCGGGCCAGGACTTGCTTTCTTGAAATATTTCGCAATGTCCTCTCTTGCCTTGGTGTTGTAGAGGGCTTCCGGGGCGACCACGAAGCCTCCCTCCTTGTCTGAGGTAAGCAACTTGAGGTTGTTCCAGAAGTGGTCCACGATGTCACTGGTCTTGAAGTTCCTCGTTGATTTCTTTCAACGAGCGTTGGAGGACTTCCAAACCGTCATTTACGCATCGGTCTCTATCTTCAGGTTTTGTTTTGGCCCCAATCTATCTTACCAGCGACAGCTGTGTAACTGGATGCGTGCGCTGTTCATGGATGTACTTTGGACCGTGCTCCAGGCATTCCTTGACTTTCGGTGGTAACATCACATCTCCCAAAACCGTGACCTCCTCTTCTCCTCCTACGCGTCTGCTGGTTTTCTTTATCAGTTTTGGTCTTTTCTGTTCCCAAAAGAATTCAGTGTATTGGGCTGCTGTTTTAATATGTTTTAAAATGTGGTCTGTAGTCTCTCTCTGCAGTTCGCTCTCCCACTCCGCTGCCATTGCACTTGATCCCCAAGACGTTTCTGCACCTCTCCACCTGCTTCCAAGACTGACTTCAGGATTCTGCATATCCATTTGGCATGGCCTGTTGACGTTTTGGTCCCGTTGAAGAGGGCGAGCACTTCGCTTGGGTAGCTTCCGTGGCGAATGGAAAACGTACAATGTCTGGAGCGGCAGCACGCAAGTGCGATGAGGTTAATGATTGGGTACACCGTAAAGAGATTAGTGGGATAACATTGAAAAGAGCCCGATGTAATAGAAATACACGGCATTAAGATGGTAATTTGGGCCAGTTGGTTCATGATCGAAGATAGGCGCCGAAAAAACAAGGACAAGAAGAAACGTAAACACTGGTGCACTCGCAACTAACATTTATTGAAAAAACAAATCCCTTATATAGCCGTTAAAACACCCTTCGTCACGACTAGGCATGGTGTAGACCCATTTCTAGAAAATCAAATTCCTTTGTCGATAAGGTAATTGACGTGTCACTTGTGCACATCTTGCCCGTTGCTTTGATTTCAAAGGCCTCGTGGAGCTCCCTGGATATCTTATCTGGGTGTCTGGCCAGAAATGTTGTGTCTTTAAATGGCGGGGAGCAAGGGCAGCGGTTGCAGTGTGTTGCCAGATGTCCAGATGGGGTTGCTCGTGTGGCCGCGTCATGTTCACGTGCGCAATCGTTGAAGCATCGGCCAGTCTGTCCGATGTATACTGACCCACATGATGTTGGAATTTGGTAAATAACTCCCGTTGTGCAATCTGTGTATTTCTTGCGGTATTTAGTTTTGCATTTTTCTGTAGCATCAGCGGAAAAATTGATTTGCGGCACATTCTTGACAGGATATTAGGTGCCGAGAAAACTACTGGTACGTCGTAACGGTCAGCTACCTTTTGAAGGTTGTGGGTAATGAAGTGCATGCTTTTTTTCCCGGGGTTGCCTTTGTATGCCTTTTATTTTCTTGATTTGGCTTTCCGCCACCTCCACCAGAACACTTGGAGGGAAACCAGCCCCCTGCAGGCGCGCTGCCTGTTTCTTGAAGCTTTCATGCGCAGTGTGCTCACATGATTTTCTAATGGACGCTGCAGACAAATGCAAAAGTGAACACCGCAAGAAATACAGAGTGTACAACGGGAGTTGTTTACCAAATTCCCATGTCATGCGGGTCAGTATACATCGGACAGACTGGCCGATGCTTCAATGATCGCGCACGTGAGCATGACGCGGCCACACGAGCAACCCCGTCTGGACATCTGGCAACACACTGCAGCCGCTGCCCTTGCTCCCCGTCATTTAAAGACACAACATTTCTGGTCAGATACCCGGATAAGATCTCCAGGGTGCTCCACGAGGCCTTTGAAATCAAAGCAAAGACCAAGATGTGCACAAGTGACACGCCAATTACCTTATCGACAAAGGAATTTAATTTTCAAGAAATGGGTCCACTCCATGCCTAGTCGCGACAGAGGGTTCTTTCACGGCTATATAAGGGATTCGTTTTTTCAATAAATGTTAGTTGCGAGTGCGCCAGTGTTTGCGTTTCTTTTTTTCCTTACTTTTTCGGCGCCTGTCTTCGATCATGAACGAACGGGCCCAAATTGCCATCTTATTATTATTAATATTATTATTAACGAAGTTCATACCCCACAGTACTTGGTCGATAAAACGTTGCAATGTTTGAGCCGCGCTGCGAAGTCCGAATGACAGGCGCGCAAATTAAAAGAGACCGAGAGGCGTCGTTATGGCTGTCTTGAGAATGTCGTCGGGTGCCATCGGACTTAAGTAGTAAGCACGAACTCTGTCGACTTCGGAGGACAGCTTCATTCCATGAAGATTGGCCGTGATATCTTGAAGATGAGGAATCGGATATAGATCGGGTGTAATATTCCTGTTGAGTGCCCGATAGTAACCATTAGTCTTAGGCAGCATGTTGGGCGCCAGTCACCATATGGTGCGGAGAAAGCCAACTGATAGAGGATGGACGGATTTATCAGAGGAAGAGTATATGCTCGAACTCGCGATCTGCGACGGAAAGCGTCTCTGAAGGCAGGCGGCCAGGTCTTGAGTAAACTGGAGGTTCAGTCGTGTTGATGTCATGACGAACATAGTGTTTGCCCGGCCGCTCGGTGTTGCGAGGCTGGGTTAAACTGGGAAATGCGTAGAGAATGTTCTCAAATGCTAATTTTGGTTTAGGTCGAAGGAGCGTTGAACTAAGGTTTGCTCGTTGAGACGGAATGCTACAGACATTGAGGTTGGTGTTACCGTCAAGTAGACGTCGTGGGTTTCTGTCTACAAGAAGACTAAAATGAGCTAAAAAATCTGCTCCAATTATGGCGTGTCGGACTTTTGCGACTACGAAAACCCAGTGGAAAATACGACGTAGTCCTGGGTCTAACGTTACAGGGCGTTCGCCATTGATGTTTCATTTGCTGCTTCAAGGACAGTAGTGTTGAGGTTTTGCTTCATATCTTTACTGCTGGCAGGTACGACACTAATCTGGGCACCAGTGTCGGTTAAGAATCTAATTCATTTTGCCGGTCTATGAAAAAAAAAATTGTGCGCCGGTCCTGGTTCTCTTTAACATCACAGGTCGCCGTCAGTTGTTGGATAAGGAGTGTCCCGTAAAAGAGCAAGGGGATAGCAGTTGCGAACTCGTCGCAACTGCTATCCTTCTTGCACATACCGTTACAAGCATGTCGTGTTGCCGCGCTCCTGGAGGTGTTCTCGTCTGTATGGCGACGTGTGGCGTTGTCTAGATGTAGATCTGTGGTGCTCTCTGACTGGAGACCAGTGAGTTTGGCGACGAGAGCTTGGCAGTTGAAAAGGTTTGGTAAATAGCGTGGTCAACCTGTCTACGTCCGCTTGAAGTCGCTGCAACTAAGCCTCTGGACCGTAGCGGGAACCATCGGCGTCTCAAATGTTGGTGATGCGTTCTCAAGAATCTTGCCTGCCAGTTCAGCCCATGCGTTCAGAGGAACACCAGCTAAGGCTGTTAAAATCATACGAGCGTTTGATGGGACTCGTTGGAGGAATGACTCTCGATGAATTCAGTCATCGATGGTTTCGGTCTTAATCAACTGTCTCATGCGACGTAGCAGCTGGGAAAGTTTACGTTCTGCAAGTTCCTCTTCGGTAAGGTGCTGCCGAAGACGCCGTTGTTCGGATGCCGCCATGCACTTGAAAAGTTCATGCTTGAGTTTATCGTACGGCACATCTCCGGGGAAGGGTGGGGGGGGGGGGGGGGGGGGGTCATGATACTATCTCTATCCTCGGTAGCCTCAGTGATGCTGAGGGCACTGACGACCTAATGACACTTCGTCGTTTGGAACGTTACACCTCGCGTAGCAAAGAGGGGCTATAGACAAACCATACGGCCGGATCGGCAGGCCAGGAGGGGAAAAGCTTGAGGGTGACGGTCCCCAGCTGTGCGGTTGGCTCACCGTCTGCTTGCATGTCGCTCGGGTAGTCTGGATGAGGGGGGCGACCTCGTCCAAGTCATCATTTTTTGGTTGTGGTAGACTACGAGTTACACCAACGTTTGTTTAATCCAACTTCAGAATTTAGGAAAAGCGGAGCAGTAGAACCAAGAAAGGAAACCGTGCCGCCGCTTGTGAACTACGGCACTTCTTCTTTTTCTTGTGGCGATCAACTACAATATAATTAACCTCTACACTATCTGTGTTCTGCGCGAGGTAAGACTTTAAATATAAACATGATGTCTAGCTCCTAAAGTATTACTTCAAACGAGTAAAATAAATACACGATTTTTTCTATATCCGCATAGAAACACCAAATTATATTTTGGGCCGCTGTGGCGGTTATTTCGGTAAACTCAACTCAATCATATGCAATAAAATGTATTTTATAATTTATTTCATACGTCTTTGTTCAATCAAAATACACCCACAATGGCCAAGAAAATTAATTTAAAATTTCAGGAAAACAACATTTTGTGTTGTTTTTTAGAGCGCAGCTCTTAGGCGCCCGTTTCCGGCTTGAGCGGCGTCGGCGTCGCCGTCGCCGTCGGCGTAACCGTGTGTTGCATGCAACTCAAGCTGCATGCAACGCGCCGCCGTCGGCGCGATCGCGCGTTGCATGAAACCCAGGTTGCATCTAACCCAGGTTGCATGCAACCCGACGACTCTGGCGGGTTGCATGCAACCTGCGACGCCCCCGAGGTCACGTGATTCCCAGAGGTCACGTGACCTCCCTAGGTGACGTGACCTCGGGGGGGAGGCCACGTGACCCCCCAGGTCATGTGGCTGAGTCACGTGACTTGGGGAGGGGGGTCACGTGACGCCCTCCCCAGGTCGGGGGTGATGCCGATGATGTCATCAGTCACGTCACTGATGACATCATGGGTGACGTCACTGATGACGTCATCAGTGATGATGACAATGACGATGCTGATGCCGGTGACGTTATCAGTGACGTCACTGATGACGTCATCAGTGACGATGCAGATGCCGGTGACGTCATCAGTGGCGATGACTTCGTCGGGGGTCACCTGGCCTGGGGGAGGGGGTCACGTGACCACCTCCCCCCCAGATCACGTGACCCCCGTGAGGGGAGGAGCAGAAGAGGAGGAGCAGGGAGGATGAGCAGAGGGGACGAATCTGAATTTTCATTACTCAGAAAATGATTTTAAAAGGCTCTTATCTCTTGTTACACACACCACAGCGCACTATAGCAAACAACTCTCACTCCTTACACACAAAAAAATAAAGCAAAATTCAAACGAACCGTGTGTAAGGAGTGAGAGTTGTTTGCTATAGTGCGCTGTGGTGTGTGTAATAATGTGCAACCAACTCGCCTAAGCTGCTACCTCATCTCTTGTCCCTCGGCCGGCTTCGAACCGGAGCCCTTTCGTTCAGTAGCCCCACGAGGTACCTCTCCGAAACGATTGAGCATGCCTTACAGTACTGTTGGGATGCGATTTTTTGGGGGGGATGTTTCGAAAAGAACCTTAAAAAAAGGAATTATGCATAATGTCGTATACAATACGATTCATTTTTGCTGAGCCTTATTCTGTTGTTTCATATGACATGGTTATGGTAATCGCGCTGTTCAGTCTGTGGAAGTCTCGTGTGTCTGTGAGGAATGCTGAACAGCCCCCGAAATCTACACGCCTGTTTTTTATGAGTTGATTACACAAAGAGAGAGTTTATATGAGTACAGCCAGACACTGCCCGAGTGGGAAGATACGTAGGAATGGACTTCCTCTGCGAGTATGGCGCCGTCATCGACCTCGGAGCAAACCGTTTGATGCTACGAAAACTTGTTCCACCACCGGAGGAACCCAAAGCGACGTCATCTGCGGTCCGAGTCTTCGCAAGCCACGTGAACTTACCGCCGCGGTCGAATGTTTTCGTACCCGTCGGGATCACCGTAGGTTTCTGCGACGAAGTTCTGCTCGAGGGAAGCCTCCAATTACTTTTGGGAGAGGAACAGGAGCCGCAAGAGGAGTAGCTGAACTTCGGGATGGCCGCACTGTGGTCCTCGTGATGGACTTCCTAAATAAAACGCAACACCTCACGAAAGGTGCAGCCGTGGGCCACGTTGAGGAACTGCGAAACTCCACCGAAATCACCGCGATTACCGACAAACCCTTGCCACCGCAGTAGACAGTACGTCACCAGCGCAGCTCGACGTTCACCCTGAGCTTCCGGGCCCGAAACGACGGCAGCTGATTAACCACATCGCCGAATACCGCGACTGCTTTGCGACGTCGTCGAAGGGGCGCCAAACCGCCGCTGCGAAGCACGGCATCATTACCGAGGACGACGGGCGCCCTGTGCATCGCTCGCCGTACAGAGTCTCCATTAAAGAAAGGGAGGTGATCCAGGAGCAAGTTAAAGAGATGCTGAGCGACAACATTATTCAACCTTCAAGCAGTCTGTGGGCCTCTCCAGTCATACTGGTTAAGAAGAAGGACGGAACGCTTAAGTTCTGCGTGGAATACCGGCAGTTGAACGCGGTGGCGAAGAAAGACGTCTATCCACCCCCCCCCCCCCCCCCCCCCCCCGCATCGCCGGCACGTTAGACCGGCTGCGTCGCTCTCGATACTTTCACAGCGAAGCTGTATACCTCTACCAGCCAAGGAGATTTTCGTGTCGTTGATGTTGTAAGCAAGAACCTCCTGGCGAACAACTGAAGACAAAACAACATATCTCCTTTGAAATCAGGCATGCAGCATACAGCTCAGTATCCGTTTCAATAAAGAAAACCACAAAACAAGCATCAAAGCAACATGATGGATGGTGAGGCGCGTGTGAACAGTAGGAAGACCTTCTCACGCGTTCCGGTAAAGAGTAGGTTTGCAGCTGCTACCAAAGAGGTTGACGTACTTCGAAGCCCTCGTGTTAAGTGCCAACCGCATAATGCGGACAATGCGAAGCACGTTCCTTCTCAACGCATGAATTTTCGTGTCGGCGTTCTAACGGAAAAAATACTTCAGAAGATTGAAGCAAAAGGTACAAACACCACGCATACAACATACAGCGCAACAGTCGTTTCAATAAAGAATAAGCACAAAACAAGCATCCTAACCGTGTTATGAATGATAAGGAGCTCCTGAAAACAATGCGAAGCACATAGCACTCACCGCATACGTTCCCGGTGAAGATTACTGTTGCCCAAGCTGTCGCGGCGACGGCAGCTTGCGACATGGGGAGTGACGTCACTAGCCTTTTATGTATAAAAGAACCCGCCTGTACCCTGTTTTACCTTACGTCCGGACGCAGCGGATGCTACGAGCTATCGTAGTAAATCCCGTTCTGTGCACGTGGCCCGTGATACGCTTTCCGCGCGTCGCTGCGCACCCTCTCTAAGGTCACGTGACATTCACACGGCCTTCGATTGGCTCCGATGGCTCGTAACATCCGCTGCGCTTAACAGTAAGACGCAACGCAGTAGAGCAACTGATTTTATTGCTGCTGCAGCACCGCGATGAATAGGCCACGCATATTTAGGACTCCTGAGGAGCAGCTTGAATACTAGGAGCGGCAAGGAGAAAAAAACGGTAATACGACCAGCGGCGGCGTGCTGCGACCGTCGGCGGCATTTCGTGTAGTGCAGTAGGCAATCGTTGCAGGTGATACCACAGCTTCGCTGGCCAACCCCCCTCACAGCGTGGATTGAAGCCCCAACTTTTCACCGATGGACCTGAAGAGCGGCTACCGGCAGATCGAAGTCGACGAACGGGACCGAGAGAAGACAGCCTTCGTCACGCCGGATAGACTGGACGGCACCAGCAACTTTCCAGCCTGTCATGGACACCGTACTGGCAGGACTGAAGTGGCGGAGCTGTCTCGTCTACCTCGACGACGTCGTATTGTTTTCCGGCGACTTTGACGAACACTTAGACGACTCCGAGCTGTTCTCCATTCATACGGACCGCCCGACTCACCATCAAGCCGTCAAAATGTCGGTTCGTCTATGACGAACTGAAGTTCCTAGGTCACTCAGTTAGTAGCGAAGGCGTTCGCCCAGACCCAGACAAAACTCGCGCCGTCGCAGCATTTCCAGCACCGACAGACAAGAAGGCCATGTGAAGGTTCCTTGAGCTACACGTCTACTATCGGCGCTTCGTTCAAACTTTCGTAAGGATTTCCGCACCGCTTACAAATCTCACGAGGGACGCCGAGTTCGAATGGGCCAAGGAGCAGCAGCACACATTCGACGAGCTGAAGCGGCGACTCCTGACTCCACCTGTTCTTGGACATTTCGATCGGCATGCGGAAACCGAGATTCACACGAATGCAAGTAACGCAGGACTTGGCGCGGTACTGGTTCAAGTGCAAGAAGGCACCGAGCGAGTCATCGCCTACGCAAGTCAGACACTGTCCAAGGCGGAGAGAAATTACTCCACAACTGAGATAGAATGCCTCGCGGTCGTCCGGACAATCACGAAGTTTCGTCCGTACTTGTACGGAAGCCCGTTCCGCGCAGTCACGGACCACCACTCGCTCTGGTGGCTTGCGAACCTCAAGGCCCCGTCGGGACGCCTCGCTCGATGAAGTCTCGATGAAGTCTCAACATGACTGTAGTCTACAAATCAGGCCGCAAGCATAGCGACACCGACTGCCAGTCCACAACCCAGGTCGAAACACCTACCAGCAGCAACGACGACGATGACGAGTGGTCCCTAGGCGGCGCAGTGAACACCGACGAAATGGCACGACGTCAACGAGACGATCCTGAGCTGCGCGAACTAGTGGAGTACCTTGAAGGGCGCGGGAGTACCATGCAACGTGTTTTCTCACTAACCCTGCCAACTTTCGCCGTTCGACAAGGTGCACTGGAGAACTTCGGGCTAAATTTGTAGAGTACAAAGGTTACTTCGGGTGCTCAAAGTTCTTATCTGAGACCGTAAATCATCGTTCGTGGCCCAGCTGACGCAAGAAATCTTTCACCTCAGCAACACCAGCCATCATCGCACCACGGCGTACCACCCGTAGACTAACTGGTTGACGGAGAGACTCAACAAGACCAGTGACGACAAGATCTCCATGTACGTCGACGTGGAGCACAAGGCATGGGACGAGGTGTTGCCGTATGTCACATTTGCCTACAACACAGCCGTGCAAGAGACCACCAGGGTGATACCCTTTCGGCTGATTCATTATTGCGAAGTAACGGCAATGCTGGACGCGATGTTACCCCACGAACCAACTGTCGACGGAAGCGACGACGCGCAGGTGGATGTCCAACAGGCAGAAGAAGTCCGTGAGCTCACACGACTCCGGATTAAAGCCCAACAAGGTCTCGACACTGGCCGCTACAACCTTCGTCGTCGGGACGTCCACATCCAGCCCGGAGACAGGGCGTGGGTATGGACATCGATTCGCCGCCGTGGTCTCAGCGTCGGTTCGTACATTGATGATGATGGTGAAAGTCTTCTTATCTCGGGCGATGACTTTAAATGGGCCATCGTAGGGTGGTGTTAATGATAGAAGCACGGAGTCACGCCGTAGAAACACATGTGTACGTGTTGTTAGTTCTGTGTGAATGAAAATTTTCCGTGGTGTTTGTTGTCGAGGCAGGGTCGGTCGCAAAGAGTATAGCAGGTCTCGTAGATCTTGAAGATACGAAGGAAGGCCGGTTGGTGGAGTTGACAGGTGTGTCAGGAACTTGCCAGGAAGTCGAAGTGTTGTTCCAAGCACTAGTTCGGCATCTGTGGATCCAACATCTTCCTTCAAGGTGGCCCGGACGCCCAAGAGCACCAAAGCAAGATGGTTCACCCAGTTGGTCCTGTCGTCCTTTGTGATGAGCGAGGCCTTGAGTTGCCGGTGTAGTCTCTCGACCATGCCGTTGGCGGACGGATGGCAGGCTGTCGTGTGATAGTGGCACATTCCAAGCATTTTTGCCAGTGATGCGAAGAAAGAACTTTGAAATTGCCTACCACGGTCCGTGGTGACAATAGAAGGGCAGCCGTACCGCGCAATCCAGTTGGTGATGAACGCTTGCGCTACGGTTTGTGTGGTGATGTCCGTAATTGGGATCACTTCTGGCCATCTGGTAAAGCGATCCACGGATGTAAGGATATACCGGCACCCTTGGGATGGTGGGAGGAGTCCGACAATATCAACATGCACGTAGTCGAAGCGGGCGTCTGGTGGTTCGAAAATATGTAGCGGGCTCTTTGTATGACGCTCAATCTTGGAGCGTTGGCAAGAGGTGCAAGACCGCGTCCAGAGGCGAATGTCTCGGTTGATGTTGGGCTAGACGTATCTTGAGCAGATGAGTCGTTGGGTTGCTGGAATACCGGGATGGTTCAAGTCATGGAGTGAGTGCAAGATGGGACGTCGAAAAACTGGCGGAATGTACGGTCGGGGCGTACCCGTTGAGATGTCGCATACCACCTCGCAGTTTTCAAGTGGTAGTGGTACAGGTCGAAGCTGCAGTGAGGTGGAGGACTCTTTGAGTCTCTGCAACTCGGCGTCCTTCTTTTGGGCTGTTGCCAGTTTGGAGAAGTCGAGGTCAGGTGACGCACTGAGCGTCTGGACGCGTGACAGGGCGTCTGCCGCCTCATTGTTCGCTCCTGATACGTGGCGCAGATCAGTTGTATATTCTGAAATATAAGCGAGGTGACGAATCTCTCGGGTCGAATACGAGGTTCGATTAGCATAGAAAGCGAAGGTGAGGGGATTGATGTCTGTAAGGACCTGGAAAACCCGGCCTTCCAGGAGGTGTCTGTAATGCCGCATCGCTGCATAGATGGCAAAGAGTTCGCGACCAAACGTGCGGTAAAGTGTGTCCGCCGGCTTCAACTTCTGTGAGAAGAAGCCTAGCGGAAACCAGTCCGTCTGGTTGTACTGTTGTAGCCCGGCTCCCACTGCGACATCCGAAGCGTCGACCATAAGTCTGGTGGGTGCGTCTGGTCGTGGGTAAACGAGAAGTGCCGTGTCGATAAGAGCTTGCGTTGCAGTCTTGAACGACGCCTCTGCCATCGAATTCTATTCGACCGGTGATGTGGGACCTTTTGGTGAGCGCAGCAGATCTGTGAAGGGCTTGAGAATTTGGGCGCAGTTGTTAATGAAGCGTCAATGGAAGTTGACGAGGCCTAAGAATTCTCGCAACTTACGAAGTGACTTGGGTTGCGGAAAGTCCTCGATGGCTTCCATTTTCGAAGGTAACGGGTGAATGCCTTCGGGTGTCACTCGGTGTCCTAAGAAATTGAGGTCGGACGTTCCGAAGACACATTCTGCTGCGTGGACGACGAGACCATAGTTGCGTAGCTGCCCGAAGAGTAAGCGCAGATGTTGTTCGTGCTCTTCCGGGGAACTGCTCGCGATGAGGAGGTCGTCAACGTATGCATACACGAAGGGTTGCCCTCTTGTCACTTCGTGTAAAAATCTTTGAAATGTTTGTTCAGAATTTCGAAGCACGAAGGGCATTCTCACAAACTCGAATAATCCGAACGGTGTGGTGACAGCAGTTTTCGGAATGTCAGCTGGCTCGATAGGTATGTGGTGGTACGCTTTTACTAAGTCCACCTTGCTGTAAATGGAGGTCCCGTTGAGTTTCTCTGTGAACTCATGCAGGTGTGGTAGAGAGTAACGATCTGGCAACGTGTTGGCGTTGAGGGTGAGATAATCGCCGCACGGCCTCTAGTCTCCTGGATCCTTCTTGGGCACCATATGTAGAGGTGATGCCCAGCAGCTGTTCGACGGCCGAATGATTCCGAGCTCGAGGATGTGCTCGAATTCCCGTCGAGCAGTTTGGAGTGGTTCACCGGAGAGGCGACGAGGTCGTGCGTATACAGCCGGACCAGAGGTGACGATGGTGTGAGTCGCACCATGCTTGGTCGGTTGTGCCATGTTGGAAGGCCTCGTGACTTCAGGAAACTCGGTAGGTATAAATGCGAATCCCGTAGATGGTAAGATCTGCCATATGCCAAGGGTTGAAATGGTTGCAAACATACCATTTACAGCCAGGCGTGTCGTACCGTCGAGAAGACGACGGTGGCGCATGCTGACATCTAAGTTAACGTTGGACAAAGAGTCAGATCCTAAGATGGGACGCTTGGCGTCAGCGATGATGAAGAGCCAACTGAAAATTCGGTGTAGTCCTAGATCGAGAGTCATTGATGGCATGCCGAAGATGGGCATGGTAGATCCATTTGCTGCGATTAGGTTTCTGCTTTTATCCAGGTGTCTTCTCTCTGCTGCTGTGGGTGGGATGACGGACACTTCGGCGCCGGTGTCGGCAAGAAGTCTGCAGCCGGTGAACCGATCAGCAATGTAGAAAAGGCGGCATGCTCGTCGGCCGGAGTCACTTACCGCCTTTAGTGACTGGCCGGGGTGTTTTCCTGCCAGACACAAGGGGGATGACATTTTAAGGCTCGCTGTCCGTACTTTCGGTGGTACCAGCAGGTACTCCGACTTGGTGATGGCGATCGCGCTCGAGCGGAAGATGAGTTCCCCCGTTGAGAATGGCTGCGTTGCGAAGAACGCCGCGTACCACCGGCATCTTTTTGCAGAGACGCGACGGTCGCTGTCAGCTGGTCGACCTTTGCTTGAGGTTCCTGTATGGCGGTTGTCGACGACTGAGGTTCTGTCAACGCAGCCAGCGTTGGTGCCGCGTACTCCGCCACACGGTCAGCCATTTCAGCAAGACGGTCCAAGGACATGTAATCTGCTGGGGCTAGGACCACGCGAACGCCTTGCGGTAGCCGTTGCAAGAACAGCTCCCGTAAGATAAAGTTGTTTACGTCAGAGGCCTGTTCTCCAAGAAGCTGGCGCATCCGGGGCAGGAGTTGTGATGGCCGTTGGTCTCCGAGTTCTTCGGTTGTCAGAAGACGTTGGAGCCGACTGGTGATTGATTCCGACATTCTTAGTAGGATAGCGGCCTTTAGTTGGTCGTAAGCATCTGCAGGTGGGGTCGCCGTGAGCACGTCGTCGAGTTCGTCAGCGATGTCAGGTGGTAGGGCGGATACTACGCAGTAGTACCTGGACAGCTGGAGCTGACCCTCCTCAAGTGAAATTGGGCCTCTACCTGAACGAACCAAGATCGAGGGTTCTTTGCCCAAAATGGTGGGAGTCGTACCTGTAGTGGTGGCCAGTGCTGTGTTTTCGGGAGACGCCTGGTCAACGACGTTGTCCGATGTCCCATGCTCGTCCGCGTGACGAGACCCGTCGGCTCGGTTCATGACCCTGAATTGCGGTCCGGGATTGGGGCAGAGCAAGGGATGCTGGCCAGCAGATGAGTTCGCTGATGTGTCGAGGTTGGAATCCTTCTTCGGAGGTGTCCGGGTCACCAATTGAAGTGGCCAAGGTGGCCCTTCATTTATTTACAGGATATATTTAAAGATGGCGCCCGGACCGGGAACTAGCCAGCTGATGGTGTAGCCGTGGAAGACTTCCTCGAGCCACCTACCCGAGCGATATCTCGTGAAGCTTCTTTCTTTTTCCTTTCATCCGCGCACTGGTGCGCGTCTTTTCAACGCTATCGCGGACACCTAGTTGCTACAGGTATAGTACGGCGTCACAGCTCCATACTTCCTACAAAAGTTAAATTATTACTGTACAACTCCTTGTTTCACTTGCATATTAGTTATCGTTATCTTGTGTGGGGCACAACCACGACTACCAACCCAGAAAGAATTTATGTATTGCAGAAAAATATGTTGCACTCTATTCGTAACACCTCTGCCGATTGCCAGGCTTCGCCGTTGTTTGAGAGACTCAATTATAAAAACATTTATTTGTATACTTATAGGTTCAGTCAGAACTTTCGATCAGAATTAAAACTTACTACGCGAAATCTAGAATCACTGGCTTCATTAAAAATAAATGATCGCACTTACACTAACCGCCATAGCGAATACTGGAAGGTGGATATATCTAGAACTGAGTACGAAGCCAAAATACTAAAATATCTTTTCCCAAAACTTTGAAGGATCATACTGAGAACAAAATTAATTTATTACTACATTATACAATCCAATGTCAATGTACTAGTATTTCTATAAGGTTCTGCTTGCTAAGATGGTGTTTACATCTTTGAGCATGAAAGATATATTTTGTGTGGGTCAAAGAGGTGAATATTTTTGTTTACTTGCTTTTATTGGCGATTGATGTAGCGTGTTTGCGGTCGAAATTTCACTATGATGGATGTTTTTACAGAACTTGTTAGATATTTATATTATGTTACTGGAGTGAAAGATTTCAGCTGACGCAAGAAATCTTTCACCTCAGCAACACCAGCCATCGTCGCACCACGGCGTACCACCCGCAGACTAACGGGTTGACGGAGAGACTCAACAAGACCATCGACGACAAGATCTTCATGTACGTCGACGTGGAGCACAAGGCATGGGACGAGGTGTTGCCGTATGTCACAGTTGCCTACAACACGGCCGTGCAAGAGACCACCAGGGTGATACCCTTTCGGCTGATTCATTATTGCAAAGTAACGGCAATGCTGGACGCGATGTTACCCCACGAACCAACTGTCGACGGAAGCGACGACGCGCAGGTGGATGTCCAACAGGCAGAAGAAGTCCGTGGGCTCACCAGACTCCGGATTAAAGCCCAACAAGGTCTCGACACTGGCCGCTACAACCTTCGTCGTCGGGACGTCCACATCCAGCCCGGAGACAGGGCGTGGGTCTGGACACCGATTCGCCGCCGTGGTCTCAGCGTGAAACTCCTGAAGCGGTATTTCGGACCCTAGAAGGTACTTTGTCGACTTGGAAATCTGAACTACGAGGTTGCACCCGACAAAACAAGAACATCATCACGCCGCCCACAACGACCTGAAGTCGTCCATGTCGTGCGCCTGAAGCCGTACTACACTCGATAGGACTATGAACCTTGTGTGTTCTAAAGGAGTTTTTAGTTTCCCGTTCTTTTGTTTTGTTTTGTCTGTTGTTGCATCGGGGCGATGCACTTTTAGAGCGCAGCTCTTAGGGGCCCGTTCCCGGCTTGAGCGGTGTCGGCGTCGCCGTAACCAAGGTCACCCCAAGGTCACGCGACCCCCCAAGGTCATCCCAAGGTCACGTGGCCCCAAGGTCACCCCAAGGTCACGTGACCCCTCCCCCAGGGTCACGTGACCCCCAAGGTCACGTGACACCCAAAGTCACGTGACCCCACCCCCGGTTACGTGACCCACCCCCCTGAGGTCACGTGACCACCCCCAGGGTCACGTGACCCCCCGCCGAGGTCACGTGACCTCCCCGGTGACGTCATCGTCACTGATGACGTCACCGGCATCCAGATCGTCATCATCACTGATGACGTCATCAGTGACGTCACTGATGACCTCACCGGCATCCGCATCGTCATCATCACTGATGACGTTATCAGTTACGTCACTGATGACGTCACCGGCATCCGCATCGTCATCATCAGGGATTACGTCATCAATGACGTCGCTGATGACGTCACCGACATCCGCATCGTCATCGTCATCATCGCTGATGACGTCATCGGAGTCCGCATCGTCATCGTCACTGATGACGTCATCAGTGACGTCACTGATGACCTCACCGGCATCCGCATCGTCATCGTCATCATCACTGATGACGTCATCAGTGACGTCACTGATGACGTCACCGGCATCCGCATCGTCATCATCACGAATGACGTCATCAGTGACGTCACTGATAACATCATCGGCATCGTCACGTGACCCCCCAAGGTCACGTGACCCCCCCCAGGTCACTTCAACCCCCAAAACCCTTCCCTCCTCCTCCTCAAGAGCTGCGCTCTAATTCGGCGTGACAGGGAGTTGTAAACGGCTTTCACTTTTTTAAAGGGGGGAGTAATGCAGCGCGCGCTGCTGGCCAAGTAGGTAGCGCGACCGTGGCCTAACGGTTATCGTGCTTCCCTCCCACGCGAAGAGCCAGGGTTCGATTCCTGGGAGCGACGTGTCTTTTGTTTCGAGGATCCTGTGGCTTGTTAGAGGTCCGAATGTTTTACCCGCCGAACCTTTTACCCCGATTTTTCCAGAATCGCAGGCGTGTAAATAGGCGCTCCGCGTGCCGAGGTACAGTCAGTCTCGCCCCAGCGTTCGACCCTGCTGTTACGCCGAATTCGACACCCGCGACGCTCTGTTTCCTCCCCCCCCCCCTTTTTTTTTTTGGGGGGGGGGGGGGCACACGTTCGCCCTGTTAGACGTTTCAGTTTCCTCAGTTATTTCTTGTCTTGTCACCTCATCATTCTTGACAATATTCAAATTTTCGCTGGAGACATCCAGCACTTATACCGTCGACACCTGGTGACCTAGTAGGCTTGATGCTTGGAAGGCAAAAGAAGAAGAAAAAGAGGAAAAAGAAAAAGAAGATTTTATTTCCATTGATTGATATCGGAGACCGAGGGAAAAAGCTACCTACTGGCAGTTTGACGAGCCCTCGGCCCCCTTCCAGTGGCAGCAATAAAAAGGATACGAACATCTCAGAGAAAGCACGTTACAAAATTAAAACATACAGAGATTTCTAATACACTAACCTAGTTCCTTTGCGCGGTAGACGATGCCAGAAGGAGAACGAAAACACTCCAGTAACAGAATATAAATATCTAACAAGTTCTGTAAAAACATCCATCATAGTGAAATTTCGACCGCAAACATGCTACATCAATCGCCAATAAAAGCAAGTAAACAAAAATATTCACCTCTTTGACCCACACAAAATATATCTTTCATGCTCAAAGATGTAAAAACCATCTTAGCAAGCAGAACCTTATAGAAA
The DNA here is from genome assembly GCF_016920785.2 of Ixodes scapularis. Lineage (NCBI taxonomy): Eukaryota > Metazoa > Arthropoda > Arachnida > Ixodida > Ixodidae > Ixodes > Ixodes scapularis. The sequence goes on along the minus strand of NW_024609868.1, from coordinate 161,119,360 downwards.
TACTATTACATTAACGTTGGCTTGTATAATGTAGTATTAAATTAATTTTATTCTCAGTATGATCGTTCAAAGTTTTGGGAAAAGGTATTTTAGTATTTTGGCTCCGTACTCAGTTCTAGATATATCCACCTTCCAGTATTCGCTATGGCGGTTAGTGTAAGTGCGATCATTTCTTTTTAATGAAGCAAGTGATTCTATATTTCGCGTAGTAAGTTTTCATTCTGATCGAAAGCTCTGACTGAACCTATAAGTATACAATTTTTTTTTTTATAATTGAGTCTATCAAACAACGGCGAAGCCTGGCAATCGGCAGAGGTGTTACGAATAGGGCGCAACATATTTTTCTGCAATACATGAATTCTTTCTGGGTTGGTAGTCGTGGTTGTGCCTCGCACAAGATAACGATAACTAATATGCAAGTGAAACAAGGAGTTGTACAGTAATAATTTAACCTTTGTAGGAAGCATGGAGCTGTGACGCCGTATTATACCTGTAGCAACTAGGTGTCCGCGATAGCGATGTGGCTCACAGAAGGCGAGCCACGCGAAAAGACGCGCACCAGTGCGCGGATGAAAGGATAAAGAAAGAAGCTTCACGAGATACCGCTTGGGCAGGTGGCTCGAGGAAGTCTTCCACGGCTACACCATCAGCGGGCTGGCTCCCGGTCCTGGCGGCATCTTTAAATATATCCTGTAGGTAAATTAAGGGCCACCTTGGCCACTCCAGACCGACTGTGTGCGCTAATCTAGACGTAACAAAATCGATCTGCTTATTCCCCAAGTCATGTCCTCCATAAACAGCACTCCAAAGGTTTTAAATGAGTTCGTAAATTTAATAATGCATGTGTTGTATAGAACCTGTTTCGAAATATGGATTACTTTATTTCTCGGGCAAAACAAGACTGCCTTGGTTTTTGTGGTATTAATTTTTAAGAAGTTTCTCGGCGCCCATTTGTGCAGTTTTAACAAAGTATGATTTGCTATAGTTATAATATCATCGGGTTGTTCACCAGGAAAAACAGGGTAGTATCACCGGCGTATGCAACAAACTTTGCGTTCAAATTAATGCTGGTTATATCATTAATATAAATATTAAAAATAAGAGGGCCAAGTATGCTGCCTTGCGTAACACCCGAGAGAATAGGTTTTACTTCTGAGCAGCGTCCATTTGTGTGAACGTATTGATTTCTGTGCTGTAAATAGGAAGTGAGCAAAGAAAAAGCGTGCCCTCGCACACCATTGCGCTCGAGTTTATGAAGTAGTATTTTGTGGTTTAGCACATAAAAAGCCTCCGTAAAATAAATAAAGTCCCTGGCTACAAATTTTCTCTCCTCAAAGTTGTCTAAAATGAATTATTTTTGAGTACATAACGCAGATTCAGTAGAATTATTTTTTGCGGAAGCCGAATCGACATGGAGTGAGCGCATCGTGTTTATTAAGAAATACTGTCAAACGATCATGCAATAGCTTTTCCAATCCTTTGGGAAAGATAGGCACAATAGAAGTAAGCGTATAGCTACCAAGATTATTTTTGTTATCTTTTTGTATATAACAGACACTTTAACGACTCGCTAAACTGTCTTTTGTGAACAGTCCCGTTTCTAAGCAAAGGTTGAAGATATGTGACAAACAAGGAGCTGTCAGATCTATTACGTGTTTGATAGGGCGAACCTGAATGTTACCAGAGTCCGTACTGCAGTTATTTTGTAATTGCTTGTAGTACGAGATTACCTCAGCGTCATCCGTATGGCTAAAGAAAACTGAGTTATTATTTATGACCTTGGAAGGCAAAGAAGCTTCTCCGCTCGTGCTGAAACCTATGTTATCAACAATATGTGCGAAGAAGTCATAGAATTTGTAGGCTAGTTCTGAGCCACTAAGTTGCCGGTCATCCTTTATAAACCTTTCTATTGGTTTTGGAACAAGATTTTGATTTATTACTGAATTAATATTCTGCCAAATCATTTCACTGTTACCCGAAGTGGAAAAAAATGAACTTTTGGAACGGTTTGTTTTAGCAGAGCGCAATATTTTTGTTAATTTATTGCAAAAAGACTTGAAAACCTTAAGGTGACGTATGTCCCAATATTTTCGAAATTTTTGATACAGGACGCTTTTTATACGAATTTCTTTACCAATTTCTGGAATTATCCAAAGCTTACGTGTTTTTTTTTTTGTTGTTTTTTTTTGGGGGGGGGGGAGGGGGGAATTTCAAGTTTTAATAAGGAAAGTGATGGTTATGCAAACGCTTAAATTTCCTCAAAAAAGGCATCGTATGCTTCAGTAGCCTATTTTAAATGAAATAAAGAAATCCCAACGTATGACGGATCGTTCTTGCCGAAATCCGTCTAAACCAGTGTTGTGCCCGTTAACGAAAAAAAAGTAACGAAATAGCGTTACTCGTTAGTTTGGTAAAAAATAACGCGTTTTGAGCTACGTTACTTTTTTAGAAACGTAACGATATACCGTTACTTTTCAAAACTAACGAACGTTACTTTTGTGTTCTAGTACATGTGTTTGAAAGATATGTGTTCACTTACAAAAATGCCTTCGATCTCGTGAAAGAGAAAGCTTTCACGAGACCATTCAAAAGTCAATCGGCTTTTATAAACTGCAGCATGCGAACGGGGACTGCTGGAACACATCCAGCCAACCAACACCCCTCATCTTTGAGCCGGTTTTAGTAACAGTCCGGTTCATACTATTACCAGAGACTGATTTACATCACTACGTGGAACACGACACCGGTTACCAGCACACTGGTTATAATCACTTGCTGCCTTTTACCAACAGTAGGTCTTCGTTTTTCTGCAAAAAAATATAACAAACAAACAAAGGTCTTGTGTTTGTAAGTTTTCTTTCCTGGTTTAAAACTTCTTTTTTATTTTTATTTTATTATGACCTTAGTGAATTAAAGACTAACCAAGCGAACGGTTCTTCTGTGTACAAAAGTGGGTCAGGAACTTTCAGGCAGCGGGGGAGAATGAGAGTAAAAAACTCCACAAAGGGTGTTTTTTTTTCTTTTTTGTAATTCGAGAAACGAGGAAATCGCTTCTCCACTAGTTGTCCACTGTTTTAAAAGTATGTCTCTCTCCCCCCCCCCCCCCTGTCCACCTCTGCCAACCCTCTGCTGCACAAAGCAGAGGGGGAAGAGGAGGGAGGGGAGGGGGCTGTAATGCATTCGTTCGTTCAAGCCTTGTGGGTGGTGACACTATGAAAAAGAAAAAGAAAAAAAAAGGAGGACGAGCGGAATTAGATGGTAGCCGAAGGTTTGTTTCGACTTCAAGAAGCGAGATAATTCGTCTCTATTGGTCAGAAAGGTTGTTTTGTTTTGTTTTTAAACTTTACTGTGGACGGATGCTGGTTCCGTGCAGCGATAAGCTTGTGCAGAATTTTGAGATGGATGGGTGAATAGGTGGACTGATAAGTGGAAAACCCACCGTTTTAGGTAATCGAAGGTTCAGAAGTCTTAGCAGCAAGATACGGCATTGCCTGGGCATTGCGTGCTCGAGCGCAAGTAATTGCCCCTCGAGCAGAGAAGCTAGATCCTCCACTGAGCTTAGAGACCTAAATTTACTTCCTCTAACGTCTCCAGTTTTATGCACAAGATTGCTATTCTAAACGTTAGATCAGGCGTCGTGACCTTTTCCAAATACCTAATGTATTTCACCAGTTTGGTCAAACGTAATTTGATAGCCGATACCGTAAAAAAGTAACGAAAATACTTTTCTCGTTAGTCATTCAGGATACTAACGAGTATGTTACTGCGTTAGCCAAAAAATGTAACGCGTTACCAGTAACGTCGTTACTAGTGACGCGTTACCTCCAACACTGGTCTAAACGCTGCATGGAAATGTCTCAGAAGGAGCTATTATGTTTGCAATCGCCTTTGATAACGTACTTCCCAACTACAAAAAGAAATACTGTAAGGTCTTCGCTTATCTTGGAACATATTATCCCATATTTAATGTTTTCATATTCTAAATTTGTAAAAAAGACATTAATCAATGTCTAGGTAGATGCGATAATTTGCGTGAGTTCAGCTATTACATTGAGGCATCCGTTGGTTTTCATAACTATATCAATTTCTCTGGCCATGTCGGTACCACCTAACGTATTTACATCAAAATCCCCTCCACATGTCATTTTGAATTTCCTAATTCACATAACCTAGAGAGGCCTCCAAAATATCTAAGAATAGCCTGTATTCTCCACTGGGAGTTCGGTAAACAGCAGAAAAAGGAGTGGTTTTTGCACGCAGATTTAGTACTTCGTAATCTTGGGTTTCACACGTAAACCTTGATAATATCTCACAGTCTATATCATCTTTTATAAGCATACACACACACCCTCACCGACGAGCGCTGCGATTTAGGCAGTATTTATTCCATGTCCGTAGCGTAAACGCATCAAAGTTTTCGGTATACCAGGTTTCGAAGAACATTATCACGTCAAAGCTGAAGTTCAACTGAGAAAAAAGACTTCTAGAGCATCGGTCTTATATTTTGCTGACTGCATGTTTAGATGAAAAAATTTAAAGGAATTCTTCAGTTCCTGTTGCACATAAGATTCGAGCTCAGTTGTATAAAAGTACCCAGATCGTTCCATTACAAAAAGAGAGTCAAGTTGTGCATTATTCATAATGGCAGTATCGACAATGCTTCAGCGTTTGAGTCATCGTGTCTAATGTCTTGTTCTTTCAATATCAACTATGTTAGAGACTCTCGAAATATCTGCCTCTTCATTCTTTTGCGCAGAGATTTTCCCGCCAGATGCCCACGCTCACATACACAGGCCTGGCTTACCCACCGATCTTCAGTTGTGAACCTCTTAGATTTTTGAGGGATTTTCTTTCTTTTGCTGCGTTGCACAAAGCGGGCGCTTATGTTCTTTTCTGACGGCTTAAATGTGGGGACAATGTGGCATACATCGACGTCGATGCTCAGTATCGGTTCGTCTAGGCGAATCCCGACACTTTTGACAACGTCGTGCACGTGGCCAGCGTCGAGGTCCCCTTCTATTTCTAGGTTGTTGAACCTCTGATACTGTTCAAGCTCTTCAACTTTAGCGCTCAATCTGCTGTTCTCGGAAGCTTGCTCTTCGTTTCGTCTTCACTGATTTTGATTCTCTTTCCAGAGTCCTTTCATCTTGGTTTTAATTTCGTTCACACCATCACAAGTGTGGTTGCAGTTCTTTGCACTGTCTTTCAACATTCACAGCTGAACCCTCAGCTTGCATTTCAAGACGTCGATCGCTTTCGTAATGTCTTTGCTTTCTTTACTCATGTCGACCGTGAAGGCAATAGGTAGCACACGAACACTACTTTAACACTTTTAAAGCTGCAGTAACAACAGTACCAGTGAACGGTGCTGTGTTCGGCAGCAGTGCACTGGGGACTAAGTGTATTTATGCAAAAAATGTGCGATTGCGACCTGCGGAGAAAGATGCGATTAAAACAGCCGTCAATGCGCACTGCTGCCGAACTGAAGTCTGCAGTGGTATGCAGGCTTCTTTTGTAGCTGCAATTTCGCCGTCAGAGGCGCCTTGCCCTTGGCCTGTAGTATCTGAAAGCAAAGGACCCGTCAGTGGCGCCTTGGCCTGGCCTGTAATATCGGAAAAAACAAGGACCCGACGTATATTTAAGAGCTATTAGATAAATAGAAGTTCTTGCTTGTGTTTATACTTTCACCGCTGTGCATTTTATCTAAATAGGTTGCATTAGTGAAAAGCGCTGTATTGTTTGTAGTGGCACAAGTTCGCCATTAGACTTTAGTTCCTTCAGTTCTTTGCCGCCCCATTATTTGTCACTCGTGACATAATGCATAAGGCTCTAATTTTATTATCAATAGGTTTGGTACCATAGTTTGTTTGGGTCTGGAACCCACCAGGGATATGGTGCGTAGGCTTTGTGCTATGCTTCTTGGTAGGTATTAGTTTGCAAAATAAATAAAACGTGTATAAATTTGACACTGATTAAAGTAGCTAGGTAGAAAGTATAAAGCTCAAAAAATGGTAATATGACAGGTTTCTTATATAGGAAATTGTCACAAAGAGTTTTACAAATAAACATATGTAGAGCCCCTTTTTCAAGCGAAAGAAATCTTATAGCACGTACCCCAGATAAGATCAAAATACACAAGATGGAAGAAAAAAAAAAGAATTATATAATATTTTTTTTACACTGAGTTGTAGAAAGTGTTTTAACCCGAATAGTAATCCAATAGATTTGGCTATTTTTATTCGTACGATGTTAATGTGATCAGTCTAATCTAAACCAGTTTTAAAGCAAAGCCTTAACATTTCGAGGCGTTTGTGTGCATCATTTCACAGCAGTTGATGCGCAATGTTATGTCATAATGCGAAGGCTTAATTTTTGGATGAAAACTTTAGCTCTTTGTTTTCTTTACATTTAAGTCATTTTTGTTTTTGTTGAGCTAAATTTCTAGCTCACCGAGCAATTCATTTGAACGTCATACAAGAGAAATACGATCTGTACCTGAAAAAGGACATTAATAAAGTCAGCGTATAGAATTAGGTCAGGAGTTAAGGGGATGTTAACAACGTCATTGATGTACAGGATGAAAAGTAAAATACCGAGAATGGCCCCTGTAAAACACCAAATTTTATTACGCCTATCTCTGATTGAATTTCATGTTGCTGCGTGTATTGTTTTCTTCCTGGAATATAATTTTCTTTAAGACTACATGCTAATCCACGAACGAATGAATGGTTAATTTTTTCGCGTCCCGAGAGAAGAAACAATCTTGACGCTCCCTTAGTTGAATGTCCGTTTTTAGCCACCTTAGTCCTTCGACTGGAGTTGTCGGCTTGGCAACGTCATGAAAGAGCTGGGTATGACGCAAACGCGTTTTATTTCATCTGATAAGGCATGGCGCGTGTTCGAGCGTTTGAAACTCTGACCTCGCCAACAGATACGGCCGCGACGTGCGCGCTTTCCGAGTCCTGTTGTCGTTTCGCGGACAAGACGACAAGCGTCCCCTCCCCCCCCCCCCCTTGACACACACACACACGCACAAACTGGCTGTTGCTTCAAAGGAGAAACGTACAACCACCAGGCTTTAAAAATAGACCTCTCCTTCGTCATGCCGCGACCCAAAATAGGTCAGGTTTCAACAAGACAAACATGCATGGTCCACGTTTGTTGCCGGCTGAATTTCCGGGGTATTTACCAGGATACATGCGCAACTAAGTGTGAGGTTTCATTTGGTGCTTGAGTTTGTTTAGATGGCTATTTTTTGTATCGGGTATTCAAACTATGTCTGTACCTACAAAAGGCGCAGCGCAAAAAAAAAAAAAATAATGTTTCCGAAAATAATCTTAAGAAATGCGAAGCTGTAGTCCGTAATAAGCATTTGAAAACTTATCGACATGTATTGGAGATGAAATCGTTAGATGACATTTGGCGGGGTTCAGTACTTGTATTTGTACTTTGTTTTTTTTTATGAGGTAGTAGGGACAGCTGAGTGGAGACGCCCAACGAAGTTCCCACATCCCTTACAAGTTTTAGCGAGGCAGAGTTGATACAAAGCGGCTAAAATAGAAAGACATTTCTATACGACATTCGGTATAAAACAAAAGCTTCTAAACAAAACCTTCTCTGTCGTCAGTAACAGCACCACACTGAGCACTGACGAACAAAATCCAAATTCATCTTATGGTGAAACCTCCTTGGTAGACCACCAATACGGAGGGTAGTAGAGTTACTGATGATACACTACATTCAGTTAAATATATCACTCCGTATAGGCACTTCAAATTACCTGCATTACATGAGGTCGGATCTAATATACATGTTTATATTGCCGCCGGCGGCAGGGTGGTTATACAAGCCGGCTAACATCCCCCGTACGCCGCTTGCAGACTCGGTGCACTACTACTGCTCTGGGAACAAGCCGACAACTTGGACAGCATCATCATCCCATTATCTTCCGGATTACGCCACAGTACAAGATACTAACAACGTGTAGCGTCAGCGCTGCGGACTATTGCCTGCGCACAGGTTGCATAGATCTACTACGAAAGGGCAGACAAGGCGATCCAGCCGGGTCTGTCCTTTTGAAATGTCAGCTATGACTTTCACACAGAAACTTTTTCGCAATCTGAATTTCATGAAAATATTTACATTCTGCAACTTCAAGTTACGCATCAAATATATACTAGAATGCATAGAAAATAAAGGCTGTTTCATTTCTCTGCAGAAAAGAAGCCCAAAATATTCAACTTGTAATTCTAAACCCTGGTACATTTAAAACTCCAGCTTTAATTATGGTCTTCAGATAATCAAAATAACATCTCGAAGTTACTAAACTGCTAAACCTTAAAACATATAAGTATAACAACTCTTTCACCTAAAGAATTACGGTCTTATTTATGTGTAACGTGTGATATCGTTACACTAGAATGGCAGTTGAATGTTATTTCCTGCTTTGTTTGTTTTAGTTTTTGTATTCACTGTTAAATTTATAAATTAATATGGTTCACCTTTTTTAAATATGTATAATATGTATAACCTGTGTGTGTGTGCTCGCATTGCAGCTGCTGCTGAAACTTTTGTGGGGCTGAGAACCCGTCAAGCTGTACATGCAGCTTTTTTTTCCCAGCCCCGCAATTGTAAAAAATATGGTAAATAAACATTGAATTGAAGGATTAAACAGCGGGATTAAACAGCTGTATAATAAAATTTGATTGATGATGAAGGAAACACGCATCATGCACAAAATATAAAAAGAGACGAACAAAACATCAACAGTGAACGCAACTTATTACATATTTTTGTTTAAAAACATCTTGATGGTGTTCCTTGCTAAGATTACTGAATTTATCCTGGTTAGTACCGATTGTTTCGAAGAGTGTATTCCAATCATTAATGGCTAGACAAGCCGATAAAGTTTTAAATGTATTTGTCGTCCGAATAGTGGGTTCACTTTAAGGTTGTGGTCACAGTGCAATAGACTTCTTTAAAAACTTTAAGCACCCCATCGCGGCGAAATGCCACGGAGTGCACTCTGAGAACTAGTTGGCCACTCAATTTGGGTTTCGATTGAGGAACTTCAATTCATGCTATCATAATGCCTCCCTATTTTGTAACCCCTGTTCATGCCTCCCTATTTCGTAACATCCGTTGTTTCGAGCAGTATGCCAACGAACCAAGAGCCGGCGAAAAAGTTCAGATACTGAGGAATGAGTTTGAAAAAATCGAAATGCTGAGTTAAAAAAAGAGTTTGAGGTTGCAAACAAAGAAGAATTCCGCATTTTGAGGATCGAACTGCATGAGTCTCAGAGTACTCTGGCCTTCATGAACAAAGATATCGAAGAGCTTAAAGGAAAGTTCGATAGTTTGAGTACAGACAACACAAAACTGAAACAGAGCAATCAACTATTAGATATAAACAACACACACTTAACACGGCAGGTCGCTCAACAAGAGCAGTATTCACGTCTAAACATCGTTCAGATCCGTGGCATCCCCAAGAACCCAACCGATGGCCTCGGGGAGCTTCTAACACACATTGGTAACCACATGAACTGTCCCATCACTAAAGCTGGCATCGTCATCGTCCACCGGGTTCCCATCCCAAGTCAACCAAACGTTCATAACATAATCGCGAGACTCATCTCGAGGGATCATAACAATCATTTTCAAAAGCAGGCACGCCGCGCTCGCATCACAAAGATTTGAACCTACAAGAGGAACCGCGTCAAATTTTTTTCAGTGATCACCTTTCTCCTCTACACAAAAAACTATTCTATGAGGCACTAGCCTAAAAAAAAAAGACAAATAATCAGTGCACCTTTGGACCGACCAATGCGTTATCAAAGCCAGAAAAACCAATGAGAGCCCATTTCACAAGATCATGTCTCTGATGATTTGAGCGTCTTTGTCTAGCTTCTAAATCTTTTTGTATCACTCTTCGTTTCTTTTGTGTTTTTTTTCCGTGTGAATGTATCCTTGCTTGAACCAGATCTATTTTCCAGACAGACATCCACTTCAGTAGAGTTATCGGCACTTCATCTGAACATCAGAAGCGATTACGTAGTCATTATGGCAATCTTTTTTGCTTATTATCTACACTAAAACATGATATTCACTTTATCGCTCTCTCTGAAACATGGCTTAGAAATAACACCGATAACAACTTCAATATCCCTGGCTATCAGGCAATATATGGTCATCGCTAACTACAATAAATAACGTTTCCGTCTAAATCGCAAGGGGGAGTTGCTCTTTATATAAAAAAATGCACTTACTTTCAGACTTCGAGATGACATTCATATATCATCTAATCTTTATGAATCACTATTTATAGCAATTCCGCCTAATCCGAAATCTTCTATTGCACTTCCCGATAAAAAAAAAAACACTCATTGGCGTCATTTACCGTTCACCAAATAATGCAGTAGAGCACTTCTTAGACAGCTTAAATGAAACCCTCAAAAACATTTCTAGATTAAATTCGAATGTTATCATTATGGGCGACATAAACATTGACACTTCTGCTGATTCATCGGTCCTTTACATATACCTAGATTCACTACCCGTCTACGGACTACAACAATGCTTAACGACAACTACCCGCTTTAGTGACACAAGAAACAGCACTTTGGATCACATAATTATGTCTTATCATTCATCAGACTTCACAATTGGCACTTTTGCAAGCGACATAACCGAGCATACACCCATTTTCGCTGTTTCTAATACACATAAGGCGTCACAATCGATAACTCGAACTACTCAAATATAAGATTACATCGTAATAATAAATACATTAAACACGAAGTCATGAAAGAACGTACACCAAGCGCCCACGGCAGACCTAAAACTAGACAACTTTTTAGCAACACTAAAATCTTCAATTCAAATAGGTACGAGAACCAAAACTCTAACCCGCAGACCAGTCAGAAAAAGCCCCTGGTTAACATACGGACTACAGCGATCTACCAATTAAAAATACAATCTGTATAAAAAACTAAAATGCAATCTATTCAACCTAAGCGTTCAATCTAAATACAAATCGTATAGTGCTTGTTTAAAGAAATTAGTTAACGTAGCTAAACAGCAGCATTTTTAGTAAACTTTCTAGCGCCAGTAGCAATCCCAAAGAAACCCGGAAAATAATTAATTCTGCACTAAATATGAGTGCTACCGAATAAACTGTATCACGGACAAACAAGAAATTGCTAACACGCTCAACGACTACTTTCAACTATCACTACAAAGGTACAGTATCTTTCATGCACAAATCTATCCACTGGCACACCAAACATAGCTCGTATTGACACAACTTTTTTCTTTATCCTGTCGATCCAGAAGAAGTTCATAAAACCATTAACATGCTAAAAAAATGGTACGTCGTTGGGGTGCGACGGAATAGAGACAATAATACAAAAAAATTGTGGTTCCAGCATTGCACAAACTTTTGGCTGATATTATGAACAAGATATTCACAGAAAAAATCGTGAGGGTGCAGGCGAGCTGGTGAATGTTAACCATGTTGAATTAACCTGAGACTGGGGTAGAGAAGAAACATCGAAACGTAGAAGGGACAGAAAATAGACACTGAGACGTCGTCCTGTCTATTTTCTGTCCATTCTACGTTTTGATGCTTCTTCTCTACCCCAGTCTCAGGTTAATTCAACATGGTTAATATTCGCGGCTAGCTTTTACCCTGACTCACTCAAAATAGCAAAAGTGATTCCAATATTGAAAAAAGAAGACAAACTAAAACCAGAGAACTATCGACCGATCGCCTTATTTCCTGTTACTACAAAAGTGATTGAAAAACTGCTACTAAAGCGACTGAACCTTTCCTTCTCTGAAAATAATTTGATCACTCCGTCACAATATGGATTTCTTAAAGAGAAAACAACAGAGCTCGCGTTATTAAATATGGTAGAGAAACCAAAGCAAACACTGAAATTATTATTAACAATGGGAACCTTTGTAGACTTAACAAAAGCGTTTGACCTTATTAACCATGAACGTTTACTACAGAAATTCCCTGCTCACGGGTTTCGTGGTGTTGCTCTCAATCTAATCGAACGTTATCTTTCTAACAGATGTCTTTTTGTCACTTTAGCTGAAACCGAACTCCAACAACTAAACTTATTTCGATCGGTGTTCCGCAAGGCTCAATATTAGGTCTCTTTCTTTTTTTAATATATATTAATTACCTGGCAGCCTATTTCCAAAAACAATGTGTTCTTTATGCCGCGACACAAATATTTTTATATAAATGCAAGCGTGACAGAGTTATAGATGGAAGCTAAGAACGTTTTAGAAAAGCTGGCTAAATGGCTAACCTATAACAAATTGGTTCTTAGTATAGCGAGAAAAAACTATATAAATTTTGCCCCGAAAAACAAACGACTTTTAAACACACCTCAGTTTTCGTTTGTAAGTATGAACGTAACTCGAGTGTACCATACTAACTCTTTCGAACTAACACTTGACAATCAATTAACATGGCATCAACGCGTAAAAGACACCACTAACAAGATATATCGAAATATACCAATTCTATATAAACTACGGCACATATTTACCTTGCGAACCCTTCAAATGTTTTACCGCAGCTTTATTCATACTCACGTTTCGTACGGGTTATCCATTTATGGATTGACATGTAAAACAATCCTAAAACCCATAAAAATTGCCCTGAACACATCACTTCGAGCAATGTTATTTGTTATTAGGCGCGAACGTGCTCAATTCGCATACTGCTTCCTCAACATTTTAACAGTTCATCAATGCCTTGATTATCGTATAGTATGATTGACATTTAGGTCCATCACCAATCAGATAACATGCTCTTCAATTCGTTTTACTCATCAAGATGTCATGTATCCTCTGCGTTCACATTCCCAAGCGTCACTGTCTGTACCATTCATACGAACTGATTATGGCGTGTTCACTTTTATTTACATTGCTACTAAAACGTGGAACTCCCTACCGCACAGCCTAACTGCCATGTCATCATTCTATATCTTTAAACAAGCCATACGTGCAAAATACTATCTGTATCCGCATGATTCATCAACAATTTCTATGTCCCCCTCCCAGATTCATTCTTCTCACCTACGCACACCTTTCACACACTCCCACTATCACATACACAAACACACACATACATTGTCTTTATTTTTGCCTTGACTTTCCAGCTCTTCTTCTCTCTATTTTGAGATGGTTTTATATTTTGATTATGTACAGTGGCTTAATTTTTTAATAATATCAAGCGAGCGTCGACCGCTTGGACGGTCAGTGCCGTGCCGCGGAGGCGTGCGGCGATACGGGAGAGATTAAGCGCGTGCGCACAAAGCCCTTCCTGGCGGGAGCGCCGTCTGCGCTAGGCTATTCCGTTGATGTCACACAGCCCCTGCTCGATGGCAAAGGAAGGCAGGGAGCTTGCAATGTCGAAGTGCATCGCCGATACGTCCATCCTCTTGGAATCTGTTCGCAATCCTATTGACGTTAGCCTGCGTAAACCCGACCGTTCTTGCTAAATCCCTTTGCGTCATGCCACCCATCGACATTTTCACAACACGCTCCCGCGTTTCTATGGACACTCGAGGAGGCATAAAAATGTGCGGGCGCCCACTGGTGAAAGAAAAGTGTGACCACCCGGCTACATAGGCTAGATGACGATAGTAACAACGCAGTTCATAATACAAAACAATAAGCGGAAACACTGATAATCCGTTTCACTTTGTGCTGTACCACAGCCGACGCTACGAACCATCTTGGCCAGTCCATCGCTAAAAATGTGTCACGTGGCCTTTCTGTTGGGTACAGCTGCTCGGGGAAGCAGTGTCGCGTGGCAGGGTAAAGCACTGGATTGGTTTTGATGGCTCGTATCATTGTCTGCGGTATACAGTTTAGTGCATCGTTGCAGTAAGTTTGTCGCGTTACCGTATTTTTAATTTCTGTTGGTGTTCATTAAAGTAAATGCAACTATGAAATTAAAAAAAAAGGTAAATTAAACTCTAGATGACGCGCGGTTTATGCCACGCCTGAGCAATATCACACAAGCAAGCGCTGTTCAGATCTTTGCTTAAGGGGGTTAGCTATGCCAGCAGATATTCAACAGGGGCTGTGTGCGGTGAACGGAATAGCCGAGCAAGCGACGCTCGCACCGGAAAGAGCTTTGTGCGCACGCGCCTAATCTCTCCCGTGACGCCGCATTTCTCCGCGGCGCAGTTCTGGCCGTTCGGGCGATCGACGCTCGTGTGATATTATTAAAAAATTGGTCCACTGTACATATCGCAATCATGTATCGTGTTTCTTTTTTTCTCCAATTTTTTTTTCCTTTTATATAATGGTGCCAACTTGATCGCTGACTAACCCTTTATTACCAAGGGGTCCCTTCAACAGGTTTCTTTGAGACCCCCGTCTGAACAAGTGTCATTATCTAACATCTCGTTTACAAATAAAAACGCATTTTGACTTGACTTGACTTGACTTGACGCCATGATCGAATGCGCTGCTTGCGTTTTTGATTCTAATACTTCCAACGAATGTACAATACTCAAAGCATTCTCGAACGATATAGAAGAAAGACCGGGGCACTTTGCTTGGTTCCAGACATGCCGGATATTGTGCCTGCGTATGCCAAAGTATTAACACGTGACTTAGTCCCCTCACCCCATGATTGTATCTTTGATTTCACTTTCAATAATCCTATCCAGTACCAGTGAACACCAATTAAAATTTGGTCACTTTGAGCCCTACGCGTATTCAGTTTGCCAAACGTCCGCTTCGTGTTACTTCATAGAGCAAAAAAACAAGCCGAATCCTCGCGGGATACTACAGTCGAGCCCAACGTTGGCGCATGAACTTTAAGGAAACGCAATAAATTCGCACTCACTACTGCACAAACGTTACTATGAAGCCCTCCTCGTGTCATTATATATCTCCCACAAGAATTTTATGCCGACTAGAAATTAAGTTTTCGCAAACGCCGAGATCTGCTTGCTACGACGGAGTCCCTAACATTCATTCCCTACTCCTCGCGAAGCCTTATTGGATGAGCCTTTTACGACGCCTAGATCTGTTTCTGAACGGTGAATCTCACATTATCTCGGCATACTCAGTCAGTAATAAAGTAAACATATAACATATCTTATGGCCATTAGCAACCGCCAAATGCGCTTGGAATTCTTTAGTTCATTTGGCCCACCGCACAGGGGCTCATGGCGTATACGTGCTGTCCGCCAAACTGTGCGATATTCTTCTCTCAAGTGCTCGACTGCTGCTTTCTTCAGAACGGTTTGTATGTGTGAATGTGCCCATATAATTGCAGATAGACTTTATGAGATATTGATTTAGTCGAATCCAAGCATGCTGCGGGTCAGTACAGCTGTAAAGAGATAAGAAGTGTTCGATTTTAGCTTTTCCACGTCGTCTGCCAGTTTTCTCTCGTGTACTTGGGCATATTAAAAAAACAGCAATTGAAAACAAGAAATTTCGTCAATGGACGTATAAAACAAGTAACCAACTTGCTGACCAGCAACACTAATGTAAAGTTGCGAGCTCGGTTTTACGCGAACTTACTGGTTGTTACAGCGTGTTGACTCGTATACAAGCAAGACCCCCCGAGCTTCGCAGGGTCGCGATTCCCAGCACTGGCTCGTCTACATACCTCGAAACACTAGCAGGAAGTCTTGAATACAAAAATAAACAAGCATGTGCCAAGACAAGCTTTGTGTATGGTTCGGGCTTGTGCTGAAGCTTCGAAGTCTGGCAAATTCGAATAGTTTAAAGACCCAAAACGAAGCGCTCGGGACCAGGAACAATATTGGCTGAGCCAACCTCCGCAATATGGACTAAACCACCTTGCCCAATATGGTTCCATGTTGGTGCACTTCTAGACAATATTGGCTGCACCTCCCTCCCCAATATTGCCCTATAATGGTTTCACCCTTCTTGCCGATATTGACTGCATAAACATCCTCAATATTGTTCTATAGTTGTACAATCTTCCTAGGCAATGCTGGCTGCACCATTTTCCTTGATATCGTCCTATTTTGGTGTCGCTCTTCTAGCCCATGTTCGCTGCGTAAACCTTTCCAATATTTTCCTATATCGGGTCTATTCTTATAGGAAATATTGGGCTCCCACTTTTGCCCAAGAGCAACCAATTTTGAGTAATTCGTTTTATCGTTTCGCCACCAATATCAGTCCTAGCATAGCATTAACAACGGTACAGCTTTCTGCAACTTGTTCGAGTGCAAAATGTAGAATTGGCCTGAAACGGTATACATGCATGCAGGTTAATTCAGACATACAAATTCAACAAACTAATATTTTCTTCTTGCAATTTTTAGAGCGCAGCTCTTAGACGCCTGTTCCCGGCTTGAGCGGCGTCGGCATTGATGTCCCCGTCGCCGTCGGCGTAACCGCGCGGTGTATTATGAGAAACGTCCCATAATGCACCGCGGTGACGTTTCGGCACCGCGGTGCATTACGGTGCCGAAACGTCATCATGCCGAAACGTCGCCGCGCTGCATTATGGAACGTTTCCCATAATCCACCGCTGGGACGTTTCGGCATGGGGCCGAAACGTCACCATGCCAAAACGTCGCCGCGGTGCATTATGGGACGTTTCCCGTAATGCACCACGAAGACGTTTCGGCACGGTGCCGATATGCGACCATGCTGAAATGTCGCCGCCGTACATTAGGGGACGTTTCCCATAATGCACCGCGCGGACGTTTCGGCACCGCGCCGAAACGTCGTGTGACGACGTGGGTTTCGCACGTAAAAGAAGGAGGAGGGGAGGAGGAGATGGTACGGATGGGGAGGAGGGGCATACCCTCCCCTCAGTACCCTCCCCTCCTTCTCCTCAAGAGCTGCGCTCTAAATCGGCGTTACAGAAAGTTGTAAACGTCTTTCATTTTATATTTATTACTATCAAAAGCAGGCAAACAGGTAGGCTGATTCAGTCTGCAGCGCGTTTCACTGGGCTTTGGTTTCGCCCTACTCTGCCTTGCGCCTGCCCCGCTGGATATTGGGCCCGTCACGCTGGACCTTGGCCCTGCCCCATCTGCATCTTGGGCCTGCCTCGCAACATTTTGGGCCTGTCTCGTTTGGGCCTGCTCCGCTGTACCTTGGCCCTGAACTGGTATAACTTGGGCCTGGCCCACGGCACGTTGGACTTTCATCGCCGCGCCTTGGACAATTCCCCTGCACCTTACGTCTGCCTCAATGCACGTTGAAACTAGTTATGCCTAATTTCTTTCAAAATGACAATCAATAACTTAATAATTTTGATTTGCTCAATAGTTGATATTTTGTACTCTTGAAAAGGTTGCGATCATTCCTGATACATTTGAAGGCTTGCAATAAATCTAACGGTCTTCTCTTGTAAGATCAATAACTTGTATGTATTAGTTCGTATAGTTATCCCTCATACCATTATATAATACTCTAGGCGTGAAAAGGTAAGTGAATAGCATAGTTGTAACTTTAGCCACTTTTGTAATAAATGTCGTAAACTGTTCAAAAGACATATTGCTCCAGATATGGAGCATCTCAGTTTCTCCATATGTGGAGTCCAGCTGAGGGTTTCTTCAAAAAACAGACAAAACCTTATGTGTTTGACGTGCTAGATTTTATTCTTAAAAATAGATATCTAAATCATACAAGGTATGTTTATTTAGATAACAAGAATAATAAAACATAAAGAGGACAAAACACCGACCAGTACATTCTTTGTACTCGTTTGTCTTTTGTTCTTCCTATGTTTAATTCTTTCGGTTATTTTATTTATTTATTTCACACACAATTAGACCTCCGTATAGGACTCTTATGGTAGTGGGACTCGAACACTTTAAACAAAAATATGCAGGGGTTAAACAACAAAGTCAATTGCATTTCGCACATACAGATCTAAAACTCAGGAAGCGTGCTCAATGTAAAAAAAAAAAAAAAAAAAAAAAAAAAAAAACTCTTCAGGTCGGCTGCAAGACACAACATTTTCGGGCGGTGTATTCCACTCGCTTATGATGCGAGGAAAAAACGAATTTTTGAAACACTCTTTATTGTATCTCTATTCTCGTCGATGCCAACTGTGCGTATTTTTTTAAATTCTGGACTGGTGAGGTGTAACATATGATGTTCTGTCGATGATATGAAGAAGATTAGTAAGGACCATATAAAGAAGCTTTAGACGCTTAGTTTTTCTCCTGCTGGTAAGCAACCGTAGACCGGCTTGAGAACAAAGCTGTGTGGGGGTCTGAAGTAACTCCTGTTCAAAAGAGATTACGTAAGGGTCCCATACTTCTGAAACATATTCAAGTAAGTATCTCACCAACGTTTTATACGTTAAAAGCCTCGTTTCAACGGACGCATGTCTAAGGGATATGCGGAGAAAACCCAACCTACTATTACCCTTTTTAACTATATGACGGACGTGCGTATTCCATCTAAGATCGTTTGCTATAGTGACGCCTAGGTATTTATATTTTAACACGAGTTAACAATGTACCATTAAGATTGTAAGGAAACACTAGCGGTTGACGTTTCTGGGTGACGGTCATGCACACGGTCTTTTTAAGGTTCAAAGACATTTGCCACGGGGAATATCATTCACTTAGTTAGGCCAAAGAACGATTTAGTTTTCCTCGATCAGAGACCGTCTGGACTTCAGTAAATACAAAACAATCGTCTGCAAACAGTCTAGCGTGCACATCTTCATCACATATTAAGTCGTTTATAAATAGTAAAAACAGTAATGGCCCAACACGGATCCTTGGGGAACCCCAGATGTCACGTCACACACACGTCAGAGTGGACGTTTTGAATACTAACAAACTGTCTAGGTTTCTTTAAAAGGGAATCGATCCACCCAAGCAAGAGCTGTTTTTTTTAATCAATCGTAATTTGATCATTAACTTCTGATGGCTTACTTTATCGAAGGCTTTCTTGAAGTCTACAAAGATGGCATCTACCTGGCCTCTGGCGTCTAAAACGCGTGAAAAATAATGTACGACTTCAGTTAGCTGCGTCACAGTGGATACGCCCTTTCTAAATCTGTGTTACCTATTATTGAGTTAAAATGATTAGCTAAAAAGGTGTTAATATGCTCCGAAACTGTGTGTTCAAGAAGTTTGCAGTAGCTTGAGGTAAGTGAAATCGGTCAATAGTTTCATACATCGCACACATCACCTGACTTTAGGATTGGAATAACTTTAGCCATTTTCCAAACGTCTAGAATAGAAGCAGAAAGCAATGATGCCTGAAAAATAATCAAGCTATATTTGGCAGGCCATCCAGCGTATCTCTTCAGAAATGAGTTTGGGACTTCGTCAAGTTTTTCTGACTTGGAAGGGTCAACGTTAAATACGAGCGAAAAAATTTCTTCATAAGACAATGGTACATCATCGATCGCTGGAATATCAGAGTATTCATTGAACACTGGTGACACACCATCATCCCTTGAAAATACCGTGGAAGAAAATTATTAAACATGTTGGCTATGTCAACTTTTTTCAACTATTGGCTTACCATCATTAACCAATTGGTAAATGTCATTCCTCTTACGTGAGAGATACCGCCAAAAATACTTGGGAGCAGTCCGCAGAAAACTAGACATTGTGATGTTATAGAATTTGTGTTTAGAGATTTTTAAGGCAGTTTTTAGGTTTGTCCTCAGAATTCTAATAGTTTCACGTATGCGTTCACTGTGAGTTTTGCGGAAGTTTGCTCTACATCTCGAGATTCTTCGCATTTGATGGGCTATATCTGTCGTAATCCACGGGTTGTTAGTATGCCCCTTTTTTATTTTGGTGGGAATGTACTGGTCAACGCATTCGATCATTATTTCCTTAAATTTCAGCCACAGATTGTTGAAATCGTTTGCACGTTCAACGCTTAATTGCCTCAAACAGTGATAACAAGATTCCAGTTTGTCTAAAACGCCAACGTTATCTGCATGATGAAAATCTTTGTATGTTGTCCCATCGCTACGCGCACTAGGTTGCGCACCAAACGATAAGGACGGCAAAACCATGAAGTGGTCCGAAATGCCTGGTAATAGACAGTACTCGTACGGGTACAGAATAACGCTACCACTTAGAAAAAAAGCATATCAAGACCAGATTTGCATTCACCCAGCGCTCGTGTGTACGATTTCACTATCTGAGTTAAACCGTGCGAAAAGGTTATATCAATCAAAGTGAAACAAAGAGTGACGTCTTGGTTTCCCGGCGTTAAAGCATCCCGACCGATGCTTGAAACATTAAAATCCTAGGAGATTATAACATTACGGCTGCTGACACGCGTTTTAACTAAAATTTCGCTTAACTTTTCTAGAAAGTCGAAACCGGAGTTAGGTGGTCGATAGAAAGCAACTATCATTATTTCAATATTAGACAATTTTACTTTGCACGAAGCAGTTTCGATTTACGATGAGCCTTCGACTTGGGTGCAATCAAGATCATGCCTAGCAATTATGGTAATGCCACCACCCCTGCTACCACGATCCTTCCTAAATGCTTTATATCCTGGAGAAACTACTTCGTCATTCATTACCAAATCATACATCATTCATCACCAAATCATGCAACCACGTCTCCGTAATAATAACGATATCGGGGTCATGTTCAATTAAAATGTGTTCAAGGTCCTCAATTTTTTTAATGATACGTCTCGCATTTAAATTAATAATGACAAAGTTTCGTAAGTCTTTAGTGTCATCTCGTCATATCGGTCGCGACTGAGTGCCCCGAAATTCTCTTTCTGTCTTACATTATCTTACATGTCTCTTATAGTCTGTCTTACAAGTCTTACATTATCATTTATGTTATAACACAAAAAATGGTCTATGGTTGTCTATGGAAAATTCTATGGCAGGCTATCACCCACTTTGGCCTCCTATGGTCAGCCATAGAAATTCATAAATACAGCTAAAGCCAGCTATAGAAAAATCTATGGCCCTGAATCTAAAGACTGGGAACCAATACATCTTCTTTACCCGCCTATAGAAGATACTATGGCCACGAGTCTAAAGACTGTGGACCTATAAATTGTTTTTACCCGCTTATAGAACATTTTACGGCCCTGAGTCTAAAGGCTGGGAAGCAATACGTCTTCGTTTCCCGCCTATATAAACTTTTATGGCCCCTACTCTAAAGACTGGGAACCAATAAATTCTCTTTACCCGTCTATAAAGAATTTATGGCCCCGAGTCTAAATATTCCTCCTCCATGCTCGCGGCGGCAGCGGCGGTATACTAAACGATCTGCTAAAACTCTCAACGCAGGCTTTTGAACTTTCTGACATGAGCTGCCTGATGTTTTCAAGCGGTTGCATTATATCACCGAAGACAGTCTCATTTTAGTCGTCTGCTGTGATACCAAAGTCATAGTTCCTGGGTCCTTATACCTCCCGACACTTATTTTAACAGTAAGAACACGGATCCAAATTAGAAAATTAAAACAATATTACATTTCAGTAATACCGGTGACAAAGCATGACCCACAATATGTTCTCTGCTGTTGCAACGAGTCTTAAAAGTGAGTAATATTTTTTTTAATTCATTGAAATACTTGTGCAACAATTAAAATTGATAATTACCCCACCAAAACTGAACATGCACTAAAATCAAGCAATGGCTTGATTGCAATGTTCACCACCAGTGAACTGCATTTCAACACTTCATTGCCAACATGATTCATCAACTTAATAAAAATATAATTAATACTTCTTAGTTAATTAGCCTAATGATCTATATTTGCTTTTTTCAGGATGGTGAATTAAGAGATTGTGGCTATTCCTAGTGACAATTCAAATAATGTATTAAGTACGAGTAATATTTGCTCTGCCTCCCAGTGTGTATGCGAAAAATGATGGCAGTCACCGGCAAAGTCGGATTAAAAAATAAGGCTGCCATATATAGCGCTAGTGCGAACTTAGCGTATGTGGAGGGGGATGAGGCTCCGGTGTAGCTGCGTTGTTGCTATTGTGTGGCGGAGTGTTCTGCTTGTGTTCCGTTCATTCTGTGTGTTCAGAGATGCATGTATATCTACCATGTAGCGTTCAAAAGTCGAAAAAACTTGAGGTATTTTTTTTTTAGAGTGCGCTGGCTAGAGGGAGCCATAGGTTAAACCATATAGAAGACTTTAGCCAGCCTTCAGAAAGGCTAAAGAGAGCTATGGCTGGACAGTGATAGGATTATAGACAAAGCTAAAGAGGCCCATATAGGCGACCATAAAAAATGCTAAAGACAGCCATAGAAATTTTTTTAGCTGATTGGGTTAAATAGCTAAAGCCGACCATACAAAGAATTTGCCGGCCATAGGACATTTCGTAAGGGATCATCCCTGCCGTACGTAGCTCCGTTTATTTTTATCTTATCGTATGCGAGGAAACACTTTTCACCATTCGCTCGGTTTGCACTGCTATTTTCCCACAGTTTTCGCATAATATCTCTGACCTCTCTTGAATAGTCCTCGCTGACGAAAATGCGTGTTCCTTTGAGATTTCTTTGCGTTACAAGGGATTGCAGTTTGCTCGTCTGAGCTACCAAGTTGAAGAAAAACAGTCGTATCTCATCGGGTAACTGGCTGCCCAGCCTCTTGATCTGCTGTACACTGCGTACATTAATCCTTAATTTTCAACTCACTACCTGCTCAGTAGCCTTCGTAGTTAACAAAGCCTGTGTTTCGCTCAAGGTTTCTTCAATACCATATAATAAGGTTTTTACGCCTTTCTGTGTTATCTAGGTACTTTACTTTCATCTGTAATTTCAAATTGGTTCTTTGCAGGTCCTTAAGAGACGCGTCCAGTGACGAAATTTGATTTCGGGCTTCCTGCACTTCACTGGACAGACGCTGTAAATTCGCTCCCGAAGACCCTGTGGATTCTAGTCGTTGACCAAAACTGTTTTGGTTTCTCATGATCTCAGCAACATTCAAGGCACTCTGTTTCTGACCCTCGAGCAGCTGTTGCATAATAATAGTTTCAGGTTCAGGATTGAACTGGACATCGCCGCTAAGATATAACAATAATGCAATCACACTCCAACACTCGGAGATCATGTTACACAAGCCGCGTGGGGTCGAGAGCACTATCAAGGTGATGCAATCGGGTTTAAAACACCCGCAGAAGTATTCTCTTCTAACCTGTACGTAGAACATGAAGCGATCAGACATCCCTGCTCCGATCGGGCCGCCCAGCCCACTAAAGCCGCAGCGTTTCCAGGGGCAGCTTTTGAGAGCAGCCATGGGCCACGCCTCCGTCGTAGTGGTCGATCCTCCGTGTTCCGGTGTATACTTTCTTGTTCTGTAGTCGTCGATGACGGGAAACCCACTTTGCACGCGTCAGGATTGCGGTTGATTATCACGGACGTAGTGCATGTTGACAGGACATGACGCTGTAGCCACCGGTCTTGCATTCCCGCAGTCGACTTTGCCGGTGTAGATAGACTGCCACAGCAGGATCTGTGTGTAGAACAAGATCCCTGCTCCGATCGTGTCGCCGAGCCCACTCTAGTATACTTCACCAACACGCTCGTTAGGAACATAGGTTTATTTTTTAGAGCGCAGCTCTTAGGCCCCCGTTTCCCTCTTGAGCGGCGTCGGCGGCGCCGTTGGCGTAACCGCGCGTTGCTTTATGGGACGTTTCCCATAATGACGTCACACGTGACGTTACGTGTGACAAAACGAGGGTTGAGACTGACGTCACTAGGGTCACGAGTGACATAACGAGTTACGTCTCGAAGGTCACGAGTGACGTCACGAAGGTCACGAATGACGTCAGGAAGGTCACTCGTGAAGGCCACGACAAAGGTCACGACCTTCACAGTCACCTTCACGAGGCCTTCACGAGTGACCTTCACGAGGGTCAATAGGGTTAAGAGTGACATCACGATTGAGGAGGTAGAGAGGGGGAAGAGGAGGGGAGGAGGGGAAGGAGGAGGAGAGGAGGAAGATGGAGGAGGGGAAAAGGGGAGGAAGAGAAGGAGAGGAGGAGGGAGGAGGAAGAGGTCAGCAGGAGGGGAGGGGAAGGAGGGGGTACGGAGGAAGAGGAGGTGCATACCCATCTTTCCGTACTCTCCCCTCCTCCTCAAGAGCTGCGCTCTAATTCGGCATTACAGGGAATTCTAACGTCTTTTATTTTTGCTTAAGCAGTACACATTTTGTTTTACTTGTGTTTAGATGAAATCGGTCGTATTTTAATCACAAAGATAAATCCCTGAGCGAGATATTTGAGATTGGTCGAGATAAACAAGCTCCTTACTAGGAGAAATCTAATTATTAAAATAAAGGACAATTAAGCAAGCCTTAATGCGGGGCCCAAAGCAGTCTTGGGCATTAACTAGTTACTTGTAATGCGTTACCGGTAACTAGTTCCTTTTTTGTAACTTTTACCTGTAGCGCGTTACTCTTTAATACTGGTAACTTGTAACTGTAACACTGTTACTTTTTATTGGGTAACTGTAATTGTTTCGGTCGTTACAGTTACTTTTTTACGATATAAATTCGAACAAAGTTCAACAAACTGGCCGAGGACATGGTAAAATTGCCATCTTGAAGCATTTTTCTCGAAACTCCTCACTGAGAAAAAAAAGGCGTGGCCACGTATTAAACAAACCAAAAATTGCCTTGTTTAGCCTACGAGCAAAAATGGGCGAGGGACGAGTCAACACGAAACCGGGAGATAAAGGAAGCGGCTCCCGCGGTTGTAGGTGCAGCAAACAATGTCTGTTTCACCGACTTTGGCTCACTCTTCTTCTGTGGGGACCATCATGCGGGCCGGGTGTCGGTGGTCGTGCGATGTCTCCGAGTATTTTTTCTGGGCTATGTCTGCACCCCCCCCCTCCCGTCTCCCTTCCCCTTTGTCGAATATGTCCGTGCTGCCGTTTTTACACCCAGTCAGTCGCCGTTTCCTCTTCTCTATTAGTTTTCAAGAAAGCCGTCCCCATATTGTGCAGAAAGCGGGCGCTTGTTTAACTTATTCATTCTCTTTGGAGCCGCTCGAGTAAACACGACGGCAGGTTCAAGTGTAATTGCCTTTTTCGTTGATGGCCTCCAGAAACACCCCAATGGAAGGACACTTTGGCCTGGAACCTACGCAGTGCTCCAGCTGAAGTGATTTCCCGGAAAACAAGTGTCTTAAGTGAGAGAAACAGCTGTTTTTGGTGCGAGTGTGCGAGCTGGTCTTCCACAGTTGTCATTTCGGACACAGACCCGCGGTGGTCGAACCAGAATGCCTCAGTTTGTCTCCTTTCCCCCTTTATTCTTTCGAAGCTGCTTGACCTGCTATGTTTAAGCCTGCTTCCGAGTATATCCCATAAGGTAATTATGTGACCATATGTGGCCTCATTCGTTTCGGAGTGACAAATAAATAAAAATGTTCACTGACGCAGGCCGATGACAGCTTCGAAAAGTAGTTGATTCTAAATTATAACAATTATTGCAAAACATATTATGCACATCAAAATGCTGAAACGGCGAATGATGCAAAAAAAGAGCACCCTTCTGGTTCACATTTTTTTTAATCTCCTAGTTTACATTTCTTCTCAATATGGTGTAACAAATAAAGTAATATTGTTTTGATTTGTGATTTCTTTTGTCCAATTTTGGTACTGTAACGAGAAAGTAACGGCGTTACTGTTTTTGCAGTAACTGTACCTGTAACACGTTACTTTTTGAACCCGGTAACTGTAACAGAGTTAGTTTTTCCCTCTGGTAAGTGTAACTGCCACACTGTTACTTTTAACTGGTAACGTGCCTATGACTGGTCCAAAGTGATGTTGTTAGACAAAAACAACCTACCGCTTAAGTTATTTCGTCTGCCCTCTCTGAAAGGCCAAGTCAAGCTCGCTCGTAAAGACCTGCACTTCCGAAAGTTGCAGGAAAGGTAAGACAGTCGCAGACGATGTTGCGAGCAGACGACGTTGCATAGGAGCAGACGACGCTGAGATAGGGGGTCGCGATCAGCCAATCAAGGCTCGGCGTTCTGACGTCACCGCTACTTCCTTTCTCATGCGCAGAAGACAAAAATGAGCCCACTTGCGAGGCGTATAAGAAAAAAGGTGAGTTTAACACGGCGTCACCTTCAATAAAATAAACTATAGGTCGTCAGACGCCGTGCTGCGAAGGCGAGGACAGCAAGAAAATATATGCTTAATTTTGTTTTGTGATTTTGAATTTTTAACGTAAACACCGTTCTATGAAAACTACGTGGTGATACAGGCGCCTGGAAAGAGTAGCCAAGTACAGCACTCGCATGAGTAGTCTAGACAGCACGCACTGTGACACAGTGACCCTATGTGTTTCACCCACCGTTCGTAATTGTATTCCGCCTTCCACATAAGAAGCCAGTATCTCGTGGTCACTTAACCAATGGTTAAGCCAAGGATGGTTATTTGAGCATGCATAAATACTTCCAAAACGTTGACTGGAGCGTGGTTCATGCCATCACTGATACTGAGTTGGTCTCCGAGACGTTTTCTTCCATTGTTAATGACGCTATTGATATGTTTGTGCCACAGCGCATTTCCAAGCCTTCCGTTTATCCTGGTTGCTTTTCTAAGGATTTGAAAACCTATCTGCGTAAAAAAGTACATGTTCATATTATTTTTAAACGAACTAGATCAGATTTATTTTACGCCCAGTTTAGCACATATCGGGTTCTAACTAAAAAGTCATACTCTAGAGATAAGCACTTCTACCTTGATCGAGTAGAGCGCAGCTTGAACCGGCGTCCAAAAAATTGTTGGCGGCTTGCAAAACAGCACACACGTGATACCAACCAGGGGATTTGCCTACGCAACCACTCAGATAACGACAGCTATGTTTCCTCCCCTAGTGAGGTTGCAAATGTTTTTGCCGATTACTTTAGCAACTGCTGTTGTACCGGGCAACAAGTTGTCCGGTTCACGGATATCAAGACTGACTGCGATGACTTTTTGTCTTGTATTAGAGTATATCTAGAAGAAATCGCTGAAGCCATCAAAACTCTAAAACCTAAGTTATCTTCAGGGGCCGATCCTATTCCATCTCTTATCATCAAGGGGTGTGGTTAACTGTTCATACCCATCTTAGGATCATCTATAACCTTTCTCTTAGTTCTGGAGTTCTTCCATCGTTATGGAAATCTGCGGTTGTTGTACCAATTTTTAAAAAGTGGTGATCGATCTATTTCTAGTAACTATCGGCCCATACCATTATTGCCGGGGTTTTCCAAAATGTTCCAGCGCGTTATACACAAACGATTGTTTTTTTGTTTTTTGTTTTTTTGTTTTTTGTTTTTTTACTTCCTCCGGAAATTCGAATCGGTCCGTTGAAACTAAACTGTCCTCATTTTTTTAACTATTCTGTCCATGTTGTTATGAACAGAGGGCAAATTGATTGTATTCATTTTGACATGTCAAAATTATTTGATAAAGTGAACCACGAGTTGTTATTCCGTAAATTGTCTTTATATGATTGTTGCGCACAGGTGTGTAAATGGTTCCAAAGTTACCTATCATGTCGTCCCAACAGCGTTCGCATAGATAACAGTCGCTCAAAAGCTTTCTTTTCCAATTCCGGTGTTGTCCAAGTGTCTATTCTTGGTCCCCTTTTGTTTCTCATTTTTGTAAACGATCTACCGTCCAATGTGCAATGTGCTGAGGTGTTGCTGTTGGCAGATGACATTAAGATTTTTTTAATGTTCGTACTCTCGCTGACTGCGATACTTTACAGCATGACGTGTCGCGAATAGTTCAGTGGTGCATATTTAATGACTTGTCACTGAACCCTCTAAAAACAAAGGTATTAACTTTGCGCAAATGCTATAATGTAATACATAATAGTTATCTATTAGAAGGGATTCCTATCGAACGTGTATCATCTGTAACAGACCTTGGCGTGTGTATAGATAGTGCATTGACGTTTATTCCACACGTGTCATATATTGTTGACAGAGCAACTGATATGCTGGGACTGATATCTCGCATCACGCAGCAGTTTAAAAACCCAGCCTCTATTATTCGTTTATTTTGCTGCCTAGTAAGATCACGGCTTGTATTCGCATCTGTAGCATGGAACTCAATATCTGAAACGCAGTCAGCGAAACTTGAAACTGTGCAAAAGCGTTTCGTACGTATTGTTTCAGACCGCTATTTTCAACGTCGCTTTTATTATGATTATTACGTTCTCGTTCATAAGATTCCTCTGAGCCCATTGTCCGAAAGAAGGGCCGAGCGTGACTTGATTTTTCTACGTAAGGTAGTAAATAGGACGATAGACGGCGATATGCTTTTCTCCAGAAGTCACATTCATGTCCCTTCTCGGTTAACTAGGAACCATACTGCTTTTTACGTCAATGCCATGCGTAGATCCTCGCCCTTGTCACGTATACAATCGTTATTATAATCGCCTTAATGATACAAATATTGATATATTCAGTGATCTATCTGTTTTTCGCAAGCAATTGGTAGCGGTTCCAACACACCTTTGACCTGTGCTTTACTTTGCTCTTATTGTGTTACTTTGTTTCTGTTCGGTTTTAGCATTGACTTGTGCGCCAAAGTGAAGACCTCCAGGTTGTTTTTGGGCACATAAAATTATTATTATTATTATTATTATTATTATTATTATTATTATAGCAAGCGCTGTACTCGCAAGCTACCCACAAAAACCCCCCAGTGGTTTAGATAGGCGTTTAGTCTGCCAGAGTACGGCGACGCTGTAACCACTGTACATGCGCATCGAGAGCTCATCGAGACTGAAACCACCAATAGTTCCCATAGCGCACACCCGAACGACTTGGTCGAACGACTGAGTTCAAGATGAGAAAGACTGCGAGGGCGACAAAAGACGGTTAAAACAAAAAGGACAGAAAAAGACAACGGGCGACTTGCTGTTTCTAAAAACAAACAGACAAAAATAAATGTCTGCAAGCAGCGTCGGCTCTGGGCGACTGGCACCACGGCGACCAATGCCGCAGTGTCGCGCTCGTCCCGGCTTCGTCCCTTGCTGCCTTCAGATTTCACTACCGCGAAACAAACGCGCGTCACCCGTCAAGTTTTGGTTTTTACTTCGATGTTTATGTTAACTCTCTCCATCCTTAACAAATGTCGCTTAGCAGCAAAAAAAGAAATTAAACACGGGCACAGACAAACGCACACAAAGAATAGCTCTTTGCACCCTTGGCATAGTCAGACATACTCCGATTCATCTTACGATATGCCGCGTTGGGCGCTATGAGTTCGTAGCTTGTCTCTCATGGCTTCGCGCCCCTGCGTCGCTCCGCCCAACCGGAAAGGCGTGTGACGCCCTCTCTAAATTGGCCCCGGTGGCTCGTATCGTCCTTTGCGGTCCATCGTATACGCTGAAACAAAGTATAAACGTCTACGCCTCCACGCCGGCGCCGATTCGCGCTGCCCATAGGCGTGAAGAAGTATACTCCTTTGTTTCATTATTACTGGGTTGTCTCCATGTCGCCGAAGCGGTTTGTTTAGTCAAGACTGAGCCGCAAGAAGGTGCGGCTCACATTTTATTACGCCGAACCGTTTCCAATGGTATAACTGCCACATGAGATTACGGTTCTGCTACGGTTTGGCTTCGATATATAATGTTTGATTTCGATTGCAGTTCTCTTTCTGTTCAGTTAAAAGTAACGGTTTTGCTCCGGTGCTCGGTTTGGGTTCGGTTTGACGCCCAGGTTAAAAGCTGCAAGCTAATCGCGCATCGTTACAACCGCCGTCTCGCGGCGCCAGGAACGACGCCTGTCTGCCGTTTGGTTTCTTCTCCGAGAGCGCGCCATTTTTATCCTCCAAGGAGCGTAAGCCAACGAGACAATGAATACGTCAGTGCCCTCCAGTGCATTGATGCTGTTTCAAGAGCCACATACCGCGCGATAGCCGATGGCGCCATCAGCCGTAGGCCCTCGATGAAAATGGACACAGCTCGCATAGGGACCGAACCCATTCCATTCCCACTCCATTCCGCGATCGCGAAAGTGCGGAATGACCCCGGAATCATTCCAACTTCGCAGTGGCATGATTTAGAGCTTGGTTTGTCCTTTATTTTCATCATTCATTCCCCAACCAGACAGACTTCTGTCAAATGTTTTCATTAAAAAACAAATACATTTGTATCGTCAGCACATAAAATGATACCTCGAGTGTAATGTATGCTTTCAATATCATTTAATAATAATAATAATAATAATAATAATAATAATAATATTAATAATAATAATGCCTTTATTTTTCACCCGGGTGATGTAGGAGCTTTGGGAAAAAAAGCTGAATAAATCAGCTTGGCGAGCTCCCTCCTCCCCAGAAATAAGAATAAACAACAAAGGGCCAATTATGCAACCTTGTGGGGTACCGTATATTTTTGGCGAAAGATGTGGCTTAAATCAACCTTATAATGTATACTGGAAACGTGAGGACAAAGAGCTACGAATATATTTAAGCGCGTTGCCCCCTGAATCCATACGAAGCTATCTGTTTTGTAAGATTTCGTGCTTGATAGCGCCAACAGCCTTTCTAAAATATAAAAATATGCCAATTCTGCTTCTACCGTTTTCAATGTTCTCTGTTATTTTATCTTTAATGTGTATCAAGCCTGAACCGGTTCATGTAGCTTTGATAACACCAAACTGTTGATCGCTCATGACTTTATTAATTGAGATATGAGTTACTTCTTCAATTATTCTCTCTGTTACTTTTGAAGCAAGGGCAACAGAGACATAGGACTATAGTTACTGAGACTTTTATGCGCACCACCATTTTGAATAAAGCAAACTTTGGCCATTTTCAGTTAATTTTGTATAATACGAAAACAATTCCTTCATCCTAAATACGGGCGAGATTATATCAGTTGCAGTAACTTTATCATCGCCATCGCCAAATCCCATTTATCTTTAGGGACATTATTGTACTACGTATTTCTGCTTCATCTGTTGGATCTAGAATGACTGAGTTTGAAACGTTTGTCAGGGAAGGTGGGAGCTTATTGCAGTGCTCGGCAATGATTCACAACCACCCGATGGCAAAAAAATAAATGTTTATTGAACTTGGTTGCCAATGAGGTTTGGGCAAATACGTGGCCGTCAATTTCAATCTCTTCTAGAATAGATACTTGATCTATTGAGAACTCTCTAAGGTGTTCCATACTCACGGTTGTCCAGAGACGAAAAAATATTATTATTATTATTATTAGTAAGACATATTTATATATTTAAAAACAAATAGTTTTGATAGAACTTTTTTCTTTTCTTAATGCTTAGCGCAAGTTTGTGTCTCTATATTTTATAGTCAAAGATAACTACCACTTTTATAACGATGAATTTATCAAACATCTTGTAATAAGCTTGTAATCGTTTGTAAAGCTCAAGTGTAATCCAGTTTTATTTTCAATTTTTATTATTTTTTTATTTTCAAATAATGAAGTAGCTTTCTTGTAAAATTCATGGGATTTTGTTTTAAAAAAGTTACAAGATTTTCTAGAGATTTGTTCGTTCAATGTATTCAGATTGTAGAAACATTCAGAAGTATTTCTGTTTACATCCCTGTAAAATATCCCATTAGTGGGCATAGGTCGCTTGTGTTCTTAATTGTTTTGAGAAAGAAAGGAAAATAATTGTAAATGGTCGCAGAGATCTGCAGTTAGCACTCCTGCAAAAGCATCAGAGATTTGGTGGTGTGTCATAATGCCGCGAGCGCAGCTGACCAGATAGGCAGCGCGCCCGTGGCCTAACGGTTATGCGCCCACGCCTAACGGTGGCCTAACGCAGAAGGCCAGGGTTCGATTCCTGGCCGCGGGTTGACACCTTAATGTGATGTTCTGGTTAATTCGAGAACCGCCTTGCTGATTCGAGGTTAGAATGTTCTACGCGCCGAACCTACGCCGAATGCTCCAGAAGCCCACGCGTGTACATAAGGGGCTCCGCGTGGCAAGCCGGAGTCAGTCTCGCCCCAGCGCTCGACTCTGCTGTCACGCCGACTTCGACGCCCGCGACGATCTGCTTTCTTCTGTTCCCTTTTTTTTATTTTTGGGCACAAGTTCGCCCCATAAACGTTTTGTTTCTTCAGTCCTTCGTGACAATATAGATTTGAATCAAAGTTTCAGTACACTTCGGGACGAGAGTCGCCACACGGATAACATCTTCACATGAATGTGTGTAATGAAAGTAAACATATTAGGCAAAAACCTGCCTGGTTGGGTGAGAATTAAAGAGCAAAATATATACTTCTATAGCTCCAATGAAGAAGAAACCGAGCTGGTTTCGAAACCTCGTGTTTCCATTCAAGATTTGGTTGCACCTATATGCTTTTACTTTAATTTGTGTGAATGGTTTCTCAGAACTCTACTTTTCTAGCTTCAACACCCAATATATCAATGTTTGAGTCACCAACTAATGTCATTTTCAAAATTTATTAGGTAACATATTTTCGTAAATCTACTAGAAAATCAAGAAAAACAATTAACG
Source organism: Ixodes scapularis (assembly GCF_016920785.2). Classification (NCBI taxonomy): domain Eukaryota; kingdom Metazoa; phylum Arthropoda; class Arachnida; order Ixodida; family Ixodidae; genus Ixodes; species Ixodes scapularis. The sequence continues at coordinate 161,086,909 of NW_024609868.1, read as the reverse complement.
CACCGGAGGGCGGTCGCTATATCATACCTAGTATAACACTTTCGCATCTCATCGCAAGAAATTAAAAATCATCGGTTGATCAAGTACAATCATTAACTAGACGGTATAGCATTTTCTTCTTAATCTACAAAAAAAAATTAAAAAAACGCCGCCTCCTAGTCGGCAGTCGCGACAAATCGCCTCTAACTTATATCTAGTTTCGTTTATTTTCCTGCATAAATAAAAAAAAAATCCTAAAGGACCTCACAGGTAGATTTTTCTTAATTTCGACAAAAAAATCTGAATTTTGACGTCATAATGACATAACACAAAGCAAAAAACTTCTTTAGAGCACTTGTCAGTGGTTTTGAGGATATGCTACTTCACTTTCCTTTAAAATCTAGAACTATTGACAAGATTTAGCACGTCAAGGTTCTTTCAGGACAATTGCTTATGGTACCCGGACTTTATTTGTGTTTGTATTTTTAAAATATAAGAACACGGTAAAATTAACTTTGGGTTTCAGAAAACAGGCAATCGAAAAAAAAAAAAAAAAACTTCGTTGAACGCCGAATTCTCCGCAAAAAAAAAAATAAATAAATAAACTCCGAGAGCACGTAATTTTAATGCTGACCTTCAAATTTTACGACAAAATATTTCTCCGGAATGCCACGTTTCAGTAGAAGTAAGGATATCAATGGAGCAACAAACCGTATCGAGATAAAACCAGAAATTATTGCGCAAACTTCCTGGGTTTTTATGCAAAACTTTGAGTGTATTTTATGGGCAACCCGGGGATTCAAAGCGTTGGCCCAGGTTGCCCATCTGCCAAATCGTCAGTGGCCATTTCTAACGCGGGGGGGGGGGGGGGCGGGGGAGGGGAGGGCAAGTGCAATTGGACACGCGGGCGGCGCTCCACCGCTAATAAAAGGACGTCGCAGCGTATGCGCGGGGGCTCTTCAGATCGCGGCGCGGGTGATAGCGGTCATTAAATGTCTACGTGTTGTTGCTGTTGTGCCATTCCCTGAGACGGTTAGCAGCAAGAGAATTCACACCCTGGCGCCCGACATGGGGGCCAACGTGCAAATTTAGGCCATCAAATTCTTTTGGAACATAGATTACAAGTGCGTTGCTCCCTTTACGAATAACTATATATACCCATTTTTCTAAGAGTGTGGTATTTCTCTAGCTGGTGAAAGTGTACGGCTGGCGTAGACAATCACACGCTCTTGACCTGATTGGTGCTGTGCCAGTATAGCGCCTATGCCGTAACAGCTAAGCCCTGGCGGCAAATTTCCCACTGACTGGCCTTCGACATCAGATAGGTTCCTGCGCATCAAGGGAACCCCGGGAACCAGACTGTTCATTGGGCGGTGAGGAGCGGGATGTGCTATGGCAGCTCAGAACCGGCCACCTCTCAGCGCAGGTGCAGCCCACATCCAACGGCGGCGACACCAGCGGATATAACGGCCTTGAGGAACACGACCCGACAGAAAAAATGAGAAGGTTCCGAAGAAGGCCACGCACTCTAAAAAGAGGGTATCAGCTTACACCCTTGTGTCCCCTATTATACGCCCCAAAACTTCACTTCGACGTACAGCGCCCTATAGTCGAACAGACGGCCCCAAATTTGACGAGGGGATTGATAGCGGTGCGATATAACTTTTTAAATAGCTAAAGAACGTACCAAAAACCGCACAAGAAAAAACACCGAGTTTTTGCGGCAGGGCCGAGGAAACCTCAATTTTTTTTTTTTTTGTTGTCAGTAACACGTACATTATCTATTTTCATAAGTTGTACCACACGGCTATCAAGACCCTCGTAAACATTTTGGCCGTCTGTTTAATTATAGGGCGCTGTACGTCGAACTGAAATTTCGGGGTGTATTATATGCGACAAAGGGTGTAAGAATACACCCTTTTTTCTGAGAGTGCGGGAGTCGCAAGATTGCTGGCAGCCAATGTACGATCCCTTCCCAGACAACGCCCTCCGCGGCGGGGTACCGACACCTTCCATCGGATCCGGATGGGTGGGGCCTTCACCCCTCGAGTGGTCTGTAATATCGAGGTGAGCACTCTCAAGCGAAAATACCCCCACTGCGTCCCGCTTTGATCCGGGTTGCAAGCGTTGCAAGGTGCCAGGAGCCATCCCCAGGCTCTCCCACGAAGTCTGGGAGTGTAAAGCCCTAGCAGCTAGGACTTGGACGGGCCGTCATCGAGCGTCTGCCAGTGACGTGCAGACCAAGGTCTATGGAGGGGTGAGCCAGCCGGACCGGGGACGCGGAGGGGAGGGCCAGGATCCTGACAACTCTCTTGGACTACGTGTTTGGGGGGAGCTAAGGATGTAGGCCACTGCTCACCTCCGACACCCCGAGCCTTCCCCGCTACACCTTTCCTCGTCGGCCTCACAATTACCATCAGCCATCGTCACAAACAGGAGTCCCTCTAAGATCGCCCAGGCTCCCAACTACCGGCGGCGCACGATGTTAGGATGTAGACTCGTGTAAGACTCGATTTTCTATACGCGTTAATTCCTTCTTTCCTTCTGGTAGTAGCGACGCCCGTCCCCACCTGTATTCCAGCTAGCGCTCGATATTTCGACGCGCCCAGCGCACTCTCATCTCCTTAGTTATAAAGACCGGGGTACCAGAATTAAGAGAGCCTTATTGTATGCTTGCACGCGTTAGCGTCGAGCTACGATAAATTACACCTTCTGGGTAGCTCTATATTTTGCTTACAAAAATTTCTTAACCTTCTGGGTCAGGCAAGGCGTACCGGTCACGCACGCCGAGCCTGGTGATTTGGGGACTATATCGACGAGCAGATAATCTCAATTATGAAAGTCTAATTATGGGCCTAAAACCTGCGTTGTTGTTTTGATTTTTTTTTTCTAGGTGAAGATTTCTCACAAACGAGTGAAGTGGGTACTCACTCCCTTGAGGTTTTTGATAACATAATAGAAAATCCAACATATTACTCATTTATTTAATTAACTTTCACCACCTGGCAAGGCTTACAGTGCGTGGAGACATTGGGGCCGCTGCGTCATAAGGACTAGGGTTCCTTTCTGGCCATGGCGCTCTAACCTTGAATTATGAAAAAAAAAAAAATATCCCGTTCACGGGTATCTCAAAACGCTGCGCGAGTGCCAACACGCGCCGCACCGGAGAAAACCCCTAACACACCAGGAGGAATAGTTTGCTTCGGTACCTCGGCGACCGGACCGACCAGCTGGTCCCGTGGAAGACTCCTCACCGAAGCCTATTCCGGTCGTCGGTAGCCTCCTTTAAAGCCCTCGCCCTTTCTAAAAACGGAAGGCGCGCCGCTCGTCCGACTAAGAATAACAAGTAGACCTTGGAAAAACCGTTCTCAGGGGCAACAGCGGAAAGAGCGGCGCCTTCGTCCAGCCGGAGCACAACACGCGAACGGCACGACGCAAGGGCAGGCGCCGCCGCAGCAACGCGGGGCTGATAACCTGGCAGGCATTTCCGCCTCCCCCGACTGGCCCGAGGCCCTTCCTTGGTCCTGGTTCCTGGAAGCCGCTCTGAAGGCGAGCCTTCGGGTCTTGTGGTGGATGCGGCGCCAGGCGGCGGCGGTGGCTCCGGCGTCTTGTGCGCGTCGGACGATGGTCATCGCCCGTCGGGACAATGTTGCGAGTGTTGGGCTGCGGATGTGCAATTAGGCGCCAACTCGGACAAAGGGCGAGTTGCTGGGAGCGACGAGGGGAGGGAGTGGAGCGGCCGCGACGGGCGGCCAGGAGGCCGCGAAAGAACTGTCTCGCTCGAAACTCCTCCTTCCATCTGGTTCGGAGGAAGGACCGCCTTCCCGCCTCTCTTCTTGGGTATCGTAGGTGCGGGCTTTTTCGTCGGCGTGTACATGGCCTCTCTCGTGACATTGAATGCTTCGGAGGCTGGAGGTCGAACAAGTTCCAATTTCGCGCTGTGTCCTCCCCGCGTGTGACGCAATGGTAACCAACTAGCTTTTTTCGCCAATAACTTTCGTGTCTGGCCGATTTGGCTTTCATGGAAACATAAGACACACACAACGGCGCTGCGCCTTCTTGGTCAATTATTCACTTTTGTTTCTGCAAAGGAGGTGATATGCTGTTATTTTATGACACCCTCGGTAATTAAGCTTCCAGCAATTGTTTAAACACAGAACATGTTGCTCTAAAACCCTTTATTTTCGTGGCTCCTATTTTTCGCGAATCGGCCAAAGAGAACATAATCGCGGCCCCTAAATTTTCCTAAATTTTCCGAATTCCAGATGCCTGCGTTGAAACTCTTGAAGGTGGTTTGACACAAAAATTAAACGGATGGATTATTCTTGAAATGGAATGCTCATAGGCTATTCAGTATGCCCACCAAGTCACGCTATTTGTGGAGCGCTGGTAATTACAATAATCGATTTACGAATTCTAATCATTTTCATTTAGAGACCAGGTAACACTGCCCAAGTTAGTCACGCCATGGTGTCCATAAACCACGTGATCATGAACGCTCTCTCTCTCTATGCGGCCCCATGATCGCCCAAGCTCTCCTCGCCGCGGCACGATCAAAACCGCTCACGCAACTTGGCAACCCGAACGCTATTCTCGCTCTCGCCCCCGGCCCCTTGACCTTCCACCCTGCATGCGCCTACGAGATATCGACGGTGACCACGGCAAGTTCGTCCGTAACTCGCCGTTGCTGGAACTGGTCGCCGGCGGGTCGCAGTCAAAATGATCAGCTTCCAGGGGCGGATCCAAGGGGGGCGGTGGGGGCGGCCGCCTCTCCCCCTCCCCTCTTCTCGGAGGGCGATTTGTTATGGGGAGACCCCCGAACCCCCCCCCCCCCCCCCCGCCACGTTCAACATAGGGTAGGTGGCACACTAGCAGGCACACTTATACTCGGAACTTGGAGAACCACTCCGTCCAATGGGAGAAAAGTATACTTACAAATGTATCCGCCCCCCCCCCCCCCCCCAAAAAAAAAAACAAAAAAAACAGAGTTCTGGATCTACCTCTGACAGCGTTTCCAGCACCTTTTAATAGGAATCACTCTCATCGCTGCTGCGATCAATGTCGAACACTTTGACAAGGCGAGCGATGCCATAGACGTAATCGTCACAGACCGCATGCTCGAAACCTGGAAGGTAAACAGGAAGCTGAAGCTCGAGACGCCAAGAGAGCCAAGTCTGTGAGTGCGTGCAAGGGGACGCCGTGCGGGAGGTTGGCTACGTCACCAGCCTCCCAGCCGAATATAAATCGATTTATCCATGGAACTATCGCGCCATTTTCAAAACAAATTCAGCAGGATTATAGAATACTAGCACTATAGTTATCTCATATTTTACTTTTGCAAATGTCCTTAAATTTCCCAAAATTTTTAATCAGCGCAATTGTCGAAAATTAAGGGCTCGCCCACATTAAGGGTTTTGCAGTATATGGCTTAACCATATCCGTCGATAGCATCAAATATCGACCGGCCTACTGCCAGCCGAATGCTGACGCAGCACTCGACTCCTCACTCATTTGACACCTCAGTTTATTAGGTACACTTTGCCCCCTAAAGAAGAAACCTATGGTAAAACACGTGATCAAGGACATCGTGTCACTAATAAGTAGGGCTGGGCAATTGATCGATTAACCTTCCGATTAATCGATTAAGGCTTTAATCGCGATCAAATTTTTTAACCGGTTAATCGGCTTTTTAATCTGTACTAAAAAAGATGTCAACTAGACGCACGCATGGCTCTATCCTGGACGACCTGCCCGAACTTGGAATGACTCATGCCCCGCCCTTCCCTTAAGGAAAACGCTGCGTGGCGTGTATCCAGTCGTTCTGTCCCGAGCGGTTCTCCGTTCCCAGCCAGGTGCTATGAGCGAGGTTCAATTCACGCACTCGCGAAGCGTCACGTGTTCGAGGATATACATTACAGTTCTGCCGAGGCCAGACGAACAAGCCGGGCCCGCGGTTGATCCCCGCGCGACCGCGAAACTTCACGTGTTGAGGATCTATTACACATCCTACCCGGGCAAGACAAACAAGCAGGAAAACAATCACGAAAGCTAACAACGCCATGGTAACTTGTTCCAGTATTCGGCACGTAAAAACGGACGAGTTCACGAGTATGAAATGCAATCTCGCTGGAAAGTTCGGGTTTAAAGTAAACTCCAGCGGTGAAGTTTTAACTCGAAGGAAGTCCACTGAATCACCTGCAAAAAGCCTTTTTCGTACAGCGGAAGCGTAAGTTCGCTTCAGTCACTGGGGAGTTTTAGTAGACCGTATTTCCCGCTCCGCTAGCCCTCCGCTACGAAGAAACCGCCACTGCGCCTGCGCGCCGATGGCCTTGGCTGTAGAGTTCCGGGTGGCGGAGGGGCTTAGCGGAGCGGGAAACACGGTCTACTAAAACTCGCTACTATGTATGCCGCTGCAGCAAAGACCATCCGCCAAAACGCAGACAACAATCAACGCATTCTCATCGAGGCCCCTCTGAAAAAAGAAGACAGCATTGCCCAAGCCTTGACTTCTTGTGTTCCTGTCGGAGAATGTAAAAAACTTTGTTGTCTTCGGAGCTGGAGCAAAACTATGCGAGTCTTTGAATCGTTGAACTATATGTATCCTCAGTTCAAATGTCCTTTGCACCGTGTAACCGAGAGTAAAATAAGTCTTCAAACGGAAGTTGAGTTGCTGCCATTCTTTTTAATATATTATTTATAAAAATCAACGCAACCGATTAATCGATTGATCGATCGGTTAAAATTTTTAATCGACGCCCAGCCCTACTAATAAGAGACGAAGAACCAAAGCTATACTATTATATTTGAGAAACTTTAATCATGTTATCTGCCAAATAACATTATGAAAGCGAAAGTCCTTCACGTAACTTTTTGAACCCATGAAAGCACCTCCCTATAGGTATGGCGGAACTAAATACTTTTTTATGTTTCGGTTGTGTTGTTTACTTTTTTAAGTATGGCGGCCCCCTTGGTATTTTGGTTTGCTTTGATCGTCGCGTTCGCCGGCATTGAGCTTCGCTTTCGTTTTATGTGCCTATCACTGGACAACAATCACGGGTGATCAAAAGAAGAGAGCTGCACTCCTGCAGACAACTGTTTATTTCGACTGTACGTAGAATAAATAGCGCAAAAAAAACATACAAACAGCGCAAGCATCGATGCGATTTCCGAGGAATAATCCGCGAACATGCACGGTGATAGCACCAGCTTGGGTGTGAGAAGAGTTTTAGTAGACCATTTCAAGGACGCCGATAACAATACTTGATATTCCGTCATAGCCCTTACGCTTGAATCGTATCGTTATAAGGGATATCGGAACGATCTACAAAAACTGGGTGAAATTGACGATCTATCAATAGAGTGTATACAAATAGAGGTAGTGAGTATTTCATACGATCAGTTTTCCTTTTGCGTAGGCATTAAATGCTGCATATAACTACGAAGCTGACAAACGAGTCGGCTCTGTTGAAACAGTAAACCGCCTAAGAATACAGCTGTGTCCAGGTCCGCATTAGACCTGTCCCTTCAGTTTCCCGAGATAACCGTCAGACACCTGGTCAGATTCCTAGCAGGTATAGTGGATCCAGACAGTCTATTGCCTAAAGGTTTATTTCTACATTAAAAATACTTCGAAGCCTTATTCGGGTGTGTCGGTCAATTTCAAATCTGTTCAATCAGCTGCAACACTCGCCCTTGACCGCTGTGGTCCCAGGAAGCTTCATTATGACTAAATATTTCTCGGAGTTCCGGGATTTCAAACCTTTTTTATTACTCTCCATTTGAAGAAGGGAGACAGAGAAAAAAGCAACTCAGTCGTTGCTTTACGAGCCTCTGCCTCCCCACAGCAGCTAAAAGAGGACAGCATGTACATATACATATACATAAACTTCGTTCTCCAGCCTTGGTCTTATCCAGCAGGTTCTTCAATAGATGGACGGTATTTCAAAGAATCGTAGCGGGCTCTTCATGCATATTGCCGCGCTCCAAGTAGGCAGCGCGGCCGTAGCCTAACGGTTATCGCGATTGCGTCCAACGCCAAGGGCCAGGGTTCGATTCCTGGCCGCGGCTATGCATTTTTGTTAACACTGTAATGTGATGTTCTGGTGAAATCGAGAACCGTCTAGCTGATTCGAGGTCAGAATGTTCTACGCGTCGAACCTTCTACGTCGAATGCTCCAGAAGCCAACGTGTGTACAAAAGCGGCTCCGCGGGCAAGCCGGAGTCAGTCTCGCCCCAGCGTTCGACTCTGCTGCCACGCCGACTTCGACGCCCGCGACGCTCTAATATTATATTTTATACTCTTTTACTTTTGGCACAAGTTCGCCACATTAAACGTTTATTTCTTCCTGTTTATTTTCTCTTATTTATTGGTCACCACCCGCGACATTTTGGTGGAGGTGCGGGGTACCGCATGCCCGTACAGCGTTCCCCTCCCAGGGCCCGCAGTGCAAGCCCCATTCCAAGCCCTGTGACAAGACCACTCAACGCGGAACCGGAAACTCGGACCAGTCGCCGCACCCAAGGTCTACACCCGGAATACGGACTTCTGCCACCCAGGACCAGGCAGCCAACGAAGCCGACGATGGACGACCAACAATCGCAGTCCCCGACCGCCGCCGCCGTCGTCTACCTGCCTGTTGCCCAGCGAACCCCGACGACCTTCCATGGCGAGACCCACGAAGACGTAGAGGACTGGCTCCTGCACTACGAACGTGTAGCACGCCATAATGGATGGACCACTGAGCAGCGCCTCCAAAACCTCTACTTCTCCTTGGAAGGTACCGCGAGGCAGTGGTTCGAGAACCACGAGGCGTCGCTTACGTCGTGGGACACCTGTATCGCTGGCCTGAAGGAGACATTCACGAACCAGACACGACGACAGCGAGCGGAAGACCTCCTTCAAGTACGAACTCAAGGGCCCAACGAAACGGTAACCAGCTTCGTTGAAGACGTCCTCCGCCTGAGCAGCCGCGCCGACCCTCAGTCAACCGAGGAAAAGAAGCTGCGTATCCTGATGCGCGGCGTGAAGGACGACATTTTCGGTGGCCTCGTACGCAACCCACCGACGACGATTCAAGAATTTGTAACCGAGGCGACGAACCAATATTGAGCGTGCACTGCAAGCCCGAGCCAGCCACTACCAGAGGCTACCCGGCGTCAGCGCGGTTCCGCCGTCCGCTTGCGACCTTGGCACCAGCATCTCCAGCATTCGCGAGATCATCCGGGACGTCGTCCGGGAGGAAATTAAGAAGCTCCTGCCTGCTACCCACCAGCCGGCTTCGGTGTCAATATCCGAAGTTGTCCGCGACGAGGTTCAGCGGGCGATTCAACTGGAGGCTCCTGCCAACGTAGCTGCACCCGAGGAGCCCACCGTGACCTACGCCGCAGTGGCCCGACGGCCACCGCCTCCTCCTCGCGCCTATGTCGCGCCGCCCCGACGCCAGTCTCCTGCGCCGCAGCACGACCGACGCCGCGACGACCAGCCCCAGTACGCCAGCCAGGAGCCCCGTGCACCCCGGAAGACCGATGTGTGGCGAACGGCCGACCGACGCCCGCTCTGCAACCGCTGCGGGGAAGCCAACCATGTGTACCGCCGATGCCTATACCGACGACTCGGGCTGCGCGGATTCCACCCCGGTATGGTGAACGCCCTCGGGAGATCGACGAGTACCTGCGACGACCCCAGTCCTGCGAACGCCCTCAGGAGATCGACGAGTACCTGCGAATACCTGCGACGACCCCAGTAGAAGGTTCGACGCGTAGAACATTCTGACCTCGAATCAGCTAGACGGTTCTCGATTTCACCAGAACATCACATTACAGTGTTAACAAAAATGCATAGCCGCGGCCAGGAATCGAACCCTGGCCCTTGGCGTTGGACGCAATCGCGATAACCGTTAGGCTACGGCCGCGCTGCCTACTTGGCGCGCGGCAATATTTTTGTTCTGATAGTAAGTCGGAAGTACCTGTTCAGTTTCAAATAAAGCACAAACCTAATATAACCAACTCATCCATAGCAAAAGGTGCAATCACTGCCTGTAAATATTAGCAATGGTAAATTTATGTTGCATAGCAGTACCGAATTCTGCTAATGCTCTAGTTTATGAATTGGCGGAAACTGGCAACACTATACTAGCCAGGTTTGGAGTCATACTAATGACTAATTCGGGTGGTCATTTCCCGGCAAAATACTTTGCCACATCTTCGGCAAGGGCGTTACGCGGTCAAGGGCTGGCGAGTGCGCCATTCGGATGGCTCTTCTCAGGCATGTACCGGCAATTTACCGGCACAATTTTTGCCCGAGCTCCAAGAGGTGGGCAGCTTGTCTGCCACACTGCATCCGGTATCATCACATCTAAATCGGGAAAGAAAACCTAACGAAACAATGCTCGCCGATAGCGGGTTCGAGAACGTCTGACGCAATGGGATATTGCTCCAACTTTCAAGCTTCAAGGCCTGGAACTTTACGGATTCGGCCATAACCCTGTCACATGTCTCTCGAAATGTTGTGCTGTGATCGAAATAGATGTCCTAAGGAATGAAAACATCGAGCTTTATGTCGTTCTGGACACTGCGCAACACATGCCAGTATATCATTGGACGGACGTGGACGGAGCTGCCCGACATAGCTAGCCTCACGGTCGATGACAACTTTTAGGTCATGGACAAAAAGGACAAGATCTTCAAGGACCTCGGACCATTTGTGCAAGGGCGGTGCATGATGTCCGTCGAAGAAGACGTTACCATGACAGAAGAGCACACGACGTAACAGCACGCGACAAAACAGCACGGTCAAAACAGCACGCGTCAAGACAGCACAGCGTCAAAACAGCACGGCGACAAAACAGCACGTCGAAATAGCACGCGACAAAACAACACAGCGTCAAAACGGCACAGCGACAGAAGGGTACGTGTCAAAACAGCACGGTGTCAAAACAGCACAGCGTCAGAACAGCCCAGCAACAAAACAGCACAGCGTCAAAACATGACATTGTCAATATAACTAGGGTTCGGCGTTTTCGGTTTCTATTATTGGAAATTCCGCGCACTTTTTTTCGGTTTTTATTCCAAACAAAAGTTTTCGGTTTATTGCGGTGAATATTTGTAGACTCATAAACTTCTCAGTTATATTAGGTTTATTGACGAAAACCAGTGTACTAACGAAAATGCAATAATTAAAAGCGTTTGTGTAAAATGTAAATTGAGTACCACGTACTGGTCTTCTTATTTGTTGCCGTCTTTGGCAGCCGACGCGACCTGTTCTGTAAAATGCACTGGGGCCTTATCGTATCTGACATTATCGTCGTGTGCTTGTATTTGTATACAGGACGAGCATGAGCTTCAGTACCACTTCGGTCGGAGAGGCAAATATCAAAATGGAGAAATTAGCAAGCATTGTACTCTGTGCGTTTTCCCCCATTTTCACGACTGCGAGAGGTGATAAATTCGCGCCGACGGCAAAAATGACAATAAAACACTTGTATTTATGCCCTCATCTAATAGACGGAAGCTAGGGGTGTTAAACAATGCGCGGCACCTACGGACACTCTTGATTTTCGCTGTTTGATTTCACGATTAGACTCTCTTCTTTTAACGAAGAATTCGGCACAAACCTCTATCAGGTGAAAAACCCAGATTTCGTCCTGAGGACCCCTGCGCCCCCGAAGCTTATGTTGAAAGTTGAACCGATCTCGCAAACAAACTGAAAACTGCGAAAGGAAGTTGTCATATGGTCAGTAATGAGTAGGGTTCCGTGTTTTCGGAGTTCAGTTTTCGTCAAGTTCGGAGGGTGTTTTTCAGAGTTTATTTTTAACCGAAAGTTTGGAGTTTATCGGAGTTAATTTTTTTTTTTTTATTCCGAATTCTCTGAAATTTGGAGCTCAAATTCGCAGTGTTTCTTATTAAAAATAAACAAACAATATACAAATGTAAACGTATGCTGGACAAAAAAAAAAGCGATTGTATCAAATAATATATTCTTCAGTTGGATTTGGCGTTGGTGCCATTACTACTGGCAATACTAATTTGTCTTAGAACAAAAGTGGCACACAAGTGTTATTTCGACAAACGTCGATACCTTAAAATCAATGACCTACTGGAGGTAGTAGCTGGGAAGCCTGTATTTATTCCATGATATTCCATCAACCTACGGCGCGGCCGCAAGAGATAGAGTGGAAAAGAATGTAATAGAGAAGTTTCAACTGTCCTCTTTTTCACTTTATATAATTTCTATGGTCCATAGCTTTCGCGGTTACAAAAACACAACCTCTCCTTCCCCTCAGGCACAAATAGTATGACCCAAACCAAAAACATAAACACTAACTTTTGTCTTGACCCGATAGTACATTGACCTGTTGTCCTGACCGAAATTCGAAAGATATGTGTGGTGGCATTTTCCCAGGACATTTAGTCTACGCGCTGATTAAACCATTCATTGTAAAATATATTTGTGTGTGTGTGTGTGTGTGTGCGTGTGTGTGTGTGTGGGGGGGGGGGGGGTGGGTGTGTGTGTGGGCGGGTGGGGGGATTGGCATATCGAAGTTCAGAGTTTATCAGATAAATCCGAATAGACGAAACTTTCACCGGCGGGTGTTTTTCCGAATTTATCCAAAAACACGAAAACGTAGTTATGAGTCACATCCCCCCCCCCCCCCCGGCCACACACAAACACACATACCACTCCAAACGCCCTGGAAAATTCTGAACTTTTCAGTTAAGCCTGAACGTAGAAAAATGAATTCGGCGTACTTTTACCGGTTATATTCGCTTTAACCGGAAAACGATGAACCCTAAATATAGCGTTTGAAGTAAAAAAAAAAATGCACGTGCAATCCCGTCGCCACCAGCTTACGTTTTTGTTTCTTTCTCCACTAGCTGTTAAATAATGCCATGCAATGTCCAACCCTTTTAGAGCGCAGCTCTTAGGGGCCCGTTCCCGGCTTGAGCGGTGTCGCCGTCGCCGTCGGCGTCGGCGTCGGCGTAACCAAGGTCATCCCAAGTCACGTGGCCCCCAAGGTCATCCCAAGGTCACGTGACCCCTAAGGTCACCCCAAGGTCACGTGACACCCAAAGTCACGTGACCCCCTGAAGTCACGTGACCCCCGAGGTCACGTGACCCCCCCCCCCGAAGTCACGTGACACCCCCAGGTCACGCGACCACCACCAGGGTCACGTGACTTCGGGGGGCATCCGCATCGTCATCGTCATCATCACAGATGACGTCATCAGTGACGTCACTGATGACGTCACCGACATCCGCATCGTCATCGTCGTCATCGCTGATGACGTCATCGGGGTCCGCATCGTCATCGTCACTGATGACGTCATCAGTGACGTCACTGATGACATCATCGGCATGGTCACGTGACTCCCCAAGGTCACGTGACCCCCCCCCAGGTCACTTCACCCCCCAGTACCCTTCCCTCCTCCTCCTCAAGAGCTGCGCTCTAATTCGGTGTTACAGGGAGTTGTAAACGGCTTTTACTTTTTCTTTACGTTCTGTTTTGTTTTCATTAAACGGTACCTATTACAGTCTTTATACATGCGTGCTGCTTTTGCGTTGTGCTGTTTTGACGCCGTGCTGTTTTGGCACGTCCTCTCTTGTCGCTGTGCCGTTTTGACGCCGTGCTGTTTTGTCGCGTGCTATTTTGACGCGTGCTGTTTTGTCGCCGTGCTGATATGACGCTGTGCTGTTTTGACGCGTGCTGTTTTGACCGTGCTGTTTGGTCGGTTGCTGTTTTGTCGTGTGCTGTTCTGTCGCGTTCCCGAAGAAGATTTCGCCCTCGAACCCTCACCGTTCCTGTGGTGATCCGCACCAACACAGTTCAGGTGCTAAAGAAAGGAACAAGACTAGGGCGTATGGAGGAGGTGGACACAACCTAGTGCGATCCACTGAACGAGGTGGGCACGCACGACCCAAGGTTGAGGAACTTCACTACAACTGAAGAAAGCGACGTTGCCTTTGTCGACAGCGTGACCGCACATGAACGTCAAGCCCTGATCAGGGGCTCAACGAGAACAAAGATTGTTTTGCTATGAGATTAGACGAGCGCGGTTGTACAAACCTCGTTGAAATGTACATTGTCTTAAAAGAGAGACGCTCACCAGTCTACTCCAAGCACTATAAAACAAGCAAGCAGGAACGCGACACCATCCAGAAGACTGTCGACGGAAGGCAGCTGCCATCGTAACAGACCCACGTGCTCCGTATCCTAGTCGCGTCCTTCTTGTGCGCAAAACACTCGCAAGCTAGGCCCGCAGACTGTCAAGACCTTGACGACGCACTCGAACCGCTGGCACACTTATTTCTTCAGATTCTTTTGAAGGAGTCAGCGAAGAAAAGCACGACAATTGTCCCACCAGATGCCACTTGCAAACTTGAGAGACTCATTTTGGCTTGGCTAACGGACTGACAGTTTAAGCGCCTCATGAACAGAGGTCTTGGACCATTGCTCAATGCCACTGCGGTGTGCTATCTGGATGATATCAGTGCCAGCCAGAACTTTCGAAGAAATGCTGGAGAGATTGACGAATGTCTTTAAAGCACTCCACAAGGCAGAACTGACGCTCCGACTCTCTAAATGCAGCTTCGCCGATCATGAAGTCTAGTATCTGGAGGTCGTCATTTCCGATCGAGGCGTTCAACCAGGAGCTTCCAAAACAATCAACGAGTTTCCAGCGCCGAAAGACCGCCATGAGGTGAAAAAGATTTTTTGGTCTGACGAGCTTCTTTTTATGATTTGTAACGCGCTATGCAGCGCCAAGTGAGCCCCTAATCCGGTTGACCCGAAAGGGCGAACCATTCAAGTGGAACCACGACCGCGAGGAAGCCTTCCAAGACCTGAAATGTGCACTCAAGTCAGACCTTTTACGTCAGTTGCATAACCCAAAGGCGAGAACTGGGGTTCACACTGACGCCTTTGCCAACGGATTGCCAGGCATCCTCATCTAAGCAGGCGTAAACGCTGTCGTGAACCTTGTCTTCTATGGTAGTAAAAAGACGAGTCACCAGAAAGGGTCTACCACTCTAGCATGTTGGAACTGCTGGCCATCGTGTGGACCATCGAATGGTTAAAGCCATTTCTGATTGGTATCGAGTTTACCCTCGTGACTGACTGTCAAGCGCTTGTGTACCTAAACGCCAATAAGACACCTAAGGCCCAGATCGCGAGATAGTTTGACATGCTGAAGGAGCAAACGTTTGAGGTACATCACCGGCCAGGTTCAAAAATAGAACACGTTGATGCCAAGAGCCATGCAGCGGTCAGACTAAAACCTTCACCGCATCGCAAAAATCCTTGAGAAGACAGCAGAGGAACGCATGGGAGATGAGCACGAGCTAGTGAAAGAGTTTGTGCTGAAGGAAGGAAGACTGTTCCTTGAAGACAAAGTGAACGAAGAGTCGAGACTACTGTATATCATGCCCAAGTCAACGAGAGAAAGCCTCTGCCTCATGTTTCATGACTTGGAGGGCCATTTTGGCTTAGACCTCACTGTCGAAAAAGTTAGTAAAACCTACAGGTTCCCTGGGATGTGCCGATATGTCCCAGAGCACATCAGTCGCTGCTTCGAGTGCATGATCTGCACGGTTCCAAGTGGAAAGGGACGAGGACTTCTGCATCATGTTTTACTGGGGAGCCGCCCGTTTGACACAGTCCACACAGACCACCTTATACCATTCGTACGAAGCAAGAAGGGGAACAAGGAGCTTCTAGTAATTTTCGACAATTTAACCAAATATGTGAAGCTGTATATTTAACAAAATCAGTGAAAAACCACGTGGCACGACTACAAAGAATGTGATCAAGTCAATGGAGAACTTCGTTCTCAGCTTCGGACTGCCGACAAGGATCGTGACAGATCGAGAAGCGTGTTTTAAATCCAAGGCTTTTGAGGCGTTCTGCGCACCCAGAAGGATCCAACATGTTCTCAACTCGACGAGACACCCATTTGCGAATGGCCAGGTAGAAAAAGACAATCGAACCCTTATTGGAACGATCATGATCTCGATAGATTGGACAGGCCAGCGCGCGTAGGATTTTAAGCTGAAAAACTCTGAAGCCTACATCAACACATCTTTCAACAAGAGCAGCGGGAGAACTCCGTTCGAGCTACTTCAGGGGTACAACCTGAAGTTCCATGACGGAGCCCTACATACGCTCGATGATACTCTAATTTCTTTAAAGCATCATCTATACGGACGCTAAGCAGCTACAAGAGGCAATGAGAAAAAAAAAAACCTCGGCGAGCAGGAAAAGTACCACGCAATATTTGATTTCTGTTATTGCGCAGCTGACACCCTCAGAGTCGGAGATATCGACGTCATGAAATCCGTGTCTGAGCGCACCGGCAAGCCGACAGAGACGCAAGAACCAAGGACCCCTCATTTTTACAAAGGTGCCTCAAAAAAAAAAAAAAACGCGTACCAAGTTTCTGCCTTAAAGGGGCCCTGCAAGCACCTTTTTACTAATTTTTAATTTGCACCAAACCTGAGCGCACGGACCGTAGTAACTTAATGTAACTTTTCTTTTCTCGAATTTCGCTTTATTTTAAAAGTTATAGGCGAATTAAAATTACAAGAACAAGCAAAAAATGACCTCCCTCATGACGTCCTCGGTTGCTTGAGTGGCCGTGAACTAGAGGAGGGATAGTGAGCTCAACGAGCGCTCACAGCTGCCGCGCTGCCGTGTCGACGGCGCGAGAGGGCGCCACTAAAACGTGTTCTGGATAGGCTGTATACAGCGGGCAGCCAGAGCGGCTCTCATTGCGTTTGCTGCGCGATTAAACACTAATTCGGCATGACACTTCATTGGCCACAAACGACAGCAAACACGGGGTAAAGATCAGTTCAGAATGGGAGCCCCTTCGCACTGCCGTGCCGCGAAATGGCCAAAATACAAGACAAAGCTACTCGCTGAAGGCCTTCGGAACGCTCGGAGCCGGTCGGATCCTCCAGTCCGTAAACGACCGTAGCGCCGCCGCGTACATCCGGGACCTTTCCGTGTCGGCGCCTGATCCCACTACTCTTTTCTAGTATGCGCCGCCTTATCCACCGCTTGGTGGCGGGTATGCCGACGTGTCATTTCTCGTTTCCGTACTTTCTAAACTGCATTTGTTTCTTTTCTGGTCTAAAATAGTGAACAAAAACTACTTTCATGCATAATTAAAACGGTTCGCGACACTTATATTTTGTATCTCGACTAAAAAGAAAGCTCTTAGCGGCTTTGACCAGTGGCAAGCCCAGGACCAAAGACGTCACATTTTGCGCGCTTTCGGTACTGCGGGTCGCCCTCGTCGGTGGAGGAGGTTTCCGCGTCGTCCGGTTAAAATATGACACACTGATATTTAGTTACTCTCTCCGTGCCCGCTGGCTTGCCCGAACCCCAAGAGACGTGGAAACCGCAAAAAAGGTAGACGCTTAAATATGATTGCAGGGCCCCTTTAAAAGGGACAAGGAGCGGACATTACGTCACGCTGGTCCACATCGGCTCGCTGAAGACTTGGTCTACTAGGATCCAAGCAGAAGATAGTGACGGTGGTACGGCAAACGATGACGTTTCCATAGTCAGTATGGCCGAGTCTTAATGATCCGTCGAGTAGACTGCTAGTTGCGTCGGAGAACTAATCCTCTGTTGGCGACCCTGGAGAAAAGGGGACGCAAGACGGCGCCGGCTTGATCGGCCAAATGTTTTACGTCTTTAAATAAACCAGTTTGTTTATGAATGGTCAATGACATTACTTCGAGTTCTTTAACAATTGTTCAGTATTACAATACATGTGTTCGATCTGATGCGTTATCTAACTCTAGATGCTGGCAGGTGGGACATAAAGGTATATTTTAACATAGGCTCGCCAGGTCTTCAAACATAATCTTTCTGGAAACTTAGCCTTTCTTGATATCGCGCAATAAATTAAAATTTAGGGCGCACAAATACATTAGTATATCGCAAACGAGCGCCGACTTTATTTTTATGCAGTGCCCCATGGGAGAAATTAGTGTATTTACCTTTCGCCATGTAGGAAATAGCGCAAAATTAAACTCACTCACACTGAAAAGACACGCACACCGGAAGAACAATCACTCACGTCGCATATAGCACGACGTGAGTGATCTTTTTTCCGGTGTGCCTGTATTTTTAGTGTGAGTGAGTTTAATTTTGCGCTATTTCCTTCATGATGAATACCAACTCGCCCAAACATCCATCCTAAGGAATTACTTTGCGCTTTTCAAAGTACCTACATCTTCTACCTTGCATCCCTTACCGTTCGGGGTAATAAATTAAACGCAAAACTGCACAGTCGTCAGTTAGTACAATAAACATAAAATAAACGTATTCGCCACCACGGTAATGCAAATAAACAAAATCAGCGTTCGGACATGGTGACTGCTACATCGTGAGTTGGACGCCAGGTCTTGAGCGACCCATCCAAGACTCCAATGCGGATAAACAACAACGTACGTTTAAAGCTTTGCGTATAGTCTCGCAACAAGATATTTTTAAAAGAAGGGATCGAAACCATAAAACTGTCAACAACGCTAATAAATCTAGTGACGTTCGAAATTTAAATCAATTTGACACGGTGAGTCGCATGACGTCACTGGGCTACGTGACGTGACATTACTTGACAGCATGTCTTGACACTAGGTTGCCTGGACCGCGTTTCCAACTGGTCTGTTTAGCGTTTCATCTCTCCCACTTGTCCCAAAGTGTCACCAAATGACGTCACAAAAGCTGAAGTGTTCTGCTGTCGGAGGGTCAGGCTTTTCGGAGGCGCAATGAGAACAGAGGGTGTATTACTAAGTCGCGTGCTATGGAGTCGCGTGAATGTCGTTAAAGCGGACTATAATCTACCCATGGTAGATGGAAAGAGCACATACAAGTGCACGTCTTGCACAAAACGTGGTATCCACAGCGACGACGCCGTGGCAGCTCATGACAGCGGAGGTGCGACAGCTACGGTTACAGCTCCCGATGACAGCAACAAAGACATTGCGGGAAATGGCGAATTGGACCTTTAGGGCATGACACCGTCGCTCGTCAAGATTCTTCAGGAAATAGCAAGAAAACTGTACGTTTGAATGGCCGAAACTACGTGCCTCACGGCAGCGAACAACGCCATTCGCTCTGAAGTCGTCGCTTTACGTCAGCAAGTCGCACCGCAGGACGATTTGAAGTCCGAAAATTGCGCCCTTCGTGTACATTGCTCAACTGAATGAAAACGTGGCCCTGAGTCCGTCCGTGCACCGTCTGCAAGAGGGGAGGTAACCGACTGAAAGCTACGCGTCAGCGGCCACCAACTCTTCAACATTGCCGAAGACCGTCGCCGCTATCGGAGCATGGACTAACTGTTCATCCGCTTCGAAAGAGACCAGACCTACGTCCGTGAGCAAGCCATTTGGTTCCGAAAGTGCGCAGAGTAGTGCGGGTCCCGTGAACTTCGCTGGTGGTGTCGATGTTCCAGGTACTAATCCGGTGTACCAAGGCGTTGAATCTGGTGATGGCTTTACCATGGTAAAGCCGCGGCGTAGGACCAAGGCATCGGTGGGAACGGCGAAGTCCTCGAGCGTAGTGTATGTGCCTCGACAACTCTATGACAGGGCTCTGTTTGTTTCCCGCTTGTCACTCGACACGTCTGTGAAGGACATTGAGGCACTCATCGAGCCTTTTCTGGGATGTAAGATCACCTGCACAAAGCAAAGCCTAGGTTTTCGAGTTATGCGTCTTTCCACCTTGGTACGTCACCGGATCTTTTTGTGGTGCTAAACACGCCTGATGCCTGGCCAAAGGGCTGTATTTTACATAAGTTTTCTTGGGAGGCTAGATGAAACTCGTACCATTATGTCAGCCGTCCCGCATCCCTAACATTATTAAAATTTGTTAACAGAAAACGCGCGGACTCCGTACGAAGTCTCATGAATTCATTGTTAATGTTTTGCACAGTGCTTTGATATTATATGTTTAACTGAGACGTGGCTAAAGAATAGCCTTGTCACTACAGAATACGTTCCGGCAACCTACAATGTGCATTGGCGTGACAGAAACTACGTGAAAAACGGACAGAAGTACGGAGGCGGTGTGCTTGTTGCGATTACCGGTTGCACAAACTCACACAGAAGGTACAAAGTGGAGCTATACGATGAATGTGATTGGGTGGAGCTGCAGACAAAGGATGGTTTTTATTTTCTTATTGGAAATTATTACTCCTCCCATTGTACGAGCATACATCTTTTATTAACCATTTTAACGAAATCCAGGCAAAAATTGACTTTAGTAAGTTTAGAGTGCATATATTGGATGATTTTAATATTTCGGGTGTAGACTAGGCTTCTGGTGTCGTCACTGTTGTTACCTCAGAAACAACAAGGAAAGCCTTCTTTTTACTTGATTTCAAAAACTTCAATGGTCTCCACCAGTTAAATCCCTTTAAAAATAATGCGGGAATGTGCTTGACCTTTACCTGTCTAGCTCACCTATTGAACCCACCTATCTCGTCGCTCTTCAGAAATTAGTGAGTGTTGACGAGTTCCACCCGCCATTTACCGTCTCTCGTCGGTTGTCCCCACTTATTAATACTAAGAACACGTCTTCAGTCTTCAATTTTCGCAAGGGTGATTATCTGAGTCGGTATGGATGCCTTGCACATTATGACTGGACGACGATTGTGCAAGAACCTTGCGTGCAGTCAGCAGTTCAAAACCTTACTTCGGTTATTCGTCATGCGTTAGACCAGGGGTGGCCAAGCTGTGGCTCGCGAGCCGCATGGGGCTCTTCGCGTGTTAAAGTGCGGCTCGCTGTTTCCCGCCTCCCCCCCTCCCCCGCCTCCCTCCCGGTCACACAAGCACTTCCCCCCCCCCCCCCCCCCAAAAAAAAAAAAAGAAATGGAACGCGTTTTAAATCGGTAGACAGGTTGCGGTTTGGCAGTCTTGTCCTACTGCTACTTTATGTATAGTTAGATTACTTTGACTCGGATACATTGAAGTAGTTCGACTTTAGTTTATTGCTTAAAACAAAAGTTTGCCACCCCCCTCCCCCCCCCCCCCCCCCCCGGTTGCTCTTGCAAGTCTAGTGGTTTTGTTTGCGGCTCTTAGGCCGGGTCAGCCTGGCTACCCCTGCGTTAGACCTATATATTCAGAAAAAAGTCATTCGCTCATCGAAATATCCTTTTTGGTTTTCTTCCGAATTAAAATTGTACTGACAAAAAAAAGCAGCGATGTCTTAAAGAGTATAAGAAATCGGGACTAGAGGTTTCCTACAATAAGTTTGCTATTTACCGTGCCTTGGTAATAAAACTGTACGCGCACGACAAAGCGGTTCTTTTTTAATCTGTTGAACGCAGTCTGACGCGTGATCCCGAGGCATTTCGGTAGTTTACTAAACAGCATGTACGTGAAAAAATAGAGGAATTACTTTGCATGACAATTCCGTTTGTCACTCCTCAAGTCAGAAGGTTGCAGATATCTTTGCAGGTCACTTCAGTTGATGTTTTCCTTGCATTCACCTTCGGTACAACATGGTGATTCGACTATCGGCACTCGTGATAGCCTTCCTTTTTGCGTTATAACTGATTACGAAGTTTTACGAGCGATTGGGGGCCTCAAACCTCAACGGTCCCTGGGTGCTGACTCAGTCTCGCGTTTCATTATCAAGGGTTCTGGGACTCCTATGTTACGGCACATATTCAATTGATCGTTTCAGTCTGGTATTTTCCCGAAGGAATGAAAAGAAGCTATTATAGTTCCGGCATTCAAGGCTGGAGATTGTTGCCTCATGAACAACTACAGGCCTGTGTCTCTACTGTGTGGGTTTTCGAAGGTTTTTAAAATTGTTGTGCAAAAGCGACTTTCTTTTTATTTCCGCCAAAAGATCAATCCTGCGTAGCATTGATTCCTTCAGGGGAGACCAGTTGAAACTAACTTATGCACATTCTTCAATTACTCGTCTCCGGTCGTTTAAGACCAAGGGCAAGTTGATACTGTATACTTTGATATGTCCAAGGCATTCGATACGGTGAATTATGTTTTGCTATTGTCGAAACTGTGGTTGTACGGTTTATGTCCTTTGTATCTTGCTTGGTTTGAATCATACCTTTCTTCGCGTACAAACGCGGTTCAGATTTCGAATATTTTATCTTATCATTTCATCTCAACGTCAGGCGTTCCACAGGGCTAAAATTTGGGCCCTCTCCCTTTCTGATTTTCATAAATTATATTGTTTCCGCTGTCAAGAGTGCTAAGATTCTACTCTTCGCAGACGACATCAAGCTTTATTTCTCGGTGCGTGGCTTAGACGATTGTTTATTACTAAAACAGGATATTGACCGTGTGTCAGTGTGGTGCTCATCTAATCTATTGTTCCTTAAGAAACAAAAAACAAAAGTTATTTCTTTGTTTAGAAAGCGTGACCCGATTGTTTTTAATATACGCCACCGAATGCGACAATGATTCAGCGCGTGACCACCATGCGTGACCTTGGCGTTACCGTTGATAGCCGTTTTACATTCAAAGAACACGTCACTTCAATTGTGGGTACTTCCCTACGTGTACCGTGGCTGATTTGACGTATGACGCGGGAGTTTTTTAGTTACGGATGTTTAGTTCATTTGCTTTGTTCCTTGGTTCTTTTGCTTTGTTCCTTGGTTCAGGGTGGAAAATGAAGATAAACTAAAAAAAAAAAAAACAGTGTATGCAAGGTTAACAAACGACACTAAAAACATTTTGTTGTTCGATTATGATTTTGATGGCACGCCCTTGGCGCGCGTCAGTAACTTCAAGTACCGGGGGTTTACTATAACTGGAGACCTGAACTGGAATATGCACATAAATAACATCTGTTGCTCAGCTGAAAGAAGGCTGTGGTCACTACGACGTAAACTAAAGGGCGCCTCATCGGAAGCTAAATTAGCTGCATATTTAACCCTAGTGCGCCCCGTTCTGGAATATGCCAGCGTAGTGTGGGACCCGTTCAGAAACTACCAAATAGACAGGATGGAAAGAATTCAGAGGGGCAGCCAGGTTTATATTGTCAAAATACAGGAAGACGGACTCAGTCACTGATATGCTAAAACAGCTAAACTTACAGCGCCTCGAACAACGCCGAAAAATAGCTAGACTGAAATGCCTTTATTCAATGCACCGGAACTGATTCAACTTTGACGTCCAACAATACATAAAACCAAGATCATCTCGCTCAGTTCGAAGCAGCCATCTGGATCAGAAAACTCCAATAATGGCACGTATATATGCATTCAAATATTCATTTTTTCCTCGAACTATGGAAGATTGGAACTCTCTTCCTCATAAAATAGTGAACATGGACTCATTGAATAGCTTTCAAAATAACGTACTCGCTTATCTTGCGTCCTCCAGTGGTCATAATATACTGACTGTTATTATTTTGTTACATATTATGCCTGTGTGTTTTTGTATGTACGCCTGTGTTTTTGTATACGGGCGTGTGCAATGGCCACGACATCGGCCACATATGATTTTATTTTGTACCATCCTGTATCGGCCTTCGGGCTAGCAGTATAAATAAATAAATAAATAAACTTAAATTCAGTTCCATAGTGTGGAACTGAATTCTGTGAATTACTGCAGCGAAATTGAAGAGTTCAGGAGCGTCTGGTTCGAATTGCATACGGTAGATACTTTAATCGTCGTTGTTATTATACTTACGAATCACTGCTTAAATATCTTAACTTACGAGACCTAAGTAAACGGCGTACTATTCGTGATTTGTCGTTTTCACATAATGTCATCTGTGGTAGAATTAATAGTTTTTCACTCTTATCATCTGTGTACTTTAATGTACCATTTCGTACTAGTAGATTTCTTATGCAATTTTACCCAAATACACCTAACCATGCCTCGCCAATGTCTAGGATACGGCACCTTCATAACAAGCTTTCTGCTCCTGATCTTGACATCTACGCAGATACGTTCTTAAAAATGGTGAAGCATTGATAAAGTGTGAAACTTTGTTTGCGTTTCTAGCATTGTGTTTTCTTTTGAGTTTAGCGCTTTGTGTTAACTGTGGCGTCTTGGTATATGTGTATATTTCGTTTGTTCATTCTGTGGCTAGTATTGATTAACCTGTGCCTCAACCTGTGCCTCAACAGACAGATGCATCTTTAATGTGATGGTTATTTTGTTTATAGTGTACCAATAAGTAGGCCTTCGTGGCCTTTTCTGTACACTACCAGAAAATAAAGTATTATTATTATTGATTGATTATTGAAGTATTATTATTATTGAAAAAGAAGAAGAAGCAACGGGTTTAAGATGTTCGTTGGCCTCACTCCAAGAATTTAAACAAGAAACCCAAACCCACAATTCTTTATCTGACTTATGAGGGCTGTCCTCAGCGGCGATTCTTCGCGAGCCCGAGGTGAGGGTCCCTTTTGTGGCCTGTGCTTGCCTCACTCCGACATCATTGAAGGTTTTATCAATCACCACTATGCCTAACCGCCGATCATCTTGCTTATAACACGCCTACATCTTCACAACGAGCCCAAGACCTCGACACGGCCGCTCCCATCGGCATTTCTGTGGCTTCGTGTGCTGCGTCTTGCCGGCAACACCTGGTCACTACTGGCATCCGAACAACACCATCGGTGTCGTCTGGATCTGGTGTGGTGTTGTTCGTGCGCTACAGCTTTCACGGTTTCCTCAGTGCCGGGCCCGAGTACATCATCGCTCAAGAGCCACCATCAGCCCAAAACTAACGTAGCCTTAGCCAACTGATACCTTTTATTTTACGGGTGAGCCTGGATCTATACATTCTGCTTTCCTTTTGTTTAGTCATAACCTCGGTGGCAATAACTTTCCTCATTTTTCGTCAACTGAAATCGACTATCATGGCTACTTCTGAACTCTGTGCACTATGCTCAGACTCCATGCCAAATGAGGGCCGCTACCTGAAGTGCGATGAATGCGCCAAGGTCTACCACCTAGGGAAAAAGTGCTCAGGTATCTCTGAAAGCACATTTAAGGGAATGAGCGCATCGAAGGTAGACAAATGGCGCTGCCCTGCATGCCGCGGAAGGCAATGAAAGGCTAACTTGGAAAGCCTTGATATTCCATCCACTCCAACCAACACTAGTGCCGTCTCAGCACAGCTCACAGAAGTTAATGAGAAACTAGACCTACTTCTTTCTTGGAAAGACTCAGTTGGCGCTCTTCATGAGCTACTCCCGAAGGTCGATACTCTGCTACTTTTGACGCAGACTGTAGATACTTTGAGAGTTAACCTGAGTGAGATACACAAGTCCCTGAATTTCTTTTCATCAGAATACGACTCTCTCGTGGAGTCATCCAAATCTCACGACAACGTCATCAAGAAACTTCAAACCGAAATGAGTACATTGCGTTCTGTCTTGGCAGAGCAAGCAAAGGAAATTCAACAGCTCAAGTCCAACCAGAATGACACAGATCAAACCAATCGCCTCCCGAACTTGGAGATACATGGGATTCCATTCAAGTCGAATGAGAAAGTTGCAGATATTATGACTGACCTGGCAGGAAAGTTGAAGATAGATTTCCAACCTGCACATATGATGTCTGCTCAACGTCTGCCGGCCAGAACAGGATCAATACCTCCAATCCTGATTCGTTTCTCCTCAG
Organism: Ixodes scapularis; assembly: GCF_016920785.2. Classification (NCBI taxonomy): domain Eukaryota; kingdom Metazoa; phylum Arthropoda; class Arachnida; order Ixodida; family Ixodidae; genus Ixodes; species Ixodes scapularis. The sequence goes on along the minus strand of NW_024609868.1, from coordinate 161,061,309 downwards.
TCCCGTTAAAAGAAACTTGGATGTCCACTCGGGGAAGCTTAAGATCCATCCCCCTTGAGGATTCCCATCCTCGAATATACTTCAACGACAATCTTACTGACGCTAATAGGAAGCTCTTCTGGGTGGCACGCACAAGAGGAAAGGAGAAAGGCTTCAAATACATATAGACTCGGCATGGCAAAATTTATGCAAAACAAAATCAAAGCTCAACAGTCCTTCGCATCGCTGACAGCGATGCACTGGATCTAATCAACTAGGTTTTGATGACTAGTTTCTTTCAGCTAAAAGACCTTCAATCTTGCTTAGAAATCTTCAACCCTAACTCAAGTTGTTCCTTCAATTTATTTCATGTAAATATCCGAAGCATTAATAAGCACTGGGATGAATTTCTTATCGCTGTTAAGTCCGTACTTCCCATAGCTGACGTCTTCGTCCTCACGGAAGTTAATATTCACAGCAAAAATGTAAACCAATTCTCCTTGCCTTGTTTGAAAAGCATATTCTACACACGAGACAAGAAACGCGGTGTTCTTAAAAAACGCGTTGTTTTCTTCGGATGTACAGTTATCGTTCAACTCAGCGGAGACAATAGCACTGCGTATCTTTACTTCTGTCTTTGAAATCTACTTACTTGCTTTTTGTAGACCGCCTTCTGGAAAAATTTCCGAATTTATCTCTGACCTGCATAAAGGCCTACAAACTTTGCCGAATCATGCATCGCTCTGCCTTGTAGGCGATTTTGACATCGACCTTTTGAAACCTTCCAAATCTTTGGTTTGTGAATATCTTACGCTTTTGGCCGATCACGGTATTGAACCTCTGATACTTGCACCCACAAGGGAAGACATCTTGGGAGACAAGTTAGTGATTTCGGCAATTGACCATATCAATGTAAGATCTTCATCCACTACAACTAATGCGGCAGTTATATCACATAAACTAGCGGACCATTACTTTGTAGCCTGCCACTTGGAATTTTCAGTTTGCGCTTCAGAACCAATCCCCAAAAAGCTTCGTCGTCTTGAACTTGTAGATAAAAAAAAATTCGATCACTTAATATCTACTCATGATTGGTATACCTTTCAACGATCTGTAGCTCAATCTGACATCTACTCATCATTTGTGCTACTAATCAAGGAGTTCTCGCAAGCTTCAAAAAGGGTTGTTATGCTAAAGCAAAGGAAAACAAATATCCGCTGGCTAAATACCGAAATACTATCTGCTATAAAACTTAAGGAATTGGCCTGGAAAAGATGTCGCCGCTCGCCTCATAACACCAGCCTACGTGATGACTTCAGAACATTACGGAACAGAGTGAGTGCGCTTATTAGATCTGCGAAGCGGCTCTATTTTCAGAAGCAATTCACTGACTCTCGATCCAACTCAATTAAAACCTGGTCTTTAATTAACGAATTGCGCGGAGCTACATCGCCTCTTTTAAAAGCAAACAATTTCAATGGGGTTTTTGGACATAGTGCGCAAGCTACGGCCAATATCTTTAACAACTTCTTCGCCTTCTTCTCGGCCAGAGCACGCTCAAATGCCACACCGTCATCTTTTCCAAATTCGAATTCAACTTCCGCATTTCTCCCTAAAATGTCCATTAATGATTTGGAGTCGATCATATTAGGGCTCAAACCTAATAAAGCTCCAGGTCACGATAATATATGTCTTATTGATCTTCGCAGAAATTTAAGGTACATACAGGCAGACTTGTACGTAATCCGTTACAAGTAACGAAATTACTTGTAATCCCTTACATTTATCAGTAATTTAGTAACGGAATAATTACATATTTTCTAAAGTAATTTTAAAGTAATTCCCTTACATTTTTGACGTAACGAATTCCTTGTAATCCGTTACATTTTCTTTTGGCAAAACCATTCTGAATAAAGTTTTTTTTTTTTTTTTTTTTTGTAAAGTCGAGCGCAGTGACACTGTCACGCGAATCGACCAGCGCAAAGAGAGGCTTGGCACTCTTCAGTTCCGCAAAGCCTTTTTTTGCAACACCAAGCCTCTGAATCTATCATTTTTTTAGACCCTAACATCAATATCGAAAAATCTAAATAAACAATTCACGAAAAAAAAAGGGGGGGGGGGCAAGTTATTTCAGCTTTTTTTTAGTCCCTTTGTTTTTTATTTGCGATTGAAGACGGGGAGAGGTCGACACGAAGTGATTGTGCGCCTCTTCGAGACGCTCGAGGCGGTAAGTGCACTGAAAAGAATTAAAAACGTCCTTCTCGGATATAGCGACTACGACCATTTTCATAATGTCACAACAGGAGACAACGCTCCGTCTACCCTACCCTTTTTGTGAGTCAGCTTTTTGCGAGCATTTAGAAAATGCTAATAGTCTTCCTTTCTTCTTCCTGTTTTGCCCTAGCAGGACGCATCTTATCTCAAGCAGATATTTGAACAAATAAAACATAATGTTGGCTGATGTAGACTTGATATTCTGGGCTTGAGGAGAGAGTGAAACTCGTGAGTGGGGCCATAGCGTGGCTTACTTAGTACTCTACACGAAGGCTCCCTAACTCTACCCTTTGCTGCCCGTGGCATCAGCGGACGTCAATCTGGAGAACACCGGAGTAAACTGCAGTCGGTTCGTGCTCCGTGCGTTTTTGAACCGCACCAAGAAAGGTACACACGGCGAACGTGCGTTTTCGTTTTCCTTTTTTAACCGACGTTCTAATTAATTGATTTTATGAGTTTCCTTCTTTTTCTTTTATTACTTATATTTATATACTGGAAACTTGTTTTTATTCTCCAACGTCTCAACCCAGGTTCGACCTGTTCAGAACCAAAGGAAGAAGAATATCGAGCCAAACCTTATTTATTATTTAATTATCACCTTACTGTTACAACTATGTTTTGCTATTGATGACTTCTACAGCTTGGCGATTTAGAGAATGGAGAATTTTAGTAGATCCGTCCGATACTCCGATAACGATATCCGATACTTCGCCGCCGTCTTTGCGTATGCATCATATCATTATCGGGTACCGTTATCGCGGGTATGGGAGGTATCTGAAGAATCTACTAAATCTCTCGATTAGCAGGCAACGGCTGCAACGACGAAGCTTTGCTCTACATTCGAGGTAAATAGTACTTCCCTTGCTTCGCTGAAAAAAGCTCAATGCAGAGCATGAAGCATTCGTGAGGAACAATAGGGCACTCCCATCCAGTGCCTCAGCTCGAATGGTGTTCAGCGTAGCAGTCGACATATTCAGTAAGAGATAATGCAAAATGTCTGATGAGGCATTCGAGAGCCAGCTGTTGCTCAAAATACTCATGGTCATTAAATGGAACAAGTGGCAAGAATAAGAACTTGAATAACCCTCTTCCCTTTGTTTCTCACTTGAGGGCAATAATGTTAAAAGTAACGCCACGAAAGTAACGGATTACTTTTTGGGGTAACGGTCAGTTACTTTCATGGGAGAGTAATTGTAATTGTAATAAATTACAATTTCGCCTTGAGTAATTGTAAATGTAATTCCTTACTATTTTTCAGTAACGTGTACAAGTCTGCATACAGGATACACTTCTTCTTATGTTTAACGAAATAATCGAGACTGGGTCTATTCCAAATGAAATGAAAACTGCCATTGTAAAACCGCTTTACAGGGGAGGGCAACGAGATAAAGTAGAAAACTATCGACCAATATCTATTCTATCATGCCTAGTTCAAATATTGGAAAAATTCATTTATAGAACTATGGCTTCTTTCGTTGATAAATATAACATAATAGCTTCTTCTCAATATGGTTTTATTCCAGGACGGGGTACACAAGCACTGCTCGAAACACTCTCTGACAACCTAAATTTAGGTTTTGAACACAAACTGTTTAGCTGTGCATGCTTCCTCGACGTTGCGAAGGCGTTCGACACTGTGAGCCATGCGATTTTGGTACAAAAACTTTCTTCTGTTGGTTTCCGGGGACCTTTCCTGTGTCTATTACAAAATTTTCTGCAAAATCGATCCCAAGTGGTTTCGATCGACGGTGTATACAGTGCCAAAGTTTTCTTAAAAGCGGGTGTTTCTCAAGGTTCAGTTCTTTCTCGTCTTCTATTTAATATATATGTGAATGATATGTCTAGCATGATATCAAACTGTACCCTTTTTCAATATGCTGATGATACACTCCTACTAACGAGTCATCGGTCTTATCATACAGCAATACGAATGCTTCAGGAATGTACACATAAACTTATGGAATGGTTTGAAATTAATCTTATAAACATAAATATCTCCAAAACAAAGCTTGTCTGCTTTCGCAATCCTTTAAAAGTTGTGGTTCTAAATATTCCTTTTCTTCTTCACACATCACACTGTGTAGGATGTCATTGCAGTCCAATTCCTTACTCAGAGACGGTAAAATACTTAGGCATCCACTTTGATTCGGACCTTTCATGGAATTCCCATCTGACAATAGTATGTTCAAAATTAAGAAGCGTCCTATGCTTACTCTACAAGATTAAGACGTTTTTACCATTCGGAATTCGCAAGCTCTTAGCCTACTCTTTAGGATATAGTATGCTTCGGTATGGCATTACAGTTTTCGGCCAATGTTCTGGATTATGGCATAAGAAAGTAAATAATATCTTAAAAAGTATTGTACGAGAGGTTAGTAACAAACCTTCAACCTCAAACGTGAATCTTTTTCAGGCCTTATCTATGCCCACCTTCGAATCACTGTTTTTGGAATCAGTTATACTAAGTCACTATTGGACAAAGGATTTTAAAGCACCTCGACCTAATTCACGAGAACTGAGAACGGTTTCACGGTTTCTTGTTCCAGTATATTACACCCGCTATGGCAAGAACCTGCGATCTTTTTATGACCCTCAGATATTCAATTCTTTACCTTCCGAATTCTTCGACTTCAAATCCAAAAAGAAACTCAAAAAAGCGCTTCGCCATCTTTTATCTACCAACGAGGCCCTGTAATCCGTCACAATTTTATTTCACAATTCCTTTTCAGTTCTATAAAGAATGTTGAACACCAGATTTTATTATTTTTATTTTATTTGGTTTATGTTTGAGCAAATCAACACGACTTACAACACCCAGTCTTTCTGCTTCAAGAGCCACAACACCAAGAACATAACATCTATCAAGACCTTCTTCAATGGTGACAATGACCGACTTGCGTGTTTGTGCATATGTGTAGGTGTGTGTATACGTGTTTTCCCTTGAGTCTAAGTGTAATAAGTGTCACAAATCTTATTGGAACTGACTCAAACTTTTTTTTTAGTACGTGCCATAGTCATTTTTGAGGCCACTACAGATAGGTTCAGTCATACATCCCTGGATGGCTTTGACGAACCTGACTTGTGACGTGGACATGCTAGTTTTATAAAATAAATTTATTATTATTATTATTATTATTATTATATTATTATTATTATTATTATAAATGAACGAAAGATTTACCAATATACCGACGATACCCTCCTTGTCGCACGTCGTGGTGATTACTCTGGTTTGATCAACTAACTCCAAGCCAACGCCACATATCTAATGGATTGGTTTACGGACAACCTTCTAGACATTAACAGTTATAGAACAAAACTGGTTTATTTCCGCAACACTCTTAAAAAACATCATGCTAACGTAGTTTTTTCTCCACCCATTAGACTGCAACCCGTGTAAGTCTGTATCTATCGAGTCAGTTGACTGTCAAATACATGGGCGTTTATTTTATTTCTGATATGTCTAGGAACACACACATGTATTACCTATAGAGTAAAGTACAATACATAGCCTGTATGCTCTATAACATTTAAGTATTTCTGCATGTCAGTGTTCGATTGCTAATTGTTCACGCGCTTGCTTACAGCGTAGTTCATTACGGCGTAACGGTGCCCGGCAACTGTTCAAATCGGTAACAAGGAAAAATTATTATTTTACTTAAGGGCACACACTCTAGTGTTGCATATAGTAAAGATGTGTGCACCTGTGATGATATCTTTTGAAGTCTTAAACTACCGAATCTTCGTTCTTTTTTTATCCCAATTGTCGCGCTTCTTTACTTTTGTAACAGTAACTTCAAAGCACCAGTGATTCCATCTCGCACATTGCGACGTTCCTCTCGTTTTGAAGAGAAGCACTGTTCGTCCCCATATGGTAAATCTGCACGAGAGTGCTATGTCCCCTTTTTGTTCAACGCCTTTCCGAACTCTATCTACCATATCACATCATGGAACACGCTTGAAAAAGAACTCGTGTATGAACTTGGACACTAGCTAACTGCCTTTTCAAAATGCGCGAGTGAACTGTTGGTGAGGTGCTAGTTGTGTGCTAATTTGATCTTTCTATTTTTGGCATCTTGTGTCAATTTTACTCTAACTTTGTACCGAGACAGACACATATATTTTTTATTGGGATGACGTCACACAAGCCTTTATTGACTTTGATGTGACCGTATTCACCTCCTACTTCTCTAGTCTTAATAGGTAAATACATATTAGTAATATTATATGATAGTAGAAGTGGCTGGGTTCAGGCGTTTCTTTCAATCACGTTGTATTTTATCCTAAAACCCCGCTCTGATGCGCCAAAATTTTCCTGCTGCGTTGTGTGATGAGAAACTAGACCTCGCCTCCCAAAAGGTACAAGGAGAGCATCCCCATCGTGGCTTCTAGTCTGCCGCCCTAAAAATCCCAACTGTGGTGCTCTGGTACCAGAATAAGGTCTCCAAGCACAACTCGCTTCAAAGTCAGCGGTCTTCATCCATACCCGCTTATGAGCTACTGCGAACATCGGTGACCTGGCCCAACACCAACCCTAGGCCTTTCAATGATCATCCCTTCATTGCCGGTAACCGACCACCACCACCAGATCACTGCGAATACCTATTTTCTCGGTGACCGTTCAAGGTGTGCACATTTTGTCGGTGTTGCTCTTTTAGGGTTGCTTACGTTTCTTTGGTATATTTCCCTATGTTCATATCAACCTATGACCATGTCTCTTCTTCGTGATGCCTGCGTAAAATCCATTTCCCAAAACGACCGTCACATAACGTGCTCAGTTTGCGCGAAGGATTACCGTCTGGGGAAAACGTATTCTGGCATCGCCGAATCCATGTTTCCTGCCCTGAGCCCCCACAGAAAAGGAAAATGGAGGTGTAAAGCTTGCCGCTCTAAGAGCAATCTTTCTGTTATAGATGCTAGTCGACGCGAGTTTTGACGGGATTCCGGTGAACAGAAAAAAAAAAGAGGACCAACTGGCGCTGACGTACCATTCACGGGCTCCCGCTTTCAGAGATCCCAATCACTGGCACAAGGTATAATCCACCAATAATTCTGGTCTCAATCAATGCAGTTCGTCACAAGGAACAAGTGCACACCATCATCCAGTGGGTGAGTAAATTTTCCTCGGGAATATCACCTCTCGAAGTTCCCAAGCGGCGGCCGCCACGCTGAGCCTAACCAGAGGCCCTATGTTGCGCCTTTTGGACTCCCACGGCGGCTAGGAAGAAGGAAGTAACGTCAACAACACAGCAAACGCAGATTGGATGTTGATTGGTGAGAGTCGTTGATGACAAATCTCCGCAGAAGAAAACAAAGCTCACTTTTTTTTTTTCTTCTGCGGAAATTCGTCATCAGCCGCTCGCACCAATCAACATCCAATCTGCGTTTGCTGCGTTGTTGACGTCACTTCCTTCTCCCTAGTCAGCGTGGGAGTTCAAAAGGAGCAATATATGGCCCCAGGTACGCAGCATTTTACCCGGTGCTTCTGCGGTAGGCTTATCCGCGTGGGCCTTCACCCCACGCCGCCTCCGGCTCACGATCCGAGCATGACAACGGCCATGAAGGCCAGCGATGCTACGGCCACCACCCTCCAAGATGACCAAACCGAACGAGACGAATGGGTAGAAATACGCAGGCGAAGATCCAAAAAGGTCAAGCCACAAAATACCGAGGTCACAATCTCAGGCTCTCGACCGACGCCGCAGAGGGCCCTAACTAGACAACCAAGACTTCCTCCGTTCCCTCGAGACGATTTTAAGATTATTATTCTCCCTCGAGAAGCCTTGAATTTTGCAAACCTCGAGACCACCTCTCTCGCGCCATCGCCTCCACCTCTCTCGCGCCATCGCGGAGAAAACTCAGCAACATACCCGCGACCGACCAAACTCAACAAAATTCCGAGTCCGCATGGAGAGAATACGAAATATCGCCATCGCAAGCACCCCGAGTGAAGACCTTGCCCGACACATCAGAGACATTCCAACCCTGCGTTTTGGTGACAACGAATGTGAAGTTACCGCGTGTATTGCCGCCCCCGATCACTCGGCTCGCGGCTTGGTGCGCGGCACTCCGCCCGGCACCACTGGCCAAGAACTAATCGACAATCTCTACTCGCCGGGCTATGAGATTGTTTCAGCCCGTATGATCGGAAAAACATCGACAGCACTTATTACTTTCACCGGCAAGCAACTACCGAAATACGTCATCTTCGAGCACGTAGCACTTCCATGCAGTTTGTATCTACCTACCCGTCACGCCTGCTACATATGCTACGAGATCTGTCATTGCGCCGATGTGTGCCCAAATCCGGTGAAGTGCGGCGTTTCCAACCCTACGAAAGGCCACGAGTGTACGCCCTGATGTGCTCTCCGCACAGGCGCCCACCCTACGGGCTCCAAGGAGTGCCCTAAAAAGCTGGCTAACCGCCCACCAATACCTGTCTCGAACCACGACCCAGGACGCAAGGACAGTCGCGTCAACTCCTTGTCACGATCCGCTCCAGAGGGCCACAAAGTAAATGGCCAAGGTAACGGTCTTCCTTGAGATCAAGGTCCGATTACAGGTTACGATCAATCAACCCACAATGCGACAAGGCACTAGCGGCACTCCGTCAGCCACCAGGAAACAAAACGTTGAGCTGGGCAGTGCGGCTATTCCCACAAAACAACCAAAATAAGCAGACCACTCACTCTTCGCCTATTATCTGCGCGCCGGATGTAAGTCAGAAGCTAACCGAAATTTCAAACCAGTTAAAGGAACTAAGGGCTGAGAAGCAACAACTTAAAGAGTAGAGTCGTTAACTGAGAGAGGAGAACAGGCAGCTCAATTCAATTCAATTCATTTTATTTACTCTCACAATACAAAATGGGCGATGAAGGCAGGAGAAAAAGCTGCAGAATTGCAGCTTGACGAAGCCCCGGCCCTGCCTTTTACGGGCAGATCGGTCAGCATGATACAATTACATCATTTGAAACAAAGAAAGAAAAAAAAACATTTATGCACCACACCGAGAATTATGTTATGAGGAGGATAATATTTCACGCAATCATTTTCAATGCCGACACCTTGTTCTTTGAAAAAATTCAATACTGTTGGAAGTGTACGCTGAATCATCTGAAGCCCGTAATTAGCTCTTGGACGTGGTACTCTCAAGGTTCCGGCGCTGCGGATATCGTATGCAATATTTTTGTTAGATGATTTGGAAATTTGCCGTTATGGATAATTAGGAAATTTAAGTGATGCCATATACATAGTTGCTACCTTATATTTAAAATATTCTTTGATTTTAATTACTTAATGTTTACAAAGAAGAGGTTCAGTATGCCCGCAATACGACTCATTAGTTACTATGCGAATTGTTTTTTTCTGCAGCAAAAACAATTTATTAACGTTAGTACCTGTCGTAGTTCCCCAAACTAGATGACAGTATGATAAACGAGAATTAAATCATGCATTGTAAACTAAAAGTTTTACACGAGCTGGTAATATATAGCAATGCTTATATAGACTACTCTAAACACTCCTCACACCCTCAAAATCCTCGCCACCCCAGACCCCTCCCAGATCATACCCGCAATTAAACGACAACCGAGAAAAAAAACACCCTCCCCAGTGTCAGCTTCCGATGAAGTGGCTGTGATCCCGAACCCACTGCCCTTCTCCCTCCCCCCGCCCTAGCTAAAAGAAACAGGACTAGGAGTAGAACTCGTACAATCACAACAACAAATGCAGCAGCAATAAGTCATTCAGATCCAGCAGCCAATGCAACTATCCCAACAGCAGTCCCAACAACAGCTGCAAGAAATGCAATAGGCCCTCCAGCACCTTCATACTCTCATTACGGCTGAAGATACCGACCACGCAAACCGCAAAAAAAGCAAAACTAGTACCCCACCTAGAATCACCCTCCCTTCCTCCTCATATACCCGGTCATGATGAATAATCAGGCCCAACAAAATTGCCACAACCTGACCATTTGACAATGGAATTGTCGCATGTACGACCAAAAACATGAATCTCTTCGTCAATACATATGCGAGTCTGAAACCCCCTTGATGTCATAGCAATTCAAGAAACCGGATCGGTCCCATCCCAATCCGGCTACAACCGTCATACACCCTCCGTCGATAGTAGAGTCGCCCCACTCACTGCCAAATCACTCACCATTGTTCTGCACCAAATTGACGTAACATCGACCATAACGTTATCGAGATCCTGCCTGCAAAGAGGGTCAGGTGAGTATTTTCGTGCTTAATGTCTACAGTCCACCATGTAGACGAAAGGAGAATTTTGCCTACCTGCTCCCCGCGACTTTAAAGCTAGCCAAGCAGAACGGGGTCGTCGTCCTGGGCGACTTTAACGCGGCACACCCAGCTTGGGATATGGCAAGGCGACTGTGAAAGGAAATAAATAAATTGTGGGAGCTCATCCAACAACAGGGCCTCACAGTTCACACAAACCCTGCCTCCTGTCTCTCGCGTGACACGTCTGTCGCGTGACACGTGTCCCGATTTGACAATGACCAAGAGGCTCGCAGACGCTGAATGGTGCAATACCGAGGAGACGCTCGGAAGTGACCACTGCATTCTCATCACTACGGTCCCCCTCATTCGCAAGAACTCCTACATCAAGAAGACACGGCTCGTTAATTGGGACGAGTTTCGCAAGCAAAGAAAAACCACTTCCACTTCGGAGATCACTTCCTTCGACGAAAGAGTGAGCACTCTTCAACATGGTGTCTCCGCTTATGCCAAAGATATCGTGTTAACCGACGAACGACAAGCCGTCGACCCCCACTTACTCCACCTGTGGGAAGCTCCACGAAGCTTGATCAAGTGATGGCGTCGGCAGAGACACAGCAGGACACTCAAGATTCGCATAGCAAGGTTCAAAGAGGAGGCCGCTCATTACGCTGTGGACCTGATGCAACAGAACTGGCAAGAGTTCTGCAACAGCCTTCAGGGCACCCTGGACACCGCTAAAACCTGGTCCCTGCTGCGCCACCTGCTTGACCCCACCAAGAGCAAGTCAGCCACCCGGCATATCATCACAAAACTCCTACGTCAATATTCGGGGACAAACAAGGACATTCTCGACGCTCTGCGGGACAAGTGCATAGGGCAACAACATCCGCCCCCTCAGCCCGTAGAATACCGTGGTGCCCCCAGTGCGGATTATGATAATCCCATCACTTTGGCCGAAAAGAATCAAGCCATTCAGGCTCTTACTCAGAATACCGCCCCCGGTGCGGACAAGATTACAAATCGTATCATTCGAAACCTAGACGACCCTTCCATCCAAGCCCTCACCAATTTCTTTAATCAGCATCGGGAGGAAGTCACATTACCGGCAGCGGGAAAAATGCCGAAATAGTCCTGAACCCCAAGACCGGAAAACCACCCAAATCAGAGAACCTGAGGCCCATAGCTCTCACTGCATGTATCGGAAAGCTATTCGAGCACGTGATACTCAACCGCTTCCAGCCATACATTAACAACAACAACCTCTCACCACCGACAATCTTCGGCTTTCGTCCGCACCTCAGTACGCAAGACATCTTCATCCAACTACATGAGCATATCAATCAACAAGTCTCCGCTCACAGCACTAGAGCCATCCTGGCGCTGGATCTGAAGGGGCCATTCGACAATGTGAGTCACAGCATCATACTTACCAATCTAAGTGATCTAAACTGTGGTCAACGCACCTTTGCTTATATTCAAGCATTTTTACAAAACCGCACCACCCCGATCGGCATTGGCGACCCTTCGGACCCAACCTCTCCCCACTCCCAACAGGGGAACGCCGCAAGGAGTGGTTCTGTAGCTCCCTGCCCATCTCGCGGAAATAGAGGGTGTCTATCATGCCCTCTACGCCGATGATATTACTATTTGGGCCACCTCCGGCTCCGAGCTGGAGATCCAAGATGCCTTACAGCGCGCGACCGATGTGGTTCAACGGTATGCACGTGGTGGTGGTCCTCAATGTGCGCCTGAAAAGTCGCAACTGCTCATTGTAAAGAAGAAATGCCGGAACGTTCCCTATGACCCGCCACAGCTTACTCACACTCGAGAATCAAGTCATTCCGCAAGTGACGCGCAGTAGGAATCTCGGCCTCTTTCCCCAACAAGACGGCGGAGGATCACCATGCGCTTCAACGTCTCACGCATACCACGAATCAAATCCTTCGCATGATGGGACGACACGACCTGAAATAGGAAGACTCTACCCGTCTCATACAGCCACTCATCATTAGCCGTGTAACCTACTCTGTCCTTTATCTGACCCTCAAGCCTCGGGAACAAGAAAAACTCGAAGTACTAATTCGCCGGTCTTATAAACAAGCCCTCGGTCTTATAAACAAGCCCTCGGTCTTCCACCGGGCAACTCGACGCCGCGGCTCCTGTCTCTCGGCATTCACAATACCGTCGAAGAGCACATTGAAGCGCACGTCATAAGTCAACGCGAACGTCTCAAGCTCACATCGGCAAGTAGGCAGGTTCTAGCTCGTCTGGGCTATCCGATTCAAACCTTGGGCCACAATGAAACGATTACCCTAACTGCTGCTCATCGCACCAAAATGTCTGCTGCCCCAATACCCAAAAACATGCACCCCGAGTTAATCAGGGGAGACAACAGACTCGCGCCCACGCTCTTCAGAAGAAACATCAATATACCCGCCACGTCACATGCACAGACGCCGCCAGTTACCCGGGTCGACTGGCCATGGCAGTCAGCGTAATCGACGAACAGATGCGGGAAGTGACCACCGCGACCTTTCCTACCTACCTCCCCTCTTGAGGGAGAAGAAGCGGCGATATCGCTCGCTATCACGTTTACCCCAGCTATCACACCTCTTTCAATAATTACTGACTCGCAGGCGGCTTGCCGTAGTTTTGGCAACGGTCGCCTCTCCAGACTTGCTCACGGAATTTTAACTAATCACCCCCCTGAACAACTTCCTGCAGTATGCCCGATATGGACGCCGGGGCATAATTCCCTCAGCAGGAACGAACGCGGACACGCGTCAGCCCGAGCTTTAACCCTTTGGGCCCCGCCACCGCAGGAAGACCCTTCCCTGGTCCCTATCCCGATCCCCCTTACCTATCATGACATCCTGCAACATCTCCGATTGAGTCGCTGCACCCTCCCTCCGCCGCACAAAACTTCTAACGAGGGAGGACGCTGTTGGTTGGCGCATGTTAGAAACAAATACTTTCCGCCACCTCAGCCTGTTACATGCCATGTACCCTATAGTATACCCACTAACAAATGTCCCCTGTGCACCGAAAAGTATTCATAATATCAGATCACGTAGGCATGCCCTAGGATTCAAGCTGCTGCCCTCCCCCCCCCCCCCCCCCCCCCCCCCCCCCCCAGTTCCCAACCCAAACGGCCGAGCAGTGGGAAGCTACGCTGTCCAGCTGGAATCCGGACGATCAACGTAATCTGGTCTCGCGGGCCCGAAGCGCAGCGACAGCTACACGGGCCCTGGAATGAGGGCTCCTCTCGCCTCGGGAGAGCTAAACTGATTGTTTATTAAAAGCTATTTCTCTCTATATCTCTCTCTGGGTGAACGAATCCGCACCCATCGCAGCGCAGATTCTGACCATGAACGAGAAGTTAGACTCCCTGCTCGAGCTTCCCGGGAAGGTGAATGAGCTTTTATTACCGAAACCTTGCATAGACCTGAGGAAGGCGTCTGTAGAAGAGGTTCAAATCGCAATCTCTTTCTTGGCGGAGAAGTACGGTAACTGTCTAGCCCAGGTGTCTATCCACGCGACGGACATACATGACCTTCAGGAGGAGGTGGGGGCTCTGAAGACCGCGGTTTCCGACCAGGCAGAGACTATTCAAAGCCTGCAAACGGGGATGAACGGCGCTGAACAACGTAGTCGCCTCCAAGTTATGCAAATTCATGGTTTAAGTATCACACCAGGCGAAGCTTTGCCTTCCGTCTTAGTGGGACTCGCAGGCAATCTCCGAATTGAGGGACACCAACCATCCAACGTTGTCTCCGTTTACAGGTTACAGGGAAAGCGAGCGGTAAACCCACCTATTCTGGTGAAGTTTGTATTCGTCACCGCTAAAGACAGATAAATGTAGGTACGTGGCAAGCTCACTCTATTGTCACGTGACAGCCCACCAGAAAGGTTTTATATCTATGATAGCTTAACGGAGACTAACAAGGAACTTTTCTGGCTAGCTCGTTCTGGTGCACGAGAGCATAGAATTTGTGTGGGAAAAAAATGCAAGAATATTCGCCAGAAAAGAAATAAGCTCTCCCATAGGCGTAGACTACGGGGAGGGGGGGGGGGGGCGGGGGGGGGGGCATCGGGGCTCGTGCCTCCCCCCCCCCCCCCTTGGTGAGATCTGGGGGGAGCACAGCCCCCCCCCACCGGGCCCAGGCCATCCCTTAGCAAAAAGAGGCCGTACTTCAAGCGAAGTTGAAATATATTTAGTACGAATATTCATTTTGTATTTATTCTGTATTATTTTGGCCGCATTCGAAATACGCGCGTAATGTATTCAAAATACATTATAAATATGAATCAAAAAATATTTTAGATATACCAAAAATATTATTCCTTCACACTCAAGAGGCCATTTCTGGATTAAAAACCGGTTACAAAATTTTTTTTTTATTTTCGATTTTGTCAGCAAATGGTGTCCCGGTGGTATTTGAAGGCACTACTAAATACATCTCACAAAGCCACATTAGAAACGAACAGAAAGAGAAACACCATGACGCACTGAAGAGCTCATTCACAGTCCCGTTGACTGCTCTAGAGCCTTATATAGCCTACATATTGAAGGTAATTTCTTCGGTGACCACCTCTGCGCTTATTAAGGTTACAAGTATTCGATCTTCTCCTCGGGAGTCTGTCAAGGGGGAAACAGTGTTTTGAAGTTCGTGGACGATATCTCTTACTAAAAGGCATTGGTACAACTAATAACAATTCGGCACAGTCCCTAAAACAATATCCACACAAACGGCTTATAAAATACATGTTATTGCTTCTCTGCGTAGCACCACTCAGGGCGAAGCGAATCAAGGCAGTTTCTTCACTTTAAAATACTGTAAACGACTTTATTTTCGTGAGGACCTAATTCTCGCAAAGTTGGCGAATCGCCTACAATTCCGAAAAATAGGTCCCGTGAACAATTCCGGCAAAATGTAAAAACATTAAAATCTATATTGCGATCCCAGCGCGTCGCGAAAATTAGAATTTGCGAATTATTCCAAAACTCCAACTTTGACCTAAATCGCGAAATATTGAGCCCGCGAAAAATAAATATTTTACAGTAGTTGTTTTGCCTTTCCTTTTTAGTAGTTGACTATTTAATATGGTAGTTAATGTCACTGTATTAAAGTCACTATTCACATCACGTACAATGGTGAGTATACACGTTCAGTGAACTAACATTGTGCTAACAAAACCACGCCAAACGTATCTGTTCACAGCATCTGCTGAAGCTTTCCAGCATCAGCAAATGTTGTGGTTGTAGTTCCCGAACCCCGTTTGTGATTGGTGTGCAAGGAACTGATCAGGTGTGTTCTTGATAGAAAAAAGGAAACAATAATATAAACTGGGCTGATTTATCAGTGCGATGCTGCGCAATTCAATTGCCAAACTAATCGAATGCATTTAGGCGCTTCAGTGTACTCCATATCTGCTTGAAGTGAACTTCAGAAGGGGAGCTTTTAAATATTTTGGTAGTTTAAGTCAAACTACCAAAGTATTGCAGTCAAAAGGTACTTAGAGTATAACACAACAGAATTTACGATTTTCAGTTATTTTAAGAGTATTCTGCACGTATTCTTGATTGCTCCATTTTTTTAGGGTTGGAATATATTTTGCATGAATTAAATAAATATTTCAAGAAATATATGTGAAAGGTATTTTGTGCCTATTAATTTAGTATTTACATATTTCAAAACGCATGAAGGGAACTTCAAATGTAGTTTAAGTAAAGGTATTTTTAAATGATTTTCGGAAGTATATTTTAGTAACAAAAAGTAACAAAAAAAGAAGTTTATATTTTCGGTATATTTTTCGTGAACTTACAATTATGAATTGTATTTCAAATACACTCAAATTAGAATGTGGTATATTTCAAACGTACTAGTTTTCGCTAAGGGATGATCCTTACCGAGACGCTGTTTACGCGCTATGTAACAAGCTTCTATACTTCGTTTCATACTTAGTATGCAACGCTGCCAAAGCTACTGGCGGGAGCACGTGGCTTTCTTTATGGTTTCGTTCGCGCGAGCACGCGTGCAAATGGTCAACGGGATCAAGCCTTATGCTCGCGCCAGTAGCTTTGACAGCGTTGCACGCGAAGTGTGAAACAGGGTATAGTAGTGGCATGTAAACAAAATAACGCGCACGTTGCCTTAATACACAAAATACATGGGAAATGGGATCCCAGCGTGCTTTCGTTAGCTCCAAACTCCAGTTCCGGTGAAAAGGTAACGCGCAGCACCCCCCCCCCCCCCCGCTCTCCCCCCGGAAAACTTCTCAGCCTGCCCCCTGCCCTCCCCCCCCCCTCTCCCCCCCCCCCCCCCCCCCCCCCCCCCCGGGAAAATGGAAAGTCTACGCCGCTGAGCTCTCCACTTGTACGAATTCAGCAGCGAAGTGACCTGGACCTAATCGTATAGACGGCGTGGCTAGGGTTTTACAGCACGCAAATTTTCTTTCAATTAATGAATCCTTTTCTTCTTCTTCCTCCGAGTCTTTCACAGTTTTTCTCATCAACATTTGCAGTATTCCAAATTACTGGGACGAATTTAAGATAATTGTTGATAAAGTACGTGACCATATTGGTGCAATTCTGTTAACCGAAATAAATGTCAGCGCTCATCATCGGTTTCAGTTTAAACTGAAAACATTTCGCAACTTCTTTTACGATGGTTCAACCACTTGGTGAGGCAGAATTGGTGTGTTTATAAAAAAAAAACGTGGTCCACAACTCAAATTGACATACTATTTAACCATTCGGAAAGCTTAATGTTTAGCGTTATCAACTCTAAACACAGTTTGCTTGCTAGAACACTATAGACCTCCATTGTGGAACTGCACGAACTTGTTAGAGGAGTTAAGACAAAGTCTGGGAAAACTATCTAACGAAGCGCAGTTACTTTTGGTAGGAGATATAAACATTTACTTTTGTCGTTATGTCCGGGTTTCTTAAAAAGTACAGCATAATCTCGCCGCATCAATACGGGTTCGGAGCCGGTCGTGGTACCACTAATCTTCTTGAGACTTTTTCTGACATGCTACACTCGTCCTTCGACAACAACATGCATATGTGTGCCATCTTCATTGATGTTGCTAAAGCATTCGACACCTTTAACCCAACCATCATTTTAGACAAGCCTCATAGGGTGGGCTTTCGCGGTCCGTTCTTTGCTCTTCTAAAACGTCTTCTCACTAATCGTTCCCAAGTTGTATCAATAGACAACGCCCGCAGTTCTCATGCGTCCTTAACCTCCGGAGTTCCACAAGGCTCCATTTTGTCTCCACTATTATTTAACATATTTGTAAACAATATTTCAACAGTAATGACTACTTCCAATATATTGAAATACGCGGATGATACTAATATTTTCACGGCATCTAATATACCAGCGTGCAATAGAAATGCTCCAAGCAGATGTAACTAAAATAATGGACTGGTTCTTATCAAATAAGCTTTGTGTAAATACTTCCAAAACCAAGCTGATATGCTTTCACGACCCATTAAAAAATATAGCTTTGACTTCTCCACTGTTTCTAGATAACTCCAGTTGCTTACGTGATAATTGTAAACCTGTTGAATATGTTGACTCAGTCAAATACTCAGGCCTTAACTTTGGCTGTGATATTTTGTGGAACACTCACATGTCTTATATATGCCAACGACCGAAAACTCTCTTGTTTGCTTTACCATATAAAAGGATTTCTACCATTGTCATTTAAAAAGAGCATTACGCATGCGTTAGCCTACCGTATACTCAGGAAGGGCATCACTGCATTTTTTAGCTGTCCTCAATTGCGGCTTTTAAGAGTTGGTCGTATTTTAAAATGAATCTTGAAAAGTGTCGCACATAACAAAGATTTTCTATCCTGTGACAACTTGTTTGCCTCGCTCGAGTTACCTTGTTTCCACTCTCTATTTCTCCAAACTGTTATCTGGCGACACTTCTGGAGAAGCGAGTTCAAGGTGTCGTCAAGTCCATTTCGTGGTCTGAAATCTGCTCCGCGTTTTCAAACTCCGCGGGTGAGAACTCATTACGGTGAAAGTATTCGTTTATTTTATGTCCTAAAAATCTCTAATGAAGTCCCAGATTCTTTGCTTGTCCTTACTCCAAACAAGACATTCAAAACATTTCTAAGGAGCTCGTTCCGTTACGTGTATAGACAGAGATTTTTGTTGCTTTTAACTCTTAATTATTTTTAGAGCGCAGCTCTTAGGCGCCTTTTTCCGGCTTGAGCGGAGCCGCACTCGCCGTCGGCGTAACCGTGACGACGTTTCGGCATGGTGATGTTTCGGCACTGCGCCAAAACGACCTCGTGACCCCCCTCAGGGGTCCTGAGGGGGGTCACGTGACCTCAAGGGGGTCACGTGACCCCCGTGAGGTCATGAGGGTCACGCGACGTCACAAAGGTCACGTGACCTCACGGTTACGCCTACGGCAACGGCGACGCCGACGCCGCTCGGAGGGAGGAGTAGCAGGCAGGATTAGGAGGCGAGGAGGAGGGAGGGAGGATATACCTTCCCCTCAGTACCCTTCCCTCCTCCTCCTCAAAAGCTGCGCTCTAATTTGGTGTTACAGGGAGTTGTAAACGGCTTTCATTTTTTTTTCTTACATTTCGCACGTGTCATTCTTTTTCTTTTTTTTTTTACTAAAGAATTTAAAGTTTTTTATTTTTATTTTCATTTTTCCTTGTGGTCAGACAAAGTGACGGGCGAATTTATTGTGTGAAGTCAGTCCATTGATCTTATTCATTTTGTTTTTTGCGTGAACACACCCAGCGCGAATTTGCCTGACTCCGCAAGAAACATACCTGTCTACAATCCGAAATTGTTTCATTTAAATTCGAACACGCTTGTCAAGGCGGGTCTTTCGATTTAAAATAAAAAAAAACGTATGCGTATAAATATGTATATATATTGTGGGGAACGGAAAAAAAAGGAGAATGAAGAGGAACGAAATCCGGGTGACGAGCAGACGCGCGGGGCAGTCGAAGCTGAAACACCGCGAGGATTGGTGTTCGTTCTCTTGTCTCCACATTTGGTGCCCAACGTGGGGCTCGACGTCACCGCAGCTACACGACGACGCGACCAAGGTAAATCTATCGCGCTTTGACTAACATCATCGCCCTTTTCACTCGGTCTTTAAAAGTTACGTAATACACGACCGACAACTCGCGCTCGAGACCAGGGATGAAATCCTGCCGGGAGGGCCCTCCGATCAAACAAGACCCACCTACAGTTGGAGATCGACCCGATATTCCGCCGTCGGGGTCAGCTTCTCAGCCAGATATTTCGCACCCCTAGTCGCACGAATTACTGGCAGAGAGGCGCCCTTCCTTGACACCGAGAGACGCCTCCCCTAACACTAACGGTCCGCTGGTAGACACTCTTCAAGACACCCCAGCGGGATCTGCGCTCCGGACACGGATCCCGCTGGGATTCGCGCCGGGAGCGCGGATCCCAGACAGGCAACGGTCCCGAGAGCGAACACAAGCGTCGCTGCGGTCGCCGCGCCCGGATTGGTTGAGGTATACTGTGACGTCAGGGGGAGTAGTCCGCTCCGCGATCTCGCATCGGCTCGCTTCCCAGCACCGGTTTCCTGGTTTGGCGTTGTGTGCCGCAAGCTCTTCGAGAAGCTGGACTTCGTTTACCTGGTGTGCAAGACGTTGGGTTAGGCCGATATTGACGTGCTTCCGTACATTTTATAAGCCTGCTTGTCCCTTTTACCTTTAAAATTGGGTTACAAATCTCGAAAGCTTTCGGTGGATGCAATTCCGCCGATGAACCTCCCCGTCCGTCCACACACGACACAAGGCAATCTTGCGAGGGGTCGTTGAAGCGGTGGCGCAAGTGTTTCAGACGTTGGAATTCTGTTCCTTGCACGTTCATGATTTAAGACAATCTTACATCCCGCTTTCAAGGCCTTTGAAGTGGCATTTATATCATGGGCCTTTGGGTGGTTGGCAAATTAGCTCGCGACCCTGACTCTGCGCTGCCACTCTGCATGCGCTGGTTCGCAGATGTTTTAAAGGCCCTGCGTCTGATGATCTCGAAAGTGCTCGTGGAACAGGGTTGTTTTACATAAATGTAGCTTCTTCGTGAATTAATTATATAGTTTATACACGTATGCAGGCATATTTTTTAGAAGCTGCACAATTATTGGAAATTAGTTTGTATGGTAGCAGCAAAAACGGCCGAATTGCCCCCAGTTGTCTGTATGATATGTATTGAACTGCCAAACTATGCACGGCAATAGTGCCGTAATATGGAATGTTTATACTTTTTCCAGACATTCTTTATTCCAGCCTTGGGTATTCCGAAAATACACCGTTTAGTCGTAATTGTCATTTCCAATTAAAATAGAAACTGCTGCAGGTCCCCAAAAGCTTCCTCAGCCTCCAAACTCCCCACAGCTGGACTCTCTCACAACAGAGGAAAACAGGAGTAAAAGTAAGCATTCGAACGTCTGTCCAGTGGTAGATTCAGCACTATAGCAGCAGAAAATGTGGAACCTGTGAAGGGCGACAGTCTGCGTGAGAAAAGCTTCTGGTATTTTAGCTTCAGGACAATCGATTTAAGTAAAATCTCAATTTTAGGGCTTAATAGGCTAATAACGAGCTAGACACCTTCGCTTACGTTTGTTTTGCATTAGTTTAGGGTTGATATAAACAAGTCCACACATACCACCCGGGTAGTCCATTGAAATACTATCCGAATCCAGCAAAGGTCAAATGCAAGCAATGCATATAATAAATGTCCCTTGTTTGCTTGTTTTTTTACTTTGCCCTGCACTTGGGCTGTCTTACTTGTGATTCTCTCTTCATGGCCCAGACTGTATTTAACATATTGCTCGAGCAGCATGCAGCTTTTCTGCTTCGGCGATCTTGTTTAAAAACAGAGGTACAAAAAATATACGTAACCTGCCAATTCATTCAGACCATCAGCAGCATTTATTGTGCGAGATGTAAATCTATAGTGAGGCTCCTGCAATCGTGGCCATATGTCTTTATTTTCATATACCAGCTGTGATTCATGCGTTGCCTGCCCTGTCAACCATGCTTAAAATGTTGGTTGAAGTTTCGTATGTAGCAACAGGACATACCTCAATAAAGGCACATATAAAAATTTACACTTCCTACGAAAAACACGCCAAAAAAAATTAAATAGAAACGAGCGCGCCATCAGCTAGCGTCGTCACAGCCTCCACAGAGCGAGCGGGCCAAGTCGGGGAAAAATTCTCTCCTCGCCGTGACGTCACCCCGGTTCGCCGCAAGGGGGCACCACGCGAACTTCTCGGGGCTAATAGAGCCGCAGAGAGAGGAGCGGCCGGCAGAGTCCTTCTCTAGCAGCCAAGCACATCTCTGCCAACGCCGTAGCCATCAGGGGATCGCGCATCCGAGTGGACGTTAACACCAGGACCAAAGTGAACGTCTCCCGTTCGTTTTGGTCCTGTCGAAGCTCAGGGTCGAAGCTCAGAGCACCGAACGCCAGAGTCTGATTCCACCGTCCTTCCCGCCAGCCGTCGCGCCGGCCCAAGCTCTCCATTTCGCGCCCTTTCAAAGGTCCTTTGGACCGTACGTCAGTTCCACCACCATCGTACGTAATCTCCACCCGCGTGCGCTGCGGACGCTCGTTGCAGGGTTACCCTTTCAACCCGTGCCTGGAGGAGGCCCAATATAGCGAGATGGAGGAGAAAGTGAGCTCGACTCTGCGCACGCTGGAGGCCGAGCTGAAGGGCCCCTACTTATTTATTTATTTATTCATTTCATAACACCTTGAAGGACCCATTACAGGGCAATACACAAGGGATCGAAAACAAAACGTTTCAATTTAGAAATAGTCATAAAAACTCGTGAGCAGCGACACAAGGAATGAAAAACTAAACATTTCAATATATAAATATAGTTTTTTAAAAAAAAATAGCGCGAAGGTTAAATAGAAACTGACTGTATAAGCGCTAACTCACAACTGTCGTTTTAATAATCTGACAGAAGACGAGAAATAGGTAGTGTTTCCCTCTCGTCTTTCTTTTCGGTATGAAAAAACTCATAAAATGAAATTGTCTTCTTGGGAAGAGGAAGTTACGTTGAAAGAACTGAGAAATAACAATGAAGGAAGAGGAGGGCGTTACGTTAAAAAAGCTGAGAATTAGCAAAAAGGAAGGAAGAGGAAGTTGTCAACAGTAAACCAATGAAACAACCTCAAGTAGGAAAGTTAAGGTACCGAAGTTCTTTTTCAGTTAATGTCACTGTTGGTGCATTGACACACGAGTTCTCCGTCTCTTTTATGGTCATTGCTTCGTATAGTTCTCTTAATATCTTCTCACGGAACCTTCGAAGGACCATTGACTTTGTAAGTATAGGCTCGCAGTGACAGTCTCTTACGTGAACTGCTAGACGCCCCGATGGTGTTGATTTGAGTGACGCAGTGTGTTCACGTAACTGTGATAATCCACGCCAGGCACGCTGCCGGAGTCAAGGTCAGGGACAACATTCGAGATCGAGGACGTAGACCGCACTGACTGGCCCAGTCAGGCATCGTCTTCGTCGTCAGTTTATTTACCACCGCGGTGGCGCCCTCGTGTGTACAGCGCAAGATATCACACCCCTCCCACCCCTAATAATGAAAGTTAGTGGAAACTAAGAGATATAAGAAAAGGTTCGTGAAAATAAATCAAAGTGATTACGGAGAGTAGCGCTGCACAGGCCGACGCACCCTGGTGCCCCGACAGGGAGGTGTGGTGATAGTCGTTTGACGAGGAGACGCTATGCTTTCTGCAGCCCTTGGCTGCTGTTGTTCACCAGCTGGAACCTCTGGGCAGGTGAGTTCAGGCGTATGACAGGAGAGGTCAGGTGCCATAACAAGCTCTGCCGTTTTGGACATGTCAGGACCAGTGCCTGGAATGTCAGGGTCCTTCTCAATGTCTGCAGCTGTTCCAGCATGTCTACTGTGGTCAGACGAAAGTTCTTGGCGAATACTTGATCACTAGGCTGTGCTTGAATCCGAGGTTTCGTTCTTTTGTCACATCTGATTTTCTGCTGAAGCTGCTTCTGCTGCACCATGATGCTCAGGTCAGGTCGAAGCAGGTCCATCGCAGTCTTCATTTTTCGCCCCAGCAGTAACTCGGCGGGGCTGCAACCCGTGACCTCATGTGGCGTCGATCTGTAAGTGATCAACATGCGCGCAATTTGTGTACGAAGGTCCCCCGATCCAGCCTTCTGCAACTTCCCTTTTACAGTCTGAACTGCACGCTCTGCAGCGCCATTAGGCGCTGGGTGGTACGGTGGTACCAGTATTCGTCTCACACCATTCTTCTTAAAAAATATGGCATACATGTCGCTCACAAACGCTGGGCCATTGTCTGACACCACAATGTTCGGCAAACCCTGGTTTGCAAACATGGCTCGCAGACACGTGATGGTGGCCTCCGCAGACGGAGTTGAAACCGGAAACACCTCAATCCACTTGGAAAATGCATCAACTGCAATAAAAAAATAAGTGTTGCGTTAAGGCCTTGCGTAGTCGACATGAAGTCTCGACCAGGGTCTGCCTGGGAACAGCCATGGTATGACGGGTATTGGCCGTGATGCTCACTGCTGCTCCTGACAGGTGGGACACTCTTGCACAGCCGCAACAATATCATCGTCTATTTTAGGCCACCAAACATGGCTCCGCGCTACAGCCTTCATCTTGGATATCCCTGGATGGCTTTCGTGAAGAAGCCTCAGGACGCCGCGTTGGAGAGATGCAGGAACCAACACGCGGTTGCCCCAGAGCACACAGTTGCCTTGTACACTCATCTCTGTGAACCGCGTCTCGTACGGTTTTTCCTCTGGTCCCAAATCCGACCGGCGGCCAGTCCACAAGGCCTCTCTCACTCGTGAAACCACTGGGTCCCTGGCGGTGGCCTCAGCGACAGCTGTTGACGACAGCACACGTGGGTACAACCCTGCCAGCATGAAGACTTCAGCAGGGCAGTCCACGGGAAAATCTGTTGCTGGCAGTGGCAGACGACTCAGTCCGTCCGCATGTCCGATATGGCTACCAGGCCGGTAGCTCAGTTTATAGCGGTACCCAGACAACAGCACGGCCCATCGCAGCACCCTTGGAGAGCACGACTCTGGAACAGGCTTGTCCGACGCGAGCAGGCCCAGTAGCGGCTTGTGATCTGTGATGGCTTTAAATGGTCGGCCCCACAGGTATTGCCTGAATTTCGTTACCCCGAACACGAGGCCCAACGCTTCTTTGTCCGGCTGGCTGTAGTTTTTTTCCGCAGCTGCAAGGCTTCGAGATGCAAAAGCAATGGGACGCTCCTCCCCCACGCTTCTCGCTGTGCCAAGACGGCTCCGAGTCCACAGGGTGAGGCATCCGTGATCAGCACTGCCAACCTTGCAGGGTCGAAATATGCTAAGACTCCAGCGGATGCCAGCAGCTTTTTACTTCTCTGGAATGCTTGCTCTTCTTCAGATGTCCAACGCCAGCGGGCTCCTGCCCCCAGCAAGCAGTTCAAAGGATACAACACATCCGACAGATTTGGCATGAACCTTCTATAAAAGTCGATCAAGCCCAAGTAGCTTTGCAGTTGCTTCACATTCCGAGGCACTGGTGCCTCCAGCACGGCTTCTGTCTTGGTTGGATTTGGCTGAAGACCAGCTGAGCTGATGATGTGCCCCAGATACTCCACCTTGGCCGCCATGAACTCGCATTTGGACAGCTTCAGTCGCAGTCCAGCTTTCTTCAGTCGCTCCAGGACCTGGCACACATTTGCCCAATGGTTGCTGTCGTTGGTGCCGGTCACGAGTATATCGTCAAGGTATACTGTGACATGATCAAGGTCGTGTAGGAGGTTCTCCATCGCGCGTTGAACAAAGCTGGAGCGGACGAAATTGATACAAATCCTTCGGGGTGTTAATGGTAACAAACTTTTGCGAGTCCTCGTGCAACTTGACCTGCTGGTATGCATCTTTCAGACCGAGCTTCGCAAACTTGACTCCCCCCGTTAGACTTGCGAACAGCTCCTCGATGCGAGGGATCGGGTACGACTCGAGCACCGTCACAGGGTTGACTGTTATCTTGAAGTCGCCACACAGGCGAACACGGCCATCCCGCTTCACTACAGGAACGATAGGCGCCACCCACTCGGACTTCTTCACTGGTCGAATGACGCCCTCGCGCTCCATCCTCTGCAACTCCCCAAGCAGCACCAGAAAGTGAATTTCGATGGGCCGACGGTTGGCCAGTGTCTGGACAGCTTGGCCACTTTAAGTGCTTGGCCACCAGAAACATAAACAAGGCCGGCAAGAGTCCGGCTACAAACTAGCTGTTTTTAGCTTGTCCGCCGGAGACATAAACACTGCCGGCAAGCGCCTGGCCAGAAGTGCTGATTTTCAGCTTGGCCGCCGGAGACATAAACACGGCCGGCAAGTGTTTGGCCAGCAGTGCTGATTTTGAGCGCGGCCGCCGAGGACATAAACACGGCCGGCAAGTGTTTGGCCAGAAGTGAGAGATTTTCAGTTTGGCTGCCGGAGACATAAACACGGCCGGCAAGTGTTTGGCCAGTAGTGCTGATTTTCAGCTTGGCCGCCGGAAACATAAACATGGCCGGCGAGTGTTTGGCCAGCAGTGCTGATTTTCAGCTTGGCCGCCGGAGACATAAACACGGCCGGCAAGTGTTTGGCCAGCAGTGCTGATTTTCAGCTTGGCCGCCGGAAACATAAACACGGCCGGCGAGTGTTTGGCCAGAAGTGCTGATTTTCAGCTTGGCCGCCGTGGACATAAACATGGCCGGCAAGTGTTCGGCCAGAAGTACTGATTTTCAACTTGGCCGCCGGGGACATAAACACGGCCAGCAAGTGTTCGGCCAAAAGTGCTGATTTTCATAGCGAGTTCGTTTCACACGCACTGGCACCGTTCGAGTTCTCTCCCACAATGCATCGCACTCGCAGAGTGTTGCACGGAAAACTGGAGTCAAACGAACTCGCCAAATGCACCGAGTGCAGAAAACTTAAGCTGGCGTCATCTATGTTATAGAAAAGGTACCGACCTCAAACCGAAACTAGCGCCTTAATGTTCGGAGTGATGGGTGGGAATGCCAGAGTGCAGTCACTACCAACGTTTATCTACAAGCGTTGAACGCTGCAACCTGTAGGTTATAGTTGCGATGACTTTAAGCAACTCGGTTGCCGTAGAGATAGTTACAGACGGCCAGTGGCGTAGCAGAGGGGGATTGGGGGGTCGAAACCCCTCCCGAAATGCCAAAGCTACCCTCCCCCCCCCTTCCCTCCCCAACGGGGCCCACTCACTGCCCTGCTCACGCAGTCGGTTTTGCATGAGGCACGGAGCAACGGGGGAGCACGGACCATCTCCAACTTATAGGCTTTCGGAAAAATTGTTTGTGGGGTAGAAAATGCTCAAATTAATAAAATATGCAATATTGCTTAATTCATGTTAATTTCATGGGATGCGGAACTTGATCTCAGATATATAGAGAACGGATATTTCGAAACATTTGTGGGCTGAAGGATTTCAATTTCAACACAAATATATGACGAACTATCCTCACTGAAATACACAGTTCAATCAAACCAATGTGAACATAATAAAACGAACACACGGTGATAATATAAAACAATGTCAGTAATGTAAGGAATAATAAATGAATTGTAGAAAAAAAGTCGCACTGTAAGCAACGGGTGGCGCTGCGCTCACGCACACCTTTTGTGATCAGAATTACGTGCTTTCGACTAGAAATTGCCGCGAATAAATAGGTACCGCGAATAAATAGGTAACTGTGACTAGTGATATTAGAATGCAATTTACAGGTTCTCTTTATCATCTCATTTATGCCAAGCGCCTACACATTAAAATGAAGCGGCCTGCGTTCACGTAAAAAAATATCCCAGACGTCCTCCGCTTGAACTTTAATGTCGCGGTGAACATTCAAAAATGCTATACTTCGTTTCAGCTTATCCAGACGTAGCCGATGGTACAAGTGCGAGCTCCGGGCTTTCAGCGTCCCTGCCAAGCACGCACGCTTGTGCAGTGCAAGCACTGTTCAGGGCCACATGTCTATGTTACAGACGTAGCCGACGCCTGTAGCATCGGCTGCGTCTGGAATTAAGCTGGAACGAAGCATAGACCGAGCAGTCGCTCACTCGAAGTGTTTTCAACCGTCGTAGTGAAGAGAAGGAGCGCTCAGCTTCCGCCGTTGTTAAGGGCAGAGAAACTACACTGTTAGCAAGTCCCGTGTATTTGGCGAATATTTGGGGTGAAAAACACGCTATTTACACAAATTACCATAAATTTACACGATGAGTAACGGATAATTCGTTCAAAAATCATGCGAGGTTGTAAAAAACGTGTTTTGGTTCGCTCATAACACGCATAACCGTGTAGCCGACCTCGATAACACGCATCGCCCCCGGCGACGACCGCGGCATTGCCGGCTATCGAAGCACCGGAATGCTTGGGGACACACTTAGAAAGGACCGTCGAGACAAATGCCGCGGAAAGAAACATGTCTCGGAGACAGATATGCACCAAAAGCAATTGCGCCATGTCGCAGGACCTTAACGAAACCCGCGCTTACCGTTTCTCACCGCCATCTTCTGGTCGATGGCAATGCGGCTTCCCTCATGTCGCCCATGTTTGTATTTAGTTTAGGGGTCCTGATAACAGTTTCTTAGACACCACAAATAAAGTTATGGGTCTAATTATTCGTTCCAAACAGTTAAAATGGATATAAAAAGCGTGTCCTCGATGTGAACACGTGACATTGCAGTTGGTTTCGTTTTTGCTTCAACCTTCAACTGCAAGCGATCTGGCCACGGCGCAAGCGCAACGCCGATGTACGCTGGAAGCAAGCGCCGGTTGGCTTTCGTTGTTTTTGTTTGACCGGAGAAAATCTCGCAAGTACGCATGGCGCCGCTACTGTTTTGGTTTGACGGGACGCGAGAAGCTTCGCATAGAGCTTCGGAGTTTGCGAGCACATAGTGAAGACGTGACCGGAGAAGTGCCCCTGTGATGTTCCTGGAAGACGGAAAGTAGCATTCCTAATCGTCGTGTGTGCTTTGAAAGCGAAGGGAGTCACAGGGTCCACGAGTTCGCAACCACAAGCCAAGGTTCACGACAGCGCGGCGTTGACTTCGGCGATCTCGTTCTGTTTGGTGCAACCCGGCGATGCGAAAAAGAGCTGAAACATTCGTCGTGTGTGGTGCGGTGCTTTGTATTCTGGGTCTGTTTGAACCACGCTTTTAACACGGAGCGCAAATTGTTTGTTGCGTGGTGGAGGTTCAACGGGTACAGTCCCGTCGTCGTCAGCTGATCCGGTCCAGCTGGTCCGGGAGGACGCAGCGAGCGTTTTTAAAAGTAAATCTTCCTTCGTTCCGTTTCAAACTGTGGAAGTATCCCGACACATACCGTGAGTAAGAAGCAGCGGGCGTTTTCAACAAAATTACGTCGTTTTAATTGAATAATGGACTCCGAATTGTTGTCTTAAATCTGCCGTTTTTTATGCTTCGTGTTGGACTGCGTTTGCATAGCGACGCACACCGCTCGAGTAGATGATTCGGTCCTGCAACGCGTTTGTTGCGCCAATCATGCGGCGTGAATAAATTAGGGCAAGGTTTCCTACCTGCCCACAGATGCATGTACTGAGACCATTTTTTATGTTGTGAACGTAGTGCTCTTTCTTTATTTTGGAAGACGCGTTGGTGCATTTATTATGGTGCAATCACTTGAGAGTTGAGAAATTGGAGAGCGAGCAAGCTTTCTCAACTTTGTCTCTTTCTCTCTGGCACTGCCCTGTTTCAGTTTCAGTAGGCATATCTACTAGCAGGTACAAACTGCTCTAAAGCAGGTAAAAAACGGGAAGCTTAGGACGGTGCGGACTCCGTATTTCGCACTTTTCGCAAGGTGACAGGGTAAATGCTTTTGTGAGATATGCGGAATGTGCAAGCGATTTTGTTATGCCCGTCGTTTGCGTCTCTCCAGCAAAACGAATAAGATGATCTACTACAAAGGCGCAATCACAAGCCAAGATTTAAGATAGCAGTCGTTTGCTTCGGTGATCCGTGTAGCTGTATTTTACCCTGCTCTCTGCAACACCGTGTCATGACGAAGAGCTGGAATGGTCACGGTTTGTGCTGGCCTCCCGGTTGACAGAAACCCGCGTCGCCCGCATCGGCACCGAGTGCGCTTGGGTTGTTGATGCTCAAGCCTTTCATCCGCGGCTTGTCGCCAGCTCATCCTGCTGCTCAACGGTGAGGAAGCGGCGAAAGTAACCTCGGAAGTGAATGTAAATCCTCGTTCATTCAGTTATCCGGTGTCAAAGTGTGGAAGATGTCCAACGTGTACTGAGGGCGGGAACTACGAGCGTTTTGCCTTGCTTTTATAACCGAAACCAGACCAACGAGATAACTGCCTTGCGTACTCTAAAATGGCGGAAGCAATAAGTTTCAACAGGTCGAGTACGTCACCGGGGATGTAGGCGAGACGGTGCACACTGTTTAAACGCTTGCAGTATCCACGAGTGGTACCAGGAAAGCGACGTCAACAGAGAAGGAGCTCGCGATTCAGCATAATGCACTGCTACGGGCCCGTGTACCTTCAAAGTTCGGGGTGGTGGCAGTATAAAAAAAAGACGCATCAGCGCCCCACACCAGTGTTCACGAATAACACCGGTCACAAACTCCCAAGCCCCACCGCTCTTCTCGACACCGACACGACATACGACAACAAACTGCGTCAAAACGTCCCAAAAGTGAAGGCGTCTGCTCCCGTACTGCAACTGCTGCAACTAGCGGAAGTGAAGTGTTGGGCGGATGTCCGGATGTCCTTCACAAAAATATCTAAAAAATGCTTTGCGCAAGGATCATTTTCATTTATTTTTGTATACGTAATGACAAAATCCCAATAATTTGTTTTCCTATCTGATTCAAGCTAGTCGGACTGCTCATAACACTGGTCAAGCAAGAAAATAACAAAAATTTGAACTTTTTCATGACCGGTTTGAGATTTATTGTTAACATATCGTTATTTATTGCAACGGACTAACATTATAGATTTTGCCTCCATACTTTTTAAATGCAAACAGTTCTAACACACGGCTGTCCATTGCGCCGTGTTTTGTGTATTCTTCTATAAATCTGTAATGGTCAGCGACCAAAGAGCTCACCCGCACATGTCAAGCTTATATGAGCCGCGGGGAGAAATGGATATCGAGTAGGAAGTGTCGGGCGTAGTGTCGGTTGTTGTGTTTGTGTACATGTCGGTGCTGTGTAGCTGTGTGCTGTGTTGCCTGCGTTGTATGTAGGGTTGCTGTGTAGTCGTGGTCGTTCGCAGTGTTAACAGACTGGGTTTTTTTTTTTTTAAACAGGCTGCTAGAAATCTCGATAGGTGGCGCAAGTTACCGCCCGATTCTAAATAGTTTGCTCAAGTTATTTATCCATGTAAGTTCGGCATTCGCTTTTTTTTTTTTTTTTTGTCTAGCGGCTCGTTGAAGCTATTGACGCCGCCGACCGCCGACAACGCACGTACGTACCTTTGCAAGTAGCTACGTCCGCCGCTTGGAGACTTTACTGTGTATAAAAGACATCGAACGAGAACTAACGCGCCCTGTGTGCTTTCAATTCGGCTGAAAGGCGCGCGGCTCGCTGGGCTCGTCTCTCGCCTGTTCTCGGCCGCTGGCCGCCATGTTTCATAAGGAACACGCTCGAAACGGTTTTGCGGAAGGCAGACACGGTGTAGCGTGTTCAGTTTACACAGCACCTCATGTGTAGACGAAAAACACAGATGGCCTCGTGTAAAACGAACACGTTTCGACGTGTCCGCTATGGGACAACGGTTTACACGTCTGGGCGTGTTATTTTTGCTAACAGTGTAGAATCTTGGGGAGACGATGGACCCTCGCCGGACAGAGGGCGATGTGACGGGCGCTACACGTTTCTCCCTCTTGCATCGGATTGGACGCCTAAAATTTTCCTATTTTTGGCGAAGTTTCCCTTACTTTGCGAAAATTGTCGCTCACGGATGCGATGAAGTCCGTCTTGCTTTCTGCTTTCTATGTCAAGGTGGCATGCGATGCAATTCCTTGTTACTATTAGCTTAATCTCTTCACTGCACGGAACACCAGAAACTTGAAGAGACAAGCATTCCTATTTTCACTAGGCACAGGTGCAAGGCTAGTCAAGTTCCTTTCCACGTTCGGCGCGTAGTTTCTTTGTGGTGTGTCAAGTCATTTCTCCGAGTGACGGAACGACGAGTTCGGACTGATGAGTTTTTCTTACCCCGAGGATATGCTGCTGCTGCCTTTGGACCATGCTGCAAGATAAAACTGCCTAGCTAGCAAAGAAATCACTCTCTTTCCTTCGGCATCTGGTTCTGTAGCAATAATTTGTTAAACCTTTAATAGATAATAGATTTTGGTTGTGTGATTGTTCAGAATTACCTTCGCCCTAAATATGGGCCCCTGGTGTTTGTGCGTGGCCGGTTGCTCCAAGTTTTCAGTGTCAAAAAAAGATTTTTTTTGCTGTTTAATTTTTTTTTGTGTGTGTGTGAATGTATAGCTATTTTTGGTGTTTTCTTTTGCCCCAACGCGTTGGTATTGCGGTGCTACTTCGAAAAGCGAAGGGAGTTTTGTGTTGTGAGAAAGCGTTTGAAGTTAGTGGGCCGCAATTACAACAACAGTAAAACAGTGAGCCACCCCCCGCCCGTATTCCTGTAAATGAAGCCCGCTCCGTTTTTAAAAATGACAAAGGCCGACGTACACTTCACGCTTTCCACTTTTACCCGTCTTCTCCTTTCCTAGATCCTCTCCCCTTTTTAGCTTGACCCAACTTGGCTCCCCCCGCAGCTTAGGAGAGGGGGAGCGTTAATAGGATTATCCTTCCGTCAGTGACGGAGCTCACCCTCCGTCATTGACGGGGAGGGAGGGGGGGAGGAGATACCGTTGAACCCCTCCCGAAATAAAATCCTGGCTACGCCACTGCAGACGGCGAAAATTTCCGCACCCAGCCGTTTACACTGAAGAAAACTGATGATGCTGTCCGAGCTGAAGCTTGATCCGTTTGAGCATGGTATGCTTGAACCACTGAAAGGGTGCGGCTTAAAACTAGTCTGTTGGAATATTCAGCAAATCGTTTCGTGGGACTTTTGATTTCGATCGTCATTACAGGTGGATCAGATATTTGCCTTGGTTAGGACGTGGAGAACGAGAGCTTTCTCGAACAAAATACGACGGGGCAAGTTAGCTGACGTAGGTAAATTTGAAACACGATGATATTGCCCAAGCCTCGGGTAAAGTCACTATGTTTAGCTTTCTCTGATGCTTATTGGGCAGTCAGAGGTTTCTGCTGGGAGAGTTTTGTCGACAAATGTTCAATTTTTTACCCGCACACGGATGGTGATAAACATCTCGGAAGCCGCTGATGTGTTTGTTCTGAGCATTTCTTGACACACTGATATATTTCAGCGTCTGTACGGCAACAGAGCGATTTA
Organism: Ixodes scapularis; assembly: GCF_016920785.2. Lineage (NCBI taxonomy): Eukaryota > Metazoa > Arthropoda > Arachnida > Ixodida > Ixodidae > Ixodes > Ixodes scapularis. The sequence goes on along the minus strand of NW_024609868.1, from coordinate 161,028,321 downwards.
AAACCTGTAAATAAAGCACGGGATGTCAATTGCTTCCTTCATGAAATAGCAGACGCTCACGACTCAAGCTCGGGTTTGATTCCGTTGCCCGCGGGACGCGATTTCTATCAGAAAGTCTGCTTGTTTTCCTTTCGGTTCCGCGACACATCGTAGCAGACGAACCCTCGTCGTCTGCTCCCGCTCCTCGCCGGCCTCGCCGGAGCGAGGCATGACGGGATTGCATTTCGGCGCACGCCCGATTTTCTCGGTGCAGCTAGAGCACTATATAGCTCCTTCGGAGCAGAGTAGCGCAATCTAGAACGCCGTCTCTCGGCGACTAGCGGCGAACGCCCGGAGGTTCCAACTGCGGTCAGAAATGCATGGAGAACGTGAGAAAATCGTTGTTTCTTCAGTTTTGTGAGGATGTGCGGAATGGAAATCATTTTTGACATAATAATGAAACATTTTAGAATAATATGCGATAAGTGTTGTGCCATACAAGGACGTAACTTTTTTTAAAAAATTGCCTGAGCGGCATCCTGCAGCAAACGACACGGCGACGTCACACCATTCACGTGACCCGCTCCGGCCAACCCGAAAAGCCCATCTCCGCTGCGAGCAAATCGTCTGCTTCAAACGCCATTGCCTTGGAAATTGCCTTCTCAAAATTTTCACACGCATCCGATATTATTAAAACTTTGATAAAGTGTTTAGCGCTTTACTAACTTCACGACAGGCTAGTTTTGAAAAATGTGAACTTGCCATTAGTTTTTTAATCAGCCGTGTTATGTCGATCTCCATGTATTCTCCCATAGGGCGGGCCGCCTCCTGTAACCCTGAGTACCACGTGACTCGCGCCGAGCCGCTCTGTCGGCCATGTTGTCGGCAAAACACGGGGTTCAAAGGATTGCGCTACTCTGCTCCGTTGGAGCTATATAGTGCTCTAGGTGCAGCGAGTGCATGCACGCGTGGGGTGCCGCCGCTGAAACGAACTCGGAGAGTGCAACCACTCGTGGGGTGCCTGCCGAAACGAACCCGCTTTACGCCGCGAGTGGGCACGCGTGGACACGAGTGCCGTGAAACGAACTCGCTATAACGAGGACATAAACACGGCCGGCAAGTGTTTAGCCAGAAGTGCTGATTTTCAGTTTGGCTGCCGGAGACATAAACGCGGCCGGCAAGTGTTTGGCCAGTAGTGCTGATTTTCAGCTTGGCCGCCGGAAACATAAACATGGCCGGCTAATGTTTGGCCAGCAGTGCTGATTTTCAGCTTGGCCGCCGGAGACATAAACACGGCCGGCAAGTGTTTGGCCAGCAGTGCTGATTTTCAGCTTGGCCGCCGGAAACATAAACACGGCCGGCGAGTGTTTGGCCAGAAGTGCTGATTTTCAGCTTTGCCGCCGTGGACATAAACATGGCCGGCAAGTGTTCGGCCAGAAGTGCTGATTTTCGACTTGGCCGCCGGGGACATAAACACGGCCAGCAAGTGTTCGGCCAAAAGTGCTGATTTTCAGTTTCGACGCAGGGACTCCCATGATCTAAACTTTCATCGCGATGACGAAACTTTGGCATAACGACGGGCAGCGAGAGAAGCATCATGAGCGAGTGGTTGGCAGGATATTAGTGCGTGCATCCCGCGAACACTGTTAGCGCAAGCAAACGATCACCGTTTTATTCAGTTTTTTTTTTTTTTCGTTAGACTTGAAAGGCTATTGTCTTAACTAGCACTTTCGTGTGATATGTTCATTTGGAACATTACCAGAAGTGGGAAAATATTGTACCCGTCGTTGTTCTATGAAAATAAAATACGAAAACAGCGCCCACGTCATTTTCGCGCTAACAATACCGCTCTGTCGCTGCGCGGTACTCTTAACGCGAATACCACACCCGCGATTTTTCGGTTAGTGCTCCACATATTTACTTCCCAACTGCACTCGAAGAAAAAAAAGTTGTAGTCGGGTGCATCGGGCGCACATGCTCCCCTTTCCTGGAAGACGCACCCTCCGTTACCCAGCCAGTGTATACTTGTACACCGACCATAAGCCCCCTTCTCTACCTTAAAAACCTATAGGTGTATCAATGCATTCAGCTTAGTAAACCGCCACGCTAGCCACGCTTCCCGATCAGCTTGTGCTTGAATCGGATAAGATCGGATATTTCAGGCTTTGTGTTTTGGAAGAGCCTAAACAAGACGTTTCTCATATATTGATTAAACTTAAGCTAGTCTCAGTAATGTTTTATATAGGTGCTAGGATACTGATTTCCTGAGCCAACGAAAGCTAACAGCTTCGGTTAAGGGGTATTCACACGAGGGAGAAATCCCGGGGATTTCTCCCCGGCACGCGCATCCAACGACGAAAACGTCAGGCTTTGCGATGTGCAAAAGCCTCGCGTTTTCATCTCGTGATGCGCGCGTGTCGGGGAGAAATCCCCGGGATTTCTCCCTCGTGTGAATACCCCTTTAAAACCGCAACGTAAACGTTCAAAATCGAACCACACGTAAAAGAAAAAGAAAATGAACATCTCGACCTACATGTGCAGAACGCTGGTTTTGTTGTTAACAACGTGGTTGTTGGCGGGTGGTGGGCAACGCCGTGACGCTATTGACGCTATCGTGGTGATTGACGCCACTGATGCTCGGCCGTACTACACAGTAAAAGTTTTTACACCTTTAAGAATGTAAAAGGGGTATTGTAGCAACTTACACCCTCGGCTACACCCTTTTAACACCCTAAAAACTAGGAATACAACCTCATAATTTTAACGAAAGGGTGCTGTTTCAATAAAATGCTTAGATGGGCCAGTTGGTACATCGTGGGAAAATAAGCGCCAAAAAAACACGGACAAAGAGTAGATTGACAACGACACAGGGCGCTGTCAATCTACAACGACTCAATGCGCTGTTTCGTGTTACACCCTACATTTAGTGAAGAATGTGAGAAGGGTGTAGAAGAGGGTGCTAATAAATAATGTGAAATGGTTTTGGAAAGCTTATATATGGCTCTGTCCATAACGTATAGGTAAGATTTCTGCTTGAAAAGCAACAGTGTTTAGCAGTCTAGTTTTTTATAATGTCAGTTGTAATTCATGCAAATAGCTGATAATAAAGTGCCTCTTTTGCATACAATTTTTATCTTTGCAGTCAAAATTTTATATATCAGTTCATATTTCATTTTCTTACAAATCACTCCATGCTCAGAAATTGCAAAGTAGGGTGAAATGCTCTATACTAGCATTTTTTACAAATATTTATTGATGGAAGTGTACAGTAAAAAAATCAGTTAGTCTCGAGTTTATATCTGGCAACATGAAATCAAAATATAGTGAAAATGTTTGACAAATATTCATGACATGCTGCTAGAACCTGTCACATGACCATGTCAGCCTGAGTAAAATATTCATTTGAGAATATGGTGACATGCACAAAAACTCACACACATAAAGAGGCAAATCCCATAATAAACCAGTCCGAGACATAAAAATGGCCTATGGTCGTCTATGGGAAATTCGATGGCAGGCGCTCGTCCGACGACGCTTGTGCGGAGCGTTCAAGTGCCGTCTGACGGCAGTTCAAGCATTCAGTCGCCCTCCCAAAGTGTTAATCACAGGTCATGCTAGTTCTGACGTCTTGTCCTAACAGCCGCTCGCCACCGATTTGTTTCATAAAGCGGGAGCGAGAAAAACGTTACAAGAGCGAGCATGCAGCATGATTTTTTGCATAAGCTAATGCCTGTGCCGTAGAGACGCGCGGTCTCTTCGTCATATTTCCGAGGGTAAAGGCGCTAAAAACAACGGACAAACAACATCCTGTGTTGTTTGTTTCTTTTACTTGTCCGTTGTTTTTAGAGCTTTTACCCTCGCAAAATTAGGTCTCTTCTCGTTTACCGAACCGGCACACTTTTTAAGTTTACGATTGTGTGATGCAAAAAATAAAAGGAGTTTAGAGGTCACGTTTTTTAGTAGTGGCGAAAGCCCTTCCAAAACTCAGAACAGCTAGAAAAAGCAAAAACATGAAAAAAGGTGGAAAAAAATTAACGAATGCCAAACCTGAATATTTGATGGGGTTCAAAGACTACCACCGTACCAACTCGCTCAGTTATTCTTTCTGTCAAAGAATAATAGCCAATAGTAATAAGTAAATAAATGCCAACTATTAATTGGTTACAAAGTCGTAATTGGTGCAGTGCAGCCCTACGCTACTCTACTATTTTGATGATATCAGGTAATGTGTAAATGTATAGGGCAGTTCATAGCAACCATTTATGCCCGACCCATTATATTGAGTTTTTTCTTTATATAAAAGTTATATGAAAAAAAAGTGCTCTTTCTAAATTAAGCCGCACCACTGTATGTACAATAGCGTGTAACGTTTATGTATGTTCTCAGCAAAAGCAAAGGATGCATTAAAAAAAGGCCAATCATTTTGTTTCCTCTCTGTTAGAACTTCTTTCACGTACATGCAAAATGTGGGTGTCTACGTCTAAAAGAGTGGAATTGACATTTCCTGCAGGGCTGGAAGGCCTGACTCAGTTTGGCTAGCAGCTTGAAACCTATGGGAACCTGGGGAACTGAACCACAAGAGTGAGAGTGACACCCGCCTTGCACTTCCTGAACGATGGCACCATGAGGTAGGGGGAGCTGCCCTAAAGTGATTGCAATAGCAAGTGGGTCGTTCCAGTGAACCCCTATACAGATGATACCAAGCAGGAAATTATTAATAAATGTGTTATTAAAAACATGGAATGGGAATAGCACGGACAAGAAGGAGGAGATCAACACAGTGCTGTGTTGTGTTCATATCCTCCGTTCCCATATTCTTCATGATTTCTTTTCAATAATTGGCTACTAACTAGTCCAATCATCAGCACTAGTCATTAAAAGTATGCTGCTATTTATTAGTATGCATTAACACCGTGCTTGCAGTTGAATCCTATAGTCATTTATTAATAAACAAAAACGAGGGTGCAAGCTAGCTAAACAGGCTAAACACATAATTTATTAAAGACGGATTCTCTGAAGGATGACACAAACGCAGAAAAGTATCAAACACAGCTGAGTATTAATGGGCAAAAAATAAATAGGCGACCCAAAAAAGAAAACTTAGGGGATGACATGAAGTACAATTCCTCTTCTCCTTGCCACCACTTTACAAAGGGAATTCCTTCCTGGGCCTTACAGCGTTTTACTGTTCTCAACCCAAGGACAGTAAACATAAAAAAGCAACCTACTAACTTTTGGGTAAATGTGATTGAACAAACAACAGGGGATGCCTTGAGCTTTCAACCTAGGAAATAAAAAATATGCACAACATCAAGATTTAAAAAAAACAGACGGACGCATCACACCTGTTTCTAACAAAAATATAGGCCAAGAAACTTTTTCCACTCGATGGCAAAACACAGGGAAGGCACTAATTGATTTCTAGGTTTCATCATTGTTAGTGATTCTTTCAGTATACATTTGTGGTCACTCTCTTTAGTCAAAATTATTTCATCGTCATCATTCATTAATTCATCATCACAGTTGTGTTTTTTAACGGGGTACGGAAACAAAAATTGAAATATTCAGGTTTCGTTCGTAAACGAGTCAAGCATGACGGATAGTAACCATAAATGATAATCGCACGTTTGTATTTTGAACTACTGGCTGTATTTTTCGTTCCAAACGGTGCACTCGAGCAAGCGCTCGAAGAGAAGCGAACGGAGAGCGCGATGCGTCATGGAATATCCGGCGCAAACAAAAACAGAAAGATTCCCCGCGTTGATGGAGTAGCAAGGCAGGCGTGGTTATAAGCTTTGCCCTAGGTGGCGTTGTCAGCGTTCTGGTGGTGTCAATAGCGTCAGCGCGTTACAACCGAGCCGTTCGAAGTACCCGTGGGGTGACGAGCGTGTGGCTGGCACACGTGGCTGGCCCAAGGAGCACGTAGCTTCCACGACACTGTCAGCTTAGGGCTGAACGGGATGAGGGAAGCAACTTTTGTTCGAGTTTTGAGCGACGGGCTAATCTTCTAGGGGGAGAATGGCTGTTTCCGGTTGCACAAACGAGGGTCCGAGAATGAGGGGAGTCCTTCCTTTCCGTCTTCTTGGACCGTTTGGTACAATGCGCGATTTGTGAGTTGAGCCAGGAGGAAAGCTAAGAAAGAAAATGTTGAAATTGCAAAGGGCGGCGCTGCTCCGAAGAAATCTGCTACGTCATGACTACGTAGCAAGTTCCTCAGTGTTGCTAGATTACCTCCCAAATAGGCTAAACGATCTCTCAATGTGCACCAGGTGCACATTGAGAGATCGTTTATTTAGCTTTAAAATTAGTTTTCTTGTGCCTTTCAACGGAAGACTGGTCTTTTTGAGGTTAGGGTGCAACACGCAACACATTCAAGCTAGAAAATGAGCGCTGAAATTTCGTTTCCCTGCCCCTTTAAGGCCACACAATTATTACATTAGATCACGTGTTTTGACACAGCTGAATACAGATCCTTATTTTTCTGCAACATTTATACTAAGTTCAATCGGTCCTTAATGCAGGGTTTTGTTGCGTGAAGTGTTCTATGAGTCGAGCGAGAACTTCTAGCGGTCCTTGGGACATGTCGTGCTGTAGACTTATGTATTACTGACTTTTCTTTGTTAATTTGTGGGATATGGCAAGCGGTATTGAATTTATTGCAGGTCCCAGCTGCACCAAGCGAGTAGACTCACCGTCAAAGACCGCAAGCCGCTATCTTCAAGCCGCGCAGAGTGTTCAATGAGGTGAGCAATCATGTTTGGCAGTCTTTGGTACATGCAGTGCTGGGGGTTTATGTAAAACTGGCCTTGTCCGTTTGAACCAGTTTTACTTCAGAAAAAAGTGGACCTTTATAGTGGGATGGTGCTCGGCTACATGCACATGCACCCGGTATTTATTATATTTATATATACATAAATACTAAGCTTTCTATTTTGATTCAAACAAAGTAAAAAAAAATAAATAACGGCGTGAGTGTTACTTGGATGTTGACTTCAATGTGTGTTTGTGGGGCTCAGAGGACATTACATAGGGGGAAAACCCTTAGCAGTATGTTATTCAAAACTAATTAACCAAAAGTTTTAATAATCGTTTTATGGGGTATGTTTCAATTCTAGTTTCAAAGGCAGTGAATATTAAAGACTAACACAATTGACACAATTTCCGAACGGCAACAAGTTTCGAAATATTCAGTGATAAAAATCTGCCTTTTTGTCGCCCATTTCCAAAATCTTGCGCTCAGAAGGCCTCAGGATGTCGTGCGGACCTGGTTGCTTCGGACGCACCTCACTATCCTGAAAGTATGACGCCGATGCTTCCGCCAAGGACACACTGTCGAGAGAGTGACGACCTACCCGGTATGACTAGGGGACTCTTCTGCCCATTATTAACGGCACGAAATCTTGAGCTCAAGCTGAGCTCGGTTTTTGCATCCGACATTAAAAACGCAAAAGTTGGACAATGAATATCTCCAAGCCGCTTGGCTTTTTGTGAATGGTTTAAATAGGGATAGCCTTTAATATTGACTGGCTTTTAACAATGCAGTTGCAACATGGTCCATAAAGCCATGAATTACAAAGCTAACAAATTTTGGTCAATTAGTCAACGTACAGTGACAGTTATCCCCTTTACTAATGTCCACCGAGTCCCACGAACACGCAGTGAAGACATCGACAGAACTTTCACAGCCTTTTTTTAAATTTTGTTAGCTTTCAAATAGAATGCTGTTTAGAGTGTATACACGTAAAACGACTTGTACAATGTAATCATGCACATAATTGTTGCAAAACTTTGCTTTTCACCCAATTAAGTATTGCATTTGTCATTGTACCCTTCCAAACATAAGCAAAGCATCCAGTTTGGTATTCAAAGTGTATTCTATTCGGCAATAAATCAACGGACTACTACTTGGTTCGTCTTTGGCTTCATTCTGAAAATAATAGGCATGTGCGAATCATGGATTTTGTCTTATGGATAATAATTTGAGCTTATTAACTTTTCAGTTTTCAGCATCCAGTACGAATGCAAGGCCTCCAACACACTGGTTGCTCTGGAGAGGATTTTCCTTGTCTTGAGCGACACCAATCCAAGGACAGTCGTAATTAAATTTTTCAACAAAGTTTGCAGAAAGGTATGTGGTTGAAGAGATGTTTTGTGAGCCGTTTTAAAAGTGTATAATCCACTTTTCTCGCCAGTATTATCAGGTTAATTTTTATTTTGCTTCCAGAACGAATGATAGAAGGTTTTATGGAGGCATGTTTTCTTTTTCTTTCTTTAAATGTTGGGCACTTTCTGTGATAACTAATGCTGACCTCCTGTTGACGAGGTGCTTAGAATTTAGCTGTACGAGTTCCTTATCCATAGTCGTCTTCCAGAACTTTATAATTTTCTTCGTACGTGAGCATGAGGATAGCATCTTCTACTGAAACGTTTGCTTTTTTGCCGTAGAGTGCAAGTTTATTTTGTAATATTTTTCATTACATGTTTGCATATAGCATTCTTTATTTCATGGAATGGCATACATTGTATTTTCCATTTCTCAAGGTTCAATAAATGTTCAATTTAACACATTCTAATTGATGTCATAATGAGCTTCGCCTAATGAAATACTGCTGTGGTTCAGTCAAGGGCTAAACCACCCCCCTCTACCCTGCTTCCACTTAGTAAACAGATGCGTGTAGGAGACAAGTGATAAGCGAAGCGTGTTGCCTGCAATCCTCTGAGACAAACAAAACATGTCACTTGATCTCCAAACAGGAAAGCTTCGTTCGTGGCAGACCATGATGTTCACAATGGTTCAGCCGTGCAGTGCGATGCTTGGGGCCACTGCTTGCTCACTTAGAGTTCGAGAAAGGGGGGTGCCGTAACACTTCCCAAGTGCCCACGGGGTTATGATGTGGCTGCAAGGAGCTCTTTTGTATTACTTCTTCATGAAGTGAGTTGTGTTTAGTGTGACTCATTATTTCTTTATCACGTGCCTCGTATGTGGTAATGTGGCAATCCCTCTAAGTGAAAAAGTGTAAATGTGTTCTGTAAACATGATAAGCTGTAAATCATATAATAATAATATAAGAATATGCAATACCATATATGATTTTCGTACAATTTACAAGTTCTGATATGTGTATTCGACAGATTCCAATGAAATGTTCACTGGGGTCTATACTTCATTCAGTGTTGTATGCGTTACCGAAAAAAAGTAACTAAATACGTTACTCGTTACTTGCAAATAAAAGTAACGCGTTACCGACCTACGTTACCTCAAAATAAAAGGAACGCGTTACCGTTACCGTTACTGATAAAAAGTAACGCACGTTACTGTTGCGTTACTTTTTATTCACGAACTAAAACATTTGCTGTTTCGACGTTTGATATGTGCGTAAGCGCCATAGCTAAAATATGTCCATGCGGAAACTTAATTACGCTCTCTTTTTTAGGGTTTCACCCGAATAGTTAAAAGAAAAACGCGGAAGTATATATGAAGCTGATTTATGACATGTTGGCACGGAACTTAACAGAAGAACCGACCTCCCTCATTAGCAAAGAAATTAAGACCAGCCGAGATTGAAACGTTGAATGTATTTTATTCACAACATGTCGAAGTACCGGTAGTTGCTGTGAACAAGTTCCTCCGTTACCCGAAGCACACTCCGCTGTTGTACTTCAGCAACAGCTGAATTTCGAAGTTGGCATCAGACATTCTACCTCGCTTCTTGGTAAACACGTCCGCGCCTACGCTAAATAGGCGTTCAACGGATGCGCTCGATGGTACAGCCGTGTTCACTTTGAGAAACAGCTTGTGCATCAGAGGGAAGCTGTTTTTTAGCTCCGTCAGTGCAAAGTTGTGTGGTACCAGAAAGTACCGTGAAAGCTCATCATCCCCGGACACGGAGGTGCATGCATTTCCAAACGGGTTTCCAAAGAAATCCTCTTCTGCTGCGTTCGCTTTTAGTGGGGAAGCCGGGCTCTCGACAAGCCGCGAAGAGACTGTCAGCTCGCTCTTGACGGCCGCGAGGGCCGCATTTCGCTTGGCTTCATCCGAAATCCACGACAGCTTGAATCTCGGGAGCAGTGTAGCGGCAACCAGCAGGTCCTTCTGACTCATCACATTGTCGAACCTGCAGCAGCGAAATGTATATTGTATTAGCGAAATAACTGTTGTACTTCATCCAAAGGAGCGAAGTTCGTAGGCGCGCGGGACTCCCCGCTTCCAAGGGGAGCGTGGCGAAAGAAGACAAGCCTCATATCGGATGGGTTCTTTGCGTGCAGTGGTAATAAACACCACTGAGTAAAGAAAACGAGTCGTCTGAGCGATCACCTACGGCGGAATTCGCAGGCCACAAGTTTCAAAACGTACTCTCTACGCGAGAAACATTGATCATAAAACCGTTCAACCGACGGTTTTACCCTTTTGGCTCTCCCGATCGACATCACATTTCATAGTTCTCTCAAGCAATTCATGCAATTTACGCGTGTCACAACTTACCTTTTGTGAATTCCGGCCAACAGAGAAACAGCTAGAGGTCCGCAGTAGCGCAATCCAGCCATCTTCTCATACTCGATCGTCTTGATGAGGACGTCCAGCGTCGGAAGCAGATAGCCACTGTGAATGTGGTTGTCACCTTGCAGGACATTCAGGGCGCAGCAGACAGGTTTTATGACCTGTAATTAAACGACAAATATTTTAGCAAGAAAGTCACGAAAACTACCTAAATTTAATGTACCCTGCAATACTCCTTGATGAAGTTGGGCTCGTGAGGTGGCAGCAGCCTCGGAATTCCTAGCTTGCAGAAGAGGACGTCTAGGTCTGTTCCCCTTTCTAGAAACGTGTTGATAGCCTCCATGGCCTTGAAGGTAGAGTTCCACCTTGTAACATTTGGCCGAGGCACGTAGATTCCGCAGTGGGATTTGATCAGATCAGCTGCTTGCGCGGACTGTCCCTGCTTATTCCAGAGCTTTTGGCACTTGGAGAACACACTTTGCTTAATCGTGGAATATTCCTGATCAACAGTCTCTGCACGAGCCGCGTCAACGGTAGCGATGAGGTTCAAAGTGTGTGCTGAGCACCGGTGGTGGGGTGGCAGGCGGTGCCTTCCTTCTTCGGCGCTCTCGATCAGCGAACATAAATGCACTGGCTGACAATTTTCTTCGTCTTCATCGTTGGCTTCCTCCTCACCGTAGATCCTGCACAAGCGCAACAATATATAGACGCGTGTACCAAGGAATAACATTTTTAACAATGTAACAGAGACTCACCGAAAAGCTTTCACGAAATTCGACCCGCTGTCCGTGATGACTTTCGTAATCTTGCCCAGAAGGTCGAACTCGTTGAATATCTCCTCTAGAGTGGTGGCAAGCCGCTCAAAAGTTACGCTCCCGTGCATACGGCGGCAAGCCAAGGCAGCGACCTTTCTTTCTAAAGTTGTCGGGTCCAGCCAAAGGACCGTGACACCAAGGTAACACCTGGAAAGTTATTGGCAAGCGAACTATAAAATATGATAATGATCAAGGTTAGCCACATTAGAAATGATACCCGTATTTCTTTATAATGAAGTGCTTGCGCTAGGGAAATCGATATTAAGAAAAATATGGCTTCGTAGATTATGGCAAAGCAAATTTCACGTGAATTTAGATATTTGAAAAACACCATAAACAGACAAAAAGGTAAAAAAAAAAACATCAAAACTCTGGGAAGCAAACGTAGTAGCTATCAACAGACTCATATGTCTTTGAGTAAAATGGTAGAAGTGCCGATAGGTCAACCGTCAATCGTATGGTTGTAAATAAATGTCAATTGAGCTAAGAACAGTACCTGTGAAAGCGAGTCCAGCAGTCCGCGGTGACTGCCACAAACTGGAGCTTCTGAAACGTTGAGCGCAAACTGTCCTTCAGGGCATCGAAGCGCGCCTTAAGGCGTGTCATGAGCATCGGACGCGTGAGCACGTTCCTGGGCTGTTGCTTTTAGTAACTTCACAAATGAAGGCTCCTCCACCACCGAGAAAGGCTGCGTGGCATTAATAACAAAATCTTCAACCAGTCTGTCAAGCTGCACCTGAGGCACGGACTGATGGCGGACTAAGTCGTCGATCTTGGCTTGCTTTGTTGGCTGTGTGGAATTCGCTCCAGGGCTCTCGTACGCTTGAATGATTCCCCTCTTTTTTGTTGAAAGGGCCTCGAACGCAGCCAAGCTTTGTTTGTGTAGTTTCTGCGCAAAACAAAGAAGCAGATTGCTGATTAAAAATATGGCGATATGCTTTCTGACATGAAATAACACAACACTCCGCCAAAGCTGTATTGATAACATCTGAGGGCCCACTCAATGCAAAATCGGAATTAAATTACAAATATAAAGAGCAAGAAACAAAAATTTTTGCTTACCTTTACATGCTTCTTCAGGTTGGAGCTTGAGGACTTGGCACAACTTAAGAGCTTCAGCTGTGGCTGACACAGAAGGCACTTAAAGATTAAATTGTCATCTTTGGCTTCTGTCAGTTCGAAGTATTTATTGAGTCCTGGCCAAGGCGATGAAGCTGCACTTGCCGTAGCCATCCTACAGGTGACGACAACTGCTTGCGAATGGCTTTCGTGAGGGGTTTTATCGTCTTCAGCTCTGACAACTGGTGCGCGACCTTGAAGATCCGCGTCCAGCACGGTTCAGAAGAAATTGTTGGGAAGCGTCTCTCTGGCGCAGTAGGATTGCGGGTTCACTCTCGCAAAAAGAATAGCCACTGGGGTTCCACGAAAGGGTTAGATTAGGATAGTAGAAAAAACTGAACCCTCTCTCCTCGGAGGATTAGGAGTTGACCTCGGAGGACTTCTATCATTGTGCCTGCCACTGCCCGTGACAGCGTTCGTCGAAGTAGGTCAATGGGCGTGGTGTTGGGGTTTCCGTAAAGCAGGAATGTTTGCATGTCCAAACAGGACACTACAAGAATCGCCAGGCGACACGACTTCGACGAATCGTTCGGCGCTCTGCTTCCGGCCGTATTGTTTGTTGTTGTTGTTGTTGTTGTTGTTTGTTTGTTTGTTTTTTTGCCGGGGGAAAGTTATTTTTGTCAAATCTCGCCCGTGCCCTCCACGGTGGCCTTGCTCTGCTCATCACGTGAGTCCGGAGAGCCACACAGCTGTCGGTCAATCGCTCAAGGCCGCCTCCGTTTTTCAAGTCCCGAAAACAGGAAAAAGAATGACACGAAGGTGTCATTCCCTTTCCCAGGGGGAGGCGAAACGCAGGCTTCGACGCAGGAATCTCCCATATCCACCCGAAGCCGGACCTCTTTGGCCTTCCAGCCGAGGCGACGGCGGTAGCGAGGTCAACGAGCCGCGGGAGAAAACGAGTGGCAGGTGGCGTGTCACGTCAAATCTGACGAGCACCGACGTCAAAGAAAAGTCGAGGACAGCGGCATTTTCGGACTAAGGAATTTATGACTGGGAACTTAAAAACACACAAAAAAGAATTTAAATTAAATTTTTTTAAGTTTTAGGAAGTAAAGTAACGTAACGCAATATCGTTACACGTTACTCAAAATAAGTAACGTAAGTACGTTACCCGTTACTTCTTTGGAAAAGTAACGAGTACGTTACGACGTTACCAAAAAAAGTAACGCGTTACCGGTAACGCCGTTACTTGTAACGCGTTACCGCCAACACTGACTTCATTTCACCCTTCGTCCGAGCGCGGCGGACGCTACCAGCCAATCCAGCGTCGAGAGAGCGTCATGTGACCTTGAACTGCACATAACCAAAACGTCGCATGATAATCTCCCGGCGCCAGATTGGGTGGGGTGGCCCAGCATCCACTGGGCCACCCCAGCAGGTGCCCATTTCATGCTAAGCACCCTTCACCAAGGGTGTTTGCAAGCACCCTTTGTGAAGGGTGCTTGCCTGAACGCCATAAGGGTGTTAGCCCAGGGACAAACTGATTTACACCCTTAAGTGTGTAAAAACCTTTACTCTGTACTCAAGGCTTCTCTTTCCCATTAATGCCAGTAAGCTTGTGTAAAGTGAAAAATATTGTAACTGAACAGTAGAGAGTTTTAGTAGATCGCTCCCATGACTCCGATAACGATACCCAATACTCCGCCACCGCCTCCCTTGCGCATGCATGGTATCGTTATCGGGACTATCGGAGGTATCGGAACGATCTACTAAAACTCTCTATTGTTGCACTGTCCCTTCACCTAAAGTTACTTATTTTTATTTTTTTTACTGCTGCACTACCGGGGGATCTTAATGGTGGGACAACATAAAAATCCCTGAACCTATGACGACTGAAATGGTGGTCGCAAGACTTAGTACTCAAAAGGTCCAATAAATATTGAGCAGCCTTGCAGCAGCTTCGCGTGTCATTACTATGTAAGAGTTTCAGGGGTAGAGTTATAAAACATGACCTCCCGAAACTCTTGACAGTCTTCTGAGGAACACTGAGGCAGTATGTGATAAATTATGTATTAAGTGTATAACTACAGCCACTTTCGGCCAGTGACTGGCCGGAAGTCAATGGCCAGTGGCTGGCCGAAAGTGACTGGCCAAAGGTGAATGGCAAGTCACTTGCCTAAAGTGAATGGCTAGACACTGGCCAAATGTGAATGGCCAGTCACTGGCCAAAGGTGAATGGCCAGTCTCTGACCTAAAGTGAATGGCCAGCCACTGGACAACGGTGAATGGCCAGTCACTGGCCTAAAGTGAATGGCAAGTCACCAGACGAGGACGAAAACACTTCTATTGCCTAGCACTTTGGCCAAGCTTGGGCCATCGAAAATCTGGTTGGCCATAGTACACTTGCCAGCGATGGCCCATTCACAACGTGCTGCTTGGGTCCTCAGTGACTCTGTCTCGTAACGCGAACGGGACGACTCGCGGCTTGAAAAATCTTGGTTTAGCACCCTCCTGTACGGTAATCTGGGCGGCCACGCCATCAAAGGTACCCAGTCCTTTTGAAAATACTTCATGGAACTGACTCACCGCTTCCTCCACGGACGTCACAGCGTTGACGACTTCTGGCTTGACGATTCCTAGCTTGAATTCCCTCATCCAGTTTCTTCCTAAAAGCGTAGGACACGGGCCCTTCACGACGAACAAGGGCAGAACGCGCTCGTTCTCGCCCAGCTTTACGGTTGCCTCAAGCTTGTCTGCCACAGGCTTCATGTCGCCAAAAAAACTTCTTAACTGGACGTCCGATGGCTCCAGCGTCGCCGAAGGAAACAGCTCCGTAAACTTCCCTTCGCTAATGGTTGACACGCTGGCACGGGTATCCAACTCCATGTTCAATGTCACTCCGTTGACGGCAACTTCGACTCGCATTGGCTCTGGTCCGGCCGCTTGAAGCGCCCAAAGGTCGTACGCCTCCTGCGTTCCTGATATGGATTCCGGCGCTGCCAGCTCGTCGTCCACGTTGTGGACAGGTCTCGATCCACTCCTGGGTCTCGCCTTTTCCGTTTGACGTGTATTGGATCGGCATACCCGGGCCAAATGCCCTCCCTCTCTGCTCACAATTGAAACAGACGCTGCCTACGTGACGGCATTGGTGTGCTAGATGATTACCCCCACAGCGGAAGCAAGAACCACTTGCCTGCTGTTTGGTGGGCTTAGTCTTGACAACATTCGCAGACTCCCCGGCCTGCACAGGTTTCGCTTGAGCCAGCTGAGAACGCAATGCACGCGAATCTTTCTTGGGAGCCTCCATGGCGATTACGGTGTTCCTCGCGGTCTCAAAGTCCAACTCGGCCATTTCCAGCAGGCGAGTCTGCATTGCGACGTCGTTGATTCCGCTCAGGATTTGGTCCCGTAGCATGCACTCCCGAAACGATGCGAACTTGCAGTCTTCGGCAAGCTTCTTCAGCGATGCGATGTAATCGTTTACAGGCTCTTCGTCCCGCCAATGCCGAGAAAAAAAACTTGAAGCTGGCCACCACCTCCAATACCCTCGGCGAGTAATGCTTGTTCAAAGCTTCGAAAATCGCAGCCAATGTTGCATCGGCAGGCTTCGTGGAGGCGAGCAGGCTCCGCAGCAGCGAATAAGTTTCTGACCAGCAGCACGTCAGAAACACGGCAGTCCTCTTCGTTGCAGCGATGTCATTCACGGCGAAGTACAATTCTACCCGTTCGCGGTACTCGGTTCAATCCAACGTAGCCGAGTCGAATGGTTCCACCTTCCCGATGACAGGCATGGCTGCTGAAGTTGATCCAGGACAAACAGGTAAGACGTGCGCGACCATTCTTTATCACTCGTCGCCAGTTGTGATAATCCACGCCAGGCACGCTGCCGAAGTCAAGGTGAGGGACAACATTCCAAATCGAGGACGTAGACCGCACTGACTGGCCTAGTCAGGCATCGTCTTCGTTGTTTGTTAATTTACCACCGCGTTGGCGTCCTCGTGTGTACAGCGCAAGATATCACAGTTGTTATGTTGCTAGTTAAGCTGAGGAGGATGGTTTAAGCAAATTGTTTAATAAATACATACGGGATCAAAGCCGCAGCTATGGCGAATGCTCTTCAGTTCCAAACGCAACAGCGCGTGCCACCTCCTGCGAGCGTGCTCACTGGATGTCCTCTTCTTCTAAGATCAGAAAGCCTCATAACAACAGTAACCTGGTGTTCACGCACCGGCCAGACTAACCAACATATACTCTACCACAGGTGAAAGGTATTTCACATATAACCTGGCTTTGGCAAGGTATATATGTTTGCTTGTGCCTCTGGTCGCATTCCTTGCGACGTTCTTGTGGGTAATTTATCATAGGACAAAGCTTATTTAGCTTGTCTGGTGCTGAAAAGACGACAGAGATGTCATACCTTGCAGCCAATTTTTCATGTCTGATACCCGGTGAATGTAGGGTATTACGGCCGGGCGTTGTCCTTTGTTCTTGGCTTTCTCTTTCTGTCTGTGGGTGTTAATCATTTTTTCTACTACATCGTACAGGGTGGTACTTGGATAACCAGAAGTCTTGAGTCGGTGTATTTGCGTCTCAAAGCTCTGTCTTGCCGTGTCGTCGCATGACTTCTTAAGGGCTGCGCTAAGGCAGTTTTTTATTATAATGATATGAGCCATTGTAATGAGTTTTGAATGGAATGACTCATATTGGAGTAAATGTTTTCTTGATCGTGGCGTGTACAAAATGGAATGTCCCTTCCGTGTAGTCGTAACCGAAAAAGGTTCCTGGCAAGGAGATATATGTCAAGATTCCTGTTTAGTCAGTTATCAAACCTCCGCCTGGAAGATCCGTTTTTGATTTCAAACTCCAGAACGAGTTATACATTATCTAAAAAATGACAACGTACTAATACAATATGGTTTTTTCCTTGACGTGAAAGATTTGTTTTATTCAATACCTCATGACCAACTGTTCGTAGCTGTAAGAAAATGTATCAAAGAAAATGGTACAGTGCCCTTCCAAAACAGATCCGGTCTACATCTTGAGTCATTCTTGGAGTTACTAACATTTTAGCTAGCATCTACAGTCGTCCCGTTCAGCGGGAATACTTACCTGCAAAAGAAAGGAATTTGCATTGGATCATGTGTGGCACCAGTGCTATGCGACATCTTCTTATCTAAATGCGATCGGGCCATTGCCCAGCGGGTATCGAACAACCAGGTGTCAAGAATATACAGATATGTGGACGATTTTCTCGTGCTACTAAAAAATAGACCTGATGTAAATATCGAGCAACAAATCAACAACATACGCTCAATCTTCACTGAAAACGCAAAAGGACTCAACTTTACACACGAGCTACCGACAGGCATCAGCCTTCAATTTCTTGATCTACGGATTATATTCCAACTAAACCACACTTGCTGGATGTACATGCCACGATCAAGAAAAAATTTACTCCGATATGAGTCATCCCATTCAAAACTCATTAAAATGGCTATAATCAAAAACTGCCTTAGCGCAGCCCTTAAACCGTCATGCGACCACACGGCAAGACAGAGCTTTGAGACACTAATACACCGACTCAGGACTTCTGGTTATCTAATTACCACCTTGTACGATGTAGTAAAAAGAATGATCAACACCCACAGACAGAAAGAGAAAGCCAAGGACAAAGGACAACGCCCGGCTGTAATACCCTACATTCACCGGGTATCACACAACATGAAAAATGTGGCTGCCAGGTATGACTTCCCTGTCGTCTTTTCAGAACCAGACAAGCTAAATAAGCTTTGTCCTATGATAAATTCCCCACAAGAACGTCGCAAAGAATGCGACCAGAGGCATAAGCAAACATATATACCTTGCCAAAGACAGGTTTTATATGAAATACCTTTCACCTGTGGCAGAGTATATGTTGGTTAGTCTGGCCGGTGCGTAAACACCAGGGCTGGTTAAATTACTCATGTTTTGTAATTAAATTACATTACTAATTACTTTGCTGAAAATTGCTGAAATGTAATTAAATTACATTACAAATTACCACAGCCAGAAAGTAATTAATTACCATTACAAATTACTTTTAAAAGTAATGACATTACTTTCGCATTACTTTTGTGTACTTTTAAATATAAAGGAGCTATTGATAACTTCCTTTTACAGATAACTTTATTACAATATTTAAACAGTTCATGGCACACAGCTAGAACTCTGTTGCATCTCAGGAGCAGCTGCGCTTCAAAATTTTCGTCGGAGAGAGATCCCCTCTTGCAGGACAACGTGTCCCTTGCCATGCTGAACAACCTTTCGGCCGGAGCAGGCGAAGGTAGCCCGGTGTTGAACCGCACGAAGAACTCTTTCATCTTCGGAAAGCTCTCCAAAACTGAAAGTTCTGTGGTATCGCTGTGCTTCCAACGGTGGAATTCGTCAGCGTCTGGACGATGCGCTTCTGTCCGCCTGATGATGAAGAAATCATGGTCTGGATCAGAAATTTCCGTTGCCGGCTCTGGTCTCACGTGTTCTTGCACGGGAAGCGAAGCATTGTACTGGCACTGCACCAGTTTCCAGTTCTTCTCTTCCAGTTCTTTGTCTGCTAGCCATGCCAGCTTGAACTGCGGGTGTGTGGCGGCCGCATTCATGTTTTCTGGATCATTAAGTTGTTTCAAAAACCTGAAAAATAAAATAGCTTGATTAGTATTGGGGAATATTAACACAAGGCGATTAATTTTTTGATGTTCATAAAACGGCGTGCGCAGGCTTCGCACCCCATTAAAGAGAGCGCAAAAGTATTGTTTCGTCGCGTTCTCGCCACCTCGTTGCCTCCGAACGAGTTTTCACCATGCACCATTTTCACCAAGAGCGACAGCATCGTCGAATAATGTCGTGTATAGCACCCGCAGCGATCTTTTATGTGATTATTTCAGCGTGCGGTTGGAGCATATGACGATTGGGCTAAAATTTCGTAAATGCAATATGCCCTCTAGAGTCATTAATTAAAAAGTTACTTAAGCTATTTTTGTTAATTAGTTGCCTAATTGCAAAATCAAACTAGTTTCTAGTGGCCGACAAGACGGGTATGCTAATGGTAAAATTAAAAGCATCCTAATGCAGCTTTTCTTTTCTTGAGAAGTTAGCAAAGTTGTTAAGATTAAAAAAAAAACACCCGGTATAAAAAACTCAATGCCTGAATACTTACCCAGCTTTAAAATGAGTAAATAATTAACATTGTAGGGGACACAACTCTACAGCGCATATGCACTGAACGTATGCACTGAACGTACCTTTTTGCCACGCCGGTTTTCAGGGCATCAAGTAGAGGCCTGCAGAATTGCAGCTCCCGCCTTTTGTGCAGCGCACGCTGTAGCGACCATAGTGTTGGAAGCAGGACGCCCATGTACATATACTTCTCGCCCTGAAGAATGTCAAGAGACTGCACCACCGGTTGCAAAATCTGCGAGATTATGCCAAATAGAGATATTAACTCAGTGAAAAATGAAAATCAGTGTGAAGAATGGAAACCAAAACCGCATGCAACAGTATTCATAAATCAATTCGACTTACCGATGTGTACTCTTCAAGGAAGGTCAAGTCTTCGGTGACGATCCTTGGCAGGTTCAAGTCATCTAGGAGTGCTTTGATTTTGCTTCCTAGTTGACGAACGTGCTCTAGAGCTCTGTAGAGCGAATTCCATCGGGTTGGACACGGCACCAGGAGGAACCGACCGAGGTTCTTCTTCACAACTTCTGATGCAATGCTTGATTGTTGCTGCTTGTTCCAGACTGCTTTACATTTTGCGATCACCTTCGTGTAGATCCGTTTGTACTGCGCGTCCTCCAGAGCCCGGTCCGCGTCGGCTGTGGCCACCAGGTTCAGGGTATGGGCTGCGCACCGCTCATGCTTCGGAAGGCGCGTTTCAGTCGAGTCGGGTGTGGCGTCCAACTACGAGGGTGCATGCAGTGCCAGGCTGAGGTTAACCATTTCGAGATCGTCCTCCTCGCTCGTTTGTGGTTGCCCATATATTCTGATTAGGTCAAAAATATACACAAATGGGTGTGAGAGGCTCAGTTATTGAATCACATAGACATCTCTCACCTGAAGGCCTTCCCAAACTTAGACGCGTTGTCCGTGACAGTCGTGCAGACCTTGTTTAGAATGTGGTAGTCTGTGAAGACACCGTGGAGTGCCGCTGCGAGCACGTCGTGCGTGTGGTGGTCGGTTAAGCGCATGCACGCCAACACCGCAGATCGTCGGTGGCACTCGTTGTCGATCCAGTGAACGGTTACGCCAAGGAAACTCCTGAAACAAAACTCAACTTAGTATATAAATCACGGTTATAATATAATCACAGCCCTAACAAAACTATGAATAACAGTAATGCAACATACCGACGGAACGACGTCCAGCAATCGGCGGTGCAGCAGACAGTACCGACGTCCCTCAGTGTGGCTCGCAGTCTTTCCTTCATATTTGTGTACATCGTACTAATCCGGGGAGCTGCTTCCTTACGTGAGAGTATTTTGACTCCTGGTCGCATCGTCTGCATGAGCTCAATGAAATCCTCATGCTCTACGATTGAGAAGCTCTGGAACGAGCCGGCTACAAACTTCGTGATTGCTTTGTCAATCTCTTGCTTAGAGGATGTTTGTCCCGTGAAGCTATCAAGTCTTAATTGTTTGGCTTCTGACAAGCTAGTGCTTGCACCGTCGTCCTTCTTCTTTACTCTGCGATTCTCAAGCTCCTTAAATACGTGTTGGTGTTTATTTCTGAAAAAAAAAAGAAAGGAATGGTTTAAAAAGCATGAATTATGTGTTCTTTTAACCAGCGACAGGAGAATGGGTACAGGTCATATGCAGGAACGTATTTCTATAACTCTTACAGTTCTGCGAGTGCGGTGTTTTCAAGAGCCATATACTACGCGACACAGCTTGATCGAACATTACATCGCAATTTTTCCTATTTTGCTCAGACAGAGTATTGAGAAGCCTAACTTGTACCGCTTACGTTGGTGCTTCGGTGAGCACATTCCAGCACGCATGAGAGCATTTGAATTGTAACACAAAAACAGAAAATAATGGAAATGTCTTGTTTGAATGTCTGCAAAAGCTACAGGCCCTAGCTACTTGCTTCGAAATACGCCTCAACTGCATGAATGCCCCCATGAAGTTATACTAGAAACAACCAAAGTTCTTGCTTGTGCTTGTAGTCTTTGTAATTATTATAAAGGTGATAAGGTTAAACGAAGTATACCGAACAATCGAAGCACAAAACACAAAGCGCAAATGATACTAAAATTGCACTAGATTGCTTACATTTCTTTGCGCGTTTGAAAAGGACATCCGGATGGATAACTGCACAAACACAAAGTTCAGTGTTTGCCTGAAAAGCTTATGTAAAACGAGATAAATAAGCTTACCTGCAGGTGCTTCCGCAGATTTGAAGATGCCTTGACATTGGCGGATAAAGTTTTTGATCCGCGGGGACACAACTTGCAAGCTACCACAATGTTTTCGCCATTTTTGGTCTTGAAGTTGAAATAGGCCGCTAGGTCGGGCCATGGCAGCTCGTTGCATCTTGAATCCATCTTGACTGGAGTGTCGGTATGCGACTCCGTGCAGCGGCCTATGTAGCCGTCCCGAAGATCAAGCCTCACTGAACTAATCGGGAGAGGAGGCGAGAATCCTACGGCAGAACGCTTACCGTTCAAGTATTGTATTAGGAGATACACGTATGCCGCACACATTTTGTGTGTTTGGGCTATTGTATCCTTACTTGCCTCCCATGCTTGGTTCCGCTTTCCCAAAAATACTCGTCCCAAAAGAAAAATAAGAAAAAGGCAGTTGCCAAGTCGGCTCTTGTACTAGAAAAAAAAATACCAGAACCGGGTTGATGGTTGCTTTATTGTAAGACCTTTCTTCTGAAACGTGTACTTCAGCACTTGACTAATCCCCTGTTGAAATGTTATGTCCTGATCAGCGCAGCAAGGATCGGGTTGTTCGTCTGGTTCGTCCTCTCCGGGAGTACTACAATGAAATGCGGAGCTTTGCACCGCCCCTACGGCCAGTGTTACAAACGGAGCTTGTCTGTTAGTTTGTGTAAACAGTGGAACGGTGGGAACAAAAGCCAGGCACTTGAGTGTTCGCCTTGTCCCAATTTCCTCTTCGGCTTTGCGTTTCCAACAGCCCGAAGTGTCTCTTATCTTGAGGATGCGCCCCTCCGTGAGTCACCTAATATATTTTTTTCTTTTTTTTTTTACTATTTCTTTTTGCGCCTAAAATCCCTTTCGTGATCACACCCTCTCCCTATACTTGTGCGGGGACAAAGGGGTCAAGCGCTAAGCGGCATTAGATTGGTTGGTCGAGCGAGCATGTAGCTTCCACCGTACTGCCAGCTTAGGGGCGAGCGGACACGCTCAGACTATACACCTTTCCAAGAAACACTCGACCCCAGGGGCAACAAACCGTTTTCAAGCCCAGTCACTGGGTTTGAGGCTAGACTCTCACCGGCGTCCCTGCTAACCCTAACCGAGTGGACTGTGATTTCGATAGGCGCAGCCTGCGTAGGCGCAGCTTCAAACACTCCTGGCGGCTAAATTCTCGTGTTTTCCCACTGCATTTTGTGTCCCATGGTGCATGCATTTTCCCGAGGACATTGGGAAGCATTGTACCACATTTGGAAAAAAAAGCAATAAACTTTTTTGGTTGGGTACGCGCGCGACAGAACGAATGCGACTGGAATGTTAGTTGTTGTTGTTGTTTTTTCACGGTAAGTTTTGACGGCGCCGTTCGATTAGCCGCGTGTCAAACGACAAAGCGTTTAGCTGTCGAAAATAATTTACAACAGAAGATAGCCGAAAGGCATGCATTTTTCACGCTCACAAATAACATGTTTACCGATGGACAGAGGAACGCACGCGACTGATCCGTTTCCCACCGCAACCCGGACAACTATTTTTGGAGATGGCTGAGGACCCTACGCGGATTATCTCTTGCAGGGGGGAGAACAATTCTCATTGTTCGCAAAATCGCGTCGAGGGCCGTTCCACCAGGGGCCTCAGTTCGACCTACTTCCCCTCCTTCGTTTCCCGAGAATGTCGAGCAGAAATGCTCGAATGGCAGGCACTTACCAGCCCTATTTCTCACAGTGGAAGATAACACAGAGAGGGTACGCAGCATGCATCAGAAAAAGTAAGCGGAAACTTTCAAGAGGGGCCAGAAAACGTCGAATGCAAAACCGCAAAACATAGGTAGAAAATCGCGCTGAGCGGGTTTTCAGTTCAAGAGAGTGACAGAAAATGTCTAGCTGATAGCGGGCGCGAGAGTCGCACCAGCCGCATTAGCATCAGCAACATAGCGGCGGCCAAAGAGCATTTTTTGGAAAGGTGTAGAGGACAAAGAAAAAGTAAAATAAAAAGAAAAGCGCTCTTGTGTATTGTGGACACAAAAAATATGCCTGGTGCGAAAAAGTAATTAGGTAATTTAATTACAATTACCGTCGCTGGAGTAATTCATTACATTACTAAATTACCTGCTACAAAAGTAATGAATTACATTACTAATTACTGGAACAAGTAATTAAATTACTGTAATTTCATTACAGTAATTACATTACTGCCAGCTCTGGCACGGAACACCAGGTTACGTGAACACGCGGCGTCACTCAAATCAACACCATCGGGGCGTCTCGCAGTTCACGTAAGAGACTGTCACTGCAAGCCTATACTTACAAAGACGTCCTTAGAAGGTTCCGTGAGAAGATATCAAGGGAACTATACGAAGCAATGACCATAAAAGAAAAGGAGAACTCGTGTGTCAGTGCACCATCAGTGGCATTAACTGAAAAAGAACTTCATTACCTTAAAGGGACCATGAAGGCAGTTTCGAAGTTTTATTCGACGATTGAAATGGATGTCAGGCACGTCTCAGATACTGTTGACCAAGTTCTAGCCCGAACAGAAGTTTGGGTGCCGCACCAATCGGGCAAACAGGCGCGGTAATAATAGCGCCGGGAACGATGCCTGAGACCCCACCGAGGCGGCGGCAGAAAGGTGAACTAAAGTGCGCCGAAGCGTGACGACAACGGGCACCTCGTCTGGCGATTGGTTCAAACGATAGACGCGCTCTTGGTTTCGATTTCGGTGGTGAGATGTGATGAAGAAAGTTTATTTGAACGTTGGATAATATTTTGAAGTTGTAGTTCGGAATTAATAGGTTTCATACCGTGTATGAAAGCATAATCTGAAGCGATCCCTCCGTTTGTCACTGGTTGAACGCATCCCGCACTGCTACCTCGGGCGCGCAACAAGCATCGAGCAACCATGGGCAAAAAAAAGAAAGAGGTACGAGCGCCGGTTGCGACGGACTTTTGGTTTTGGTTTCGTGCGTCGTCTCGTGTTCGCTTTGCGAACTGGTGTCTCACCAATCATGCCGCGTTTATGTGCAGTAGTAGGCTGCGCGAAAGGTCGGCTAAAGACGTGCGGTTGATCGGGCGACGTTAGTTTGCATAAACTGCCGACCGAGGCAGCAATGCGCAGCATTGCTGCATCGGTCGCCAATTCAGAGTTCTGCGTCCTTAGCAGCATCTCCCGTTCAATCGGCGTGAGGTCGCTGAACGGGAGCTCAAACTCGTTTGCGAGCGCGGCGTTGTCGTCCATTTCTTCCAGGTTTTCTTCACAGACCGCCGTGCACTAGAGCGAACCACGGGAACCACACTGAGTGTGCACTAAATCCTACCGATGCCGACAGTGCTCCCTGACGTCACTTCTCTCTCCAGAGGCGAAAAAGGGAAGAAATCTGAATGTTTGTTTCGGTTTCGCAAATTTATTTGCAGGTACAAAAATAAGAGTCACAAAGTTCTAGAAAAAATTGTGTGGCATGCCAGGACCCCAATGCTTCCGAAAACACCTTTTTTTTTTAATTAAATTGCCTTCATGGTCTTTTTAACTTCCCTACTTGAGGTTGTTTTATTGGTTTACTGTAGACAACTTCCTCTTCCTTCCTTTTTGCTAATTCTTTGTTTGTTTTTTTTTTTAACGTATCGCCCTCTTCCTTTATTGTTATTTCTCAGTTCTCTCAACGTCACTTCCTCTTCGCATGAAGGCAATTTCATTTTTGGAATTTTTTTCATACCGAAAAGAAAGACGAGAGGGATGCCCTACCGCTTTCTCGTCTTCTGTGTGATTTTTAAAACGACAGTTGTGAGTTAGCGCTTGTTCCGTCAGTTTGTACTTGACCTTTGCGCTATTTATTCCGAAAATGGATATCGAACTAGCCCACCTTATTATTTTAGTATAAATATAGTAACACAAACCAGTGAGCAGCGATGACAAAAATACAAATAAATACTAAAAAATTAAAATTAAAATTCAATACACGTTATTAATATGCTAAGACTCAACATCGTTTGCACAGGGATCTAAATGTTCATCTAGTAGATTTTTAAATACGTTTACATTGTCAGTTGTAACTATCTTATCAGGTGAAGCCTTCCATTCTGATATTGTCAAAGGGGAGAAAAGAATTGGCGTAGGAGGTAATGGAGGCAAAAATCGGTTCTATTTTACAGCTGTTGTCTAGTCGTGGGAAAAACGAAATGGGACGTGGGAGTGAAATTTTTCTAAGCGTAGGGTTGAGGTGCTAGGTCTTGTAAAACTGAGTCAATCGAGATATCTTCCGCCTGAAAGCCAGCTCAGGAAGATTCGCTCGCTCTCGCAAACCAGAAACACTAGTCTAAAAAGAATAATAAGAAGAAATAAATCTCAGACCTCTATTTTGCACACTTTCTTGTGCTCGTTTAAGGTAGTTTTTCCACGGGGACCATACAGATGCAGCGTACTCTAGCTTTGGGAGGACTAAATTTAGGGACGTGATCTGTTTCACTTTAGGGGGAGAGGGGGGCGAGTCTTTGCTTCCTTCGTAGAAGACCCAGTGTGCTATTTGCCTTAGCGATTACGTGATCAATATGAATGACCCATGTTAAATCGTTTGTTATATGAAGACCAAGATATTTGTAGGATGAAGTAGTACTGGATACTGTGTCGTTAATACTGTAGGTGTAAAAGGACAGTGATAAAATACGAGGAAAGGTTAGCACTTTGCATTTATCTAAGTTAAGGGACATCTGCCACTTGTCAGACCAATGAGCAGTGGTTGATAAGTTGGTTTGCAGAGATGAATGATCGTCAGTATTCGTGATTGTGCGATAAATTAAGCAGTCATCGGCAAAAAGGCGGATGGTGGAAGAGAGGGAGATCATTAATGTAAATTAGGAAAAGGAGTGGTCCGAGTACGCTACCTTGAGGGACGTCCGATGTTACGTTAGATCGAGACGACTCTGAGTTATTTGCGACGGTGTATTGGGAGCGACCAGAAAGAAATCCTGATATCCAGGCGACAATAAGGGGATCCATCTTAAAATTCTCAAGTTTTGTTAAAAGACAGTTATTAGGTACCCTTCGAAAGCTTCTGCAAAGTCAAGGAGAATGGCATCGACTTGTTTTGTTTTTTTATGTTCAAGGTTGAGTGAATGTTTTGTACAAATTCTAGGGAGTTGCGTTTCACATGATAGTCCTTTCCTAAATCCATGTTGATTAACGTTGAGAAGGCTGTTGGTCTCAATATATTTTATGTCATTTGAAAATATGATGTGTTCAATAATTTTGGATGGGATATGAATGAGCGATATGGGGGGGGGGGGGGGGGCGATAATTAAAAGGTGAATTTCGGTCTTCGGACTTATGTATAGGGGTGACACGGGAGATTTTCCAGTCAAGGGGAATGTAGCCAGAAGCAAGGGATTCACGGAAAATGTCAGACAGGAAGAGAGATGATATGTGTTTAGTGTTGAATAGTTACTTGGAATTGATGAGGTCATCCCCTGTACTTGAGGTACATTTCTGATTTTCGATGGTTTTTAAGACACCGAACGAGTTGATAGTAATCGCTTCCATTTGTTTGTAATTAGGAATACGAAACTCCGGAACATTATTAAGGTTTTCGTTTGTAAATACAGAACAAAAATATTTATTTAAGCAATCAGCACACTGCTCAAGCACTGCTTGTCAGTTAAAGCCAGGCCTTCGATGTTAGTGAAAGCGAGAGGGGTGAGAGGTTTAGGATTGATCATAATCCAGAACTCTTTGGGATTATCGGACAATGCTTTTAATAGGCATGGTCAAGAAGACGCAGCAGCAGCTCATCGACGACCACTTCTTCATCAAGGAGGGCGACCGCTTCCCGCAGGCGGCCATCGCTGCCATCAAAACCAAGCGCTCCCTACAAGAAGAGCTCGTTCCGTTTTCTCCGCCCTTTGTGCCCCGGCTTTACACACCGGATAATGGAACATCCGCTGCACCGCTAACGATAGGATTAAGGAATGTGAGTTGCCATCATCAGAAAATTAAGAATATACAATATGTAGTCTGTTTGTTTGTACACGTCTTTATTGGGCCTTTTCGAGGCTGCTCTTGTCCTACGGCATCAGCAGCGGCGGGGGAGAGACACGGGGGATTTCTTTCCTTGGCGGGCCGTGTAGAAGCAGGGCTCCAGGCCCTCCGTCTGCGTGGACGAAGAGGCAGAGGTGCTTCCACAGGAGTTGAACAGTCCCGAGCGACGTGTCCTGGGGTAGAATCCAGTCGATGTAGCTGGTGGGTCGGTGTTCTGCCGGTAACTCCGACAGAATGCGTTCCCGGGCTCTGCCATAGGTCGGGCACTCCCAGACCATGTGCGAGGTGGGCGCCGGCACAGCGCAGGCGCGTAATATGTAGTCAAGCACGAGTGTTCTCAATCAGAGTAAATGTGCCCGCTGCATTTTAACACAAAAATAAGCGGTACAGTCTTTGCAGCAAAGCCGATCTGCGGAAACTGCGTTTGGCCGTTCCGAGAGCGTGGGTGCAATTTGGATCACTTCTTGAGAAGATACAACAAAAAAGGGGGAAATTACATCGAGCCAACTGAAAGTTAATACGATCGTCAGCAACAATAACAAATTTAACGAAATGAGAAATGTGGTTTTTCGATAAAGTTGGTTCAAAATATCGGTAAATCTTACTTTTGACGATATTTCAAATTTGTTTATAAAATATTTCGTGAAAATAAAATAAACTAAACTTATGCCCGTCGATATCCCATGTATAGGACTACACCCGGATAGTATTTGGTAAGCGACAAATATAATAACTCATGAGATACAAGGCTCTGAATATGCCCCCGGATTGTCAAAAAGACAGGGTTTGACATTTGTTACCTCAGTAAACAAAAATACAATAATATTTTTCATTATACTAAGAAATAGTCGGCACAGTATGGAAGCACACACAAAAATTACTGTGAGTTTATTATGCTTTCCGTATTCACACCAGCGTACGGAACTCAGTACAGAAATCACTGAGTAAAAAACAGATTTTCACCCTGGTCCAACTAATAATTTTTTTGTGAAGCGATTTTTTTTTTTTTAATTTTGGAAAGCGGTTTTGTTTTTAGCAAAAATGGAGCAATTACATATATTAAAAAAAAATCGAAAGACTCACGCGGACAAGCTGTTCTATTTTATGAAACCACTCTCCCATATAGTGTTTTTTGGTGTTGTTTTTTTGCATTTTTGCGTGATTTTGTATGTGGATGTGTCTACAAGTCAGGGGTTTTTTTAAGACTCACCTCCAAGCTATATACAAATTCGGATAAAACACTAACTCTGACTTTCCACCTGTATTGTGATGATACATTGAAATATGTGTCTGTGTGTCTTTTCCCCTCTTTGCACGTGATGTGAGTCCGTGCGAATATCCGGTCTGCAACATCAATTGCTGGATCTGGTCCCACAAGCCTCTGTTGCTTTGATCAGACACGATATTCAAGTAATTATATTTTCAATGTCGATTAAAAAAATTATTATTATTATTATTATCATTATTGTTGTTATTATTATTATTATTATTATTATTATTTTGTTGTTGTTCTTTTTGTTAATGAGGATGTTGATGTCGCTTTCTAGTGAACCATGCGTCCCAATTCTTAGCTCCAGGGCTAAAGGAATGCTAACGCACTTCCTCTTATTTTTTTTAATTTTGGGCTCTTTAGGTTCTAGAGGAAAAACCTTATACTGCGTAAAAAAACTTCGAACAGCCAAACCCCAAAAACGGAAGATCTAAAAGAATAGGGTGGGGGCTAAAAGAGTCATATAATACTCAGCTGAATATACCTTCCCCCTCCATTAAATTTTGAGCTCTAATTTCGATGGACGTTTTCAGACCGTCCAGAGGCCTAAGTGCAAACAAGTGCACACGGATATCGCCTGGGTAGTTAGGCTCGTCGGAAAGACTTGGCAGGTCTTCGAAATGTCTCAATGTATACAGTCCAAAATGCTTCAACGCTTTCGTAAAAGTCGCACCTCTTGAAGGACCGAAACCGGAGGCATTTAGTTATTTCGATGACCTCATTTTTAGTTCTTTACTCTTCGTGCGCGGCAGCCGCTGTTTTCTAAATGCGCAATGGAAGCGACGTTCGAGCGGTTGTTTCACCAAACGGCGGCAAAGTTTCTTCTGAAAACCACATAAAGGGGGTGCTGTCTCCTTCGTGACGAGAAAAACAAGAAACAATGTCTGAATCATGAATCATGCCGTGAACGAAGTATCAGGCTGGACAAAAACCAATCTCACGAGCGTGACGGAATCGCGCATAGACTCTGTACATTCCCAACGAGCACATGATCAAGCCAGAGCACATGAGCAACGCGTACGAGGATGCCAGAAAAACCACAGCCAGTGCGGCGGACCAGCCGGGGCACAGTGCCGCAGTCGCAATCGGGACTTTCCACCAGAAGTGGCGAGCGTCCCCGCGACCCGCAACACCCTCCCGCGCTCGCAACGCCAAACATTGACAGAGGTGGGGCGCCTCCTATGGAAAGCGACGCGCTCTCCGCCAATTTTCCGCTACCGTGACGTTGTCCGTCCGTTACGACGCGCTTACGCCCGTAAAAACCCCTCCCGTGCCAAGTTCGAGGAGGCTGTGGAACGAAAGCCCGAAAGCGACGCCGTCATCCCGCCCAAGTGTATACGTCGAAACCGGTTCCCGAACCCGACGAAACCCGAGCGGCGGCCGAACGCCGCCGTCGCCACGGACGCCCGAACGCCGACAAAGAGCGCATCTTATTAGCGGCCCGATCTCGTCCACGTACGTCGCGTGTGACTCAATCACGGCCAGCGGGGGTTGGTTCATTCACGGATATTCCGCGCGGGAAAAAACAGGCGGTTCTCCTCTCCGTCTGGAGAGCGATGGACGCAGGTGCCATGCCTGCGCGGCTTGACCGGCACTGGAAGACGAACGAGGAGATGACCCCGGGGGGACTAGGGCTGGCCCAGAGAGGCTGCCGCGCTCTCCCCTTCCGCGGTCGCTGCTAGCGCATGAACCTCTGGACTTCCTCTCCTGGTTCTGTTGTGGTCGCAGCAGGATGCCCTTTCGCCTCGGGTCCGAGCAGACGACGGCTGCTCTTCAGAGAGCGCTCTCCCAGGCGCCGCCAGTCCTCTAGGACACCACGTGGTGCAATCGCTGCAGAAAGGGCCTGCTTTCGAACGTATGAGTGGGTGTCGCTCACGGAGGCCGCAATCAACTTCGAAGAAGGACTTTCGGCGTGACAGCTCAGAACTGCGGCGGTGCGTTTCCATGGGATGTCGCTTCTGTTGGATTACGGCTGGATCTCTCGCTGCGCAGCAATGGAGGATTGGCCATACTACGAGGTACGTCTCCTGGGTCCTACCGAGGTGCGGGAGAGCGACCGTCGCGAGAAAGTGCCCCTCGACACGCGATAATGCGGGGAACTCCCCTCTGTGACGAGCCTACTTGAGTCTCTGGTTCCGAGAGCACCAATTTACCCACTCCCAATCAATCATCCGGCCGCTGCAATGGCATTTGGCTCGACGGTGTCGCCGCCATTTTGAAACTTGTCGTTTCATTTATTTATTTATTTATTTACCCAATACCCGGAGCGCCTTTCGGCAATACAGCCGGGGGGGGGGGGGGGGGGGGGGGTACACACGCCAAACATTACTTGAATACACACAAGCAGGCTTCTTGTGAAGTACAGTAGGGTTAAAAGACGGCAAGACTACTTATACATATGGAAGCAAATCACAACTTCGCAACACACAGCGTCAATCTATAGGGAGTTTTCGTAGATCGTTTTCGCCGTCCCGCAAGGCCCTCCGCAACCCGCTACGATAGCGGGAACTCCACAGTCAAGGCTATCGGCGCGCAGGCGCAGTAGCAACTTCTTCGTTGCGGAACGCTTAGCGGAGGGGGCAACGCGGTCTACGAAGACTCCCTAATATCTACAAATAACGGCAGGATAGTTTACGTACATCGAAGCAGATCTCGAATCCGTGACACACATTGCATAACTTTTATTTCAGCAACTTGACTGATTCCAGGGCAGAATGAAAGGCATCGTTTAGCAAAATTGATACTAAGGCAGAAGGTAACCGGTTCCATAGGCAAAGTGTTTTCGGGAAGAAAGCACTACTAAAAACTGCAGTTCTATGTCCGTATTCGCTCGGGCGGATTGATAATGTGGTGAAAAATGATAGGTGTCACGTGGGATTCCGGTTTGGGAATGATATATGCAGTGAAAAAACTTCAGGCTTCGCTTGAACTTTTTTCACAGCACCGATAATGCCGTGGGATCTAACACACTCACTCCGATATGGAATGATAGAGCCGTGAAGCTAATAGAAAGTTTTAGTAGAGCAATGCTGGCTCACGCGTACCCTAAAAATAAAAAAATGGGCCAAAAAAATGCTGCTTGGACCGATTTTAGTTGTTTAAACGTTGCCAAGTGTATTTCTCGTCTTGATTTATTTCGAGTGCCCTTCAAAAAGGGATACCATAAATAAAAACGTTTCCAATCATTTCTTTAAAATAAGCAGCAGCTGTCTGATCAACCGCGCTTTTCTGCGGGGCTACGAGTGCGTAGCGAAATTCGACCACGCTGCCTCCGTCATCGTCTTGTGGGATATCATCGCGGGAAGAAACCCATGGGTTTCCTACCTACTCACCTATTCATCTCAGATACAGGACGACAGCTTTCGCCGATTTTTCTTTTAAGAGTCGTCCGTCCGTCCGCGACGAACTGCGCGATGAGTATGGCCTAGCGGTGAGCAGGACACACCGCTCAAGCACATTGCGGGTGGTAAATATGTTTTCACTGCGCACCCTGGCAGCTGCAATTGCATTTGGCTCAACTGCGGTAGGTTTCGGTAACAATTGCCGAGTTGAACTCAATTTAATTGCGCGTAACACTGAACTTCCTGAACACCCCATCAGCCATGATGTCTGTCGAGGATGCAACCATCTTGAAAGTCGTGTTCTCGCTGGGCCCGAGATACCGCGAGAACTTCCCGCAAGGGGCCAGCAAAGCCTGCAAAGCAAAATCCCAAGCGTAGCGTGCGTACGCAGTACGTTACCATTCAGCGTTATGCGCATACGCAGTCTCGACGCTCAACGTTCGTGAGTACGCTAATCTTTTGCGCACGGTCCACTAAAACTGTCTAAAATATGCGCCAGAAATGTTCAAAAAAAAAATCTGTGTCTGCCGTCTCTTTGCAACAATTTCATCTCCTTGCCCCAATAGCTTCTAAGACTGCTGCGGCTTGCAGTATTCACGTTTCGCTATAGACTATATAATTTTCCATCTCAGTAGTTACTCCACCGGCGTATAGAGGACGCTAGCGTATTGACCGACCCTGGGTGGCTTGAGTTTGGAAAGGACTTGTACTTATTTCTATTAAGTTCGATATTAAAATATGAAACATTATGCCTCTTATTCAAAAAAAAAAAAAGTAATTTTGCAAGTAAACTATTATGATATATGAAATCAATCGACTTTCAGTAGTTAAGAAAAACGCCTTTGTCTTTTTTTTTTCTTTTTTTTTTGTCGAGTGCCTTTGCATTGCGTAATTCACTAGCGCTATTTTAGTAGATCAATGCTTACTGATTCTAAATTGTGAATCAGAAATTAAAGGATGTTTATCAAGATGTGTTAGGAGCCTTTGATCCAAAAGTTTCTCGAGTGCTTTGGAAAAGACAGGTAGCATTGAAATAGACCTAGGCTCATGTCGAATAAATCCCCGCCTTTGTGTAGGATACTAACTTTTTAAAAAAGCCAGGTTTAAATACAAGGTCATAGATATACTCTATATCTGTGTGTGTGTGTGTATGTGTGTCTGTGTGTGTGTGAATTAGCATAATCCCTTGACGTCATGGGCCGCGTGATCTAGCCAAGGTGTGTCAATATTTCGTCCCATCTTACCAGTCTTGAGAAAGGTCTGTCTCAGGCCGAAACGTCGACGAACTTTACAAATAACATGTTATAAAACTCCAAACAACCATCTCAAGTACGTTTTTCTGTCTTATATATATATATACACATATTGCCACGCGCGTTGGCGAGCAAGCGCGTTCGTGGCCGAGTAGTTACCGCGCTTGACTGTCGCGCGGAAGGTGTAGGTTCCGTTCCAGTTAGCGGACTGTCCTTTTATTTATTCTTTCAACTTGGCCTTCTCCTAAGTTCGAGAATAATCTCGTCTGATCGAGTTCCGAATGTTCTACGCACCGAAAGTTATACGCCGAACGATCCAGAAACCCACGAGGGTACATAAGAGATTCCGCAAGGCAAGCGGAGTCAGTCTCGCTCCTGCGTTCGACTCTGCTCTTACGCCGACTTCGACGCTCGCGACGCTCTGCTGTTGTCTACTGTCTCCTTTTTATTTTCTTTTGGGCACAAGTTCGCCCCATTAAATGTTCAGTTTACTCAGTTATTCGCCACCTCATCACTTGTCATTCGTGACAATATATATATATTTACATGGTGGCATAGGAGCCAATGGGCCTAAGGTGTATATAAAACGAAGTGAAAAACTCAGGGTGAGAAACAACAGACAGCGGAAGTTTAACCTACAGTTTTGCCGATAGACTTGGCTTCGTCAGGAGATAACTTACATATGGCTTTTTTTTTGTAAATGTTAGTGCGTCTATTTGACTTCCTGTATAGATAAAGCTCTAAAGTTCATGCCATTCAATCAAGATTGTGCTAGTTGGCTATACATTGTTAAAAATGAAAAGCGCAAACACCAAGAAAAAGAAGAGTGGACAGGACAGACCGCTTCATGCCATTGTCGCAAACGAACACAATCTTTTTGTTCCCCACTGATGAGTCGGAAGTGTGCTCAACAATTATTAATCTTAAAGGTAGTAAACCCATTGACACCGAAAACTTGCATATACGACCTATAAAATATGTTAATGATATAATTGCATCATGTGTAATATATATATATATAAATATATATTAAATATGGTGCAAGTATACCGATAACGCATTTTAGGCGCAAAGGTATATACTAAGTGACAGGTTACGAGTTTAGGGGAAGCTCGTCCCACCTCTATCCCCTTTATCAGAGCGAATGCTAGCAACACTTCCTAGGTAAGAAAGCTGAGTGCTTTCCTGCGTCACTAAAGAAGGAAACCCCGGGGCAAAGTGTGGACACGGCTACGCCATCAGCGTTCGGCTCAGAGTCGTGTTCTCACTGATTGAACACGACTACTAGCTGAACGCTGACGCCGTATCGTGTCCAATCTGTGCCCCGGGGTTTCCTTCTTTAGTGACGCAGGAAACTTCAGCACCTAGGCTTTATTATTAGGAGGTGTTGACAAGAGGAGAAAACGCTGGAAAGGAGGCGACCACCTCTACAGCGTTCTATCTTTTAAGGTAAAAAAGGGGTGGCAGGAGGTTCCACTGAACCCTTAACCCGTCACCAAATTGAGTCGTTTTTCCTTTCAGCTCTACATAGTTAACCTGTTCAGCTATCGTCAGCAGGCGATGCTGTAATTCACCGAGACACGTGTCTTCTTTACATTCTGGTAGATTATTTGCGCCGTTCGTTCTCATTCAGTTCGAGGGGCACTAAGAAACTGCGCTCTTACCTTTACCTTCTTCTCATCCATGAGGAATATAAGCTTTTTTTTATATCCGAATCTTTCCATATTCAATCCGTTTTACCATTCGTACATTTTCACAAAAGTTCTTAAATGTAAAGTGATTTGCCAGACACCGCGTGGGTTAACCCTCTTTGGACCCGCTCGCATGATTAGTTGGTGGCTACTTTCTTTTATCAAAAAATTAACCCAACAAGACAAACTTCTGACAAGAATGTTTACGTCTAAGTCTTCGAGCCCCCTGGGAGCAGACAGCCCGGCTGCGGTATGTGCACGTTGCTCGTAGCATCTCAGTACTTTTTTTAAACCTTTGCCCGCTCGCATTTAGAGATTGCTTGTCACTTTATTTCACGTAGGGCACAACAACGTTAGCCTCAAAAAGACAGAATATTTCGACACGTTTTGCTTGTAGTGGTCTGTATCATTCCCTGATTTACACGGCTGGTCCCCTCGAGGCTGTTGTGCAGATGAGTATATTGGATGTACAGCTGGGTAGTAAAGATCGGCATAGGTATTTGTTTTTTTACTACGTTTTGACTAACAAACAGAGTTGCCTTACACAGCGCCGTAACTGATATTTTGATAACCTGTTAATTTCTTTTTTGCCCAATTATTCGGACAAATTCAGAGCCAAGTCCGAATCAACAACATTTTTAGGTGGTTTTGGTCTTATTTCGGGGTGTGGAATTGAAACCGGATTCAAAAACAGATTGAAATCATTATTTTTATGCGAACAGGAACAAAACCGTAACATCAATCGAACATTTCATATTCAACCCGAACAGCAACAAAATCACAATCCAGTGTAGTGCCGAACCAATTACCCATTTGAAAATGTATTTAAAGTAGTGCTCAAGTTACTTTTACTACTAACTTTACTACGAACTTCAGAAAGTACTGGCAAGTATAGTTGGCAAACTGGTAATATAATAATACAAATAGTCAAAAGGGTGCGCTCCACTTGTGACGAATTCGCTGAACGTCACATTCTGCTGCGATCGTTATGACTTTTAGCTGACGGTCTTGAGTGATGCAACAGGCACTTAGGCTTTCGTATCTAGGAGGTCTGGACAAAACCCTTTATATAAAGGTTGAACAAACTGAAGAGAAAGACGCTTCCCCAATCTCGCCACTCTCGTTTGAAACAGATGAGTAAACGACATCGGACCCTGGGTTGCCAGGTTGGGCTATTTTGTAATGCATTTGGCGTGGAAATTTGGCGGTTGGCTGGCTATGTGCCTATTTTTGCGGCTTTTCTCAAATCCTAACGCGTCAATTTTTTTTTTTTTTTTTTTTTTCTTTTTTTTTTTTTTTAGGGTGGATGTACAGAAAACAGTTCACCATTATCACAAAGCGACAGTCCACCCTTTTTGGATTCCCGCTTTTAGGAATTTTCAGTGTGGAGATGCGATGGCGAGGTGCCGGATCCTATCAGCTCCAGTGAGCTTGCGTCCTTGATTCAGCACCGAAGACATCGCTTTTGCAGGGGCGGATTTAGAGGGGGGGGGGGGTCCGGATGTCCTGACCCCCCTCTTGATTTCTGCATGTGTAAAATTTAGGGCGTTAAACGAGGGAGAGGGGGAGGCGGTGCCTAAACATATGGTACGCTGACCAACACCTGACCCCCCCCCCCCCCCCCCTCAGGAAATTCCTGCATCCGCACCTGTTTTGTATTCATTGTGGCTTATTGTATACTCCCAAGTTCTTTCTCCTTCCTCCTGGCGTCTCTTATTTGCTCGAGTTTCCCACCACCCTCGTACAGGAAACACATCTTCCGAGGAAAAAGGACACTAAAGGAAACTCAAGACATTCAGCAGAATTGTATGTCGTCCGATAACGCGTGTCGTATCGGATATAACAAAGGGGGCCTTTCCGCGAAACATGGAAGTTTCTAAAAAACACGATGAGCCATACCAAAACATGACAGATTTAGAACGATGAATAATCCGAACAAGACCAAGTTCTAAGCCCAGGAGCAGCCATGTTTCCGTTTCTATCCGAGCTTGCCATCGCGCTCCTGACACTGCCCATGTCGAATGCCTCCGTGGAGAGAGTTTTCAGTCACGTGACCTCCACAAAGTCAGGTCTAAGGAACAGGAGGTCCCTTCCAACTCTTCGAAACATCCTGTATGTAAAGTTTACTCTCTTTGGGAATACCGAGTGCTCTAAGGACATCAACCCTACTGACGAATTTTTTCCCCGTTTTAACACGGAAATCATGTATGAGACAAGTCAGCCGAGCACAAGTGAACGTTTTATAACCGTGCGATTGTAAAAACGCGTGTGGAAAATTTTGGTACTTGTGTTTGGAATAAATCATTTTCAATACATTTCAAGATGTCGAGGATCTTGCAAACTGCTAGCCTCAGACATGCAGACGCTGTACCTTCGCCTTGAGCTTGTACATTCGAGCGCACGATTTTTTGGGCTCTGCATATATTTTGAATATGGCTAATTTTGGGCTATATTAATTTCTTGCATTTTGTTACTTTTGGGCTACACCGTCTGGCATTTGGCGGTTTGAGCAAGAGCCATCCTGGAAACCCTGATCGGACCTTCCACAATGGGGTCACCTTAGAGAACTGCAGCATAAGAAACACTGGGAGAACAAAGCCAGCAGATCAGAAAAGTTTCATATTGACAGCCGCTTTCCGGGAGCGAATGAATTCCGCGTAACAAAGACTTTGAGCTTGTCGTCAGCTAAACACGACTCATCGATACCGCCACCGACTTCGCGCGATCATCGGCATCGTCTCAGACTAATCGGACGTGTTCTAGAAGCTCCCCGAATCCCCGAAGCTATGTTTCGTCTAAGGGGCGAAGCTCCTTAGGGTCTAGCCTTGTCCGTCCGTTCGTCCGTCTGTCCAACGTCCGTGCTCACAAAAAAAAAACAAAAAAAACTGCTTGCGCAGTCGACAGGATTCGAACCTGTGTGGGGAGACCCCAATATACTTCTAGTCCATCGCCTTAACCACTCGGCCACGACTGCGGGACGAGTAGGGGGCTCTGAGATGTGGTAGTAACTCAAGAGCTGGGGATGTCATGGATGAAACGTTGCATGTCCGCGCTGCGGTCGTATGCGTATATAATCGCGTTAAACTTTGCATGCATGGCTCTGCATTTCACCGACCATAAAGCTGTAATAATGAAGTCGAAACGCAGCCCGGAACTCAGCACTACCTATGAGCAATAAAAAAAGATCAGCACCATCGGCATACCTATGAACAATAAAATCAGTATCATCAGCACCACCAGAGCTTCGCCCCAATCAACATCATTCAGCACGTGGACATGGGGTCATTTTTTTTCTATGTTTCTTGCGTGATTATGTGTGCTTGGGATAGTAAATAAATATATAAAGACCATTAGGGACAGCAAGATACAATAGTTTATAGTTCTTTTCTGCGATATCAGGGGACAGTGCTTTGCTCGAATACTTGTCGGGATATGTGCCGTGTCAATTGTTACCTCATACGGTCTTGTGTGCCCGATAGGGCGATAGGCAGGTCACTCGGTGGAGCATCTACCAGCTTTGCTGACCCATACTTTGAGTAGTTTTGGTGTTTATTAAGTGGAGCGTACGAGGTGTTGCGGTGCAAGTTTTAAATAGGGCCAAGAAATTAGGTTAGCGTAGGCACCGGCATCCGGGTAGGCCATTAGGGTCAGGCTTTGTTCAAATTTTGCCGGGGGATGAGTAGTAAAGTACGGAAGGGAAAAGGGGAAGCGGAATTAGTAGAGTGCGAAGAGTGTAAGCGATGGTTCTATTTAGAGGAGACCGACTTCGAGAGCTTAGCTGACGCGGTGGAGGATAGCTTCACTTGCCGTCTCTGTGAAACTCTTGAGTCAGTTTTACGAGGATAGAAGGAGAGTGAGCGGCTAAGTTTGAGGAGGGAGTTCAAGGAAGATAGGGGGAAGCGGGTTGTGCTCGAGACGCAGGTCAAGGAGCTGGACGATGAGCTGAACGGGAGAAGCGGGCCAAACTCGAAAATCTTGGGGTAGGTTTCAAGAGGATAGAAAGACATTGGGCAGTTATGTTCGAGGAATTAGTTGATATACGGACGGAATTGACTAGAGAGAGAAAGAAGCGAGACGTGCTAGAGGAGGCCTGGCAAGGTGAGCTGGAGGAGGTGAAGGCGACGCAAAGGTCCAACAAAGATAAACATAAAGCGATGATGTAGCAACCGTAGGTGAGGTTAACGAAAAAGAAGGAAGGGCGAGAGGCAGAGGAAAATGAGCTAGAAAAGGAGGGACGTGAGCTGCAGGAGATGAAGAAACAGAAGACGGAGGGAGGAGCAGTTGACGCAGTGCCGGTTGTAGGGAGCGAGAGAGCAGAGGACATAGACACAAGTGGGGCGGCAAAGGCAGCGGGGCCGATCGGCAGCCCTCTACTACGACAGCCACCAAACCTGCGATGCAGGAAAAGCAAAAGATTGCAGTCAGTGGTAGGGAGCTCTAATGGGTCTAGGTGCACAGTGGTGATGAACCACGTCCGCCAGGCGTAGCGCAGCTTCGCTTTGGCCAGTTAACACTCACGGCGACGGCGTGCAGTTGACGAAGCGACGTTGGCTGGTCGTCACACACTCTCCCGTGCACGAAAAACGCGAAACAATTACAGAGGCCTCAGTTGAATTGTGGTGCGTGTGAAAACTTTCCGCTGGGCCATCATGTCGGGTCGCAGTTTCGCCACGGAGGCCAAACAAAACGAGAAACGTGCATTTTCTCGGCGTCCAGAAACACACATCAATGGATATTACGTCAGGTTTTCGACATATCTTTTCTACTTCTTCGCCGAGAAAGAAGACGAAATGCTCAACATTGCTCATTCAAACATAAACAGAAAGCGCAGACAGCTGGTCAACCGGAAGCATTCTTGCCCTCCTGCAGTTCCGACTCCGAAAAATACTCGCAGGTTAACATTTCGTCAATTCGTATTTATTCAGAAAACTTAAAATTTCGAGGTCACGATGGCAAAATAAAAAAAAAGCAATAAAAAACACGAAAGATGCTGTTTTACGAAAAACATTTTTTGAGATCACAGGGTTGGTGGTCATGAGGAGCGACCACTTCAGTTTCCATTGAAATCTCGGATTATTGACCAAAGGGTTTACTGGTTATCTCGTCAAGGTTCGTTCAGAACAACGTGTCATTGTACATCTGCGTCACGACAAAAGTCACTGTTACGGTTTCCGGTTTGGAGGGGCGAGTGAAAGGTATGTACAATCCTTTAGATTATATAGGGAGGGCTTAGGCCACCTGGAGCTTGAATGATGCCCACGGACTACGTTCACCAATGTTTAGTTATTTCAAAGTACTGGTATTAATTGAAATAATGAGTTTATGCAAGATTTGTTGTGCAACAGTTAGTGTTGCCACTGGCAAGGTCGCCAGTATCTAATGCAAACGCGGAAATATCAATCGACACAAACCAGTTTTTTTTTATATTTAAGGGCACGCTTGTTTCCCGATATTCTTTACTTATATTTTTAATTAAAACAAGTTTGAAACAAAGCAAAATTCATCTCACAATCTTAGGAGCAGTCATACTCCCCTCTTCCGCACGTCATCATGCTCCCACCCATACCCGCGTGCAGAGAGTCGGGTCAGGTGATAAGAGGGACGCGCCTCGTTGGTCTGGCGGGCACGTAGCTCCCAATGTAGTCTCAGCTTATTGGTGAACGGAGTATAGCTACGGCTTGCTCGGAAACCGAAAGCGTAGATAGGACATTTTCGTCGGCAGCTACGTTCTACCGAGGGCGTCGAGAGGAGGCAGGAGACAAATGACGGGACGATGGCGCACGGGCGGCGCGTCGCAGCACTAGTTTTTGCTCCGCACGCCCCAACACGTCAAGAAACAGCCGTGCCTCTGTGACTCCTGAAAAAACAACTGCCGCTTCTCGCAGTGCGGCCCCGGCCCCTGAGAGCATCTATACTTCGTTTCACATTAAGTCCAGACGCAGCCGACGCTATGAGTTGATGGGACCCAGCAGACAGCGTCAAAGCGCACCATCATAGTGTTGATCATGGTTCTGTACGTGTTCTCTGAACCAATCATAAACAAAAAAAAAAAATCGACTTGAGGTTTTGACGC
Source organism: Ixodes scapularis (assembly GCF_016920785.2). Classification (NCBI taxonomy): domain Eukaryota; kingdom Metazoa; phylum Arthropoda; class Arachnida; order Ixodida; family Ixodidae; genus Ixodes; species Ixodes scapularis. Next base: position 160,986,906 of record NW_024609868.1, on the reverse strand, counting down.
TGCTTGATTGGTCCCATTTGCTCGTAACTTCGGCTGCGTCTGGACTTAAAGGCCGGCGACCAGACACGAGATTCTGCAAGGTAGAAGATCATCCTTGCCCTGGGGGATGAGGAAACAGGCAACGGTGGATAGCGTAGAGCGGGGAGAGGAAGCGGGGCAAAAGTGGAAAGCGCCAACTGCATGGTCGTCGGTCTTTAAAGGGGGGGTGCAACGATTTCCGGACTTCGGTCAAAGATTTCTGGAAGTTGCCCTCTGACACTTCTGAAGTAAAGAACAGAAAACGGATTTCGCCTGCGTGCCATAGTTGTTGCGTAAAAAAAAAAGATAAATATTGGCATTTCAGGCACCCCTCAACTCACTCCCAGCCTTCAGGGTCACACCTGGTCCCTCTCCTAGTGACGTCATTCGGAGTGCCGTGTAGCTTCCCGTGTGCTCTCTCGGAGGACGCTTCCTCTCCCTCTCTCTGCTGACATTAGCGGGCGTTATGCTGCAGCTTAGAACCGAGCCAGGTCACGTAATCTTTTCGCCGTAGTTCCTTCGGCCGTCACTTGGGGCTGCAGGTGGGGGGAAAAGCTCGACTTTTGCTTTGAGAATATGCAACGGAATCGCGAGATTTTTAATGAATAAGGAGGTGTTTTCTCTATCCTCCGGGACACGATAAACTACGTAAAAATTACGAGATGCAAACTTTTTTAATCATAAAACAGTTACACCGCCCCTTTAAGCTGAAACGAAGGATAAAGCATGGAGGTAGGAAAAAATGAAAGAGGTTTACAATTCTCTGCAATGCGGAATTAGAGCGCAGCTCTAATTCCGCATTGCAGAGAATTGTAAACCGATCGTTTCGTCGGCATGCCCATTCTGACGATTCTCTGCAATGCTCCGCATTGCAGAGAATCGTCCGATCGTTTTGTCGGCATGCCCCGCGAGACAGAGTAGCCGTCAAGTTAAAAGTACTAGCGGCAGGAAAGGGATGCTGCCGCGGATTATCGAGTTTGCGGGACGCATTTCATAGCGGCGAGCGACGGCACTTTTCTACCGTTGTTTACATTCGTGGTGCTCGTTCGTGGTGTATATGACCTTTGGCCTTCGTTACATAATGCCGTTTCCACGCTTCGAGCGCACCTTCGGGGCTCCCGGCCGAATCCGGGCGAGTGCCGCGCCGCGAGCCCGTCCCGACGGCGATCGGTCATCGGTTCGCCGAGCTCGCCGAGCCGCCGCCGCCGGGTCATCGGTTTGTGCCGTCCGCGAGCCAGTAACCTTTGCTAGGAGCGAAAGTATGCAGGCGAGCCGGTTAGGAAACATCATAATATAAACCCTGAGACAATGAGAGTTGCCTTGTCCGTTATTTGAGTTATCCTTGCCTCGAGGTTAAGATTATGACGGTAACATTGCGTTGTTTACCCGTATTTCGCAAAAGCGGAACAATTTTTCTGCAAGCGACTCCTAGAGCCGCTCGTCAAATAAGAAAGTGCGCAATTAAGCTTTGTTCTTTTTTTGGCGACACGGCAGCCCTTCGCGTCAAAACTTCGTCGGCGGCATTTCGAAACTTTCTGCTCGTAGCGCAATCGCACCAGTGCCGAAAAATTCCGCACGTACTGGATAAACGTCATCATCGTAAGCTCGGCACGTTTTCCTAAGTTCACGGTACCTTTTGTTGAAAATACGGTGCACGTCAGCGCATGTCCGGGCCGTTTGCGGCATCGTACGCCTTGGTAAGCGCATCCGCGCGGTATGAAGTCAACCACCTGCAGTATGGTGCAGGGCCCCGTCCTTTTCTAGCGTGACGTCACTTGCAAGGCATGTATAGAAATTATAGAATTATTTCTTTCTAGTATTAACTAGAACGAAACCAAGCCAAATATACGTAGGGTTTTTCGTTTTCCGTTTTATATTTTTCAAAAATCGGCGGGTAAAAATTGGGCGCTATATTTTTTAGGCTGATAATCGGGGAGAAATCGGGTCTTTCTAAAGACATCAGAAAATCGAGTTTTCTCGGGTCTTATTTATGAATAGCAAGTACCTGAAATGTGTTATTTACACGAACAAAATTCAACAAAGTATGTAATATAGCATATAGCAATGGTGCTCGATCTTACAGTATATTTCTGCCTTCGTATTCATTCTGAAGTTAATGCATGCAGAGGTAACGCAAATCGAAGAAGTTCGTTACCATCAAACGAGTGACCGAGGAAGCAGCTCTTAAACAGATCCTGAACTGTTCTTATTTTCTATTATTTCAGCTGATTTCAAGACCATTAATTGGGGAGAAATCGTGTTAAACCCGATTTTCATAAAAACTGTTTGGGGTGGAAAAATCGGGTAATGCCGGGTTTTACCCGAAAACGAAGAACCCTAAATATAAGGAGACGCGCGTAGACAAAAACCAAAAATTTGCTGGGATAAGGAGGCTAAGGCAGCCAGAACCAACCATCAAGGGAACATAGATTGGTAAAGAAAAGCGGTGATACGTCAGAAGAAATAGAGGCAACATGGGGTGTTTTCCAATTAAAGAAAATAGAGGAATGTGCACTAATTCGAGACAAGGTCGGGATCGAGAGCAGAGATGCAGTGGACAAAGGAAGTTAAACAAAGACAGGAATGCGGTTAAGACGTTTTGGAAACAGATTAGTTCGCACGGAAGTAAAGCGTGTTTCACATGCAGCGATTTTGGCCTCAAAGCGGCGCGATTTCTGCCGTCACGGCGCTCGTGCCACTCAACCGCTGGTGCTGGAGCGCCGCGACGGCAGAAATCGCGCCGCTCTAGGGCCAAAACCGCTGCATGTGAAACACGCTTAAGAAAATACATAATGCTTTAATTACTCGCGATGGTTCTCGGGTAGAGGGAAAGGAGGTGCCAAATATGCTAGCTTTTTCAGAAATAGAAAACCGGAAAACCTCGCAGGGAATCGACGACAGCAATGAACAACACGACGGGACAAAGCAGAAAGTAGAGTGGCTGCAGGAACACCAACTTGACCGGACGGCTACCAATGAGACCAGTAAAAATCCTGAGTAAAATCAGTAAATTGAAATTGAGACAGGCACGTCTCAGGTAAGTTCCTTACCTGAGACGTGGCGACAAATCAGGATGAGACTATTGTACAAGGGTAAAGGGGACAAGGACAATATCAAGTCATATCGCCCCATAACTGTAACATCTGTTCTTTACCGAATTGGTGGAAGCAGACCATGGAAAACTGAGATAGATTAAAGCAGCTAGCACGACTGGGGAGAGGGAGGACATGGGCAAATGGGGACTCCCTCCCGCGTGGCTCCGGCCCGAAGTCTCAACCCTGTCACCAGTGCCGTATTAAGGCATTTGGGGGCCCTGGGCCTAGGCTGTTATGAGGCCTCTACCTATGATAATGGTGGGGGTGGAGGTAACGATGACGACGGGAATATGCATAGTTTTGAACTTATTAAATCTAGATATGTTTCATCCTATGATTATTCTCAAGCCTTGTCTAGATCCGTAGATTCAATGGAATTCAAGCTTTCCTTGCTGGCGTTGAGGCGGACGCGATTGTTTAGAAGCTACTTCGCAAATAATCAACCGCTCTAGAAATTTACAATATAGTAATTTTGAGGTGGAAAATATTAGGATTTGTCGTTCACATCCAGCAACTTAACCACAAAAACAACAACAACAACAAAAAACACTAAATTGTTTCCGTTTAAAATGTTGATTCCGTTCATGAATTTGTTTGACTAGAATTACAGCTAGATTCATAAAGTACATGCCCGGACCAGTTTGTACAAATTGGTCACGATGTCGACTTGTAGCACAGGTGACCCTCTTGCTAACATGTCGAGTGACATCATTAATCACACATGAATTGAGTTATGCAACAACCGAAAAGGTACCTGCGAAATTCCCATTCTAATTTCGCTTCCCCTAAATGGCATGTCTCGCAAATCGACAACTGCCACGAAAATTTATAACCAGTAATCTTGTAATTGCCCCAAATGATTGGAAATGTTTTAACTTCTAACTAGCCCTCTGTTAATTAATTACTGGTGTGAACAGTGAAGGAAGTGACATAGGCAAGAGAGAAATTTTGTTGGTTGAAGTAGTCTTTATCGGGGCAAACAGACTCCCACATTTAAAGCATAGAAAAAACTGCGTGCGATTCTAAGACATCGACCGCTGTCGTTCGGACACATATGCATTTAAAGAATTTATCATGAGAATCGAGATGTCTTTTTGTCTTTTTGAATGGGGAAAATGTTTCGCATCAGATGTAGTGCTAATCTTGTTCTTTTTAAATGCAGTAATTTAGACCTCGGCGGGCATTTTGTTCTGTGACTCAACGTTAAAAAATAAGAGGTTATATCTCAGAGGTTGGTGAAACCATTGCAGTATTCGTATCAGTCGCTGAAAGGAAGAGTGTTCAGTTGCACTGGCAGACCAGAGAGTCAGTACCCTTCGAAAACTGTTGAGGCGCGTCTTATGAGCCGGCTCCTTGAAACGCCTCTTTGTTGGTGGCTATAGAGACGGTGCCCGGAAGATTTACAGGCACCTTTTCACTTCTTCCAAACTTATCGTTCTTTGATGAACTTCATATGGAGTTTCCCGAAAAGGTTTAAAACAACATGTGTGAACCATCTGCGTTGCTTGCTTGACGCTTGCTTAACTTCCTGCCCACAATTGTCCGTAAAACACGCTAAGGGGGCTCCAGTACAAAAGAAAGCTCCATAACCGTCCTTCCATCAAGCTCAAATTAAAAGAAAAAAGTCTTACAAGGGGCATGGGAGGCCGTGTTAAATTTTGTTGTTCTGGCACGCCCTTGTACTACAAGCTCACAAACGCCAGCTGATCTAGAGACGGGAAATTTATGGCATCATTGTTTCCTTGTTGAGGAAAAGAGAACGAGAAGGCCATTGCGCCAGAGGCCCTTTGGAATGTTTCATCTGCTTTCTGCCTAAACTTTCTTAAATAAAAAAAATTAAAAGAAGACTAACATTTTAAAATTTTTAGGGGCCAGCATGGGGCCCTCTGACAGCCTGGGGCCCAGGGCTGCAGCCCCCTTAGCCCGTACCTTAATCCGGCCCTGCATGTCACCCAGTGGTTCTGATTTTGGGAGTACCGATAAAATAGGTTAACCAGAGGAAAATGGACCTTGGGCAGAAACATCGGTACGAGAGTTAAGTGGATCTAGTAATCTCTCTCTCTTCCTTCTGGCCGAGCAGAGATGGAAGATGGTTTCTTTGTGTCGACTTCGGGGCATAAGCTAATCCACGATGGGGACAAAGGCGAGTTTGGGGGAGCCGTCCCAGCGGCTCGATGGGCGAACAGGATGTGTAAAAATTCAAAAGCGCAAACACCAAGGAAAAGTGTAGCCAACTAGCCCAACAGTTAATTTTGAACAGGATGTGGCTGACATTTTGGGTGTCGAACGGGTGGGAGACCCCTTGCGCGCGCTTTGTTTTCTAGCCACTTAGTCTCGAACCCAGTCGCGTGTCTAGGTGGCAGCACATATTCGCCAAAAGGAGGATTGGCGACTCCCTCGCCGGGGGGAAGGCGGGAGTGAGTTTTCTATTTTTCTTCTTCCTTTGTTTTGTCCGATCCCCGAAGATCATCCTGGTAGTTATTTCCACCGACCCGGTGATGATTGCAGAAATACAGAAGGGGGTATAAAGATTGTTTAGGATAGGTGGCGAAAGCTATCGCCCGTTACAAAGGGTACAGCCGCTAACATCAGAGCCGTATATGTTATAAAGAATACAGCCGCTAACATTAAAGCACTATATAGCTCCTACATAGCAGAGTAGCGCAATTCTTTGATCCGCGTGTTTCGCCGGCAACATGGCCGACAGAGCAGCTCGGCGCGAGTCACGTGGTACTCAGGGTACCAGGAAGCGGCCCGCCCTATGGGAGAATACACGGAGATCGACTCAACACGGCTGATTAAAAAATAAACGCAAAGTTCACACTTTTCGAAACCAGTCTGTCGTGAAGTTGGTAAAGCACTAAACACTTTATCAAAGTTTTAATAATATTGGATGCGTGTGAAATTTTGCGAAGGCAATTTTCAAAGCAATGGCGTTTGAAGCAGACGATTGTTTTACGCAGCAGCGATGGACTTTATGGATGTGACGTCGCCGCGTCGTCTGCTGTATGATGCTGCTCAGGCAATCTTAAAAAATAAATAAATAATGTTATTTCATGGTTCACAACTTGGCGCAAATTATTGTAAACTATTCCCTTATTATGTCAAAAACTATTGTCGTACCGTAGATCCCCAAAATAATCAGAAAGCAGCGATTTTCTCACGTTCCCCATGCATTTGTGGCCGGAGTTGGAACCCCCGGGCGTTCGCCGCTAGTCGCCGAGAGACGGCGTTCTAGGTTGCGCTACTCTGCTCCGACGGAGCTATATAGCGCTCTAGCTAACACCAAAAACGCAATCCCTCCACCCCCCCCCCCCCCCCCCCCCCCCCCACTCCCACTCAAAAACACGTTAGTACACAACGTTGTTGGTACACTACTGGTTACCATGTCTGCTCAGGTGTCTCCGCGCGCTCTCGTCTCCTTGATTTCTCGGCGCATAGTTTCAACCTCGGCACAAAAGTAGTTTTGAATTACGCGCTAAATCGACGTCACCGACACGAAATGGCCAGCCAATCGCGCCGCGACGATGCTACGACGCCTCCTCCGATCCAAAACGACCGTCAAGCCGTCAAGCAGAGCCGTCAAGCCGCCGGTCGAAAATAGTCGAAAAGCGATAGGCCTCCTGCGCTGAAGCTTTGAACAAACTGTAGCGCCCTCATTTTGGGTAGTACAAGCTCACCTGATTAAGCCTCGCACTACTTATGGAACGTTGGTTGATCTTTTTTAATTCTGTGTGGTTTTGAAGAACGAAAAAACACCTTTGGACGTCAGAAATGGGCCTGACTCAACGCCGCAAGACAATCGAAAGTGCCAAATTCATGACACCACCGCAAGGGCACGCGTCCCTTTTGTCTGGGTGGTGACGTCAGAACACCTGTGCCGCAACGCTTTCATTTTGTTTTCATTTTCATGTCTACTTTGGAACGCGTGAAGCGGCCTCTCTTGGCTCACGCCCTTACCGCTCATTCACACTGGAAGCGGATCCGCGCTCGCAAAGCGGTTGCGAACGCGGTTGTATAAAGATTCAGTACAATTGCACGCGCACTCGATGACATCAAGTGCGCGTGCAATTGTACTGGATCTTTATACAACCGCGTTCGCAACCGCTTCGCGAACGCGGATCCGCTTCCAGTGTGAATGAGCGGTTAGCGTTTTAGCTTTGACGGCGTTCGAATTTTTGTTGTCTCTTTGTATTTTAATTGCGATCTCGCGCTCCGAACCAGAGCAGGCACGCTTCTGCATGCGTGACAGTTGGTGACGCTAAAATTTGTACTACCCAAAACAAGTCCTAGCAAGTCCCTTTTCGCAGCACCCCCTGGGCAACGCAGGAGGCCTATGGGCCCACACCACGTTCAGCAACACCTGCGGAAGTCAGTTTTTGCCAGCTTTTGCCGTCTGGTGGAAAAAGCCACTGACTCTGACTCCGCGCTGCGGCACCTCACCGTGTCACCGTGTCACCGCTATGAACTGTGCCCATGGTCTTGTCCGGGCCGGTCCGCGATTGGCTCCAAAATACACAACCGCCGTGAAACGCAGCATGTTTTAAAGACACCTAATGAAAAAAGAAAAAAAAAAGATACTTAAAGAAATCTATTTGATCAAAAGTAAACTAAAACTAAACAAAATGCTCTCGGCCTACGGGAGTTTGAACCTAAATACAGCATCGCCCACACTGGCACTCTGGCAACCAGGACATTGCAAAGTTTCGGAATCGTAAGGGCTACTTTGGCTGAACCGTACTGCACGCTTTGCGCGTTGCTTCTGCGGGTTGTTCTCTTTCGGGTCGCTGTGGCCTCACACCATTTGCCTTTGAGGTGAGTGGTATACGCAAGCATGATTCTTTTCAACGTAAGTGTTCTACCATCGTCCCAAGGCACACGCGGCAGTGAAAGGTTGGCAAAGTTTCTGATGGGCCGTCAGATGATGGCAGTGTGTCCCCACCAAAACACAAAAGTTAGTAGTGTTTTCACCGCAAAACGCATCGCCGAGCGCTCATTCTTCGCTCAGATGTAGCGCTAGTGATCCGAATCAAATGCCAAAATGTCAGCACTAACTGTGGTCTTAATCAAAAGTGTTCTTTTTTTTAGTAAATCTGTGCACGACAAAGTGCGTATACGCCTCGCAAGTGGGCTCATTTTCGTCTTCTGCGCATGAGAAAGGAAGTAGTGGTGACGTCAGAACGCCGAGCCCTGATTGGCTGATCGCGACCCCCTATCTCAGCGTCGTCTGCTCCTTTGCGACGTCGTCTGCTCGCAACGTCGTCTGCGACTGTCTTACCTTTCCTGCGACTTTCGGAAGTCGAGCGAGCTCGACTTCGCCTTTCAGAGAAGGCAGACAAATAACTCGAGCGGTACGTTGTTTTTGTCTAACAACTAGCAGACGCGCATCAAGGAGGGAAGTCAAAGGACTCACTGGCGAGGTGTCCCGAGGCGCCGAGGTTTGTTTGCTATTAACCGAGAGTGAGCGTGTTAGTGTCCGCAAGTTCCCTCCCAAAAACTTTTTCCCTCCTTTCATGTGCGGCGAGACTCCACACTCTCGGTTTGGCGCGGTTGGCGCAGTTAACGTCATCTGCTTTATTTCTGCTAGTCAAAGCGATGGCTGCTTTACCTTTCCTGCGTCTGTCGGAGATTCACCGCTTTTTTACTGGCGAGAGTCACCGTTGCCTCGGAAAACAAGGAGATGACAAGAGGAAGAGATTGACCTCTTAATCTAAAATTGAGGTCAGTGATCAAAGTATAATACGGGAAGGGTTCACAAGGCTTGCGCGGGCATATTCCATTCAGCACGCCAGCCGATCGTGGGCAGACTGTCGCCGATTCACGGAGTGCCTGCTAGGCCTAACTGCCGAACTCGATTGGTCGCGTTCGGTGGAATCGTGGCCTTTGGAGCTTTTCCCGGGTGTTTGTGGATCCAGCGTTCTTGTTCGTCGTGGTCTGTTTCAAGTATTTCTTGCTTTTTTCTTGCTGCTTGAAGTCGAGACGCGTGAGAAGCGCACATAGAAATATATATAAACGTCCGTGGGTCGTCGCGACCGCGACGCTGTCGGCCATGCTGATTTGATCGTAAGAAGTGCGTAAGACAGCTTCGGAGCTGTCGTAGGATTTCGTCGTAACCTGCGCAAAACGTACGAAAATTTTGTTTCGTGGATACGAATTTGTTCTTAAGTTTTGTCTTGCACACATTTTTGGCGTAAGATCGTTTCGTGAATCTGCCCTCTGCACTTCCGAAAGTTGCAGAAAAGGTAAGACAGACGCAGACGACGTTGCGAGCAGACAACGTTGCAAAGGAGCAGACGACGCTGAGATAGGGGGTCGCGATCAGCCAATCAGGGCTCAGCGTTCTGACGTCACCGCTACCCCCTGCGCAAGAAGCAGACGAACTTGCCCTATGCATAGCTTTACTCTTAGTAAAGCTATACGCACTACGCCGTGCATCTCGACCGGAAACTGGTATACGCACGGCGCTAAACTTGTTGGGTCTCCTTTAAAACTAATGGTCAAAATTAGGGGTGTCACGAACAGGTGGAGGTTCGAGCTCGACTCAGGTTCGACTGCTATGGGCATGCGCGACAGGCTGGCCAGTTTACTTTGGCTAAGGGCTGAATTAAGGGTAGCACTGATTGGTTATTTCAGTTAATACTGTACACAAAATTAAGTTATTAACTTCTTTCGTGATTAGAATTAGTTTCTTTTAATTGCAACTGTTCATAAAATTAAAATAACCCTTTCATTAAAAAAATTCTCCAAACCTAGGCATGCTTGTATCAAGGTCTGGCCACACCGTCCACAAAGTCAAACCGTTCGAATGTGGTTAAAAGTTTGAACTTCCGTCGAACCTTGAAAGTTTGATCTAAAAATCCTGTTCAACAAAAGTCCGCGACACCCCTAGCCAAAACCAGCTTCTCAAGCGGTGGCATAGCCAACATTACTAGGTTACCTCAGTTGTGGAACTCCCGCGGAAGGGGGCACTTCCCTCACTCACTTCAGTCCGCCTCTCGTCGTTTGAAGCGCCATCTAGATTTTCGTTTCATAACTGTGTTTTCCATAGAGCAGAGCTGGAACGCCGTGTTTCGAAACATACAATCGGCAGCAAAAGTTTGCGGGGCACCGGAGCGTGCGCCGAATTGCGTTGCTGTGCTCTCTAACGATGCGTCGCAGCATTATAGAGCCACGCTTTGCGCATGCGCGCCCTTCGTGCCTCCTATCTTGTGTTTTTTGCTCGCTTCTATCCATCACACTCCCGATGATTGGAACCGGCGCCAGGGGCACAAGTTGACGCTTCGTCAGCATGCCGTGGTTCTGCTTCAGCCGCCTTAGCCACCGCGATTGGGGACGGGGCTCGCACGTTCCCCTTCACCGAGCAGGTCACTCTCCAGATAGCTTTTCGCATCAGGTTCGGCTGCCCACGTGTTCCGGGCTGTTCTCTGCCTTTTGCAGTGAATACGCCCCTCTTTTCGATGTTCAATAGCAAAGATCTAACAGTGTCTATTGGTCAGTGATATACAAATAAATCATATATTAACTAACTCATCTTGGCACGTTCTTTATTCTGCGAAAATGCCGCCTAGAGTTCAGATCAGTGAAAGAAGATTAATCGCAGGGCTTTTCACAGAAGGAGTGTCACAGCATGAAATCCCGCCGTACAGGGAGATCGAAAACAGCCGTGAGTCGAATTATTCTGGCTTTTGGGGGGAGAGGGCAGGATTGCTGATGCTCATCGTTCTGGTCGGCGAAAGGAACTGTAGAAGGAGACCGGCTAATTTTAGCCGCGGCAGTAGCAGACCCCTTGATTAGCGCACAGCTGGATCTTAGCCTTTCCTGGGACACGATACGGCGTCGCCTTGAGCAAGTAGGACTGGAGAACTGCATGACAGCACAAAAGCTGCTTCTAACCGACAGGCAGCGCCGGCAGAGGCTCGAATTTGCTCGATTTTTGTCAAATCATTTTTACGGATGAGTCCACATTCTCTACCCGGTGGGACCAACAGCAGCATGTTTGGCGGCCCTTCAGTGTCTGGTAGGGATGACTAATTACTTTGTTAACTGAAATGAATGCTTAAATGTGTAGTCAGCCGGCTTTATCAGCTGCTCAAACTAACTGTATTTTTTATTTTGCAGCGTCTATCTGTGCTCGTATAAGCGCGTTTCCGGTTTGGATTTTACACGTATCATTGCAGCAGCTTTTTTCTTTTTCTGGCGAGACGCTACGTTCGCAGTTATTGGCTAACAAATGACTCGCACAGCTCTACGTTACGTTTATAAATAAGTGCAGTTGTTTGTGGTAATAGGAAACCCTAACACGCCACGAGTTATATACTTTTCTGTCACTGTTGCCACTCATTTTTATATAGATACCTGTCAGAGTACACACAAAGTGTGCTATAGAGTGGCCAGTGTTCTGTCTCCACTTGGGGCGCCATCCGGTTCTATGGGCACTTCAGCGCCTCTGCCTACTGCGACTTGATCGAGTAGACTCTGCTGCCCTACGTCCTGGACGGGCCATTTCCGGATGGTGCCTACCTGCGTGTAGGGTGAACACAATGCTGGGAGCTCGTGGCGTGCGGCAGCTGCAGTGGCTACCCAATGGGGCCGATAGGAAACCAATAGAAAACGTATGGGGACTGATGAAAAAACGCCTCTCATCACAAAATCTCGGCAGCCTCACGGCAGACTCGCTATGGGATTTTATAAGACAAGAGTGAGAGATTCTTTGTGGACATTCTGACACCGTGGCTGGATCCGTGACGTTTGGTCCGAGTGATTTCCGTTGCTGGCAAATTCAGTCGTTATTAACATTGCTCCGCAGTAATTCCCGCATGTTTGGTAGAACCATATAAGCTTTCTTTCTAGCTTTATTTTTTAACTTTATGCGATAAGAGGACTCGCAATATATTTTTATTTGTCGTTCTTTTTGTCTCGTGTTCCCTCTTAATTACTTTCTTCGCACACCTCGATACTACATCGTTTACCACAACTAACCCGAGGAAATAATGCATATAAAAAAATTAGGGTGCAAAATAAGGCTCCTCTTTATTTGGCACCATTTCTTTTTTCTTTATTTAGCTCGTTGGAGCTCGCGGCGCAGATGTTTCGAAGCTGGCCGTGGCACGGGACATTTCACTGCGGTCATTGGCAAAATCAGTGGGCTTCAGTAAGGTTGCTATTGTACATTAAAAGTAAAAGTCAGTTGTTGCGCAGTGCGCAGCCGAGCCTATCGTGAAACGTTAACACGAGAGTGATCCGCTCTGCGAAGGAAAGTGTGCGAGCTCCGTCGCCTAAAGCGGCGGCTGAGGCAGGTGAAGCAGACGCACGACATGGCAGCTGGCCAAGCGGCAACTTGCGCCCCTGGTGCCGGTTCCGGTTATCGGGAATGTGTCGGACGGAATCAAATGAAAACGACATGATTGCAAGCACGAAGGGCGTGCATGCGGAAAGCGGGGCTCTTTAAGATGGCGGCGCACCGTTAGACGACGCAGCGATGCATTTCGGCACGCGCTCTGGTGCCCCGCAAACTTTTGCTCCCGACTGTACGTATTACATAGCAGTTACATATTGCAGTTACCCTAGCAGCCGTCCGGCGCGTCAAAAGACGTGAGGCGAGTCGTGGGCTGTGTTCCAAATCTTACCCGAATGGATCGTGTCACGTGACAACACAGATTGAAAAACGCTGGACGCGGGTAGGTTTTAGTACGCCAAGATACAAAACCTTTACCCTAGAGTAAGGTGGAGTAAATTTTGGAACACGGCCGTGGTGAGTGAGGGAGGTACTGCTCGTGCAAGCAGCGTCTATGGGCACTTCACTAAACTAAATGGTATGGGCCTCCGTTTCCGGAGGTGCAATGGGGGACAGCGGGGCTTGGGTTGCCGGCTGGACCCCTCAAAGTAACGTGTACGGAGAGCCAAGTGGGTTAATAGGTTAGTAAGTAGCAGCCACAGACTGTCGCCGCGAAGCGGAGTAAACGCAGGCGGGGGGTAGGTTAATGTGCTCCCCAGTGATACATGCGCCTTCCGAAAAGGGTGGCCCAAGTGGCATGAGTTCAACGTGTCGTGCGTATAGCCATTCCCTGTCGAGATGCACAATGTAGTGCGTATAGCTTTACTTTTTTCATTTCAATGGGAAAATATGTTTGTGCTCGCTACGCAGCTCCATAGAGGGTGTACTCCGAAAATAAATTTACGGTGTTTTTCAATAGCAAAAATAAACTATGCATTGCAGAACGCTCATTCTCTCCCCAAACGTAGCCCTAGAGGTCCAACCAGACGCCAAATTTTCAGCACTAAAAATTATCCTATTCAAAATTTTCTGAAATTTTCAATGGGAAAATGACGGCCGACAGAGCTCTCGAATACGTGGAGCTCTGTGGTGCCTGTAAAAGAAAATGGGCGCCATTTTCCCATTAAAAATTTTAGAAAATCGCTCGTAACTTTTGAATAAGATAACGGTTGGTGTTGAAACTTTGGCATCTGGTTCGCAGCTCCAGCGCTACATTTGGGCGGAGAATGAGTGTTCGGCGATTTATGGATGGAAGGATGCACGGGGAGGGCATCGCGTGACTTTTTTGATGCCCAGCCATTAAAAGTTTCAATTTGAGCCACAAAATGAGCTGCGCTTAGAGTATCGGCAGTCCGTTCCCCGACATTGCTGTGGGCGCCGCCATTTTGGTGCTTGTGCAGAGCAGATGGAACTGTCACTTCCTCAGCCTTAGTTTCATTGTTAGGAAGCTCACTTACCATTGCTTTGCCCTGTCGCCAACTGTTCAAACATTTGTGGAGGATGGAAAAGCGTTTCCTGGGATTTTATATAAAGCTTGAGATAACTGGCAACCATACTTTTAAGCCACAATATGGCCAAATGTCGTTACTCTGAAGCGTAGCTTATTAGTGGCAGTGGTTTAAATGATAGTGCACTCAGGTGTGAGTTGGGTGGTTGGTTGCATGGGACGTGGCATTAGCCTCGTGCTCGCTTCCATCTGGTAGGGTTTACGTGAGTGAAGCCAAGGCAGGACGGGCTAGGCCTTGGCGGCCAGGCCCCGAGGAGCGGACGAAAGACTGCGATCAGCTCGTTGAGGTCCGTCGCGAATTCCGAAGGTTTGTTAACGCACAAAACTCAAAGAGCGAACGCAGTGCGCTAGGTGTCAGCTGAGGCGAGACCCTGATGGATGGGCGATGGGCCACGACGAGAGGATGAGCCGATCTGCCGAGCAGTTTGAGTAAATGAAAGTGTGTGACGATGCCATAGACCTGAATGCCCTAGACTCTAGACCCCTAGACTTGGTCTTTTAAGCTTATCGTCACTATTGGCTGCTACATACACTCCTGGATGCCTCTGCAAAAAGAGCAAATGTCAAAGCTCTAGGCACCGTCGCGTGTCGGACTGTTGTAAGCTCGAAAGCCCAGCAGGAGGGAAGTTCCACGGGTTTCCGTCGACTCGATGCCGTGGGAAATGCGACGCGGACGGAGATGAGTAAACGCCGCGAGACGCGTAAGGTAAGCACTCCGTTCACTCTAAAGACCGCAAGGGGGATTTCTGAGTTTGTTCTTCGACTCAATGTTTGAAATTAATGCGCGTTCAATACAATCAATCTCTCGATATCCTCACTGCTCCACTCCGCCGACGCACATTTTTCTAACAACATTTTGCAGGCAGTCTTGCTAATAGAGAGAGAGTTTTAGTAGACCGTTTCTGTGCACCCCTTGTGCCCCGTGGAACCGGACGACTCGTGATGGATGTTTCTGTAGTTATATTTACGCGGGAGAGCGAATGTGATACAGGGACTGTCATGCTGCTGCTGCCGCTAGCGGCAGCTCAACCCCAATAGTTGCACCTCGGCCCCAAGTTCCTTGCCGCACACGGCAAGTTCCTTCGGAAAGTGGCCTCTTCACCGACGATGTCGGCGGCAAGAAAGTGCTCGTTTAATTCAAACTGGACGAACCCGAATATTTTGGAATATGCAAGTTGGATTAAACCCGTGCAAAATGATCCTCACAGTGCCCAATGCTCAATGCCTTGTGTTGTAATGGTCTTATATATTTATCCGCCTCTACATGGGTCAGGGAAAACCTGGAAAAGTTAGGGAAATTCAAGATAATAATTTGATAGACACCCTGATTTTTGGCCATGTTGAGGAACATCTTTGCTCAATAACTATTAGTATTCCTGCGATATATACCGGGTGATTCAAGGAGACGGCAGGCTCTTTAAATCGTCCGGAAAATTCGGTTTCTTAACCTATCGCGCTACGACTTCGTGCAGCGTTGCCCACAGATGGTGCATTTTGTTTTGTAAAATTTGCAAAGAGCGAACTTACCTGAGGAAAAAGTAAAGAAAGAAAAAGGCTTAGCTCCTATGGAAATGCAGCGACGCCACCGGTCTTCAAACAACACGGCGCCATTTCGCACGGGAGACAAGAGATGGCGGAACAAACGCCGCCAACGAACGAGCATAAGGCGCCGAGAGCAGGCCTTTTTAGCAGACAATCTTTTCGACTCAAAAGCGGCGCGCGTTCCGCAGTTGCAGAAACAAAAAAGACAGGTGCGGTAACAGCATGAAACTGCAGTTCCTTGTCTGCTAAAGGGCCGCCTTTGGCGTCGTCTGCTCTTTCGTTGGCGGCAGTTGGCGTCGCGACCGCTTGCGCCATCTCTTGTCTCCTGTGCGAAACGGCGCCGTGTTGTTTGAAGACCGGTGGCGTCGCTGCATTTCCATAGGAGCTAAGCCTTTTTCTTTAATCACTTTTTCCTCGGGTAAGTTTGCTCTTTGCAAATTTTACAAAAAAAAAATGCACCATCTGTGGGCAACGCTGCACAAAGTCGTAGCGCGATAGGTTAGGAAACCGAATTTTCCGGTCGATTTAAACAGCCTGCCGTCTCCTGGAATCACCCAGTATATCATATTGTTCCATATTTTTTGTTTTTTTCCACTTAACTAAAATTATTTAAACCAATCGAAAAGTAAACTTTTTATAATTTTTTTTTTTCATAGCACTGAAATTTTAGCTCTATTAATGTATTAAAAGATGTATAACACAAAAACTGTTAGGTGCATATTTTTAATGCTAGCTCAGTACTTTTCAACACCTATGTAGATGGCAGGAATAAAACATCAACCCTCTATAATGGCGGGTTAAGGAAATAATCGTACCTATTTACTGAAAAACACTGTTTTGACATAATTGAGTTTAAAGTAAAAAAAAAAGGGTGAATAACAAATTGCTATTGGTGGCAACACCCTCAGAGACGATCATATCTTCAATGGCGGCCAGCTTGTTAGCCATGTCTTCACTTTTTGGCTCATCGCCTTGCTTGTCTATTTGAGTGTGGTCAACTTCCCTCAGCCACTTGATGGTGTTCCACCTAAGGTTCAATCCACAGGACTTGGAAAATATGTGCTCATGCGACGCTACCACCATTGAATGAAGGAACAGCATCAAATGTCGCCATTTCGTCGTTCAAAGACATGGGCGCTTGAAAGTATGCACGCAGAAAGAATGTTCACAGCGTCTTGGAATTGTCTTGGTTAAAAAAGGGCTATCCAATAGTAGTCAGGTAATTTCTAAGACGTAGCTCATTCTGGACATGCTTTGAGATATGGTGATGATTTTTTTTTTCTTTTGTTGGAAAATTTATGGATAAACAGGGAGCGTATCTTAAAGGGGTGTGGCCACCCGCTACTTGATTTAGGAAAGAACATTTTTTTTAGTATGAACTGTGACTTTCTAAGAACAGTGTGACAATGGAAAATGTGTGGAAAGAAATGAACTTTAATAGAAAACTAAAATAATTTCCTTAAAATATTTTTGTTTGCCCTGTGCCCTTAACAGCACATGCCAATGGTCACTAAGGAAACAGAACACACAGTAAAACGAGCTTCGACTACAAATAACTAGTTCAAAAAGGCACACAAGACACAGGGAAGTAGGGGTGATCTGGATGGCATGCGCAAAGCCCCTGGGTCGGGGTCCAGACGTAAAAACGCAGCAAAATGTTTCCCTGTAATGTCCGCACAGGCACACCCATAGTCAAATGGAAGACCAGCAAGTTGGAGGTGATAAGGAGCGATGCCCTTTGTTGGTTACTATCGGAGGCTGTGCGTTGTGAGAGATTTAGGTTTGCACCCCATTTAGAACGAGAATCCTGGGAGAGGTGACCAGAGACGCAAGCGTCTTTTGTTTGGAGATGAAGGATGAGTGCGTTTTTTCATAAAGAAGCAGCGTTCATAAGCTTTGGATGCAGGGGTGAGGGGGTGAGCTTCTCTTTGGATGCACAATTTCGGCATATCTGCTCTCTTCACCCAAAATACGCGAACAAATGAACCAAACGAAATACAACATTTTTGGCGGTGCCAGGTGTGCACCTTTTGTTCTCCCGATTACTGATCAGGCATGCTAGTCATTGCAATGTGTCTTCTGGGCGTTTTTCTATGTCTCTCGCGAATAACGGATCGTATCTAATTGGAGGTGTTCCAGAGGCACGTGCCACGACCTCGAACAGCACTTGCCAACATCTCTCGCTTCCAGGCTTTATCAACACTGCTAAGGGCCACGTAGCCATCTAATGGTTATGCCATATTACGGACAATCGTTTACGCGCACAGAAATGGGGAAAGCCCGACGACTTGGAGAATAGTTACCACTTGGTGTTCCGTCTGCACGCACCTACTTGGTTGTGTTTTCTGGCAGTGGTAATACGTCTCCAGCCCAACTGCGAGTGGTGAGCTCCGAGGGGGTGTCTGCTTGCAGGAGGAGCCCTACACGCCCCTGGGCAACGTTGCCTTCCCGGTGACGGAGGAGGCCGGTTCTGCGGAGGAGCAGCAGCTGCGCTCGTTCCAGGACCTGCTCCTGAGGACCTTCGAGCCTCAGCCAGACCTCGCCATGCCCATCTCCACGCCGTACCCCCCTCCCGTCTGCCTGCCCAGTGAGCCTTCCTTTGTGTCCACGAGGCAGTCTGCTGTGCACGCGAAACGGGGGATCAAAAGAAGTGACTTGCAAACACTGGGGTCTCCGTCCAAATCGTAGTGGCCGAGACCAGGTGATGGTTTCCCGACATTATGCAGTTCAAAAGTTGCTAGAAATAAAAATTTTCAATGAGGAAATTGCGGCTAAGGAAGCCCGCAAATAGATGGAGATAAATGGTGTGTGCTGCTAAGACCAGACCCTATTTGCTTTTTCTAATAAGTTTCCGAAAATTCCTGTTAGTGATTGTAATTTTTTCAACTCTGTCATCTGGTCTTAACTGGTAGCGCCTCCACAGTCCCTAGTACAGGATCCGGAATAATTTTTTTGCACATTGGGAAGTTTCTCTAGGGAAAAATGGAAGCACTGACGTTAGGAGTTGGTGACGTTGTGAGTCAACCAGTCGGGTCGCTCGGAGAACCTAGCAGATGATCGAAGCCGTTGTGGAGAAAAACACATGTGCTTGTTCATAAAATCCATTAGAATCGTGAAAAAGATGTATGACTGGAAACATATATTGAGGCTTACATGTTGTATTATTTTGGAATAATTGACACGCCACATTAAGAGTGCCTAGTCTGCTTTGAAAACATTACCATAAATGTTTTTAGATTTTGTTTTCTTTTTCATCTGTGCCGCCTGTGACCTTTCCTAGTGCGGCAACTGACAAGGTTTCCAGACCAGTAAGTAGTTTATCTGAGGATTTGGTGCTATGTCTGGACTAGAGCTTAGTGAGTGGGCAGGCCACAGGCTCCGCTAATTCTTTCGGTTGAAGCGTGCAGAAAATTGGCGTGGTTGCACGGTTGATTCCAAGTGGCTCGCGTGGCTTTTCGGCGTAGCAAATTGTTTGCATTGGCAATAATGGGAGCAGACTTGGCCTCTTCCTCACCCAAGTTTCGTAAAACCTTTATCGTTGAGGCCTGAAACTAGGGTCAATGACGAAACAGTATCTAAATGCACGTAGCGCCTAGCTCGCATGATGTGGTACGCCCAGAAAACAACTTAACAAGCAAGCATCTCTTCCAGAGAGAAGCGCAACAGGCTGCCATTAGCCGCATAGGGAGAAGCTGCAGGGTGCACGGTGCCCACACCTATTTATATATCTTGCACCGTGTTCTGGATGTGGTCGCTGACAACAGCAGTTCAGTCATCACGCGTTCTGTTGAACTTGTCTGTTCCAAAATTACACTCACTGAAAATTATAACACCACGTCACACACGAATAACACTATAGAGCTAGCAAGTTCATATGTTATCATACTCCCTTTCAAACATTGGCACGTAGTTTTCGAAGTGCATGTTTGGCGGTGTTGAACATTTACTTTCAAAGCTTTGGAAGGAAAGTACCTCATATTAGTTCTAGGTTGTACGATGCCTCCTGCCAGTAGCGACGAATACAACTAAAGCGAGACAGCAACAACAAACTACCTAGGTAACGACCTTCAGAGGGAAATTTTAACAGTTGCTTGCATTCGTCGAAATAGAGCACCTGAAATCTGGGCATTGTGATGGCGGCTACAGTCTTCTGCCAATCCGAGGAGCCCAAGTGTCTGGGAAGATGGCGAGCCTTTTCTATAATGGCATACGAGAATGCGTTGGCGAATGGTCGGAGATGAATTGTTTCCCTCAAAATGGCTCGCTGAAACTCCCGTAATAGCCTTCATTTATCGATGGTCTATGCAAATAGGAGTTGACTATGCGATGGTCCCTGTGGTCCCAGTATTGCAGACAGTAAGCATGGAGTTATGGCCCTGGTACTCCTCTTTTATTGCCACGGATGGACGCCGAGACATCTGGGACAAGCTGGTGAACCCCACCAGTAGGAACTAGAATGCCAGTAGGAACTAGAATCATACCCCGATGCTTCCCCGAATCAAGGATGCATGGCAGAGCAGGACCCGGTTGAAGCCACTTTACTCGTAGCGCCCTCCATTCTTAACAAAGCTTTAGAGTTAGCACTCTGGTGCCCCCCGCCGGTCATTTCTAGGGCACGTTAATTTGGACGGAGACGGAGTGTTTGAAGACTTTTGTGGTGAGGAAAGTTCCCTTTTTTCTCCAACGCCCGATATACAAACGTAAAGGGTGCTCAACTATGCGGAGTAAAATGCGTATAGAATGTCAAGCTCACGAGCGAGTGAACGCAGATAAGCGCCACTAAATAAGGTAAGATACCTTGCGCAACTTCCTCTTAAAATTAGCGTAGTTGTTAAAAATAGAGGCTCGCGGGTCCGAAATTGTTTATAAGTTTCTGCATTCTTGTTACTGGCAACGGTGTACATTGTGTGTGAGTGCAAAACATGCTCCCGTTAAAATGAGCATGCATGTCAATATTGAGCGTGCATCTAAATTCGGAGCACCTTAACTGATGGAGGACGGCCGAAGGATCGCGGCAGTCTGCGAGCGGGCCTCCGGAGGGGATTAGGGAAGCTCGCAACGTGGAGTATCCCTTCGGCCAGGCGGCAGACGACGGAGCGGCCGACAGAGAGGCTGATTCCCAGCGTACTTCGTGCATCGCGAAAGGGTCCCGTGGCACTCGTTTCTTGTACAGATGGGCGTGCCACGTTGCGTTTTAATTTTAAAAAGACGCCTTTACTGGGAACAGTTCTCGAGTCAGCAAATTTGGTTACCTATTGAGCGCTAAAACCTTTTCAATGTAAAAACTAGTAACGAAGACAAGGACGCAGTGGCAGATTCTGCCGCACGTTCGTCAGAGGTGATGTTGCACGGAGTAGTTTAGGAGTCGTCGAACGACCGCACTCTCTCCACACACGCGCGAGCGGAGATGACGCGGTGTCACCCCGCTGCGTTCCACGGTGCGTGTCCTATCGTGCGGGCGCAGTGGGGCTCGGTGCCCATGTCTCCGACCGGCGTGCTTATTGCATCCAAAATCCCTCGATTTCCTCCCGGCGAGGTTGTGCGAGTGTCATGCCCGCAGACGTCTGACGGCGGGACACTCTGGTTCGTACGAGGTCGTTCGTTGCCGGGACCACTCTGGATGTGCGGGCGGGACACTCCCGGGGGCGTAGTCAAGCCGGGGACTGAGCGCGGTGCCCTGCGCAGGTGCGGCCACCCTGACCATCGTGGAGCAGCCAATGAAGGAGACACGGTACCGCTACAAGAGCGAGAGTGGCTCCCACGGACCCCTCATCGGCGAGTCGAGCACGCCCCAGAGGAAGACCTACCCCAGCGTCAGGGTGAGCTCTCCCGGCCTCTGCATATTACACCCACTCTGAAGAAATCTCGGCCCCGTCAGCTCCCACTTGGAGTACCAATACGTGGCCGTGCGCTGTGTTTGGTCATGAAAATGTCCGGTTGGAAACTCGTCGTCATTGTGAGTCGCAGATTCATAAGGGGAATGTTTCTGCCACTCGGGACGGAGTTTTATTCGGATTAATTGAGAAAAGGCAAAAGGCAATCTTGCCTTTTCCCATTGGCCATTGTGGGGCATTTGATTGGGCAAAATGGGGGCTCTTTGCTTCACTCTCTTTTTGTTTTCATTACAACCCCTTTTGCGTTGGCGGGGAAAAAGTCTGTCTCCGTATCGGTCCGTAGGAGCTTGGTTGTTTCTAGTTGTAACTTCTCTTCGAGACAAGTTCTCCCTTTGACATTATCAAAAAACAAATGCACCCCGTAGCTGCCTTTTGCTGCTATACAGTATCATAGCTCGCAAAATTAATTTTTGGGATCAATTTACAATCGGCGTTTGGCCTTCTGCCGGCAAGACACCGACGTCCTCAGTAATAAGGTGGAGGTGGTGTCCTTTTGGGCAAGTGAAACCAAGGTATTATTGTGGACGCCCCCAAACGCACGACCTGTCTCCCAGTCGGCGATCGCCGTTCCGTCCTTCGTTGCGTGCGAAGCAGACGTTGCCACCCGCCCTCTAAAGTATTGCAGGCGGGAGAGAACACAGTTATGGGAAACGAAAGAAATGGACTCTCAACCGTAAATGAGACTCCGCAACACAAAAAACTTGGAGGAGGCCTTTAAGAGTGGAATGCCATTATTGTTCGCATGGCCTTCTCATTCGCTTCTCCCACTCTCTCTGCGAGTGAGCAGGAAATGCGGCAGGCACGGCCTAGTGAGTGGCGTGTCTGGCTTGCAACCAAGGGGTTTTTAATCCAGGCTGAATTTTTTCCACTTTTTCTTTAAGGCAAATGTATGAATCAATATCATTTGAGACGCGCGGCGACCTATAATTCGCATTATGTGTCACGCTTTTTAATCACTTTCGTTCCACGCGCGACGTCACATTTCACAGGAGTGTTGTGGGCTGTTCGAAATTTCTGCGCGAGGTGACGTGGCTGTGACCTCGTGACCCTATCGACCGATCGGGATTTTCGCGTCACTCTTTTCTGCGACACGAGCTCCCTAAAGGCCGACGTATAGCCTCGGATTTCTGCAGGGAAGATAATCCTCTTAGCTCCCCTTTCCCCTAAGCTGCGGGGGAAGTCAAGTTGAAGTGAAGAGGATAGAGGGAAGGAGGAGGTAGGCAGAAAGGGAAAGCGCAAAGTGTACGTCGGCCTTTAACGCGTTGCCTCGCTAAAAATAGAAATGATTTCTAGCGAGTATACTAGACAAGCACTGTGGTGGAAGCCCTGGCGGCTGTCGTAGGACGCCAGCAACTCGCGTATCCGTCGGGACGGTGTAATGGAAGGAACAATTGTGCGCGTGGTCGGTTGTCGCGGTTGCTTGCGTGAACACCGTCTGCACGTCTATTTTGAGAGATTTTGTTTTCTGGGATCACGCTTACCAATGTCTTCCTGTCGCTGCATCTACCCTTTCTTTCAATATTGGATCTCTGGAGCTTTAGAGCGTTCGGTCCAATTAAATAATAATTTCTAGCACGATTACTTTAACTGTTTATTAAAATTCAAAAGGTTACACTGATTACATGAAAGAATACGTGAGGTCCACGTCTGGACTGTGTCTTCTTTTGGCCACTTTATTGCCGACAGGCTAGCTTCTACATCTTCCCGCCGCTGCATTACATAGTGATTGCTCTTTAAGCTCCCGTTGCTTTTCCTGGAGTCGATGCGTACCCGGATTTCGCTGTCTTTTTTTCGAAACAATAACCGGGGGACCCGCCCAGGACAGCTGCCCACTCCATGCGTTCCTCCCGGCTTCTGCGGGGCCAGTGGTACCTGTCTCGCTGCCTGGACGAGTGACACTCAGAACCATCCAGTACACTTGCCAGATGCAGCCGGCCAACAAGACGCATACCTCGCCAGTTGTGTCTTATCGGTCCCAACCGCCGATGCAGTTGTCGCGTGACCTATAGATGGTAACCATGGTAACTGTCTAGGCTCAATGGTGCTAGAGCTGGCGACGTAAGATGGCCGACTGGTGCCCGCATTTGCGGAGGGGCGACTGAAAATCCAGCAAATCGTCGCAGAGGTTGATGGCTTTATCATTAAAGGAAGACTCGCTGCCGAGACGGTGTACGCTTGAATCACGTGCCTCGCAGAGTCAGCGAGAGTTGACTCTCCCTGCGCCTCTTGCGAGCCTGTTCCGGATTTCGACACGCTGCGTGCATTTTGATTGCTTGCTTTGCAGAGCTAGCGAGAGTCACTGGAACGTGTTCCAAACATCGAGATTCTATGCGCTTAACGGGTGCGTTACGGCATCGTCCCAAAGAGGGAGAGAAAACAATTTTTCAAATGCGCCTGAGAATGGTGGAATCGCGTGTGTCTTTCTGATGAATTAAGTTATGCGAAAACACACTTGCAGTGATCAGCCTGTTTCCAACGCTTGCCCAGACTGCCGAACGTGCTTATGGCCACCTGCAAACATACACGCAGAAAGAACTTGCGCAAAGTTTCTTCCCTTTTAGTCTCTTACCGTCTGGAGCTCCCTCCAATCCACTTTCTTTTTTTTCTTCCTTTTTGCAGATACTGTAGCGTATTTACAACATGCTGTTCAGTCACGCCAAGGTAGTGCACACGCATTGTGCACATCCGAGGCGCCATGTTTTACGTACGCTCTCCCCGCAGCGTGCGAGCTCTCGGAAGAGAAGCGCTTTCTGGCACGCTGCAACGCGGGCTCTCAAAGTTTGTGTTACAATGCGTGCTCGTGACTTTTATTCTAATGAAGTGAAAAGCGGCTTTATTGTGGCTCCTTTGCGCTTTCAATATGCAATAACAGAATGGCACCCATTACGAAAGCCTATCTTATATGCTGCATAACCGTGACGTGTAGTGTGTGCAAAAAAGCACTACTTTTTTGGGCAAATCCCAGTTATAGCACAACGCGGCTATAGCAAACATATTTCGAAATTGCGTCGACTTCATTATAGCCGGGTTTGACTAGTTTCTCCAAGATTTTCCTCTGCTGTGCATCGTGCTAAAACGAAAATTCAGCTGAACTTGCATTTCCAACCTTCCACCTGTCCACTTCCAAGCTCAGTTATCTTGAATATAACTATATGAACTGCGGCACATAAACGACAGATTTGTTGCGGCTATCCTAATCGAGGGGATTTACGTACATATGCTCGCTGTATGCTGGGGTGGGCAAATATTTGAAATTTCAAATAACTAATTATTCGTATTCGATTCGTAAAGTAAGTCATCGGTATTTTTAAATATTCGGAACGATACGAATGTTCGAGACAAGCAGAATATTGGATAACGCATTTCAAAGCTCCAGTTCTGCTTGCGGTTTTGAAGAGCAAAGCCAATGAAAGCCCGCGTCGCCAATTGGGTGGTTTGGACTTGGTGCCCAGTGCATCCCATCGGCGATACGGTAGCAGCAATATACAGCCCTAGCGTTCCTTTCTGGCTGTTTAAGACGTGATATTTGTGCAGGTTTTGCAGTGTGCATCCTGCACCATCAAGATTGCCGGTCTTAGCAGCCCACTAATGTGAACTTGTTAGGAGCATGCACTCTAAACAGTGCCCTCTATACACCTTTTTTGCCTACTTTTGCCACCTGGTAGGCATATCCGGTATGGGCGACGAAAAAATAATGAAACGTTTCAACCCCCAAATATTAAGAAAAATAGAGGGGAGACAAAACCAGAATGGGTGACGGTTGTGCTCTTGTATTCTATTGGCAACGACAAAACAAATTGCCTTTGCCCATACTGGAAGTGGACATATTTCAATATGGCTGCGCCCTTGCAAAAAAAGGTGTATGCCGTAGTTACTCATATAATAAACGTACCCCCCACAACGGGCATCAATACCATATTTACACAATTGTAAGTCGACCCCCCTCCACATTGCACATCAGAAAAAAAAAATCTTTAGATGCGCATTTTACTGCAAACACGTGAGAACGGCAAAGTATCTGTTTCGAAAGCCGAGCCTCCAACACGCGATCGATGCCTTCTGGCTTGCCTTGGCTGTGCATGCACGTGCGAGGTGCACGATATGGTCAGGCGTTATCGAAACTAGGAAGTTCACGCTGGAGGCGGGACAACTGAAGCTGCTTACTCTCGTTCTCACTCCGTCCGGAACTAGACTACGACTTGTCTGCACTGGTGATGTCAGTCTCGTCATCACTGCTACGTTCTCGAAGCACGTCTTCGGCGTCGTCGAACAAAATCTCGTACTTCGCAAATGACAGGAATCAGGATCGACCGCATCTTCCGCGCTTGCTCGGTGATCGCGTTGCATGTCACGGGTAGGGACCGATTGCACTTTTACGGCGTACCGTTGCAAGCCTGACTTCCAACTTTGGAACCAGACTTTGGCCTACGGAAGCCTCTTTGTTTGCCGTCACAGTTTAAGATCCCGCACCACTGCAGACTCTGCTGGGGCATCACCCGCTCTGACGGGTCGAAATTGCGTCCAACAGCGCAGTTGTTGGTTGCTTCTGAGTGAAGAATGGCCATAAACGAGCACCGAAAACCTAAACTGCTCGGATCACGCGTGTCAATACAAAAAAACGTAGTTGGCGCTCCAGCATGATCTCGTCACTCGATCAAACGATATTGTTACAATTTCTGCTTTCCTTTTTAACTGGTTTAATCACCACCCAGGGAGGTCCGACATCTTCGGTGGCTGGCTTCCAACTGCCTCGCGCACACGCACGAGCACGACGAGCGTTCCCTTCGTCGCGTGCCGGTTGCTTCTCTTTTATGTTTTTTGTTCACCCCGCACTCAGCGTCTCCGCTACACTATCCCCCTCCCGTCCTTTGAAGACCAAGCAAGTCCTACAGAAGTCCCTGATACAAACACAGCCGGTCGCGGTGGACCACGAGGGCCCCTGATCTATCCTTGCGACGTATGCGATAGACCACATCACTGAGACGTTTGATGACGATGAAAGGTCCTTGCCAGTTACGCTGCAGTTTCGGAGACAGTCCTTTCTTGCGAATCGGGTTGTAAAGCCATACTCTTTCCCCTGGAGAGAACGGGCGTGTTGTGACATGCGCGTTGTACCGGGCTTTCATGCGATCCAAGCCGCTCGCCAAACGCTGTCGAGCAAATGCGTGCACCCGCTCGAGGTTTGTTCTCAGTTCACCTACGTAGGACGCAGGGTTTGTGGTGGGCTCTGATGCTCGTGGAAGGGCTAAATCACAGGGCATGCGAAGGTCATGACCGAAGAGCATTGTGGCAGGCGTATAGCCAGTGACCTCATGAGCAGACGTGCGATATGCATACAAAAACAAAGGCACGATGCTATCCCAGTCATCTTGCTGATCACTGACGAACATGGACAGATGTTGTAGGATCGTTCGATTCATCCTCTCGACTAAACCGTTTGACTGCGGGTGGAGAGGCGTCGTTCTTGTCTTTTTGATGTTGAACAATTCGCAGACTTCTTGGAACACCCGAGATTCGAAGCTCCTGCCTTGGTCCGAGTGGATGCTCAGAGGAACTCCATACCGTGTAATCCAGTTCCTCACCAGAGCGTCGGCGATCTCGGAGGCGGTCTGGCTCGGTATAGGAATGACTTCCGGCCACTTCGTGAAATAGTCAACAATGACCAGCAGGAACCTGTTGCCAAGCTTAGATCGAGGAAACGGTCCAAGCACATCAATGCCGACGCGTTCAAAAGGTGCTCCCGTGACATGTTCTTGAAGCGGTGCTCGCTGTTTTACGTGAGGACCTTTCCGTGAGACGCACATGTCACATAGACGGCACCATTGCTTTACGTCATTATGGTACTGGAGCCAGTAGAAGCGCTGCCGAATCTTTTTCAGGGTGCGGTTCACGCCGAAATGTCCTCCTTCAAGGCTTGTGTGCAGCTGATGAAACGCTTGAGAGCAGAGTCTTCGTGGCAGCACCAGTTGCCATACAACAGAGTTGCCCGCAGCGGACTCCCAGCGTCGGTAAAGAACACCGTCGCGCAGCAGCAAAGAGTCCCATTGCGCCAAGTAACTCTTGAGGGCCGGAGACAGCCGAGATACTTCCTTAGGAGGGGGCCTGTTATTCTGTCTCTTCCATCTTACTAATGGGCCGATGTTCGGGTCGTCAAGTTGAGCGTTTCGGAGCTCTTCTGGCGTCCACGCTTCGTAGTCGCAGGGTAGGTTGGTTAGTGCGTTAAGCGTGTCGAAGCTGCGTTTTTCAATGCTCAGGCACTGCTTGCACTTTTCACTACATGGCCTACGAGAGAGCCCATCGGCATTGGTGTGCTTTGAGCCGGAACGATGTTGTATGTCGAAGTCGTATTCATGCAGGCGTTCCAGCCAGCGGGCGACCTGACCATCAGGTGTCTTGAAGCTCAGCATCCATGTCAGCGATGCGTGGTCGGTTCGAATAACAAACTTCCGGCCCAGTAGATAGTGGTGAAAATGGGTGATGGCTTTGATGATGGCCAGCAACTCCCGTCGGGTGGTGCAACAATTTCGTTCGGGCTTCGTGAAGACCTTGCTATAGTAAGCAATGACGCGTTCTTGTCCGTCCTGCTCTTGTGATAAAACTGCGCCAATTGCCGAGGCGCTGGCGTCGGTGTCAAGAATGAAGCGTCCAGTCTCCTTCGAATACGCAAGTGTTGGCGGAGACGTGAGGGCTGTTTTGAGCGTCTCAAACGCGCGCTGGCATTCCGAGGACCAGACGAACTTCGCTTTCTTCTCAGTCAGAGCATACAAAGGCTTGGCGATGTGAGCGAAATCGGAGACGAATCTTCGATAGTACGATGCCAGTCCAATGAAGCTCTGCACGTCCGTGGTGGATCTCGGGGTTGGCCAATCAACGAGAGCAGAGAGTTTCCGAGGGTCTGTGGAAACGCCGTCCGCCGAAATGATGTGGCCGAGGTATTCCACTTGCCTTGTAAACGGCGAACATTTCTTCGGTGTGAGCTTCAGGTTCGCATTTTGCAGGCGTGAAAAAACCAAGTTTAGATTCGCCAGATGGTCTGTGACTGTCTTGCCGAAGACGATGATGTCGTCAAGGTATACAAGGCAAATAGTGCCTATGAGCTCGTTCAAGACAGATTCCATTAGCCTCTGAAATGTAGCTGGAGCATTGCAGAGTCCAAATGGCATTACTCTGAACTGATACGAGCCAATACCTGTGGTGAAGGCAGTCTTCTCGCGGTCTTCTGGTTGCACCGGGACCTGCCAATATCCGCTTTTGAGGTCGAGTGTCGAAAACCATGTGCACCCAGCGAGGGCATCCAAGATGTCATTAGTCCGAGGAAGTGGAAAAGAGTCTTTCTTAGTGACGTCGTTGAGTTTTCGATAGTCTATGCAAAACCGAGTTGTACCGTCCTTCTTTGTCACTAGCGTAACTGGTGATGACCAGGGGGAACATGCTGGTTCAATCACGCCCTGTTGAAGCATTGTCTTCACCAAGTCGTCGACGTGAGACCTCTGTGTGAGAGGAATGCGCCGAGGGGGTTGTCGAATCGGAGAAGCCTGTCCTGTCACAATCCGGTGTGTCGCCACCGATGTCAGCCCTATATCTGCGTCTCCCGTGCTGAAAAGGCTTGTGAATTTTTCAAGCAGCTGGCAAAACCTCTCAGCATCGAGTTTATCGAGACAAGCAGACGCGCCTTCGTATAATGGTAATACGTGCGCAGCTAGCTTGATAGAGGATGTGCGAGGACACATATACGGGAGGGTGTCGTTTATTGGCAGCCCAGTGTCGTAGAGGACCGTCACCTTGGCGGCGCCTAGGGGAAACGAGTCAGTTCCGAGATGCAGCAATCCAGCGTTGAAATCGAGCACGCACTTGTGTGCTTTGAGGAAATCGACGCCCAGGATGCACTGCTCCTCGATAGCGGCAACGACAACAGGCAGCGAAGCGTGAAGGCTACCCACGGAGAAGGGTACAGTTGTGGAGCCTAGTACAGCTACCATGTCTCCCGTTGCGGTTTGCAGAGCATAGCTGTGAGAGCTTTGTGGAACAGCACGATTCGCTTTCATCAAAACTTCCGGTCTAATTACCGAGGTTGTAGCTCCGGTATCAACAAGTGCGCGTACCGAAACTCCGTTGACGACGCCCTGAAGGTAGATAGATGTAAGTGGTGCTGTCAGGACACGCGTTGATGTGATTATCCGCGGCGATGTTGCTGTTGGGTTCCGGCTGCTGGGGTGATACGTGGGACATTGTGCCCGCGTGTGGCCCTGCTGATGGCAGTTCCAGCAAACTGGGGCTGGAGGCGCATGTGTTGCTGTTGTCGGGGCTTGCGGCTGCGTAGGAGGCCTCAGAACCGTAGATCGTGATGCTTGTCGAGCAGCTTCTATCTCCAGCGCGCCCGTGTGTGCTGCTCGGAGAGTCTTGGGGCGTGCTAGGCGAACCGCATCCTGCACCTCAACGGAGGAGATGGCGTCAATGAACGCCATGGTTGCCACAGCGTCAATTGTGTCTTGTGGGCAACCAGGAAATGCAAGATGGGCGAGGCGCTCGATGTCGTCGGCGACTTGAGAAACTGTCTCGGTTGCAGACTGACGACGGTTGCGAAGTTGGGCGTGATGAAGAAAGCGGAGGGGTCCTTCCCCGTAGCGCTCGTTCAGTGCCGCGACCAAGGCTTCGTAGGAATCGCGGGTGTCGGGTGGTAGGTAGTGTAGTACTGTCAAAGCTGGTCCGGTTAGATGGGCGGCCAAGGCTTGTGCCTTTTGAGCCGGAGACCATTGGTTAGCGTCAGCAATGAGGTTGAACTGGGATACGTAAGGCGCCCAAGGAACGGTACCGTCAAATGTGGATGGCTTGAGACGCAGGGTTGAAAGTCGGGTAGCGTTCTGAACCGGGGGGCTTGCGGTGCGCTGCTCCTCAAGTTCAGGGAATCGAGACTCCAAGCGTTGAAAACGTTCTGTCATGGAGGCAGTGAAGTCCTGAATGGATGATGTCATAGTCTGGAGAAGCAGGCTCTCTCGTCGAGCGTAGGACGCTTCGGCTTGTTGGAGCCAGCTTTTAAAGAAAGCCATGGGTTCGGACGCTGTCGGGTCTGAAGAAGCGAGGTTTTCGGCGCCGGTAGTTGCGGTGTGGTCCCCTTCGGGACTGGTAGGAGGTTCCATTGCCCGGGGAAGGCGTCGGCCCGAACGGAGCTCCACTTCTGACACCAGTGTTACAATTTCTGCTTTCCTTTTTAACTGGTTTAATCACCACATATGAGTATGGCTTTACAACCCGATTCGCAAGAAAGGACTGTCTCCGAAACTGCAGCGTAACTGGCAAGGACCTTTCATCGTCATCAAACGTCTCAGTGATGTGGTCTATCGCATACGTCGCAA
The DNA here is from genome assembly GCF_016920785.2 of Ixodes scapularis. Classification (NCBI taxonomy): domain Eukaryota; kingdom Metazoa; phylum Arthropoda; class Arachnida; order Ixodida; family Ixodidae; genus Ixodes; species Ixodes scapularis. The sequence continues at coordinate 160,956,223 of NW_024609868.1, read as the reverse complement.
GGATAGATCACGGGCCCTCGTGGTCCACCGCGACCGGCTGTGTTTGTATCAGGGACTTCTGTAGGACTTGCTTGGTCTTCAAAGGACGGGAGGGGGATAGTGTAGCGGAGACGCTGATTGCGGGGTGAACAAAAAACATAAAAGAGAAGCAACCGGCATGCAACGAAGGGAACGTTCGTCGTGCTCGTGCGTGTGCGCGAGGCAGTTGGAAGCCAGCCACCGAAGATGTCGGACCTCCCTGGGTGGTGATTAAACCAGTTAAAAAGGAAAGCAGAAATTGTAACAATATGCTACCGTGAATGGTGCGAAAAACTGCGAAGAGAAGCCGCGGGGTGAGTGAGCCATGAGGCTGTTCCAGCGGCCTCCGGAGTGGGTCTTACAAGAAGTGCCGCCGCCCCCCGGGAGTTGGGCGTGCCGTGCGCTGTTCACCGCCGTATATTCGGGTTAATTTGCGAATCACTACCAATAATACTCGTTTGCGCAAATAAAAAATATAATTAATTTGTAAAATGAGCACATAGAATAGTGCAGTGCTAGAGGTACAGCTCGCTGAACTCGTAACAAGCAGGGGTGTTCATGATATTGCGATTGTTTCGTTTTTGCCGGTGGTGGAATGCTTTGGTTTGATTATAAGTCGACCCCCCCACTGCAGATTTTGAAAAATTGAAAAAAGGGTCGACGTACATTCGTGTAAATACGGTATTTAGACTTTCTTTCCCTCCCGTATTCAACGCACCTCCAATTTTTGATCCGTGAGCCAGTTTTCTTTGGCCGCCAAGCGGTCAAGTCAAGCCAAGCCGCTCTCCTTATGGCCGCAAATGCGTAATTGCGGTAGTTCTGGAAGTGATCAACCGTGAAAACGAGTGTCGCGCACACTTGATGAAGCTTGAGTCGAGGAATTGCCGAGCCCCGGACATTCTTTGCCTATCGGATGCATTGATGTCAACAAACAAGCCGTCTTCTGTGGGTCTTTGCTCTCTTTCGGACAGTGAAATCGTGAAAGTGGTTAGGCCTAATTTCACATACTCCGGGGAAATGCGTTTATTTAATCTGTAACAGAACGGCACAGCGAGTACACGCTCGGCTGTAGGCTGAGAATGTCTGGTATTCTCTCCTCGAACGAAACTTGATCCGTGCGAGCGGGCTTCAAGGGTCGGGGGTGGTCGCGGATATACCTGAGCGTGCCTACCGGATACTAGCAATATATATCGCCTAAGAACGGTCGTGTTGGTTTGTTGCTTTTCGTGCTGAGTGAGCTTCGTAGGGTGCTTTTCCTTCGGCAAAAGGCACCTTGAAAGCGCCCTAAAAAGGTTTGCAATTTATAAAGCATGGTTATTGAGGGACGCCCCCGACCAGCCATGGGCACGCCTCCATCACTGGAGGTGTGCCACAGTACCTTGCCGTGTCATGTTGGTACTCTCACATAGCCCCGTCGAGTGTGCTTCTCGCCGAGCACCTGTGCAATGTGGGAAAGCAATGGGTATTGCTTCAGAATTGCACAGGTGCTCGGCAAGAAGTGCACTTGACTGACCCGCCTCAATCGACGCTTCGAAATATAGGGGTGTCGCAGTTTACTTCGTAGCGAATATCGAATAGCCTATCACTCGAACATTCATTCGCTAATATTTTTAGTTCGTTGAACCAACCATTAGCGTTTCGGTGGACTTGAAATGACTCTCGTGATGCGAATATTGCGCTCAAAAGTTGTTGTTTTCTTTTTGAGGAAGTTTTTTTTTTTTTTGCAACTTGTCCCATCTAAGCACTTAAAGAACTTGTCTCAATCATTAAAGAACTTGTCTTAACTTAAAGCGCTTCTTTCGACCTTCCGTACTGATATTTATTCGAGCTTCGATTCGAATATGCAGACCGGCGCCATTTTCATTGACTTCTCCAAAGCATTCGACAAAGTTCCACACCAATGTCTTTTAACAAAGCTTACCGATATTAATATTCGCCCCCTCTGTTGTTAAGTGGATTTCTGAATTGTTAATTAACCGTTAGCAATATCCTTCCCTTAACAACGTAAAATCTCCCACCTCTAATGTAACGTCAGGTGTCCCCTAGGGAACCGTACTTGGCTCCCTTTTGTTCCTAATCTGTATTAATGATCTTCACCTTAATATAGATTGTTCTGTTCGCCGTCAATTGTGTCATTTACTGACTCATTCTTTCATACCATAATCATCATGCTCTCCAGGAAGACCTTGAGTCTGTAATTCATTAAGGTGAAAAATGGCAGATGACATTAAACTTTAATAAATGTAGATCCCTATCATTTTCTCGCAGTTCGCGTGCTACACCATTTTTGAAATACCTCACTAATTCTCAAGTAATAGCATGCTCATCTTATAGATAGTTGGGTGTTCATCTCACCTCTGATCTATCATGGACTACTCATATAACTTCTGTTATTTCTGGTACTAACCATTCTCTCGGATATATGTGCCGTAACCTGAAACTTGCTACACCCTCTGTAAAACAACTAGCATATGCTACTCTTATAAGATCGAAGTTAGAATATGCCTCATCATTATGGTCACCATGCCAATCCTACCTTGCCAATAATCTAGTATCCGTCCAAAACAGAGCCCTTTGTGTTATTTATTACAACAACTCACCATATACCAGCATATCAGGGTTACGCCAATCAGCTAACCTTCATTCACTATCCCTTCACTGCTGAGTATCACGCATTTCTCTCCATAGAATTTTTTATCGCAATAGCCACCTTGAAGAATCACTGGTATCACCTGCCCGTCGTATTTTCCCGCGTCTAGATCACCTATGTAAACTACCTACGTCCAATTTGATCATCAACTGTTTCTCACCAGAGTTCCACACTACCATTGGCCATCGAGGATTGGAATTCACTACCTCACAACATCCTTTCTATTAATGGTACAGTGTAGACCGCATATAACGTATGTCTCGGGAGTCGCGAAAATCCGCACTATAAGCGGTACCGCACTATAACCAAAACATCAATTTTTCAGGCAAAAATACATGCCATGAGACAACTTACCTTTGTAAAAGAATGTATTTTATGTTAGATAAAAAATAAAGCTTAGTTTGAGGAAAGTCTTTATTTCACCAGACTAGTACAGTTCTGTCTCAAGTGTGTCACACATTTTGAAAGAAATGAGCGGCTTTTGCCTGGCGCAGCCTTTTAACGGCGTCGCGGGTTGCGGGCGGACGTTACGAGCGTTCAGGATTGCTAACCCTAATCACTTTTCTCCGGAGATGAAAACGCGTGAAAATTCGCATCCTTCATACGGTACGCGCCAGTAATACCTTGAACTTGAGCACACGCATGAAATGCACCAAATAAGAAATCCGGGCGATGTTCGAGGACACAAATGCTTAGAAATCACCACTGTAGTCGAAGTAAACAAACACGACGACATGGGCGTTTCTGCCGTCTTGAGAGCGCCGCCACGATATCGCCGCACGAGTAGGTGGATCTTCCCTTCTAGTACGTGCTGGGTTATCATAGCGACACACAACGAAAATTCACAGTCAAGGAAAGCGCTTTTACGCAGAGCGATGAGATGCACGCCGTCTACGACGACGATCACAACCGACGCCATGTCTGCGGAATAGAAGCAGCCGCCGGCGCGCGCGAAACACTTCTCCTCGACCTGCGATTGGTCTGTCGTTGGGATTGTTTGTTTCTTTGTTTCCAACGCAGCGGAGGGACGCACGCACGTGAACGACTCGTGCGTGCGTCCCTCCGTCGCTATGGCAACTGAAGCCTCTCTCTTCACTCCTCCCCGTGTTTTCGAGCAACCTCCTTGCCCCGCGAGTGCAGCTTGTGGCTCGCGCCGTCAGCGCCGTTATCTAGTGTCGCATCGGCGGGCTGTGCCAGAAACCGCACTATAACCGGTATTTCCCTTCGCGCGCCTGCATTTTAAGCGGTATGTAATTACATGGAGTTCTATGGGAGGTGAACCGGTGGTTTAAAAAAACCGTGTTATACCCGGTCCTGCACTATAAGCGGTTACGTTGTAAGTGGTCTATACTGTACCGCTAAATTTGTTAAAGCCATTACCCTCTCTTTATCTAACCTACCTAGCCAGCTTACAGTGTTATAATTGTGTTGACTGTTCTCTTTTTTTTTCTTGTTCTATTGCCACCCCCTTATACCCACGGGCCCTTGAAGAAAATAAATGATGGTAGTGATGATGATTCCAGTCAACAACCCAGGGAGCATGGAACGTGCGTGCATTGTACGTGCACCCGATTTGTCACGCTAGGTTACCGGTAGCTTGGGGTGGTTTTGGACGACTTGCACGCATGACAAACTCGCATGCTTCCTGGGTTGGTCTGAAAGATGGAGTTTGAGCTGAAACGTATAAAGAAGAGCGCGAGGGGTGTGCCTTGGCGAGAAGGTTCCGCTCCCTCCGAAGGCGCACGTGGCACCGGGAGTTTGCGCTTTTGGATCGCGAGGAGGTAACCAAAGTAATCCGCTCTGGAAGCTCCCGTCGTCTGGGAGCCGGCCTGGACGGGAGTTTGCCTCGAGCCGGTGGGGCGCCACTTTGGGGATGAGTTAAAAGAGCGGGTGACCAAGGTGAAGCGTGGCGACCCTCGTGCACAGCTGCAGAACCACGACCCGGGGCTGCCGCACCGCATCCGCGCCAGCCTGTGGCTGGCGGACCGGGAAGAGCCGCACGTGCACCGCCTCACCATGAAGGGCCGGGACGAGGAGGACTGCTGCTACGTCACCGTCAGAGAGGACGGCAGGGCCACGTGAGTGCACTCACTCTCTTGGACGGGGCCAAAGGCGATTGGGAGTACCCTCAGTCGTACTCCCAACCCTTTTGCGAGCCATCCATTCATGCGTAACCGCAAACCAGACACTCCTCAGTACAGTGGACTCCTCTTGAACGAAATTCCAAGGGACGGGAGAATTTGTTCCATTTAAGAAGGGACACTATTCAAGAGGGTTAACTTTTGAACCTAGGGCTTCATATGAATGAAATTTACAGTATATACTGGCAGTTGCTAGGCAGAACGCAGTGCAAAGTTTCATCTGTGTGCATGAATTGTAAGACAAATTACACCGTAAAATACCGGGCAAGCGCCCACTCGAAATTTAGAGATAATCGCGAAAAGTGGGGGATGAGCGCTTGTCCAGTCATCACTTCTAGATATTTTCTCAGATCTTACTAATTTGAGAATGGGCGCTTGCTGTGGAATGGGCGGATGCGCGGTATTTTGCGGTAGTTGTTTTTATCAGGAACACACAGACTTTGTTTAGGAAAACTATTGTTAGACGAATAATGTAATAACCGACATTTTTCTACTCTACTGGGCGATTCAAGGAGCGGCCAGGCTCTGAACCCCTTGAGTGCCTAAATTTTTTTCCAAAAATAACCTAAAAGTGCCATATTTTTTTTATTTTGAATTGTTATTCCTCTAGTAGTACACATAAAATTTGAAAAGTTTATTACGCAAAAATCAGCGGAGGCGAAAAAAATATTTGCCAACTAAAACGAGTGCTGCCATCTATAATCAGTGCCGCAAAACTACTCGGACGAGCCTAGCTCGTCCGTGGAATTGAGGGCTATGGAAAAAACCACTGGACGAGCTGAGCTCGTCCACGGCATTTTTAGCCAGAAAGTGGCCAACGAGCCCAGCTCGTTTAATGGTGAATTCGGGTGGTCACCTCTTTCCTCTGACCTCGATTCGGCAGAGCGCCCCCTCCTCGCCGCCAGAGCTACTCGGGATCCTTTTCAGCCGATCACAACTGCTGGCTTCAGAGCGCTCCGAGACTCTCAGACCAGTCACGGAATTAAAATTTCCTGACATTCGTAATGCATTAAAAACAACACGATCTTGCAGCGTACGGTGGACTATTGAGTAACATTTACGCTCGCAACGTGATGAAATAACGGTTGTGACGTAAGTTGTTTTAAAGGGGCACTGACACCCCAAAGGTCGTATTATTTTTTATTATCTAAAACGATGCATGTTATAGTCATAGACACGAAAAAAAAAACGCATCGCGAAAAAAAATTTTCCTGCGCGCGCGCGCCTTTTTATTTTTGGCGTTTATATTTCCCGCTCTCACCTCCTCGCTTCTTTTGATCGGTGACGTCAAAAATCAGGAAATTTAGAAGCTTTGTAGGCGACATTTCTATACCATTTAATAACGGCAATCGTAAAACATGTTTTTTAACGTGATGGCAAACGGACTACGGCCCCTCTTTTTGAAATACCAAAAATCAGATTTCGGTGTGATGTCGCTTCCTGGATTTGTGTTCTCCCTCGGCAAACTTGGCGGCGCTCGAGCGGAGGCTTATCGGCGATTCGGGGAAGAAACCGGTTTTTTCCCGTGCCGGCGCCGATCACCTCCTCCTCGCTTCGGGTCGCCGTGGAAACGGCGGAGGTCCCAAAGAAAGTCGAGTCGCAGGCGACCGCAAAATTTGACTCGCTGCACTGGCGCGGATCACGCGGGAACTTCAAATTCGGCATTTGGAAATTGTTTTTTTAATTGAGAAATACTGAATTCCCAAGTTTCAAATTTTGAGGGTAATGTCCCGGCATCGTTCTCAATCGTTTCGGATAGTAAAAAAAAATATGATTTTGATGTGTCAGTGCCCCTTTAAGCATCGGCATGTAAAAAGAGAAATAAACTGTATGCGAACTGATTTTTGCAGAACGGAACGAAAGCCAACGCTTAGAAAGAGTTGTCAACTCATCGCGTTTTCGGCAGTGAATGCACTGCGATAGCGGTCATTGTACGATAGAGCAGGCAAATATAAAATAATTAATAAACCACATTTTTTTCACGGCAAAATATTGTGCAAGCATCGCCATGTGACACAAACCACAGTGCATTATGTTCGGCTCTCCCTTTGTTTTACAACACAAACCTTTGAACGCACTTTTACCAAACCTCAAAATTTCTTGAAGCGACCACGAAACCCGGTAAAACAGTGGCGAGCTCTGCGAGGAGTTTCGTCGTCGGTTAGGCTTAGCGGATTCACTGCCGTGAGATGAACGATCTCGTGAAAGCACTGGAAATTCTTCACACGTCAAATTTTCCTGTTACGGTCGCAAACGAATGTCGTCTTGTCCGTTGTAGTCCTCGCACTGTCGAATGCACAAGCACTTTGTAGAACCACATATCACTCGCCGTCATGCCGTACCCCACACACCACCGCAGACCACTGCTGCCATCGTCAACAAAACCACGTGATCACCGTCCAAGTACCACGTGATGCCTGCATCGCTCCGCACTCCAACGGCTACAGACGGAGTGCCAGGGAGCGCTCTGAGAGGGATAGGCGCCCTCGGAATAAACCACCCGATCAGGCCACAGCACTCTCTTTCAACCACCTGATTGTGTGCGATCTGGAAAGAGCGCTCGAGAGCGCGCAGAAAGAACCACGCAAATTCGCCATAAAGTACTTAAGGGGTTAAAATCGACCGCAAAATTTGGTTTCTTAAAGGGGCTGTGCAACGGCATTGGGTAGGAATATTTCTTACTTTACACCAGCTTCCTGGCACTAGTAGGACACAAGAATACTCGAACGCAACACCACTGACCAAGAAGCGTCTTCGTCGCGGGGGAATTTAAAAGATGAAAGCGGAGCTTTTCTTTCAGTCTCCCCTTCCAAAGCCGCCTTTTGCTCCTTCGCGAAATTTGATGACGGAGCTGTGGGGACAATGGCAACAGTACGATCCCCAGGAATGCGTCATCGAGCTTTGCGGCGATGATGTTCAAATGCTGCTCACACAGTGGACGCGAAGACTGCGTACGCATTCAATCTGGGCTCGTGACAATCGATGCCTCGACATGCATTCGGGTAGTGGCCCGTGTCCAATCGCTGCAACGACCACAATAGCCGAGCCATAACAATATCTGGAACTCAGCGCTTGTTGTGTGCTTTGCCAACCCTAGTGCGTGGCTATGATCAACATTGGCGGCATATAATCGGCTCCAGATCACGTGGCAGCTTGTTCTCGCTGCGAGTTGAGGGAATGAACGGTGCTCGTTTTTCTTTAATTTTTTTTTGGAACTTATTGTGTGGGGTGAAAAACGAACGCGTGTTTCAAAGGTCATTAACGTCAGGGATCCGTTTTAAACGATGTTTGCACAAAGTCAGGGGTGGAACGGCTGCGCCATTTGCGCCATTTTGCGCCAGACGCATTTGTCTGTGCCATCCTGCGCCATGTTTCGGAAACTGCGCCACAGTCAATACCTCGCGCCATTATGCACCAAATTGGAAAACGTGCGCCAAAAAAATTGTATTTTGTCTTGGTTTCGGTTTCTATCGACTCGATTGGCAACAATGATCGCGTTTAGCTTGGTCGGCCTTGCAATCCTTTTTTTCTCTTTATTCTCCCTGTGTATCCCGAGTAGGAAGTGTGCGAAAAAACCTCGGGGTTCGGATTCCAAGCGCTACACCATCTGCCTCTGGATTGTTATTTTTCAACCATAAGCGGTTAAACAAGTCGGTCGAGGTAAGGTCGAGTCGTTAAGTGTCAGATTGCCTGAGGCTCCGAAGCCCGGGATCCGGACGTCAGTCAGTTGAAAACAAATGAGCAAAAGATTCCTTTGAGCACTTCATCGTTAGAAGTTGCAACCGCATTCCTGCAAGATAAATCGTGATTTGATAGATCTGAAACGCAGTCCGATCCGAAACCTTGCCGGCCAGCAGCTCTCACGCGAGCGGTAGATCTGCTCGGCATACGTTAACCTTGCTCCTGCTTATCGCTTCGAATACGATAACTCCGTTAATCGTAGTCTGCTGCTTCGATATTGAGTTGCACAATAGGATAAACTTGAATTTTGTTGCGATATTGAGTTGCGCAGTATGAGAAACTCGAAATTTGTTTCCCTGTTCTTCCGCGCAACTGCACGTCCGTTGCTTACGCATGTCACGTGGTTCGCACATAAAATCACTCTGTCGAGGACGTGTGGTCTGTGCGATAAGCGGTGCTGGTTTGCATTTTGAGCACCTGAAAGCCACTCAGAAAATATCAAGGGTCACAAAGTTCCAAGTTTTCGCATCTGTTACACTGTTATCCCATCTGCCTAGGTCCCTAACCACTCATGTTTATCTGGGCTGCTAAGCACAACTGAAATTGCTCCCGTGCTTGTCTAAGATACAAGCTGGAGTGCAATGAAAACTGATCTGAGCTGCTCCTTGCCTGCTCCAGAGTGTAGTTTTAGCTGCTCCCAACCTGCTCCAAAACAGCTGTTTTAGCTGCTCCCGTGGCTGCTCCCAAGCACATTTCATGAGTTCCACCCCTGAAAGTACAAAAATTGTTGCATCGCCCCTTTGACATATCCCGCTACGACTTTGTGCAGGGTTACCCACAGATGGTGCATTTTTTTTGTAAAATTTGCAGAGTGAACTTACCTGAGGGAAAAGTAAAGAAAGAGAAGGGCTTAGCTCCTATGGAAAACGCAGCGAAGCCACCGGTCTTCAAACAACACGGCGACGTGTTATTTGAAGACCGTTGACTTCACTGCGTTTCTATTGGAGCTAAGCCTTTTTCTTCCTTTACTTTTTCCTCAGGTAAGTTCACTCTTTGCAAATTTTACAAAAAAAAAAATGCACCATCTGTGGCGAACGCTGCACAAAGTCGTAGTGCGATAGGTTAAGAAACCGAATTTTGCGGTTGATTTAATTGATCTCCTTGAATCACCTAGATCTGCAGCAGTGTCTGGAGAGTTCAACTGGGAAAACAAATTTTCCAAAAAGTAATTTATTTTATGCTAAAATCGCAGTGAAAAATCAAATAATTTTTTTGCCTTTTATGTTGCCAAGAAAATTTTAACATCTTTCATAAAACATGTCCACAAAGTCGAGAAAAAATTCGCAGTGTCATTGTCCATAAAATTCCAGATAGGAAAAACAATGAGTGAGTCTTTTCTCTTGTCCCATTAACAAATGATAGTTTCCCTAATGTGAAATTTATGCCAAAAAGTGGAACGGAGAAAAATGCATTAAAAGTGCCCCAAACCCTACCTTTTCTTTACCTTCACTGGACCGAAAATAATTTATAAAAAATAACTGTGCAGTGTAACCTAATGAAACTTTTTAAGAATACTTTCTAGATGTCGGTGGATGTAAATATGGCATTTTTCAAAATCAACTTTTTTTTGCAGAAATTTTTTATTCTGGGTAGTGTCCCCCCTTAAGCAAAGTGTACATATCATTGGAGAAATATAACTTTATTTCAACGGCATGAATGCAGCTCCTATGGCTCACTAGGAAAAAAAAGTGTTAATGGTGGTTGGGCATTTTGCTAGAGCTTTTTTACGAAGCGTCCCTGGAGGCTGGGCAGAAATTGGGCGCAACCCTCGCGTTGGAAGTAGCGCCACAAAAGATGGACAGCCTGAGCGGCACGGCAACAGGCACAGGGCCATTTTGTTCTGCGTCTTCGTCACTGGTCCTCACCATGATCCCCGACTCCTGAATGCTCTCCTTGCGGCATGTGCCAACGTTCGTGTTCATAGTCCTGTTGTGTGAACTTTGTGGAGGGGACCAGCTTACTATAAAGGACATTGGGAGTGTGTTCTTCCTCCTCGAGAATGACTCGTTGCTTCGCAAAGTCCGCATGGTAAAAGCATCTTTGCACAATTTACGCTGCTCTTCATAAAGGTGAACATAGGAAGACCTGAGAGCAAGTCCACGTTGTAGATTGTCCGCACAAAGAAGAATTGGTCGGAGCAGTTGGCGGCGGTAATAAACGCCGAAGATAACGCCTCTGTCCATTGGTTGGATTACTGCCATTGCATTCACCAAGAGGAACTCGAGGCTCATGGTCCGTCCACCCGACCATGGGCGGGGCAGTTGTCCACAATCGAGGCAACTTTATCGTGCTCCCGGGTAAACCTCGCATCCTCGTCACGCAGCCGGGACTCGAAGATCATCCAGGCTTTCCCGTAATAAGTGACAGGCAGCCTTTGAAGCAACGAGGTTTCTCCGCTTTTCTCGAAGCACCGACCTCAGCTTTTCGCTGCCGTCCATGTCGGTACCTGTGAAGAGCACCGAAATGTGCTCTTTACTTTGCTCCTGCGCAGGCTTCTCCCTCGTAGGTGTTGAAGGCATCTTGTGCTTCAAAGGTTTGCAGAATTTTTTGCAGCCGCCCCTGCAGTCAGTTGCTACAGACGTCTCTGTTGACCGCTGCACTCTCTCCTAGCCTTAAAGTCTGGGCCATTTTTCGTAACGTGCATCCTAAAGTTTTTTATTCCCATCTGAGAGGCGACCTCCCTTCTAAGATGGGCCTGCTGATCGGCAGATTCGCACTGTGCTTAAACCGCCGGAAAATAACATTCTCCACGTCCTCGTACGTTGTCTTCCACATCCGCTTTGGGGCTGTGGGAAAGCTTCCCACCTTGACAGCATCTTTTTTCTTTTCCTTCGATATCCTCGGGAGCATGGACTTCGAGATGCCCAGCTTCTCGGTGATTTCACTCTTTGTGAGATTGCCACAATCCAGCTTTTGAATATCTTCACTTTTGCCTCGGCCACAGCTGCTTGGCTATGGAGTTTCCTTTTGGTAGTAAAAATGCCGCAATCATTTCAGTTGTCGGCAGGGTAGTTTCGGTTTCTGTCCCGTTCAACCAAAGTAAGCGAAAGACAATGTTCCGATTATACCAAATTTTTTAGCATTACATAAAGAGCAAGCCGACCAAAGTAGCCACCATAGTTCCATTCATCTGCAATTTTTGTTTGAGCGAGTTTTGTTTTATGGGAGTCCAACGTATGCACACTATAATTTGCTAGGTCCGTCGGCTCTTGCGCCGCTCATTCATGTCGGTCCCCAGAACGGAAGGGCTTCCTAGTCTGTCCGCGAATCTTTCTGGAGATTGAAGAGTTTGCAAACCCCTTCGATAACGTAATATATTTTTATTAGCCTTCCTCATTCGGCACGCCCAGATGGTTTGAGTTTACGAACATAGATTGGTGAGGCCTCCTCTATATTTTTCACGCGAGAAAATAGACCTTCGGGTGGATTCGTCGAAAGGCTTCCCCGTATTTGGTGAAATGTTGCGGTGCTGGGTAGGATCTCTATTTTTTGCGTAAGAGTTCTCCGCCGTGTTCCACTTCTAAACAAGTGGAACACTTGTTTAGAAGATACCGGCCGAAATTGTAACCACCGCACAAACCCGTGGCGTACGGAAATTGTTCACACTGTCCCAGTTTGTGTCACGCTCCAACAGTGGTGCCGCGAAATTGCGATAGTAACCAAATGGTGAAGCCAGAGCCTTTCTTTTCCTCGCGCTGCCAACTCCTCATTGGCAAATTGGACACGCGTACTTTCGCGGGAAGCCGCTTTTGAGAGCTTCGGGTTTGGGGCGGAATGTGCTTTGCTTTGTGTTCGCGGGATCTTGCACCCAAGTATGACGAGCTCTTCTCGAACCTTGGCGCATTATGTGTGCCACAGAGATAGGAGTAACTGTGATGCTACGCGAGTGCAGTTTCACAGCTCTTGAGAGATTTGGGAGATGTACGACGGTGCATGCCTGGCGGCGCTTGCACACCCCGCCTGCAAGTGCTTTACGTCTAGTAAAAAAATTTGAGATTGTTGCGACATTCTGCTTTGCCTGCAAAGCGCGTAAAGTTCCTCTAGGGGAGATTGGAAAGAGCTTTCCAAAGGGCCATCTGGATAACCCATGGCACTGCTGTCGGTTTGGGCTGAAGGAGGTGCATGCCCTCAACGGTGTCGTCGTATGTTTCAGGTTTCCAAGCATGTCCATTGTTTTCCAGCAGAAAAAAACGGTGGCGGACATTCTGTACAAGCGGAAGCGGGAGAGATGCGGAGGGCAGCCGTCTCCAGGTGAGCACTTGGCAAACCCCATTGGGCACTTTCTGGCCCTCAAAATAAATGGAACTCCCACTAGCAATGCTCTACTTCTGCGGTTAGTGCACTGAATGTTTTCGCGTCGACAGAGTGCCCACGAAAAAGTGGATAACCGGAAGCAGTTCCCACGACTGAGTGTTGACGTTGGCGCTCTCGACGCGTTTGTAAATAACTTGGCATGCAGCAATGAGTTGTCCGAATGGCGTCTCAAAGGAGAAACTTTCTCCATTTTTGACGGCAGACCCCGGGTGGTCTAGCTAGCAAAGGGATCCTCGCCCGATTGCCGTCAGGGTATGAGGAGTCCCAATGCATGCTGGCTCTTGGAGAACTTTTTCCTCATATCCGAGGTTAGGAAGGCTGGCTAGCTTTTAAACTCGCACATTTATTATGCGTAAAAGTCTGTCGAACCTCTAATTTGAGCATTCTAATTACGTAAAGGAGGAGACGCAAGAGCGAGAAGGCCACGGGACAAGCGCTACTTATAACTGACGTTTACTTGCCAACACGAGAGGGACCACAAGAAGGAAGTGAAGGGAAGGAACTAGGAAAAGAAAAGAATGAGAAAAATATATTCACTGGTGAAGTAAAAGATTAGAAAATAAATAAAACAAAAATAAAATAAAATTAAGCGAAAGAAAAACACTACCAAATTAGGAAGTAAAGAAATTTAATAACTCGGCACTTCCTAACACAATCAAGAACTGGAACGGTCTTCTCGAAGCCATCGTCAACATATCTGATAAAAAAATGTTTCGCAATGCCCTCTCCGATCATTTTTTCCCCCCATGATCTCCCACTGCATCCTGAATTTTGCTGTTTTGTTGTTCTGTTGCCTTTTTTACTCTGTCATTTTTGCATTAAAGTGCATTTTTTGTCTTGCCATTGTTATCATTTAGTTTGAATAATTGCTTTTTGGGTTCTTGCCGCGCATGCTAGCATTATAACTTCATTTTCACATCCGTTTTCTTTTATCTACATACTTTCGCTTTGCATTTGCTTTCTTTCCTTGTAATAAAAGTTTCTTTTTCGGTGTGTGCATGTGTACATGCTTTTTTTTTTTACTGTTTCTATTTTGTTCTGAGTCATACTTACCCTGAATGTACCCCCCCTCATGTAATGCCCTTAATTGGGCCTTTGTGGTACCATAAATAAATAAAAGACGAAGTTCAAGTAAAAGAAGCCATCCTGAGAAAAAGTGCGGGTATTGGAATTCTTTGTCCAACAGGGCCACTGACTTCGCGCTGCATGGTACGCCTTTAGATTTTCTAGTTTTTGTCTCGAGGAGCTCTCTGGTTAAAGAAGGACTTTGAGTTGACCGAACAATAGGTTGACTCGCAGTTTTGGGGCACGGTCTTTTTAGTTTATCCAGGAAGGGCTACAGGAACCTCAAACACGGAAGGAACCCTTGCATGAAAGTCTGTGGATCTCTGGGCAACTGCCGGTCGACGTCTCTTCTCGGGTCCAATTTCTCTTCGTCCGTTGGGATTTGCCGAGCATTTTGCGACATCCAAAACAAGAGAATGTGGATGTCCAGATTCCAGTGATGTGATTGCTGCGCCAAATGCGCCAAATTGCACCAAGGGACTAACCCTGCTACATCCTACTACATTTTGCCGAAATATGAATAATCTGCGCCAAGCCTGCGCCAAAGGACCAATTTTGGTCTCCTTTCAATACCGAAACTAAACTGAGTACTGTGATTGAGCATGCGTGAGCTAGGTGGCGCAAGCAGTCGCCCGACATAGAGTACCCTGCATTAGTCGTCCATCTGGTCTTGCATGGTTTCTCCCCCCCTTTCATTTCGCTCTCGCCGTCTCGTGTGTCTCCTCTCGCAGCTTTTTAAAATGTTTTCAACGATAGATGCGGGCGTGTGCGGATGTTCCAACGCTAGCGTGCAAGGTACTAGCCATGCCATCATGCTGTGGAACGTAACCACGTTTTTGCGTGGCAGGAGTTAGTGAGCTGAAACACTCGGTCCTGAAAGCAAGTGCCGTGGGAAAACTATTCTACTTGGTCCCTGCGCAACGTCCGGTGTTGCCGTCCCCATTGTCCCTGCAGATGTGGCGCTTTCTAAACTGACACGTAAGGACTGCCACATGTTCATCAACATTCTTGTTCTTGTTCAAGTCATACGCTACTACAAAGATCCCTCTTTAACTCAAACCTGTTGTGTCGAAGTATTGATTACCTAAATTTCTCTTGATAGGTTTTCTTTCGAGGGGAACCCCAGTACGTGAAAAATCTACCGCGAAAGAAAGTTGGTGAAGAGAAGTGAGCTAAAGCAAAGAAGGCAATGTCTGCACGCTGAACCCGCACAACAAGCTTGTTTGTCTCGAGTTCAGTCGTTGCACAAAGCGCTCCAAGAACTTTTTGACCCCGGCTTGCAATGTCTTGCATTGATGTGCTCACGTTCTTTTTCTCTTTGAGTTCAACTTGTACCTCGCCTGCCGGCCTGGCAAGCACGTGCCGTTGGACTGTTTTTTGTTGTATGCTGAACAGTTGCATTTTGCATACAGTTTTGGGAACCAGTTGGCGATGGAGTGGAGTGGCATGGTTTCGGTCGAACAGCCATCTCCGCTCGCGCGATGAAGCATGTGCAACTGCAAGCTCCCGAAGTTGCCCTCATGTGCATGCAAATATGATTGCACTACAGAGGCACCAGCCGGAATGCTTGCAATCCATTCTTTTACGTTTGCTTACTTTTGACGAAAATGTGGCTCTTCGGGTGCCAGTAAAACGGTCGCAAGTGGTTTTTCGGAATTGCTCGGCAACGCCGATAGCACTGTACACTTGTGGAATGTCTCA
This sequence comes from Ixodes scapularis, assembly GCF_016920785.2. NCBI lineage: Eukaryota > Metazoa > Arthropoda > Arachnida > Ixodida > Ixodidae > Ixodes > Ixodes scapularis. The sequence continues at coordinate 160,940,593 of NW_024609868.1, read as the reverse complement.
ATGTCTCTTTAAGACATTGAAAGTAAAAATTTATTGCTAGCCGAAGGCAAAGTGAGGCTTGCATCAGCCTTGCAGAAAGTTTTGAAAATCAAAAAGAAAAGCATCCGCAAGTCGTAATGCACCTTTGTCTTCTGTAAAATTTCGCATTGCACTGCAATAGTTGCGTGTTTCATCAGTCGGACACTGCCTCCATTTATCATGTTATATAACTAGTCGACCTACTGCTGTGATATTTACTACTAAGCTGGTCATTCTCAAATGAATTTTCATATCTGCAGTTTGGTTTTTATTTATATATATTAGGTACATATATATTTATCATTGAAATGAAGCATTGCAAAATGTGTCATGTCATTGGCATTTCATTTACATGTTGAAAGACTGCCAGGTAGTCTAGCTTGACCATAATTAGTTTATTGCGGCGAGCAAAGTGCCCTTCATTTGTCCAGCATTCAAAATGAATATTGTTTACATTTTCCTAAGCATATCTTCTCCAAAAACCACTTTTGCTGCTCCGAAACACTGTTTTGACTGCTCCAAAAGGTGCTCCAAAACAGCTTAGGCTAATCACATCACTGAGATTTCTTTAGTCGTTCCACTCGTGAGTCGAAGCTCCTCTTGGCCGCAGGATTTCACCAGTTCCACGCTCGAGCAGCTTTTCACAATTCCCTTTTTGACTAGCTTAGGCCTCTAAAGCATCACTCTGTGGCCCTGGCAAACAAACACCTGAATGTTTTCTCACGACGGCTTCTTTTACTTGAACATCATCTTTCTTTACTTCCTAGTTTGATTGCGTTTTTCTTTCGCTTAATTTATTTTATTTTTGTTTCATTTTACTTATTTGCACATCTCTTATTTCACCCAAGAATATATTTTTCTAATTTTCTTTTCTTTTGCTAATCTCCTAGCTTCACTTCCTTTCTGCCTTCCCTCGGGTGTAGGTTAGTAAAAGTCGGTTGTAAGTAGCACTTGTCCCGTGTCCTTGTCGTTCTTGCATCTCCTCCTTTGCGCTTCAGTACTTGTTCAGCCAACTAGCCCAACGGTTAATTTTAATTCTCTAACTCGAGAATTTATTTCGGCGTGTATATGCCGCAAATTTGTAACCTTGGGATCTTTTTCGTCAGCCCGCTCGACTAATTTTATGCCCAAGAAATTCCTGGTGGAAGCTGTATTTGCTTAAATGTGGGTATCGCTCCTAAAGTCCCGGATGCATGTTTACTACCTTGGAAAGAAACGCCTCTGCCCGTTACCGCTGCATTATGCAACCTGGCTGCGGTAGTGCACTGGCTCGTGGCAATGTTGCCAGTCTAGCGAGAAAAGGGAGCCAAGTGGACCGTGTTGCAGAGGAGGCCAGAAGGCTGCTGGGCGAGGCCAAGAAGGAGGCGGCGGAGCTGAACCTGAACCTGGTGCGCATCCAGTTCTCTGCCGAGTGCTGCCAGGACGGCGTCTGGAGGACCCTCTGCTGCGTCTACTCCAATCCCGTGGCAAATTCCAGTGAGTGGTCTCCTTCCTCGAAGACAGTGGATACGGACGAGACTCGACCGGCTCTCTGGAACGCTTCTGTAATGTGGTCTCAACTCCGGGTTCACCTCTAACTTTTAAAAGCTTAAAAGAACTTGAAAAATATGCTAGTCGAGGTAGTTTCCCTGCGACAGTCCATCGAAAGGGAACCAAACTGCGACTCAACTCCGGTTCCAATGCCGCTAAAGCACAGTGTCACTTTAAAAGCCCAACTCTGGGTTTTCATAAGATTTTTGTGCTGTCATACTTTGCAGTGTACGATATTAAAACCTTGTGTTTGGTGTTCATAAAACTTGGTGGAACATATTTTTATTGATAGAGGTTTTAGGATACACCGTATTTGCACGAGTATAATGCAACCACGAATATAACGCGAGGGCATGTTTTGATGACCTCAAAAGGAAAAAAAAAAATAATATTACTATTATATAAGCGAGCGGAGGCTGCATCTCTTTCCCACACTCGGGGCCACAGCAGAAGTGAAAAGGCAATGGAAGTAGAAGAAATATCAGTTTATGTTCTGACTGCACTCATCCCCACTGCTCAGGTCCTTCCATTACCAGTCCACTTGGCGACTATGCACATAAGCAGCAGCACAGCGTGGCTTGTCTGGTAGTTCCTTTTTCTTTGGCATGAGCTCCTCGGCAGCCCACAATCCAAGAAAGGCCGGACTCAGAAGCACCTACGCACAAACATCAAACCACTCTGGAACAGGAACTAAGAAATGCGGAGACAGAAAAAAGACTGCAGAACCCCATACACGATCGCACTTCTTCTTGTTCTGGTCCCACCGCATAAACAAACATCTTGATTGCGTAATCCGTAACCCCGTGGTCTTGTTGACTTGGCCTGGCTTGACTTGAATTGGCCAGTGCCCACATATCTGCATGGCGCTCTGCGTTTCTGCGTTGTACAAACAGAAAAGGGACAAAAATGCTTGATTTATGTTTTCTCTTGGCCCCTTCAGGTGGCCCAATAGCTAAGCCCTTCCCACCCGGCCTCCTGCAACCCCCTGCATTGAGCCGGTGGGGGTCTTAATCCTCTGGCTTTCTCCAGACTTGCGCACCTCGTGGCTCAGCTCAGTTCCGAATATAACGCGAGGTGCGTTTTGGAGCGCATAATTACGAGAAAAAAACTCGCGTTATATTCGTGCAAAAACGGTATGCTGGATTTTGCTGGCATTTTACGGGCTAAATAAACAGCGTAGTGTTATCTCGACTTCATTCTTTAACCATTTTTTTAATGCCCATTATAATTGGGACCTATTCTGACGTGAGCCCCTAAAAGAGAAAACGGTGTGTTCCTTCTGCATTATTAGATAATAAGTAATATGCCCGAGTATGAAACAGATAATGATTACCAAAGATCATTTAGCGATTCTTTAATCTTTTAGTTTCGAGGGAGGTGCTAACGGCTGTAGGCATGAGCTCCCAAAGCATCCTCCACCAAACCAGTATTTTGCCGGCTACAAAAGGTCTACTTCCATCGCAGAGCTTCATAGCGCTTCTTCTGACGAATGTATCTTTTTGCTCGTGTAGAGGCTGGGAAACTCAAGATCACCAAAGTGAACAGGACCTCTGGTTCGTGCAGCGGAGGGGACGAAGTCTGGATACTTTGCGAGAAGATAAACAAGAGTGAGCCTCTTTGTTTTAGGATCTTCATTCTTCAAACTTGTACTTATGTAGGGCTAGGTAGTGTAAAGACCTGCGAGGAAATATTAACGTAAAATGTAACATTGTGTTTTTGTGTCTGCTGGTTAGTATCATGTTTCTCATGTCCGTAAAATACCGGGGGAATCCCCACCCTACTTCAACTGAAAACTGGGCTAACGTAGACACGGGCACTTCAACGGTAAAATCGGGCACTTAACATACAATTTGTAGAATTTCCAAATTTATGAAATGTTAATATTGGGAGCTTCCGCGTTATTTTATGGTAGTCAAAACTACCCTAATTTCCGGCATATAAATCACAGTTTTCTTTTTTTTTTCAAACATTTTTCGTGGAGCGTTTTATGCAACAATGCGGCTTACGTGTATTTTTTTTTAAATTCACGGCGCGACGCCATTTTTTTGTACGCCATCTTTTGTTGAGCCCCGTAACTACGTAGCCATAGGTGGTGTTGACCCTTCCAAAAGGCACTGCTGTCACCGCACTTTTCTACACTTTTCCCACCTGACTTGGAAAGCGAGAGATTTTACGGTTTCCCCAGGAGCGACTCAGTGTGGATAGGCAAGACCGTGCGACTAAAATGTTTACAGCATGTGATTGACGTAGCCTAATTCAGCCATGGTTTTGTATTCTTTTGCTTCAGTCCAGTAACACTCAAAGGTAAGTGGGCTGATATACATACACATGGTAAAATATTTTCTCGCAACTTTTTTTCTTAGTTTTCGTTTCACGAGCAGTTTTTTCTGCCATGCTCCAGCCGTGTTGCTACGTGTAAAAGGAAGAATTGTGGCCAGCTAATCTTTTAGAGGTACAGAGAGAAGTATGTCAAGATTTATCTATCTGCCTGCGCATCGATGCTTGGCCTAGGCTTGGTCCACTAGTGTCTGGCACGTTAAACTTGCGTTCGCTCGAAGAAAGCCGACTGCCCTCTCATTTTGTGCGTTTTATGTCCTTTTGCTGCGAAACACTCGATTGCCCCCGCCAGACAGCGCCGTGCTATGGGCATTTCTTGCGAGTCAAAACGTCAAAGTTGCGCATCCGAAAATACGTGCAATCTGTCCTATTGTAAGAAATTCCAATTTCACGACACCAGTGCACGTAAAACAAAAAAACTCATCGCGTGAACCATGCAAAGACTTATACGAAGGTGCGTCTTAAGGCCTGTTCACACTCTTGCAACCGTGTACGACCGAGAGAGAAGAGATCTGTTAAAACTTCTTAAAATTTCTCACAACGAGAGAACACACTGGCACCCTGGCGCCATCTATGCGGTGACCCTGGAACTGCATTTCACAAGAGTGAAGATTTTGCACAATTTTCGAGGTGAAATGTGCATAATACCTATAAGAAAGGCTTGTTTATAACGTTGACAATAGGTTTTTGAGCCAAGAAAGACGGGATAATGCGCGAGAAAAATAGAAAATATGCCTGACTGCCAAGTTTGCACTGCTACCCAATAGGTGGCGCCAGTGTGTCCTGTCATTGTAAGAGGTTTCTAGGCACCCAGTTCTAAGAGGTCGCTAGAGTGTGAACGGGCCTTTATCTACCGACCCCTCTGTAAAAACGACTCAATATACGGATGTGCAACTTATAGTCTGGAAAATACGAGTCGCGAAAAAACAAAGAGGTATATATGTTTAGCAACACACCTCTAATTCTGACATTCAAGACGTGTACAGTGATGCGATTGCTGCTCCAGAGGACTTACCGTATTTACTCGAATGTAACGCGACCACGATTGTAACGCGAGGGGTGACTTCTCACAGCGAAAAAAAAAACAAAAAAACAGAACACGAATGTAACGCGAGTTACATGAGGAGAAAAAAGTACCTCAAAAAGTACTACAACATGGTCCGCAAAAGCCTTTTCGGCCGGGTTTACACTTGAAGAGCACTTCACGCTGGAGCCTCCACCCACGGATAGTCGATTCTGTCACATCTATCCGTCGAACCGCGGCAGAGTTTCCGATTTCCCCAGCCATCATAATTGCACTTCTTTTAAAGCGGGCGTCGTACTGAGCTCGTTGCGTCGCCATTTGCTCGAGTCCAGTCGCGGGAGCACGTAGCAGCAGCTCACAAAACGCGGACAACACGGGCACATGGGTACGGTAACCCTAACAGAAAGAAAAAGCGTTGTGAAGGTAACCCATAACCCTAACATGGGCGCAACGAGTTGCAAACAAGAATAGGATTGGATTGGCTGTTTCCGGCGTGTATATGTTGCCAGCACAAGATTGAAAGATTGCGAGATTTGTCGTAGCCATTTAAAGAGCCTGTGCTGCGACACCGCTAAGGCAATTTTTGAGGCGTTTCGATTATAACGCGAACCCCCAAATTAGGTAAGGGAAATTTGAAAAAAACAAAAAAAACTCGCTTTACATTTGAGTAAATACGGTACCCTGCTAGATCCTGCTATATTCATCCCAAATGTGAGCAACTTGAGATAATATTTTGCCAAAACTTGATTTTACTTTTTTAAATGCTGAAAATATACTGGGCTCGGGCCCCACCACACGTCCGGATCGTCCTGGTACGCTTGTGGGAATTTCGGGAACCTTTGATTTAGCTACACAATAGCCTATTTGATATCTCTATCACTGTCAAACACTGACGTTCGCAACATCTTGTGCAGGTTGCTATGGCAACAGCTGCTCCAAGCAAACCAGTTTGGCAGCTGTTGCCATGGCAACCCTCAAGCCATTGCACTCTGTCGAGGATTAGACGCAAGTCAGTGCCCCTAAGGGGGGACACGGTGCAAGAAAAGAAAACCTCTTTTTGGATTGTTTTTTTTTAATCCTCACTAACAAAGTTCTATCGACGTTTGTGCCGTAGAAAAGTGAGAATTTACGTTTATTGACGTGCCGCAGACGCCCGCACGCCACTTTGGGTCTGGGGAGAGTTGCAGGAAACACCGTTTCTAAATTCGCGCCCAGGGGATGCTGCGTAGCCCTAGTGCGGCACGTGTATTCTCCTTGGAAGCTTTGTTTTTTTCTCTTTCTAATTCATACGCGCAATGTTTTCGAGAGCGCAGCGAGGCGTGTGCAGAGCCCAATAAACTAGAAGTAAAGATCTAGAAACGACGCGTCCCGATTGGCTAGGGAAACGAAACTCGAACTGTGGTTGGTGCAGATGCAACGCGTGACCCTTCAAACGCCATTTTGCACCCTGCGAGGCTTTGCCAGCACCACCATTACGTTTGTTATCACGTTTAGTGCTATCGATGCCGATTGTTTACAATCGTTTCGCCCATGCACCTCGAGGCATACCAAGCCGTCTCGGACAAAGTTCATCGCGCCGCCATGGATGCTGCGCGTGAAGTTATGCAGGAATCCGCGGAAGCGGTTAGGAGAGAATTGGAAGCGGGAGACAGTAGTGGCGTCGTTGATGTGTGCGTGAGCTTCGACGGCACATGGCACAAGCGGAGCCGCACCTCCCATTTGGGACTTGGGGCTGTGATCGAGCTGGACTCTGGCTTTGTGCTTGATTTCTCGATGGCGAGTAATCGCTGCTATGGCTGCTGCATCCTCCCTAAGGAGGGTGAAGATGGGCACGACGAGTGGATGGAAGCTTGCAGGGAGACGTGCAAAAGAACTGGAACAGTTCGTCAAATGCCATGCAAGTTGGGACTGCTGAGACCACATTCAGCCGGTCTATAGAACTCCACAAAATGCAGTGCACCACTGTACTCGGCGATGGAGGAAGTAAGGTGTTTATGCATGTCTCTAAGCTGAATCTTTACGATAAAGTATGATAAAGAGATAGTGAAAGATGACTGCGTAAACCAGGTTTCCAAACGAGTCTTCTATGGCATTGAGAGCATGAAAAAGCGGGCATGGATAAACTCAAAAGCTGTGTTGAAGAACGGCTTACTACGCTGCTGCCCTCAAGGAGAATTCTCCAGACGTCAAGAGGATGCAGCGGGCCGTCTTTGCGAGCTTGTTGCACTCCTATTCAACAGACGCCTGGGCACATTGCCTGTCCTCGTGGTGAGGATTCCTGGTGCCCCTACAACAGGCACCAGGCCCTGCTCAACGCTGGCAAGCCGTCGGCGCATAGGGTTCACCGCCATGCGTTCAGGGAGGGCATCGCCAAGGAGGTGGTGCCGCTTTACAATGCAGAATGGTAATGAATCATAATCCGTTGGTGTGGAAAAGGTGCCCGAAGACAGAATTTACTGTTCTAGACTTCAATGCTGGCCCAAAGGGCATCAAGCGAGTCTTGGAGAAACTGGGCATAGCTTGTGGTGCACACACCAGCAAGCATGTGGAGCAGGCCACAAGACGGCAAGTCACGAACACGAGTAAAGGCACTGGAGAGCTCCAAAGTGGCAAAGAAGGAGCGGTAGCTCGAAACTATTGTCACTCGGCAGCATCGAGCTGAAGAGCAAGGCTCCACCTTTGCCCCTGGTGGTTTCTAACAGCATACACACTCCTAGAGTAAAATGGGACATACGTGACGCTTTGACACCATTTTTTTCATTTCATGCTTTTTTTAGCAAACCGTTCACTTAGGAAAACTGTGCTTTCCATATTTGTAACTCATATCTTGTACATTTGAACCTCTGTCTAACAAACCCAGATTTAACGAAATTTGCGATGTAACGCAATTTTGTCCTTCCATCGAAGACCCTGTATTTTTTCTCTCAATTTAGCGACATCAGTTTGCACCGCAATTTCAATTTAACGAAGTCTTTGCGCGTCGCCTATGGACATTTCGGCAGCCTCCACCAGAAAAAACAAAGTGTTTGACAGAAGTTTTCTTGCCCGAAAATGAAACATAAAAACGTAAAGCCTTTATTGGTTTAAAAATTAAAAAAACAATACCGGTGATAATGACAGCTTGCATTAAAGAAAAATTTGCCCGCCATAATGCATCAAGAACGAAGCAACTCCGCAACTCTGCAGTTGACGTGCGTTCAGTTGTCCACGCTGTCTACTACGTTTGCGGCAATAAGGATCTTTTAGTGACTCGATCCCTGCTTTTCTTTGAACGAGTGACGCACCACATAAAACAAAAGTTCTGTTGCTTGACATTAAAGTAAAAATAATCACCGAAGCGAGGAACGGCGAGAAGAAAATGACAGTTGCCGAGAAGTATGGCATCTCGCAAAGCTCCCTTTCAAGAATTTTGAAGTTTAAAGACAGCATCACGATCATGAGATCGTGACTCTAAACTCTTTGACTCGGAGCCGTTGTCAGCGTGGCTGATTCTAGATCTGTTCGTTCGATCGACTTTGGTCACTTTCGCTGCCTCGAAACTTGGGAGTCACACGGGACCCTAAAGCTGTGTTCCACAACTTACTCGATCTGACCTTGGAATGGGTGTTCCGTATTGAGGTGCTTCAAAACGTACCCGCACGACTGTGTCTGGCGCATAAACAAACGAACGGGGCATGTTGACAAACGGTGATGATGTCATAGTTTCTTTTTTATTTTACAGCAAAGCTGTTAAGGGCTATTTCCCCTATTATCGTCTCCACGGGCAATCAAATGTCGACAAAAAACTCCCCATTGGTCGTGGCAAGTATGAATAAATAAAAACAAAAAGAGGGGTCTGGTATGAATAAATAAAAAGAAAAAGAGGGTGCAACCAGCTTGAGTCAGCTTTCCTTGGCATTATTAGATAGTGAGGTCCTGATTCCTTGTTAACATCTCTAGGCATCGTCCTCGAAATCGTCCTAGAAGTCGTCCTTGAGGTTGTCCGAGAGTCTGTCCTAGGCGTCATCCTCTAGGCATCGTCCTCGAGGTTGTCTGAGAGGTCATCCTAGGAGTTGTCCTTAAGGTCGTCGGAGAGGTTGTCCTTTATGCATTGTCCTAGAAGTCGTCCTCGAGGTCGTCCTCGAGGTCGTCCTAGAAGTCGTCCGAGAGGTGGTCCTAGGCGTCGTCCTTGAGGTCGTCCTAGAAGTCGTCCTTGAGGTCGTCCTAGAAGTCGTCCTTGAGTTCGTCCTAGACATCATCCTCGAGGTCATCCTTGAGGTTGTCCTAGAAGTCACCCTTGAGGTCATCCTTGACATCGTCCTTCAGGTCGTCGTAGACGTCCTAGACGTCATCCTTGAGGTCGTCCTAGACGTCATCCTTGAGGTCGTCCTAGACGCCGTCTTCTAGGCATCATCCTAGATGTGAAGATTACAGCTTTGCTGGTCCTCTATCTTCAAGTGAGGTGGAAGGGCTCTACAATTTTTTCTTTGCGTGTGGTGCCATCTGACGTCTACTCCGAACACCAGCCATGGCCTGCGTCGTGCAGCGCTTATCCTGTTGGCGTTGGGCTGTATGCGCTTGTGCGGTTCTAGTCTCTGCTCCCGTAACTATGGAGTATAAGGATCGAAGCAGCTCACTCCCGTATTACCACGCAGTTTGTAGTGGAATATTATTTTTAAATGCGCATTTACAACATCCGATGTAGTTGGAGGGTTTTGGGAACCTGGGAGAGGAATTACAGTGCAAAAGAGTAGAAACCTCGGTCTAACAAATTTTTTAATTTAACCAAGTTTCCCGCTCGAAGAACGACTTTGTCAGATTGGGGTTTACCGGTAACTGTATTAGGGGTCTTTCTGGATTAATATTTTGTGATGAAAAACACTGCTTATTTTTTTTTTTTAATTTGTCTTCTTTCATGTTAGAAAACCAAAGAAGAAGAGATTATTATGTTTTTGTTATGAGAAGAGGTAAAACATAAAAAAATTACATTACAGTTAAGTGCTGTGGTCATTCCTAAGGCTGTGCAACACAAAAAGATTTGAAATTTATCTTTTTTTACAAAACGACACACTGACCCTCTTTCATCTTCTAAAATGCATAAGTTCTTTCACAATTCAGCTAGAATGATGAAATTTGCTATAGATGGCCTCAGCTGCAATATAAACATACCCTGCAATTTTCATAGAAATGAAGTGAACAGTTCAAACATTCACTTTTTTGGGTAGTGTTCCCCCTTAAAGAATTCCAAAGTAACCCAACTGTTGAGCACAGGGGTTGGAAATGTGGGGAGGCTGCCACAACTGCCGCAGGGTCCAGAAGGACACGGGGAGGGGAACGACCCAGCGAAGTGAGGCTGACCAGGTGCCTGGGGAAGTGGGGACGGGAAAGAGAAAGGCACGCTCATCATAGGAGGGGACAAGATGGTGTCAAACTCCCAGAGGACTCGCGGGGCTCAAAGTTAAGGTTTGGAAACCAGTCTATGTAAATAAATCAGATATGTCTACAGTGAAACCGGTTGAGAACGAACCCACGTTCAGTGAATTATTGTCGATATCGAACTCGCGGAAAATTTAAATAGAAAGGCATGTAAAAAGTACTTTTTATAACATAGCAACATAAACGGGAAGGCTTCCAAAAACGTGCAAACAATCGTCTTCTAGCCTGTCCCTTCCCCCCAAAAAAAATCTAGGTAAGAAAGAAAATTCTGAAAGCTCGAGCCGCGAACTAAGTTGACAAAGAGAAGCGATTCAGAAGAGGAGAAAGCTAAAAAAAAACTAAAAAACACTGCACGCATGCAAAGAAAGAAAAGAAACTTCATCCCAAAGCGGTTGCCTACGAAGAGAAGTGATTCGAAAGAGGAGATAAGCTAAAAAAAGCAAAAAAACTCTGCAAGCATGAAAAGAAACAACACGTCCCAGCGCTTTGTTACAAGGCGGAAGCGAAAGATGAGAGAGAAAAAGAAGCTCTCGCCTTACAACAAACGCATCGTGGAAGTTTGTTGTAAATGTTTTTCGCTATATTGAACTACTTGCTCTATCGAACTGATGGGAGCGTTTCCTGGCTGTTCGTTATAAACGGGTGTATTCGTACCCTCCACCTGGGTGTCGCCACTGCATCTCCGTTGGCCAAGGCGGATATGGGGTTACCGTCCCCACATCTGCGGTGACCCAACAAAAGAGCTTCAGCTTCCCTCCATGAGAGAGAAATGGGAAGAGGACCTTAACTATCTTGTGTAAGGGGCAACACTGCTTCTAGAGCTTTCTTTTATATCACTTGCAATTTAATTCAAATGAAATTTACATAGCTTATTTCCCATTTCAATTTGACTACAAATATGTACTTGGTTTTGATGTAACCTAATTAAACTTAGTCTCTAGACATGTGCAGTTTTGTACACTCTTAATTTTGTCAATTTGCATAACTCGTCAGTTGCACCTTTTGCCTGCTTTCATGTACTGTTGACGGGTGGTTACTAGTCAAGGTGTAAGAGCTGTGTTACCAGTTGCATTGTGTATATGCTGCTTAGTCAGGTGGTTTCATTTTTTTTTAAATTTGTTAACATCATATTTGGTTTTGAAGGCAATAAAAAAAGTATTTGCATATTTTCTCATTTCTTAATGGACTACATATATGTGAAACAGATTCGATATTCAAAACTATGTATTTCTTAATATTCATATTCTATTTGTGTTTTTGTAAATTACAATATTCGCACATTCCTTATGATTACTGCAGGGCTGATTTTGATGAAATCAATAACGAACTGCCTTTTTTAGATTTTTATGCTCATTGTTTTGGGGGAGTGCTGGGTAGATATTAACTGGCGTTTATTTAAAGAAGTTGCGTCACTCATGAACATCATCTGCGCCCTGACTGAAAAGGCCAAGAAAAAATGCATATTTCTTGCTGCCAAGCTGTTGGGCGACGAACAATGCTAGACAGCCTTGCAGCTCAAATATATGCAGTCGAGGATGAAAAGGCCTATTTTTAATGCGTTCCGGTGGAGCAAAGCCGGCGTTCTCTGTAGCAGCGAACGAGCAAAAAATTGCCATTGGTTGCGACGCGTCATGTAGCTTCATAGCAACGGTCTTTGCTAAAGAGCCAGCCGAACTGCTGGCGGGTATGCGCTGGCTTGTAGGTCTAACGTAGTCAACCGGTACGCGCAGCTGTTTCACATGAGGGGGGACTTTGGTATTGACCCCCTCGGCATCATCAGTTTTATGCTCATGGACGATGCCATCCTTGGCGCCCTCCTTGAGGTCATCCTAGACGTCGTCCTCTAGGCGTCATTCTCAACGCTGTAGACGTCGTTCTCTAGGCATCGTTCCCGACGTCTTAGAAGTCGTCCTAGATGTCATTCTTGATGTCGTCTAAGATGTCGTCCTGGAGGTCGTTCTACAAGTTGTCGTATATGTCTTCCTGCGCCGTACTTGGCTTCAATCTCTAGGACGTCGTCCTATATGTCGTCCTAAACTTTAATACATGTAAAAATATTACTTGAAAACATTTCGCGCACTGGACTATAATGGTTTCGCGTTCCTGCTCGTAAGCAGTCTTAAAGGACACATGCAAGCAAAAAAAACTTTTTTTTTTAAAGAGGCTAGATAGAAAAAGAATATTATAAAACGAATTTACAACGAAGAAAAAAAATTTAGAACTATATTTACGGCGCAAAACGAATTTGTAGGTGGCGTCCGCGCACCGCCGCGCTGCGTCACCGCCGCGGCCATACGCTGAGTGTTTTGCGACGCCGCTTCAATGCGTTTCTCCACGCCGCCATCACCGCTGCCGCACAAGTTCGTCTGCTTCGGGGCACCGCCGCCGTCGTCTGACCGGCGCACAGGTCTCTCACATCTGCTTGCGCTTTTTCAGGAGTTTCCTTTGGGCTCTAAAAGTTACTTATTCATCTTAGTTTTTTTGTTATACTTCAAACAAGGATGAATAAGTTACTTTTAGACGCCATAGGAAGCTTCTGAAAGAGCGCAAGCACCACGTTACAAATAAGGGCCAGTCACGTGATAAATATGGACCACTTCTTTGCGGCGCCCGCGGGTGCCAACTACAAATTCGTATAGCGCCGTAAATATAGCTCTAAAATTTTTTTTCTTCGTTGTAAAATTGATTTATGACATCCTTTTTCTATCTAAGCTGTTTAAAAAAAAACGTTTTTTTCCTTTGCATGTGTCCTTTAAGGGGAGACCTGGGGCTTGAATAAAAGTTGCTCAAGCGTTTTGGGTATTCGCCTCGAGATCGAACCGTGTCGCCACCGTGCGGCCGAAATCGGAAACGCGCGAAAGCGGGGATACCGCCGTACGTCGTCTGCTACGGGCACGCTCAGAAGCATGGATCTCGACGACGCAAGCCAGTTTCAGGCTGAGCTTGACATTCCTTATTAAATGTTTTATGTTTTTGTTGCCGTTTCTTCTTACTAAAGGTTGTGTTGTATCGTTTCCCATGGATAAAAATTCAGCAAAGCGATTATTATTAAGTCGGAAGCTTCCATAATCTTAGTGTGTTGGTTTGTATACAATCGCTGGTCCCACATATTTTTGTTATCTCGCACAAACCGTGGCTTTCATAAAGCACTGAACCTTGAGTGGGTCTGTGGTTTGAGCAGAAAATTAACCAGGCTGATCGCTATCCTTTAATAGACTAATCAATCAATAAGTCCGTATGTTGATTTTTCGCCGGTCATAATGCGTGAAAGAGGTTAAAACTACACATTTTTTACTGGTTTTACTATGCCATAAATGGCATATTGCATTCCCATTCTAAACTTTATTGTGAGTCCTACGTAAATATGAACGCGGGAATTAAGCCTTTTAAAATGAAGTATTTTTTTAGTTATTATTTATATTTAAACAGTGTAATCACCCTCGACGAAATGACAAGCACGCTGAAGTGATTCACCGTGCAAGCCTGTTTCACAAAAGAAATAAAGACGTGAAAAATATTAAATCAGGCATTTTTTACTCCTTGTTGACTTTCTCCAGCACAAGATTCCAATTATCTGGCAAAAAAAAAAAAAAAAATTGCAATTAAAGCATTATTTGAATAATCTGAAAGTAAATCGATGAACTGCCCAGTCCCGATATACGTTAGGTGAGGGCGGAGGGTGATCGGTCGTGAAGGTCGCTAGCCATCATCAGTAAAAGAGTATCGCTGCGGCCGATGCTGTCTCTGTCGTGGTGCGCGTCGTTTGTTGGGGTTGCAGTGTCTACTGTGTTTGAATACAAGATTATGTAGGAGCAGAGGCTCGGTAAATCATACTCTACATATTTATTTACAATATTTACACTGTCCTTTTTGACTACCTAATCGAGGGGCCCTTCGCCGTTCGAGCGCTAGATCGCTGCCGAGAGCTGCCGCTACAATTATATAGCCAGAAATTTATAGTAGTAGCCTCTTGACATCCGCGGCCCTCACCAGGAAAATTGAAGCGGGTGAACCCACACTACCGAGAAAAGCATTTAATAGCAGGAACATTGCTGCGTTGCTCGGTCACACCCGTTTATTACAGTCACGGCAGATATATTAGAAGAGTTTGTTTCACTTGTTCCAGTTGTCCTGTCAACCGTGCAGTTTGCAGAATTTAACTGGAAGAGACTCTCTCTCCTCATCGCAACGCAGTAGATTTGTTCAGACTCCAAAAAAACTTACACACTCTATCGCACAGTAAAAGGGCAGAGGAACTAAATAGCATGGTAATTTCCAATACAGCGCTAACTTATCTTTATTCTAAATATGTATATTGCTGCAAAAGCTATAGAAGTTAAAAAATCATAGAAGCTGCGATTTCACAGCTTCTATGATTATGTTATCTGGGCTGGAATTTATTCTTGTTTTTAATTCGCACGTTGATGAACCGATACATTCATTTTAAAAGAAACAAATATTTAACATAAATATTCCAGTTCAGCTGGAGACAGGCATCAGTTGTGGTGATCCATGCTTTCCAACGTCTGCGAAGAGCAGACGACGCACCCACAGAAGCGATTATATAAATTTAGGCCGCACGCTGGCAACACGATTTGATTTTCACTGAAGCACCGAACAGTACTGCATCCTTTTCCGCAAGAATTGTTTTCCCTCCGATAGTATGCGACAAAATAAACGGAAGAATCTACGCCGTCTCGCGCGCGAACGTGGAGAGCCTATGGGGCGGCCGTTCTCGTATCCCCGCTTTGATGATGATGATAGCGCGACGGTAGCGCCACCTCTAGGTCGATCTCGAGGCCAATAAAGAAATAACTTTCAGGCTACATGTAACTTGGTTGGCTGACTTCAAATAAGCAATTATTTTTCTTCTAGACGAAGTAGGTCATGTTTTAGAGCCTTTCTCCAGTTGTGCAATTGTGAGAAGGCCAGGAAACTACATGTAGCAGGGAAATGTCTGAAACATATATGTGTATGTTCCTGAATGTTCAAGGAGTGCAACAAGGGAGGTTTTACATTTTTATCTTTATTCTATCCAAAGTTATGGAAGTTCGAAGCCATGACTCAATAAGTGCTCATCCTTCATATTTTTGTTTTCTCAAATTTACAATATATTTTGGTACATAGAGTCACAATGTTATACCGTTATTGCACTCCTTGCACAGCCAGCACCCAGTCAAAACAAAAATGATGAGAATCCAGTAAGTAGGAGAGAAGTTACGCCTTGCACAAAACTTGCATGTAACAAAAACCTTTATCTGAGAAAAGCACAAAAAACAAACGACCATAGACACATCAATGAATATAATGAAAAACACGCCCAGGAAACATGCAGGCAGCTCAGAATGCTCCCGGGGAGTAATCTCCGTGAGGCTTGCCTCGTTGCCTTCGTTTTGCTGCCGCTTGGAAAGCTGCCAAGGCTGCACGCTTCCTTGCTGCCCTCACACTGCGGTGACAGTCCTTCTCAGCTGCCCGCTGACCGCCCTTGCAGCTTTGGTCAAGTTGCAACTCTTGTAGGATGCTCGAGGTAGCTTGCTGCTTTCCGACACTGAAGCACATGATGGCATCTGCAACTGCCGTCTCCACAGCAAACAGTGACGCATGCTTGTGTTTCCGCGTTAGGCTCCAGATGACGGACTGCAGTGCTTCATTAGCATTCTGAGTTTTGCCTCTTTGGCGTCTCCGCAGGAGCCTTTTGTCAGCAAGACACTGATACACTGGAAGTAGTGCGTTGGTGACGTCTGGTAGCTTGTATCTGTGTTTTGGTGGGGGCTCGTCCCTTGCAGTGGCGGCATTGTGCTTGCACCATGAATCCACACCACCTGGGCACAGACTGTGGTTTTTCTTCTCGTCAGTTGAAGTGATGTGGTAGTAGGTGGCCATCACTGGTGAGTACATTCGGTCTACGTTGCCAGCATGCGACTTGAGCGCCCAGCCGTAATAGCTGATCAACTTGCTGATAAGGTCTCCAGTGAGTCCTCCTTTGCCACTGATCCGCCCTCCGTCGTCCTGCTTGTGCTTTTGCATGAGGTTGCGGTGTGCGGTTCCCATGCGCTTTTGCACATGGTTTGTGCAGTCCTCTTTCTCCACTTCAATATAACCATACACCTTGGCCTCCTCGATGGCGTGGTAGGATCTGCTGTCGCCGTCGCAAAGCATTCTTGTATACCTTAGGCCGTGGAGGGAGAGCGAGGGCTGAAAAACAATCAGTGCCGCCTCAACCTCCATCTGACCTGCCTTGCATGTCGTGTTTTTCTGGCACAAGTGCCGAGCCTTCCATTCATCGTACTCTGGGTTCCCTGGTTGTGGCCCACACTCGCAGCCAAGACAGAAATTCAACAACACAACATAGTCCAGAACATAGCCTGAGAACAGCTCAATCACTGTGGCCACCCCTATGCGGGATGAGTGTCCTCTTGTGTGCCATGTGCCATCGAAAGAAACGTCAATGTTCCCCGGATTTCCAAAGATCAGTTCTTCATACACTTCCTTCACTGCCGTTGCACACTTGGTCAGAGTCTTCTTGCAGGCCTTTTTAGCTGCTGGGTGTAGGTTTGTCTTCAGGTAGTGTTGGAAGGTCTTATGGAGACCTCTGTGGGATATTCCCAGATCAGCGAAAATGTTGTTTAGTGCCGTTTGACCGTTTCCACTGCCTTCATAGCACGCGCCACGAGGAGGTTGATCGCGAAGAGGTTGCAGTTCGCTTCGCCCCCGGCTTGTTGCGAGCTCCATTCGGATCCAATATTGCCACAGTTGCCGCAGTGCATTTTCAGTTTCATAGCTAGCCCGAAGTCATGCGTGTCCCTTTCAATGCTCACTGATCCGCGGCACACCAGGCACGCAGTCAGTTCCAGTAAACTGTTCACTGCGTCGAGACCGACGATCGTGTATGTCAGGGGTGATGAACTTGGAGCAGCATCACACTCAGTTGCGAGCATCTTCATCTTGCGATCTGTAGCAGAAGTCGACAAAAGTTTGGCGTTTTTTTTTTCTGCTTGCCGCTGGAGAACTTTGCAATCTTTACTTGTAAGGAACATTGAGTCGATCCTCGTGCGTCTGCCTCGGCTGTCCGGAACAGGGGAGACGGGCGGTTGTGAAATCGTTGACGTGACAGCCGTCTCGCTCGCCGGCTCACGTTCTGTCGTCAGCAGGCTTTCCGTCATTGCGAGGGGATCTGCGATCGTCACCGTTGATTGCGACAACCCTTCCTGCCGACGCGTCGCACATTTCTTTCGCTTTTTTCCGAACTTATGCACGGTTTTAAATTTTCGACGCGGGCTTGGTCTAGGGTTAGGCATAGCGACGATAGCGCGAAGCGATGGCTTTGACAAGATGGCGCGGCCCACTTTTGGACCGGAAGTCACCGGAAGTAGTCGTGCTCCAACCAGAAGCGGCCATTTCGTAACGTGTCGGCTAAGGACAAATAGCGTAGCTTTATTCGTTTTTGCGTTTTGCTTTGTATATTTTTACTGCGCGGCGTAGGCCGCTCGTGTTTGGTGGGAAAGCAAGCCAAAGAGACGCTCTTTGAAACGAAACCAAGATGGCGGTGCTCTGCCGATTGGTTTCGAAATGACGGACGGTGCAATGTCGAGGATTTTGGAGTATTTTTGGCGAGCGGGCCCCGCCTGTTCAGCTAATAAATAACCATTTTTATATAAACGCACACATTTTTTGGACGTCAAGTTTGGTCAATATATGCAAGAGGGAATAAAGAATTTAAAAAAAAAAAAAAAAAAATGAAAAATATTTTTTTTTGCTAATATTTTGGGCCCCAAGACCGTGTCCCCCCTTAAGTGTCCTCCCGCAATTTTTTTTTAAATATGTTATCATCCATATTGCCAAATTATCCGCATCAATTTTGGAAAGTTTCTAATCCCCCTTCCAGCTCTAGTTTAATGCTTAGTTCAATGGGCCAACTTATAATATTCTATTTCAGTGAAATAAGCAAATGCGGTCTAAGGATCCAAGATTATTTTTGTGCTCTGAAGTGAACTTTGGGCTGCCCCAGAAGGTGCTCCAAAAGGACTCGGACCGATTGCCTCACTGATACTGATAACGATGTATCAAAATACGAAACTAAGTGGAACGTTGTGCCCGGCTCTATTTATGGTTCTAGAGGGAAAGCAGATGCGCAGACTTGGGATCTTTTGTTTGTGCGGCGTGTGCGGAGGCTTGCGGAGTCTTTGTTACGCCTGTGCATTTCTTAAGTTTCTGCCACTGCAGTGGTTTGTCCGGAAGTGTAACCGCATTGAACGGTTGCAGAGGACATCCAGATCAAGTTCTTTGAGGAGGACGAGGAGACGCGGGTGCGGACCTGGGAGGCCCTGGCCTCCTTCGCAGAGTCGGACGTCCACTACCAGGTGAGCGCTCTTGGGCCCACTGCTTGGGCCTTCGGAGCCTGGAGTCTCCTGACGTTGTGGTGCTCTTGGCGACAGTAACCCGGGAATGCTGCTTGGGAGAGAGCGGTAACCCGGAAAAGCGAGAAAAGCCGTAAATCTCTATGGGCAGACAGACTGGGACGCAGACCGCGTCCCAGTCTGCATGGATTTACGGCATTTCTTTTCTCGCTTTTCGTTTAGGAAACCTAGGCTCATTAAAATTTAGTATGATAAACGCACCGTCTAAATACACCTTCGTGGAAAGTTTTATCGCGCTCCGTTCACCGACTGATTTACGCGGTCCATTCTACGACGGAACAGCGCGCTGGGACTCCCGGTATACAGATCTCACCTGCGACTGATAAGCACGGCAATCTCAGCTCAGCCCGCGGAAACCACAGCGAATTGAAGCAGCGGTGCCGGTACTATGTTGAGTAGCAATGTGGGGCAGAGGCGACAGAAATCCAACGAAGCAGACGACGTCCGGCGTAGCTTCTCACCTCTCGGCAGTGCTGAGCCTCGCGCCCGCTTCGAAATTTTCGTTGGCAATAGCGTCGCTGGATTCTCACGTTGTCGCGCAAAAACTGCTTCAATTGCAAGCCAATACCATTAAGATTTCGTGACGTAACCTCGGGCACGTAAAACACGGTGCAAAAAAGCTGAATAATTGTCACGAGAAACTAGCGTCGCGTTGCTAAGGCCAGCAGGCATGTTGAGCTTTTTTTTTTTCAAAACGATCGCGATTGGTTTACGGAATCGTGACGTCATGAAAACGATTGGCTGGCGTTTCTCGGTGTAGGACTACATTTTCCTCTGGGAGGCATTTCCGGTTTTTTCTTAGCTTGCAACCGACTATAGTAAATATTGACAATAATGTGAACTGCATTATTTACACGGACGATACGAGTATATTTTTTTCCGGTGTTAACATAGATAAAATATAAGTAATGCAAACCATTATCTTAATCAATTAAGAGCTTGGGCATCATTAAATTCCCTGCAATTAAACATAAGTAAAACAAAGGTCGTGGTATTTAGATCTCGAAATACAAATTGCAGTCCTAGGTCTGTAGTTTTGCTTGGGACAGGCAATATTGATATACTAGTTGAGAGCATGAAAGTCCCAGGGGTAACTATTAATCAGTACATGGAATGATATGGTGCAATACACATGTAAAAGGCTATGGAAGGCTTTGGGTATAATATACAGATATTGCCACCATACCTCGGCAAATTCATTCATGAACTCGCTCATTCACCTTCATTCACATTCACGGCGTGAATCTGAATGGCCCTGAATGAATTCTTGAAATTGAAAAAAATCATGATGTGATGGTGAATGACTTTGTGAATTTGAATGAATTCGTGATGTGATGGTGAATGACTTCGTGAATTTGAATGAATTCGTGATGTGATGGTGAATGAAGTCGTGAAGTCGTGATGTGATGGTGAATGACTTCGTGAATTTGAATGAATTCGTGATGTGATGGTGAATGAAGTCGTGACGTGATGGTGAATGACTTCGTGAATTTGAATGAATTCCTGATGTGGTGTTGAATGAAGTCGTGATGTGATGGTGAATGACTTCGTGAAGTGAAGAATTCATTGTGATGTGAATGACTCAATGAATTCGTGACGTGATGGTGAATGGCTGGTGAACACGATGAATCTGTGATGTGAGTGGCTCTTGAACTTGACAAGTTCGTGATGGGAAGTAATACCGTAAACTTAATTCTCGACGTGATAGTGAGTACGGTTATGAATTCAGAATAGGCGGAAAACATGTTACGCAGGCGCTTGCTTGCTTGCTGGTTGTTTTCATCCTTCACCGCAAACGACAGGGACCCGTAATGAAGCAATGGTGAGGGTGCAGGCTAGCTGGTGTAAATTGAGCATATTGCGTCTTTGCGGCTGTGTTTGGGAGAGCCGGAGTGACCTCGGGATGTCGCGGTGTGGGCTGTTGACACGGGATCTGTCGGCAACTTGGAGTTGGCGCCATCAAAATTGTTTTTGACTGGAATGTACGGGGGCTTGGGAAAAGGAAGAGGGAAGGGGTGGAGTTTTGGGAAAAGGAAGGGAAAAAGAGGGGGACGAGGGTGGCGAGTGACATATATGTTTGTCCTGTGAAATAAAGTTTGTAGCTGCGTTTGAGACTTCGTCCCTGTCGTTCTGTGTTTTGTCCCTTGTCCGTATCCCCAGTCTCGGGTTACAACTATGCTCGACAGGGACCCATTTGACTTTAGCGGTTTGGGCATCAGCCTCGCTGCGTAGCCGTGCGCGCCTCAGTGCGGTGGCCTTTTGTCGAGTCAGGTCCTGGTTTTAAGTGGCTGACACAAAATGGCGCCACAGTCCTATTCCACGAGAACTGCGAACTCGTGAACGGCTACCAGCCGTGAAGTCAAATTTAGTCAGGATGAACCTGAATGACTTCATGAGTCATGCGGAATTCATGATGTGATGGTGAATTCCGGTGAATTCGTGTTGACCGTGATGGCGAATAACTTCGTGAAGTGATGGTGAATTCAGATGACTTCGTGAAGTGATGGTGAATTCGGACTAATTCATGATGTGATGGTGAATTCACGATGGTGAATTCTGATGAATTCAGGGTGATGGTGAATGAATTCGTGAATTGGTGATGTGATGGTGAATGATTCAGTGAACTTGGAGGCGGCGGTGATGTGATGGGGATGAATTCTTGGCGCGGTTGAACGACATGATGTGAAGAGAATGAATTCTCGGCGGAGTTTGAAAGCCGTGATGTGAAGGGGATGAAGTTTTGGCGCGGTTCAACGCCGCGATGTGAAGGGCTACGAATTTGGGAGGTCAGAGTACCTTGTGACGTGAATGCGAATGAATTTGGAGGCGTGATTTTGTCTGTGATATGATGGTGAATGAAGGGGCTCTAAAATGCCGACCTATGATTGCCACATGATTCCTAGTTCGGCTATGATACTCGTTTACAACTCTGTTTTACGCTCATTACAACTATTGCTTTTTGGTATGGGGAAATACGACTTTAACGAATATCAATCAAATGCGTATTCTTCAGAAGAGGGTGATTCGTATGATATGTCATACTAGCTACGACAACCATACGAAACCATTGTTTCAGATATTTAATATTGTGCCAATTACCAGTCACTATAGTTACAAATTACCTCTTGCATATAAAAAGTTGTTTTGTAACAACAGTTTACTTTTATCGATCTCAAATCTTCAGTTTAAGGAAATGGTCTACAACAGTCGTTCTGAAGATGCGTGGGCAATACCGCACTCCAGGACCAATTACGGCGATCAAATGTTGAGATATACACTACCGCGCCTTTTAAATTGTTGCAGTGAATTGAATATAAATATTTTGGGTGGAACTCGGAAGGATGTACATTCTGTTTTTGTTAATGATTTTCTTAAATACGTTCCTGAATAGTTAAAGCATAAATTGATTATATGATTTAGCTCACTTATTTTCTTTTTTATTAGTGTAGAGGCTGTGCATTTGTATGTATATGTGTGTTTTTTTTTTTCTTTTTCTGCTGCTGTAGAGGGGAGGGGGGGGGCAGAGGCTCGTCAAGCAACAGTGTTGCTTTTTTTTTCTCTGCCTCCCCTCTCTAAACAGAGAGAAATAAATACTTGACTTTTGACCTATGTGGCTCTAGATCCCTCGAACAAAGAAATAGCATTGTGGACTCCACACTGTGGACTCTGTGGCATTGATTTTGACGAAAATAAATCCCCTCGCCGAGGGACAAAAGATTGCCTTGGTCTTCAAAATAAATGCCACGTATGCCCCTTCCTTTGTTTGACGAACATTAGGCCTAAATGGATGCTGTAGAGAGATTTAGTTTTTCTGTTTTGTCTCGCAACGGGGCAATGCCACATTCTCCACCACGTGGCCATTGCTAGCGCCCGCACCGCGATTGGAGTTTGAGCTTTCTGCGACGCTTCTTGGTGGGGGCTTCCCTGTGGGTGGGGCAAGGGAGGCACCTCTGGTGACGGCCTGTGAATGCTCCCAGGTTGCAATCATCTTCCGGACACCCTGCTACAGGGACCCCCAGCTCCAGCAGGAGGCCAAGGTCAAGTTCCAGCTGTTGCGCAAGTCGGACAACGAGTTCAGCGAGCCCGTCGAGTTCACCTACCTGCCTAGCGCTCTGACCGGTGAGCTGTCTTTGCCCACGCTTGGTGCCCTGGGATGGTCTACTCGAAGCTGGAACCGTCCAATTCCGCTACAACGAAATTGACGGTGTCTTTTTCTGGGAGCTTCGTTGTCGTGAGCACAAAATCAGCAGGGGCGGAAGTGCTGCGCCAACTGTGCCATTGTGGACCGATTGTGCCATTGTGTGCCAGTCCACTTCTGCTGCGCCATGCTGCTCAAAAATGCTAATGTTGCGCCAAAAGTAGGCAGCTTTTTCTTTTTTTCCTTTTTTTAAGCTTCCGTTAATGTCAAGGCACGTGACTCGGATGAAAACGGGCGCCAAGTGCCCATTTTTGTCTAATGAGAATGGTCACGATTTATACCTGGCCAGGCTCGTTTTGTGGTCCCGTAATGATAAGCCGTCAAGCACCAGCAGCATGAGGGAGAACCGCGCAAGTTGGTTGTTTAAGTCGTCCGTTTTAAACACGAGGAAATGTAAAGGCTTTTGTTGTTGTTTAGAAATATACCGTATTTGGACGAATACGAACAACCCAGAAGAAAAGGTGCGCGTTTCTTTCCGTTCCCCGTACCAGTGCCTTGGAAGAACTTGTTTGGGCGCGTTTCTTTGTGCCATTAGTGCTCAGCCAACAACGCCGTATAGGTGTCTCCGAAAGCGGGACATGCATAGGTTGCGCTGTCAGAAGCACTCAAATGTCAAATCATTTATTTATTTATTTGTTTTCTTCGCGCATTGGCACCGAGCATGGCCGCGTGCATCCGAAGTATTGCTCGCTTTAAATTGCGCGTACCGTAAAGTCTCGTATGAATGCCCGCCGCCGAGAAATCACCCATTCTGTTTTGGGCTGAATAGTATCCGTAACATAAAAGAAATTTCGAAACATATTGATAAGCATTCTTCCTCGCATATATTCCGACGCATGTAAAATGCAGTTTAGTTACATTGTGATCAACCTATTGCAAATGAGTCCGGCCGGATATCGATCGCGCGATATCGGACGGGACTCGCATCAACCGTGTGATATATGTGGTGTTGGTTTGAATGACAATTAAGCGTGTTCACCGTGGGTACCCCCATGCTTATCGCACCGTGACACGTGAATCTGCAGCGTCCGCAATCTCCGGTATGCATTCCTGTGACACACAAACTCCTAACATTGGTTCCCGTGACACACGAGTTTATTTGTGGCGGTTTCCTGCGTGTACATAGCATTGTGAAGCCCGAGTGCGCTAGGTCCGCGCTCTGCTGCCATACCCATGACAGGGGAGTTTAGAGCGAATTCCCGCATACCTATTGCACCTTGGGACGAGATTGTCTGCGATCTGAAATGAAGAGATAAGGAGTGTGCGGGCGAGCTGGCGATAATTAATTGTGATGTTTGAAACCCGAGTCTGGTGACGGAAAAAAGTAGGAAGCTTTGAAGGCGTACAGTTCCCGTTTCACGTAATTTGTAGGACCCCCCCCCCCCCGCGTCGTGCATATCACCAATCTTTTTCATAAAATTTTGCTATGCATGACTTAACCCATGTTTTTCAACATTTCTCTTTTCATTTTCCGTGGGCGTTCTTTCGGGACATTATAATATATCAGCATAGCTAAGAGCCTGCTGGCATGTGTTCACTAGCATCTGAACTCTGGGTAAAGCGGTAACTACCTACTCTACAAAATGAAACATTTGGCATACTGTATTTACACAATTGTAAGTTAACCCCTCACATTACGTCAGCAAAAAAAAAATCTTTAGATGCGCATTTTATTGCGAACACGTGAGAACGGCAAAGTATTCGTTTTGAAAGCCCAGCCTCCAATACGCGATCGATGCCTTCTGGCGTGCTTTGGCTGCACATGCAGGGACGAGGTGCATGAGATGCCCAGGCATTGTCGGAACTAGGAAGCTCACGCTGGAGGCGGGACAACTGAGGCTGCTCCCTGTCACTCTCACTCTGTCCGCGATTAGGCTATGCCCTCTACGCACTGGTGTTGTCAGTCCTGTCATCACTGCTACGTTCTCGGAGCACGCTGTCAGCGTCATCCAGCGAAATCTGGCACTTTGCAAATGACAGCATCAACCACTTGCTCGGCAGTCGCCTTGGACGTCACGGGTAGGGACCGATTGCGCACTTTTGCGGATTGGGGCCCCGCGGCAGGGACCCTCCCAGGCCAGCAGGCGACTCTGCCTGCGGGGCTCAGGAGAACAGGGGGGCTGCCTTGTCTGCCCGCTCATCGACTCTGGTTTCTGACCAGGATGAGATGGAGTGGCAAACTCCGAAGAAACAAAAATAAAAAAAACTCTTTAACTCCTCCAAAGTGAAGCAACTGATTCACTTTTCCATCTGGATTTTGTCCCTAAAATTGCTTCAGTGCTCGTACAATGGAACTGTCGTGGCCTTCTAAGAAACCTGGACGATGTAGAGCATCTTCTGGAAGAGTTCAAGCCACGAGCACTGTGCTTGCAAGAGACTCATTGGAGTCGCAATCGTACTAATTTTGTGCGACGTTGCCAGGTTTCCCGGAAGGATCATTCGAGCTCTGTCAGTTCCTCTGGGGGAGTTGCGCTGGTTTTCCCGAGAGAAGTTCCCTGCACAGAGGTTCCACTGTCCACACCACTTGAAGCAGTGGCTGTTCGGTTCACGCATTAGAAAGCTTTGACAGTATCTTCCACCTCCTTTTATTTTGAAATGTTCAGATTTTAACTCGCTGTTAGACCAGCTTCCTGAGCCTTTCCTTTTGATGGGCGATTTTAATTGTGACAACCCTTTATGGGGG
Organism: Ixodes scapularis; assembly: GCF_016920785.2. Taxonomy (NCBI): domain Eukaryota; kingdom Metazoa; phylum Arthropoda; class Arachnida; order Ixodida; family Ixodidae; genus Ixodes; species Ixodes scapularis. The sequence continues at coordinate 160,914,971 of NW_024609868.1, read as the reverse complement.
ATCACACGTTGGGATGTTAAACAAAAATAGTTGAGTCAGTTGTAACCACACAAAGTTTTAATACAGGTTTTAAAACAGGCAACCTATTTTAGTCCGTCGTCTTTGTCATCAATTTCCATCGACCTTTCAATTGGCTCTGCTACTTTACTTGCAGATTTTTCCTGGAGTGTGGATTGCAATCCACATAGAAGCTATCACTTTCCTACTTTTTTAACCTGCAGTGTTGCCCTTCTTTTATTCATAGACGCCCTCCTCGTTGAAAGGTCAACAAGGCTGATTGGGGCCCTTTTGAGCGGGCGTCGGTTTTAGTATATTCTCTTCTAGATAGTTTCACAATTGATGAACTCAATCGTCTTTTAACCGAGCACATCATCGCAGCAGCCAAGCTGTCCATCCCGCAGACATCTCAATTTCTCCCTAGGAGGCCAAAACCTTGGTGGAATTCGGAATGTGAAGAGACGCAACAAACAAAATTGGGCTTGGGGTATTCTGAGACGATACCCCACTAGAGATGACCTCATATCCTTTCGCAAGATGAAGGCCCGTGCACGCTACGTCTGGAAAAAAGCCGAACGGGAAAGTTGGCAAGGCTATGGTTCTACTATAAATAGCAGTACGTCACCTAAGGAGGTCAGGGATCGAATGCGCAAGATCAATGGTTCATTATCATCCATTTAAAATCCCCCTGCTTTTTAGGACTGGAACATGTCCAGACACTCTCGAGGAACAAGCTTATATTTTTAGAGAACATTTGGAGTATGTATCCAGTTCACATCATTATTCATCTGCCTTTCTTCAACACAAACTGAAGGCTGAGAGGAATCCCTTGAAAACCTCAGGAGCTGACCATGAGGAATATAAGGCTACATTCAGCTTGCACGAGCTCCTGGCTGTTCTTCGTAACACAAAGCCGTCAACTCCTGGACCAGATGGTCTACATTATTCAGTGCTACAGCATCTCCATCTTTCTACACTCGATGTCATTTTATATCTTTATAAGCACTATGGCAGGGGGGCTATTTCCCTTCATCTTGGAAGGCATGTCCTACCACTTTTGAAGGCTTGTTTCCAGTTATGGGCCCATTGTTCTCACCAGCTGTCTCTGTAAGACACTGGAGTGAATGATCAATTGTAGGTACTCTCTGGAGCTCACTTAAGGCCAGCTGAACTAGAAAAAACATACACATAAAGAAAAGACCATTCTTTTCTTTGTTTTGTTTTTTCAAAACAAAACTTTTTTTTTTGTCTTGTTTTGAAAAACAAAATTTTTCAAAACAAAACTGGGACGTGAAATCCTAGAGGTACTTGCCATTGAGGAAAAAGGGGATGACTGCGTTAGTGCACCTTCTCTCGTGCTTCACGAAAAAGAAAAAAGATTTCTTCGGGGTTAACATTTTAAGGGAAATTAGGAGAAAAAAAAAAAAATTAAGGTGGGTTAGAAAGCAAAAAAGAGGAGAAGAGAATTGTTCCCTCAAGTGTGGCTTGTAGTAGAAGAGGAGGAAAAAGAAAATCAGTTGTTAGTCCAGCGGTGTGAATGGTCTTTTCTTTATGTGTATGTTTTTTCTAGTTCAGCTGGCCTTAAGTGAACTATGAACCAACTAGCTCAGCTCAAGCCTGTTACTCTCTGGAGCATGGGGAGGTGCTAGACAGATTTCGGTACGGCTATCGTTCATATAGGTCTACTGTCGACCACTTGGTCCGTCTCGAGACCGTTGTGTTTGAAGCCTTTGTGCACGGGCACCACTGCCTTTCCGTGTTCTTCGACCTCGAGAAAGCGTATGACACGGCTTGGTGCTACGGCATTTGGAAATGCCTCTTTGACCTCGGACTGCAGGGTCACATACTTTGCACAGTTCAAAGGTATTTAGACAGGTGCACCTTTCAAGCCCAGCTGGGAAACACACACTCGTGAATTTCTGCAGGAAAATGGAGTGCCACAGTGGGAGTGCTGAGTGTCACCTTGTTCATAGTTAGAATAAGCTCCATTGCTTCTGTAATCCCTCCGTCGGTTCAGTATTCTTTTTACGTCGATGATTTACAAATGTCAGTTTCCTCCTGTAACCTCTCAGTCTGTGAACGCAGGGTTCAGCTAGGCATCAACAAACTCACTAAGTGGGCTGACTGTAATGGGTTTAAGTTCTCTCCTGAAAAGACTGCATGTGCTTGCTTCACCCGCAAACGTGGAATCCTTCTTGAACCATCCCTAACAATCTACAATTGTAATGTTAGTGTCCAACCTCAGCACAAAATTTTGGGTCTCACGTTTGAGAGTAAACTGAATTTTAATGCTCGTGTAAAAAACCTGAAACTGAGCTCGCAAGTCTCGCAACATCCTTAAAGGGGCCCTGCAAGGTCTTTTTTACTGGCTCTTAATTTGCACCGAACCTGAGCGCACTGAAGGTAGTAACTTAATGAAACTGTTCTTTTCTCGTATTTCGCTTTATTATAAAATTTTTAGGCTAATTAAGTTTACAAAAGCAAGCAAAAAATAACCTCCTTCATGACGTCTTTGGCCGCTTGAGTGGCCGTGAACTAGAGGAGGGGTAGTGAGCTCAGCGAGTGCTCACGGCTGACGCACTCTGTGTCGACGGCTCGAGAGGGCGCTACTAAAACATGTTCCGGATGGGCTGTATGAAGCGGGCAGCCAGGGTGGCTCACATTGCATTTGCTGCGCGATTGAGCACTAATCCGGCATGACACTTCAATGGCCACAAACGACTGCAAATACGAGGTAAAGATAAAATCAGAGCGGGAGCCACTTTGCACTGCCTTACCGCCAAACGGCCAAACTGCAAGCCAAACCTTCTCGCCGAAGGCCTTCGGAACGCTCGAAACCGGTCGGATCCTTGAGCCCGTACACGACCGCAGCGCCGTTGCACTCATCCGGGACCTTTCTATGCTCGCCGCTCATCGGTGCCTGATCCCACTACCCCTTTCTAGTATGCGCCGCCTTTTCCACCGTTTGGTGGCAGGTATGTCGACGGGTCATTTCTTGTTTTTCATACTTTCTAAACTGCATTTGTTTATTTTCTCATCTAAAATACTGAACAAAAACTACTTTCATAAATAATATAAACGGTTTGCGCCACTTATATTTTGTATTTCGACTAAAAGAGAGCGTTTAGCAGCTCTGACCAGTAGTAAGCTCAGGACCAAAGACGTCACATTTTGCGCGCTTTCAGCAACGCGGGTCGCCCTCGTAGGTGGAGGAGGTTTCCGCGTCGTCCGGTTAGAGGGGAAAAACAAAAAAAATGACAAAAAAATCGAATTTTTGAAATTATGTTTTTTAATATTTACAGGTATTTTCGCATCTTTTCTCTAAGTATTATCTCAAAATACGCCCTATTTATTTTGGGGTATTGATTTGAAGTATCTAAACAGAAATGCTTCCTCCCAAAAAAGCAAAAAAAAAAATGGTACAATTTGACCGCCGGTAGCTCAAGAACAACGCGATAGAAGGGGGACATCTTGGTCTCATTTGAAAGCTCCGCTCCCGCTCTTTTTTCTCCCGCCATTCACGATGCTAGACGGCGATTGGCCGCCGAGAACGAAGCACAAATAAAAAACTAAATCTTGCCACGCGGTTGGCTGTTTCAGATCACGTGTGCAAATGGCGCTTTCTCATTGGCCGTTAGGGTTACGCAGCGTCTGCTCGTTGTTTCCGATCCGCCATCTTGTTTGATTCTCGTGCGCGTCTCTGACCATGCCGATCACAACAACTCCGCGGAAAAAGCTTCACACGGCCTACAAGTTCGGAAAAAAACAAAAAAAAAAAAAGGCCCGAGGAAGCTAATCCACGGCGCAGTTCAACTTCCCGCGAGCCTGAACGTCGACGACGAGGTGCGGGAGCCCGAACACGAAGATGTCGCATCGACGGCGCCGTCGACATCGGTGACTTCAAGCGAGCGAGTGCGGCTCGACACGGTGATGCTCAGCGCTTCCGAGATCGACGAGAAAGAAAAAAAAGCCGAGGAAAAACTCAAAGAACTTTTGTCGACGTCCGCTATGACGCGGAAAGCTGCCCTGATGGTTGGCGTCTCGGGCGCCGATCAAGAAGCTCCCGAGAGTACAGAGAGTTTCATCGTCGTAAGCCTCGACGTCGTGAACTCGCTCCTTCAACTCGCAAAGTGTAAGGCTTGTTGCGGCGATGTCGAACTCATAAAATGTGATTGCGAGTATGGACTTGCAGTGAAACTCAAGCTACAGTTGAACCTCCATTTAACGAAACCCGATTTTACGAGTTTCCTGATTTAACGAACAAATTCGGATTCCCCGCGCAGCCTATCCCGAAGAATGTCTTTCTCGACTTTACGAAGTTCCCGATTTAACGAAATAATTAGGGGGTCCCGGTGACTTTGCTAAATCGAGGTTCAACTGTATGTTGCAAGATCTGCGGGGATGTCGCATCCGAGTGGAGTTCGCCGCGGGTTTGAGGACCGAACAAGATCACCCCCTTTGAGATCAACGTTCGCGTGGCGTGCGCCATGCAGTCTACCGGCAATGGACAAACAGCCCTCAATGATATCTTTGCGGTATTAAACATATCGCATAGAAGCCTGCACAATAAGACATACCAGCGATATGTCAATCCTGCAACCAAGAGAGCTGCATGCAAAATCTCCTCGGAGTGCGCAACGATCGTGAGCACCCTGTACAAGGAGCTGTCCTACGGAAGTATGAACAACATCGCAGTTTCCTATGACGGCACTTGGAAGACAAGGGGCCACTGCTCACACATTGGAGTGGGGACAGTAATAGAGCTGTTCACTGGGCTTGTGCTAGACCATGTTGTGCTCTCAAACTTTTGCCTAGCCTGCGAAAAAGGGCCAAAGGAGGGCACCGTGGGCTACAGCGACTGGAAGTCTTCTCACGAGGCTACGGGGAAATGCCAGAAAAATACCAACAGCAAGGCTGGCCAAATGGAGGTTGAAGCTGCCCTCATTCCCTTTGCAAGGTCTTGGGAGCGGCACGGCTTACGTTACACCACGATGCTCTCAGATGGTGACAGCCGTTCATTCGCAGCCCTCCAAGAGACCAACGTCTATGGGTTTGTTCCCGTAGAGATGGAAGACTGCGTTAATCTCGTACAGAAAAGAATGGCGACAGCTTTGCGGAGCCTTGTGCAGAAGCAGAAGGGAGCAGCAAGCACCAGCCTTGGTGGCAAAGGGAGGCTCACAGCAGAGCTCATCACAAGACTGAGCTCATACTACGGATGGGCCCTTAAGCCTCACGAAGGCGACGTCGATGCCATGCACGATGCGGTCATAGCTACATATCACCATATCACCTCCAACGACATGAGGGCCAACCACCACTTGACATCCCCTGCTCTTGATTTACTACCACATCTCAGAGCCCCCTACTCGTCCTGCAGTCGTGGCCGAGTGCTTAAGGTGATGGACTAGAAATCCATTGGGGTCTTTCCGCACAGGTTCAAATCCTGTCACCTGCGCAAGCATTTTTTTCTTTTTTTTATCTTTTTTTATTTATTTTTTTGCCCTACAGGAGCACGTGCTCACGTGCTCGTGAGCACGTGAGCTCACGAGCACGAGCACCAGCAAGATCGATGTGAGCACGGACGCCGGACGGACAAGGCTAGACCCTAAGGAGCTTCGCCCCTAAAAAAAGAAACGTAGTTAGCACTCCAGCATGATCTCGACACTCGATCGAATGACGTGCGACCGTAAATTGCGCGAAAAACTGCGAAAAGACGCCGCGGGGAGTGAGCAGTGAGGCTGTTTCAGGAGCCTCCGGACTGGCTCTTACAAGAAGTGCTGCCACCCCCGGAAGTCAGGTGCGCTGTGCACAGCCGTACATTCAAGTTAATTTGCGGAAACGCTATCAATAAAACGCGTTCGCGCAAATTATAAAGAAAAGAATTTGTAAATTAAACGTGGAGAATAGCGCAATGCTGCAGGCACAGCTGGCTGTACTCATAACAAGCAGAGGTGTTCTTGATATCGCGATTCTTTCGTTTTTGTCGGAGGTGGAATACTTTGGTTCGATTATAAGTCGACACCCCCACTTCAGATTTTCAAAAATTGAAAAATGGGTCGACCTACATTCATGTAAATACGGTACTTTTTAAATAGCTGCATGCAATCAAAAGATACAAAGCTTTTTAGATATATATTTAGGACATTTCTTGCGGGGCTTTAGGGTAATTTCACCTCATCAAACACGAACATGAAATACATGGCTATAATGCCTAAGACTTGCTTTAGCCAGTGATGCTAATTGTATTCTTTTAAAAGCCCTTTTCAACGCAAAAAGACATCAATGTTTGAAGACCTTAAAATTTCATATTAATTACTTTGTTATTATTATCGATTATGATATGGCAAAGAGTGTTAGCCCCATATAAATAGCATCACCAGCTAGATCTAATCCATACAAGCACAATGATACCAAGTTTCTGGTTGTCACTCGAAACAAATATTGGAAAAGACTCCGTAAGGCTCCGTAAGGCCTTCTTTCCCGCTCCTCACCTCCTCGGTTCGGGTCGGACGGCGGTTTGGAGCGGAGGCACGAAAGGAAGTCGCAGGGCTGCTCAATATTGACGTCACTGCACTGGTGCGGATCGCTCGGGAACTTGAAATTCGGCATTTGGACATTGTTTTTTTACTTCACAAATACTGAATTCCCAAGTTTCGAATTTCGAGGGTTATGTCCAGGCATAGTTTTCAGTCGTTTCGGATAATAACCAAAAATGATTTTGACGTGTCAGTGCCTCTTTAAAGTCTGGAGACCCCCGCTCTAGAGGAGCTCGGCCATTTGTGCCTCGTTCAAGTGAAACGATTGGCCAGGGATCCCATGAACCTCGCAGATCATGACGACGTCTTGGGGAGGGTTTGGCTGGCAGCATGCTCGACGGCCGAGCAAGCTAGAAAGCTCCGAGACTGTAGTCGGCGAGGGGAAACTTGTCTTTGAGCAGAGCAAATGCCGGAGGGGACCTCCTCCCTGGCCTTGACTCTGCTAAAGTGAGCTGAGCGGAGACGCAGACTAACAGGCATTCTTGCGCAGAGGACGACGGACTGGTGCACAAGCGGCGGAAGCTGGTCTCTCCGAGCCCCTGCCTGGAGGGCTCCTCGTCGGACCCCGAGGGCAAGTTTGGGCCCTCCCTGTCTAACCAGGAGTTTCAGTGTGCCAAGGCCCTGCTCACCCTCGATGGGAGGGCCACGGACAAGCGCAGCTGAGGGCAGGCCCCGCCCTAGCGCTGCCAGGAGGGAACAACCATTCTTTGCTCAAAGATTGTCGCTCGAGTACCACGCTAGGATGAGGTTGCCTTTTGCCCCGTCGTTTCCTCGGACTTTGTTTTTAAAATTTTCTTTTAGAGAGTCAAATGTTTTGGGGAATTCCGGTGCCCCGAAAGCTTTGGCCCTGCCCGCCGTAATTTCTCGTCATGGGGCCTGCTCCCGCACGTCTCCCCTTGCCCGACGATAACGAGGGCCGGGCACTGTGCGCAAGTCTGCGAGTAATTGCATCAAAATCTTGCCCTAGCCGCACATACGCACCTTCTCCGTCGGTCTTGATAAAAAGTATTTTGCGTCATTTTTGGACGCGTGTCTGGATAAGCTAGCAACATGATTGCCCAACTCCCTTCGTTGCTACAAGCTCCTGAAGAAGGGGCGCTTGTCTCGCCCTGCCAACTTTACATTGTTGGGGAATCCTGGCGATCCTAAAAAAACCGGGAAATTTCGTTCCATTTTGGGCGACGAAACGCGCTTTTTAACATTTCTCGACACTTAATTTCCTTCCGTGACTTAGTGGCGTGACAAACTGAAGCATGCTGTAAAGTTGACAGCTTCATTGTCAGTTGGTTCTACCGTGGCAAAAGGGCAGAGAGCTGACAGCTGGAGAGCACGATGGGGTACGACCCTTTTACTTATTTATTGTTTGCCAACCGGATGGGCACACAGTCTAAGCTCATTACAACAGACATTTGGATATAACATACCGATTTGTGAAGTTGGGTTGGTTTTCCTCTCCACACCATTGACTCAACTTCATATCTGCATAGAACATAGTCCTCTTACAACAGACCGAAACCTTGGTCAAAATCAAGGTCTGTTATAACGAGCTTGGACTGTGCTCTTGTCGGCGAGTGACGTTGCTCAGCGAGATAATATGAGTTCCTCTATATTTTTATTTATCTAGTGCGTACATACCCTTTGTTCTTTTTTGCCTGGGATGGACGTTTTGGTTGGACTGTGTTACAGGGCAAAGCCCCGCTTTTGTTATTCTTTGTTTAACTCTACTGTTCGTTTCGGGAGCTTTCTAAAGCAAAACTGGGACACAAGAAATGCGGGACGTTTGTTCTCGCCAACTTGCCCGATCGCAGCGATAGTTTGAGGCAACAATTATATGAAATACCGCGATTACCTACGAGACAAATCGGGCTCAGATTTGAGCATGAATGTATTTAACGCTCGATTTCAGAGGCCATTCCAGGGCAGTAGGCCATGTCCCGGTTATTTATAGTGATTTTGTGTACACCCTTCGTAATCTACACCCTTCATGATTGCAGTGATCTCAGGTAGGATGCCCTCGTGAGGTAGGATGCCCTCGTGACTCGCCCAAATCAGTGAAATCGGCACCCGGTGCTAATTTGGTAGCAAGTTCAATTTGTTTGTCGCGTTTCAAAATGTGACTCGAACTCGCGTCATTTGACCTTCTGGCAGTGTCGCCGTGGGTAGCGTTTCCCCGACATCTAAAGTACCTTGGCTGCACCATCCTGATGCCAAAGTGAGCCTAGACTCGTACCAAAGCCTTGCACAAAGCACCTGAATTTCGAATTTGTGAGCCAACTGCTCGTGAGAATTTATCGGTCGAGTCTCGAGTCCCAAAACCTTGCTTTTCCCAAAAATCCTAACACTGCTGAGAAATTTTTCCACTGTCAGTAGCATACTGGTCACCTTCATAGATGTTTTGAGTCTGTAGTAAAGCCGCGCTCTCGCACCCAGTTTCGACTGCCCCAAAACTTACCAGGTGGGTCTCTCTCAAAAGTTGCTTCAAAAGCTCAGTTTCACTTCCCGTCTACTGCCTCAGTACACGGAGTTTGTAATTCTCAACAGTCCTCTATTCTACCTAGCAGTGGCGGAGCAAAACGACATCAGGTGCAAGCGGAGGCATTCTGCAGTGGTGTTTTAGACGAAAGCATAGTGCCATACACATTGTGCATTCACCAAATTCCATTGATCACTCCGCTGTTTTTGTGGGAGGACATTGTTGCACATTCTAATGCCGCAGAAAGAAAAAAAAAAAAAGGTTGTCCAGTGCTACAATTAGCATTTTTTGGAAGTGCGCGCATCCACATGTCGGGTATTCCTCGTTGCCGATGGGGTTGCAAGGGCCCAGCAAATAAAAATGCTGACGTCGTATTTGATATTTAAAATGTGCCTCTACAACTTTTCTTACATCCCTGAACCCACCGTTATTTTCGGCAAGATTTTTTAGTGCTTCAATAACGCCGGAAGACCCCTAGGAATTGCGGGGCCCTGACCAATGGGGACCTGGGCGGAAATGGTGTTCCCTTACCAACGACGGGAATCTCGTTAATTCAAACTCGAGGGGGGCCGAATATTGGGCTGAAAATTTGATGGAATAAAGCAGAGTTTGAATTATTGGGAGTTTCTTCCCATAGGGATGCATAGGATGCGACCTGCATGTTAGTTTGAATTATCCGCAAGTTTGAATTAATGAGAGTTGACTGCTGACTTGGAAGGATCTTTGCTTCATTGCCCCTAGCTGGGATCGCATGTTTCAGGGGCCATAAAATTTAGAAGTAGCATTTTTTGTGACTTTTTAAAAAATTTATGTACCCATACAATGTTGTGTCTATGCATGTTTTCTGTTTGGGGAAGACTGCCGCAAAAGTGTTGGCTGTTGATGCTGGGAAGTTTGCCAACAGGAATACTTTGTGGTGCTACGAATATGCGGAGTGCCGGAATAATTTAATTTGAGACTTTTCTCGAGGCCTTCCGTGGCTCAATTTTTACACATTTGGTACGTTCCAAGTGGCCGATTCCGCTTTACGGAGAAAGGCATGTATAAATATGTAGGAGTGAATAGATGGAGATGCTGTCTTTTTTGAAGCTACTACATTTGCCTCTAATGTCTCTGTCATGCTAGGACCTCAGAATTTGGAGGGTATCCTCCAAATTCTGAGGCCAATGGATTCCTTTGACCATCTATGTGCAGCTTCTAAGAACAGCGTAGGGTTCAGCTAAAAATCTTCCATAAAGCTTTCTCATTAGCCATATAGACGTGGCAGACCTAACTTTAGAGAGAAGACAGGAGGCTGAAGCAGGTCACTGTTTCAGTTAGCAGACTTAACCAGACAGCAAGAAGACCACTTTTCAAAGAGCACTGACACGAGCTACATATTGTCTGCTAAAGCATAGGCCAGTGTCCCGACAGTACCTTAGAGGTACTTTGAAGTATCTGTACCTCTCTATCGAGATACAGAGGTACAGAGAAAAGTGCTTTGGTATCTTGGTAGTAAAATATGTTTCGAGCGTATCGATTCTGTTGCGGTCCTCTGCTAGGCTTAGGCATCTCGTTACATTTGGGGTTTGTAGGATAAGCTGAAAAGTAGCTTTTTTAGTTGCTACACATCCTCCTCTCTAGGATGTATAGGAGTGGAGCATAGTTGCTCTTTGGACTTGAGAGTTGCTAGAGAGGTGGAGGAAATGAGTAGACTTCCCCCAAGCACACGAGTTGGAGGTGCACCCTCGGAGCCAAACAGAGTTCGCTTGGGCAGACTGGGGGAGCCAGTCGTTGGCCGTGAGAATATTTTTTTAGCCACCTGGTGGTTGTGAACAGATCAAGTGGGAAAGCGGCGATATCCAACAAAAAACATATCTCAGTGTCTGTACCTTGACCTTAAGATGCATGCTGCCTTTGAATTACCTCTGGCCAACCCTGCTAAAGTGGTACCTCCTTTACCTGCGAATCCAGAACACATGTTCCGGTGTGCATTAGTACAGTCAAACGCCTTTATAAGCAATGCCTCTATTACGAAAGCACCCGTTTAACCGAATGAAATTAAGTCCCGGCCACTCTCCCGTGGTCAATGTGTTTCTCCGACTACTGTAGCAAATTCCTGTTTAACGAATGTTTATTTTTAACGAAGCCGTTGCGCGACCTCGCAAAGCAAAAGTGATTGGTATTATGAATTTTCTGTGTGAATCAATTTCACGTTAATGATTGCTCTTGTAGTGACACTTGTGGAGACAGAAATATTGTGGCAGTGGCGACAGTTGAAACCACTGCTGCCACAGTGTGGCACGTTTTTGGCCTCAAATCATTTGTTAGACCTTCTGTCCAGATGATGCTATGTGACTAAGTTGCTGCGAAATGCCTGCGTGTGCTCGTGCATAATTTAGTTTTATTCACGCCGTTGAGTACGTGCCACTCCGCTCCAGGATTGTTTTTTTTCAACGCTCTGTCCAGGCAATGCGCAAAGCACTCGTTTTCTTATTCTGCATGTGTGGGCGCATTTGGAAGGACTCGTGCAAACGAGAGTATATATAAAAAAAAATGTATTTTCATGGCCAGTTGCAACTTTTTTATGCTGTCTTGGCATTCATTCGACCGACAGGCCAACCTTCGTCAGGATCCACCAAGATTCCCAATCTTGCGAGATTCGAGCCCCAAATTGTTTCTCTTTAAAGGGGTCATGAAACGATTTTCCTACTTCTTCCTCCTTAGCTTTAATCCTCAACTCAAATGCAAATTGTGAAATCACGTGGTCGTGACATTCCTTAGGCACCGGTGCGATGACTCCTTGCTTCCACCGTGCTTTTTATGCACACCATAGAACTTGTCATTCCCCAGTGACGATAAGTTCCGTCTGGGCGCTCATTGGCCACAAACGCGAATCCAAATATTCGTCGACGGATTGATTGTTGACGAGCGCATACGTCCGAGTGACGCAGTTCTTGTGTCCAATGCGTGAGCTGGGCTCTGCTGACATCAGTTTGGCGCCGGTGACGCGCTTTTGGAACCGCGGATGTATCATAGTGAAAAGGCGGAGAGCTTTCGAAGGCAAGAAGGTACAAAATAGTCCGCTATATTTTCGAATGTTCGTACCAAAAAGCTGGCTCTTGACTTTCTAGCCTCTTTCTTTTGGCCAACTAAGCAATATGCTATTAGTAAAGTCCCAATTTAAAATCATTCATCCCAACCCAAAATTTGTTTCATGGGCCCTTTAAAGCGATAATCTGCGGTCGAGGAGACATCTCGTCTAGGTGAATTGTGTTTTCGGACTATGCTGACTTAGACATCATGTCCCCATCTGTTCTTCCGCTGGCGCCAAGTATCGCTAAGAAGCACAGAAAGTGCTCGACCATTACGCTAGAAAAGAAGGCAGCGATTCTCAAGCTAATAGAAAGTGGCCCAACGCAAACAGAGCGGTAACCTGAAACGAGGTGTGTCGGCGTAACTTGGTGCATAGCACTATTTGCAGATTTTTTAAGCCCGCTTCGATGCGATAGAGGAAAGTTTGTTTAATCTGCAGATTTTTCGGACTGCTCTATTGTTCCAACGTTTTTTTTCTCCCTGTGAAGTCTGAAAAAGCAGTCTGCGACTGTATACTCTTTACATCTTGAATGTCGCGTAGGTACTTCAATATGCGATAGCAGAAATTCGGTTTTGCGCGATAGATGTTTCGCGCTCAACTACTACAATGAAGTTACCTGTACCAAGAAAGATTTCGCAGGTCTTGCGGACCTGGTTATAAGGGCGTTTGACTACCTGGAGAGTTGTTTCTGGGATTTGAACCTGCATAGATGACGAGTGTATTGTATTTCATGCCGCATTTTTCGCTTGAGTCTGCAACTGGGTGCTTGTTGCTTTTATTCGTGATTTACGTAGGGAATGCTTCTAAGCTGTCACACTGGTTCGGGGCTTGTTCTCTTTGCTCTACTGCTGACTTAGTGTGGGCATTGCGATTCATCAAACTCAGTGGGGCCCACCGGATGGATACAGTGCCGCTCCGTGGATGTTTGTGCTTTTTCTCACTGAGCTCGTGACAAGGTCACTGGGTCAGCGAGGGCCGCAATCTCTCTGTGGGAACGCAATGAGACCAAGAGAGTTGCCGCTCACACGCCGCAGCACCTTGCGAGCATTCGAGCCAAGAGCACCAAGAAAAAGAGCTGCACGAAAACGGATGTCGTTGAGGTTTACTGCGCAAGTAGAAACAAATAAAAGAGTAGAGTCATTGTTTTCAGAATAAAGGTTGCATCACAGTGCTGTATTGTTTTTAGGGAAACCACCTGTTTGGCATCACACTCCGGTTTCTTCACCCTGTGAGGGCTGGCAGAGAAACGAATAAAAATGTCACTTTGTTGCTTTGTCTCAATTTTGGGTCACTAAAAATCGGGTGATACATCCTGGCACTTCTCTAAAGGTATCCTTTTGTTTTTTTAAGAAAAAAAAAAAACTAGCTCGATTACTGTGAATGTGTGACCTTGACCTTGCATTTTTTTGCAGTTTTTGTCGTAAGGTAGAGCTCCAGTCTGTCCCCGCAGTAGATATTAACAGGCTGCGAGAAAGGGGGGCAGTTGTGCACTCTGTGTGTGGCACTTGCATTCAGCTCCTGCGTGTTGTGACACCCTGCTTGATTGCGTTTTGCTCCTCCTCATTGAGGGTACTCATCTAGAGGCAAGCTTGCGGCTGCCCCGTGGCCGCTTTTAGGTTTACCTGCATTCCCACGTCGCCGAAGTGGAATTGGCAACAGGTGCTGAATGACGGGAGTCCTATCTTGAGGACGTGCCGGTCATGGGGGCATTGCTGCCCGAGCTGTTAATGAGAAAAAGACATTTCTTAAATTGTTTTTGCACACTTTCCTGCAGTTCTTAGGGCTGTGTGAATGTTAGATTTTCTGAATAGTAGTAGAATAGTATGGTATTTGATACGAGATGAAGCGCAATATTTGTTTCTTAAAGTGTCGATCGTAGCGGGATAGCCCCGTCGAGCGCGCCTCTGCCGAGCGGCTGTACGCTGCGGAGAGGTGACTCAAGCTCTGTGGGTGTTGCTTCTCTGCAGTGCACAGGTGCTCGATAAGAAGCGCACCCAACGGTGAAGCTGCCGCGATCGACACTCGGGAAAAGTAAATATCGCGGTCGAGAGCTTAGGAAAGAAAGCACACTTTTAAAGCAGGATGGTGCACGCTTGTGCCCGGTGTATTTAAAACGAAATGGAAACTGACATTAACATGACGCCGTCAGTGTAACGTCACTGCTCCAAATGAAACATTGCTAAGGGTGTCGCTATGGATGAATGCACTGTATAGACAAGGGGTGGCCAGGCTGATCCGGCCTAACAGCCACAAACAAAGCCACGAAACTTCCAAGAGCCACGGAGGGGGGGGGACAAACATTTGTCCAGAGCAATAAATTAAACTCAAACTACTTTCAATCTATCCGAGTCGAAAGCAGTTCAACTGTATGTAAGGTAGCAGTAGCATAAGACTGCCAAACCGCCACCTGTCTTTCGAATTAAAACGCGTTCCATTTTTTTGGGGTGGGAAGTGCTCCGGAAGGGGGGCGGGGGAGGGGAGGTTAGAGAAGGGAGCCGCGAGCCGCACTTCAACACACGAAGAGTCGCATGCGGCTCGCGAGCCGCAGCTTGGCCACCCCTGGTAAAGACACACAGTTACACTAATGTGCTTATATATCTAAATGACATTAACATTGACCCCATAAGTGTGATGTCACTGCTCCAAACAAAACGTTGCTAGGGGTGTCGCTATGCATGAAGGCACTGTATAGACTCACAATTGCACATTAATGTGCTTAAATATCCTTAATTGACATTAACATTGACCCCGTAAATGTTACGTCACTGCTCCAAACGAACCGTTGCTAGGGGTGTCGCTATGTATGAATGCACTGTATAGACAGACAGTTACACATTAATGTGCTTATATATCTAAATGACATTAACATTGTCCTCATAAGTGTGATGTCGCTGCTCCAAACAAAACGTTGCTAGGGGTGCCTATGGATGAATGCACTGAATAGACACACAATTGCACAATAATGTGCTTATATATATTTAATTGACATTAACATTGACCTCATAAGTGTTACGTCACTGCTCCAAACGAACCGTTGCTAGGGGTGTCTATGGATGAATGCACTGAATAGACACACAATTGCACAATAATGTGCTTAAATATCCTTAATTGACATTAACATTTACCCCGTAAGTGTTACGTCACTGCTCCAAACAAAACGTTGCTAGGGGTGTTTATGGATGAATGCACTGAATAGACACAATTGCACATAAATGTGCTTCAATATCTTTAATTGACATTAACATTGACCCCTTAAGTGTTACGTCACTGCTCCAAACGAACCGTTGCTAGGGGTGTCGCTATGGATGAATGCACTGTATGGACACACAGTTACACATTAATGTGCTTAAATATCTTTAATTGACATTAACATTTACCCCGTAAGTGTTACGTCACTGCTCCAAACAAAACGTTTCTAGGGGTGTCTATGGATGAATGCACTGAATAGACACACAATTGCATAATAATGTGCTTAAATATCCTTAATTGACATTAACATTGACCCCATAAATGTTACGTCACTGCTCCAAACGAACTGTTGCTAGGGGTGTCGCTATGTATGAATGCACTGTATGGACAGACAGTTACACATTAATGTGCTTATATATCTAAATGGCATTAACATTGTCCCCATAAGTGTGATGTCGCTGCTCCAAACAAAACGTTGCTAGGGGTGCCAATGGATGAATGCACTGAATAGACACACAATTGCACAATAATGTGCTTAAATATCCTTAATTGACATTAACATTGACCCCGTAAGTGTTACGTCACTGCTCCAAACGAACCGTTGCTAGGGGTGTCGCTATGGATGAATGCACTGTATAGACCAGGGGTGGCCAAACCGCGGCTTGAGAGCCGCATGCGGCTCTTCGCTGGTCCATGTGCGGCTCGCGGATCCCTCGTAAGGGGACCCCCCCCCTCCCCCCCTCCCCTTCCGCCCTTTCCGCGTTTCCCAAGGATTTCAGAATAAAGAGCAGCTTGTGGTTTGGAAGCCTTGTGCCCCCATACGTAGTCAAACCGCTTTTCACTCGTATGTTTCCACAGATCCTGTTTCTTTCATTGCTCGAGGGAGTTGGCCGGACCCTAGGGGGGAAGGCATCAAGGACAGACTGTCAAACCATGCATGCACTTTGGCTTGGGGTCGAGGAAATATTCAGTCTCGCGGCCTTTGCCACTCGCCAGTGATACTTGTCCCCTTTAGATAACGGACGTTCCCTATCGTTTCTTGTTGAAGGTCGTGGAAGCCCGAGTTGAAGTCATTTATAGCCCCCCCCCCCCCCCCGCGGCTCTTACAAGTCTCTTAGTTTTGTTTGCGGCTCAAAGGCCGGGTCAGCCTGGCCACCCCTGGTATAGACACACAGTTACACATTAATGTGCTTAAATATCTTTAATTGACATTAACATTGACCCCGTAATTGTTACGTCACTGCTCCAAACGAACTGTTGCTAGGGGTGTCGCTATGTATGAATGCACTGTATAGACAGACAGTTACACATTAATGTGCTTATATATCTAAATGACATTAACATTGTCCCCATAAGTGTGATGTCGCTGCTCCAAACAAAACGTTGCTAGGGGTGTCTGTGGATGAATGCACTGAATAGACACACAATTGCACAATAATGTGCTTAAATATCCTTAATTGACATTAACATTGACCCCGTAAGTGTTACGTCACTGCTCCAAACGAACCGTTGCTAGGGGTGTTGCTATGTATGAATGCACTGTATAGACAGACAGTTACACATTAATGTGCTTATATATCTAAATGACATTAACATTGTCCCCATAAGTGTGATGTCGCTGCTCCAAACAAAACGTTGCTAGGGGTGTCTGTGGATGAATGCACTGAATAGACACACAATTACACAATAATGTGCTTAAATATCCTTAATTGACATTAACATTGACCCCGTAAGTGTTACGTCACTGCTCCAAACGAACCGTTGCTAGGGGTGTCGCTATGGATGAATGCACTGTATAGACACACAGTTACACATTAATGTGCTTAAATATCTTTAATGGACATTAACATTTACCCCAAAAGTGTTACGTCACTGCTCCAAACAAACCGTTGCTAGGGGTGTTGCTATGTATGAATGCACTGTATAGACACACAGTTACACATTAATGTGCTTATATATCTTTAATTGACATTAACATTGACCCCAAAAGTGTTACGTCACTACTCCAAACAAACCATTGCTAGGGGTGTCGCTATGGATGAATGCACTGTATGGACACACAGTTACACATTAATGTGCTTATATATATTTAATTGACATTAACATTGACCCCAAAAGTGTTACGTCACTGCTCCAAACAAACCGTTGCTAGGGGTGTCGCTATGGATGAATGCACTGTATGGACACACAGTTACTCATTAATGTGCTTATATATCCTTAATTGACATTAACATTGACCCCGTAAGTGTTACGTCACTGCTCCAAACGAACCATTGCTAGGGGTGTCGCTATGGATGAATGCAATGTATGGACACACAGTTACACATTAATGTGCTTAAATATCTTTAATTGACATTAACATTTACCCCGTAAGTGTTACGTCACTGCTCCAAACAAAACGTTTCTAGGGGTGTCTATGGATGAATGCACTGAATAGACACAATTGCATAATAATGTGCTTAAATATCCTTAATTGACATTAACATTGACCCCGTAAGTGTTGCGTCACTGCTCCAAACGAACCGTTGCTAGGGGTGTCGCTATGGATGAATGCACTGTATGGACACACAGTTACACATTAATGTGCTTAAATATCTTTAATTGACATTGACGTTTACCCCGTAAGTGTTACGTCACTGCTCCAAACAAAACGTTGCTAGGGGTGTTTATGGATGAATGCACTGAATAGATACAATTGCACATAAATGTGCTTAAATATCTTTAATTGACATTAACATTGACCCCGTAAGTGTTACGTCACTGCTCCAAACGAACCGTTGCTAGGGGTGTCGCTATGGATGAATGCACTGTTTGGACACACAGTTACACATTAATGTGCTTAAATATCTTTAATTGACATTAACATTTACCCGTAAGTGTTACGTCACTGCTCCAAACAAAACGTTTCTAGGGGTGTCTATGGATGAATGCACTGAATAGACACACAATTGCATAATAATGTGCTTAAATATCCTTAATTGACATTAACATTGACCCCGTAAGTGTTGCGTCACTGCTCCAAACGAACCGTTGCTAGGGGTGTCGCTATGGATGAATGCACTGTATGGACACACAGTTACACATTAATGTGCTTAAATATCTTTAATTGACATTGACATTTACCCCGTAAGTGTTCCGTCACTGCTCCAAACAAAACGTTGCTAGGGGTGTTTATGGATGAATGCACTGAATAGATACAATTGCACATAAATGTGCTTAAATATCTAATTGACATTAACATTGACCCCGTAAGTGTTACGTCACTGCTCCAAACGAACCGTTGCTAGGGGTGTCGCTATGGATGAATGCACTGTATGGACACACAGTTACACATTAATGTGCTTAAATATCTTTAATTGACATTAACATTTACCCCGTAAGTGTTACGTCACTGCTCCAAACAAAACGTTTCTAGGGGTGTCTATGGATGAATGCACTGAATAGACACACAATTGCATAATAATGTGCTTAAATATCCTTAATTGACATTAACATTGACCCCGTAAGTGTTGCGTCACTGCTCCAAACGAACCGTTGCTAGGGGTGTCGCTATGGATGAATGCACTGTATAGACACACAGTTACACATTAATGTGCTTATATATCTAAATGACACTATCATTGCTAGGAGTGTTGCTTATATATCAAAATGCACTAACATTGACCCCGTAAGTGTTACGTCACTGCTCCAAACGAACCATTGCTAGGGGTGTCGCTATGGATGAATGCACTGTGTAGACAGACAGTAACACATTAATGTGCTTATATATCTAAATGACACTATCATTGCTAGGGGTGTTGCTTATATATCAAAATGCACTAACATTGACCCCGTAAGTGTTACGTCACTGCTCCAAACGAACCATTGCTAGGGGTGTCACTATGGATGAATGCACTGCATAGACACACAGTTACACATTAATGTGCTTATATATCTAAACGACACTATCATTGCTAGGGGTGTTGCTTATATATCAAAATGCACTAACATTGACCCTGTAAGTGTTACGTCACTGCTCCAAACGAACCATTGCCAGGGGTCTCGCTATGGATGAATGCACTGTGTAGACACACAGTTACTCATTAATGTGCTTATATATCTAAATGACACTATCATTGCTAGGGGTGTTGCTTATATATCAAAATGCACTAACATTGACCCCGTAAGTGTGATGTCACTGCTCCAAACAAACCGTTGCTAGGGGTGTCAAGCAAGAGCGAGACTGACTTGACAAGGTCGCAGGACGCAGCTTGTCTAGTGTGCGTGACTATCTTGAAAATTCGGCAAAGAAGCTTCGATCATAGCGCGCTACGATTGAGAATCAACAGGTATGTTTAAGAACAAGAAAGCAGAACGAAATGATGAAAGTTACGTTCGGTGCAAGAACGAACGCAGATCTTCTAGAAGCCCGTGACCGAGTTTTGCTTTCTCGACCCTGCGGGCAGCATTATCCCCCCCTCTAAAAGCGCACTGTCCCAATGCAACGCGAAAGGAAAACAAAAATGGCTAGAAACAACAAATAATATGGTGAGCCGAAATAAACATGCAGTGTCACAATGCTAAATCGCACAGAAAGGCTTGAGTCTAAGTCTCTGGGTCATGGCTGGCGGTGTCCTGACGGTCTGGTTCCATCGGGGGAGCACCTCGTAGTTAATGTCCCCAAGGCGGCTAATGACCTTGTAGGGTCCAAAGTAGCACTTCAACCGTTTCTCGCTGAAGCTGTTGCGGTGAATGGGCTTTCACACCCACACCCTGTTTCTGAGCTGGAACTCCACATTGCTGCAACGAAGGTTGTACCGGCTAGCGTGGACACATTGTTGGTCTTTTATCCGAAGGCGGGCTAGCTGACATACCTCTTATGCTCGTTGGGTGACCAGCTAGGCGTCATCGGTGCCGTCGTGCGTCGGGTCTTGGGGCAGCATGGCGTCGAGCATCGTCGTCGCCTGTCTGCCAGGCACGAGCTGAAAGGGTGTAATTCCAGTGGTTTCCTGAACTGTTGTGTTGTATGCAAACGTGACGTAGGGCAGCACCTCATTCCACGTCTTGTGTTCCACGTCCAGTTACATTGAGATCATGTCAGCGATGGTCTTGTTTAATCTCTCTGTCAGCCCGTTGGTCTGTGGGTGTTATGCCGTTGTTTGATGGTGGCCGGGGTGGCTCAGGCGGATTATCTCTTCTGTCAGTTGCGCCATGAATGATGAGCCTCGGTCCGTAATCTGGACTTGGGAAGCGCCGTGTCGGAGGACGATAGACTGAACGAAGAACTTGGCTTCTTCCGCAGTGGTTCCCGACGGGAGTCCTTTTGTCTAAGTGTACCAGGTGAGATAATCAGTTCCACAATTATCCAAGAATTTTCCTGCGTCGACGGCAGGAAAAGTCCAAGTAGTTCCATTCCAATCTGCTGGAACAGTGCATTCGGGGCGATCGGTTGCAGGGGACCTGCCGGCTTCGTCGGTGGTTTCTTGCATCGTTGGCATTCGCAGCACGAATGGGCGTAGAGGTGTACAGTTTTCGGGAGCTTGGGCTAGTGGTATTTTTCTCGTATCCATGCAAGAGTCCTGCTGTAGCCAAGGTGACCAGGTGTCAGGTCATTGTGGCAGGCTTGGAAGACCTCTTCTCGAAGACTAGTAGGAATCACCAAGAGCCATGTCGAGTTGCTGTCCTCCAAGTTCTCTTTGTAGAGAATACCTTGCCGAACGGCGAACATTGGTAGGGCATGGGAAAAGGCTCAACGAATTGTTCCCCCTCATCCCACCAAGTGGTCGATCAGTGCAGAGTTCAGGATTGTCCCATTGGAGTGCTGCCATGCTGTTAATGCTCATTGCGCCAAGAAACCGATTGTCGTCGTCGTCTTTGGCACAGCCGGTAGCTGATTCGACGGGGGCTTTGTACGGCAGTCCGCATTGCTGTGTTTTCGGCCCGACTTGTAGACCACAGTCAGGTCGTACTCTTGCAGTCGTAGGATCCATCGAGCAAGGCATCCCGAGCCATGTTAGCGCTCTGTGGTGTTCGTCATTCTTCAACTTGTCCGTCGTTTTTTAGCGCTTTTACCTCCTATTCCGATGGGTCTTTCAGGCTCGCTAACAAGCACGGCTAGTGGTGGTTGGTGACCACTCAGAAAGGACTCCCGTACAAGTACGAGTGGAATTTCAGGATGGCCCAGACGACTGCCAGACATTCCCTCTCAGTCGTCAAGTAATTGTGTGCCGTGTTGGACAGTGTCTGACTAGCGTATGCGATCACGCGCTCTGCACCCTCGTTGTTTGACCAGTGCCGCTTCGAGCCCTGTATTGCTGGCATCTGTGTTAACTTCCGTCTTGTCTGATTGGTCGACATGGCCGAAAATCTGTGGCAACTGGAGCCGTTCCTTTAGTTTGTCAAATGCCTGTTCTTCTCCACCCTATTCAAAGTTCACGGCGTCTTTCGTGAGGTGCGTAAGCGGCGCAGGAAGCTTGGTGAAATTTCGAACGAATCGCCGGTAGTATGCGCAAAGTCCCAGGAATCTTTGGATGGACTTCTTGTCGGTGGGCGGTGGAAGCACCGCTACAGCGCGAGTCTTCTCAGGGTTGAGACAAACACGTATGAGTTTGGTGGTCCTGTTGGCCTCAAGAACTGCCCGAAGGCGTCGCAGGTGCGTGTTGAAGTTGGTTTAGAATACCACGACGTCATCGAGGTAAACGATAACTCTGCCATTTGAGGCCTGCCAGTACGGTATCCAAGCCACGCTCTAAAGTTGCTGGCGCCGGGAGCCCGAAGGGCATCGCCTTGAACTCGTACAGTCCATCGGAGTGACGAAGGCAGTCTTCTCTTAGTCTTGTTTGCCGACTTCGATCTGCCAGTAGCCACTCTTCAGGTCCATTGATGAGAAGTATCGGGAGTGGCGCAGCTGGTCCAGTGTTCAGTGTGTCGTCGATGCGAGGGAGCCGATGCACGTCCTTGATCACCGCATTGAGCCGCCAGTAATCTATGCAGTATTGAAGCGTTCCGGAGAGGCCCACGGGCTGCTTGACGGCTGGATGATGTCGTCGTTGAGCATTTCTTGCACTTGTTCATGAATCACGTCCCTTTCTTTTTGGGAGACTCTGTACGGCGTTTGATGCACAGGGAGCGCATCGTCATTGGTAACGATGCAATGCTTCGCAAGTGTTGTTTGAAGCACTTTCGACGTCGCCGGAAAGCAGTCGCTGTATTCGATGAGGAGGTCCCTGAGCTATCGTCATTCCTTGTCGGAGATTGAGGTTAACGTCGAGCTGTGGCGGCGGTGTACTCTACGGCTGAGATGGCGAGGTCTCACTGTCCTTCTTGTTTTCTTCCTTGAGTTAAGTTATCTCATCAGAGAGTGCGGCAATTTCGGCGGTGTTTTGGAGTTCTTCTATGTGGCCTACAGCAGCACCCTTCCTGAGGGGATGTGCCTCCCAGCCAAAGTTTGTCACGAGGGTCACAGTACGTCCAACCTGCAGCTGCGTTACGCCCCTTGCAACACCTATTCCTCTACCTAGAAGCAGTTGGACGTTGCCTTTCAGAGGGACCTTTTTGTAGGCGACTGCATCAGTTACGACGGGCACAAGAGTACTTGACCGCGACGGCAGGTTCGTGTGGTCCGCAATGACTCGGACAGCGGCTGGCATTGTTTTGGATCCCCCCGGAGGTAGGACGGGCTTTTACAGCGTCGACCTGTTTGTCCCAAGGTCAATCACGGCACTGTACTCGCATAGGAATTCCATGCCAAGGATGACATTCTCGCATAGTCCTGAAGGACGACAAACTTTACTGGACAGGTCTTCCCATGAATTTCGACGCGAGGAGTGCACGTCCCAACAGGGGTGATGTGGTGCCCTATGGTGGTGCATATTTGCGGGCCGTCCCAGTCGTAGGGCATTGTGACTTTCCGAAGTCGGTGAGAGAGCTTCCCACTCAAAATGGAGTAATGTGCTATGGTGTCTATGAGTGCCGACGCGTCGTGGCCGTCGATGACAACGTTGAGGTAGTTGGGCACCGTTGTAGAATCGTCGTTCCGATGCTTGTTGTCGCTAGAGTGGGGACCCTCCGATACTCTTAGGGGACGTTTCCGACGCTCGTCTTTGGCAACTCCACCTTCAGGGGTTGCCGCATTTCCCCGACGAGGTAGGGGAGACAGGCTCTCTGCGGGATCTACAGATTGTCTGACGGCGGATGTCGTAGTGACGGCGAACAGGATTCTCGGGGGGAAGCGGGTGCCGGTGACGGCGGGCGATGCATGTACTACTCAATGTCCAGCGGTCGTTGCCCGCTCCTCAGGCGGGGGGCATTTGGTGCGAACCCGTGAAGCGAAAACTGCCGGTAGGAGCATTGCCGACACACGTGGTCGGCTTCCTTGCAGTGGTAGCACAGTGGGCATTGGTCAGCTGTGTGCCACTTGTCCGTCTTCCTTGGCGCCGGCGGTTCGGCTCGGACGTACGGAGCTTGTTTCTCAGTGCGGTGAGCGTAACGCGGCATAGGGGCTTCCTTTCAAGGGGTGCTGTTACTGGCTGGTTGCTGCCAGTGGTCGTCGAGCCATGGCGGCATAGCTCAGGGTCGGTTGCTGGAGCGGAGCAGGGTTGACAGGAGCCCGGGTTTCAATGGCTTTCTGAAGCTCTTCCCGCACAACTTGGGCGATGGGCAGCGGTGCGGGCGGTCGGCAGCAGGCAGCAGTTTCTTCAGTTCTTCGCGAACAACGTCGCAGATGATCTTGCGAAGCTTGTCAACGCAGATGGTGAGCTCGGAGCGGACCGATGCCAGACTTGAGACGTTGTGGAGCCGATGGTAGTGGTGAGCTCGGGCCGCAAGCGCCCGCTTGATGTTTGTTGTTTTGTCAACAAATCCTTTAACATTGACCCTGTAAGTGTGACGTCACTGGTCCAAACGAACCGTTGCTAGGGGTGATACTATAGATGAATGCACTATATAGACGCACAGTTACACATTATTGTGCTCATATATCTTTAAAAGGCATTAACTATTGGCTATGTGTGGCCTCATTGGTCCAAACGAACAGTTGCTGGGGGTGTCGCTATGGATGATTACATGGGGTAGCATTCCACTCCAAAAGAATGACTCTTCAAAAATCCGATGTGGAATTTAAATGTCTAAAAAGTAGACGAAGCCTCAGTCTCACTTAACCCGACAGAAGCTTGTGGAGAATTGGTCGTTTCCGAAATATCTGCGCCCACTGGCCCCGAGTCGTATCGTGGTGCCTGCAGCAGACGATGAACACATGTGCAGTGAATCACATATGCCGTCTGCAGCAGTTTGAATTATTTGCATATTGATACAATTTTCATATTTTATTTATTGGGAACATGACAGGTCTCGGAAAAAGAAAACTTGCATGTATACTAAAAACGTGGTACTGTATCGGCGAGAGAAGCATCTGCTCAGTACATGATATTGGAGCAGTGTCGGGCTTCTTTTGGTTTGGCAGATTGATGTGAATTGCAATGAAATGGCTATTGAATTGACTCGGCCACGATGAGTTCCAGCTTGGAAACAATTTTGTTTCCAACTCACAATGTTGGAGTGTGTTTCGTCTCTGCTCATAACCATCGCGGTAAGAAAGAGAAGGATCCTGCTGATCCTTCCATTCTCAGCAGGACCCCAAATAGCGAAAGAACTGGGTAATTATTTCTATTATGGACAGTTTGTTCATATGACTCAAAGGTGCAGCGAAGCAGCGGCATTCAATGCCATCGTAACTCCTTGAAACGCATGCTAGCTTGCACTTGGACATTGATATACTTAAGCCGTCGTCAAAACTTATTACGGAATTCGGCTTCACGGTGTATTCACCTTCCTTCAAAAACCTAAACCTATTCGCAACTCCAGCGCGCCGCTCGCCCTCAAGCGGACGCATGGAGAACCAGAGGAACGGGGCGGCGGCGCGGAAACGGTGGCAGGGACTGTCTGCCTTGATGCGGGAAGCCGTTTTGACGAAAAAAGTGAGTGCGTTAAAAAAGTAATTCTGATGCTCCGTCTTGCAACAGCTTTGCACGAAGGACCGGGATGTCTAATTTCATTAGTGCTTCTCGTGCATCGCATACGCTGCGGATTTCTGGTCTTGCGCATGGCTGCCAGCTCAATCTGTGCTGAACTTGACGGAAAACGCACCCGGTAAATATTGAAAAACTATAGTACGGACTACGGAAAGTCTATTCTTTGCCATAAGTAGGAGAAAACTCGTCGTGCAACGGTATGTCGAGCAATACAAATCGGGAATGGGTTCGCGTTTTAAGGCCATTACAAGGAACATTACCATTTACTCCAAGCACTTTAAAAAGACAGAATATCCGTACTTGCTTTCAGGTAATTACAAAGCAAATAAAGAAATGCTCGAAGCATTTTAAGCGCGTCTGTGCTAGCCAGCCGTTCGTGACGAGAGCTTAGAACGCGCAGTTTTGGCCAGAAGGACTGGAATGTTGCAAATAACATGGTACAAAAAATGTTCGGTATATTAAAATATTTACTTTTGATAGAGCAATAAATAAAACCCCTAAACACGCCGATTATGTTAATAGGAAGTATTTGCATAGCGTACGACTCCCCTAAACTTCAGTTGGACGTACAGCGCACTGACGTTAAACCGGCGCAGCCAACTTTCACGAGCTGCTTGATAGCCGAGTTAATTAATTTTTTTTAATCAATAATTTTATTTTCCTTTATTTACAAAGGAGGAAGATAGGGCAAAAAGCTGCATGGCTTGCAGGTTGACGAGGCCCTACTCCGTGTAGTAAAGCAGCAGAGACATTTCAAACAGGACAAGCAAAAAACAAAGTACTACACCTTATTGCATGGATTATCTACAAAAAGAGTGTTAACACTGTTTTCCGATAGCATTTCGCGTAGCATACCTTTTGATTTTTTAGTAATGTCAATATTTTCACCTTCGAGCTCCTTAACTCTTTCAGTACCGCGCCATAGAAAATCGGACACGGAGTTACAATGACTTTCAAAGCGTCTGAAAAAATCAAAATTGGCGCGTCAAGACAGACAGCGCCACCTAGTTTGCTCGTAGACATCTACTTTTTCAGTTTCGGTTTTGGTTTTCATCTTCTGACGTGAGACGGCGCTGTTAAAAACGAAACTTAAACCAAAAGTTACCGCGTAGTCGGGAGCCATGGCGTCAAGTTTGCCGCGCGCACCTCAAAAGCGGAAGGCTGTTGCAAGCACTTCGGCCGCTTTTTCTGCCGATTTTTGTGACTCAAGCAGCAGTGATGACTCCAGTAACGATGCAGGGTCGTCAGATTTTAGTTCTGACAGCGACACTCCAGCTCAAGGTCCGGGAACGTCAACAGGAGCTCGCAGGTGTGTTTCGTTTTAGCTTGCACACTGTATTTATACAAACGCGCGCTTTGTATTTGACGACAGCGTTTTTTCTTGCATGTTTAGAGTCTCAACAACGTACGGCAAGGATACTTTTCCGAATGCGTCGCGCCGTATCCAGTTTTCGCCCAAGAGACAGCCCGGTGTCCATGTTGGCGCAGCACTGCGGAGCGACTCACGGCGCTTCTCAAGAGCACTAGATTTTTTTCTTTTGTTTTTCACTTCCGAGGTGGTAAGGACTTTGTGTGAGAACACAAACAAATATGCTTGGATGCACATTTTGGACCGGCAGACATACGCTCGGCGTGACGGCTCCTGGGAGAAGGTCACACCGCTCGAGATGCTGCAATTTATTGGGATTCTCATCTACATGGGAATGGTTGAAGTTCCGCGACTGCACTTATACTGGAAAACAACAGGAATATTCAGAGGCCTTCTACCACCAAATATTATGCCAAGAAAGCGCTTTTCTGCGCTGCTGGCGTTCTTACACGTATCGGACCCGGAGGACTGTGGAGCTGCAGCTTCTGTCGGCAAAACCTGGAAGGTATACTGGCTGTTGAAGCACATCAATGAAAAATCAGCAAGTTTTTTCCAACCACGGCGTGATCTCTCAGTCGATGAACGCATGGTAAAATCTAAAGCCCGATCAGGAATAAGGCAATACATTCGAGACAAAGTGACGAAGTGGGGATACAAACTCTGGGTGGTGGCAGACTCAAGAACAGGCTACACCCTTCAATTTGTTGTGTACACTGGCAAGCGTGAGACACCAGGACCTCATGGTCTAGCTTTTGACGTAGTCACCAAGCTCTGCACAGAGTACCTTGATCAAGGGTACAAGATTTACATGGACAACTTCTATACATCAACGAAACTTTTCGACCACCTCCTTGCGCGCAAGACGTTTGCATGCGGCACATCTCGCAAAGATCGCCGATGTTTTCCAGCTGAATTGAAAGATGCTAAATGGGAAAGAAGAGCTCAGCGGGGAGATGTTAGATGGATTCGTGAAGGGAACATCCTCTACATGCAGTGGAAAGACAGGCGTGCGGTAAACCTGATGAGCACGATGCATACAGCAAACGAGCATGTTTCGGCCCAACGAAGAGAAAAAAGAGGGGACAAGTGGACTTTGAGGACCATCAAAAAGCCGCTTCTAGTCCACGAATACAACGCTGGAATGTTGGGAGTCGACAAGTCGGACCAAATTATTGGAACATACAACGTCCTGAGGAAATGTGTGCGTTGGTGGAAGACGCTATTTTTCCATTGTGTGGACATTGCATGCGTAAATAGTTTTATACTCTTCCAAGAACACCGCAAAGAGAACCCAGACGTCCCAGAACTTTCCAGAAGTGCCTACTTTGACCAGCTGGCATTTAGAGAAGAGCTAATTCAGCAGATCTTTGAGTACGATGGAGCAGCGCAAAGTGGTACCCCCTTCTCACCTCATGTCCCTGCTTGCCACCAACCAAAAAGAATGGAGAGGAGAAGAAACTGCAAGCTCTGCTATCGAAAGACAAAATCCCAATCCAGAACAAACGTCTTCTGCGCCACATGCGAAATTTATCTTTGCTTCCTACCTTCACGTGACTGCTTTTCTGAGTGGCACAGCCTTCGGAACCGCTAACTTTGCTGGCCACGAAAAATACAGAACACGGCGCACAGAACTGGAAGATATTGAAATGATGGCTAGGGCCACTTGCAACATTTTGTATATTTCAGAATTTCGAAAATAATTTTCTGGCTCAGTACAGCCACTGATTTTTGTTTTGTTTGTACTTTTTTTGTCAACTTTTTGTTCATTTGACAAATAAATTCTCTTCACTGTTTGCACTCATAACACTACAGTTTATTTAACTATGATGCCCAGCTAATAACCTACAGTTTGATAAATAGCAAAGCTTAATGCGGCTAGTAGTCGCAGAGAAAAAAAATATTTTCTAGAAGCACTGAAAATCAGTCATTTTTCCGCGGTAACGAAAGAGTTAAAAGTGACGGTAGTGTATGTTTTAAAGAAGGGAGTTGTACAACTTATTAAAATAGCTTAAGTCTAAATGACTGTAAAAAAAAGAGTAATCGTTTTTTTTTGGTTTTATTGCAAAACCTAAGTGTTGTTTTTTTTATTTTTTTCTCTTTGACGCATACTTTAGCTGTTTAATATCTTATATTGCGTCGTCATCAAGCGTCTTGTAAAAGTTGGGGCCGTCAGTTTGACGTCAGTGGGCTTCACGGCGAACTGAAGATTTGGAGTGTCGTATATGTGACGAGGAGTGTAAGGACTACAACATTTTTTTTTAATAATGAGCACGGCAACGCTCCTGGCGCGCACTGAAAATTGTGCTTCGTAGACGCAGCGTCAGCTTGCAGCTGTAATGCTACACCGCACGGTAGCCTGCGGTAACAAACTTTCAATCAATAACCATAGAGCAGTTTGATTACGTGTTGCAATACACCAAAAACCGAGACGGTCAGCTGCGAGTTCTGAGGCAGTGACGCGAAGACACCAATACTGTGAACGCTGCTCTTCCGAAGCTTGACGATCACCGTTCGCGGCTCTTTTTTTTTGAGCACTAATGGCCAGGCAAAGCGCAAACATATCTTCATTACCCTCGAAAATATTCTGCCACAAACAGTAAAGTGGCCGGTGCCCAAAAACGCGCAGGCTCACCACAAAACTTCGCACTTTGAGGTTTCTGCAACTTCTAAATAACAGCATGCTCGTTTTCCTAACGTGCATCAGCATCTCCGTCACCTGTAATATTATCCCTCCCTAACCGCTTCGCATTTGTAGACAAATAAATTATTTTGAGCGCGCTGAACAGCGTCAGCGAACAGGCACACGGGATATCCTGGAGAATCTATCCCCGTCTCTTCCGCCATCTTGGAACTACCGCCCCGCCACCTATAGGGCGTTGGAGTTGCGAATATCCAGCTTGCCTGTTTAGGTGAGCTGGATCTAGGTTTCAAGAGGTCTATTGACACAAAAGTGTGCACCAAGTATAATGCACCACTATGCCTCTGACTTGGCGGTCTAGAAAGACCCAAAGCCTTTCATTGCTTTTTCTTCGTATGGTAAGCCACAAAAACATTTAATGTACGAAGCTACGCAGGGTCAATTTATGTAAACCAAAGTTTTTCAAAATGAAGAATAAAATGGCATACTGTCGAACAAGTTGACAACATTGGTGTTTTAACCTAGCAAGCTGATGTTTTTGTCAAAGGTGCACTAAGATAGGCAAAGGTCAAAGCATATTTCTATAACGTAACAAACAAAACGTAATGATAAAAACTTGTAAAAATATGAATGGAGGCTCGGACGCCGATGGCTCGGACGGCTTCTTTCAAGAAAGTGTGTCGTCTGTTAAAAACTGCAAAAGCACAGATATTGGTAGCAACATCTCCTTGCAGATGGCTTCATCTTTCCTATCTTACTTGAATGAAAACTTGCAAAAACAGGTTACTTTTTCTCCATGAATTTGGCTGTAATGTGTGTTCCACTAATTGTCATCCTTTACTGGTTACAAAACTTTTCTGTAACGCTATGGGAGGGCTTGATTTGCGTGCACCAATCTCACTGCTAGAGGTGAGGTCTAGCAACCAGAAAGTGTGGTAGAATTTTGAACCCGAGTGAGCCACTCGTAGGTAGAGCTGACTTGTCATTGCATTGACATAGTTTCTCGGAAAGCGTTTTGGCTCTGTATATACACTCAATCAACTGCCCAAAGTTGAGTATCTGCAATGATCTCCAAAAAATAATAATATTTTATTTTCCTAAGAGGACTTTTTAATCAGAATTCAAGAGCAGCGATGTCAAGTAGAGGCACTGCTAATCTCTACACTCAATTGCCGAGCTCTTTTTTGCTCGCAAAACTCATTTTCTTTGAAAACAAACAAGAAATGAGTCAAGTCCAGTTTGTTGTGATTATGAATACTTAAAATAAAATTAAAACCCAGAGGACTCGCTGACAACCACGCTCCTTCATTTCGCAATGACGAATGTATATTTCCGGGTGTCGCAGGTTGTCCAGAACGAGAGAGGGCTGAAGGAGAGGAGGCTACAATCGGGAGCACTGGTAAGTACGGAGTCACCGCCCATGTTTAAAATTTTTCTTTTTCCAGTTCTGGCCAGGAAAATTTTATTTTACGTCTTTTCAGGGCTAATGATGCGGATGAGACCTTCTTTTTATCTTTTTGGAGGAAGAATGTTTGAATGATTTCATGTCTGAATCAAATGATGATGCGTTCCCAGGATCTTGGGTCTGCCGAAGTTGGGTGCGCACCCAAAACACTTGTTGGCATGAGCCGCAATATGATGTGTGGGATGCTTTCAATGTTGCCTCATTTTGATGCTCTGGTAGACGGTCGTTTGTGCGTCGGCTTGTTTGCCCAATCCATTCAGCTCCGCATTAGAGGGGTACCGAATACACCTTCTCTGAAGTGGGTGTTTTTTCTCGCCGGGCGGCTTAGTCTCCTGCCGGTTGATCACAGGCTCGCCAGTTTGAGTCTACTGGAGAAGACCACTTTTGTGTTAAAGTGGGTAGCGATTGATCGGATACCTTGTGAAAGTAGGGGATGCTGGTGATCCTTTGTCGTGCAAGTGGCGAGTTTCTGGTAGTTCTTGGTGTGACGAGTTGGTGAAAACAGGAGGCGATCCGTTTCACTAAATATCCTGAGCTCAGAAGTTTGGGTGTTTATGGTTTCGGTTGCTGAATGTGGACATGATTTAGTTTTTGCCGAGATGAGTAGGGCCTTAAAGGGACACTGACAGGGTATTTATGCTCGCCGAGGTTTTTAGTTGTACGTAACATATGAGAGCCCAACTACCCAGGACAGAATTTTCGGCTCGAAATTCGGTTTCTTTCCGCCCGAAAACCGCCGATCGAGAACTGGCCGGTTTGAGTCGCGCTCACTCTCTTTTGTGTGGTCACGGGTCGTTTTCTTAGGTTTCGATGCGACAACCAAATTTAATCAAAATCGTCGGTCATTGAAGCCACACAGTCAATAATAAAAATAGAAAAAAAACATGAAACCCATTTTTTGTGGCTTCCAGAAAGCTGCAAATATGTTGATTTAAAAAAAAAAAGGTAGCACAGACCACCGGAAGCATTCTGTGCGTTCACTGCATAATTCTCAACATGGCGTTGTTTCGCGTATCGTGGGACTAGCGGATGGCAGCAGACAACGGGCGTTGCACCTCTACTTCAGAACTGTCGTTCACGGTACCGGCAAATTCTGTCTTGTTTCGAAAGCAAAATTTTGGACCGATCAAAAGAACCGATATTCATCTCGTATGACACGCCCGACCAGCAAGCCGATTGCACGAAGACGTCGGCGAGCCGTCGTTGTCGTCCCTTCTTGTGGCTGAAGACATCGCTCGCTCAAACGTCAAGCACGGAGTGCGTACTTTGAGTTGAATACGCACGCGTATGTTTCTTTACGAGGTGCGAATGTGGCCTGCCCGACTTCAAGCCGGGAGTGCATGTATTGAAGGGAAATCGGCATCAAACTTCCAACATTAAGCCTACCGGCTCTATTTATACGCATGAAAGAGTTCCTTCAGTAGCTCAGGGGAAAGACGTCCGACTCACATGCAGCGGGCACGGGTTCGATCCCTGATGTAGGCTTACCTTTTTTTTGTTGAGCATTTTGCAATGTTTACATTTCTTTTTTAACAATTATCACTGAAAAAAAAGTGAAAGCCGTTTACAACTCCCTGTAACACCGAATTAGAGCGCAGCTCTTGAGGAGGAGGAGGGAAGGGTACTGGGGGGTGAAGTGACCTGGGGGGGGGGGGGGTCACGTGACCTTGGGGAGTCACGTGACCATGCCGATGATGTCATCAGTGACGTCACTGATGACGTCATCAGTGACGATGACGATGCGGACTCCGATGACGTCATCAGCGATGATGACGATGCGGATGTCGGTGACGTCATCAGTGACGTCACTGATGACGTCATCTGTGATGATGACGATGACGATGCGGATGCCCCCCCGAAGTCACGTGACCCCCGTCGAGGTCACGTGACCTCCCCGATGACGTCATCGTCACTGATGACGTCACCGGCATCCGCATCGTCATCGTCATCATCACTGATGACGTCATCAGTGACGTCACTGATGACCTCACCGGCATCCGCATCGTCATTGTCATCATCACTGATGATGTCATCAGTGACGTCACTGATGACGTCACCGGCATCCGCATCGTCATCGTCATCATCACTGATGACGTCATCAGTGACGTCACCGGCATCCGCATCGTCATCGTCATCATCACTGATGACGTCATCAGTGACGTCACTGATGACGTCATCAGTGATGATGATGACGATGCCGGTGACGTCATCGATGACGTCATCGGGGAGGTCACGTGACCTCGGCGGGGGTCACGTGACCTGGGGGGTGTCACGTGACTTCGGGGGGGTCACGTGACCTTGGGGGGGAGGGGGGGTCACGTGACCTCGGGGGGTCACGTGACCTCAGGGGGGTCACGTGACTTTGGGTGTCACGTGACCTTGGGGTGATCTTGGGGGTCACATGACCTTGGGATGACCTTGGGGGGCCACGTGACCTTGGGATGACCTTGGTTACGCCGACACCGACGCCGCTCAAGCCGGGAACGGGCCCCTAAGAGCTGCGCTCTAAAACAAAGAAACAATTCTTGTGGACGATACGTCGCTGAACTAAATGGTATGGGATTCCATTTTTGACACCTGCGAACTCAATGTAGTCACTTTCCACAAAAAGCAAGGAGCAAATAAATCGGGTAGCGTCCGCTTTCCGAGGTACCCGTAAATGTTCTACAGGAATTGCAGCCAGCCATTGATCCCGACCCGTTGATCTTTCCGAAACTTGTGCAAACTCTGCTGTGAGGCAGCTCTTCTTGCAACACCTTGGGGGTATTCTTTTCGGAGCCGATCACGAGAATTCACCACGGCACTCGGGCACTCACTATTAATTGCCAACACTTAAATGTTTAGAGCAACTCATCTTGAAGTACAGAACAGCGAGCGGAACAAACATAACTGCTAAGGAATTGCACGGCAAACAAATGCAATTCGTCTGCTACCTGCGGAGAAAAAAAAAAAAAAACCCGCACGGTCGGGTGTAGCCACGTGACTTCTGCCACTCGCTCTATCCTCTCCTCTTCTATGTGCGGTGCGGGAGTTTCGGTTTCGGGCAGTTGCGTTTTTTGGCTTTATTAAAAAAATACGTGACTCTGTAGCAAAATATTAATTGGGTAGTATTCCGACCTCATAATGAATCGCCTGACAAAAAAGGGAAAAAAACGATGAGATAGTGGTCTGTTGAATAATTATTGCAAAAAGAAGAAGAAGATGTAACGAGAAACAAAAGATATATATAGACGACGACGACGACGAGAACGGAGGAATCGATGGTGACTCCGTCAGCAACTGGAACGAACATGTAAATATTGTACATAAACCCTTCCTTCTTAGACGAACTCGCTACATTTAATCCTCTTAACAAAGAAACGTAACATAAAATTGGTGCCGAAACCCGGGAGTAGCTGAGTCAAGGAAAGGCAAAAAAAAAAAAAAAAAAATACTTGGAACATCCATCGTAAAACCGAACGATCACCCGAGTGGACTTACCTCAACGAAAATGGATCAACTAACGCCAGCCGCCATCGAACAACTTAAAAGAAGAAGAACCGTGATTCGATCGGCGACCACCAGGATCATTTCCGAAATCGTCACTCTTCTAGGCATGGAACCAACGTCCATAGTGGAGTTGGAAGAAAGGCTTAACATCTTGACACTCAAAGAATCTGCGTTAAAAGAAATCGACGATCAGATTGAGAGAGCCATCATCGATGACACGCTGGAACAGGAGATGGTAAACGCAGAAGGCTACGCCGAAAGAATTAGCTCAACGAAAACAAAAGTCCTACGGAAACTAAAAGAGCATGAACAAATGACTAATATGACGTTGGACACCTCAATGCCAGGCGCAAGTTCAAGACCACCACGGCCCATCGGTCAAGAACACGCAACGGTCAAACTTCCAAAGCTGGAAATTGCAAAATTTACGGGTGACATACGGTCATGGCAAGGTTTCTGGGACCAGTTTGACGCTACAATCAACCAAAACGTCTCTCTGTCTGAAATTGACAAGTTTAAATACCTGAAAAGTTACCTTACAGCTAAAGCTGCTACAGCAATTGAGGGGTTACAACTGACAGTTGAAAACTACACCGTTGCACTGGACCTCCTGAAAACAAAGATTCGGGAAAAAAGGGCTCATCATAGAAGAACACATGTCACGATTACTGGCAGTGAGAACAGTCAGTAACTCTCACAACGTGGAGAAGCTCAGGTTGTTGTATGACGAAGTTGAGACAGGAGTCCGAAGCCTTGAGGAGCCTGGTGTCTCTTCAAACACCTACGGGACACTCCTACTAACAGTCCTGCGAAAGGCTGTGCCATCAGACCTCGAACTAGAATATCATCGAAAAACAACACCGGAAGAGACAAACGAAGGCAACGAACTAAAACAGTTTTTGAACTTCTTCAAAAGCGAAATTGAAAGTTGAGAGCGGACTCAGCATGGAAACCAAAGAGTCCAACCAACTGCCAGTATGGCCAGTTCTTCAACTGGGAGGAACGAACGACCTAGACGATATCCACCTTCGACAGCTATGTTCGCGACAGGAACGAACACCAACGAAAACCAGTGCCTGTTCTGCGGATCAGCTGACCATATAACTGCCAACTGTTCGGTGCGCATGCCCCTGGACCGAAAAAAAGAAGTCCTGAAAGGGAACAATCGTTGCTTTTGATGCACTAAACCTAACCATTGTGCGAAGAATTGCAAAAGTGCAAGGTGGCTAAAGTGTGATAATTGTTCCAGAAGGCATGCAACAACGATGTGCGACCCGAATTACAATGCATTGGAAAAGCAAACTCTGAACAAGCCCTTAATAAGAAGTAACAAAGCAGTCCCTACCGGAAATGTGCTCCAGTCCTCTCTAAAGGCAACTGATAAGGAAAACAGAGGGCCTTGCTAAGTGCTTCTACAAACAGCAGAAGCGTGGACCGAAGGAGAAAGAGACCGTGCGTTCGTTCGGCTCCTGATTGACGGTGGAAGTCAACGCACTTTTGTTAGAAAGGACATCGCGGAGAAGCTTCACCTGAAGGTTCTCGGAGAGGAAAACTTGAACATATTTACCTTTGGAGAAGGCGCAGCAACTGCTCCAAGAACGTGTCGAAGAGTTGAACTATGGCTGCGCAATCAATACAGCAGAAAAGACGTACGCATTGAACCTTTAGAGGTCCCACAGATTTGTGCCGACATCATTGCCGCACCACCAGAGGTAGCGCTGAGCATACCTGAAGACATGCTCATTGCGGATAGCACTTTCAGCAACAACGAATGTGAGAAAGGCATCAGCCTTCTAATCGGAGCTGACTATTACTGGGAAGTAGTAAGTGGAAGTGTAAAGCGTTTGGAAAAAGGGCTGATGGCCGTCGACACTATCATTGGCTGGACTCTACAAGGTCCCGTGCCCTCAACTTCGTCTACTGCTATATACTCATCGATTACAGGAGTATTGAAAGTGACTACAGCTAACATAACTGACATATCTGCACAGCTGCGGTCATTCTGGGAACTAGAACACATTGGGATAACTGCAAAAGAGTCGCCGACCAAAGGAAATCTACTGTTCGAAGAATTTGAGAGCAAAGTAAAATATAAAGAAGGACGTTATGAAGTTTCTCTGCCATGGAATGATCAAGTTGAAGAGCTGAACGACAACAAGGATAATGCAAAAAGAAGACTTAGGTCGTTAACCGCACGCCTCATGAAAAACAGAGCGTTTATGATGGACTACGACACCACCATTCGGGAATACTTGGTAAATGGCTTCGCAGAAAAGGTCGTAAATACAAAGGAAGCCGGAAATCCCGTATATTACATGCCACATCAAGCGGTTGTGCGACAAGACCGACAAACAACAAAGTTACGGGTTGTATTTGACGCGTCTTCTAGCACCGCTGGGGAACTTTCTCTGAACGACGTCTTGTCCAGCGGAACAAACTTAAACCCTGACTTGATCGATCTACTGATCGCGTTTCGTACACACAACATCGCAGTAACAGCTGACATCGAGAAGGCATTTTTGCAAGTCACCTTGGCGGAGCAAGACAGAGACGCATTACGTTTCTTGTGGTATGACAGCACACCCAAACAAGGACATCAACTACCGCAAGTAGTAACGTGGAGAATGACCAGAGGTCCCTTTGGAGCAACATCAAGTCCGTTTCTCCTCGCGGCCACGCTGAGACACCATTTAGACCTAATGGAAGAAGAATTTCCTCAAACCACGAAGATTTTAAAGGACCACCTATATGTTGATGACCTGATAACGGGCGCGGAAAATTTGAAAGAAGCAGAAGTCCTCTGCAGAGAAGCAAGGGAAATAATGCAGAGGGCAGGAATGAAGCTTCGGAAGTGGAAGTCAAATAGTCCAATATTATTAGAGGAATTGACGAAAGAAAGTTCCGCCCAAGAGGAACTAATCGAACTGGTTGGTCCAACGAAAGTTTTAGGTGTTGGTTTGGAAACACGGACGGACATGATCAAAGTCGATCTCACTTCTCTCATCAACTTTCTGTGCTCAAGAGAGGACAGCAAACGCTTTGTGTTGCAAGCGTCATCTCGCATTTTCGATCCAATGGGACTACTGGCTCCTGCAATAATCACTGTAAAAATTCTGTTTCAGCAGCTATGGCAGCGAGGAGTTGATTGGGATGAGACATTACCTGCTGACCTTTACGAAGAGTGGGACGCATGGTGTAAAGACCTCACTGCACTAAAAAACATCGCGGTCCCAAGACTCATTGCTCTCGACTTCTCCAAGGACGAAACAGAAAACGCGTTACATGTCTTCTGCGATGCAAGTACAAGAGCATACGGAGCTGTAGCATACCTGACATCAAAAGAACAAAATGGGAAGAGGGTGGCTCTAGTAATGGCAAAATCGAGATTGGCACCCCTCAAACGGTTGACTCTTCCGCGACTAGAGCTCATGGGGGCATTAATAGGCGCTCGACTGATGCCGTTCCTCACAAGCAAGTTGAAGCTAGAAGGACTTTCAATATATCTGTGGACGGACTCTACGATTGTCCTGTATTGGATTCGTGGTTCAACAACCCGGTGGAAGCTATTCGTAGCAAATCGAGTCACGGAAATCCAAGCTCTGACGGAACCAAGGAACTGGAGGCATTGCCCTGGTACAGAAAATCCAGCAGACCTCCTAACACGGGGACTTATGCCAAAGTCTCTAGTACAGAGCAAGACAAGGTGGAATGGACCCATCTGGTTGCATCGCTCCGAAACATCATGGCCGAGTCAAATTCAGGGTAAACCAGAAGGCAATGAATACCTCGCGGAAGAAAAGAAAGAGACTATTATACAACTCACAGTACCGCAAGATAATCAACTGGTGAGCTTGGAAAACTACAGTTCATTTATTAAGTTGATTCGGGTGACGGCGTGGATAAAACGGTGTACAAACAACGTAAAACAACAAGGCCAACGAAGTGGTCTCCTAACGAGCGAGGAAATTATAGAAGCTGAAAAATTCTGGATAAAAACAACACAGAATGAGTCCTTTTCAATGGAAATCAAACTCTTGCGAGATCAACGACAAGTTCAGAAGACTTCAAAACTCAAGATGCTTAACCCAAATATAGACTGTGATGGGATCGTAAGAGTTGGTGGCCGATTGCAATTTAGCGACAACGAAGAAGAAGTGAAACATCCAATTATTTTACCTGCAGACCACCGATTCACCTTCCTTCTCATCGCTGAAGAACATCGTCGACTACTGCACGCCGGAGTTCAAGACACGTTGACGCAAATACGTGAAACTTATTGGGTTCTAAGGGGAAGGCAAGCCGTAAGAAAGGTCATACGTCGCTGTATAACTTGCCAAAGGCAAACTTGTGCACCAGCCTCCGAGCCTGTAGCTTCACTACCGGCAGACCGAGTATTAAGGTGCGAACCGTTTGAAAAAACAGGGGTGGATTTTGCTGGGCCGCTTATCTGTCGACGTGACTGCGGAAGCTACAAGGTTTACATCGTCCTGTTTACCTGTGCCGTGACACGTGCTGTGCACCTCGAACTGGTAAGTGACCTAACAACAACAGCATTTTTATTAGCATTCACACGATTCGTGGCACGCAGAGGTATCCCGAAAACGATTTATTCCGACAATGCCTCAACGTTCAAAAGAGCAGCCAAAGACATCCAGAGATTGTTTGAATCGATAGAAGGGGAGGAAGTGCAAACATACTTTGCAAACCATAGAATTAGATGGAAAACG
Source organism: Ixodes scapularis (assembly GCF_016920785.2). NCBI lineage: Eukaryota > Metazoa > Arthropoda > Arachnida > Ixodida > Ixodidae > Ixodes > Ixodes scapularis. Next base: position 160,876,005 of record NW_024609868.1, on the reverse strand, counting down.
ATCGTAGCGAGAGCTGCCTGGTGGGGTGGGTTTTGGGAGAGACTAGTGAGGTCAGTCAAGGTTTCGCTGCGTAAGGTTCTAGGCCGCAGTAGTCTGAATTTCGAAGAACTGACAACTGTCCTCACGGAGGTAGAAGCCGTAGTCAACTCCCGTCCGGTGACTTTCATTTCCACCGATGCAAAAGAACGAGAGGCTCTCACCCCAGCACACTTTCTGGTGGGACACAAATTGACCAGCCTTCCCTCCCATCAAATGCCAGAAGAAGATCAAGCAAGCCCCGAAAACTTGGCGCGAGGTTGGAAATATCGAAACACAGTTATGAATCAATTTTGCAGAAGATGGAGATCAGAATATTTACTAGAACTGAGGTCAGCCCACATCGCTAAACCCAGCAATTCAAGCTGTGTACAAACCGGTGACCTGGTCCTTCTCAAGGACAATAGACTACCGCGACACATGTGGAAACTCTGCAGGGTCAACGAGACATTCCCAGGAAGGGACGGCAAGGTGCGGTCTTGCAGAATAATTACACTCAGTGGTCGTGAACTTTGCCAGCCGATGCAGTTATTATATCCCCTGGAACTGTAAGAATGAGCTTGTGCTCATTTTCGGGGGAGTTTGTTGAACAATTATTGCAAAAAGAAGAAGAAGATGTAACGAGAAACAAAAGATATATATAGACGACGAGAACGGAGGAATCGATGGTGACTCCGTCAGCAACTGGAACGAACATGTAAATATTGTACATAAACCCTTCCTTCTTCGACGAACTCGCTACATTTAATCCTCTTAACGAAGAAACGTAACATGGTCTACGTAGCGGAAGACTTTACACTGGGGGTCTTTAGGTTTGCTTCAGGGACCCGGTCTACGTAGGACAGATTTCAGTTAATACTGGTGCCAGACCCGTACCTATGCAATCACCGGATGTGAAATCGGAGAGATTGCATGTCTCATCTGCGTCGTTAGCCCTGACAAGATGCAAAATATAATTTATTTGGCCAGAACTGGAAAAAGAAAAATTCTAAACTTGGGCAGTCACGGTTGGGTGACTCAATCCTCACCGGTGCTTCCGATTGTGTCCTCTCCTTTAGCCCTCCCCCGTTCTGGTCAATGTGTGAATTTTTTCCGCCCGGAGATGAACATTCGTCTATACTATTTGAAAGAATGTGACTGCCTGCGAAAGTCTTTTGTCTTTTTATTCTTTCTATTTGAAGGAAACGAGAGAAAAGCTGATTTGTTTGGTTAAAGTAATAAATGACTGGTGCTTACATACAGTGATCAACTAGAGGCATAACGCAATTCAGGTTACAAGAAATTGTTTTTTTTTTTAAACTGCTCGCGATGGCGAGTTTGGAGTCAAGTGGCCAAGCAAAGCTTTTGCCCTCGTACCAAACTGGCTGCGTGACTCCTACTGAAGGTATCTTGTCAACAGTTTGTGGACAGCAGTGCTTTGAAGCTGGTAGAGTACCCTTTGGTGGCATTGGATGCCACTAGTCTGGTATTGTCAAGAATTTACTGTCAAAACCTGGGTGGAAGTCGCTGCTGCTACTGTTATTACCTGCTTTTTGCTAGGGATCCATGCAACAGACGCTCTCTCAACAACTTGTTCCAGCCTTTCTTTGAATTGGGAAGTGGTTTTTGGGCGACACTTGGGCATTTATTGGGGCAGGAAAAAAGCCGGGTTCCCCAAGAGACCCTCGCAGAGAGTGCGGTGCTGCAGCTGAACATAGCTTCCGGGTCACTTTTCGGCCATTTTGATCAAACGGGCTCAGGGGCCTTGATTTTGAAGCGGCCCCTTTGTAAGCGGCTCTGAAACCGCCTCGTTCAAGTGTTTGGTGCTCTGCTTCCAGATGGTGAGACGACGTCGCAAGCCTACGAGAGGACTCCACCGGATGCGCCATTTACCCCAGGTAACCGTTCGCAAACTCTGTTCTATGAGATGATCTTTGTGTCTTGTACTGAGGGACATGCTTGGACCGTTCATGTGGCAGTAGAAAAGTCTGTCTAGTCTATTCATTAAAATATTCTCGCATAATAGAAAAGCTAGAGCAGAGATCCTCCAATGGCCAGTTTGAGCCCTTAGCCAAAAGACATCCAAAGAACCTCGCTCCTTTTGCAGCATCCACATGCTTACGGGTTGCTTGACTGCCCCTTTGCCAGTGGCAGGATTTTATTTTGGAAGTGGTCCAATGGTATGAATCCCCCCCCCCCCCCCCCCCCTTCCTTCAATGACCAAGCAGGGTGAGCTCGGCAGTATGGATGCTCACGCCAAGATTACGGAGGCTCTGTTAGGATAAAACGGTCAAAGCTGCATTGTTATTTTTTATTTACTGGCTTTATTTACTGGAATTATTAGGCTTTATTTACTGGAATAGGAATTTACGGGCGGTCGCCCTTCTGTTCGGAGGCCCTATTCCCAAACATCTATCGTCTCCTCAGGATCCTAGCGACTATGCGTCTAACAACGGCGGAAGCTGAGCACTCGTTCTCTTCACTACGACGGTTGCATGCACTTTGAACGAGCGACTGCTCAGTCTAGTGCTTTTGAATGTTCACCGCGACATTGAAGTTCAAGCGGTGGACATCCTGGATATTATTTGCTGTGAACGCAGGCGGTTGCATTTTAAAATGTAGGTCCTTGGCGTAAACGAAATGACCAAGAGAGGCTGTAAATCGCTTTCCGAAATAACTATCATGGTTACTTATTTGCGGCAATTTCTAGTCGAAAGCGCGTAATTCTGATCAGTACACAAGGTGTGCGTAAGCGCAGCGCCATCCATTGCTTACAGCGCAGTTGTTTTTGCAATTCATTTAATATTCCTTACATCACTGACATTGTTTTATATTATCACCATGTGTGCATTTTGTTATGTCCACTTTAGTTTGATTTAACTATGTATTTCAGTGAAAATAGTTTGTTATACTTTGCCTTGAAATTGCCATCCTTCACCCCACAAATCTTTCAAAATATCCATTCACTATATATCTGAGATCAAGTTCCGCATCCCATCAAGTAAGCATGAAGGAAGAATATTGACTATTTTATTTATTTGAGCATTTTCTACCCAACAAACATTCCTCCCAAAGGCATATGGGTTGGAGCTAGTCCGCACTCCCCTTTTTGCTTCGTGCCCCATGCAAGACCGACTGCGTAAGCAGGGTAGTGAGTGGGCCCAATGCCGGGGGGGGGGGGGGGTTGACCCCCGAACTCCCCCTCTGCCTACGCCACTGCCCTTTGCAAGCTGCGGAAATAGTGCCGTGTAACCGAGCTTTCGGTTGCGCACCAAGAGGTCCTCGGGTGGTGGAAATAAATCCTCAGCTCTCCGCTGGGGTGTACCAGATGCCGGTGTTTGTTTGGCGCGTAAAACCACCAAGTTTGACTTTGGCCCTTTTGCAAGTTCCTCAATCGCGTGTCAAAGTAACTGTCATTTGACCGACTCACCATGGTACCTCTATTTCGGGATCGACATCTAGAAATAGGTTTGGAATTGTCTCCAAACGTGTCTCGCGACATAGATGTTGCGGTAAAAGTAATTTTTTGGAGGGTGTTTTATTCCTGAAGGAATGTTTTTTAATGGTTGAGTGACCCTTTAATCGTGCTCACCTTTCAACTGGCTCTTGGCATGAATGCACAACTCGGCCATGTTTCAACTCCGGCAATACCGAAAAGGACAGCGTTGATGACTCGAGGAAACCGAATTTGAGAACCTGCGACCTAGAGCAAGGCTCTCCTAATGTCTTGTCTGAGAGGCACCGCGGGCCATAAAAGAAACGAGCAAATACTAAATCAATATTTTTAAATGAGCATTTAAAAGCAGAAATCATAAATAGAGCGAAAGTTCTTAGAAAGTGTAAGGTGGATGAATACGTACGGTTTTTTTTATGTCGCTAATTACGACGCTACGAAATAATTGTGACCCACAGAGCCCACCAGACATAAATCAAAACTGCATAGCAGATTTGACATACTAACAGAGGGCAAGAGACTGATGAGAATGCTAGATCTGAGGTTGACAGTATGCAATAGTTACGACACGGGACGCACAATATTCTTGAGATTGGGCAGGAATTGTAACATGGTTACACAATCGCGGAACGGGGGACTACGAGCAGTAATGCCGATGACAGCAGTGATACAATGAGTAATATGGCAAGAGAACCTGCATTTTGATGTTCTCTCAGTGTACCTTTACACACCTTTTGCATTGGTAGCTGTGGGCACCACTGGCAAGACCGTTGGGAAGGTGGGCCTGTCTAGCTGTCACTATTTTCTTTCTATTTGGACATGAACTCTCTAGCATTGAATGTCTTCTGTGCCAATGGCGAGGGTGCAAGAAGAGCTGCTCGTACGACTGGCAGGCAATTCTCTACATTCGCTCTCCTGAGAAAGTGCTAATGGGGGCTATGTAAGGCTTCCGGATTGGCTGAAAAACACCTGGATCCTTTAGGATTAACACTTTTTTTACAGTGTGAACGTGCGTGGCATTTGTGTGACCCAGGACGAAATGGTAGCGATGAAAAAGAAAATGCTTGGCTCACTTCCTAACATTCATATTTTATTTTGCCGCTCCGGTCGTTGGTCACTTGTGCTACTCTTTTTCCGCAGCTATGCTTCTGCCGTTTCCATGCCAGGAGAGTAGCGCGCTAATGCACGGCAATCCGGAACAAAACTGGTGTGAAACACGGAGAACCAGAAGAGCGAAGAACCATGGGAAAACCGGAAGAACCACTTATGCACCAGATGGATAGCGGTCATACCCTTTGGAACGGACGGTAGCTTGCGCCACCTGCCGAATTCGTCCGAACTAACCGTAGCGCGCCACGTTCCCTCCGAATTAATGAGTGTTTGCTGCCATTGACTAATACACACGTTTGACGGGACCGGATCGGCAGTTCAAATTATCCGAATTTCCGAATTAGCAGGGGTTGAATTAACGAGGTTTTACTGTATTTCTGCCCACCAGAACGATGCACTCTTTTTATTTTTTCAGGCCGAGTGCATTCGCAGCTTAATCCTGGCTTTGCACATTAGTCTTAATTCGTGTCGTTATTTACATTCCTCATAAATGAGCACATTTCTTAGAGGGAAACTTAAGAGAATTTTAAATTTGGGGAAACTGCGAAAGCTTGAATGTCCTTAAGAGTGACTGCTTTTCTTTTACCTAATAAGTTGGAGCGTCCTAATCACGATTTAATATTTGAAGGTAGACCGGCCTGCTACCGTGCATGTGAGGTTGTTAGCGGGGATGCTCAATCTCACTCGGCCGGCTCGGAGGCTCGTCCAGTGCCCCGGATGTTTCAGCAAAATAAAAGCGCGTGTAATTCTGCCCAATTCAAATACAAGGGAGTCCCTTTGAACTTGTTGCGATGGCAGGGAAGGAAGCCTCTTGCGACAGTGTGAGAAGGTTCTGAACACTGGCGTCTTCCCCTCAGGGTACGAGGTCCCCCTTCCGGAAGGCTGGCAGGACATCAGGGACGCCTTCATGATGCTGGACGATCCTGTCATGCCAAACAGTGAGTCTACCCCACTTTTTCTCACAAGTCCTAACTGGTGTTTGCGACCAGGCGCCGAGATTTCACAGCTTGGCACAGATGGAAATGGGAATTTTCGACAGGGAAAGCCAACGAATCCCTCAAATATGTCGAGGTCTATGGCGTCTGTTACCAAGAACGGGTCCCATTTTCTCATAGAAAATTTCAGCAAGTTTCTTATAACTTCTACCTAACCTCGTTTTCACGCCACTTCTGCAAGGAGTCACTAAAATTGCCAGTAAACACACAAAAACAGCACGATACAATTATCTTGTAGAATATCACGTTATTTAGTAATAACTGTAACAATATGATGCATTACATGTTGCATTTAAAGGGGTAGAGAAACGAAATTCTAGCGCTCATTTTTTTTAGCTTTAATGTGTTGCATGTTGCAGCATAACCTCAAAATTACCAGTCTTTCGATGAAAGGCACAAGAAAACTAATTTTAAAGCTAATTAAACAGTCTTTCAATGTCGTGGATGCATGTGAGCCTATTTGGGAGGTAATCTAGCAACGTTGGGGAACTTGCTACGTGGTCAGGACATAGCAAGTTCTATCGGAGCAGCGCCGCTCTTTGGCATTTCAACATTTTCCTTCTTAGCTTTCCTCCTCAGCTCACAAATCACACATTGTACCAAACAGTTCAAGATGACGGAAAGGACAGACTCCCCTCTTTTTCGGACCCTCATTTGTGTATCCGGACACAGCCATTCTCCTCCTAGAAGATTAGCTTGTTGCTCAAAACTCGGACAAAAATTGCTTTCCCCACCCCGTTCACAACCACACGCTCGTCACCCCACGGGCACCTCGAATGGCTCGGTTGTAACATGTTGGCGCTATTGACATCATCACAATGTTGACAATGCCACCAATGACAAAGCTCACAACCGCGCCAGTGTTGCCGTGTTGCAAATGCGGGGAATCTTTTTTTTTTTCTGTATTTGTTTGCGCCAGATATCCCATGACGCATCGCACTCTCTGTTCGCTTCTCTTCGAGCGCTTGCTCGAGTGCACTGTTTGGAACGAAAAATATAGCCAGTAGTTCAAAATACAAACGTGTGTTTATCATTTACGGTTATTATCCGTCATGCTTAACTCATTTCTGAACGAAATTTAAATTTTCGTTTTCATACCCCTTTAAGTTCAAAAAAAACAAAAAAAAAACATAAAGCCTTTTTTTGCCAGAAAGAACTAAATATCAACATTAAGTCTGGTATCAATGTATTTTTGGTGAATCTTTGCCAAATCTTTAGAAAAGTTTGGCAAAAGTTTGGCTTTGCCGAACCCTAAGATTTGGCGCAAACTTTCGATTCAGCAAAAGTTTGGGCCATCACTAATAAATGGAGATTTTTCGGAGAGCTGTAAAGGAGTGGAAGAGCCTCCCAGATGAAATTGTCTGCTCGTCAGTTTTGTCCCTTTTTCCTTGGTTTTGCAGGGCTTCTTGTTTGGCTTAGTGTCGTGAATTTGATTGCTGGCCTGTTTGCCGATTGGCTGTTTTTATTTTATTGCAAATTTCCTATTATGTCACTATTTTCATTCCTGATGTGATTGGAACTTTTTCTGAATCATGTGCACATTTTTTTTGTGTAACTTTATTATATATGTTTATTTTGTCACCCCCCCCCCGGCGCCTCGGTTGCTCCGAGGCGAGAGCGCCGGCCTACGGATCCCCATGTGGCGGGTTCGAATCCCGGCCGAGTTGCCCGCAATCTGACAGAGGCTTATTGCGGAAAAGGCGCCGTGTAATTGAGCTTTCGGTTGCACGTCAAAAGATCCCCAGGTGGTCCAAATTATTCCTCATTCCTCCGCTGGGACGGGCCAGATGCCCGTCGTTGGTTTGGCACGTAAAACTCCCAAATTTGACCCCGCCCCCTTACAATAATGCCCTGGGCGATGTAGGTAACTGAATAAATCAACCCAGTTAAAAATTCTCATTAGGTTCCAGTTGGAATTCTCCCAATGGGTACCGGTTAAGTTTTCAGACAACGAATTGGTCACTGCCAATGGGAACCATGGAACCCATTTAGGTTCGACGTGGAAAAATATTTCCAATTGGTGAGACACATTGGCCAGCGTGCTTCCAGTTGGAACCCATTAGAACTAATTGGTTCCAGTTAGAACCAATTGGAATTTAAATGGGATCTAATGGCAATTTTTAGCCGGGAATAAAAATAGTCCGGTGTTGATCAGTGCCATCGTCATTGGCAATGTCAAGATCATTCAACATTGTCTTCAGTCTGGGAGCCCTCGGACGTTTTTGGAGGATACTTGCTGCTTCCGTCTACGGCAATACCAGGAGTTGCCGCCCTTAGTTTTCTTGATGAGGAGGGAAAGGCGACAGTCCCTCCCGGCGGGAGCGCTGCAAGAGTGATGATGGGCGTCAAGGAGAAGGCGAACGATATCTTCGGCGGGGAGACAGCTCAGATGTCGAGTGACGTAGGTAGTCCTCGACGTCCCGAGGTCGCTCTCCAAGACGTGGTCGAGAGTCATTGGGCACAAACCCTCGCAGGCCCGGCTAACGGAAAGGGCATGGTCAATAGCCGTGGTTCACTTTACCGCAACAATAGCAGGCAAGTCGTCGATCCGCCGTCGTCCATATGTCAGTTTTCCTCGGCGCCGGTCGTTTTCGGCAGACGGAGTTGTTCGTCGGGGGTACGGCTGCATTGGTGAGTCTCGTCGTGGCACCACCGGGTAACGTCGAGCAGCTGGCGGCGGTCGTCAGGCCATTGCGGCGTAGGTTGGTGTCGGTTCCTCAGGGGCTTTCACGTCGACTGGAGCCTGTGTCTGGAAGGCTCGACGTGCTTCTCATACGACCTCAGTAATTGAGAGCAAAGCCGGGCGTTTGGCAGTAGGAAGCAGCTTCTTGAGGTCTTCACGGACAACGTAGCGGATAATCTTGCGGATGCCCAGAATACTAGTGCCAATTAATGTCGCACATGGACAGCATGGGGCCAGTGACACTGGGAAATCACTGGTAGTGACTGGTTCTCGTAAGGAGGGCACGTTCGATGTTCGACGCCTTCGTCACTATAGCCTCGATGATTGCAGCTAGTTTGGGCACAAGGCCTCCAAGACGTTCTCCTTTACGTTGCACACGAGGTCATTCAGCTTCCTTTCTTACAAAGCCCGAGCCGTCCTACGTACTAAGGCGTAGGACATCTTGGACGTAGCTGGTGATGCTTTCGTTGGGGCCTTGAGTTCGAAGGAGGTCTTTGGCTCTCTCTCGTCAGTGCTAACCGGCGAACATCCGTCAAAGCTCTTCTTTCAGCTGGTCTCATGACGTAGTCGAGGTTTTATGATTCTCGAACCAGTGATGTCTTTGGGGTAAAGCGGATGCTCCAAAGGCTTGGGCGTCCACCCCACCCATTGTGCCACTCACTCATACTGGTCGATCCAGTCCTTGATGCCTTCGTCTCCGTGGAAGGAAGTGGGCACCCGGGGTGCAAAAACGACGACAGAGCCAGCAGCGTCGTTCTTCTTGGGCCGGCGAAAGTCCATATTCCAGGGGTTGGTCTGTGGTGCGGCGGCTCGCTCGAGCTTCATGTGACTTCACAGAAGGAAGTTCTTCAAGGCTTGAAATGGATCTGGTCCAAACGATCGTCGGGAACGTTTGAGGAAAGGACCTTGCACCTCCACCACAAATGTCATGGATGAGGGCTAGGAGACGAAGAATAACGATCCGAAATAATGTTTAACGGGGCGAACTTACGCTAAAATAAACAACCAAATGGTGTAGACGAAGATAACTACGGAGCGTCGCGCACATCGGAGGAGGCGGAAGAGCAGAGTTGAGCGTTGGCAAGAGTGTGCGTCGTCGTCGGGAGAGTCTGAGTCAGTCGGCAAGGCAGCAGTCATCTACTACACTGGGCATCTCGAACATTCAACCTCGAATGTTCAGGCATGAGCTTGGGCCTGACTTGCAATGTCATCCCTTATCTCGCGTACATTCGGGGTAAGAGTGAACAGAATTCTTCTAGATGTATGCTGAACCGTTCCTTCTCACTCATGCACGCAACAACATCTCGAGAGATAGCTCACCTGAAATTAGCTCACCTGAAATTTAGAGCCAACCGAGTGAAAATGAGTACTGGGATAACTTTCGGTGTGCAGCCAGCCAAAGTTGAACTCTTTCTAGATCACGTGACAAGCTAAGCTTGCTGTTTCAGTGAGGGGCAATGAAGCATAGATGACTGTCCCCCCCCCTATCAGAAACTTTTGCTTATCTTCCACCATGGCTAACTATCCCCATTTTCGCCAATGTTGACCTGGGCACTGCAATTACCAATCATTATTTCACAAGCTCTATCACCATGCATCGCTTCACGACGATTTTTTTAAAACACCACCCATTATTTTTCCACGTCGCGATCATTCATTCAAAGTAGTGCGCACCACATGCCACTCATCTAGTTACGCACGATCATTCATACCACGGACCATAATCGACTGGAGCAACCTACCGCCTCGCATTGCAACTGAACTAGATATGTCTAACTTTCAAGAGCTCGTGCATAGTTATACTACAGTAAAACCTCATTATAACAAAATTGGATATAACAAACTAATGGATATAACAAAGCAATCATAATTCCCCTTGCTTGCTAATAGTGGGAAGAAATGGACAGTGGCTATAACAAACTAATGGTTATAACAAAATAATTACGACCACTCCTTCAACTTTGTTATAACGAGGTTTTACTGTAATACTTAATGTTCTTTTTTATTCCTTGTTCTCAAATTGTCTTTCGTATAATTTGTTTTATCTGTGTACTATATACAGTATAGACCACTTGCAACGTAACCGCTTATAGTGCAGGACTGGGTATAACGCGGCTTTTTTAAACCACCGGTTCGCCTCCCATAGAACTCCATGTAATTACATACCGCTTAAAATGCAGGCACGAAGGGAAATACCGGTTATAGTGTGGTTTCTGGAACAGCCCGCCGACCGCGCCGACCGACGCAGCGAGCACGCTTCCCTATGCGACACTAGATAACGACGCGAGATGCAAACGGCACTCGCGGGACGAGGAGGTTGCTCGAAGAAGCGGGGAGAAGCGAAGAGAGAGGCTTCAGTTGCCATAGCGACGGAGGGATGCACGCACGTGTCGTTCACGTGTGTGCGTCCCCCCGCTGCGTTGGAAAACAATTGCAACGACAGACCAATCGCAGGTCAAGAAGTGTTCGCGCGCGTTGCATGCCGGTCGCGGGCCGGCTGCTTCTATCCGCAAACGTGGCATCGGTTGTGGTCGTCGACGTAGACGGCGTGGTGGAAGCTCATCGTTCCGCGTAAAAGCGCTATCCTTGACTGTGAAATTTCGTTGTGTCGCTATGATAACCCAGCACGTACTAGAAGGGAAGATCCACCTACTCGTGCGGCGATGTTGTGGCGGCACTCTCAAGACGGCAGAAACGCCCGTGTCGTCGTGTTTGTTTACTTCGACTACAGTGGTGCTTTCTAAGCATTTGTGTTTTCGAACATCGCCCGGATTTCTTATTTGGAGCATTTCATGCCTGTGCTAAAGTTGAAGGTATTACTGGCACGTACCGGATAAAGGATGCGAATTTTCACGTGTTTTCATCGCCGGAGAAATGTGATTAGGGTTAGCAATCCTGAATGCTCGCACTGTCTGTCCGCAACCCGCGATGCCGTTAAAAGGCTGCGCCAGGCAATAGTCGCTCATTTCTTTCAATATGTATGACACACTCGAGAGAGAAGTGTACTAGTCTGGTGAAATAAAGACTTTCCTCAAACTAAGCTTTATTTTTCATCTAATATAAAATAAATTGTTTTACAAAGGTAAGTTGTCTCATGGCATGTATTTTGGCCTGAAAAATTGTTGTTTTGGTTATAGCGCGGTACTGCTTATAGTGCGGATTTTCGCGACTCCCGCGACATACGTTATATGCGGTCTACACTGTATTTGCTTGCCCCCCCCCCCCCCCCCCCCATGTAATGCCCCTATACAGAGGGCCTTTAGGGGTATTTTTTTTAAAATAAATTACCAAGTTGTCTGCCAAAAACGGGGGTGGATTATCTTTGGGGTTGGGGCAGTAGGTTTCTCGCGGTATAGCTCTGCCTGATTGCTTTTACGCGTCCCAGTCATGGCGACAGATTCCAAGCGGCTGGAGGCGTCCATGGGGGCCCTGTCGCTGGCCGAGCGGATGACTGACCCCACGGCACAATTGGAGCACTTGGCATGCGTGGCCGTTGGCTGGCTCCTTTCCCTGCTCGTCAAGCAGGGATCGGGAGCTTTCGTGATAAAGCTGCTCTCCCAGCTCCTTCTTCTGACAAGGAAGCGGGGAAACAAGTAAGCATGTCCCAGCAACTTGCTCTTTCTTGAAAACCCTATTTTATTTGTTTATTCTCAAAACTGCGAGTGCATGTGGAAAGAAAGAAATAGAAAACAAATTGGGACTAGCTAACACTTTGCTAAAAATGTGCGGCGGGAACAGTAGGGACTGATAGGTGGTTCCACTTGAGGGATGACGATATAAAAATTTCTCAGTTTTTTCCGCTGTGGATTTTGACTAGTGCCGCCATCTGTTTGCTCGTTTCGGTGATTGCTACTTCCTGCAGTAGTCCTAACGAAAGTAACAAAAATTGAATATCGCATTCTAGACAGCTTAGAAATGATCTAGCCTGCATAATATAGGTGCGCAAGGAACACAACATATTTACACCCGCTCCATCATGAATAATTGTTTCCTGCACCACCTATTCCGGATAGATTTTGCAGAGAGGGAGCATATAGTTTCTGTTATATTTGGAGACTAAAGTGAACTGGATAGACATATCAATTCCGTTGACTTTGAATTTTTTGGCTATGGACCATGCCCGCATCTTGCCAACTTTTGCTGTGGCGTTGTCTCAGTTGAAGGGGTGTGCTTAGGGAAACATTGTACAATGAAGACAGATCTCAGTATAACAGCCTTTGTGACTAAACCAGAAAGTAATCATGGCTTTGTGGCTATGATGCCTCACTCGTTTGAGCCCATCCAGTCCCCGTCCGCACGGTTTGCTTTGCTGTTGCTAGCAGATTTTCCATTCATTTGTTTCAAAGTTGAGCAGACACACACTCTACAATGCACTTGTGATAATACTGTGGCGTGAAAGTTAAAACTTGGGCCTACAATTGACCGTCCTGTCTTCGTTGCTATTGTACAGTCGAGCCCAGTTATATCACGCACGGGTATTTCAAATTTTTGTTTATATCAAACAGTCCAAACATCCCCTTGAAAATCACATGTAATAGTATAGGAGCATTGTCTTTCTGTATCGAACTTCCATTGCGGGGACGCTTGATATAGCGAACTAAGCACAGCCACCTGTCGCTTCTTCCGTGGTCGGATTGCGCCCGCGGCGAGCACATAGCTTGCGTTGTGGGCCTGGCAGACCGCCAAGCCAGCATACGCGTGCGGGTAGAGTGCCTTCGTGTTTATGTGTAGGGTGCCTTCGGATATGGAGGCACCCTACGCACGGGGATACACAGCGAAAGGGCAATTGTAATAAAAAAAACAACCATAAAAAAAGTGGAGGATTGCAAAAGCAAAGGGAGGGCATGTGCACATGTGCTTAGGGAGGGCAGGGCCCATTGTTGGAAGGGCAGCGTGCGCTCTTTCCCCGAACACCGCTGTAACTATTCAACTCCTTAGCCCCAAAGCAAAATGAGCAAAAAACAAAAGTCTTCGTCAAGTTGAGTGTGCCGACAGCAGCGGTTGAGCAATTGCACTTTGAACGCCTTATCTTTGTTTACCCCTCTCTTTCACCGTTTTTGCTTTGCCCGTTTTTTTCTTTTTTTGCCTTTCTTTTTTTGCTGCCCGAATTTAGTGAGGTTTCTTTTTTCTTGCTTACTTTATGCTATGAATCGAGAGTTTCTTTTTCTTTTTTAATGTGGCTCGCTTTTTCCGTTCTTTCATTTTTTAAAATTATTTTGGGTTGTGTTGCTGGCGCTGTGTGGAGGTTGTGGCCAAACGTAAACGATTAAACGACCCCAAACACCATGACCTAAATGCAGCGGTGTTTGTGATCTTTATCAACTAAGTTCTACTGTATTTAGCGGCTCTTAGAGGCTCTATTTGGTAAGGTCCCGTTTGTCGCGGCCTTCAGTATTAGCAGAGACGTGCAGAAATTTCAACTGGAGCTTAAGTTAACATATTTTTTTATATCAAATTATCGACATATCAAACTATTTTACAATCCCCTTTGAATTCAGTATATCTGGGTTCGACTGTATACATAGTCACCGACTGATTTCTCGGACGCCGATAATTCAGACTTTTTGGATATTTTGGACCTAAAGGAGGAACCGTTAGCTACCTGATATTAATAGTGAAAATTCACGACCAATTTTTCGGAGAGCTTCGAGTCTGAAAGTTGTATTTTTCGGGCAAAATTGTTGCGAACCGTCAGCGGGAAACACCACCGAAAAGCTGCAATTTTAGGTTCTACGTTGGCTCCACATGAATTGGCTCGGTTTGGCAGCACTACTTCAGTAGGTACTGATAAGCCCTACCGCTAGGTGACGCTAGAGTCACTATGTTTCCATAGAGTACCGAAACTCCTGAGCCAACCCCCGGTCACAGTCGGAATATCGGGGTGTCGACATTAGCATCGCCAACATCAGCGGCGCTCTCAATAGCGTCGCCACCGGCAGCTGCGCTTTGGTGCTGGGGCACTCTCATTAAACTAAAAACGAAAATATTAAACTTTTTCATGTATTTCTATGAAATGTGTTTGGCACGTCGTGAAAATGCTACATGATTTATTTAATAATTTTGTTTCCGTTTGTGTTTCTTTTGGTCTGAAAACAAAACCATCAAACGACTGGATGGCTTTTGCGTGAGCTGTCAGGTCGCCCGACCCTGCTTCTCTCTCCCAACATTGTAACCAATGGGTGCATTAAGTCCGTGCTCCGGAGCGCGAGAGTTTGGCGCTCCTTTCACTAAACGGACAGGCAAAAGCCACCGGAGACGGACACTCGAGCGCGCTCTATGTGCACCGAGAATTTCTTGGAGCGCGAGTGACTTCTTCGCGCTCCGTGTCGTCACGTAAACAAACAAGATGGCTGCGCTGCTGTCGAGACAAAAGGGGTAGCCGGACCGCGCCCCTTTTCAGTTGATTCGTGCTTAATCCAGCAGGTAAAAACAATTTGATTTGAAAGCCAAGACAGCAATTAGCATTCCGAAAAAGGTTTGTTCGTGCATCTCGCCTGAAAAACAAATTCATCTATCCAACGGTAGCGTGCAGATAGCACAGCGACGGAATAGTTGCTTAACCCAATGAATAAAAATACTTTGATTTGAAAGCCTCAGTGAGCGTTGAGGAAAAGTGTTGTTCGTGCGTCTTGCCTGGAAATGAATTGATCCATTGAACGAGCGTGCCGATAGCTCGGCGACAGAAAAGTTCTGATGAAAAGACAGTCAGACCGCTGCCTCGCTTAGAATGCTTAGCCCAGGCGCAGCGAATAAAGATACTTAGATTGGAAAGCCGAAACACCAGTTAGCGTTGCGGGAAAGGTTTGTTCATGTATACCGCCTAAAACCAATTGACGTGCTATCGAACGACAGTGTGCCGGTATTGGCGTAGCTTCCGTCTCGCTGCGAGACGGAACCGACAGAGCCACGGAATCTCTGATAAATTTGAAGGTTTCCTGCGTCGACGAGCAGGTTCTAGAACGTTGTCTTTAATTTAAATCGGAACAGCATGCATAGTCAATAAATAGATTGGCCAAGGTAACCATCCACATGTGGGCACAATGTTAGTCTTCAAACCTTTCAGGAATATTAAAACGTTTGTAGAAACTTCATAACATCGACGTCTCTTTTGCTTTAGACTCTGCTGCGCCATACGGGCCTAATTATTTATCTTCGAAATATTTTCGGCTTCTGCCACCCGTATCCACGGTCGGAAGGAGCGTGTGTGGCTCGTCGATAGTTTCTGGCCGTGTTCCAAAACTTACTCAATCTAACTCTAAGGTAAAGGTGGTTTTCGAAAACCTACCCGCGTCCAGTGTTTCTCTATTTTTGTTGTCATGTGACATAATCCGCCAGGGTAATTCGGGTCCATTTGAGTAGGTTTGGAACGCAGCCTCGGTGTGTCGCGCTCCCCAGTTGAAAATTCCCATTAGATTCCAATTGGAATTTCCAATTGGTACCAGCTAGGTTATGGGACAAACAATTGGTCACTGCAATGGGAACCAATTGGAACCTATTAAGATTCCAACTGGAAATTTTTTTCCAATTGGTGAGACCCATTGGCCAGTGTGCTTCCAGTTGAAACCCACTAAAACCAATTGGTTCCAATTAAAAACAGTTAGAATTCCAATTGGATCTAATGGGAATTTTCAGCTGGGTCCCGTACGCCATCTGTCGTTTAGTTGCTGCGCTCGGAGTATGAGACTCGGAGCGTCGGAGTAGGAGGAAAAAAGTGCAGACTTAATGCGCCCATTGTAAAGGTTGCATCGCTGCGCGTCGTTTGGTCGTTCCTGAGACCATTACGGAAGAGGAATTTGGCGCTGCTGTACAAAAGTCGACTCCATTGGCCCTATGGGACATGTCTGGGGGTTGGCAAGCTTCGTTTGAAAACCGAGTCGCAACGCAGCAGATGCGATCCTCATATGGGGCTACGTGCAGAGCAGCATTGGTTCACATATGAGCTCTTCAATCCACGTTCCTGGCCTATGGCGACACTGGTTTGTTTTACTGCGAAACTTATGGCTGTCCGTTGGGGCCCGTCAAAATTTTGTCTGCCTTTTCGAGACGACGCGGAAGGATGCTGGCGCCACCAATCCTTGGGCACTGGAGTCGATCTTGGCTGGCAAGGGCACACCAATAAGAGTTACTTTCTTCCCGTCCGGCTTGCCAATAGAGTCGAGAAACCGGGTGTTGCTAACCTGCTGGACTGACGACCGTCTATCCTGGTGACCCTGCTGTGGTCTCTTGCACAGCCTCGCAAATACGGTTGCTACAGTTGAAACATTTCACATTGGATGCCGGACATTTGGAACGACGGTGGGCCTTGAAACATTGCTTTATTTCCATCCACAATGAGCGGGAAATCCAAAGGAAAAACCTGTTCTCCGCTGCTTGACCAGGGCTTGGTACCCCTACAAGGTAAGCAACACCAATGTAAGAGGAAAAAAAAGATATACAAAAAAAAAAAAGATATCAGTCAATAAAACAAATACATACCATTTGAGGTATGTCTAATTAGTAAGTTATATACAATGTTAGGTACATCATTTTTGCTCAATGACATAACATCAATCTCTAGTAACGTGATATGATTTAGTGGCTTGGAAACTGCTCGTTTAATTCTTTGTTGTCTAGTCTGTTTGTGATTGTGGTATATGCCATTGATGTATGTGACGGGTTTGACGATTTGAATTGTGTCACGGTCAGCAATAGTGAGAAACGTTTCCAACTTTTCTTTCATTGCTGACTGGAAAGTTCATATTACTCGTTGAGAATAAATTTTTGTTACATCAAGTATCGATTGTTTATCAAAGAGAGGCAAGGGTGGAGAGGTGAAAGGGATGTTTGCTATGGCTCATAGAGCTTGTTTTTTTTGCAATATCCGGAGTATTTTAAATTTGTTATACCAGTAGACTCCCACATTAGGTGCATGTAGCATAAGATGGGATAGAATACAGTCGAACCCGGATATTAAAGGGGATCGTAAAATAGTTCGACACATCAATAATTTTATATAAAAAAATATGTTAAATTAAGCTCGAGATCAAATTTCCGAGTGTCCCTGCTATAATACCGAAGGTTGCGACAATTGGGAGCTTACCCAATAAAGCATCCAAGGGCCGCTAAATACAGTAGAGCGTAGTTGGCCGAGACCGCAAACACCACCGCGCTTACACGCGCACCTGACCCGGACCTCCACACAGCATAAGCAACAAAACACACCAAAAAATATGAAAGAAAAATGGAAAAGCAAGTTGATAAAAAAGATCATAAAAAAAGGTTAAGCAAGCAACAAAAATGAAAACTCACTAAATTCAAACAAGAAAAAAAGAAAAGCAAAAAAGAAAAGCTGGCAAAGCAATAACGGCAAAAGGAAAAGGTAAGCAAAGATAAGGCCTTCCAAGTGCGATTGCACAACTGTTGTTGTCAACGTTTACTCGACTAGCCAAAGACTTTTTGTTTTTGCTCTTTTTATTTTGGAGCTAGGGAGTCGCACAGCATCAGCAGTGTTCGGGGAAAGGGCGCAGGCTACCCTTCCGACAGCGGGCACAAGTACTTTACAAGGGGGAATACAGGACACTCCCCGAGAATACAATGGCCTCGGGGACGACAGGTTTTGCGCACTTTGAATGGCTGGATGTGTCATGGCGTTGCGGTTTTTTTTCCTTTGGAATCGGCTGGTGGCTAGCGCCGTCTCTCGGTGCGGAATATTTTAATACCGGCCAAACTTTTTTAATATGTGCACGCTATTTGGTCGCGGCGACGTAGGTCGTCTGTTGAAATTAAAAACCAGCGGGCACTTCATTGGTGACCCACTTAGAGGGTGCATATACGTAGGATGAGCTGTATGTCTACGTTCTTTTGTATAAACAGCACGCATGTATCTCGATCAGCGGGTATCGAAGTTTGTACGAGCGGTTTTGAAAGCCGCTCTGCTAAGTGTGGTTAGTCGTAATCGCACTTCAAAGCAGTACGGAGCAACTAATGTTAAGGAACTATGTCGACACGAGAGGCATGTTTAGCAGCCACAGCAACGTATTGTCATATGCTTCACCGCAAAGTATTTGCTACTATGATTATCGCTGAAGTGCGCGAGACGGCACCGTGGGTAAACGACCCTATTTTCGCGAGCTCGGTATGTCGGGAATCTTTCAAAGTGCTGGTATGGGGAATGTCTGGCTGGCGCAAAATTCCGAAATCAGGAGTGGGGTTCTGTGTATTATATATGAGGTGATTTAATCGAGTGATGCATTTCTCACTATTTTCGAATTGCGAATAGGTGGTGCTTTGCAGCAGCCCAAGGCAACAGGAAAAATATTCAGAAAGTTAGGATTCATTTTTCGTTACTTCGTGGATAGTCAACATTATTCCTAATAGACCATGCTGGCCTTGAACAAAGTTGGTTTGGATTATTTTAGTATTTCTACGATGATAATTGAAGGTGCGAACTCAGATTCCACCCATAAATGTCATCGACAATTTTGTTTGGGGAAACAATATTTATTGCACATTGAACAAATATGTACAACTTTACATTCAACAAACACAGATCTGTGTTTACACACACAATAACGCTTCGAACAAATATGTACACCTCAGCATTCAACTGTCATGAAAGTGGTCGGAGCACATCCAATATTTGCTGTTCAAGTACTTCACTCCACAACTTTTAAAACTGTCATTGATGTCCGACCTGTTGCAGCAAACGACCCATTCCTGACATCTGAAACGATAACATGTTGTCAAGTTATCTCTTACGATAAAAGGTCAGCATGAGAAACAAGATGCCGAAGTTGTTTACTTGCGTGATTTAACCTCGAGGGAACCAAAAGAATGACTGGTTTTTGCCCTGCAAGGTCCGGTCCTTGCAGTGGAGAACGGAGCACACTGTCCCTCCTGCCATTTTCCCTGATTGTTTACAGCGGAAGACGCGTCATACTTGGTGCATTACAACAGGACACTGTGTCATCCACAGAGAAGGACACCGGCATCAACATGCGGTGACAGGTCGCACAATGGTGGCCGCTGATAGTCGTCACGCCTAGCCCGGTGCCCGCGTGATCGCTCACCCGTGTTTGGCATCGTCGGTGGCGCATATCGGTCACATGTTTTGGCGGGAGGAGAAAATGGGAGGGAAGAGAAAATAGAGAGAGGGACACACCTTTTGTATTTTTTGTAGGTGGCCAGTGTTGGTTGTGAGGTGGTGGTCCGATAGGTGGTGTCGGGTGCCGGCTCAGGGCTGCGTGGATGGCCTGGAAGGCCGGTGGTGGCGATGTCTTGCCTCGTCAATGTCGAGAAAGGAGCCGCTGCTGCAGGCGTCGTCGTGGCCGGGGAGTAGATGTCGGGTTTATCCGCGAAGGCGACACGATAGCGGCAGGGGCTCGCTTGCTTACGGGCCTTGCCAAGGGCGAGGAAAGACACCGGTGACTGTAGACTTGTTTAGTCCAAATCCCTGGGTCAACTGTTCCAAAGCAAGCACGCACGAGCTGAGCACGCGCCACTCTGAGTGGGGCATGCACTTCTCTCGTTCACAATTCGTGCCCACACGACTGCTAAACTCACAATACTACAACACCCAAATTATCCCGCGCTACCAAAGGACAGCGCGGCCATCGCTCTGTCTAATGCAAATGAAGGGATTTTCCTGTATTCCTTTTAGTAAAGTATTTGGCAAGCTCTCCCTGCTCTCCCTACACATGCGCGCGTGCCCTTTCCCTTGCCGTTCTCCACTTTTTCTTTTTTTTACGGTTAATTGTTTCTTTTTTTTTTTACAACTGCTCTCTTGCGGTGCATATACTACTTGTTAGCAGTCTGCCAGCCCCACAACCACGCAATGTTTTCGCCACCGGCGCAATTGGATTGTAACGGGCGGCCGGGCTTGGTTTGCTATTTCGAGTGTCGCCACCATGGGAGTTGGATACAAAAAGACAACGCTCGTATAGTATTACATGTGATTTTCAAGTGGATGTTTGGACTGTCTGATATAAACAATACTTCGAAATACCTGAGTGTGATTTAACCGCGCTCGACTGTAGTAATTTAAAAAGTTGAATTTTGGCACTTTTGCGTAAAAGGTTTCTATATGGGCAATTTCATCTAAACTCAGGCACGGATTTAGGGTAGAATTTTTAATTTTTACGAAAAAAATATATGTTTTGGGGCAATTCCTATAATAAAAGTAGATGCAAACAACAATTTACTCGGATTTTTT
The DNA here is from genome assembly GCF_016920785.2 of Ixodes scapularis. Taxonomy (NCBI): domain Eukaryota; kingdom Metazoa; phylum Arthropoda; class Arachnida; order Ixodida; family Ixodidae; genus Ixodes; species Ixodes scapularis. Next base: position 160,855,558 of record NW_024609868.1, on the reverse strand, counting down.
GTTTTCAAGTTATGGACCGTTGAAGCGGCCAAGGTGGAAACTGACGTTTTTTCAGCTTATCGGAGGTGCCATATTTCGCTCCACCCCTTTTCCCTACTTTTTACGCTACATCAATATAATGTTTTGGGAACACTCTAGACATAGGCTTTTTCGTGCTAATTAAGTGTCAAGGTCATAACATTCTTAATGACTTTTTTTTTGTTTGTCAAACCGCCTCTCTGCGACGATATTTGATGAAGTTCAGCAAGCTGTGCTGTGTGACCTAATCAACATATTTTTATGATCGTTATATCACGCGCTTGGTCTTCTGGCACAGCGGCATTGTGGCCAGTGGCAAACTAATGCGGAGAGCAAGTCGTCTGCTTCTTGCGCAGGAGTTGCAGTGACATCAGAAAGATGCCGAGTTCTGATTGGCTCTGAAAGTAGGATAGTTGGTAGACCTCAAAGGAGGCTGCCTTGAGGTTTACCCACTATCCTTCATTCAGAACCAATCAGAACTCGGCGTTCTGACGTCGCCACAACCTTTGCAAAGGAAGCGGACGACTTGTTCTCTGCATAGTCCTCGTACTCTACGAGCGACATGGGCCAAGCGCTGGGACTGTCAAAGTCAAACGCCGGCGGTGGACATTCTGGCACCAGGCTCGACGGGATTGGAGCGGCGGGATTCCCATGATTTTCAGCGATAATCATGGCCAAGCGGCGAGAGTGAAGCCTTCCACCACGGCTGAGTGCGGTGAAGCAGAGTGGTTGACAGTGAAAGCGAGGCTTTGCCTCCGAGCTGTCCGAGCTGTGGGTACAGGATCAGCGGCGATACGGGTCTAACCACTTCTGGCGCCATGTAGAGTGGGTGGCGACTTTGGCTTAGTCCAGGCGGGGAAGTTTCCTTTCAGGGTTTATTCGGCCTTTTATAACATAGGGCGGATGCACTCATCCTCGCCGCTCAAGACCTTACTGTCGCATTTGCAATTCACTCGGTGACTTCGCACATACGCAGCAGGGCACCGCTCGTCTGTTTTCTTCGGCGTGAGCTACTCAGCTTCCCACCAGCAAAGCAAGGCACGAAGCAGAAGCACCAGTACACAAACACCAGACCACTCTGGAGCAGAAATTAAAAAATGCACCGGCAGAAAGAAGACTGCTGGACCTGATACACGATCACATTCTTGTTCTTGTCCTTCTGCATAAACAAAGATCTTGCGATGCGGGACTGCGTTAACATGGAAAGTGGTCTTGACTTTGCTTGTATTGACTCGGCCTGGCTTGACTTGGCTCGAATCGGCCAGCGCCCGCATTCCGGCATGGCACGCTGCATTTCTGCGGCATGATTTTTGGCGTGCGTCCTACAAACACAAACGCGAGGAAAATGCTCTTTATGTTTTCTGTTCCTCCCGTCTCGTGGCCCAATAACTAATAAATTCCCTCCAGCACCACCATTTTTTTTTCCCGCCTGACCTCCTGCATTCAGCCGGAGGGACGGCTTTCTCCCGCGCACTTTGTTTCTGAACTCAATTTGAATGTAACGCGAGGTGCGTTTTGGAGCGCGTAATGTAGAAGAAAAAGGACTCATTGTATTTGTGCAAATACGGTACCCAAAGTCGGCAGTGTGGTGGAAGCTACGTCGTACCAGTCATATGCCCATCTCCCCACGGGATTATGCCCATACCTACACGCAGAGGGCGAAGTCGGCCAAAGGGAAGCGGTCGATTGGTCCGCCGAGCGCATACCTCCCACTGCACTGTCAGCTTTGGACTGAATTCGGAGCGCAAGTTTGTCTGCTTCTTGGGCAGGAGTTGTGGTGACGTCAGAAAGATGTCGAGCTCTGATTGGCTTTGATTGAAGGTTAGTGGCCAGACCTCAAAGCAGACTGCCTTCAGATCTACCCACTATCCTTCATTCAGAACTCATCGGAGCTCGGAGTCTTTCTGGCGTCGCAACCTCTGCAAAAGAAGCAGACGAGCTTGCGCTCCGCATAGAGTGTACACTAGAACTCAAGAAGGTCACTATTCTCGTATGCTGGAACCTGCTTGCCCCATTGGGCATCTCACATGGTTCCTTCGTTTCAACGTCTGTCTGGAACAACGGCTTTTTTTTTAATGATAACGTTTTTTCTGTCCGACGTTTTCCATTCAAAAAATCTCAGTTTTTCTTTGTTAAGTTTTTTCTTGTAGAATCAAAGTATTTTTTTTTTTGCTTCAGCAAGTGCATCAGGTACTAAAATGAGTTAATTTAAAGAAAATCTATTTATTTTCGCAAATTTCACAATTTAAAATTATTTAGAAAAGTTTAGCATGCAGATTCAACTTTATTGTTTCTCCCCAGGGGAGAGTGGGAGGGACGAAAAAAGAGCAGACTGTTGTCGTTCGACAGAGTTTCCCCTTTCCACCAGCAATGACAGAAACTGTTTTACGTACTAGTGATCCGTCCAACAAAGTTTACATAGAAGCTAAACACGCAACATTAAACCAAAAAATATCCGAGATACAAACATTTCTGACAGGTTGGAGGTCCCATCAAAAATATAAAACTGGAGAAACAAAGAATGAATATCCTTTCTACTCAGACTGTGTGTATAAGATTAGACAAGGGAAACCGCAGCACCCTGTTGTCAAGCAAGACCGTGTGTCGACACGACGGCCTGCATATGCAGACAGCCTCCGCTTCATACTGATTGAAAGTGGATTTTTCCTTGCAGACGTTTGATATGTTAGATTTGGATGGTTTCCTTCTCGAGAACGTGCAGGTGATGCACATTTGTGTGCCACCCCAAACAAGAAAGCAGTAATTATAGCGAGAGTAAAATACCGAAAGCGGTAATATATCTGGGCATTTAATAATGAAAGTATAGCTGGCAACTTTTGAAAGTCCTCCAGCCATACATTGTGCTTGGGCGTCCCAGCACATGTACTCATTAAATGTCCCACCGAGAACCTTCACATTTTGTACAAAGTCAATATTTCGTCCTTGGAGAAAGAGCCCTTGAGTAGATGATGAAAACACTATTTTTGGGTGGAAACTTTCTTATCTGTATTAATTACTAAAGAGTTTGAGATTTTCCAGTCACTTACCTCCTGCTGAATGCTATTTTCCACACATAAAACCTGGTGGAAGAATGAACTCCCTCATAAGGAGCGCATAGAGAACCACTTCCAATTGTAAAATGTCCTGCCCACTAAATATTCCCAAAATTCCCGGTTCTTAGCAAAATCCAGGAAATTATGTTGCCGTAAAAATAAAGTTGTTTACAGTGCAAGAAATGCTGAGGTCTCTGAGCCTTTATTGCACATCCTTCTTGAAGACAGCCGCATAGCATCAGCTTAGTCTGAGGTTGCCACGACAGAGTTAAAGTAGATTGTTCCGATGATTCCGATAATGATATCTCTCCATGTTCAATCCTTTTCAAAGAGAAGCAAATGCTGAACACGAAGATGATTCACTAGGTGTCCTTACCACGAAAGGCCTGCTCTGCCTCTCCGAGGCAGTGGGCCTTTCTTGAGATGTTGTCACACAACACCTCAAGAAAAAAAGAAACCAAATATGGAGTGTTGCCTTAGTCAAGTGACAGTCTCTCGCGAGAAGGACATACAAAAGCAAGAAGGAAACGGAGGAAAGAAACTTTGTTGGGATGTGATGCCCAGACGTGCCAGGGAGGTCTGTCGACAGAATGCATGTCTTCCAGCATCCTGCACCTGGCGGTCCTGCAGCATCGCGTCCCAAGCATCCTGCTGCCAGTGCTGGAGGCGGCAGGGGGCCTAGAAGACATCAACCAGCCAAATGAGACGGGGCAGGTGAGCCGCTCTTGCCTTCCTCTTGTCCACTGGCAACGAGATTACAGTCGTGCGACCCCTGTTAGATGGGCTAATTTAGTGCACTTGAGCTCACTGAATGTCACTTCCAGTGTTCCGTGGCATTCCGCTTGGTCCCACAGAGGTCTGCGAGGGGGCCTTATGCATTAGATCATGATCATTGTCTTGTACATGCTTAAGTATAGGCTCTATCCTTCTCTGCTAACCACATTGGAATGACTGACTTTGTCGTCTCCTTTTATCGGTTGTCCGCTAATATTGGAAGCCCTAAACTGTAAGGCTTCGTTTCACCTCGAGTCCAGACGATGCTGATGGGACCAATCAGACAGCGTCAAAAGCACACCATCGTGGTGGTCGTCATGTTTCTGTAATCATCACTAAAGAACAAATCATGAACAGAAAAGGCCTAGGGACTTTTGCTTTTGATGAATGGTTTCATTAGCTCTTAGCGTCGGCTGCGTCCCGTTTTGAGCTAAAACCAAATATAAGTCCACCAAACTATTTTTTTGCAAGGACACTTCGCTCTTTCCTCCTTCAGAAATATAGAATTCTTTTGAGAAAAAGATTTACTACACATCTTACAGCGAAGCTGTTATGCGCTAGGGTCTCGGAAAAAATGCGCCCTCACATGTCGACAGAAAACTTCTTCATTGGTCGTGGCAAGTGTGAATAAAGAAAAAGAGACCGCATCTCCACGTGGTGAATGATGTTGATTGGGGCGAAGCTCTGGTGATGCTGATGATACTGATTTTATTGTTCATAGGTAGTGCTGATGGTGCTGATTTCTTTTTATTGCTAATAGGTAGTGCTGAGTTCCGGGTTGCATTTTGACTTCATTATTACTGCTTTGTGGTCGGTGAAATGCAGAGCCAGTGGTTCTTCTAGCGGATCAGCTTGGATCCGCTAGAAGCCGTGAGAATGCATCTTTACCGCTTAAGTCAACGGTCCATGTCAGAAAGAGAATGTGTGGTATGGATCGTGGTTATATACGCAATTGAGCATCTGACCGCAGTGCCCTCTCGTCTATAAGCGTTGAGCCAATGCATGCAAAGTTTAATGCGATTATATACGCGCATTGGACCGCAGCGCCCTCTCCTGTATAGACGTTGAGCGGCTACATGCAACGTTGGAGTGTAGCGTAGTGGTTAAGACGTCTGCCTCGTAAACAAGCGGTCCTGAGTTCTAACCTCGGTGCGGGCGTAAGTTTTTAGGGGCGAAGCTCCTTAGGGGCTAGCCATGTCCAGCCCGCCGTCCGGCGTGCTCCTGCTCGTGATTGAAAACGGCACCATCAGCACTACCTATGACCAAAATCAGTATCAAGAAAAAGAAGAAAAAAAAGAGTAGGGGTTCTGCAATGCCATTCCATCTGTCTTCTTTAAAAAAGAAAAAGAAGAAAACCACACATTCTCCTACTGACATGAATGAAAACGGCACCATCAGCACTACCTATGACCAAAATCATTATCATATCAACACCACCCGAGCTTCGCCTTAATCAACATCATTCACCACGTGGAGATGCGGTATTTTTTTAAAGTTGGCCGATCCCAGAGGCAGTGCGATCGATGTGAGCACGGACGCCGGACGGATGGACAAGGCTAGACCCTAAGGAGCTTCGCCCCTAAAAGAGGACAACCAGCATGAGTCAGCCTTCCTTGGCATTATTAGATAGTAAGGTCCTGATCTCTTGTTACAGTCGAGCCCGGTTATATGACACCCGCGCATTTCGAATTATTGTTTATAGAGTATAGACCACTTACAACGTAACCGCTTATAGTGCAGGACCGGGTATAATGCGGCTTTTTTAAACCACCGGTTCGCCTCCCATAGAACTCCATGTATTTACATACTGCTTAAAATGCAGGCGCGCGAAGGGAAATACTGGTTATAGTGCGGTTTTTGGAACAGCCCGCCGACCGCGCCGGCCGACCAGCGCAGCGAGCACGCTTCCGTGTGCGGCACTAGATAACGGCGCTAGCCGCAAGCGGCACTCGCGGGGCAAGGAGGTTGCTTGAAGAAGCGGGGAGAAGCGAAGAGAGAGGCTTCAGTTGCCATAGCAATGGAGGGACGCACGCACGTGTTGTTCACGTGCGTACGTCCCTTCGCTGCGTCGGAAAACAACTGCAACGACAGACCAATCGCAGGTCGAGGAGAAGTGTTCGCGCGCATTGCATGCCGGTCGCTGGCCGGCTGCTTCTATCCGCGAACATGGCATCAGTTGTGATTGTCGATGTAGACGGCGTGGTGGAAGCTCATCGTTCCGCGTAAAAGCGCTATCCTTAACTGTGAATTTTCATTGTGTGTCGCTCTGATAACCCAGCGCGTACTAGAAGGGAAGATCCACCTACTTGTGCTGCGATGTTGTGGCGGCACTCTCAAGACGGCAGAAACGCCCGTGTCGTCGTGCTTGTTTACTTCGACTACAGTGGTGCTTCCTAGGCATTTGTGTTTTCGAACATCGCCCGGATTTCTTATTTGGAGCATTTCATGCCTGTGCTAAAGTTGAAGGTATTACTGGCGCGTACCGTATAAAGGATGTGAATTTTCACGCATTTTCATCGCCGGAGAAAAGTGATTAGGGTTAGCAATCCTGAATGCTCGCAACGTCCGTCCGCAACCCGGGACGCCGTTAAAAGGCTGCGCCAGGCAAAAGTCGCTCATTTCTTTCAAAATGTGTGACACACTTGAGAGAGAAGTGAACTAGTCTGGTAAAATAAAGACTTTCCTCAAACTAAGCTCTATTTTTCATCTAACATAAAATAAATTCTTTTAGAAAGGTAAGTTGTCTGATGGCATGCATTTTGGCCTGAAAAATTGATGTTTTGGTTATAGCGCGGTACCGCTTATAGTGCGGATTTTCGCTACTCCCGCAACATACGTTATATGCACTTATAGTGCGGTCTACACTGTATCAAACAGTCCAAACAACCCCTTAAAAATCACAAGTCATAGTATAGGAGCGTTGTTTTTCTGTATCAAACTCCCATGGCGGGGACACTCGATATAGCGAACTAGGCACGGCCGCCCGTCGCTTCTCCCGCGGTCAGATTGCGCCCACGGCGAGCACATAGTTTGCGTTGCAAGGCTGGCAGACCGCCAAGCCAGCATACGCGCACGGAGATACCCAGCGAAAGAACATTTGTAAGAAAGAAAAAAGCAACCGTAAAAAAAAAAAAAGAAAGGTGGAGGATGGCAAAAGCAAGGGAAAGGGCACGCGCGCACATAGGGAGGGCAGGAAGTGCCCAAACGGTAGCGTGCGCTCTTTCTCCGAACACCGTTGTCGCTGCGCGACTTCTTAACCACAAAATAAACAAAGCCAAAAAAAAAAAAAGTGAAAGCCGTTTACAACTCCCTGTAACGCTGAATTAGAGCGCAGCTTTTGAGGAGGAGGAGGGAAGGGTACTCGGGGGGGGGGGGGGTCAAGTGACCTTGGGTGGGGGTCACGTGACGATGACGATGCCGTCATCAGTAACGATGACGATGCGGATAGCGATGACGTCATCAGTGACGTCACTGATGACGTCATCAGTGATAATGACGATGCGGATGCCGGTGACGTCATCAGTGATGATGACGATGCGGATGCCGGTGACGTCATCAGTGATGTCACTGATGACGTCATCAGCGATGATGACGATGACGATGCGGATGCCGGTGACATCATCAGTGATGATGACGATGCGGATGCCAGTGACGTCATCAATGACGTCACTGATGACGTCATCAGTGATGATGACAATGACGATGCGAATGCCGGTGACGTCATCAGTGATGATGACGATGACGATGCGGATGCCGGTGACGTCATCAGTGACGTCACTGATGACGTCATCAGTGATGATGACGCTGACGATGCGAATGCCGGTGACGTCATCAGTGACGTCACTGATGACGTCATCAAGGGTCACGTGACCCCGGGGGTCACGTGACTTGGGGAGCCACATGACTTTGGGTGTCACATGACCTTGGGGGTCACGTGACCCTGGGGGAGGGGTCACATGACCTTGGGGTGACCTTGGGAAGTCACGTGACCTTGCATGTCACGTGACCTTGGGGTCGCGTGACCCTTGGGGAGGGGTCACGTGACCTTGGGGTCACGTGACCTTGGGGGTCGAGTGACCTTGGGATGACGTTGGTTACGCCGACGGCGACGCCGCTCAAGCCGGGAACGGGCCCCTAAGAGCTGCGCTCTAAAAGTTTTTGTTAGGTCGAGTGTTTTGACAACAACTGTTGGCAGGGTGTCTAGCAACCGGTAAAACGAGGAATCGTCAGGGAAATTTGAATTACCGTGAATTGCCAGGGATATTGTCAAAGAGCGAGCCCAGTCAGGGAAAATTTGCCGTAAACGCCATCGAGTGCCTTGAGCAAAGACTTGCGGACTTGGGGGCAAGAAAATAGGCAATAAATTGCCTATTTTTCCGCTGACCCGATGTAGAGTGTGCTACCCAAGGCAAAGGGAACAGCCGACAAATCCAGTCCAAGCTTTGGATTGGATTTGATTGAATTGAGGGTGCAACGCTAGGCTAGGTTCAGTTAGAGCTACTAGATTTTGTAACAAATAGGAAAGCCGCAGACCACAATTCAATCGAAGCCGAAACTATGCGAAAGTGTTCATTTGACGGCCATGCTGCCATCGGGTTATTAACAAGGTGTGTGTTGTTGAGTGTCACGTTTTCGTCGTGTTTTTGGAAGTGGCCTCTTCGCTGACGGTGTCGACGGCAAGAAAGTGCTTGTTTAATCCGGACTGGACGAACCCGAATATCGATTAGGCGCGCGATGAGCACTGTGATCCTCACAGTGCTTAATGCTCAATGCCTTCTGTTGTAATGGTCTTATGTACTTAACCGCCTCTACAGTAGTCAGGGAATTTCACCTGAATTTGTCAGGGAAAACCTGGAAAAGTCAGGGAATTTAAAAATAATAATTTGCTTGACACCCTGGTTGAGCAATCACACTTTGAACGCCTTATCTTTGTTTACCTTTTTCTTTCTCTGTGTTGCTTTCCCAGTTTTTTTTTTATTTTTTTGCCTTTCTTTTTGCTGCCTGAATTTAGTGAGGTTTCTTTTTTCTTGCTTGCTTAACTTTATTCTATGGACCCAGTGTTCTTTCTTATGCTGCTCGCTTTTTCCGTTCTTGCATTTTTAAAAATTATTTTCATGTTTTGTAACTGCCGCTGGATTGCAAACACCATCGCCTAAATGCTGCGGTGTTTGTGATCTTTACCAACTAAGCTCTTTTGTATTTAGTGGCTCTTAGAGGCTCTATTTGGTAATGACCGATTAGTCGCAGCCTTCAGTATTAGCAGAGATGCGCGGAAATTTCAACGGGGCTTAAGTTAACATAATTTTCTATATCAAATTATTGATATATCGAATTATTTCACGATCCCCTTTGAATTCGATATATTCGGGTTTGACTGTATCATCTGTAGGCATTGTCTTCGAGGTCGTCCTAGAAGTCGTCCTTGAGGTCGTCCTCCTGGTGTTCTCGAGGTCATCCTTGAGGTCATTCTAGACTTCCTTGAGGTCGTCCTAGACGTTGTCCTCAAGGTCATCCTAGAAGTCATCCTTGAGGTCATCTGAGATGTCTATATCTAGGCATCGTCCTGGATGTCGTCCTTGAGGTGGTCCTAGATGTCTTTGAGGTTGTCCTAGAAGTTGTCCTTGAGGTCATCCTAGAAGTTGTCCTTGAGGTTATCTGAGAGTTTGACGTCTAGGCGTCGTCCTTGAGGTCGTCCTAAACGTCGTCCTCGAGGTAATACTAGAAGTCGTCCGAGAGGTTGTCCTAGGCGTCGTCTTCGAAGTTATCCTTGAGGTCGTCCTTGATGTCGTCCTCGAGGTCGTCCTTGATGTCATCCTCGAGGTCATCCTAGAAGTCATCCAAGAGGTCCTTGAGGTTGTCCTTGAGGTTGTCCTAGAAGTTGTCTTCGAGGTCATCCCAGAAGTCGTCCTTGAGGTCATCTGAGAAGTCGACGTCTAGGCGCCGTCATAGATGTCATCCTAGAAGTCGTTCATAGGTTGTCGTAGAAGTTGTTCGCGAGGTCATCGTAAAAGTCGTCCTTGAGGTCATCTGACAGGTCGACGTCTAGGCATCGTCCTAGATGTCGTCCTTGAGGTTGTCCTAGACGTCGTCCTCAAGGCCATCCTAGAAGTCGTCCTTGAGGTCGTTCAAGAGGTTGTCCAAGGCATCGTCCTTGAAATCATCCTTGTGGTCGTCCTCGAGGTCAACCTACAAGTTGTCCTTGAGGTCATCCTAGACGTCGTCTTTTAGGCGTCGTCCTCAAGGTTGTCCAAGAAGTCGTCCATGAGGTCGTCCTTGAGATTGTCCTAGACGTTGTCCTCTAGGCGTCGTCCTCGAAGTCGTCCTAGAGTACGACGGTCCTCGAGGTTGTCCTAGCGGTCGTCCTCGAGGTCTTCCTAGACATCATCCTCTAGGCACCGTCCTAGACATCGTAAAGATAACAGCTTCGCTGATCCTCCATCTTCACGTGAACTGGAGGGGCTCTACAATCTTTTTTTTGTTATACTAAAAATCTAAAGAATAAAACGCAGAAGACAAGCACAGGACGACCACATCAGTGATGTGATTATTGCGCCAAACTGCGCCAAGGGACTAACCCTGCTACATCCTGGTACATTTTGCCAAAATATGGGTAATCTGCGCCAAGCCTGCGCCAAAGGAGGTCGCTTTTTGAAACCGAAACTAAACAGAGTACCATAATTGAGCACGTGTGAGCTAGGCGGCGCAAGCGGCCGCCCGACACGAAGTACCCTGCATCAATGGTCCATTCAGTCTTGCATGTTTTTACCGCCGTCTCTCGTTTCGCGCTCTTGTCGTCTCATAAGTCTGGTCTTGCGTCTTTTTAAAACTTTTTCAACGATAGACGCGGGCATGTGTGGATGCTCCGACGGTAGCGTACCGGGTACCAGGTCAGCCATGCCGTCATACTGTGAAACGAAACCGCGTTTTTGCGCGGCAGGAGTTACTTTGCGAGCTGAAGCACTCGCTCCTGAACACAACGGCCGTTGGAAAACTATATTTGGTCTCTGTCTGCCAGTCACCGTGGTCGCGCAACGTTGGGCGTTGCCGTCCCCACGTCATTGCAGATGTGGCGCTTTCTAAACTGAAATGTAAGGACTGCCGCATGCTCATCAACATTCCTTTTCTTTTTTAAATCATACGCTACTACAAGAATCCCTAGAACTTTAAACTTAAAGGCTGCTGTGTCAAATTATTGATTACCTAGGTTTCTCTCTGTAGGTTTTTTTTTCGAGAGGGACCCCCAGTACGTGAAAAATCTCCTGCGGAAGAAAGTGGGTGAAGAAAAGTGAGCTAAAACAAAGAAGGCAAAGTATGCACGCTGAACCCGCACAGTACGCTTGTTTGTCTCGAGTTCAGTCGTTGCACGAAGCACTCTAAAACTTTTTGACCTTGGCTCACGATGTCTTGCATCAATGCACTCAGGTTCTGTTTTTTGTGTGTGTTTAGCATGTGCAGAGCGCGACACTGTTAGCGCAAACAAGCGATCAACAGTTTTCTGTGTTTTTCTCTTAGAACCGAAAGGTTATCATCAAAGATATCTTTGTTACAGAAAGAGCTCATTTAGGGCTCTAATATATAAGGCGTAAAGTTGTGTGCCCACGAATACTCTTTCCTAATAAAATCAGAAAAGGTACTGATGTCGTGTTTGCGCTAACAGTGTTGCGATGTGTACCTTGTTTGCCCGCCTGGCAAGCACGTGCCGCTGGACTTTTTTGTTGTAGGCTGGACAGTTACATTTTGCATACAGTTTTGGGAACCAGTTGGCAGTGGAGCGGAGTGGCATGGTTATTTATTTTTATTTACTTATTTATTTCGGGTTACCCCGCAGCGCCCGAAGGCATTATTGCAGGTGGGGGGGAGGTACATAGTTGTGAGGGTAGAAATACACACGTGCATATGTACCAAAAAAGACAAGAAAAAACGCAAACCCACAGGAAAACACACTCAATCAAAAGCAAGCCCAGAATCTGATAAAAGAAACATCGGTGACTCGCATTCCATGTATGTGCCAGATAAAAGAATGAACTGAGGAAAATATGTGCTAACAGCGAAATTAAGTAACTCACTTGGCGCATGACACACACACAAAAAAAAACAAAAAAAAACAAACACAGATGTAGTTTTATCAACTTCGTTCAAAGAATAATAAAGTAATTGAAGTAGGAACAAATAAACATACAACAGTATTGCGCCCAGTAATCACTCGAAATTCACATCGCGAGGATCAAAACATTTTCCTAGTCATGTTAGTCTGGCCAGCTGTCACGTGACAGTCTGTCAAAGAAAAGTGAGTTTGACAAGGTAGAAACGGTGTCATTTGGCAGGGCGTTCCACTCTTTAATAGTGTTGGGAAATCGATCGAACAGCCATCTCCACTCACATGATGAAGCATGTGCAACTGCAAGCCTGCCGAAGTTGCCCTCATGTGCATGCAAATATGATTGCACGACAAAGGCACCAGCCGGGACGCTTGCAATCCATTCTTTTACGTTTGCTTACTTTTGAAGAAAATCTGGCACGTCGGCAACCAGTGAAACGGCGGCAAGCAGTTTTTCGGAATCGCTCGGCAACGCCTACAGCACTGTACACTTATGGGATGTCTCAATGTCTCCTTGGAGACATTGAAAGTTGACATTCATTACTAGCCGAAGGCAAAGCGAAACTTACAGCAGCCTTGCAGAAAGTTTCGAAAAGCGAAAAGAAAAGCACCTGCTAAGACTCGTAATGCACCTTTGTCTTGTGTACAATTTGGCATTGCTCTGCAGTAGTTACGTGTTTCATCAGTAGGAGACTGCTTCCATTTATCATATTATATAACTAATCAACCTACTGCTGTGATATTTACTACTAAGCTGGTCATTTTCAAATAAATTTTAATATCTGCAGTTTGGTTCTTACTAATCTATAGCGGGTACTTATTTATGTATAATTTAACTGAAGCACTGCAAAATGTGTCATGTCATTGGCACTTCAGTTACGCGTTGAAAGACTCCCAGGTGGTCTAGCTTGATCATAATTTGTTTATTGCGGCGAGCAAAGTGCCTTTCGTTTGCCCAGGACATAAAACAAATATTATTTTTATTTTTCTATGAATATCTGCTCCAAAAGCCTCTTTTGCTGCTCCGAAACACTGTTTTGGCTGCTCCAAAAGCCACTTTTGCTACTCCAAAACACTCTTTTGGCTGCTCCAAAGGCCACTTTTGCTGCTCCAAAACACTGTTTTGGCTGCTCCAAAGGCCACTTTGCTGCTCCAAAACACACTTTTGCCTGCTTCAAAAGCCAGTTTTGCTGCTCCAAAGCACTGTTTTGGCTGCTCCAAAGGCCACTTTTGCTGCTCCAAAACACTGTTTTGGCTGCTCCAAAGGCCACTTTGCTGCTCCAAAACACACTTTTGCCTGCTTCAAAAGCCAGTTTTGCTGCTCCAAAGCACTGTTTTGGCTGCTCCAAAGGCCACTTTTGCTGCTCCAAAACACTGTTTTGGCTGCTCCAAAGGCCACTTTGCTGCTCCAAAACACACTTTTGCCTGCTTCAAAAGCCAGTTTTGCTGCTCCAAAGCACTGTTTTGGCTGCTCCAAAGGCCACTTTTGCTGCTCCAAAACACTGTTTTGGCTGCTCCAAAGGTGCTCCAAAACGGGTTAGGCCAATCACATCACTGCCACATTCTTTCATTTAGCACCAAGGTTTAGGCAGGGAAATTGCACCCTGAACGAGATCCCAACAAAGATAGGGTGGGGAAAGGAAAAATGGGAAGGGTCAGGAGGAAACCACAAGGCACAACTGCAGTGATGGTTTTTTCACAGGGAGTTGCGATATTTTTCAAGTTCAGGCCTGATGAATTCTATTTCCAGTCTTAAAGGGACCATGAAATGACCTTTTTACTTTTTCCAGATAACTTTTACATTAAACCGTCAATGTTCACTGAATGCCGAACAGGCATCCGTTTTCGTCTCGGTTTATTAACTTTTACACAAAAAATTATTGAAATATCGACTTTTTCATTCTCTCCAACTGACCGCAAAAGAAGCCGTGACGTAAACCGTTTCCGGAACCGGAAGTTCTCTCGGCAGTAGGAGAATGGGAGTGTTAGCGGCAACGAGTTGGGGTGCGCCGGTAGGTTTTACTGCGCTGATGTCACCGACGTATTTCCTGAATCGGCGCCTCTGATCGCCGCGTCGCAGCTGAGCGAAATTCAATGAGATATGTTGCGCTACAGCGACAGCATGGGACTAGTCCCATACGCCGGTATGCCTGTTGGGAAGTGCAGCGAGTCTTGTCACCACCCCGTCATTGTTGGCAGAAGGGCCGGCCCGTGTCAGGCCTGTTTACACTCGGAGCGGACGCGCGCGCTTGATGGAAGTCTTGTATTCGCGCTGTTGGTAAGCGCTTCGGGACCGTTCTTTTACGATTGCAACTCGATACTGACGCGACACTCGGCAAAGAAAGGTTGGACCGGGGTCGACAGTGACGTGCAGTCTGTCAGAATAAAAATGGCATACCAATAACAAAGTGTACATACCGTGTTACGAAGGCAATCCATACGGCGTTTATTTCAGCTCTATATCACACAAAACAAGAAGATAGAATCGACGAGAGTCCCTTTTCGACGAGTGTTCGTCAACACTGCCTCGGAAAACAAGGGGAAGAGATTGACCTCCTCACCTCTTAATCTAGAATTGAGGTCAGTGATCAAACTATAATACGGAAAGGGTCCACAAGGGTCGCGCGGGCATATTCCATTTAGCACGCCAGCCGGTCGTAGGCAGACGGTCTTGCGACGAAGCAACGCAGCGCCGAGTCGGAATGCCTGCTAGGCCTATACGCTTCGTCGGAGTCGGTGAATCCAGCGTTCTTGTTCGTCGTGGTCTGTTTTAAGTACTGTTTTCTTGCTGCTTGAAGTCGGCACGCGCGGGAAGAACACGTAGAAAAATAAACGTTCAGTCAGTCAGAGTTTTGAGAGGAAGGGAAACAAAGAAAATAAATGTTCGTCGGTCGCCGTCACTCAAGTAACTGGCGGCCCTGCCCTACTGCGCACGCGCAGTAGTTGCTTCGTTTACCACACGATAGATGGCGCTTGGCTCTCAGCATTATCAAATTTGGCAATTTTCGCCACACATCTCTAATTATGCTACAAAATGTGGATCTGAATATTATTTAACAAAACTTTTAGGAAACATTCGCCGGCTATTTATTGTTTACGATCGCAGTGCTGGTGAGGTAGGCTCTTACCCAATAGGCGATGTGGATTCGGCTGACGTGCACCGATTCTGCGTATGCATCGTAGTGAACAGGCAAGGAAGGAAGGCGCAAAAGAGTCCAGTTTTCTTTTAAAAGTTCTATAGCAAATAATTTTTTTGGGCTCCCTATTTTTGTGTTTTTGTGTTTCTTTTCACACCTTTTACGACGTGCGGTGGATGAAACTCGATTTTAAAATCATTTCATGGTCCCTTTAATAAGAAAGCCAATGAAACATTTTTTTTCTGTGTTCTCGATAAGGAAGGTTTCGATGATCTCACGTCCGTAGCGATTGCGGTGTTCCCCCTTTGTCTTGGTTCCCGGGAACTCAGGTGTGCATCCAATGCATTCGTCGGCGTGAACTGCGAGCTTTGTTTTGCTCTTGAAACGCAAGGGTATGTGCTCGATCGTGTGAGGTGAATTCGTCAAACTCATTTGAAGCCGAGCGTGTTCTTCAGGTGGCACGCTACAGAAATGTCATTAAAGGCCAAGTGCACTCGTTGAAGTGCACTAAATTAGCCCGTCTGACAGGGGTATAGAAAGCACAATGAAAGCTCAGGGTCGTCACACTTCTAAATCGACGGCGTTCAACTCTGCCGTTACTGTTTACTCTGCGGCGAAAGCAGATAGTGTGAGTTGTACCTCATGCTCAGTTTTGGCTTGTGCACTGGTTTTGGGGCCTGCTCCGTGAAGTCGGGCAGTCGCAATCTGATTCTTCTCCCCATCAAGAGTTCACATGGCAATCGGCCATCTACCACGGTGAACACCTGTAGTTCAGAAGGCCTAGTTTGTAGTCTTCCTGTGCATGGGTGGACTTTTTCATGATCCTTTTAACGACTTGTATGCCTTTCTCGGCTAGTCCGTTGAGCGCGGGAAGTGTGGGCTTGAAGTGACGTGCGAAAGTCTTAAATGCATTAGAACCGAACTTGGGTCTGTTGTCGGTACGCACCTCCATCGGTAGTCCATGCCTTGCAAAGATCGCTGATAACACTTTGACCACTGCATCTGTTGTGGTGGCTGTGAGCTGCTCGACCTCCAGAAAGTTAGAGAATGCATCGAAAGTGACTACCGTATTTACCCGAAAATAGGTCGACCACGAAAATAGGTCGACCCCTATTTATTGAGCCCACCGAGAATAAAAAAAAAATAATTCAAATATAGGTCGACCTTTCTTTTTTTTTTTTTTAAGGAACAGGGGAAAGTTAGGGCAAAAGAAACAAACCTTTACTTACAGCACTCTCAGCTAAATCACAGGGTGATGTCAAAAACTTATTCATCGTCAGAACGTCCGGACCTATCGTCGTCCGAAGCTTCGTCAGCTTGGTAGACATCCTCGCAAATTGGCAACAATACCTCACTGACACCGTTGTAAAATGACGACAAGAAGAAACGAAAGAAGGTGGAGACGGGCGAGCGACGAAAGAAAAAATACAAAGACATGAGCAACGCTGCGAGCCCCGTCAGCAACACGCAACCCGCCGAAGAAAAACAAACTAAAGTACCTCCAAATTTTTTTTTTTTTTTGCGCGTTTGCGAGGGAGAGGGGAATGGAGCGCATAGGAGGGCAAAGTGCATGGCGCATCGCGTTCCTCTCCCTCCCCTTCCCCCTTGCCCAGCGAGGGGAACGCTACAGGCGTGATGGCGAAACCCGACGCCGGAGGAATGTGCACGAGAGCCGTAGCCGGCGGCCACGGGCTGTCGGCTGCTGCTGTTCGGTTGTTTTTGTGCATCAAAAGCTTTTTGAAAGAAGCCGCGCGGCTCTACCGCGACGCCGGCTAGGTGATTGACAACTCCATACCCTCGGTAGGGTTTCAAATTTTGGTCGCGAATTAGGTCGAAATTCTTTGGTCACGATTATAGGTCGACCCTTAATTTTTGACAAGATTTCCGAAAAAAAAAAGGTCGACCTATATTCGAATAAATACGGTAGGTATGTGTGTCCACCACACTTAAACCAGTCCACACCATTGCGCACCTATGAGCGGCACTGCTCTCTACAGTGGTTCAGCTGGTGCGCATAGTGCTTGCATGTTGAACAGTTGTTGGCCATTTGTTCAATGTCCGATGGCATTCCAGGCCAGAACATTAAAAGGCGCTCTTTTGATTTGCATTTGTTGGTTCCCAAACGACCGTCATGCAACCGTGTAAGCGTCTCCCTTCTGAGCCTCTTTGGAATAACCACCTCGAGTCCCTTAAGAAGCACTCCTAGAACGACTAAAATTTCTTCAGCACACGACCTGTATGGGCATGACTGAGGCAGTGGCCGGCGTTTGTGAAGGCAGCTGATTACCTCTGCCAAAGCAGTGTCCTTGGCTGATGCAGCTGCGAGCTTGCTCATTGTGGTATTGCTCACCAGGTTTAACAGTGTTGCGACTGCATGGGCATCATGTTCCTCAGGTGTGTGTCCCTTGGAGCACGCGATAATGCGTCTGCAAGTGTTAGCTGAATTGAAACTTGTATAGTCATACCATGAAACCTACTCTGACTTTGTTTCAGCTTGAGTCCAGATGCAGCCGAAGCAAAACAGTGCCAAAAGCGCATGTCACTTTCTTGTACATGATAGAACACATACAGAAACATGACAAACACTATGAGCCTTTGACGCTGTCCGATTGGTCCTACCTAGACTTTAAGAAGACTTTCTTTTATCTATTCTTATCAAAGAGGAACCCTCGATCATTATCATAAATTAAGTCATTTAGAGATGCAATCACTTTTTCATTCTCAAATGATGTGCTAACAGATGTTGTCATCTGCCCCAAAAGTGTCAGTGGCTGCTTGAAACCAATATTTTGCCTGCTATAGAACATGTTACGAAAGGTCAAATTCTGCTTTCATCGCGGCTGTCGGTTCCATGGTGATCAAAAGCAGCTAAAAATACGAGGACAAAAGAGAAACTTATATGACAGGACAGGCACTGTCCTGTCCTTTGTGCTTTTTTTCATCACAGTGTACAACAACTAGCTCGACTCTCAACTTTGTACTTGGTCTGCACTGAGGTCACATAACTACTTCTGACCACCATGTAGGGATTTTGAGTGACGGGTTTTGTGATCTGGGAGGGGCGACATCTGGACAAATCTGGGAGATGCAAAAGAGAATGAGGGGGGAGCTCCTCCTTCACCTCCTCTCTGGTGGCTATCGGAGCGCTCTTTGGATGACGTCACGTGCAAGCCAGGTATTACAGGTTACCTTTTACTCTGTCCTCGTCTTTGCGCTGTTTTTATTATGTGGATATCATACATCAGAAGAGCGGGGAAAGTCTGTACGCAGACACGTGCGGGTTCGCTTAGAAAAGTTCACAGCAAAACGACTCCAAGAGCGTAAAAAATATGTTTACACCTGTACTTTTGTGCGTTGCACTCATACGTGGGTGTAAACGTCCAGTAAAGTGCCACCCCCTTGCAAACAGGGTTCTGGGTAATGAGCAAGGTGTTAACTACTTTTGCAGGAGCCACACCAGAGGGAGGAGCACAGCCAGCAACAACGGAGCTCTCTCGGTGAAATGGTTGTCCCAAGTGAGACGCTTTCCCAGAAATGGAATTTATGGCACTAGCGTCTAGATTGTCGCACCAAGGTAGAAGGCATCACAATGTGTTTACCCCCGCCAAAACCCGAACCAAATATATTGTGCAGCTTGTCGCCTCCACAAGTTTCCACTGACCCAGTACACAATTGGGGATGTGCGAAACGTGCGGCCATCTCGGTAGCTGATTCTGTATTTTGAGGCGAGGCTGCTCTGCCATGATTATCGTGCAGCAACTTTTTTGTTTTAGAACCTGCGATCATCCAGCATTGACCGTCTTATTTCTCAAGAGTAAACCAAATATGCCTCTCGGTTTATTGACACTCGTAGGTCTGTTGACGTATACCATAATATGCCGAGTCATTGCCCACCCCCCTGCCGCCTGAAATTCCTAAAAAAGGGGTGGGCCATGTCTCCATACGTGAGAATGAAAAGTAAAAAAAAAACGCCCCTTCTTCTGCGCGAATCTAGCGCAGCTGCACAGGAGATACATTAAACTCAAAACTCTAATTAGTTTCATTGTTTCATGCAAAATATGCTCATGAAAGAATGTTTTAGTATCGCGAAGTCTGTTGCTTGCATACGTGTGATGAACACTGCCGATTGGCATACAGCGTGAACAAAACACGTTTCTAACATTGCAATGTTCTCCTCGTTAGTAAAAAAATAAAATAAGTCCACAATAGACTAGGAAACCCAACCAGGCGCTACGAGCGAGCGGGCAGACGAAAGAAGTGACGAAGGGCGATGGTGGGGAAGTTGGCGATCGCCTTGGCAAATACTTTGGCGTCGCACCAAGTTGGGCGCCTTGTCACTCGCAAACTCTTGCGCAACTTTCTTGTTTGGTGCATACATGCGTGCGTTCGTGCACGGTGTGCTATCAACGCGGGTTAAGGCGGCGTTTCTGTGTGAAGTGGACGGCACCACAAACACGGAGCTCGAAATGGGACACTCTACAACTGTCTGTGTGCTGCGTCCCCGGAAATCTTTCTTCACCCGTTGGCTTTGTCTTAAACATTTGAAAACTGGGGTCGCAACGTGCTGAGAGAAGGAGCGGGTTTGCGGCGACCTTACATCAGCGGAGACAGACACTGCAGTTTCATTCCAGGATATGGGGCGTTCGTTTACCTTGCAATCCCCGAATGTGTGTGTTGTGTTATCTTTCCGACTTTTCTTTTTGTTTTTGTTTGGGCAGATTTTTTGTAAGCAAAACAAAGTTTCATACTGTTGTCTATATTGTTTTCGCATGGATGCACTACGACTTTGGGGTCACTCGCGGAGGAAATGCATAAACAAAGAGAAAAGTCTTTCTTTCCTTCGTTTTACTTAGTCACGGACGTCCTCCAACTGTAAGGTTTGCGGCTGCATCATTCAGGTAGGATCAATGTTTGCGGATCGTGGAGTCTTGATTGGGGTATTAGTAGGGGTGGGCGATGACTCTGTGTTTGTTTTGGAAATCCATATTGCCTCGAAAAGTGGGATGGGCGATGACTGAGGATGTTACAGCAGGTCTATAGGCATATTGGTGTATCTGTGTAGTGGTACGGTCGGCATATTGGTGTATCGGCGTATCTGTCTATCGGCATTTTGGTGTATCGGCGTATCTGTCTATCAGCATATGGGTCTTCTAGTGTCGTCGGACACTAGAAGGGCACGCATCTATGCCACGTGGCACAAAAGGAAAAGGACCTGAAAGGCCAGGCTTGTCATGTCGGAAGTCAAGATGGGACTGGGCCGGGGACCCATTGATGGAGCTCACGAGTTGTAATAATAAAAGGGAATCATCTGTCTTGGAGTGACCAGTGCATCAGGACGCCTCAAACGAGGCAAAGACAGCACAAAATCTGGCGACGGGGAATTCAACGATTTTAGCCCTGTGCAAGACCTGCAGAAGCCCACAGCGCTACACCGAAGAGGCCACCCCAGAGGTCAGAGAGACCCGCTTCCCATTGTTGCAGATCACCGCAGCGCTTTGACACTTGCCTTCTTTGCGCCTTCCCTCTTGCTTTTAGGGGCGAAGCTCCTTAGGGACTAGCCATATCCGTATGTCCGTCCGCCGTCCGGCGTGCCCCTGCTCGTGAGTTCAGCAGCGAGAGCAAGAAAAAAAAATGGAAAGAAAAAGATGAAAAAAAATTATAAAAAAAGAAAAAGAAGAAAAAAAAGTAGAGGGTTCTGAAATGCCATCCCATCTGTTTTCTTAAAAAAAGAAAAAGAAGAATACCACACATTTTCCTACTGACGTGAATGAAGACGGCACCATCAGCACTACCTATGACCAAAATCAGTATCATCAGCACCACCCGAGCTTCACCCCAATCAACATCATTCACCACGTGGAGATGCGGTAATTTTTTTCCTCTTCCCCTCACCTGGCTTTCACATTAACCCATTCGCTTTCAAAGCCGGCAATTCGCCGGCCGCTTCCGCCAAGGCCAAAGTGCAAGAACTTGGTGAATCGCCGTCCTCCGGAAAACACATTGTTTTTAAAAAGCCCCAGTAGATGGTGCTTTCCTGTACACTGGTATCTGGTTGTTTTGTTTAGCCTCTTTTTCACACCAGATGGACATAGTTGTCCACTATTTTTGAGCTTCGGTTGTTTATGAAAAGAAAACAAAGTTTGCAGTTTCGTTTTCTCTGTCGATTCGTTCGCTGCATCAGAAACGTGGCGTCGCGAAAGAAGAAGATGCTCACATGTGAGGAAATTCCCGAGCTGGTGTGGGAAAGTGATTACGAAAGTGACCGTGGTGACGATCCAGAAGCTATATCGGACCAAGCAAGTAGTGACGATGAGAGTTACGGTGAGAGCTGCAGGATTGTGAGGGCGATGTGTGTGGCAATCCACATGTCTGTCTGCTTCAAGACCTTCCACACCTGCAAGGTACTCGGAGTGCATTGCTTCCGGAAGACATTCCCGAACAAAATAAAGTAAAAAGTGTTCACCTGCAAGTCATATACAGTATAGACCACTTACAACGTAACCGCTTATAGTGCAGGACCGGGTATAACGCGGCTTTTTTAAACCACCGGTTTGCCTCCCATAGAACTCCATGTAATTACATACCGCTTAAAATGCAGGCGCGCGAAGGGAAATACCGGTTATAGTGCGGTTTTCGGAACAGCCTGGCGACCGCGCCGACTGACCGACGCAGAGAGCACGCTTCCCTGTGCGACACTAGATAACGGCGCGAGCCGCAACAACACGCAGCACTCGCGGGGCAAGGAGGGTGCTCGAAGAAGCGGTGAAAAACAAAGAGAGAGGCTTCAGTTGCCATAGCGACAGAGGGACGCACGCACGTGTCGTTCACGTGCGTGCGTCCCTCCGCAACCGCAACGACAGGCCAATCGCAGGTCGAGGAGAAGTGTTCGCGCGCGTTGCATGCCGGTCCCGGCCCGGCTACTTCTATCCGCAAACATGGCGTCGGTTGTGATCGTCGGCATGGACGGTGTGGTTCGTTCCGCGTAAATCGTTCCGCGTAAAAGCGCTATCCTTGACTGAATTTTCGCTGTGTGTCGCTATGATAACCCAGCACGTACTAGAAGGGAAGATCCACCTACTCGTGCGGCGATGTCGTGGCGGCACTCTCAAGACGGCAGAAACGCCCGTGTCGTCGTGTTCGTTTACTTCGACAACAGTGGTGACTTCTGCATTTGTGTTTTCGAACATCGCCCGGATTTCTTATTTGGAGCATTTCATGCCTGTGCTAAATTTGAAGGTATTACTGGCGCGTACCGTATAAAGGATGCGAATTTTCACGCGTTTTCATCACCGCAGAAAAGTGATTAGGGTTAGCAATCCTGAACGCTAGCAACGTCCGTCCGCAACCTGCGACGCCGTTAAAGGCTGCGCCAGGCAAAAGTCGCTCATTTCTTTCGAAATGTGTGATACACTTGAGAGAGAATTAGTGTACTAGTCTGGTGAAATAAAGACTTTCCTAAAACTAAGCTTTATTTTTCATCTAATATAAAATAAATTTGTTTTACAAAGGTAAGTTGTCTCATGGCATGTATTTTGGCCTGAAAAGTTGATGTTTTGGTTATAACGCGGTACCGCTTATAGTGCGGATTTTCGCGACTCCCGCGACATACGTTATATGCGGTCTACACTGTAGCAGAAGTTATAGAGCTTTCTTTACGACACCACACGCGGCAGTCCGCGTGGTGGAAAAGTTGCGGGGTGCAGCTTGCGGGAACGGGCGTCGATGCCGCAGAAGCGAAAGGGTTAGGTGCAAGCTGCACAGGAATAAACATGTTTGGTTGCCAGTTGCTATTGTCATGTTTTCCGTAGCGTCGTAACAGTGGTGACGACAATGGGATAGTGTCTTTCGCTGCTCAGTCCCAGCAAACGTGGCCAGCTAGCTATTCAAGTCTGCCGCAGCTCGACGAAGCTGTTGACAAGTGGCCCGCCCATTAGATCCGACTGGAGGCATTCTTTGCAGGTGACGGATGTGAAAAAGGAACTTGCCTCGCTCGTCGCGGCGCTGAGCACCAACACTGTGGACGTCATCAGCAAACGGTGTGCACGAGCAAAGGTGAATGAACTTCCGTACAGTGAAGTGGTCGACCTTCTACATCAACACTCTTGGCCAAAACTGAATGAAACGGCTCTGTCGTACAAGTTGCTTTCATACAACCAGCTGTCGGGTGAACTGGTGAGAGACTTGGTTGTGGCCATCCGACAAATAGCAGACACGTGCAACTTCGGGGACGCACTGGACCTGATGCTGAGAGAATGGATAGTCTGCGGCCTCCAAAATTCAACTGTGCGCTGGCAACTTCTGGCCAAGCCGTTCTTGGCGAGAACCGAAGCAGGGGAAATCGCCGTACCAGCAGAGATAGCGGAAGAAAATGTTGAGGAAAAGCAACGCTCCACGGTAGAGGATGGGGCACGCACGCTGTGGGGAACAGGACGGAAATAACTCCAGATGTGGCAGTGGTGTACACCAGCCAGACGCGTGCCGGTTCCGATCAGCTCAATGCTACAACTGCCGCCAGCGAGGTCATATCGCTGAGGCCTGTTTCCGTCGCACCGACAGACCAGTCGGTGCGACGGAAACGAGGCCACCCCAACAGCACCTGGCACCGCAGAGTGAGCAAGACTAGAATACCAACACCGAAGGCTCATTCATGTTGGGGGTGTCGATTGAACATGTCGGGCACATGGATGCCACTCAGCCTATTGTGCATAGTTTGGACTGGGGGAGTGTGTCTGTCAACGTTCAACTACTAAATACGGAGTTTCCAATGTCGGTCATAACGTGGCCTACCTACATGCAGCACAAGGCTGCGTGGCTGAGCCTCCATGATTCTCCTCTGAAGTTGACTTGTTTCCTCAGAAAGCGTGCTTGGGCAGCTGAAGCCCAAGGTGCTTTTGGGAGACCAAGGCCACCTTGGCTGCTCTGGCCCCAACCTGTGTGGACGCGACCTCATCCCTGGATTCAACCTGCTGGAGATGTTAAGCGTAGCCACACAAGCTGTTACGTGTAGATGGGAGAGCGTGCATATAGACTATGCGTATCGCAATCAGCAATGGTTTCTTGTGCTGGTGGATGCCCATTCTAAATGGATTGGATTGTTTGTGATGAACAGTACCAGTAGTGAGAAGACCGTGGAAAAACTGTGCACTCTGTTTGCGGCATATGGGCTACCAGAAGAGGTTGTAACCGATAACAGACCTCATTTCACTTCAACAGATTTTGAACTGTTTTACAGCGGAGCTGTTAAGGGCTAGTTTCCCCAATTTCGTGTCCGTCATCAAGTAAATGTCAGCACAAAACTCTGGACAGCTGCCGCTATCTGTGAGTGACGACAGCAACCAGACAACCGGCTTGCTGGTTGTCTGTTTGCCGCCGTCGTTCATAAATAGTAGCAACCTTTCCAGGCCTTTCCACTCTGGTTTTGGCCAGAGTGGAAAGGCTGAATTCCTCTAGGCGCCGTTCTAGAAGTTGTCTTTGAGGTCGTCCTAGATGTCGTCCTCTAGGCGTCCCTGAGGTCGTCCAAGAAGTCCTTCAGGTCGTCCCACCATAGTGCAGCTTCGCTGGTGTTCCTTCTTCACCAGAGTGAAAAGGCTGAAAGTTTTAATGCGAAAGCATTAACGGTTCCATGGAGCGAGCCGACGTCATCAGTTTGAAGCGCGAAAACGGCACCTAGTTTCTCTGGTCCCAAAGGTGCCACTGGCCGCGCTGGCACGCGGCGACGAGGCTCCCATTGTCCGCTGCGCACGTCAGTTTCAATGACCGCCGCCAGATGGCGCTGCGTGTCCGTGCCGCAAGCGTGCTGATAAAACTAACCGCTGCTACCCTATGCCACTACGGGCCCCACGCCGGTTAAAATGGACACGTCGGCCCACACTTGGAGGCTTCTGCTCGTCTCGCTGCTGACCAACATGCTGTCGCCTCCATCATCCAGATCGTCAACGGTGCTTCTGCTCGTCTCGTCGCCGACGAACATGGCGCCACCTCTAGCATCCGCATCGTCGCCGGTGTTTCTGCCACAACTCGAAAACTTACTCGGGCCACAAAACTCCTCAGGTCACTCCATGACGTTCCATTCCTGCTTTCGCATTCACAACTCTAAGAAGTGCTTTGTTGTCTTTTATTTAAGTAGGAATGGCGTCCTACACAGCAAGTCTGTGCTTTACCATCCTGCCTCCAATGGCAGTGCGGAACGCTGCGTGCAAACTGTGAAAAAAGCTTTGGTGCGGCCATGCGAAGTCTCTGCAGCATCGTGTCGATCAGTTCCTATTTAGTAATGGGAACACACCCACCAGGACAACAGATGAAACACCGGCCCAGCTGTTCCTGTCCTGGAGGCCCTGAACAAGACTGTGTCTGCTACACTCCGACATCGAGCCACGAATGAAAAAGAGACTCCAGCTAGCCAAAGGATGCGCGGACCGAGGGGCCTGGAGAGTTCTCTGAAGGTGACCAAGTTATGGTGAATGGCCTAAGGGCCAGAGATTCCAAATGGCGTACGGGCACAGTAAACAAGCGTGTGAGCCGAGCTGTGTATGTGGTTCGTGTACATTCATGCTGACAACCTGCCGCTGATATCATGTCAGACTGACCTGAGGGCACCTAACCGACTGAGCCGCTTCCGGACATCAAGACTGGTACGGCTACAACTGAAAATGAATCACCTGACGACCGTGACCCGGCACAAGCAGA
Source organism: Ixodes scapularis (assembly GCF_016920785.2). Lineage (NCBI taxonomy): Eukaryota > Metazoa > Arthropoda > Arachnida > Ixodida > Ixodidae > Ixodes > Ixodes scapularis. Next base: position 160,829,792 of record NW_024609868.1, on the reverse strand, counting down.
GCACGGAGACCCAGACCCCAGCCTGCCAGTGCTGTGACAGTTGGTTACAATGCCCCACCTTTAGACAACGGGGCCTCCAGACCAGAAGCTCCGCCGGCTTCTCCGCTCTTGCCTCGGCGCACCACACGGATAAGCCGACTTCCGGAGCGTTACAAGCCTTAGACTCCACAAACATTCTAGAGGGCAAGGAATGTTGTGTCATTGTGTCCGCATCGAGTGCCATGTGTTCGTTAACTGTGACGTCACTCTTTCCTGTAGATAGCGCAGCTGCTATCAGTATGAGAGCACCTGCCAGTGTGCCTACGGGCTTGTTGTATTCTTGGCTTCATCGAATAAACATGCAAGCCGCGTGAGACTGAAATTTTCCCTTGAGGCTAAAACAGGTCTTTTTAGCCTAAACTCAGAGCTCAAACATTGCATGTTCTTGCTATTAACACATGGTGAAGCCACCACATACATTACCGATAAGATCATAAATGCCGAATTTCGCTCAACCCAATCAGATGCCAAAAAATGTAAGCCATGGTGGAATATACAGTCAAACCCATTTATAACAAATGCGATAGTTTCGCGAAAATTGATGGTTTAATCAGTAGTTGGTTATATCTGAACTTACCTTTAACACATGTTATAAATGAAGCTGGTATTGGTAGTTTAACTCTACCAGCTCTTTATTTAAAGAAACTGTTTGTACGACTCTAACGCGCCCCCAATCCTAACGCGCACGCAGATTTAGCTTCCAGATAATCAAAAAGTAAATTGCTGCCGATCCTACCGTGCAGGTAAAATAATGAAGATTTACCACATACCTCATAGAGCATATTTTATGAAACTAACGCCAACACAAAAATAAATGCCGTGTCGGACGATGGTTCTTCGCTGTCCACACAAGTAATTAACTTGCTTTCGTCTAAAGCGTTTTAAGTGCCGCACTTCTTGCGCATGTACGAGTGCGCGGCCGTTGCCTCTGACAGGGTTGTCTTTCAAACAACACTGCGAGCTCGTCGGGTGGCTGGGATTGCACGCCGTGCTGCTCTGTTGTTATATTTTTCCGCCAGCTTGATGCCCTTTCGTTTAAATAAAGCCTCCTATTGGATTTCTTTTCTTTTTCTCAATCTTAAAACGACAGACACGAGTTCGTAGACGCGAGAGAACGTGCACGATACAGATACCAAAATGGCGAACATAAACAAATGGTCACGATGGCGATGGCGCTAGCGCTAGCCACCTTTACACCGAGCATAGAGTTTTTCTTGAGTTTCAGTTTCGATTGTAACACGCATGTAGTTTTGGGCACGAATTATGGGAAAAAAAGTGTGCGTTAGAATCATGCAAACACTGTAGTGAATCCACGACTCGGGAGGGCATTTTTGTAGTTTTGTTTCCTCTCTAAGGAAGTCCGTGGAAATGACTTTGAGCATCTCCCGGAGCGCCGCGCCCAGAATGTAGCTCTCTTGATCTTTATTTTTTTTCGCGCGCGGGAGTTCTTTTTCTTTCTTCAGAAAGCGGACTTTGAGTGTTCATTGTAACAGTATGATGCTTTGAAAAGCGTTTTATCTGGAGCAATTTCAATGGGTAGAGCCTTGAATTCATACATTTCCTGAAACCTGGTCGATATAACCGATGAACGTTATATGTGGGTTCGTTATTAGTGGGTTTGACTGTAGAATGTTCCACCACTAAAAAAAAACAGGATATGGCTTGAGGTATATTTCGGAGATATCCGACATTTGTGAATTTGATAGAGTCTCAGAGAAATGGGTTTAAGCTTGTTCAACTAGGAAGTAGGCAAGGAGGAAGTCTTGGAAAGGTTATCTGACCTCTCTCAGCAGCCCCAGCAAAGGAAGCGTGGGAAGTTGAAGGGAAATACCGCTGCTTTACAGTTCCTCTTTTTCCCTCAGTGGACTCGTTGCGCAACCAGGCTAATGTGTTGGGCGAGCATTTTGCAGCCATTTTTAACTCCTCCATTACTCTTCAGTGCCTTTAAGTTTAGGACAGACGTGGAAAGAGCGAAAGTCAGCTTGGCAGGAGGAGCCTCTGTGCCCTAAAATCAACCGTTTACAATGGCCGAGCTCCAAATGGCTCTTAGTGTCCGGAAGCACTCGTCCCCAGGTCATGACCAGATACATTACGAGATGATTCAGCACTTTTCGAAGGAATCACTCGCTGCCCTTCTCGCTTGCTTCAGTGGTCCGTGGAAAGATTCCTACTTCCGTGCCGGGTGGAAGCGGGCAGAGTTTATTCCGCTGCTGAAGCCTGGAAAAGACCCTTCTTCTAGTTATAGGCCAATAGCATTGACGAGTTGGTTGGGTAGACTTTTGAAAGGTTAGTTAATAAACGGTCATTTATTTCCTCGAACAACATACTAATATTTTGGATATAAATTAGTGCGGCTGTTGACGTGGACGCTGCACGACCGACGGTTCAGTTTGTATGCGAGGTGTTTGTGAATAAGCAGCATTGTGTATCAGTCTTTTTTCACTTGGAAAAGACTTTTTAGTTAACCATACAAAATAGCGCAAAAAAGACAAGGACAAGAAGTATACCAGGACAAGCGCTACCTGTATACTTCTTGTATTTGTCTTTTTTGCGTTATTTTATATGTTTAACTAATATGAACCAAATAGCCCAACAACGTACCCTACTAAAAGAAAAGACTTATGAATACCACTCGGAAACTTGGCATCCTTCGTGACCTTTTATGCATGGAGTATGCGGCAGATTGCTTCATTGCATCAAGAACCTCCTGTGTGGACGCACTTTCCGTGCCCGATTGTTCAGGAGAACGGTGTTCCTCAGGGTGGAGTGCTGGCTGAGTGTCCCTCTCTTCGCCATAAAAATTAATTCTCTCTGTCAGGTCATGCTTCTTCTGTATCATACTCTCTATATGCAAATGATATTCAAATTTCTCTGGCGTCTCGTAATATGTGTAGCTGTGAAAGGCAGCTACTGCCCACCATAAAGGAAATGACTAAATGGGCAAATGAAAATGGTTTTAAGTTTTCTTCAGAAAAAACAATCTGTGTCCCGTTTGTGCAATGTGGGCATCGGTTAGATCTGATTTTCATTTTAAACGGAAATAACATTGCGGTTAGACCATAGCATAAGTTCCTGGGAGTGATTTTCGACTGCAAACTTAGCTTTGTATCTCAGCTCAAGTAGCTGAAGCCAAAGTGTATGCAGACGGCAAACATCCTCAAAGTTGTTTCTCCCAAGTCCTGGGGCTCCGACAAGAGGCTTTGTCTCGTCTTTTGTACGGTCACATATCGTGTATGCATCTGCTTGGCCTTGAAGGTGCTTCCTCCGGTGCGCCACCTTGCATCTACCAAGTGGTGCTTTTCGAACATCTCCTAGACTGTATCTAGACTGTAATGAAATGTCACTCGAGAAAACAAGGTTCTATCGGATTCTAGTCATCCAGTCCACAGTTATATACACGAGTCTAGATTTTGTCATACCTTTGATTGTTTGACCCTTGAATCTTTGTTTTGAGAACCTTTGTCTCTCCTTGACCTGCCTCGTGAAAATGTCCACCTCCTAGAAGGTGCATGTTGTACTGCCCCATGCGGTATCAAGCGCTTGTGATTGGTATTTCAAAAAACTTAATAAACATAATGTCTCCCCACTCATTATACAACGGGAATTTCTTCCACTGCAATTTCTTCCACTACACTGATGGGGCCAAGTCCTATGTAGGCTCTGCTGTTCATTCAAATTCTTTTACACGTGTGACACAGCGGAATAGTGTTGCCAGCATTTTTACTGCCGATCCATATGGCGTACTGTCAGCACTTGACTATATTATCCGGAGCAAAGTGACGAAAGCTGTTTTTTGTGGACTCGGAGCGTTATTACTTGCAGCATGTTCACTTAATTATTTTTTTTATTTAGAGGATACTACAGGCCATTGAAGGCCCAAGTAGGAGTGGGGTACAACATATGAATTCACACATACAACAACAAACAAATAACACAACATTAAAAAGGTTTACAACAATCAACTAGCAAATGTACAGGATATATAATCCAACCAAGAACAAGTTGACCCAACTGGTATGTGCTAAAGTTCAAATGGGCCTCAGAAATGGGAAGAAAATTAAGTTTTATGGGATCCCTAGCCATGCGAGTTTTGCAGGCAGTGAAGGTAGACTGGCCGCCTCCTTGCATAACCTGTTACCATCACACGCCCTTACAACTAAGACGTTACAATGTCCAGACGGCTTGCGCTTTTAAAACTCTGGCAGTCCGAGTGCGATTTGACCGATAACAACACATACCATCAAGCCAGGCTTTGATGCCTGGGAAACTTGCCATAAATGGAACCGTTTCTGTGAGGTTGCTGCTTGGGGATTGGCCACACGTTCCTCACCCATCGATACCCGCTTGTTGGTGAGGAACCACCGGTGTGCGACCACTGTGGAGGCACTTTGTTCCACATATTCTTCTTTTCCCTGGTCTTCTACAACAAAACAAAAGAATAAACGTTCAGCTAGACGATAGGGACAAAACAGAGACAGGGAGAAACAGAGACACCAACTAGCTCAACTTCAGCCTGTTATTCTACAAGTCCTTTTTTCCTGAGCTTTTCCAGTACTGTTCCTAAAAGAGCAGCCTCTGATGTCAATTGACCGTTTTTTTAGCTTTTCTAGAAAATGTAGGGATTTTACACAAACTATAGTGAAATTTCTTCCTTAGCCTACCTTTTCTAGTGGATTTTAGTTTACCTAGTTTGGCGCAGTAGGGCCCTCGGAGCTCTTGCGCCATAAACCCGCAAACAATGATTTGTTGCAGCGTAAAATTACTCATTCTCTGCATCAGGCACACTTTTACTTATCTTTATTGTGATGTTAAAACAGTATAAAATAGAAATATAGTGAAATGCTGATACACTTAATGCATATTCTTTGGCCACCTCTTGGAAGAAATCTAGCTCGATATGTTAAACACTAGTGTTGTGAGAATATTCAAAATTTTGAATAGTAATTTCGAATAATCCACTACTCAATATTCGCTTGGGGATGAACTGCAGTCTATTTGTATTTTTCACTATGTTGATTGCTGTTGGTTACCCTGTTGAGTGCGCTTCTTACCGAGCATGGGTGCATTGCGGAGAAGCAACACCTGCGGATGCGAGCTTTGCTTAGCAAGAAGCGCTCTCAACGGGGAAACCTGCGGCGATCACCACTCGAAGAAGTAGGAATATTGCAATTGCTGCTTGGGAGAACAGCTTCAAAACAGGATGATGCATGTGCATGTCTGGTCTATTTCAAAAGAAACTTTGTGAATGCTCATCTCTACATATCTTTAAAACTGTAGCTGTTATGCAAGAGTAGATGCCTTGACAACCTTTGTTCATCATTCGAGATTTTAAGAAAGATAGCGAGGTTTTTAAATCCACTCCATTGCAATTAGGTGTACCTGGCCATCTTAATAGGTTTCATTTTATGCCACATACATTGTTTGCTTGCCATTCCAAGGCATTGGACTTTTTAAGGTCGCAGTTCGTAAACATGTTATATTGGCGCATAAATGGACGAAGCTTGGGAACAACCTTTGTAAGTTTAGCTTTGTTGTCGTTTAGAAAGGCTTGAAAAACTATTTGATTTCAACTCAAAATTTGCTATTCACGTATGACCATTCAAAACCCATTTATGTGGTCCCTTCAAACGGCCAACCATCACTTTGGCTCACGCTGTGCAATACTTGATAGGAAACGAGCAAGTATGTAACGCTTGCTGGCAAGTTGCATGAGGCAAAAAACGAGCTTCATTTAATGAATGAGCAATATACCTGCAATGGCAAAGTGGCCTGTGTTCCGTCTCTGATTACCGTCTTTGAAACCCATTGCAGAGCGTGAGGACTTGTGCAGTCCGTCGTTCCAAACTCACGTTGTCAGCCTCCTGGACACCTACGAGAATGCGAGCAAGCTGCTGCAAGTCCTGCTGGAACCGGACGAACTGCCCATGGTTCTTGACATGCTCTCCCTCTTCGAAGCACAGGGCTTAGGAGAAGCCATCTTCAATAGGTTCCTTAAGGCAAGGAAGATCATATTTCGGGGCCCTGGGCTACGTCCAATGCCTTCATGGTGACATAATTTTGGCAGTTGGCTTTGTATTTCACCCAGTACCTTTTTGATCGTTCAATGAGGGCTCAAGTATGCTTAAATAAGGTGGGAGGTGGGGACGGAAAATGAACCTTTTTAATTCTAAAAATACCTGAATGAAATGTTTTGGGCATGTTTATAACAGTTGCTTAAGACTAATGGCAAAGTTTCATGACACTGTCATTATTCATTCTCAAGTTATAAGAGAGATGGGTACTATGTGTCGCCTATCCCCGTCGGGGAAAATTTGCAAAAGGCAGTGGCAATGTGAAATTGGTCATGGTGACTGCTGGATAGGTACCCCAGGGCATAACAGAGCCTTTTTTAATTTCTTTGCAGAAAAATGTTAGCACAACGTTGAAGTTTCAGTTTTCGATCAAACACACATTCATAATTTTTGGGGGGTTTATTAAAACATTTTAGTTCAACTTTTGAAAAAAAAACAAGATTGTCATGCCCTCACAAAGTTATTTAGGAACAAAATACAAAGGACAGCACGCAAATTGGATAAGCATGGACATCAGCTCCATTCCGGTATGGGCAGCATTGCCTTTTGTGACCCTGTACGCGTGGTTAATCCTCCCCCACTGAGTACCGATAAAGTATTTGTATCCTTTTGATTCAGGTAACGTCATGCTCGCAAACTTTCGCATTCTGTCGCCACCATTAGCGTCTCAGCGGTATTCAGTTTTCCAAGACGCATAGTTTATTTGCGCGGGTTGAAAAACACGGTTCTCTCCTCTACCAAATATGTACCCTTAGTTCCGAACACGTATGTCATGCAGACTGCTGCCAAATGCGACGTTCATGAAACTCACGAAACTCGCCAAAACACTAACCAGGACTTTTTCGCGGGTTCCTCGCTCGGTCCCGTCCGTCCCGTCGGCGACTGGAAGCAGAAGCGTCGGTACAGCAGACTAATGGCATCCAGAACTACGGTCACCGCTGGCGAATGCCTCGAAGTTGTCCGCACGGAAACGAGGAATGTGGAGGAAGTCCTCGGTGTCGTTTTCTTGCCTGGTGCAACGTAACCATCCGCGTCTTCGCGGACCTTGCTTCGAGAACGGGATGGAGTGGGAGCCTCGGAAAGACAACCGGTAGACGACAGAGTTGAACTTGACGAGCGACGCGGCCGCGTCAGCCGCGTCGCTGCGCGGGCATATCACTCACATGTACAAGGCAAGGAGAAAACATATTTCGCTCGTTTTCAAACAATGTTAGCTGTATTACGTCATCTACATCCTAAGATTTGACGTGGTTGTCAAAATATAATGTGCATGTGTCTAAAAAGAGCAATACTAGTAAGTTTCGGAATGTCCACGAAATTAACAATTATTATTATTTCGGTGTCTTGCCATCTAGAACTGGTCATTTTCATTGACTGAAGCCCAACCAACAATATGCTTTCAAAAAGAAACTTCTCCAAAAAGCACTTGAGTGCCGCTTTAAGCACATACTCTGTACCAGGTGTCGGCTTTAGTTTATAGCCGCCATGATTTTGAACCGTGACTTTGTTTACTGCACAAACAACAGAGCAGAACGGATCATAAAACAAATGCACTACCTTTGCATCCTAGGAAAAAGAAAACACCTTTTATTTTTCTCATATATGTACCCTTGATACAAAATTTAGCACAAGCAGAATTGAAACAAGAAGGTTGCCAGGCTTGACACAAGAAGCACCTGGTATTTCTCCACACTAAAGAGCTGTGTCACCTCGTCAATATTCCATAAAATTGTAAATTTCTTTTTTAAGGGGGGCAATGCTTTTTGTGATGTTTGTGTCGTATCATGCAGTTAAAATAGCTTTGGGAGTGCAGTGTTTCTTTTAAATGAACCCTTGTACATTAAACATTCCAAAGTGTAGACTTTATACTTTGCTTTTTTGTTCTAGTGAGGACACCTAACCCACTCGGAATCGTAGGTTCTGTGCGGGTTAGTTGGTAGGGTGTATAACTTGTTTTAAGCAAGTCGTACGCCATACCATGCCCGACTTGTCGACTACTCAATTTTGGGAACCAGTCAGAAGGTCCTGGGTACCTTCACTAGTGACAGCCATGGTTCCATTGAATGTCGTGAACAGAATCTGATTGCTTAACAAATAATAATGTTTGTGTGCACTCTTCACTCATTATTCTATTAATTTTGAGTTTCCATGAAATGAGTGAGGGATGCCAGTCAGACACCCCTTGGAGTTTGCATCTGAGAAGGCTGGTAAAAGGGCCTCAGCTGGTATGGGCTCCCTGGGAAGCTGCTTAAGTCTGCCTCTTTTAACGTGAACATTGTATGTTTCACTTGCAGGAGAGAACAAGAGACGAGGTTCAAGCACTTCTTGAAGCATCGCAAGTCAGGCATTGAGCTGACATCACCAGCAAACTACAATAAATGCTTAGTGTCTGCTAGTGTTCTAATAATACCCCTGAAGCAGAAATCTTACTCTCATTGTGTCATCTGCTAATTACCCTAAAGAGAAATTATGTAACATTACAAGTCATTCTGGTTGAAGAGGTGGTTAGTAGTATAACCCAGCTTGGCCCAGGTGTTTCAGCGGATTTTAAAATATCTCTGCCAATAGGTGGTTGCGAAAAAAGACTTCTTAAGAACAAAGTACCACCTGCAATGAATTGCATAAAACATAGTATTAGGTAATTAATTAACTAAAATTTACTCATTAACTGAAAATAGACGTCTTCTTTCAATTTGAAACTTGCTGAGCATCATCGAAAACCTCTGAGCCACTCAATTTTAGGAAGACAAAACACGGTTGAAGCGTGAGGGCTGCTGTCTGAACAGAATGAGCGGTTTTGTTGACTGTAAAATGGTTTAGTAAAAACTAAGAAATAATTTGATACGGGAGCGGTATACATATTCCGTCCAGTTTCGTCCCTTTCATAGTTGAATCGATATCCTCGTCTCGTTTGCTTTCCGTTGCTCGTGTTTCTAGAAGTCTTTTGCATTCCATACGCGGGATGACCTTTTCATCCTCCTCTGCATGGGTACTGCCATCTTGGAATCACGTGACGCGGCAGCCATTAGGTTCAGGGTTGCCAGGTATTTGGCGTCGAAATTTGGCGGTTGGCTATGTGGCTATTTTTGGACTATTTTAAATCCTAATGCGGCACTTTTTTTTTTTCTTCTTGGTTTAGAGTAGTTGTGCCAAAGACACTTCAGCATGGACACAAAGCGACAGTCCACCCTTTCTGGATTCCCGCTTTCAGGGATTTTCTGCGTGAAGATTCGTGGGCGTGATGCCAGAACCTATTAGCTCAAGTGAACTAGTGTGACCTAGATTCAGCTCCGTCGACATCGCTTTTGTAGTAATTGTGGCTTATTTTATGATCCCAAGTTCTTTCTGCTTCCTACTGGCGTCTCTTAATTCCACTAGTTTTCCACCATCCTCCTACAGGAAGCACATCATCCGAGGAAAAATGATACTAAGGGCAACTCAAGACACCCTGCAGAATCTGATGTCGCCCGATAACGCGTGCTGTACCGGATATAACGAAGGAGGCTTTTCCGCGGAACATGAAAGTTTCTTAAAGCACAATGAGCCATAACAAAAGACAACAGATTTGGGACAATGAATATTCCGAACAAGGCCGAGATCAATGCGCAGGAGCAGCCCTGTTTCCGTTGCTATCCGAGCTTGCCATCGCGCTCCTGACACTGCCCATGTCGAATGCCGCCGTGGAGAGAGTATTCAGTCACGTGTCCCTCACACAGTCAGTCCTAAGGTAGAACATGTCCCTTCCAACTCTTCAAAACGTCCCCTATGTAAACTTTGCTTTCCTTGGAAGGAAGGAATTCAGTAAGGACATCAACCCTACTAAAGAAGTTTTTGCCCGTTTTAACACGGAAATCATGTATGAGGCGGGTAAACCGGGCACAAGCGTGTGCTTTATAACTATATGTGACTGCAAAAACGCGTGTGGAGAATTTTTGTACTTTTGTGTTTGAAATAAAACGTCCAATACTTTTCAAGATGACGTAGATCTTGGAAGCTGCTCCTAAACCCTAGACATGCAGACGCACTGCCTTCGAATTGAGCTCGCACTTTCAAGCGCACAATGTTTTAGGCTCTGCAGAATATGGCTACTTTTGGGCTATATAAATCTCTTACCTTTGGCTACTTTTGGGCCACACCGTTTGGCTTTTGGCAGTTTCAGCTGGAAACTACCTGGCAACCCTGATTAGGTTGCTTTAACGTACTTTAACTTGCTGCTCCGCTCTCCCCTCTGCGCCTTGGCGGATGCGTTGTATTCGTGTTTTGCGTCGTGTTTCACCGCACTTTCTTGCCTTGCTTCGGAAATTGTAGTTCGATATGTCTACTCGACGAGGGTTCAAAGGTCCTTATGACAACTGAGGTTTGTTTAGTAATAGTGGCGGAAAATTTTCAGTAAGAAGCCCGTATATTTATATTGGACACTGAGGATCGGAACGCGTCAAGAATAGTCAGTAAAAGGAGATTATCTTTATTTCCTGCAAGTATTGTTATTTGTACTCATAATATATCGAAAACAGCTTCTTTTGATTATGCGAGGAAACTCGCGGAGGAGATAAACAACGAACGTTTAACTTTTATTCTATCTGCGGTTAGAACTAATGGTAGGTCAACATCAGGCGATTTGTTCGTTCGTAAGAGTACATCTACATCTGTATGAGGTTCTTTTTTTTTTCTTTTTTTTGCGACGTAAACATTTGGCTGGTCGGTTTACTTATGAATTTTAAGACAGTTCGTCAGTCATTTAGGTGATTCATTGATTATATTTAGATAACCAGTGCCATCCCTCCATTTATTTTAACACAATGGTTGGGACCTTCTGCGTAAGGAACTGCCACAGACACTTAATAACAGTAGCGAGTTTTAGAATAGCGTGCATAAAGAAATAAAGTCGTTTCTATCTGCAAATCCAAAACGCCGTTTGGGTTCGGCGCATGCGCAATAATGATTTTTTTTTTTTTTTTACGCTGTTTTAACTTTTGCCAGTATGTAAAATCCGCAATATTTGATACCGAAAAAAAAAAGTGTCGTCTGCATAGCAATTACCTGAGTCCAGGATTGTTGGTGGCTGGCGACGCCTAAATTTACAAAGCGAATCTGTTCAAACAAATAAATATTTGTTCACCCGGGTCCGTGAAGTGGTGCCTAGTGCTAGAATTCAGCCAAACGTTCCGAGGTATTTCTTCTCCAGCGCCATTTCATTTTATTTGGCCAATTTTACGGAAGATAAATGCCAGATTTAACTTAACGGGCCTGTCACTTATATCATATCTTGAATAAACAGATAGCCTTATAAAAATAATTTATTTCATAGGGTCAATATTGCGAATTGATGCTTATGAGTACTTTAGCAGGGTGGATAATTTACAAAATTTCCTACTCGGCTGCCAAAACATGCTCAAGTACTGAATTAAAAAAAAAAGTGGCTGAAACGATACTACTTGTTTATATCAATTATCTGCGTCATTACACGCTACGTTTTTGGTCTGCTAAGTTCACTAAAGGTTGGGTGCCAACGAAAACCAAACAGTGAGTAGTAAACTCGCGATTTCATCTGTTCTGATCGATTCAACACACTGCTAATCAAGCTGTCGACATGCTTATTTATATTCACGTGTTAGTCCCTTCATTAGTTTGTTTTTCTGGAATCTGGTATCATCGGGTACAGCCGTGGACGATGGTAATCTTCCCTGTACATCAGTCAGGCGTTTCGCAACCGACCATAATCAAATACATCAAAGAATTTGGTAAAATAGCTTTCAATATAGGCTAAAATACGCCTCGTAGTCCTCAAAGTGGCTCAGTACCACTGTTTCATTGGTTGTGTGCTACAAGGAAAATAATCGTATCACGAAATTAACCACAAACAACGTAAAACAGCAACACAGCCGCGTTCCCGTTGAAACGGAAACCAACCTAATACGCCTCGCAAGGGGGCTCATTTTCGTCTTCTGCGCATAAGAAAGGAAGTAGCGGTGACGTCAGAACGCCGAGTCCTGACTGGCTGATCGCGACCCCCTATTGAGCGTCGTCTGCTCCTTTGCAACGTCGTCTGCTCGCAACATCGTCTGGGTCTGTCTTACCTTTCCTGCGACTTTCGGAGCGAACTCGACTTGGCCTTTAAGGGAGGGCAGACGAAATAACTCGAGCGGTACGTTGTTTTCGTCTAACAACTAGCAGACGCGCATCAAGGAGGGCAGTCAAAGGACTCATTGGCGAGGTGTCCCGGGGCGCCAAGGTTTGTTTGCTTTGTGTCCGCAAGTTCCCTCCCAAATACGTTTCCCTCCATTCGTGTGCGGCGAGACCCCTCACTCTTTAACGGCGCCGGCGGGTTGGCGCAGTTAACGTCGTCTGCTTTACGTCTGCTAGTCAAAGCGATGGCTGCTTTACCTTTCCTGCGTCTGTCGGAGATTCGCCGCTTTTTCACCGGCGAGAGTCACCGTTGCCTCGGGAAACAAGGAGATAACAAGAGGAAGAAATTGACCTCTTAATCTAAAATTGAGGTCAGCGATCAAAGTATAACACGGGAAGGGTTCACAAGGGTCGCGCGGGCATATTCCATTCAGCACGTCAGCCGGTCGTGGGCAGACGGTCGCCGAGTCGCGGAGTGCCTGCTAGGCCTAACTGCCCAGCTCGGTTGGTCGCGTTCGGTGGAATCGTCGCCGTTGGAGCTTTTCCCCGGTGTCTGTGGATCCAGCGTTCTTGTTCGTCGTGCTCTGTTTCAAATAATTTTTACTTTTTTTTTGCTGCTTGAAGTCAGGACGCGTGAGAAGCTCACGTAGAAAAATAAACGTCCGTGGGTCGTCGCGACCGCGACGCTGTCGGCCATGCTGACTTGATCGTAAGAAGTGCGTAACAGCTTCGGAGCTGTCGTAGGATTTCGCCGTAACCTGCGCAAAACTTACGAAAATTTCGTTTCGTGAATACGAATTTGTCCTTAAGTTTTGTCTTACGCACATTTTTGGCGTAAGATCGTTTCGTGAATCTGGCCTCTGCACTCCCGAAAGTCGCAGGAAACGTAAGACAGACGCAGATGACGTTGCGAGCAGACGACGTTGCAAAGAAGCAGACGACGCTCAGATAGGGAGGCTCTATCAGCCAATCAGGGCTCGGCGTTCTGACGTCACCGCTACCCCCTGCGCAAGGAGCAGACGAACTTGCCCTCCGCATTGAAGCAACCTAATGGTGCCATGTGCGCCAGCGTCCTCTATCCGCCGGTGAGGCAATTACTAAAATGAAAAGGTCGATAGACCTTTGCAAAAAGAGCTCTCTGGCCACCGCCATTTCACGATCCGAGCGACCCCTATCAGCCACAATTTTCTGCCACCTGCCTGAGCTGTGGAAACCCGTTCCGCGCGACTCCCCACCTGTATTGTGCATTCGGAGTTCGCCAGTTTTTCTTGTAAGTTTTTACTTTATTTGCCTGTTCAGGATGGTTACCCTTTCTTTGTTTTCTTCCACTGTGAGAACCAAGGAATACGAAGGCTGTTCGGCCTTCGCAGAAAACGAGCGAAGAAAGCGAACGTCAAGTAGTCAACGACGCCGGCCATTCGACGTTCTTCGAGGATTATTTCTGCTGAGATAATCTCCGAATATCCGTCCCGGCTATGTTCCGGGTCTTCGCGAAAAATAGCTGATAGGGTTGGGTTCGAGATGTGGGGACCGAATAATCACGTTCGTTCATTTGCATTGAAGCTGCGCAAAAGAGCAGCTCTCTTCTACATGTGCCCCAAAACACTCCGGATTCCGTCTGATCGTCGTGAAGTGACTATCGTCGACACTGTATATTGGATATGCTGTGTTATGAGACCATCCTCAAATGATGTTCGGATAACTGGGCACCGCAGGGTACGTACGTACAATATATGTTGTTCAATTGATGAGACTCGTTGAATTTCACGTTGTGAGCGGGGAGTATCCATGTAGTTCGGATATTCAGTGTCGTCAAATATTTTCGACGATTAAGACCTTTGTAGATTGACACGGCTGAGTGTATTGTGCCGTAAAAAGATCAACCTAATATCAAACAAGCATTCCAGTTGCGTATTTTTTGTTCTGTCGCGCACGGACTCACGAAAACAGCTTTTATTTCTTTGTTTTAGAGCGCAGCTCTTAGGGGCCCCTTTCCGGCTTGAGCGGCGTCGCCGTCGCCGTCGCCGTCGGCGTCGGCGTAACCGCGCGGTGCATCATGGGAAATGTCCCATAATGCACCGCGCGAGCCCCCCACCGGGGTCACGTGACCTCGTGAGGGCACGTGACCCCCCCAGGTCACGTGACCCCGGCGCATCATGGGAAATGTCCCATAATGCACCGCGCGAGCCCCCCACCGGGGTCACGTGACCTCGTGGGGGGCACGTGACCCCCCGAAGTCACGTGACTCCCCTGAGGTCACGTGACCCCCGCCGATGTCGCGTGACCCCCAATGACGTCATCGTCACTGATGACGTCACCGGCATCCACATCGTCATCGTCATCATCACTGATGACGTCATCATCACTGATGACGTCACCGGCATCCACATCGTCATCGTCATCATCACTGATGACGTCACCGGCATCCACATCGTCATCGTCATCATCACTGATGACGTCACCGGCATCCGCATCGTCATCGTCATCATCACTGATGACGTTACCGACATCCGCATCGTCATCGTCATCATCACTGATGACGTCATCAGTGACGTCACTGATGTCGTCACCGGCAACCACATCGTCATCGTCACTGATGACGTCACCGGCATCCGCATCGTCATCGTCATCATCACTGATGGCGTTACCGACATCCGCATCGTCATGGTCATCATCACTGATGACGTCATCAGCGACGTCACTGATGACGTCACCGACATTCGCATCGTCATCGTCATCATCACTGGTGAAGTCATCAGTGACGTCACTAATGACGTTATCGGTACCCGCATCGTCATCGTCAATGATGACGTCATCAGTGACCTCAGTGATGACATCATCGGCATTGGGGGTCACGTGACCCTCAAGGTCACGTGACCCCCCCCCCCAGTGCCCTTCCCTCCTCCTCCTCAAGAGCTGCGCTCTAATTCGGCGTTACAGGGAGTTGTAAGCAGCTTTCACTTTTTTTGTTCCCAAAAATAGTACAATCCATTCTTAAAAGCCCCGAGAAAATCTATTTGCCATAGAACACAACATAAAAAATAGAACGCGGCAATTTAGCGTCCGCAAGTGCGCCTACGCAGGCTGCCACAGCCCACTGACGCGAAAACCCACAGCCCAGCGCAGTCGGACAACACTGACGTACCCTCTCAAAACCAGGGACGCGCGCTGTAAATCGCTTCGTTCGAGACTGCTGCTAGAAGGGTCTTAGCATAGAGCCGCGAGGAAAAGAAAGAGGGAGAGGAGGAAAGAATACCGTGATTGGCTGACGCAGTAGGGGCTCTTCCACGGTGTAGGAAGGCTCTTTAGGTGTAGAGACTCCGCTCCGCCGCGACCAGATAATGACATCCCGCGCGCTTGGCTTCACGGAGCCACCCCCAGATGGCGCCGTAAGTTTCAGGCCATCCGGCAGCGCACCGGGCCGCCTGTGCTAGCTGTCTGCTCGGCGTGCAGCTTGCTTTCCGCTGGCTACGGGTTCGTGTACGATGTGGTATGTAGGTGGGGCCATTCAACTATCGTCTCTCTCAGCACACACCAGGCAGTGTTGAATAGGCAGCGCCTAGACATAAAGGGAGACCGATCTCAGCTAGCATGAACTTTGCTTCAGCAACAGGGTTTCAAAATGCAGCTGCGAAAAGATGCACTGCATGTTGGGCACAGCTTTAAACATTACCATTGAGGTTTCATTTTCCGGAAACTACAAGAATAAGCACTCTCATTTCAGTTTGTGCTCTTTTCATAACTTGGTGATGCAAGGTTCCATCAACCCAAATTTTCAGTACAAAATACTGGCACTTCTGGCCGCTTGACCTTCCTTTGGCCTAATTTTTCTGAAACCAGTAGGGAAAATATATGAGGCAAGACATTCCCAGATATGATCAGCATGGTCGACTATATGCAGCAGACCCGAGAGTAAAATTCCTTGGAATATGACTGGCCATCATTCTCGCGCACAACTTTACAAATCCATCCATTTATTTCAGGCACATTACACTTGCGAGCAGGCATGCACAAAAGCAAGTTTACATCAGGAGCACTGGCAGTGCAACACAAAGCGCGCAAATACACCCAACATAAAATATGAAGAAAGCATAACGAAAAACTGTTGGCTAATACTGTAGAATTAAAGAATGGTACAGAATCTGTTTGCATATATATTATCGCCCATTACTTGCATCTAAAGCTGCGACAGATGATGCAAGGATCAAAATGTTGGCTTTAGTTTATTGTTTATGAGCATAAATAGCGCTAGAGTTTCAGGCAGGCTTAGGAGTATTTGTTAAGTATGCTGCAGAGAATGCATGGTAGCAGTGCAATCACACGTGCTTGCGGAATATTTGTTAGATATACTTAGAGCCACTCTATATGGCAGCGTAGCTACGCTGCCATATCGAGTGGCTCTAGATATACTGGGTGTCCCAAGGAGCGGCCAGGCTCTTTAAATCGACCGCAAAATTTGGTTTCTTAAAGGCACTGACACCCCAAGTGTCGTATTATTTTTTTATTGTCTAAAACGATGCAAGTTTAGTAGACACGCAAAAAAAAAATAACGCATCGCGAAAAAAAGATTTTTCCCGCGCGCGAGCGCCTTTTTATTTTTGGCGTTTTCCTCTCCCGCTCTTCGCCTCCTCGATCGGTGACGTCAAAAATCAGGAAATTTAGAAGCTCTGTAGGCGACATTTCTATAACATTTAATAACGGCAATCTTAAAACATCTTTTTAACGCAATTGCGAAAAAATTAGGGCCCCTCTGTATGAAATACCAAAAATCAGTGCGTTGTGATGTCGCTTCCTGGAATTGTATCCTCCCTCGAAAAACTTGGCGGCGCTCGAGCAGAGGATGATCGGTCAGTCGGAAGAAGAAACCGGTTTTTTCCCGGTCCGCCGGCGCTTCGGGTCGCGGTGGCAACGGCGCTTTGCTTTGTAGCGTGGAGCGGAGGTCCGAGAGAAAGTCGACTCTCAGGAGACCGCAAAGTTTGACGTCACTAGCAATGGCGCGGCATTTGGAAATTGTTTTTTTTTTTACTTCACAAATACTGAATTCCCAAGCTTCGAATTTTGCGGGTAATGTCCCGACATCGTTTTCAATCGTTTCTTATAAAAAAAAAGAATTTGATTTTGATGTGTCATTGCCCCTTTAACCTATCGCGCTACGACTTTGTGCAGCGTTGCCTACACATGATGCATTTTTTTTGTAAAATTTGCAAAAGAGCGAATTTACCCGAGGAAAAAGTAAAGAGAGAACGAAGCTTAGCTCCTATGGAAACGCTGTGAAGCCACCGGTCTTCAAACTAACTTCAAACAATACGGCGCCGTTTCGCAAGGGAGACAAGAGATGGCGCAAGCGGTCGCGAAGCCAACTGCCGCCAACGAAAAAGCACGCGACGCCGAGAGCCGGCGTCTTTAGCAGACGATCTTTCTACTCAAAAGCGGCGCGCGTTCCGCAGGCGGCGACGGTCGCAGAAACAAAAACAGACGCGGTAACAACTTGGAACTGCAAAGCAGACGACATAAGTACCATTAAAAAAAGTCAAACCCCGACAGACCACTTTTTTAATCGATTATGTATCCATTCAATATGTTTTATTAGTAAGGACGATAAAATAATGCATTGGCAACTGATATCAGAAAAGCTCGCGCCGTGTTTGAGTCAAAAATATCGCCTGCTAAAGGCGCCGGCTCTCGGCGCCGTATGCCCGTTCGTTGGCGGCAGTTGGCGTCGCGACCGCTTGCGCCATCTCTTGTCTCCCGTGCGAAACGGCGCCCTATCGTTTGAAGACCGGTGGCTTCGCTGCGTTTCCATAGGAGCTAAGCCTTTTTCTTTCTTTTTCCTCAGATAAATTCGTCCTTTGCAAATTTTACAAAAAAAAAAAAAGAAAAGAGAAGCACCATCTGTGGGCAACGCCGCGCATAGTCGTAGCGTGATAGGTTAAGAAACCGAACACCCAGTAGTGCAAATAATACATAGTAGCAGTGCAATCATTCTTTGAGCATGATTCAGCAATTTGTAAAACTGACCTTTCCTGACTGTCCCATGAGCTGTTGCTTCAGACATTAAAATGCATTTCTGGGACAGTTTGGCCTGCTTTATCAGACACTGACTAAATTCTTGCAGCCACCAGAAACCCCAGGTTGAAATTCAATATTGCCATCGGAAGTATTCATGCAAGTTGTTCTATTCGGAGGAATAATTAGTTTAGGGTGCCAGAAAAACGACTGTACACGTTTTCACTCTGGAACACCCAATACGTAAAGACACGGTAAAGGAGTAGCGCAAAAAACACGGGACACTGAAGCAAACGAAGAAAATGAGGTGTTTAATGGCACAGCGGCAACTAAGGCCATAGTGTGCCAGACACAGGGTAGGTTAAAGGCAATACCGAAAAGGCCTATAGTAGGTAGTTCCATCAAAAATATCGGGAATGAATGTTTAAAAACTTTACAAGATACAGCCTATGAAGGCCTCCAGAAAATTTTAACCGATGCTCCGCTAACCAGAGATACTCTAAAGGAATTTCATTCACACTGGGAAGTTTGGGAGAATGTGCTGACGATACAAGATCGCCGGCTCTCTTCCACCGCTATTCTTCAGACAAACGTAATAGAAGTGAAAACAAACTAAAATTCATAGCCGTGTAGGATGCCAATGCTATCTAAAAACTTAAAAACTTGATGGTGCGGCACAAGAGGTTCGTCACCCAATAATGATGCCGGGTGAAACGGGACGTGATTGCCGAAAAAGGTAGAATATGCATGACACTCAGCGACTCGTTACAATATTCACATTTTGGAGCTGCCTCTGCCCGTAGGAGGTACCCATGCGTGAGATGGGTGTGCCCCAATCTCGGACGACAGAGCAAAACCTCAAAAAAGCGCTCCCTGTGTCGGCAACTTGCCCATTCCCGTAGGGTTGGTTCCACGCAATGAAGCTTGTGTATTTCCGTGTCCCATTCTAACTGCCAGTTTTTTCTGGATTGCTCTGTTTGTAGTCAGTGTATGGAATGCACTTGATATCCACTTGCCTCCCAATGCACGTACTGGCAGCTCTATCATTATCCTCATTTCCCTGAATACCGACATGACTAGGCACCCTACAGAAATTGATGTGTAGGTGTAATTTTACTGCAGTGCGGACAATGCTCCGGAGCCCAGTAACGAACGTATTCCTCGGTACTTCCAAAGAAGCAAGCGCCTTTAATGCACTTAGAAAGTCAGAGTAGATAACAGAATGCTGGATAGAGTTTCTCTAATGAATTCAACAGCTAAAATTAAAGCATATAATTCTGCAGTAAAGATTGAGGCTCTGGCATCAAAACGCCTAACAACCTTCCATGTCTCGCTTATAATAGCACAACCAACAACAGAATCACTCTTAGTACCATCTGTGAAGAAGCTCCTACAGTCGCTGTACGTATAAGCAACCTGGGAAAACCCCTGCTGTAGGGCAGCAACAGGAGTTTGCCGCTTATTATATTTGATCAGAGTAAAATTGATTATGGGTGCTACGCACCCCCAAGGAGCTACTGCCAGTGGAAGTTGGGCAACTAGGCTGAAACTGTCAAGGTTGTAAGCCCGTGAATATGCTTTAATTCTCTGCGTAAAAGGAGGTACGACAGATGGCTTGTTCTGGAATGTAGTTTCATAGCGAGAATCCTGAATTGCTTCCTGGATCGGATTAGAAGGTATAGAGCGAATTCTTAATGCATACTTGAAGCCTAAATAAAACCGTCTTTTTTGAAGTGAATATTGATTACTCTCAGCATATAGGCTAGGAATAGGGGACATCCGAAAAGCACCAGTGGAAAGCCTCAGACCTTGATGGTGGATCGGGTCTAACACCTGAAGGGTAGATTGACGTGCGGATCCATGAATACGCACCTATAATCCAATTTCGAACGAACCAAGCAGCGATAGAGACGAACGAGGCATTCCCGATCGCTACTCCAAGACTTGTGTGAAAGCACCTTTAGGAGGTCCATTGACCTTGAGCATTTCTGTTTCAGGTAAAGCACATGACTACGGAAGTTCAGCTTTTTATCAAATATCACTCCTAGACACTTGTGTTCATTACGAACAGGAATTGCCTGCCCCCTTAAAGGGATACTGACCCAAGGAATTTAGTGTCCATAATAAGTGGCGCACGTTCTTTCCACGATCCAGCAGCCGCTGGTGTGCGCGAGCACACGCAACAAAAATGACGTCACAGACCTCCATTCGTGGTTGAGATGACAGTGAAATCTATGGGCTTCGGACCAAACGAGAATAAAGACAAGTTTTTCATCTACACAGTGGTGCCTGGTGTAAAAAGTGAGCAATGAATTGGTCTAACAAGCACGCAGCTTTCACTTGTAGAGATGAAAATCCTGTCTTTATTCTCCTTTAGTCCGAAGCCCATGCATTTCACTGTCATCTCAACCTCGAATGGAGGTCTGTGACGGCACTTTTGTTGCGTGTGCTCGCGCACACCGGCGGCTGCTGGATCGTGGAAAGAACGTGCGCCACTTATTATGGACACTAAATTCTTTGGTTCAGTATCCATTTAAGGTCAGACGAGGCTCTAGGATCATGCCCCGACGTAATGAAAAGTTGACACATACTGACTTCTCTGGTGAAAAACTAAGCCCATTGGCTTCAGCCCACCTCATCAGACTATTAACTCCCAGCTGAAGTTGTCTGTCGCAGACCGAAATGTTACACGATCAACAGACAACAATACTCAAAACAGAAAAGCTTTTTAATTCTACTTATTATGCACGCGCGCATACTCTCGGCGTTGAAAGCGGCCTTCAAACCAACCTCGCACGTATAATAAAGCAGAGTGTATTATTGGGATATATAGTAAACAATACTCTCTTAGGAGATTCAACTTACGTCACACAGCCTGGACGTGGGTTTGAATACAAAATCCTACCTTTGGACTCGCGACAACCAAATATTTCTCTTGTTTCGTTCCCCGCGTGGGCCTCCGAACAGCTTTTCCTCCGTTTTTTCTTTGCTTGTTCGAGAACATTCGTAACTCGATCAGACGACAAGGTTTCCAACTTGCGAGAATGTCGAGTGGAAAGAATAAATAAAAAGAGGAGTTCGCTCCTCTTTTTTGCCAAGCGCGGCAACCATTCGGACACGCATTCGCTCTGCAACGCGCCTGGCAATATCCCTGATAATGTTAAAAAAACATCTGTGGGACAAAAAGAAATGTCGCTTTGGGGAGGAGATCAGACCGTGGCGCCCTAAGTGGTTAACTTTAGAACTACACGGATGGGGACAACAAATACAATGACTCAGCGCTCGGCTGACATGACCGAACGCGGCGTCAGCGTTCGGCTGGAGTTCGTGTTCTCCGGTGAGGGGGAGGAGGGGCTCTTTTGTTACCACTCCGGCTTGCATGAACAATGCAGCATGCAGGGTCCTCAGATCAGCACAAAAGCCGAAGTGGGTCAAGCTCGCATCCTCTGACGACTGCTTTCGGGAGAGATCCTGCACTTAAAGGGGCGGTGCAACGATTTTATGATTGAAATAATTTGCATCTCGTCATTTTTACGTAGTTTATCGTGTCCCGGAGAATAGAGAAAACACCTCTTTCATTAAAAATGTCGCGATGCCGCTGCATAATCGCAAAGCAAAAGTCGAGCTTTTTCCCCCACCTGCAGCCCCAAGTGGCAGCCGAAGGAACTACGGCGAAAAGATTACGTGACCTCGCTCGGCTCTAAGCTGCAGCATAGCGCCCGCTACTGTCAGCAGAGAGAGGGAGAGGAAGCGTCCTCCGAGATAGCACGCGGGAACCTACATGGCACTCCGAATGACGTCACTAGGAGGGGGACCAGGTGTGACCCTGAAGGCTGGGAGTGAGTTGAGGGGTGCAACAAATGCCACTCTTTATCATTTTTTTACGCAACAACTAGAACACGCAGGCGAAATCCGTTTTCTGTTCTTTACTTCAGAACTGTCGGAGGGCAACTTCCAGAAATCTTTGACTGAAGTACGAAAATCGTTGCACCGCCCCTTTAACCTCACTTCGTTTATTGTTTGTATTTTTACATCACACTTTGCCCCGCGCTCTATTGAAGAAAATGACATGAACATTCCCACAAGGCTTGTGGGCACGTGCGCAGGCCTTGTGTTGCGTAAACACCGAGGTGTGGGGACAACAAACGGTACACAGCGCCTCGCCAGTAGCGACATCGCTGAATATCATGTCCTGCGGCGCACCTTAGACGCATCGTTTAACTACAACCCATATTCCCTATATGGGGAGTTCACTATAAACGAACTTGGGATACGGATATGAGTGAATGAATAACAAAAAGAACCGACATAATAGCCACAGCAGGGGTCGCATCTTCAAGTAGGTTGCGTTCAGAAAAGCACTCAACGTTGGGGGTATGCTTTGTTGGCATTTTGAGTGGTCATCAAGCTCGTAGTTCATTTCCTGTCCTGTTCTCTGCTTAACAATGATCGTTTACACACAGTGTTCGCGAGAGCAATAAGTGCCGGAGTGACGACGCAAAGAAAAAAAAAAGAAAACCTCGACGTTTTGCGGTAGCGTTGTCAAATATACAAGCACAAAAAGTCTTATTTTTGTGTCCACTTCTCATCTTCTTCTATTTTTTTTTTTTTTTTTTCGAAGCTCAAGTCTGCATTGTTGTGGTAGGTCGTTTCCCGGTCTGCGTTGAGCGTCAGTGTGGCAATCTTTACTTCCGTAAAACCACCCCTTTTGTTTGAGGATTTTTTTTTGGGGAAACTCTAGGAAACAAAAGGCACCTTTGGGAAGGTGAGGGGAAACATTCATTGTACGAGCTTTGGGCTGAAATATGAAATATGAATCAAAATCGGCAAAAAAGCGATGTTTTCATGAGCTCAATGAAAGTAACCGTAGCCAATCGCAGCTAGCACCGGGATTTGGTTGGTGGGAAGTGTTCA
Source organism: Ixodes scapularis (assembly GCF_016920785.2). Lineage (NCBI taxonomy): Eukaryota > Metazoa > Arthropoda > Arachnida > Ixodida > Ixodidae > Ixodes > Ixodes scapularis. The sequence continues at coordinate 160,806,636 of NW_024609868.1, read as the reverse complement.
CGTTTGCTCGTGCCACGCCCACGCCCCTTCATACCGAAACACTCGGAAAATGGCCGAATGTCAAACATGTATTTGAGATAATGAGTACAATATACTCAGAATTGTAATTAAGATAGAGTATCAAATACTCTTTATCAAAAGTATTTGCAAGATACCAAGATACTTCAAAATGTATTTGGAATACAGTATCTTGAGTAGAGTATTTGAGAGAGGCACAAGTCTGGCTTGACAGCGAAAGCGAGCTGCTCACGTTGTGTCACACGAGCCGGAGTTCGGGCACGCCTGCCATTGTAATTCGAGTCCAGATAAATGGAAAGGATGTTCCGATAGAACTCGATGCAGTTGCGGCAGTGTCGGTAATACAAGGCGATGAGTGTGCGAAGCAATTTCCCAATGCCAGCTTCCGAAAATCAAATGTCAAACTCGTGACTTACAATGGCACGCATGTCGCGACAAAAGGAATTGTGAACGTGGAAGTTAAGTATCACGACCAATGCTTTCATTTGCCGTTGGTGATCGAAAAGGGGTTGAAGGCGTGAGAATACCTACGCTCATTGGGTGAGACAGGCTGAGCAAGATAAAACTCAGATGGCACGAAGCAGTGCGAGTGAACGCAGTGGATGTTGAAATGCCGCTAACCGAAAAGCATCGCGATGTCTTTGCGCCCGAATAAGGGGCGATAAAGAGATTTAAGGCAAGCATTGTCATGAAAGAAAACTCGAGCCCAGTGTTCTGTAGAGCGGGACAAGTGCCATACGCTCTGCGCGAAGAGGTTGAGCGGGAATTGGCAAGTGTAGAAAAAAGTGGTGTCGTGTACCGGGTAAGGCAGAGTGAATGGGCTACTCCACTCGTTATCGTGCCGGATGAGAACAGCTATGTGCTTCGGACCTGTGGTGATTACCGGGTCACTGTGAAGACTGCCATAGGAGTTGACCGCTATCCTCTGCCGTTACCCGAGGATATTTTCGGAGCCTTGCTACGTGGGAGTATTTTTTCGGTGCTGAAGTTGTCAAAGGCCTATCTGCAACTCGAAGTGGATGATCGAGCACTCGAATTACTCACTGTCAACACGCGCTTGGGCCCATTTAGCTTCCTGGTCTTGCCATATGGCGTGGAATACGCGCCGGCTCTTTCAAGCCGTAATGGATCGTATCCTACGCGATATGCCGGGAACTGCCTGCTACTTAGATGACGCAGGTGAGGACTACAAGCAGTGTCATGAGAGGGTGAAGCACGTGCTCATGTGCCTAAGTAATCACGACATCAGAGTCAACGCCGAGAAATGCAAACTGTTTCAGCAGAGACTACGATATTGGGGGTACGAAATTGTCTAACATGGTTTGCACCCGACTGCAGAGAAGGTATCAGCCATTAAAAATGCGGCAAACCCCGACCAACGTGACCCAGCTGAAAACCTTTTTGGACTTGATAAATGTCTATGTGAAATTCTCACCTAGTCTAGCCACTGTGCTAGAGCCTACGCACGACCTGCTGCAAAAAGTGCAGAGTTGCTGACATATCAGAGTGTATTGATTTTGTATGACGTTACAAAGGAGATACGGCTTACGTGTGACGGGCCCGAGTATGCACCTGGGGCAGACTTGGCCCATGTTCTGAACGAAGAAGAAAGACCCATCGCGTTCGCGTCTAGATCACTGTCTGCGTCCGAGCGTAATGACAATCAGATAGAAAAAGAAGCCCTGAGCATTGTGTTCGGGACAAAAAAGTTCCACAGGCACCTACTCTACGGTCCAACATTTAATGTATTCACAGACCACCAGCCACTGACGATTCTGTTTGATTCATACTGGCAGGGAAGTGCCGTTGCCACAGCTAGAGTACATCGATGGTTTCCATTCCCAGCCAATTATGGATACAATGTGAAGAGCAAGGGAGGAGCAGATATCGGTCACGCTGATGCTTTGTCTCGCCTTCCGCTGGCAGACACTAAGGCATCGTCGGAAGACATTTTTTTATTAAGAAGAAAGCCTGTCCCATCGTTCAGTCCTTGAGCGAAAACACGTCGGCGACACAAAAGGTACCAAACCCACTGTTCGCCACTGGACCACGTGATGGCATTACTTGTGCCAGAATCGGTGATGCGCGCGTGCGGCGCAAACCTAGCGGGAGAGGAGGACACTCTCGCTCGATCAGCGGAGAAGAGCGGGCGTGCGACATGCCGTGAGAATAGGGAGTTTTCGTAGACCGCGTTTCCCCCTCCGCTAAGCCCTCCGCAACGGAGAAACCGCTACTGCGCCTCTGCGGCGATGGCCTTGACTGTAGAGTTCCGGGTATCGTAGCGCGTTGCGAGAGCGTTGCGCACTATCTTCGGAGGTTCACTGTCACCGGGATCGGCGCTTGGGTTTTCGCCTTCAAGTCGTCTTAGGGATAGCATAAGAGACGCTGTTTATTTTTTTCTACAGTCAGTGCTATTCCGATTACAGCTAAAGACTTTGAGCATGAAGTAACCGGCGAGCACCAGTTAAGTGTTATTAGAAACATGATCTTGCATGGCTGGCCGAAAAAAAAAAAAATGTCGGAGGAACTGCAGCCGTTTTGGACACGTCGTTTTGAGCTCTCTGTCGATGATGGCCGAGTTGTCTAGAGAAACAAGATTGTCATTCCTAAACGTCTGCAAAATGTTGTATTGGGCTTGCTGCATAAACAGCGTCCCGCAATAACGAAACTGAAAGTAGTGGCACGGTCCATGATCTGGTGTCCGGGTATAGACACAAACTGGGACAAACTGTGCGAAAGTGTCAAATCTGTCCAAGCGACTTGCCCTCAGCCCAGCCCACACCCTTGTCTCCAGGTGTACTCCCCTGCGAGGGAGTGCACTTGTTTTTTGCGGAGCCAGAAGGAAAGATGTCTCTTGTCGTGATTGACGCCTACTGAAAATGGTTCGAAATCAAAATCATGCACTCGACTACAGCAGGAAAAGCGATTGAAACGCTTCGTTCTTTGTTCGCATCTCCTGGTTTACCCATGGATCGTTGTGACTGATAACGGTCCGCAGTTTCGAGGTGCAGAGTTTGAGGGTTTTCTAAAAGAACACGGTGTCAAGCACCCGCCTTAAGCCTCCTCACCATCCGTAATCAAACGAAGCGCCCGCACGTGAGGTCCAAACAACCAAAAAGCACTGTAAAACAGTTGCTTGAGGACAAAAAAAAAAAAGGCAGTAGAAGATTACTGCAACATCGAATTGACAACCTTGTATTTTTTTGCCGAACAACGCCATACACATCCATGGGAAACACACCTACATAGTTATTCCTACTTAGGAAACTGCGGACACGTTTGTCGTTCTTACGGTCAGACATGGCAAGTGAAACGTGTGAGAAAACGGAGAAAGTGAAGATATTTCCCGAAAAGCGCAGATCTGTGCCGAGGTTTTTTGTTGTGGCTGGGCTTGTTCTTGTGCACTCTGTGCGTGGCGATATGGTGAGATGGTTGCTTGTCAAAGTGACGTGTGTGAAGTCAGCGTCCACGTATTTGCTGTTATTGGGAAACAGAGAGTGGGTTGTGGATGCTGATAATTTTCGTTGCTCGCTCCTGCGCGGAAGTCTACTTCGCTCAAGCACCGACTCGGCGAATCATCGTTACTCAACAATGGAGAGTCCCGGCATTGCCGGCACCTCGACGGGGAAGAAGGCAATCTCCTTGAATCAAAAGCGTGCCGTCCTCGAAGGATTGCGCATAAACGTAATAAATGCCGTCCACCGCCGGCGTCCTCCGTGGGGCTGTCACAACTGTCGACACGGTCCGTACATAGCAGGATCTTTTTTGGACCGGAGCTTGTCGCAGTTGGCGAGAGGCGGCTCCAATCTAGCAGAGGACGCGTGCAGGGAAGCCTCGACCGCCTTCTGCAGATTCGATAAACATGTGGCAGTGACAGCCCGTGTTATCGTTTTTTTTTTTCATGGTATTTTTATGAGTTTATATATAACGAAGAAGGGGATATAGGTAAGTGATTTCCGATTTCCGTTGACTTCGCTTTAGCCGGTCTCGAGAGCGTTTTATCATTCATACAATCCACTTTTATTTTGATGCAGCAAAAATAAAAAATTGTGCCGTTTTATTTCGACGAAACAGTAAAAGAAAGCCTAGGTTAACATACTAAACGTCGTGTTTATACGACTTAACATCCATGTGTTTATCTCAGTCACATATATACAATCGAAAGGTTAACATGAAGTATGGTAGGTCGCCCCAAAAAATACACGAAAATGGCACAACTTTAAGCCGCGGTAATAGGGGAAGTCTCCCGAGATCTACAGGGTGACCCAAGACACCAGGCTCGATCTAAAATGGACCGTAAAAATCGGCGCCTGCACGTAGCAATCTAAACTTTTCGTAAAACGTGTATTTCACGGGTCGTGTTGATTAACATTACAGAGCACCACAAGAGAAATACTCAAAAACACAGATACCCTAAAAAAGTATACACTCACTCGGCGTTGGCTGATAACTGATGGTTTGTATTGTCTTCTCCTATGCACAAAGAACAACCTCCTTTTTGCTATGTTGTCAGAACGAGATGACATCAAGTGAAGTTACAAAAACAAAAATTCCTAATTTTTTTTATAAATTGTTTTTATTTTTGTAATTTAATTTGATGTCGTCATCTCGCTCTTAGAACGTCAAAAAAGGGAAGGTGTTTCTTTGCGCATAAAAGAAGACAGTGCAAACCATGAGTCTTGAGCACGGTAAAAGCAATACATTTAAGTGATGACTCTGTCCGACGCGGCGACCACATCATGTTCGGCGCACCGAGCGCTTCACTCGCACGGAGATAGATGGCGCCGAAGTGTCGGGTCCCTTAGAGTTCCTGTATAGCTGCCTACTTATACAGGAACTCCAGGGTCCCTCCCAAACCGACCGCTCCGGTTGTTCCTCCCAGCTGTGGTCCCGCATTCGCTCGCTCACCGCTTCTTGTTGTACCAGCGCCGAGTGAGTGTACATTTTTTAGTGTGTCTGTGTTTGTGAGTATTTCTCTTGTGGTGCGGCCGTAAGGTTAATTAACATGAACTACCAATACGCCTAGTCAGCAGTCTTCACAGATCGGGTTTTTCTTGTAAAATTACAAAGCGTAGCTCTCTTTCTGTAAAAAAATAGGGCCAAGAAGCTTGCCAGGGTCTAAGGCGGGCGGCGACGCAGACGACCAAGTCCAGTAGCGGGGTGTGTTTGGCGTTCGCATTGATAGATGTCGCCGAGAGCAGCGTCCGAAGGCGCAGCCGACCAGCGAAAGAAAGCAGACGACAAGCAGACGATATTCGTTGGCAGCAAAAGCGCCGAGGTTATGCAGACGCGTTTTTTTACACTTTAAGTTTTGCTTTTATTGTTCGTACTTCTTATTTAACCAAAGGTACATTTCAAAAAGATTATGTTCATTTTAATAAACCACGGTGGTCGCGAGCCATCGCGATAAGGAGGTAGCGCCATCTATCAATACGAACACCAAACTACAGTGGCTTAACCTAGGGTCACTAAATGAGCTGCGGAGGAAAAAGACGACGAAGTGCTTTGAGCAAGGAACACAAACTTTTGCTCTCTCGGTATCTTTTACGTTTCAAACCTATGTGCTCGTATCCTAGCTGACCTGGCATTTTGTTTCGGCAAGTGGAACTGGGCTTGTCTCTTACTACCAAACGCCTCTGCATGTAAGATATCATGTCTTCATCTGAGAAAGTAGCGAACATCGGCGACCATTCATCTTCTGATGTCACTCCTGGGCAACGCCCAACGGTAAACCCCACGGAAGACAGCCCTGCTGCCACTCCAAACGCCTCACCCGAATTTTCTAACTTAGAACATTCCGACATGGAGCAGGACAACGACTCTGGAGGACAATGGTGCGTCTCTGGAAATCGGAAACGTGTCCGAAGTGATGACTCGCTCTCCGATTCTGGCACAACACGTGTGTCAAACAACGTCTCCAACAGTCTCACCGCCGTATATGCCCCGACTGACTCAGAGAAGAAATTAACGTCCCCTAGCAGTCTCAAGGTCACATAGGCTCTCGAGAAGATAAGTCCAGAATGCATTCTTCAAGTGCGCTACAATCAACGACTCAACCTTATTGCAGTTGACGTCCGAAACGGACATGCAGCACAAGTGCTGATGAACAATACACTACTATGCGGTATCCAAGTTCGACCATACTTTCCGTTGTCAGGCAAAACAAGCGTCGGAGTAATTCACGACGTTGATGCGGATGTCACCGATGAAGAACTGGCACAACACCTACGATCAGAAGCCAAGATTGCCAATGTGTGACGACTTGGAAAATCTCGAGTCGTCAAAGTCGTCTTCAGCGGCAGCCACCTTCCGAGCCATGTCTTACTAGGATATGTGCGACACTCTGTTGTCCCATTCAAAGAGAAGCCCATACAATGCCACAACTGCGGCGGTTTCGGACACAAAAAAATCGCCTGCAAACGCGCCCAAGCTTGGAATCGATGTGCCGAGAACCACGTTCCGACAGCTGAGGGATGCACGTCCAGTTCAGTGAAATGCATGAATTGCAGCGGCAATCATGAGGCTACATCGCACATATGCCCGAAGTGGAAGGAAGCACAGTCTGTAGCTACATATTCAAAGATGAATACTGTAGGGTTTCTTGAAGCAAGATCCGCTATCTTCCGTCAAAAAACGACCAGGGACACCACCGAGGGCACCAGAAGAACAGAGCCAAATTCAGAAGAAACTGGTAAGGACACTTATGCTTCAGCGCTCAAAAGAACTGGCCAAAACGCTAAAGAAAAGATGAACACCAATACCACAATCAGTCAGATCTTGACGCAAGGTTCGTCAGAAAAATCTATACATCAGCCATCACCCAACGCGGGACCTTCGACACGCCCCTGTGCCAGAAAAGACCAAGTTGAAAAAGAAGACAAAGCTAGAAACCAAGGGACACAGGAAAGTGAAGCTCCTGGATGGATATCAATCATAAAGGCAGGTGCTAGTATAGCACTTGCAGTTTTGGCGAAAATTGAAGCCTCCTGGGCGGGTACCCTTGCATCCATTATCCAGACAATGCTTCACCTTCTAGCAGGCTGTCAGTAGGATCACTCAACACAAGTGCGCATCGTTACCAACGAAGAGAAGCCTCTAAGTGTGGAATTTCAAGCGAATTTCAACACTGCGGCACAGCATGGCACAGGCGTAGTCCATTGTTTCCTCCACTGCTTCAATGGAATGTAAACGGACTGCGCACTCGACTTTCTGAACTGCGGCAATTCCTCACAGATAAGAAAATTGATGTCCTGGCCCTTCAGGAAACGACTGTCTTGCCCGGGGAGATACGCTTATCACCTTACGTGTTATATCATAGCGCGGCTATAAACCCAAATGGAAGATCAAGAGTCTCTATACTTCTGCGAGATGAAGTACATCACTCTGAGCTTGACCTTTCGGACCTCTGTTCACCATGTGAAGAGTATATTGGAGTGACGATCAGAATGGGAAAGAATGAAACGACAATTGTATCAGCGTACGTCACTTCACAAGGCCTCTGGGACACAAAGCCACTTGAAAAAATAAGTAACAGAAGCCGAGGAAACTTAATTATTTGTGGAGACTTCAATGCTCACAATGAAATATGGGGTGGCACTCGCACGGACACGCGAGGACGTCAGATAGAGACAACGGCAGCAGCGTTCAATCTCCGAGCTCTCAACGACGGATCGGCTACATTTTGCCGACGGCACACAAAGGCGAGCACCCTGGACATAACGCTGGTCTCGGTAGAAATCGACGCTTTCTCGACTGTGGAGCCGGACACGGGCGGAAGTGACCATTTTCCAATCAACGTGATACACCCCAGAGCGGCTCCGAAGACCACCAAGGAGTGCAAGGTGGTTAACTGGGACCTTTTTCGTCAATACTTCACTTCCGCCGCAGATAGTAAAAGCCATACAGACATCACTACTTGCATTGCGGAGTGTTTGCAATGCGCGACCCGCATTGTTAAGGTTCTAGCGACACGTCCTACACCTGACCTTGAGTGGCTTAATCTCCGAGCCGCTCGACGACAAGCCCAACGAAGGGCACTGCATACGGACGCCTTATGGGATTGGGCACGATACAACCGCATAGATGCTTGCTTCCGTCGCCACACAAAAAAGCTGCAAAAGTGGCAATGGAGTAGTGACTGTGCATCGCTGAGTGGCCCTGGGGGAGGAAGACGGGCGTGGGGGCTCGTTCGAGCTCTTAAAGGGGCCAAAATTCCGCGGCATCCTAACAGCACTTGCAATCAAGACAGGTCAAACCATGATTGAAGTGGCGGAGCATCTGGCGGACGAGTTTGCTCGGTCCTCTATTACACAGCCTGTACACCAGCAAACATTGAATGCCCCACAGTTCACCAGTGCCCCTCCAGACAGCGAGAGCACAATGGCCAGCTACACCGACTTCACTTTGGCAGAGCTTACGCACGCACTTAATTACACTAGAAGGAAGAGCGCTCCAGGTCCTGACGGTATAACATATCAGTCTCTCCGAAATATAGACCCAGATTATCGCCCCGACATTCTTGAGAAACTCAACGCCATCTGGAAAGATGGGACACTCCCAAATACATGGAAAGAGTCAATAATCATCCCAATACCTAAACAAGGAAAACCACTGGACGAAATCTCATCCTACAGGCCTGTATCGTTAACAAGCTGCCTTGGAAAACTCCTAGAACGCATGGTTCTCCGGCGCCTCGCGTGGCTTCTAGATCGAGCGAATGCTTCCCCACCTTCGTTGGCGGGCTTTCGAGCAATGAGGTGCACAGCCGATGCGATAGGAGACCTCGTGTCGACCCTAGAAGAAGCCAAATCCACTGGCCGAATGGTGCACTGTGTCTTTCTAGACATTAGTCGTGCGTTCGACACACTGCCTCATTCTATCATCATCCAGCGACTCAAGTACTTTGCTATCTGTGGCCGAATCCTCACATTCATAGAGTCGTTCCTCACTGGACGGAGCTTCACTGTCAAGATCCCTGGTGCAACTAGCACTTCACGTCCAATCACCAAAGGTGTTCCCCAAGGCAGCGTACTCAGCCCCCTACTCTTCAACGTGGTGATGGCATCGCTTCCTCAATGCCTTCCGACCAACAACGAGACCCTCCATGTCGGCATGGCAATATACGCTGACGACGTTGCCATGTGGTGCGAGGGTCCCTCCGAAAGTGCCGTAGCTATCCGAAATCGACTTCAAGTAGGCCTAGATGCTACGGCTCTGATGATTTCAAAACTCGGTTTCTCCCTATCAGTGGAAAAAACCGCGTCGCTCCTTTACCGACCAGTAGGACGAGCACCCGAGCACGCACTGCGGCTAGTGATTGCTGGAACTCCTGTTAAGAGAGTTGGTAGTCATCTCTATCTTGGGGTGCAGGTGGATCACCGCGTGACCTGGAGACCTGAGGTTCGGAGGACTTTGGAGCGATGTCGTGAGCTACTACGAGTCATACGACATCTCGGAGGCCCTTCGTGGGGAGCGCGACAAAGTACTCTCCTACAACTCTACAAAGGTCTAATAATGTCGAGGCTCCTGTACTCCCTGCCACTCCTCAACATAGGAAGGGCCCAGATTCGGGACATTGACACATTTCACAGGAAGGCGCTGCGTTGCTGCCTCGGACTTCCACCATCTTCAGCAAACAGCCCGACCCTTGTTGCGGCAGAAGAATGGCCTCTATCGTTAAAACTCGAGGAGAGAGCTATGCGTCACATTGCTCGCATTAACAGTGTTCCTGCGGTGGACAATATTAATTCCCACCTGTTGGCCCGTAAAAATTCTCACCTCGGACAGATGGCATCCAACTTTCAGCACGAGATTGGAGCACCAGGGGAATATTTATATCCACCTCCCCCACATTCAAAGAGAGCGCCCCTGTTGATACAAGAAACACTACCAATTTTCCAACGTAAGGCGAATGTCCCCACGATAGTCGCCCGATCGATCACGTTCGAACGCCTGGAGGAAGCTTACGGTGATTGGATCCACGTATACACGGACGCCTCAGTCAATGCGATCAAGAAAACAGCAACTGTTGCTATTACTATTCCCGAAATAGACTTCGAAGTGTCTGGCCGGCTTAACTTCGAGGCATCATCAACTACTGCAGAACTTGTTGCTATCTGGGCAGCGCTTGAGTCCATTAAAAACATCACTCCGCCAACCAAAGCTGTGGTGCTCACGGACTCCAGAGGCGGACTACAACAACTTCAACGCCTCGAGAGGGCCACCCCCCTTTTAAATAGAGTAGCATTAACAGCTGCAACGGTGGAAGACCTTGGCTGGAGTTTGGCTCTGCAGTGGATTCCCTCCCATGTTGGAATTCCCGGCAACGAGAGAGCAGACGAGCTAGCTGCGCGGGCTCATAATGACGGTGACCCTACATTCATTTTAGATCGCTTTAATGAGGCACACAGACTTATACGGGATACCATCCGCAAAAAACACCCCCACACAGGGGTAGCGACAGGAAGATCACCTCCAAGCATCCCATGCAAACTCCCACGTTCAGAGGCATCACTCCTTCACAGACTTCGAACTGGCTGCCCGCATACCGCAAAGCGTCTCCATATGTACCGCCGCAAGACAGATCCCGGATGCCCAACTTGTGGTGATCCTGAAGACACAACCCATGCACTACTTTTGTGCCCAACCCATGAGGATCTCCGAAAAGTGCTATTGCGATCCTACGCTGCAGTGGACTTCCCCACTCCACTGCCCAAGAGCTTTTGAACCCCAGTGGAACGCGGGGAATAGTTGAAAAGGCCTTTCGTGCTCTCCTCCAATATCTCCGGGACAGTGAGCTCTCGGATCGACTCTGATGTTCGCAGACACAAAACAAAACTTACACGACGGATCGAGGACAAGTATTCTACTTTTAAATTAACGTATGCGGTGAATAGGTAGCACAGCAAGTTAGCAACATTCTGGTCTGGTGCGGAGCCGAGATGGGAACCTCCGCGGTACATTGACGGACTTTGCCATCTCGGATCGGCACTTCGATAGGAGTGGATGCTATCTTCCTGCTCGCTGTGGAGTCATTTTCTCACAAGCCCAATTCTAAACAAGCCCGTTGACTTTTGGACTACAATGCATCAGATATGTTCGAACTTGTACATAACCATTTCCTCTTCCTTTTTCCTTTATTTACCCATCTCCCAAAAAGCCAGGTAGCGACTTGCCCCTGACTGGAGGCCCACATATCTCCTGGCTCCCCCCTTTCTCTTCATCCCAAAATAAACAAACAAACAAACAAACAATGAGCTGCGCTTAGAGTATCGGCACTCCGTTCCCCGGTATTGTTGTGGGCGCCGCCATTTTGGCTCGTATGCAGAGCACACGCAACTGCCGATCGTCATGATTCAAAAGTGCGACTTCCTCAGATATAGATTCGTTGTTAAGAAGGTCACGCAATATTGCTTTGCTCTGTTACGAACTGTTTAAACATTTGTGGAGGGCGGAAAAGCGTTTCCTGTGATTTCAGATAAAGCTTCAGATAACTGGCAACCATGATTTTAAGACACAATATGGCCAAGTGTCGTTACTCTGAAGCGTAGCTTATTTAGTGGCACTAGCTTAACCCTTTGCCTACCACAAAAGTTAAAAAAAAAAAAGATTTGAAAGTACCGTTTTTTTTATGTACCCTATACTCTGTTTCACCTTGTGTTGACCCGCAGGAAAGGCTACATGCGCGAGCTCCTTGTTGTATGGCACATCTCGGCGGCATGAGCTCTCGTGCATTAAGGGCAGCTGCCAACGCTATGAGCTCGCGCTTCTAGCCTTCGCTGCGGTACAACATAAGGTGAAATGGACTGTATAAAATCATTAATCAAAATATGGCAACCAACCAATTCCTAAACATGTAGGAGCCCTGCGTTTCGAACCGACTCGGTTCTTCGTCAGGGGCGACTGTGGCCGTTGAGGAGCGGCATTTTTCGATCTTCTTTTTCTTCTCTCAGGGATGTGGCGCATTTCTCGATCTTCTTCTTTCATGAATATGGCGAAGCCCGTTCACATACACTGTTGGTAAATCACCAAGACACGGCCTTCCCAAGATCCACAAGCCTAGCCTTGCTCTCCGGCCCATTGTGGACTTTAGAACCTCACCACTTCGAGCCGTGTCGAACTATCTTCACCACACCCTCTCTCCTCTCGTCGGAAAAACGACGACTTACATCAGCAACTCCAGCGACTTCGTGGAGCGCATCTCGAAATTGAAGGTGAGCGCTGAGGAAAGCCGTCTCTTTTGATGTCATCTCACTTTTCACAAGTGTGCCGGTTCCCCTGGCAGTTACAGCTGCCAGGAAGGCTCTCGAAAAAGACAAAGACCTGCACAACAGGACCGCCCTTAGTGTGGAGGAACTGTGCCGCCTCCTTCAGTTCTGCCTTAGCAACACCCACTTTAGCGTCAAGGGAGAGTATTTTAAACAAGCCAGCGGAACCGCCATGGACGCATCTGTCTCCGTTACCACGGCTAACCTGTGCATGGAAGCCATTGAGGAAGAGGCCCTGCAGTCATTTGCCACTGCGCCCAAAATATTTGTGCGGTATGTGGACGACTGCTTCTGCATCCTTCAAAGATCTGAAGTGGACAGATTCCTCTCACACCTCAACTCCATCGAATCGGCTATCCAATTCACAGCGGAACTTGAAAAAGACAATTCATTGCCTTTTCTGAACGTGCTCGTGAGAAGAGAAAAAGAAAAGTTGAAGTTTTCAGTCTACAGGAAGCCCACGCACACTGGACGTTATCTCCAGTTTGATTCCTATCACCCAGCCTGCCACAAAGCATCGGTGGTTAGGACACTGCTGTCTAGGACGAAGGCTATATGCTCCTCTGAGGATGACAGAAGAAAGGAAGAAAAAACCGTCCGTGCTGATCTGAAAAAGAACGGATACACGAGCACCTACATCCAACGCGTTGCACGTCGTCAAGCTCGAGGTCAAAGACACCAGCAACCACAAGCCTGTACGCAGCCACGCCCAACCTCGCGCATCTGCGTACCTTACATCAAAGGAACAAGCGAGGCGCTTGCACGCGTGCTAATCCGCGTAGCCCACAAGCCGATGTCCACGCTTGGATTACTCATGCCCCGTCCAAAAGATCGCCCTCCGAAAGAAAAAGCGCAGGGCGTGGTTTATAAGATCCCTTGTGCAGATTGTCCAGCCACTTACATCGGCGAGACAAAGAATTTTAATGAAAGAATACGCCAACACAAAAACGACGTTCGCAAGCTCGACCACGAGCGCAGCGCAGTCGCCGAGCACTGCGAAGTCAAAGACCACCGGATTGACTTCGACAATACCAGCATTATCGACGCAGAGACTAACAACCGACATAGGCTTTTCATCGAGTCCTGGCATATTCAAACGACGCCAGGCAACATAAATAGGTGCCTTGGTGCTTTACCAACAGTGTATGTGAACGGGCTTCGCCATATTCATGAAAGAAGAAGATCGAGAAATGCGCCAAATCCCTGAGAGAAGAAAAAGAAGATCGAAAAACGCCGCCCCTCAACGGCCACAGTCGCCCCTGACGAAGAACCGAGTCGGTTCGAAACGTAGGGCTCCTACATGTTTAGGAATTGGTTGGTTGCCATATTTTAATTATTGTATTCCCCAACCAGAGAGATTTCTCTCAAATGTTTAGTTTCAACTGTATAAAATCGTGGTCCCGACGCGTGCACCGCTAGATGCTCCCGATGTAATTGCGTACTTTGGAGCGCACACAAGTGTTGCTTTAGGACAATATGTGTGAATGTGAATATGTATGAGTGAGGTTGTATGTGAGCAACAAAGCCAACACATCAATGTTAGGCTAACCGCTTACTATTAAAACGTCATTCTCTCTCTCTCTCTCTCTCAAAGTGAAAAAAAAAAAGGCGGGCTGCGCGATTTTTTTCGGATAACTCGACTACAGCGCCGCCACGAACTGTCAATACACGCGCCCTCACGAGCTCCCGTTGCCGAGCCGCTCCGGTCCCAACACTACCCAAGTATTCTAGTACACCGTACTTTTGGCGCATGCGTGCCGCCGCCATAACTTTAGTTCACAGGAGGCTAACGATAGTGCACAAGCTGGCTTGTCCTGTCTCGTGCTCTACACGCGCAAAGCCCCAGCGAGGTTATCGCACGTGCCGAGAGACTAAAGTTCCCTCGATTCATTGCGGCAACGGTGGCGTAGTCAAACTGGCTGGTGAGATCTGTCTATTGTTTTTTTAGGTATTTATATTAGTTATGAAGCGGGTTATGGCGCATTCGCACTGGAAGCGGATCCGCGTTCGCGAAGCGGATGCGGTTCCCGAGCGACCCCGTTCAGACACACCGAGAGGCGGTTGGCGGTTTCAGGGCGATCACGCGTGATCTTTTGTGACTTGCGTTTGGCAACCCTGTTTTACAACCCAAAATCCACTTTAATCCACTATCCAAAGCCGAACTTTTGCTGTTTTGCCACTCTGAGAATTTTTGCCGGGATGTTCGCTCGCATATCGAGTTCAGGCAGCGAAAAAAGAAGCATGGATCCGCCAAACTCGCCTGTGATTCCCTCGACTTCGCCCACAAGCAAAGCCCAGCTAGGCGCGCCTTGCTAACTCAGAACAGGATGCCCCCAACCTTTTCTTCGAAGTGGACCCTTCCCGCACGAATAGCTGACCTTGTTTTCGGGATAGAGGGCCAGTTTTCCCCCCTCGTTGTTCACTCTTATCATTTTCGAAGTTGTGACTGAGCGGTGGGGTGGACCGTGCTGCAGGGGGATGTGTTCGGTGCTAGCCGGTCGTGGCTTCGTTGGTGGCGGACTCCTCTCGTCACTCGCACGTCGATCGAGTCTACTCTTTGTTTGACATTAAGGCTGCGGTCCCACGGCAGCCATCTTGAACAAGGCGTTAGTTCAACCAATAGATGGCGACACGCACCCGGGGGGTGGCCGAAACATTGGTTCACAGTGGGATGGCTCGAGCACCATCACGTTCCCCTCGTGGCCTTGCTTGCGCCACTGCCAGCTGTGCTCAGCTGGCTCAAGTAGCGTGGCCCAGCAAACGGATGTATGCGAGAATGTCAGGCTGGGTATAAATTGTTCTCTGCTATTAGCGGCGAGATGTTTTAGTGGCGCCCTCCTGTGGTTACCTTTCGTGACGTCATTACCTTGCGAACAACAAGTTCGATGGTATTTGTAAGAAGCATGGTGGAAGCTTGAAATCATTGCGCTCTTAAATCAACACTAACAACACCGTCGAAATTGAAGTTCTTCCATTCCTCTTATTTCCGTCGATGAGAAATCCTTTGCTGACGTCGTAGTCAGCATTCGGCCAATCGTGGAAGGTCGACCACAGCGACGCTTTCGATCGCGCACGTCGCCAATAGGGAGATGCGGCTCGGCGGTTGTAACGGGCTTTTGCAATAAATCTTACCAAGAAGGAATCAAATGTTGATTGACGTGTCAATATTCTATCAATGAAAATTTCTTCTGCAGGAATGCACGCTCAGCAGACTCAATGTTCCAAGACACCAGTGGAAGCGGACGTCAAGTAAACTGCTTCGCGATTTAAGGTAATTACCTCACCATTTTAATGACGACTAAAATAACGTCACGTAATATTGTGTTTCACGGGGTCCTGAAGATGTTGTAAAGGTTGTTACAAAGACTCGAAGTCTTCATTGAGTCCAACGCCATCATGAACAGTAACTGAAAACGATTCACTATTCAGTCGGTGGGTGGCGAAACGTATCCGCATCTGTGGAGTCATGGTCGATGCGTACTCTAAGTGGCTGGAAGTTTACACGATGCCTGCCACGACGTCCGAACACGTCATTGACGTTCTACGGTCTCTTTTACCTACTTTTGCCCTACCGAAAATACTTTTCTCTGATAAAGCGCCAAATCTTGCTTCAAATAAAATAAACAAGTTTTTGAAGAAAACAAAAAACCGGCATCAGGCATCACATTAGTGCACCATACCATCCTGCAACTAACGGGGAAGCAGACCAGATGGTGTGCGAAACGAAAAAAAAAGCCCTTTTGAAGCTTACGGAAGAAGCAGTTCAGTGAAGAATCGCCAGGTTCTTGTTCCAGCAGCACGCGACGGTCTCATATTACACGGTAAAAACCAGGGTGTCGAACCGAAATGTTTTTCGTTCCGGTTTTTGTTCTGGTTCAGGGTAAACGGTTCAGCTCCGGTTCAGCTCCGAAGTGAAAAAATAAAGGTTCAAACCGGTTCCAACCGGTTCGTACTCATATGCGACAAAAACAATTGACAGCAAAAGATAAACTATGCATATTTTGTAAAAGTGATACATATAGAAAGCAAATGCTCAGATTAGTGTGTGGAACGAACGATCTAGTGCTGGGGCACCTCGGGACGTGAGTGAAAGCGCAGTTCAATGTCAGGTAGCTGACTGAAGAATGTATTTCATTTCATTTCATTTATTTACCTCAAGGGCGTCTTTGAGGACGCATTACATGAGGGGGGTAGGTGGTACATGCATTTGTAACAACATAGTAACACAATTTTCCAAACACAATCATTGGTATAACAAAATCATCGCAATCAGCCCAGCACAGTTTACAAAAAGGAAATCACATTGTACGTACACAACTGCAATTTTGAACTGGACGTAACTATGTATAAAACAACAATTTCAATATGGAGAAACGAAAAGCGACTATGAAAATAACAAACAAGCATGTACGTGTACTATTCATGCCACAGGCGCTCGCACATTGTTTTAAATTCAACGGGATTTGTGTTAGTAACCATCTCGTCTGGCAAGTTATTCCGTTCAGTAATCGATAATATTAAGGGTGAAAACAGGAAGGAATTAGTGTGTGACTGGTATTGCTGCACCTTACAGGAATTATCGGTTCGAGGAGAAATATAATGTGCGGAATGACAATAGGTGTTTTTAAAGCACGAGTTGCTGTAGTATAAGTCATGAAAGTAACATATGCGGTAAATATTGCGCCGGGTAGACAATGGAGTGAGACCCAAATTTGTTTTTAAAGCTGAGACACTAGTTTGAGGCGAAAAGTCGTTTGATATGAACCGGGCTGCTTTGCTTTGGACAGATTCTAATTTCGAAGAAAGATAATTTTGATGCGGATGCCATATGATACTTGCATATTCTAGTTTAGGGAGAATGATTGTTTTATATGCTAGCAGTTTTGTTGAAGTGGGGGCCAAGTGTAGGGTGCGCCTTAAGAAACCTAGAGATTTAAATGAGTTGGTGACTAAGTTATCGATGTGTTGTTTCCATGAGAGAGTTTCAGAGATGTTTACTCCTAAGTATTTGTATAGTGGAACACATTCAAGTTGCTGCATGAGTAATGTATATTGGCTGTATGATTTGTTTGAATTCGTAGTAACGGTCATTTGTTTACATTTGTTGGGGTTAACCGTCATCTGCCATTTTGAGCACCAGGAAGATATAGCATCAAGGTCATTTTGGAGGACGTTATGGTCTGTCGGGTCTAAGATTTTTCTATAAATAACACAATCATCTGCGAATAGGCGGATAGTTGAGGTAATCGAAGAGGGAAGATCGTTGATATAAATAAGAAAAAGAAGGGGGCCGAGAACGCTACCTTGGGGGACGCCTGAAGATACTGGGACTGAGTTAGATGACGAACCATTCACCGAAACTGACTGTTGTCTATTTGTTAGGAACGAAGCTATCCATTTTATTACTACAGGGTTAATCTGGAGGAGAGAAAGTTTTAGGAGTAGTCGTTGGTGGGGGACCGTATCGAATGCTTTGGCAAAGTCTATAAATATAACGTCTGTTTGTAGTGAGGAATGATTATTAAAATGAAGATCCGTAACAAACTCAAACAGTTGACTAGTACATGAGTGGCGCTTTCTAAAACCGTGCTGGTTGGGGAAAAAAAAGTTGCGTTGATCCAGGTATGAGATAATATTAGAATAAATAACGTGTTCCATAAGCTTACACGGCACACTGGTGAGTGAGATAGGTCTGTAATTTGATGGATTTGATTTGTTGCCTGATTTGAAAATGGGTTGAACTCGGGCGAATCGCCAGTCAGCTGGTACATCAGCAGAATTTAAGCTTTGTTGAAAAAGAGCGCTGAGTATTTTTGATGCTGAGTGCTGTGTCATTTTTAGTAGTTTGACCGAGATACCATCATTTCCAGGGGCGCTATTAGAAGACAGGTTTTGAATTGCCTTGTGGATTCCTTCCGGGATGAATAAGATTGGAGGCATGCATATTTCCTGATGAGATAGAGAGTAAGATGGCAGTGGAAATATTTCACGTGTAAATACACTGGAAAAGAATGAATTTAACGAATTGGCCGTCTGGTCATCACTAAGTGCCTCCCCCTGGTCGTTTAGAAACGAAGGGCTATTCTTAGCTTCTTTTGGATTAACTATTTTCCAAAACGTCTTGGGGTCCGTGGAAAGAATGTTAGGTAGGGTGACGGAAAAAAATGTTAATTTTGCTTTTTTTACTTCGGATTTACACAACTTTGAATGAAAGCGATATGATGACCAAGCAGTGAAGTCGTCCA
Source organism: Ixodes scapularis (assembly GCF_016920785.2). NCBI lineage: Eukaryota > Metazoa > Arthropoda > Arachnida > Ixodida > Ixodidae > Ixodes > Ixodes scapularis. Next base: position 160,788,107 of record NW_024609868.1, on the reverse strand, counting down.
GTCTTTTTGCTTTTAAGAATAGTCTTTTCTTTTTGTTTAACATACGTTTTAGACTGTTGGTAAACCATGGAGATGCAAGGTCAGATGGAATAGCAGTTTTTGGCACAAAAGTGTGAAGTAATTCTATGAACATGTTTTTAATAAGGAGCCAGTTTTCACTTGCGGTTCTCTCGTCATGAGATGACATGTAATATCTTTTGAAGTTTAGTATGGCTGCCGTCATCCCATCGTTATTAGCACGCGAAAACACGAATATTTGCTTTGGAATATTCGCGGAGCGGTTAACCTTCTGTGAAGTTTGAATATGGATCAGAGCGTGGTCACTTATACCTTCCATAGTACTGATAGACGTTACACATTCTGGATGAGTGCTGAAAAATAAATCTAATATAGCATTATTACGGGTTGCTGTGGTTATCATCTGGTGAAGTCCAAACACACTGATTATCGAAAGGAACTCTGTACACTGACGAGAATTAGCATAGTTGGGAAAGGGCAGTAATGTAGACCAGTTTATTTCGGGATAGTTAAAATCGCCAGCAAGGAAACAGTGATCACTGGGAAAATTTTTGGTTACAGTCCCAATGACATGATATAATGATATATTGAATTCAGTTCGATTGACATGAGGCGGTCGGTAACAGACGCCGATTAAGACACTGCGGTAATCCAACTTGACGCGAATCCAAAGCACTTCAAGGTCAGATAAACATTCTATTTGGAAGCATGATACAGCTCTTTTGACCGCAATGATAACACCACCGCCCCTGGCGAGGGTTCGGTCTTTCCGGAAAATAGCATATGATCGATTTAAGATGAGTTCGTCATTTGTTATATTAGGTGTTAACCAGGTTTCCGTGCCAAGAATGACGTCAGGCTCGCTACTGGACGTGATGTTTTCAAGTTCGTCTTGTTTGGATAAGATACTTCGAAAGCTAGCAACAATAAAAGAAAGATTAGCAGGAACAGTGCGATTTGTGGACTTGCGATTTACCCTTTGTCAGTCATTCCGCGCAGTGACATCCCGGCGCGTGCGAAGGGAAACAACAGAATCACTCGCCGAGTAATAAATGAATGACTGCGTACCAACGTTTAGTTTGTTATAAGTAATTTTGTATTTCGTTCCGCTTTTTCTGAACTGTTCTGCAAATTCCCACAACTTCTGCCTCGCAGAGCGCACCTTATCAGAAAAATCTTCAGAGATTCGTATTGGGGGCGTTACATTTTTAAGCTTGAACGCATTGCGGAGAACTTCTTCTCGATCTCGAAAGCCAAGAAATTTTACAATGATCGGTCGCTTTGTTCCGGATCGTTTTTGTCCCAACCGATGGGCCCTTTCAATTTCTCCCAAACTGATTCCGAGCATTTCTTGTGCAAAGCCAGTAATGATGACTTTGGCATCATTCCACGTCTCGTTTTCCAGTTCAGGTAAGCCTTTGAATATTAAATTATTTCGCCTCATTCGGTTTTCTAAGTCGTCAACGACCGTATTGATTTCAGTCAGGTGATCACGAAAAGATATCGAGTCGCACTTAATGCTGTTTACTGTTGTTTCAATCGCGCTTAAGTTTTCCTGAATTTTCGGGATTTCTTTTACTGTTCAGGTGAGGTCGCTTTCTTCTTAGGTACAAAAGAACCTATACGTGCTCTGAAAGTAGCGATGTCGACACCCATCACAGCAGACAAACGAAAAAAAAAATGTAGTACAGAAACACTATTTGGGGATTCACAGCCACTTCAAGAGAAGAACACCGCGTACGGGAAGCTTTGCGCTCACCTGCAATGATATCGACGGTGTGAATAGTAGAGTGACAGGGCCGTGAGTCCCGCGGTTTCCCTTGCGTCGCTTGTATTTGTAGATCCTGGAATTCGGTCGGTGCTGGCGTGGGTGGGGCTTGGTTGGGTCACGAGGTTTGTCGTCGTGATTTGTCAAGCTGGTACCGGCGCTGTCATCCTCGGGAAGGGGCACGAGCTGCAACGATATCGACGGTGTGAATAGTAGAGTGACAGGGCCGTGAATCCCGCGGTTTCCCTTGCGTCGCTTGTATTTGTAGATCCTGGAATTCGGTCGGTGCTGGCGTGGGTGGGGCTTGGTTGGGTCACGAGGTTTGTCGTCGTGATTTGTCAAGCTGGTACCGGCGCTGTCATCCTCGGGAAGGGGCACGAGCTGCAACGATATCGACGGTGTGAATAGTAGAGTGACAGGGCCGTGAATCCCGGGTAGAGACGGCACCTCTGAGACGATAGAATGAACTTCAGTGCAGAAAAGGATCGCTGCACGCTGACCTGGTTCGCATGCACTTCCAGGGCTACTTGCGCCAATGTGTAGAGTTATAAATGGCGTTCTCTTCTCTCCACCCAAAACTGCAACACGCTAGCGTCCCTTGAAAGCCGCGGCACCTTGTCTAGCTATAGTCTAGCAATGCTGAGAAGAGCTGTGCGCCTTGATGTTTGTGTTTCTGAGGAGAAAACGTTTTGGTCCTTGCTGTTTCTGCTACCACAGATTGAAGCTGTTTTGTTATTCTTTGTAGATGTAACTGTTGAATAAATCCCCTCTCCCTTTCCCGGTGCTAGACTTTCATTTCGGACAGATTATTAAATTCGCTGAGTTATTTTGAAAGCAGATTCGATGCGCCACAGTGTGGCAACCAGTGCACTTCTAAAATATCCATCGGCCTTTGTATCGCCTTCTTATCCGATCAGTTGTACACTGAAATCAAGGCGTTTAAAGTAAAATGCACACAACTCTAGAAAATTGAAAAAAAAAAGCTTAAACTGAACGCAAAAAAAAAAAAAAATAAATAAATAACGAGGACAAAAAGAGGTTTAGACAACACTAAGGGTGTTGTTGTCTATACCTCTCTTTGTTCTTTTTTGTGTTTTTTTGCGTTTAGTCCGAGATGAAAAACCAACTAGCCCAACTCACCATTTTGCCACCAAACAGGCTCATTTATTGGTCACTTTTGCTGACGTACAAATTGGGTATGTTCTGGTGTTAATTTTTTTTTTTTTTTAACAAGCCACTTTCGGTTTCCGAGAAAGGGTTTGAACGAATGTGGGCATTTGGTAAAGAAATACGTAAGACTACAAATCCTGGAGAATTTATAGTTACTGTGCTCATTTCTTTTGAGCTCTCGAGACGAGCTTTATAAATTATGAAGACAACCGTTATCTGAAAACCTGATAATGGAACGTTACCGATTTTTTTTTTTTTTTATTGATGCAATAAAAGGAAATCAGAGATGTTAGCCGGGAGTACAATCTCCTGACTGGCTACTCTGGTGGGAAAGGGGTAAGGGATATAACAGAGTTAGGAAAGAGGAAAAGAAACATAAAGAACAAAAGAGACATAATCACACATAACACACACACAACCATTTGGACAAGAGAGTTCAGTACATAGCATTAGAGTCTCTTATCCAGACCTGTTGCTGAAAGAAAACGGAGGAGGGCCTTTGTGGTGTTTAAAGCACAGTCTTCGCTGTTCCATGGCCCCAGGAAGTGCTGTATTGTAAGGGGTGGTCCCGGAGTCTTCCTAATGTCTTGTAAAAATTGTTTTCGCTGATCATCATAACTTGTACATTGAAGTAAAATGTGTTGAATATCTTCGACAGTTCCACATACGGAGCAGTTTGGGGACTTTAATTTCCCAATAAGATGAAAGTAATAGTTAGTGTAGGCGACCTTTAGCCGAATCCTATGGAGAACCGCTTCCCGTCGTCTCTTCAGGCCTCGAGGTACTCGAAACCGTAAGTGCGGGTCAATATTTTTTAGAGAGGAACTTTGGTTGATATCCTCTTTCCAGAGGCTCGTTGCGGCCGATTTCCCCAATATCGCCACTCTTGAACAGACGTCCGATTTTGTACATGGAGCTAGGACTTTTTGGGCAGATTCGTGAGCCTTTGCAGCCATAGAGTCAGCCATTTCGTTACCCATGACACCACAGTGACTGGGCACCCACTGGAATGATACGGAGTGGCCAAGGGAAACGATTTCTGAGTGAACTTTAAATATGTCTAAAATTACTTGTGTGTTTGGACTATTTTTACGTAGACACTGAAGCGACTGGAGGGCAGACTGTGAATCGCTCATGATCGTCCAAGCGCGAGGTGATGCTTTTTTAATCTGTTGGAGCCCCTCTCGAATGGCCACCAGTTCAGCAGCCGTAGATGAGGTCTTGTGGGACAGCTTGTAACCAGCTTTGATATGAAGCACTGGGGCAGCCAGTCCAATCGATGACCCGTTATGCGTAGTTGATGCATCGGTATATATGTGGCAAGAAGAACGGTGCCGTGTGTACAATAAAGACAAAAAAAGCTGCCGAAGGACAACTGAAGAGAGCGTCGATTTTTTTGTTATTCCAGGAATAGTCTTGTAGATTAGAAGTGGAGGCAGTGACCAGGGTGGTGTATTGAGTACCACAGGATCTTGAAACACTGTTGGAAGGACATCCTTGTTGTCAATTATAGTTTGAGAGATGCGGCTGTAAAAACAACTATCCGGAATGTCAGCTAGATGATGAGAGTGATGCCGTGTCAGATGTCGCATATGTAGTCGTAGAGTTTCTTGGGTACGCAGAGCTTTCAAAGGTAGACAATGAGATTCTGCAATCGTGTCTATGGTCGCGGTTGCTCGCGGTACCCCAAGGCATACTCTGAGTGCCTGGGCCTGGAGCGATTGGAGTGCTTTCATGTTGGTCAGACTTAAGCCGTGCATAACAGGCAAGCTATAGCGAAGGATGCCAACAAACAGGCTGTTGTATAAACGAAGAAGAGCAGAGGTAGACGTCCCCCAAGTTGTACCACTTATAAATCGCCCCAAACTTGTGAATGCGGACAACTTAGTCTTTAGGTGTTTCAGTTGGGAGTTCCAAGTTAAGCCTTTGTCAATGGAAACGCCAAGAAATATGTGATTCGGCGCATATGGGATTGGGGTTCCATTAATGGAAAGTGGATATCGTGTCATCTTCATCTGTGTAAAGGCCACGGCAGTTGATTTTGCTGGCGCAATCTCAAGCCCCCGTGTGTGAAGGAACTGAGAAATTTTGGACAGCGCATCTTGTAGGCGTGCATGTACGAGCTTAGGTGAGCCTGCAGACGTCCAGAGGCAAATGTCGTCTGCGTAGACTGTAAGGTGTACAGCTCTTGTGAGAATTTCGGTGATCCCAATGAGAGCAATGTTAAAGAGGACCGGGCTTAGAACACCCCCCTGAGGCACTCCTTTGGTCACTCTGTGACGAGAAGTTTCCCCTTCCTTTGTGCGCATGTAGATCGTTCGATTATTAAGGTAGTCAGATATCCATGCGTAAAGACGACCGCCAATTCCGATAGATTGGAGTCCCCGTAAGACTGCCGAATGTTTGATATTATCAAAAGCTCCGCAGACATCAAGAAATACAGCTACTGTAATTTTCCCGCGAAGCTTCTTGTCGTCAACATGAGTTACAAGGTCTACGACATTATCAATGGAGCTACGACCCTGTCTAAATCCTGTCATGGTAGCTGGATATATCGATTGCGATTCAAGAAGCCATTCAATCCGTGATAGAACTAATCGCTCCATACATTTGCTGACACAGCTTGTTAGAGCGATTGGTCGGTAAGACTTTAAATCCAGGGGGGACTTGCCCGGTTTAAGGATGGGCACAACGCAGGCCGTTTTCCAGTCAGGTGGTATATTGCCGCTTGTCCACGAAGTGTTGAATATGTCCAACAAACGCTGGCGAGCGTCAAGCCCCAAATGAGCGAGTGTGCCATAGGTTATGTTATCTGAACCTGGAGAAGAAGAATGACTGAGGGAAGCTAGAACTTGATCCAATTCCGGGGCATTAAATACATCATCCATGTAACGTGAAAATGGAGTAACTGAGGCTTGGTGCCCTATATCTGAGATATCACTGTCACTCACTGCTGATAGGACAAGAGATGCGCAGAATTCCTCAGCAATGTGCAATTGCGAGCGTCTTAGGAAAAGTGATATCGCGTGAAAAGGCATTCTCTGTTGTGGTGGAAATCTTAACCCGCGTGCAATATGCCATATTTTTGAGAGGGGAGCACGGGGATCAAATGACGCACAGGTTCCCCTCCATTTCTTTTGTCCGAGTTTATCTAAATGACGGCGAATATGTTTTTGTGTGCGCCTGTCTTCCCTAATGTCAGCTTGTAGTTTAGTTCGACGTGCGCGTCGCTCAGCCCTTCGGCGAATAGCTCGAAGTTTTTCATACTCTGAATCTACAACAGTTCGTGAGGCCGAGAGATTGACTGTCCTGGTTGCTTCTGTTGCTGATTGATTCATGACTGAAACAAACTCTTCGTAGGTCGTTGTCATATGTATGCGCTGTTCGACACTCTCCCGAAAGCATGTCCAGTCTATATATGAGGTTCGATCATGTCTGGCTCTATCAGCTTGGAAGCCGCGTACTGTGATGTAGGTAGGGATGTGGTCACTACCATGACTCTCTACGTCAACAAACCAGGAATTTCGAGTTACGAGTTCGCGTGACATGAAGGCAATATCTAAACAACTGCTACAGTGACTGCCTCGGATGAATGTAGGTGAACCGTCGTTTAGAAGACATAGGTCATGAGAATCTGCCAGCTCAAGTAGTTCACGACCCCGACGTGTAGTTCTTACACTACCCCAAGCTATATTATGGGCGTTGAAGTCGCCAACAACCAAAACTGGCGAGTTACATTGTTGAATAATATCATGAAGTCGCGTAGCATCAAAATTGCAAGCTGGAGCTATATAGGCAGCGATTACAGTAAAAGTTAGTTTGCCCTTGCGAACAGTAACGCCGACGTACTCATTGTCTTGATGTGATGTGATATTATGGGAAACATATGTCAAGTCTTTTCGTTAGGCAAGAAGAACCCGACTGGCGTTAGAGGGACGAGCTGATTGAAATACTTCGTAACCTGAAAGCCGGAAGTCTGATGCTACACGCGATTCGCTAATAGCTAAAATTGGGAACTTATGTTTGAATGTGAATTGTCGGAAGTCTGAAAGGCGGGCACTAAGCCCTCTCGCGTTCCATTGAAAAACGGTCGCTCCTTTGACTCTTTCATCAAATGAGGAATCATCCAGTACCCTGGTGTGAACTTCCGGTCATTGCAATAACTGCCGGTTCGAATGCCATGATTCTCTGCAAGATGTCTTTGAATGTGCATGGCGGCAGTTGGGTCGTGAGACCTCGAAGGACGGAGAATATAATGCGTATGATGTCACCTATTGTCATTGCGCCAAAGACAGAGGGAACCTGTTGCTGGCGAGGCAGGACTACAGCGGAGGTTTTGCTGTGTGGGCGCGTACCTGCAGTGCTAGGAGGTACGCCTGATGCGTTGAGCTCTCCTGAAGCGGGTGCGGGGTCACGAGGAGGCCATTGGTTGGCCATAAGGGTGGATTTCGCAGCAGGTCGAGACTTCTTGCCTTTACCCTTGGGGGGTGAGTCCTTGATGTTTAACGCAGGGGACACCGTGTCTTGTGTTGCTTGAGGGTCGGCGGTGGATGATTCAAGAGGAGGCCAGGGGCCTTGAGGGACCTCTGCCTCATTTGTTGACGGCGCAACTTTCGGGCCATGGACGAATCTCTTGGTTCTTGCAAGAGCCGTCAGCCGCGCTTTACAATTGACGTAGCTTGCTGGGTGATCTCCGCCGCAGTTGGCGCACTTGAATGGTGCTTCGCCCTTGCAGTCTTTGGTGGAATGTTGCTGGGCGCATTTCTTGCATTTTGCGGCACCTTTGCAATATTTAGCGACATGACCAAGTGCTTGGCAGTTGTAGCATCTGGTTGGAGCTTCAATAAACTCTGTTACGTCATGTTTTGTAAATCCGAGATTTACTCGGACTGGGCGGTCTGTATTTGGGCGAAAGGTCAGGACTACACGGTCTGTTGGTTGCGCAGCTTCTCCGGACTTTCCTTGACGTCGATATAAGCGGCGGGCTGCAATAACTCCGTCTTGTTGCAGAAATGATGTTATGTCGGCATCGGTATGCCAAAGGGGCACTCCCTTGACAAGACCACCATTCTGTAGGTAAGTCCTCGGCACTGTAGCTTTGATGGGAACCCCACCGAGAAGGCGAAGTTTCAGGAGTCGGTCGACTGTGGTGGTTTCAGCAACCTCCACCATAAGGCCACCTCTATTTGTGAAGCGATGTCGCAAAATGGCAGCAGCTGCTGCTTCGTTCACCTCGGTACTCAAGGTCAGTGGATTCTGTCGCTGCAGACGATGCTCCTCATTGACCGGTGTAAGGAGTACTGGGATACCTGTCGTTCTTTGTCGGCGATGTGAGGCAAGAACGAAGCCCTCTAGGCCACCTTCAATTAAGTCTTCCTCCATTGAGTCACCCGGTGGTGCTTGCAGTTTGGCAGGAGTCGCCAGCAAGTCCGCAGGCTCACCGTCCCCGTCGTTGCGACGTTTTCCAAGGGTCGAGAGTCCAGTCTGAGTGTCTTGAGCTGCATTGTATGTGTGGTCCCTCCTAGCAGGAGTCTGCTTTGAGCACGAAGGAAGGTTGGTCGCTGATTCCAGTACGTTTGCACCGGGTTGGAAGGTCATGTCATGTGCCGGGTTACTCGAAGTAACCCGCGCCGCTGTAAATTGCAGCCGGTGGTTCGTAGTTGCGACTGATGACTAAAATAATCGAAAATGCCCAGAGCAAGGAAAAGTGCGTCCGATCAGTTCGGTGCACGCGCTCCCTTCTTATCAACGTTACAGAGCTTTCCGGTGCCTTCTTCTTTTTTTTTTTTCGCTTTTTGACTTCTCACATGAACGAAACACCGCGAAAATAATTGATGAGTTTTGCCCAGAAACGAAAAAATAATTATTTCGGTCCAACTCAACTCCTGGTTTGCGCAAAAATATTGGTTTTTCTTTCATTCTTTTGTTTCCTTTTAAGGTTACTGTGTTTTTCGCCACGCACTTTTCGCGCAACCTGCCTTCGCGTATGAACCGAAAACCGCATAGGAAACATATCGGTTCCGCTCCGGAGCGAGAAAAATTATTTAGTTCCGGGTCAACTCCGGTTCGCGCAAAAATAACGTTTTTTTTCCGGTTTTCGGTTCACGGATCGGGTTCGGTTCAATACCCTGGTAAAAAAACCCGCCGAAGAAATATTCGGCGGACGAAGAGCCACACCCCTCGATCTCATGATACTATGGCCTACAAACGAAGATAGAGAGATTCCCATATCGGGAGTAATGGCAGTTTATTCGGGCGGACAACTCGTCTACGTGAGGAATTTCAGCGGAAGTCGGGCCTTCCATGTAAAACTTGAGTAGAAAAGGCTCTATGTTGGTTGACCAGAAGGTCATCCCTCTGAATACATTGCATATCAATGCCCTTGAGTGTAAATATAACTAAATCACAAAACTCTCGTTGTGTATTGTGTAACTGCCTAGTTTTTTTATAGTAGAAGTTATGGTGGTGATTTGGACCTTTCACATCAGGCTCCTTTTTTTATTTTTCGCCTCATACTCCTTTGCGGTTTAAGTATGCTCCAAGAATCTTTTGGAACGGGGACACTTTACGTCAACGAGGCCATTTGTTCCAAGAAGTCAATCAGGCAATGCTGCTAGAAATCCGTCCCTCATATTAACGAATAAACTGCACTTCTGCACAGTGCAGCTTTCCTGTTCCACGTACAATTGTAAAGTGAGTAAGTGAGTAAGTGATTTATTTGCACTTAAATTAGTGCGCACGCGGCGGCGTGCCAGGCAAAGCAGATAGGCAAAAACCCTTACGCGTGTGCGTCTGCCAGCCTGCCGCCGTGTGCGTTGGGAGTTATAGCACTACCCAGCTTTAGAAGCGTTAAAATTATGATGGAAGTGATGATGAAGGTGGTGGTGATGACGATGATGTTGCTGATGACGATGGTGATGGTGATGATTATGATTCACGAAGAAGAGGGGGTGAAGGAGTGAAGATGATGATGGCAGCAGACGGGAAGGCATTAGTCTAGCAAATACCTTGCAAAGTTCCCGGGATTCATCGTGTGATGTGGGCAGAGGGCTACGAGAAGCTAATGGTATGGTCAAAAAGTCTCTAATGGCGGCAGGCAGCAGGGATTCGGTGTGACGAACAGTCCTGCTTCGAAGAAGTTCGGGCTGACCTGATCTACCGAGACGTACGGCTGCCGATAGGCGAGTCCCCGAAAGAGATCCGTCGAGCAATCGGCACGGTACGGGAACTCGAGAAATCCGCCGTCTCTGGTCGAGGGGCCGCCAGCCAAGGGTTCTGAGCCGTGTGTGCTGCGGCACGTCGGTCGTGCCAGGGGACTAGGCGCAGAGTTTGCGGGTTGCGCGGCGCTGCACACTCTCCAGTCTCTCGATTAGGTGTTGTTGAGGGGGAGACCAAACTGCAGAGCAGTATTTCAATGAAGGCAGGAATAAGGATGTATATAGTGCCTGCAGGACCGCCGGCCCACCTGGCCTTGCGACGCGGGTGATGAAGCCAAGCGTCCTGCGGGACTTCGCGATAACGCCGGCAATATGTGCGGAAAAATCCAAGTTTTGGGAAAACGTGACACCCAAGATGGACAGGTGGTCTGATGCGGGTAATGGAGTGCCTACTACACTGTATACAGGGCTTGTCGGTTTTTTGCAGTTTGAGAAACGTATCACGGAACTCTTGGATGCGCTCAGGCTTAGGTGTTGTCTCGAGATCCATCTCTCTATATCTTCTAGATAGCTTTGCAAGCGACGTGCGTCAGACTGGGACGAAATTGTCGTCACGATCGATGTATCGTCTGCGTATTGCACTAGAATACACTTGTCGTTGCGTGGCATGTCGTTCACGTACATCAGAAAGAGCGTCGGAGCGAGGACAGAGCCCTGTGGCACTCCTGATGAGATGACCCTCTTTGTAGAGCGTGCCCCACAGTACACAACTTGTTGGCTGCGATTCCGCAGAAACCTTGATATCCAGGTGGATAGGAAGCCGTGTATGCCTGCGTGTGTGAGCTTCTCAAGCAGGAGATTAATGTCGAGCGTATCGAATGCATTGCATAGGTCAAGTTGGATTAGATCTCTCATGGTTCGATTATCCATGTGATCACTGATAAAATGGGTAATAGTTGCCAGTGCTGATTCGCAGCTGCGACCTCTTCGAAAGCCGTGCTGACTGTCGGAGAGATAGCCGGATTCTTCAAGGTGGTTGAGAAGCTGGCCGTTAACTATCCTTTCAAATGTTCGACAGACAATCGAGGTGATTGACACAGGACGGTTATGTTTTGGTTCATTCGTCGGCTTCCCTTTACCCTTGTGTAGCGGAGTGACCAAAGCTCGTTACCACGTTCCTGGCACAGTACCGCTGTCGAACAGCCCTTGCAGAATCTGGCAGGTGGTCGGCAGCATTAGTGGACAGAGCCTTTTGAACCACGTCGGCGCGATACCGTCTGGACCGCAGCTGTGAGAGGGCTTGATTTTGGAGAGCGCTTTCTGTAAAGACTCAGTTGTGAAGGACACAGTGTCAAAGCAGCATTCTCGTTGATTCTACCATATTCTGTTTCGGGTGAAAAAAATATTTGGGTACAAGATACTTAAAACAAGTCTGGCACTGTACGTTGTGGTTCGACACCCACTAATGTCGTCGTCCTTATAGAGCCTCATCATTTAATCATTACCTCGTCACCTGATATTGCTCTTCATAAACAGTAAGTACAATAGGCTACCGCCATATTACAATCCAAGAATTGAAAAATTGAGTCGTTCAGTCCTTGAACGGGTTTATTATTTATATAATGTTATTACGTTACATTACCTCGAGACGATCGACGTCCATCGTCGATCTTGAAATACTTATACCTGTATATAAATTAGACGCACAAGGGGGGGGGGGGGGTCGGGGGGGGGGGGGGGGGGGTGGGGGGTCGGTGGCCGAGTGCATGGTCTAGCGCACACCAGCTCGGAGCACTTGGAGCGAAAGCTCGCGCTGCAGAACTCACCCCGCCCCTGCCCGGTTCGATCTGGAAGAGCATCGTACCGGCCTCCGGTCGTGTATCCCTACTGCGTGGTGCACGTTAAAGACCCCAGGTTTGCGGTGGTACCGCACTGGTTAAATTCCTCATCTACAGCTGAGAGTCAGACGTCCACTAAGGCGGACTAACTTCCGGCTGTATAAACATACACACAACAATTTGCAATTAGACGCATAATAACAAAGGACACAGCGTGCCGCCTCTTTTCTTTGGATGCCTTCTTTAAACCAGCGAAAGCTCGCGCGTTTTCTCTTTTGAGACGGTTAGAACGGTCGCACATAAAACCCGCGTTTCTCCTACCCGGCCGCTTACTCCTATCATTATGTGTAGTTAATTATAACTAAATAAGCTGTAATAATGGTGTATTATTCATATTTACTTTCAGTTTCAGTCAGGGAAAAGGAGTTTCGCGGGAACTAGAGCCAATAAGTGGGCTCCGCTTAGAGTATCGGCACTCTCTTCCCCGACAGTGCTGTGAACGCCGCCATTTTGGTGCTTGTGCAGAGCAGGCGCAGTGCCGATCGTCATGATTCAAAAGTGCGACATCCTCAGCATTAGATTCGGTGTTAGGAAGCTCATGTAATGTTGCTTTGCTTTTTCGCAAATTGTTTAAAGTGGAGGACGGAGAAGCGTTTCTTGTGATTTCAGATAAAGCTTCAAATAACTGGTAACCATGATTATAAGCCACAATATGGGCAAGTGTTCCTACTCTGAAGCGTAGCTTATTTAACGACACTATTCATGCTCTTGTTCAAAAGGCTTGTAATACCTGGAGGGGCCATGATGTAAGCCCCGTGGATTCCACAAGCCACTATTTTTGGACACCTGCCTCTTCCTCATTGTTCCCGCTTGTGCCAGTAAATTAGGTACGGTTCAGAGTAACGACACTTGGCCATATTGTGGCTTAAAATCACGGTTGCCAGTTATCTGAAGCTTTATCTAAAATCACAGGAAACGCTTTTCCGTCCCCCACAAATGTTTAAACAACCCGCGACAGAGCATTGCAATATTGCATCAGCTTCCTAGCACCGCATCTAATGCTGAGGAAGTCGTACTTTTGGATCATGACGATCGGCAGTTGCTTTTGATCTGAACAAGATCCAAAATGACGGCGCCCAAAACAATATTGGGGAACGGAGTGCCGATTCTTTAAAGCTCATTTAGTGACTGTATGCATAAAGTGAACTCGGGTGTATTCTTTTCCTCTTCATCTTTATTGTTTATTGATTTCAATCATATCGAATAATGAACACATTATATCACGCTACGCTTGTGTAATTATTTGTCTTAGATTTAGTAACCTGGCCCAGTACTTAAACCATTCATTTATCGATAGTAAATCTTCCAATATATTTTTTAAATATGAAGGTAAAAAGACACGGAGATTGATGATGATACAGACGCCAACGCCGCCCTTGGAAATTTTTTGAACATTAGAAATCAGCAGTTTGTCTGCCATCCGCCAGGTAGCGCAACTAAACACCCAAACAGTTTTTAATTTTTTTTTTAAATTTAGCTAAGCTCTACACCTATTAAAAAACCAAAGCAAGATCATTGCGAAAATTTAATACATCGCAATGTATATCTATTCCAAACAATACATGTTATTAGATGCCAATAAATCTGTTTGATGTCAAAAAAAGATATGCGTCAAAAACAGGTAAGTTTGAAGGGCTCCTGGAGCGTTATGACTTTGAAAATGTAAAAAAGCCATCGTCCACCTCTTGGGCAACCATTGTAGCTCTAAATGTATAAATGATTTTATCATAGTTTAATTATTTTCTCAGCGGCATTTGAAGTGCCATGACTCGAAGCAGAAAAAAGTGCCACGTTTGATATAAAATATCCAAAAAAAAATTTTTTAACAACATTAAATTTTTTTTTTGCATATTACCAATTATAAGCACCACATCTGTAGCTAATTTCATTGTCCTAGCGCTTGTCATTAAAAACATATTTTTGCTGCAAAATGTCAATTTTCGACCAATATTTGGAGGGATGAAAAAAACAAAGTAGTGCAAATACCTAGCACCGCATCTAACGCTGAGGAAGTCGTACTTTTGGATCATGACGATCGGCAGTTGCGTTTGATCTGAACGAGATCCAAAATGACGGCGCCCAAAACAATATTGGGGAACGGAGTGCCGATTCTTTAAAGCTCATTTAGTGACTGTATGCATAAAGTGAACTCGGGTGTATTCTTTTCCTCTTCATCTTTATTGTTTATTGATTTCAATCATATCGAATAATGAACACATTATATCACGCTACGCTTGTGTAATTATTTGTCTTAGATTTTAGTAACCTGGCCCAGTACTTAAACCATTCATTTATCGATAGTAAATCTTCCAATATATTTTTTTTTAAATATGAAGGTAAAAAGACACGGAGATTGATGATGATACAGACGCCAACGCCGCCCTTGGAATTTTTTTGAACATTAGAAACCAGCAGTTTGTCTGCCATCCGCCAGGTAGCGCAACTAAACACCCAAACAGTTTTTAATTTTTTTTTTAAAATTTAGCTAAGCTCTACATTTATTAAAAAAACCAAAGCAAGATCATTGCGAAAATTTAATACATCGCAATGTATATATATTCCAAACAATACATGTTATTAGATGCCAATAAATCTGTTTGATGTCAAAAAAAGATATGCGTCAAAAACAGGTAAGTTTGAAGGGCTCCTGGAGCGTTATGACTTTGAAAATGTAAAAAAGCCATCGTCCACCTCTTGGGCAACCATTGTAGCTCTAAATGTATAAATGATTTTATCATAGTTTAATTATTTTCTCAGCGGCATTTGAAGTGCCATGACTCGAAGCACAAAAAAGTGCTACGTTTGACATAAAATATCTAAAGAAAAAAATTTTAACAACATTAAATTGTTTTTGCATATTACCAATTATAAGCACCACATCTGTAGCTAATTTCATTGTCCTAGCGCTTGTCATTAAAAACATATTTCTGCTGCAAAATGTCAATTTTCGACCAATATTTGGAGGGATGAAAAAAACAAAGTAGTGCAAATACCAAAAAAGTGTATCGTTACATTCTGCTCAGACATCATCTTAACAGAACTGCTATATTGGAACCGTGTTATCTTTAATGGATCGTTCATAAAACATGAACTAGCGGAGCAAGTGCGGGTCCGCGCAACCATATTCGCAACGCTACAAATGCGCATGAACAGTAAAACCCAACACACACATAATATCAAATGAAAGAGGATTGCATTGCCTTTCAAATGACGTCAATCCCACAAAGCAGTATTTAAAAGGAGATGAGTAATGACCTGCCAAAAAGTACCTAAACTGCCACATTCAGTGGGACCGTGTGGATTACCTCTGCATCGTCTGGTACGTACACTTTATTCCTTGATTAGGTTCCCTTTATTTATTTTGTTATTAGTAAATGTTACAGGTCGAGCTAGCGCAGGTACCCTGCCCGCTCCGCGGTAGTACGTTGGTTACGCAAGCAAACTCACGACGTCTCTATCGGCCTTCGTGGTGGTCACGCACGGTGTCGAAAGCTTTCAATAGTTCACGCGAATATCTTAGTGTGTAGAAAAACTGACACCTTGGTCGATTAGGGGCGGGTTCCGGCGTTCTACGGGCAGAGACTAACAAGGCAGCGAGCTTGGGCTGTGGCACCCGGAATAAAAAACTAACTCTTACCGGAACCAAATCACCGGTGCGAAGTCCGTTAAAAATTACGACTCAATTCTTTTCGCGGCGGATCCAAATGACGGAGGTGAACATCACGTTTCTCCGTTGATTTGTCGAAAGCTAGGGCTAGGACTACAGCGCTTTGAGCTTGTCACCAGCGAAGGGTGCCATCTTGTTTCGAAAGTCACTCAGGTCACGTCAGCGTCGCGTTGTGATTGGCTGCCGCTTTGCGGTTCGTGAAAGCGATTGGGAGAAATCGGTCCCGAAGCGGTTGGAAAAAACGCGCTCCAACCGCTCGATCCTAGCCGCTTTGCGGTTGATAGCGCGCGGATACGCTTCGTGTTGGCGGATCCGCTTCCAAAACAACGCTTCTTTTTGCGGCTGTAGGTCGTGCGCGCCCCGGATGTGACGTAATTCGTGACGTCGCGCCGGTTCTTCGCTCCTTCCGGGCGCGCATAAAAAAAGTTGGTTGATTTCAACTTCTTTCTCAACGCGCACAAAAACGCGCGGTGACGTAGAAGGGCGCTCCTGTGTCCCGGCCAATCGGTGGAGGGCAAGCTAGTTCCGGCTCCGCGTTTCTTAACAACGCGATCTCTCTCTCTCTCTCTCTCTCTCTCGCCGTCTGGCCGAACAGTCTGTCGCCGACAGACTGGCCGACCAGGTGACCGCCAGAGTGGGGCATTTTGGATGGGGACATTGTAGTTCATTTAGAAGAGTATTCTAATAAATGCTCTTGCACTCTGTCCTTACTCTGGTACGTGTGTCTTTTCTTCCGCTATATCCGAGAGAGTGAGACAAGGTAGACGATCATTGGCACCGACGGATGTAATTAATCGAACCGACCCGCGGTAATCTAGCCCTAAACGTCGTCTATATTGCCGCGGAGATGTGGAGACCGCGAGCTACTAGGTTTGACGGCTCCTTTGAGATCGCCGCCGCTGTTGAGACAACCCTTTGGTTCCTTTATCGGTACCTGTGTTGGTAGCAAGATTCCACATAGATAATTGGTGCCAGTGCTATTAGACATAAATCGTTTATTTGCATCGGTACGCCCATACCTGCTGGATGTCGGGACGAGGCGCAAAACCGTGCATCCGGCCAATATTGGAGCCGGTTTTCGGCCGAAATTGCCTCGACATTGGCCAAGTAGCGACGTGCTGTTTCGGCGACTCGTTTGTGTAATTTATTTGTTCAGACATTTTATTGGGTCCCGGGCCACTGTGTACACCCCCCCCCCCCCCCCAAAAAACAAAGAAGTGTACTGTGGTGATTACACCTTTACGAGAAGGTGTATTGTAGTTTTACATGTTTATAAAAAGGTGTAGTTCATTATCACACGTTTTAAGAAACGTGTTTAAAAAAATCACACATTTTTAAGGCTGTGAGGTTTACATTTTTTATAAGGTCTATTGCTACACTTATTAGGGTGTTAGAGGAAGAAGACGAAGTTTGCTAGATATCTGTCGTGTTTTCTGAACGCTCCTAAACGAAAACGATATTTACGATCGCCCCGGAAGGCCTGCACCCCCGAAACACCTTCATCACGAGTCCTAAAATGACATGGAACACGGAAGACCTCCGGATTTACTCCGACCACCAATTTTGAACCCAACGAACCCATATTTGGGAGGACCGGAACCAACGCCTATGGACGCTGACCTAAGCCTGACGGGGAATGGTGGCGCGACAGGGAACTCACAAGAAACAAGCGATAAGCAGATGGCGATGGTAAAACTGGACTGCGGTCTTCTAGAGGAATTGGGAATTTCCGAAGAGAATGTCGGAAAACTACTGCCTGAGCTTCTACGCGGCTACATAAGAGGAACACGAACCCAGGAACAGACGGCAAGCCAACGGACATGCGACGCCTCAAGAAACGATGAAGTAAGCGCTCAATACGCTCGCGATTTTCCTTCACTAGCCCCGCGTCAAGAAAAGCAAAAGCTGGAAATTCCGCTTTTTGCCAGGGGAAGTGACGAGCCCGATAGCATGAAGTTCTCCTTATTAGGAGAACATTCCAGGGCAGAAGATCGACAAGCAGTCGCGGGCAAGCGCCGGTGTGTGAGCCCGCTGGCGTCCACTACAGCAGAGAAGACAAATGCGGAAAAACAACACGAAGATCAACTGCCAACAGAGACAATAGTTCTGAAGCCGATCTGTAGAGAAAATGTCAAAGACTTCACTACTCGAAATATACAGAAGGCAGTAAAAGGGGCAGGAATCGCCAGCCCGAACGACTACAAGATCCAAATACAACCAAAAACCAACACCATCGCACTAACGACTCGGAATGGACTAATAACGGACAAGCTTCTCCAAATTACTGAGGTAAAAAAAGGCGACAATTCATATGCCTTGCGCCCATACAAGGCCATGGGGAACAATCAAATACGTGGAGTTATATACTTACATGGTGACAACAATGATGAGACCCCCCAAAACCCTCAAGCAAGACATGGATTGTAGAACAAACAAGATCGTCTACGCTAGCCTCATGGGAAAAAATAGCAATACAGTGGTCATAACATTTGAAGGAACAACACTGCCAAGAAAAGTTATATTCTGCAGGGAGGTTTGCGATGTGAAACCATACCTCCCGAGACCAATAGTGTGCTTCCACTGCCACGGTCTCGGCCACATGACCGATGTCTGTCCTAATAGGGAGCGCCGCTGCGGGAAGTGTGGACACGCACATGAAGACATGGAGGAATGCGAACGAGAACCGCAGTGTAGAAACTGCGGCGGACCTCATGTGGCACTCAGCAATGAATGCCCCAAGAGACAGATCCCCAAGAACAAGACCAATCAGCGGCAGCGATCGCAACAAGGAAGGGCGAGCTACGCGGCGGCGGCCAAGCTAGTACCAGCCCCTCCAATAAACCAAACCGACATAACAGGAAGTCTTCAGGAAGTCTTCCGGTTCAACGCGAATCATATGAAAAATTCGGCAATAAAAGGTGACCACGAAGAAACGATCCCGAAATGGATTCCATCTGATTGGATTCGACGCACAACGAAAGGAATGACAGAACAGCCCAAAAAGCAGGAAGACCTGGAGTCCAGAGCAACTAGACTGGAAACAAAGGTAGCCAAGATGAGCACGGAGATGACAATGAGCTTTGAGGCAGTTTTCAGAGCTATTGCAGATCTCAAGAAAGACATTGCCGCCCTCAAGCACGGTAAATAAAGGTAAAAGATCCGGACCGACAAACACGGCAACCACCCGAATCGTTCAATGGAACTGCAACACGTTCTCGGCACGAATGGCGGAGATGAGGCTCCGTTTAGATAGAGAGGAGCCACCTGACATCCTGCTCCTACAGGAAACAAAAACGCCCAGTATGACACTACCCGGGTTTGAATTCTATGTGACACCTACAATAAAGTCAAATCCCAGCTACAGAGAGAAAAACCCCATAGAGAAAAAAGGATGGACTGCCATCGGCGTACGAAGACACATACCACATGCTTACCTCGACACCTCCCAACTCTGTTCGGACGAACGGGAAGTGACTGCAGTGAGACTAAAGAGGGGTAATATGAAGCTCGTTGTAGTCTCGGTCTACATCCGACCAAGAGCTACTCCAAACGACGGAGAAACGGCGAAGTGGATCCGTAAGATGTCAGAGTTAGCGGAAGGAGACCCGACGATCATCGGAGGAGACTTCAATGCGCAACACCGCGAATGGGGATACGAAATTAACGCCAAGAGAGGCAGAGACATCTTAGAAGCCATGCAAACCAAAAACTTCGAGCTCTGCAACAAACCGGGCGTTAAAACAAGGCTGGCTAAACAAAAAAAACCACAAAGACACCACACCAGACCAACTTGGGCCACAGCAAACCTTGATATTCAGTGGACTCCATGGAGAGACACACACGGCAGCGACCACTACCCTATTGAGATAAAAATCAAGCATACAGGAGGAAATAATGGAAAGGAATCAAGAACATTCATAAAATGGGACAAATTTCGTGAGATGCTCGAAGAGAGCCTCAAGCTGAATGAGGACAAAGAAAATGTCATTCGCGAAGCTATGAAGAATGCCAAGACACAAGTATTAGTTAAAAAAGGAGACCCCACATTAGACACGCACCTCCTCAACCTATGGGCTAGCAGACTACAAGCCTTTAAAAGGTTCCAGAAAAAGAAGACAACAAAACTGAAAATTAAATTTAACATGGCAACTGCCAAGGCAACAAAATACTCCAAGGAACTAAGCAGACAGAAGTGGAGAAACCATTGCGGATCCTTCAACGCACGCTGTGGACTCAGAAAAGCTTGGCGTACATACAAGGGAATGGACAAAATAAAGAGAAAGACTAGAAACGCTGCACAAAACCTCGCGCTGCGAATCAACATCACGGAGAAAGAGCTAGCTGCGAAAGCGGGACAACTTTTTTTCCCGCAGACTGCGATCTGCAACCGAAGAGATCAGAAACACGAGAAATGCTGGTCTGCGAAACCGCCCCAAGAACCGGGAATGGATGAACCCTTTAACATGGGGGAACTGCTCGAAGCAATTCACACTGCCAAACAAGAGAGCGCCCCCGGCCCTGACGGGATTACATACACTGCTCTCAGAAACCTTTCAACAGAGGCCAAAGAGAAGCTGCTCGATAAGTGCAACGACATTTGGGCCAAAGGCAAGATACCAGATTCGTGGAAGGTCTCCTGGGTAACCCCGATACCCAAACCTGGGAAAATCCAGGACAAGATCGAGAACTTTAGACCGGTTTCGCAGACATCAAACGTGTGTAAAATCTTCGAGAAGATGACAGTGCGGCGGATACAGTGGTACCTGGAGACCTACGATAGATTAGACCCAAGACAAACCCGCTTCAGGGAATACATGGGAACTCAGGACAGCATCAAGCTCCTATATGAGGATGTAATGGCAGACAAGGACCGCGAAGACCCAAGGCTTGTAGTTGCACTCGACATAAAAAAAGCCTTCGACTCCGTGCCACATTGGGCGGTCAAGGACGGGGCGGCAAGATGCGGGTTAGGAGGGAGAACGCTGAAATTCATCGACGATTTCCTCGACAAGAGAAGATTCAAAGTAAAAATCGGGAGCACGATGGGCCCTGAGGCTCCTAACAACAGGGGAGTACCACAAGGAGCAGTTATATCACCCACACTTTTTAATATGGTGATGGCTGACCTACCCACACGACTCAGACGTATTCAAGACCTTGGATTCACAATTTATGCTGACGATGTCACGCTATGGACCAAAGGAGGCACCCTGGGCGAACAGGAGCAAATAATGCAAAGAGGTTACGAACGAGGTTACGAACTACCTAGAAGAAGAGGGGATGGAACCATCCCCAGAAAAGACGCAATACATGGTTGTCGGAAGACCAAGAGATCACAGGAAGGGCATCGCTCACCTCGTGCAACTTCAGCTGAAAGGACAGACCTAGGGAGGCAACCAAGTATTAAGATCCTCGGAGTCACTTTTGAAGAGACGGCACGAAGCACTAAATGGCTACCCGAGCTAGAAAAGACATGGAACCAGACGCTTAAACTCATCCGAAAGACAACCGGCAAATCATGGGGGGCCGATGAAAAGGCTATCAGAATCATGGCCAAAGGACTCCTCACCTCTAAAGCACTGCACAGTTGCAATTGGATGAACCTAAACAGGACCCAGTGGAAAAATATTGAAAGATTAAACCACCAGACCATGAGAATAGTTACAGGACTCCCAAAATATACACCCCTCGAAGACCTCCGGAAATACGCGGGGATGAATACAATAGAAGAACAGGCGGAGGCGCAAAAGATCGCACACTTTCAACGCCTAGAGAGAACCGCACACGGCCGGCGTCTTCTTGAGATTTTGGGCTATGCAGCAGAAGGAAGGTACCCACTAGAGGACGCCCTGCCACCTTGGAAAGACATTGAAATAACGGACCACAAACCGATACCCAAGAAAGGGATGGGAAGAAGAGCCTTCGCAGCTAAGAAACACAACAAGTAGCTGGAACGACGTACAGAAGAAGAGAGAAAGGGAGAAATAAGATACACGGATGCCGCGAAGAACACCGCGGCTGTTTCTATAGCATGGACCGATGAAACGGGGAACAAAATTGAAACAGCAAAACTCTCAGAACAGACGTCCATCAGAGAGGCCGAACTCAAAGCTATACTGGCAGCTGCTGAAGACATTAAAGGAACTCTCCAGCCGGGCTACACGGCCCGAATATTCACAGACTCGCAGCAGGCGCTTAAAGCGTGCAGAAACAGCAGAAGAAGAAACAGGACAGTTAAAACCATCAAAATAATCGCAAAGGAGCTAAAAAAACAAGGCTCTACACTGATAATTGAATGGCTACCTGGGCACACTGGCATCCTGGGCAACGAGAGGGCACACCAGGCCGCCGCGGAGGCAGCTAGCAGCACCAGCTTTGCATCTGGCCTAACCTCTCGAGAAGAAGCAACCGAGAAAACTCCCATTGACCCAGAGGAAAGAGCCGAATTGGCAAAGGAAGAACGCAAACTCTACCTGAAAGGCCTTCTACTGACTGTAGAGGACCCAATCCCGCAAGGGCACACGAGGTGGGAGAATGTACGATTACGAAGAATCAGGACCGGTACAGCCTTAACACCGGCAAGAAAACCAACATTTACAAAAAAAGGAAGAAGGAAATGAAGACATCGACCCTGTGTGCAAGAAATGCATTGCAGGAGGGTTGCTGACAACAACACACACGCTATGGGTCTGCAATAGTCTAGAGAAATTCAGACAAGTCGCATGGGCCTCGCTAACGAGTGAGGCGAAACCAAGGAATTTAGAAGCCTGGCCCCACCCAAAAGGACAGGCACAACACAGAAAGCAAATCCTGGATTCACTGATACGTTTTATCAGGAGATCCGGGGCCATGAATTCATCTAGCCTAATCATCATCATAATCCCCTCTCCCTACAACCCTCTCAACCCCCTCCCTCCTGCCTCAGGTTCATCAGACCATAGGCAGGCGAACCTTTCTCATGAATAAAACAAGATATCAATCAATCAATCAGGGTGTTAGATATGGGACATCTCACTTACACGTATAAAGGTCTGAAAATGTTTAATGTGTATATACTTCCTAACTGAAGAAAGTCTCCTTCATGTGATTACATCGCGTGCCGATGAAACGACCTGTCGGTGATACGTCGTTCGATGAATTGATTTGACCGCAAATGAGGGACGGCTGCTTGTAGAATTTCGGGGAAATAATTCTGCCGGCTGCCGGGAGACTCGACCTGACCCAAGCATTACCCCGGTTCTTGTTTGTTTTCCGACATTCCGAATTGTATACCAGCTTACTAGTACCTCTTTGGATATTACAGAAAAAAAAAAACGATGGCAGCCGCAAAAACTCTGACAGCCCGGCTCACAGTCATGTGGGAGACTGACAGGTTCTCGTCAGTCGCCACCATGCCTTGAAAGCTACCGGTTCCGAAGAACCGGAGCGCGCAGAGAACTTGTTGTTCCACGGTCATGGTAGACGCGATTGTCCGCCGCCTTGAAGTCCGGGCACCGAACGAAGCTCGTCGCAGAGTCAACGCACAACGGCTTTCGATAGCCGGTACTGTCGCCGGAAGTCGTCGTCGGGGAGTTGAAAAGCGTCCCGGTGGTCTCGGTAGCGACGCCGGCAGTGGCGGAAGATAAGCTCGGCCGCAGCGTACGGCACCGCCGTGTTGACAAAGTTTAACTTCGCCTCAATCCGAAGCGAAGATTTCGAGCTCAAACCACGGCTCTCGCAAAGTTCGTCAGCGACAACTTCGACAAACGAGGTTTCTAATCACTTTTTTTTTTTACACAAACTTTGAAGGGATTTGGAGCGTCAACAGATCGCCTAGGGACAATCTTCAATGCATTAATTTTAGCTTGGCATAGGGATGTAGGGGCAAACGGGCGCTAGGTCATCGGCGAAGCCGTTCAATCAGCGGGCTCCTCGCGCCCCTCACGCGTTGCACGCGCGCCCCGATGAAGTTTGCTACATTCTGCCGCTCTCAAAGAAATGAGCGTTCTAATGATTGACAACTCGCTCGGCGCGACGTCAGCGTCTCGAAAGTGCAATTAGCGCGTTCCGCAAACTTCGGGCACAAAGTTGTGCTCGACGAGTTTAGCGACCTTTGCGCCGGGCACGGGCTCGTGCATTGGCGTATTTGATGATTTGATGCTGCTTGCAAGGCACAAAAACACGTCCAGGCGTTTAACTGAGGGCGTGTGGCTCTTCGGTGTGACCTAGGAACTCGCGAACAGCGAGGTTACGTGGCACGTTCTTACGGATGGATGGACGTCATAGGTCGTGGCATCGGCCGCGGTCACTCTTAAAGGGGCGATGAACAATTCTTGTAGTTTGCGCAAATACCGCTTAGAACGAATCCCTGATCCTAATGACCTGTGGAACAAGTGTTCGTTTTTCACCCCACGCAATAGGCCCGTAGCTCTCAAGTTTTTAGCAGCGCTGCAGGCGAGCACAATAGAATATTTGGCTCGCGTTTCGAACGTGCGTCATCACGCTTCCCCCCACTACAGTTTTTTTATACTCCGTTCCATTCTGAGTGCCAGCGTAGCAGAGGCTACAAGAGCGAGCTCCGAGCTTGCAGTGTCCCTTCCAAGCACGCGCGCTCGTGCAGTGCCAGCATCGCTCGGGGAACATGTCTTTGCAAGAAGCTTCGGCTTCGCTATCATGTAAATTCAAACATACGTGCTCATGGAAGCTATGAAAGAACGCAATGAAATAATAAAGCTGATTGGGACGCCGAGGCCGCGAGCTGCATAATTCATTTTTATTTTATTTTTTTAGACTTTTTGTTATCGCGCGTCTACAGATGCTGACAGATGCTTGCATTCGAACGTGGCACGTGCAAAATCAAACGTTACAGCGCCACCTGGATAGTGCTGCCAGCATAACATGGTCGCGTTTTGCGGACGCGCTCGCGCCCCCTGCCCGAGAGCAACGGGTCAATAGGCCCGTAGCTCTCAAGTTTTGAGCAGCGCTGCAGGCGAGCACAATAGAATATTTGGCTCGCGTTTCGAACGTGCGTCATCACGCTTCCCCCCACTACAGTTTTTTTATACTCCGTTCCATTCTGAGTGCCAGCGTAGCAGAGGCTACAAGAGCGAGCTCCGAGCTTGCAGTGTCCCTTCCAAGCACGCG
This sequence comes from Ixodes scapularis, assembly GCF_016920785.2. Lineage (NCBI taxonomy): Eukaryota > Metazoa > Arthropoda > Arachnida > Ixodida > Ixodidae > Ixodes > Ixodes scapularis. The sequence goes on along the minus strand of NW_024609868.1, from coordinate 160,763,306 downwards.
CGCTCGTGCAGTGCCAGCATCGCTCGGGGAACATGTCTTTGCAAGAAGCTTCGGTTTCGCTATCATGTAAATTCAAACATACGTGCTCATGGAAGCTATGAAAGAACGCAATGAAATAATAAAGCTGATTGGGACGCCGAGGCCGCGAGCTGCATAATTCATTTTTATTTTATTTTTTTAGACGTTTTGTTATCGCGCGTCTACAGATACTGACAGATGCTTGCATTCGAACGTGGCACGTGCAAAATCAAACGTTACAGCGCCACCTGGATAGTGCTGCCAGCATAACACGGTCGCGTTTTGCGGACGCGCTCGCGCCCCCTGCCCGAGAGCAACGGGTCTATAGAAGTCCCAGAAAAAATTAAAGAAAAACGAGCAGCCTTGACCGCCTCAACTCGCAGTAAGAACAAGCGGCCACGTAATCTGGAGCCGATTGTATGCCGCCAATGTTGATCATAGCCACGCGCTGGGGTTTGCAAAGCACAGGACACGCGCTGAGTTCCAGGCATTGTTATGGCTCGGCTATTGTCGTCGTTGCAGCGATTGGACACGGGCCACCACCCCAATGCTTCTCGAGCTAGTAATTATCACGAGCCCAAATCGAGTGCCCACGCAATGCTCGGGTCCAATGAATGAACCGCAAATATCGTCATTGGGGTGTACTGCGATCCCCACGTTACGTCATCAAATTTTGCAAAGGAGAGATTGAATCAAAATGATCGCCTTTGTCCTTGAAATTACACCGCAACAAAGGAGCTTTTTGACCAGTGGCGTTGCGGGCCAGTATCCTTGAGTCCCACTACTGCCAGTAAGCTCGTGTAAAGTGAAAAACATTCCAATTGAATATCGTTGCACCGCTCCTTTAAGGCTCGTACACACTTGCGGATTCGCAGGCGAATCCGCGGGGAAATTGACGCCGGGACGGGAAATCCTCTCGCCGGCGACAAAATATTCTATCGCAAGAGCAATCGGTCCGGACTCTTTCCACGCAGAAAAAGTTTTCAGGGCGTTGCGGCCAATCGGAACGCATGGAGGAAATGGCGCTTGCCGGCGTCATATCCTGGCCGAGTTCCTCTTGTTGTTGGGGTTGCTGCCGAAGTTGTCGGAGTTCTCAAGTTTTGCAAAAGGCGCCGTCTCACTGGTATTGTTGTGTCGGCAGAAATGCTGATTTAGACTAGATTATTTAATCCTGTTCGACAAGGGGCAGATCTGAGCAACAAAGGCACTGCCCAAAAAGAAGATCTGTGGAATAAACTTGGTGTGAGCGGTACGTACATACGTTGTCACCGTTTGCTCGTTATCTTATTATTGCCTTCTCGTATCGCCGACATAATGTTGGCATTTTCTGGGCACTGCGGGTTAGCGTTAACTGCAAGAGGAAGTCTGTGAGAGCCTTTTTTTGCGCACCTCCCTAGCCAGGGGCAGTCTGCCCTGACCACGGTGGAAGAAACACGTTTAGGTAATGACTCTCTGTCGGGCGGGGCGACCACATTATGTACAGCGCACCGAACGCTTCACTCGTACGGGGATAGATGGCGCCCAAAAATGGGGTCACTTCCGAACCGACCGCTCCGGTTGTTTCTCCGAGCGGTGGTCCCGCATTCTCTCGCTCAAAGCTCCTTCTTGTACCTCCCGCCGCCACGCCAGCACAAAGTTGCCAGAGTACGTAAACCCATGTTCTCTTCCTCCTTCTTCTTCTTCTTCTTTGGGTTAAGGCTCACCTTCGTGCACAATGGTGGCACCTGTGATTGACACAGCGCCATTGCAACACACGATGCCAGCCACTGGCCGCGCACCATCACCACACCACCACACCGCGAAAAAGGCGAGCACGCTACGCCGCCGACACCGTGACTGCCGAGGAGGGACCTCATACCGCAGCGCCCTCCGCGGCGGCGCGGAACTAACTACTCCTGGTTCGAGGCAACTCCGAACACGATCTGTTCGCTCGCTCTCGGCGGTCATCACCTAAATGTGTTTCTTCCACCGTGGTACTGACATCCGCGAGAGACTGAAGCCGCGCGAACGCGACGTGTGGTAACAAATGTGAACGATGCCGTCTTTTTCTGGCCACCGAAATTCGGTCGGCGACAAGAGAGTTTCTCGAAGTGTGATCGCGGCTTTAAATTAAAAGTGAAAGCTCGTCGCACGGCGGCGAGACACAGCATGTTGCCATGGCACACTCTCAGAAAAAAAGGTGTGTTATTACACCCCTTGTCCCATATAATACACCCCAAAACTTCAATTCGATGTACAGCGCCCCATAATCGAACAGGCGGCGCCAAAGTTTACAAGGGGCTTGATAGCTGTTTGGTACAACTTATTAAGATAGCTAATGTACGTATTATTGACTACGTACAAAAAAAAAGATTATCGGAGTTTTCTTGGTCGTACTGCAAAAGCTCCGTGTCTTCTTTCTTTCGTCTTTGATACGTACTTTAGCAATTTAATAAGTTATATCGCACCGTTATCAAGCCCCTGGTAAAATTATATGCCGTCAGTTCGACTATAGGGCGCTGTACGTCGAAATGAAGTTTTGGGGTGTATTATATGGGACAAAAGCGTGTAAGGTGATAACCTTTTTTTTACAGTGCATCGCTACGCCACACATACGTCGCTTCTCATTGGTCCTTTTTTTAGTGCGGAGCAGCAGACAGAAAACTTATAGCAACCATTCTCTGACAAAACGGCAAGACTTATCTGGGGGGTACGAAGTAAAGGACTCGTGCTGCAAGTCGCCGTCCGCGCAAGTTCGAGAAAACAGTAAAGGAAGAACAAAAGCAAATGCTCAGGCTTGGGGCATTTGGTGCTGGTGTTTCCATTTCGTTGTACCTATTGAAAATAAATCTGGCGAAAGCTGCCCTGTCAAATTTATTTACTCAAATATGCAAATACGAAGACATTTAGGCTTCCCCTAAGGTTTTTAAAATATGTGGGAGACGTCTCTATAACGGACTACCATTCGTTTCGCTACAGTTATTATCTAGGTAATTTTAATATCTAAATTGCCTCAAAATACGCTCAAAACTGTCAAATAGGTCGAAGTTCTATATATTAATAAAAACTCGCCAACATGCTCAGGGGAAGATTCAAGGGCCGTACGATCTTTGGTACATCTTTATAGTGAACCCCAAAGAAGAAATACTCTGGTGCATTCTTGAAACTTGGGTTTATGTCGCGAAAATTTCGCTTTGGGTGACGAGCGGGTCAATCCCCCTTAATGTGCACTTGAACTTGAAAATTATTTATAGTTCATAAACTCATGGAATGGGCACCTGCTTGCCATATATATATCGTGAAATCTAGTTTATGAACTACGTTTCACAATATATGTGATGACAACGCGACTGAGCTAAAAGGAATATTCTTTTCAAAATGTTACAAAAGTTTTAGGTGAAGCCATTTCGTCTAGCTTTTATAAAAACACTCAGCCGCAATCACAATGCTTCTTTTCCTGACTAAGATTGTTTACACCCAGGACAGCAATACGGGCGAATAATTATGCAGAAAAGGGGCGATCAAAATTGTTCACTCTAATCTATACGCACCTTCGTACTTAGATCGAATCTGGCATAATATAGCGCGCACCTAGGTGAACATTTTCGGCATAACTTGGCTGTTGAGATTTGTACTTGTCAATATGCCAGTTAATTCAATTTGCGAACGAGCATCACCCTTGCTAATTGGCGATTTCTCGGTAAATATGACAAAGTATTTTATACTCTACTCGACATTGCCCCAGCTACCTTCTTGGTCCCTTTCTGAAGCTCTGCGTGCGCACTCCTCATAGTTCCCCCACGCGCCCCTGCGTACTGTTTTCTTGTCCAGCTTGAAAAAACGACGACGACGACGCTTTCGGAAGGACGATCGTTGTCATCGCTCCAGAAAAATCGTAGCATTTCTGACAATCGACAGCCTACGTACCAGCCGGAACTCCTCAGAGCATCTTGCTTTGGTACTCCAAAGATCTGTCTCCACCCTTCGGGGTTCAACGGATATGAGCCACCATGAAGCACCAAAGCCAGCATCCGCTGACGTCGAATGTGGTGAGCCGGCCGTCATTGACGATGATGCTTTATGACGGATGAGTCTGACGATGGGGGCAAATGGACGACTCAAATTACAAAGAAGAGACGCCATGGCTCTAATTCAAGTCAATCAACCATCATAAGTCAACCACTCCCAATTCTCACCGTCATTGTCAAGCCTACTGACCCCACAAAACTCGTAAACAACCTCAACCACTTGGTTCTGAAAAAGAAACTTTAGGACGTGGCTCCTGACGGCATCATACAGATTAGACCGAACTATCGTCTCAATCTGCTGGCCCTTGACACACGTAATGTGGAATCAACAAAAGCTCTACTCCGACTCAAGAGCCTGGGTGCGGTTCAAGTTATGACGTATGAACCGCCTCCACCATCTGCTTACGTCGGAGTCATTTGCGGCGTATCCACTGAGATCGCAGACGCTGAACTTTGCGCAGCTTTACGAGAAAAAGCGCCTGTAATTCAAGAAAGAAGACTTGGAGCTTCGGAGGCAGAAAAGATCACCTTCGCCTCGGGAGCAACATGCGAGCACGTCTACATAGGCCACACACGATATGAAGTATTCCCATACCTGGAAAAACCACGGCAACGTCCGAAGTGTAACCGCTTCGGGCATATTGCAAGTACCTGCTCTAAAGCGGAGCGCTGTAGCCCATGTGGAGGCGAACACGACATCAGCACGTGCGGAGCAGAACTACTTAAGTGCACGAACTGCTGCAAGCGCCATGACGCCACGTCACCAAGGTGTCCAACCTACAAGGTGGAAAAACAAATTACAAATTACAAAAGCTGAAACAATATGGACTACACTTCAGCAAAATCAGCCATCATCAGCAACCAACATTCCATTAAACAATGATAATGAATTCCCATTTTTGAGGAAGCAGCCAGCTACAACGGCGCCAAAGACGCGAGTCACTACTGTAGAGCCTTTAGTATCTTCAAGGACTGAGGGAGTTACTACGACCCGTCCTCTGAAAGGTCAGCGAAATTCAACTAGGAAGTCCAGCGTACAACCTTCCTACAAGAATTCAAGACCTGACGCAGCACCTAAGCCACAAAGCCTCGGGAATGCCTGTGCACACTCACCACAATGCTGCGCACCTTCCTGGCTTCCTACATTCTCAGTTTGCACAATCATCAATCACAATAATTGACATTGTTGTACCACTCATCACCTCCTGGTGTCATTAGACTGCTTCGGTGAGAAATCAGCCTAAACAACGAAAAATACAGATAACAAGAAATAGACATCCTTGCTCTTCCAAAAGCAACTTCATCCCATCAATTATCTAGTGGAATGTTAATGGACTCCGGAAACGAATTAACGACTTAAGGCAGCACCTACAAAGACCGCAGGTCGAAGTGTTAGCGCTACAAGAAACTAACGTTAAGCTGGGAGCGATCCGACTATCACCCTACGTCATATACAACAGCACGCCCCGAACAACTTCTACATCAGCAGATGCACCCAAGGCGTCCTTGTACATTCACCGGAACTTACCTCAAGTACAAGTGGATCTCTCCGATCTCTGCGAACACAGCTGAATATGTGGCTGTGGCACTTAGCAAAGGTAACTCAAACCTAACCATCGTCACAGCCTACGTTAGGCCTAACGTTTTCTGGTACCCTACGATATTGCGTACTGTAGTCTCTAGGCGCGCACCAGCCACGCTGCTGCTGGGGGATTTTAACGCCCATAACGAGACCTGGGGAGACAAGCAAACGTCAGCATGCGGCAGATTACTAGAAGAGTTGACCATAGCCAATGGTCTTCGCTGCTTGAACGACGGAACCGCTGTGTTTGTACACCCAGGAGTAGAGCGCAGTGTACTTGACCTTAGTTTTGCTACCAACTCATTACGCGCAATATGGTCAGCTGAACCCGATAGCTGGGGCGGTGATCATATTCCTATAGAGATCACTTCCCTATCGAGCGCAGCCGTCACATACAAGACTTGCATGGTGACGAATTGGGGCAATTACCGAATGTACTTTGAGCGAATAATTGCTCTTGGCAATGTCGATTACATGACAGCAATAGCTCAGGCTTTCTCCAAATCAACCCGAACTGTAACCATTCCAATATATCGACCAAACCCAGACCTGACATACATCAAGCTCCGTGCTTTGCGCCGAAAGCTACAGCGACGTGCACTCAAAACGTCGCGACAGGAGGACATTCAGCACAACCGGAGGGTCGACGCTGCATTCCGTAGACACTCCAATCGCTTGCAACGAAGACAGTGGCGACAGCGGTGTGAGATGCTCCTTACTCCTGGTGGTGGACGACGAGCGTGGCACATGGCTCGTGTCCTAGCTGGGCATGCAATTCCCCGTTCACCTACTCTTGGCCTTCTCATCGCCAAGAACATCACCGTGGCTCAAGCGGCAGAGCTGCTCGCCGATGAATTCATTTCTGCTCCTATAACTTCTGGATTTGTCACAGGCAGCACGACCTCCCCCCCGCTCCGGCCACCACCTTCGTCCTCCAACGACTCGGATTTCACGCTGCGGGAGCTAAAAAATGCTCTTCGCTGCACTTCTCGCAAACGGAGCGGGCCAGGTCCTGACGGAATTACTTTTCAAGAACTGCGGAATCTTGACACCACGGTCCTCTCAGGACTCCTTGCGTACCTAAACAACATCTGGAGAACGTCGGTACTCCCTCCCGCCTGGCTGAATCACATCTGAGGTCGTTCCAATACACATGTCAGGAAAACCGACATGTGAAACGAGCTCATACAGACCAATCTCTCTCACTTGCTGCCTCGGAAAGATTCTGGAGCGAATGGTTCTGAGACGCCTTGACTGGAAGCTTGAGACCTCCGGTGCCCTACCTCACCAGCTTTGTGGTTTCCGAAGACATCGATCTACAACAGATGCGATTGGCGACCTCGTGTCAGATATGGAGCAAGCTAAGGCGATGCGCCAAGCCACCTCGGCCATCTTTCTTGACATCAAGAAAGCGTTCGACGCTGTTCCTCATACAACCATCATTGTTCAACTTCTCAAGTTTGGAGTATCAGGCCGGGCACTGGCATTTATACGCGCATTTCTAAGTGGGCGCACAATGCGCGTTCGCCTAATCGGAACGCTCAGTTCACTACGCAACGTTGGTCAAGGCGTTCCCCAAGGCAGCGTTATAAGCCCATTTCTGTTCAATGTGGTCATAGCAGCTCCCCCAGACGTCTTACGACACATAAACAGCCAATCGCAGATTATCAACATGGCAATTTATGCTGAGGATGTTGCCCTCTGGGCTACAGCTGCTACTAACGCATACAGCATTATGCAGCGAACGCTCCAGCAAGGCTTAACAGCAGTAGCAAACGAAATATCAAGACTAGGGCTTGAGCTTTCCGCCTCGAAAACCACAGTCCTTCAATATCATCTGACTGCCAGATCATCTATCAACAGGGCCTATACCAGGGGTGGCCAGGCTGACCCGGCCTAAGAGCCGCAAAGGAAACCACGAAACTTCTAAGAGCCGCCGGGGAAGGGGGGGGGGGACAAAACAAACACCACTGCCTGGTTATCCCCCCCCCCCCCCGAAAGCCCCGCAGGGGGCACCTGTGAAAGCAGGTGTTTGCCCATGCAAACACCTGCTTTGCATGGCTCGGGGTCCGTCTCCACGGACCCCGAGCCATGCGGGTTCGCCCGCCCACGTCTGACTGTGCGTGGCTTTCCCGTGTCTGGGGAAAAGGGCATCCTGGTGGTTGAGCCAAGCCCGGGGTAGGTTTGGACCCTTCGGGGCCCCCCGGGCGAGGCAATACACCGCTTCGGCCCCTGCTTCTCATAGACGGGAGTCCTGGTAAGGCCCGGCCAGGATGATTCAGTCTAGTCGCCACTCCTTCTACTATCCCCTCCCTTCTTTCACCCTTGTCTCCTCCTCCTTTTCACTCTTCTCATTTCTCTTCTTTCCTTTTCAACTTCTTTAGCGGCAAGGGCTAACCTTGGGTGGTGACAGATACTCTCGTCCAGATCCACACTTGGTTATAGTTTCTGGGTAGCGCTAATAGAGTAATGCTTCCAGCAAAGCCATATTTGTTATGGGGTGTTACCTATTCCCTCGTTGGGCTCCGTGGTGGGCGGCGCGCCACAGATTCTGAACACCCTTTGCCTTTTTATGGCCCCCCCTCTCTTCTAAACCCCGAGCAGAGCGACCCCCCAAAAGGGTTCGCCCCGCTCCCCCTACTTTTGAAAAAGCCAAAGAACCGGACACCTTTTCACGATTTCTTGTACTTCATGCTGCGAACGACTCTCTACCGTTATCAAAGATGTCACCTTTCCTTGTGTCTAAGGTCCTAGAGCAGACGATCGGAAAGAATTACAAGGCAAAAAAACTTGCTAGAGACCTCCTCGTTGAGGTAGAAAACAAAACTCAAAGCACAGCATTACTGAAGTTGACTAGCTTAGGCGAACACCAAGTTTGTGTAACCCCGCACCGGACTTTGAATACTGTCCGCGGCGTCATCTCTGAGGATGACCTCCTTCAGTGTACTGAAGAAGAAATCCTTGAAGGGCTGCGTCGGAGTGCTGTTGTGGCCGTGCGGCGAATCACGCTACGACGAGACGGACAGGAGATACCAACCCGACACCTAGTCCTGACTTTTGAACTCCACTCTCTGCCTTCCACCGTGAAGGCAGGGTATCTAAACTGTAGAGTTCGTCCTTTCGTTACAAACCCACAGCGGTGCTTTCGTTGCCAGCGTTTTGGGCATGGCTCCCGAAACTGCCGCGGCCGAGAAACTTGTGCGAAATGTAGTGCCACTGACCACGTCGCGGACATATGTGAAAACGACCATAAATGCATAAACTGTGGCGGACCACACCCCGCATTTTCACGCACATGTCCGAAATGGAAGGAAGAAAAGGAGATAATTACATTTAAGGTCAAACACAATCTCAGCTACCAAGACGCTAGAGAACAGCTTGCCTTCAAGGCAAGGGGTTCATATGCCGAGGCAGTGCGAAGGGGACCCCCACTGTCTATGGCATCCGTGGAGACGCAGACTTCCCCGGAAGACCTGTCATCTCCACAAGGGTCCTTTTACGTACGTCCGAAGACAGTGGGCAACCCACTGCCTTCATGCTCCAATGAGTGTATTGTGCCCTCTAAGGAGGGTGCTGCACCCTCCAAGGAGCCAGACGTGTCGTCACCGGCACTACCTTGCCCTTCTGGCCGGGGTTGGGGGCTGCCTCCCCGTGCCTCTGGCAGCTCTTCAAAGCCTGGGCGGTCAGGTTCACCTCTACCGCCCAAAGGACCCAAGGTCTCATTGGATGAGAAGATGGATGTGAGCGTCCCACTCTCCGATGAGGACCTTCCTCTCTCTCCAACAGGCTCTGTTTCCTCGGCCTCCTGCGAGGCTGGAGGACGGCCTAAAGACACTGCAAAAAAGAAAACCATCCCACGGATTGTGGCACCAAAAGACACATAAACTACATTTCAAAATTTTTGCGTAAAACACTTTTGAGGCGTTTCCTTTATTGAAGATAAATGTCTTTCTTCCTTCAGTGGAACTGTAGAGGCCTCCTGTCTAACTACGATGATGTGAGCGATCTTTTAGAGGATCACCGGCCCATTGCATGTTGCTTACAGGAAACGCACCTAAAAACCACCCACACCAATGTTTTAAAACACTTCCAGGTGTTTCGTAGGGACCGTACACATGCAACTCACGCAGCTGGAGGTGTTGCGGTGGTTGTCCAACGTTCAATTCCTTCTAACGAGGTAGCCCTGCAGACTTCACTTGAGGCGGTGGCTACACGTATTTTGTTAGATCGAATAATTACAGTCTGCTCATTGTATGTACCTCCCAATTATCAGTTACATATGGAGGAGCTAGAAGACCTTGTTAATCAACTTCCTTCACCTTTTTTACTTTTAGGAGATTTTGATGCACACAATCCCCTGTGGGGTAGTGACAGACGGGATTCTAAAGGGGCCGTTGTTGAACGTTTTTTGCTTTCTGCGGGATTGTGCCTACTGAACACAAATGAATCTACGTATTTTAGCTCAGCAACTCACACTTTCACTTCCATTGACCTATCTATTTGTCACCCATCATTATTCCCATTGCTTTCATGGAAGGTCATACCGAATCCTCACGGAAGTGACCACTTTCCCATCATCTTAGAATTTAACCATCTTCCCATGACAGTCCCAACACGCTGTCCTCGTTGGAAATTCGAAAATGCCAACTGGCCTACCTTTAAAGAATCATCTCTTTTTGCATGCACATCACTTGACGATCTCGATATCAATAAAGCCACTGAACATATCACTCAGCACATTTTACAAGCTGCCATTCTCTGCATCCCCATGACGTCGTCGCATCTGCCCAGGAGACCAAAGCCCTGGTGGAACAAAGATTGCCGTTTGGCCAAAAAAGAACAAAATCGAGCGTGGGGTATATTTAGGCGCTACCCTACAACACACAATCTTATTGAATTTAAGAGAAAAAGGTCCCAGGCGAGGTGGATTAGAAGGCAAGCTAAGAAAAAAAGTTTTAGCGGGTACGCTTCTTCAATTAACAGCACTGTATCTGCGAAGGAAGTCTGGGATCGCGTACATAAAATTGACGGCTCTTACCGGGCATTCACTGTCCCACTTTTGAGTCGGAATGGAGTTTGTTCTGCAAGCCTTGAGGAACAGGCCAACATCCTCGGTGAACACTTCGAGTATGTCTCCAGTTCGGAACATTACACCCTAACGTTCCAGCGATACATGATCAATGCAGAAAAAAAAGCTGTTATCACATCAGGTGGCACGCACGAACCCTGCAACACTCTATTTACATTATACGAACTTCAAATGGCACTTCTTTGTTCCAAACAAACTGCCCCTGGACCAGATGGTATTCATTATAAAATGCGCGCACATCTTCATCCATCCACTATGGAGCTAATTTTGTACCTTTTTAATAGAGTTTGGCTCGAGGGCCACTTTCCATCCTCCTGGAAAACCGCTGTGGTTGTACCAGTGCTGAAGCCCGGCAAAGATCCCTCTTGTGCATCTAGCTACAGACCAATAGCTCTAACTAGCTGTCTTTCTAAGACATTAGAAAGGATGATTAACAAGAGACTGATGTTTTTTCTAGAACGAAACAGCTGCCTTGATAAGTTCCAGTGTGGCTTTCGGTCAGCACGGTCCACTGTCGATCATCTCGTCCGCTTTGAGACCTTCGTACGTGAGGCGTTTGTCAACAGACAACAGTGTCTCTCCATCTTCTTTGATTTGGAAAAAGCATACGACACAGCCTGGCGTTACGGCATTCTGCAAGATTTATTCGATCTTGGTTTCCGTGGTCGAATGTTGAGTGCCATACAGAGTTACCTGCAGCACCGTACTTTCCGCGTGAGGCTGGGAGAAACTCTCTCTAAGGAGTTTTTACAGGAGAATGGAGTCCCTCAGGGGGGTGTACTGAGTGTCACTCTTTTTATCGTCAAACTTAATTCCATTGGCCGTGTAATTCCTCCTTCGGTGCAATATTCCTTATATGTTGATGATCTCCAGATCTCCGTTTCATCCTGTAATCTCTCAATTTGTGAACGTCGCGTTCAACTTGCGGTCAATAATTTAGTCAGATGGGCCGATACGAATGGGTTTAAATTTTCTCTCGAAAAAACAGCTTGTGTCAACTTTTCTCGTCGACGTGGTGCTCTTCAGGAACCGTCTTTGAACATGTATGGTTCTCCTATTGTTGCAAAAAATGAGCACAAGTTTTTGGGCCTTGTGTTCCATTCCAAGTTGACTTTCGTTTCACACATTAAGAGATTAAAACTCAAGTGCCTTAAATCTCTAAACATCCTTAAGGTCTTGTCACATGCATCATGGGGCTCTGACCGACTGTGTCTGCTGCGTATCTATCACTCAGTCATTCGCTCCCAGCTTGATTATGGTTGTATTGTCTATAACTCTGCTCGGGCATCAGTTCTAAAGATGTTAGATCCTATTCATCATCAAGGACTGCGACTGGCTACTGGTGCATTTCGTACCTCCCCAGTGCTTAGCCTTTACGCGGAGGCAAACGAATTGTCCCTTGAGTATAGGAGGTTTTCCCTGGGTTTTATGTACTCTGTCAGGATTCGCTCGGTCGCAAAGCACCCCGTTCGAGATAATATTGAGACGATCAAGTTCCAACGCACATTTGAAAACAAACCTTCCACAGTCCCCCCTTTTTCTATGAGGAATAATACTGCAGCACAATCCGTTGGGATGGATGCAAAGCCTCAGTTGGTCCAATACCCTCCGGATATAGCTCCATGGAACAACTGCCAGATACATTGCGACCTTACACTGACCAAGTATAACAAAAAGAATGTTCCACAGGAAGTCATAAGGCAGGACTTCTTTGAGCTTCAGACCAAATATCACGAGTATGCCAGTTTTTATACAAACGGGACAAAAAAAGACTCCGTAGTTGGCTGTGCTATGGTGGGACCATCGGTAAATCAGGTGAGGAGAATAAATTCAAAAGCCTCTATACTAACAGCAGAGCTTTATGGTTTGTTGTTAGCTGTTGACTACATAATCAAAAAACGCCTTTCTCACGCTGTAATCTACACCGACTCTTTAAGCTCTCTGAAGGCTGTCGCATCAATGAACCGTGTAAAAAACCCACTGGTTTCCGAGTTAAAGTACAAGATAATCCTGGCTGCAACGAAAAATTTTGACATAGTCTTATGCTGGGTTCCTAGCCATGTTGGCATTCCTGGAAATGAAGCAGCTGATAGTGCAGCCAGTTCTGCTAATGATAGAGAAATTGACACACACCAAATACCCTACAAAGATTACCACAATTCTCTGAAACGTTGCATCAAAGCAAAGTGGCAGCTGCAGTGGAACGGCGAAACCGGCAACAAACTACATGCAATCAAACCTCTTCTAGGCGAGTGGGAGAGCGCCCGACATCGGGAGCGCTTTTATGAAGTCGTACTGTGTAGGCTACGAATCGGTCATACTCGTCTTACACATGGACACCTCTTGAGCGGGGAGGATGCCCCTGAATGTGTGCACTGCAACCTACCTCTAAGTATTATGCACATACTCATTGAATGCCCTATGTATGACCTGTGCCGGTATAAACACTACTCACTGCTTTATAAAGAACACATTCCACTACACCTTGCCCTACTACTAGGTGACGAACCGCTCATTCCATACAGTTGTGTTTTTAATTTCCTCACAGATACCGGCCTTCTACACCGACTGTGATTTTAATATCTATCCTAAATTCATTGTCATATTGTTTACACTTATACACATTCATGTTCATGGTTTTATCATATATTTCGCTACTATAGCTCTTTCCTCTTCTTAAACCCGAATTGCAATAGTCTAAGCTTGGCGCAAAATAGCCTTAGTTGCTGATGCGCCATAAACCCCCAATCAACCAATCAACCAACCCCCCGAAAGCATAACAAAGCAGCTTGCGGGTTACAATTGCAAGCCGGTAAATATTTATTTATTTATTTATTACTTTTGCGGTGCCCCTCAACAGCCCAAGAGCCTACAAGAGGGTGCACCGAAGTGCGTACATGCTAGAACGCAATGCATAAAATACAAAATACAAGCACATCCCTAGAAAAAAAAAGGTTTACATGTTTGATAACAGCACTGATGCAAAAACATGCCTAGTTAAAGTTTAAATATCTAATAACAAAAGAAATGTGATCTGCGACATTGCAACATTGATGTGTAGAAGGCTGTCTTCCTAGTTATAGTGTTTCAAAAGTACCAACAAAGGAACCATTCCATCAGAAAAGCCTCGTCAGTGCTCGCATTCTAAAATTGTTTCGCTCAAAAATATCTGCCTTCGGCGTGTTTACTGCGTTCCATATGTTAAAAGTGTACTGAATACGTTCTAGGGGCCGCATGCTCTTTGGCTCAGAGAACCAGGAACAATGAGATTGTTCCTGGTTCTTTGTGAACTTGAACATAACGTCTGTGACTAGTGGAAGCTATGAATGAGGTCAACCCGGGCTTCCGCGACCTTCAACAAGAAACGATATGGAGGGAACAACCGTTACCTAAAGGGGACAAGTATCACCGGCGAGTAACGAAGGCCGCCAGACAGAGCATTTCCTCGACCGCAAGCCAAAGTGCACGGATGTTTTGACAGTCCCTTTCCTTGATGACCTTCCCATTAGGGTCCGGCAAACTCTCTCAAACAATAGGTCTGTTCCATTCGCCTGAACTGGCTGAACTAGTTCAGCAGTGCAGGAACTGGTGCATTCGATTCAACCGGAAGTTGCCCGGCCGCCGCACTGGCGCGTTCGATTCATCCCAGTTCTGAACGAGTTCAGACCCAGTTCCTCAAAATGTTGCACCGGCTCCAGAGTCAGTTCAGCGTCCGTGCAGAAGCAGACGAAAAGAGCAGACGGCGATAGCAGACGACACTCCTCGTCCGTCTCTGCTCGCGGTGCCATTTTTCGCAGCTATTGCTCAAATGTCTGCGATGTTTAACAATAACGCCAATACGGACGTTGAATTTCCTCCCAATTATGATAATAACGTACCCGCGGTGGACGCGGAATTGAGATCATAAGGAATTTGATTGATTATGATATTCTGAAAGCGTTTTAGGCACCTGCTCGTGTAGGTTTGGTTCTCTGTGGTAAGTGTTGAAATGGCTCACGTCAATTGTTTTTTTTTTTTGATGCTATTTGGGGATCCACAGTGTTGATATTCGTCCTTACCAACACGGGAAAGGAATAGCACTCTTGATAGTCCCCGCCTTCAGGTGCTCTTGGATGCATATACTGACGACTCCGCTACATTGCAGAGGTCTGGGATTTAGTACATTGGCCCTCGCATGCCCCGTAGCTGAGCATAATACAACATGCTCTGTCCGCTGGTATCTGGACGCCCACTAACGAGCCTGGGAAAAACGACGCCGAGAATCGGCATTCGCTTGTTAGTTTCATGCAGTTCTTTCTTGAGAATCAGCATAAACGCTTCAGCTTGACGCCAAAGTTACGTTCGATAACTGTCTTGGCCAAAACGCTATCGTCAGGCCTTCGTCTTCGAGGTGACCGCTATCGACCGCGCGCTGCCGCCAGTGACTCCCGACTCAAAATTATCCTGATGCCGCGAGCCTATCGGCGAAATGCGAAACTCGAGAGACTTGGAATGAATCTACTATTCTGAAATGAATATGAAGGACACGAGCGCTTATGGAAACGAGAGGAACTGAACGGCCGTTAAAAATGCAGACAAAAACACACTTCGTGCAGAAAACGTTTTTAGTACACTCGAAAAAAATATTCACAGAAACGATTCCGTTATTATACCTTAAAACTAAAAAAACACGAATGGTCTCATCAAACCGCGACTAAATAAATATTCCAGACAACTTGGCGTTTAGAAACAAGAGCCAACCGATGCAGACGACACTCAGCACTTCCGCTCGGAAAGCCGATCACAGCGCCAGTCCTAGTGCGGCGGCTGCACTGGTTCTGCGCCGCCGCTGCACGACTCCTGCACTCCTCTGAACTCGGACAGAACTAGTTCAGAACTTTCTGGCCGAATCGAAAAGACCTATTCTTTGTCACCTTAAAGGACCCATGAAACGATTTTCGGACTTCCGGCCTAATAATATGGTGTTTGGGGATGCCCCTCAACCACGGTGTAAGATAATACTCTTCAGGTGAGGACAGCGCGCTCCTCGCGACGTGCCCAATAAAGTTCGCTCTTCACTCTCTCTCACTATGGCTTCAAGCGGCGCCGGCAGGTGACTCGTCGACCCATGGGCACGTACAAGACGGCTCGCGCCGCCTCATGTACCGCACGCGCAGAGCTCCAGCGAGGTTGTCGCAAGTGCAGAAAGACCACGGTGTACCGGGGGGTCATGGCAACGAGATAATTTTTTTCGCTCTCACACAGTTTCGCCGTTTGGCCGCCGGCGACACTGTCAGCCACGGGCGCGCAGAGCCGTATATTGGGAGAGTTTGGCCAGTGGGTGTGGTGACGAAGGCGCCGGAGAGGCGAAAAGTAAATGAAAGGGAGGAAAGCGCCGAAGGAGCGAGAGAGAAAGAAGGCAGCAGAGAGGAGACGACCGCCATTTTTAGCAACGTTGTCGGAGGCTGGTCGAAGAAGAGCACTGCTGAGGCTACGCGTCGTCTGCTACGGGCCGACTTTTTTTTCGCCTGAATGAAAGTTTGTGGCCATACACTGAAAAATCTTCATTTATTAGCTTTTCAACCCAGCGAGGAATAACAGAATGTCATTTTCTTGCCAGAGCCAGCGATATAAAAGGCAATAATCGAGATTTAGATGCCGATCCCACGCATTCCGCCGGGAGAATGATCGAAGATGGCTGCCCTCCCCACTCAGGTGGGAGCAGCCGGGAGTTCACGCGCATGCGCTCATGCCTCTCGCTCTACGCCGCGTGCTGATTGGCTCACTCGGAAGGAGAGCGTTACGGCGGCGAGATCATAGACTGAACAAACTCTCCCCATATACGGCTCTTCGGGCACGGTGGCAGCGGAATGATGCAGCCTTTCGGATGCCCGTCGAACGAACACTATCTGATTCCTCGCGCCGTGCGTTCAGCCCCGCCGTGTCCTCACCTAAAGAGTGTATCTTTCACCGTGCCCTCAACTCATACAGTGTTTCCCGGGTCACGTGCGCATGACGCGCCGCGGGTTGCGCGGCTCTGGGTCTTGTCCTCACCTTAGCACTGTGGACGTTGCTGCAGCGAGAGCAGACTCTCCCCTCTCTCCCCATTTTTAGGCTGCTAAGACCGGCCATTTTGACGGTGTGGAATGCACGTTGCAAAAGAACCCTGGAAGCTAACCATCAGCACGCGCTCAGCAGTCGCACAGACAGCTATGGCCGCCAGTGAATATTTCCTATACTCTGTTTCACCGTGTGTTGTACCGCAGGAAAGCCTACAAGCGCGAGCTCCTTGCTCTATGGCACACCTCGGCGGCACAAGCTCTCGTGCACCAAGGGCAGCTGCCAACGCTATGAACTCGCGCTTCTAGCCTTCGATGGGGTATTGTTGCAGGCAGGCGAACCAGGCGCAGGAAAAAGAAAACGAACCACGCAGCTGCCGATATGTGGTTTTTATATCGCGTTGATTACACTGCCCTATTGGAAAATCTCGATGATGGAAAGATGACGGAAAAGGCTCATACAAGCGTAACCGTAATATGGGACATCCTATACAAGCGAAAAAGGCGGCTCCAGTATAGTGGAATAAGGCGGAACGATACAGGTGGGCGGAACCATACAAGCGAGTCGTATTATGGGACATCCTATACCAGCGTAGTGGATATAGGCGGAACCATGTAGGCGGACGGAACCATACATGCATAACGTAATATGGGACATCCTATACCAGCAAAAAGGCGATACCAGCATGGTGGAGCCATATGGCTCCAGCGTGTTGGTTTCGCCTTTTCACTGTTGTACAGGGCGATTTAGTTTTAAGCTTTACATATATGTTTAGAAAGGTCGTGAAAGCTATATTAATGCGGTTTGTGCAGGCGAGTTATACGGCCAGGCGTACGTAGTATAGGGACCTAGTCGTAACGATCAGTCAGATAATTAAATACAATTTGTTAATGAAAATATGGTTTCAATTAGAAACTTGCTGAGTCATTGAAAACCACAAAATAATGTATTTTTAAAAGGATATAATTCAGGGGTAGCGTTTTATGCATTCTGTAAAAAGCTTTATTTGGACGAGTTTCTAGGTTTCAGTTTCTTATCAGAGCTCATCTCTGCACCCCACGGTCCTGTTCCCCAGGGGCATAGACACGCAACACACATGCGCCTTGCTTCCCTTCATCCTACGAGGGAGGCGAGGGGGCGGCTTCGCACTGCGGTCACCGGGCAGCAGGACCGCAGGTGCAAAGATGCGCTCTGGTAAGAAACCGAAGTCTGGAAATGCGTCCAAATTGACCATTTTTTTATAACGCCATAAAATGCTACTCGTCTTATATCTTTACAAAGAAAATTGATTTAGTGTGTTTTGATGATGCTTAGCAGGTTTCTAATTGGAACCATGGGTCTATTTTCACTGATTAAAAATTTCACGAACATACTATACTTAGAGAGAGGCTGAAGCAGTTTTGTATTTGAGAAAACACTTTTAAATCTCCTTCATTCGACCTCCAGAATCTCAAATATCAAAATGATTTGCTAATTTAATTAATCGAGGCTGCATAGTCATTTTTAAAGCGCTGTGAAAGCGCCTCCCTAGAGAGCGACGTCACAACAGCAGCTTTCAAAATCTTTGTTCACGCATCTTCAGCGCCTATCAAAGCTATGCACGCACATGCTATTTTTTAAAAGGGCAGAAAAATGTGTCACGACTGGTGCCAGTGCCGGAGAATATACCTAGAAAACTTGCGATTGGACGCGCGGCCCTTAAGCGACACACGCTTGGCGGCCGAAAGGTCTTCTTAGGATGTCACTGTTGGTGGGATGTTTTTTGTGTTTTCTCACGTTTAGTTATATCTTTGAGGAAAACGAACGGGATATTCAGATTCGCGGGATAAAACTATGCTAGAATGAACCTCCATCTAGTTTTCTGAAAGAAGTCTGGCACATCTCTGTAATAAGCCGACGGATCATTACAAATTAGCCTTTTATACTATGCCGCCCTGGCCATATAACTCACGTGCACAGACCGCGTAAATGTAGCTTTTACGGCTTTTTTAAAAAAAATCTGTAAAACATAGAAAAAAAACTGTAGAATGTCCCCCAATACGATACGATTGTATGGTTCCTTCCCCGCTTGCATTGTTCAAGAAAGACTTGTGGACATCCAGCGTTTCATTGGAATGCTGGATGTCAGCGAGTCTCTACATCAGTG
This sequence comes from Ixodes scapularis, assembly GCF_016920785.2. Classification (NCBI taxonomy): domain Eukaryota; kingdom Metazoa; phylum Arthropoda; class Arachnida; order Ixodida; family Ixodidae; genus Ixodes; species Ixodes scapularis. Next base: position 160,744,425 of record NW_024609868.1, on the reverse strand, counting down.
AGTGGTTTCAAACAAGCATGGTGTTTGCACACCAGTAAGCTCTTATCCGAGGCTCACCAGGACCACTAAGAGCAGAGGCGAAATGTCGTGACCTGGTAAATTTGGTTGCAGGTATTTATTTTTACAAGAACTGCATGCAGCAAAGCTTAACTTTGCTTAAAAGAAGATTATTAAAAATTCAATACTGAACAATGGTGTCCCTTGAGCTGTCAGACCAAACTCCCACTCTTGCCACTCAGGAGTTCCTAACTTGTGCGTAGAGGATCAGCACAACCCAGATTTGTGCTGCGAGCGCACCTGCAATATAAAAGTTGAATAAACATGAGATGAAATATGAGACGTTTACAATTCTCTGTAACGTGAAATTAGAGCACAGATCTTGAAGAGGAGGATGGGAAGGTATGCCCCTCCTCCCCCTCCCCTCCTCCTCTTCTGCTCCCTCCCATTTAGCAGGAAACTTCCCTGAATTTAGCGGGAAAATTTCCCCACTAAATTTAGCTGGTTAAGTTTCCCACTAAATTTAGCGCAGAAATTGATGTCACATGACCTCAACACAAATGCAGTTTTTCCGCTAAAAGTAGCAGGGAAAATGACGTCGCATGACCGTGTCACGTCAGCCATAAAAAAATTCAGTTTCTCAGCTAGACTTAGCGGAAATATTAACGTCACATGACCACAACATTAATTCAATTTCCTGCCAAGTTTAGTTGGGTGGTTACGCCGACAGCGACGCCGCAAAACGCGGAAACGGGTGCTAAGAGCTGCGCTAAAAACTAAATGCATCAGGTGAAATAAAGTGAACATTAGAGATACTGTAAGAAAAAGAAGAGAATCTAAGATACCGTTCTCAGATCCTTCCTTTTGTCCGTTCTCAAATGTTTTGATTTCAAGAAATGTTTATCTCTTTATTCATACCCAGAGAACACCTCCCAGTTTCAGCATGAATGCAATAAATCAATGCAGACTAGACCTTGTAAACTATAATCCACATGAAAATTAATGTTTGCCACATAGTCATGTATGAGTCAGTGGCTCAGATCTCTAAATACATTTGTATTGAGGAACATTCTTGAATAAAACTTCTGGGCTTTGAATTCAACAGTTTGTACTTCCGTAAGGAGCACTGTATGGCACTGATTTTTTTTTTGTGACACATCAGAAACAGCACAGCACTGTCATCCTCGCATACCTAACAATAATTTGTATTTTTTTTTAGCATGGCATGTGCTATTCTAATGCCCATAAAGCATCCTTTAACAAAATTTCCTTTGTAGAGCTTTTTATTGGTTCTTATTTAGCTCGCACGACAGATTCGGTACCTTGAATTCTCACTCGGCATCAACAGTTTTATATATTAATGTAATAGCGAAAGACAAGATGTATGGACTTGAGTACGGCTCAGCAAGCACAGATGTTGAGAAAAGTACTGAAGAAAACTCAAATGTCAAAATAAAAATAAGCTGGAATGTGGAATTATGGACATGGACATGAATACAGTTAGCAGATTCAATATGAAGAATATGTGTTAGACGCACGCTCAAAGAAACCTGTTGCATCTATATTCATTCAAATTACTTTGCAGAACCCAGCGCTGCAGTCTCAGGTGGGAGTTCGCTGAATGAGTCTACTGAAAATGAGTGTAGACGGAAAAAGCAGTTTGATCTGCGATAATGAACATTACATAAGTGACATGTCATTATTACTGTTACAGTGCCGAATGTTCCAAACTGTCAGTCGCATCATTCTGTGAGTTCCCTCCGTACATTACAGGGTTTGGCTCTCTCGAATGCTTTGCGAGAAAAATGATGAACTGGAAATATCTAGAGTAGTTCTAGAAAAACTATTTCCAGAATCTTATCTCAGCATCGCAAAGAATATAAAAAGTTTCTAAAGACAAGGTTAGTGCAGGAGTTGAATAAACTAAATACTTTGTTTTTCGAAACCATCTTGCCGTAGTAAACGTATGAAGTTCCCCTAGGTAGAGCTAGTCATTACGGATGATTGTGCCCATTGCGTACCATAAAAATTTAATTTGCGACCTACAATAGTTACAAACTCAATTAACTCTGAATAAGTGAACCACTTGGCATTAAGGATTGGCCTCACCATGACTGTCTGCCAACATCTACATAATAATTTCCATGAACCTATGTATTTCAAGAAAATATTTGGTGCGAGCTGCTTAAAACACAATAGCACTTTTTAGCAAGTGCTGATTGTTGGGCAAGTTGGTACGGTACGTTAGAAAACATGATTGTGCTTTGAAGACGGGGACATAGGAAGGACAGACACCACAGAGTGCTAACTTTCAACTGATTTAATTCAAGAACCTCGGCGTAGAAACACACTGCGTCACCGCACCACATCTCAACCAATCCGTGGCCCTGCCACGGACCGCAAGTACGCCAACTCCTTATCCGCCAAGTCAATTGACGCCACACTGACACAACACGTGCCGGAACTATTTATAGCATCAGCCTCCATAATCTCTCTAACAGTCATATCTTTGTGCCTAGCAAGAACAGTAGACTGAGCAAATAATGGTTTGCACTCGCAGTCATGATCTGTCGTGTCACTGTCATGACTGCGGGTGCAAACCATTATTTGTTTCGTCTATTGTTCTTGAGAGGCACAAAGATAGGACTGTTAGCGAGATTATGGAGGCTGACACTATAAATAGTTCCGGCACAAGTTGTGTCAGTGTGGCGTCAATTGACTTGGCGGATAAGGATTTGGCGTACTTGCGGTCCGTGGCAGGGCCACGGATTGGTTGAGATGTGGTGCGGCGACACAGTCCGTTTCTACGCTGAGGTTCTTGAATTAAATCAGTTGAAAGTTAGCGCTCTGTTGTGTCTGTCCTTCCTATGTCCCCGTCTTCCAAGCGCAATCATATTTTCTACCGCACTTTTTAACACTAATAGAAAGCCTGTAGTGGGCCACAACTTAAGCAGTTTTCACTTCATTATAAAGAGCAATTACACATATGTGAACCATGAATATAGGCCTGCACTGAATTTTTTTCTTAAGCTGAACGTGCTATGCTCTGTTTACTATATAAATCTTTGCAGAGCTGACAATGTGCAAGTTCCTGTTTTTTTATATTTCACATGTCCCGACTGGTGAGTGTGGTAGGGACATAAGATTGATGACACCAACGAAACACAATGATTATTTTAAGAATTTGTTTGGGTATAGCACGAGCAAGGAGATCTGCGGGAAGTTATTTCTGTGACACCGTCGAACCTACATCCGCGGGCTTTAAGTTCACATGTTAATCATGTCTGCAGACTCCTTTTTGTAATTGGAATTTCATCCAACCCAAGATTTGAATATGTTTTTTTTTTCATTTTAGGCTTAGTAGTGCTTTTGCTGTTCTATTAATAGGTAAGAAAAATGCTTATTTCAAGTGGCATACCTAACACCTGGTGGCACGAGGACTCCCCTGTCGTGACGCAGACCGAAAGTCACAGCCAGGGAGATACTGCGATGCTCTTGTTGCTGGGATTACCTCCCCCATGGTCCTGCCCAGACCACAGAAAAAGATTGAGTCCAAGCTTGTGGCCACTAGGATCTCCAGATCTTGAGGCACCCAAGTAGCTGAAAATAAAAACAAATCACAATCAAGTACTTGGCAGAGCTACATTAGAATGGCTAGCATATTCTTTCGTGATCAGCACATAGATCCTCTTATTTTAGTCATAGTCACCCCCCAGGACAAAGCTACGTAGGCGTTAAAATGATGGGTACCGAATTTAGGTGAATGATCAAATGCATTCATTTAACCCCCTTTCGCCCCAACCTGAGACTTCTGTCAAATATTCACATTCAACTGTAAAGACTACAAATAAAACTACTACTGCAATGCAAAGCCGTATAGTGGGAGAGTTTAGCCAGCGGGTGTGGCAACGAAGGCGCCGGAGAGGAGGAAAGGGAGGAGAACGCCGAAGGAGGGAGAGAGAAGGCAGCAGAGAAACAAAGAGGAGACGACCACCATTTTGACGCAACGCTGTCTGCACGGAGCACTGTTGAGGCTACGTGTCGTCTGCTACGGGCTTATTTATTTTTTTGCCTAAATAAAAGTGCGTTCAAACATGGAGGAACTTCTTTCTTTAGGTTTTTAAGCCACCGAGGAATAACACTATATCATTTTATTGCCAGAGCCTGCCAAATAAAAGGAAAGAACCGAAATTTGAATATCGATCCCATGCCGGGCGAATGAATGAAAATGGCGGCCCTCCCCGCTCAGCTGGGAGCAGCCTAGAGTTCACGCGCATGCGCTCACGCCTCTTGCTCTGTGCCGCGGGCTGATCAGCTCACTCGGAAGGGAGACGTTACGGCAGCGAAATCATAGACTGCCAGACTCTCCCCATATATGGCTCTGCTGCAATGGAAAGATTTTCCTACCCTCGTGCTCAGCGAGTGTCGACTGTGGATACAACTCTGGTTCATACACTCGCTGAACATGAGGGTAGAGTGTACCAGCAGAGGGCAGGTGTCTGTATACAAAGAGTTTAGTTGGCACACCAAGAGGCTAACGAATAAGAATGGGTACCACTCTGAGCAAAATGCCAAAAAAGCGTGGATCTCGGCTTGACACTAACAGCGGCACACAGTATCTCTTTTAGTGACAAAGGGGTACTAAATCATTATTTTCAGCTTCCTAACTAAACTAAATATTCTTCCCGGCTTGCTTTTTAGGAAAATCTCCAAATTTACAAGAACTACTAAGACAACGTCTAAAAAAAAAAAAAGCAATGGCAAAACCAGCAATTGAATTCGCCTGCTCTCCAGTAGCAGGACATCTATGGCAGGCAGACCTGCAGAATGAGCAAGCAGTTTAAGAAACAGAGTATGTCCTATGCATAATTTTTTTTATGCTGCAAAGCAAGCGCTGGAAGGAGGTTTCACGACATTAACGAAATTTCTTGCAATCAGTTGAGAACAAATTAGAGCAGTGAACTTGTCCTTGCTTCTGGCATAACGTTTTAGTGTTGCCCATGGAAACTCACATAAATTTGAAAATAAAAACAAAAAAGACTAACCTTCATAAAAAAATCTAACTTTGGCAAAGAAAAGTTACCTTAGAAAAAATATGTACAATACAGTTGTACAGCGTGCATTTGTGTGCTTAACCAATTTTGAGGCAAATCGGCGACAATGAAAAGAAGACGTTTGAGTACAATTAAGGGAAAGACAGAAAGGATGCATACCTACAACAAAAACATTTAGAACGACCACGGGCAGGAAACTCTGGTGAGGCTCTCGGAGTGACTCCCTCATATGGGCCTGCGCAGACCACAGAACAAGATCGGTCAGAGCTTGCAGCCATAAGGTGCTTCATACCATGAAGTTACAGAAGCGGGTGCAATTGGAAGCAAAGTGCATTTCATTTCTCTGAAAAACGAAGAGTGTAATAGGTAGCTTGCATTCATAAGGTGATACAGTCATGAATGCACAGACTTTTCAATGCAGCGCTATATCACCAACTTGTTAACCATGCCGGGCAACACTAAAAACTGAGAGCATTATTTTAAACTATCTCAGCTTAAAGTTAACCACGACAGAAGCTTCAAGCCATCCTTGCAAATTCAGTGCACAAAGCAAGCCATGTGACCTTCTAGTTGGACGCCATGGTACGTCGAGCTTATAATCATGCGTCATGCTGTTTTTGCTGCAAAGGCTTGTAGTTTCAAAAGTGGTCCAGCTTAAAGAGACTAAAAGTATAGACGTTTATGAGTGGGGCCCTCATTTAGTCTGCAGCTACATTGCGAAATAGGACGTTCCAACCGGGATGTTTGCTGCCTGTAACCACACGACCAGCTTGTGCCCAGCGATTGTTCGAGCTGAATACATGTCCTCGACAGTGCCATTATTTGACAAGCATTTCTATGACTGTTAAACATGAGTGACTTACAGAGAGACTCCACCTCAACGACTAATGACTTGGGATACCTAACTGAATACTGATATATCAACTAAATGCAAAACAATTACCTGGCAAGCATTAAATTTTTCAAGAGGCTGGGTCGACTCCGCATTAAGTTGAAGGAGTCGATGCGTAATAGGACAATACAAACAAAAATATGCCTTAGAATTCCTTTTGCACCCCCAAAATGATGTGTTTTTGAAGGTAAGGTACACAATGTTCTTGATTTAGAAAGTGCCTCAGCTGTACAAATGCATATGCAATAAGGGCACTTGCCAAGCCTATTCTACTCAGCTCTGTGCAGGTTAAGCTAAGTTAGAGTATAGAAGTACATGCTCACTGACACCATCAAAAGGGCAGGGAGAAGTCTCCGTTGTTCGACCTCCAGCCCGTCTGCTACCTTCGATGACGTTTCAGCGCCTGATGAGCCTGGAGCGAGCACATCTGTCTAAAGCGGGGTGAAAAGCACAAGCATGTGCTGGAGGACGCCCAGCCATTCTCTTTTTGTCATCGGCTATACTACATATTTTTAGTAGGACATATTTTTAAGTGAGGAAAAGTACTGCAAATATGCAGTCCACCTTAAAGATAACAACAGTTGCCATTCACCATTTTCCAAATAAGTGCTCCCACGTACCGGAACATCTACACATGTGGTGCGTGAGTAGGTTCAGGACTGAGAGGCTAGAAAACGAAGCGCTCGCAAGGCTTGTCTGGCCCTTCCAACCATGCGGGTACATTCGTTGCAAGTTCCCGATTTGTAGACAAAATGATTTAGAATGAGCAAATCTTGTCTACGCCCGAGGTAGAACATTGAATTGCGATTCCCCCATATTGTGCGAACCATCCTTCAAACTGCGGTACCACCTGCAAATAAACTATGTTGTGCTGCGGCACGCGTCCATGCTGCCTGCTTCAGAGGAAAACCACTGCTCGTGTTGAAGACGACATCCCACAGTGGACAGGCAACAATTTTTAACGAACAAAAACAAAATTGATATCATTCAATAGACACAGATAGGCTCACAAAGTGTCGGCACCATGATTGTTGTTGTTGGTTTTACTCTTGCATACAAACAAAGGTGACTTCCTCTCTCCTCCATGGACAGTAAAACCCCCTTATCTTGGTGGCCCCTATTTCTTCTCGAATCGGTCACAGAGGACATAATCGCAGTCACTGAATTCCGCAAAATTAAAGGCCGCGAAAAGTAAAGGTTCGCCAACATTAAGGGGTTTACTGTTCTTCTGAGTGTCACATGATGTTAACATTTCAAGGAGGCTGAAGGTATTGGTTTAAGAAAAAATTGACCTATGAAAAAAATGCCCTTCTCCAGGTTAGGCACGCGAGGTTCTTTTGCACTACCTATAAGGTGGCAAGTTTATTTCGGCAGAGCTTTTGGTAAAACGGAGTCACAAAAGTAGCTATACTTGGCGTCAACTATTTTGTGCTGCATTATAAAGCCAGAGTAGATTCCACAGTGCGTGCTTCAGCAGAGCACTGTTTGTTGCGACAGCATATGTGGTTTAGTGTTGCATCCCATTTGCATAATCTAGAGAAACTAGCGCTGACAGAGTTGGAGCACTCCAAATATTAACAGCCGACTGTAGAAGCATTGAGAGATGCACACATGCGAACTGTGCATTTCTTAAAGGTGGGTCCGAGCAAAGGTAAAAACAATATCTATACTTACGGCGGCCATACTTGCCTTTCCCAAGCACGACCACTTTTCCCTCGGTAGCACCATCCAGTAAGAAGCACCAGCAACACGCCCATGAGACGCCGCCGCCTCCTGGATTGAATGACGACCCGCCTGAGGTCTTGGAAGGAGATCCGGAACACTGCTTTAGGCCAGATGTTGTATCTGGTGGGGCAGAGACTAAAAGCAAAAATTAACAAATTTATCTGAAGCGCTACATTCCTATAGGACAGCAGTATTTTTTTTAGGCCAGTGACTCGCTTTATTTAAACACAAATGGTTGGTTTATATGATGAACCATCAGCCCCTATTTTTCTTAAGTGTAACGCAGTGTCTAACGTTACGTCCGACGGAACCCGAAATAAAAATTAAAGTTACGCCCAACGTAACTGTCAAGCATTCGAGTTACGTCCGACGTAACCCAAAATAAAAATTAAAGTTACCGTATTTACTCGAAAATAGGTCGAACTCTATTTGTTGGACCCACCGAGAATAAAAAAAAAAAAATTCAAATATAGGTCGACTTTTTTTTTATTTTTAAGAACAGGGGAAATTTTGGGCAAAAGAAAGAAACCTTTATTTACATCACTTCACAGCTTGGTAGACATCCTCGCAAATCCGCCACAATACTTCACTGACACCGTTGTAAAATGACGACAAGAAACGAAAGAAGGTGCGAAGCGACGAAAGATAAACTACAAAGACGCAAACAAAGCCGCCGTGTCGCCATGAGCAACACGCGAGCCGAGACGCCTCAAGCAACTAACAAAAGTAACATCTTTTTTTTTTTCTTTTTTTGTGCGCGTTTGCGAGGATGGAGGACAAAGTGCATGGCGCATCGCGTTCCTCTCCATCCCCATTGCCCAGCAAGGGGAACGCTAGAGGTGCGATGGCGAAATCCAATGCCCCAAGAGGTGCGCGCGATAGCGGCATCGGCCACCGCTGTTGTTTTCGGTTGTTTAACAAAAGCTTTTGGAAACAAGAAGCGGCGCAGCTCTACGGCAACGCCGGCTCGGTGACTCGATAGCTCCATGCCTCCGGTACGGTCGCAAAATTTGGTCGCGAATGTAGGTCGAAATTCTTTAGTCACGATTTCCGAAAAAAAAAAATAAATAAAAGAAAAGAAAAAAAAAGGTCGACATATATTTGAATAAACACGGTAGTCAGCTGCGCGACGAGACACACATTATGAAAGCGATTGGTGCGAGCGATCAAGGTGATGAGCGACGTTTTCTAGAAGCCCAGGAACCGAGCGGCGCAAGCAGCGAGAGTGAGAAATCTTCGTCGCTCGGCGCCGGCACTCGTAGCTTCTCGTCGTCGCTCGTCTCGTTGATCGCTATATTGCTTACATGCTGTTCAGAAAGGTGCTCTAAGTGGTTACCATTGCATTGGGACCAGCCTCGCATCCAACCGTAACCAGTCTTGACTTTTTTTTAAGCCGCTCAGGTAGAAGTTAACATCGTAGTACATACATCGTTTTCAAGCATGGCTCCTCGTTCATTGCTCGATTTACTTTTTCGTAAATGACAAACCGCAATGAAACACAATTATTCTAGTTCAAAATTGTCACGAACACTTGGCACGCATGCTTACACTGTAGCGCACCTAACGTAATTTAAAAGTAGAACGAAAACGGGACGAGATTCGCTTACCGCAGCACGGAAACAGAGTCCTTCGGATCCTAGGCCTAACGGCCGAAATCGGAAGTCGCCTGCGGTCCGGCGATCGGACGAGTTGAGCCGGTAGCTGTGCTGACCCCGGCTGACCACGCCTGGTTGAACCATGAGAGGCGTCGTCGAGTTGAGAGCCAGAGACGCAGTAGAAACGGACCGTAAAACATCTGTCCCGTAAAACGCAGAAGGAGCCAGCGCCAAAACCGCTACGTCTGGCTGCGTCGCCATCTCCACGACGACCGGAAGCGTGTAAACCGGGACTGGCCGGGAAGTTAGAAAAGGCGCGGCAGCGGAAGCCACTGGGCGGAAGCTTTACGTTTCGGTTTCGCTTTTCTCCGACATCGACCACGGTCGCGGGCTGGTATGTTTGCGGCTGGTTGCGACGACGCGAGGGGCCACGAAAAGACGCCGAGTTGGCCGAGTACGAGTCACGGCCCACGATACGAGCAACGGGCCATTTGCCCCTGTCGACCGGCGATGCGGTATCCGCGGCTTAGTGTCACGATCGGTTTGTTGCCGTGCACGTTGACTCAAAGCTCGAAGTTATGCAGTTCCGTCAGTTCCGTTCCGGCACCAGCCGCACCACGTTTTCCGGTGCATCGCACGTGGAGGCCTTTCGACGCATTCAGTGAACGTAAAGATCGCGCCCGCTGTCTTCGGTGCTGTGGAAGAAGTTGGGAGACGGAAGAAGCATCAAAACCAAGGCGTTTAGGACTCCAGTCCGGGCCGCCGGTCCACTCTGAACGAGAGGCGACGTGTGTGTGCACGCTTTGAGGAAGCCTCCACGTTTCGCCGCGCCAGACCTCGCCGATCGCGACCAGACCCCGAGTCCGAGAGGCTCTTGCGCAGCCAGGAACGGCAGCGAGGTAGGAGCTGCTCGTTCTGCGCAACCATGCAGTGCTCTACAGTGATCGGAGCTCTCGGTGTCATGCGTGCTTGCACCGAAGCCTTTGTGACCCCTTCGGACGCGCAAGTCGTACTTCGCAAAGGTTTGGACGGGGCCGCCCTCACCGAGCAGCTCCGCTAAATTCCGCTTACTTATGATCGCAATAAAAGCTTGCGTTTGTTCTCGGGAAAAAAATTGCGGGACCGCTCTCCGCGCCGCCGACGAGGTTGGCCGCCACCATGTTCTCAGCTGTTCACTCGCTCCCGCAGCGAGCGCCTTCCGATAATCCTCCCCGTTCCAAAATGCGATGCGATCTTCGTTTACATGGGCTGAATGAATGCGCACTCGCCATCTCGATCCACCTCTGTCTAGCGACTTTAATGCGATGCGCTTTGCGCATTATGCCGTTTACATGACCGCATATTGAATGCGGCAACTGGATTCAATGCGACTAAGTCGCATTCATGCAAACGCGGCTTATGTTATTTTTCGACATGTATGATGTATGTAACGATACCGGTGGTAAACGATGGACGTTTTTGTTGGAAGATGACGGTCGTCTTTCTGCATGTATGGTTTAGTTATACCGGTGGTCTTGTGGTATAGGCGTTTCGTTGGAAAGATGGCGGTCGCCTACGTCATCGGACGCAAAATCATACCAGCCATACCGAGTCATATCGGCGAGCAAACCGGCTGCCAGTATAGACAGACCCGGAGCCATAGCGGTGCCGGTATCTCCAGTTATGGAGAACGCAAAACCAAACTAGCTGCATGTATAATAACAATAAATTATGGTGGTGTCATACCAGGACTGTACAAGCAGCAGGTTTGTTTCTTGTACGTTTTTCCAATAGGGTGATCACACCACTCGTCCGGTAGTAGCCAGCCAACGTTGCTAGGCAGCGGGGAGGGGATGCTTTGACTTACTCCGGATAGATGGCGCTGCGAAAACTTTGTGTACTAACACAGCACGTGGAAAGGATATAATACCTGTGGCTATTCTTAAATGCATGGGCGACCAGAGCCCTATTGGAAAATCTCGATGATGGAAAGATGACGGAAAAGGCTCATACAAGCGTAACCGTAATATGGGACATCCTATACAAGCGAAAAAGGCGGCTCCAGTATAGTGGAATAAGGCGGAACGATACAGGTGGGCGGAACCATACAAGCGAGTCGTATTATGGGACATCCTATACCAGCGTAGTGGATATAGGCGGAACCATGTAGGTGGACGGAACCATACATGCATAACGTAATATGGGACATCCTATACCAGCAAAAAGGCGATACCAGCATGGTGGAGCCATATGGCTCCAGCGTGTTGGTTTCGCCTTTTCACTGTTGTACAGGGCGATTTAGTTTTAAGCTTTACATATATGTTTAGAAAGGTCGTGAAAGCTATATTAATGCGGTTTGTGCAGGCGAGTTATACGGCCAGGCGTACGTAGTATAGGGACCTAGTCGTAACGATCAGTCAGATAATTAAATACAATTTGTTAATGAAAATATGGTTTCAATTAGAAACTTGCTGAGTCATTGAAAACCACAAAATAATGTATTTTTAAAAGGATATAATTCAGGGGTAGCGTTTTATGCATTCTGTAAAAAGCTTTATTTGGACGAGTTTCTAGGTTTCAGTTTCTTATCAGAGCTCATCTCTGCACCCCACGGTCCTGTTCCCCAGGGGCATAGACACGCAACACACATGCGCCTTGCTTCCCTTCATCCTACGAGGGAGGCGAGGGGGCGGCTTCGCACTGCGGTCACCGGGCAGCAGGACCGCAGGTGCAAAGATGCGCTCTGGTAAGAAACCGAAGTCTGGAAATGCGTCCAAATTGACCATTTTTTTATAACGCCATAAAATGCTACTCGTCTTATATCTTTACAAAGAAAATTGATTTAGTGTGTTTTGATGATGCTTAGCAGGTTTCTAATTGGAACCATGGGTCTATTTTCACTGATTAAAAATTTCACGAACATACTATACTTAGAGAGAGGCTGAAGCAGTTTTGTATTTGAGAAAACACTTTTAAATCTCCTTCATTCGACCTCCAGAATCTCAAATATCAAAATGATTTGCTAATTTAATTAATCGAGGCTGCATAGTCATTTTTAAAGCGCTGTGAAAGCGCCTCCCTAGAGAGCGACGTCACAACAGCAGCTTTCAAAATCTTTGTTCACGCATCTTCAGCGCCTATCAAAGCTATGCACGCACATGCTATTTTTTAAAAGGGCAGAAAAATGTGTCACGACTGGTGCCAGTGCCGGAGAATATACCTAGAAAACTTGCGATTGGACGCGCGGCCCTTAAGCGACACACGCTTGGCGGCCGAAAGGTCTTCTTAGGATGTCACTGTTGGTGGGATGTTTTTTGTGTTTTCTCACGTTTAGTTATATCTTTGAGGAAAACGAACGGGATATTCAGATTCGCGGGATAAAACTATGCTAGAATGAACCTCCATCTAGTTTTCTGAAAGAAGTCTGGCACATCTCTGTAATAAGCCGACGGATCATTACAAATTAGCCTTTTATACTATGCCGCCCTGGCCATATAACTCACGTGCACAGACCGCGTAAATGTAGCTTTTACGGCTTTTTTAAAAAAAATCTGTAAAACATAGAAAAAAAACTGTAGAATGTCCCCCAATACGATACGATTGTATGGTTCCTTCCCCGCTTGCATTGTTCAAGAAAGACTTGTGGACATCCAGCGTTTCATTGGAATGCTGGATGTCAGCGAGTCTCTACATCAGTGAGTGGTTTCAAACAAGCATGGTGTTTGCACACCAGTAAGCTCTTATCCGAGGCTCACCAGGACCACTAAGAGCAGAGGCGAAATGTCGTGACCTGGTAAATTTGGTTGCAGGTATTTATTTTTACAAGAACTGCATGCAGCAAAGCTTAACTTTGCTTAAAAGAAGATTATTAAAAATTCAATACTGAACAATGGTGTCCCTTGAGCTGTCAGACCAAACTCCCACTCTTGCCACTCAGGAGTTCCTAACTTGTGCGTAGAGGATCAGCACAACCCAGATTTGTGCTGCGAGCGCACCTGCAATATAAAAGTTGAATAAACATGAGATGAAATATGAGACGTTTACAATTCTCTGTAACGTGAAATTAGAGCACAGATCTTGAAGAGGAGGATGGGAAGGTATGCCCCTCCTCCCCCTCCCCTCCTCCTCTTCTGCTCCCTCCCATTTAGCAGGAAACTTCCCTGAATTTAGCGGGAAAATTTCTCCACTAAATTTAGCTGGTTAAGTTTCCCACTAAATTTAGCGCAGAAATTGATGTCACATGACCTCAACACAAATGCAGTTTTTCCGCTAAAAGTAGCAGGGAAAATGACGTCGCATGACCGTGTCACGTCAGCCATAAAAAAATTCAGTTTCTCAGCTAGACTTAGCGGAAATATTAACGTCACATGACCACAACATTAATTCAATTTCCTGCCAAGTTTAGTTGGGTGGTTACGCCGACAGCGACGCCGCAAAACGCGGAAACGGGTGCTAAGAGCTGCGCTAAAAACTAAATGCATCAGGTGAAATAAAGTGAACATTAGAGATACTGTAAGAAAAAGAAGAGAATCTAAGATACCGTTCTCAGATCCTTCCTTTTGTCCGTTCTCAAATGTTTTGATTTCAAGAAATGTTTATCTCTTTATTCATACCCAGAGAACACCTCCCAGTTTCAGCATGAATGCAATAAATCAATGCAGACTAGACCTTGTAAACTATAATCCACATGAAAATTAATGTTTGCCACATAGTCATGTATGAGTCAGTGGCTCAGATCTCTAAATACATTTGTATTGAGGAACATTCTTGAATAAAACTTCTGGGCTTTGAATTCAACAGTTTGTACTTCCGTAAGGAGCACTGTATGGCACTGATTTTTTTTTTGTGACACATCAGAAACAGCACAGCACTGTCATCCTCGCATACCTAACAATAATTTGTATTTTTTTTTAGCATGGCATGTGCTATTCTAATGCCCATAAAGCATCCTTTAACAAAATTTCCTTTGTAGAGCTTTTTATTGGTTCTTATTTAGCTCGCACGACAGATTCGGTACCTTGAATTCTCACTCGGCATCAACAGTTTTATATATTAATGTAATAGCGAAAGACAAGATGTATGGACTTGAGTACGGCTCAGCAAGCACAGATGTTGAGAAAAGTACTGAAGAAAACTCAAATGTCAAAATAAAAATGAGCTGGAATGTGGAATTATGGACATGGACATGAATACAGTTAGCAGATTCAATATGAAGAATATGTGTTAGACGCACGCTCAAAGAAACCTGTTGCATCTATATTCATTCAAATTACTTTGCAGAACCCAGCGCTGCAGTCTCAGGTGGGAGTTCGCTGAATGAGTCTACTGAAAATGAGTGTAGACGGAAAAAGCAGTTTGATCTGCGATAATGAACATTACATAAGTGACATGTCATTATTACTGTTACAGTGCCGAATGTTCCAAACTGTCAGTCGCATCATTCTGTGAGTTCCCTCCGTACATTACAGGGTTTGGCTCTCTCGAATGCTTTGCGAGAAAAATGATGAACTGGAAATATCTAGAGTAGTTCTAGAAAAACTATTTCCAGAATCTTATCTCAGCATCGCAAAGAATATAAAAAGTTTCTAAAGACAAGGTTAGTGCAGGAGTTGAATAAACTGAATACTTTGTTTTTCGAAACCATCTTGCCGTAGTAAACGTATGAAGTTCCCCTAGGTAGAGCTAGTCATTACGGATGATTGTGCCCATTGCGTACCATAAAAATTTAATTTGCGACCTACAATAGTTACAAACTCAATTAACTCTGAATAAGTGAACCACTTGGCATTAAGGATTGGCCTCACCATGACTGTCTGCCAACATCTACATAATAATTTCCATGAACCTATGTATTTCAAGAAAATATTTGGTGCGAGCTGCTTAAAACACAATAGCACTTTTTAGCAAGTGCTGATTGTTGGGCAAGTTGGTACGGTACGTTAGAAAACATGATTGTGCTTTGAAGACGGGGACATAGGAAGGACAGACACCACAGAGTGCTAACTTTCAACTGATTTAATTCAAGAACCTCGGCGTAGAAACACACTGCGTCACCGCACCACATCTCAACCAATCCGTGGCCCTGCCACGGATTGGTTGAGATGTGGTGCGGCGACACAGTCCGTTTCTACGCTGAGGTTCTTGAATTAAATCAGTTGAAAGTTAGCGCTCTGTTGTGTCTGTCCTTCCTATGTCCCCGTCTTCCAAGCGCAATCATATTTTCTACCGCACTTTTTAACACTAATAGAAAGCCTGTAGTGGGCCACAACTTAAGCAGTTTTCACTTCATTATAAAGAGCAATTACACATATGTGAACCATGAATATAGGCCTGCACTGAATTTTTTTCTTAAGCTGAACGTGCTATGCTCTGTTTACTATATAAATCTTTGCAGAGCTGACAATGTGCAAGTTCCTGTTTTTTTATATTTCACATGTCCCGACTGGTGAGTGTGGTAGGGACATAAGATTGATGACACCAACGAAACACAATGATTATTTTAAGAATTTGTTTGGGTATAGCACGAGCAAGGAGATCTGCGGGAAGTTATTTCTGTGACACCGTCGAACCTACATCCGCGGGCTTTAAGTTCACATGTTAATCATGTCTGCAGACTCCTTTTTGTAATTGGAATTTCATCCAACCCAAGATTTGAATATGTTTTTTTCTTCATTTTAGGCTTAGTAGTGCTTTTGCTGTTCTATTAATAGGTAAGAAAAATGCTTATTTCAAGTGGCATACCTAACACCTGGTGGCACGAGGACTCCCCTGTCGTGACGCAGACCGAAAGTCACAGCCAGGGAGATACTGCGATGCTCTTGTTGCTGGGATTACCTCCCCCATGGTCCTGCCCAGACCACAGAAAAAGATTGAGTCCAAGCTTGTGGCCACTAGGATCTCCAGATCTTGAGGCACCCAAGTAGCTGAAAATAAAAACAAATCACAATCAAGTACTTGGCAGAGCTACATTAGAATGGCTAGCATATTCTTTCGTGATCAGCACATAGATCCTCTTATTTTAGTCATAGTCACCCCCCAGGACAAAGCTACGTAGGCGTTAAAATGATGGGTACCGAATTTAGGTGAATGATCAAATGCATTCATTTAACCCCCTTTCGCCCCAACCTGAGACTTCTGTCAAATATTCACATTCAACTGTAAAGACTACAAATAAAACTACTACTGCAATGCAAAGCCGTATAGTGGGAGAGTTTAGCCAGCGGGTGTGGCAACGAAGGCGCCGGAGAGGAGGAAAGGGAGGAGAACGCCGAAGGAGGGAGAGAGAAGGCAGCAGAGAAACAAAGAGGAGACGACCACCATTTTGACGCAACGCTGTCTGCACGGAGCACTGTTGAGGCTACGTGTCGTCTGCTACGGGCTTATTTATTTTTTTGCCTAAATAAAAGTGCGTTCAAACATGGAGGAACTTCTTTCTTTAGGTTTTTAAGCCACCGAGGAATAACACTATATCATTTTATTGCCAGAGCCTGCCAAATAAAAGGAAAGAACCGAAATTTGAATATCGATCCCATGCCGGGCGAATGAATGAAAATGGCGGCCCTCCCCGCTCAGCTGGGAGCAGCCTAGAGTTCACGCGCATGCGCTCACGCCTCTTGCTCTGTGCCGCGGGCTGATCAGCTCACTCGGAAGGGAGACGTTACGGCAGCGAAATCATAGACTGCCAGACTCTCCCCATATATGGCTCTGCTGCAATGGAAAGATTTTCCTACCCTCGTGCTCAGCGAGTGTCGACTGTGGATACAACTCTGGTTCATACACTCGCTGAACATGAGGGTAGAGTGTACCAGCAGAGGGCAGGTGTCTGTATACAAAGAGTTTAGTTGGCACACCAAGAGGCTAACGAATAAGAATGGGTACCACTCTGAGCAAAATGCCAAAAAAGCGTGGATCTCGGCTTGACACTAACAGCGGCACACAGTATCTCTTTTAGTGACAAAGGGGTACTAAATCATTATTTTCAGCTTCCTAACTAAACTAAATATTCTTCCCGGCTTGCTTTTTAGGAAAATCTCCAAATTTACAAGAACTACTAAGACAACGTCTAAAAAAAAAAAAAGCAATGGCAAAACCAGCAATTGAATTCGCCTGCTCTCCAGTAGCAGGACATCTATGGCAGGCAGACCTGCAGAATGAGCAAGCAGTTTAAGAAACAGAGTATGTCCTATGCATAATTTTTTTTATGCTGCAAAGCAAGCGCTGGAAGGAGGTTTCACGACATTAACGAAATTTCTTGCAATCAGTTGAGAACAAATTAGAGCAGTGAACTTGTCCTTGCTTCTGGCATAACGTTTTAGTGTTGCCCATGGAAACTCACATAAATTTGAAAATAAAAACAAAAAAGACTAACCTTCATAAAAAAATCTAACTTTGGCAAAGAAAAGTTACCTTAGAAAAAATATGTACAATACAGTTGTACAGCGTGCATTTGTGTGCTTAACCAATTTTGAGGCAAATCGGCGACAATGAAAAGAAGACGTTTGAGTACAATTAAGGGAAAGACAGAAAGGATGCATACCTACAACAAAAACATTTAGAACGACCACGGGCAGGAAACTCTGGTGAGGCTCTCGGAGTGACTCCCTCATATGGGCCTGCGCAGACCACAGAACAAGATCGGTCAGAGCTTGCAGCCATAAGGTGCTTCATACCATGAAGTTACAGAAGCGGGTGCAATTGGAAGCAAAGTGCATTTCATTTCTCTGAAAAACGAAGAGTGTAATAGGTAGCTTGCATTCATAAGGTGATACAGTCATGAATGCACAGACTTTTCAATGCAGCGCTATATCACCAACTTGTTAACCATGCCGGGCAACACTAAAAACTGAGAGCATTATTTTAAACTATCTCAGCTTAAAGTTAACCACGACAGAAGCTTCAAGCCATCCTTGCAAATTCAGTGCACAAAGCAAGCCATGTGACCTTCTAGTTGGACGCCATGGTACGTCGAGCTTATAATCATGCGTCATGCTGTTTTTGCTGCAAAGGCTTGTAGTTTCAAAAGTGGTCCAGCTTAAAGAGACTAAAAGTATAGACGTTTATGAGTGGGGCCCTCATTTAGTCTGCAGCTACATTGCGAAATAGGACGTTCCAACCGGGATGTTTGCTGCCTGTAACCACACGACCAGCTTGTGCCCAGCGATTGTTCGAGCTGAATACATGTCCTCGACAGTGCCATTATTTGACAAGCATTTCTATGACTGTTAAACATGAGTGACTTACAGAGAGACTCCACCTCAACGACTAATGACTTGGGATACCTAACTGAATACTGATATATCAACTAAATGCAAAACAATTACCTGGCAAGCATTAAATTTTTCAAGAGGCTGGGTCGACTCCGCATTAAGTTGAAGGAGTCGATGCGTAATAGGACAATACAAACAAAAATATGCCTTAGAATTCCTTTTGCACCCCCAAAATGATGTGTTTTTGAAGGTAAGGTACACAATGTTCTTGATTTAGAAAGTGCCTCAGCTGTACAAATGCATATGCAATAAGGGCACTTGCCAAGCCTATTCTACTCAGCTCTGTGCAGGTTAAGCTAAGTTAGAGTATAGAAGTACATGCTCACTGACACCATCAGAAGGGCAGGGAGAAGTCTCCGTTGTTCGACCTCCAGCCCGTCTGCTACCTTCGATGACGTTTCAGCGCCTGATGAGCCTGGAGCGAGCACATCTGTCTAAAGCGGGGTGAAAAGCACAAGCATGTGCTGGAGGACGCCCAGCCATTCTCTTTTTGTCATCGGCTATACTACATATTTTTAGTAGGACATATTTTTAAGTGAGGAAAAGTACTGCAAATATGCAGTCCACCTTAAAGATAACAACAGTTGCCATTCACCATTTTCCAAATAAGTGCTCCCACGTACCGGAACATCTACACATGTGGTGCGTGAGTAGGTTCAGGACTGAGAGGCTAGAAAACGAAGCGCTCGCAAGGCTTGTCTGGCCCTTCCAACCATGCGGGTACATTCGTTGCAAGTTCCCGATTTGTAGACAAAATGATTTAGAATGAGCAAATCTTGTCTACGCCCGAGGTAGAACATTGAATTGCGATTCCCCCATATTGTGCGAACCATCCTTCAAACTGCGGTACCACCTGCAAATAAACTATGTTGTGCTGCGGCACGCGTCCATGCTGCCTGCTTCAGAGGAAAACCACTGCTCGTGTTGAAGACGACATCCCACAGTGGACAGGCAACAATTTTTAACGAACAAAAACAAAATTGATATCATTCAATAGACACAGATAGGCTCACAAAGTGTCGGCACCATGATTGTTGTTGTTGGTTTTACTCTTGCATACAAACAAAGGTGACTTCCTCTCTCCTCCATGGACAGTAAAACCCCCTTATCTTGGTGGCCCCTATTTCTTCTCGAATCGGTCACAGAGGACATAATCGCAGTCACTGAATTCCGCAAAATTAAAGGCCGCGAAAAGTAAAGGTTCGCCAACATTAAGGGGTTTACTGTTCTTCTGAGTGTCACATGATGTTAACATTTCAAGGAGGCTGAAGGTATTGGTTTAAGAAAAAATTGACCTATGAAAAAAATGCCCTTCTCCAGGTTAGGCACGCGAGGTTCTTTTGCACTACCTATAAGGTGGCAAGTTTATTTCGGCAGAGCTTTTGGTAAAACGGAGTCACAAAAGTAGCTATACTTGGCGTCAACTATTTTGTGCTGCATTATAAAGCCAGAGTAGATTCCACAGTGCGTGCTTCAGCAGAGCACTGTTTGTTGCGACAGCATATGTGGTTTAGTGTTGCATCCCATTTGCATAATCTAGAGAAACTAGCGCTGACAGAGTTGGAGCACTCCAAATATTAACAGCCGACTGTAGAAGCATTGAGAGATGCACACATGCGAACTGTGCATTTCTTAAAGGTGGGTCCGAGCAAAGGTAAAAACAATATCTATACTTACGGCGGCCATACTTGCCTTTCCCAAGCACGACCACTTTTCCCTCGGTAGCACCATCCAGTAAGAAGCACCAGCAACACGCCCATGAGACGCCGCCGCCTCCTGGATTGAATGACGACCCGCCTGAGGTCTTGGAAGGAGATCCGGAACACTGCTTTAGGCCAGATGTTGTATCTGGTGGGGCAGAGACTAAAAGCAAAAATTAACAAATTTATCTGAAGCGCTACATTCCTATAGGACAGCAGTATTTTTTTTAGGCCAGTGACTCGCTTTATTTAAACACAAATGGTTGGTTTATATGATGAACCATCAGCCCCTATTTTTCTTAAGTGTAACGCAGTGTCTAACGTTACGTCCGACGGAACCCGAAATAAAAATTAAAGTTACGCCCAACGTAACTGTCAAGCATTCGAGTTACGTCCGACGTAACCCAAAATAAAAATTAAAGTTACCGTATTTACTCGAAAATAGGTCGAACTCTATTTGTTGGACCCACCGAGAATAAAAAAAAAAAAATTCAAATATAGGTCGACTTTTTTTTTATTTTTAAGAACAGGGGAAATTTTGGGCAAAAGAAAGAAACCTTTATTTACATCACTTCACAGCTTGGTAGACATCCTCGCAAATCCGCCACAATACTTCACTGACACCGTTGTAAAATGACGACAAGAAACGAAAGAAGGTGCGAAGCGACGAAAGATAAACTACAAAGACGCAAACAAAGCCGCCGTGTCGCCATGAGCAACACGCGAGCCGAGACGCCTCAAGCAACTAACAAAAGTAACATCTTTTTTTTTTCTTTTTTTGTGCGCGTTTGCGAGGATGGAGGACAAAGTGCATGGCGCATCGCGTTCCTCTCCATCCCCATTGCCCAGCAAGGGGAACGCTAGAGGTGCGATGGCGAAATCCAATGCCCCAAGAGGTGCGCGCGATAGCGGCATCGGCCACCGCTGTTGTTTTCGGTTGTTTAACAAAAGCTTTTGGAAACAAGAAGCGGCGCAGCTCTACGGCAACGCCGGCTCGGTGACTCGATAGCTCCATGCCTCCGGTACGGTCGCAAAATTTGGTCGCGAATGTAGGTCGAAATTCTTTAGTCACGATTTCCGAAAAAAAAAATAAATAAAAGAAAAGAAAAAAAAGGTCGACATATATTTGAATAAACACGGTAGTCAGCTGCGCGACGAGACACACATTATGAAAGCGATTGGTGCGAGCGATCAAGGTGATGAGCGACGTTTTCTAGAA
Source organism: Ixodes scapularis (assembly GCF_016920785.2). Lineage (NCBI taxonomy): Eukaryota > Metazoa > Arthropoda > Arachnida > Ixodida > Ixodidae > Ixodes > Ixodes scapularis. The sequence continues at coordinate 160,722,998 of NW_024609868.1, read as the reverse complement.
GCCCAGGAACCGAGCGGCGCAAGCAGCGAGAGTGAGAAATCTTCGTCGCTCGGCGCCGGCACTCGTAGCTTCTCGTCGTCGCTCGTCTCGTTGATCGCTATATTGCTTACATGCTGTTCAGAAAGGTGCTCTAAGTGGTTACCATTGCATTGGGACCAGCCTCGCATCCAACCGTAACCAGTCTTGACTTTTTTTTAAGCCGCTCAGGTAGAAGTTAACATCGTAGTACATACATCGTTTTCAAGCATGGCTCCTCGTTCATTGCTCGATTTACTTTTTCGTAAATGACAAACCGCAATGAAGCACAATTATTCTAGTTCAAAATTGTCACGAACACTTGGCACGCATGCTTACACTGTAGCGCACCTAACGTAATTTAAAAGTAGAACGAAAACGGGACGAGATTCGCTTACCGCAGCACGGAAACAGAGTCCTTCGGATCCTAGGCCTAACGGCCGAAATCGGAAGTCGCCTGCGGTCCGGCGATCGGACGAGTTGAGCCGGTAGCTGTGCTGACCCCGGCTGACCACGCCTGGTTGAACCATGAGAGGCGTCGTCGAGTTGAGAGCCAGAGACGCAGTAGAAACGGACCGTAAAACATCTGTCCCGTAAAACGCAGAAGGAGCCAGCGCCAAAACCGCTACGTCTGGCTGCGTCGCCATCTCCACGACGACCGGAAGCGTGTAAACCGGGACTGGCCGGGAAGTTAGAAAAGGCGCGGCAGCGGAAGCCACTGGGCGGAAGCTTTACGTTTCGGTTTCGCTTTTCTCCGACATCGACCACGGTCGCGGGCTGGTATGTTTGCGGCTGGTTGCGACGACGCGAGGGGCCACGAAAAGACGCCGAGTTGGCCGAGTACGAGTCACGGCCCACGATACGAGCAACGGGCCATTTGCCCCTGTCGACCGGCGATGCGGTATCCGCGGCTTAGTGTCACGATCGGTTTGTTGCCGTGCACGTTGACTCAAAGCTCGAAGTTATGCAGTTCCGTCAGTTCCGTTCCGGCACCAGCCGCACCACGTTTTCCGGTGCATCGCACGTGGAGGCCTTTCGACGCATTCAGTGAACGTAAAGATCGCGCCCGCTGTCTTCGGTGCTGTGGAAGAAGTTGGGAGACGGAAGAAGCATCAAAACCAAGGCGTTTAGGACTCCAGTCCGGGCCGCCGGTCCACTCTGAACGAGAGGCGACGTGTGTGTGCACGCTTTGAGGAAGCCTCCACGTTTCGCCGCGCCAGACCTCGCCGATCGCGACCAGACCCCGAGTCCGAGAGGCTCTTGCGCAGCCAGGAACGGCAGCGAGGTAGGAGCTGCTCGTTCTGCGCAACCATGCAGTGCTCTACAGTGATCGGAGCTCTCGGTGTCATGCGTGCTTGCACCGAAGCCTTTGTGACCCCTTCGGACGCGCAAGTCGTACTTCGCAAAGGTTTGGACGGGGCCGCCCTCACCGAGCAGCTCCGCTAAATTCCGCTTACTTATGATCGCAATAAAAGCTTGCGTTTGTTCTTGGGAAAAAAATTGCGGGACCGCTCTCCGCGCCGCCGACGAGGTTGGCCGCCACCATGTTCTCAGCTGTTCACTCGCTCCCGCAGCGAGCGCCTTCCGATAATCCTCCCCGTTCCAAAATGCGATGCGATCTTCGTTTACATGGGCTGAATGAATGCGCACTCGCCATCTCGATCCACCTCTGTCTAGCGACTTTAATGCGATGCGCTTTGCGCATTATGCCGTTTACATGACCGCATATTGAATGCGGCAACTGGATTCAATGCGACTAAGTCGCATTCATGCAAACGCGGCTTATGTTATTTTTCGACATGTATGATGTATGTAACGATACCGGTGGTAAACGATGGACGTTTTTGTTGGAAGATGACGGTCGTCTTTCTGCATGTATGGTTTAGTTATACCGGTGGTCTTGTGGTATAGGCGTTTCGTTGGAAAGATGGCGGTCGCCTACGTCATCGGACGCAAAATCATACCAGCCATACCGAGTCATATCGGCGAGCAAACCGGCTGCCAGTATAGACAGACCCGGAGCCATAGCGGTGCCGGTATCTCCAGTTATGGAGAACGCAAAACCAAACTAGCTGCATGTATAATAACAATAAATTATGGTGGTGTCATACCAGGACTGTACAAGCAGCAGGTTTGTTTCTTGTACGTTTTTCCAATAGGGAGTAGAAGACAACTGACATGCATCTTCACGAATATAATTTCAGGCAGCTCCATCCCTGACGATTGGGTGAATAGTCGAATCGTACTGCTGCCGAAACGAGGAGGAATCAAGCGACGACTGCAGGACTACCGCCCTCTGACGGTGACAAGCGTCATCTACAGAGTGTTCGCGCACGGGATAAAAGAATGGATGTGTGCCTAGACAGAGGCGAATGGAAAGCTGACTGAACTTCAGAAAGGCTTCCGAAAGGACCGCCCACTGGAGAATAACCTCTTTGTTTTAACACAGACCATAGAGATAGCTAGAAAAAAAGACAGGGACTTCATATGTTGCTTCCTGGATGTCGCTAAGGCATATGACAGTGTGCCACATGGGTCCCTGTTCCTTTGCCTCAAAAGACTAGACATGCCTGACCAGTAGACGGAATTGATACAGCGACTATACGACGGAGGTACTGTTGCAACCGCGTTTGGAGGTGTACATTCAACGCGTGTCAATAGAGAGTTTTAGTAGATCGTTCCGATACCTCCGATAGCCCCGATAACGATACTATGCATGCGCAAGGGAGGCGGTGGCGGAGTATCGGGATATCGTTATCGGAGTCATGGGAACGATCTACTAAAACTCTCTAATGTAAAGAGGGGATTGAAGCAGGCATGCCCTCTCTCACCTCTACTGTACATGTTGTACACATAAGAGATGGAGCGAAAATAATAACATCCGGTTTATGGTTTTCACTCCGCCGCATAGGAGATGGATGCGTGACACACTGGACATTGCCGGGTCTTGCATACGCGGATGATCTCGTCCTCATGGCTGAAGACATGAACACGTTGCAGAGGCTAGCAGATATTTGCGTGGAAGCATCGTCCGTGGTGGGTCTGAAGTTTAATTTTGAGTAATCGGCAGTGGTGCAGTTCTCTGGAAACGACATTGTAAATAATAAGTTACAGCTGCAGAAGGAAGACGTTACGATGACTGGGAAGTACAGGTACCTGGGAGTCAGACTAACGAATGGGTCCGACTATTGTGACGAATACCGAATACACCTCAGGCAGGCAGCCCAGAGAGGGCAAGATATCTTACGCCGGCGCATTATGTCGAGTTGTAACAGATATTCGATGACCAAGGAATTGTGGAAAGCTGTTCATGTGCCTGGGCTCACGTTTGCCAATGAGATCGTCTGTGCCTCGGCTGACACACGAGCCTGGATAGAACGCAGGCAGAGGGATGTCGGTCGCCAAGCACTCAACTGCCACGGCAACGTGGCGATTGAGGCCATACAAGGAGACATCGGGTGGTCGACGTTTGAGGCACAAGAGGCATCAAGCAAGCTAACCTACCAGGGTCGACTCCTACATATGGAGAGGCATCGGTGGGCAAGGCGAGTGCTCGACTACATCAGTGTCAACTGCGTGCAGACGCAGTGGACGAAGCGGGTCAACCAGCTCCGCAAGAAGTATGAATTCTTTACACAGCCAGTCATGGAGGCCACTGCGAGTAAGTGGACAAGTGAGGTGAGGCGCCGGGTCAAAGAGGCAGAGACGACCCACTGGGTTGAGGAGGCAAACAAGAAATCCTCACTCCAAATCTATAGCGCTCACAAGCACACAATTGGACCGGAGGCCTACTATGGTAATAGTCTAGGCAGCCGTCTCCTGTTCGAGGCCCGAGCAGGAGCGCTGTGCACAAGACTATATCGGCAGCGGTTCGATCCGGCAATAGAATCAGTGCAGTGCGGGGCCTGCGGTCAGGAAGACGAAATTATCACGCACCTAGTTCTGCACGGCACCGGCCTGACACCAGAAGGGGATGAAGCGCAGCGCGTACACAACAAAAGCCAAAACAACACAAGCCGGGCCAGGCAGACTGCGGCAGTCGCACAAGCGGCAATCGGTCCATCAGCGGCAGCGGCCCCAGTGCTACCATTGCTACCACAGGCACTGGGCTTCCATCCATGGACAAATAGATAGACTGTCGGCGTCACCAAGTGTAATGTAGTCCACTCGAGGCGTGGGGTGCGTCAGGCACGGAGGACCAAGGGTTTATTTGTACATGTACGTTGTGTACGTGCTCTAGGTCGAGCAGCCGTAACCGAAAGGGGGCACGCGGAAAGAGGCCTGGCTCGCGCAGCAGCCGGCGCTCGCGTGGACCGTCGCACTGTCTCGCGGCCGGCATGCCACCCTCAGACCAGTACACGACACACCTCCCCCCTAAATGTAGTCTCGAAGATACCCCGGACGACGATGTTCGCGTTGAGGACGTCCTGATGGAGCAGTGCCAGGATTAGGAAGATAGGAGGTCGATGTGGATTGACCTGCCTGGTGTTGCTCGGTTTCTTGGTTAGCAGTCGGAGCAGCTGCTAGACGGACGTCCGGGTCTGCATTCGGGCTTGACGTTGCGGAGCTTGTATCAGGAATCTGGACTTCGCAACTCTGGCTTGGACTGTCACTTGGCATGCTACAATGCCGCGTACGGATATGATCTATGTGTCGCCGCCACACACGACCGTCTTCAAGTTGCACTAGATACGAAAGTGGGCCCAAACGGCAAGAGATCACACCTGGCAACCAGCGGTTCCCGCTCGTGCCAAAATTAATTGCAAAAACTGGACTTCCGGGTTCCAATTGGCGAGCGGCTTGTCGATTGCTGGCCTCAAAGGCTTCTTCCTGGCGCCGGGTTACTGCCGCCTGCTGATCTGGATGTAGGTGATCTAGGGCCGACCGAATCTGCCGTCCAAAAAGAAGCTCTGCGGGGCTCCTTCCAGTGGAAGTACTGGGAAGGATATGTTGGTCGAAAAGAAACCTGGCAAGACGGGTTGACCAGTCGCCGCGAATGATTTTCTTCAGAGATTTCTTGGTCTCTTGAACCATCCTTTCGGCTTGCCCGTTCGAGGAGGGATGGTAGGGTGCCGCAAGGACTTGGCGGATGCCATTTCCACGAAGAAACTCTTTAAAATCCTCTGAAGTGAAAGCAGTACCGTTGTCCGACACCAAAACATCAGGGAGTCCATGCGTAGCGAACAGCGTACGTAGAGCTGCGATCACTGTCGAAGCTGACATGGACTTGACTCGTTGAACTTCCAACCACTTAGAGTGCGAATCTACTACGATGAAGAAAAACTCCCCCTGGAAGGGCCCCGCGAAATCAACGTGTAGCCTCGACCATGGTCTTGTTGTGAATTCTCATGGGTGGATGGGTGCGCGGGCTGGCGCGTTTCGTGACTCCTGGCACGGAAAGCAGCAACGCACTCGGCGCTCTATGTCTTGGTCAAGTCCCGGCCACCATACATAGCCCCTTGAAAGGCCCTTCATCTTCACCACGCCAGGGTGACCATTGTAAAGTAGGTCCAGAAATTCTTCTCTGAGAAGCGGTGGTACGATAACACGGCTGCCCCACAAGATACAACTGTTGTAAACAGACAGTTCGTCACGGCGATCGTAGTATGGCTTGAAAACTTCGGAAGGTTTCTCAGATGGCCAGCCATGCAGAATCCAACGCAGTACGAGGGCAAGAACGCGATCCTTCCTTGTTAGGAAAGCTATCTTCTTTGAGTCGACAGGCACCTCGGGGGTTGACTCGATGAGCAAAACGTCATGAAGGGGAGGTACCTCGAAGTCCTGAACCTTCTGCGGAAGGCGGCTGAAAAGGTCAGCATTTCCCATCTGCCGGCCAGGTCGGTAAATGAGCTCGTAGTCGTACTGCGCCAACATCAGGCTCCAGCGCAAAAGGCGTGGTGACAAGACCTGGGGAATCGGGTTGCTGTGGTGAAGCAACCCCAGAAGGGGCTTGTGGTCCGTAAAAATCTTGAAATGCCGTTCGTACAGAAATTGATGAAACTTGTTCACTCCCGCTATGACAGCCAAAGCCTCACGATCTGTCTGTGAGTAGTTCGTTCTGCTTGTGTCATTGTCCTTGACCCGATAGATCTTTGGCTTGTCGGAAAGCTGTCGCTTCTTCCCTTCCCCATTTCCATGCAGCACCGTTGTCCAGCAACCGATGAAGAGGCTCCAAACATGAGCGGCCCCTTTCAGAAACCGACCATAGAAATTTAAGAGGCTAAGGAAAGACTGCTATTGCTGTTTGTCTTCCGGTTCGGGAGCGGTCTTGATGGCCAGAACCTTGTCTTCTGTGGGATGTATGCCTTCCCTGTCAATTTGGTACCCCAGGAACGTCACTTGAGGTACTCCGAACTTGTACTTGCCCTTGTTCAAGCGGAGACCGTCGTCACTGATTCTCTTCAGCACGGCCCGGAGGCGGGCTTCGTGTTCTTCACTGTTTCTACCACCAATCACAATGTCGTCGAGGAACACCAGAACACCATCAAGTCCGGCGAGCAATTCTTCCATATAGCGTTGGAAGATCGCTACGGCTGTAGCAACGCCGAACTGTAGACGTGTGACCCGGAAAAGTTCTCGATGAGTGTTGACCGTTTGGAGATTTGCTGTATCTTTGTCTACTTCCTTCTGGTGGTATGCCTGTTCCAAGTCTAGCTGGGAGAACTTCTGACAGCCAGCCAGTTTGGCAAACAGCTGATCAGCCGTAGGCAAGGGGTATGTTTCCCACCGGAGGGCACGGTTTACCGTACACTTGTAATCGCCGCATAGGCGGATGTTCCCATTCTTCTTGAGAATGGGCACGACGGGGGTTGCCCAGGAAGAGTGACGAACAGGCTCAAATATTCCTTGTTCCACCAGTTTATCGATGGCCTCGTCGACCTTTGGCAGCAGCGGAATTGGCACCTGGCGGGCCTTAAAAAACTTGGGACTCACGGCGGGGTCGATATCTACACGAACCGCCGGCCCCTTGCTTCTCCCGAGTCCTGCTTGGAACAGCTCAGAAAATTCGTCCATCACATTATGGACTGTGGCTGCCAGAACATGCTGCAACGAGGCGACGACATGGTTGACACCCTCCAGGGAAATGCCCAAGGACCGGAACCAGTCGCGCTCTAAGAGACTGACGCCAAATCCCTTTACAACCAGGAGCTCCAATTCCACGCTTTTGCCCTTGAAGGAAACGTCCGCTGTTGCTTTTCCGAGAATGCGAAGACTCTGCCGTGTATAAGAGCGCAACTGGAAGGTACACGGCCTGAGGCTGCTTTTGGAAATGCGGAGCTGGCGCATCACACGCGGGTTGACAACCGTAAAAGCCGACCCGGAGTCAACTTCCATCCGCAGATTGCAGCCGTTGATTACCACATCGCAAAATACGGGTGGTTCCACGGCGAAGACACAGTAGTCTCTCTTCAATGGGTCCACCGTCTCCAGCCTGTTGTTGCGGATTGCTGACCGTCGACGTTCGGCTCTCTCCTTTTGGCGGCACGCAGCGACAATGTGGCCCTTGTTATTACGGAAGTGGCATACCGCCCCAACGAAGCGGCACGTTTTTGCGTTATGCGCTCCATTGCAACGCCAGCATGTACCTGGCGAACCTGGCTTCAGGCTGCCCTCCATGGTTTCAGCTGTGCAGCTGGATTCGGTAGGCGGAGAGCTTGACGCGCGCGGTGCGGTGCTTCCACGCGGCGACCATGACGTTGCGTCGATCACCACGCGATAGGTTTCTGATACCGCCGTAGGCTCCGGTTTAGCAGAGGTGCGGATTTCGATGGTCTGGAATTTGGCTAGCTCCGCTGTCTTCGCCATGTCTAGGGTCTTGCACAGTGTTAGGTTCGGCTCGGCGAGTAGACGTCGCTGCAACGCGTCGTCTTGAATGCCGCAAACTACTTGGTCACGAAGCATGTCGTCGAGCATCTCACCGAAGTCGCAGTGCTCCGACAAACGTCGGAGATCTGTTACAAAGTCTGCCATAGACTGCCCAGAACGCTGGCCCCGCTTGAAAAACTGGAATCGCGCGAAGGTTACCGTCGGCAGGGGAGCGAAGTGCTCATGAAGCTTGAGTATGATGTCCTTGTATGGTGTTTCGACTGGAGCTCTTGGCGAACAGATAGAGCGCAAGATGGCATATGTGGCCGAGCCACAGACGCTGCAGAGAACGGCTCGTTTCTTCTCTGGCGTGGTGATATCGTTCGCCACGAAGTAAAATTCCAGGCGCTCGATATAGCGTGGCCAGGACGCAGGGTAATCTGGTGTAAACTATTCGAAGGGTGCATACGCAGTTATACTTGCTGCGGTGGAGCGCTGTCGTTGCCGAGACCTCAAGTTTACCTCGTCGCCAGTGTAATGTAGTCCACTCGAGGCGTCGGGTGCGTAAGGCACGGAGGACCAAGGGTTTATTTGTACATGTACGTTGTGTACGTGCTCTAGGTCGAGCAGCCGTAAGCGAAAGGGGGCACGCGGAAAGAGGCCTGGCTCGCGCAGCAGCCGGCGCTCGCGTGGACCGTCGCACTGTCTCGCGGCCGGCATGCCACCACGGACCAGTACACGACACCAAGCGACGACTAGAAAATTTGTGGAAAAGTAGAGAAAAGCGAGGTAAGTGAAAGCCACATATGGCTTGGACACGACATCCGTGACCACCCGTTTCAAAGGCGATAGCCACAAGCATCATCATCATCATCGTACTGAACAAAAATACAAAACTTTCGATTCATTTGTTTATGTTGAAACGAAGTGATTTCTAAACGTTATCATTAAACTGAGAATATACTTGTTCAAAAGCGATCTCAATAATCGCACCCGCCGTGACGTCACAAAGTTAGTTGCTATGGCCGTCGTACGTGAAATCAAGTCAAGAAATAGTTCCTTTTTTTGTAGTTACGCAGCGCATTCCCGACATTTCGAGAGAAGTGGTCGTGTTTTATGGTCCTTGTACTAAAGTAAACAAAAAAGGGTAATAAGATGCACGTTCTCTCGATGTTAAAATCGTTTCATGGGCCGTTTTAATGTGAGCACGACCGAAGCTACACAAGAGAGCTCCGGGCTTTCAGTGTCCCTGTCAAGCACGCGCGCTCGTGCAGTGCAAGCACCGTTCAAGGCTAGGGTGCCTCAATGACCTTCTGTTTAGAGTGATATCCTTTGTAGTACCCGATGCCGACAGCACGCGCTCACGGGGAAAATACAAAGAAATCGACGAAAACAAAATGTCGCCATAGCACAGTCAGCGCCACAAACACGTGCAGGGACACGCTCTTTCACGCGCTTCTGAACAAAAAATAAATGTAAAAGTGGGAACAAAATGGCCAGATGTCTCCACCCTAAGCAAAGCGCGCATGAAGACACCCTATTCAAGGCCACACATTTTAAAGTGAAACTGAGTATAGGCTCACGCTCCTGTGGCTGTCTTTACTGCTGACATTTGTGAGAAGGAGTGCAGTTGATAGCTATTGGGCAGTCTCTAGTGTTAAGTGAAAAGTTCCGGTGTCATTTTAAATCAGGCTGACTTTCCTCCAGCAAAATCGTTCTTTCAAACATATCTATACAATAGACCGATCTCACTAAGCGTTCGGTGCATGCGTGTCGCCGCCATTGGCCTCCTGCACTGAAGCTTTGAACAAGCTGTAGCGCCCTCATTTTGGGTAGTACAAGCTCACCTGATTGAGCCTCGCACTTCTTATGGCACGTTGGTTGAGTTTTTTAATTCTGTGTGGTGCTTAAGAACGAGAAAACACCTTTAGACGCCAGAAATGGGCCCGACTCAACGTTGCAAGACAATCGAAAGTGCCAAATTCATGACACCACCACTAGGGCACGCGTCTCTTATCTCTGGGTGGTGACGTCAGAACACCTGTGTCGCGACGCTTTCATTTTGTTTTCATTTTCATGTCTACTTTGGAACGCGTGAAACGGCATCTCTTGGCTCGCTCTTAGCGTCTTAGCTTTGACGGCGTTCGAATTTTTGTTGCTTTTTTTTGTATTTTCATCGCGATCTCGCGCTCCGCACCAGAGCATGCACGCTTCTGCATGCGTGACAGTTTGAGACGCTAAAATTTGTACTACCCAAAACAAGTCCTAACAAGCCCCTTTTCGCAGCACCCCCTGGGCAACGCAGGAGGTCTATAACTCTAGTTCACAGGAGGCAGACGGCCGCACATGCGAGGGCTCGTGTCGTATCGTGCTCCACACGCGCACAGCTCCAGCGTGGTTGTTGCACATGCAGAAAGACTAAAGTTCCCTCGATGCATTGCGGCAGCGGTGGCGTAGCCAAACTGGCTCGTGAGATCGGTCTATTGCAAGCATAACGGCACCGACTGGTGTCCCATGCGTGCAAGCACGTGCACAGTGGGTTTGAACTTGTGATTTGAAGGCTTGCAATTGAACGTACTTTCCCACACGAGCAGAAGATCAGCGGTTGCCAGGCGCCCTGCTTGCAATCGTCTAGAAACACTTTGCAGCAGCTGTGCATGGGCGCCGCCATTGCCGACCTTCAATTTTGTTTCCTTTTATATTAATCATTTCGCTCCATCATTACCACAACAGGACAGGTTATTGCCATTTTAGATCCGCCTTTGCTCTTCTGCCCAGCATTGGCGTTTGTCGAGGCTCATCATGGCTCGCTTCAGTGGCTTGATATTTGGGTAAGAAAAAAGAAGGTCAGCAATGGCGGCTGTTCTCCGGCGTTTGTACAAAGCGTCTATAGGGAGTATTCACCTGCCGCCATAGGTGTGTGCGCGGCTGCTGAGTGCGTGCTGACGGCGAGCAACCGCAGTTCTTTTGCAAAGTGCATTCCGCACCGGGGATCGGTGGCCGAGTGGGCTAGCGCACACCAGAGCGGAGCCCGTGGAGCGAAAGCTCGCTCTGCAACACCTACCCGTTTCGGTCGTGTATCACTGCTGCGTGTTGTACTGTACAGGCTCAATTTCTCATCTACAGCTAGGGACACGGCTAGGGACAAGTCGCCCGTTGAGGTAGACTAAGTTCTAGGCTGTGTAAATATACACACAACCCAATTTCTTTTTGCATTCTGCACCATCAGCGTTGCCAGACTTAAGGCTGATTCACACTGCACCTTTTTCTTGCGTTTTCTTACGTTACATGCAAGTCACCGAAACATCCGTGTCGTGAATGTCGCGTGCCGGGTTTTTTCTTTGAACTGGTTGCCACAGTTAATATGAAACATAGATGGCCCGGTGACTTGTACGTTAGATTTCGTAACGTAGCGTATCGTAAGAAAAAGTAGGGAGTTTTCGTAGACCGCGTTTCCCTCTCCGCTAAGCCCTCCGCAACGAAGAAGTAGCTACTGCGCCTGCGCGCCGACAGCCTTGGCTGTAGAGTTCCGGGTATTGTAGCGGGTCGCGGAGGGCGTTGCGGAGTGGCGAAAACGGTCTACGAAAATTCCCTAGTGTGAATGGGCCTTTAGCGGGTATCCATCTGATCTCGCTCTGAGCATGCGCTTGAAGCATCGCCCTCGAGTATGACGTCAGGCATAGCCCTCTCTATACTCAAGAGCCTGGCAGTTCGGTGACGGAACCATAGAGTGTTCGACAGTAGATTTGGAGCGTTGCGATCTGGTATCACAGAGCATTTCTCGGGGAGTCTGGTATTCAGCGCACAGCTTCTGCAGCGGCGAGGACCCAAAACATAATTTTCAAACCCGAAAAAAAAAAAAAAAAAAAAAGAAGCGGCAGCTCGAGGATCGCTAGGAGCACAAGCGGGTATTCCACCGCTCGGGTGAAGTGTATTTCGGCGTTTCGGCGCAGCGGGGCGCCCGTTACACGAGTCTTGTAAAGCCCCGAGTCTTGTCTGCCGCTCTACCTTTCCACTTTCGGCGGACTTTCACTGGCCGCTTCTCGTGGCGATCTGCCAGGCTTCGTCAGTATAGAGGAGGCCAAGCGTGAGGGCATGTCTCGATACATTATTTGCATTGTCAAGAGGCGACGATAAAGACGACGACGAGAATTCATTGTCAGGAACGAGATCAAGCAAGTTCGGAGACTCATAATCTTCTGAAAACATCGAAATGGGTTAGTGGTTTTACAATATTCTCACCATTATTGTGAAAACCTCTAAAAGACGAGTAGGAGGGGAGGAATGTCTCTGTTGCACTGTGACTTCTAAAGCAAAACCACCCGGCCATGAAAAAGGCGCGTAGCCCAGATCCAGCAGTGTAGAATTGGCTTTGATGAAATGAGGTGGGTGGCGCCTCTCCTGATATAAATCGGTTGGGCAAATGATGGAACGCGAGTTATACAGAAATACTGACGCGCGCTTTCAGGGCTTAGGTTGTCCAAAGTTTTGAGTATTTGCCTGTCTGGTCGTTCACAAAGACGTCGCTTCTAATGGAGGGCGCGGGATAGAAGTGGGGCGCTTGAGGAAAAAAGCTGCCTTCCGCATCTTGACTAGCCCCCAAACCCCGACAATTGTCAGCTGCATGCGGGCGTGCATAAGATATACGAAAACTATTACCACACACATAGAATAAATAAACGACTGAAGGAACTCTTGCAACTCACACTACAGGGAGTAACACAGGCTGAAAATGACCAAAGTAACTGTGCCACATTCCTGTCACACACTTGGTCACACACAATCATTATGCAAAGCAAAAAATAATAAATATATATTAAGCACAAAAATGTGAACTCACATTTTCAGAAGTTACACACTATCAATGTAAATATTATTTACCCCCAAAAAATTAGTGAACAGACGTGGAAGTGTAGAATTACTAATTTAGAAGGCGTAGTTGTTTCGCAGAGTGTCCATCTTCCACTGCTCCCTGTGACAAGCGTACGATGACAAATGCCTTCTCAAGAACGCTAAGATATTGTTTTAAAAAGCATGTACCCCTTATATTTTTTTCTTCCTAAAACAGGTGCACACTTTATATTTAAGTAATTGGTAAAGATTATTATGTTAATGTTTTTAAATAATTCAGCAGTGTGAGAATTATGAACCACATTATAAATAGTTCTTAAAACCCTTTTTTTTGGAAATAGAAAACAATTAGTATTCGTTTATGTTGACGTGCGCCAACCAAGGTGGCAGTACGTTAAATGCAAGAAAAAAAAGACTAAACAAGTTAAAATTCAATAATTTAACATTCGCCGAGAAGAAACGACAACAAAAACGGCATCGACTTATAAGCCCTACCAACGACCTAGTTTGGGAATGGTATAGCTTATATGGTTATCCCACGATATGTTCTCATTTAAAACACTCCGAGAGTTTAAAATAACTAACCTTTTGCATTGGAGACGAATCTATACTTCACGTTTTAGATAGTACGATATGCTTGTTTTTTGGTCGAAAACTGTTAGCTTTTGTTTTAGTGTTGTTGGGTTTTAATAAGTTGCTATCACTCCATGATAGTATTCTGTCTGAAGTCTGGTTGGCCATATCAACGGCTTCATCGCCGTTTCCAAAAGAAGATATGCTCGTTTCGTCGGCGTAATTAGCGAATTTAACCTCACGGTTAACATTGACGACATATTTTATAAACAAGTTAAAAAGAAATAGTCCTAACGTACTACCTTGTGGAACACCTGAGATGATGGGTTTCGTAGTAGAAGAATAACAATTAATGTGTACATGTTGCTGGAGGTAATGAAGGTAGGACTGTAATAGTATCAGTGCTTTACCACGAGTGCCATAAATTTCCATCTTCTTAAAATAATATTATGGATAATGAAGTCAAAGGCATTCGCGAGTCCTAATATACAACTAAAGCAATTTTTTATGTTTTTTAAAATCATTTCAAGATAAATATCTCTGAGGAAGTAAGGCTGTTTCAGTCAAACAGCTCTTCCCAAAACCAAATTACGGCGGAGTAATGAGCTGAAATGTATTCGAGAATTCTACCAAACTGCGTAAAGCACTTTATTAAAACTTAAAAAAAACGGGTAATAGAGAAACTGGCTTACGGTTACCCAACACACTTTTATCGCCTTCTTTTAACTGACATACTTTCGCCACTTGCATTGTTCTATAGAATACACCAGTTTCAAACAAAATAATTAAAATATAAGTTAACACAATACAAATTATATCTACGTCATATTTAATAGTATGAATTTGCATATCAACGGCGTCACAGCTATAGCAACTGTTTAAGTGCCTAATGACATTAAAGGGGCGGTACAACGATATTAAATATAATTTTTTTCACTTTACACGAGCTTACTGGCACTAATGGAACTCAAGGATACTCGCACGCAACGCCACTGGCCAAGAAACTCCTTTGTTGCGGTGTAATTTTAAGGACAAAAGCGAGCGTTTTCAATCCATCTCTCCTTCGCAAAACTTGATGACGTAACTGGGAAAAAATTAGCTCTACAAGAAACGTCTTCGTAACTAATGTAGCTCTATAAAACTGCCCGTCAACAGCGAATTTATGTTTGATCACCAAGAACGGAGAGGTCAAAGGGAAATTGCTCATTTCAAGAAGCAAATGGCGGCGATACGGGCAGCTTGGTGCTACTTCCCAGGATCTAGTGACTTTAGTGTAGTCAACTGTAATAAGATGATCTGGTGGGCTAGTTGGTTGTCCATCATGAGTATATATTGTACAAAACAACAAGAAATTAAGGACGAGGTAGACAGGAAGGGTGCTATCAGACAATAGACATTTTGGTACCATTCATAAAGAAGAAGAAAGAAGTTTCAGATGCTATCGCTTAGGAGAAAGAAAGATAAGAACAACCTCAAATGCCTTGGTTATACCTTTTAAAAATAAAATATATCAATAAGGAGAGTTACTCTCTATATTTTTGAGTGTTAAAACAGCATGAAAAAGGGAAAATGAGAAACTATTCGAAGATTTATTTTTAAATTTTGTTTTTGTTTCAAAAGTAGTGTTTTAGTAATTTCTGTTTTTTTTTTTCATTCTGTTTCATCATTCAAAGATATCAAGAGTAACTATTCTTATTGATATATTTTATTTTTAATTGGCATAACACACACCTTTGGAGGTGTTCTTTTTCTTTCTTTCTTTAAAGCGCATCTAGAACTTCTTTCTTCGCCTTCTCTATAGAGTGTATAAAATGTCAGTTGTCAGTTAACGTCCTTTCTGTCTCCCTCGCCCTTACTTTCTTGTTGTTTTGCGCTATATATACTCATGATGGTGTTGGCGAGTCCGGTGTATTGAGAAAAGGATGTGTCTGTTGCGCCGCGTGACGCAAAGCTCGTGTTCCGGCACAGCAAAACGTACGATTTGCCTAGTCACAAGAGCAGTTCCGATCAGTCAGTAAGATTCTATTACTGTTTTACTGTTTTTATTTGCAGATATCTAACATGTGTAGGAAATATTAACACACATTCATAAAGTTGCCGACCGAAAAGCGAGTTTGCCACGATGAATGCAGGCTCAGAGCGAGCCTCCACTTATCTTCTAAGAACTACGATCTTGGTTGTTTCCAATTCACGCTGCAGAAGCGTCGTAGAAGCTAATCGTAAACTCCTGCTGAGGAGGAACTGACTAAACTACAGCCGCCAGTGGACGCCACCTTTGGTACCAGGACGCGCTTGAGTGAGCAGAGAGGCCATAATCCTCGTACACCAATCGCCGAAAAGCACTTACAAACAACGGCCGCTAAAACATGACATT
The DNA here is from genome assembly GCF_016920785.2 of Ixodes scapularis. Taxonomy (NCBI): domain Eukaryota; kingdom Metazoa; phylum Arthropoda; class Arachnida; order Ixodida; family Ixodidae; genus Ixodes; species Ixodes scapularis. The sequence goes on along the minus strand of NW_024609868.1, from coordinate 160,707,379 downwards.
AGACGCAGAAATCGTCCACTGGGACGTCTCAAAACGCAGCAGAAGAATGCGGTGGAATAAGTGGCAGTACAAGCGAGAAACCTCCATAAAAACAAAATGACATCGGGGCACAAGATTGCTTAACAAATAGCTACCCAGCTGAAGCTCACTGAGAAGCTTGTGGTAATATTTTAATATCGGTTTTAGGGTGGATCGCGGTTTTCCATTAGTGTAATTCGGTGGTGAAGCTACTTTTCAGATTGGAATGTTTGCATTAATTGGAAAACGTCCTACTAACGTCGCAGTGCATTTTTTATTTTCATTTTGTAATGAGTGCATTGAAAAATATATCGATCGCTCGATTATATATATTTTTTGTGTTTTGCTGAAACGAAAATAGTGTACTCCTATTAAATCAAGGCCTTTTGTGACAGATGCTTTCAATCAAGAACCTTGTGGAATTTAGATTCTGTAGGAAATCATAAAAATTCAATAATGACAGTTTTCACCCGGATGTATAAACTGGATATGCGACTTTTTTCTGACCCTTTCCTAAACTTTACAACCGCGTAGGTGCCCAAGATAAAGTCCACAAAGTCCCAAGACTGTTAAAATTATTAATATATTTATTTTTAGTCGTTTAACCAACTTGAACATGAACAATATTATTAGCGTTCATTATCATTCAGTTGTGCTCACGTACCACTCTTTACTACAGCACAGATAAATCATGGTGGCATGGAAAGTGTTACTTCCTTCGGGTCTAAAGAAAGCGAAACATCGCGATGATCACTTTTTCAAAATTATTTACTGACTGGGAAGACATGATGTGGTGCTACGCTTAACTGCATCGCCAATTAAGTTGATGGTCGAGTCATTTGAAACCTGTAAGGAAAGGAGTTCATCATTTTCGCTAAGTATTGTTCAGAATCCTGATCGTTCCTTATCCACAAAAACGCATATTAGGTCCTAGACCGAGAGAAAATAAAAAGGAAAAACTGCATTTGTTCCGAATCTCAGGTTTCTTATTGGAAGCTAGTTGACTAGCTTGTCTACGTTTGTTTGTACTTTTAAACAGATGATAGTTGTTGTCTGGGACATAATACTTACCCTAATATTCAAGGCATGCTTACACATATTCACACAAATTTAATCACAAATCACAAATTTAATGCTAATTCAGAGCAACTTCAGCGCTCGCAACTACACTGTCCTTAGTGTAGATGCTACACTGTTTAATGTTTAAGGTTTAAAGTGGAACCGCCTCATGTTTTTTGCCCGGGATTTAACAATGTTGCGCATATGACGGACGATATTTGAGAGATTAACATGCTATCGATGCACAAATGTCATCTATATTTCGAGTTTGGCGCAGTATTATAAATATTGTCTTTCCCGCATCAAGGTAAGTCGCTGTGACAGCAGACAGAATTGGACTCGAATCTAGTGGGGCTTCTATCGACAGCCTGGGAGTCTATGAAATTGATCTGCTTGCTGCGTGCAACAAAGTGTTATCGGAAGTTGTCAGGTGGAAGTTTCAGTGGTACTGAGAGAAATATACTTCAAAATATTGGCTACGTTAGATGCTAACTAGATCGCTGGTTCGGCGCTTTGCTGCAGATATAAACCGGCGTGCACATAATTGCGTCACAAATAATCCCAGGGCGAGTTTCATATCTTGGATCATACCTGGGCTTCACAAAGGCCACATCTATCTGCTGGCGCTTACATCTCCCGCATCTTCTCCATACCTCTAATTTTTTTATTCTTCCTGAGTCATTCTTTCAGATGTAAAAAAAGACAGCCATGAACTCCTTGCTTTATTAGCATAGGAAACTAAGAAAGAATATAAATACAATCATAAAAAAAGACGATTTCGCAGGTGTATCAAAGAACCTGGGGGTATCATAAAAGGTCGGCATTGAGTGTGCATTGTTTCCTAAAAGATCACAAACCGGACATGCAACTTCGTGTGGTTGTTAATAAAACTGTAACTTGAAAAAATGACTGAAATGAGTCAGAAAGCGCAGGCGAGCTGGTTTACGTTCATGATTTAAGACAACCCTGAGACTGGGGAAAACAAGGACAAACACGACGAAATCTCAAATTTGAGATTTCGTCGTGTTTGTCCTTCTTGTTTTTCCCAGTCCCAAGGTTGTCTCAAATCATGACTTGGAAGAAGGCTGTTTCCGTGTTTCTTCAAAAAGTTTTAGGACATGTTCATCTGGATCAGCCACTGTCACTGAAAAATTTAAACGATTTGATCGAACAACTGAAGGATCATAGTGGAACGGAATATACATTTTTCGGCATCATCAAAGATTTTTACTACTCACTGGAGTAAAGTCGCCTACTCAGGAGGGCGAAACAGATTCTGGAGCTGCATTTGTTTCAATTTTAATCACAATCAGGCATTGCCATGGATAGGTTTTATTATATTCGTGAGTATTACCTCCAGTCCACAGTTCTAGAACATGAAGGAAAATATATAAAGAAAGGAGGAAGTGCGCATTGGGTGTCCTGTTGCACCGGCGACCGCTGTAAAATATTTTGACTCCTTTAATTGTTTTGTGTCTGATGCGTTGCAAGAGCCGTCAGATACATGTATTGTCAAAATCTGTGTTGCTCACATCCTGATTTGCCATTTTCGCATAGATCAAGCAAACAACCTAGAAACGTTGAGTTGATGAACAGCATTTGAGCTTCAGTTCACGGTGGAAAGACCCAGATGTGGAGTTCTTCAATTTTTACATTTTTTAATTCATACTGAAGAGGGGTTGTGCTGTGAGCTTGGCAATAAAAAATTCAAAACCAGCGCTATCAAAATTAAGTTACTATTCAACAACTGTAAAGGCGGGGGTAGTTAAATTATTAACCAGGAATGCACTAGATAGGTCTTGCATTCATTTTATGACTCAGTGGTTGGAAAGACAGTAAAAAAGTTTGAACTAAGACGATTATGAATATTAGTTCATTAAAAGATAATTTTCTCTACAAATCGCATACAAAAGTGAAGGAGAACAGAAATCAAAGAACAAGTTTGGTGTAATCCCGTATTACCATAAAATATCGCATAATCTTAAAGCAATACCAAAACATTTCGGAATAGACACCGTTTTCACTTCAGATTTAAAGTTAAGTAGACTCACGCCATTTCAGACAGGTTAGAGTGGATGAAAAAAAGGGGTGTAGGAAAAAATATCACCGAAAACAATATCCCTAGAAAAAAAGTCCCTACACAAAATGTTTCCGTAAAAAGGCCCCAGGTGGAAAGTAGGAAAAAATATACCCAAAGGATACACTATCTCTGGGTTTTCCTGATCCCTGTGACCTTCGGGCGGTCCGGTCATAAGTCGTTGAGAAGAAAGGCACCGTGTGGCAAGTAACAAAAAAGGGTCCCAACAAATAAGGAAATATACGATTCCCCGAGGTACACATCGGGACACTGTTAGCGCGAACACGACATCGGCGCATTTTCACATTTGTCTTAGAATATTAGTGGGAACGAAATTTAACGTCTGCATTATATCCCCAAATAAGCACTTTCGATGCCTGTAATAACTTTGATAACAATTAACCTTTCGTTTCTATGAAAAAAATTAAAAAAAAAAAAAAAACTAGCGATCGCTTGTTCGTGCTAACAGTGTCGCGCTCTTTACCTATTTGGAAATGATACACAAGTGCGTCTGAAATTTCCCCATACACAATAATTTGGCTTTGGCTAGAAGTGTTGTAATTATTTATTTCACAATGAAATGCAAACAAAACCGCTTGAGGTGCAATATTACAAAACAAGGAATTCAATGACACACCCTAGGTTCCTACACAACAGTCAAAAGTACGGCCGACGACACACATGAATTCTTCAATACCGATTGCCCCAGCGTCGAACCTTTCGCAGAGGTTGTGAAGACGGCGTTGCATTTCTACGAGTGTGGACTCAGGTCATTTGTGATCGAACCAATAAAGGACCGCCCGAAGGCCATCAGAATTAAGGAAAACCTAAGAAAGCGGAAAAAAACGTCCCCTTGGGGACATTTTTGCCTACTTTCTACCTGGGGCCCATTTTTACGGGGACCTGTTTTCCGGGTATGTTTTTTTTCCGGGGACGTTTTTTTTCCGGGGACGTTTTTTCGGGGGCATTTCTTCCGGAGCCCGCAAAAAAAGCCCACCATGAGACGTTTGTTTTTACAACAATGGAGTGGTCTATGAGATACCTTTGGCTTGTGGTTTTAAGTTCGTAGGGCAAACGTGAAGGTGTATAACTGACATATTAATGGAGCGGATAGGACACGGAAAGATAATGCTGCGAATTCGGAATTAGCTAAACACGTGGACGAATGCAACAATTATAGTGCGCTATGGTCTTGAACAGAAATAGTACACCAAGATGTAGATAACATAAAGAGAGTTGTAAGAGAGACGATCCAGATAAGTAAAAAAGGAAAGTGTATCAGTCAGGCATATCTGTGTAGTACTTCAAGGAAATATTTTGCAACCCTAGTTGATCGTCGCCTTTGTTCATTATTTGCAAGCGTTTTGTTCGTCCCCATGATGGTCGTTCCGGTATACTAGAAGTCGGGGTGCGAGGTTTGGGTCAAACGTGGAGCATTATGCCTCCCTCGTCAATGACTGCTTTTTTGTAGTTGGGTTGAATGCATTTTTTGTTGGTCGACTGCCTTTATCTTTGTCCTAGAAAGGCAACTTTAGGTTCAGTCAAGGCTATATTGAAAAGGTACACTGTGTCGATGATGCGTCACCTTGGCTGTGTGTCACGGCTGAAAAGGTCTTTTTGCTCGTTTTTTGCTTGTTTTTTAGTGTAGTCTTTTGAGATAGGAGTTCAAAAGCTTGTCGTCTAAGCAAACCAAAAGTATCACTGTGTGCGTGTTTGTGTCGTAGTTCAAAAGCATTGTACATTTTTGTGACCTCTGGCTATCTAGAAGATATTTTGTCTAAACCGAAATCTGGTTGTGCTTTGTAGGTAGCCTCATTCTGTTTTGTGACAAGGGTGAGGGTTTTTTGTGAGACCTTAAAAACGGGATGTTTCTTGGTTCTGCGGGGATTGTAGTTGGGAATATAAAGAGGTTGGTTGAATAAAATTATTAGCTGAGTTAGAGACGCTGTCTGTCCCTGTAATTTTTTCCTACACTGTACAAAGTTTCGTCCTCCTCCCCAGTCTTGGGTTGAAATCATCATGGGAAACATCCACGAGCTCGCCTGCGCACTGACCGTAATTCAATTTCATTGTTGTACATGCATGTTGTGCATACAGGGGCGAGACCTCTTGCGCTTACTGCCCGCTGTCATATGTAAGACGACTACGCGTCAAGAACGGCGTGGGAGGCCGAAGAACGGAACCAAAGCGCGTGTGCGTCCACAAGCCTCCAAAATCGGCGGCAGGAACTTCCTAGGCCGTCCAAAGCGCGCACCCGCACCCCGGCCGCTTATTTGGAGAGGCCAGGCGATAAGACACATAGCAGTGGCGGTAACCATACAAAAGCTCACAGGAGACAAAAGCTCACCGGAAAGAAACTCACCGGACAGAAACTCACCAAACAGAAGCTCACCGGACAGAAGCTCACCGGACGAAAGCTCACCCGTTTTTTTCACAATCCCGGACAAAAGCTCACCCCTTTTTTTTTGCTACCCAGGCGAAACACGGGGTGGCATAAAGTGCGGACGCGATAGACATTGCGCCATTTGTAGGAGACCTGGTACCCAACACCATGCAAAGGGGTCGAGAGATAAGCCATAATAGGATAATAGCAATTTGTGACCAAAAGTTAGGTCACCCAAACCGAGTGGAGCTGATGAGATGAAGCTTGCATGACTCAAGGTATGCCGGAGCTCCCTTGTTCCTCGCCCGAGAAACTTCGTGAACCGAATATTTTGAACACGAAAAATGACCGAAAAACAAAGTCACCTTTCGGTGATCTCGCTTTTTCATTGTGCTTATGTCACGCGAAACGCGCACCTAAAGGTTAGGCAAAATGTGTCTGCGTTACTTGTGTAGGGGTGTCTTGGGGTTGAGAGAAAGAATTGACGTGAATTGGCGCAAAAAAAAAAAAAAAATTGTTTCCGTCATTTTGCGTCGTAAATGTATCTGGAATCAAGGATTACCTCAGCCTGATGTGAAAGGGAAACTAAAGCAAAATTGTAATACACAAACCATTGAGTTGCAAACTCGACGACGGCCAATTCGTCGAATAGGCCCATTCGTAAAGGGCAATTCGTCGAAGTGCAAATTGTCGAAAGAACAATCTGTCGAAGGGTGATTCGTCGAAGGGGTTGAATGACGGCCCGAGGTAAAGTTCCTGGTTTCTTGTTATCTTTTCACCTAATTCTTTATTTGTGTTTGGACTAGGGATAGCGCCCTTGTCAGGTTGGAGACCGAAAGAAAAGTTCAAGAGGGCGAAGACAGATATTGAGACAAGTTGTGACGTGTCTTATCGGGATCGTCTTTTTGTTCCTTTTTTGTATTACATTTTGAAATTATCCACCGCAGACTGTCGCCAACGTAATGACCGTCCCCCCCCCTGCACCGTGACAGCGGTGAAAGCGTAAGTTGTTATCTTCGACAAGAAAGAGCACTTCGAAGTCAATTACTGTGGTACAATTTTACGAATTACAAGGGCAGTATTTGCTTTAAAATTTTAGGACAAAAATTATATATTTTGACTTTGAAAAAGCGGCGGCCAGTTGGCCTCTTCAACGAGATGCCCTAAGACAAATTGACCTATTCGACGAATGGGCCGCCGACATGTTGGCCGTCGACGAGATGTTTTTGTACGAGTTTGCCTAGACCCTGCTGATGCACATCGCCTATCGACATGCATCTTCGCTCGCGCGTTGAACACAGCGCCGCTATTGCGAAGACATGTGCTTCGAGATCCGGGAGCGCGGGAAGGTGGATTACGAGAAGGCATCCGTTGATCCGGAGGAGTGGTCGTGTTCCACAAGGGAATCCGGAGGCGGAGCAATTCCCTTCGGATTGCGTGCTCCATCTCGGATCTTGTCTACTGCTCCCAGCGCGCTCCAAGACGGCCAGTGGAGTTCGCCGCTAGTAGGTAGAAAACGTTTTTTTTTTTTTCTAAGTCTCAAACTTCGAAAGACAACTGCTATTGAAAGTCATCAAAATGTAAACGATCAGGCGAGAACCCCCCCCCCCCCCCCCCCAAGAAAAAAAAATATATATATAAACGGGGAACTTTTCATTCGTTTAAGTGTATCTAAATTAATCGCTTGCTTCGGTATAAGTTTTCAATCTCTTGTATTCTGTCACTTTTTTAGCGGTCTAGATGACTCTGTGGAACAAAAAAAATCTCGTATTTTTATTGTCGATGCACCGAAAATGTTTGTGCACCGAAAAGTCCGTGCACCGAAACGTCTGTGCACTGAAAAGTCCGTGCACCGAAACGCCTGTGCACTGAAAAGTGCGTTCACCGAAATGTTCGTGCACCGAAAAGGCCGTGCACCGAAAAGACCATGTACCGAAAAGACCATGTACCGAAAAGACCACACCGAGACGTCCTACACCGAAACGCCCTACACCGAAAGTCCTAAACCCCGCGCCAACGACGGCCGGAGTTTTCCCTGGAACGGCGGAAAATGTACGACGCCACTCTTCAAGATAAATACCGGATGAACAACACCTGCGAAGCATGAAATTTGGGGCTCCAGAATCATGTCGACCCCGCCCATCGAAGAATCTGGAGGCTGATTGAATGCCTGGAGCAAAGTCAGGCGCTCGTTGCCACGGCATTGAAACAAGCCCGAAGAGGTGTGCCCCAAGAGAAGTGGGTGCGAAAAACCACTCTGCGCCCGCAAAATCGTCTAAAAAATATTTGCGAGGGGTTCTAGGTACATCGAGATCTACCGAGACCACTGGAGCTAGTAGGGAACTGTATTCGCTTCTAACCAATCGATAAATAAACTCGTTTCTACTCTAATCAACAAACCATGCGCCTTTCAGATTTAATTTCTTGTTGCCTTTTAGTGTCGCACGCATGCACCTAAGTTGTTCGCACTCGTGATTAGACCAACATGAAATTTTCTGCTGATGAGATTTTGTCCGGGTCTGAAAAAATGGGTGAGCTTTTGTCCGGTGAGCTTTTGTCCGGTGAGCTTCTGTCTGTTGAGCCTTTGTCTGGTGACCTATTGTCCGGGATTTCTCGAAACGAGTGTAAGGTCAGCGCATGTACCAGGACACTAATGCTCAGGCGTTAAGAAAACGAAATGTCCTCAGACTCCTAACGTCAGGAAATGTGGCATTTAAAGTCTCAAATCAGCCTCACACCTTCCTTAGGCAAGGAATGGATGAAGTTTTATATCGTTTAGTACGGAAGGAATGATATATTTAGGGGTGAATTACGGCGAACTTTGGTCTGCACTCAACAAATACTGTGCAAAAATATTTTAACAGGTATTTAGGTATCTAAAGTGTGCTCGAAAGTGATGAGCGAGTATTGCGAGTGTTGAATTCGAAAGCCCGAAGACTTAGCGTGATCTGACTACATTAAGTGCACAGCGTCCTCGTTGGGCAACATCACATGATCCACTCGTGCTTTTTGCGGCGCCTATTATAGTTTTGCTTAATGCTTGTTTTTAGAGCGCAGCTCTTAGGGGCCCGTTTCCAGCCTGAGCGGCGTCGGCGTCGGCGTCGGCGTAACCGGGGGGGGAGGTCACGTGACCCCCCGAGGTCACGTGATCCCCCGAGGTCACGTGACCCTTCCTGAAGTTACTTGACCCCCACCCCCCCCCCAGGTCATGTGACTCCCCCCCCCCCCCCCCCCGAGATCACGTGACCCCCCTCCCCGAGGTCACGTGATCCCCCCGAGGTCACGTGACCCCCCCCCTCCCCGAGGTGACGTGACTCCCGCAGGTGACGTGACCCCCCTCAGTACCCTTCCCTACTCCTCCTCAAGAGCTGCGCTCCAATTCGGCGTTACAGGGATTTGTAAACGGCTTTCCTTTTTTAACCAAAAAGATAAAACCGGTGTATGGTGTAAAATACCCGGTTAAATAGAATAAAGTTGATCACTGCATTCGAGCAATCTTGAAGATTTTACGTTACATTAATTTTGTTGCAAGTGCTGTGGTACGTGCTGGGGTGTCTATCCTCTATTCGTAAATGAGAATAAAATTATTGTTCTGTGTAGACATATTTTTGTAAACACTAGAAAAAAAAACATATTCGTCTGGTTGTGACACTAGATTGAATACTTGCGTATATGGAAATTCGATATGAATGTGAAAGACTGATATATGCCTTCATTTAATCCGTGTCCCTTTATTTACTTTTTTTCAGAAGAGTACAGTGTGACCGGTAAGTTGAAGCGATGACGAATAAATCTTTATTTGGTATTGGAGGGTTATAAACCTAAACGAAACTACGACTACCGTTGCAGTCTGGAAAAAGGTGCATATAATTATTATGAGCAATTCTTGCTAACTTTGTAGTTTTTAAATTGTGCAATACTTAAAAATTGGTTATTAAATTTCACTTGTAAGCTTATGCAGGTGCATAAAAAACATTAAGTCTAATTTGTCTAGGAGTAATGCTCTGACGGTGTCCGCTTAATCCTTGGAATAGTTGATCAGGATGTCCGCTTTACTTCTGGAAATTACACCGCGACCAAGAAGCGCCCTCATCAGTGCTGTCGCGTCCCAGCATACTTCTGTTCACCATAGTGCAACTAAGGTACTGCAAGGCGAGAAACATTTCAACCCAATAGCGTCGTGTGGCCCTTTAAAGAGATTTGATAATTTAGTCCCTGAAAATATTGGGCACGAGCGGAAACTCGATGTTCTGACAAGTCACACATTTTTATCCCTCACCCCTGAATTAGAAAAAAAGAAACGTGACATTCTTCCCGCGTTCTCTTGCCTTACGCGAGTGAAGGAAATTCACTTACGTCAGGAAAGGCACAATTTAGTGTACGAAACCCGCCTCACACTTTCCTTAGGTAAGAAGCAGACGAAGTGCTTTTTCGTTGAGTAAGAAAATAATGGGTGTTTTAGGTGATGATTATCGCGAACTTCGGTATGTACCGCGCAGAACGTACTTCGCAGAACTGGTTTAGCCAGTATCCGGACATATAAAATGTTTTAGAGACTCGTGCGCCTAAAATTGCGAATGTTGAACTAAAAAGCTAAATATTTCGTGTTTATGGACTGTGCATTATGTGCTGCTCCGTGGCCTCCTCTGGCGACAAAACGCGATTTACTCGCGCGATTATCTGTTGTATCGAGCTTGTCGACAACTCGCTGGCGACTCGTGAACATAATAGTTGTACTCTGTTTATTTATTTATTTATTTATCTAAAAACCCTAAAGTTCAATTGGCATTAAAGAGGAGAGTGGGAGTAACAAAATAACACACAAGGAAACAAAAGGGCAGAGTACTTAAGGTATCATGGCGGCTCAGGACGCAAAGAGTGGTTATATCATTTTTAAACATTTGCGTATCAATAATATAAATTACGGAAGTCGGAAGGTGACTTCATTCAAAGACGTTTTAGGGACGAATGATAGTAGAAATGCGTTGGTGGTACATTTACAAATTCCTACTTTGAGGTGATTATCGATGCGAGGTGAAATGTAGAACAGTGGGATGAAAAGACGTTGCTTTCAGTACGGGTTAGGCAGTAACAATGTGATTTTCATGGAGCTTACACTGGCAGTGCGGTGATAGTTACCTAGAATAAAACGGGCAGAACGGTTTCGGACGGCTTCCAGAACATTAGTTAGATTAGACTGACTGGGGTCCCAGATAGAAGAAGCGTGCTCTAATTTGGAGCGAACGAGAGATTTATACAGTGTTAATTTTAAGGCTGACGGTGCGAGAGCAAAGTTTCTTTTCAGGTAACCTAGCATGCGGTTACCTCTATTGATGACATATTCATCCCGCAGTTTCCATTAGACGTTACAAGTAATCTGAGCGCCCAAATATTCATAAGAAGAAACAAAGGCCAAAGGGACTGTTGAGATGGTAGAAGGGCACATTAGGATTAGTACGTGGTATTCTCATACCTTTATATTTAGTAATGCTAAGTTACTGTCACGTTTCGCCCGGCACAGCACGCGAAATAGTGAGGCGAGACGACGATAACGAGAAGAAATATATGCATATACGTATTTAACAAAACTTATAAGAAAGAAAGAAAAAAAAAAGAAATTGGTAATAGTCAAGGTATAGCTCAAAAAGAAAAGAAAAAAAGAACCACAAGGACGAGTGTCACGTTCGGTCCCTTCCAAAATCCCGAGTCTCCGTTGTTAAGTCACTCACGACCTTTTGATCGGACGGTGCCACGATGGGTCCTGTCCTGGACGATGTCTGGTCCGTAGCGACGATCGAATCTCGGAGCGTAGCCGGTTACGGGTAGGGTCGGTTATCGGAGCGCAGCCGAAATCGACCCCCGGGTCTTGCGGAGCTCTTCCAAACACGTCCGCCCTCGCTGTCCGTCGGGTAGTCGTCTTCCTCTTTCTTTTTCCTTCCCCTTCCTTGTCATAAAAATTGCAGATATCCTCTTCTTTCTCTTCTCCGGTTCTCACACGTGACAATACCCCCCTACTTTAAGAAGTACATTGTTCAACTGCTTCATCCTTGGACTCGAAAAAAAAATCTTGAAGGCCCGCACTTCTTAAACTCTGTTGCTATTCACATCCTCCTCTTCGACGTGTGCGCCGCACTCACACAGGCTCTCAGCACTAACGTTCTGAAAGAACCACGCGCTCATTTCCAAAGCACTCGCGTGTCAACACTTATCTACATTCTTTAACCTATCTTAGAGTCACACTGTTTCGTTACTTCACCTCGCGCACCAAACACAACAAACTTTCTATGGGGTCTATAAAAAAAAATTCGAGTCACTTGACTTCGTATTACCTCACCCATTCCCAACAAAAAAATAAGAAGGTTTATGTTATTCGCATCTCGAAACAAGTAACTCGAGCGCCGTCTGAGTCTTTCTGTGACCGGATACGCCACATACTAGGGCGCACTAATCACTAGGGCTGGGCAGTTGATCGATTAACCTTCCGATTAATCGATTAAGGCTTTAATCGCGATCAAACGTTTTAACCAGTTAATCGGTTTTTTAATCGGTACTCAAAAAAAGTCAGTTCCCAGCCAGATGCTATGAGCAAGGTTCAATTCTCGCGCTCGCGAAGCGTCAGGTGTTCGATGACAGTACATTACAGTTCTGCCGAGGCCAGACGAACAAGCCGGGCCCGCAATTGATCCCCCCAAGACCGCGAAACTTCACGTGTTGAGGATATATTACACATTCTGCCCAGGCAAGACGAACAAGCAGGAAAACGAGCTGGGAAGCTAACAACGCCATGGTCACTTGTTCCAGTATTCGGCACGTAAAAAAGGAACGAGTTCACGAGTATGAAAGGCAATATCGCTGCAAAGTTTGAGTTTAAAGTAAACTCCAGCGGTGAAGTTTTTAACTCGAAGGAAGTCCACTGCATCATCTGCAAAAAGCCGTTTTCGTACAGTAGAAGCGTAAATTCGCTTCAGTATCACCTACGAGCGAAGCACCCATGTACTCGGCTGCAGCAAGGACCATCGGCCAAAACGCAGACAACAATCAACGCCTTCTCATCGAGGTTCTTTTCTCTGAAAAAAAGAAGAGAGCATCGCCCAAGCTCTGACTTCTTGTCTCCCTGTCGGAGAATGTGGACAAACTTTTTTGTTTTCGGAGTTGGAGCAAAAATATGTGTCTTTGAATCGTTGAACTTTATGTATCCTCAATGCTAAATGTCCTTTGCGCCGTGTAACAGACAGTAAAATAAGTCTTTAAAGGCAAGACGAGTTGTTGCCCATTCTTTTTAATATATTATTTATAAAAAATTAACGCAACCGATTAATCGATTAATTAATCGATTAAAGGCAGGCGATTAATCGGGTTAAAATTTTTAATCGACGCCCAGCCCTACTAATCACTAATCGTTATCCAAAGGCAGGTTTTTTGTTTAAATCCGACTTAAGTAGTCGGCCCCAACATTTTCGCTCCCCTTGATATATTCGACATGAAAACAATAATCTTACAGCTTCATGCTCAATCTCATCACACACCGGTTAGAGAGTTTGGCCTTATTTAAAAACTCCAGTGGTTGGTGGTCGGTTTGAACACGGAAATGTCTGCCATACAAATAGAGCGTGAACCTCCCGATAGCCCATACTAGAGCCAAGCATTCCTGCTCGATGGTGGCATAATTCCTTTCTGCCTTACTGAGCCTTCTACTCGCGTAGGCCACCGGATGTAGTACGCCATCTTTCTCTTGCAGAAGCACCGCCCCCAAACTAGTGTTCGAAGCGTCCGTATGCGGTACGAATTCCTTGCTTAGGTCGGGTGCCATAAGGATAGGTGGTTGAGACAGTAACTCCTTCAGGCGGGTGAATGCCTCTTCCTGCTCGCGGTCCCACTCTACCTCACTGCGAGCACCTTTCCGTGTCAGCTCTGTCAGAGGATAAGCTACCTCTGAATAGTTCGGAATAAATTCCCGGTAAAACCCAGTCAAGCCTAGAAATGACCTGACTTGCCGCTTGGTAGTTGGTCTGGGTGCGTCCTGTATTTTTGTCAGGAAATCTTGCTTTGGAGCTATTCGTCCTAGTCCCAGTTTGTGTCCCGGGAAGTCAACTTCCTCGAAACCAATTTCACACTTATTTGGTTTGGCCGTCATCCCGGCCTTGTGCACCCTGCTCATGATTTCTCTTAGGGTGGCAAGATGCTCTCCCCATGAGTCTGTTGCTATCAGTACATCGTCGATGTAATGATAGGTGTTGGGCACCCCTTCCAGCAACTTCCGCATCAACTTTGTGAAAGTTGCTGCTGCCGTTTTCAAACCAAACGGCATAAACTTGAACTGGTACAACCCGCTTGATGAAGAAAACGCGGTCTTCTCTTTGGACTCCTCCTCCATGGGGATTTGCCAGTACGCCTTCGACAGTTCTAGCTTAGAAAAGAACTTTTTGTGGCCTACCACCGCGAATGTAATGTCCACCCTCGGTATAGGCTCCGCATCTGATATCAGTACACTGTTGAGCCGTCTGAAATCTGTGCAAAATCTGTTCGAGCCATCTGATTTCTTAACCATTACTATTGACGCATTGTACGGTGATGTCGATCTCTCAATGACGCCCATTTGCAACATCTGGGGTATCTCTACCTCCGCCAGCCTCTGGACGTTTGATGGTAAAGGATACGGTTTGGTGTGCACCGGGGTTCCTTTAGTCAACTTGAGGTCGCACTTGATGAGGTATGTTTTCCCTGGTATATCTGAGAATATGTCCTCACAGTCTTCGAGCAAGGCTAACACTTGTCGCTTCTTTTCTGGGTCGAATCCCATATTGATGACCACATCTCGCCTATCCTGATGTTTCGTTATTGTTATGGTTGGGATCTCATCGCTTTCGTCTCCATTGGTGTCGTCACCCTCGTCAAGTTTCGCCAACCCACAGCTCATGACAGGATGGTCCTTTTCTTGCCTTTCCTCATACCTCTTCAGCATGTTCACATGAAACACCTTCTTTCCTCCGACCTCTAGCTCGTAGTCTACCTCGTTTCTTCTAGCAGTCACCTCAAAGGGCCCCTTCCACTGCATAAGCAGCTTGTTGTTGTCGCTGGGAAGGAGTATCAGCGCCCTGTTCCCTGTCTTAATTTCTCGTTTGACCCGCTTTTGGTCGTAATAGCCCTTGTATTTTTTCCTGGCATCCTCCAGGCAATGATGGGTCATCTCACACGTTTTCTCGAGTTTCTATCTTAATTCCATAACATATCCATATGAAGTCTTCGTTTCCTCATCCATCGCCTCGTTGGACCATACCTCTCTCAAGATGGTCAACGGTCCCCGTACTCTCCTTCCGTACAAAAGCTCAAATGGGGAGTATCTCAAGCTTGCCTGCGGTACTTCTCGGTAAGCAAAAAGTAGCGCGGGTAAGTAGCGGTCCCAATCTTTTGGTCTTTTCTGGCACATTCTTTTTCTGTTTGATGGTGCCATTGAACCTTTCCACAAGGACGTTACCCATGGGATGGTAAGGTGTCGTTAGCAGATGTTTCATTGACAGCAACCGGCCCACCTCCTTCATTAGCTCGGATGTAAAATTTGACCCACGATCGCTGAGCATTTCCACCGGCACGCTGTACGGTGAAAACATGTCCATCATCGCCTCTCCCACTTCAGGAGTACCGATTGTCCTTAAAGCAACCGCATCTGGATATCGAGTGGCGAAGTCAACCATAGTCAAGATGTACCTCTTCCCCGTATCAGATGTGGGAGCAATGGGACCTATGATGTCGATGGCCACTCTATGGTAGGGTGTCGCTATGGTTGGCATATTCCCCAAGGGTACTTTGCCCACTCTTCCTTTGGGTACGGTGCGTTGGCACACGTCGCAAAATCGCACATACCTTCGGACCTCACTTTGCATGCCTGGCCAGAAAAACTCCTCCGTGACCAATTCTACTGTATTGTTCATCCCCTGATGGCCTGAGATTATGCCATCGTGTGCTATGGCAACTACTGTTTTCCTGTACTTCTCCGGTAGGACCAGCTGATCAGTGCCACTTCCCGAGCTGTATATGCTACTTCTATACAGCAACTTGTTCTTTACAAAGAACTTGTATTTAGTTCTACCCGAGTGTTTGGAAATTACCTTACCGATGCTGCGGAAACACTTCTTAAGGCTATCGTCATTTTCTTGCTCTCGCAGCATCTCTTCATGCGTTAACGTCGAGAGGTGAGACCTGCGGAACTCTTAGACTGGTCTGCTGCTGTACCATTTCGCTTCTTTTCGCTGTCGTCACCGCGTTGATGACTGACACCGGCTACTCGCCGCGTGGTAACGGGCTCTGTGCCGCCGCTTGAAATTGTTCTAAAGGGCTACCCTGACTCCTTCCCGCGATTCCATCTCGCTTCGGATCCCCGCTCTCTTCAGTCAACGCCTGCGTCGTCGCGGTTTTAACCATTCGTTTCTCCTCGTCATCATTCCACCCTGGATCAGGATTGTTAGCTCCTCGGACCATCGGCACGTTCCCAAGCACTAGGTCGTACAAGGGATTGCTTACACATTTCGCTACTACACTTCCAGAGAAATACGACGTCCTCACCACAATTACCGCGTCCGGCAGATACCTCACTGCCCTGTCCAGGAGAAACACCGGACTCGATGCTCCTGTCATCGCTTCAGGAGAAACCAATTCTTTTCGGACGACGACAGTGTTGCATCCTGTGTCCCTCAAGACCGTTATCCTTTTTTCACCTAGACGTCCCTCTACTACTGGCATATTTTCTACCAGAAACTTTGGCGCTCGTCCCACCGCCGCGTTGACCACCGGGATCTTGACGCCATTCTCAAGCGTAATGTAACCTGCATTGATCTCGACCGCCGACTCGTCGCGTTGTTCCATCCACAGGCAGGAAGCCTGAAGTCGGTCGTTCGGTCCCGCACCGCAATTATTAGCTCGGTGTCCGGTTTCGCCACAATTCCAACAGTTCACCACTCTGGGCGTGGGCGGTTGGCTGAGGCAGTTCTCCGCCTTGTGGCCAGCTTTGCTGCAGAGGAAGCACCGCACGGCCTTCCTGCCCTCGCCACTCACCACTTTGCCCGTGAACGTCGTACTCGGCTTCTTTGTCAGCTCATCAGTCTTCGTTCTGCTTGCAACGATCTGAGTCTGGACTTCCAGGAATAGGTCGGCTTCGAAAGCTACCTCATCCAAAGTTTGGCTGTCTCGTTCCCCAAGAAACACTGACAAATGGTTAGAGCAGGTCAGCAGAAACTGCTCAACCAGTACTTTGTCCCGGAGAGCCTTAAACGTCCGTTCTGCGCCTGCTATTTCAATCTATCGGTCGAAATATCCCGCTAGCCGGGCGGCAAGCTGTCGTTTGGTTTCCCCCTCTTCGGCTTTTGCCTGTCGGAACCGTTCTCTATACCCCTCCTTGGTGTAAAGAAATCGCTGCATCAGTGCCATGTTTGTTCGTGAATAGTCCTGCGCGTCTTCCGGGGATAGGCGGCCAACTACCGTTAACGCTTCGCCAGTCAAGCATAAACTCAACGTGGTTGCCCATTTTTCCTGGGGCCACCCCAGACCCGTCGTTGTGCGTTCGAATCTTGTAAGATACGCATCCAAGTCATCTCTACCTTCTTTAATTGCGGAATAAATTTGTGCGGGCTGAGGTGGTGCACCGGAGCGCTTGTCGCACCTTCGCCATCACCCCGACTTCTCTCATGACCGTCTACAGCGCCTTCTTGTATTGCTAGCTTAAGCTGCAATATTTCTCGCTCCTTGTCTAACCTGGCGCATTCAGCCTCGCGCTCTTGTCTTGCCAATGCTCTATCCTCCCTCATGGCAGCTCTTTCTTCCTCCACCCACTTCTTTAGTTCGGCACCAACGTAGCCTAATTTTTTCCCGCCGCAATTAATCTCTCGGAGTCCATATCGTTTCGCTCGGCTGCACCAATCCGCGTGCGTCCCGGCCGACGTGATCAAGTTAAGGGCATCCTGGCAGGCTCGCCATATTGTCACGTTTCGCCCGGCACAGCACGCGAAATAGTGAGGCGAGACGACGATAACGAGAAGAAATATATGCATATACGTATTTAACAAAACTTATAAGAAAGAAAGAAAAAAAAAAGAAATTGGTAATAGTCAAGGTATAGCTCAAAAAGAAAAGAAAAAAAGAACCACAAGGACGAGTGTCACGTTCGGTCCCTTCCAAAATCCCGAGTCTCCGTTGTTAAGTCACTCACGACCTTTTGATCGGACGGTGCCACGATGGGTCCTGTCCTGGACGATGTCTGGTCCGTAGCGACGACCGAATCTCGGAGCGTAGCCGGTTACGGGTAGGGTCGGTTATCGGAGCGCAGCCGAAATCGTCCCCCGGGTTTTGCGGAGCTCTTCCAAACACGTCCGCCCTCGCTGTCCGTCGGGTAGTCGTCTTCCTCTTTCTTTTTCCTTCCCCTTCCTTGTCATAAAAATTGCAGACATCCTCTTCTTTCTCTTCTCCGGTTCTCACACGTGACATTTCATATTCCAAGGTTCACACCAGTGCAAAACAGCATTGATATCTGTCTGGAGCTTTAAAACATCGGAGTCGTTAGTAGATTTAGTATATATTACACATTCGTCTGCGAAACGATATATTAATGATGAGACGCAATTAGGTAGGTCATTGATGTAAATGGGAAACAGTAGAGGGCCTAATACGGATCCTTGAGGAACACCGGATGTGACGGAAGTGAGGGGAGACGTATTCTCATTAGCAGTAGCAAACTGATATCGGTTAGATAGAAAAAAGGCTAATCTGGCAACTACGTTAGGATCAATACTTAATTTGTTAAGTTTAAAAAAAAAAGCAACTGGTGAGGAACTTTATCAAAAGCCTTGCTAAAATCTAGAAAAACACAGTCAACTTGGGACTCACAATCAAGGATGGAATGAAGATCTTTAGTAAATGACAAAAGTTGTGTCTCACAAGAATGAAATCTGCGGAAACCATGTTGGCCCTTGTTATAAAAAAATTGATTGCAGGAAATTAACCAGTTGGGAGTATATTATATGCTCTAGTAATTTACGTGGTGCGCTGGGAAACGATATTGGACGTTATTTGAGGGGGGAATGCTTATCACCTCCTTTGTGCAATGGAATCCCCCTAGCTACCTTCCAGTCGTCAGGTAAAATGTCAAGTTGAAGCGACTGAGAAAATAGTTCAGAAAATATAATAGATGAACACATACTTGAGTTTTTCAAGAACTTTGAGTTAATATTAATAGGACCAGCTGAAGAAGAACGTTTTAAATTTCGTATTAGTTTAACAATACCAGTGGGGTCAATTACAATGGGGTACATAGGCATAAAATTATATTCGTGTAGTAAGCAAGATGGCGGATTCACAGAACTTGAAACTGAGTCAGCGAAAACACTGTTTAGGATCTCCGCACATACACCACGGGGGATCGCACAACCGTCAACACAGAGTGAAATAGACGACTTGTCTTTACTGTTAACAGTGTTCCAAAATTGTGTAGAACTAGTAGCTAGTAATGTCGGCAAGGTGATATTAAAGAGAGAATGTTTGGCGCTTTGGATAGCAGATTTGTACTCCACAAAAGCGTCGTAATAGGCTGACCAGCGATCCGGTTTGTTAGAAAACTAGAGGCCCTCAACAAACATTTTTTTTCTTATTGGAAAGCCGCTTTTAGTTGGACATTGAACCAGGGAGAATTCGCGTGGCACGTTACCGATCGAAGCAGAATGTATGTATCCATGAGTGATTTAACAATATTTTTAAAAAGGTTCCAATTTTCTTGAACTGATCGCTGTGAAAAAGAATCGATGTAGCCGCCCACCAAGAGAGCGAATACATTGTTAATGGCGTCAAAATCTGGTTTCTTATAATTTCCAATGAGTTTGGTTCCTTTCGATGGAGTAACTATAAGTAAATTTTAAGGTGATGTGTAACGTACAATGATCGCTGAGCTCAGGAAGATGAGACATTTGAGAAACAGCATCGGGTGAGGAAGTTAATACGTGGTCAAGCAAACTGGCAGTTGTGGCTCTAACACGTGTAGGCTTTGTGACAAGCTGAGTTAAGTTAAAATCACTGCATACATTTAAAAAAAATCCAGGCATTCAGAGGAATTGGGGGTAACAGGGACACACACACTAGACCACACAATACTAGAATGGTTAGAATCTCCCAAGAGAAAGACGGGAGAGTCAGGAAACCTGGTTAAAATCAAATTAAGAACGTCGTGTAGCTTTATGGGGGAAGGTAGCAGAATAATTCTGCGGTCTATAACAAGCACAAAAACTTTACGTTTATGGCTTGCACTGACGCATACGCAAAGAAACTCAAGATTTGTTGAAATTTTTACACAAAAAGATGTTATATTCTCAAATACAGCAATTAACATACCTCCACCAGATCTGAATTCGCTATCCTTGCGTTACACATTGAAACGCTTACCACAAGAGGAAATGTCGCTGTAACGTATTTTAGCGGAGAGCCACGATTGTGGGAGAATAACTAAATCAGCTGATGATGATTCTAAAACGGCATTAGGTGCGTCACGGTTTCTTATGACACTCTGTATATTTGCAAAAATAATCGAAGTTTGTTCAACAGGCGGACGATGGCTGTTATTGCTATTAATCTGCTATGACGATGTTTGTGCAAGGCTAGAAGATGACTCATTAGCCGAAGCGCTCGCTACGGCCTCCTGATGACCCCCAAGTTGAACGCCGGAGTCAGTTTACAAAAATAAAAAAAGACATTTTTTGTCGACATAAAGCTTGTTATAACGCAAGGCAAATGCAACATTGGGATACGTACCCTTCGCGAATTCAATTAGCTTACGTCGTGCGTGACGGGTTGCCGGCGAAAAGTCTTCGTTTACGAAAACACTGCTACTTTTAAGTAATAATTTTGAATTCAAAATACTATCACGAGCCTTTAGGTTTGCAAATTTTACAATTAGCGGACGACAACAGCTAGCAGAGAAGGCACCTATTCGGTGCGCCCGAGCAATACATTCCACGTCAACCTGCAAGTTCATGGCTCGAGACAATGCCGTTCTTATCTTCTCCTCCCATTGAGCCCATGTTCACCATAGGTTCAAGCGAAGCCAATGCATTACCAATTAACGTGTTGTCTCGGGAGCTTTGACTTCAGGAGGGCATAGAAGGCTCGCTTAAAGCGTGGCGCTTGCTCCCTTGAAGCTTCTCCTTTGCCCGCACTCAGTGTGAAACAGACGAGAAATCACACGTGACACTGCGGTGCTTTCCCGCCGTTGTCTGTATTGGGCTAAATAAAATAATTAAACTTACAAGGATGTTAATCGCATAGTAAAAGTTTATTGTGGAAGTTGTCTGACGTTTTTTTTTTGTATTTTTTGCGTCGTTTCCAAGAGTGCTTTTCCTAAATGTGTGTAAGCGATGCAAGGGGTTCGGCTCTTTATTCATTCATTCAATGTTATACACGCTTTGAACTTCAATAATAATGTAATTGAGAGTGGACAATGCGACACCTACCATACTTGCGCTTCATGTTTCATTTTTACACTAAATATAAGGCAGGTCTTTTAAAAAAAATTCAATGAAGTTACAAATGACTCTCAGTTTTGAAGCTAATTTTCGTTTTTTCTTAATTACCCGGGTTCTGGTGCGAGTTTTCTGGTACGTGCTGTAGAATTCACGCTGTATTGGTAAATGACGCTATAAGTATTGCTGTGTTCATACAAACTTTGCCAACACCAGAGAAAGCCTATTTGCTAGGTTGTAAGATTGGACTAAATGATTGCTGATATGGAAGTTCTTGATAAATGTGAATGACAGACAAATGCCTCTTTTAAGTCGTATCCCCTCAATATTTTCAGAGGTGTCCGGTGTGCAAGGTAAGTTGAAGCGGTGCGGTTGAAATTTAATTTGCTACAGGCGAGTTACATATTTCAACGTCGCTACAGGAATACCATTGCTGTCAGGTCAATTCTGTCTCTTAATTTGTTGAGCGACTTGTATACGTTTTTTTTTATTCACACTACAGCGCACAATTGCAAACAACACTCACTCCTTACACACGAAAAATAAAGCAATATTCAAACAAACCGCGCTGACTGACAACTCTTTTTTATATATAGTTTGTCTTCTTCTACCACTTCCACTATTGAATTTCCCGAATCACGCGCACTGATCTCCTAGGCGCCTAAACTTTTTTTCTCTTTTTCTGTCAGGTTTAAGGATGGTGTACTGATGCTGTTTTTATAAATCCAAGCCATGTGTTCAGCTTCTATAATTTCTCTAGTTAATTGATTGCTATTCCTACCTAAAATTGTTAAGGAGGCAGGTGAACCTCCCACCCACAATCATGGCAGTGTATGCCTAGATGGCCAGAGTTAGCTCTGGTGCTGTTGCCTTTGTGTTCACGGAGCCTATCATCAAGGCATCGTCCGGTCTGCCCTATGTACATTTTTTCGCACGAAAGGGGAAATGAGTACACCACTTCCTCGGCGCACTCAACGAAGCTGTTCTGATGTTTTTTGGTACAGCTTACTGTTCGGTGGGAATTAGGTGAGTTGACTTGTGTGCACAAGTTGGCAAGCTTATTGGGAACAGAGAAGACGACGTTGGTGTTGAACTTGTTAGCGATTTTCTTGATGCCATGGGAGAACCTGTGGAAGTAGGGAAGAACGACAGGTCTCGTGGTTCTATCTCTGGCTCTTGGTGTGACAGATGTTTCCCTATTTTTTGTTTTCAGGACGCTCTCTGCAATCGAAGTTAACAACAAGATGGGATATCCGGCGGATGTTGATCTTGAAATTTGCGCATCAAAGCTTACTGAAATAGAGCGCTCGCAGGATTTTTGAAGAGAGTTGTTTAGACGTAAGTTTACGATTCCTCTTTTTAACAGCTTAAAATGTGCCGAATTGAACGGAAGAATTGGTTTTTTACCCCTTGGCTCATATTTTCAGCATATATGAGTGTCATGGTATAATAAAACCCGACACACAGGAACACAGAAGGGGACGAACACAACACACCGTTGTGTTGTGTTCGTCCACTTCTGTGTTCCTGTGTCTGGGGTTTTATTATACCATGAATTATCACCAGTTCGCTTGTTTTTTTAAGTATTATTGCATATATGAGTGTGTTGGAAATTGAGCCTGAGATCTAGGAATCGGATAGATCTTTCTTCCGGAAACTCATGAGCAATTCCCAATGGTTTCAGGCAGTTTGTAAAGTGGATAGAACGCCGGCTACAGTGGTTGGAAAATTGCTATTCTCGGCGTCGAGAATGATCAAATAATCTTCCACGTATCGAAATACTCTAGCAACTCTGGGAGACTCAAGGCAATTGTTCAATAGTCTGTCTTGGTGGGCGAGGTAGAGATCACTTAGCACTGGAGCTATGCACGACCCAATGCAAACACATTTCTTCTGTAGATAAGTTTTTTTCTTTAGAGGTAATAAAGGTCGAGTGTAAATAAACCGAGAAGACATGTAGAAAATTGTCTTCGTAAATACCCGCGGAATTTTGGAACGCTATGCCTCCAAAAGAATCAATACTCTCTTCTACACATTGCAAAAGGCCGTCCTGGGGCAGTTCGTAGTATAGGTCTTTTATGTCGATGGAAAACGCTTCTAGGTGATTATAACTCTGCTGTGCCAGGAATTGGATGACCTCGTTGGAACTCCTAATTAAGAAAGGGTCGTTAATTGTAAGAAGATCTAGTTTTCTTCGAGAAAAAGGGCGAGTGATTTATGCCATGTTCCTTTTTCGGATACAATAGTCTGAAGGGGTAACCAGGTTTATGGGTTTTGGCACTGAAAAATACATTGAGGCTTAGTAGCTTGTTACGATCGGTGTGGGTGCAAAGATTTTTCAGTTCATACGACTGGCACAATTGCCTAGCATATTTTTGGCCTTACTTAATGATAGGCTCCGTGAACACAAAAACAACAGCACTAGAGCTAACTCTGGCCATCTAGGCATACACTGCCGCGATTGCGGTTGTGAGGTTCACCTGCCTTCTTGTACAATTTTAGGTAGGAACAGCAACCAATTAACTAGAGAAATTATAGAAGCTGAACACATCGCCAGGAATTACAAAAACTGCATCAGTACACCATCTTTCAACCTGACAGAAAAGAAAATTAGGCGTCTAGGAGATCGGTGCACGTGATTCGGGAAATTCGGTAGTGCAAGAGGTAGAAGAAGACAAAGTATATATAAAAACGAGTTGTCAGTTAGCGCGGTTTGTTTGAATTTTGCTTTATTTTTCGTGTGTAAGGAGTGAGTGTTGTTTGCAATGGTGCGCTGTAATGTGTGTAAATATGAGCAACCAACTCGCCCAAGCTGCTACGTTAACAAGTTGTACACGCTGTGCTTTCTAATAAGCTGATTACTTTTATGTTAATTATTAAACTGAATCTACCCGCATATGTGCGTAAACAAAAAAACAAAACAAAATTATAAGGCAAATTGCTAGGCAATTGCGTTGCATACGTGAAACGCTCAAGTGTTTCTTGTTGCATTCGTGGTACGTGAAGCCATACTCTCACGGGGCTTTGCATCAAATAGTTTTCAATCGTGGTGTGTGAATACCTAATCGTTCTTCTTTGAGTTTCACGTATGGGTGACAGAATATGCTACTCGAATTTGTCTAGTGAGAGCAGCGTGTGTTCTGATAAGGGCGATCATGATGATGTCATGCCTATTTTTTTTGTTTTCAATCATATTTTTATATGGGGTAGTGAAACTTGCCCACACAATGAGACAGACGTTGCTTTTGCAAGATACTTTCTTCTAGTCGTGAAAAAATTCTAATTCGAGAGAAGGTTGAAAAAACCATTTTCCCAACTGAGCGATGACGCAAATTTGAGGGCTGGTGGAATAAAAAATTGAACTTTGTGCAGAGTCAAAATTTTTACGCTTAATGCACGCATATTTTACTGCCAGATGCATTTAAAGTTAACTTATGTGAGCATATATTTAAAGCAAAATCAAATGCCAAACCTGTCCTCGGGAGGAAATCTTACATAATGAGGCCATTTTTCAGCGAATTTTTAAGTCACTTTAAATTTTTGTTTTAAAGCTGAACCTCTTTGTATCCAGTTTCTTTTTCCTTTGTGAACTCTTAACAAATTAATTAGCGTTCTTCTGTTGAAAGTGCTTTCTGCATTGCGCCAGGAAATTCGGTCGAAAAAGAAAAAGTCAAAAGTTTGCAATGTTTGTGTTTAAGATAAAAAATAATCATTCTCGATTTTTTTTTTAAATTTTACCCGATGGTCCCTTGATGACCGGTAATTATAAATCTGCCAAGGCGTGTTGCATTATTTTGTTTTAAAACAAGAAAATAAATGCGTAACTAACTCGTGGTCGCATCAATTAACGCTGCGACGTTTCTTTCTTAACGACTAGTGGTACACGAGCGACGCATGCCACAGTAACCGTACTTGGTCATATTAATGCCGAGGCGCCACAAAGCACTCTAAAAATAGCAGGTGAACTTGGTTTCATCGCTGATGTGGCTAATATCTCCAATGAAAACTGAACGTTGCGGCGCGTCTGATCCATATTGTGGTGTTATACTTGGCTGGTTAGATGTTCATCGTGCTACCATATCAAGTTAGTACTTTACTATTAGTACCTGGTTGACAAAATAAATTTTTGTTCATATTTCTGGGCACCGCTCGAAAGCTTGCTGACAAAATAGTTTGATTCATTTCTCTAGACATCGCTTGGAACGAGCGACATTGCGGAAGCTTCTGCCCGGCCGATGGCGGGCGTGTCTAGGGCGGAACGATACCTGCTTATATCTCGAAAATGATTGCGAATGAGTGAAGCTCAATGTTGAGCTGGAGGGGATTCAGGTAGCGTACGCGGTTCAGTGTCAGAGGCAACAGCCAAGGATGCGCTCAGAAGCTACTCAAGTCGCTCCAACAGGATCTCTTGCGACGGCTCACCCGCATTCAGAAAAGTCGTGATCTGTGACTGGGTCAAGGGAGCCAAGAGAGTCATAAATCTGGGAAATATTTTTATGAAATTCCATAGGGCCATAGAGTTCAAAACGCTGCAGATGTTTATTCCCAATTAGAGCGCTCTTGGTGTGAACCAACCAGCACTACTACCAAATTCCATACAACGTCGCACGCGCAAAGGTTTGTGGTTCACTATACACAGGAAAGAAAGAAAGAACTACTGATCAGTCGACGGGCCTACACAGCGGTGAGATCATGCCAATAAAGAGACCGTAACAGAAGTTTTAAAACAACGGGAGTTTAAATAAAACGATGATTTAGATAGAAACGGAAATAATATAATGGGGTTGACAAGTACCGGAACGTGACAATAAATAGTCTTAGCTAAAATGCAAAAATACCTATCTAAGACACAGAAGACAAACAATTACTATACACTTGAAAGCTGAACTCCGAAAATCCTGAATTGCTACCAACAAGATTGCAGTACTGTGGAGCTAGCGGGTGGAGGGAGTGTCCAATCTGTCACTGTCCGGGAGTTAGGACCTCTTCGGTTGCATTGACAAGGGGGTGGTACCGGTGGATCCCACGGTGGGCTAGTGGACAGCTCGATGAGGTCAGCCACACACTCACACACCCACACGCTTCTTGCGGAGGCTTTCCCAGCACGGACGTGGACTTCCACTGTCGCTTTTCCCGAACTCAATGCGCTTTTTCGCAGATCGAATATAACGTAGTTCCAAGTCCAGAGCAGACTTCGTGTTCACACAGGTCGCATTTCTTGAGAGACGAACAGAGAGTGGTTGGAAGCGCGACGCGATATATCGAATCAGGTGCACGAAGGCCATCGAACCGTTTGTCCCGGGGGTCTTATTTATATTGAAGGGCATGGAGTTTGGAAACTGTGATGTACGCCTCGGTCGGTCTTCAGGTAATTCAACGAGAGGAGGCAAGTACAAGAAATTCCCCTGATCTGATTTCTCATATTTCTACATGCAAAGTGAATGATCCCGACTTGTTCGTAACGCGTTACAAATAATGGATTACTTGTAATTCATTACATTTTACAGTAGTTTTGTAACACTTTAATGACTTTAAGGAGTAACGATCCTTGTAATTCAATTACTTTTTGCTGTAATTGATTACCAAATTACCCATTAAAATTGTTCTCTTTTTTTGTGGGGGAGGGGGGGGGGCTTAGATGTGCCGGAGTCACTCAACTCTGGGCAACGGTAATTTTTTTTTCGGAACCACTAAGCACGGGATTTTGAGGATTACTAGGCCGCTTCACTACGCTTCGTTTCCTGGGCGCATTTTTTTTGTACACCGGAGGTTTTGCTTGGGTATCAAAAATGATTTTATCCAGCCTTTTGTGAGTAATGTATTTTAACAGCGCTCTTTTTATTTTATTCAATTTTACAAGAAGGATTGGGTGTGTTGACTCACTCACTCAGCTCTTAGCGAAAATGGTCAAGGCTCCATTTATTTTCTTTTTTGGAACAACTGAGCGCAGGACCCCAAGGATTATGCTACCGTAATCCAAAAAGTTGAATGAAAAGTAACGTGGGAAGTAATCGATTATTTCAGAGTAATTTCTCGATTACTTTCTTGAGGCTGTAATTGTAATTGTAATCGATTTTTTTTACAGTAATGTAATTGTAATTGTAATTGGTTACTTTTTTGCAGTGACGTGTAAAAGTCTGCAAGTGACTGGATTCCAGGCACCCCCTCGGCGTCCCTCCACTCTAGTTTTTTTTTTTCGCTCTCAAAATGCCTCAAGCTCTCCATCCGTAGGCGTGGTGTTTTGAAAGCCCCCTGCCCCGTCGCATTCATTGTTGTCGTGGCCTGTTGTTGAAAAGATACACTTCGTCGTCTGGAGCTCACTGCACTGCAACTAGAGAAGTTGGTACGGGTTATTAAAATGGGCGGCCGCTCCATCGCTAACGTGAGTGAGGCGAGAGTAGATCGTTGCCCTCGAGGTGTGCCTTAATTTTTGACATGGCCAAGCTGCGCCGAGTCATGAGTAAGATCGTAGGAAATAGCGGCATAGCTCCGCGTCGACTTCCTTGACATTAAAACGCACGTAAATATGTTGATTTGTTTCTTTTGCGAATGGTACGCCTGTACCTCGTCTGGAAGCACCACGGTCTAATTTTCGGGAGAGTCAGTGAAAAACAATAGCACCCCTTCACAAGACTGCTTCTCGTCATGTATTGCCATTGCTTGCACGCGTCGTAGGTATTTGTGAGGAAACCACTTAAATAACAGTTTTTGTTTAAGCTCCTCGATAAACGCTACGGCCGTCAGCGCCTTCTTAATTAACTCTCCCAATTCCCATGTGGCGAAGCCTACCTCCTCATCATGTCCAATATCGAAGTTTTCGAATGTCGATTCTTCCGCTCTTGGGCACTGGTCGCACTTGCCGAGGAAGCAGAGGGAAGTGGGCTGCGGACATACACAGATAGCCTGCACATCTTTTGCAGAAAGTGAATCCCCTGTCGTATTTTTCGACCCCACAAGACATAAATTTGACTTGGCACAGTAGAGATGTACGAGCCGCGCTCCAAGAAGGGCATTCTCCCATACCAGCCCATTCTAAGGTAGTCAAACGAGGGATTGCTTCAATGTGTCTTGAGGCATCGATTAAAAAATCATGTGAGCGCACTGCGCAAGCAAGCTTCAAAAAACAGGCAGCGCGCCTGCAGAAGGCTGGTTTCCCTCCAAGCGTTCTGATGGAGGTGGCGGAAAGCCTGATCAACAAGATGAAAGACATACAAAGGCAACCTCGGGAAAAACAAGTTAGACCAGTTGTCATTCCGTACATGCATTGCATTACCCACAACCTTAAAAAGGTAGCTGACCGTTACGACGTACCAGTAGTTTTCTCGGCACCTAATAATCTTTCAAGACTGTGCTGCAAAATGAATTTTTCTGCTGACGCTGCAGACAGATGCAAAACTAAAGACCGCAAGAAATACACAGATTGTACAGCGGGAGTTGTTGACCGAATTCCAATGTCATGCGGGTCAGTATACATCGGTCACACTGGCCGATGCTTCAATGATCGCGCACGTGAACATGACGCGGCCACACGGGCAACCCCATCTGGACATCTGGCAACACACTGCAGCCACTGCCCTTGCGAGACGACGGAGCACCTGGTGCTGCAGTGCCGCCACATTGTACCGGTCCCTAGTACGACGGTGCTACCAGTAGATCTGGGTTTTCGAATCGGTACAGAACGGGAAGAGGAAGAACAAAAGAACGTTCGGTTGGCAGTAGACGTGACGAAAAGGCGGCTGGAAGTCTGGTGGAGGAAGACACATCGGCGGAGGGAGTGCAACCGACCAGCGGAACACCAAGTGGAAGCGGAAGTCGCAGGAGGCGCGACTGACTAGGCTAGATCCAGTATCCGTTACTGTTGATCACCCGACACAAAGGGGAGAGCCGCAGACTCCAATCCAATCCCCGTCATTTAAAGACACATTTCTGGCCAGATACCCAAATAAGGTATCCAGGGAGCTCCACGAGGCCTTTGAGAACAAAGCAAAGAGCAAGATGTGCACAAGTGACACGTCGATTACCTTATCAACAAGAGAATTTGATTTTCTGGAAAGGGGTTTACACCGTGCTTAGTCGTGACAAAAGGTTTTTTTCACGGCTATATAAGGGATTCCTTTTTTTCAATAAATGTTAGTTGCGAGTGCGCCAGTGTTTACGTCTCTCCTTTTCCTTGTTTTTTCGGCGCCTATTTTCCGTCAGGGTTGGGTCAAGATATTCCAAAATGTATTCGCAAATGCAAATACTGAGATGCATGTAGACAGCTACAATAGGGTTACTGGAATACATCTGTACAAATTATTGCTATAGATGTCAAAAAGTCATATTAAATATGTTATATACAAATACAAAAATGCGATATAATTACTTGAAGAAAGGAAACGAAAGGTACAAGGGACAAATACATATCCAAACACAACTAGGTGGATGGTGTTCCATTAAAAAAAAAAAGTCAGCCTGGTACTGGTATCGAAAGAGGGACCTCTCCATTTACAGGGGAGCGCTCTACGAACTCAGCTAACTAAGGGTTTGACATCTGTAGAGAAAACTGGTTTTACCAGCCGTCACCAGTCTAACTAAAGAAGGTTGAACGGCCTGCATTTTAAGTTTATGATGATTATGTAATTAAAGCAATAATATAAGCGAGCTGGATAAGAATAAAGAGAATAATTCTTGCACCTTTACATGAATTGCGTGTCACGATCGCCTTAGAATGCAGGCCGTTCAGCCTTATTGGTGTTACACTGGTGGGGTGTTAAAACCAGTTTGCTCTACTGACATCAAAATCCTTGTTAGCTCAATTGGCCAAGCGGTCCACTGGAAATGGAGGGGTCCCTGCTTCGGTGCCAGTGCCAAGCTGGTTTTTTCAGTCGCGCACAAGTCACATAGCTGTGTTTGTTCTTTGTCCCCTTTCCTCCCCTCCTCCGGGGATTATTATCGCTATTCTTGTCCAGCTCGCTTGCACCTTCACATTCATTGCATTATGAACGGAAATACGTTTTGCCCGGGGCAAACAAAAATGCAACATATATTTATTAAAGAAAAGCTATTTCAGATGTGCACTCTCCTATAATCAACAATTAGTTGCTATTCCCAAAACCGCAACAAATTGCCATGCTGCTACAGATTTTGAAAGGGCAGTTATACAAAAACAAAAATAAACACGACTGCGCTCTTACACTCAATTACATTTGAGAATGTGTGACTTTCAAAATAGCTTGTCATCCCGCCTATACCGATTTGGGCAAATCGTCATGTTAGCGAAAGAGTTTAAGCTTTCTGACAAACACAGGTTCCTATTAAAAATAGAAAAGACCGTCCTCACACTTGGAATGTTTAGAAGAGTGCAAATGCAACTTTTGATCAGGTATATAAAAATGTTTGGCAGTGTGTGGGTTTAGTCGACGTTGTCTAGGCTTTGAATGCGTGAAGCAAGTCCTCCAGTGAAGAAAAAACAAACTCCCAATACATCATAGTGACCGTGAGATGTAGAAAAAATTGTGAGGGTGCAGGCGAGCTGATGTTAACCATGTTGATTTAACCTGAGACTGGGGTTTGAGACGTCGTCCTGTCTATTTTCTGTCCCTTCTACGTTTTGATGTTTCCTCTCTACCCCAGTCTCAGGTTAATTCAACATGGTGAGATGTAGATTGAAATTGAACGTGGACATTTTCGGCGCCTAAAAACTTTTTAGCATAGAATTGACATTTGCTTTCAACATAGATCTGTGGGAACTGAGCGGGTCTTCATTATTTTAGACTGTTCGTTCAGAATTGAGCGCGGTTTGTAAGGCAGTTTTCACCCCAATGGACAAGCCTCCTCTGGTTTGATCCAGACGCCTTTTTCTCTAGTCATTTCAAGACGCCGACTCGGAATGAACTGGTGCTTATATAAAATACTTTGAAGAATATATGTTTTTTTTATGATCAACAAACAAATGGGCACAGGGAGTACAATTTACGCTTGTGAAGCTCGTGCCCTTAGTTCCTTGAATGTCTTAAACCTACAGAAGATTCGACCAACTGATGCACACCGGGAGATATTTGTTTTCTTTGCCAAACAGTGAAAAAAGCCGTTTGTATGAGAAATTTCTCGTTTCCAATAAACGCATTTGATTCATACACTATATGTAAGAACAAATAGAACCATATAAAAACCACATAATAACTATATAATAACTATATAAGATATATAAGAACATATAAGAAGCATATAAGAAACTCAGAAGAAACTTCTCACAAGTCTCTTATATAGTACTTACATGTTTTTATATATGTTCACATATGATTTTTATATAGTTCATATATGTAACAATTGTGCGGTTGACTGGTGAGGAACAGAAGTGATATGCAGAGAATCTAATGACATGAAACGTGTAGTGAAAGAAGGGATTAGAATAAATAAGTCGGGCAATCGCTTCAGTCAAGCTTCACTGCAGCCAGGAAACCAGTCCAAAACGTTTCCCAAAATGTGAATGTAGTATTTTTCTTCCCGCTGTACTTTTTTCGTTTTTTTTTTGTGTGTGTTTTGTTCAGAATGTTTTTCTGTATTTTTCAAGGGGTATGTATGAAGCATGCTGTTCTGTCTTACGTTATGGACGTATGCTGACGCTCTTTTGTGTTTTGTTAAGAACGTCCTTACACAGTAGAATGGTGAGCTTTTGGCGTATAAAGATTCCTCTTTGTAGTTGCACCGGAAAAGAAGAAGCGCATCGGTCCGCGTTGGCGGTGACTTTGGGAGGTGGTTATAAAATCTGAACGGAATAAAATTTGTTAGTTGAGTTTCAGACGTTTGTCTGTCCCCTTATTTCTGGCTTCTTACACTTTTTCTTTAAAAGCTTCTTCCAAGTCTCAGAAATTTAACATCATTATCAACATACACCACCTCGCCTGCACCTTGACAGTTTTTTTCGTTTTACTTGAAGATTGCATGGAATTTTTTTCTCCTGCATTTGGATGTGTTGATAAAAATCGGTAAAGAAAAAGAAGCCGTAAATATTGTTTACATAGATTTGGACGTCAACTCGGCAAACCGATTAAGAATTTATTATCCAGCGTATCAGCCACACTGCACTTCTTGAGGTGAACGCGATAAAAAAAAGATTAAAATGCCTGCCTTCTTTATTTTTACGTTCTCAAGGCCAGTAGAAGTATTGACTTCAAACTTGAGAAGTCCAGTCCTCTTTTGTAAATGCGAACTTAAAAAGTGTTAAAAGCATCGGGTGTGATTCAAGAAACCGATGACATGTTCTTTATTTTCTTTTCTTCCAATAAAGAGCGATGTGATATCAGTGTTTTTGCTGTGAGCGACAGCAGGACAACGTTACATTGTAGTGCTATTGTTCACTGCCGTCTCTAGGCTTGCTATAAAAAGACGTGACGAAATAAATCCGTTTGTTTCCCGGACTTACGAGGGCGACATTTTATTTATATGCTATTGCACGCCATGCACTGAGGTGAATGCGACAAGGCTCACATCAAGAATAAAATTAGTAGACAAAGAATGCCGACCAACGCAAATTACTAATATATTCGGCAGTTTTTTTGTTGTTATTTTTTTATATTCTACATATATTTAAAGGATGTTGATATCAGCTCTGAATTGTCTCATTACAATTTCTGTCTTGTATCTAAACGTCTGTAACTTTTTGTACAATTAAGTTTCTGTAGCAACCGGCTGTTCGAACGAAGGAGAAAGAGGTGGACACGGAAGAACGAGCTCATAAGCCGAGCTCAGAACACCGGCAGCTCCCGACCGAACTCGACGTGTATATGGACTGTAAACAAAAATAGGCAGGGAACTTCGTCCCTACAATTGGTGACCCGGAGAAGGACCGCAAGCAACCTCAGCTATTGCGACCGATGAGGCAACATCGATGGACATCTCCGTCGTCCGGACGTTCCGGCTTCCCCAATTCTGGACAGCGGACTCACAACTTTGGTTCGCGCAAGTGGAGAGCCAATTTACTACCAGCCACATCACCTCACAAGCAGCAAAAATTTCACCATCTGGTAGCGGCGTTGCCTCCCGATATTGCCGTTTATATTCGAGACATCATCCTCAAACCACCAACAACTAATCCGTACAACACGTCAAATGCGGAGCTCATCAAACGCACCTCGGCATCCGAGCATCGACGGCTCCAGCAGCTACAAACCTCTGAAGAGCTGGGCGATCGCACACCACCCCAGCTATTGCGACGTCTTCAACAACTTCGTGGAGAGCGTGCAGCGACGTTCGACCCTGCCGGGTTGCGGGAGCTAGTTTTGCAAAGACTCCCTAACAACGTAAGAATGGTTCTTACTTACGTATTAACACTCGCATTAGTTTAGCTTGCCCAGCTGGCTGACATCGTGATGAAAGTCGCTGCACCGAAAGTTGCTCCTATTGCGGCCATGCAATCACATCCTCTTGGTGCGTCGGCAAACATTCCTGCTGCTGAGGCGATGGAGGATTCTTTTCGCGCGGATATCCAACAAGGGATCAAGGCACTCACCGTCCAAGTAGCCGCGCTGGCTTCGGATTCACGACCGGAACATCGCCAACGAACCACGTTCCGCCCCCGGTACAGTTGGCCCTCCGAAGCCCGCGCAGTATCAACGCATTCAGATCTTTGTTAATACCATCGGACCTTCGGCGACCAAGCCAGAAACTGCGTGGGACCATGCTCTGCTTCGGGAAATGACTCCACCCACCTCTAGAGGCGGCGAGTGGTGGCGGTACTCAGCTCAGCCGCCTGCTCTTAATAACAGGTCGCGGCTCCGGTTTGCGATTCTTGGTGGACACCGGTGCGAAATGAGCGTACTACCGGTTTCTGCCGTTGAAACCAAAGGAAAGAGACACGTGCCACTCTACAAGCAGCCAATAAGACTGCAATCGCTACTTAGGGTGGGCGTGCTTTGTCGCTCAATATCGGATTGCGTCGAGTATTCCCCTGATTTTTTTCTCGTCGCGGACGTGCCTTATTTTATTATTGGCGCAGAATATGTACGACATTTAACATACTGTTTGATATGCAACTTAAACGCCTCGTAGATGCAACTACAAATCTTGTCACACACCTCGCATGCAAGCCTGCGCGACCTCCAGACAGGCCTAACTGCTCCAGTACCAATTTGCTGCAAGAAAGTTTGCTAAACGAGCTCGTGTCTAACACCCGCCGTACAAACTTTGAGCGTCCAGCGAAGCACGATGTTGCCCACCACATCGTGACTACTCAGCCATCTACTCATGCTTGACCACGTCGCCTTTCACCAGACCGTTTGAAGATCACACGAGATGAATTTGATCCCATGCTAGAGCTTGGCATCACACAACCATCATCAAGTTCGTGGGCGTCTCCACTGTACACGGTTCCTAAGAAGACCCCTGGTGACTGGAGACCGTGCGGTGACTACCGTGCCCTGAACAACGCCACAGTCCCTGACAGGTACCCGCTGTTATACATCGCAGGTTTCACGACATCCCTCTATGGTTCGAAGGTTTTCTCTAAAATAGATCTAGTAAAGGCGTACCACCAGACCCAAGTTAAGCCGCGTGATGTCTCCAAGACGGCCATCATCACACCTTTCGGTTTATTTTAATATCTTCGAATGCCTTTCGGGTTACGAAATGCAGCTCAAAACATTTCAGCGCTTCGTGGACCACGTTATTCGACGACTTTCCTTTTTTTAGGCGTATGTTGAAGACCTGTTAATCTACAGTCATGACGACGAACAACACATTCAGCACCTTAGACTGCTTTTTCAGCGCCTTGAAGAACATGGCCTCATAATCAACAAGCACAAATGCGAGTTTGTAGTCACGACGTTGAGTTCTGTAGGCCATTTAGTGAATCACCACAGGGGTCCGCCCACTTCCCAAAAAAGTCGCAGCAATTGATGTTTTTCACCAACCAGCAACCATTCATAAACTCAGAGAGTTCCTTGGTCTCATAAATACCTATCGGCGTTTTATTCCCAACTGCGCTTCAACGCTCCTGCCTCTCACTGATATGCTCAAAGGCGAACACAAGGACTTCACACTTTGAAATTAAAGCGACTCGGTTTTCCAAGCTTTCAGCCGCATAGAGGGGCATCCACTGACACTTATACTCTAATACTTCCGCAAGAATTGTTTGCAATAACAAGTCACAGAGACATCCTGACCGGCCAAAGTGCAACGTCACTTGGGCACCCCTACAGCCACAACTCGGCGTTTTCCAACGACCTGCTTGTGTGAGGGGGAGTACCTGCAGAAACCGGATATTCGGACGAAGGAAAAAGAGCTGGGCAAGGGAGAACAAGCTCAAAGGCCGAGCTCAAAACAAAGGCAGCTCCCGACCGAACTCGACGTGTATATAAACTGTAAACAAAAATAGGCAGAGAACTTTGTTCCCCTCAGCTGTTTCATACCTAGCTGCTTGGAGGCCTAATTTTGCATATTTTACCCTTCAAATAAGCGTTAGTAACAATTGAAATGCAAAATGTTAATAAATCGTACATTTCTTTTCAGACACAGGTACAGAAAGTGGGGTTGACCTCGTGAGTGGGGCTGAAGCAGGTAATCAAGAAGGATGTAATTATCATTTATTTACTTAAGAGAGTTTATAATGACCTGTTCCGTTCTTGAAGTTACAAATTCCGCTGGTAAATATCTAATCATTTGAGAAATTATAAACATTAACATGATACACATATAGGAAAGACAGAAGAAATAGGATTACCTCTGTAGTTTTCAAAGTTTACCACAACTTAGAAACTAACTCGTTAACTGCGTCTGTTAACCATAATGTCCAAAACGGTACAATAAAAGAAGTGGGGTTTGTACAGTGTGTTCTTAGTACGTGGCTTACCATGAAAAGTCGTGTGTGAATTCTACAATACAAACAAACATGTACTTAAGGCATATGTAAACCACATATTCCTTTCCGTTGACGTCCTGAAATAAAACAAAGTGAGCACCTTCTTAAAGGCGCTCTCTTTGTACGCATTTGAGAACGAAAAAGCGTGAGCCAATGAAAGGGTCGCGCGGCTCACCTTCCGCCTCCAGCTTTCCCTTAGGTTTAATCGGACGCCAAATTCTACATCATCGATATGTACTCGTCACTGTAACTGTCGGTTCTCAAATAATAAGGAACATTTTTTAACAGTTCAGGTACACTTGTATGCAAAATAGAGTGAAGTCTTCAAGTTTCATAGACAATTGAAGTCTGATGGGCGGTCTGCGACTGCCTAAGTGTGAAGGAAATCTATATTAAATATTAGGTAGAAGAATTTAAAAATATTTTGATTCGTTTTCTATATAAATAGTTTTCATGCGAACTGTCACAGAATTCGACTATTTTTTTTTTTTAAATCTTTTGTTGAAGTTTTCGAGAGGGAGCGCATGCGGTCGTCAGACGGTCCCTTGCCCCGCGCGTTGAGCGGGAGAGTTCGGGCCTCGCCCGCTTTCTGTTTCATGGCCCCTTAACCCCCCTCCCCCCCCCCCCCCCCCCCCCCCCCCCCCCCCCCTCGCCCCGAAGACGTTTCTCGCGGGGTTGGTAGTTGGAGGCGATGGGCCGACTTGCTTCCCGGAATGTCGGGAATAGCTTCCAGATGTCCGAGTGGGGGTGCGCTTTATGGTTCGCTGGGGTAGGCTCACTGCGGGGCTTGCCAGTGTAACGTGTGTTTTTTTTTATATGTATTTTTGTTGTTGCCACTGCAGAGAAATAATTATTTTTTGGGGGGGCAAGGGAGAGTGGTGTCTGCCGCTGGAACTTGGGAAAGTGCGGACCTCGGCTTGATTACGAACCGAGTTGGCCGAGTCAAGTTAGTCTATGCGAAGACTGGACCGGTGGGTGGACGCGACGCGAAAGTTGGGAGCGACAGCGGGTGCGGCGGAAGGGGGAACGCGGGAAGAGCTCGGAGCGGCTCTGCAGGCCCCCCAAGTGTGTGTGCTGGTGGGTGAGTGTGGTGCCGAGGAGCATCTCACGGAACATCCAAGCACGCACAGACTTCCCCGTTTCGTTTAGCGCCGCAACGGGCCCGCGTCACCCACACCACCCTCCGAACCCGGGTTCGCTTACTCAATTTAGTAGAATCGTATAGCATTTAGAGTGATTATTGTGTTATTCATTTTTTGTTCGTTTGCTCTTGTGTACTGTCCAGTGTGGACAATGCCTTTAAACCGCTGCTTTGACGGTTATTTTTTTTTTTTTGTTTTGTGAGTAGCGCATGCGCGATAAGAAAAGCGGTGTGATTTTTTTTTTACTTGAATTTTAATATGTGTAAAAGTCCCGCGCGTGAGAAGGGCAGAGTTAGCGTGTGATTATTATTTTGTTTGCGTTTGGTGTATGCGTTGAGTCTTGAACGGGATTCAAGTAAATCCTACGTTATTTTTAACGCTACGTCTCCGTCTCGTTCCTCGCCCCTCACAGCGAGTCCGTCCACCAGGGCGTGAACCTATCGTCCGGTCAGCGGTCCTAGCAAAATTATAAATTTTGTTTGCATGGGGATC
This sequence comes from Ixodes scapularis, assembly GCF_016920785.2. Lineage (NCBI taxonomy): Eukaryota > Metazoa > Arthropoda > Arachnida > Ixodida > Ixodidae > Ixodes > Ixodes scapularis. The sequence continues at coordinate 160,669,878 of NW_024609868.1, read as the reverse complement.
ATTTGGATCTTGCTAATTTTCCGAACCTGTGACACGATCACTATTTATCTACTGAACCCTCCATATTCTAAATTTGATCTTGGTCAAACACCGCTTTGTATATGGCCTCGTCGGGGTTACTGATCCGTATTTCTTTTTATTGCCCCCCCCCCCCCCCCTTTTAGGGAGGTAAGTACAATTTCTACGAATTATTTGCACTAGCTCTGAGGACGATAACGTTATCTTCAGGGGTGTGGGAATATCTAAATTCCAAAACAAAACTAGGAAATATATATATATTGACGAAATAATTCCATTTGACTTTCGATTGCTGGTATACGAATTTTCAAATAAAACTATAAGTCAAATACTGCTGGCAAAGAATGGGTATATTCAGGCACGCTTTTCATATTGTCACATAGTTCTCACAGCCTTTTTTGGATATAAATAAGGTCTGTATTCAAAAGCATCGGCTAATGTATCGCTGTGGCAAAAACTAGTTCGTTTATTGTGTTTCCCGAACATAGCACTAATGCTCCTTGCTTCCTGGATGTGATATGCAAAATCTTATAAACTATTTTGTGGGCGCTAAAAGCAACGGCCAGTGGGGAGAATAGAAAATACCACATAGCGCCAGTTCCATCGAGGTTTGTTTATATAAAATAAGCTTTTTATTAGTAATATTATGTTAAGATTTATGCTCTGAGGTGTTCAGCAATCTTCTCCTTGTTCGTCGTTTTTAGTGTTTTTATTCTTTATACTGAACTACCAACTAGCCCATGTGCATACTTTTGTATCATAAATCAGACACGTCGCCATCAGTGGAGTAGTAAACATTTTCATACTACCCATATGACGCGAAATGGGCGTCCGCAGTGGCGATCAATTCCTTGACGCTTGGCGGTGGTCCTTAAATCAAGACGGCAGTTCAGAGAAAACATGGGGCGGGGCCGTCTTGTTTGTGCGTTCGACGTATTTCGTGCGTAGGGCACCGTCATATTGAATGGGTTCATTTCATCTGTTTCCGTCGTTGCGGGTTTTTCTATAGGCACTGTATGTGTAGGGTTCTTCGTTTTCGGGCTTTAAATTTTTCAAACATCTGGGGTAAAAATGGGGCGCTCTTTTTTAGGCTGATAATCGGGGGAAAATCGGGCCTTTCAGAAGACAGTAGGAAATCGGGTTTTCTCGGGTCTTATTTACGAAGGGCAAGTACCTGAAATTTGTAATTTACACAAACAAACGTCAACAGATTATATGATATAGCAATAGTGCTTGATCTTACAGTATAATTCTTTCTTCTGACTCATTTTGAAGCAATTACATGCAGAGGTAAGGCAAATCGAAGTAGTTTGTTAACATCAAACGAGTGACCGAAGAAGCAGTTCTGAAACAGATGCAGAATTGATCTTATTTTCATAAATTCAGCTGATTTTAAGACTGGTATTCGGGGAGAGATCAGGTTCAACCCGATTTTCAAAAAAAGAAAAAAAAAACAACTGTTGGAGGTGCATTAATCGGGTAATATCGGGTTTTACCCGAAAACGAAGAACCGTAAGTATATGGCAGCTATAGAATGACTCTAGGTTTTCTAGGCGCATGCAGTTCCGCTTCTTGTTTTTATTCTTTTTGCACTTTTGCGCGTATGAAAGGCGCGCGCAATGCACTATGACATAATTGTGCTTTCGCGCTTAATTTACTAAACACGATGCTGGTAAAGCTAAAGTCAGAGTTAAACGAGCCAGCAGGCCCGCCTTGCGTCATCTGCAGCAAACTCTGTGCGTTATAAAACTTGTGTTTTTACGCCCATAATATAACAAACGACTATCGAAATTCTAAAGGCAGCGATAATTGAACTGGACTCTCGCGCTAATCTGTCACTCCCCGCAGAACCTAGCGAGTTCCAAGGGCTAGGTGACGCAGTGTTCACTTAATTCTAACGGTGACCGCACAAGAGCTCAGCGGACAAGCGCTCGCCCGCAAATATTCGCCGGACGAAAGCTCATTTATTTTTCCTAGGACACGAACAGAAATTCACCTCTTTGTTTGATAAGCGGGTCTGCAGTGCACCCGGAGTAAAACGGGATGAGCTAAAATGTGGGCATGAAGGATGAGCTCACGTCAAGAATCGTTTAAAAACTACATTATATGCACCCGTATAAAAACATTATTTTGTTTAGTTTTACGCCTTGAAAGAATAATGTGCTAAACGTTTGCGTGCCTTATGTAGGTTGGCCCTATAGTTGTTAAAGAGAAACCTTACTTTTGTTTAATGTGAACATAAACCAACAAATAGCCATGAAATCGCCTTGGAGGCCTCTACATAAACGAAATAATTGGTGTTTGATGGCGCTCCAGTATAGCTATGGTTTCGTATTTTGGGATAAATACGAAAAAATACAAAAAAGTCCAAAAATCAGTCACCAGAAACTTTTTCGTCAATATGAATTGATCCGTAAAACTCCGAATTTCTAGGTCACAAGGCAACAAAAAAGTGTGTAACAAATAAACATTATAAGAGCACAATGCCAGCAGTCCTGAGAGTGTGCTCCTCTAAGTTCCTTTGAAATCTCGAAATACTGACAAAAGGTGTGTGACTTTTAGCTTGTCAAGATTCTTTTAGTAAAACGGGACATGAACTCTTAAGAAAAAAAGGAGCAAAAACGTAGAAACGGCGCGTCTTCCTCCCATCTACTGACCCGCCCCCAAGCGCACACGAGAAGGTGGGAGGAACGAGACGTTTTTTTCTTCTCCAGGCAGACGGAAAAGCTTTGAGAACATAATAGCGTTTCAAGACAGGGACGAGTGTAAGAACGAGGCAGCACAATGCGCAAAACTTTCCACCCTCCGGCCTCATCTTCTTTTGGTTTGGTTTTTCGAGCAGGTGGAGCATTGTTTAATAAATGCTGTTGAATTTTTGATCGAGCTTCAGCGGCAGCGAAAGCGGCCTGTAATTCCTACTCCCAGTTCAAACGTGCAAAAGCTTTCGGTTCTATTGACGTTTTTACCACTAATTTTATCAAACAAGCAGACGATGCCGTTAGAAACAGCGATGTTCCGCTGTTTCTAACGGGTGCCTTCTGTTTGATAAAACCCAGGCACCCGGCAAGTTTTACTGCCGGGTGCCTGGGTGCTTTCTGTGGAGACTTCGGTCCTTTTCCCAATGCCGAGTGCCATCCGGCAGTCAATGTGGGTCTGTATTTCTGCGTGTCACTCACATAGCAGCAACATCGCGATGGCAGCGTTTTGCGTTGTGAAGTAAAGACCCGAATTATCACCGATGTGACCATGTGTTTGCGTATTAGTTCTGTAACAAGATGAGATGACCTAAACTGTCGGGCACTGATGCCGCTTGTCGGACCCTGAACGGAGGAGGCGAGGTGTCGTAGGTTGTCGATTCGCTTTACATTAAAAAGTTGAGAGATTAGGGTGCGATCGATCGACGTTCGCGTAGTCATGTTGGAACGCTGGTCTAACCGTAGCTCCTATCGTACAGTGGCCAATGTGACAGTCGTCTGCGATGTCCTGTTGTCTCTTCCCCGAGAGCGATTGTTCCCATGGGAAAGAACTGAATAGTATGGAAATATGACGGAAAGTAGGTATTCACAGTTTGAAATTTTAGCAATAAAAGAAGATAGTAGGTAAAATCGTCAATACCAAAAGCTATCCTTTATTTTGCTGTTTAAATATGCTACGATTCTTGGAGAAACTGCCCTCCAAGTGGAGCGCTGGGATGAGCGCTATACTTCGATTCAGCTGAAGTCAAGACGCAGCCGATGCTATAAGCGCTAGCTCCGGGCTTTCTGCGTCCCTGCCAAGCACACGCATTCGTGCATGCAGGCACCGTTCAAGGCCACCAGCTCACCCTTGCAGCATCGGCTACGTCTGGACGTCGGCTGAAAGGAGGTATAGATGTTTTCGTGCTCACCACGACGTAGCTCCGTACAGTTAACACCTGCCGAAAGTCGCGACTTTGACTGCATTCAAGTTGATCGAAAAGTGATTTCTCTGACCGTGAAGCTTCGCTTCAATTTGAGTGAACACTCTCTCTACAGAGATTATTTTATTGCGACAATGGAAGCCGCACGCCAACAGCGCATATAGAAACAAATTGTACAATAGAAATACTGGCAAAGACTTCGTGCGGGGAAGCAAACACGCGGCATGGAACCGCAGTGGAGCGGCTTGATTTATTGGCTTCCAAATATTTACGGCATGAGCGTTTACTTTTGAGTAAGGGACTCATCCCCTTAGCCGTTAAAAACTGCTTTTCGTGGAAGATATCTTGCGCCTGAGCACCCGTGCCGGCCCACGACCCACAGACGACAAGAAGCTGCGGGTCCTGTGCGCGGGGTGAGACACGATATCTTTAGAGGCCTCGTCCGCAACCCGCCAGTCATCGTCGAAGCCTTCGTCACCGAGGCAACAAACATCGAGCGCGCCCTCCAAGCGCGCGCTTCCAAATATCAGCGACATCCAAGCGTCGCTGCATCCTCGCTGCTCAGCGGCGAAAACGCTCCTGGTACACCAGCCACCCGCAAAATTATCCGGGAGGTCGTCCGGCAGGAACTCCAAAGGTTGCTGACAGCCGCTAGACGTCGAGTGACACTCTCCGCCGCCGAGACTGTGCGCGAGGAAGTACAATGGGCGGCCAATCCTGAAGTTCCCATCAACACAACGAAACCGGAGGATTCGACTTTGAGTCACGCCGCAATGGTTCGATGACCATCACCAGCCCCGCGGCAGTACATGACCCTTCCCCGACGTGAACCTCCAGCACCGCAGTATTACCGACGACAGGAAGATCGGGAGCACGTCCGCCAAGAAGAAGCTGCGCCAAGAAAGACCGACATGTGGAAGACAGCCGATTGACGCCCGTTGTGCTACCACTGTGGGGAAGCCGATCCTATCTACCGCCGTTGCCCCTACATGATAATTGGGCTGCGCGGCTTCCACCCAAACAACCCACGCCCACGCAACGGTGAGGAGACCGCGGGAGATCCAAGAGTACCCCGACGACCTCAGTCACCCCGCCTGCACCTCGCCTCGGGTCCCGGTCGCCGTCGCTACGACGTCCAGCTTCGCCGATGCACCAAGCCCGTCGTGAGAGCCTGTCACCCTTGTCGCGCCAAAAATACAAAGCGCGGCAGCCCCTTGAGGTGGAGCTACCGTAGGCCGACGACGTAAAGAGCCTGCAAAAACGCCGGATGCATCCCACAGGACCGACGACGTGCATAGAAGCGACGCTTCTGCAGAAGTGCCCAACAGCCTCAGCGTAACCATCGACGGCCGCGACGCGTCGGCTCTCGTGGACGCCGGAACAAACTACTCCGGCTTGAGTGGGAGGCTTTTACGCCGTCTTCAGAAAGTGACAACGCCGTGGGAAGGCCTTCAAATACAAACCATCGGGGCGCACAACATCACACCAGTCGGGAGACACTTCTCGCGTCTAAATTCACGGTGAGTCTTTCCTTGTGAAGTTCGTCGTTCTGCAAGACTGTGTGAGGGACGTTATCCTCGAAGTGAAACTGCTCTGCTGGTATTGCGTCGTTATCGTCCTCGGAGCAAACCGGCTGACGCTACGAAAACTTGTTCCACCACCGGAGGAACACAAAGCGACGTCCTCCGCGGTCCGAGTCCTCGCAAATCACGTGAACTTACCGTTACGGTTGAGTGTTTTTGTTGCCGCAAGCATTCAGCGGCAAAGTTCTGCTCGAGGGAAGCCTCCAGTTACTTCTAAAACGAGGAATCGCTTTCGTACGAGGAGTAACAGAACGTCAAGACAGGCGCGCCATGATCCTGGTTACAAATTTCCGAAAAGAACCGCAGCACCTTACGAAAGGTATCGCCGTAGGGCGCATCGACAAACTCCACAACTCAGCCGCAATCGCAGCGCTTTCCGAGGAGCCGACTTCATCGCAGCAAGAGAGAACGCCACCTTCTAAACGTGACATGGACCCCAAGCTTTCAGCTACTGCAATAGGACGGCTGCTTGACATTCTGAGCGAATTTGAGGAGTTTTCGCCAAAACATCCAGGGTAAGACAAACAACAGTAGCGAAGCACTGCATCACTACTGACGACGACGCGCGCCCTGTCCACCGGTCGCCGTACCGAGTATTCTTAAAGAAAAAGAAGGGTATACGAGATTAATTGCAGGAGATTCTATATGAAGACATCATTCAACCCTCAAGAAATCCGTGGGCGTGGCTAGTCGCTTTTGTAAAGAAGAAGGACGGAACCCTGAGGTTCTGCGCGGACTATCGTCGACTGAACTCTGTGACTAAGAAGGACGTCTATCCGCTCCTTCGCATCTCCGACCTGTTAGAGACTGTGCCACTCCCGACAGTTTGTGTCGATGCACCTGAAGAGTGACAGGGCAGGTCGAAATAATAATAATAAATAAATATAAATAAATGTTTATTTCTCCATCACATCCATAATGGAAGGAGACCGAGGAAAAAAGCTGCATAAATGCAGCTTGACGAGTCCTCGGCCCCCTCCCTACAATCTGCAGCAGTGGCAGCTCACAAAGAACACAAAGTAAAAAGAAACAAAAAATACCAGCTCAGTTAACAAAAATACAAAAAATACAAGCTCAGTTAACCGAAGTGTCTTAATGACATGCAGAGTGTAGCAAGTTTAACTCTCACAATTCAATAAAAAGTCATGATTATCACATACATACACAACCAGAGATATCGAGAGCATGATTAAGCACTGTTATATAAGTTATGATAAATTATGAGCTTATGGCGAACAGACATAATAACTATACACACGTCAGCATTGCTCGATCGAAGTCATCAAATTACACGCTTAAAAAAGGATTGCATTTTTTTCGGGGTTGATGTTAGGGGTTCCATATTTTGAGTATTCAGATAGTAGGTTGGGTAATATATTCGATAACATCTGCTCACCGTAAGTAGTTCTGCAATTTGGCCCTTTCCAGTTGTATATGTTGCGAGTTGAATATAATAGGTATCTCCTCGTCAGAGACGCTAGGTTGACAAGATGACATATATTGTTCATGACTTCGGACTTGTACCTTTGGCATAAACGGTATTTATATAAACTATACACATTCAATACATTCAAACTTTCGAAAAAAGATCTGCTAGGGTGATCATATGAAAGATTACTTATAATTCGTACAATTTTCTTCTGGAGCACAAGTATCTTATTTAAATTTACATTACAACTATTTCCCCAGACAAGATGACAGTAGTGCACATGCGAGAGAAAAGAGTTGTAGATGATTAATTTAACACTTGCTGGCAGAATGGAGCGATGACAGCATAATATGCCAACGACCCGTGACAACCTTACAAAAATGTGATTTACATGGTCATCCCACGTCATTCGTTCCGTGAATATGATACCAAGCGTATTATCGCTTGGTATTATAGCGTATTATCGCTTGGGATCGCCAATCGACAAACGCGACCGCGAGAAAACTGCCTTCGTCACTCCCGACGGACCGCTCGAGTTCAAAGTGATGCCGTCCGGATTTTGTACAACACCAGCCACCTTCCAGCGTGTCATGGACACCGTGCTAGCAGGTCTGAAATGGAAGAGCTGCCTTTGTCTACCTGGACGATGTCGTGGTATTTTCAGAGGGGCTGGACGAACACCCGAGACGACTTTGAGCCATTTTTCAAGAAATCAACACCGCCGGCCTGCTGCTCAAGCAAACAAAGTCTCGGTTCGTCTATGGTGAACCGAATTTCATTGGCCAAGTCGTGAACAAAAAAGTTGTGCTCCCTGACCCCGAGAAGACCCGCGCCGTAGCTGCATTTACGCCGCCGTCTGACAAGAAGGCCATGAGAAGATTCCTCGGACTTTGTGACTGCTACCGACGGTTTGTTCGGAACTTCGCCAAGCTGTCCGCACCGTTGATGCACCTTACGAAAGTTAAATTTATTTACATTGTAGTTATTATTGTAGAACACAACGATAAAGTTATAAACTGGCAAAAAAAAAAAGGAAAGCCGTTTACAACTCCCGTTAATGCCGAATTAGAGCGCAGCTCTTGAGAAGGGGGAGGGGAAGGTACGGAAAGGAGGCTATGGCCTTCCTCCTCTCCTGCTCGCCTCCCATTTAGGGGAAAAATTTCCGCAAAAATTAGCCGTGAAATTTTCCCGCTAAATTTAGCAGGGAAGTTTTTGCGCTAAATTTAGCGGGGAAAGTTTTTCGCTAAATTCAGCGTGGCAAATTTTCCGCTAGATTTAGCGGGCAAATATTTTTGCTATATTTAACGGGGGAATTTTTCCGCTAGATTGAGCGGGTAAATTTTCCGCTAAATTTAATGGCAAAATTTTTCTACTAAATTTAGCGGAGAAGTTTACCCATAATGCACCGCGCGGTTACACCGACGCCGACGGCGACGCCGACGCCGCTCAAGCCGGAAACAGGCGCCGAAGAGCTGCGCTCTAAAAGAACCAAATGGGCTAGCATGGTGGGGTTGCACCTTCAATCAATAGGTACTTCAACATGCACACAATTAACGAGAATAATTATATTCAATGGAGACTCGACATCAAAGGCCCTGGAGCTATAGAGGAGCGATTAATCACATGATCACCATTTTATATCACGGAGAGTTTTATTGGACTACTGTCTGCACTTTTTAGCAGGATATGTTTACCCAACTTAGCCTTTACAATGCATCAGAGATCCGTATATTTATCTTGGAATTTTCTTGTGCATAATGAGAGTACCTATTATGGGTCTGCTAATACCTACTACAAGTATCGAGCTTGAAAAACGCGGAAGTCATGCAAGTATTTTTATTTATTAAACTTCTTTTTGGGTCAGTTCTCATATTACTTGGGCTTTTGAAACAATCATCTTGTTGATCCTCTGAAATAAAGCGGTAAGGGTTTGTTCGTATCTTGAAAAATCTGTTGAGCTTTGCTCGAGCGAGCATTTTGTCCGGGATTTGATTGCTTAGCCACATCCTCTACTTCAGCCAATCCACACGTGGTTGGGTGGAAACATTTGTCAGCGTTGTGTTAAATGAATGGTCTAGGCGTTGTCATAAACACCGTTGATACTCTCTCCCTACCGCCTGTTTGCAGAATAATAACCCCTTACAAAAAATTAAAATGAGTTTCAAATGAACTTACAAGGAATTCACTCAACACACTGTGTTGAGTTTGAATGGAAACCCTTTTTTTTCTAATGTATTCCTTCTAAGTGTTCACAGAAAATTAGCCACTGCATTTTAATTAAATTTTAGCAATTTAATTTCATTAGCTGTTCGGTAGCCATGTTTTAACTGAATTCAATCGATTTTTAGCGGCTGTTTTATAAAACATTTTGCAACTGCGCTAAAGAAATCCCGCAGCTTGTTGATAATTTTTATCTTATAATTTCTTAACGCATGCAACATGTAAAAAACGAAGTACAAGAAGTGAACGAACAAAAACATCATAAAGCTACCACAACACTCTAATAACACGCCCTTCGACTGCTCCACCACTTTGTATACCTTACATATAAAGATATTCATTTGGCCGGTGACCCCCTCAGCATTTATTAAGGTCCAGGGTGTGCTATCCCCTCCTCGGAAGTCTGATAAATGAAAAATAGTGTTTTTACGTCATTGGACTCTATCCCTTAGTGGACGCAATCATCGTTCGCTGAAGTCGTTAATCCACAAAAGCGATTCCTAGCCGTCGGGTTTTGGCTTTTTTTGTTTGTATATCACCACACCGGACAGGAAGAGGAACGGTCGTTGCTCGTTTTAAATTATTTTTACTTTTGCTTTTGTTTACAAAGTGACTGGTATATTATTTTCGATGATGTAACTATAGTCTCTAACAGATTGAGCATGGCGTGTCTTTAAACCACCCGGCCATCTGAATGCGACCCATACTTTCCACCGTGCTTTGACAGCAGGCGCGCCCTTGACGTGCACGAGACGTTGAAGCGTTTTCGAGGGGCAGGCTCCAGCTTGAAGGCAGACAAGAGAAGCTCGTCCCTACTGTCTCCACCTGGTCAATGACCTTAGAGTTATTACGATGCACGATACATACTCTCGAAGCTGTCATTTGGGTTTTTTGTTTTGCACATATGAGTATGCGCTAATATGCTTATTCTGAGAGTCATAAGTGTCCTCATGATTATTTGCAGTTGTGCCCTTGCGGGGTTCCTGAACAGAAAAGGGCGCAAAACAGCTGATGTCAACTACTCAGTCCTAAAAATTAGTTTGGATCTGTGATGAACAGACAAAGAAATGACTACCAAGTGTCAAAACTCAAGAGCATGTGCAGTGGCTAAGCTCAAAATAACGAACGTCAAAGCTTCTTTACATGTCTAAGAGTAAACTATAATAAATATCGAGCTTTTAATGATAAAACTGATTTGTAATTGTAATACGTAAACTCAATATATTCAATACTGAGTCCTTGACAATAAAACTTGTTTGCATATCTATTGAGTAATTTAAAAGGAATACATATCGAGTTCATCATGTGCAAACTCAATATAGTTTTTTATGAGCAAATTAAAACAAATATATATAAACTTCATAATGAGCAAACTCAATTTCGTTCTTAATGAGTAAATTCAAATGAATATATAATGCTTTCTTAGTGAACAAACCCAATTGTGTTCTTAATGAGTAAATTCAAAAGAATATCTACTGAATTCCTAATGACCAAAGTCAATTGCATTCCTAATGAGTAAATTCAATAGAATAGATATTAAGTTTCTTACGATCAAACTCATTAGGCGTGGACTTTATATTAAGTTTTAATTGATTCTATAGGAGTGCATTAGAAGCTGAATTGAAACTGATTGAGTTTTTTTTTTTGTAAGGGACTGCGTTTTTTAATATATGAGGCTTTCTTCTCAGCAGTGAGGAAAAATGGAAAAAATTTTGGTTACGATAATTGATTCGACAATAACCTTTATGAACCGTATTCCGCACTATTCGATTCTAATGCAATTAAAGGTGGAATTTGACTATTCGCATACCTCTAGTTATCTTGACGCCTTCCTCGCTAGCGTCAAACGGAATGCATTTGCAATTAGCACGATGTGCTCAATAACAGCGGTATTTTTCTTATTTCAGGGCGACCTTCAAGAGATGCGCCCTTTTTATTGCGATCATCATCCTTCTTGCATTCTTTGGGCTCATGCTGTATTATTTAGCTTCCCCAGGTGAGCGGCACGTGCTTCAGTAGTAAATAATTGTCATTGGTTCATTAGTGTGCTTATTTAGCGTCTTCACAAACAGGTGGAGCATTCGTAATACTGCACCACAGAAATATATATTTATTTATATCAATTCCTTCAGGATCCGGGGGCGCAACAGTGGTGGGAACACGTTGCTACAAAAAATAATTAAACAAATACCATATTTAAATAACAGTTACATTACAAATCACCGAACTGTAGTGTTAAATTTTTGTCAGGGAATGAGATACCTGAAGGATGACACGGATTTGCTTGATTTGAAAGAGAGAAATGAGTTTTTAATTCGAGATGCTACCGAATAAAAAACAATAAAATATTTTGTGAGCTGCAATACCAATAACAAATTTACAGTGAATTTAAAAATTTTACGAAATGGCAACAAGGTTTGGTCTCCGAAACTCAATGCCCATGAAGAGCCGCAAACACTGCTCACAATCATGCGTATGATTAAAGTACTCGTTTTAGCTAGCTTGTTACTAATTCAGCAGCGCGCCGTCAGGGCACCCATAAAAGACGCGCTGCGGTAAAAATGACGCAGGGACTGAAAGCGCTACTTCACTTTTAAGGCATCACTGTGGACCGCATCTTCAGCGCTCGTTTGGGATCCAAATACGAAAACGCGATCACCAGTGGATGAATATTTCGATGCCTGTTGACTTTCCGCACAATCTTTAAACTGGGCAATACTACAACGACAAAACGAAATATGTAACCTAATATTAGTATAATTAAGATGTTTTTGTTATTTAGCCTAGTGAGTGTAGCAGGCGCGTGTTTGGCATTCTGTAAGGGTATCGGGGAACACTTATAGTAAAGAGTTGAGGTCAGTAAAATAGTCTGGTGAGTTGAATTTTCTGTGGGCAAATCTTGGCGTTTTGGTTGCCATCACGTAATATGTATTATCTTTGAGACGTCCCAGTATAATTCAGTCGTTTATTTAGTTGTCTATTTTTTATGGTCGTGGAAAACTTATGCCTTAATAATGATGCACAAACAGTGCGCATAAAATTTAGTTATAAACAATGTAAATACTAGAATGTTTAATTTAAAAGCGTCAGTATCTGTTATTTCCAGGGTATTTGCAAGTGTTGTTTGCGGGTCATAGAAATAAGTGAGATGACTTGATAAACAAAGCATATAGATCAAGCTCGCAGAACTCACCCGGGAACTTGAACATGAATAGAGTATATGAGATCAGGAGAGTGGAATATTATTCAAAGGCATTTATTAAAAAAAAAATAAATATCGCCCATTTTTTATATTTGTATTAAACTATACGACCAATATAAGAATCATAAAAAATAAATTGACCACTTTCACTTTCTAAGGAAACTCCACGTTGGCCCGCACTAACGAAAAGTATAGTTGTAAACTGCACGATGATAAAATTTCTCACGTAATTTTAAAAACAACATTTAGCACACGAAAAGAATTGGCAGCAATATTATTATGTGCTCCTTAAAAGACATAAAAGAGGCAATACAGAGTGTGTGTTTTTTTTTAATTTACAAAATTGTTTGAAAAGGCCGTGGCTCCTACAATAATCTTCCTTCTGGAGAGAAGTTGTATGGCCAGGGAGACATAATATACGGAGCGATTGGTCACAAGTAGTAAAATATTTACATAAAAAGTAATTAATTTTTCATTATTGAAAACAAACCTAATTTCCTAGTAGGAACGTAATGAACGGTTTCCAAAACCACAAGATTAGTAATTTTAAGAAAAATATTGAGCGCGTCGGAAGTGCAGTGGTGCGCTAACGTTACCACTCTTGCAACAGGCAAAGGCTCGCGGCAAGAGAACGCGGATGATAAGAAGCGTGAAAACCTCTCAGGCGCGTTAGTGTATCAGTAGCCTTGCGTCTGCTGCACTAGTGGTAGATTTAGCGGTTCACCGTGCTTTTCAAAAACTCGAAGTCTGTCTAAAATTGGGCAATTGAGTGGTTTCCAACGACACTCAGGGCAAGTTTCTAATTTACAGCATGTCATTCTGACTGATTAAATATTGACTAAAATATTATCGTTAATCATTCGACTTATCGTTACAATTCACTCCCTATATTGCGCACCCCGAGCTAAATAACTCGCCTGCACAGACTGCACTAGATATAGCTTTTACGGATTTTTCAATCAAAATTTGTAAAGCCCAAAAGGACATCCCGTGTAGGCACCAATATCGCACCTACACTCGGACCTGCGTAACGGAGCATTGACAAGCTGATACCAAAACATTATGAATACGTAATTTATAAACAAAATGAATATACCCAGGTAGCACGCCAGAGGAATGCCCAACTTGGGCAAAGGTCTGGCAAACATAAGGGCCCAACTTTGGCGCAGTTCGGTTTTTGCACCATGGCATTCATCAGTGCCAAAGTACGGTGCCTAACTATAGCCTAAGTTGGGCGATCCTATGGCATGCCAAAGTTTGGCTCTTCTCCGGTACGCCAGAGGAGTGCCAAAGTTGGTGCCATACTTGAGCCATAACTGCCATAGTAAATCCTAATCTGGGAATTCGGGGCATGCCAAGGTTTGGCATTTCTCTGGTCTGCCAGAGGAGCGCCAAAGTTGGTGCCATACTTCAGCCAGAACTGCCAGAGCAACGCCTAATTTCGGTATTTGGAACGTGCCAAGGTTTGGCGTTTCTCTGGTCCGCCAGAGGAGCGCCAAAGTTGGTGCCATACTTCAGCCATAGCTGCCAGAGCAACGCCTAATTTCGGTATTTGGGACGTGCCAAGGTTTGGCTTTTCTCGGGTCCGCCACAGGATTGCCGAAGTAGTGCAATACTAGAGCTATAACTGCCACAGCAATGCCCAATTTGGGTATTTTGGACATGCCAAAGTTTGGCGTTGCTCTGGTCCGCCAGAGGAGCGCTAAAGTTGGTGCCAGATTTGAGCCATAACTGCCATAATAAAACCAAAACTGGGAATTCGGGGCATGCCAAGGTTTGGCGCTTCTCTGGTCCGCCAGAGGAGCGCCAAAGTTGGTGCCATACTTCAGCCATAACTGCCAGAGCAACGCCTAATTTCGGTATTTGGGACGTGCCAAGGTTTGGCGTTTCTCTGGTCCGCCAGAGGAGCGCCAAAGTTGGTGCCATACTTCAGCCATAGCTGCCAGAGCAACGCCTCATTTCGGTATTTGGGACGTGCTAAGGTTTGGCGTTTCTCTGGTGCGCCAGAGGAGCGCCAAATTTGATGCAATAATTCAGCCATAACTGCCAGAGCAACGCCTAATTTGGGTATTTCGGACACGCCAAAATTTGGCGTTTCTCTGATACGCCACAGGAGTGCCGAAGTGTGCCATACTTGAGCCATAACTACCAAAGCAACGCCTAATTTCGGTATTTCAGCCTCGCCGAGTTTGGCTTTTCTCTGGTCCGCCACAGTTGTGCCAAAGTAAGTGCCAGACTTGAGCCATAACTGCCGCAGTAAATGTTAATTTGTCGATTCGGGGCATGCCGAAGTTTGGCTCTTTTCTGGCTACCCACTGAAGTGCCAAATAAGTGCCAAAAGTGGCAAAGAAAGCCGAGAGGCCAGCCCAAGTTTCGAATATCTCTGGTATGTCACAGAAGTGCTCTTTTACGCGTCCCAGGAGAGAAATAAAATAAATAAGCGTTGGAAGCACGATAGTAAGATGTCATCACCTCCGTTCCCAAGCAGCACGGCAATACTTTGCAGTATCGTGCCAGTGCCGGCCGAAAGTCGGTTACAATATCGCTCAACTGTCCAGTTTTGCACCACCGTTTGATACCCGGCAGGTATTGCCGTACAGCTATTTCGCCCCGGCCTAGCGTTCGCGTAATATTGTGCGAAAACTCTACGATGCGTCTGCTTCGTATTGGCCGAACGTCGTGCAAGTATGTGTACGTTACATGTCATTTGTTGCATATCCAATCACTTATACGGACAAACAAATTTTTTCGATCGCTCCCAGAAGTTTATTAAACAACTATCATTACACACAGTGTATTCTCAACATATTTACAAAGGTGACACTTCCCTGTAAAACGAAAAGCAAATTATAAAATACAATTAACACTGTCCTCATGCCAAGCAAAACTCATCACACGTAAAACCGCGGAGAATGAAAGGAAAGCAGGGCGACTATCAGAATCATGCTTGCAGTGCACTTACTAATAAAAGAGCGATATCATGTAATCCTTGATAGATGCATAATCCAACTCAGGCACCCCACAAACACATTCGAGGAAGAAGGTTGCGCACATTCAACTGACGTCTCGTCGTCGGCGAAGAGCAGTTTTTGTCGAAGCGTGTCCAACAAACACATCACAAGTATTCCACGAACTCCGGTGCAAAAAATGACTGTTACCGAAAAATTGGCATGGACGTATTCCGAACGTTTACGACGAAAAAACACGGCCACGTCTGCAACGCACGAAAGCAACAGAACACTGAAGAGCCCAGTTCGAAAACCGGACCTACGTGGCCTGCTTATTTCTATAACTAGGCAAACGGCGAAAACGACAGCCCCAGAGATCCCATCAGCGTGACAGAAAACGTCACGTGACAAATTTTCGTCCAAACTTTTTTGTCCTACGCGTCCTATGTAGAGAGGTCACGCTGAGTAACGCGTTTCGCTTCATCCTTTTGATTTGCTTAAAGCGGCTGTCGCGCTCGCTGACAGCCACACGAAGACGCAAAAGCAGGTGGGGAGGATTTGCAAAAGGCGAGGTCGAAGGGGCATCAAGAACGCATAAAAGGAAAGGCGGCTTCTGCCGGTGACCTTGTCGCCTTGCCTAGTCTGTCAGCGTTCGGCTTCCATTAAAGGGGTCATGAAACGCTTTTCCAACTTTTTCCTGTTTCGCTTTCCTCCTGAACTCATAAATCGCGCATTCCACCAAACAGTTGAAGAAGACGAAAAGGGGGAGTCCCCTCTTGCTCGCACTCCCGTTTGTGTAATCCCGGACACATCCATTCTCCCCCTAGAAGATTAGCCCGTCGCTCAAAATTCAGACAAAAGTCGCTTTCCCCACCCCGTTCATTCCGAAGCTGACAGTGCTGTTGAAGCTACGTGCTCGTTGGGCCAGCCACACTTGCCACGTGAGCGTGGCAAATGTGGCTGCAGAGAATGAAGTCAGGTGATGAAAGGGAGGCGGCTGATTGGTCCGGCAAGCGTGTAGCTTCCACCACAATGTCAGCTTAGGGCTGAAGGGAATAAGTGAGGTCCGGTTGCGTGTGACCTCAGTTTGGACCCGATAACGCGCTTTTGGGACCGCGGTTGTATCACAGTGAAAAGGCAGAGAGGTTGCGAAGGGGAGGAGGTACGAAATAGTCCGCTCTGTTTTCAAATTTTCGCACTGAAAGTCAGGCTTTTGACTTTCTACCTTTTTCTTTTGGTCCACTGAACGATGTGCTATTAGTAAAATCCCAATCTAAAATGATTTATCCCAACCCAAAAATCGTTTCATGGGCCCTTTAAGGGCCTAAGAAAGATAATCTCCTTTCTTGAGAGCGAAATGGACGGGGTGGTTATGTTTTCCGGGCTTGTCGCCATCCGATAGGCCTCAATTATTTCTCTCCCCATTTGCTCGCAGTGGCCTCCCATGGCTGTCGTGCCGGTGAAATTAGGAGCGCAAAAATACTCCACAAGCCGGGCGAAGACGTGATAAATGTAATAACAAAAACGGCTTGACATAACAAAAATAACAATTTAATTAAACGTTTCGCCTCCCATGCGGGAGGCATCTTCAGTAGAGCGCAGAGCGAGTGAGAGTCGCACAAAAAAGTTCGGTTATTTAGGCATAAAGTTTGTGTACACGTCCGGCAGGGGGCCACGGTTCTTGTTTACCAGCGATGAATCACTTCCGCGTTTGTCGTTCTGGATGAACCAAGATTCCAGCAGCTTCCTCGGTTCCCACCTTTTATCCGCCTCCAAGGTGGATGCCTTGTCAATGTCAAATTGGTGTCCTGACATCCATGCGTGGTCGACGAGTTCGGACATGAAGCGGGTGGCGGTCCCGTGCGTGTTCTTTTAGTCTTGTTTTTCTTTTTCGTCTCGTCGCTCCAATGTAGGAAGCGTCACATTCCTTGCACTGTACCTGGTAAATCACGACCCTTTCTGCCTCTGGCAGGGTCGGATCTTTTGGCTTGGAGATAACATTGGTGATTGTTCTATAGGGTTTGTATACAGTTCGTACCCCCAACGGCCCAAGGCCGCGTCCCAATGCCTCCGAAACCCTTAACGTAACGTGTTCGTTCGGCTCGATCCAGGCGCCGATGGGACATTTGTTTGTTGGTCAACAAGAACGCATTGATCTTAATGAGTTGAAGTCAGACAGCTCCATCATGATTTTAAAGGCCGACAAAGGAAAAAGAACCGTTGTGCTTGATAGGGATGACTACATGAAGAAGATGTATGAAGTTATAAACGACAGTCACTATTTCGTGAGGCTATCAAGAGATCCCGCTGCTAAGTCCGAAAGAGAGTTAGTTGACCACCTTCGAGAGCTGAAAAAGAAAGGACGCAACAGTGACGACCTATACCGTCGTCTCTTCTCCTTTGACGCCGCGACACCCAAGATGTATGAACTCCCCAAAATTCACAAACCGGGTTGCCCCCTACGCCCGATTGTATCGTTTATTAGTTAATCCACTTACAGCCTTTCCAAATATCTGGTTATGATTCTGAGCCCTCTTACAAGAAAAAATGAGTTTAGCCTCCGGAATTCCCATGACTTTGTTGAACTTATACGCGCTCAGACCCTGCTACCGCACGAGGCTATGGTATCCTTTGATGTGATTTCATTATTTACGAATGTCCCCAACGCCCTGGCGGTTGATGTCGCCCGTGACCGGTTGTTGGCAGACCAGTCGTTGTCCACTCGCACAACCCTCCTTGTTGAAGACGTTATACTCCTTTTGCGTTTTTGTCTCAACCAGTGTAATCTTAGTTTTAATGGGGACATATATCATCAGGTCAGCGGATGCCCTATGGGGAGTTCAGTTTCCGTCACCGTCTCGAATCTCGTCATGGAATATGTTGAGGAAAGGTAATGTCTGGCATTGATTTCCCCGTGAAGTTCTACCGTCGTTATGTCGATGACACTTTTGTAATGGTTAACAGAGAGAACGTAACTGATTTTCACCGCAATTCGAATAGTGTCCACCCCTCAATTCAGTTCACCTGCGAACATGAAACCGATAGTACCTTGCCGTGTTTAGATGTACGTGTCCATAGAACTAGTGAACCTTTTTTTAAGATGGAGACATCCGTATATCGTAAACCATGTGACAGACAAAACTTTCTTGACTACCACTCTCATCACCCTACTCAACACAAAAGCTCAGTTGTAAGATCGTTACTTCATCGTTCAGAAACTGTCCCATCTAAGTCAACACTTAGCATTCAAGAACTTAGCCATGTGCGGGAGGCTTTGAAAAAACGTAACTACCCCGACTGGTTTGTCAATCGCGTTAAAGGAGCTGTGCAACGATTTTAACGTTGAAAGAATTGGCATTTTCTGCTTTTGATATTGTTCACTGTGTCACAAATGGCAGAAAACACACCTCCTTTCATCGCAATGTTGCGATTCCGCCGCGTAATAGCGAGGCAAAACTTTGAATATTTCCCGACCTGCAGCCACGAGCGGCGGCCATGAGAAACAAGCGGCGTGACGTCACTTGGGTCGTTGTAAGAAAGATAGCAAGTTGTGCGAATACCTGCTCGATAAAAGGTAACTTTTTTTATAAATCTTGTCGTTCCAACATATATATAAATGCGTCAACACCCTGGTATCATCAACAAAACTTTTATTATACGGAGTTTTAGTGGCGCCATCTATCCTAGGTCCACAAAACCGCGAACAGCCGCCAGAAGCCAGAGGGGGAGGGGGACAGCGCCGGACGGGCAAGGACGGGTGGTCACGCGGTCGCGAGCGGATGAGTTCTCGCTGCTCGCTGATGGCTCTAAAGAGAGAACTTTTCCGGAACTCCGCGCCTACTCTAGTGACGTCACTGTGCACGTGACCCGGAAGACGATGCACGAGTTGAGAGGCGGCAAAAACCTGGATCATTTTCATTTTTTTAAGTAAAAACTAGGGTATCCAGGCAAAATCTGTTTTCTGTAGTTCACTGCAGAAGTGTCAGGCATCAACTTCCACAATTATTTAAGCAAAGCCCTGAAATTGTTGCACAGCTCCTTTAAGAAACAAATGTCCCATCGGCGCCCGGATCGAGCCGAACGGACACGTGACGTCGTGTGCATCCCGGAGGCATTGGGACGCGCCCTTAGGCCGTTGGGGGTACGAAAGAACAATTGTCAATGTTATCTCCATGCCAAAAGACCTGACCCCGCCAGAGGCAGAAAGGGGCGTGATCTACCAGGTGCACTGCAAGGAATGTGACGCTTCCTACATTGGAGAGACGGGACGAAAAAGAATAACAAGACTAAAAGAACACGCACGGGAAGTTGCCAATTCCACGAACGCCACCCGCTTCAAGTCCGAACTCGTCGACCACGCATGGACGTGAGGACACCAATTTGACTTTGTCAAGGCATCGACCTTGGCGAGAGATATAAGGTGGGTACCGAGGAAGCTGCTGGAATCTTGGTTCATCCAGAATGACAAATGCGGAAGTGATTCATCGCTGGTAAACAAGAACCGTGGCCCCCTGCCGGACGTGTACACAAACTTTATGCCTAAATAGCCGAACTTTTTTGTGCGACTCTCACTCGCTCTGTGCTCTACTGAAGATGCCTCCCGCATTGGAGGCGCAACGTTTAATTAAATTGTTATTTTTGTTATGTCAAGCCGTTTTTGTTATTACATAAATTAGGAGCGCAACCGGGACATTTTCTCCCATGAATGACTATCGGGTGCTTTGAGTCCGAAGCAGCTCTTTCGGCGTCCATTTGATGTTCTCGCAGTCTGTCGTTGAGGCATCGCCCCGTTTGCCCGATGTACCTGGTCCCGCAGGACAGGGGGATCGCGTACACTTCCTTCGGTTCCTCTCCTTCCGCCAAGATTTCTCTTTCCGGTACTCCCACGGAGCGGGCGGGTTTTGAGGTTGAAGCCGAAAATAAAGTTCGCTCTTTCCACTTTTTTTTGCGTTTCCTCCTCTCCTGCCCTCCTTTCCTCACTTCACCGCCCTCCCCCGAGGGGCCAACACGGAGAATGGATTAGGAGACGCCTCCGTTAATCCGGCATAACCCGCCGTAGAGGGGGCGTGCTGCTTAACTAAAAATTATCTCGCTGCACAAAAAAAAAAAAAAAAAAAAAAAAAAAAAAAACGTCGCGGGCAGCGATTTAATGCGCTTTGCCGGATGCGTAATGCTTCGTCCGCCTTGAACAAGCTGGTATGCATTGGACTAACATTTTTCGAAGCGCGGCAGGTTTAGTGTAGGTGCTATCATAATGGTCCAGCAAGACTTCCCTGTCCGCCACAAGCTAGCCAATAATTCAAGGACATAACGACGGCAGCGTATTCAAACAGTGTAAAATAAAATGTATATAATATTTATAAGAACACCATCGTCTTCACTGCTTGGCTTTCAAATTTTTAGCGCCGCAAATAATCGTAATCAAAATATTTTTATAATTGAAGACCCCTCGTCGTGCATCGAACCCAAAATTACGCTTACGTGAAACATGATTCGGCGCGGGAGCAACTCGAGTCACCGTAATTTTTTTTTTTAACGTGGATTTTGTTTTTTAATTTTACTGAGGTACCACTGGCAGAACACGAATCGCATACTTGGAAGGATCTGAAAACTCATATAGCTGGTTGAGTGAATGCAATACTATCGCATTCGTTGAAGCTCGATTTGTTGATTCGAACTTCAACAAATCACACGCACCCATTCTCCCTATTTCTGTTTACCCAGTCATAGTCGTTCCCTCACGATGCAATACGAGTACAAGTAACGGCAGTTTATGCAATGTTGACGATACACAGCCGTGATCGCACGGTTTTTAGAAGCGCTATAGAACGAGCACAAGCGTCGAATTTCGGTACTCTGATTGATTTCTGTCTTCCCGCCGTGACACCACACGAGACAAGCGATTTCGTTCTGTCTGTGAAACTAGGAACAAAGAAAACAAGATATAATCCCGTAATAAAACAACGCGAAATGGATCTCTGCAGCCAATACCCAACCGTTCGCGAGGTGACTGGGCAAAAGCATATATTACCTCCGTGCCTTTACCCTGTGCGCACCGAGAGAGAGAGTCATACAAACTCCTTTGCGCTATTATCAACACGATTGCGTTTGCAAGCCGGTAGTTTGACTCGGCTGGGATTCGTCCCTTCTGACTTTCATAGCTCTCTATGAAACCAGAAAGGTAGATACTTTTCTCCATTGGGTTGGTTTGCCCGGGGCCTCCAGTTATTTACGGCCAAAATCACACTAGAGGCGCTTCAGCAATGTTTACTCTAGTCGACACACGTGCTCCTTAAAGATGCCTGTCGTCAACTCTTTCCCAAAAGATACTTGAAGAGCCAATCTTAGAGGCCGACGGATAACGAGGCCTTAGACCTCAAAGAAATTATAACAGAAATTTGGCGTCGTCATTCCCAAACTGGTTGCCGGACGAAATCCAGGGTTGGTAGTAGTAACATGAGATACGTACGGCAGAATTCCCTGCCATAAATAAAATGATTTGGCTAACGCCAATGTAACGCGAAATAGGTGCAAAGAGTTTTGCGATAGGAAGCGTAAACCGAAAAAAAGGAAAAAAAAATAAAGAAAGAAAGAAAGAAAGAAAGAAAGAAAGACCGAAGAAAAGGAGAAATTAGAAAAAAAATCTCTGGTGACTTGGCCAAAAAAAATTCTGTTCATGTGATTTTTCTTGCCACGTGACCAAACAAAAAAAAAAAAAAAAAAAAAACGAAAAAAAAATAACACGAGAAAAAAAAACCATCCCCTGCCCGGTTTCGAAGCTAGGCCCTCTTGATCGTGAAACTAGCGCGCTATCCGTTGCGCCAACATAACTTTTTTTTTTTTATTTCTTTATTGCAGCCAACATAACTTTTTTTTATTTCTTTATTGCAAGTTGCGCCAACATAACTTTGCCAGTAATGCTCACGCATTCCCACTTCATAGGCGAAAGCTTAGGTGCCTTCGCAGTTTTTCATGCATGTGTTATTTTTATTTGTGGCAAGGGTTCACGTCCAGAATGGTTTTAGAGTTTTCGACCAAAACGAGTTTTCTTCATCCGAGTCACCTTCTAGAACCAGTAGACCGCACTGGGTCGTCCGGCTAATCAAGCAGCTATTTTCAAATTCTCTGGCGTGCCCGTCCTCGGATCCGAGGTCGCCGTTTGACAAGCTTAACTTTCTTCCACCTGGCCGGAACCACCACGGCCAGCTTTGTTCCGTCCCCACTCCCTCTCGAGAGGATGGCCTCGCCCCGAGGCTAATCCCATTCTCTAAACCTCCTTCCATCCAACGCTTGACCTGTCCCTCCCCGTCCCCCAGCTTCGGGAGAGAAGGTTCTTCTCTGCAGAACGTCCCGTTTTTGAGATTGTTCAGAGATTGTCCTGTCTTTATCGTCCCTTTTGTGTCTCCACTTTTTAATGTTTAAAAAGTATCAACACGCTAAAATAGGACAATTTCCGGGATTTCATTTTCATCCCCCAAGTGTGATGCGGGAACCGCGCCATAGAGCCACGGTCGTTTCCGCACTTTGTTATCGCTAGGATTTGACAGTGCTCAATCACAATGCAAGATACGCACAGAGCCACGCTCGCTTTTGCAATGCGCCGCATAAAGGAATGTCCAAACAGGACACGACTCCGACAAATCGTGAAAATTGAAGCGGGCTTGAAGCGGGCGCGTCCGCTTCAATTTTCACGATTTGTAGGAGTCGTGCGTTTTGTAGTGTCCAGTTTGGACACCCCTTAATAATGATATATCTTGTTGAGACGTGCGCACATCCGTCTTGCGCAGTGTTAGCTCAATGGCAGCACTTTCTGTAAAGGCGGATTCACACCGGGGATAGCAGTCGCGCGATCCAGCTAAATCGCATCGCAAAAAAAAGAAAAAAAAAAGTAATTAGTTGGTCAATTTGGCGTGCGCGATGAGCGAGTCCAATGCCTTCGTTGGCGAGTCGCGTCTCAAAAACTCTCGCTCCGAACGCCGTTGGTTGGCTCGGCCTCTCCGCGACCAGAGTGCATCGCAAAACGTCGGGTCAGCAAGCGACTGCTCAAAACCCGTCACTTTTTGCCCGCGATGGTCGCTTTTGCGATGAAAGTTATGGCGCGACTAGATCGCATCGCCGGTGTGAACGCGCCATAATGTCGAACCAGTCTCACGGCGCGTCCCGATATTGGCTTGTGTACCTACGCGCGAGTAAAACATCTGGCACAATTTGCGTTTGCAAAGCCTGCTCCAGCCGCGTCAAAACATTCAGCCAACCTTTGGACTGCAGAAATCAAGAGACAACCAAAATAAGATAAAGTTGCCAGCCGAATAAAACTTGATTTCTATTTAATTAAGATGAAGACCACCCGCGTACATCAAATACCTCATCAGCCGAACTCCAAGGCAGTAAGCCTAGTTCTGGCACTTGTTTAGCACCTTTGGCCCGTTGCTGCCAGATCACAGCCAAACTATCGGGAAGCGAAGCCTAACTTGGGCACTCGCTTGGCGACTTGGGCGCAAAGATGCCAGATCTCAACCGAACTACAAGGTAGTAAGCCTAACTCTGGCACATTTGTGGCGATTTTGGCCCGAATGTGCTAGGTGACAGCCGAACTGTCAAAAAGTGAAGCCTAACTTTGGCATTAGTTTGGCGATTTTGGCCCGAAAATGCCAAAGCTCTGCCGAACTACAAGGTAGTAAGCCTAACTCTGGCACACCTGTGGCGATTTTGGCCCGAATGTGCCTGGTGACAGCCGAACTGTCAAAAAGTGAAGCCTAACTTTGGCATTAGTTTGGCGATTTTGGCCCAAAAATGCCAAAGCTCTGCCGAACTACAAGGTAGTAAGCCTAACTCTGGCACATCTGTGGCGATTTTGGCCCGAATGTGCCAGGTGATAGCCGAACTATCAAAAAGTGAAGCCTAACTTTGGCATTAGTTTGGCGATTTTGGCCCAAAAATGCCAAAGATCTGCCGAACTAACGGGCAGTAACCCTAAATTTGGCATTTGTTAGGCGATTTAGGCCCGAAGATGCCAGATAATAACCGAACTACCCGGGAGTGAAGCCTAAGTTTGGCACTTGTTTGGCGAATTAGGGCCAAGATACCCAGACTGTTGCCAAGGGAGGTCAGGTTTGGCACTACTTTGGCTTCTTCGGGCTTTTTAATGCCCTAAACTGCCAGACGCAAGCCAAGTTTTGGCCCAGAACTCGGTGCTGCCTGGGTATCGTTCCTATCCTAATTGCTTGAAAACGAGACAAATAATTTTATTGGCGGAACAAGTTTATGATAGATTGAATTGCATATATCAAGCCTCATAACCTTTGTAACATTCCGATCCTGAGGGCATTGCGCCTAATCGACTAGAATATCTCGTTGTATAGTCGTTGCATTACGCTTTGTAGGCACTTTAAGTTTTCTGAGATTTAGTTTGAAAAGGATGAGTGGGGAGCAAAACATTTAGCAGCTGCGAGCTTTATCAAAATCTTTTTTTTTTTGCCGTCACAGTAGGCCGAGCAATAGGTCTTGTTTTGTCAGCACAATCATAAAAAAAGCTAATTCATCCTCCCTTAGAGGGAGAGTCTGCTCACAGCGGAGAGGAAACCAAAATAAAGCAATGGTGACAAGGCAATGTGGAGAGCAAGTTCGTCTGCTTCTTTTGCGGGTGTTGCAATGATGTCAGAACAATGTCGTCATCTTACGATGATGTCATCCAGCATTGAGATCTACCCACTATCCTTTCAATCAAAGCCAATTAGAGTTCGGAGTAGTTTTGACGTTACCGGAACCAAATACGATATAGCTTCGCCAATACTGGAAACTCCTCCGAAAACACATAGGAGCGGCGGCGAACGTGACAGTGGCGCCTCTAGCGGACTCGGAGTCTACGGAAGCAGTCGTCGCAATGGAAAAGTATAGGCACTGCGACGTCCTCGAGCTTTACAAGCATCGTATCGTCACCCTAACAGCGAAAACAATTTATTACGGTCAGTTCGCTTGCAAAGCGGAATCCACTGATCGCAACTGCAACGACAATCGAATAACAACGCGCGCATAAACAAAGATAGAGCAGTTTATTTAGCGGTCTCAAAAGCCTCTCAGGGGATCACACGCGTTTGAAACGCGTCTGGGAAGCGGAAAAGAGCCGTTTAGCTACTCGAACTACGTCGTAATCGTTAAAACATGCAAAAACGACATGTTAATATTAGCAGAGCAAGCGCACGAGCTGCTGGAGCATAGAAACAAAACAAAAAGTAAGGATAAAAATGAACGTGCAAACACTAACCGAACTTCGCAGAAAAAATGGTGTCGCCATTCCCGACGAAAATAAGAAGAAACGGGAAAGAGAAGCGAACAACGGCGAATAAAACAAAGAAGCTAGCAAAAAACTATTTCAACGACGACGATCGTTGCGGCGCTTATAGAAAAAAAGAAAGAAAAATGTAAAGCAGCAAATGAATAGCTGGTGGTCGCCACCGGTGTTGAGTTCACGACAAACAAAGCGGAACCAACAGACAAAACTAATTAAAAAAGAAGAAAGCGACCCTTTTTTTTCAGCTGCTTGTTGTACATTTCTTTATTTGCTTTCGCGGCGTCGGTATGAACTAGAAACAAAACAGGGGAAATTAATAACGTAGTGTAGCTCACACTGCCCGGTAAAAAAGAGTCGCAGAAATGTTTTGGTCGCAGGCAGCAATCTTCTATATGTGCTAGCAGTGAATAACCTTTTTTTTGCTTTCGAATTTCTTTTTCCAGTGACTTTGTGGGGTTGTTCGTTCGCTCGCTTGACGAAGCAGTTTAAAAGTGCATTCAAGTACTTGTTGACGTAGGTGTCCGTAGGTTGACGTAGGAAGCCGAAGAAAGATTTTCCACCACATCGCACAAACTTGTTCTTGCAATGGTAGACACCACATCGCACAAACGTGTTCTTGAATGCGGCCGGTTGATCAACAAACGATGACCCGTCGCAGACGTGCCGGCCGGAGTACACAAATAAAATTCGAATAAAAATGGGTAACAAGCTTAACACTTCTTAATATATTTAATAAATATCAAAAAGCACGTATGACGATTTTGGATTAGAAACTCAATCGAAGGCGAAAATAGGAGGTTATCGGAGACGACGGTGGAAGAAAACAACAAACACAACAGCAAAGTTGCAGACGGCCCTCAAAATGCCCGGGCCTAGCGCAGACGAACCGGGGGTAGTAAGCGCGGAAGCGAAGGAAAGGGAGTAAAAACTAAGCCAAACAAAGCAAGGATACGCGATTGCTTGCACGTCGGGCAATAAAAAAAAAGCAAAAAGCAAACAAAAAAATATACGCAGCAACATATAAGCAGGAGGAAGAAATAACGCGGCAGAGTGGCGTCGCCTCAAAGATATAAAAGAAAGACTCAAAAATGGAAAGAATGGAGACGGTTCAACGGGTGTCGGCCTTTATCGTAGAAGTAAAGAAGCAGCGAAGCAGATGTCGGTCGTCCCCGCGCTAACAATTGGAATTTGTGCACTGTAAATAACGTGACTGAAATCATCTTTTTTCGCGGGGCTTCGACGCTCTCCCCTTCTTTCTTTGCAAGCGCGAGAAGTCTGCTTTTTTCGTAACTCCGCTTTTGTTAATCTATAATCGCGTCAGATTTGCATATGCACAACGCCTTCTTTAGGCGCATACTGACATCGCCGTAACGTACGTGGTTCGAAATTGACTTCTCCTTCTTCATCCGGAGACGATCTTAACGGGATTAGCCAGCTCGCCTGTTCGACGAAACGGTTATAAGCAAGACACTCATGAGAAAGGGGAATTGCAACGACAAAACGAATTGACTGATAAGAACAATAAAGTTGAAACGAAGCTATGTTCTGAAATGTTTGTACATTTCTCTTTTTCACGAAACAGCGCGAAGGCATACATTCGTGTTTTGCTTGGCTTACATAAGTTGTGACAGAATGTTTTCTTCGGGAGAACTCCGAAATTGCACCCAGAAAGCTGTAACATCTTTCCCACGCGAAGAGAATGTCTTTCACTCATGAGCTGGCACCCATTTTTTAACTTTCAAAGCAGCGAATGTCCGTGACAATTTTTTTTTGTTGGTCACCTCGCACGGAGATAGACAAAACCAATGCATTTCGGAGAATTTGTCTGCCAGCGGAGACTCCGAGCTCGCCAGGGGGGCTGGAATCACTTTTCGCCCGTTTTCCGCGGGAGTTGCCAGTATTGGCTTCCACGGTATTTGCCAGAACGTCTGCGTGAGCAGACGACTTTGCTCTCCGTGTGGGTGTCTAAGAGCAGCAGCGACGAGGGAGTCCTCAGAGATATGGGGGGCAGATGATCTTACTAGACAGGTTAGGGAAAACAGATACATAATTTTGCAAGGCTTGCATCCAGCTCGTCGGGCAGATGATTTCTAGCGCGGCTACCAGAATTGAAAGCAGACCGGGTGGAAGGCTCTGATGAAAGAATTAACCGGCGTAATGTCGGCGTTACTGCCAGCGACAAATGGCACAAAGCATTTCCCTGAAGAGTGTCAGAAATCGCATGGGCCATTTAGAAAAACCACTTCGACAAGCTCTGCTTGCGAAGTCAGCTGTGGATGATCACCTGGGGAAGAAGCACGCCGACAAGTTACATATTTACACGGAGGAGTGTTTAAACAGGTCGAGAACTTTAGGTTCGGCGGCTTTCCATATGCTAAAAGCAGTAATAGGGTGGAGCGGGAGAATACAAACTGAGCGCTGGTGATGAACTCGGGGCTACCATACAGCAGATTATCATCCTAATGAACCTCAAGTGCGCCCCGCGCGCAGACGTTGGGCAACGTAACTTCTTGCGATTCACAAACAAGTCCTTCAAGAAATGCGCTCGGTTCTGCAGAGAAGAGAGGCACAGAGTTATGCTTATAGTGGGTTCCACGCCTTTTTGGAGTCAAGGGGAACGGGGAGAACGATAGCGTTGCAGCGGTGGAACATGAGGTGCCTCCAGCTGTAATCACACCACCAAACCCACACAAACTTGAACAAGACGTGCGGTGGTATATAAGAAGAGAAAAACCAAGCCCAACCTTGAGAAAAGAAACATGTGTAGGGTTATTACGGATGAAGGCAAGTCACTATGCATCTACTCGTAACTAACACGGCTGTCACGAATGAGTTATTTCACAAGGTGAAGAAAATACGCTACCCATCCGGCTCCAAATGCAACGAGAAATTAACAGTACCCCTAAAACATTTAGTATGACCGTTGTACAAGCCTAAATGATAAGAATTAAATTTAAGATTGCAAGTGGTTGCTCAAGCTTCGTCATGCGATGTCTTGGTCTTCAAAACCATGATGGGTTTGGTGTAGGATACAGACTTCATGGACCAGTTGCAACCATAATTGGCCTATCGGGACTCGCCGGTAAAGAACCCTTCCCAATAACCACCGTTAGGGTTCGTCTCCCGCCGATGTCAGCAATTTTACTCCTAGAATATCCTATGGGCAATGCTTTTGGAACATAGAAATGTGGTATGAATTCCAAATAAGAAGATAGACGAAGACAAATTAGAAAAGATTTAAAAATTGGCTGTGCGTTTTATTTTTTCTAAGTACAGATGAACATATTCTGAACTAGAATTCTAAATCAGTGTGGTCTCCAGCCATTAAAAACTAGACGAAGAATTGCGAGGCTAAAAATGTTTTTTTCCCTCCATAATAGGCAATTAAAAATTGACCCGGAGTTATATCTTAAAGAAGCGCATACGCTATGACGAGGGTGAAATCATGACAAGGCAGCTCAACCATACTACGATAGAACGGATGTTTTTTTAAGATTTTCTTCTTCACACAAACAATTCAAGAATAAAACGCTCTTTCAGAATTTGTTGCAAACTCAACATATATCTCTGCTGTTGAGCCGCCTTTAGAACAGTTGTATTTTCGAACCGAAAAAAACCGGAAAGGATGTATATACTAATATTATTGACAATGCTACATTTTTGTGTGTCGTCTGGCAAAACTATTGTAGGACTGTCTATGTATTTTTTGTGTCAGCTATACACCTCTCCTCTAATGGCCTTCAAATGAAAGCTGACACTATTCTATTGTTAAATAAATAAAAAAAAAACTATTAGGTACTACTCTTACTTCCAATGAATATTGTTTGTGCTGGGCTTTCAATTTGTGATTTATCACACCGGAGACAAGGACGGGGTTACTAAGGCCATGGTGGAGCTGCAAACAAATAGTTTTAAACCAAGCGTGGGTTCAACAAAAAGATGAGTGATTGCAATCGCAAAAACGTCAGAACAATTTTTTCAGAACTCCATTGCCATCGACGCTGCTTGCATGAACCATCGCAGCAGAGAGGACTACACTCTAAAAAAATAAAAATCCGTTCTTGAAAGGCTTTTCGACGCCCCAAGAACTGTTTCAGCTCGCGAAGAACGGTTTCTCTTCAAGCGTTATCACCCCCTGGCGCATCAGAAAGACAACAGGGCGGTGAAGAACGTTTTCGCATCAAAAAAGGAGCTTAAAGGAACCCCTATACGTTTTTCACGAAGAACCCTTTTAGTGCGTGCTTAGAAGAACTTTTTAGGGTGCAAAATATTGACAAGATGAAGAACCTCTAAAAGTTCTTTTAAGACCAGATTTTTTTTTAGAATGTACCAAACGATAATTGCAACTTACTACTGAATTCAACATGTCAATATTTGAAAAAAAAGGACGAGTTCGACGGGGAAACGCGAAACATTTCGACTTCGAAAGTGCGAAACAACACTTCAGAACCTCAATTATATGGGATTCCTCACCGGCGTTCCCTGGTCCGCCGGTCATCGCTTCTCCCGCGGCTGCGCCGCCTGAGGTCACGAGATCTTGTTCCTGACACGGGACTGACTCCACACCATGGGTCATGCGACCATGGACGGTACTGCTAGAAAGAGGACCAAGCTGGAAACGAGGACGGGTGACCGTTCCTGCACTCGCCTGACTCGACTCTTGAACAAGAAGGAACTTCTTCGCTGCTGGCGCGGACCCGCAGAGACGTCGGCACTGGACTGCCTCCATGGGTGCTGTGTTGCCCGCCCTTGGCCGCGCCCGCCTCAAGCCATCACCGGCATGAAAGACCACTGCTCCAGGCGCCGCAGGATTACGCCGTAATAAAGTAAATATTCATGAGAGCTTGTCTGCACTGTTGTTCTCTTCGGAGGCGATTGGTCGGGACGCGGAACACAATTATTAACAGTGATTCTGACCCTGATTGGTGGCCACTCGTGCGAGGTGCTCAAGAACTTAGTTGTCAGGGAGTACCAGGGGAAAATATTTTTGTTGTAGTTATGACCCTATACGGAACTAGTAAAGTCCCAAATCCCGTGATCACCGAGTGGTACAAATTTAAAGGGATTCTACAAAAATACCGAGAGAGAGGTGACATTTTATGCTTGGGTTAAAACAAATCACGAGAAAATGTAATATCAGGTAGATTTATTTAAGAAGATTTATGATGCAGGCCTTCTCTCCAATGAAAAAAAGGTCAACGCGAGTTGTTGGACGCAGAACCTTTAATTTGAAGTAATGCGCAGGATTGCCATGAACAACTAGCAGCAACACAAATGGCTTCGTTTCACGTGTAACGCAAGAACTTGGCGGCAAATCTGGTCTGGTGGCATAAGAACTAAAGGAAGACCAACTATGGCCCTAATAACACCGACTGGAATAAAATAAATTCAAAAGATTTCTAAAGAAAAATAATTGATCAAGCAAGTCGTGCAAGCTTCACACCCGCACAATGTGTTCCAGCATTAACGCCCGAAGAAGTGCTACAAGAACACTTAGAACACGAAACTCACACTGTGGAGAAAGCCGATGGTGATAGCGGTACTACTGCAGTTAGGTGTCAGTAACCTTTATAGCCGTTGCCATGTGACCATAAAAATAGGAGAAAATAACCTAACCATGCAAGTGGATGAACAGACAGGTGTTATTCACGAAAGTGAGTGCGCGTAAATTTTATTTTTTTTTCTGGAGAAGAGCGAACTTGTCTATGATGTCTTAAAAACGTTCACGGCGCATTCTTTGTCCTTAAAGAAAAATGTCATCTATTAATAGTTCACAGAGATCAAGCTGTAGCAGGTGAAGCAAAAACATCTTGTCTGTGTTTGCTCGTTATATGCTTGTTGTATGAAAACCTTAATAATTTGTAAGCTTGCTCTAAGCTTGTTTTGTAAATTTTATAAAATTTCTCCTATTTTTGTTTCTGCTCTTTTTACCTGGCCCATTTATTTGCTGTGTCATATATATAAATATATAAATAAACTAAGTCAGAGAAAGCACTGGGGAAAAAGTAAAAAGGGGAAGGGAGCGCTCACGTTAAAACAGCGACTAGGAAATGCTCCAGATCCCGACCTCAAACCATTTTTTAAAAAAATAGCTTTATTAAAGCATACTGTGTAATCTGAATGACGGGAGTCAGCGCTTTTCTAAAAACCAAGACAATTTCTTTTTGCGTAGCTTCGTGATAATCGCCCAGAAAGAAGTCGAATGCAAAGTTAGGCAAGCTTGTTTGTGTGGAAGCCGTGTATGGACTCAAAGCAAGAGTGTGTGAATCCGTCAGACACTACAAACCGCCGCTGAAACCGTTGGGCTACATGCATGGTCGTATTCAGCAGGGTGTTGAGACACGGAAAGTTGAAATGCAAGAAGTGCATGTTGATTTAAAAATCAATAATGCAATAGACTAACTTTATTTTCTCATCATTGTTTAAAAGGGAGGTTGGGATAAAAAATGCAAATCACCTTGGAGGGTACCCGGACCCCACAAGGGCAAACAGAAGGCTGCCTGAGAAGGGCAGAACCCTTTATTGGTACTCGTGCTTTTTAAGAATATTCTTGAAGTGTAGATAATGAGTACTACTACTGCAACTAGTGAAACAAAAAAGTCGATCAGCGAAATGGCTGCGCATAGGAAGCCAGAAGAAATCATATGCAATTGAGGACAACTAATCGTCATGCTACAGTTCCCTTGCTCATTTTCTATTTGTTAGCAATGTGGAATATTCTGAGACCCAGCTATGCCTCTTGGCCTATAAATAAAACCTGTGTATAGTTTGGTAAGAAAACGAAATACGTGCTTTCAAAAGAAGCGTAAGGTAACTAAACGAATATTGCTGATAGTATGCAGCGCGACATCGCACTTTTAGACTGCTAGGGTGTGTTTGCATGTGTTCTAGCTTTTAAACGAACTCTAACTTTAGGTAAAACGAGTTTCTCAAGTGAGATGAACGCTTGTTTAGGATCAGAATGTGTAGTGCGAAGCGACGTTAAACTGCAACAACGTGGCGCCTATTATATGTTAAACAGGGAGAGGTACATTCTGGAGGAGGCTGTAAACGGTGCGTTTCTCCCTTCCGCTCAAATGATTATAATTCCAGTTTCTGCAGATGGTTGAGGAGGGCCTGTAGAACTCCTTTTGAAAAAGGCCCATTAAGTCCATGACCGTTTTGGTATGGAGTGCGATATTTTGCTCCGTGTTATCCGAGCTACGGAGCCCTTAAAGACGCAGCACAAATCTTTATTTTTATTATGTCGGACACCAGGCTGAACCTCGCTCGGCAATGGCAAAACACGTAAATGGTTCGTTCGTGTCACGGTATGGATATTTATTCATCAGATTTACTTACATGGTGAACGTTATTCCTGCCACGTTTCCACACTTAGAGTATTTTCTGAACAATAAAAAAAATTACCCTATTTTGTACTTTGAAATTTTAACTTTTAATAGTAAGATTGCGAAACATGCCACAAAACAAGCCATATCCTATAACGTGCAGTTGGTGCGAGCGCTACGCCCATAGCCTACATAAACAAGCATGGCACACCACCACGTCAGTCATACTGCTGTTGTCCGAACCACACCTTACCACCCGACTGTCATAACAGTTAGGTCCAATAAATGATCGTACATGATGCATCGCGAAATAGCTACCGGATTTTGTACCAAACGCTTAGAAGCGAGAATTGTGCTTTATGGCGAATATATATACCAGATGTTGCATCGTATACATGAATTCACATGGATGTAACGTTTTCTAGACCGCTCCGACACGGACGTCGAAGGCAATGGAGGCAACGACAGAAAGGAGGAGTACCTGCCGCATCCAGCGCCAAGTGGTGGGGCTCCAGCAACAGGTGCGTGACAAGGGAACGGACCCCTTACTTTTTCATTTCTCATAATGACGTATGATTGTTTCGGGAAATCTATTATTTTATTCTATTGAGGCAGATATTACTCCAGAGAAGGTTTTCTTGCCTGCGCCATTTTCAGACCTCGTGCGTATGGCGCGTTGTGTCCTGGCTTTTCGATGCGATGAAAAAGGGCGTGCTGGGCTGTGGAGATTACACGCTGGGCTGTGAATTGGTGACCTTTTAAAGGGCCTATATTTCTCGTTTTTTTTTTCTTTGACACGCAGAAATCGCATTTTTCTGAACAGGGGTCACCAGATTGCAAAAGTCGGGTCATAATATTTACCTCAATACTTCCCATAGGGTACACTAATGCTCTCTTCGTATAGTGTCTATATAAATGCAGTCACTAATGCCAAGGAATGTGTGTTGAACATATACTTAATGTAAGCGAAATTACAAATTTGTTATAAAACAATCGCCCCCTACCCGTAGCTTGCAACGATCGTAGTAACACGAAACATAGGGTAGCGTTGAGTAAGATGCGATTGCATCGTCGCATTTTCTGCCGCGACGGCAGCTCCGGGAAAGATGCATATTGTGCTTTAACTAATCGCCGAAGGGTGACTTTGCAATCAAATATTGGCCGCAGTGGCTAAGTTTCTGTTTTAGGTCAACGTAATAAATAAAAACAAAATTAAAAAAAAATGTACTAAAGTGTCTGGAGGGGACACGTACCTTAAAACAAAAAATATTACCACACAAAAAATATTCCAGGAGAGTTTTGGAGGCTAGGCGCAATTTGGGTGGAGAAGGTGGAGGTCGCGGCCCTCCAAGCCCCTCCCTTTTCTTATACCATACTTACATCTCTCATTGGCTGGAGAGATGATTGACGCATGAAATGTTGGTTGTGGAAGTGTTTCTCCGTGGCGTAGTAGTATTTTAATCGACATTACCTCTATGTTTGAGAAACAATACATCTATGTAGTGTCAATATTGTTTAAAAAAAATTCCGACATCACCTTTTCCGCTTTGGTTTGAAACGATAATAAACATAGCGGCCGGCATTTCGGGCGTGTTCAACGAGCGTAGCTTGTTGACTTCGGATATTTTTGGTTGCGAATCATGTTGCATTCCCGAGTTGTTGAGAGTATGATCTCCTCAACCGACACAGTTTACTGCAAATTGCTGTCGCAAGTACGCGCTTTCGGAAGCACAGTCGGGTGCTTATTTTCGTCGCGGGACTGGCCTAAGTGTAGCGTACCACGTTAACTATTTCTCTTGATATAGCTCAATTTATTCGTTTACACTTGTTGGTACTAAACAGATATGGTTGTTACAGTAAAAGCAGCAGAAACTGCTCTGTGAATTGTGCAACCATTGTGATTGTGACTGATTTTAATACCAAGAAGGCACCTACATAGACAAGAATTTGGCAAGCTATTTGGATGCAGGCAATCAGGCGTTAGCCTCACATCAAGCATGTGCAGGTATGTTCAGTTCATTTCGATTAGATAGATTAGTACTTCTCTAGTGTTGCAGCGCTCCTGACCTGCCCAAAGCGAATATTTGAGGTTTAGTTTTAATTGTGCGTCAAGACGATCCCCATTTTTACTCGCGGACATCATTGCCTGCAGCCTTTTTATTCCCGCAGAGAGTGCCGATCCGGGGGCGACATCAAAGTTCACGAGAAATTTCGTTATGGTTCAGGCACTGACGGTTGAAGCGTCGATGGCATTCTAGGCGGACGATTTCTGTGGATTGGTTGAAGTATTTTCTCAAGTTGCCCAAGGCAGCAGAACCTTACAAGGTACGAATTAATGCAAAATGTTCCAGAAGTCGGGACTCATCAATATAAAACAAAACAGACGGCGCCACTTACCGTCGAAATTTTTCTTCTGATCGATCTACTCGTAAACCTTATCGTATTTTGAAAGTTTACGAACTCGAGTGGCCATTGCGCTCAATTGTTTTCAGTCATTGCTGCTCTCACTTGCAGCGTGTTAAATGATTTAGTTAAACACATCACTCCCGTAACTGGAAAAACGACTCGATAGTACGTAATTCTCACGAGTTTGTGGACCACCTTCGTGGTCGCGTCTTTGACGAGGATGACGTAATGATTCCTTTTGATGTTACTTCATTGTCTACATATATCCCCACACTTCTAGCTGTGCGAGCAGCTGAAACGCGTTTACGTAATTATGACACGCTCCTCTTACGCACATTCTTAAAAGTCAAGGACACTGTTCCTCTGTTACACTTTTGTTTTAACCAGTCTCACTTCACATTTCGTGGACAATTCTACACTAGATTGAAACTTGTCCATTGGGTAGTCTGGTTTCTGTGACTATGGCGAATTCGGTCATGGAACATGTGAGGAAACCGCTCGACAGCAGACTATGCATCATGTAAGAAACTGACGGCGTTACGTAAATATCACTTTAATAATTTTAGACAAAGGCCATCCTAATGACCTTTATTTAACTTTTAACAGCGTTGAACCGTCAATACAATTAACACGTAAGGCAGGGCACAATAGGACACTGCCTTTTCTAGAAATAATGCGTGCCATAACAGCACAGGACAAGTAGAAACAACTGTGTACCGTAAAGCTTGCGACACATGTAACTTGAACTTCAACTCCCATCATCCGTGTCCAGCTCTTTCAGGGAAGCCTCCTTAAGTAGAAGAATATCAAATGTTTCTTCGAGCTCACCGATGTCGGTTGGATCCGTGGCCAGCAGACGCCAATCTCGTTGATGATCTTTGTTCTGGCAGCTTGAAGGGTGGTCCTCTTTCGCTTCAGGCGGTCGACGCCCTCCTCGCTCGTAGTAAGCATGATCTGGCCTTTAATTCCCGGTTTTCGGCCCAAAAAACTGTAATAATTACTAGCTTTCTATGTTGTTTTGCTACCAAACCAAGCTCGTCGGAAGTAAGGAAAGCGCACCAACACATCTTTTCGGCTTCGACTCACAAAGAAGACTCCTTTACTTTCTCAAACTTAAACAAGAATACCGGCGGAAGGGGAAAGAGAAACCCTCGAAGAGGCGAGCCGGCGAGCGCCCCAAGCTGCTCAAGGCCGCCGGGGAAAGTGCTCGGGATGAGGGGGACACTTCTTGAGCACAAAGGAGCCCGCCGCGGGGTCTCCGGCGACCACCAAGACGGGAGGAAACAAGGCACCCCGTCGGGGGACGGAGCGGCACACAAACTAGTAGAAAACATGCGCGCGGACGAGGGGAAAAGTCAACAAACACACAACTCTGGTGTCACATCAAGCTGCGTGGTGTGACACCAGACTTTCTTGGTGTACCCATCAGGCTGATGTGCGGGTACACCAGCATTTCTGATGGGCACAACAGGCTGCTGTGCTCGATACATCAGCATCGCTGGTGGGCACAACAGATATTCTGGTGTCACACAAGGATTCTCTGGTGTCACACCAAGATTGCCTGGTGTATTTTTCATGAGGGTTATCCTTAGCGGGTATTAATTTAGGAGAAGCGAATTAGTCTGAATCTCTTTATGTTGCCGATATTTTGTTTTTTCGACACTGCAACCTCGACACCAAGTCATCTGATAACGGTTAGCTCAAACGTTAGTAAGAAGTAAAAGAAATGAACTTATGAAACCATAAACATTCAGTGTTTGAAGCACCATTTTATACCCATTTGTGTCGAATGCCTTGCCTACTTCAAGAAACAAAGTGTAGGAGATTTGATTATTGTCAAAACTGGTGTTTAACACGTCCGATAGCTCTTCCAGTAAAGTCTGTGTGCCACGACCCTTGACAAAACCGCATTCGCAGGGTGACATAAGGTAATGCATCTCAATGAATGAGGTCATAACGTTGAACAGATGATTCTGCAAAAGTTTAGACAACGAAGGCAAGATTGATATTGGGCAAAAGCTTTCTACCTTCTTTTCTAGTCTCACCTTTGAATAACGGCTAAACAATGGCTACCTTAAGGTCCGTATGCAACGAGAAGTTCGAAATTTGTTTACAATAATGAGTAGCACATTACATATGGCGCACAACGTTTTCGGAACTCACCCATTCCAATGTTGTCGCCACCGGCAGGTTTGTTGGAACTGAGGCCGTACATTAAAAAATACAACTCCTGCCTGTCCAAGCATAGAAGGAAACTTATTGAGCTACGCTTCCCTTTGTTGCTAGGCTTGTTTCCTCTCGGTGGTTGACAACTCCCGAAAACAAAGCGAAATATGCATTAAAGTCGTTTCCAGCTGAGAATAAATCGCTTTCAAAACAAGTCTCCAATTCGGAGGCTGCCCTAGCAGGAATCCCGCGGAGTTCGTTTAGAAGGCTCCATGTCTCGGCATAGTCAGGAGATGATCTAAGAAATGTATTGTTGTACTGCCTTGTGATCGAAAAACGCAGCGCGGCGTTGGCGCGGTTTCTGGCTCTCCTGTATTCTTGCCCTGAATGCTCACACTTTGGGTTTTTACTGCTGCGAGCCCATGTCAGCTCCTTTTTCTTAACCGCTGCCGAAATGCCAACATCCACCCACGAAATGTCACTTTTTCTTTTCAAAATCTGACTTTTTTTATGAAATTGAGTCTCAAAGAATTTAGAACTTCATCAAACCGGTCGTAAAGTTGGAACGTACTTGACAAGCCATCAAGATCTTTCCAGCGGTAACGCCTGATGAGCTCATCGTAGCGCTTCCAACCCACTACGGTGATTCTCCGCCGGGGTTGGGAGCGCTGTGGCAGATTCTTCCAAAAAGCACATGAACACGCAAAATATTTGGTCCGCCAATTTCTGGTCAATCGAGACTGATCTGATTAAAGCGTCAGGCACACTTTTGTTCAAATGTTCTATTCAGGTTGATATACCAACTTTTTTAAAATAGGCTGCTTCCTTGCGACCGAGTCAATCAGGCAGTCAACTCCGAATTCCTCTAGCAAGTTTAAGTAATCCACCACGTAGCTTTTAGAGACTGCCAGCGTGTCAATGTTAATATCTCGCGTAATTGATAAACAACGCTCCGCCTCCAGACCTTCGAGTGCCGCCCGGAGCTCCCGAATAAAGCTGACAATGCTTTCAGATGAGGGTTTGTACAGAACAAGCAGAAAGAAACTGCTTTGAAAATTTGCAATTTTGAGAGCTAAGTATTCGGATGCTTCTACCGTGAGATCCTTACGTTCTGCGTTCGAAGTATTTTTTACGATTACGGCTTTACCGCCCCCTCTTCTGCTGTGTCGTGTGAAACAGTATGTACTAAAACCATCTAGTTGATAGCATTTAATTGATCCCTCATGAGCGTTGATGTCCAATAGTACAAACAATCAACGTCGGTGATGACATCTTTTCTAAAAAAAAACAGAACTTGTCCCCATAGTTTATAATGCTGTGAATGTATGCGTGTCCCTTAGTATTTGCGATGCTGCCCTAAGTGCGAAGTTGCTAAAAAGATCCGATAGTCTGAAAAAAAAAAAAAAAAACATAGACGAAGCCATCAAGTTAATTATTTTTTCCCCGTCAGCGTGACGGTAGATTCGGATAGATGGCCTTTGTCGCCTTGCTTCGCGAAGACGTTGCCGTCTTTCACCCACACAAGCTTGAAGTGCATTAATCTGGCGCGGGAACGGGCCATTCAAAAGACCTCTTAATTGAGCCTAGTGAGGCTGTCATTGAAATACAGACGCGGCCGCGATGACCCCTGGCTTATTGCTTGCAACCTACCGCGTGCCACCATACAGTTTTTCTTGCCGCCAACCAATCGGTACCTGACGAAAACTCTCTTGGTCGCACTTTATCCGCTCGGGAGGTAGGATACGGCAACCCCCTCGGATGACTGGAAACAGTAGGCGCCCGCCCTCCGCGCAATGTCTGCAATGATTTCCAAAAGATGTTTCTGAGGTTGCTGAGGCAGGCCGTGGATCTCCAGATTAGGAGGCGGCTGCACTGCTCTTTTTTGTTATGCTCTTCTTTGAGAGCCTGTATCCCTTTATCCTGCTCATGCATATGCAATCTCAGCTCTGTCACCTCAGCCGTGACCTCATTAATGACCTTGTCATTTTAGCTGTGGTCGTCATCAAAAGCTTGTCGTACTGGGCAGAGGAAACTTCAATTGAGGCGTCGGTTCTCTTGATCGCCTTTTTCACATCATCGACGACAGCCCTTAATGCCAAAAGGCTGTCCACCTTTGAGGGAAGCTGCTGGTGCGAGTCTGTGCTGTATCACAGCAGCTGGAGTTCTCCAAAATGGAAGAGAGCTGTGATGACGATGCGTCTCCGGAGCCTACCATGGCGGATTTTTGCACAATCGGTGTTTCCGGCGTCGTTTTTCTCGCAGCACGAGAGGAACGACGTTACCATGCCTCCACCTTTGCCTCGCCCATGCCCGCATATGTTGCCTCCACGATCCCTGAGCACGTCTTCCCGATGTGAAAGGAGGCAGAACAAAAGGCGCGCATCATCATCCTGCCGTCCCTCGGAAGGGCTTTGAAGCACACAGAACATTTCGGAGTCCCGGTCATGCTGGATTACGATACAAAAATAAATGTCTAAAACAAAACAATACAAAATATAATAAAACTAATGATCAATCAGCGTTTATTTTGCTGTCCAGGAACAACCAATTGATCTTAGTGCTGGCACACTTTAAAGAAAACAAGCAAAAACACGCACACCTAGAGATACACATGAGAGCACAGGGGGAACGTAGTCCACCAGTCTGAGACTAAAAATATTAGCAGTTACGAAAGACACTAATACCAACAAGGAAAATGAAAAGCACAAAACCGAGGCATCACCAGGGGTGAGAGCAAAAAGCAAATACTGCAATATCGTTCTGACAAACATCAACCCTTCAACTGATCAGTCCTTTTCTAGCAAGAGGAAGTATCAAACAACGTTTCTGAATTTGCTGCCGCAAGACCTAAAGATATCAAGTGTATTAAAGTAACGGACACTACACTCAGCCGATCTTGGGATTGGATTAGAGCTATATAAAAATATTATGTTAGCCGTGTAGGCACGCGTGAAACTGTAAGGCTCATTTCGGACACACGACTGGGGAGGCACTCGAGCCGTGCCGGTTTTTCAACAAAAACAACATATCTGCATTCACCCGAAGCAGGCTCAAAAAGCTGACGAGTTGCGAGGTACCTCCAACGTTTAAAGAAGGAGCACCTCTCTGAAGGTAACGACATTTAAGGATGGGAATACATTTGTTTTGGACTCA
Source organism: Ixodes scapularis (assembly GCF_016920785.2). Classification (NCBI taxonomy): domain Eukaryota; kingdom Metazoa; phylum Arthropoda; class Arachnida; order Ixodida; family Ixodidae; genus Ixodes; species Ixodes scapularis. The sequence goes on along the minus strand of NW_024609868.1, from coordinate 160,629,236 downwards.
CTTGACAGATAAACTGTTAGTTTTGGAAATGCCGTTTCGAACAACCCAGGCGCACTCTAGCTAGGATCTAACTAAAGAAGAGTGCAGCGTGAAAAAAGCGGACGAGCTTTTGAATTCCTTTGTTATGCGAGACGCGGCATCTAACGTGTGCAAGGCTCATTGAACCACACTGGTAACGTAAGTGTCAAATCTCAGGGCTTTGAATCAAAAACAACACCAAGGTCCCTGAGTTCACTTAAATGTAACAGCAGTTCACCATGATAACTGTATGTGAAAAGAAATATATCGTGGGTCTTGCGGCAATAGGTCATTACTTTTGTTTAGGAATAATTCAAACGGAGGTCATTGTCGAAACACCAATGATCGAAGGAATATGCGTTATTCTGAAGCGCGATGCAATCCTCTAAGTTGGATATTTTTGTAAAGATTTATGTCATCAGCGTAATGTAGAAATGAAGAGTTTGATATAACCTGAGAGACATCATTTACAAAACTATCCGCTGTTCAGAGCGATGAGCGAAGGTTGTGGAATCACGGTTAACGGAGCGGCATTTAAGGCCGTCTCCATCCCGCAGGAGCGCGTCGCGTTGAAGCGACCAAGCGAGCAGAGAAGAAAGGACGCTCGGGAGGAATGCGCGGGTCTCGGCGGTGTTACCTGTGTGACGTCAGTTCAGTGACCACGGTTTCCCGACATCAACTTTCCGGCTGTGCAGTCCCCATCCAAGCGCGAAAAAAGACGTTGTTTTACGTAACAAAATATATATTGATCTGAAGAAGTCAATACGTTCATTACGTTTCACAACAAGAAATCTAATATTCAAGGAAAATTACAGGGTGTCGAACCGAACACGAGTCCGAACCGAAAACCGGATCGAAACCGTTATTTTTGACGGAACCGGAAGAAAACCGAAACCCAAAATTCAACGCTTCATATTGAACCCGAACCGGATTGAAACCATAATCTGATGTGGCGGTTACCGGTTCAACGAAAACGGTTTAGGGTCAGTTGTGTCGATAATTGGTCTAAATTGGAAAAGTTGCGGGCGTATATTTCTCTTATGTTGCCAAAACTAATCCTACATACTGTGAGATATTTTTAAATTTTGTTTTTATTGCATACGTAATAAAAAATACATCATCGTCTGTAGAGCTTCAACTTCCCTTTGTTTCTTGGACTGACCCTGGCGGCGCGGTAGCGGCGGCGGCGATTTCAAAGCACCGCTTGGCCGCTTGGCTACGAAACGTCCAAGTGTCGGAGCGGGTTGCGCCACTGTAGGCACGGATGCCTACGGGTTCGCGAATGTTTGACCTCAAGATAGGCTGTAGTTGCAGTCGATGAGCCATTTGGTCAATCGAGCACCGAGATCGCACCACGTGACCTTCCGCTTGAGTGCAGCGACAGCCTGGAGGAAGAGGGGACCGCGCTGCATCGGATGTATAGTTTGTAGGGTCGCCTGTGGTCCATTTCAATGAAAAACAATCCCTTCTTCAACGTGCTCAAACCGTTACCTTATAAAAAAAAAAAAAGACATGGCTGCTGGAGGTAACGTCACTCGGCGATGATTCGCCGACGCGCCGCGTCCAGGGGCAGGGGAAGGGGAAGGAGGGGAGAAGAAAATGTGGGTGTTTATTTATTCTGTAGGTTTGTCAAACTAGCAAGGCCAGCATGTCGCCTGCTCAACCATTTTCCCATTTTTGTTTGAAGTCCTCTTTCATCGTCGTCAACTGAGCATTCGAGAAACCTCGTTCGCTGTGGTAGCATTACCGGAACTTTGTTAGGTGGCTGATATGTACAAATGACCCGGTCTGAGTACCTCGGACCGGGTCATCTGCATCATCCTCGGTGGCTCCGAGGCGAGAGCGCTGGCCTACGGATCCCCATGTGGCGGGTTCGAATCCCGGCCGATGTCCCGCAATCTGACGGAGACTTATTGCGAAGGAGGCGCCGTGTAACCGAGCTTTCGGTTGCACTTCAAAAGATCCCCAGCTGGTCGAAATTAATCCTCAGTCCTCCGCTGGGGTGTGCCAGATGCCCGTCGTTGGGTTGGCACGTAAAACCCACAAATTTGACTTAAACTTGACTTTTGTCATTTGCATCATAGAGCGTTGTTTGCGATAAAAAATCAAAGTGACTAGACAAAGCATAGCCACGGGATCTTAGTACAGCGTTTTGCCGCGGGAACCGGAAGCGCTGTCAAGATGAAGTCACATTTCATTATACGTGCGTGTTCACGTGCGTGCTCACGTGTCCAATCATTGACACGTCAGCCAGTCTGGCCGATGTATACACGACCACAGCTAAACGGGATTCGATAAACTACCCCAACTGCGCACTCGACGTACCTGTTTCTGTGTTTGACGGCACATTTGTTTCCTCTCGTTTCTCTCTCAGCCACTCTGGGGCATAGCTGTGACATCTTCCTGGGGGCCGAAAACAGGTAGCATGTATAAAAAAAAAACGCGTTTGTGCTGAACAAAATATATGGAGAGCAAGCAATGTAGCTGGAGACCTTTTTACTGTTTACAAAATCACAGCCCAGCACGTGCGTGTTTCTCGCTTCGGAAAGCGAGCAAAGCACGCGCTATACGCCCGAACACTAAAGATGGCACCGGCCAGATGCTCTTTTTTGGAAAGGTCTATAGACCCATTCCGAGAATACGCCCTCTACTGGTAGAGTTTGAAATACTGCACAGCTGCGTGTGCAAAAAATACCATAAAAATGGTTAGCCGATCGCTTATATATAGTTCGCTTAAGAACAGAAATATACAAGTAATAGCCTTGCCATATTAATGGTGCCTTTTGCGCACGTCACTGCGCAGAGTTTTTATATCCGCCTGAAAAGAAAGTAGTATTGGGATGGGTTTATTGCAAGTATCACGTACTCAGAAAAGACTGCAGGAAGTGCTCGGTCAATATTCAAAGGTCTAGTTGGGAACCGGTTCGAACCGGTTCGCGCTTATGAAAACCGGTAACCGGAGTGATATTATGTGCGCTACCCTAAACCGGAACCGAACCGGAACATAATACAATGCTACTGAACCCGAACCCGAACCGAACCAAAATCATGACCGGTTCGACACCCTGGAAAATATTCACTCTGTCCAAAATTTCAGTTACTCAACACTCGTAAATCCAGCATTCTCAAAAGTAGATGCCCAAGTACTGGGATTTGCTTCCTTGTTGTTGGTTTGAATATTTGAAAGAAAAGATAAACGATCAAGCTGTTATCTTCAGCTTAAAGAGATACTCGGAACGTTTTTTTAGCTACCCCAACTATGTTTTCGGAGTCGTCGGCCTTTACCTTTTCCGGTATGCTATTTAGTATCGCCAAATCCGGGATAGTTATTGTGAAATCGGCAAGTGAATATAAGGCTAATGCCAACATTTAAAAATATACGCGCTGTTTAGTGCCGCGACGTCAGGGCAGGTCAGGCTTGCAGGTCGAGTGAGCCGCCTGGAAATTGACTATACCAAGCATATGTTTCGTGCTGCTCCGCAGGAGCTAGAGCGATACTCCAAAACATTGTTTTGAAACCATGAATGAACTGGTAATAAATTCTGAACAATATCCAGTGTCGAGAGTGAGCTCTGCCTACCGGTGATGTCACTTTTTCGTTGTTGCAATTAGAGACTTTCAGTTGAAAAAAAACACGGTCAGAACCAAAAATTATGAATTCAATACTTCTCGAGGAAATATATAGGCCCAATACTTGGGTCACTATGTCAGCGACGTTCAGCAAATTTTTAGGCAAATCGGGGACTATGAAGAAAACGCCGCAGTACCCCTTTAATCGGGTCGTGAAACAAGTTTCTCACTCTAGCCAAATGCTAAAATTATTTCCCTTCCGTCCCCAGGGATGATTCCCGCAACGGCTCCAGTATCATGAACGGACTATATTAGCAAGTCTTGTGAAATGGAACTCCCAGAAAGTTTTCCGCTTCTACCCTTCGAATTTATGCGGATAGAAGATGTTGTTGTTTGTCTTTACCTGCAATACACATGAAAAAAAAGAAGAAAAACATGGTGAAATTCAGCGCAAAGATACAAGGACAAAGAGGAGACAACGCACAATACAAGTCCCCTCTTTGCCCTTGTATTTTCGTGCTGTGTTTTATCACGAATATACACAAACTAACCAAATTTCCATTCGTGTAACTCTTGATATATTCTGTTTATTTAAAGCCCGACCAACAAAAAAATTTTCCACAATGTTGTTAAATCCTTCTTGCCACCCTATTTATTTCTCTCTCTCCCACCACTTTCTTGATGGAGGGAACTCCATTTGTTGAGGCTGGATAAGCCGACAAAAGAATTTTTCTGCCGTAAAGTTAGCAGCGGGAGAAGGGAAATGGGATGCGTGGCGAGGAAGATTTTCCTACCTTGCGCGCAAAAACTTTTTGTAATTCGGTCTTTAAGCAGAAACACCTTCAATTCTAGTATAGTTACATTGGTTCTTTAATTTTTTATGTGTCAAACTCACATATAGTTCAATTTATGTTAGCCCCTGTAGTAGAAAACCAACTATGCATATATAGGTTATAAATTACATTTCTTTTAAAGGCATACAATAATAAAAATAAGGCTTGAGGTACACCTAAGCACTTATGAGTTGTGAATGCGAAAGCATGCACGCCGTTCTTTTGCTCCCTTTTTTCCGTTGACGGTCGAGCGTGCACTGACCTTGGATTGGTAGCGCCGCTGCCTCGCGGGCACGCAGCGCCATGGGGTGGCGATCGTTGAAATTGACGTGCAGCGGCCAATGGGAGCCTCGTCGACGCGCGCCAGCCAATGGGACCGAAGAGAAAATCCATCAGCTTTACTCCGCTCCTTTGGGATCTGGGAAACTAGACGCCGTTGTCGAGGCTTTTCGCGTGGTTTTATAGCTGGGAGTTGGCTTCACCTGGAGAAAGAATTTAAGGTGCCATTTGGCGCTTCTTCAATAGTGATGACGTCGGCTTGCTAAAGTTCGGTTCGCATTAAAAAAGTTAAAGTGCCCAATAGATTTTTAAACGTTTCCGCTAAAACAATTGAGCAATATTTACGCCGTTAGACGTAATTTAGGCGGGTAAGGCCGTGCTCTGGTCCAGGGACGGTTGGTTCTTACCGAGCTAAGCGACTTTTCGCTGGTCTCATTGGTTGGAGAGATGATTAACGTGTGAAACGTTCATTGTAAAATTGTTTCTCCGTGCCATAAGAGTATTTATATAGAAAATATTTTTATGCTTGAAAAAGAAATAACCCAGGTAGATTTTTTAAATGTATCCCGAAACTGCCTTTCCGCTTCAGCCACAAAGTAAAGCAGACATAGGTTCCAGCGTTTGCGGCGTGCTCATCGAGTGTAGCTCGTTGAGCTCGTTTATTTTTATGAGTGCGAGTGGGTCTGGGTTCACCGTGCTGTTTGGAGAAAGATGTCTTCAACTAACCTAGTATACAGCTAACTGTCGAAAGTACTTGTCTTCGGAAGCGCTGTGCGGGTGATTGGGTTCGTAGCGTGACTGGCCTAAGCGTGTCCCACGTCAAATATGTTGCTGGACCTCGCTTTATTTGTTCCTTGTGTTGGTGCTGAATAAAGGTGTTGGTTCCCGTGAAAGCAACCCCGCTGCTCTGTAAATTGTGCAACAGTTGTGATTGCAAGCATGGTTTAATACCGAGAATATACCCACAGAGGTAAGAATTTGCGAGCCATTTGGGTAGAGGCAATCGGGCGTTTGGCTCGCATATCAAGTTTGTCCTATGTTACAGTCATTTTGATTCTAAAGACGAGGAGCTCTAAAGTTTCGCTGTGCACCTGGCAGGCCGAAGCAAATATTTTAGGTCACGTTTTAATTCTGCGTCTTGACGTTGCTCGTTGACCTTGCTCGCGGAAACCATGCGAAAAAAAAACAAAAAAAAAACGGCCATAAAAGTTGAAACGACAGCATATTTATTTTGTTGCTTTTTTTATTCCTCTCGGAAATGTTTTACCGCACATCGACAGGCACTGACACACGCTTGTATTCAACAGTGGCTCGTGGATGATAAAACGCTAGAACGCCGCATGCACGGTTGAGTCTTGCGGGCGTTGTAAACGTTTCTAGAGGGGGGTGGAATAGCGTACGGACATAGCCTATTCTATACTCACAAAGCATGGCATTTCGACGACGGAGCCATATAGTGCCCCGCCGCAGATTTTGAGCGTGAGGGTCTGGTGGCACAGAGCATCAAAGAGCCATTTCTTGAGAAACCTGGACGTCAGCGCGCAGCTTCTGAAGCCGCGACGACCCGAAACATGTGCTTGTTCGCTCGGGAGAAGTGTGTTTCGGCGTCTCACCGCAGCGGGGTGCCAGTCACGTGGCTGTCCTCTCATCCGTTGTCTGCCGCTCCATAATTTCCTTTTTGGCGGCCGCTACTGGTGGCGATCTGCCAGGCTGTGTCAGTATATAAGAGGCTATGGTGCGGACGACGGCGATAACGAACGCCGACATGCAGCGTTTATGTTCACGTACTACGACATTGCAGACGGTGATAGACGGGTGTGAAATGGCAAACGATGCTAAGGCTGCCACGCGTCTGCTAGCACGACTAGCAGGTGTTGTCAGACGCCAGACTAGGAGCACCGGATATCGCGAAGGGGAGACCCTGGCCTTGTTAGCGTGTTCAGCCAATCCCTCCTAGATAACAAAGTCGTAGTGCTGAATGAGATGGCGTCATCAGCGAATGTGAACTCGGGGCACAGATTGCACACGATGATTGCGTCAACGTTCGGCTAAAACTGGACTCGAAGCCGAGCGCTGACGCAGCACTCGTTTATAATCTGAGTCCAGCGTTGTCCTTCTCGGATGATGCAAAAATATCAACACTAATGCCTTGTCTTCTACGCGGTATTGGTTCAGCTAAATTGTTTCTAACGGCGTAAATATTGCGCATTTTTTATTTGTTAGTAAAAGTACAAAACGAAGTACGTGTAACATCTATTTCATTAGAAAATATTTTTCCTTTAAGAGAATGCTTTATTGAAAATTAAGGTAGAAAGCAAATGGAAACGTAATTTTTGCTTTATTTAACAGTCACGACGGGTCGTGATTCAAGTTTTTGACTTTAGCTAAAGAGTACTCAAACCTATCTACAATATCGTTCTCAGGGATGATACCAGCAACGACTTCGATATCATGAGTCAACTAGATCAACAAAACTTCTAAAGTAAAAATTAAAAAAAAAAAAAAAAATCTCCCGTTTTTTTTTTTAAGTTTATACGACTGCAAATTATTTTTTCTTGGCCGTTACGTTTGGCCCTTATTTTATTACATTTATTTGAAGCAAAAACCTTAACATTTAATATTGTTTTATTGCTTCATTAATATCTTTGGTATGCGTCAATCATTCTAAAATATATAAATGTGCTAGCGCATGCATTATTAAAAACCTTCTGCATAGATAGGTCATAAATAGGGCTCTGTGTTTTCGGATAAATCCGAAAAACTCCGAAAAACACCCGCCGGTACATTTTTTGTCAATTCGGATTTATCCAATAAACTCCGAATTGTTATATGCCCATGCCCCCCCCCCCCCCCCCCTTACAACAAAAAAAGAAAAAGTAATTTTTTTTTAATTTTTATTTTTACAATTCAGACAGCCCAGGATCAATGGTCGTGGGAAAATGACACCATAATTATCTTTCAATCTTTCAAGCCTCGGACCGTTGTCAAAAGGGGGTCTTACAGCTTGTCACGCCAAGATTGGTTCAGGGAAACAGGTCATCGTAGCATTCATGTCACGACAGAAGCCACTCTTTTGGTTTCCAGTTTGGGCCATGGCAATTGGGATTTAGAGGAAGGAGAAGGTATTTACGATAGGGAAAGAGGGACATTGAAGACAAACAGACAAGAGAGGTTTTCGACTTTCAACAAAACCTTTACTGGCTCGACTTCGCCTCCTGAAGCTCGACGCGGGCGTCCGGGAGTTTGGGGGCGTCCGGGAGTTTTAGAAAGAGGGTGGTGGGTGAGGGAAGCGTGGCCATGTGGCCTTGTGCCCAGCTACGCGTACACGGCGTAGAATGGGGTCTGCTGTGTGTCAATCGACACGTCGCCGTTACACGCAGGCCCGAGTGTCGACGGTGCCCTCTTGGGGAAAGGAGGGAGGAGAGGGGAAGAACGCAAACAAGAGGAGGAGGAGAAGATACGGGAATTTTGACTTTTTTATGTCTTTGGAGGAACCCTCTTTCCCCGTAGGAAGCGAATCTCTCGATTGGAAAGAGAAAGGGATGGGCTGGACAAGTTTGAGACAGAAGATTTGATATGTAGATACTCAAGGATCTCTCTGCCGAATTGAGATTTGTGCCGTCCGAGAATTTTGGTTTTCGAGAACTCGGGGGTGCACGAGGGGCAGTTTTTGGCATGAGCCACGACTGGATGAAAGGAGTTCGGAGAAGGAGACGGGATCTCCTTGGCGTGCTCCTGGAGACAGTCATTCACGCAGCGCCCCGTCTGACCGATGTACTCGGCTCCGCACACAAGAGGGATACTATACACCCTCTCCCTTGTGCATGGCCGGAAGCACTGCGCGTGTCTTTTTGTGCACGTGGGTGGGGGTTCTGGGTTGGTGATTCGCTTGCACATGCCTCCCAGTTTAAGTTTACATGTGAAAACAACCCTGGTACCGAATCGATGTGCAAGTGCGTGCAGTCGGTGTGCCGTGTTGTGGGAGTAAGGAATGCACGCAGGGCGGGCAGACCGGGTTCCGGAGGGGGCCTTTTTTGGGCGGCTCCTAGACTGCAGGATGAACTTCTTGCTGATGTTATCTAGGAGGTCTGCCGGGTACCCCGCCTTCCGGAGCCTGGTTGCCTGCAGCGACAGGCTCTCTCTGATCTTGTTTCTGGGGGTAACAGGGAAAGCTATGGATCATAGCTTTCCCTTTCTATCTCATCGGGTCCAGTTCGTCAACGTAAATAATAATAATTCTCAATTGGTGCCTGTCGATTCCGGTGTACCGCAAGGTTCTGTAATTGGTCCCCTGTTGTTTCTAATTTATATTAATGATCTTGTAACTAATATTTCCTCGCCGATCTGCTTGTTCGCTGACGACTGTGTCCTTTTCCGCAATATAACTGACCATTCTGATGTAATTCATTTGCAATCTGATCTTGACGTCATAGCTCTCTGGTGCAACTCTTGGCAAATGGAACTTAACACTAATAAATGTAAGTCAACAGTTTATGTCCTACTTATAGCATTAACAATAAATCCCTTGAGTCTGTTACATGTTATAAATACCTTACAGTCCATATAATCTCTGACCTTACCTGGAATACACACGTCGAATATGTTGTAAGTAATGCTAACCGCACGTTGGGTTACATAAAACGAAACTTTTTTCAAGCCCCTTCTTCTCTTAAACTAACCTTATACAAGTCCTTAGTCCGTCCTAAATTAGAATATGCGTCATCCATATGGGACCCTGGTCACCAAGGTCTTATCAGAAGATTAGAAGCTACACAAAACCGAGCCGTTCGTTTCATCTTATCTAACTATCATCGTACAGCCAGTGTAACATCAATGAAATTAACTTTGTCACTTCCCAGTTTGTCGTCTCGGCGCAAAACAGCTCATTTATGCCTGTTTCACAAAATTTATCATCACATCCCATCTCTCCGTTTGAAGCTAATGCTCGAGCCCTCTTACCGTTCATCCCGTCTCGACCATATTCACAAGGTAGGCATACCTAATTTTAACACCTTCAAAATCAGCACCTCGTTCATACCTCGCACATCGACTGACTGGAACCACCTTCCCGCTTCTATTGCAGATATTAATGATATTTCACTCGTTAAGCAATCACTTATTAACAGCACCCTTGGTTGATTAATTACGTTTATTTATTGTTTGCTCACTCCTTTCTAAAATGTACTCTGTACCTTGAGGGTAAATAAATAAATAAATAAATAAATAGAGATTGTTTTAAATAGGGAAGAGGGGCAGTTGAAACTTCTCTATTACATCCTTAACCACTCCACCTCGCTCGGCCGCGGGATAGATTGAAGGGATGACTACGAGCTTGCTTGCGGCTACCTCCGGCAGTTTATTGATTTTAAGGTATCGACGTTTATCGAAGCTACACTTGTGTGCGACTTTTGTCACGGGACAAATTAGTAGTGCCAATGACACCAACGCCAATTTTAACTGAAGAAATTTTAAATGATACAAGCGCGTTTTAATTTTTTTATCTCGCATACGTATTTGCATCCGGTTAGTATTTATTATTTTTAATAGAAACCACTGCGAAATTAATCTTCAAATTTCGGAGAATTGGGGATTTACAAAAAATTAACTCCGATAAACACCGAAGTTTCGCTAAAAATAAACTCCGAAAAACACCCTCCGAATTTCACGAATAATAAACTCCGAAAACACAGGGCTTTAGTCATAAATTGCATCTCTTTTAAGAAACCGCCTCATTGCAAACAAAGGAAGAGACAGAAAAAATTGTTTTTACTCTTTTTTTACAGTCATGAAGGCCGTGCCGACTACTCCTACGACTGTTGCAACCTCTACAGTATCAACCACTACAACGCCATCCACCACAGTAACAACGACTACTCGAAAGCCCGGGCCAATAGTGCCTGCCACCCTGGTGTGCACTGTACACGCAGGACCAGACACTCGACTCGAAAATGGCCTGCCGGAGGCTGCCTGCAACTACATCTTCTTTATCGACGCCGTATTCACACCGATCGGAATTCTGTCATACGGTACCGACGCAAGTGCCTACAACAAATTCATTGGTCTGGCAAAGGCATCAAATCATTCCAAGTATGGAGTGTCCTTTCAGCCAAGGTAAGTTGAAACATTTCAGTGCGCTTTTTGTTTGTGTGCATTCCACTCACCTTTTCTTGATTTAGATTTACGTTTTAGTACTTGTGACAAGCTCGAGTATTGGGCTGAAAACAATGCTCAAGCCCATGACCGGCGCGATGCGTAGAGTGGCACAAATGATCTCCCAAAACCGTTATCTGAGACACGGCCACTTCTTCATTGCCACTTCGCTGCGGCCTGCCGCTTCACCAGCAGCTGCATAAGAACCGGGATTTGGCTGAATATCCTGATTTCGTCCCTGGAGGCGCGGCCATGGGACACGGACTTTGATTTTGCGTTGTTCGGGTCTCTCGCCTCTACTTCTCGCTCACCAGCAGATACCGTGTCAGCTGCTCAGCGCCACCAGGTTCAGTGCCACTTACTGCGGCCGCTCTGGCGACTTTCGCTCCCCCGGCAAAATGAACTACACCGCAGACCTTTCCCGGTGGAGGGTGTGCCCCAAACCGGACATAAAAAATTATATAGGAGCAAACATTTTTTTATTGTCTCAAAATCCTTAGGCATTACAGAGGAGAGTGAACATCAACTCCTAGATAACGTACGCATAACAAGTAATACCATTGATGCGAGTAAATATTAAGATCAAATGCAGGGTTCCTCAAAGCAGACTATGAATGCTCGCGTATAACATCTTCTACCTTCTACGGCCCTGGTGATGCCGGAAACACAGGTGGAAAATTGATTTAGTTCACGGATATCATTCTGAAGAAAAAAAAGTGATTGAAACGTGATTTCGTATCCAATGGTGTTGGATGCGTACTTCATATTCGTGATCGAAACATGATGATACATAAATTTGTCGTGTAATAAAACGTTTTAGAATAGCGTACCCAAAAAACGTCGCCTACCTAAAAAGGTGTCGTCGTTGCCACTGCGGATACACCGAACCCAAACTGCGTAATGGATTTTGGGTAGGTGCGCTATTCAGCGCATTCCGCCATTGTAAGTGGACCCCGGCCCGCCCCCCGCGGCAAACACGTTGGGGCTCAATGAGAGCCGCCCAGAAGCGGCATACACTTCGGTATTGGCGTTGAAGAAACGCTCTCGCAATTCCATCGAAAAGGCAATGCCTGTGCCTTTTCCCCATCAGACGTCATCAGTATGCGGAGGGCAAGTCGTCCGCTTCTTATCCTACAGTTGCGGTTACGTCTGAACGACGCCGAGCTCTGATTGACTTTGATATGAAAGAATATAGTGGGTAGAACTTCAATGCCCTTCAGCTGTACCCACTATGTTTTCAATCAGTCAATAAAAAAAAGTCAAATTTGGGGGTTTTACGTTCCAAACCAACGACGGGCATCTGGCACGCCCCAGCGGAGGACTGAAGATTCATTTGGACCACCTGGGGATGTTTTGACGTGCAACCGAGAGCTCGGTTACACCGCGCCTCCTCCGCAATAGGTCTCCGTCAGACTGCAAATGCCTCGGCCGGGATTCGCACCCGCCACATGGGGATCCGTAGGCAAGCGCTCACCTCAATCAGTCAATAAGAGCTGAACGTTCTGACATGGTCGCCTCCTTAGCGCAAGAAGCAGGCGAACTTACGCAGCACCGCCTAGGTTGCGTCCGCATGACCTTAAATGCGTCTCGGAGCCTCTCGAACATGGGCGGCACTATCACGAGGCGACGCGTCTGCAGCTTTTTGGCGCCTATCCAGGCCAATCGGGATCCACTAATGATGACGTCAAGTGGAGGCCTTGTCTACTAGCTTGTAATGACTAACCTTGCGTTCGTTGTGAAACGCTCCGAGACGCGCTGTCGACGATTTTGACGCAAGGTAGGCCGCACTGCGTCGATTCACTAGTGATAAGGGAGAAGGAGGCCTTCTCTTCTGCTGGTCTTGCAACAGCCGCGTATATCACTGAGAAGGTGAGAACGGCAGGGCGTCTCTGCCGAACGACCTCCAGCACACACGCACTGACTTTTTCAGTGCTCTTGCATCGTGTGAGCACTGCAGGCTCACCAGATTCCAAAGCGTAATCGAAGCTAGAAACAAGTGAAATAAAAACTGCCTTTAATTTTTTTTTTAAATTTGTCTTGTTTATAGCACGGTTGGGGGGACAATAGAAATTCGGGGAACCGATCGGTGGCATCTATGGATCACTGGTTCAAATCCGGCTCGGCCGGCGGGAATGTTTCTTTTTGCATTACTCAGCGGCGTCGGCCGGGACAGATCATCTGGTAGATGACTTTACCGGGAGTTTCCGAGAAGGAAACGCATGCATTTTACCCTGGAGGTTTCCACTAACGTTTGTCGCAGGGAAATACATTTATTAAACGAATTTAGCGCTTAAGCGTACAACTCTTGCATGCAAGACTTGGCAGAAACAACCTTATTTTTTGGGGGGTTTGCCGGATGTAACAAATAAAACATGGGACGCATCTTTTGCCAAGTCACTCTCATTTCGTCTGAGAAGCTCGACAAGCTCAGCGTACAGCTTGAGAATTCTATCATTGAGCGATCCCGAACGCACTCCTTTCTTGATGCTTTTCGTTTAAAGAAAAGAAAGAGCTATCTGTCGCCAACAAACTAGAGGGTGCCGGGTTTTGCACGGGGAAAAATGTTTCCTCGGCGTTAGAGTACGCGAGATGCAAACTCTTAAAATACCCCAGGAAGCAACGGATGCAGTATAAACTGCGATACGAATCTTACGAGGTGAATGATATAACTACGGCCGGGATACTAACACAGGGTTGGAAAAAGTTATGTAACTACAAAACTCAAGCAGAATAAAAAAAAACTCAGCTTCTAAGCCTTTTCTTTGTTAGAGGAAAGTCTAAGAGCGCTAAAAATAAAAAAGGGCGAGCCGGTTCAGCGCCCTTTGGTTCAGAGGCAGTCCCCTGAAGTTGGTTCAGCGTCCGTCCCCTGAAGGGCTACCAAGATCCGGGTTTGTTGGTACCACTACCAGGCTGGAAGAAAACGCGATGGAGTAGCCCTGATTATTCAAGACTTCCTACGTCGCCGTGAAGCGGCGTCCTGGTCGGAAGAACTTCCGATGAAGGTGGCGTTGTTGAGCAGGTCCGGGCACCAGGTGGCGGTTGTCCTGAGGGTGCCGCGACGAGGCGGAGTTTGTGATTGTTGCAATGTTGTAGAAACCTTGGTATCTTTACAATGCGCAAAAATAAAACCATGCAAGGAATCGGCTGCCTACTTTAACATGGGCAAAAGTCTTCTACGGAAAGGTGTCAGTAGGGCGAGTTAAATTTACGTGAACACTCTCATCGCTTTCTCAGAGTTTCCCGTGCAGAACCACGCAAATATTCCGTAGGGTGGACAAGTACAAGTTCCCGACAAAATCTACTGCAAAGCGTTTTTCCTTCGTCTTCTGCTTCGGGTGCAGTCTTCTGGAATTTAGACGGAATCTGAAGTATCATCTGCATTGGCTTCATCTCCAACCTGAGATAGAGACTTCTAAGCCGATTTGTAATACTGTTTAAGGTTGCTGACCTAAGCAGGTCCGGTGGGTCGACCAGATTTGCAGTTGATGAGCATGTACGTAAGGCGAGATGCTTTTCTTGCACCCGATATGGGTTGTCCCACCTTGTCGCCAGGGAACCTCTGCATCCTCCGGAGGTATCACTAAGAGGGCGTCTCCGTCAAGAGCGACATATCCGATTTCAAATTTCTCGCTCCGGCGGTCAAGATGTACTGCAGCCTGCTGCAGCCGTGCGACGCCCGAACTTTCCCATTGAAAGAGAACGATGTCTCCGAGTATGCATCGTAGACTTCCTGAAAACTGACCATATCACCCTGCAACGCCAGGATGATTGGTAGTACAAGTGTCTTCTAAGGAAAAACTCGGCTCTTTTACGAAATTAATGCAAGCGTGCATTAAACGATTCGATCGAATTAACGGCGGTGCGCTTTGCGAACGCAAGCTTTAGAAGCTTAGCGTCACAGTCACGGTGGCGTTACGTGTGGGTGTTCTATATAAATTTCAAATTACAGTTTACCAGTCTTGTAAAATTTTGCTCTGGATAATATAAAGACATCCATCTGTGCTGCATGTCCAATGCAGACCATAAATTTCTAAATAATCTGCGTGCGAAATTAATTGTTTTGTCGCTAACAAATTTTGCTGAAAATCTGAAGTGCGTGAAAGTATCTAGTAGTCAAGATAAGAATTTCCCGGACGTCAACGATCGCAAAGCAAATAGCTTCAGTCACTTGGTAAAGTAATTCCTGACATTTAACAAGTACTGGCTTCCACGAGGAGGGCGTGCAAAAGGGCTTACGACGTCAAGAGCAACGCATTCCCATGGGATCGACAGATGACGAGCTGTATCAGACTAAGGGATTGATTTCCATGCGGTTTCATTTTCTAACGAACAGGGCATGAACGAGCGACCCTCAGCACGTCCTGATGTATAAGTGGCCAAATAGCAGTACCTCTAAAGTTATCAAAATCTTACAGCCGTTACTGGTACAGGCCAGAGTGGAGTCATTGTTGTGTCCAATGGAGGACGTGTGGAGTCAGCCAGACATTACGGCTCGGAATCGAGTTCCTGTGGGGCCACTTTCTCTTTGCCGTGTATATGAGGCATATAGCGCAGCGGCAGACTATCCTCAGCCTGCAGCTACAGGTCGTAAGCCGTGTCAGCGTCTCTGCTGTCATGCCTGTCTCGTGCACTAGTCCATTCGAAGATGCGGCGGTAAAATTCATCGCTTCCTGTGCTGTTCGATGGTTGTCTCGGTTGATCAGAATTCCTCAGGGCGAGCTATAATCTATCGCAGCTACAATATCCGCATCCTCGTGCACGTGCTGTTCGGCGAGCAGCGGGCGTGACCAAGCGGCTGCGCTGCAACTTTGTTTTGTGAACCTGGTTTATTTACGATTGTGTAATTAAAAAAAAAAAAAAAAAAGTAGAGGGGCTTAGAGAGGTAAATCGGAGTCTTGTTCAGAGCACGAAATTGATTCCCCCAGGCCGCCGACATTGAACGCCCCAATTTCGGACTACTCTACACTCCACTCAACCAAATACGTGACGTCACAGGCAAGATGACTGCGCCCAGGCAACGCCCGCCCCGCTGTGCCTGTGACTGTCGGATGCGTTGTTCGCTGTTGTCGTTGTTGGTCAGATTGAGTTGGTTTGAGCTGGGGAAAACGTAATCTGGAAGCCGGTCGAAAGCGACTTCAGATGTCAGCGTGGTTTCTCACGTAGGTATAACCCAGAAATAAGGAGGAGCTGCGTGTACTTCGCTGGCAATTTGAGGAATTACGGCCACAAAGAAAACAAACTCGGCACTGCGTTGCTGGAGCCTCGAATTGATGCATATATACCTAGAATATATTTTAACGCGGCTCTTTGTACTCTCGTTCATTGACCATTGGAATCTCAAAGATCTGCAGTAAAGCGTGCGCGACGCACTTGGATATATAGTTTAACTTCATAAATTGAACAAATAGGGCTCGGCAGTGCACGGTTGGTGTGCCGTTTCGTCCACATGGCCGTAGGTTCACTTCGACTGTACCAAGCACTGAAGCGGTGCCTTCAACCTGTTTGTTCCCCTGCCATAGAGGATGATGGTGTGCTGCTTTTAAATTGTTCTGTCGTAGACTTGCACTTTCATGAAGAACAGGTGATCTAGTTTGATGCCAGGCAAGTGGTTCCACATCCATTTCCGTTTAGTTCACCCATGGCAGCCGTCGAAACACCGAAGAGAATTTACTCAAACAGCTTGCCACTAAAGCAGTTCAGCTGCTTTACTGGTCAGGATAAACAGTCTTCAGCAAGTTATGTAATATTGTCACAGATGCATTGGCGAGTCGTTTCATGTGTTCTGGCAGAGGTGCTGGTTACTTTACACTAGCTTTTTGCTCTTACACCCCGTGGAGCTGTTAACCAAGTTTGATCCCGAACATGACAAAAATCACAAGACGAGCAAGCCCCACAAGAAGAGCAAGCCACAGACGTAGACAATGAAGTAACTAAACCTCGAGCCATTCGCCGCAACCAGGGAGAACCGCCGGAATTCAGTCTCTTGCCGGAATAACCTAGGCGAAATAAGCCAACGATGACCAAACAGTTGCAGCAGGCTTTAGGCGCTCCCCCATTGTTTACATGCCCGTCGCACTTCGCACTCTGATGCTCTTCCACAGATAGGAATACAAAGGCGTACAAGACGGGATTGACCAACACGACCTTGTTGCCGCCACAACGGGCAGGCAGACGACTAGCACCTACAGAACATGTGATTTTTGGCTGGAAGGAACAACAATCACTGGTCCAAAAAAAGTGAAAGCCGTTTACAAATCCCTGTAACGCCGAATTGGAGCGCAGCTCTTGAGGAGGAGGAGTGAAGGGTACTGAGGGGAGGGTAGACCCCTCCCCCTTCTCCTCCTCCTCCCCTCATTCTTTAATATGCTCCGGGGGGGGGGGGTGTCACGTGACTTCGGGGAGGGGGTCACGTGACCTCGGGGAGGCGTGACCTGGGGGTGACCTCAAGGCCACGTGACCCCAAAGGTGACCCCCACGTGACCTTGGGGTCACGTGACCTGGAGGGGTCACGTGACCTCGGGGGGTCACCTGACCTCAGAGGGGTCACGTGACCTCAGAGGGGTCACGTGACCTGGGGGTCACGTGGGGTCACGTGACCTTGAGATGACCTTGGAAGGGGTCACGTGACCTTGGGGGTCACGTGACCTCGGGGGTCACGTGACCTTGGGGAGGCGACCACGTGACTTGGGGGTCACGTGACCTTCAAAGGGTCACGTGGGGTCATCTTGGGGTCACGTGACCTTGAGATGACCTTGGAAGGGGTCACGTGACCTCGAGGGGTCACGTGACCTTCAGGGGGTCACGTGGGGTCACGTGACCTTGAGATGACCTTGGGAGGGGTCACGTGACCTTGGGGGTCACGTGACCTTGGGATGACCTTGGTTACGCCGACGGCGACGGCGACGCCGACGCCGACGGCGACGCCGCTCAAGCCGGGAACGGGCCCCTAAGAGCTGCGCTCTAAAATAAGAAAGCCCCCTTCACGTTGTAAGAAGTTTGTAAGACCGAGCTGAAGTGCACGTTCGTCAGCCATTATCGACAAGAGAGACAACCTACGACCTTCTTCGGTCCAGAACGCGGGCGCCAAAACAAAGCGTCACCGCCTTCATGGAGACTTTTTTTGCACCAGAGCGCCCCCGCCGTCCCTCAGGCTACAGGAGCGAAGCTAATGCTTCTCATGCTGTGTGAGGAACAACGTCTTTGGGGGTCTTGTTCTCAACACTCCGACAACAGTCGAGGGGTTCGTCACCGAGGCTTCCAACGTCAAACGGGCTCTGCAGCTGCGCAGAAATTTGGGCGAGTTGGTTTGACATCATGAAACGGGAAGAGCGCGAAAATACACGAGCGACGAGAAGAAGAGGTAACGAAAGACACGGCGCTGACTAGCAACGGAAAGTTTCTTCGTGCACAAAACACGAAATAAACAAGAAAAGAAACACACAAACAACCCGTTAAAATGGTTCCACGCACACGCTTTCTGCGATCAAACGAACTTGCCACAAGTCATGATAAAGTTCACTTCGTCATTCTTCAGAGCTAAAAATGGCACACTGACACACGCTTCCTCTTCTTTTACAGACGTAAAAATGCTTCATCAATCTCCCTCACGTTTTTTTTTCTGTGGCGGGTTTAAACTGTGATATCATGGAACGTGGTTCACAGCCGCGTCGACTAGAGTGAATTGCGAGGAGGTGGCCAGAGGGGGAGAAAAGAAGGGAATGTTCCCTCGCCCTTACATCTATACATCTGCCCGTCTGCCCTCAGTAGACTCCCCCGCAAGAGAGAGGGATCTGGTAGACAACCCCCGTGGCACACATGACGTTCGGGGCGCGGTGGTTGACGTCACAGGCCACTTGAGGGCCTTCTATTCACAAAGGTGCACAGTTGGCACAGCTTAAGGGGTGGCCAAACAGGGCACTACAAAGATCGTCAGGTCACACGACTCCGACAAATCATTGGGCGCTCCGCTTCCGGCCGTATTCTTGCCGGGGGGAAATTTCCCCCCGAGAAATCTCGCCCGTGCCCTCAACGGCGGCCTTGATCTGCTCAGCACGTGTGTCCGGAAAGTCACTCACATTTGTGCGTCGAAGCGTGCGTTTCGCTTCCTGCTGGAAAAGGGAAGGACACCTTCGTCTCATTCTTTTCCCGTTTTCGGGACCTGACAAATGGCGGAGGCCTTGAATGATTGACCGACAGCCAAAAGAGCGTGTGAGTGGCTCTCCGGACCCACGTAATGAGCAGAGAAAGGCCGCCGTGGAGGAAGCGAGGGGGAGATTTGACGGAGGGAAGTTTCCCCCCGCCAAAGGTGCGTTTTCCCCCATTTTCACGACTGCGAGAGGTGATAAATTCGCGCCAACGGCAGAAATGTCAATAAAACACTCGTATTCATGCCCTCCTCTAGAAAGCCGGAAGCTAAGGGTGTTAAAGAATGGTTAAACAAGGGTGTTCTACAAAACAAGAAGAATAAGAGGACTTTTTAAGAAAGCCTCTCAACTACTTGCCCCACTGCTGTCCAGATCGCGAAGTATCATCAACACCGTCAAGCCTGTACGTGTAATCCAAATCTGGCCAGCAGCGGTATCATCGGTCATTTGAAAAGAAACACTGCCAAGAAATCTACGAGGTCTATATTACACAAGGCCTGGGCCATTCGCGTGGACCATTCTTCTCTTACACTATTTTAAAAGGAAGGTTTGTTTTTTAAACGCTTGGATGCGCTGAAGCGTTCGCCCCGCGTCCTGAGTTCTAGTTCCATGAGCTCGTGCTTGTTGGTTATGTGTCATCTTTCTTCTCTTCTGGATGAATTATTGAGTTCTGAGTTCAGTGTCTATTCTGTTTCCTGTATCCTTCTACAGTTGCCTCACGTTGCTTGATCACTTTAACGCTGTATAATGCTTACCAACTAGCCCAGCTTACCGCTCTTCTATCATCAGCATTCCCGTAAGGCCGCTATTCACGCTGCTTACCAACACTACGATACCGGAATAGCCTAGAAGGCGAGGAACGACCCGAAGGTGTCATATCTGAGGTGTCCTAGAGCACCTAGCCGCCGTACGGTACAGATGATAAATGCAAACCATTTATCATCTCTACGGTACTGCGGTAAAGCCGCTGTACGGTGGCCCCGCCACCCGACCCACTGCTTGTGCACATGCATGCACTGAAACCGACGACCACCTCCTCGGGTCAGTCTTCTTTACTGAAGATTCACGTTGTACCGCCATCTCCAAAATCAAAGCACTTCAAGGTCCTGGCTCAGATAATATGGCACCCATTTTATTCAAGAAGATGATATCGCAACACACTCTGCAATCGCTGCCCAAGGTAGTGCAGGCACTCCTTGACTAAGGTTCCATCCCTCTTACCTGGCGAGATACCTTCGTCACACCCATACAGAAGAGTAAGTTTGAGACTGCGGATGGATGTGCAACACTCCCGCCCAGTGTCCGTAACATTTATCATATGCCGCTCCTCCTAGGGTGTTGTGGACACCTACATTACTGACTTCATGGAACAAACCGAAGACCTGCAGAGACGTAGCACGGTTTTTCCACAACCGTCGCTGTGAGACGGACTAGGCGACCCTGACTCACTGCGTGAGCAACAACCTCGACAATCACAAGAAGACGGATATTATCCAGTTAATCCTCAGTAATGCTTTTGACACACTTGACACTGGCCTCATTTAAACAATGTTTCAAACTCTGGTGCGCTCGGGTCTCTCCGCAAGTGAATTATCAACTTCCTGAGGAACCGCAGTCAAGAAGTTCTCTACTGTGGTGCGCGCTCGGCCGACTGTAAATTAAACATCGGTGTGCCTCAAGAAGCGGTCTTAGTCCCAGCTTATTCCTAGATTTTGTTAATGGCATGCCTTAAGTTACGAAGTCGCTTCTGATTAAATACCCAGACGACACATCAACCTTGGCCAGATAGGATTAAATTTGTACGAACGGCAGCTTGGGCGAGTTGTTTGAACATGTTACTGACTTCAAAACGCACACATATCATATGCGCACTAGAATTTAGGGAAAACAGAATGTACACACTGCACTAAGCTCACAGCTCTATTTTGTATTTTATCTTTATTTTCTTCTTCGTCTAGTAAGCCATACAAACATTTTCCGCAATTGCTTCCTTGGGGCCAATACACAAAAGGTCCACAATTATCTTCTTATGGCCGGGTAAACCAACTTTATTTCTGACAGGATGAGAGATTGAGTTCTGACACGCTTATCGTCAAGCCTAGCAATATGTTCAGTAGCATTGACTTCCCTGTTCATCTAGTTACCATGCATAGACTTGACGCACACGCGCAATTCAGGCAGCGTAGACCTAGATGTCCCGACTTTGCATTGTCAATGTTGTGTACATGGGGTCGGTCATGGAGACGACGATTACTTTATCTTCCTTGATGACGAGATTAACAAGTTATCAGCTACAGTGGCCAGCGTTCTATCCAATTTTAAAGCCTAGACGGATCCGTTAGATCTAGCACACGAATTTCCAGAGCGGAAATCCTTCAGATTCATGAATCTAAGACTAGTTTTGTTAACCCACCACGTATTCTCGTCACGAGAGCCACGGGGAGAGAAGCCGCTTCTAGCTTTCCACTCGGCACATTCCAAGCTGCTGAAGAGGGGTATCAGAAAACTCTGTCTCAAGAGCTCACTTAACAAACCATGCAAACCTTCTAAACAAGAGAGCTTCGATGCGCAAATATCTCGATTACCATCAGCAGGGTACCCTTGTGCTTTACTAACACCGATCACTGAGAGCCTCCTATAAGCAATAAATAAGGGTAAACCTATTAAAACAAAACTCTAAGACAGGTAAACTAGACCTCTAGATGTACCGTACATCCAAACTTTCCCCATGGTCTCAAAGAGGCAGCACATAGGATCAACCTTGAAATGATCACCGCTACGAACAAGCTATCCTGCTCATGCAAAAAAAATTTAACACTCCTTCGCACACATATCTGAACTACACTCAAACACACCGCAGCAGCGTAGTTCGGTGCGCAGAAAAAATTCTCTCCTCTTTCCTTTCCTGTGCAAAAAATAAAAAAAAAAAAAACAAATTGGGCAGACTGGACGATGTCTCAACGATCGACTCCCTAAACACGACTACAACGTTACCATTGCAAACTTGGGACATCTAGGTCTGCACTACCGGAATCGCGGGTGAGCGGCACGTCTACAAAGTTGCGCTATCCTAAGCAGGCATAGTAACTTGATGACTAGGGAAACAATAGAGGCTTAACATATTTCTACGTTTAACGATAAATGTGTCAATACCCCATCGATCATCTTGTCTGAAAAATAATTTACCTGTTCACAAGCAGATAAATTCGAAAATTGTGTGTAACGTTATTTTTTGGTGTGTTTTGGCCACAGGAAGATAATTGCAAACTTTGTGTATTGGTTTAACATACGAAGATGGAAACAAAAATGAAATACAAAATAGAGTTGAGTGTTTAGCCCGTGTGCACGGTGAATGTTTGTCTTAAGTACTAGTGTGTGTGTGCTATTAGTGCGCTGAGAAGTTAGCAATTTGAATCACCCGCCACGCTCCTTCATCTACAGAACACCCTTACCAAAGTTTGCTGCCGGCCAACACAAAACCTCCTACTACTAAGTCCGGCCCAACGTTATGTAATGCACTTCTGCAGCTCACGCGGTGTAAAAAATTATACCTAACATCTAAGTAATGTCCCGCTAGCCATACATAACTAATTAAAAATATTCGGTACAACTTTTACACGAAAACACAAACTTCCCCGTCCATGTGACGGCTATTGTTGCTAAGAAACGTGGGCACTGTGGGTACCGTCTCCCGTTTGTTCAAGCTATGTGGCCCTCTGGATTTTCGCGCGCGGTACACAGGGATGGTGCTGCCCACGGTCTAAAATGCTGTACTGCGGTGTGGTCTCCTTTCCAACACCACCTTGCGCCTCGCATTGAGAATGTCCAAATAAGAGGAGCTCGCACTATATAGGAGCGTGCGATAGGGACTAACTAGGATATGAGCTGAAACAGCGCTCCGGCCTGTGCACGGTACTACCAGCGCCGCCTGTCGCATCACTTCGCAAACACGGCGCACCCTGAGGCCGAGATAAATTCTCGCTTGCGCTCAGTGCGCCACTGCGCTCTTCCTGCCGTTTGCAAGCGTAAATATTGGCCGACGGAACAACCATCACGATGCCGGTGAAGTGCAGCCCAATGTTCACGTTTTCAACTAAATGATGCATTTCAGTGCATTTCAAGAGAGCGCCGAAGTGGAAAATACGTTGTCACGCTCGTATCTTCTCGAAGAGCGCTGCCTGAAGCAGCTGCCTTGGCCCCCAAGAGGAGCCGATCTGAATATCATCGAACATGTTTGGGGGTGCATCAAGGTAGTCATGTCACGGCGTCCCCTCCACCGCGCCACTGCCGATGAATTGAGGGAAGCGGTGAGAGGTAAATGGGAGATGCTTCGGGCCGAGCCAGGCTTCTTGGACGTGGTCCGGGATTAACTTCTTTCGTAAGTTTTACTGCGCCTCAGGACCCCCTAAAGCGGACTTCTGCCGGTTAGAACAAAACTTGCTGCTACGATTGCGACGCACACTTTTTGACGCCGTTAACCGGCGCATATTTTTGAGTGGTGCATCCTTGATCCCGATCTTCTTGTACAGTGCAGTTGAACTTCCACGCCGACTATTAATATTTTGTGTGGGACACTATCCTCTGCGAATAATACTTCGCTGAACTTTAAAGCTCCTTCTCCGGGTAAATATGTGACTGCTAGTTGCACTTTATTAAGACTAGGAATTTGTAAATAAAACGCTGGTGTCTTATCAGCAGTTCTTTTGTTTGAAACAAACACGTGGGCCCAGCAACAAGGAAATATTATCTTTGAACCTTCTCATAGCAATCAAGGTTACAAAACCTCCTCAATGACATTAATGGACGCCGTTGTTTCTTTTTATACGGCCGTGCCCCCCCCCCCCCCCCCAAGAGAAAAAAAAGTTAAAAAAGTAAATAACTTGATCCGGCCTAAATCCCGTATACAAATTTTGGCCTTTATTTTACAATGTCCTTTCTTGTCCTACTTTACACTTCGCAAAAAAAAAAAATAAAATAAAAAAAGAAACCTACAACGTTCTTTGATATGACTTCAAAAAAACGTTAATCGCAGCTGCAATTTAAGATATTTCGACATTTTTTCTTCCCCAGTCAGTTTTTTCTTTGTGATTCAACACGATAGAATGAAGTAAATCAGTTTGAAAAGAGGGACGACAAGTGTAATCTCTTGACCCCCCCCCTCTTCTCCTGCCGCCCTACCACACACATGCCCGCTGTCGCACCAGCCGTCTCGCTAGCAGACGGCCGGAAGAGCGCAGCGACGCAGTGAGCGCAAGTGAGGATTTATCTTGGCCTCAGGGCTCGCCGTGTGTGCGAAGCAAGGCGACAGGCCGCGCAGGTAGTACCGTGCGCCGGTCAGAGCGCTGTTTCAGCTCATATTGTCCGCCATAGTACTTTTCCACAGCCGTGCGTGTGAACAGTCGCACCGGCCAACCTAAACGATTGTACTCTCGTATGAAATGACACGGAATGTCACTAGTCCCCGAAACCATCACCGAGCATCTCTCTGTTCGCGCGAGGGAACGTCAGACCCTTCCGCGGCACAGAGAGGAGTGCCTAGGGTTATGTACGAAGTAAAGCCTCCTCTTGTATACAAGGGGAGAACAATAATGCTTCAGCCCTCTTCGCTTCGGTCCGCGTTGATAGGACTTACTGTACAGCATGTTTGCATGTGTGCGCGTGCGTGCGTGCATGCATGTCTATATGTTTGTTTGTTTCTGTGTGTACGTGCACGTGCATGTGTGTTTGTGTATCCATGTGGGCAACTATGTGTTTGCGTGTGCATATATGTATATGCGTACGCGTGAGGCGGCTGCATATCTTTTTATACACTGTATATTATAGTTATAGATTTTAATCCAGTGAGCGAAGGGCTTGCTGGTGCACCTCCGTAAGGGACCGAGCCTTTCTGCTGATCCTTAAATATATAAAAATATTACTATTAATATTATCTGCACTAACATGCTTAGTACCCGTCACTTATTCGGCATGGGGAACATAATATGGGGAGGTAGTCGTCATGATAGGTGTGTAAACTACCTAAAATTTGTTAATTAACGGTTTAGATATTGAAGGTAAAGATATGGTTCCCACTAAGACTTGCAAGACCTCGTGAAAGACTACAAAATAAACATATTTTAGGAAAATTGCGGGTGCGTGCAAGTGTAGTGGCGCTTTAGTGTTAACACTTATGCGATAGGGGAGGCTAGTTTTGCGAAAAAAACATCCGCGTCGTTTTGTCGTCTCTTTTTATCCGGAATCAAAGAAAGAATAAATCATTTAGTGACAAGGACAAATAGCACAACTAATTCAAAGAAAAGTACTGTCTGTCCTTGTCTCTAAGTGTTTTTATTCTTTTTTTTATTCTTGTATTTTCACCGACCCGCTCTTTGTTCTTTCGCATTCGGGTTTTCGCACCGCCAACATTGCGTGAGCAGTACGATTTTAGCTCTCCACAGCGCTTTCTTGTACCCCAAGTCTTTTGAACATTTAGTTACTTAGCGGTTTTCTTTTGGACTCAGCAAGACTTACATTAAAATTATGTGTATATTAAAAAGTTCATTAAAATTTTAGTTAATTATTCAAATTTTCGTGACAATTATCTTCCTATGTTTTGTCCCTCAGATCGTACAACTCACTTACATAGTCCACCTTAGTGTAGTTTTCTTTTTTAATACAAGTCTATAAAGCCTGACAAAAACACGCGATATATATATATATATATATATATATATATATATATATATATATATATATTGTTTAAAATCTAGGCACACGAGGACAAGTTTAGCCTGTTTCAAGTGAAACGCTCTTGCAATGAAAAAATTGAACGGCGATCAATATTCGTATTTCTGATGTTAAAAAAAATATATGGCTAAAAGGGAGCAGTTTTGATCTTTGTGTTGCGGTAAATTGATACGATATTTCGCTGGCGATTTACATAAACGGCGCGAAGTTGGCCTGCAACGACAACCCTAGAAGGCATAAGAAATAAACAACATGGGTGGAAAATGGGCTCTTCGGTAGTTTTGCTTCATGTTGCAGCACTAAACACTTCATGCAAATTACAAGAAAAACATACACTTTTCGTGTAAAGCTCGTCAAAAATACTAAATGCTGGAGAAAATTAGCCATCTGCGTTAAGTCCTCATTCCTATATTTTTGTTTTTTCTGCGCCCATTGGAAGCACGGCGAAAAAAAAACAAAAACCAACGTGGGCATTTGATCTAGCCATCCCGTCGTGTCCTTCTGCGCGATAAACTATGTCTGCTATGGCCAACGTCACAGGGTCAAATAAGCGTTTTATTAATAGAAGAACGCGTGAAGGCAGCGTCTGAAGCCAGCAAACGCAGAAGCCATCTTCCGAATATCGCCTGCTAATGTGAACAAGGCAACGCTAGCCAATGGCTGTGAAGCCGTTTTGGACGTCGGCACGTAGAGCGGAAAGCGGCCGCCTGAAGAACCCTTAAAAAGGGGACGCATGAGCGGTGAAACTGGGTCAGCACGGCGCTCCGCATGCCGCACCAACTGGCGGTACACGGAAATATTTCTGGATCCAAGGCAGATGCACGCAAAACTCCGTCGCGCCATGCACGTGTAGTTGCTGGGCCAACATTGACACCGAACTTAGGGCGACTGGCAATGCTTCGCTTTAAAACGCACTATTTATGTTCAACACGTAAATGAAAGTGTTCAAAAAATAAACAAGACCGGCGCATACGATCTTGTTTTACCATTATATTACTAAAAAGTGATAATGTCGATGAAAACATTACTGTAAAAGGTATATTCACAAGACTGGCAACGCCATGTTTGCTTCTCTTTCCTAACCGATCAAGCTGGAAGGAAATAAAACATATCGAAATCGTCTAAATTATGAATTTTCTACACTATATAAACACGTCGTTCAAAAATTAAAATGCAACGTGTCCAACGTTTCTGAGTTAACTGTAGTCAACGTATCCAACATTGCTGAGTTAAGCATACCACGGAACTTATGCAGACCCCTGAACGCCGCTACGAGGTTCTAGGCATAGAGGCCCAGAGCAGATAAAACAGAGAACGCTAGCGGAAATCGGTTGTATCAGAAGCGACCAGTTTTATGAGGCACGGCCGTTTCCTTGAAAAGTACTTGGAGATGCTTTATTGACTTTATGCCAAGGATGTCGCACTGAATGGAAAAACGATCAGTAGTTAGGACCGTGGCATTGAAATGAACAGTTAAAAACGTTATCCCTGAGCATCATATAAACATGCATGAGAGTAAACACCAGCCCACTCAAACCAAAATACTAACCTAGCAGAGAAAATCCGGAACATGTCATGTTTCTTCGTCTCCCGGCGGCGGCGAATAGCTTCCCGGACTAACCTAACGACGCCAAAGGTCTCTTCGGTACAAAGTGCACCGTCTCGGCATTCTTTCTTGTTAAATCCTTCATCGCCTATGGCGGTAAAATTCCGACAGCAGATTCCCCCCCCCCCCCCCCCCTTGACCTCAGGCCACCAAACCAATCTAGCTCGAAGTCATACCGCTGCATCTCGGCGCCGCAGTTGTTGTTTGTGGAGAATCGCGGGTAGCTAGATGAGAGTGTGATTTCACAACATCTTCCGTGGCCCGCATGGAACCTCGAATAACTTCGCAGACGACTAGAACATTTTCACTAAAGCTTTCGAGCTTCACACAGCCCGAACACAAACGAAACGAACCATATGTACGGTCGCCATATTTGCCTTTCCGCCCCTCGCTGCTAGGGTACAGGGCGCATCGCGCGCAAATATATAGACGACAAGGGTCCCATATGGACACTTGGCGAAGACGTCGGCGAGAAATCGTTCGGCCTTGAATGGCCGGCGGTAAGGTCAAGCCTGGCGCCAAGATGAAGCCGGGCGCCGGACAATCACAGCCACCGGATTTCTCGCCGACTTTCGCCAAATGTCGAGATGAGGGCCCCCCATTCGTGCGGAGCAGCGCCACGAGGCGCGTACGTCACAGTCGACTGGGGACACCCAACACCACCTAGACAGAAGGCCTCCGCATGGTTTCCTCTTCCTCTATGAAACGTCATCACAGTCGGATCGCGCTCGGTCGGCTATTGGACCCGAGCCCGACCTTCGACGCGCTGTTTGGCCACGAGCCGCAGCCGAACACTGAGGCAGCACTCGCGCCCAATCTCTCGCCTCGATCGATCTGACTATGATGACGCGTGTGGAGGCCTTCTGTCCAGGTGGTGTTGAGACACCATGCACCGGTTCCTTTGAATACTGCCGCGCGCAGCCGCGCGGCGCCCATTTTCATCGCTCATGTGTCACTTGCTTGAGCAGTTCCAGCCAGGCTCGTTGCACGCTCGTGCTTGCGATTGTAATAAAGCTTCCCGAGCAAAACAAAGAGTGATTGCGCACAGGGTGGCGCCGTAGGAAACCTAGCTTGGAATCCGAGTCGCCGTGTTGGTAGGAGACGGCAATCAGAAGATGACGCGGCTCTAGCTGGCTTCAGGCAGTGCGTTCCCGTGCGTGTCTCATGATATTCGGTGACCATAGCAGGCGGACGTTATTGTGCGGAAGGAGACGGTGGTGTAGCGAGATTATTTCCCTACTAGGGCTCTTTCGCCGTGCTTTTCAATACGTGGAACGTGAACAAAGGTGTTCTAAACAAGAACTTCACACAGATGGTTGATTTTCTGAAAGACCTAATAATTCTATGAACCTTACACGGTAAAGCATGTTTTTCTGAAGATCCTACGGCTATTTGAAGAAAAACAAAAAAAACTGGAGATTACGAATGAAGGGGATAAACACAAAGCGTCTCAACGTCTCTGTGTTCGTCCCCTCCTTCGTCCGGCGTTTTCGGTTTTATCAAATATGTTTAACATCAACCAGCTCGCCTGTTTACTTACTCTTTCTTCAATCATCCTACGGCTGTTTTTTTTTCTCCTCAAGAACGTATGGTTCAAGGCATCAAGCTTGCGAAAATGTTCACAGATTGTAATATAACTCAACACGTATACGTTTGTTTAACTTTATTTTCACTCATAATGTATATTTTCAACATATATACTTTGATTGTATATTTTTTTCAGTACATATAGTAAATTTACGACACCAGCTGATCTACTTCGATTTGAACGAAATTTAACAGTGCTACAGCAAAATCGGATGAAGAATTTTGGTGTCCTGAATGTTTATGGACCTATTTCTAGTATGAGGCAGTTTGTCAATTTGGACGCTGAAATCTTTAGGGTGAGTTCTGGTTCTGTCACGTTTATGTTTATTGACATGTTATTTACCCATATCGTCACCTTAGTATATTGTGTAAGCGGATCTGAAGTGGAATTAGGAACATATATGTTGCTTATTACTGTATTCGTAAGAGCCACCTTACAATATTCTTAGACTTGAAAGTAAGGCAACCTTAACAACCTTATTACAGATGTCTCACGTGATTATTTGTAACTATTCGAAGATGGAACGAAGGCTTCCTTTGAACAACACCCTGACTTAACTGTAGGCGTATTTAATTAATTAAGAGAGGTGATAACCAATCTGTGCTTTACTTTAATAGATTGAATTTGTAACGATGAGCTTGCAAAGTTGCAAAATATGTTTAACTCACTGTCACGCAGAAAAAATGTATAATTTTCACAAAATTTCAAACGAATCTACGATTGCAAAAAAAATATATATCGCGACGCGATTTTGATGTGTGCAAACACGACAGCATATTGTGTTTTGCCAATCATTCAGCACACACAACCTATTTACATATGAGCAGATAAAGCGCAAATTCTGTTGTCTGTATTTGCCCCTGCTGGGTGAAACTTTGACTTGGGCAACCCCCATGGATGTCGGATTTATTTACTTGGGGCATAGAAAAGCCATTTCTCAGTATCCCTTTTGTAATTCATTGTGAAAGACTACAGTTTAGTTAGAGGGTTTTTAGCCCACATCCTGCCCTGCCTACGCAGGTTGGTCCTACGTGGCGCTAGGAGAGGATGTTTGTTTCTACCGGCGCGGTCTTATGCCGATAGAACCATTACAGCAGGTTCGAGGCTGCCCTTGCATTTTTTTTTTCTTCAAAATTTGCGGTCCACGTAGGCTCATCAGTGTTGCCAATACACATGCTATGCAAGTTGCCTTTTCAGCATCCAAGGGGACTGTTCATTTGAAAATGTCTCGTGTTTCGGAGTCATCCTATGTTGCTCACTAGCAATTATGCTTCAGAATAATGACTGACAATATTTGACTTATAATATAATAAATATATGGTAACAGACATTGCCCCTACAACTTACGCACAGGAGCTTAAAAAGTTATTGTATGCAAAGAACTCAAGAGAATTTTACATTAACCCTGTTTGCCTTCACCATGAAACTGAAACAAAAATCTGTAGAATTTTTGAGGAGAGCTATTTCCCCTTACTGGGGGATACTTATATGTCAGTGTAAGATTACGCAGTTGGTAAATATATTAGAACACACAAGTTCCAAGCTCTTAAACCTAAAATAACTACATCTGTTGGCTCATAAACTCTGTGGTAAACTTGGTGTTTTTTATGAGGCAACCTGTTTACATTACTAAAGTAGTTTCTTTATAAGAAACCAGCTTTTGAGACATACAAATTCATGAATAGATCTTCATTGCCTTTTCCTCACCAAGGAAGAATGTTGTATATCTCGAATTGCTGTAAAATTAAGTTTTGGGGTGAGAAAGTGGCGTGTATGTTACAACAAATCAAAGCAGGGATTAAAAATAGATATGTTATAAAACAGCTTACTAGGATATTTGTTTCAGTGAAATTTCAAAAAAGATCCGTATGATTTGTCGGTATGATTTTTTAATCTAATATACCTTCTTTCCCTCCATCACAATTTGATGGCGGCGATGAAGGAAATAAGCTGCTTACGAAGATCGACGAGTCCTTGATTGCCTATTGTGCACAGCGGCGGACGCAAAGCAGGAATTAGCAGCATACAGAAGAAACAATACACAAAAGTTACCATAACATATTCAGCAGAGATCAAATAAAAAGAGAGTATAGTTGTAAACCCGAGACTGGGGATGCGGACAAGGGACAAAACACAGAACGACACGGACGAAGTCTCAAACGAACCCGAGACTGGGGATACTGACAAGGGACAAAACACAGAACGACACGGACGAAGTCTCAAACGCAGTTGTGTTTGAGACTTCGTCCGTGTCGTTCTGTGTTTTGTCCCTTGTCCGTATCCCCAGTCTCGGGTTTACAACTATGCTCAATTTACACCAGCTAGCCTGCACCCTCACCATTGCTTCAAAAAGAGATTAATTGCAACTAATAATCATAAGCATCCATGAAACCAATGATCGAAATTATCTTATTGATATTTTGTTTTAAACTAATATTCAGATTAATAAAATTGAGTAAATGAAGAATATTGCATTTTAGCGTTTGAGTACCATAGTTTTTTTTTGCGTGACCACCTCCCACCTCCTGGCGACAAAGGGAGGATGTTCGTTAACATTTTTTGGGAGACAACCAAGGGTTATCATAAAATTTTTATTCGTAGTGGCTATCTCTGGGCTAGTAGAAAGTCGGTAGCTATAAAAAGGTTTACGTTGATGGTGCGAAATTTCTGAATAGGTCAGATGTATGAAAATAAGGGATGGCCGGCCTAGGTGGATGTTACCATACATGGTAAAAAGTTGTGCAAATACACGGGACACAGAAGAAGTAGAACACAGTACGAGCTCTAAATTGCAACTAAAAGGTGAATTGAATAGTTCCACCGAGCAAACATATCTCGCACACACACGCGTGCCCCAACGTCACAGCTATCTCGAGAAATAAAGGCGGAACAGCGTCCACACGTAAAAGAACAAAGTTTTTTTTTCTTTCTTTATTTGTTTTGCGGATTTGTTTCCGCAGACGGGCAGAGATAAAGGCACAATGCCTGACATAGCCTCTGCCCTCCCCCCCCCCAATCGTTCAGTTCAACATAGGAGCAACCAAAGTCACACTCAAACCAAAAAAAAACAAAAAAACGCTGTAACGAAATAAATTACGCTATGAACAGAAAACTTAAGTGATGGTGTCAGGAATAAACACGAAATGAAGCGTAAACAAAACAGGTCAAACAATTATTTGAAGATATAAACATCTGCACACTCTGTTAATGGGCAAATAACACAATATTCAAAAGGTCAAACAGATACTGCAATGCAAATTTGAACTGTAGAAAAAAAGTAAACAACGTTACACCCAGAAAAAAAAAGTGTTTATACCAAAGAAAATGCCACGTCACTCGCCACTAGGATTTCTCTGCAAAAATGTTTGAAACTACCAAACGGCTGGTCAAAGTTTATGTTGATATCTGTTCTACTAAGCATTTTAGTGATCTGAAAAGTGATGCTTGTCGACCATAGTTTGTTCTTACATATCGTGTTTTTCGAATTGGGTTCCGTAATAAGCATGGATGAGAACTTGTAATGGGGCGTCGAGTGGAGTCTATTTCTATGTATCCATTGCAACAGTTTGAAATAATAAATTTGATTTGCCTTAAGAGTATTATACTTGATTAAGAGTGGCTGTGTTCTTAAAATCCTTATTTCGCCTCTATATTTTCACATATCCGTAATATCTTTTTGTAAAATGATTACTTGATTGTAGTTTGTAGCCGTTGTTGTACCCGACACCATGATGCCGTAACTGATCCTAGAATAAAATAGGGGGTAATATAACGTTAGTCTAAGCCAGGCAGGAATTAGATTTTGAATTTTATAAATAATGCCAGTAACTCGGGACAAGTTGGCCTTTAGTGTGCTGACGTGCGTATTCCGAGAAAGGTTCTCAGTGAACCAAACACCTAGAAATTTTTGTTCAACCACCTGCTCAAGTACCGTGCCTTCAAATTTGATGTTTATAACGCTGTCGTCATCTCGGTTCCCGTTGGCTTAAAAATCATATATTTAGTTTTATTGGTATTGAGGCTTAAACTATTTATATGTAACCATTTGGATAGTTTCGTAATATATTGATTGGCTAATTTTTCTACACTCTTTTTTGTTAAACCTGAAAAAAAAACACATTTGTGTCATCTGCATACATTGACATCTCGGGAAAACGTGGCATATCCGTTATATAATTTATATACACTAAAAATAGCGTCGGCCCCAAAATAGAGCCCTGAGGAACACCATAACGTATTTTCATTTTACTAGATATCATATAATTTACGCACACAATTAATTTTAACGCCACTCAACGCACTCCTCTAACATCTCAAGTGTTTAAATAGAATACCGTGTGGTACGGTATCGAAAGCTTTCTTTAGGTCTAAAAATATACCTAGAATGACAAGTTTTCTCTCAATATTCTCAACTATTTTAACTTTTATTTCAATCAGGGCTGATTCGGCAGACTTGTTTTTCTGGAATTTATGCTGGAATTTGGAAATCATATGAAATTTTTGAAAAAAATTATCCAGCCTGTCATTGATAACGCGTTCAAATATCTTTGAAAACAAAATGAGAACAGATATCGGCCTGTAAATATTAACTTAAGCTTCTCCTCCGCCCTTATACACAGAGATTACTTTTGCAACTTTTAGCTCATCAGGGAACACACCAGTCTTTAGCATCTTATTTATTATATTCGATAATACTGGACGTATTATGCTAGCGGTGCATTTAATTGGTAAAGCTTTAATTTCATCCTCACATGCAGCTGCATTGTCATCTAAACTATTGATTGTTTTGTAAATTGCTTCATAAGTCGTTGGAGCAAGCATAATCGAATTTTGTTGATTTTTTTATCTTACACAGTCATCATTAGTTGTATTTTTAGCCACGCACGTGCCAATATTGATAAAATGCGAATTCATTGCGTCTGCGAGCTCTTTCCCTGCGACACTTACATTATCGATTACAGTTCCGTGACACAACAGCTTTTTTGCTCTTTGTTTGTTAGATCGTTTACTGTATTCTAAACTTCTCGGTGGTCATTGTGAATATGCTGAAATTAATTCTTATAATACTCACGTTTTTCTTGTTTTAAGTCAGGGTTCATTTTGTTTCTAAATTTTTTAAACTCAGACAGTAAACTTAGATCGCGATGATGTACGAAGTCATGGTACTTGCGGTCTTTTATTTTTATTCTTTTATATTAATCATTTGTTATCCACGGTTTTCTAATTCTTTTAGGCTTGGTTTTATTTTCACATTGAAGAAATGATATATATTAACAGCGTTCGAATTTAGACAGGAAGTAATTATAACATTTTGTCGGATCATGTTCGTTATAAACGTCTTCCCAGTTTTCTTGATCTATTAAATAGCCAAAAGTTCGTAGCGTTTCTTTGTTATTTTTTTTTCGGTGACAACGTGCTTCTTTATTTAGATTACTTTTCGCGGTTGAAAGAGTTGCAATGCAGAAGATAGGTAAATGGTCGCTTATGTCGTGCAAGATAACGCCAGATGAAATCTGGTGACATTCTATGTTTGTTAGACAAGCGTCAAGTGATGTCACAGTGGCTGAGGTAACCTCAGTAGGCAACGTTATGGTGTTGTTACAGGCGTATTGTTAAATAAGATATCTGAATTCTCTTGCATGTCCATCATTCAGAGCAGAGTCTTTATTCATATCACCCCGAATCATAAATGGTAGGTAAGGCCGCAAAGCACAAAATACGTTTTCAATGAATGACATAAATGCAAGCAGGTTGCCGTTTGGCGGCCTATACACAGCTGCGACTACAGTAGGTGGGAACTTAACAATCAAACATGCTACATCATCATGTATTGTTGTTAAATCTTCTATAGTCTAATATTGTAGGTCATCTTTTACATCAACGGCTATAGCGCCCCCCTCCCCTTTTGTTAACTCTGCACACATTTTCACATCTATAACCACGTAGAAGTGGCGGCAAATCCTCGTTTTTTAACCAAGTTTCTGTGAGTGCGATTGCATCGAATTCTATATATAAAG
The DNA here is from genome assembly GCF_016920785.2 of Ixodes scapularis. Taxonomy (NCBI): domain Eukaryota; kingdom Metazoa; phylum Arthropoda; class Arachnida; order Ixodida; family Ixodidae; genus Ixodes; species Ixodes scapularis. The sequence continues at coordinate 160,594,305 of NW_024609868.1, read as the reverse complement.
AGCGTAAAAGGATTTCAAGATTGTCAACCTTATTTTTAAACTTCTTGTATTTAAATGTATTGCGGAAAACTGCCTATAGTTTCTTCTGTATTTTTTTCTTAAATGACAGGCAGTTGTAATAATTACGGTCGGTGAGAGCTTCTTCGATCATCATCGCTACGTTTGTCCAGAAGGGCTGTCACTGCGATCAGATTTCTATCTTTTCAACATCCGGCAGGCAAGCGATCCTTATTGCGTTCTCATTCTTGGTTTTTCTGGCAAAGACCTTGCCCCCAGATGACCACACGAACTTCCATCCTACGCTCTTTTTTTTTGAGATGGCAGCACCAAGTAGTTTTTTGTTTGAGCAGTTAGGTGTTCGTTGATGCACACGGGGTGATTGTTCCCCCCTTAGTCAAGGTCTTTGTTCGTGAATCGGTGCGTTTTGCTTTTCTGTAGTATCTTATCTTGTTTTGAGCGCTGCATAAATCGGACAATTATGTTTTTATCCCATGTATTGAAAGACGGTACTCAGTGACACACGTCAATTCCTGAATCTGTGATCGGCTCGTCTAGAATAGTTCCAATACGTTTTACACTGTCGTACGGGTCACCTCCAGCGGGGTGCCTTTAATTTCAAGATTGTTTGATGACTGGTGCTACTCAAGCTCCTTGATCTTCTCGCTGAGCCTTTGGTTCTCGGAGGAAAATTCTTCATTTTGTTTAGTCAGCCTTTGCATTTCCTTCCGATTTTCGTGTGTCTCTTTTTTTAATTTCCTTCACACGATCGCAGGTGTCATTGCAGTTCTTGATACTATCCTTGATATTTCGAAGGTCAACTCTGAGTTCACGTCCTAAGTCATCAACAGCCTTCGCGATTTCTTTACCGGTTTCTTTGTTCATATCTCAGATTAGGAAGGCGAAGTTACGGAAATTACATAGCAGAAAATTGACACTTTAAGAAGACCAATCGCAAAAACAAGCACAAAAAAGAACAACATTGTGCTGTGTTCGACTGCAGTGCGCAAAACAGGTATGTGTATATTATCTTTTAGACAGAAAAGTAATGCTCACCTGCAATAACAGACGGTTAGTGTATGCATTAGTGTATGCACTGCTTGCGCGCCACTGCCGAAGTGAAGACCAGGCCGGTAGACTGGCTTCGTTTTACAAAGAAATCCGCCACTGGTGTCGCCCTGGTGTTTTATGGTTGCGTCTCGAGGTATTATCAGGGTCGGATGATGATGATGTGATTCTTGAAGTGATTGGATCCTTGTATGGCCACGGAAACTGCAATAACAGACGGTTAGTGTATGAAGACGGTTAGTGTATGCACTGCTTGTGCGCCCCTGCCGAATGGAAGGGTATCTTCATGGTTAAAGGCGGTAATAGAAACAGTGTAGTAATACACACTGTTTCTATCGCCGGCTCTAATCACGAAGATAATTTGTCATTTTTCGTATGAACGTTGTGTCGTCTTTATTTTATTTCGAGCAACTAATAACGATGCCAACAGACGTGTGCGGTGTGTGCTCCGAGCGTTTTTATGGCTAGCAACAATTTCTGCTTTGTTCGGGAAATTGCAATAGGCGTTACCATTGCAAATGTGTCGCCGTTGGTAAAGACGGTCACGAATTGCTAATGCAAAACGGCAATACTGCTTATAAATGCTACGAATGCTCCAGACACCGAAAATCTTCGTCGGATGAGCCGCTCGAAAATGACAGCCCTGACGCGGCCAATATATCGCGAATGCGTACGTCTACGGAAAATACTGCATCTTGATTCGACGCCGCCGGCCTCAACTGACTTTGTGCGTCTTCTGAGTGCTATGACTACCAAGTTTGACGTCTCAACTGCGGAGGTGAAGAGCCTCAAGGCTGAGAACAGCTTTATGCGCTCGGAAATTGGCTTGCTCAACAAGAAAACCCTCGAACATCTGCCTTTGGCTTCGAGACCTCGAGGAAGGTAGTATGCCGCATCCGCGGCACCGTTTGCGTCCGTGCTGGGAAAGCAGCCCTCGACGTCCGTGCCAGGAAAGCAGCCATTGACGTCGGGAGCGGTGAGCCGATTCATCGAGATCACAGACGCAGCCGTCGAGTCGCCCAAAACCTGGGCGGATGCGATGCTCCTTGTGCTTCTTCACGGGTGACTGGGGAAATACGTGAAGCTCGTCCGGCTGGTCCTTGGATTGACGACGACGGCTTCACAACGGTGCAGCGGAAATGGCGAACTCTAGCGTCAAGTGGGACGGCGAAGTCCGAGAAGGTACTTGCAGCCCCTCGCAAACAGGTCACAAAGGCGCTTTTTGTGGCCAGGCTGGACCCTCGTACGTCTGTGGCAGACATTGAGATTTTTGTGGCCACCTTTTTAGCCAGCAAATCGGTGATTGTTAAGAAACTAAAGCCCAAATTTGGTTCGTGCGCGTCGTTTCACCTCTCTGGTGACCTGTCAATGTTTGACATCTTGTATAAACCGGAGTTATGGCAAGAAGGTCTGTTTTTTAGCAGTTTTTCGGCAGGGTGGACAGCTCTTGAATCATTCTGGATGGCCCTTTAGCAGCTAAAAATCTTTAAAACACTTGAAGTATACTACCAGAATACGCGTAGTTTGCGGTCCAACTCTCCAGTTTATTTCGAATATCCTGTTTAGCTGCATTGATCGAGTTCGTTTAACGGAGAATTGGCTCTGCGCCGGCATTTCTGATAATAATCATTTTCCCTCAGGTTATACCGTGTATCGTCAGGATAGAGGCTACAATAGAACAGGCATGAAATTGGGACATGGTCTGCTTACTGCAGTGAAGTGTCTGGTTCAGTCTTACGGGAGGGTGGATTTGGAATCTCATGCGGAGTGTGTCTGGGTCGAGATTCCAACGAGTGATGGTTACACCTATTTAGTTGGCAACTACTTTCCCCTCTTTTGTACGATGACGCAGCGTTTATTGAACACTTTGAGTGACTTTAGAAAACAGTGCATTTTACTAAGTATCGCTTCCAGATATATGGCGACTTCATTTTGCCAGGGATTGACTTGGCAGCGGGTACCGTTTCCTTTACGGCGAGTGCTTTCCAAAAAGGCTCACTGGCTGCTTTCATTTTGAAGCTTTCTAGATTTTTGTCAGTTCCACACATTTTTGAATTCTTGCGGAAATCTGCTTGACATGTGTTTATCGAAGATAGCAATTCCCACTTTGAACCCTTTAGTGCTTGCTGATACTCATCACCCTTATTTTACTACATATATCGCGCAAAGAACGAGTAAACAATCATTCACTTAAATACTCATACTCCCGTGGCAAGTATCTTTGTCTGTACCAATATCTGGAGAAACATGACTGGTCGGATGTCTTTAAGGATAGTTAAGTTGACTCGGTTTTTAGTAAAATGACATGAGTTCTCAAAGGCGCACTCGAGGCATTTATTCCGAAAAAACTGGCACGCTCCTCTCATTATCCCCCGCAGGGGTCATCTGTGAAAGCAGGTGTTTGGAGAGTGGCGTCTCCACGGACCCCGAGCCATGCGGGTTCGCCCGCCCGCGTCTGGCTCTGCGTGGCTTTCCCGTGTCCGGGGAAAAGGGGATCCTGGTGGTTGAGCCGAGCACGGGCTAGGTTTGGACCCTTCGGGGCCCCCTGGGTGAGGCAATGCACCACTTCGGCCCCGCTTCTCGTAGACGGGAGTCCTGGTAAGGCCCGGCCAGGATGATTCAGTCTAGTCGCCACTCCTGCTATCCCCTCCTATCTTTCTCTTTTCTCTACTCTTCTTTTATTCATTTTCACCTTCTTTGGCGGCAAGGGCTAACCTTGGGTGGCGATAGACCCCTTGTCTGGATCTACACTAGGTTATAGTGCCTGGGCAGCACTGGTAGTGTAATATTGTAAGCAAAGCCATATTTGTTATGGCACATTGCCTACCCCCGTGTTGGGCTCCGTGGTGGGTGGTGCACCCGGGGCACCGAAATTCTCTCCCATCCTTATGGGTACTAAGCAAAAAACTTTTCTTGATCGGCCCCCCAAAAGGGGCCGCACCGAAGTACATGCGATTAATACCACTAGATCTGCAGAAACATTTCCAAGATTCCTTGTGATGCACTCTGAGAGTGAGAAACCTTTGGCAAAACTGTCACCATTCCTTGTTTCCAAAACACTTGAGTCGATTGTTGGAGAGAATTTCTCTGCCAAAAAAATGACATCCGGAGATCTGCTCGTCGATATTAAAACCAGTGAACAGAGCACAGCACTCCTATCACTAAATTCAGTTTCCGACTATAAAGTGACTCTCCCTCCCCACCGTACATTTAACACAGTAAAAGCTGTGATCTCCGAAGATGACCTCCTCAAAAGTACAGAAGATGAACTCGTAGATGGCCTCAGTGACCAAGGAGTTGTCGCTGCAAAGCGAATCTCCCTTCGTCGAGAGGGGCAAGAGATCAACACAAAGCATGTCATTTTGACTTTCGAGTTGAGCAAAGTTCCTGAGTCAATCAAGGCTGGGTACTTTAACTGTAGAGTACGGCCATATGTGCCGAACCCCAGGAGATGTTTCCATTGCCAGAGGTTCGGCCATAGTTCCCAGAGCTGGAGGGGCAAGACCACGTGCGCCAAGTGCGGTCAGAACGATCACGCGTCGGACAATTGCGCAAACCCACCACGCTGCGTCAACTGCGGCGAACCACACGCCGCTTACTCCCGTTCATGTAAAAAATGAAAAGAAGAAAAAGAAGTAATTACTTTCAAAGTAAAAGAAAACATCTCGTTTCCTGAGGCTAGGAAGCGACTTTCCTTTCTACAGAAAGGACCCTTCGCTACGGTGACACGCACAGGGGGCGTGTCACCGAAAACCTCGGTGGGAACCCAGGTTTGTCCCAAAGACCTGGCAGCCCCACCGACACCCCCTGCACCCCCAAGGTCGGCTCCACGACCACGTTTGTCGTTGGAGCCAAAACGTTCACAGTGCCTGAATGGTGCTGCCGCGCCTCTTTTAAAGGAGGCTATGGACACCATGGCACCAAATGAGGTATCCCCTCCAAAGGCATCAGGGATGGTGCCTCTCGCACCACCCTCAGGCCCTAAAGAGGGTCCCTTGCAGACCACCTCCTCAAAGGAGGTGGACCGGACACCCTCGTCGTCGGCACGCCCTTCAGGTCGAGGCAGGGCTTTGCTCAATCCCGCCTCGACCAGCTCTCGAAAGCCTGGCCAGCTGGACGAGGCGTACTCGCCCGCAAGCAAGCAGTCAGTAAACGAAATGATGGATGAGAGCGTGTCACCCTCTGACGACGACCTGCTCCCTTCAGGTGCTGAGTCATCAGTACCTTTTCAGGTCGTAGAGAAGAAAAATAAAAATAAACCTCGTAGAATTTCGCCCCCAAAGGGATCGTAGTCCCTTTAGTAATGAATCATAAGCAAGTGTCTACTTAGTCATCTTGCGGTGTCCTAAAGGCCAGTTATAATTTTAATCTCAATTTCCAGTTTTAATCTTAATCATGTCTCTGTTTTTACAGTGGAACTGCCGTGGGCTTTTTTGTAATTATGATGATGTCACTTTTTTATTAGACGAACACCGCCCTGTTGCCTTCTTTCTGCAGGAGACGCATCTCAAAGAAACTAGGTCAAATGTACTGCGCCATTATCAAGTGTTTAGAAAAGATAGGTTGCACTCCTCTGTGGCGTCTGGTGGTGCTGCTGTCGTTGCCCAGCGCACAACCCCATCTACCGAAGTGGCTCTATACACCACACTCGAGGCTGTGGCTGCCCGGATACTGCTAGACAGGGTGATTACCGTTTGTTCAGTGTACATATCACCGGGATACCAGCTACAGTACGAAGAGCTAGAGGATCTTGTTAGTCAGCTCCCGGCTCCATACTTAATTTTAGGCGATTTTAATGCACACAACCCATTGTGGGCGAGTGGTAAACGGGATGCTAGAGGAGCACTTGTTGAACGTTTTCTTCTTTCCACGGGATTGTGCTTACTTAACACTGAGGAAGCCACACACTTTAGTTCAGGGACTAGGACTTTTACTTCCATCGACCTTTCTATCTGCCATCCTTCACTTTACTCACTGTTTTCATGGAGGGTCATCCCAAACCCATATGGAAGTGACCACTTTCCAATAATTTTAGAGTTTAACAGTCCTCCTGCTGGTCTTCAAACGCGTACCCCTCGTTGGAAGTTTGAGAAGGCTGATTGGGCAACATTTACGAACTATTCAGTTTTAGCTTGTTCATCACTTGATAATCTTTCCATCGATGATGTCACTCTGAATATCACTCGACACATATTACAGGCCGCAATCCTCGCCATTCCCATGACGTCCTCGCATCTTCCAAAAACGCCAAAGGCGTGGTGGAATAAAGACTGCCGCCAGACAAAAAAGAAACAGAATCGTGCATGAAGTATCTTTAGGCGTTACCCTACTCCAAGTAATCTGATTGGTTTTAAAAGCAAAAGGGCACAGGCAAGGTTTATTCGAAGGCAAGCCAAGCGGCAAAGCTGTAGAGGATATGCCTCTTCAATTTATAGCAGTGCATCTATAAAGGAAGTTTGGGACCGTGTGCATAAAAATGAGGGTTCCTACGGCGCTTTCTCTATCCCACTCTTGTGCCGGAATGGAATATGTCCTGCAAGCCTTGACGAACAGGCTGACGTTCTTGGTGAGCACTTTGAATTTGTTTCTAGTTCCGAACACTATACGCAATCATTTAGGCGGCATAAGCTACATGCAGAAAAAAAGATTGTGCCTACGACCGGTGGTTTGCAAAAGCCCTCTAACTGTCTTTTCTTGCTGCACGAACTGCAGATGGCTCTTTATTCGTCCAGACAGACTGCCCCTGGACCGGACGGTATCCACTACCAAATGCTTCAGCACCTTCATCCATCTACTCTAGAGCTCATCTTGTATCTTTTCAACCGAGTTTGGGTCGAGGGTCTTTTCTCATTGCCCTGGAAGGCTGCCGTCATTATCCCCCTCTTAAAGCCAGGAAAAGATCCTGCCTGCGCCTCCAGCTTCAGGCCTAGAGCACTAATTAGCAGTCTTTCAAAGACAATAGAAAGAATGATTAACAGAAGGCTGATGTTTTATTTTGAAAGTAATAATCTTCTTGACAGGTACCAATGTGGCTTTCGTTCAGGACGATCCACGGTCGACCACCTAGTTTCCTTTGAGGCTGTTGTGCGAGAGGCATTTGTAAATAAACAGCATTGTGTCTCTGTCTTTTTTGACCTGGAAAAGGCATTTGATACAGCCTGGCGCCATGGCATACTGCAGGATTTGTTTAGCCTTGGTGTGCAGAGCCGAATGTTAAGTGCCATTCAGAGTTATCTCCAAAACCGGACTTTTCGCGTGAAGCTTGGGACAACTTTTTCCAGAGAATTTTCACAGCAAAATGGAGTACCTCAGGGTGGTGTACTTAGCGTCACTCTTTTTATTGTGAAGATGAATTCAATTGTCCGCGCAATAGCTCCATCTGTTCAGTACTCACTGTACGTCGATGGTCTGCAGATTTCTGTATCGTCTTGTAATCCATCCATATGTGAACGTCGGCTCCAGCTCACAATCAACAACTTAGTCAAATGGGCTGATGTCAACGGTTTTAAATTTTCTCATGAGAAGACCGTCTGTGTGAGTTTCTCTCGTCGCCGCGGAGTTTTGCACGAACCTTCGTTGACTATGTATGATGTTCCTATCCCGGTGAAAACTAAACACAAGTTTTTAGGTCTTATATTTGATTCCAAATTGACTTTTTTTCCGCATGTCAAAAGCCTGAAGATGAAGTGTTTTAAATAACTTAATATGCTTAAGGTCCTATCGCATGTGTCCTGGGGTGCTGACCGTCTTTGTCTCTTACGTATTTATCGGTCGGTCGTTCGATCCCGACTTGATTACGGTTGTATTGTGTATGGCTCTGCCCGGGCATCGGTTCTCAAAATGCTGGACCTTGTTCATCATCAGGGGCTGCGGCTTGCTACTGGGGCTTATCGCACATCTCCTGTCCTCAGTCTATACGCAGAAGCAAACGAGCTCTCTCTTGAGAAAAGAAGATATGAACTGGGCCTCACATATTTTACGCGAATTAGATCGGTTCCTAACCATCCAACCTTACACTGTATTGAACAAATACGCTATGAGCAAACTTTCAGTAATAAGCCTTCAGTTGTTCCACCTCTTGCCATGAGGGTTCGCAATTTTGTGGAGTCTGTAGGACTGGACGTGTTGCCTCCAGTTGCACAGTACGCGAGTTCGGTAGCCCCTTGGGATCTAGCTCCCATTCAGTGCGAACTGGAGCTAACGAAATTCAACAAAAAAGACACTCCTCGCGAAGTCCTGAGGCAAGAATTTCTTGAACTCCAAGAACAGTATCACGGATTTATAAGTTTCTACACTGATGGTAGTAAAACTGATTCCTCTGTGGGTTGCGCAGTGATCGGGCCTGGGATGCAGCTTGTCCGGAGAATAAATGACAGTGCCTGTAGTCTTACGGCAGAGCTCTATGGCTTACTTCTCGCCACAGATAAGATCGTCAAACAAAAGCTTCACAAGTCAATTGTCTACACCGACTCACTTAGTGCTTTACGAGCTCTTGCCAGAGTGGGAGATGGTCGCAATCCACTTGTACTAGAAATAAGGAACAGGCTAATTTCAGCCACAAAACGGAAGAAAAAAGTAATATTATGCTGGGTTCCTTCACATGTCTGAATTGCCGGAAATGAAGATGCTGACAGAGCAGCAAGTACAGCTAAGGATCGAGAAGTCGACCTGTGGAAAATACCTTACAGAGATTGTAGACTTGTTCTGAAATTTTCCATAAGACGCAAGTGGCAAGAGGAATGGGACCGAGAAATAAGCAATAAGTTGCACGCAGTAAAACCACTACTTCAGGAATGGGAGAGTGCACGTCACCGCGAGCGTTTTTATGAGGTGGTTTTGTGCCGACTGCGAATTGGTCATACCCGTCTTACCTATGGGCATCTTTTGAGTGGGGAGGATGCTCCGGAGTGTGAACACTGCCACACTCCGTTAAGCATCCTACATATCTTACTTGTATGCCCTTTGTATGACCAAGAACGCCACAGACACTTTGCTAAGGTTTACCAAAAGCATACACCATTACATCTCGCCCTTTTACTCAGTGATGAGCCGTTGATTCCACACAAGTGTGTTTTCAACTTTCTTAAGGATACAAGACTCCTGGACCAGCTATAATTTTAATAGTTCGTCGTATTCATTGCCACATCTTATGCGCTTGTACTTTCATGATCATTGCTTTATTAAATCACAAGCTACTATAGCTCTTTCTTCTCTTTAACCTTGATTTCAGCAATAGTCCTAGTAGGTGGCGTATTATAGGCTTGGTCGCTGCTGCGCCATTACGCCCCAATCAATCAATCAATCAATAATATTATCCGAGTTAGTTTTCAAAAGATTTACTAATTGCATCCCGAAAGAAACTACACTATCATCGCATGTTTAAGAAATCACGCTTGCAGATATGTTATCAAAAGTTCAGCATATATTGCAGTCTGGTCAAAACACTGTGCGGTTAGGATAACCGGTTGTGCCTAAATGGCATTGAGAATAGTCTGAATAAAAATCCTAGGAAGTTCTGCTGCTTCAGCGAACAACACTTGCAGGAAAATCAACCAAATATCTGTATTCGTGATGATGCCTGTCATCACTGTGTGCCACGAAAAATTGCAAATTGTTTTGCTGATTTTTTTTTGGTTCTTGTTATTCGCCTACATAACAATGAAAGTGGCGCTTTTTGTGACGTTGGTATCCAGTGTGGGAACCTTCTGCCTACTTTTAAGGTTGACGATTACGACATTTTAAAAGCCATAAGTAAACTTAAACCTTAATTATCCACCGGTATTGACGGAATACCCTGTTTTTTTATTAAGATTTGCTCCTCTCTTTTTGTACCTGTGTTGAAGCATATTTTTAAGTTCTGAAAAGCATATTTTTAAGCTCTGGAAATACTCGGCGGGTTGTTCCTGTTTTTAAAGCCGATCATCTTACTTTACTTAATAATTACTGTCCTGTTTTGTTGTTATGCGGCTTCGCGAAGGTTTTCGAAAAAGTAATGCAGAAGCGGATTTAGTTTTATTTGAACAGAGAGATATCTGAATTCCAGCTTGGTGTCTTGAATGGCAGGTTCGTAGAATCAAATTTATGGTCATTCTAGAATTATTGCGCTCCAGTAGTTTCCGGAAGAGGCCAGGTTGACGGGATTTTCTTGTCAAAAGCTTTCGACTGGGTTAATCACACCTTATTATTTCTTAATCTTGCTATGCATGGCTTCAGCCCGCACCTCTGCGCCTGGTTTGTGAACTACCTCGGTCATCGCCGCAATTCGGTTTGTGTTTTCGGTAGCTACTCCAATGAGTATATGCCGAGTTCCGGTGTGCCACAGGGCTCAATTATAGTACCCATGTTATTCCTTTTGTTTAAAAATTACATTGTTTTTTGCATTAAGGGTGCCAAAATTCTTTTTTTCGCTGATGACGTAACGTTTTTCATAAGTGTGCAGTCAGTATGTGATTGTTCCAGTCTTCAAGATGATGTAGATTCGGTTTTTAAATGGTGTGCGGAAAACTGTCATTGAACCCACAAAAAAACTAGATCTATCGAGCTATCTAGAAAGCGCGACAAAATTTCCTTTGCTGTTGGTGGCGTCCGAATTCCCCCCTATCGTTAATCAGAGATCTCGGCGTCTGTCCTGACAGCGTACTTTCCTTTAATATTCATGCTGTTACAACAGTAAATGCAGCGTTAAGAACATTACGTATGATTTCACGTTTATGTCGCCTATTTTTTGCACCTACATGTTTACTGCATTTGTATAAGTCTTTGGTTAGATCACGGTTAGAATTTGGCTCTGTGGTTTGGAATTCACTGGCTTTCGCGGAAGCTATCGAGATAAATGTACGGAGGCGAATGATTACAATTGTCTATGAAAGGAAGGGGGTATTTCTACCACTATGTATCATTGCTTCACAGGTTTCTATTGCGTAAACTGACTATGAAAAGACCGAGATAAACTGACTATGAAAAGACCATCATAGACAACACAAAGTTGTCTATGATGAGGTAAACTCGACGTACGTATTACAGTCTATTATTGACTTCCATGTTCCTCCCCGAATCATTAGGAACAAATCAAATTGTTACCCCTCTTGTACATCATATCTATGTTATCTTTTGATGTTTCTAATTGATTTCAATAATGATCATCAGATTAACTTCGATATTTTTATTGCACATCAGAATTTTATGCAACAATTACGCGAATGGATGCCTTTGGCTTAAGCGGGCCAAGTCAGGCGTAGCCCTAATTGTTTGTGTTTTTTGTTTTGTTTTGCTTGCTTTTGTTTGTCGTCAATTCTCCTTTTATTATTTGTATTTTTATCTTATTTGTATAATACTTCATTCATGTTTGTGCACCACAAAGTAAACCGCTAGGTTATTTGTGGGCACTGGAAAATAAAGCATTATTATTATTATTAATATTATTCAATATAGCTGTGGCGCTCGGGCACGGATCCGTTTTGCGCGATATATGTGTCCTCGGTGGAAGTTTTTCAATATACCTTTTAGTTGCAAGTTAACGCTTGTCCTGTGCTCTACTTCTGTCTCCCGTTTTTTTTTTTTTGCGCTACTCTATTAGAACGTATGCCTGATGTGTGATACTGCAATGAAGTATAGCCCATAGCCCTTACTGCTTTCCTTTGTCATACGTGTACCCATTCAATATTCCTTGAAGTGGTTGTGTACGAAACAAAATGACAATAACTTAGGTGGCAATAGAACAGAAGATTATAAACCATTACCTTAGCGGTTTTCGGTAAAGTATAGCGATGACGTTTTACAGGACAACAACGTGTGACAACGTTTTATAATGTAGTTTATGTGGTTATTTGATAACATACTATTTGAAAAAAAAATATTCCGCTAATAACCTTAATATTTTTCGCAATATCTATTTCTGTTGAGGTTAAGATCAGGAACGCGACAGTGCAGCACGCGACAAAACAGCACGGCCAAAACAGCACGCGTCAAAAAGCACAGCGTCAAAGCGGCGCAGCTACAAGAGTAAGTTTCAATGGTGAGTTCTAGTAGCAGTTTACATAAAAAAATGAAGGCTGAAGCTAGCTAAACTGAAATGCATAAAGAAAACAATACTGATGCGAGCAATTGCTTCGCGACCACCCACTGGATCTGTCAGACCCACAGTTTGGAATATACGGAAGTTGATAGTGAACTACGATTTCTAGCACAAGAGGTGTTACCGATCGGCATCCAGCGTAAAGCATTGGCGCAAGGTGACGGGCGGAAAGCTTTAAACAATTAAATACAATTGTTCGAACCTCCCTTTAGAGCGAAGCTGTTGTTGGTTCGCTTGTCGGATTTTTCCGTGTCGTTGATAGTCAGCAGAAAAAAAAGGTCGCCGATCAAATGTACCATAACATCATTTGCCATAGTGTCCAACAGCTTCGCTAGCCAAACACGTCAGCAAGGATGAGTCTCAATCAAGTTCCTTATCTTAATTCAAATATAGTAGGGATGAGTGTATCTTATTTGGCGACCATTTTGTTTTACCGCCGCAATTAATTTTTCGAAATTCAGTGTCAATTGAAAAAAGCTCAGTATTTTCGAGGACGTTAGGAGGTGGGGGGGATGACTCATTTCTGAACGTATGATAACAACCTTTCGCACTTTTTAGCTTGTCTCCGAGATCGGTTCAACTTTCAACAAAAGCTCCGGGGGCGCAGGGGTCTTCAGGACAAAATCTGTGTTTTTCACTCGATAAGAATTTGTGTGCCCAATTTTTTGTTTAAAGAAGAGAGTTCAATTGTGAACCGAAAAATAAAAATCAAGGGCGTCCGTAAATGCCTCGCGTTTCTTAACAGCCTTAGCTTCCGTCTACTAGAGGAGGGCATAGATACGATTGTTTTATTGAGTTTTCTGTGGTCGGCGCGAATTCGGCACCTCTCGCAGCAGTGAAAATGGGGAAAGAGCACACTGAGTACAGTGCTCGGAAATTTTTGGATTTCATTATTTGTCTTACCGACCGAAGTGGTGCGAAGCTCATGTTCGTCCTGTGTACAAATACGAGCACACGACGATAATGTAAGATCACGATAGGGCCGCAGTGCGTCTTGCAGGACAGGTCGTCGGCTGCCACAGACAGCAACAAAAAGAAAAGCAGTACCTGGTTTACACACTATATATTTTAAACAAATGTTTTAAAATATTGCATTTTCGTCAGTATACTCGTTTTGGACAATAAACCGAAAAGAACCGAGAAGTTTATGAGTCTACAGATATTCACCGTAATAAACCGAAAACTTCTGTTTGGAATAAATACGCCAAAAGGTGCGTCGAATTTTAAAACAATAGGAACCGAAAACGCCAAACCCTAGCTTATTCTCGATGTCCTGTTTTCACGCTGTGCTGTTTTGTCGCGTGCTGTTTTGACCGTGCTGTTCTGTCGCGTGCTGTTTTGTCGTGTGCTGTTCTGTCATGGTGCCGTTAAGGTCAGGTTTCTTGTAGGGGTGAATACTTTGTTTTTTGGTCGAAAAGGGGGGGGGGGGGGGGCGGAAGGCATGGCTTTTGATTTTTCAAGATTCATTTCAATGAAATGAGATCTGCTCAACATTTCCGACCCAAGCACAAGTCCGCCTTGTCGAAAGAAAAATCTGTATTTTTTGCAGAGAAAAAAATATACATGGGGCATCGGCGCACTTTATGAATTTAGTTTCTGAATTAATATCGATAATATTATATATGTATAACTGCAATAATACTTAAAAAAACAAGCGAGCTGGTGATGATTCATGGTAATAAAACCCGAGACTCGCGAACACAGAAGGGGACGAACACATTGAGACGTTGTGTTGTGTTCGTCCTCTTCTGTGTTCCTGAGTCTCGGGTTTTATTACCATGGATTATATACGTATACCAGGCGATAAAAAAAAATCTAGGAACCGACAATAGGCCGATGTTGCTTTCCACGTATCAAGATCCGAAGTAAACAACCAAAATAAAGCGTTGACAAACGCGCGTGCAAGATGTCATTTGGTTTAGGCTTTTGCTTAAGGACAGTTACTGCTACAGACGCTCGCACGGGCGGAGCGTGGAGCACCATTCCCTGCCTTCTCCTTCATGCTTGAGTATTTTGTCAGTTCAGTAAATTAGTTATCAATAGGCACCATTTTAAAAATCAGTAGACACTCGGGTACATAACAAAGGTTTCTCAAAGAATTGTCGCTGTGCGACCCGCGTCGTCCACGTCGACGCTCGAGCCACCCTCTCTTTGTCGTCGTTCCGGTTGCTTGCGTGTCTAGTTTCCTTTCTTCGGCTCTCCCGGGGTGGAGGTCCCGTCGCGCGTGTCTAGTTTCCTCTGGCTCCTCGGGCGGGTCTGTGTTGTGTGCTAAACAGCTTTGCTGGTCATCCACCTTCAGAGAGTGCAATGTCTCATGATTTTTCGTTTATTTCCTATCCGCTCCATATGAATTTAACTCCGTTAAGGAAAGAAACTTTCCCGATATTTAAGAGAGGAAGACACAATATACTAGCCTGCGGTACACCACATAAGATAGGTTTTGTAGGTGATGCGTTTCCCTTAAAGGGGGACCTGCAGAAATATTCTTCCGCCTGGCGTAAAGTCCTCCTCGCCCTCTTTCTTTCTTGTATTGTAGCACCGGGAGGCGAGAGGAAAGGTCCCCTTTGCGCCAGCTTCTTCTGAGAAGATAAGCCGAGAAAATCCCCTTTCTGAGCGACGGGCGATGGGTGCGGCAGCAGCGACCTCGTGACTTACAGGTATCTTCAGCTCCTATCGCGTAATCTGCCCTATTTTTCTGGCTCTCGCCAAGCCTAGCCCCTCGGGTGTAGGTTTTACAGAGCTGCAAGGCTGCGCCCTCGCAGTCACCGAATTTGAGCTGTCGAAGTTCTTTGTTTTAGCCCGTGGCAAAGTAAACGCATACTTGGGAGCTGCGATGCATCCCCGCACCCATTGAAGGAACGTTTCATAAATATTCTCGGTTGATCAGGGAGCTCAAAACACATGCGCGAGATGTGGTGACTTGAATATGTAAGGATGACATACATCTTCACAAAACATTCCATCTTCAAAAAAAAAAAAAAAAAAAAAAAAAAAACGGCTGATAATGAACTTGCCTCAAATTGGGATCGATGGAAAAGAAAACTATGTACCAGGCGCGGGCATCTTGTAGAAGGTCTGTTTTCGAGCAGCGAGCACATATTATTGTGTGCGTAACTCACACTATATGATGGCCAACGAATGTAGATGACATTTATATTTACGCATCCCAACAACCACATGAGGTGAGAAGGCAGCAATGGTGTGTGTCGATACTAAAACATTTTAGTGGATCGTCTTCAGCTCTTCGATAACCGTACCCTACAGCAATATATAGGCTATAACCTTTCTGTGAGCATTCTTTATCGAGTGCGGCTATCGAGGCATGTCGTGTTATAATTCAACGCTGCTTAAATCGGTGCTATAGCACGTGCTGCCCTTTTAAAGCATTTTAAAGCATTAAAAAAAGAATCAAATGTAGCCGATTCTTTTTAACATGAAACGCGTTTGCAACTTGTTATTGCAAACAGATTTTAGGTATACTGCCACACAGTTAGCACGGACAAACTATCGCCGGTCTTTCTCATTTTGTTTTTTTAGAAGTGAATGATGTTTAGAAAACTGTTATGCAACTATCCAACCTAAGTGGCAGAGCTCAGTGCTAGACAATACATGTTGCTGGCAGAAATAGTAAAAAGCGGCGATGTCGCGTTCGGGCTAACAGTGTCACGTAATGCATGCATACCGCTACAAAATCAGAGCAATTAAGCATAATATGGCAATGGATTTATTACACGCCTTGTTTTAAGAGATTAAAGGTTTCAAGAAATCGTCGCAGCGCCTTGATTATCACAGCTGACAACGAGTCACACTTATTAACGGCTTTGGCTTGCTTTATCAAGTCGTCAAAAGCAGTCATCTCCGTGGTTTCGGAAAAAGTGAGGTTCAGGCTTGGTCGGAGATTGCTACGGTTACACTCGTATGCTTTCTCAGTTCTATCTTGTATATACACGCTTCTTGCTCAAATAAACAGGGGCATCTTACTTTTCGTTCATCTTGGCCTTTAGCACGACTTTTATCAAATTCTGAAACAGACAAACCAAAAGTGATTTAATTAACTCAACATTAGAGGTTGTGCGAAATATTTACAAACTTCGAGGTTCCCTAGAGTCGTCTTTTCTATTCAATTCCCCCTCCCCTCACCACCACTTTCTTTCCTCCATATAAACAACGTAGATTATTGTATGAACCCCCAGTAATAGAGCGTACTCGCAAAATGTCTATTTGGCGTAAGAAAGGCCTTGTTTAAATGTTCGAGCAATGAACTGGTCTTCTTACTGTGCGTGAAACAGCTAGCACGAACGCAATATTGACATTTTTACGCAAGGGCCATGCAGAATTTAGTGTATAAGAACAAATTGATGCCTCGTAAGTTGGTGCCCAATGGAAGCACTCTTTACGGAATTGCTTGCATAAAAATAACAACTTTTCAACCATAAAAAAACAAACAAAATAACACCACTTTTTGGGGGGCCACTAAATTTACTGATTCACTCCGTTAGCGTTGATTGTGCAGCGGTAAGCGTACTGTACATTACGCGACACTGTTAGCGAAAACACGACATCGGTGCTTTTTGCTATTTTCCCCCAGCAATGTATTGGCTCGCACTAAAATCTACCGCTAAGGTTGGATACTCGCATTAACAGTTTCCTAAACATCATTCACTTCTAACAAGAAAAAAAAAGTAGGAAACACCGCCGATAGTTTGTTCGTGCTAACTGCGTGGCGTAGGGCAGCGGCGTAGACTTTCCATTTTCCCGGGGCGATGGGGGGAGTGCTGCGCGTTAGCTTTTCGCCAGAACTGGAGATTGAAGCTAACGTAAGCACGCTGGGATTCCATTTTTCATGTATTTTGTCAATAAAGGCCACGTGGACGTTATTTTGTTTACATGCGACTACTAGAAGCTCGTTCCTTGGCGCGAAACAGCATGTCGGTCAGAATCATGGCCCGGGGGTCACGAGCCCCGATGCCCCCCCCCCCCCCCCCCCCCCCCCCCCCCCCCGTAGTCTACGCCTATGGCGTAGGGTACCTAAAAGTTTTTCACAATGCTAAATACAATTCTGTGTCACGTTAAAAAAAAAGTGTCTGCTTTTGCTTTAGTTTCTTTGAGACACCACAAATACTTCGAAGTGGCGGCCCGTGCTATGGTGCCAATACAAGCAACGTTGAACCATAACACGACACGCTAGACTTGCCAAAAGGGGGTTTAATATTGTCTTTTCCGCTCCATAGCCGTACTCGATAAAGAATGTAAACAGCGAGTCTTGCTTACATTTCATTGTAGGGTAGGACCGTACGGTTAACGAAGTGGCTAAAAGAGACCCACTAAAACTTTCTAATATTGAATTTACCCTTGATGCCCTCTTACCTCAGGTGGTTGTTGGGAATCTGTAAATATGAATTTCATACATTTTGCTGGCCACCATGTTGTGCGAGTTAGGCACACAACAGGGCATTTTAGTAAATCGTTTTCAAAGGCCCGCTGGCACTTCAGGCGTGCGCATCGGAGAATGCGTCGAAGTCGCAGCGCGAGCTCTCGCTAAATATAGCGTGGCCTGAAAACATAGTCTGCTCAAGTTCTTCAATTATTTCTGCTCACTGCTAGAAAACAAAGACCTTCTACAAGATGCCCGCGCCTGGTACATAGTTTTCTTTTCCATCGATCCCAATTTGAGGTAGGTTTGAACGTGATAACCCGTGTTTTTTTTTTGTTTTTTTCTTGAAGCTGGAATGTTTTGTGTAAATGTAAGTCATCCTTACATATTCAAATCACCACATCTCGCACATGTGTGTTGAGCTTCTTGATCAACCGATAATATCTATGAAACGTTCCTTCATTGGGTGCGGAGATGCATCGCAGCTCCCAAGTATGCGTTTACTTTGCCACGGGCTAAAACAAAGAACTTCGACAGCTCAAATTCGGTGACTGCGAGGGCGCAGCCTTGCAGCTCTGTAAAACCTACCCCCGAGGGGCTAGGCTTGGCGAGAGCCAAAAATGGGTCAGATTACGCGATAGGAGCTGAAGATACCTGTAAGTCACGAGGTCGCTGCTGCCGCACCCATCGCCCGTCGCTCAGAACAAGGATTTTCTCGGCTTATCCTCTCAGAAGAAGCCGGCGCAAAAGGGGACCTTTCCCCTCGCCTCGCCGTGTCACAATATAAGAAAAAAAGAGGGCGAGGAGGACTTTCCGCCAGGCGGAAGAATATTTCTGCTGGTCCCCCTTTAAGAGAAGCGTATTGCAATCGATGCTTCAGAAACGATTTATCACCTGTAAAGTATGACCTCAGAAACGTTAAGTATAAAATTTCGCTAAAATTATTCTATGATTGCTCCAATCCAGCGCCTTTGAAAAGTCAATAAACACACAAAGAACATGTTTTTTTTTAATTCTTTATTTTTTTATTCATAAAAAAACCCACAGCGCCTATACAGGCATTATTGCAGGGGGACACAATCCATTAAAAAAAAGATCCACAGTCTCGCGGCACATCACTTCCGCCGGTAATGAATT
Source organism: Ixodes scapularis (assembly GCF_016920785.2). Classification (NCBI taxonomy): domain Eukaryota; kingdom Metazoa; phylum Arthropoda; class Arachnida; order Ixodida; family Ixodidae; genus Ixodes; species Ixodes scapularis. The sequence goes on along the minus strand of NW_024609868.1, from coordinate 160,575,655 downwards.
CCATTCTGCGATGGTTCGTGCAAAGAGCGAGTGTTTCATAATGTTTGTCCTGGAGAAATACGGCTGAACCTTATAACAATGGTCTGTACGAGCAGAACGGTAAGATGGTGAATGCAGAAACTTTGCAGCACAAATTCCTGTTTGGTTGTAATAAATCGAGTAAAACAATTTGAGGCGCAGCCTTTTACGACGTCCATTTAAATGCACCTAACCCAGTTCCTTTTTTATTTCAGTTGTGCTACTGAAACGATCGCATCTTCCCGCACTGTCAACAAAGGGTAGTCGCAGGGTAATACATTTGGGGTAGTCAGAAGCCGTCACAGATATCGCTACCCCCCTTAGTTATACTAACGACCCCATGGGTAGTCACACGGCACGCAATCAACAGGTAGTCACAGTGACCACCCCCAAAAGCAACATGGCGGCTGGCAAACGACAGTGGAGCAATACAAGTAAGGCCTAGCCAGCTGTGCTGCTTTATGCTAAAATACGAGTCTCAAGTGCGTACACCCGTTCGCTGCCTTCAGTGAGCACTGAAGCACCCCAAACCGGCCTCGAAGCACCCGCACCGCACGCATTACGAATAGGGGCGACGATGGGAGGGGGGGCATTCGTGGGGGTTTGTCCGCGACTGCTTTCGCGCGGCCTGCTCCATTTACTTCGCGGACAGAAAACATTCAAAGAAGGATTCGTATAGCGACAAATGGAATGATGTCTTTATTGAACAGAGCATCTGTTTGCTGTGCTTGCCGCAAGTGATCCGGCGTTTTCGGTTGACAGCGGCGAGGCGAAGCATCGCCGATTCAAGCGGCGTCGGTTCGGATCGTTCAACGCTCCTGCTCACCTGTTTGCATTCGTTATCCACTTTCAAATCCCTGGTAATTATCACCGCGTATGTGCACGCACTTGGCGCTATTCACCGCGCGGAACACCCATTCAACTGGCTATGGGACTGATCCCGCTTATGGTCAAGAGGTCCAACGAGTCAAAAGGTCCAACGAGTCAAGAGGTCCAATAGCCACGTGACAGCCGAGTCAAGAGGTCCAACGAGTCAAAAGGTCCAATTCGAGTCAAGAGGTCCAACGCGTCAAGAGGTCCAACGATTCAAAAGGTCCAATTTGTGTCAAGAGGTCCAGCGCGTCAAGAGGTCCATCGAGTCAAGAGGTCCAATGCGTCAAGAGGTCCAACCCGTCAAGAGGTCCATCCAGCCTTATTTTTATCTTCTCTGTTTATAATGATAATGCTATTAATGACTGCTTGTGACGGTTACGGACTGTTTGACCTATTTGAATTATTTTAGACAATACAAGTACTACATATATCCATTGGAGACAACTAGACAGATACTATTTGCCAGAATGTATATGTATTTGAGTGTTAAATAATGGATAGTGCCTGGTGACATATTTTGGACTTGTAGAACTTAATATCTGTGTTCCAGCCTCTCTGTTCTAGAACTCATATATGCCATTTCTACGGAAGTGTCTCTCAAATTCCTGAGATATAAAATACAAATGTACCTCAGCATCTCGCGTTCAGCCTTCCTCCTTTTTTTTTTCCTGTTGTGTCCCGTCCCCGTACACTCTAGGCGGTGAAGGGCTCGTCAAGCTGTGTATGCAGCTTTTTCCCTTGGTCGCCGCCATCGAGTGTGATGGAAATAAAATATTATTATTATTATTATTTTTATTATTATTATTTCAGTATTTGTACTCGCAAATACTTCCTTAGGTAACTTTGTCCAGTCCCGGGTTCTCGTATGTTCTATTAAAATTATGATGCACTACAATTTTATGATTTAGTTTTCATTCACTGAGTTCACCGAATCACTAAAGAGGTAAATAACACAACATGAGAAGAAGCTCAAATATCAATGGAGGGCGTCTTTAAACAAGCCGAGATTATGCCACTTGGCGTCCAGTAAAGTGTTGCAACTGAATGCGAGCATTGTCTTCTTGAAACGTTATGACCGGTGCAAGCTATAGCTGGTTAGTTCGGGCCGTTGGCTTATTCAAAAGCACGGAGCACCCACAAATACTTATTCTAGCGATATCTTTGCATTCTCAAAAATTTATCTTTGAGAATGCTGTGAAATAAACCATGAAACTAAACGTTTCATAATTAAGCATTCTTGACACGAATTACCGAACACTTGTCTGTCGATATCACTTATTTTTAGTTAAAATTGCGCGATGTGTTAGTCGGTTGGAATTGTAAGATGGTGGGTTAGTTGCTCAACAATTTTTAGAAAATTGGATTATAAAGACTGAAGCCGATTGAAGAACTGTTCGTGTCGGAAAGCGCGTCGATCTTTGAAGCCGATAGATCTAGTGTGTCCAGTGCTATAGTTAAAATAGACCACGGCGAACGGAAAAAATGACTAACTTTTCACGCCATGCTACGCCAGGCCAAACTGTCTCTTCAAGCTCCTCGAAGACCAAGGAATTCATAATGTCAAGGAAGCTATTTTGGCGGGACGTGAACAAATTAAAATAATTACTAAAACATTTAAAAATGATGACACAGAAATTAAAAAAAAGAACTATGTTCAGCTATCCTGACGTCAAACACCATAATAGTGCTTTAGTGTGATGGTAGACGTCGATATAACAAATAGCTATGGAAATATCTTTCGTATGTGACGAAAGATGTGTTCATAAAAGTTTTACAATTATTTCGAACACGGATGTCGAAGTAGTCACGTCCTAAAAAAAAGGCTTCTGGTTACGTGTTCGATATTCGCGGGGGAGAGCAACAAGGTAGATGCATATTTACGACTTCGTGGTCAGGAATAGAAGAGAGAAGGCACACAGGTCCCAACAAACGAACGTTGCTATAAGCTTGACAGTTTATAACAGCAATGATTTCCGGTGTTTACAAATGCAGTGCCCAGCATGCGATCCCCAGAACCCAGCGCGCGCGTATCTGTCGCTTCAGAAACAATCCAAATCATGGGTCATACGTGCGAACACTGATTACATCACCGGCCAGAAACGATTTATCAAAGCCGTGTTCGTGAGATCCCCCCTGCCGTGTGCAAGTCTTCACAGCTCAACGTTTTGCTCTTTCTCCGACTTTTTTCTTCTCCGCCTTCATTGTTAGCATCTCTGTTGTCTGCTTTTTTAATGCGTGAGCATTACCTGGCTCAGTCAGCGAAAAAGCCGTCGGCAAAATCTGTTGGCAAAATTCGTGACTTGTCCAACACAGTCCAACATAAAAAAAAAACTCTGCTTACGTGACATCTTTGGTCACTTGATCTCTCTGGTCATGCGACCAAATAAAAAGAAAAAGTCTGTGGTCACGTGACCAAACAAAAAAAGATACTCTGGTCACGTGACCTCCCTGGTTAAGTGAGCACGAAACCATCCCCTGCCTGGTTTCGAACCTAGGCCCTCTTGATCGCGCAACTAGCACGCTGTCCGTTGCGGCAACACAACTCGGGAAAAGGTAGTGCTCGCCCATTCTCACATCGTAAGAGAAAACTTAGGTACTCTCCTAATTGTTTTTTTTTCCTCTTTTTTACCTGTACTCATTTCACACCCCTTGCCTGTACATATTTCACACCAAGAGATGCAACGAGTCAAGCTATCCAATATTGGACCTCTTGACGCGTTGGACCTCTTGACTCATCGAGGCACGAGTCAAGAGATCCAATATGGGTCAAGAGGTCCAACGAGTCAAGAGATCCACGGCGAGTCAAGAGGCCCAACGCGTCAAGAGGTCCAATATTGGACCTCTTGACTCGTTGGACCTCTTGAGGCGTTGAACCTCTTGACTCGGAATCGACTGATCCCACTGGGACGCGCTTATGGTCAAGAGGTCCAACGAGTCAAAAGGTCCAACGAGTCAAGAGGTCCAATAGTCACGTGACAGCCGAGTCAAGAGGTCCAACGAGTCAAAAGGTCCAATTCGAGTCAAGAGGTCCAACGCGTCAAGAGGTCCAACGAGTCAAAAGGTCCAATTTGTGTCAAGAGGTCCAACACGTCAAGAGGTCCAACGAGTCAAGAGGTCCAACGCGTCAAGAGGTCCAACGCGTCAAGAGGTCCAACGCGTCAAGAGGTCCATCGAGCCTTATGTTTTATCTTCTCTGTTTATAATTATATTGCTATTAATGGCTGCTTGTGAGAGTTACTGACTGTTTGACCTATTCGAATGATTTGGGACAATACAACTGCTACATAGCTATTGGTGACAAGTAGACAGATACTATTTGTAACAACGTATACTGTAAACGACTTATTTTTTGCGGGCTCACTATTTCGCGATTTAGATGAAAGCTGAAGTTTTGTAATAATACCCGGGTTCTAATTTCCGTCACGCGCATAACCAATCACATGGTTATGAAGTACACGGGCTGGCACCTTCCGCAAATGAAAACTTACTGGGTCAACTAAACGCGCTCTCGGAACAACTTCAGTTACCAAAGCTGACCGAGCAAGATATCGAGGCAGCACACAGACTCCCCCCCAAGTCCGACAAAGTTCCAGTCATCTTAGTGCGATTTGCGTCACGTCTCACCCGAGATAAGTGGCTACAGGGAAATGCGCTCCTAAGGCAGATGAAATCTACAGTGCGAATCTATGAAAACCTGACAGCTCAAAACAAAAAGTTATTCTGGCAGATTAGGACCAAAACCGCTGAAAAGGGCTATCGATTTGCATGGCACAAAGAAGGAAAGATGTTCGGGAGAAAAGCTGCCGGTGACCGTCTTATCAGGATAGAACGCGAAGATTACCTGGAACTGATACGTCAATCAGAAACGCGAAGTTCACTTTTACTTTTATTTTTTCGATAATGGGTAGTTGTTCCACAGAACACGGTTATTATGATAACAATTCGTTCAGAAATCTTGTTAATAGAAACATTGCGCACAATGACAATATATTATCTGTATTTCATTTAAACACAAGAAGCATTAGAAACAAATGTGACGAAATTGAACAGTTACTTGACTGCCTAGAACTACGCTTTGATATCCTAGCATTCACTGAGACATGGCTTACGAATTTTTGATATTGATATTTATTTATTGCGTGCCCAAAAACACCATAATGGTTTTGACATTGGTGCACAGAAGTCAGATTCCTATGAAACATGCAAACATATGGAAACCACAATAGTCATATTAGAACAGTCAGCATAATAAAACAGTCGTAACAAAGTACATAAAATACACATCAGGTGTTAAAGGTAAAATAAGGCATGAAAAAAAAATCGTGCTGGACAAGGAGGTTGCATGATGTCTGAATACGATAGATTGGTGACTCCTTTAATCGCATGTCGGGGTAGAACATGTCGCACTGTCGCGTGAATTTCGTTGGCACACGTAACTTTATGCTGTCCAAAAGGTCAGGTACGTCAATTACACCCTGGATAAGCTTTTGTAGAAAAGCCGCATCTCGACAAAGCCTTCGGTCATCCAAAGTGCTGAGATTCAAAATCTTAAGCAGAGAATGGTGGTCGAAGTAAAGTCTCCTGTGGAAGTATCGATCATAGACTATGCGAACCAAACGCCTTTGCACCGCTTCAATACGTCTAGATTCAGTCTCCGTTAAATGGTTCCACACGACAGAAGCGAATTCGAGCCTGGGCCTGACCAGAGCACAAAATAAACGTAATATGGCCTCAGGTGCTTGGAAGTGCCGAGTCAAACGGGAGATCATACCAAGCATTTTGAACCCGGTACCACAAATAGTAGTTACATGAGAACTGAACGTCAGTTTGCAATCGACTAACACCCCGAGGTCCCTGATCATATCAGTTCGAGTAATAATACAGTTTCCCAACGTGTACTTAAAATGTAAGGGATTTTTACGTCTAGTTAGCGAGATGACTTTAGTTTTGTTTATATTCAAAGGCAAACGGTTGGATGAGCACCATTGCAAAATACTCGAAACATCAGACTGTAACGCATCACAATCTTTTTCAGAACAAATACATGAGAATAACTTAATGTCATCGGCAAATAAAAGCACTTTAGCAAACTTTACACACTTTAAAATATCATTTATAAATACCAGGAACAACAGTGGCCCCAACACTGACCCCTGGGGTACGCCTGAAGTTGGGAAAAACGGATTAGATAAAACAGTATCAACTCGAACAAAATTTTTCCTCGATGACAAGTAACTATAAACCCATTCACAAAGTTGAGGGGCGAAACCATATTGTTTCAATTTATGTACAAGCAAAGCATGGTCAACCTTGTCGAAAGCCTTTGTAAGATCGAAATATACCGAGTCAACCTGCCCTCGGTTTGAAACGACCGGGGCTGCGTAGTGTAGAAAAGTACAAAGGTTAGTTTCGACAGAGCGCCCTTTAATAAAACCATGTTGTTGCAGCGTCAGATACTTAGATAAATGAGAGAAAAGACATTTTTGCATAATGGTTTCAAATACTTTAGCAAAACCACACAGTAGTGACACAGGACGGTAATTTGATACAATACCAGCATCACCAGCTTTATGAATGGGCACAACAATGGCTTCCTTCCATATTGCTGGAAACATACTGGTACGCAAAGATACATTAAAAATATGGGCTAAAATTGGCGCTAGAAGCCCACAGCATCCTTTAATAATAAATGGTGGAATGTCATCAGTGCCCACTGACGATTTCGGCTTGAGCTTTTTAATCGCCTTTTCAACGTCCCGTGTAGCAACACTGAACAGGGAGAGCGAGTCCCCATCACTGGGATCATTGATTAGATCTGACTTCACCGAATGTATGGGCGGTAAGTAGCAGCTGCTAAAAAACGAGGCAAACTCATCAGCGATGTCTTTTGGCGATGTAACATAATGAGTATCACCGTTACTAGAAGAGCGCAGAGATGAATGTTGTGAAAACGAATGCGGTTTGGTGTTTACGTGTTTCCAGAAAGATTTGGGATCAGAATATAGACTATTTTCAACATGTCTTTCGTGGACGTATTTGTCACGTGCAAGCAATATTTTAGCTAAGGAACGAAAGTTGGAAAACTTTTGGTACCATACTTGTTTACACGTTCTCTTGTATAGACCATGAAAACGCGTCTTTTTACGCAGAGCAGTCTTCAATTCCCTCGAAAACCAGCTCGGAAATTTCCTCGGTTTAACGAGCCTTTTAGGCACATACTCTTCGATAGCTTCCTTCATTACCGAAGTCAATTTTTGTGCTGCAAAATCTGAGTCATTGGAATCATATAGCTCAGACCACGCGTGTGATTCTACATGCCTGTAAATGCTGAAGTAATCTCCCTTTTCGTAACAGTAAATGAATTTCGATAGTTCTCGCGATAAACATGGCAAGTAAAATTCGGCTTCAAAGGGCGGATGATAAGCATCGACCCTCACCAAGGGGTGTGACGAAGACGCTATCGCGCCGACAGGGAAGTTTCATAAAAGCAAGTCAAGTGTATTGCCAGAAGCATTCGTTAGATTATTGTGCTGTGAAAGACCATAAAAGTTGATTAGTGGCAAAAACCAAGAAGCTTTGCTCTCTGTCAAGTAATCACAACAATCAAGTCTGCCAAGGGCCCAGTCTACGCCTGGAAGGTTAAAATCTCCAAAAATTTGCACTTTGTATTCGCTAAAATTGATTAGACTTGTTAAAGTGTCGAAGTGTGAAATAAAAGTTGATCATTCAAATTTAGGTGGGAAGTAATAGTTTCCGATGAGGTATTTACTACGGTCACGCAATAAAATTTCGAGCCATACGCACTCGTCACAAGTCTCAAGGTCTTGTCTACGGCACGATTTTAACTTGCTCGAGACTGCAATTAACACCCCACCGCCGAAACGTTGACCAGTGGCGCTATAATCACGATCGCGGCGAAACACAGTGTAGTCATTCGGAAAATATTGTGAATCATGTATTTCGGCACATAACCAAGTTTCAGTAAGACAGATTATGTCAAAAGAGGAAAGCGCTAGGTTGGACGAAAATTCATCTGCCTTCGTTCGTAATCCGCGGACGTTTTGATAGTATACCTTAATTGTGTTCTTCGACGCTGCCATTTTGGTCTATTGATTCAGACACCCGCGACGCGTCCAGTTTCCCGAAAAACTGATGAAACAGGCACCCTTCCGGCCAGACTTCAGGGTTATTTAAGGCCTCGAACGTCTCGTCTTCCACAGATATATGAAAAGAAGAATACGAGGTGTATTTTGTCCTAAGTTTAGCACAAGAGGCGATCTTTGCCTTAAGAACAGGCTTGATAATATCGAGCACCTCTGTAACCGATGTGTCCGGATCTAGCCTAGACACAAACAGGGCCTTCGACAGCGCCTTGCGCGGTACAGATTTTACCTTGCAGTTCTTGGACGTTCCACTGGAGGCCTTTGCTTGGCGTCGAGACTTCCACGGCACAAAACCGTCCTCGGTAACGTTCGTTGGGGAGTTGACCCCCGGAACAGGTTGGCCCGCACGGCCCGCGACCGTCGAAGCACACGCAGCCGATGTAGCGGTATCGTAGTTCAAATCCGTCTTGTGACTGCCGATGTTAGGGGCAGTCCAAGCTGACGAAGACTGTCGATCGAGGGTCCCAGACGCATTCGTGGCAGGTGGAGCAGCACCCGCGTTCGCCGACATGACAGCAGCGTAAGGCATTCGTGGCCCAGCATGCATCGGTCTCGAGCTCGGGAGGCATTTGCGGATTTGTGACAGCTCAGACCGAATGCTGTTGTTTTCTGCCTTCAGGCACTTCACTTCAGTCACGAGCAAGTCCAGCTTGTTCAGAATAGTTGTGAACATGTGGACCGCCTCCGAAGAGAGCGACTCACCGTTCACAATCGACGGAACTGCCGGTGTCTTTTCAACGCTTGCCGAGTCCTCCTCGTCTCCGGAATCATTAGGCTTTGATGACCGTCGAATGCAGGATGTACACTTGTAGGTGCTGAAACCAGTCTCCATAAGTACGTTGTAGTCTTCGGCACGCACGTCGATGCATTTACAATGAAAACGGCGGTTACAGCCGGCCGAGCATTTTAGGTATTGCTGTTTTGCGTAGAAGCGGTTGGAGCACGAGCCACACAAATCTTTGTGTGGCTCCTTATCAGACAAACCCACGGAAACATCTTTCAGCGGCTGGGCCATGATAGCAAGCGAGCGCGTGAGCATGCGTCTGCTCCCATTCAGAGCGCAGCGCTGAATGGGAGCAGACGCATGCTCACGCGAATGATTCACATATTCCTGAATTTAACGGTTACTACCACACAGAGATATTTCGAACTGGGAAAAAAGGTGGGGGAGTGTCCCTTTACTATAAAAGCTACTTGGCATGCAGTGTTATCTCTGAATATACTCGTGTTTCTGCGAATTATGAGTGTCTTCTTGTAGGGTGTCGTGATTACATTATAGGTGTTGTGTACAGACCGCCATCCGGATCACCTAGTATTTTTCTAGACTTTTTACAAGAAATTTTTCAGTATGCATCCGAGAGTAAACTTCCTATGATACTAGTTGGTGATTTTAATATTAATCTGATGTTGTCTGACTCATGGCAGTTAGAATTTTTAGATCTCGTGCAATCACATGGTTATGAAAATGTAATTGATTGTCCTACCCGTGTCACATCTGAGACGGAAACTTTAATTGATTTATGTTTGACCAATGCAATGAGAAATGACGTAGTATCTGGTGTACTGACGGTGGATTTAAGTGATCACTTACCTCTCTTTTGTTTTCTACCATGCGCAAACGTTGGCTACAATAAAACGAATATAACTAACCCTTATTATCGAGACATAAACGATTATAGTATCGAACGCTTCGTTACGCTTGTATCGGCCATACACTGGAATGATAAATACAATGAACCAGACCCTTGTAAGTCCTACGATAAGTTTATAGAAAAGATAAAAGAAGCCTATGAAGGTGCGTTCCCATTTAGGAAAGCCAAAAGACACAAGAAATCACGGAAACCCTGGATTACCGTAACACTTCTCAAACGAATTAATGAGCGAAATAAACTTTACGACACATTCATAAAAACAAAAGACCTCGATATACTGGCTGAATACAAAAAGAGACGGAACAAGTTAAACTCCGACATAAAAAAGGCGAAAGTAGACTATTATAAAAATAAATTCATTACAATTCAACATAATGAAGTGAAAGTATGGAAGACGGCAAAAGAACTGATGTCCAAGTCAAGCAGTACCATCCCCAATGTCCTTAGAATAGATGACGTGGATTATTCTGGTAGAGAACTTGCAAATCTATTTAATGCTCATTTTTTGCTTTCGGGCGCTCCGACCTTCTCCTTACAACAGGAAAGAAACTTTGAATTTCATACCCGCGTATGTTTACAACAGTCTATATTTTTGTCACCAACTACAGAGACTGAAGTGCTTAACGTAATAAATTCATTAAGAAACAGCGGTGCATGCGGCGATGATGAGTTGAAAGTTAAATCTATAAAAGCAGTTGCTAGGGTAATATGTCAACCACTATCAGCAATCTGTGATAAAATATTAAGCACCGGGATATTTCCTGCTCAATTAAAAATCGCCCGAGTATCAGTAATACACAAAGGTGGGCCACTTAATAATTTAAACAACTACAGACCTATATCTGTATTGCCAGTATTTTCAAAAGTAATAGAGAAGATAATAAACTGCAGGATGTTGGACCATTTCATTAAAAATAACCTAATTGTTGAACAACAATATGGATTTCAAAAAGGGAAATCAACCGAGGAAGCTCTACTGAAAATCAAGGACAAAATTTTAACCAATTTTGAGACCAAGCTTTACACGTTAGGGATATTTTTAGATTCCAGGAAAGCGTTTGATTCTATTAAGCATGAAATAATTCTGAAGAAGTTGTATAACTATGGTATTAGAGGAGTTGCCCTAGAACTTATTCAAAATTACTTATCAGATCGTGTGCAATATACAACTTTAAGTTGCGAAAAATCAGAAATCGGTAAAATACAATATGGTGTTCCCCAGGGATCCATCCTTGGACCACTCTTATTTTTGGCGTATATTAATGATATTGTCAACAGTCCCCACACACCTGACATTGTGCTATACGCTGATGATACAAACGTATTTTTTTTCTGGTGCCAACATAGATGAACTTGAATCACTCGCGAATGATTGGATGATAGAGTTAAGTGCATGGTTGACATGTAATGAATTAGAGCTAAACACCGAGAAAACAAAGTATATAATATTTCGAGCAAAAAATAAAAGTATTAATCAAGAACTTAACCTAAGATTTAGAAATAGTGAAATTCAATATGTAAAAGCTCAGAAGTTTTTAGGTGTATACTTTCAAGAAAACCTTAATTGGTCTTATCACATTGATCAGATCTGGCGAAACATCTCCCGGTCAATAGGCATTATAAATAGGCTCAAATATATCATTCCGGTTTGGTTAAAACGACAGTTATACTTTACTCTTGTTCATTCTCGTTTAAATTACTGCAGTTTGGTATGGGGTACGTGCTCACAGACCTGTATATCTAAGCTGCTCATTCTGCAGAAAAGAGCAGTACGATCAATTGCCAATATCTCATATAAGGAACACTCTAGCCCATATTTTATCAAGTATTCTCTTCCTACAATAAAACAATCACTCATTCAAAAACTGGCAATTTACTTGTTTCACAAAATAAAAGCACACCCTCAGTTTGTACATGAAAATTACATCAACAATGCATCAATATACTCATTTCGCCATACCCACTACACTCAGTCCAGAGTACGCACAAACTACGGTAAACAAAGAATACTTAATCAGATCGCACAGCTATTAAACAACCACCCTGAAATACTGTCCATGATAAATAATTCCAACACAATATACACATTTAAACGAACACTGAAAACGTACCTTTCAGGTATAACATAATTTATCAAAGTTTCCGGCCGCATTTCTTTTTTTTATACCACTGTATCTTAGTGTAATCCCACTATTAGTATTTGATTGTTTTTGTTCCTATGTTTCTGTACGTTGTGCTGCTGACTGTACAGGGGGATGGAGCCCTGTCAGGCGATTTAAATCGCCTTTTGCCCCATCCTCCTAGACACTTGTCTGAATAAAGAATATTATTATTATTATTATATTATATATTATTATCTCAATATAGTCTCCAATGTGTTTCCATTTTACCGGAATAGTTCGCGGTACCTCTTTTTCGTGAATTGAAGGCGATTCGCGAAATTCGCGAAAATTAGGTCCTTGCGAAATTTAAGTCATTTACAGTATGTCTTTGAGTGTTAAATATTGGATAGTGCCTGGCGACATCTTTTGGACTTGTAGAACTTAGTATCTGTCTTCCAGTTTCTCGGTTATAAAACACATTTATGCCATTTCTACAGAAGTGGGTATCAAATTCCCTTCATCTAAAATACAAATTTGTACCTCAGCATTTCGCGTTAAGCCTTCCCTTTAAAGAGCAACTCCGCTTCATTTTTGATATTTAGAAAACTATATAGCCCTCTTCAGTATCATATAGGAAGACCCCATGCAAAATATTACGATCTAATTCCGTTTATATATTTAATAAACTGGCCAGCAAACCTTCAAGCGAGCCAAGTCGCCGAAATCTGCCAACTCTAGCATGCGGCGCGAGGCGCAATCATCAGCGCAGTCAATGCCACGGAGTTGGAGCGGCCAACGCTGAACCACTACGTCAGAGGCATGTGTACGTCATTCTCACGTTTTGCTTGTTTTTACTTCTCAGAGCAAAATTGAACGACGACGTGATGAGTTTCTCCTCCTGGTGTTGGCTGACCGGGCGTTCACGTGATCACCGTAACACGGATGCGCTAGTTTGCGCTGCCCTGCGTGCGTCTGTTTCCCCGCTCCCCTTCTGCTCTTTCGTCTTCTCCCCTCCCCCTCTCCCCCGGGCCATCACCGTCCACGCCATGCGAAGCGGCCTGCCCGCGTCCAATAAAAAAAAAAGACCTGCCGGCGTCGCGTGTCCTGTTTCTCGCTCCCTCCGAACGTCACAAGACCACGTGGTTCGACCTGACGTAATCGTCATGATTACGTCACGTAACGACGACCCGATACCAATGTTGCCTGACGCAACCAAAGTTTCGGTTTCGGTATCTGCTGATGTTTAAATTAGGATTACACAAATAATATTTCACAATACGCGAATCCGAAGACGTAGAGTTGTTTAGTAGTGCTTTGTGAATGTGAATCACATGGAAGCCTAAATTTTTCGGAATTGAGCGGAGTTGCCCTTTAATGTATCTCAGTATTTGTATTCGCAAATACTTCCCTGGGTAACTCTGTCCAGTCCCGGCTTCTCGTATGCTCTATTAAAAATACTTGCAATCATAGGTACCGATAGGCGCCCCTTTAAATGGTTGCCGAATGCTATAGTCCCCAAAATATAATTAATTTTCTTTCAATGCGTAACAGAGCATACGCGTTTCTTGGTCCTTGTAAAGCAAAATAATTCAGTCTCGGCCTAGTATGTCCGACAAGGCAGGCATGACTTGTCAGCTAGGTACTGTTTAGGCGTTATTTTACGTTACAAAGGTGTTATGAGAAATGTTGAAACAGAAACGCACAGTTACAGATATTCGACGAACAGAGGCACAGGGTTGAGAAGGAAACAACTTAAGTACATATGCACAGACATCTTATATTTTGAACTGTTCGTAATTACTGCACGAGGAGCCCGAACGCGGCAACTCTCTCTAGACAATTTATTATGTCTTGGAAGGTTGGGGCCGTTGCTGCAACATAGGACGAGAAGAGGGCCATCTCCTCTCGCAGCTTCTCGTTCCTTTCCCGGACTTGTCTCGATGGTGCCGATGCCACAGCAAGGGGGTCCCTCAAGAGGGCCTGAATTCGGTTCTGCAACGTGAACTGGGAAACTTGAATGAATTGAATGAGTTCAGCCAGGGCTGGATGGTAGGCGCTCAGCCGACTGGGGAGGCCATTATGCCACCCCTCGACCATATTAGTGGTGCGGGGACCCTGTGCCCCAAATTGCCCCCAGACATCCTTCACTACTGGGCTTGACAACCAAAACCCGTCTACGTAATTCGCAAACTGCTGCAGCCGCGCAGCGTCTAGTGGTGCCAGCGGTGGTCGCGTTGTGATCAAATCCGCAGCGAATTCCAGGCGGAAGTTGTCTGGGATGAAGGGCAGGTGGCGCACCCTCCGCAGCCACTCGTTGACCGCTGTGTCGCTGTTGCAGAGGCCCCTGATGCCGAGCTCGTCTCGCTTCGTGTTGATGGCTTTTGCGAAATGAAAAGCACAACCCCTGATCTGAAAAAAATAAAGACCATCACAGATTACTTCATGCTTATATTAAAAATTTAATGGTGCTACATTTAAAATGTAACGGTAGTTTTCACTTTTCAAGCATTCATTAAAAAGCTATCCTGCGTACCTGTATCATCAATCAACGGAAGGTAGGAAGCGCGATAGATGAGATAGAAACAACAAAAAATACCAGTGCATAATTTTAAATATTAACCAGAATGAAGCAACATACTTGGCACTTAAATATTACAAAGGTAGCCACCGGAAGAAATAATAAAGGAAAAAAAAAAAGTAGTAGATAAAAAAACGGGGGGGGGGGGGCAGTCAAAATTCAACGTTTTCACTGTAGTCCAACAATGCAATTAATTTGATACTTCGCTGACCGGTGTCCGCTTTAAGGCGTCCGCTTTAAGACGCATCCATATTGGCGCCTCGCAGCAAGTGTGAATGCGCCTGACCGCTTTGTTTGCCGCTGCCGCTTTGACTAGTGGTACTGTTAAAGTACCAACAATTAACTCGCTCCGAGTAATGCACTGACTCTCTGATGCTGTTTTGAATCTATGAAGAAATACAAGGGTGCTTCTTTTTTACGTTAGAGCAAAAGAAAGGACTAACCTTTGGTGTGCTAGAGGTCGTGCTAAACACGTTCTTTGTTGCGATGATCACCGCTGCCTCGTAGTCGAAGATCCAAGTTGTAGTGGTCGCAAGGGCCCCAATGATCCCAAACCTTCGTATCATGGCATCCTTCAAACATGTTAGCAGCACCTCGTACGCACGTACATCCAATGCCTGCATGAGCGCGTACACGATTGGCTGCGCTTCGCCATTTACGACCGCATGGAGTGTGTAGAGCTGGCCCGGGTTGTGGAACTCCTTTGAGTTGTACTTAAAGTTGCCGTCTCCGAGCACATACTGGGCGTTCTGTAGAGCATCCAAGTCTTTGTCGGCGAAAAATATTAGCATCCGCCGACCGTCGGTGTTGTCTTGAAGCTGGAGGAAGGGTCTATGGTCCTTGGTGATCTGCAACTCTGGCAGAATTGTGTCAACTGTGTTGCCTTTGAGCACGGAGAATTGGCGATTTCTTGATAAAGCGCGGCGTTTTGATGCGAAGCCGTAACCAGTCACCATTTCACCTCTAACGGCCTCCTGAACTTCAGAGGTGTGCTCGCGGAACCTTTCTTCAACAGACAGCACTGCATTATCGAAGGACTCTCGCGGGCGCTTCCGGTTCTGTCTGATCTCTGTCCGTACTTCCATCATAAAGCGATTTGCAAGTACTTTCGCCACTGGCGCGTCAATTTCCGGGTGGCAGCTGTGGGGTGTGGCTGGGTAGTCCGGGTCCGTCATCATTGCTCCATTTTCAAGGGTCATGTGTGCTATGGGAATCTTCTCGCCAGAATCCTTCTTTTTGCTGAGTCGGTGGCAGCTGAGGCACCTGTATTACTTGACTTCGGGGTTTCTAGGATTCACTCCCTTGAAACAAAACTCCAAGACGACGTTGGCCCATCGACGACTTTGATACTGAATAACCGGCCACTTGGAACGGTGATTCGATGGTACAAACGAAGGCAATCCAAAGTTTCGCGACATAGCAGTGGAGGGTTTCACTCACGGTTCGGCGATGAAGCTGGTGGTGGTCGTTATTGAGTATGGTCAAAACGAACGACAACACTAAGCACGAGGTGTAACCAGCCCCACAAACCAGAAAATAGAGAAGAAAAAGAAAAAAAAAACACGAAAAACCTTGTTTCATCAAAGTATCAGAAAAATTACCTCTACCAGAAAACCCAGGGACGTAGCTCCTGTTTCGAAAACAAACAAAAGGAATATGGGACAGCTGTTATCGTTCAAGTGATAGGCGACAGCTTGAACAAAGTAACGCAAAGTTAAGGCCGAACTTTTCCTCACCCGGAAGAACCAACAGCCCGGACATACAACAATCCTCGTTCCGAGGTTCCGAAGCTTTTTTATATGAATACAAACACAAGCGGCGTACCAGCGTGGCCCGCTAAAAAGTTTGAACCTTTTTTCTCCAAGCGACAAAGCTTTTTTGTGCAAACTTGAGGGGAATAGATAAGCTATACAATCGCAACAGAAGTGACGGCTATGGTGTTCGACCTCATAAAGCCAACGGGATCTGATAGTTGCAACTGGGATTGCAAACCCCGCTTGTGCCACGCCTCTTTGCCTCCATCTCTTTCACGACGGCTCTGCCATCTTGAATGGCGCTTCGCCCACTTCCAGTATGCGGGAAAGCATAATTTTGCTTGCGGTACTCCATCTAAAGTAGTTCACGTGTAAGTCCACCCGCCAAAATTTTGTTTTTTCTGGTCTGCAACGTTTTACCCTCTGCCGACTCAAAGGTTTCACTTTTTGTTTCTTGTAGCGCATCTCAAATACGAAAACCACGTGGCTGCGGACAACAATAGCGGAAGAGTTGTGACTAATTCGACGCATAGCATCTAAATAACTCTGTATGTCATTTTAAGATTTTTGACGGAACTTCCATGACACGACTACGACAGCAAAATAGATTTTTGACTGTTTATTATGACGACTCTCGATCTGGACCACGTGGGCGCGTGTGGTTGCTTCTCAGCCTAGGGAGGATTTACAGGCGCGGTGACGATTGTTACCATTTTGTCCGGGACCATATTGTCCGGATCCTCCCGCCAACACCAAGTGAACGCGTAAAAAACGAGCTGGCGCGTGTCATGACGACATCTAGATCGCTAAAAATGAATAAAACAATTTTTTTGAAGTAAGAGTTCCTTTCGAAGAAAGAGTCAAGCTGTGTTACAGCTTTTTTTTTTCCCCTTTTCACCTTCCAACTGTAAACTGTTGGCAAAATAAAGACATTTATTATTTGGGTCCGGACATTTCGTCGAACGCCGTTTCATCGAACGCCGTTTCATCGAAGCCGTTTCATCGAATACCGTTTCATCGAACGCCGTTTCATCGAACACCGTTTCATCGAAGCCGTTTCATCGAACGCCCTTTCATCGAACGCCGTTACAGCCTGTAATATTTTTGTAACTTATTTTAATTTTTATACACAACGTCTTCTAATTCTCCCTTTTTTTAAATCACAGGGTGCAGTGACGAGATATAAGTTCCATCGTGAACATTACCTGTTTCGAGAAGAAAGCCTCCATAAAACAATGACCCCTCTCCATGTCACATAAAACAATTAAAAATGAGACAAAAAAAAACAACAACAACAACAGAAAGCACGATGTGCTTTCTGGAAAGCGGGTAGTGTTTTATTGTCTGACAGCGTGTACGTGTAACCTTGGGTTACGCGAGGATCTCAAAGGGTTCTGTCTTCTTCGGTGACAGAGTACACCCAGGGCTTTACTATTGTCTGGTGCGGGTTGGCCTTCCGAAGAAAGCGCCCTGAATATCATTCATAGGCAAAAGGGCGGTGATAAAGTTGACAGTGAAGGGGAGGTGGTTCCAGTCCAGGTGTAGCCCGAAACAATGTTGGCTGAAACTTTGTGCAGCTTTTGTCTCTGTAGAGTTTGAAAACTCAAAAAAAAAAAGCAGAAACGTTCAATTTGAGCATAAAGCTGATAATCAGAGTGTCGTTATGTTTTATTTTGTGTGCTGTCCTGGGAGAGTATCGCTATGTTATAAGCATGCTGTCCTGGCAGTTAAATGCTTTCCGTGAATAAACCTTCAACTAAGCGTAAATGTGCAAACGAGCTGGTGTGAATTTCACATTACTGAAACCCCCAGACAGCCCGTAAAAAAACGTCACAGACACTTAAAATTGTTTTAACTGTCGGTCCTTTATCTCCAGTGACATGTTTTCTGTCGTGTACACGAACAAAACTTTTCAGTAAGTTGCATACCCATTTGTTTTTATTTCTTTTTATACCAATGGTTTTTATTTCTAGTAATTTGACTCCACCTTAAAAACAGTCTCACAAGTGACTACATTAGTCCTAACAAATGTAAGGTGAAACATCTATAAAGCACTGTTATGCCTCGAAACTCGATAGAGAGAAATTCGATGAAACGGCCCTTAGCGATTCGATGAAACGGCGTTCGATGAAATGGCGTTCGATGAAATGTCCATTCATTCGATGAAACGGCGTATTATTACGTAGTATTGGACCTCTTGACGCGTTGGACCTCTTGACTCGGAATCCTGGGACGAGAGGCCGAGAACCGAACCCTTTGTGGCTGCTCCGTGGAGCCATAGAACGCCTCCATATTTTTCACTCAAATAAGTAGACACATAAATGCGCGACTCCTTGAATTGGGCGGTGACAGGCGCCACCTAACGGAGAGCGCTCAAACTAAAACAGAAAGAAACCATGTCTTTGCTCTGAGCTCCTCACCAGACATGCATGTATGTACTATCGGGGAAAAATGAAATGCGAACAGAGGAGCACGTGGCTCGCAGTACAGGCTGCGCCGCCTGGAAGTGAACCTAGGGGCGAGGGTGCGTGGCCTACTTCGATGTGTTCACGCCCCTCGATTTGCGCTCCCCCAGCTTCGGCAGTGCACCTCTCAGTGCGCTGAAAGCTGTCACCGCTAGGGAGCCTTCATGTGCGCTTTGCTTAGGGTGGAGACATCTGGCCATTTTGTCCCACACTTTTATCTTTCTTTTTTGTTCAGAAGCACGTGAAAGAGCGTGTCCCTGCACGCGTTAGTGGCGCTGACTGTGCTATGGCGACATTTTGTTTTCGTCGATTTCTTTGTATTTTCCCCGTGAGCGCGTGCTGTCGGCATCGGGTACTACAAAGGATGGCATCACCCTAAACAGAAGGACATTGAGGCACCCTAGTCACCGCTATCTTTGCCTGCTCGGCGAGTGCGGCGAGCTTCTTTGCACCGCACGCGCTGAGCCAGCAAAGATAGCGGTGATAGCCTTCAGCGCACTAAGAAGCGCACTGCTGAAGCTTGGTGAGCGAAGAGGGAGGGGCGTGAAAACATCGAAGTAGGCCACGCACCCTCGCTCCTAGGCTCACTTCCAGGCGGCTCAGCCTGTACCGCGAGCCACGCGCTCCTCTGCTCGCATTTCATTTTTCCCTGATAGTACATATTCCACACCACACTTCACACATACGCGACATACAGACACCGTAGGATTTGTACATGAACGCGTTCACAAACAGCACAAGGTATAACATAAAATATTGACACTCTACATTCCTATACACACGACTAGTCAACAACACTAGCTTATACACTGCTGTATTCTCTGTTACCTATTAGGATGGTGAAAACTCCCATAATTTGCATAAATACGAAAAGACTGTGCGAGGTTTACCCGTATATATTATTTTCCTCTACTGCCCTTTGGAAAGCGCTCGTATCTCTAATGTAATCCATTGCAAAAGTGAACTGCAGGTTATAAATAAATCTGAAATTTGAAGTTTCGTTTTCTCGCTAGCCTACACTTCAAGTGTACAGAAGCCTGTTTAAATAATTGTATTAATTATCGAAACCAGTTTCTCTAAACAACGTCCTGAAAACGGTGATGCATTTTCGCAGAACCCAGGGATCCTGGGTTCGAGCCCCACCCCTGCCCGTTTCGATCTGGATGAGCATCGTACCGGCGTGCGGTCATGTATCACTACTGCGTGATGCACGTTAAAGACCCCAGGCTAGCGGCTGTACCGCACTGGCTAAATTTCTCATCTACAGCTGGGAGACTCGTCGCCCCAGTGAGGCAGACCAAGTTCTAGGCTGTATAAACACACACACAACCCAATTTTTTGATGCATTTTCTTTTCTCTTTCTACCTATCCGAATGACTTCAGCGGCGGTTGAGTACAGGTTGAGTACACTAAGCACGCGCAGGTGATTCTAGCAAAGCCCGTCGGCCGATCCTCCCCGAAGCGTTGTTTTAGTTTTCTTTGTTTCGCTACAATAGACCGATCTCACCTGCCAGTTTGACAACGCCGCCGCTGCCACAATGCATCGAGGGAACTTTAGTCTTTCTGCGCGTGCGGCAAACTCGCTGGAGCTCTGCG
This sequence comes from Ixodes scapularis, assembly GCF_016920785.2. Taxonomy (NCBI): domain Eukaryota; kingdom Metazoa; phylum Arthropoda; class Arachnida; order Ixodida; family Ixodidae; genus Ixodes; species Ixodes scapularis. Next base: position 160,555,454 of record NW_024609868.1, on the reverse strand, counting down.
CGTGCAGGGCACGAGCACTCTCGTGCACCGCCGTTTGCCTCCTGTGTACTAAAGTTATGGCTGCCTCGCGCATGCGTCGAAAGCCTGGTGTGATCGGTCTATTGTTTCTGCTCAAGTGCGTGTCTTCCAAATGTGCGTTCTATGTGCTCGCGCTCGCGCCAAGAGGACAGCGCAGAATTGCCGCTTTCGGGCCCGTGCCTTCACCTGCAACGAACGCGAAATACGTATGCTAAATTATCTCAAGCCTGGTTCGGACAGTTGCGTTTGAGTGCGTTTGACTGCGTTGTGGCAGCGAGAAACCAGGACATCCCTGCTGCTTATATCGCGTGCCAAGATGATTATTTGAATTGGATTCCACGCTTCACACGAACCGAAAGCGAGCAGGTGACTCGCTTTCGGTTCTCGACGCAACGCAGTCAAACGCACTGAAACGCCTGTCTGAACCGGCATTAAGCATAAAAGAACGCCGAGAACATAGTTCTCTGCGCTGCACCTGCTGGCGTCTGCAGCATCACTTTAAAAAAAAAAAATCTAGAACAAATAGCACGTGTATATTTGCCAACGCCTTATTTTTGGAAATTTACTTGGAATCTTTTATATAGGCTTTTATATAGGTAAAAGGAACGCGTGCGGGAAGGCCTGAAATCCTAGTCTCCTTCAAAGTACTCCACCTTAGATGACATCCACTTGTTTGAAGCATTTTTGTAACGAGTATGCTCGATGAAATGTGCCAAATGAACCAGTGAGAGCGAATCATATATCCCGAGACAGAGAAATACTGAAATACATGGACATGATTCCAGATATCTGTGTACGTTCGTCCTGTCCGGCCTCAGTCTTGGTGTTCAATGCTTCATACTTCACTGCACCTGAAAGCAAAAAATGTTGGGTATGACAGGCGTGCAAGTTCGGCGGAACCGAGGAGGCCATTTGCAACTGATCTGCACACAGAACCGACCTATCACACCTTTAATGAGAGCACGCTCTTTACTGAACCGCACAATAAAAGACGACAAGAGTATCTCGTCCGGCGAACATTCAAGTCAACTGACGCCTGTGCGTAGCTTCCTGTGCTTTCCTAGAGATTCGGTTAAATTCCTAAAGCACGACGCCAGCTGCCAGCTGTTTACTGCTGTACCTCGTAAAACCCGCGACGGAACCAAAAAAGGACAACCGCGATACTTTTTATCTGCCTCGGGTTTTAGTAGGTGCCTACCAAGGTTGCCTGTACTTTTTGGCAATGTTTGTTTTCTGCCAGTTTAGGTGAACTGAGCCACACGCCTGTTTCGACCGGTTCAATTTTGAATAAATGGTAACCAACGCACAAAGAAAACAAGTTTCAAGTACATTTCGAAATTTTTGAAGTGACTTTTACTATTGAACGACTGCATGCACTTGAATGTTCAATTCAAGAGTTTATAAGCCGTGACTACCCCATGCTTGTCACCTGCGAACAGGGTGCTAACTCTCAATGGCTCGAGCCCAGTGGATAGTTAAGTAAGCCTGTGGGGTAGTTACAGCCGTCAAAACGCATGATGACTAACGGGGGTGCTTTATTTTTCTTAGAGCGCAGGAGAAACCGAGCAGCAACAGATTGAATACGTTCTATAGCACTGATACGAACCTGGTAAGACGGATCCCACACATGACAGGCGTACTCCAGTATCGGTCTAACATACGTTTTATACGCTGCCTCCTTAAGCCCTTTGATTACAAAGTTCCGTTGGAAAAAATTTAGAGCCCTGCCTGTCCTGGAAACTACACTGCTCACTTGCGCTGTCCATGTTCCGTCTTCGGCAAATATAACACCCGAATGTTTATAAGATGGTTTCATTCTAATGTTTTCATTGTTAATGAAGTAATGAGGAGTCAATTTATTATGTTTTCTTGTGAAACACACATGAACACACTTACTATCGTTCAATGACATCTTATTGTAACTACACCATGATTCAATTTGTTTAACATCTCTCATAAGCTGTGTGAAATCCGTTTCACCAGACACTGCGTTGTACAATGCACAATCATAGGCAAATAGACATATTTTTGATTCAATTCCTCGGAAAATATTATTAATATAAATGAGAAAGAGAAGCGGCCCCAACACAGATTCCTGTGGCCCGCCAGATGATACAAAGGCACGACCCGAACATGTCCCATTTACCACAACCTGTTGCTGCCTTGAAGCTAGGTAATCTCGTAACCAGTGCATCACATTTATAAATATTTAGGACTTCACTTTTCTGCAGTAATACCAAATAAGAGACAGTATCAAATGCTTTCTCGACATGTAAAAATATACAATCAACTTGCCCTCTATGTTCAAGTACTGTGGCAATATCATGATAAAACTCGATTAACTGCGTCGTACATGAAAACCCTTTTCGGAACCCATGCTCTTCATCATTCAAAAAACCGATCAAAACAAGGTGCTTTACTAACGCCGAGTACAAAACATGTTCAACAATTTTACAACACACTGGGGTAAGCGGGATTGGCCTATAGTTCGAAACATTAGCTTCAGCCGCCCTTCAAAACTGCCACGACACTGGCTACCTTCCAATCATCAGGTAGTTTTCCTTCCTGTATCGACTTAGAAATAACGACAAAAAGGTATTTCGCTACTGCACTCGAACAATACTTTAACACCCTAGGGGAGATACCATCAGGGCCAGTAGCTTTGGATTCATCAATATTAACAAGCAATTTATTGATTCCACTAATGGAGAATTCAACCTGCGGCATGCTAAGATACTGGTCGCTAACCATCTCAAGGGAAACATTTTCCTTCGATGTTTTAAAGAATACATTATTTTATGCTTATTAAGGTAGACTCAGTGGACTTCTGTCGCATGAATCCTAGCTCTGAAGTATTAATTTAGTTATCATTGTTTGAAGACCTAATTAACCTTGTGTAAAGTAAATTCTCAAGTGCTTTAGACAAACTGGTGATCTTGCAGCAGGTCGGTAGTTACCCATTTCGTCTACATTTTTTAATGCAATTTTAGAACCTTAGCTAACTGCATTCGTTTCCAAAATAAGCTTGTGTCTAAAGAAATATAAAATATAAAGAATAGCCCCTGGTGATATCATGTGAAAAAGCTTTATCTGTTTTATTTGGATATCGTTCGCGTCACAGCTTACACGTATTCTCTAGTTGTAAAAGCCATCAACTTACCTCTGGTTCGACCATTGGCTCTAAATTATTAAATCATTTTATTTTATAACTGAAAGCTTAAAATGCACGATATTAATATTATCCGCACTACTGGCAAAATGTTCATAAAAGGGATTTGCTAAAGTACATCCAGTAAGTCGAGTGCCGTCATAAAAGTTTTTCAATAGAGTTCGAGAGACGTTTCGGATGTAAGATAGAGTTTTGATCTTCCCACATGACGTCTGTACGTCCTTGTGCTGCCTTGTAGATATCATAATAATACCATTCTTTGGTATGCCTTAATTTTGTGGTTAAATTATTTCTATATATTTTAGAATGTTAAAAATATGTTTATTCTCAATATTCGGCAGCCGTCCGTAAAAAAAATAAACAAAAACTTTTTGTGTTCAAATTTCGGAGAGCAAGTCCGGGGTTATCCTTGTTCTTTTTTTTGCGTTTTGTCGCTTTCACAAGCTTGAAGGGGAAATATGCATTACAGAGTTCAAGAAATAGCAGGAAGATACTGCCTTGTCGGCAATGTCTTCCTGGAAAACCCTATTCTGGTTTACGTTTAAAAAAGCGATCTATCGCCAGTTTTTTTTTATCAGTGTCCGCATGGGTTTTGTTAATTTTTCTTATAATACTTTTTGGCGGTTATAAATATTGGGAGGTGGTCACTTAAGTCATACTTAATGACAACAAATTTTGTGCAGATTACCCGACCGGTAATCTGGAATAAACAAATCGATCCCGGTTTTTGAACGGCAGATAACGCGCGCGGGTTTCGTGATAGCATTTGTACAACCATTTCTACTGGTTACCAAGAAAAACGTTCTTTTAGCAGTGGTATCTACATACACATAAACGTTAAATGCTCCACCACAAACAAACTTGCATTCTTTCAAAAAGCACCAAAGTGATTGAACAATTAAATAAATATGTTTTGACGGTTTGTACAGAAGACAAAAATTTTCCATGTACAGAAGCTCACTTGCGCACTTACGTTGTATTAAAAATGTTTTGATTTCTTTGCATACATAACGATTCGTAATCAGAATCAAAACACCTTTAATCATTGACATGTTCGCAAATGGAATCTTTTCCCAGAATACACGAACCGCCACCAAGTATAGCAGTACGATTGATGTATAAAGAGCGATGCAAAGGCCACCTAAAGGCATCTGCTTCATTCTTATACCGCGTTTCGGTCAGCACTGTAACTTGGTATGAAAAATCAAATTGATTGAAAAGCTACTCAAGGTTCAGAGCTTTATTTTCGGTGACTGTACATTTAGATGAAAGCACGTGGTGTATAAAATAAAATCTTCACCTAGGTGACTATTCAAATTTTGCGGGAGTTTAAAGGAAAGATTGGCTATAGAAAAATGAACATAAAGACAGCCACTAGCATTTGTATTGTTCACATAGGTTTTGATCAAATGCTTATGAGGCAGTTCTTAGAATTTTCTAATTTCGTCAAGGCACTGGAAAGTAAATCTGACATCGTAATTTCTCTTGCTTGTTTCTTGCGAATTCCGCTCAAAGAAAGCAAAGCTATTTAAGAAAGATGCGTCGAAACATATCTGCACCCAAGATGTATGGCAGCTCAAGATAGGCGATGAAACGAAATACGTAATTTTGTATTTATTTAATATACCACAAGGCACCTAGCCCCCCACCTCTAAGGCAGGGCATTATATTAGGCGGGTAACAACAAACTTGGAGAAAAACGCATGAAACACGTAAGCTTTTAAGTACGTGTTGTGTCTCTGCCCTTCGATAAACAATTTTTTTATTGCAGTGTTTTCTTAAGAATAAGCTGACGGATGGGCCCGCTCATCATCGCGTGGATACGCAACGTGTACGATAAATGAATGGATAGCTGAACCGTTTGAATCGATCGACGCCTAGCGCTACCAAGCCCTATAGGCTAAACATTGTAACACCCATAGTCGTGTAAAAGGGGTATAAGAAGGGTGCAAGTTGGGAAAAACACCCTTTTTACACGATTTCTGAATAACAGTGTTGTAAAAAGGGTGTGCAGACGTCTTACACCCCGTACACGTTCTTTTTACGCCCAGCTTTTAGCGATGGTTTCTGAAATCGTGTAAAGAGGGTGTATAGGCAAATCTTAGGCCCTTGATTCCCACGGTATGAAAAGGGCGTAATGTTGATGCTATCGAATGATTTCATAGCCGTTCATGTTTATTGCTTTGCTGAAACTGCGGCTGGTGTACGGCGGTAAAAACATCGAGTATCATTAATCGCAACACGAAGGCGCGTATGAGTAGGAAGTGCTAAAGAATAGTTTTTGCAACTCCGATCGACCTCTTCGTCCGACACGAGCCGAAAATTACGTGTCCCGCGTGCATCAATTTTTTCAGTTCAACTTTGATTTAAAAAATTATCTCCGCTCGTAAAAGGTGTATGAATACGTGTAAATATACAGCCCAGGCAACACACCGTATTGCGCCGATATTGGATCTAATCGAAAAGATTGTGCCCACACCATTTTGGTCCCGCCAATATTTAACGAATGCGATGGGTCGCGCCGACGCCATTCTGACATACCGTACGAGACGCCGTTTTTGTATGAGTGTTTTGAGTATCCTGGGCGAGTCCGGCGAGGTATTCCAGTTTCTTGGCCGCCTAAATTACGACGTTAAAAAAAGAAAAACAAAACAAGATTAAGCAAAACTGAATCTGTTTGCTTTTAGCGCGAGAAAGACCTCCTGCGCTGAAGCTTGGAACAAACTGTGGTGCCCTCATTTCAGGTAGTACAAACTCATCTGACTGGGCCTCGCAATAGTTATAGCCCCTTCACCGAGATTTTTATCTTTCTGTTTATTTATAAATAAACAATGCCGCAAGACGATCGAAAATGTCGGGTTCATGAAACCTCCGTTATTGTACGCGATTCCTATCTCTGCGTTTTGACACCAAAATATCTATACTTCGTTTCACATTATCTGCGAGCGAAGCCAAAGCTAGGAGTGCGAGACCAGGGTCGCTAAACTCGTCAAGCACAACTTTGTGCCCGAAGTTTGCGGAACGCGCTAATTGGACTCTCGCGACGCTGACGTCACGCCGAGCGAGGTGTCAATCATTCGAACGCTCATTTCTTTGAGAGAGGCAGAATCTTGCAAAGTTCATCGAGGGCCGCGTGCGGCGCGTGAGGGGCGCAAGGAGCCCGCTGATTGAACGGCTTCGCCGATGACGTAGCGCCCGTTTGTCCCTACATCCCTACGCCAAGCTAAAATTAATGCTTTGCAGGTTGTCCCTAGGCGACCTGCTGACGCTCAAAATCCCTCCGAAGTTTGTGTAAAAAAGAAACCTCGTTTGTCGAAGTTGTCGCTGACGTCAAAGTGACGTTTCCGAACTTTGCGAGAGCCGTGGTTTGAGCTCGAGATCTTCGCTTCGGATCGAGGCGAAGTTAAACTTTGTCAACATGGCGGTGCCGTACGCTGCGGCCGAGCTTATCTTCCGCCACCGTCGGCGGCGCTACTGAGACCACCGGGGACGCCTTTCAACCCCCCGACGACGACTTTCGGCGACAGTACCGGCTATCAAAAGCCGTTGTGCGTTGACTCTGCGACGAGCTTCGTTCGCCGCCTCGGACTGTGGAACAACAAGTTCTCTGCGCGCTCCGGTTCTTCGGAACCGGCAGCTTTCAAGGCATGGTGGCGACTGACGAGCACCTGTCAGTCTCCCACATGACTGTGAGCCGGGCTGTCAGAGTTGTTGCGGCTGCCATCGTTTCTTTTTTCTTTTCTTTTTTTCCTATAATATTCGAAAAGGTACTAATAAGCTGGTATACAATTCAGAATGTTGGAAACAAACAAGAACCGGGGTAATTCTTGGGTAGGGTCGAGTCTTCCGACAGCCGGCAGAATTATTTCCCCGAAATTCTACTGGCAGTCGTCACTCATTGGCGGTCAAATCAGTTCATCGAACGACGTGTCATCGACAGATCGTTTCATCGGCACGCGATGTAATCACATGAAAGAGATTGTCTTCCGTTAGAGGTATATGCACATTAAACATTTTCACACCTTTATACATGTAAGTGGGGTGTCCCATAACTAACACCCTGATAAGTGTAGCGATGGACCTTATAAAAGAAATGTAAACCTCACACCTTTAAAAATGTGTGATTTTTTAAAAACGTTTCTTAAAACGTGTGATAATGCACTACACCTTTTTATAAAGATGTAAAACTACAATACCCCTTCTCGTCAGGCACGTAGCCAAGGGGGGGGGGGGGCATAAGGCCCGGCCCCCCCCCCCCCCGAAATCTTCCATTTTGCTGGGGCCTCCTCTTCTCCCTCCCCCTTATGGAGCACTTTGTCATCGACGCCCCCCCCCCCCCCCCCCCCCCTCCTAAACAAAATTTTGGCTACGTGCCTGCTTTTAGTCAAGGTGTAATTACCACAGTACATTTCTTTTTTGGGGTGTACACAGTGGCCCGGGACCCAATATTATGACTGAACAAATAAATTACACAAACGAGTCGCCGAAACAGCACGTTGCTTCTTGGCGAGTGTCGAGGCAATATCGGCCGAAAACCGGCTTCAATATTGGCCGGATGTACGGTTTTGCGCCTCGTCCCGACATCCGGCAGGTATGGGTGTACCGATGCAAATAAACGATTTATGTCTAATAGCACTGGCACCACTGATTTCTTAGGAGGCTAGATCGCGGATAGAGGCCTGTATTGCTGGGGTCGAGCTGCACCACCGGCAGACATCGCTTGACACGACCTTATGCATGCTATAGGAGAAACGGAAAAACTCAATTTTATTACGTTAGTAGGTTGTTCTCTACCATGAAACTTCTATCGTGTTTCCGCAAATAGCAGTTAATATTGTGGGCAATATTAAAGGAGCTGTGCAACGATATTCAATTGGAATGTTTTTCTCTCTACACGAGCTTACTGGCACACCTGGGACTCAAGGATACTCACACGCAACGCCATGGGCCAAGAAACACCTTTGTCGCGGTGTAATTTCAAGGACAAAAGCGATCATTTTCATTCAGTCTCTCCTTTGCAAAATTTGATGACGTAACTCGGGGATCGCATTACACCCAAGTGACGATATTTGAATGCGGTTCATAGATTGGACCCGAGCATTGCGTGGGCACTCGACTTAGGCTCGTGACAATTGCTAGCTCGAGAAGTATTCGGGTTGTGACCCGTGTCCAATCGCTGCAACGACGACAACAGCCGAGCCATAACAATGTCTGGAACTCAGCGCGTGTCCTGCGCTTTGCCAACCCCAGCGCGTGGCTGTGATCAACACTGGCGGCATATAATCGGCTCCAGATCACGTGGCCGCTTGTTCTGGCTTCGAGTTGAGGGGGTGAACGCTGCTCGTTTTTCTTTAATTTTTTTTCTGGGACTTCTATTGCGTGGGGTGAAAAACGAACGCGTGTTTCATAGGTCATTAACGTTAGGGATCCGTTTTAAGCGGTATTTGCGCAAAGTACAAAAATTGTTGCATAGCTCCTTTAACTGTTAACGCGTTAGAATACCAATCTTGTTTAACTAAATGTTGTGTGGTTGAGGGTCCAGGGCGACTTTGTTCGGCGTTAACTGTGATGTGTTTAATGAGACAAGGGCTACCGAGAGTTATTGTGGAGTCATCTGTGACTTCGGAATCATCAAAGCTCAGCAAACGATAAGTTAGAATGCCTTTACTGGGGACATAAGCATCGTTTTGACCGCTTGTACATAGTGCTTCATGTTGAAAGTTTTTTTTCTTTGAACTGCTGTGATGGCTTCCGGGACAAACTGAAACTCGGCGCGTACCGTTCAGTCGCTGAACGTGCCATTTATTTAGCAACCGAAGCAAGCGACGTCGGTAAGTCAATCGTGCTCCAGCCAATTTTTTTAATCGATTTTAAAACGCTTGACGAATGTCTATTTGATCTCCAAGAACCCGACATAATCATCGCAGCACGTCATAAAATGCTCGCCCTCGAGCACCGCGTACAAGCTTCCAATTTTTGCGTGTTTCTCCCTTAGACTTGCGTGTACTGCCTCATGGTGTAATAGGCCAAAGCAACAAGGACGAAAACGAAGGGAGAACTAGACAGGACGCGCCGTATTGCCTGTTGTCAAGCAATGGCCGCCGGTGAGGCCAGTGACGGGCTCCCGATTTGCGATCCAGACTTGCACTGTGAGAGTTCTAATGCATTACACCCGCCGAGTGCTGCACGGAGAACAGGCCCCGAACGAACTTGCCGAATGCACCGAGTGCAGACTGGTGCTGTCGCCATAGATGTTGTAGAAAAGTACCGACCTCAAACCGAAACTAGCGCCTTTTTGTTCGACGTGATGGGTGGGGATGCGAGAGTGCAGTCGCTGCCATCGTTTATCTATATAAACGTTGGTTGCTGCAACGTGGAACTTACATTTGCGATGACTTCCACTTAAGCAACTCGGCAGTCAGAGATATCTACAGACGGCGTAAGTTTCCGAAACCAGCTGACTACAAAACAGCATACAATTGAGGAAATTGATGGCATTGTGCGCGCAAGAGCTTGCTTCGTTTCAAGCATAGTATTATGAGTGAACCACTGAAAGGATACGGCTTAAATCTAGTTCTTTGGAACATCTAGCAATACGTTTCGTAAGACTTTTTATTTCCCTGGTGAGGGCATTGAGAACGAGAGCTTTCTCAAAACAAAATATGACTGGGCAAGATACCTGCCGTTCAAATATCACTTTGCTTGAGTCTCGGGCAACGTCTCCATGTTTAGCCTTCCCGGACGCTGCGTGAATGCGTCACAGGTTTCTGCTGTGGGAGCTTTGTCGAAAAATGTTCCACTTTTCACCCATACACAAATGATGCTAGACCTCGCGGCCTCTGTGGTTGTCATGGGCCTTTCATTACACACTGGTAGGTTTCAGCGTCTGTATGGCTACAAAACGACTCAAATTTTGCAAATAAAACACGGGCCGTCGATTCCTTCCTTCGTGAAATATCAGACGCTTACAATTCAAGCTCACGTTTGAGTTTGTGGCCCGCAAGACGCGATTTCGAGCAGAAAACCAACTTTTTCTTTCAGTTCCGCTGTGCGAATGCCTCATTGTAGCAGACGAACTCTCGTCGTCTGCTCTCGCTCCTCGCCTGGGCGAGGCATGACGGGATTGTCGGCGCTAGAGGGCTCAAAGACAACGTACAGCGAGCGGCGTGAACGCTCGCCTCCCCGCGCTGTCTCGTGCTCTCGTGCACCGCCTAGGGATCGCGGGGGATTTTTCGTCAAAAGTTGCGAAGTTGAGCGCGCGGAGGGAGGAGGAAACTTTGCGGCGTTCTTTTGGTCACTCCCCCCGCTACGTCAAAAAGCGAAGAATGTTTTGCTCCACGAGTTTAGCTACCCAGGGTCGCTAAACTCGTCAAGCACAACTTTGTGCCCGAAGTTTGCGGAACGCGCTAATTGGACTCTCGCGACGCTGACGTCGCGCCGAGCGAGGTGTCAATCATTCGAACGCTCATTTCTTCGAGAGAGGCAGAATGTAGCAAAGTTCATCGAGGCGCGCGTGCGGCGCGTGAGAGGCGCGAGGAGCCCGCTGATTGAACGGCTTCGCCGATGACGTAGCGCCCATTTGTCCCTACATCCCTACGCCAAGCTAAAATTCATGCTTTGCAGATTGTCCCTAGGCGACCTGCTGACGCTCAAAATCCCTCCGAAGTTTGTGTCAAAGAGAAACCTCGTTTGTCGAAGTTGTCGCTGACGTCAAAGTGACGTTTCCGAACTTTGCAAGAGCCGTGGTTTGAGCTCGAGATCTTCGCTTCGGATCGAGGCGAAGTTAAACTTTGTCAACATTGCGGTGCCGTACGCTGCGGCCGAGCTTATCTTCCGCCACCTTCGGCGTCGCTACTGAGACCACCGGGGACGCCTTTCAACTCCCCGACGACGACTTTCGGCGACAGTACCTGCTATCGAAAGCCGTTGTGCGTTGACTCTGCAACGAGCTTCGTTCGCCGCCTCGGACCGTGGAACAACAAGTTCTCTGCGCGCTCCGGTTCTTCGGAACCGGTAGCTTTGAAGGCGTGGTGGCGACTGACGAGCACCTGTCAGTGTCCCATATGATTTTGAGCCGGGCTGTCAGAGTTTTTGCGGCTGCCATCGTTTTTTTTGTTTTTTTTCTGTAATATCCGAAGAGGTACTAATAAGCTGGTATACAATTCAGAATGTTGGCAAACAAACAAGAACCGGTGTAATTCTTGGGTAGGGTCAAGTCTCCCGGCAGCCGGCAGAATTATTTCCCCGAAATTCTACTGGCAGTCGTCACTCATTGGCGGTCAAATCAGATCATCGAACGACGTGTCGTTGACAGATCGTTTCATCGGCACGCGATATAATCACATGAAAGAGATTGTCTTCCGTTAGAGATATATACACATTAAACATTTTCACACCTTTATACATGTAAGTAGGGTGTCCCATAAATAACACCCTAATAAGTGTAGCGATGGACCTTATAAAAGAAATGTAAACCTCACACCTTTAAAAATGTGTGATTTTTTAAACACGTTTCTTAAAACGTGTGATAATGGATCACACCTTTTTATAAAGATGTAAAACCAGAATACCCCTTCTCGTCAGGCTATACATTTAAGTGGGGTGACCCATAACTAACACCCTAATAAGTGTAGAAATAGGCCTTACAAAAAGAAAAAAACTTCACACCTTTAAAAATGAGTGATTTTTAATGCACTACACCTTTTTATAAAGATGTAAAACTACAATACCCCTTCTCGTCAGGCACGTATCCAAGGGGGGGGGGGGAGAATAACCCCCCCCCCCGAAATTTTTTATTTTGCTGGGGCCTCCTCTCCTCCCTCCCCATCATAGAACACTTTGTCATCGCCCCCCCCCCCCCCCCCCCCCCGCTTAACCAAAATTCTGGCTACGTGCCTGATTCTCGTCCAGGTGTAATTACCACAGTCCATTTCTTTCTTGGGGTGTACACAGTGGCCCGGGACCCAATAATATGACATAACAAATAAATTACACAAACGTGTCGCCGAAACAGCACGTTGCTTCGTGGCGAGTGGCGAGGCAATATCGGCCGAAAACCGGCTTCAATATTGGCCGGATTTACGGTTTTGCGCCTCGTCCCGACATCCGGCAGGTATGGGTGTGCCGATGCAAATAAACGATTTATGTATAACAGCACTGGCACCACTGATTTCTTAGGAGGCTAGATCGCGGATAGAGGCCTGTATTGCTGGGGTCGAGCGACATTACCGGCAGTCGTCGCTTGACACGATCTTATGCATGCTATAGGAGAAACGGAAAAACTCAATTTTATTACGTTAGTAGGTTGTTCTCTACCATGAAACTTCTATCGTGTTTCCGCAAGTAACAGTTAATATTGTGGGCAAGAATATTAAACGCGTTAAAATACCAATCTTGTTTAACTAAATGTTGTGTGGTTGAAGGTCCAGGGCGACTTTGTTGGGCGTTAACTGTGATGTGTTTAGTGATACAAGGGCTACCGAGAGTTACTGTGGAGTCATCCGTGATTTTGCAGTCATCAAACTCAGCAATCGATAAGTTAGAAGGCCTTTACTGGGGACATTCGCATCGTTTTGACCGCTTGTACATAGTGCTTCATGGTGAAAGCTTTTTGAAATGCTGTGAGGGCTTCCGTGACAAACTGAAACTCGGAGCGTGCCGTTTAGCCGCTGAACGTGCCATTTATTTAGCAACCGAAGCAAGCGACGTCGGTAAAGTGAATCGTGCTCCGGCCAATTTTTTTTTTAATCTATGTTCATACGCTTGACGAATGTCTATTTGATCTCCAAGACCCCGACATAATCATTGCAGCACGTCATAAAATGCTCGCCCTCGAGCACCGCGTACAAGCTTCCAATTTTTGCGTATTTCTCCCTTAGACTTGCGTGTATTGCCTCATGGTGTAATAGGCCAAAGCAACAAGGACGAAAACGAAGGGAGAACTAGACAGGACGCGGCGTATTGCCTGTCGTCAAGCAGTGGCCGCCGGTGAGGCCAGTGACGGGCTCCCGATTCGCGATCCAGACTTGCACTGTGAGAATTCTGATGCATTACACCCGCCGAGTGCAGCACGAAGAACAGGCCCCGAACGAACTTGCCGAATGCACCGAGTGCAGACTGATGCTGTCGCCATAGATGTTGTAGAAAAGTACCGGCCTCAAACCGAAACTAGCGCCTTTCTGTTCGACGTGATGGGTGGGAATGCGAGAGTGCCCAGTCGCTGCCATCGTTTATCTATAAACGTTGGTTGCTGCAACGTGGGACTTACATTTGCGATGACTTCCACTTAAGCAACTCGGCTGTCAGAGATATCTACAGACGGCGTAAGTTTCCGAAACCAGCTGACTACAAAGCAGCATACACTTGAGGAAATTGATGGCACTGTACGCGCAAGAGCTTGCTTCGTTTTAAGCATAGTATTATGAGTGAACCACTGAAAGGATACGGCTTAAAACTAGTTCTTTGGAACATCTAGCAATACGTTTCGTAAGACTTTTTATTTCCCTGGTGAGGGCATTGAGAACGAGAGTTTTCGCAAAACAAAATATGACGGGGCAAGATAGCTGCCGTTAAAATGTGACTTTGCTTGAGTCTCGGGCAACGTCTCCATGTTTAGCCTTCCCGGACGCTGAGTGAATGCGTCACAGGTTTCTGCTGTGGGAGCTTTGTTGAAAAATGTTCCACTACTCACCCATACACAAATGGTGCTAGATCTCGCGGCCTCTGTGGTTGTCCTGGGCCTTTCATTACACACTGGTAGGTTTCAGCGTTTGTACGGCTACAAAACGACTCAAATTTTGCAAATAAAACACGGGCCGTCGATTCGTCCCTTCGTGAAATATCAGACGCTTACAATTCAAGCTCGCGTTTGAGTTTGTGGCCCGCGGGACGCGTTTTCGAGCAGAAAACCAACTTTTTCTTTCAGTTCTGCTCTGCGAATGTCTCATCGTAGCAGACGAACTCTCGTCGTCTGCTCTCGCTCCTTGCCTGGGCGAGGCATGACGGGATTGTCGGCGCTAGAGGGCTCAAAGACAACGTACAGCGAGCGGCGTGAACGCTCGCCTCCCCGCGCTGTCTCGTGCTCTCGTGCACCGCCTAGGGATCGCGGGGGATTTTTCGTCAAAAGTTGCGAAGTTGAGCGCGCGCAGGGAGGAGGAAACTTTGCGGCGTTTCTTTTGGTCACTCCCCCCGCTACGTCAAAAAGCGAACAATGTTTTGCTCCACGAGTTTAGCTACCCAGCTATTTTTGCATTTCTCCCCAGCTCGCGCGCTCGAGCAAAGCCTGAAGGCACGGAGTTTTTGTGCTCGCGCTTCCACCTTTGCCTTCGCTCACACATAAGGTGAAACGAAGTATAGCGCCCCGACGCTTTTTTTGGTATTTTATTGGAACGCGTGAAACCGCGTCTCTTGTTACTCTCAGCGTCTTAAGCCTAGTTCACATGCAGCGGTTTTGGCCCTAGAGCGGCGCGAATTCTGCCGTCGCGGCGCTCTGGCCAGCACCAGCAATTCTGCGGCACGAGCGCCGCGACGGCAGAAATCGCGCCGCTTTAGGGCCAAAATCGCTGCATGTGAAACACGCTTTAGCTTTGTCCCGTGCTTCGACGGCGTTCGAATTTGTTTTGTGTATTTATTGTGAGATTTCATGGTCCGCACCACAGCAGGCGCGCTTCTACTTGAAGCAAACCCTGACGTAAGCAGTGATAGAGTGCAGGCGAGCTGGTAATAAATCGACATCTTGTAGACCTTGAGATGGGGAACAATAAAAAAAACGGACGAAGACAACGAAATCGCAAACGCAGCTGAAATTTATTGATCTGAGCACACCAATAAATACACTTCCAAACGCATGAAGAAAAAAGAAAAAGAGAACGAAGGAACTCAAACGAATAAACAAGACGATCAACGAGTTTCACCCAGACAGCATAAGCCACTCCCAGGCTCCACACTTTTGGAAAGCAAACCG
Source organism: Ixodes scapularis (assembly GCF_016920785.2). Lineage (NCBI taxonomy): Eukaryota > Metazoa > Arthropoda > Arachnida > Ixodida > Ixodidae > Ixodes > Ixodes scapularis. The sequence continues at coordinate 160,540,305 of NW_024609868.1, read as the reverse complement.
CCACCCGAACAACAACAACCCCAAGGTACCACATAAAAGGAGGGAAAGAGATCCTACCTGTGCAGCGCAGGAGGCAGCAGAGAGAGATGAGCTGCTTTGTCTACCCCCTTTGACCTCTTCTTCTAATACCCCTGTCATACCCCTGTCAGACGGCAGCTAAAATGGCATTTACGCCAAATGACATTCAGGTTTTCAAATGACATTCATGATGGGACCTGCCAGACGACAACTAAAATGACATTTAAGTGATGTCTATTACAATTGCGATCGCAAATTCGTCTCGTGCACATAGAACACGTTTTCGTCAATAAACAATTTTAACACGGCAAAACACTTGTTTTTGTGTCTGTTGTCTGCTGGGACAAGAAAATATAACAAAAAACTGGGATAGAAAGTTGCTCTCACTAGTTTCTGACGAAAAAATAAAGCGAAGCGTGGGGCGAAATCCATTAGCCAACCTAACGTCGTCATAAGCCGATCCGTAAGCCGAGCCTCCCGCGCTCCGCCACTACAGCTGACAGCTTGCTCGCACAGTTCTTTCGTTAATTTCGGTAGTGCTTGCTTGCTCTGGCTGTCCCTCACGCTCGATCTTCGGCTGCCGTGTTCACTTCTACGTCTGCGAGGGATCTTGGATGCCGTATTGCGCTTCCGCCGTCACTATCACGGCGGTATGGATTGATCTTGGTTCGAGCGTCTCCGGCTGTTGAGAAGGCCGTCCATCATCTTCGTCGTAGACGCATTCCGCGAGCTTCGGTTTGAAGACAGGCTACCGTACCTACTAACGTACTGCGTCTTCAAGCAGGCGTTCGGCTGATGTCGGCGACATGATCAGGCACCTTGTGAATGTGTGTCGGTGTGGTGTGCTTGGTTCGCCAGGTGACTTGCGTGCACCTAACCACCCCAGTGACAAAGTGAGTCGGCGCTGCAAAGCTATACTCTCCTGCGGAAAACAGAACCATCGCCAACTTGCTCGTCGTGAGGCAAACCACTGCCAAGTGATCGCACCCCTCCGACGCGACTGGCGGAAGATCTTGAGCGCCGCCGCGACCGCTGAACGGTTAAACACACACGGGATAACCGAACTGCCCCAGGACTCCCTCAGGTCATAGGGAATCGCTGTAGGAATGCCACCTGGGACATAAAGTTTCAGCACTAGCGGCTACCAAAGCACAATAAATATAGTAAGTACCCTTTTTTGCGAAAACCAAGAAAAAAAAGAAAAAATGTTTGAACTAGTAGAAATAGTATCTCTACATGTTTTTTTAGCTCTTAGAAAATGCAGGCAATCTTGTTTCAAACTCACAAAATTAAAAAGATAAAAAAAAAAATTCACTTGTCTTCCTTTTACTGAATGTCACTCAAAACTAACTGATATAGCTAGATACAGCATTCTAAAGTTATTCGTTAACTCGTTTTAATGTGAATAAAACAACTGGATTGATTATCTTCCCAATTGTGCATCTTTGATGAGGTGACAATGACTGAATAACTGTTTCTAAATACGAAACAAGAGTCCCAGCTTCTAGCACTGTAAATACTAGGTTTAGAAGCTATAGAATGTTTGCCATTCTGTGAAGTTTCCAAGAAATGTTCCAAGCTAGCTGTGTGGTGAAATTTTGACTGCTCTGCTTCCCCATTGAATCTACAATTTTGAGAATAATATGTCTAAGGTGTAAGATATTTTATGCCTAGAGGACTGATGCATCTGTTGCAATGTTTCTATCCAACTACAGTGATTCCTCTGGCTCTCCTAGACCACTGCTACCAGTTCCAGTATCTCAATGTTGGGATGCTGAGGCAGTTTCGTGACCATCTTCCAGAGGTTGGCACTGGCTAGCACTCGGGAAGCAGTGACGCCCCAGGCACATATGGCCACAGTCAATGGGACCGCCGTGTCCCCACGGATCCTGTGTAACCACGTGTTCCTGATAGCATCCAACATGCTCGAACCTTGCCCAACCCAGGACATCATCTTGCAGGGAACGGCACGTCGATCAGTCAATTCCGTACATGCGACGACCCTCCCAGACTTCTCAGCATCACTCCCAACTTCTTGTAGTGATGGATAAATTTCAGCCTACTACTGACTTGGAGAATTAGAGTGGATACAGGGGCTATGGTTTCATTTACTTCATGCGCAAGTGAAGCTGAAGCTATGAGCATGAGCATGTTGCCCTGAACGATGCTAACACTACATGACCGTGCATGCTTGGTAGCGACATTGAAAGCCTGGATCTTGCACTTAAAATGAAACGAAATCCTGCGTCGTGAGTGTTGTGTGTGCATCTAGCATCATCGGCGAGTCGGCAGAAGTCAAGCCAAGGCGAGTCAAGCTGGTTTTACCGAACCGTTTGTCATTCTGGGGACTCGTCGTAAACCATGTGTCTCTTGTCTAACTCCTCTTTTCTGCACGGCCAAGTCGGCCGACTGAATAAAACTTTGGGCAACAACGAGAATGAAGAAATTCAAACTTCGAGGCACGCAACCACACTTTTTTGAGCAACGACAGCTTCGTGGCAACTTGGCAACGACGAGAGCATATGGCGATAAAAGACGAGCCTAACGTTGTCATCAAAGGGCGGCTGAGACATCTCGAAGAGTTCGACCCAAAAAGATTGAAACATGGCCCCTGTACCAGGAGCGACTAAACGTTTTCTTCATTATACTCAACATCGTCGAGGAGTCCCCAATATGCGCAGTCCCGTGTAGCGTTTGTGGACCGACAATCTACTCCGTCGTATGCTCGTTGTGTGTGCCAGTGGACTACCTATGCGGACATTGCGTTGGAGCTCACCGCCCACTTCACACCGTGCCTGTCAGTGATTGTTCAGTGCTTTGCGTTTCATAAGTGCAGCCAACAGCCTGGAGAAAGCATCTCGAATTTCGTCCCCGCCCCATGCCGCTTCTCCGAACACTGCAACTTTGGTGAGACCTTGTCAGCCATGCTATGGGACCGTCTGGTGTGTGGTGTCCTGGACAAAAGGGTGCAGCGTCGTCCCCTGGGCAAATCAGTGCTGGAGCTCAAAAAGGCGTTTGAGGCTGCAGATCCTTTGCCTTTGTAGGATTTGCAGCAACGACATTGATTTCCGTCAACAGCTTAAAGGGGCACTCAAGTGGATTCTGAGATCGTCTATTTATTGGCATAACTCAATCTATGGGCTTTAAGCATTCTAAAAAACCCAAGATAGCATTCAAGGGCAGCCGATTTTCATAGTAAAAATCCAATTAAAGATTGTGGCACGCCACCTTTTCTGTGCCGTAGCGCAGAACACCAGGGGGTGCCACCGGACGGGAAGGCAGCATGGGAGGGCACGCGACAGCCAGTCACAAGTGACGGCTTCTCGACGGACTGATTTTTCAAAGGCGCACATGTTTGAAAATGTAGTGTGCCGGGGAGCCATTATTCGTAATTGGCTGTCATGTGCCCTCCCCTGTTGCCTTCCCGTCCGATGGCACCCTCTGGCGTTCTGCGCCACAGCCCAGAAAGGAGGGCATGCCGCAATTTTTAATCGAATTTTAAATAGCGAGATTGACTGCCCTTGTACGTAATTTCGGGTTTCTTAGGATGCTTAGAGTCCATAGATTGAGTTATGACATAAAATAGACGATCTCAGAATCCACCTGAGTGCCCCTTTAAGACGATGACCGCGTTCTTTATTGAAAGTAGCTACCCACTCAGCGTTCTGTGCAATGCGAGCAGTCGCGTCTCTAACATTTCGCGACACAACGCTCTATTTCCCCAACCAAGATCTAAACCACCATGCAACACCCTCATCATCACGTTCCATCCCTCCATACCCAGGCTCAGCAGACTAATCATCGAGACCACTTTAAACCTGGTAGACTCTACAGTTATCTCTAAAGCACCCGCCCTAACGTCCTATCGAAGCACAACTTACGATCCCTTCCAGTATGCAGCAACCACTCCGAAACCCCCTCATCTTCACGTTCCATCCCCCCATACCCAGGCTCGGCAAACTAATCATGGAGACCACTTCCCACCTCATAGACTCTACAGTTATTTCTAAAGCACCCACCCTAACTTCCTATCGACAGCCCATCTTACGATCCCTTCAGTATGCAGCAACCACTCCGAAACCCCCTCATCTTTACGTGCCATCCCTCCATACCCAGGCTCGGCAAACTAATCATGGAAACCACTTCCCACCTCGAAGACTCTACAGTTATTTCTAAAGCACCCGCCCTAACTTCCTATCGAAGCCCAACTTACGATCCCTTCCAGTATGCAGCAACCACTCCGAAACCCCCTCATCTTTACGTTCCATCCCTTTGTACCCAGGCTCGGCAAACTAATCATGGAAACCACTTCCCACCTCAAAGACTCTACAGTTATTTCTAAAGCACCCGCCCTAACTTCCTATCGAAGCCCAACTTACGATCCCTTCCAGTATGCAGCAACCACTCCAAAACCCCCTCATCTTTACGTTCCATCCCTTTGTACACGGGCTCGGCAAACTAATCATGGAAACCACTTCCCACCTCAAAGACTCTACAGTTATTTCTAAAGCACCCGCCCTAACTTCCTATCGAAGCCCAACTTACGATCCCTTCCAGTATGCAGCAACCATTCCGAAACCCCCTCATCTTTACGTTCCATCCCTTTGTACCCGGGCTCGGCAAACCAATCATGGAAACCACTTCCCACCTCACATACTCTACAGTTATTTCTAAAGCACCCGCCCTAACTTCCTATCGAAGCCCAACTTACGTTCCCTTCCGGTATGCAGCAACCATTCCGAAACCCCCTCATCTTTACGTTCCATCCCTTTGTACCCGGGCTCGGCAAACCAATCATGGAAACCACTTCCCACCTCACATACTCTACAGTTATTTCTAAAGCACCCGCCCTAACTTCCTATCGACAGCCCAACTTACGATCCCTTCCAGTATGCAGCAACCATCCCGAAACCTCCTCATCTTTACGTTCCATCCCCCCATACCCAGGCTCGGCAAACTAATCATGGAGACCACTTCCCACCTCGAAGACTCTACAGTTATTTCTAAAGCACCCGCCCTAACTTCCTATCGAAGCCCAACTTACGATCCCTTCCAGTATGCAGCAACCACTCCGAAACCCCCTCATCTTTACGTTCCATCCCTTTGTACCCAGGCTCGGCAAACTAATCATGGAAACCACTTCCCACCTCAAAGACTCTACAGTTATTTCTAAAGCACCCGCCCTAACTTCCTATCGAAGCCCAACTTACGATCCCTTCCAGTATGCAGCAACCACTCCGAAACCCCCTCATCTTTACGTTCCATCCCTTTGTACCCAGGCTCGGCAAACTAATCATGAAAACCACTTCCCACCTCGAAGACTCTACAGTTATTTCTAAAGTACCCGCCCTAACTTCCCATCGACAGCCCGACTTACGATCCCTTCGAGTATGCAGCAACCATTCCGAAACCCCCTCATCTTTACGTTTCATCCCTTTGTACCCAGGCTCGGCAAACCAATCATGGAAACCACTTCCCACCTCACATACTCTACAGTTATTTCTAAAGCACCCGCCCTAACTTACGATCCCTTCCAGTATGCAGCAACCATTCCGAAACCCCCTCATCTTTACGTTCCATCCCTCCATACCCAGGCTCGGCAAACTAATCATGGAAACCACTTCCCACCTCGAAGACTCTACAGTTATTTCTAAAGCACCCGCCCTAACTTCCTATCGAAGCCCAACTTACGATCCTTTCCAGTATGCAGCAACCATTCCGAAACCCCCTCATCTTTACGTTCCATCCCTTTGTACCCAGGCTCGGCAAACTAATCATGGAAACCACTTCCCACCTCGAAGACTCTACAGTTATTTCTAAAGTACCCGCCCTAACTTCCTATCGACAGCCCGACTTGCGATCCCTTCCAGTATGCAGCAACCATTCCGAAACCCCCTCATCTTTACGTTCCATCCCTTTGTACCCAGGCTCGGCAAACTAATCATGGAAACCACTTCCCACCTCGAAGACTCTACAGTTATTTCTAAAGTACCCGCCCTAACTTCCTATCGACAGCCCGACTTGCGATCCCTTCCAGTATGCAGCAACCATTCCGAAACCCCCTCATCTTTACGTTCCATCCCTCCGTACCCAGGCTCGGCAAACTAATCATGGAAACCAGTTCACGCCTCGAAGACTCTACAGTTATTTTTAAAGCACCCGCCCTAACTTCCTATCGACAGCCCAAGTTATGATCCCTTCCAGTATGCAGTAACCAGACCACAAAGCCTCAGACTTTGCTCCCTGGTACCACGCCGTGCGGCACTCCGACATGTCTTGCGTGCAAACACACCGGCCCTCCTTACAACCTGCCAATGAGAATTCCTCCGGCCCTTCAAAAGTGTCACAAATATTAGATAATGCTGCTCTCCAGCTAGTGAAGGCACATCTAAGATATCATAATGACCACTGTGCCCAGTTACGCCAAACGCTCACCGTCGCTAAGACTCCTCAAGTCCCTTGACTCATCTTTCGATTCACACTCATGCAAACTTGTTGACAAAATTCTGGAAGTCAACTCATATCTCTATGCCGATGGTCTCACCTGTAAATCAAGGAAACTATACACTCTCTTGCCCCGAAATGATGAGGCTGCCGTCCAACGCATTGATGATGTCGCCATACGAGACGATTTACCCCTCACTGCCCCTGAACACGTTATCTTATCGAAGGGCCTGTCCTTCGTTCCTGCACTTCAAAGCCGACCTTACCCTTTTTTGTTTTTACATGTGGACAGCAAACAATTCTTCTGATGCCTACTTTTAGATGCCCACTTCACCCAGCATCCGTCTAACTTTAATCGCACCATGTTCGACACCATTAACCCAAAGACTACTATCCGGACCCTGCTTCCCGCCAAACACCCTGAAACTGACAGTTCAATCAAAGCATGTTGTAGCATTCTTGCCAACTCCTCTAGCAAACTAATCTCTAAATACTGCAACGCAACGCCACAAGAAGTTACCGCTCTAAACTCCCTTCGAAACCGCACTAACCTCGTACCCAAGCCAGCCAATAAGGGTGGAAACGTGGTGGTCTGCACTCTGTAACGCCTACCCCTCCCTCAAGTTTACCTCACTGATATTGAAATGCGCTGTCAACTTCCTAGACTTAAAAGTCACTAGTGACGGTCACAGGTTCCACACCTTTGTGCACTATAAACCCACTGACAGCCATAGCTACCTTCTTTACTCCTTGATCCATCCTAGATCCCAAATCAACTCTATTCCCTTCTCACAATTCCTTCGCCTCCATAAGATTTGCAGCGACGAAATCGATTTTCGTCTTTAAGACGATGACCGCCTTCTTTACTGAACGTAGTTACCCACTCGACCTTCTGCGCAATGCGAGCAGTTGCTTCTCCAACATTTCGTGGCACTGCTACTGCGACTCGCATCTTCCGAGTGCTCTAGTGGGGCATGTCGGGCTGCTTCAACGAGCCGAAACAGCTTCTATGGCTATGTGGCCTTTTCCTTTTCACACTTGTCAGCTGAGCTGCACATCACTGTTTGTGCCGGCCCTTATACCACTGCTTCGTCGGCCTGTTCTGGTACTTGTGGCATCATCACTGACATCGCCACTAGTCTCAGGTATCTTGGGGTCAATACCAGTGACAGCCTTGATGCTGGCTATTGGACTGTCATCGTCAGCCTCACACAATTATTTTATTGCTGCTTTTCTAGAAGGTACCTCACCCAGGTTGCTCTCTGCAATACTTTTACACTGCACGTCTGAAAACAAGTGAGGAGAATGTCACAAAAGTGGCCATGACTGCAAGAAACTGCCACTTATTTAGAGACAGTGATCCCGGGAACTTGTAGATTCCTTTGTAATGTAGCCAGCTCACTACTTTGCCTACTTCTATGGTGGCCCCCAGCAGCAGATGTTTTCTGGAACACGTAAATATCTCAAGTAGCAACTGTGCAGCAACTGTATTCAATGTATATATGCAATGCATTATTAAACAATTTTTAGGGTGTTTTGGAATAAAATTGTGCACGTATCATGTAAACACGCGTAACATATTTCGCTTTGAAACAGTATGGGATTATCCAACATCAAAGAAAGCTAGAAATAGAAACATTGAGAGACTGACTTCACGCAGCATTTCTTTTTATTTCTTTTTGGAGGATGTCAATGGGAATGTAAAAGCCGGTCAAAAGTCAGGGTGACGAATACCTACACTACGTTTATTAGAACAGGGCATTTACAAGATTTGTACCACTTAAAGAAAAGTAAACTTTTTTTGTCGTATTGCATTCTTCCCAGAATCTCTACTTCGCGGCAGCCAAGTAAAGATTCAGCCAACTTCGCAAGCTGTTGCCAGAGAACACGCGAAATTTAAAGCGCTGCTAGGCGAAGTCAGCTAGTATGAACCACGACCAAGCCGGCCGTGCAATGAACTCGTTTGAGGTACGCAGTGCTGCGACGACCCACACACACAAAACGAATACTAGGCGGCCGTCCGCTCCGATAATTGTTTTGCGTGCTCCTGTTGGCTATGCCCACCGTTAAAGTTATATCTTACCCAAAAATGTTCCTTGAGGTTTCGGTATTGTGATGGAGCGCGAAGTATATCTTGAGGAAACGGAGGGCTTCTCAAATCGCCCGTAGGCCGGTGCAGAACCCGCCGTTCCGCTTCTGCTACCGAAGACCATTCGACGTACTCGTCTCACATAGCTTGAGTACCGCCGTCTCGTGGGACAGGTCGCCTTTTTTTGTCGGCAGGCGCTCCTTCCGATATCGTAAAAACGCGTAAATGAGGAGCGCATCGCAAGTGGAACCAACGAACCGAGAGCCGACCGAGGCGAGCACACGACAAGTTCAGCGGTTCAGAGCCATTAGGCCTACTGGGTAACTGGAGTCGTGAGTAGGTTAAACAATTAGGAACGTAAAGTGCGTGCGAAATACGCGTTAAAGAAATTATTTTCGTAATTAAAACGATGTAAAAATTGTTTCCGTAATATATGCCTTCTTTTTTTAAAACAATCCCGTAATATGTGTCGAGCGCTGCCATCGAGAGTACGCTTTGCGAGCCGTAAATGAGTTTGGGGAACTCTGTTTACCCGAAATGGCATTTAGGTTAAATGCCATTTGAGTTGCCGTGTGGCAGTGCCTAAATGACATTTACACTGAATGTCATTTGGTGTAAATGCCATTTTAGCTGCCGTCTGACAGGGGTATAAGTCGTGCACCTCAAATGACATTTACCCCAAATGACATTCAGTGTAAATGTCATTTAGGCAGTGACACACGGCAACTCAAATGACATTTGACTTAAATGGCATTCCAGCTCAACTGAGTTCTCCCAAACTCATTTACGGCTCGTAAATGGGTAGTCTCGTCAACAGCGGTCAGCACAAGTTCCGCTAATTGAAATAAAACATTATAAATAATATAAATACAATTGAAAACAATGCTTGTAGCAATTAGTTTTAGAAAAAAACGCTTGTAACGTGCGTATCTTGCACACCTTTTGCGATTTATTTGTTTAATATACTTGCGGTCTCAGTTGCGCGTTAGGGACGCGATCCGACGTTCCGGCAGTTGCAGATCCATCGCACTACGATCATTGTCGTCAGCAGGCTCCATCGCTACAGGGTCACGGTCTTCGCTTGAATTGATCGCAGACGTAAATGTCAACGAGGTATGCGTATCCGGCGAAGAACGAAACAGCGCGAGCAACAACGGCGAGCAAGATGCACGGAGTTCCGAAAGCAGACGAGCCAAGCGGCGGAACGGCTACGGCTACGGATTACTTGGGATTGCTGACGTCGTGTCATAGTTGCCACAAAACACCTTGTCTCCGTCAAAACATGTACTTAGTTTTTGTCACCGTGTTTGAATTCTATGTTGTAAGAATTCATTACATTTTATTTACCGAGTAAACAATAAAATAAACACTAGATTGCCGGGTTAACAACATACCGCTATCGTGATAGACATCACCTAAATGGCATTTGAGTTGCCCGTCTGACACGACACGACTTAAATGTCATTTGAAAATCCTAAAGGCCTTTAGCGTAAATGACATTCAAGGTGCCCGTCTGACAGGGGTATAAGCCTCTCCACTTTCTTTTTTGTCCGTGCGCCTGTGAGCGAGTGGTAAGGCCGGTTCTGGAGAATCAGAGGGGTGGAACGAAACAAGTGACCGCTCTTTCTAGGAGAAAAACGCTTGGACGAAAATTTGTCACGCTACTCGCTCTGAAGCGCTGATGGGCTCACTGGGGTCATAGCCTTCGCCGTTTGCCAGGTTATGGTGAGTTGTAGGGAGCACTTAGGTCCGGTTTCTAAAGAGCGTCTTTCAGTGTTCTCCTGTTTTTCGTGCAAGCAGGTCCTGAGGAGTTCTATTTCGCGACCGTGGCTTTTCGTCGTGGACGGCCAGAATACATCCATGCCAACTTTTTCATAATGGCCGTTTATTCCGTCGGACTCTATGCAAATATTGTGCTGTGTTTGTAAGACGCGTTTCGAAAAAAAGCTGCACATCGGCGTACGCAAGACTTCCGTTGAATGTGAGCGACCACCTTCATCCCCTGCATTGTGTTGGCGAATTGTTCTGTGCTGCCCGAATGGGGGATTATGCATCTATCAATGATTACGTGAGATCGCAGTCGTATTTGTAAGTACTCTGCCAGCATGCTTCTGATAGTAGTCTTGCTTCCGACTCAATAGACCATTTTACTTTTTATAAACATGAATTGCCGCTTGCGTCCCAAGTAACTCCCGGTCGTTCCGTCTTTGCAAGCCTGTCGAGTTTTGCTTACGTCACCAGTACTAGAAAGCATGAATGCTGCACGAAAAGTAACGTTGGAGATTTAACTAGGGGCTTCAGTTGTACAATTTAAAGGGGCCGTGAAACAATATCAGGTTGGAATGTTCATGACCTTACACAGGCGTACTGATCCTGTGTAAGTATACTCGCACGGACCGCCACTGACCCAGCTTGATGATGTGCGCGTGAACGTAGTTTTGCCCTTTGGCAAGCCTGCAATTGCACGCACGTGCCCGAACTAGCAGAGACATGGCTGCGGCCAGATGACCTTCCTGCAGTCGTCTATAGAGAATTTAGTAGAACTTAGTAGAATCTTGATCGAAAAATTAAAAAGAACCAGGCATGTTTCGACTCATTCGCAGTAATTTCTTTGTTCAGTCTTTTGGGATATTACACCCCATCGTGTGAGTTTTGGTCACTGTGTTTTTTGACGTCCCTTTCTGGTGGTGCTACACCCCATTTAGAGGGCGTACTGCGAAGTCATAGCACCCTAATAAAACGGTGTACTGTGGAATCGCACCTTGATTTAAGGGTGTTTGCAATAACGCCTTCATTTAGGGGTGTTACGAATAACGCCCTTCTCTTAGGGTGTTTTGCTACGCCAAAGAGGGCGTTAGTTATAGGACAAGCCATTTACACCTTGAAGGGTGTAGTGGTGTTTATTGTGTATGGTGCGTTTCACATTAAGTCCCGCCGCAGCCGACGCTACGAGTTATCCCGACCAATCCAGCTCTGTGAATAGCGCGTGGCTGCGCTTTCCACTAGCAACTCAAGCAATTGCTCCGGGATGGGGGCAAATGCAAAGGGGCATGAAGCTAAAGGATTGGGTGATCTGGGGATAACTGAATAACCAGGCATTAAAGGCGAATTATGGAATTGTTTAGCATTTTTGGGACTAACAGATCTACAAATGGTTATACAATGTTAAGTTTTTGCTTATAATTCAGCTTCTTTGGTCTTTCAGCGCCCTACATTGTTACCGCAAAAACGTCTGTGCTACCTGGGTGCGAGATTTGCCGTTTGTGCTTTTGTCATCGTTGATAACTTTATTTGTTAGTCATCTATTCAGATTTTGAAACCAAAATTTTATTTGTAGCACAGCGCCTTGTCCCTAGTTTTTTCTTTTTATAGCTGTTTGATTCTTTAATGATATAGTTAAGCTGTAAACTTAAAACGCATAGAACGTAGAGGGCAACACTTTATGATACAATTCTTTAAGCTGTTCGTCCGTTTTATTTGTCATTCATCCCCTTTGAAATTAGCCCATTAAGAGTTCTGAGGTTTGTTTAAGACCAAAAAAACAAACAAATACATTTAAGATCTTTATTTACCCTGTTATGAACAATTTTCGATGTGCCATTTTGGAGATAAAAAAGCTTTTTATTTGTTCTGTGTTGAACAAATAACAGTCTTTAACGGATCTTTAAAATTTTTTAGGTTCTACGGAATGAACAAGTAAAGGCAAACGCTGGAGATCCCGGAATTCTTGTTTTCGGTGCAGGCGTTTTGCGGGGTCCGCAGGGAATGGCGGATGACGCTGTCCCCCTATTCAAGGATATAATTGCGTAAGTGGATTTAAAATAATAGAACTTATCTTTTCACTTTTACAAAAGATGGAACTCAGGTTTCTCACCCTAGGCAGTTACATTGGCTCCGATGATGAGAATTCGAGATTTAAAATATTCAGTTCCGAAAACTGGGTTGGTGCTTAGCCTATAATAAAGGTCTCCAGATACCATGAAAAAAGACTTATTGCGTTTAAAAAAGTTATAAAGCTATTTTGAAAAAAATATATATATTTACACATTTCTAGCTTAAATACGGCATCGGCCTTTGCAATCTACAAAGAAATCATGCAATGCGGAAACAAAAATCAGTTGAAAGTATGCAAAGTAAAAAAATCCTAGTCTTTCGTGAATTAGTGAGCCATGCATTAATTGGAGATTTTCGGGGCACCGTACTTACAAACTATACTGGGGTACCATGTTTTCCGTTTTCATCGATTGGGAGAAAATATTTATGAACACATCAGGGCATCCAACGATAGTGACGGCATCCCATCACAGCGGTGGGTACCATTGACTGAGCGGTCAATATCCAATGGTACTTTATTGCCACTGCAACCCAACTCAGTAATGGTCCGGCCGAATTTCCGACCATCGGCGTTGTCGTCAATTGCCGGCAATGTCGATGACTAGGTCTCACCGAGTGACCCGATGAATAGCAGCGTAATTTTACGATATATGCCGGTAATGCAAACGCACGATAGCCAATGATCCCCTTGAGCAAACAGCATTAGTCAGCAAATCACCGGAGACACCCAGCAATACCCGGTAATGACAGTCAAACATAGCCGGCGATACCCTCGAGCAAGCCAGCATTAGCCATTAAATTCCAGGGGACACCTAGCCTTAGCCGGTCATAAAAGCCGACTAAAGCTGCCGATACACTTGAGCAAGCCAGCATTAGCCAGCAAATATCAGACAACATCCAGCCTTAGCTTGCATTGAAAATCGACCATAGCTTGCGATATCTTTGATCAAGCTAGCATTGGCTCGTTATCTGTAGGAAGTTTGAAGTGCGAATGACACACAAACAGAAGACCGCCAGATGTTTTCAATCTAGAGGTTAAAATGATCTTTTTTTCTCTGGCACTTTGGAGAAGAGTACTTAATATAGTGGGCACCTATAAAATTGCTGTTTCGTGTCCTCGCTGCTCATGCAAAAAAAAAAAAAATCTGTTTGACGGGATACATTACCTTGTTTTTCTCGTCTCATTTATGTCTCCATTAGCATTCAGTGGTCCCGGCAACAACTATTAGGTGCTTGCTGGATAGATATGTTGATTAAAAGACTACTGTCATGCTACGAATTGAATTAAAGTCGTGAACAAGATATGCAAGACCATTTTGTATCAACCTACGCTAATTGAAACGAACCATGCCACACCGAGCAGGCGGCTATGCAAAAGTTGGAGATAATAGAAAAAGCGGGATGGGTATTTGTTGGGAGGGAGAGCAGAAAAGGCACATGGTACGGTAGGCACTTGTTTGACGTAATAGAACGCTATAGCTGTAGATCTGTTTGGCGAAGTCCTTAATTGTCAAAGCAGCAAGAATATTTTCGTCAAGCTTGTTTTGCACCGGACATCACGCATCAGCTTCACCGCGTCGCACTGATGCTTGCGCATAAGCTTCACCTTCTTGCATCAGCTTCCCAGAGAAGCTGCTTAGGCGGAGGAACACCTGGGTGAGCTCAGTGAATCCCTCAAGTGTGTGCTTTATATGCGTTCTGCTTATATCTAAAATGTTTCATCACTCGGGCTGCAGCATGGGTGCAAGCTCGATATTTTATTGTAATGCCAACAATTAGAACAAGGTCATTCCGTGACAAGAATCCCGGATGATGGTACCGAGCAGCGCCGATCTATCTGAAAGAGGTGGTTGTTTGTTAAAATCTAGAAACAAAAGTTCAGCAAAATATATTCATAAACAAAATATTGACGTGAGCGCTTTGAAATTTGTCAGTAATGCCGATCTCGGTATATAAGGCAAGAATCACAAAATATAAATAAAATGATGTTGCTCAATTACATTGAGTTTAAGGACATTCTCGCTAGACCAAGCATTTGTCAATAATATGTTTAAAAATTTTTAACTTCTTAATTTTACTTTGTTGCACAATAACAAGCTGCTGCACGTTTACTTTCTTGAGTAAACATTCACTTGGCCAAATATTATCTTGAAACTCTTAAAGGTTACTTAAGTTAAGCTTGGCTGTATAATAGTGGGAACGAATTAGAAATAGAGTAATATCCACAACCACACCTTACATGAGTCAACTTAGAGAACAGCCTGTGTTGGTTGGCAATCACACTGAGATAATGGACATCTACCTGAAGATTATAATGGCACAAATGACAAGTGAAGAGGCAACAAAAACTGACGTACACTAAACGTTTAATGAGGAGAACTTGTGCCCTAACAGAAAGGAAACGATTGAGCGTCGCGGGCGTCGATGGTGGCGTAATAACCGGATCGATCGCTGGGGCGAGACTGACTCCGGCTCATTTCTAGGATAAAAGCGGATATTTACCTCTAGCCCAACCTACGAAAAACTTGACGACACATGCTGGGGATTGCACTCTTGCTGTCAACAATGCGATCGTTAGGCTTTCATCGGCAAGTTTTGTGATCCCCGTGGTGATGATATTAAAATGCCGCGTATATATTGGAAACAACTACTGCGTGCCCATTCGATTTGGGCTTGCGACAGTCAGTACATCGACATGCATTCGGGGTACTCGTGCCCAATCGCTGCCATGACGGAAATTGTCGAGTTTCAAAATGTGTGGATATTAGTGTGTTCCCTGTGCATCGCCAATCTCAGCGCGTGGCTACACAAACATTGGCGGCATATAACTAGCACCAGGTCACATGTCCGCTTGTTCTGGCTGCAAGCTGAGGGGGCAAGCGCTGCTCGTTTTAAAGCGCAGCTCTTAGCGGCCCTTTCCGGCTTGAGCGGCGTGGCCGTCGCCGTCGCCGCCGGCGTCGGCGTAACCGTGAGGTCACGCGACTTCAGGGGTGGGGGTCACGTAACCTCACGGGGGCTACGTGGCCCCCGTGAGTCCAAGTCGCCTCCATGGCGGAGTAGCAGGCATGATGACGAGTTGAAGAGGAGGGAGGAGGGGTATACCCTGCCCTCAGTACCCTTCCATCCTCGTTCTCAAGAGCTGCGCTCTAATTCGGCGTTACAGGGAGATGTAAACGGCTTTCATTTTTTATTACATTTTTTTTTGTTTTGCTACTTCCTTCTCGTGTAGAAGAAAAACCTTTTTCGTGGTTTATGGATGTAAAAAAAATGAAATGTTAGTGTTATTCACTGAAAGTACGGAAATTGTTGTACTTTAAGTATTTTCGGTAGACTATGACGACCGATTCCAACCAAAGAAGGCTCAGAACATCTTAGCCTAGAAGACGTTTTCAGTAATACCTTTGCGTAGAACCTGTGAAAACATAACCCCACACACCGAACTTGCAAATCAAACTGCCTAAAACTTCCGGGTTGACCTTTATATTCAAATATCTATCTAAATAAATAAAAATTCAACAAAATAATTTTCAAGCGTTTCTCTTGCACCACACCAAATTATGAGCCGGGCTAAAGAGGGGAGGAAACCGAGAGAGCAGAAAAGAATAAATAAATGTTGATTTCGTCGTTTTTGTTTGCAGTACTTGAATTTAGTGCACTGGTGTACTGTAACATCAGATAAAACTCAAATTGGCCAGTTCTCTGAAACAATAGCGCAGCCATGTACAGTCCTCGTCAAACTTACACGGAACACTTGTGGAATATTGAATGCAGAAAATAGATAAAATATGAGAACTGCCCATATTTATGTGAACTGAAGGCATGCTACGGACATAGCAGGCTAGCGCCAGCTATGCACGGACACTTAGAAAAAAATAAAATAGAACAAGCCAAGAGTAGGCTTAGCATATGTTCCAGATAAGTTTGCTGAGCACTGTGCACTCTTTTAAATTAATACTTCTAACTTGAGAAACACTTTCTATCATTATAATTATGGGCTCTGAAAGCATGCGCATATATACTTAGTAGGGTTTCTAGTACTTAAGGCAACACGTTTTAGGATAGGCCTATAAAATAACCCACTTAAGTGAATGTGTATAAAATAGTCTGATGCAGTCAATGAACAAGTCCCCAATAAAAGAATACTTAATACATTCTGACGACGGCTTGCGTGAGGTTTGCCCGTGTCGACTCAACTTTCACCGTGAAATCCAGAGGAGGTTTGCAAACGGCTCGGTGCATGCTTGGACTTGTACCTTAGTTGCACAACTGCCACAATCAGGTCCAGAAACCACTCCTGTGCCAGTTTCACCTCCTTTCGGGAATGATTGAACAGCAGGTCTTGGTAGCAGGCATGTGGTACCAGTTCTAGGAGTTGAGAGCCAGACTATGAGAAAGGCAGAAGAACAGGAAAAAATAAAATACAATGTGTAGGTCGTTCGCGTAAGCGAAGTAATAGGCATTCATTTCGACCCTCTGGTTATTGTGAAACCGAAATATGAGCTATGCAACATATACACTGCTTTAAGCCTCAGCCAAATTGCTGATATTTTTGTTAGGGTCTCGACATGTCCAACTCAGCATCCTATGACGGCACCTCACCTTGGAACTGCTGAGACAATTTTAATTAGCAATTATTAGCGATCCCGTACCGAAAAACCCAGTATACCTTTTCGCAATTTGGATTTTGGAAGAGGAAATCTATTTTAATTACATATGAATTACAAGTTTAAAAAAATTCACTTTTTGGTATCTGGATTTAAAGTTTCCTAAAACAATTATCGTTAGATACTACATAAGCACGAAGCGCCGCTCGGCACACCAGGGTCCGACAGCGCCACGGGAAAAATGTACTCACGTTTCCTCTCTGTACAGGACAGTTACTTGAACCATTCTTTGCGCATCAGGAGTGGTAACCGTTTCTTAATACTGGTGTCGTGCCCAAACGACTTTGCTGTAACGCGGAAGCGTATATCTATGTTTGTTCAAGCGTGCGCCAACATCTTTTTGTCGCATTTGCTTTTGCTACTTACGGGGATGTGGACAAAAATCCCGGTCCTCTTACTAAAGCGCAGCCTAAATTACTAACTCAAATCCACGCTACTGTAAACCAGTGACAGATGAGAATGGCAAACCTGGTGAAACAAATAGGGTAACTCACTGAAAATCAAAAGCCCACTGGCCAGTTAGTTTGCGACCCAAACGCACGAGTGAGCACAATAGACCCCTTCCGGAATTTAGTGCCACCTGGTGACTCAAATGGCAGTTTAACTTTTACCGTACTAATGGCGGCGATGAACCTGTGGTCTGCAGTACTGTATGGGGCACAGTCACTTCCGCAAGTCAACGGAAAATGAGAATGCGCGAGTCACTGACCAGTTCTTTTTAAATCTCTCTTGAGTGTCGATGGCGAAAAAGATGCAACCAGTCAGAGCGAAGTGCCAGCACACATAGACGTCTCGATAAAATTCTATACATCAAGGGGCTTTGAAGCTGAGTGCGTGCTACTAACCGATTGACTGGGCCCGAGTTAGAAATGAACGCTTACGCAGCTCTTGCATCCGATTCCTGCTTCATGTCGCGCTAACATCTAGAAAGTATAGGCATCGAATCATCTGCTTAGGAGCATCCTGAACTACTTCTTTCATCACTAAACAGAAGGTCGGCATTAGTATAGCACATATGCCATTTTTCAGATGATGATAGTGATTAAAGTTGTCAGTCTGAATTCCGGAAAGGGTCTATTGAAGAACATCCGCCAATTCCCCAGTAACGAGAATACCATCCAAAACGAAGTCCGAGCTGCAAGCAGCCCAATCAGAGCTCTCGCTTTTAAAGGCGCGCTGTGTCGACAACGAGAACCGGTCACGCAGGTCGAACTTAGTATTTTTTTTTTAAATTCAAGATAATGCGAAAGAAATATGGTCGGAATTTGAATGACTTGTGGTCAACTTGAGCGCGATTAAATTAACACAAAAAAACTTATTTGATAAGATAGAAAGAGCGCACCGTGTCGGTCCTTTTGAGACTGGAAAAAGCAGGCCGATCATTGCAACAGTTAGCTTCTTTAAGCACAAAGAAGCAATATTAGCTGCAGGTACAAACCTTAAACATAGTGGATTTGCAATCAGCGAAGATTTTCCTCGACCTGTGCAGTTGGCCCGTCGTACATTTTTGGAATTTTCTAGAACGCAGAACACTCGGTATCAACTACGCGTGAGCAAATTGTACATTAGTGAAAAGTGCTTTGGTTTTGATGAGGTGTCAGACAGTGTTATTGGAATAAAGATAGAGCAACCCGGGAGCACTGCTGTCCGACCATCAAGTGTACGTCAAGTTGAATCCAGTGCACATCCTCATCTTAACCATTATACTGCGAGGCTTTCCAACAGACCGCTGTCCTTTTTATATTCCAATATAGTAAGTGTTACGTCAAAGCAAGATGAGCTATGTAGCCCCATACCACCCATTGCATCTGACGTCATAATTTTTGGTGGAAAATGGCTATCACCATCTATCACTGATATAGAATGTTTCTCCGACGTATTTGGTTCTAACTTACTTTGCCGGGATAGGACATGTGGCCGAGGGGGTGGGGTCATGATCGCAAGAAAATATAGCTTCGAGTGCAAACCTGTGGATATTTTCCCGCCACTCGAAATGTGGTGGCTCTCCTGCTCATCTTCGCATGCTCCATTTTTTATTGGTGTATGCTACCGACCACCTTACAGGGATACAAATTTTCTTACTCATCTGAATGATGCACTCGGTGTTTTGTGTCTCAGACATCCCCTACCCAGCAATCTGCTTTTCGGTGATTTTAACTACCCTAAAAAAAACTGGTCGTCCCTAGATATTTCAACTCCCTTTGATAAGAGTGAAGGAAAAGAGTTCATTAATTTCTGTTTTACTTCAATCTTTTTCAAGTTAATAACTGAGCCCACGCGATCCACTTATGCTTCTAATATTCTTGACCTCATTCTTTGTTGAAAGCTCGAGACTTTGAAATCGATCTACTCGCGCGAAATGAGTGACCATTAAGTTACAACAGTACGAATGCTGAACTAGATTTTTTTATATTCCTTTCTTGTTGACTTTGATGTTCTCTATGGCTGTGATAATTGGTCTCCTTTCAAACTGATAATGCAAGAACTGGCTGCCACATTCATTCTTACTGTAACTTTTCGTGAAAACGCATATGCTCCCTGGTTTAACTTTTCTGTAAAGGAGCGGTGCAACAGTTTCAGTGCTTTGCTTAAATAATTTGGGAGTTGGCCCATACAGAAATCTCCTATGGTCGGCTTTAGAAAATTCTTTGTATGGTCGGGTTAAGCTATTTGGTCTAGTTAGCTAAAACATTTTCTATGGCTGCGTTTAGCATTTTTGTGGTCGTCTTTAGGGCGTTTTAGCTTTGTCTATCGATCTATCACTGTCCAGCCATAGCGCTCTTCAGCTTTTCTAATGGCTGGCTCTCTATAGCAAGCATGCTATAGCTGCCTATGGCTTTTCCTTTGGCGTCTTTAACCATTGAAATGGTCCGCTAAAGGAGGTTGTATGAGTTTTCATATGGCTCTCTTCAGCCAGCACACTTTCAAGTTCCCCGACTTTTGAACGCTACATGGTAGATACACATACATCACTGAGCACAAAAAATGCACACAACACAAGCAGAACACCCCCTCCCCTGCACACACACAGTTGTTGTTGTGCGCTGGTGATGTCATGGCCATCCCGTGTCCTGACA
This sequence comes from Ixodes scapularis, assembly GCF_016920785.2. Classification (NCBI taxonomy): domain Eukaryota; kingdom Metazoa; phylum Arthropoda; class Arachnida; order Ixodida; family Ixodidae; genus Ixodes; species Ixodes scapularis. Next base: position 160,520,179 of record NW_024609868.1, on the reverse strand, counting down.
ATGTTGGGACCAACCCGTGTCCTGCCGACCACCTGGACCAGATCCTTAAGATACTCCAGTACGTAATTTCGTCTAACACCACGCACCGCAATGAAACGTCGGCCAAACTAGAACAAATCAACCTGGGAGTAAACGACATCTCACATCCTATATCAAAGCTGGAGGAAAAGCTCTGCGAGGTTACCCAACTCTCAGAGTTACTGGAGGTCAACAATTTCACTGAAAGGCAAAATAAAAGAGAGGGTTTGGCCAATGTAGTTGACGACTTAAACAATCGCCTCCGCAGAAATAATCTCATAGTTAAGCGTCTGCCCGAACAAGATTCTGAAACTGACACAAAAAGGAAGGTTCAAACATTTTTCTCCCCACACTTGAACATTAGCGTCGGAGAAATTGAGCGCGCTCATCAACTTAAACCTCTTAAACCCGAATTTAACCGACCGATAATGATAAAATTCTTTAACTGCTAAAGCAAGAGTGAGGTGCTGGGCAGTGCGTACAGTCTAAAAAACCTGACATCGCCTAAAGTATGGGTTGAAGACGACTTCTCACCTAACGTGCAACTCATCCGTAAACGGCTGAGGGACTTCGCAATGGCGAATCAAGCCGAAAGCATATACCGGCTCTCCTACGAGAGCCGGTATATGGTTTACAAATATGAGGCTACTAACAAAAAGGACGTGCCCTGTCAAAATCACCACTTTTCGAACGCAACCAATCGGCAGCATTTTCAAATTGAGTCCCGTTGAGAAGGTTGTTGAGCTGTCCTTTATTGTCGTCAACTTTCGCAGTCTAATACCGAAACCGGATGGCTTGCTCTCTTTTATTGTCACATGTTCCGCTGAAGTCATTTTGGGTACTGACACATGGCTCAGCTCAGACATAGCGAATTCAGAGTTGACTTTTGCAGACCTCTTTTTAGTCTATCGAAAGAAGCGGTCTTACTCCAGGGGAGATGGGGTTATGATTGCTGTAAGAAAGTGCATCCCATCGTCATTTATTTCACTTGATGCAGCGCTTGGGATTCGGTGGGTTACAATTGGGATAGGCTTTCAAAGGTGCTTAGTTAAAGTGTGCTACAGACCACCGGGCAACGGGGCAGATTTTATTGACCAGTTAACAAAAATTGTAGGCGGTTTACAGTCAAAGTACCCTAACACTCCTTTGGTCCTATCTGGTGATTTTAACTATCCTGGTATTGCCTGGACAGAAAATGAAGTTTCCAGCTATTCTACAAACAAAAAGGAATGTCTAAAAGCTCTTGAGATGGAGAGTTATTTCCAACTAGAGCAAGCAGCTTGTCACAACCCCTACACGTGGAGAAGCAGCGTTGGATTTAAGTTTTACACCGCAGCCTGAGCACACGTCGGTTAATATTATTGACGAAATTTGTTATCACCGTGTTGAACATTGCACTTTATTTTTATACGTTACGAAGCGTGATATTTCACGGAAAAAATTGTTGATTCCAGGAGGACAGATGAGGAATCTTTTATGTCAATATTGCCTATGTTCTCTTGCTCCTTCTTGAGTGGGTTTGATGATCGTTCCATAAATGAAAACTAAAGGATGTTTCGCAACAAACAAAGAGAGTCTCAGGCTGCCTGCATTCCTTTTTTAAAAATTGCATCTTGTCTACGTTCCCCATGGTTTACATCTGAAATTAAACAAAGTACTCGAGAAAAAAAAAGTGTTTGTATGGGTGAGCGAAGAGCTCCGCTTGGACCGCGATTAGACCTCCTAGCATGCGTATGCCTTATTCTGCAAGAAATTGATAGAAGAGGCCAAGCAGGGCTTCTTTGACGTTGATGTCCGGAATATGCCACGGTCAGACCCTCAGAAAGTTTGGAGTGTTGTAAACCCACACTCTGCAAGTGTGCTTCCGTGCTTGGGCTCTGGTGACACCTTACTTAGCGAATCTTAGTTGCCCGACCATTTCAACAAGTTTTTCAGCAGTGTTTTCACTGCTGAGGATGTTCTTTTAGACTCTCCTATATCACAAATGTCAGTTGAGAGCAATATGAAACATATTGTGATTTCTACCTATGGGGTTATGTGTGTTATTGACCGATTGTCCACTAACACTAGTCCTGGCCCGGATGGTATATACACTGAGTTATTCAAGCTATCCAAATCAATCTGTAACCCTCTTCTCGGAAGGCTGTTCCAACAATCTTTCTTGATGGGTGAATTACGAGACGATTGTAAATATGCCCATGTTGTTCCTATTTTTAAGACGGGGATACAAATTTATTGGACAACTACAGAGCCATCTATCTAACTCACGTGAGTCTCATGTAAACTTCTAGAACACATTATATCATCGGAAATCATGACTCACTTATCTACCAATCAACTTCTTTTTATTGACCAGCATGGCTTTCTGCGTGGACATTTATGTGAGACGCAGCTGTTTGAGTGGTTAAATGACCTTCATCATCCTGTTCACCTGTCCAGCACGTCGATGCCATTTTTGTTGACTTTGTAAGAAAGCGTGTGACCGGTACCACATAACCGGTTGATATACAAGCTGACTAAATTTAACTCATCCACAGGAAATTTTAGATAGATTAATTTTTTTTTGATTAACAGACATTAATTAGTTGTGATTGGCAAACCCCGCTCCTCCCTTCTTCCCGGGACGTCAGGTGTCCCGCAGGCGTCTGTATTGGGTCATGTGCTTTTTCTTACGTACATCAATGATCTTCACTCTAACATCAAATCTCGCGTTCGTCTATTCGCAGATGATTGCGTCATCTACCGTGTCGTTATAGACCCTCACGATAGTAAAATTTACATGATGACTTCGACACAGTCTCAAAGTGGTGTGACACGTGACTGCTAAAAATAAATACACACAAAATAAAAGCTATGACCTTCACCTCGAAAATACATCCCACCCCTCACACGTAATTCATCGGTAGTCACGCCTTTGAAAATGTCTCGTGCTTTAAATATTTGGCGTTCATCTCTCATCGGACTTAATGTAAAACCTTCACATTGAACACATTACTAACAAGGCGTCGCGAACCCTTGTCTTTCTCGAACGAACACTGTTCCAAGTAAACTCACATACCAAACTTCTTGCCTACACTGCCCTTGTCAAACCTCAACTTGAGTATGCATCTATCATCTGGCACCCTTATCAAACGTATCTGGCAGATAATATTGAAAACATTCATAACAGACCTGTTAGATTTATAGTTTGCGACTACTCCCGATTAACAAGAGGAAGCAGTTTAAAATCTCGACTGAACTTGTCACCTCTTTATAGAAGAAGGCACCTCGCACGCTTATCGTTTATTGATGAAATTTAATAGAGCCCTTCACCTTTTAGTGACTCTTTCCTACTACCCGCTCACCATATATCATCCCGCTTAGATTACCCTTTCAAAATTAACCCCATATTTGCTCAAACCAACATGTTTAAAAACTCTCCACTACTCCTCGCTATATTGGACAGGAGCGCCTCCGCAGAGAAATTGCTTCCATCAGTGACCATCAGTCCATTGTCTTCGCACTAAACTTTTAAACCTTGTATTGTCTTGTACCACTGCAATGTTTGTTGTTGTCAGTTTCTTGTTTCTGATGCATGTGTTTTTATTGTGCGCCCTCTTTTTTATATCTTACGTTTGAAGGCCAAAATTGCGCCAAATGCTTTCTGCTTCAATTTATGCTCGGTACCTTTATACTTTTTGTCTTCTTTGGTTGCCACTTAGTTCAGTTGTACCGATCTTTGTATCACGTTCCCCTTACGTAACGCTCGAAAGGGCCTTTAGGGTTAAACAAATAAAGAAATTATTACGTGCAATCGTATTTTTAGCCATATTGGAGTGTTTCTTGTGTTTGCATACCTATCTACACGATTTTTCTTTTATTAGACATGCACATTTCATTTCATGGCATATCACCTTTCTTTTGTTGATGTTTGTTGTATGACACCCCTTATTTAGTACCCCTATGGGGGTCCTTAAGGTATTTAAATAAATAAATAAATTCATTAACTGAAAATTTGCAAAGCTGCTATCCCTCCGTTGATGGGATCATATCTAAGACCAAACTTTAAACACACAATGTAGTATAAATTTTTAGAGACCAGATCAACTGGGTTTTTAGAATCAACATGCAAAAATAGTTTTATGAAAACAACTACCGCTCCACAAGACAGAAGGTGATCTTGGAAAACCTGAAGGGCCTGGATTTCTTATCTTATTTGGGACACCTAAAACTGCAACAGTTCTCAACCAAGGACTGAAGTTCAACCCAGCCATGGGGCTGTCTCGTGTCCACATGATGTCGACTATTCATCAAGCGTAAACCATGGTGCCAGAGAACCAGTGGGACCAATTAGTCACCTCAGCGGTACGCTCAAGTTGCAAGGGGGGATTTGTGATTAAGAGGGACAGGAGTTACCGCAACGCTATCCGTGAGCTTAAGTCACTTGATCTTCGCATACTAGAATCAGATAAAAAAAGTCTTTGCAGTATCGAGTGCTAGAACGTATAATGAAAATTATTAAGACTGATGAAAAAAAATTCTCTAAAAAACAATCCAACCCCACTCGACAGCTCAGCGAATATATGTTCGAAGTATAGGAAAAGAACGAATTGGAGTCTGTTTGTGCATCTATCAGAAAGGAAAAGAAAGATCACCTCGAGGTGTTTCTCAAAATTAAAACTCATAAGCCAGGAAAGCCGTTCAATTGCGTAATATCCGAAGTATTCAGGTGGCAAATAGTACTAGGTATATTCCTTCAAGAGCAACGAAGCACTCTGAACGTTGCTCAGCCTTTCAGAACCTGAGACTCTAGAGATTCCTAAGAGACTTGAAACTCAGTCCACCACAAACAAATTGCAGCCTCACTCGACATGAAAATGTGTGTTTCTAATTTGACACAGCAAAAAAGAAGACGAGGCATGGAAGTAAGACTTTCTGACGTCGAGCTCCGTTACCCGTTGTTTTTCACCATAAAAGCGGAGATCAACGTACCAAACTTTGGTACCAGGAAACGCCGCAAGGTAAGAGGTTAACGCAGAGACCGCTACCACCGTGGTCACCCCCGAATCCTGGGAGACAGGTGGCTTTGTGCGGCTCCGCTGCGGCGGCCGTGCTAAGCCTAACGGCGACTTCGGCAAGCCGGCTGAGTAGGATTGGGGCTGATCCTTGGGACAGCAAGAGACCGATGAACATGGAAGCAGGTTCCAGTTCCACCCGCCGCAATGCGGCGACCAACAAAACCCTACCATGGAGGAGACGCCCCATGGTATTGTTGACCTTCCAGCACCCAACCGCAAAGCCGGTGACACGAGCCATCCCCACAGCCACGGTGGAGAGTTTGTAGAAGCTTCGGACCTTGCCAGTGACACAGGCTCCCGCAGCAGTTCACTGGACCGAAGGCAAGTCACGCTTTCATCAGTTAAACCGACCGAAACTGGAGCGGTACTAATCAGCGCCCCTATAAACGGGGTGGAAGGTATAATGACCGACATCGCTCAAGGGAGCCCCTTTTTTAATGCCGAACACACCCAAGTTATTGAAAATCCTCCATCTTCCAAGGAATTCGAAATGACGACAGACGACGGTTGGACACTGGTGGGTGGGAGGAGACGAAAAAAGCTGGCCCCCCCTGGCGGCACCACGAGAAAGCCCACGAGGAGACTTACGCAGAACGTGACCACACAGCGTCGAACGTTCATCTTAAGACCTCAGCAACGTGTCCAAGTTGCCGAAATAGCACCTCAGAAGATCCTGAAAGCTGTTCAGCGGGCAGTGGACTGTGGCGGATTTCCACTGGACCTTCGAATTCGTAGCAAAGAAGACGCCAATACGATCGCCATCGACGTTTAGAACCTTGCCCTGGCGGACAAAATCCTCGCGGCGACCGACGTTCTCGCCCAAGTTGGAAAGAGCTCCGTGGGTTTTCAAGCCTACGAAGCCGCCGGCCCAGACCGAGTAAGGGGCGTCATTTACAGGTCTGGCTTGGATGAATCGCCGGAAGTAATTTTGGCCTACTTGAAGTGCCGAACACATGGGATATCTCAACCTGACAGTTAGGAAAAAGCGGCAAGACCGGAGTCATCACTTGTGAGGGCAACAAGATTCTATATCAAGTCACGTATTTCCACAAGGTATGCAAAGTCGCCCCATACCGACCCAGGCCGGTCGTCTGTTACACGTGTGACCAAATAGGACACAAAATGGGTGTTTGCCCTGACGACTAACAATGATGTGGGCTCTGTGGGCGCCCTCACAATGAAGAGATGTCTGATTGCCAAAACCAGACCCCGCAGTGCCGAAATTGAAGGGGTGAACACGTGGCCACCAATGCCGCGTGTCCCAAGACAGATAAGGCTACGCAAAAAATGCGGTGAAAAATCAAGCCCAAGAACAGAAGGCTTAAGGAGGTTCCCAGGTCTCCGTCTCGGGACCGGGAAACCAGCAAGAATCAACGCGACCCAAGGAAGAACGTCGGGTCTTCAAGGTCGACACCGTCCGAAAGTTAAAAAAAGTTGCCGCCCCTCCCCCCTACACTCTTAGAAAAAAGGGTATGGATAGTCCTCCCTTAGGGGAGGAACGGTCTTGTAACCTATGTTCCTTTAGAAAGGGAGAAACCTTTGTCCCTGAAGCAGGGGAGCAAAGTTCCTCCGTCGCTTGCATCTCAATATGACGTCCCCGAATCGAGCAAATCGAGCCCAATAAGGCTTGACAAGGACACTACGTCTCTTGTACGGGACGAGAGCAGCAGCAAATGAAAGCGTAACACGAGCTTTCCGCAAACTGTGTTTATTTCCGAAGCCAGATTCCCCCCACAGGTACAGAAACTTGCGTTTCGAAAGCAGTTACTCAGTCTTCTCGTCGACAGCACAGCGATGTTAAACGGAGACAACCGATACTCAGTTACTTCGCACACTTTGTGTCTCACCTTTGGTGTTCCTCGAGTCACAATTCCTTCGTCAACCGCACATCACGGAGAAGGGCAAACTCAATCCGCGAAACCAAAAGCCGCTCTCGAAAGAACAAACTCGAAGCCGCTGTTTATTGCGTAGCGTGAAAGAAGGTTAAATCGCTAGCCACCAGATGGCGGGGTCAAGCAGAGTAATTGCAAGTAGCTAGGCTAGATGGCGCTAGGTACCGCCCAATTCATGTTTTACAAAAAGTAATTCGCTTCTCTGAGGTCACTACTGCGCTTGGGGATCCTCCACAATACATACATTACGCTTAAAGCATCAGGTGAACATACACTGAGCACATACACGGAGCACACAAATATCAATACAACGGAACACCGCACTGACCCGAACACTATACCCGTGCTCTGCGTTTCCGTCTTTTATAGTGGTCGTTTTGAACGTACGGAACTTTTCGGTGACTTTCTAAGCAATAAAAAATATACCCAGCATGTTGATTTTTTCTCAGCAATGTCATACCTCTGAGAGTATTTTGAATGGCTCAGGGGATGAATCTCTTATTAAAAAGTAAACGCTCGATCATGCCGTAATTATTTGAAAGCTAATAAATCAAGCCGTTCCAATGAGGTTCGAAGCCACGAGTTTGTTTCCCCGCACGGCACGTCGTAGCCCGTATTTCTATTGGTTTTTCTATTTGTGCTGTTCGCGCAAAGCTGCAATTGCCGTCTTGAATTAATCTCTGTACAGCGGATATTCACTCAGCCGGAAGTGATGCTTCACGGGCTAAGAAATCGCTTTTCGATCAACTTGGATGCAGCCAAAGCCGCGACTTGCGGCAGGTGTTAAGTGCACGGAGCTACGCCGTGGCGAGCCCGAAAACATCTAGCGCTCATCCCAGCGCGCCACGGAGGGCAGTTTCTCCAGGAACCGTAGTATATTTAAACAGCAAAATAAAGGGTAGCTTTTTTTTCTCGATTTTACCTACTATTGTTTTTTAATGCCGAAATTCCGTACTGTAAATATACGTACTTTCCGTCACGATTTCGTACTGTTCAGTCCTTGCCCCAGAGCGCAGTCGCTCTCGGGGACGAGACAATTCCGACAGTCACATTGGCACCTGTACGATAGGAGCTTCTTCTGTTCAGACCAGTGTTCCAACATGACTATCCGCACGTTGATCGATTGCACGTAATCCCTCAAGTGGTATTAAACTTTTTAATGTAAAGCGGAATGTAAACCTGCGACACCCCGCCCCCTCCGATCACGGCCCGACCAGCGGCATCAATGCCCAACACTTTACGATCTCATTTTCTTGTTACACCACTGATACGCGAACACACGGTCACATCGGCGATAATTCCAGTCTTCTGTTCACAACCCACAACACTGCCATCACGATGTTGCAGCTATGTTGCTGACACGCACAAACACAGAACCACGTTGAACGCCGGTTGCACTCGGCATCGGAAAAAAAAACCGAACTCAGGGGGGAAGGCACCCAGGCAGCCGGCAGCAAAACCTGCCTGTCTTGGACGCAGTTCCTGCGGTTTCCATAATGTCGAAAACGTCGACACAGTTCCGCGTAATTTCGCTACTGTAGTGACTGCCGTGCTGTAGTTCCGTGCCGCGCGAGTCCCGCAATCCGGAGACGGCCATCGCCCAGTGTACGTGGCGCTACTGGCACTGCTCCGGAACTTCGCTGTTTCTAGCGGCTTCGTTTGCTCGTTTGATAAAATTATTGATAAAAACATCAATGCAACCGAAATGTTCTGCACGTTTAGACTAGAAGACGGAATTACAGGCGGCCTTCGCTGCCGCTGAAGCTCAATCACCTCAACAGCTATTTATTAAACAACGTGCGCGACCTGTTCGAAAAACGAAACCGAAAGGCGATGAATCGGGATGGCGAAAGCTTTCTCCCGTCTGCCTGGAGAAGGAGAAAAACGTTTCGTTCCTCCCCTTTTCTCGTGTGCGCTTGGCGGCGCGTCAGTAGAAGGGAGGAAGACGCGCCGTTGCTACTTTTTTCCTCAATTTTTTCTTAGAGTGTACTTGGTGCGGAGAACTTTCGCGCACTCGACTCTGGACGTCCAGATTCGGAGAGGGCGCCCAAGCTCGGCTCAGTAGTTGCCGAGCACAACAAAGCGGCGAGGGACGAGACATATGCCAAAAGGTTCAAAATCTCGGCACGGCGAAAGGGGCCCCCAAAGGATAATCCCTCTCCAGAGGAGTCCAGGAGCTAGCCCTCTCTACAAGACCTTACGATCGCCATCGAAAATCTCCTGGGAGAGGTTGCCGCACTCCGATATCAAAAGGCGATAATGCAGCAGCAATTACAGACACAGCAGCAGCTCATTGAACAGCAAGCACTGATAATAACCCGCCTATCGAGAACAACTCAGGCCATCACGGGAAACCTCAGACGAAAGCAAATGGCGCTCGCTGCCGTCACAGCGGTGGCGACAGTAACCCGAGAAACAACCAACACCACGGCGCCGTGTAGCAAAGTGGGAAGGCGCAGGCGAGGTGGCGTAGGGAAGTCTACGTGGGTTCTGCAATGGAAATGCAGGGGCTTCACCGGCCGCCTCGCCGAAATTCGACTTCGCCTCGAGAGGGCAAGCAAGACGCCAAAGGGCAGACCCCTCGCTCTCCTCCTCCAAGAGACAGACAATGACGCCATGCAACTGCAAGGGTTTTACACCTACACTGCACCTACGATAGCCAGAACCCGAAGAGGGGTCCGCAGAAAAGGAAAACCTCCGGTTAAAGATATCAAGGGCCAGGCGGCAATCTATGTGGATAAAGACGTACCTGACGTCCAACTGGACACAGCCCCTTTTTGGAATCCGGACAGGGAAGTAGCAGTTGTTCAGGCGAGTGTTGGGAAGACGAAGATTGCTCTTGTATCAGTATACTGTAAACCCGGGATTAAGCAGTGCGAAAAAGTGGACTGGCTCCCGGACCTCTGCTCAGCGATACCCTTGGATGAACACATTTATATAGGGGAAGATTTTAACGCCGCCCACACTATGTGGGGTTACCCTCGGGATGCTCCTAGAGGGGTCAACCTGGCGCGAGCCGCGTCAGAAGCCAAGCTCAAGCTACTTAACGAGCATGACATTTGCGCCAGGATTGCAACGCACAACAAGCAACATGACACTTCCCCGGACCTCTCATATGTGTATCGACGTGCAGACTGGCAGGCAGGGTCCAAATATAGTTTTCCCAAGGCCGTTGCTTTCAGGAGCGAGTGCTTCAGCTCAGAAAGTACCTCCCGCCGCGCAAAAACGTGGTTTTGTTTCACAGCGTGACGGCATGGCTGGTACCCAGCACGTTAGCGTCGCAGCGTCAGCACACGCCCGCATCTATTGTTAAAAAAATTAAAAAAAAGACGCGAGACGAGACTTACGAGACAACGAGAGCGCGAAAGAACAGACGGCGGGAAAAACCATGCGAGACCGGATAGACGATTGATGCAGGGTACTTTGTGTCGGGCGGCCTCTTGCGCCACCTAGATCATGCGTGCTCAATTACAGTAATCAGTTCAGTTTCGGTTTTGAAAGGCGATCAAAACTGGTCCTTGGCGCAGGCTTGGCGCAGATTACCCATATTTTTGCAAAATGTAGCAGGATATAGCACGGTTGGCCCTTTGGCGCAGTTTGGCGCAATTGACGCAGCAATCACATCACTGTAATCCTTCACTACGCCGGATAGGTTCAAAATTATGTCTGCGTTGATTGTGGAAAAATAAGCTTCAATGCCACTGCCACAAGTCATTCTGAGCTCGGTCAATTAAATATACGTGTCCGCTCGTCTGGCTTCACTATTCCTGCTTTGCATCAAACTAGAGCATCTGGAGTGCTCACTTTTGAGGAAAAACGAACTGGTGCTTGCTTCCTTGAGGCCGTGGAAACTGGAAGAGATCTGCGATTAGTTGCATCCAAGTAGCAGCTACTTTGAGTAGCCATGTAAAGTACACTAAGTCGGAAAGATTCGAAATTTGCGCGGGACATGGATATCCTCTTGCGACGTAACTGGGCACACGTCTATGTCGCCTGCGTGTATTACAGAAAAATAGACCTCTTGCGACAAAACTGGACACACGTCGACAAATGTGTTGTCCACGTGTATCGCAGTAAAACAAGCTTCAGCGTCTCCAGTCGTTCTGAGCTCCGTCAATTAAATATGCCTTACAGCTTGTGTGGCTCCAGTACTGCTGCTTCAAGCAAACTAGAAAATCTGGAATCCTCACCTTTGAACGAGAACGAACTGGCGCCTGCTGGTTTGTGGGCCGTGGAAACTGCAAGAGAAATTTGCGGTTAGTTACGTCCAAGTAAGAATTTTTTTGAGTAGCCGCCTACAGCACCCTCAAAATTACTGCACAGGACATAGATGCCTCATGTGACAGAACCCCCTTCATCCTTGTTTTCTGTTAACTCTGCTCACCTTCGCCACTTGCCTCTAATTTCTGTGCTACATCTCTAATCTTGATTCCCCGGTTCTCAAAGGCCATGCCATGGCTTGTGCCAGGCACGGATCTGTCAGCTCTGCGACCGTCACTATTGTGGTAAGGACGCCACGGCACCCGGGCGCTTGATGTGTTCTTTTAATATTTTGAGCATGGCTCAAAACAGGTAGAAGGGTGTCTGGTAGGCCCTTTTTCTTATTTCCGGATAGTTTCAAAAACAGCGGGTAGGTGCTTCTGCGATCTGGGTGCATGCTCGGTATTTTACAATAGTTGAAATTGAACTCTGCAGGTATCTTGAAACATAACAAACAGAATCTGCGTGCTAAAAGTCATAGCAATTGAAACACCCATTATCTATCTATCTTCGGTTCTCCTCTGCAAGAAGCTGTCGTATATGTAGCCTCCCTTGCTTAAGCCGGTCCTCCCTAGTGCCCGGGTTGGGTCTCGTCCTGATGAATCGTTGGTGGCGACTTGAGGTGCGGTCAACATCAGATTAGACCTTTTGAGACAGAATTCATATACTTGGTGAGAGGAAGTACACCCAAACGAATCTCGGACATGTCATTTATAGTGCGTTTTAAATTGAGAGGCCTGATGTAAAATGAGACGTCAATTCTGACGCACCCCTTTTACGAACCTAAATTTTTAAAGCGTTGTCCCCCTCGCTAGGGGGACAAGGCACATGAATCCCAGCAGGTGGATGGAATTTTTACCTTTACATTCTGACTCAGTGCCCATCCCGAAAATTCGGACACCACACTTTTAGAAAAAAATATTTTTTTAGAAAACACTGAGTCATCGAGTACCCCTACAAAAGCTTGACCCAAGCATACTCGTCCGTGGCTTGTTTGCTCCGTGCTGCCCCCGAGTTAACTCGGGCTGACAATGTTTTTTTGTTTGTTTTTTTTTCAAATTGAACCCACGTTTTTAGTTCCGGTTTCACTTGTTGAGGCAGGTGGATACTTTTGTAAAGCTTCCTCCCTATGCCCTTCCGAGTCAACATTTTCGCAATGGCCAACTCCCGGGCTTTGATTTTGCGCTCCTTGACAAATGCTGAAACTCACATAGGCGGGCAATAGCTCGCCTAAAAAAATACTTGCTCTCATGTGCCGACAGCAAGTATTGGCAGCCACTTGCTGCCAAGAATTGCTGCACATGTCCGAAAAAACCCAGTCTTAGTCTAATACAGATGCTTTGGCCGGACAGAGACACAAAAGCCTGACACAAGACCACTATAAAGACAGGAAATAAGTGTCTGTGAGGAATGAAACACACAACTCAGATAGGCATCAATCACTCACCTTGAAGACACTTGCCATGAGCGGCAAAGAGCAAACTGCTGGCCTTGATTGGCTGGTGCTTGCCACCAAGACCTGCATGCATAAGAAAGAGCCCGGTCTTAGTCAAACTTGGATGTTTTTTTGCAGAAGAGAGACAACAAAATACTAATGCAAGACCACCACAGATAAGAAATGGAATCCAAGAGGAGTGGAACACAAAACACACATAGGCGGGCAATAGCTCACCTTGAAAATACTTGCCCTTGGTGGCCGAGAACAAACTCGTGTTCCTGATTGGCAGCCGTTTACTGCGAAGAATACCTGCACACATCCTAAAGAACATAGTCTTAGTCTAACACAGATGCTTTGGCCGGACAGAGACACAAAAGTCTGATACAAACAACAAAAAGCAAGAAATAGTGTCTGCGAGAGATGAAAACAGACCCAGGTGGAGAGGCTCGGTCTGTTTCACCTTAGTCAAATAGTGTAGCTCATTTTGCTAAAACAATGCAGATTTGCTAAAAAAAGTGTAATATATATTTTGCTTCATTTAGCAGAGATCGGGTTCGGCTCGAAACGGACGAGCAATTTGAACAACTAGAAGTGTGAAGCGGCAGTAGGCCAACCAGGGACGCGATAGTTTCACGTGACACCCCTGTGGTGGTGATGATCGACAGCTAAAGACTTGGTTCTGGTTTGAATTGGATTGGTTTTGAAAATAAACTGTTTAAAAAAGATGAGTTAGTATTTTTAGCACAATTTGAAGATATAAAAAACATGTTTTTTATATAACTGTGGATCTAATTAGTGCAAGAAAAATAAAATGTCATGATGGTGATGGCCGGTCGGAGCAAATCGTAGAAATTGCCCCGTCTGAAGCGGGCCTTGTTGGCCCGCTTCAGACGGGGCAATTTTACCCAGCAATAAGGCCCGCTTCAGACGGGGCAATTTCACCCAGCAACTTGACGTCGCAACACCAGCAGGACGGGCCGCCTGCGTTCACACGCAGAAACCGAATTGCTACGACTTGCCATCATCATCATAAAATTTTATTTTTCTTGGACTATTTAGATGCACTGTTATAACCAATAGAAATGTTTTTATATCTTTAAATTCTGCTGAGGATACAAACTCCTTTTTTTTAAAAAGGTTATTTTTAAAAACTATCCATCTCAAACCAGAACTAAGTTTTCAGTTGTCATCATCACCACCACAGGGGTGTCGTGTGAAAATACCACGTTCCTGATTGGCTGCTGCGGCTTCAAACGTCTCCGAGTTGTCCGAGTTGCTCGTCCGTTTCGAGCCGGACCAGATCTCAGCAATTCGTGTCGATAGAGGGAAAGCTAGGGAACAACCCACCAGTAACCTTGAAATTGCTGGAAAGGTTGCCCCGTCTGAAGCGGGCCTAAGGCACCCTATTGTCTGGTACAGAGACCATTTAGGAACGTTCTTGTGTTTGAACGCTATACTAACCTTTTTACAAAAACAACATCAACAAAAAAAAACATTTCAAAGGGAAAAGCTAAGGAAAGGGAATGTACCATTATGTTCAGTGAAGTTCGGTGACATGACTCGGGACTCGAGCAGCAAGGCAGTTATCCTTGGTGTGACCCAAAGACACAGTCTTGCTCTCTTTGCTGGGGTTTATGTAACGAACTGAAGTACCTGTACGAAAAGTAGAAGAAACATATGTGTATAACACTCATTATTCACAAGAAAATTTGTTAACATCCAAAACAACCCACGGAGGATATTATGCGAGGAATTTTTCGGCCACGTTGGCCGAGTCACCTCTCGTGGCCAATGTTTCATAGCAACTTTAAATGTAGCGAGCAGTTATAAGGTAAATTACAAACATAGTGCAGTTTGGTTTTGTACGAAACCACAACACACAAAACAGCACTCTAATACAGTATGTTGCGGTACCTCTGAACAAAATCCAGGGTTCCATGGTGCCTCCTTCAGATACCTGATGCTCAATATGAAATATATGCACCAAGGACTCAGCAAACAGTGATTTCCAATTAGTCTCAAGCACCAGCGACATGTCGACAAGGAGTGCGATGTGTAGAAGGTTGTCTAGAAGTGTGCAGCCAAGATGAAAAAGCAAGATATAATGATATCAGAATAAGATCATACCAAAAAGACTCCATTTTAGTTAGACAATCTATCTCGACACAGTAATGAGTCGTCCGAAGTACGGTCGCGATTCATTATGCGTTCATTGAGGTGAAACATGGCCAACAAAAACTGACTACGGTGACGGGGCCCCTCACTTTAGGAAGTGCACTACGGTGACGGGGCAACAGCAAGCGATAAAGATGCCCAATGGATACCCCATTCCGGAAGCGCTTCATGGCGTTGAAGTACTGCGTCGGCTTCACGAGCTGGGGGTCTACGGTTAGAATAGACCTATTGCTATATTACCCAAGCACTAAGGAGAATGTAGGGATTGGTGTTCCACGCGCCGCACGTGCTGGCCCCAGCAGTTGTGACTTTTCTAAAACAAACACCTAAAACAAATGGGATCTAGCACGCGCGTGCGTCACCACTTTCTTTTGGTTATTTACTTCGAATCTTTTATACGGGGAAGGCGTGCGCGTGTGGCACGTGGAACACCAATCCCTGCATTCTCCTTGATGCTTGGGTAATATAGCAAATGATCTACTGCGTTCTGGACGATACTTTTTTTCACTTTTCATTTTTTTTTATTTAGGTCACAGACGCTATATTTACGTGTAGGTACAAGGACAGGGACAAGGACAGGAACGGGAACGGGAACAAAACGGGAACGGGAACGGGAACATGAACATGAACAGGACCGCGAAGCATGGGTTATTGTGCTTGTAAATTACAAGTTATTAATTCTCACTGTTCCGACCACATACAACAAAGGACGGGCCCCCTCACTCTTGCCGGCCGCACTACAGTGAGGGGCCTCCTCACTTTTGCCGGCTGCGCTAAAATGACGGGCACCTCTTACCATAGTAAAAGGCAAAATAAAAAACGCGTTTTTTTTCACACCATTTCTTTTGCACCGTTGAAAGCAGGGCAGTTGGGCGGCGTCACAGAAATCTGACTCACCCGCTAGCGTTTCTCAACTTCGTTCGGCGCCAGTCGGCACCACAGATCAGTGGTCGGCACTCATGGTCTACCCGGGAGGAAAAAAAGTACGAGCTCAGAGCCGACCGTCGATCGCGACTTTCCTAAAAGAAGCTCCGGTGACACTTCGGCGACTCCTCCCCTAGCAAAAATAACGGTTTGAAATTAGTCCGGAAAGTGAAATCCAAACTAAAATCCTACCGGAGTCACACGGGAAAGGCGGCTTCCGGTTCGCACAAACCGTGAATTTTCAAATCCGGTTCAAAGTCAAATTGGAGGAATTCCGGAGAGGCAAATTCCGGTTCGCTCAAACCGTGATTTTCCTAATCCGGTTCAAAGTGAAATTGGAGGAAATCCGGAGAGACAGATTCCGGTTCGCACAAACCGTGATTTTTCTAATCCGCTTCAAAGTCAAATTGGTGGAATTCCAGACAGACAAATTCCGGTTCACACAAACTGTGATTTTTGGAATCCGGTTAAAAATACAATTGAAGGAATTCTAGACACAGAATATGCGGTTCGAACAAACCATTCCTTGCCGAATTCGGTTAAAAGGCAAATTGGACAAAGTCTAGACTGAAAATATCCGCTTTGCTCAAACCATACTTTGCTATATCTTGTTCAAAAGAAAATCGGATCAGTCGCGTGATGCCGAAGTCTTTCCTGCGTATGATTGAAACATCAAGTTGCAAACAATCCATCCCGATACCGTACGGGCTGCGTCGATCAGAGCTCAGACCGCAGAAGACAGCGAGCTGATACACGGCGCCAAAAAGGTGACATCAAGGCGATTTTTGCGCAAGTCATTGCCATCTAATTCCATTTAGCTTTATCTATGCATTCTGCAATACTTGTTCATTAGTATGCTTAAACTACGTTTTGGTATTTCTTAATTATTTTTTAAAAAATTGCTTGATAACTGTCAAATAACCTTTTTAACATAATTTTATCCACATAACAACAATCAAAAACAAGAACTAATTTGATACCACAGCTAGACGTACACACAATCGGAAAGTGTCATTTCATTATCTTTGAGAGCTTTCCTGCGGTCTTCTTGTTTATGCCTGCATGTTCAACATTCTATTATGGTGCACATGCAGGCAATTTCAAGGGGTTTCATTAATATAGGTACGCAAAGCAGGGACTCGAACCGTAACCGTAACCGAAACTGAAAACCATTTAAAAACGAAAATTTTCAGTAACCATAATCGAAACAAAATTGTTAATTGAAATTAAAAAAAAGAAAACAAACGTAACCGTAACCGTAACCGTAAAGTATTTACCGGCAACCGGTTTTAACCAATATGAGCCGAAAAACAACAAGAAAGTTTTTCTCAGGTATGACCTGGAGGAGGGATCATGAAATATCGTGGCAATTTGACAGAGTTACTTCAGCGAGTGGTGCATCTGTTAATACATTTCCGTTCAATCTAACTTTAGGATTAAAAATACTTAGTTGGAATCAGTGGTCGTGCTTATAATAAAAAAGTCTATTTCTAAATCTGTCCACACTCCTACATTGCTACATATATTAGTATGTGTCGCTTTCAGTGTAATAACTAATAAGTTAGAATTGTCATATGCCCCATCCAATTCGGTTCTATCAAAACCACCGATGTCCCTGACATGCAGTAGCCAGTATGAAGAAACGAGGTAAATTGACCGTCGTTCAGAGCTGGCGGAAAAGAAAACCTGGTATTCCTTTAGTCTGAAACGTATCGCTAGTGACCATTTTGAGACAACAAAAAAAATAAAAAAAAAAATGTGAGAGGTTTGACATTGGCGTTAAGTGTATGTTTCATATTAACGTGATTCAGAATTTATCTGAACAAAAAACGATCACAAAAATTAGAATTATTTTGTGAAGTGAAAGCTAATATATCCTTTGATGGCCGGTATTTACATGGAAGTTCAGTGACTGGCCGGCATCGGCGCTTTGCTGTTCAAACTGGCGAGCCCCGTCATGGAAGATCCGTTTACTGACCGGCATCGTTTTATTTTCTTGCCTTTTTCACTATGCATTCAAGCTATTGAGATTCTGACGAACTGCGGCAATTCATGAATAGCTAGTGGAAATGTTTGTGTTGATCAATCCTGCCTAATTGACGGCCGACGCTAGGATATTTTATCCCCGCATGGCAAGTCTGACGTGTTTTATCGCGAAAACGTAAGAAAAAACAACGCGGTGAAGAAAATTTGCTGCCCAGGATTTCAGAATATGACCGCCTACGCCACGAAAAATAAATTTCACAGTGCCGAGCTTTACTTTTTTCAGGAAGCTAGTTTAATTTGATGTACTATACTTAAGGTCCGGTGGTATACACACGTCTTTGGCTCTGATAAAAATAAATAAATAAAAAGAGTATAAAAGAGCAAAAAAAAAAAAAAAAAACCTGGCATTATTGAGCACGCGCTTTCAGTTACAAAAACAATAATAAACAGATTACTTTCCAGAGACTAGAAAAGTAACAGGTGTGTTGACGCTACGAAATTGAGTGTGAAAATATACTATTTCAGGCAGGAATCAGCCGTTTTCTGTCATAGTTACGCTTATCTAACATAAATATTTCAGATATTCCCATAGCCAAACGATATCTGTCTCTTTTATATCTTATGATATTTGACATACCGTACCAGAGGAACGCGAATATAAAAACTTTTTTTAACGCAAAAAAGCGAGAAACACCACTGTGTTGTGGATGTTCACGGTGCCGGGTTTGTGAATGTGACCATTTGACGCTACGAAATATAATTGTTACAACGCCGAACGATACCATTTCTGAAAGCTAGTTTAATTATCCGTGCTGTACTTGAATCTCAGGAATGAAAACGTGTCTAGGCCTAACAAAAAGTAAAAGTGCGGAGCGCAACCTGTATAAATAAAACCTGGCGGCATGCGGGGGATACACTGATCTACCAGAACAAATTAAATACTACTTTCAGGAAGTCAGAATATTAAGAGATGTGCTTAATACGTAGCGCGCTATGAGCTCAGCTAAATTACTGCCTTAAAATGACGGTATTTTTGATTCGACAGCGGGTGAAGATGGCCGCTTTCAGAAAAACTTCGGCTGCATTACTGTGGCAGTTTTACCACTTACATTTTCTCATTTTGCTTGCAATATGCTCATTATTATTACATTGCTTTCTTCTTTGAAAGGACTTGTACTGTTTGCCTACGGTTAGAATTATCCCGGCAAAACAAGAGGGCCACGGTTTGTGTATTGCAACGGTTCAAACTTTGGCTCGCTCTTTTTATTTTTCACCTTCTACGTGATTATTACCCTAAAGAACGGTGCCAACGACTGCAAAAACATAGAAAATATTTAAAATCATAAAAACTTATACGAAAACGTGGGAAAAATATCTAAAATATTAAAAACTAATACAAAAAGGTGAGAAAAAATATTTAAAAGAATGAAAACTAATACAAGAAGGCGAGAAAAAAATATTTAAAATAAAAAGAACTACTACAAAAAGGCTAGAAAAAAAATAATTAAAATATAAAGAAAAATTAATACAAAAGGTAAAAAAAATTTAAATTAATAAAAACTAATACAAAAAACGTGACTTAAAAAGAGTGCCCAACGAGATTCGAACCAAAGAACGCACGCTCAGCAAGATAGAGCGTTAACAAACTACGCTACGGGCGCCGGATTGACCTGGGGTGTTTTCTAGAAGTATACATGTTCGCTAAATTCGTTTCGAAACACTGTATACTTAGTTTCGTATTTATATTTTGCTAAGTGTTCAGCACTTATTCATAATATTATGGCAATATTGACGTGCGCAATAATTTATTATTACTTTGTCTTTTATAATTTTATTTTGTTTTATAACGGGGTTTGCTTATCCTTTTATTTGAAACGTTTTGAAGATACGAAAACAACCTCATCGAATCAACAGCCTATTTAATGTTTCGCACGGTTTGCCGGGCGTGACGGCCGTGTGCGTTTGAACAGTTTGAATGCCTGCATTCACGACCGGCTAACGGTTAAATTTCCCGATTTGTCGTGATGCGTGGAGTAGGCCTTAGTTTCAAACGTGTCCGAAAAAGACCGAAGCGACTGTGAGATGTGGAACTACGTCAAATCAGCTCAACAGCCAAGATCATGGCACAAGATCCGAAGTAAGTTTGTTTCTTTGTTCGTTGGAGCTAGCTTATTTCCTGCGTTCAGAAGTCTTGTTATATTCTGCAGATTGCTTGCTTTTAGCAGTATTATTAATTGTGCGTGAATGGTGTCACGCGAGGCTGTTTTTCTTCTTTTTTCCCCGATGCAGAGACTGTACTCACTCAAGGTCCATCAGTAGCGGCGGAACTCTTTGGGAGACGGGGGGTGCGGGGGTCAAAGCGGATGGGGGAGGATTGCCTCCCCAAACGCCTCCCTCTGCCGTATTGTTTACTGGTAAAGTAGAATATCTGGAAGCGCGCGGTGCGGTGCCCCTCCATCGCCGACGCCATTGCGTGCGGAGAGCTGGACCCGACAAAAAGCGGCGATTGATTGATCGAGCAAGTCCGTAGCTTCCACCGCCCAGTCGTCTCCAAACGGCTTCATTTTCGCGATTCGTAATTAGAAAAGGATTGGTAAAAATTTGTGCCGCAATGAATTCACCCCATGGTTATTAATGCATAGCATACCACTTTCGATCGCAAAAATTTGTGCCCGCGAAATAAGTTTTGACGCCGGCACTTATACTTCGCGAAATGACGAGCTCTAAATATCATTTGCTGTACACGTGTTTTGTATGATCCAACGCACGTGCAACGAATTTCACACCTCCAGAAACACTCAGGCCGCTTTAAATGTTGAAGCATTTACTCTTTTCATACGGCTGTTTTTTTTTAGAGGTTATCAAGTAATAATTACAAGCTTCTAGGGAAAGTTACAAGCGTGTCCTGAATTAAGCTAGTGTCCCGCCAGTTTTTGGTATCCATATTTTGTTGAGTGCAAGTATACGGTGTTAGACATACCTCACCCTATCCCTGATTTTTCGTTTGGTACTGACTTTAGCGAATGGTGTAAGTTGTAATTGTTTTTAGTTGTTGCATGATTGTAGTAAGGTGGTGAGCTGGTACTAATTGAACGTCTTGAAAAATAGTTCGCACAAAATCAAGGAGACAGAGAGATTAACACTTAGACCTCATGCAAGCGCAAACTGAACTCGTATAAATCAGAGAAGGGAGAAATAAAAATGTGGTAGGGCTCGAGCACAGGCCCAAGTGGAACGCGCTGATATACCTGTTAGCAGGAGCCGATTAAAAGAAAAGAAAAAAAAAATTGATGTTAGTGAAGGTAACAAATGAATGGCTACCCATAGCGAAGAGTCGTTCAAAATCAGTACACTCGAAGTGTACTGAAGTATACTAAAAGTATACTTTCAGTGCGGTCAATGTACTGATCGTATACTTTAACTGTACTTAAAGTATACTTCCAGTAAAAATGGCGGTGGACTGAAAGTATACTAGTCCGTACAAAACTAGTACATGTAGTAGAATCGTAGTGCCCGCGGTAAAAAGTGGTTCAAAATCAGTATACCGAAAGTGCACTTGAGTATACTAAAGGTCTACTCTCAGTGCTTGCAGTCGGTGTACTCAACTTATAATATCGGGTATATTTATATGTATATATATACTGCGATTTTTAACATCAACACACTAAAAACACGATGGATAGGCCGATGCCGTTTTCACAGAATATTTGTGGGGCTCGGTGGACATTAGATGAGTAAATAAGCGACACAGTACGTTGTCTAATTAGCTTTTTTTAATTGACAGTGTAATTGACCATGTTGAATTTTCAATTTTAAAGGGGCTATGAATAAACTCTAGCCCAACTGAAGGAATTTGCGAAAAGCTGACGAGTTTTGGGTTATTCATAGCTAAAACTCTGCCTTTCGTCGCCTGATTAAAAACAGCGCACTGGACAGAGCGCAGGATGCTATTCTTACGTATTCTCTTCAGTCGAACCGTTGGAAGTATGATGCTGGAGCATCCACCAAAGGCCCGCTGTCAAAGAGTCAAAGAGAAACGTGTCGTCCTGTTTTCGTCCTCTATGTTATTCTCCACAAACACCGAAAGAGTGCAACTTCGTTCATGCTGAATGCGACAGCACTTTATGAGGGTTGTAACTTCACTAGAAAATTAAATAATGCATAGAACTCCAGTATGAGAAGTTCTCGCGAGCAGAAACAAACATGCCATCACCGATATGCCATGTCAAAACCGCTAAGTCACTCTCCACTTTGCCCGCCCCTGCCGCGCGTGGTTCTTGAATCGAGGGAAAAAGTGCGAAATTTGATAAATATCTTAAAGCTCCTTGCTGTTTCGTGAATAGTTTTGGTTGTGTTAGGCTCTAATAACGACTGCCTCTAAAACAGCTATAATAAAAAAAAGTAAATTTACGGATTTTAATTACTTCAAAAAAATGTTGCCACGGTTATTCGCCCATGTAATATCCGCCGAGTCGCACGACACACATGAAGAGTGCATCAACATGACATGAGCCCCCAATTTTCCTGAAACCAGTTGAGTAAAATATAGCTGACATAATGTGACAAAGGGATGCCTCATTTCTCATTTCACTGCAGACCACGTGGTCCAAAAGTTCCCCGGGGAAACGACCGGCACTGTCGGAGCATACTTACGTCGCAAATGCAAAATGGACTTACGCCTAAAAAAAAGCACAAATAGAAAAATTAGCTACATTGTACGCCACGGAAAGTAGCGTTATCTAACTTGTCGATAATTATTTTAGCTAGTCATTTCTACTATATTTATCAACTGAACAGTCTACTTTTATTGCAAAGATAGCTTTTATTTTCCCTGAGCTGTATTTGTTACCTTTATTGAAGAATAAAAGTTTACTGTTAAAAACATGTTAGCACTATTCGGAAGCTAGGCGATTGAGGGCAATCGCACCAAGTGGTTAATGCTGCTGATGAAAAAGCATGCACATGACTGTTTTCAAAGTGCACCGCCACTTGCGTGCTGCCTCATAGGCTAGTAGACAAATTATGTTTGCAGGATAATCCGGTGTTTTTGTAATGCAGGTCTCAGCGCAACTATACGCTGTTTCAGATATCTGCTTCCACAGCAATCAAAAGGACAGGAGGCAAAAGAAACCGCGGCTAATAATGGGGACATAAGATGCTCCACCTTGCATAGTCGCATGCAGCGCAAATCAACTTCTGAACCGCGTAAGCGAAGTGGTGTTATGAATGGAAGCTCGCTCTGAAATTGGCTGGAGAAATCGGCGCCTTTATGTAACAGCCCCAAGCTTTCACCGAAAGTGTTTCATGGTGTAGATGTACCTTGCAAAACTCTAAGGGATCTCAATTCACCTGAAAAGAGATTGACAATTGCAACAACGAACAACACCGTCGATCGAGATTTCCACACTGTAAAATATCGACGTAAATTTAACGTGTCTTTCCCTCGTCAAGAAAGACGGGCGGGCTTATTGTTTCAAAACGCGAGGTTGCCTTCATTATTTGTGTGCCGCGAGAGCCGATCCTTCCAGAAAAGCCAAAATTCCAGCGGTGCAAGCATGCGCTGATGAATCAAAATAGCCTTGGCGACATGGGAGACATTGCTTGAGATAGTTTCGGTTTTAAACTGGAAAAGAAAACCGAAAGTTTAGATAAAACTTAAGATAGACTAAACATTCTGTTAATGTTTTATGAATATAATAAAATTGACATTATTATTATTAATACATTGATTTGCTTAGTTTTGTCTTCAAAAAAAAAAAGTACAAAGTACGCAAAAAGAAGAGACTTTTGAAAACTGCGTTATACCATCGCTATTGCAATCAGCTTCCGTTCGGCCGCCGGTGGAGTTCCGGAGGGTTCGAGCATCGCTTCCCTTTTACGCATTAGCCGTTTTAGCGGATATGTTAGATAGCTTACTTACAAACACCGTGTTCAATATTAGCAAGCGATTACTGAGAGCTGTGAGACGCAGCGTCGCAAGTGGCGGACAGTCATGACCGACTGGTGCAAGCGAAGGTGAGGAAGTTCCTTTTGTTTCTGCGAAGTGCGCCGCTGTTTCAAACTTTGTCTTGTACCGTGTGCTTGCTAAGCTATGCTTGACGCTCACTATGCTCTACCCGGTTTTATTTTGTTATTTGAAAAGAGCGTATCTTCAAAATTTATGGCTCTCTCCGCAGAGTGAGAAAGATTCGCGGGCGGCGGATCCGAGGGCCAGCTGAGGGCCTGTCCTGGGCGCCGTCCCTACGACGGTCGCCCGGCGACGCTTTTGCGGAGCGTTCAAATGCAGTTTGACGGCAGTTCAAGCAATCACAGGTCATGCTAGTTCTGACGTGTGGTCCCAACAGTCTCTCGCCAACGATTTGTTTCATAAAGCGGGAGCGAGAAAAACGTTACAAGAGCGAGCAGCACGATTTCTTGCCCGTGCTGATGCCTGTGCCGTAGAGACGGACGATCTCTTTGTTTATGCTGAAGCCGCACGCTTTCCAGTTTGCGATTGTGTGTTGTGAACGAAGTGAGTTTGGATGTCACGTTTTTTAGTGGCGGCGAAAGCCGCTACAAAAGACAGAGCAGTTAGAAAAAGCAAAAGCATGAAAAAAAGTTAAAGCCGTTTACAACTCCCTCTAACGCCGAATTAGAGCGCAGCTCTTGAGGAGGAGGAGCGAAGGGTACTGGGGGGGTCAAGTGACCTTGGGTGGAAGTCACGTGACGATGCCGATGCCGATGACGTCATCAGTAACGATGACGATGCGGATACCGATGACGATGCGGATGCCGGTGACATCATCAGTGATGATGACGATGACGATGCGGATGCCGGTGACGTCATCAGTGATGTGACGATGACGATGCGGATGCCGGTGACGTCATCAGTGATGATGACGATGACGATGCGGATGCCGGTGACGTCATCAGTGACGTCACTGATGACGTCATCAGTGATGATGACAATGACGATGCGGATGCCGGTGACGTCATCAGTGACGTCACTGATGACGTCATCAGTGATGATGACGATGACGATGCGGATGCCGGTGACATCACCAGTGATGATGACGATGACGATGCGGATGCCGGTGACGTCATCAGTGATGATGACGATGCGGATGCCGGTGACGTCATCAGTGACGTCACTAATGACGTCATCAGTGATGATGACGCTGACGATGCGGATGCCGGTGACGTCATCAGTGACGTCACTGATGATGTCATAGGGGGTCACGTGACCCCGGGGGTCACGTGACTTGTGGAGCCACGTGACTTTGGGTGTCACGTGACCTTGGGCGTCACGTGACCTTGGGGTGGCCTTGGGAAGTCACGTGACATTGGGGTCACGTGACCTTTGGGGAGGGGTCACGTGACCTTGGGGGTCAAGTGACCTTGGGATGACCTTGGTTACGCCGACGGCGACGGCGACGCCGCTCAAGCCGGGAACGGGCGCCTAAGAGCTGCGCTCTAAAATGTTAAAGGGACCTGAATATTCGATGGAGTTGAAAGACTGCCAACGTACCAACTCGCCCAGTTATTCTTTGTCCAAGAATAATAGCCAATACTAATAAATTAAATAACTTGCAACTTTTAATTGGTTAGAAATATATAATTATGCAGTACAGCCCTACCCTGCTCTAGTGCTTTTATGTTATGCGATAATGTGTAAATATATAGGATAGTTCATAGCAACCATTTATGTCAGACCCATTATATTGAATCTTTTCTCTAAAAGCTCGAAGTTATATAAAAAAAGTGCTTATCATAAATTAAGCCGCACCACTGAATGTGTAATAGCATATGACTTGTATGTGTGTTCACAGCAAAAGAAAAAGAGGCATTAAAAAATGCCAATCATTTTGTTTGCTCTGTGTTAGAGCTTCTTTAAGGTATCAGGCTTTCAGAAACGATATTGTCCGATTTTCCTCGCCCTTTTGTAAGGATGAAGTTGTTACTATCTTGCCTTCCTCACATAGTGGTCCTTTGAGCGAATTGTGTGATGTTATATCATAGAGTGGCATAGGGTAATTTTATCTTCTCTTTTTACGCAGGATGTAATGGCATACCATCATCACAAAGGAGAGTGTACAGTGAGGCAGGCTGGGAAACTTGAATAAAGTGATAAGTAGGATTTCAATTTCTGTCTTATCAATTACGCGAAGAACACCTGATCATAATGTTTGTATGCTACACATACATACTTTCAGTTGAAAAATGCAATGCATTTCTTCTTTATGGCTTTTCTCACACAGTTTCAGATGAAGGCGGTACGTCATTCTCACGAGGAATAGAGCTGCCAAAGATTTCCGCGTTAATTTCCTGACTCATTTTTACGAGTCCATCTTCCGTTGGTGGCGCCTCTGCATTATCATCATCAATTGAGTTGTCAACGGCGTTTCTTAACATTTCACGAGAATGGAGCTATATGACATGAAATTTCACAGGTTGGAATACAGCCGTTCAAAGAAACACCTTTGAAAAGTCAGCTTTTTGAATGCAGGCGCCGATTTTTCTAACTTGCACCATACTTAAAAAAACACCGGAGGGCTCTGCTGGAGTGAAATCAACTGTCGTTAGCAAGTGTCTTGAGAAAGTGCACAGATTTTTTAATGCGCCTGGTTATGTAAATAACTAAGCTTAAAGAGCTAACCTTTCAAATATTCTTTTAAGGGCCAAGATATCAATTGTAAAGTAGCAGGGCGCATTGAGAAACTCCCAATTAAAGTGTTTGAAACATAATACGTTTTCGTGCTTTTTTCCGGCCTTCAAAGAACGCACATTCGCGGCGCGCTCGCACGCCGTAATTGGGGAAGCGAGTTGTCACGCGGTATTTTTTTGTATTTCGCGGCCGTTCTTTTGAAGGCTAGGGAAAAGAAGCATGCAAAGTGCACCTTGTTGAAAATGGTTTAATTGGGTGTTTCTTAGTTAGCCTTGTTACTCTTAATTAAATAAATAGGCGCACTAAAGCAATTTCGTGCACTTTCGCAAGAGACTTTCTAACAGCGTACAGTTGGTTTCACTCCCGCAGAACGCTCCTTTTTTTTTTTTTTAAAGTTTGGTGCAAGTTATCTGGGACACTCCGCATATATGTACTGGTAGTGTACATTTAGTACACTAAAAGCATACATGTATTGTATTCTAAAAGTACACTCGAGCTGCACTTATGGTATACTACATATGTACTTAGGGTGTACTGAAGGTATACTATTTTGTTTCATAAAAGTGTGAAACTAGTACGATTTCAGTACATACCCCAAGTTCACTATTAGTATACTTTCAGTATACTGATTTTGAGCGACTTTTCGCTAAGGGTAGTACATAAAGAGAGCTCAATTTTTCTCTAAAATCTACGATGGATAGTCACCTACCTATGCACTGTTTACATCCTTAGGAAAAACGTGAATAATTAGCAGATACTATAAAAACATAGAAGAGAATTATTTTAGGCTTCTATTATCCGTAGTATGGGCGACTAATTTGTCCGCACATCCGTCTGTTACCTGAGCTGCTCAGAAAATTGTTTTTACAGTATTATGCATATGGTTGAATTAGCACGGCCCACTTGAACCTGTTTGAACTTTTGCTAAATCTCCTAACGCATTCATTTTTTTCTTTAATGTATGTGTGTTGGGAGTCTGCACTCGTATGTAGTGTATGTATTCCTCTCCTTTATTCCTTGTTTTTTGTGTGCTATATTTTAAGATGTTCAATCAGAATGAACTCATCACTTTACTACATGCAAAAGCTGCTGCTAATTCTAGGGTGTCTGTACACAATCTACCTGACATCTTTGCCTCACGCCCCGGTTTCTGGAGCTCACATTCTCCGAGTACAGCCTTTCTGATTTCTCTCATGCTCTTACTTATTTTCTTTTGTGTTCAATAGATAGAGTTGCGAATGTGCACCAGTCTGCGTCCTACGTGTTCCTGTCCTTTTGTCCTTGTATTTTTGCGCACCTTTTTCAAGTTGGTCCATGATATTTTTAGCATATATTCTAAACTGTGTTTTCATCTTTATACTTACTGCAGCCTTTCTCAATTAGACGTTTGCATTCACTTGCGCCATCCTGATGTGAGTGACCTGAGACGACACAAAATAACAGTCTTCCCTGCTGAAGTCCTGGCTTGATGGAAGACTGCCAATGCTGTTCATGGTAAGGTGCTCTATATATTGAGTAATAAAATAGCAACTTATTTCTGCTAGGATTGATTTTAACACAGACTGTATTTATGGGCTGGCCTTTAGCAATTCTGTTGCCACTCACGTGGAATGAAAGCCTTTAGGAAAATTGCGCATTTCATTCGTAAGCGGAATGCTGAGTTTACAACAGAAGTGCGTTGCATTGCCTTGGATTGGGGATCAGTGGCCGACTGGGCTAGCGCACATCAGCTCGGAGCACGTGGAACAAAAGCTTGCGCTGCTGAACCCAGGGATCCTGGGTTCAATCCCCACCCCTGCCCATCTCGATCTAGATAAGCATCGTACCGGCATGCGGTCGTGTATCACTACTGTGTGGTGCAGGTTGAAGATTCCAGGCTAGCGGTCATACTGCACTGGCAAAATTGCTCATCTACAGCGAGCGACTTGTCGCAACTTTCAGATGGCTCACCAACTACACGCTGTATAAATGTCCGCAGAACCCCAAAAGAAGTGCATCACTACTTGCATCCAGTATTGCTGTGTGTTGTATCTGTATTTTGTATTTGTTTATTTAGTGTTCCCAATAATGGCTGAGCCTTCCCATTGGTGCGCTTGTTAGTAGCAACACACAGACGCGAACAAACGGCGAGAGTGGTGAAGAGCACCACTTTTGCCGCTCGCTACCGCGCCAATGGTTTTCGGAGAAGTTTGCAGTGTTAGTCTTTGTGGTATTTGGTCATATATCGCATATGGACACAACCAGGGCACTGTACCTACAACTCGACACTTGCAAGACTTGCGTGAATACACCCTGTAGGTGCTCGCACTTTCAGAGTCATTTTAATGTTGCGGAAATGATAGGACGGATGCTTGGGCGAGTTGATGAACCATATTCTACGGTGAGAGCGCAGAGAAACTTTCGCACACCAGGTACTCAGGAAGACAAGCACACGCGCTGAACTTACAACTCTCGTGTATTCGACTACTTCGTTCTCCTCTTCAACGTGTAGATTGACTTTTCAGATTGTGATTAGGAGAATAGCACAAAATATAAGGAAAAAAAAACAAAGAACAAAAAAAAAAAAGAAACGGAGAAAAAACGAAAATAGGAAGCCCTTACAAGTCATTCCTCTCCCTCACTGCTATCCTTAAGATAGAAAATGGAGCTTTTTGGTCGACAACACAATAGAAAGACTACTTACACACTCGTTCTTCAGATGCTCTATTCTTTGTGCTTCCATTATTTCTCTTGGCAATGGGTCTCGACTCTTAACTATTACGGAACAATTTTCAAAATGTGCTACACAACCGCATTTTGGAGAGGTGGTTCCGAAATGTCCAGCGGCGACTCGGTGGGTGTTATAAAAATGCTCCTTTAAACAATAATTCAAACACCTGCCAGTCTGGTCTACATAACTAGGGTGGTAAGAAGTATGTACCCCAGACTGGCAGGTGTTTGAATGATCGTTTAAGGGAGCATTCTTATAAGAACCACCGAGTCGTCGCTGTACATTTGGGAATGTGCTGTCAAGATTGTGGTTGCGTAGCACATATTGAAAATGGTATTATAATAGATAGATTTGAATTAATAGATAAATAATAGATAGATAGAAATAATGAAAGCGCAAAGAATAGAGCATCTGAAGGACAAGTATGTAAGTAGTCCTAGCTTCTATAGCGCTGTAGACCAAAGAGCTTCAATTTCTATCTAAACAATAGGGGTGAAGAAGAAGGATGATTTGAAAGGGTTTTCGTTTTTCGTTTTTCTCTTTTGTCTTGTATTTCGCTTTTTTTCCTTGTATTTAGTGCTATTTCTTCTGCTTATAACGTTCTGGAAAGTGAATCCAGACGTTGAAGAGGAGAATGAAGTAGTCGAATACACAAGAGCTATAAGTTTAGCGCGTGTGCTTGTCTTTCTAAGTATATGGTGTGTGATTGTTTCCCTGCACTGTCACCGTAGAATATCCAAAAATGAATAATGACATTATCATGTTCGTCATGCCAAAGGCTGTCACATTTATTCCGAACTCTTATCTCCACGAGATCACAATACCATCGTTTCCGTTGTAGTGGCACTGCAGACTCTATACTTGTTTTGCTTCAGTCATTGTTAGGGGGACGCTCTAATCCGATTCTACTCATCTATGGTGTACTAGATAGCACCATATTTGCAGAGCTAGTCTTCGGTTTTTGTAGTTCCATCGAAATATATTTCAGCCTTTAAGTTATTTGTTATTTGGTATGTAAATTTACAAGCTTAACTAGATTGAAGGCAACAAATATTTCGCCAGCACTCATGGTACACGTTTGAAGTATATTTCGATAACATAATTGACCCAAACTCTGATTTTTATTTGTCAGTGCCTCTAGCAAAATGTACATGCTAGGATTGCTTTTGCTTTTTTGTTCCGCAAAATCTACAGCACATTTTTCACCTTTCTACTCGGTGCAGCCCTCGCCGAACAGAAGCTAGCATCGACTAGGCCGTGGTTCAGATCCATGGCGGTCTGCAAAGGTTGTTGATCGGTAAGCTGCCTTATATATACAGCTGTGTAAGAGCAGCTTTTCTTTTGTGACAATTTGAAATGCATTTTTATGTTTTAGAAAGTGAAATTTGCATAGGCATACTTGCAACGTAAAACCTTATCAAGCCTGTTCTTAACTTTTGTCCTCTGGAGATTTCGGTACAGCAGTTTATGCTGCACACACACTAGCTACTTCGGCCAGGTAGAGACTTGATCCATATAAAGGTAAACAGGTGAGTATCAACTGCTCAGTTCCGTCCGTGGTGACGTTCTCTCCTTATCAGACGACTTACCACACTTGGTTCGCAAGGCATTTGAAAAGGAGAGCAAGTCAGCTGCTGCATGATGCTCCCAGTACTGAGCAGTCGACGATTGCTTGTTCACCTTCGTATAGATCACGAGTGTACTTCAAGCTCAGCAAGTGTGACACTTATCTGATTCAGCCTAGCAGTGGTGTGCTGAGCAGAATGTGTAGAGCTTGTTGACTTGTGTACAGACAGTGGCTGTGCGGTATAAAACAAACCCAATTGGGAACTTTAATGCAATCTTGTGTAGTCCCATTGATGTTATGGTTATGATTACACAACGTTTTATAGTGCAAAAAAAAAAAAAAACGCGATGTTTTTTTCTAGACTGCGTTTGCGACCTCCAAGATTGTGTTTGTACGTTCTGTGCGGTGAAATGCCCTGTATAAGCAAAATTAGAAAATCCTCGAGCTATGTGCTGCAAGGAGTGAAAACAGCAGTCTGGCCGCATTCTCCCCTTTTCTGTATACTGTGCAAATGCAGACGGACGCGCACTTTGGATGCTATTCACTTGAAGGCCCCACATAAAGCACACTGCTTAATAAGCATCAATTCTTGTGAAGTGTCTGCGGATTTGGCGGTTCAGCAAAATGCGGGCCAAATCGTTTGTGTCAAATCATTACATCGCCCCCCAAAAAAAGTCTTGTGTTGCCTTAGGCCAGGGGCCTATTTGGAAAAATTATTGCAAAACAATGTAGCTAATAATGTGTATGTGTGCTGATTATGTTTTTTTCCTTCCAATTACAGCATACACGGAGGGTATCTCCAAGGAGAAGGGGTGGGATTATGTAGAGAAGCTAGTGCTTCTCTCTCTGGGTACAGAGCTGTCCGAAGTAAGGGCGGAATGGAAAGAGCACCACTAAGTTCCGCCTGGTTCTGAACAGCCACAAAATGAACACAGAATTCAGAAGAATAGTAATATGAAGAACCTAGGCAGGTAAAGTACACGTAGGAGAGCGCGTTGAAAACTACAGAATACACAGAAAGAATAAAACACTTGAAGGACGAACACAGACGCACACAGTTCTTTCAATGAGCAACGAACATTTATGAAATGCCCATGACACTACGACCGTGAACTTCAAAGAATTGAAATAAAGAGAGAGCAAAAATTTCAAAGAAATAAAAAGAGCAAAAATTAAACGAAAATGCTCAAATTTAAAATAAAATAAATTAAAATAAATTGATCTCCTTACCGTATACCTTCAGTCCACGCTTTTTGAATACAACAGAAAGATTTTTAGACAGAAGAGAGAATTCTGTATAGGTTCATGCCTAGCCCCAGTGCTTACCGAAGTCTTTCTTATGTGCATAGACCGAGCCGTGAGGACCCAACTTGACGTTATAGCACCAAAAATCTGTGTGTACCGATATGTAGATGACTATCTAGTTGTTCATCCGTCCTCCATCTCTTCACCGGCCATTTGTGAAGCCTTCAACTCTTCCTCGTCGGGTCTCAAATTCACAAGTGAAGAACCAACAGATGAAGGTCTACAGTACCTGGATTTAAAACTTCATCTTCATCCTCAAGGCCTATGCTGGAGCTTCCAGCAACGATCCAAACAACCCGTTCTTCCTTTTTGTAGTAACCATTCCAAGTCGGTAAAGCTTGGAATCATTCGAACCTTATTTGCCTCTTCTCGCTCTAAATCCTGTTCACACCTCTCATCAGAAAGTCTCCTGCGACAGCATGATCGCCTGCTCCAAGCAGGTTATCCAGCCGACCTCCTCCGTACAACCCTTCAGCGTCTCATCACGGGCCCCATCCGTCCTCCAATGAAACAAAATTATCATTCTCGACCAGTATGCATACCATACGTGCACAACACCGCCCACCGACTGAAGACTCTCGCTGCTCGGTTTGACACGAAGGTGGTCTTCACTTGCAGAATGAGGCTAAAGCAAATGTGCCAGAGGGTGAACAACGAGAGTCGACCACCCGAATGCGCCATCAAGCACTCCTACAAGTATGTCAAATGTAAAGAGAAGCCAATCCATTCAATTCCACTGAGCTGCGGAGGTCAATACATCGGCCAAACTGGACGATGCCTAAATGTACACATCGCGACACTGTTAGCGCGAACACGACGTCGGCGCATTTTCGCATTTTATTCCTAAATAGTATTAGCGAGCACGAAATGTTATCGCTGGCATTATAGAAGTTAATGAGCTCTTTCCATACCAATAATAACTTGGATGACATCCTTTGGTTTCAAAGAGAAACACTCGAAAAACCGGCGATCGCTTGTTCGCGCTAACAGTGTCGCGCTCTGTACGCCTCAGGGAGCACCATTTAGAAGTCACCAAGGCATCATCGGACTCATTTCACCCCATAGTCGTGCATGCCCGTACCTGTCACACATGCACCCAAACTTTGAAAACACTACTGTGCTTGAAACACACAGAGATAAGTGTGGGCGAGAAATCATTGAGGCGTTCAATATCAAATACGCCGTGAACAATGTTTCTGAGCCTTCTCTGGTGTTATCATCAAAAGAGTTGGAGTTCCTCGCGCCAGAGTTATCGAAAAGCCAGTTTTGATCAATTATTTACCTTTTTTTCCTTTCTTCTTCCTTTTCCTCGCTTTCAGGGGCTAATTTCCTTTCTTTTCTTCTTCCTTTTTCCCCATTCATTCAGGGGTCAATTTCCGTATTGTTCGTCCTTTTCTCCTTTATTCAGGGGTTAATTTCCATTAATGTCCTATCGTTTCAATTTGGTCTTTTAAAAATTTTCGAACAATTTATTTTTAATTTATTTTAATTTATTTTATTTTAAATTTGAGCATTTTCGTTTAATTTTTGCTCTTTTTAGCCACACGTTTTGCGTGCGCAATGACATTTGAATATGATCACAAATATTCCTGCTTTGCTCAAGGTCGCCTAGTTTACACACCATATTGGTGATGTTTAGCACAGGAGGAGTATTTTTTTTATCACTTAAACCTCATTGTTAATCGAACAAATGTGGCTTTCTGTGTAAGTCCTTGGTGTTTTTATTCTTTTTTATTTGTGTGTTAAGTCATGTTTTTCTCGTGATTTAGTCCGTTGTTTTTGTTACTCGTGTGTTCGTCATTTTTTTTTTATTATTTTATTAAGTTTTAGTTAAAGATATGATGCCCTTGTCATTTTCTAGTCCGGGAAACGGTGGTGACCTCATCGTGTTCAAGGAGCAGTAATGAATTTTTCATCTTGTATTGCTTCCGGCGAAAAATGGTGTCTTTGTGCGTGTGTGTGTGCGATGTGTTGATCACAAGGGATGATTTCGGGACCGAACGGAACAACAAGGCGAGCGAGGAGCGACTGGGGGACTTTGAACATTGCACGGTGCAAGGGAGGACTACAACGACGAGGCTAGCAAGCAAGCCCTTGTCGAACCTGATGTGTTCGACCGGAGAGTTGAATCAGGACTTGACCCTGTGTGTAAGAATCAACGACTTTGGAACTTTCGAATAGTTTACAGCTTAATTGTGCCTTCATTTTGTTTATTTTAATAGGTGTCTGTGTGATATTATGATTTTTCTCTTGAAGGGCGGAAGTGCTCGTTTGGAGTTTTGGCGCTTTTATGTATAAAACTTTTTTGCATACCACATTCTCTGTGCTCCCTCGACAACCAATCCCGTCAAAGGGCTGTGATTTTCCGACGTTGAGTGACGTTTCCTAACCAGCGATCGCCTGCATTCTATCTTTGTAGCATACGTATTTGTCTGAATTACAAATTTCGACCCAGGCCAATAAAGATTGGTCAGTGGCCTATTCTGTCGATGTATCTACGTAAACACAGGTTAGGCAGTGTGGGATAGCAATAAAATGTATATTTTGTGGATATTCATAGAAATGCATTATATGATCCCTTGTCTGGACCTGGAAGTATGGTACCTGCCCTATGGCAATGATTTTAATGCGATGCTAGAAGGAGCATCACATGAAAATTGCTTTACATGGGGTGGGTACCCTATAAACACAGGATCATATAAAGCAGTCTATACATGGTATATGAGGAACTGGGCAGATATGGCTATATCCATCCAGATGCGGTCTGATTAGGCATATGTGGTCATATCTGCCCAATTCCTTATATATCTATATCTGTATTTTTTTATTAAAAGTCTAGATATGACATTTTTGTAAGGGATGGCCTGTAGCATCAGCTGCAGTACATCGGAAGGTGAAACAGTAGGTATGTCGCTATTAAACTATTTCAATTATATTCCTTTGTTACCTTATCCGGTTAATAGACGGTTAGACCCACTCCGGTGAAGCTCTATGGATTGGCCAGATACGGTTCAGCTTCCGCTTCGACCAATTACGGTTGGGTTTCCGGACTGGGTATTTTCGGTTCATTTTACGGTTCCTAGATATCCGGTTTGCTTAAGGGCCCATATGACAGTTTCGAATTCCGGATTCTTTCCGGTTTATTTTTAAACCATTTTTTTTTTTGGTAGAGTCAGCTCTTCGAACGAGCCCGCGAATCCAATGCGTCAAACGGTCGCGGCGAAAGCACGCCGGAAGGAACAGGGCTGGAGGCTGAGTATCCGAGAGAGACGCGCCGCTGGTTTCTACGTCTATTTCGCGCATGAGAAAAGAAGATAGCAAAGCTAGGCGAGTGTGTCACTGACTGGACGTTACATTGGAGTACGCGCAGTCGAAATGACGGCTGCAACGGAGCACAACTAGAGGCTTTCAGCAGGGGACACGCGCGTTAAAATAAGCTGCGATTTCAAAACATTAGTCTCTTTTTTGGCCTTCGGTGTTTACTTTGATCTGTGTATACTAAAGCAAAGCACTGAATGCTGCAAGTAACAAAGTCGTGTATACGTACCTTTCGAAGCGATTGAAAGTGCGTTGTTTTGTTTGCAGATCACCAGCAAAGAGCGCGACGAACTGTCATCCGTCTGTCTCGCCGGGTCGCGCGCAGCAGTGCGCATGCTCGGCGGCTCGGCGGCTCGGTCACGCTCAAGTGAGCCGACTGCGCTCGGCGGCTCGGCTCGCTCCCTTCGAACTCTAGCCACTCTAGCTGGCGCGCGCGCGGGTTGACGATGGAAACTTTTCTTCTCAAAAAACGAGGCTGTATTGTAATGTATCGTTTGATGGTGCAAATGCGCGTATTTTTCACGTCGTTTTTTTACAGTGTGTGAAACGATGCGATGAAGATAAAGAGTGTTGGGTGAAGTGTGCTCGCATGTGGTCGTGGATTTTGTGTACGACGTAGGATTACCCAGTAAGGTGGGTCGATATTGAGAAATGTGCGCGTAAGATCTGTCAAAGCTATTCACCCTCGTTATTTGATCGTGCGAACCGACATTGTCACGTATCGCGTTATATTTGGGTTCCAACACCGGTAAATCATTTTTTGTTGCATTACAACGACTGCAATAAACATTTGGAAAACGATCACTCCAACAAGCACGTCGTTTTTGGGCTTTTCCCCGCAGGGGGCACCTGTGAAAGCAGGTGTTTGGAGAGTGGTGTCTCCACGGACCCCGAGCCCTGTAGAGGGCACCTGCACCTTATGTGCTAGGTGCTTGGGGAGTAGCGTCACCACGGACCCCAGCCACGTTGGCGACACCACAGACCCTGAGTAGAAAGCGGCTAAGACCCACCCACGTCTGGCTGTGCGTGGCGAGCCCGTGTCCGGGGAAAAGGGCAGCCTGGTGGTTGAGTTGAACCCGGGGTAGGTTTGGACCCTTCGTGGCCCCCCGGGTGAGGCAACACACCACTTTGGCCCCTGCTTCTCGTAGACGGGTGTCCTTGCTTGGCCCGACCAGGATGATGCAGTCAGTCGCAATTTCTTCTACTATCCCCTCTCTTCTTTCTCTTTCCTCTTCTCTCGCCTTTTTTTTCCATTTCAACTTCTTTGGCGGCAAGGGCTAACCTTGGGTGGCGACAGACCTCCTGTCTAGCACCACACAAGGTTATAGTGCCTGGGCCGCGCTGATAGTCTAATGTCGTCAGCCAAGCCATTCTTGCTATGGCGCATTACCAATCCCCGTGTTGGGCTCCGGGGCACCGAAGATTCTTCCATTATTATGGGTTCGAAACGAAACTTTCTTGATCGGCCTCTGAAAAGTGGCCGCACTGAAGCTCTACTCCCGGAAAAAACGCTATCAACACCTGAAAAAGTTTCAAAATTCCTCGTCATGCATTCAGAGACCGAAAAATCTCTTGCCAAACTGTCCCCATTCCCCGTCGCGAAGGTGATAGAGGGAGTGGTTGGTAAAGACTTTCATGACAAGAAAATGTCATCTGGCGACCTCCTCATCCAGATTAACACTAAGCAACAAAGTGACGCCCTCTTAGCGCTAAGCTATATCTCAGACTATAGGGTCACTGTCACAGCACACCGCACCCTTAACACTGTTCAAGGTGTCATCTCTGAGGATGACCTCCTTGATACGCCAGAGAAAGAAGTCGTTGAGGGGCTGGCCACGCAGGGAGTGACGGCTGCACGGCGGATCACCCTGCGTCGGGACAGCGTAGGATTGAAAACAAAGCATATTGTTTTAACTTTCGAATCGACCTCTCTTCCCGAAGTTGTTAGAGCCGGCTACCTCCAGTGCCGCGTCCGCCCATATGTGCGAAATCTGCTGCGCTGCTTTAAGTGCCAGCGGTTCGGGCATGGGTCGCGGAGCTGCCCAGGGGACCAACAAGTGTGCCAAGTGCTCTAGTAAAGAGCACGTTGCTGAAGCATGTGAGAGCGAACCTCTGTGTTCAAACTGTGCAGGCCACCACCCTGCCTATTCCACATCCTGCCCTGTCTGGAAACAAGAAAAATAAATTCTTGCACTAAAAATTAAAGAAAATATAAGCTACATTGATGCAAAGAAGCGCTTTGCGTTTGTCTCTAAAGGGTCTTATGCCCAGGCCGTCCACAGGGGTCCGGCACGGTCAGTGGTGTCGACGGGAACTCAGACGTCTTCCGACGACCCGCGTCTCCTGTTAGGTTCCCCTTCCTTGGGAGCAGTGCCAGTTGCACCGCCTCCAAACCGCAAGGTGGATGCTGCTGCGTCAGCATCCACTTCAGGGCAGGGTATGACCTCCCCTGCTCCAACTGCTGCTTCGGTCCCTCGGGGCCGGGGCCTCCAATCCCGGACCTCTGCTCCTCAGAGGAAGCCTGGGGAGCCCCCCAAGCAGTCGACCCCTGCAGGTCGACCTGAGGCCATCGCCTCCCCAACAGGGGAGCCAATGGATGAGAGCGGACACAGATCTGACGAGGACGCCCTCCTCTCGGGATCTGAGTCTTCCTCTTGCGCTCCCAGTGGTCCCACTGGGAAAGAGAAGGAAGCTACGAAAAAGAAAAATGCCCCGCGTATTAAGATAGATTTAAGAGCTGAAGATCCCTTTTGATCCGTATGTTCTCGTGTTTTTTTTTTCTCTTTCGCGTTTTTTCACTTTTTAATATTTTCTCTACTGTTTTTTAAAGAATGAGTTTTATGCAGTGAAACTGCAGAGGTCTTTTTAGTAATTTGGACGATGTGAGGTTCTTGTTACATAAACATGAACCTTCCGTGTTCTTTCTGCAGGAAACATATCTAAAGCCATCTAATATAAATTTTCTTAAATCGTATCAGATATACAGGAGGGATCGCGTGACCACCTCTGGTGCTTCTGGGGGAGTTGCAATTATTGTAGACAGTAGTTTACCTGCCTGAGAAGTCTCCCTTAACACTTCTCTAGAGGCCGTCGCAGTAAGGTTGCTACGAGATCGCCTTATTACCATCTGCTCAATTTGCATCCCTCCATCATCATCCTTGGAACTTTCCCAGCTTGAAGCCTTAGCTGACCAACTGGCTGAACCATTTATTTTAATGGGCGATTTTAATGCACATAACCCGCTCTGGGGTAGTGATCGGACTGACCCCGGGGTTCTGTTGTGGCACGGTTTTTGTGTCTTAGAGAAGTGTGTGTTTTAAATACTGGAGCACCAACATATTTCAGTTCTCATAACTGCTCTTTCTCTTGTCTTGACCTCACTATTTGTTCATCTGCGATTTTTACCGACTCTAATTGGAACGTATTGGATAACCCTTATGGGAGCGACCAATTCCCAATGTACCTTACTCCGCTAGAACTTATACCTAGGCTTCCTTGTTGTATCCGCGTTGGAAGACCTCTTTAGCAGATTGGGAGCTTTTTAAGTCAAGCTTTCCTTCCTCCTTGGACCTTTCACAAGTGGTCCCTGTGGACGATGGAAATGCACTAATAACAACAGAAATCCTTGAGGCAGCCAGTTTGTCCATCCCACAGACATCCGGCAACCTGCCGAGACGCCGAAGCCATGGTCGAATGATGAGTGAAGAGAATCCCGAAAGCGACAAAACTCTCCCTGGGGAAGGTTTAGAAGGTATCCGACCTCCAGAAACCTCCTGGCATTTAAGCAGTTGCAGGCAAAGGCCGCTACATCAAAAAACAGGCCAAAAAGATATCCTTTTGCTCGTATGCATCCTCTATCAATAGTTACACACCGGCCAAGATTGTCTGGGACAGAGTGGGAAGAATGGAGGGCGACTACCGTTCTTTCTCAATCCCCTTGCTTTTAGCTGAGAATGGAGAAGCTTATTCATCGTTATATGAACAAGCCAATGCACTGGGTACGCACTTTGCAGAAGTCTCCAGTTTCGAAAATTACACTGCAAAGTTTCTCCGGTTTAAGTCGAATTGTGAGAGAACTCCAATTCGCATGTCAGATGATTGTACTGAAGAATATAACCGTCCCCTTTCTCTTGTCGAGCTTCGTCGAGCCCTTGCTGTTGCAAAACCCGCATCCCCTGGACCTGATTCAATTCACCCCAATATGATTGCCCACCTACCTGATACATTCATTGTCACTCTCCTTCAGGTTTTTTAACATAATCTGGGCGAAAGGGAAATTTCCCAGCTCCTGGAAACAGGCTGTGGTCGTTCCCATTTTAAAACAAGGAAAGGACTGAAGCAAAGCCACGAGCTACAGGTCAATTGCCCTCACTAGCTTTCTGGGAAAGACGTTTGAACGGCTGGTTAACAGTAGACTCGTCTACGTGCTAGAACGAAAGAAACTTCTAAGTAATTTCCAGTGCGGTTTCCGCACTTCCAGGTCTACTGTTGACCATCTGGTGCGCCTCGAGACGACCCTCCGGGAGGCTTTTGTAAATAGGCAGTTTTGTCTTTCGGTGTTTTTTGACATTGAAAAGGCCTATGACACCGCCTGGCGCTACGGCATACTTCAGGACCTCATCTCGATGGGCATAAAAGGGAGAATGTTTAACTGCATTTCCGACTTTCTGAAGAATCGTGGCTTTCAGGTACGCCTGGGGGCTACGGTCTCTGACCCTTTCCCCCGGGAGAATGGCGTACCGCAGGGCTGTGTCTTGAGCGTCACTTTGTTTATTGTAAAAATGAATCCTCTATCTCAGGTGATTCCGCCCATGGTCTCCCATTCTCTTTACGTTGACGTTGTCCAAGTTTGCTTTTCTTCGTGTAATTTAGCTATCTGTGAGCGCCAAGTTCAACTGACGGTGAACAACTGAACAACAGAACAACTTAACAAACTGAACAGAAAAAAATAAAATAAAGAGAGCGACATGAGAAAAGAACGGCAAACCAACCGCTGGACTACCAACTGTTTTATTACATCTTGCTCTTGTTCTATTAATTCATATTCATTCCTTCTTTTGCCTCTGCGTTTATTTCCCCAGTACTCTTTTGCCTCCGGGTCTGATGAACTACCCACAAAGGGTGCTATGTAGAAAAATAATTTTCTCTAGTTCACAGGGTGATTGAAGGGGTGCTCACGCATCTGTCATCTTCTACGCTTAGAACCAGCTGAACAAAGGAACGAAGGAGACTGGAGAAAAAGACTTCGAAACGACTTGTCTCCCTCCTTTCCTTGTTGAGCTGGTTTCACTCGAGATGTAGTACAACCAACTAGCTCAGCTCACTGCCGTTGTAAATTACGATGCACCCCGTAAGTCTAGAGGGCATTTACCGTTCGGCCTCGAACACCAAACATAAAGAAGTCCTGGAATATTCCAAGCGCCAGGTTGTATCATACGCTTTCTATAAGCAAAAAAAAAAAAAGACCAAAAGAAAATGCTGATGATTTACAAAAGACTCCCGGAAATGTAGTCTCAAATCAAACCAGGTTATCAACCGCGGATCGAGCTTTGCGCAAATCGCCTTGATATTTTTCCAGACGTTGGTTTGATTTTAAGTAAAACACAAGTATTTAAGTTATCATTCTCTCAAGAGTTTTTAGACACCTATTGAGAGCTATTGGTTTGCCACTATAAGGATCTTTAGCTTGCTTGAGGAAGTGAATGACAATTTAACGACTTCGAAGATAATTGAAACTTTGATTGAATATTTATAGAAAGAACCCCGAGCGCAGTTTGCTTGGAACCGTGTAAAACTGGGTCAAGGTCATGGAGCGAAAAGGGAAGTTATAAGTGAAAAGACGGTGAGAGTGCAGGCGAGCTGGTGGTAGCTAATCATGTCGTATTACACGTGAGACTGCGGTGGAAGAAATTGGTGTCTGTTCCTTCTACTGAAAGTTCTTCCGATTTCTTCCACCGCAGTCTCAGGTATAATACGACATGATTGACGTTATAAGGCTCCTGAAAGCCACCGTGGTGCTCATAGACCTCTATTCAGTCTAAAGTTCATGCTGAATAAATCGGGGTTATAGTCATCTGAGCTCGAAACAGACTCAAAGTGCTCCCCGAGGAAGTTTGCCAGCTCTTCAATGCTCCCTCGGCAGACCATATCTATAGTCAAAAGAAGAATGCAGAAGACGTGATATCAGCCACTGATGCTATAGACTCGATTCTACACCTACTTGCGTAATGGACGACTTTGTATATACAAAAATACCCCATCCAGCTATTTCGTTTAGTGGGTATGCTAAAACACTGCGCTTGGGCTTCCATTTGGTGGAGGTTTCAACTTCCTTATTCTGAAATAACGATGAAAAATTTCCCAGGCTTTGCTTTGCTTCCTTTTTTTTGTCTTTCCACCATGGTTATGGCTACTTGGGGAAATGAGTCGATGTCATGGGTATTGCATTGATTGATGCATCTAAAATTTGTTTTGCGATCTGTTCCGTTACGCTGTAAAATGAGACCTCAACTTGAGATAAAGACGTTGAAAGCAGACTCCTGCTTCTAAAAGCGACCGTTTAGCTCTATCTAAATTCTAGCGCGGCGACCGCATGGAAGCAGTTGCGACCGTGGTGTGGAATTCTAATATAATAGGAAAGTGATAAATATTGTCACCAATGAATTTACAAGACAGGGACTGACAAAGAAACTAAACGCTAAATAAGGGAAACTTGTGCCAAAACAAAAGAGTAATAACAGGCGTCGAAGGCGAGCGTCAATGACGGCGAAGTGGCAGAATCAAACACTGGCAAAAGATTGAAAGCCTACAGCCACGCGGAGCACGTTTTATCCAGAAGGGAAATGTCGCGAACATTCGAAATAGAATGTTGGGCCTTAGAACACTCCGACCCAGAACTAACGAAAACAATCGAGCAGCTTCTCGACTAAACTAAAAACACTTTCTAACGGATTAACAAAATTTATGTGCGGCTCCCAGGCATTGAACCTGGGACACTTTCCGTAGAAGCCAAGTGCGTTAACCACTCGGCCACGCTCTTTTCTTTTGTTTATTGCCGTGTTTTAACAGGTTAAAAACGCAAAAAACAAATCCAAACGCACAAACGAGGTGAGACAATGGTAAAATGCAAGCTTGCTTTTGGCCAGCATGATGGAGTTAAAATTTGCTCATTGTAATCAACCCTTCAATACACGGAAGCCACTCAGGCGCGCTCTGCTGGGCCTTATAGGTTTCAACGAATGATATAATGCTTTCCCGGAAATAATCCCGAGCCTCGCGCGCATCCTGTTCAGCAGGTCGCACAGCCATCCGACACCTCCAGATGCTGTGCAGGCCCAGTAGCATAACGCAATCTACCGGGACGTCTCCATCGGTCTCTACGGGCAGGAACCAGATCCCATGCTTGCTTAGCGGGAAGTCTTTCTTCAAGGTGCGCTGGAGGACATCCCACAGAAAGACGCCATCCCAGCACTCCAGGAAGACATGTTCGATCGTCTCCGGTTTCTGACAAAGGAAACAGTGTACACCCCAGGGAACAAACAGTCCCTTCTCCTCCATCCATGTTTTGACCGGTAGGGTAGCGGTGTGTAGTTTAAAGAAAAAGGTCTTTACACCGGGCGATACTAACATTTTCTTCACGCGTTTTAAGACGTCCTGTCCTGGGCCTGCACAGGACAGAGCTCTATACAAAGGAACAGGAAAAACAGCTTCACAAACATCCTTATACAATCGTTTGCGGGTTACTGTACTCAAATATTCAATTGAAAAACGAGTTAACAAAAACCGGCATGATGCAACCACTTCCTTGAGGTAGCCATGAATACCACCTGACATGTAAGTTGAAGAAACTACCAACTCGGGCATAACCCGACCCAATCTCACTTGGCACACAGTGCGCAGAAAGGGATCTCTAACATCGCGAAAAAACAAAAAAACGGTTGACTACTTGACGGAAAAACAGATGTGACAGACCTAGTCCCCCTTCGCGGACTCGCCGAAAAAGGTTCATTCTGCTCGTACGCTCCCAAGAAGAGCCCCAAATAAACACTGCTAATACTCTATGTAGCTTCTGCACATTTGCTCGAGAACAGTGCAATACTTGAAGCACGTACCACAACTTGCTCACAAGAAACAAATTGCAAACGGTGGTACGTGCGAAAATGGAAAAACCGCTACCCCTCCATTTTTCTGCTTTATCTCTAACCTCCACCGCTTGATTACGCCAATAATGCTCGCTATCCCGATAATGCTCAAGGGGCACGCCCAAATACTTTGTTGGTGTAGTTTCTCACTTAATGTTAGCAAACACTCTTGGAGTCAAATCCCAGTCACCATGCCAAAAACCCAGGCACTTATCCCAGTTCACAGCACTTCCGCTAACGCGGCAAAACCGTTTAACTATGTTTACGACTTGAACTATGCTCTGGTGATCCGTACAGAACACAGGAAT
Source organism: Ixodes scapularis (assembly GCF_016920785.2). Taxonomy (NCBI): domain Eukaryota; kingdom Metazoa; phylum Arthropoda; class Arachnida; order Ixodida; family Ixodidae; genus Ixodes; species Ixodes scapularis. Next base: position 160,476,436 of record NW_024609868.1, on the reverse strand, counting down.
ATCGTCAACATAAGCTAAGACACGTATCTCAGTTGAAAAGAAATTAAACCCTCGAACACTGTAGTTTCTGATGATACTTAAACATAGTGATTCAATGTAGATGCAAAAAAGCAGCGGTGACAGGGCACCCCTGGCGAACGGAACGTTGCACATGGATACGCCTTCCAACGGAATGATTTACTATAAGACTCGTCGTACATCCGCTATAGGCCCCATACGTACCCCTTCCCGAATAACTGAGCCAACATTAACATGGTCTAAAACTGATAGCAAAACGTCATGTGGTACATGATCGAACGCCTTCTCTAGGTCCAGTTGTAGCACTGCTACGCCACTGTGCATGACGTCACAACACTCTAACACACTCCGCGCGGTATGAATATTTCTAAATACCGTTCTCCCTTTTATCCCACATGTTTGGTGAGGGCCAACTATATCCGTTATTACTATGTGTAGCCTTTTGGCCAATATCTTCATCAGTATTTTGTAATCTAGATTTGTTAAACTTACGGGACGATAAGATGTAACACGCCGAAGTTTTACGGTGTCCTCTGTTTTCGGGATCAAAATACTGGGAGACGACAAAAAGGAGGGTGGGAGAACACCAAGGTCAAAAGCCTCATTAAAAACACCAGCTAAAACTACAGAAAATTCATGCTTCAAGACTTTATATAATGCGGCGCTGAGCCCGTCAGGTCCAGGAGATTTTCCTGGGTTCAGAGCTTCAATAGCGGTCACCACATCCTCGACTGTGATCCAGGCTTCTACAAACTCCTTTGTCTCATTATCTGATCGCGGCATGAAAAGTAAGAAATCATTTTTGAAACCATTGAGATCAACCGCACTAGATGCGAATAATTTACTATAATAATCGAAAAACGCACGCTCGGTTTCTGCTTTCTCGCTTGTAATTGCCCCGTCACGTTCAATCTCGGTTATCACATTTCGCCGGGCGTAGCTTTTCTCGATGCTCAGCGCTCGTTTAGTGGGAGCCTCCCCCAAAGTCAACCGTTCGGCTCGCGCTTTTACGAGTGCCCCGCGATAATGGTTTTTATCTAGAAGCTCTATTTTTTCCTCCGAAGAATGAATGTCATCTTTAAATGCTCCGGGATTTCTGCATTCCTCTTTGACCAACGTCTGCAAGTTCGAGCGCAATAACGTTTCGTTCTTTCTCTCTTCGTGTTTAATTATACCAGCTGTTTCTAACGCCCTCATTTTTAATTGCTGTTTAAAAATTTCCCAGTTAGCTCCACATTCAAATTTGTTTCCTGTACTTAACCTTTCTACAGCTTGCTTGACAAACTCCATGAAAGCGACATCCTCCAATAGCTTACTGTTGAATTTCCATAATTCGCATTTAAAGGTTTTTCTATTTTCAGTTTTAGCACCGATACAAAACTTAACCAGACAATGGTCACTGAAGGAGACAGGACTCACAAAATAATCGCGACATAACGGAATTAATTCCAGCGAAACGTACACTCTGTCTAAGCGGGCGTGGCTAGTGCCTTGAAAGTTGGTGAACTGAACACCCCGACCGTTACTAACACATTCCCCAACGTCTTCTAGGTCAAAATCATTTATTATGGCCCTCAAAACCCCTGTGCTCGCGTCATTATGAGAAGAGGAGCTGGTTTTATCGTGTGCTGAGCACACAGATTTAAAATCGCCAACCAAAATAACGAGTCGGTGGGTGTCACAATAGTGCCGAATATTCTCAAAAAATACACGCCTCTCGTCAACTCTGGTAGTTGCGTATATGGAAATAACGCGCCATTCCAAACCTGATAAAGAAAAATTACAAACCACAAGCCTTCCCAACTCACACGTCGTTACATTTTGAATAACTGCTCCTAAACACTGGCGAACGAAAAGAACACACCCCGCTGACGTCCCAATCGCGTGACTAACGCAAACGTCATAACGTGTTGTAAAAGGGCGCACCATACGCTCCGTACCGTCCTCACTCTCGACTTTCGTCTCCTGAGCTGCGGCTATGTCTAGGTCCTGCTCTGTTACAGGGCGATACAGCTGGCTTTGTCGCCTTCTGGCTGCGAGCCCCCGAACATTAAGGGTAGCGATTCGGAGTGACCTTTCTAAAGAAACCATAATCTAGTGTATAGGCACAGACGGAGCGCACGGCGCTTACCGCTCTAGTTCCACGGCCGGCCCAGTGTGTTCCCATCCCGCTGGTGCTCAAGGAACCTGCTTATCGCCGCGTGGAAGCGACGACGGCTGTGGGAAGCTGGCGACTCGCATCTTCTTCTCAGAAGAACCGCTGACTTTCCACTGCTTTTCCAGCTGACTTAGCCGTCGCTCCTGCCATGCCGCGAGAAGATCCTCACAGCGGCGCTTTGACGTCGCCTCCGCGACTTCCATCCCAGAGGAGCTGCTGTTGTCTCTGTGAGCTGAAGCGTCCTCTCCAGCGGCGTCCACGTCCTTGGGGGCTGTCTCCGGCGACGCCGGTTGTCGAGTCCCAGTGTTTGGAGTCGACGTTCCCTCCTCTGGCTTCCTACCACTAGTCTCGGCGGCCGGCTCGGGTTGAGTCACATCAGTCGCCGCCGCGCGTTCCGCCTCATCCTCGTCCATAAAGAGCTCGTTCTGGTCCCTGTCCGTACCACGCCCGACTGCGCCCGCGTACGAGCGGGTGCAGCCTGCCTGCACGTGTCCGTATGCGCGGCACTCGGCACACCTGGGTACATGGCAGTCACGCCGTATATGCCCCTTGGTACGGCACCGTAGACAAATCGGAGCCCTTCCAGGGACCACAACCAACACCGTGCCACTGCCGAGGCGCAGCTGGTGCGGGGGCCGGTCGAGTGTGACACTTTCACAAAGCACCAAGCGGACGAGCCGAGTGGTAGACTCAACGCCTTCGAAGTCAGGCACCCTCCACTTTTCCTACACCACCTCCTTTACCTCGCCGTACTCTACGAAGACTCGTCGTATTGTGTCGTTGGACACGTCATATGCAACCGAGTGCAATTTCAGACGAACTTCTTGCCTTGTAAGGTCCATGACAAGGCAGGTCTTTTCCTTGACAAGGAGCTGCCCAGCGTCGAGCAGCTTCTTCTTCTCCTCGTCCGAGCGCATATCCAGGAGCCAGACATGAGACATCTGATATGCCCCGATTCCGGCGACCTCCCGGATCACACCGACGTCTTTCAACGGCTTCCGGAAATCTTTAATCCTGTATGGTCGTCCGGCGATGTCGCAGTATAGTATAACTGCACCCTTCATCGCCTCACCGGTTGGCAGCGGGGGCAGAACAATCCTATATTCCTTCGGTACGGTAGTTGCCGAGTCACCGCGGCCTTGAACGGCCGCTATCGCTGCTCGCACGGAGCCAATTCTGCGTCCGCTCCTATCGGCAGCCAGAAACAGAATGACTCGGCCACGCTCGCGGCATTACTCCCCCCCCCCCCCCTTAAAAGACGCATCGTCCCAATACACCGTGGAAATAAACACTACACAGCAAAATACAGAGAAAGGGAAGAAGGCAGGTAACTGAGTTACAGTTCACGCAGTTCAAAGGTTCTCAGTCCTATCAATCGTAGTACGGCTTGAGAAAAAGCACGCGCACAATCTTGGGTCGCAGCTGACGTCTTGTTGATGGTGGTGTTTTGTCGGGAAGAACTTCGTAGTTCAGGTCTCCGAGGCGTTGGATGACCTTGTAAGGCCCAAAGTAGCGCTTCAGTAGTTTTTTGTTGAGACCGCGGCGACAAATCGGCGTCCACACCCACACTCTGTCTCCGGGCTGGAAGTGGACGGCGCGGCGACGAAGGTTGTACCGGCGAGCGTCGACACGCTGTTTACCGTGGATTTGGAAGCGTACTAGTCGGCGTGCCTCTTCTGCTGTTTGACTGACCGCGTGGGCATCGTCGCTTTCGTCATATACTGGCTTATGGGGCAGCACCACGTCAGGCATGGTCGTCACATTTCTGCCATGCACCAGCTGGAACGGAGTAAACCCCGTTGTTTCTTGTATTGTGGTATTCTAGGCGAACGTGAAGTATGATAATACCTCATCCCACGTCCTCTGTTCTACGTCGACGTACATGAAGATCATGTCGGCGATCGTCTTGTATAGCCGCTCTGTTAGCCCGTTGGTCTGAAGATGGTACGCGGTGGTTCGACGATGTCTGGTCTGTCTAAGCCGAAGGATCTCTTGCGTGAGCTGGGCCAAGAAGGATGACCGTCGGTCGATCATCAGGACTTCGGGGACGCCATGTCGAAGGAGAATAGACTCGACCAAAAACTTCTCGACTTCCACCGCTCTTTCCGACGGAAGGGCTGTCGTCTCCGCGTACCGGGTGCGGTAATCCGTGGCAACGATTATCCAGCGGTTACTTGACGTCAACGCCGGGATGGGCCCAAGCAATTCCATTCCAATCTGTTTGGAATGGCGTAGTTTGGGCCGATATCGGTTGCAGAAATCCGGCAGGTGTCGTCGGATGTTTCTTGCACCGTTGGCACTCATGACATGACCGTGTCTACAGATGAACCGTCTTCGGGCGTTTTACCAATACTACTTGTCACGAATTCGGGCAAGGGTTCGGCTGTAGCCGCGATGTCGAACCGTTGGTCGTCGTGGCACGCTTGAAACATTTATTCTCGGAGGCTGGCTTAGACAACCAGTAGCCAGGGAGTTTTGCAGGTTCCGAGATTGTATATGAAGAGCACGCCTCGCCGCAGGACAAAGCGCTGTAGGTCCAGAGAAAAAACGCGTGGGACTGAGCTTCATTGACCTTCGAGGTGTTCGATCACGGAGCGCAGTTCCGTGTCGTCGCTTTGAAGTGCCCTCATGTCGATAGCGTTAACTACACCAAGAAAACGAGCGTCGTCATCGTCGTCGGCGCCGGCGATGGGAGGTCGGACTGGAGCCCGAGACAGTCAGCGTCGTAATGCTCGCGGCCGGACTTCTTATTGCAGTCGAAGACTCCAGCGGAATTATTGCTGTCGAAGACCCCAGCAGGCAAGGTGTCCTGAGGGATCCTTGAGGTTTGCGAGTCAGCAGAGGACGTGGTGGTTAGTGACAACGCGGAACGGGATTCAGTACAAGTACGGACGGAACTCGGTTATCGCCTAGACGACAGCAAGACATTCCTTGTCGGTAGCTGAATAATTTTGCTCTACCTTAGACAGCGTCCGGATTGCGTAAGCGATTACTCTCTCTGCTCCTTCTTGTCGCTGAACGAGCACTGCACCAATACAGGTATTGCTGACGTCCGTGCGGATTTTTGTGTCCGCCGATTGACCAAAATGACCGAGGATAGGGGCTAACTGGAACCTTTGCTTGAATTCGTCGAACGCATGTTTTTGCTCCTCTCCCCACTGGAACTGCACGTCGTCCTTCGTACGATGCGTCAGCGGTGCAGACATCTGTGCAAAGTCATGAACGAAACGTCTGGGTTGGGGGATTCGGCGACAGCGTACGTCTTTGCAGGATCAGGGCTTACACCCTGAGCACTTACGACGTGGCCAAAGAATTTTAGCTCAAAATAGGCGAACCGACCCTTGGAAAGCTTGTGTGCCTTGAAGGCCCGTAGAACGGCTTGCAGTTGTCTCAGGTGCTCGTCGAATTCGCTTGCGGACAGCATCCTTGGACCACTCTTGTTTAATATATATATAAATGACATTTCCAATATTAGTACCCTTGCAAAGTACGTTATTTACGCTGATGATACGAGCCTTTTCTTTTCCTCCTCTGACGTTGAACAACTAACTGGCACTGCTAACCGAGTATTGGCATTATTATCACGGTGGTCATTAGTCAACTCATTGAAAATCAACAAAGAAAAAACTAAAGCTGTAATATTTCGCCCTAAAGGAAAGCTTGTCATGCACCCACCGCCTTTAGTTTTGAGTGACACCATTATCGAGTATGTAGAAACGTTTAGATCCCTCGGTGTAAGTTTTACCGCAACGATGACATGGGACGCCCACATAAACGAGGTTTGTCTTGCCCTTTCTAAGGTTGTAGGAATAACCTCGCGTAATAAGTACGTTCTACCTGAAAAAACTAAACTTACTTTGTATTACGCTTTCTTTTATTCATATTTAAGCTATTGTTTTCTTGTCTGGGGTAATACCACAACATCCAATATTCAGAAGCTTCTGATCTTGCAAAAGAAAATGCTACGTGCTATTACAAAAGCTCCATATAATTCCCCAACCGGGCAGGCTTACTCGCAGTTTAAAATCGTGCCTGTATATAATTTATTTGAATATAGATTCGCGTGTTTTTACAAAAATAGTATAGCTAAAAACGATAATTTTCTTTCACGTATTGTTTCTACTGTGCCCCACAATACGCCTTATGCAACCAGGGAAAAAGACAGCTTTGTTTTACCTAGATGTAGAACGAACTATGGCTTTACAATGTTGCGATATATATTGCCTAAGTTTTTGAATACTCCTCTATGTGATCACTTGAATGGTATGTCTTCTTCTGTCCTTAGGAACGCTTTTCTATAATTTGTCTGTACTTCTCATTTTGTCTGTATTGTTCATTTTGTATATATATATTATTTTTTACCGCGTTTACACTGCTGACTTGTAAGGGTGGCGAGGCCCGTCAAGCAGTGGATGACACTGCTTTTTTCTTGCCACCCTCAGTTTGTATTTCAAGCTGAAATAAACGCTGATTGATTGATTGATAGTGTCGTCAAGGTAGACGAGACAGCTCTGCTACTTCAAGCCGGAAAGGACGGTGTCCATAACGCGCTGGAAGGTCGCCGGCGCTGTGCACAATCCGAACTGCATTACTTTAAATTCATACAGTCCGTCCGGCGTGACGAAAACCGTCTTGTCACAATCTCCTTCGTCGACCTCAATCTGCTAGTAGCCGCTCTTCAAGTTCATCGGCGAAAAGTATCGGGCGTGGCGCAACCTGTCCAGGGTGTCGACGATGCGGGGCAGCAGCCAGACGTGCTTTTTTCTTATTGTCTTCAGCCGGGTATAGTCCACGCAGTACCTCGGGTTTCCGTCTTGCTTCTTCACTAAGACTACTGGGGAAGCCCCCGGACTGTTTGAGAGCTGGATGATGTCGTCACCAAGGATTTCCTGAACTTGCTTCTGGATACTTCCCTTTCTTTCACGAAAACTCGGTACGGTGGCCGATGCACAGGAAGTGCATCGTCATCAGTAGCTATACGAAGCTTCGCAACCGTTGTCTGGCGCACCTTTGATGACGTGACAAAGCAGTCCTTAATCTCGTGAGAAGGTCAGTCAGCTGTCGTCGGTGGGGAGGGGAGGGTTGAGTCGATGTCGAGCTCTGGGGATGAAGCTGTCTCGCGTTGCGACGAAGGGGAGTCTTCAGAGATTCCGGCGATTGTGGTTGCGTCCTGAAACTCCTTCATGTATCCCACGGTGGTACCTTTTGCAAGGTGCTGAGCCTTTTGTGGGAAGTTTGTTACAAGGAGAGTGGTGTGTCCATCTTGGAGCTTCGTTACGCTTCTGGTGACACCAGTTCCTCTGCCTAGGAGCAGTTGGACATAACCTTCCAGCACTACTTCTCCGCAGATTGCTGTTTCGGTCCCGACTGGCACTAGCACACTCGAGCGCGGTGGCACGTTCTTGTGCTTGGACAGTACACGCACTGTGGCTGAGGGGGCCGACGTTGTTTCCTTACCCCCGGACGTAATAACAGGTTTCCGTAGTGTCAGCTGGCTGGCTTCCAGGTCAATGACGGTGCCGCATTCGCAGAGGAAGTCCATGCCGAGTATAACGGCTCTTGCAGTGTCGTAGAACAACGAACTTTACCGGGTATGCCTCACCGTGAATCTCGACACGAGCGGTGCACATCCCGACTGGTGTAATGAGCTGTCCCTCCGACAGTTGGTATCCGTGAACCATTCCACGGCGTCGTCACTTTACGAAGGCGTTGGTAGAGCCTCCCACTCAGACGGAATAGTGTGCTCCGGTGCTGTCAAAAGCCGACTCGTCGTGGCCGTCGATAAAGACGTTTAAGTTATTCTTCGCCGTTGCAGGAGCGTCGTTTTTACGTGTGGCGTCGTTAGAGTGGGGGCCCTCTGACGTTCGTGGAGGATATTTGCGTTGGTTATCTTCGGAAATACCATCTACACGGGTTACGGCGCATTGTTTCCTCGACGAGGAGCGAGGGACGACAGGTTTTTACGTCGGGGCCTGTGCATCGGTGAGGCTGGGCGCCGCGGTGATGGCAAACGGTATCCTCAAGAAGGACCGGGCGCCGAAACCTGCAACGCCTTCGCCGTTGCAGGTTTTCTTCGATGTCTCGCTGTTGTTCTTCGCTCCTTGGGCGTGGGGAGTCCGGCGCGAGCCCTCGAAGCCCTATCTGCCGGTAGGGGCATCGCCGGTGGACATGGTCAGCTACTCCGCCGTGGTAACACACCGGCCGTTGGTCGGCCGTCCCACAGACGTCCGTCTTCCTCGGCGCAGGTTGCTCTGGGTGGAAGTACGGCGGTTGCCTCAGTGCTGGCGCCTCAAGTCATGGCTGCGGCGCAACGGGCGTTAGTCGTTGGGCCATACCGGCGTAGCTCAGCGCCGGTTTATTGGTAGCTGGAACGATGATGTGAGCCTCCGGCTCGAAGGCTCGCTGTACTTCCCCTCGAACCATCTCGGCGATTGAGAGTGAAGTTGGGCGGTTGGGAGCCGGCAGTAGCTTTTTGAGCTCGTTCCGGGCGACGTCGCGGATGATCTGTCGCTGATGTTCGATGCCGACGCCATCGACATCGAAGCGAGGTGGTGAAACAGCCGACACCGCTGACACACCTGCGACGTGTTCTCAGCTCATAAAACAGACAAAGCTGTTCTGATCTGCAGATGAGGAGAAAATGGTGTGCTGTAGTGTGCAAACCAAAGGACAATAAGCTGTTTGGTATACACATGAGGACACAGTAAGACGCGCTGGTCTTTCCACCAAGAAATATCAAAAGACACCAGAGCGGTCTGGTGGGTTTTCTTAACCGGGGGGGGGGGGGGGGGTTGTTTATTTAGAGATATATGTTTGGTGAATAGAAAAATTTCCAGGAATGGTATATATATTTGTGTGTTTTTTTTTCCCCATGTCGCTGTCTGCTTGTTTTCCCCGGTTGCTGTTGTTTGTTACCGTATGCCAATTGTAAGGCTGCAGAGGCCTTGTCAAGTCAAAACTGTTTTGACTTTTTGCCTCTGCAGCCCACATCACTATTTGATGATGATGTAAATAAAATTGATTGATTGATTGATTGGTCTACAAATGTTCACATTAATGAATAATTATTGCATTGTTAAGTATCTGCGGACCAGTTTCGTGTGCAAGCCGTGCACTCATCCCAGGTAGTCTTTCTCGCTCTTCGGCGGGGCCCCTTGTCGGGTATCCCCGGTGCGTGACTGAATCTCCTGGGGTCAGGAGTCCGACTTGCGCGTCATGTCGTACAAATGAGCATGCCACCACAATTCTGCGGCTGTTGGCCTAAAATCACTCTCGTATTCTCTTCTCGAAGAGAGCAGTCGGTTGAACGTAATCACGTATCTTGTACCTCGCCTCAGATGTTTAACGTAGGGTTGCCCAGATAGGTCAGTCGCAGGGACGGGTATAAAGTTCCGGAATATTTTGTTTTCCTTTTAGCTATCAAGGTGCTCCATTTTCTAGACTTTGAAGCTAAGCCCTCAAAAACACGAACGCTCTAGTTTCTTCGAGTAACATGTGATTTCATATTTTACAATAAAATAAGTTGGAAAGCGCATGGATGGTGAAGGCGCTTCGGCAAAAAAACCGTTCACATTTTTTTTCTGGCCGTGCTACGTTAGATTTCGTTCTGATATTTAATAAAATTGTTTTAGTATAGGGCAACTGCAACGCTGCATATTTTGGTTTTCATTTTCAGTGGTGTATTTCCACATAGTGACTAATAAACATAGGTGTACTTTGTATAGTCCGCAGCTCTTATGAATCCCGACGGATTCTTCGAAAAAAAAAACGTTTTGTCGGTCAAACGAAACTTTAAAGGCAGTTCTAGACGTTGTTTAAGATGCCGACGAAGACGTCGATGTCTTCATTACACCTCCTGAAACGTCACCTGACACATACGAAGTAGGGGTAGATGATGATGCCAAAAGAACCGTTCAGAAACCGAATGATGTATCAGGTAAGAGACACACATTTTATGAATATTGTGCAGGTGCTGTAGACATTTGACGCAAAGACTGAATGTCTGCATTTTGGTTTTAGGTACACTAGAAGTGCACTGCCAAGGGGTCAAGACTCACAAAACCAAGCTGGATGAGCAGCAGCCCGGAGTAGACATGGTCATCTTCAACAAATGGGGATGAACGGCGAGAAGAGGAGCTGAACTCTGACTTTGGAGTTTGGAGGCGAGTCTCCAAACAAAATCTTCAGCACAATTATGGATGAAGAAGTCTTGAGTCACATCGTGATACAAACTGGCACGTACACCAAGCGAAAAAATAAGCACGGCTTTGCTCTTAGCGTGGATGATTTGAGAAAATTCATGGGTGTTCTCTTGTTGAGGGGACACCACATGCTTCCCAGTCAACGGCTCTACTGGTCTCTTGATGAAGACGATGGCATCGCGTGCGTCTCCAAATTTATGAGCAGGCAGCGGTTCCTCGACGTAAAACTGTTCTTCTATTTAGCCGACAAAAACCTGCTTCTGGGAACAACGAATAAAATGGATAATGTGCGTCCATTAATGAACTTGCTAAACGAAAAATTCACGCAACATTGCATTTTTCACCAAACGCTCTGTGTTGAGTAAGTGCTTTGTTCACCATCCTTCCAAGCATTTCATTAGAGGGAAGCCAATTCATTTGGGATTCAAGAACTGGATGCTGTGCACTGCGGAAGGTTCCTGTTACAGATTCCACACTTATTGGGAAAACTCGTCCACCACAAACACCAGGCCGATAGGAACACGCGTTGTACTTTCACAACTTGAGGCCGTCGCAACTCCCACAGACCATGTCGTGTTGTTCGACAATGTTTTAACTAGACACCACTTCCTAGTTACGCTGCAGCAACTGGGATTCTCTGCTAGAGGAACATTCCGTGAAAATCACCAATCGGCCTCTCGCCTCCAAAAAGGAAATGAAACGGAACCAGAGAGGCCGATTCTTTTCGTGTTTCGACTCAGATGCTGAAGTACTTTTCGTAAATTGGAAAGATAGCAGTATACTCACCACGGCAACGAACTTCGAGAGCATTGAGCCAATATGCTCTGTAAAACGCTGGTCTGCTGTAGAGCAAAGAAAAGTGAGCATGCCGCAAAGAAATCTGTTTAGCGGCTACAACAGTGGGATGGGAGGTGTGGACTTTTTAGACTACGCTGCAAACAACTGCCGGATTGGTATCCGGAGAAAAAATGGTAGTGGGTGCTGTTCACACAAATGCTCAACGTAGCGACCGTAAATGCCCGGAGAATTCAACAGATCACAGAAGACACAAGGCTAGATTTCCTGGCATTCACCAGGGTTATTACACACTACTCCCAAAGCTCCAAAGCAATTGCGGTGCCAAGCTTGCCCCCTAAGGTCGACGTGGGCCTGCGAGAAGTGCGACCTTACTCTGTGCCTGAAGCATGGTTGCTTCAAGAAGTTTGATGCACAGCTGTGACGCCCACTGAATTTGCCACTCTAGGAGTCCATTGTACTATATGATATACGGTGGCATACGTTTGGCAAAAATAAATGAATTCTCACAAAAATGTGCACATGTTTTTGCACCTACATACATATGTCTACCAAATTTCAATTGAATTGGATGGCTAGACATTTCATGAGCATTGACGAGTTGAAATAACACCAATAAGCCGATGGTAGAATACTATTACTCCAATAAACAACTTTATTTACCTTTCTAAATTGGGTTGTTTTTAATGGAACGAACTTTGTCAACATATTATCATAACTTTTATTTCAAACTAAAACCACCAATAACAAGAAAATGGTTACATAGGACTCCCTTCAACTGATTTTCGATGTTTACCTCTGACACCAAAAGTTCAAGCATAGCTCAAACGGAATTTTTGCCGTTCTTCCATACGCTGGCTAATATAATCTTTTTTAATGCGGATTAAATATTAGCTAAATGAGCGCTAAGCTAGAACTACATCAAACCCTAATTAAGCACTGGGCGGCATGATTGATCCAGATTGACAATCACTAGAGCGTCTTACATTCACTCCATTCTTGTGCATACTTATTTTTTTGCAGAAGGTTCCCTTTCATCAAACTGGTGATGTTGGCCACGCATCCTCCTTTTTACCAGCGAACCCTGACGAAGGTTTTCGGCCCAAATGTATGGACTGTGTCACCTTCTTTAAGCCCTATCCTCCCCACCATGGTAGGTACCGACCCACTTTATAATTCGTCCTCTTCTCCGTAGCTTTCTAGTCAATAGTATTGATAATAAAATATTACTGTACTCTTCTTTCTGACAGAGCGTAGTATGCATTCCTGCCAGCCTTCATTGTGCAACTCCACACTCACTTTATAGGGCATATTTGTACCTCCCAACTGGTATCACCGATAGGGAAGGTTTGTTAGTAGGGTAGAAATTAAAAGTTTCCTCGAAGAGCCCTGCACGGAAAGTCAGCCGTTTCGCTGACAAACCCAAAACAACCGTTGATGACCACTATCGTCGGATACGTTGGCATTAAATGCAAAATTGATTGATATTGGCTCAGTTGTTACCCAAGTCTCAGATAAAAGTAAAAAAAGGAATTGCTTTTATCTGGAAGTTTAGGGCTTTGAAAAATCCGAAGCCAAAGTAGAGCCAAACATGACCTCCTTCGTCACGCGTCCCGGCATTGGCGTATATAGGTCATAAGTCTTTCGCAGTCCCCCCCCCCCCCCCCCCCATTCACTCCGCAAGATCGCAACAAGTAAAGAGGGAAGAGAGGGAGGGTTCCAGGTGCCGCCAGAGATGACACCCTCTTCCCCACCTTCCCCGCTGATTCAAACACATGGTATCTGGGATATGGAATCCTCCCCCCCCCCCCTCTCTCTCGTTACTACGCCACTGAGTCCGGGTATGTTGACACTAATTTACTAGACAAGTGCCAGAAGCGGTCATTACTCCCTGGTAGTTTGGCTGTTATCTGGCATTTGTGGGCCCAAATCGCCCTTCAAGTGCGAAAGTTAGGCTTGCCTTTCTGATAGTTCGGCTCTCATATGGTAGCTCCGTGCCAAAGTCGTCAAAAAAGTGCCAGAGTTGGGCTTACTCCCTGGTAGTTCGGCTGTTATCTAGCAATTCTGGGCCCAAATAGCCAAACAAGTGACAAAGTTCGGCTTTACCTCCTGGTAGTTTTTCTGACATCTGGCATCTTTGGTCCCAAATCGCAGCACAAGCGCCAGACTCATCCTTATTGCCCGTTAGTTCGACCGTCATCTGGCATTTTTAGATCCAAATCGCCAAACAAGCACCGAAGTTAAATTTGTCTTCCTGATAGCTTGGGTATCATCTGGTATATCTGGGCCTATATTGCCTCAAGTGCCAGAGTTAGGCTTCCTGTCTACATGATATGTGGAGATCTTGCATGGTTGGTCTCAAATCGCCAAACAAGTATAAGAGTTAGGTTTAATTATCTGGTAGTGAGAAAAGCATGTAGCATCTTTCCTTTATAAGAGCAACACCGCGCACAGGCAGTCTCCCACCGGTTCAACACCCAAAACCTCAGCTACAACCTGTTGCAACATTGAGTCCCTGTGACCAAGATATGTCTCCAGCAAACTTCGCATTTTTCCCATTGTAGGTTATCTTCGGCACTGAAGTTGACACAAAGAAACCATATCCCTTCTCTGCTTGCTCAGAGCGAAAAAATAATGAATACCAAGTACATTTACTTTCCAACCGATATATCTACAATACCAGATTTAGGCAATAAGGGCAATCCCGCTGGCGCGTGTTCATTTATTTTTTGCAGGTAGAGGACCGAAGAGGTATTTATCATGGTTGAAAAAACCCCGAGACTGCGGGTAAACGAAAGAACACTAAAAGTCTCTAAAATTTATTGGTAGTGCGCTGGTGGCTGCGACTGAGCAAAATTCATATTGCGTTCAATTCTGTGCGCTACCATTTCTGTAGAATGGGTGTATCGTAATTTTTCTACCCCAGGAGTTTGGCGTAATTATTTCTCGTGACTTGACAAGACAACGCAGATAAAAAAAACGCGTAATGCTCCGGGTTTTTGTGCTCATGTGTAGGCAGACATGCCAATGTTCAGACGGAAAGCTACACATTCTCTAACGGATGCGCCGTGAGACTGATTCGGTGTTATTGTAACTGCTGTCATTGAGCGAGCACTGCGAGCGCGTGCGCAAGTCTCCTCAACATATGCCATCATTAGGCGACGCATCGCAGAAGCGAGCATGGCTCTGCGCGTGCCTTGCATTGTGGTTGATCACTGTGAAAGCCAGTCAGTAAATATAAATAATCGGGAGTCTCTGTCGTAGAGCATCCATATCACACTTAGCCGATCCGAAATATCCTGGCGGCGGCATTTGTTTCTTTCCGGCCCGGGGGGGCGGGGGGGGGGGGGGGGAGGAGGGAGGTAATTCGGCTGTAGTAACCAGGATGACAACATCCTACACTCGTTCCTAAAGCGCATATGGGGCCTTCTCCTGAAGCGCCCGAAGCAGCACTATAGTTGCAAACAAGCAAAAAGCCAATCTTCGGCATGCCTTTGGGCTTTCTTGGCCATTTTTGTCACATATTTGTACTCCAGTGCTAAACCAGAGAAAAGCCAGGCTTTTACATCCTCCGAAACCCTTAATTAGAGTTTACTTTAGCAGTTATGAAACGTAATATCGCACTTACTTTCGCACTCCTTTGTCGGATCAGAGAAAAACCAAACTTTGCATGCGCGAAGATCGCCCAACTAGGCTATAGTTAAGCAAAATAGTTTGGCACCAAAGATATCAATAGAGCAAAACCTAACTAGGCACATGTTAGGCCTTTACGTTGGCCACACTTTTGGCAACTTAGGCGTTTCTCTAGCGGGTTATCTGAGTACCGCTCACCCGAGTAGCACAAAGTGGGCTCTGAAAAGGAGGGCGACCGTGGGTCCCACTGGGGCAGTTCATGTGAGTCCCACGTCGGTTTTAAAAGACGAACCCAAATGGCGCCCACTTGGGCAGCCTATCTGGACCGGAGATCCACAGGAAAACTATTTTGGCAGTCCACATGGACTCTTTCGTGGGACCCACAAAGGGCATAGGTGGGCAGCTCACATAGGGCCCCCTTGTGGCGCCCTCAGTGGGGCTACGTGGGCAACCCACATATCGTCAACCCGGGCACCTCATTCATTATCATTAGTGCTAGTTGAAAGATGTCATGTTCTGAGCTCCCTCCTATTTGTTTATTTTTTGTGTGTAAAAATGAAATCTAATTTTGTTCCTGGTACTTTCGTCATTTTCATACGGTGGGGATTATTGCAATGCATCCCAACGGAGCATGTTTCGTTATTTTCATGTGCCTACCGGAAATACTATTACCATTTTGACAGATCAATAAAATTCCTAATCAAGACCATGAGCAATTAGATATTTGAAGTGCAGAAACTTGAATGAAAAACTGTGCACGTTTCAACATAAATTCCAGTAGTAAATTAATACGAAAACAGCCAGTTTTAGGCGGCTACATGATGTTTAGAACATGCTTATTGACATCCGATTTAAAGGCACTGTAAACATATTATACATATTTGGCTTCAATCTTGTTTAGAGTATTTAGACCTTTTGATATAAGAAATATACTTTACATAAAACTGAACACACTATCTTACAGCTCACGGGAAAATAGCGTACCAAAAACACTGATTGGGGAAAACAAAAACTGTGCAAGAGATAAAAAAAGTTCAACTCGAATGCTTTTCCAGTAAAGGTTTTTTCACCAAGGAAAGTGGCACAGAAGAAATAAGTATTCGTTCATTGGCCAGCCGAGCGTACAGGCTGGACCACCACCTGAGGAACTCCTGCTCTCCTAGCCGAAAGAGTTCGTTGTTAAGATAGCGGTACTAAAAACCACAAAGACGGGTCAGAAGAGGCTACATGGCTCGCGTACATCGTTGCTTGCCCACAGCAGCACAACGGTTCTGCCAAAGCACATGCTGGCCGACTGTTAAGAGGGAGATGGCCAAGCCTCAAGATAGCGGCGGCCCGAGACGTAGTAAGCCAAGCCCATAGCGCAAAAACCTTGATGCACAAGACGCCAAATTGATCGTGCAACGCTGTAAGCCGTAAAAACGCGGGACCTCCGCCTCTCGGGTGTTGAGGTCCCGGTAATGGGCCACCATACTCTAATGTTGAAGACAATCTCTGGTCGGATGAACCTCCCATCCCCGAACTCACTTGACGTCCCGCATGGGTCCAGGAAGACGG
Organism: Ixodes scapularis; assembly: GCF_016920785.2. Classification (NCBI taxonomy): domain Eukaryota; kingdom Metazoa; phylum Arthropoda; class Arachnida; order Ixodida; family Ixodidae; genus Ixodes; species Ixodes scapularis. Next base: position 160,460,074 of record NW_024609868.1, on the reverse strand, counting down.
CCGTAGACCAACGAGTCCCAAGGAAAAGAGCTTGTTCGTACTCGCTCATCAGTTGTGACCCGAATCAAGCAGACCTCCTCGACTATACGAGACGGTGGCTCGTCCCGCACTTTCAGACTGGTACCGTTCCGCTTAGGTCTTCGTAAAAAGCCACCACCGCTTGGTAGAAAGGGTGTGTAATTTTAGCGCCGGAGTGGAGGTTACCGAAAGCCCGAAAGACGAGCCCCAGGCCGGGAGCTGCATGTCGTCGAGCAGCCCCAGGATGGTGCGAAACGTGACTACTTGCGACATGGTGTCGATACAAGGCATCCACCTCCCTCCCGGTGAGGTCGGGAGACAGAGGACAACTCTAGTCTCGAACTCCGGTTCTGGCTCTAGTAAAACCCGAAAACAGCAGGTCGTTGCACGCCGGCAGAACTGCGGTGGAGGGAAGTTAATCGCAGAAAACTGCTATCAATAGATACGCTCTGTCGTGGAGAGGCGACGCGAACCTTTCCGCCACTGGAACTTGGCGTTCCAGTGCCGAGGTAACAGTCGCCCAAATGCATAACGTCACACAACGCAATAATAATAATAAAAAAAAATACGGAGGAGACGAATAACAGCTACACCTTGGATGTCTGCATGTAAGGAGAGAAAGCTTCCGAATCAAAGAGCTTGGCTTTTGGGGGCGTTTCAACGCGCTCCAAAAGGAAACTGCACTTTGAGAGAAGCTGCGTAGTGGACTCAAAGATCTGCGATTCACGTAAAAATAAGGTGACATCGTCGGCGTACGCGCTAACCGCGACATCACCGCGGCCAGGGAACAGAAAGCCGCGAATGCGGGAGCAAGACGCAAGGCGTCGGAGGAGATATGTTGCATTATAACTTGGGTTTCGGCTAGTTGGTTCATTACAGAGTAGAGGTTAAAAGCGCGAACAAACGAGGACAATAAAGAAACACGGACGACAGAACAGGCGCTTCACTCTCAGCTGGTCTTTATTAACACCACTGTCACCTGTATACACACATTGCCCAAACAACATTGGATTCCATCGCCACTATCAGAGCGAACCTTCCAGAAACGCCATCTCACTCTGAAACAAATACAAAGACGGAGCACTGACGCAATTGTTTTCTTCCTTTTTTATGTACATAAAAAATAAAGAAAACAATTGCGTCAGCGCTCCGTCTTTGCATTTGCTAATTACAGGCGGCCTTCGCTGCCGCTGAAGCTCAATGAACTCAACAACATTTATTTAACAACGTGCGCGACGTGCTCGAAATAGGAAACCGAAAGAAGATGAGTGGGGAGGCCGAAAGCTTTCTCCCGTCTGCCTGGAGAAGGAGGAAAACGTCTCGTTCCTCCCTTTTTCGCGTGTCCGCTTGGGGTGCATCTGTAGAAGCGAGGAAGACGCGCCATTTCTGCCTTTTTCCTCTATTTTTTCCTAGAGTGTAACACTCAAGAAGTTTGTGGGCGTCCCCAGTAGTCCTTACAAAGAAGGAGGACTGACCCCTGAGTTTCTGCGTGGACTATGTTTGACTGAACGCTCTGCCAAAGAAGGACGTCTATCCGCTCCCCTGCATCAAAGATACGTTAAACCGACTGCTCCACTCCCGATATTTTTTGTCGATGGATCTTAGGCTGAATACTAGCAGATTGAAGTTGACAAACGTGATCGGGACAAAACTGCCTTCGTCAGGCCCGACGAACTGTAAGTGTTCAACCTGATGTAGTTTGGACTTTTTACAGCACCAGCCACATTTCAGCGTGTCATGAACACCCATGCTGGCTTGTCTGAAATGACAGAGCCGCCTCGTCGACCTCGACAATGTCGTAGTATTTTAACGGGACCTCGACGAGAACCTGAGACGACTTCGAGCCGTACTTCAAGCTATCAAGGCCACCGGCCTTTCACTCAAGCCTGCAAAGTGTCTGATAGCTTATAGTGAACTAAACTTCCTTGGCCATGTCGTGAGCCACGAAGGGGTTCGCTATGACGTCGAGAAGACGCGCCATAGGCTCATGAACGCATCCATCTGGCAAGAAGGGCGTGAGAAAATTTCTTGTACTCTTTGCCCAGTACAGATCGTTTGCTTCGGACTTCATCAAATTGTCCGCGCCGACGACGTACCTAACAAAGGACGCCGTAAATTTTGAGTGGACAGAAACACAGCAGCGGTGAGCTCAAACAAAGCTTCCAGTCGCCCCTGATTCTTGGTCATTTCGACCGATTTGATAAAACAAAGATGCACAAGGACGCAAGTAACAACGAACTTCGCGCGGTACTGGTCCAAATGCAGGAGGGCGCAGGGCGAGTCATTGCCTACGCAAGTCGGATGCAGTCTAACGCACATAGGATCTACTCAACGACTGTTAAGGGGAACCTTGCTGTCGTCGGGGCAATAAAAAAGTTCCGCCCGTATTTCTTTGTAAGTCATTTCCGCATGATCACAGACCACCGCTCGCTCTGCTGGGTCGCGAACCAGAAGAACCCCTCCGGACGCCTCGCCCGGTAGAGCCCACGACTGCAGGAGTTGAACGTGGCCATGGTGTACCAGTCCCATTGGAAGCACAATGATGCCGATTGCCTGTCAAGAGCCCCCGTCGACCGTCGAGGCTGGTCCTATGTGCACCAAAGACGACCACAATGTCAGCGGAATGGCAGCACTCCAACGAGATGACCCTAAACTGTGAGCACTCAATGAGGACCTAGAGGGACAAGGGAGTATGGCGTCCCGTGCTCTCTTACAATCCTGCCCATCTTTGCCATTCGACATGAGGTTCTCTACAAGGAGAGCTTTCGCGACAACAACACACCGTGACTGTTGGTTATCTTTTCCAGCCTTTAAGAATAAATGTTTTAAGGACGCCATGACGACCCGATGGCAGGGCACATCGGGTACAGCTGAACACTCGCGAGAATTCACGAGAAGAACTACTGTACCAAGCTCCCGTAGACTGTCTATTTCTGGGGCCGATCGTGCCATGAGCGTCAACGGCGCACAAAACCGCGGACCAGGATGGCGCCTGCAACACTGTCGACGGGTGACGCGTTGAAAAAAACTCCTTCTGTAGCCGTTTCTTTGGAGGTCAGCAAGGATGGTTTGCTTCTCCTTTATTTTATCTTTTTCCTATAGGCAGATGGTCATTACTCTAGACAAGAAACTAAAGACCACTGACGCCTTGTGACTCCCTGGGTGGTTCGAGTCAAAATCAAAGTAGCGTCCGGTGTGCATTGGTTTCCTGTAGATCGTGAATCTCAGCTTGTCTCCTTGCATTTTCACCAGAGAATAGAGGAACTGCAAGACATCTCTCGTATTCTACGGTGAACTGAATGGCCGGTTCTACGGAGGTCAGGTGTGCCATAAAATGGTTCACCTCTGATTACTTCACGATGCAGAAACAATCATCCACATCGCTCATAAACTCCTTTTGCCTGTTGGCAAAGGTGCATAGCGCCCTCTGTTCAACCACTTCCATTGTGAGGTTTGCCGGGGTGACAGAAATAGAAGCGTCCATGGCCGTCCCGCTGACTTGTCTGAAGAGCTCACCTTTGAAGCTGAAGTACGTACTGCCAAGGCAAAACTCGAGAAGGCGGCATTGTTCATCCACGCTGAGGCTAGTTCTTGAGCCCAAAGTTTCGTCGTTCTCGAGGACCTCTCTGGCTGCAGCAACTGATAAGGGAACTGGGACTATGATAAAGAGTGACACAACGTCGAAAGACACCATCGTATCATCACTGCTGATTCTAATTTGAGAGGCCCCATCCATGTAGTGGAGCGTGTCTCGCAAGTTATGTTATGTTAATGATCGAGTTGAGGGTTGCATCCATCGATTTCCAAAAAGGTCGAGTTCAGCCAACGTTCAGCCGCTAGACTCGTCAGGTGCAGTTGCCAACCCTTGAATTTGCAAACCCGTCTGTCTGCCGGTTGCAGAAAATCTTTAAGTAGTGATTGCAATTAAAAACGTGAAGAGCAACCGAGAAAACGATTGGTTTTGAAGACGTCCTCGTCTTCTCCCTCTTCGCTCTGAATATTAGTGATCAGTAGTAGTGACCCGAACGTCACGTTTACGACCCGCCCCACATTTTGGCATGGGGCGGGCTCACTCTCTCTCTCCGGCGCTACTGTCCGTCCTTATACTCTTCCGTTTACTTGGCATCAGAGCGCAGCCGACGTTGCAAGTCCAGGAGTCAACGATTGAACGCCGAAAGCGGCGCTTACAATAATGAACAGTTGGGCTAATTCGTAAATGTTCATAATGAAAAACATCGCAAAAAACAACGACACAGAAGGGAGAAATACATGCAAGACAAGGCACGGACTATCAACTTTATTATTTTGAAAAGACGCGGGTATGGGTTTTCTTTTTTTTTTTTTTACTGTGTTGTCGTTTCTATTTCTTTCACTGTGGGGTCGCTTCTATTTCGTTTTTCTTTGAAGGAGATGTTATCCAAGGTCCAAAAAATGAAAGCCGTTTACAATTCCCTGCAATGCCGAACTAGAGCGCAGCTCTTGAGAAGGAAGATGAAAGGGTACTGAGGGGAGGGTATACCCCTCCTCCCTCCTGCTCACCTCGTCATCCTGCCCGCTACTCCGCCACGGGGGCCACATGGCCTGAGGGAGGTTACGTGACCTTAAGGGGTCACATGACCTCAGTGAGGTAACGTGACCTCACGGTTACGTCGACGCCGGCGGTGACGCCGCTCAAGCCGGAAACGGGCTCCTAAGAGCTGGGCTCTAAAAGGCCATCTCACTGTCCCTGAGGTTCACTGATGGTTGGTTCACGCATGCTTTCTTTTTTGCTATATGGTAGGTCTCAATAATCTCCCCAGACAACTGAATTTGGTGTTAGCACAAAATATGTGTCTCTCTGAACCGTGGTTCACAGCCGCAGTCCCGGCAATGCAATGCTAAATAGAAGTATGCTCCACCTTTTAACGAACTGTGATGTTCGCGAAGTCTGATGTCTAAGCATATCCCCGTTTGATTAATGTATGAGTGCACGCAGAATGGGATTCCATAGACTGTCTTGATGACGTCATTAGTGCCGTCATTAATGACGATGACGTTAATGTCATCACGATTACATCACGTGACGTCACTCGTGACGTCCCTAATGACGTCATTATGATGCCGATGCCGATGACCCCGGTGACGTCACGTGACCGTAGTGACGTCGCGTGAGCCCGTGAGGCCACGCGACTCCCGTGTGGTCACGTGACCCTGGTGACGTCACGTGAGCCCCGTGTAGTCACGTGACCACCGTGGGGTCACGGGGGTCACGCCGACGGCGACGGCAACATCGACGCCGCTCGGAGCAAGGTCTAGCCGGCAGGATGACTAAGTGAAGAGGAGGGACGAGGGGTATCCTCCTCCTCAAGAGCTGCGCTCTAATTCGGCGTCACAGGGAGTTGTATTTTTACCGCGGCTACAATCCTGCTCAGTTTGTTGAAAGCTGAGAATATGACATCGACCTCAAATCTCCAGGAGACTCCGTTCATCCCATGAGAGAGGCGGAGAATATACTGTAGGACTGCTACATTCTTTTTGTCTTTTAGAGCTTTTGCTTCGTGTTCTTTTTGGGGATCCACCTTTATGTTACGAATTGGTTTGTCACAGGCCGATGAGATATTTGTGCTTGGAAAGTTTTATTCCTTGAGGCTGGCGATTTGGGTGGAGAAGCTTACTTTCATTTTGTGGATTCAAGCTTTTATTAGCGCTGTCCACAAGCATGAAAACGCTATACCGTTCTTAACGAGTTTTGAATGTGCCGATCTGTAGTCAAGTAAGCTTTTGGTGGTTATAGGGTGGTGCATCTAGTATACATGTTCTTCTTTAAAGTTCTCTAGGAGTTCAAAAAAACTGATTTCGTTCTCCTTGGGGGTCTCAAATGTGGGACCGCGCCTTTAGAGCGCGCGACACTAGAGCGCCGACGTTAGAGCGCTCGACACGAGGGCGCTGCGACAGTAGCGCGCTTGACACTAGAGCGCACGACACGAGAGCGCATGACCAGTTGAGCGCGTGACACGAGAGCGCACGACCAGTTGAGCGCGCGACACGAGAGCGCACCCCATTTGAGCGAACAGCGCAAAATGTGGGGTAGAGCAAAATTGTGCGACTCATCGGATTCAAGCATTGGTGATTTTTGATTGATTGAATATGCTGTAGCCAGGTTCTTTAGGTTTAAATATCGACAATATACACATATCCTTTGTTATCTTAAAACATGCATTTGCAAAAGAAATTAGGAGTTCATATGTTTATACTAAAAGAAAAACGAAAACTTAGTTAAATAAATGAAAGAAAGGGAAACGCAACAGCCACCATGTATTGGAACAACGCGCTAGAGCGGGTCTCGTGTCCGGAGCTGTCGTTGTCGGCCCACGGTTGTGGCTGGCAGTCAGGAGCGGGAGCGGTTGGCTTCCGTCGATGACCCATGGAGTCACCGTACCATGTGCTCTCTAAGTAGGAAACCGGGCAGCGTAGATTTTTATGGTCTGCCCTCGCTGGGATAAGGCTGCTGGTCAGACAGCAGGAGCGAGCCGCCTATTGCTCTGGCCGATGGTGTCTTTCGGATCCAGCACGTTCTTTTGGTCAGTCCTTTGCACGCTCTCCGTGCACGCTCTCCTCATCTTGGTGTAGTACGCCAAAACATCAGGGACAAAAAACGAAGGGAGAACTAGACAGGACGCGGCGTAACTTTCAACTGTATTGTTTATTTGGATGACAGAATTTAAAAAAAAATATATAATATATAAATCAGACACACTTGGCAGAACTACAAAGATATGGTCTAAAAACACACCCCCCTCAAATGCCAGCGTCATTGGTTCTTCAAATAGCAGAAATCCTTTATCAGTCAAGGACAAAGAGGGAGCGCTTATACAAGTATTGTCGTGGTGGGACCTAATCAGGAAGGCTTCGTGAATTTCTCTTGCCGTTTTTTTTCCGTCTCCTTGGGGGTGTTCCACCTTCAGCCGGTCACGGGAAAAGCATCTGCTGGATACTCCGTTCAGAGAGGTGGAAGCAAGTAAGCAGACTTCGGGATGCTTTGTGGTTGCTCTGCCGCGGGTCCACGTTCACCTAAAGAGAGGCCTGTAGAAAGTATGGAGAGCACCTTCGACTTGCTTCCAAGGTCACAGAATTCCTTTGGGATGGGCTCCGAGCGTCGCTGCCGAAAAAGGAGAAAGATTTGATTCGCCGGACTGTGTCACCTTTCTGGGAGACGCTTCTGCACCGCCGGATGTCACCCGTATCTTGGAAAAAGGCCCCAAGAACAGCCTGGCGCCCAGGATGAAGCCTGTGGACAAGCTTGGATTGGTGCGAACTCTTGCGTATAAGGCGGCAGAGCTGGACAGGGGCAGGTGCATATCTGAAGGTGTAGATGTTATTAACACGCAGCGTCCTGTCTAGTTCTCCCTTCGTTTTTGTCCCTGTTGTTTTGGCATATTACACCATGATGCAAAACCAACTAGCCCAACTAGCCATCTTAGTCTTCATCTCTTCTCTTTTTCGTCGTCTTCCTTTGTCCCTTCGAGCCAATTCACAGGTTGACACACCCTTTTTCTTTTACACACTAGGTCGCATCATATCATATGCCTTTAATAAAAAAATAAAAATAAAACGGGTACGACTCTTTCTAATAAATTGTCTACTGACATCGGAGAGAAAAGAGAGCAGGGAATTGTGCTGGGACATATATATATAGGTACCGGGAAAGTTTGCAGTTGAGTGGAGCAGCGAGTCTAAGATTTCTTTGCACTGCTGCGGTGCGGCTTTCGGATATACTATAAATAGTCGTTCTTTTTTGCTATATTCGGTCTATTCTTGACAGGCATTTGGGCCCCGATTTTTTTGGTGGCTATTTAGACGTCCCTCACATAAGTTTAAATGGTATTCTGACGTCCATGTCCGCAATGAAAAAAGCTCACCGCTAGAAAAGTAGCAGTAAAAAACTCATCGAAGGAAAGCTCAGCGAAATGTTATCGTACGCAGAGCTTTCCAGTCTTTTGACGGGTACAGGCAAACCTCTCCTGGAAATCTGTGAAGTACAAAATCAAAGAACTAATGAAGCTAGGTCAGCTGCTGTGTTTTTTGTTTGTTTTTTCTCGAAAATGCACGCTACAGATACGTCTGTTTTTTTTTTCGCTGTAACCTTTTGTAATATTTCCTGTTTTGTCACACGCAAAAATTTCCTCGACTTATTTCGCAATGCCACTGCTGAATACCGCGCAATAAATCCCTGCCAATTTTACATAAAACACGCGATGTCCGAACAAGTGGCCGGTCCGGTCGGGTCACTCGCGCTGGACTGATTGTGCGCTCGCGTGACGAGCCCTAAGGACACGCGAGCTAATGTTGCTTCGCTCTCAAGTCGCGCGAGCGCGAGCTAACGTCGCAGCGCTCTTCAGTCGCGCGCGCTCACGTCGCCCCGCTGTCGAGTCGCGCGCTCTAACGTCGCGGCGCTCTAGTGTTGCGCGCGCTAACGTCCTGGCGCTCTACTGTCGGCGCTCTAATGTCGTGCGCTCTTGTGTCGCGCGCTCTAGTGTAGTACAGCCCTAAAAAGTGAACCGAAGGCCTAAGCCTTGTTCCGTGAACGGCCTTAGCACGTCGCCACTTGTTCTACTGAATCGTGCCTTCACTATGTAAACCAAGTAGTCTTGTACACACCTGATTATTTGTTTTGTATTACCTAGCAATCTATGTTCATCTGCCCTGTCGACTTTTCCCAGAGAAATGTTGCTAAGCATAGGTGCCATCCTTGAACCTATGCAAACGCCTGACTTCTGTAGATAAACATTGTCCTGCCAACATTAAGTGTGGATTTTCGATAAAAGGAGAAATGTTGAAGGAAATTTGGTAGGATTCCGCCATTTGTCCTAAACCTTGTTTTATCATTGTGGTCTAAAATACATTCCTTTACACTCTTCATGTGTTCATCATGGGGGATAGAATAATATTACTCTTCAACTTCTATTCTGAAAGCACTGAATCCTACCGAGTTATCATTTGTTATGCATTCAATTACCGACGTTGAGTTAGGTATGCAAAATGGCTCATTGCTCTGTTGTGAGTTCAGTTTTTTTTTTAGATATGTCGAAACCGCCTGAAAGCCATGTCTCTCGCTCTGATACTATTGTGCGGAAAAGTATTCTTGGTTTGTGTGTTTTCGCTGCGGAAAATACCCCTCGCGAAAAGTTCTTTCTTTTTTTTTTTGTCTTTCCTGTGACGTTTCTCAAGTTTAGCTTGTTGAGTAGCTCTAAGGCTCGATCTCTTATCTTCGCTGGTTGCTCTGTGACTTGGCTTTGTTGAGTAGCTCTAAGGCTCGATCTCTTATCTTCGCTGGTTGTTCTGTGGCTTGCTTAAGCTTCTTCTGGACGACAGCAACAACTTTCTAAGCATAGTTACCTTCCGGCAAGCTGATGAAAAATCCTTCCTTGTCGGGCAACAAAATATGCAACCATATAGCGAACCGAATGTCAGTAAGTGGTTTTAGACTCTTATTTTGTGAAGCCTTACCACCGTTTTTCGGCAAAATTTTCACACAATTTGCGAAGCATCTTGGCTTTTCTTCTTCCAGTATCAATCGAGTCACAAATCTTGACATTACCAGTTTGTCTACCCTGGTTAGTGCTGGTCCAAAGCAGAACTCGGGACCCTTCTCTAACAGCACTTGGTGATGCTCTGGAATTGGCTTCTCGCCGAGGATTAGTATATCTCCTTCTTTACGGGTCATCTTCTTCTTGGAAGGTAGCGTGAGGCGAACCTTATGCCAAAGAAACTCCGTGGCCTGGACGGTGACTCTTGGCTCTTCCTGATATTCGCGGAAGACTCTAATATTTCGCTCGTCGATGGTACATACTACCTGAAGACAGTGGTTGACGTACCGAACTTGATGCCACCACTCCGAACACAAAATGCGGCATATCGTTCGCGTATAATCAGGCAACGGAACCAAATATCCGAAGATGGCTTGCAATCCTGAAAGGCACGTGGATTTTTCGGCATACCACGATGCGCCCTGGTTTTGCAGACATAGACAGCGATTAGGGATGATAAAAAGGGTGGGTATGAGAGAAAATTATGAAAACACAGAAAAGAGCCCGTTGTGAAGGAAATAAAGCTTACAAGAATGGACAGTTGGGCTAGTTAGTGAACGTTCATGATAAAAAACAGCGGGAAACACAATGAAACAAATGAGAGAAATACATACAGGACAAGGCGCTGACTATCAACTTGCTTATTTTGAAAACACGTGTTTATGGGGTTTTCTTTTTCTTTCGCTCTGGTGTCGCTTCTTTTTCGTTTACTGTTGGGTAGCGTCTTTTTTGTTCTTTCTACGAAGGAGAAGTTATCCAAGGTTCAAAAAGGAAATCTCAGTGTCCCTGAGGTTTACTGATGGTTGGGTCAAGCACATTGTTTACTCTTTTGCTATATGGTAAGATTCAATAATTTCTCTAGTCAACTGAATCTGGTGTTTGCACAAACTATTGGTCTCTGAACTGTGGTTCGCAGCCGCAGTCTCGACAACGCATTGTTAAATGGGTGTAAGCTCCATCTTTTAACGAACTGTGCTGCTCGTGAAGTCTGCTGTTTATGCATCTCCACGTTTGATCGATGTGTGAGTGTCCGTGGGAGAATATGATTTCATAGACTCTCCCCTTCTTGCAAGGAACAAACTTCATGACGTGCTTAAGTTGGCATTCGTTGTTGTCTGTTTGACTGCTTATGTTTGCGCGTTTTTGTTTACCGCGGCTACAATCGTGCTCAGTTTGTTGCGGGCTGAGAATATGGCATTGACCCCGTATGTCGAGGTGACTTTCTTTATCCCCTGAGGGAAGCGGTGAATATATGGTATGACTGTTACGTTCATTTTGTATTTTGGAGCTTTTACATCGTGTTCTTTCTTGGGTTCTAACCTTCATGTTATGAATTAGTTTGTCACAGGCCGATGAGATATCTGTGTTTGCAAAGTTCGAGTCGCTGAGGTTGGCGATTTGGGCGGAGAAGCTTAATTTCATACTGTGGATGCAGGATTTTGTTTGCACAGGCCGCAAGCATGAAAAAGCGTATGTATTCATCTACTCTGTGTCTTTGTTTTTCACGGTGTTTTTTATCATGAATGCGGAGCGTCGCGGCGTTCGCGGTAATTTTGTGCCTGCTCACCCAACGGTCAAACAATCAAACACGCGGAGTGCGCCGTGAATTCGCGCTCCTAGTTCTTGTGTATGTATTGTTACCTTTACGCTCTGGCAGTGCTCCAGCCAGGAAGTACAGAACATTGTGCGGAGACGAAAAGGAGCCGCAAGCCTGTGGTCGAGGTACCGCGTTGTCAAGGGATTCCGGAACAAAATGTCCCAGGAGAAAATGTCTCCGCCGAAATATGTCAGGAGAAAATGTCTACGAACAAATACCACCGAAAATAAGGTCCCGAAAAAAATTACCCTGGAAATTATGATTCCAAATGACAAGTATATAAAAGTGCATTAGAAAGACCCCATTTAGAGTATGCAAGCGCCGTATGGGATCCGCACCAAAAATACTTGATGGATAAGATTGAGGGTGTACAAAATCGGGCAGTAAGGTTTATCCTTAACAAATATGCTGGATTTCAAAGTGTAACGCAGATGAAAGCCTGTATTGAAATGGAGCATCTTGATACCAGGTGGAGGAAATGCAGACTAAAACTTATTCATGCGGTATACAATAACTTAATTGGGGTTGATAAATCTGTATACTTGAAAATCCCTCATTACATCTCAAATAGAAAGGATCATAGCAAGAAAATACGTGAAATAAAATGCCGGACAAACTACGTGAAGTTTTCTTTTTTTCCAAGACCGATAGGCGAATGGAATGAATTGCCTGCAGATATGGTATCAGTTGATAATGAAACTTTTTTAAAACTCTTCAAAGAATTGTGAATCTGTACATGCAGTATTGAAGAGTGTTATGTTGACGTGTAAACATCCTGTGATGATGAGTTCAAACGTGTGTGCCCGCTGATATAGTATTACTGTAAGAAAAAGGTTATAATCTGTGGATTTCTTGTTTTTTTTGTTACTGAACTGTACTGTGATAACGTATACTGACGTCTGATTGTATTATTATCTCACTCCCCTGCTCTAATGCTCAGGCGCTGCAGGGTCTCTTGTAAAAAAATAATAAATAATAAATAAATAAGTACAGAACATTGTGCGATGGGGTAATACAATTTGTTTTCCGGAGAACCCATTTTGAAATGGAATATAGAAATTTTGCAGACTTTCCCGAAAGAGTAATTACTTTCTGCATTTAAGTTCTCTAGTACTTAACTGTTTGCAAGAAATTAAAGAAAAAGACAGGGAGATGCATTCGAAACACTGGCGTGGAGCATGAAGTATGAGGTTTCGAAGCATTGCCGGTCACAGATATGAGCCTTCCAGCAGTGTCAAAGGCCACCGACGCCTTACATTCAGAGAAATCGACCTTAGCAATAAAGATAGTCAAGGGCCGACTAGCCACTCCGGCTTCCCCAGGATGTAAAGCAAGTCAATGCTGTCAGAAATGCAACGCCGCCTCAAGAATCTTTGTGAAGAGAATGCCGCTAGGACAACTGCAATTGAAGACTGCCTGCATGCTGACGGCTATGCCATTCGATTCTAACGTTTCTGCATATACTGAGAGTGTTCTTGTCAGTCTGTTGAAGTATGTTTCCCTGATCGTTTTATTACAAAATAAATCAATAAAGCAGAGCACCCCAAACCAGAAAACCATTACTCTAATGGTAAAATTTGCGAGGTTATCTGCCATTTCTAATTGAGTTCCACAGGGAATATTTTGCTGTAACCTTTTGGTACCGTTTTTCTCTACTTGCCGCTAGGAACCAGTTGGGACGTTTAGCAAACCGCTACCGTGTTCCGCGTAATGAATTATTAAGGCCCCTGAAACATGATTTTAAGCGCGCGCCCCGCGGTCACGGTATCACTGAGGGTGCGCGCTTAAAACCATGCTTCAAAGGCTCCACCACTGGTGACGCGGAACGCGCTGAAGGTTTGCAAAGTGTCCCTATTCTTTCCGTGGATATTTTTTACGGTGCCTTTTTTCTGGGGGCGCATATTCTGGGGCCATTTTTTTCGGGGCCGTTTTCTCCGGCACCAGTTGTCAACTGCCACAGGCGTCAAGGGCAAAGGTGGGCCAGATTTTGCCTGCGGAGATATTTAACAGAAGAATTTACGACTTAAATAATTTTGTCTTTTTAGGCGTTTTTCTTGCGCCCCTGAGCTGTCTTCTACACGACGTCAATTATTAGCAACAGTCTTTAGGGAACACTGATTCAGATATTTTTGTTTCTTGCACCAGTAACAAGCAAGCTCATAGCCATGCTCCTCTGTTTGATTAATCGGACATTTTGGCTCAAATTGCTTTTTGACCTTTGTTTCCCTTTTAGAGCCGAGCTCTTAGGCGCCCGTTTCCGGCTTGGGCGGCGTCGCCGTGGCCGTAGGCGTAACCGCGCGTTGTGTTGGGGGACGTATCCCATAATGGAACGCGCTCGTGACGTCACACGTGGCGTCACGTTTGACGTCGCGAGGGTCACTCGTGACGTCGCGAGGGTCACTCGTGAAAGTCACAACATTAACGTGGCCTTCACGAGAGTTACGAGTGACGTCACGTGCGACGTCACAACGAATGTCACGACCTTCACAGTGAAGGTGACTTGCGGGTAACGACCTTCACGAGGTCTTCACGAGTAACCTCACGTGGGTCACTTGGGTCACGAGTGACGCCACGAGGGTCACGAGGGAAGATGGGGTAGGAGGAGGGGAGGAGAATAAGGGAAGGAGGAGGAGGAGGAGGAGGAGGAGGAGAAGGAGGGGAGGACGGGTTTAGGGCATACCCCTTTCTCCGTACCCTCCCCTCCTCCTCTTCAAGAGCTGCCCTCTAATTCGGCATTACGGGGAATTGTGAACGTCCTTCATTTTTTTCTTATGGAACCTTATGTTCTCCAAAAAGCTGAAACCCTGTCACTAGTTTTAAGAGTAAAACTTTTTGATTGTTTTGCTTGCAATTTAAATATCGTATCTCGTTACAAATTGGAAATTATAACACATTATACTTTTGAGAGATCTGTTTGATGTTTAATATTTCATCCCGCTGCCAACTTCGATTAAACTTTGTATTCCGACGTGAGAACCCAGTAACACACTGGTGTCATCATGTTATGTTCGGAAGCTCATTGCAATAAGTTTTAACTCCGTGATGCGAATGGACAGACGAATTGCAGTCTTCGACTTTCTCTTTGAGCTCGGCCGTCCTGCTGGGTCCAAACCGAACGCTGGTTCGTTGTTGGTGGTTCGCCACATGTTCGCTTCATGGAGTTCAGCCCTCCGAAGGTGTCGTGTGACAGATATCACCTAGGCGTCGTAAGCAGTTGCTTTGAACTGATCCCTGAAGCTTTTATTGTCAGCTATAATACATAAGACAATATTAGAAGTAAAGGGGAAGATGAAGAATAAATTCAGGTTTGACATTTTAGACCATGTCAATATACCTTATACATACGAAAGAATGAACAGAAAGGCCGGAGCACAGAACATGACAGATTCATAATGTCAAGATCTGTGCACCGTCTTTTGTGCTCATTCTTACGTGTGTATACGAACATTTACTGCACGCTTTGTTTTTTACAATATGTCTTGGCTCAATGAGCATGTCTGAAACCAGCTAGCGGTGCGGGCTATAGTGTCGGTTCTTTATGCAGACGATTTGTTTTTAAAACCAGGTGAGAAGTTTAAACTTTCTATCTTTTACTAACTGCGACACAGATTTTAAGTGGACAAGTAATTTATACATATCGGTATTAGGCCGCGGCTAGAGTCTACATGGGATCACCGAAAGCTCCTTGGTCAACTCTACAACTATGCGTTCCGGTGCCTCCATCCTCGAAAGCGAATATCGCAGGTAGCACAGCATTGCGCCAATATTGGTGTCGCATCGGAAACATCGGGCCAATATCGTTATGATACTGACAATGTTGGCGCTGGATGGGAAAGGTCGGGCCAGTATTCCCGTAATATGGCCGATGTCGGTGGAACATTACTTGGGTCGGCCAACGCCACTCTGATATACAGAATCCAGCGCCGTTTTCCGGTAAATTGTCGGGTCTGAACCGGCTATATCGGCCAGTATTAAGAATTTTTTACCATATCTAAAACGATACTGAATCGCGGTAAATTGCGCCCACCAATCGCGGCGGCCGCCACTGTTGCCACGGGCCGCGCCGAGGGCGCGCCGGGCAATCAGCGGCTGGAACTGGGTTTTTCCGTACAAACAAACGGAAAAAAAAACTCTTTTGTAGAAACGTTTTTTGGAGATTAGTGTAAAACGGAGGGCGCGGGATGTTTTCCAAAATTTTTGGCTTACAAGGTTTACGAAACAATTAATATTGTTTTTATACAACCATGTCTCAGCGGTGATTTTAGGTAGCGCGTTTCGACCTAGGCGCATCCTAACTTCGGCAGTAGTTCGCGGCGCGTCCGCTTGGGAGGTGGGGGTGGCACCCTTGAAGCCCCTTCCACCGTATCTGTTTCAGAATCAAAATGGCCGATTAAAGCCAAAATAGAAGTCACGTGCAGTTCCTCGAGTGGCCGGTGCGGGAGTGATGGCGGCGTTGCGATCGCTATTAGTTCGGTTCTCACGTACGGATAGGTGCCACTTTTTCAGAGCAGGCTCTATGGCAGTTTCCCAACTGATCGGCTAGTTCTATAGTAACATTGGCTTGGCCCAAGTCCGCTGAACGCTGACACCGCACCGGCCGCGGCCATGGTAACCGATATTCGCCCCGTCTTTGTGCAAAACTGGAACGATATCGCCGATTCTGGCCCACTTTTAGAACGATCGTTGACAGATATTGGCCCAATACTGGGCCTTGGTGCACAACATGAAACTGGGCCACTATTGTGCGCCATATTCCCCCGACGCTGACCCAGTATCGGCGGGGTGCCTGGAAGTTGTTATATTTTGTATATATTGACATGCTCGCAATTTTTTTTCTTCTTTTTCTTGTTCTTTCAGATGTATTGTATCACCCATTTAAAAAAGTAGCTGGACTTTTTTCACACAGGTTTTTTCTTTTTTTACTAATGAATTTAGAGATATTTCTATATTATCACAATTCACTCGTTTCCGCGATTCGCAACAGCTTTGAAATATTTTCATAAGCGCCAACGAATTTTATTTACTCACGTTTATACGTACCGTAAATAATGATCTAGATTTCTTTTTATTTATCTGGCAGCATCAGGGACAGGTTGCGCTTTTCAATGCAGTTTTTGCTAGACCATTTGTTCCATTTAACAAGAGATACCCAGTTTATCTCCTCTTGTATTTTTGGATTTGTTCGCAGTGAAGGATTTTTAATGTATTAAATACTACTATTTTACAAGCTTTAGCAGGTCCTTCTTGTGCAATAGGTTTTAATTTAACTCCCATTACATTCAGCGATGGCACCGTGTCGCGTTATTGTATTTTTTTAATGTTGCACCTAAGAAGTGTGCAATCTGTAAATACCAACGGCTGCTCTCACTTGACTCACGAAGGTCACTGACACTACAAATGCGGTCTAGCCTTGTATGACAGCTTTCTTGACAGAGCGTAGAGAATGGGCCAGAGACGTCCAGAATATTGCCTGAGCCATCTAAGTCAAAGATTCAGAGGCTAACTTGATTCTGCCATATGCGCACCTGCTTTCAGCCACTGCACATAACCATTTTCGCGTAATACATTTAATATCCCAGGTGTACAAAACTACGTAATAATATCCATAATACTTAAAACCTGGTTCGGACAGCTTCGTTTTCTAACGTTACGAATAAATTACCGAAACACTCATGTCTCAAATGTGTTAGCATTTGGAACATCAAATTTAGAATGCGGTTGCGTTTAAATGTTTCTTGCATTAAAGCCTTCAAGGTTACGCTGAAAAGAGGATTACATAGAGTTTGCGGGTGCAGAGGGGTGATGCATCTCGCTCGGTGTCGTGCGATGGCATGTCCGATTCGCTTCCTCCTGTCTACGGGCGAGGGCATCATGCAAGGGCTCCTTAGCCCTTGCATGATGCCTTGCGTGTGCGGCTCGGGTTATACGGGTGAGAAGGCTCGTCCTGCAGGTTCGGGGGTTCGCCGGGGACCGTATACCAACTTTTGTCTGGAGAGGAACGCGTCGAGGGCCACCTGCGGACTTTTGTGGGGCATTCTCACACTTCGATTTTCTGATTGATAACGCATGTCTCAACAAGTAGCAACGGTTAATACAAAACAGAGATGCCCCTGTGACGAGTGGCTTAAGCAGACGTAAGCTTCCGTAGCATAACACAACGTAACCAAATAGTGGTGGGTGAACAAGCCTTAAAGGGACACTGACAGGGTATTTATGCTCTCCGAGGTTTTTATGTGAACATGAACTATGAGAGCGTATCTACCCAGGACACAATTTGCGACTCGAAATTTGTTTTCCTTAGGCCCGAAAGCGGACTGTCGTAGATTGGCCGGTTTCAGTCGCGCTTACTCCCATTTCTATGGTCACGTGGTGTTCAAACTATGTGTACCAACTATATTCAAAGTAGTGGGCCATCTAAGGCACACATTCAATATTAAAATAAAAAAAGAATATAAACCTTATTCTTGTGGCATCATAAAACTTTGCGACGGACGTGGGAATGCTACTTCGAAACTTTCGTTTGTGGCACCGGCCAGTCGATCTTCAAGTGGTGAGTATCGAGCGGAAGAGATATAAGTGCAAAACAATCGCGTGACAAACAGTGCGTGCTAGTTCGTCTTTGCCGTGGCCTGCTTGAGACGTTGGGGAAGCGGAGAAAAAAAAACGCGATCGGGTGTGGCCATGGGACTTCCGTCCACGAGCTTCCGCGCTCGTGTTTCTGTTTCTGTTTCAAGCAGTTGAGTTGTTAGCTTTATTAAACATATACGTGACTGTGCAGCAACATATTGAATGTGTAGCCCTCTAACACTATATTTTCAGAGTATGTCAAAGAGACGATAAATTATGAACTGAAAAAAAAATTATTATTCGGCGAACTTGTGTCAAACAAACATCTCAATAAAGGCGAAACGACTCGCACTCATGAAGACAGGCGAGTTCAACGATTTTCGTGTTGCGAGAAATCGCTGGCCGCGAACGCCGTCTGTCATGTTTTTTATCTTTTGAATCCAAAGCGGAAAATACAATATCGACTAATTTTGGGCCCACCGGTACGAACTGCGCATGCGCTACCCCAGAAGACTCGCCTAGGCGCGGTGCGAGGGCCCATCGAACCGTTTCGGTCGAGCAAAAATGGTTCCCTCAAACTTTGTCATTACTCTATATACATAGACTGTTTCTTACACATTAAAATATTGTGGAATTGTAGACTACAGCTACAAGACGAGACAGTTTTAAAGCGAACATTCCAGGTGTATATCTGTCCAACCACTGACATAAGAAAAGCTTAGTTAACTACGCTTCTGGGTGGGGTCTAGTGCGTATTACCTCCAAATAAATTACGTCTAACGGCGTAAATATTGCGTGAAAATACCTTTTTACGTAATTAAATAAGACGTCTCCCAGATGAGTGTTTTTTAAACAATATATATTTTCGTTTTCCTGACCCTTAGGTGTGAAAAACCGCTTACAAGCCATCTGTTATGAAGATTAGGGATCTCGCGAACCACCCTAGGTTTGAATTCGAAAGGTTTAGATATTTTCGAACCAAACTAGGGTCTAAAATTCGAAAGATTTTGATATTTTCGACTGTACCCAGGCTCGAATTCGAAAAGTTCGCAACTTTCAAACACCGTAGAGTTTTGAATTCGAAAGGTTCGAAGCATTCACACTTTCTCAAATTTTGGGTTTGAATATTTCGAATATTGTTTTACTCGAGGTTCGAGAAATTCAAAGATTTCGAACTTTTCTAACTTGAAATTCAAGAGACTCGAAAATTCTGAATTTCTTGGGATCTGAAGGTCGAAAAATTCGAAGATTTCTAATTTATATGAATCTGAAGTTCGGAAAAGTTGATGATTTCGAATTTCTTTGGATGTAATATTCGGAAAATTCGAACGTTTCAAAATTTTATAGACAAAATTTCAAAATTTTGAATAATTCGAATTTATTTTTACATAAAATTCGAAAATTTCGAAGGTTTGAATTATCATGTAAGGATCAGTTTGAACATTTCGAGTTTCTTTAAAGTCCATGTTCGCAAGATTCGAAGCCCGGTTTTCATGTTCCTCCACAGTTTCAAATTCAAATAACATTTTCACGCCTCACTGGCTTTCACGAAATCAGGTTTAGAAAAGTTCAGGTATGATATTTAGACTGCGCGAAGATGATCTGGCAATTAAATGAGAAAACGAATGTCCCGGATGTGCTTGAAGATTTGCCAGTGCAGAGTGACATGAGACCAGAGATCACTAATTGTGACCGCCAACCCGGGGGGTCTTTAACGTGTATCACGCAGTAGTGATCACACGAACGCACTGGTTTACGATAGTCATCCACTTCGAAACGGCCAGGGGCGGGCAGGTGGTTGAGGCTCAGAAAAACCTCGAAGCAATCTGGCAAACTACCTCCCCGCCCCCTTGCACGGTGGTAGTAATCCGATCGAACGCCGCCCGAGTGACGCCGGCATGTAGTAAGTTGAGTTTGTAATTGTTCTGGAGGTCTATTTTCCGGGACGAAGGAAACGCCGAGCAAAAAGCACAGAAGCCGACACAAGTCGAGGTTGAGGAGCTTTATACCATACCAGTGGCGTCCGAAGAGAAAAAACGGGAGAGAAGAAGGAAGGAAAAAACGGGGGGGGGGGGGGGGGGGGGCTTCGTTGATATTTTGGACTGCTAAAGAAAATAATACGTAGAAAGAGGGCGTGGTGGAGCTTATTTTAATCTGAAATTATTTATGCATATATATGGCTAATGTCGCTCTTCACTGCATAAAATATCGCGTAGGTAGTCATTATTTGAAATTCATTGTCAGAAGGCACTAATCGCCACAAGCTTAGGGGTTCGGAAGTATAAAGCAATTTCTTTTCGTCAATAACTGTGCCATTGATTAAAAAAAATTAAACATAACAGTAAACGCGAAAATAAAAAAAAAGCTGGAGAGAAAAAAAAAGAACTATCAGGAACCCGTTGGAAGTGTTGTATTCTTGCATATTCAGAAGCTCAGAACTTCGAAACAAGTTTCTCCTACCAAAAGTGCACGAGCTAAAAGAGGCACGTCCCAAGAACGTAAAACGAAAAGAAAAAGTTTTTTTATGACGTGCTAAATTTGAACAATATTAAAAATCTTTACCCATGAGTTATTTCATTCCTCAGCGTAAAAAAAAACATGAAATACATTGTTTTGTATTCTGCAGATGGCAATGATATGTACTGTCGGTGGTGTTAATTTAAATGCGACACCTCAAACAATTTAGACGAAAAAAATAAGCAAGTTTAGGGCATAATTTCCCTTAGATACATGTTTAGACATTTCTTCGAAACTCATCTTGAATAACAATAATCATAATTAAGACGACACTTGCCTAGACTATACGTAGAACATTCTTAAATATTTAACATCACTAACATAAATAGCTCCGGCTATAGCGCGCTTCAAATATGGCACAAATGACAATCGTCAAAAACCCGTCGTCCATCCTTGCTCCTTCGCGAATTTATTTCTTTAAAACCAAACATGCCAGAACATTGAAATAAAAGGCATATTCTTCTGCAAGGAATTTGGCACCGCTTGTAAAAATTTTAGAAAAAAGTTTGAATGTACTTCAATGCTTGAATCCAAATGAAACCCCTCGGCGGTCTTTCGAAGTTCGTCGAACTTCGCACTTTTAGCTTAAAAGTTTGAAATTCGTCAAACCTTTGACTTCATAATTCGAAAGTTCGAAATTTTTTGCATTGTCTAGATAAATAACTTTGCAAGTTCGAAAATTGTCGAATTTCTTACTGTAGGAAGTTCGAAAGTTCGAAAAGCTTCGAACTTTTAAGTACAAGAAGTTCGAAAGTTAGAATATCCTCAAAGTTTTTAGACTATCAAATTCGAAAGTTTGACAAGCATCGAACTTTACAGCGTAATAAATCGAAAGTTCGAAGAGGATCGAATTTTGTAGCATAATAAGTTCGAAAGTTCGAAAAAAAAAACATTGCATTTCTGAACGTGCAAAGTTCTAAATTTCGAAAAGCGTCGAACTTTGTATAACAAACGCGAAAATTCGACTTCAGTCGAATTTTTCGATATCAAAAGTTCGAAAATACAAAATCGTTCGAACCTTTTGAACCACTTGATTCGATGATCGAAACTTCGGGTCGAAAAAAGTTCGCGACATCCCTAATTAAGATTGAACATTTAATAGTGCACATATTATCAGCTGTTTAAAGTTATTGGAGTGGCATTTCAGAAAATATCTAAACAGTAAATTTGAAGTTTCTTTTTTTTATATAACCTGGAATTTTATACTGCCAAGTCAGTTATCAAGTCTTGCTAATAAAACCTTTAAAAAATAAAATTTACCTCCAAAATGTGTATTCGAAACATGCTTACATTATGATACGTATAACCTTTTGATGTTTTTTTTTGTTCCTGATACAAAGCCCACAAAGGTGTCATAAAAATGTCTTATCCTATATTTACCTAGCATTATCTGCGCATTTTGTGTAACAGTATTTTTCTTGTGTTTAGATTTCACGCCTAAATTTGAGACTTCTAAAGTACACTGGTAACATTACTTAAATGTCCGCTTAGAGAATCGTATCAATGAATTTTCAGGAACATGCCATCCGGGTCCTCAAGCAAGTGAACTTTCCTCGTAATATCACAACAATGATGTCATTTGCAATGCCGGTTCTTCACTACATCCTGCAACCTGGCTTTAACGAATCTATTACAATTCTGGAGAACGCAACTTTTCACAAGTACGAAGATTATGCTCCGGTGAGTTTTATTTTATGAAACATGTTTTATTTTAATTGATGTACGTCCTCCTTTTTTAGAAACTTTAAGTTTTTAGCAGTGCTTAGTTTGAGTACTATTTGTCGGGCATCTTAAGTGTAAACTCGAAGGATAAACCTATTTCTGTATACTAGATTGGTGTTTTCATATCAACTAGGTGCAGCTTCTGAGTTTAATTTCTAGGTTTGCCAGAACAAGTTAAATTTGAAGGGTCAATCCTGAAATGACAAAGGGCGCAAAAAGCATATCTGTATTCATTGGATATTTTTGGATAGTTGGGTGCTAGATATTCTTACCAAATATTGTATATTATATGAAGCATACACGACAGGCATTTTAATTCACAACCGCATTTATAGAAATAAGACTTAATCGCATCGACTTTAGTTGTCGAATTCAATGCGGTCATGTAGATATTTATTTATTTATTTTACCCGAAGGGCAGAAGGGGTTAAGGAGGAGAGTGGGAAGAATAGTAGTAAAAATACAAAAAGAACAAGGTATATCATGCTTAAACAACAGGGTACATGAAATTGGTCATAGATGTACAAAAAAGTGCGTGGTCATTAATTGATGTGAGCGACATCGGTAATTGGTTCCACTCTTTGGAAGTTTTGGGAACCAGAGCCATAATAAACGTTAGAGTGGCAGACAACGCCTTTGTGGTGTGTATGAAGGACGTTTTGCCTACGACTGCGCAGCCAGGGACTCCGCAAGTAGATTTTGAGGGGGGGCTGAAGTCAAGCATTTCGTTTTTGTATATTTCATTATAGAAGACGAGGGCTTGAGCCGAATTTCTGTTGTTTTATTTTTATTTATTGTTTATTAAAAAATCAAATATTATTTGCGCGAAGTTCCTTACTTAGCATGTGCAATTACTTTTCCCTCTTGCTTTATAACAACAGTAAGGAGTTTTAGTGGCTCGTACGCAATACATTTGCGGGTCGGAAATGCACACGCGTAGAACGCAATATAGCGTTTGGCGCATGTACTTTCCGACCCTCAATGCTTTTACGTACGATCCACTAAAACTCTCTAATATCCCGAAAACGCTCATGCATAGTGCTTCAGACAATTTCAAAATTCCTACAAGGATACACAGCATCGAAAAATTGAGTTTGTGGAGAATCACGTTTATTATTCTTGAAATAATCATCCAAAAAGACATCCACGCTATGAAATAAATGAGTAGGCCAAGATAATTAAATATGTACAATGACATCTTAATACGTATTTTGAAAAGGCGCACAAAAGTGTGATGAAGGAAACAGATCCATATATAGGCCCCAAAGCGACGTTTGTTGATCGTCTCGAGGAAGACCAAAGATCGCCGTTCGCTCAGTAGTCCTGGAGAAAACTTCCTTGATGATGTCGTCGAGGTTGAGCTCGTCGTTCTTCCTCTTTAAATGTGCAAAATTAGAAGGTGTGTTAGCCTCTCCTGAATCATGCGGCTGCGCAGATGCGTTTTAATTCGGCGTAAGGCACTAAACGAGCTCTCCCCAAAGCGACAGAGGCAGTCACAGAATGAAGAAGTTTTGTATATTTTATGACTTGGTCCAGGAGGTCACGAATTTTGTCACATTTTGCCGGTAGTATCCTCAATATGGCGTCAATTGTGAGGGGATCAAGGTTGCATAAAACAGCCGGCAAAAGTAAAAGCTGCACAGAGAGTCGGGCCAGATCAAAATCTCATCCATGCAGCTCCCCTCTTTCAGGTCATCTGTTGTGAACTGTCTTCCCCCAGCAGCGTTAATCAAAATGCTCTCTAGTGTTACTAGCCCCCCCCCCCCTCCCCCTGCATCATAGCAGGCTATTCAAACCGCCGTTGAGTTTCACTCAGAATGCAGTCTACAGCCGCAAAGTACTCCTTCCGTAAAACGGCCTTGCAATCAAGTACAACTAGCGGAGAAGGTTTGTTGGTCATTTCAAGCCTTTTTGGCGGTTTTGTCGGCCTTGCGCTGCGAGGGTCCTTCAAACCTAGCCGCATTGAAGTTGAGCTCGCGCAGTCCCACAACTCTTCAAACGCGAATTCAGTCCATAGACGGGACATTACATCGCAGCGAGTCTCTGCAGCCTCTTGATACCTGCGGCGCGAAACGTTGAAAGTTCCGGTACCCTTGCCAGTTCTTCGCATGGACCGAACGAAGCTATAGAAATGTTTAATTCTAGCAACGTTTCAGACATTTTCAGAAGCCTCTCATCACCCTTCAAAATAGCCCTGCTGTTGTCTGAAATCGTATATTCTGCGTGTAGCAGCTCGTTCTGTATCTCCTGAACTCATAGTTTTCAGCGAACCTTCTCATTGACTTCATTCTGAGAGTCCACCTTGTTGGAGAAAGCGGAAGAAGGTTATTTGGCGTTGATCCGGCCTCTTCCGCCGCCTCGCTGACTGGAGGAATTACAATAGATGAATAAACAGCTTTGCGTTTCTTTGAAGTCGGAGGGGGGGGGGGGGGGGGCTTAGCCCCATCCTGAGAAATCTTGGGGGGGGGGGGGGCTCTGGCTCCCCCTGCCCCCCCCCCCCCTGGTTCCGGAGTCCCTGTGCACAGCAGCCCGACAGTAGACGGCTTCCCGACAGTTCCCAAGTGAGAAATGTTTCGTCTTCGCACTCCGCACCACGCCAGCAGGTCCAACTAGGCCAAACGGCTGGGCATACGGCCACCCTGCTTGCGGGAGGCGACAGAGCGGACCTCCCACGACCAACGCCGCAAGAACACAGCCCTCTAAGGTTCATTTGCTCGAAGCTGGTTAACTCTAACCGCTGTTAGAAGTTGACCGCATTTCCCTACCCAGGTACGTTTTAGTACCTAGCCACGCTCTACAAAAACTGAATGCACAATTGCTTCGTTTCTTCTTATTATGTGCTAGCTCCCGTCACCTGCCTGTCGTAGCAAACTGATAGCCTTTTAGGAAACTTTTCGCTAGGCCGCCGCTGATACAGGGGAGACTGGGACGCCGATCCGGGACGAAGATCTCATGAACGGAGCGGATAACGGAGAGGACGACGCGACGATGGACGAACACTCTTAAGACCACGGGTGGATTCTGCCCGGGAGGCGGCGGCACCTCAAACCACGGCGAGGCTCTCATCTTACTCGTTTTGACCTGGAGAAGTTTGCCGTCATCATTCAACCCACAGGCCTGGTAGATCTGACGAAGTCTCGACAATTTCCCGCCAGTTGTTGGAGGTGGCAGGAAGTCAAGTAAGGGAAGATTTACTGAGTTTTACGAAGAATCTTAATGCGAGTGCCATTGTTATCAACATTCACGATCGCACAGGCATGAAAAACATTTTGAACCTCAAGGAGCTGGACACGGACAAAGGAAAACTTAAGGTGTACGTCTAGCTTGCGACCACCGGGGCTATGGCGTGGGGCGTAATCCATGGTATGGAGCCCGGAGAGACTACAGAATACGTACTATAGAGCTCCCACGCTGATTGCCTGGCGTCACGTCTGTGGAACCACTTGGAAACAAGGTCACTTTTTTGCTGACGCTTGAGGGTGAAGGAAATCCACGTGCAATCAAGTACTTCGAACGAAAGAAATTTGTGCGCTCATACTGCCCCACGGCGAACTTCTGCAATAGCTGCCAAATGCTGGGGCTGTAACGTATCTTATCGGCATGATAAGCGGGACGGGGCGCATGCCCAGTTTTTGGTGCGAACTCGATAAAATGCCACTGCACCGGCCATGGGAGCGCTTTTTGCTTGAGATGGCACTGAAATAAAGTCGCCTGCCAGAACGACGGTGTCGTTACTCCGGCCATCCCGGCCGAAACGTTACAGCTGGTGGCAGCGGTGGGATGAGCGACGCCAGGGTCCTGCGGCTTCGGTCGGTGAGTGCTGGTAGTTTTTCCGAGTTTTCGAGTGTAACTTTGTAAGGTTTTGACCGGATTTCGGAAAAGCAAAATACCGCAATGCTCCATTTTTGTTTGTTTCTCAAGCAAAGGTGCCCTGGACATCGATAAGATTACGAAGCCTCGATTACTAAACCTAGCGGAAGAGCTGGGTGTAACGGTAATGAAGTCCATGAGAAAAGCTGAAGTAATCAAAGCAATTAAAACTTCCAGGGCCGACCTCGACGAAATGAAAATGTTGGGATGAGGTCGAGAGGAAGCAAAGACGTGAGGAAGCGGAACTCCAGATGATGGAGGCAAAATTGCAAAAGTCGTCTGATTAGGCCAGAAAAGTGGGAACTTTAGACATCAGAGCTTGTTTGCAGCCTTTTCGTGTCGGATGCGACCTGGGTTTATTCCTCAATAATTTTGAACGCACTTGTACCAAGCTGGGGTTGGCGGATTCCGACTGGGGACAGCGACTTCTCAGTGTTTTGCCCGGAGAGGCGGCAGACGTTGTGGCCCCACTCGACCCAGACAGTGCGCAGGATTACTTCAAAGTGAAAGAAAGCCTTCTAAAAAAGTTCAGGCTTTCCTCGGAGGCGTTCCGAGTAAAGTTCCGAGAAGCTACGAAGCGTCCCGAGGAAAGTGACAGTGTATTTGCGTACCGTTTGCACGGTTTCCTTGAGAACTCGCTTCATGGGGTTAATGCGTGCGAGGACCGCGAAAAGATTCTGGAGTATATCGGTCTCGAGCAGTTTTTTTAATTCCATTTCGAGTGGAATGAAATTGCGGATTCAGGACAGACCAGACGTTGTCTCCGTACAAAGGGCCGCTGATTATGCTGACGAATACTACTCCAGGCACGAAAATGCAGCTGCACAAAGCAATTCATATAGCCGAAATCAAAATCGTTCAGCTTATCGCTCGGTCGAGCACAACAAAGCTACAAAGCCCGACGTAGGCGGAAAGGCAGCACAAGACGAGATCAAAAAGAAAAGCCCAGATAAGAAATCAACCGAGGCCTTCGAAGCACGAAAGCCCATTGTGTGTTACCGATGCAATCAGTTTGGGCATCTTGCTGTGGGATGCGTGTTCCGAAGGTTTCGAAAATGAATTTGGCACTGGAAGCAGAAGACGAGCTTCTAAAACCCTATCTCTATGACATGATGGTGTACGGCCAGTCCTGTAAAGTTTTGCGGGACATGGGTGCCACTTATGATCTAGTTCATTCCTCACTGGTCGAGCCAAGCGACTTAACGGGCGACTGCGTTTGGATTTGCCAGGCACTTGAGTGTAAGGCTACCAGTCGTCCAGTTGCCAAAGTCAAAGTGAAGGGTCCGTTTGGGGAAATAGAAACGACCGCCGCAGTTTCTGATGGCGTAATTCCTACGTGCCCTTATATTCTTTCTAATAAAACGGCAAAGAGTTTGAGTGACTCTGGAAAAGAGTTTGCTATGAATCCGCTACTTGTAGTGACCCGCTCAATGACGAGGAATAACATGTCAGCCGTTCCAGAGCCTAAAAACCCTCCCGTACTGGCCGAAATCGAAGGCGAACCTGTGATCGCCGAAACTAGTCTTGTTTCCCCTGCAAGCGTTAATTTCGAACAGCTGTCAAAGGTGGACACGTTAACCTTGATATCGGAGCAAGCTGCGGATGACCCGCTGGAAGAATGCAGAAAGAGGATTTCAATGCCATCAAAGAATGTCTCGTTCTTTCTTAACAATGGGGTCCTCTAGCGCAGTTGCACTGCCAAGGGTGGGCGAGAGTACGACCAGCTTGTCGTCCCAGTTAAGTACAGGGCTCAACTCTTGGAGCTTGCTCACGCTAAAGGCTGGTCCTGTCTCCTAGGAATCAAGAAAACTAAAGCGCGGCTTTAAGCTGAGTACTATTGGCCCGGATGCTTCAAAGAAGCTGAGCAGTTCGTCCGTTCGTGCGACATTTGTCAGCGAACTGGGAGACCAAACGAGAAAGTCAAGGCCCCTTTAACCTGTGTCCCTATTATAACTGAGCCTTTCAAAAGGCAAGTAATTGATGTAGTGGGACCTCTTCCGGTAACCAAATCGGGCTACCGATACTTGCTTACGTTTCTTTGCCCAGCAAGTAACTTCCCGGAGGCGGTGCCACTACGAGAGCAGACTTCTACGGAAGTCGTGGATGCGTTACTCGCTGTTTTCTCAAGGGTTGGTTTTCCCAGTGAAATTCAGAGGGACTTGGGAAGCGTTTTCACGAGTGCACTAACCTCTGGCTTTTTAGAAAAATGTGGCATAAAAATTACTCACAGTTCCGTCAGCCACCCTCAGAGTAACAGCGTGGAACGTGTGCAATGTGTTATGAAGCGAAATCTGCAGGCCTTATGCCACGAGCATGAAAAAGAGTGGGATGCGGCAGTGCCTGCCATGCTGTTCGCCCTTCGTTCCGTCGTTCACGAATCAACCGGGTTTTCGCCGGCGGAATTGGCGTACGGCCGTGCATTGCGTTCACCGTTGCGCCTACTCAGAGAAAGGTGGGAGGGGGACTCCGAAAATCCCACGATGGTAGAGTACATTCTAACGCTCCTGAACCGCCTCTACAACACGCAAGAATTAGTGAAGGCTAAAATGATGGAGGCGCAAGCACGGGCAAAGAAGTACTACGACAAAAACAGTCGCATGCGTACGTTCGATGAGGGCGACAAGGTTTTGCTTTTACGTTCGGCGAAAGCAAATAAATTGGAACTGCAATGGGAAGGACCCGCTACGGTAGAACAAAAATTGTCAGACACTAACTACGTGGTTCGACTACCGGGTCGCCGTAAAGAAGTGCGGACCTTCCATTGCAACCTGATGAAACCTTACATCGAACGAGTGCATGTCGCGAACATCCTTCTAAACGCGCCCGAAGAAGTTGCGCCAAAATTTATTGTTCCGGTGACTTTGCGTGATGATTTCATACTAAAAGAAATTTTGGATATTACGGTTAGTCAGGCGCAGATAACGAAACAGCAATTCGTCGACATCGAGAAAATTATCTCTGATTGCTGAGATGTATTGTTTACTAAGCCTGGTAGGACTGATTTGATCACTTACGATATAGAACTCTGTTCAGAGTTGCCGGCCACGGGTAAGCCGTATCGTTTCTTGCCTCGACAAGGACGTGTCATAAGGGAGGCAGTCAAGCAAATGCTAGATCTTGAACTTGTCGAGCCGTGTGAGCCTGACTACGCCTCGCCTATGATTCTTGTGGAGTGCCCGGGAAAGGAGTCTAGACCGTGTGTTGACTATAGAAAGCTAAATTCCGGAACGGTCACTAAGGTGTTCCCTATTCCAAACATGGAAGCCTGCATCGAGATAGTCAGCTCGGCAAAGTACATTTTTACTTTTGACCTTGTCCGCGGTTATTGGCAGGTTCCGCTAACAAGCAAGGCTAGCGACATCGCTGTTTTTGTAACCCCGTTCGGAACATACAGGCCGCTTGTGCTTAGCTTCGGTTTAAAAAACGCTCCCTTCGTTTTTTCCCGTCTTATGAACAAGGCTCTTTCGGGGGCAGAAAGGTTCGCGCTACCGTACCTTGATAACATTCCAGTTTCTTTCAAACACTTAAGAAGAGCATAAACGTCATTTGCGCGATGTCTTATCTCGATTGCGAAGCGCGGGTTTGACAGTGAAGGCGAGAATGTGCAAGTTGTCGCGTTCCGAGGTGAGCTACTTAGGCCACGTGGTTGGTCAAGGAAAGAGGCGAACGCAAGAGCTGAAACTCTTGGCTATCCATGAGTTTCCTTTACCGGACACAAAGAAAGACTTAATGTCTTTCATTGGTTTAGTAAATTAATATCAGCAGTACATCCCTCAGTTTTCCAAGTTAGCTAGTCCGTTAACAGATGCTCTCAAAAAGAAAGAGCCTGTCCGGATTGTATGGGACGAGATACGGCGTCAAGCCTTTGAGAAATTGAAAGAGGGGTTCATTAACCCTCCTGCGCTGGCCAGTCCCGACTTTTCGAGACCTTTCTTGGTAAAGTGCGATGCAGGTGAAAGGGGGTTGGGCGTCGTGCTGAGCCAAAGTGATACCAAGGGGGACGAACAGCCAATTCTGTTCGCTAGCCGGAAGCTGACGACACGGGAACAGACGTACAGCACGGTAGAGAAAGAATGTGCCTGTATGGTCTTGGCTGTAGAGAAGCTGAAATGGTTATCTTGACGGTGCAGAATTTGTTTTTGTCACCGATCATAAACCACTAACTTGGCTGAGTCGGATGGCTCCCAAAAATGGTAGACTCCTGCGTTGGAGCCAGACATTACAATGCTATTCTTTTCAAGTGAAACACAAGAAAGCAAAGCTCCACTCAAACGCTGACAGTCTGAGCAAAGCGGTCTAAATACATTTCATTTCTTTTATTGCTCTGTAAATAACTTTGTCACTTGAATTTTAATCTTGTAAATAAGAATTGTAAATCAGAAACACTTTTGGGGGGTAGGCTAACACACCTTCGGGACGGGGTAATCCCAAGTCGGGAAACTAAATAAAACGTGGCAGTGTGGTATTATGGTTGGCGTAGTGATTTATCACTCGACAACTTGGAATCCTGATTTGGCGTCTCCTGGCCGTCGCCCGGGTTTTCCGGTTGTCGTTCGTTCAACTGCCTAGCTCACTCGCAGACGACGACCTCGGCTTCAGGAGCGCCCGGTGGCTCTACTGTCATCTTCCCCCTGAACTGCTGTCCCTTGGCTTGGACTTTTACTCAAGACTGTCCTGGACCCGTGGACCAATGTCAGAAGGAGCAACTGGGTCCAAGTCGTCTACAGCTTCTGCACCTTGCGGTTTTTCCAACAACCTTCCCTGAAGAAAAGTTCCTTGGCTTCGAGGCTTTGCCTCCTGCCCTGGACAAGTGGGTCAAGGTTCCAGGAGTCGCCTGTGCTGAAGTGTGCAGCTGACGGCTCGTGCAGCACCCTTCATGAACAGTTCTAAACTGGGACACCGCAGTCATTGGGAGAACTGTTTCGTGTTTGCCATTATTCTGAGGCTCTGCCCTCGAAGGGGGTAGAAGTTGTAACGTATCTTATCGGCATGATGAGCTGGACGGGGCGCATGCCCACTTTTCGGTGCGAACTCGATAAAGTGCCACTGCACCGGCCGCGGGAGCGCGTCTTGTTTGAGATGGGACTGAAATAAAGTCGCCTGCCAGAGCGAAGGTGTCATCACTCCGGCCATCCCGACCGAAACGATACAGGGCACAAGTAAAACACCTGCATGAGGCAACAAAGCTGCGGCACCTGCGGACAAATCAACAATCCAGAGCATAGGTGTCAACAGTAGTTTTGCGTTATTTGCAAGGCCGAAGACCACACGGATTTCAGTAAGGAATGCGCGGCCAAGCTACAAGCCGATAGGAAAAAACTGCGAGCGAGGGTCCCTCTGCGTAAGGGCCCTGCAGGAGCGACGACAAGCAATAGCTTCGCATTGTGGAGCGAGGAGGATTTTTCGCAGCTGGCCAATGGAAGCCGCGAAACTGCAGCCCTACCGTCCACCTCACAGAAAATTACAAGGACGCCCCCATCGCCACCCGATCACCAGCGATGAAAGCTGACTTTGTTTGTATAGACTGTGAAGCGGCCCCAAGATACGTAGAAGACGACCACCAGCAAGCTACAGATCAACGAAATGGAAACACAAGAGATGAGGCTTTCTAAAAAGGTGATGCAAACACGGAAGAAGATATCCGCGGCTTTGAAAGAAATCGGAAGACTGCAAAGATCAACACCACCGCCACCATCGCCACCGTCCCCACTACAGCGGCAGTTCAGCGGGAGGACGGAAATGGCGAGCCAAGCAATGAGAAACAGCAGCGACAAGGAATCTGCAAACCACGCCGGTGAGAAACGGACCACAGAGACGGCGCCACAAAACCAGGAGGTTGCGAACAAGGGGAACACCACGCCGAAGATAGAAGAGGCCATGAGAGAGTTTCGAGCACAGATGCTCCAGGCAATGGCGTAACACGCACAGAGGTTCCCAGTCATTGAGTCCCTCCTAGCACAACATGGGACTCATCTGCGAATAAAGGAAAAGCGAATCCTGCAAGCCAGGCACGCCCAACGAGATTTATCCAATGTATATGCAAAGGACTGAGACGAAAAGCAGTGGATCTTGCATGAGACTGGTGGCTGAAGACATAGACGCAGTGCTGCTTCAAGAGGCAATTGGCGACGGGGTTAAGCTGTGCGGCTACAAACCGTAAAAGCCAGGTCGGCTTTTACGGTTGTCAACCCGCGTGTGATGCGCCAGCTCCACATTTTCAAAAGCAGCCTCAGGCCGTGCACCTTCCAGCTGCGCTCTTATACACGGCAGAGTCTTCGGATTCTCGAAAAAAAGCAACAGCGGACGTTTCCTTCAAGGGCAAAAGCGTGGAATTGGAGCTTCTGGTTGTAAAGGCTTTTGGCGTCAGTCTCTTACGGCGCGACTGGTTCCGGTCTTTGGGCATTTCCCTGGAGGGTGTCAACCATGTCGACGCCTCGTTGCAGCATGTTCAGGCAGCCACCGTCCATAATGTGATGGACGAATTTTCTGAGCTGTTCCAAGTAGGACTCGGGAGAAGCAAGGGGCCGCCGGTTCGTGTAGATATCGACCCCGCCGTGAGTCCCAAGTTTTTTAAGGCCCGCCAGGTGCCACTTCCGCTGCTGCCAAAGGTCGACGAGGCCATCGATAAACTGGTGGAACAAGGAATATT
Organism: Ixodes scapularis; assembly: GCF_016920785.2. Classification (NCBI taxonomy): domain Eukaryota; kingdom Metazoa; phylum Arthropoda; class Arachnida; order Ixodida; family Ixodidae; genus Ixodes; species Ixodes scapularis. The sequence continues at coordinate 160,427,568 of NW_024609868.1, read as the reverse complement.
TGAGCCTGTTCGTCACTCTTCCTGGGCAACCCCCGTCGTGCCCATTCTCAAGAAGAATGGGAACATCCGCCTATGCGGCGATTACAAGTGTACGGTAAACCGTGCCCTCCGGTGGGAAACATACCCCTTGCCTACGGCTGATCAGCTGTTTGCCAAACTGGCTGGCTGTCAGAAGTTCTCCCAGCTAGACTTGGAACAGGCATACCACAAGAAGGAAGTAGACAAGGATACAGCAGATCTCCAAACGGTGAACACTCATCTAGGAGTTTTCCGGGTCACACGTCTACAGTTCGGCGTTGCTACAGCCGTGGCGATCTTCCAACGCTATATGGAAGAATTGCTCGCCGAACTTGATGGTGTTCTGGTGTTCCTCAACGACATTGTGATTGGTGGTAGAAACACGAAGCCCGCCTCCGGGCCGTGCTGAAGAGAATCAGTGACGACGGTCTCCGCCTGAACAAGGGCAAGTACAAGTTCGGAGTACCTCAAGTGACGTTCCTGGGGTACCAAATTGACAGGGAAGGCATACATCCCACAGAAGACAAGGTTCTGGCCATCAAGACCGCTCCCGAACCGGAAGACAAACAGCAATTGCAGTCTCTCCTTGGCCTCTTAAATTTCTATGGTCGGTTTCTGAAAGGGGCCTCACATGTTTTGGAGCCTCTTCATCGGTTGCTGGACAACGGTGCTGCATGGAAATGGGTAAGGGAAGAAGCGACAGCTTTCCGAGAAGCCAAAGATCTATTACAGTCGTCCGCGGTTCTGGCACATTATGATGTCGCCCTTCCCTTGGTATTGGCCTGTGATGCTTTTTCGTATGGGTTAGGATTCGTCATGAGCCATGTCTCACCGTCGGGTCAAGAATCTCCAGTAGCGTTCGGGTCAAGGACATTGACACAAGCAGAACGAAACTACTCACAGACAGATCGTGAAGCTTTGGCTGTCATAGCGGGAGTGAACAAGTTTCATCAATTTCTGTACGGACGGCATTTCAAGATTTTTACGGAGCACAAGCCCCTTCTGGTGTTGCTTCACCACAGCAACCCGATTCCCCAGGTCTTGTCCCCACGCCTTTTGCGCTGGAGCGTGATGTTGGCGCAGTACGACTACGAGCTCATTTACCGACCTGGCCGGCAGATGGGAAATGCTGACGTTTTCAGCCGCCTTCCGCAGAAGGTTCAGGACTTCGAGGTACCTCCCCTTCATGACGTTTTGCTCATCGAGTCAACAACCGAGGTGCCTGTCGACTCAAAGAAGATAACTTTCCTAACAAGGAAGGATCGCGTTCTTGCCCTCGTACTGCGTTGGATTCTGCATGGCTGGCCATCTGAGAAACCTTCCGAAGTTTTCAAGCCATACTACGATCGCCGTGACGAACTGTCTGTTTACAACAGTTGTATCTTGTGGGGCAGCCGTGTTATCGTACCACCGCTTCTTCGAGAAGAAGTTCTGGACCTACTTCACAGTGGTCACCCTGGCGTGGTGAGGATGAAGGGCCTTTCAAGGGGCTATGTATGGTGGCCGGGACTTGACCAAGACATAGAGCGCCGAGTGCGTTGCTCCTTTCCGTGCCAGGAGTCACAAAACGCGCCAGCCCACGCACCCATCCACCCATGGGAATTCACAACAAGACCATGGTCGAGGCTACACGTCGATTTCGCGGGCCCCTTTCAGGGGGAGTTTTTCTTCATCGTAGCAGATTCGCACTCTAAGTGGTTGGAAGTTCAACGAGTCAAGTCCATGTCAGCTTCGACAGTGATCGCAGCTCTACGTACCCTGTTCGCTACGCATGGATTGCCTGATGTTTTGGTGTCGGACAACGGTACTGCTTTCACTTCAGGGGATTTTAAAGAGTTTCTTCGTAGAAATGGCATCCGCCAAGTCCTTGCGGCACCCTACCATCCCTCCTCGAACGGGCAAGCCGAAAGGATGGTTCAAGATACCAAGAAATCACTGAAGAAAATCATTCCCGGCGACTGGTCAACCGGTATTGCCAGGTTTCTTTTCGACCAACATATCCTTCCCAGTACTTCCACTGGAAGGAGCCCCGCAGAGCTTCTTTTTGGACGGCAGATATGGTCGGCCCTAGATCACCTACATCCAGATCAGCAGGCGGCAGTAACCCGGCGCCAGGAAGAAGCCTTTGAGGCCAGCAATCGGCAAGCCGCTCGCCAATTGGAATCCGGAAGTCCAGTTTTCGCAATTAATTTTGGCACGAGCGGGAACCGCTGGTTGCCAGGTGTGATCTCTTGCCGTCTGGGCCCGCTTTCGTATCAAGTGCAACTTGAAGACGCTCGTGTGTGGCGGCTACACATAGATCATATCCGTACGCGGCATTGCAGCATGCCAAGTGACAGTCCAAGCCAGAGTTGCGAAGTCCAGATTCCTGATACAAGCTCCGCAACGTCAAACCCGAATGCAGACCCGGACATCCGTCTAGGAGTTGCTCCGACTGCTGACCAAGAAACCGAGCAACACCAGGCAGGTCAATCCACATCGACCCCCTATCTTCCTAATCCTGGCGCTGCTCCATCAAGACGTCCTCAACGCGAACATCGTCGTCCGGGGTATCTTTGAGACTACATTTAGGGGGGAGGTGTGTCATGTACTGGTCTGCGGTGGCACACCGGCCGCGAGACAGTGCGACGGCCCACGCGAGCGCCGGCTGCTGCGCGAGCCAGGCCTCCTTCCGCGTGCCCCCATTCGGTTACGGCTGCTCGACCTAGAGGACCAAGGGTTTATTTGTACATGTACGTTGTGTACGTGCTCTAGGTCGAGCAGCCGTAACCGAATGGGGGCACGCGGAAGGAGGCCTGGCTCGCGCAGCAGCCGGCGCTCGCATGGGCCGTCGCACTGTCTCGCGGCCGGCATGCCACCAAAGACCAGTACACGACAGAGCTGAATGCAGCACAGATTGATACAAGCAAATTGTGCAATGAACACCATGAAATTGTAGCAGTGCGCACGGAGGTTGATACAATACGGCTGATCTTGATCTCGGCTTACGAGAGACCGTAAGTCGCAGTGAAGGACGGAGACAATGACGTCTCCAGGGTGATAAAGCTGAGGAGGGCCTACCCGAATGGCGAGATGATTGTGGGCGGAGATTTTAATGCTGCGAACGGAGATTGGGGCTCTGCGAGAACGTCCCCGAGCGGCCAACAACTGGCCAATGCATACGAGAGAGTCAACCTACTGATGGTGAATGACCCGACTGTAAAAACAAGATACGGGACAAACCAAAGATCCGGGGACACCGCACCACACCTCACACTGGTCGCACACAGGGCGAATGCGACGTGGAACCTCTCAAAGGACCCGTGGGGAAGCGACCCTTACCCCGTAAGAGTTGAGCTGACGGGACTTGAGTGCACAAGGGAGAAGAAAATCACCAGCACCACGCGCTGGGTCAAATGTATGGGAAGCGAAAAAGTAATGAAGTTAGCCGAAATGACCGACACTTTCACTGCTGAAATGGTACAAGCGACGAAAGTGGCGACAGTGGAAAAACTGGTGTACATGAATTCCCCGACCCCAAGCACGCGACTTCTATCCCTATGGAACCAAAAAAGCGTCGCCCTGAGTAAGTACCGTCGAACGAAGAACCCGCAACTGCTGGCCCAAGTGAACAACTTGAGAAAGAAAGGGAAAGATCACGCGCGCACATCGAGTACTGACAACCGGTTCGCACTATGTGAGTCGTTTAATCAGCACACGTTGTTATCAAAAGCATGGGATGTATGTAACACCATGTTTAGCAAAATGAAGACCACGCAGGCGGTAAAGTATAGGGCACTCGGACTGGACAAGTCTGTAAAAGAGATCGCCGAGGAAATTGGCCCGATGTACTTCCCACAGCCGACTCTGACGCATGAGATTGAAGTTTATGAGCGCGAAGAAGCGGATCCTATGGACCGGATCATTGCTGACTCTGCCGAGTGGGAGACGGAAGCTGCCATTGCCAAGGGAAGAACACAAAGCACGCCGGGGCCGGATTTAGTCTCCGGTATCCGGCCCCGGCGTGCCAGCCGGAGGGAGCAAGGACGCAGCTGCTGAAACTCGTCAACGATGTGTGCAGGCGCGGCGAGTTATCGGCCGAGTGGAAACTGTCATGGGTGTCCCCCATACCCAAGACTGGAAAGGTATCCAACGTACCAGAGAACACTCGACCGATTTCACTCACGTCGGTCTTGTGCAAGATGATGGAGAGGATGGTGTTAGGTGTTGGCAAGACTGGACTGGATACCGGAGGAGAAAGGGACCTATCACCAAGCTCAGGCGAGTTTTCGGAAGCACTTGGGGACCCACAATAGTTTGGAGCTCATCCGGCAGGGGGTCACGCGGCTCCCGGCAGCGCGCTGTCAAGTCAGAATCATGGTGGCAGTGGACGTCATGATGGCGTACAACTCCCTGCCGTATGCGCCCGTCATCGCAGGCCTAAAATCTCAGCGTATCCGATGACGGGTTGTCAAATTGGTGAAAGGTTTCTTGGAGGACATCCCGCAGGGATTGCCTACACCTTGGGTGTTAGGTGCTTGGTGAGTAGCGCCACCACGGACCCCAGCCACGCGGGCCACCATACCCGCACGCAGGGGTCACCTGCCTTGGTAGGTGCTTGGTGAGTGGCGCCACCGCGAACCCCGAGCCATGTGGGTTTAGCCACCCACGCCTGGCTGTGCGTGGCTTAACCCGTGTCCGGGGAAAAGGGGACCCTGGTGGCTGAGCTGAGCCCGGGGTATGTTTGGACCCTTCGGGGCCCCCCGGGCTAGGCAATACACCGCTTCGACCTCTGCTTCTCGTAGACGGGTGTCCTGGCTTGGCCCGACCAGGATGATTCAGTCAGTCGCCTCCTCTACCCTCTTCTTCCTTCTTTCACTTTTCCTCCCACCTCTTTCTCTTTTCTTCTACACTCTCTTCCTTCCTTCTTCACCTTCTTAGGCGGCAAGGGCCAACCTTGAGTGGAAACAGGTCCTGTCCCTGCAACCACACTAGGGTATAGTGCCCGGGCAGCACTGGTAGTGTAATTGTGTCAGCCAAGCCTTTCTTGCTATGGCACATTACCTACCCCCTTGTTGGGCTCCGTGGTGGGCGGTGCACCCGGGCACTGAACTTCCCTTCCCATCTTTATGGGTTCCAAACAAAAAAACACTGATCGGGCCCTGAAAAGGGTCCGCACCGAAGTAAAAGACCATCCTGCACAGCGTATTGAATTTATAAAATTCCCAAAGTTTCTAGTACTTCACTCAGAGGACGAAAAGCCACTTGCAAAATTATCCCCCTTTCTCGTATCAAAGGTGCTTGAAGGTATTATTGGAATAAATTTTAATACTAAAAAGATGGCATCAGGTGACCTTGTTGTCGACACTAATACAAAACAACAAAGTGAAGCTCTCCTAGCTTTGAACTCCGTCGCAGATTACAAAGTCAGTGTAACACCTCATCGCAAGCTGAACACCGTACAGGGAGTCATCTCTGAGGATGACTTACTTGAAACGTCTGAGGCAGAGATCGTTGAGGGCCTCTCTGCCAAGGGGTGGTAGCTGGACGCCGCATCACCATCCGCCGAGACGGCGTTGAACGGAAAACCAAACACGTCATTCTGACCGTTGATTCGACTACACTACCAGAAACTCTGAAGGCTGGCTACCTACGGTGCCGTGTACGGCCCTATGTGCCGAACCTTCAGAGGTGCTTTAAGTGCCAACGGTTCGGCCATGGGTCATGGAGCTGTAGGGGAGCCGACACTTGCGCCAAGTGCTCCAGCAGAGAGCATGTTGCTGACACTTGTGAGAACAGTCCAAAACGCGCCAACTGTGACGGTCCGCACCCGGCATACTCCCGCTCCTGTCCATTGTGGAAGCAAGAGAAAGAAGTCCTTGCTCTAAAGGCAAAGGAAAATATTCCCTACCATGAAGCAAAAAACGGTTTTCTTTCTTGGCGAAAGGCGGATATGCCGAGGTCGTGCGTAGGGGACCTGCACGGCCAGTAATGGCATCGCTGGGAACCCAGACGTCTCGAGACGATCTGCGGGTCCCGGCAGAGTCCCCATCCAAACCCATGGGAACGGTGCCAACGGCACCACGTTCCAAACCCAGGGAGGGTGCTGGCCCGTCAGCATCCACCCCAGAGCAGGGGTTGGCCCCCCCTGCCTCTGTGTTCCCCCGGGGCCGGGGCCAGCCACCCCGAACCACTGCCCTGAGGAAGCCCGGTGAGACGTCGAAGCAGTTGACCCCCAAGGGTCAACTGACGACACTACCGGAAGAGCCCATGGAAGAGTGTGGGCTCAGATCCGACGACGAGGCTATCCTCTCGGGATCGGAGTCCTCCCTCGCTGCTCCCACTACCTCTAGTGGGAAGCAGAATGATTGCGCGAAAAAGAAAAATGCTCCTCGCATGAAAATTGATTTTAAACCTTAGTAACCCATTTTTACCCATTCTTGCAGTTTATAAGTTAAAGTTTATTTTAATTTTAGCACTGCTATGAGTAAACAATCGGGTATCATGCAATGGAACTGCCACGGCCTTCTTCGTAATATTGACGACGTTAATTTTTTTCTCGATGAGCTTCACCCTGTGGCACTCTGTTTACAGGAAACCTATCTGAATGACAAACACACACAGGTCTTAGGCCGTCACCAGGTTTTTAGGAAGGACCGCCCTTCTTCTAACCCTTCTGGTGGTGTCGCAGTAGTAGTGCAGAGCGGGGTTGTGTGTGCTCAGGTTCCTCTACAAACACCACTCGAGGCAGTAGCAGTTCGCGTTTTCCTTGACCGACTCATCACCCTCGTCTCTCTCTACCTGCCACCCAACGTTCCATTGCAGCTCCACGAGCTACAAGGACTCATAGATCAGCTGCCTAAGCCTTTTTTAATTTTAGGTGATTTTAACGCCCACCACCCTTTGTGGGGCAGTGTTCGTCAGGATTCCCGTGGTGGAGTTATTGAACAACTTTTGTTATCCTCCGGGCTCTGTCTTCTGAATAAAAAGGAGCCAACGTTTTTAGAGCGCAGCTCTTAGGGGCCCGTTCCCGGCTTGAGCGGCGTCGGCGTCGGCGTCGGCGTCGGCGTCGGCGTCGCCGTCGGCGTCGGCGTAACCGCAACCCTTGTAACCCTTGTGAGGGTTACGAGGGTTACGAGGGTTAATCTCATGAGGGTTACCCTCACGAGGATCACGAGGGCCACGAGGGTTACTTACCCTCGTAACCCTCACGAGGGTTACGAGGGTTCATTACCCTCAAAAGGGTTACCTTCACGAGGGTTACCCTCACAAGGGTTACTAACCCTCGTGAGGGTTACGAGGGTAAGTAACCCTCGTGAGAGTAACCCTCGTGAAGGTAACCCTCAAAAGGGTTACCTTCACGAGGGTTACCCTCACAAGGGTCACGAGGGTTATGAGAGTTACCCTCACGAGGGTCACGAGAGTTACCCTCACGAGGGTCACGAGAGTTACCCTCACGAGGGTCACGAGAGTTACCCTTACGAGGGTTACTAGGGTTACCCTCACGAGGGTCACGATGGTTACCCAGGTCATGTGACCCCCCCCCGGGGTCACGTGACCTGGATTTACCCCCGAGGTCACGTGACCCCCCGTTGACGTCATAGCCACTGATGACGCCATCAGTGACGTCACTGATGACGTCACCGGCATCCGCATCGTCATCATCACTGATGACGTCATCGGCATCGTCACGTGGCACCAGGTCACGTGACCCCCCCCGACGTCACGTCACGCCCCAAGGTCACGTGACCCCCCACCCCCCCAGGTCACTTGACCCACCCCCAGTACCCTTCCCTCCTCCTCCTCAAGAGCTGCGCTCTAATTCGGCGTTACAGGGAGTTGTAAACGGCTTTCATTTTTTAGTGCTGCTCTAACACCTTTACATCAATATACCTTTCCATATCATCACCAGCTTTACTTCCGTGCTTTTCATGGAAGGTTTTAGATAATCAATTTGGCAGCGATCATTTCCCCATAATTTTAGAAAGCTCAATACCTCTTCCGTCGTTTGCGACCCGCCTTCCAAAGTGGAAATTAGAGAAGGCTGACTGGGCTCTTTTTGGTTTAAATGCCGTACTAGATCCATCGCTCTTTCGCAGTATGTCCCCCGAGGAAGCGACAATGTTTGTCACTGAATGTCTAATTAATGCTGCTGCATCTTCTATTCCTCAAACATCCGGTGTCCTACGCCGGAGATGCAAACCCTGGTGGAATGAGGACTGCACTGTCACTCGCAGGAAACAGAACCAGGCATGGGGTATATTTCGCCGTTATCCCACTGCTTTTAACCTGATTGAATTTAAAAAGTATAGGGCCAAGGCACGCTGGACACGGAAACAGGCGAAGAGGACATCATGGAAAAAATATATATCTTCTCTAAATAGCTTTGTTCCAGCTAAAGAAGTGTGGGATCGCCTGCGGAAAGTTCGAGGAGATTACCAATCTTTCCGAACTCCTCTGTTTTCTTTCCCCTCTGTATCGCTGCAAGATCATGCAAATGTTCTTGGGGAGCATTTTCAGCTTATTAGTAGCTCCTCCAATTTTAGCGAAAAATTTAAGAAGTTTCAGTCGACTGTTGAAAAGCAGCCCATCTCGATGTCAGAGGGTGGTTCATATTTTTACAATAGACCATTCACAATGTGCGAACTCAAGGTTGCTTTTGGTGCAAAAAAACAGTCTGCACCAGGGCCAGACAGACTCCACTATGAAATGTTAAGGAAACTGTCCCCTGAATCTATGAACGGTCTGTTAACTTTTTTTAATCATCTATGGCAAGCTGCTGCCTTTCCTCGTTGCTGGAAACATGCCCACATAATCCCTTTTTTGAAACCAGGGAAAGACTCTTCCACTCCTACAAGCTATCGCCCCATCGCACTCACAAGTTGCTTAGGGAAGACTTATGAGCGGCTTGTGAATCGTCGTCTTGTCCATTTCTTAGAGACTGAGAATTTTTTCGATGTAAACCAGTGCGGCTTTCGGGAGGGACGAGCGACCACAGATCATTTGGTTCGTCTAGAGACGGCTATACGTCAGGCATTTGTACACCGGCAGCATTGTGTCTCAGTGTTTTTTGATTTGCACAAAGCATATGATACCACATGGAGGTACGGAATACTTCGTGACTTGTACGACTGTGGTGTGCGGGGCCGCATGCTTCAGTGCATACAGAGTTTTCTCAGCGAAAGAACTTTTCAAGTCCGATTGGGCTCCACACTGTCAGATGTTTTCTCTCAAGAAAATGGTGTTCCTCAAGGAGGAGTGCTGAGCGTTACCCTCTTTGCTGTAAAGATTAACAGTCTAGCTAAGGTTATGCCATCATCAGTAAATTACTCTCTATATGCGGATGATGTGCAAATCTCTGTGTCTTCCTGTAACCTCTCCAGTTGTGAACGACAGTTGCAACTTACAATCAATAGAATGTGTAAGTGGGCAGACGAAAATGGCTTCAAATTTTCTCCTGAAAAAACAGTCTGCGTTCCTTTTTCATTACGCCGGGGATTGTCTCTTGATCCTTCCTTGCATCTTAACAGCATTGAAATATCAGTCCAGCAAGAACACAAATTTTTGGGTGTGATTTTTGACAAGAAACTTACCTTTGTGCCCTATCTGAAAACTTTAAAACGGAAATGCTTGATGTTATCAAGTATCCTAAAGGTGCTGTCGCATATGTCGTGGGGTTCTGATAGGCGCTGTCTCCTGCAACTGTATAATTCCTTAGTTCGATCCCGCCTCGACTATGGTGCAGTAGTATATGGGTCAGCGCGGTCATCTGCTCTTAAAATGCTTGACCCAATACACCACCTTGGACTACGACTTTCTACAGGTGCATTTCGCACATCTCCTGTGAAGAGTTTGTATGTTGATACGCATCAAATGTCCCTCGAGAAGCGGAGGCAGTAGCTCAGCGTCTCTTATGCTTACAAAGTATTTTCAAATCCAAAACATCCCTCCTACAGTGCCCTTCATACTTGCAGAAGCTCACAGCTTTTCGAAAACAAGCCGAGCATTGTTAGACCACTAAGCCTCCGTTTGCAAAGTACTTGTCAATCCCTTAATATCCCCCTTCATGAGATTCCCTTGCTTAAAAACACTCGTAGGGTTGCCCCTTGGGATGCTCTGCCGATTTTCTGTGACTGGTCACTCGCAAAATACAGTAAGAGGGTCATTTCAGCACAAATTCTTCGGCAGGAGTTCCTCTCCTTGCAACAAAAATATGCAGACTACCTGGAGTTTTATACAGATTGGTCCAAATCGCCTTCTTTTGTAGGGTGTGCTCTGTATTCCGCCTCCTACAGCAAAGCCACACAAGTTAACTGTAGGGCAAGCATTTTCACCGCAGAGCTTTATGCTATTTTACTAGCGGTCGAACATATACTCGACAGTAGTATAATGAAAGCTGTAATTTTTGTCGACTCACAAAGTGCCTTATTGGCTGTGTCCTCCCTGATGCCCACAAAGAACCGCCTTGCACAACATCTACATAATAAGATCAATAGCGCCCTGCGACGCAGTCGGAACATTAAGTTCTGCTGGGTGCCAAGCCACGTTGGGATTTTGGGCAATGAAGAGGCGGATAAATTGGCCGTGTCTGCCCGAGGCTCGTCTATAACATTCAATTGCTTGCCCTACCAAGATTTGAAACCACTTCTGAGGAAATCTATTTTTCTCAAATGGCAGCTGGAATGGGATACAGAGAGCAACAATAAACTTCACATTATCAAGCCCTTTCTGGATGTTTGGGAGAGCTCATATAACAGGGAACGTCATGTGGAGGTTCTTCTGTGCCGTCTCAGAATAGGTCACACCCGCGTGACACATCAGTATCTGCTTCATGGTGAAGATGTTGCATTATGTGAACATTGTGAAGAGCTTCTGACCGTGTTGCACATTTTGTGGCATTGTTCGTCCCATCAACCACTCCGTCAATCATGTTTTCTCGAACTGTTTAGGGATCATCTCCTATTTCATCCTTCGTTTTTGCTTGGTGATAAACCTTTAGTTCCTTTTAGCCGTGTCTTAGACTATTTAAAACAAACAGGATATTTATACCATTTGTAAATATGTAGCCTCAAAGTAAACTTTTGTTTACTTTGAGCAACAATAAACTTCACATTATCAAGCCCTTTCTGGATGTTTGGGAGAGCTCATATAACAGGGAACGTCATGTGGAGGTTCTTCTGTGCCGTCTTAGAATAGGTCACACCCGCGTGACACATCAGTATCTGCTTCGTGGTGAAGATGTTGCATTATGTGAACATTGTGGAGAGCTTCTGACCGTGTTGCACATTTTGTGGCATTGTTCGTCCCATCAACCACTCCGTCAATCATGTTTTCTCGAACTGTTTAGGGATCATCTCCTATTTCATCCTTCGTTTTTGCTTGGTGATAAACCTTTAGTTCCTTTTAGCCGTGTCTTAGACTATTTAAAACAAACAGGATATTTATACCATTTGTAAATATGTAGCCTCAAAGTAAACTTTTGTTATATTATGCTCTAAATACGTTAAGTTTGGCACATTATGTCCCTCGTTGCTGCTGCGCCAATAAACTCGTAATCATCATCATCTTGGAGGACAGAAGATACGCGGTCAAGGTCGGCAAATACCTGGGGGCGGTCAAGGCGAACAACGTCAGGGTACCGCAGGGGTTAATGCTGTCACCAGCACTTTTTATCCTTGCGATTACGCCGCTCCAGTGGGAACTACACGAGGTAGCCGGACTGCACTTTACAGTGTACGCCGATGATATCACCATTCGGACAAACAGGGGACACCACTCCAAGCAGCGCAAGACTATAAGAAAAAGGCTCGACGCCATCGAGTGATTCCTGCGGAGGGTGGGTCTAACGCCGTCACTGGAGGAGACTAAATATCTTCTCTTCGGCAAAGGAGCCCCCCGCTGCGGTGGCCCTGACCTTTGACGGCAAACCGATCGAGAAGACCGACGACCACACAGTCCTCGGAGTAACTGTGAACATAACGAACAACGCGACGAGCTGGACACGAAGGATGGAGAAGGCGGAGCAGGGGACGTTGATCGTACGGAGAATTCCGCACAGGCTGGTAGGGGCCGGCGAAGCAGTGGCCCGTACGCGTATCCAATCCCTGCTGCTCTGGAAAGTAATGTATGGCATCAGGTACTACCATCTAAAAAAAAGACGACCCGGTCGGAAAGACTACAGAACGACGCCAGGAGCTGCGTGCCAGGGCTACCTAGGAACGTCGAACTAACGAAGCTTCACGAGTGCGTCCCTTTTTCATCCTTTAAGGACCTGCGAGAAAACTAGGAGATCTTTGTCGTGTTGTCCTCCTTGTCCCCACTCTCCAGGGTTAAAATGTCTATATAGAAACAGACCCACGAACCAAAACTTATGCACACGCGACAAGGGAGAGAATTCGCCAACCTCTTGGGACGAGAGTTTGGAGACCTCCCGGACTTACCAAAGCACTTGCCTGGCACCATTGCAGCGAGCAGCCGTCGTTTCGACCGTGCCGATCCAAACGAAGATAGGAACAAAGTAGTCATAAAAACGGAGGCGGTGCGCGGACAAGCAGATAAAGAAGGCAATGGAAATTATGAAAACCAACCCGAGGCGACCGTTGTTCAGTACGTGGCTTCTGCGGCGGATGAAAAAACGCTGACAGCGGCGGCGGGAATCAACCTGCGAGGTGGGGGGACATAAGTGGTTCCCCTGGAAGCCGAGACCCCGGACGAAGCGGAGGCACAGGTGCTCCTCACGGCTGTGAAGCACGCCTAAACAGAAGTGGACAAGACGGGACAACGAGGGCCGGATCGAGCCGACAATAAAGATGATCTTCGCCGACGTCCAAGAAGTGATGAGGAGATGCAAAATATTATCGCCTCCCGAGCTCGACGGTACGAGAGATCATGCAGACAGCAAATCCGCGCACGCGAGCACCACGGGATCCGCTTGCAGCTATGGTGGATTCCGGGGCACGCGGGCGCGGAGTGTAACGGGGCGGCCCACGTAGCTGTGAGAGAGAATAAGCGTTTTGTCCTTTCCAGCGCCAACGGCCTATTTCGTCAGCGAGCAAAGCACTAATGGCTACCGCAAGTGCAACCCGACTGCGTTGACGGCCAACGCAAAGGCGAAAACCAGATTGCCCCAAGAACCATACCCCGTCTCCACAGAGACCTCAGGATGTACCAGACGGTGCTACTGATACGGGTGAGGACGGGTAATGCGACAGCGCGATATTGTCACAAACGACAATAGATGAGGCGACGAAAGCCTAAACAAACTAAACGTTGAATGGGGCGAACTTGTGCCCAAAAAAGAGAACACATGACAACAATAGAGCTTTGTGGGCGTCGGTGGCGGCGTAACAGCACGATCGAACGCTAGTGCGATAATGATTCCGGCTTGCCACGCGAAGCCCCTTTTTTGTACACGCGTGGGCTTCTGGAACAATCGGCGTATAAGGTTCGGTGCGTAGAACATTCTACCCTCGAACCGGCAAGCCGGTTCTGGAATTTACTAGAGCACCACGATACAGCGTCAACAAAAATGTGTAGCCGCAGCCAGGAATCGAACCTTTGGCCTCCTGCGTGGAAGGCAAGCGCGATATCCGTTAGGCCACGGGCGTACTGCCTACTCGGTCAGCTGCGCTCGCGTCATTATTCCCCCCTTTAAAAAAAAGTGAAAGCTGCTTACAACTCCCTGAAACGCCGAATTAGAGCGCAGCTCTTGAGGAGGAGGAGGGAAGGGCACTGGGGGGGGGGTTAAACTAACCAGGGGGTGGTCACGTGACCTTGGGGGGTCACATGACCCCCAATGCCGATGATGTCATCACTGAGGTCACTGATGACGTCATCATTGACGATCACGATGCGGGTACCGATGACGTCATTAGTGACATCACTGATGACTTCACCATTGATGATGACGATGACGATGCGAATGTCGGTGACGTCATCAGTGACGTCGCTGATGACGTCATCAGTGATGATGACGATGACGATGCGGAAGTCGGTAACGTCATCAGTAATGATGACGATGACGATGCGGATGCCGGTGACGTCATCAGTGATGATGACGATGACGATGCGGATGCCGGTGACGACATCAGTGACGTCACTGATGACGTCATCAGTGATGATGACGATGACGATGCGAATGTCGGTAACGTCATCAGTGATGATGACGATGACGATGCGGATACCGGTGACGTCATCAGTGATGACGATGACGATGTGGATGCCGGTGATGTCATCAGTGATGATGACGATGACGATGTGGATGGCCCGGTGACGTCATCAGTGATGATGACGTCATCAGTGATGATGACGATGACGATGTGGATGCCGGTGACGTCATCAGTCACGATGACGTCATTGTTGGTCACGCGACATCGGCGGGGGTCACGTGACCTCAGGGGAGTCACGTGACCGGGGGGTCACGTGACCTCGAGGGGTCACGTGCCCCCACGAGGTCACGTGACCCCGGTGGGGGGCTCGCGCGGTGCATTATGGGACATTTCCCATGATGCACCGGGGTCACGTGACCTCGGGGGGGTCACGTGCCCCCCACGAGGTCACGTGACCCCGGTGGGGGGCTCGCGCGGTGCATTATGGGACATTTCCCATGATGCTCCGCGCGGTAACGGCGACGGCCACGGCGACGGCGACGCCGACTACGACGCCGACGCCGCTCAAGCCGGAAACGGGCCCCTAAGAGCTGCGCTCTAAAATTTACATCGTCCCGATGCAGCACAAAACGAAAAGAAATCAACAACAAAAAGATTGCAGAATCGCGAGCCACAGTTCACAGTTCACAATTCAGAGTTCACAGTTCACAGTTCACAGTTTACAGTTTACAGTTTGCAGTTTGCAGTTTACAGTTTACAGTTCACTCGTCGACGAGATTGCAAAGTTGTATCGTTCGTAATACGGCTTCGGCCGGAAGACGTGCACCACCTCGGGTCGTGACTGATGTCTTGTTGATGGTCGTGTTCCACCGGGAAGAACTTCGTACTCCAGATCTCCGAGGCGTCGAATGATCTTTTAAGGGCCCAAAGTAGCACTTCAGCAATTTTTAGCTGAGACAGCGGCGACGAATCGGCGTCCATACGCACAATCTGTCTGCAGGCTGGAAGTGGACGGCGCGGCGATAAAGATTGTACCGGCGAGCGTCGAGACGCTGTTGATCCTGGCTTCGAAGGCGAGCTAGTTGGCGTGCCTCTTTTGCTCTTTGACTGACCGCATGGACATCGTCACCTCCGTCATCCACTCGCTCATGTAGCAGCATCGCGTTCGACATGGTCGTCCCTTTTCTGCCATGCACCAGCTCGAATGGTATAAACCCGGTTGTTTCTTGAACTGCGGTGTTGTAAGTGAACGCGACTTATGGTAATGCCTTGTCTCACGTCCTGTGTTCTACGTCGCCGTACATGGAGATCATGTCGGCGATCGTCTTTTTGAGCCACTCCGTTAGCCCGTTGGTTTGCGGATGATACGCGGTGGACCGGCGAAGGCTGGTGTGGCTGAGAAGAAGGATCTCTTGCCTGAGCTGGGCCAAGAACAATTACCATCGGTTGGTTGTCAATACTTCAAGGGCGCCATGTCTAAGGAGAATAGATTCGACAAAAAACTTTGCGTCTTCCACCGTTGTTCACGACGAAAGGGCTTTCGTTTCCGCGTACCGCCTGTAGCCAAAATGTCCAGCCGTTGGATTGTCGTGGCACGCTTGAAAGATTTCCTCATGGAGGCTGATAGGGTCAAACAGTGGCCAGGGAGATTGCCGGTTTCGAAATTGTGCCTGAGAAGCACGCCTCGCCGCAGGACAAAGCTCGATAGGTCCCGAGAAAAGAGCCGTGGGACAGAGCCTCCTCGACCTTCGAGGTGGTCGATCACGGAGCGAAATTCCGTGTCGTCGCGTTGAAGTGCCCTCATGACTGTAGTGGTAACTACGCCAAGAAAACGGGCATCATCATCGCCGTCGGCACCGGCAATGGGAGGTTCGACTGGAGCCCTAGATAAACAGTCAGCGTCATTATGCTTGCGGCCGGACTTCTGCGCAATGATTGCGTGGAATTCTTGCAGCGAAGACTCCACCGGGCGAAGCGTCCTGACGGATCTTTGAGGTTAGCGATATGGCAGAGGGTGCGCTGGTCTGTGGCCACGCGGAACGGGATCCCATACAAGTACGGACGGAACTTTGTTATCGCCCAGACGACAGCAAGACATTCCTTGTCTGTCGTTGAATAATTTTGTTCTGCCTTCTACAGCTCCAGGCTTGCGTAAGCGATTACTTTCTCTGGTCCTTCTTGTCGCTGAACGAGTACCGCACCGAGACCGATATTGCTCGCGTCCGTGTGGAGTTCTGTCTCCTCCGACTGATCAAAATGCCCGAAGATAGGGGCAACTGGAGCTTTCGCTTGAGCTCGTCCAACGCTTTTTCTTGCTCCTCTCCCCACTGGAACTCCACGTCGTCCTTTGTCAGATGCATCAGTGGTGCAGAAATCTGTGCAAAGTCACGAACGAAACGTCTGTAATAGGCGCAAAGCCCAAGGAATCTTCGGACGGCCTTCTTGTTGGATGGTTAATTGAACTCGGTGACAGCGAACGTCTTTGCAAGATCAGGGCTTACACCCTGAGCAGTCACGACGTGTCCCAAGAATTTTAGTTCACCATAGGCGAACCGACTCTTGGAAGGCTTGAGCGTCAGCCAAGCAGTCTTGATAGCCTGAAACACAAATCGCAGTCATCTCAGGTGCTCGTCGAATTCGCTTGCAAGCACCACAACGTTGTCGAGGTAGACTAGACGACTGCCATTTCAAGCCGGAAAGGACGGTGTCCATATTGCGCTGGAAGGTTGCCGGCGCTGTGCACAGCCCGAACGGCATTACTTTATAGCGTCCGTCCGGCGTGACGAAGGCCGTCGTTTCACGATCTCGTTTGTCGATCTCAATCCGCAAGTACCCGCTCTTCAAGTCCATTGACGAAAAGTACGGGGGATGGCGCAGCCGATCCAGGGTGTCTTCAATGCGGGGCAGTGGATAGACGTCCTATTTTCTTACTGCGTTCAGCCGGCAATAGTACACGCAGAACGTCAGGGTTCCGTCTTTCTTGTTCACCAGGACTACTGTGAATGTCCACGGACTGTCTGAGGGTCGGACGATGTCGTCATCAAGCATCTTCTGAACTTGCTTCTGGATGAAACTCGGTACGGTGGCCGATGAACAGGAAAGGCGTTGTCATCAGTAACTATTCGATGCTTCGCAACCGTAGCCTGGCGCACCTTTGATGACGTGGCGAAGAACTCCTTAAACTCGGCGAGGAAGTCAGTCAGCTGTCGTTGATGGGGATGGGGGAGGGTTGGGTCGATGCTGAGCTCTGAGGACGACGTTGTCTCGTACTGCGACGAAGAGGAGTCTTCAGAGATTCCGGCGATTGTGGCTGTGCCCTGGAGCTCTTTGATGTGTCCCACGGTGGTACGTTTTGTTAGGTGCTGGGCCTCTTGTCGGATGTTCGTTACAAGGACCGCGGCGCGTCCATCTTGGAGCTTCGTTACGCCTCTGGCGACACTGATCCCTCTGCCTAGGAGCAGTTGGACATTACCTTTCTGCAGTGCGTCTCCGCAGATTGCTGCTTCGTTCCCGGCGGGTACCAGCGCACTCGAGCGCGGGGGCACGTTCACGTGCTCGGACAGTACACGCACTGCGCGTGAGGCGGACGACGTTGTTTCCTGATCCACGGACGTCATAACAGGTTTCCTCAGTGTCAGCTGGTGGGCTCCCAGGTTGATGACGGCGCTGTTTTCGCAGAGAAAGTTCATGCCGAGCATAACGTTTCTTGCACAGTCCCGTAGAACAATAAACTTCACCGGGGATGTCTCACTGTGGACCTCGACGCGAGCGGTGCACCTTCCGGATGGTGTGATGAGGTACCCACCAGCAGTTTGTATCTGTGGACCATCCCATGGCGTCGTCACTTCCCGAAGGCGTTGGGAGAGCCTCCCAATCATGAAGGAGTAGTCTTCTCAGGTGTTGACGAGAGCCGTAGCGTCGTGGGCGTCGATAGCGACGTTTAGGTTATTCGTTACCGTCGCAGGAGCGTCGTTTTTACGTGCGGCGTCGTTAAAGTGGGGTCACTCCGACGTTCGTGGAGGACGTTTGCGTGGGTTATCTTTGGCAATACTACCTCCTGGGGTTGCCGCACTTAGTTTCCGGGACAAGGGGCGAGGGGCGACAGGCTTTCACGGCGGGGCCTGTGCATCGGTGAAGCTGGGCGTCGTGGTGATGGCGACTGGTATTGTCAGGAGAGAGCGGGCGCTGGAGATGGTGCACGATGGAGATATTCTTCGATGTCTCGCGGTCGTTCTCCGGTCCTTGGGCGTGGGGCGTCCGGCGCGAACCCGTGAAGCCCGATCTGCCGGTAGGGGCATCACCGGTACACGTGGTCAGCTTCCCCGCAGTGGAAACACAGTGGGTGTCAGTCGGCCGTCTTCCAGACGTCCGTCTTCCTTGGCGCAGGTTGCTCCGCGTGGACGTTCGGCGGTTGCCTCGGTGCTGAAGGCTCATGTCGCGGCTGCGGCGCAACGGGCGTCGATCGTCGGGCAATTGCGGCGTAGCTCAGCGCCGGTTCTTCGGGAGCTAGAACGATGATGGGAGTCTCCGGCTGGAAAGCTCGCTGTACTTCCCCTAAACCACCTCGGCAATGGAGAGCGAAGCCGGGCGGTTGGGGAGCTGGCAGTAGCTTCTTAAGCCCGTCTTGGACGACGTCGTGGATGATCTGCTGCAAGTGTTCGATGCCGACACCATCGAAATTGGAGCGAGGTGGTGAGACAGGCGAAGCCATTGACAGACCAGCGAGTCGTTGATAGTGGACAGCTCTGGCCGACAGCGCTCGCTCGATGTTGGTCGCCTCGGCCACGAAGCCGCCAACTGTCGTCGGGGGCTGCGGACCAGTCCACCGAAGATTTCGCTCTTAACACCCCTCATTGTATCGGCGCGAGAAGAAGGTTCGCACAGCGGGAAGGCAACAACGGCTAGCCTTTTATTATGGCGCCTCTGCGATCTACCCGGGCACGAGCTTGCCAGGCACGTGCTTGGTTCACTGGTGGAGCACGCTCCCGTTACACCTTACTTTCTCTTCCTTTTTTTTACACGTGGTCGAGGCCGAAGTAACAAACACCACGTAGTAACACATAGGAAGTTTGAAGAAATTAACAAACAGCACACATCAGAAGAGTTGATTGAAATTGGCATCGTAGCGAAGCCGCTGAGGAAGACGATGCATTTGTGTCGAGGCTGGCGTTGGTGCCGGGACGCCAATGACCTGTGGGGCAACTGGGGCTGTACTAGTTGTTGTGGGTGGGCACTTTGGGCAAGATGTGCCCCGGAAGATTCCTTGATGGCTGGGGTG
This sequence comes from Ixodes scapularis, assembly GCF_016920785.2. Taxonomy (NCBI): domain Eukaryota; kingdom Metazoa; phylum Arthropoda; class Arachnida; order Ixodida; family Ixodidae; genus Ixodes; species Ixodes scapularis. The sequence goes on along the minus strand of NW_024609868.1, from coordinate 160,408,185 downwards.
AGGTCACCATGGGTGCGTCGTTGTCGTCGGACTAAGGGTCAGGGACGAAGACTTCAGGCGCTGCGATGAGGTGTTGCCGGTTGCAACTCAGCTCTCTCCCGTCCTCTGTTACGACCCTGTAGGACCTTGGTGCTACCTTCTTTTGAACTTTGGCCTTGGTTGGCCATCCCTTTCTGTCCCTCATGCGGACGACGTCCCCTGACTGGAGTGGTGGTAGGTGCCTCGTTGATCGGAGCTGCTGACGCTTCTTCACGTGGTCTGCGGGCTCCACTGTGAAGTCAGGGTCCAGGGACCTGATGCGTCGTCCCATTAGCAGTTCACTGGGCGATCTTCCATCTTCCATGGGTGATGATCTATAGTTAAGGAGACATAGGTAGAAATCTTAATTTGAATGACAGGAATTTTTTTACAATTCTCTTGATTATCTGAACGCCCTTCTCCGCGAGGCCGTTTGATTGTGGAAAATACGGACTGGACGTGATGTGCCGAAAGTCGTACCGTCTAGCAAAATTCCGGAACTCTTTTAAAGACAACTGGGGGCCATTGTCGCTGTATAACCCTAGCGGGATCCCATGTCTCGGGAAAATTCCCGCGAGCTTGTTGACTACAGCAGCTGTGGTGGTAGAGGCTCCACTTCGCGATAATTGAAGTACGCGTCAAACGGAATGAGGTACATTTCCCGGCATACTCGCACAAATCAGCACCAACTCGGGACCATGGCTGAGACGGTGTCTGCCTCATTAATAGGGGCTCTGCTGGCTGCTGATACGCAAACTGTTTACATGTGGCACACTTTCTAATCATGTCCTGAATCTCAATTGTGATGCTCGGCCAAAACATCAAAAGCCGCGCTTTGGCTTTACACTTGTTGCTGCCCAAGTGACCTTCATGAAGCCTCTTTAGCATCTCTAGGTGGAGACTCTTCGGTATCACTACCTTAGTACCTTTGAAGAGCATGCGTCGACCACCGACAACTCAGAAGAATATGCCTTGAAGTCTCCTTCCACCGGCAAGTTGTTTTTAACAGCCCTGACCACAGTGCCCAACACAGCATCGTTCGCGGTTTCCTGTCTGAGCCTCGTGGACGTTGCCTCACTCATCAAGCTGGAGAGCGTGGAAATTGCGTGAACCTCCACATCATTGTGCGGTGCCTTCCTTGTGCTGCCTGGTAGCGGCGCCCGTGAGAGAGCATCCTCGAGGACGAGATGTTTGCCAGGGACGAAATGGTAGCAATAGTCATACTTCATCAGTCGGATAAAGAAACGTTGAAGACGGGGTGGCATGTCGCCAAGAGATTTCTTAGAGATGGCGATTAGTGGCTGATGGTCCGTTTCTAGACTTATTGTCCTGCCGTAGATGAAGTCGTGGAACTTCTCACAACCGTAAACAGCTCCAAGTGTTTCTTTGTCTATCCGAGAGTACCTCGTCTCACATTCGGTGAGCACTCGAGAGCCGTTAAGCTATTGGACGCCAGTTTGCACAATGTAGTTGAAACTGCGCTGCGCCGAGGCCATACCTTGATGCGTCTGTAGACACCTTGGTATCCCGCGTGGGGTCGTAGATCGCCAGCAGTGGCGTCTTTGTTAGCACCACCTTGAGGTCGTGCCATTCTTGTGCGTGGTGTTGCTCCCAAACGAATGGCGTGTCGTCCCTCATAAGACTTCGGAGCAGCTTCTTCTTCTCCGTGCAGCAAGGGATGTACTTGCTGAAATATGTGACAATTCCAAGGATCCACTGGAACTCTTTTTTATTTGTCGGAGCTGGCATCTGCACAACTCTGTACTAAACAGGGGTCAGGCCTAATCCCTGTCTTGTGTATTCAATCTCCCAAATAAGTGATTTCACTCACTCCGAACTGGCACTTCTCAGCATTCAGGGTAATGCCACTCGTGCGCTCAGCTTCGAGAGCATTACGCAGCCACTCGTCATGTTCCACTTTGCTGGTTCCCAAAATTAACACGTCATCTATGTACACACGTACGCCTGGGAGACCATCGAATATCTGAGCCATAGCTTTCTGAAAAACTTCCGGCGCTGATGCTATGCCGAACGGTAATCGCAAAAAGCGATAGCGAACGAAAGGCGTACTGAATGTTCAAATTCGCGATGTTGCGTCTTCCAGCGGTATCCGATTGAAGCCCGCGTTGGCATGAAGTCTTGAGAAGACGCTCGCGTTTGCGAACTCTGCCTCGATGTCTTCTCTTTTAGACATTTGGAAACGTTCCCTTTTCACGCTCTCATTGACGTTTCCAGGGTCCATGCACACTCGCAATTTTCCATCTTTTTTGCGTACAATAACAAGTGGGCTTACCCAGTCTGATGGTTCGTCCACCTTCGTGATGATTCCAGCACTTTCCATGCGCTCGAGCTCGTTCTTCAGCAACTCTCTTAGAAGGTGGGGCACCCTGCGTGCTGCTTGGATGACTGGCTCGGATCCGGGCTTGAGTACCATCTTGTACTTTTTGTTGATACACCCAAGTCCGTGGAATAGTTCTGGGAAGGTCTGAAGTATGTCCTTTGGCACACTGGCCGACACATCGTCCACCCGGTTCACGAGTCCGAAGTATTCACACGCCGGCAGTCCCAGGAGCGGTCGGTGGTGGTCTTGCAAGACGAAAAACTTCACTCGTGCCTCCTTGCCTCGTAACTTTACAGTGACGACGGCAGTTCCGTCGTGGCTGATCACGTTGCCGTTGTAGACCCGTAATCCAGAGGTTATTCTGGTCACTGGAATAGTCTCGTTAATCTGGCGCAGCAACTTCCTCGGTAGCAGATTAGCTTGTGCTCCGGTATCTACCTTTAGGTCGATAGGCTTCCCAGCCACTTGCGCTTGTACTCACCATTCGCCCTTGTTGTTGCAGTTTTGCACTTCCCAAACTTCTAAGTCATGGTCCTCGGGCACGTCGTACCCGCTATCAACAGGAACTTTTGTTTTATAGTATGTCGCGAAGTGATTTTTTCCTTTGCATTTGTAGCACTCTTTGCCGTATGTGGGACACTTCGGGTCGTGCTTCGTGTTACAGCGCTCACATTTTCCTGCTTGACGATACTGGCGTTGCTTCGACACGACTTCCATGGCCTGTCCCGGACTGTCCGCGGTTTTTCTCTGCTTAACTGCTATTTCTGCCGCCTTACAAAGTTTTAATGCTTTCTCGAGCGTCAACGGGTCTTCGCGTAGCAGTCTTTCTCTCAACTTTACGTCAGCTGTCCCGTAAACAATTTGGTTTCGAATCCTTGATTCGGCCAAAGTTCCAAAGTTGCACGACTGTACTTTAGTCGAACGTTAGCCGAACGGCACCTAAAATACCCTTTCCCAATAGAGCGAAGTGAAGCCGATTCCTGATTACGCTCCCATTGGCTGGCGCGCGTCATCAAGGAACGAGGCTCCCATTGGCTCTCGTGTGGCGTAGTTCCAAAAAAAGCTACCAGAGAAGCCCTCTTCATGGCGGCGCAGAGCAATCCGCGGTCCGGCCGCCGGTAAAAGCGGTGCGGCGCTGCGGGCACGGCAGCAGAGCCCGCTCGGGCAAACATCGGGGTGGGTGCACAGCCGAGCACAGCGCGACCACTTCAGGAGAGCGCGGGCTCGCCCGTCGGCCGGGGAAACGTGGCCGTCGGCGCCACTACGCCGCAGACGAACTAAGGGAGCGGAGGAACGACATTCATGCTTTCGCATTCACAACTCATAAGAAGTGTTTGGGCGTCCTCGGACTTCTCATTGTACATAATTGTAAACCTGAGACTGGGGCATAGAAGAGAACACAACAGAAGGTAGAAAAAGAGGAGACGTTGCCTACTCTTTTTCTACTTTCTGTTATGTTCTTTTCTATTCCCCAGACTCAGGTTCACAATCATGCCCAACTTACACCAACTCGCCTGCACTCTGACTATTTTTTCGTTCTCAGTGTACTTTCTGGCCAGTCTCGCCGTAAATATTTCGGCCACTGGCCAACATCTTTATTTTTTCTTTAAAGGGGAGGGGGGTTTATAGTTAGTTCAACCATGGAACTCCCGACAACTGACCGACATCACTATGTTGCTGTGGCCACCGGTCAGAAAAGTTAAGAGTAGTTGCAACTAATTGGCGAAATGTTTGACATTTCTCAGAATTATTCAAAAACGTAGTCAACTTTTTAAATTTGTTTAGCCTATTTCAGCCATGCTATTGTTTGACTGTTTCAGAATAGTCCTATTGCAGTTACCTAATAATTATAGGGCTGTATATAGCTCAACATCCTCGATCTGCTCCACTTTGAGCGCCAACTGTTCCACTGCGTGGTTCTGACACTGTACTTTCGATTCCATGAATCGGAATCCAATGTATCTTCTCTACGGTCAAAACAATCTAGGCCAGCTTTGGTGCATGGGTAAAGCTACACTACGACGGATTTGAAAATAAAATGGGGACGACATGCGAAAATTATATTTTGAACTTCCGGGAATGTCATGAAATATCAGCGGAAGAAATATCACAACATCACGATCGCCGCGCGGCATCCACGAGCCCCACCGCCCATAAATTGTACTTAGTTTCATCTTGAAAGCTGACTTAAAAAACATTTTCTGTGAAGAAGCAATACCCTTTCGCCACCCTCCCCATTTCCCCCTCTTTCACTCCTATCTTGACGGCGGAGGGACTCTTTTTGTTGCTGCGTCTTGGGGATCGATACGTCGGGATACGCTTCCTTCGGTGCTACGCTTCTTGCCACCGGAAAGAAGGGCGGACGATGGCAGAATGGGCGAGTGGAAACGTAGCTTCCACTGCGTTAATGATACGTTTCTAGCCACCAGAAAGGTGAACGGAAAACATCACGTGCAAGCCGTGCATACTGAGAACATATGTATACGCAGTCCTCAAATTTAAGTTTAGGATTTTTTATGTGCCAAACCACCAAACGGCTTCTTGCACGCCCAAGGGAAGGACGGGCGATGAATTTCAACCACATATATATCTCCTGACGTGCCACCGAAAACTCCGCTAAAGGGCGCTTACTCCACACTAATCCTCCGTAATATTGTGGGAAAACACAGACGTGCTATGTCGAAATGCTGTCTTTCTTAATCTGGGCCCTTGTTTTTTGCGCCATTTTAATTTTCAAACAGACGTGAGTTCGAGGGTTAAAACGTCACACGCGTAAGGCACACCTTTCCGGGAAATGTAATGCGATTTAATATCACAAGGGTCACGCGCCTGTGCCATTTTCTGCGTTGTAGAGGTTCGTGAGAGGACTTCTAAGTACCCATACAAACTTTATTAATATAAACTTTCATCCCATTTACGGAAACGACTGACAACGACTCTCCAGTGTTGTCCAACACTAAAAACCCATTGGAACTCGGTGTCTTAATTATCCACTGATGTAACAATGACTTACCATTATTGGAGGACATTCAAAGCACATTAGCACTCTATCGGAAGGGTCTCCAAATTATCCGCTGGGGTGCCAATGACTGCCAAATATTTCACTACTTCGAAACCCATTGACACTTCTTTGAATGTGGTATCAATTTTATCCAATAAGGTAACACTGACTACACATATTTGACAACATTGGAAGCACGTCGGCCCTTCATTGGTAATTGCGTCCGATTTATCTCGGAGGTGAAAATAACCGCCCAATATTGGACAGCATTGCAAGCCCATTGGTTCATTATTTGAAATGATATCCAATGAGTTGCTAATAAATGCTTAATATTAGGCAACATGGGAAGCACATTGTCATTCGTTCTAAGGGTTATCCAGTTTATCATATGAGGTTCCAATGAATATCTAATATTGTACAATGTGGGAAACCCATTGGAACCTCACTAGAAATGGTTTCCTTTTTTTCATTGGGGCAATATCGAAAAAAAGACACATTGGAAGCCCATTGACACTTTATTTGAAATGTTAGATTTATTCAATGGGGTGCCAATGACACCACGATATTGAACAATGTCGTAAGCTTATTCGAAAGTTATTGAAAATGGCATCCAATTTATCCAATGGGGTACCACTAAATGCACAATATTTGACAACGTTGGAAGCCTACGGGCTGTTTATTCGAAGTGATATTTATTTTATTTAAAGGGCAACTCCGCTTCATTTTTGGTTTTGAAAAAACAATGCAGTCCTCTTCAGTATCGCCTAGGAAGACCACACGTCAAATATTTCGACGCAGTTCTGTCTATATGTTTCTTAAGCGGTCCGGCAAACTTTGCAACTTACCAAGTTTCCGAAATCGGCTGACTCGAGCGGGCGAATTCAGGCGCAGCCAACAGCGCAGTCAAGGCTACGGCATGGGCGGAGCCAACATTGAGCTAAACGCCATCTACATGGCCCCCTTTTGCTTGTTTTTACTTCTCCGATCGAGCTTAGCGCGTGACGTCAGCAACGTTGCCTCTCGGCGCTCAGCGGTGTCCACGACGTGATTGACGTACGCGCCTGCGCAGCGCGCTTCTTGGGAGCAGACCAACCGCCCGCCGTGGTCCCGCCGTTACCGCCGTCTTCCGCGTCACAACCACCATCGTCGTCTCACCGTTTGTGATTATTGCCTCTCAGAGTTTCGTCCACACTATGGACACCACATGCGCAGAGTCCCAGACTTATGCCGCAGTTGTGCAGACGTCGTCGAATGCCGAAGACACCGAAACGTGGCGAAGAGTGCGGTGCAGACGACACTCGCGCCTGCCGCACGCCCGCCCGCCCCCATCCCGCCCGTCGTTGGGCCGAGGATCACGTGACCTCTCGTACCACGTGATGGCCATGTACTTGGCGGCCCGAGGCCAATGTTGCCGGACGGAGCCGAAGTTTGGGCTTCGATTTCCGCTCGTGTTTAAAATTAGATTTAAAAATATATATCCCATTTTTCGGGAAGCAAAAGACGTAGTGTTTTTTACTAGGGCTTTTTAATTCGAAATCACTCATTATCCCGAAATCTTCGGAATTGAGCGGAGTTGCCCTTTAATGGGGCGCCAATGACTGCTCCATATTGGCAATACTGAAAACCCATTGAAAGTCCATCGGGAGCGGTTTCTAATTGATCCAATTGGGTGCCAATAACTGCCCCAAATAGAACAACATTCAGATATAAATAGAACTTCGTGGGAAGTGGTTTCCCGCATATCCATTAGGGCTCCAATGACCGCCCAATATTGGGCAACATCGAAACCTCATAGCCACCAAATTGAAAGTGGTTTCCGATTTATCGAATGGGATTACAATGACCTCCCACACTTTTTAACGGAGGGGATAGAGAGAGAGAAAGAGATTTTGGGGGTTTATGGCGCAATGGCTACGAGGCCATCTGCGCAAACTAATTTTAGGCTTCATTGTACTATAAAGTGGGTTTTACAAACGAATAACCAAGAAGCTAAAACCGGTGTAAAAGGCCAACACTACCAAAAATTCTATTACTCGTTCAAAAGAGACCAGAGGATTCTCTCCTAGAAGGAGAGCAGGATGAAATGGGATATGGTATTGAAAAAAATTCAGGGAAATGAATGCGGCGCTTGGGCTCAAGGCTAGGGCACAACCACAAGATATGCAAAACAGTGACCCTATCACCGCACAGATCGGAGACTGGTGGGTCTTCTCCCGAAAGCAGATACCTATGGGTTATAAATAAGTGTCCGATTCTCAAACGGCACAACAACGTTTCATGACGTCGGCTCTTGCATGAAGAGCTTTCCCGAATTCCCAAAGCCGGTTTGGTAACATAAAGCTTGTTATCGCACACCATGTCCTATTCCGATTGCCAAGAATGAAGAATCGAGGACTTCACCAACGGCCTAATATCTTGATAGGGTAAACAGTACAGAGAATGTGGAAGGTTACCGGCAGACCCTGCAAGCTTGTCGGCTTCATCATTGCCTTGTATTCCAATGTTACTGGGTACCCAACAAATTTTATATTTTTGGGTACCCAACCTTCTTAGAGCGCCCCGGCTAAAATTAGAAATATTTCTTCTTTTTTCAACACCAGGCACTTCGCCTTCTTCTTTATCGTTGTATATAAAACCGTCAGTTGTGAGTTAGCGCCTGTCCTGTCCACTTCTTCGTCTGTCCTTGTCTTAGCGCTATTTGTAATTTAGTATGCTACCTGAACGTGCGTCGCAGTTTGATGTTAAGCGTGACGGACCATTGATCGTAAATGATGATAGGCGAGTTTCGGATCGCTTGGAGTGGGGCGGTTTTTGCGTCGATGGTCGAAGGAAGAGTGCAGAAGCACGCTGGCCAGAAGCACGCTGGCCTCGTCTCCACTGTACTCGAGACAGCCTTGACGAGCTCTTGACGACTTCGTAGAAGCGACTGCCTTCCTGATGACCAGTGCGACTTGCACCCACCAGTGCCTGGGCGTCTAGCTTCACGCCCTAGAGCAGGTTTTGTCGAACTTACCTGTGTTGTTGCCGAAGGTACGGTTTTATCAATCATCGAAAGCAGAGTGTGCCATACCTGCATTGGATAATGTTTTTTTTTTTGTTTTTTTTTCAATTGCTTTGGACAACGGGAGCGGAAGCCCGAGCGGTGGTGGGAGCGAAACCATTGTTGGTGGCACCGAGTCAAAGGTGGAGGGGTGGCAAACAGACGGTCAATACTCCTCAAAACAAGAAAAGCTTGAGTATGTTTTCGTTGGTGACTGACCAGTGACGGTGCGGATGCTACACTGTTAGCAGGTCTCGTGTATTTGGTGAATATTGGGGTAAAAAACACGGTATATACATATATTAGCATACACTTACACTTTGAGTAACAGATAATTCGTTCAAAAATTATGCGAGGTTGTAAGAAACGTGTTTTGGTTCGGTCATACACGCATAACCGTGTAGCTAACCTCTAAGACACGCATCACCCCAGGCGACGACCGCAGCATTGCCGGCTATCGAAGCACTGGAATGCTTGGGAACACATTTAGAAAAGACCGCGGAGACAAGTGCCGCGGAAAAAAACATGTCTCGGAGACAGTTAACCACCAAAAGCAATTACGCCATGTGGCGGGACGGGGCGAACCCCGCGGTTGTCTCGTGCTGCCATTGATTGCGGTCGATGCAATGCTGCTTTCTTTATGTCGCCCATGTTTGTATTTATCTGAGAAGTCTTGATAATAGTCTCTTACGCACAGAAAATAAAATCATGGGTCTAATTACTCGTTCTAATAAGTTAAGATGGATATAAAAAGCGTGTCCTCGATATGAAAACGTCATATTGCAGTTGGTTTCGTTTTGGCTTCAACCCTTCAACTGCAACCAAAACGGCCATGTAACACCAGGAGGGGGGAAGGTGCCGCCACTTCCCATGCACCCTCCTCAGAATTGACGGCGCACCGTGGTGACCGCCATATTAAAACTTTATACCAGTGTAGCTGCATCTGTAGGTCATCTTTAAGCTAAAGCTGGCGGAGAATATATGGCCACGGCGCAATGTCGACGTACGCTGGAAGCTAGAGCCGGTTTGCTTTCGTTGTTTTTGTTTGGTCGCAGAAAATCTGGCAACAACGCACGTTAAACATGGCGCCGGTATTTTTTTATTTTTTTTTCTTACGGGACGCGAGAAGCTCCGCGGTTTGCGCTTATATGTAGCGAAGACTTGACCGGGAGAAGTGCCCCTGTGATGTTCCCGGAAGACGGAAAGTATCGTTCGTAATCGTCGTGTGTGCTTTGAAAGCGAAAAGACTCACAGGGTCCTCGAGTGGCGCAACCACAAGCCAACGTTCACGACAGCGCTGCGTTGACTTCGTCGATTTCGTTCTGTTTGGTGCAACACGGCGATGCGACAAAGAGCTGAAACGTTCGTTGCGTGTGGTGCGGTGCTTGGAGATAAAAACCCACTCTAACACGGAGCGCAAATTGGTTATTGTGGGGTTGAGGTTGAGCGGGTTCAGTCCCGTCGTCATCAGCTGATCCGGTCCAGCTGGTCCGGGAGGACGCAGTGAGCGTTTCGTTTCGTTTCAAAATGTGAAAGATTCCCGACGCATAACGTGAGTAAAAAGCTGCGGTCTTCTTGAACAAAATTACGCCGTTTTAATTGAACAATGGATTTCAGATTGTTGTCCTAAATCTGCAATTTTTATGCTTAGTGTTTATGACTGCGTCTGCACAGTGACCTGTTTGCACAGCGACGCACACCGCTCGCGTAGATAATTCGGTCCTGAAAACGACCTGTTATACAGGATTTCAGAGAAACTTGAGTCGCCACCAATATTTTCCTGTAAATCTCGCGTGTGTTTGTCGCGCTCATCATGCGATGTGAATAAATTAGGGCAAAATTTTCTACCTGCCCACAGATGCATGAAGTGAGACCATTTTTAGTTAGTGAACATAGTGCGTTTTCTTTATTTTAGCAACAGGCGTTGGTGCAGTTATTATGGTGCAATCACTCGAGAGTTGAGAAATTGGGGAGAGCGAGCAAGCTTTGCCCACTTTTTCTCTTTTCTCTCTGGCACTGCCCCCTGTTTCAGCAGGCATACCTACTAGCAGGTACAAACTGCTCTAAAGCAGGTAAAAGTCTGGGAAGTCAGGACGGTGTGTACAACCGTGTTTTGCGCTTTTCACTAGGTGACTGGGTAAGTGCTTTTGCGAGGTAAGCGAAAAAGATTATCTACAGATGCGCAATCGCAAGCCAAGATTGAACGACAACAGTGCGTTTACTTCGATGGTCCGTGTAGTTGTATTTTGCCCTGCTCTCTTCAACGCCGTGTCACGACGAAGAGCTGGAACGGTCACGGTTGTGCTGGCCTACCGGTTAACAGAAACTCGCATCACCCGCATCGGCACCGAGTGCACTTGGGTTGTTGATGCTGAAACCTTTCATCCGCGGCTTGTCGCCAGCTGATCCTGCTGCTCGACGTTCAGTTAGCGGCGAGAGTGACCTCTGAAGGGAATGTAAATCCTCGTTCATCCAGTTATACGATGTCAAAGTATGGAAGATGTCCAACGTGTACTGAGGGCGGGAACTACGAGTGTTTTGCCTTGCTTTTGTAACCAAAACCGGAGCTGCAAGATAACTGCCTCGCGTACTCCGAAATGCCGGAAGCAATAAGTTTAAAAAGGTCGAGTACGTCACCGGGGATGTACGCTAGACGGTGCACACTGTTTAAACGCTTGCAGTGTCCACGAGTGGTACCAGGAAAGCGACGTCAACAGAGAAGGAGCTCGCGATTCGGCATAACGCAGTGTCACGGGCCAATGAAGCTTCAATGTTCGGGATGGTGGCGGTATAATAAAAAACGTATCAGCGCCACACCACTGATCACGAATAACACCGGTCACAAACTACCAAGCCCCACCGCCCCACTCGACACCGACACGACATACGACAACAAACTGCATCAAAACGCCCCAAAACTGAAGGCGTCTGCTCCCGTACGCGTACTGCAACTAGCGGAAGTGAAGTTTTGGGGGATGTCCTTCACAATAATATATAAGAAATGCTTTGCGCAAACATTATTTCCATTTATTATTGAATACATAATGACAAAACCTAATATTTCGTTTTTCTATCTGATTCAAATTAGTCAAACTGCTCATAACACTGGTCAATCAAGGAAATAACGAAAAGTTGAACTTTTTCATGACCGGTTTAAGATTTATTGTTAATTCATTCTTATTTGTCGCAACGGACTAACATTAGAGATTTTGACTCCATTCTTTTTAAATGCGAACAGTTCTTTCACACGAATGTTCATTGCGCCGTGTTTTGTGTCTTCTTCTATAAATCTGTAACGGTCAGCGACCAAAGAGGCTCGTGGGCTTGGTGGCTGTGCTACAACACAAGCCACTAATCCGCTCGTCTTCGCCATGCAGGTTTTTGCTTCGTTCATCTCCCACGTGCTGTTCCCTACACTGCTGACGGCTTTCTCGAACGACAGTCCCGGATGTGCACTCCTTTCGCATGGACACAGCGTGAATGGCTACTATCTGCCATCCGTCAGTGAATCATCACGTTTGGCTGCGCCGCCACTGGAGCACTGGATCCTCGACGAAGCATGGAAGGCACAATCGACACCCACACGTCTAGACGCCGCACCTATAAAGCAGCGACGACCACCGGCGTCGCTCTGTGGGCTCGGTGGCTGTGCTAAAACAAAGGCCACTAATCCGCTTGTCTTCGCCATGCAGGTTTTTGCTTCATTCATCCCCCACGTGCTGTTCCCTACAATGCTGACGGCTCTCTCAGACGACAGTCCGGGATGTGCACTCCTCTCGCATAAACACAGCGTGAATGGCTACTACCTGCCGTCCGTCAGTGAATCATCACGTCTGGCTGCGCCGCCACTGGAGCACTGGATCCTCGACCAAGCATGGAAGGCACAATCGACACCCACATGTCTAGACGCCGCACCTATAAAGCAGCGACGACCACCGGCGGCGCTCTGTGGGCTCGGTGGCTGTGCTACAACACAGGCCACTAATCCGCTTGTCTTCGCCATGGAGGATGGTAAACCGTATAGTCTTTTTGCTAAGAAATCTAGCAACTACTTTTTGGTGCAGCTGCCGAGCCCGCAGTGTTGCCTTGCCGTCTGTGCTGAATGCGTTCATGTTGTCCATTTTTACTGCTGCTGTCAGGTGACGTAGAGACAAACCCAGGGCCTGACAATGCCGTGCTTGTTGAACTGCAAAAGCTGTCTGCCGGTCAGTTTCAATTACTTGCTGTGGTTCAAGGCATCAAATTCCAACTGCAAAGAACCGACAAAACAATGTCTGAACTCAGCAAGCGAATGGCCGAACTAGAAGGCCATTACCAAAGCCTTGCAAGTGTGCGAACTGAACTAGAGACAACCCGAGCCGACACCGCCCAGACGGCTCGCCAGGTCTGTGACCTGGAGGCCCGTCTCGACGATGCCGAGAATCGCTCCCGCCAAAACAACTTGATTTTCAATGGTCTTTCTGATCCCACTGCCTCAGAAACGTTTGCCCAGTCGGAACAGAGAGTCACTCGCCATTGTTTTTATCTCTTCAACGTCACCTTGGACCCTAAAGAAATAGAACGTACACATCGCCTCAGGTGTTATACAGCTAACCAGTGCCGTCCAATAATTGTAAACTTCGCCTTTTTCAAAACCAAAGAGTTCATCCTTTCAAATGGCTCAAAGTTGAAGCGCAGAAATTACAGCATTGGCGAAGACTTCTCACGTCCTGTTCGTAACGCTCGAAGGCACCTTGTTGCTTTTGCTAAAACCAAATATGTCGCGTTTTTTCTCCGCTACAAAACCCTGTTCATCGGTTCTAAAGCTATGATTTTGATAAGGCAACAGAAACTGTAAAAGAAATAGCATAGCGATAACCCGGCTATCAGCGAGTAAAAGAGCACCCTCAGACTACTGCCCGAACAAATCTTTCTTTTTCTGCAATCTTTACTAACATACGTTGTTTCCTTCAGAAGCGCGAACTCGTGTCCAATCTTCTGTCATGATCTGCCAGCAATCTACTGATATTAACTGAAACATGGCTGACTAATGACGTCACAGACTCTGAGGTGTTGGCTGATCTGCCGAATTTCAACCTCTTTCGTAACGATCGTTAGGGTACTCGAGGGGGAGGCGTCATTATTGCCGTTAACCAACATTTGTCATGTTCTGTTCTTAACATTATGTCTGACTTAGAAATATTATGGCTTATCTGCTAAGTAGCTCCTCAAACGGTTCTACTCGGCGTATGCTATAGACCCCCGGATAAGAGTCCCGACTTTCCCCTTAAGCTCAATAGCATCTTAATTCAACTTACCGCAGAACACCCTAACGCACATATCCTCCTTTTTGGAGACTTTAACTACCCGAACGCTGATTGGACTAGCTCGTCAAATCTAACTGTGGGTACTGCAGAAACGAGGGAATTTATGGAAGTATGTCTCAACTTTAATCTCACTCAATTGGTATCAGAACCAACACGCATATCAAACCAATCTGCAAATGTTCTAGACCTAATACTAACAAGTCATCCGAACAGCTTATCATATATTAGTTTCCTCCGCGAAATCAGTGACCACAGAGTTATTCACACTGTTTTCGATTTTCCTCCGATAGCACGCCAAACATACAAGAAAACGATCAGTCTCTATGATAAAGGAAATTACGACGCCATAAATATTGAATTGACCACGTCTTTCAGATCTTTTGAGTCATCTTTTCACGACCGATTCATAAACGAAAATTGGTTGATTTTCAAAAGAAAGATAGAAGAACTGGTGAATAAATTCATTCCGAAAGTCAGTTTTCGCTGCAATTGCCAAAAACCATGGTTCACCAAAACTCTGAAAAGACTAGAAAATAAGAAAAAAAGACTATTCCGTGTAGCCAAGCAAAGGACAACCCCTTGTGCTTGGGACAAATACTATGCAGCTGAAGACGCGTATATGTCTGCTATGCAATGCGCTAAGCGCTCTTTCTTTCACACCGACCTAACTAATATCCTAATCAACAATACCATCAAGTTCTGGAAAATTGTAAACCCTCAGCAGACGCACACTGTTTCCCTTAGAAAAGAATCGGGTGAAGTTGCTAATGATCCGGAGTGCGCGAACATTTTTAACATTGCTTTTTCATCAGTTTTTACCGAAGAACCGTACTTGTCATTTTCTATGTATGTTACTAACATAGTGACAGCAATGACCCCCGTCACTTTTTTCCGCAAATGGCATTTCTTCTTTAATCAAAAATATCAAACTGTTCTCATCAGCCGGCGTAGATGAGATCCCCTCTAAATTCCTAAAAAAACACTAAGTATGCGAGTGCAGCGTATTTGTGCTTACTGTTCACTCAGTCCCTCACCACAGGCATCATACCCGAGAACTGGAAAAAGGGAAAGGTCGTTACAATCTACAAATCAGGTAACAAAGATTCTCCACTAAACTACCGTCCCATCTCCTTAACGAGCGTGCCTCGCAAAATCATGGAACACGTCATCTACTCCCAAGTAGATGACGTGTTCCATTTCCTAGACTCTATTAATTTTGACATTTCCTAGACTCTATTAATTTTTTTCACCCGTCGCAACACGGGTTTCGCAAAGGCTTTTCTTGCGAAACCCAGCTGGCTATTTTCCTTCATGATCTGCATGCTAATCTTGATTATAACCTACAGACTGACGTGATTTTCCTGGACTTCGCGAAAGCATTCGATAAAGTACCGCATAAACGTTTGCTTCTAAAACTATCTAAGTTAAATTTAAACTCAGACATCTTACATTGGATTAAAGAATTCCTGAACAATCCCTCTCAGTCTGCTCTTGTTAAAAACCAGTCCTCTCATTCACTTCCAGTTACATCAGGCGTCCCCCAAGGATCCGTCCTTGGTCCCCTCGTGTTCCTTATATACATTAACGACTTACCGCTTCATGTGTCTGGTCATATCCGTATGTTTGCTGACGATTGTGTTATCTATCGCTCTGTGACTAACATTTCTGATCAACAATCTCTCCAAGATGACCTTAACCACGTACAAGAATGGTGTGACGACTGGCTTATGAAGCTAAACATTGATAAATGCAAACTCGTGTCCTTTCACCGCCGCCGTAATCCACTTCTCTTTCCTTACGCTATCGCTAACATACCCGTAGAAACCGTAGAGTCATATAAATATGTCGGCGTCACTCTGTGCAACGATCTATCCTGACGCACGCATGTTACTAATGTTATCTCATCTGCAAACAAAACATTGGGATTCTCAAAACGTCACCTCCGTCACGCCCCCCAACATGTGAAATTACTCGCCTTCAAATCACTTATCAGGTCAAAGCTGGAATATGCGTCCGCAATCTGGAGCCCGCACCAAGTATATCTCATAAACGCACTTGAAGCAGTTCAAAATCGCGCTACTAGATTCATTCATTCCTCGTATTCATATAACGTCAGCATATTTTCACTGAAAGCAGAATCAAGCTTACCTAGCCTCTCTACCCGTTGTCGCATCACCACGCTTTCCTTGTTTCTCAAGTTCTATTATTTTCCGCTTGGTTCCACTCCTTACATCAAACCGCCGGCACGCATCTCTCAACGCACTGGTCATCCGCTCCAAGTGGCATGCCCATGCGCCCGTACTGTCACATTTTTTTCCTAATTTTTTCTCCGAGCAACCTCAGACTGGAACGGCCTTTCCCACAACATCGCTGCCGTCACCCGCCCATCAACTTTCATGAACAATGTAGCATCTCATATCTCCCTCTGAATATTTATGGCACCCAAGAACTGATCCATGTGTGCCCACCCCTTATGTAATACCCCCTGTGGGGGTCTTTAAGGTAATAAAGTGAAGTGAAGTGAAGTAAAGCTCACCCGCACATGTCAAGCTTATACGCACCGCGGGGAGAAATGAATGTCGAGTAGGAAGTGCGGGCGCGATTCCACTTCCGGACGCGATAGCGAACGGACGGGTTATGCATCGCTCCTCGCCAGCGGCGGCGGCCGTTATAGTCCGCGGTGATAACGTTGCCCCCGTTCCGAAGGATCTTCCATCGTGTGCAGCTGCCGACATTGCCCACCGGTGAAGCGGCGAAACTCAGCGTGGACCTTCACGCTGACCTCGAAGGAAGATCGCCTCGAGGACCTCCGGGACCCATTGAAACAGGTGGGCGTCTTGTCAGATGTGGCGGGTCTGGGAGCCTACCAGATGAGCCACGTCTGGCTGCTCAAGTTGCGGACGCCGGAGGCCAAGGCGAAGCTGCTGCAAGCCGGGAGTCTCCAGGTAAAGGGGAAAACGTGTCTGCCGGTCGACCCCAACCGGAGGGAGCTTCGCGTCAAGCTCCACCGGGTTTCCTTTGACGCGCCGGTGAACTCGATTTGGCGGGCCTGCCTTCGAGCCTTTCGGGGAGGTGAAGGAGGTTTTTGAGAGAAGTCGTTGTTCGCCGTTGTTCGCCTGGCCCTCAAGAAAGGCGTCGCCCTAGAGAACCTCTCGCACCAGCTTCGTGTCAGCGGAGGCAACGTCTCGGTCGTGGTTCCAGGGCGGGCGCCGATATGTCTCCGCCACCGTCGCACGGGGCACATTCGCCACGACTGCCGGGCTCCCCGGTGCCCGGAGTGTCGCGCCTTTGGACTGCGACTGGGACTGCGTCAGGACATACGCCCGTGCCGCCTCCAGCAAGGTCACTGAGGAGTCCACGGAGTTGCTGATGGACCAGTACAAGGGTGAGCAGGCTGCGACTCCGGCTACGTCAACGGCGAGCGTAGTGGTCGCTCCCGAAGGTGACGCGGAGCCGTCCGATGTCAACGCCGCGCCGGTTGCTGGGACGGCTAGCCGGGCCGAGTGTCCGGACGTTCGGTCCGTTGAGGCGTCGAGGCCTGGCAACTCGGCAGCCGGCACGCGCGACGAGGCCGCCCATGACCCGTCGGGGGACTCGCCATGGAGGACGGCCCGGTAGGCGGCCCAGCCACGAACGGACATCGGTGGCGAGGAACCCAACGCAACGAGCCAGGAAGAGCCACCCTCCAAGGCGACGCCCCTCTGGAGAAGACGGCTCGAAGTCATACTGAACAAGCCTGTGAATGACCAGAAGGTGGCACAGCCACCCCTCTGACCTGGCGTGTCCAATGCCCTTCGGGCGTTGAAGTCCGCACGTCGAACGGCCAGCCCATCAGAACTCAAGGTAGGCACCGGGTGGTCACCCTCTTCCTGGATGGCAATACGGCTCGAGGCAGCCTTACGCGTGGCCACGATTAATGTTCGTGGCCTGACAGCCAGGCGCAGGCAATGCCAGTTGAGTCGTTTATTTGCGGAGAACGAGCTTGACACTATTGCCGTTCAAGAGACCAAAATCGAAAGTCAGGACCGTATGGTGCGAACTTTTCAGAATAACGTTTGCGTGTTGCCGGCTGTTGTTTGTTTATTAAACGGTCGATTGGTGTCGTCGAAACAGCCGTGCATTCCTGTGTGCATTCCTGTCGATTTGTTTACTGCGATTTTTCTTTTTCGAACGCTGAATGGCGTGTTTTCGAATCGCGAAGGTGAAGGTAAAGCTTTTTTTGAAAGTCTGAGTGCGTATCTCGATTGCGGGCGAGTAATTATTTTTCTTGGTTATTTCAACTTCGTTTGTAGACCAGAAGATCGAGGGAGTAATGTTCCTGTTCGAGACTCAAGCTCCCTTTCTTTGAACGACCTTGTTTTGGGGCATTTCTTAGAGGACGTCGCGGCCTGTATGAATCGGGGAAATGTACAGTTTACGTATTTTCAAGGCCGGAGTAATGCAAGACTGGATAGGGTCTCGCTCGATCTTTTACCTCTTTGCAGCGATTACTCTGTTAAGACGTGTCCTTCAGTAATCATGCGTTAGTCATGGTTACTCTTGGCAATAAGGCCAAATCACCAAAATGGGACTGGGCACTATGGAAGCTCAACAGTAATACTACTGTTGAGGTACTCCGCCGTTTTCTTCGTAGTCCCCGATTTGCCTAAAGGCTTGCTTGACACACCAACAAACATCGCTGAACTAGTAACCCAAATATTTGGACAAAATAACTTTTTTTCGTGCAGTTACAGAATTTACAATTTTGGACCTCACCGTGTTTTTCAAAGTGAAAAGCTCTACGGGCAACATTGAAAAAGTGACGTCAAGGTTGGGTAGGAGTTCACTTTTTGGGCTGTAGACTTTGTTCACATCTGATTACAAACAGTTTCATGGTGTCAAATGAATGCTTCGAAAGGTCGCTCCAGCTCCCGCGCAGCAGCAGGATACAAATGCTCGGCATAGTTCATATTTAGACTGCCCGCTCGAACCGCAATCCAGCCCAACCGTGACGTCAGGGCAATGAAAAGCGCGGGTATATTCGAATCTTCGTTTTGACGTCGTTTTCATTTGCCGATTTCACAATAAGTATTCTGAATTTCGCGATACTAAATAGCGTACCGAAAAGAGTAACGGACGGCGATTTCGAATTTATGGTTAGTTGGGGTTGCTCAAAATATCGCCGGAGTTCCCCTTTAAGGATCAGCCTTTCAGAGCAAGTCTGAGCGAAAGTTTTGAAAATTTATACGGTAACGAACATACACTCTGGGGTGTGCGTTGGGATATTTTTTAAGGAAGAAGACGGCTGCAATCGAGAGGAGCAGCGCCATTAACTATCAAAAAAAAAATAAAGAAGAGGATGTTTTACGGCGTCAGTTAAACGGTTTTTTAACCCTAGAAGCGCGAATCCCGGTAAATTTATGCGCCAAATAAAGGAATGTAAAACTAAACTAGAACTGAACGATGTCGAGAAATACAGAGGAGCGATAGTAAGGGCGCGAAGCGACAAGCTGTGGATGGGTGAAGCCCCGACGAAGCGCGCGCTAAGCGACGAAAAAAGGTACGCGCAACGTAACGATATCAGGGAAATCTGTTACCGAACTACGGTAACGCGTGACAGGGCGGTTATTGAAAGGGCCTTTGTGGAGCATTATAGAAATCTGTTTGGGCGTTTCGCGCGAGTAGATGATGGGTTCGAGGCGAATTTTTTTGTTTTTGATGCCCCAGCTATACTTCGTTTCACCTTAGGTCCGAGCGCGGCCGATGTTATGAGCCGAAGGGCCAATCAAACAGCGCAAAAAGCGCAACGTCATGGCGTGCTCTCTGCGCTTGATAGGACTAGTTGGCGGAGGAGCACGCACGAGAAGACGGCGAATACCGGCTGGTCCTATCAACTGCAGAGAGCACGCCATGACGTTGTGCCTCTTTCGCTGTTTGATTGGCCCTTCGGCTCATAACATCGGCTACGCTCGGACCAAAGCTGAAACAAAGCATAGAACAGGAGGTGTGCGATAGCCTATGCTTCGTTTCAGCTTCGGTCCGACTCGTCGCCCGATTCTGATATTTTGCTTCCTCGAGTCATTTATCTAGTTTAGAACGTTCGACATTTGTTAATTTGTCTAGCCCCGCAGGGGGAACCTGTGAAAGCAGGTGTTTGGAGAGTGGCGTCTCCACGGACCCCGAGCCATGCGGGTTCGCCCGCCCACGTCTGGCTGTGCGTGGCTTTCCCGTGTCCGGGGAAAAGGGCATCCTGGTGGTTGAGCCGAGCCCGGGATAGGTTTCGACCCTTCGGGGCCCCCCGTTTGAGGCAATAACCACTTCGGCCCCTGCTTCTCGTAGACGGGAGTCCTGGTAAGGCCCGGCCAGGATGATTCAGTCTAGTCGCCTTTTCTTCTACTCTCTCCTCTGATCTTTCACTCCCACCTTTACTTATACTTCTCTCACTTTTCTCTCCATTCTCCTTTCACCTTCTTGGCGGCGAGGGCCAACCTTTAGTGGAGAAGGACGCTAGTCTAGACCGATTCTTGGGTATAACATCTGGATAGGTGCTACTGGAGTAATGTGCACAGCAAAGCCATTTTTGTTATGTGCCGTTACCCTGTCCCATGTTGGGATCCATTGAGGGCGGCACACCGCAAATGTCGAAGATCTTTCATTTTTATATGGGTTCTAAAGGAAAACTTCCTTCTGATCAATCTCTAAAAAGAGTTCGCACCGAAACCACCGTTCCTCTAAAGACTGTTGATAACACTCAAGCCTTCCCAAAGTTTCTAGTAATACACTGCGAATACGAACTACCACTTGGAAAGCTCTCCCCATTCCTTGTGGCAAAAATCCTGGAATCATGTGTTGGAAAATCTTACAAAGCAAAGAAGCTTCACTCTGGGGATCTCCTTGTCGAGGTTGAAACTGAGCAACAAAGTAAAGCGCTCCTTGGACTTACTAGTATAGCTGATCACAAAGTCACAGTAACCCCACACCGATCTCTCAACACCATTCGGGGCGTGATCTCCGAAGATGATCTGTTGGAAAGTACTGAGGATGAAATCCTTGAAGGACTCAGCAATCAGGGTGTGATTGCAGTGAGGCGTATTACCTTTCGTCGAGATGACCAAGAGAAGCCTTCGAAGCACCTTGTGCTTATATTTAACTCCACGACCCTCCCCAGGCGGTCAAGGCAGGCTATCTCAACTGCAAGGTTGGACCGTTTATCCCCAATCCGAGACGTTGCTTTAGCTGCCAGCGTTTCGGACATGGGGCAGCCACTTGCAGGGGACGGACAACCTGCGGAAAATGTTCAAGCAATGATCACCCTACTGACAACTGTGCAAGTGATTTCTCCCAATGTGTTAACTGTTCAGGTGCTCACCCACCATACTTACGCTCATGCCCAAAGTTTAAAGAAGAAAAAGAAATACTAACACTGAAAACCAAAGAACATCTAACCTACTTTGAAGCCCGAAAACGCCTCTCAATCCTACAGAGAGGCAGGTACGCCGCTGCGGTCAGCCAGGGGGCTGCACCGACAACGGCTTCCGTGGGGACACATGTCTGCCTTTTAGACCTTTCTGCCCCGCGCAAAACTCAAGCCCCCAAAATCTTACCTGGAATTCCTCAAGAACAGAGGGATTCAACTCAAACCGCATCCTCAAAGGCGACGGCCCCGCGTCGTATGCCCGCACGTCCTCGAGAGAACTGTGACTACAGAGTCACAGTGCCTTGAGGGGCGCCCTTCATGTTCCTCGCATCGCGAGCTTGAGGCAATGGATGTCTCCAGCAGTCCGCCGGAGCCTCCACCTGCCCCGAAGGGTGGTAAAATCTCGTCAAAAGTTGAGGACTCAAAGAAAAAGACTAAAGCGACAGGTGCAGAAGCTGGCACATAGCAAGTACTTAGTCGTGGATGCTGTTTCAACTCCCAAAAATTTAACACTCCATACATTTCACAGCACCACTGTTCTTTGTCGCTCACCTGCATTACCTCACTCACTCTTAGGGATCAGTTGGGACAGAGGAATAATGGCGACGCCTTCGCCAGTGGCGTTGGCCCAAAGTCTCGACCCCCTAGGAAGTCAGAGGGGGCAGCTCCACAGGGATCAGCCAGAGGACTATTGGAGACTCCCTCGCCTGGCGCACTACCTCTATTTATTTTTCCTCGAAAATTTGGTCGGAACTGTCCTCCTGTTGACATCCACACCCATTCATGTCCTCTTTCGTTTTTAACTAAATTAGTTTTTAGATGTTTTCTTAGAACCCTAGTTTGTGAGTGGTGCATTACAGCTTTAGCTGCTTATGCGCTAGGGCTACAAACTCGAGGTCCTGAGTTTCAACTTGTAACCGACAATGAGTCTTATTCAATGTAACTGCCGTAGTTTCCTACTTAATTATTACAATGTTTGCTCCCTTTTGGAGGAATATCGTCCACTGGCAGTGTGTCTCCAGGAAACTCACCTGAAGGGGAGTCAGTCAAGTGTCTTTAGGCACTTTTATTTTTTCCGCAAGCATAGAGATCACTCGTCTTACTCTTCTGGCGGTGTGGCGGAGTGCAAAAATCAGCAGCATGTGTTGAGATTCCCGTGCAGACCGCCTTGGAAGCAGTGGCTGTTCGTATTCTGTCAGACCGCCTGATAACCCTTTGTTCACTTTACATTCCTCCAAACTTTCATTTAAGGTGTGACGACCTTGAGTCACTTATCGCTCAACTCCGCCATCCAGTCATTATTATTGGCCATTTTAATGCCCACAATCCTTTATGGGGCAGTACTAGACGCGATACTCGTAGAGCAATTGTCGAACGGTTTATTTTATCTACAAATTTGTGTCTGTTTAACGAAAAGAAACATTCATATTTTAGTGCACCCACAAACTCATTTACATCAATTGACCTCTCTATAAGTGAACCTATTTTATTTTCACTCTTTTCATGGCAGGTTACAGGTAACCCTTTAGTTAGTGACCACATGCCGATTGTTTTAAGACGAAATAACCCAGGTGTGACCCTCCCCAGCCGAACTCCCCGCTGGAAATTTGAGAAGGCAAACTGGTCAGAATTCAACAAATTCTCAATGCTCCCATGTACATCTCTTGACAAGCTTTCAATTGATGAAGTGAACGAATTCTTAACAAATTGTATCCTTCAGGCAGCCATAATGGCAATTCCCATGACCTCGGGACGCCTCCCACGCTGTCCCAAGCCTTGGTAGACTGAAGAATGCTCAGAATCGCGAAAAAAACAAAACAAGGCATGGAGCATTATTCGACGATATCCGACACCAAGCAATCGTCTTCACTTTAAGCAAATGAAGGCCCGTGCACGGTACATTCGCCGGCAATCGAAAAGAAAAAGTTTCCAAGGGTATGCGGCATTAATGAATAGCCACACATCCCCGAAAGAGGTCTGGGACCGAATTAACAAAATCAATGGATCTTATAGTGCTTTCACCATCCCCCTGTTATCCTGCAACGGAACCTGTCCAGAAAGTCTAGAGGAACAAGCCGATATTCTCGGGGAACTTTTCGAGTCTGTTTCAAGTTCCAGGCACTATCCACCATCATTTCTTCGGCTAAAACAACAGAAAGAAGCCAGGACCATAAAGGCACCTGGTGGTGCACGGGAGCCGTATAATAGATTCTTCACGCTTATTGAAGTAAAGATGGTCCTTCATAGCATCAAACCCTCGGCAACTGGTCCTGACTGTATCCACTACTTCATGTTGAATGATCTCCCACCGTCTACACTTGATCTAGTTTTATACCTTTTCAACATAATATGGAAGGAGGGACGTTTTCCATCAGCTTGGAGAGCGGCAACAATTATCCCTCTACTTAAACCTGGAAAAAACTAGGATGCTGCTACTAGTTACAGGCCAATCGCATTGACGAGCTGCTTGTGTAAAACCCTCGAAAAAATGATTAATAGACGGCTGATGCATCCACTGGAAAAACATTGCATCCTGGATAAATACCAGTGCGGTTTCCGCTCGTCCCGCTCAACGCAGGATCAATTAATTCGATTGGAGACAACTGTTCGAGAGGCCTTTGTCAACAGACAGTACTGCCTCTCTGTGTTTTTCGATCTTGAGAAAGCATAGGATACTGCCTGGCGGTATGAAATTTTGAGGGACTTGATTGACATTGGTATCCAGGGCCGCATGTTCCATGCCATTGAGAGCTATTTAGGTAGACGCACCTTCCGAGTAAACATTTTAGACAGAGGTCTGTCTGGTTAGGGAGAAATTGGCATAGTTTTTGCGGACTCTAACCAAAGTTTTATTAAAAACACATAAACCCGACGTTTCGGGACCCGCTCGGTCCCTTGGTGTCGGGTGACTGTAAGGGGGGGGGGGGGGGGGGGCGCGGTGGGAAAGGTTGCCCAGGCGGTTGGCCTTGCTAAGGCTTAAACCAGAGGGCGCGGGGGGAGGGGGTCGCGGTGTAGAAGGTTGTGGCACTCCGGCAGAAATCGTCAGCTAGCATCTGCCGGAGCAACAGCAACTTCGTAAGGAACTTGTCTTCAAGGGTGCCCTCACCGACAGAAACATCCGTGCTGGCAAAGGGACGCGGGTTCAACGTCCCAAGTAAGCCTCCAATTCCTGCTATGGCGGCCGCCATTGAAGACGGCATTCGTAAACTGGACCCGTCTCTACAAGAAGAGGTTCGGCTCAAGGCTATCGGGGCTATCGCACAGGTGCGCCGTTGCCAGCATAACATTTCGTTCGCCGAACACCGCGCCCTTCGTAGCCTGAAGGAAGAGGACGCCATCGTGGTTTTGCCCGCAGACAAAGGCAACGCAACGGTGGTCCTGGACAAGAGCTCCTACAACCGAAAGGTGGCGGATATGCTCTCCACTTCGCCGTATGCGCCCCTAGAAAAAGACCCCACGGGCAAGATCCAGAATACCATAAACAGGGCGCTCTCTATCATTTTCAAGGAGCACCCGGATTCACGCAGCCTTTATCTTAGGTGAATTTGTCGCAACGGGTCCGCTCCCGCTTTGTACGGTCTACCAAAAATCCACAAGCCGGAGGTCCCCCTCCGCGCCATTGTGGACTTCACTACTTCCCCACTACGTGCAGTTTCGGTGTACCTGCACCAGCTCATCTCTCCCCCCCCTTACTGGCACCACGGACACATACTTGCGAGATTCGTGTCACTTCATCGATCTCGTCAAAGAACTAAAGGTGAACGCCGACGAATCTCTGGTTTCCTTTGACGTCGTGTCACTCTTCACGAGTGTGCCGGTGCTCCTGGCACTAGCTGTGGCCAGGACGGCCCTTTCCGCCGATTCCGGGTTAGCAGAACGAAGCTGTCTGCCCGTGGACGAAATCTGCCGCCTTCTGCAGCTGTGTCTCTCGAGCACATACTTCTCGTTCAATGGACGCTTCTACAAGCAAACGAGTGGAACTGCCATGGGAGCTGCGATCTCCGTTACCATGGCCAACCTCACGATGGAGTACATCGAACAAAAAGCTCTTTCTCGCTTTAATCCAAAGCCCAAGACCTTCCTCCGGTATGTGGATGATTGTTTCTGCATCGTCGAAGCCAGTGAGGTAGAGCGCCTGTGCCAGTGTTTGGACTCCGTTCAACCGTCGATTCAGTTCACGGTGGAGCGAGAGACGGACGGCGTGCTCCCGTTTCTAGATGTGAGCGTCAAGAGAGCTTCTGACGCGCTCAACTTCACGGTATACCAAAAACCTACGCACACCGGTATATACCTGGACTTCAAGTCGTATCACCCCACATCGCACAAGGCCTCAGTGGTCAGCGCCCTTTTCTGACGGGCGCTGTCCATGTGTTCTACGGGGGAGGCCCTACGAGAAGAAGTTGAGAAGTACAAAGCTGATCTAGTTAACAATGGTTACCCAAAGCGGCTCATTCAAGATATCTACAAACACCTACGCCGCCCCCCCCCCCCCCCCCCCCCCTGTAACTCCGAGCTCGAGACCGTCTAATGGGATCTGTCTCCCTCTTGTGAAGAATGTGAGTGAGACCGTCGGACGCGTCCTTCGGAAACACGGCATTGCCGTCTTCCACAAGCCCGTGTCTACCATCCGTTGGCGGCTTCCTCTCCCCGAAGACAGACCAGGAAGGGAAAGGGCTCAAGGTCTCGTGTACCGTGTGCCTTGCGCGGATTGCCCGGTCGCTTATGGGGGGGAAACGAAAAACTTCCTAGATCGTATTCGACGACACAAATACGACGGAGCAAGAAAGACACTGAGGCCAGCGCCCTGGCAGAGCACGAGCAAAAAACGGGGCACTCTTTCTCCCTCGACGAGACCCAGATCGTGGCCACCGAGGGACATTGGAGGAAACGCCTTCATCTAGAGTCCTGGTTTATCCAAACAACGAGCAAGAACGTGAACCGGTCTAAGGGCACTCTCCCGAGCGCGTACGCGTCTAGACTTCGCGCCCCCTGGGGTAAGCCTTAGCAAGGCCAAACACCCGGGCAACCATCCACACCGCGCCCCCCACCCCCGCGCCCTCTGGGTTAAGCCTTAGCAAGGCCAACCGCCTGGGCAACCTTTCCCACCGCGCCCCCACCTACAGTCACCCGTGACCAAGGGACCGAGCGGGTCCCGAAACGTCGGGTTTATGTGTTTTCAATAAAACTTTGGTTAGAGTCCGCAAAAAATATGTCACCTTCCGAGTAAGGCTGGGGTCCGTACACTCACGATGGTTTGTACAGGAAAACGGTGTTCCACAGGGCGGTGTCCTAAGTGTTACTCTGTTTGCTATAAAAATATTCTATCGCGCGTGTCATACCACCATCAGTCCACTATTCGCTATATGTATATGTCCTCCAGATCGCTGTTTCCTCATGTAACCTTGCAATCTGTGAACGGCGTGTTCAATTGACTATTAATAATGTGACAAGGTGGGCTCAAAATAACGGATTTAAGTTCTCAACAAAGAAGACTGCTTGTTCTTGTTTTTCACGACAACGGGGTGTGATGCCGACGCCTTCGTTGACCATATACAGTGCACCAGTTCAGATAAAAACGGAGTATAAGTTTCTAGGGCTTATATTCGACTCCAAGCTCTCTTTCAGCCAGCATATCAAAACTCTAAAACAAAAATGCCATAAATCCCTTAATATTTTGAGAGTTCTCTCCCGCATGGCTTGGGGCTCCGATCGATTGTGCCATCTAAGAATCTATAGGTCGATTGTGCGGTCACGCCTAGATTATGGATATTTGGTGTATAGATCTGTGAGTGCATCAACACTGAAAATTTTGGATCCAATCCATCATGCAGGGATCAGACTTGCCACCGGTGCGTTACGTACATCCCCTGTGCTGAGCCTCTATGCTGAAGCTAATGAAATGTCTCTAGAGAAAAGGCGAGATGTCCTAGGTCTAATGTATTCCCCTAGGATATGGTCGGTAGTACGACATCCGTGTCGGGAACTAGTCGAGGGAACACGTTTTGAACGAACCTTCCAAAGCAAGCCCGCTGTTAAGCCTCCCTCTTCATTGCGGAACAAGACTGCGGCGGTATCGGCTAGCCTTCAGACAAACCCACCTGTTGCTCAGCTTTTGGGAACAGTGGCACGATGGGAACATAGTCTGCTCGTCACAGACTTGTCACTTTCTGAGTACACTAAGAAAAATACCCCACCAAAAGTCTTAAAACAGGAATTCTTTGAGCTACAAAATACATATAAAGACTACACCAGCTTTTATACTGACGGCCCAAAAATCGATTCCTCGTTCGGCTGTTCCGTGATGGGACCATCACTTAAATATGTGCGGAGGATTAATTTCAGTGCAACTATCTTCAATGCCGAGTTATACGGTTTACTATTAGCCACAGAATATATTATCAAAAATAGGCATTCATACTCTATAGTTTACACTGATTCACTAAGTGCTCCGAGAGCACTCAGATCCCTTCAGATAGCGAAAAACCCTTTAATAACTCAGCTAAAACATAAAGTGATTGCTGCGGCTAGGGACAACATGTTGCAGATAGTCTTTTGCTGGGTGCCTAGTCACGTGGGTATTCCCGGCAATGAAGCTGCTGATCGTGCCGCTTCCACATGTGCTACAAGGAAGGTTGATATTCACGACATACCCTACCAAGACTACAAAGCGACCGTAAAGGAAAGTATCAAGTGTAAATGGCAAGAGGAATGGACCCGCGAAACCAACAACACACTCCATGTTGTGAAGCTGATGCTACAGGAGTGGGCGAGTGCCCGTCATAAGGACCGCTTTCTCGAGGTAATCCTTTGTCGGTTACGAATTGGCCACACACATCTAACACATGGGTATCTGCTTTGCCGAGAGGATCCACCTGCATGCGAACACTGCTCAGAACCATTAACTGTAGTTCATATCCTTCTTGAGTGCCCCGCATATCACAGATACCGCCAATTCTACTTCGCCCCGTTTTATTCAGCACAGATGCCTTTACACCTTGCTCTTTTGCTTGGAGATGAACCTTTATAAATCATACAAATATTTTTAAATTCCTAGAAAGCATTGGACTTTGACGTCAACTTTAAGCTTGCTTTGCAATTTTTAAATTTTTCATCTACATAATTTATATACAGATTCATGCAAATCCTTTTATTCTATCACTGGCCAGTGGAGCCCTCTTTCCTGTCTAGAAACCATTTATGAAATAGTCACAGACTTCGACGCTTTATAGCCTTAGATGCTTTTGCGCCAATAAAACTCAATCAATCAATCAATCAATGTTAATCTGTCTAGGAGTTCCGTCGTGGCTACGACGCCGCCGACGCACGTACACCCGCCGGCAATATGAATGTCAACGCCGGACCGTCAACCGCTCCGTGCTATCAGCGCCATGACGCGTCTGCCTTGGCAGCCCGGTATTGGCGCTGATAGCACGGAGCGGTCGACGGTTCGGCGCTCGCCTTCATGTCGCCGGCGGGTGTACATACCTTTGCACATAGCTACGTTTGCGTCCGACGCTTGGAGTCTGTTTACTGTATATAAAAGATATCGAATGAGAACAAGCGCCGTCCAGTGTGCTCTCACTTCGGCAGAATGCGCGTGGCTTGCTGGGCTTGTCTCTCACCTGTTCTCAGCTGCTGGCCGCCATCTCTTCAGAGGAGCGCGCTCAGCCAACACGCTCAGCCGTTTTTGGCGGAGGAAAAACGCGGTGTATCGTGTTAACTTTACACGGCACCTCATGTGTAGACGAATAACACACATGACTGCGTGTAAAACGAACACGTTTTGACGTCTCCGCTATGGGACAACGGTTTACACGGCGGTATTTTTGCTAACAGTGTAGGAAACCGTGAATGGTCTGTGATATTCGGTAAGCAAGCTCTGCGACCTTGTCTGGTTATATCTCCTTTTTGCGGCGAATAGCGCAAGAGCCACGCTATGTGGAAGGTGTTGGAGAAACCGCTCATGTGAAGGGTAGTTGTTGGAGTCCTTCTGGTGGTCCTCAGCAGCTGGTGTATTCGGCGGAGAAATTCCTGAGTGGCAACTAGCTGCTGCAGCCTGCTGCGCTCTGACTTGGCCTTTCGGTCAAGGCTGGCTGCCTAGAAATTATCGAAGGGGTAGACCGGACCCGGCGATGCAAGAATGACAGCCATTTCCTCGGTCACGCCGGTTTGCGAAAAGTAGATGACATGTATCTCGTCTCCTCGCCGATGGTGTTCCGGAGACCAAACTGTACCTCAAATTGCATAAGCCACACAGGGTATGTTTAGGACCAAATAGCGGAAGCCGAATGGCCCATCGGCATGAGGACTACGTTGACATGAAGAGCCTTGGAATGGCCAGTGTTGGCCCTTGCATGAACAAGATGAAAAGAGCGAATTCACTGCCGGGTCAGCAAATTACAGAGGCAAGCGGTCTAGATAGCGGCAGGATGCGAATGAATTTTATGAGCCGGGTCAGCGTGAGCCTAGCGCCTGCATTTGCGTCTTTCGTAACTCGAGTAGAGCTGGCCGTGAGGGCCGCTGTAAATGCAAGTTGGTTATCAATCTTCCAACAAAGCGGACAGTGACGCCCGTGCTCGTTTTCAACCAAACATGTGGTCCTCAGAGCAAGCGCTGTAAAGGTATGCACACAGACACACACACACACATTCACACAGACGCACTAACCAGATCCGTTTTACACGGTCATTTCCCTCTCAAATATTGCTTCTGCACAAGAGCCCTTAAAAAATGTTTTTCTTTTTCCAGCCAGTTTTACTACCAAACAGTTTGCGTCGTAGCCGCTCTGAACGCACTGAGATATATTTAAGATCAGGCAGTGTTCCTGCTGTACATTGGTGGTTTTATAATAACTACATCTATGAATGTTTAATATCAGAGGTTCTGCCATAATACGTTTCTGCGTACACAAGAGTAGAATTTAAGCTTATATCAATGTCTTGTAAGACGAACATCATTTCCCTTGGTGAGGTTTTTCTTTTTCTGAAGCGCGTGTAATCATTTAACTTTTTGTTTGTTTTACAAATCTGGAATAAAATGGTGGCTACTTTTTCTTGTGAACTTGTATAAGCTATTTATTTACGAATCTTTGTGGAATGGGCTGGATAAACCCACAGTTATGGTAATTCGAAAAGTAGCGTACAAAACTGTTCACGTTACAACGAGAGGACACTGCGACTGCGCATTCCAGAATTCAAGTATGAGAAGGCCAGTCTGCGAAGAACGAGCAGGCCTCTTGGAGGCAGTTAGAACCACAACAGCGCTACAAGTAAAACGCACAAATCATTTGCCTTTTTGCGGAGTCCTCATGAACAAACATTTCAATTTTAGATATTGTTTAACGGTGATGTGATATTTTCGGTTAAGTTTATTGTTCAGCATATTTCGAAAAGTGCACAGCCCGATGAAATATTTTTGTAGAAAACATATTGCAGTGAAAGTGAATCAGTATTCCACCGCTCACTCTTCTTTTTATTCTTCTCTGAAAGCATTGCGGCAATTACATCAGGAAATATCTTCAAGAACAATTTGTTTCGGCGTTAGCCTTTCCTAATCTGCGCGTGTGGGACGTGTATGCCACGCTAACGGACAAGGTAAGCGATTTTGGCTAGTTCTGCCTGTCCTAAAAAGATAGTGTATTCACTGAAGCGGCGCTAAAGAGCAAAACAAAAATGAAGCACCTCTGTACAGCTTCAAGGCACGACGATCGCTCCTTGTGGTTAAACTTCTTTGCATTACTGGTTACCCCCAAACGATTATAATTATTGAATTGGCGAAATACTCTAGTAAAGAAGCCATTTGTATGTGAAATTTATTGTGTCCAATAAACGCATCGAAATATAAAAGATATATAAGAACATAAAAACGTATGAGAGCTATGTATGATATATAAGAATATATAAGGCCCATAGAAGAAACTTCTCACAAGTTTTTTAAACGCTCTTATAATCAAATATTAGGCCGGCTAATATCAATCGTTGTACGCGACGGGTGGCTCACACATCGGGACAATTTATTTATTATGATATGCCGTGTACTCTCCCCTCTTCCACACTGCTTTCGCGCTGTTTCTAATATATTGTTTTACTATTTAGCTCAACTCTCCCCTTTACTAAAGTAGATCTTGCTTTGCAAACGCCTAAAAAACGTAAGAGCTCGACTTTCGTAAATGAACACAGAGCAGTTTGGCACAAATGACTTGTGAGACTAAAGAATAAAACAGGGACGGACACACACAGACAGGAGAGTTCTTTCATGTCCTGTCTGTGCGTGTCCGTGCCTATGCGTTTTATTCTTTCGTGTTTCAAGTCTAAATTTTTAATTCATAAACGCCATAGTATTTGAAGAAAAACAAATATGTGGTGTCGTTGGGGGATGTTTTTATTCATTCAATGACACAGTATAGAACTCATGTTGCTGTGTTTTAGTTAAAATACTCCGCAAAATATATTTTGAATTGCACTTTTTAGATTGATTTTTAGTACATAAAATATTTAATGATTGGCATTATTCACAGAAACAATTACCTGTATCAATCGTATAGACATTTAGTTGCCGAAGGCTTTATATTAAGCTGTTTCTTCTCGTGAGGAACACGGCCTTTTACACACTATCCGTCGTATCACTGATATATTGGTATATAAAACATATTAAGGGCACTTTCATCATCCCACGTGTTCCACTTCGAAGAAGGAAATAATCCAAAATATGCAGATGTTTTAACCATACTTGATCGAACGAAACAAAACCTACCAAGTTGCCGAAAAACAAAACCTTTAGCGGAGTCGGGATTTCAACTCTAGGGCTCCCGATATTCGGTCTGGTATGCAAACGACTAGTCTGTTTGGCTTTTTTTTTATTTCATACATAAAAACCAACTACCCCGGTCCTTTGGGCAGCCGTTGATTAAAAATTTTTCATGTGAGACAGTTTGTCTCATGCAGGTGCCCATTCGGGCGCATCATTTCCATTCGTATCGTATACACTCTTCACTTGAGTCACGAGATCAGTTAAACAGATGAGTGCAGTTTTCGGTTTGGGCTCAACATGGCGCACCATAATTTGTGATTTCCAAAGGCCGAACAGGGCCAAAACCATTATCATATCATAGAGAACGCCTTCATTCGCGTCTACAGGCAGAAAACGAATGAACTGCGCAGTTATACACAATTCTTTTTTCAAAGTGCGTTGAAGCACATCCCACATAAAGACCGGAACCCAGCAATCAATGAACACATGCTCAATTGTTTCTGGTTGTTTCCATAGCAGGCAATAAACACCCCGTGGCACCGTCATACCCTATTCTCCCATCCACACTTTAACACGTAATGTGGCGCTATGCAGACGAAAAAAAAACTATTAAGCGGCAGGGTTTACGGCCCTCTTTTTTACGTGGACTAGGACATCCTGACCTTGCCCATTCGCATACACTGTCGAATACAGCGGTGTAGGAAAAGGCTCTCAATGAGATCACGCGGCAGCTTTTGCGGGTTACTGTAGACAGGTAGTCAAGCGAGTACCGCACCGTCAAAAATTCAAAAGCACTCACAACTTCTTTAACAAAGCCAGCCGTTTTTGCAGGGGGACCAATTTGTGAAGAGACAGTGAAGGTTGGCAAACGCGCCGCCAGTCTTGTCTGTAACATGACCTCAAGAAATGTTTTTTTCTAGTCCCCTCAAATAAAGGAAGCGTAAGACAATCTGTCGAATAAAAAGGTGCGCCAGCCCTAGACCGCCTGGTGAGACTCGTCGAAGATTGTCTCGACGCATTAGTTTCGGCACACTTTTGCAGATGAACACTTCGAAGACCCTGTGCATTTTTTTAATACTGGTTCGAGCGCAATGTAATACTTGAAGTACATACCACAGCTTTGCTACCGAAAACACATTACAGACCGTGGCTCTTCTAAAGATTGACATATCGCGATTGCTGCACTATTCTGCTCGTTCTCTCAAATCGCCTGCCACCTGGGTCTAATATTCATAACTATTTTGCATGTGCTCGAGCGGTGCACCGAGATATTTACCAGACGCGGATTTCCATTGTATTCCTTCAAATATTGACGGCGTTGTGGCCCATTCACCATGTCATACAGCAGAGCATTTGTTTCGATTTACTACAGCACCTATTGCGTCGCAAAAAATGTTACACAACTTTAAGGCATTTGCGACACTTTCCTTGTAGCTACAAAAAACAGCCACGTCATCCGCGTAAGCTAGAGCTTTTATTTCCACGTCGCCGATATAGAAACTTCGTACCCGCTCAGATCGAATAATGCTCAAAGACAAGGGCTCTAAATAAAGAGCGAACAAGAGTGGGGACAATGCGCATTTCTTTTGCACGGAAGAAAGAACGCTTATTTTACGAGTCAACGAATTTGTTTTCACTAACCGGGTTGTGCCACCTTTATATACCATTTTAGCCCCATCTACAATAAGCTTTCCAACATTAGCTCGGATTAGAATCTCCCAAAGTACTCTATAACATACCCGATCAAAGGCTTTTTCTAAATCGATCTGTACCATCCTAACCGGATTCTCCTCATTAGACGAACATTCTAAAATAGTCCGCGCAATATGGATATTAGTTTGAATCGATCTGCCTCTGCTGCCACATGTTTGGTGCTCTCCAACCAAATCGGTGATAACACTTCGCAGCCTTCTGGCTAAAAGCCTTGCAAAACTATTATAATCCACGTTGCTCAGGGTAATGGGTCGGTACCCACTGACACGCTGTCGGCTAACCTCGTCTTGCGATTTGGGGTTGAGTACTGTAAGTGACTGCAGAAAAAAGGGTGGCAACACTTCAAGCTCGTAGGCTTCGCGTATAACATAAAAAAAAAACGGGGGAAAGTTCTTTTTGAAACTTCTGATAAAACTCGGCACAGACGCCGTCTGGACCAGGAGTTTTGTGGGGCGCCAAACCGTCAATCACGTGTTTTATTTCAGCCAGCGTAAAAGGTTGTTCCATAGTTTCCTTACTGTCTTCCGTTAGGACAGGTGTTATCTGAATTAGATTTCTGATGGCTGGCATATCCTCAGGCATTTCCCCACCCCTAAACAACCTCTCGTAGTATTCAGTGAAATAACGTTCAATACCATCTCTATCATGGCTAAGAATACCGTCGTGCTCAATGGCTGAAATTTCTTTCGACAAAGCAAATTTCTTTTTATCCGCTAAGGCTCTCAAAGTAGGCTGTTCACCCAAAAGAAACTTGTCTGCCTTTGCGCGCACTACCGCACCTCGATAACATTCGTGTTGATACTCGTCTAGCTTTGAATTTATCTCTTTGATTTCTGTCGCGTTTATACCCGGGTTATCGCATTCGGCTTTCAGCAGGTCAAGCAAATATTGCTGCATCACTCTTTCCTCCTTCCTTGCGTCAATCTTTAAAACGGACAACCTTTCTATTTCTAGTTCCTTAACTTCTTTGGAAACTTCCCACCTTTCCATGCAGCTTATATCATTGTTACCACACAATTCATCTAAAGCTCTTTTTACGCTCGAGATAAAAATTTCATCCTTCAAGAAACTAACATTCATTTTATACAGTTCCCAATTGAACCTAAGCGATTGTTTCCCTCCAGTTCCCAATGTGGTCGCTAAAGAAAAGTGGTTTCACATCGTATCTTGACATGCTGACATTCATCTCAGCAGAAACATATATCCTGTCGAAACGTGCATACGAGAACAATTGAAAATGAGTAAACTTAAATTAATTTCTGAGCTGCCAACTTTGCACCATCTTCCAAATTATATTCGTTTAAAATTTCACTCAACACTGCGGCGCTTCGGTCAGAATTTGGTTTAATGAGCACCTTGTCTTTGGCACTACATACACAATTAAAATCGCCCATCAGAACAGTTACTTTGTTAAACTGCATATACTGTTCTAAATGGGAAAAAAAGCTATCTTTTCATTTATTTTGTTGGGCGTATACACACATATAACTCGCATATGTTGATTCGTCGGCGCAAAGTCGCAAACAATGAGGCGACCTAGTTCGTCAATCACGATGTGTAAATCACGCGGATCAGATGCTGTTTTAAGGAATAAAAAGCACCCAGCAGTCATACCAACGGCGCGACTCACACAAACCTGGTAGCGTTTAGGAATGGTTGCAGTGCCCGGTCAATTTGCTCGTCATTGGCCATCTTAGTTTCCTGTAGGGCGAGTATGTCAATGTCCTCATCTCTTAGTAACCTTTGCAGCTGATACTGTTTTTTCCTTGCATTTAGTCATTGGACATTTAAGGTCGCAAACCAAATAGGTTGAGGTGGACTAAACGTAAAGACCTCGCACTCCTGTCATTGATTGTTGATTATTGATGATAGCACAGCCGACATTATCATTCTAACAGAAACTTGGTTAACGAATGACGTCCATGATACTGAAATATTCCCTCCTCACATGAACTATAACGTATATCGTCATGATCGTTGCTGAAGAAGGGGGGGCGGCGTCCTCATTGCCATAAAATGCATCTCATCGCTTTGTATCAGTCGAAACAACAATCTGGAGCTAATCTGGGTTCGCATCAGCTCCCCTCACTCAAACATAATCGGAGTATGCCCGAGAGCGATAATACTTTGTTGATAAGATGCTGGATGCTCTTCACGAGCTTCAAACCAGTCACCCCAGAGCAGTCTTTTTTCTAATCGGTGATTTTAACTTTCCAAGCATCAACTGGTCCTCACACACGGTGACAAACAAAAGTGCCATAAATGAATAAAAAAAATGTCTTGATCTCGGGCTCGACTTCACCCTCGCTTAAGTAGTTAGTAGTCCAACAAGACTCGAAAATACGCTTGACCTCGTCTTTTCCACTACCCCCGAGTATATTCAAAACATTATTCAATCACTAGGATTAAGGGACCATCAACTCTTAAGCATGACTATGTCATTACCTATTATTCGGAAAATGCCAACTCAAAAACTCATCGAAGATTACAATAAAGGAGATTTTGAATCCATCAATAATGAACTACAAACTTTTTACAGAAACTTCAGCAGGAACTTTTATTCAAGATCTGTTTAAGAAAACTGGAACCTTTTTCGAAATAAAGCAAACAGTCTCATCAACATTTTTATACCAACAGTCCTTATTAAATCCGACGGGAACCACCCCGGGTTTTGTAAGACACTAAAAATACTACGAAGCAAAAAAAAAACAAAAAAACTTATGTATCGCAAAGCTAAGCGCACTGGTCACGTTCAAGACTGGAACACACACAGTCAACTTTCAAAGGAATATGCAAAAAATATTAAACGGGCTAAGGAAAAGTTTTTATCTTCCGACATGCCTTCCATTCTTCGTTCTCATCCAACCCGATTCTGGCAACTCCTGTCACCCAAATATCACTCCCAATCTCTGTCGCTCACAGGCAGCAATAAAGATCCCATCGTTGAGAACGAAAGCGCGACAGCCTTAAACGACTTTTTCATTTCTGTCTTCACGGACGGAGGTCTTGGCGAAGTAGCATCTCCCCGCTCATTGTCTAGTGCCATCATGCCACCTATTGTCATTTCATCTGCTGAAATAAGTGCCTTAATTGACAACCTAAAACTATCATCATCTGATGGCATGGATAACATCAGCACCAAAATCCTTAAAAGCACCAATATTGTTTCAAGTGAGTATCTATCACTTATTTTCTCCCAATCACTTTCAGATCGCCAAAGCCAAAAATACTGGAAAATTGGAAAAATCATCCCCGTCCATAAAAGTGGTGATCGATCACTTGTGTCTAATTATCGCCCCATTTCTTTAACAAGCGTTCCTTCTAAATTATTAGAGCATATAATCAGCTCGAACTTAAATAGTCACCTTAACTCGATTAATTTTTTCTACCCACACCAGCGCGGTTTCCGTAAAGGTCTCTCGTGCGAGACCCAACTTGCAGAGTTTACTCATGACTTAGTTGTTAATATAAATAATAATTACCAAACAGATGTAATATTTCTTGACTTCGAGAAGGCCTTCAACCGTGTTCCGCATCGTCATCTACTCACCAAGCTTTCAGTTCCTGGTATTGATCCGACTATCATTGCTTGGATTCAGGATTTTCTCACCTCAAGAGTTCAGTTCACACTGGCTAATAATCACGAATCACCGCTTGGTAAAGTAGCATCAGGAGTTCCCCAGGGTGCAGGACTCTCCTCGCTACTATTCTTAATATACATAAACGACCTTCCTCATGACATCCTTTCGAAAATTAGGCTATTCGCCGATGATTGCGTGATATATCGCCCACTCACAAATGATTCAGATCATCTCATATTGCAGGACGACCTAACACAAATTAATACCTGGTGTGAACAATGGCTTATGCCTCTCAACTTGGACAAGTGTAAAGTAGTTTCGTTTACCCGGAGGAAATCCACAGATACGTATTTATACTCACTCGGCGGCACCCCAATTAATTCTTCATTGTCTTATAAGTGCTTAGGAGTAAATTTAACCTCAATGCTTTCTTGGGTACTACATGTCGATAATATTATAGCTGAGGCATCACGCACACTTGGATACCTGAAACGTAAATTAAAGTCCGCGCCCAGTCACCTTAAGAAACTTGCATACATAACATTCGTTCGACCAAAGCTTGAATATGCGTCATCCATCTGGCACCCTTCTCAAGTTTTCCTCTCTGATAACCTGGAACGCATACAAACCCGCGCAGCCCGATTCATCGCATCAGCTTATAGTCATGACATCAGCGTAAACCAACTTAAAGAAACTCTAGAACTACTCTTACTGTCCAGTCGAAGATTTAACTCTCGGTTATGTTTATTTCATAAGTTCTACTATAACTATCCATACTCCCATACCACCCCTCTTGCTCCTCCAGACCGAGTATCATCACGCCTTAATCACAGTCAATGCATCAAGCGTATTGCAGGCGAAACGCTTGCCTTCAACACTTTCTTTTTCCCATATGCAATAGCCATCTGGAACTCCCTTCACGACGACATTGTAGTCATTACTGACCCAACAAGGTTTCGCCAGAAAGTCTCTTTACACAACCACTAACCATTCCCTACTAAACCATATCAGTACTTTGTGTTTTTTACTATTGTTATTTTGACTCTCTCCTTTTCCTTTTTTTTTGTCGTTTCCAACTGTCAAAGAGTATTTTAGTTCTCGTCTACTCCCCCCCTTATGTAATGCCCCACCCGGGCACTTAAGGATAAATAAATGAAATGAAATGAAATCCACTCGCTACGGGCACCCACTGCGAGTTTTTACGCCCGCAGTCACCCTCTGGTACACGTGGCTTGACCATGGTGCGACTATTTCTGGGACCCTGTACAATTCATGGAGGCCCACTGCCGTTTTCACCCTTAGGTGAGGCCAGAGGTGGGTCTTGGTCATTTGGGCGTTTCAGGTTGGCGTCCGAGTCCATGTTGATATCGCCTTTGGCCGCACTGTCAACCCTTGGCGCGTCGTCGTCGGCACTCCCCGTAGCCTTTCCTGAGCCTCCGCTCGACGTATTCTTGTCTTCAGGTGACGTCGCGTGGTTTCATTCCCTTCTTTTCCGGTTCTTGCCAGTTCCGCCACGTAGCACTGCCGTCGCTCTGAGTCCGAGTGTCTCTCACCAAGCGTGGTCCGTTTGCGCGTTCCCTCGTCCTGCTGGTCTGCCGGCGTTGAGCCTGTAGCCGCCTCTTCTGCTTCAGCTGCGTCCATCATCATTTATTTATTTATTTATTTATTACATACTGCAGACCTTTTGATAGACCCTTGCAGGTGTGGGGTACAAAAGACTTGTAAACCATCATTACACATGGCTTTCATAATGTTTAGTAACTAACACTCTCATAACTAACAATCAACGGGGAAAAAAGTTTGTACAACATATGTTCAAAAAGGTTCACAACACAAGAGCACAATGGCAATACCTAAAAAGGATGATCATCAAGTGCGTTATTAAAATTAGGGGCTATGAATATATTGTAAGGGAGGGCGTTCCAATCTGATATGGTGCGTGGAAAATATGAAAACTTAAAAATGTTGGTTCGAGCAAATATTGGTTGAAGAGAAAACTGATGGTGGTTCCTAGTGGCTCTGGAAGATAAGGAGGTTATATATAAACTTGAGTCGACGCACAGCTTGTTGTTATAAAGTAAATACAAGAACTTCAGTCTTGCAATCTTCCTACGCTGTTCCAGGGACGTGATATTGTTTGCCGCTATTAAGGAGGATGGGGAGTCAAGTCTCTTGTACATTCCATAAATAAAACGAACTGCTCTCCTTTGGACCATCTCAAGTTTTGAGGCATCTTTTTTCGTGTTTGGATCCCAGATTATATTAGCATATTCTATTTTTGACCTTACCAAGGAGTTATAAGCTTGGAGTTTAACGGAGGTTGGAGCATTTTTTAACTTGCGTCGTAGGAAACCTAATTTTCGAAAAGCCGAGGAACTGATGTTTTGGATATGCTTTGACCATCGTAGATCGCTTGTTAGGGTTACTCCAAGATATTTCTATTCACTTACTTCGGTTACTGCAACATTATTTACTTGATATGTAAATTTCAAAGGTTTAATTTTCCTCGTCATGCGTAAGTGAACAGTCTTCGCGGAATTCAGTTGCATTTCCAATTCGTTACACCAATCGTCGACTAGAGAAAGAGAAGAATTAAGCGTTTTTTGGTCACCAACAGAGGATATGGTTTTAAACAAATCACAATCATCTGCAAATAAGCGGATATTAACGTTAGTACTCACAGTTGATACAATGTCATTTATATAGACCAGAAATAGCAGGGGACCTATTACACTACCCTGGGGAACACCAGAAGAAACATCGAGGGTACCGGAAAAATGGCCACCAACTTCAACAAACTGGCTACGATTGAACAAATAGGATCCTATCCAGTTAACTATCTCTGGTGGTAGCCCAAGACGCTCTAGTTTAAAAATAAGTTTACCATGAGGGACCTTATCGAATGCTTTACAAAAATCTAAAAAAATAATATCGACCTGTCCAGACTTGTCTAGGGTAGCAGCGAAGTCATGGAGTGTGGTAACTAGTTGCGTAATTGTGGAGTACCCCCTCCGGAAACCATGTGGAAAAGAAGTCAGCAAACTCCTCTCTTCCAAGAAATTTCGGATATAACTACTAACCATATGTTCCATAAGTTTGCATGAGTTGCTAGTGATAGAAATAGGACGAAAATTGCTTACAACAGAATGATCATCCTTCTTATGAATTGGCACTACACGCGCTGTTCGCCAGTCATTCGGAAGCACACTTGAACGAAAAGAAGCACGAAAAATGACTGTTAAAAAGCGTGAAATAGATTCGGCATATCTACGGAGGAAGGCGTTCGGTATCTTATCAGGCCCACTGCTCGATTTTGTATTCAGATTTAATAACATGACAAAGACACCACGAAATGAGATAAAATCGGCGTTCAGTGTAGCTACAGTGGTGGCAACTGGGGTGTACATATCTGTACATCAGAACACAGATTGAAAATATAGGTTAAATTCTTCGGCGATTTGTTTTTTGTCACTGATTGTGATATTGTTAACTTTTAGCTGGTCGACCGGTTTAGCTTTTTCTGAAAGATAGTTCCAAAACTTTGCAGGATCATGTTTTATGAAGTTTAAAAAGGTGCACGAAAAATATTTATCTCTTGCTTCTTTGACTTGACTAGCCAGTTCAGCTTGTAGGGGATGTACAGCTTCCTTGTTGGAACTGTTCTTTTTATACCTTGCGTGTAAGATGAATTATATTTCGGTTAATCCAAGGATTTCTTCGTCCCGTGCATTTACGTGGACTAGGAATAAAGTTCTCCAAGCAATAGTTACATATAGAAACGAACTTGTCCCATAGCAAAATCACATCATCTTCAACGAAGTCGCTGAAACAGTAGTCGAGATAATCCAAAACACTCTCGTCATTAGACTTCGAAAAATCCTTTACCATAGTAACTACTTTTTTTTGGCGAAGGTCGGTTAAGATAGCAATCAAATAGTACAAGTTTGTGATCAGACTTGCTTTCCTCAAGTCTTACGCTATAATCAGCGAATGCACTACTAACAAATATAAGGTCAAGAATTGATCGGCTCGAGCCCTGCTCACGTGTAAATTCCTTAACAACCTGGGAAATATCACATGCGAACATTATGTCAAAAATAATCTCGTCATCACATGGGCTAGATAATCGCAACCAGTCGATATGGGGGAGATTAAAGTCCCCAACCGTACGGCGGTCATCATCCGTACGGCGTGCTCCGGCAATCGAGGCTAAGGGTTTCGGTCAGTTCTTACTTTCGCAACCGAAACGATGACAGTCTGAACAGCGTGGAACGGGGCAATCACGTCTGATATGTCCTGTTCGCCGACACTGCAACCAGAGGGGCGCCCTTCCAGGCGAAACAACTAGCACCTTGCACCCTTCAAGGCGTAGTTCATGAGGGAGCTTGTCCTCCGTTGTACCTTCATTAAGCGTCATGGGGACCAGCCTCATGTTAGATTCGATGTTCTCGAACCCTTTTTCACGGGATAGCTCCCTGGTGATATCAGCCACTTTGCCATAGCGCTTAACTTCTTTACGAACCTGGTAATTCTGCATGTCGTAGGGACCTCAGTGTTCGCTGGGTCAATCACGAGACAACGCCCGCCTTTTATGGACAGTTCTTTCGCGGCTACAAGTTTTTTGTTTCGCAGCGAGTAAGTGCAGTCGAAGCATCCAAACATGATTCATTTTGTATGCACCGGCCGATGCCAAGTCTTTCAAAACGTCCAGTCGTTGCAGCTCGTCTCTGAAGTCTTGTATTTTATACGGTCTTGCTTTCACATCGCAGTGCAAAAACACCGCATTAGTTTTGATGTGTCCTGTTGGCAGGGGAGGCAGCGTGACTTTGTAGTCTTCAACAGAAACTGAGACAGTCATACCACGGCCAGATACGGCCGCTGATATCGCGCCAACGTAGCTGGCCATCGCACGTCCGCTCTCGATGAAAGCCGGAAGACCCCACTACCCCAGTTAGCCTTGCCTATTTGGTGTTGTCTATCTGTCTTAACAATGCACCGAAACGATATGTGTCCGACAAGAACACCTCTGATTGGATACATTTAACTTCGGTGCATTATTGAGACAGATAGAAAGCGCCAGAAATACAAGGCGGGTTGGTGTAGTGGTTAGCATACTCGACCGGATATTGGGAAAAGCGGAATGTGAATCCCGACTCCGACAAGGATTTTGTGTTTTGAAAGCTCCTTAAACTTTGTTTCATTCAATCAAGTACGATTAATTTACCTTCACATTCTCGCGGCTCTTCAAAACCTATTGAGATGAACCGGTGGCACCAGCGGAAAGGCCAACCACATGCCGCGCAGTGAGATGATAGTAATCTGAGGAGAGGCTTACTAGCCGTTCGGTCACAGCTCCATGAATAGCTCACACTTCATGGATACTTCGAATACATATTGTTCCGATATTTTTCCACAAATCAATATACAACCTTTAAAATAAAAAAAAAAATCGTTTTACACTTATGTGTAAAAAGCATTAGCCTCACAAACAGATTATCTGTTTGTGAGGCTAATGCTTTTCACGTATACAAGTATAATGCCTTTGTGTTCATATGACATGTTCCATTGACTAGGCGCCTGCGCTGACTGAATACGAGTGCTGCGCCGGCGTTTGGTAAGGATATAAGCAGCGCATCAGTGGACACTCTGCGTCGACCAATCGCTGCGCGTGAACCGTCAGGTGTGGGCACGCTTCGCTCAAAATAATTTGGTTGTGCACAATATTAGGGTTGTATTGACGTGGTTGTGTGATATAAAATTTGCCTCTAAATAGTGATTTAATATGTGATGTTATATCACATTTCTTCCATACAGATAAACAAGACTTACTACTCGTATGAAGTGGACTATATGGCATTTCTACTAGACAGAATTGACTACGATGACCATAAACGTGGATGCAGCCTTGATACGACCAACTTCTCACGTTCGAGGCGTCTACGGGCCTATGTTGATAGATATTAGTAATTGGCATACGCCGTGTCCTATATTCTAGGGAGTGGAAGGACAGCCAAAAAATGTGTACCTATAAAATAAAAAAAACACGAGTAATATCTGTTTTTTCTTTTACGATTCACACGTACAAAAACTGTCCAAACACTTTAAATTGTTAAATTGTAGCATTTACTTTATGTACGCCAGTTTTGCAGTGAATATTCAAATATGTGCATCGCGTTTTGTTTTACGGCTTCAGCACCCTGGTGAACATCTTCAAGAAGCCATTAGTTCCCCGCTAAAGGGAAACACCCGTCAGTGTGGTCTAAAGCGCCTTGATAAAATTTACGCTTCAATTTTATTACAACAACGCATAAAGTTGGGCGAGTTGGTTTGACATCGTGAAAAGGGAACAGCGCGAAAACGAACGAGGGACGAGAAGAAGAGGTAACGAAAGACACGGCGCTGACTAGCAACTGACAGACTATTTGTGCACAAAACATGAAAGAAACAGAAAAAAACAAAAAGCCCGTCAAAACGGTTCTACGCACACGCTTATCTACGATCAAACGAACTTCCACTACTCATGATAAAGTTCACCTCGTCACTCTTCAGAGGTAAGGACGGCGCACTGGCCCACACTTCCTCTCCTTTCACAGATATAAAATATGCTTCATCAATTTCCTTCACGCTTTTGTTTCTGTGGCGGGCTAAAATTGTGATATCAGGGAAACATGGCTTACAGCAGCATCGGCCACAATGAATTTCGAGGTAACCAGAGGTGAAGGCACGGAGGCAAAAGAACTCTTTCCTTGCCCTTATAATTATACACCTGCCCGTCTGTCCTATGTAAACTCTGCCGCATGAGAAAGGGATCTGATAGACAACCCCTGTGGGCACACGTGACATAAGGAGTCCGGTGATTGACCTCACAGGCCACTCGAGGGGAACCGCGTGTATTCACAGAGCTGCATGTCGGGACAGCTTTCGGGGCGCAGAGACAACAACGAGCACATCAAGCTTATTGGCGACGCGCTTAACATTGTGGGACAGGATGTAGAGATACGACA
Organism: Ixodes scapularis; assembly: GCF_016920785.2. Lineage (NCBI taxonomy): Eukaryota > Metazoa > Arthropoda > Arachnida > Ixodida > Ixodidae > Ixodes > Ixodes scapularis. The sequence goes on along the minus strand of NW_024609868.1, from coordinate 160,364,036 downwards.
CAACAACTGGTCTGGACGCTGGCGTTTGTCGCACTTCAGAGCCAGCTGCACCCCTGGACTTTTTAGCAGGGACTCAGCAATGCCCAAATTGACAACCAAAAGGAAGCCTGCTGAGATCAACGTAACCACCTGCACTTGGAGATTTATCTCGCACCTGTGGTGACACCACTTGGTTAACGCTGCTCGCATACATGACACCGCTATAGCCCGCTTCACCAGTATGGAGTGCGCGGAGTCAAACGGCGAAAATCCCTTCCTCGACCGAGGTGCATGCGACCAAAATACATGGCGTGTCTCCAGGCGAAGTCTCATGTTGGTCCAATGAACCTCGGTCGAGGAAGGGACTTTTGCCGTTTGATTCCGCGCACTCCAAACTGGTAAAGCGGGCAATAGCGGTGTCATGTATGAGGGCAGCGTTAACCAAGTCGTGTCACCACAGCTGCGAGATCACTCTCCAAGTGCAAATGGTTAGGTTGATCTCAGCGGGCTTCGTTTTGGGGGTCATTGTGGGCATTGCTGAGTCCCTGCTAAAAAAGTTCAGGGCTCCAGCTGGCTCTGAAGTACGACAAATACCAGCGTCCAGACCAGTTGTTGTGCCGTATCTCCACAACCTGTCCCACTATGTTAAGCGCGTCGCCAATAAGCTTGATGTGGTCGTTGTTTTCTCTGCGCCCCGTGAGCGGTCCCGACTGTGCACCTCTAAATAGACGCGGTTCCCCTCGAGCGGCCTGTGACGTCAACGACCACAACCCTTATGTCACGTGTGCCACAGGGGTTGTCTACCAGATCCCTCTCTCGTGCGGCAGAGTCCACATGAGACAGACGGGCAGGTGTATAAATGTAAGTGCGGGGGAACATTTCCTTTCCCTCTATTCGTCTCCCTCTGGCCACCTCGCAACTCATTGTAGCCGATGTGGCTGTGAGACATGTTTCCATGACATCACAATTTTAGCCCGTCACAGAAACAAAACCGTGAACAAAATTGATTAAGCATTTCTTTATATCTCTGAAAGTAGAAAAAGTGTGCGTCAGTGCGCCGCCTGTAGCTCTGAAGAGTGACAAGGTGAACTTTATCATGACTTGGGGCAAGTTCCTTCGATCGTCGCTGGGCGTGTGCGTAAAACCGTTTTACGGGTTGTTCATGTTTTTTCCTGTTTATGTTTTGCTTTGTGCACAAATAAACTTTTAGTTGCTAGTCAGCGCCGTATCTGTCGTTAACTCTCCTCTCGCTTGAGGATCCACGAGCGAATTTTCCGCCCGCTTCGCTTCCAAAGGTCGCTCATTCCAGTGCTGCGCCGCCATTTGCTTCCAAGCGCCCCACTATACCCAAGTTTGTTATACTAGCGCCTTTGACGCTACATCGAAGATCAAGGCAAAAACGTTTAGTGGCTTTAGTCCGTCCGAAAAGTTGTGACTGACGATAGTAAGCCCTGTGCTTTCTATTCCTATGGTGGACACGGACGGCCCCGAGACACGCCGAATCTCTGCCGGCGGCATGGATATTCAGAAATGCTTCGGTGGAGTGTTTGGCACAAGCTCCATGCGAACACAGAACGCCGTTACGCCGACATGTAGTGTTCTCGCTGCCCTGGGCCGAGCGTGAGCTTCGTCATTGTCTTCCTCGGTTATTCCATGGTAGATGGAGGAAGCTGTATTTTTTTTTTCGAGAAAAAAATGGGAGACTGTCGCCCGGATATAATGTGTGTCGGAACACAAAAGGTGGCTTCTCAAGATGTTTTCAAAATTTTAGTGCTCGCACAACCTACGCTGGTTACATCTCTCTGAATTATAAAACTATAGGGGGGAGTGGAAGTACTCGTAAATTAAGCGCTAACCAGGGCAGCCCTACTGGCAATCCTGTCGATTTTGCTGGCAGACCCCACGGAGACGCTGTAATCAGATTGCGTTGGGGCCTGCTTTATACGGAGAATTATAAGGCGTGCACGCATTCCTAAAGAAGCCAAGCAATCGCTATATAGGTGGATGTAATACTAGACATACTGATTCACCCGGAACGAAATGTTACGTGTTGGAAGCAAAAACGTATCCGTCTGAAGTCAACGCTGCCGACGTGAAACTTGTGCGCCGTTGCGATCGACTTTAGGGTACCAGTTTTAAGGTCGTTCGTCAAAAAACACCCGTTGGCGTTATAAACTACGACACCAATCTCAAAATTGCATTCATCCACCACTGAACTTAATAAAAATATTTCCGTCCGTCAATTCGGATTCGCAAAATACTACATACGGATGCCTGCGATTGCGTCCTCTAGAGTCGTCAGCTCTACCAAGTGAGCCAGGGGCAAAACAAATTTCCCCAAAATAAAAGCAGTACGCGCCGAGGAACAGAGAGAAAGGAAAGGAAAATTAGGTGTTTATTAGCAAAGCGGCAACTAAGGCCATAGTGTGCCAAACACAGGGTAAGCTAAAGGAAATACTGAAAAGACTTATATTAGCTAGTTCCATTTTAAAACTATGGGGAATGAATGCTTAAACCTTTACGGGATACAGGCCTATTAAGGCCTGCAGAAATTTTTAACGGATGCTCCCCTAACCAGAGGCACTCTAAAGGAATTTGATTCACACTAGGAAGTATGGGAGAATGTGCCGACGATACAAGATAGCCGGCTGTCTGCCACTGCTAATCTTCAGGCAAACGTAAAAGAAATAAAAACAAACTAAAATTCATTGCCGATGTAGGATGCCAATGCTATCTAAAAACTTAAAAACTTGACGGTGCGGCACAAGAGGTTCGTCTCCGAATAATAATGCCGGGTGGAGCGGGACGCGATTGCAGAAGAAGGTAGAGAAAAAAATGGTACGTTTCTGATGGTGCTTAGGACATACGATAAGATTATGCAAGACACTCAACGACTCGTTACAGTGTTCACATTTCGTAGCTGCCTCTGCCCGTAGGAGGTACCCATGCGTGAGACGGGTGTGTCCCAATTTCAGACGACAGAGCACAACCTCAAAAAAGCGCTCCCTGTGTCGGCAACTTGCCCATTCCCGTAGAGTAGGTTTCACGCAATGAAGCTTGTGTATTTCCGTGTCCCATACTAACTGCGAGTTTTTCTGGATTGCTCTGTTAAGACTGTGTTTGTAATCAGTGTATGGAATGTCCTTGATATCCACTTGCCTCTCAATGCACGTACTGGCAGCTTTATCAGCATCCTCATTTCCCTGAATACCGACATGACTAGGCACCCAACGGAAATTGATGTGTAGGTGTGATTTTTCTGCCGCGTGCACAATGTTCCGGAGCCTAGTAACCAAAGTATTCTTTGGTACTTCCAAAGAAGCAAGCGCCTTTAATGCGCTGAGAGAGTCAGAGTAGATAACCGAATACTGGATAGAGTTTTCTATAATGAATTCAACAGCTAAAATTAAAGCATATAATTCTGTAGTAAAGATTGAGACTCTGGCATCAAGACGTCTAACGACCTTCCATGTCTCGCTTATAACAGCACAAGCAACAACAGATTCACTCTTAGTACCATCTGTGAAGAAGCTCCTACAGTCGCTGTACGTATAAGCAACCTGGGAAAACTCCTGCTGTAGGGCAGCAACAGGAGTTTGCCGTTTATTATATTTGATCAGAGTAAAATTGATTATGGGTGCTACGCACTCCCAAGGAGCCATTTCCAGTGGAAGTTGGGCAACTAGGCTGAAACTGTCAAGGTTGTAAGCCCGTGAATATGCTTTAATTCTCTGCATAAAAGGGGATACGATAGATGGCTTGTTCTGGAATGTAGTTTCATAGAGAGAATCCTGAATTGCTTCCTGGATCGGATGAGAAGGGATGGAGCGAATTCTTATTGCATACTGGAAGCCTAAATAAAACCGTCTTTTTTCAAGTGAATATTCATTACTCTCAGCATATAGGCTAGGAATAGGGGACGTCTGAACAGCACCAGTGGAAAGCCTCAGACCTTGTGGTGGATTGGGTCCAACACCTGAAGGGTCGATTGACGTGCGGATCCATACACTACGCATTCATAATCTAATTTCGAACGAACCAAGCAGCTATAGAGACGAAAGAGGCATTCCCGATCAATACCCCGAGACTTGTGTGAAAGCATGTTTAGGAGGTTCATTGACCTTGAGCATTTCTGTTTCAGGTAAAGTACATGACTAAGGAAATTCAAATTTTTATCAAATATCACTCCTAAAAACTTATGTTCATTACGAACAGGAATCGCCTGCCCCCTTAGATTCAGACGAGGCTCTAGGATCATGCCCCTACGTAATGAAACATTGACACATACTGACTTTTCTGGCGAAAAACTAAAGCCATTGGCATCAGCCCACCTCATCAGACTATTAATTCCCAGCTAAACTTGCCTCTCGCAGACTGAAATGTTACACAAACAGCAAGAGATCTGCAAGTCATTAACGTAAAGAGAAAAGGAAAGTGATTGTGGGATAGACTTTGCAATAGAATTCATTTGTATTAAAAATTGTGTTACGCTAAGGACACCACCTTGTGGAACTCCATTCTCTTAAACAAAACTACGAGAGAAAGTTGTACCAAGCTTGACATGGAAGTACCTGTCTTCCAAGAAGCTTTTGATGAGTGAGAGCATTCGGCCACGAATTCCATACGAGACAAGATCGTTCAAGATTCCATACCTCCATGTTGTGTCGTAAGCCTTCTCTATATCAAAAAAGACAGAAACACAATGCTGTCTATTAACAAAAGCCTCACGAATAGTTTTCTCAAGTCGGATAAGGTGGTCCACGTTGATCGGTGGGCACGGAAACCGGAATGAAACCTGTCGAGGAGGTTGTTTTCCTCTAGAAAATGAACCAATCTTGAGTTTACCATCCGTTCAAAAGTTTTCCCCAAGGAACTGGTGAGGGCTATGGGCCGATAACTTGAGGGTAATGATGGATTTTTTCGTTGCTTGAGGAGCGGGATAACCTCAGCTCTTTTCCAAGAATCCGGGAAGACACCTTCTCTCCAGATCTGGTTAAAAAAATTTAAAAGCGCCTGCAGGGTATTGGAATGCAAATGCTTGAACATACAGTAGTGAATTCGATTTGGTCCAGGGGACTTATTTTTACTTCTATTTGATGCTGCCTGTAACTCTCGAAAAGTAAATAATCTATTTATACGGTTCTTGTAGTCCTCCAGAGCAATTTATTCTCTCCTTCTCTATAACACTTTATTGCTTTAAAAATGCAGCCCAGTAATGCGATGAACCTGATACAGATGCAAAGTGCTCCCTTAGAATATTGATTTGCTGCTCAAGACTAAGCAGTACACCACCTGGCAGAACAAAAAGCGGTATGGAGAAGGCTCGATAATCCCCATTAATCTTATGCACTTTTTCCCAGACAACTTTTACGCTGGTGTGACTATTAACGGAGGAGGTGTATTTCTTCCATGTCGTCTTTTTTGATCGACGACGAACATATCGAGCCTTCGCCCGAGCCTGTTTGAAGGCTAAAACATTTTATTTATTTGAGAATACTGCCGGCCAACTTTTGGGGCCAAGGCATGATAGACAAACATCAGAAACCATCAATGAGTCGAATGAACAAACAACAATAAACAAGTAGCTTATTCATTGGTGACAAAAACAATCCATCAACTGCACTCGCAAATAAAGCGGTAGAAGCAATCGCCGTCACACTTGGTGGCAACTCATTCCACTCACTAACAGAACGCGGAAAAAATGAGTTTTTAAAAACATCTTTTCTGCAGCGGAACTCAAGGAGCAAATTCTCGTGCTTCTGTCTTGTAGCGCGACTCGCAATATACTGCAAATAATCATCAAAATTTAAACCACCGTTATTATCAGTTATGTTATCCAAAAATGTCAAACTTGTATTTATTAACTACTTCCTAGGCATTTGAATGAATAGAATAAGAAAAAAAGATAGCCACCTTCTTCAGTGTAATTGACATCTGCACACATTTCTTGACATTCCAATACATTTGGAGGGGTCGGGTACTGGCGTAGCACATCCCGTGAACAATTTTGTTGTTTTTCGAGTCACACAAAACTCCTTAGTCCACCAAAGCTTTCGCTTAACAGGAAGGCGTGTAGAAGACGGCGGAATAGCTTTATGAGCTGCCTCAACCATAGAGGCAGTACGGCATTTGCAGGCATCATTCACATCCAAGCCAACTAAAGTTTCAGGGTTTATCAAAGATGAACTTTCAAACATAACCCAGTTTGCCTGATCTACTTTCCAGCGTGGCGAACGTGTCATGAGAGAGGATGAAGGAGCAGTGCATTTTAAAATAATGGGGAAATGGTCGCTACCATATGGGTTAGGATGCACATTCCATGAAAAGTTTGGAAAAAGTGAGGCAGTCCCAATAGAGAGGTCAGCGCATGATGAAGAAAGGTGTTGACAGCTAAAAAAGGTAGGCTCGCCTGTGTTAAACAGACAAAGTCTTCGCGAGAATAAGACAGACTCAATAATTTTCACTCAGATGTCACGATAGGTGCTCCCCCATAGATGATTCTGACAATTAAAATCGCCTATCAAAAGGAATGGTTAAGGAAGCTGGTCTAAAAACGAATTAAAATCTGAAGATTTCAAAGTAAAGATGGTAGTAGGTACAAAAAGCACACTGACAGAGATTTGTGAAGCATGAACCGTGCAGCCGCTGCTTCCAGTGAGGTAGACAGTGGGACCTGTACACAGGGCACTTCTCTCGGGAGAACCACCGCAACTCCTCCAAAAGAAATGACAGAGCACGGACGATCCTTCCGGAATACCTGGTACAGTCTGAGGAAGCTGGTATGGCTGGTGTTTAAATGAGTCTCCTGCAAGCAAAGCACACGTGGCTTGTGTTCCTCCAGCAAAAGCTCCACATCATCCAGGTTACTTAGGAGCCCTCGACAGTTCCATTGCATTAGCACTGAAATTATTATAAAGATATGAAATTATGAGCACAGAGGTGAAACGTGAAAGGAATGTCATTACTTCGGTGGGATCATTGGTCTTTTAGTTGTTTGTTTAGTCTTAGGATTCTGCCACTCCATCTCCTCCTGGTCAGACCCAGGGGTAGATGGGAGGTGGACAGGGCAGTAGCACCACTCTCCGGAGCTCCGCAAGCAGGCTTGCCTGCTGGCCTGGGAGGGTCGGAGCTGCGCGATCCTAACTTGCGGCCACGACCAGAACCTGACGGGAGGGTGGCAGATGTACTTGGGAGCGATTCAACCCGTCCATCCGCTTCACCTCCTGCTGTGTTACAGAAGCTGCATGAGGCACATGCAGCTTCTTGGTTGCAGGCGGTCTCTCCAGGGAGTGAGGCCGAGAGCCTCGCTTTTTCTCCCTGGTAGGAGACCGTGCAGACTGTACAGGCGCAGCAGGCGCTGGCCTGTCTTGGGACGTGGGAGCAGCCCGCGAGCCCTCTCCGCGAAGAGAGGGAGCCTGCTGCCCCTGGGTAGGTTTTTGGGTCCTGAGGGCAGCAGCAAGGTCTTCGAAGAAGACCTGGGTTGCCCTTGACTTCATACGTGGCGCAGGACCCCGACGCGCAACGTCGGCATACGAACCTTGTGCGAGGAATGACCAGCGTTTCTTGGCCACAAGGTATGTAATGTTTTCTTTAGCCTTCAAACTCAGGATCTCCTTTTCCTGCTTCCATAAAGGACAAACACGAGAATACGCTGCATGGGTGCCCTTGCAGTTGGAGCAACACACCGTGTTTTCACCGATGTCTGCAACATGTTCGTTGCTGCCACACTTGGCGCAGATCTCTCTTCCACGGCAGCTCCTGGACCCATGCCCGAACCGTTGGAACCTGAAACACCTTTGGAGGTTTGGCACATAAGGACGGACACGGCAGTTCAGATAGGCTGCCTTCACTGTGGCTGGGAGACTATGCCGTTCGAAAGAAAGAAGAAGATGTTTTGAGGGGATCTCCTGACCCTCACGCCGAAGTATAATCCGCTTTACTGTGGTGACAATCGAGTTTTGTAGACCTTGAAGGATCTCATCCTCGGTTACACCTTGGAGGTCTTCTTTGGAGATGACACCACGCACAGTGTTCAACGTCCTGTGCGGCGTTACCGCGACTGAGGTCTCGACAATGCTTTTCATCTTCTGAATGGCCATACTTTGCGCTTGTGTGGTGACTTCAACAAGAAGGTCTCCAGAATGCAACTTTCTTGCTTGGTAGGAGTGTCCGATCAAGAGCACAAGAACTTTGGCAACAATGAACGGAGGCACCTTAACGGCAGGGCGTTGATCGTCTTCTGAGTGAACTACAAAAACACTTTACAAAGTCTTGTGTTTCTGGTGCTTTGGCGATGACTTGTTCCGGACAGGGCCGTTTAGATGCCCGCCTGGAACCGGGTTTAGAGAAACAGGGAGCCATAAGAGGCGGAAAGTGTTCAGAACCTGTGGTGTGCCGCCCACCACGGAGCCCAACAAGGGAATAGTTAGCGGACCATAACAAAAAAGGCTTTGCCGGAACCTTTACATAATTTGCACTGCCCAGGTACTATCACCAAGTGTGGTTTTGGGCAAGGGGTCTGTCGCCACCCAACGTTAGCCCTTGCCGCCAAAGGAGTTGAAAAAGGTAAAAAAAGAAATGAGAAGAGTGAAAAGGAGGAGAAGGTAAGAGTGAAAGAAGGGAGGGGATAGTAGAACTGGCGGCTGACTGAATCATCCTGGTCGGGTCATGCCAGGACACCCGCCTACGGGAACCGGGGGCCAAAGTGGTGTAGCGCCTCACCCGGGGGGCCCCGAAGGGTCCAAACCTGCCCCGGGTTCGACTCAACCACCAGGATGCCCTTTTCCCCGGACACGGGAAAGCCACGCACAGCCAGACGTGGGCGGGCGAACCCGCACGGCTCGGTGTCCGTGGCGACGCCACTCACCAAACACTTGCTTTCACTGGTGCCCCCTGCGGGGCCGAGGAACAGAGTCAGAAAACACGAGAGCGCGAAGAGACATCAGAGTGCCGATCTCTGGTTGGAATGCTTAGTGTGCAAACCAAAATCTAGCATCCTTTGTCTCCCCTGCACTCGTCGCAGGCGTTCGAATGCGAGAGGCAAACGCCGGACGATGGCGTTCTGCGTTCTAAGGCGCTCGACGAGTGCAGTGGAGACGAAGGCGCTGGTTTTCGGTCCATCCACAAATCATTCCAACCAGAGCTCGGCGTCAAGTTTCCTCCTCTCCCCAGTTTCTCTTCACATCGATTCCATTTGTTTCTACCCTCGGTAACGCTCGGGCGTTTTGTGAGCCACCATCTTGTACGCGCAGCCGGAGCAAAGCGCGAGGCAACGAGCGCGAGCTGGAGGCCACAAGTTCGAAAGAGGCGCCGGGCTGTTCTCACCACGACCAACTCCATATTTACGACCGTGTCACCCGGAGCACGCCTATAGGGACGCTGGCTCCTGAGCCCCCGATATAACTTCGCGCCTTCCTACTAAACCCGTTTTCACCTCATGAAAAAAACAAGTTTTGCGCATTGTTCATACGCGGCGCGAAATAGTTCTTACGAGATTTGGTTATTGGAGAAAAAAGCGATGCTCTTGGCGTTTGGAACGTCTGGATAAGATATGTATAATCTAACGTTCACCCACATATATCTTAATTATCCACATAAAGGGGGAAATTTGTAATGGTCCGCGTGGCGCCGGACTTTTTTTACTACGGTTCTTGGGGTGAAAACGGGTATAGATGGCGCCATAACTCAGATGTTCATGGGGTGCTAGAAATACTTGTGGTAATGGGCTTGTACGCGCCCGGCGCGGTCGCGAATTGTTTATGAAGGTTGCGCTTTCGGCAAAATATTTAACACGAACTCACCGAACGAACGACACTACAATCGAAGCGCCCGTTAAAATAAATTTAAAGAAAACCAGCACACCCAGGTAGCACGCCAGAGGAATGCCAACTTGGGCAAAGGTCTGGCAAACATAAGGGCCCAACTTTGGCGCAGTTAGGTTTTTGCACCATGGCATTCATCAGTGCCAAAGTACGGTGCCTAACTATAGCCTTAGTTGGGCGATCCTATGGCATGCCAAAGTTTGGCTCTTCTCCGGTACGCCAGAGGAGCGCCAAAGTTGGAGCCATACTTGAGCCATAACTGCCATAGTAAATCCTAATCTGGGAATTCGGGGCGTGCCAAGGTTTGGCATTTTTCTGGTCTGCCAGAGGAGCGCCAAAGTTGGTGCCATACTTCAGCCATAACTGCCAGAGCAACGCCTAATTTCGGTATTTGGGACGTGCCAGGGTTTGGCGTTTCTCTGGTCCGCCAGAGGAGCGCCAAAGTTGGTGCCATACTTCAGCCATAACTGCCAGAGCAACGCCTAATTTCGGTATTTGGGACGTGCCAAAGTTTGGCTTTTCTCGGGTCCGCCACAGGATTGCCGAAGTAGTGCAATACTAGAGCTATAACTGCCAGAGCGATGCCCAATTTGGGTATTTTGGACATGCCAAAGTGTGGCGTTGCTCTGGTCCGCCAGAGGAGCGCTAAAGTTGGTGCCAGATTTGAGCCATAACTGCCATAGTAAAACCTAAACTGGGAATTCGGGGCATGCCAAGGTTTGGCGTTTCTCTGGTCCGCCAGAGGAGCGCCAAAGTTGGTGCCATACTTCAGCCATAGCTGCCAGAGCAACGCCTCATTTCGGTATTTGGGACGTGCTAAGGTTTGTCGTTTCTCTGGTCCGCCAGAGGAGCGCCAAAGTTGATGCAATAATTCAGCCATAACTGCCAGAGCAACGCCTAATTTGGGTATTTCGGACACGCCAAAATTTGGCGTTTCTCTGATACGCCACAGAAGTGCCGAAGTGTGCCATACTTGAGCCATAACCACCAAAGCAACGCCTAATTTCGGTATTTCAGCCTCGCCGAGTGTGGCTTTTCTCTGGTCCGCCACAGTTGTGCCAAAGTAAGTGCCAGACTTGAGCCATAACTGCCGCAGTAAATTTTAATTTGTCGATTCGGGGCATGCCGAAGTTTGGCTCTTTCCTGGCTACCCACTGAAATGCCAAGTAAGTGCCAAAAGTGGCAAAGAAAGCCGAGAGGCCAGTCCAAGTTTCGAATATCTCTGGTGTGTCACAGAAGTGCTCTTTTACGCGTCCCAGAAGAGAAATAAAATAAATAAGCGTTGGAATCACGATAGTAAGATGTCATCACCTCCGTTCCCAAGCAGCACGGCAATACTTTGCAGTATCGTGCCAGTGCCGGCCGAAAGTCGGTTCCAATATCGCTCAACTGTCCAGCTTTGCACCACCGTTTAATACCCGGCAGGTATTGCCGTACAGCTGTTTCGCCCCGGCCTAGCGTTTACGTAATATTGTGCGAAAACTCTACGATGCGTCTGCTTCGTATTGGCCGAACGTCGTGCAAGTATGTGTACGTTGCATGCCATTTGTTGCATATCCAATCACTTATACGGACAAACAAATTTTTTCGATCGCTCCCAGGAGTTTATTAAACAACTATCATTACACACAGTGTATTCTCAACATATTTACAGGTCACATTTCTCTGTAAAACGAAAAGCAAATTATAAAATACAATTAACACTGTCCTCATGCCAAGCAAAACTCATCACACGTAAAACCGCGGAGAATGAAAGGAAAGCAGGACGACTATCAGAATCATGCTTGCAGTGCACTTACTAATAAAAGAGCGATATCATGTAATCCTTGATAGATGCATAATCCAACTCAGGCACCCCACAAACACATTCGAGGAAGAAGGTTGCGCACATTCAACTGACGTCTCGTCGTCGGCGAAGAGCAGTTTTTGTCGAAGCGTGTCCAACAAACACATCACAAGTATTCCACGAACTCCGGTGCAAAAAATGACTGTTACCGAAAAATTGGCATGGACGTATTTTGACCGTTTACGACGAAAAAACACGGCCGCGTCTGCAACGCACGAAAGCAACAGAACACTGAAGAGCCCAGTTCGAAAACCGGACCTACCTGGCCTGCTTATTTCTATAACTAGGCAAACGGCGAAAACGACAGCCCCAGAGATCCCATCAGCGTGACAGAAAAAGTCACGTGACAAATTTTCGTCCAAACGTTTTTGTCCTACGCGTCCTATGTAGAGAGGTCACGCTGAGTCACGCGTTTCGCTTCATCCTTTTGATTTGCTTAAAGTGGCTGTCCAGCTCGCTGACAGCCACACAAAGACGCAAAACCAGGTGGGGAGGATTTGCAAAAGGCGAGGTCGAAGGGGCATCAACAACGCACAAAAGGAAAGGCCGCTTCTGCCGGTGACCTTGTCGCCTTGCCTAGCCTGTCAGCGTTCGGCTTCAAGTCCGAACTCGTCGACCCGCATGGACGTCAGGACACCAATTTGACATTGACAAGGCATCGACCTTGGAGGGGGATAAAAGGTGGGAACCGAGGAAGCTGCTGGAATCTTGGTTCATCCAGAACGACAAACGCGGAAGTGATTCATCGCTGGTAAACAAGAACCGTGGCCCCCTGCCGGACGTGTACACAAACTTTATGCCTAAATAGCCGAACTTCTTTGTGCGACTCTCACTCGCTCTGTGCTCTACTGAAGATGCCTCCCGCATTGGAGGCGCAACGTTTAATTAAATTGTTATTTTTGTTATGTCAAGCAGTTTTTGTTATTACATAAATTAGGAGCGCAACCGGGACATTTTCTCCCGTGAATGACGATCGGGTGCTTGGACTCCGAAGCAGCTCTTTCGGCGTCCATTTGATGTTCTCGGAGTTGGTCGTTGAGGCATCGCCCCGTTTGCCCGATGTACCTGGTCCCGCAGGGCAGGGGGATCGCGTACACTTCCTTCGCTTCCTCTCCTTCCGCCAAGATTTCTCTTTCCGGTACTCCCACGGAGCGGGCGGGTTTCGAGGTTGAAGCCGAAAATAAAGTTCGCTCTTTCCACTTTTTTTTGCGTTTCCTCCTCTCCTGCCCTCCTTTCCTCCCTTCACCGCCCTCCCCCGAGGGGCCAACGCGGAGAATGGATTAGGAGACGCCTCCGTTAATCCGGCATAACCCGCCGTTGAGGAGGCGTGCTGCTTGACTCAGGACCAACTTGAATAGGGGGGAGACCTGTCTATCGCGCGCCCCTCCTATGGGAGAGCTACTGGAGCTCTAGTTGGCGTTGCGGCTACGAGGCGGCGCGCAAAGCCCTCCCATCGATTTGAACTGGAAAGGCTGCGCGATTCACGGTGCGATACTGAAACCGGTGATTTTGTGCAGCTTATGTGCGCAAATATGTCATTTTATTGAATTCACAGAGTAATAATTTAAAAAAAAAATATATATATAGCTTTTTTCACTAATTACAAAACAAATTTTATGCGTGCTTTTTTATAGAAGTCCTACAGCTTCAACACAATTCGGGAAGTCGGTTTTTCCTCTTATGACCTACTTTGCCTGGTGCTCCTCCATCATGTTTGATGCAATGATCGTCAGAAAAGGCCTCGTAAACGTCCTGACGACGACTGCAGCCAGGGCCGGTTCTGTGATCTTGTCAGTCGTTGACTCCACAGGCAAATAGCAGGTTGCTCGCAATTGCCGGCAGAACCCTTTTAGTAAACGTCAGCAGTGGCTTCCTCAGTGCAAATAACCACGTCTGGGCAGAATTGGCTGCGCTCTCAAACGTAATCAGAAAGTTGACGAAGCGGGGGCTGGGGTTGCGCGGTACCCCACGGTCCAGGTTGTATGCTATCGTAACGGTTGTCCTGTTGTGTAGAGGGGACTTGAGCTGGTGCAAGCACCTGTCGCTGGCAATGTTGTCTTCAGCCGCTCTCACGAGGAAACCTCCGATGTGTGCCTCCGCGCTGGTTTGCAGTCCTGGAGCTGGAAAACCTACCAAAAATTTTGTTTTGCGTTTTTTACTAGTTTTAATTTGTTATAAACAATAAAATGGTTCCTTATCTGGGAACGTTTTAAGTTGTTTTAAGAAGGGTTGCAAAATATTCTTCATATTTCGTGGCGGAGCAGCAGGCTGCAGTCCTGGCTTTTGCAGCAGTGCACCGATATCGAACTGTGCCGCTCCTTTGTGGAATGCCCGTAAAAACCTACAAGGATAATAAATGATGATGAAAAGAATTTTGTGCAGAAAGGAGAGGGCGCCTTAGGCATCCGTTCAGCCCCACCGCAGAGAAGGGAGACTCTTCTCTGTGTGAAAAGAACTTGGACGTTAAAACGTACTTGACTCCTTGGTCCAACAGATTGCGTGTGCACAATGCAGTAGACAACGTTCTGATTGCTAAGGCCTCGCGCGTCTCGGACGTTAGAAATACGCTGAACGACGGTGCCGTTCTCTTCCAGTTGTCCACGCACTCGAAGAATCTGTTTTCAAGCGAAAATATCAAGGGGTCCATCGACTCCACCTCGGCCCCTCTGAGGCAGTATTCCTTTCGTTCACCGGGCTCGCCGTCCGTAGCAAATAAAAATCTTGTGTCGCCATGTATAACTGTTACAATTATCCTAAAAAATGAATTGCACGCAAAAAATAAAAAATAAAAAAATAGCATTTTTTTTTTTTTTTTTTTTTTTTTTTTTTTTGCGATGGTGGTGCGGGCGTCGCCGGGTGTTTTCAAGTCAGCTTTGAATTGCACTGTTTGTCGATCGGATAAATCTCGAACACGGAACATCGTTGGCACCGCTCTGGGTTTTTTCTTTTTTTTTTTTTTCAAATTTACATTCTCCTCATCGTCATCTGCTGTAAAATTTTGAGAGCAAAGGACAGTGCCCCCGCTATCACTTGGGCGCCATTGGGAGTTCTTTTCGCATTTAAAAGAAAAGAACGAAAAAAAACAAAAACATTGAAACATGTCCTGAATGCCTTTTTTTTCTTCTAATACAATATGACGCTATTATTTTTATTTTTCCAAATGACTGAGATGAAAAAAAAAGTCGAGACTTACCCGCTCTTGAGATTCTTTTAATCCATTCTGCGGATACTTGGTGATGGAAATTTGTGAAATAGAAATCATTCGCCCTTTTTGTTGTGCGAGGTACACAGCGGCACGCAACAGTGCACCAATTACCCGCAGTTCGAGTCGACACTTAAATTTTCGTATCGTAACACACAGATTCCAGAGGCGCAGCCACCTCGCTTCGGTGTTTCCCAAGGCGTCCCGGACTGGATCCGGGAGGAAAGGTAGGGGGGCTCCGAGCGCCACCACGAGCGTTCGTGAGGAATGCGCGTACTACTGAGCCGGCGCTGAGCCTCCGTTCAGTAGACAGGTCTCCCCCTTATTTAAGTTGGTCCTGGCTTGACTAAAGATTATCTCGCTGCACAAAAAAAAAAAAAATAAATAAATAAATAAAAAAAAAATAAAAAACGTCGCGGGCAGCGATTTAACGCGCTTTGCCGGATGCGTAACGCTTCGCCCGCCTTGAACAAGCTGGTATGCATTGGACTAACATTTTTCGAAGCGCGGCAGGTTTAGTGTAGGTCCTATCATAATGGCCCTGCGAGACTTCCCTGTCCGCCACAAGCTAGCCAATAATTCAAGGACATAACGACGGCAGCGTATTCAAACAGTGTAAAATAAAATCAGACTTGGACGTAGTTCAACTACTCCACTCAAACTACTGTAGTTTAACTACTTTTCCGAGTAACTTGATAACTTTCAGTTACAACTTTATTTGGGTAATTAGTAGTTTAATTTAACTACGTTTTTTTAGGCAACTTCTACTCAAATTACTAACTACTTTCGAAATTTAATCTTATTTTTTTCATCACAAAAGTTTGAGTGCAGAAATAAATAAGACGCTGGCAGATTAAGTGGTATTCACCAACAAGGGGCCCCCTCCCATTCCAGAAACTGCATCAAAGGCGTCCTTGGGCCAAGGTGGCGACGACGAGCAGCCAATACATAACACCGGCGCGCACGAACCCAGTCAGAGATGCTTGACAAGCCTTGGTCGGGTGTTGACCTAATCCGGTAATGCACGCAAGCGCCGCGTTTAAAGCTGCAAACGTGAAAGTGAAAGTCCGAGGGTTGTTGTTGTTTTCATGGTGTGCTTTTAGTGAGTTTTGACTCAGGTGGTAGGTTCCACGGTAGGCGCAACTGGGATCACCTCGCAGCTGGGTGCCTGTTCTCATGGTCGCCTCGTCGTCAGCCCCTCCCTTGCAAAGCTGACTCCCCCGCGCATAAACGTAGACAAGGATAATCCGTTCATGGGAGCACGTTCCCGCTTCCAGCTGCAACTGTACGAGCGCCGATGCTTGTTTACGTAATCATTCGTGTCCTTCCGACCTTCCACGCCAGGGAGACTTCCTCTTTGTTGAAAACGTTTTACTTGTCAGGCGCGTCGGGATCCCGTAGTCGCCGGCGAGGATTTCGAGTCACCCTTGGGAGATCCTTTTGTTCAACCCAACGTCAACGGCAAAAAAAAATTTTTTTTTTTTTAAGTGGCGTAGTTATAACATTGTAACGAGACGCGCAGTCGTCCGGATGATCTCATTGTCGTGGCGCGAGACTTGATCCCTTGACGGTCAGATGCACTCGCTCGGCGAAATCTCCGAACGTCGGGAGAATAAAGAGGGGCCAGTCATAACAAACTCAACTTTCCGAAGAAAGAACGAAAAAAAAGAGGAGAGTTTTTTATAAAAGACCCTCAAGGGCCGACGCAAGCCTCACATGTTTCGTCATGGACACCAAAGATGCCGACACTCACTTACCCGACCCTGCACAGCCTGCTTCTGAAATTGAACGCTGTCTTTGCATCCAGCGCCACGGTGGAACGTCTTTTTAGCTTGACCGAGGACGTTATTAGAAGGAAAAGAGAAAAACTCTCCGATAACAGCTTTGAAACACAATTGCTTCGGCGAGCGAAGAAACTATTTTGGAAGTCATAAAATGGCTGCATTTATTTCCGGCTCGCAGGGTTTTTCACTGATCAAAACTTCTGTTCATTTTGCTGCCACAAAACATAAAAAGTAACTTCGAAAGTAACTTCAAAGCAATTCGCTACTTTTTTACGGTAGTTAGTAGTTTGCTCAATTACTATTACAAATGCGTAATTTCTACTCTACTTCAAATACTTTTGGCGTCAATACTCAGTAACTTAACTTAACTACCTTTTTTGAGTAATTTGCACATGTCTGAATAAAATGTATATAATATTTATAAGAACACCATCGTCTTCACTGCTTGGCTTTCAAATTTTTAGCGCCGCAAATAATCGTAATCAAAATATTTTTTTATAATTGAAGACCCCTCGCGGTGCATCGAACCAAAAATTACGCTTACGTGAAACATGATTCAGCGCGGGAGCAACTCGAGTCACCGTAATTTTTTTTTTTTTTTTAACGTGGCTTTTGCTTTTTAATCTAACTGAGGTACCACTGGCAGAACACAAATCGCATACTTGGAAGGATCTGAAAACTCATATAGCTGGTTGAGTGAATGCAATACTATCGCATTCGTTGAAGCTCGATTTGTTGATTCGAACTTCAACAAATCACACGCACCCATTCTCCCTATTTCTGTTTACCCAGTCATAGTCGTTCCCTCACGATGCAATACGAGAACAAGTAACGGCAGTTTATGCAATGTTGACGATGCACAGCCGTGATCGCGCGGTTTTTAGAAGCGCTATAGAACGAGCACAAGCGTCGAATTTCGGTACTCTGATTGATTTCTGTCTTCCCGCCGTGACACCACACGAGAAAAGTGATTTCGTTCTGTCTGTGAAACTAGGAACAAAGAAATCAAGATATAATCCCGTAATAAAACAACGCGAAATGGATCTCTGCCGCCAATACCCAACCGTTCGCGAGGTGACTGGGCAAAAGCATATATTACCTCCGTGCCTTTACCCTCTGCGCACCGCCAGAGAGAGTCATACAAACTCCATTGCGCTATTATCAACACGATTGCGTTTGCAAGCCGGTAGTTTGACTCGGCTGGGATTCGTCCCTTCTGACTTTCATAGCTCTCTATGAAACCAGAAAGGTGGATTTTTTTCTCCATTGGGTTGGTTTGCCCGGGGCCTCCAGTTATCTACGGCCAAAATCACACTAGAGGCGCTTCAGCAATGTTCACTCTGGTCGACACACGTGCTCCTTAAAAATGCCTGTCGTCAACTCTTTCCCAAAAGATACTTGAAGAGCCAATCTTAGAGACCGACGGATAACGAGGCCTTAGACCTCGAAGAAATTATAACACAAATTTGGCGTCGTCATTCCCAAACTGGTTGCCGGACGAAATCCAGGGTTGGTAATAGTAGCATAAGATACGTACGGCAGAATTCCCTGCCATAAATAAAACGATTTGGCTAACGCCAATGTAACGCGAAATAGGTGCAAAGAGTTTTGCGATAAAAAGCGGAAACCGAAAAAAAGGAAAAAAAAAAAGAAAGAAAGAAAGAAAGAAAGAAAGACTGAAGAAAAGGATAAATTAGAAAAAAAATCTCTGGTGACTTGGCCAAAAAAAATTCTGCTCATGTGATTTTTCTTGTCACGTGACCAAACAAACAAAAAAAAACGAAAAAAAAATAACACGAGAAAAAAAACCATCCCCTGCCCGGTTTCGAAGCTAGGCCTTCTTGATCGTGAAACTAGCGCGCTATCCGTTGCGCCAACATAACATTTTTTTTCTTTCTTTATTGCAAGTTGCGCCAACATAACTCTGCCTGTAATGCTCATGCATTCCCACATCATAGGCGAAAGCTTAGGTGCCTTCGCAGTTTTTCATGCATGTGTTATTTTTATTTGTGGCAAGAGTTCACGTCCAGAATGCTTTTAGAGTTTTCGACCAAAACGAGTTTTCCTCTTCCAAGTCACCTTCTAGAACCAGTAGACCGCACTGGGTCGTCCAGCTAATCAAGCAGCTATTTTCAAATTCTCTGGCGTGCCCGTCTTCGGATCCGAGGTCGCCGTTTGACAAGCTTAACTTTCTTCCACCTTTTAGCCGGAACCCCACGGCACCTTTGTTCCGTCCCCACTCCCTCTCGAGAGGATGGCTCGCCCCGAGGCTAATCCCATTCTCTAAACCTCTTTTCATCCAACGCTTGACTTTTCCCTCCCCGTCCCCCGGCTTCGGGAGAGAAGGTTCTTCTCTGCAGAACGTCCCGTTTGTACAGCGCCCTTTAAAGTTCAAAGATTGTCCTGTCTTTATCGTCCCTTTTGTGTCTCCACTTTTTAATGTTTAAAAAGTATCAACACGCTAAAATAGTACAATTTCCGGGATTTCATTTTCATCCCCCAAGTGCGATGCGGGAACCGCGCCATAGAGCCACGGTCGTTTCCGCACTTTGTTATCGCTAGGACTTGACAGTGCTCAATCACGATGCAAGACACGCACAGAGCCACGCTCGCTTTTGCAATGCGCCGCCTAAAGGGGTGTCCAAACAGGACACGACTCCGACAAATCGTGAAAATTGAAGCGGGCTTGAAGCGGGCGCGTCCGCTTCAATTTTCACGATTTGTAGGAGTCGTGCGTTTTGTAGTGTCCTGTTTGGACACCCCTTAATAATGATATATCTTGTTGAGACGTGCGCACATCCGTCTTGCGCAGTGTTAGCTCAACGGCAGCACTTTCTGTAAAGGCGGATTCACACCGGGGATAGCAGTCGCGCGCTCCAACTAAATCGCATCGCAAAAAAAAAAAAAAAAAAAAAAAGTAATTAGTTGGTTAATGTGGCGTGCGCAATGAGCGAGTCCAATGCCTTCGTTGGCGAGTCGCGTCTCAAAAACTTTCGCTCCGAACGCCGTTGGTTGGCTCGGCCTCTCCGCGACTAGAGTGCATCGCAAAACGTCGGGTCAGAAAGCGACTGCTCAAAACCCGTCACTTTTTGCCCGCGATGGTCGCTTTTGCGATGAAAGTTATGGCGCGACTAGATCGCGTCGCCGGTGTGAACGCGCCATAATGTCGAACCAGTCTCACGGCGCGTCCCGATATCGGCTTGTGTACCTACGCGCGAGTAAAACATCTGGCACAATTTGCGTTTGCAAAGCCTGCTCCAGCCGCGTCAAAACATTCAGTCAATCTTTGGACTGCAGAAATCAAGAGACAACCAAAATAAGATAAAGTTGCCAGCCGAATAAAACTTGATTTCTATTTAATTAAGATGAAGACCACCCGCGTACATCAAATACCTCATCAGCCGAACTCCAAGGCAGTAAGCCTAGTTCTGGCACTTGTTTGGCACCTTTGGCCCGTCGCTGCCAGATCACAGCCAAAGTATCGGGAAGCGAAGCCTAACTTGGGCACTCGCTTGGCGACTTGGGCCCAAAGATGCCAGATCTCAACCGAACTACGAGGTAGTAAGCCTAACTCTGGCACATTTGTGGCGATTTTGGCGCGAATGTGCTAGGTGACAGCCGAACTGTCAAAAAGTGAAGCCTAACTTTGGCATTAGTTTGGCGATTTTGGCCCGAAAATGCCAAAGCTCTGCCGAACTACAAGGTAGTAAGCCTAACTCTGGCACATCTGTGGCGATTTTGGCCCGAATGTGCCTGGTGACAGCCGAACTGTCAAAAAGTGAAGCCAAACTTTGGCATTAGTTTGGCGATTTTGGCCCAAAAATGCCAAAGCTCTGCCGAACTACAAGGTAATAAGCCTAACTCTGGCACATCTGTGGCGATTTTGGCCCGAATGTGCCAGGTGATAGCCGAACTATCAAAAAGTGAAGCCCAACTTTGGCATTAGTTTGGCGATTTTGGCCCAAAAATGCGAAAGATCTGCCGAACTAACGGGCAGTAAGCCTAAATCTGGCATTTGTTAGGCGATTTAGGCCCGAAGATGCCAGATAATAACCGAACTACCCGGCAGCGAAGCCTAAGTTTGGCACTTGTTTGGCGAATTAGGGCCAAGATACCCAGACTGTTGCCAAGGGAGGTCAGGTTTGGCACTACTTTGGCTTCTTCGGGCTTTTTAATGCCCTAAACTGCCAGACGCAAGCCAAGTTTTGGCTCAGAACTCGGTGCTGCCTGGGCATGAACTAGTTATATTTTGTTCTACAGACTGTCATAAAAAAATCGCACAAATAAGCCAACGAACAAATTTCCGTGACATTTCTCATAGAGGGGCTTTTAGAATGGGCTTTTATTATACTAAACTTTTCTGAGCGTAGTTTGCTAGGGGAATGTTAAAAAAAGCCTGTTTCTTCCCAATGCTCGGGAGAAAAACAGAAACAAACCGTCGGGTGAACCCGTGTATCTTCTAAATCTGTTTAGGGCGTTCATCTCTAAGAATCTTTCAAGCTTTTTGTCAGATGTGGTGTCATATGCAAGTATCAGCGTCAGTCCGACGGTTTGCATTTATTTTCGTACCGCACATGGGAAAAAAAAAGTCCTCATTTATTTATTTTTCCCTGACATTTATATGTGCCACCTAAACACACCCTTGTTAAAAATTCCATGGCACTCGGTTCACTTGCTCACTTACAAATTGTTTTGAGGCCCGAATTGTCTCCAGAACAAACTCTAGATGGGAGGTAATAAAAAAAAAAAACACACACACAAATAAAGTCATACACGCCTCTAGGATTGCGTTGAATCTAAATTTTATCTAATCAATGTTCTAGAGATTCTGCACTGAAAACAGATGTTCGCCTTTGATGAACTGACGAGAGACCATGGCACACTTTAAAGCTAGAGGCCCATGTCAGCAACTGCGCCTAGTGCACGCGCGTTCTCTACCCAAACACGTCGAACAGGTGATTTCTAAACAAAATGAGAGTGGCCTCGAAATTTATTAGTCTGTGGTCTCCTAAGAACGTCTGGCGGACTTAGCCTAATGAACTCAGCTAGCGGAGCATCTGTGGGTGAGGGGGGTAAATTAAAGTTGTACAGCATAACCGCCAACTTTTGAGGTGTACACTAAATGCAACATTTTAAGCATTCTACAGACTCATGACGAATCCGACGAAGAGCAGACGCAGGTATGAAACCCGCGACGGATATATGGAAAGACAACAGTTTTTAAGATTTCGGCGAAATCGACTACGTGCTAGCGGTTGGAACCAGATGACAATGTCTATGAACTCACTTTAATCTGATTTTCAAGTTCAAAGCCATTTTCTTATATTATAACCTATGATAATTGTGACGCGTTCCCGGTAGCAGACACCTCAAGTCATTTATTTATTTATTTATTTATTCTTATTTTCAGTGACCGACCAACAGCTTAACGTCTTCTTAATGGTGCGCTTATGAATGAGTCAACGAGTAGTAAAATGTTAGACAGGATAAGAGCGAAACATTAGGAAAAAAACAATAGCCTCAACGCACTTTCGAAATTTGCGCTCGTCATCAAAAATATTAAGACTAGCATTCCCACAAATCTGTTCTAAATGGTTATAAGTCAGTTGTAGGCGTGTCATATGTGTAGCATGGTAAAAATCGTTAGGGAAGAACAAAGTATATAATCTACAAGACTTACGAGGAACGTGGAAGTCGACGTGACTGTATAGCTCTGGGGAATCAATTATACCATATAAAATCTTATACAGATATGTCAGTTCACGAATCGTTCTCCTGTTGTGCAACGACAGGAGAACAATTCGTGAACTGACATAGTGCGGACTCTGTTAGCTGCCATTTCCTCATCAAGAATGTAGGAAGATCGCTTATAAACTTTGGATTATATAACGACAAGTTTTGAAACTGTTGCCTCTGCTCCCAACGGGAGAACGAGCGTCCGGCCACGCTTACCTTATTTTTACAGTAAGAAAATTACGATTCACGTTTCTTCCGAACCCACAATATGTTTAGAATAAGTGCTGTGGTCGGAGGATGCTCGTGCTTTAAGGGTATTAAGCCGACACGGGACTTGATAAAACGAAGGCAAAATCGGAAGAGAAGGCAGCGTACGATGCGTCTAAGAGACATCCGCACAGCATGCAACAGCCCATGACAGCAGCGGAGGAGCAGTTGGTCGTGGAGATCCGGATTATGGTGCTCAGGAGGCGGCGCAGAAAAAACCACACAATGAAAACTTTTTGCAGTCATTTCTAGTTAATATGGACCCCGTTAATACGGATACCCCGCTATACGGACACCACTTTCGGGGAGAAACTGGGAAAATACACGCATTATTGGCTCGTTATTATGAACAACTCACAATATGGATGATTATTCACGGGAACGGAGGAGTCCATATTAGCGAGACATCACTGTTCGCGAACACAGAACTCATGTCGCTATGCCACACCTGACTCGATGGCGTACATGCACTCGAATTTTCGTCACTGAAGATTTGGCGTTTTTTCTCATACTGCGAACGCGTCGTAGACCGTTTTAATAGCAACGGAGCAATTAGAACACTTACATCATATTCTGAATTCTGCAGAACTTATTTTTTCGGCTATGGACAGTTTTCGGTAATGTCTTTCGTATTATTCGACGGAGCGACTTGGATCACAAGCGCGTGTAACGTATCGAAAAACGCCCATGAGAAGGGCAGCAATGGTTTCGCCCTACTCTACACGGAATGTACACGGACTACACAGAGGCCCTAATCTACACGGAGAAACCAAGCGCGAACCGAAGGACCGGGACATCCCCGCCTGCGGAGGCTGCTCAGCGGTGCGAAACTAGCCAGTCCTAAACTCAGAGTGGAGGAGTGAATTCGGAGCGCGAAGAAGGTATTGCTGACGGTCGATTGTCGGTCTTTTCCTGTTTTCTTACATCCAAAGCGTTGTCATTCGAACGACTGCTGCGGATGAATTTGTCGCTCCGGAATACCCACTCAAGCCACGATATAGCCGGTGTCGTCGATGCCCCCCCCCCCCCCCCCCCCCCCCCCCCCAAACAAACTGATTCAAAGCGGAGATGTTGTTTTCGCGCTGTGTGGGGCAGTTTGCGCATTTTGGGCGTCTGCAAGAGTGACGCTCTGTTTGCTTCAAATACCACCAACGTTACTAAATCAGTAAAGTGGAGATTTGGGCCAGTTGGTTCATTGCAAGCAAAAAAGCGCCGAAAAAATATACAGGGACACAGACGAAGGGAAACAGGACAAGGCGCACTCTCAACTGATGTTTATTGAAAAATTCACACGTTATATAGCCACACACACACAAAAAAAAAAAAAATCATTTCTTTTTTATTTACTCAGCCCGCGTTTCAAAAATTCAAACTCATTTGTAGATAAGGATACCGACGTGTCACTTATACAATTCTTGTCTCTGGTCCTAATTGCATACGCCTCGTGTAATTCCCGCGACACTTTATCTTTGTATCTAGCCAAAATCTTGGTGTCATTGAAGGCCGGGGTGCAAGAGCATCTATTGCAATGAATTGCAAGGTGCCCCGAAGGCGTCGTTCTTGTAGAGGCAGCGTGCTCTCGGGTGCGATCATTAACGCACCTGCCCGTCTGGCCCACGTATGTCATCCCACACGTCATGGGGATTTCATAGACGACGCCAGTGGCACATTCAACGTACTTATTTCGATGTTTGGTAGTGCAGGGATCTGAAGATGGCTGTGGTGAATTGATCTGGCGACAAAGTCGCGCCATCTTATTGGGTGCTGAAAAAGCTACCGGCACATTGTAGCGCTGGGCTACCTTTTTCAGATTGTGCGTTATATTGTGCATATATGGAATGACAACAGGCCTCGTGGTCGGTCTATCGCTGTTTGATTTCCGATTACCTTTAATCTTTTTGATTAAGCTTTCTTAATCAAAAAGAAAAAGGTTTTCCGTTGAGAGCTTTGGTTGAAGTGGCAGAAAGCTTAATCAAAAAGATTAAAGGTAATCGGAAATCAAACAGCGATAGACCGACCACGAGGCCTGTTGTCATTCCATATATGCACAATATAACGCACAATCTGAAAAAGGTAGCCCAGCGCTACAATGTGCCGGTAGCTTTTTCAGCACCCAATAAGATGGCGCGACTTTGTCGCCAGATCAATTCACCACAGCCATCTTCAGATCCCTGCACTACCAAACATCGAAATAAGTACGTTGAATGTGCCACTGGCGTCGTCTATGAAATCCCCATGACGTGTGGGATGACATACGTGGGCCAGACGGGCAGGTGCGTTAATGATCGCACCCGAGAGCACGCTGCCTCTACAAGAACGACGCCTTCGGGGCACCTTGCAATTCATTGCAATAGATGCTCTTGCACCCCGGCCTTCAATGACACCAAGATTTTGGCTAGATACAAAGATAAAGTGTCGCGGGAATTACACGAGGCGTATGCAATTAGGACCAGAGACAAGAATTGTATAAGTGACACGTCGGTATCCTTATCTACAAATGAGTTTGAATTTTTGAAACGCGGGCTGAGTAGATAAAAAAGAAATGATTTTTTTTTTTTTTTTGTGTGTGTGGCTATATAACGTGTGAATTTTTCAATAAACATCAGTTGAGAGTGCGCCTTGTCCTGTTTCCCTTCGTCTGTGTCCCTGTATATTTTTTCGGCGCTTTTTTGCTTGTTACTAAATCACCTCAGTTTAGGGTGACCACCCGTCCAGCGACTCGCAGGACTGTCCCGCATTGAGGGCCAGTGTCTCGCGTCCCGCCAAGTGAATTCCCGAATCTTCAAAATGTCCCGCATTTTATACTGTAGTAAAATTCACTCTGCAACTTATGGCGCTGCCGAACAATGGGGCAGGGGGAAGCCCGGAGGTCGCTGGTAATCGTGTGAATCGCAATGGTACACCATTTTCTATCCAAGCATTCCGGGAAGCGACCGTCTTTCTTGAAGGAGAACCGACGCCCATGCTTCGTTGTGCCTCTCCTCTTGGTGGCAAATTATTCTAAGAAAGATTGTTTGCCAAAAGTTTCAATATAAAATATTGTAATTATTTTCAAATCGCTCTGTCAATGCATAGGGTTCCTGTGGATCTTTGTTTTAGTGAACACAGCCACAGAAGGCAGAGAATGCAACTCGGGAGGGTCGAAAAAGAACATAATGTTAAAACTTTGTGTTTGACTATGTTGATAATAGTAAGCGTTGGCAGGAAACAATAACCCGAAAGAAATTTAATGTTTCTTATTTCTATCTGATTCATTGACTTCAGCTACAGTCGATATTTATGTTTTCAACTTGGACACATTTAATAACACATTTACCATAAGATATATATTAATTTTAGTAAAAATTAATTGAGCTTAATTGCTGCAATACAATTAGCAGGTGTATAAACAACACATGATGTTAAATGTGTTAACAAAGCCTCGGCTCGTGGTGTGTGTGTTAATAAATTTCCTCAACCCGCCCGTGTCCCGCATTTTGCTAGCAGGAAGGTGGTCACCATACCTCAGTTGGGAAACTGCCATACAGCCTGCTAAAGAAAGTGTCACCAATTCGTACTCAAGAACCGAGCTAATGGCGATCCCAACGCCGCCATTTCTCCCGCAGGAGCCAAACGGGCAGCTGCCCGGCTGCTTGTATTGGTTCGCGAGTATCGCATTTGACAGCGCCCGCTGCGTACGTTCTCTTTTGGCTTTAATCGCCCATTTTTGAGCCAAAACATTAAGGGTTTCAGAGATACCGACCCCTGCCTCCCAAGTGGACGCGCCGCGAATTGCTACCGATGTTAGGATGCGCCCAAGTCTGGAGGTACCACCTGATATCACCGGTGAGACATGGTTGTATAAAAACCCTCATTATTGTGCCGCAAAACCTTGTAAACTAAACATTTTAGAAAACATCACGCGCGTGTCAATGTGTACTGAACGCCAATAAACGTTCCGACGAAAAAAGTATTTTTTTGTTTGCCTTTACGCAAAAAATGCTATCTAAAAGCTCAAGGTCAATATAGTAAAGAAATATTAGTGAGCCGCTATCTTGGCACCTCTAGCCTGGGAGTTTCGGTACTCTGGAAACATTCAGCGACTCTAGCAGTAGCCATATGAGTCAACTTTTATATTTCAATTCGTCGCAAAAGGGTGGCACTGTTATACTATTTAGCTTTTAATTTAGCTCGGTCTCGGTAACGCCCCTCAATACTGGGAAAAGTGGCGCCATTCATTGTTGTAGGCATGCTCGAGGCACGTGCCGCGCGCCAATTCTGGGAAATTCATGGCGTCTGAAATCCAGCTCACTGCTGCGCTGTACCGCCATGATCTTTCCAAGGGCTGCACGTTGCACGTACCTCGTGCTTCGACACACGTTGCGCTACTTTTGAAACATGTAGGAGATTTTGGTCACGGCGGACGCCAGCGCCCCAGGTTTCAACGGTGAGTTTCCCAAGTGAGTGTTGCTACCACGAACCGTGCTATATTCCGTTTCACCTTATGTTGTACCGCAGAGAAGGCTAGAAGCACGAGCTCATAGCGTTGGGAGCTGCTGTTGACGCGCGAGAGCTTGTGCCGCCGAGATGCGCCCTAGAGCAAGGAGCTCGCGCTTGTCGACTTTCCTCCGGTACAACATAAGGGGAAAGAGAGTATAGTCATGCCTTTGCCAGGATCACGGCGGGGCCAAACGCGCGACGCGAGGAATCAGATAGTGTTCGTTCAACGGGCATCCGAAAGGCTGCATCATTCCGCTACCACTGTGCCCGCGGCTGACAGTGTCGTCGGCGGCCAAGCGGCGAAACTGTGTGAGAGCGAAAAAAAAAATGATCTCGTTGCCATGACACCCGGTACACCGTGGTCTTTCTGCACGTGCGACAACCTCGCTGGAGCTCTGCGCGTGTGGTACATGAGGCGGCACGAGCCGTCTTGTACGGGCCCACGGGTCGACGAGTCACCTGCCGGCGCCGCTTGAAACCATAGTAAGAGAGAGTGAAGAGCGAACTTTATCGGGCACGTCGCGAGGAGCGCGCTTTCCTCACCTGAAGTGTATTATCGTACACCGTTGGCCAGGATCCTGATTATTTTTCTCGCGCCGCGAGAGATTTAGGGCTCTCCCGTTTCGACCATACCTTCTTGCGTTGGTTACGGATCGGCCGCGCAAAGCGCGCCGCAGTGCAAATTACATGCGCCGGGAAACGGAAACAGAAGAGGAGACACCAATAGCTGTCAAAACGCCGAGCCCTTCTTAGAAGGGTTTTCTGTACACCCACATCCGGGGTCACACTGCTCATAAACCACACAACATGCAGTCTCAAAAAAGGAGTCACCGCAATACCTGTGGCTCGAACGTCGCGTTCTAAATTTCTGCTTGAACGCACTGCCATACGGCATTCGCAGAACAATTCTGGTGGTGACGCGTGTTCGAATTTGTACGCAAAACAGTTTTTTGCACCAGGTATAAGCAATGTGACCACAGCTTAAAGCTAGCTGTCATTTTCTCAACTGCACTCATCGAACAGATCAGAACACGGAGCGCCGGCGTCCGGTGTTTGGCTTTCGCATTCGAGCACCGTCGATGAGTGCAGTGGAACCAAAGCCTGCTTTCGTCTCCACTGCACCCGTCAAATGCGTTCGAATATAGGATGTCGGCGTCCGTCATTTGGCTCTGCCATTCGAACGCGTTCGACGAGCGCAGTGGAGACAAAAGACTGGCTTTAGGTCTATCCACGGCTCTGGGTCTATCCACTAATCATTCGAACCAGAGCTCGGCGTTCTGACGTCCCCTCGCGCTCTCCTCGCCTCCTTCATCCTCTCCCCCAGTTCATCCCCGCATAACCGGCCGGCAAAAGCACGAGGGGCATTTTTCTCGAGCGGCCGCTGCCAGCAAGCCGCCATCGAATTGCACGAAAATGCCAACAAGCGCAAAGATGAACCGCAACAAACGTGTTGCCTCCATTATCAGCGCCGACTTGTTTCTGTGGCGCCCTCTCGTGTTGCTCGTTCGTGACATCACGACCAAGATTTGTTTCGCCGTGATGTCACGAGATTTTATCCTGGCTACTTATCCTCACTTGCGAACTACAATCCCAATATTGTGTCTAAAATACGATGGAAGCATGGAGTCATCACAGTCCTAAAGAAACACCGCCAAGTTTGAGAGTCAAGCATCGTGCTTATTTCCGTCGATGAAAGCATAATTAATCAAAACAAATACGTCACAGTAAGCATTTCGCCCATCGCCAATGCCAACCACAGCAACCAGATTGCGGCACGCACGTCGCCAATACTCCGTTCACCCTTAAACCTGGTTCACACATCTGCCTTGGTTGTGTTCGCATGCAACCGAAAGAACCGGAACGACAAAGTTACCTGCACAAGTTTTCGCCTTACACAGCATGGCAAACCATGCAAGGGGTAGCTTGGCAAAGAAATCCATTAGTTATGTTGCGGTGTTTTGCTCCTTGCGGTTGTTTCGGTTGCATGCGAACTCAACCGTCTCAAATGTGTGAAGCAGCCTTTAAGCTCAGTTACGAGTTTCAGTTGAGCTAGTTGGTACCTACTGTTGGCAATCAGGTCAGCTGAACACGAAAAAACACCACAGGAACTTGAAGCTGAGACTGCCTCCAATGCAACTAGCACGTGAGAACGAGTTCACGGCATTTAAACATTTTTCCGCACAACAAGCGCTCGCGCTAGAAAGGAACGTGTCAAAGCTTGTAGTGCGGGCTAGCTTGTGCTTGTAGATTTTGCTCCAGCCTTAGCTTAAAGGCCGACGACCAGACTCGAGATTCTGCAAGGCAGAAGATCCTCCTCTCCATAGGGGAGGAGGACACAGGCAATGGTGGACAGGGTAGAAAGGGGAGAGGAGGAAGCGAGAGAAAAGTGGAAAGGCGCGAACTGATCGTCGGCCTTTAAGGGTGAACGGAGTATAATAATGTAATAAAAGTAAATGTATAAAGGGCGTAAGATGGGACATGGTATAACATAAAAAAATATGTGCGCAATATTTAGGCCGTTACAGTGAATGTACAGTGAATGTAGGTAAACGTAGCCCTGCTCTAGGCCCCTACCATTAGCGAAATGTGCTTAGGTAGCTACGCAGTGTTTCTCGGCTCTCATTGGTTGAAGAAGTGATGGACGCGTGAAATATTCGTTGTAAGAGTGTTTCTCTATGCCATGATAGTCGTTTATTTGGCACAGAGTTGTGTTTTGAGAAACAAAGGGCACAGTGTTTTAGTTGTCTGCGCAATAAAAAGCGGAGGCTCCTGTCGCGTCCCACGCACACGCCATCATTGGCTTTGTGGGCTTTATATTGTATCATTTTCAAAGAAAGTAAATAAAGAGGTTTTTTATGTTGTATTTATTTGTATAGATATAGTCATTATCGTTTTCTTTAAATGTCACGAGGTTGCCTTTTCCGCTTAGGTTTTGGAAAAGGGAAGGGGGGAGGGTAAATGAGGGTGAGGAGAAGTGACAAATGTGCGCCCACATCTTGAGTCCCGAGGGAAAGATTACGAAATGAACGCGACAAAACAAGAACGAAAGAAACCAATGTTGCTAGCTGAAGGACGACAGTCGCAACGATAATCGTCAGACTGAAAACTTTCAGCAGAATAAACAGTGATGATTTAACGTTGTAATCTAAATTCTAAGCTCTTCTGAAGCTTGCAAAAAGCAATATACTCACTACGCCGAATTAATTTCCCTTCTGTCGAAATCTCCGAAATCCGGTGGTTACGCGGTTTCGTTTTCTCGGGGCGTGTCTATAAAAACTATAGCTCGAAGCTGCTTATCTGGTTTAGTTTTTCTTTAACTCGATGCCGTACACCTGTGCGTTATGCAAAAAGAAAGCTTGGAAAGGAACTCGAATATCTTTCTACCGGTAAGTACGTGGATTGGTCCTTAGAAAGACCATGAAATCTTGCGAATAAGACGTAACGCTAGTTGGTAACCATGTGTGGGGCTCCAGAGGTCCACCTCCATGCTCCGCCGCTTGCGGCTGCCAGAGTGCATGGAAAAATGGCGGACCGTTTCCTTTAGATTTAGTACACAGGGTGTTTGTGAGAAATCCGAACCCGGCTTTTCACACCGCAAAAATTAGCTACACACTGCGTGGAGTTCTAACTCTGTTGAAACATAGCCCCAGACGTTCGAGCAAGATGCCAAAATGTCAGCACTTACCAGTACCGAAATAAAAAGATAAAGGTAAAAAATTGTTTTCTCCTCTAAGAAGACTCCGTCCGTGAGGAGCAGCAGACGAAATACCTCTGTTTGCCGACCGCATCTCACAGATGCCCCCAGTTATCCTCGAAGCTTTCCGCACTCCCCCGCTTGTCTAATCCGAACGACCGACGGCAAAGTTAAAATACCAGACAAAAGTATCGTATACTTGCCCTCAACTTTGTCGGTTATTAAAAGAAGGAAATGAAACTATAGAAAATATCTTGAATTGTAGTCACTCGATTTGTTTCATGAAAAAAGTTCCGATAAATACTAAAGCAGATGTCGTCTGCTTCTGTCTTCTAAAATACCGACAATCGCCTACGCACACCTGCATTAACTGATCATATTCAGGTTTATTTTATTACTAATGGGTATTCCTTATGTGGCAGTTAACACGCAAGCATCGAAGTCAGGTAGTACTTTGATACACCTAACTGAGGAGCTTGAAAAAGATCAAGCGCAGGTTTTTTTCGTAGTACGGCTTAGGGCCACCTTGGAAGTCGGTGATCTGGATGTGGGCCAGGCGCTTTGCAGAAGAATGTAGCGTCAAGAACAAAACACATCTCTTCCATGTTTTTCCTCAAAAGTAAGAGCTCCGCTTCGCCATCGTCGGGGCCTTCGAGGCAGATCCCCACTTGTCTCTGCGAAGAGCCGCGCGTTTGTTTGGAGTACCTAAGCACACCGTGCGCAAAGCTATATCGGCGAGATGCGCCTGTACAAGCTTGACCTGATACATGAATTGTTACCCGGGGACTACGAGAAGCGGCTTGAGTTTTTCAGAGACGAGCTTCTCAGGATTAGGCAAGATCCATCACATCCGTAGTTTTTGTTATTTAGTGATGAGCAGGGTATCGGAACAAAACGAAAACCAAAAACGAAAAACGAAAAAAAACGATATTTTTTGGGCGGAACGGAAACGTAATCGAAACGTTATTTATTATTTTGTTCCGGAGTGAAACCGAAAAATTTTCCTATCGGCTTTCGGTTGAAGGGAAAATATCAGGTATTTCAGTAATGCGTTTCACGCAGCGAAGAGACAGCCGTTGGTTTGTACAATCATTAAAGAGAAGACAAGCAAGCCATCGCTCCCGCGTCTAAACTCCGGGCGAACAAGCATAGCAAATACAAAGGCAAAAAATACAACGAGAAACAAAAAAACATGACGCAAGGCGCCATTGCTTCCCACCAATGAGAGTGCGGTGGCGCGACGCCTCCACACGCTCGCAATGCTCTCCTTGGCTCTTGCACCCTCTTCCTCCATGCTTTCTTCTGACGACACAGACAGACAACAGATCACGGCAAGCGCGGGAAGTTTGTGACCCGGCGTTGTAGAAGTCTATCTTTTGTTCTTCTACGGATACGGCAGTCTTAGACTCTGTTGCAAAAGTGTACTTCATCTCTATGGGCCTTCAGGGCCTTCTCGGCGCTGAAATTTATTTTATCGGACCAGAGGTCTTGCCTTTCACAGAGCACACTTGATGACTTGCTGCTTCTGAGATCATGCTCGGTGCCTTGATCATGATCTCATTCTCAAGGCAATGAACATGATCTCAGAAGCAATGTGGTTTCCGCGGATTCCTCTAGAGCGCCTGAATTATCTATTTTTGTGTAAAAATAAACGTTACGTTCCTTTTAATGTTTGTTGCGATTTTTTTTTTCATAGAAAGAAACCGTTACGAATCGTTACGGAGCATTTATTATTCGTTCCGGAGCGGAAACGGGACGGAACTTTTTTGTACGGAACGAAAATGAAAACGGAACGAAAAACATTTCGTTCCAACACCCTGGTGATGAGGCGATATTTCACCTAGACGGGCCGATCAACACACAGGACTGCCGCTATTGGAGTTCGACACATCCGTAATAAACGCTCGAGAAAGCTTTGCAGCTGCCGAAGGTAACAGTCTGGAGCGGGATCTGAAAAAAGAACGTTGTTGGTCCCTCTTTCTTCAACGACAACGTAACTGGAAGCACCTATCTGAAGATTATGCAAGATGAGTTCCTTCCCGAGTTTGAAGCACTCTACATGCAGTGGAACATATGCATTTTTATGCCGGATGGTGCGCCACCCCACTTGTCAACGAGTGTAAGGCACTTGCTGGACAACACCTTCCCAGGACGCTGAATCGGCTGAGGACCACCAAACATGCCGTGGCCAACCCGATCGCCAGACCTCACGATATGAGACTTTTCGTTTGAGGATTTGTGAAGTCCCAGGTGTACAAGTGTCGCATCCCCACACTCGACGCCTTAAAGCGGCGCATACACTCTAAGAAAAAATGGAGGATAAAAGTAGCAACGGCGCGTCTTCCTCCCTTCTACTGACGCGCCCCCAAGCGGACATGAGAAAAGTGGAGGAACGAAACGTTTTTCTCCTTCTCCAGGCAGACGGGAGAAAGCTTTCGTCCTCCCGACTCATCTTCTTTCGGTTACGTTTTTTGAGCAGGTTGCGCACGTTGTTTAATAAATAGCTGTTGAGTTGATTGAGCTTCAGCGGCAGCGAAGGCCGCCTGTAATTCCGTATTCTAGTCTAAACGTGCAGAACATTTCGGTTGCATTGACGTTTTTATCACTAATTTTATCAAACGAGCAAACGAAGCCGCTAGAAACAGCGAAGTTCCGGAGCAGTGCCAGCAACGCCACGTACACTGGGGGATGGCCGTCTCCGGATTGCGGGGCTCCCGCGGCACGGAACTACAGTTGCTACAGTCACTACAGTAGCGAAACGACGCGGAACTGTGTCGACGTTTTCGACGTTATGGAAACCGCAGGAACTGCGTCCAAGACAGGCACGTTTTGCTGCCGGCTGCCTGGGTGCCTTCCGTCCTGAGTTCGGTTCTGTTTACCGATGCCGAGTGCAACCGGCGTTCAACGTGGCTCTGTATTTGTGCGTGTCAGAAACATAGCTGCAACATCGTGATGGCAGTGTTGTGGGTTGTGAACAAAAGACCGGAATTATCACCGATGTGACCGTGTGTTCGCGTATCAGTGGTGTAACAACCAGATGAGATCGTAAACTGTCGGGCATTGATGCCGTTGGTCGGGCCGTGATCGGAGGGGGCGGGG
This sequence comes from Ixodes scapularis, assembly GCF_016920785.2. Taxonomy (NCBI): domain Eukaryota; kingdom Metazoa; phylum Arthropoda; class Arachnida; order Ixodida; family Ixodidae; genus Ixodes; species Ixodes scapularis. The sequence continues at coordinate 160,330,129 of NW_024609868.1, read as the reverse complement.
TGTCGCAGGTTCACATTCCGCTTTACATTAAAAAGTTTAATACCACTTGAGGGATTACGTGCAATCGATCAACGTACGGATAGTTATGTTCAAACGCTGGTCTGAACTGTGGAAGCTCCTATCGCTATCGTACAGTGGCCAATGTGACTGTGGTAATTGTCTCGTCCCCGAGAGCGACTGCGCTCTGGGGCAAGGACTGAACAGTACGAAATCGTGACGGAAAGTACGTATATTTACAGTACGAAATTTCGGCATTAAAAAACAATGGTAGGTAAAATCGAAAAAAAACTACCCTTTATTTTGCTGTTTAAATATACTACGGTTCCTGGAGAAACTGCCCTTCAAGTGGCGCGCTGGGATGACCGCTAGAAGTTTTCGAGCTCGCCACGGCGTAGCTCCGTACACTTAACACCTGCCGCAAGTCGCGGCTTTGACTGTATTCAAGTTGATCGAAAAGCGATTTCTCAGCCCGTGAAGCATCACTTCCAGCTGAGTGAATATCCTCTCTATAGAGATTAATTCAAGACGGAAATTGCAGCTTTGCGCGAACAGCACAAGTCGAAAAACATATAGAAATACAGGCTACGACGTTCCGTGTGGGGAAACAAACTCATCGCTTCGAACCGCCTTGGAGCGGCTTGATTTATTGGCTTTCAAATAATTACGGCATGATCGAGTGTTTGCTTTTTAATAAGAGATTAATCCCCTGAGCCATTCAAAATACTCTCAGAGGTGTGACATTGCTGGGAAAAAATCAACATGCTGGGAATAGTGTTTATTGCTTAGAGAGTCACCGAAAAGTTCCGTACTTCCAAAACGACCAGTATAAAAGACGGAAACGCAGAGCACGGGCGTAGTGTTCGGGCTAGTGTGGTGTTCCGTTATAGTGATATGTGTGTGTGCCGTGTATGTGCTCAATGTCTGTTCACCTGATGCTTGTAATAAGCGTAATGTGTCTATAGTAGAGGATCCCCAAGCGCAGTAGTGGCCTGGGAAGTGCAAATTATTTTTTGTAGAACATGAATTGGGCGGTACCTAGCGCCACCTAGCCTACCTACTCGCAATTACTCTGCTTGACCCAGCCATCTGGCGGCTAGCGATTTAACGTTTCACGCTATGCGTTAAACAGTGGCTTCGAGGTTGTTCTTTCGAGAGCGGCTTTTGGTTTCGCGGATTGAGTGTGCCCTTCTCCGTGATGTGCGGTTGACAAAGGAATTGTGACTCGAGGAACACCAAAGGGAAGACCCAAAGTGCGCGAAGTAACTGGGTATCGGTTGTCTCCGTCTAACATCGTAGTGCTGTCGACGACAAGACTGAGTAACTGCTTTCGAAACGCAAGTTTCTGTACCTGTGGGGGGAATCTGGCTTCGGAAATAAACACATTTTGCGGAAAGCTTGTGTTACGCTTTCATTTGCTGCTGCTCTCGTCCCGTACAAGAGACGTAGCGTCCTCGTCAAGCCTTATTGGACTCGATTTGCTCGATTCGGGGCCGCCATAATGAGATGCAAGCGACGGAGGAACTTTGCTCCCCTGCTTTAGGGACGAACGTTTCTCCTTTTCTAAAGGAACATAGGTTGCAAGACCGTTCCTCACCTAAGGGAGGACTATCCATACCCTTTTTCTAAGGGTTTAGAGGCAGCGTTCGCTCTTATCACGGACGAAATGAGAGCTGCTACATTCGGAGACTACGTAACCAGGCTCGACCACTGCACTTGGCACCTAGAAGGCCACGTCGAAGCCCTTGTTTCAACCGAATTAGAGCCGTAGTGCCCTGCCTAGAGTAGACCTGACAACAGTCTACAGAACTAACTCACGCCTTCCCGTTTAGTGTGCGGTTTACTTATTTTAAAACTATGACGCAGGCCCTTTTTAGGGCTTCCAAATGCTGTCGTCAGGAAGCCTGGCTACTCTTGACGAGCCTGCTCTCCTTTGTCTCTGAATGCACATGCAAATTAGATTCTTAGTATGTGCCCTCTTCTCTCCTCAGATATCGCTCGCTTTATTACCTTCATCTTTTACAGTCCGGTGTCGCACACAATGTTACACTTTTTCATCAATAAAAGGCTCACGTCGCAGCAATGAAATGCAGAGCCACCTGGCGAAGCAACAAACCATATTAATGTACAATAAACGAGAGCATTATAAAAATAAACAACTTAGCGAGCCTTCTGAGTTAAAAAAAAAGTCCACTAACAACCCAGAAATGTACCCAAGGTATGCGGAGCACATGATAAACGGTGTGACGGTGCTGTGTCGCAAACCGCCAGACCAAAACTGACACTAACCAAAACTCTTTGGCCGATTGCGACGCCAAATGTGGGTTGCGGTCGCAAACAGAGGCATTTCGTCTGGTGCTTCTCACGGGCGACGTCTTCTTATAGGCGAAAACAGTTTTTTACCTCTGAGTTTTTATTTCGGCAATGGTAAGCGTTGACATTTTGGCATCTTTCTTGAAGCTCCCCGGAGTGTGTAGCTTATTTTTGCGGTAAGAAAATCCGGGTTTAGATTTCTTACAAAAACTCGGTATATGAAATTTATGTTAGGATTAGAACGATAACAGACATGGCTGCCGGCACTAGCGACGAGTGATTCATAACGTTACAGCGAGCGTTGATTTACTGTTTTGATATGAGGGCGCTGAAACCCCTGACCGATTATTGTAAACGAAATGTAAATTCATCCCAGTCTGAACAGGACGCTGTCGCCGAGAAATGGGGAAAGTGGGGTCAAGCTTGCGCTATAGGCGCCCAGTCAATGTTGCTACGCGTTCATGCGATGCAGCTTTTAACCCACAGCGCTAAAGTATTTTGTAGCGCATTGGAGTTATTTTTTTGGGGTATTCCAGTTACCGCTAGGCACAGATATGTTTCTGCAGCCGCTGTTTAGACGGCGCATATGGTAATACAACAAGCACGGCTTTGAGGACGCCGTTCGCGTGGATTTGTTAGGGAAGCTGCACCAGACAATTGGGTGAAAAAACAAATTGTATTACGCATGCAAATAAAAATTATACTATCATACATTAAGCGGAAATTCCGCCATAGAAATCGCCATCGGCCCAATACTCCTAGCGGCAACAGTTTCAGCGGCTAAATGCATGCTTCATTGACCCTCCTCTTCGACACCTACACGACAAAATAAAGGCGTATTTACGTGATTGATTTACCGCCTTTAATCGATATTCAATTTTGAAAAGTATTCAATATGAGAAAATGTGAACACAAGCATTTTAGAACACTAAAAAAGATATCTGAATAACCAACGTAGCCCAAACGGAAGGGCGGAGGGCAGAAGTGGCACCGAGCACATAAATGGTCGTCATAAAGAAACATCTTGACCGACTTTATCGCTGCGAGCAGTGACAAGACACCACGGCAGTTATACCGTGTGTTCATGTGAATGCCCTTACGTATATAAAAACAAAGCAAACCACACGGACATTAACAAAACAACCAGGAGACTTGGGGTACACAGGCGCAGCACAATCACTCTTACGACTTCACAGCACAGGTGCGTCTCACAAAAAACAGGCACTCACTCGACTACAGGCACAAAATATACACACAACGCTGAAATCACAACTATTTGTAATTTTTCTTCGTTTTCGTCTACATTGTTAAAACAAAATCTGTAAATTGTTTTGTCCTCAATTTTTTTCGTCTTTTAAAGCGCACTCGCAAAATAGTCCGCGATTATTCTCTTAAAGAGACACTGACGGAGTATTTCTGCTCGCCAAAGCTTCCATTTCTACATGGCACATGAGAGCGCCACTACCCAAAACGCAATTTGCGGCTCGAAATTTGTTTTTTTTTCCACCGGAAAACCACCGCTCGACAATTGACCAGTTTGAGACGCGCTCACTTCCTTCCCCGCGGTCACGTGCCATTTTCTATGGTTCAGACACAACTACCAACAATAATCAAAGCCGAGTGTAATCGAAGGAACGCACCCAATATTAAATATATAGAAATAAATATGATACCAAAGTTTGTGCCTTCTAAACGCTGCTAATATGTTGGATGAAAATGACAATATTGCACAGTTAAGTCACCTGACAAAAACTAATATTGGTGAGCTGTAATGCCGGTGTCCCACTAGAGCGACAGACAGAGACAAAAGACAGCTACAAGCATCAAACCCATGCAGCATGATCCCGATGGTACCTTTGGCGGGCGTTTAGTCGTTCGGTGCTCGTGAAGTAAGCACGAGCGATTGCAAGCCTGCCAAAGCCACCCTCGCGTGCATGACGCTCGTGTTTGAGCATAGCCTCCTTTATTCTACAAATCCTCTCAAATCACGAAAGACTCTAGTTTGAGGCTTGTCGTTGTCTTTTGTTTCTGTCTGTCGATCTAGTGGCACACGGGCATTAGTGTTCCTTTATTGTGATATAAGATAATTCTTTCGCAAATAAAGTGACGTGGGTTGCTCACACATTTATCGTGAAGCCTGGCCATATGCTTAGCTTCAATTCTTTCCCTAGTTGGTTGCTGTTTCGGTGCAGCACGGCGCAACTACGTAGTTGTGCCGCACACCAACAATCCCAGCAGTGCTGACCTAGATGTCTTCGCTCTAGTAGTGTTATTGTGGTGTTCGTGAAGTCGATCGTTGAGGCACCGTCCCCTTTTTTTTATTAGTGGTGCGAGGGAAGCAAGAAGTCCAGGTACATGTTGACCGCACCTTCTGTTAGGGGCAAGTCAGTTCCGTGGTAAGAACGGGTTAGGGATATGGGACCAAAAGAAGGAAGTAGAAAATAGAAAGGAGAGGAAGGAGAGTTGGGGGGGGGGGTGGAGGTAGTTTGGGCTACGTGTGAGAATTGACACTTTGCCGACTCGAGCGCGTGGAAGCATGCCTTAGTAGCGGTTTATTAGGTAAGCTTCTTTTAAGAATGTTAGGACTAAGGCGAATATTCTAGTGGCATCTCTTATTGAGCCTGGGTGGAAAAAAATGTCTTCGATTGTCGCCTGGGCAACCCCTGCGAGTCCATCGAGGAGTGATATCCTCGCGTCCGCTAGATTTGGACAGTGGACAGTGTGGGATAGTGTGGGGCAGCCATTGAAATGCTAATTGGCAGCCTTTCGCTTCCAAGTTTCTTGCTGTTAGGGCAAAGTTAGGGTGTCGCCTAGATTGCTGAGTAAACCCAGAGCTGCTCTGGAGTCCGTTAGAAGGACTGCCTTTTCGCAGTTGGAGATGTCGTGAAGTGCTTCAAGGCCAAGCCAAAGAGCGGCTAGTACAGTGGTTGTGGAGGAGATATGAAAACTGAGTTTTCTCTATCTGGTCACATGGGATCAGTTGATGATTCACAGCTGTGGAGCACCGAGCCGCCGATGCAGGGATACACCCATCCTAGATAGATTCCTCTATTAGCTCTTGAGCGAAGCTTCGGGCGACAACTTGTGCCGTGAGTTGTTTGTTTCTGAGCATGACAATGAACTCATTGATATTCAGCGCTCAGGCGTGTGGTGGTGGAGCGGGGTAGATCATATCAGGGGCTTCTATAAGCCTTTCGAACTCTGTTGCGAGATATCCTAGACGAGAGAACGAGGATCGGGAGACTACTCGTTGACTTGCGAGATATCCTAGACGAGAGAACGAGGATCGGGAGACTACTCGTTGACTTGCAGGTCGTTTGCCGTTCGACGTGGCAATGCGGCATTTGTTTTTTGCCGTGCTTTTCAACAACGTTCATCCTTCCTTCTTCTAGCGTCGGAATGTTACGCGAGTACCTGGGTTGTCCTAGACATAAATGAAAAGCAATTCGTTGGAGTGTTTCAAATGCTAATGACTGCTCGTTGCTGTTGTGGACCATTGGCAATGCAAACATCCTTCTGGAGAGAATCAGGCCCGTATTCAGTTTCATGATCATTGCCTGAGGTGTTCCCCATCTGCTGCCCATGATCGTATGGATGGCACTGAGGTATCGGCGACATTTTATGAATGTTCGCTTGACTGCAGGGCGCCAGGGAATGCGGTCGTCTAGTAGAAGTTGGTTTTGTAGATTCTGTTAATAGAAGCTCTGGCCGCTGAATAGTACTGAAGGACAGCTGTTTTGCATGTGGAGAGTAAGTACCAGCTTTCATATTTCGTCTACAAAAATGGTTAGAGCTTCCTGTAGCACTTGCTGCATCTTGCTGTACACCTTTGTTGGGGCAGAAGCCCAGAGGGCCACGTCATCAGCGTAAATTGCAATGTTTATTACTGGTGTATCGATGGTCATCAGCTGTATTGCCTCTGACGAAGCGGCTATGGCGACGTTAAACAGAACGGGCTTATTACGCTAGCCTGGGGAACGCCTCGGACTACTGCACAGTTCGAACAGTGGGCCCCTTCTAGGCGTACGCCCATTGCGCGACCAGACAGGAAAGCACGTATACATGCAAGTGATCGACCTTGCACACTAAGTATGATAAGCTGGGTAATTATGGTACTGTGGAGAACTGAACCAAAGGCCTTTTTGATGTCAAGGAATATGGCTGTAAAAGCTTGCATTGTGGCCTTCAATTCTTCCATGTTTGATAAAAGGTCGCTGATTTGCGCCCATCGTGCACCGTAGTTGGAAAAAGCCAGGCAGTTGATTAGGAAAGGCACCAGATGCCTCAAGCTGCCTGTCGAGATGCCGCAAGACCGTTCTTTCCATAATCTTCCCTAGACAGATAGTGAGGAAGATAGGTCTGTAGGAAGAAGTGGCACCGATCGGTTCTCCTGGCTTATGAATTGAAACTAGCACGGACTGTTGCCAGGCACGAGGAAGGACTGACGAGCGCCATATTTCATTAATGTTATCTAGGAAGCCAGGAAGGGTTGCGGCAGAGAGGTTTCGATGAGCTTGAAACATGATACCGTCCAGACCTGGTGCTCTGCGCTTACCAGAAGAACGTCAAAGAGCATGGCGTAGTTCGCCCATTGTTAAGTTCGAGTCCGCGATAGTTACCGTTGTTGGTACAGTGCCGGTGGTACTAATTACGGCAAAGCCTGATGATGGAGCAGGGATGGAGGTAAATTCATCTGCTAGATGTTCCGCAGCTTGTGCTGTGGTTGGGTTGTGGATTACTGCTCGTCCAAGAGCAGTTGAGCAGGGAACGGCAAATCCGGCGACAACACAAGCCATATGCCAAGCTCGTCTTGTACCTCCGGGGAGTGAAGAGGCTCACATCGCTGTCACCACAGTCTACGTTGTAAGCGGGGGGTGTGTTTGCGAATGCTGCGTTTAGTTTACGGTAATCTTGGATGCCTTCTTGCGTTGATGTTTTGAGAGAGCACCGCTGCGCCTTGTGGCTCATTGCTCGCAATTTGAGTTAGATAGATCAGGGTTAGGCCGATAGATTGGGATTGTTACACCGCGGGTAGCTCTGGAGAGTCCTGAGAGATGAAAGTCGCTTGGCGTAAGTTGCCTTGAGATATAATCTCCTCAAAGTATATCCGGCATGCATTTCAGTTAGACACTGAGCATTTTTTTTAATTGATCGGACCATGTGCGGGGGAGTAATAATAACGGGGAGGTGATCGCTACCCCTGGCGTCTGGTTGGGGCGACCACACTGATCACATAGAAATGGTTGCGAAACTCAGATCTTGAACACTCCGTTCAACGCCGGGCCTCACAGTCACTGTGCTTGTTCAGACATTTGAGCCGAATGGTTGTGGCCAAATCCTCGAGCAACCTACCTCGACAAGAAAATTGCTTACCTCCCCATGTCTCGTTGTTCAAGTTGTACTCTCGGAGGAGCAACGGAGCTGATGAGCATTGCGAGAGTATTGTGCGTAAGACAAATGGGTTCCAGTGAGAATTAGGTCGAACGTAAATGAACACAATGTTAACGTCTGAGTTGCCTTTTCTATTTTTCACAGCCACGTATTCAACAGTGTTGTCACAAAGATCTGAGAGATCCACTTGTACCTGAGTCAATTTTCTATGTACAAACAGGGACGCCTTCGGAGCGTCCGTTAAGGACTGAGTTACCCGAGGGGTGCTATTAAATATGGCATAGGGACCTAGTCGAATCGCTCCTTGTTTTAAGTTAGTTTCTTGTTCAGCTGATATTCCAACAGTGTGTAATTTTAAAAAATGTCTTACGTCTTATATTTTTTTAGTTTCTCGAAGCCCATTCACTTTCCACTGAATAACTGAGGGAATTAGACTTTTTTACGATAGGAATACGTATTCTTGTTTGTTGTTGGCATACCTCAGCTGTCTGGATGGCTTGCAAGTAGGTTGCTTGGCTAGTTGTCCCAGTACGCGACTAGCGGGGTGATAATGTTAATGATTGTAATCATAGCCTGTGCTCCAGGGGACTTGACCAAAGTCAGAAAGGGCGTAGCAACGTGGAAATTGTACAAAATGCGTTGCCTAGCCTTTGAGGCTGTGGAAGACGAGGGTGAAAGACGACGGGGCTGAGGGCATGTGACAGGCGGTCGGCCGAAGAGACATGAGCTGGCGCAAGACAGTGCGTGCTGCTCGAAGCTGGGGGACGGGCAGGAACGATAAAGCCGTTCTGGTTGGTCTGGCCCATGGCGATCCCCGGAGTGTTCCACCAGCAAGGTTCTGACCAGGACCGGAGGGAACGGTTAATCCTGGCCATACCGGCCTGGCCCATGACGATCCCGGGGTGGTTCCGCAGCGCGACTCGGGCTACGACAGCCAGGGACAGCTAGCCTACGCAGCGATGGCGTGGAAAGGACGACCCACAGGCCTGGACACGGACTCCGACTGCGAGCTGTGAACGACGGGCGACAACCAGGGTCGGCGGGCCCGGACTGTTGGCTTTCGAGGACGGGCAACCGGTAAGTATAGTCAGCCCATTTGCTGTCTTCTCGTTGCAGTGTGTCTCTCCTTGGGGGACGAGCGGAGCACAGGCCGATTGAACGGCGGTTATTAATAGAGCAATACCCCAGAGAATTTCACATTCTTTTTTACGGTAGGAGTATGTATTCTTGTTTAGTGTTGGCATACCTCAGCTGTCTGGACGTCTTGCAAGAAGGTTGCTGGCTGGCTGTCCCAGGAGGTGACTAACGGGGTAATAGTGTCAGAAATCGTAATCACATTGTATGAAAATACACGTTCTTCCTGTCTACAGCCAGCCAGAAGACTGAATTTCTTTGGGGCTCTTACATCCCTCATCTAAAATACCTACGTTCATCTAGGACGCAGCGGAAAGGCGAGTCTGTTACGCTCTTAGGCTGCGAGCCCCTTCTGGATGATATGCTCGGTATTCTTGAAAAAGAACCGAAATTTTGTAGTGAGCCCCAACAGCAAGGAATACCTATGGTGTCAAACGTCCATGACATCGCTACTAAAGCTCCGGAAGCAGACCGACAGAGTTGCGTTTCTGACTGTATGGATATACTACTGAAAGCTGGCCCTCAAAGCGACTGGAAGATACATTTCACTGGTATAGTCAATCACTTTCGAGAAAGCAATTTAAATCTTCTAATATCGGACAAGGAAGGAGGTTTTGTTGTGACGACCAGAGAGATTTACCTTGATAAAGCCCAGTTCTCCATAGACAAGAATTTTAATTGCTTGGAGAGGTTTAATCCAAAAAAATGTGAAGGCAAAAGTACTCCTGATGTGCACCAGGCTAGATCTAAGCCAATTGAGGAAACAAATAAATACTGCCAAAAGTGATCAATTGGAAATGTTTTTCACCGCCAAAACTCACAAACAGGGTTGCCGTTTTCGTGTGATAGCAACTGAACGAGAATCTTATCAGGGAGCTATGTCCAAATTTCTTTTACGCCACCTGAAGAACCTCAATTTGTATGAACCTTTCCTAACTCCAAACTCAGAATCTCTGATAGACTACCTTAAATCAAGTGCTTCGACAGTAAAGTTTAGACTCTCCCTTGATGTGGAGGACTTGCTCTACTCGGTCCCTCATGCAAGAATGTTTGAAGCAGTCAGCGATGGCATAGAGGCTAATGCAACTGTGTCATTTCAAAATCAATGTCCTTATTAAAATTCCATCAAGATACGTAATTTGGGACACTGACTGCCAGTCAGCAGCCTTAATGGAACGTGATGGACCATAAGACGTCATCTGATGGTCCATCAGATACGTCTGATTGCCATTGCCAAGGGAATTTTATCAACAAGGGCAGCATTTATATAAGAGTAAAGCTATACGCACTCATAAATATCGCCGAATGCCTCGATAAAACAAAATGTTCGCGAAAAGAGAAAAGCAAAAAAAAAGCAGGACCACCGCGGATCGAACCCGCGACCACTTGCGTACTAATCGGACACATTAACACCTATGCTATGCCATCGCTTTAGAAACTCGATTTGACCATTCGTTTTATACGAGATGCTTCGGCTGCAAATGCAGTTAAGCCTTCAGCATGTTATGCAAAGCACTCGTACATCACTCGCCGTACTTCAGTTCTAGTCACCTGCCATGTAGAGTACTTTCGCGTCGTAGAACGATCCTTCAACTACACCGCTAAAGTCCCTTACATCGTTGGAACTCACAACAGGCTGGGTCTTGTCGAGTAGAAATTCTACTAAAACATAAGACACTGTAGAGCCCGGGCAGGATCGACAGGTTGGAGCAAGCGGGCAAACAAAACGAGTCGAGAGCGATCGTTCATGAAAGCTCCGCGAAGCCTCTATGGGCGAAGCGAAGTGGCGTGTTCGGCGTTTGTTTCGGCGGGCTTCTGATCAAGGTTGTCGTTCCGCTGCGTGTCATATCTCTAACATCAGCGGTTTTATGGGCTCACGTCCCGAAATCGTTTTCTTGTGCATAGATTATTTTTTGTATTCATGGATTTGACGAAATAGTGGTATCCGAACGAACTTTACGTAGTTTGACCGTACGTTTGTCTGCACGTCAAAGCTTTTTGACATACAGTCAGAGACAATCGATGTACACTCAGAATCGCCACCAAGACATCTTGATGGCATTTCGCGGCGGCCGACTGCCACCAGGAAACCATCAGAAAGCCGACAAGTGGAGTCTGACTGGAGTTTGACTGTCGGTCAGAGTAACTTGTTGGCCAATCAGACATGCTTGACGTACGGTCAGGCAGAGTCAGCGGTCCACTAGAAAACATTGACTGCCAAACAAGGTGACATTGATGGATTTTTCCTTCGGGGTGGTATACCATCAGAATCTTTCATGGAACTCCTTAGGTTCTACCTCACATGTACCTTTGTGACTTTTAGCGGCAATACTTACATCCAAAAGAAAGGGATTTGCGTTGGCTCCTGTGTAGCACCTGTCTTATGTGACATTTTTCTTTCCACATGTGACAGGGGAATAGCCCAGAGCTTTCCCACAAACCTTGTAACACGTATCTTTAGATACGTCGATGACAATTTCGTTGTACTTTCCATCGGACCTGGCCAATATGATTGTGCTACATTTAAGATCATAAGCTACACTTTCACGACACAAACACAAGGACTCAAATTCGCACATGAGTTACCTACTAATTGCAAGCTTCAATGTTTAGATCTACAATTGTCCTTTGAAGAATCACACACATTTTGGACGTATGCACAACGGTCTAAAAAAAGACTCCTACCTTTTGATTCTGCCCACTCGAAGATCACCAAAAGAGGAATAGTGCAGAGTTACTTCAAAGCGGCCCTGCACAAGTCCTCTTAGACAACACTTGGACATCCCCAGGATGTCCTCAGGACAACCTTTTGAGGACATTACGATGTCCTGGGGATGTCCTGAAATGATCCTGCAAACATCCTACAAACGTCCTATTGTCCGGCCTCAGGATATCCTCAGAACGTCCTCAGGAGGGCAGCCAAGGATTTTTCTAGTACATTTTTAGGACAATGCACTGCAGGTGCAGCTGTTCACTGAGCTGTTAGGATGCTTTCATTTTTATTGTTTCTAGGTTGTCTCCAACTGGATTTTGAACCTGAAGATGCCTGCAAGAGCTGCGTGTAGAAAAAAAATACATTGTTGTGCACTATTTTAAAGGGAAATTCACAAACTAATTCTAGATTACTAGTCAGTGAGAGGCTAAGAGCATAGGGCAAGGGAAAGGAGGAAGGAAGCCGGCGGAATGCTGAAGAGGAGAGAAGAAAACCTCTCCCCTCCAGCATCCTGTGGGCTTTCTCCTCTGCGTATTTCCTTGCGCTATGTTCTTAGCCTGTAACTATGAGCATGATTATGCCATTCATTATTGCAAACAAAGGTAACTGTTCAAGAAATACTTTATTGGAGAGCAAATGTTATACACGACTTTTTTCAATGTCTGCACCTGACGTGCGGTCTGTCTTCGCATCTTGGCCGGCACTAGTCCGAATAGTCCAAAAAGAAAATCAATTCCATAAGCAATTATAATAAAACAGGTAATGTGAGAAACTTACCATCATGTCGAACACGCCCGACCTTTGACTGTAGCTTTTTCAGTTTCTCTCCAGCGAGGCGCAGCCATACTTTGACGATGGACTCCACGTTAGCTTTGTTTGCGCACTCAACATTTGATTTCACTGGTCCTCAAACATTGATTTGTGATGACAGTCACAGCAGAAAGCTAAGATGGTCTAGAAAAACATCACAATTAATGTTCGTGCGAGGAAGATACCCTTCCTACCGAGTCTACTTTCGCACAGTTGGAAAGCTCGAAGCATTCGTTTACCGCCGAAATTGCCACTTTCCCGCCGAAATTGCCGCTCATTGAATTCCGCCATTTAAAAGAAGGACTACATTCAAAAATACACTAACCTTTGCGCTGCCTTGCATTGCTGGCATCATCAACTTGGATAGAACAGCGTGGATATACAGACTCGCAGCGCTGACTAACAACTCAGTGATATATTTCTTCTTCCTGAAATCGTTATCATCTTCTCTTTCGCCGTTAATGAGAACATTTTAAATTTTTCAACACAAGAAACCAAATAGCCAATAAACATTAATAAATAAATCATAAATAAATAAATAACAACTAAAGAAATAAAAAAATTAAGTTAACAAATATATTTTTAGAAAATAAATTATAATTAAAAAATTAAACTAAACAAAGTTATTTCTTTTAATTTCCTAAGTTTTATTTCGTTCTAGTTGTCATTAATTAATTTATTTATTTATGTTTATTGGCTATTTGGTTTCTGGTGTTTAAAAATTTAAAATGTTCTCATTGACGGCGAAGGAGGAGAAGATGACTATTTGAGGAAGAAGATATATATCACTGAGTTGTTAATCAGCTGTGCGAGTCTGTTTCCTTCTTCTGTGCCTGTGAGTGTCACCGTATCCGCGCTGTTGCATCCAAGCATGAATTACCAACTAGCCCAGACATCCACATTATCAAGCCATCATCAACCTCGACGCTATTTCTGTTTCTGTCCTGGCTTGGCTTAGCTTGCTTGAGTCTCTTGGACGGGTGGATAATTGCCATAACGGTACACCTTGTAGTGGGCGGTAGCTTGCGCCACCTAGACTAAATGTTGCCAATGGAACTGAATTCCGAAATGCTGCGCAAATACAAAACTAATAATAATTCTAGTGCGTCCTGGTTTCATTAAAGAATTGTTTTATCAAAACTATAGTTAAAACATGTTCTAAACACACACAGCTACATGTAATAATTTGTATGTGAACTTTAATTGAGGAGTGAACGTGAACTGTGTATACTACCGCCATTTCATTCATTTATTTTTTTAAAAACGCAATCAAATTGAGGACTTATATATTACCTCTAACTCTGTATCCTTTGTCCTCAATAAGTCCTCGGAAGGACGTTTCTAGGATGATCCAGCGACTGACGTTCTCAGGATGTCCTGAGGACGTCTTGAAAACCGTAAGGACGTTTGTACCTTTCGAGGACGTCCTGAGGATGTCGGGTGTTGTCTGGGCTGTGTGCACACGGCTAAGTGTAGTTTCGAAGCACAAGTGCGAAGGCCGCACGATTTTGGATACACCAATTCATTATTGTTTGATGTAGCAGACTGTCTGACAACTCCCAAGGGAAGAGGAAAACGAAATCACGAGAAGAAAACGCGGCCGGCAGTGATACCTTACTTCCACAACATATCCCAAACTTCAAACGGATAGCCTCAAAGTATGAAGTACCAGTATCAGCTCCAAACAAACTAAAAAAATTGTTTCCTAAGATTAATTCGCAAAACGAAAATAAGAACAAATGCACCGTCAAGCATACGTAAAAGTACATCATCTGCAACATAAACGTAGTGTACGAAATTCCATTGACATGTGGGAAAGTCTACGTCGGACAATCTGGACGCTGTGTGAACGTGAGACTTCGAGAGCGTCACCTTTCTTTGAAATCATCACCATCGGGACATCTCGCCATACATGTCCGGGAGTGCCACTGCACACCCATATTCCAACAGACTAAGATCCTCAAGCATTACCATCAAAAAAATGTTCCAGAGAACTCTATAAAGCGAAAACCATATTGTCTCTCGGGGGAGCTTGCAAAAGCACGCCATCAATGGCGCTGTCTGAGAAAGAGATGAGATACCTCAACCTTTTTTCTTAAAGCGGGTCGCTGTAATGTTTTCTTACTTTATCTTGGCCCTGCTGATTTTGTTTATACTTCTGTTTTTTTGTTACATTCTTTTTTTCGCTAGCGTAAAGGGGTGAAGTCACATTTAGTTTAAATCTTTTAATGCATCTATAAACTATAACAATAAGTTTTCTTCTTCTTTTTACCTTCACATGCCTAATTATTCTTTTATGTCTTTCTCGGGGAATGCATTAAACTTCCAGTTGGAGTAAGCGCTCTGCCCTGTCCCCTCTTCTTTTCCTTGGTGTTTGCGCTTTTGAATTTTTATACAATATGTAGGCACTAGCTCCACAGTTAATTTTGATTGTAATCACAGCCTGTGCTATAGGGAACTTGTCCGAAGTGAGGAAAGAGAAAGAGACAGAGAAAACTTTTATTTTCGCTCCGAGTCCGAAGCTCCCGTTTTTCACCATTCATCAATAAGCATGGTTCTGACATGTCGGACGAGGAGGAGCCATATTGTAGCCTCGAGTGTCTTGGGCGGGTTGGCCCACTCTGTCCAGCTCTGAGGGAGGTGGTGGGAAGGGAGGGGTGAAAGAAGTAGATTACGCGATGTGTGGGCGTTTGGGCAGTCCCAGAAGTAGTGTATGATGGATGGATAACCGGTACAATCAGGTCAGACTGGTCGGCCAGGACATCATTGGATGAAGTGAGTGTAGTGTGGTGTCATGAGGGTCTTTGTGCACGTCTAATAAGGGTAGAGTAAGACCGGCTAAATAGGAATGAGGGAGTGCGTAAAGTGGTGGTGTGTTGTCTGTGTTCAAGCAGCAAAGTTGTACGTTCCTTGTGCATTTGTTTCCGGTGTTTTTTGGGGTCATAGGTTTCGGGATAGAGGGTGGGAGGTCCCGGATTAGAATTCGCTCGGGAGAGCGTGTGCGCTCGTAGATTTTCTCCCAGGCCCTGATGACCCGGTACTCATTCTATATTGATATGTAGGTACGGGTGTGCGTGAAGGTGTCGTTGTAGTATGGAGTGTATGTGGGAAGGTAAGTCATTGTCTCGAAAGCAGCGACACGCTCCCTGGTTGTTTGTGCGGATAAGAATTGTATCGGTTGAGTGGGTATGTTCTGTGATGGCTTCGGCGATGGCGAGTATTTCTGCTGCCGTCGAGGAGGGGACTGCTTCGTGTTTACGGGATGAAGATGATCGGGGTCTGAGCACTGCCGTTCAGCTCCTAGTAGGTGTATGGCTCGCGTCAGTGTAGTACACGTCTGTGTCTGAAGGGGTGCGTGAGAGTACCCGGCGGACATGAGCTTCGCGGCGGAATTGGTGGTTGCCAGGAGACATGTTCTATGGAATGGGAAGAACAATTATGCGTGGTAGCGAGTCCCAGGGTGAGGTAGGAAGTGGGAGGGGCGGAAGTTTGGATGTGTCGTATTGTTGATGGGCGCAGATCTGGCGCCCCTGTTGTGATGTTATTAATCGCTGGTGCTGTGCATGTTCGTGTATAGTGATGCGACCATCTAGTGAGTTAAAAAGGCCAGTGTCTGTGATTAGATGTGCAGGCGCAAATCGAGGGACTCCTAGAGCCAGTCGCGTGCATTTCCAGAGTGCGATTTCTAGCTTCTTTGTTTGGGTCTGAGTTAGTGTAACTTATGTGAGGTGATACATGACTCGTGTGTAGACGAGCGCCTCGATGGTCTTGCGGAGCTCATGCTCCTTGAGGCCTCGACTGCGTCTCGTAACGCGCCTAAGCATGTT
This sequence comes from Ixodes scapularis, assembly GCF_016920785.2. Classification (NCBI taxonomy): domain Eukaryota; kingdom Metazoa; phylum Arthropoda; class Arachnida; order Ixodida; family Ixodidae; genus Ixodes; species Ixodes scapularis. The sequence goes on along the minus strand of NW_024609868.1, from coordinate 160,313,944 downwards.
ATTTATCTGGTTAATTTGGCGTATGATGTGCCCGATACACGCATCAGATTTCCCATGGGTATTGTAGTTTCATATCTTTATAAAAAGGTGTAGTGCATTATCACACGTTTTAAGAAACGTGTTAAAAAAATCACACATTTTTAAAGGTGCGAGGATTACATTTCTTTTATAAGGTCCATCGCTACACTTATTAGGGTGTTAGTTATGGGACACCCCACTTACATGTATAAAGGTGTGAAAATGTTTAATGTGTATATACCACTAACGGAAGAAAATCGCTTTCATGTGATTAAATCGCGTGCCGATGAAACGATCTGTCGATGACACGTCGTTCGATGAAATGATTTGGCCGCCAATGAGTGACGACTGCCAGTAGAATTTCGGGGAAATAATTCTGCCGGCTGCCGGGAGACTCGACCTTACCCGAGAATTACCCCGGTTCTTGTTTGGTTCCCAACATTCTGAATTGTATACCAGCTTATTCGTACCTTTTCGGATATTACAGAAAAAAATAAATAAAACGATGGCAGCCGCAAAACCTTTGACAGCCCGGCTCACAGTCATCTGGGAGACTGGCAGGTGCTCGTCAGTCGCCACCATGCCTTGAATGCTACCGGTTCCGAAGAACCGGAGCGCGCAGAGAACTTGCTGTTCCACGGTCATGGTAGACGCGATTGTCCGCCGCCTCGAAGTCCGGGCGCCGAACGAAGCTCCTCGCAGGGTCAACGCACAACGGCTTTCGATAGCCGGTACTGTCGCCGAAAGTCGTCATCGGGGAGTTGAAAGGCGTCCCCGGTGGTCTCAGTAGCGACGCCGACGGTGGCGTAATATAAGCTCGGCCGCAGCGTACGGCACCGCCATGTTGACAAAATTTAACTTCGCCTCGATCCGAAGCGAAGATCTCGAGCTCAAATCATGGCGCTCGCAAAGTTCGGAAACGTCACTTTGACGTCAGCGACAACTTCAACAAACGAGGTCTCTTTTTTACACAAACTTCGGAGGGATTTTGAGCGTCAGCAGTTCGCCTAGGGACAAACTGCAAAGCATTAATTTTAGCTTGGCGTAGGGATGTAGGGACAAAGGGGCGCTGCGTCATCGGCGAAGCCGTTGAATCAGCGGGCTCCTCGCGCCCCTCACGCGCCGCACGCGCGCCTCGATGAACTTTGCTACATTCTGCCTCTCTCAAGGAAATGAGCGTTTGAATGATTGACACCTCGCTCGGCGCGAAGTCAGCGTCACGAGAGTCCAATTAGCGCGTTCCGCAACATTCGGGCACAAAGTTGTGCTTGACGAGTTTAGCGACCCTGATATCCGGCAGGTATTGGCGAACCGTCGCTTCGGCACCGGCCTACACTCTAAGAAAAAAAGTTGGCCTCAAGGGAATAACGGCAGCGTTTGGTCCTCTGAACTTCCAGTTGCTCCCCGTATGGACCATCTGGTTCAAGCTATAAACCGTGCGCAAACGCTGGGGACTAACTGCGCTCGACTGGGACTAACCGATAGGCGTGCGCGAGCAAAAGCAGCGATTAGTACCCCTCAGACAGGGTGCATCTGCGTGATTTAGTCTCCAAAGGCAAACGGAATGTTCGCAAGGAGGACGGATTATATTTCGCTTGTCTTTGGGATCGGCGAGACTCTGCCCAGCACGGCTGAAAGTGTTGACAAAACTCGGACGAAACTGGCGAATTTGTTAAAATGTGCCACGAACGTGCAGTCATTACATGGTAGAGCTTCGCACGTTGTGCAAATGCGAGTTAACGAATGTGTTGACTCTACTTCACCCAACTATCTCGTCAAGAATGATCTGCTGACATTTCACAAGTTCCATTCACGTAATTTGCCTTCGCGCAAAAAAGAGCATTAATCCAAACCCAACACCTTTTTTTTTGCATTAATACAAATACTAACACTTTTTTTTCTTAAATGAAACTTAAGAGTTTGTAGAATATGCGCTTTCAACACCAGAGTCTCGCAGTCAGAATAAATGGTCACTTCAATTGCTAAAACTGAGTTACTGAGAACAGGTCGAGCCTCGTCTCGGCGTCTCCCGTAACCAACCTTTCTTGGTAGTCCAATGTCGAACTCAAAATCCCCAACGACACACTTGATGCACAGCACGTTCCAGTCAAAAAGCACATTCAGGGCAGTATCCAGACGCCTTCATGCCATCGTCGTCGATGTTTCAGATAACATTCCAGATGAACAACGAAGAACGAACTGCGCCCGGACTAGGGAGCCTTCATGTGTGCTTTGCGAAGCGCACATGAAGGCACCTTAGCCCGAACGTCATCCATGGCAAGAACCTGCTATTACAAAACAAATGCGAACTAAAAAAAAAGGCCCCCGATAAATCTGAAAAGAAAAAAAGAGAGAGAGAGAAAAAAAAAAAGAAAACGTGTTTGCTTGTACGTCACTTGACCGGCGTGTTGAAAATGGCGACCTTCGACCTTCTTCTGTCCTTCGGGCATTGGTGTGTCCGTGTGTCGTGTGTAGTGAAAGGGGGAAAAGAGATTTTCGGAGAAAAGAGATTTCCCTTTCCCTTTCCCCTCCCACCAACCCCCTACCCCGCATTCCTCGCTCATGCGGGGGGTACGGCAGATGGGGCAGAGAGGGTCCGTCGGGAAAATGGGAAGGGGTCTTTGAAAAGAACCTGTTTTTAGTATATCCTTCGTCAAGACTTAGAAGCTGGTCGTCTCCGATCATTGCGGGATCCGGTTTGGATTCGCGGTGCTGCAACACTGCAGTTGATCTGTTCTGAAGTCACAAGACAAGGGGACTCGATTAAGGTATGTCAAAGTACTTATGTTTATGGTATATTCATTAACTGCGGCTTCAGAAAGTGTTTTATTTTGAGCGCGTTCTCTAGCTTCCAAAGCACGCGCCATGCTCTATTCTTTTTGGCACCATGGTTGCTTATATTGTTACGCAGCACAGAGACCTGATATTCAATCGTATCGAGCAAAACGCCAGTTCTACCGATGGCGTATTTTTTTGTGTTTTGCTGACTCTGGCAGGATCGCTTTACCATAAAGGCCAGTTCACACATGCAGCAGAGAGCTACAACCATAGCGCTGACCTAGCGCTAAGCGCGTGCTGACGGGAGCTTTCACCAGCTTTGTATCGCACCGTTAAAAACTGTTTCTCATGGCAGACGAAAAGCAGCTCACGACACGCGAGCAGCGCTACTTCAGCGCTTCGCTGCGTGTGAGAACCGGCCTTAATGTAGACATTTATTCGATTGTACAGTCGTTCGCGTTGATGGTGGGAGCTCGTTCCATCACTTTGAAGCATAATTTGAGCACGCACACGCTGGGTCTGTAATTCGCAGCGAGCGGTCTACTAAAAATATAATATCGCGCTGGTCTGCTGTCAGCAGATCGCATGTTAGATGTGAAACATTGTAGCACTTTTGTAGCCTGTTTGTTATTTTAATATGTGTGTGTTATATCTCATACTTTTGGAGAGCGATCGGGTATTTCACGCTGCCCCTGTTGCTAATAATCCAAATTCCTCGCAAACAGGCAAGAAGTTGCAGGTGCCCCAATAAACGGTGCTTGGACCACGACCGGTTTGGACAGCCGTCCCAGAGTTCAAGCCATCGTCGACGCAAGTGCACTCTTCGGAATTTGGCCTTATCGTGGAGTCTACCGCTCAGGAACTTCGACTTCAATCATCCTTGAATGCGATATGTATCTACGAGGCAATAAAGCTACATTTAACCTGAACTGCACAATTTCGTTTCGGAGATTTGTGGCTCGGGACGAAATGCAAAGGATAAACCTTTAGTCCCATGGGTCTAAATCCAAGGGCGCAACGTTTAAATCCAGGGGTCCAAGTGCAAGGGCATAACAGTTGGTCCTCGGGGTTTATTTGAAACGGTGTAACAGTTAGTCCCTGGGGTCCAAGTGCAAGGGCCTAACAGTTCGTCCTCGGGGTTCAATTGAAACGGTGTAACAGTTGGTCCCAGGAGTCCAAGTGCAAGGGATTAACAGTTGGTCCTCGAGGTGCAATTGACACGGTATAACAGTTAGTCCCAACGGTACTAGTGCGAGAGACTAATGGAGGGGCACAACTGCTACTCCCCTCCACCACGGAGAGATAGATAGATGGGTCGGCATGACAAGGGTGGGGCAGTTCTCTGCGTGTCTGGCCCCGAGTCTCAGCGAGGTCTATCTCTCCGTGGTGGGCCGAGGCATCCAGCGACCTCTGCAAACCAAATCCCTGGACTGCGAAGTGTTCAGGTATGTCGATGATTATCTAATCATTTACCATAACCACGCAAAGCCGGAAGCTATCGTCGAACCATTCAGCGCTTCGCCTGGAAACCTAACATTCAAGAGGGAAACCCTACGGAAGGAAAACTGCAATTCCTGGAGGTTCGCCTCCAACCTTCCGAAAAAGGAGTGTGCTGGCCTTTCCAACAACGTACAAGCAAACCGGTACTTCCATTCTCAAGCGCACACTCAAAAAACGTAAAATCCGGCATAGTCAGGTGTCTGCTTTCCGCGGCGTGCACAAAGTCCTGCGCACACCAACGGGAGGCCAGCCTAAGCCAACAGTGCGCTCGGCTTCGGAGGGCAGGCTACCCTGTAGATTTGATTTTGGCTACCTCCCAAAAATTGGCTACAAACCCCCGGACCAAGCCAACCGCCGAGACCACACCCGCCACCAGAAGACCAGCCTGCATTCCCAACATCCACACATCTCACCGCCTAAAAGCTATCGCCTCAAAATATGACACAAAAGTGCTCTTCACGTGCAAATCGAGACTCGGCGACATGTGTAGGGCCGTCAACAGAGAGGGACCCCTACAACTCAGCTGCACCAAAAAGCACGCAAGCAAGTTCACCGCCTGCATGACAGAGAAAGTGCACGCGATCCCCCTGTCCTGCGGGGCCAGGTACATCGGGCAAATGGGGCGATGCCTCAACGACCGACTTTGAGAACGTCAAATGGACGCCGAAAGAGCTGCCTCGGATTCTCAGCACCCGATAGTCATACACGGGAGAAAATGTCCCGGCTGCGCTCCTGATTTTGCCGGCACGACAGCCATGGGAGGCCACAGCGAGCGAGTCGGGAGAGAAATAATTGAGGCCTATCAGATGGCGACAAACCGGAATACCATAAGCAGCCCTTCCATTTCGCTCTCAAGAAAGGAGATTATTAGACATGAGGAAGATACATAGAAAGGGGGACTCGTTGTCCGTCCCCCTTTCTATGTATCTTCCTCATGTCTAATTACCGTTACCAACACGCTCGTTTTGTACTTAAAAGGAGATGATCTTTCTGAAGCCCACAATGCAAGCCGATCGCTGACAGACTAGACGAGGCGACAAGGTCACCGGCAAAAGCGGGCTTTCCTTTCATTCCGTTATCCCGCACATCCAGTCTTCGAGACCCCTTCCCTCCTCTCCCTTCCTCGTTTGGCAACTTCCTCACTTCCTCCACCTCCTCTCCTTCCCCCAAGATTTCCCTTTCCCGCACTCCCAAGGAGCGGGTGGGCTTTGGGCTTGAAGGCGAATATTAAATGTTGTTGAAGTTGAAAGAATGTCCTGTGTGTGTCGTCCGTTATGTGTCTCCACTTTCTAAATGTTTAAAAAGCACCAACACGCTCAAATTTCAAGTCGTAATTCTTGTCGCATTTCTGTACGTCTTTGATCATCACTGAAGAAGTCACAAACAGAAAAAACCTAGTGTCTTGCAATTTTGACGGTGCTTGATCAGACCTATTAACTCGTAGCGTCGGCTCCGACTTCACTTAAGGGGTTTTTCAACAGGTTTTTCGTTGTGTCCGACTTGCTTAAAAATTTTGCTAAACTCAACAACAAATATCGCTAAAATAGTATCCCTAATATCAGGTGAACATGTTTTTTTTTCGCGATGTTATTTAATTTACAGTTTTGGTCCTCACCATGTTTTTCAAATTGAAAGTCTCTACTTACAAAAACGAAAAAGTGACGTCATTGGAAGGCAGGCGTTCATTCTTTCGACGGTAGAATTTTTTCCCAAGTGATTCCAAGCAGCTTCATGGTGTCAGATGAAAGCTTTGGAAGCTCGCATTAGTACCCGCGCTCCAGCACGGAGCAAATGATTGGCATACTCTATTTTTTAGACTGGTTTCTCGACTGGCAGCCCTGCCTACCACTGACGTCACGGCACTGAAAAGTGCGGGTATATTTGAACGTTGTTTTTTTGTTTTATTTTCACTTGCCGATTTCACAATAACTATTTAGAATTTCGCGATACTGGATTCCATACCAGAAAGGGCAAAAGCCGGGGAGTCAGAAAATATAGTTAGTTGAGGTAGCTCAAAAAACCAGTGGAGTACACTTTAAAGTTAAGACGAAATATAGAAACTATCACTTTGCGGCATTTGCTTTACGTGCGAACGTACCACGAAATTAGATTTATTACATTTACGGTGCATAAACGATGAATAATGTAGGCTTCTGACATCATTTTTAAACTTTGTTAAGGCTACACTGATAGAATCACGTAAGTTATACCGCCAGGGGGACAATATATAAAAAGATAATCCTCTCGATAAGTTGAATATTTACCATAATTTTGTGGAATAATCTTAGTCAGTAAAACACACCTATTGTTCAAATCAGGAACTTGCTGAGCGGCATCCAAAACAACTAAATACTTCAATTTTAAGAAAGAATCACAGCACATGGGAAGCGCGGTGCTGTGCTAAAGTTAGCACTCTTGCAATAGGCGTAAGGCTTTAGGTGCAAAAACGCGGATGACAATTTCATCATCCAGGTCCATCAGGCCAAATCATTAAAAATCAACGCATACCGAGCAGCGTTATTTTAAAGTCGGGATGGTATGGCTGTTTTTATGGTTTCGTTCATCTTATGAAATTTGGGCACCCGCGCTTCGTCTGTTAACTTTTTGAGAACAACCCAGTTCCAAACTAAACGCGGAATATAAAATCTACGGCCCTCGAGCACATCCTAGTACTATGGCAAATACATCAAAATTAGCCATTTTTGTGAAAGCCCGTCTCAAAGTCAAGATCGTTTGGCCGTTTCTACGCATTAGTTCATCTTTTGAAACTTTGTCAACCGCACCTCGCCAGGACACTTTATAAGGACAACCGAGTCCCCAACTAAAGTTGGAATATAAAATTTAAAGCCTTCAAACACCATCCTGGTATTATAAAAATACTTCAAAACTAAGTCCTTTTTAAGAAAACAGGTGCCAAAGCAGAAATGGTTTGGCCGTTTTTACGCATTAGATGATATTTTGAAATTTGGCCACACGCGCCTCGCCAGGGAACTTTTCGAGGACACGACGCTTATCAACTAAAGACGGAGCGTTAGTTATATAGCATTCGATCATGTCCTGGTACATTGGCAATACATTAAAATCAGTTCTTTTTGAGAAAATCGGTGCCAATGTGGGGCGGTTTGGCCTTTTTGACGCATTTATTAATCTATTGAAATTGTGAAACCCGCGCCTCACTCAGGAACTTTAAGGGCGACCGGGAGTTTAACTGCTAATGAAATACGAAATGTATTACCCTAGACTATAAGACGCTGCTATGGCAAATCCCCTAAAATTAGTCATCTTTGAGTAAACTTGCCTTGCAATGGACATGGTTCGGCTATTTACAGGCATTCGGCCATTATTTAACATTCGGACATCCGCGCCTCATCCGGGAACTCTCTGAGTCGGCTGAGTTCTTAACTGGTTACAAAATACAAACATTAGGGCCCTCGAATATAAGCTGCTTCTATGGTAAATCCTCTAAAATGAGACATCTTTGAGATAACTTGTCTTATAGCGGACACGATTTAACTGTTTTTAGGAATTCGTTTATCATTTCAAATTTGGGAAACCACGCCTTGCCTGTCTCAAGCTCTCAATCTCAACCAAGTTCTCAACGGGCGACGAAATATAAAATGTAAAGCCACCAACTACAAGCCGGTGCTATATAAAAATCTTAGGCTTCAGGTATCTTCGAGGAATGTGATATCAAGCTAGATATTTCAATACGCTCTTCTCCCGAATTTTTTTTTTGTTTACGGCGGAGCTGTTAAGGGCTAGGTTCCCCAGGATCGTGTCCGTGTATGTCGACACAAACCTGCCTGGACAGCTACCGCCATCTATATGCGACGGCGCCAAGCACACAAACAGTATGGTTTCCGCTGTCGCTCGTAGATGACGGCAACCTTTCCAGCTATAATAGAAGAATGGATAGTTTTGCGCGTTGGTGGGAATTCATCGTAGAAAACACCGCAAAAAAACAGATGACGACGAAGAAGAAGCACACAGTGTATCGAGTACAGCTCCGCTGGTATTCCTTCTTCACAAGAGTGGAAAGGTAGAACGTTTTTTTTTTTTAATTTTTTTTTTTAAAAAAGACATTATGAAATCATTTTTTCTATTACTAAACTCAACTTCACAAATTTCATTTGTTTTGTATAGTTTCAGAAGTTCCTCACAGAGCATGTAAGAAATGAGATGTTTTTATTTTGCTGTTTTTGTGAAGGGCGATTTGGATAATGAATTTAATGTAAACATTTATTACAGGATTTACTATTACTTTTGACATATGAATACTCAGGTCGCAAGAAAAATCATCCTCTCCTAAATTGGGTACTCACAGAAGTGCTCCCACTCTTTTCAATAAGGAACACGTTGTTATAATCACATAACATTAATAATTGCCAAATTATTGTGAATTTTTTAAATAAATTGAGATTATCTTTATATATAAGTAATTTTTATGCTAGATTATTGATGTCTGTGACAGAATACTAGACGCGATCATAAACGTCTGATCAAGGACGAATTCCCAATATTTAGGATATTGGTCTCAAGAACCCAAAGAATAATTTTGAGAAAAAACCAAATGTATCCAGCACATGTTTGAATCTTCTGGTTAACTGTAAACATATGCCAAATCTTGTGTTCTGTTGTCTTTTTAAATTGTTCTCCTTTTAACTTCGCCGCTTCTAAAAACTTTGATGAAGGTGCCTCCGAAATATAGCCTTATACAGATCTAATACACATTTTTAACTCCACAAAATTTTTCATGATATTTGGGAGGAATATTATATAATTTATACAATCGTAACATGTTTTAAACCCAAAAAATAAACTGTACACTTTGATTAACTTAGATACTATTCGTAATGGCAATGCGTCAGAAATGTTTATTCGACTGAGGAAACTGGAGTTTGCCCGTCCTCATGTTTGAATTTTAGCACAAGGATAGCGGTATATAATATAATAAAGTAGCAGCATAACAAATTGTTCGAAGTCGAACGTTGCGGTGGAATAGTTATATTTGCATATTAAATACATTAGCTTTTATATGAGCGCTGCCGTAACTAGCTCAGAGATGGCGCAAGCATACAATGGCACAAATTTCTAGGGACGCTTAGAAATATTTTAATTTCATTAATTTTATTGGTTCCCCTTAAGGCGCACGAGAGGTAATACAGAGTGGGGCCGGGGGGGCGGGGGGGGGGAGGGACATTTGGCAGAGCAGTGTTGAAAAGAAGGCACGTTAATAATTGAAAACGAAGAAACTTATCGCAGATGGAAGTGAATGACAACATTACTAGTGAATGTCTGTGGGCCTATTATTGTGACCATGGCTTTCGGTAGTTTGCACCAGTCACTAATAGTAAGCTGAACAGGTAAGAACTTCTAAGGATTAGTGCTGGGAATGTCAAGGTGCCATTCGCAAGGGTGGTCAAGTCGGCGAGAAATCAAAGAGGTTTGTAAAGGTTTGTGAAGCAATTTTAGCCTGATTATTATTCTACTGTGTGTTAAAAAGGAAGCTGAAGGACGGATGTTAAAGAGGTCACACATATTGAGTAGTGATAGATTTGCAAAATGAAACCAGCTGCTTTATTTTGGATTGACTCTTATTCATTTTCTAAGAAGGCTTGGTGGGGGTTCCAGATGGCTGAAACATATTCCAAGAGGAGTCGTATTAATGAGGTATAGGCTGCTAGTTTTTTCAGATGCGAGGTAGAGGGTACCTCAGAGAAAACTGAGTGATTTGTTAGACTTTGCTGTTATGTTTTTCCAAGAAACGTTGCTGCGTAGGAAACCCTGAGGTACTTATAGTGCATCACTTGCTCTATGTGATTCTTGAAAAAAGTATATTTAAATGTAGTCGGAACACGTTTTTAGTAAAAACACTGGATTTAGTTTTTTTAACGTTAACCTCCATCTGCCATTTTTGGCAACAAAACTCGATTCCCATTAGGTCATCTTGCAAAGTGCTACAATATTTTGTGATTCTTCGCAACACGCGTCAGAAATGGAGCAATGATAGGAGTAAAAGTCGTACGGGCAACACCCATTGAATGGGGTATGCTGGTTCCCAGGACCGCTTCAAACGACAGAAAATAAACCCAAATGTATTTAGACATCTTTATTGTTTTACTCCAGGAAGACTTCATAACAAGTTCACTAAATGAATTAGTAACGTGGCGTTTCGAACTTTGCACAAAATAAAAGTAAACAAAAATCTGAACGCATTAGCCTAGAAAAATATTGCAGAAAATCGAAAATCGCTTACCGAAGGTCTCGTTCAATATATGCCCAAATATTCGCACGCGCGTTGTCTTCCGAGAAACACACACTCCTTCTCGAAGACTGTATGTGATCCTTTCGTAGCGGTGGCTCAAGGATTCGGCCAGATCACTTGGCGACTTTCATGACTATAAAAGCTCATTCGTTTCTGTCGTCTCGTCGAAGGTGTTTCGGTCGAAGAAACCTTATGATCTTACGAGCATTCCGAAGGGCTTGCTGTAGAGAAGTTTAAACCAAATAACCGGCTTAATCAATGAGAAACCTATGTTCAGTTTGAATAGGGACACCAACACAATCTCAGTCATGGTACTTTCGAGGGAGGCCGCAGAAAAGCTAGTGACGCTGCACTCTCACCGCACTGGATAGAGCCGTGTCGATGGTGACCCACGAGATTCATCCAAACGACACGGTACGCAGCGTGGCGCACGGCAGCGACTGCGGAGAGACTTCGGACACTCTAGCGAACGCTCTACGGTACAAAGTGGGCATGGAAGCGCGCCAAGGGTGCACATCGTCAACTACTTTCTTCTTACCCTGCAGGTTGGTAAAAATGACGATTGTTATTATAAATCAAATGACGTTTGTACTGTAGTGCTTCCATGACCAGAGGCTTTGGTGAACTTATTCAGAGTATTGTTATTGCTGCTTTGTGGTGATGTCGAGACCAACCCCGGTCCAACTAATGCTGAACTAGCTAAGCAGCTTGATGAAATGATGCGGTTAATGCAAGATATAAATGCGCGTACTCAGAGGGTTGAGTAACGGCAAAATAATATTCTAAGCCAGATTAAGAATCTAAAAACAAACGAGGAGCAGCTACCTGCTACGGTTACAAATATCGGTAAGAGGGTTTCCGCGATTGAGGTGAAGGCTGCATCAATCGACGAACTACACCGCAAGCTGGCCGGTAGCATTCAAGCCGTTCAGCGCTTTGAAAGGGGAAATTACCTTCTGCGCACCAGCTTTGACGAAATGGAAGACCAGACACGCAGAGACAATCTTGTGTTTCATGGGGTGGACGATTGCGCTGGTGAAACGTGGGCCCAGGCAGAAGATAAGGTTATTCGTCTACTTTCCGATTCAGCTTCGTTTAGTATTTCCCGGGAACAAATTGTGCGTACTCACCGTTTGGGGACATTTGTAACCGAAAAATATCGACCCATTTTAGTAAAATTCCAATCCTTTAAAACTAAAAAAAGTATTCTGCAGATTAAGTCTAAATTAAAAACTAGCCCCGTGTCTGTTTCCGAAGACTTTAGCTTTTCGACGCGTTTAGGCCGACGAAAACTTCTGCAGTATGAACAATGTCAGGGAAATACATTCAAGCTAAGTTATAAGAAACTATTTGTAAATAACAAGTGCTTTATTTACAACGACATCGACGACAGCATTCACAAAATAGACTCGCCTAGTCGCCATGCTTCTGCTACGTCATCCAAATCTGCTGTTCAAACTGTATCGTTTCCTGACTGACAAGGAAACAGCGCACCCTCAAAGCAAGCACTGTAAGCTTTCATGCACACAAAAGAAAGAACCACTTACACAGCGCTGACTGAAAACTCTATGTTATATTTACAATTTTCGTTTTCGTCTTTCTTTGGGACTAGGGTTCCTATGGCAAAAAATTGCCCTTTTCTTCTTCCTTTTTTTTCGGCATCAACACACCAAAGAAAAAAACGGCTTCGAGTAACCCAGTGCGCACAATAGGCGACATCCATATACCGGACTCTGTGCAGCATGTTCTCAGCCTAGGCCCGAAGTTCGCGGTGGAGCCTAAGAAGACGAAACCAGAGCTACTTTCCATCGTCAGGCAAGTGTCAAGACGAGCACCAGAGACCGAGATTGATCGGTGCACCTCTGAAAGAGTGGACATACTTCTTCGGAAAAAGCCATCAGTTACTCCTCTACCCATCAAGAAGGTAGAAACATACCTAAAAGAGCACTCACTATATCTTATGCCCGCTGACAAGGAAGGAGGCTTTGTCCTCATGCAGGAGGACACATTTCGAGCAAAGGCAGTAACAGCAATCGAATCTGTTTTCTGCAGCCGCAACGAGACTTCTCTGGAAAAAAGTGAAAAGGGAAGCAAAACAATTTTGCCAATCGCAAGATTTAAAACAACTCTGCTCCTTTATTGATCGCAGTAAAAAGTTGAGCCTAGAATTATTCTTCAGCGCAAAAACTCACAAAACAGACTACCCCCTTAGAGATATCATTTCTGAAAGGGGAACGTGGCAAAAGTCTGTGGCCTTATATTTACAAGAAAGACTGAATATGCTCACCGTTGACGACCCGTACCTGATTAAAAGTTCCTACGACGTCTTCACCTTCTTCAGGGCCGGAAAAATCTACAAGTGTTCTCCATCGATATTAAGGACCTCTACTTTGCCCCGCCCCAAGACCGTCTCCTATAGTGCATTGAGGAGCGCATAGACACCTATGGCACTATTTCATTCCAGAATGCATCAGGCATATCCCAAGGAGAATTTTTGAACTTGATTAACCTCTATCTCAAATCCACGTTCGCTACTTGGGATGGTCATACATACCTACAAAAGCAGGGAGTCTGCATAGGATCATGCATTGCCCCTGTCCTTAGCGACCTCTATCCTGCCCACCAAGACAGGCAGTTAAAGCAAACTTTGGATACTTCCAAAGTTATCAAAGTCTTCCGGTATGTTGACGATTATTTAATCGTACTAGAAACCGATGATCACGACTGTACAAACATGGTTGCCGAAGTTCTAGACAGCTTTAAAGGCTGCATGAACCCTTTAAACATCACGCACGAACTTCCAGTTGACCACTCGTTAAGATTCCTGGATCTGCGACTTTTTATTTTACCTTATCATGTATGCTGGTCCTATGAGCCCAGGGGGGAAAAGCCGCTTCTACCTTTCAACTCGGCACACTCAAAACTTGTTAAGCGGAGCATTGTGCGGTTAAGTCTAAACAACGCACCTACAAAATCATGCTGCCATTCCATGCAAACAAGCTTCAACGGGCAAGTCTTTCGATTAAAATGCGCAGAATATCCAACCTCCTTACTAACATCAGTGGCCGAAAGACTCATCAAAGACATCAGGCAAGGGGACCACATTAAACAAAAAGAAAGACAGGGCCAAAAAAACGATCATTGTGCCATATAGTCACAACTTTTCCCACGCTCTAAAGAAAATAGCTAATAGATTGAACCTGGACATCGTCTTCTCAGCCCCTAACAAACTTCATAGCCTGTGCAAGCGAGTAAACACACCCACAAGAACCACAGTCAAGTGCACGAAGAAACATGAAAACAACTTCGTACAGTGTACCGAAAAGGCGGTCTACTCCTTCCCTCTAACCTGTGGACGACAATACATAGGACAGACCGGACGGTGAGTCAACGATCGCCTTCGTGAGCACAACTGCACTATCACCAACAAAAACTCCGGACACCTGGGAATTCACTGCCGAGACTGTGGCTGCACAGCGCAGCTGGAGAAATGCACAGTGTTAGGCAGGAACTACGACAAGCTGACAAGGGAAATCATGGAAGCAGAGAACATTGCCAGGCAAAAGGAGAGATGTGTCAGCACTCCTTCCATAATGTTGTCCAACAAAGAACTAGGGTACTTAGCCATACAATAATTTTATGGTTCAGCTTCCTACTACAAAAACACGGGAAAAAAAAGGAAGAAGAAAAGGGCAATTTTTTGCCATAGAAACCCTAGTTCCAAAAAAAGACGAAAACGAAAATTGTAACTATAACATAGAGTTGTCAGTCAGCACTGTGTAAGTGGTTCTTTCTTTTGTGTGCATGAAAGCTTAGAGTGCTTGTTTTGAGGGTGCGCTCTTTCCTTGTCAGTCATGAACAACCAACTCGCCCGAACCTCCGTTTTAACATGTATCGTCTCCTTCTCCGTCATCCTAACAAACAGCAAGGAGTAGCGAAGAGCGTTTGCCTTTTTTAAATATATCAATCTTATTTACCAACATTCACAGTCTAATCTAAAAACCTGAAGAATTATGCTCAGTTGCTCATTCATGCAACGCAGACGTCATCGCTCTAACTGAAACGTGGCTTTCTAGCAATAGTAACTGATAGTGAATTATTTAGTTCTCAAAAAAGATTCAACAGATTTCGCTGCGACGGACGTGACAGAAGCGGTGGTGGTGTTTATTGGCCGTTGCCGATTCGATAATTTTTTGCCCTGTCATTGTAGCCTGCGAACTTGAGATTGTTTGGGTCAGCCTAAATATTAGGCAAAAACAAACCATTATCAGTGTTTGCTATTGACCTTCAGCTAGCAGCTCTTTATTTGTGAATTTGTTACAAAATTCTATTAACCACAAATTGTCGTTCAGTATCCAGGAGTGCCAATTTTATCAATGGGTGATTTTAATTTTCCCAACATTATTTGGTCCGATAAAAGCCCCGTATCTAACCCTTTCTCATCTGAAACTAACGAGTTTCTTCACCTGTGTTCTGACTTCAACTTTTCTCAACTGATTACACAGCCTACTAGGGTCACACCTCAATCCTCAAATATTCTTGATCTCGTCGAAACAGCACATCCAAACGTCATATAAACAATAACCTCTCTGCCATCTCTAAGCGATTATTTAGTTCTAGACTTTTCATTGCGCATTTCATTAGTAACTCCTAACGTAACCATAAAACATATTCGTGATTATAGCCGAGCTGACTTTACGTCAATTAACTCAGAACTGTCAGTTTTTTAATGACTACTTAATTTTTCAGATCACTCCGTGGAGTCAAATTGGGCATTGTTCAAAAATGTTGTAGCATTTCTAACTGAAAAATACATACCCTCTAAAAAAATTCGTTGCAACAATAACTTACCTTGGTTTAACGCTAATCTGAGACCACTGCGAAACAGGAAGAAAAGGCTGTTTCGCGGTGCCAAGCGATCGTCCACAGACGCTCGATGGGCAGCGTACCACAAAACTGAACACGATTACACATCAACCCTTAAGGAAACAAAATCACATTTTTATGATCACACTCTGCCTACCATGTTAGCAACTAACCCTAAACAATTTTGGAGTGTAATTAATCTCAACTTTAAGGCTTATATTAGTCTTCAGTCTTCAGATGGTACAAGTATATCTTTTGCTGAGTGTGCAACGGTGCTAAACGATGTTTTAGATTTAGAATGTCATTTCTAGGCTGTGATGTCAGCCGAATACCCGCATTGTCATCCACTTCTTTTTTACCGATGAACCCTGTAACAGTAGACGATATTGGTGTGACTGGAATTATTAACAATATGAAATTTTCATCATGTGCCGGAATTAATGGAATCAAACAGAAAGGTTTTAAACCAATTGTAATGTGTATCGTTCTATAATTCTCTCAAACATTTATACGCAGTCCCTTAACCTTAGCGTGGTCCCGAGCGATTGGTTGGTTGGGAACGTAGTTACTCTACACAAATCTGGTGTAAATCCTAATCCGCTCAATTATCGCCCGATTTCATTAACCAGTGTACCTTGCAAAATTTTGAACACATCATCTACTCGCAGTTGGTTAACCTTCTTGAATCTAATGACTTCTTTGCTACTTCACAACATGGCTTTAGAAAACATTTCTTATGTGAGACGCAACTAGTATCCTTCACATATGATCCCTATCACTCTCTTGATGACCATTATGAAACTGATTCTGTCTATCTGGATTTTTCAAAAGCATTTGATAAAGTTTCCCAAAGGCTACTACTTCATAAATTGCAACCACTTAGCATCGACTCACGCATACTAAACTAGATCCACGCGTTTTTAACTAACCGCCTACAATTCGTCACTGCTAATAATACAAATTCTCGCACTGTTTCAGTTATTTCAGGCCTTCCCCAGGGCTACGTGCTTGGCCCGCTACTGTTTCTTATTTACATTAATGGCCTGGTATTGAACATCTCTTCTTCTATCTGCCTGTTTGCTGACTATTGCGTAATATATAGAAAAATAACTGACACAACTGACACATTACTCCCCCAATTAGATTTTAACCAGATATCATTATGGTGTAACCAGTGGCTAATGGAACTAAACACTGACAAATGTAAAATATATGAGAATATAACGTGGTTCATATCTGCCTCACACTTATCACCATAACAGTAAGCCTCTCGTATCAGTGTCAAGTTATAAATACCTTGATGTTCATATAACGTATAACCTTTCTTGGAAACTTCATGTCGAATACGTGATGAGCAATGCTAATCGTATGTTAGGATACCTTAAAAGAAATTTCTTTCTCGCTCCGTCCTCCCTGGAACTAACCATGTACAAAACTCTAATCCACCCAAAATTAGAATATGCCGCCGCTGTGTCGGACCCCTCACAGTCTTCACTAATTTCCCTTATTGAATCTGTCCAAAACCGTTCAGCCCGTTTTATCATGTTGAACTATCACCGCAGTGCCAGCTTTTCTAGCATGAAAACCTATTTTGGCCTGCCATCACTAACGCATCGCGGTGAAATCTTTCGTTTGTGTCTTTTCCATAAAATATTTCATCAAAATGCTGACCTTCGTCGAAAACTAATTATCCCACCATTTTATATCTCTGTTGGCATTGATCATAGTCATAAAGTCGGTATGCCAAATTTTAAAACTTTGTTGTTTCAAGATTCTTTTATTCCCCAAACATCATTAAATTGGAACCACCTTCCCACCTCAATAGCTAATATTACTGATATTTTTTTCTGTTTAAGAGAGTTCTAACTAACATGTGCACATTGTAATTGTTATTTTGATGTCCCCTCTTTAATGTATTATTACCGTGAGGGTATTTGAAATAAATAAATAAATAAAACACACGAGGTCCTATAGCCGAGACTTCTCGGCAAAAACGGACTGGCCACGGTGACATTCCGCGGAACCAATGTGCCAAGCTCTATCGTATACGGAGGGTGCATCATAAGAGTCACGCCGTATGTGTCTCACGCAGTACAGTGCTGGAGATGCCAAGGCCTAGGGCACAAGCAACTCGAATGAACCCGCGCGCCGAGATGCCCCAATTCCGGGTGGCTGAAGCAGGAACACCATGCGCGCGGACGCAAGTGTTGTATCAACTGCCGATGCCGCGGCGACCACCTTGCGATCGGTCCCAAGTGCCCCACCAAACTGCGGGTGGACCAAAGACTTCAAGACAGAGAACACGCAAACCGCAACCAGGCAACGCGAGACAACAAAGGACGCCGTAACTCCTCGGGAGGCCGCGACAGGAGCAGGCCTCGTAACCCGCCCGATGACACGCTAAAAGACTAACCTCAAGTTATAGCCACGCACAGCAGCGACGCCGCGCTCGGCACGTTTTCTGACGGCGAAGAAAAGAACGAGATAACTCTGGAAGCAACGCGAATCGGGCAGACAAGTCCGCGGATTTCCAAAAGCGCCCACGCTCCCCGCTAGCACGCCGCCAACCTAAGATGCCGAGACCGCAGCAACAAGCTGGAACGTATGCCCAAGCGGTGCACAAAATGCTCAAGGCATGTTATTATGCGGACAGCGACACTGAGGCGCAGGCCTGGATGGAAGAACTGCAGACTAACGGCGAAGCCCGCAAGAAAAGTGCAAAACGAATTCAAGATCTGGAAGTTCATGCAAAAAAAATGGCAAATAAGCACGCTGAAATTAGGAAGAACGAAGTAGAAGTAGAGAAACGCCAAGCACTCAGGAAAACCGAACTTCAGAGGCGCCTCAAAGCAAAAGAAGCGGTCAGGAAACAGCAGCAATGTGTATCACAGCAACACCAACACACGGCCCGCGATGTGCAGCAATCATGCAAAGCAGCATCGGTTTCCCAATCCACTGGACCTGAACAACCAGCTAGCTCCGTCGTCACAACGACGGCAACACAGGAATATCTTCATGCCGCACTCGCCGAAATGCAGCAGCAGTTGCAGCAGCAGCAGTAACAAATGCAGCAACAGATGCATCAACAACAATTCGAAATCTAGAGATAGCATTTTTCCGTTAAGAACGAATGCAAATGGCAGTGGGGGGCGTTTCTATTAATGAGGATTTTTCACCAGCTACACGTCAGGCTCGAAAGAAATTAATCGAATTTGCGAAGGCATTAAATCCTAATATTAACTTTAGATAACGGTACAACAAGCTTAATTTTGACAAGAAAGTTTATGTTTACTGCTCCGAAACCGATAGTGTGCGCGAGCTCGGGGCTCTTCTGAGTTGACTCTCGCCGATACAGCCGCTGGCGCCCTTGCTGACTCAGCGAGTGAACCCCCTCCGTCATAGCAACCGGAAAACGATCGCTGTCATTCTTCGGAAAATATGTCTATCTTACTTACTAACATAAGGCGCGTGCTAAAAAAGCGAGATGAGTTATGCGCTGTGCTTGACTCGTCATCGGCTGACGTTGTGGTACTCACCTAGACGTGGCTTTCCGCTACAGTACGGAATAATGAAATATTCGATTGTCAAAAGCGGTTTAACGTGTATCATTCCGATACGCAGTTTGGATCTGGAGGTGGTGTACTAATTGCAGCAGCCGACTATATTGTTTCCTATTGTGTAAATTTGGGGTTAAATATTGAGTTTCTCTGCGTTTGTCTTGAGGTGAATTATAAAAAAAGTTATTCTTTGTGTTTGCTATCGTCCGCCGAAATGTACCTCTAGTTTTGTAAACGAACTTCATGATGCTATCAATATGGTTGTAACAAGGTTTCCAAACAGTCCAGTATGTTTTCTAGGTGATTTTAATTACCCACACATCTGTTGGTCATGTGAGAGCCCGTTTCCTAATCCATTTTCGTCGGAGTGTTTTGATTTTTTGAACATGTGTTTCGATTTTAACTTGTCACAGCTAGTTACAGAACCCACAAGAATTGCAGCCACGTCGGCAAATGTTCTTGACCTTGTTCTAACCTCCACACCTGACCTTGTATCCCTAATATCTCACCTACCAGGACTAAGTGATCACTGCTCGTTACTTATCTCTCTAAGCATATCAAAGTGTAATAGTAGAAAACAGATAAAACTTAATCATTCGAGTCTACCGAAAAGCTAATTTCGACGCTATAAATGATACCCTGAGTCAGTTCGTTGATCACTATTTTGTTAACTGATCCGAACGTTCCGTTGAGCAGAACTGGAATATGTTTAAGGGTCAAGTCGCCGTTCTCACCCACAAGTACATTCCACTGCGATCTGTAACGTCTCAACATCAATCACCGTGGTATAACCCATCGCTGAGGAGGCTATCGAACAAGAAAAAGAGATTGTCTCGTGCCGCTAAATCTTCCAGTACCTGTAACCGGTGGGGATCTTATCACAACGCCAATGCAGTTTCCAAAAGTGCTTTTCAAGATGCAAAAAACGAGTATTTTAGCGTTAAGCTACCGTCTATGTTAGCCACTAACCCAAAGCAGTTTTAGAATGTTGTTAGTAAAAAAATAAGGCTTAATTTCACTCAAAGCCGCGAAAGGAGACGTAATTACTAGCGATGAATGTGCTCGCGTTTTGAATGATGTTTTTATTAAGTCCTTTCAGACTTTTATTAACGCACCTATTTGTAGATTTGACGCGAGTGATTTTTTGCCTATGGAACCCGCTCTTGACGACCCATTTGGTATTGTTAAAAAAATCGATAACTTAAAAATTTCTTCCTCTGCTGGCACCGACACCATTAACTCAAAGTTCCTCAAAAACACAAAAATGTATTGCTCTTTGGTATTATCTCAAATTTTTCCCTGTCGATTTCACTTGGAGAGTTGCCTGCTGATTGGAAGATAGGGAAGGTGGTGCTACTCCACAAAGGAGGTGATAAATATAGCCCGGATAACTATCGACCAATTTCGCTTACTAGCATTGCATGCAAGATACTAGAACATATCATCTACCCACAACTAGTTAAATTTTTAGAATCTAACCTTTTGTTCAGCACCGCTCATCATGGTTTTCGTAAATCCTTTTCTTGCGAAA
This sequence comes from Ixodes scapularis, assembly GCF_016920785.2. Classification (NCBI taxonomy): domain Eukaryota; kingdom Metazoa; phylum Arthropoda; class Arachnida; order Ixodida; family Ixodidae; genus Ixodes; species Ixodes scapularis. Next base: position 160,293,429 of record NW_024609868.1, on the reverse strand, counting down.
CGCAACTTTGTTAATTCACCCATGATTTGCACATAGCGCTTGACCGAGGGTCCCAGGTAGACTGCTATTTTTTGGACTTTTCGAAAGCATTCGATAAAGTTTCACACAAGCTGCTGCTATTAAAACTTAACAATCTTAACATTGACGCAAATGTTCTGTCCTGGATAACTTGTTTTCTCACTAATCTTTCCCAGTTTGTAACCGCTAACGATGAAACATCCCCACTCGCCTCCGTCATTTCTGGAGTACCGCAAGGTTCTGTATTAGGTCCGCTATTGTTCCTTATCTATATTAACGATTTGCCGAATTTGATCTCTTCTTCAATTAGTTTATTCGCTGATGATTGTGTTATTTACGGAGAAGTTACTAACGCCTCGGATGTTGTGAATTTACAAGCTGACATCAACCTTGTTTCAAAGTGGTGTGAATTATGGGGGATGGAACTTAACACGACTAAATGCAAGGCCATGGCAGTATCGCGTAAATGTAATTTTTCTTCGTATTTCCTCGAAGATGTCCCCTTACATTCTGTCTCTTCTTATAAATACTTAGGCGTGTATATAACCTCAGATATTTCCTAGAAAATGCATGGTGAGTATGTTAATAATAACGCTAATCGAATGCTGGGTTATCTAAAGCGAAACTTTCAACTTGCCCCTTCATCTCTGAAACTAACCCTGTACAAAACGCTTGTACGCTCTGAATTACAATATGCTTCTTCTATCTGGGACCCCGGTCGTTCCAAACTAACCAACGCCCTGGAATCAGTTCAGAATCGCTCTGCTCGTTTTATTCTTAATAACTTTCATCGTAGCGCAAGCGTGAGCTCAATGAAAACTAGCCTATTGTTGCCTAACCTCAATTTGCGTCGTAACATATCTCGCTTATGTCTTTTTCATAAGATATACCATACTAAGTCATTACTTCACAGCCGATTGCTGAATCAACCGTCTTATATTTCACCTCGCATTGATCATATGTATAAAGGAGACATTCTAAAATGCAACACCAATGCAGTATAAGAACCATTCATTCCGAAAACTTCAGTGGATTGGAACCACCTTTCCGCATCTATCGGAACAATTGTTCCTGACCATTTATTTAGGACTGCCATAAATAATCTATACTGCTCAGATTGAGCTGCGAAGTGTACTACTGCCACTAACCCCCACTCCCCTCTGTAATCCCTACTGAAAAAAACCATTTGAAATTCAAACGGGTGGCAAACTGGTCGCCCGTTTGAAATCAAACCTGTCGATCCGTTTGGATCAAACGTGATTATGGGATACGGGTACCCGTTTGGAAACGGTACCCGTTCGAAACGGTACCCGTTTGATACAGGTGCCCGTTTGATACGGGTGCCGTATGGTACGAGTACCCGTTCGACATGGCACGTGACCACACGTTTGAACGTGCCCTTCGAAATGGCAAATTATGCGCTAGCCCTAAATGGGTATCGTCTGGGAGGTTGGTTATCTTAAACATATTTAAGACGTCCTGAAACTCATAAACGTATTTATAACATGGAGAAAACACGTAGAACAAATGCACTCGCGTAGGTGCTTGTAAGTGGACAGGAAAATCGACACAAAAAATTGTTTTCAATTCTCCTCGAAGTTTATTACCTCTTCTGTAGACAAGTACAAACGTGCAAGCGATCTGTGAACACTATACAGGTAGACTTTCGGGGAAATTATTCTCCTGGCTGCCGCGCGAATAGGCGCTGCATAATTCTTTAGATAATTCAGAAGAGTACGCGTAGAAGAACGGTCAATCGTTGCCAACACGTAGGTTGCAGTGCACTTACCATAACAATAGCGGACTTGAAAGAGGTAATCCGTGATATTTGTCGACACGGTCAAAGCAGGACAACCACACAAACACAAACGAGAGGGAACGGCTCCTTGGAAGTTTCAACACGATGCGGCGCACAAGCTGTCATTTGCCGAACCCAACCAAACCGCGAGAATTTGCGACTTCTTTGAAGAATCGCTCGTTGCCGACATACACGTGGGTCTTTTCGAACACTGATAGCTTTGGTGCACATCCAATACGTTGTCGAGAGACATCCCAATAAGACCGCAGGGTTAGGCGACAGATTGAAGCAGGTAGGACGAGCGAACTTCGAGCAGCAACTGACAACAAGCAGACAAAGAAAAAAGCGGCTGCAAGGCGCGCCCTTCCGGATCTCTATGCTTATCAGCGTGTAGCTCGCGCGCCGCTGTGGGTCACGTGACAGGGGTGACAAGAGAGGAGGGAGGGGGCGAGGTCAAGGCGCTGGGACCACCGGGACAGCCCCTCTCCCTCTCCCCAGGCATTCCATGGAGATGCGTTTTTGTAGTCCCGAAGAACAAACGCGCGCGCGCGGGCGCGCTCGAACTTTGGAAATGGCGGCGGGGCTGCCAGAAGCTCGGCTTGCGCCCGAGCGAAGAAAGAACTCAGCGCAAGCTCGTAGTTTGAGTGCTGCAACGGCGGGCGTGCTCTCGCAATGCTCGATGTTCTTGCAGCCGCGTGTACGCGTGCTACCTTCGCTGCGTCTTGAATTAAAGTGAAACGGAGTCTAGACGTACATTCTTTCACGCGGTCGCGTCTTCTGCGAGAGAGATTCGAGCTGAATAAGTAAATTGAGGCAACAAAGATGGACAAAGTATTAAATGTCTGTCAAAACTATCGGCTCACCAACGTCACGCGTTCACGTAAAACAAAAAAAAAGGTGTTAGTTTTAGTTGCAGTATAATCGAAAATCAGCGCAATTGAAATATAAATATAATTACTTGCATTACGCGGACGATCTGAAATCGATGAACCGGCGCTCCCAGCCTTCCGGAAAACATTGGCTGCCACGGCTGAAACGCTAGGCGTGCCCACGCCGCCGATCTGTACGTTCAATATCAAACGGGCTCCGGAGAGCCGTTTGATTAAACCGGTGCAGTTTGCAACATGGTCGCCGGTTTGAGCAAACGTGCGACAACTTTGCCCAAACGAGTCGCCCATTTGCCCAGACGAGCGACCCGTTTGCCAAATAGGTGACCGTTATGGCTCATACGGGGGACCCCTTTGAGCCATACGGGCGACCCCTTTGACAAACTGGTGACCAGTATGGTTAAACGGTTACCGGTATGGACCCGTTTATTTTCATATGGGCGCCAAATGGTTTTTTTCAGTAGGGATGCCAATGGTCTTGAGGGTATTTGAAATAAATAAATAAATAAATAAATGCAGCAGCAGTTGCAACAATTCCAACAGATGCTGCGGCGCCCCATGCGGAGCACTCTGCAATGTTCATGGTCGTTCCCCAAACTCCGCCGATCCAGGTCCAAAACCTTAATGGCTTCTAGACTCCTGAATAACGCTCCGTTCCGGATCCTGCAGTGGAACTGTCGTGGGCTAGCAACAAGAAAGACCGAACTCTTTACGCACCTGTCAGACCAACAATATACCTGGGACGTTCTTTTACTGCAGGAATCTCGCGCCACGAACATTATATTGTAAGGTTTTGAAGGGCACGACAGCCCCAGGATAGAATGCGCGGCGCATTCATGGCAAACCTGCCTTAGTAGTGCTACGGCCAGTATATATGTTCGTCGTGGTGTTTCGCATATCAAGATAGACACGATGAACTGGTGTACCACCACGCAGGAGGTAGTGGCGGTCCGCGTCGCTTTCGACGGAACTACTAAACGCCTCTTGATTGTCTCCACATACGTTTGGCCCCTCCATGCAGCTTACGACTTTTCGTGGATCATAGCGCTCCGCGATAAGTATCCTCGGACAATGTAATCTTTGGAGGAGACTTAAAAGCTCGCTTTAAATCATGAAGTTCTGCGCCGCACACCCCGCGCGCAGGGGAACTTGTGCACTGTTCTCGAACTAACCGACCTAACAATCGTCAATAATTTAGATTGCGCGACGCGTTATGGCACATCAGGGCGCCAATTGGAGAGTGTTACAGATCTCACTCTCGCACCCGCGTCGACCGCCCACCCTTCTCGCGTGAACTGTGCTTCCCGACGCGTGGGGAAGAGACCATTCCCTACACACTTTTAAAAAAGGAGTAGTACTTCGGCCCTTCTGGGGACTATATCGATGTCACTGAGAGTGATCCCCTAAGAACGGCAAAACCTTGGTTTAGTCCCTTTGCATTGATCCCTTGAGGCCAATGTTTTGATCCGTTAAAAGGAGTGTTTTTGATCCCTACAGCAGGGCATCAGGGACTAAATTTAACTCTTCAGGGGATTAATTATGGTCCCTTGAGCGCCGTCGTGCCCTGGGGGCGTAACTTTGATCCCTTTAAGGACCAACAGTGGTGATTGGGGACTAACATTCTTTTGATTGGGGACTAAAGTTTGTCCCTTTACGGATTAATTTTGCATTTAACTGGATGATATTTATAGTGACGGGGGAGTAACTTTCGTCCCTTTGAGGATCAATGGTGAACTTTTTAGGGATTACTTTTACAGTAATAAGAAAGTAAAATGCGTCCCTTTGAGAATCAATTTTGATCCTTTTAGAGATGAATTTTATAGTAATGAGGGAGTAACTTTTGTCCTTTTGTGGACGAATTTTGACATTTTTAGAGACGAATTTGCTAGTAATGAGACCCTTAAGCTGTGATCAGGAGTGAAAGATTTGCGGCATTGAACAGCGTCCTTCCCAGAAAAGGCGAATTGTGCAACTTGTTTGAAAAGGTATCTCTTCTCAAAAATTGCACAGTGTCTTTCCAGAACAGGGAGGTATTCAATACCTCAGACCTTTCACTCCCAATCACAGCTAAAAGATGGAAATATTGCAGTACATCTGAAAAGTCGCACACCTTTATTTGGAAAAAAAGCAAGCGTCCGAAGGTGCAGCCGACCAGCGAAAGAAAGCAGACGACATGAAGACGAAATCCGTGGGCAGCAAAAGCGCCGTCGTTATGCAGACGCATTTTTTTTTAACTTGAAGTTTTTGCTTCTATTGCCCGGATCTATTTTTAACCAAAGGTACATTTCAAAAATATTATGTTCATTTTAATAAACCACGGTGGTCGCGAGCCTTCGCGATATGGAGGTAGCGCCATTTGTCAATACGAACCATCCGTTGTAGTCCCTGGAAAGTTTCTTGGCCCTATTTTTTACAGAAAGAGAGCTACGCTTTGTAATTTTACAAGAAAAAACCGACACGGTTAAATACACCTTTGAAGAAAAGGTTAGATTGCTACGTGAAGGCGACGATTTTTACGGTCCATTTTAGATAGAGCCTGGTGACTTGGTGACCCTATATTTATAAATTAAAAAAAGAACTGAACAAAAAACCTGGCGTGGGTTTTTGACCTGCAGAAATATATGGGCTCAAGAAAGTAAAAATAATGTTCACTTAAATGCGAATGCATTTTGTCAATGCATTACAGAAGCACATAAAAACTTTCTTTTAACAGCATGCGTGGGTGGTCAGCAGCCTTGTGCCCATCCAGCCCAGCTTTGAATGTTTGAGACCTACAAGTCCCTCAAAACAAACAAATGTGCAACGATATTTAACAAAGGACTGAACGTCGAAAACCCATGCCAGGCAGAAACAAAGTGCCACAGCTTCCAGAAGGCCCTCTGTCTCATGGGCCTGATTTACAAAAAAGCACACTGCAGCGCTCTGCTGATGTCCTGGGACACACTGAGATGGAATAGACTGCAGGGCGCGTCTGAAACAAAGGTTGGGAATTAAGACAAATCATAAAATCGCAGTCTTTCTAACAAAAAAAAGAGGGCTTACCCTTACAGCAGCTGCAGGTAACTGATGACGGACTAGCCGAAGCAGGTACCAGTACATACTCCCTAAACCTAACACTCCAAACCAGTTACACAAACATAGTTCCTGGCAAATCAAAGCTAAATTGGACATTGGGGGAGCTGGACCATCTTCTCCAGGCTAGGTCATCATCGGGTACTTAAACCTCACCACGTGGTTCGACTGGTAAGCCAAGGAGCAGCACAAACAACGCAAAAAATGGACCAACTCCGGGCAACATTAAGTTTCGAGAGCACTGCGATATCTAAAACTCCTAGATGTGGTTGCTGTATTTGCAAAGGCTCTTAAAACGGATGCAATAATGCCTTGCATTAAAGCCAGAAAGGCATTTCGTTTATAACAAAAAATGCAGCGTTCAGCCTCAAAATACAAAGGCGAGATTGTCATTTACGGATATTGTTGATCATATACAAACTATTTCTGAACACGACGGGTATATTTCAAATTTTGTTGAAGTATTCCTTTAAAATATTTCCATACCACATAGCACAGACACTTCAGGATTTTTTTGTCCAACCACCGTCTACACAAACTCCGTTTCAGCTTAGTCAGGGTGGAGCGGATGCTACGAGCCATCAAAGCAAATCTAAAGCCGTGCGAGTGTCATGTGTCTTTAGAAAGCGGGCGCAGCGACACGTGTTATGTTCAAAGAGAACGATTGGCTGGGATTGCTTTTCGCATCTGCTGCATCCGGACATGGGGTGGAACAGTAATACGATGCAGCCAAATCCTACCAGGTGAAAAATAAGGGCCTGATTTTGTTTCCTCATATGCACACACTTAATGAACAGATTAATCACCCATGCTATTTTTTTAAAACAAATTCATCCAATTGTAATCATTGCCAAGTGTCACGGCGATGCAACACAAACTATCACGGCTGTACTTTAGCATCACATCTGTTATGCAAATTTATATATTTCTTTTTAACTGGAGCCATTCACCAATTTTTTTTATCTCACTCATCAACAGACGATCACTCACAATTTAAAATTAATGTACAGAAGCAATTCGAATTTCAGATGCCGTACAGCTAACTGTTAGATATCTCAAAGTTAATTTACATAGTTTGCACCCACCTATCACATGAACTGAGTCGGCACCAATTTCGTTGCAGTAGAAAGCTAGTTGGATTGGGACTTCCGCAAACAGTCATTTAAGGCCACGGTCCCACTGAATGTGGCAGTTTAGGTACTTTTTGGCAGGTCATTACTCATCTACTTTTAAATACTGTTTTGTGGGATTGATGTCATTCGAAAGGCAATGCAATCCTCTTTCATTTGATATTATGGATGTGTTGGTGTTTACTTTTCATGCTTATTTGTAGCGTTGCGAATATGATGGCGCGGACCCTCACTCGTTCCGCTAGTTCATGTTTTATGAACGATCTATTAAAGATGACGCGATTCCAATATAGCAGTTTTGTTAAGATGATGTCAGAGCAGTATGTAACGATACACGTTTTTGGTATTTGCACTACTTTGTTTTTTTTTCATCCCTCCAAATATTGGCCTAAAATTGACATTTTTCAGCACAAATATGTTTTAATGACACGCGCTAGGGCAATGAAACTAGCTACACATGTAGTGCTTATAATTGGTAATTTGCAGCAAAAAAATTAATGTTGTGTAAAATGTTTTTGTTTAGATATTTTATATCAAACGTAGCACTTTTTTGTGCTTCGAGTCATGGTACTTCAAATGCCGATGGGGAAATAATTAAACTATGATCAAATCTTTTATAACATTTAGAGCTACAATGGTTGCCCAAGAGCTGGACGATGGATTTTCTTCATTTTCAAAGTCATTACGCTCCAGGAGCGTTTCAAACTTACCTCTTTTGACGCATATGTTCTTTGGACATCAAACAGATTTATTGGCATCTAATAATATATATTGTTTGGAATAGATATACGTTGCAATGTATTAAATTTTCACAATGATCTTGCTTTGGTTTCTGAATAGGTGTAGAGCTTAGCTAATTTTAAAAACAATTAAAAACTGTTTGGGTGTTTTGTTGCGCTACCTGGCGGATGGCAGACAAACTGCTGATTTCTAATGTTGAAAAAAGTTTCGAGGGCGGCGTTGGCGTCTGTATCATCATCAATCTCCGTGTCTTTTTACCCTCACATTGAAAAAATATATTGGAAGATTTACTATCGTTAACTGAATGGTTTAAGTACTGGGTCAGGCTAATAAATCTAATACAAATAATTACACAAGTGTAGCGTGATATAATGTGTTCATTATTCGATATGATTGAAATCAATAAACAATGAAGACGAAGAGGAAAAGAATACACCCGAGTTCACTTTATGCCTGGAGTCACTACATGAGCTTTAAAGTATCGGCTCTCCGTTCCCCAAAACTGTTTTGGGCGCCGCCATTTTGGGCTTTGCTCAGAGAAAACGTAACTGACGATCATCATGATCCAAAAGTACGACTTCCTCAGCATTAGATGTGGTGCTAGGAAGCTGATGTAATATTGCAATGCTCTGTCGCGGGTTGGTTTAAACATTTGTGAGGGACGGAAAAGCGTTTCCTGTGATTTTAGAGCTTCATATAACTGGCAACCATGATTTTAAGTCACAATATGGCCAAGTGTCGTTACTCTGAACCGTAGCTAATTTACTGGCACAAGCGGGAACAATGAAGAAGAGGCAGGTGTCAAAAGGTAGTGACTTGTGGAATCCACGGGGCTTACGTCATGGCCCCTCAAGATATTACAAGCCTCTTGAACAAGAGCATGAATAGTGTCATTAAATAAGCTACGTTTCAGAGCAGCGACACTTGTCCTTATTGTGGCTTAAAATCATGGTTGCCAGTTATTGGAAGCTTTATCTGAAATCACATGAAACGCTTTTCTGAGCTCCACTTTAAACAGTTTGCGACAAGGCAAAGCAGCATTACATAAGCTTCCTAGCACCGAATCTAATGCTGAGGATGTCGCACTTTTGAAACATGACGATCGGCAGTTGCGCCTGCTCTGCACAAGCACCAAAATGGCGGCGTTGACAACACTGTCGGGGAAGAGAGTACCGATACTCTAAGCGCAGCTCATTTATTGGCTCTAGTTCCCGCGAAACTCCTTTTCCCTGACTGAAACGGAAAGTAAATATGAATAATACACCATTATTATAGCTTATTTAGTTATAACCAAATACACATAATGCGAGGAGGAAGCAGGCGGGTAGGAGAAACGCGGGTCTTATGTGCGACCGTTCTAACCGTCTTAAAAGAGAGAACGCACGAGCTTGCGCTGGTTTAAAAAAAAAAGGCATCCAAAAAAAAGAGGCGGCACGCTGTGTTCTTGTTATTATGCGTCTAATAGACCGATCCCACCGAGCGTTCCACGCATGCGTGACGCCGCCTAACTGTAGTTCGTAGGAGTCAGACGCCAGTTCGCGAGAGAGCTCATGCCGCCTCGTGCTCTGCTCGCGCAGACCTCCAGCGGGGTTGTCGCGCTTGCAGAAAGACTACAGCTCCCACGATGCTTGGCGGCAGCGGTGGCGCACTCAAACTATCTGCTGAGATCGGTCTATTGCAAATTGTTGTGTGTATGTTTATACAGCCGGAAGTTAGTCTGCCTTAGTGGGCGTCTGGTGTCTCAGCTGTAGATGAGCAATTTAGTCAATGCGGTACAACCGCAAGCCTGCGGTTTTTAACGACTTCCAACTTCCGCTGAAATTCCTCACGTAGACGAGTTGTCCGACCGAATAAACTGCCATTACTCCTGATCTGGGAATCTCTCGATCTTTGTTCGTAGGTCATAGTATCATGAGATCGAGGGGTGTGGCTTTTCGTCCGCCGAATATTGCTTCGGCGGGTTTTTTTCCGTGTAAGATGAGACCGTCGCGTGCTGCCGGAATAAGAACCTGGCGATTCTTCACTGAACTGCTTCTTCCGTAAGCTTCAAAAGGGCTTTTTTTCGTTTCGCACACCATCTGTTCTGGTTGCCCGTTAGTTGCAGGATGGTATGGTGCACTAATGTGATGCCTGATGCCGGTTTTTTTTTTCTTCAAAAACGTGTTTATTTTTTTTTAAACAAGATTTGGCGCGTTATCAGAGAACAGTATTTTCGGTAGGGCAAAAGTAGGTAAAAGAGACCGTAGAACGTCAATGACGTGTTTGGACGTCGTGGCAGGCATCGTGTAAACTTCCAGACACTTAGAGTACGCATCGCCTATGACTCCGCAGATGTGGATACGTTTCTCCACCCACCGACTGAATAGTGGATCGTTTTCAGTTACTGTTCATGATAGTGTTGGACTCAGGGAAGACTTCGAGTCGTTCCACAAAGTTAGCCCAGGTGCCAGGACTTTTGTCGAAAGCGGTAAGTGTTCGAAACGTCGACAACGTCGGTAGCCACGTGTTGTGCTTGACACTGGACACTTACCATTCGCTGAGAAGAAACTTTCTTGTTCGTCTGCCATCAGTCGTCCGATATCAGGTCATCACCGCAACACCATTTTCCGACAAAACTGGTCTTCATTGTCCGGATATCCATATTTAGCAATCACGTCAACTTATAAATTCCCGAACGCTGATAACTTGCCGTCGCTAAACGCCGATCATTCATAGCGTCTTCATTGCAAATAAACGTCTTCCTATTTCTTCTGATGGTTTGCACCATATTCCTCCTAAGCTGTACTTACAACATTATGTGTGTCGGTACTTCCGAAAATATTGCAACGGCGTTTGTTTTCTGAGAACCCCCCCTATAATGTAACAACCTTTACAACATCTTCCGGACCCCGTGAAACATAATATTTCGTGACCTTTTTTTAGTCGTCATTAAAATGGTGAGGTAAGTACTGTAAATCGCGAAGCAGTTTACTTGACGTCCGCTTGCACCGGTGTCTCGGAAGATTGAGTCTACTGAGCGTGCATTCCTGCAGAGGAAATTTTCATTGATAAAATATTGGCACGTCAATCAACATTTGATTGCTTCTTGGTAAGATTTATTGCGAAAGCCCGTTACAACCGCCGAACCGCATGTCCCTATATCACAGAAAAATTTATACCCACCCTGACATTCTCGCAAACATCCGTCTGATGGGCCACGCTACTTGAGCTGGCTGAGCACAGCTGGCAGCGGCGCCAGCAAGGCCACGAGGGGAACGTGATGGTGCTCGAGCCATCCCACCGTGAATCAATGTTTCGGCCACCCCACGGGTGCGTGTCGCCATCTATTGGTTGAACTAACGTCTTGTTCAAGATGACTGCCATGGTTAAGGCTAAATTCTAAAGCAGGTATACCTTATTTCTCCGATTCTTTAACATCGTCCATCCTTTCAACAGTCTGGTAGAAAATGTCTGGCTTTGGCTTGCCCCCTGTTAGTTCAAGGACGGTCGCCAGGTTTTCTGGGGAAATTTAAAAAAAAAGCGTTCCTTGGCATCAATGCTTGTGATGCAATGAAACTCAGCAAAATCTGAAATAAAAATTGTGTATCTTTAGCCAACCTATAAATCGTAAATTACCCAATAAAAAAGCAGGAGGCAAAAAATATTTCCATTTTATTATGAGAAACAGAATCGTAATGGCAAAAAAGGCAGTGGGATATAAAAAAGAGTCGTGGTGCTTGTTTTTGGCAGGGAGGAAGTGCCAGTTAATAAGGCTATGGTATTGTTATCAGTTTTCTGAGACTAATTTGTTCCAAGCACATTTCATTATCCTTTTGATCACACTTAGTTTTGCCTGTGCTTTGACAAATGCGGTTAATACTTACTTTAAAATAAACAAAGAAATAAAAAAGTATGAAGTACCCCAATTCTCCACATAAGCAAACTAATGCAGAAGGCGTAGTGTTTTTGTTTGGCCAGTTTTGATCAGACGCATCTCAGCTGCACCAAATCTCGCTCAGCAGGAGAAACATCCGAAGATATAAAGCTATTTGCTCGGTTTTCTAGCCAAAAATATAACTAAAACGCAAGAATTTCTTTATAATGCTGCTATAAAAAAGGCAAGCAAGAAGTGTCCTATGCAGATAATGTTTTTTAAACGCATGTTGAACTTGAATAATTTTCACTGAATTGAGCCTCAGGGCAAGGGCAGTGTGCTTGCTCTCTTGTTTTGTTGAACACTTGCAACAGGTGGGCAGGGCAGTGCCATTTTAAACTTTGTGATCACATTGGGTATGCTCTCAGATCCAGCCAGCTGTGGATCATAAAAATTTCGACCATTCTTTCTGCAAATACTCATGTGCATGAGAGAAGGGTCAAGTAATTGAAATACTTGTCCGCGAGCCCATAGTTTCTGCCAACCCGTAAGCTGAGAGCTTGGAAGGAAATTAATAGCAAAAGACGAACAACGGCTTCATTTACTGCAAACGTGCCGAAAAAGAGAAGTGTATTACAATAAAGGGTAAAGTGCACCTTTTCTTTCTATATCTTCTGCGTCATGAGGCCTTTCGATGACCTTGCAGAAGAGGGCCGGTCTTGGTTTTCCCTCAGTCACCATGAGAGCAGTTGGCACCTTTTCTGAGGCAACATCCATAAATCGCCACTTTGCCTTGACGCCAGTACTAATACGAAAAAACACTGCAAAGATCTCAAAGAAAATTTATTTTCACATCTTCAGTCTACTTGAAGATATTTGTGAACTTCTCTTTTTAAAAGAAAAAGCGAAAAAAATCATTATTTATAAGTTGTAAAAAATCATAATTGATGTCAGTGGGATAAAAAACGAGACCCATCATGCTGCCAGGCTTCACCACGACAGGACGAATGGCGCGCTTATACCAGGACTGGAGCCACAACGCAAAGCAGATCTGCGCGTTGGGGAACATTTTCCCCAACCGCGTCACCGTGCCAATGGGATATCTCTGCGGGAGCTCCCATTCGCTAGCAGCGCGAATGTACCATAATGGGGGTGGTCGTGGTCTTATAAGGGTACTTACTGCTGCTAAAAGCATGAGCAACGTCGTTAGTAAGCAACATATTACCTGGTCTGTGAGCTTTAAGGCTGGATAGTCGCCTAAGATGTTGGAGATTGTAGGGTGTATGCTGATGTACCCTCTTTGCCAAGAAAGGCCTCTCCATGGCATCTTTCACCATCTCCATATACGTAGCCGTTTCCTTCCTTTCTCTCCTCATTGCGTCCATGTGGCCGGCTATAAAAAATTCAATCTTTAGTCGTGGGCCAGGATGCTTGCAGCTTCCGAAAATTAGAAGGAACGAAGTAAACCAACCTCGAACATAGTAAAAACACTCCGAGATTGCGAAAAAGAAAGGACAGGCAGACACAGTCTTAATTAACTAGCACCAGCTCGTTTTCGCCCTAAACTTCTCTTCATAAATCAACCCTTTTCCACATGTCTGCTCTCGACCTGTGGTCAAATATTTTTTCTACATCACAAGTATTTTCCTGATAACATTCAAGAGACAAAGAAGCCTACAATCCCGAAATAAATAGTTTAAAGAGCTGAATAATCAGATACTACTCAGTTAGTTCAACACCTCCCAAGCAGCGCAGAGTTGGCCAAGCATTGGCCAATGGCCGGCAATGGTCCTATGGCCAGTGGCCAGAGATTGGACAGAGATTGGCGGGTGACTGGCGTTCCTCTGGCCAGTGGCCAATGGCCACTAGCCATTAGCCATTGGCCAAGCATTGGCCAATGAATGGCTCTCTTTAGCCACAAGACCATCCCCAGCCATTGACCATTTCTTGGCCGAAATACGCGTTGCTTGGGCTCCTAGATCGCAAGGCCTTAGTGTTGCTAAATTCTACCCCCTCTCATAGGTCATCGCAAGGCAGACTGGAAAAAGTTCTTCATCAGCACTCAGCTGGGACACGTATTCTCAGCAACTGAACACGGGTTCTAGGCCAATGCTAACATAGCACTGTCCACTTTGTACCCTGCACTGAAATATAATAATCTAGAAAGAAAATCAAGTGTTAAGGTATTGGTATTAAGGAGGTTTTAGGCCAACTCAAAATTAAAGTGTCCTTTAAATGAAGCTATAGCAACGTTTTGTGTCGTGATGACAACTGTTCATGGCACGTGGAAATTTATTTTTACGTGACTTGTTTTTATTTTTGTTTACGGCTACTTCTGTTTCAAAATGACGATGCTACGTGGTATAACACTATGCGTTATGTAAGATACTGTCATGAAGCATAGTGTCTGTCATAACTAGAATTTATTAATGCGAAATTGAATGACAGCCAAGACGAGACAATTGCACGCTAAAGGGCCCCTGAAAAAAAAAGGTTTCTTTAAACAGTTTGTAAGGGACACATGTCAAAAAATAAATTTTACGCAAAAACATTTTTTTGCATTATTGACGGCGCGAGATTAGTTTCAAATTCTGCGCGCAAAGTCCATGACGTCACGGAATGGTAATACGCAATTTCCCCCTCAATACGATTGTCATACAATTTCTCCACCTCAACGGGATGGCCAAGGCAATCCACCTCTCCTCCCCGCACCCGAAATGCCGAGAGAAATGAAGTGGAAAGGACGTGACTACGGACTAAATCGCGTCTCGCGCAATCACTATTTTAGCAGTGATCCATGACCTGTTGTTTTTCTTTGTTTGTTCCATATTTAATATTGCTGACTTGTTACTATATTACTACCTTCATTTTATGTATGTGCCTCTCTCCCTCTGTAAAGTCTTTAAGCCCTGAGGGTACTTTCAGTAAATAAAGAAATAATGTTGTAAAAAAATGTTTTTTATTCGGGTAAAATTTATTTTTTTGAAACGCGTGTCCTAACCAAACTTTTGAAATGCCCAGAGCCCAAAGGAAACACAACTATCAAATGACAAGCATACAAATTTAAAACAAAAAAGAAAAAAAAAACATTTAAAACGAAGTTTACAAGAGCAGCTTTGAACAATACAAAACGCATTTCGAAGCCACGAGCACAAGATAAGCAGACTTGTACGTAGTTCATCTACTCTACTCAAGTTACTGTAGTTTAACTACTTTTCTGAGTAGTCTAGTAGCTTTCAATTACATTTTTATTTCGGTAAGTAGTACTTTACTCTAATACTTTTTTGGAGTAACATCTACTCAAATTACAAATTACTTTCAAATTTTGGTGGTTGTTTTGCCTATCAACAAATATTCCTGCTCAAAGGAGATAAGATGTTGGAAGATCAGCTGATATTTGCAAAAAGAGGGAAGCATGTGGCGTAGGAAGGGGGGAGGGGAAATGGTTTGGGGAGAGTCCGAAACCGCCCAAAATTTTCACAAGCCCTCCCCCCATTGCAACAACACTGCGACGAGACGCGGGGAGCGAACAGGCACGACGCAGAGAGGACGAGCAACTGCGGGATTAGCGCCAAGGCTCAGGAGACCAAACCCATTTGAATAGAGGGCTAGTCCCCGCTTCTCACCAACGTAGCAACTCTCGCCCACTAGAGGAGGTGCACACATTGCATCCTCACTCAAAGGAGACAACAGAATGCAGCACCTGCTCTGGAACTCGTCTGGTGCTCCCGTAGTTTGTGCTGTACTCGAAGAATCGCGTGCTAAAGGGCAACGCAAAGATTACCTTTTTGCGTTGCCTTTCCTATAAAAACTTAAGATATGCAGACCTTCAAAGATTCAAAGATCGTTCTAGAAACCTGTAGTAATCCCCAACGTTTTAGTATAATAAATAACAATCAACCAGTGTTAGGAAGTACTCTATGTACATGGAACTTAAAGTACTACTGTTTAGAAAAATTGTATTTTACTTGAAGTAAATTCTCTGAACGTGTACTTGTATTTTCTGAGAAAAGTAAAACTCCCGACTCCAATGTACATTCACCGGATTTGAAAAAAAAAAAAAAGAAAAAAAAATGGCGGTATCGTTGTGTGAAAACGCGCTCTTTCAAGATATCAGCTGGTCATTTCTCTGAGTGAATGGCGGCTTTAAGACCGATGAAAATAAGTGCCTTATAAGTTGACTGTATCAAATAGCTCATCAGCGAGAGTAAAACAACTACTCTTTCGGCGACTTGACCTTATACAATATTCACAGCCATTTCCGTTAAAAGCTGATGCACCTCTAATTACCCCTGGAGCAATGCATGCCAGTTAAAAAAAATACACTCTATAGGGAATGAAAGGGCACCATAAAAGATTGCGTTAAACGTGCTTGTACTTTACCTGGAAATATATTTATATACGCTACTTCAAGTACATTGCACCCGGTGTACTTACTACTTTATTTGAGGTACATAACCTTTAATTTACTTTGTACTTTACTTCAAGCACTTTTTAGATGTACGTACTTTACGCAGCACGGTAAACAAGCAAACACTCTCTAAAAAATCAAGCTCAGGCAGTGCTAAACTTCAAAGTAGAAAGGACACATTTGCAGTAGATAATTGACCAAACATACAAGAAAGTACAAAACAATTAGACACGCAGAAGCAGAACCAGCGATGAAAGCATTTCTGTGAAAAAAAAAACAAGCCGATTCATATTTGGCTAGCACAATTTAGCTAACGGATCAAAACCTGTGTACTTTCTTTTTACCATAAAAAAAACTTATAAAGTAACTTCAAAAGTAACTTCAAAAGTAATTCGCTACTTTTTTACGGTAATTAGTAATTTTCTCAATTACATTCTATTTGAGTAATTTCTACTCTACTCAAATTACTTTTGACGTTAATACTCAGTAACTTAACTTAATTACTTTTTTTCAGTAACTTGTACATATCTGAGCTTTGTTTGCCCAGCGTCAAGCAGCCTGGGCTACACTTCTTCCAAAAGACCTTCCGACGACCATGCAAGAATGGGCCCATCCTGCCGGCGACTCCGAGCGCCGGACGAGGGTCCTGACTTCCCCCCTCGACTTTGTGTGGCGGAGCGGACTTGGGCCATCGTTATAATGATACACGTCATCATTACACGCCGCCAAGGACGTAGACGCCCCGCTTGAGAGCGACCACGCCGCGTCGGTCCCATGGGCCGGGGTCGCGCTGCTCGTGCACCGTGCAGGGGGCGGTTTGCGGACGCGAGTCGCCACGGTGGTCGTGGTTCGGGTGGCGCGTGCCGAGTTTCTCTTTCAACCTGTTGCGCCGCCCCATTCGGGGCACGGTTTTTGCGGTGGCTCGCGATCCAATATATCTGGAGACTCTCTTTTGTGTTGTGTCTGACCGGTGTGGACCCCGCTTTGGGGACTGGCGTTTTTCCCAGGTTTAAATAAACGTTGTCCTCACCTCATTTGTTTCTGTAGCATCGAGATGTTCTGAAAATCTTGGTTCACAATGAAGTAGAATTTTTTTTGACACCTGAACTGAGTCATCGCGAAGTAAAAGTTGAATAATCAACGTCAGTTTTTTTTTTTTTTTTATGTAGCGGCTTGTATGGAACACAAGCGAATGAACAAACGTCATGAAGCCACGAAGGCAGTGCTAGTTCACTTATCTAGCAGAAGCACATTCATGGCATTCCCTTCGCTAATCAACGCTGGTTGAAATTAATCGTCCAAACTGGCATCTCGCACCCTCCTTCCCCTCTAAGTCGTTCCCCCTTCATTGTTTTCCGCCGGACCAGCGAGGCGAGATTGCGCGAACGACTACCCAAGGAGGAGCAAATTCGACGATCCCACATCGGCTTCTTCCCGAAGTGAGTAATGGCGCGTGTTGCTTCGCGTTTTATCTGATAGTATAGGAATATGTAGCGTGACTATATTGTCGAGCCCTGAGTTGAGTAGGGATCACGTGATATCTCTTGATTTTCTACCTTCACGCAGAGCAGCCCTGGAGATAGAAAACGGTGTGATCGGGTGCGTTTGCGAAAAACAGACGAACAAAAATCTCGCAGTTAACTTTGGCGTCAGATGTTCGTAACATTGGCAAAAGTACGATGATGTTACCTTCAGAGAGTGATACATTTGTGGACAGAGTCTCAGAAAACAAATTTCAGGAGGACACTTAAAACTTTTTACCTAAAGGAATGCGACAGCATTCCTACATGAAGCGTATTCCTACAAGCACCGCGCCCCATCTTCCCACCGCACACGGCGCTCCGGCGGTGACATCGCGCTCCCCGACTGCGCAGGCGCGGCCAACTCTGCCGGCTCCACGCCTTCGGTGACGGTGCATCTGCGTTGCTGTGTTACTTTTCTACGAGTTCTTTTCTGAGGTGCCATTTTAACTGCCGTTTATTGAGATATCTGTTTTTCGCTGTCACAGCCGACGCCGGCTTTTCTATATTTCCTAACGCATCTAAGTGTACGATTATCTATCTGAAATAAATGTAGATAGGGGAGATGTCCAAAGAATTGAAGAAAATGTTCCAAGCGATTAAGCGAGCGAGTCACTTTGTGCTCTTTTTTTGGGCTCATGCGTATGGAGGGGACTATTCTCCTCTATCGGGTTGAAGGAACATACTGAATGGTGATGTAATATTAGAATGTGCAAATCTTTTTTTTTTACATTTGGGATTTTGTATTTGTAAATGTCACATTCGCGAGCTTGGATGAAAACCAGGTTCGATACTTGTGTTGTGCATGTTCCCCTCCAGAAATAACTCAATGTTGTTACTTGCTACTTCATCAAAGAGTTACAAAAATATGCTATTTGTTCCTTTCACAAAACCAAATTAAATTTTTCTTTAATACCGAAAAAAGTAACTACACACATGTAAAACCCTACAAGCATCCAGTTACTTAAAAGTTTGGATTTTGGCATAATCACAAGTTTCTTGGAATGTCACCTTTCGTATAACAGTGGCCTACATCGCATGACAGTCTTCGTAGGAACACTTGGAATACAAAGTGAAGTATTTCCTATACGAGGCCTAGCAATAACCGAGGTTCAAATACGTCCCACTTTTTGAGTTTATCTGTCGATGACGTCTATATTCTTATCGTCTGCATTGACGCGCGATCCCCGGTATAAAAGGGACTATCGCTTGTGCCGATTTTATACGCGAATCTCGTGCTCCTAGGTATCAGAAATGACTCCCTACATCTTGCTTCTTCTGGCAATATGCTGCACCTCCAAAATCTTAAGTTTGCCTTATCTATTTCTTGTCTTCTCAAACTATGGCTCCAAAGAATGTACAGCATTTCTTTCTTGGAAATGCTTGTAATGAACGCTATATATATAATCTCACCAAATATTCTTAATATTCTCACCAAATAAATCAACCGATAAATATAAAATTACAAATAAAAGTGTAATGAGGTGGACAAGTGCCTCAAACTAAAGCAAAAAAGAACCTACATTCTACGTCGGCGAAACAAGGGCGACTGTCCCGAAAGAGCGCGTTACCGCTGCTTTTGTACTTTCTGTATGATCAGGAAAGTTCTGAACCAGAACGCACGGTGTCAGACGAGGAGGATCTGGAGCTGTACTGAAGAGCAAAGATCAGGAGAAAAAAATCCACTCAAACAGGGTTTGAACTCCGTTCCACAGTGTGGCAGCCGTGTGCGCTGCCGACTGCGCCAAGCACGCGGCAGCATTGATTATCAGGCTTCAGTACTTCTGTTACCTCTTGTTTAGCTACTCTAAAACGATTCAATACATGACTTGCACGTGTCGTCAGTCTTCCCTTCTTTCTGGTGGCCAGAAGCGCCTTGTTAACGCAGCCAAAGCTACGCTCTCATGCGCCCTTTTCCCCTAGTGGCAAGACGCATCTCTCTAATGCAGCTAAGGCCACCCTCTCAAGCGCCTTTTCCCCCATACGTATAGGATCGAGTCACGTCAGTGCAAGCTTTTTATAGACTTTTTGCCTTCGGAGACAATGTGACACTTAAACGTGTGTAAAGCTTAAATGGAATCGCTAACCATATCTCGCATGTCAGCTTACGTTCATCTTCTTTGCTCAAAGTAGCAATATGGGGAACATTGAAGGGTAGAGTACTGATAGTATAGCTTTCGCGAAATAGAGTTTTTATTTACGAAAACGCGTATTATTTGCTTTTGCATAAATGCGTCTAATTGTGATGTTTAACTTCGCCCCACAGGTAATTCAGGGCGCTGGTAAGCAGACGAATCCATGCCTGGTCCCCTCGTGAATAGCCCACTCACTAATAGGTCAGAAGTCCAATGTTGGTTTTCTGAAAGAAAGATCACGCTAACGTCCTTTTCTCCAAAACTGCAGCTATACAAAATGAGAGAAGAAGAGACAACCTAAGGAAGGTGGTGAATCTTGTGGGCCATCTGTGCTCACAGTGAAGGGGCATCTAAACACTCAAAGGGACAGCGAACCCCCCAAAGTTTGTTTTTAAGTTCATTGATAGCAGAAGTACTGTACTATAAAAATTATTTCATTCCAAATTTATATTTTTGTCTTCCAATTTAGGGTTTTAAAATCCCGAAGGCGTCAAGCTAGAACCAAATTTTGTTGACAAGTGTCTGGGTATCTTGGCCTTAATTCGCCAAACAATAGCCAAAGTTGGACTTCACTAGTGGTTCTTCGGTTCACAATTTCAGCTGAAATCTGACACCTTTCCAGTTACGTGATGAGCCAGAAAAACGGCAAAGGAAAGTATTATGACACTAACTTACGCCTTAGTGCAAAATTGTAGTAGGCCCAAGTTACACCCAAAGGAGGGCCAGGCTTGTGCCAAGGTAGCCGTATCTCTGGCATGAGACTTTATATGTGTAATTTAAAAAAAAAAAAAAAATAATCGTTAAAAAAGGTTAACGTATTTTGTACTTCCTGAGCCAAATTTTTGAATTAGAACCGACTGCGAAACTTTTTTTTATTTGAGACTTCTGAACCTCGAGTTAGAAGCACGCCCCATATAACCCCAAATTGTCTTTTTTCAGCGAATGTACGTTTTGCGGCATAACAGTTCCATTCGGCATACGGTTGTATGTGGGCACGAGCAAAATAAACCTTCATCATATTGGCCTCATTAAAATAAATTTATTTTCGGCGTTCATAGATGAGCGATGAAGGTAAAGAAGGTGCATGGGACGGACACCAACCTGGCAGTGCGAAATGCACGATGTGTTCGAAGCTTCTGGAGAAACCTTGTAAAGTATGCATTTGGGTTGGAGGCTGCATGAGCCAATACAAAGAACTTAGGCGGCAGAAAGTGGGTTGGTGAAAATGCAATTTTAACAATAAATAAATGAAATAAAGTTTGCGAAAAACTTAGATTTGCATTGTTAATCAGTGTTTTTACAACATGTTTGCAACGCGTATACGTCTTAATCGTTGTACAAACAGTACTCTTCAAGATGCGACACTTGTCCACCATATGAAATGCAATATTCCTCTTTCGCCGTTTTATTTAATTTTTTTTTTCGGGTAGAAAGCAGTTCCTTTAATGTCCACTCGTGTTCTTCACGAAGGCTTGGAACATTCGGGTTTACATTCAGTCAATCGCTGAAGGCCTCCGCTGCTGTGTTCAAGTCCCGAAAACGGCAAAAGGAAGGATACGAGGCATTCCTGCCGGAGGGGGGGGAGGGGGGGGGGGGGAACGCGGTAGAAAGATTGCGAGCCGCGGCAGAACAGGTGGACTGGCAACGGGCACACCAGGCACACCTTCGGCAGGTGGCGTGTGACTTCAAGTCTCACGAGCACCGACGTCAAAGAAAGGCAGAGGAGGCGAGAAGGAAAGCCGTGGTGTTTTCCTGGTGGGTGTCCGAAGAGGAGACAGACAGTTGGACTTCAAATTTCACTTACAATGCGGAAAAGTGTCGCTTCACGCATTCTGAAAATATCATTGTTTGGACACACCTTTACAGTTCTCATACGCTTTAGGATTAATCGAGGTATCGAATCAGTGACAATATAAATCTGTCTATGTGCGATCCATGTTAAGAAGTTAATTTAATGATCTAAAATTATGTTTTTGGAGGGTATGTTTGGTAGCACATGGCCAAGTTTTCGAGGTGACCCTATTAAGTAGAAATTTATACAATTTCGTTAAATTGAAGAAAAATAATCAGCCGTCGCCGTATTTTTAAATAGTGCCTCAATGTGAGCTAGATACCTCAAGACAGAAGACAAAAGGCGGCACTCTTTCGTTGACACAAAACAGAATTGTAAAGTTAAAAAAAAATTAGTTGCAGATATTTAATTATATTTTTGCGTTTTTTCTTTACACGAATGAACACAACACACTGTTCGCTAACATGCCAAAACGTAGCAGCTCTGTTCACAAAACCAAATGGTTTATGAAGAAGCTGTACTGCGGGGATTGCTCGGATCGGTAGGACGCACGCTTAGTTATATCACCGAGCGACATTATTTAGTTGAACGTTTCTACTGCGTCCAATGAACGGGACTTACGCTTCGCTTTCCTCGAGAACTATCATGAAAATTACGCGAGAGTGCGTGGTAATTGTTTGTTTCGTTTTTCTTGTGTGTTTCTTCACTTACCACCCAACCAACAGCGGCTAACCCACTCCTATTCGACCTCGAGGAAAAGATTCAAGAGTTTGTGGACGCACTGTCGGTGAAGCACGGTGTCAAGGTGTCCTGGTGGGACATATACCGGAACAACTCGGAACTCAAGTGGTTCAAGATCAGAACACGTCCGTAAGTTCACAACACATTCAGCTTGCATTTGTTGGTTCGATTTGTTGTGTTTGCCTTACGTCTGTCTCTGTGTCTTTAAAGATAATTAATCAGGCATTTCGACACTCCGACGCTTAGATTTATTTTCACTGGAGCCAATACTTTTTAACGCACCCGAGCTCAGAGTACAAATTGAAAAAGCTGGCGCTGCGGAACTTGGAGATCAAGACGATGCAGGGTGCCAATTTCTATCTGGAAGAACATCGTACCTGAGTGCGGTCGGGTATGCTACGGCCTTAGCCTCTTTTATACTCACAAAACCTGGCAGTTCGACGACGGAGCCATAAACTGCTCGGTCGCAGATTCGGAGCGCGAGGATCTTGTAGCAACGAGCATCAGAGAGCAATTTCTCGGGGAGCCTGGACGTCAGCGCACAGCTTTTGCAGCGGCGAGGACCCGAAACACACTTGGTCGCTCGGGAGAAGTGTGTTTCGGCGTGTCACAGCAGCGGGGTGCCAGTCACCTGGCTGTCCTTTCATCCGTTGTCTGCCGCTCCACCTTTTCCATTTCGGCGGCCATTTCTCGTAGCGATCTGCCAGACTTTGTCAGTATATAGATGGCTATGCTACTGCCTAAAGCACGTGCATTTCTAGTTACATAATGCTGCCAGTCGTAGTTCAGTGCCTAAATCTATCGGATGCAACGGTGACACCAGACACCTACCGGGGCTGACTAACTTGCCGCTGTGTAACAGCACATTAACGTTTACATCGATATAGCTTTAATCGGCTATTCCCTCCACTTGAAATGATAGTGTAGGGCGGAGTATGGCGTCCGTTGCGTGACATCATGGTCTCATGTCACAACACGTCATATGATGTTGGAGTCACGGGTCTTCACGAGGTGCCACGGTGTCACTTCGCGCGATGATGTCACATGAGGCCATTATGTCACGTCGGGTCCGCACTGGACACCGTGATGTCACGTGACGCCATGAGATCACGTGACCTTATGACGCCATGTGACATCATGCACACCCGCACACTCTCACACACACACGCACGCACACACGCACGCACGCACGCACGCACGCACACGCACACACACACACACACACACACACATACACCACTACAACACGCCCCGTTCTCCAAGGAAAAACAACACCAGTAAAAAAGAGACTGGATTTGGAATCCGCTGTTTTTATTTATTTATTTTATGTATTTGTTTACAATACCGAAAGCCCTTTCGGGCTGTTTCAGCAGTGTACAGCAATAAAACAACAGAAATAAGAACCAAAGATCAAGAACAATCACCGCAATACAACCATTTGAGTACAATTTCGGTTGAACCACACCACCGAAAGTCACCACCACCAAGGAATACTAGTATGGCTCTGCATATAAATCAAATAATACAGCTTCAAACTTATGGGCACAGCCAATCCCAAAAAAGAGGTCGCCATCCAAACTATTCCACTCCTCAATTGTTCTTACAAGGAAACAGTACTTAAAAACATCGAGATTTGGTAAATACGGCTTGACTCCAAACTGCTTATTAACTCTCGGGGACCTTCTACCAGGAAGCTGTATACAGTCACTCGAACTGATGTTATAATGCCCATTGTAGAGTTGATAAAAAAATTTTAACCTTCCAATTTTTCTCCGCTGACCCAAGGTTGGCAGCCCCGCTTTTTTTAATAGTTCTGTTACCGATTCCGTGCGGCGATACTCTGTATAAACAAATCTTACTGCCCGCCGCTGGATACGCTCAAGTTGTTCTATTTGATATTTGACATATGAACCCCAGATCACGTACGCGTATTCAAGAAATGATCGAACTAGAGTCTTATACGTAAATAATTTAACTTCAGGCGTTGTATTTTTGAGCGCTCGTCTTAAAAACTCAAGTTTTCGCAAAGTCGCACTACAGACAATTTTTATATGTACCCTCCAGTTTAAATAGTTAGAAATTGTGACCCCTAAGTATTTAAAAGTTTCGGATTGTTTCAAAAGTGCACCATTATAGGAATACGGAGATATATTAGGCGACCTCTTTCTTGTGATTGTTACAAAAGTTGTCTTTTCAAAATTTATCTTCATATCCCATTTGTGACACCACTCGTGCATAGCCATTAACGAGTCATTTAATAGCCTTTGGTCCCGTTGTGAATTAACTTTGATGTACAGTAGACAATCGTCTGCAAAAAGGCGGACTTCAACAGATGGATGAATTTCAGTTGCAATGCCATTTATATACGCAAAAAACAAAATTGGTCCCAAAACCGGGCCCTGAGGTACACCGGAAGTGACTGGCAGCAGCGTGGAAGTTTCCCCCGCGATCTTAACAAATTGAAATCTGTTTGACAAGTAAGATTTGATCGAAGAGACAATAGGCGTACTTACCCCTAAATCCAAAGTTTTTTTTAGCAGCTTTGAGTGGGTGACTCGGTCAAATGCTTTTGACAGATCAATTGACATCACATCTACTTGACCACGCTCATTTAAAACAGATGCGAAATAATGAGTCGCTTCAAATAACTGTGTAACAGTTGATAACTTCCTTCTAAAACCATGTTGTTTTTCGTAAAACAGATCATTCTGTTCGATGAAGTCTGTGAGATGTTTACAGATAATATGTTCGAGGAGTTTGCAGGCAGTAGAAGTAAGGGATATCGGCCGATAATTTGCAACATCAAGCCGACTCCCTGATTTATGAATAGGGACTTCTCGCGCAAGTAACCAGTGCTTAGGTAGCCTCCCTTGGCTCAATGACGCTTGAAAAATAAGTACTAGAAACTCAGCAGCTCTTAGACAGTAACGCCTCAAAAATTTATTTGGAACGTTATCTGGACCCGGTGCTTTTTTTACATCGATATTCAGTAGCATAGAAAGAACACCCTGATATGACACAACAATATCTGTTTCAGGCAAACCAGTAACATTAGTTATGACACTTTCACGATCATTATCTTCGGTAAAAACAGAATGAAAAAACTTATTAAATTCAGTCGCCACAAATGCTAGATTGCTGAATACTTTTCCATCCTTCATGATTTCGTTTACTCTATGTTCCTTACATGACAGATACTGCCAGAATCTGCGTGGCGAGTCCCTTAAGTAATCGTTCAAGGTAGTCGAAAGGAACTCTGTTCTAGCAGCCTCGACCTTTGATCGTACTTCACGGCTTAGATCAGCAATCTCTAAAGCGTTCTTATTTTTCTGCTTTCTTTTTCGTTTTAGTTTACGTTTAAGGTGAATTATGTCCCGTGTTATCCATGGATTAGACTTGATTTTTTTTTATTGTTTGTTTCGCAACAAATCTTTCAAGACAGTAGGCGACTGCTTTTGAGAAATAGCCCCACAAATAATCTACATCATTATTTTTATCTATGTGGCCTAGAGATTGTTTGAGATAATCTAATATTGATGTGTCGTCTGCTCGTGAAAAATCATAAACAAATTTAGGGTCCGTTTTCTGAAAGCGTAGACTGCTTAACTCTAGAGTCAAGATGAACATTTTATGATCTGAAATTCCGTGCTCTACACACACTCTGTAATTCAAAAAGTAATCAGATACCAGGCAGATATCTAATACAGATTGGCATGACCTCTGAATTCTGGTTGGTTTGTTAACTACCTGCGTCAGTCCATATTTAAGCATTATATCAAACAAATATTCTCCATGTAATCTATCCGCTCTGCCTGGGCTTAGTTCGTGCCAACCAATATGTGGCAGGCTAAAGTCGCCCGTTAGGATAATCTTAGTTCTGTTTTTCACTAGAGTTGTTAAATAATCGTCTATTTTCTCGAGGAAATGAATTCCAGTGCCCGGGGCCCTATACACCCCACTAATTAAGAAGACGATCTCGTCAAGGAGTAGTTTACACCATACGCTCTCATGGTCGTTTATACCAGGTAACGCCTCATACTTTAGAGAGTTCTTTCTAAGAATGGCAGCGCCTCCTCCTCTAGTCTCTCTATCCTTTCGTAGCACGCTATAGTCTCTTGGAAACACCACGGAGTCGGCAATGATACTATGTAGCCAAGTCTAGTTTACGACAATAACATGTGGATCAGGCTGAATAATAATATATTCCAATTTTGGTGCTTTGTTTAGTATGATTTGTGCGTTTATTGTGATTATTTGTACATCTTTTTTCCTTTTATGTCAATTTTGTTGAGTGGCCATTGGTACGACGCGCGCATTCTGTTGAACGCGCGTGTTCGTTACAGAATCCCAGACGTAGGCTACGTCATTTACAAAAAAGTTTGTCATACACAAGTCGCACTTTATCTCCGTTCCGTTTCTCTTGTCGCGCCGAGTTCCAAAGTTGCCGTCGCATTTCCACTGTCTCCTTTGAATAGTCATCGGACACGCTCACGAGGGTATTTTTCAGTTTCCTGCAGTTCTTGAACACCAGCTACTTTTCGTTGTAATTGTGTTTCTCATTAAACACAATTACGCACTTGACGGTTTGAGCAATCGAAATAAAGCAGCAATTTCGGGAGAATGGCATGACCAGTGTCACTCCCTGAGCGGACATTCGTGATGGCTATTCCACGCAAGGTGCCCTCAGCGGCAGAAAAAGCGAAGCGCGAAGCCTGACTTGCCGCTGTAGCGAGAACGTCGGGCTTATACATCAGCGAAGGGATACATTAGGGTCCGATAAGGTGTCGCTGGATTTGCACAGCTCTAATTTTTTTTTTATTTGTATCAGATTTATTTACCTGACGAGGCACCGCTCGGAAGCTCCTCAGAAATTTTCCAATGTAAAATGCGAACTGAAAATAACTACAGTGCTCATGTTGGAAGTTCGCCTAATTGTTCTGCAGAGGATTGGAATAAAGAAGAAAGAAAAAGCTCGGTAGGCTTTTTACAATTTGTAGTATTTTGATTGTTACAAAATACTACAAATTGTAGTATTTAAATTGTTACAAACGGACGTTCATAATTAAATCAGAAAGTCCTTATTAGGCGGCGAGCATAATTTTTGGGACGTTGTAGTAATCTTAAGAACCTTCGGACCGTATTTAAAAAAGCCGATCTCACAACACGTTCGCCGTATTTACTTATTTATTTATTAAGACACCTTAAGGACCCCCTTGGGGGTATTACGTAAGGGGTGGGTACACAGCGTAAAACAAAAGGGTAAAAAACACTCCAAAAACAACTCGCATACAAAGAGCAAATACACACAAACGTAAAAGGCAAAATATACACATATAGATGGTTCGTACAAACCTAAAGTGGGGACTTTAGCAAGCGTTTTTTAAATTCCATCGGGTCATGAGTGATGACGACGGTCTCGGGAAGATCGTTCCAATCAATGGCAGTGCGTGAAAAAAAAAATGAATTCTGGAAGGTTACGGTTCTTGCTTTGGGGCGTCTTACGCCGAGGTTATGTCCCGTACGACGAAGCCGGTGTTCTGAAGATATGATGTATGATGATTGGAGGCACTGGCTGTAGTAAAATTTCTGGAAAAGAGATAGCCTAGCAAGTTTCCGACGGACAGAAAGGACAGGAAGGTTTCGCTCGGATTTTAAGATTAGTTACGTTAGAAAAGGAAGAGTAATCTGAGTAGATAAAACGTACTGCACGATTCTGGAGTGATTCGAGGTTATTTATGAGATAGGCCGGATGCGGGTCCCAGATGGCAGATGCGTACTCCAGTTTAGGACGGACAAGGGATGAGTAAGCTAGTAGCTTTATATGAGGAGGGGCTAGTTTAAGGGTACGTTTTAAGAAGCCTAGAGAGCGATTAGCAGTGGAGATAACGTGACTGATATGAGTGGCCCAGGAAAGATCAGATGAGAGGTGGACTCCGAGATACTTATAGGAAAGGCTTTTCTGCAGAGGTACGTTATTAAGTGAGTAGGAAAGCACGGAGGGGTTTACACGACGTGTAAATGACACGAGCTGGCATTTCTGAACGTTAAGAGACATCTGCCATTCTTCGCACCATGCTTGAATGCGTATGAGGTCATCTTGAATGAGTTGGTGGTCCGAAGGGTTAGTTACTTGGTGGTAAATGCCGCAGTCGTCAGCGAAGAGACGAATATGCGACGTGATTGATACGGGTTAGTTGTTAATGTATATTATAAATAGAAGTGGTCCAAGGACCGATCGCTGAGGAACGCTTGAGGTGACTTCGGCAATAGAGGATGATGACTGGTTAACGGTAACAAATTGATGTCTATGCGTGAGAAAGCTAATGGTCCAGTTCAAAATCGCGGGATCAAAGCTGAGTAAGCTTGTATATGAGACGTCCGTGAGGGACCTTATCGAAGGCTTTAGCAAAGTCTAGAAAGATGGCGTCAGTTTGAATGTTAGAGTCGAGGTTAACATGCAGGTCATGAACGAAAGACGCGAGTTGAGTTTCACAGGAGAAGTTTTTTCGAAAGCCGTGTTGGAAGGAACGGATATAGTTGTTCTCTAACAAGTAATGAATGATTTTAGAGTAGATGATATGTTCCATTAGTTTACACGACACGCATGTTAGAGAGATGGGACGGTAGTTAGAAGGGGAGCACTTGTTTCCGTTTTCGTAGATTGGGACGATCTTCCCCACCTTCCAGTCGTATGGCAGGGAACCAGTAGAAAGTTACTGTGAAAAAAGCTTTGCCAATATTACGCTAGATATATCTTTAGTATTCTTTAACACTTTTACATTTATTTCGTCAATACCCGCTGATGAAGAAATCTTAAGAGTGTCGATGATTTTCACAATGCCTGCCGGTTCAAACGTGATCAAAACCGTGGATGTAGGAAAGGCAGGAGGAGCCATAGAAAACATATCATTGCACTCTTGTGTAAACACTGAACGAAAAACATCATTGAATTTTTCTGCACATTCGTTATCAGGAACCGAAGAGTCATCGTCGTTTTTAAGATTGATTACAATATCAGGTTTAGGATTAACAACATTCCAAATCTTTTTTTGGGTTGCTCTGCAGCATGCATGGCAGATCAGCATTATAAAATGCTCGTTTTTGTGTTCTGATTGCGCTTCTGAATTGTCTGTCGGAAATATAGAGCTTATCCCAGTCCGAGTTGCGCTCCGTAGTTTTAGGTTTACGAAAGAGTCTCTTTTTTCGTGCTTAAACGTTTCAGGGTGCCATTAAACCATGGAGCAGAAGCGCTTTCAGCTAGTTGTTGCATTTTAGATTTGTACATTGTCCAATTTTCGCAGACAGACCGATTATCAAAGTCTATTATAAGGACATCTAGGAATTTTCTTAGCTCAGTATTCATTCCTTGGTAATTCCCCTTCTCTTATAGTTTTACGGTTTTCTTCCGCTTCGATTTTGATCGAATATTTAAAAAAATGTCCAGTAAATCACCTTATGGTCACTTATTTCGTGTAGGTAGTTTATCGACTTTAAAGAGTCAGGATCAGAAACAAGAATGAGGTCAAGGATGTTAGAGGAGTGGTTGGATGATCGTATGGGTTTAGTTACAATCTGTGAAAGATCGAAATTGAGGCAAAGGTTAACGAAACCAGTCGCTTCACTCATATCAAGGGGGGCTGAAACGGATAAGGCGGACCAGTCGATAGAAGGGTAATTAAAATCACCGAATAGCAGAATACTGTGTTTGGGATATTTCAGGTACAATTCGTTGAGAGCTTCATTAAGGTTAATTAGAAAAGATGGATCGCTGTGAGGGGTCGGTAACATACACCGATAAGGAGCGAAGCATATTAAACCGTGCAAGATATCGCAATCAAGCCCCCCCCCCCCCCCTCCCCGGCCCCTTGCCCTATCTTTGCGGAATATATTGAACCCAGAAGTGCCCGTAAAAATTTCTGTATCAGTTACTGATGATTACAGCCATGTTTCAGTAAGCGCAATAATGTCACAATCGGTGGATGCAATTAGGCTACATATCTCGTCTTGTTGAGAAATCACGCTTCTTATATTTGTATAAATAAAGGACAGTGGCTTTCGGGATGTGTGTTCATAACCGCGGCGACAAGATCGGGTTAGTTAAGAAGGACACTCTTTTACAGTGTTTGACGCGTCATCAAAAAAGTACCGTTTCTGTCCAATGAGGAGCGTTTTGAAACGTAAGGAAAAGGACATAGCTTGGTTACGCGCGAAAGTTAACAAATTCCTCCTAGCAAGCTGAACCGAAGGTGAGAAATCTTCACTTACAGCGAAGCTAGTGTTCTTGAACTTTTTACCTTGAGAAAAAATTCGTTCTTTGGTTTTATGAACAGCAAATTTTACAATTATCGGGCGGTTCTGATCGGGACGATATCGACCTAGTCGGTGGGCACGCTCGATGCCGTCTGGCATGATGTTAATATCAAGATGTTGTGAACAAAGGTTTATTATTTTCTGTTCCGATTGTGCCCACGTTTTCCTATCAGAGTCAGGGAGGCCAAACAAAAAAGAAGATTCTAGCGCCGCGATCTATTTTCCGAGTCATCTACGCGTTCAGCCAGAGTCGCTAAACTATCAGTAAGGGTCGTCGTGACACCGCGGAGTTCATCAAGATCATTTCGGATTGAATGAAAATTAGAAAGCTCCTGCTCTATTCGCGTCATTCTGTCAGACAGAGCGTTGACCGTCTGGTCAGTGAGTGTAAGTTTGTTTTTGATTGCCTTCTGCTCGTCGAGTACAGTTGTTTGGCCGGCGTCAAGTTTAGTCAGCAACGCCATCATAGCTTCTGTGGTGACGGGGCCGGGATTTAGCTCTACATCTCCACAGAGAAGCAACAACTGCCGTACCACGGCAGTACAATGGCAAGACAACACTGGGGGCCTGGTAGCAAGAGCAAACACCTATTACTACTCTTTTTGTATAAAGGCAGCAGGAATTACGCACCTGTACGTACAAGACGAAGGGCGAGTTAGTACTCATCTTGGTAGCGATGCCACCAGGCCCACAGTCCGGCGCGGTCAATGCTTCCTCGTTTATAGGCGAGTTCGTTGCTATCGATGCCGCTTGGCTTGTAAACTGGCCGAAGGTAGTTGCACCGTTGGAAACGCCGAAAAACAGGCCAGGGGAGTTGATAGCACCGTCATCCCACGAGCAATCAGATGGAGCTTACCACGCACGTGCCGGGCAAAAGCCAGACACAGCCGCGGGCTTAGCGAAGGAAGCCTTGAAGATCAGAATTTTTTCGAACAAGACGAGGGGCGAGTTAGTACTTATCTTGTTAGCGATGCTACCAGGCCCACGTGACGCTTTAGTTCACAGGAGGTAGACAGAAGTGCACGAGAGGGTTCGTGCCATCTTACGCTCTACACGTTGTTGCGAGGTTGTTGCGCGTCTACGAAAGACTAATGTTCCATCAATTCCTTGCTGTGGCGGCAGCGTAGTCAATCTTTTTGGTGAGTTCGGCCTATGTTTAACACCTTTACACATTGGTTTTCATATGTTTGTCTTTTGTCCCGCATGACCTTTCATGCAAGGGTACAATCTCGAGCTCCCGAATACTCCCTATGGGGAGAGAATTGAACTATACAAGGCGCTTTGTCCAGCTGCTTTCCAGCACTACATGGTGTTTAGTTTATCCAACAAAAGGCCTGTAGATAGAATCCTTGACGTCATCTTCTCGATCAAACTCAGAATGCAAATTGAAAAAGAATGCTCTGTCAGCTTTCAGCTTCCACTCGTGTACTTCGGTTCACCTGAAGTTCAGACGCAGCCGAAGCTGCGAGCTGGTGGGACTAATCCGACATAATGCCCCTCCATACAAAAAATAGCGACAACCTTTGAAGACTTCCGCCTGATATCTTGGGCCGTTCCAGGCTGCGCTACCGTGGACGCACGAGCGCGAAAAAGCAAAATATAACAAGAAGAGTGTGCATGATGGGCGAGGAGGGAAAAGGAATGCCTATGATGTCGGAGTGCAGTGCACGATATGAGCTCAGTGTCGCCAATCAAATTGCACCGACTGTGCAACGTCGCGACATTCATCGTCTTTATTTGAGCACATCCTTCGAGTCTGGTAGACCATGACAGTGCCCTTTTAGCCTGTGTGTATGTATCAGCGTGTGTTTCAGCCTTTGACTGCCCTCTGACTCAAGTATAGGAAGGCCGTCTGCTTTGTTGGGCGTATCCAGGTGGCGCTGCAGTCGACACGCGGGTGTAAAAAGCAAAACATAAAAATAAAAGGTGTGCGCGTCAGAGGGGGAGGGAGGAGATGTCGGTACCTTTTTTATTCAGGACAGGGTTGCCAGGTTCGGCTATAATTAGCCAAATTGGACTAGCTTTATTTGAAGTTGGCGGTAAAAGGTGGTAGTTGGCTATTTGGCTAGTATTGGGCTATTTCTGATCTGTGCTGGGCACACCGAAATGACTCAAAGCACACGGGTTTATAGGCTGGAATATGGTATTTATAGAATAAGTTGCGTGAACATTTGGCGCTTCAGTCCTTTAACTCTGATAAGTATGCGACAGCAAGCGAATTCGTCAGCTCTTTGCGCACACTGTGCAATTGTTTACGCTTGAATCGTGTCCAAATGCGAGCGTGTGCTGCTACTTCTCTATCTCAATCAGTGACGGCGCAATTCCTTTCGCCCCACCAGCATCTGTTCTGCGCACCCTTTAGGCTGCCTGTTGATTGGAGTGGACCTATACCTTGTGTTTAGTTCTGCATAATTTTCCCGCGACGTCATCGAGGTCACCGTGCCCCGATACTAAGCATCCCATTAATACAGTGGAAGGTATGTTGTCATGCGCTTGTACGAGCGTTTCAGAAAGTTCTCCGAACGTGCAAGGGACGCCATTTCTGAGATATTTCGGCATCGTCGCAGAGCACACAACACGGTGTTCATTTTTTTATGTTCTAAAATCCTTGACACTGGGAACAGAGAAAAACGGGTGGACACGTGTCCCGTTTTGTCCGTGGTGATGTACCCATTCTCTGCCATTGGTTCTTCGAGCTAGTGATGCTAGTGGTGTGAATATTTCTATTTGATATATAAAAATTTAATATGTGTCTCTTATGTTTAAAACAAGCGTTTCAAATGGTCAATTTTTTGTGGCTATTTTGGGCTATTTTTTTTAAACATCATTTGGCTATTTTTGGGCTATATCTCGGAGAAATTTGGCCGGTCAGAGTACAAACACTTAGCAACCCTGTTCAGGGACATTAATCAAGCACCGTCAAAAGCGCGCCATGGTGGTGTTTATCATGTTTCTGTACGTGTTTTTATCATGGCTGAACCAATCACAAACAAAATGCAGCCAGTGTGTTTCGCTTTTGACGCTACTTGGTGGGCCTCATGAGCTCATAGCGTAGGCTGCGTTTGGACTTGAGCTGAAACAAAGATTTGTGAAAAGGTGCTTCACTGACTCAACGAGATCCTCAGATGAACACTGTCGCAAATTCAACCGGGCGACGGGTAGATAAGTCCAACAAATAATTCATGTTGTTTATGTCACCATGGGTTTAATTGTGAACTCAGTCTCTGCGGACGCGACACTTACACCTTTTCGCCTTTGAATACGGTCTATTTGAAATGATGGAGGTTGCCAGACTCCTTTTTTTTGCGTTTGACAGAAATATCCTGTGTTCACATTGAAAGTACTAGCGCGGAGATTTATCTGAATATTTAGAAATGGCTTTTATACTTATTTTACTTCAATGAAATGTCTACCCTTGACCACCTGTAAATTATTCACACATTGCTCCGTGTCATGTTGCAGCAGCAAGATACTCGTCCGAGCGAGTCCCATCAAGTATGGTGAGGTGAAGATCAATTCACTCCAACCAAAGGTGATCTATACGAACTGGGTCCACAATGAACAGCCCTTCAACTCAATGACAACCACGGTGAAGAGGTCCACGATGCACAACACGACGCACTCGCTCAGCACTGAGAGGGCGTTCAATTGCGGCTTTGAGTTATCCGTCAACGCCAAGCTCAACAAATCTGCGGGCATCCCTGCCAACGCATTCACAAATTTCACTCTGAGGAACCTCAACAGCGAATCTCACACTGAGCCCGAGAAGTACTCCGTCAAGCAGGTCGTCACTGTGCCGCTACTGAGATCCGTGAAGATCGAGTGGCTGATCACCGACGTTTTCAGGGTGCGTGAACAAAGATTGAGAGTTGTTGCGTAGTTTGTGGTCAGCCTTGCCTACCGTATATGTCACTATGGTCACTGAATGAATGAGAACAGCCGGGCATCTCCTTCAGATGCCCGGCGTTCAGCTAGCTCTCATTGGCTTTCGTCGTGATTGGGCTGTTCATCCACGATCGAGCCCGCATAAAAGATATTCATCCACTTTATACATTATTTTTACAGAAAAGTTTGTATGGAGGCTATAGACCAGTGTCCGCGCCAATTCCAGGGCGCCGCCATGTTTATCTACGCTCGCGCCACCACGCGGAGAGAACTGGCAGGCAGGAGGGGGGGGGGGGGCTGCGGTGGCGGCGTTGCTTTGGGGAGCTGGATGCGGCAGGCTGTCCGAATGCACCGGCACATCGTGAACGATGTCTTCACCAGAAGCCTCCGCGACCCGTTCTTCAACAGATAAGATGTCGTGAACATTCGAGAACCCATCTCGATCAAGAAAACAAGAGAAAACCTTTCTGTTCTTAAATGTTCTCGGTGTCTGCTGACCCTTGACATCCGCGTTTCAGTCCGGGTTCATTGCGTGGTAAATATTTCGCTACCGCTTTCTTGTAGCTTTCAAATGCTTGATTGTTGTCTTCTTGTATACGACATTACATTCGTGGCACGTTTGAGACCGATTTTCGCGATCTGCTTGCCTTTCTGCGGCAGCGCGGCTCTCCCGAGCCAAAATAAGTGGGAGGCGTTCACTTGATCGAACGCCGTTTTAGCGAATGAAAACGAGACCACGACGTTTCATCGAATGACTAGCGAATGGGTCTAGTTACATAGACAGCTCGGATTAGCTTTCTTTTGTAATGTGGCGCCTTGTCTGCCGCTGCGAAGCGGCGTAAACGAGGTCTCCGAGTATGTTAACACGCGTCCCCCCCCACCCACACACTGCGAGCGTCTGGGTTCGAAACTATTAATTGCCAGTTACAAAGGATGGCACTTACTTGAAGTGGGAGCTGGAATTCAACGAGGTACCAGGAGACACTTACTATCGGGCAACGAAGCACGGTGCCTGTGGGGGCGGAGTCTAGGAACGCTACTGATTAATATTGTGACAGGCGATCAGTTATGATAGCAGACGAAACTTCGGCTCGTTTGTTGAGAAGTTCGCGGTGATATTTTATTAGCCCTCGTTACAGCACACCAAGGATCTTAGGCAGTGAAATTCACATCACGCAGGCTCGTCCGTCGTAGTCAAATGAGCGCAGTCGACGACGAGGTGTAATGAGCTACTAAGCTTCACAAGGTAAATGCGTGTGAGAAAGAGTTTTGAGGAAGTCCAAAACACCGATCCAGCAGACGCACGTACGTACGTTTACTCCGGACTTCATGAACCCGACGGCGCAAGATCAAAGAGCACCGCCGCCGTCGCCACCCGGTTTTCTCCGCACTTTGCGCAACGACGGCACTGCAACGGAGGGCACTCGCCTCGGCGTTAACAATCCGCGAAATAGATTAATTTCCCACTCTTGAAGCCATTCCCAATGATAAATGAAAATACGTCGGCGTTGTTGAACATCTGACGACACAACCAACACAACTGTGCCGCTGGCTGCGTGAGCCTGACACAACTGTGCCGAGCGCCTGCTCGGCACCGTTGTTGCTCGTGAAGGCCTGCTTATTTGTAGTTGAGACGATGCTTCCACATCTTTCGTGATGCTTGCAATAACTTCGAAGGGCAGGGGAACCTTCTCACGAGGACGTTGAAGACACTCAACACCGGAGCCACCAAAGCAATCGCACAAACCGTCGCCATGTTAGCTTCTTCTTCGTCACTCGCGGCGGGTCAACTCGTCGCGAGATGTTTTCTGGCTCGGCTAGATGGAAACCAGCAGCGGCAAAGTGGCGTATGGACGCACGGCTCTCACATTACGGGCACTATACTCACATACCGCGGTAAACAGGACCGATGCCGGCGAAACGGCAGTCGGCACACCAGCGAAGAAGCCTTGAACGGGAAGCGGCGGCGCAGGTCGACGCAGCGCCCCCTCCCCGTGAGTGTCTGGGTTCGAGATTATTGTTCGCTTTTGCTCCTTGCGGTCGAGGCTAATAAGAGCACTTCCGGACAAAGGTCTATAGATATCAAGAAAATGAATCCATTTTCTATACACTGTCTATATCGTTTGGAATTTCTATAAATCTTAGTGTATAGAGATAGAATATATAAATTGTATAGAACGCGGATAGAGATTTTAACGACAACGACTGACGAACGCCGATAGGTCAGTTTTTGCAACAAAAAACAAAAACATATTTTCAACATTCATTTGAGGTTTGCTGTAATATATCCATAGAAACATTCACTGGCGTTTGCCGTGTGCAAATACGCAGGTATCATAAATACACATCGAACGGATTACTCAAAACACTATTAATTTTGTGTTTTTCGCTGCTCCACCTTGATATCTACCCTAAACTTTAAAGTCATTCATTTGACCGACGACCATCCCAGAATGTAAAAACAGATTAGAAATAGGTCGCTCTTTGTTTCGCCAATAATCTATAAGGAAAGTCGTTTATAAGCGTGGGTGAACTGCACGTACAGTCGGCACGGAATGAAACGCGAACAAGGAGCGCATGGTTTTCGACCCACGCTGAGTCACCCAGAGACGCAACAGCGAAGGTTTGGATGGACTGAGCAAGAGTCTAACACATCGAAGGAGGAGCCATCTTCTTGCAGCTCCCATCTGGTTCAGGTGGTGCAGCATCTAGCGAAAACCATACACCCACTGCTCGCTTTTCATTCGGTGCCGACTGTACAACTATAAAGCATTGCGAAAGGTGATAATTATTTGCTTCAGTCGAAACAGAAAGAGCCTCCGCAAGGAGACTCTAGCTGGGTATGATGTCGCTTAAGCGCATCCCATTTTATTATTCTATCGAATTTAGTCTATAATATTTTTGATAATATATGACGGAAAGTCTATTTAGACGTGACGATAGACATTCTACAAGACTTCTAACATCTGCACTGGATAGATTTCGTTTGTAAATAAGCCTATATAGAAAGCCTAATAAATTTTCGATACGGTGCGACTAGATAGGAAGTTGAAAAAGTCGTTAAATTTTAGATATGATTTCTCACCACTTCCAGAAGTAGTGTTTTTAAGGGAGGCTTAGGAGACGCCCAAGCGTTATCGAAAAAAGCCGAAGCTTCACGCTGGAAGCAGGACGACTGGTCGACCTGCGTGCCGTCCTCATCGTGTTGGTGACGATCATCCAGTGTTGAACAAAATACTCGATAAAAGTATTGAAGTTAAGTTACTAGATACCTGCGTCATAAAGTATTTAAAATACTACTCAAGCTACCTTCACTGTAAAGCATCTTGAGTAGAGTACAAATACTTAGAATTGTATTTCAGTTACTTTTGACGATACTTCCGCATTGCTTAATTTGTATCGAAGTCATTCACAACGACAATTATGCCGTTACGCAAATCTAAGTTATCGGAATGGTTTACTAACACGCAACAACACAAAACGGAAAAAAAAGTACCGTAGGGCTATTTTATGCAGTCCGACTATAAAGAGCAAAAAATGCCAACGAATTATAAATGATGAGGCGGCGAATAACGGAAGAAACTAAACCTTTATTGGGGCGAACTTGTTCCCAAAACAAAAAAAGAGAGAAAGGCTAGCGTCGCGGGCGTCGATGTCGGCGAAACAGCAGGATCAACCGCTGGGGCGAGACTGACTCCTGACCGCCACTCGGAGCGCCTTTTGGTACCGCGTATGTTTCTGGAACATTCGGCGTAGAAAGTTCGGCGCGTAGAACATTCGAAACTCGAACAGACGACAAAATTTTCGAACTTACCAGAATGTCAAGTTGAAGAAATAAATAAAAGAGACGTCCGCTTTCTGGTATCGTACCCGGAGATTCCGCGCGAGAGCCAAACGCGGTAACCATTCGGCGACGCGCTGCCTGGGCAACGCACGTGGCAATATCACTGATAGATGTTACAAAACATTTCTAGGACAACAAGAAAGAGGCCGCTTTAGCTATTGGGGAGGAGATCAGACCGTGGCGACCCAAGCGATTAACTTTAGAACTAGATCGATGGGGAAAACAGATAGAATGGCTCAGCGCTCGGCTGACTTAACTGAACGCGGCCTCAACGTTCGGCTGGAGTTCGCGTTCTCCGTTGAGAAGAAGGAGGGGGCTCTTTTGTTCCCACTCCGGCCTGCATGAACAATGCAGCATGCACCCTACCCAGCTCAGCACAAAAGCCCAAGTGGGTCAAGTTCACATTCTCTGACGACTGCTTTCGGGGGAGATCCGGCATATAACGTCACTTCACTAATGGTTGGTATTTTTTCATTACACAATGCCCCGCGCTCTAGTAAAAAAATGACATGAACATGCCCACAAGACCTGTGGGCATGTGCAGAGGCCTTGTGTTGGGTAAACACCGAAGTGTGGGGGTGACAAACGGGTCAGAGCGCTTCGCGTATAGTGACATCGCTGAAAATCACATCCTGCGGCGCACCTTAGACGCATCGTTTAACTACAATCCATATTCCATATACTTCACTATAAACAAACTTAGGACACGGATATGAGTGAATGGATAACAAAGAGAACACACTTAATAGCCACGGCGGTGGTCTCACCTTCTTCAAGTAGGTTGCGTTCAGAAAAGCACTCAACGTTGGGGGACACTTTGTTGGCATTTTGAGAGGTCAGCGAGCTCCTATTTCGTTTCCTGTACTGTTCTCTGCTTATCAATGTTCACTTCCAGACAGTGTTCGCGAGAGCAGTAAGTTCCGAAGTGACAACATAAAAAAAAACTCGATGTTTTGCCTTAGCGGGGTCAAATATACAAAAACAAAACAAAAATGTCTACTTTATTGTGTGCGTTCACTTCTCATTTTCTTCTATTTGTTATTTCTTGACACTTAAGTCTGCACTGTTTTCGTAGGTGGTTTCGCGGTCTGCTTGCGCCTCAGCGTGGCATCTTTACTTCCGTAAAGATGCCTTTGGTTTGAGAATTTCTTTGGGGGAAACTTTATAGAAACAAAAGGGGCTTTTGAAGGGCGAGGGGAGAACTTTCATTGTACGAACTTAAGGCTGAAATATGAGTCACAGTCGGCAAAAAATCGATATTTTCACGAGCTCAGTTAAAGTCACCGTAGCTAATTGGAGCTAGCAACAGGATTCGGTTGCTCGAAAGAATGTTCACGTTTGCCCGTGCCACGCCCACCCCACTTCATGCCGAAAAACTCGGAAAATCGCGGAATGTCAGCGATGTACTTAAGATAATGAGTACAAGATACTCGGAATTGTAATTAAAATAGAGTATTAAATACTCGCCACCAAAGGCATTTGCAAGATACCAAGATACCCCAAAAAGAATTTAAGATACAGTATCTTGAGTGGAGTATTTGAGACAGGCACAAGTCTGCAATCGTCAGTTAATGCTAGGGTAGGATTAAGAATAACAGGTAATCGGACAGCGTTAGTTTATTTAAAGTGCCGGGAAAGTACAAGAACTCTGCCGTGTCCTGTGCAATATTTTTACACGCTACTAATAGAAACGAATGACAGCATGGAGGGAGATTTTGCATAGAGCTTACAGTTATTTCATAAAATACTCTTATTTCTGGTATTTCATAGTGATGTCAGTGTATCATTCGCTCAGTCGATTTTCTACTTGTGTGTTGCACAAAGCCCGACACACGCGTAAACAAAGAATGTTGTTTTTATTAATTTTTTAACTTGAACAGGCTTATTGAAAACCGGCAAGGTATAGAAATGTTCTTAAGTTAGGCGCGAGGCTGGGAAGCAACCCTTGGTGTTGAACACTGATATATAAAAAAAAAAATATTCAGATAGTTGCCGACGTCTTGTTGAGCTGACTGTAAGGCGAGGTGTGCAACAGCTGTTGCGTTCCATATCGGTTCGCTAGTCACTAGGCTCCGAAAGCTTAAACAAAACATTATTATTATCGTTATTATACCCTGCCGCATCATATATCCATATGTTCGTGGATCAACGAAGGTCCAGGAATATGAAAATAAGCACAGCCCATATAGAGTAAATAGGAGACTAATTTGAGAAAATGCCATGGCGGGAATGCAGCTCAAGTTAATTCCCCCTCCCCTTTCCCCAAAAGAAAAAAAACAAGAAAAACTATTCCTGTCAAATTTTGTATATTCACAAGCTCGGGGTATTAGGCCTGACTTATTATATCCAGAGCTTTTCCAAGTTTGTTACCGGCGAAGACATGCATGACCCCGTGTCTTGCATCAGGTATTGCGTATCACGGGTGTTTAGCAAAGTAAAAAAAAGTGTTGGTTTCGAATCCTTCCAGATTGTGGCTCCCAAAAACCATGTTCGCAAAGACAAAGTTAAATGCTGCGCCTAATCAGTTGGTTTCATATTAAAGAAATGTCGAGAGGACGCCGTGTAACCGATTTTTGGGTCGAGTGACAAAAGAAGGTGGTTGATATTGATCCTCAATTCATCGCTGGGACTGGTCAGTGTATCCTTTGTCGTTTTGGTAATAAAACTTTGAATTTGATTTAAGACATACTAGCGAGATTATGATGATGTAAACAAACGAAATGTTTTTTTTTGTTGTTTTGTTTTAATAGAAATAATTCAGAAATTTTTATTCAAAAAATTAATTGGCTTTAGCTTCTCCCGCCATATTGTCTCAGAAAGGTTGATAGAAACAGCGCGTGGAGGCTCCCGAGTTGTCTGAAGATTGCTTTGTATCTAGTAAGACTGCGGCACTCGCCGATATCAATGCCTAGGGACGAATCGCCAAGGAAGAATCATAACTGGCACTGCATCCCTAAAGCTGTTCATGTCTATAATATACAATGTCTTCTCCTTCCAGGAAATCCCCTGGACGGCCGACGTCACAGTGACCGGATGGTTCGCGGTTCGATACGAGAGGCGAGTCAATGGCGCATTCCTGTGGTACTACCAAGTGACAAAGCTGCGGGATCCGCTTTTTAAGCGCGCCGGACGGGGGGTGATGCAGTTCACCAGCAATGGAACCTTCTCGAGCATCTACGGCGTCGACCTTCACCTCAGAGTGTCCGAATACACGCTCATGGACAAGAACGGGGAACCCTTGGTAATCACCAACCGCACACTACCTTTGAAAGTAGGCGAAGGAAACGTCACAGCCCTTTCATAAATTGTTTAGAGTGTGAAAATTCCACGATGCTTATCTTTTGAGTCTTGGACAAGTTATTCAACGCATGACGTGGCTTTTACAGCGACAGCCCCCCCCCCCCCCCCCCCTGTGGGTATGATGATAATGTAGAGCGTTTGTCGTCAATGTCGTCAAGCGACACCATGTCGTCATAAAGTCCTGGGACGTCATTACGTTCTATGACGTCACGGTGTAACGTAACATTGGTGTGTTTACTTGGAGTCATATCGCCACGTAGTCATGACTTGTCACGTGACTCTATGACTTCACGCTGTCACGTGACGTCGTAGTGTCACCTGACGTAAGGATGCCACGCGATGGTACAATAACTGATGACGTCAAGATTGTTGTGATGAGATGTGACGTCATCTTGTCACGTGATGTCTTGATGTCAGCAGCATGCTGATGCTTGGCCAGTGTCGTACCAGTGTCGTCCATAAATCGGTCCAAATAGCGGCCAGATGTCCAGCTAAAGTTGAGGCTTGGGCGAGTTGGTACATACTTCAGAATTAAAAACAGCGCGGAAAGACGTAGACCAGACAAAGAAGTGACTGGGACGTAGCGCTCTTGTGATGCATCACCAATAAAAATAAAACAATATTAAAAATATTTATATATATAAATAAAAATGCGCCATGACATAGCCGTACAGAGTACGTGCTAAAAAAACAAGCAAGCCAGGGAACCAGAAAATTCATCTCTTTGCATGATAGGGCCACAGAAGTTAGCGAAGTTGAATGCAGTTAGTGAGATAGCGAAGTTGAATGCAGCATGCTTACACATGCTGCATTCAACTTCGCTATCTCAACAGCCTCTAGAATTTCCCGAGTAAGCTGGTCCCTATGACGCTTAACAACCTCACACCGTTGGAAGTCGGGTAGGCAACCACAGTCGCGGCAATGAATGCCCAGATGACCGGACGCGGTTGTGGAGACACTGTAAGCGTGCTCCCTTAATCTGTCATTGAGACAGCGCCCCTCTGGCCTACGTAGCGCCTGCCACACGTCAGAGGGAGAGAATAAACAACCCCCTCAGAACACGAAACGAAGCGATCTCGATGCCTCGTACTGCAAGCCGTGGCCGCCCTCAAAGAAGGGTTAACAGCTCTGCACAACCTGGACAACTTGTCTGGGGCAGAGAATAAAACTTCGACGTCACACCTGCCAACAATGCGTTTTAGGTTGTGGGACAAGCCGTGTATGTAGGGAATGACCACAAACTTTCTTCTCTCCCTTCCCTTTCTCTTGTTGGCCTCCTCTTCACTTGTCATAGGCCTGCCCTTGATATCTTTCAGCAAAGACTCGGCGACCGTCGTTAACACGTGGGAGGGAAATCCAGCATCTGCAAGGCGTTCAGTTTGCCTGTCAAAGCTATGTTTAATTTTATGATAACAGGACCTACGCAGCGCATGTGTATAGCAGGTCCTTGCAATCACCCGCTTGACAGTTTTGGAGTGAGCGGACTCGAATGGCAACATTGGCTTTCCCAGCACGGGGTTCATAGCTCCAACAAACATGACCTGGACAAATAGTTAAATTCAAATCCCAAAAACGGATGCATCCTGCCTCAGGCACTTCATGAGTCAGAACAAGTGGCGAAAGGCAATCACTAAAAATGCCTAAAACTTGAGTCATTGACGAAAGAAAGGATAAGGCATCGGCATGAAACAAAATCAGAAAATCATCTACATACCGGAAGACACTTGCAACTTTGGTTCCCCCAAGCCGTTCAAAAATGATCCGGTCAAGGCTCGCTAAATACAAGTCGCTAAGCACGGGGGCAATGCAAAAACCAATACATACCCCTTGCCGTTGCAAATAGATGTTACCCTCCCAAGTCGCAAAGGTCGACCTTAGATACATATCAAGGAGCCCCATGAAGCCTTCAACTGAAAGTCCCGCGACATTTTGAAAGGCAACAGCACCACGCACATCGATGCACCCACGAATGCAGGTAAGGAGTCCATTATGTGGCAAGGAGTAATACAAATCCTTAATATCGAACGAACAGGCCATAAAGCTAGTGTGCTGGTTGTTTTTAAGAAAAGAAATGACATTATCGGAACTCTCCACGAGAAAAGGATCGTGAATCTCAAACAGCTTCAAAACTTTTTGCAGTAACAAGGCACCCGACTTGTGCCAGCCTCCGAAACAATGACACGCAAAGGGCAATCTACCTTGTGCGGCTTTGCTGCAAAGAAAAGCTCCAAACTAAGCTGTTTCCCAGCGTCATTTTTCTTGACCGTCTGTTCGAGGTTCAGCCTCTTACACAGTTTTTTCGTCTCATATCTTTGCTTAGTTAGGGAAACGCTGTCCTTAGGCAGGAACTCAGCCAAAATAGCCACAAGTGACTTGGATTTATAAAGGTCAACTGGAAGGATGAGGAACCCCCCTTCTTTATCTGAGGCTAATAAAGACAAAGAGTTATCTTTCAAAAAGGTTGACACCCTCTTAACCGGGAACTTGCTAGCGCCAGGCGTGCGTCTGGTCAACACATCCAGTCCCTCCGAGACGCACCTCTCGGCCTCCGCTTCCGAAACTTTCCTGGCAACATCCCGGACAAGGCTCAGAAGTTCCTCCCGTGATTTCTTCGGCTCCATGGCAAACTTTGGACCCCGGTTCAAAACACGACGGATGCTCTCAGGCAAGGAGACCTGACCCAGCGTGTGGACGATGGACCTGCTTGGCGCAGTCTTCTTGGGAGGCGAAGCACGTAGCTCCGAAAGCATGCGTCGCCAATGGAACTCAGCAGTAGCATCAGCGAGTTCGCGGTACTCACACCACCTCCTGCCTCTGTGACCGTTAGAAGTCGTGCCTTGAAGCATGAGAAAAAAACTCTCCCTGTAGAAGCGGGCCTGTCAATGGCATTCCGAACTGAGGACCTTGCACATCCTGACTCCGTGCCCCTGCGAGGGTTTGAAGCCGCCGAAGAGTAGGATGATGTCTGGAATCTGGAGGAAGCTGTCGGTGGCGAACGTGAAATGAGAATCTTCGTGCGTTGCAGACGGCGATGGCGTGAAACAGTTAAAAGGGCCCATTGTACTAGAAATGAACGATGCTAAAGTTGAGGCTTGGGCGAGTTGGCACACACCTCGGAATTAGAAGAAGCGCGGAAAGACGAGGACCAGACAAAGAAGTGACACGCACGTAGCGCTGTACGCGCAGCGCTACGTCCGTGTCACTTCTTTGCCTGGTCCTCGTATTTCCGCGCTGTATTTAATTCTGAACGAATGTCCAGGCTTGCAGTACAGCGTCATATCCGGCAGATATTGGCGAAACGTCGTTTCGACCCCGGCCTAGTATCGGCCCGATATCGTGCGAGTACTTTACGTAACTTCGAATCGACCGATCACTCGGGTATCGACCGGACGTTGCATACACGACTTCTTTGTATCGGCCGTTGAATATAAGTCGTTTCAAATCACAATATAAAATAGGGGTAAATTCTTACATCTCCTGTTCCATATAGGAAACCACTAAAAGTTTAGTTCGTCATACAGCGCACTGACGTCGAGTGGACAGTACCAACTTC
Source organism: Ixodes scapularis (assembly GCF_016920785.2). Taxonomy (NCBI): domain Eukaryota; kingdom Metazoa; phylum Arthropoda; class Arachnida; order Ixodida; family Ixodidae; genus Ixodes; species Ixodes scapularis. Next base: position 160,248,439 of record NW_024609868.1, on the reverse strand, counting down.
CACCAGAGGATTGATAGACAAGTGCTACAACTTATTAAAGTAGAGTGTGCGTGCTACTTACTACAAAAATTGGGATTTTCTCGACCCAGCTACAAAACTTCCGTGTTTTTTTCCTGTAGTATTTTATAAGTAATTTAGCTGTTCTATGAGATATATCGCACGTTATAAAGCCCTTTTAAAAGCTGGGGCCGTTCGTTCGACGTCAGTGCGCTCTATGTCGAGATGAAGTTTTGTGGTGCATCATATTGGACAAAAGGGTTTAAGGCCACACCTTTTTGTTTAGAGCGCACTCGCAAATACGAATAAACGAATTTTCTCTTTCTCTCAACCGGAAGTTTATAACACCTCTGTCATTATTCAGTGTTTCCTCGACAGATTTTCGAAAGTAATTTTTTCTTCAACGTGAAATATATTAATAAATACAAATACACCAATATCAAGCCAAGCAAAACTCCTAAATCAAACACGAAGGGGCGCGGAGATTGAGAGGGAAGCAGGAATATTTTCAACAAGCATGTTTGCAACGTACTTAGGAAGAAACCGGCAAATTTCTGAAAATCCGTGATATATTCATAAGCCGCCTCAGGCACAACAAAACAACTCCAAATAGGTCGAAAATGATGAAGGTCGTCTACACTCAACAGCAATCTCGCTGGCAACTTTGAGCAGTTTATTCTCGAGGCAAGTCCATATAAAACGAAACGGCCATTATCGCAAAGCGTTCAAAGTTCCTTGGATCCTGGTGGTTTGGTGCAGTAAACTTGCATTTGAAGAGACGGAGTTGTAAAGCGCAAAATATTTAATATCGAGCGCCTATTTTGAAGAGCCGCAATTTAAAATGGGTACACCACCCCTTCCGTGCACACGACAAACGGACTCCTGTCTGTTTTTTGCTTGCACGGAAGGGGTGGTGTACCGAATTCCACTTTCACGTGGCAAGATTTATGTCGGCCAGACAGGCAGATGCTTAAATCTACGGCTAAGGGAACACTACCAGAAAATGAACGGGGTTCGGGATGGCCATCTGTCGTGTCACTGTCATGACAGTGGGTGCAAACCATTATTTGCCTCTTCTACTGTTCTCGCTAGGCACAAATATAAGACTGTTAGAGAGATTAGGTAGGCTGACGCTATACATAGTTCCGGCACGTGTTGTGTCAGTGTGGCGTCAATTGACTTGGCGGATAAGGAGTTAGCGCACTTGCGGTCAGTGGCGGGGCCACGGATTGGCTGAGATGTGGTGCGGTGACGCAGTGCGTTTCTACGCTAAGGTTCTTGAATTAAATCAGTTAAAAGTTAGCGCTCTGTGGTCTGTTCTTCCTATGCCCCTGTCTTCAAAGCGCAATCATGTTTTCTAACGTACCATACCGACTTTCCTAACAATCAGCACTTGTCATTTTTTTAACAGCCTAAAATATTACGTAATTTTCTAACCTACTAGAGGCGGGCCGTAGCCAATTTCGTAGACACATGCCCAGAAATTTGCAACAGGCGCTTCAGTTCTCTTATCTGCCTCCACGTAGCGTATCCTCCTTTCACTTTAACGCCGTGTGCAAATTCCTGCCAAAGCGGAGTGTTCACTTGCCTAGTGAAACAAACTTTGTTTTCAAATATAACAAAAAAGGGTGAGATGGTGAGTGTCTTCCTGTTGTAACATACTGATAAGTTTATCATTCTTCCTTATCGTTTCATGCCGATACTGCGATCTAAGCAAGAAGACTGGAACGTTCAAATGATTTTGCAGAGTTCATCGCAAGGATTTTTATCCTTCTTGTAGTTGACTTGGAGTGCAATACAGCAATGTGCCTTCATATATAATTGCGTTGTGAATGAGTATTGGGTATACAATGTGTGCTATTGCGTGCGTTGTATTCCGTACAGGATGTATATAAGGATGAATTCTCAGGTTATGTGTTTTTGGCAGACAAGGTTTTACGCGTTGATTTCTATCCACTTTTTGCTTTGTGCAATGTTGTCCCCAACAGAAAAAGCGGATGATTTTAAGAGCGAAAAATAAACGTTTAACGATGCTACATTGTGCCTACGAACACAAAGAGGAGGGTGTCACGCACCTTCCGTCGGCAACGGAAGGGTGACTTACCCGTAGCAGCGCGCTGTCGCTACACTCTAAGAAAAAAGTTGGCCTCAAGGGACTAACGGCAGCATTTGGTCCTCTGAACTTCCAGTTGCTCCCCGTAAGGGCCATCTGGTTCAAGCTAGGTACCGTACGCAAAAGCTGGGGACTAACTGCATTGGACTGGGACTAACCGATAGGCGTGGGCGAGCAAAAGCAGCCACTAGTCCCCCTCAGACAGGGTGCATCTGTAGGATTTAGTCCCCGAAGGCAAACGGAATGTTCGCCAGGAGAACGGATGATATTTCGCTTGTCTTGGGAATCAGCGAGACCCTGCCCAGCACGGCTGAATGTGTTGACAAAACTCGGACGAAACTGGCGAATGTGTTTAATGTGCCACGAACGTTCAGACATTACATGGTAGAGCTTCGCGCGTTGTGCGAATGCGAGTTAACAAATGTGTTCTCTCTACTTCACCCCACTATCTTGTCAAAAATGATCAGTTGACATTTCACAAGTCCCATTCACGTAATTTGCCTTCGCGCAAAAAATGAGCATTAATCCAAACGCAACACCTCCAAATACTAACACTTCTTTTTTCTTAAATGAAACTTAGAGGACGCGCTTTCAACACCGGAGTCTCGCAGTCAGAATAAATGGTCACTTCAATCGCTAAAACTGAGTTACTGAGAACAGGTCGAGCCTCGTCTCTGCGTCTCCCCGTAACCAACCTTTCTTGGTAGTCCAATGTCGAACTCAAAATCCACAGCGACACACTTGATGCACGGCACGTTCCACTCAAAAAGTACATTCAGTGTCAGTATCCAGACGCCTTCATGCCATCGTCGTCGATGGTTCAGATAACATTCCAGATGAACAACGAAGAACGAACCGCGCCCGGACGTCATCCATGGCAGCACCCTGCTGATACAAACAAATGCGAACTAAAAAAAAAAAGTCCCCCAAGACGATTGCGTCTTATACCGCAAAATAAAGACATATCCAGACTGTTTAGAGCTACAGGAAGATGTTGATCGCCTTACAAGATGGTGCGAAATATGGAAAATGAATTTAAATATTCCCAAATGCAATCACATAACATTTACCAGAAAACGACAACCTGTTTCTTTTAGCTATCTAATTGATGGCGCCCCACTACAAAAGGTGGACAAAGTAAAATATTTAGGCATTCAGTTTTCGGAAAACCTATCGTGGAGCGCGCATGTAGACTACATGACGGTCAAAGCTAACCGTGTGCTAAATTTCTTGAGGAGGAATTTTCACGATTGTCCTCCCAATTTAAAAAATACCCTTTTTCTTTCTAATGTCAGGCCTATTTTAGAATACGCTTGCGTGCTTTGGGACCCTAAAGAACGCTATCTAGAACAGAAAATAGAACAAATCCAGAGCAAAGCTGCTAGGTTCGTTACAAAAAATTACAATTTCAAACAAAGTGTTACTGCCCTAAAATGTCAATTAGACTGGGAACCTCTGAACTCTAGAAGACGCCGCCTCCGTTTAAAATTTTTACATAGAATCTATCATGATCAAACAGGACTGGATAAAACTAAATTCATTGAACTGCCACACTTCGTGTCACGTAGATTAGATCATTCCAAAAAAATTAGAGAATTTTCAGCTAGGACTAATATATTCAAATTCTCATTTTTCCCCAATACCGTTAAACAATGGAACGAATTGCCAGAGGAAACTATTTCAACTCCATCGTCTGATAATTTTTTTGATAAACTGTCACGTGATAGCTGGGAGTAAGGAAAGTGAATTTTCTCTTTGAGAATGTGCATTCAGAACGCTCGGTCTGTAACACTGTGCTATCTGTCTTCATATCTTTATTCGTACGGAAAATGACACTGTTGGCTAAAGTTTTATACCATTGTGGATCCATTTGTTCAGGTGTTATAATTTTGCAACACAATTGTTGTTGCTTTTAGTCATTTTTTTTTGCGAACTTGTTTTTTTTTTTTTTCCTGTGTGTTTCTGCATGTCAGAACTGTAATTGTTGTGCAAATGTATCCTCACCCCCCCCCCCCCCCCCTGCAATAATGCCTCTTGGCGCTGCGGGGTAACATGTAATAAATAAATAAATAAAAACTGAAGAGAGAAATAGAGAGAAACAAAAAAAAAAACGTGTTCGCTTGCCTTGCACGTCACTTGACCGGCGTGTTAAAAATGACGACCTTCGACCGTGTGTCGTGTGTAGTAAAAGGGAGAAAGAGATTTTCGGGGAAAAGAGATGTCCCTTCCCCCTTCCACCAACCCCCTACCCCGCATTCCTCGCACACGCGGGGGGTAGGGTAGATGGGGCAGAGCAGAGAGGGTCCGTCGGGAAAATGGGAAGGGGTCTTTGTTTGAAAAGAACCTGTCCTTCGTCAGGGGACTTAGAAGCTGGTCGTCTCCGATCATTGCGGGATCCGGTTTGGATTCGCGGAGCTGCAACACTGCACTTGATCTTTTCTGAAGTCAGAAGACAAGGGAACTCGATTAAGATATGTCAAAGTAATTCTGTTTATGGTATATTTATTAACTGTGGTTTCAGAAAGTGTTTTATTTTGAGCGCGTTTTCTAGCTTGCAAAGCACGCGCCACGCTCTATTCTTTTTGGCACCATGGTTGATTGTTTTGTTACGCAGCACAGAGACCTGAAATCGAGCAAAACGCCAGTACTACCGATGGCTTATTTTTTGTGTTTTGCAGACCCTGGCACGATCGCTTTACCATAAAGGCCTGTTCACACATGCAGGAGAGAGCTACAAGCATAGCGCTAACCTAGCGCTAAGCGCGTGCTGACGAAAGCTTTCACCAACTTTGTATCGCACCGTCAAAACTGTTGCCCATGGTAGACGAAAAGCAGCTCACGACACGTGAGCAGGGATACTTCAACACTTCGCTGCGTGTGAGACCCTGCCTTAATAGAGACATTTATTCGATTGTACAGACTTTCGCGTTGATGGCGGAATCTCGTTCCGTCACTTCAAAGCATAGTTTGAGCTCGCACACGCTGGGTCTGTAATTCGCAGCGAACGGTCTACTAAAAATATAATATTGCGCTGGTCTACTGTCAACATATCGCACGTTATATGTGAACCATTGTAGCACTTTTGTAGCCTATTTGTTATTTTAATATGTGTGTGTTATGTCTCATACTTTTGTGGAGCGATCGGGTAGTTCACGCTGCCCCTGTTGCTAATAATCTAAATTCCTCGCAAACAGGCAAGAAGCTGCAGGTGCCCCAATACAAACGGTGCTTGGACCACAACAGGTTTGGACTGCCGCCCAGTGTTCAAGCCATCGTCGACGCAAGTGCACTCTTCCGAATTTGGCGTTATCGTGGAGTCTACCGCTCAGGAACTTCGACTTCAGTCATCCTTGAATGCGATGTGTATCTACGAGGCAATAAAGCTACGTTTAACCTGAACTGAAAAATTTCGTTTTGGAGATTTGTGGCTCGGGATTAAATGCAAAGGATAAACCTTTAGTCCCAGGGGTCTAAATCCAAGGGCGCAACGTTTAGACCCAGGGGTCCAAGTGCAAGGGCCTAACAGTTCGTCCTCGGGGTTCAATTGAAACGGTGTAACAGTTGGTCCCAGGGGACCAAGTGCAAGGGCCTAACAGTTGGTCCTCGAGGTGCAATTGAAACTGTGTAACAGTTAGTACCAACGGTGCTAGTGCAAGAGACTAATGGAGGGGCGCAACTGTTACTCCCCTTCCCGTTAGTCCACGAGGGGACTAATGGTTGTGGCAGCGCACTTGCTCCCTTCGGGGACTAAGTCGCGCTCCCTTTTTCTTAGAGAGTATTTCATCCACGCGGCACGTTCAGGAATGTTCTGAACAAGAACACTCGATGACAGTAGAGAATGCCCCGGGATGTCCTCGAAGGGTACAACATTAATACAATAGAGATCCATCACGGCGGGATTCGAACCCCATTCCTCCGTGTTACAGCCGCATGCCCTGCCGACTGCGTCACGTACTCGGCAAACTACTTCGTTTCACTTTGAAGTCCAGACACAGCTGACGCTACGAGCTGACGAGACCAATCAGTGAACGTCAAAAGCACACCCTGATGGTGTTCGTCATGTATTTGTAAGTGTTCTCTCATCTATGAACCAATTATAAACAAAAAATGCCCAGTGACTTGCGCTTTTGACGCTGCTTGATTGGTCCCCTTAGCTCGTAGCGTCGGCAGCGTCTGGACTTAAGCTGAAGCGAAGTATAAAAACTATCGCTTATGCGACATTTGCACCACATCCGAATATACTACAAAATTAAATTCATTACGTTTGTATGATCAATACAGTATATAAGTATATAATCGTCACGATAAGTTTAATAATCAACCAAAATTTGTTGAGTATTCTTAATTGGTAAAAATAAACATATTGCTCAAATCAGAAACTTGCTGAGCAGCATCAAAAACACCTAAATCGTTCAATTTTAAGAAATAATCGCAGCACATGCGAAAGGCGGTGGTACGCTAGTGTTAGCACTTGTGCAACAGGCGTAAGACTGGCGGCGTGCAAACGCGGATGATAATTTTATCATCCGCGTTCATCATTCCAAATCCTGAAAATCAGCGCATACCGAGTACAAGTAGCATCGTCTTAATGTGAGGATTGTTCGGCGCTTTTTAGGCAGTCCTTTATCTTTTGAAGTTTAAGCGCACGCGCCTTGCCGGGGAACGTTTTGACAACCCAGTTCCAAACTAAAGGCAGAATATAAAATGTGGGGCACTCGAGCACATCCTAGTACTATGGCTAATTTCTCAAAATGAGTCACTTTTCAAAAAACCTTCCTCAATGTGGGAAAAGTTCGGCCGTTTCTACGCATTCTTTCAACTTTCAAAATTTTGGCACTAGCGCCTCCCCAGAGAACTTTTTGAGGAAAACCCAGTCTCCAACTGAAATAAGAATATAAAATTGAAAGTCCTCAAGCACTTCCTGCTATTATGGCCAATACCTTAAATTGAGTGCTTTCCGAGAAAACCGATGTGAAAGCGGGGATGGTTCTGCTGTTTTTACGCTTTCGTCCATCTTTTGAAAATTTGGCACCCGCGCCTGGCGAGGGAACTTTTCGAGGACAGCGCAGCTATTAACCATAGACAGAATGTAAAATGTAAAGCCATCGAGCACGTCCTGGTACCGCGGCAAATACATTAAAATAAGTCCTTGTTGAAAAAATCGGTGCCAATGTGGAACGGTTTGGCGGTCTTGACACATTCGAGAAATCGTTTGCAATTGTGGTACACGCGCCTTACTCAGGGACTTTTTGAGGTCGACCGAGAGCTTAACTGATAATGAAATACAAAATTTATTACCCTCGACTATAAGACGCTGCTATGACAAAATCTCTGAAATGGGCCATTTTTGAGTAAATTGTCTTGAAATGGGAATGGTTCGACTATTTCCAGGCACTCGGTCAATATTTCACGTTCGAACATCCGCCCCTCATCCAGGAACTTTCTGGGATCGGCTGAATACTGAACTGGTAACGAAATACAAACTTTAGGGCTCTCGACTACAATCTGTTTCTATGGTAAATCCTCAAAAATGAGCCATAATTGAAATAACCTGCCTTGAAGTAAACATGGTTCGACTCTTTTCATGCATTCGTTTATCATTTCAAGTTTGGGAACCCGCGCCTTGTTAGGGGTCTCTTTGAGATCTACCGAGTTCTCAAATGGCGACGAAATATACAATTTAAGGCCGCTGACTACAAGCCGGTGCTGTTTCAGATTCTTCGAGGAATGTGATATCAAGTCAGATATTTCAAAACGCTCATCTGCCGAATTTTTCTATATCTTTTTCTGCTTGTGTGCAGGGAAATTAGGATAATTAATTGAATGTAAACATTTAGTACGGGGTTTCATATTACTTTTGACATGTGAATTTTGAGTTCACAAACAGAAATCATCCTCTTATAAATCGGGTACTCACCGCAGTGGTCCTACTTCTTACAATAAAAATCACTTTGTTATAATCGCATAACACTAATAATTACCCAGAATACTGTGAAAACGTTATTTTATATTTTGGATTATCGTAATATATAAGAGCGTATTTTGTTTGCTAGTTTATTGATGTCACTAACAAAATACTAGAAGTGATCGTAAACAACTGAACAGCCGCCTCGGTGGCTCCGAGGCGAGAGCGCCGGCCTACGGATCCTTAGGTGGCGGGTTCGAATCCCGATCGAGGTGCCCGAAATATGACGGAGGCTTATTGCGGAGAAGGCGCCGTGTAACCGAGCTTTCGGTTGCACGTCAAAAGATCCCCAGGTGGTCGAAATTAATCCTCAGTTTTCCGCTGGGGCGTGCCAGATGCCCGTTGTAGGTTTGGCACGTAAAACCCCCAAATTTTGTAAACAACTGAACGAGAACAAATTCATCACATTTGGCATATTGGTCTCAGAAACCCAAGAAAATACTTCACATTATCGATTATTTTGGTAAACCGCAAACATATGAAAAATCTTGTGCTTTGCTCTCTTTTTAAGTTGTGCTCCTCTGAATTTCGCTGCTTCTAAAAAAATTTGACTGAAGTGCCTTCGAAATATATCTTCTTACATATATATTACTCATATCAGACTCTACAGACTTTGCCATAATATTGGGGAGGGATGTTATTTAATCTACACAATCATAAATACCTATTTATACCAAAAAATAAACTGTACACTTTGATCCACTTGGATACTATCCGTAGCCGCATTACATCAAAAAGTTCATTCTACTGAGAAACATGTAGTTTACACGTCACCCCATTTACATTCTGGCACAATAATAACGGTATATGAAAGAATGGAGTATTAGCATGACAAACTGCTCAAAGCCTAACATTTCGATGGTATAGTTATATTTGCATATTAAGTACATTGGCTTCTATATTGGAGCGCTGCCGTAGCCAGTTATGAGATGGTGCAAGCATGCGATGGCACACATTTTTTTGGATGTTTAGAAATATTTCATTTTATTTATGTTATTGTTTCCTTTTAAGACCTACGAGGGGTATTACAAAAGAGGGAGGGGACATTTGGAAGGGTGAGTTGTAAAAAAATAATACAAAAAAATAAAACTATCACAGATGGAGATGAACGGTAACATTGCCGACGAATTTCGGTGGGTCTATAATTGCCAGAATAGCTTCGGGTAGTTTGTTCCAGTCACTAACAATAAGCTGAAGAGACGAGAACTTGTGAATATCACTCCTTGAAATGCAAGGTGCAATTCGCAGGAGTGGTGAAGTCGGAGAGAAATAAAAGAGGCAGGTTTCCAGTAGATCGGCTTGCGAGACGGAGAGTGATACAAAAGGTTTGTGAAGCAATTTGAGCCTGTTTATTGTTCTAGGGTATGTTAAAAGGAGAAGCTAAGGGGCGGATTTTAAGTCGGTTACACTTACTTAGTAGTGGTGGGTTCGCAAAATGAAACCAGCTGCTTTATTTTGAATTCACTCTCATTCCTTTCCTAAGAAGGCTTGGTGAGGGTTTCAGATGGCTGAAGCATATTCCAAACGGGATCGTATTAATGCGGAATAGGCTGTTATTCTTTTTGTTTTTTTCAGATGCGAGGTAGAGGGAACGTCGGAAAAAACCGAGTAATTTGTTACCTTATGTCGTTATGTGATTAACATGATATTCCCAAGAAAGGTTACTGCTCAGGAAAACCTCGAGGTATTTATAGTGCATCGCTTGCTTTATGTTGTTGCTGAAAAGAGTATATTAAAAGTAGTCGGTGCACGTTTCATAGTAAAAACCATGGACTTAGTTTTTTGTTAACGTTAATCTCCATCTGTCATTTAGGCACCAACACTCGATCCCGGTTCGGTCATTTTTCAAGGTGCTACAATATTGTACGATACTGCGGAAAACACGTCAGAAATGGTGCAATGAAGGGAGTCAAAGGCATAAGCGGCAACACCAATTGAATGGGATATGCTGGTTCCAAGGACCGCTTCAAACAACTCAAAAATATACAGAAATGTATTTAAATCACTGCATTATTTTATTACTAGGATACTTCATAGAAAATCCACTAGAACTATTAGTAGCGCAGCGTTTCGCGCTTTTGCACAAAAAAAAATACTGAACGGATTGTCTCAAAATATGGCACGTAATACAAAAATCTCTTCCCAAAGGTCTCGTTCAATATATGCGCAAATATTCGCACGCACCTTGTCTTCCGGAAAATACACCTTTAAACACACACCCACTCTCTCTTAAAGATTGTATGTAATTCTTCCGTAGCGGCGCCTCGAGTTTTCGGCCGCATTACTTGACGACGTTCAAGACTCTACAAAAGTGCATTGGTTTCCGTAGCATCGAGATGTTCTGAAGGTTTTGGTTCACGATGAACTAGAAGTTTGTTTACAACCTTATCCGAGTCATCGTGAAGTCAAGGGAAAGTGGTCAACATCAGTTTTTTTAACCATGTAGCTGCAAGTATCGAGCACAAGCGAATGAACAAACGCCATGAAGCCACGAAAGGCAGTGCTGGTTCACTTTTATAGCAGACGCACATCCACGGCGTTCCCTTCTCTCAACGCTCGTTAAAATTAATCGTTCAAACTGGCATCTTGCACCCTCCTTCCCCTCTAAGTCGTTCCCCCTGCACTGTTTTCCACCGGACCAGCGAGGTGAGATTGCGCGAACGACGACCTAAGGTGGAGCAAAGTGGACGATCCCACATCGGCTTCTTCCCGAAGTGAGTAAAGGCGCGCGATGCCTCGCGTTCGATCCGATAGTCCGCTCGGAAAATGTCACGTCACAATATTGTAGGGCTCCCAGATCAGTAGAGACATAACCTCCTTTATATTGACAAAGCCTGGCAGATCGCGACAACACGCGGCGGCCGAAAGTGAAAAGGTAGAGCGGCAGAAAAACGGATGAGAGGAGAGTCATGTAATGGGCGCCCCGCTGCGGCGAGACGCCGAAACACACTTCTCCCGTGCGATGGAAGGTCGGTTCATGAGGCGGAAGAAACGGAAGCGCGTTCCTCGCGCTGCCGCTTCTTTTCTTGTCGGGTTTGAAAACCGTGTTTCGGGTCTTCGCCGCTGCAAAAGCTTTGCGCTGGATACCAACTTCCCCGGGAAATTCTCTGTCCTGCCAGATTTTCGGGCTGCAAATCTGCGACCGAGGACTCAATGGCTCCGTCGTCGAACTGCCAGGCTTTGTAAGTATGGAGGGGGCTAGGGTAGAGATGAGCTTGACATTTCTTGATTTTCTGCCTTGAGGCAGGGTAGCCCTTGAGAAGGGAAACGGTGCGATGGGACGCGTTTGCGAACAACAGACGGCCAAAATCTCAGACTGCTTATGTGAAGGAATGCGAGAGCATTCCTACGGGTGCAGCGTATTCCTACAAGCACCGCGCCACGTCTTCCAATCACGCACGCCACTCCGGCAGTGACATCACGCTCCCCAACTGCGCAGGCTGGGCCAACTCTGCCGGCTCCACGCCTTCGGTGACGGTGCATCTGCGTTGCTGTACTACTTTTCTTTGAGTTCTTCTTTTTTTTTTTGAGGCACGTCCGCTTTGACCCTGAAGGCCCCGCAGACTTTCGGGACGAAGTATCTGATATGTCGCGTCACAGCAACATTACCTGCGGTCTATTTAGATGCCTGTTTTTCGCAGTCATAGCCAACACCGGCTGCGCTCCATGATACAGTTACTGCTTTCGCATTAAACAGGATTGTGAACCCCTTGTCCCATATAAGAGACGCCGAAGCCTAAGTTCCACGCACAGCGCACTGACGTCGAACCGACGGTACCGAATTTCACAAGCGGCTTGAGTGTCGAGTGGTACAAGGTATTAAAATAGGTAATATACGTGGTACTGACTACAAATGAATAATGGGTGTTCTCTTGTCCCTGTGCGGAACCTCGGTGTTTTATTTTTCTGTAGTCTTTGATACGTACTTCAGCGGTTTCCTAGGTTACACACCGCCGGTGTCAGGCCCCTCGTAACAGTTAAGGCTGTCAGTTTCACGTCAGTGCGCTGTACGTAGAGCGGACGTTTTGGGGTGTATTATATTGGACAAAAGGGTGTAAAACTACGCCCTTCTTTTAGAGTTATTTGTTCTTGCGCTCATCCCGCTCGCATTCTACCCCAACCAAATGTCCCCGTATCGTTTGATTTTCGAAACCAGCGTCTTTTCTAATGCGCGTTATGGCAAAACCTGTCCAAGTAGTGCGACCTAAGAGGCAGCACCTTTGCACGCTCGTTGCCTTTTCTCTGTTGTATAGTATATTTTATAGATGCGCGTAATTGCTACGCCAATCTCATTAAGTTGCTGATAAATTGCAGAACGCGAATGCTTTTGATCTTGAACTACTATGAATGTCATACACATAGCACACCACTGTTAATTGGGAACAGATGAAGTTAGTGACGAGGTGAGAACGGCAGGGAGAAGCTTTCAGTGTTCCCCCTCTAGTCATACTTTCAACCACGCTAATGCGTCTCGCACACCTGGAATGTGCTTGAGCTGCCAAAGCACGGCTGAATGCGTGAAGCAGGGGCTGGAGGCACGGCGTTCGATAGGCTCCCCGCTGTTCTTATTCTGTCTATGACTAGGTTTTGTCCCATCAAACAAGAAAGCAGCTTAATCAAACCTAGAAACCGTGTGCAAAATTAGCATAGAGATCACTAACGCAAAAATTCACAGATGTCGTATTCGAGCTAGAGAGAGAGAGAAAAAACTTTATTTGTCAGTAAGATGGTGACCTTCTTCGGTTCCTTCAGCTGCTCCACATGGTCGGCAGTTGAAGTCTGTCGGCGACCTCTTGCGCTCTTGCCAAGGCCCGGGACTGGACGTCCAGGTTCGGGCTGGCCAGCACAGCTTCCCATTGCTCAAGTGAGGGAGATGAAACTAGATCTGTCGGAGGCGGATCCTTCGCGCAGTCCCAGATTATGTGGTCTACGGTGGCAGGCTCGCCGCATAGTTGACAGTACGGGTTTACTAGATCGGGAAAGATATTGGCGTATGTCCACGGGTTTGGCTGCGACCGCGTTTGCAGCCGCCGCCACGTGGTAGCCTGTTCTCGGCTGAGCGAAACGTGCGGAGGAGGCAGGCTCACTCTAAGCTCCCTGCAATAGCTGGTTATGGCCTGATACGTATCCAGCGCCTCACCTCGTGGGGCCCCGACGTCCAAGTCCCCATCGCCTGCTCGGCTCACAAAACCTCGAGCATATTAGTGAGCGGACTCGTTCCCCGGGACGCCCACGTGGGCCGGGACTCATACCAGATCCACTTCCTTCCTATCGTTTGGCATCGTGCTAAGAATTTTGTATGCAGTGGTGGAGATAGGTCCCCTCGAGAAATTGCGAAGGGCCGTTTTGGAATCACTTAGAATGGTGTTGGTGCTCTTTTGAACAATCCCTAGTGCTATTGCGGCCTCTTCGGCCTCTTTCACTCGGCCCGTCATCACCGTGGCGGCTACCCTGCGCGAGATGCTCACCGCATTCACAGCGAAAGCATGTTGGCCTGTAGTAAGGTTGTATTCTGCCGCATCAACGTACACGGCACTATCGTCCCCTTGATACTTTTTGCTTAACGTCTTCGCCCTGGCCCTCCTCCGGCCTTCGTGACGACCCGCTTGCATGTTCTTGGGGAGAGGTTTGACACGAATGATTTCGCGCATCTCTACCGGTAAAGTCATCTGGCTTGAAGGATCTCCACTCCTCATGCCTAAGCTTCTCAGGATGCAGAGCCCCGTCTCAGTCTGCCTGAGCCGCTGCTCTTGCGATGTGAGATGTGTCTCAATGAGCTCTTGAGTGTTGTGAACCCCGAAAAATAGAAGTCTCAAGGTGGACGCGTTCCTGGGGAGACCAAGAACCGCCTTGTACGCCTGCTTTATCAAACAATTCAGCTTTTCACTCTCGGCCTTCTTGAGGTCTAGGTAAGGAGTGGCGTACACGATCCGACTGATTACAAAAGCCTGAACAAGCCGACATGCATCGCGCTCTTTCATGCCCTGTCGCCTAGTCGTCACGCGCTTAATGAGCCGTATAGTTTGCTGGACCGATGTCGTCAACCTGTCCAGCGTTACCTTGTTGTATCTGTTGGATTGTATGTACATCCCAAGCACTCGCATTGTGTCTACTTTCGGAATTTCGTTTCCCTGAATTTTCAACTGTATCCTGTTCGGCTTCGTTTTGCAGGCCCTTCCGTTATTACGGATAACTAGCAGTTCCGACTTTTGTGGGGAGCATTCCAGTCCTGCCCAACGGGCGTGGGCGTCTACGATGTCCGCCGCCTCTTGTAGAGCCGTCTCGATCTGCCCGTCTGATCCCTGACTCGTCCAAATCGTGACGTCATCAGCATATAGGGTGTGTCTAGTACCCTCTTTGCCGTTAAGCTTTCTAGGGAGCGTGTTCAGCGCGGTGTTGAATAGAAAAGGGGATAACACCGACCCCTGTGGCGTACTCCTATTTCCCAGTGGTATATGTGCTGAATTCAGATCCCCTATGGTGAGTTGCACAGTCCTGTTAGACAAAAAATCCCTTATGTAGTCGTATGTATGGCGCCCTACGTTTAGTTCAGAGAGGTTGCAGGGTATCGCCTCATGCGAGACGTTACCAAAATGCCTTCTTCAAATCTAACCCCTGGATGGCCCGCGTACCGTGGCCGTTTCCCGGGTCTACGATTTCCTTAGAAAGCTGTAGCATCACGTCCTGCGTGGACAGGTGCGGCCTAAAACCGATCATCGTGTATGGCATGAGGCGATGGGTTTCTACGTGGTTCTGTAAACACGTGAGAATTACGTGCTCCATGAGCTTACCCAGGCACGACGTGAGGGAGATAGGTCGGAGGTTCTCGATGTCCAACTTCTAGCCAGGCTTTGGTATGAAAGTTACTTTGGCATGTTTCCATGCCGGCGGGATGTTCCCTCCCTTCCAGCACTTATTCATATAGTCTCTTAAAGCCTGGACCGAGTTGTCATCCAGATTTCTAAAGATTTTGTTATTTATTCCGTCCGGCCCCGCAGCCGATGTCGTCCGGAGTCTCTCCATCGCAGCCATCACTTCCGTGCCCTTGATGTCCGCATCTAGTGTCTCATTCTCCATTCCAGTGTACCCGGGGGCTCTATTCCCATCTTATGTCGTGTTAATGTATCTACCTTTCAAGTCCTCAAGTAGTTCTTCACCCGTCCCATCGTACTGATGTACTATCTGGTTCAGGCGTGTCCGAGCCGCGGATTTGGTTGTAGTCGGGTCTAGGAGGTGCCGCAGCAGAAGCCACGATTTCTTATTTCCCAGTTGCCCGTTTATTCCGTCACATATCTGCCACCACTGTTGCCTGTTGAGTTCATTGGCGTGATCTTCAATCTTCCTTTCCAACCTGGAAATGCGGAGTCTGAGCTTCCTATTGTTTTTGCCCGTCTTCCACCTGCCCAGTAGGGACGTGTGAGCCTCCCACATGTGCATGAGGCATTTGTCTACCGCCGGGTGTTCTTCGGTGGTGTCCACCTCTCCGGTGGCCCGCTCTGCGTCTCGCTTGAGATCGCTTATCCAGGCGTCCAGGTTGGTAATGCCGCCGTCTGCCCGCTTCTCCCTCGTGGTGCGGAATTTATCCCAGTCAGTAATTCTTACCGGGGGTGTTCTGCGTTTGTGTTGCGCCGTGTCGAAGGTAATAAGACTACATAGTGGTCGCTGCCCAATGACACTCCTGTATTAAGCCACTCTGCCCCCTGAACATTCCTCGTCAACATGAGGTCGGGGCTCGTACCTTTACTAACGCTATTGCCTATTCGAGTTGGTTGTTGTGCATCGTTTAAGATTGTTAAGCCCAGGTCTTGAATGATTTACCAAAGCTTCGCACCCTTTGGATTTCCTTTAAGATATCCCCACGCCGGATGTCGCGCGTTATAGTCCCCAGCGACGACAAGCTGTGCTCTGCCCGCTAGCTTTACCACTCGCCTGAGGAGGTCCGGGACGCCCGAGCTCCTGTCCCTAGGAGAGCTGTATAAATTAAGGATGAAAAGGTTTCGTTCCCCCTTTTTACTGGGAATCACTTCTACTAGGGTGTAATCTGCCTTGGATCCTTCTATCTCATGCTGAATTGCTGTGATATTTCTGTGAACTAGGGTTGCGGTGAGCAAATCCCGCTTCTCCAGCACGTCTAATTGATGGTGTGTTTTATAGTTGGCTAGAGAAACAAGCCCCCTATTCTCCTGCAACGCTATAATGTCGGGCTTCGCCTCGACATTTTGGATGTGCAGGTGCAGGTGGCCCTTCTTCTTTCCAAACCCCCTGCAGTTCCATTGCCACACCCTAATTTGTTGTTGGCGTTGATTGTTGCGCGCCATCCTGAATTTCTAGTCTCAGTGAAATAAGCTGCGTGAGCTCATCGAATCTTCTGTTCATGTACACAAAAAAGTGCTCCATTTTAGTCTCTAGGGCGGTGATCCTAACGTCTTGAGCGTCCATGCGTTCCTTCACCTGCGTTAAGAGTTCTGATCTAGCCGTCAAAGTGGGCCTGCCCTCCTCCAAGGGAACTTGCCTCCTCCTCGGCCCGCTCCGCTCAACCTCCTCCTTGTTTTCGGGAGGGGCCTGCCCTTTTAGCGTATTCACCGTTTCGGTGTCCATCGCGTTCTGAATTCCACCCGTGGCGCCACCCTGCGTCCCCATCGTGGGGGCTGCGGTCTCTGTCGCTTTTAGTGCTACCGCTGGCGAGTCTGCCACAAGTTTCTCGCTCGCTTTTTTCTTTTGTGTGTTGTGTACCATAATCTGGGACTGCAGATCCAGTATGGTATTAGACATCTTCCTCACCTGTTTACGAAGGGCTTCCATTTCCTCGTCTTCTTTCCACCTGACCGACTTGCGTCGGACCGATGGGCTCCTCCCCCGGCTGGAACTCCTTTTCCTCCAGGGGTCGCCCGTCTCTGCTGAGGACCGTCCATGATTCTCTACCAGGGGTGGGAAGGAGGAAGAACGACTTCTGTACCCGTTCTCTCGCTGGTGCTTGTCCCGGGGTCTAGACCTGCCTCGATCTCTCGTTCGACCATCCGTCCCTTGCTTCTCCTCTTTATCAAAGCTGCTCCCGTACTTGCGCTTGATGAAGCGATACTTGCAATTTCTGTTGCCGGTATTGTGGCCCCCGATGCATATGATGCACTTGGGGGTGCTTGTAGGCTGCGCCTCTTCCGGCATGGGTGGATGCTCACCACCACAACGGCGACATAGGTTCCGGCGAGGTAACGGGCACACATCTGTCCGATGACCCGTCTTCCGGCAGTTATAACATGCCTCCACACGGTCGTAAAAGGGAAAAAGTCGAAGGTCACTCACCAAGTACCGGATCCACCTTGGTAGCTCCCTTTCTGCTATCGTGACGATCATGTGTCTTGACTTGCCCAGCCGGCGTCCGCCGACCACGTTGAGGTTGGGGTTGCGTTTCCGGAACTCGTCAAAAATTTCCGCGTCCGTTTCGTAGCTGTATGCATTGAAGACGATTCCTCTCCTTGAGTCGTCTGGCGGTGGAACGTACGCATTCATCTCGTACGTGTTCTCTCCGACGCTGAGGCTCTTCAGCGCTGCATAGGTTCGGGCTCGCGCCTCGTCCGGCGTGCTTATGCGCTCTAAGAAAAAATGACTACCCTGGGTGGTCAAATGGCGCTTTGGAGGCTTTGACTAACCCAAAAACCGAGTTTTACGACCCCAAACCGCTGTGGAATGACCGCCTTTCTGCAGGTGACGACATGGGTGTGGTCACTTTCGAATCCGATGCTCACGTGCAGGCAGAATTATAAGTGGAGAGAATTTGAAAAAGACTGAAAAATAAAAGTCTCTCCAACCTGCACGTGCACGTGCACGTGCAGGCAACCTGCACGTGCAGGCAGTCGTAAATGATATTGGTAACTTGGATAACTACTGGAAGACTATAAATGATATGCTTCCTTAGCTTTCGTGATCTTTTAAGATCCGCCAAGATCACATATGCTGTGCAATTCGCGTAAATTGGTGGAATAAACATTTTGTCAGCGCGCGCAGCAACACTGGTCTCGACAGCCGTGGACCGTGGTGGGGTGTAGCGTGTAGCTGTGGCACCATAACAACAAACGGCGTGGGTGTTTGCCGAACTGAGGTGAGGATATCTTTCTGCCCTATTTTATTGCAAAGAATATTAAAAAAAATGATTCGTTGTATATCTGATCGTGTTGAACCATTGAACACTGGGACCGAGGATCGGCAGGGTAAACATGCTCAGAGGTATGTGACTGTGTCGCCCGTACTGTTTTCATCAACCTCGGACTGGTTGAATGTCTGAGCTGGACCCGTCGTGGTTGTGATCTCCTGGCTGTTCGTACGTAGTGCGCGAACTTTCCAATTCAGTAGCAGGTTGAGATTCAGTGACAGCGTAGTAATTGGCTTTTACTATACTCTGTTTCACCTTATGATGTACCGCAGGAAAGGCTACAAGCGCGAGCTCTTTGCTCTGGGGCACATCTCGGCGGCACACGGTCTCGTGAATTAAGAGCAGCTGCCAACGCTATGAGCTCGCGCTTCTAGCCTTCGCTGCGGTACAACATAAGGTGAAACGAAGTTTAGATTGTTGTGTCGTCGCGAGCGGTATTTGTGCTTTTACGAGCGCCAGCGCGAGCCCGAACTTACGCCTCTTTCACCGTTTGCGTTCTTCCGGTTTGATGTTCTGCTCTATCATTTATCAAACCTAAATCTAAAGGTCAATAACCTCTGCCTCGTCACCCATCAGGACACCCCATAGCGCTGCCGCTCTACCGGCCCTTCCTGGATGTCTCCTGCTGCGAAGTAGCAGCCGGATCGTCGATTCTCCATCATCGTCGCCTCTCCACCAGAGGATCACTACATTTTGGTCCGCAGCTACCACTATATTTCGGCGCGTCAGCTACCGCTATATTTTGGTGTGTTGGCCGAGCCTGTCAGCGCGTCCCGTTTTTTTTCGACTGTTTAACTTTTTTCTGGGCACAAAAAGAGCCCCCGCGGTTTTCCACAACGTTCTTGCGCTCGTGCTCGTTCAATTTTTTTTTTTTTTTTTAAGGGCAGTATATAAGCTTTTGAGGTTCTTTGCAGTGTTCCAACACTTGTGTTCTTTCAGTTCTTTTAGCACAGTAAATAAGCACCTGATGTTCTTCACAGTGTTCCAACGCCCGTAATTGTTCAGTTTACCAGTCTGCCTTGCAAGACGTGGCCATTCAAACCTTCTGATCTTTTCCCCTTGGCCGATCGCTCTGCTGTACCCGGTTTTGGACTTTACGAAATTTCATTGCATTGAGACATGCTGCCCTATACTCCGTTCACCCCTAAGCTGAGACAGAGCCATGTATGTAGAAAGTTTGGCCATTCGTTGGGAAGTATGGGAGACAAATGAGGAAGTGCCATTGGCCGAAAGCAGGCTGGACGTGTTCCAGGGCGTCTTTACAAATTCGAATGTGGCCAATCAGAAGCCGGAAATAATACCCAGGCGGTGGTTGCGGGAAACAAAATTCATAAGTGCGTTGGAGTAACTCTCGGTGACTGAAAATGTGGTGCATGTGATGTTTCAATCACGGTCATCCGAAATTATGGTGAAAGAGGGCGACTGGCGGAACGATCGACATATTCGTGCGCCGAAGGCCGGGAATCTACCGTCTGAGCGGTCACACTCTCCCCAAGCAAAACAGAGTTGAGCGGCACATTTGTTTCTTACATCTTTCTGCATGATCATGATTGTAACCAGACTTGTACACGTTACTGAAAAATAGTAAGGAATTACAGTTACAGTTACTCAAGGTTAAATTGTAATTTTTTACAATTACAATTACCCTCCCTCAAAAGTAAGTGACCGTTACCCCAAATGTAATCCGTTACTTTCGTGGCGTTACTTTCAACAATATTTTCCTCAATTAAGAAACAAAGGGAAGAAGGTTATTCAAGTTCTTCATGTTGCCACCTGTTCCATTCATTGACCTTGAGTATTTTGAGTAGCAGCTAACTGTCGAAAGTCTCGTCAAACATGTTGCGTTATTTCTTACCGAAGATGTCGACTGCTACGCTGATCACCATTAATGGATTTCGGAGCGTTGTCTGTTGTCGTGACATTATGAAAATGGTCGTAGTCACTATAACCGAGAAAGACATTGTTAATTCTTGTCTGTGCACTTACCGCCTCGAGTTTCTCGAAAAGGCACACAATCACTTGGTGTCCTCCCCCCCCCCGTCTTGCATCGCAAAGAAAAAACAATTGAACTAAAAAAAAAAACGGATATAACTTGCCCTCCCTCCCTTCTTTTTTTTCTTTTTTTTTTGTAGAAATGCATTTTTGGATTGTTTGACATTGTTGTTAGGGCCTAAAAAATAGATCCAGGGGCTTGGTGTTGCAAGAAAAATGGCTCTGCAGAACTGAAGAGTGCCAGCCTCCCTTTGCGCTGGTCAATTCGCGTGACAGTGTCACTGCGCTCGACTTTACCAAAATAAAAACAACCCTTTCTTTAAAGGGGGGGTTGGTCCTGAAAACAAATTGGAACGGATTACAGAGAATCCGTTACAAGGAATCCGTTACGTAAAACATGTAAGGGAATTACTTTAAAATTACTCTAGAAAAATGTAATTATTCCGTTACTAAATTACCGATAAATGGAAGGGATTACAAGTAATCTTGTTACTTGTAACGGATTACGTACAAGTCTGATTGTAACATCTTGTGCACCCTATTTTAAACCATAAAGGGTCACTACACTTCACACTTACATGCTTATTAAAACCATACACCAACATATACTTATGGTTAAAACAGTTTCTCGCTACTACCGCTAGGGATTCTTTTAGGCTTCCGGTTGGCCAAGAGAGAATGTCAAGCCCACTTTCTGCTTCTGGTGCACGCCCAGGCTCTGCCTGCGCCTAGCGCTGACCAAACACTCTCTAAACACGGCTCTGAGCTGAGACTGCAGTGGGAACTACTTGTCCGCCGAACTAATCAGCCGCCTCCCTTTCATCACCTGACCCAGTCCTCGGTCTGTGGATATGAGCGGGAGCGTGATCACGTGGCGAAAGAGGGATGTATGACTGGTCCATTGAGGACGTAGCTTTCACCGCAGTTTCAGCTTAGGGGTGAATGGACTATAGTCAGCGCGCAGGATGGCCACCCAGCTCCGGCCTCCCAAGAAGTTGGTGTTTACAAGATGGTCGCTGTCTTCATTGGCCTCTTCGCTCGCAACCGTATGCTGAAGAACCAGCGTGCACCAGCATGCGGCACGAAGCTTTATCGACGGCTGCCCGTACGCGGACGAGCTAGCATCTCCTCCGTTCTAGACGGGTGCTTTCGGTGAATCGCTGTGCTGTGAAATTAATTGTTTCTCTTTCGATTTTTATTCTAAGAAAACGTTTTTATCATAAATGCCTGTGACCACAACAGCCGCCATTAAGTCAACAATTTCCTCTGATTGCGACTATCTCAAATGTGACAAACTTTCCTCGGATATGAAGTTTTTCCAATATCAATTCTCATTGACCACTTGTGTGTATTAGAAGATAAGTGTTGTGTTCTGGTATTTTTATTATTGTAGTCTCCCTATAGCTACTGTTAAAAAAAATATTAAGAATGGGAGAGCAGTAGTTTTTCATTCTGCTTTGATGGGGTACGGAAGCAACATTTTAGCGCCTACTTCTTTGTTTAGCCATGGTCTGCTTCCTGACAGCAGCTCACAAACAGCAGTCTTTCGTCTATAAATGCAACAAAAGCAATTTTAAAACAAATAAAAAAATGTCCTAATACCACCTGGTAGTTGAGGTCTGAGCTTTGTTGGAATGTCTCACGACACGGGCCCATCAGGAGCCACGCCACGGTGTGGCGTGTCCCATGGAGGCGTGCGGGAGCGAGCGACGCTTGGCGCACGTCTCAGGTCTAGTACACCGTACTTCGGGCATTCCGACTTGTCAGAACTGTAACGCGCTGACAATAAAGCTGGCACCACCTAGTGACGGAGATCGTAATTACTATACCCTTGGCCTCGTATGGGCCCGTGACGTTGCGAGCGTGACGTCACGGGTAAATATCCCGAGATTTGCATGCCGACTCGATGACTGTTTTTGAAGCGCTCGCCAGAATCTGTCGGTTGGAACAAAAAATATAGCTATCTGCTAAAAATACAAGCGTGCCATTATCATTTACGGATATCGTGGATCATATTTCACTTATTTCGAAGTGTTCCGGAAATATTCCAATTTTTGATTCTGTACCCCCTTAATGTCTTTCTTGGGGTTTTGTTTAAAAAAATATAAGGAAAGGAGAATCTAATAATTGGCTTTTACTAGTTTGTTACATCGTCACAGACACTATTTGCACTATTTTGAGTGCAAATTCGAGTCCGAGCTTGCACCTCTTTGCCATTCTTGTTCTTCAGTTCTGATGTTCTGCTCTATAATTAAAGAAATCTAAACCTAAAAGTCAATCACCTCTGCTTTGTCGCTGGCAGGGTTTGCGCTGACTGTGAACCCCGCCACTACTCGTCTCCCATCAGGGTACCCCATCACCTGGCCGCTCTACCAGCACTTTTTGGATGTCTCCTGCTGCCGAGGAGCAGCCTGATAATTGAACCACCGAACCTCCAACATTGTTGCCTCTCCGTCAAAAAACTACTACAGGTAGGCTGGCCCACTTGTGGGGAAGCTGTGTCCAGAGCTGATCTGCCTGGTGTTGGTGCTGTCCTCTTGAGGTGCCTACTGTTGTCATTCGTATACCATCATGTGAGCAGACAACTTCAGGAATCCACCATAGGCCTAAACTGCGCGCCCACACAGTCTGTCTCACACGAAAAGGATGGTTGCCTCCCATTTGCGGGGACGAGTCCAAATTTATATAGACAAAAATCAATCGGGGATCTGATTTGGTAGCCAAATAACAGTTAAGAAGAATACTTCCTATCTTTTGCTGAGGTTCTGCAGCAGTGGAACTTCAACAAGAGCGGGGAAGTGCTTGCAAGCCTGGTTCCAAGACTGTGATGTTGAGCGTCATAAATTCCCCCTTGTCTCCACATATCGCATGCTCGGATAACCCGATGAACTGTAAGTGATACAAAGGGGTGGTGGGGTGATGTACATGACTGTTGTAAAAACTGTTTGAAAACAGTACTATTAATCTCGGTTCGTTGTCGTCAAACACAAGTGTCCTTGGCTGTCCAGATCGGTCAAAGATGTCGCACTGGGCTTCCACTGTGGTCTCGGTCGATGCTTCTGTCTGCTTTGTGTCCACGTAACTCTCTAGCTGTACGGCATAATATAAGCCATGTTCAGCGTTGCTTGGTATCCAATCAGCTGACCTGAACCTGCACCAGGGGCATTTAACAGGACTGGGCACATATTTCGCACCTTCTTACATGGTCTTAAATGTCTTTGTCGGGACCGGGGTACCAGAAGATGGTTTGTGCCAAGCTCTTCATGACTGACCTGCCTGGGGCCCTATGTCGCGCTTTGTGGACTCCCACTGCGACTAGGAACAAAGTGACGTCAACAACGCAGCAAGCACAGATTAAGTGTTGATTGGTGAAAGTCGCTGATGACGAATTTCCGCAGAAGAAAACAAAGCTCACTTTTTCTTTGTTTTCTTTTGCGGAAATTGGTCATCAGCAACTCTCACCAATCAACATCCAATCTGCGTTTGCTGCGTGTTTGACGTCACTTCCTTCTCCCTAGTCGCCGTGGGAGTCTAAAAAAGCGCAACATAGGGCCCCAGGATAGGCGTCATGGAGCATAGCCTCCTGTATACTGATAATGCCTGCTCAATTGCCAGTTGCCAGCTATCACTACAAGGGTGTGTCGCCTTCTTATACAAGGCAGAAAATGTGAATGAAAATAAGCCTCTCGTGCGTTCTTGTATTCTTGGTGCTGTTTTTGACATTTGTCGTGGTACCAATGGGCAAGAACTTACCGGGGCTGTCATTTCACGGGACCCCAAGCAACACTCGGGATCATGGAAAGTGACTAAAGCTTATTTTGAGGGAAGACTGCGTCCCAAATTCGACCTTCTATATACTTAATAGTGTGTGGTAGGCACCTTTTTGTGACGTACATGAAGGAAGGCTTGTCTGGTCCTCCTTCGAGGATTCTGCTGAGGTTCCACTCAAAGCCCAGCTTCGCTCAGGCCTCTCTGGTGTCAAAGCTGGATGAGCCCATGTACCCTTCCAGGTCCTGTTTTGGCGCTGCTTGACTGGCTGTTACTGTTTACCTAATCACATCTTTCTCGCACTGCTCGAGGTATATAGTGACGGGCGCCTGACAAGGGCACAGTGAGTCATTACGAAACGTGACCCCTGGCACAGCTAACACGTTCCACAGTGCTTATGTGACTTCGTAGCGGTTGTTACCCCAGAGGACCCTGGCTGTTTCAATTCCTCTTCACCTTCTGAACTTTAAAACAAAACCAATTATGCAGCAAAACTAAAGCATGCACTACCTTTCAGCATTTTAGCACCGCTTCTCGGCATCATGGTCGTTGTTGCAATGCTTTGTTTGTTTGTAGTTAAGATGGTGATATCACAACACCTTTCTTGTCACTCATGGTGCTTGCAGTAGCTTCGCAGAACACGAAAACATTCTAACTGCATACCCCTGACACTGCAGTGAAATGACCAAAATATGCGGTTGCAATTTCTGCTTGCGTCGGCCAGCTCCCCACAATGCGACATCGGGACGTGCCATGTCATAGTGTCATAGGACGCCAGCTACGATTGATGTGGGAACCATCATACAATGCCTGTCTTTGTCGTGCACGTGTTTCACATCTACTTTGCCAACTGATGCAATGAAAAGAGTTTTTGTTGAAGGCTACTGAGTTCGCAGGTTACAACCGCCTGAGCATTCAGCTAATTGGTGATTTCACTTGGGTACTCTTTTCAGTGGAATGTGTAATCTTGATTCTGTTTGTCCATAATCTATTTATTGGCTGGTTTGTTCGAAAGTAACTCAGTCGGTCTATCTAAAGAAGCCTCAAGAAAAAGCTTTGATAAGGCAGCACTAGCCTTGATTTTATTTTTGTTGAGACCAAGATAAGGCCACCTGATTTTATTTTGAGCAAGCCAGCACACTGCAGAGGATTAATGACCCAGATTTTGCATGAAGTTATAGGTTTCACATGACCGCATTCAATTTGTAGCTGAAAAAGAGGTGTCACTTAGTTAGAAAGACAAGGGAAAGAAAAGCATTCTTAGGTATTTCGGTTAAGAAAGCTGTGCAGCGCTCAGCTTTCAGTATTTTGGGTACATTTTGCTTTGTAGCTTTGAGTTTATCTATGATAACTATTAGTTCACTTGGAGCATGTAAAATACATTGGTTTTGACAGACAACCGCACTTGGGCATCTATCATATGTCTGAGCTGAGCCTTCATTTTTTTTTTTCAGTTGAAGTGTATCTCTCGCATGGCTTGGTCAGTATCTACTTCATGTACTGAATGCCTTTTTACAGGGTCGCGTTGCCACAGGAGACTTGTGCGCTTGTGGGTGTTTGGTGAGTGGTGTCACCAATCACCATGAGCCCTGAGTTCAGACCCCCTGCAAGCCTGGCTGTGCTAGGTGTCCCCGTGTCTGATGAAACTGGGGTCTTGGAAGTTGAGCCAAGCCCGTGCTAGGTTTCCTTCAAAGGCCCCCCAGGTTAGGCAACACACCACCCCAGCCCACGCCCTGCATAAACAGGTGTCTTGCGTTGGCTCGCCTAGGACGATTCGGTCAGTCGCTTTGCTTCACCACTCTTTTCCTCTGACGTTCTTCTCCATCCCTGTTTTCAACCTCTCATCTTTCTAATGTAACAGAGTTCTTTGAAAGTGAAGAGGGATTATATAGCCCATGGGTGTTAAAACCATCAGGCTGTGACATGACGACACCAGATACTTTACTATGAAAATATCTCACCCCATGAGAATCCAATGGCCTGGACACAAAGAGGCTTTGCATGGTTGGAACGATTGGATGTGCAGCAGCCGCAGGGTTTTTGCCTTTGAATAGACCAATCTCACCAGCCAGTTTCATTAAGCTGCCGCTGCCACAATGCATGAAAGAAACTTAAGTCTTTCTGCATGTGGGAGAACCCCGCTGGAGCTTTGCGCGTGAAGAGACGACACGAGCCGTCTCATGCACTGCCTCCTGTGAACTAAAGTTATGGCAGCATCACGCATGCGTGGAACGCTTAGTGAGATCTGCCTATGGGGACAGTTGATGGCAACAATAGATGACTGTTCCCGTTTATGCTTAGAAATATTCAGTTGTCAGTTCAGCGCTCGTCCTGTGTACTCCTTTTCCTCCCGTCCTTGTCGTTTGCGCGCTGTTTCCATTATTTCTAAGCATGAACCAACTCGCCCACAACGCTACTCTGATTCTGGTTCCCGTTTATGGTTGTGGACACCTGGAGCACTAGTCGAGACTGCTGCCTCTGCTGTCTCTGCAAACCCGGTATCTCGACATGCCCATGGCAGCCCTCTCCCTTGGTGCGGCACCTCTGCTGTACAGTGTGGACGGTGTGATCCTCATGCATTCTCTCAGATGCGTGGTGTCTACACCGTTAGGAGAGCAACATTTGGCAGTGTGGGTGCGCTGGCGTAAATGAATGGAGACAAATGTATTTTTCCTGGTAAAGTATTTGGTGACACTGTCAACTGGCATGCTTGCAGCCAGGCTAGCAATGGCCGTGGTAAGGTGACTCGTATCCCAAATGTCCCAAGATGTCTCTGTCACATTTGAAAGTTTGAAAGTTTGAAAGTTTATTGGGATTTTCACGGGCCATGCCCGGTAGGGAGGTAGTGGCAAAAGGCATTTCTGCCTGACTGGGCCTCTACCCCCCACAGTTTACAGAAGTGCAAAAGGTGGCACAATCATTGTATCATTCCCTCTGCCCAAACACACATGCCTGTGTACGCAAAATACATTTCATTCAACGGACTGAAAAAAATGTTCATTTCACACAACAAAATAAAGAAAGAAAACTCAGAAGTTCTAGTATTCACATGTCCAGTGGTGAACCCAAGGTAACAAAAAACAAAACATTTCTACAACGCGTAACAAATGTCCTTGTCTATAATAATTTGTTTTATCCCTTTCTTGTACTTATAAAATGACAGTGCAAAATCAGTGTAATCTTCCATAGTGTTTAGTAATGCAGGAATCTGATAATCGATTTTTTGTTTTCCATAGTTTGTACGCGCCTTAGGAGTTCTACGTTTACTATTTCTCAATAAATAAAGTTGTGAAGCAGATTCATCCACTCCGTAGAGTTTTCTTTTGTGTATTGTCTGCATAAGTTTGAAATAGTAGATTTGATTTGCTTTGAGCATGTTATGCTTAGTAAAATAAGGGCTGCTATGAAATTCACGAATATTTCCACGGTAGTTTTCCAAAATTCGCAGAACCTTTTTTTGAAGTACGATTAGTTTACCATAGTTTGTGGACGTGGTTGTTCCCCATACCATAATTCCATAACAGAGCCTCGAGTAAAACAGGGAGTAGTATAAGTTTTTGGTAAGCCAATTGGGTATTAAGTTTGCTATTTTATACATGCATCCGACCACTCTTGATAATTCCCCCCTTAACTTGTTAATGTGAGTTGTCCAGGTGAGTTCTTCATTGAACCAGACTCCAAGAAACTTTTGTTCTTCTACTTGAGCTATTGGGAGGCCATTGAACTGTAGATGTATTTGGTTATTGTCACGTTTGTTTATGGGTCTAAATATTATATATTTTGTTTTTTCTGCATTAAGTTTGAGTTCGTTTTCTTCCAACCATTTTGATAACTTCACGAGGTAATCATTAGCCTGTTGTTGTAAGGATGCTTTTGTGTTGCTACTGAAGAAGACATTTGTATCGTCAGCATACATTACGAGATGAGGAGAATTTGGAATATCGGTTATGTCGTTTATATACACGAGGAAGAGTAGCGGGCCTAATATAGAGCCTTGTGGTACGCCATGTTTGATTTCTAATTCCTGGGATCTGATTTTATCGACAAAAACATACTGTTTACGGTTTCGAAGGTAAGATTCAATTAAGTTCGATGCTATTCCTCGTACACCATAAGACTGCAGTTTTGAGAGTAAAATATTATGCTGTATAGAATCGAATGCCTTACTTAGATCGAGAAATAATCCGAGCGTGTATAGTCTATTTTCAATGTTTGTTATAATTCTGTCTTTTATATCCGTAAGTGCTAATTCAGTTGATTTTTCTTTTTGGAAACCGTATTGGGACTCTGTGATTACATTGTGCTTGGTAAAAAACTTTTGCAATCTAATGTTTATCACACCTTCAAATATTTTAGAAAATATTGGCAGCACCGACACCTTTCAATGACTGCATCAATGACCACACCGACACCTTGCGGTACACTGTTACTTCACAGTTCACTGGTGGGAAATTTGAATTGGGCCTCGTATTTCTATTTTTTATAAAACAGCTACGCAACTTTACGGTAAAACAATTTTTTTTTGTAATGTCCTGTTATGCGACTTCAACGCGTAGCATGAATGTTTTTTTTTTTTGCGTGTCAAAGACTTTTTAAGCGGCCGAACGTGCCTCATTTGGAACGCGCCTGTGCCTGTCACGTCATCCAGTATTACCCGCCTGTCCTCGAGGCCCATATGACACCTACGACGGAGTACAGTCACCCAAAGCTGTCGGCGTGCAGCAAAAGGCTGAACATCGTCGCTTCGTCTCATGGAAGAGTTGGCTGCATGTAGCGTAATCACTAGGTAGAGTCGCAATTAAACTGAACTGGTACGCACGAATGCGATTTTTTTCCATAGGAGCTAGCTTGGCGGCAGCCGAAGATCGAAATTGGTCAAGTGATTGATTGATTGATTGGAGTTTTATGGCGCGAGAGCAACTAGGCTAAAATGCGCCAGGTGCATACACTATTGCAGGAAAAGGGGTAGGGAGAAGAAAGAGCTATTGTAGCTGGTGATGCAATAAAAGTATGAACATGAATCGTGTAAAAGATATGGACATGAATTTCAGGTAAATATAAAAGTTATAATCAATAAGGAATTATCTGAAACTAAAAACACACGGTGAAAAAGGAGGGGTCATAACAGGTGTAGATAGCCTGTTATTTTAAGGAATTCCACAACTTTACTGAAAGGTACAAGAGGTTCATTTTCTAGCAAAAATTTGGGATGAAATGGCAGATGGGATCTAAAAATAGTGGAAAAACATACTCGTCGTTTTTGATCCAAGTACCTACACTGTCACAGATTATGTAGGAGAGTCAATTTTTTGCCACAGTGCTCACAGCGCGGGGCATCATCATTACAAAGTAAATATAGATGCGTTAAACGAGTGTGTCCAATACGCAAGCGACACATCAGGACCTCGTGGAATTGGTTCCTCTGGTGGGAACTCTCCCATAATCCTAGCAAGGTTTGATATTATGTAGTTTATTGTCTGTTTCTTGATTCCATTCTAGCTCCCAAGGTTCATAAATTGATTTTTTAATAACTGGTTTAAAATCCTCATAGGGTAGGCCGACCGATGCTTTTAGGCTACCATTAACAGAGGCAGCCAATCTATCTGCTGCCTCATTACCTGGAATACCTGCATGGCTTGGCACCCAGCATAGTTTTATATCAAGGCCAAGTAGGAGAGCGCGATTCATTTGGACACGCGCTTGTTGAACGAGGCGATTCTTCGTAACGGCAAGAGAACATACTGCCAGTAGAGCACTTTGGGAATCTACGAACAAAATAGCCTTCCTCACACGGTCTTCTAAGATGTGTTCAAGCGCCATGAGCACAGCGTAAAGCTCAGCAGTGAAAATACTTGCAACACTGTCAATACGTCTCGCTCTACTAAAGTGTTCCGAATAAACTGCGGAACCTACGAAAGACGAGCTTTTGGCCCCGTCAGTAAAAATTGAACATAGTCTTGATATTTTTCTTGTAATGCAATAAATTCCTTGTGAAGAACCTGTTGGTTAACTGACCTTTTATTATATTTTGTGAGCGACCAGTCACATGACAATCTTGCTGACTTCCAAGGGGCAACAGTTTGTGTTTCCTTAATCAAGTTATTTTCAGGAAGAGCCAGCTGCAGGGAGGCGGAAATGCTCTGAAGCCGGAAGCTTAGTGGGCGTATTATACTAGGTTTGTTTTCAAAAAGCCGCAAAAACATAGAGGTGTGAACCGAATTGTTTGATGAATGCATAGGATCAGATTTCACTTTGTACCCATAACACAAGCTAAGATATTGTCTGCGCTTCTCTAGTGACATTTGATGTGTATCTACATACAGGCTCAAAACAGGCGATGTCCGAAATGCTCCTGTGGCAAGTCGAAGGCCAAGGTGATGGACCGGATCCAGCATTTTTAAGACAGATTGCCGTGCTGATTCGTACACAATTGCACCATA
This sequence comes from Ixodes scapularis, assembly GCF_016920785.2. Taxonomy (NCBI): domain Eukaryota; kingdom Metazoa; phylum Arthropoda; class Arachnida; order Ixodida; family Ixodidae; genus Ixodes; species Ixodes scapularis. Next base: position 160,218,017 of record NW_024609868.1, on the reverse strand, counting down.
GTCCAGACGGGAACGGACCAGTGAGTTGTACAGTCGGATGAGACATCGCCTGTCAGACCCCCAGGATGTGTGTGAAAGTACTTTGAGAATGTTAGACGACCGCAAGCATTTCTGCTTCAGCTCCTTGACGTGAGCCAGAAAGGTAAGTTTCTTGTCGAAAATAACCCCTAAACATTTGTGCTCGTATTTTACAGGTATTGCAGCGCTATTGAGCTGCAAACAAGGATCAAGCAACAGACCACGAGATATAGAAAAGGGCACACATACTGTTTTTTCAGATGAAAACTTAAAGCCATTTTCATCGGCCCAATTGCTCATTTTGTTTATTGAGAGTTGAAGCTGGCGCTCGCAACTTGAGAGATTGCAGGACGAAAAGGAAATCTGCACATTATCTACATATAATGAATATGAAACTGATGGAGGTATCACTGCAGCAAGGCTGTTTATCTTCACCACAAACAAAGTGACGCTCAATACAGCCCCTTGAGGGACGCCATTTTCCTGAGGAAAAACATCTGAAAGTGTGGAACCAAACCTAACCTGAAAAGTTCGGTTAGTCGAAAAATCCCTTATGCAGCGCAACATGCGACCACGGACACCATGTGTGTATAAGTCCTTTAGAATCCCGTAACGCCAAGTAGTATCATATGCTTTCTCTAGGTCAAAAAATACCGAAACGCAGTGCTGTCGATGAACAAATGCTTCACGTATGAAAGTTTCCAGGCGAACAAGATGATCCAGTGTTGATCGCCCCATTCTAAACCCACACTGATTGGGATCTAAAATTCCCTCAGTCTCTAAAAAGTGTACTAATCGTCTATTTATTAGTTTTTCGTAAGTTTTCCCAAGGCAACAGGTCATTGCAATGGGATGATAACTTGCTGGTAGAGTAGAGTCTTTACCGGGTTTTAGGAGAGGAATTATATGTGCCCGCTTCCAGCACTGAGGAAAGCCAGAAGCCATCCACAAATGATTAAAAAAGATTAACAAATGGCCTAGAGATTCAGGAGACAAGTGCCGCAACATTTCATAGTGGATTTTGTCAGGACCAGGTGCCGACTGCTTTTTTGACCCAAGGGCCACCTCGAGTTCGCACATTGTGAAAGGCTGGTTCTATACAAGAGTGTCTGATCCTGACATAGCAATTGGCTGCTTTTCTGCTATAGCTTTGAACTTCTTAAATTTTGCCGAATAATTAGATGAGCTAGACACTTTACAAAAATGTTCCGCAAGAACATTTGCCAGGCCTTTCAAGGTTGGCGAAGCCGAGGGAACAAGAGGCGTCCTAAAAGAAAGGTAGTTACCCCGAATTTTCCTCATTCGGTCCCACACCTCCTTAGTAGTGACAAAACTGTTCACCTTGGAAACATATTTCATCCATGAGCTTTTCTTAGCTCGTTTCCTCGTCCAACGAGCCTTTGCTTTACATTTTTTAAACTCTATCTTGTTCCAGACCGTTGGGTAGCGGCAGAAAGTGCCCCGGCCCTGTTCTGACGTTTAAGCGTAACAGTACAGTCTTTGGTCCACCAAGGCTTGCAGCGCTTAGGAAGATTTTCAGATGTTTGTGGGATGGAGGCAGAAGCAGCAGTTATGATGCGGTCAGTAACGTACAAGGTGGCATTTTCCGGAGTCGTAGCTAAAAGTTCAGCTGGGTCAAGCACTGCTTCCAATGAAAAAAGAGCCCAGTCAGCTTTGTCTAATTTCCATCTGGGGATAAGTGTAGAAAGTGAAGGAGGTGCTACAGTACTTTCTAAAAAAACAGGAAAATGGTCACTCCCAAAAGGGTTATCTAAAACCTTCCAAGAAAAACAGGGAAGTAAAGTTGGGGATGAAAGAGACAAATCGATGGAAGTCAAAGTATTATGAGCTGCACTAAAAAATGTAGGATCATGTCCATTTAAAAGGCAAAGGCCGGATGACAATAAAAATCTTTCAATGACACCACCACGGGAGTCTTGGCGAGCACAACCCCACATAGGGTGGTGGGCGTTAAAATCCCCCAAGATTAAAAAAGGTTGCGGAAGTTGCGCTACAAGTCCATGCAGGTCATGTGAATGCAGTGGAATATTTGGTGGCAAGTAAAGTGAAACTAGCGTAATAAGGCGGTCAAGAAGAATACGAACTGCCACTGCTTCTAGAGAGGTTGTGAGAGGAACAGAAGTACAGGCAATACCACTCTGCACAACCACAGCTACTCCACCAGAGGAGTTGCTATGGGATGCAAGCTCCTTTCTAAAAACCTGATGACGACGTAGAACATTTGTTTGTGTGTCCTTGAGATGAGTCTCCTGTAGGCATATAGCGACAGGTCGAAGCTCATCAAGAAAAAAATTTATGTCATCAATATTGGGGAAAAGACCGCGGCAAATCCACTGCATTATACTATAGTTCTTTGCCATTTAGGGACGAAAAAAAGTATATAAAAGTCACATAAAAGGGAGATACGTTAAGGTTTAAAATCTATTTTTACTCGTGGGGTACTCTGCTTTTTAGGAGGATCTTTCTGTTTCCAAGTGGGGTCACTGGCGACAGAAAGAGACGACTCTGATCCTGAGAGGGTAGCATCCTCCTCGGACCTGTGCCCACTTACGTCCATGGGCTCGTCTGTTGCCGCCGGCAGTTGACCCCTGGAGGTCGACTGCTTCGGCGGCTCCCCGGGCTTCCTCTGGGGAGCAGAGCTGCGAGGGGGTAGGCCTCGACCCTTAGGGGCCAAAGGGCCAGGTGGAGCAGGGGGGGTCAGCCCCTGCCCTGAGGTGGATGCTGAGAAGGCAGCATCCACCTTACGATTCGAAAGCGGTGTCACTGGCACCGCTCCCGAGGACGCAGGAGACCTCGACAGGAGGCACAGATCGTCCGTAGACGTCTGTGTTCCAGTCAAAACCATTGACCGTACCGGTCCCCTATGTACGGCCTGGGCATAAGAGCCTTTGGAGAGAAAGGCAAAACGCTTTTTTGCATCAATGTAGGAAATGTTTTCTTTAACCTTCAAGGTGAGAATTTCTTTTTCTTGCTTCCATAACGGGCAAGATCGGGAGTATGCTGGATGTTTTCCATTACAGTTAGTGCACTGAGCTTCGTTCTCACACACATCAGCGACGTCCTCCTTACTGGAGCATTTGGCGCAGGTCTCGCTACCCCGACAGCTCCGTGACCCATGGCCGAACCTCTGGCACTTAAAGCAGCGCTGAGGGTTCGGCACATAAGGCCGGACACGGCACTGAAGGTAGCCTGCCTTTACATTAGTGTGTAGAGTCGTGGAGTCGAAAGTGAGAATAACATGCCTGGTTTTACGTTCTACGCCGTCGCGACGGATGGTAATGCGTCGTGCTGCAACAACTCCCTGTCCAGAGAGACCCTCAACTAGCTCTGTATCTGTCAAGTCGAGCAAGTCATCTTCAGAGATGACCCCTTGGATGGTGTTTAACTTTCGATGAGGGGTCACACCGACCTTGTAGTCTCAGACGGAGTTCAGGGCTAAAAGTGAGTAACTTTGTTTTTTTGTATTTACCTCCACAAGGAGGTCGCCTGATGCCATCTTTTTGGCGCTAAAGTTCGCACCGATAACACCTTCAAGCACTTTGGAAACTAAAAAGGGAGAAAGTTTAGCCAGTGGCTTTTCGTCCTCAGAGTGCAGAACAAGAAACTTTGGAAATTTGAAAAGATCAGGGGTCTTAGTGGAAATGTCAATGACTTCGGTGCGGGTCCTTTTCAGGGCCCGATCAGTTGGTTTAGTTTTGGAACCCATAAAGATGGGAAGGAATTTCAGTGCCCGAGTGCACCGCCCACCATGGAGCCCAACGAGGGGGTAGGTAATGTGCCATAACAAGAAAGGCTTGGCTGACACAATTACTCTACCAGTGCTGCCCGGGCACTATAACCGAGTGTGGATGCAGGGACAGGACCTGTTTCCATTTAAGGTTAGCCCTTGCCGCCTGAGAAGGTGAAAAAGGAAGGAAGAGAGTGCAGAAGAAAAGAGAAAGAAGTGGATGGAAAAGGGAAAGACGTAAGAAGAGGTTAGAAGAGGCGACTGACTGAATCATCCTGGTCGGGCCAAGCCAGGACATACGTCTACGAGAAGCAGGGGTCGAAGCGGTGTATTGCTCGCCCGGGGGGCCCCGAAGGGTCCAAACATACCCCGGGCTCAGCTCAACCACTAGGGTCCCCTTTTCCCCGGACACGGGTACGCCACGCACAGCCAGACGTGGGTGGGCGAACCCACATGGCTCGGGGTTCGTAGTGACGCCACTCACCAAGCACCTACCAAAGTAGGTGCCCCCTGCGTGCGGGTATGTTGGCCCACGTGGCTGGGGTCCGTGGTGACGCTACTCACCAAGCACCTAGCACCTAAGGTGCAGGCGCCCCCTGCGGGGCTCGGGGTCCGTGGAGCCGCCACTCTCCAAACACCTGCTTTCCCAGGTGCCCCCTGCGGGGATTGGTCAAGTGGAAGTGGTCCGTTTTCAAAGCGCGGTGGAGACGTGGGAGGGTGGGGGGGGGGCACATGGAAGATTTCGAGTTAGTGTCGGCATAGAATTCGATAACGTTCAACAAGATATATCAAACATACGCAATATTCAAGAGGGTTTCATTCCATGTTTATAGATTTTTGTATCGGGAAATAAATTGTGTAGTGGGTGCAGCATCAAGACAGAAGACACACAAACGAAACAAGCGGTGCATGTTATTTTTTTAAGCGTTTGAACTCAGAATCTACCGCGCTCCACCTGTGCTTAGAGATGAGCGCACAGCAACACGACAAAAGTGTGCGAACGGCTGACGCCAGGCTAGCGCCTCCGACGAAATAAGCGCGCGGTCTATCGTTCTAGATAATTTTGATTGCGACTGTACATCTCCGTGAGCGGCTTCACCGCGTTGTATGATGACAAGATGAAGGAGCAAAAGCAGGTCCTAAACAATTTTATACGAAAATCCAAGTATAACTTTTTGGACGTCTCACTACCTCGCTTTTAAATAACAGACCCAAGGAAATTCTGGCGATACCTTTCTGCCAAGAAGGCACAGCTGGATAAATTGATTGTTGACGGAGTCCACGTAACTGCGGGCAAAGAAATGTCCACCGCCTTTAACCAGTGCTTTTCCAGTGTGTTTTTTCAAGACAACGGTGTCGAAACGAGCTCGCCAGATTTCCAGTTTGCACAGTCACTGGCCGATATTGCCGTCTCAAAGGAAGGAGTGTTCGCTTCTCTGCTCGGTCTAGATACTAAAAAACGTTCTGGTCCTGACGATATACCGAATGAAGTTTTAATGAGATACGCGGAACGGCGTTCTAAATATTTATACTGTTTATTCGAAAAATTGCTACGAGAAGGTTCAGTGCCAGATGATTGGAAATGCGCAAGAGCCGTTCCCATCCACAAATCCGGGAGCAGCGATGACACTACTAATCATAGACCAATTTCTCTGATCTGCATGGTCAACAAACTGCTTGAGCATATAGTACATAATCATATTTCTTCTTTTCTCGAAACAACCAGCGTTATTCGCTCCGAACAACATGGTTTCAGGCGGAAGCTCTCTACGACTACACAACTTGCGGAAACGGTTCATTATTTTTCGGAAATTATTAACAAAAAGGGGCAAACGGATGTAATATTTTTAGATTTTGCGAATAAACACCCCAATCTTCTTGTAAAACTATCTAAATTATTGCCGAATGGCAAAGTGCTTCGGTGGATTAAAGACTACCTATGCAATAGGAAACAGCTTGTTGAGGTAAAGAAGGAACGATCATCATTAGTGCCGGTGCATTCAGGCGTTCCCCAGGGATCCGTGTTAGACACTCTCCTTTTCGTCGTTTATATAAAAGACGTAGTGAAAGATAACATAAACATAAAGCTTCGCCTATTTGCCGACGATCTGGTTATATGTTCTGAAATTAAAAATGGTGCAGATCAAGAATTTCAATTCGAGCCTGAGAAAAATCAGTGACTGGTGCCAGACATGGCAAATGCAGTTAAACCTTGAAAAATGCGTTTCGATGAAAATAACGCGTAAAAAGTCTTCGTTGGTCTTTTCATACAGTTTAAATAACTCTTCTCTGCAACAAGTTTCTTCATTCAATTATCTTGGGGTCACTATATCTTCTGATCTCAGATGGATGCCCACATTGACTCGCTGTGTCAGAAGTCGATGTTCAAACTGTAGTATCTGAGACGTAACTTAAGACACTATACACGTGCAACAAAATTAATAGCCTACAAATCTCTCATCAGGCCACTTTTAGAATGTGCTGATATTATTTGGAATCCACACATATTATCGAACATAAATGAACTCGAAAGAGTACAAAAGAAGGCACTAAGATTCATTTACAACAAATACAAAAGATTAGATTTTGTGAGTGCCCTATGCAACATAGCCGGTATCCAGCCCCTCCAAACGCGTGAGAAAATTAACAGACTCACTTTCCTATACACATTGATAAAGGATGGCTTTAGAATAGATAGGTCACGCTATGTCACTCTAAAATCTGCGTGAAGCACACGTTGCTGCAATGCCTTACAACTTACAGACAATTAATGCCATACCGACTCCTTCAAGTTTTCTCTTTTTCCTAAAACCATTACTGAATAGAATGAGCTGCCTTTTGACATCGTAAACACGACTTCGACGACGACGAGTTGTGACTGCTGGCTTTTAGCCTATCTTTCAGCGCACTGCCCCCGAAATATTTTGGCAGCTATATATCTCGAACTGAAGTTGTGTTGGTCGTTTGTGTCGTTCAATGTCTTGTTCGCTTTCTAGCGTGAATGGTAAAAGGTACACGGTAAAGTGTAATGATGCTCATTGTTTCATTTCATTGTTGTGCAATATTTTGTTTGTGGGTTTCACGGTTTCTGCTCAATACTATGTTCGTTGCACTGGCCTTGTTCCATATTACACGTTTCAGTCATTGTTTAGAAGTCCGTCCTACAGCGCCTTCCTTGAGAAGGCAGTAGTACCTGTATATAAAATAAATAAAAAATAAAATAAAATAAAAATCGCCACCTTTATCGCACTGGCTGAAGAACAAGCCATCACGCGACCGTCCGCTATCGCTTCAGGAGGCCGAAGCAAGAGCAACGGCCGCTTTTGCCTTTCTTTAAAGCTAGGCTTTGACAGTGCTCAGTCGCAATGCAAGACACACACAACGCTCAATTTTGCAGTGCGTCGCTTAATATATCCCCTTCCAAAGACCGGCTTCTGGTGTCCCTGCACAATGCGCACTATATCCACAACGCCATGGCACACTTTGTGTATTTTGTTGGATTAGAGGGCACAATCACAAAAGAGATCAGAGCACAATCACAAAAAGTTGGGAGTCCACTTCATGCTGGTTGGCAAGCGAAGCTATGAAATCGCCTGCTAGGATTGCCCCCTCCACGATACGAAATGCCACCGCTGGTCGCATTGCCGTTTCTTCTCCATTGTCCTCTCCTCATATTCCCGCTGCTCCTCGGGAGTCTAATTCATGCGTGTTTATTTATAGTTCGAAGCTTACTAGATTCGATACATCTAATATAACATTAGAGCATCTGATATGTTGCAATATGTTTGAAGGACTGCTGGTCAGTGATATAGGATGATAATTTAAAGGCGAATTTATGTTTCAGGACTTATGTATGGGGATGACGCGGCTAATTTTCGAGTCATGAGGGACGTTACCAGACGAAAGGGGTTCACGAAATATGTCGGTTAAATGCAAAGACGACGCATGCTTTGTATTTTGGTATCTTTGAATTGATGAGGCCATCGCCAGATCTTTTGAGGTAAAGAGGTCGTCGGCATGACCATCTCGGGGCACCTCTATGGGTAGGCAATGGCTTACCCATAGCGGTGCTGCAATACCATTGAAAGCAGTCGCTAGGCGGGTTCTTCTTTTTGTAGATGAAAGGCTTGTGACATCACTCCCCACGTCGCAAGCTGCCGTCGCCGCGGCAGCTTGTGCAGCAGTAATCTATACCGGGAAAATATGTGGCGTGCGTCACGTGCTTCGAATTGCAATAAGGAGCGTCTTGTCATCAATTATCGGGGTCGGATGCCTGCTGATTATTTCTTGAAACAAAAGCTCTGATGTATTCTGTATGCGTGATGAATGCTCTTTTCGCTTGAATCGCTGATCGCTTTCGTTCCGTTAGGACACCAACACAAAAAAAATTACAGCCAACGAGGGATATACAGCTTCGCTGCAAAACAGGTGAACAAAGCAGCGACGTTGCACTTTCAACGATATTTGATTGGCTCGTCAGCTCACGCGTTGGCCGCCCTCCGAATTGCGCTGTCTTATGTAATTCCACGTAGCACGATGTCAGTTTTTCCACCATTGTGCAGTGGTTCCGAGTTTCCGATAATCGACACCTGACTTCCGAAAAGGGTCTATATTGAAATGTGTTCAGTAGACCCGAGCACATCAGTCTCACCCAGAGCTCGATCGATGGCAACAGTTGCGGTAGCGCCAAACCAGGCTCACGGCGCGTTTTCTAAAGCGTAGGTACTTTTCTGACAATATATTTGTGTGTGTACCTCCGCGCGAGTACAACGATCTCGCGTAATCTGCAATCGCACAATCACCTTTGTCTGGTCCAGCCGCGACAATGCGTTCCGCCCACCCTTGGCCTGGTAAAATCAAGCGACACCGAAAACACAAAAAAATAGTTGGGGGAACATATAAACCTATTTTGTATTTAAGTAAGTTGCTGACCGCATGAACTCTACCAACACCTTTTCGGTCATGTGTATGCAAACATAAATGAACAAGCGCGAACGGGACTCGCCCTGATTACTTCAGTCTGGCATTTTCTAGAATAAACCCTTTTGGAAAGCCCATCAAGCAACTTTGTCGGACACCATTGCTTGCTCACAAAGCGCCTGAATGAATACAACTCCTCTGTGACGCAGCGCTCGTCTTAAATGGAAACTGAGCCGACTTCACACCAAACACTAGGCCTCGTGTCTCTGATAACTTACTCATACTATCTGAGCAAGCAATGGGGGACAGGCAATAGCAGAAAAATTGAAAAGGGTCCATTGAGGACGATAGACGCCCGCTCTTAGCGGGACTACCATACACTGAAGCCAAACGTTGACACGTAATTGGTTATTTGGGACCAAAGACGCCAGATGACCACCTAACTTTTACGCAGGAGGCCTAACTCTAGCACTTGTCAGGCAATTTAGGCCCAGATATGTCAGATGACAGCCAAGCCATTAGAATATGAAGCCCATTTTTCCCAGTTCTTGGCGATTAGAGTCCGAAGATGCCAGATGGGAATCGACCTTCCCGGTAGTAAGGCTCACTTTGGTGTTTGCTTGGCGACTTTGGCAATATGCTACCAGTTTAGAGCCGAGTTATCAGGAAGTGGAGGCTAAATTGGACACTCGTTTGGTGATATGGGCCCGAAAATACCTGATAACAGCCAAACTGAAAAGCGTTAAGCTTAACTTTGGCAATTGTGTGGCGATTTGTTTTTCCCAATGAGTCCAAATGGCAGCCGAACTTGAAAGTGAAGCCTAACCCTTGTACTACTTTGGCGAACTAGGACCGAAATAACCAGACACTTGCCAAAGAAGGTCTGATTTGGATGTACTTTGGCTCATTAGGGCTTGTCAAGGCCCAATGATCCTAGACAAAATCCACATTTTGGCTCAGGTCTTCGTGCTACCTGGGCAGTTGGAGCCTCGACAAAGCTGAGTGTGACCGGTATGTTGTAAATTAGGAAATGTTTTTTTTTCATGCATCTAAGTAGCTACAATTCGAAGTTGAAATTAGTCAAATCATTTAAATATATAAGATGATGAAGAGAATGCCGATGAGAAGGTGCAGAAATATTAGTGTGTCATAACTGTTGTACAATGTATATAACAATTTATTTCTTAGAACCATATTCACGTCACTTGTTAGGACTAAGAAAAAGATTATTCGGTGCCCGCTCCTCTTAAGCATATGTTCATTCGTTGTAGAAGTTGATTTAAATTAGGTAGTACGGAGAAAGACGCAAGACGCCTCGTTATTCATCTATAACAGAAATCCATTCTTCTATAGTGGAGACACTTGTTGAAATAATAACGGTGGAAACGAATGTTTATTTTATTGGGTGATACACTTTGTCGTCAAATTTGGTTCACGTTTCGCATATAGAAATGGGTGCATCATCCTTGGGAATGCAGAGATTAGGACGAGGCCAATCAAAAATGATTTTTCAAACCACCTCTCTTTAGTTTCCTTTTATCCAACTTATGACAGGCAAAACAGAAGTGGATCCTCAGATGCTTCACCTCTTGGACGCAAGACTAGAGCTGCTGAGAAGGCGGTATCGCCAGAAAAATGATCAAAAACTCAAGTCCAAGGTCGCCCCGATCGCAAGGAAGGGGGAGAAGTACGCCGACAGACTAGGAAGAAAAACTGGAACCAAGTGTGCAATCAGCTGAATAGCGGGAAAAATGTTCTGCTAAACTTAGCGGGGAAAATCTTTCCGCTAAATTTAGTGGGGAATTTCTTCCGCTATATTTAGCGGGGAATTTTTCCCGCTAAATTTGGCGGGGAATTTTTTCGCTAAATTTAGCGGAGAATTTGTTCCGCTAAATTTAGCGTGGAATTTTGTTTAGCGAAATTTGATGGGAAAATTTTTGAGACATTTAGCGGGCAATCGTTTTGCTAAATTTAGCGGGGAAAGTTTCCCGCTAGATCTAGCGGTGAAAATTTTTCAGCTAAATTTAGCGAGGAATTTTTTTTTTTTTGCTAAATTTAGCTGAGAATTTCTTCAGCTAAATTTGGTGGGGAAAGTTTCCCGCCAAATTTAGCGGGGAATTTTTTTCTCTAAATTTAGCGGGGAATTTTCCTGCTAAATCTGAGGGGAACTTTTTCTACTAAATTTAGCACGGATTTTTTTCGCTAAATTTAGCGGGCAAATTTACCCATAATACACCACGCGGTTAAGCCGATGTCGACGGCGACGGCTACGGCGACGCCGACGCCGACGCCGCTCAATATGGAAACGGGCGCCTAAGAGCTGCGCTTTAAGAAGACAAGATGAGCAAGCTCATCAGAAACAGTTAAAGCTGGAATCGGGGCTTTCTTCGACATCCTTGATGGAGAATGTCGTACAACTTGCGAGCTACAACTTCTGGGAGGAAATGGTAAAGGCTCACAAAACAAGCAAATCGGAAAGACTCGAGCTCACGGCCGCGGGCAGAGCAACTCTGGAAAGTGTAGGCGACCGCACCCAGGGTGAGACAAAAGACAGAGGGTTCCGCTGGACTTCAGAAACTAGATAAGTGTGGCGCCCATCCTGAGATATATGCACCCGGAACACCACAGGAAGCGGAGGAGAGCCAGGGTGGAAGCTCTCAGGAAGGGAATAGTGATGGGCAATCTGCTTTGTGGACGGCAGCTGAAACTTGCTGGTAGTTGCGAGCGACAGAACCCAAGAGAGATAAGCGGTGGAAGAAATGGCCATCGTTTTGGCTGCTACGACGAGCAGTGACCGCATAACAAGAATCACAAACAAACAGGCAGCATGGAGACATTTCCATGGGGGAGAGTGGCAGCAGCGGCTCTCCAGATTTTGACGGCAAGCAGATAGCTTTGGAAAATCCAGATAGCCCGGGCCCCGGGGAAAGAGGACCGGACGTTAAATAAGGGTGCTCACGCCTTTGCTAGAGGTTACATTCGCAGGCTTCCCTGGCTACGATCGAACACTCTTGAGCCCGGATGAAGGCGTCCCTAAAAGAAGTGCAGAGATAAAAGAACAATATTGACTCGGAAGAAGGGTGTACCTACCACCCCACACGAGGCTATCCAGTGAGGAAACGGTGTTTTGGAGGCAGCACCAGATCAACACCCATCCACATCGTATACTCTACCCCCTGAGGCGTCTAGCCTGCTCCGAATATGATTGCAGGGTTTGCAACGCGCCCAACAACCTTTGCCACATGGTGTGGAGATGCCAGGGCATCACGGCGATAGAACCCATAGTGAGACCCACCTGAAAGCGGTGGGAAAGCCGGCTGATCATCGCGTACCCTGGTGAACAGATAAAGCTAATCGACGAAAACCTGCTGGTAGCCGAGGACCATGGTCTCCTGGAATGATCAAACAACAGACCAGTAGACAAAGACCGCATTTGCTCTTTGATAAATGAATTTGATGATCTCTCTCTTTCTCTCTCTTTTTCTCTCGCAATTAAGAATAGGAAGGTGGGTTTGTAAGCCGGGTGTTTTTTAGCCACACGTAATTTCGGAAAAGATAAGATTTGCTTCAGGACGCCTTTAATTTTTGTATTAGATTATCCCGACTTGTAGACCATTGGAAACCGGTTGTTTGTACAAATAAGCGGCTAATTAAGATATATTTGTTAATTAACTTTTTAATAAATGATGTAAGACGGCATATTGCAGTTACAAAAGTGATGTTGAAGCTCCAGGCTGTATGTCAAACTGCAAGCTGTAATAAACCTATAAGCATTTGGGTGCTACCGGCCAAATTATATAAGTTCCGCAGGCTTCGTGAAACCGTAACGAATTTAGAAAGAGCGACAGCGACATCACTATCTCCGCCTTCGCGTTGCGTCAGAGCAATGACGTCACGAGTGATTCGTGCTCCCTCGTAGGCACTATCGCAGTGTGGTTATTTTCACTTTTTTGATTTAGTATAAAGTGTAAATCTTAGCTCCTGCTGTCCCGCAGTGTTGGAACTAACGCATTAAAAGTAACGACGTTACTGGTAACGTTATTTTGTTTAGTAACGTACTAACGTACTCGTTAGAATCTCGATTGACTAACGAGTAATGTCGTTATTATTTTGCGGTATCTGCTATCAAGTTACGTTACCCGTTACTCGTTACTTTTGAATAAAAATGGTCGCATTATTTTTTGAAAGCAAAACAATTTTCATTCTTGCGCACTACAAAAGGTGGCGAAGAAACCCAAACAAAGTTATGTATAAACGGCATCATTTCAAACTCCCCCGGACGACACTTTCGACGTTCTCACGACAAGGCCAAAAAGACGCGAGATTATCGCTTTGCGGAATTCCTAAGCGTCCTTGATGCAGTCTTTGTATCGAAGCTACGAAGACCACCGTCACCGTGCCCTGAAGGAGCAGCTTTCTCGCTGTAAAGAGACATCCGCTCAGAAGGCAGCAGTGTGCTGTCTCTCGAAGGATTCTGCCTAATCGTCGCTGGATAGTCTAGCTGGTCAAATCCTTCTTGTCAAAATAACTAATTTTTCTTTCTGTCAGCAACAGAAAGGATAAACTCTAAATGTGGAAGCATTGATGTTCCCACGCTTTGAACCCAAACAAGTGGCAAGGTTATCACAGGATTGAAAGGCGTCCTTCACCAGAAATACGTCACCATTTTTAGAATCCCTGCCGCCTTGGTACAAAGGTGCGATCTCTTGCTGGATAACAACTCCCGTTCAGAAGTTCGTCTCCCGCTAAATCGACTAGGCATCCTTTTTTCCCATAGGGCCTCCAAAAATAGACGAAAGACTGCTTAACCACCACGGGTGGCACCTTCTTTCTATCGCAGTTAGCTCCCAACTCCCTGGCATTCAAAGACCGAAATACATATTGCTGGACGCTGCGCCCACCTTATCCTTCTCGCAGTTCCTGGTTGTATGTCAAGGGCAGTGTACCATTTTTCTAAAGAGACACATTCGTAGCAGTAATAGTATTGGCTTTCGTGTGCCTCGCCCTTACTTTGCTGCTGCCGGCGTAAAAAGAAGTTTTTCAGACGTGAAAGAGAGACTTAGGGTAAAGAGCTTATAAATGTTATAAACGCTCGCCACCTTTTTTACTCATATATACCCGTAAAATACTACGAGTATTAATGTTAATATAACCAAAGTATGGCCGGCGCTATACTTCGTTTATAATCACAAATAATCTTCTTGTTATAATAATTGGTTATAATAAGCGATCGGTGGTCACTTTTTGTTGCTTCTGTAGCCTAACCGGACAGTGACTCAAACCGGCCTGGTTATGAGGCGTGTTGTTTGTGAGCAGTCCATGTACTGTACAGTTGCCTCTGTCACGCAAAGCCTGCCTCTCACCAACAAGCCTGTTTGGGAACGCTTGTTATAAAATGCCCTTTTACTGCTTGCTCGCACTCACGTTTTGTGCAAGATGGCAACGGCCACGGAAACTGCGTTATTATGACCATGGCTAAGTGCTATGTTTGAACTGAGAAACGGAGTCAGACAACTTGCTGTTTAAATGTTTGCTCTGTATGCCAAAACACAAGCTGCTCAGAACGTCCAGGACGTCGAGCTCTATTTTGAAAAAGCACATTAAGGTGAGTTATTCTTCAATGTCCCTTAATTTTTTTCCTGTTAAAATGTCGTCGTTATGCTTTCTTATTTCTTATCCAAAAGAACGCACCTTTCTTTCAAAAATATTTTGTTAGTCGCAGTTTTGCAGCTACATCTTACGATGCTCATTTATTTAAACTAGCGAAAAGTCTTCGAAAATGGCTTAGTTTAGTTTAATTGTATATTTAAAAAGAAGGGTAAATAAATCATGGCACTTATATATAAACATGCCGATTTGATCTTTGCTTAAGTTTTATACTTATTTAGAGTTTTTTTCTGTACCTGTTCGTGATGCAGTTCATTTTGTTAATATTTTGTTGTTTCGCACTACTGATAACTATAAATTCACAGCGGTGCTTCGCATCAGTCCTAGCTCTACTTTGTTTTCTTTTCCGCCTGTCCCTCCATTAGCAGAAGCTTTCAGATTTCTCGGTAATTAAAAATGAAGCACCGAGACTACAACCCACTTTTCTTACACGCAATAGCTGAAGCAGACGAAGATCGACCTCATGCATCAACCTCCCTTTTGTCAAGAAGTGTTCGACAATCTTGTGGAAGGGTTTGTAGTTGAGACGCTACAGTCATATACTAACAGCTGTTATATACTAACAGTGAAACCCAAAGTAACGACAAACAAACGTAAAAGTAACGTCCGTTACTCGTGGCAAGCAATGACACCCGTATTTTGTTACATTTCCAAAACGGTGACGGAGCTCAGTTACGCGTAAGCCTTTTTCCAAGCTAACGAGTAAAGCTATTTAGTTACTTATTCCGATAACGGGCACAACAGTGTCAGCCCCTGATTTCGTCCTCTTCGCCTCCTCCCGCGATGCGACCTTTGACTTCTTATCAATACGATAAAAGCTATTTTGGAAAATCGTCCAAATAGCGTTATGGATCGATAAACTCAAAGTCACCCACCGCTTCTGTCTTAGAAAACACAGCACAGTCGGCGCCGACATCACATGTGACATCACACCCACATCACATGTGACGTGGTTACTGAGACGCTACACGAGGGCAGATATAGTGATGCCATTGCCGCTCTTTTCTACAATAGTTCAGGGTTAAGGAAGCATAAAGAACTAAACAATTTGGCCGTTATACCGGCCAAATTGTTTTGTTATGATAGAATTGTATGGATGGTGGCGCTATAGCGCCCATAGGCATACAAGTCCATTACAGCCTGCGTTTGGAGCGTACAGCCTGGAGTTGGGGACCATCAATTTTTGCAATTGCAATATGTCGTTTAAACTCACAAATTAAAAAACATGTAAAATATATTTGTTAATTGGTGTCGAATTGCGCAAACAACCTCGCTACTAGTGGTCGCCAAGTTGGGTAAGCTCAAACAAAAAGCCAAGATGTACAAATGCAACTCTAATTATTTTTCAATTTGGTGCAGTTAAAAAAACAACACTTGTATGGTTTTGTCAATTTTAACACTTGCTTACGTAGTAAATGTCTATGAATACGTTTATACGATAATAAATGCTGCAGCTTTCGATAGCAACATCTCACGATTTATATAAAAATAGTTAAATTTTTATTTCACGTGCAGGATTTACAGATTAAGTGGATGGACTAGTTTCCAGATTCAAAGGAAACGTTTATTATTTGAACCCACCATATATATATATATATATATATGGTACTGAATTTGTATCTAAAAATGTGAGACGCGTCAAATTGTTAAAAGGTTTTAACGATGATTGTTTTTTGTTACTAGAGCAAGATTTTATTGGCGTGGATTCGGTCGTTCTTTTGAACCAAAATAAATTGGATTTCGGCAAAGGCTGAACCGCTGTCAGTTGGCGATCTTATAAAACCGGAAGTAAAAAAAAAGGAGAACAAAATTAATTTTATTGTAACTACTATCACCATAAGCTTTACCGAGTTTTCTTAATTTAAATCCAAAATATCGCTTGATCAAAATTCACAATGACTTATACAAAATTAGAGACAAGCAGGTAAGTACAACTTTTTTTTAAATGAGGAGAAAGAAAGCGGAAATAACGACTGCCAAAAGCCACATCCTCACCGTCTTGGAGGAGCGGAGTTAAGGACAATCAATTTCGCGGAAAACATCTTGTTTTGATATGATATTTGCTCGGAGTGCCAGACGCTGACATTTGAGCTTAAAAATGTCACGTTTGACTGACAGTCAGGATCACTGTGCGTACGGTTGGAGAATCGTACGTCACTTTAAGGTACCGCCATCATTCATAAAACCGCATCCCGAGACTTTTCGCGTCTGGTCGGCGATTTCGCAAGTTGTTTGGCGCCTTCCTTTAACATTTCGTCGCGTCAGACTAAGATCAATTTTCGTCATCGTCGTGTCGCGTTATAATAAAGATTAATTTTAGTGACAAGCAGGCAGCTGTGCGCCGACAGGTTTCTGGTATTATGATTAATATTGGAAAGGAAGAAGGAAAGTGTTGTCCTCTGCATATCACTCTTAACAAATATGATGTAGGTCAGTGACTCCCAGTGCAGAAATAACAAAACGAAAAATATTGCATAGGTCAAGTTTTAAATAATTCTGCCGAGGTGGAGCTTTCACTAAATGTAATGAAGGAAAGCCCTTTCAAGTAATGAAGTCATTTCAGTACCGTATAAATACCCGCAAACCTCGCACAATATTTTACCAGCAGTAGCTTTTCGCTTCACAATGTCTGGAAGCGTGTGTTTCGTACTCACACTAATGCTAACAGCATGCTTTTTAGGTGAGTCTGATTTTGACGTGAGTGTGTACGTACACATATAGTTTGAATTTGGTAGGTTATGTCGACGATTTAATGACAGCGTTCGTGGGACCTAATTTGCTTTCTTGAATGCACTCTATATTTTAGACGACCATCTGCTCCTAATAACATTTGAGGAGTCAAAGAGAATATTTATTTTTATGCTGGTAAATCGTGAAAGTTATTTTGTTTCTGCATTAATGTAAAGAACAAAAGCTGAATTGTTGATTTTAATGTTATGAATACTTACGACGTATTTTCCACTTAGTGCAAGTAAATTCCTTTGATACTTCATTCACTCCTTCGCTTGATTTTTTATTTAGCTCTAGTATTGAATTTGGGATAGTATTAGGTAACAAATTGGGAAAACCAGAAATAAAAGAGGCACTTTTTATTGATATAAGGGGAAACAAAATTGCCCCATAGTGATTTCCGCCCACTACAACAAGCAGGAGTAAGTCGAAACATCAGTTGCTAATATTTGGACGTTGTTTGTGTTGCGTGGAATGTCTTCGAGATTTAAGTGTATGTATGTGTAATATGTGATCACAATCAAAGTTAGTGACGAATTGCGAAAATCTTATTTTCACTTTCGTTCATTCGGCTTTTTTCAGTAAGTAATGATGATTAAATCAGTCTAAAAGTTTTCTCCAAAAACTGTATTTTATTTTTTCCAAGTAATTATGACTAATAATTTCTTATTCATGCCGACGTTGGAGTTCAGAAAGATTAAGGTATTGCAAACATCTGAAGTGAAGTTTGACAGTTAGGCGCGTAGCTAAAACTGAGCTGATTCCTCCTAGCAGAATAAGATGTACACTTTCTTGTAGAGATTGGATTTCGATTAACAAACTCGATCATAAACGCTTCAAGGGGTAGTGTTTTATGGAGCCAACAGTGATATATATATATATATATATATATATATATATATATATATATATACATAAGCTGCACAACAAATTAAAGTACTATTTCATTTTCTTGGAAATGTGTCAGGTTTCTTGTATAAGTTGGGCAACGCACATCCTCGAGTCGGACATTTTTTGAAGTTTGCCACATTATAGAACAATTCGAGAAATCATTCGAGCCTCGAGATTCAACTTTGAACATCTCTAATAATGACGAATTCTCTCCTCACAGAAGTGACCGTGGAGGAGTTTGTTTACCCAAGAATTCTCGAAGCGAGGAGTAAATATGGCGATAAGATGCTCCACATTCGTGACGGACTTATTCTGAGCTTAAAAAGGAGCAAAGTTTTTCCGAAAACTTCATTTTCACCGATGGTGATCATATGAACCACTCCGACAGTTCTGTAAGTACATGTATTTGCAGCTGGACTTGGGTTAGTGCGTTTCGATGCAGTCGGTGAAACTGTCAATGGCACACTTACTCTGGAACAACTCCCCTCTTCCCTCTATGCTATCTATTTTTGTCAATCGTACGTTATGAATGACATTCGCCACATATGTTTGTTTCTTTGTGAGAATTTGTGGCTGCCGCCCACCTATTCTACAGGGAGTTCGAAATGATGTTTTACACATTAAAAAAAGGAACTTCGGTGTTTACGAAAAATATGTTTCCTACCCAGGTTAAGCTCTCGCGGGATACGGTTATGTACAATTTTCCAGCACATAACTCATAGGTAATAAATATTGGTCACTGGGGTTTAAACGCATATGCGATATTCAATAGTTCGCACAAGAGACGTACTACAATTGCTAAGAAGGCGTGCAACCGTCGATTAGGCAAAAAACCCTACTGGAAGAAGATGATCATCAGAGTGGTCTATATAACCTTTGACTGGCTTCTGCGGGTTTAAGTGAATCCCATAAAACAAACACTCCCCCTTCTTCCTGGAAACGTCCAAGTTTCATGGTATAAACTAAAGATCTGAGCGGCGATAATCACAACCGCATATACAGATAGCATTCGCCCTTTCCTACAAATATAATCACCGTGTTGCTGAACAGACGGTGGCAAATGGTAGGTATTGGTTTTGTTCATTGTCTGAGATTATAAACACAAATGAAGTTACGTCTCCTCAAGGATTCTGGCTCTGCACTTTGATTAAGGTTCTTCAAGCTTGTCTTGCGAGTGTTCATAAAGTTGAAACTCAAAATTAACTTTTTAATATATATATATATATATATATATATAAACCAACCAAATATTTACAGGCTAGTATTTCGTAAAAAAACGACGTCTTCATACTGCCTTTTGCACACTTATAAAAAATTGTTAACATTCATCCGAATTCGCCGCTGTCTTGGTGTTTGCAATTCATATGCCTCCTAATTTTATATGATCTTGGGGTACCATATATAATCGATGCGTACATTCATGACTTTCAGGGTATAATTTTATATAGAAACAGCTAATGCTGCTGCTGAGTTCATAGGATGTGTTTTGATGACCTCTGCAGCACTGCAATTAATACTCTCGTGTTGTTGCCAGCAGATTGTCAAGGAAATTGAAGGGAGTTTGTATCAGGACCGGAAACACGGGTCCTCTGTTGTGGTCCAAGAATCTAATGGACATGTCCAAGTGGTATGATTTACACGTGTCATTACGGATGTAATTAGCGAATAAAAATGCATTTTCAAACGCATTTGAAAAAACATTTTAATGAGCATTTTAATATATTATTAACATTTTACAGAAAATAAGCATTTTAATATCTTATTTTGAATTAACTTTTGCAGAGAGGTATCCTCACTAACACCTTATCAATCGAGCCAGTATTATCTAATCCCCGATCAAAAGACGGAATCGTTCCTCATGTGATATCAATGTTGAATGATACGTCCATTCCGATGTATGCAGATTATGGTAAGACCCACTTCACAATCTATTTATGAATGATAGGTACAAAAGTTAGGTACAATATTTTCTACCTGGTGGATAAGACCTTAATCAGTTCTTCGATTGATAATATTAATATTAAGTTAAATATATGATTTTTATTGTGTGTAATCTTCGGTACTGCGCACTTTGTTCCTCTGTGTTGTCGAATCCTATCTTTGGAATGCTTACAATTCTGGTGCATTATTGCTATTTTTGTTTCTTTCACTTTTGCACTACGTTAACCTGATTTTTTTTATTATGATTAAATGTAACATACGTAATGGCATTGATAAGTATTATAAACCAAATAAATGAACGCAAGGTGTAATATATTTTTCTAATGAATTGCTTCCACCAAACGGAAGCGCGCTTCTTGTTTTTTACTCCCCCATCCCTTCCCCTGAACAAATGTTTGGTCAAAAAATGATTCGTGATGTAAATGCAGTTTTTCTTTATTTTACAGTTGATTTTACCAGCTTCACAGAACTAAAAGCAGGGGGCAATATCCACACAGGTCAGTAAACTCGAATAGTTTTTATTTAAACGTTGACGCGATAAAATGCATGAACTTAATTCAAAACCGCGAAGAAAATGTAAAGACTTTAGTAATTATAGCTACCAAGAAAGTGTTACGAACATTTAATGATTAATTGCCTTAAGTGCTACTTTATAGAGTATGATCATATTCTTCATTCAGCGGTCTATCAATATCAAAGGTCAATAACACACCTCAAGTTCTTATGCTCCATTGCATGCAGAACAAGTTGTTGTTATCACAAAGCTATTCACGCCTTCACGAGGAGCGTTTTCAAACCCTTTGCTTTCTGTTCAATTGCAATATTTAACACCATCTTGCGGTTGTGTATTGCAGTGTTGGAGTCATCGTTCTGAACATTTATAAGCCTTCATTTATGCTTTAAAAACAAAATTACGGCGCTTTTCTTTGTTTCTTCCAAGCCGGCGGTTTCTAGGCGCGGTAGAATAAAGTGTGCAAGTGTTTTTTTAAGGTAATTTTTTAATTACTAGTTTTTTAACGGGCCCTTTGTTTTTTTCACCAAATCCGGAAGACCAAAGCTATGAAGAGGTCTGGAAAAATATCGGGCTGTTGTCTGGTTGTTTAAGACCTTGAGAAGCCGAACAAGCCAAAGTCAAGCCAAGCGTTACCTTCTTTGGAAGCATTCTGGGCGCCTTGGCCCTAATTTTCCAAACAATTGCCATAGTTAGGACTCACTCCGTGGTAGTTTCGATGTGATCTGGAACCTTTGGCCCTAAATCGGCAAGCAAGTTCTAGAGTGAGGCTTACTCTCATGCAGTAAGTCTGTCATCTGGCAATATTCGGCACAAATCTTGAAAAAATACCAAAGTGAGGTTTCCGTTCGTAATGATTACGCGGTCATCTCGCCGCTCTCGGCCAAAGTAGCCACCCAAGGGCCAGAGTTAGGCTGAATGCCTTGTAGTATGGATAATATTTGGGACCTTTGAGACCAGAGAGCGAAACAAGCGTCATCTTCAGAGTTTGTCTGGGCATCTTTGGGCCCAAATCGCTGCACAAGCACCATAGTTAAGTTTACGGCGCCAAATATAGTTTTGTTGCAATCTGGCCTATCTCAATCTAAATCCGCCCAAAAAGAGACAGAGTTAGGCATCCTTCCTGCGGGTTTAGTGCAAATCTATCGTGCTGGTCCCAAATCGCCAAGCATGCGTAAGAGTTGGGGTTTATTTTCTCGTAGTACGTTAAACGTCTGGCATCTTTCCACCTTACGAAAATATGAGCTGTCACTTACACAGACGACTGGGTCAATATCACTGCGGTCGATACAAATTGGCTAGAAAAAAACGCGCGCGCAACGCCTCTCTCTATTTGTCGAGCCGCTGTGATCTAGATACGGCTCATACAAACTTCGCATTTGTACACAATGTGGGTTATCTTTGGTCCCGAAGTTGATACAAAGAAACCATCCTCCCACTCTGATCGACCTGGAGCAAGAAATGGAGATGCCAGATCCAGTTACTCTCGAACCGATATTTGTGCAGTGTTCGAGTTATGCAATCAGGGCGGGCCCCGCTGGCGCTGGATCATTTACGTATGGGGATGAAGAATCAGTTGGTTTTTGAAGGCTGCGGGTGGCCTGTCATCAAGGAAAAATATCTACTAATTTTGCCCAAAACATTTTTTTAAATTTAATTTGGGTGTCTGGTGATTTTTCTACACTAAGGCGGGCGAAATGTTTTTCCGCAGCTGCACAAGACAGTGCTAATTTTGAAGCCGCACAATGCGCTGGATATTTGTGCGCGCGCGTAGATACGCGCGCCATTGTCCAGAAGACTTGCAAATTACACAAAGGACGCTGCTGAACTTGGATAGACGTTACAGTAACTGCTCTCATCTAGCGAGCGCTGCGGGATAATGACGTAAAGTGGTCTTCTCAACACATACCATTAACATGAGATGTGTTGCAAAGGCGAACATTGCACTGTGCGTATCTTGCCTTGACTGATCACAGTCAAAGCCTGGTTATAAAAGGAAAGAAATAAAGCGATTGCGGCTGCAGGGTAGACGCCGTATCACATTCTGAGGACCCAAAATCAAATCTGAACAGGAGCAGTTGTTTTTTTCATTTGGCGATACTAAGGGGGGTGACATGGGACAATCATGCGGCGAACGCATTTTAGTCTTCTTCTAGTGTACGTTAGGTAGCAATATTGTGCCTAACCAAAAAAAGCCAAACCTCAACGTGTCTTTGGGGTTTCCCTGGCATTTTGGCGCTGATTTTGCACTCCAGTGGCTGGCAAGAGGAAAGTTAATTTTTGGAATTATCCTGAATCCTTAAATTAAGATTTACTTTGGCAGTTATGGCTCAAGTATGGCTCTTACATTGACACTCTTGTGGCTGTCCAGAAAGAAGACACACGTTGGCATGCATCAGGATCGCCGAACTAGGGCTCTAGTTACGCAAAGTACTTGGTCACAGACAAGTGGAATGCAGCAAAACCATAAAATGCACAAGTTAGGTGCCTATGCTTGCCACACTTCTGCCAACTTAGGCGTTTTTTTTTGGCATCGTACCTCAAACGAAGGCTCATTTTATTATAATGCCTTGCGCACCCCGCAATAATGCTTAAGAAGCGACGGGATACGACGGTACCAACCTTTTTATTATAACGTTTCACCTTCAAATTGCCATATAGTGGGAAGACAATACCTGGGAAACTTGCCACGTACAGTTGTGGTTGAAACCAGAATAGTCTACGACAATGCTCTTCAGCAACTGAAAGGAAGTTATCTCCCACAATATTTTACAATGTTAATGGATAAGGTAAGCATTTATGTTATGGAACTTTGGGCGTAAAGAACGTTAAAGAATTAAGTTATAGGTGTAATCGTTTGAGTCACTTCGTCACTTGCGTCGTCGGCGCACTTACCAATGTCAAGTCGCCAAGATATTGATGACATGACTGAAACGACTACCTCACTCTTTGAAGTGCAATTATGGTGAGGGCTTACGACTCACTCTTGTGCAAACCGCAACTGTCAGAGACATGAACGCCATAGATCATGCTCTATATCGGAATTTTGACTGAACTTTCACAAACATCGCAATGTTCCCCTGGAATGCTTTATATGACACCCATTAAATATAGGTAAGCGTTAATAAAACTTTATGACGCGTATAAAGTTCTTTCCAGGGCTCCAGAATTTTTTTTTGCATTATATCTTATGGATTACACTCATAAAAATGGTAATTTTGCTTTTCTCCAGAAACATTGGCAATCTTCCCCATAACTTAAAAATGTAGTTACCTTCAAATTATATTTAGCGAAATTCAATATAATTTTGATATTTTCCTTATACACTTTTCTCCACTGAATGTTTCAAGAGGTTGGCCATCGTTATTTCAAAATCCTACTGCGGAAAGCGGTAATTAATTAAAAAATAACTAACAAACTAGCACATTTTTAAACTATTTTTCATTTGACCCTAATTCGAATTTTTGTCAATACTAAAATTTCAAACGTCTCCTAAAAATAATAAATAAAAAAATTAATTGACGAATTTAAATAACTTAGCATACTTAACATGATGATTATCGCCTTATTTTTATTCAGCTGAGCGTCATACATGGTGAACCTACCTTTTTTAGGCTGCAGTTGCGTTGTGGTTGGGACGACAACGATTTGTCACTCCGGCATTGTTCCTGAAGCGTTTATTGTGTGGCAGCCAGGCCGAAACGGCCGCTTGCTTCTCAGTGCAGTCGATTAAATTTGGTCCAGGCGAGCGCTTACGCACCCTGACGGGCAAGAGTGAGCCTCCGCATATTGTATATCTCGACAGACGCCATCAAAAGAGCAACAAAACACTAGCCATTTCTTGTGCGCAGATATCACCGTCTATAATGTATATTCGAGTAGAATGATATTAGACAAGCACTCTGCATTTATGGTTCTTATGGTATGTGCAACTAATATCGGGTGAAAATGACGTCACTTTTAAATTTTGATTTGCATATATCAGATGGATTGTCACTCTAAAAATTTCTTCATAGTTTAGAGTTAAACTACATAGTGTTTTATGATGGACTCAGATTTCACCATTAAATTCTTGTGTTACTGGATTAAGAATAATATATCAAAGGAGAGCCGTTTGTCAGGCCAGAATTGATCATACAAGATTATGAAAGTATGGTTTATCTACCTACATTAAGCAGAAGAGTGTTATTCATAATTATATGTGCTGCGTTTATTTAAAAAAGTATATCGCAGTACAATGAAAAAAATGTATCTACTATACATAATTTAAGGCATCCCCCAAAACATCCGCAAGTAGCTAACTTTTGAACAGACATAATGTATATGCATCAGCTCCATAAAAAAGCTCCATAGATTGTATATTAGCATTACACAATACTTAACATTTAATATAACCCGCAGTACTCTTATGAATCATAGGATAAATAAAACGCGTACCAAGGAAACAATTTTACAGGGAAACTTTCAATTGAAGCAAAGGAACAGATGAGCGTGAGGCAGCTGCCGAAACATTTATTTTTACTTAATACTCAATGGCTAACTTTGCCTCTCAAAAATTTTGATGTTTTCATAGCATGACACATCTTAACTTTGACGAAAATATTCCCAGGAGAAGGGGAACAAGAGAGGGAAAGGACAAACACAAATCTCCAAACACAGCTAGGTGACTGGTGCGCGACCGAAAAAAATCCGCCTGGTCCGGGTATCGAACCCGGGACCTCTCCATTACAGGTGGAGCGCTCTACCAATGTAATGGAGAGGTTCCGGGTTCAATACCCGGACCAGGCGGATTTTTTCGGTCGCGCACCAGTCACCTAGCTGTGTTTGGAGATTTGTTTTTGTCCTTTGTCCCTCTTGTTCCCCTTCTCCAGGGATTATTTTCGTCATTCTTGTCGAGCTCGCTTGCACCTTTGCATTTAACTGCATTTTAATCATAACCTTCAATTGCAAGCTTCACCCTTGTTGGTGTTAGACTGGTGGCGGCTGATAAAACCCGTTTGCTCTACTGATGTCTAAACCCTGGTTAGCTCAATTGGTAGAGCGCTCCACCTGTAATGGAGAGCTCCCGGGTTCGATACCCGGACCAGGCGGATTTTTTCGGTCGCGCAACAGTCACCTAGTTGTGTTTGGAGATTTGTGTTTGTCCTTTGTCCCTCTTGTTCCCCTTCTCCAGGGATTATTTTCGTCATTCTTGTCGAGCTCGCTTGCACCTTTGCATTTAATTGCATTTTAATCATAACCTTAAATTGCAAGCTTCACCCTTGTTGGTGTTAGACTGGTGGCGGCTGATAAAACCCGTTTGCTCTACTGATGTCTAACTCCTGGTTAGCTCAATTGGTAGAGCGCTCCAGCTGTAATGGAGAGGTCCCGGGTTCGATACCCGGACCAGGCGGACTTTTTCGGTCGCGCACCAGTCACCTAGCTGTGTTTGGAGATTTGTGTTTGTCCTTTGTCCCTCTTGTTCCCCTTCTCCAGGGATTATTTTCGTCATTCTTGTCGAGCTCGCTTGCACCTTTGCATTTAACTGCATTTTAATCATAACCTTCAATTGCAAGCTTCACCCTTGTTGATGTTAGACTGGTGGCGGCTGATAAAACCCGTTTGCTCTACTGATGTCTAAACCCTGGTTAGCTCAATTGGTAGAGCGCTCCACCTGTAATGGAGAGCTCCCGAATTCGATACCCGGACCAGGCGGATTTTTTCGGTCGCGCACCAGTCACCTAGGTGTGTTTGGAGATTTGTGTTTGTCCTTTCTCCCTCTTGTTCCCCTTCTCCAGAGATCATTTTCGTCATTCTTGTCGAGCTCGCTTGCACCTTTGCATTTAATTGCATTTTAATCATAACCTTAAATTGCAAGCTTCACCCTTGTTGGTGTTAGACTGGTGGCGGCTGATAAAACCCGTTTGCTCTACTGATGTCTAACTCCTGGTTAGCTCAATTGGTAGAGCGCTTCACCTGTAATGGAGAGGTCCCGGGTTCGATACCCGGGCCAGGCGGATTTTTTCGGTCGCGTACCAGTCACCTAGCTCTGTTTGGAGATTTGTGTTTGTCCTTTGTCCCTCTTGTTCCCCTTCTCCAGGGATTATTTTCATCATTCTTGTCCAGCTCGCTTGCACCTTTGCATTTAAATGCATTTTAATCCTAACTTTTTCGGCTTGTTTAACAACTTAAAAAAATATCTTATCGTAAATTTAACGAGATAAACTAACAAAACAATGCAAGGAGATAATTCAGCTTGATAGATGCAGCAAAGATAATATTCCTTTGACAGCGTGGATATAGATAAGTCAAGACCCAATCATTTCTTTAACATTTCGTGTTCTATTAAAAATATGCCAATACTGCTAAAAGCAACATCGTCTTCGTTTTTTTTCTATTTGCTAAGTCATAAGTGAGTTTAGTGCAGAAACTCAGAAACTGCCTGACGTTTTGTAGTGATTATAAAAACAAATGAAGGAAAAAAGGAACAGGCTGCCTAAAGCAATGATGTTAAAACTGTTCCTGCAAAAAATGTGGTTCTCACAGAATAATTTGTAAAATGGATTTTTGCCCAGGACACAATTTATTAAAATATTTATAGAGGTCTCTATAATTAAGTTGATCATTATATTGCTAAAAATAATTTTTTCGGAAGTAAACCTACATGCACATTTAAAAGTGCATAGTAGCTAAAGTATTTCTGGTGCACCATAAAAAAGGCCTAAATCGTTGCACTTCGCAAAAAAAAAACTTAAAGAAAAGAAAAAAAACTAACATTGCAGCATTTTGCGATGTTCCGAGGAAAAAAAAATTTTTATACGATTTTACCAGTCACGTTTAAATATTAATGCGCATACGCCAAAAGGCCTGCTCCCCGTTACAATATAGCTCAACTAATAAGCCGCCACGAATTCTTTGCCTTAATGATGTGAACACAAGAACCAAGCTTATTCTTGCATGTCACGTGTACTGTTTTTTTTCCCCTCTTCTACGAGAGATTCGGTGCGGTAGTGTCGCGCTTTGGATAAGGAAAGCATACTACTTGCACAAAGATCTTCTCTGATAAAAATCATTATTTAAGAGCGCTTCTGAATTACTTAGCTTGCGGAGTGACATAAAAAGCCGTGTGTGCATTATTTTTTGTAAGGTACGTCAAGGTGGCCGTCTTGATGACGCGCATAATTTTTTGGAAAGTATTTTTAAACTGAATATATAAAATGTAATAACTGAAAAAAAAAACTTCAACACACCGAGTTACACCAAACGTTTGTATGCATATTAAATAGGTAACCTGACACAGAGTTACGAATATGTAACAACCTTTTTTTATAACGA
This sequence comes from Ixodes scapularis, assembly GCF_016920785.2. NCBI lineage: Eukaryota > Metazoa > Arthropoda > Arachnida > Ixodida > Ixodidae > Ixodes > Ixodes scapularis. The sequence continues at coordinate 160,190,277 of NW_024609868.1, read as the reverse complement.
TGGATGTTTTGAAAAGGAATGATTTCGCCGGCGTTCATTGAAGCAGTTGGATAGAATTTGCGAACCGTTTCAACTAAACTGTCCGGAACAAGTGTAAGCATTCTTTGTGAAGTTGAAATTATAGGCATAACATTTAGTTTTTTTTTCTCCATCTGATGTTCTTTTACGGATCCAGCATGTGAATACATGAAAAGTAAACGGACTAAGAGCTGTGTTCTCTCCTTTTGTCTGAAGCGGAACGTGGCGTTCCAACACTTTCATGGGCTCTTAAGTCTTCCTGGATTCATCGCCTCAGGATAGTCTTGCAATTTTGACCGATTCGCCAAAATGAAGTTTTCCAGCTCAGTATGGTTTTGTTGTGATCAGCTTAATTCTCTCTTTTGCAGGTAAACCAGCTGTACACTGCGTTGCAAAACCCAACGCCTCATTTTGTCATTGTTGGTATTGATAAATACATGGTACGTAATATACTCTTATGATATTTATCCGTCACTTAAACATTAATGTGAAATGCCTTTCTATGTGTTTCAGAGTGAAGCTTACTTAAAATTAACTCCCGAAAGACAGTTGATGGTTTGCGACACTGTAAAGCCACTTAATTATTTTTTCTCCCGAACTTTGAGGCCTGATGCTCAGGATGTTGTGGCGTTTGTCTCAGGGTAAGGAAATAAAGCCTAAAGCGATCAACATTAATCAAATTACCTTCATGACAAGTATTCTGCTTACTTCCCAACTTACATGCTTCAAGTACAACTCTACAATTTTTGTTTCTGGCCTGTTTATTTAAAGTACATATCGCAGGAAAATGGATATTGAAGAGAATGAGAGACTAGCGGTGGGCTTAACAAAAAATACGGTTCCAGTTTTGTGTGACAAACGTTTTTCACTAAAATATTAGCGACATGCATTTACAATGACATTTCTGATTTCGGGTTTAAGCTGAGAAATTTCAGTGGTTTTAAATAAAACTACCTTCCTTTATATACGTTAAGTGTGTTCTATTTGCCAGCCATTCCTAGATTTTTGACGTAAGGCCTAGGTGGATATATTATCATAAGATTTTATTTTTGATTGTCTGCTTAATTTTACGATTCAAGCAACACCATGTTCTGAAACGTTCGTAGAATCGTATTCAAACCGTTTTCAAGTGTTTTGAGAGGCGTATTTTTTTCGGGCAGTAGGGTGGGATTTAACTTTTTTCTCCAATCTGAAAAGGCATTTTTAAAATAAGGGCTGCAGTACCTTCTTTCATTTTTCCCTAATGAAATGGCGTATCAATGAGTACGACCATACCACTCCTCTTGCATCATGAAAAGAAAGAAGAATGCCACAGGAAATTTTTTTTAGTCTACCAAATATAAAATGACACATTTTAATGTTCTAATTTTAGGAGTATTATGTACATCAAGATTTAGCAGGATCGTTTTACAGTAGAATAGAAGAAAAATAAATTCATGAAAATGTATACACAATTTTGGTTTGCAACGCGAAATTGTAATACATGTACGTCCTCTTAATATAGGGGTGGTTATCTTGTCATCCGATTTCAGAACACACAAAAACAAAACTCCAAGCGGCAGCTGAATGTGCACCGCATGTTTTGTTTTTCTCGACTTTATTGAACGTATGATACAATTAAATGCTTTCCAGGCCTTAGCCCCTCCAGCAGCTTTTATTTGAAAAAAGAAAAATAATAGTGGTCTTCATAAAGAAAAAAAAGGGAATGACAGAAATATAACTTTCGATTGAAGAAAAGTTCAGTTTAAAAGTATTTATCAGGCTTAAAAAATACCTTGACATTATAAGAATGAACAGGAATCCACGAGGAAAAGGGGCCTTACAATATCGCGCGTTGTGAAAAGTCACACAAGAGAACCCTTAGAAATAATGTTATCATGTAAAATAATAATGTTAAGTGATGATGATGATATGGGTACTGTTGAAGCGTGTTTCAGTTCGACATTCTCAGACAGTATATCCACTTGTCTTTTTTTGTTTACTGGACGTTTTAGAAGTGAAAACTTTAGAGAAAGCAGAACTCCAGTATCAGTCAGTTATCACCTTGGGGGTGGGGTGGAGCAAATCAACACAATTTTTAAAGAAAGTCATATTATCTGTAGCTCTGTCGGTGCAGCAGCCAGTATTACGCTTGGATAAAAATTCGGCATTCCTTCAGTTTATCTACAATTATTAGGCGAGACTTCCGCCACTTTGTTGGAATACTCTGCTACAGATAAACATAATCACTCTGCCTTTCAATCATCCTCTCACATTATCGCCAATTGTTTTCCTGTGCGCTCATACGCCTGCAAACGGTCTCCATACGTCAATGCGCAAGGTTTAACTTCTTTTTCTTCTACGTCAAGTTTTGAATCTTAACTCGTACTGACACCAATGCTAGGCAAATGTTCAGTGTTTCGGGTTGTGGAACACGTTCCTAACTGATTACAAAATGTTTTACGTCGTGAAAGAAATAGGCTGTCAAAACTCAGTTGGTCACAAGCTAATTAGCACAGATGTTCGCGACATGCTTTGCTTTGTAAAGTGACTGCTCGAAGTGCATTGCTGCCTTCCTGTGACATCACGAAATTGTAACACGGGTGGAACGTTGAATGTTAGTTATGGCATCACATTTGTTTACCGTTTTCCTAAAAGCTTTTCTAGATTAAGCAAGATAACCTAATCTGCTGGGACGTCTAACGCCGGACTATTTGATAATTGGTATCTTTTGAGTACTTCAAATGAGTGTTGCTCTGCCCCTTAATGCTGGCTGTAGCAGACGCTAGCGGATGTACGAGTGGGTTCAGGCAGCACTGCTTGGCAGCAAATTCAGATAATAAACTGCCACGGAAGCTCTGGTGTTGCGTAAATAACTCATTTCTTTCGGTTTTGATACAGATATGGCAGGTTCTTGACAGGTATTGCGTTTTTTTACTGAAAATATATCCAACACCTTGACTAACTTTCTGTTTTATACTAGTGTGCCTCTACGTGTTTGTATCAAATGGCAATTTTTCAAACTTTACCGTTAACCGTATAAAAATATAATTCAATTTTTCACGATTTCAACAAAGGAATTGCGTCAACGAAATTTGCAAATTCATAGATCGTAATCTCCTCTGCTACAAAAAACTGGACGCGCTTTTTATTGTAAATTTGTGAATCGCAAGTATGCTTTCGTTAAAAAAAAACCACAAAGAACGTGCGTTTTATAAATGAAGGCATTGGGTGAAAACGCCCAGATTTAAAATCTCTGCCTCTGGTGCAAACGTCGATGGTTGGATTTTTGGCATCTGATATATTTTGGGCAGAAACTAAGCGTTCAAGAGTGCGTAGGTTATTTTGAGCATGACGTAAGCAAAACTTTCTGTTCTTCAAAAAACCCGATGCAAAATACTGGTGTTGATGGGTACAAATATTGATGAATGCTAGATATTACATTAGCAACCTAATCAAATTAGCAAAGGGCCCTAATATTGAGCAGACACGTGTGGTTATTATTTTAGAGCGAGCTGTGTTTCTGGTTTCTAAAAACACGCATAACTAACCCACTCTCTCACATTTTCAATTTTTTCTTCAGTTTACCACATAGTGTGCAACACCAAAAACAAGGTACGTGGAATCCTGCCATATTTGTATTTAAAGAACGATGGCTGTGTTTTTAGTTTAGCACACCTGCCCGGACAGTGGAAGGTCCGGGCATGTGAATATATATATATATTCATCAATACATTCCAATTTACGTACTCATGACAGTACCATGTTCAACTCTAAATATAATTTAATGAGCATAACTCTTAGCCACCATTTCTTAGGTCCGTATACCACACCAACCTTGAGCTCACTTGAGCTCACCCAGCCTTTGCACGAAGTTGATTTCTCCAATTCTGAAAACATCGAAATATCCATCCTGATAGTAAAGTATTTGACATGAAAAAAAAAATATTTTCAGGATGCACCTATCCCTGTGGTATCTGCTCGCGCAATAATGTAACCGTTCAAGCGGTTCAAGGATTCCACGATGTATCATCTGCATTACTTATTGCCCATGAATTGGGTCACCAGTAAGTATTTCCTTTAAAATACTCATCTCCATCCGTCTTAAATGACATTTCGCCCCTGCAGTCATTTAAAATAGAAGTTCATTTTTGGAATATTAATATCATGTACGCACTGTAGCCTATTAACACAAAGGAAGAATGAGAGCAGCAATAACTTTACATTAAAAACTAGGTATCGAGCCGGTTTTTATTCCGGATTTGTGGGGTCTTCCGGTTCAGTAGATTTGCATTTTGTTCCTTTTTCGTTTTCGTTGAGTCAGGCGAGCGAATCAAGGGCTGGGTTACCGTTTCCACCATACGCGAACTGGTTCATACCCGGCCATATCTATACCTTAGACTGGGGCCGCCCATGCATTTTCGGTGACTATTGGCGATGATTATGGTGCTTTTAGCACACTAAAGTAAAACTTTATTATTCGAAATATTATAACATCACAGAACCAGAAACACACGTATAATTGTTTACATAACACTCTCTAACTGCCTTTAGTTACTGCGCCTATCACACACACAGGTACTGCACTTACAAGTCGTGGTTAGATTTTTAGGACACCAGGCAAAAAAAAAGAATATATATATATATATATATTTTTTTTTGTGAATATCAGTACCTAAAGTAACGTTGCTATAAGATGTTTTGCTCAAGAACAGTCTAGGATAAAATTGCATTGCAAACAAATTCAAAGTATAATAATATTTACGCCCAGAGTTTTATTTATTTAAATATTTCATCACAAGGAAAAAATGAATATACTTATTTCAAGTGAAAAGTAAAATATCACTTTAATCGTAATAATTTTTTACTATCTTCATTCCGTGAGATTAAACACCTTGCTTTCTTGACAAACCAGGGAGAAAAACAAGTATCGCTAAAGGTCTAACCCCACTCGACAGATGCTTTTTCTAGTCATTTATTCGTGCGGTTCAGATCCTTGTGAACGTGTCTCAGTATTTGAAAAGAAGCGGACAAGAAAACACCAGCAAGACTTAAATGCATTGTTCAAAGATTGCAACTAATAAGAACGCACATTTATTGTGAATGTAGAGTTACCGGTTTCAAGTGAAAAAACCGTTACCCGGCTTGATCTGAATGTGGTACTGGGATTTTTCTCTTCGGCAACTGTCGCAAGGAAAATGTAAAAATATCCGACTTTTTTTAGAGGGACAGCCATTCACGCATTTATTCACAAACTTTAGCGGTATCTAATATTTGAAGTAATGAAAATGGTCGAGCTGCAGATAGTTACACGACTTTATTAAAAACGCCACAAAAGGACGCTACAAAATTATGAGGAGCAAAACAGGACAGACGCTGAACATACCTCGTGTGTTCCTAGTTTTGTCCTGTCCTATTGCGATGTTTTAATAATGTTGTTCAACAACTAACTAGCGTAGAAATCCACCGTTTTACAGTATATACGCAGTACGCTCAAGGCAGCGTAAGGCGCCTACGCGTGGACGGAGTTGGATAACAGCGACTCGATATTTTATATAGTTTATGCTATCGGTTAGTACATACTTATTGTGAAAACAAGCAGAAAAGTTTGCATTATCGCAATGCATAACAATTGGAAACTTAATTCTGCGTACATGCTGATGGCGATCGTGACAGCATTCGTTAATCTTCGACTTATTGGCTAAACACTTACCATTACAAAATCGTGCCGCACCACAAAAAAAAAAGTCAGGCGAAAAAAAGTGAACGCGACAAAAGTGCCTTCTATTTGGCGTCATGTGCTTTAAACTAAAGAAAAATATATATTAATCAAATCCCGGTTTGGAAAACGAGACAGGAAAAAAATGTGCGTTTTTTCTTTGTTCGGTGACTCGAATGTCTTATCAGAAACACAAGCCTATGCAACATGCAGGTCAACGAGGCGCTTACAAAAAACCCAGAACGTAAGTACAGTACTCGCAGGCGAGGCTTCAGCGCATTGTACTCATAAAGTAACCGTTTAAAAAAACAGAGTAACCTGGTTGAACGCAAAGAAGCAAAAAGCTGTCAAAGCATCACTTGAAATAAACATTAAAAGAATGCTTGGAGGTTGTATGTTTTTAGTATATATATATATGAATGTAAATATTGTTACGGAGATGCAGGGGCCGGCAGAAGAAGACAAGGATTTTCACATAATGAAGCCGGATCATTTAATGGCGGCAGGGCCTAGCGCGTGGCCCTAGCGCGCGATTGCAGTGCACACCACTGTCGCAGCGTCGTCGTCTTCATCGTCACATTTTCCCCCTCCTTGAAAGAGGACGACCCGGCCGATGAATGAAGAACACGCAAGAGAAACATGCACGCAAACACAACATAAACAGATGAAGACAGATGGACAAAGCACTGCTGCCTGCCGCGAAATATTAGAACCTGTCGGAATTCCATGGCCGACGACGCTCTACAGCATTACCGACCGAAGCACCGGTCACAGCACCGCGACGACACTGTCCGGGCTGGGGAACGTCCGTCATGCCGTCACAAGATTGGGCTGGGGACGGGGCAGGGGATTGTCAATTCTCGTAGCTCTCAGTCGTCACAATCATCGTCTCGCAATCGCGTCCTCAAGTCATCACGTAACAGTCTTAATGATTCATCGCTTACGTCTGTCAGTTCATGTCGTCCTGTCTTCATGGCATCATTGAGGCGGGGGCTGTGTTGCAGGGCTGTGGGTTGGAGGTCAGTCAAATACGGCGGAGCGCTTCCTCAGACGGCGTCAAGGTTGATGGGGGTGAAAGGGATGATCGGTACCCCCCACTTCCACCAAATGTTATGGAGATGCAGGGGCCGGCAGTAGAAGACAAGGATTCTCACATAATGAAGCCGAATCGTATAATGGCAGCAGGGCCTAGCACGCGGCCCTCGCGCGCGATAGTAGTTCACACCGCTGCCGCAGCGTCGTCGTCTTCCATCGTCACATTATATATATTAATACAACTTTTCGTAGATCGTTTCTAAAACATACTGTGCTTCGCCGTACAATGAATTCCGTGGACCGCTATGTCCCATCCCCGTAGTACAGCGCTGCGAACGTCTGGACTTCGCACATGCTCCTCGCAGTGCTACAATCGAAGGTCATGTGTCAGTCACATGACAATTAATTGAACACAACGCCTTATAGCACCCTTCAAATCCATCGAAAACTAAGAAAGAGGAAAACGGGCGATAGGTCTCCGGGAGCGCGATGTTCGAATACGGTATCGATCTCCTTCTAGATCGACAGAATAACGCTTTTTGATATGGTACTCGAATCGGGTGTCGGTTAAAAAGTACGGTACAGAAGCGTATCGTTTTAAGAGATGTGCTCCTTATGCTTTTGCTTCTGTCGTTTGTTTTTCTTACAACATGCAGATTGGGAATGGCACACGAAGGAGAAGGTGCTGGAAATGACGGTCTTTCCTGCGGCCCGAATGGAGGATATCTGATGGCACCTAATATAGCGTATATGCCAGGACGCCCTGTCTTTTCTCACTGCGCCTATGATCAGATGAAGAGTTGCCTAATGTAAGATATTTCGATATATTGCTCGCAACTACAGTTCCCCGAGATAGTGGATGCTCGTTGAGCATCCGGTTATAACATTACTTTTTTTTAATATCAATCTTGCTGTGTTTTATACAGGGGATCAGAATAAAAAAAACAATATAGCGATTAAATGGCAAGAGACGAGCGAAACTCAACTGTTGTGATTTACCTTATCTAATTGGCAGGTTAGGTGCAGTGTGTGTGCAGTATTACATGCGATTGACTGATTTGTGAGAATGTGTACGACATGTACGCAGAAATCAAACAGGAAAAAAGCACCAAATGCAAATTTATCCGCAAGGCGGCATAAGGTTTGTCGATGTGGCTTTCCAGTGGCTCCCTAGCATCGACATTCCAACAAAACCCGCACCCGTGTTTGCAGGCTTTTTCACGAAGTTTTTCTTTTTTTTTTATTCAAGAAGCGATATAGTTTTTAGTTGATGATTGAAAACCTCAAAACCTCAGACTATGGTTTAAAGAACGGAAACCCGTGAAGTAGAAAGAAAAACGGACAGACAACGTCTCAAAAGGTCAGGTTTTCAATCATCATGTATAGCTTACACCAGCTCGCCTGCACTTTAACCATTTTTTTTTATAGTTTTAATGTTGTCTTAAGTCATCTAGTAAGTTGGTGTTTATGGTGGCCACAAGGAAAAAGATAAAATGGGTTACAAGCTGGCGACTTAACTATGGACTCTGAACATTGTGTGAAATTTACGCACTTGGTTTTGTGTAAGCGTAAGATGTATATATTATTTACCCTTTTATAATTTAGCCGTGAAATCCTATAGACCCCTCGTGAAAGACTCCCCTTTGTTGGGAGCTGCGCAATCCCTGTTTAATAGCGGTCTAAAACCTGAACGTCACGGCACAGTTTTTTCTTGGGTTGGAATGGAAGGCAGGAAGACAAAAACAGACTCACAAAAGATGCTGATGAGCGCAGTGGCGTTGCACTTTCGACGCTGTTGGAATAGCTCGTGGGCTGCTGCGTCGATCGCGCTCCGATGTTCGCTATTTTATGAAATACTTGCGCGTCCCAGGATGTCAGTTGTTCAACAATTGAGCAGTGATTCCCATCCTTTATTAAACGACATGTGAATTTAGAAAGGAGTTCATTGCTTTGTAGATTTGTATGTTGTTTGGGTGGTAGGCCTCGGGCTCAGGACGTTTGCATGCTTTGTAGCATTTTATGTTAAAGACTGAGGGAGTGAATGAAAAGAAAATCTAAAAGCTTTCTTTCTAGTGTGAGCGTTTGAGCTTTTGGACATAAAATGCGGCATCGTTTTTGCTACGGGCGAACTTTTAGAATGATTTTCGGTCGTGGGAACAAAAGCTTCATTGTTCGGTGTTTCAAGCTATTTACTCACTTATTAGGATGAAGAAAGCCTAAAGGCAACCGCAAATAAAATTTTGTTTGTAAAAACGTTTAGAAGTAAGCACCTCAAAGAGCATTAAATATCATATAATATTTTCTGCAAAGAGCGAAGCACCTATAAACTTTTACCATGTTGGTGAACTGGGAGCATCAACGTGCCTTCAAGACTACATGTTGTTTAAATCCTTGTCCATCACCAGACAAAGAGTGACGGGGCAGTGCTTAAGTGTAGGACACTTTTATTGAATTAAAGTGCCCTGGCGAATGTCTCGTTACAGTCTGGTACAGCTTGGTGGACAATCGTAATGACATTTTTTTTCGCAACCTGCTGCAGACGCTAAATATAGACCGACACGAGTGACTCAGGAACAATAGCGAACGAAACAAAAATTGCAATACAGAGTTTTAAAAAAAAGATAACTATACTGAAGTCGTTTATTGCAAAAGCAAACTTCTGCGAATATAGCGTAGTTCGGTAGCAAATGAATGACACCGCGTTTCTCCGTACATTATGTTCATGGTTCTTTATTATGTGTCTTTTTTTTTGCTGTTAAGCACGAGAATTATTTTGTGTATTTTTTAAACGTTATGCTCTCTTATTATTATAAAGCAATTAAATGCAAATGTGTAAGTGAGCTAGACACGAATGACGAAAATAATCCCTGGAGAAGCGGAACAAGGGAGACAAAAGACAAACAGAATGTGTCCTTTGTCCCCCTTGTCCCATTCTCCAGGGATTATTTTCGTCGTTATGCTGTTGTTGAGCTTTTGCATTCATATTCATCTCATGCTTTGAATATTCGGTGCGACACATGTTAACAGCAATGGAAATATAGCTTATTTTCTTTTTAAATCTAGAGGGAACAAGATGTACTTCAGCAGCAGATAGTTGTCAAAATAAAGATATCCTGAGAAAAGGGCAGCATTCCAGTTGGTATTAAAAGTTTTGTAGTATAAGATCGGTTATTATCATATAAATGTTAGAAAGATTTAAAGCTTTAGGGGATAGCGAAGGCACGGAGAATTTCCTACTTGTGCAGCTGGGAAAAAGCAGGCGGTGCCAAAACGAGGACGATATTCTTATCATCAGCATTATGGGACTGTTTGGTTCCTGCTTAAAGAGAGGTAACGTTAGTGCACCCCCTCACTTCCCACGTCGTGGTATATGCTGATTTCGAAGCTTTCGATGGCGCTCATGAAGCTTTTTTTTTGTAGCAAGTTGTTAACTTCCACTAACAAGATATTATTTTAGCCTGTGAGATGATTACTTTAATAACAATTATATTTCTTTTTACATTCCTTGGCGTCCGTTTTGCCTTCCTCTATCTTCCCTATATTTTTTTGCTTCTGAACGACCTATGTTTAGGAATTGTTTAGTCTTCCTGGCAACACTGGATATTTTTAGACGAATGGATTTGTTTTACAGGCAAAAAAAGCCGTCATAGTTGGAAAGATGCGGTTTGTGCTGGTGAGCTCCACGTAACCGGGACATAAATTAGAAGATAATCTTGGCGAGAAGTTCGCTAGATAACTAGAATTTGCTAAACAACGTTTTAAGTTTAAAAATAAATACATTATTCTATTGACAAACTTGCTGAGCCTCATTGAACACTACTAAATAAGTCAATACCACAAACAATTAAAGCGCGTGGGAAGCGCGGTGGTGCTCTAAAGTTACCACCTGTGCAGGACACTCAAGGCTAACGACTCAAAAACGCGCCAGCGAGGCTTTTAAAATTTTTATCATCGGTAATTTCGCACTGTTAAATTAGCGCTGGTTGCAGGAGAGGTAATTTTAGCGCACTACCGTATTTTCCACGCGCTCCGAGATTTTTTTTTAAGCATTACATGGCTTTTTAAATATATCCCCCAATCCCAAAATTTTTGTACGGCCGTCCTTCCGTCCGAGTATTTTACTCTAAATTAGCGGACAATATGACGTCATGGGACGTCACGTGATTTATACACCTTGGAGAAATAATGGCACTTGACATACACGTCAACCCATTTCCCCTATGTTTTGCGGGAAAATGTACGGCATGTGACCAAAATATGAATTCAGTTTCCGGCTATATTTAGCAGAAAATTGACGTTATCCATTCCATATCTACTTTCAGTGTCCTGTTAAATTTAGCGAAAAAATTTGCGTCTTCTGACCCAGACACTATTCCTGTTTATCCGCTAAATATAATGGAGGAAATCGCGTGGCCTTTACAACCATTCATCTCACCATAAATTTAGCGGGAAAAATCCTTCACGTGACACACAAATTTCCTTACCAATTCTCTATAATGCTTTTCGTGCATAACACAACTTTGAAAGCGAAGGTCGCAGCGTATTTTTTTTTTCATTTTCCAAAGTTAATGATCTACGATTGTTCTCAGAAATCTTCTACATTGAATGATAGGATTAATTTCACAAATTAAACACCTACTTAAAAAATTTTACTTCATTATCGCACTTTTCGATACGATTATCGCTCCACATTATGTACCCCTGTCTTTAAACTTTTGAGCTTACACGCACAAACGGTATTAATGTAGCTTTAATGTTTCTTTAAGCATATATTTAATGACTAAAACAGCCAGTATATACTTTTATAGAAAATGTTTTATTGTTGTTTCTCACAATGTTGCCTATTTCATCAAGTTACCGAGTTCAAGGTTTATCGACTCTGGTATTGAATTATCGCGACATGAAATTGTGCACTTTTCGTTTATTATCAATTTTCTTGTTACAGGCATAAAGACCAAAGGTGCTTTGCACGGACGGCAGGAAGAAGGCCCTACTAAGATGAACCTTACAGAAAGGCCCTGCCGAACATCACTCGGCTATGTATGATTTGCATTTAAAAAAGTAAAGTAAATCCCTTTTTAGGCACAAGACAAACGAATCAATAAATAAAAAGTATCACAGCATAACTGCGTGTCTTTCTGGAGTCAATCGGGAACGTCCCAGTTATGCATAGCCCGGATTCCGGGACAAGGCGGTCTAGTTTCATGTTTTGACGCCGTCCTTTGACTCTTTAGTCCGGATGTCGTCGTTTCTGACAAAATGTTGCATCATGCGTCAGTTGGAAACGGGGCAGGGGGGATGTCTTAGCCCATAGCGGAGGGCTATCGGCTGCCTGCGAGGCTTGCAGTTTACATGGGCAACGGGCTCTCCCGAGGTTGTTCTAGAGCAAGGAAAAAAGCTGTGAATGATATCATCGTCCACGCCCGCAGGGTCATTAAAGGAATACTTCAACGAAATTCGAAATATTCCCGTCGTGTTCAAAAATAGGTTGAATATGATCCACAATATCCGTGAATGACAATCGCACGTTTGTATTTTGAGCCCGGTGGCTGTATTTTTCGTTATAAACGGCCCACTCTGGCAAGCTCTCGGAGAAGGCCCAGCGGAGACCACGTTACATTGAACGCAATCATGACGTAGCTCGTCTCGGGACGAGCAAAGCTACGGCGAGGTTGACGTCGAAAGGATGGCCTAGTCGTTCCAGACACCGAAGCGGCTGCTTTTGTACGATTGTGAGTGACGGGTTAATCTTTCATAATTTTGTAGGGGGACAATAGCGACTTCTGCGACACACAAAAGGCATTCTCGGGAGGAGGGGAGCTCCTCCTTCTCTCGTCTCTCGTCGTGGCCGGAGAGGAGACACTCACCGTCACTGGCTGTCAAGGTTCCTAACGGGCATTACAAACGAGAGGTTAGCGACATCCACCAGGCGCTCTTTGCTAATCGTTCAATTGGCTTTAAAATTCTTTTTTGAGACTTTTTTAAGAAGATATTGGTATGTGCGATGTGATACTGCTCCTTTGAACATGTATAGACCAAAAAATGAGCGCCGAAATTTCGTCGAAGTATCCCTACAAGCCACTTCGCGGGGTGCCTTTCTTGCGGCCCAGCATAGATTGAAAAATACCGGAACGTTCCCTTAACCCAGGCCTCCCGTTGAGCTTCTGACATAATGTTTGCCAGTGTTCCGACTGCAGCTGTTGCTGGTGTTGTTGAAGAGTCTGAAAGAGGTGTTTGAGGCGGACGCCATCTTTGTGCCGCCTTCCCCCATTGCGATATAGCATCGTGAGTACTTTCGACTCTTTCCAGAGTTGGGCAAGCCGGCTGTCTATCGGTCCGGCGTAATCGTCACAGCTGATTTACTACCTTTATTTCTGCCTTCTTTCTTCGATTGCATCCGCAGCGACCGGAAAATAGGAGATATCGTGACCCAGCATTGCACGCAATTTGTCCCAGTTAGTTACAGTTCTGGTGGTCTTGATTGCAAGCTTTTTTCAATTCAGTGTGGTGATTATAGGGGAGTGATCACTGCCCCATGTAGTCCCGTGTGTCTTCCAGTGACGAATTATTCATGTCGTGGTAATCCTCCAGTAAGGTGAGGTGACAGTTTGTTTGCAATGGAAACCTTGCCGTGTGGTCGTGGAGGGCGTGGTATCGATATCAAATTCGTTGAAGTCAATCACCTCTGCAAGCGCCTTACCCCAGGTATCGTCGGTAGGGTATCCTCAGGCGCGATGTCGGGAATTAAAGTCTCACCTGTAACAATAAGAAGACCAGATGCATATTTCTTAATCTCTTCTAGCCATAAAAAATCGCCTTTTGTGCTGCCTCCCGTGAAAGCTATATGGTTTAACCGATGCCACGACTAGCGGCTGTTGGCCAGGAGCTCGGACTTTCGCCGCCGACTATTTCCTTGACATTATTACACAGTTGCTGGATGTCAGCCTCTACAGCAAAGCGATCACTTCTGATGAGCACGTTTGCACCAGGTGCAGCGCCGCGTTCCACAGGAGTCCCAAGCGTCTCCAAGCAGTACTTGGAGCTGGGGTAGGCATAGCACGCCGGCGTGAAGGTACGAGAAACAAATTCTGACAAAAGCTGCCGAATGTTCCGAAACGACTATAAAAACTCTCACCGGATGAACTCGAAACCGGGTCGAATAGAGAGGGGTACGTTGAGGTCAAACAACCAGGTGAAAAGTGAAAAATAAAATGGACGGAGACACCGCGACATGCGTCAGCGTGTTTCGGCTGCTGGCAGCACCCCCCAAAAATGTATTTATTTTACAATCTTGGGGACTGTACAAAAATGTATAGTTTTCAACCTTGTAAAATATTTATAAGGTTGGGGACTGTACTTTAGTGAAGGATATACAATAAAAGTAACAATATATGTAAAAATTCGCAGAGCGGTTTTGTTTGATACATTTCAATCTGAATTGGCCTACACCAATTATTCATACCACTTGCCACATTGTGGTGAACTATAGACAAAAATACATGCCGCGATTTCCTACCACAAGCCAGTTTGATACCAAGCAGTATATAGTTCTGGTCTGTATGAATGCGCGGCTTTTATGCGCATTTGAGACGAATAACAAAAGTTTTTCAAACTGACTTCTGAATGGACTGAGTGTGGCCCATACTTGAGATTTTAGTCAAACACAGGTAGACAGAATAATATCAACGCTATAAAACAAAAACAAAAACAAACAGTATAACTTTTTGCTCTCTGGATTTTGGCACTTGAAATCTATCTAGATTTGATATGGATACCAGGTTTGCAGAAGTTATTTTTTGTTTGCGCTCTGGATTTTAAGATTCCAAAAACAATTGCAGTTCGTGTTTCATTTCCCTAATCCAGCTACTGAAATGTTACTGGGTTTTTCGGTATGGAAAAATCTTAGTAATTAAAAAATGGGCAATCAGAGCAGTGACCTAAAAGACATCCAGCCCTAATTAAAAAAAAAAATATATATATATATATATGTATAAATATATATACAAATATATAAATATATATATATATATATATATATATATATATATATATATATATATATATATATATATATATATATGTGTGATGATCGCTAGTATCGCCACGGCGAAGAAGATGCGCGCTCTGGGAGCGCGCGCCAGGGGAACGCGGACAGGTATAAAAATGGTAGTCTAAGACCAAACGCTGTCGCTTCTTGACCATCACGATACAATTGGTGGCACCGGTGGGATGGCCACCGAACCTGTACACCTCGTTCTCCCGGACGTTTTCACCGGTGAGGGAAGCTTTGAGTCATGAGCAAAGCTCTTCTCCACTTGCGCGGCAGCCAACGGTTGGGACGACGCCGAAAAGCTGCTGTACCTGCCGACACACCTCCGAGGATGGGCCTTCCGCGTCTTCGAGCATCTTCCCGACCAAGGCAAGGCCGCTTTTCCCGCACTAGTGAAGGCGTTGACACTTCGTTTGGCGTCGGTGGGCCAACGTGCTGTGTCTGCGGTACAGTTTCGGTCCCGCGGCCATCAACCCACGGAAGCCCTAGACGTCTATGCCTACGACCTCGTGGACCTCTTTGGACAGGCTTATCCAGAGGTGTCACTACAGGTGGGCGACCCGATGATACGGGACCAGTTCATTGTGGGTCTCCAATCTAAGCTGCGTGACAAAGTCCTCGCCGCTGACCCTGCAACATTTGGGAAAGCTCTAGAGATAGCCTCAGGACTAACATCCATTGGGCATCTGTCTGCGACTACGGGGACACCAATACTGTGCGCCGCCGAGGGTAACACTTCAGAAGCCACTACGCGACCCACGGGCGATGCCATTGCGGCGTTGACCAGCAGCGTGGTCGACCTTCGCGCCACAGTGAACAGCTTCATCGAGTCGCTGAGTCACTTCCAGGAGCACAGCCAAAGCTTTCCCCGCGGAAACACTCCTAGGAGGCGACCACGATGTTTTCAGTGCGGCAGTACTGGCCACCTCGCAAGATCGTGTGCAAACTCTGACCAGCGTGCGCCACTGCGAAGTGACAACCCTACATTTGTAGAACGTGGAAATCAGGGAATTCTTCCGCACCCCCAAATAACAGTGAAGGGGAAAGTGGGCGGAATTTTCATGAACATGCTTGTCGACTCCGGGTCGTCAGCGACCATTTTACGAGGCGACAAGTGGCTTGAGCTTTCGCGCGACAACCCTGACCTTGAGTTCACTCACCGAGAGGGAGCCATTGGCCTTAACGGCGCCGCCTTCGAAGTATGGGGAACATGCAGCTTAAACATTGAAGTTGCAGATCTCTCGGTGAGCCATCCTGTCATTGTTATTCCCGGCATCCTACATGAGTTCGTCCTGGGACTGTACTTTGTAATAAAACACGAATCTTGGGTTGACTTCAACGAGAGAAAACTTGAACGACAAGTAGAGAGCCCGTGTACCCAGACCCAAAGAGTTCAGCTTTCTGTCAGGTCGGTTCTGCCACCGAGGACCGCAACCATTGTTCTCAGGACCATTTCACCGAATACGGCACAGTTCGGTACTGGGCTTAACGAACCTCGCCCGGATCTCCTCGTGAAAAGGAATACTGAAGTCACCTGGAGCGTGTTGACAGTGTCCGATAAGCCACCAGTATGTGTCATCAACCATTTCGAAGAGCCGGTCACCTTATTCAAGGGTACAAGGCTCGGAACCCTGCACGCTTTTGACCACCCTGAAGGCGAGCACTCCGCTGCTCCACTTGACAAGAGGCACGCGCAGGCGGCACGAGACAGCGTCTGCTCTGCGACAAAAAGAGAGAAATGGACACTCACCTCGCTGCAAGATGAGCTTGCCGCATCACAACACCTCCAGGGTAATCAACAAAAACTGGTCGAAGGTATACGCTTCTTGACTTCGAGGATGTAATTTCTCGAAGGGTGAATGTGACTTGGGGAGAACGTCAGTTCTGACCCATTCGATCGACACTGGTGCGGCCGGCCCAATCAAAGAATCTCCGTACCGCTTACCTCCGAACCGCCGCAAAGTTGTGACCACGACAACGCATGAAATGCTGGATACGGGAGTAATTCGTCCTTCTAACAGCCCATGGGCTGCGCCCGTCGTTCTGGTGAAAAAGAAGGACGGAAACTTGCGCTTCTGCGTAGATTACCGTCGGCTGAACGGGGTCACACACAAGGACGCATATCCACTCGCTAGGATCGACGACACTGTGGAAGCCCTGAACGGTGCTAAATATTTCAGCACCATCGATCTGGCGTCAGGATATTGGCAGGTGGAGATGTCGACGGGGTCTCGAGACAAAACAGCGTTTGCCACACATCAAGGACTTTTCGAATTTAATGTCCTACCATTTCGGTTGTGCAACGCTCCTGCGACGTTTCAACGGTTGATGCAAATAATCGTGGGAAAATTTGACTTCTGTCTTTTCTATCTCGACGATCTTATCATCTTCAGCAAAACGGAAGCCGAGCATGTCATGCATCTTCGACAAGTTCTCAAGGCGTTGAGAGATGCAGGTCTCAAGTTGAAACTTTCAAAGTGCCGCTTCTTCAGCAACAGAGTTTTGTACTTGGGCCACAAAATTTCGGCTACTGGAATCGGAACCGACGAGACGAAAACAGAAAAGGTCTCGAAGTGACCACAGCCTTTAAGCGTCCAAGATCTTCGTTCGTTCTTAGGATTTGCCTCGTACAACCGGAAATTTGTTGCAAACTTTGCCGGCATCGTGGCCCCGCTTCACAAATTGCTGGAGAAGCAAGTTCAATTCGTCTGGACACAACACTGCCAAAACTCCTTCGAAGAGCTCAAACAGCGCCTCACAAACTCTCCAGTTCTGGCGTTTCCGAATTTCGACCTACCCTTTATCCTCGACACGGACGCAAGTGAAAACGGTATCGGCGCGGTACTATCCCAAGTACAGGATGGGAAGGAGAGGGTAATCGCCTACGGCAGTCGTACTCTCACGAAGCCTGAACGCCGCTACGTGTGACCAGGAAAGAAATGCTGACCCTGGTTTATTTCGTCCGTCACTTTAGGCACTACCTGCTTGGACGGCGATTCACATGCAGGACGGATCACAGCGCGCTTCAATGGCTACACAGCTTCAAAGAACCGGAAGGCCAAGTCGCCCGCTCGATTGACCAACTCAGCGAGTATGACTTTATCGTTTCGCATCGAACGGGAAAACCACATGGAAATGCAGATTCGCTGTCCCGACGGCCTTCCCCGGCGAATGAAGCCCAATATGTCGCACTTATGACAGTTGTACAGTCTTCATTCACCACGACAGAGCTTCGAGAAGAACAACGACGTGACCCTCAGCTTTCGCACATCATCGACGCCCTGCTCGCAGGCACGCCGGCAGGAGAGATTCGTCGATGCAGCGCGGGAGTGCTCTTTCGATACCGGGAGAAGCTAAGGCTCCTCGAAGGCTGCCTCATGTGGGCAAAACACCAGAGTCAACCCCTGTTCCCGTGATCCCCGAGAAATGGATACCGCTGGCCCTAGACTCCGTTCATGATGCATCGGGGGGCGGACATCCTGGGCGCGCTAAGACACTAAAGAAGGCCGCAGAAAGCTTTTTCTGGATTCGAATGGCACCCAGTGTAGCCGATGGGTGCTCGAGATGTGTTAAGCGCTCCGCTCGTAAGGCACCAAGCCCCAGACGACGAGCACCACTGATTCAGGAAGCGGCCACCTGAATAAAACACATGAATATACCAGCTGACATGCTGCTCGACGTGCACGTCCATACTAACATGGCGTCGACGTCCAGTTATGAACAACGCGCATCGCGCCTACTGACAACATTACAAAAGGCTCGCGACCACGCAATTGTAAACGACATGAAAGCAAAATCTGGTACCGGCGAAGGTAGCTGATCAGGATATCACGCTGAAGATTGATACTGGAGCCCAAGCAAACTTGTTGCCACTGTCGTGGTGGAAACGAGCAGGCAGGAGTGCGGATTTGCGAAGGAGCACGGCAATTTTGCGCAGTTACAGTGGCGGCATAATTGCACACGCAAGAAAAGCATCCTTGACTGTGGAGTGCAACAATACAAAAGAACTCATCGAGTTCTTCATTGTGAAAAAGTCGCGGGCTCCCATTCTCGGTCTCCAGGCCAGTGAACTCCTTGGACTCGTGAATCGTGTTTCGGCAGTTTCCTGCGATAAATTGAGCGCAGTTACCTCCAAATTCCCCGAGGTGTTCCAGGGGTTAGGTTGTGTGAAACGGACATATGGTGTTAAAGGAAGGAGCCAGGCCAACGGTGCAAGCAGCTCGGCGAGTCCCTCAAGCTTTGCGGCAGCCACTGGAGAGGGAGCTGCAGCGCTGAACCGCCGCCAACGTTATCCGGAAAGTGGATGAGCCAACTGACTGGGTGAGTCCTTTGGTTATTGCGCTAAAAAAAGACGGAAAGCTCAGGGTGTGTCTAGATCCCCGGAGCATAAACGAGTGGGTGAAGCGAGAGCATTACCAACTTCCCAAAAGGGAAGATATTGAGGCAGAGCTCTCTGATGCACGATGGTTTTCAACCCTTGATAAAAATTCCGGGTTTAACCAATTACCGTTAGATGATGAGACCACGAGAATCTGCACATTTGCTACTCCATTTGGAAGATACCAGTACCTCCGGCTACCTTTTGGAATAGCTTCTGCACCGGAAGTATTTCAGAAGACCATGTCTCAAATGCTTGAGGCTTCACCCGGAGTTCGAGTATACATCCATGACATTCTGATGTGGGGTAGAACACAGGCCGAGCTCAATGACAGATTACGCGCTGTACTGCAGAGAGCCAGTCGAGAGGGTCTCACGTTCAACATGAGCAAGTGCAAACTGGCCCGCAAGGAAATTGAGTTCTTGGGGGACGTTATTAATGAAAATGGTATCTCCCCAAGCCCAGCTCTCGTTCAGAGCATTCACAATTTTCCACAACCAGTAAGCAAGAATGAACTGCAAAGATTATTGGGGTTTACAAACTACTTTGGTAAATTTTTGCCTAACTTGTCCTTGAGGACAACGTTAATGCGCGGAGTTATTAAAGGAGCAATGCAACAATTTTTGTACTTTGCGCAAATACCGCTTAAAACGGATCCCTGACGTTAATGACCTATAAAACACGCGTTCGTTTTTCACCCCACGCAATAGAAGACTCAGAAAAAAATTAAAGAAAAATGAGCAGCGTTCACCCCCTCAACTCGCAGCCAGAACAAGCGGCCACGTGATCTGGAGCCGATTATATGCCGCCAGTGTTGATCATAGCCACGCGCTGGGGTTGGCAAAGCGCAGGACACGCGCTGAGTTCCAGACATTGTTATGGCTCGGCTGTTGTCGCCGTTGCAGCGATTGGACACGGGTCACAACCCGAATGCTTCTCGAGCTAGCAATTGTCACGAGCACAAGTCGAGTGCCCACGCAATGGTCGGGTCCAATCTATGAACCGCATTCAAATATCGTCACTTGGGTGTACTGCAATCCCCGAGTTACGTCATCAAATTTTGCAAAGGAGAGATTGAATGAAAATGATCGCTTTTGTCCTTGAAATTACACCGCAGCAAAGGAGTTTCTTGGCCAATGGCGTTGCGTGTGAGTATCCTTGAGTCCCTGGTGTGCCAGTAAGCTCGTGTACAGAAAAAAACATTCCAAATGAATATCGTTGCACAGCTCCTTTAAGGACAGCTCAGTGTTCGAGTGGTCTGACGCACACCAAAGGGAATGGGAACGTTTAAAAATCGCATGTCTACAACCCCAGTGCTCTCACTCTTTGATCCGGCAAAACCTACGAAAGTATCTTTGGATGCTTCAAAATATGGAATAGGCGCGGCGCTCTTACAACGACATGTTGAGGGATGGAAACCAGTGGCCTACGCTTCAAGAGTCTTGTCTAGTGCGGAAACACGCTATTCGCAAATTGAAAAAGAGGCTCTTTGAGTCACTTATGGTCGTGAAAAATTCCACCACTTTGTGTACGGGCGGCAGGTTATAGCGGAAACTGACCATAAACCTCTGATTGCGATTGCACAAAAAAGTGTAGGAGATATGCCACCGCGCTTGCAGCGTTTCTTCTTGAGGCTCATGAAGTATGAGTTCCAGCTGACGTACGTCCCTGGCAGAGATTTGGTGGTTCCAGACGTCCTTTCGAGAGCACTTCCTTCTGGGCAGCCAAGCGGCACAGAACTAACCGATGTTGAGGTGCATGCATTGGAGCTTGAGCCCAGCCTAGTAAGCGAAGCAACTAAGATTCAGCTCGTGCGTGAAACTGCTCGGGACACTGTCCTCACGGACGTAATTAACTGTCTCCGAGCAAACCTCCCTATTCATGAACAGAACAAACCCTTCGCCGGGGAATTAACATAAGTATCTGGAGTTTCGTAAAGGTGGTCATCCCAGAGACCATGCGCCAGCGAATACTCGAGAGGATACACGATGGCCATCTTGGTATCAATAAGTCTAAAGCACGAGCAAGGCAGCTAGTTTTGGCCCGGCATTAATGAAGATATCACGAGAATGATTCACCGTTGCTCAATCTGTCAACAGTTTGCGTACAAGCAACCGAACGAGCCACTAATGATGCGTGATGTTCCAGGCTTACCATGGACGCGCGTTGATGTAGACCTTTTTGAGCAGGCGGGGAACACGTACCTAGTTGCCTATGATGCATTTTCCAACTTCCCAGAGGTAGAGAGGCTCAGAGAGGCAACATCAGAAACTGTTATTTGGTCATTAAGCATCATGTTTGCTAGACACGGAATACCTCTAGAGGTGTGCAGTGACAACGGTCCACAGTTCTCGTCACGTCAGTTCCAGAGTTTCGCTTTGAAGTATGAATTTAAACACAACGTCCAGTCCGCATTTTCACGTTCCAATGGACTTGAAGAAAAGAATGTGCAGGTGGTTAAACGAATACTGCGGAAAACTGCTGAAGCTAATGAAGACTTCTGGCTGGGATTGCTTGGTTACAGGTCAACACCCCTGGGGGATTGCCGGTACCCCAGCGAGCTTCTAATAGGACGCCGCATTAGGTCCCGTCTTCCTGACTTCGCGCCAGCAGTTCCAAAACCAGCCAGAAAACACACACAGGATAACACCAAAGGATGTCTTTTGAGGCCACTACAAGAAGGTGACGAGGTACGTCTAAGGTCACAAAGGGCCAAGTGTTAAGGAACGTGGCGCCTCGTTCTTCACTGGTTGTCACGCAGGATGGCCGGGAATATCGAAGCAACAGAGAACACCTGCGACCGACGAATGAAGACCTGATGAGTTCCAATTATTTTGAGGAGCACCTGGAGGATTCCCCAGCCTGTTCCCTGACCAGCAATCAAGCTGCAACGGCTGCATTGACCCCAACAGTGCAGCATGAAACCACAGTCACTACTTCAACGAGAACTCCGACCAGCTCCCCAGCTGCAGTCAACTCCGCAGCGAAAACAGAGGATGATCGGGCTAGTAAACTTGGAGCACGTGTTGCTCGGACATCAACCCGAACTGTGCGGCGACCCCAAAAGCTAAGCTACGATCAGAACTTCCAGCAGCTAACTTAACGGGCTTTTGAGTTATTCCTTTTTATACTTCGTGTTTTGCGTAGTTTGTTTATTTTCGCGTGTATTTCTTGTTGGTTTTCCATAGTCCATAGAAAGGGAGATGTAACAGTCATGATACTAGCGCCACCGCCACACTGAGTGGTAGACGACAATAAAGACGAAGTGACTCGGTTCCTACCCCCTGAAGCGGATGCCTCGCTGACTGATACACCTTACTCAAGTAGGGGTCGTGGGAAAGAATTTGACAAGGTGTAAGTCTCCTTTATTGTTTTTCAAAGTTCCGTACGAACTGTGATTTTATGATCTAGATCAACGTGAACCCTGATGTTATGTTTAGCGTTCTAACATTATAGTAGCTGTCACATCTATTTAAACATATATCGTTGAACCCTAGTCATTATCGTCCAGTGTTGCGTTTTTACAATGATTTTAAGAAATTTTGGAAAAATAATCTCGTTTTATAGTCTGTTCTCGCCTTTAGTACCGTTCTACTTACTGTTCGAAAACTATTAAAAAAACATTTGATTCGTATTCCTGTTTTATTTGGTGCCAAAATTATTCGATTCGTATTTTATTTGGTTCCAAATAACGATATGCCCGCCCCACTACTAGATGCACAAAATGGACCATTTTTCGGGAATCCGCACTGTCACAACAGCGATCTTTCATAAGGATGGAAAGTGGCCCTCAAGCCAAACTCTATTAAGAAGGTACAAAATTGGCTGACTATTGGACGGATGAAAATGTTCTAGCATTTTATAATGAATACTCTCTGGTCGGGGAGGGTCAGTTTGTTTTGAAACAATAAAGGGACATTTCAAGTTCGTGGAATATAAATAAAGCATAATTAAAATAAGAGCACCGACCTGACACAACAGAAAAAAAATATTTTTATTAGACGTGTTGCCTCCCATGTGGGAGGCATCTTCAGTACTTACAAAGCAAATGCAAGCTTCAACCTCAAGTCAACTCTATTTATCAAGAATGTCCGTATAAGCTTCGCGGAGAGGGCCGTGGTTTTTGTTACGCACGGATGTGTCCCTGCGAACAAACCACGATTCTAGAAGCTCTCGGGTCCTCATCTGTCCTCCCTCGCCAAGGTCGTCGCGGCCGGAAAGTCAAAAGAATGTCCCATTGTTTACGCATGGTCCACTAGTTTTGACTTCAGTCGCGTCGTGTGGGATGCGTACGTGACGTCACGCTTGTGTTCTTTTAGTCTGGTTTCTTTCCTCCGTCCTGTTTCACCAATGTAGGATGCTGGGCAGTCACTTCAAGGGAATCTTGTAGATAACGCCTCTCTGGGCGTTCGCCGGGGTTGGGTCCTTTGGTTTGTAACGGAACTTCCAATAGTCCTGTGTGGTTTGAAAACAGTTCGAATCCCAAGCGGCCTCAAAGCGCGACTGAGAGGTTCGGAGACTTGTTTGGCCTAGGGGATGCACACTACATTCTTGTCTCTTTCCCTTTCGCACGGTTGCACATTTTGTTTTATTTGGTTTTTGACCTCGTCAACAAAACGCTTTTGGTAGTTACGTTTCATTAAAGCTTCCTGTAAATGAGTCATCTCATTTGCGCCATGGAGCTCGGTAGATGGCACGGTATTTGATCTGTGTACAAACGATCGCACTACTGATTTTCCGTGTTGAACTGGGTGATGGGACAAAAAAAAAGTGAAAGCCGTTTACAACTCCCTGTAACACCGAATTAGAGCGCAGCTCTTGGGGAGGAGGAGGGAAGGGTACTGGGGGGTGAAGTGACCTGGGGGGGTCACGTGACCTTGGGGGTCACGTGACCTTGGGAGGTCACGTGATGATGCCGATGATGTCATCAGTGACGTCACTGATGTGAATATGCAAAGCCGTCAATATATCGCCAGACATAATGATGTTACAGTACGGCGTGATTTGACATCCCTGGGTGACGTGACGTAACGTTAAAAAGTCAGTCACGGATTCACCTGATGCCACGCAGTAGTGTGACGTGACGTCGGACCGCGTCACGAGACATTGTGCTCGCAGAGTGTCGCGTGGTGTCACCCTGTCACGTTATGTCAGTTTGGCGTGGCGTGACGTCACAAATGCCAGGCCATGTCCCTCGACGTTGTAACGTGACGTCATGGTGTCGCGTGACCTCTAGATGTCACTTTGCGTCAAGTGTCACAGGACGCCATTGTGTCAAGTAAGGTCACAAGCAACATATAAATTATAGGCATTTCAAGCGCCTTTGAGACGAAATCAAAAGGCCAGGTGAGGCTGTGACGTCGTCGGGGCAACGTGCCATAGAAATGGAATCTCAGGTGCTTCATAAATAAAATGCACTTAATATGTGTTAAGAGAAAACAAACAACATCATCCATCCTGTGACTTAGAGTATTCCGTTTTTGTATTTACTTGTTGACATTAAATGCACTTCATTTTAGTTGTGCAACTGGAAAAAATGATATATATGATTAACGCATTCGTCCATCATTCTTTTTTAGCCATAACTCTTTTGACTTTCACTCTCAAATTAAATTGATATACTATTTAGACGGCGATAATGTTTGGTCCCGATGCGTAACATATTATTAATCGAAAGTTTCTAACTCTACCGCCTTTAAGATTAGGGTGATTCTGCATAAAATATATATATTTTTTCAGGTGATTCCTCTAAAATCAGCTGCCCCCAATTACGAAGAGGAACAAAATAAAAATAATATTTAAGTACCTGACAGGTGTCCCGAATTTTCAGGTTTTTCGAATGATGAGAATATAGGATGATACACGAATCTGCTGTGACTGGGTAAGATGATCAGGGAATGATACTTATCAAGGGTTGTGATACCTTAATTTTTTTTCAGAAGAGAATGAGCTGAAGAGACGATCGGGTAGCGCAGCTTTAGAATAAATTACCTGGCTTCGCATTCCATATTTTTTGATAATTTTACGTTTTTTGACCACTTCTTAAGCATGATATAAATGCTACAAAAGAATGTTACTCTTCTGTAAGCGACACATGGCGAATTCCAGCTTAGAATATACCAATCGTTATTATTCAGACAATCTGAAATTATTTCAATCATTAAGCTATTAATAAGAGTGTCATTAAATGTAATTTCAACCCTACTGTGCTCATGTGAAAAATACTAATGTGTAGTGTGAGTTCTCAACGTTGTCTTTTCCTCGCCCAAGTTTGATTTGTTATGCTTTATGATACTTTATGCTGGGCACGCTTGTTATCTGACTTTTGTCGCAGTTTCGAGTTTGGAGCATGGAGGCTTTTTGCATGCATTCCTTCTTACGCACTACTTACACGAGTAAGAAATTTAACACTCCCCTCCTCTCCCTCCCCGCCTTCTCGAGAGTGTGCGTCACGTGATGCTGATTTCACGGCTTTCTGATGCGGCGCAGTGACGTCGAACTTCGCTGGCTCATGGTCGGAGGTGCGGAGACAATGCCAAGGCGGCAAAAACACTCTTTGCGGATCTGTGATGAAAGAGGCCTCGCCGGTTGACTTCACGCAGCTCCGTCCGGAAGAGTGTCCTTCATGTGAACACCGCATTATGAAAGCAAAAGTTTAATGTGTGTTAAAGTTATGTGCAGTATAGTCAAAGTTATTACAAAGTTCCTCGTTGCAGCTCTTAGAAGAACCCCCCCCCCCCCCCCCCCAAGTAAAGTCCATTGTTGTCGTTCTTGAAAACTCCTCGTGACGTCATCAAACGCCTGAGTGCTCCAGCCGCTGCTGCTGCGGCTGCATAGAAAATGAAACAAGAACTTCCGCCCGTCGAGCCGTTTTTATACCCGTGACCTAAAAATTATAGCAATGCTTTTCCCTGCAATCTACCACTGTACAAACTGAATCAATGACGGGACAAATTTCAGTGAATAACAAGCAGTACACACCATTTCAATATCAACATTTTCTCAACCCAGCTTTCAATATCCTCAGCCGAGCATGCGCATGTTCGTCGCTGCAGAAAGCGAGCAAGTCACGCGCCATACTCGCAATCAGTGCAAATGCAACTGGCCAGGATTCTTTTTTATAAAGCTATATACGGTTAATTTACTTACAATAATGCATCGGTGGCTCGTGAACATCTAGCGTGTCACGAAGCAAGAGGACAGCAAGAGGCAAGGACCGCGTGAAAGAGGCCTAACGTCTGAGCGTGCCAAAGATATATTCTGACATTCTAGCCGTTTCTGGATGTTAAAGTAAAAGGTTGGGGTAAACGACATGAGCAACTCCGGCCCATGTCTTGCGCGTGCTCTAATTGTCATTGTCTCTTTATTTAATGTTTCTTAATCTTTCACTTCTTGTCGTGTTCGTCTTCTAAAGTGTAAAATGTGCCAGTGCTCGAAACGCATCCCTCGAGTGGCTTTAGAAAGCTACTGGGAAAGGCAATTGAAATAAACGACACCAGGAAGCGAAAAATGGCGGAGCATCCGTTTTTGGCAGATGTACTGGGAGTTTAGAAAATAAGGGTTGGCGGCACTTGCGAGAAACGCGAGGCGGAAATTTCATTAACCTTGCTTCAGAGCTGTCATTGACTCTATTAGTTGCTTGGCGCAGTCGACACTCCGTTCAGCCGATGTCGTCTATAAGAGATAAAGCTAAGTGTATGTCTCGGAAAATATCTGACATCAGTTGTTGGAAGTTTGCTGGAGCGGATGCTATGTCGGAAGTTGCTCGGCGACTTTGGCCAGAGGTACTAGATAAGAACCGAGTTATGAGGAAGTGGAGGCTACCTTTGACACTTGCATGGTTATTTGGGACCAAAGATACCAGACAACAGCCGAAATAAACATCATTAGGGATAAATCTGGCACTTGTTTGGGGATGTTTTCTCTATGAGGCCAAATGATAGCCGAACTAGGAAGTGGAACCTAAGTCCTGCACTTCGGCTAACTAGGGACAAAATAACCATAACCTTGCCAAAGAAGGTCTTATGTGACTGTACCTTGGCTCATTAGGGCTTGTCAAGGCCCAATAATACCAGGCAAACACCAAACTTTGTCAGAGAACTTCGTCTACCTGGGCATTCATCAAAACTGATTGAGCCCGGTATGCTGTAAATTAAGACCTTTTGGGCACATGCATCTAAACAGCTCTTCGCAGTTGAAATGAACCAATTTATTTAAATTTACTAAATCAGAAACGGAATGCCGATAAGACGGTAGAAAAATATTGTGTGTCATAACTCTCGTACATTGTATACAATAATTGATTTTCTAGAGAACTATTGAGGCCACTTTTTAGCACGAATGCATACTATTCGGTTCCCGCTCTTTATATCATATGTGGCATTTGTTATAACACCAAAAATTAAATTACGTGTTTCGAAGAAAGGCACAAGACTCAATAATAACCCAGTATGGAAGAAAATTGTTCCTCTAGTGGGGACTATTGTTAAAATATATATAAACGAAAAATTATAATATTTTTTATTAGGTTATACAGTTCGTCGTCAAATTAGGTCCATACTTAACATCTAGCAATAGATGCATCTAGTTTGACAATAGAGAAATTACAGAGAAAGCAAAAATGATTTTTCAAAACGCCTATTGCTTTTTCTCAAATCCAGCTCATGACAGGCAACCCAGAAGTGGATCCTCAGATGCTTCACCTGCCGAGGCAATACAACGGCTGCTGAGAAGAAAGAGGGTGCGGCAGAAAGAAAATCTAAAATTCAAGGCCATGATCATCCAGATCACAAAGCAGGCGGAGGAAAATGGCAAAAACTGAGAAGCAAAAGTGGAACCAAGTGTGCAGTCAGCTACAGGAAACCTTGAGCAACAAGATAACCTGGGAATTCCTCAGAGCCTTGCTGAACAGGACGGAGCCCAAGGCAACCCTGCGAAAGCAGATCTAGAGATTCATCCACAACTTCCCGGGCAATAGTGAAGGACTACTGGAGTCGGTGAAAACAAAGAACGTTGGGGAGCACACTCTACAAGGCACGACGATCTATCCAATTTACGAGGGAGAAGGCAACCCAGAGCTGAAAAACTTTTCACTAGAGCTGAGATGGAGGCTGCTTTGGGAAGGCTAATGGCAAACACGGCACCAGGGAGGGATGAATCAAAAGCAAGACTTTTAGAAACCTTGATGCAAGATGGTCGACGTGCTGCTAAAACATTTAAACTAAAGCTAAGATACTGGGAGGAATATGTCCGTCCGGCAACATGCAGTTGTGAGGATGATGGCTAAGGGAGGGAGACGATAGACATTCAGAAAATGAGACCGATATCTCTGACATCCGGGTAGGGAAATTGGTCGCGCACCTAAGGCTTAACAGACTGGCGCCCCATCTGCTGGAGAGATAACAATTGACATGTACAATGTACCGCTACAGACCACATCTGTCAACGCAAGATGTCCACCTGCATTACGAGGAGGAAGCCATCGACAACCTGAGCTTTAGAAGCAACAGTGCTCTCCTACCTCTGCATCTCAAGTGCGACGTCTACAATGTTTTCGATGTGGTGATGCTGAGGAGCAAACATGGACTGGTTTCTCAAGGAACGCCTACAATTATCGAGGAGACTTCCTAGCAGACCCGACGGCGATGTTTTGAGTGGGGACTGGAAGGACAAAGAAGATGAATGTCCAACAAAGAGGGACTACTCAGGTGTAAGTGATTTCACGTTTCCTCTTCAACATGGCGTTGACGCCCTACTGAAGAGGCCGAAGAGTGACGAAGGAATAGATCACGCCATCTATGCCGATGATTTGAATGCGTCGACGATAGCCGACTGAGCAGGAAACAGGCGGGACAGCTCGCAGGAGGCGTTGTACAAGACTGATGCATTCCTGATGGACTACAGTCCGGAGTTTGCTTGGGAGAAGTCGAAGCTGTTAATCCTAAAGAAACGAGCTAGTGAAAAGCGCCCACCGAAGAAGCCGTATCGGGAGAGTATTCTCATCGGACTCACCATCGCGAAGGTCAATACAATCCGGACACTAGAGTTGAATGTGCAAGGAGGTGGAGTAAGAGCAACCACAGTGCTGCGGCTGCAGGGGAGGGTCTCCTAAGCCACACATACTGAGAAGGGGCGAAATTGCGAGCATGAACTCAAGGAGCAGGATTCACTGAAACTCGTGCAAGCCTTGGCGGTCAGCAGGATCACATATGTTACTCCGTTCCTGGAGCTTCCAAAACGAACGAATAAAAAGAGATCAACGGGATTGACAGGAATACACAAGCTGGCATAGTGGCTAACTGCAACAACCTCGACGGAGAAGGTTATGGAACTTGTGCTCCGGGACTTGTGGGAAGATATGGTAGAGGGCCACAAAACAAGACAACTGGAAACACATAACCTCATGGCCGTGGGAAAAGCCACGTTGAAAATGCTCGGCTAAGTACCGATGGGGAGAGAAGAGACAAACAAATGATCCCGTTGGATGTGAGACAAAGGAAAAGAGTGCAGCCCATCCTGAGAAATATGGAAACGGAACACTATAGGGAGTGGGAGAGAGCCAAGGTAGAAACTCTCAGGAAACGATACAAGGGAAAGGTACAGAAATGCTGCCATTATGCAGAGAAAGGAGGAGATTCTTTCTGCTTGGTAAACGGCAGCGTAAAAGAGCTGGCAGCTGCGACAGTTAGGACCCACGTTACAAGCGGCGGAAGAAACGAACATCGCGTTGTCGGTTACGGCGAGCAGGGACGACATCACAACAATCACAGACTGAAAGGCAGCATGCATAAATTTTCAAGATGAAAGAGTTGCAGCAGCGGCTCTTCAGGTCCTCACAAGGAACAGAGAGCTTCCGAAAAACCTGATAGTCTGGGCCCCGTGGCACAAGCACTTGGCAGAAAACAAGGCGGCCCACGCTTTGGCTCGAGATTGTACTCGTCGGGCATCATTTCCGATCAATCGAGACCTGTTGCTCCCTGAGGAAAACAACCCGAAAAAAAGTGCGGAAAGCACTGCAAACTAGGAAAAAGGGCATACATAGAACCTCAGATGAAGCTATCCAGGGAGGATGTAGTCTCTTAGATGCATCTTTGAATCAACACATCTGCACATCGTACACATTACCCCTTGAGACATCCAGCCTCCTACGAATATAACTGCGAGTCATGCAATGTGCCCAAGAAACTTTACCCCATAGCACGGAGGTGCCAGGGCAGCGCGGCGATGCAACCTTCAGTAGGATACACCAAAGAGCATTGGGAGAGCGAGAGAGCAGAGAGCGCGGGGATGAGAGGGGAGCGCGACGATACAAGCTACAGTAGGATTCACCAGAAAGCACTGGGAGAGGAATCGTAACAAAATGACTAGTGAAATTTCGGAGGAGTTTCACTAATTTCGGAGGGCGCTAATTCACGTGTCGGCGGCGACATGTGAATTAGCTCCCCATTGATAGCATTGTATGATTCGGAGGTGGCGTATTTACAGTCCTTTGTTAGCTGTTTGCTTGAAAGAGTATACGTAGATTATTGAACAATCTGTTTATATGACGTGGATGTTTGTGGACAAGGCATATATCTTCCTTCTTTGGTGTAAGTCAGATTAAACCTCAGGTGCAAGAGCACTCGACTTTGTATGTTCTTTTACTGGTCCTAATAAATTACAAATAATTTGCTCATTTTAATGTTTATAAAAAATATAAGGCATTTTGCTGATTCTGGAAATGATTTCCTCTGATACTGCATTCAAATCAACGCTTTATTCTTTATTTAGCTTTTGTACTTATCTAGCTACTAGAGCAAGATTTAAGTTGCGCAGATTTGGTCTTTCTTTTGAGCCAAAATTAGATATTTTTTATGAAAGCTGAACGGATGTCAGGCGGCCAATGTAATAAAAATGCAATTAAAACGTTTAAAGCAAGATTAACTTTGTTGTGACTAATAACAATAACGTTGCATAAATTACGTTTCTTTTATTGAGATCTTGCTTGAGCAAATTGAACAAAATATTTATATAAAATTGCAGCCTTGCAGAATAAGTCTTAATTTTAATAAATCAATGATAAACGAAGCTGAAATAAAAACCGCCAAGAGCCACTTCCTCGCAGTCTTGGAGGAGCGGTAATAAGGCAATTCAATTTATCGCAAACCATCTTGTGTTGAAGTGATATTAGGTCAGACTGCCTGAGACTGACAGCTGAACCTAAAAATGTGACCTTTTGTTGACAGTTTAGGTTTACTGTGCTTGCATTTGAGAAGTCTCATGTCACTTTAACATACCGCACTCATCCATAAAACCGCATACCGCAACCTTTCGCGTGTGCTTGGCGGATTTGCACGTTGTTTGTCGCCTTCCTTTAACATTTCGTTACGTCAGTGTAAGGTTAATTTTCTTCACATTCGTGTCACAGATTGGAGTGAGCATTCATTTAATGACGAGCAGGCAGGTGCGTTGCGCCGACATGTTTCTGGCAATATGAATAATGATAATAATAATAATAACAATAATCTTTATTTTGAGGTGCCCAAAAACAACCACATTGGTCTTCTGATTGGTGCACCAACACAAAAGAGCAAAATGAGCAAGCAAGTACATGGGCTCTAAACATTTACTAAAAAAATAAAACATCCAAGACAAACATAATGCTAAGGGGCTAGGATGATATCATTTAAATCGCGACGGTACATAGAAATTGGTGCAGATATATCAAGGTGGGGTGGAGCGAAGGTATTATATAATGACTGAATCCGTAAGAGAGGTGAGGTGTTACACGGCGAGTGAACATCAATAATATTGAAAAAGAAGAAGGAACGTGCTGTCATCACCATCGGGATGTGACAAGTACGACGTAAAAAACCGAATCCCATTGCAAAAGAAAGTATAGGTCAAGTTCCTAATTATTATGCGGTGGCGCAGCCTTTTCTTAATTTAATGTAGGAAAGCCTCTACGGAATATGACGACATTTTAGCACTGTATAAAAACCCGCAAAGCTCGCCGAAGTTTTTACCAGCGGTAGCTGTTCGCTTCACCATGTCTGAAAGTGTGTGTTTTTACTCACAGTAATGCTAACTGCATGCTTTGGAGGTGAGTGCCAATTTCACCTGAGGGCGTACATACATATTTAGAGGGAATTTGGTAGGATACGTCGACGATCTATTGAGAGCTTACGTACAACCTAATTCTGATCCTTGCAAGCACTCTGGTTTTAAGACAACTACCTGCTAGCTTACTAACATTGATGAAATCCATCAGAGCACTTATTTAGATAGTGGTAAACTGCGAAAGTAATCGTATATCTGCGTTAAAGTAAATAAAAATATTGATTATTTTAATGCTTATTGATAAATATCATGGATTTCGCTCATTCTGGGAGTAATTTTCTCCGATACATCATGAGCTTATACGCTTGATTTTTCATTTAGCTCTTGTGCGGAATTTGTGGAAGTATTAGGTAACAAATCGAGTAAACCATAATTAGAAAAAGCAAACTTTACTGATAAAAGGGGAAACGAAATTGTTCCGCAGTGCTTTCCGCCCGCCTCTACCAAGCATGACTTAGTCGAAAACGTTTTAATACTTGAATGTTTTTTTTTAATGCTGCATGAAATGTATTCGCGATTCATGTATATATAGGTACATATTGTGATCACCATCAAGGTGAGGGTAAAACTGTCGAAAAGTCAAGTTTACTTTCGTTCATGCCACCTTTTTTGAGTAAGTAAGGATGAATAAATGACTCTAAAATTTGCATCCAGCAGTTTTATTATGTTTTTTAAAGTAATTTTTGCTAGTGACTTCGTAAACCTGTCGAGTTTGTAGTTTAAATAGATTAAAAGTTTACAAACTTCTAAAGCGAAGATTGTCCCTAAGGCGCATTGCTAAAGCTTTGCTGTTGTCACTTTGCAGCTGCAGAATTTCTTGCGAATGTTTTTTTTTTTCGATTAATACACTAAATCATAAACGTTAAAAGGTTTCCTGTTTTATTCAACTAACAGTGATATATATTAGCTGAACACTGAATCAAAACGTTATATCAAACAACTTTGAGAAATATATGAAGGCTCGTTCACACTCTTGCGACCTCTTAAAACTGGGCTCCTTAAAACCTCTTACAACGAGTGGATACAGTGGCGCCATCTATTGGGTAGCAGTGTAAACTTGGCCGTCCGGCATACTTTCTATTTCTCTCGAGCATTATCTTCTCTTTCTTGTCTCGAAAAACTTTTGTCAACGTTATAAACGAGCCTTTTTATAAGTATTACGCACATTTGACCTCGAAACTTTTACAAAACCTTCGCTCTTGTGAAATGCAGTTCTAGGGTCACCGCATAGATGGTGCCAGCGTGCCAGTGTGTTCTCTCGTCCTAAGAAAGTTTAAGAAGTTTTATCAGATCTCGTCTCTCTCGGTCGTACTCGGTTGCAAGAGTGTGAACAGTAATTGAGGGTTTTATTTCTCTTTTTTTGTAGAATTTGAGCAACGCACATTCAGAAGTCAAACATTTTTGGAAGTTAGCCGCATGATAAAAGATTTGAGAATTCATTCGAGCCTCCAGGTTCAACGTTGAACACCTCTATCTATGACGAATTTCCTCTTCACAGAACCGCCTGTGGAGGAGTTTGTGTACTGTGTACTTGAGAATTCTCGAAGCGAGAGGTGAAAATGGCGAGAAGATGCTGTAAATTCGAGACGGGCTTACTCTGAGCTTAGAAAAGAGGCAAGTGTTTTCCGAAAACTTCATTTTTACTAAAAACGATGATGTAAACGACTCCAACAGTTCTGTAAGTACAGATACTGGAAGCACGCTTTTACGTTAAAATAGACTCGGGTTAGTGCGTTTGTATGCAGTCGTTGAAGCTGCCATTAGCACACTTACCCGGGTTCAACTCCCTTCCACCCTCTACGCTTCTCTGTATTTGCGAATTGTACGTTATGTATTACCTATTGTACTTTGTGTTCCAAATGAAGTTTTACACATAATAAAGATAGTTTGTTTTACTCAAAGTATATTGCCCACCCTGGTTAAGCTCTCGGGGGTATACGGTTATTTACTATTTCCCAGCACTTATATCATATGCAATCAATTATACGTCGCTGGGCTTTAAACCAGTTTGTGATATTCGATATTTCAAGAAAAAATAGTACTGAAAATGCTCAAACTTCATGCAACCGTCGAGTAGGCAAAAAACCCTACGGGGAGAAGGTGATTATCGAAATGGTACACACAATCTTCGGCTGGCTTCTGCGCGCAAAACATCCGTTCACTTCTGCCTGCAAAAACATCCGAATCATATAGTATAAACTTAAGCTCTGAGCAGTGATCATCACAACTGCATGCACCATGCGCCATGTCCCAGAAATGCAATCACCGTGTTGCTGAACGGATGATTACGCTTGATAAGTAGTGGTTTTGTTCATTGCCTGAGATTTTAAGGCAAGTTAGAGTGAAGTCTCCTAAAAGATGAAAGCTCTGCGCTCTCATTAAAGTCAATCAAGCTTTCTTTCTGAGTGTCTATATTATGTTTTAAAATTAAAATGAACTTTTTAAAGATATATTTACTGTACATTAATGACGGAAACGTTAACACGGATCCAAATTTGGTACTGCCATGATATTGAATCAAAATTAACTGTTAGGGCGAGTTTGCTATACAATTTAAGAAGATCAAAAGCGCAAACAGCAGGGGAAAGAAGTGGGGACAGGACTTAGCGCATTGTCCTATCACTTAATATAATCCTTGCTGTTTGAGCTTTTGATTTTTAACAATGTACTGACATGATGTTTGCAATTTATATGCCGTCTACATTTATGTGATTTCGGGATACTGCGCATAATCAAAGTGTAGGTTTATATCTTTTTGGGAGATAATTTTATGTCGAAATAGCTCGCGATGCCGTTAAGGGTTGAAGAAAACGTGTTTATAAAGACGTCTGCAGCTCTGCAATTAATGCTCCCGCGTTTTTGCCAGCTGAGTGTCAAGGAAATTGAAGAGAGTTTGTACCAGGACAGGAAACACGGCTCCTCTGTTGTGGTCCAAGAATCAAAAGGATATGTCCAAGTGGTATGATATACACGTGTTATTACTGATGAAATTCGAGAATAAAATATTATTCCACTCTAAGCCATAACCATTTTAATATCTTATTTTGAATTAATATTTGCAGACTGGTATCCTCAATGATAATTTATCAATCGAGCCGGTATTATCTAATCAACGATCGAAAGACGGAATCGTTGCTCACTTGATATCAAGTTTTAATGGTACGTCCATCCCAATGTATGCTGATCATGGTAAGGCCAACTTAAGAATCTGTTTATAAATGATTATTACAAAATTAGGCAGAATATTTTACAACAGGTGAATAAAACCCTGATCGGTTTTTTTGATTGATTAGTGTATTATAAAGTTAAATATATAATTTCTATAGTGTGTACTTTTCGGCGCGGCGCAGTTAGTTTTTCTTTGTTGTCCAATCCTATTTTCTGAATACTTACAACTCACGTGCATTTTTGCTCTAATTTTATTTCGTTAAATTTTTGTATTACGTGAACCTGACTTTGGTATGTTAACGACAGATAAAATACGTAATGCTATTGATACCCTATTGGAAAAACGTACAAGAAACAAACCTGCTGCTTGTACAGTTCGGGTATGACACCACCATAATTTCTTGTTATTACGTATGCAGCTAGTTTGGTTTGGAGTTCTGCATAACTGGATATACCGGCACCGATATGGCTCCGGGTCTGTCTATACTGGCAGCCAGTTTGCTTGCCGATATGATTCGGTGTGCTGGTATGATTTTGCGTCCGATGACGTAGGCGACCGCCATCTTTCCATCGAAAAACGCTTATACCAAACGACCACCGTTATAACCAAATCATACATGCAGAAAGACGACCGCCATCTTCCAACTTAACGTCCATCGTTTACCACCGGTATCGTTACATACACCATACATGTCGAAAAAGAACATAAGCCGCGTTCACATGAATGCGACTTAGTCGTATTGAATCCAGTTGCCGCATTCCATATGTGGTCATGTAAACGGCATAATGCGCAAAGCGCATCGCATTAAAGTCGCTAGACAGAGGTGGATCGAGATCTCGAGTGCGGATTGATTCAGCCCATGTAAACGGAGATCGCATCGCATTTTGGAACGGGGAGGATTATCGGAAGGCGCTCGCTGCGGGAGCGAGTGAACAGCTGAGATCATGGCGGCGGCCAATCTCGTCGGCGGCGCGGAGAGCGGTCCCGCAATTTTTTTCCCGAGAACAAACGCAAGCTTTTATTGCGATCATAACTAAGCGGAATATAGCTGAGCTGCTCGGTGTGGGCGGCCCCGTCCAAACCTTTGCGAAGTACGACTTGCGCGTCCGAAGGGGTTACAAAGACATCGGTGCAAGCACGAACGACACCGAGAGCCCCGAGCACTGTTGATTACTGTATGGTAGCGCAGAACCAGCTGCTCCTACCCCGGTGCCGTTCCTGGCTGCGCAAGAGCCTCTCGGACTCGGGGTCCGGTCGCGATCGGCGAGTTCTGGCGCGGCGAAACGCGGAGGCTTCCTCAAAGCGTGCGCACACACGTCACCTCTCGTTCAGAGTGAACCTGCGGCCCGGGCTGGAGTCCTAAACGCCGTGGTTTCGATGCTTCTTCCGTCTCGCAACTTCTTCCACAACACCGAAGACAGCGGGCACCATCTTTACGGTCACTGAATGCGTCGAAAGGTCTCCACGTGCGATCCACCGGAAAACATGGTGCGGCTGGTGCCGGAACGGAACTGCGTAACTTCGAGCTTTGAGTCAGCGTGCACGGCAACAAACCGATCGTGACACCAAGCCGCGGATACCGCATCGCCGGTCGACAGAGGCAAACGGCCCGTTGCTCGTATCGTGGGCCGTGACTCGTGCTCGGCCAACTCGGCGTCTTTTCGTGGACCCTCGCGTCGTCGCAACCAGCCGCAAACCCGGCGTCGGAGAAAAGCGAAACCGAAACGTAAAGCTTCCGCCCAGTGGCTTCCGCTGTCGCGCCTTTTCTAACTTCCCGGCTTCCACGCTTCCGGTCGTCGAGGAGATGGCGACGTAGTGGTTTTGGCGGTTTTGGCGTCGCTGGCTCGTTCTGCGTTTTGGGGGACAGATGTTTTACGGTCCGTTTCTACTGCGTCTCTGGCTCTCAACTCGCCGGCGCCTCTCCTAGTTCAACCAGGCGTGGTCAACCTGGGTCAGGCCGGCTCGACTCGTCCGATCGCAGGCGACTTCCCAGTTCGGCCGTGAGGCCTAGGATCCGAAGACCTCTGTCTCCGTGAAGCGGTAAGCGAATCTCGTCCCGTTTTTGTTCTACTTTTAAATTACGTTAGGTGCGCTACAGTGTAAGCATGCGTGCCAAGTGTTCTTAACAATTTTGAACTAGAATAATTGTGCTTTATTGCGGTTTGTCATTTACGGAAAATATAAATGGAGCAATGAACGATAAGCCGTGCTTGAAAACGATGCATGTACGATGTTAACTTCTACCTCGGCGGCTTTAAAAAAAAAGTTAAGACTGGTTACGGTTGGATGCGAGGCTGGTCCCAATGCAATGGTAAGCACTTAGAGCGCCTTTCTGAACGGCATGTAAGCAATATAGCGATCAACGAGACGAGCGACGGCGAGAAGCTACGAGTGCGGGCGCCGAGCGACGAAGATTTCTCACTCTCGCTGCTTGCGCCGCTCGGTTCTTGGGCTTATAGAAAACGTCGCTCATCGCCTTGGTCGCTCGCACCAATCGCTTTCATGTGTGTCTCGTCGCGCGGCTGACTACTGTGTTCATTCAAGTATAAGTCGACCTTTTTTTTTGAATTTTCGATTAAAGACTTTTGACCTACATTCGCGACCAAATTTTGCGACCCTACCGGAGGCATGGAGCTATCGAGTTACCGAGCCGGAGTTGCTGTAGAGCCGCGCCGCGTCTTGTTTCAAAACGCGTTTGGTGCACGAAAACAACGGCGGTGGCCAGTGCCGCTATCGCGCGCCTCTCGGGCGTCTGGTTTCGCCATCGCGCCTCTAACCACTAGCGTTCCCCTTGCTGGGCAACGGGGAAGGAAAGAAACCCGTTGCGCCATGCACTTTGCCCTCCATTCTCGCAAACGCGCACAAAAAAAAAAAAAAAAAAGTTACTTTTGTTTGTTGCTTGAGGCGACTCGGCCAACGCTCGGCTCGCGTGTTGCTCATGGCGACACGGCGGCTTTGCTTGCGTCTTTGTAGTTCATCTCTCGTCACTTCGCACCTTCTTTCGTTTTGCTTGTCGTCATTTTACAACGGTGTCAGTGAAGTATTGTTGCGAATTTGCGAGGATGTCTACCAAGCTGACGAAGCTTCGGACGACGATGACATGTCCTAAAGTTCTGACGGTGATTAAGTTTTTGGCATCGCCCCGTGATTTAGCTGAGATTGATGTAAATAAAGGTTTGTTTCTTTTTCCCAAAATTTCCCCTGTTCTTAAAAATAAAAAAAAAGGTCGACATATATTTGAATTATTTATTTTTTTTATTTTCGGTGGGTCCAACAAATAGGCTTCGACATATATTTGAGTAAATATGTTAACTTTAATTTTTATTTTGGGTTACGTCGGACGTAACTCGAATGCTTGACAGTTACGTTGGGCGTAACTTTAATTTTTATTTCGGGTTCCGTCGGACGTAACGTTAGACACTGCGTTACACTTAAGCAAATTCATCCTATAAACCAACCATTTGTGTTTGATTAAAGCGCATCACTGGCCTAAAAGAAATACTGCCATCCTATAGCCCTATTGGAAAAACGTACAAGAAACAAACCTGCTGCTTGTACAGTCCTGGTATGACACCATCTTAATTTATTGTTATTATACATGCAGCTAGTTTGGTTTTGCGTTCTCCATAACTGGAGATACCGGCACCGCTATGGCTCCGGGTCTGTCTATACTGGCAGCCGGTTTGCTCGCCGATATGACTCGGTATGGCTGGTATGATTTTGCGTCCGATGACGTAGGCGACCGCCATCTTTCCAACGAAACGCCTATACCACAAGACCACCGGTATAACTAAACCATACATGCAGAAAGACGACCGCCATCTTCCAACAAAAACGTCCATCGTTTACCACCGGTATCGTTACATACATCATACATGTCTAAAAATAACATAAGCCGCGTTTACATGAATGCGACTTAGTCGCATTGAATCCAGTTGCCGCATTCAATATGCGGTCATATAAACGGCATAATGCGCAAAGCGCATCGCATTAAAGTCGCTAGACAGAGGTGGATCGAGATGGCGAGTGCGCATTCATTCAGCCCATGTAAACGAAGATCGCATCGCATTTTGGAACGGGGAGGATTATCGGAA
Organism: Ixodes scapularis; assembly: GCF_016920785.2. NCBI lineage: Eukaryota > Metazoa > Arthropoda > Arachnida > Ixodida > Ixodidae > Ixodes > Ixodes scapularis. The sequence goes on along the minus strand of NW_024609868.1, from coordinate 160,150,737 downwards.
GGCGCTCGCTGCGGGAGCGAGTGAACAGCTGAGAACATGGTGGCGGCCAACCTCGTCGGCGGCGCGGAGAGCGGTCCCGCAATTTTTTTCCCGAGAACAAACGCAAGCTTTTATTGCGATCATAAGTAAGCGGAATTTAGCGGAGCTGCTCGGTGAGGGCGGCCCCGTCCAAACCTTTGCGAAGTACGACTTGCGCGTCCGAAGGGGTCACAAAGGCTTCGGTGCAAGCACGCATGACACCGAGAGCTCCGATCACTGTAGAGCACTGCATGGTTGCGCAGAACGAGCAGCTCCTACCTCGCTGCCGTTCCTGGCTGCGCAAGAGCCTCTCGGACTCGTGGTCTGGTCGCGATCGGCGAGGTCTGGCGCGGCGAAACGTGGAGGCTTCCTCAAAGCGTGCACACACACGTCGCCTCTCGTTCAGAGTGGACCGGCGGCCCGGACTGGAGTCCTAAACGCCTTGGTTTTGATGCTTCTTCCGTCTCCCAACTTCTTCCACAGCACCGAAGACAGCGGGCGCGATCTTTACGTTCACTGAATGCGTCGAAAGGCCTCCACGTGCGATGCACCGGAAAACGTGGTGCGGCTGGTGCCGGAACGGAACTGACGGAACTGCATAACTTCGAGCTTTGAGTCAACGTGCACGGCAACAAACCGATCGTGACACTAAGCCGCGGATACCGCATCGCCGGTCGACAGGGGCAAATGGCCCGTTGCTCGTATCGTGGGCCGTGACTCGTACTCGGCCAACTCGGCGTCTTTTCGTGGCCCCTCGCGTCGTCGCAACCAGCCGCAAACATACCAGCCCGCGACCGTGGCCGATGTCGGAGAAAAGCGAAACCGAAACGTAAAGCTTCCGCCCAGTGGCTTCCGCTGCCGCGCCTTTTCTAACTTCCCGGCCAGTCCCGGTTTACACGCTTCCGGTCGTCGTGGAGATGGCGACGCAGCCAGACGTAGCGGTTTTGGCGCTGGCTCCTTCTGCGTTTTACGGGACAGATGTTTTACGGTCCGTTTCTACTGCGTCTCTGGCTCTCAACTCGACGACGCCTCTCATGGTTTAACCAGGCGTGGTCAGCCGGGGTCAGCACAGCTACCGGCTCAACTCGTCCGATCGCCGGACCGCAGGCGACTTCCGATTTCGGCCGTTAGGCCTAGGATCCGAAGGACTCTGTTTCCGTGCAGCGGTAAGCGAATCTCGTCCCGTTTTCGTTCTACTTTTAAATTACGTTAGGTGCGCTACAGTGTAAGCATGCGTGCCAAGTGTTCGTGACAATTTTGAACTAGAATAATTGTGCTTCATTGCGGTTTGTCATTTACGAAAAAGTAAATCGAGCAATGAACGAGGAGCCATGCTTGAAAACGATGTATGTACGATGTTAACTTCTACCTGGGCGGCTTAAAAAAAAGTCAAGACTGGTTACGGTTGGATGCGAGGCTGGTCCCAATGCAATGGTAACCACTTAGAGCACCTTTCTGAACAGCATGTAAGCAATATAGCGATCAACGAGACGAGCGACGACGAGAAGCTACGAGTGCCGGCGCCGAGCGACGAAGATTTCTCACTCTCGCTGCTTGCGCCGCTCGGTTCCTGGGCTTCTAGAAAACGTCGCTCATCACCTTGATCGCTCGCACCAATCGCTTTCATAATGTGTGTCTCGTCGCGCAGCTGACTACCGTGTTTATTCAAATATATGTCGACCTTTTTTTTTCTTTTCTTTTTTTTTTTTTTTTCGGAAATCGTGACTAAAGAATTTCGACCTACATTCGCGACCAAATTTTGCGACCGTACCGGAGGCATGAAGCTATCGAGTCACCGAGCCGGCGTTGCCGTAGAGCTGCGCCGCTTCTTGTTTCCAAAAGCTTTTGTTAAACAACCGAAAACAACAGCGGTGGCCGATGCCGCTATCGCGCGCACCTCTTGGGGCATTGGATTTCGCCATCGCACCTCTAGCGTTCCCCTTGCTGGGCAATGGGGAAGGAGAGGAACGCGATGCGCCATGCACTTTGTCCTCCATCCTCGCAAACGCGCACAAAAAAAGAAAAAAAAAAAAGATGTTACTTTTGTTAGTTGCTTGAGGCGTCTCGGCTCGCGTGTTGCTCATGGCGACACGGCGGCTTTGTTTGCGTCTTTGTAGTTTGTCTTTCGTGGCTTCGCACCTTCTTTCGTTTCTTGTCGTCATTTTACAACGGTGTCAGTGAAGTATTGTGGCGGATTTGCGAGGATGTCTACCAAGCTGTGAAGTGATGTTAATAAAGGTTTCTTTCTTTTGCCCAAAATTTCCCCTGTTCTTAAAAATAAAAAAAAAAGTCGACCTATATTTGAATTTCTTTTTTTTTTTTTTATTCTCGGTGGGTCCAACAAATAGAGTTCGACCTATTTTCGAGTAAATACGGTAACTTTAATTTTTATTTTGGGTTACGTCGGACGTAACTCGAATGCTTGACAGTTACGTTGGGCGTAACTTTAATTTTTATTTCGGGTTCCGTCGGACGTAACGTTAGACACTGCGTTACACTTAAGAAAAATAGGGGCTGATGGTTCATCATATAAACCAACCATTTGTGTTTAAATAAAGCGAGTCACTGGCCTAAAAAAAATACTGCTGTCCTATAGGAATGTAGCGCTTCAGATAAATTTGTTAGTTTTTGCTTTTAGTCTCTGCCCCACCAGATACAACATCTGGCCTAAAGCAGTGTTCCGGATCTCCTTCCAAGACCTCAGGCGGGTCGTCATTCAATCCAGGAGGCGGCGGCGTCTCATGGGCGTGTTGCTGGTGCTTCTTACTGGATGGTGCTACCGAGGGAAAAGTGGTCGTGCTTGGGAAAGGCAAGTATGGCCGCCGTAAGTATAGATATTGTTTTTACCTTTGCTCGGACCCACCTTTAAGAAATGCACAGTTCGCATGTGTGCATCTCTCAATGCTTCTACAGTCGGCTGTTAATATTTGGAGTGCTCCAACTCTGTCAGCGCTAGTTTCTCTAGATTATGCAAATGGGATGCAACACTAAACCACATATGCTGTCGCAACAAACAGTGCTCTGCTGAAGCACGCACTGTGGAATCTACTCTGGCTTTATAATACAGCACAAAATAGTTGACGCCAAGTATAGCTACTTTTGTGACTCCGTTTTACCAAAAGCTCTGCCGAAATAAACTTGCCACCTTATAGGTAGTGCAAAAGAACCTCGCGTGCCTAACCTGGAGAAGGGCATTTTTTTCATAGGTCGATTTTTTCTTAAACCAATACCTTCAGCCTCCTTGAAATGTTAACATCATGTGACACTCAGAAGAACAGTAAACCCCTTAATGTTGGCGAACCTTTACTTTTCGCGGCCTTTAATTTTGCGGAATTCAGTGACTGCGATTATGTCCTCTGTGACCGATTCGAGAAGAAATAGGGGCTACCAAGATAAGGGGGTTTTACTGTCCATCGGAGGAGAGAGGAAGTCACCTTTGTTTGTATGCAAGAGTAAAACCAACAACAACAATCATGGTGCCGACACTTTGTGAGCCTATCTGTGTCTATTGAATGATATCAATTTTGTTTTTGTTCGTTAAAAATTGTTGCCTGTCCACTGTGGGATGTCGTCTTCAACACGAGCAGTGGTTTTCCTCTGAAGCAGGCAGCATGGACGCGTGCCGCAGCACAACATAGTTTATTTGCAGGTGGTACCGCAGTTTGAAGGATGGTTCGCACAATATGGGGGAATCGCAATTCAATGTTCTACCTCGGGCGTAGACAAGATTTGCTCATTCTAAATCATTTTGTCTACAAATCGGGAACTTGCAACGAATGTACCCGCATGGTTGGAAGGGCCAGACAAGCTTTGCGAGCGCTTCGTTTTCTAGCCTCTCAGTCCTGAACCTACTCACGCACCACATGTGTAGATGTTCCGGTACGTGGGAGCACTTATTTGGAAAATGGTGAATGGCAACTGTTGTTATCTTTAAGGTGGACTGCATATTTGCCGTACTTTTCCTCACTTAAAAATATGTCTTACTAAAAATATGTAGTATAGCCGATGACAAAAAGAGAATGGCTGGGCGTCCTCCAGCACATGCTTGCGCTTTTCACCCCGCTTTAGACAGATGTGCTCGCTCCAGGCTCATCAGGCGCTGAAACGTCATCGAAGGTAGCAGACGGGCTGGAGGTCGAACAACGGAGACTTCTCCCTGCCTTTCTGATGGTGTCAGTGAGCATGTACTTCTATACTCTAACTTAGCTTAACCTGCACAGAGCTGAGTAGAATAGGCTTGGCAAGTGCCCTTATTGCATATGCATTTGTACAGCTGAGGCACTTTCTAAATCAAGAACATTGTGTACCTTACCTTCAAAAACACATCATTTTGGGGGTGCAAAATTAATTCTAAGGCATATTTTTGTTTGTATTGTCCTATTACGCATCGACTCCTTCAACTTAATGCGGAGTCGACCCAGCCTCTTGAAAAATTTAATGCTTGCCAGGTAATTGTTTTGCATTTAGTTGATATATCAGTATTCAGTTAGGTATCCCAAGTCATTAGTCGTTGAGGTGGAGTCTCTCTGTAAGTCACTCATGTTTAACAGTCATAGAAATGCTTGTCAAATAATGGCACTGTCGAGGACATGTATTCAGCTCGAACAATCGCTGGGCACAAGCTGGTTGTGTGGTTACAGGCAGCAAACATCCCGGTTGGAACGTCCTATTTCGCAATGTAGCTGCAGACTAAATGAGGGCCCCACTCATAAACGTCTATACTTTTAGTCTCTTTAAGCTGGACCACTTTTGAAACTACAAGCCTTTGCAGCAAAAACAGCATGACGCATGATTATAAGCTCGACGTACCATGGCGTCCAACTAGAAGCTCACATGGCTTGCTTTGTGCACTGAATTTGCAAGGATGGCTTGAAGCTTCTGTCGTGGTTAACTTTAAGCTGATATAGTTTAAAATAATGCTCTCAGTTTTTAGTGTTGCCCGGCATGGTTAACAAGTTGGTGATATAGCGCTGCATTGAAAAGTCTGTGCATTCATGACTGTATCACCTTATGAATGCAAGCTACCTATTAAACTCTTCGTTTTTCAGAGAAATGAAATGCACTTTGCTTCCAATTGCACCCGCTTCTGTAACTTCATGGTATGAAGCACCTTATGGCTGCAAGCTCTGACCGATCTTGTTCTGTGGTCTGCGCAGGCCCATATGAGGGAGTCACTCCGAGAGCCTCACCAGAGTTTCCTGCCCGTGGTCGTTCTAAATGTTTTTGTTGTAGGTATGCATCCTTTCTGTCTTTCCCTTAATTGTACTCAAACGTCTTCTTTTCATTGTCGCCGATTTGCCTCAAAATTGGTTAAGCACACAAATGCACGCTGTACAACTGTATTGTGCATATTTTTTCCAAGGTAACTTTTCTTTGCCAAAGTTAGATTTTTTTATGAAGGTTAGTCTTTTTTGTTTTTATTTTCAAATTTATGTGAGTTTCCATGGGCAACACTAAAACGTTATGCCAGAAGCAAGGACAAGTTCACTGCTCTAATTTGTTCTCAACTGATTGCAAGAAATTTCGTTAATGTCGTGAAACCTCCTTCCAGCGCTTGCTTTGCAGCATAAAAAAAAATTATACATAGGACATACTCTGTTTCTTAAACTGCTTGCTCATTCTGCAGGTCTGCCTGCCATAGATGTCCTGCTACTGGAGAGCAGGCGAATTCAATTGCTGGTTTTGCCATTGCTTTTTTTTTTTTTTTTAGACGTTGTCTTAGTAGTTCTTGTAAATTTGGAGATTTTCCTAAAAAGCAAGCCGGGAAGAATATTTAGTTTAGTTAGGAAGCTGAAAATAATGATTTAGTACCCCTTTGTCACTAAAATAGATACTGTGTGCCGCTGTTAGTGTCAAGCCGAGATCCACGCTTTTTTGGCATTTTGCTCAGAGTGGTACCCATTCTTATTCGTTAGCCTCTTGGTGTGCCAACTAAACTCTTTGTATACAGACACCTGCCCTCTGCTGGTACACTCTACCCTCATGTTCAGCGAGTGTATGAACCAGAGTTGTATCCACAGTCGACACTCGCTGAGCACGAGGGTAGGAAAATCTTTCCATTGCAGCAGAGCCATATATGGGGAGAGTCTGGCAGTCTATGATTTCGCTGCCGTAACGTCTCCCTTCCGAGTGAGCTGATCAGCCCGCGGCACAGAGCAAGAGGCGTGAGCGCATGCGCGTGAACTCTAGGCTGCTCCCAGCTGAGCGGGGAGGGCCGCCATTTTCATTCATTCGCCCGGCATGGGATCGATATTCAAATTTCGGTTCTTTCCTTTTATTTGGCAGGCTCTGGCAATAAAATGATATAGTGTTATTCCTCGGTGGCTTAAAAACCTAAAGAAAGAAGTTCCTCCATGTTTGAACGCACTTTTATTTAGGCAAAAAAAATAAATAAGCCCGTAGCAGACGACACGTAGCCTCAACAGTGCTCCGTGCAGACAGCTTTGCGTCAAAATGGTGGTCGTCTCCTCTTTGTTTCTCTGCTGCCTTCTCTCTCCCTCCTTCGGCGTTCTCCTCCCTTTCCTCCTCTCCGGCGCCTTCGTTGCCACACCCGCTGGCTAAACTCTCCCACTATACGGCTTTGCATTGCAGTAGTAGTTTTATTTGTAGTCTTTACAGTTGAATGTGAATATTTGACAGAAGTCTCAGGTTGGGGCGAAAGGGGGTTAAATGAATGCATTTGATCATTCACCTAAATTCGGTACCCATCATTTTAACGCCTACGTAGCTTTGTCCTGGGGGGTGACTATGACTAAAATAAGAGGATCTATGTGCTGATCACGAAAGAATATGCTAGCCATTCTAATGTAGCTCTGCCAAGTACTTGATTGTGATTTGTTTTTATTTTCAGCTACTTGGGTGCCTCAAGATCTGGAGATCCTAGTGGCCACAAGCTTGGACTCAATCTTTTTCTGTGGTCTGGGCAGGACCATGGGGGAGGTAATCCCAGCAACAAGAGCATCGCAGTATCTCCCTGGCTGTGACTTTCGGTCTGCGTCACGACAGGGGAGTCCTCGTGCCACCAGGTGTTAGGTATGCCACTTGAAATAAGCATTTTTCTTACCTATTAATAGAACAGCAAAAGCACTACTAAGCCTAAAATGAAAAAAAACATATTCAAATCTTGGGTTGGATGAAATTCCAATTACAAAAAGGAGTCTGCAGACATGATTAACATGTGAACTTAAAGCCCGCGGATGTAGGTTCGACGGTGTCACAGAAATAACTTCCCGCAGATCTCCTTGCTCGTGCTATATTCAAACAAATTCTTAAAATAATCATTGTGTTTCGTTGGTGTCATCAATCTTATGTCCCTACCACACTCACCAGTCGGGACATGTGAAATATAAAAAAACAGGAACTTGCACATTGTCAGCTCTGCAAAGATTTATATAGTAAACAGAGCATAGCACGTTCAGCTTAAGAAAAAAATTCAGTGCAGGCCTATATTCATGGTTCACATATGTGTAATTGCTCTTTATAATGAAGTGAAAACTGCTTAAGTTGTGGCCCACTACAGGCTTTCTATTAGTGTTAAAAAGTGCGGTAGAAAATATGATTGCGCTTGGAAGACGGGGACATAGGAAGGACAGACACAACAGAGCGCTAACTTTCAACTGATTTAATTCAAGAACCTCAGCGTAGAAACGGACTGTGTCGCCGCACCACATCTCAACCAATCCGTGGCAGGGCCACGGATTGGTTGAGATGTGGTGCGGTGACGCAGTGTGTTTCTACGCCGAGGTTCTTGAATTAAATCAGTTGAAAGTTAGCACTCTGTGGTGGCTGTCCTTCCTATGTCCCCGTCTTCAAAGCACAATCATGTTTTCTAACGTACCGTACCAACTTGCCCAACAATCAGCACTTGCTAAAAAGTGCTATTGTGTTTTAAGCAGCTCGCACCAAATATTTTCTTGAAATACATAGGTTCATGGAAATTATTATGTAGATGTTGGCAGACAGTCATGGTGAGGCCAATCCTTAATGCCAAGTGGTCCACTTATTCAGAGTTAATTGAGTTTGTAAATATTGTAGGTCGCAAATTAAATTTTTATGGTACGCAATGGGCACAATCATCCGTAATGACTAGCTCTACCTAGGGGAACTTCATACGTTTACTACGGCAAGATGGTTTCGAAAAACAAAGTATTTAGTTTATTCAACTCCTGCACTAACCTTGTCTTTAGAAACTTTTTATATTCTTTGCGATGCTGAGATAAGATTCTGGAAATAGTTTTTCTAGAACTACTCTAGATATTTCCAGTTCATCATTTTTCTCGCAAAGCATTCGAGAGAGCCAAACCCTGTAATGTACGGAGGGAACTCACAGAATGATGCGACTGACAGTTTGGAACATTCGGCACTGTAACAGTAATAATGACATGTCATTTATGTAATGTTCATTATCGCAGATCAAACTGCTTTTTCCCTCTACACTCATTTTCAGTAGACTCATTCAGCGAACTCCCACCTGAGACTGCAGCGCTGGGTTCTGCAAAGTAATTTGAATGAATATAGATGCAACAGGTTTCTTTGAGCATGCGTCTAACACATATTCTTCATATTGAATCTGCTAACTGTATTCATGTCCATGTCCATAATTCCACATTCCAGCTTATTTTTATTTTGACATTTGAGTTTTCTTCAGTACTTTTCTCAACATCTGTGCTTGCTGAGCCGTACTCAAGTCCATACATCTTGTCTTTCGCTATTACATTAATATATAAAACTGTTGATGCCGACTGAGAATTCAAGGTACCGAATCTGTCGTGCGAGCTAAATAAGAACCAATAAAAAGCTCTACAAAGGAAATTTTGTTAAAGGATGCTTTATGGGCATTAGAATAGCACATGCCATGCTAAAAAAACAATACAAATTCTTGTTAGGTATGCGAGGATGACAGTGCTGTGCTGTTTCTGATGTGTCACAAAAAAAAAAATCAGTGCCATACAGTGTTCCTTACGGAAGTACAAACTGTTGAATTCGAAGCCCAGAAGTTTTATTCAAGAATGTTCCTCAATACAAATGTATTTAGAGATCTGAGCCACTGACTCATACATGACTATGTGGCAAACATTAATTTTCATGTGGATTATAGTTTACAAGGTCTAGTCTGCATTGATTTATTGCATTCATGCTGAAACTGGGAGGTGTTCTCTGGGTATGAATAAAGAGATAAACATTTCTTGAAATCAAAACATTTGAGAACGGACAAAAGGAAGGATCTGAGAAGGGTATCTTAGATTCTCTTCTTTTTCTTACAGTATCTCTAATGTTCACTTTATTTCACCTGATGCATTTAGTTTTTAGCGCAGCTCTTAGCACCCGTTTCCGCGTTTTGCGGCGTCGCTGTCGGCGTAACCACCCAACTAAACTTGGCAGGAAATTGAATTAATGTTGTGGTCATGTGACGTTAATATTTCCGCTAAGTCTAGCTGAGAAACTGAATTTTTTTATGGCTGACGTGACACGGTCATGCGACGTCATTTTCCCTGCTACTTTTAGCGGAAAAACTGCATTTGTGTTGAGGTCATGTGACATCAATTTCTGCGCTAAATTTAGTGGGAAACTTAACCAGCTAAATTTAGTGGGGAAATTTTCCCGCTAAATTCAGGGAAGTTTCCTGCTAAATGGGAGGGAGCAGAAGAGGAGGAGGGGAGGGGGAGGAGGGGCATACCTTCCCATCCTCCTCTTCAAGATCTGTGCTCTAATTTCACGTTACAGAGAATTGTAAACGTCTCATATTTCATCTCATGTTTATTCAACTTTTATATTGCAGGTGCGCTCGCAGCACAAATCTGGGTTGTGCTGATCCTCTACGCACAAGTTAGGAACTCCTGAGTGGCAAGAGTGGGAGTTTGGTCTGACAGCTCAAGGGACACCATTGTTCAGTATTGAATTTTTAATAATCTTCTTTTAAGCAAAGTTAAGCTTTGCTGCATGCAGTTCTTGTAAAAATAAATACCTGCAACCAAATTTACCAGGTCACGACATTTCGCCTCTGCTCTTAGTGGTCCTGTTGAGCCTCGGATAAGAGCTTACTGGTGTGCAAACACCATGCTTGTTTGAAACCACTCACTGATGTAGAGACTCGCTGACATCCAGCATTCCAATGAAACGCTGGATGTCCACAAGTCTTTCTTGAACAATGCAAGCGGGGAAGGAACCATACAATCGTATCGTATTGGGGGACATTCTACAGTTTTTTTTCTATGTTTTACAGATTTTTTTTAAAAAAGCCGTAAAAGCTACATTTACGCGGTCTGTGCACGTGAGTTATATGGCCAGGGCGGCATAGTATAAAAGGCTAATTTGTAATGATCCGTCGGCTTATTACAGAGATGTGCCAGACTTCTTTCAGAAAACTAGATGGAGGTTCATTCTAGCGTAGTTTTATCCCGCGAATCTGAATATCCCGTTCGTTTTCCTCAAAGATATAACTAAACGTGAGAAAACACAAAAAACATCCCACCAACAGTGACATCCTAAGAAGACCTTTCGGCCGCCAAGCGTGTGTCGCTTAAGGGCCGCGCGTCCAATCGCAAGTTTTCTAGGTATATTCTCCGGCACTGGCACCAGTCGTGACACATTTTTCTGCCCTTTTAAAAAATAGCATGTGCGTGCATAGCTTTGATAGGCGCTGAAGATGCGTGAACAAAGATTTTGAAAGCTGCTGTTGTGACGTCGCTCTCTAGGGAGGCGCTTTCACAGCGCTTTAAAAATGACTATGCAGCCTTGATTAATTAAATTAGCAAATAATTTTGATATTTGAGATTCTGGAGGTCGAATGAAGGAGATTTAAAAGTGTTTTCTCAAATACAAAACTGCTTCAGCCTCTCTCTAAGTATAGTATGTTCGTGAAATTTTTAATCAGTGAAAATAGACCCATGGTTCCAATTAGAAACCTGCTAAGCATCATCAAAACACACTAAATCAATTTTCTTTGTAAAGATATAAGACGAGTAGCATTTTATGGCGTTATAAAAAAATGGTCAATTTGGACGCATTTCCAGACTTCGGTTTCTTACCAGAGCGCATCTTTGCACCTGCGGTCCAGCTGCCCGGTGACCGCAGTGCGAAGCCGCACCCTCGCCTTCCTCGTAGGATGAAGGGAAGCAAGGCGCATGTGTGTTGCGTGTCTATGCCCCTGGGGAACAGGACCGTGGGTGCAGAGATGAGCTCTGATAAGAAACTGAAACCTAGAAACTCGTCCAAATAAAGCTTTTTACAGAATGCATAAAACGCTACCCCTGAATTATATCCTTTTAAAAAGACATTATTTGGTGGTTTTCAATGACTCAGCAAGTTTCTAATTGAAACCATATTTTCATTTTCACTAATTAAAAAGTTGATTAACAAATTGTATTTAATTATCTGACTGATCGTTACGACTAGGTCCCTATACTACGTACGCCTGGCCGTATAACTCGCCTGCACAAACCGCATTAATATAGCTTTCACGACCTTTCTAAATATATATGTAAAGCTTAAAACTAAATCGCCCTGTACAACAGTGAAAAGGCGAAACCAACACGCTGGAGCCATATGGCTCCACCTTGCTGGTATCGCCTTTTTGCTGGTATAGGATGTCCCATATTACGTTATGCATGTATGGTTCCGTCCGCCTACATGGTTCCGCCTATATCCACTACGCTGGTATAGGATGTCCCATAATACGACACGCTTGTATGGTTCCGCCCACCTGTATCGTTCCGCCTTATTCCACTATACTGGAGCCGCCTTTTTCGCTTGTATAGGATGTCCCATATTACGGTTACGCTTGTATGAGCCTTTTCCGTCATCTTTCCATCATCGAGATTTTCCAATAGGGAGGAATGTAGCGCTTCAGATAAATTTGTTAATTTTTACTTTTAGTCCCTGCCCCACCAGATACAACATCTGACCTAAAGCAGTGTTCCGGATCTCCTTCCAAGACCTCAGGCGGGTCGCCATTCAATCCAGAAGTCGGCGGCGTCTCATGGGCGTGTTGCTGGTGCTTCTTACTGGATGGTGCTACCGAGGGAAAAGTGGTCGTGCTTGGGAAAGGCAAGTATGGCCGCCGTAAGTATAGATATTGTTTTTACCTTTGCTCGAATCCGCCTTTAAGTAATGCACAGTTTGCATGTGTGCATCTCTCAATGCTTCTACAGTCGGCTGTTAATATTTGGAGTGCTCCAACTCTGTCAGCACTAGTTTCTCTAGATAATGCAAATGGTATACAACAATAAACCACATATGCTCTCGCAACAAACAGTGCTGTGCCGAAACACTGTGGAATGTACTCTAGCTTAATAATGCAGCACAAAATAGTTGACGCCAAGTATAGCTGCTTTTGTGACTCCGTTTTACCAAAAGGTCTGCCGAAACAAACTTGCCGCCTTATAGGTAGTGCTAAAGAACCTCGCCTGCCTAACCTGAAGAAGGGCATTTTTTTCATAGGTCAATTTTTTCTTAAAGCAATACCTTCAGCCTCCTTGAAATGTTAACATCACGTGAAACTCAGAAGAACAGTAAACCCCTTAATGTTGGCGAACCTTTAATTTTCGCGGCCTTTAATTTTGCGGAATCCAGTGGCTGCGATTATGTCCTCTGTGACCGATTCGAGAAGAAATAGGGGCCACCAAGATAAGGGGGTTTTACTGTACGTCGGAGGAGAGAGGAAGTCACTTTTGTTTGTATACAAGAGTAAAACCAACAACAACAATCATGGTGTCGACACTTTGTGAGCCTATCTGTGTCTATTGAATGATATCAATTTTGTTTTAGTTCGTTAAACATTGTTGCCTGTACATTGTGGAATGTCGTCTTCAACACGAGCAGTGGTTTTCCTCTGAAGCAGGCAGCATGGACGCGTGCCGCAGCACAACATAGTTCATTTGCAGGTGGTACCGCAGTTTGAAGGATGGTTCGCACAATATGGGGGAATCGCAATTCAATGTTCTACCTCGGGCGTAGACAAGATTTGCTCATTCTAAATCATTTTGTCTACAAATCGGGAACTTGCAACGAATGTACCCGCATGGTTGGAAGGGCCAGACAAGCCTTGTGAGTGCTTCGTTTTCTAGCCTCTCAGTCCTGAACCTACTCACGTACCACATGTGTAGATGTTCCGATAGGTGGGAGCACTTATTTGGAAAATGGTGAATGGCAACTGTTGTTATCTTTAAGGTGCACTGCATATTTTCAGTACTTTTCCTCACTTAAAAATGTCTTACTAAAAATATGTAGTATAGCCGATGACAAAAGGAGAATGGCTGGGCGTCCTCCAGCACGTGCTTGTGCTTTTCACCCCGCTTTGGACAGATGTGCTCGCTCCAGGCTCATCAGGCGCTGAATTGTCATCGAAGGTAGCAGACGGGCTGGAGGTGGAACAACGGAGACTTCTCCCTAGTGATGGGACGAATCTTTATCCGAATCGAGATTCGGAGCCGAATCTGAAGATTCGGAAAGGTTCGGAAGAATAGCCGAATCTCAAGCGATTCGGAAAAGTTTGGAAAGATTCGGAGCGTTGCCATGGTTGCCAGATCATGTTGATGAGTGTTTCAACGTGTCGGGATATTAAATTCACGAAATTCTACAAACTGCACAAAATAATATGGTAGTATAATATTATAGTAACCAATAAATTGTTCCGCTTTATTTATATTATTTTGGATGTTTGTCAAGAACGATAGGCAGACATCGCAGTACACTTGTTTTCGGTTCCGGATTACGACCAAAATAGGCATGCTTGGTGCACGTGAAAATACAAGTTCATGTTTTCATCGCCGTAGGAGATCGATGCCGTACGTGCTGTTCGGCACAGGCACATTTTGTGCTTATAATTACGGTAATAGAGGCACACACCACACAAGTGAGTACGTCCGATTCAGTTATATTCTACGCCTGTCCACTGAGGTATTGCTATCGAAACACGGGAAACCAGTGCGGGAAACAATCTGAAACCTTTTGCGCAGTACTATTACACAGTCTCCTGCAGTACATTTGTACCTTTCCGGTTAATGATATTCGATTAAGTGATTGTTTTCAAACAATAAAGTTGCGTTGGACACCCCTGTATTGGGTTTCTTTTTCATCAAATAAAGTTCACGTACACAAAACTCGCTGCCGAAACGGAAAACGACTGTGCGAATTAGCGACGTTTTTCTTCGCCACCGGTGCCGGTATGCGGTCGAAGTTGCGACGAGCAACATTCATCCCGCTCTCGCGCCTTACAGGTACAGACATACGCAGCTCTAGAGAAGGAGACGAAGCATTTCCTTGCCTGAATATATTTATTGTGCGTTGCGCCACATTATGTATAATACATAGCATTTCGCTACATTTTACCGATCACCGCAAAACCGCACAGCAACCCAGACCGTGCATTGGTTAGGCCTACGTCAACCACATTGATCAGCTCAGCTCAACGTTGGCTCAGCTGGACCTGGGCGCGTGCCAGGGTTTAGAATGACAGTACAGTAGATACCATACCTTGATATAAGCAAGACGAAATCTGGTTATATCCAGTAACAGTACCTAAAAAAAAAGGAACTAACCACATTTGCTAGGTTTACGAAAAAGGTTCACGCTGCGTTTGCAACCAGCGACGAATTTCCGAATCTGCCGAATATTCGTCGCGGGAAGTTCAGAAATTTCCAAATCTGAGCGAATCCTAATCACCGGTGATTCGTCCCATCACTACTTCTCCCTGCCTTTCTGATGGTGTTAGTGAGCGTGTACTTCTATACTCTAACTTAGCTTAACCTGCACAGAGCTGAGTAGAATAGGTTTGGCTAGTGCCCTTATTGCATATGCATTTGTACAGCTGAGCCACTTTCTAAATCAAGAACATTGTGTACCTTACCTTCAAAAACATCATTTTGGGGGTGCAAAAGGAATTCTAAGGCATATTTTTGTTTGTATTGTACTATTACGCATCGACTCCTTCAACTTAATGCGGAGTCGACCCAGCGTCTTGAAAAATGTAATGCTTGCCAAGTAATTGTTTTGCATTTAGTTGATATATCAGTATTCAGTTAGGTATCCCAAGTCATTAGTCATTGAGGTGGAGTCTCCCTGTAAGTCAGTCACGTTTAACATTCATAGAAATGCTTGTAAAATAATGAAACTGTCGAGGACATGTATTCAGCTCGGAACAATCGCTGGGCACAAGCTGGTCGTGTGGTAACAGGCAGCAAACATCCCGGTTGGAACGTCCTATTTCGCAATGTAGCTGCAGACTAGGTGAGTGCCCCACTCATAAACGTCTATACATTTAGTCTCTTTAAGCTGGACAACTTTTGACACTACAAGCCATTGCAGCTAAAACAGCATGACACATGATTATAAGCTGGACGTACCATGGCGTCCAACTAGAAGGTCACATGGCTTGCTTTGTGCACTGAATTTGCAAGGATGGCTTGAAGCTTCTGTCGTGGTTAACTTTAAGCTGAGATAGTTTAAAATAATGCTCTCAGTTTTTAGTGTTGCCCGGCATGTTTAACAAGTTGGTGATATAGCGCTGCATTGAAAAATCTGTGCATTCATGACTGTATCACCTTATGAATGCATACTAGCTATTAAACTCTTCGTTTTTCAGAGAAATGAATTGCACTTTGCTTCCAATTGCACCCGCTTCTGTAACTTCATGGTATGAAGCACCTTATGGCTGCAAGCTCTGACCGATCTTGTTCTGTGGTCTGCGCAGGCCCATATCAGGGAGTCGCTCCGAGAGCCTCACCAGAGTTTCCTGCCCGTGGTCGTTCTAAATTTTTGTTGTTGTAGGTATGCATCCTTTTTGTCTGTCCCTTAATTGTACTCAAACGTCTTCTTTTCATTGTCCCCGATTTGCCTCAAAATTGGTTAAGCACATAAATGGACGCTGTACAACTGTATTGTACATATTTTGTTCAAGGTAACTTTTCTTTGCCAAAGTTACAGTTTTTTATGAAGGTTAGTCTTTTTTGTTTTTAGTTACAAATTTATGTGAGTTTCCATGGGCAACACTAAAACGTTATGCCAGAAGCAAGGACAAGTTCACTGCTGTAATTTGTTCTCAACTGATTGCAAGAAATTTCGTTAATGTCGTGAAACCTCCTTCCAGCGCTTGCTTTGCAGCATAAAAAAAATTATACATAAGACATACTCTGTTTTTAAACTGCTTGCTCATTCTGCAGGTCTGCCTGCCATAGATGTCGTGCTACTGGAGAGCAGGCGAATTCGATTGCTGGTTTTGCCATTGCTTTTTTTTTTTTTTTTAGCCGTTGTCTTAGTAGTTCTTCTAAATTTAGAGATTTTCCTAAAAAGCAAGCCGGGAAGAATATTTAGTTTAGTTAGGTAGCTGAAAATAATGATTTAGTACCCCTTTGTCAGTAAAATAGATACTGTGTGCCGCTGTTAGTGTCAAGCCGAGATCCATGCTTTTTTGGCATTTTGCTCAGAGTAGTACCCATTCTTATTCGTTAGCCTCTTGGTGTGCCAGCTAAACTCTTTGTATCCAGACACCTGCCCTCTGCTGGTACACTCTACCCTCATGTTCAGCGAGTGTATGAACTGGAGTTGTATCCACAGTCGACACTCGCTGAGCACGAGGGTAGGAAAATCTTTCCATTGCAGCAGAGCCATATATGGGGAGAGTCTGGCAGTCTATGATTTCACTGCAGTAACGTCTCCCTTCCGAGTGAGCTGATCAGCCCGCGGCACAGAGCAAGAGGCGTGAGCGCATGCGCGTGAACTCTAGGCTGCTCCCAGCTGAGCGGGGAGGGCCGCCATTTTCATTCATTTGCCCGGCATGGGATCGATATTCAAATTTCGGTTCTTTCCTTTTATTTGGCAGGCTCTGGCAATAAAATGATATAGTGTTATTCCTCGGTGGCTTAAAAACTTAAAGAAAGAAGTTCCTCCATGTTTGAACGCACTTTTATTCAGGCGAAAAAAATAAATAAGCCCGTAGCAGACGACGCATAGCCTCAACAGTGCTCCGTGCCGACAGCTTTGCGTCAAAATGGCGGTCATCTCCTCTTTTCCTCTTTGCTGCCTTCTCTATCCCTCCTTTGGCGTTCTCCTCCCTTT
Organism: Ixodes scapularis; assembly: GCF_016920785.2. NCBI lineage: Eukaryota > Metazoa > Arthropoda > Arachnida > Ixodida > Ixodidae > Ixodes > Ixodes scapularis. Next base: position 160,133,667 of record NW_024609868.1, on the reverse strand, counting down.
CCTCCTCTCCGGCGCCTTCGTTGCCACACCCACCGGCTAAACTCTCCCACTATACGGCTCTGCATTGCAGTAGTAGTTTTATTTGTAGTCTTTACAGTTGAATGTGAATATTTGACAGAAGTCTCTCAGGTTGGGGCGAAAGAGGGTTAAATGAATGCATTTGATCATTCGCCTTAATTCGGTACCCATCATTTTAACGCCTACGTGGCCTTGTCCTGGGGGGTGACTATGACTAAAATAAGAGGATCTATGTGCTGATCACGAAAGAATATGCTAGCCATTCTAATGTAGCTCTGCCAAGTACTTGATTGTGATTTGTTTTTATTTTCAGCTACTTGGGTTCCTCAAGATCTGGAGATCCTAGTGGCCACAAGCTTGGACTCAATTTTTTTTCTGTGGTCTGGCCAGGACCATGGGGGAGGTAATCCCAGCAACAAGAGCATCGCAGTATCTCCCTGCCTGTGACTTTCGATCAGCGTCACGACAGGGGAGTCCTCGTGCCATCAGGTGTTAGGTATGCCACTTGAAATAAGCATTTTTCTTACCTATTAAGCACTATTAAGTACTTAGCAGAAGTACTACTAAGCCTAAAATGCAAAAAAAAACATATTCAAATCTTGGGTTGAATGGAGTTCCAATTACAAAAAGGAGTCTGCAGACATGATTAACATGTGAACTTAAAGCCCGCGGATGTAGGCTCGACGGTGTCACAGAAATAACTTCCCGCAGATCGCCTTGCTCGTGCTATAGCCAAACAAAGTCTTAAAATAATCATTGTGTTTCGTTGGTGTCATCAATCTTATGTCCCTACCACACCCAGCAGTCGGGACATGTGAAATATAAAAAAACAGGAACTTGCACATTGTCAGCTCTGCAAAGATTTATATAGTAAACAGAGCATAGCACGTTCAGCTTAAGAAAAAAATTCAGTGCAGGCCTATATTCATGGTTTACATATGTGTGATTGCTCTTCATAATGAAGTGAAAACTGCTTAAGTTGTGGCCCACTACAGGCTTTCTATTAGTGTTAAAAAGTGCGGTAGAAAACATGATTGCGCTTGGAAGACGGGGACATAGGAAGGACAGACACAACAGAGCGCTAACTTTCAATTGATTTAATTCAAGAAACTCAGCGTAGAAACGGACTGTGTCACCGCACCACATCTCAACCAATCCGTGGCCCTGCCACGGACCGCAAGTATGCCAACTCCTTATCCGCCAAGTCAATTGACGCCACACTGACACAACTTGTGCCGGAACTATTTATAGTGTCAGCCTCCATAATCTCGCTAACAGTCCTATCTTTGTGCCTCTCAAGAACAGTAGACGAAGCCAATAACGGTTTGCACCCGCAGTCATGACAGTGACACGACAGATCATGACTGCGAGTGCAAACCATTATTTGCTCCGTCTACTGTTCTTGCTAGGCACGAAGATATGACTGTTAGAGAGATTATGGAGGCTGATGCTATAAATAGTTCCGGCACGTGTTGTGTCAGTGTGGCGTCAATTGACTTGGCGGATAAGGAGTTGGCGTACTTGCGGTCCGTGGCAGGGCCAAGGATTGGTTGAGACGTGGTGCGGTGACGCAGTGTGTTTCGACGCAGAGGTTCTTGAATTAAATCAGTTGAAAGTTAGCACTCTGTGGTGTATGTCCTTCCTATGTCCCCGTCTTCAAAGCGCAATCATGTTTTCTAACGTACCGTACCAATTTGCCCAACAATCAGCACCTGTTAAAAAGTGCTTTTGTGTTTTAAGCAGCTCGCACCAAATATTTTCTGGAAATACATAGGTTCATGGAAATTATTATGTAGATGTTGGCAGAGACTCATGGTGAGGCCAATCTTTCATGCCAAGTGGTCCGCTTATTCAGGGTTGGTTGAGTCTGTAAATATTGTAGGTCGCAAATTAAATTTTTATGGTACGCAACTGGCACAATCATCCGTAATGACTAGCTCTACCTAGGGGAACTTCATACGTTTACTGCGGCAAGATGGTTTCGAAAAACAAAGTATTTAGTTTATTCAACTCCTGCACTAACCTTGTCTTTAGAAACTTTTTATATTCTTTGCGATGCTGAGATAAGATTCTGGAAATAGTTTTTCTAGAACTACTCTAGATATTTCCAGTTCATCATTTTTCTCGCAAAGCATTCGAGAGAGCCAAACCCTGTAATGTACGGAGGGAACTCACAGAATGATGCGACTGACAGTTTGGAACATTCGGCACTGTAACAGTAATAATGACATGTCACTTATGTAATGCTCATTATCGCAGATCAAACTGCTTTTTTCCCTCTACACTCATTTTCAGTAGACTCATTCAGCGAACTCCCACCTGAGACTGCAGCGCTGGGTTCTGCAAAGTAATTTGAATGAATATAGATGCAACAGGTTTCTTTGAGCGTGCGTCTAACACATATTCTTCATATTGAATCTGCTAATTGTATTCATGACCATGTACATAATCGTATCCACATTCCAGCTTATTTTTATTTTGACATTTGAGTTTTCTTCAGTACTTTTCTCAACATCTGTGCTTGTTGAGCCGTACTCAAGTCCATACATCTTGTCTTTCGCTATTACGTTAATATATAAAACTGTTGATGCCGAGTGAGAATTCAAGGTACCGAATCTGTCGTGCGAGCTAAATAAGAACCAATAAAAAGCTCTACAAAGAAAATTTTGTTAAAGGAGGTTGTATGGGCATTAGAATAGCACATGCCATGCACATGCCATGCTAGAATAGCACATGCCATGCCATGCAATGCTGTGCTGTTTCTGATGTGTCACAAAAAAAATCAGTGCCATACAGTGTTCCTTATGGAAGTACAAACTGTTGAATTCGAAGCCCATAAGTTTTATTCAGGAATGTTCCTCAATACAAATGTAATTACAGATCTGAGCCACTGACTCATACATGACTATGTGGCAAACATTCATTTTCATGCGCATTATAGTTTACAAGGTGTAGTCGGCATTGATTTATTGCATTCATGCTGAAACTGGGAGGGGTTCTCTGGGTATGAATAAAGAGTTAAACATTTCTTAAAATCAAAACATTTGAGAACGGACAAAAGGAAGGATCTGAGAATGGTATCTTAGATTCTCTTCTTTTTCTTACAGTATCTCTAATGTTCACTTTATTTCACCTGATGCATTTAGTTTTTAGCGCAGCTCTTAGCACCCGTTTCCGCGTTTCGCGGCGTCGCTGTCGGCGTAACCGCCCAACTAAACTTGGCAGGAAATTGAATTAATGTTGTGGTCATGTGACGTTAATATTTCCGCTAAGTCTAGCTGAGAAACTGAATTTTTTTATGGATGACGTGACACGGTCATGCGACGCCATTTTCCCCGCTACTTTTAGCGGAAAAACTGCATTTGTGTTGAGGTCATGTGACATCAATTTCCGCGCTAAATTTATTGGGAAACTTACCCCGCAAAATTTAGTGGGGAAATTTTCCCGCTAAATTCAGGAAAATTTCCCCCTAAATGGGAGGGAGCAGAAGAGGAGGAGGGGAGGGGAAGGAGGGGCATACCCTCCCATCTTCCTTTTCAAGATCTGTACTGTATTTTCACATTACAGAGAATTGTAAACGTCTCATATTTCATCTCATGTTTTTTCAACTTTTATATTGCAGGTGCGCTTGCAGCACAAATCTGGGTTGTGCTGATCCTCTACGCACAAGTTAGGAACTCCTGAGTGGCAAGAGTGGGAGTTTGGTCTGACAGCTCGAGGGACACCATTGTTCTGTATTGAATTTTTAATTATCTTCTTTTGAGCAAAGTTGAGCTTTGCTGCATGCAGTTCTTCTAAAAATAAATACCTGCAACCAAATTCACCATGTCACGACATTTTGCCTCTGCTCTTAGTGCTCCTGGTGAGCCTCGGATAAGAGCTTACTGGTGTGCAAACATCATGCTTGTTTGAAACCACTCACTGATGTAGAGACTCGCTGACATCCAGCATTCGAATGAAACGCTGGATATCCACAAGTCTTTCTTGAACAATGCAAGCGGGAAAGGAACCATACAATCGTATCGTATTGGAGGACATTCTACAGAGTGTTTTTTTGTATATTTTACAGATTTTTCTTTAAAAAGCCGTAAAAGCTACATTTACGCAGTCTGTGCACGTGAGTTATATGGCCAGGGCGGCATAGTATAAAAGGCTAATTTGTAATGATCAGTCGGCTTATTACAGAGATGTGCCAGACTTCTTTCAGAAAACTAGATGGAGGGTCATTCTAGCGTAGTTTAATCCCGCGAATCTGAATATCCCATTCGTTTTCCACAAAGACATAGCTAAACGTGAGAAAACACAAAAAAACATCCTACCAATAGTGACATCGTAAGAAGACCCTTCGGCCGCCAAGCGTGTGTCGCTTAAGGGCCGCGCGTCCAATCTCAAGTTTTCTAGGTATAGTCTCCCGCACTGGCACCAGTCGTGACACATTTTTCTGCCCTTTTAAAAAATAGCATGTGCATGCATAGCTTTGATAGGCGATGAAGATGCGTGAACAAAAATTTTGAAAGCGCTCTTGTGACGTCGCGCTTTAGGGAAGTGCTTTCACAGCGCTTTAAAAATGACTCTATGCAGCCTCGATTAATTAAATTAGCAAATAATTTTGATATTTGAGATTCTGGAGGTCAAATGAAGAAGATTGAAAAGTGTTTTCTCAAATACAAAACCGCTTCAGCCTCTCTCTAGGCATAGTATGTTCCTGAAATTTTTAATCAGTGAAAATAGACCCATGGTTCCACATAGAAACTTGCTAAGCATCATCAAAACACACTAAATCAATTTTCTTTGTGAAGATATAAGACAAGAGCAGCATCTTATGGTGTTCTAGAAAAATCGTCAATTTGGACGCGTTTCCAGACTTTGGTTTCTTACCAGAGCGCATCTTTGCACCTGCGGTCCTGCTGCCCGGTGGCCGCATTGCGAAGCCGCCCCCTCGCCTCCCTCGTAGGATGGAGGGAAGCAAGGCGCACGTGCATTGCGTGTCTAAGGGGGAACAGGACCTTGGGCGCAGAGATGAGCTCTGATAAGAAACTGAAACCTAGAAACTCGTCCAATAAAGCATTTTTACAGAACGCGTAAAATGCTACCCCTGCATTATATTCTTCTAAAAAAGTTGATTTTATGGTTTTCAGTGACTCAGCAAGTTTCTAATAGAAATCATATTTTCATTTTCACTAATTAAAAAGTTAATTAACAAATTGTATTTAATTATCTGACTGATCGTTACGACTAGGTCCCTATACTATGTACGCCTGGCCATATAACTCGCCTGCACAAATCGCATTAATTTAGCTTTCACGACCTTTCTAAACATATATGTAACGCTTAAAACTAAATCGCCCTTTACAACAGTGAAAAGGCGAAACCACCATGTTGGAGCCATATGGCTCGACCATGTCGGTATCGCCTTTTCGCTGGTATAGAATGTCCCATATTACGTTATGGATGTATGGTTCCGTCCGCCTACATGGTTCCGCCATAATCCACCTTCGCCGGTATAGGATGTCCCATAATACGACACGCTTGTATGGTTCTGCTTACCTGTATGGTTCCGCCTTAATCCACTATACTGGAGCTGCCTTTTCGCTTGTATAGGATGTCCCATATTACGGTTACGCTTGTATGAGCCTTTTCCATCATCTTTCCATCGTCGAAATTTTCCAACAGGGTAAGTTTTTATACATCAAATAAATGAATACAAGATGTCATATATTTTTGTAGTGAACTATTCCTACGAAACGAAAGCAAGCTACTTTGGTTTTACTCGTTCCCGAACAAAATGTTTGGCTAAAATTGATCAGTGAGATATATGCAGTTTTTTTTTTATTTTGCAGTTCATTATGCACACTTAACAGAACGAGAAGCTAGGGGCGACATCCACAAAGGTGAGTGAAATTGACTAGTTTTAATTGATCATTCACGCGACAAAACGCATGAACTTTATTCATTACATTAAACACAATTAGGAATTTTTTAGTATTTATAGAAACCAGCACATTATTACGTACATTGAGTAAAATAATTCCTTTCAATGCGATAGTATAGGTTATGGCAATATCCTTCAGTCTGGAGATTATCAGAAGTAAGGGTCAATAACACCTCGATTTCTTATGCTCATCCTATGTAGAACAATCAATTTATAAAACGAAGCTTATAGTTTGCAAGCAAATATTTCAGTCTATTTTCTTTATCTTCAATTGCATTAATTAAAATCATCTTGCGCTTGTGCGGCACCATGTGGGAATCATCGCTCTGAATATTTATAAGCGATTATATATAATTTTTGGCGTTCCGAAATGTATTCAATTCTTGTTTGAAGTTTAAAAAAAAAGCACAATTACGGAGAATGTTTTCTTGTTTCTTTGTGCCGGGGGGTTCCAGCCACGAACGAGTAAAGTAGACAATTTTAAGTAATTTTTAATCGTTCGTTTTTCGCACGGCCCTTTGTTTTATTAATCAAATTCCGAACACCAAAATGTGCAGAGGCCTGGACGAAGATTGGGCTTTTGTGTTGTTGTTTAAAGGGCAACTCCGCTCAATTCCGAAAAATTAAGGCTTCCATGTGATTCAAATTCACAAAGCACTACTAAACAACTCTACGTCTTCGGATTCGCGAAATGTGAAATATTATTTGTGTAATCCTAATATAAACATCCGCTGATACCGAAACCGAAACTTCGGTTGCGTCAGGCAACATTGGTCTAGGGTCGTCAGAGTGATGCACGTCATGTCGAACCACGTGGTCTTGTGACGTTCGGGAGGGAGCGAGAAACAAAACAAGCGACGCGGGCAGGTCTTTTTTTTTTTTTTTTGACGCGGGCAGGTTGCTTCGCAGGGCGTGGGCGGTGATGGCCCGGGGATAGCGAGAAGGGGAGGAGACGAAAGAGGAGAAGGGGAGCGGAGAAACAGACCGATAAGCGCGCAGGGCAGCGCAAACTAGCGGATCCGTGTTACGGTGATCACGTGAACGCCCGGTCAGCCAACACCGGGAGGAGAAACTCATGACGTCATCGTTCAATTTCGCTCTGAGAAGTAAAAACAAGCAAAACGTGAGAATGACGTAAGCATGCCTCTGACGTAGTGGTTCAACGTTGGCCGCTCCAACTCCGTGGCATTGACTGCCCTGATGATTGCGCCTCGCGCCGGACGCTCGAGTTGGCAGATTTTGGCGACTTGGCTCGCTTGAAGGTTTGCTGGCCAGTTTATTAAATATATAAACGGATTTATATCGTAATATTAGACATGGGGTCTTCCTATATGATACTGAAGAGGGCTACATAGTTTTCTAAATATCAAAAATGAAGCGGAGTTGCCCTTTAAGGCATTGAGAAGCAGAACAAGCCCAAGTCGGGCTTAACGTTACCCTCTTCGTGAACAGTCTGGGCATGCTGGCCCTAATACACCAAACAAATTCTATAGTTATGATTCACTCCATGGTAGTTTGGGTGTCATCTAGAATCTTTGGCCCAAAATTGCTAAACAAGTGCCAGACTTAGGCTTACTGTCAAATTGTTCTTCTGCCATGAGGCAACTTTTTGCCTAAATATTCAAAAAAAGTTCCAAAGTGAGCTTTGACCTCCTTATGGTTCCGCAGTCATCTGGCCACTCTTGGACAAAATGGCCAAGCAAGTGCCAGAGTTAGGCTTTCTACCTGGTAGTTCAGGTATTATCTTGGACCTTAGGGCCCAGATGGCTCAACATGTGCCAAAGATAGGGTTCATTTCTTCATAGTTCCTTTAGGCATCTTTGGACTCAAATCGCCGCACAAGCGCCGCAGCAATAGGTTCACTCCTCCAAAATTAGGCTTGACTTCCAGTTAGTTTGGTTGCAATCTGGCATGCCTCAGACTAAATTCACCTGAAAAGTGACGCGTCGAAGTTAGGTTTTATTTTCTGGTAGTCCGTCTACCATCTGATATATTTTGAACTTACGGAAATATGTGCTGTCACTTAGAAAGACGACTGGGTGAATACCATCATGGTCGATATGAATTCACTAAAAAAAACACCCGCGCATGGCCTCTCCCTCTTTTTTTGACATCCAAAACCTTGGCTACATTCCGTTATCCCATTTAGCCGCTGTGAACCAGATGTGACTCCTAAAAACTTTGCATTTGTACATATTGTGGGTTTATCTCTGGTCCCGAAGCTGAAACAAACAAATCGTCTCTCCTCTCTGCTCAGTATAAAGCGAAAAAGAGGGATACCATATCTACTTACACTCTAACCGATATTTCTGCAGTGCCAGAGTTAGGCTATCAGGACAAATCTCGCTGGCGTTTTTTTTTTATATACGTATGGGGATAAAAAACCGATCGGGTATTGGCACGGTGCGGGTAGCCTGTCACGTATTCAAAAAAAAATATAATTGAATTTCGCCCACAACGTTTTTATTCAAGTTTGGGTGTCTTGTGAATTCTTTACCATAATGTGGGCTAAATATTTTGCCGCAGCTGCACAAGACAATGCGGATTTTTAAGCCGCAGAATGCGCTCGACATTTTTGCCCGCGCGTAGGTAAACGGGTCATCGTCAAGAGTTGCTTATTGGCCAAAGGACGCCCCTTAGACTGCTTTAACGTTACCGTAACTGCTACCATCCCGCCAGCGCTGCATGACACTGACGTGAAAAGGTCTCCTCAACACAAACAATTCTCATGAGACGTGTTGGAAAAGCGGGCATAGTTCTGTGTTTGTCTTGCATTGTTACTGATTACTGTTAAATCATGGTCATAAAAAAGTCGTTCTTCTACAGCTCACGCCTGCTTCACACTCCGCCAACCCAAAATCAAATCTTAACGGCAGCAACTTTTTTGTTGGCATTTGGCGATGTTAAGGAGGATGACGAAATATGATAATGCTGCGTCAAACGTTTTTGTCGGTTTTGTCCTAGTGTATGTTCGGCAGCACTCTTGTGGCTAACAAAATACAAGCCAAACTTCAGCGTATTATAGGTATTTCCTTGGCGTTTTCTGCACTAATTTGGCACGCCAGTGGCTGGCAAGAGGAAGGTCAATCGTTGGCATTCTCCTGAATCCCTAAATAAGATTTATTTTCGGAGTTGTGCCTCAAGTATGGCACTTACATTGGCACTCTTGATAGAAGACAACTATAACATGATTCAGGATTGCCGAACTAGGGCCATTGTTAGGCAAACTAGTTTGCCACAGACAAGCGCTATGGAGCAAAATGTCACAAGGCATAAGTTAGGCCCTTCCGCGCTCCACACTTTTGCCAAATTAGGCGCTTGTTTGGCGTCGTACCTGGGTAGAATGCTGATTCTTATTATAATGCATTTTGCAACACGCAATAATGCTTAACATGCTCAGAAAGGTGTAAGGTGTAAAAAATAAAAATAAAGTGATTAAAATAAAGCTTTTCATTACTACGTTCCACATTCAAATTTTATTTCAGTGGCAAGACAACGCCTGCGGAACTTGCCACGAACAGTTACGGTTGAAACGAGAATAGTCTACGACGATGCTCTTCAAAAACTGAAAGGAAGGAATCTTAATCAATATTTGGGAATAGTAATGAATAAGGTAAGCCTTTATGTACTTGAACTTTGGACGTTATGGATGTTATAGAAACAAAGCTGCGGACGTAATGGTGTGAGTCAAGTCGCCACTTGCGTCGTCGGCGCACTAACCGATATCAAGTTTTCAAGATATTGATGACATGACTGAAACGAGTTTTTCAAGTGTAGTTCTGGTGAGCGCTTATGGCGCCTCGTTCATGCAATCTACAAGTTTCTTGGACATCCATGCCATGGCGCATGTATTATACTAAATTTTCAACTGACCATTCAGGAACATCTTAATGTTCCATTGGATTGTTTATATCACAGTCGTAAAATATAAGTAAGCTGTAATTAAGCCTTACGACGCATATAGTTTTCTTCCTGGGCTCCTCATTCTTTTGCATTGAATCTGATAAATCACATTAAAAATTGATAATTTTTCTTTTCTTGACGAAATATCAAAGTGTTCGCCATAACCCGGGACTGTGATAACCCATAAATTATAAAACAAAATTAATTATAGTTTTGATATTTTCGTTATACCATTTTTCAACTAAATGTCCCAAGAAGTTGTCCATCGCAATTTCAAAAATCGTGTTTAGGAACGCGGTGACTGATTAAGAAATAGCAAAGAGCCGCATTAAGGAACAATTTTTCATTTATCTTGTTTGAACACGAATTGTAATTTCTGTCGATACTGAAAATTTCAACACAACTCCTAAAGCCGATAACTAATATGTCAATTCAAGAATGTTAATTACTTAGCTAACTTACCAAGATGATTATCGCCTTTTCTTTTGTCAGCCGAGCTTGATACATGGTGAATACAACACTCGTATACTTTACCCTCTAAAAAAGTAAAATTGCGTAATAAATAAAATAGCCTGATAAGGTCAAATATTTTATTACCACAAATATTTTCCAAGTGCTGGGAAGAAATGCGGGTGCAATCGCTGCAGCCACGGGCCTATGCCGGCTGTCGCTGGAGCGTTTCGAATAGGCGTAAACAATTTTATCGGCGTGTATTTATCCTTCTACGTTTGTCTCAAATGATAATTTAACCTTCACTGGCACAGCTCCGGTCAGTTATGCATAAGAAGGCAACATTCAGTTAAGAAGCATTGTTGTAAAACACAGAAATGAAGAAAAAACTCCAAGTGTAAAACGCTCCAAAATACGAAACTGTATTTGAAGCTTCCACAGTTGTTGGCATCATTTCGCTGATTGCAATTAATTTCTGTACGTTCTTTTTTGTTTTTGTGTAAAAAAGTAAACGTTTTTTAACAAATTATAAACGAGTCCTGAATAATATCGAGTTATTCGAGCAAACCAAACAAATCAACCTTGTGAGAGGTTCATATTTGCAAGATACGACCGTTCTAGCCTCACGTATTTTATGACGGTATTAAAGATAATTCAGTCCTCGTTTCGAAGTTACGACAATGCCGTTGCAGTGGTTTGCCTTAGTATTTTCACACACCTTCATTATTTAGGCTAGTGTTACGTGTGGTTGGGACGACAACGACTAGGCAGTCCGGGGTTGTTCTGGAAGTGTGTATTGTCCGACAGGCAGACAGAAAGAGGCTCTTTCTGCTCAATGCACATGGTTAAATCTCCTCCAGACAAGTGCTTACCCCCCCCTGACGGGGCAAAATTCAGCGCCCCCCCCCCCCCCCCCCGCATCGCACATTGCGACAGCGCTCCATCAAAAGAGCAACAAAACACGATATCTTTTCTGTGCGCACTTATCACCGTCTGTAATGTATATTCAAGTAGAACGAGGCTAAACAAGCACCTTGCATTTAATATTGGTTCAGAGTGAGGTAACAAGAACCCTGCATTTACTATTGGTTGAGAGTGAGGTAACAAGTAGCAGGTAACAAGGTAACAAGTAAAGTAACAAGTAGAATGAGACTATACAAGCACCCTCCAATTAATATTAGTTGAGAGTAAGGGAACGTTTAAATTTAGATTTGTTTATATCAACAACATTCTCACTCTTAACATTTCTTCATGGTTTACAGTTAAGTTTCATACTAAATTATGGCCAGATCAGATTTTACTATAGCATCATAGTCTCGTTACATTGGGAACAATCGCTCCTAGGAGAGCGCTTGCTCAGGTCAGAATTGATAATAAAAGACTATGAAATTATAGTTGATCTACCTTTATTGTGAAGGACAGTCTTATTCATAATTGTATATGTTGCATTTCTTAAAGGAAAAAGAAACTTACTTAGTGCAGTGGAAAAACCTTATTATACACAATCGAATACATCCCCCAAAACACCCACAACTCACCAAGGTTAGAGCAAACATAATGCATATGCATCACCCCATAAAATATGCATTGACATCAGAGACTACTCAACATCCAATATAACAAGCAGTAATCTTAGGAAGGATTAGATAAAAAGCGCACTAAGTAAATACATTTTCCAGGGTAACTTACGACTTGAAGCAAAGACACAGACGAAGCGTGAGATGGATGCGGGACATTTGTTTTATTAAATTCTCATATGCTAACCTTGCCTCTCAACGATTTTGGCATTTTCGCAGCACGGCACCTCTTAACTACATCAAATGGTTCAGAAGCGTATCATATGTTCTCGGTAAATTTAACAAGATAATGTACGAAAACAAGGCAAGGGGGTAATTCACCCTTATAGATTAAAGATATTGAAATAATTTTTCATACTATGGACATAAATGGGTCGAGATCCAATCATTCGTTCACCGATCTGTGTTTATTGATATTTGCCAATATAGCTTAAGGCCACAGCGTCTTGCGTTTTTTACTATTTGTGACTTATAAGTGAGTTTAGTGCACAAACTGCCTAATATGTTTTGCAGTGATTACGAAAAACAAAATGAAGGAAACAATGAAGAGGCTGACTAACGGAAGGATCTTAAAAAAATTTTCTGCGAAAAAAGTACATGGCATAGAATAGTTGGCCTGATGAATTTCTGCCCTAGACAGAATTTATTAAAACATTTAATATACATTACTTTTTTATATATAATATAAAACGAGGACGATGTTTATCAAGTTAGCAGCACTGAATCTTTGAACTCCAGTTTTTGCTTGATTTCGCCTGTTTTGGGGGCTTATGGCCCCCCAAAAGACGACGACGAAGCATGGGAGCCCTCCCGGAGCCGGAACGAAGAATCTTCTGCTGGTTGGGACCAGAGCAGAAAGGCAGAGAACCGGAATGAAGGCCTTGTTACACACAACAGCACCGACGGCAAAGCTAAGCCTAATGGCAGCTGCTGACGCGACTAACGCAGCGACAGGAGTGAATCAGCTCTTCACGTTGGGAAAAGGCTTTTTGCTGACCAAGACTGCACCGACCCTCGGCCAGAAATCCCGGGAGGGCGACCAGAACACCACAAGGGCTCCAAGCGACCCGACAACCAATGACGCCGAGCAACAGCAGCTTTGCCTGGTGGAGGCGATCCTGACGTTCGACGAGGCGGTGAAAGCCGACGATCACCACATTGAAATTCATGCGTCGGGACAGCCGACACTCCGAAATTCGGATTATCTGAGCTCTGCCGATGTGAATTTTCACCAAGCTTCGCGGAGCTCGCGGGACCCATCAGGTGATGAGGAGATACACCAAGCTGCTTGGTCAACCGTCGTCTCTAGAGGCGCCCGGAAGAAAGCGATAGCGCCGACACTTATGAAGAAACAGATGGGAGGTTATGATATGAAACACGACAAAGTCATCTCACGACCACGTGAGTGAGTGCGTGTGACAGAGTTGTCGCCAAAAGATCTGAAGAGTGCCCTAGCAAAGGCTATTCACAACCATTCCAAATACGATAGGTGCTATCGAATTAGGATCCAGGAGGTCACTAATATCATTGCGATGGAAACTTGGTTTCCACACCTTGCGGAGCACTTTCTAAAGCTGAAGACAATACGAACACCAGACAAGGAGACCCCAGTTTCCACATACATCGCCGTGACTGGGAACCAGGTCAGAGGGGTAATCTACGGGATCGACACGACCGACGATCCAGAAAACCTGCTACCGAACCTGGCGAACACTACACACTGAATCCTGGATGCGAAACCGATGGGCAAGAACGGTAAGACTACCGTAATCACTTCCGAGGGTAAGAGAACCCCAAGCTATGTCACACACTACGATTCCATGAGGGATGTATGTGAATACAGACCCCGCGAAGTTGTGTGCACGCATTGTCACGCTGTCGGACACAAAGCGGACATCTGCCCTAACGAAGAAGAGCAGAGATGACCGGACTGCGGAAGGGAACACACGCACGGAGAAGATGGCTGCGTGGGCACCTCCCACGCAGCCATCTTCCCACGCTGCTCCAAAACAGTGTTTTGGAGCAGCAAAAGTAGCTTTTAAAGCAGATATTTTAATAAAAATAAAAATATTTGTTTTAAATGCTGGACACGCGAAGGGAATCTTGCTCGCCGAAATAAACCAATTATGGGCAAGTTTGGCCACCTGGGAGTCTTTCAAGGTGTAACTGAAACGCCAATGACATGACACATTTCTTTTTGCTTTTCAAAACATTCTGCAAGGCTGGAGCAATCTTTGCTTTAGCTTAGGATAGTATTGAATGTCCAATTTCAATGTCTCCAAAGAGACATTGCGACATCCCACAAGTGTACAGTGCTGTAGGCGTTGCCAAGCAATTCCAAAAAACCGCTTGGCACCGTTTTACTGATTGCCGACGGGCCAGATTTTCGTCAAAAGTAATTAAATGTAAAACACTGAATTGCAAGCGTTTTGGCTGGTGCCTCTGTCGTGCAATTATGTTCGCATCGTTGGTTCGCATGCACATGAGGCAACTCCGGTAGGCTTGTAGGTGCACGTGCTTTGTCGCGCGAGCGAAACGGCTGTTCGATCGAAACCGAAACCATGCCTCTCCGCTCCGTCCCAACTGGTTGCCAAAAGTCTATGCAAAATGTAACTGCCCAGCATGAGACAAAAAAGAGTCCAGCGCCCAGTGGCATATCCAAGGGGGGGGGGGGGGGGTGGGGGGGACCGTGGGGGCGCTTGCCCCCCCCCCAAACGCCTCGCCAGGCAACCCCCCCCCCCCCCCCCCGGGGTTCTTCGTCAGCTCGAAGAAAAAACGTAAGCAATCGACGCGAGGGACAATAGATTAAAATCAGCGGTGGGTGGACGCGCCTGCTGGGCGCTTCCAAAGTAGGGTTTATCTCCGTCAAGGTCATGGTAGGTTTTCCCGACAGGTGACGGCGCCAGGACTTTCGAAGTGGAGAGGCAGTGGGGAGGCGCACCAAATATCAGGGTCCACGACTGCTGGCACTCTTCGAAACAAGGCCAGCACGTCGAGCACGGGGGGGAAATAGATTCAACATATCTAGTCCCCTTTCTCTCTCTCTCTCTGTCTCTGTCTCCCTCTCTCTCTTTGGAGGTTGTCTGCGAAAAGTTTGTGCCCTGAAAGCTCCCAAACGCAGACGCCAAGCAGCCTTCCTCAAGGGTACGATCCTATACACAGCGGATTAACCTTCCTCTCGCCGCCTTTTCATCTCTTTTCGTTTGATGGTTTCTTCGTGGTTTTGGGCTTGTCTTTTGGCATGTCTTTTTTGGCTTGCTTTGAGATGCTGCCACCCACGGGCTCACTAAAGGTATCTTATTGGCACGGTGTGCTCATTGCCAAGGGAAGTGTGGAGGGAACGTACCGGGAGGAGACGTTCCAGGGGGAGGCGGGGGGGGGGGGGGGAGATGCAGCCTGTACAACCAGGTGACCAATTGTTTTTCTTCTCAACTGAGAGAGGAAGCAAATGCTCTGGGTACAGTGTAGTCTGTGTCTGAGCTTCTCCTGAAGACGCTTCGGACTTCCCCACGACCTTGGCTTAAACATAAGCCCGCTTTCATCCTCGCCTCCATCCCTCACTGAGGATCAGCGCCGCAGTGCGGAATACAGAAAGAAGCCGACGAGCGCCAGAAGGGGGAGATGCTTCCTCTAATGGGCTTCATACTGCCTGCGATACGACTTCTCGTGGCGGGAAGCTAATAAAAGAAAGATAAACGGTACGAGCACTCTAAACGCTGGAGGCTGCTCACACGCGGTCCTCAAGCCGACGCTTTAGGCATTTATTTGTATACAATGCCGTTTCAACTTAGGGTGGCGTTTCAACTTAGGAAAGGCGCCCGCTACTCCTTGTCTCCCCTTGGCGCCATCGTAACTATTCGAGTTAAACGCGGCTTCTGTGGATTGACGGCAGAGCTTTCGCGCGGCTTTGCAGGTGCGAATATGTGTGTGTCGAACGGAACAGAGGGGCGGGGCTTGCTGGTTTGCGACTGCGGCTTCGAATTCTCTACCTAGGGACTTGGGGAAAACGAGCCCTTTCAAAGATTCGACTATACATAAATTAAATAGACAGTGCCTGTGCCCGTTCGAGTAAACACCTACTCCCAAACATCCATGCTGCAGTCGTGATCGGCCTTTAGCCCAGTTGTGATTCGCCGACCGGACAACCGCTCTGCCCCATCATATCTCTGCACCTGTCCTCTCGACCCTGACGAATGAGCAAACTACCCAGAAACAAGTAAGTGTTCCTTTCATACAGAAAATATCCAGACGAAGTGCAATTGAATATAATTTGGAAGGATCCATTGCTGGTTTAAGGTCTTGTCTAAGTTTAAAAATTATAGTTGCCGAACTGCAACATGCTTTCAAAAATATTCAACAATTATTCGCTTTCGTTCTCTCGAGTTGCATCTAGAACACGTGAAAACACGAGTTTGGGTTGGCAATGCCACATGTGCTGCGCTCTGGACCTTCTAAATATACGGCGAACAACCAAAGAACTTGCCTGGCAGCTTTCGTTTCGCTCGCTGCGTCAACAGTGTTTTGACGCCGCGAGCAGCGTCGAAGCCGCCGGGCCATTTTTGTCACTTGTTTACAACGTACTAGCTCCACTGAAGCAACCGGCGACAATGAAAAGTATGTTTTAAAACCACGTTCTGCATTTTGGCACTGAATATAAAGTTCTAACTACTATGCCAAGCTTAATCTCAAAGAACAGCCGAGTTTTTGATTAAAACGTTTTTCGCATTGTCGTTAGCTGCATGAGCTTCCTCCGTATAGTTGGCAAAGGTTGGCTCTTCGTCCATGGTCTGCGAGTGTAACGAGAATATATAAATATTCAAGCAAAAGGAGCCCAAAAGTTGTAGCCCCGCCGGGGATATCTGAGCCATCAAGTTACACTGTCTGCAATTGTCAAAGCAACTATGGCACCAAACATTCATCCGCAGTAGTTAAACTTCTTTTTCTATTTCTACCGCGCTGCCACACGAATGGAGTAATCCCGTTTCCTATGATCTACAAAAATCCTTGCGTTATGGTGTTCAGAAAGGATAGTGCCACCACAATTTTCTAGATACTTACCTCTAGCGTGGCCACCCGAAAGGTTTTAATTCAGAGTACACCCCCGACAGGTAAACCGATACAAAAGCTCTCAAGATAGTAAAAAACGATAACTCCACAAAAAATATAAAAAATCCCCCCCCCCCCGCCGTTTTACACCGAGGAACCGCCCCCCCCCCCCCCCCCCCCCCCTAAAATGGAGGTCTGGATCCGCCCCTGCCAGCGCCGCGTGCTTGCGAGGCCGGCAGGCGAGGGTACGAGTTAAACACTGAAAAAAAGAACCTGAGCGCATTGATGCAAGACATCGCGAGCCAGGCTCGCTTTGTGCAACGACTGAACTCGAGACAAACAAGCGTGCTCTGTGGGTTCAGCGTGCAGACATCCCCTTCTTTGCTTTAGCTCACTTAAACTTTTCTTCACAACACATTTTTCATGTACCGGGGTCCCTCTTGAAAGAAAGCCCACCAAGAGAAACCTAGGTAATCAATACTTCGACTCAGCAGTCTTTGTGCTAGAGAGGGATTTTTGTAGCAGCGTATGTTTTAAACAAGAACATAAATGTTGATGAACATGCAGCGGTCCTTATGTTTCAGTTTAGGAAGCTCCATATCTGCAATGTCGTGTGGCCGTTGATTTCAGGAGCGAGAGCTTCAGCTCAAAAAGCAACTCCCGCCGCGCCAAAACATAGTTTCGTATCACAGCGTCACGTCATGGCTGGTACCCAGCACGCTAGCGTCGCAGCACACACACACACCAACACCTATCGTTAAAAAAAAAAAGACGCGAGTCGAGACTAACGCTTACGAGACGACGAGAGCGTGAAAGAAGAGACGGCATGGCGGAAAAAAACATCCAAAAAACCATGGACGATTGATGCAGGGTATTTTGTGTCGGGCGGCCGTTTGCGCCGCCTAGCTAATGCATGCTCAGTTACGGTACTTAGTTTAGTTTCGGTTTTGAAAGACGACCAAAATTGGCCCTTTGGCACAGGCTTGGCGCAGATTACCCATATTTTGACAAAATGTAGCAGGGTTAGCCCCTTGGCGCAGTTTGGCGCAATTGGCGCAGCCATCACATCACTGATATAGGCGGGCAATAGCTCGCCTCGAAAATACTTGCTTGGACAAACTCGTGTTCCTGATTGGCAGCCATTTGCTGCGAAGAATACCTGCACAAATCCTAAAGAACCCACTCTTAGTCTAATACAGATGCTTTGGCCGGACAGAGACACAAAAGCCTGACACAAGACCACTATAAAGACAGGAAATAGATTGTCTGTGAGGAATAAAACACACAACTCAGATAAGCATCAATCGCTCACCTTGAAAACACTTGCGATGAGCGGCAAAGAGCAAACTTCTGGCCTTGATTGGCTGGTGCTTGCCACCAGCCAATCAAGCTGAGAAAGAACCCGGTCTTAATTAAACTTGGGTGTTTTTGCAGAAGGGAGACGAAAAATACTAAAGCAAGACCACTACCCATAGGAAATGGCATCCAAGGGGAATGAAACACTAAACGCACTGTGTTAGTGTTGACTGTCTTTTCCTTCGAGTCACCCGTGTTCTCAGGCGAGCCCCTGGGCTCGGTCCTTGGGCCTCTTTTGTTTTTAATTTTTATTAACGATTTAAAGATACACCACCCCAATGTACAAAGCCAATTTTTTGCTGACAATTGTGTTTTATTTGCTAAGGTAAACAACCCGTCTGATCAAGAAGAATTAAATTAATGTTTATCTTTGGTTCATGCATTGTGCATAAAATGGAATATGGTTTTGAACTGTAAAAAGTGTGTTCAAATGGCCATGACGCGGAAGAACAACCCTTTGTTTTTTTACATATTCTATCAAATGAGTACCACTCGATACTGTTAACCAATATCAATACCTCGGAGCTTTAATTACCTCTGATTTGTCATGGAGTGCACATATTGAGTTTATAGCTCGTAAAGCAATGCGGAAGCTCTGGTTTTTAAGACGAAATATTAACCTGTGTTCACCTGAAACTAAACTGACTGCTTATAAAACCATCATAAGACCAATGCTAGAATATGCATGTATTGTATGGGACCCTCATACAAAGCTGTCAATCGATATGTTAGAGACTGTGCAAAAAAACAAACATTGCAGTTTGTGTACAACCATTATTGTTTTATGTCATCCGGTTCAGATTTGTACCCAAGATCGTGATAGAGTGATTTAGCAACCTCGAAAAAAACAGGACGGCTGAAGTTTCTTTATAATATTATACAGGGTGATTTGCGACTGCGTCTCTGTGATTACACTTCATTTAACGAAACAAGGCCCATGAGAGTCAAACACCAATTAACACTTGTCGAACCATTGTGTGGAACCACTTTGTTCAACGCATTTTTTTTCCCTAGAATCAGGTGTGAGTGGAATAAGCTTCATGAAAGTGTTGTAAATTTGAAATCATTAGATACTTTTAGTGAAGCACTAATCTCGCACTTTGTTGAGTAGTGGCTCTGTCTGTTGGTTTGTTTGTACTACTTCCGCTTGTTTTTGAATATTGTTTTTGTACACCTCCTGCCTGGCCGTTCCACAGATTGCTGGCAGTATCACCAAATAAATAAAATATAGGCAGGCAATAGCTCACCTTGAAAACACTTGCTCTTGGTGGCCGAGAACAAACTCGTGTTCCTGATTGGCAGCCATCTGCTGCGAAGAATATCTGCACATATGCTAAAGAAACCTGTCTTAGTCTAACACAGATGCTTTGGTCGGACAGAGACACAAAAGTCTGATACAAACCACAAAGAGCAGGAAATAGTGTCTGCGAGAGATAGAAACAGACCCAAGTGGAGAGGTTCGTTCTGTTTCACCTTAGTTAAATAGTGTAGCTCATTTTGCTAAAACAATGCATATTTGCTAAAATATCAATAATATATATTTTGCCCCATTTAGCAGAGTTTAATGCACACCAGAATAAGCCTGCACACCAGAATAAGCCAGACTTAGTTTTTTTTTTTTTTCTTTTGATGAACGACAACAGAATCCTAAACGGGTGATGAAACGAAATATAAGCCTACCAAGCCAGGCTAGTTTGCCACAAGGCAAGCACAGTGCCTCGGCCGACTAATGAGGTTCTATTCTCGCTCACTTGCCATATTTGGTGGGAATAGTAAAGCAAATGAAAAAAAGGCTATCTCTCTTGGAGCCGACAGCTGCAAACGAAATTCCATATACCTCGATAAACGACCTAAAAATAAAATTGGGTGGTCGCCAAGCGGTTAATGGTGTCAAATTTCAATTTCACAGACTGTGTAGTTCTGGTTGAAGTCTTCCTGGTGTATATTTTTATCCTTATCAATTATATTTAAATTGTTTTTGTTTTTTTTATTTTTGAGGCACTCGCACATAATTTATACGCTAATTCACCTTTAGAAGCGTTTTAAGAATACTCCACGGCTTCCTAGTGCTTGTAATAAATTCTCAATAAGAGCGGCTTTCAATTTTTTTTCTTGCTCTCGCTCTTGCTTGCTTCCTCACCCTTAAAATGCTGACTTCTCGACACAAAAGTAATAAAAAATGTGCTTCAAATGTGATGAAGATGAGCATTCCCAAGTTGTACCCCTGCTTCATGCCCTGACCATGCCAACATACCATAGCTGAGTGCAGCGACGAATGGTCCCAGGTGCTGTCACCCGACCGTATATAGCCTTACGGTGTGGCGCGACTCATGCAGCCCCTATGCTTGATGATGGAGCCAGTGTGCGAGGCGCGACCTGTTAGAGCTGTGCAAGTCACAGCTTTACAGCCTGCAAAGGGTGGGAAGATGCCCCTCCCTTTGCAGAGCTTGCAATAGCTTAGCAAGAAGCTATTGCAAGCACTAGGGAGCCACAGTGTGTGAATAAAAGCACTTCTGAATGTGAATTAGTGTTTAAATTATGCGTCTATACGTTAAAACTTAAAAAAAAGTATTATTTGTAAATAAAATATATATATATATATATATATATATATATATATATATATATATATATATATATATACTGTATACTAAAAAAAAAAGGCAAAAAGAAATTAAACGTCTCCAGGTGGGTTTGAACCCAGAGCTCCACTGCCCTTGATTTCAGTTCCCTAAGGCCCGCTTCAGATGGGGCAACTTTTCTAGCAATTTTGAGGTTGCTGCCGGGTAGTTCCCTAGGTTTTCCCAGATCAGCACGAATTTCTGAGATCAGGTTCGGCTTAAAACAGACAAGCAACTCGAACAAACTGGAGAAGTTGAAGCGGCAGCAGCCAATCAGGGACGCAATATTTTCACGTGACACCCCTGTGGTGGTGAGGATGACAGCTGAAGACTTGGTCCTGGTTCGAAATGGATCGTTTTTGGAAATAAACTTTTTCAGAAACATGAGTGAGTATTCTCAACGCCACTCAAAGATATAAAAACACGTTTTTAGCACGTAGTTGTGTGTCTATATAGTGCAAAAAAAAATCAAATTTCATGATGATGATGGCAAGTCGTAGCAATTCGGTTGCAGCGTCTGAACGCAGGCGGTCCGTGTTTCTGGTGTTGCGACGTTAAGTTGCTGGGGGAAATTGTCCCGTCTGAAGTGGGCCTTAGGCTTGCTTCCACCGATCACGCTCAGCGAGCAAGTCTGCTTTAACCGTTCACACCTCAAGGCAAGCTGGACAGCTACAAGCCACCTAAATCTCTACCGCCGCATCCCCGGCCAGGTCGTGACGCGACATAATTTATTAAAAGTCTTGCTGTCACTGCCACGACCGACCAGAGGGAAGTCGAGAAAGGATCATAGCTTTCTTCGTAGCTTTCTTGGAACGACCCCCCTCAAGGGAGAGTCGTCCCTCCGCCCTTCGTCGATTGTTGGACTGACGCGAAGCAACTAGCCGTCTTGGTCCAGCAGTTACAAATCATAGTGCTCATTAACTCGCCTGCCAGCGTTCCCGGTGCCAACCGCGATTTCCGCCAGTTTACCCGACACCCGCTGACACTCTGGTCTGCTAGTGTTCCCGGTGTCATCTGCCATTTCCGCAATCTTTCCAACACCCACTGTCAAAAACCCATCTGCACTCCAGGCCTCGAAAAGCGCTTACTTGCCTACCGCATCACCCCAAGCCTAAATCCTAAATCTGCAATGAGTCCTGGCTGTTTCTCCTCCTGCCACTCGTTATCCTGCCTTCCAGCGAACATGTCGTGACTCTCCTCTGCCTCTGAAGACGACTTTCTTACATCTTAACCGCGCTCCCCGTCTCCTGCCAACCACTATTCTGGGGTACCCGAGAAAGCGTGTCTGCAACCTCGTTCTTTGAGCCCTTTAGGTACTTGATTCGAGAAGACACCTGCTGAGCTCTGCCGTGAGACAAGTCGCCAAAATTCCAACATATTTGTCTCAACCGGCATTGTTAGCGTTAGTGAACAACCCGCTCAACGAATCCGTGAGACTCCCTTTGGACGACTAGAAGCAGAGGCATGCCGAACGAGCCCCACGTTGGATGTGCCAGTTTAATGTTGGTTTCTTTATGGAGTTTGCTTAGCCACTAATAATCCCCGCCCAATCGGTATGCGCTCCGCCCGTCACCCAGGGAGTGACATACAGCAACGAGAAGACAGCGAATAAGTTGACTACCTCACGGTTGCCCGTCGTTCGGAGCCGGCAGTCCAGGCACGCCGACCCTTGTTGTCGCCCGTCGATCAGGGCTCACAGTCGGAGTCAGTGTCCAGGCCTGCGGATCGTCCTTTCCATGCCAGCGCTGCGTAGGCTGGCTGTCCCGGGCTATCACTGCCCGAGTCTCGCTGCGGAACTACCCCGGGATCGTCGTGGCCTAGGCTAGATGGCCAGGACTCGCCGTTTCTGCCGGTCCGGACTTCGAACCTCGCTGGTGGACCGCACCGGGGTTCGGCATGGGCCAGGCCAGGCAGCCCGGCTCCGATGTTCCTGCCCAGCTCCAGCCTCGTTCAGCACGCACTGTCTCGCGCCAGCTCGTGACTTCTTTCTCCGCCGACCGCCTGTCACGTGCCCTCTGCGTCGTCTTTCACCCTTGGCTCCCACAAAGTTAAGGAAGGGGAATGTACCATTATGTTCAGTGAAGTTCGGTGAGAAGACCCGGGACTCGAGCAGGAATGCCGCTATCCTTGGTGTGACCCTGAGACTCTCTTGCTGCCTTTGCTGGGGTTTATCTAACTAAAGTACCTGTCTGAAAAGTAGAAGAAACATATGTGCATAACGCTCATTATTCACAAGAAAATTTGTCAACATCCAAAATGACCCATGGAGAAAATTATGCGAGGAATTTGTCGGCCACGTTGGCCGAGTTACTTCTCGTGGCCAATGTTTCATTGCAACTTTAATTGTAGTAAACAGTCATAGGGGTATATTACAAAGTTCCAATTTGGTTTTGTACAAACCTACAACACACAAAACAGCACTCTAATACAGTATGTAGAGGTACCTCTAAACAAATTCCAGGGTTTCATGGAGCCTCCTTGAGATAACTGATGTTGAACATAAAATATGTGCACCAAGGAGTGAGCAAACAGTGACTTCCAATTAGTCTTAAGCACCAGCGACATGTCGACAAGACGTGCAATGTGTAGAATGTCGTCTAGAGGTGTGCAGCCAAGATGAAAGGGCGAGATATAACGATATCAGAATAAGATCACACCAAAAAGGTTCCGTTACAATCTAGGCACAGTAATGAGTCAACCGTCGTACAGCCGCGATTCACTTTGCGCTAAGGTGAAACATGGGCAACAAAATTAAAAAAAACGCGTTTTTTTTTTTTGTTTGTTTTTTTTGTACATCATTTGCTCTGCGCCGTTGATAGAAGGACAGTTGGGCGGCGTCACAAAGTCACTCGCTAGCGCTTTTTCAAATTCGTTCATCGGCAGTCATAGTCTACCCGGGAGGAGAAAAGTACGAGCTCAGAGCCGAGCCGCCGAGCGTCGATCGCAACTTCCTTAAAGAGAAGCTCCGGTAACACTTCGGCGACTCGTCAGCTTCAAACAACGCCTCTTCGAACGAGCCTGACGCGCCCGGGAATCCAATGCGCCGAACGGGCGCGGCAGAAAGCACGCCGGAAGGAAGGGGGCTGGAGGCTGAGTATCCGAAAGAGACGCGGCGCTGGTTTCTACGTCTATTTCGCACATGAGATAACAAACTGGCAAAGCTAGCCGAGTGTGAACAGTGACTGACGTTACATTGGAGCACACGCGGTCGAAATGAAGCCTGCAACAGAGCACAGCTAGAGGCTTTCAAGAGGGAACACAGGCGTTCAAAAAGGCCGCGATTTAAAAACTTCACGTCTCCTTTTAGTCCTTCGGTGTTTACTTTGATCCGCGTACACAAAAGCACTCAATGCTGCAAGTAATAGAGTTGTGTATACGTACCTTTCGAAGCAATTGAAAGTGTGTAGGTTTCGCTCGATACCCACGAGCACAGAGTGCGACGAACGCCAATCACGCCGGCTGCCCAGGCTGGCCGGGTGGCCGGGTCGCGCCGTGGTCCCGTGGTCGCGCAACCGACGCCCGCGCCCTGCGCACTGCGCATGCTCGGCTTGGCGGCTCGGCAGCACGCCGGCATCGCGCCGGGTCAGCCGGGCTCGCTCCCTTCTAAGTTCGAACAGTTCGAACAGTTCGAAGTCCAAACTGCTTCCAGAGCAGCAGCTTGCGCGCGCGCGAGCGGGTTGGCGATGGAAACTATCTTCTCGAAAAACGAGGCTGTAACGTATCGTTTGATGGCGCAAATGCACGTATTTTTCACGTCGTTTTTGGACAGTGTGTGAATCTCGCGAAACAGGCGACGAAAAGTGGTGGGTGAAATGTGCTCGCATGTCGTCGTGGATCTTGTGTACCACGTAGGATCACCCAGAAAGGTGGGTCAATATCGATAAATGTGCGCGTAAGAAGCAACTACATGCACGTGACCTGTCAAACCTATTCACCCTCATTATTTTATCGTGCGAACCGACATTGTCACGTATCGCGTTCGATTTCGGTCGCAACACCAGTAACTTCGAATAGTATATCTTGTGATGATGTATTTCTCACCGTCGGTAACTTCGTATTGATATCGTATTCGATGTGGTGGTTGTGTCCCAACACCGATAGTTTCTTGTTGTATTGCGATGTTGTGTTGCAACATCGAATTGTATCCCGGTACGTTGGGTTTATCGTTTGGCGATCAACTTTTGTTGCATTACAACTGCAATAAACATTTGTTGGAAAACGATCACTCCAATGAGCACGTCGTTATTGGGCTTTCTCATTAAAAGGTAGGTCGCGGCGGGTGTTCCGGCTAGTTATTCTGAATTTTTTGGTGGTTGTCTAGTCTCAAGCGCGCTAGGCTGTGTGTACTGTGTGCCGCACTAACAGCTGTACATACTTGCACTGTCGATCAATGTTAATGTGTTCGCAACGCAGAACGTTTACGTTATGTGTGTATCCACACCCCATATATTTCTCGCGTATTGCCGTGTGGATATGCCAGCGTAATTCATCTTGGTAACTTGGTACCCGCGTTCTGAGATATATGCACGCGATATCATATTGTATTCTCCTTTGGTCCCATGATCGACGACCAATATTTGTATATCGTGTGGCCGTACAGTATGTCCATGTCGGTCACCAATATGCACGCGATGTCGTATTCTATTCCAATAACCGTGTAGTACATCGGGGTAGTGTGCTCCGATATCGTGTTGTATACCACTAACCGCAAGTTATATCGGGATATTGTGCCCCAATATCCTGTTGTATACCAATAACCGCATACTATATAGGGATATTGTGGTCCGATATATATTCCCATCGTGCGTATTGGGTTAATCGGATAACAATAAGCTTTTATTGGTCTCCATCATCTTCATTGGAATACAATATTTCCAATAAGCCGAGTTCATATTGGCCTTTTTCAATAGGGTAGGGGATCCTGCCAGAGCTTCCTTTACTATGGGAGCGCTAATCTCGGCTTTAAGGTGGTGCAAAACCGACAGCACACCACGCCCAGACGGCATTACCTATGTTCTCCTTAGGAATTTGCCAGACGAACATTCAGAGGAGCTCCTAACAAAAATCAATCAAATCTGAACCAGAGGTCACGTTCTAGAGGAGTGGAAGACGTCCTGGCTCATCCCGATCTTTAAACCAGGCAAGCCCACAACAACGATTGCTAACGTGAGACCCATTTTGCTCACCTTGAATGTATGCAAGCTCAGAGAAAGAATGGCATTATACAGAATTCAGCACATTCTAGAGAACAATGACACATTCCACTACACGCAGACAGGCTTCCGAAGACACCTAGGGACTGAGGATAGTCTTTTGATGATCTATACAAATGTGCTGAAAACACCCTCCGAGGTTGATCTACGCATCCTTGTAGCAGTGGCCGTCAAAAAAGCGTTTGACTCCGGACCACACAAGTCAATCATCGACAGCGCAGTCGCCCATGGTGTCCACAGAGCACCACTCAACTTCATCAACTCCTTCTTGGAGGGAGTGAAATCTACAGTCAAAGTTGAAACACGTCAAGTCCAGAAACACCTAATGGGGTCGGAGTCCCTCAAGGTGCAGTCCTTTCACCTACGCTGTTCAACCTAGTCATGGCCGACCTTTTGCCTCGCCTGGCCCGAATCCAAGACCTCTGCTTTACTATCTATGCAGATGATATCACAACCTCGAACCAAGGCGGAGCGGTTGGAAGACAAGAAGAGGTGTTGCAGCAGGCACTAGACACCATCATAGAGTTTCTGGATTTTGTAGGCATGTCTGCAGCACCAAATAAGACCTCATACATAGTGGTGGGCAACCGACGCAGTGAATATCAGACAGAAACACAGAACATACCCTTGACCATGAAGAGAGTTGAGATACAGAGCGTTGAAAGTTTGAGGATTCGCGGACTATTCCTTGATCAAGATGGAAAGCCCCATACCTGGATAGAGAGGGTAACGAAAACCTGGAAGAGCACGCTGCACTTGATCAGAAGAGTGGCCACGAAGAAATGGGTAGTCACAGAAAGGGAAACACATACCCTAGCCCTGGCGCTTGTGACTTCGAAAGTGCTCTATGCACACAATTATGATAGACTTACACAAACACAACGGCTGAAACTTGAAAGGCTCAACAGGGAAGCTATGAGACGAATTACCGGACTTCCACGGTTTGCGAAAATAGAAGACCTGCAAATACACTCTAAGCTGAATATTCTCAAGGAGTGGGCAGACACAATCAAGGGCGCGCAACTGGACCGACTCAAAATCACAGAAGCGGGAAGAGCCATACTGCGACATATTGGTTACGAAACGAATCACCTTCCGACGCTCCCAAACCGAGGTCTCAAAGATACAACCATGCACCTTACTTGATTTGCCCCGCTGGCTCGCAACATGGGGAAGGACCACGATAAGCCACGGTTCCAAAGAGTTATGGACCACATCGACTTTGTTCGAGAGTACAGCAGAGCTTTCACCAACCTGTAAGTATACTCAGATGCTGCGCTGCGAGGAGACGGACAAGGAGCCATTGGATGGTTCATGTTAAACTCGCAGTCGGCATGTAGCCGAGCACTCAAGGGTGAATGTAGCATCAAGAAAACCGAGCTAGAGGCTATACTGGCAGGAGCCAAACAAGCGGGCACACACTGCAACAATAAAGAAGCCCCCTACAAAGACGTGTGGGTATTTACTGCCAGTAGGGAAGCACACGCAGAACGCGATAACGTTGACACCTATAGCAACACCGTCCGACAGCTGCGAGAATTAGGCCAACAAATAGCAGATGAAGAACGCGTCCTTCGATTGGGATGGGTGCCGGGACACTCCGGCATATATGGCAACGAAGAGGCCGACAATGCTGCCAGAACGGCGCTTGAAGCTGCGCCAGCAATACCAGACCTGGATCAACCGGAAGAAAGCCGAGGAGAAAATGATGTCCTCCCCTTCGACCCCGACAAGCTCCTGTCCCTGGGAAGGACGAGGAGGCGCAACACACTGACAGACCTGGTCCCTCAAGATCCGGACCGCGAACTACTCCGAATACAGCCGGAGCGACCGCGTTTCCTGCGCCGGATCCGCACCCACGCGGCAGTAACGCCTGCTCTGCAGGCTAAGCTGGACGGAGCCAGGCGAGTCCGACAATTCGATGACCCCGGGACGGTTATCACCTGTGACTGCACTCGACGCGAGAGCAAGAGTCCAGCAACTATACTACATCTTCTCTGGGAGTGCAGAGCCACTGTACGCTCAAGGCGAGCCACCATCTACGAACTCTTCGCTTGCCGTAGGCCCAAAACGTTCGGACCGTTGACGCGACCAGGGTTCGATATACAGAGCAGAAAGATCGTGCTGGACTCTCTGCTAAGGTTTATTCGAGAAGCCGGTATGCGGCATTATTTTTAAACATTTCATCCTCATCGTATTCCCCATCTCTCACCCCTCAACTTCCCCACAAATGACGAAACGTCAAGGTTGTGTAAAAAGCATTAATATACGTCCTAAACAAAAGAATTGTATATAATATTAAAATGAAATATTTATACTGATAAGAATGATTTTTTTTCGAAGTATATTGAAAGGGATATATAGAGGTAAATCCCAATTAGAATTTTTCTTGTTCATCATCGAAAACTTCTAGATCGTTGCGCTTCTCGAAAAATACTGCAAGTGCAGCATTTCACGGCCTACCTAGAAACAATTTGATTAACGTATTTTAGACGTTACGGTTTAATATTGATGCGGATCTTTAAGCCAAAGGACCTGCTCCCCGTCATGAAAGAACTCCAATAACCAGCAACCACGAATTTTTCGCGTGCATGATGTGAGCTCAAGAACCAAGCCTTTTCTTTCATGGCATGCGTACTGTATATTTACTTCTCTTCTACGAGGAAGCCGAGGTGGTACCTCCGCGCTTTGGCTGCGGGAAGCAGGTTTGCTGGCGCAAAGATACGTTCTTATAAAAAAAAAATCCTTTAAAAATGCCTCTTAACTACATAGCTCTCGGAGAGATGTAAGAAGCCGAGTGTGCATTATATTATTGTAAGTTATGCCAATGCGACAGTTTTCGATGACGCCAGGAATTACGTTTTTACAGTGACTTTATACTGAGCATTCGAAATGTAATTGCTGAAAAAAATCCAACACACCAAATTACACCAAACGTTAGTATGTATATTGCGTAGGCAACCTGACACAGAGTTATTAATATGTAATGAACCTTTTTTTTCTGCGATGGATGTTTTTAAAAGCGGCGTTCATTGTTCCAGTTGCAGAGGATTTGCTAAACGGTTTCAATTAAACTTTCCGGAACACGTGGAAATATATCCTGTGAAGTAGTAATTACGGGCTTAACATCTTGTTTTTGTTTTGTCTGATGATATTTTAATGATTTAGCATGTGAATCTATGAAAAGTAAACAAATAAAAACTGTTTTCGCGTTATGTAAGAAGCGGAGTAGGGCCATTCTTTCTTCATCCATGACTTAAACCAACACGCTCTTCTACTAAGCGGAATAGGGCATCCCAATACATTTGCGGACTTTTAGGTCTTCATGAATTAATCGCCTCAACACAGCCTCGCGACTTTGACCGATTGGCCAAAGTGGAGTTTTTCAGCTTATGGTATATTTTTTTTGGAATCACCATAATTCTCCCTTTTACAGGCTAATGTGCTGTACACTGCGCTGCAAAACCCAAGGCCTCATTTTATTGTTGTAGGCATTGAAAAATTAAAGGTACGTAATTTATTGTTATCATATTTACCGACCACTTGACATACTTATTTTAAATGCCTTTTATTGTGTTTCAGAGTGAAGTGCACTTAAAAATAACTCCTAGCAGACAGTTGGAGGTTTGCGACACTGTATACTCCCTTAATGATTTGTCGATGAATCATGGCGGCGTGATGCTCAGGATGTCGTGGTATTCGTCTCTGGGTAAGAAAATAAAACACAAATGGATTACGTCAGCAGTATTAATATTACTCTCCTGGCAAGTATTAAGCTAACTTTCAACTTCCATGTCTCAAGAACAAGTATAAACGTCTTATTTTTGCCAGTGTCTTTAAACTACAGATGTAGGAAATTGGAGATTTGAGAAAATCTGAGGCTCGCGGTACCTTAACAAATAATGTGGGTTTATTTTGTGCGACAAAGTTTCTTCACAAATATAATAGCGACAGTCATACACAATGCCATTTCTGATGTCGGGTTTTGGCTGAGCAAATTGACTCTGCATTTAAATAAAACTAGCTTTCTCTGTATATGTTCCGTTTCTTATCTTCACCAGCCATTTCTAGATATTGACGTAACCCCTAGCGGATATCTTATCATAAGGATTGTCTTGTTTCTCTGCTTTATCACGCAATACAGGTAACAACATGTTCTTAAACTTTTGCAGCATCATATCCAAGCAGTTTTCTAGAATTGTGAGAGGTGGTACTTTTTTGGGGGGCCGAAGTGTGGGACTTGATTTTCCCCACAACATTGAAATGCTATTTTTAAATCTACGGAAGCAATACTGTCTCGCATTATTTACGACCATGAAATGGCGTATGAATAAGTATAACAATAATCCTGTTCTTACGCCGTGGAAAGAAAGAAGAACGTGGAAGGATAATTTCTTCAGTCTGCGAGATATATAAAAATACATTCTAATGCGCATATCGTACGAGACGTATGTTCCTCTAGATTTAGAATGATCGCTTGTACGGTAATATTGAAGAAAAATAAGTTCGTGCATATGTTTATACCGGTTTCGGTTCCCCGAGAAATCGCAATAGGCGCACGTTCTCTCAATATAGGGGTGGTTATCTTGTCATCCGATTTCAGAACGCACAAAATACAAAACTCCAAGCGGGTGCTCAATACATGGTGCACGTTTTGTTTTTTTCCGACTTCACTCATTGAGTGCAACATAATATTCTATAATTTTCAGGGCTTAGCCCTTTCTGCATACTTTATTTACCACAGAAAATTGTGGTCTGGATTACGAAAATATGCGAAGAATAGAAATATAATTTTCGACGGAAGAAATGACGTGTTCAAACGTTTTTATGAGGCTTAAAAACACACCGACATAATAAAAATGTATATAAATTTACAAGGAACCAGGTGCTTTACAACGTCGTGCATTGCAAAACGTATACCAAAAAACCCTCGGAAATAATTTAATATGTCCAGTGTAGGCGTGCTTCACTTCGACATTGTGAGACAATACATTCACCTGTCCTTTTTTGTTTAGTAAAACTTTTAGTAGTGGAACAATTTAGAGAAAGGAGGGCACCAGCACCAGTCAGTTACTACCTTGGCGGTGGTGGGATAAACCAAATTAACACAATTATTAGAGGCAGTCAAATTCTGTGACAGCAAGCAGGATAACCAAGCAGGCTTGGTTAAAAACTTCGGCCCTTCTTCAGTTTATCCACCATTGTTATACGAGAACTCCACCAATTTGTTAAAGCACTCTGCGAGCTAAACCTAATCACTCTGTTGTTCAATCATCCTCTCACTTTATCGCTAATTGTTTTCCTGAACCTTCGTGTGCCTCATAATGCTATCAATTTACCAATTTACACGGTTAAATTTTTTTCTTCTAAGAAACGTTTTCACTCGAAACTCGAACTGACACCAACGCTAAGCGAATGCTCAGTGTTCGGGTAGTGGAACTTCTTCATTACTGATTACAAAATCTTTTTATGCCTGAAATAAATGCTGCCACAACTAAGTTGGCCACTCGCTTAGCAGCACAGATGTACGCGACATGCTCTGCTGTATAGTGACTAATCGACGTGCAATGGGCCAAAAATAAACGTTTGAGAATGCGCAGGTTATTTTTGGCCGTGACCTAAACGTAACTTTATGTTCTTCAAAAGGCCCGGTTAAAACTGCAGGTGTTCACGAGTGCGAATATCGATGCATGATTGATATTACCTTTTTCCTTTAGAAAATTAGCAATCAACTCTAATATTTACCGGACACGTATGATTATTATTTCAGAGCGTGCTGCATTTCTGGTTTCTAAAAATGCGTATGACTAACCCACTCTCTTTCATTTTTTCTCACCAGTCTGCCATTTAGTACGCCGAACAAGCCATCAATAGGTACGTTGGATCCTGCCAATTTGTATTTAAAAGAAAAACAATGGCTGTGTTTTTTGTTTAGCACAGCCGCCCGGACGGTGAGATGTCCAGACTTGAAGTCCTGAATTCGCCATTAAATTTGACTTGCGGCGGTTTTGTAAAACTCTGATACATTCGATCAAGTAAGGTTCATTCGTTTGCATAATTTGTATGTTGTATATATATATATATTTTTTTTTTCTAGTTCATGTGCCAAAGACAGTACCGTGTTTAACTTCATATATAAGTTAATAAGCATGAGTATTAGCCACTCCTTTCTTAGATTTGGATGCCATATCATCCCCGCGACGCATCCTTGAGCTCACCCGGCCTTTACACGAAGTTGACTTCCGCGATTCTGAAAACATCGAACATCTATACTGAAAGCACAGTATTTGATATAAAAAAAATTATTTTCAGGATGCACTATCATCTGTGGTATGTGCACGAACGAAAGAGTAACCGTTCAATCGGTTAAGTAATTAAGCGATGAAAAATCTGCACTACTTATAGCCCATGAATTGGGTCACCAGTAAGTACTTCCTTCTGAATGTCTCACCTTAACCCTACCAAATAACATTTTGCCTTTGAAGTCGCTTAAATTACCCGTTACGTTGTTGGCATAATAATGTCATATACGCTGTATATGACATGTATATATTAACACAAGACAAGAAAGAGAACAGCAAAACTTTTACGTTATTAACTCGGTATCAAACCGGGTTCTATTCCTGTTTTGTTTAGTGCCCGGTTCAATAGATTGTATTTTGTTCCCGTTTCGTTTCCCCGGAGTCAGGCATGCGAATCATCGGTTGGGTTACAGTTTCCATTATCTGCCAACTGGTTCAAACACGGTCATATTTATGCCTTAGACTCGTGCCGCCCATGCAATTTTCGACGGTAATTGGCGAGGATTGTAGTGCTTTCAGCACACCAATATAGAAGAACTTTATTATCGGAAATATTGCGAACTTGCATAAGAAGAAACACCTGTATGACCGGCTACTCAACATTGGCGAACTGCGTTATGTTACCGCCCGTATCACACACACACAGTTAATGTGCTTGCAAGTGCTGTTTGCATATTAGGAACAGAGCGTGTATATTATATATATATATATATATATATATATATATATATATATATATGGACTTTTTCATTTGGATTCAGACAACGAGTGGCAGTCGTATTTTTTTATTTTGCTCTAAATTTTTATATTTCGTGGCGCATGTTCCAAGAATAACAATCCTTTTTATTTTAATGTCTTGATATGTTTAGTTTCGGAGAAAAAAAATCTCAAAGGAGCGGGAAAAAACGACGAGGTTTTGACGATTGTTGTGTGTGGCGTATTTGAATCACTCTCAATCTCAAAGTACTCTAAAGAGAGCGTCGATATTATTTTAGTGTGATATATATGCAAGTAGGTAAGACTACATTATAACTACTATTTATTATTCGTTGCTCACATTTTCGTAAAAATCCCCAAACATGCCTCCGTTAGGCCAACTGTGACCTAAATTGAGGATTTTGCTTTGAGTCGACTCTGTTTAGTTTCGCTTTTAATATAATACCACGTGTAGAACCTTTCATTGCCTTCCAAATTAAGCAAAATTTCTGTTTTTATTGCGTACGAGTACTGAGAAAAAAATTATGAAACAGAGAGTGTTTTTACTTTTCGTTCAATTTCAGCACGCTGTATAAAAAAAATAACACCTGTAATGGAGAGGTCCCGGGTTCGATACGCGGACCAGGCGGATTTTTTCAGACGCTCACCAGTCACCTAGCTGTGTTTGGAGATTTATGTTTGTCCTTTGTCCCTCTTGTTCCCCTTCTCCAGGGATTATTTTCGTAATTCTTGTCCAGCTCGCTTGCACCTTTGCATTTAATTGCATTATAATTATAGCATTTTTAATTTTGTTTTCTTTTTTTCGCGTCGCGTTCTCTTCACACCCTTCTTTTAACCAGAATAAATTCCGTTGGAAGTATTCGCCTTGGCTTTGAGTTTTAAGCCTGTAAATATGCTAAAAAAGAGCACATGCCGATGGTGGGATTTGACAATTTTCGTGTGCGGCGTTTTTGAACCGCTCTCACTCTCAAAGTATCCAAAAGAGAGCTTCGACATTTTTTTTATTGTGATATATACGCATGTCGGTAAAACGGTTGTTGTTTGCGGGTTTTATGGCGCAACAGCAACGGAGGCCATACTGCGCCAGACTAAATTAACTGATGAAACTCCTATAGTTACCTCATTGCAAGAAGATGATCCTGAAAAAACTGGGATTAGATCTGGTGTATAAGGCCAGGACTAGTAATAAATGATAAAACTCGATCAAGACGAACGAGAGGGTGCTCTCCCAGCAAAAGAGCGGGATGAAATGAAATGCAAAACCTAAAAAAACTCAGGAAAATGAGCGCGTCGTTCAGTGTCGAATTCCGGGCAGATCCACAAAATATGAAGAATAGTAAGATTGTCTCCACAGTGCTCACAAACTGGTGGATCCTCCCCACAAAGGAGATATCTGTGTGTAAGGAAGGAGTGCCCGATTCGAAGCCGGTACAATACAACTTCGTGAAAGCGGTTCTCAAGTAAGGAGCTCTCCCAAGACCCGAGGACTGGTTTGCTTACATGGAGCTTGTCATTAGACTCCATAGCCCACTCTGCCTGCCATAGACAAAAAAGTTACGACTTAATTAATGACTTGATATCCTGATAGGGCAAGCTAGCTTGATATTGAGAGCAGTTACCTGAAGATGCAGCGAGCCTGTCTGCCTCCTCATTACCCTTTATTCCCATATGACTCGGAACCCAGCAGAATTCTATATAGTGACCCTTACGTAAAGCTCCGTTATGTTTACTTCGCACCTGTTCCACAAGCATATTCTTAGTGGCTTTTAGAGAGCATATTGCAGTAAGGGCACTTTGAGAGTCCACAAATAATACGGCCCGTCTAGTTTTAGTCTTCAGAATATAATCCAATGCAAAAGACAGCATAGACTTCAGCAGTAAATATACTCGCAAATTTCTCTAGACGTTTAACTTTTACAAAACGACCTGAACGCACGGCACACCCGACAAACGATGAAGTCTTGGCACCGTCCTTGTAAAAGTGAGCATAATCTTTATATTTATCTTCCAGGTCAAGGAATTCCCGCTGAATCACAAGAGGTGATATGCTATTCTCATTGAACTTAGTTAAAGTCCAGTCACAAAAAACACGCACCACATTCCAGGGCGTAACGCAGGCTGTGTTCTGAATTAGGTTAAGTTCGTCCAGATGAAGTTGAAGTGAGGAACAAAATTGCTCTATACGAAAACTTAAGAGTCTCACAATGTTTGGCTTATTTTCAAAGAGACGGTAGAATTGAGATCTTTGTACGGAATGATACGTTGGGTGATCAGGGTTTGTTAGGATCTTAGATGCGTAGGTTGGGCTGAGGTATCGACGTCTTTTAGACAGCGACATCTCATTTGATTCCGCATACAAACTAAGTACAGGCGATGTCCGAAAAGCACCTGTTGCCAAACGCAAGCCAAGATGATGTACAGGATCCAACATCTTGAGAGCAGATGGGCGAGCTGATCTGTACACCACGGCGCCATAATCAAGACGAGATCGCGCAAGCGCGGTGTACAAATGCAGCAGACATTTCCGATCCGACCCCCATGATTTATGAGCCAAAACTTTCAGAAGGTTTGTGGAACGAAAGCAAATTTCCTTGAGATATCTCAGGTGGGGAATGAAGGCAAGTTTTTTGTCAAATATGACACCAAGAAACCTGTGCTCCTTCCTAACAGGAATCAAAGTACCGTTTAGTTCCAAAGCTGGGTCTAAGGAAAGCCCGCGACGTAGGGAAAAAGGCACACAGACTGTCTTTGCAAAAGAGAACTTGAAGTCATTTTCGTCCGCCCACTTACAAAGTTTGTTTATAGCCAGTTGTAACTTCCGCTCACAACTAGAAAGATTGCAAGAAGATGAGGAGATCTGTATATCGTCGGCATGAAGAGAGTAGGAACTAGACCGAGGTAGCATTTGAGCGAGAGAATTCGTTTTCAGTACAAACAAAGTGACGCTCAAAACGCCTCCCTGTGGGACTCCGTTTTCTTGAAGAAAAGGTTTAGACAGTGTGCTGCCAAGACGGACTTGAAAGGTTCTCTTTGTTAAAAAGTTCTTAATGCATTGCAACATCCTACCAAGGATATTGCAAGCATACAAGTCTTTCAGGATACCATATCTCCAAGTGGTATCATACGCCTTTCTAAGTCAAAAAACACTGCAACACAATGCTGCTTGTTCACAAATGCTTCGCGTATAACGGTTTCCAGGCGAACCAAATTATCGAGAGTAGATCGACCTCGGTGAAACCCGCACTGATATTTGTCAAGAACGTTTTGCCTTTCTAATATGTATACTAACCGCCTGTTTATAAGCCTTTCAAATGGTTTCCCGACACAGCTCGTCAGAGCAATGGGACGGTAACTTGATGGTAGTGAAGGGTCTTTCTGTGGCTTTAGGAGCGGGATGACATGTGCATGCTTCCAGGCACGGGGAAAGCAGGCTTTTTCCCACAATAAATTGAAGAACAAGAGAAGTCTTTTCAGGGATTTAGGAGAAAGGCGACGAAGCATTTCATAATGAACTGCGTCGGGCCCTGGAGCATAAACCCTCGTTATGTCAAGTGCCATTTCAAGTTCACACTGCGTAAAAGGCTGGTTATAAGGCTCAGAGCCTCCTCCAGACATGGAGATGTTTTGTCGCTCTGCACGAGATTTAAATCTACTGAACGAATCACTGTAGTTTGCCGAGCTGGATGTGTTATAAAAATGTTCACCAAGGATGTTGCCGATGTCAACTGAAGATGAAGAAGGTGCATCAAAAGTAGGAATTGTATAGCACCTATAGTCTCCATTTATTTTCCTGTATCTATCCCAAACCTCCTTGGCTGGCACAAAACTATTTATAGAAGAAACATACTTCATCCAGGATTTTCATTTTGACTGTTTCCTGGTCCAACGGGCTTTAGCTTTCCGCTGCCTGAACTCTGCGAGATTACGTGATGTGGGATATCTGCGAAATTTGCCCCAAGCCCTGTTTTGATCTGCTAAGGTTGTGGCACACTCCTTGTGCCACCATGGTTTGCACTTTTTTGGCACATTACCAGAGTTTCGTGGAATAGACACCTCAGCAGCATTTAATATGTGCTCAATAATATACAGTGTAGCATCTTCGGGTGACATAGAAGAAAGCAGAGCAGGGTCCAAAGTGGAATGTAACCCAAAAAGTGACCAGTCAGCTTTATCTAACTTCCACCTAGGGATTGGTTTCAAAAGTGAGGGCAGCTGAACAACGCTCTCTAAAACAATCGGAAAGTGATCACTGCCAAAATGGTTGTTAAGAACATTCCAAGTAAAGCAAGGAAACAATGAGGGCGATGAAATCGACAGATCTATGGATGTAAATGTGGTGTGAGCTGGACTGAAAAATGTTGGCTCTCTCCCATTAAGAAGGCATAGCCCAGATGCCAATAAAAAACGTTCAACTACACCCCCACAAGAGTCTTGACGGATACTACCCCAAAGGGGGTGATGGGCATTAAAATCGCCTAGAATGATAAAGGGTTGTGGCAGCTGATCTACAAGACCCTGCAATTCACTAAGATGTAATGGAGTATTAGGTGGTAAATAAAGTTGTAGCAGCCGAGCTAGTGGTGCTTCCGCGACGATGAAAAAGAAGCATCTCGGCGCGAACACACAGAACGAGACACCACGAGCTGGGAGTTTCGGCGACCGAGCGGCCCGACGGCTACATCGAGCAATGCCCAGGACAGTTTCATTTCTTTTGTAAATATTGTACATAAAAAGTATGTTGGGAGGTATATTCCTGGTTCCAACATAATTGGTGACCCGG
Source organism: Ixodes scapularis (assembly GCF_016920785.2). Taxonomy (NCBI): domain Eukaryota; kingdom Metazoa; phylum Arthropoda; class Arachnida; order Ixodida; family Ixodidae; genus Ixodes; species Ixodes scapularis. The sequence continues at coordinate 160,095,752 of NW_024609868.1, read as the reverse complement.
ACGTGATTCTGCCATGTCTACGGAGTCTGGTGAGCCTGCACACCCGGCAAGTGCCTCCCAAGCAAGCGCCGCCCTGGGAATCGCCGCTACCTCGGTCCTCACTTTACCGAAGTTTTGGACTGAGGATCCAGCGCTCTGGTTCGTACAAGTGGAAAACAAATTCCGCTTGCATCGCCTAACCTCCCAGACCCGGCAATACGAGCTCCTCGTTCACGCCCTCCCGCCGCAAGCCGCTACCGAGGTGCGGGACGTTTTACTTTCCCCAAGCGGTGACACTCCTTACGAAGTTCTCAAAGAAGCCTTGGTCAGTCGCCTCGTCGCCTCTGAACAACGACGCCTTCAGCAGCTCCTCAGCACAGAGGAGCTAGGCGACCGTCGACCCACCCAGTTCTTGCGACACCTGCAACATCTTCTGGGCGACAAGGCGGCCTCCATCGACACCGCCATCCTCCGTGAGCTATTTCTACAACGGCTGCCGGCTTCTGTTCGTGTTGGCCTAGTGGTAGCCCACAGGCTTCCGCTTGTAGAACTGGCCGAGCTGGCGGATCGAATTATGGAGGTTTCCGGTCCCACCGTCGGAGAAACACAGCAGTCTCCAGACCTTGTTTCGGACATCGCTAAGCTCCGTCAAGAAGTGCAGAACCTGACGACCATCGTGTCCGAGCTTCGGCGGGAATCCCGTGACCATGCTCAATCGTCACAGCAACACTCCGGTCGCGAAAGTCGCCGTCGACCATCGCCGTCGCCTCGCCCTCCAGACAAGTCGCTATGTCGGTACCACCGACAGTTCGGACCGAATGCCCGCCGCTGTTGTTCACCCTGTTCTTGGAACCAGAAAAACGGGACGGCCGATCGCTAGTGGCGGCGAGCGACCCATATCGGCCCACCAGTCGCCTCTTCCACATCCACGACAAGATCGTCGGCACCCGTTTCTTAGTGGACACAGGCGCTGAGGTCAGCATCATTCCAGCCACATTTTTTGATCGCCGGAATCGCGTCCAAACTACATCATTGCAAGCTGTCAACGCTTCTCCCATCAAAACGTATGGACAAATAATCACTAACGTTGGACCTTGGCCTCCGACGACGGTTCCAGTGGTTGTTCTGGGTTGCAGACGTCAGCTACGCAATAATTGGAGCAGATTTCCTAACTTCAACATCTGGGTGGACATGACACAAAGAAGGATAATTGATGCGACCACTCACCTACAAGTCTCTGGTATTGCGTCTCGAGCGCCAGCTCTTAGCCCCACTTTCGGCAAGCCACCTTCCAATTCATTTGCCAGGCTGCTCGAGAACTACCCAGACCTCATCAACCCGCACAACATCGGCGAGGTACCTAAACATGACGTCACTCATCATATCGTCACGACGGGCCCGCCTGTCCATTGCCGACCACGTCGACTCGGACCTGAAAAATCTGCGGGTCGCACGGCAGGAATTTGAGCATATGCTCCAACTCGGAGTCGTACGCCCATCTTCTAGTCCCTGGTCGTCCCCTCTGCACATGGTGCCCAAAAAGAGCGGCGATTGGCGACCGTGCGGGGATTATAGGGCTTTGAACTCAGCTACCATTCCTGACCGGTACCCGATCCCAAACGTTCAAGACTGCACTGCCTTTTTGAAGGATACCACCATTTACTCGAAGATAGACCTCATAAAGGCTTACCATCAAATTCCGGTTGAAGTTGCTGACATACACAAGACGGCCATAACAACTCCTTTCGGCGTCTTTGAGTTCGTCACAATGCCGTTTGGGCTGCGTAACACAGCCCAAACCTTCCAGCGATTTATTGACCAGGTCATCCGCGGTTTGCCTTTTTGTTTTGCCTACCTCGACGACCTCCTCGTAGCGAGCAAAACCCCGGAGGAACACAAGCGCCATCTCACCACACTGTTCGACAGGCTACACGAGTATGGCATTATAATAAACGTGGACAAATGCCAGTTTGGTGTACCAGAGCTGACCTTTCTTGGCCATCACGTAGACTGTCAAGGTATCCGACCACTACCAGACAAGGTCAAAGTCGTCACCGATTGTCCACAACCTACAACAAAACGCGCCCTCCGGCGATTTCTGGGGCTTGTAAACTTTTACAGGCGTTTTCTCCCCCGCTGTGCCAAGCCTCTACAGCCATTGGAGACACTGCTTTGCACCTCCAAGGGCGAGAAATCAACGTTGCCATGGCCCCCGGAGGCGTCGATAGCATTTGAGAGCGTGAAGAAAGAACTAGCCAATGCCACACTCCTCGTACACCCGTCTTCAGATGCACCAAAGTACCTGATGATCGATGCCTCGGACGTCGCGGTCGGAGGTGTTGCAGCAGAAGATCGCAAATATATGGTCCCCCATATCATTTTTGTCACGTAAACTGCAAGACGCAGAGAGGAAGTATAGTACCTTCGGAAGAGAGTTACTTGCGGCTTACTTAGCCATCAAACATTTCCGACACTTCCTGGAAGGGCGTGCCTTCTTCATAGCCACGGATCACAAACCGCTGGTTTATGCCATTCAGTCATCGAACCAAAATCATTCACCACGAGAGCTGCGACATCTTTCCTTCATCGCGGAATTCACTTCCGATATACGACACGTGAAAGGAAAAGAAAACACCGTCGCAGACACATTATCACGCCCGGAGCTGAATGCCCTCAACGCAGAGAAAGATCAGTTCACTATACTCTGAACTAGCTGCGGCTCAAGCACAGGACGAAGAACTTCGATCCATCACGAAGACTGGCACGTCCCTCGTCCTCGAAGAGGTAACCCTCCCTGATCATGGTATCACTATGATATGTGATACTTCGACAGGGAAACCCCGCCCGTATGTGCCACGCCAACTGCGTCATGCGGTGTGCTCGTCACTTCACTCCCTCTGCCACCCAGGCATACGGGCAACACAAAAGCTGGTAGCGAACCGTTTCGTATGGCCCAAAATCAACGCCGACATACGGGAATTCGTACGCTTTTGTCTTGCCTGCCAGAGGTCGAAGGTGCAGCGTCACACCCATGCACCACTTGGCAAGTTTCCTCTTCCATCCACACGCTTTGAGAACGTCCATCTAGACATTGTTGGTCCACTTCCAACTTCACGGAATTTTTCATACCTATTGACATGCGTCGACAGATTTTCTCGCTAGCCAGAGGTGGTACCACTAGAAAATATCACCGCTGAAACAGTAACACGCGCTTTCATATCCAGCTGGATCAGCCGCTTCGGTGTGCCTGCCACAATCACCACCAATCGCGGGCGCCAGTTTGAGTCCGCGATATTTAAAGAATTAACATCTCTTCTGGGCTCAGTACGGACGCGCACGACAGCATATCATCCTGCTGCGAATGGCCTCGTCGAGCGACTCCACCGTCAGCTGAAGTCTGCGCTCCGAACACAAACCTTTCCCGATGCATGGGTTGACAACCTACCAGTTGTGTTACTAGGCATGCGATCAACTTTGAAGCCCGACTTGGGTTGTACAGTGGCAAAACTCGTGTACGGTTCTCCCCTTCGTCTCCCTGCTGACATGGTTGAACCATCAACGGCACAAAGAATAATGGACCCCACCTCCTACGTACAACGACTTCGGGAAGCCATGCACTCTTTGCGCCCAGTACAGACACGGCAACCTAGCGCACGACAAGTCTTCGTTCATCCTGCCCTCGCCCAATCATCACACGTGTTCATACGTCGGGATGCGGTAAAGAAACCTCTCAGACCTCTATACGATGGCCCATACCAGGTTGTAGGCAGAACACCGAAGTTTTATACGGTACTTATACAGGGACGTCGAGATACAGTTTCCCTGGACCGACTAAAACCTGCTTTCACAACAGCCCTCGACAACACCACTACCCCTGTGTTGCAGAACAATGTTCCAACGCACTCCCCACTTGGTGCGCAAGTGGCCCAGGCCACTTGTCCAGGGGGGGGGGGGGGGGGGGCATCTGTAGCAGCCGAGCTAGTGGTGCTTCCGCGACGATGAAAAAGAAGCATCTCGGCGCGAACACACAGAACGAGACACCACGAGCTGGGAGATTCGGCGACCGAGCGGCCCGGCAGCTACATCGAGCGATGCCCAGGACAGTTTCATTTTTTTTGTAAATATTGTACATAAAAAGTATGTTGGGAGGTATATTCCTGGTTCCAACAAAATGATACTACAGTTATGAGGCGGTCTAAAAGAAGGCGCACTGCCACAGCTTCAAGTGGTGTGCAGAGCGGGACCTCACAGCAGGCGACCCCACCTTGTACAACCACTGCCACGCCACCAGAGGGAGTATCACTAGGACGGTCTTTCCTAAAGACCCGGTGACGTCTTAAAATATAAGGAGAGCGATCATGGAGATGAGTTTCCTGAAAAGGAAGAGCTATCGGCCGAAGCTCATCCATGAAATGATTTATATCATCAATATTTCATAAAAGGCCACGACAGTTCCATTGCATAACATTTACTTTTGCCATTTATAAAATTTGTTTATATCGGAAAATGTAAATCAATAAAACTCGGTAGTAAAAAGATTAAAACTAGGGAGAGAGACAACTTGGATTACTTCGGCGCAGTTACCGATTTTTTGTTCTTCCCAGCACGGGTCTGCGTCTGCCACTCCATACTATCCGGGTAAGAAGCAGGAGCAGCTAAATCGTCTAACTCCATGAACAAGTCTGCCTCTTGAGTCGTGTCGCTTGTGTTAGCCAGCGTTTTCTTCCGACTTGGATCACGGGGAGCCAGGCCCCGACCGCGACCAGCGGAAGAGGCAGCGGAGGTGCTGGGCAGAGCGTCTTTCAACTCTGCCTGCTCCGGCCCCTTGAATACTGGGAGAGCAGCACGAGAGTTGTGCCGCTCTTTGGAGGAGGCCCTCTCCAGTGAGTTGGGGCAGGAGTGTCGCTCCTTCTCACTGGGGGAGGGCGACGAAGTAAGGACTGGCAATGGCGTTGCCTGCCTGTCCTTAGACTTGGGGGCAGCTGGTGTACTCCCTCCACAAGGTGGGGGGAGCTGCTGCCCCTGCGGGGGGGTTGGGGCCCGAAGGGCCACTGCCAGGGCTTCAGGCGAGACCTGGGTGGCTTTCGATTCCGTTTGCGGTGGAGGGCCCCTGCGCACCGCATCGGAGTACGTACCTTTTGAAAGAAAGGAGAATCTTTGCTTAGCCTCTGGATATGAAATGTTTTCTTTGGCTCTCAGTGTAAGGATTTCTTTCTCTTATCGCCACAAGGGGCAAGAGCGAGAGTAGGCAGGGTGAGGACCCTTGCAGTTAGCGCAGGAAATGGCATCTTCACAAATGTCGGCTAGATGGTCGTGGCTGCCACACTTTGCGCAAGTCTCTCTCCCTCGATAGCTGCGCGATCCGTGGCCAAAGCGCTGGCAACGGAAGCACCGCTGGGGGTTGAAGACATAGGGGCGGATGCGGCAATTAAGGTATCCTGCCTTTATGGTTTCTGGCAGTGTGTGTCGTTCAAATGTAAGAATGACGTGTTTGGAAGGGATTTCCTCACCATTTTTTTGGAATATAATGCGCTTAACAGCAACAACACCAACACCTTGGAGTCCCTCGAGGAGTTCTTCCTCACTAGTGTGCAAGAAGTCGTCCTCAGAGAGGACCCCACGGATGGTGTTGAGCGTGCGGTGAGGGCTAACTGACACTTTGACATCAAGAAAACTAGTCAACTTCAGCATCGCTTCACTTTGTTTTTGGTGGTTACCTCCACTAAGAGGTCTCCGGAGTGCTGCTTTTTAGCCTTGTAGAAGAACCCGACAAGGTTTTCCAGTACCTTGGCAACAACAAAAGGCGACAGCTTTGCAACAGGTTTATGTTCATCGAGCGAATGAACAATGAAAAACTTTGTAAATATTTCGATTTCAGGATCTTTGTCAGTGGTCTTGGGTTCAAGACAACGCCTTTTAAAGCCTTGCCCTGAAAGGGTTTAGAGGGGTGGGGCGCCATAGGAGGGCAAAAGGTGTTCAGAATCCGCGGTGCACCACCCACCATCGAGCCCAACAAGGGGTTAGGTAACGCACCATAACAAGAAGGGCTTGGCTGGAGACGTTACGCTAACAGTACTGCCGGGAAACTATACCCAAGTGTGGGTCAAGACAGAGGTCCATTGCCACCCAAGGTTAGCCCTTGCCGCCAAAGAGGGGTGAAAAAGGAGTAAGATAAGTGAGAGAGAAGTAAAGGAAACAGGAAAGGTAAAAGTGAGAGATCGGAGGGAATACTAGAAGAAATGGCGACTAGACTGAATCATCCTGGCCGGGCCTTACCAGGACTCCCGTCTATGAGAAGTGGGGGCCGAAGTGGTGTATTGCCTCACCCGGGGGGCCCCGAAGGGTCCAAACCTGCCCCGGGCTCAGCTCAACCACCAGGATTCCCTTTTCCCCAGACACGGGAAAGCCACGCACGGCCAGACGTGGGCGGGCGAACCCGCATGGAGACGCCACTCTCCAAACACCTGCTTTCACAGGTGCCCCCTGCGGGATCGGTAAAACGGCATTCGAACTAACATTTATTATTCGTCGATCTAATCTTTGTAAAAATCCCCAAACACGCCTCAGCGAACAACTGTGGCCTAAACTGCGGATATTTTTTGTTAGTCGACTGTGTTTATGTTTGTGTTTAAAATAATACCACGTGTAAAACCTTTCATTGCCTTCCATATATGTAAAGTTTGTGTTTAATTACGTACGATTACTGAGAAATAAATTATGAGAAAGAGAAGGTTTTCACTTTTCGTTCAAATTAAACTCGCCGTAAAAAAAAAAAAAAAAAAAAAAAAAAAAAACTTTTTTAGAATTTGTTTGCGTCGCGTTTTTTTCCCTTTTAGCCAGCATAAATTCTGTTAGAGGTATATGCACTAGTTTTGAGTTTTAAGCCTCTAAATATGCTAAAAAAAGAGCAAATGCTGATGGTGGGTTTATGGGTTATAGCTGTATATTTTACTCTTTATTGTAATAATCTAAGGGACGTTGAATAAATGCTCATATAGAAGACATGAATGTCGTTAGGCGTATATTAACACGTTTGCAATTGCAAACATCTAAACACTATAAAATTGCAACTCCCGAAAGCTGGTTTTCAGGCAATTTACGCCGGTGCCATGATTGGTGGGGCCTCAAGCCTAAACCCTATGCGCTACATAATCTATACTACGTTAGACATATCAAAATATAATATTGTAAAATATTAGAGTAAAATACAATTCATATTGGAAACTTAGATTTTTAAATGCGAAATTTTATATTTCTAATGCGAAATTCATGTTGATAACATAGCCGAATCATTTTTTAGCATATTCAGAGGCTTAAAACTCAAAACAAGCATATACTTCTAACGGAAGGTATTCTGGGCAAAAAAAAGCTGAAAAAAGGATCTCTTTTTTTTTTTTTTTTTTTTTTATACCGCGGGATGAAATTGAACGAAAAGTGAAAACCTTCTTTGTTTCATAATTTAATTCTCAGTAGTCGTACGTGCTTATGACACAAACTTTACATAATGTGGAAGCCAATGAAAGGATCTACATATGGTGTTATTTTAGAAACAAGACTAAACATAGTCGACTAAGAAAAAAATCCGCAGTTTAGGTCACAGTTATTCGCGGAGGCATGTTTGGGGATTTTTACAAAGATTGGATCGACAAATTATAAATAGCAGTTGGAATGTCGTGTTACCGACTTGCATATATACTACAATAAAAAATATAAACGCTCTTTTTTAAATACTTTAAGTTTGAGGGTGGTTCAAAAACGCCACACGAAAATTGTCAAAACCCACAATAGGCATGTGCTCTTTTTTTAGCATATTTAGAGGCTTAAAACTCAAAACAGAGGAAAATATCTCTTGCGAAATGCATTCTGGCTAAAATATGGGTGTGAAGAAAACGTGACGCGAGAAAAAGAAAAAAATTAAAAATGTTTTTTTTATACAGAATGCTGAAATTTCACGAAAAGGGAAAACCCTCTCTGTTTCATAATTTATTTCTCACTACTCGTACATGATAAAAACACAAACATTGCTTAATTGTGAAGGCAATGAAAAGTTATATATGTGGTATTATTTTAAAAGCGATACTAAACACAGTCGACACAAAACAAAATCCGCAATTTGGGTCACAGTTGTTCGCGGAGGCATGTTTGGGGATTTTTACAAAAAGTGGACCGACGAATCAGAAACAGTAGTTATAATGTCGCTTTATCCACTTGCATATATCACACTAAAAAATATAGATGCTCTCTTTTGACTACATTGAGATTTAGAGTAATTCAAACACGCCACTCACGACAATCGTCAAAACCTCGTCGTTCTTTCCCGCTTCTTTGAATTTTTTTTCCCCGAAACTAAACATGCCAGGACATTAAAATAAAAAGGATTGTTATTCTTCGAGCATACGCGACTAAATATTAAAATTTGAAGAAAAAAAAAAAAAAAAAAAACGACTACCACTCGTTGCCTGAATCCAAATAAAACCGCCCATATATATATATATATTGTAAGAAAGGCAAAGTAGAGATAAAAAAACACCGACTTTACTGGCCGAGCCCTGGAGCAATTCTGCCCCGCGAGCTGTAGCATGAGACACACACCGCCCGGGCAGGCGGTGCGCTGTTGTGGATGGTAATGATAGTGTGGATGTTGATGGTGATGAAGTTGCGCTGTTACAATTAGGGATGTCGCGAACCACCCTAGGTTCGATTTCGAAAGGTTTCGATATTTGCAAAGCGAACTAAGGTTCGATTTCGAAAAATTTCGATATTTTCGTACCGACCGAGGTTCGATTTCGAAAAATTCGCAACTTTTGTCCACAGCGGAGCTTCGATTCGAAAATTTCGAAGCTTTCACGGCTTCTAAAATTTCGAATTCGGATATTTCGAATATCTTTTTACTTCAGGTTCGATAAATTCGAAGATTTCGAAATTCTCTGTGTAAAAAATGCGAAAACTTCGAACGCTTCGAATTTTTATAGACATGAAGTTCGAACAATTCGAAGATTTTGAATTTCTTTTGGCTAAGTTCGAAAAGTTCGAAAGTTTCGATTCTCTTTTAACGCTACATTAAAAAAAAACAAAAAAAAAAACTTCGAAGATTTTGAATTTTTTTCTAATCCAAGTTTTCAAAGTTTGAAGTCCGATTTTCATGTTTTTCTACAGTTTCAGTTTCAAATAACGTTTTCACGACTCGCTTGTTTTCACAAAATCAAGTTTAGAAAAGTTAGGGTGTGATATCTAGATTCTGCGAAGTTGGTAAGGCAATTAAATGAGACGACGAGTGTCCCGGACGTGCTAGAATATTTGCCAGTGCAGAATTGTGACCGCCAGCCCCCCGGGGTGGAAGGGGGGGGGGGGGGGTCTTTACCACGCAGTAGTGATTGCACGAACACACTGTTTTACGCGACTCATCCAGTTCGAAACGGCCAGGGGCGAGCAGGAGGTTGAGGCTCAGAAAAACCTTGAAGCGACCTGGCAAACTAGCTCGCCACCCCTTGCACGCTGGTAGTAATCCGATCCGGTGAAGTTTATAATTGTCCTGGAGGTTTATTTTCTGGGACGGAGGAATCGCCTCGCAAAAAGCACAAAAGCCGACACAACTCGAGGTCGTGGAGCGTTCTACCATACAAGTGGCGTCGGAAGAGGAAAAACGGGGGGAAAGAGGATAGCGGCGGGGGAAGGGGGGGGGGGGGGGGGCTTTAGCCTCTTTCTTCCCTTTGCAGGTATTTCGGACAGTTAAAGAAAACAATACGGGGAACGAGGGCGTGGTCGAGCTTATTTTAATCTGAAATTATTTATGGATATGTATAGCTACTGTCGCTCTTCACTGCTTAAAAGGTTGCGTAGATGGTCACTGTTAGAAACTCGTTGTCAGAAGGCACTGCTCGTCACATGCTTAGTGGTTCGGAAGTTCAAAGCTGTCTTTTCGACCTGAACACCTGTGCCGATAGTAACAAAAGAAAGAAAAAAAAAGAATAAATGCGGGAATAAAAAGCAGGAGAAAAAAAAAACTATCGAGAATTCGTCGGAAGTGTTCTATTCGTGCATATTCAGAGGTTCAGAACTTCGAAACAAGTTTCTTTTACCAAAATGTGTACAGGCTAAAAGAAACACGTCCCAGGAACGTGAAGCGAAAAAAAAAAAGTTTTAATGCCGTGCTGAACTTGAACACTACTAGAAATCTTCTGCAATGAGTTAATTTATTCCTTAACGTGAAAAAACAATTAATATATTATTTTGTATTCTGCAGATGGCAATGATATGTACTGTCTGTGGTGCTAATTTAAATGCGATACCTCAAACAACTTAGACGAAAATAAATATCAAGTTTAGGTCATAATTGCATGCAGATACATGTTTGGACATTTCTTCGAAACTCACGTTGAATAACAATAATCACATCTTAAGACGGCACTTGCCTAAGCTATACATAGATCATTCTTAAAAAAGTATAACAAATGTACCATAAATAGCTCCGGCTGCATCGTGCTTCAAATCTGGCACAAACGATAATCGTCAAAAACCCGTCGTCCGTCCTCGCCCCTTCGGGGATTTATTTCTTTAAACCTAAGCATGCCAGAACATTGAAATAAATACATTGTCTTTCGTAAGGAACGCAGCACCGCGTGTAAACGTTCGAGAAAAAAAAATTACGAATGTACCCCACTCCTTGAAATCAAATGAAACCGGCCGCCGGTCTTTCGAAGGTCGACGAACGTCGAACTTTTACCCTAAAAGTTCGAAGTTCGTCGAACTTCTGACTTTTCAGAATTCGAAAGTTCGAAACTTTTCGATTTTTTCTTGATAAATAAGTTCGAAAGTTCGAAATTTACCGAATTTTTTGGTCAGTCAAGTTCGAAAGTTCGACAAGCATCGAACCTTGCAGCGCAATAAGTTCGAAAGTTCGAAAAAGATCGAATTTTTAGCGTAATAAGTTTGACGGTTCGAAAAGCGTCGAACTTCTTAGCTTAACAAGTTCGAAAATTCGACCTCCGTCGAATTTTACGATATATACAATTCGAAAAATCGAAATCTTTCGAACCTTTCGAACCGCTTGATTCGATCATCGAAACTTCGATTCGATAAAAGTTCGCGGCATCCCTAGTTCCAATATCCTCCCCGTAGAGGAAGATGGAGGTCCTCTGGCCGGCCGTTAGGTTGGTGATGAAGTTGCGCCATGGTCGGAGCGCTGGACGAAGGGCTTCATCCGGGATACATGAACGTTTTGTAGCGCCCGGCAGCGCCGATCGGTTGACGGTGTTAGCGGGGTCACGGAGTAATTGACTGGAGATGTTTGATGAAGGACAGTATATGGTCCAAGATATTTGTGGAGAAGTTTCTCAGAGAGCCCTGGCATGCGTACGGGTGTCCAAACCAAGACAAAGTCACCTGGATGGTATATTACGGAAGTGCGATCTTGGTCGTAACGCTGCTTTTGTTGTTGTCGGTTGTCATTGGTGCGAAGGCGAGCAAGTGGACGGCATTCTTCGTCTCGGCAAACTGTTTCTGCTACGAAGGAGTTTTGAAAGTTGCTGTCAGTGTACGGAAAAAGGCTGTCTATGGTGCAGGACACTTCCCGACCGTAAACGAGAAAGAACGGAGAGAATCCCGTTGTCGATTGGATAGAAGTGTTGCAGGCGAAGCTGAGGAAGGGAAGAATGAAGTGCCAATTCTTTAGGTCGTTGGAGATATAGATGCTAATCATTTGCGATAGGGTTCGATTGAACCGTTCGGTAAGACCGTTTGTTTGCGGGTGGTACGTGGATGTGATTTGGTGAATAACCCTAGAAGCAGCAAGAACATCTTTTACGAGAGCGGACAAAAACGCGGTTCCACGGTCGCTGAGGAGATATCGTGGCGCACCATGGCGTAAAACTATGTTGGTAAGAAAAAACTCTGCAGTTTCTTGTGCAGTACCTGAGATGAGAGGAGCCATCTCGACATACCTCGTAAGGTGGTCTATGGCTACCACGATCCACCGGTGGCCAGCCGAACTCTTCGGTAGTGCTCCGTAAAGGTCGATACCGACTCGGTCGAAAGGCCTCTCAGGACATAGTACTCTCAGGACAACAGTCTATCTGACGCGTCTCGCGACGGTTTGCGGTGTTGGCAAGGAACGCACGATTGCACGTACTTCTCGGTCGTCCGATACATGCCTGGCCAGAGGTAACGGGAACGGAGACGGGCGTAGCTCTTGTAAATGCCCAGGTGACCCGCTGTGGGATGGTCATTTAAAGTTGCGAGGACGGTATCTCGTAACTGTTTCGGGATTACAAGTAGGTGCCGCGCGCCATCACGGAGGTAACTGCGTTTGTAGAGGAGACCATTGAGGAGGACGACGTTGTGTATTTTTTGGAGGAACTTGGTGTCTTGAACTGGGCTAGTGACGGTACGAATTATCTTAGCACTCCAAGGATCTTCTGTTTGGGCAGAGATGAGATTTGTTGGTGTTAGGGGACTGACGCTAGGCAAATCGTCGTCGATGTCGTCGGTGCGGGAACGCAGTGGAAGAGGGCAACGAGACAGTCCGTCGGCATCCAAGTGTTTCTTTCCACTTTTGTCAACGATAGTGAACTGATATTCTTGTAAGCGGAGGGTCCACCTGGCTAGACGTCCAGATAAGTTTTTCATTGAGGATTGCCAACATAGGGCATGATGGTCCGTGACAATCGTGAACGGACGTCCGTACAAATAGGGTCTGAATCGTCCGATGGCCCATATTATTGTCAAGCACTTTTGTTCAGTCACAGTGTAATGTTTTTCAGGTCTGGTTAGGGGTACGACTCGCGTAAGCGATGACGTGGGAGTCACGGCTGGAGGGATGTTTTTGGAGGAGTACAGCACCCAACCCGTTACCACTGGCCTCCGTGTGAAGTTCAGTTGCTGCGTTATTGTCGAAGTGGCTCAGTACCGGATCAGAAGTCAACGCGTTTCGAAGGGCGTTGAAGGATTATTCGCCATCGGTAGTCCATGTATATGGGACACGGGGAGAAAGAAGATTATGTAATGGAGAAGCAATATGTGCAAAGCCACGAATAAAACGACGGAAATAAGAACATAGACCCAAAAAGCTTTCAAGCTGCTTTGTGTTCGCAGGGTGGGGAAACGAAGAGACAGCTCTAAATTTTTCAGGGTCGGGTCTTATGCCTTCGTGGGAAATAAGATGTCCTAGAACTTTGATTTGAGTGGCTGCAAAATTTCATTTCTTTGCATTGAGTTGTAAGCCCGCATTGGTGATACAAGATAAAACTTCTGAGAACCGGACGAGGTGTTCTTCAAATGTGGACGAAAAAATAACATCATCAAGATAACAAAGACAAGTACGCCATTTTAAGCCACGTAGGATAGAGTCGATTGTTCTTTCAAAGGTCGCCGGCGCGTCACAGAGGCCAAATGGCATGACGTTAAACTCAAATAGCCCGTCGGGTGTCACGAAGGCTATTTTTGGTTTGTCTGATTCAGACATAGGAATCTGCCAGTATCCAGATCTTAGGTCCAACGAGAAATAATATTTTGCTCCCTGCAGAGTGTCTAGGGCGTCATCAATACGAGGCATTGGATAGCTGTCCTTTCGAGTGACGTTGGTGAGTTTTCGGTAATCTAAACAGAAACGGGCCGACCCATCTTTTTTTCTAACCAAAACAACAGGGGAAGACCAGGAACTGTTGGAAGGACGTACGACATTTCGTTTCAACATTTCTGCTACCTCAGTTTCTATCTTGCGCCTTTCGACCGGAGCTATACGGTAAGGTCGATGCCGTATGGGGGAAGCGTCGCCGGTATATCGTGTGGTAATTAGAGACTAAACTATGGGGGAATAGTTATATAATTTGTTTAAAATTCCAGTATTTTCAAGAAAATTAAAAAGACATTTGAATGAAATCAGTGGTCGCGCACAAAGTAACAAGCCAGGGTGAAATAGAATGCGATATTTGAAAAGATCAGGAAAAAATAATTTATTTGTGCTGCTACCGAAACGAGGACAAAGAAATAAAATATGAAGAACAGACAGAGGTTCACCGCAGCGCTCACAGGATGGAGGCTCTCCACCAGTAAGTAGGTGGCTATGAGTGAGGTAGGTGTGGCCGATTCTCAGGCGGCGTAAGAGGACCTCGTTGAATCTATGTTTGTCAAAAGATGTTTCCCAAATACCAAGGTCTGGCTTGATGGTGCGAAGCTTATTGTTAACCTCTGAATCCCACTCAGACTGCCGCGATCGCAAGACCGCACGTCTTGTAGGGATTTTTAGGTCTTGGTGGGGAATGCGTGCATGTCACACCGGAAGGTTTTGCGAAGAGACGGCCACTTTATCTGCAGCCTCGTTGCCAGCAATGCCCACGTGGCTAGGAATCCAGCAAAACCTAATATCGTGCCCATCCTGTAGGCCCTGCTGCACCTTAACACTCACAGTTAGGGTAAACCGATTCTTTGTTGATAAAACAGAATACACAGCCCTAACAACACCCTGGGAATCTACAAAGATTATGTTTTTTTTTTGTTTTACTCTGAACTTTATAGTCAAGTGCCATCATGACCCCGTATAGTTCGGCATTAAAAATACTAGCAAGAGTGTTTAGACGGGTGACTTTGGAAAAACGAGAAGAGCATACAGCCGCACCAACAAAGATTGACGACTTTGAGCCATCAGTGTAAAAATGATTATAATCTTTGTATGTTTCCTCCAGTGCAAACATTCCTGCTGCAAAAACAAAATGTGAGGCTCTTTGCTTCCTGAATGTTGTGACGCACCAGTCACAAAAAAAAATGGGTTTGACACTCCATGGGGCAGTATGGTATGAACTACCGAAGAGGTTAAAATCACGAGTCAGATTGGGGGAGGCACGAAAACTCTCGACACGGAGACTCAAAGGCCGCACAACAGTTGGCTCATTGTTAAAGATGCGAGAAAACCTAGAGTTTTGAATACAACTATAAGGGGGGGTGCTGGGGTCCGACTAAATTTTGCAAGCATAGGTGAGGCTAAGCAGCTGTCGCCTTTTTTCAAGTGACATGTCATGACAGTTAACATACAAGCTAACCACAGGGGAGGTGGGAAAAGCACCAGATGTCAAACGCGACCCAAGGTGATGTACTGGATCGAGCATTTTTAAAGCAGACGGTCCCGCAGAGGCGTAGACAATTGAGCCATAATCAAGGTGGGATCGAATACGAGAAGAATATAGACGAAGGAGACATTTTTTATCCGAGCCCCACGACTTGTGCGAAATAACTTTGAGTAGGTTCGATGCCTGCAGAGTTTTTTGCTTGAGCTGTTTGAGATGCGAAACCAAGGTAAGTTTACGGTCGAATGTAACTCCTAGAAACTTGTGCTCCGTTTTGACAGCAATGTTGTTTCCAGTTAAAAGAAGTGTAGGATCTAAACAGAGGCCACGCCTTGTGGTAGGGTTGCCTTGCTGCATGCCCATCTGGGAGGAACAACACGGAGCCGGGGTTTCCAAAACGAGAAACTACATTTATTAAAGTAACAGGAATGGATTGTTAGTATCAAGGTCAAAGTAAAACATTGCCGGAGCGTTCCAACTGCACGCCTCCGTGGCCACGGTCCGTCCTCCCTCTCTGTGGGCGTGTGCCTTCTTTTATAGGCTTTTGTGCTTTTCTATACGTGCGCTACTGCGCGCCTCGGCCGTTGTCCAGTTTGGGCATTCGGCAGCGGCCTCTGGCCGTGGTGGGAGACTTGCTCCCACACTTCCCCCCCCCCCCCCCTTAAGCGTCTGGCATGTCGATGCCAGTGTTGTCGTGGTCGTTTCCGGAATCGCCGGCGGCTGCAGCTTTCGGTGCCTTCTTGCGCACTGGCCGCAGTTCCACGGGGTGGGCCTCGCTGGTTGCTGCCGTGACTGGTACCGCCACGTGTCCTGGGACCCTGGCGACCAGATGACCGGGATTGGTAGTGACGTCGCCCATGATCCACCTTCGTGAATCAGAGCGAGCAATTGCCATGGGTTACTCTCATGTTAACCCCTGGCTCTATGAGGCATAAAAAAAAGAATAAAGGATCTGGGGTGGGCACAATCGCGCAATATTTCCCCCTCTCCCCCTTCAGAAAGGCGATCAGACCCGTGGGATGATATACGATCGAGGTACAACGCTCGAAACCCAAAAAAAGAAGGAAAAAAAAAGAATAATCTTGTCCACCGCTTTACAACTTCTCTCAGCCGTCACCGACGTCGCAGGTTGTACCGCCTGTGTTTCGGGAACGGGCCGTCGTCGGCATCGGTCTGATCCTGCGAAAAACCATCTTCCGGGATGTGGAATTGTTGAAGGTCGGTGACATGAGTTGGTCCAGTGGACTCACCACTGAAATGGTGAATTAGCGTGTATGTAAGCGGGGAAAGCTTTTTGCCTACACGAAATGGACCATCCCACCTGTTGGCCAGTGAGGCTGCCTTTCGCCGCGTCACTCAGGGGGTGAGTGCGCCTGAGCACCAAGTCTCCCACCTCAAACTGCAGGTCTCGGCGTCCCTGGTTGTACTGGTCGGATTGTTGCAGTCTGGCAACGTCAAGGTTCTCCCGGGCTTCCTTGAGGTTGATGGTGAAACGCTTTCGCAGGTCGTCTGCGAACTTTGTGTAGTTGCGGTCCTGTGCCCGGCTAGCTCAGTCGGTAGAGCATGAGACTCTTAATCTCAGGGTCGTGGGTTCGGGCCCCACGTTGGGCGCCATGTGGTAGGGTTGCCTTGCTGCATGCCCATCTGGGAGGAACAACACGGAGCCGGGGTTTCCAAAACGAGAAACTACATTTATTAAAGTAACAGGAATGGATTGTTAGTATCAAGGTCAAAGTAAAACATTGCCGGAGCGTTCCAACTGCACGCCTCCGTGGCCACGGTCCGTCCTCCCTCTCTGTGGGCGTGTGCCTTCTTTTATAGGCTTTTGTGCTTTTCTATACGTGCGCTATTGCGCGCCTCGGCCGTTGTCCAGTTTGGGCATTCGGCAGCGGCCTCTGGCCGTGGTGGGAGACTTGCTCCCACAGCCTTAAAGAAAAAGGAACACAAACAGTTTTCTCCGGACAGAACCTAGAACTATTCTCATCAGCCCATGTAGACATTTTATTTATGGCCAGTTGTAGCTGCCGCTCACAGCTGGACATATTACATGACGCTACAGATATCTGAATGTCATCGACATATAGCGAGTAACATACTGAAGGAGGAATGAGTTTACAAAGAGAGTTATTCTTTATTGCAAAGAGTGTGACGCTTAGGACTCCACCCTGAGGAACACCGTTCTCTTAAACGAACCAGTCTGATAAAGTTGTTCCCAACCGAACTCGAAAAGTGCGTTTGCACAAAACGCTCTTTATACACTGAAGCATTCTACCGGGTATTTCGTACATAGAAAGGTCGTGCAATATGCCATACTTTCTAGTGGTGTCATAGGCCTTGTCCAAATCAAAGAAAACAGATACACAATTCTGCTTGTTGATGAATGCCTCGCGCACAAAGGTCTCCAGCCGCACCAACTGGTCTCTTGTAGAGCGTTCAGGCCGACAGCCACACTGATTGATATCCAAGATATTATGCAGCTCGAGAAAATAAATAAGACGCCTGGTAATTAATCTTTCAAATGTTTTCCCCAGACAACTTGAGAATGCTATTGGTCTGTAACTTGCCGGAGGGGAAGGGTCCTTGCCAGGTTTCAACAGCGGTATAACTTCAGCCCGCTTCCATACAACAGGGAAGTAGGCATCACACCACAGGCCACTGAAGTATGTGAGAAGAGCACTGAGTGACTCTCTAGATAAGTGTCGGATCATGTCGTTGTGAATTCCATCGGGACTGGGGGCAGAATTCTTGCTGGAGTTGAGAGCCACTTCGAGCTCAACCATTGTAAATGGCTGATTGCAAGCTGCAGACGCTCCCCCTGTGAAGCAGAGCCTCGTCTTTTCCATGCTTGCCTTACGCTTCAGGAATGCTGGAGGGTGATGTGCGGAGCTTGAAACAGCAGCGAAGTGAGTGCCCAACACATTAGCCTGGTCTAACAATTAGGCTTCAAAAGAAGGAAAAGCGGGATCATAAAACAACGGTATTTTCCCTCGACCTTGTGAAGTCGGTCCCACACTTCCTTTGCTGGAACATAGCCGCTGATGGAGGACAAGTAACCTCTCCAAGATTTTCCTTTAGCCTGCTTCCGCGTCCAGCGGGCACAAGCTCTGCGGCTCTTGAATTCCATCAAGTTCACCGATGTCGGGTATCTACGAAAGACACCCCAAGCCTTTGAGGTGGAACAATCCTAATTCCACCATGGCTTACATTTCTTGGGGATGTTCGAAGAAGTTTGAGGGATGGAGGAAAGGGCAGCACCAATTATAAGCTCTGTGATGTAGGCTGTGGCATTGTCATGAGTTAATGAAGAGAACATAGAGGGAACAAGCTTGGATTTTCGGCTAAAAGAGCCCAGTCTGCTATTTCTAGCTTACAACGCGGAGTCCGCTTCATGAGACTGGGAATAGATTTCAGGCTCTCCAAAACAACCGGAAAGTGGTCGCTTCCAAAAGGATTATTTAAAATGCTTCATGTGATACAAGACACCAAGGATGGAGATGAAACGGAAAGATCAATGGATGTAAATGAGTTGTGAGCTGCGCTAAAAAAGGTAGGCTTTCTGCTGTTCAAAAGACAGATTTGATGACAATAAAAACCGTTCAATGACCCCACCACGCGAGTCCTGGCGTGTGCCACCCCACGAGGGGTGGTGGGCATTAAAATCTCCTAAAAGTAAAAAGGGGTGAGGGAGCTGAGTAACTAAATCATGGAGATTATGAATATGCAGTGGAACATTTGGTGGAATATAGATGGAAACAATGGTGATGAAGCGGTCCAAGAGGTGACGTACAGCTACAGCCTCAAGGGGTGTAGAAAGAGGAATCTGAGAACAAGCACCTCCATTTTGGACGATTACTGCTACTCCACCAGATCAGTTTGATGTGGAACGATCTTTTCTAAAAACTTGGTGACGACGTAAAATCGACACATGATGATCATTAAGGTGCGTCTCTTGTAAAAAGAGAGCTATAGGACGGAAGTTGTCCATAAAACAGTTAACATCGTCAATATTCCGTAAAAGGCCGCGGCAATTCCACTGCATAAAAGTAAATTTAGCCATTATTCTAAAACTAAGTTAAAAATTAGTAAATAGTAAAAGTAGTAAGGTACAAGTAAAAGTAAAAACGTCAACTCTGCCGCGCAGGGCAATAAAGAATGTACAACATCACGTTGGTGGGATTACCGGTTTTGTTCTTTTGTTTTTACTCTTAGTAGTCTGCCACTCCATCTCGTCTTGGTCAGACGCGGGAGTGGAGCCTTCACACTCATCCATGGCTCAGTTTCCTGAGGCGAGGCTTTTCCTGCAGGTTTCTTTAGGTTTGGTGAACGGGCCGCCATGCGCCGTCCGCGGCCAGACCCAGCCAAAGGGGCAGAGGAGGTGCTGGGCGAAGCGTCGCCCAAGTCCACCCGTTCCTTTCCCTTAGGCGCTGCAGGTGCGGCACGAGAGCCATGCCGCTCCATCGATGATGCTCTCTCCAGGGAGTGTGGGCGAGAGCGTCGACCCTTCTCCCTGGAAGGAGATCGCGGAGGAGGGACAGTTGCGGCAGCCACCGGCCCCTCCCGGGTTTCGGAAACAGCCTGAGAAGACCCAGGCTGTTGCCTTGTTGGAGCTCGAGGGTTCGCACTCTGGCTTGGAGGGTCCGTAGACCGCCCAGCCGAGATTAGATGCCCCGGAAGCTGAATCTTCAGCTGGGGCGTGGGCGACTGCCGTGGCTTCCCATAGTTTTAGAAAGGACGTTTGGGTCGCCACTGCTACCATCAGTGGTGCAGGTCCCCGCTGCACCACCTGGGAATAGCTGCCCTTGCGCAAGAATGCGAAGCGACGGCGTGCCTCTGGATACGAGACATTTTCTTTCACTTTAAGATTAAGTACTTCCTTTTCTTTTTTCCACGTTCTGCAGGATCGAGAGTATGCAGGGTGGCGATCACCGTAAATTACACAGTGTGGGTCGTTGGTACAGGACTCCCGGGGTCGTCAGATTTGGCACATTTCGCACACGTGGATTTTCCATGGGAATGCTGGGAGCCAAGGCCAAACCTTTGGCATTTGAAACACCTTCGAGGATTAGGCACATAGGGCCTAACCCTGCAGTGAAGATAGCCAGCCCTAACAGCATCGGGGAGTGTGGTGGAATCAAAAGTTCGAACTATGTGTTTCGTTTTCCGCTCCTGACCATCCCGACGCAGGGAGTTGCGCCTTGCAGCTACAACTCCTTGGTCAGAGAGCCCTTCAAGTATTTCAGTGTCGAAACTTTCGATCAGGTCATCCTCAGAAATAACGCCCTGAATCGTATTGAGTGTACGATGGGGTGAAAGGGTCACTTTGTGAACAGACACGGAGTTCAACGCCAGGAGTGCTGTACTGTTCTGTCTGGATTCAATTTCCACAATGAGGTCACCTGAGGGCATCTTTTTGGGTTGAAAGTTCTTACCGACCGCACTTTCTAGCACTTTCGCAACAAGAAAGGGGGATATCTTGGAGAGTGGGTGTCATCTTCGGAGTGCATAACCAAATATTTGGGAACGCAGGAGGAGATGGGGTCGTGTCTTTTCTAGGGACTTCGGTGCGGACATTTTTCAGGGCCCGATCAGAGGGAGGTTTAACTTGAGAGCCGATAAAGATGGGAGAAAGATTCAGTGCCCGAGTGCACCGCCCACCACGGAGCCCAACGAGGGGGTAGGTAATGTGCCATAGCAACATGGGCTTGGCTAACACAATTACTCTACCAGTCCTGCCCGGGCACTATACCCTAGTGTGGTTGCAGGGACAAGACCTGTTTCCACTCAAGGTTGGCCCTTGCTGCCTAAGAAGGTGAAAAAGGAAAGAAGAGAGTGTAGAAGAAAAGAGAAAGACGTGGGAGGAAAAGTAAAAGAAGGAAGAATACGGTAGAAGAGGCGGCTGGCTGAATCATCCTGGTCGGGCCAAGCCAGGACACCCGTCTACGAGAAGCAGGGGCCGAAGTGGTGTATTGCCTCGCCGGGGTTGCCCCGAAGGGTCCAAACATACCCCGGGTGCCTTTTTTTTTTAGTTCGAATTTGTTTTGTTTTAGCAAGGTGTTGCCATGAACGACGCCAGGGTCCCCTTTTCCCCGGACACGGGTTAAGCCACGCACAGCCAGACGTGGGTGGGCGAACCCAGATGGCTCGGGGTTCGTAGTGACGCCACTCATCAAGCACCTTCTCTAAAGTAGGTGCCCCTGCGTGCGTGTATGGTGGCCCACGTGGCTGGGGTCCGTGGTGACGCTACTCACCAAGTACCTAGCACAGAAGGTGCAGGCGCCCCCTGCGGGGCTTGGAGTACGTGGAGAGGCCACTCTCCAAACACCTGCTTTCACAGGTGCCCCCTGCGGGGTCGCGCGTTGTGTAAATGCAAGTTAACGAATGCGTTGACTCGACTTCACCTAACTACGTCGTCAAAAATGACGTCTTGACATTTGACAAGTCCCATTCAAGTAATTTGCCTTCGTGCAAACGATTAGCAATTATCCAAACCGAACACCTCCATATACTAACACTTTTTTATCTTAAATGAAACTTAACAATTCGTAGAAGCCGCGCTTTCAATACCGGAGTCTCGCAGTCAAAATAAATGGTTACTTCAATTGCTAAAACTGAGTTACTGAGAACAAGTCGAGCCTCGCCTCTGCGTCTCCCGGTGACCAACCTTTCTGGGCAGTCTAATGTCGAACTCAAAATCCGCAACGAAATACTTGATGCACGGCGCATTCCACTCAACAATCACATTCACGGGCAGTATCCAGACGCCTTCATGCCATCGTCGTCGCTGCTTCAGATAACATTCCAGATGAAAAACCACGAAAGACCGCGCCCGGAGCGTCGTTCATGGCAACACCTTGCTAAAACAAAACAAATTCGAACTAAAAAAAAAAGGCACCCGAGAATATTGAAAATACTCAAAAGAAAGAGAGACAGAGACAGAAACAAAAAAAAAAACGTGTTCGCTTGTACGTCATTCGACCGGCGTGTTGAAAATGGCGATCTTCAACCGTCCTTGTGGAAATGCTGTGTCCGTGTGTTGTTTGTAGTGGGAGGGGGAGGGGGAAAAGATTTTCGTACTGTTGCGTTGGGGACGGTGACGACCTCAGGTGCGGAACCAAGAGTCGGGGCTGTGGCTCGCTGCTAGCATGGCCCCGAGGAAACAGGCCTGGAGTGGGAGCACTAAAGGAGAACTTTTATATACAGTGAATATACAAGTAGCATGGTCGACTGGTTAATCGGCAATCGGCAGTCCGCAGTCGGCGACTTCGGGCCCTCTGAGCCCAAGTTATATAGCCCTCCGAGGGCGAGAAGGCCCTCTGAAAGAGAGGAGCCTTCTCCGGTGTTCGCGTGTTCACAAGGTGTCCGAAGTGCGGGTGCGGCTGATGCGATTTCCCGGTGTTCTTTCAGCGAGGGGCAGATGATGTAATCCCTCTACGTTCTTGCCGCGCTACAGCGGCTGGTGTAATGAGTCGACGTTCTTGCTGCAACCCAACACCGACAGACCCACACACACACAGGCACGCACACGTACGCCGGTGTTTCGCCTTGCGAGGGCCCGCGATTCCAGATGGTCTCGTGGCTTCAGGAAGACGTTCTTTTTTTAGTTTAAAGCCCCCAGTGAAGGCCGTCGCAACAGTCCCTCCGCCGCCCGGAAGTCGGTCCCGAAGAGAAGAGGTCAGCAGCCACTCCTTTGAGGGACCGCAGTAGTGCCGATGAGGAGGTGGATCACCGTCTCCGGCTTTTCTTGAGTGCCGCGCCTTCTCTCTGCTCATCTCCAAGCGCTTGGGGCAGCTTTTGAAAAATCTTGAGAGGATGAGAAAATTGAACCGAGACCGCACTGCAAATGCGCATCTAAAAGGTATGAAAATCGCTCTTAGCAAGATCACAAATAAAACTAAACCCCTACCAGGGCTCGGCACCCGCAAGAAAGCAACAAAAGGCACAAAACCAAAATCAATAGTATCCCAGCTTGGGTACAATTGTTTAGCAAAATAGAGTAACATTTTGGCATCCATGAGCTCGCTCAGTAAAGACTTGTCTCTACTCACTTATGAGCGTCGGCTCAAGCCATCCGCGTTGGTGTGCAGTTTACCCTTTTTGTACCTGACCTCAAAAGAAAACTGTTGCGAAGCTAGGCTCCAGCGAAGAAGTCGGACATTTTTGGGCGACATATTCTGCAACCATTGGAGGGGACAATGGTCCGTCTCGATGATGAACCTCGAGCCTGCCCCATAGCACGCAAGCTTTTGCACGGCCCACACCAAGCAAGCGCACTCTTTTTCCAAAGCGCTGTAGGCTTCTTCGCGATTTGTCAGCTTTCAACTGACGTACAAGATGGTATGCTCCTCGCCTAAGTCGTTGGTCTGGCTTAGCACGACCCCAAGACCGCGGTTGCTGGCGTCGCACTGAATGATAAACGTGAGCTCATAATCTGGCGCCCTCAGGACTGGTTTGCTCATTAGAGCCTTCTGCAGAGCGCGAAAAGCCTGCTCTTTTCGATCATTCCAACGAACCTCTTGAGGCTCTGTCTTTCGGACGGCGTCAGTGAGTGGGCTAGCAACATCCGAATAATTTGGGATGTAGTGTTGGTAGTATCCTGCAATGCCTAGGAAATACCTAATGTCGGTTTTTGTGAGCGGGTTGAGGAAACTCCTCGTTGGCTGCAAGCTTTACCTCGGACGGTCGGCGGCAACCGCGACCCACCACGTGTCCCAAATACGTTACTTCTCCCCTTCCCAATTGACACTTTTCCGCCTTTACGGTAAGGCCTGCGTCTCGGAGTCTTTCGAAAGCAACCCGAAGATGTGCAAGATGTTCGTCCCAGGACTCGGAAAACACGGCGATGTCGTCCAAGTACGGAACGGCAAACTCCTCTAGACCTCGGAGCACCTGATCCATTAAGCTTGAAAAACAAAACGGTGCATTTTTGAGGCCGAAACTGAGGACACGAGGCCGGAACGTTCCAAAGGGGGATATGAAAGCGGCATACCGGCTCGCTCTCTTCGAAAGGGGGACCTGCCAGTAGCCTCGAACAAGGTCCAACGTGGAGATATACTTGGCAGCGATCACCATCTCCACCCGTTCTTCAATATTGGGGATGGGATACGTCTGATCTTTGGTGATAAGGTAGGGGCGCCGGTAGTCAACGCACGGGCGAAGTTCTTTTCCCGGTACCTCCAGAAGTATCAAAGGAGAAGTGTAGTCGCTCTCTCCTGCTTCAATCACCCCCAGATCAAGCATGCGCTTCACCTCCCGCTCCATGATTTGCCTCTGTCTAGGTGAGACTCGATAAGGATTTGACCGCACGGGCTGGTCGGTGGTAAGCTCGATGTCGTGAACTGCAAGATCGGTTATTCCTGGCTTACTCTGGAACTGATCTATAAACTCCCCAAGGAGTGCCTTCAGATAACCTAGTTGCCTTGGTTCCAAATCAGGCGATACAACAGCCTTCTCGAGTACCTGTTCGACCGAGCACGCGATCGGGGTTTCACTAATTTCGGGAAACTCAAGACTGACCTCCTCGGGGTAGTTTACCGTCAAACTCATCACAGTCTCACGTTGCCGGTACGGCTTCATTAGATTGCTGTGATACACCCTCTGGATTTTTCGTTTCCCGGGCGTGCTCACGACGTAGTTCACGTCCGAAAGTTTATGCAACACTTCCACGGGTCCCTCCCATTGCACCTCGAGCTTATTCTTTGTCGATAGCCTCAAGAGCATCACCCTGTCACCGACGAAAAAGGTTCGCGGCTTAGCGGTTTGGTCGTAATACCGCTTTGACTTTACCTGAGCGTCCTTCATATTACTTTCGGCAATACTTCGACTGCGGTTCAGGCGATCAAGAAGCTCGAGCACCTACTCGATTACAGTGGGGTCTTCCCCGTAACCCTCCCATGACTCTCTTAGCATTTGGAGCGGAGATCTTAAAGATGGCCGTATGCTGGCATAGCGGGGCTAAAACCAGTTGCCTCGTGTGGCACTGATCTCAAAGCAAACATCGTGGCTGGGAGGCAGGGATGGGCAGTATTTCAAATACAAGTATTTGAAATACGTATTTCAAATACTTTGTGTATTTTGCATTTGTATTTAATTACAAATTGGGTAATGTATTTGACGTGTGTATTTAAATACTAAAACGTGGGTATTTCAATTACAATTGTAATTAAATACAATTTTGTGGGCGAAAATACATCCCTCAAATTTATTGTCACGACTCATTTGCTCATCCTAAGACGTGTCCAGAGCAGGAAAAAAACTACGTTCTGCACCGAATGCAGTGTCTCTCAATCAAGCACAAGCGTTTAGTGACTTTGTGATTGCGGTGCTAGTCCGGGGCAAGAATAGTGACGAAATCGACGTTCACAGGCAGACTGGCTAAATTAGTGCCTGTGACAACTTGTGATGCTTTCCAGCCTGATTTCCATCTATATTTTTGCCTGTAACATTCTAAATGCGCTGGTCGTCCAGATTTTCGTAACTGGTGCGAGTCGCAACAATAAAAAGTCTCTGGCTAGTGCTGCGCGTCTTGGTCGTCTCGGTTCTTTGTTGGTCTATACCAAAATGTAATCAACAAACAAAGCTGCATGAAGCTCTGTACTTTTTTCACCTATTACGTCCAAGCTGATTACATTTTTTTTTTATTATATTTCTATTACGTTACTAGAGCCTCACACACTAACTCCCGAGTGTGCGATGCAAAATTAAAATGAGATAACCAGAATCCCGTTGCAGGTGCCCTGAAGTCGCTGACGCAAATTTTGAGGAATGTATTTGGAAAAGTATTTGGAGGAGACCAAATACATTTGGTTGTATTTGTATCTTGTATTTAAACGCTTTTTTGGAAATGTAATTAGATTTGTAATTAAATACATTTTTGACGAAGTATTTTGTATTTGTATTTCGATACATATTTGCATGTATTTTGCCCATCCCTGCTGGGAGGCATGCCTCCCAGTCAGTCTTGTGCTCATAACACAATGCTCGCAGCACCCGTTTTATCACCGAATGCCATTTTTCTACCCTGTTGGATTGCGGGTGGTAGACGGAGCTATGAATCAACCTAATACCACATCTCTCCAAAAACGTAGTGGTCAGAGCGCTGGTGAACACACTCCCCTGGTCGCTTTAGATTTCGGCGGGAAATCCAACGCGTGCGAACACCGAAAGCAACGCGTTCACCACTTCCACAGAGCTGGGCTCTTTTAGCGGGATTGCTTCGGGAAACTTTGTCGCGGGCCAAAGAATCGTCAGGATGTGGCGGTATCCCGACTTTGTAACGGGGAGGGGGCCAACCGTGTCAATCACCAAACGGCGAAAGGATTCTGTAATTATTCGCACGAGCTTTAGCGGTGCCTTGGTCTTGTAATGTGGTTTTCCGATTCGTTGACACGTGTCGCAGGACTGGACGACCTCCTCAATCTCTTTGAAGCACCCAGGCCAGTAAAACTCCTGGAGGAGGCGATCTTTCGTTTTTCTCACTCCTAAGTGTCCTGACCAAGAGTTGCTATGCGCTTGGTGGATGAGATCGCGCCGGTACTTTGCAGGCACCAGAAGCTGATGAAATTAAATACCCTTTCGGTCTTTACCATACTGAAAAATACCATTTGAAATTCAAACGGGTGGCAAACTAGTCGACCCATTGAAATCAAACGGGTGCAAACTTGTCGACCCGTTTTGGTCAAACGTGATTATGGGACACGGGTAGCCATTTGAAACGGTACCCGCTCGAAGCGGTACCCATTTGATACAGGTGCCCGTTTGATACGGGTGCCCGTTTGATACGGGTGCCCGTTCGACCTTGCACGTGACCACACGTTTGAACGTGACATTCGAATCGGGAAATTATGCGCTAGCCCTAAATGGGGATCGTCTGGTACGTTAGTTATATTAAACTTATTTAAGACGTTCCGAAACTCATAAACCTATTTATAACACGGGAGAAACACGTAGAACAAATGTGCTCACGTAGGTGCTTGCAAATGGACAGGAAAACAGACACAAAAGATTGTTTTCAATTCTCCTCAAAGTTTATTACGTCTTCTGTAGACAAGTACAAACAATCAAGCGATCTGTGAAATGTGAGAGGCACTCTGGGCTTTCATACAACTGAGAAGATTGCAAAGCAAACAAGAACCGAGGTAATTCTAGACTATGAAGGTAGACTTTCAGGAAATTATTCGCCCGGCTGCCGCGAGAATAGTCGCTGCATAATTATATAGATAATCTGGAAGAGTACGAGTAGAAGAACGGTCAATCGTTGCCAAGAAGTAGGTTGCAGTGCACTTACCATAAAAATACCGGACTTGAAAGATGTAATCCGTGATATTTGTCGACACGGTCAAAGCAGGACAATCACAGAAACACAAACGAGAGGGAACGGCTCCTTGGAAGTTTCAACACGATGTGGCGCACAAGCTGTCATTTGCCGAACCCAAACGAACCGCAAGAATTCCTGACTTCTTTGAAGAATCGCTTGTTGCCGATATAGGCGTAGGACTTTTCGAACACTGATAGCTTTGGTGCACATCCAATACGTGGTCGAGAGACATCCTAATAAGACCGCAGGGTAGGCGACAGATCGAAGCAGGTGGACGAGCGAAGTTCGAGCTGGAACTAACAAGAAGCAGAAAAAGAAAAAAACGGCTGCCAGGCGCACCCGTCCGGATCTCGATGCTTATCAGCCACGGCTGAAAGACTGGGCGTGCCCACGCCGCCGATCTGCACGTTCAATATCAAACGGGCTCCGGAGAGCCGTTTGATTAAACCGGTACAGTTTGCAACATGGTCACCGGTTTGAGCAAACGTGCGACAACTTTGCCCAAAGGAGTGACCTGTTTGTCCAAATAGGTAACCGTTATGGCTCATACGGGGGACCCCTTTGAGCCATACGGGCGACCCCTTTGACAAACTCGTGACCGGTATGATTAAACTGCTACGGGTATGGACCCGTTTATTTTCATAAAGGCGCCAAATGTTTTTTTTTTCAGTAGGGTATACTTCCGATACCACACCCCTTTCCTTTTTTGGAAAGCTACATTCCGTCGGGAGACTCCTTCTTCCGTTCTCGACCTCAGACCCTTAATAGTGGGGTCTGCTTCCTGTTGTGCGATCAGAGAATCGCGATCGACACCCAGCAGTTTCTGCAATTCACCCGACTCGGGGGTAACACAGAGGCCTTCGGAACCCTCCATGTCAAGACATTCTTGAGCCTTCCCTTCCGAGGTTTTCTCTACCGGTGTTTCTTGTTCTTTCGCCTCTCTGGATCGGCAGCGCCAACGTCACCCCTGACAGCCGAACGCGAGGCGTTCGAAAGTGGGGCTCTCCCGGTGGGAACGTCTGCCTCATTTCCGTACTGTAGTTTTGCTGCGAAGTCTCGGGCAGTAAAACTAGAGTACGTCCTGGCCTTAACTAGGGCACCGTCCTGGCCCTAATTAAGGCCAGGACGGTGCCTTCACAAAACGTTTGGCCTCTCTCCCGCAGCAGCTCTTCCGACCTGTTGGAAAACAGGTACGGATACCCCAACGGGATATTGGCCGACACGGCCACCTCCGTCTCAAGGGCGCCGAAAGGACCCTCGATGCGCACCCTGGCGACCAGCAGGCACACGCTATGCTCTTCGACCACCTGTTTAATCCACGCGCACTCTCCCGTGTACTTCGTAGAGTCTACGTAAGAGGGGTGAATCACATCCATAGTGGCGGCCGAATCGCGAAGCACTCGGCACTGGTTGCCGTTCACCGTTAGGTCGCGCAAATATGGCTCTAGTAACCGGAGGTTCTCTTCGCCATCATTTACGTAGGCGAAGACCACCTTGGGCTCTCTGCATCCGGCCGCGACATGACCGGGCTTTTGGCAGTTATAGCATGTTAGGGGCCGGCGAGCCTCAAATAACTTCTTTTTCTCGTGATCCACCCTGCCATC
Source organism: Ixodes scapularis (assembly GCF_016920785.2). Lineage (NCBI taxonomy): Eukaryota > Metazoa > Arthropoda > Arachnida > Ixodida > Ixodidae > Ixodes > Ixodes scapularis. The sequence continues at coordinate 160,066,800 of NW_024609868.1, read as the reverse complement.
GGCGCCGTCGCCGGCCTCTCCTTTCGTTCGCGCTGGTTCCTTCCGGTTTTCGCCCTCGACCCTCTTTGGCCGCCCGTCTCTCGAAAATTGACCCCTTGGCCACCTCCCGTCATCTCTTTTGTCAGGCGGGAACGCTTTCTCTTTACGTGGGTGACCTTTCTCGTCTAATGCCCGGCGAGTCGAAAACTCTTCCGCCTGCTCCGCGGCCCTCTGAACAGCCCTTGCGTCCGGCTTATCCTGAACCCAAAAGAGGGTCTCCTCAGGGATGCGACACAAAAACTGCTCTAGGCAAATGCACTCCACTACTTTATCGTGGTCCCCGTGCGCGTCTACGCCTTAGAGCCATTCCACTAGATTTGCTCTCAAATTGTAAGCAAACTCCGGAAATGACTCGTTCGGCTTCTTCTCGGCGCTACGAAAACGCTGCCGAAAGGCTTCAGTGGAAAGACGATACTTTCTAAGGAGGCTTGTTTTGACCTTTTCTTAGTCCTCCGCTTCGTCTTTCGTGAGCCTTGCGACCACGTCTGCCGCCGGTCAAGGAAGAAGCGTTAAGAGGCGCTGCGGCCAGGTTTGCCCAGCGAACCCGACCTTTTCGCAAGTGCGCTCGTAGTTCACCAGGAACAAACCAACGTCCTCTCCGATTTTAAAAGGCTGCATTAAGTTCTTCATCTTAAATGATTTGCCTTCTCCTGTGCTGGATGCCGGGCTGCCCTCCCGATTACCCCTTGACTTTACTAGCTCGAGTTCAAGCCTCTTCATCTCGAGCTCTTGCTCTTGGCGTTTCAATTCCGCCTCTTGGAGCTTCAATTCCGCCTCTTGCGACTTGAGTCTGTCGCTCCGCTCCTGCTCTTGTCGTTTCAATTCCGCCTCTTGCGACTTGAGTCTGTCGCTCCGCTCCTGTTTCTCTAGTACCCTTTTCTCTTTGTCGATTCTCTGCACTTCCTCCCAACACTCGGATAACTTGGCCTCATCTGTACCAAAGTCGAGAATTGCCTTGAGATGAGCGGCTTTCTTTTTAATCCCCTGATATTCACGCCTAACTCCTCACAGATACGTATCAGTTCTGGCTTACGCAGCGAATTGAGGTCCATGATCGTTCCGAGCACTGGCTAAATCCCAAAACTACTATTATGACGTGCAACAAATGCTGCGTCACAGATAGCCACAAAACAAAACACCCGCTTTACACTATTTAACCCAGAAGGTAAAGCCTGGTGAGTACTCAAAGGGAAAAGCCAAACACTCACCCACAAGTGTGATCAATGGTCTGCGTGGAGTCAATCCCGTCGCTGTCAACCAGTTTTTGCGTTGGGGAGGGTGACGACCTCAGGTGCGGAACCAAGAGTCGGGGCTGTGGCTCGCTGCTAGCATGGCCCCGAGGAAACAGGCCTGGAGTGGGAGAACTAAAGGAGAACTTTTACATACAGTGAATATACAAGTAGCATGGTCGGCTGGTTAATCGGCAATCGGCAGTCTGCAGTCGGCGACTTCGGGCTCTCTGAGCCGAAGTTATATAGCCCTCCGAGGGCGAGAAGGCCCTCTGAGAGAGAGGAGCCTTCTCCGGTGTTCGAGTGTTCACGAGGTGTCCGAAGTGCGGGTGCGGCTGATGCAATTTCCCGGTGTTCTTTCAGCGAGGGGCAGATGATGTAATCCCTCGACGATCTTGCCGCGCTCCAGTGGCTGATGTAAGGGGTCGACGTTCTTGCTGAAACCCAACGACAGACCCACACACACACACAGGCACGCACACGTACGCCGGTGTTTCTCCTTGCGAGGGCCCGCGATTCCAGATGGTCTCGTGGCTTCAGGAAGACGTTCTGTTTTTAGTTTAAAGCCCCCAGTGAGGCCGTCGCAACAGTACGCGCCCTTCCCCCTCCCACCAACCCCCTACTCCCCATTCTTTCTTGTAATCCTCGCTCACGCGGGGGGTTGGGCAAATGGGGCAGAGAGGGTCCGTCGGGAAAATGAGAAGGGGTCTTTGTTTAAAAAGAAACTTTTTTTTTAGTAAGTTGAAAGTTGAAATACAGCCCTCGTCGGAAGATTGTTGCCGTTTTTTCTCCTTGTGTCGTCTCCGATCATTCCGGGATCCGGTTTGGGTTTGCGGTGGTGCAGCAGTGCACTCGATCTGTCCTGAAGTCACAAGTCAAGAGACCACGATTAAGGTATGTCGAAGTTCGAAGCACTTCTGTTTATGGTGTATTCATTAACTGCGGTTTCAGAAAGTGTTTTATTTTGAGCGCGTTCTCTAGCTTGCAAAGCGCGCGCCATGCTCTTTTTTTTTGGCGCCGTGGTTCTTGATTTTGTTATGCAGCACAGAGACCTCATATTCAATCGTATCGAGCGAAACGCCAGTTCCACCGATGGTTTATTGTGTTTTTTTTTCTTTTGTGGTTTGCAGTCCCTGGCATGATCACTTGACCATAAACGCCTGTCCACACATGCAGCGGACCTCTACAAGCATAGCGCTGACCTTGCGCCAAGCGCGTGCAGACGGGAGCGGTCACCAGCTTTCTATCGCGCAGTCAAAACTGTTTCTCATGGCAGACAAAAAGTAGCTCACGACACGTGGGCAGCGCAGCCTCAGCGCTTCGCTGCGTGCAAGAACCGGCCTTAATGGAGACGTTTATTCGATCGTATTGTACCACGGCCACTCGATCCACCCTGTTGGTGCGGCCTGCCGATGTTTTTCCCAAAACAAAAGAGCGCGCGTGAGAGGAGAACTTCTCCAATTTTCCGTGGGGGCGCTGCACATCGGTGAGCGGTCTTGTGACCTTATGTTGTACCGCAGCAAAGGCTGTACGCGCGAGCTCCTTGCTCCGGGGCAGATCTCGGCGGCACAAGCTCTTGTGCAGTAAAAGCAGCTGTCAACGCTATGAGCTCGCGCTTCCAGCCTTCCCTGCGGTACAACATAAGGTGAAACAGAGTATAGAAAAGGCGCCCAACGCGCTCTCGCTCCGCTACCTAGATGAAATATCTGCCTGTCATTGGTTTCGCCGATACCGAGGGGCTGCCGCGGTTGCAGAAGGCAGCAAAACTCGCTTTCCCCCCACCTATGCACCGCTGTGCTCGGCGAAAATATCGTAGTGTCACTCTGCGCTCGCGTGTTTGGTTTGTGTTGACATTTTGGAAGCTGCCGGAAATGTAAGCGTTCTAGTTCTGAGTGCCAAATGGCGATTAAATTTGCCAACTCCACTCGTGAAACAGGAAATCCTGCAGTTGATGAAGTACAATGAAGTCTCTTCCGAACTTGAGTTAGCACCGCTCACTTACATGGCTGGCTACTTGGCCTTCGTTTGCGAACAAAAGGTGACCATTTTTGTGTGTAGAAATTGTGGCAATTTCAAAGTAATTAGCTGAAACTATTCACTCTAGCAAAGCAATAAGATTTTCTCAGTGAAAGCAAGGAAGGCTAATGTGTAGAACCCGCTAAAATTTGCAGGTGACGTGTCCTGAATGCAAGCGCAACTTAAGGGAAATGCATCACGTGACGGAGCATATTCAGTCCATGTTTAGCCTTGACCAAGGAGGACTCAGCTATCCACGACCTGAAGCTGTCTGGCTGTGCAAGCTCGTCTCCACCTTTGTCGAGAGGGCTCTACAGTCGGCAGAGATTCGTGGTTGTGGAAGGATTTGCAAGGTCCTCTCGAGCGCTGTGCTTCCACACCTTATGGATTGCCCGCTGATGTTGTGTGTTAACCGCCGAGACTCCTACCACAGCGAAGACCTCTGCAAGCTCTTTCTCAGAAAACTCCTGAGACCTTTTTTTGGCAAACTGGGCTGGTGACCTAAACAGCCCACTGGAGAATATATTGAGGCTTTCGCGGAAGCTTCTTTCCCGAGAGGTACTCCGCTTGTGAACTATATGACTCCCTTGGTCGGTTTTTTGTGAACAATGAAGTTTATATGGCTGAAGTTATGCACGCGGAATCCGATTTTATATTGTCCTTCACAGATAAGTAAATGGCACAGCTCGCGCGTGCTCGAGCGTCGGTTAAAACCGGAAATCATACGGCCTAGCAATATCTAACTATAGCTCCTATATTACTGTGGTAATAGAAACGGGGCAGCAGTTACGGGAACAAGAAAACGACAATTCGTTCATACTGCCAGCAGAATTCAGCTTTAACACGCAGCCTGCAGCTGAGTGAGTTTTTCGCAAAAAGAATCATGTGTTTTTATTCTACACAGATTTGTCACATCATTCATGCAATCTGGCACTCGTTTCTATTGAGACTTGCGGCTTCACGAAAAACAAAATCTAAATAGCCACACCGGGCCGGGCCGGGCTTACTGCTCCTCTCTCACTATATTTCGTCTTACCTTAGCATGGACTAACCGCGAACGCTGTGGTAGCGCGAGCGGCTAGCGTTTACTGGCTTGACTGGAGCACTCGCTGCATGAGCGCTCATGCAGCCGCCGAGGCTTCCTTCGAAGTTCAGTATTCTAGAGGGTGTAGTGGCAAGAGCGGCGCCCGCTTACAATGAAGCGCGTGAAGACGGTCGATGTAGATACCGCGAGTGGCGCTGGAGTTCTGTGCCTTAGGAGAATTAATGGCACGTGTGCGATGAACGAAGAAGACGACGAGGGTGACGCGGTACGCTTCTCCGAAATTTAGCACCGTAGAACTTCTTTCGCAGCTATTAAGCCTGCAGCCCAAGTGATAGCGTTGCTGGACGATGTGCCAGCTGGGGGGGGGGGGGGGGAGGAGGGGGAGTCGATATTAATTAAATAACCTCCCTCAAAACACGGGAATATTTCAAGTAGAGGATAGCACCCACTCTCGAAGCATTAGTCCAAAGGCAGAACTACAATTTACTATACTTCGTTTCAACTTATGTTGTACCGCAGCGAAGGCTAGAAGCGCGAGCTCGTAGCGTTGGCAGCTGCTCTTAATTCACGAGAGCGTGTGCCGCCGAGATGTGCCCCAGAGCAAAGAGCTCGCGCTTGTAGCCCTTCCTGCGGTACATCATAAGGTGAAACAGAGTATGCAGAACAACATTAGCAGTTGTTTCGCACCGCGAAAAGCTCCAGTCAAACCACAGTAGTAAGCGCCGAACAGCGCTGATGATGGGGCTGGCGGGGCGCGCTCCTAGGGCACAGAACAGCAGCGCCGTGGTGTCGTCTACGCGCAAAGCATTCACAAAGCGGCCGCTGCTCTTGCCACTACAACCCCCTCTAGAACACTGTACTTCGAAGCAACTATCTCGCGCTTTTAGCACACGCGGCTAACAAGTACATACGAACGTGAAACGAAGTATAGAGTTACTCAATATGCTCCCCCGAAAGGAACTCTATCTCTCACCGATAACGAGCGCCACGGCTGGCGCTGCGGGGTAAAGTGAACTATCATAAGCAGCACGTTGTGTATGGGCCATCGATGGCAAGTGTACTATGGCCAACCAGATTTTCGATGGCCCATGCTGGGCCAAAGTGCTCGGCAATAGCAGTGTTTTCATCCTCGTCTGGTGACTTGCCATCCACTTTATGCCAGTTTCTGGCCGTTCACTTTAGGCCAGTGACTGGCCCTTCACTTTAGGCCAGTGACTGGACATTTACCTGTGTCCAGTGGCTGGCCATTCACTTTAGGCCAGTGACTTGCCATTCACCTTTGGCCAGTCACTTTCGGCCAGCCACTGGCCATTTACGTTTGGCCAGCCACAGGCCATTGACTTCCGGCCAGTCACTGGCCGAAAGTGGCTGTAGTTATACACTTAATACATAATTTATCAGAGACTGCCAGAAAATTTGGGTGTTCCTTAGAAGACTGTCAAGAGTTTCGGGAAGTCAAGTTCGAAAACTCAACCCTAGAAACTCTTACATAGTAATGACACGCGAAGCTGCTGCAAGGGTGCTCAATCTTTATTGAACTTTTTGAGTACTACGTCTTACGACGCCGGTTGCGACCACCATTCCAGTCGTCGTGGGTTCAGGGATGGTATGTTGACTCACCATTAAGATCCCCCAGTAGTGCAGCAGTAAAAAAAAATATAAAAAGAAGTAACTTTAGGCGAAGGGACAGTGCAACAATAGAGAGTTTTAGTAGATCGTTCCGATACCTCCGATAGCCCCGATAACGATACTATGCATGCGCAAGGGAGGCGGTGGCGGAGTATCGTGCATCGTTATCGAAGTCATGGCAGAGATCTACTAAAACTCTCTACTGTTCAGTTACAATATTTTTCACTTTACACAAGCTTACTGGCACTAATGGGAATGAGAAGCCTTGAGTACACAGTAAAGGTTTTTACACACTTAAGGGTGTAAATCAGTTTGTCCCTGGGCTAACACCCTTATAGCGTTCAGGCAAGCACCCCTCATAAAGGGTGCTTGCTAACACCCTTGGCAAAGGGTGCTTGGCATGAAATGGGCACCTGCTGGGGTGGCCCAGTGGATGCTGGGCCACTTCAGCCAATCTGGCGCCGGGAGAGTATCATGCGACGTTTTCGTTATGTGGAGTACAAGGTCACATGACGCTCTCTCGACGCTAAATTGGCTGGAAGCGTCCGCCGCGCTCGGACGAAGGGTGAAATAGAGTATAGACCCCAGTGAACATTTCATTGGAATGTGTCCAATACACATATCAGAACTTGTAAATTGCAAAAAATTATATATGGTATTGCATATTCTTATATTATTATTATATGATTTACAGCTTATCATGTTTACTGAACACATTTACACTTGTTTCAGTTAGAGGGATTGCCACATCACCACATACGAGGCATGTGATAAAGAAATAATGAATCACACTAAACACAACTCACTTCATGAAGAAGTAATACAAAAGAGCTCCTTGCAAGTCACATCATAACCCCGTGGGCAATTGGGAAGTTCTACGGCACCCCCCTTTCTCGAACTCTAAGTGAGCCAGCAATGGCCCCAAGCATCGCACTGCATGGCTGAACCATTGTGAACATCATGGTCTGCCACAAACGAAGCATGTAAAGCTTTCCTGTTTGGAGATCAAGTGACATGTTTTGTTTGTCTCAGAGGATTGCAGGCAACACGCTTCGCACTCTAATAAAAAGGGGAGCGCGACTTAGTCCCCGAAGGGAGCAAGTGCGTTGCCACAAGCATTAGTCCCCTCGGGGACTAGCCGGGAGGGGAGTAACAGTTGCGCCCCTCCATTAGTCTCTCGCAGTAGCACCGTTATGACTAACTGTTACACCGCTTCAATTGCACCTGGAGGACCAACTGTTAGGCACTTGCACTTGGTCTTCTGGGACCAACCGTTACACCGTTTCAATTGAACCCCGAGGACGAACTGTTAGGCCCTTGCACTTGGACCCCTAGGACTAACTGTTACACCGTTTCAAATGAACCCCGAGGACCACCTGTTAGGCCCTTGCACTTGAACCCCTGGGTCTAAACGTTGCGCCGTTGGATTTAGACCCCTGGGACTAAAGGTTTAGCCTTTGCATTTAATCCCGAGCCACAAATCTCCAAAACGAAATCGTGCAGTTCAGGTTAAACGTAGCTTTATTGCGTCGTAAATACACAACGCATTCAAGGATGACTGAAGTCGAAGTTCCTGAGCGGTAGACTCCACAATAAGGCCAGATTCCGAAGAGTGCACTTGCGTCGACGATGGCTTGAACACTGGGACGGCTGTCCAAACCGGTCGTGGTCCAAGCACCGTTTATTGGGGCACCTGCAGCTTCTTGCCTGTTTGCGAGGAATTTGGATTATTAGCAACAGGGGCAGCGTAAAATACCCGATCGCTCAGCAAAAGTATGAGATATAACACACACATATTAAAATAACAAATAGGCTACAAAAGTGCTCCAATGGTTCACATCTAACATACAATCTGTTTACAGCAGACCAGCGCAATATTATATTTTTGGTAGACCATTCGCTGAGAATTACAGACCCAGCGTGTGCGTGCTCAAACTATGCTTCAAAGTGACGGTACGAGCTCCCGCCGTCAACGCGAAAGTCTGTACAATCGAATGAATGTCTCCATTAAGGCCGGTTCTCACACGCAGCGAAGCGCTGAAGTAGCGCTGCTCACGTGTCGTGAGCTGCTTTTCGTCCGCTATGAGCAAGTTCTGACGGTGCGATACACAGCTGGTGAAAGCTCCCGTCAGCACGCGTTTAGCGCTAGGTCAGCGCTGTGCTTGTAGCTCTCTGCTGCATGTATGAACAGGGCTTTATAATAAAGCGATCCTGCCAGGGTCTGCAAAACACAAAAAATAAGCGATCGGTAGGACTGGTGTTTTGCTCGATACGATTGAATATCAGGTCTCTGTGCTGCGTAACAAAATAAGCAACCATGGTGCAAAAAAGAATAGAGCATGGCGCGTGCTTTGGAAGCTAGAGAACGCGCTCAAAACAAAACACTTTCTGACGCCGCAGTTAATGAATATACCATAAACAGAAGTACTTTGACATACCTCATTCGAGTTCCCTTGTCTTGTGACTTCAGAACAGATCAAGTGCAGTGTTGCAGCACCGCGAATCCAAACCGGATCCCGCAATGATCGGAAACTACCAGCATTTAAGTCCTGACGGAGGCTATACTAAAAACAGATTCTTTTCAAGCAAAGACCCCTTCCCATTTTTCCGACGGACCCACTCTGGCCCATCTGTCCTACCCCCCGCGTGAGCGAGGAATGCGGGGTAGGGGGTTGCTGGGAGGGGGAAGGGAAATCTCTTTTCCCCGAAAATCTCTCTTACCCCTTTCACTACACACGACACACGGATAGACCAATGCCCGAAGGACGGGAGAAGGTCGAAGGTCGCCATTTTCAACACGCCGCTCAAGTGACGTACGAGCAAACACGTTTTTTGTTCTCTCTCTCCCTCTTTTTTCAGTTTTCTCTTGGGCCTTTTTTTTTTTAGTTCGCATTTGTTTTGTATTAGCAGGGTATTGCCATGAATGACGTCCGGGCGCGGTTCGTTATCCGTTGTTCATCTGGAATGTTATCTGAAACATCGACCACGACGGCATGAAGGCGTCTGGATACTGCCCCTGAATGTGCTTTTTGAGTGAAGCGTGCCGTACATCAAGTGTGTCAGTGCGGATTTTGAGTTCAACATTGGACTACCAAGAAAGGTTGGTTACGTGGAGACGCAGACTCGACCTGTTCTCAGTAACTCGGTTTTAGCGAGTGAAGTGACCATTCATTCTGACTGCGAGACTCCGGTGTTGAAAGCGCGTATTCTACAAACTTTTAAGTTTAATTTAAGAAAAAAAAAGTGTTAGTATTCGGAGGTGTAGCGTTTGAATTAATGCTCATTTTTTGCGTGAAGGCAAACTACGTGAATGGGACTTGTGAAATGTCAACAGATCATTTTTGACCAGGGTTGGGCAGAAATACTCAAAAATGTATTTGGAAAAACAGATACTGGGATACATTAAAATAGTAGCTAAAATACTGATACTAAGAAACATCTGTAAAAATGTATCGCGATACGTATCGGAAATACATTTTAAAAAGAGGCAAAACGTATTTGGAAATGCAAATACAGGGATACATTTTAGGAAGGGCAGAAATACAAATACTGATGCTGCAATACATTTTTCAAATTTTTTGAGACGCCAACTGAGATGAAGCTTGAAGTTTGAAGTGCATGTTTTCGATCCCGAAATTACTTTCCTGTAGGCTTGGCACTTTGCCCTGAAGGTAGTGGTTTCGGACGACAAGGAGTCTTCAATGGGCCCCAAAAAACGTTCCATCAAAGGCTGACCGCGGTCCCTTCCACGATATCCTGTCTGTCTGGGGAGGGAATCCTGTCAACCTTGATCACATGATGTCACTGCGGAATGAACTAGTATTCTTTATCTGTAGTTGTGGTCTTGAACATGAAACTTTACCACGCTGCTGTATGAAAGGACAATACGTACTTTCGTTGTAGGTTACCTAGTTGAAGATCGTGAATGCAGTGTCATTTGGAATTTTTGAGAATAGTGGACCACCTGAAGCATCTTGGAATACATTTCTTCTCTTCTGTTACGGTTGAAAAAACGATATGGTAGCATCCCTGTTCTGGAGGTCCTTACTACCGACCCCCCGCCACCGACGCACGGATTGCAGTCCTCAAGGTTTGCCTAGCATTATCCAAACAGAGACCTCGTGGATAGCGAGCTGATATTGCCGGCACAGGTGCGAGCTGTCCGAGAAACGGCGGTCTCGAGACGAGTCGCGGGAACGTAGTCTGGGATAGCACAGCGAGGTCACTTCTGGCCTCCTTCTGGGTTTCGGATCGCCAGAGCAGCGGGTCACGTTCACGTCGGCTGATGACGTACGCTTGAGCCGTGCAATCTTACGGGCGCAGCCTCAGATGCATTCGAATATGTGTTGAACTTCACAGCATGAGTCTTCCTGCTATTTCAAGTCAACCACCGCCAGGCTCGTGCTGCAACGGAATGTGACAGCTATACCGGCTGGGTGTACTCTGTACGCTAAGGCGAGAGAGACGGTTAGCAGCGGGCATTGGATGCCAGCAAACAATGACTCAAGAAATCCCTACCTAAGGACCTGCGGCGGAAGATGCTCTGACTCCACTCCTGGCACGCCACCTGGTTTGAGTTTCCGACTACGCAACACTTCTCAGAAGAGAGAAGAGGACACATGAAAAAATAGTTTGTAGAATGAAAGGAACCTTGATCAGCATAGTAACAGTGCCCCAGCATTTCCTAGACTTTGGTGCCCTCAGAAGTAAAAAAAAAAAGGCGTTCGCACTTTTTTTTTCGGGGGGGGGGGGGGGGAAGTATTTCTCAAGAAATGTAACGAAATACATTTCATCCTGATTGTATCGCGATACAAAGAAACATTCCAAATGTATTTCGATACAGGAATATAGATACCGTGCAAAAAAATGTTTCGCGATACAGAAATACAGATTCGAAATGTATTTCTGAAATACTATCGCGATACATTTGTATCGCGATACTGCCCAACCCTGTTTTTGACGATATAGGTGGGTGAAGTAGGGTCAACACTTTCGTTAACACGCATTCGAACAACGCGTGAAGCTCTACCATGTAATGTCTGAACGTTCATGGCGCATTAAACAAATTCGCCAGTTTCGTCCGAGTTTTGTCAACGCTTTCAGCCGCGCTGGTCAGAGTCTCGCCGATTCCCAAGACAGGCGAAATATCATCCGTTCTCCTGGCGAACATTCCGTTCGCCTTCGGGGACTAAATTCTACAGATGCACCCTGTCCGAGGGGGACTAATGGCTGCTTTTTCTCGCGCACGCCTATCGGTTAGTCCCAGTCGAGCGCAGTTAGTCCACGGCTTTTCCGCGCGGTACCTACCTTGAACCAGATGGTCCTTACGGGGAGCAACTGAAAGTTCAGAGGACCAAATGCTGCCGTTAGTACCTTGAGGCCAACTTTTTTCTTAGAGTGCGCTTATCACTTGTCTCCTACGCGCATAGGTTTACTAATTGGAAGCAGGGTAAAGGGGGGTGGCTTAGCCCTTGACAACCACAGCAGTATTTAATTACGTGAAGCTCATTATGACATCAATTACAACGTGTTAAATTGAACATTTATTAAACCTTGAGAAATGGAAAGTACAATGTATGCCGTTCCATGAAATAAAGAATGCTATCTCCAAACATGTAATGAGAAATATTACAGAATGAACTTGCACTCTACGGCAAAAAAGCAAACGTTTCAGTAGAAGATGCTATCCTCTTGCTCACGTACGAAGAAAATTATAAAGTTCTAGAAGACGACTATGGATAAGGAACTCGTACAGTTAAATTCTGAGTACCTCGCCTACAGGAGGTCACCATTAGCTATCAGAGAAAGTGCCCAACATTTAAAGAAAGAAAAAGAAAACATGCATCCATAAAAACTTCTATCATTCGTTCTGGAAGCAAAATAAAAATGAACCTGATAATACTGGCGAGAAAAGTGGATTATACACTTTTAAAACGGCCCACAAGACATCTCTTCAACCACATACCTTTCTGCTAACTTTGTTCAAAAATTTAATTACGACTGTTCTTGGATTGGTGTCGCTCAAGCCAAGGAAAATCCTCTCCAGAGCAACCAATGTGTTGCAGGCCTTGCATTCGTACTGGATGCTGAAAAGCCAATATGCTGCCGACAACATGCACAGCCCCTCTTCTGCATTAAAAACGGAGAACAAGCGCTCACGATCCTCAACAAGGTGAAGAAAGTCTGCATCGTCCAGCTCTTGCTTGTTGTAGAGGACACATGGTGCCGGTGGGGTGTTCTCGTCCTGCGTTAGGTAAAAGGATAAAGCAAAACATATTTTAATGTAGAAGGCCAAAACATGTTTTCTCTTGTCAACTTCTATTATTCGCAGCATTTAAGGCCATGAGCATCAGCCTGCACACAGGCATACAGTGCTTATGTTGGAACAAGTAACCGGCATCTGCAGCAATGTAAAACGAATGAGGAATTACAATCGGGGCAACATCACAACATGCAAGTATTGCGATATAATCTAAGGGGCACTTATGAGTATCTCTATTACTGTACCGAAATGCATTTCTGAAATCTATTTGTGTTTCAGTAGTGAAATACTTTTGCGATGTATTATGATACGCTGCTAGATTTATGTATCTTGTTACATTTGTTGTTAGAAATGAGCTGGCAGGTCTGGAGATAAAAAAAAAAAAAGCCACGGCAAAATTTGACGCATTACTGGTTTATTTTCGCAAAGAGTGATTTTTTGCTTTGCTCTCACTTTAGACTTCTACAGCGGCCGGTTTTCTTTCTGCTGACAGCAGCCTTCCTGTGTACATTTGAGGTTATTGTATGGGCAAGAGGCCACCAACAAATGCACAGATGAGAAACAATGTCTAAAAGAAGGCAAAAAGCAGGGACGTTTGGGCACATACGCTTTGTCAGGCGGTGTCATCGGTCGCCAGCGTTCATTGGGTGCGATAATGGGTTCTTTTCGGTGTCAGCGAACATAGCAAAGGAGAGTCAAGTTGCAAAAAAAAAAAAGAACAAACACCGACAGGAAGGGGGGGGGGGGGCTTAGGTGCTACAATCTATGTTTGCCACAGAGGCACCCTTCTCACCTCGCCATCCTGCATTTATGAACCGTATAGGGCTGCCGACTGACCATAACGGTACATGCTAATATTTGTCCCTTGGCCAATGTTAATTTTTTTTGCCTCCTCCTCTACACCGAAAAACCCAAAGATAAAGGTTACAGAAAACAGCTAACATAAATTTGTTTCGCATGTAGCTGTAGAAATTAATCTTCAAGAGCTACATTTTAAGTACAGTCGCCGGCCATATGAACTCCCCCGTCCAAACACCAACCGGTGCAGCAAAAATCCAGCATGCAGCGTCTCGAGGTTGACGGCTGCTATTTTCAACAATGGAGGGGGTGATTACACATTAAAAGGTGCTCGTGATAATATATTTCTCCAGCTATCTATGATACATTGTTGCGTTTGCATCTCAATGCACCCCTCGAATACGTGACAGACAAAGGTGTTCTGACAAAATATACAATGAGCTGTCTGCGTCAAGAGAAGAGCAATCTCGGTGGCCCAAAAGGTAACCTGCGGTTGGTGGATGACTTCATGTAAACGGACCCAGAATTCACGGGTTTGGAGAGAGGTGCAGAAACTATGTGATATTCAAATGAAGAGTTAATAAACCCAAAATATTATCCATTTTAAGCCCAAATCCATGATTCGCACATGCCTATTATTTTCACAATGAAGCCAAAGGCGAACCAAGTAGTAGTCCGTTGATTTATCGCCGAATAGAATACAGTTTCAGTACCAAACTGGATGTTTTGCTTATGTTTGGAAGGTTGCAATGAAAAATGCAATACTTAATTGGGTGAAAAGCAAAGTTTTGTAGCAATTACGTGCATGATTATATTCTACAAGTCGTTTTACGTGTATACACTCTGCACAGCATTCTATTTGAAAGCTAACAAAATTTAAAAAAAAGGCCGTGAGAGTTCTGTCGATATCTTCTTCACTGCGTGTTCGTGGGACTCGGCGGACATTAGTAAAGGGGATAGCTGTCACAGTACGTTGACTAATTGACCAAAATCTGTTAGCTTTGTAATTCATGGCTTTATGGACCATGTTGCAACTGCAGTGTTAAAAGCCAGTCAATATTAAAGGCTATCCCTATTTAAACCATTCACAAAAAGCCAAGCCGCTTGGAGGTATTCATTGTCCAACTTTTGCGTTTTTAATGTCGGATGGAAAAAACGTGCTCAGCTTGAGCTCAAGATTTCGTGCCGTTAATAATGGGCAGAAGAGTGACCTAGTCATACCGGGTACGTCGTCACTATCTCGACAGTATGTCACTGGTCGAAGCATCGGCGTCATACTTCCAGGGTAGTGAAGGTGCGTCCGAAGTAACCACGTCCGTACGACATCCTGAGGCCTTCTGAGCGCAAGATTGTGGAATTGGGCGACGAAAAGGCAGATTTTTAGCATTGAATATTTTGAAACTTGTTGTCATTCGCAAATTGTGTCAATTGTGTTAGTCTTTAATATTCACTGCATTTGAAAGTAGAATTGAAACATATCCCATAAAACCATTATTAAAACGTTTGGTTAATTAGTTTTGAATAACATACTGCTAAGGGTTTTCCCCTTATGTAATGTCCTCTGAGCCCCACAAACACGCATTGAAGTCAACAACCAAGTAACACTCACGCCATCTTTTTTTTAACTTTGTTTGAATCAAAATAGAAAGCTTTGTATTTATGTATATATAAATATAATAAATATCTGGTGCATGTGCATGCAGCCGTGCACCATCCCACCATAGAGGTCCGCTTTTTTCTGAAGTAAAACTGGATCAAACGGACGAGGCTAATTTTACATAAACCTCTAGCACTGCATGTACCAAAGAATGCCAAACATGATTGCTCACCTCATAGAACACTCTGCGCGGCTTGAAGATAGCGGCTTGCGGTCTTTGACAGTGAGTCTACTCGCTTGGTGCAGCTCGGACCTGCAATGAATTCAATACCGCTTGCCATATCCCACAAAGTAAAAAAGGAAAGCCAGTAATACATAAGTCTACAACACGAGGTGCCCCAAGAACCGCTAGAAATTCTCGCTCGACTCATAGAACACTTCATCCGACAAAACCCTACATTAAGGACCGATTGAACTTAGTATAAATGTTGCAGAAAAATAAGGATCTGTATTCAGCTCTGTCGAAACACGTGATCTAATGCAATAATTGTGTGGCCTTAAAGGGGTAGGGAAACAAACTTTCAGCGCTCATTTTCTAGCTTCAATGTGTTGCATGTTGCACCCTAACCTCAAAAAGACCAGTCTTCCGTTGAAAGGCACAAGAAAACTAATTTTAAAGCTAAATAAACGATCTCTCAATGTGCACCTGGTGGATGCATGCGGAGCCTATTTCGGAGGTAATCTAGCAACACTGAGGAACTTGCTACGTAGTCGTGACGTAGCTGATTCCTTGGGAGCAGCGCCGCCCTTTGGAATTTCAACATTTTCCTTCTTAGCTTTCCTTCTGGCTCAACTCGCAAATCGCGCATTGTACCAAACGGTCCAAGAAGACGGAAAGGACGGACTCCCCTCATTCTCGGACCCCCGTTCGTGCAACCGGAAACAGCCATTCTCTCCCTAGAAGATTAGCCCGTCGCTCAAAACTCGAACAAAAGTTGCTTTCCCCACGCCGTTCAGCCCCAAGCTGACAGTGTTGTGGAAGCTACGTGCTCCTTGGGCCAGCCCACGTGGGCCAGCCACACGCTCGTCACGCCACGGGTACTTCGGACGGCTCGGTTGTAACGCGCTGACGCTACTGACACCACCACAACGCCGCCAACGCCACCAAGGGCAAAGCTCATAACCACGCCTGCCTTGCTATTCCACGAACGCGGGGAATCTTTTCTGTTTTTGTTTGCGCCGGATATCCCATGACGCATCGCGCTCTCCGTTCGCTTCTCTTCGAGCGCTTGCTCGAGTGCACCGTTTGGAACGCAAAATATAGCCAGTCGTTCAAAATACAAACGTGCGATTATCATTTACGGTTATTATCCGTCATACTTGACTAACTTCCGAACAAAATTTGAATATTAAAATTTTTGTTTTCGTACCCCTTTAAAGAACACAACTGTGACGATGATTTAATGAATGATGATGATGAAATAATTTTGACTAAAGAGAGTGACAAGGGTATGCTGAAAGAATCACTAACAATGATGAAACCTAGAAATGTATTAGTGCCTTCCCTGTGTTTTTCCATCGAGTGGAAGAAGTTTCTTGGCCTATATTTTTGTTAGAAACAGGTGTGATGCGTCCGTCTATTTTTTTTTAAATCTTGATGTTGTGCATATTTTTTTATTTCCTAAGTTGAAAGCTCAAGGCATTCCCTGTTGTTTGTTCAATCACATTTAGCGAAATGTTAGTAGGTTGCTTTTTTATGTTTACTGTCCTTGGGTATGTCAGGGGTTGTGAACAGTAAAACGCTGTAAGGCTCAGGAAGGAATTCCCTTTGTAAAGTGGTGGCAAGCAGAAGAGAAATTGTACAGACTGACTTCATGTCTTCCCCTACGTTTGCTTTTTTGGGTCGCCTATTCATTTTTTGCCCATTAATACTCAGCTGTTTGATACTTCTCTGCGTTTGTGTCATCCTTCAGAGAACCCGTCTTTAATAAATTATGTGTTTAGCCTGTTTAGCTAGCTTGCGCCCTCATTTCTGTTTTTGTTCATTAATAAATGACTGTAGGATTCAACTGCAAGCACGGTGTTAATGCATACTAATAAATAGCAGCATACTTGTATTGACTAGTGCTGATGATTGGACTAGTTAGTAGCCAATTATTTAAAAGAAATCCTGAAGAATGTGGGAACAGAGGATATGAACGCAATACAGCACTGTGTTGATCTCATCCTTCTTGTCCGTGCCATTCACATTTCATGTTTTTAATAACACATTTATTAATAATGTTCTGCTTGGTATCATCTGTACAGGGGTTCACTGGAACGAACCATCTGCTACTGCATTCACTTTAGGGCAGCTCCCCCTTCCTCATGGTGCCACCGTTCAGGAAGTGCAAGGCGGGTGTCACTCTCAGTCTTGTGGTTCAGTTCCCCAGGTTCTCATAGGTTTCAAGCTGCTAGCCAAACTGAGTCAGGCCTTCCAGCCCTGCAGGAAATTTCAATTCCACTCTTTTAGACGTAGACACCCACATTTTGCGTGTACTTGAAAGAAGCTCGAACAGTGAGGAAACAAAATGATTGGCCTTTTTTTAAAGCATCCTTTTCTTTTGCTGAGAACATCAATAAACGTTACACGCTATTGTACATTCAGTGGTGCGGCTTAATTTAGGAAGCGCACTTTTTTTCATATAACTTTTATATAAAGAAAAACTCAATATAATGGGTCGGGCATAAATGGTTGCTATGAACTGCCCTATACATTTACACATTACCTGATATCATCAAAAGAGTAGAGTAGCGTAGGGCTGCACTGCACCAATTACGACATTGTAACCAATTAATAGTTGGCATTTATTTGTTTATTACTATTGGCTATTATTCTTGGACAGAAAGAATAACCGGGCGAGTTGGTGCGGTGGTAGTCTTTGAACTCCATTAAATATTCAGGTTTCATATTAGTTACTTTTTTTCCGCCTTTTTTCATGTTTTTGCTTTTTCTAGCTGCTCTGATTTTTGTAAGGGTTTTCGCCACTACTAGAAAACGTGAAATCTAAACTCCTTTTATTTTTTGCATCACACAATCGTAAACTTAAAAAGTGTGCCGGTTCGGTAAACGCGAAGAGACCTAATTTCCGAGGGTAAAAGCTCTAAAAACAACGGACAAGTAAAAGAAACAAACAACACAGGGCGTTGTTTGTCCGTTGTTTTTAGCGCTTTTACCCTCGGAGATATGACGAAGAGACCGCGCGTCTCAACGCACAGGCATTAGCTTATGCAAAAAATCATGCTGCATGCTCGCTCTTCTAACGTTTTTCTCGCTCCCGCTTTATGAAACAGATCGGTGGCGAGCGGCTGTTAGGACTAGACGTCAGAACGAGCATGACCTGTGATTAACACTTTGGGATGGCGACTGAATGCATGAACTTCCGTCAGCGGCACTTGAACGCTCCGCACAAGCGCTGTCGGACGAGCGCCGCACGACGGCGCCCAGAACATGCCCACGGTTCCGCCGCACGGGAACCTTTCTCACACTGCGGAGCGAGCCACAGGTTTTGAAGAAGATACGCTCTTTTCAAATAACGAAAGAACACAGGGCAGAAGCATAGTTAGAATCAAGCATAGCTCAGCAAGCACACGGTACACGTCAAAGTTTGAAACAGCAGCCCACTTCGCAGAAACAAAAGAAAGTTGTTTACCGGCGTTTGCACGAGTCGTGCATTGACGGTTCTGAACTTACGGGCGTTGGCAAGACGCAGCGTCCCCCAGCTCTCAGTCATCGGTTGCTATTCTCGAACACGGTATTCGTAAGGAAGATATTTAAGATGTCCACTAAAACGGCTAAAACGTAAAAAAAGGAGATTTCCGAAGCCTCTGGAACTTCAGCGACCATTCAACCGAGCCCAACGGAAGCTGATTGTGATAGCGATGGTCTTGCGCAGTCTTCAAGAGTCTCTTTTCCTTTTTATTTATTGTTATTTTTATTTTAGAACGATACTAAGCAAAATATTATTATATTAGTAACAATAAGAATGCCATTAAAATAATAATGTAAAACATTACAAAAAGTGAGTAAATCTTAGGTTTTATTTAAACTTTAGGTTGTTTCTTTTTTGTGTAAACCGAAACCGAAACTAACTGAAGCAACGTTTCCTTCGTCGTAATTGTTTGCGTGTGTGTGCGTGTATGCGCGTGCGTGTGTTTGTGCGTGCATGCGCGTGGATGCGTCCGCGTGCATGCGTGTGTGCGTTTCTGGTTGTGCGTGCGTGTGCGTCTGCGCGCGAGCGTGGGTTTGCGCGTGTGCATGCGTGTGTGCGTGCGTGCGCGCGTGTATGTGTGCGACTGCGATCGTGCAAGCATCTGTTTGTACGTTCTATTGCACTGCGCCCGCAAGAAGAACGATTGGATGTCCCTGGACACTGTTAAAACACTAACTTATTGATTATTATTATTATTATTATTATCATTGTTGTTATAGAAACAGAGCCCTGAGTCTTTAGACAGAGGGCCCTAAACTTTTCTATAACTGGCTGTAGCTGTATCTACAAAACCATTTCACATTATTTATTTAGCACCCTCTTCTACACCCTTCTCACATTCTTCACTAAATGTAGGGTGTAACGCAAAACAGCATCCTTTTCGGTAAAATTATGAGGTTGTATTCCTAGTTTTTAGGGTGTTAAAAGGGTGTAGCCGAGGGTGTAAGTAGCTACATCACCTTTGTTACACCCTTAAAGGTGTAAATCTTGTACTGTGTAGTACGGCCGAGCATCACTGGCGTCAATCACCACGATAGCGTCAATAGCGTCGCGGCGTTGCCCACCACCCGCCAACAACCACGTTGTTAACAACAAAACCAGCGTTCTGCACATCTAGGTCGAGATGTTCATTTTCTTTTTCTTTTACGTGTGGTTTGATTTTGAACGTTTCCGTTGCAGTTTTAACCGAAGCTGTTAGCTTTCCTTGGCTCAGGAAATCAGTATCCTAGAACCTATATAAAATATTACTTAGACTAGCTTAAGTTTAATCAATATATGAGAGACGTCTTGTTTAGGCTCTTCCAAAACACAAAGCCTGAAATATTCAATCTTATCCGATTCAAGCACAAGCTGATCGGGGTGCGTGGCTTGCGTGGCGTTTTACTAAGCTGAGTGCGTTGATACACCTATAGGTTTTTAGGGTGGAGAAAAGGGCTTATGGCCGGTGTGCAGGTAAACTGGCTGGGTAACGGACGGTGCGTCTTCCAGGAAAGGAGAGCATGTGCGCCCGATGCATTCGACTACAACTTTTTTTCTTCGAGTGCAGTTGGGAAGTAAATATGTGGAGCACTAACCGAAAAATCACAGATGTGGTAATTGCGCTAAGAGTGCCGCGCAGCGACAGAGCGGTATTGTTAGCGCGAAGAGGACGTCGGCGCTGCTTTCGTATTTTATTTTCATAGAACAACGACGGGCACAATATTTTCCCACTTCTGTTAATGTTCCAAATGAACATATCACACGACAGTGCTAGTTAGGAAGTCTAACGAAAAAAAAACTGAATAAAACGGTGATCGTTTGCTTGCGCAAACAGTGTTCGCGCGATGCACACACTAATATCCTTCCAACCACTTGCTCTTGATGCTTCTCTCGCTGCCCGTCGTTATGCCAAAGTTTCATCAACGCAATGAAAGTTTAGATTATGGGTGTCACTGCGGCGAAACTGAATACCAGCACTTTTGGCAGAGCACTTGCTGGCCGTGTTTATGTCCACGGCGGCCAAGTTGAAAATCAGCACTTCTGGCCGAACACTTGCCAGCCATGTTTATGTCCACGGCGGCCAAGCTGAGAATCAGCACTTCTGGCCAAACACTCGCCGGCCGTGTTCGTGTTTTTGCGGCCAAGCTGAAAATCAGCACTTCTGGCCAAACACTTACCGGGCGTGTTTATGTCCCCGGCGGCCAAGGTGAAAATCACCAGTGCTGGCCAAACACTTGCCGGCCGTATTTATGTCCACGGCGGCCAAGCTGAGAATCAGCACTTCTGGCCAAACACTCGCCGGCCGTGTTCATGTTTCCGGGGGCCAAGCTGAAAATCAGCACTGCTGGCAAAACACTTGCCGGCCGTGTTTATGTCTCCGGTGGCCAAGCTGAAAATCAGCACTTCTGGCCAAACACTTGCCGGGCGTGTTTATGTCCCCGGCGGCCAAGCTGAAAATCACCACTGCTGGCCAAAGACTTGCCGGCCGTGTTTATGGCCACGGCGGCCAAGCTGAGAATCAGCACTTCTGGCCAAACACTTACCGGGCGTGTTTATGTCCCCGGCGGCCAAGCTGAAAATCACCAGTGCTGGCCAAACACTTGCCGGCCGTATTTATGTCCACGGCGGCCAAGCTGAGAATCAGCATTTCTGGCCAAACACTCGCCGGCCGTGTTCATGTTTCCGGGGGCCAAGCTGAAAATCAGCACTGCTGGCAAAACACTTGCCGGCCGTGTTTATGTCTCCGGCGGCCAAGCTAAAAATCAGCACTTCTGGCCAAACACTTGCCGGGCGTGTTTATGTCCCCGGCGGCCAAGCTGAAAATCAGCACTTCTGGCCAAACACTTGCCGGGCGTGTTTATGTCCCTGACGGCCAAGCTGAAAATCACCAGTGCTGGCCAAACACTTGCCGGCCGTATTTATGTTCACGGCGGCCAAGCTGAGAATCAGCACTTCTGGCCAAACACTCGCCGGCCGTGTTCATGTTTCCGGGGGCCAAGCTGAAAATCAGCACTGCTGGCAAAACACTTGCCGGCCGTGTTTATGTCTCCGGCGGCCAAGCTGAAAATCAGCACTTCTGGCCAAACAAATACCGGGCGTGTTTATGTCCCCGGCGGCCAAGCTGAAAATCACCACTGCTGGCCAAAGACTTGCCGGCCGTGTTTATGTCCACGGCGGCCAAGCTGAAAATCAGCACTTCTGGCCAAACAAATACCGGGCGTGTTAATGTCCCCGGCGGCCAAGCTGAAAATCACCAGTGCTGGCCAAACACTTGCCGGCCGTATTTATGTTCACGGCGGCCAAGCTGAGAATCAGCACTTCTGGCCAAACACTCGCCGGCCGTGTTCATGTTTCCGGGGGCCAAGCTGAAAATCAGCACTGCTGGCAAAACACTTGCCGGCCGTGTTTATGTCTCCGGCGGCCAAGCTGAAAATCAGCACTTCTGGCCAAACAAATACCGGCCGTGTTTATGTCCCCGGCGGCCAAGCTGAAAATCACCACTGCTTGCCAAAGACTTGCCGGCCGTGTTTATGTCCACGGCGGCCAAGCTGAAAATCAGCACTTCTGGCCAAACAAATACCGGGCGTGTTTATGTCCCCGGCGGCCAAGCTGAAAATCACCAGTGCTGGCCAAACACTTGCCGGCCGTATTTATGTCCACGGCGGCCAAGCTGAGAATCAGCACTTCTGGCCAAACACTTACCGGGCGTGTTTATGTCCCTGACGGCCAAGCTGAAAATCACCAGTGCTGGCCAAACACTTGCCGGCCGTATTTATGTTCACGGCGGCCAAGCTGAGAATCAGCACTTCTGGCCAAACACTCGCCGGCCGTGTTCATGTTTCCGGGGGCCAAGCTGAAAATCAGCACTGCTGGCAAAACACTTGCCGGCCGTGTTTATGTCTCCGGTGGCCAAGCTGAAAATCAGCACTTCTGGCCAAACACTTGCCGGGCGTGTTTATGTCCCCGGCGGCCAAGCTGAAAATCACCACTGCTGGCCAAAGACTTGCCGGCCGTGTTTATGTCCACGGCGGCCAAGCTGAAAATCAGCACTTCTGGCCAAACAAATACCGGGCGTGTTTATGTCCCCGGCGGCCAAGCTGAAAATCACCAGTGCTGGCCAAACACTTGCCGGCCGTATTTATGTCCACGGCGGCCAAGCTGAGAATCAGCACTTCTGGCCAAACACTAGCCGGCCGTGTTTATGTTTCCGGCGTCCAAGCTGAAAATCAGCACTACTGGTCAAACACTTGCCGGCCGTGTTTATGTCTCCGGCGGCCAAGCTGAAAATCACCACTGCTGGCCAAAGACTTGCCGGCCGTGTTTATGTCCACGGCGGCCAAGCTGAAAATGAGCCCTTCTGGCCAAACACTTACCGGGCGTATTTATGTCCCCGGCGGCCAAGCTGAAAATCACCAGTGCTGGCCAAACACTTGCCGGCCGTATTTATGTCCACGGCGGCCAAGCTGAGAATCAGCACTTCTGGCCAAACACTAGCCGGCCGTGTTTATGTTTCCGGCGTCCAAGCTGAAAATCAGCACTTCTGGCCAAACACTTGCCGGCCGTGTTTATGTCCCCGGCGGCCAAGCTGAAAATCACCACTGCTGGCCAAAGACTTGCCGGCCGTGTTTATGTCGCCGGCGGCCAAGCGGAAAATCGCCACTGCTGGCCAAACACTTGCCGGCCGTGTTTATGTCTCCGGCGGCCAAGCTGAAAATCAGCACTTCTGGCCAAACACTAGCCGGCCGTGTTTATGTTTCCGGCGTCCAAGCTGAAAATCAGCACTTCTGGCCAAACACTTGCCGGCCGTGTTTATGTTTCCGGCGTCCAAGCTGAAAATCACCACTGCTGGCCAAAGACTTGCCGGCCGTGTTTATGTCCACGGCGGCCAAGCTGAAAATCAGCACTTCTGGCCAAACACTTACCGGGCGTGTTTATGTCCCCGGCGGCCAAGCTGAAAATCACCAGTGCTGGCCAAACACTAGCCGGCCGTGTTTATGTCTCCGGTGGCCAAGCTGAGAATCAGCACTTCTGGCCAAACACTAGCCGGCCGTGTGTATGTTTCCGGCGTCCAAGCTGAAAATCAGCACTTCTGGCCAAACACTTGCCGGCCGTGTTCATGTCCCCGGCGGACAAGCTAAAAACAGCTAGTTTGTGGCCGGACTCTTGCCGGCCTTGTTTATGTCTCCCGTGGCCAAGCACTTAAAGTGGCCAAGCTGTCCAGACACTGGCCAACCGTCGGCCGATCGAAATTCACTTTCTGGTGCTGCTTGGGATATGACTCTCACCGGCGGAGTGAGGCATACGGCAGGCCGCTTCCAAGGGGAGTCCTAATCGAGTGGCCGTGATTGTACAGACTTTCGCGTTGATGGCGGGAGCTCGTGCCGTCACTTTGAAGCATAGTTGGCACACGCACACGCTGGGTCTGTAATTGCAGCGAACGGTTTACTACAAATATAATAGGGAGTTTTAGCGAGTCGTTTTTCAAGCACACGGTTCCGAAATCACGAACGGTACAGCTGGTCCGTATCGTGAAACCGTTCCTCAAATTTGACATACTTTAGCGAATCGTGAAAGTGGCGCGACCGCGTAAACGATGATGATGATTGGGCTTAATGGTGGCGCCATCTTCTAGTAAACATGTAAAACATTCTGCAACGTGTAAATCCGTGGCGGCTCGTGTTTCCGGCGTACGACTGTTGTAAACAAGACGGCCGACGTAACATTTGCCGGTCGGAATTTCAAGAACTGCGAAGCTAGATCGAGTAAAAAGTGTCTGAACGACCGTAAAGGTATGTGGTGTGTCTCCGTCATCTTGAACTTGAACGATCGTTCACGATGTGAGCCGTCGAACCAAATCATTTCGTCTGCTCGCGGTCGCCACGGCAGCTAGTCTGCCCGCAGATCGCAAAAATTTACTAGCATGCGCAGTTTACAGCATTCACGATCGCTTACCATTGTGAGCAGTCCTCGAAATGGTCTGGTTCAACCTCTCAAATGAAGCAGACTAACAGGATGGCAAATCGCCTCCCGCTGTCCTAAGCCTAACGCCCGGCTCGGTCGGCGAAGGCGGTCGCCGAACCGACCGCCATCTTTGTTTTTACCCGAGTCGTGAACGGTGCTGGCTGCGTTGCGGTGACGACTCCAGCGGCTGGAATGGGAGGAACGAACGAGAAGAGACTCCCGACTCCCCGAACGACTCGCGCGCGCATGCGCAGTGGCATCGCGGATACGTTCGAGGGCGAACCGTTCGTGTGGAAACGACCTGCTAAAACTCCCTAATATTGCGCTGGTCTGCTGTCAACGGATCGTATGTTAGAAGTGTACAGTCGCCGGCCATATGAGCTCCCCCGGCCGAACACCGACCGGAGCAGTGAAACTCCCGCATGCGGCGCGTCAAGCGTTGCCGCGTTCTGGGAGCCGGACTATTGGGACAAAACCATTCCGTTATTAAAGGTGGGGACGCAGGAAATTATAGCATTCCGCCTTTTTGGAGCGTGAATCTGAAGCACGGCCGATTACAATCCCACTTCCGGTTGTAGGTAAACGCAGAGGGCTTATCGAAATGCTTTACTGCACAATATCTCTGACGTGTTATATACTACTTTTTTATTTGCAAAACCGGTTTGTCATTTTAAATATTTCCTACCCGAAGAGTAATCCTACGCACAAGCACTCTTTCTTACAATCTTTCTTAAACCTAGACTAGACAATGACAAGCGATTTTGAAAAAATTTATTTAATCTATAAGGATATGCTATAGATAACAAAAAAAAAGATTTGTGTCGAATCTGAGTAAAGATTAAGGCACTTTTCATGATCGCGTTTTATCGAGGAGACTCTATTGTTCAGCGCTCAGTAGCGTGTTGCTTCGCCAAGAGTAATTCACTCCACGATGACTTTTCAGATGGCTTCCTGGTCGGACACCTCTCGCTTGCCGAGGGATTATTGTTGTCATGCCTAATATCATATCAAACATAACGTTTTTACATTTGTAAACATCGATCGAACACTGCTGCTTTATCTACGCATAAAGCAAGTCCCGTTTATCTGCAGTTATAACATCATCTCCGAAATCTTGCGGCCAACACCCGAAGACGGCAATTCTAATCGGCCGTGTTTTTGTGATTCACACTTCTAAAGGCTGGAATCTTGATAAATGCTATGCGTCCACCCCTTTGATAACGAAATGGTTTGGTTCCAATAGCCCGGCTCCCAAAATGCGGCAACGCTCGACGCGCCGCGTGGGGGATTTTCGCTGATCCGGTCGGCGTCTGCCGGGAGAGCTCTTATGGCCGGCGACTGTACCATTGTAGTACTTATATAGCCTATTTGTTATTTTATTATGCGTGTGTTATATCTCATACTTTTGTCGAGCGATCGGGTATTTCACGCTGTCCTGTTGGGATGAAATTCCTCGGAATTTTTTATGGGGGCACCAGCTGCCGGTGCCCCAATACACGGCGCTTGGATCACGACCGGTTTGGATGGCCCAAGCCATCGCCGACGCAAGTGTACTCTTCGAAATTTGGCCTTATTGTGGATTCTACCGCCCAGGAACTTCGACTTCAGGCATCCTTGGATGCGATGTGTATATACGAGGCAGTAATGCTACGTTAAACCTGAACTGCACAATTTCGTTTTGGTGATTTATGGCTCTGGACCAAATGTAAAGGATAAACCTTTAGTCCCAGGGGTTTAAGTCCAAGAGCGCAACGTTTAGACACAGGCGTTCAAGTGCAGGAGCCTAACAGTTGGTCCTCGGGGTTTATTTGAAACGGTGTAACAGTTAGCCCCAGGGGTCCAAGTGCAAGGGCCTAGCAGTTCGTCCTCGAGTTCAATTGAAACGCTGTAACAGTTGGTCCCAAGGGACTAAGTGCAACGGCTTTACAGTTAGTCTTCAGGGATCAATCGCAACGGCGCAACGTTTCATCCCATCGGAGGAACTGCGAGAGACTAATGGAGGGTGCAACTGTTACACCCCTTCCCGCTAGTCCCCGAGGGGACTAATGGTTTTAGCAACGCATTTGCTCCCTTCAGGGACTAAGTTTCGCTCCCCCTTTTTTAAAGTGTACTTTAGTATCTGTTATGAAATTAAGTTATGAATATATGTAAACATAAAGCAAGTGGTTTTGTTTGATGTATTTCATTGTGCACTGGCGTACAGGAATTATATATGCCAATTATCACCTTGTGGTGAACTATAGTCACAAATACGAACCGCGATTTCCGACCACAACCCAATTCGATGCCACGCGGTACATTAACCTGGCGCCATTATATGAATGCGCTGCTTTTAGGTGGATATCAGATCAATAACAAATGGTTTCCTAAATGACTTCTGACGGCCCTGAGGCCGATACTTGAGATTGCAGTTTATTGCAGGTTCAGAGGAAGTAAATCAACCCTACCGATTAAAAGAAACCGTATAACGTTTCAGGATCTGGATTATGGAACAGCAAACCCACCTGGATTTTATAAGGATTTAAGTTTTTCAGAAATTATTCCTGTATCTGCATTCTTGATTTTATATTTCAAAAAACTACTGCAGTTCCCTTTTCATCTCCATAATCCATAGCCTACCGAAAAAAAACATTTTGAAATTCAAACGGGTGGCAAACTGGTCGACCCTTTTAAATCAAACGGATGGCAAACTTCTAGATCCGTTCGGATCAAACGTGATTATGGGATACGGGTACCCCTTTGATACGGTACCAGTTTGATACGGTAGCCATTTGATACAGGTGCCCGTTTAATACGGGTTCTCGTTTGATACGGGTAACCGTTCGACCTAGCACGTGACCACACATTTGAACGAGCCCTTCGGATAGGCAAATTATTCGCTAGCACTAAATGGGTATTGTCTAGAAGGTTAGTTACCTTGCACTTATTTAAGACGTCCCCAAACTCATGAACCTATTTATAACATGCAGGAAACGCGTAGAAAATTGTGCTCGCACAGGTGTCTGTAAATGGGCAGGAAAACAGACACAAAATATTGTTTTGAATTTTCCTAGAAGTTTATTACAACATATTTTGTAAAGAAGTACAAACGTGCAAGCGGTCTGTGAAATGTGAAGAGGCACTCTAAGCTTTGATACAACTGAGAAGATTGCAAAGCAAACAAAATCTTAGGTAATCCTAGGCTATATTGGTAAACTTTCGGCGAAATTATTCTCCCGTCTGCCTGGAAAGCTACGCAAGAACGGTCAATCGTTGCCAACAAGTAGGTTGCAGCGCACTTACCATAATAATAGCGGACTTGAAAGATGTAATCCGAGATATATGTAGACACGGTCAACGCAGGATAACGACTTAAACACGAAATCGAGAAAGAACGGCTCCCTGGAAGTTTCAACACGATGCGGCGCACAAGCTGTCATTTGCGGAACCCAATCTAACCGCAAGAATTCCTGACTTCCTTGAAGAATCGCTTGTTGCCGTCATACGCGTAGAACCATTCGAAGACTAATAGCTTTGGTGCACATTGAATACGTTGCCGAGAAACATCCTAATGAGACCCCAGGGTTAGGCGACATATCGAAGCAGTTAGGACGAACGAAGTTCGAACTGAAACGGACAACAAGCAGACCAAGACAAAAGCGGCCTGCCAGGTGCGCCTTTACGGATCTCGGAGGCAATGCTTACCAGCGTGCTGCTTGTACACTCCTCTCCATCGGGTCAGGTGACAGAGGTGACAAGAGAGGAGAGAGGGGGCGCGGTGAAGGCGCAGGACACCGGGACAGCCCCGTACCCTCTCCTTATGCATTCCAGCATGATGGGTTTGAACTTTGAAGCGTAGGAAAGCAAGAGAATCATTTCAGCACGGTGGAATGCTGGAGATGGCGCCGGCCAGAAACTCGGCTTGCGCCCGAGCGAAAAAAAAGCACTCAGCGCGAGCATGTAGTTTCACTGCTGAAACTGCGGGCGTGCTCTCGCAATGCTCGGTGTTCTTGCAGCCACGTGTTCGCGCGCCACCCTCGCTGCGTCTTGAACTGAAGTGAACCGGAGACTAGAAGTATATTCTTTCACACGGTCACGTCTTCTGCGAGAGAAATTCGAGCGGAATAAGTAAATTGAGGCAGCAAAGAACGACAAAGTTCTGTCGAAAATATCGGTTCACCAACGTCGCGCGTTTACGTAAAAAAACATGTGTTCGTTTTAGCTGCAGTATAAGCGAACATCAGCGCAATTAAAATGTAAATATATTTACTTACATTAGTCGGACAATTTTAAATCGATGAACCGGCGCTCCCGGCCTTCCGGAAACACTGGTTGCCACGGCTGAAACAGGCGTGCCCATGCCACCGATCTGTACCTTCAATATCATACGGGCTCCGGAAAGCCGTTTGATTAAACCGGTACAGTTTGCCGGTCACCGGTCACCCGTCTATGCAACATGGTCACGGGTTTGAGCAAACGTGCGAACATTTTGCCCATACGAGTCGCCCATTAGCCCAGACGAGCCACCCGTTTGCCAAAGGAGTGATCTGTTTGTTCAAATAAGTGACCGTTATGCAGTCTTAAGTAGTAACGCGTTACTAGTAACGCGTTACTGTATTTTCGTTACTTTCTTTTACTTTTTGGTAACTTGTAACTGTAACGAGTTAGATTTTTAAAATGTAACTTGTAACTGTAGTTCTATTACTTTTTTCTAAGGTAACGATGAAAGTAACGACGTTACTCTTGTCGTTACTTTCCAGTGTTTTGTAAATAATATGTCACTGAACGAGTACAATTTAGATGTCCCTTGCATATTTCAAATCGTCTATTCCAACATTTCGGGTGTCAAGTTCGCCTTGCACAGACTTTTGAACACGTTCATTCTCACGAGTCATGACCCGAATATAGCCACCTGTAGATTGCATAAGAAAAAATCTAGTTATCTTTACTCACGCGCTTGTACTTAGAGACTTAACACTTGCATCTTAGTGTATTGAGGCACTATCTCTGTTGTGTTTTTTCTTTTTTTTTTGTGAAAACGCTTTTTAATTGGGTGAATTAACCATGAAAAAAACAATACACGCGGAGGGCACTGCGCATGTTTCGAATTTAGATTAGAGCCAGTACTCCGCGCTGCGCATGTTTCGTATATTCATTTGCGCCGCTACTTTGGCCTGTAAATTTTCAAACACTAATTTTGAGAAGCAACTTCTGCTAAGTTACAATATGAAGTAAAAAGCGTCCTTTTTAGTTTTATGCAATAAAACTTGGTGAGGGGCTTTTTCAGTTTTTCCTGATTTTTTTTTGTGTTATAGAAGAGGAACTGAAAAGTAACGTCGTTACTTTTTAAAAGTAACTGTAACTGTAACGAGTTACTCATTTGTTTCCGTAACTGTAACGGTAACTTCGTTACTTTTTTCTGAAAGCAACTCTAACTGTAACGAATTACTTTTTAAAAGTAACTTACCGAAGGCTGCCGTTATGGCTCATTCGGGGGACCCCTTTGAGCCATACCAGCGACCCCTTTGACAAAATGGTGACCGGTATGGCTAAACTGTTACCGGTATGGACCCATTTACTTTCATATCGGCGCCAAATGTTTTTTTTTTTTTTACAGTAGGGTGGATGGTATTTCTTTCAAGGATTTGATATGAGAAGCCATCACGCTCCGCCCGCGCTTAGAGATGCGCCCGCAGTCACGTGACAAATGTTTACCAACGGCTTCTGCGATACTAGCTCCCCGCTGTTAAAGACGCGCGGTCGAGCGTTCTAGTTAAGGT
This sequence comes from Ixodes scapularis, assembly GCF_016920785.2. Lineage (NCBI taxonomy): Eukaryota > Metazoa > Arthropoda > Arachnida > Ixodida > Ixodidae > Ixodes > Ixodes scapularis. The sequence continues at coordinate 160,036,734 of NW_024609868.1, read as the reverse complement.
TGATTACGACTGTACATCGCCGCGAACAGCTTTACCACGGCTGAGCGCAGACTTTGTCGCACTCTCAGGAAAGCAAGCCGTCCCGCGACCGTCCGCTATCGCTTCAGAAGGACGAAACACGAGCAGCGGCCCATTCTGCTCTTCTTTAATGATAGAATTTGACAGTGGTAAATCACAAAGCAAGACGCACTGAAAGTTAAGCTAGCTTTCACAATGCGTCGCTAATGCACCAATTTCGAAAGACTGTTTTCTTTTGGCAGCTGTGGAGTCCCTGCACAATCACGGACTGGTAAAAGCATACTCTCAAGGTAAAAGGTAGAAGGTAAAAGCATACTCACAAAAATAGCTGATCAGCGAAGCGACGTAGCATTTTCAACGATGTTTGATTGGCTCGTCGGTTCCTGCGTTGGCTCCGCTCTGGAGATTGGTATCTTAGGCAATTGAAAACTCCACAATGTCAGTTCGTCCGCCCTTGTTCAGTGGTTCCGACTTTCCGATAATCGACACCTGACTTTCGAAAAGGGGTCTATAATGGCACGTATTGAGTAGACCCGCGCAGATCAGTCTCGCCCGGAGCTCGCTCAATGGCAACAGTTGTGGTAACGTGGAGCCTGTCTCACGGCGCGTTTTCTGAAGCGAAGGTAATTCTCCGACTTGATATAGGTGCGTGTATCTACTCGCCAGTATAACCATCCGGCGCAATCTGCATTTTCGCAATCACCCATGTTTTGTCCAGCCGCGGCAAGGCACTCGACCCACCTTTGTGCTGGTAAAATCAAGAGACACCCAAAATGAAATAAATAGTTGTGGGCAGACATAAACGAAATCTTTCTTAATTTAAGTCTCAGACCACCTGCGGTTTACCAAGAGTTCATCGGTCGCCTATCTGCAAGCATAAATAAACAAGCGCCAACAGGACCCGCCCTGATTACGTAACTCTCGCATTTGCTAGATTCGACCTTTTTTAAATGTCCACCAAGCGACATTGTCGGACACTGGTTCTTGCTCACAAAGCCCTTGATTGAATCCAACTCCTAGCCGAACGCAAAGAGAGCGCTCTTTTTTATATACCAACTGAACCGAGTTCACGCCGACCGGTAGGCCTCGTATCCTCGCTCCCATGCTCAGAGTATGTGAACAAGCAATCGAGAACAGGCAATGGCAGAACATTTGAAAAGGGTCTATTACGGTCCAAAGTCGCCCGCTGTTAACCTGACTACCTCACACTGAATCGTAACACTCACACGTGGTTGGCGATTTGGGACCGAAGGCGCCAGATGACCAGCGAGGTTTTTTTCGCACAAAGCCTATTTTTAGCACTTTCTGGGCAATTTTGGCCCAGAAATGTCGGTGTGACAGCCGAACGTTGAGAATATGAAGCCGCTTTTAGCCTGTTCTTTGGAAATTAGGGCCCAAAGATGCCAGATAGGACCCTACCTCACAGGCATTGAGGCTCACTTTGGCACTTGCTTGGCGACTTTGTCACAGAGCTACTAGATTAAAGGCGAGTTATCTGGAAGTTGAGGCTAACTTTTGCACTTTCTTAGAGACTTGAGCCAAAAGGTGTCAGATGACAGCCGAACTACGGAGCAGTAGGTTTAACTGTGGCACTTGTTTGCAGATTTTTTATGAGGCCAAATGACAATCTAACTAGGAGGTAAAGCCTAATCCTTACACAATTTTGGCGAACTAAGGTCAAAATAATCAGACACTTGCGAAAGGAAGGTCTGATTTGGCTGTACTTTGGTTCATAAGGGCTTGTCAAGGCCCAATAATCTCTGACAAAATCCATAATTTGCCCCAGGTCTCCGTGCTACCTGGGCAGTTGGAGCTTCACCAAACCTTAGTGAGACCGGTATGTTGTAATTTAGGAGATGCTGGGCACATGTATTATGGTTGTTTGCGGGTTTTATGGCGCAACAGCTCCGACGGCCATATTGCGCAAAACTAGGTAAGCTAAAAATACATTGGTAAATGTACACAAGGACAACAGTAGTGCTTGGCAATTGTTCGTGTAAAACACTTGTAGTTTTGAGTAAAGCTAAAAGACGTTCAAATGATTCTGAAGGCTTCTCCTCTAGAACCAAGACAAAGTGAAAAGGGATCGATGTTGCACTTCAAAAATTAAGGAAAAAAGGTCATGTATTGTTAAAACATGGAGAACAGATAACGTTTCTCCACAGTGCTCATATAATGGCGGCTCCTCCCCTATATACCTATTTTCGACAACTTCCGGTTTTCTCTCATCCGGGCATCTCGATGCCCAAATGATTTCCGGTTATCGGAAAAGACGTGTTGTTGAGCGCGAAGACACAGCCTTTCATTACGTTGTTTTATTATCTTCCTGCAGTTGAAAATTTGTGTCCGAGATGCCTCAGTGTTGTGCTTATGGGTGCACTATGCGAAGCGGTGTGAATCTGCTGTCGAAAGTTAAATTTTACCGATTCCCGAAGGATGTAAATCACCGCCGCGCTTGGACCAACGCGATAGGACGCCAAAATTTTGAGCCCACATATGCTACGAGGATATGCAGCAAGCATTTCATCACTGGTAAGAACAAAACTGCGCAGCTTCCGCGGAAAACCTTCTAGTTTTATACGAGATTTCCTACGTGTCAGGCAGTTACAGGTGCAGATTAGGAGGCACCCTAGGCTTCATTTTGCAATGGGTTCACCCTGAGCGTGTGAACCCATTTCAAAATAAAGATCTGCTTTCAGTCAGTCAGTTTTCATTATTCTAGCTCTTGTAAGCCCACTAAAATTGTTCAATGCCGTGGTGATGACAGGAGTGTAACTTGTGTTCTTTTCAGGAACTCCATTGGTCTCCCCCAGTCACCCGGACTGGGTCCCGAACGTGGCGATGCCCAGGGGCGTAGGCTGTCCTACGCCTGCAAATCAGAAGGCACTGGAGCGGTACGAGCGTTTTTCCGCCCGGACGCGCAAGGTACGAGCTGCCGAGCCCAGTCCACAAATACCTTCACCCGCAGTGGGAGAACCTGAAGAGGGCTCAAATGAAGCAAGCGAGGAACGGGAGAAGGTATCTCTTGAGTGTGGTACCGATATCACAATGAGTGACATTGACGCCCTCGTGGAAGAAAACCAGAAGGTAAACGATAAGTGCAAGCACTTGCAGAAGGAAGTTTGCGACCTAAGAACGGTGGTCGACGTTTACCACGACGAGGACGGCGTGAAGTTCTTTACCGGGCTGCCGAATTGCGCCCTCTTTGTGGCATTGCTCCAGTACATACTGGGGCACTATCAGCCAAAGCATTCAAGAATACTACCACATGCTCAGCAGCTGCTAATGGTTCTGATGAAACTGAGGTTGGGGCTGCTGAACAAGGACCTCGCTAGAAGATTCAGAATCTCCTGCTCCCCTGTATCGCAGATTTGCAGCAGCTGGATTGACATTTTGAGCACGGAGCTTCGACCTTGCATTTTCTGGCCGCACATGGACGACATCCGCAGGCGGCTCCCACGATTGTGCAAAGTACCACTGTTTAACAACCTGCGTTGTACAATTGACTGTTCAGAAGTATTAATTGAACGACCCTTAAGCTACAAAGCTCGCTCTCAGACGTTTTCTCAGTATAAACATCATAATACTTTGAAGTTTTTGATTGGCATCTGCCCTAGCGGAGGCATTTCATACATTTCTCAGTGCTGGGGGGGCCGGGTGAGTGACCTAGAGCTCACAAAGCGAAGTGGTTTTCTTGATCTTGTACAAGAAGGAGACTTGATTATGGCTGACCGGGGCTTCCACATTGAAGAGCTCCTGGCCCTTCGTGGCGCATCGCTCCTCATCCCCGCATCCACTCGTGGCCAGCCACAGCTCAGTCGAAAAGACGTTGAAATATCCCGAAGGATCTCCCAGGTACGCATTCAAGTTGAGAGGACCATCGGCCAGCTGAAAACTTTCAGAATTTTGAAGAGCATCTTGCCAATCTCGCAGTTAAAGAGAACACGGGAGCAGAACCTCGCCAATATCGACAAGATCCTAATCATAGCTGCAGCAATAGTCAATATGAAAGGAAAGATTTTTAGCCTCCAGACTACTTCTATGGAACAGTAAGTTTATTCCAGCTGGGGCAAAAGGTGAACCAACTATAGTAGGAATAGACTGAAATTGCCAGGAGTGGGGCAGTGCCGTCTTAATGTTTTCACGTCTTTATTTTTTCTGTAGCTGAACGGGGTCAAGAACGACTGCCTCAAAGTCGCATAATGTCCACTAAGTATCATACTTACGTGTTGGCAGCGCCAGCTACAATGTAAGAAAGTGACTTGTACATTTTTTTATTTCACACGTAACACATTTTTGGCAGTATTGTATCATACAGTGTATAAAATAATAAAACCACATCAAACACATACTTTGGCTTTTGTCTCATGTAAATAGGCACAGCTTTTTGAAATGCAAAATAGAATTTTACTTCATATGCGAAAATTTGTACAACACTTAAGAAAAAATGCTTCACTCAAATGCCCATAGGTGGTCGCTCTCTCAGTGCCAGCTTAGGCAGGCTTGCAATTTAGACAGAACCACTTGCCATGTGTTTTTTTACTGATGCCCACGCACGTGAAGTGAAACCAAATTAGTGGGCACTTCTGATTGTCACAAGCGATCATGCGCCCATGCTCAGGTTCCTGGCAGATGCAGTATTTCTCTGCGTTCTTCCTTCGTCCAAGATCTAGACGTCGCGTAGCCAACTCCGAAAGAATATGGCAGAAAAAAAAATCTTGCAGTTTAGGCAGCAATATCTTCCAAAACTCTTCATCTCTGTCTATCCTCTCAATCACCATGGATTTTTTGGTGTAAACGACGAAGAAGCTATGCTGCACCTCTGAAATGGCTATCTGACCTTGCACTTGAAAGTAAAACGAATGTGTCCTCTTCAGTCGGCAGTCAGGCCCAAGGAAAAAGCCGTCATCTTGGACCTCTTTCAACTTTACAAGCTCTTTTAGCTTCCCGTATCTGTACTTGTAGGGACATTTGATCTCCAGGACTGCGGTTGCACAGCACCCGCATTCTACGAAGCCATCCGGACTAGCTCCTAGGAATTGCAAGGTCGGGTTCACAACAAGGCCCGCAAGCCTTACTTTGAGATTAGTGTGCTTGGGGCACTCAACCGACTCAAACAGGCTTCTAGCTTTAGGTTCGTTAGCAATTCCCCATGCGATCGCATCTGGTACGCTTGCTCCTTTTCGAGCACTGTAGCCCATCACGTCCTGTATTAGCGACATCGGAATGGATGTGCTCCGGAGGGTTGATATCCTGTGAAAATTGGAGGCAGTCAAACGGCCTTCTCTGTGCTTGAACCATACCTCTGAGCTACGCTGTTTTCTTGTTGACTTCTCGAGAAAGTCTGCCTCAGTTTTACTCACATACAGCAAGTCTCCAATTGAAATCAGGATACTCTCCAGATCTTCCTCTGAGTAATTAATATAATCTTCTTTGTAAATATCTGTGAGAGGTAGCGGCAGGTGTTCGAGACTACCCTCGTCTTCCGAAGCAGTATCAGTGTCTTCTGGGTCTAAAAACCTTGAGGGCAGCATCTTGAAGAGCTTTGCATCCGGGTAACTCTCCTAAAATGAAATAGAAAAAGCAATGAAATTTGCTCAACACTGTATGCCCGCATGAGCTAAGGAAATAAAAAAGGGGAGGGGATATTTTATGGGCCAATAATTTTTGTTTCACCGAGTGACATTTCATTGACATGATATTGTTTCCGTGAAGGATAGTTTGATCGAAATCAATTCTAACATTGCCTTATTGATAGCTACTTCCTATGTTTCATTTACATTCTGAACAAATATCACTGGTGCCACCATAATTAAAAAGGCAATGCAGGAATGATGGCATATCGTTTCCTAGCGAGCACTCTTGCTTATGGATGACATATAACGACAAGTGTGGATAAACTGTTCAACATACCGACGAATTTGAGTCTTGGGCATTGCATGGACAAAATAAGACGTACGCTATGAGCCTGAACCCCCTACCCACTGACCTAGTGCGGTGATCCCAGTTATGACCCTGACATGTACTAATGATGGGCAGATCTCCCTTTGCAAAGGACAGCTTACTACCTTCACTGACTGAAGAAACTGAGAGAAGTTGCCCTTGGCTTGTGGTGCTGATGATGATGGCATGTTTTGTCTATCTGATGGTTCTGGTACTTCGCCACGGTGGTCCTTCCTTGGTTTTGAGAAGTTGATATCTCCAATCTTGGATGCTTGCACCTGCATAAGTATGCAAAGTTTTTGGCACATTAGAAACTTGTTTTGTGCCAAATATAATATATGGCAACTTTGCCAGGTTTTTATAAGTGGAAAAAAATATTGTATACATTAGCACAACACATAAGAGAGAATTTGAGATGCTTACTTTCCCCGAGCTTGATGCTGCACTCCACGAGCAGAGTACGGATGTGCTTGACACGGCTGTGCCACCCACTCGGACGGCTGCTTCAACGTGGAACAGCATGGCTGCAACGTGGCTGCATACATCGCCCAGCCTAGTAGACGAAACAATTTTTGTAAACCTGTTCTCCAACAAAGCTTCAGCTGGGCTTAGTTAGATGATGTGTCAAGAGTTAGTATTTTCCAAATTAATCTGAGGGATTAATACCGAACCATTCTTAGCCTTAGTTTTCTTATTTTTCTGATAAAGTGAATCTCTAAAAGTATGTTGTGTATGCTTAGACGTCGGGGTGTTAGTTTGCCTGTCTTGAATGCACGCCCAGTTTCCGCGATAGACGGGCAGCCTAGCCAGTGCACGCAGTGCTGATATTGATGCGGTAAGTGAAGTGCGTAAAAACTGAATGTACGCTTGATAATGATGGGCAACGAAGGGTCCGGTATGGCGAGATATACTGCTTAAAAAAATAGATATATACCCCGCAACGCACGTGCAGTGCGCGGAAAGGATGGGGCCAGACTGCTCCGCGGCGACCTACACGTCGTAGGCTTTCGTTTCTTTCTGGCCAGCGGTCACTCGGCCCAGGTGCAGTCGCACGCTCGGTGCTTTCCTCGGTTGGCAAACCTTTACCTTGGTCACTTTTCCGCTGATAAAATAATTGTAAGCTTCCAGGGACTTGTAAGCTTTGAGCCGCTCACGGGTGAACAGGCCGGGCGTGTTGATCAAGTAATCGTGCAGCTCGGGCCAAGTCACTTGAGGATACAAGCGCTGCTCCTCATTAAACAGTCCGGCATTTGATGGGTCGAATGGGTCGATAATGGCACAGCCTCCAAGACAGGTTAACTTTTGCTCATAGCGGACACGGTCGTTCGAAGGCAAACTCCGATAATACGAGCTTGTCATCGCGCGAGTACCAAAGAAAACACATGAACTCTGTCCCTACCGGAAGTTGACGCGGCAACCGGAAGTCGCCATCTTGTTTGTTGTTGTTTACTTTGAAAATAGGTGTATATCAGGTATTGATGAGTAATGAACGAGTGGCCAATTTTCAAGCGGCACAGGACTTCATGGAAACGATTTTATTATAGGAGGTTTCCCACGTACCAAGTTTTGGTTTGATGCATGAAGCTTGTTTTTAACAGCTAGCTGCCATTTAGATTGCCATAGCCGTGAAAATCTTGGGGACATTTTAAGGCCTTGGTAAGGCATGCAGATATCCGATGGTAAAAGGTTCTCTGAAAAGGCGGGCAGTGTCATGCCACGCTTAGGCGTGCATGACTGGTAGGTGTGCTATCAGTGGTTATCAGAAGCGAGCTCAAGCGGTCAAGAGTGTGATGTTGGTAGCGGATGGAACAGGCTGATGAATAAGCCGAAAAAGGGTTTTTTGGCTAGGTCGGATCCGGGCGTGGTGACAGAAGGTTGTATCTCGACACGACGGGATGTTATAAGTCATCTGAAACTATTTGGACAAGAGTCTTCACTGGCGCAGTCGACAAAACCGAAAAAAATCGTGAGGGAACGCAGCATTCTAGCATACGTCGAAATGCCCACATCGGACCACCGGCCCACAGATCAGGACACCCGCCGAAACGCCAACTGAAATGTTCACGCCGCAGAAGTAGAAGTCGGGAACATGACCAGAGCAACGCCGCAGAAAGTGGAAACTCGGCAAGCATTCCCGTGAAACTTCAACCAAACCGCCCATGCTGCGAAAAGTGGAAGCTGGGAATCTTTCGGGCGAAACGTCACCGAATCGCCTCCGTGAAAGTGGAGACTTCAACCGAAGCATCTACGCTGGAAAAAGAATGGAAGCGGAAGATTTTCGTCAAGACGTCACCGGAAGTGAACAGAGCGGCTGCCTTCGAAACGTCACCGCCTGACTGAGCAATGGCGACAGCCAGGAGACAAGGAAGAACTGCAAAGTGAACAGAGCGGCTGCGTACGAAACGTCACCGCTTGACTGAGCAACGGCGACAGCCAGGAGACAAGGAAGAACTGCAAAATCAAAAGAAAGGGGGGCGGGGACAACAACATGAAAAGGTGCAACGCGCAAGTGGTGAAGTGAAGAGGGCTGCTGAGGGGACATTTCGGGGTCACATCTTGTTAGGACAGTGAACAGTACTCGCGAGTAACACCTGATGAACCCACTACAGCCGGAGCAACTGGTAGCAGAGTGTCGGAAAGCCTGGAGTGCAGCCTGCCGCCCGATTGGAGAGCGTCTGTGAAGTTGAGAGGCATTAAGTGGTGATTGGGGTTGTGGCTGATGATAACTCGTGCGAAGGCTAAAGCAGAACAGAAAATGAGTGTCGACGATCTAGACGGGAAGGGGGCTGTCGGTGGGGCATTGGGGGACAAGAGAATGAAAGAACATGCCGAGCTACAACTATTGCTTGAGGAAAAAAGAATAGAGCGAATACAGTTAGAGTTGGAAATGGCACGGCTGAAACATAACTCGGCAACGGAAAAAGATCAAGTGACCAACCAAAAGATCTAGCGACAGAGATTATGCAGTTCTCTAAGATGCTTGCGAATATTCTTAGTCGCATACCGAGCGAAAAAGAAATGGCGCCGGGATGGTTTGACACCGTCGAGAGTGTATGGGAGGCCTTTAAGGTTCCCCAAAATGTACAAACAATGGTACTACTCCCGTACTTATCGGAGAGAGTTAGGCACGCAGCAAGGGATGGCGAAACTCTCGGATTCTTGCAGCATACGGGGGTAAAAACAAGGGTGCTTGAACTTTTGCAACTGTCCCCTAATGAATACCGAAGGCTGTTCACAAACGCGAAGAGAAAGGAAAATGAGCCCTGGACACAGTTGGCGGAAAGAGTGGGTGGCTACCTTAACCATTATGTTCGTAGCAGAAAGGTCGAGAACTTTGATGACTTGAAATAGTTGTTCATTGCGGACAGGGTGAAGGAGATATTGAGCGAACATGCTCAGGCTTTTGTTACTCTTCGCCAAGGAGATGACTGGATACGGCCTACTGGTATAGCAAAGTAGGCACAAGTCTATGATGAAAGTAATAAATTAAAGGGAGACAGTGGGAAAAGATTCAGTAAACCGGGCAAGCGACAGAGCCTGGAAGGGAATGCAGCACGGGGTCCATTCCCGCCCAGAAAGTGCTTCGTGTGCGGATCGCTAGGCCACCTTGCCATATCATGCCCAGAGTCTGGAAAAAAAAGTTGCGGCAAGGGTTGAGAAGGTAGAGGGAGATGTCAGCGGAATTGTAAAAGAAGCCGAATTGATAGAACTAGAGCTTTCTGGAGAAAGACTGCCAGTCAGACTAGATTCTGGAGCGGATATTACAGTTACCCGAAAATCGTTGTTACCTGACAGATGAGATCAACCAAAGGGCAAAATAAAACTAAGAGGTGCCTTTGGGCAAGGAATAGAGGCGGAGTTGGTTCCCGTAGAATGCGGCTTGGCGGATACAAGCAAAGTTGGCAATCAGCAACAGAAACTGGCACTCTGTGCTCTAACAGAGGAGCTTGCGTGGGGCTTAAATGTACTGTTAACGCGAACAGATTATGAGGACCTTAAAGCAGTGTGGTACGAAGAGCTTGAGGGAGATTACTTGGGTGCAGACATGAAACGAGGAGAGGAAAAGTTCTTAGAGCCACCCCTGGTACGCAGTACGGAGGGAATATCTAACGTGGACGAAGGTGAAACACCGCGAGAGGGGGGCTTCTGTATTGATAGCGAGGGGTACAAAGAAAGCGGAGCAGCAGAAACAAACGACAGCACAGGCAAAACGGATAGCAGTGTGGAGCAGACATTGCAGGATAGTCGTCTACTCTTTTGAAAAAAACAACGAGAAGATGAAACATTGCGTACGTTGCAGAAATATTCTAAAGCGCGTAGTCACAGTTTCACAGAGATCGAAGGCCTACTGTTCCACAAATGGTCAATGAATAAACAGTTAGTAATGCAAGTAGTGCTGCCAAAAGGCATTCACAGAAAAGTGTTGCAGGTAGCACATGACTTGCCGGTAGGGGGCATTTCTCTTTTAGAAAGACGAAACAAAGAATAAAGAATCTGTTTTATTGGCCTGGAATGGATGATGACGTACAGGAGTACTGTAGGACCTGGGAAAGCTGTCAACTGACAGCAAGACAGAGGACAAAGGATTGAGTACCGATACATTCGCTAACAAGACCACAGGTTCCTTTCCAGACGGTAGTAATGGACTGCGTGGGGCCCGTAGATCCACCTCATTTAAAGGCAACAAATACGCTGTCTGTATTGTTGATGTGTGTACCTGGTGGCCGGAGGTCATATGCATGCGATCTCTCACAGCTAAAGCAACCTGCGATGCCCTACTGCAAGTTTTTTTTCTGGAATGGTACCCCAGAGGTTATTTCTTCTGATCAAGGTAGCAACTTTACAGCCGGTTTGACACGAGAACTGATGGCTTGGATTGGGGTTTCCCCAAGGTTTTCTACACCGGGTCATCTAGAGAGTAATGGTTTGGTAGAATGGTGGAACCAAACGTTCAAGGGTATGTTGAGACAGGTAATTGCTGAACATGGGAGAGGATGGGACAGGTGTGTACCCTGCCTGCTGTGGGCATATCGAGAAGTACCAAGCGAAACGACAGGGGTGTCGCCATTCAAGTTAAAGGGACCATGAAATGACCTTTTTACTTTTTCCAGGTAACATTTACATTAAACCGTCAATGTTCACTGAATGCCGAACAGGCATCCGTTTTCGTCTCGGTTTATTAACTTCTACACGAAAAATTAATGAAATATCGACTTTTTCTTTCTCTCCAACTGACCGCAAAACAAGCCGTGACGTACGCTGTTTCTGGAACCGGAAGTTCTCTCGGCAGTAGGGGTGCGCCGGTAGGTTTTACTGCGCTGATGTCACCGACGTATTTTCTGAATCGGCGCCTCTCATCGCCGCATCGCAGCTGAGCGAAATTCAATGAGATATGTTGCGCTACAGCGACAGCATGGGACTAGTCCCATACTGTTGGGAAATGCAGCGAGTCTTCCGGTGAAGACTCCAGAAGCCAACCCAACTGTCATCGTTGATAAAAGGCGGCCCGTGTCAGTCGTTTGCAAAGCGACGTAGATGGAAACAAATTGCCGCGGCGTTTTTCGCGGCCTCGGAGATGCAGGAGCGAGCCGACGTTAAAAAAGATACGTTTGAACTACGAGTGTCAGCAAGAGCCACGTAAATACCTGTTCACAATCGGAGAGGACGCGCGCGTTTGATGGAAGCGGTGTATTCGCGCTGTTGGTAAGCGCTTCGGGACCGTTCTTTTACGATTGCAACTCGATACTGACGCGACACTCGGCGAAGAAAGGTTGGACCGGCATTGCACGTATACCTCCCACGAACTGTTATAACTCGACAGTGGCGTGCAGTCTGTCAGAATAAAAATGGCATACCAATAACAAAATGTACATACCGTGTTACGAAGGTAATCCATACGGCGTTTATTTCAGCTCTATATCACACAAAACAAGAAGATAGAATTGACGAGAGTCCCATTTCGACGAGTGTTCGTCAACACTGCCTGGGAAAACAAGGGGAAGAGATTGACCTCACCTCTTAATCTAAAATTGAGGTCAGCGATCAAACTATAATACGGGAAGGGTCCACAAGGGTCGCGCGGGCATATTCCATTCAGCACGCCAGCGGGTCGTTGGCAGACGGTCTTTCGACGAAGCAACGCTGCGCCGAGTCGGAGTGCCTGCTAGGCCTATATTCTGAGCAGCTCGCTTCGTCGGAGTCGGTGGATTTTCTCGGGTGTTTGTAGATCCAGTGTTCTTGTTCGTCGTGGTCTGTTTTAAGTACTTTTATTGTTGGTGCTTGAAGTCGGCACACGCGAGAAGAACACGTAGAAAAATAAACGTTCAGTCAGTCAGAGTTTTGAGAGGAAGGAAATCAAAGGAAATAAACGTTCGTCGGTCGTCGAACTGAAGTCGGCCCTGCCCTACTGCGCACGCGCAGTAGTTGCTTCGTTTACCACACGTTAGATGGCGCTTGGCTCTCAGCATTATGAAATTTGGCAATTTTCGCCACGCATCTCTAATTATGCTACAAAATGTGGATGTGAATATTATTTAACAAAACGCGGTGCTGGTGAGGTAGGCTCTTACCCAATGGGCGATGTGGGTTCGGCTGACGTGATCCGTTTCCGCGGATGCATCGTAGTGAAAAGGCGAAGGAAAGAAGGCGCAAAAGAGTCCAGTTTTCTTTTAAAAGTTCTATAGCAAATAATTTTTTTTGGCTCCCTATTTTTTGTTTTTGTGTTTGTTTTCACACTTTTTACGACGTGCGGTGGATGAAATTCGATTTTAAATTCATTTCATGGTCTCTTTAATGCATGGTCGTGTCCATAGTGGTCCTCTGGGTATTCTTAGAGAATCCTAGACGGGTGAATGGACCCCCCCCCCCCCCCCCCCCCCAGTGACGTTAAATCAAGGCGCAGAAAAATATCTCCTGGACCTGAGGAGGCAAATGATGAGTCTAGCAAAAATAGCGGACGAACGGGCACAGGGACAGCAACGGGCATATGCCAGAGAGTACAACCTAAGGGCAGTGCCAAAGTCATTTCAAAAAGGAGAAGTGGTGCTAATGTTAAACACAGAAGCTACAAGCAAAATGGAGGCCAGGTGGGTGGGTTCGGAAACGATTGTTGAAGGGAAGAGGGACAACAGCTACGTTGTTGAGCTAAAGGAAGGACAGAGGAAGTGGGTACATGCAAATAAGTTGGGTCCCTACTATGCAAGAACAAACGCTGTGGGGGTGATTTTTGAATATCGGGACTTTGGGAGCGTGGAGGAGACCCGATGTGACGAAAAAGAAAATCAAAGTAGCACGGTATGTCAGACGGGTATCCAGCTAACGAACTTGAGTGAGGGACAGAGGCAACAGGTAGTCAACTTGGTAAAAGAACGGAAAGCGGTATTTTCAAATACGCCAGGAAGGAGCGCGGTGGGACGGCACAAAATAACGCTGATCGAAAATGCTACAATGAAAAGGATTCATTCCTACCGGGTCCGCATGAAACTTCGAGTAGAAGTGGATCGTCCGATACAACAATTGATGGTTTGGGAGCTGATCTATCCAACAGAGTCCAGTTTTGCACATCCGGTTGTATGTTTCGCCAAAAAGGACGGGAAACGAGAAACGAGTCAACGTACAGGCTAGCTGGTGGAAGTCAACCATTTCGTCGTTTACCCTGAGACTGGGGGGTTTTTAGAAGAGACTTCTGCTCTTCTAAAAAAACCCCAGTCTCAGGGTAAACGACGAAAAGGACGGGAAAGTTAGGTTGTGTATAGATTATAGGCCATTAAACTCGGTAACTGAAACGGACGTCTTTCCAATGCAAAACGTAAAATAACTGCTGTGGCGCGTACCAAAAGCCCAATTCATCTCGGTCTTGGACCTGACCAGAGGGTACTGGGAAATCAAAATGGAAAAAGAGTCTCAGCACTGTACCGCGTTCGTAACTGATCAAGGCCAGTACGCGTGGACTGTAATGCCATATGGGCTGAAAAATTCAGCAGCGACGTTCCAAAGAACAATGATCAAGGTGTTAAGACCTCATGCAATGTATGATTGCGTATACATTGATGACATCGCAGTTTTCTCTAGCATTTGGCAAGTACACGTGGACCAGCTTGGTAGGCTGCTGGCCACATTAGAAGATGCCGAGTTTACAATCAACCTGGAGAAATGTCGGTTCGGACAAGGTAGAGTAAAGTACATAGGCCAAGTAATAGGCTCTGGATTTCACGCACCAGACCCAGAAAGGGTTGCCGCAATTCAGAACATAAGACTACCAGAGAACAAAAAACAGTTGAGGAGTCTCTTAGGATTGATTAACTATTATTGACACTTTATTGAAGGGTATTCAGAGATAGTGCTTCCACTGACCGTGTTGACGAGAAAGGAAGTAGCGAATGAACTCCCATGGGGTGAAAAAGAACAAGACGCCTTTGAAAAGGCGAAGAGAAAGTTGATCAAACTGCCAAAACTTGCAGCCCCATCGTGGACGCGGAGGTTTTTTTTTGTCGACAGACGCGTCGGAGAAAGCGGTCGCCACGTGCTTATCGCAGAAGAGCGACGGCGGGAAAGAACTGCCGGTTGCGTTCTTGAGCCGAAAGTTTAGTGGTACACAGAGTAGGTGGTCAACGATCGAGAGAGAAGCATTTGCAATTGTATGGGCACTACAACAGTTGGAAACTTGGTTGTTCGGATTGGAAATTTTGATTCGCTCTGATCACAATCCATTGCGGTACGTAGGAACATTGTCGCCAAACAGCGCACGATTAACACGCTGGATATTGTGCCTGCAAAAGTATAGTCTACAGATAGAACATGTGAAGGGGGCCAAAAATGTGCCGGCAGACGCCCTATCTCGACTGGGTGGGGCCTGAACATTTTGGGGATGTAGCGAGACGAAACAGTCCGGTTAACCAGTCCACACCTCTACCGTTACTCGATGCGCCTTGCTGAAAGAAGAAAAAAAAAAGATTGCAAAGTGACGCGGTTTTGTAACTATCGTTTATTTTACCCGTTATTCGGGTCTCTATTGGGGTTTATGTATTGTAAATTGTTGAAAAAGAAAAACAGAAAAAAGAGTGTGAAGTGACTGTTTTTGTAACTGTTGTTTATTTTTCCTCGTCATTCGGGCGCCTTCTACTATGTATTGTGATTTGTGTACATGCTCTGTATGTAGGCCTTTGTTATCCTAATAATGTATAAAAAAAGGTTTCAGATAGAGGATAGACGTGTCATTCCACGCTTAGGCGCGCATGACTAGTAGGTGTGCTATCAGTGGTTATCGGAAGCGAGCTCAAGCGGTCACGAGGGTGATGTTGATAGCGGATGGAACAGGCTAATAAATAAGCCGAAAAAAGGTTTTTTTTGGCTCGGTCGGATCCGGGCGTGGTGACGGAAGGTTCTATCTCAACACGACGAGATGAAATAAATCATCTGAAACTATTTGGACAAGACTCTACCCTGCTAGTCTATGTCCAGCGTCATTGCCTGCAATGCCCACATTGCTTGGGATCCGGCAAAACTTAATGTATCACCCGCCAGCGAGTCCCTACAAAGCTTTGGCCCGCACAAGTTGAGTTAACTTATTTGTGGTTGGTGTAACCGAACATATTGTTCTAAGAACGCTTTGAGAGTCTACAAAAAGAGTAGCTTGCATCACTTTGCTCTTCATTATATAGTCAAGTGCTGCCAATAGACCATAAAGATGGGCAGTAAAAATGCTGGCAACATTGTTATGTCGAGTAACATGGGTAGTAGTTATTGTTTTTACGGTTTTAAGGGCGCAAGAGCTACAATGGTTATACTGCGCCAAACAAGGTGGGTCAATAAAAAAGGGTGAGTTGAAACAATCTATGGGGGAATGATCCTATAATTTGTTTAAAAATCCAATATTTTCAAGAAAATCAAAACGATGTTTGAATGAAATCAGTGGTCGCTCACCAAGTAGCAAGGCAGGGTGAAATGGAATATGATATTTGAAAAGATCAGAAAACAAATTTGTGCTGCTTCCAAAGACAAGGAAAATTAAATAAAATATGAAGAACAGTCAAAGGTTCACCGCAGCGCTCACGGGACGGAGGTTTTCCACCAGTAAGCAGGTAGCTATGTGTAAGGTAGGTGTGGCCAATTCTCTGGCGGCACAGGAGGACCTAGTGGAATCTATTTTTGTCAAAAGATGTTTCCCAAATACCAAGGTCTGGCTTGATGGTGTGAAGCTTGTTGTTAACCTCTGAATCCCACTCAGACTGCCACGATCGCAAGACCGCACGTCTTGTAGGCATTTTTAGGTCTTGGTGAGGAATGCGTGCATGTGACAATGGAAGGTTTTGCGAAGAGACGGCCACTTTATCTGCAGCCTCGTTGCCTGCAATGCCCACGTGGCTAGGAATCCAGCAAAACCTAATATCGTGCCCATCCTGTAGGCCCTGCTGCACCTTAACACTCACAGTTAGGGTAAACCGATCCTTTGTTGATAAAACAGAACACACAGCCCTAACAACACTCTGGGAATCTACAAAGATGATGTCTTTTTTTTTGTTTTACTCTGAACTTTATAGTCAAGTGCCATCATGACCCTGTATAGTTCGGCATTAAAAATACTAGCAAGAATGTTTAAACGGGTGACTTTGGAAAAACGAGAAGAGTATACAGCCGCACCAACAAAGATTGACGACTTTGAGCCATCAGTGTAAAAATGATTATAATCTTTGTATTTTTCCTCCAGTGCAAACATTCCTGCTGTAAAATTAAATGTGAGACTCTTTGCTTCCTGAATGTTGTGAAGTACCAGTCACAAAAAATCGGTTTGACATTCCTTGAGGTAGTACGGTATAAACAATCCAAGGGGTTAAAATCATGAGTCAGATTTAGGGAGAAGCGAAGACTCTCAACACGAAGACTCAAAGGCCGCACAACAATTGGCTTATGGTTAAAGAGGCGAGAAAGCCTAGAGTTTTGAACACAACTATAAGTGGGGGAGCTGGAGTCCGACAAAAGTTATGTAAGCATAGGTGACGCTAAGCAGCTGTCTCCATTTTTAAAGCGGCATTTCATGACAGTCAACATACAAGCTAAGCACAGGGGAGGTGCCAAAAGCATCAGATGACAAACGCAGCCCAAGGTGATGTACTGGATCGAGCAGTTTCGAAAGCAGACGATCTCGCAGAGGCGTAGACAATTGGAGGGCGGCGGGCTCGAATGAGAGAAGAATATAGACGAAGGAGATATTTCTTATCTGAGCCCGACGGATTGCGCGAAGGAACTTTGAGCATTTTCGATGCCTGCAGAGTTTTTTGCTTGAGCTGTTTGAGATGCGGAACAAAAGTAAGTTTACGGTCGAAAGTAACCACTAGAAATTTGTGCACCGTTTTGACAGCAATGTTGTTTCCATTTAAAAGAACTGTAGGATCTAAACAGGAGCCATGCCTTAAAAAAAGCAAAAAAAAGCAGTTTTCTTCGGAAAGAACCTAAAACCATTCTCATCATCCCATGTAGTCATTTTATTTGTGGCCAGTTTTAGTTGCCACTCAGAGCTAGACACATTACGTGACGCTACATATATTTGAATGTCATAGACCTACAGCGTGTAAGATACTGAAGGATGAATGACTTTACTAAGAGAGTTAACTTTTGTTGCAAATAGTGTGATGCTTAGGAGTCCACCCTGAGGAACACCTTTCTCTTGAATGAACCAGTCTGATAAAGTTGTTCCCAACCGAGCTCGAGAAGTGCGTTTACTTCGTTGTGAATGGCATCAGCGCCACGGCAACTAGCGAGCACTCCTTCTCACGCTCTGTGGTCCCGAAACTTACGAGTTCGTACGAGCGTTGGTAGCACCCAGAGGACTGGGGGACGTTGAGTCTGACGAACTCGTGACAATCCTTGGCGCTCACTTTGATCCTCGACCGTCAGAGCTCTACAGTCGGTACAAGTTTCCGCGGCAAGACCAACGACCGGACGAGTCGATCAACAGCTACGTTGCGGCGCTCAAACATCTGGCGGGTGATTGTAATTTCGGCATCCTGGCTTCCGCAACTACGCGTGTTACATCGACGATGGCGCCACAATCGGCATCGCGGCAACCAACGTCGCAACAGGCATCCTGTGCTGCGGCTACGGCTGGACAATCAGCAACGCCACAACGGGACACCAAACTGCCGTTGGACGTGATGTTGCGTGACAGGTTTGTCTGCGGCATCAACGACGAGACTCTGCAGCAGCGCCTGTTCGCAGAAAAGAAAACACGTACGTACTGCACGAGCAGGAAGCGCGTGAAGGAGCTTTCGAACGGCAGCAGGCCAAGCGGTCGCTGATGGCCGTCACAGAATAAAACCCAGTTATTATTCGGTGGTGTAGCTCAGTCATCGATGAGTTTAGGAGCTTGTTTGCAACATTCGGACTACCAGAAAAGGTAGTTACGATAACGGAACTTTGTTCGTGTCACATGAAACGGAAGAGTTCTTTAAGAACAACGGGATCAAGCACATCACCAATGCTCCGTACCATCCGGCAACAAACGGACAAGCCGAACGAATGGTGCAAGAAACCAAACAAGCACTGGCCAAAGACAACACAGGTGGTGTTACCTGCAGACCTGCTCGGTTTCTCTTTAAGTAGCATACAACCACAAGCGCGACAACAGGGGAGACACCAGCCATGCTGATGTTTGGACGACAATTGTCAACTGGAATCACTCGGCTGAGTCGTATCCAAACCGACCAGGGGAGGAAAACCGCAGAAAATACTAAGCAGTCTTGTTCCCTCGGGAACATTTCTATCGGCCGAAGCGTATTTGTGAAAGATTTCACCCAGTCGGGACACTGGATGCCGGGCACTGTCACAAAGAGGATCGGATCTCGATCCTATCTAGTCGCTACGAAGCGAGGCTACCAAGCTAGTCGCTACGAAGTGAGGACCACATCAGCAACTGAGCTAACCAACAACCAAACCACCCGGTTGCGGAAGCGTGTCTAGAGGACACGAGTAGAAAGTCAGCTCAAGCTCCAGCGCCCCAGTGGACTATTCCAATTAACGGTGAACCACCAAAAGAAAACTTCGAGCACAATACGCCAGTAACAGTCTCTAGCACACAACCCGACGTAGCATCACCCAGACCGGTCCGCCTGAGAAGGTTGCCTGAACAATATGGTGACTGTCTCTAAAAGGGGGAGAAGTGTCATAATCGATCGCGATCGAACTAGTGCACCGACGACGACGACGAGCACGACGTGCGTGCGCGAGCAGAGAGCCGTGCGAGTGTTGTGTTCGTGCCGACAACAGCTACACCACCGAATAATAACTGTTTTTTATTCGGTGACGGCCATCAGCGACCGCTTGTCCTGCCGCCGCTCGAAAATTCCTTTACGCGCTTTCTTCTTTTCTATGTTGGTGATTGAATTTGCCACGAAGTAGAAACCTAAGCGCTCGATTCATGACGACCAGGACTTGCCTGTGAAGGCTTCAATGGTTCCTTGCGTCGGCATGGCTTGCCGTGGCTGTCCCATGCTTTGTTGGCTCGTAGTCCCTCGTCGCCGGATGGTACGGAGCACTGGTAATGTGCTACTGCTCGTAGTCGCATCACAAATGTACTATCACGATCAATATGAGTGCGAACACCGCTCCGCGTGGCCCATGGTACTATCAGTGCCCTCTGGCGATTGCTCTATGAACCATCAGTGCAACTTGTGGTCAAGACATATCGTTTCTAGCGATCTCCTCACCACTCTGCACTTCCGGGTCGTCTGCTAGCGAAGTCAATAAAATAATTGACAGCTTAAAAAATAATGTTGCCGCCGGTGATGACAAAATAAAGGCACTGCCGATTAAATATAAAGCAGCTCTGCTGAGTCCATTACTATCCGACGTTATAAACAAGATGCTTGTAAGTGTTGACTTTCCTAATGAACTAAAATTAGCAAAAGTTATTCCTGTATACAAGGGAGGTGGAGCAACAGATGTTTATAATTACAGAACAATTTCTCTTCTGCCAATATTCTCAAAAATATATGAACGCGTGATCAATGATAGATTAACTAGCTTTTCTTGAAGTATGACATAATAACGAAAGAGCAATATGGCTTTCAGAAACATAAATGAACCGAGGAAGCACACCTAGACATTAAGGACAAAATTGAAGAAAACATTGAAAACAAAGAGCTCACGCTTGGTTTGTTTTTAGATTTTAAAAAAGCATTCGATACTGTTCAACATGATATCCTGCTAAAAAAACTTGAGAGATTCGGTATAAGAGGAATAGCGCTAAAACTAATAGAAACTTATCTACAAAATCGTCAGCAGTACACTTACTGCTGACGAATTTACTAGATGCTATTAACAACATAGCATCTAGTAAATTGAGAATAGAAGCACGGCGTTCCTCAAGGTTCCATTCTAGGTCCTTTACTATTTCTAGCTTACGTGAATGACATAACGATAATACCAGGCTCCCCCGAGTTAGTAATGTATGTTGATGACACAAATGTCCTTTTTACTGGTGTGACTAAAGAATACCTAGAAAATACTTGCAATGCCTACCTCATTAATTTATCGAATTGGTTACGAGTAAATAGATTGAAGCTAAACACAAGTAAGACAAAATACATAATCTTCAAACCTGTTAGTAAGCGAGACAACAGCTCTATTAACATTATGTTTGAAAACACCGTTATAGAACAAGTTTCAGAGCAAAAGTTCTTGGGGGTCTGGTTTAGCGAAGAGCTCACGTGGTCCACCCATGTAAATAGAATGAAGGCAGAGCTGTCTCGAGTTGTTGGTATTATATATAAAATGCAAAATTTGATACCCACTTGGCTTAAAATGACGTTGTATTATTCTCTCTTTTATTCTAAGATCAGTTATGGTATGTTGGTTTGGTGGACGACCACTGCATCTAACTACAACAAACTAATCACCATTCAGAAAAAAAATTCTTCGTATTTGCGAAAATTACTGAGGTAATGTAAGAAATTCGAGCACTCAAACACTTTTTGTTAAATATAATATATTGAAGGCAGACCAGATATATCACTTTAAATTATTTCAATGGATCTACAAAAACAACCTCTATTTGACACAGACACCTCCTTCTAGTGCTTACACATTACGAGACCCGAAACGTAGGATCCCAAGCATACGAACAAATTATGGCAGGCAGAGTTTATTGTATATGAGTATTAAATTATTAAATTTCCCTGGCATTGATGTTAATTTCAGTTCCCCTTTTCCAAAGTTCAAAAGAGACTGCAGACGAGCTTTAGTTTGCAGTGATATCGCATTTTTATCTATTTAAGGCATGGATATCTATTTATCTATTAATATTTATTTTCAATGAAGCGTAACGTACACGAAACTTTGGAATTCTCAATTTTGGCTTTGTAGCCTGATTTTTTGCTTTGATTTAGCTTGTTTCCGCTTTCTTTTATAAATCCTTGTTTATAAATGTTTAGTAGATATATAAAAAACCGGTGTCTATATTTGTCTTTATGTTTATTTTAATTTTATTTTATTTCTGGGTTATGAAAAGCATATCGCCCCGCATTGTTCAAGCTGTGCCGCTTGTGTAGTTGTTTGAGTTGAGTCATTGTATTTCATGTGTTTTCAGATATTTCTATAATAACTGTTTCTATTTGTTTTTATGCCGATGGCTGTCCTGTTTTTTATTATCACTATGATTTCTTTGAAATGCTATTTCCGCTGTATGAACTACAGGGGGCAGAGGCGCTGTCAGGCATCATGCCTTTATCTCTGCCCCCTCTGCGGATCGAAGTCCGCAAAACAAGTAAAAAAATAATAAAAAAACGGTCGGCGAAACTGCGAAACTGTTCACCGATGACAAAGCTCAATTTTTGCTAGCAATGTGAGCCAGGAGGAATCACTTGTATATTTTTAGCGTCATTTGTTTATTATAAAGTTTTAGTAGATTATTCTCATGACTCCGATAACAATACCCGATACTTCGCCGACGCCTTTAAGCATGCATCAGATTGTTATCGGAGGTATCAAAACAATCAACTGAGACCGCCTATTATTTACTTCCCGTAAGTCTTGCGAGAGCAAAGGATTCCCAATGCGCATAGGCAAGAAGTTAGCGCGGTGCGAGCGTGAGTGATACTCTTCATCATACAAAACAGCGCGATAAAAACGACGAGGACGAAGACACACATTGGACGTCCTCGTCGTTTTTTTTCGCGCTGCTTTTTTTTCGCTAGAAGACGACCCGGAAGTGCAGAGCGGTGTGGCGGTCGTTAGAGACGTTATGTCTCGACCGCAAGGTGTACTGATGCTTTAAAGAGCAACCGCCAGGGGGTGCTGATAGTGACGCGGGCCAGGCGGAGCGGTGTTCGCACTCATATTGATTGTGATAGTACATAGTCGACGAATGCCGCGACGAAAGGTTAGATGGAGAAGAGGTAGCTGTAGAGACGGCCGAAGTCATAATACGCGTACGCGGAGACATAGGAGCATCACGAAGCTCAAAAGCAAGTGAAACATGCCATACCGACAAACCAGCAGCGACGCAAGTGTAGACCAACAGTCACACCAGGAGCATGAGCTACGAGGAGTACTTTGCTCACCGCTTGGAGCACTTCAACGTTGACCAAAGTAAAAGATCTATGAGGTCTACCAATCCAGAAGGCGGAAGTGAGGATGAGGACACCGCATCAAAGACAAGGCCAAAGCGCAAGTCCAGAAATCTACAGACAGAAACATTATGGTGCCGAAACCCGGGAAAGAGACTGAACGGGGTAAGCGGAGTTTCGAACTTTGTTGTCCGCCCGCCTGGAACGCTGTCAGAAAGCCTGTGGGTGTTCTGAAATGTTAAAAACATGACTGCATAAAACGGAAGGTGTCAAGAACAAACGCAATGGAGGACCCAAGCGTCATCCTCCTTGACGGGCTCGGAAACAACGCCATAACAAGTAAGAAAATCGTGCTACAAAATAACACAAATAAACGAAGTCAACATGGAAACACTCAAGGAGAAACGAACCACACTTCGAAGTGAGGTGACGCACTTTTTCAATTATTTAACGTTGCCTTCCAACAGACTGTACCGAATGAAGAACTCCACGAAAGTGAAGAAATCCTGACAAGCATTCAGTACCACCTCAAAAGTACTGATTTTGAAATCGAGCCGCTGAAACCAGACGAAGATATGGAAGAGGAGTACCTGGACGTGTGTGAATATAAAGATCGGATTGGGGAGGAGGGGGGGGGGGGGTGTCGCGGTTACCTTTCGAGACTTGAATTTAAAATTGGAAGGGCGCAAGACAATACAAGGTTTAAGAAAATCACTGAACAAATAGAATCCGCCATTCGATCGGTGCCTGTGGAAATGATGGTGAAAGAAACTGAAAAGTTGAACGTTTTGACTACAGTCCGAGCGCCAAAGAACAACCTTGACGTAAAAGGTGACAATCAACAGCTCATCATTTCCACAATTGACCAAAGCTGTTGCGATTGCCACAGACCTGAGAGCAACGTGCACGGTTCGGAACGGGCTGGAGCCCAAACGTCAAGATCGAGAAGCACAGAAATGAACAAAGCCCAGCTAGTGGAGCCGCAGTCCGGGAGCTCAAATCGGACAAAAGCAGTACGGTGGAGTCCTAGAAACAATCTTACGACTCAGGAAAGTGAGAAGGGTCTTGTCAGGAGATGAAGCTCAAAGAGTTATGAGAAATCTACCCAGGGGGATCAGCCATGACAACAGCGGGCTACATCAAAAAAGCCAAAGAGGGACGAAAAACCTCAAGGTTCGGGGACGTCCGGTCAAGGATAAGAAGAATCAACAGAGACGCCTGGTCAGCTGCGTAAAAAGACGAAGGGCCACCACCCGGCTCATACACGGCTCAACCTTACGTTGTGGAAAACGTGGAAAACGTCGTACAAGGAGATCGCGAAGGAAGCGCGTGCAGCGAGACGGACGGGAAGTGCTCGAAGCTTTGGCTTATGCGATTACATCCAAACGATTTATTGGCAGGCGAGGGCAAACTTGAACATTTTAACGGCCCCCATCAGATCGAGGACTGACAGTGATGGTGAATTGGTGGAACACCAGACTGATCGTGAACGGAACGCGGGGGAACGCCAGAGTGACAGCGAACGGAGCGCCAGTTGAACGTTCGCTTGCGTTCAGTTCAGACGGCAGCGACAGAGGAAACGAGCGGGGCAGCAACCAGCCCTGGATGCTCATTTTATGAGTTTAACAATCTGGCGACGACTCCAGACGTCCCCAAGTTCCAGGTTACACTTCGAATTGATGGCAAGTCGCTCGTATTTGAAGTGGATTCGGGTGCTGCCTGCTCATTGATAAGCGAGGAAACCTTCCGCAACACATGGCCCCGGAATCCGCCGAAGCTTACGTTGCGGCGGATTGCGGGGCCATGTGGTCCACGGCAGTGCAGCGCGGGGATAAAACCTACAGTAGGACTAACCAGGGAGCACTGGGAGAAGAATAGTAACAAAATGACTAGGGAAATTTCGGAGGCGTGTTTCATAAGGAAGTGCGACGGCGACACGCGCACTAGCGCCCCATCGATAGCATTGTGCGATTCGGAGGTGGCGTATGTACAGACCTTTGTTAGCTCAAGCTAGAGAGATCATATGTTGATTATGGGACAATGTGTCGACATGACGTGGATGGTTTTTGACAAGGCATATATATATATATATATATATATATATATATATATATATATATATATATATATATATATATATATATATATATATATATATATATATATATAAAATATATATATATATGATTGAGAAAAAAAAAACCTTTGGTGAAAGCAGCAACAACGGACTAATTATTCTTCGACGTTTCTGCCGGAGTCCGGCCTTCTTCAGAAAGAGCTTTTACAGATGAACGCTTGGTGTGAAAGTTTCAAAAACGGCGGGATGACGCTTGGAGTTTCCAACGAATCGTAGGAAGACTTACAGATGGGCAAACGTTTATACACTGCTACGGTCGGGTCCAAAATTCGGCGGGGTGACGGTTGGAGCTTTCGTGAGAGGGAAGCGTAGGGCAGATCGTATCCGGGTGAAGAAGCTTGACAGTCGGGGCCAAGATTCAAGGACGGTGGGATGACGGTTATAGCTTCTTGAGAGGTGGCGCAGGGTGACTTTGTGTCCGGGCGGGCAGGGGTGACCTGGACGATAGCGTACAAGAGACGAAAGTTACAGGCGCAAACTAAAGTGCTGTCTCAAAAAACAAAACCAAAAACGGCACGGTCATTTGTGTTGTTTTGTAGGGCATGCATTAGTTATACTTTGAAGGGAACAGTGTTAAACGTGGTAAAAAAAAACAAAGAAAATAAATATCAAAACCTGGAAATAAAAGAGAACAGTTCATGGTCTAGTTCCGGCCACAAACACAGTATCACTGCTATCAATAAGGTCTATAACCTGAAAACATGTCCCGTGATGGCTGTTGCTATTCGTCTGTTAGCATTTTTATCGATGCAAAAGTACCGGGGTTTTCATTTATTCTTTGTTTAATTGCGTTGAATCGGTAAATTAAGTAGTATTCACGGCTGTTCACGGTCGCGATTTCATTTAAATCCCGTTTCTAGGAACGTGACTGACAATTTATCAAACGAGTGTTTTGGGACAGCGAGATGTTTAGATAGAGGCAGTGTCGGAAGATTTATGGCGTGAGATTTGTGATTATTAAAGCGCAGTCTAAATGCCATTCTAGTCTGCCCTATGTATTGCATTTTGCATACCGTACACTCGAATAAGTACACGACATTCGACGAGGCACATGTTAGGTGTCCTTTAAATTTGATCGAGAACTGCGAGTGCGTGCAGCTGGCCGTATTTGTGTGCTGTATCTGTTTACAGATCAGACATCCTGGGTGCATGCAAGGTCTGCATTCGTTAGGTCGTGGCGATGAATTTATGCGAGAGTTTACTAGCGCGTCTCTGAGTTTACGCGATCGTCTGTGGACTACCCCCGGGGCGGATGGAAACGCGCGTTTAAGACGCTCGCTTTGTTCGAGAATATTACTATGTCGTCTTAAGATATTATTTACATTACGATAGTTCATGCCATAAGTTAGATATAGATTTGTGCGTTGTGTGTCGCTTTGCGTGGAGCGCGGGCTGATAAGGTCTGCTCGGTTCAGTTGCTTGGCTTTTCTGTTTGCATCGTCAATTATAAGGGGTGGATACTTCTGTTTCTTTAGAACTGACTAAATTTTGGCTGCTCACATCAACGTCTGTCTCTTTGGAACAAATTCGTTTGAAATGATGAGCTTGGCCATAGGGAATGCTGTTCTTGCAATGGTGTGGGTGGTCGCTTTGATAATGCAGGTATTTCTGTCGATCTGTTGGCTTACGGTACAGGCTCGTGGTGAGTTTACCTTCGTCTATTTTAACGTTGAGTCTAAGAAGTTTATTTCGGTTTGAGAGTACGAATGTGTAAAGCGGATGCTCGGATGAGCAGCGTTGTATCGAACTATGAAGTCCACCAGCTCCTCCTCAGTGTGCGACCAGACAATAATAATACCATATATAAACCTTTTGTATATTAGCGGCTTTACGGGACATTCAGAATGGAAATGAGATTCTAATTTCCCCATGAACAGGTTGGCATAGTTTGGGGCCATTTTGGTGCCCATCGCGGTTCCGCTAAACTACCTAAAGTATTTACTCTTCTATTCGAACGTGTTGAGTTCGAAGACAAGCCTCGCTAGAGATAGCGACGACGTGCCCATCTGGGGTATCCGGTTGTTTGTGGAGTTCGTACATGTCAAATAAAGAAATTATTCCATCATCCTGTGGGATATTCGTATACAGCGATGACACATCGAGTGTAACCAGATATGATTTATTTGGTATGCATAAATTTGATATTTCCCTTAAGAAGTGAGTCGTGTCTTTAATGTACGAATCGAGACTTGTAGGTATATGTTTCATTAAACTGTCTATATCCTGATATGGGTTCGGTTACTGTACCTACTCCGGATATGACTGGGCGCCCTGGGTTACCAGGTTCGTGAATCTTAGAGAGCATGTAGAAGCAGCCGGGGGAAGGCTTGTACCGGTTTCATTAATTTATGTTCGTTAACCTGCAGGGGAAATGCGGGACATCCCAACCTTGGGGGGGGGGGGGGGGAGAGAGAAGAGGAGAGGAGAGGAGGACGGTATTTACACGACTCAAGACAAGGTAATAAAAAAATTCACTATCACGCACACCCTATCTCCTGTGCAGTCCGAAAGCATATTATACACCTGAAAATTGTGCGGCGGAAATTAAGCTAAAATATTTTTCACTCGCAGTGATATATTGTTTGTATAATTGTAATGGTAAATATTTTATTATGAGTACCTAAGTTGAAGACATGTAAATGGACTGCAGCAGACCCCAATGCATGAAAGGGAAATAAAAATAGTAATTATATTTCGACTTATTGTTTCCTGTCACTCCCACACAAAAATGGTCTATGGACGTCTATGGAAAATCCTATCATGAGCTATCGCCTTCTATGGCCCTATATGGTCAGCCATAAGAAACCATAAAACACACTATAGCGACCTATAGAAAAATGTATGTCTTTAAAGCTTTAGAATCTCGACCATTCCGATTTCTATACCTGGTGTGATGATGTGACTCAATGTTGAAAAGAAGATGAAAAAGAAGAAGGGCAAGTAAACCCATGGATCGGCCCAGAGGGAGAAAGGAAGATGACGAAGAAGAGGGATTTTGGAGTGCGTGCAGAAAGGGCGTGGAAGAAGACGGGCCGAAGAGAACGTGCTGAGAGCGGAACGACACCATCGGCCAGGGCAATCGGCGGCCTCCTACTGCTGACCAGCAGCCTGTTCCAGCGAGGGCAGCGCATAGAAACCTACGCTGCCCGGCTTCCTGCTGCGCGAGCACTGGTTGCGGTGACTCTTGGGACCGCCGACGGAAGCCAACCGCACCCGCTCCTGACTGCCTCCCACAACCGTCGGCCGACAACGACAGCCCCAGACACAACACCCGCTGCTGCGCATGGTGACTCAAAGACTGTTGCGTTTTCCTTCCTTCCATTTTTTTACTAAGTTTTCCTATTTCTTTTAGTATATCCATATGAACTCTTTGATTTCTTTTGTAAATACATGTTTTAAGAAAAACGAAGGACATTGAATCTTGTCAATTACTAACCCCAAAGAACCCCGTGACAATTAACTGGCGTCCGCGACAGGACAAGATATTCTGTTCCTTCGTTTTTCTACGTAACAATAATTAATCAGAATGGAGGTTAAAGAGTTAATGTCTTTGGGCGCTGAGTTGGGACTGGCAGGAGCGGAGTTGAGGTCTTGGGTGGACGAGGAGCGAGCACGCCAACGAGAAGAGAGGGCTGCTGAGAGGGAAGCACAGCGCCTCAAGGCAGAAAGTGAGCAACGCATTATCGAACTAAAGATTCGTCTTGCAGAGGCTAGCGCAACCGAGATAGGACGAGCAGATGGCAGTGAAGGGTCACGTCGCGCATCTATATCGCTATCTCCTAGTCCTCACAAGCTTATGCCTCCCTTCGATGACAAAAGGGACGATCTCGACTCGTATTTGAGGAGATTTGAGCGTGTAGCGCAGGGGCAAGATTGGCCGCATGAGAAGTGGGCGACTGCTCTAAGCATGTGCCTGGTTGGCCCAGCTCTGGAGGTCATAGGTAGGATGTCACCTGAAGACTCTCTGAATTATGATAAGGTGAAGAGTGCTTTGCTCCAGCGGTTTCGGTACACGGCAGAAGGGTACCGCGAGAAATTTAGAGAGAGCAAGCCGTTGGACGGAGAGACAGGGAGCCAGTTTGCTGCGAGACTAGAGGGGTTCTTCGACCGCTGGGTCAGTATGAACGAATGCCCAAAAACGTATGAAGGGGTTCGTGACCAGATGATTGGGGAGCAATTTCTTCGGAATTGTCATCCGAGGCTAGCGGTCTTCTTAAAGGAAAGAAGCTGTAAGACCGTCTCGGCGTTGGCTGAAATGGCAGACCACTTCCTGGAGGCGCGGGGCCAGCCTAATCTGGCCAATTTCAGGAAGGAGGCCAGGGAAGCCTTAGATTCCCTGAAGGAAGATGTGCATGGCAGCAAACCCGCTCTAAAGATAAAATGTTTCTTGTGTGGTAAGTTGGGCCACAAGGCAGCAGATTGCCGATCAAAGCCAGAAACACGCGTAGTCTGTCAAGTGTGTCAGAGGCCAGGCCACGAGTCCAGATCATGTCCGCAAGGAAAGAACGGAAAGACAGAAGTTTCATGTTTCGTAGAACCCGATGATGATCCAGTTGGTAAGACGGACGCGTTCTCACGGGGAAGGAAGAAAATCTCAAGAAACGCCTTCAGAACGCCCGCCATGAATATGACTGAAAAGGCGAGACCAATTCTGTCGGAAGGTAGGCCAGTCACAGATGGGATATTAAACGGCAAAGCAGTAAAGGTGTTGAGGGACAGCGGGAGTAACACCGTGATAGTGCGCCGGGAACTGGTCGCATCTGAATATTTTACTGGCAAAGTCAGTCCCGTATTCTTAGTGGACGGGACGTGTCTGATGTTGCCAGAGGCAAACATTCGCCTTGTGTCGCCGTTCCTAACGGGACAGGTAACTGTCAAGTGTATGGACCATCCTCTGTATGACGTTATTGTGGGGAATATTCATGGAGCGAAAGACTCGACCGAACAAACCCTGAAGGAGCTGTCTGACGCGGAAGGTGAAGTCGTCGCTGCCGTCGGCGGTAGTATGCCGAGTAGGCTAAACCAACTTAGTAACGGTGGGAGTGCCAGGGAAGGGGGGGACCTGCGGCTCTCGCAGTGGAGTAACACCGACGCTAAAGAGCGCTTGAAAAGCAGGCCAACCACTCACGAGCAGTACCTAGAGAAGGAAAAGCTGCTGCAGCGGGTCTTCGACATGAAGGATCCGGTGTACCCCAATCCCCGCAGAGTGCTCTACCCGAGGCCGCGCCTCCAAAAAAGGAACCCTGAGGTTCAAACAGTGCTTTCGCCACTGGGCACGACCAATAACTACCCCGTGTTGGAGATATATCCTCACGACAGCGTCCCGACCGAGTTCATCAAGGGCTACAGCCTGGCAGGAGCCGACCCTTCCGTCTCGCCCGGAGAGCACACCATAGAGCACGGAAATGGAAAGGCCAAGAGGAAGTGTCAGGATGGACGGCAGGAGTTCCTTGAAAGGCCAGTGGACCGGGAACAAATGATCCAGGAAAAAGAACTGCACCTTGAGGAGCGAAGGCTGAAGCTCGACGAAGAGCGGCTGGCCTTTGAGAGGACCAAGTTTGAAGCAGAGGTGGCGGTCAAGGTCAGAAGGCTAGACATGGAGGAGAAGGAGCGCCGGATACGCGACGGCACAGACAAGATGCGCCTGGAGCTCATGAAGATGATGTTCGACGAACTGGTCCGGAAGGCACTGTGATCGAGAACTGCCAGGAAATTCTTCGTCACGTATGAAGTGCTTTGGTACGATGGTGGGCATTTTCACCGAGCGTTAGAAGAAGCGTAGTGGATTCAAATGATTCTTCATTACGATTCATTCATTACGATTGAGAGGAGTGCAAAGTAGAATGAACTGTAATAATTTATCGTTAGAATTTGTTTCTAGTAATATACCTTGGGTTATGCATTTTCGGGAGCGTATTTGCAAGGAAATTTGAGAACATGTGGAGGCGTTAAAGCAGTTTTTTGAGAGAATGCGACAAGCCGGTATTACAGTAAACCCATGAAGTGCGAAGTCGGTATGAGGACAATAACATTCCTGGGTCATGGTCTGGGTAATAGAGAAGGTTCGTGTGCATTTCGATGGAACGCATTTTGTTGTTCAGACGACTCACCATCCTTTACAATATCGAAACAAGGAGAAACAACTTAACAGCCGAGTGTTACGCTAGGGTCTGATGCCTCAAGAGTACTCGTTTCGCGTGGAGTACATTTAAAGAAGAAAGAATGTGGGTGCGGGTTATCTTATTAGGCTGCAATGAACTTGCGCACATCATCATGGTCTTGGTTTTTTTGTGTATGTAATTTCATTTAATACTTTAAAAAAAAACTTAAAGGGGGGCTCCTTGTGATGATGTGACTCAATGTTGAAAAGAAGATGAAAAAGAAGAAGGGCAAGTAAACCCATGGATCGGCCCAGAGGGAGAAAGGAAGATGACGAAGAAGAGGGATTTTGGAGTGCGTGCAGAAAGGGCGTGGAAGAAGACGGGCCGAAGAGAACGTGCTGAGAGCGGAACGACACCATCGGCCAGGGCAATCGGCGGCCTCCTACTGCTGACCAGCAGCCTGTTCCAGCGAGGGCAGCGCATAGAAACCTACGCTGCCCGGCTTCCTGCTGCGCGAGCACTGGTTGCGGTGACTCTTGGGACCGCCGACGGAAGCCAACCGCACCCGCTCCTGACTGCCTCCCACAACCGTCGGCCGACAACGACAGCCCCAGACACAACACCCGCTGCTGCGCATGGTGACTCAAAGACTGTTGCGTTTTCCTTCCTTCCATTTTTTTACTAAGTTTTCCTATTTCTTTTAGTATATCCATATGAACTCTTTGATTTCTTTTGTAAATACATGTTTTAAGAAAAACGAAGGACATTGAATCTTGTCAATTACTAACCCCAAAGAACCCCGTGACAATTAACTTCTCACCAAAACAAGAGGAGAGCTGTAGGAGGAATTAGACCTCTCAATCACTCCGAGTTTCAACATCTCTTGAACATCATCACACCTGGCTATAGAATAATTTATGACTATGCAGCTATAGACTCGCGAGTATTCAATATTCTTTATCGAGCTATGGAAATATGTATGTCCTTGATGCTATAGATTTGCGACTTTTGAATGTGCTTTAGCCGGCTATAGAGTGGTGTATGTCCCTAAATCTATAGAATCGCAACCATATAATTTTTTTTAGCCGACTCTATAGTGTTTTAGACGGCTATAGAGTGGTGTATGTCCCTAAATCTATAGACTTGCGACCATCGAATTTTCTTTAGCCGCCTCTGTAGTGCTTTATGTCACCAAAGCTATAGTCCTCCGACCATTCAATGTGCTTTAGCCGACTATAGAGTGGTGTATGTCCCTAAATCTATAGAATCGCGACCATTGAATTTTCTTTAGCCGAATCAATAGTGTTTTATGTCACCAAAGCTATAGCCTCCGACCTTACAATGTGCCTTAGCCGGCTATAGAGGGATGTATGTCTCCCGAGCTATAGACTTGCGACCATCCAATTTTTTTAGTCGGCTCAATGGTTTGCTTAGGCTAGGCCCACGACCCTTTTTTTTTTTCTTTTTTTTTTTACTGCAGATGTACGACAGTGGAAGGAGAGTCATTCATGCGCTCGATCGGGGCGATAATTTTCTTCAGCCAGGTTAACGGGGCGTACGTCGCTGAGGCTATACGCCCGCGATCACAAAAGCGTCCTTTGCAGCCTATAGGACTATGGCAGTTTTGCCGGCTGCTTTCCCTGCGCATTGCCTTATTTCGGCGTTGACGTCATCTCAATCTTCCGTTTTTTAGCTCTAATTATCTATCGTTTCCAGTGTATTTTGTAAGTATATGTATTTCGTAGCGCGCCTTCTACTTTGTCCGAGTCCCTGCAATGTTTGTATTTCTTTCTGCCTGCTGTGTTAAATATATTTAATGTTTTTTTGTGTATATTTCGTCGTTCTCGACGCGGCGTCAACGAACATAAACCCGCTGCTTACGCCACTACAGAGGTGAGCTTTACTCTTGTCACGACGGTTTATCGCGCTATAAAGCCGTCTATTGGACTCGTATAAAGTCTTGAGAGGGTGGTTTCGAATGCCGGTGCACATGTCATCGGTGTAGGTAGAGCAACGACGTAGCAATCGCGACGCGAGTGCTGACTGCGCCTCGATCTGGCCGGCCGCGCTCGCTCTGTGGAAATGTAAGCTTGGGACTCTCGAGCCCCGTTAGCTTACTGAAGATGCAAGACACTACTTGATCGTCGCAAATCCTTTGCCCTTCGAATGGCTTCGAAGCCGTTCCAGCGCCCGGCCTATACCCTACACTGTAAAAAAATTTGCCCTCTTTTACGGAGAAATTCTCTGGCACCTATGCTGCCGGAATGGTCATCCGTAATCCTAATAACGGAAAAATCCTTTGAAACGCATACACAATCCGCAAATTAAAGGACGTTCCGCAAAACAGATTACGGAAAGTGCTCTACTATCCGTAACGCTATTCAAGAGCTGTCCGTAAAAGAACGGACTGGAATATGCATTCCGTAAAACCTATTACGGAAATCGCTCTAGTATCCGTAAAAGTGTTTAAAAGTTGTCCGTAAAAGGGCACTCAGAGTAGGCTTTCCGTAAATTATATTACGGAAAGCACTTTTGAGTATCCGTAATCCTATGCGGAGCGTAAGTTTGTCTGCTTCTTGCACAGGGGTTGCAGTGATGTCGGAAGGCCGAGCTCTTATTGACAGATTGAACAAAAAAAAAATAGTGGGTAGACCTCATGCTGTCTAGCATTGTGGTCTACCCCCTATATCTTCCGCTCAAAGCCAATGAGAGCTCGTCACCTTTCTGACGTCACCGTAATGTCTACGCAAGAAACAGACGACTTGCTCTCCACATAGGGCGGTGTCAATAGAAAGGTGGGCTGTAAAACGAGCTGGATGAATCAATGCCTTCATTTGGCAAACTGAACTTATTATCAACGGTTTTCTTTTTGTGACACAGATTCCCATGAAAACTTTTAAGGTGCAACTCCATTCTGTGAAAAATAGAACTATATTATTAAAATTTTTGACAATGGGCACCGATGTATACAACTGAGTCGTGTTGAGTGCTCTTGTCGAGAAGTGCCACCACCTGTTGTGGAAAGCAGGCAATACAGCTGAGCAATGCATCTGCAGCAAGTTTCCTCAATGTCAGTTGTGTTTTCTTCTGCAAGTTCTGGCATTCAGATCAACATGCAGAATTATAGAAGGCAGTGGGATTACAAAACATTATCTGCAGTCTGATCGGCCACTGCGATCATTGCAATTTCAAACAGCGATATAAAGCACCTTCTCAACAACCCCAAACGTCACTCTGTCATCTGCGTCGGCACTCATGCTTGAAAATATAGAGAATGCTGTTTTCACATTCCACAGAGACGGAGCTGTGCCTTGACATGTCACAATAGTGTTCACTGCTAAAATAGACCTTTGGTAAGAATATGAGCTCAATGCTTGTAGGAGCAAATTTCTCCAGTTCGTTTTACAGCCAGTCCCTTAGTGATACTGCTCTATACATAGAGTAATGTTCATTATGACGCTGAGACCAACAGGTTTTCTATAAAAAAAAAAAATGGTTACAGAATTTTGAATTGGAAAAGGATCTCTTTAAAAGAATATTGAGTATTCTTTCCTATGCTGCTTGCAACAATCATGCAATGTCACCTGAATAATTGATCAGAAAATAAGAAAAGTACCTTCGAACACTTTATTTCGGTCCTTGAGAAGCCAAAGTGGAGCCTCGTGGTGTTTTGCCTTTGTTTTCAGATGCTGCATGTAACGTGATGTGCTAAAGAAGAGAAAACAAAGAAAAAATAATTAAATATCTGTATCAAATCAACATGTGCAAATTGAGTTTTGTGCATAAGACACAGCCCCCCTCAGCCCATTTAATTATTAGTCATGCATCTGATACAAAAGTCAAATGGACATAGCCCCTAATTGTTCATCCTGTGATCCGATATCTAAAACCAATGTTTGACTTGAGGGTCTTGTTCTCCTGTTCCTTAGTCAAAACCGATACACTTCATTCAAGCTTAGATTCGTTCGAAACTGAAAAAATGCAATGCCGGAATTACAATAGTGATTTGCTTTATAATGTGAAACATTTCTTGAGAACTGATGAACCAACCGGAAAACTCGATCCAGTTTGAGTAATGCTTTATTTCTAAGGTTCATGAGATGTTGCAGAAGAGTCTATGTAAAACTGGCTAAGCTCATATCCTAGACTTTTCTAAGTTTGGGCAGCCACTTAAAATCTCCTATTAGAACGAAGGGCTACTTGCACTCTTTCGCGTCGTCGAATCAGGTGGTCAGCCTCGAGTGCTTAGAGAGCACGAGCATTAAAAACTTTGTTTTCTCTTTAGATATCCCTGAAAGTTTTCACAGAACTGAGGGGGTGAGAGAGTGCATTTGTACTAAAACTGCTATCAAAAACTGGGGACTAAGCAGTAGCTGCCTCCCCAGTCCCCAATCCAGGGGTGGAACTCATGAAATGTACTTGGGAGTAGCCACGGGAGCAGCTGAAACAGCTGTTTTGGAGCAGGTTGGGAGCAGCTAAAACTATGCTCTGGAGCAGGCTAGGAGCAGCTCAGATCAGTTTTTATTGCACTTCAGCTTGTGTCTTAGACAAGCACGGGAGCAATATCAATCGTGCTTAGCAGCACAGATGAACATGAGTGGTTAGGGACCTAGGTAGATGGGATAACAGCATAACAGATGCGAAAACTTGAAACTTTGTGAGCCTTATTGCTCATTCACACTGGAAGCGGATCCGCGTTCGCAAAGCGGCTGCGAACGCGGTTGTATAAAGATCCAGTACAATTGCATGCGCACTTGATGTCATCGAGTGCATGTGCAATTGTACTGGATCTTTATACAACCGCGTTCGCAACCGCTTTGCGAACGCGGATCCGCTTCCAGTGTGAATGAGCGGTGAATGAGAATCAAAAAGCAAGTACCCTATGTTTCTGAAGATTGACATTTTCTGAGTGGATTTCAGTTGCTCAAAATGCAAACCAGCACTGCTTATCGCACAACCCACACGTGCTCGACATAGTAATTATATGTGCGAACCACGTGACGTGCGTAAGCAACGGACGTGGAGTTGCATGGAGGAATAGGGCAACAAATTTCGACTTTAACCTATTGTGCAACTCGATATCGAAGCAGCAGACTATGATTAACGAAGTTATCGTATTTGAAGCGATAAGCAGGAGCAAGGTTAATGTATGCCGAGCAGATTTACCACTCGCGTAAGAGCTGCTGGCCGGCAAGGTTTCGGATCGGACAGTGTTTCAGTTCTATCAAATCACAATTTATCTTGCGGGAATGCAGTTCCAACTTCTAACGATGAAGTACTAAAAGGAATATTTTGCTCATTTGTTTTCAACTGGCTGACGTCCGGATCCCGGGCCGCAGAGCCTCAGGCAATCTGACGCTTAACGGCTCGACCTCAGCTCAGCCGACTTGCTTAACCGCTTATGGTTAAAGAATAACAATCCAGTCGCAGGAGGTGGTGTAGAGCTTAGAATCCCGAGTTTTTTTCGCGCGCTTCCTACTCGGGATACACAGGGAGAATAAACAGAACAAAGGATTACAAGGCCGGTCAGGCTAAACGCGCTCATTGTGGCCAATCAAGTCAATAAAACCGAAACCAAGACAAAATAAAAAAGCTTTTGGCGCACGTTTTGCCATTTGGCGCATAATGGCACGAGGTATTAAGTGCGGCGCAGGATGGCGCAGACACATGCGTCTGGCGCAAAATGGCGCAGCCGTTCCACCCCTGCCAATCTCACAATTTGGGAGCTCCATCCTATCCACGTTTGAGCACACCTGTGCACACGCTTTTGAGTCGAGCGAGTTAAAAATTAACAGAGTATTTTTATATGGCATGCATGTCTGTTTGCAAGCTCCACACTTTGTGCACCTGATTACCCCCCAAATGTGATCTAGCCATTTTTTTTACCCAAGTGCCTACCACTCAAGGAGCTCACTTGGCCACTTCGTCAGCGCATTCTGACTGCGCATTTTTTTTTGTTGCCTGTTGAAAGGGAGATTCTTCTTTATAATTTTCTCTAAGAGATTGTTCTGATGTGTGCGAACGATGCATTTTGGTGTACCTGCATGCCATATAGGTACTCCAATTCACAAGTTGGTTTTGGAGCTGGCAAAGGCATAGGGTCAGATACACGATTTTAAAAAGCGTTCTCTCTGCATGAGTGCTCATACAAACCAAGCTGTCCTCAAGTGCCTGTGCCGTTGCCTGTGCTAGAGTCAAATCGGTCACATGAACCATCCAACACACCAACTGACCAATAAAAAGTGATAAAAGGTTCACCCACAAATGCTGTCGCATTTAAATTGAAAACAGGACAAGCTGAAACAAGTAACCCATTAAAAAAAAGTACCATGAAACTTTCATTACATCAGTTATTTTATATCTACTAGAAATAAATATGTGAAGCCAACCGCTTAAAATTATTTTACAGAGACTATAATCGGGTCTGCACAGATAGAGAGGAAAAAGTCAATCTTGTGGAAGGCCTTCTTAATAAATGTGGCTTTTGATCTAGTGAAGCTGTACATTTTAGGATAAAATAAATGTTAGACGCAGATTTTTCTTCATAAATTGTAGACAAATAGACATCCGACTGCGACTGTGGAGGGGAGGGGGACAGAGGCAGCAGGTGCAGCTTTCTTCTCCTAGCACCTCAACTAAGTCGCATTAATTTGGATTGTGGGGACCTGTACCTGCATGTCGTGGCACAGAAATCTGGCGAGCACTGTGGATTTCCAAGCCAAAACATGCAGGCCACAAGACATTTTTCAAGGAATTGGGTGGCTAGCAGGACTAGTTGGCAGCGAAGCCACTGCCACCCACCGTGGGAAAAACCCTGGTTAGATGTGAACAATATTGTCCAAACAGTTTTCAGAAAGGTGCTGTCAGTCACATCAGGTTTGCTTTTACCTCAGACATGCTAGATTTTAAAAACTGAAGTATTTACTTGCCAGCAAAAAACATGTGCAGCCCACTCCACAAACTGACTTTTTCAAAGTTCTCAATCGTCAAAAACTGTTCCACGCTGTACAGTTTCAAATGTAGTTCCTGAAAAAAAAAGACAAACACGAATGACAATCTATACAAATGAGAGTTGCTTAAATTGTAGCCGGCTATAAGTATGCAAGGTAATCTCGCAGTGCAATGGCCACAGGAGACTGCCAGAAATCAGCGGACCTGTGCTCTAAGAAATTCCTACAAACAAGACTAAAGAACCATGCAGTTCCCTTTAGTTAAAGGTTACATTATAATGTGTTAGAATATACATGAAAGCAGATTTAAAATCTTCTTGCAGCAAGACCTTGTATGCATCCACATAAACTAAGCGAAAAATATGCATTTAGAGGGCCCTTGCAATATTTGTCGCCTTGGTCAAGATACTTTATATACAAAAACTACCTAATAAAGCTAGTTAAGAAAAAGGTAACCTATAACAGTTATTCTTAAGAGGTAACTCCATTATTTTACCTGACTTTTTTATTAAAGAAATAAACAAGGAAAAGTAGGAACCGTCTATGCTCAGGTTTATTGCACAAAGTGCCTGTATCCGTGTTATTACATCTTATGTTAAAGCAGCGGTTGCTTTTGTAAATTTTCATCCAAAATGTTTACTTTACTGAAGGCAAGCGCATCTATTTCCATCGCTGAACAAGCTTTCAACTGGCACACTCGGTGGAATGGCTTGCACACACAAGGATTTGTTCCTGGTTAAGACCTTAACGATACACAAAGCCATTGCCGCTGAGGTTATCTTTCTCCACCACTGCGCCTCACAGTACGCACAACTTTTGGAGGGAGTTGAAAAAAAAATTCTCCTCGTTTATCTGTTGTCAGTGTTTTCTCTGTATTCATAATCCAAAATGCGTAATCTTTTTGGTCGTTGTCTATCCATGACAATCTAGATATAAGGTATGCATCATATTATGCTCCTCAATGTAACTGTAATTAGAAAGATTAGAAAATTAACTACAAAAGAACATTGCTACTTTTTTTATCCAGAAAAGAATAATGTGATACAGAAGTTACTTCCAACAAACTTAGCGAGAAGTTACAGAAGTTAGTTCCCACAAACAAGAAAACAATTGTTACATTACTATGTTACTTGCAACGTGTCACTACTTAATACTACCTGCGAATCAAACGTGGCAAATCATTGGCTACAAAAAGCCAGCAGCAGGTGACCTAGTAGGCTTGAATTTAGCTATAGTAACTAGATTCAAATGAATTTAGCATATTAGGTTTGAATCTAGCTATAGTGCATAGTAACACCAGTTGGGGCCAAAACAATGTTACATGTGATGGACACTACTACATAACTTGTCGGAAAAGTGACACGAGCTAGATCAGCGTTGTCTCCCTCTCAGAGTCCTGTTCGATCTGTATTAACTCAGACCTTTTACTTACCATGAAAATACACCAGCGAAGTTGACTCCGTAACTAGAGTTGTTCAAATGGTTAAATCATCAAACGTTGCTCGACATTTCGAGATGCTAACCGTATCTTCTGAAAAACAAGACATACACAAGACTGTCAGAATACCAGCTTAAGCACGCGAGAGTAGCTTAAATCGCAGTTGGTACTGGACATGCAAAGTAACCCTGCAGTGCAAGTATGGGGAGGCTGCCAGAGATCAGCCAACTTGTGCCCTGAAAAACCTCTACAAAACAAGAATGAACCATGCTTTTCCATTGCGAAGTTAACTCATAACCTGCTAAAATATGCATTAGAAAAAGGCTTGATACATGCTCCAACTGGGGCTTTAGTGGCACCATGTTAGATGTGGCTGATATTGCTACAACAGTTGTTGAAAAAGTGACATCAGCTACATCAGCGTTGCCTCCCTCTCAGGGACATGCTCAATATTTAAGAAATCAGACTTGTGACTTACCATAAAAAACACAAGCGAGGTTGACTCTGTAACTCGACTTGTTCAAATGGTTAAATCATCAAACATTTATCGACGTTTCGAGCTGCTACCTATTTTTTTTGAAAAACAAGACACACAAGACTGTCAGAATGCTAGTTTAGGCAAGTAAGAGTAGCTTAAAATCACAGCTGGCACTAGACATGCAAAGTAACACTGCAGTGCAAGCATGGCTGCAGGAGGCTGCCAGAGATCAGCCAACTTGTGCCCTGAAAAACCCTCTACACAGCAAAAATGAACCATGTAGTTCCATTTTGAAGTTAACTCATAACCTGCTAAAATATGGAATAGAAAAAAAGCTTGATACATACTCAAACTGGGGTTTTAGTGGCACCATGTTAGAAGCAGCTGATATTGCTACAACAGTTGTCGAAAAAGTGACATCAGCTACATCAGCGTTGCCTCCCTCCCAGGGACATGCTCAATCTGTAAAAGCTCAGACTTGTGACTTACTATAGAAAAACAAAAGCGAAGTTGACTCCGTAATTCAACTTGTTCAAATGGCTAAATCATCAAACATTGCTCGATGTCTTGAGGTGCGAACTGTATTTTCTGAAAAACAGGACACAAGATTGTTCGACTATCAATTCAATCAAGTTAGAGCAGCTTAAATAGCAGTTGGCACTGGACATGATAAGTAGTCAAGCAGTACAAGCATAGCTGCAGGTGGCTGCCAAACCGGCCGACTTGTGCTTTGAAAAACCTGTATAAAACAAAAAGAAAAACCACGCAGCTTCACTTACTTCGAAGCTTAAAAGTTACTATTTAATAATAATACATTTAAATATTGAACGAATAATTATTTTGTGCGAGAGCAAGGGGCAAAAAAGTTGCAAGGAGATAAGCTGCAAAATGGCAGGATGCTGGTTGCTGTAATTAAACAGATGCAGACTCCTGATAACACAGGATATGAATACCATATCATGTCAGCCACATCTGCCTTGACATTGTAGCACTCGCACTGCATGCATGCATCACCGGTTCACAGCAGCGTATCGCAGCAAATCATGCATTTGCTCTGGGGGCTCAAAAATTTTATAAATCAAACATCTTTGTTTACAATTATAGGATGACTTCCAGTTTTAAATGAACAAGTGGAAATAAGTTTTATTTGCATACAGTTTCAGACTTCTGTGTGGGCTTTTGCGAGTCGTTTCAGTTGCTTGTTTAAGATGGTGTGTCCTGGAGCATTCTCAGATTGAAAATTGGTACAACTGCAGAACCGTCATATTCAATGAAAGTATAAACAAAATATGACATCATTCGTTTCGATATTTGGAAGTTTTGAATATTCCCAAAGCCCTTCCTTACACTTCTTAAAAGGTTGGCGTCAGCCACATTAGAGTTATCTCCCTCTTAGAGACAACGCTAGACGTGCAGGAATTCAAATTTGCACTTACCATAAAAAAACATACAGATTCAAGGGATTTCTGTGGAGACTCATTTGAAGCCCTTCAGCAGCGCTAAAATCTTCCGATGGGCCGTCGTTCGCTTCACTGCTCCCATTTTCTTCAACCCCTTCTCCAGGTTGATTTGGAAGATTAGTCTAAGAGGATATATTGCATCATCTAACATTAATGCCATGCTTGCTTCAGGAATACTCAGCCTGGTGAAGGTAAAGCCATTTTTTTTCTATTATCAGGTCAGACTATGGTAGTGTTGGATCATGTTAAACCTGAAAGACTGCTGAACAAATACACATTCTATACACCGACACGCTGTTTATACACAAGCCCGCGTTTGCCCACACCAGGTGTGGGCACTGCGCATGCGCGGAAACCAAATTAGCGTGAAATGAAGTGTGCGCGCATGCGCAGTGCCATCGACAGCGCCGCCGCAGCTGCAAGACGTCAGTGCTGCGTGCTGGTCTATACAAGATAACCATGTTTCCCAGCCTTGAAAGTTACAGCCTAATGACAACCAGTGTTCACATGTTATCAATTCATTATAAAAATGCATCAGCGTAATTCTTTGTAAAATTAATACAGCTCAAATGTTTGTGCGAGTTGTGAAAAAGGGCATTACGGCACGATAAATGAAAGGGTGATATAGATTATGTCATTCTATGACATATCCTGTGGACTTGACACATTTTAAGATTCTCTCCCCGTTAAATAAACTCGAGACTGGCCAAAGCTTCCTTTAGATAGGTAAATTCAACACGCAAAAAGCTCCAAACAAGACGCATACCGCCTTCAAGAATGGCATAGGCTCTTTAAACATTGGCTGACGCTCAGTGACAAGGAGGCGTGCAATTGTTGTTGATGACGCCTCCTGAAAAAAATATGAGCTTGCATCTCAGACGATTTGAATCTGCACGAACCATGGCTAAGCTCTTTACAAACAGTCTGACTGCAGAGCCAAGATTAATGCATACAATTTTACAGTCCGTGGAACAGTGGTATCACGTGCCCTCCTGAGTGGCGCCATGCAAGTAATGAATGGACGTATATTGCTTTAATATACACATAGAATATTATGAGCATAAAAATTAATATCAATACGATGGTCTTAGACCATGTGGTTGGGGGGAATCAGCGTACGGTGACACAGGTGCAACGCGCATCACGCAGTGGTGATGCACCGGTAGGAATCAGTTATTAGTTTTTATTTTTTTTTTAGGGGGGGGGGGGAGGGTTAATAACCTGCACGAGACTGTCGCCGCGAAGCGACCTGTACGGGTCGGTTAGGTGGGTTAACATTTTTGTAACGTGCAGCCGCAGGCTGTCACCGCGAAGTGGTGTGAACGCAGGCGGGAGTGTGGGTTAACGCGCACTTCACTGATACACGCGTGGCGAAACGACCCTGCAGCGTGAAATTCGCGTAACGAGTGCCGATGAAACGTTCGTGTCGACGAAACGTGTCCATGAAAAGTTGTCCACGAAACGTACTTCCGCGAAACGAATTTCGACGAAACAATAGGGACCCCCCGGCGAAAAGAGCAGGCTACAGGCCGCGCGAACAACGTTGCGAAACTCGTAAAGCACACTCACGCACTCAGACAATGCGTTGTCATGTGCTTTACTGCAACACTCCTGCCAGCCAGCACGCGCGAACAGCCTCCCAATCGCTACGAACGACGAACCGCGCGTACCAGCGAGCTCGCGACATGACACAAGGTTCAAACGAGTACCGGACATGAGCTTTCAATTCTGAGAAGAACGTCAAACACGAACTGAGATAGCGGCGACCGTCATTGAACCCGAAAGCTTAAAGCGACGCAAATCCGTGATTTCGTTCCTTTCGAGGAAATAAGTGTCAAAAATACGAACGCATGTATGACAGTCCCCAATCAATGTTAATAAAAAGAGCAGAACAAACTCACCGTTTCGATAACAACAAGGTAGTTTAACGTAGAACAGTCGCAACCGCAAAAATCACCAAGCGCCTTTATCCCTCGACAAAACAAGCGCGGTAGCAAAACAAGGAAAACAAGCGAGCGGAGATGGGTAGATGAAGAGATAGCGGTAGTGTGATTATACTAGACAAAAATCTCACCTCGAGCCTTTTCGACTAAGCGGTAACTAGCGCCACCTCGTTTCGGAACCTTTATTATAAGTTGTTTAACAGTGCAATAAATGATATTTTAAAGAGTGAGAACCGTTGTCTATTAGTCTAAACCAAATAAGACAATTTTCAGCTTGTTGCAAACAACTTTTGTTGTTGTTTACAGAATCGTAACTTTAGATTTACGGACAAGTCAACCGTATTTCAGATTACGGATGCTTCTCCGTAGCTTTTAATGAGAAGTTCTACGTTTTTTTACGGAACGTTTTTACCGTGTACGCAGCGTCCTCCAAGAACCGTTCGCACAGCATCGGAACCCTCCGTCTGCGAGCGCCGGCGGTTCGCCGTCGCGGGGATTATGTTCGCGGGAGTTCATGTTCGTGGTGTTTCATGTTCGCCGCAGGAATTCATAAAATGCTCCCATTCAAGTCGCGACGATAAATCGTCGGCGCTCGCAGACTGCC
The DNA here is from genome assembly GCF_016920785.2 of Ixodes scapularis. NCBI lineage: Eukaryota > Metazoa > Arthropoda > Arachnida > Ixodida > Ixodidae > Ixodes > Ixodes scapularis. Next base: position 159,993,103 of record NW_024609868.1, on the reverse strand, counting down.
AGTAGGCTCCAGAAAGGTTGCGATGCTGGCCGGGCGGTCGCTGACAGGCGCTGCTGCCTAGGGTACGCCGAGTACTGGAACGTTTTCGCCGGCGTTCGCAGGACAAAGATTCTCAACGACAAAGCAGCGTCCTGCATCATCAGCAAGTTAACGCTGCTCGAGAGTCCCACGCTCACATTTTATCAGAGTGAGGCGCAGTCGTCTCTCAGTTCGCGTGTGCTGCACCATTGCTCTGACTAAACAATTGACAGTTCTCTCGAGACTTCATGAGCGTTAAATCGACGCGTCTATAGCGCGATAGAGTGTCGTGACAACAAAAAAAGCTTACCCCGGCAGGGGCGTAAGCAGCGGTGCAATGTCCGTCAACGCCCATGTCGAGAACGGTGAAATATACACAAATAACAGCCGAAAACAAATTAGTATCATTAGGCATGCGCTACCCTAGGTGCGTCCTATTATCTCTCTGCTCTGCGAATTCAACAAATCAGCAAGCGCTGTGGCTATTTTTTCTTCTTTTTCTTTAAATTATAAGACATTAAAGTAATTGGAGCTTCTTGGAGCACACATCCCCACCATCTGTCATCATGGTGCTCAAAGATTGTAATTGATGGCAGTGATATAGTCTGAACTCACGGACGAAAAACGTATTACGGCACAAATTTCTTAAACCACGCAATCATAAATGCCACAACGATGCAAACATTCCCAAAATGGAGGTTTAAAAATGCGAACCTAACATTGTACACATAATTCAAAAGTGCTTGGTAAAAAATATATATAAATATATATATATATATATATATATTTATTTATTTATTTGTGGACATCCTGCGCAAAAAAAAAGGATTCGCCATTAATTATTCACTTTAAATTATAATGTACGCAACACGGCGTAAAATATGATATCTTCAAACCTGCCTCGTTTTGGGTCACTTCTGGGAAGTGCAGCTTTAGAAAGAAGTCCAAAAGCTGGGGGGCCTTCATGGAGCTGTCCTGTTCACTCGGTAGTGGCAGCAGAGTAGACGCTATGCGTGTTGGAGGCCAATCATGTCTCCGGTTAGGGTCCCGTGACAACTGTCTCGAAGCTGGTGATAACGCTGGACACGGCACCTGCCTTAAGCCCAAGGCCACACATAGCACCCACTGCACTATCAACCTTGGCTCGAACTGTCAACAGGATATAAGTGACACATTCTCTCGCTGTGTGCATTGTTGGTATGCCCCTGAAGATTAGTCTTTGTGAGCGCACCCCCGTTCTGGCCTTGAAGGAGCTCTGCTTTTCAATTCCTCTGTTTTCTCTCTCTCCCTAAGCTGAAAGCATTGTAGAAGGTGCCAACTTGGCGGACCAATCAACCGTAGACTTTTTTATCGCTTCACTCCGCTCTCTGTGCGCATGTAACGGAAGGAGCGTGATCACGTGGTTTGACGGATGACGCATTAGCCGCTGCCAATCCCGGAATGAGGCTGCTTGCGGACCTAGTTTCGCGTGTCGTGCGGCCCGCGGGGCTGCTTTGGATTTCGCTTTTATGGTAAAAGGTATCCCGATCGAAAAGTCCTACCCGTATGTGGACACAAGCGATTTCTTCAAAGAAGCCCAAGACATTCTTGTGATGCATTCAGTGTTCGGTTCGGCAAATGACAGCTTGTGCTACATCGTGGTGAATCTTCACGGATCCCTTCCTTCTTGGTTTTGCGTTCGAGTGGTTGGTCTGCAGTGCCCGTGTCGACGTATATTTGGGATTACATCTTTCAAGTCCGGTATTTTGAACGTAAGTGCGCTGCAACCTACTCGGCGACAATTGACCGTTCTGTAGTGTCTATCTTCTGGCAGTGCCTATCTTCTGACAGCTGGGAGAATAATTTCCCCGTAATTCTACCGCAGTCGCCTGCCATTAGCTCTCTGAAATCATGTGAAAATTATAGTTAGAATACTGACATTCTTATTCTCCCTGAGTTTTGTGAAAAGACATTTCATGGACACCTTTTCGTGGATACACGTTTCCTGGACACACGTTTAGTCGGCACTCGTTACGCGAATTGCACGCTGCAGGGACATTTCGTCGCGCCGGTATTCCTGAGGCGCGTGCTCACCGACTCAGCCCACCCGTTCACTCCACTTCTTGGCAAATCATTACAAAAAAAAACAAACATATTTTGAGTTGTTTATAAACGTCACGTGTTGATGAAACGATCTCGATTAAACGTCTTTTGATAAACTGATTGCAGCGCCAATGAGTGGCGACTGGCATTAGAATTTCGGGGGGAAGGGGAGGGGGGGGATTCGGCCGGCTGCCGGGGGACTAGACACTACCCAGGAATTGCCTTTGGTTCTTGTTTGCTTTGCAATATTCTCAATTGTATAACAGCTCAGTAGTACCTCTTCACATTGTAGAGATCGCTTAGTGTGGGTGCTTGTCTACAGAATGGGCTGTGTGTAATAAACTTCTAGGAGATCTGAAAGCAATACCTTGTGTCGGTTTACCTGTGCTTTTGCAAACACCTGAGTGAGTGCATTTGTTTTTGTTGTTGTTCCGTGGAAATGTTAGCTCTTTGTTTTAAATGGGGCTATGAAGTTCGGCACGTCTCGTAAGGTTTTTTTTTAAAGATGTCCAGTGACAACAAATTATTTGTTTCACATTTCATACGATTGCGGTAAAAAGAAAAACTACAGGCAGCTATGGCACGGTGGTAAAGAGACTCATAAGACGAGCTATAGAATGAGCTATAGCGGACCATGCAAAGAGCCATAGGCGGCTAAAGAAACCATAGGAAAAGCCATAAGCAGCTATAGCACGGTGTCTAAAAAGATCCATAGAGATCTTTATAGCAGACCATACAAGAAGCCACAGGCGGCTAAAGGAACCATAGGAAATGCCATAGGCGGCCATAGCACGATGGGTAGAGAGAACCATAGGACGAACTATAGAATGAGCTATAGCGGACCATACAAAGAGCAATAGGCGGCTAAAGAAACGATAGGAAAAGCCATAGGCAGCTATAGCACGGTGTCTAAAAAGATCCATAAAGTCAGCCATAGAGATCTCTATAGAAGACCTTAAAAGAAGCTATAGACGGGCAAAGGAACCAAAAGAAAAGCCGTAGTCGGCTATAGCATTCTTTCTAAAAAGACCCATAGATTAAACCATACAGAATTACATAGCCAAATTTCCATTGAAAAAGCTATAGACAACCATACGGAAGACCTTAGGAAAAGCTATAGACCGCCATAGAAGCGGCTATAGCTAATTGGGCCAATTTTCAATAGCCGGCCATACAAAGGATATTCTATAGCTGACCAAAGACCATTTTTGTATGGGCTTACACTAACATGCTCTTACACAAAATTAGAACCTTATGTTGCTGTTTTTACGTCCCCTTGTGAGTTGCAGGTTTTTCTCCTTGTGTGGCCGTCTTCACTGAAAAAAGCTTTCCATGACCACCCTCTCGCATGCCACAGTTTGATTTGCAAATAACTACAATAGTTTATTTTTCAACTTTTGGCGACCAATTGTCGCTTGCAACATTTAACTATGAAGGGTCGAGGCACAAACGCACATGCCCATTCTACTCCTGCAAGAACGACGGTCGTTGCACGCAGTGCTTGTATAAAAAATGGCATACCACCGAGATTCACACGTTCATCAGTGACCTCCGCGCTACCCCGTGGCCCGCTCTTCAGAAGCGCCAGACTTTGCGTAGCCGAATGCTACGGCAATGTGAAATGCGGTACATTCTCAAGATTTTGGAATTTCGTGCGGGACGCAGGACACGAGCCCTCAATGCGGGACAGTCCCGCGAATCGCGGGACGGGTGGTCACCCTAGGTTATCCCGTTTTCCCGCCTGCCTGCGATGTTCCCGCATAATGTCTTTTTGCACAGCGGCTATGTATAAGTTAAGACAATCCTTACGGTTAGGTTTTAGCGTCCAGTCGCTCGTTGCACGCTGCTGAGAGGTGTTGCAGCTAGAAGTTCTGTCCAACAATATTCCCACAATCTTAAATTTCGAGTAAAGCTGTCGAGGTTGCGTAGTAATTGAAATTCGTCAACAAAACCTGTAGCGGGACAGAAGTTCAATCCTCTCGAAAGGAGTTTTTCCTCTTCTGTGGATATAGTCACTCCAGATAGATTAACAATTGTAGTGCCAAAAGGGGCATTAGTGCTTGTCCTATCGTCGGTTAGGCTAAGGGCCGGTTGAGTATGTTCGCTATAGTTAAATGATGTCGTAAACTGAGGCAAAACAGGCTTAGGAACCTTATCGCGCTGCAGCTTACGTAGCTTGATTGTTTCGAGGTCATGGAGTTTCTTTTTATCGAATTCAGATACGGCGCTAATTTCGGATGTCGATAAGGGGCCATTTGAACGGAGAAGTGTAGCGGTCGCGGTCGCGGTCGCGGTGGTTAACTGTTTTACTTCTTTGTCACTATGATGAGCCGCTATTTGGACCAGTTTAAGGGAAGCCTCAAGGAGAACCTGTTGCCATTCCGATGGATCATGTTGGTCGAGGTTTGTGCAGGCGGGAGGAAGCGAAAGCGACATGCCCTTCGGGGTAATCCCTGCGTTAAGGTATACTAGCAAGGTTGATTTATGAAGTTCGCGCCGACTGCGTTTATCTCAGAGCTTTCGTACTTTAAGAAAAGTGGCACTGTAGTTTGGAGTGGAGGAACTGGACTCACCGAACTGTCGTCATATATATATATATATATATATACCGGGTGTTTTTGCGAAGACTTTCAAAAATCCTAAAAATTTGGGCGATTGAAAAAAGAAGGCACTCTTTTCGGGAACAAACTACCAGCCAAGGCGGACGTCAGGAATTGCCAAAAACCTACTAATTAGCCCGATAATTAATTAAAACTTGTTAATTAACTTTTTAATTAGGGGAAATAGACATATGGTTCTAATTAGAAAATTGCTGAGCGTTATCGAAAACCACTAAATCAGTCATTTTCAGAAAGACTTTGAGCGCGTGAGACGAGTAGTAGCGCACTAAAGTTACCACTCGTGGAGCAGGTACAAGGCTAGCGGTTGCGGTAAGGCGTCCGCGCGATTTTTCCGCCTTTTATCTAGCCCCAGCCTTGTACCTGCTCCACGAGTGGTAATTTTAGTGCGCTACTACTCTTCTCAAGCGCTTAAAGTCTTTCTGAAAATGACTGATTTAGTGGTTTTCGATAACACTCAGCAACTTTATGATTGGAATCATATGTCTATTTCCACTAATTAAAAAGTTAATTAACGCGTTTTAATTAATTATCTGGCTAATTACTAATTAGTAGGTTTTTGGCAATTGCTGATGTCCGCCGTGGCTGGTAGTTTGTTCCCGAAGGGAGTTTCTCGTTTTTTCAATCGCCCTAATTTTTAGGATTTTTGGAAGTCTTCGCAGAAACACCCTGTATATATATATATATATATATATATATATTCTTCGGTTTAAGTCTGAGTAAAGCTCAGTTGCAAGTATGCCCTACTGTGTGTGTTCTTTTACAGGTCCTCGTTTTTTGGCGCTTTTAATCTTGAAGTGTACCACCAACTAGCCCAAGTGAATACCCTTTTACTGGAAGAGCCGGCTGGGCATTGTGAACCTTGGTGGACCGGTCGGGCTGGTCGACCGAGCGCAACGGGCAGCCGAGTACCATGGTCTCCTGGACTAATGGACCACCCACCATTAGACGAAGGCAGTTTCTGCTCTTATATAAATGAAGATTATTCTCTCCTTCTCTCTATCCGAATTAAGTGCCCAAATGTGGGATAATATACTCGGTGTTTCTTCAACCGCACCCAATATCTAAAAAAAAGTTTTATTAAGACGTATTTAGTGTTTCTATTCGTTTATTCGACTTGTCGACCACTGGAAACACGTTCTTGGTGCAAATAAGCGGCTAATGAACATATATGTTTTCATTAACTGTTTTAATAAATGATTTTTGAGAACATATCTGTTACAAAATTGATGTCAAACCTTCAGGCTATATGCTACAACCGCAAGCTTTAGCAAACATGCAAACTGAAAGAAAAAACAGACTTGACACTTCTCTCTACCAAAATAAAACTTTCTATGATAAACTTCATCCATAATATGTATTAGAGTAGCCCACTCCTCAAGCTTGAAGTTTTAAAGCGGCCACACCGCATTTCGGCACGAATTGATCATCAGCATACGATACTATTACAAACATCACATGCAAAACTTTTCCAGATATCACCCTTACAGTGGGCAATTTCCACCTGGAACAAACTTCAAGCTAACATTGTGTCTTTAGTAAATGTCAACAAATTTAAAAGTGCGTGTGCTCAATACTGCGTAAATTGATATATATGTTTTCCACGTGTTTTCGTTATATTGTGTTTCTGTATGATGTTTGTTTAGAATTTCACTGTCCTGTGTTTTTGTATACTGTTGAATTTACCACTCACGTACGCCCCCTTGCGGCGCTTGTGGGATACGAATAATTGAAATAAATAAAATGAAACATTTTAAGCGCTAGGGGCCAAATTATATTTGTTCTGCAGGCTTCCGGAAACCTGAAAATAACATCAAAAATAGTGGCAGCGATGTTACTATTTCTGCCCTCGCGTAGCATCAGAGTAACGACTTCATCAGTACTGGGGGCACCCCCGCCGGTGCTATCCGTATTGTGTTTATAACTTTTGGGGCTTTTGCTGTAAGGCTTTTATTTTGGCGCCTTCTGTTAGCCTTTCAATTCATTCTCGTCACCCCATCATGCAGGCAGCGCGTTGCCTCCCTTGCGTTTTGTTGATACGATAAGAACTGCCTGAAAAATTCTGCAAATAGCGTTACGGACCGGTCAAAGGAAAGTCATTCGTAGGTTTCGTCCACAAAGGCACACCACAGTAGGCGCCGATACCAGGGGTCAACAGCAGAGCCCACGACACCGATATCTGTGTCAGCTGACATCGAAAGCTGACACCCACATTACGTGTAACACCGCTACTCTGACGGTGCGCAAGGGAAGGTAGGGACGTTATTTTCGCTTTTTTATAAATTAGTTTATGTTTACGGAAGCTTAAAGAACTAAAATAATCGGCCCGAGAGGGCCCAAATGCATATAAATGTTTTAGTGCTTACGGTTGGAGCATACAACCTGTAGGTTTGAAATAAATTTTGTAACACTAATATGCCATTTGAGGACATTAAATATACAGTTAATAAAATATATTCGTTAATCTCCAGCGTACTTGCACAAACAACCTCGTTTCCAATGGTCGGGAAATTAGGTAATAAAATACAAGAAATGAAAGTGTATAAATACATTTCTCTTTTTTAAATTTGGTGCGGCTAATAAAAAAACATCGACAGAGACTAATAACTTGTGACACATACACAGCAAATGTGGAACAACTCGGTAATGAAAGAATACATTGCTGCACCTTGCGATAAAATCTTCTCAAGATTCATATAAGGTTAGTTTAAATTTTATTTAACATGCATGATTTATGTAATAAGTGCATTAACAAGCGTCCAGATTCGAATTAAAAGCTCACTGAGAATTTCACGTAACTAATCATATATATATAGGTTATATAGTCTGCATTTTAAAAAATGATGAGCAGCGTCAAGATTTTAAGAGGTGTTAACCAGCAATACATTTGTTACTACAGCAAGACTTAAGTGGCGTAGATTCGGTATTTCTTTTGAAACATTATACGATGTTTTTTGGTGCAGGCTGAACCGCTGTCAGTGTGCCCATAACGGAAGAAAAAATTTCGAAACACACTTAACTTCATTTTGCAACTACTCATCATAACCTTACCTAAATTTCGTTTTTTTTTTTTTTTTTTAGATTGAGATCTTGGTTAAACAAATTTAAGAAATGCATTATATAAAATTGCATCAGTAGGGAATCAGCCTTGATTTTATTAAAATAGTGTGAAACGAAACGGACATAAATACCGGCAAGAGCCATGTCCTTGCCGTCTTGGAGGAGCAAAAATAAGGGCATTTAATGTCCCGGAAAGCATCTTGTGTTGAAATGATATTTGCGGGTACTGCCTAAGACTGACAGTTGAACTTAAACGTGTGACGTTTGTCGACAGTTTAGGTTTACTGTGCGTACATTTGGAGAATCTTATGAGACGTCATTCCGCAGTTATTCATAAAACCGCGTCCGGCGACCTTTCGGGTGTGCTCGGAGGTTTTGCACGTCGTTTAGCGCCTTTAACATTTCGTAGCGTCCGTGTATGATTGATTTTCTTCATCGTCGTGTCGCATCATTATAGTGAAAATTCATTTTAGTGACAAGCAGGCAGGTGCGTGGCGCCGACAAGTTTCTGGCCACATGATTAATATTGCAAAATAAGAAAGAAAATGTTGTCTTCAGCATCTCCCTCTTAGCAGATAGACGTAGGAAAGCGAAATCCAGTGCAAAAAAAAAAAGAAGAAATTTTGAATAGGCCAAGTTTCTAATAATTCTGCGGTGGCGCTGCCTTTTCTGACTTTAATGAAGGAAAGACTCTAGAGGTTATGAAGATATTTCAGAACTGTATAAATACCCGCAAATCTCACAGAATATTTTACCAGCAGTAGCTGCTCGCTTCACAATGTCTGGAAGCGTGTATTTTGTACTCACAGTAGTGCTAACAACATGCTTCGGAGGTGAGTGCCAATTTGACGTGAGTGTGTATGATCACATATAGCATGAATTTAGTATACGATGCCAATGATGTTGGACAGCTAACGTGCATCTTAATTTTCATCCTTGCAAGCACTTTGTTTTTAGACGACTATCTGCTCTTAATAACATATCTGTAATTAATGAGAACAAGACTTTTCATAGTGGTAAACCATGAAAATAATCTTGTACGTGCGTTAAATAAAGAAAAACAATTTAGTAATTTTAATGTTTAGAAATAAATATCACGCATTTCGCTGATTTTGGAAGTGATTTCATCCGATAGTACATTCATCCCTACGCTTAATTTTTTATTTAGCTCTTGTACTGAATTAGTGATAGTATTAGGAAGCAATTTATGTAAACCAGAAACATAAGAGGCACCCTTAATTGACGAAAGGGAAACGAATTATTTCCATAATGCTTTCCGTCTGCCTCTAAGAAGCAGGACTTAGTCGAACACTTGCTAGTACTTGGACGTTGTATGTGTTGCGTGGAATATTTCGATGTGTATTTATATTGTTACAGATCGCTTTTTTTCGTTGCTGCCACTTCGTCCTTTTCCCGTTTACGACCCTCTTTTCCTTCTTTTTTTGTCCCGCCTGTTGCACCTCAATGTTTTCACTGTCACATTTTCCCCCCTCCTGATTGACTGCCCGTCGACGGCGGTCAGTGTCCCATGCTGGTCTTACTGAATGTCTGTCTTGACACGTACAGCTTCTTTTGACTGCGGTGAGCCGGGAAAGTCCGGGATGCTTCTCGAGGTGCATTGAGTTCTCGTAGCCGGTAGCTCACGGACCCTGTTTGTCGAAGCACTTCACAAGGTCCTTTGTATTTTGGAAGTAGCTTGGCTGCTTTTACTTTGTTTCTAACAGAAAGGCGTACAAGAACAAGTTCCCCTGGCACACTGGGAGACATTCGGTCGTCCTGTCGGTGATTGGTTAGCATCCGCTGCTGGGCTTTGGGTATTGCGACGCTAGCCCGGCGGCGAGCCTCGTTGAGTCTGTCCTCAAAATGATGACTCATTTCTTGCCTTCTATGGTACCACGTGGTGGATAATGCTAATTCCTGTGGCAGAACCGGGGATCTGACATTCACTACTTTAAAAGGGGTCGCCATGGTACCTCCTGTTGCGACGTGTTTAAAGCAAGCGATGTTTAAGGTACATACACATCCCGATTGTTATGTGAAGCAGTAACATGAGCGTACACAATATCGGCGATAGTTCGATTAGCACGCTCGACGAGTCCCTTGGTTTGGTGATGGTAGGGTGCTGACTGGGCGCGGTGTATTTCATAAGTTACCATCTCGTGTTGAAAAATACGAGAGCTGAATGGAGTTCATCGGTGCGGGGCACGCCGTGGCGAAGTACTATTTGCTCTCGTAGGAGCTTCACAATGTGATTCGCTGACGTTGTAGGCACGGCCTGTAGCCCAATCCACTTTGTGACGTGGTCAACAGGAACAATATAGAATGGTTGCCCTTTCGTGATTTCGGAAATCGCCCTAAATGATCAAGCCTAAAATTTTGAAAGCAGCCTGCGGTGGTTAAGTCTGAGGAATCTCGGTGAAAGGTGAAATACTGGGCGATTTCCTGCTTTGACATAATTCACAGGAAGCGACATACCTGGAAACATCTTTCAGGAATTCGCGCTACCAAGAGCGTTCGGAGAGTTTGGCCAGAGTCTTATCTCGACCGAGGTGACCCGTTGTGAGGTCATCATGACGGAGATTCAACACGGTAGCCCTCAGTCAAGCTGGAATCACCGGTAGCCATTGTTGTTCACCGGTACTGCTGTGACAGAGTAGGCCCTTCTCCACTCAGTATGCTCGCCGCAGTCGCTGTAAAATGTCTGTCGAACCGGATAACGCGAGGCGCTGTACGATATCTTGTACTTCGCTACCTTGACATTGACTGCGACGCTGGTTGAAAGTCGCGCCACAAAAACAAGTGTCACACTCCGGAGCCTCGTGAATCTTGTCTAGTGGATTGCGGGATAGACAGTCAGCGTCTTGATGACTACGTCCGCTATGATGTATGACATCAAAATCATACTCTTGCAGTAGAATCGCCCAGCGTGCCAGTTTTGTCGTCAAGTCTCCTTTGATCTGAAGCCAGGTCAATGCAGAGGTATTTGTCACAACAGTAAAATGGCGACCATAGATGTGAGGGCGAAACTTCTGCAATGACACGGGCCAAGCATTCCAATTTATATGAATGATTCCTCTCTTTTTGTTGTGTAAGCCGGCTACTTGCGTACGAAATTACTCTTTGAGTACCGTCTGGAAATTCTTGAAGTAGTACAGCTCCAAGTTCTTGCCCGCTAGCGTCCATGCGGAGAATTGTCTTCGTCAAGAACGGGTCGAAGTGAGCAAGCACTGGGGCATTTAGAAGGGCCATCTTGAGGTCTTGAAACGAGGGCTGCTCTTCGTTGCCCTATCGCCATGGTACGTTCTTCCGGAGTAAGTAACTCGAGGGGCAGCGCGGGAAGCAAAGCTAACAATAAAATGGCGGAAATATGAAGCAAATCCCAATAAACGTCTGACGTCTTTGATAGTTGTCGCCGTCGGATATTCAAACAAAGCCTCAAGCTTCGAGGGATCATGCTTGACGCCGTTTTAGTTTACCAGATGTCCCAAGTATGTGAGCTCTCTGAAACCGAAAAAAAAAAACCACTTTTGGGGATTCAGACGAAGGTTGGCATCGCTTATGGCGTCAAGTACGATTGCGAGCCTTCGAAGATGTTCTTCAAAAGTGTTTGCGTAGCTAACAACGTCGTCCGAATACACTAGCGCTTCAGATTTCCCAAAACTCGGTGCTTGAGTCTTTGAAATGTCCCTGGGGCATTGCAAAGGCCAAAGGGAAGACGGTTGAATTGGTAGAGACCATCTGGTGTGATTAAGGCTGACTTTTCAGCTTCCCTTTTATCGAGTGGCACCTGCAAGGATCCCGACATCAAATCCAATGTTGTGAAGTATTACCCTCCTTGTAGTCGCTGAAGGGTGTCATCAAGACGTGGAAGAGGGTACACATCGAGCTTGGTTGTACTATTAAGCTTCCTGTAATCTGCACAAAATTGCACAGTGCCGTCTTTCTTTCTGACTAACACCACTGGTGATGACCACGGGCTCGTTGATGGCCTCAGTCACTTGCTGTTTGATGGTTTCACGCTTTGTTGGGGCCAGGCCGCGTACTGGCTGATGCATTGGGCGGCTGTCACCGGTGTCATTGGTATGTGTGTAATACGGTGTGTAACCAAGTTAGTCGGAATCAGGGCGATGGTGTGTCGATGTACTAACAATACCTTCTTTATTTTCGTTTACTGCTAGCAACTCAATTCTGGTCCAAACTTAAATTGTTCCCACAGTAAAGAATTATCCGGACTGTAAAATAGCACTCGTTATCTGACGCTAGAGAAATTCTTTCACGTATTGATATCTTGTCCTTCGCCAACGGTTGGAGTACACCAATCTGTTTTCTTGGATTGAGAGTGATGTCTTTGGCACCTAGATTAACGACAAGAGCGACCAATTCTTCATTGGTACAAGCTGCGAGTGCCCGGGGTGCAGCTAGCTCCTTCCCTGCTTTAGTACAGAGCCATGAGTCGAAAACAGCTTCACCTAACCTTTTTGTTGTTTTACTGTCAGGCATATCATTGAAGCAGTCTCGGCAGGTATTGTAGCAGAGTCTTTAACGCATACGTTTAAGTCATCCGATAGCTCTACTTGAGCACATATGATATTGGTATAGTGGGAGAAAAACTTTAGAAACAGGTGCCACTCTTCCACGGCGACGAGGAAAAATGAGCGAACGAGGTACGCAAGCGGCACAAAAATACTTTCGCATTGTGGAATGCTGCCGTCTAATGTTACCACGGGTGGATGCGGAGTTTTGGTGGCCTTGCTCTGCTCAAGGTTCAACTTAAAAAAATTCGTCTTTCTGGCACCACTCATTACCCAGAATGATTAGAGAGACGGAATTCCAGAAAATTACGAAGTTTACTACTGACCTCTCACTGAACGCAGTGACCAGTAACTTCAACTGTATGTACACCGGTGTGAACTTTGACGCCGCTGGTTGTGAAAAGTTGTGGAGCAATCCGGGAAACATTACAATCAGCCGGTACAAGCGTCGCGTCGATTATGCTAACCACTGCTCCAATATCAAGGAGGCTTTCTTGGGCCCTAACTCATTGGATCTCTACTTGTGTAGTTGAAAGACCAGTAAAATTCCTTGAAAGAGAGACGAGACAATCTTGGTCTACTACACCCGATCCCGCCCCTGAGAACCGGGATATCTGTTTCCCGACGCGCTATAACACTCTTCAGCCAAGTGTCCTTGTCGTATGCATTGAAAGCAGCGACTCTTAGTGTTAACTCGTTGGTGACCTTCAGGCTGCTGCGTGCTCCAGCCGTCTCCAGATGAGTAGTTGACTGTAACTGTGCCGGGCAAGAAGTCTGAGCGTTTGCTGTTGCTTTTTGGATGGCTGAGATCTCTAACGCTTTAGCCAAAAACTCTCGAACAGTCTTTGGCCCTCCAAGTCAAACAAACTTTCGAACTTCAGTGTCCGCAACGGCGTCGACAAAGGCAGTAGTGCTGAGAAGATGAAAAGTGTCGGCAGCAACTCCCACAAATGATTTTCGCGCTAGGCACTCAATTTTCGTTGCCATGACTTGAAGTATTTCTCCGGCTGTTGTTGACGGCAACGCAACTCACCATAGCGAATGTGTGGCAGATGTTTGTCGCCAGAGCGGTCTTCAAGTGCCGCTAGCAACGTTTGGTAGGTTAGAGTTCTTCCTTGAATTTGGGCCAATATCGCGGTGGCTGGTCCCTGTAGTTGTGCCGCAAGAGCGTGAGTTGTTTCATATTCAGACCATTGGTTTACTTGAGCAACAGTGTTAGCTTGCTCGAGGTAAAGGTCAAGTGGCCCGCTACTATAGAAAGGCTTCCGTTTGAAACGAAGTGGATTCGAGGTGGCCGAAAGTGTGTGTACCGTTTCTAAGCCACGTCCGATTCCCCAAGTGTCTCCTTTCCTCTAGCGTTTCGATTCTTTGTCGAAGGTGTTCTTCCGCAGACGTAACGGGTTGCAGCTGCGCCTGGACCATAGACGCCATCGTTGATTCGAAGCCCTGTCCCTGCTCCGCGAGCAGAGCCCTCAATTGGGCGTAGGTAACTGGACCTTCAGTGTTTCTGGTGTCCTCGGGAGCTGGGGAAGTTTCGCCAGACCGCGCTTGTTGTCGTGTGAAGGGCATTTGGTTCTTGCAAATCCCACTTCTGACAGTAAAATGTTACAGATCGCTTTTTTCGTTGCTGCCACTTGGTCCTTCTCCCGTCTACGACCCTCTTGCTCTTCTTTTTGTCCTGCTCAATGCACCTCGATGTTCTACTGTCTCAATATGTAGAAATTGTGATCACTATCAAAGTAAAAGTTAAAATGTGAAAAAAGTCAGTTTTACTTTCGTTCATTCTCTCTTTTCAATAATTATTATTAATTACCTCTCAAACCTGCCGAGGTTGGATTTCAAATAGATTAAACCGTTACAACCTTCTGAAGTGACGTTTGACCGTTAAGGTCCGTTCACAGGCTTGCGACCTCTTACGACAGAGCGCCCTGGACCCTAATAATATCTCTTACGAAGAGGGTACACACTGGCGCCATATATTGGGTAGCAGTGTAAACTTGTCGGTCCGGCCTAATTTCTATTTCTTTCGCGCATTTTCTTTTTCTTTTTGCTCGAAAAATCTTTTTTGAACGCTATAAACGAGACTTTCTTATAGGCATTACACACATTTGACTTCGGAAATCCCGCTAAACCTTCACCCTTGTTAAATGCAGTTCGAGGGTCATCGCATAGATAGCGCCTGCTTGCCAGTGTGTTGTCTTGTCCTAAGAAATTTTAAGAGGTTTCAACAGGTCTCGTTGCTCTCGGTCGTACTCGGTTGCAAGTGTGTGAACGGGCCTTTAGCTACATAGCTAAAACTGAGATGGTGCCAGCTGGCAGAAGAAGCTTCACAATTTCTTGCTAATATTGTTTTCCTATTAATACACGAAATAATTAGCATTTTAAAGTTGACTTTCCTATTAAACGGACAGAGATATCTATTAGCTGAATACGAAATCAAAATTTAATTTAAATAATTTCTCAGAAATGTATGTTTTTACTGTTGTTCTTTTTTGTAGCAGTTGGGCACAGCTCATTCAGGAGCAAAACTATTTGGAAGTTTGACAGAGGTTGAAAAAATTTAGAAATCATTGGAGCCTCAACGTTTAATATCTAACTATGACGACTTTGGTTCTCGCAGAAGTGCCTGTGAAGGAGTATGTTTATCCGAGGATTCTCGAAGCCAAGAGTGCAAATGGCGAGAAGATGCTCCACATACGTGATGGGCTTACTCTGAGCTTAGAAAAGAGCAAAGTGTTTTCCGAAAACTTCGTTTTTTCTAAGGGCGATGATGTGAACTACTCGAACAGTTCTGTAAGTACATTTATTTGAAGTAGGTTTATACGTTGAATAGACTTGTGTTATTTCTTTTTCTCTTAAGTTGGTGAAAGTGTCAGTCGCACACGTATCCTGGTACAACTTCCCTCCTCCCCCTGGGCTTCTCTCCATTTTGCATTTGAACGTTATGACTGGCATTCTCTATAAATATTTATGATTCTTCGTGAAAATTTGTCGCTTCCGCCCACCAATTTTACAGTGTTTTGAAAATGATGTTTTACACACAAAACATGTGTGTTTACGCAAATTGTACTTTGTACCTAAGTTAATTTCTCGGGGGGATATGGTTATGTATGATTTTTGAGCACTTAACGCATAAGCAATAAATGCAGTGTTACTCGACTTTAAACACATATGAGTTATTCGATATTTCGAAGAAGAGATTTTCTGCAAATGCTAAGGAGGCGTGCAATTTTCCTGTAGGCTCAAAACATACAGGGAGAAGGAGATTATTGGAATCATCTAGTTAACCTTCTGCGGGCTTCTGCGAGATAATTGTCAATCCCATAAAGAAATGCCCCTTCAGCTTGTAAAAAAAAAATCTATATTTTATGGTATAAACTTAAGAGCAGAGCTGTGATCATCCCAGCTGCATGTACCGATAACTTTCGCCGTGTCCCTAAAATACAATCACCGTGTTGCTGAACGGATAGTGACGATCGATAAGTTCTGGATTAGTTCATTTTCAGAGGTCTTCAAGGCAAATGGAGTGACGTCTCCCAAAAGGTTCTAGCTGTGCGCTCTCTTTAAAGTTATTCTAGCTTTTTTGTGAGCGTTAGTGATACTTTAAACTCAAAATTGACTTTTTAATTATATGTAACGACCAAATAATTACAAACGATAATTTTTTGTAAAAAACGAATTTAACATATAACCTTCTGTACACTTATCATGGAATCGTAAGCACGGATATGAATTCGGTATTGCCATGAAGGTTGCAATTCATTTGCCCCCTACCTTTATACAATTTTGGGGTATTATACATATACAAAGTCTACAGTCATGGCTTTATGGGTTTTAATTTCATATTGAAATAGCTCATGAGGATACTATGAGTTCTTGAAAGATTGATTATGATGACGTCTTCAGCGGTGCAATAAATATTCCCGCGTTGTTTGCAGCTGAATGTCAAGGAAATTGAAGATAGTTTGTACCAGGACAGGAAACACGGTTCCTCTATTGTGGTCCAAGAATCGAATGGATATGTCCAAGTGGTATGATATTCTCGTGTCATTGCTCATGTAATTCGCGAATAAGATATTTCCCTCTATGCCATAAACGTTTTAATATCCTTTTTTGAATTATCCTTTGCAGACAGGTATCCTCACGGACACCTTATCAATCGAGCCAGTATTATCTAATACCCGATCAAAAGATGGAATCGTTGCTCACTTGATATCAATGTTTAATGATTCGTCCATCCCAATGTATGCTGATTATGGTAAGACACAGTTCACAATCTATTTATAAATAATAGCTGCAAGAATTAGGCGCTATATTTTCTACCAGGTGAATAAAACCTTGATTGGTATTTGATTGATTACATTATTATCCAGATATATATATATTGTATTTTTTGTGTGAACTTTTCGATGCAGCGCAGTTATTTCTCTTTGATCTCTAATCCTATTTTCCGAAAACTCACAACTCAGGTGCATTACTCCTCTAATTGTATTCCCTTAAAGTTTTGTAGTACGTGAACCTGACTTTGGTATTATAATCTCATATAAAATACGTAAGTGTACTGATGTGTATTAGAAATCGTATAAATGAAAAAAAGGTGTCATATTGTTTGTAGTTAAATGTTCCTATCAAACAGAAGCAAGCTACTTTGTTTTTACTCCGTCCTGAACAAACATTATAGCGAAAAATGATTCGTCAGATATATGCAAAACTTTTATTTTTACTTTACAGTTGGTTATAGAAACTTAGCGGAACGAAAATTTGGTGGCACTATCCACAGAGGTGAGTGGTATTGAAAAGTTTTTAATTGAGGATTGACGTGACAAAAGGCATGCATTTATTCAACACCTTAAACAAGATTAGAATTTTTTAATACATATAGCAAGCAAAATATTATGACGAAGACTGATTAAAACATTTCCTTTCAACGCTACAGTATAGATTATGACGATATTCTTAATTTGGCGCATTGACACTTGGAAGGGTCAATAACAACACCTCGAGTTCTAATACTCATCCTATGTAGGACAAGTTGTTAACAAAACGAAACTGATGCTTCGCAGGGAACGCTATCAGACCATTTGCTTTATGTTCAAATGCAGTATTTAAAATTGTTGTGTTGGAGTATTGTTTCAGTTATAAATAGCGCGAGGCGGCGGGCAAAGAAGTGAGCGCGCGACTGCGATGTGCGAGACGGAACGAAAGCACGACATATAAACACGTTTGGCTCTGGAAGTTTCATCGGCTGCGACTCGTCCTGTCTTCTTGCCGTAAGCCAAACATAATTGGCGCCGAGCTATGGAACGTCCCTCACGGCTGAAACGGGCATCGTAGAAGGAATCCACAGGGCCAGGGCAAGGAAAAACGAATATGGCAAGGTTGGGAAGGTTCGATCCATTTGTGGAAGATGGCGACGAAGGTTTGGAATCTTGCGTCGAAAGATTCGAATACTACCTAAAGGCTACGAAGGGGAGCGAAGCCCTAAGGCTCTCTGCTTTTGTCATTGCAATTGGCCAGAAACCGTACAAGATGATTAAGACTTTAATCCATCGGGTCAAACCAGAGGAGGAAAGCAGGGAGGAGTTGGTGGCAGTTCTGAAAGGCCATTACGCTCCGAGGACGATGGTGATAGACGAGAGGTTTAAGTTTAACCATCGCTACCAAAAGGAAGAGGAGACGGTAGCCACTTTTTCAGTGGAGCTGAAGAAGCTCGCGTGAACTTGCGAGTTCGGCAGTTTCTTGGATGATGTTTTGCGCGACAGGTTCGTCGCGGTATTAAAAGACATGAAAACACAGTCCGATTTCTTGAAGAAGACGACGTTGACGTTTGGCGCCGCGTGTGACATTGCTAAAGCATCGAGCTCGTGCGCAACGAAACCATTACGTTCCTGCCTACTGCAAGTCGTCAAGGGTCGTCTAGCCGACGAGAAGACGACGACGTGAACGCGATTTGGCAACAAAAAAGGGAAACGTGTCGAAAGTCAACTAAGGGTCCACGAGCTTCGATGACTAAACAGATGTCCGGTCATACGGGGCGACACCACGTCTTCGTGTTCCTGCTGCGGACAGGTACACACTGGACAGCTCTGCAAGTACCGCAACTACAAGTGTCATCTTGAAAAAGGTCGGACACCTGGCAAAAGTTTGTCGGTTCAAAACAGACTCCGTTATACATGTCGCGAGTTATGGAGCTGATGATGTGCAGCTTTACACTGTGTAGGCGTATGAAACGGGAAGACGTAACTATGAAGTAGATGTTAATGTAGCCGACAAATTCGTAAGAATCCAGATAGACACTGGAGCGTCCGTGTCGGTAGTGCCAGAAGCGTTGTGTGCGAAGTACTGGGCGAACATTCCCAAGGAGCCATGGAACTTTAAATTGAGAAAGTATGGGGGGAATCCTCTCACGGTGACTCGGAAGTTGTCAGTACCAGTCGAGCACAATGAACAGGGCAAGACACTTCCTCTTGTTGTAGTTAAGGCACCAGGGGGGCAACGTAACCCCGCTGCTTGGTCGAGACTGGCTAGAAGAGCTGAGACTAGACTGGTCATGCATAAACAGCGTAAGAGAAGAAAAAGAAGCAAGGCTCCTTGAGAAGTACGCGGAACATTTTGGAGAAGATGTGGGCTTGATAAAGGGACAACAGGTCTAACTGGTTTTGAAGGAACAAAACACGCATGTCTACTGCAAACCGCGACTTGTGCGCTACGCGCTAAGTGAAGCTGTGGAACAAGAAATCCAATCATTAGTAACAAAAAGGATAATGGTACCAGTATTGGAAAGTGATTGGGCGACGCCTTTGGTAGTTGTACCTAAACCAAACAAACAGGTCCGGTTGTGTGGAGATTACAAAGTGACCTTAACCCCAGCCTGTTGGACATATCACTAACCTCTCCCGGTGATGGAAGATTTGTTCGTTTTACTGAGTTTTTGTAAGTGCTTTACCGTACTTGATCTGTCTGCAGCCTACCAGCAGCTGGAATTGAATCCCGAGTCACAAGATTTGGTTGCTGTGAGCACACACCTTGGCTTGTTTAAGTTCAGGAGATTGCCTTACGGCGTCACTAGTGCTCTAACAATTTTTCAGTCCGCCGTGGACAAAGCGCTGGAAGGGCTGAAAAATGTCGCGAGCTATCTAGACGATGCACTAATAGAGGGTGAAACTTATGAGAAGTGCGATAAGAAGGTTGATAGCGTACTGGCACGGTTCAGCCAACGAGGCATCTGGCTAAAGAAAGAAAAATGCACACTTTTTTTCAGACGTCTGTTCATTACTTGGGACATATGATAGACCAACATGGAGTTCGACCATCGGAATAGAAAGTCAAGGCCATACGGGAGGCCCCATGTGCCAAGAAGGAATCAGAACCGCGCAGTCATGGTTGGGCATGATTAACTTTTATGGCAAGTTTGTGCTGAACATGTCAACCGAGCTGAAGCCGTTGTTTGACTTATTACAGAAAGGCACGAAATGGCGTTGGTCAAGGAAAGAAGACAACGCATTCATCAGAAGTAAGACGTAGCATACGCATGAAAACTATGACCCAAAAAAGAATTAAGGGCTTTTATGTGACGCTCCAGCGTACGGAGTGGGAGCGCTTCCTTTTCACAGAGTAGGAATAATGACAACCCGATTGCTTATGCCTCACGGAATCTGAGCAAGGCTGATTAGGGTTACACCCAAACCGAAAAAGAGGCCCTAGCAGTTCTTTTTGGGCTGAAAACTTTTCATAAGTACCTGTACGGCAGAAATTTCAGCATCTATTCGGATCGTCAAACGTTGGCAGTGCTGTTAAGTCATGGAAAACAAAGTCCGGCTATGTGAGCAGCCAGGATGCAGAGGTGGGTTTCCTTACTTGCTGCCTACAGTTACAAGTGGGTTTATTGGAAGGGTAGTGAGATGCTGTATGCTGATGCGCTGTCACGTCTGCCTTAGCCCAACGTGAACGATTCGTAAGACTACGTCAGTTTTGTTTCGGCGGTGGATGAAGTGCCATTGCCAGCTGGTGAAATTAGGAGAGAAACTGAAAAGTATAGTGCGATGAAAAGTGTGTTGGTTTTCACTCAGAACGGATCGTCTTCAGATGTGGACAATGAGGAATCGCAACCGTACTTTGTGCGCCGTCACGAATTGTCGGTTGACCAAGGGTGCGAAACATGGGAAAATCGAGTGATCATTTCCGAAGTGTTTAGGAAAAAAGTGTTGTTCCTTTTGCACGAGGGACATCCAGGCGCCACCAGAATGGACATGCTATCACGTAGTCACGTGTGGTGGTCTTTGATAACATATGATGTCGAAAACATTGTCACAACTGTAGTACATGTCAACTAACGCCGAACGCGCCACCACATGTTCCATTGTTAACGTGGGCTCGGCAAGCGCGCAGATGGCAAAGGGTACATTTTAATTTTGCATACCGGGATCATAACTGCTTTTTGATTCTCGTAGATGCTCTTTCAAAGTGGGTATAGGTGTTTCTAATGAGTTCCACTACGACAAAATATACTATAGAAAAATTGCGAAGTGTCTTCGCCGCGTTCGAACTACCAGAAGAGGTAGTGACAGGCAATGGACCCCAGTTTGTGAAGACAAAGTTCGTAGAGTTTCTGTCGATGAATGGGGTGCGTCACACCAGAAGGCCTCCGTACCATCCTGCCTCTAATGGAAGCGCGGAACGGTGTCTGCAAACCGTCAAGCGGGATCTCGTGAGGCAGGTAATCGACGAGCAACGGACGGGTGTACCGAAACCGATGCAACATCGAGTCGACCAGTTCCTTTTTGCATTGAAGAAATACCACAACTGGTACGACCGACAAAACTCCAGCCGAGCTGTTTCCCTCTTGGAAGCCTAGGACCCGACTGAGCTTCCTTCAGCCTGAGATGGAGAGACTCATGAGTGATCGCCAACAACAAATCAAGACAGCCGCCGACATGAGGAGAGGCTCTTGGCAAACTTTTGAAGCAGGCGACCAAATCCTCGTCCGGGGATCACGTCAAACAGATCCTGCATGTTTGGTAGTCGGGTTTTGAAGAAAGCAAGTGCATTTACCTACATCGTGATGCTGCAAGATCAGCATCGTTAAGTGCACGTGGATGGCGTCCGTCCGAGACATTTCGAAGATTCGTCTGCGCAGAGAAGAAATGTCGAAACTCCGGCTGCAACACCACGAAGGGCGTCCGGTGGTTCCCGAGACAACATGACAGAGCCTGCTGCCCTCAATATGGAGCCTGTTTCCAAACAGCGACATGGACCACACCAGTGCTTCGAAGCAGCATATGATAACGTAGGTCACCGGAGAGGTATTCTTGTGTGAGTCAACCGAAACTTTGATGAGGAAGGAGTGCTGTGTTTGAGTATTGCTTCAGTTATAAATAGCGCGAGGCAGCGGGCAAAGAACTGAGCGCGCGCCTGCGATGTGCGAGACGGAGCAAGAGCACGAGATATAAAAACGTGTGGCTCTGGAAGCTACATCGGCTGCTCCTCGTCCTGTCTTCTTACCGTAAGCCACAACAAATATCACCTTGCGTTTGTGTGGCGCAGCATGGGTGTCATCGTTCTAAATATTTAGAAGCGATCATTTAAGCTCTTTGGCGTTGCGAAATATATTCACTCCTTCAGTGAAGTTTTCAAGAATAACAAGAAAAGCGCATCTACGATGCATTTTTTTTGTTTTGTTTCTTGCAAGCTGGTGGGTTCTAGTTCCTACTCAGTAAAGTACACAAAGTTTTCTAGTAGTTTATTTCTATTTATTTCTTATTTTTAATTATTTTTTCAATTGGCTCTTTGCTTTCTTAATTAAATCCGGAATAACAAAAATATGCAGAAGTCTGGGCAAAGAATGCGCCATTAACTGTTTTTTTAAGGCCTTGAGAAGCCGAACAAATCAAAGTCGGGCTAAGTGTTACCATCTTTGGAAACAGTCGGCCTCCTGGCCCTAATTCACCAAATAATGCCATAGTTAGGATTCACTCCATGGTAGTTTGGATGTCATCTGCATCTTTGGCCCAATATCACCAATTTGATGCCAGTTATGCTTACTGACAGGTAATTTGACTCTCATTTGGCAACTGTGGGCCCAAATATCTAAATAACTTCCAACGTGAGGTTTCACTTCCTCATGGTTTCGCAGTCATATGGCCGCTCGGGGACAAAGTAACCAAACAAGTGTCAGAGTTAATCGTCCTGCCTGGTAGTTCGGATATTATCTGGGACCATTAAGGCCCAGATACCTAAACAGGTGTCAAAGTTAGGCTTAATTTCTTCAAAGTTCGTCTGGGCATCTTTGGTCAAAATCGCCACTCAAGCGCCAGAGTTAGGTTTACTGCACCAAAAGTTCATTGCAATCTGGCATCTTTCAGACTAAATCCGCCGAGAAAGTAACAGAGTTAGGCATCCTTTTTGCAAGTTTAATGCGAATATGCCGTTTTCGTCCCAAATATCCAAGCAGGTGTAAGAGTTAAGTTTTATATTCCGGGTGTTCATTTAGCATCCCACAACTTTTCGCCTTATGCAAATTTCTGATGCCACTTAGACAGACGACTGGGTCTATATCTCCGCGATTGAAACGAATTGGTTAGAAAGCAACGCGCTCGCAAAATCTCTCCCTTTCTTTGGACATTCAAAACACCAGCTACATTTTGCAGGCTCATTCAACCACATGTGGTCTAGATAGGGCTCCTACAAATTTCACATTTGTACACATTGTGGATTATCTTTGGTCCTAAAGTTGTTACAAAAAAAAAAACATCTTCCTTCTCTGGTTGGCCTGAAGCAACGTTACTAAAACACTCAGTTGGGAAACTCGCCGTCGAAACCTGGGCCGCTGGCGTCCACCGAGACCGAGCTAAATGCGACAACAGCGCCACTCTTTATCATTTATCTGTACTGTGGTCACCTTGAGTTTTTTTAAAGCCTGTTTTCGCGTAAAAACAAACGAAAAAGACTCTTTTTGTATGAAATTTATTGGAGTTTAGTACCAAAAGAGGGGCGCGTTTTGTTTTTAAAATCTTTAGTTTGCAGGGTTTTGCGGCACAATTAATATTGTTTTTATACAACCATGCCTCAGCGGGCCTTTCAGGTAGCACGTCCCGCCCTAGGTGCATTTTAACTTCGGTAGTTCAACGCGGCGCGTCCGCCGGGGGTTCACCCCTGTCAAAGCCAAAAATAGAAGTCACGTGCAGTTCCTCGAGTGGCCGCTGCGGGAGAAATGGTGTCGTTGTCTTCGTCATTAGCTCGGTGCTCGGAGACAGTTTGGGGCCACTTTTTCAAAGCTGTCTCTATGGGAGTTTCCCAACTGAGTGTTTTAGTAACGTTGGCCTGAAGCAAGAAAGAGGGATACTAAATCCAGTTACTCACAATTCGCAACTTCTACAGTACCAAATTTATGCAGCCAGGGCGGGTCTCTATGGCGCTGATTCATTTACGTATGGGAATAATGGACCGATAGGTTATCGGTAGGGTGCGGGTGGCCTGTCACATATTCAGAGAGAAATATAATTTAATTTTGCCCCAAACATTCTTAATTTAGTTTGGGTGTCCCGTGATGTTTCTCCCTATGTTGGGCGAAATATTTTGCCGCAGTTGCACAAGACAACGCTGATTTTGAAGCCACAATAATTTCTGGGTATTTTTCCTGCGCCTAGCCACACGCGTCATCGTCAAGTGTTGCTCATTGCCCAAAGGACGCTTCTGAGACGGGTTTGACGTTACCGTCACTGCTGGCATTCAGCGAGTGCTGCTCGAGACTAACGTAACGTTGTCTCCTCAACACATACAAATATCATGAGACGTGTTGGAAAAGCCAGCCTAGCTCTGTGTCTGTCTTGCGTTGTGATTTATCAGTGTTAAAAACTGGTGATAAAAAAAATAAGCGGTTGTGACTTTACAGCTTACGGCTGCTTCACACTCCGCGAAGCCGAAATAAGATCTGAACTGTAGCATTTTTTTATTTGGCGATATTAAGGAGAGTGATGAAATCAGACAATCGTGCGGCGAACTCTTTCTTCGTTTTTGTCCTAGGGTAGGTTAGGTGGCACTCTTGTGGCTAACTGAAAAAAAGTCAAACCCCAGCCTGTCTTTGGGGTTTCCTTGTCATTTTTCGAAGTAATTTGGCTCTCCAGTGGCTGACAAAAGGAAATTTAATCTTTGGTATTCTCCTGAATCGTTAAATTAAGGTTTACTTTGGTAGTTATGGCTCAACTATGCCATTGATATTGACACTTTTGTGGTGGGCCAGAGAGATGTCAAACTTTGGCATGAACCAGGATCGCCGAAGTGGGGCTATAGTTCGGCAAATTACTTTGCCACAGACAAGCGCCTTGGAGTGAAACCTTACAATGCATAAGTTCGGCAGGTATGCTCCCCACCCTTCTGCCGAGTGAGGCGTTTTCTGCGTCGTACCTTGGTAGAATTTTTAGTTCGATTATAATGCATTGCGCACCCAGCGGTTATGCTTAAGATGCGCAGAAGCGGGTATCTTTTATTCAAAGTTAAAATAAAATTATTAAAACCAAGCTTTTTATCACAACGTTCCACCTTCAATTTTTATTTTAGTGGGAAGACAACATCTGGGAAACTTGCCCCAAACAGTTACGGTTGAAACTAGAATAGTCTACGACGATGCTCTTTACCAACAGAAAGGAAGTCGTCTCACTCAATATTTGGTAATTGTAATGAATAAGGTAAGCATTTATGTTATGAAACTTTGGTCGTTATGAATGTTATCGAAACAAAGTTGCGGGCGTAATCGTTTGAATCGTGCCGTCGCTTGCGTCATCGGCGCACTTATCAATGTCAGTATGTCAAGATATGGATGCCATCACTGAATTGACTACGTCACCCTTTTATGTTTAATTGTGGTAAGGGCTTACTGCGCCCCTTTTGTGCAATCTCAAAGGCTCTTGGGGATCAATGCCATGGCGCGTGCACTATATTATAGTTTCAACTCAACATTCACAAACATCGCGGTGCTCCCGGGATCGTTTTAAATGAGTCATAAAATATAAGCTATGTATAAATATAAGCATAATTAAGTTAAGACGCATTGTTGTATAAAACTGAATTGAGGGAAAAACTCCGCGTCTAAAAACGCTCCAAAATGCGGAACTGTATTTAAAGCTTCAACGTTTGTTGGCATCCTTTGGCTGATTGCGGTAAATTGATGTACGCGTTTTTTTGTTCTTGAAAACGTAGACGTTCCTATAAAAAATGCCAAAAAAAAAAAACTAACCCTGAAGAATATCTAGTTCTTCAAGATCATTTTCTCACAAATCAACCTTGCGATGGATTTATCTTTACAAAGAACGACCGTTCTAAGCTCACTTATTTTATGCTCATACTAAACATATTAGAGTGGTTGTCTCAAAATTAAGAGTGTGTCATTGCGCTGACTTGCCTTTGTGTTTTCACGCACCTACATTATTTAGGTTAGTGTTATGCATGGCTGCGACGACAACAACTCGGCAGTCCGGGGTTGTTCGGAAAGCGCTTAATATCCTGGAGACAGACCGAAAGGACCGCTTCCTTCTCGGTGCAGCCGATTAGATTTGCTCAAGACGAGCGCTTGCGCCCCCCCCCCCCCCTCACGGGCCAGGATTCAGCCACCGCGTATCGCATATTTCGACAGCACGCCACCGATAGAGCAACAAAACACGAGCCATTTTTTTTTGTGCCCAGATATCACTGTGCGTAATATATATTCAAGTAGAATAATACTATACAAGCACTCTGCATTTATAATTCTTATAAATGTGCAATTCTTATTGGCTAAGAGTGAGTTATCTTTTAAATTTTGATTTGTTTGTATCAAATATATTCTTACTCTAAACATTACTTTATGGTTTACAGTTAAGCTAAATACTGAATTATGACTGGCTCGAATTTCACCATTAAATCATTGTCTCACTATATTAGGAACAAGAGATCCACGGAGAGCACTTGTTCAGGCCAGATTTAATAATTAAAAGATTTTGATTGTACGGTTTATCTACCTATATTATGCAGGACAGTGTTATTCATAATTATATATGCTGCATTTATGAGAAAAAAAAATATATCGTATTTCATTAGAAAAACTCTATCATACATAATTTTAGGCATCCCCCAAAACATCAACAATTAAGTCGCTATGTATAGAACAATCCTAATATATATGCATCAACTCTATAATATGTTTATTGGCATCGGAGACCACTCTGCATCCAGTTTAACCCGCAGTATTCTTATGACTCATAGGATGAATGAAAAGAGTAGGAAGAAAACATTTTTTCCCGGGAAACGTAGGACTTGAAGCAAAGGCGCAGACAACACGTGTGAGAGCTGCGAAACATTTTTATTTACAGAATACTCACCGGCTCCACTTGTTTCTAAACGATTTTGAGGTTTTCACAACATGACCCGTCTTAAATTTATCGCCTCTTTCAGTAGCTTATAATATATAACCGCTAAATTTAGCAAGACAAAGAGTTAAAAGTACGAAATCAACATCATTTTTCTAGGATGGATGTTTCTAAACGAAATGGTATCGCCGGCGTTCATTGAAGCAATCACATAGGTTTTAAAAAATGTTTTATTTAAACTTTCCAGAACAAGTGTAAATATTCCATGTCAAGTTGTATTTGTGGGCATAACATTTTGGTGTTTATTTTTTATCTGATATTCTTTCACTGATTCAGCATGTGAATTCATGAAAAGTAATAGGATGAAGAGCTGTGTTCTCAACTTTTGTCTGAAGCGGAACGGGGCGTCCTAAAACTTTCACAGACTATTAGGTCTTCCAAGATTCATCCCCTCAACATAGCCTTGAGACTTTAACCTATTCGCCATAAGGAAGTTTTTTTGATTTGCATGATATTTTATTGTGATCAGTATAAATCACCCTTTTACAGGTTAACCTGATCTACACTGCGCTGCAAAATCCAAGGCCGCGTTTTGTCGTTGTTGGCATTCATAAATTAATGGTAAGTAATATATTGTGGTGATATTTATCGGCCACTTGAGGTACTAATTTGAAATTACTTTTATTGTGTTTCAGGACGAAGCATACTTAAGATTAACTTCTGGTGGGCTCTTAAAGGTTTGCAACACAATATATCCACTTAATATTTATGTCTCAAAATCATGGAGGCATGATGCTCAGGATACTGTGGCCTTTGTCTCAGGGTAAGAAAGTTAAACCTAACGCGATTACGTCAACATTACTCAAATTATATTCATAACAATTATTATACTGACTTCCGAAGTTACATATTTCAAGCACAAATATAACAATTATATCTTTGGCCTGGTCATTTAAACTACAGATCACAGGAAATTAGATATTTGAGAGAATGTAAGACTCGCGGAGACTGAAAACAAAAATAAAGGTATAATTCTAGGTGAATATTAGGGACAGGCGTCCACAGTGCCATTTCTGATGTCAGGTTTTAGCTTAGCAAGTTGAGTCTGCTTTTAAATAAAACTAGCTTTCTCTATATACGTTCAGTGTTTTTATTTACAAGCAATTTCTAGATTATTGACGTTAGGCCCAAGTAGAAATGTCATCATAAGATTTTTCTTTGTTTCTCTGCTTTGTTTTTGCGATTCAAATAACACCATGTTCTCAAATTTTTACACCACTATATTCACACCGATTTCAAGCATCTTGAGAGGTGTATTACTTTGTGGGTTAAAGGTGGGATTTGATTATTTCCTACACACAGCAGCAGTACCTTCTCGCACTATATCCCGCAATAAAATGGCGTGCCAATCAGTGCAGCCACGCTACTTTTCTTAGATCATAGAAAGAAAGAGGAATGCGACCGGAGAATTTTCTTAATTTACGAAATATATAACGATACATTTTAATGCGCTTATTTTGCGAGGGTAATGTCTGTTTAGGTTTAGCGGGATTATTTGTACGGGAAATTGAAGAGAAAAATAAATTCGTGCATATGTTTGCACCAGCTCAGTTTCTCCTAAGAATTCGTAATACTCATTTGTCCTCTCAATATAGGGATGTTATATCATCATCCGCTTCGCAACACACAAAAAAATAAAACTCCATGTGGCAGCTCAATACACAATGCACGTTTTGTTTTTACCGACTTAATTCATTGAATGTAAGATACAATTAGATACTTTCCAGGCCTTAGCCCCTTCTACAGTTTTTATTCAAAACAAGGAACAGTGGCTTTGATATAGAAAAGAAGTGAGGAATAGAAACATAAGCATTCGTGTGTTGAGGTGTAGTTTGAGGCACAGGTTAATCAATACTAGTCATAAAATTAACAAACGCAAAACACATATGCGAACACGCTACTGCTGACACAAAGCGGTAAACAAAAATGCTACAAACGCCAACAAAATTTCATACTCTATAAATGCTTCACCATTTTTAAAAACGTATCTGCGTGGATGTCAAGATCAGGAACAGAAAGCTCGTTATAAAGGTGCTGGATCCTAGACATTGACGAGGCATGATATGGTGCATTTGGGTGAAATTGTAAAAGAGATCTAGTACGAAACGGTACATTAAAGTTCACAGTTGATAAGAGTGAAATACTAGCAATTCAACCACAGATGATTTTATGTAAAAACGACCAAATCACGAATGGTACGCCGTTTGTGTAGCTCTCGTAAGTTAAGATATGTAAGTAGTGATTCGTAACTATATTAACAATGACGATTACAGTATCTATCGTATGCGATTCGAACCAGACACTCCTGAGCTCTCACTTTCGTGGCAGTGATTCACAGAAAATGAGTTCCACATTACGGAACTGAATTTAACTCTTGGTCGAACCAAGGGACAAAACAAATAAACCAAACATCTGTAACTCGAAAACTCCCGCGTCATACGTGAAATCAACCCGAGTACACGTAGGGAAGTCCCCACCATTGAAGTGACATGTTCTTCGAATGAAAGACGGCTGTCAGCGATAACGCCAAGGTCACGCATGGTGGTCACACGCTGAATCATTTTCGCATTCGGTAGCGTATATGAAAAAGCAATCGGGTCATGCTTTCTGGACAAAGAAATAACTTCTGTTTTTTGTGTGTTAAGGAACACTAGATTAGATGATCACAACACTGACACACGGTCAATATCCTGTTTTAGTAATGAACAATCGCCTAAGCCACGCACCGAGAAATAAAGCTTGATGTCGTCTGCAAACAGTATAAGCTTAGCACTCTTGACAGCGGAAAAAATATCATTTATAAAAATTTAAAAAAGAGAGGGCCAAAGTTTTAGCCCTGTGGAACGCCTGACGTTGAGATGAAATGATAAGATAGAATATTCAAAATCCGAATCGCGTCTGTACGCGGACAAAGGTATGATTCGAACCAAGCAAGATACAAAGGGCATAAACCATACAACCGCAGTTTCCACAATACTAAAACATAATTTACCGTATCGAATGCCTTCGACATATCACAGTATACTGTACCAACTTGCCCTTGGCCCAAAACGACCGGAGACGAGTAATTGAAGAATGTGCAGAGGATAGTTTCAGCTGATCTCACCTGAAGGAAACCATGCTGCGCAGGATTGATAATTTGGCGGAAATGAAAAGAAAGTCGCCGGTGCACAACAATTTCAAAAACCTTCGAAAACCCACACAGTAGAGACACAGGCCTGTAGGTGTTCACGAGGCAAGCACCTCCCGCCTTGAATATTGGAACTATAATAGCTTATTTTCATTGCTTCGGGAAAATTCCAGACTGAAACGATGAATTGAATATGTGCCTTAATGTAGGAGGCCAGAATGTTCCCGTTACCCTTGATGAAAAAACACGGGACTGAGTCAGCACCAAAGGACCGTTTAGGTTTGAGGCCCCAAATCGCTCGCAAAGCTTCATCGAAAAAAGATGGCTATCATGAGTGTCGATAGTTGAATAACCATGTTGTACCGAAGGTGAGTGCAAGGAACAAAATGAACTAACGTGACCTGCAAACAAATCTGCAACCTTCTGACTTGAGGAACGGCAAACGGGATTGTCATGCAAAGTAATTCCCCTATTTTTCACGTACAGTAGATGCTGTTTTGTAAACTTCCAAAATGCTTCGGGACCAGACGTTACACTGCGTTCAACACGTTCCAAATGAATCGCTTTGTCGCGAGCGTACAGCTTGTTTACCAAGGCACGCTAAATAGCGAACTTATGAGGAATCAAGGGCCTGAAAATGTCGTGCGTTGTGAAAAGTAACGCTAGAAAACCCTCAGAAGTAATGTTATATGTCCAGTGTTACAGCGTGTTTCGGTTCGGCATTCTAAGACAATGTTTCGACTCGTCCTGCTTTGTTTAGTGAACGTTTTTCTAGTAAAAACAATTTAGAGAAAGCGGAACCCCAACACCAGCCAGTTACTGCCTTGGGAGTGGGTATGAAGCGAACCAAAGCAATCATTAAAAACAGCCACACCCTGCGTAGCTCCGCCGGTACAGTAGCCAGTATTATGCTCGAACGAAAATGCGGCACTTCTTCAGTTTATCCACCATTATTAGACCATAACTCCGCCTATTTGTTATAGTACTCTGCTACAGATAAGCGTAATCACTTTGTCGTTCAAAATACCTCTCAATTTATTGGGAATTATTTTGATGTACGCTCATATTCCTCAAAATGATCTGTACACACCCATGCAGAACGCTTAACTTGTTTTCTTCTAAGTGACGTTTTGGCTCGAAACTCGAATTGACAAAAATGCTAGGCAATTGTTCAGTGTTCAGGTAGTTGAACTTTTTTCCGACTACAAAATACTTTATTGTGTGAAAGAAATGCTGTCAAAACTTAGTTGGTCACTTGCTGAGTAGCAGAAATGTACGCGACGTGTTCTGCTTAATAGAGTAACTGCTCGAGGTGCAGTGATGCATTCCTGTGACATCACGAACTCTAAAAACGGGTGGAAATTCGAATGTTAGTTATGGCACCAACTTCATTTACCAGTTTGTTAAGAGCTTTTTTAAAAAAAAATGAAGCAAGATGAACTAATCGGCTGGGACGACTGAAGCCGGAATATTTAAATATCAGCGCCTTCTGAGTAAGTCGAATTATTGTTGCCGTACCCTTAAAATTGTATGCATCAGTGGCCTTCGGGTGTACGAGTGGGTTAGGGCAGAAGTGCACGGCACACATTTTAATAAGAAATTTAACGGAAGCTATAGTATTCCGTATTTAACTCTTTTTTTTTCCGGGATTGATACAAAAATGCGAAGTTTTTAAGAGAAATAGCGATATTTTTAAAAATAAAAATTGATTAAACGCATAGACTAACTTTTTTTTTAATAATAAATATTTTACTGTCCCGTTTTCAACACAGTACATAGACCGGCCCGCAAAAGCATGGGTATGCTTGTCGGCAGGGCCTGGCGTCCAACAGGTTGCTTACATAGTTATAACAAAGCATGCATTTTTTGCATGCAACTAAACAAACCTAAGCAAAGAGAACTATACCCGAAAAGAGAACAAGGGAAAAACGTGGTCCATTTCAGTCACCTATCGTCTGGCAGCACCATTCTCTCAGGTCTTGTTTTAGTCTTTTTAGGGAATCCAGGTTATGAAGTTCTTCTGGTAACTTATTAAAATAAAAAGGAACATAGTATGACCTTGCATTCTTTCCATATTTAGTATAAATTCTAGGAAGAATTAACTTTTCTGTTCGCCTCAAAATTCGTTCCTTTGTTAAAGGAATTTTAAAATCACTCCTGAAGTAATGTTTCACCAAAATTACATAACAGTGCAACCTCTCAGTAGTTAACACTCCCGCTGCATTCAATTTCTTATTTTTCTCTACTTCGAACATTGTCCCAATGTGATATTACAAGCAATTTTATAGAGGATATTATCGATATTTGATTTTTTATAGTTGGAACACATTCCGTATAGCGAGACTCCATAACGTAGGATAGACTCACCCAGTGCGTTATATACCCTCCTTCTCAGAGAAACGTTCGAAACACTACGCAACCTGTACAAATAGGCTGATACGGTTCTCATTTTTTTGATGATATATTCTACATGATCATTCCATAAAAGATTTACATCCAGATGAATCCCTAAATATTTGGCTGTTAGAATATATTCTAAAGGTACGCAGCTACAGGTACGGACTATGAAAGCACATCAACTTAGTTTTACTAGAATTAACAAAAATATGATTGTTAGAAAACCATGTCATTAATAATTCGATATCTTTCTGAAAAGTTGGAAGTGCGCTTGTTTTATCGCTATGTTGTAGTACCATGGCTGTATCATCTGCATATTGATACACTCGAGATGCAAGAGATAGTGCTCCAATTTGATTTACGTAAATATTAAACAGTAAAGGTCCTATTGTTGATCCCTGTGGTACTCCCGATTTAATTCGGATTACATTACTTCTACCGTCTCTTATTTTAACCAGTTGATATCTATCTGTAATGTAATCCTGCAAAAATGTATAGAAAGGCCCCCTAAAACCCATATTTCTTAGCTTTAATAAAAGTTTTTCATGATCGATTGTTTCAAAAGCTTTTGTCAAATCGAGAAAAAGGGTTAACGCAAAATGATTCTTGTCTAGACTGCAACTGACATAATCTGTAAAATCTTGCACCAAAAGTTCAGTGCCCTTATTCTTACGAAATCCGTACTGGGATGAGCATATTAAATCATATTTACACAATATGCAGTCATTACATTGAATATTCATTTTTCCATAATCTGTGCAATAACTGGTAATATAGAAATAGGTCTGTAATTTGAAACGTCCTTTCTGTCGCCATTTTTGTATAACGGTCCAACTATAGCGGTTTTTAACTCTACCGGGACATGCCCCGTTAAAAAAACTGTCGTTTATTATTTTTAATAAACTAATGTTTATTAATACTAATGTGCCAGCATGTGTTTGTTTCAAAATGCAAGTTTCAAACCCTACCGTTATACGGTTAAAAATATAATCAATTTTTGAGGTTTCAAAAAAAAAAAAAAAGAATTGCGTCCAACGGCATTTTAAAATTCATAGATGGCAATATACTGTGCTAAAAAAAGCTGGACTCGCTTTTTTTGCAAATTTGCAAATCTCATGGATGTTTTCGTACACATAACCGAGCATTTTTAAACCTAGGCGTTGGTTACCAGCGGCCAGGTTTTAAATCTCTGCATTTGGTGCCAATGGCTATGTTTGGATTCTTGGAGTCTGGTATATTTGGGCAGAAACTGAGGGTTCGAGAACACCTCGGTTAGATTTGAGAGCGACCAAGACAGATTTTTCTGCTTTTCAAAAAACCCGGTGCAGAAAACGAGCGCTCACGTGTGCAAATATTGAGGCACAAAATAGATTACCTTAGCACCTCTAGCTAAATAGCAAAGAGTCCTAATTCTGAGGAGACACGTGTGATTATCATTTCAGAGCATGCTGTATTTCTTGTTTCTAAAAATAAATGTAACTAACCACCTCTCTCTCTCTCTCTCCTTTTTTTTATTTTCCTCAGAATACAATTTAGTCCGGCGCACAGAAATGCAATAGGTACGTTAAGTATTGCCATATTTGTATTTAAAAATACGAAGGTTGTGTTTCTTGGTTAGCACACTCGCCCGCAAACTGAGATATCCAGAAATGAAACCCTGGATCCGTAGCTCATTTCGCCTTGAGGCTGTTTAGTCAACATTTGGTTGTTTCGTTCAAGTACGGTTCATCCTTCTGCAGATTGTTTTACTATATATATATATACATATATATATATATATATATATATATATATATATATATATATATATATATAAAGAGGGTGTTTTTACTTATTCTTTAAGATTTGCTGTAAGGAAGCAGTGAAAGTTACACTTATACGGGGATTTTGCAGGTGAGTTATGCGGCCAGGAACACAGGTATAGGGGGCTAATCGTAACAAGACGTCGGCTAATTAATTAAAATTTAGTAATTAACTCTTTAATTAATGAAAATAAACATATGGTCTCAATTAGAAACTTCCTCAGCGTCATCGAAAACGACTAAATCCCCTCTTTTTCGAAGGATATAGCGCCTGGAAGCATTTTAGGGTGATCCGTAAAAACGCTTCATTTGGACGCGTTTCTAGATTTCGGTTTCTTATCGGAGCGCATCTTTGCGCCCGCGGTCCTGCTCCCCGGTGGTCGCTGCGCGAAGCCATCCCCTCGCCTCCCTCGTAGAATGGAAGGAGGTAAGACAGATGTGTGTTGCGCGTCTCAGCCACAGGGAAGTAGAACCGAGGCTGCGTAGTTGCGTTCCGATAAGAAACCGAAATCTAGAAACGCGTCCAAATGGAGCGTTTTGACAGGACGCAGTAAAAAGCTGCCCCCGGCGTTATATCCTTCAAAAAAAGAGTTGATTTAATGGTTTGCGATGATGCTCAGTAACTTTCTAATCGGAACAAAAGGTTTATTTGCACGAATTAAAAAGCTAATTAACACATTACGCTTCCGACGAGCGGCCGCGTGCGTGGCCGAGTGGTTACCGCGCTTCACTGTCGCGTCGAAAATCTAGGTTCGATTCCACTCGGTGGAATGTTCTTTTATTAATTCTTTCAATATTGCGTTCTCGCGAGTTCGAGAACATTCTCGACTGCTCGAGTTCCGAATGTTCTTGTCGCCCAACATTCTGGGGCGGTTGTTCTTGAAGCCAACGTACGTACATAAGGGGCTCCGAGAAGCGATAAGCAGTCGGTCTCTCCCCAGCGTCCGAATCTGCTTTTACGCCGACTTCGACGCCCGCGACACTCTGCTGTTATCTTTTGTTTCCTTTTTATTCTGGGAACAAGTTCGCCCCATTAAACGTTTCAGTTTCTTTAGTTATTTCCTGTTTGTCACATCGCCATTCGTGACATTTTGGTGGAGGTGCTGGGTATCGTATTCTGTGCCTGTGGAGCGTACAGTACCCTTCCAAAAACATCCCAGCCAAGCGACTTGCTCAGCCCCGGAAGGCTACCTTTCGCCGAAGACACCGAAGCCCGGAGAAGCCGTCGTAATAAAGGCCAGTCTCCTGAATTGGGTTTGCTGCCGGACAAGCCCAAGCCAAAGAAGACGACGATGGCCAACCAGCCAGGGACTCCCGCCGCTTCTGCCGTCGTCTACATGCCCGTCGCTCCTCGGACACCGGCTCCCTTCCACGGCGAAAGCTACGAAGACATCCACGACTCGGTCCAACAGTACGAACAAGTTGCCCGTCATAACGAATGGACACCGGTACAGTGTTTTCAGAATGCTTACTTCTCCTAGGAAGCAACCGCCCGGAGCAGGTTCGAGAACCACGAAGCATCGATTTTCTTCTGGAAGCAGCTCAATTCTGAGTTTCGAAGAACATTCACGAACCTCGAAAAGAACGCGCGGAAGAGCTTCTTCAAGCGAGAATCCAAGGGTCTAACGAGAGCGTCGTTAGGTTCGTGGAAGATGTCCTGCGACTCAACAACCGCGCCGACCCTGAAGCCTCCGAAGCAAAGAAGCCGAGAATCCTGATGCGGAGGCCTTGTTCGGAGCCCGCCTACCACCGTAGAAGGCTTCGTCACGGAGGCCACCAATATCGAACGTGCCCTTCAAGCACGTGCCGCCTACTATCACCGAGTTCCCGGCGTCGCTGCCTTTTCGTCTTCCGTGGCCAACCACGGACATCCGCGAGATAATCCGGGACGTCGTCCGGGAGGAGCTCAAGAAGCTTCTACCTGCCGCCGCAAGCCCAGTTTCGCCCTCTATCGCCGAGATTGTCAGGGAAGACTTCTATCAAGCGCTGCAGCAGGAGGTTCTCGTCATCACCACTCCGGAACCACCGATGCTGAGTTACGCCGCAGTTGCCCGACGGCCACCACCTCCTCCTCGCACCTATGTCGCGCCGCCCCGACGTCAGTCTCCTGCGCCGCAGCACGACAGATGCCACGACGACCCGGCGCAGTACACCGGCCCGGAGCCTCGCGCACTCCGGAAGACCGACGTGTGGCGAACGCCCGACCGACGTCATCTGTGCCCCCATTGAGGGGAAGCAGACCACACCTACCGCCGATGCCCATACCGACGACTCAGGCTACGCGGCTTCCACCCGAGCGACCCCCGCCCCCGTCATGGTGAACGCCCAAGCGAGATCGGCGAGTACCTGCGACGATCCCAGTCTTCCGAGCCTGCGTCCCACCGAGAGTTCCAGTCCCATCGCCGCGACGTCCAGCTTCGCCGATGCACCGACCCCGACGTGAAAGCCTGTCGCCCCTCGCTCCTCGCCGGGGAAACTAGGCGCGGCAACCCCTGGAGCTGGAGTTGCCTAAGACGACAGACGTAAAGAGCCTCCAAGAACGACGGAGCGCTCCCACAGTCCCGACGCTGCGCATCACAACGACGCTCCTGCGTCGGTCTCCAACAACCTAAACGTTGTTAACGACGACATTGACGCATCGGCACTCGTGGACACCGGAGCTGACTACTCTGTCTTGAGTGGAAGGCTCTCCCGCCGCCTTCGAAAAGTCATGACACTGAGGGATGGAGCACAAATAAGGACAGCCGGAGGACCCCTCATTACACCACTCAGGATATGCACATCTCGCGTCGAGATCCACGTTGAGACGTGTCCTGTCAAGTTTGTCGTTCTGCAAGGCTGTTCGAGGGAAGTTATCCTCGGAATAGACTTTCTCTGCGAGTATGGCGCCGTCATCGACGCCGGGCAAAACAGTTGACGCTGCGAAAGCCTGTTCTGCCGCCGGTGGAGACAAACACGACGTCATCCGGGATCCGAGTTATCGCCGACCTTGTGAGCCTGCCGCCGCGGTCGAGTGTTTACGTCACCGTCAAAACCGACGCAGCCATACACAGTGAAGCTCTTCTGGAAGGAAGCATCCAACTGCTCATTGAAAAAGAAATTGGCGTCGCGCGAGGTCCAACGGATCTCCAAGAAGGACGTACAACTCTTCTCGAGAGAAATGTTGGAGAGGAGCCGCAGCACCTAACGAAGGGTACTATTATGGGCCACATCGAGGAGCTTCAGGTGCCAGCCGTGGTCACTGCAATCTCTGAGGAAGCCTCGTCGTCACAGCTGAAGAGTACGTCACCGCCGCCGCTCGACACCGATACCGAGCTCCCAGCTCCTAAGCGCCGGCGACTGGTTGATCTCCTTGCCGAATACAGTGACTGTATTGCCACATCGTCGAAAGTTCGCCAAACACCCAATGGCGAAACATCACATTAGTACCGACGAAGACGCGCTCTCTGTCCACCAGTAGCCGTTTTGAATCTTCTTAAAGGAAAGGAAGGTTTTTCAAGATCAAGTCGAGGAAATGCTCGACGACATCATTCAACACTCACGAAGTCCATGGGCGTCCCCAGTCGTCCTTGTAAAAAAGAGGGACGGAGCCCTACGCTTCTGCGTGGACTATCGCCGAATGAACGCAGTGACGAAAAAGGACGTCTATCCGCTTCCCCCCCTCGACGATACGTTAGACCGACTGCGCCACTCCCGAAATTTTTTGTTGGTGAACCTGAAGAGTGGCCACTGCAGATTGGGAAGTCGACGAACGCGACCTGGAAAACACTGCCTTCGTCACTCCCAACGGACTGCACCAATTCAAAGTGATGCTGTTCGGACTTCGTACATCACCAGCCACCTTCCAGCGTGTCATGGACACCGTGCTGGCAGGTCTGAAATGACAGAGCTGCCTCGTCTACCTGGACGATGTCGGGGTACTTTCGCGGGATTTCGACGAGCACCTGAGACGACTTCGAGCCATGCTTCAAGGCATAAAGTCTCCCAGACTGTCACTCAAACCAGCAAAGTGTCGATTCGCCTATGGTGAACTTAAGTTGCTTGGCCACGCCGTGAACATCTAAACTGTTATCCCTGACTCCGAGAAGACTCGCGCCATAGCTGCATTTACGGCGCCGTCTGACAAGAAAGCCGTGAGAAGATTCTTTGGACCCTGTGCCTAGTACAGGGGATTTGTTCGAGATTTCGCCAAGCTGTTTGCACCGCTGACAAACTTCACGAAGGACGCCGTGAATTTTGAATGGAAAGAAAAGCATTAGCGGTCATTCGATGGGCTCAAACGAAGACTTCAGACGCCCCCGATTCTTGGCCATTTCGACCAGTTCGCTGATACAGAGATCCACACGGACGCTAGTAACACCGGACTTGGCGCGGTACTGGTCCAAATGCAAGACGGTGCAGAGCGAGTCATCGCATACGCGAGTCGGACGCTGTCCAAGGCGGAGACGAACTACTCAACGACTGAAATGGAGTTCCTTGCTATTGTGAGGGCAATAACAAAGTTCCGCCCATATCTTAATGGCAGTCCTTTTTGCGTTGTCACGGACCACCACTCACTTTGCTGGCTCGCGAATCTGAAGAACCCCTCCGGACGCCTCGCCCGGTGGAGCCTACGACTGCAAGAATTCGACGTGACCGTGGTGTACAAGTCCGGCCGGAAGTACAATAACGCCGACTGCCTGTCAAGGGCCCCAGTCGAGGCCGGTCCTGCCTGCATCAAAGACGACGACGATGAGTGTTTCCTTGGCGCTTTGGACGTCAGCGACAGGGCAGCACTTCAACGTGGCGACCCTGAACTGCGAGCGCTCATCAAGCACCTAGAGGGAGAAGCGAATGCGGTTCACCGTGCTTTTTTACGATTCCTACTTACCTAGTCTATATGTCAAGGGGTGCTGTACAAAGAGGACTTCGACAATAATCACACAGCACGGCTGTTGGTTATTCCTTCCAGTCTTCGAGAAGAAATCTTCCAAAGATGCCATGACGACCCAACGGCTGGACACCTTGGCTACTGCAGGACGCTCGCCAGGATTCGAGAAAAGTACTACTGGCCGAGGCTACCGAAGACAGTTCGCCTCTACACTCGATTATGCCACGAGTGTCAGCGACGCAAGAAACCGCCGAAAAAACAGTCAGGACTTCCGCATCCGATCTCTCCCCCGTCCATGCCGTTCCAGCAGATCGGAAAGAATTTACTTGGCCCTTTCCCGCCGTCAACGTCAGGAAACCGCTGGATAATCGTTGCCACAGATTATCTCACACGGTACACCGAGACAAAGCCCTTCTATCAGGTAAGGCTGTTGAAGCCGCCAAGTTTTTCATCGAGTGCATTGGCCCTCGGCACGGCGCTCCCAAAGCCCTCATTAGAGACCGTGGATCTTCGTTCATGGCACAGCTGACGCAAGAGATTCTTCGTGAGTGGAACCGGTCACCGTCAAATCACTGCGTACCATCCGCAGACAAATCGACTAGCAGAACGGCTAAACAAAACTATCGCCGACATGATCGCCATGTATGTCGACAGAGAGCACAAGACATCCCTATTGAAAAAACCAGCTTAAGCTGGTCCCAGCTTCAAGCTGGGTTATTGCCCCAGCATGCCCAGCTTGGCATGCTGGTCATGCTGGTTGATCTGGTCATACTGGTCATGATGGTTGATCTGGTCCCAGCTTCAAGCTGGGTTATTGCCCCAGCATGCCCAGTTTGGCATGCTGGTCATGCTGTTAAACTGGTCATGCTGGTGAACTTCCCAACCAGTTTAACCTGTTTAAATTAATACACAGAATAAA
Organism: Ixodes scapularis; assembly: GCF_016920785.2. NCBI lineage: Eukaryota > Metazoa > Arthropoda > Arachnida > Ixodida > Ixodidae > Ixodes > Ixodes scapularis. The sequence continues at coordinate 159,953,276 of NW_024609868.1, read as the reverse complement.
AAAGCCAAGCTCGTCAGAAAAGCCAACTCGGCATCCAATTTATTATTTTCGTACTTGCGGCAGCCTCACATGAACTCAAATGCTACACATCCTCGGCGCTGACACAGTACTAACCGACGCACAGATTCTCGGTGCAAATTGTCTACAATGTTAATAAAACCAGATTGCTTATCTCTCAACACGAAAAAAATACTAGACACAGGCCAAAAACAGGCAATAGCAGACGAAAATACTCGGACGAGAGAAGCGAACCTGGGTCCCGCCAGCGATGGGGGCGAAGCGGCAACTTGCGTGGTCGGCAGAGGCGAGGAAATCCGTGGGGCTTGGATGGCATTGGCGATACTCCTCGGCACCGCCGTCATTCTTGGGCACACACACGTTCGAAGACACGAAGCGACGCCGCAGTCGGGACGTCTGACATCTTCCCGCACTGAACGGACTGCCGCTCGCTGTCTTCTCAAAACCCGCTTCGCTTGCACCGTCGTTCAACTAGTCTCCAAACAACGCGCACACAGCCGTCCCTTCGATCTGCCCTCTGCCCAAGCTATCCAAACGCGTCTTCGATTCTCCGTTTCTACCACTCTCTCTCTCTCTCTCTCTTTTCTCGCACACAAAGGTAGCTTGCAGCGCGCCTGACGCGCCCGGTGGTCTACCAAAAACGAGAGGACAAAGAACAGGACGTGGCCTCGTTCCAGCAGCCGACCTTGTCGCGCGCGCTCCCAGCAATGCCAGTTCGGCTATCTCTAGCCGACCTTGGCGTGCGCGCTCCCAGCATGACCAGCTTGACCACCACGATTATTATTTCGACCAGATTCACCAGCTTGTCTCCCAGCATGACCAGCTCGTCTCCCAGCTTGACCACATTGGCTCCATGGAAAACCAGTTTGACCAGTTAAGACCAGACTGGCTCCCAGCTACACCAGATTGAATCTAAAACCAGATTCGAGTGAGACCATGCTGGTTTTTACTTAGACCAGACTGACCAGCTTAAATTCCAGCTTGCCCAGCTTAAACCAGCTTGATTGCCAGCTAAACCAGTTTAATTACCACATTGACCAGTTTGACCACCTTGATTACCAGCTTGACCACCTTAATTACCAGCTTGACCAGTTTGATTTTCATGCTGGTTTTTCCAATAGGGATGGGACGAGGTGTTACCCTACGTCACGTTTGCTTGCAATACGGTGGTGCAAGAGACCACAGGAGTAGCCCGGTTTCAGCCGGTGCATGGTAGAAAAGTACCGACCATGCTTGACGCGATGTTACCCCCCGAACCAGCTGACGATGGGATCCCCGACGCCCAGGTGGTTGCTCAACGAGCCGAAGAAGTTCGCCAGCTCACCCGACTCCGCATTCAAGATCAACAACGTGTCGACGCTATGCGGAACAACCTTCGCCGGAATGACATTCGCTTCAAGCCCGGAGACCGTGTGTGGGTTTGGACCTCGATACGACGACGCGGTCTTGGCGAGAAACTCCTAAAGCACTACTTCGGACCACACAAAGTACTTCGTCGACTCGGGATTTGAACTCCGAGGTGACGGCCGACGGAACACGGACTTCATCACTCCACCCTCAACAACCGGAAGTCGTCCACGTCGTGCGCCTCAAGCCGTACTACGCGCGATAAGACTGAGAACTGTGATATTGTGGTACACTTGATAGTATTGTGTTTTGCCAGCCTCCGTATTTTCCCATTCTTTCGCTTGTGTTGCTCTGTTTTGTTGCCTTTCACTTGCAATCGAGGCGATGCCTTTTAAGGAGGTGAGTAATGCTACGCGCGTTGGCGAGCGACCGCGTGCGTGGCCGAGTGGTTACCGGGCTTCACTGTGGCGTGGAAAATCTAGGTTCGATTCCAGTCGGTGGAATGTTTTTTTATTCATTCTTTCAACATTGCGTTCTCGCGAGTTCGAGAACATTTTCGACTGATCGAGTTCCGAATGGTCTTGTCACCGAACGTTCTAGACCGGTTGTTCTAAAAGCCAACGCGCTTACATTAGGGGCCCCGAGTAGCGATATGCAGTGAGTCTCGCCCCAGCGTTCGAATCTGCTTTTACGCCGACTTCGACTCCCGCGACGCTCTGCTGTTATCTTCTGTTTCTTTTTTGTTTTGAGCACAAGTTCGCCCCATTAAACGTTTTAGTTTCTTCAGTTATTTCCTGTTTGTCACATCGCCATGCGTGAGAAAATATATATATATATATACAGGGTGTTTTTCTTTTTTTTTTAAGCTTAACAGATTTGTTTAAAAAAAAGCCGTGAAAGTTACATTTGGGCCGCTTGTCGAGGTGAGTTATACGGTCAGGGGGACATATTATAGTAGGCTATTTTTAACGAGCACTCGTCGAATTAATTAAAATTCGTTAATTAACTTTTTAATTAATCAAAATAGGCATATGGTTCCAATTCGAAACTTGCTTAGCGTCATCGAAAACCACTAAATCAGTCATTTTCAGAAAGCCTTTGAGCGCGTGAGAAGCGTAGTATTGTACTAAAGTTACCACTCGTGAAGCAGGTACAAGGCTGGGGCTAGATAAGACGGAAAAATCGCGCGGGGCGCCTTATCGCAACCGCTAGCTTTGTACATGCTCCACAAGAGGTAACTTTAGTACAATACTACGCTTCTCACGCGCTCAAAGTGTTTGTGAAAATTACTGATTTAGTGGTTTTCGATGACGCTAAGCATGTTTCTAATTGGAACCATATGTTTATTTTCATTAATTAAAAAGTTAATTAATGAATTTTAATTAAATAGCCGACTGATCGTTACGATTAGCCCCTATAATATGTCCCCCTGGCCGTATAGCTCACCTCCACAAGCGGCGCAAGTGTAACTTTCACGGCTTTTTTGAAACAAATCTGTTAAGCTTAAAAAAAACACCCGTTATATATATATATATATATATATATATATATATATATATATTCAATTTCGCTTGCTCAAGACTGTACCTTGCTGAACAACAGATATAATTTAATGAGGATAACCCTTAGCGGCCGCCCCTTTCTTAGATGTGTAGAGCACCATACCTGCGACGCATTATTCAGCTCACTCGCCCGGCCTTTGCACAAAGTTTGCTTCCGCGATTTTGAAAACATATAAACATCTATACCGATAGTACTGTATTTGATTAAAGAAAATATATTTTCAGGATGCACCATTCCCTGTGGTATCTGCACGTACCAAAAAGTAACCGTTCAATCGGTTCGAGGATTGGACGATAAATCATCCGCACTACTTATTGCCCATGAATTGGGTCACCAGTAAGTATTTCCTTTTTAATGCCTCATCTCAATACTACTTAAATATCATTTCACCCATAAAGTAATTTAAGATAGCCGTTTCGTTCTTGGCATAATGGTATCCTATGCGCTCTATAGCTTATTAACACAAAGAAAGAAAGACATCTGGAAATCTTTTAGGTTAATAACTTTGTATCGAACGGGTTTTTATTGCGGTTTTCTTTGCATGAGGTTAGGCAGATTGTATATGGTTTCGTTTCCGCGGAGTGAGGCGTGCGAACCATCGGATGGGTTGCTGTTTCTAGCATACGCGAACGGGTTCAAACAAGGTCGTATCTATACCCTAGACTCGGGCCATCCATGCATTATCGAAGGCATCCCCAGTATTCCTGGTCACGGTCTCCTTGCTCCCTCTTCTGGCTATTTCCAGCAAAACGCAGTAAAATGATAATTTCAGCCAAACTACTGCAGAAATCCTTCAGTTCCTCGGGATGTCTACAGAGGGCACTAATACAGTCTTATTTAATACCCGCTTGAACCTCAGGATTGTATACGTTTTATCCCTGGGCCCGATATAATATTGTTGCAGTGTGTCCTATAGGCCACTTCGACAAAATTTTAAATTTCTTCTCACTGAAATGAAGAATCGTAAAGTTCCGGAGGAATATAATAACTTCCGACTTATAGTACACACCTCAGTTGAAATTTCGGTATGTTAATTAAGACGTTTTATTCCTCGAGAGTTTCAAATTCGGCCCGCTTTATACCCCTGTAAAGTTAGCACTCCGCCGTGCACCGAGCAGCTTACGGCCAAGGTACCTTTACATAGGCTCATCCAAAAAGAGATTTGTACCTTGTGTTTGTGACAGCATATTGACTAAGAATGTGGCGGTTATAATATGGCTTTACAATAATACAATACAAGGGTCACAGACACTTGTAATGTATATATTTTGATTTGAATTTGCCTGCGTACGTAAAGTTTTAGCTCGGTTACAGACACAAACTGAAAAAAATTCTTTCAGGCGTGTCTAACTGAAAATAACTAGAAATAACTAGAGATATAACTGGAGCGGCGCGCCGCTGGCCGTTCGATTGTGTGTCTTTTTATCCATCTTATTTGATTTATACGTATATACGCGTATAAATAAAGAACACAACCCTATTGGAAAAACGTACAAGAAACAAACCTGCTGCTTGCACAATCCTGGTATGACACCACCATAATTTATTGTTATTATACATGCAGCTAGTTTGGTTTTGCGTTCTCCATAACTGGAGATACCGGCACCGCTATGGCTCCGGGTCTGTCTATACTGGCAGCCGGTTTGCTCGCCGATATGACTCGGTATGGCTGGTATGATTTTGCGTCCGATGACGTAGGCGACCGCCATCTTTCCAACGAAACGCCTATACCACAAGACCACCGGTATAACTAAACCATACATGCAGAAAGACGACCGCCATCTTCCAACAAAAACGTCCATCGTTTACCACCGGTATCGTTACATACATCATACATGTCGAAAAATAACATAAGCCGCGTTTACATGAATGCGACTTAGTCGCATTGAATCCAGTTGCCGCATTCAATATGCGGTCATGTAAACGGCATAATGCGCAAAGCGCATCGCATTAAAGTCGCTAGACAGAGGTGGATCGAGATGGCGAGTGCGCATTCATTCAGCCCATGTAACCGAAGATCGCATCGGATTTTGGAACGGGGAGGATTATCGGAAGGCGCTCGCTGCGGGAGCGAGTGAACAGCTGAGAACATGGTGGCGGCCAACCTCGTCGGCGGCGCGGAGAGCGGTCCCGCAATTTTTTTCCCGAGAACAAACGCAAGCTTTTATTGCGATCATAAGTAAGCGGAATTTAGCGGAGCTGCTCGGTGACGGCGGCCCCGTCCAAACCTTTGCGAAGTACGACTTGCGCGTCCGAAGGGGTCACAACGGCTTCGGTGCAAGCACGCATGACACCGAGAGCTCCGATCACTGTAGAGCACTGCATGGTTGCGCAGAACGAGCAGCTCCTACCTCGCTGCCGTTCCTGGCTGCGCAAGAGCCTCTCGGACTCGGGGTCTGGTCGCGATCGGCGAGGTCTGGCGCGGCGAAACGTGGAGGCTTCCTCAAAGCGTGCACACACACGTCGCCTCTCGTTCAGAGTGGACCGGCGGCCCGGACTGGAGTCCTAAACGCCTTGGTTTTGATGCTTCTTCCGTCTCCCAACTTCTTCCACAGCACCGAAGACAGCGGGCGCGATCTTTACGTTCACTGAATGCGTCGAAAGGCCTCCACGTGCGATGCACCGGAAAACGTGGTGCGGCTGGTGCCGGAACGGAACTGACGGAACTGCATAACTTCGAGCTTTGAGTCAACGTGCACGGCAACAAACCGATCGTGACACTAAGCGGCGGGGGTACCGCATCGCCGGTCGACAGGGGCAAATGGCCCGTTGCTCGTATCGTGGGCCGTGACTCGTACTCGGCCAACTCGGCGACTTTTCGTGGCCCCTCGCGTCGTCGCAACCAGCCGCAAACATACCAGCCCGCGACCGTGGCCGATGTCGGAGGAAAGCGAAACCGAAACGTAAAGCTTCCGCCCAGTGGCTTCCGCTGCCGCGCCTTTTCTAACTTCCCGGCCAGTCCCGGTTTACACACTTCCGGTCGTCGCGGAGATGGCGACGCAACCAGACGTAGCGGTTTTGGCGCTGGCTCCTTCTGCGTTTTACGGGACAGATGTTTTACGGTCCGTTTCTACTGCGTCTCTGGCTCTCAACTCGACGACGCCTCTCATGGTTCAACCAGGCGTGGTCAGCCGGGGTCAGCACAGCGCGGCCGGCTCAACTCGTCCGATCGCCGGACCGCAGGCGACTTCCGATTTCGGCCGTTAGGCCTAGGATCCGAAGGACTCTGTTTCCGTGAAGCGGTAAGCGAATCTCGTCCCGTTTTCGTTCTACTTTTAAATTACGTTAGGTGCGCTACAGTGTAAGCATGCGTGCCAAGTGTTCGTGACAATTTTGAACTAGAATAATTGTGCTTCATTGCGGTTTGTCATTTACGAAAAAGTAAATCGAGCAATGAACGAGGAGCCATGCTTGAAAACGATGTATGTACGATGTTAACTTCTACCTGGGCGGCTTAAAAAAAAGTCAAGACTGGTTACGGTTGGATGCGAGGCTGGTCCCAATGCAATGGTAACCACTTAGAGCACCTTTCTGAACAGCATGTAAGCAATATAGCGATCAACGAGACGAGCGACGACGAGAAGCTACGAGTGCCGGCGCCGAGCGACGAAGATTTCTCACTCTCGCTGCTTGCGCCGCTCGGTTCCTGGGCTTCTAGAAAACGTCGCTCATCACCTTGATCGCTCGCACCAATCGCTTTCATAATGTGTGTCTCGTCGCGCAGCTGACTACCGTGTTTATTCAAATATATGTCGACCTTTTTTTTTCTTTTCTTTTATTTATTTATTTATTTTTTTTTTTCGGAAATCGTGACTAAAGAATTTCGACCTACATTCGCGACGAAATTTTGCGACCGTACCGGAGGCATGAAGCTATCGAGTCACCGAGCCGGCGTTGCCGTAGAGCTGCGCCGCTTCTTGTTTCCAAAGGCTTTTGTTAAACAACCGAAAACAACGGCGATGGCCGATGCCGCTATCGCGCGCACCTCTTGGGGCATTGGATTTCGCCATCGCACCTCTAGCGTTCCCCTTGCTGGGCAATGGGGAAGGAGAGGAACGCGATGCGCCATGCACTTTGTCCTCCATCCTCGCAAACGCGCACAAAAAAAAAAAAAAAAAAAAATGTTACTTTTGTTAGTTGCTTGAGGCGGCTCGGCTCGCGTGTTGCTCATGGCGACACGGCGGCTTTGTTTGCGTCTTTGTAGTTTGTCTTTCGTTGCTTCGTTGCTTCGCACCTTCTTTCGTTTCTTGTCGTCATTTTACAACGGTGTCAGTGAAGTATTGTGGCGGATTTGCGAGGATGTCTACCAAGCTGTGAAGTGATGTAAATAAAGGTTTCTTTCTTTTGCCCAAAATTTCCCCTGTTCTTAAAAATAAAAAAAAAAAGTCGACCTATATTTGAATTTTTTTTTTTTTATTCTCGGTGGGTCCAACAAATAGAGTTCGACCTATTTTCGAGTAAATACGGTAACTTTAATTTTTATTTTGGGTTACGTCGGACGTAACTCGAATGCTTGACAGTTACGTTGGGCGTAACTTTAATTTTTATTTCGGGTTCCGTCGGACGTAACGTTAGACACTGCGTTACACTTAAGAAAAATAGGGGCTGATGGTTCATCCTATAAACCAACCATTTGTGTTTAATTAAAGCGAATCACTGGCCTAAAAAAAATACTGCTGTCCTATAGGAATGTAGTGCTTCAGATAAATTTGTTAATTTTTGCTTTTAGTCTCTGCCCCACCAGATACGACATCTGGCCTAAAGCAGTGTTCCGGATCGTCATTCAATTTTTCAAGAGGCGGGTCGTCATTCAATCCAGGAGGCGGCGGCGTCTCATGGGCGTGTTGCTGGTGCTTCTTACTGGATGGTGCTACCGAGGGAAAAGTGGTCGTGCTTGGGAAAGGCAAGTATGGCCGCCGTAAGTATAGATATTGTTTTTACCTTTGCTCGAACCCACCTTTAAGAAATGCACAGTTCGCATGTGTGCATCTCTCAATGCTTCTACAGTCGGCTGTTAATATTTGGAGTGCTCCAACTCTGTCAGTGCTAGTTTCTCTAGATTATGCAAATGGGATGCAACACTAAACCACATATGCTCTCGCAACAAACAGTGCTCTGCTGAAGCACGCACTGTGGAATCTACTCTGGCTTTATAATGCAGCACAAAATAGTTGACGCCAAATATAGCTACTTTTGTGACTCCGTTTTACCAAAAGCTCTGCCGAAATAAACTTGCCACCTTATAGGTAGTGCAAAAGAACCTCGCGTGCCTAACCTGGAGAAGGGCATTTTTTTCATAGGTCAATTTTTTCTTAAACCAATACCTTCAGCCTCCTTGAAATGTTAACATCATGTGACACTCAGAAGAACAGTAAACCCCTTAATGTTGGCGAACCTTTAATTTTCGCGGCCTTTAATTTTGCGGAATTCAGTGACTGCGATTATGTCCTCTGTGACCGATTCGAGAAGAAATAGGGGCCACCAAGATAAGGGGGTTTTACTGTCCATCGGAGGAGAGAGGAAGTCACCTTTGTTTGTATGCAAGAGTAAAACCAACAACAACAATCATGTTGCCGACACTTTGTGAGCCTATCTGTGTCTATTGAATGATATCAATTTTGTTTTTGTTCGTTAAAAATTGTTGCCTGTCCACTGTGGGATGTCGTCTTCAACACGAGCAGTGGTTTTCCTCTGAAGCAGGCAGCATGGACGCGTGCCGCAGCACAACATAGTTTATTTGCAGGTGGTACCGCAGTTTGAAGGATGGTTCACACAATATGGGGGAATCGCAATTCAATGTTCTACCTCGGGCGTAGACAAGATTTGCTCATTCTAAATCATTTTGTCTACAAATCGGGAACTTGCAACGAATGTACCCGCATGGTTGGAAGGGCCAGACAAGCCTTGCGAGCGCTTCGTTTTCTAGCTTCTCAGTCCTGAACCTACTCACGCACCACATGTGTAGATGTTCCGGTACGTGGGAGCACTTATTTGGAAAATGGTGAATGGCAACTGTTGTTATCTTTAAGGTGGACTGCATATTTGCAGTACTTTTCCTCACTTAAAAATATGTCTTACTAAAAATATGTAGTATAGCCGATGACAAAAAGAGAATGGCTGGGCGTCCTCCAGCACATGCTTGTGCTTTTCACCCCGCTTTAGACAGATGTGCTCGCTCCAGGCTCATCAGGCGCTGAAACGTCATCGAAGGTAGCAGACGGGCTGGAGGTCGAACAACGGAGACTTCTCCCTGCCTTTCAGATGGTGTCAGTGAGCATGTACTTCTATACTCTAACTTAGCTTAACCTGCACAGAGCTGAGTAGAATAGGCTTGGCAAGTGCCCTTATTGCATATGCATTTGTACAGCTGAGGCACTTTCTAAATCAAGAACATTGTGTACCTTACCTTCAAAAACACATCATTTTGGGGGTGCAAAAGGAATTCTAAGGCATATTTTTGTATGTATTGTCCTATTACTCATCGACTCCTTCAACTTAATGCGGAGTCGACCCAGCCTCTTGAAAAATTTAATGCTTGCCAGGTAATTGTTTTGCATTTAGTTGATATATCAGTATTCAGTTAGGTATCCCAAGTCATTAGTCGTTGAGGTGGAGTCTCTGTAAGTCAGTCATGTTTAACAGTCATAGAAATGCTTGTCAAATAATGGCACTGTCGAGGACATGTATTCAGCTCGAACAATCGCTGGGCACAAGCTGGTCGTGTGGTTACAGGCAGCAAACATCCCGGTTGGAATGTCCTATTTCGCAATGTAGCTGCAGACTAAATGAGGGCCCCACTCATAAACGTCTATACTTTTAGTCTCTTTAAGCTGGACCACTTTTGAAACTACAAGCCTTTGCAGCAAAAACAGCATGACGCATGATTATAAGCTCGACGTACCATGGCGTCCAACTAGAAGGTCACATGGCTTGCTTTGTGCACTGAATTTGCAAGGATGGCTTGAAGCTTCTGTCGTGGTTAACTTTAAGCTGAGATAGTTTAAAATAATGCTCTCAGTTTTTAGTGTTGCCCGGCATGGTTAACAAGTTGGTGATATAGCGCTGCATTGAAAAGTCTGTGCATTCATGACTGTATCACCTTATGAATGCAAGCTACCTATTAAACTCTTCGTTTTTCAGAGAAATGAAATGCACTTTGCTTCCAATTGCACCCGCTTCTGTAACTTCATGGTATGAAGCACCTTATGGCTGCAAGCTCTGACCGATCTTGTTCTGTGGTCTGCGCAGGCCCATATGAGGGAGTCACTCCGAGAGCCTCACCAGAGTTTCCTGCCCGTGGTCGTTCTAAATGTTTTTGTTGTAGGTATGCATCCTTTCTGTCTTTCCCTTAATTGTACTCAAACGTCTTCTTTTCATTGTAGCCGATTTGCCTCAAAATTGGTTAAGCACACAAATGCACGCTGTACAACTGTATTGTACATATTTTTTCCAAGGTAACTTTTCTTTGCCAAAGTTTGATTTTTTTATGAAGGTTAGTCTTTTTTGTTTTTATTTTCAAATTTATGTGAGTTTCCATGGGCAACACTAAAACGTTATGCCAGAAGCAAGGACAAGTTCACTGCTCTAATTTGTTCTCAACTGATTGCAAGAAATTTCGTTAATGTTGGAAACCTCCTTCCAGCGCTTGCTTTGCAACATAAAAAAAAATTATACATAGGACATCTCTGTTTCTTAAACTGCTTGCTCATTCTGCAGGTCTGCCTGCCATAGATGTCGTGCTACTCGAGAGCAGGCGAATTCGATTGCTGGTTTTGCCATTGCGTTTTTTTAGACGTTGTCTTAGTAGTTCTTGTAAATTTTGAGATTTTCCTAAAAAGCAAGCCGGGAAGAATATTTAGTTTAGTTAGGAAGCTGAAAATAATGATTTAGTACCCCTTTGTCACTAAAATAGATACTGTGTGCCGCTGTTAGTGTCAAGCCGAGATCCACGCTTTTTTGGCATTTTGATCAGAGTGGTACCCATTCTTATTCGTTAGCCTCTTGGTGTGCCAACTAAACTCTTTGTATACAGACACCTGCCCTCTGCTGGTACACTCTACCCTCATGTTCAGCGAGTGTATGAACCGGAGTTGTATCCACAGTCGACACTCGCTGAGCACGAGGGTAGGAAAATCTTTCCATTGCAGCAGAGCCATATATGGGGAGAGTCTGGCAGTCTATGATTTCGCTGCCGTAACGTCTCCCTTCCGAGTGAGCTGATCAGCCCGCGGCACAGAGCAAGAGGCGTGAGCGCATGCGCGTGAACTCTAGGCTGCTCCCAGCTGAGCGGGGAGGGCCGCCATTTTCATTCATTCGCCCGGCATGGGATCGATATTCAAATTTCGGTTCTTTCCTTTTATTTGGCAGGCTCTGGCAATAAAATGATATACCTAGTGTTATTCCTCGGTGGCTTAAAAACCCAAAGAAAGAAGTTCCTCCATGTTTGAACGCACTTTTATTTAGGCAAAAAAAATAAATAAGCCCGTAGCAGACGACACGTAGCCTCAACAGTGCTCCGTGCAGACAGCTTTGCGTCAAAATGGTGGTCGTCTCCTCTTTGTTTCCCTGCTGCCTTCTCTCTCCCTCCTTCGGCGTTCTCCCTTTCCTCCTCTCCGGCGCCTTCGTTGCCACACCCGCTGGCTAAACTCTCCCACTATACGGCTTTGCATTGCAGTAGTAGTTTTATTTGTAGTCTTTACAGTTGAATGTGAATATTTGACAGAAGTCTCAGGTTGGGGCGAAAGGGGGTTAAATGAATGCATTTGATCATTCACCTAAATTCGGTACCCATCATTTTAACGCCTACGTAGCTTTGTCCTGGGGGGTGACTATGACTAAAATAAGAGGATCTATGTGCTGATCACGAAAGAATATGCTAGCCATTCTAATGTAGCTCTGCCAAGTACTTGATTGTGATTTGTTTTTATTTTCAGCTACTTGGGTGCCTCAAGATCTGGAGATCCTAGTGGCCACAAGCTTGGACTCAATCTTTTTCTGTGGTCTGGGCAGGACCATGGGGGAGGTAATCCCAGCAACAAGAGCATCGCAGTATCTCCCTGGCTGTGACTTTCGGTCTGCGTCACGACAGGGGAGTCCTCGTGCCACCAGGTGTTAGGTATGCCACTTGAAATAAGCATTTGTCTTACCTATTAATAGAACATAAAAAGCACTACTAAGCCTAAAATGAAAAAAAAAAACATATTCAAATCTTGGGTTGGATGAAATTCCAATTACAAAAAGGAGTCTGCAGACATGATTAACATGTGAACTTAAAGCCCGCGGATGTAGGTTCGACGGTGTCACAGAAATAACTTCCCGCAGATCGCCTTGCTCGTGCTATACCCAAACAAATTCTTAAAATAATCATTGTGTTTCGTTGGTGTCATCAATCTTATGTCCCTACCACACTCACCAGTCGGGACATGTGAAATATAAAAAAACAGGAACTTGCACATTGTCAGCTCTGCAAAGATTTATATAGTAAACAGAGCATAGCACTTTCAGCTTAAGAAAAAAATTCAGTGCAGGCCTATGTTCATGGTTCACATATGTGTAATTGCTCTTTATAATGAAGTGAAAACTGCTTAAGTTGTGGCCCACTACAGGCTTTCTATTAGTGTTAAAAAGTGCGGTAGAAAATATGATTGCGCTTGGAAGACGGGGACATAGGAAGGACAGACACAACAGAGCGCTAACTTTCAACTGATTTAATTCAAGAACCTCAGCGTAGAAACGGACTGTGTCACCGCACCACATCTCAACCAATCCGTGGCCCTGCCACGGACCGCAAGTACGCCAAATCCTTATCCGCCAAGTCAATTGACGCCACACTGACACAACTTGTGCCGGAACTATTTATAGTGTCAGCCTCCATAATCTCGCTAACAGTCATATCTTTGTGCCTCTCAAGAACAATAGACGAAACAAATAATGGTTTGCACCCGCAGTCATGACAGTGACACGACAGATCATGACTGCGAGTGCAAACCATTATTTGCTCAGTCTACTGTTCTTGCTAGGCACAAAGATATGACTGTTAGAGAGATTATGGAGGCTGATGCTATAAATAGTTCCGGCACGTGTTGTGTCAGTGTGGCGTTAATTGACTTGGCGGATAAGGAGTTGGCGTACTTGCGGTCCGTGGCAGGGCCACGGATTGGTTGAGATGTGGTGTGGTGACGCAGTGTGTTTCTACGCCGAGGTTCTTGAATTAAATCAGTTGAAAGTTAGCACTCTGTGGTGTCTGTCCTTCCTATGTCCCCGTCTTCAAAGCACAGTCATGTTTTCTATTGTACCGTACCAACTTGCCCAACAATCAGCACTTGCTAAAAAGTGCTATTGTGTTTTAAGCAGCTCGCACCAAATATTTTCTTGAAATACATAGGTTCATGGAAATTATTATGTAGATGTTGGCAGACAGTCATGGTGAGGCCAATCTTTAATGCCAAGTGGTCCACTTATTCAGAGTTAATTGAGTTTGTAAATATTGTAGGTCGCAAATTAAATTTTTATGGTACGCAATGGGCAAAATCATCCGTAATGACTAGCTCTACCTAGGGGAACTTCATACGTTTACTACGGCAAGATGGTTTCGAAAAACAAAGTATTTAGTTTATTCAACTCCTGCACTAACCTTGTCTTTAGAAACTTTTTATATTCTTTGCGATGCTGAGATAAGATTCTGGAAATAGTTTTTCTAGAACTACTCTAGATATTTCCAGTTCATCATTTTTCTCGCAAAGCATTCGAGAGAGCCAAACCCTGTAATGTACGGAGGGAACTCACAGAATGATGCGACTGACAGTTTGGAACATTCGGCACTGTAACAGTAATAATGACATGTCACTTATGTAATGTTCATTATCGCAGATCAAACTGCTTTTTCCGTCTACACTCATTTTCAGTAGACTCATTCAGCGAACTCCCACCTGAGACTGCAGCGCTGGGCTCTGCAAAGTAATTTGAATGAATATAGATGCAACAGGTTTCTTTGAGCGTGCATCTAACACATATTCTTCATATTGAATCTGCTAACTGTATTCATGTCCATGTCCATAATTCCACATTCCAGCTTATTTTTATTTTGACATCTGAGTTTTCTTCAGTACTTTTCTCAACATCTGTGCTTGCTGAGCCGTACTCAAGTCCATACATCTTGTCTTTCGCTATTACATTAATATATAAAACTGTTGATGCCGAGTGAGAATTCAAGGTACCGAATCTGTCGTGCGAGCTAAATAAGAACCAATAAAAAGCTCTACAAAGGAAATTTTGTTAAAGGATGCTGTATGGGAATTAGAATAGCACATGCCATGCTAAAAAAAAAAAATACAAATTCTTGTTAGGTATGCGAGGATGACAGTGCTGTGCTGTTTCTGATGTGTCACAAAAAAAAAAAAAAATCAGTGCCATACAGTGTTCCTTATGGAAGTACAAACTGTTGAATTCGAAGCCCAGAAGTTTTATTCAAGAATGTTCCTCAATACAAATGTATTTAGAGATCTGAGACACTGACTCATACATGACTATGTGGCAAACATTAATTTTCATGTGGATTATAGTTTACAAGGTCTAGTCTGCATTGATTTATTGCATTCATGCTGAAACTGGGAGGGGTTCTCTGGGTATGAATAAAGAGATAAATATTTCTTGAAATCAAAACATTTGAGAACGGACAAAAGGAAGGATCTGAGAACGGTATCTTAGATTCTCTTCTTTTTCTTACAGTATCTCTAATGTTCACTTCATTTCACCTGATGCATTTAGTTTTTAGCGCAGCTCTTAGCACTTGTTTCCGCGTTTCGCGGCGTCGCTGTCGGCGTAACCACCCTGCTAAACTTGGCAGGAAATTGAATTAATGTTGTGGTCATGTGACGTTAATATTTCCGCTAAGTCTAGCTGAGAAACTGAATTTTTTTTATGGCTGACGTGACACGGTCATGCGACGTCATTTTCCCTGCTACTTTTAGCGGAAAAACTGCATTTGTGTTGAGGTCATGTGACATCAATTTCTGCGCTAAATTTAGTGGGAAACTTAACCAGCTAAATTTAGTGGGGAAATTTTCCCGCTAAATTCAGGGAAGTTTCCTGCTAAATGGGAGGGAGCAGAAGAGGAGGAGGGGAGGGGGAGGAGGGGCATACCTTCCCATCCTCCTCTTCAAGATCTGTGCTCTAATTTCACGTTACAGAGAATTGTAAACGTCTCATATTTCATCTCATGTTTATTCAACTTTTATATTGCAGGTGCGCTCGCAGCACAAATCTGGGTTGTGCTGATCCTCTACGCACAAGTTAGGAACTCCTGAGTGGCAAGAGTGGGAGTTTGGTCTGACAGCTCAAGGGACACCATTGTTCAGTATTGAATTTTTAATAATCTTCTTTTAAGCAAAGTTAAGCTTTGCTGCATGCAGTTCTTGTAAAAATAAATACCTGCAACCAAATTTACCAGGTCACGACATTTCGCCTCTGCTCTTAGTGGTCCTGGTGAGCCTCGGATAAGAGCTTACTGGTGTGCAAACACCATGCTTGTTTGAAACCACTCACTGATGTAGAGACTCGCTGACATCCAGCATTCCAATGAAACGCTGGATGTCCACAAGTCTTTCTTGAACAATGCAAGCGGGGAAGGAACCCATACAATCGTATTGTATTGGGGGACATTCTACAGAGTTTTTTTTCTATGTTTTACAGATTTTTTTTAAAAAAGCCGTAAAAGCTACATTTACGCGGTCTGTGCACGTGAGTTATATGGCCAGGGCGGCATAGTATAAAAGGCTAATTTGTAATGATCCGTCGGCTTATTACAGAGATGTGCCAGACTTCTTTCAGAAAACTAGATGGAGGTTCATTCTAGCGTAGTTTTATCCCGCGAATCTGAATATCCCGTTCGTTTTCCTCAAAGATATAACTAAACGTGAGAAAACACAAAAAACATCCCACCAACAGTGACATCGTAAGAAGACCTTTCGGCCGCCAAGCGTGTGTCGCTTAAGGGCCGCGCGTCCAATCGCAAGTTTTCTAGGTATATTCTCCGGCACTGGCACCAGTCGTGACACATTTTTCTGCCCTTTTAAAAAATAGCATGTGCGTGCATAGCTTTGATAGGCGCTGAAGATGCGTGAACAAAGATTTTGAAAGCTGCTGTTGTGACATCGCTCTCTAGGGAGGTGCTTTCACAGCGCTTTAAAAATGACTATGCAGCCTTGATTAATTAAATTAGCAAATAATTTTGATATTTGAGATTCTGGAGGTCGAATGAAGAAGATTTAAAAGTGTTTTCTCAAATACAAAACTGCTTCAGCCTCTCTCTAAGTATAGTATGTTCGTGAAATTTTTGATCAGTGAAAATAGACCCATGGTTCCAATTAGAAACCTGCTAAGCATCATCAAAACACACTAAATCAATTTTCTTTGTAAAGATATAAGACGAGTAGCATTTTATGGCGTTATAAAAAAATGGTCAATTTGGACGCATTTCCAGACTTCGGTTTCTTACCAGAGCGCATCTTTGCACCTGCGGTCCAGCTGCCCGGTGACCGCAGTGCGAAGCCGCCCCCTCGCCTCCCTCGTAGGATGAAGGGAAGCAAGTCGCATGTGTGTTGCGTGTCTATGCCCCTGGGGAACAGGACCGTGGGCGCAGAGATGAGCTCTGATAAGAAACTGAAACCTAGAAACTCGTCCAAATAAAGCTTTTTACAGAATGCATAAAACGCTACCCCTGAATTATATCCTTCTAAAAAAAACTTGATTTTGTGGTTTTCAATGACTCAGCAAGTTTCTAATTGAAACCATATTTTCATTTTCACTAATTAAAAAGTTGATTAACAAATTGTATTTAATTATCTGACTGATCGTTACGACTAGGTCCCTATACTACGTACGCCTGGCCGTATAACTCGCCTGCACAAACCGCATTAATATAGCTTTCACGACCTTTCTAAACATATATGTAAAGCTTAAAACTAAATCGCCCTGTACAACAGTGAAAAGGCGAAACCAACACGCTGGAGCCATATGGCTCCACCATGCTGGTATCGCCTTTTTGCTGGTATAGGATGTCCCATATTACGTTATGCATGTATGGTTCCGTCCGCCTACATGGTTCCGCCTATATCCACTACGCTGGTATAGGATGTCCCATAATACGACACGCTTGTATGGTTCCGCCCACCTGTATCGTTCCGCCTTATTCCACTATACTGGAGCCGCCTTTTTCGCTTGTATAGGATGTCCCATATTACGGTTACGCTTGTATGAGCCTTTTCCGTCATCTTTCCATCATCGAGATTTTCCAACAGGGAACGACGACGGTCGTTGAGAGGATGACACACCGGCGACGGTGGTGCCTCAATCTGAGCCCTGGTTCCTCGGAAGCGGCGGCTTCTACTTTGACTGGGCTACCTCCATGGAGCCTGATGCTTCAACCCCAGTGAACCCCAGTGAGCAACAGCGCCATTATGTCCCTGGGGCTCCTTCATGCTCCGATCGAACTGCGTGCCAGATCCCCATGGCTCGCTGCTGACCCGCCCAAACCACCTCCACGAAATCTGGACTTCTGCGAATCGGACTGCCATCCTCCCCAATACCAACAATCCATGTCATCCTCATTATGCATGTATATACTAATCACATTATCATGTTCACTAGACGCGGCACCGCGGGCCTCCATAGTACGGGCTGCTGCCATTCCACGGTGGCGCGGCTCTCCGGAGCGAAATGAATAAAAACTGAAAACTAGGAACTAAAAACAAAATGCTTTGCTGACCAACAGACGGTAGCGCCTTAAAACAAAGAATAATAGTGTTTCCTCGTTTAGAGGATACGAATTCCAAAACTACACCATACTAGTGGCGCACGTCGCTGAAATAACACGCAATACAGAAAATGACAGATTGTCTCCTGAACGGAAAACGGCAAAATACACATGATTGGGGAGATTTGTTTTGTTTCTAAAAGCCAAATTCAGAAACCTAGACAAAACTAATGTTTGCTGAAACTCGGGGTATATTGTGTGCATCGTTTCGACAAAGTATACAACGAAAACACCACGCAACACATTTGTCGTTGTTTCACACCTCGAGACACTGACTTCCGCTCACGCACCGACCGCTGGCGTAGCATAGCGCGCAATCGTAAAATGTTAGCGACTGATGATGATGATAGCTTATTCGCACCCCCCTCCCCCCCCCCCCCCTCAAAAAAAAAAGAAAAAAGAAGAAGGCTTGGCGCGGATCTTTCCTCCGTCAGGGCTTTACTTGGCGCTGTAGGCGTTCTGTCTAATGCAAATGGCGGAGTGGAATGTATTCCACCCAGTAAAGTATTTGGCCAGACGCATACGGTGAAAAGGGCGGGAGACCAGACAGATGCACAGGAGAGGAGGTTGGGATTGCGGTCGCACGCTTCGAATTCTTCGTTTATCTTGCTCTAGGGTGCCGACATGTCCGTCCGTCTGAGGGTGAGGACATCCATTGCTGCCCTGAATGTGCCAGTGCGTGACGCTCTCGCGCGCTCGGTGCGTGACTTGGGCGGTAAAATGGCGTCTATGCATTAACCAAAGCTACGCGCTCGAGTTGAGTTAGCCCAGATTGCGGGCGCTTCAAAATGCATAAAAAACTATCAGGCGAAAAAATGGCTGAGATGTCACCACTCAAGCAAAATCGCGCGTGTGCATGAAGGCACTCTATCTTGCTCAAGGTTGATACGCCACTTGTCGTGAGAATCGGGAACTAAAGCAGCGTGTCCCAGAAAGCTGGCCGTGCTATTGGCGAAGACTATGATTCTTTCCGGACTTCGAAATAAAGCTTTATTATTTGAAATATTATAATATCACAGAACCAGAAACATACGTATGATTGTTTACCCAGCGCTCACGAAAGCTGTTAGGCTACCCCGCCTCTCACACACACAGGAATTGCGCTTTTAAGTGCTGGTTAGATTTTAGGAGCACAATGTGTATATATATATATATATATATATATATACAACGGGCATGGTGGCGGGGGGCCGAAGGCGTGGGTATAGAAGAAGAAAAGAACCCTTAGTGAAAACAGCATCAACGGACGATTTCATCTTCGACGTTTCGGCCGGAGTCCGGCCGGAGTCAGGAAGAACTTTTACAGATGAACGCGGGTGGTATTTATATACGGTCGTGTCCAAATTTCGACGGGTCGACGGTTGGAGCATTCCTGACAGAGAAGCCTAGGGCAGTTCTAATCCGGGTGAAGAAGCTTGACGGTCGGGACCAAGTTTCATGGACGGCTGGGTGACGGTTGTAGCTTCTTGAAAGGGGGCGCAGGGTGACTTGAAAGGGGGCGCAGGGACGTTTCGGCCGGACTCCGGCCGAAACGTCGAAGATTAAATCGTTCGTTGTTGCTGTTTTCACTAAGGGTTCTTTTCTTCTTCTCTCTCTCTCTCTCTCTATATATATATATATATATATATATATGTATATATATATGTGCGAATGATAATAACTGAAGTAATGTTACCACACTACTTCTTGCTTAAAAACAGTCTGATAAATAAAATTATCTTTTAAACAAAATTAAAATATATAAATACTTACGCCCAATGACGTTTAAAATTATTTTTAAAAAAATACTTCCATCCCGAGAAAACAATGTACTTATTTTAAGTGAAGAGTAAAATATGATTTTATTTACATTCAGTTTTTTTTTCACTATCTATAATGCATGAGTTTGAATACCTTGCCTTCTTGTCAAACCAGGAAAAGAAACAAGTAACGCTAAATGTCCATTCCCATTCGGCGGATGCTTTTTATAGTTTTTTATTCATGTGTTCCGCAACCTTCTGAATGCGTCTCTGTGTCCGAAAAAAAGCTGACCAGAGAACACCAGTAAAACGTAAGGTTTATTGTTCAAATATTGAAACTAATAAGAACGCACATTTAATGGGAAGTAGAATGACAGGTTTCAAGTAAAAAAAAACAACAAAAAAACAACGTTATCCGGCCTGAACTGAATGTGGTACTGATATCTTTGTCTGCGGCATCTGTAGCAAAACAAACTTAAACATACGGATTTTTTTAGAAGTACACATATTCACGCTTTTATTAACAAACTTTGACAGTATCTTTTAGTTGGAATGATGAAAGTGCTCGTGTTACTTAAGGTTATACGTCATTATAAAAAACGGCGCAAAAGGAGGGTACAAAATTAGAACGAGCAAAACAGGTCAGACGCAGGAGAGACCTCTTGTGCTCCTACTTTTGTCCTGTCTTATTGCGATGTTTTAATAATGTTGCTCAGCAAGCAACTAGCGTAGAAATCCACCGTTTTACAAAATATATGCAAAACCCTCAAGGCAGCGTAAGACGCCTACGCTTGGACGGAGTTGGACATCAACGGCTCGTTATTGTATACATGTTATGCTTCCGGTTAGTACACACTAATTGTGAAAACGAAAAGACAAGAGTGTGTTATCGCAATGCATAAAAATTGCAAATTTAATTCTGCGTGCGTGCTCCGGCGATTATGACAGCATCCGTTAATTCCTCAACTTAGTCGCAAAACCGTAACAATTCCAAAATCTTACCACAAAAAAAGAGCGAGGCGTTATATTTCTTTTTGCCAGATAAAAACTATTTTCTACCCGGCGCCGTCTCCCTTAAATTTTGAAAAAAAAAACACATAAATCCGGTTTTGAAAACGTTTCTAGAAAAAATATGCGCTTTTTTCCTTCGGTGACCTTTATGCCCTTTTCTAGGCACAAGCCTATGCAAAATAGAGGTCATAGAGCCGATTAAAAAACCCCAGAAGCCAAGTACAGTACTCGCAGGCGAGGTCCCGAGTGTACCGTACTCCAAGTCACCGTTTGAAAAACAGCGTAACCTAGCTGAACACAAAAAGAAGGAAAAGCTGTGAAAACTTTGCTTTAAATAAACAAAAAAGTGTTCGGAGACTGTATTTTTAACATATAAATATAACAAAAAAACATTTCATACAGCATTTTAAAACCTTACCTCGTTTAGCCGTACAACGGACTCCAACACCGCTATGAGCCATCCCTGCAGTTCAGCGCTGCGAACGTCTAGACTAGGCGCATGCTGATCGCAGCATATCTAACGAAGGTCCTGTGTCCGTCACATGATATTTAATTGAAAACAACGCCTTATAGCACCTTTCAAATGCATTGACTGTTAGGAAGGAAAAAAACAGGCGAGAAGTCTCCGGGGGCTCGATGTTCGGCTACGGTATAGATCTTTTTCCAGTTCAACGCAATTCCGATCTCTCATATGGTTCTCATATCGGGTCCCAGTTTGGTCTGAGATTGTTGTTAAAAGGTACTATACAGAAGCTTATTTTTTGGGGTGTTGTGCTGTTCGTGATTTTGCTTCTGACTTTTGTTTCTTACAATATGCAGATTGGGAATGGCACACGAAGGAGAAGGTACTGGATATGCTGGTCTTAAATGTGACCCGCTGGCAGGATATGTGATGGCCCCTTCAATGAATATGCCAGGACGCTCAGCATTTTCTCGCTGCGTCTATGAACAGATGAAGAACTGCCTAATGTAAGATATTATATATTGCTCGCTACTGAAATTCTCCAAGATAATGGATAGTCGTTGAGCATCAGGTTATAAACTTGCTTTTCTTAAAATCATTGCTGCCTTACTTTGGTAGAGACTGTCAGAAAAAAATCCAAGTGAAAAAATGAAAAAAAGATGAGCGACGTGGAAGGGTTGTGATTAATATTGTCTTGTTGACAGGTTAGGTTTAGTCTGTCAGCAGTAGTAGTTGCGATTGACAGATTTGTAAGCATAAGTAAATTTGAAGGTACTGAGAGTGCTCTATGTAAGTCAAAGTATGCAGAATTCAAACAAGGAAAAAAACAATAAAACAGGCAAATCCATCCGCCATCCGGCGTAAGGTTGGTCGGTGTATCATTCCATTGGCTCCCTGGCATCGACACTCTAACAAAGCCCGCCCTCGAGTATGCAGTTTTTTTTTTCACTGTCAAGATTTGTTTTCTTCAGAAAGCAACATATTTTTAGTGTTGTCTTTAGCCATCTAGTAAATTGCGTTTATGGTGGCCGCTTAGACGATTACAAACTGGATTAGCAGCTGGCGACTAAATTATAAACTTTAAACATTTTGTGTAATTTACGCTTTTAATTTTTTGTGAGCTTGGGGGATCTACTATTCGCAGCTTTATACTGTAGACGTGAGGTTTAATAGACACTTTTGCAAAGACTGCCATCTGTTGGAAGCCGCTCAATTGCTGATCAATCGCGGAGTAAAACCTTAACGCCACGGCACAGTTTATGTGTTGAGTTGGATTAGAAGGCAAAACACGCACACACAGAAAAAGCTAATGAGCGTAGTGACGCTGCGCTTTTGACGATGTTTCATTGGCTCCTACGCTGTTAGCATTGACTGCGCTACGACGTTCGCTATCTTATTGAATGACTTGCACTTTGCATGATGTCAGGTGTTTGACAATTGTACAGTGGTTCCGACCTTCTAATAATTGGCACGTGACTTCCGAAAGGGGTGTATTTTATCTATACGCTTGCATGTTTTTGGCTGGTAGGCCTCGGGGTCAGGATATCTGAATACTTTGGTGCAATTCATGTTTCAGTCTGAGAGAGGATGAAATGAAAAGCTAAGAACTTTCCTTTTATTTTGGATTTTTAAGCTTTCGGGCATAAATTTTGTATGGCTTGTGTTACGGGCGAAATTTTAGAATGATGTTCGATTTTGGGAACAAAAGCTTTATCATTAGGTGTTTCGATATATTTACTCACTATTTTTAGGATTATTAAAGTCTGAAGCAAACAGAAAATACAATGTTGCTAAAAAAAGCTTTTAGACACCATTAAAAATATTTAAAATGTCATGTAATATTTTCTGCATAGAGCAAAACCCCGTTTAATTTTATTATGTTAATAACCTGGGGGTTTCCACGTGTCTTTAAGAAAACATGATGTTTAAATCCTAGTCTATCACGAGACAGTGGCGGGGCATTGTTTAAGTGAAGGACACTTGTTTTAAATTGTAGTACCCTGGTGAATCTTTTGTTAGTTTTGTACAGTTTGGTGGACAATTGTAACTGACATTTTTTTTGTAAGCTGCTGCAGACACTGAGATATAGACCTACACTGACAACTCCAAAAACAGAAGTGAAGGAGACAAAAAAATCGCAAAGCAGCGTTTATAACTGTAATTATTGTAATAATATGGTAAAGACAATAAAATAAATCTACACTGAAGTCGTTTATTGTAAAGGTTAATTTCTCCGGACATGGCACCGTTCGGAAGTCAATATACGCACCTCGTTTCTTTGTACATATGATTCTCGTTTCTTGATCACGTGTTTTTAATTTTCTATGGTCATTTTGTGCCCGCAACATGATATTTTCGATATGAATATCAGAACATAAACTACACTAAACAGGAGTGTTCAAGACTTGCGTTTGTTCAATTTATGTTATGGAGGATTCAATAACTTGAACCTCATACCAGGTGAATTGAACGTTGCAATTGTTGCGTTTTAAAAACAAAAAGTATCGTATTCAGCTGTAGAGACGCACAACAATATTTGGACAAATTTATCAAGACTTGTTACCAAATATTTTTTCTCAACCCTTCATTTATGTGAGCCTAGAACTGGATAAATTATAAAATGACGCAAGAATATTTTTATAACAAAGAAAATATAGTTTCCGTGCTTTCGCAAAAGAGAGACATTGAATGTTGCAATGCTTCACATGAAGTAACCCGCTAAGCGAGCGCTGTAGCCAACCCACTCTACTCATGCAAGCGTAGGGTCAGGTACACCAGCATTCGCTTAGAGCACACTCAGCATCAACGGCAAATCATTCCGTTTAAATGTTTTGTCCTTTTGTGTATGCTCCAGAGTGTTTTGTTCATTTGTGTATGCGCCCTTTCTAGATAATTGACACCAGTCCAGCTCCCTAATTTTTTTTTTTTGCTGTTGAGGACAAGAATGTTTTAGCATATTTTTTAATATTGTGTGTATGCTTAGCATGTGCATTTATTGGCATCTCAAGTTTTGGATATTCGGTGCCACACACGTTAACACGAACAGAACACTAACAACTTTAAAAAAAAATCTAGTGTGAACACTGTGCAATACAGAAGCAGAGGGTTTCAATATAAAGATGTTTTGAGAAAATGGCACCATTCCACTTGGTGTAGAAAGTGTTGTAGTATACAGTTGTTATTGCCATTTGAATCTTACAAAGCCTTAATGATCGCGGGGATAGCGAAAGTGCGCTAAAGGTTCTATTCTTGAAGCAGGAAAAAAGTTCATGCCAAAGCGCGGATGATATTCTTATCATCAGCATGATTGTACCGTTAGGTTTGCGCCAGCTGAAAGAATGGTACTGTCATTGATTTCCCTCGCTTCCCATGCTCTGGCATTTTTTGATTTTGTTACTTCTGATAACGTTCACCAAGCGTTTGCTAAAAGAAAATGGTTTTATTATTGCCTGATAGGTATTTAGTTTTCAAATAATTTTGTTCCTTTTACATACCTTGACATCCGTTATGACCATCTGTTTGCTCCCAAATTTTTACTTTTTTTTCTTTCTGAACCACCTATGGTTAGAATTTTTTGGGGGGGTTTTACTGGCAACACACGATATTTTTAGAAGAATCGGGTTGTGTTAAATGCTTAAAAAAGCCGTCATAGCTAGAAAAATGCAGTTTGTGCTAATGACCTTACGTACCCGGGACATAATATAGAGGATTATCCTGTCTAGAAGTTCGATAATTACCGAATATTTGTTAAAATATTAAAATTCTAAAACTAAATACATAATTGTATTGACAAACTTGCAGGGCTTCATCGAAAGCCACTAAATCAGTGGATATTAGAAAACAATTGTAGCGCGGTAGTGCGCTATGTTACCATTTGTGGAAAACACACAAGCCTATAGTCTCAAAAGCGGTCCCGCGAGGTTTTTCTATATCTCTATTAGAAGCAATTTCGCACTGTTTTCTTAAGGCTGGTTGCACGAGTAGTATATTTAGCGCATTACGGTACCTTCAACGCGCGATCCGAATATTTTTAAAGCATAACATGCCTTTTTAACGCTACCCCACACTCCCAAAATATTGGCCGTCCAAAATATTCGCCCGTTTGAGCAATTTCCGCTAACTTTAGCGGGAAATATTGCGTTCCGTGACGTCACGTGACTTATACAGCTCGGGGGCATTGACGGCACGTGACTTCTATATCATGCCAATTACCCGTTCAATTTAGCGGGAAAATTCACGTCTTGTGATCCAGACAGCAATCCCGTCTATCCGCTAAATTTGGTGGAGGAAGTCCATATCACGTAACCTTTACAACCATTCAATTCTCCCGCAAAATTTCGTGGCAAAATATACCCGTTACGTGACACGATAATTTATTCACCAATTATCTATAAATGAGTTCCTGAATAAGAGAACTTTAAAAGCGAAGGTCGCCTACATTTTTTTTATTTACTGATTTAGTTGTCTTCGATGGCGCTGAGAGAATTTCTACATTGAACCATGTGGTTATTTTCACTAAATAAAAACCTACTTAGCAAATTTTACTGCCTTATCAGAGTTATAGACAGAACTATCTTTCTATATTAGGTCTCCCCTGTCTCTAAAACCCACATGCACAAACCGTATTAATGTAGATTTTTTTTTTTTTTTAAACATGCCTTCAATGACCAATAACAGTTAGAATATACCTTTCTAGATTCGGAGTTTATTGTCGCTTCTCAGATTGTTGCCTATTTCATAAGTTTTCCGAGATCCAGTTTTATCGACTCTGTCGTTATTGAACTGTCGCCATATTGAGCTATGCATTATTGTGTTTATTATAAATTTTCTTGTTACAGGCATAAAGACCAAAGGTGCCTTGCACTGACGGGAAGAGGGCCATACTATGAGAAATATTACAGAAAGTCCATACCGTAAAATATTCAAGTACAAATAAATTGCACTTAAAAAAAAAATCTACAATTTTTTACGCAAAATACAAGCAAAACAATAAATATTAATTATCATGGCATAACTGCGAGTCTCTGTTTAGTCAATCGAGAACGTCCCCAATATGCATGGACAAGATTCCTGGACAAGGCGGCCTAGATTCATGTTTTACGCCGCGTGCCATATTAGCCTTAAGCGAGATATGAAAGCACCGATATCTTAAATTCCTCTTCTATGTACATTTCCGGCCTCTATCCTTTGCCTGTCTGAGTCGGGCTGCCGCCGTTAGTGACAAAATGTTATATCATGCATCAGTTGGAAGCGGTTGGGGGAGAGGGGGGGGGGGAGTGTTCGCTAAGGTCTCTTGATACTTATTTTACAATTAACGACAACCAATACAAATGAAAAAGCACATTCCGCTGGAGCACATTGGTACCATTCAGTTCAATCCTCAGCGGTGCGCAGCCATTTGTTTCCTGAAACATTACTGTCACGCAGTCGGCGCTTCAAATAATGTCATTACTTCTATGAAGCTCTTACTTAGGGAGTTTACTTTTCGCTGATCGCGAAGCGGTATGGGCTGCCTTCGAGGCTTGCACTTTACATTGTTTACACCAAGACGCTGAAAGCGGATACATTTTTTTTTTTATTTACCCTCCAGCCCCCCAATTCCCCACCGAAAGAAAGTATAATGTTGATTCCATTCACGAAAGCTGGCGATATATGGTATTTATATTTTAGAATGACTACGTCACGCAGCTATATTTGTTCCTTGCATATGCGTGTAAATATGTAAATTGCCTACGCTTGGTTAGTGCCGTTCGAATTCGTACCATGCTTGCTCATTTGGGCAAACCCTCACTACAAGGCAAGTCGTGTCAATAAATCCCTAAATAAATATATATGGAAAACTTTGAGAAACTACCTTTTCTCAACTGGCTGTGCTGTCTACAAGTCTACAAAACCAGTAGTCTCTGGATATTTAAGAAGAATGCACTGATGCCAATTAGATTTTATCTTATAATAAACACAATTTTAAATTGTCGGAATGCTCACGAAGCTTGGGTATTCTCAGAAATGCCTAGTCGACTATTTTGCTTCCAGAAAACAAGAGAAACAGAACTATTCAATGGTTCTTTTCCACTTGATATGAGCACCGAAAAAACTGCCGCTTCCTGACTCGTTGCTGTAGGTTGTTCTCGGGTAGCAGCGCAATAAATATCAACTTTCACAACGACGTGAAAAAAAAAATAAAGAAAAAATGGACCGAATTTACAATTCTTTGTAATGCAGAATTTGAACGCAGGTCTTAAGGAGCAGGAGGCAGGATGCGAAGGGGAGCGTCACGTGTGACGTCACTAAGCCAAAAGTTTGACGCTAAATTTTGTGGGAAATTTTCCCGCTAAATTCAGCGGAAAACGTTTCCCGAGTTGTGTGGTGTCACGAGTGACGACACGAGGGTAAAATTATTTCGTTAAATTTAGCGAGAAAATTTCCCGCATTTTAGCGAGAAAATTTTGTTCTCGCGACTTCCCATGTGACGTGACGTGTGATGTTATTATGGGAAACGTTCCATAATGCAACGAGCGATTACGACGACGGCGACGCCAGAAAGCCGGAAAAGGGAGCCTAAGAGCTCTTAGGCTCCCTTTTTCGTCTGAAAAAGGCAATACGAGCATGGTGGAGCCGTATGGCTCCACCATGCTGGTATCGGCTTTTAGCTGTTATACAGGGCGATTTTTCTAAGTGTAGTATTTTGATTTGCACGAGATGGCGCTACTTGACATCTCCTTTTTAAAGTAGCCATCTCGTGCATCCATGTAAAAGAATAAAAAGGACAGCACGCGACGGCATGAGCCGCGCGTGATCTGCGGCCTGATCGGTCAGTGTTCGGCCCGCTCCTGAATCCGTTGGTTGTCCTTTCTTCTCGCTCCGGCTACCGTCCAGGTCCGCTCGGGGCATGTTGTTTTCCGGCTACGTCGAACGTGAGTCACCGGCGCTTGCGTCCAATGTAGCCAGGCTTTAGAGCACCGCCGCGTCGGCGCAGAATATAACATTTTGGCGACGAGGATGGGATATTTATTTTAATATGTAGCATTTCCTCTTTTGTAACCCGGGATTCGGGAGGGGGCTTCACTCCGCGTCGCGGGTCAGTGCTTGAGGAAACCGGCGCGTAACTGTATTCATGAAATGTTTTCCTTTTGTTCCGGGTGAACGGTAGTCATAGTTTGCGGGAAGGCCGCGTTTGATGAGTTTCGGGGGGAGGCATTAGGCCTAGGTTTTCAGTACGTTCCATTTTCATCGTGAGATAACTTCGTCATCTTCGTCTTCGAGCGGCCTAACGGCGTTCCCGCCGCCGGCCGTCTTTTTGGCAGTGCCCGGTCCGCCAATAGTAGCTTGGCCGGCATGGAAGCGTGCTTTTCTGACTTTTCTTGACGCGTCGGCGTTGCATCTCGTAGAACCGTTCCGGAAAAAAAGCCATCCTGTTTTCGCTGCTGGGCACTGAGGGCCAGCGCATCGTGGATGCATTTTAGCTGTACGAGACGGTTGCGGTGGAGAGACTGACGAGTTCCAGGTTTTTCTGGAGGCAGTCGAGAAGCATTTTGAGTTTTCGGGTAGTATCGCGCTTGAACGCCAGAAGCTGCGCGGTTTGTTCCAACGTCCTGGCCAGTCGGTAACTGAGTTTCTTGCCGTGTTGCGCCATCAGGCTTCGTTTTGTGCTCTGGGGAACGCGCTCGATGAAAGACTTTGCGAGGTTTTCTTGGAATTCCTGGAGTCCAGACGCGTTCAGGATCGCATTCTGCAGGAGTGCGAGGGCAGCGAGCTGCCAACGCTGTCGCGGGCTATCCATATCGCTCGCCAGTACGAGCAGAGAGCGAAGACGGCCGCAAGTTTTCGGCGGCGAGAGTCGCAAGTCCCGGTCGCGGCAGAAGTCCAGCGTGTCCAGATCGAGGAACGTCGAACGGCAGCAACGCAAGATGGCGGCCAAGCGTCGTCTTCTTCCATCGAGCATGGGCAAGATGGCTACAGCGGCTACCCTCCCTGGCCTCAACCTGCTACCCCCCCGTCGCAGCTTGGACCCAGGATGCCTTGGGCTCCGCTGGCCTCCGGTCACGTGCCCCGTTTTCCGGCGAGGGTGTTCCAGCCTCAGCGTGGGCGTGAGCCCGCTCCACCTCGGACGGGTGGGATCGGAGCAGACGACGCCTGCTACTTCTGTGGACGCCGCCGTCATGATCGGGCGGTTTGCCCGGCGTCTCAAGCGACATGCTTCTTATGTGGAAAGTGGGTACACTTTGCAGTGGCGTGTCAAAGTCGTCGCCCGCCGGCGGCTGCCTTCACCTACGATCGGCGACAGGGAGCGTTCCCGGTTCAAGGCCGTGGTACTCGGCAGACCTTCGCCGAGAGACAGTTCAGAGGGGACCGGCCCGGCCGGGTGAACGTGGTCGGCCAGTCGCTGTCTCCTGAGGAGCTGCCAAGCGTCAGGCTGACGGAGGAACCTGTGGTCGTCGGGACGGCCGAGCGACGAGAAGGCGGCAGCATGCGTCGTGACGCCTTCATGGCCGAGATCACGGTAAATGGGACCCCTCTTCGTCTTCTTGTTGATACCGGTGCATGTGTGTCGATCCTAAATAAACGCATGTTTAACGAAGTTAACAAGCAGCGGAGGATAAAGTTACATCCGCCGTCGACGCCTCTCGTCCACTATTTGCAAGAGACCATTCCGGTAGTTGGATGTTTTGTGGGACAAGTAATTTTTAAGAACGGCTGGACAACGTTGGAGTTTTACGTAATCAAGACTCGACGTTCGTTACTCGGCATCGACGCGGTCCGCGAGTTGAGTTGCAACTGGTGTTGAATGGCGCTAAACATGAGTGTTTGTATGCGAATGCAGCTCACGGAGGAGGAGCACCGCAGCGGGATGTGAGGCCCACGCCCAATTCGCAGCTACGACCGTTCACCGCGTCGTCCTGTCAAGCATCGCAAGTCCCTGGTTCTCGACCAGCGGCAAGTTCCAGACTTTCATTTGCGGAGAACCCGTCTCCTGCTTCATCGGTCTCTGAAGAGACCACACCTAAAGTCTTCGAGGACGAGTCAAGTGCGCAACGTCATCCTGAGAGTCAAGAGCTCCACAGTCCTGAGATTCACGGACTACACGGTCCACAAGATCATCCGGGGAGTCAAGCGCCCCAAGGTATGCAGCGTCATCCAGAGAAATCCAGTCCTTCGACGAGCCTTGTTGGTGGTTCCTCGAAGCGAGACGCATCCAAGTTGCCACCTGGCTTCGAAGATTTTGAACATTTTTTTAGCCCGGGTTTGGGTCTGCTGAAGAATCACTCGCACAAGGTCAAGGTGCGGCACACAGTTCCACCAGTCCAATCAAAGCTCCGTCGCCTCCCGATGACCCTAAGGGATCGGGTTTCCGAAGAAATGTTCAAGCTGGAGCAAGACGGCGTAATTGAACGTGTCGAAGCCTCCGAGTGGGTGTCACCTATTGTTGTCGTCCGCAAGCCCGATGGCAACATCCGTATGTGTGTGGACCTACGAGCTCCGAACCAGGCCGTTGTCATTCATTCGTTTCCACTTCCTTGCATCAATGAACTGTTGACCTCTCTACGGGGAGCGGCGATCTTCTCCAAACTGGATTTGGCGTCCGCCTACAATCAAGTCCGTCTCGACCCGGTGAGTCGTGACCTCACGTCTTTCATTACCCACGAGGGGTTATATCGGTTTAAGAGAGTTTGTTTCGGGCTGGCATCCGCACCCGCAGCTTTCCAGCAACTCATGTCCAAAATCCTAAGGGATTGTCCAGGCGTTCAGTTCTATCTGGACGATATCATCGTTTATGGATCCACTTTGAAGGAGCACGATGTGAATCTCCGTCGTGTCTTGTCTCGAATTTCCCAAGCGGGAATGAAGCTAAACCGTAAAGGTGTTTTTCAAGTACAGGAGCTCTCATTTTTGGGACACCATCTTTTCGTGAAAGGTTTAGCACCCCTGTCATCCAAGGCAGATGCGGTCCTAAATTTTGCAACTCCCTCTGATGCAGTGAAGTTAAGAGCATTTTTAGGGCTGGTAGAGTACAACAGCAAGTTCATCCCTCATTGTTCCACGGTCGTCGAACCGATGCGTCGTCTCCTACGTAAAGGAGTTCGTTTCAGCTGGTCTCCGGAAGTCGAGGTCAGTTTTCAGAAAGTAAAGACTTCCATCCAAGAAGCTCCAATTTTGGCCATGTTTGACCCGACGTTGCCTATCGTCGTGGCCACAGATGCTTCTCAGTACGGTCTCGGTGCTGTTTTGCAGCAGTAGTATGGTAGCCAGCTTCGTCCTGTAGCCTTCGCGTCTCGCTCGCTAACTGATGCAGAGCGAAGGTATTCCACGGGCGAGAA
Source organism: Ixodes scapularis (assembly GCF_016920785.2). NCBI lineage: Eukaryota > Metazoa > Arthropoda > Arachnida > Ixodida > Ixodidae > Ixodes > Ixodes scapularis. The sequence continues at coordinate 159,922,007 of NW_024609868.1, read as the reverse complement.
GGAAGCTCTCGCATGTCTTTGGGCGTGTGAAAAGTGGCACGTGTATCTGTGGGGAAGGTCTTTTGTCATTCGTACTGACCATCAGGCGTTGGTCACGTTGCTGTCCAACAAAGGTTCCGGAATTCGTCCTCTAAGGATCACTCGTTGGTCCTCCCGACTTCTGAATTACAATTTCAAAATGGAGTTTCAAAAGGGCGCCACCAACGTCGTTGCTGACGCGTTTTCACGGATGCCAGTGTCTGACACTGAGGAGGGCATGAGATTCGACGAGGAAGTTGTTTCCGTCGTAATGGTTCCTTTGTCGAAAGGTGGTTTTCAACAGGCTACGGCCAATGACATAGTTCTTCCTTCAGTCATCCGCTATACTACCTCGGTTTGGCCTGAAGACAGTAAAACCAATCCAGATCTCTGGCCTTACTATCACGTCAGAGACCAACTGTCGCTGTACGACGGTATTTTGTAGAAGGGAGAAAAACTTGTCGTCCCTGTCGAGTTTCGAGACCGGATCGTGGAAGTAGCACACGAAGTTCATCAGGGGATCACAAGAACCACAAGTGTGATCCGGGAACACTACTGGTGGCCGTTGATGAATGAACACATAAAGAACAAGATCCAGAACTGTACGGTGTGCCATTCTACCGACAAACCAGTGAAGGCTGCACCGGCTCCCTTGCAGCCCATCCAGTTTCCAAGTCAGCCCTGGGAAAAGCTAGGAATCGACATCGTGGGCCCGGTTGATCGTGCACCGGCCAGTCAAAGGTTTTTTTTGGTACTCATAGATTACCACTCCAAGTGGCCAGAAGTCCAAGCCACGTCTTCTGTGACTTCTGCGACTGTCATCAGCTTTTTGAACAACGTTTTTCCACGCGAGGGACTGACCTGCGAGATTGTGTCAGATAATGGAGTACAGTTTACCTCCCATGAATTTCAAGATTTCTTGCGTCAACATGGCATCAAACATAGGAGAACGTCATTATACCACCCCCAATGTAACGGGCAGGTGGAAAGATTTAACCGAGTCCTGAAGTCGTGCCTTCAGTTTGCTGTTGTACAAGGTCGTCCACTTCCAGATGCCGTCCGAGACCACCTGGAAGCGCACCGACGTACGGTACATCCTGCAACAGGATTTGCACCATCCTTTCTCCTTCATGGACGAAATCATCGGTCTAGACTAGGCGTACAAGGCATGCCGACTAGGACGGTACCTGACGATCTCTTGGAAGGTCGAGCTCAGCTACAAGGAAGAGTACAGCGCTATCAACAAAACATAAAAGATTATTCTGACCATCGTAGAGCGGTACGACACCCTCAGTTTCATCCTGGGCAGGCTGTTCGTGTATTCAAGCCCACCCATCATAACAAGTTGCGGAGTACATATACAGAACCACAACGGATACATGCACAGTTAGGACCTGCTACATATCTACTCGCTGACGGTAGGAGGTGGAACGCAGCGAAGCTTGCAAAGTCCATACCGCCGCCTCTAGCACAAGTTCCTGACTACGGTTGGGATGATGATGATGACGAAGATGACTTGTATATACCTCCTGCAACTCCAGTGGTTCCTGTACTGACCCCTGTCCTTGGAAGCACTTCAACGTCCCAAGCACCAATTGCCTTTTCCTGCCCGGAGGGTTCCTGTGACCCCGCAGCGTCTGGTCTCTTGGGGAGACCCGGTTCATCTGCTGCACCCATGGCAGGTGCACCTCGCCATGCAGCGCTGGGTTCTCCCAAGGAGCCAGATCTGTTTGCTGCGGCAAAGTTTACAGTTTGGGTTGCTGCGGCCGAGTCTCCTGCTCCGGGTGCTGTACCGGGGCCTGTTCCTGGACCTGTTTCTGGAACTGTTCTTGGAGCTGTCCCTGGGCCTGCCTCTGTTCCTGGGGGCCCTGCTTCTGTTTCCGAGGGGAATCTCGGGTCGGCTGTACCCGACATGATTGGGATCTCTGCACCTGAGCTCTGCCCTGCTTCCGTGGCAGACGCTGGACAGTCTGTGGAGCCTGACAGGCTTGTCAGGCCTGTTCCTGAGGCTGCGGTCAGGCCTCTCCCTGAGCCTGGTCCCGGTCCTGTTCCGGCGGTCAGGCCTCTTCCTGGGCCCGTGGTTGTTGCTGCTCCGGACGCTGTGCCAGGGTCATCACCAGAGTCCGTGGTTGCAGAGCAACTACCTGTCTCCGATCTGGCTGTTTGCCCAGACACACGGGCAGAACTGCTCGTTTTGCAGTCGCCAGAAACGAGTACACCTCTGGAGTCTCCGGGAACGAGTAGGCCATCTATGCCTCCACTTGAGGATTCAGTGGAAGAACTCACGACCGAGTTACACACACCACCCACGATCTCCGAGCCATCTACTGCTCCTCTACCACCAGCGAGGCAAGGTCGGCCAATACGCCAGAGAAGACTTCCGTTGAAGTTCAAAGACTATATTCTTGCACTTGGCGATGATAGTTTTCAGTCAGATTCGGAGTACAGTGACTAAGACTTTTGTAGTTATGTTTTCGTAAAAGGTCATTTTTGGTATAAACTTTGGGTAGATATAGAACATTAAAAGCATATCACTGTTATAGAAAAACCATGGCCAAGGTAAAAATGTCCATGACAAACACAATATTCTAAAAAATAACCAAACTAACAAAATAACAGTCAACACTACAATGTGTCATGGACATTAAAAACGGAAATAGAAATACAAATCATAGTAATACAAATGTACTCAAATAGATATTGTTGGATGTTTCATTTTCCTCCCAGGAGGAGGAGAGATGAGAGTGCTCTAAGTCGAAATATGACTCTTGGAATGAAATTTTGATCGCCACGTGACTAGTATGATGCAACCTGAACTTTCAGTGAAAACCTCTTTTGTTCGGATGACTTGTTTAGGATTTTGTTGAATTTTCCGTGTCGTGCACACAAAGAACGTCTATGAACAATATTTTGCGAATTTCATATTTTTTTGTGTTTCAACAAACAATTTCAAAACCAATATTTCCAGTGAAATAACGCAATTTTCGGGTGGTGAAGTGTTTTGATTTTCGTTATTTTTTTCACATAACGAATGTATAACGTAAGTCTTCCTCCCACAATTTTCTTATTTCTTTTAAGGGAGGGAGAATGTAGTATTTTTATTTGCACGAGATGGGGCTACTTGACATCTCCTTTTTAAAGTAGCCATCTCGTGCATTCATGTAAAATAATAAAAAGGACAGCACGCGACGGCATGAGCCGCGCGTGATCTGCGGCCTGATCGGCCAGTGTTCGGCCCGCTCCTGAATCCGTAGGTTGTCCTTTCTTCTCGCTCCGGCGACCGTCCAGGTCCGCTCGGGGCATGTAGTTTCCCGGCTACGTCGAACGTGAGTCACCGGCGCTTGCGTCCAATGTAGCCAGGCTTTAGAGCACCGCCGCGTCGGCGCAGAATATAACACTAAGCTCTACAGATTTGTTTAAAAAGGTCGTGAAAACTAGACTTATGGGGTTTGTGGTGAGTTATATGGCCAGGTGTACGTAGTAAAAGGGTGTAATCGTAACGATCAGTCGGATAAGTAAATACTATTTGTTAATTAACTTTTAATTAGTGAAAATGAGCTGATGGTTTTTGTAGCAGTCAATACGTCCAGCGTCGCCACCAAGAAAGACAACGAATCAACTCCTTGGCGCGAGCCCAACGGCACGGGGATTAAACAGAACGTTTTCACCTAAGCTCGGAGTCGGTCGCACCATCTATTCCGTCCTCAAGATCGAACACGCTACAAAATTGGTGACCCGGACGTGATGATCGACTCCGAGCACCTGCCATCCAGGGGAACGTTCTCCGCGGTCCGGGGCATGGCAACGACATGGCATTTCAGATGTTCATGCGGGAGGCACATCTACCCACAGCCACCGCATCCGAAGCCTCTGCCACCACCTCTGTCCCGTCGCGTCTGCCGCCGGCATCTCTCGGCAACGGGCTGCGACCACCTCGCTCACCCCGCCGGCACGGCAAGTCTACGTTCGTTGGCATATTCACCACTGCCGCAGCTCCTGGTGTCGCCCCGGCAGTCATGCCCATCTGTGTGGTGTGGTGCTGGCCTGGCACGGTCGCGTGCTGCCACAACATGTGGGGCGTGCCGTACCGCGCCACGTTGGGGCATGGCAAGTCAAGGCGCACCAGTCTGTTCATAAGGCACGTCGCTGACCGCCCAAGGGCTCTTCATCACTACTAGGTCAGGCATCTGCTCTCCACTCGGTGCGTCATCTCCGGGAATAACACTGCATCGGTCGCGCAGCTGGCCGCCATCTCCCCTGGAGCCCGAATGAAAATAGAGCCCGCTAAACTTCGGAGCCAGAGCACTACCGGATCGTTGTTCCCGCTGTCTCCATTTCGCCTGACCTCAACCTTAACCGGAACCTGCCCGGTCCCCGCACACTGCCTTCAACGTCCACCGCTTTCTGCCGCGTCATTCTGCTCGCAGCACGCCAACAGCAACAGCGCCACTCCTGGAAGCTTCATCGCCTGCTGCTCACGGAATCGCTCCGTCCCCTGCAGCCTGCTGCAGTCCTACAGGCGACGTCTCTAAGGGGGGAGCTATCTGTAGCAGTCAATACGTCCAGCGTCGCCACCAAGAAAGACAACGAATCAACTCCTTGGCGCGAGCCCAACGGCACGGGGATTAAACAGAACGTTTTCACCTAAGCTCGGAGTCGGTCGCGCAACATCTCTTCCGTCCTCAACATCGAACGCGCTACAGTTTTAATTAGAAACCTGCCGAGTTAACGAAAACCACTAAATCAACTCCTTTTAGAAAAATATAACGCAGGGGTAGCATTTTACGCGTTTACACTTCATTTGGACGCGTTTCTGGGTGAGTGATTTCATTTGAGATCGAGCATGCTTGTCGGGATGGGTCTTTCGATTTTTTTTTCTGAAAAAATATATCTAATTACCCCATTTCTGGAAAGAATAAAACCGCTTTTAAAATTTTTTTTTTTAATATTTCACTTCACAAAAAATATTATTGAGTGGAGCAAGGTGAAAATCTGTATTTTACTCCGTGATTTTTCTACCCAGTTCTGTACGCAGGTACGAATACGGGAAGCATACAAAACTCACAGTAATTTTTTTAGCTTTTGTACGTTATTTGGACTATTTTTTAGTTTAAAGGAAAACACTTATATGTTTTTGTTTATTGAGGTAAAAAATACCAAAGATCGTCTCTTTGACAATCCAGTGACATCTTCAGAGCCTTGTAGCTCATGAGTTATTATATTTGTCACTTATTAAATACTATGCGGGCGCAGCCCTATACATGAGCTATCGACAGGCATAAGTTTAGATTATTTTATTTTCACTGAATTATTTATATAAAATTTGAAATAACGCCAAAAATGAACTTAACCAATATTTTGAACCCACTTTATCGAAAAAGGCCATTTTTTATTTCGTTAAATTTTTTTATTATTGCTGCCGATCATATGACTTTTCAATTGGCTTGATGCGATTTCCCCCCTTTTTTCTTGTATCTTCTCTAGAAGTGATCGAAGTCGCTCCCACGTGACAATGCGGTGACAACTTCAGAGCCTTGTAACTCATGAGTTATTATATTTGTCGCTTAACAAATACTATGCGGGTGTAGCCCTATACATACAATATCGACGGGCATAAGTTTAGTATATTTTATTCTCACTTAATTTTTTATATAAAATTTGAAATATTGGCGAAAATGAAATTAATTGATATTTTGAACCCACTTTATCCGAAAAGGCAATTTATTATTTCGTTCACTTTTTTATTATTGCTGCCGATCATATGAACTTTCAATTGGCTTGATGCGATTTCCCCCTTTTCTTGTAGTATTTCTCAAAAAGGGATCGAAATCGCTCCCACGTTCTCTCAACAGCCAAACGCTGTTTCCGCAGGTCGGCTTCGCTACAAAGACTATACTGCTTATCAGTGTGTTCAAATACAGCGGGTAAATTCATTTCGATTAAGAACACTCGTGCTTGGCCACATTTTATTTTAGTAAATTTTAATGATGGCAACTGGCATTCCTTAGTCTGATATTTAGCGGTGCAGCGCATGTTCCATTATCCGAAGTTTAAAACTAGGGCACAAAGGGCGGAGAAAACGGAACGAGCTCTTCATGTAGCCAGACCGGGGTCATACACCTGTTCGTGTTATACACAGGTTGTAAGGCTTGAAGCACCTCACCACAGTACACAATTTTCGTTCGCAGGACGGCTCCTTGAGGCGGACGTCAAAGGACTTCGTTAAAAAAATTAGAACAATGACAATAAGCGTTCAGCTTTTCGACTTACCGGAGAAAGAAATCGATAATGTCAGGAAGCAAAAATAAGAAGAATGGGCCTCAGTAGTTGCTCGCAGAGGATTACGCTACCTCAGATGTGTGGTGCACAGTTCGCGAGCCGGGCTAGGAAACTAAGGGGACCTTAGCACGAGATGTACAGGCCCCGGCATTATGAAAGACACATTCGCCGAGGCTGTTTATGCGGCGGTGCCAAGCCCGCCTTGGCCGGACGCGCTTTATTTTGAAGGAGGAAATATAACAAACCTTTATTTATTTCCAAAGCAAAGCAATGTGCGCCTAGCCAAAGCAAATCTACCGTAGCCACCCAAGATAAAATCGTCAAATCGCTTTTCCATATTACCGAAGGCTGTACAATCTTTTCATTAAGCTCGGTGTGACAAAGTAGAGAAACTAAAAGTCTACAGAGACATTAAGTGACTGCTTTCGCTGCCTTTTGTGCATGTGCGAATCGTTGCTTCTTGGCATCAGAGATATCGATCAGTCTTGAACGAAACCCAACACTTCTTTCTTTAACTGCACACACTTGTTCAAACAGAAGGACCACCGTCTCGGGTTCACTGCCCGCTCGCAATGGCTTCAGTTTTCGTTTTGTCCGTCTCGACTTACCTTGCTGTTGAAATTCTCGGCTGCATCCGACCGCTGCGGTACAAAGTTCAGCTCGCCCCCGCGCTCGATCGTCTCCACAGGCAAGCTGATGCCGTTGTCAAAAAGTTCCAATATTGCGTTGCTCGTGAACTGGACTATTTCAAGCACAACAACATATTGTTTTACAAGTTGACTCTAAATATATTAGCGTAAATAAATAAATGTGAATATTTGTCGCCAATTGGTGTTTGTGTTCTGTAAAAAATTGTCTTCGCTTCATGTAAACTCAGTCCGTTTCCTTCACTTTTTTCTGCAGACTGCTTTTCCTTCTTAAAGAGGGGCATGTGATATTACATAGTTTTGATATAGACGCTGACAATAAAGAACACGCGACTACATGGTTATTTGATCGCACGCGACATGACACATCATGAATTGGCGCCCGTGCCGGATGCTTCATGGGTGTAACGGAGATGGGCCTATAGCACGAAGGGCCGGGCGTGCTATACGTGCCTTACAAGCTGTGAATAGCACAAACAGATATATGGCCCCGGTCAGGGCCGTACCCAGAAAAAAATTTCGGGGGGGGGGGGGGGGGGGGGGGGGGGGGGGGGTTTCGGGGACAACGGCGGCCATTTTGAAAGTGTTTATTGTCTTATTTTCGCCTATGAATCATGTGCATCGGTGGCATATAATGGAGAGTTACAGCAAACCGGAGAACCGGTCCCGGTTTGGTACCCGGTAGCCGACCGGCGCCACTGTGCGTGCGCAGAGGTGGAGATTAAAATCGGCTGACTGCCAGTGCACCGACCAGGGCCGTACCCAGAAAAAAATTTTTGGGGGGTCAGAACCCCCTACCCCCCCCCCCCCCCCCCCTCGTTACAGCCCTGACCCCGGTCTGGCTACATGAAGAGCTCGTTCCGTTTTCTCCGCCCTTTGTGCCCTAGCTTTAGACATCGGATAATGGAACATCCGCTACACCGCTAAATATCAGACTAAGAAATGTCAGTTGCCATCATTAAAAATTAATAAAATACAATGTAGCCAAGCACGAGTGTTCTCAATCAAAATAAATTTAACCGCTGCATTTGAACACACAAATAAGCAGTATAGTCGTTGCAGCGAAGGCGACGTGCGGAAACTGCGTTTGGCTGTTTTGAGAGCGTGGGAACGATTTCGATCACCTCTACAGAAGATACAGGAAAAAAAAAGGGGGAAATCGCATCAAGCAATTTGAAATTTCATATGATCGGCAGCAATAATAAAAAGATTGAACGAAATAATAACTGGCCTTTTTCGATAAAGTGGGTTCAAAATATCAGTTAATTACATTTTCGACGATATTTCATATTTTATATAAAACATTCACTGAAAATAAAATAATCTAAACTTATGCCCGTCTATATTCCATGTGTAGGGCTACACCCGCATTGTATTTGGTAAGCGGCAAATATAATTACTCATGAGTTACAAGGCTCTGAAGTTGCCACCGCATTGTCTGGTGGGAGTGATTTCGATCACTTGCAGAGACGATATAACAAAAAAGGGGGAAATCGCATCAAGCCAATTGAAAGTTCATATGATCGGCAGCAATAATAAAAAAAAAACAACGAAATAAAAAATGGCCTTTTTTGATAAAGTGAGTTCGAAATATCGGCTAATTTCATTTTCGACGATATTTAAAATTTTATATAAAACATTCAGGGAAAATAAAATAAACTAAACTTATGCCCGTAGATAGCCCAAGTATAGGGCTGCACCCGCATAGTATTTAATAAGTGACAAATATCATAACTCATGAGCTACAAGGCTCTGAAGATGTCACCGGATTGTCAAAGAGACGATGTTTGGCATTTGTTACCTTAAAGGAGCTGTGCAACGATATTCAATTGGAATGTTTTTCTCTCTACACGAGCTTACTGGCACACCTGGGACTCAAGGATACTCACACGCAACGCCATTGGCCAAGAAACTCCTTTGTTGCGGTGTAATTTCGAGGACAAAAGCGATCATTTTCATTCAATCTCTCCTTTGCAAAATGTGATGACGTAACTCGGGGATCGCAGTACACCCAAGTGACGATATTTGAATGCGGTTCATAGATTGGACCCGAGCATTGCGTGGGCACTCGACTTAGGCTCGTGATAATTACTAGCTCGAGAAGCGTTCGGGTAGTGGCCCGTGTCCAATCGCTGCAACGACGACAACAGCCGAGCCATAACAATGTCTGGAACTCAGCGCGTGTCCTGCGCTTTGCCAACCCCAGCGCGTGGCTATGATCAACATTGGCGGCATATAATCGGCTCCAGATCACGTGGCCGCTTGTTCTGGCTGCGAGTTGAGGGGGTGAACGCTACTCGTTTTTCTTAAATTTTTTTTTCTGGGACTTCTATTGCGTGGGGTGAAAAACGAACGCGTGTTTCATAGGTCATTAACGTTAGGGATCCGTTTTAAGCAGTATTTGTGCAGAGTACAAAAATTGTTGCACAGCTCCTTTAATAAACAAAAATACAAAAGTATTTTACTTTGAACTAAAACAATAGTCCAAATAACATACAAGAGCACAAAAATGACCGTGAGTTTTGTATGCTTCCCGTATTCATACCTGCGTACAGAACTGGGTAGAAAAATCACGCAGTAAAAAACACAGTAAAAATTTGGAAAGCGGTTTTGTTTTTTCCGGAAATGGGGCAATTACATATATTTAAAAAAAAAATCAAAAGACCCACCTCGACAAGCGTGTTTGATTTCAAATGAAACCACCGAGGTTTTGGTTTCTTATCGGGACGCGTTTCTAGGTTTCGGTTTCTTATTGGAGCGCGCCTCTGCGCCCACGGTACTGTTCCCCAGGGGCTTCGACGCGTGACACATGTGCGCCCTGCTTCCCTCCATCCTACGAGCGAGGCGAGAGAAAGGCTTCACACTGCGGCCACCGGGCAGCAGGATCGCGGGCGCAAAAATGCGCGCTGATAAGAAACGGAAGTCTAGAGACGTGTCCAAATTGAGTATTTTTTTTAGAACGCCGCAAAATTTTGACTTTGTCTTAAAAAGTGTTGATTTGGCGTTTTTAGTTTATGCTTAGCAAGTTTCGAATTGGGGCCACGGGTCAATTTTCACTAATTAAAAATTCAAGGAACATATTTATACCTAAAGGGAACCGAAGCAGTCTTGTATTTGAGGAAACACATTTTATACTTCTTCAGTTGACCTCCAGGATCTGAAATATCATATTTTTTCTTAATTCGGTGAATCGAGGCTGTATAGAATCACTTGCAAAGTTCCGCTGAGGGCACTTCCCCGGAGAGTGACGTCACAAAAAGAGCTTTCGAAATCTCCGCTCACGCATCTTCAGCGCCTATCAAAGCTATTCACGCACACGCCATTTTTAAAAAGGGCAAAAAAGACGTCACGACTGGTGCCAGTGCGGGAGAATATACCTAAAAACTTGCGACTGGACGTGCGGCACTCAAGCGACGCACGCTTGGCGGCCGAAGATCCTCTTACAACGTCACTACTGGTCGGATGTTAGTTGTCTTGTCACGTTTAGTTATATCTTGTGGGAAAACGAACGTGATTTTCAGATTCACGGGAGAAAACTACGGTAGAATCAACCTCTATCTAGTTTTTTTAAAGAAGTCTTGCACTTCCCTTTGATCAGCTGACTCATCATTACAATTAGACCTTTATACTATGCTCCCCTGGTCACATAACTCGCATGCACAGACCACGTAAGTGTAGCTATTACGGCTTTTTTTCAACAAATCTGTAAAGTATACGAAAACGTTTTCTGGAATGTACCCTAATACATTATTATTATATGGTTCCTTTTCTGCTTGCATCGTTCGGGAGGGACTCACACACAGGCAGCGCTCCATTGGAACGGATGTCTGCGAGTATCTACATCAGCGTGTGGTTTCAAACAAGCATGATGTTTGCACACCAATAAGCTCTTGTCTGAGGTCCTCGAGGAGCAGTGGCGAAATGTAGTGACGTGGTAAATTTGGTAGCAAGTATCTATTTCGAGAAGAATTTCTTGTAGCAAAGCTCAGCTTTGCTCTAAAGATGATAATTATAAATTCAATACTGAACAAAGGTGTCCCTTAAGCTGTCAGACCAAACCCCCGTCTTGCCACTCAGGAGTTTCAAACTTGTGCGTAGAGCATCAGCGCAACCCAGGTTTCTGCTGCGGGCACACTTGCGACATAAAAATTGAATAAACATGAGATGAAAAATGAAAGACGTTTACAATTCTCTGTAATGCAAAATTAGAGCGCAGCTCTTGAGGAAGAGGATGGAGGGTATGCTCTTCCAGCCCCTCCCCTCTTCCACTTCTGCTCCCTTCCATTTAGCAAGAACTTTCCCTAAATGTTGCGGGAAAATTTCGCCTCTAAATATAGTGGGTTAAGCTTTCGCGCTAAATTTAGCGGGGAAATCGATGTCACATGATTTTGTGTCACTCCACCCATAAACAAATTCAGTTTCTCCGCTAGATTTAGCGAGAAAATTTTGTCTCATTATCTGAACATTAATTCAATTTCCTGCTAAGTTTAGCGGGGCGGTTACGCCGACGGCGACACCGCGAAACGCGGAAACGGGCGCCCTAGGAGCTGCGCTCTACAAAACTAAATGCCTCACATGAAATAAAGTAAAAATTAGAGATAACAGAAAAAAATGAAAGCCGTTTACAATTCCCTGTAACGCCGGTTAGAGCGCAACTCTTGAGGAGGGAGACGAAAGCGCACTGAGGGATAGGTCACTCCTTGATGTCACGTGACCTCAAGGGGGTCACGTGACTTCAGGGGGTCACGTGACCTCAGGGGCTCACGTGACCTTTTGGGGTCACGTGACCTCGGGGGTCACGTGACCTCAAGGGGTCACATGACCTTAGGGGGTCACGTGACCTCAAGGGGGTCATGTGACTTCAAGGGGTCACGTGACCTCAGGGGGTCACGTGACTTCTGGGGGTCACGTGACCTCATGGGGTCACGTGACCTCGGGGGGTCACGTGACCTAGGGGTGTCACGTGACCTCGCGGTTACGCCGACGGCGACGGCGACAACGACGGCGACGCCGACGCCGCTCAAGCCGGAAACGGGCCCCTAAGAGTTACGCTCTAAAACGAGAATCTAAGGTAATGCTTTAATAGCATTCCTTTTGTTCGTTCTTAAATATCTTGATTTCAAGAAATGTTTATTCCTTTATTCATACCCAGAAAATCGCTCCCAGTTTCAGCATGAATGGAACAAATCGCTGCAGACTAGACCTTGTAAACCGCAATGCCAATGAAAATGAATATTTGCCACATAGTCATGCATGGGTCGGTGGCTCAGACCTCTAAATACACTTGTAGTGAGGAACGTTCTTAGATAAAACTTATAGGCTTTGAATTTGACAGTTTAAACATCCACAAGGAACACTGTATGCTGCTGATACATTTTGTGACATATCAGAAATGGCGCGGCACTGTGATCCTTACATGCCTAACAAGAGTTCGCATTTTTTTTTAGCATGGCATGTCCTATGTGACGTCCATACAGCCCTCTTTAAAAAAATTTTCTCTATAAAGCATTTTCTTGGTTCTTAACTCGCATGACAGATTCGGTACCTTGAATTCTCACTCGGCATCAACACGTTGATATATTGATGTAATGCTGAAAGAAAAGATGTATGGCCTTGAGTACGGCCCGACAAGCACAGATGTGAAGAAAAGTACTGCTGAAAACTCAAATGTCAAAATAAAAATTACTAGGTAGAATGTGCATATAATTACGGGTATGGTCATGAATACAGTGAGCACATTCAATATGAAGAATATGTGTTAGACGCACACTCAAAGACACCTGTTGCATCTATATTCAAGCAAGTCACTTGGGAGAACCAAGAGCTGCAGTCTTGAGAGGGAGTTCAGTGAATGAGTGTACCGAAAATGAGTATAGACGTAGGAAGCAGTCTGATCTGCGACAACGAGCATTACATAAGTTACATGTCATTACTACTGTTACAGTGCCGACAGTTTCTTATAGATGTAAACAAACTGTCAGCCGCGTCATTCGGGGAGTTTCCTTCGTACATTACATTGTTTGGCTCTCTCGAATGTTTCGCGAGAAAGTTGATGAACTGGAAATATCTGGCGTAGTTCTAGAAAAACTATTTTCTGAATCTTATCTGAGCATCGTAAAAAATATCAAAAGTTTGCTAGAGACAAGGTTAGTGCAGGAGCTCAATGAAAGAAATACTTAGTGTTGCAGAACCATCTTGCCGTAGTAAACGTATAAAGTTGCCCTAGGCAGATCTAGGCATTACGAATGATTGTGCCGGTTGCATAGCATAAAAAATAATTTACGGCCTACAATATTTACAGGCTCACAACTCTGAATAAGTGGAACACTTGACAATAAAGATTGGTCTCACCATGACTATCGGTAAATAACCACATAATAATTTCCATGAACCTATATATTTCAAAGAAATATTTGCTGCGAGCTGTTTAATACACCATAAGTCTTTTTAACACTAATAAAAAGCCTGCAGCGGGCCACAGCTTCAGCAGTTTTCACTTCATCATGAAGAGCAATTACACATTGTTTGATTGATTATGAATTGTTTAAGGAAACAATTATGAATTGTTTCCTTGAAATGAAGCTGCTGTGCTCTGTTCATTACAAAAATCTTTTGCAGGGCTGACAATGTGCAAGTTCCAGCTTTTTATTTTTCACATCTCCCGACTGTTGGGCGCGATAGGTACATAAGATTGATGATACCAAAATAATACAATGATTATTTTAAGAATTTGGGTATAGCACGAGCGAAGCCATCTACCGGAAGTTTTTTTCTATGACACCGTCGAACCAACATCCGCGGGCTTTAAGTTCACATGTTAATCATGTCTGCAGACTACTGTTTGAAATTGAAACTCGTCCAACCCAAGATGTAAATATGTTGTGTTTTTTTTTTTTTTGTTTTTTTGCATTTTAGGTTTAGTAGTGCTTTTTCTGTTTCACTTAAGGAACAGATAAGAACAATGCTTATTTCCAGTGCCATACCTAGCACATGGTGGCACGAGGACTCCCCTGTCGTAATGCTAATCAATAGTCACAGGCAGGGATGTACTGCGATGCTCTTGTTGCTGAGATTACCTTCACCATGGTCTTGGCCAGACCACAGAAGAAGATTGAGTCCAAGCTTGTGGCCACTAGGATGTTCAGCTCTTGAGACACCCAAGTAGGTGAAAATAAAAACAAGTCACACTCAAGTACTTGGCAGAGATGCATTACAATGGCTAGCATATTCCTGCGGGATCAGCATATATATTCTTTCATTTTTATACTTTGTACACATACTTATAAAAAAAAAAACTGCTCCTTTACTGCCACAGCAATATTCACAACCGAGGAAAAGTCCATGTAGGCATTGAAATGATGGGAACGTAATTAAGGTTGTTGTTCAAAACGTTTTCTTTAGGTATAGGAGGGTACGACGCGGCCGGTTGCATGCCTTGCCGCGAAGGGGAAGGCGAGAGGGATATTGGGGAGGGAAGGAGGAAGAAGAATTATATGAGGCCGGCTACACCAGCCATTTTGATGTAAGCCAACAGCGAGTCGAAGAGAAGATTCCTTGCTTCATTGGGGCCTGTTGGTGCCGTCCAAGCGTCTTGGGTCGACTCGGTGGGCTGAGCTTGGCTAGTGCAGCCTCCCTCTCCTGTCGTCTTGCTGAGCAGTCCCACAGCAGGTAATGCAGGGTGGCGAGACGCGCTGAAGGATGATCGTTAGAGGCTCTATCAGGGTGAGGCCTACGGTCCGCTCGGCCTGAGGTGAAGTGGGGCTAATACAGCAGCGGTCACAACCGGCATTCTCCGGGGAACTTAGTCCAATGCGGACGAGTAGTTGTGGTGTCCAAGCGTAGCCGGCCGCAATACGACGGAGTCGGACCTGACCTCGGCCGCCCTCGGATATCCCCGTGGAATTGGGACCGCGCACTCAGGTAACCCGGTAGACAGGCACCGCCTGGCCTCGGTGCGGGAGTGCGGTGGTGGTGAGGTGTCAGTGTTTGTGATGAGCCGGAGGTTGTATCATCCAAAAGGCGTAGCAGCGGTTTACCGGCCGAGGGGTAAGACAAGGACGCTCCTGCCAGCCGGTGTGCCGCTTCGTTGCCCTGGATACCTGCGTGGCCCGGAACCCAGACAACCTTGATATTTACAGTAGGCCCCAGAACCAACTCGAGCCCCGCCACGGCCGCGCGGATGGAGGAGACTGTTGGAGATCGAGGGGATGCCAATGAATGGCAAGCGCTGACAGCTTCCGTCGAGTCGGAATGCAAGAGGATTTTTGTGGGCGTGAGCCCTCCAGTGGCGGTGTCACGGAGCGCTGTTCCACTCCCAGGAGAAGCGCCCGGAGCTCAGCCTCAAGGGAGTCAAGTTCTGGCGGGAGACGAATACTGGAGGTTGGACCTAAGGCCAGGCAGTAGGCAGCGGCCGCAGTGGAGCCGGGCTTTGGGTCCGTAGCCGCATCACAGTAGTATCGACGCACTTGAGGTCCGTCGGCGTTAGCTGCGCGTTCGTGTGCTGCGGCTTGTAATCTACGGCGACCGGGATGGCCACCTCCTCCCTACTGAAAAAAACAAAACACTTGTCGCCTATATGAAACTAAACGGGTTCATACCGTTAACAGTTTAGCCGTACCGGCCACCAGTTTGTCAAAGGGGCCGCTCGTATGGCTCAAAGGGCTCCCCAGTATGAGCCATAACTGTCACCTATTTGGGCAAACAGGTCACTTGTTTGGCAAACGGGTCAGTTTTCTGGGCTAATGGGTCACTCGTGTGGGCAAAGTTCTCGCACGTTTGCTCAAACCGGTGACCTTGTTCCACGGACGGGTGACCGGTGATCGGCAAGCTGTACCGGTTTAATCAAACGGCTCTTCGGAGCCCGTTTAATACTGAACGTACAGATCGGGGGCATGGGCACGCCGGTTTCAGCAGTGGCAGCCTGTTTCGGGAAAGCCGGGAGCGCCGGTTTATCAATTTACAATCGTCCGCGTAATGCAACGAGGTAGAGGGGCTTAGAGTGATAAACCGGAAGTTCGGAAGTGGCACCCCCCCGGTTGCCGCCATGTTTTACGCAAATGTGACCACTCGTCACGTGACCTCACAAAAGGCGTGACGTCATCAGTAAGATGGCAGCGCCCAGAGCTAGTAAATGCGAGTTTGTTCGGTGCGGGCTAGCCGTGGATGTGCAGCTGCTTTCCGACGACTTCGTGCTTTTTTGTGCTCGCTGACGCAAGTATAATGTAAAAACATGAAGGAATAAGACATTATGCCCTTTTTGCGCAAGATCGCTCTTGATCATCTGGATAGTAACGCTTGTGAGACAGCATCAGCCGTATCGCCGTACCGGTGCTCGGATTATCGAAGGTGTTCGAGGATTGATAGAACTCTGAGTGCTTTTAGCTTGCGATTTTCGCATTCTCTTAGCTTTGGTTGAACGTTGGAATGTCTGAGAATCGACGCGAAATATATGCGTCGGACGTAGGGCCTACGGGAATTCGTTTCAGCCCTAGGAAACTGCATAATCACAGCCAACTTTGAGCGAGGAAGCGCCTGCGATCTTTAAATATTGTGCTAATCGATGATTCTACATTCGGTCGCTTTTCTTCCTTTTTTTTGTCAGTGCGAAGTGCACACTTATTTTCAGCTGCGAGGTAGACGTTTTATTGAGTGTGGGGATGAATAAATCGTTGCAGGTACCTGCTTCAAAGCTATTCAACTTGCTATAAGAACAACTGTTTTGAAATACGCATAGATTAACTGCACATTTTTCTATTTCGTTGCATTTATTTCAGCATTATTTTTTTAATCACGAGTGCATTGTATTAGTTGGTCAATTATTTACTTGTTCTAATTACCTGGACAAGATAATTCATATTTGTGTTCACCCCTTGCCCGAAAAGCAGTCTTGTTGAAAAATGTTGCCACATCCTTTCGGTCTCTTCAATAGAATTTTTTCAAAAGTGCAAGTTGCCTATACTTTGTATCACCGTAATTCGGAAAAGGGCAACCGCCACAGCCCCCTCGAGCCTATCAGAGAGACGAGAGTAAAGGTATGTGACAAATCTGTGCAGACGAGCACTCTGATGATATGTTGTCATGTGCCTCTCTCCAACGTGCATATTGACTCACCGAGACTGTAGCCTTTGCCGTTTGCCAAATTGTGATGGAACGAATTACAGTAGCTACTACTCTAATTACCCAAGGCCTTCATACTTTGGGCATTTGTTCGTAAACAATGTTATGTCCGCCGTCACTGTGAACTCGGCTCAGCGCCTATTGGACGCCAGTGCTGCATTAGCGTTCGACGTGAACTTCGCCCATTCGTGTGCTCTACGCCTAAAAAAAAATTGTGACAATTGCGTTGCTTGATGGGGTTTTGCAAATGGTCTATTGTGTCATTCGCATCAAAAATGTCCTGCTACAGAACAATGTATCAACACATTTAATTAAACTAGAAGCTCAGAGGTGTGTTTGTCTTTGTAATTAACAAGTTACAGCAATAATTATTTCTCACGAGTGTAATATTTATTTTTGGTAGCTGGGTTGGTTTTGTGCTCATCAATGTCAGTGTGCTATGATGTTATTAAAATGTGTGTAGTTTTAAGTATCCTCTCTGCAATGCCTACGAAGGCCCCGGGGAGGGAATAAATTAATAAATAACATTTTCACATCACTGGAGGGAATACGTTAATAAATAACAATTTCACATCACTAGAGTTTGTTTTCGGATGCACCACATGTTCAGAAGAGGTGCATGCAACAAGTCTGCCAGTCTGGTATGTCCCATTAATTAATACTGAGGGGTCAGAGATGGTGATTGACCTCAAAAGGTCCAGCGTGTGCAGTAAACACACTTCTTGGTGTCTAGACTATGAAGGCGTAAGGGCAAGCGTAAATATGTTTTTCTTTGGTTAGTGTATCAAATGTGTTTATTTCCACTTGATTACATAATTATGGATTCTTAGCAAATTGTTTCATAATGAGTTCTTTTTGCGACTGTCTCGTGTCAGGTGTTCAGTTGTTGTACCTGTATTCCTTGTTGTCGGATGACGCTCCTGGCACGTCCGTGTTCAGTTTGGTCGAGTGACAACTTCTACTGACCGATGCCATCCTGTAATCATACGTCGTGTGCCGCACCTGACATCTGATGCACTGGAGCTGCAGGGCTGGCCTCTAATCCGTACATTTTCCTGGTAGCTTTCTGCGTCAATGCAGCAAGCTCGGCATGTATTGCTTACATGGCTTTGCCTTTTCCTGTACCATTGACTTGGTGACTGGCAACAATGTTTGTTTGCTATCCAAGCCATTTCACTTCCATTCCGTAATGATGATTTCTTCTGCATCCCCCGACCACTGCAACTTGTGCAAGTCCCGTGTGGCAAAGTGAAGTCGGGTGATGCTTGGTGTCCACTTTTGAGAACAACCAACCATTTTATTTCTTCAAGTCACTCAGCGGCATTCTGCTTCAAAGTTAGAAATAGTGTGCTTCGTGGCGTGGACACAGATAATTAGTGTCAGCAAAATATTAGGTATTGTCCTTGGACGACAACCGACACCAAATCAACTGTCCTTGCATTGCCGCTCACCTGCTTTGTCGTGCTTACGTCCCGTCGAGGTGAAGGGGATCAGAAGCTTCGGGGGAATGTTGGCACCAGGGACAAAGGCCACCGAAGATAATCCTCAATGCTTCGCGGACGCTCGTCGAGACATGGTCGAGGGTCGTTCAGCTTGAACCCTTGGAGGCCAATTCATTCGTATGGGTTCCTCCAGTAGACATCTTCGGCCTCATGCAATGATAGCAGAGTGGTTTTCGGTCGACCATTCGCAGCACCTCCGTTTTCTTCGGAGCATTTTGTTCAGCGCGGACCTACGCTGGTTCTTCCTGGTGTCAGGAATGCTTCGGTGTTGGGGTGTCTCGTTGAATTGGTATTGGATAGTAACAGGTAGCCGGTGGCGGTCGTCGTGACTTTGTGGCATAAGCCGCCCTCGGTTCGTCAGATGCCGCTTCGCTCGAATAAGCCTCCAGTTGAAATACCTGTCGAACTTGTTCCAAAAGAATCTCGGCAATCACAATAAAAGCCAGGTAAATGATGGCAGGAAGTGGCTTCCTGATCTCCCCCGTACAACGTTGTGGGTGATGTCGCAGATGCCTGGGAGACTGGCGTCGAAGTTACAGCTGGATGACTCAAGTGTCGAGACGCTGGGGAGTTGTTGATATTGGAAGGCTCGGGCTTGCAGTGTACATCCAATGTTGGAAACCTCGGTAATATGAACCCTTCGACTGTTGTAGTGGGCTTGCGGACAAGGCTGCAGAAAAAGGTGTTGTGCCTCACATGAGAGACATGAGATTCTTAGTTTCTTGTCTTCTGTAGCATCAGGGTTGGCATGGGTGTTCGATCAGGCGGAAAACATCCTCCTCGAAGGCGATGACGCTCTCGTTGGAGCCGTGCCCTGGAAAGAATCAGGAATTCGGCTCTCTCTGATCAATGTTGGCTGATAAACATGCACTTCAGCTGGATCTCGCAAACTTCCCAAGACGTTAAAGAGGATTCGTGGTTCTCAAACCAGTGCCTGGTAGTTTCTTCCACGAGAAGTACAGGTCCTGCTGGAGCTGGTTGTCCGTCTACCCACTATGGCGGGCGACACGGTCATATATTTCAATCCAGCCTTCGATGTCTTTATACACCTTGCGTGAAAGGGCATTGGAGTGCGAGATGCGACGGGCATGCGAACGATGGTGGGAGCAGACGCGGTTTGCTGCTACAGATTTGTCATTGTTGGCTTCGTCAGGTTCGGTTTTTCTGGCAAAAGACTGAATTCCGGTGGTTCTTGCTGGTAGCAGCGACTGGCTCGGATTTCAGGTTCTTCGTGGTGTATTTCCGAGGTTCTTCCTTGTGGTAATCGCTCGTATTTCGGTTTTTCTAAAAGGCTCGGGATAGGACTTGGTTCACGGCTGGCCGGAGGTTTAAGACGCGGGATAGTCCGCCACCCGTGTCCCGTTATCGGGCAACTCGGCTGAGGAGCTGCCAGGGTGCACACAGGATGAAGGGCTACGGGCCAAGTACCCAGCACCTCCACCAGAACATACGATGACAGCTGTGCATGGCCTGGAACTTTCCAGAACATTAAATATTAATAGAAGATAGGACTGGAGCCAGTATCCGTGACAATATGCAAAAACTGACAGAAGAGAGTCGATCCTTACCGCTAAAAAAGCTGCATTGTTTTAGAGGCATTCTGTCCAAACAACTCCTCTCCTTCGGGGTTTGGCGACTGCCGTGGACGAACTGAACTGAAATAGATGTGGGACCACTTTTCTGGTAATGAGCCGCTGCAGACTGTCGTCGCAAAGCGGCGTGAACGGGTGGACTGGGTGGGTAACACGCGCGATAAAATGTCCATACAGCTCGCAATTCGCCTACCGAGTGTTGATGAAACTTGTGTCGACGAAACGTGCGACAGACCAGCGGAATCAATACCAACTGCAACACCTGTGCTCCGCGAAATTGCACGTCTAGGCCAGAACAATTTAGGAAGCAGCATAGCATCACCTGAAGCACGGCACAGGAACTACCAACTTGAAGGCAGCTGTCCGGTGCGCCACACAACCAAAGTGAGCCTTCGGTCATTTGAACGAAGCGGCACCACGATTGGAAACTCCCAAGCACGATCGACTCACACAATTTCCGTCGCTAAACTGTGTATCCAAATATATTGCACACGCTTCACTGCAGACCTGGAAGATTCCGATGGTCAATGAGAGCACAGAAACGTTGCCTTAAAATTCACTTGCGGTATGCGAATCAATCCGAGGTCCGAGCAACGTAGGGCCGATTGTCTCTTTCGTGGCAATATCCCCGACGGTCACCAGCGAAATGCACACCGTTCCTCCTTCTGTTCACGTTATACCTACGTCAGACACCAGGCTGAACTCTGAAGTCGCTTTCGACCGGCCTCATATGACGGCTTCCGCGTCTGAAATCAACTCGCCGACACGAACGACAACAAACAAAGCATCCGACAAGCTCCGTCCCAGCTGGGACCAGCCCTCTACCTCGTTGGCGTAATGCAAGCAATTATATTTATATTTTGATTGCGCTGATGTTCGCTTATACTGCAACAACAATAAACATTGTCTTTTTACATAAGCATGCGACGTTGCCGAGTCGATATTTTTGACAGAATTTTAAAACTTTGGCGTTCTTCGTTGCCTCGATTTACTTAATGAGCTTGAATCACTGATCTCCACCAGAGGGGGCTTGATGGCGCATTGAGCAAACAGGTATGAAGCCACCGGAAGTGAGCGTTTGGCAGGCTTTGTAACCCTTCCGAGTGTTGATTCGAAAAGCGTCGAGGGCGCTGGATTTACACTTGTTCCCTCAAGAGAGCCTGCTTGCTGCGCAGTCAGAGCGCATGCGGACCCGAGAAGTCATTGAATGGGAAGCCATTCATTGTAAACATTTTGAGATTCTATAGTCGGATGCAACCTAAGAACAATCTTTTAGCTCCACCCACAAGCGCATTGCGCCCATCTGAAGTGCGTCCGCCGTCGAGAAAGTAGTTTGCTAACAACGTTGCTTTTTCTTCCTCCAGGAAACGTGTCTTAAACTACTACAATATTTATTTAATTCATTCAGGACATTTAAATAATTTAGAATACGTTTTTGGCAACGAAATAGCTGTTTAGTAAAGAAAGAAAGTCATGTCCAATGTACCGTCTTCACAATTCATTTTCTGTCCAAGATACTGTCTAACATACCGTCTAACATACCTCTCAGCAGTGCTAAGCCTCGCGCCCGCTTCGAAATTTTCGTTGGCGATAGCGTCGCTGGATTCTCACGTTGTCGCGCAAAAACTGCTGCAAACGAAAGCCGATACCATTAAGATTTCGTGGCGTAACCTCGGGCACGTAAAACACGGTGCAAAAAAGCAGAATAATTGTCACGAGAAACTAGCGTCGCGTTGCGAAGGCCAGCAGCCATGTTGGGCTTTTCTTTTTTTTTTCAAAAGGATCGCGATTGGTCCACGGAATCGTGACGTCATGAAAACGATTGGCTGGCGTTTCTCGGCGTAGGATTACATTTTCCTCTGAGACGCATTTCCGGTTTTTTCTTAGCTTGCAACCGACTATAGTTGATCAAGTTGTGTCACAAAGGACAAGTGATGAGGCGGCGAATAACTGAAGGAACTAAACGTTTAATAGGGCGAACTTGTGCCCAAACACAAAAAGGAACCAAAAGATAACAGAAGAGAGTCGGCGGGCGTCGAAGTCGGCGAAAGAGCAGAGTCGAACGCTGGGGCGAAACTGACTCGACAAGGTCCCGGCCGGCCACTTATCTAGAGTGCGTCGCTATCTCGAAGATTCGGCGAAAGCTGCTCGAGCGTCGCGTGCTCGGGGCGAGAATGAACACGCACTTTCTAGAAAACAAAAGCAGGAATAAATGATAGAAGTTACGTGCGGAACATGAATAAACGAGAACTTTCTAGAGGTCCGTGACCGAGCGTTGCTTTCTCAGCCCCTGCGCGCGGCATTATCCCCCTTTTTAAAAGTGCATCGTCTCGATGCAACAGAAAACGAAAGGAAAAAAATACAAAATCCACAAGAAAAGTAGAGCGAAATCGCGAGCCACAGTTCACAGTTCACTTGTCGACGAGAGTCGGAAAGTTTTAGCGGTCGTAATACGACTTCAGCCGGACGACGTGCACCACCTCGGGTCGCAGCTGACGTTTCGTTAATGGTCGTGTTCCGTCAGGAAGGACTTCGTAGTTCAAGTCTCCGAGGCGTCGGATGATCGTGTAAGGCCCAAATCAGCGCTTCAGGAGTTTTTCGCTGAGACCGCGACGACGAATCGGCGTCCACACCCAAACTCTGTCTCCGGGCTGGAAGTGGACGTCGCGGCGACGAAGATTGTACCGGCGAGCGTCGACATGTTGCTGGTCTTGAATTCGTAGTCTGGCTAGCTGGCGGACCTCTTCTGCCCGTTGAGCAACCACCTGGGCGTCATCGCTCCCGTCGTCGACTGACTCGTGCGGCAACATAAAGTCTAGCATAGTCGTCACCACCCGGCCATACGCCAGCTGGAAGGGCGTGACTCCTGTGGTCTCTTGTACTGCTGTGTTGTAGGCGAACGTGACGTAGGGCAGCACTTCGTCCCAGGTCTTGTGCTCCACGTCGACGTACATAGACACCATGTCGGCGATTGTTTTGTTGAGCCGCTGCGTCAACCCGTTGGTCTGCGGATGGTACGCCGTTGTTCGACGGTGTTCGGTGTGGCTTAGACGAAGGATCTCTTGGGTCAACTGTGCCATGAATGATGATCCTCGGTCTGTGATCAGTACTTCGGGGGCGCCATGCAGGAGGACGATAAACTCGATGGAGAACTTGGCGACTTCGACAGCAGTCCCCGAAGGAGGGGCTTTCGTCTCGGCGTAACAAGTAAGATAATCGGTGGCGACGATTATCCAGCGGTTCCCGATCGTCGACGGTGGAAAAGGACCCAGCAAATCCATTCCAATTTGCTGGAAGGGCTTGGTTGGCGGGATAATCGGCTGAAGGAGACCTGCTGGCTCTGACGGCGGTTTGTTGCGTCGCTGGCACTCATGGCACGATCGTGTGTAGAGATGGACGGTCTTCGGAAGATTTGGCCAGTAGTACTTGTCACGAATCCGGGCAACGGTCCTGCTGTAGCCGAGATGTCCGGCCGTTGGGTCGTCGTGGCACGCTTGAGAAATTTATTCTCGGAGGCTGGCGGGGACAACCAGTAGCCAGGGGGTTCCGCTGGTTCCGAAATTCTGTGTGAAGTGCACGCCTCGCCGCAGGACAAAGCTCGGTAGGTCCCAAGAAAAGACACGTGGGACAGGGCCTCCTCGACCTTCGAGGTGGTCGATCACGGAGCTAAGTTCCGCGTCATCGCATTGCAGTGCCCTCATGTCGGTAGCGTTAACTGCGCCTAGAAAACGGGAGTCGTCATCGTCGTCGGCGCCGGAGATCGGAGGTTCGACTGGAGCCCTAGACAAACAGTCAGCGTCATTATGCTTGCGGCCGAACTTATGCACAATGTTTACGTCAAATTCCTGCAGTCGAAGGCTCCAGCGGGCGAGGCGTCCGGACGGATCCTTGAGGTTTGCCAGCCAGCAGAGAGCGTGGTGGTCTGTGACCACGCGAAACGGGATCCCATACAAGTACGGGCGGAAATTGGTTATCGCCCAGACGACAGTAAAACATACTTTGTCGGTCGTTGAATAATTTTGTTCTGCCTTAGACAGCGCACGGCTTGCGTAAGCGATTACTCTCTCTGCCCCTTCTTGTGGCTGAACGAGTACCGCACCGAGACCGGTATTGCTGGCGTCCGCGTGGATTTCAGTCTCCGCCGACTGGTCAAAATGTCCGAGGATAGGGCGCGACTGGAGCCTTCGCTTGAGTTCGTCGAACGCTTGCTCTTCCTCCTCTCTCCACTGGAACTGCACGTCGTCTTTCGTCAGATGCGTCAGCGGTGCGGAAATTTGCGCGAAGTCACGAACGAAACGTCTGTAATAGGCGCACAGCCCAAGGAATCTTCGAACGGTCTTCTTGTCTGATGGCTTCGGGCACTCGGCGACAGCGGACGTCTTGGCGGAATCAGGGCTTACACCCTGAGCACACACAACGTGGCCCAAGGATTTCAGCTCACCATAGGCGAACCGACACTTGGAAGGCTTGAGGGTCAGCCCAGAAGCTTTGAAGGCCTGTAGCACGGCTCGCAGTCGTCTCAGGTGCTTGTCGAATTCGCTTGCGAACACCACAACATCGTCGAGCTAGACGAGAGAGCTTTGCCATTTCAAGCCGGCAAGGACGGTGTCCATAACGCGCTGGAAGGTTGCCGACGCTGTGCACAGCCCGAACGGCATTAATTCAAACTCATACAGTACGTCCGGCGTGACGAAGGCCGTCTTCTCACGATCTCGTTCGTCGACCTCAATCTGCCAGTACCCGCTCTTCAAGTCCATCGACGAAAAGTATCGGGCGTGGCGCAGCCGGTCCAGGGTGTCGTCGATGCGTGGCAGCGGGTAGACGTCCTTTTTTTGTTACGGCGTTCAGTCGGCGATAGTTCACGCAGAACCGAAGAGTCCCGTCTTTCTTTTTCACCAGGACTACCGGTGGAGCCCACGGACTGCTGGAGGGCTGGACAATGTCGTCGTCGAGCATTTCTTGTACCTGCTGCTGGATGGCTTCCCTTTCTTTCACTGAGACCCTGTACGGCGGCCGATGCACAGGGAGTGCGTCGTCATCAGTAATTATCCGATGTTTCGCAACCGTCGTTCGGCGCACCTTCGACGATGCGGAGAAGCACTCACTGAACTCGGCGAGAAGGTCAACAAGTTGTCGTCGTTGTTGGGCTGGGAAGGACGGGTCGATGTCGAGCTCTGAGGACGTGATTGTCTCGTTCTGCGTCGGAGAGGCGTCTTCTAAGAACACGGCGATCGCGGCTGAGTCTTCAATTTCCTCGACGTAGCCCACAGCTGTACCCTTTGTAAGGTGCTGCGACTCATGCCGGAAGTTGGTGACAAGGGCTACGGTACGCCCGTCCTGGAGCTCGGTTACGCCTCTTGCAATGCCAATCCCTCGTCTGAGGAGAAGTTGGACGCGTCCTTCCAGCAGTGCTACACCGCAGGTGGCTCCTTCGGTCCCGACGGACACAAAGACACTCGACAGCGGCGGCAGGTTTAGGTGGCTGGCGAGGACTCGCACTGCAGCCAAAGTCGGTTTGGTATTTTCCACCGATGGGACAGGCTTCCGAAGCGTCAGCTTGTTCTCCGCAAGGTCGATGACGGCGCCGTATTCGCACAGGAAGTCCATTCCGAGAATGAAGTCCCTCGAACAGTCTTGCAGAACGACGAACTTCAAAGGGCATATTTCGCCGTGAATCTCGACGCGAGCGGTGCATCTCCGGACTGGTGTAATCAGGTGTCCTTCGGCGGTTCTTACTTGTGGTCCATCCCACAACGTCATGACTTTTCGAAGGCGGCGGGAGAGCCTCCCACTCAAGACTGAGTAGTCTGCTCCGGTGTCCACGAGTGCCGATGAGTCGAGGCCGTCGATAACAACGTTTAGGTTGTTGGACACCGAAGCAGGAGCGTCGTTGTGATGCGTAGCGTCGGGAGAGTGGGAGCGCTCCGTCGTTCTTGGAGGCTCTTTACGTCGGTCGTCTTCGGCAACTCCACCTCCAGGGGTTGCCGCGCCTAGTTTCCCCGGCGAGGAGCGAGGGGCGACAGGCTTTCACGTAGGGGTCGGTGCATCGGCGAAGCTGGACGTCGCGGCGACGGCGACCGGAACACTCGACGGGACGCAGGCTCGGGGGACTGGGGTCGTCCCTGGTACTGTTCGATCTCCCAAGGGCGTTCACCATACCGGGGCGCGGGTCGTTTGGGTGGAACCCCCGCAGCCCGAGTCGTCGCTATGGGCATTGGCGGTAGGTGTGGTTTGCTTCTCCGCAGTGGAAACACAGAGGGCGTCGGTCGGGCGTTCGCCACACGTCGGTCTTCCGAGGTGCGCGGGGCTCTTGGGCGGCGTACTGAACCTGGTCGTCGCGGCGGCGGTCGTGCTGCGGCGCAGGAGAACGACGTCGGGGCGGCGCAACATAGGCTGGAGGAGGAGGAGGCGGTGGCCGTCGGGCCACTGCGGCGTAGGTCAGGGGTGCTCTTCGGGTGGTGCTACGCTGGAACGAGCCTCCGGTTGAATTGCCCGCTGGACTTTTTCGCGCACCACTTCGGCGATCGACAGCTCAGCCGGCTGGTTGGCAGCAGGCAGCAGCTTCCGAAGCTCCTCCCGGACGATGTCACGGACAATTGCACAAATATTGTCAGCACGGGCGCCGCCCTCGTCGAATCGGGAAGGTGTCAGCGTCAACGCAACAGGCGTGCCGGCGAGTCGGTTGTAGTGGCTGGCTCGGATTGACAGGGCACGCTCAATGTTAGTTGGCTCGGTAGCGAATTCACCGACAGTAGTTGCTGGATTGCGAACAAGGCCGCCAAAGATGTTACTCCTCACTCCTCTCATCAGCACGCGCAGCTTCTTCTCCTCGGTGGACTGAGGGTCGGCGCGGTTGCTTAGGCGGAGGACGTCTTCAACGAATCTGGTGACCGTTTCGTTGGGCCCTTGAGTTCGTGCTTGCAGGAGGTCTTCCGCTCGCTGTCGTCGTGTCTGGTTGGTAAATGTCTCTTTCAGGCCGGCGGTACAGGTGTCCCACGACGTAAGCGACGCCTCGTGGTTCTCCAACCACTGCCTCGCGGTACCCTCCAAAGAGAAGTAGAGGTTTTGGAGGCGCTGCTCAGTGGTCCATCTATTATGGCGTGCTACACGTTCGTAGTGCTGGAGCCAGTCTTCTACGTCCTCGTAAATTTCATCGTGGAACGGCGTCGGCACACGGGGAACCACAGGCAGGAAGACGTAGGACGGTGCTGCTTGAGGGTTTTCCGTCGGCTGGGCCGTGGAGTCCATCGTCGGCTTCGGTGGCTTCTTAGCGTTGTCCGGATGTGGACCAAGCTCTGGTGGTTGCCCTCGGAGACGCTGGCTTCCCCGGGGCCCTGTCTCTTCTTGAAAAGGGCGCCTTGGAAATGGGTTTGCCCAGCGGGTCCTCGGAGGGGTACGGCGAAGAGGCATAAGGTGTTACCCCGCACCTCCAGCAAAATGTCACAAAGGACAAGTGATGAGGCGGCGAATAATTGAAGTAACTAAACGTTTAATAGGGCGAACTTTTGCCCAAACATAAAAAGGAATCAAAAGATAACAGCAGAGCGTCGCGGGCGTTGAAGTCGGCGAAAGAGCAGTGTCGAACGCTGGGGCGAAACTGACACGACAAGGTCCCGGCCGGCCTCTTATCTAAAGTGCGTCGCTATCTTGAAGATTCAGCGAAAGCGGCTCGAGCGTCGCGTGCTCCGGGCGAAAATGATCACGCACTTTCTAGAAAACAAGAGCAGGAACAAATGATAGAAGTTACGTGCGGAACATGAATAAACGAGAACTTTTTAGAGGTCCGTGACCGAGCGTTGCTTTCTCAGCCCTGCGCGCGGCAATCTGTCCCAAGTTCAAATGCCTCATTGTCGGGATTTAATCCAGACGGGGAGTATTAAAACCCAATCAAAGATACAAAAAGGCACGGTCCAAAATATCGACTGAATGCACTAGGAAGCCCAGCGCACACCCGACTTCCGGGACAAGCATCGAAGTTCCGGTGGCTTCACTTGCGCCAGACTCGGAGAGCAGCTAAGCGCCATCCAGCCTCCTACAGTAGACAGAGAGAGAGAGAGACATGTTTCTATTTGATGAGGGATTCACCCGCTATGGAGTTGTACTCCTGAGACGGGAGGGGAAGGTTGTGAGGGGTGAGGGGGTGAGGGGGATTTCATGATGGTGGCAGGTGGCTCGAATCTCTCTCGCAGAGGACGCGACCGCGTGAAAGAATATAATTCTTGACACCGTTAATATCGCCTCCCTTCAAGACGCAGCGAAGGTAACGCGCAAACACGTAGCTGCACGAACATCGAGGACTGCGAGAGCAGGCCCGCTGTTGCAGCGGTCAAATTACGATTTCGCGCTGGGTGATTTTTTCTCTCGGGCGCAAGGCGACCTTCAGGCGGGCGCGCGCCATTTACAGTGTTCAACCTTACTGAAAAAAAAATCGCTTGCTTTCCGAGGCTGCAAACGCGGCGTTGTCAACTTTCTGTGGCAATTCGAAGAGCCGAGGAAAACGCGCGTACAGCGGTACAGTAAGGTCCCTCTATACTGAAAGGTAGCGACATCTCTTGAAGAATGCCGCCCGCTCTTCTCATTGGACGAATGAAGTCCACCAGGCGGAGCTCCCTGCTCGACGCTTTTGTTTTGCTTGTTTTTGCTTTTCAAGGCCCCGCGGCGCCATTTTCGCTCCGGTCACTCGACGCGGCAGGCACCGTCGGCTAGTAACTGCCTAGGTAAGCTGCTGCATTCAGGCTGGCTTTTGAATATTTTTGAATCGCAACCGCCATACGGGTCCGCTCGTTGTCGCCATCAAATGCGGGGTGATTTGTATTAAGTAGTTAACCAAGAGCATTCGCAAATGCGGTCAAACCGCCGGTGTGAATGCAGCAGCATATGGCGCGTCTGGGGAGATTTGTTTGGAAGTCTGGGCTTCGCAAGGGCAGCATCGCAGCTCCGCATTTCGCTCGGCGTCAGTTCGTAACCTCTGACGGGCGGCTGCAATTTCGGATGCAACTGGTGCAACAACCGTCGCAGCGATGGCAAGTTCTTCAGCATTCCACGTCTGCACTTCGCACGCAAGCTTCACATAGTTTCGGTTTTCGCTTGGCGTTAGTTCGTGAGCTATGACGGGGTGCTGAGCTTTCCAGTACAGCAACCGTAACAGCGACGGCAAGATATTCTTCAAGCTCTTCAGCATTCCATCAGACAAGCACGACACAGCTGGCCGGAAGGTTTTAGTGTGTGTGTGTGTGTGCGCCCGCCTCAATATTTTTACTTATCTCGCCGTGTGCAAGCTAGTCATTGATTGTGATAGCCACGATTCAAGTGTAAGCATCTCTGCCTTAATAATTTTATGCATCTTGCCATTGAATTTTGTGTAATGTAGTCATGCACTTTGTGATATTGTCACGGGTGGTGATTCGTGACCAATAAACAAGAAATAAACAGAAATAAATAAACGTTTAATGTGGCGAACTTGTGCCAAAAATAAAGAAGGAAACAGAAGAAAGCACAGCGTCGCGGGCGTCGAAGTCGGCGTGTCAGCAGAATCGAGCGCTGGGGCGAGACTGACTCGACTAGGTCGCGGGCGGCCTCTTATCTAGAGTGCGTCGCTATCTCGAAGATTCGGCGAAAGCGGCTCGAGCGTCGCGTGATCGGGCGAGAATGAACACGCACTTTCTAGAAAACAAAAGTAGGAATAAATGATAGAAGTTACATGCGGTACATGAGTAAACGAGAACTTTCTGGAGGTCCGTGACCGAGCGTTGCTTTCTAAGCCTTGCGCGCGGCATTACTCCCCCCTTTAAAAGTGCATCGCCCCGATGCAGTGTAAAACAAATCAAAATAAAAAAGAACGATAAACTAAAGAGTCTTTTGGAGCACAAAAGGTCCACAGTCCTATCGAGCGTAGTACGGCTTCAGGCGCACGACGTGGACGACCTCAGGTCGTGGTGG
Source organism: Ixodes scapularis (assembly GCF_016920785.2). NCBI lineage: Eukaryota > Metazoa > Arthropoda > Arachnida > Ixodida > Ixodidae > Ixodes > Ixodes scapularis. Next base: position 159,891,914 of record NW_024609868.1, on the reverse strand, counting down.
GCGGCGTGACGATGTTCGTGTTCCGTCGGGCATCACCTCGTAGTTCAGATCCCCGAGTCGACGAAGCACTTTGTAGGGTCCAAAGTAACGTTTCAGGAGCTTCTCGCTGAGACCGCGGCGGCGAATCGGTGTCCACACCCACACCCTGTCTCCGGGCTGGAAGTGGACGTCCCGACGACGAAGGTTGTAGCGGCCAGTGTCGACACGTTGTTGAGCCTGAATCCGAAGTCTGGCGAGCTGACGGACTTCTTCTGCCCTTTGGGCAACCACCTGGGCGTCGTTACTTGCGTCGACAGCCACTTCGTGGGGTAACATAGCGTCCAGCATTGTCGTTACCTTGCGCCCATGCACCAGCTGAAAGGGTGTCATTCCGGTGGTCTCTTGTACGGCCGTGTTGTAGGCAAATGTGACGTACGGCAGCACCTCGTCCCATGTCTTGTGCTCCACGTCGACGTACATGGAGATCATGTCGGCGATGGTCTTGTTGAGTCTCTCCGTTAGCCCGTTGGTCTGCGGGTGGTACGCCGTGGTGCGGCGATGGCTGGTGTGGCTGAGACGAAGGACTTCTTGCGTCAGCTGGGCCATGAATGATGATCCACGGTCTGAGATCAGGACTTCGGGAGCGCCGTGCCGGAGGACGATGGATTCAATGAAAAACTTGGCAACTTCCACAGCAGTTCCAGAAGGAAGGGCTTTCGTTTCGGCATACCGCGTGAGATAATCTGTGGCGACGATGATCCAGCGATTTCCCGACGTCGACGGCGGAAAAGGGCCAAGTAGATCCATTCCGATCTGCTGGAAGGGTGCTGTTGGCGGAGGAATTGACTGCAAGAGTCCGGCCGGCCTCGTCGGAGGTTTCTTTCGTCGCTGGCATTCATGACATGATCGCGTGTACAGGTGGACGGTTTTGGGGAGCTTGGGCCAGTAATACTTTTCACGAATACGTGCCAGGGTCCGGCTGTAACCAAGGTGTCCGGACGTCGGGTCGTCGTGGCAGGCTTGAAAGATCTCCTCCCGAAGGTCGGTCGGGATTACCAGCAGCCATGGCGAGTTGTTGTTCCCGAAGTTCTCTTTGTAGAGTACACCTTGTCTAATGGCGAAGGTCGGCAGCGCTCGTGAAAAAACACGTGGCATGGTACTCCCGCGCCCTTCCAGGTGCTCTATTAGTGCGCGCAACTCAGGATCGTCTCGTTGACGCCGGGCCATGTCGTCGATGTTCACTGCGCCCAGAAAACACTCGTCGTCATCGTCGTCGCTGCTGCCGGAAGGTGTTGCGACGGGAGCTCTGGACAGGCAGTCGGCGTCGCTGTGCTTGCGGCCTGACTTGTAGACGACGGTCATGTTGAACTCTTGTAGTCGGAGACTCCACCGCGCGAGGCGTCCTGACGGGTCCTTGAGGTTCGCAAGCCAGCAGAGCGAGTGGTGGTCCGTGACTACCCGGAACGGGCTCCCGTATAAGTACGGACGAAACTTCGTGATTGCCCAGACGACCGCAAGGCATTCTTTTTCAGTCGTGGAGTAATTTCTCTCCGCCTTGGTCAATGTCCGACTTGCGTAGGCGATGACTCGCTCGGTGCCTTCTTGTACTTGAACCAAAACCGCGCCAAGCCCTGCGTTACTTGCGTCCGTGTGAATCTCGGTTTCCGCATCCTGGTCGAAATGTCCAAGAACAGGAGGAGTCTGCAGTCGTCTCTTCAGCTCGTCAAATGCCTGCTTCTGTTCATCGGCCCATTCGAACTTCTCGGCGTCCTTCGTGAGGTGTGTGAGCGGTGCGGAAATTCTTGCGAAATCTCGAACGAAGCGCCGATAGTAGGCACATAGCCCAAGGAACCTTCGGACGGCCTTCTTGTCTCTTGGCGCTGGAAATGCTGCGACGGCACGAGTCTTCTCGGGGTCTGGGCGGACACCTTCGTTACTAACCACGTGGCCGAGGAACTTCAGTTCGTCATAAGCGAACCGACACTTTGACGGCTTCAGGGTGAGTCCGGCGGTCCGTATGGCTTGGAGAACTGCTCGGAGTCGTCGCAAGTGCTCGTCGAAGTCGCTGGAAAACACGACGACGTCGTCGAGGTAGACGAGACAGCTCTGCCACTTCAGTCCTGCCAGTACGGTGTCCATGACACGTTGGAAAGTTGCTGGCGCCGTGCACAGTCCGAAGGGCATCACTTTGAACTCGTACAGTCCATCCGGCGTGACGAAGGCTGTCTTTTCTCGGTCCCTTTCGTCGACTTCGATCTGCCAGTAGCCGCTCTTCAGGTCCATCGATGAGAAATATCGAGAGTGGCGCAGCCGGTCTAGAGTGTCGTCGATGCGGGGGAGTGGGTAGACGTCTTTCTTCGTCACCGTGTTCAGCTGCCGGTAGTCTACACAGAACCTAAGCGTCCCGTCTTTCTTCTTAACCAGTACGACTGGAGAGGCCCAAGGACTGCTTGAAGGTTGAATTATGTCGTCGTTCAGCATTTCTTGAACTTGCTCCTGGATCGCCTGCCTTTCCTTAACGGAGACTCTGTATGGCGATCGATGCACAGGGCGCGCGTCGTCCTCGGTAACGATGCGGTGCTTCGCAACGGTGGTTTGGCGCACCTTTGACGACGTGGCAAAGCAGTCGCGGTATTCGGCGAGAAGGTTAATTAACTGTCGTCGTTTCGGGCCCGGGAGTTTAGGGTCAATGTCGAGCTGCGCTGGCGACGCACTGTCTTGCTGAGGTGGCGAGAATTCGTCAGTAATGGCGGCGACAGCGGCGGAGTTTTGGAGTTCCTCGACCTGGCCCACGGCTGCACCTTTTTTGAGGTGTTGCGCTTCGTTTCGGAAGTTCGTGACGAGGATCACAGTGCGGCCATCCTGAAGTTCAGCAACTCCTCTTGCGACGCCTATTCCTCTTCCCAGAAGCAACTGGAGGCTTCCTTCGAGCAGAACTTCGCCGCAGAAATCTTCGGTGATCCCGACGGGTACGAAAACACTCGACCGCGGCGGTAAGTTCACGTGGCTGGCGAGAACTCGGACCGCAGATGACGTCGCTTTGGGTTCCTCCGGTGGTGAAACAGGCTTTCGCAGCGTCAACCGGTTTGCTCCGAGGTCGATGACGGCGCCATACTCGCAGAGGAAGTCCATTCCGAGGATAACGTCCCTCGAACAGTCTTGCAGAACGACGAACTTTACGGGGCACGTCTCACCGTGGATCTCGACGCGAGCGGTGCATCGCCCGATTGGTGTGATGAGGTGCCCACCGGCGGTTCGTATTTGAGGTCCATCCCACGGCGTCGTGACTTTTCGAAGGCGGCGGGAGAGCCTCCCACTCAAAACTGAGTAGTCTGCTCCGGTGTCCACGAGTGCCGATGCGTCGTGGCCGTCGATGATGACGTTTAGGTTGTTGGACACCGTTTCAGGAGCGTCGTTTCGGTCTCCGGTAGCGTTCGAGTGGGGGCCCTCCGACGTTCGTGGAGGATCTTGGCGTCGGTCGTCTTCGGCAACTCCACCTCCAGGGGTTGCCGCGCCTAGTTTCCCCGGCGTGGAGCAAGGGGCGACAGGCTTTCACGTCGGGGTCGGTGCATCGGCGAAGCTGGACGTCGTGGTGAAGGCGATCGGAACTCTCGGCGGGACGCAGGCTCGGGGGACTGGGGTCGTCGCAAGTACTCGTCGATCTCCCGAGGGCGTTCACCATACCTGGGACGCGGGTCGCTTGGGTGGAATCCGCTCAGCCCGAGTCGTCGGTATGGGCATCGGCGGTACACATGGTCAGCTTCCCCGCAGTGGTAACACAGCGGGCGTCGGTCGGCCGTCCTCCAGACGTCTGTCTTCCTCGGCGCAGGTCGGTCTGGGTGAACGTGCGCCTGATCTTCCTGTCGTCGGGGATACTGCGGCGTTGGGACGTCTCTTCGGGGTGGCGCCGTGGCTTGGCGGGGAGCTTGCGGCGGTCGTCGTGCTATGGCAGCGTAGCTCAACGTCGGTTCCTCCAGTGCCACCGTGGTGACGGGAACCTCTGGTTGGAGCGCCCGTTGTACTTCCTCGCGCACAGCCTCGGCAATGGAGAGTGTCGCTGGACGACTTGCGGCTGGCAGCAACTGGCGGAGTTCCTCCCGGACGACCTCCCGGATAATTTCGCGGATGTCCGTACCAGGAGCGTTCTCGCCGCCAAGCAGCGCGGTTGCAGCGACACTTGGACTTGGATGTCGCTGGTAGTGGGAAGCGCGCGCTTGGAGGGCGCGCTCGATGTTTGTCGCCTCGGTGACGAAGGCTTCGACGGTGCCCGGCGGGTTGCTCACGAGGCCTCCAAAGATGTCGTCTCTCACCCCGCGCATGAGGACCCGCAGCTTCTTGTCGTCTGTGGCTCGTGGGTCGGCACGGGCGCTCAGGCGGAGGACATCTTCTACGAAGCTTGTGACGCTTTCGTCGGGGCCCTGCGTTCGAATTCGGAGGAGATCTTCTGCCTTCTCCCGTCGGTGTAGGGTGGCGAACGTCCGCTGCAACTCGGCCACACAGATGTCCCACGACGTAAGTGAAGCCTCGTGATTCTCGAACCAATGCCTCGCAGTACCCTCCAGCGAAAAGTAGAGGTTCTGGAGGCACTGCTCCGCAGTCCATCCGTTGTGGCGCGCCACACGCTCGTAGTGCTTGATCCAGTCTTCGACATCCTCGTGGATCTCGCCGTGGAAGGGTGTCGGCATACGGGGAGCGGCGGGCAGGTAGACGATGGCAGGAGCGGCGGGCGTCGGCGACTGGTTGGCCATCGTCGGCTTTGTTGGCTGCTTGGTCCTGGGCGGCAGAAGTTCGTGTTCCGGGGGTAGACCTCGGATGCGGCGACTTGACCGGGTCTCGATCTGGTCTTCGTCGGGTCCTCGGGAGGCTGGGTCCGGACTTGTACTGCGGGACCTCGGAGGGGTACGCGGCAGGGGCATGCGTTACCCCGCACCTCCACCAGAATGTCACGGGTGGTGATTCGTGACCAATAAACAAGAAATAAACAGAAATAAATAAACGTTTAATGTGGCGAACTTGTGCCAAAAATAAAGAAGGAAACAGAAGAAAGCACAGCGTCGCGGGCGTCGAAGTCGGCGTGTCAGCAGAATCGAGCGCTGGGGCGAGACTGACTCGACAAGGTCGCGGGCGGCCTCTTATCTAGAGTGCGTCGCTATCTCGAAGATTCGGCGAAAGCGGCTCGAGCGTCGCGTGATCGGGCGAGAATGAACACGCACTTTCTAGAAAACAAAAGTAGGAATAAATGATAGAAGTTACATGCGGTACATGAGTAAACGAGAACTTTCTGGAGGTCCGTGACCGAGCGTTGCTTTCTAAGCCTTGCGCGCGGCAATATATATATAGCTGGGATTCAGCTTCTAGTATCCGTGCCTTTTTTATATATCTTATTGTTGACTTTTATGCCAGATTGTCACTCACTTTTTGATAGCTGGGATTAAAGTTCTAGTATCTGCATGCCTTAATACTTTTATGTACATCGCCATTGACTTTAGTGCAAGATAGTCATTCACTTTGTGATACGAGATTCAGCCTTTATTCTTGGAATCTTTTGTATTTGTCCGTTGATTTTAGTGCAACCTAGTCGTTTACGTTCTGATAGTTGAGATTCAACTTTTAGAGTCTGTGCCTTAATAGTATTATGTATGTCACTGTTGCCTTTTGTGGAAGCTAATCATTCAGTTTATCATAGCTGGGATTCAACTTCTATTCGTGCCTTAATATTTTTATATATCGCCGTTGACTTTTGTGCAAGGTAGTCATTTACTGTGCGATGGTTGAGATTCAGCTTCTAGTACACGTGCCTTGATGTTTTCATGTACTTCGCCAGTGAGCGCAGAAGCAGAAGCTCCGTCTTTGCACACACATTTCGCCGTCTGCCATCATTTCGCTGTGCAAGCTCTTTGTTATCAAAAGCAAAACCTAGTGCTGGCCTGGAGGTGGAGCTTGTAAAGGACTACGTAGACAGGTTAATGGCTGCTTCATACAGTTGATCTTCGCTGTGCTACATTGCGATCACTTGAGACGGCACGAGTTAGATTGTAACAGGACTAGTATAATCCTCTTCGTATTGTGACTCAGGCCTTCACAAGCGGTCTGAGCACAGCGAAGCAACTCTGTGAAAAGTAGCCTTGATAACCTGTCTTTCAGTCCTTGCGATTTGGTGTGTTGTTAAATAAAAATATGGCATTACCTGTGACTTAATTTTAGTTTGTCTTTTTTTTTACAGTCACTGGCAGCAGAACTTGAAGGCCTATGTGGCGGTTATTTGCAGTAATAAAGAAATGCTTTGGAGAGCCAAGATTGTTCCATGTCATCGCTTGATGAATAAAACGAGATTATTTTAGTTGGGGAAACGACAGTCCATAAAGGGTGCACTGCTGTGAAAAGATAATGCCCTGCCTCTAATAAGACAAGTAAGCTTACAAAGTCTTCGTAATGAGCCGAGTAAGCTGACAATGTCTGGTAAAAACAAAGTACACACAAGGGATCACATGAAATTTTCAAAACCATAAAGCTTTGAAAAGTTTTAGGTGTTATCGGATAGTTTGAGTTTTCGCTCGTTCTGCTAAGATTCTTTTACGCAGAATATTCCCACTTCGATATGCCGCGGAGAAGGTGAAGGCTCCCAGCCGCGCTTTTGCAGCAATAGGGACCAAATGTTAGTAGATCGCTTTTGCGCAACTATTAAGACTTATTATTATCTAGACCACACACTCCGCTTAACATGAACTAAGCCCAAACTTTACAAGTGGAGGCTCCTTACGTTCGATCGCGCGTCGGCTGCGTGAACGCTCGTGCAGCTGGAGCCCGAGTCAAAGCTGCCCGCTCACGTCTGTAGCCTCGGTAGTTGGTCTATGTTAAGGTGAGACCAAGTACAGTCGCTTTGAGGAGAGTGCGTCAGTTGTAAGAGAAAAACCAGCAATCGCTTCGTGCTTATATTTCACGTCTCGCCTCCTTTTGCAAAGCGACGAAAGAACGAGCGTGTGATCTCCCTTCTTAGCGTCTGAGGCACGCGTGCGGTAATAGAAAAACACTGCCATCAATCGTGCTAAAGTCACAGTGCAGCATACAAGAGTTCGCTGCTGCGCTAGTAGGCGGCTTTGCTCGCGCAGGAGCGAAACAGCCTCACTCCGGTAGCGTAGAAGCGTAGACCGTGCACGCATCGCGTGCCCATTTTCGCCCTAGTTCGCGTTTTCTAGGTTGTCAAGTCCTTCTGCGGATATCTCGGAAGTTTCTGTAGTCAATTACGCGTTAAACTGTAGAACTCACGACAGAAATGCAATCGCGAAACACGAAAACTAACGGAAACAACCTTCCGCCGCATTGTATCCAAGCGAGAGCGTCTGCTAGCTGGGAGCAATCCATGCGGCGCCACCTTCGACGCGCGAGGGCGAGAGAGAAAAAAGAGGGAGAGGAGAGAGGAGAGGTCGCTACCTTCCTTATACAGGGGCCTTAAGGCCCGTTCACACTCTTGCGACCGACTTCGACCGAGAGAGACCAGACCGGTTTTTAAGCCTTTTGCTCTCTCTCGGTCTAACTCGGTCGCAAGAGTGTGAACGGGCCTTTACGGTACAGCGGTTGGAGCACCCTCTCCACTAGCACTGACTGCAATAAAAAAAGAAGTAACCCAGAGTTTTTAGAGTTTTTTTTTGTTTTTTTTTATAGAAGGGTGGGGTGTGTCCCGGCGTCCTGCGCCTTGACCTCGCCCCCTCCCCCCTCTCTGGTTAGCTCTGTCACGTGACCCGCAGTAGCGCGCGAGCTAAACGCTGATAAGCATCGAGATCGGGAAGGGCGCGCCTGACAACCGCTTTTTAGAGCGCAGCTCTTAGGGGACCGTTCCCGGCTTGAGCGGCGTCGCCGTCGGCGTCCGCGTCGGCGTAATCAAAGGTCACCCCAAGGTCACGTGACCCCAAGGTCATCCCAAGGTCACGTGACCCCCAAGGCCACCGCACGGTCACACGACCCCCAAGGTCATCCCAAGGTCACGCGACCCCTAAGCTCACTGCAAGGTCACGTGACCCCCTGAGGTCACGAGACCCCTCCCCAGGGTCACGTGACCCCTAAGATCAGGTGACACCCAAAGCCACGTGACTCCCCAAGTCACGTGACCCCTTTTGAGATCACGTGACCCCCTCGAGGTCACGTTACCCCCCCGATTACGTCATCGTCACTGATGACGTCACCGGCATCCGCATCGTCATCGTCACTGATGACCTCACCAGTGACGTCACTGATGACGTCATCGGCATCGTCACGTGACCCCCCAGTACCCTTCCCTCCTCTTACTCAAGAGCTGCGCTCAAATTCGGCGTTACATTGAGTTGTAAACGGATTTCACTTTCTAGAGCACAGCTCTGAGGCGCCCGTTTCCGGGTTGAGCGGCGTCGCTGTCGCCGTCGCCGTCGGCGTAACCAAGGTCACCCCAAGGTCACGTGACACCCCAAGGTCACCCCAAGGTCACGTGATCCCCAGGTCGTGTGACACCCAAGGTCACGTGACCCCCCCAAGGTTACGTGACCCCCCCAAGGTTACGTGACCCCCCAATGACACCATCGTCACTGATGACGTCACCGGCATCCGCATCGTCATCGTCATCATCACTGATGACGTCACTGATATCCGCATCGTCATCGTCATCACTGATGTCGTCACCGGCATCCGCATAGTCATCCTCATCATCACTGATGACGTCAATGATGACGTCACATCACATCGTCATCTTCATCATCACTGGTGACGTCATCTTTGACGTCACTAATGACATCATCGGTATCCGCATCGTCATCGTCACGGATGACGTCATCAGTGACGTCACTGATGACATCATCGGCATTGCCATCGTCACGTTACCCCCAGGTCACGTGACCCCCCCCCCTCCGGTCAGTTGGCACCCCCCCCCCCAGTACCCTTCCCTCCTCCTCAAGAGCTGCGCTCTAATTCGGTGTTACAGGGAGTTGTAAACGGCCTTCACCTTTTCTTTGTCTGCTTGTTTTCAGTTGCAGTTCGAACTTCGCTTGTCCTACAGGCTTCGATATGTCGTCTAACCCTGCGGTTTCATTAGGATGTCTCTCGACAACGTATTGGATGTGCACCAAAGCTATTAGTGCTCGAAAAGCCCTACGCGTATATCGGCAACAAGCAAGTCTTCAAAGAAGTCAGGAATTCTTGCGGTTTGGTTGGGTTCGGCAATCAGAGCCAGTGTGCCGCGTCGTATTGAAACTTCAAGGAGCCCTCCTTCTCTTTTTTGTGTTTGTGTGGTTGTCCTGCTTTGGCCGTGTCGACATATATTTTGAATTTCACTTTTAAGTCAGCTATTATGATGGTAAGTTAGTTCACTGCAACGTACTTGTTGGCAACGACTGACCGTTCTTCTACGCGTACTCTTCCAGATTATCCATAGAATTATGCAGTGTCTGATCTCGCGGCAGCCGGGAGAATAATTTCCCCCAAAGTCTGCCATATAGTGTGAAATTACCTCGGCTGTATAAAACCTTAGAGTGCCTCTTTACGTTTCACAGATCGCTTGCACGTTTGTACTTGTCTACGGAATAAGTTGCAATAAACTTCTAGGCGAATTGAAAACGCTCTTTTGTGTCTGTTTTCCTGCCCATTTGCCAGCACCTTCGCGAGCACGATTTTTGCACGTGTTTTCTTAATGTTAGAAATAAGTCTATGAGTTTCGGAACGTCTTAAATAAGTTTAAGATAACCAACTTTCCAGCCGATACCCATTTAGGGCGAGCGAATTATTTGCCTATCCGAATGGCGCCTTCAAATGTGTGGTCACCTGTCTGGTCAAACGGGTACCTTTTCAAACTGGTGCCCGTATCCCATAATCACGTTTGATCCAAACGGATCGACAGGTTTGCCATCCATTTGATTCAAATGGGTCGTCCGAAACGGTACCCGTATCAAGCGGGTACCCGCATCCCATAATCACGTTTGTTCCACACGGATTGACAGGTTTGCCATCCATTTAATTCAAACGAGTCGACCAGTTTCCCGCCCGTTTGATTTTTAAATGTTTTTTTTCAGTAGTGCTGCGCTGGATGGTGTTGGTTTGCAGGAGGAGGCCAGGTGCGGCAGGCTCTACGGTGGCGGGGTTATGGTGGATGTGAGAACCCCTTCAACGGGCCGCAGGCCGAGCAGCCTGAGAATTAAGAGGCCCGGTCTGGACCTTGAGAGGCGAAGGTGCTTCCCGAGGCGTGCCTTGTGTAGCAGGTCGCCAATAGTGTGAACGCCTGCATGACATTGTAGCGTGTCAATCTGCGTAAAGTTCGGAAGGCCCGTGACTATGTGCATGGCACGCCAATTTAGATTGTCAAGGCCTTCATGTTGTTTTCTGGTGAGACCCACGTGTTGGGCACCGTAGATTATTTTTTCCTGGATCAGACTTCGAACCAGCATGCGTAGACTGTGGGTGTCGGTGCCCCAGTCCTTGGCTCTAGTGCGACGGATGAGGTGGAGCATATGGTTGACGTAGGCTTTGATCTTGCTTAGCTAAGTCTTAAGCGGTTCGTGCGTGGAGAAGTCCACACCGAGGGCACGCAGCTCGTTGGTGGGGTCAATGACGGTACCCCTAAACTTTAGCTCAATACACGAGGCCGCCTCACGACATGCGGTGCTGTTAGCATAGATGGCGTATTGCGTCTTCTTTGGTGAAGAGGTTAGGCATCTCTCAAGTAGAAACTCATGGACAACGTCCAGGCCTTGCTGGGCTGCATCCCTTTAAGGACCGATTAGGCCGCCCGTCGTCTATATTGTGATGTCGTCCGCGTAAATTGTGTGGCGGACGCCTGGAATCTCCTCGAGGCGGGAACTCAAGTCTGCATCCCTAGGTTGTAAAGTAGGGGTGAAAGCATAGGCGTGCGCAGGATTTTTCATTAGGGGGGGCGAGGTTTCCCCAGAGCGCCCCCGCCGCCGCCCCCCCCCCCCTTTTTCTATCAACGCACTACCACTGATGTCCTTGCGCCCATATTGAAGTGCTGAGACGAGATATGGTTATGAAACGTTTATTTCAACAATATTGAATTGTAACATATACAAAATATTATTAAGCAGTAGGTTTCACCTTCTTGTGAAACGTCCGCAAAGAAAGCCAGTCCCTGCGCGGCTGAGGCGTCAGTGACACAACGCCCGTACAAAGAATTTTTATTCTTTATAAACTAGAGAAAGACACATATGCCATCTTTACCACCACAAAATATTTAAAATATTACCTCAACGTAACTCTGCTAGTATGGAAAATATAGTATACATACAGGGCAAACGCATGGGTGCATCTACACATGGCGAAAGCTGTAATATGGCGTCTGCAACGTTCATGCAGAGGACGGAAAACGCCACCCAATACACAACGTAATAGCAACGCCTAAAAGCACGAGAATATACCGCAGATTAAAAATACGAGAAACAGCAAGTTACAACATTTAGTAATTATTGAAGATAAATGCTATGACATGCCATTTTTTTCTTCTGAGCATCCAAATGTACAGTTGATAATCTTACTTTCTGGCGCTTGATAGAAACATGTAATAGAAACAACAAGATAACACGCACGCATTATGCCATGCTCAACAAACATTACACAAACTAATGGATATGTTATGTGGTGGTCAAATATTTGATGAGTAGGTTACTAGATTACACGTGGGAGATGTAGTTCTTTTCACCAATCGTGGAAAGTCTAGGGCAAAATTCTACGCGATTTTGTCGCGAACTGTTCGATGACTGACTGCGTCGCGGCGTATTTTTATGGTTGTTTTTTTCGTTGCGCTAACTAGAGGGAGGGAACTTTGGCGTTGGTGTTTTGTGCCGTCGAAAAAGAAACCATGGGCCTCCTGCGCTGTCCAGAGGGTGCTGCGAATGGGACTTTTAGGACTTGTTTTGCGTAGTACACATTTTAGCGTCTCAAACTGTCACGCATGCAGAAGCGTGCCTGCTCTGGTGAGGAGCGCGCGATCACGATGAAAATACAAAGGCAGAACAAAAATTCGAACGCCTTCAAAGCTAAGACACTGAGAGCGTGAGCCAAGTGATGCCGTTTCACGCGTTCCAAAGTAGACATAAAAAAGAAAAAAAAGTTAAAGCGTCGCGACACACGTGTTGTGACGTCACCACTCAGAGATAAGAGACGCGTTCCCTAGCGGTGGTGTCATGAATTTGGCACTTTCGATTCTCTTGCAACGTTGAGTTTGGCCAATTTCTGGCGTCCAGAGGTGTTTTTTTCGTTCTTTAGCACCACATAGAATTGAAAAAGCTCGACCAACGTGCCATAAGTAGTGCTATGCTCAATCAGGTGAGCTTGTACTACCCAAAATGAGGGCGCTACAGTTTGTTCAAAGCTTCAGCGCGGGAGGCCTATACCGCCGCCGCCGTCGCGCCTCGTGTCGAGCCAACCTTGCGGCCCCCCCCCCTAGATGATTAGAGGGGGCGGCCGCCCCCCCCCCCCTGCCCCCCCCCCCCCCCCCCCCTTGTCCGCACGCCTATGGGTGAAAGCACTGCGCCTTGTGGGGCCCCCAGCCCTAGAGGAGCTGGTAGTGCTTGGGCCCCGCCCACTGAAGTGCTGAAGGTGCGCCCGTCCAGGAACGCTCGAATGTGGTGGAGGGGCTCGCCATTAAGACCTGCCGCGAACGCAGTGGATACGACGGTTGGATGCGGTACGACGTTAAACGTCTTCTTCACGTCCGCGGCGACCGCTATCGTGACGTCGTACTGTGGGCGCTTACCCGTGAGATCCGCAGCGAAAAGAGCGAGCGAGTCTTGCGTGCAGTGTCCCCGACGGAAGCCGGTCTGGCAGGGGTGGAGGACGTGGTTTACCTAAAACGTGCCATTCCAGCCGCAACAGCGCCATCCTCTCCATGAGCTTACCTGCATGTGAAGTCAAAGAAATGGGCCGCATGGTTCGAAAGCCGACTCAGTTCTCGGTCGGGCATGGGATAGGTGTAACCGTGGAGTGGCGCCAGGTGGTGGGAATTTGGCCCATGTCCCAGGCCCTATTGCAAACGCCCAGGAGTTCTTGCATAGCAGCTTCTGGAAGGTAGCCCATGGCTGAAGCAGTGATCATGTTGGGTCCCGGGGCACCGTACAACTTTGTGATTGAGAATAGTGCGCCCAGTAGGTCTGCCATGGTAAAAGGCTCCTTCATACCTAGATCCATGCTTGCAGATTGTGTGCGCAAGGTTCTGATATTGACCGGGTCGTAATTTGTGGGATACTCCTGAGAGAAAAATATAAGGGCCAGCCTCACCAACCAATACTTTGTTGGTTTGTCCCAACCGGAGGGCCATATTTTCCCCGGCCGTTCGGAGGCACCTAATTAGGGCAAAATAATAAACGCGTTCCCCCGTCGTTCGGAGGTTTGCCTAATTAAGGCAAAATATCAAACGCGTTCGTTTAACTTTGTTTCGCCCCAACCTGAGAGATTTCTGTCGAATATTCACATTCAACTGTGAAGACTATAAGAAAATACCACTGCAATGTAAAGATTATTCTACCCTCATGCTTAACTAGTGTCGACTGGGGATACAACCCCAGTTCATACACTCACTGTGCATGAGCGTACAGTGTACCGGCAGATTGCAGGTGTCTGCAATCTGCCGGTACAGAAAGAATTTAGTTGGTGCACCAAGAGGCTAACCAATAAAAATGGGTACTACTCTGAGCAAAATGCCAAAAAATTGCCGATCTCGAATTAGCACTAACAGTGGCACACAGTATATATTATACTTTGGCTCGAGATTACGCTCGCCGTGCCTCTCTGCCGAACGATCTAGACCTGTTGCTCCCGTACGAAGGCGTACCCAAAAGGAGTGCAGAGCTACTAGAACACTACAAATTACGAAGAAGGGTCTACCTAAAACCTCAGAAAAAGCTACCCAGAAAGGAAGCAGTTTCTTTGAGGCAACTGTAAAACAACACTTATGCACATAGTACCTTATACCCCTTAGAAATCCAGCCTGCTTCGAATATGACTGCAAGTCTTCCAAGGTGCCCAACAACCTTTATCCCATGGCGTGTGGATGCCAGGGCAGCCCGTTGATACAACGCATAGTGAGACTCACCAGAGAGCACTGGGAGAACCAGTTGACCATCGTGGACGCAGGTGAACAAACCGAGCTGATCGACAGGGCCCAACGGGCAACCGAGGACCATAGTCTCCTGGACTGATGGGACAAAACACCATGATACGAAAACAGCTTCTGCTCGTTTATAGTGTGAAGACTATTATCTCCCTCTCTCTCTCCCAATTAGAAGTCCAAAGGTAAGATAATATACAGGGTGTTTTTTTCAGCCGCAGCCAATTTCTAAAAACAATATGAGTGGCATTAGGATAACTTATCTTTTGTAGTCGCTTACCCGACTTGTAACCACTAGAACCAAGTTGTTGCTGCAAATAAGGGACTAATTAAAAGACATATTTAAATTAACTTTTAATCAATGGTTGTAGAGGGCATATCGTATTTACAATATTGATGTCCATGCTCCAGGATGTATGCTCCAACAGAATGCTGTAATCAACATGTAAGCATTTGGGCGTTACCGGCTAAATTATATTAGATCCAGAGCTAAGTCTAAACAAAACTAATTTAGAAAAGAGCGACAGCCATCCCACTGTTTCTGCCCCCACGTAACCTCAGAGTTATGACTTCACCAGAAGGGGGGCACTCCCGCCGGTACTATTGGAGTGTGTTCATTTTTTGTTTGTGCTTTTGGTGTAAAATTTAAATTTTGGCGCCTGCTGTAATCCTTTCATTTCTTCCTCGTCATCTCAACACGCAGACAACGATTTGGGATACTTGCCTTTTTATCGATACAAAACAAGCTGTTTTGCACCACCGAGCAAATAACGTTAGGTATCGATCAAAGAAAAGTAATCCGCAGCCTCTGCCCAAGAAATCACACCACAGTCGGCGCCGACAGCATCCGCAAACTTTTACAGCTTACACCGAAAGCTGACACCCACATCACATGTGAAATCGTTACTGTGAGGATACGCGAGGGCAGAGATAGTGACGGGATTATCGCTCATTTTTAAATTAGTTTAGGTTTAAGGAAGCTTAAACAACTGAAAAAATTTAGCCAGAATTGCCCAAATGCTTACAAGTGTATTTCAGCTTGCGGTTGCAGCATACAGCCTCGAGGTTGGACATCAATTTTGTAACGGCAATATGCTCTGTAAGGTCATTAATTGAAGAGCTTTCTTGAGATATACTACTAAGATAGCCGCTTAATTCCAAAAACAATCTCGTTTCCAGTCGTGGCCAAGTCGGGTAATGTATCGTATTTACTCGAATGTAACGCGTCCACAATGGACCTTTTCCAAATACCGACGGCACCAGGTGGTGGCTGCACGAACTAAAAATTGAGGAAGTGACCTACCTGCGCTACCAATCGATATTGGGAGCTACGCTACCAGTTGTTTCGCTATCCGAGCAGCGGCGCCTGCCCAACGGGACTTGAAAGAGGGACATCCGTGGCGTCCACCCAAACGTCGTGTTTTCCTTTCCGTCGACGTTTTTTTTTTGTGTAACACAATTATATATATACTGCGGTTACGTGTTCTACTCGCTGATACACATCCTCCTTCCGAATTTCCTCGATTTTTCGTTCCGACTTCCGCCGCTTGGCATCGGGCGCTCGCGCGTGCGCAGAACGCTTCTCGGAAAAAGTCCATTGTAACTCGAGGGGTGACTTTTCACAGCGCCAAAAAGAAAAAAAAAAGGACACGAATGTAACGCAAGTAAAGTGAGGGGAAAAAAGTACCTTCAATTGTGGCACATAGTGGCCAACACCTGCATTTTCTAAAATTAAAATGAGTTTACTCGTCGCTTTCGCCATCGGTGACGGCGACAACGAGGAACGTGGAAGCATTTTCGGCCGAGCTCACACTTGAAGAGCGCTTCTCGCTGGAGCCTCCACCCACGGATAGTCGATTCTGTCCCATCTAGCCGTCGAGCCGCGGCAGAGCTTCCGATTTCCTCAGCCATCACAATTGCACTTCTTTTAAGGCGGGCCTCGTACTGAGCTCGTCGCGTTGCCATTTGCTCGAGTCCAGTCGCGGAAGCACGACGCAACAGCCCGCGAAACTCAGTCAACTCAGTGGTGCTCGGGCACATGAGTAAGCTAACCCTAACATGAGCGCGAGGAGTCGGAAACACGAATAGGATTGGATCGGCTGCTGCCAGCGTGCATATGTCGCCAGCGCAAGATTGAAAGATCGCTAAATTTGTCGTAGTTATATTAAAGAGCCTGTGCCACAAAACCGCCAAGGCAAATTTTGAGGCGTTTCGAATTTAGGGCGAACCCACAAATTAGGTGAGGGAAATTTAAAAAAAAGTCAAGTTACAGACGAAAAAATACTGTAATCCAAAAACTAAAAAGTGTACAAATGCCCCTCTCAATTCTTTTAAAACTTTGGTGCAGATAAAAAATATGGGTATACTTTTATTAATTCTGACACATGCTTCCACAGTAAATGCCTAGCAACCTGTTTGTGGCATAATGTATTGCTGCATCTTTCAATAGCAACTTCTCCCGATTGATATAACGTAAGATTAATGTTAATTTGAAATGCACGATTTATGAAATAAGTGCATTACGAAGTGTACAGATTTAAACTAAAAGATCATTGGGCATATAAACATGCATATATATATATATATATATATATATATATATATATATATATATATATATATATATATATATATATATATATATATATATATATATATATACAAATGTATATACGATATGGTCTGTATTTTAAAGATATGATCAACGTCAACACTTTAGAAGGTTTTAACGAGCATTATTCTTGCTACTAGAGCAAGATTCGGTCTTCTGAGCCAAAATAAATTGTTTTCGGTGAAAGCTGGACCGCTGTCGGGCGGCCAATGTACTAAAAAGAAAATTAAAACCTCCAAAACGAAATTAGCTTGGTTCCCACTAATCACAATAACCTTACCTAAATCATGTTTTTTTTTTTATATTGAGATCTTGCTGCAAGGAAATTAACAAATGATTCATATAAAATTGCAGCCGTGCAAAATTAGTCTTCATTTTATTAAAATAATGATAAAGGAAGCAGAAATACAAACCGTCAAAAGCCTCAGTCTCGGGTTTTATTACCATGAATCATCACCAGCTCGCTTGTTTTTTTAAGTATTATTGCAGTTATCCTCGTCGTCTAGGAGGAGCGGTGATAAGGGCATTCCATTTTCCACGATGCAGCTTGTGCTGAAATGATATTTGCTCGAACTGCCTGAGAATGACAGTTGAAATTAAAGATGTGACGTTTCGTTGACAGTGTAGTTTTACTCTGCGTGCATTTGAAGAGTATGTCACGTTAACGTACCCCAGTCATTCTAAAACCGCATACCGCGACCTTTCGCATGAGCTCGGCGTTTTGCACGTTGTTCGGATCCTTCCTTTAACATTTCTTTACGTCAGTGTAAGATTAATTTTCTTCATATTCGTGTCACAAAATTAGAGTGAACATTCATTTTTGTGACGAGAAGGCAGGTGCGTTGCGCTGACAAGTTTCTGGCATCATGATTAATATTGGAAAAGAAGAAGGAACGTGCTGTCCTCACCATCGCGCTCTAAAAAGTATAACGTAAGAAAAAAATCCCAGTTAAAAAAAAAGTTCAATACTTTATGCTTTTATGTATTTCGCTGTGGCGCAGTCTTTTCTGAATTTAATGAAGGAAGACCTTCACAGTTTATGCAGACATTTCAGTACTCTATAAATACCCGCAAAGCCCGCAGAATATTTTACCAGCAGTAGCTGTTCGCTTCACAATGTCTGAAGGCGTGTGTTTTGTACTCACAGTAATGCTAACTGTATGCTTTGGAGGTGAGTGACATGTTGACGTGCGTACAAACATATATAGCATGAATTTGGTAGTTTATGTCGACGATTTAATGAGAGCTTTCGTACAACCTAATTTTCATACTTTAGGCATTTTTGTTTTTAGACAACTATCTGCTAGCTTACTAACATTTATGGAATCAATGAGAATAATTATTTCGATAATGGTAACCCGTCAAAGTAATCCTGTATGTGCGTTAAAGTAACTAAAAAGATGAATTATTTGAATACCATGCATTTTTCTGATTCTGAAAGTAATTTTCTCCGATACGCCGTTCGCTCATACGCTTGATTTTTCATTTAGTTCTAGTGCTGAATTTGTTCTAGTATTAGGTAACAAATTGGGCAAACCAGAAATAAAATAGGCACACTTTATTGATGAAAGGGGAAACGAAATTGTTCCGCATTGCTTTTCGCCCGCCTCCAACAAGCAGGACTTTGTACAAACTTGTGAATACTGGAACGTTGTTTTTTTTGCTCGGAATGTCTTCGACCCTCGAGGTTCAACGTTGATCATATCTAACTATGACAAATTCGCTCTTTACAGAACTGCGTGTAAAAGAGTGTGTTTATCCGAGAATTCTCCATGCGAGAGGTGCAAATGGCGAGAAGATGCTCCACATCCGAGACGGGCTTACTCTGAGCTTAGAAAAGAGCAAAGTGTTCGCCGAAAACTTCACTTTCACCAAGGGCGACGATGTAAACGACTCCAACAGTATTATATATATTATATAAGTACATATAATTGAAGTAGGTTTATATGTTAAAATAGACTTGGGTTAGTGCGTTTCTATGCAGTTGTTGAAACTGTCAATGTCACACTTATCCGAAAATAACCCCCTTCCTCGCACCATGCTTATCTGCATTCGTGAATTGTACGTTATGAATGACATTCGGCACATATGTTTATGTTTCTTTGTGAGAATTGTTGGTGCCGCCTACCTATTTTACAGCGCGTTCAAAGTGATGTTTTTACACATTTGAAACAGTGTTTTTACGCAAAGTATATCATCCTTCCTGGTTAAGCTTTCGGGGGTTCAAGTTTATTTACTATTTTCTAGCACTTACCTGATATGCCGCATATCATGGGTCACTAGGCTGTAAACATATATGCGACATTCGATATTTAGACGAAGATATTTACTGCAAATGCTAAGACGGCGTGCAAACGCCGAGTAGGAAAAAAACCTCTACGGGAGAAGGTGATTATTGGAATGGTGCGTATATTCTTCGGTTGGCTTCTGCGGGGTCATTGTCAATCCCAAATAAAACTTCCCGTTCTGCCTGCAAAAACATCCGAATCGTATAGTGTAAACTTAAGATCTGAGCTGTGATCATCACAACTGCATGTACAAATGGCTTTTGCCATGTCCCAGAAATGCAATCATCGTGTTGCCGAACGGATGGTTACGATTGATAAGGACTGGTTTAGTTCATTGTCTAAGATTTTATTGAAAATTGGAGTGACGTGTCCTGAAGGGTGCCCAAGCTGTTCGGTCTCATTAAAGTTAATCAAGCTTTCGTTGTGTGTGTTTATGGTATGTTTTAAAGCCAAAATAATCGTTTTAAAAATATATATATTGCACACTTATGACGAAATCATTAACACTGATCCGAATTTGGCACTGCCATGATGCTGAATCAAAATGAACAGTTAGGGTTAGTTGGGTATATAATGTTAAAAATGAAAAGCGCCAACAGCAGCGGAAAAAAGAGGGGACAGGACTTAGCGCTTTGTCCTGTCAACGTTTCTTTTCCTTGCTGTTTGCGCTTTTGATTTTTAACAATGTGCTGACCTGATGTTTGAAATTCATATGCCGCCTACATTTATGTGATATTGGGACACTGCGCATAGTCAAAGTGTAGGTTCATGGCTTCTTGGGAGATAATTTTATGTCGAAATAGCTCACGATGCCGTTAAGGGTTGAAGAAAACGTGTTTATAACGACGTTCGCAGCACTGCAATTAATGCTCTCACGTTGTTGCCAGCTGAATTTCAAGGAAATTGAAGAGAGTTTGTACCAGGACAGGAAACACGGCTCCTCTGTTGTGGTCCAAGAATCGAATGGATATGTCCAGGTGGTATGATATACACGTGTTATTACTGATAAAATTAGCGAATAAAATACTACTCCCTTCTAAGCCATAACTATTTTAATAGCTTATTTTTAAATAACCTATGCAGACTGGTATCCTCACTGACACTTTATCAATCGAGGCAGTATTATCTAGTCAACGATCGAAAGACGGAATCGTTGCTCACCGGATATCAAAGTTAAATGATACGTCCATCCCAGTGTATGCTGATTATGGTAAGACCCACTTCACAATCTGGTTATAAATAATGGCTACAAAAGTAGGCAAAATATTCTGCAACAGGTGAATAAAACCATGATCGGTTTTTCGACGTTAGATTCTTATTAAGTTCAATATATGGTCTTTATTGTCTGTACTTTTCGGTGCTGCGCAGTTAGTTTCTCGTTGTTGTCAAATCCTATTTTCCGAAGACTTACAACTCACGTGCATTTTTTGCTATAAATTTATTTCACTGAATTTATTTTTATTACGTGACTCTGACTTCGGTATGTTGATTACCTATAAAATACGTAAGGCTACGGATAAGTGTTATAAATGAAATAAATGAATACAAGATGTCATATTTTTTCTAGTGAAATATTCCTTTCAATCGGAAGCAAGCTACTTTGCTTTTACTCGCTCCTGAACAAATATTTGGCTCAAAAAGGATCACTGAGATATATGCATTTTTTTATTTTACAGTTCATTACACACACTTAGCCGAGCGAGAAGCTAGGGGCGACATCCACAGAGGTGAGTGACATTTAATAGTTTATAATTGGTCATTCACGCGACAAAACGCATGCACTTTATTCACAACATTAAACAAAATTAGAATGCTTTAGTCTTTATAGAAACCAAAATATTATTACGGACATTCATTAAAATAATTGCTTTCAATGCTACAGTATAGATTATGACGATATTCTTCAGTCGGGATATTATCAAAAGCAAGGGTCAATAACAACACCTCGATTTCTTATGCTCCTCCTATGAAGAAGTTATTATCAAATCAAAGCTTAAATTTTACAAGCAACGCTTCAGTCCCTTTGCTTTATCTTCAATCGCATTATTTAAAATCATCTTGCGCTTGTGCGGCGCCGCGTGGGAATCATCGTTTTTAATATTTTTGAACCATCATGCATAATTTTTGGCGTTGCGAAATGTATTAACTTCTTCTCTGAATTTTTCAAAACACAAAATTACGTGTCATTTTTTTTTAGCCGGCCACGAGTGAGTACTAATACAATTTTTGCAAGTTAGTTATAAATAGTTCGTTTTTCACCTGGCCCTTTGTTTTCTTAGTAAAATTTTGAACACCAAAATATGCAGAGGTCTGGGCAAAGATTGGGTTTCTGCCTTGCTGTTTAATGCCTTGAAAAGCAGAACAAGCCCAAGTCGGGCTTAACGTTACGTTCTTCGAAAACAGTCTGGGCATGTTAGCCCTAATTCATCAAACCATAGCTATAGATATGATTCCCTCCATTGTAGTTTGGGTGTCATCTGAAATCTTTGAACCAAAATCGCCAAACAAGTGCCAGAGTTAGGCTTATTGTCAAGTCGTTCGTCTGCCATGAGGCAACTTTGTGCCTAAATATCCAAAAAAACTTCCAAAGTAAGGTTTGACCTGACGTGGTTCCGTAGTCATCTGGCCAATCTTGGCGAAAATAGTCAAGAAAGAGCCAGAATTAGGCTTTCTGCTTGGTAGTTCAGATATTATCGGTAAGCTTGAATCCCAGATAGCTAAACAAGTGCCAAAGTTATGTTTAATTTCATCATAGTTCTTTTTTGAATCTTTGGACCCAAATCGCCACACAAGCGCCGCAGCTATAGGTTTACTGCTCCAAAATTAGGCTTAATTTCCAGTTATAGTTTGTTTATAATCTGGCATATCGCAGGCTAATTCGCCTAAAAAGTGAGAGAGTTATGCATCTTTTTTTGCAATTTTTTTTACGAATCTGCCGTTTTCGTCCCAAATTAACTAGCTAGCTCAAAGTTAGGTTTTATTTTCCGGTAGTCCGTCTAGCATCTGACATATTTCCACCTTACGCAAATATGTGCTGTCACTTAAAAAGACGACTTGGTCAAGACCACCTTGTTCCATACGAATTGGCTAGAAAACAACACCCGCGCAAAGCTTCTCCCTATTTGTGGACATCGAAAACATCAGCATTATACAGTTGGCCCCTTGAGCCGCTGGGATATAGATACGGCTCATTCAAACTTTCCACTCGTACACATTGTTGGTAATCTTTGGTTCCGAAGCTGACACAAAAGAAACCATCCTCCCACTCTGCTCGGCCTGAAGCAAGAAGGAGGGATACCATATCAACCTACTCTTGAACCGATATCTTTGCAGTGCCAGAGTTAAGCAATCAATATGGGCCCCACTGGCATTTTTCTGGTGGCCTTTCACGTATTTAAAGAAAATATAATTGCATCTCACCCACAACATTTTTATTTAAGTTCCGGTGTCTCGTGAATTTTCTACCATAATGTGGGCTAAATATTTTGCCATAGCTGTACAAGACAACGCTGATTTTTAAGCCGCAGAATGCGGTGGGTACTGTCGCCCGCACTTAGGCGTGGGCGTCATCGTCGAGAGTTGCTCATTGGGCAAAGGACGCCCCTGAGGCTGGTTGAACGTTACAGAAACTGCTGTCATCCCGCGAGCGATGCACGACACTGACGTAAAGAGGTCTCCTCAACACAAACCATTATAATGATGCGTGTTGGAAAAGGGGGCATAGCTCTGTGCTTGTCTTGCGTTGCGGCTGATCACTGTTAAAGCCTGGTCATAAAAAAAGGTCGTGGCTTCACAGTTCACGCCTGCTTCAGACTCCGCAAACCCAAAACCAAAACTTAACGGCAGCCTTTTATTTTTGCGTTTGACGATATTAAGGGGGCTGACGATATATCACAATCCTGCGTCAAACTGTTTCGTCGTTTTTGTCCCGGTGTATGTTAGGTAGCACTTATCTGGCTAACCCAAAAAAGAAAAACAAAAAAAAAGCCAAACTTTACCGTATCTTTGGTATTTCTTTGGCATTTGCTGCACTAACTTGGCACTCCAGTGGCTGGCAAGAGGAAGGTCAATCTTTGGCATTCTCCTGGATCCCTAAATAAGATTTACTTTCGGAGTTGTGCCTCAGGTATGGCACTTACTATTGGCACTCTTGACAGAAGACAACTTTGATATGAATCAGGTTTGCCGAAATAGCGCCATAGGTAGGCAAAGTAGTTTTCCACAGAGAAGCGCTATGGAGCGAAACCTCACAAGGCTTAAGTTAGGACCCTACGCGTTCCATACTTTTGCCAAGTTAGGCGCTTGTTTGGCGTCGTACCTGGGTAGAATGCTGATTTCTATTATATTGCATTTCGCACCCCGCAATAATGCTTAAGATGTTCGAGCGTCTAAGTTTTAATAAAACAAAAATAAAATGATTAAAATCAAGGTATTCATTACTACATTCCGCATTGAAATTTTATTTTAGTGGCAAGACAACGCCTGCGGAACTCTCCAGAAACAGTTACCGTTGAAACGAGAATACTCTACGACGATGCTCTTGAAGAACAGAAAGGAAGTTACCTCAATCAATATTTGGTGATTGTAATGAATAAGGTAAGCATTTATGTTATGAAGCTTTGGTCGTTATGGATGTTATCGAAACAAAGTCACGGGCGTAATTGTTTGAGTCGTGTCGTCACTTGCGTTATCGGCGCACTTATCAATGTCAGTTCCAAGATATGCATGACAAGACTGAAACAACTACGTCACTCTTTAAAGTGTAATTGTGGTGACGGCTTATGGCGCCCCTTTTGTGCAATCTCCAAGTTTCTTGGACATCTATGCCATGGCGCATGCTCTATAATAAGTTTTCAACTGAACATTCAGGAGCATCTCAATGTTCCATTGCAATGTTTTATATGACAATCATAAAATATAAATAAGCTGTAATTAAACCTTATGACGCGTATAAAGGTGTCTTCCCGGGCTCCACATTTTTTTCTTTTATTTGCATTGAATCTTGTAGATTACATTTACAAAATTGTTCATGTTTCTCTCTTGATAAAATATCAAAATGTTCCCCGTGACCCGGGAATGTAATTACCTGCGAATAATAAAACAAATATTAATTAGAATTTGGAAATTTATACTTGTACCATTTTTCCACTGAATGTCCCAAGAAGTTGGCCATTGCTATTTCAGAAATCGCGCTAAGAAATGCGGTGGTTGATTGAAAAATAAAAAAAAAAAGATATTTACATTTCCGAACAATTTTTCATTTGATCTGAACACGAATTGTTATTTCAGTCAATATTGAACGTTTCAACACGGCTCTTAAAACCAATAAATAAAATGTCAATTGACGAATTTTAATTACTTAGCTAAGTTACCAGGATGATTATCGCCTCATCTTTTGTCAGCCGAGCCTGTTACACGCTGAATACGACACTCGTACAATTCCTCCTTCAAAAAAAACTACAACTTTGTAATAAATAAAATATCCTGTTCAAGTCAAATATTTGATAATCACAGATAGTTTCCAAGTGCTGAGATAAAATTCGGGCGTAATTACTGTAGCCACGGCCCTATGCCGGCTGTCGTCGCAGCGTTTCGGACAGGCATAAAACATTAAATAGGCGTGTGTTCTGTCGTCAATTTTGTCGTAAATGATGATTTAACCTTCCACTAGCACAGCTCTGGTCAGTTTTGCATAAGAAAGCAAAATTAAGTTAAGCAGCATTGTTGCATAAGACAGAAATAAAGAAAAAAAAACTCTACACCTAAGGCGCTCTAAAATATAGAACTGTATTCGAAGTTTCCACATTGGTTGGCATGGTTTCACTGATTGCAGTAAATTCATGCAAGTTTTTTTTTTTTGTGAAACAGTCAGCGTTTTTTTAAACAGAATGTAAACTACTCCTGAATAATATCTAGTTCTCCGAGCTTATCCTTAAACAAATCAACCTTGTGATAAGTTTATGTTTGCAAGAAACGACCGTTCTAGCCTCACTTGCTTTATGCCCTCATTAAAGATAATTGAGCCGTCGTTTCAAATTTAAGACAATGTCACTGCGCTGGCTTGCCTTAGTTTTTCACACACCTCCATCATTTATGCTAGTGTTAAGTATGGCTGTGACGATAATGACTCGGCAGTCCGGGGTTGTTCTGGAAGCGTATATTATCCGGCAGGCAGACCGAAAGGGCCTCTTTCTGCTTAGTGTACTCGGTTAAATCTGCTCCAGAGTAGCGCTTACGCCCCCCTGACGGTGCAGAATTCCGCTGCGCCGCATCGCAAATCGCGACAGCGCGCCATCAAAAAAGCAGCAAAATACGAGCGATTTTTTGTTCGCACATACCACCCTCTGTAATGTATATTCAAATAGAAGGAGACTAGACAAGCACTCTGCATTTATAATTCTTATGATATCTGCTATTAATATTGGTTGAGTGTGAGGTAGCTTTTAAATTTTGATTTGTGTATATCAAATGCATTCTAACTCTAAACATTTCTTCATGGTTTACAGTTAAACTACATACTGAATTATGCTGGCTCAGATTTTATTATTACATCATGCTCTCACTACATTGGGAAAAAGAGATCATAGGAGAGCAGTTGCTGAGGTTAAAATTGAAACTAAAAGGTTATGAAGTTATGGTTGGTCTACGTATATTAAGCAGGACAGTCTTCTTCATATTATATATGCTGCAGTTAATAATAAACATATCGTTTTACACTTGAAAAAACCTATCTAATCTACATATTCTAAGGCATCCCCCCAAACACCCACAATCCGCAGTTTAGAAAAACCATAATGTATGTGCATCAACTCTATAAAATATGTATTGGTATTACTGACTACTCAACGTTCAATATAACACGCAGTAATCTTAGAAATCATGGGATAAAAAAACGCACTAAGTAAACATTTGTTCCAGGGAAACTTGCGACTTGAAGAATGGTCAGAGACGAAGCGTGAGATACACGAGGAAACTGTTTTTTTATTGACTGCTCATCTGCTAATCTTGACCTTCAACGATTTTGACGTTTTCACAGCGCGACACCCTTTAACTATATCGAATTTTTCAGAAGAGTATAACGTATTATCTGTATATTTAACGAGATTAACTAGGAAAATAAGGCAAGAAGGTGATTCAGCCTTATAGATGAAACATATTGAACATACCTTTGACACTGTGGACATAGATGGGTCTAGATCCAATAATTTATTAAACGATTTGCGTTCCATTGATATTCGCTAATCTAGCTTAAGACCACAGCCTCTTCAGTTTACTCTTTGCCAGTCACAAAGGAGTTTAGTGTACAAACTGACTGACACGTTTTGTAGTGATTACAAAAACAAAATGAAGGAAACAATGAACAGGCTGCCTAACGCAAGGATCTCAAAATTTCTCCTGCGAAAAATGTGCATCGCACAGAATTTCTTCCCAAGACACAATTTATTGAATCAGTGTTATATATAGTATTAAAATAAAACATTTACGCTTTTAGAACTATTGTTTTTTTCCGAAGTATATTGAAAGGAATATTTAGAAGTAAACCCTAATTAAAATATTCCTTGTTCTTCATCGAAAAAGTCTAAATCCATGCGCTTCGCCAAAAATGTTGCAAGCGCAGCATTTTACGGCGTTCACAGAACAATTTGTTTATACGATTTTGGAAGTTACTGTTCAATATTGATGGGTATCTTTAAGCCAAAGGGCCTGCTCCCCATTATGAAAGAACTCAAATATTGAGCCACCAGGAATTCTTTGCGTGCATGTTGTGAGGTCAACAACCAAGCTTACTGTTTCATGTCATGTGTACTGTATATTTCCTCCTCTGCTACGAGTGAGCCGAGGCAGTAGGTGCGCGCCTTGGCTACGGGAAACAAGCTTGCTGGCGCTAAAATGCGTTCCTGCAAAAAAATCATCAAATAAAACGCTTCTGAACTACGCAGCTCTCGGGCAGAGTTAAAAAGTCCTTGGGCATTATATTTCTGTAAGTTATGCCACTGTGGCCGTTTTCGATGACGGCCGGAATTGTTTTTAACAGTGATTTTAAACTGAGCATATGGCATGTAATTCCTAAAAAAAATAGAACGCACCGAATTAAACCAAACGTTAGTAAGTATATTATATGGGAAACCTGACAAAGAGTTACCAATATCTGATCAACCTTTTATTTTTGCTGCGATGGATGTTTTTAAAAGGAATGATTTTGTCGAGGTTTATTGTAGCGATTGCAGAGACTTTGCAAAATGGTTTCAATTAAACTTTCCGGAACAACTCGAAATATTTCCCGCCGAATAGTAATTATGGGCATAACATGTTCTTTTTTTCGTCCGATGGTCCCTTAATGATTCAACTAATCAATTCATTAAAAGTAAGCGGATGAAAAGCTGTGTTTTCACGTTTTGTCAGAAGCGGAATAGGCCACCCCAATATATTCGCAGACTATTAGGGCTTCCTGGATCGATCGCCGCAACACAGCCTTGCGACTTTGAACGATTGGCCAAAATGAAGTTTTGCAGCTTATGATGTTTTTACTGTGGTCACCATATTCTCCTTTTTACAGGTAAACCTCCTGTACACTGCGCTGCAAAACCCAAGGCCTCATTTTGTCATTGTTGGCATTGAAAAATTACTTGTACTTAATATATTATTATCATATTTATCGGTCACTCAAAAAACTAATTCCTAATGCCTTTCATTGTGTTTTAGAGTGAAGCACACTTAGAATTAACTCCTGGTAGATACTTAAAGGTTTGCAACACTTTAAAACCCCTTAATCATTTTGTCTATCGATCATGGCGGCGTGATGCTCAGGATGTCGTTGCTTTCCTCTCTGGGTAAGAACATGGAACCTAAAGCAATTACGTTAGCAATACTCATATTACTTTCGCGACAAGTATTATGCTGACTTTCAACTTGCATGTTTTAAGGACAAGTATAAATATACTATTTTTTGGCATGTTTCTTGAAACTACAGATTCGGGAAATTGGAGATTTGAGAGAATGTGAGGCTCGCGGTCGCTTAATAAATATTAGGGGTTTATTTTTGTGTGACAAACTTCCTTCACTAAACTAATAGAGACAGTCATCCACAATGCCATTTCTGATGTCGGGTTTTGGCTGAGCAAATTGAATCTGCATTTAAATACAACTATATTTCTCTGTATATGTTAGGTTTGTTATATTTACCAGTCATTTTTAAATTTTGACGTTAGACATAAGTGGATATGTCACCATGAGGATTGTATCGTTTCTCTGGATTATTTTACGATTCAGTTAAAATCAGATTGCCGCGCGCGCAGCTGGCCAAGTAGGCAGCGCGGCCGCGGCCTACCGCTTATCGTGCTTGCCTCTCGCGCGAAGAGCCATGGTTCGATTCCTGGGAGTGGCGCGTCTTTTGTTTGTTCTTGCAATTTAATGTTCTGGTAAATTTGAGAATACTGTTGCTTGTTCGAGGCCCGAATGCTGGACGCGCCGAGCATTTTACACCGGCTGTTGCAGAAGCCCACGCGTGTACATAAGGGGTTCCGCGTGCCGAGCCGTGGTCAGTCTCGCCCAAATGTTCGATCCTGCTGTTACGCAGACTTCGACGCTCGCAACGCTCTCTTGTTTTCCTCTGTTTCCTTTTTGGTGTTGAGCGCAAGATCGCCCATGAAAATTTTTAGTGTCCTCAGTTATTTTTTTTTTCGTCACCTCATCATTCGTGACATTCTGTTGGAAGTGCTGCGTAACGCATGTCCATGCAGCGCAGCCCTCCGAGGGCGCCCGGAGTGCAAGTCCGAACCCAAGCCCCCGAAGATTCAACGAAGACCAGACCGAGACCAGATCAAGTCGCCGCCACCAACGCTTACCTCCGGAACTTGAACCCTTGCTACTCAAGACCAAGCAGCCAACGAGGCCGATGATGGACAATCTGTCGTCGCAGACCCCGGCCGCCAACGCCGTCGTATAACTTCCCGTCGCACTCCGGATTCCGACGCCTTTCCACGGGGAGGTTCACGAGGACATTGAAGGCTGGCTGCAAGACTATGAACGTGTGGCCTGCCATAATGGGTGGACACCTGAAAAATGATTGCAGAACATCTGCTTCTCGCTGAAAGGGACGGCAACGTACTAGCTTTAGAACCACAAGGTTTCTTTAACCTCGTGGGATCTGTGTACGCTAGAACTGAAGAACACGTTTACTAGTCAACGCCGACGCGAGAGGGCCGAAAACATTTCTTGAACAAGGACCCGAGGCAGAAATGAAAATATCAACAGTTTCGTTGAAGATGTTCCTCGCCTGAGCGCCCGCGCCGACCATCACGCTAGCGAGGAGAAAAGCAACGCCACTTGATGAGGGGTGTAAAGAGCGAGATATTCTATGGTCTTATCCGCAATCCCCCGACAACACACTCTTAAAAAAAAGGGTGCGCAAAGAGACCAATCGCCATCTTTCATCCCCGCGAACCTAGCGCCCCCTATTCAGAAGCGGTAACTCGAGCAGTTCGTCCCGCGGGCATTTTTTTGCTCCCACTGGAGTTGCTCTCCTAATGAATACTTTGGTCCCCTCGTCAATAATGGCTGCCGCAAGCCTTCGATGAAGTGGACGAAGCATCACTCGAGTCGCTATTTTGGAAAGAAGACTTGACAAAACAAGATTTTGGCCCCGGGATTCAGAAATTGTGACTACACGCGCATATTTGGTGAATGTTTCCGACCGCGAAAAACATGAGAACGGAACCTTGAACGGAATCCGAGCGACGCGGAGGCGCCGGTGTCGAGGCTACATACTCTCCGACTGCAGCGCGCGCGCCCGAGTTTGAACTGGAGGTGACAGTTGACCCAGTTGACCTGTGGCGGTGTAGTGGAAGCCTCGTTGGATGCAGTCGGAGTGGCGACCGTTTGAACGGTGAGTTTTGATTGCTTTGGCTACTTGTAGAGCAGCAGAAATGTTATAGGCATTTCAGAACGTACTTCATAAACTCGGAGGTTTACCCTGTACGATAGGCGCTCGCTCTCTGACGCGGTTGGGCGCGTACTCGCTCATGTTAGCGTGCAAACGACGCCTAGCACTTCAAAACTATGCCCGGCGGCAATCAGTTCATCAAACAAACGATGTTACACCGGCAAATCCTTTCGTCGACGCAGCACCGTTTTAATGCGACTTAGGTTCATCGAAAAGTTCCCGTGTTCGGGTCATCCACCAACCTTGCGACGCTTCATCGAAAGCGTCTTTCTGCACATATCGCCTCGGTCGGCGACCAAGGCGATGCGAGCTTGACGAAACCGTTGCGTTCGCATGAGGCCTGGTGCGAGTTCGCGCCTCGAGAGTAAAGTTTCGCCCTTACGCTCTTAGGCGAGGGGTATGGTTGTATCCGGTATGAGTAAATAAACATGTTCTCGATCAATATTAAAGTTTCCCCGAGCGGAGCCAGGGGTTTCAGCGCGTAGTGCGGTGCGGACTGTTTGAAAGCGGCGATCGCGAATTCATTTGTGGCGTATCAGAGTCGCCTGGGCAAGTCCGCTTTAGTTGAAGTAGGCTTCCGGTGAATGAAATTAAACCAGTAATGCAATCCCCGTGGTGAAAAAAACAAAACAAAGTCGGCGAAACGTTGTAGGAGCATGTGTCCACGAAATTGAGCGGTGCCGCGAAGTCGTGCACGCGCGCGTTTAGTGAAGCATCACTTTTATGTTTTTACTTTCTCTGCGGGTTTCCGAGCGTCTTTCGGCCCTCTATGTTTCGGCCGATGCTGGTCGGCTCCGCGTAACGGTTTATAGTTTAAACCATGGTCGGGAATCACCAAATAGGAATTGAACTTGAATGCTGTAACGATGCGTTTGTTTATAGAGCCCAGCGTGGAGGTGTTTTGTCTTGTAATACTTTTGCTTTTGAGATCCTCTCTTCGGAGTTTGGTTTCGCCCTGTGTAACTTATCTTGTGCTCGTGGCTTCGTAATGTGTTTTATATTCTTCTAAAGCTGCTCTTGTAATCTTCGGTTAAAAGGTTTTTCTTTTTTTTTTTTTTGTATGCTTGTTATTTGATAGCTGTGTTTGCTTTGGGCTCTGAGCATTTTCATTGCTTTGGACTCTGAGCACTTTAAAACAGTCTGGTTAGGACACGCGTGTCAAAAAATAAATTTTACCCGAATAAAAAAAAAACTTAGAACAATATTTATTTATTTATTTGTTTATTGAAAGTACCCTCAGGGCCCGACGGCATTACAGAGGGGGAGAGGCACATACATAAAATAAAGATCATGGGTCACTGCTAAAATAGTTAGTGATTGCGCGAGACGCGATTTGGTCGGTAATCACGTCCTTTCCACTTGTTTTCTCTCGGCCTTTCGGGTGCGGGGAGGAGAGGTGGATTGCCTTGGCCATCGCGTTGAGGTGGAGAAATGGTATCACAATCTTATTGAGGTTGAAATTGCGTATTACCATTCCGTTACGTCATGAAATTAATGGAAAATTAATCTCGCGCCGTCAGTATTTCTAAAAAAAATGTTTTTGCGCAAAATTTGTTTTTTGACACTGTCCCTTACAAACTGTTTAAAAAAAATCTTTTTTTTTTTCAGGGGCCCTTTAGGGTGCAATTTTCTCGTCTTGACTGTCATTCAATTTCGCATTAATAAATTCTGGTTATGACAGACACTATGCTTTATGACAGTATCTTACATAAAGCATAGATTTATACCACGTAGCATCGTCATTTTGGAACAGAAGCTACCGGAAACAAAAATAAAAACAAGTCACGTAAAAAGAAATTTGCACATCACATGAACAGTTGTCATCACGACACAAAATGTTGCTATAGCTTCATTTAAAGGACACTTTAATTTTGAGTTGGCCTAACACCTCCTAAATACCAATACCTTAGCACTTGGTTTTCTTTGTGGATTACCATATTTCAGAGCAGGGTACAAAGTGGACAGTGCTATGTTAGCATTGGCCTAGAACTCGTGTTCAGTTGGTGAGAATACGTGTTCCTGCTGAATGCAAATGCAGCACTTTTTCCAGTCTGCCTTGCGATGACCTGTGAGAGGGGGTAGAATCCAGCAACACTAAGGCCTTGCGATCTAGGAGGCGTTGAACTAACTGAGTAATCTCTGATTATTGAGCTCCTTAAACTATTGATTTCGGTCTTGTAGGCTCCTTTGTCTCTTGAATGTTATCAGAAAAATACTTTTGATGTAGAAAAAATATTCGACCACAGGTGGAGAACAGACATATGAAAAAAGGTTCATTTGTGAAAAGAAGTTTAGGGCGAAAACGAGCTGGTGCTAGTTAATTAAGACTGTGTCTGCCTGTCCTTTATTTTTCGCAATGTCGGAGTGTTTTTACTATGTTCAAGGTTGGTTTACTTCGTTCCTTCTAATCTTCGGAAGCTGCAAGCATCCTCGCCCACGACTGAAGATTGAAATTTCATAGCCGGCCACATGGACTCAATGAGAAGAGAAAGGAAGGAAGCGGCTACGTATATGGAGATGTTGAAAGATGCCCTGGAGAGGACTTTTTGGGCAAAGAGGGTACATCAGCATACACCCTACAATCTCCAGCATCGTAGACGACTATCGAGCCCTAAAGCTCACAGACCAGGTAATATGTTGCTTAAAAACGATGGTGCTCATGCTTTTAGGAGCAGTAAGCACCCTGATAAGACCACGACCACCCCCATTTTTGTGCATTCGCGCTGCTAGCGAATGGGAGCTCCCGCAGGGAGATCTCATGGGCTCGGTGACGCGGTGTGGGAAAATGTTTCCCAATGCGCAGATCTGCTTTGCAATTGCGGCTCCAGTCCTGGCATAGACGCGCCGTTAGTCCTGTCATGGTGAAGCCTGGCACCATGATGGGTCTCGTTTTTGAGCGCAGCTCTTAGGCGCCCGTTTCCGGCTTGAGCGGCGTCGCCGTCGGCGTAACCAAGGTCACCCCGAGGTCACGTGACCCCTCTCAAGGTCACGTGACCCCTCCGAGTTCATGTGACCCCGAGGTCACGTGCTCCCCTTTCCAAGGTCACGTGACCCCCCAAGGTCACGTGACCCCGCTCCCCGAAGCCACGTTACACCCCCCCCCCCCCGAGGTCACGTGACCCCCTCCCCGGAGCATATTAAAGAATGAGGGGAGAAGGAGGAGGGGTCTACCCTCTCCTCAGTACCCTTCACTCCTCCTCCTCAAGAGCTGCGCTCCAATTCGGCGTTACAGGGAGTTGTAAACAGCTTTCACTTTTTTAGAGCGCAGCTCTTAGGGGCCCGTTTCCGGCTTGAGCGGCGTCGGCGTCGCCGTCGCCGTCGCCGTCGCCGTCGGCGTCGGCGTAACCGCGCGGTGCATCATGGGAAATGTCCCATAATGCACCGCGCGAGCCCCCCACCGGGGTCACGTGACCCCGGTGCATCATGGGAAATGTCCCATAATGCACCGCGCGAGCCCCCCACCGGGGTCACGTGACCTCGTGGGGGGCATGTGACCCCCCCCGAGGTCACGTGACCCCGGTGCATCATGGGAAATGTCCCATAATGCACCGCGCGAGCCCCCCACCGGGGTCACGTGACCTCGTGGGGGGCACGTGACCCCCCCGAGGTCACGTGACCCTCCGAAGTCACGTGACTCCCCTGAGGTCACGTGACCCCCTCCTCGAGGTCACGTGACACCCCGAGGTCACGTGACCCCCGCCGACGTCGCGTGACCCCCGATGACGTCATCGTCATCATTACTGATGACGTCACCGGCATCCACATTGTCATCGTCATCATCACTGATGACGTCACCGGCATCCACATCGTCATCGTCATCATCACTGATGACGTCACCGGCATCCACATCGTCATCGTCATCATCACTGATGACGTCACCGGCATCCGCATCGTCATCGTCATCATCACTGATGACGTCACCGGCATCCACATCGTCATCGTCATCACTGATGACGTCACCGGCATCCACATCGTCATCGTCACTGATGACGTCACCGGCATCCACATCGTCATCGTCATCATCACTGATGACGTCACCGGCATCCACATCGTCATCGTCATCATCACTGATGACGTCACCGGCATCCACATCGTCATCGTCATCATCACCGATGACGTCGTCGGTACCAGCATCGTCATCGTCACTCATGACGTCATCAGTGACGTCAGTGATGACATCATCGGCATTGGGGGTCCCGTGACCCCTAAGGTCACGTGACCCCCTGGTTAGTTTAACCCCCCCCCCCAGTGCCCTTCCCTCCTCCTCCTCAAGAGCTGCGCTCTAATTCGGCGTTACAGGGAGTTGTAAGCGGCTTTCATTTTTTTTATCCCACTTACATCAATTACGATTTTGTTACCACTAATACGTCATGATTTGTTTTCGCTTTTTCTTTTAAAAGGAGCAGTTTACAAATATCTTCAAGTAGACTGAAGATGTGAAAATAATTTTCCTTGCAGATCTTTGCACTGTTTTTTGTATTGGTACTGGCGTCAAGGCAAAGGAGCGATTTATGAATGTTGCCTCAGAAAACCTGCCAACTGTTCTCATGGTGACTGAGGGAAAACCAAGACCGGCCCTGTTCTGCGAGATCATCGTAAGGCTTCATGATGCAGAAGATATAAAAAAAGGTGCACTTTACCCTTTGTTGTATTACACTTTTCTTTTTCAGCTCATTTGCAGTAAATGAAGCCGTTGTTCGTGTTTTGCTATTAATTTCCTTCCAAGGGCTCAGCTTACGGTTTCGCAGAAACTATGGGCTCAATGGACAAGTATTTCAGTACCTGACCCTGCCGTCATGCACATGAGTATGTGCAGAAAGCATGGTCACCAGTTTTATGATCGACAGCTGGCTGGATCTGAGAGCATACCCAATGTGATAACAAGGTTTAAAATGGCACTGCCCTGCCAACCTGTTGGAAGTTTTCAACAGAACAAGAGAGCAAGCAGACTGTCGTTGCCCTGTTGCTCAAATCAGTGGGAATTATTCAAGTTCAACATGACTTAAAAAAACAATTCTCTTCATAGGACAGTTCCTGCTTGCCTTTTTTATAGCTGCATTATAAGAAAATACTTTCGGAGGGCTAGAAATCCGAGCAAAGAGCTTTATATTTTGGGAGGTTCCTCCTGCTGAGAGAGATTTAGTGCAGCTGAGATGCATCTGATCGAAACTGGCCTACCAAAAACACTGCACATTCTGAATTAGTTGGCTTATGTGGGGAATTGGGGTACTTCATACTTGTTCTTATTTTTTGTTTATTTTAAAGTAAATATTAACAGCATTTGTCGAAGCACGGGCAAAACTAAATGTGATCACAAGCATAATGAAATGTGCTTGGAACAGATTACTTTCAGAAAACTGATAACAACACCATAGCCTTATTAACTGTCACTTCCTCCATGGCAAAAGCAAGCACCACGAGTCTTTTTTTTATCCCACTGACAAAAACATAACAAAATGGGAACCTTTTCTTCTTGCCTCCTGCTTTTCTACAAGGTAGTTTACGATTTATAGGTTGACTAAAGATCAGCTTTTTTTATTTCAGATTTTTGCCGAGTTTCATCGCATCACAAGCATTGATGCCAAGCAACGCTTTTTTTAAATTGCCTCAAAAAACCTGGCGATGGTCCTTGAACTGACAGAGGGCAAGCCAAAGCCAGACATTTTCTACCAGACAGTTGAAAGGAGGGTTGATGTTAAAGAATCGGAGAACCAAGGTATACCTGCTTTAGAATTTAGCCTTAATTGACTGTTAGCGGAAGTCCCAATCCAGCTAGCTTTCTATTGCAACCAAATTGGTGCCGACCCAGTTCATGTGATAGGTGGGTGCAAACTATGTAAATTAAGTTTGAGATATCAAACAGTGAGCTGTACGGCATCTGAAATTACAAATGATTCTGTACATTAATTTTAAATTGTGATTGGCCGTCTGGTGATGAGTTATATTAAAACAAAATTGGTCAATGGCTGCATTTAAAAAGGAAATATAAATTTACATTACTGATGTGATGCTTAAATACAGCCTTCATATTTTGTGTTGAATTGCCGTGACACTTGGCACTGAGCAAAATTGAATGGATTGGTTTTAAAAAAATCTACTAGCATCGGTGATTAATCTGTTCATTAACTGTGTGCATATGATCAAACAAAATCAGGCCCTTATTTCTCGCCTGGTAGGATTTGGCTGCATGGTGATACTGCTTCACCCTTTGTCCGGATGAAGCGGGTGCTAAGAGCAATCCCAGCTAATCGTGCTCTTTGAACGTAACACATGTTGCTGCGCCCGCTCTCTATGGACACATGACACTCGCACGGCTTGGTATTTGCTTTGATGGCTCGCAGTATCCGCTGCGCCCTGACTAAGGTGAAACGGAGTACAGTGTAGATGGTGGTTGGACAAAAAAAAAAATCCTGAAGTGTCTGTGCTATGTGGTATGAAAGTATTTTAAAGGGATACTTAACAAAATTTGAAATATACCCGTCGTGTTCAGAAATAGGCTGAATATGATCAACAATGTCTGTA
The DNA here is from genome assembly GCF_016920785.2 of Ixodes scapularis. Lineage (NCBI taxonomy): Eukaryota > Metazoa > Arthropoda > Arachnida > Ixodida > Ixodidae > Ixodes > Ixodes scapularis. The sequence continues at coordinate 159,855,498 of NW_024609868.1, read as the reverse complement.
AATGACAATCTCACGTTTGTATTTTGAGCCTGAAGGCTGAATTTTTCATTATAAACGAAATACCTTTCTGGCTATAATGCAAGGCATTAGATGCATCCGTGTTAAGAGCGTTTGCACATACAGCAAACGCATCTAGGAGTTTTTGGATATCGCAGTACTCCCGAAACTTAATGTTGCCCGGAGATGGTCCATCTTTTGCGTTGTTTGTGCTACTCCTTGGCTCACCAGTCGAACCACGTTGTGAAGTTTGGGTACCCGATGATGACCTAGCCTGGAGAAGATGTTCCAGCTGCTTGAATGACCAGTTTAGCTTTGATTTGCCAAGAACAATATTTGGGTAACTGGTTTGGCGTGTTAGGTTTAGGGAGTATGTACTGAACCTGTTTCAGCTAGTCTATCATCAGTTACCTGCATCTGCTCTAAGGGAAGGCCTCTTTTTTTTGGAAAGACTTCGATTTCATGATTTGTTTTAATTCCCAACCTTTGTTTCAGACGTGCACCGCTGTCTATTTCATCGCAGTGTGTCCCAGGACCTCAAGAGAGCGCTGCAGTGTCCTTTTTGTAAATCAGCCTTATAAGACAGAGGGCCCTCTGGAAGCTGTGGCACTTTGTTTCAGCCTGGCATGGGTTTTCGACCTTCAGTACTTCGTTAAATATCGTCGCACATTTGTTTGTTTTGAGACTTGTAGGTCTCAAACATTCAAAGCTGGGCTGCATGGGCACAAGGCTGCTGACCAGCCTAAATTTAAAAAAAAAACAAAAAAAAAGTTTTTTTTCACACACGTTGTTAAAAGAAAGTTTTCTGTGCTTGTGTAATGCATTGAAGAAATGCAGTCGCATTTAAGTGAGCATTTTTTTTACTTTCTTGAGCCTTGAGCACATGTATTCCTGAAGGTCTAAAACCCATGCCAGATTTTTTTTCTGTTTTTTTTTTTTTAATTTATAAATATAGAGTTACCCAAGCCACCAGGCTCGATCAAAAATGGACCGTAAAAATCGTCGCCTTCGCGTAGTAGAGAGTGGCAAGTTTATTGGCCCTATTTTTTACAGAAAAAAAGCTACTCTTTATAATTTTACAAAAAAAAAACCGACCTGTGAAATACAGCTTTGACGAAAAGTTTAGATCGCAAATTACCGGCGTCAATTTTTACGGTCCACTTTAGTTCGAGCCTGGTGACTTGAGCCATCCTATATATTAGTAATTTCTTGAGCAGATATATTCCGACAGGTCAAAAACCCATCCCAGGTTTTTTTGTTTTTTTAATTTATAAATATACTAGTAATTTTACTGCCTCATATTTTATGATTGGGAGATTTTTTACTAGGGTGTTCGGTTTTTACGGTCATTTTCATTATAGAAGGAAACAAAAGACATTGAAAAGAGCTGAGGGTGAACATTTCGGCAGACGTCTGCCTAGTTGGGTTAAATGTTATAAATGAATAAAGGGCAAACGCCAACCAATCCCTAAAAAATCGTAGGGTCCCAACGTTTCGGTGCCGGCTCGGCACCTTCTTCAGGGGGGCTATTTAAAGGAGAAGCAGCTTCTTTCTTTTCTTCTCCGGTGAATGTAGCGCAGTATCTTCGTTTTTTTACGGTGGTTATTTTTCAAACCAGGTGCGGTACCTTCGTTTTCTTCGAAGTTGGTTATTTACAAACGAGGATCAGCATCTTCGTTTTCCTCTATGGTAGGGGCCTGTTTCTTTGGTGTTTTCTCTAAGTGTCGTAGTGCACTGACGTATGCTGAGGGCAAGGTGCCGGAGGATCGATTAATATTTCCTGGTGTGGTCTGTATGCGTCATGACTCAATAAAGAGTCGTTGCCGCCAGTTGGTTTCTACATCCAGGATTCGGGTATTTTCAAAGTCGATGCGGTGGTCATTGTCCTCGCAGTGTTCCGCAACAGCGCTACGCTCTCGATCGAATTTCCGTACGTCATTCTTATGTTGGCGGACTCTTTCCTTGAGGTTTTTTGTTTCGCCGACGTATGAAGCGGAACACTCAGCACAGGGAATCTGGTACACAATGCCTTGTGCTTTTTCTCTCGCTGGACGGTCTTTCGGACGAGGCATTAGGCGCCCAAGTGTCGAAACAGGTTTGTGAGCCACCTGAATACCTTCTTTGGCCAGCGTACGAGCCAGAGTTTCGCTAGTTCCCTTTATATAAGGTACACAGACGCGGATATTAGGGCGGGACTGCGTGCTACATTGTGGGTGCTCAAGACTGCGACCAAGACGACGGGCAACACGGCTGATGAAGCTGTTGGTGTAGCCATTCTTTTTGAGGTCGGTGATGACAGCCTGTTCTTCACTTTCTTTATCTTTCTTTGAGGAGCTGAAGTTCCGAGCTCTGGACAACAGGGTCGCAACCACCGACGCCTTGTGACTCGAAGTGTGGTATGAGTCAAACCGAAGGTAACGTCCAGTGTGGGTCGGCTTCCTGTATACAGTGAACTCCATGTCTTCACCTACTCGCTTGACAAGCACGTCCAGAAACGGCAAGGTGCCGTTTTTTTTCAAGCTCTAATGTAAACTGGATGGCCGGCTCGATGGAGTTGAGGCGAGCTAAAAAGTTTTCCACCTATGATGTTTTTAGGATACAAAAGCAATCATCGACGTACCGTAGGAACACTCTGGGGCTAGCCGGAAATGGGTGCAGCGCCCTTTGTTCGATTGCTTCCATCGTCAGGTTTGCCGTAGTAACCGGAATAGAAGCTCCCATTGCGGTTCCGCTGGTCTGGCTGAAGAACTCTCCTTGGAAGCTGAATTAGGTGCTGTGAAGGCAGAATTCAAGGAGGCAGCATATTTCATCCACGCTAAGGCAGGTTCTTTCGTTCAGATCTTCCTCCTTTTCGAGAGCGTTCCTGGCTGTGGCTACAGCCAGGGGCACTGGAACGCTTGTGAACAGTGAAATTACATCGAATGACACTAGACTGTCCTCGGTGCTGACCTTGAGTTCTGAAACGAGCTCCACGAAATGACCGGCGTTTTGTACATTAGTTGGCGTTCTTCCGACGAGAGGGGAAAGGGTGCGATGGAGGTAGTTGGTTAGCGCCCGAAGCGGTGACGTTGTAAAATCCACGATAGGCCGGAGGGGAACATTTGGCTTGTGGATCTTAGGGAGTCCATAGAATCCAGGAGCAGAACCATTTCGGCATATAAGCCGTAGGTAAAGGTTCTTTGATTCTGGATGTTTTTTGAAAAGTCCCGCCAGAAGTTTGTTCAGATTTGTCTGAACTTGTGTGGTGGGGTCCTTCTTGCGTTTCTGATAAGCCGAGCTGTCCAGAAGATCCTCCACCTTTCGTTCGTAGTCTTCCCGATCTAGGACGACCGTCGAGTTACCCTTGTCCGCCGGTAAAAGCACAATTTTTGTGTCATCTCTTAGCTGCCGAAGTGCTGTCGACTCTTCTCTTGATATGTTGTATAGTTGACGCAAAGGCATTTTCGACAGAATGCTGACCGTTTTCTGTCAGACCCGTTCCTGGGCGCTTGAGCTCAATTGCGTGATGCCGTCTTCTATTGTGGCGACAATCTTTAGTATGGGCGGCTTTGTCGTCGTCACGTTCAAGCCGTTGCCTTTTGCCAAAACAGCAGTCTCGACCAAAGAGAGTTCCCTTGAGGAGAGACTTGTGACGAACCTGGTAGTATCGGAGCCGTATCTTGCTTCGCGTTTCTTTTTCAGCTTCAAGAGCTTCTCCTTCTGAGAATCCCGTCGTTTTTGTGCAGAAGTAGAAGCGATGTTTTCGGTGAAAGACTGAAGGGATGGGAAGATATCTGGGATTTGGTGTTCAAGCTGCCGACGAATGAAGAACAAGTCTAGCTTTTTCTTCTTGAGTGTTGCTTGACACTCGTAAATACGCGCTTTAACCAGACGGTGCTCTGCCTGGTCGAGTATCTTATGTCTCTTGGTAGCTTTTTTTTTTCTCTCCGAGCCAGAACAATCATATCCTGCATGCAGAAAGCTCAATTAAGATTTATCCAAGTGTGAATTTTTCCTGCAGAAATTTCAAAGCTTAGCTCCCTTCACATGAAAAATAAGACCAACAAACTGGCCAGTGTCAATAGCAGTCATGTCTGCAGGTGATGGAGTTAGCGATGGTTGTAACTCCCGATAGGCACAACGAGCAGATGAGATTGCATTCTGCTTCCTGTGCTTAGAACAAAATGACGTCGCAGTTTACAAGCATTGCTAACGCTGCAAGCATGTCCACCGTACTCCTTTGCAAGTTGGTCTCATTTTTCACAGGAAGGAGGCGAAATTTCTTACAATTTCAAGAGGTAACACGTACGATCATTGAATGCTTTAACTTTTAATGTGCAGGCACCAATTTTTCGGGCTCGTTTTGCAGCACTAAGAACCATTGTAGATGCCTGTATATATGCTAGTCATGTGAAATTTCGGCAAGTCCTTCAGTGTCAAAATGGCAGTATTTTCTTGTATGATTTCTTGTGATTGCAATTGTTTTCATTTTCAGTGTTGTGTAGTACTAAAATAAATATATTTCCACAATGAAAATGCTAATTTTTTTTCTATAGATAGCTGGTGCAACGTGTTTCGTAAAATGATGATGTTAGCTGTTAAAGCCTGCCTGAAAGTTCTACGAGTGTTGTCCGCATATCCAGTCTTCGCAGCTTGTTTAACAACAAAGGCTTGCTTTTTTCCAAATAAAGGTGCGCGACTTTTCAGATGTACTGCAATATTTAGCTGTGAGTGGGAGTGAGAGGTCTGCGGTATTGAATACCTCCCTGCTCTCAAAAGACACTCTGCGCAACTTTTCAGAAGAGATACCTTTTCAAACAATTTGCACAATCTGCCTTTTCTGAATAGGAAGCTGTTCAATGCCGCAAACCTTTCACTCCTCTTCACAGCTGAAGGGTCTCATTACTAGTAAATTCGTCTCTAAAAGTGTCAAAATTCGTCCACAAAAGATCGAAAGTTACTCTCTCATTACTATGAAGTTCATCTCTAAAAGGGTCAAAATTGATCCTGAAAGGGACGAAATTTACTCCCTCATTACAGTAAAATTCATCCCTAAAAGGGTCAAAATTAACCCCCAAAGGGACGAAATTTAGTCCCCAGTCAAAAAAAAGTTAGTTCCCCAATCATCACTGTTTATCCCCAAAGGGATCAAAGTTACTCCCCCAATTATAAACACGACGGCGCTCAAGGGACCATAATTAATCCCGTGAAGAGTTAAACTTAGTCCCTGATGCCCTGCTGTAGGGATCAAAAGCACTCCTTTTAACGGTTCAAACTTTTGACCTCAAGCGATCAATGGGAAGGGACTAAAAGAAAGTGTAGGGACTAAACCGGGGTTTTGCCGTTTTGGGGGATCAGTCTCAGTGACATCGATTTAGTCCCCAAAAAGGACGAAGTGCTACTCCTTTTTTTTAAGAGTGCAGTCGACGAGTCCGTAACGGAGGCGAAAAATATCAATATGAAACGGGCCCTAATAGCACACGCCAGACACTACTAGGGATACCCTGGCGTAACTACTCTGGCGACATTCGGATCCGACCTTGGTACCGACCTCCCCGGCATCCGTGACGTCATCCGTGGAGTCGTCTGGGAAGAATTTCGCAAGATGATTACCCCTGCGGATCGTCCGTCCTCACTGTCGCTACCCAAGTTCGTCCGAGAAAGGTTCACCTAGCCTTCCAACCTGAAGTTCCGATCAACGCGACGGCGCCAAAAGAACCAACTTTTAGCTACGCCGCCTTGACCCAACAACCACCGCAAGCAAAAAGCCGGCCACGGCGCCACCTCGACGAGATCCTCCGACGCCGAAATATCCTCGGCGCCAGGAAGGACAAGTCCAGGACGTCCGCCCGGAACGACCCCCGGCGAGGAAGACCGACGTGTGGAGAACGGCCGATCGACGCTCGTTGTGCTACCACTGCGAGGAAGCCGACACCGTTGTCCTTACCGGCAAATGGGGCTGCGTGGGTTCCACCCGACCGACCCACGCAAAAGTTACGATGAACTCCCTCGCGGCATTGCGAAGTACCCTCCGACGCTCGCCCTCCTCAGCGCCGTCTCACTGCCGTGAATCCTGCTCCCCATCGCCACGACGTTCAGCGGTCCCAGCGCCACGACCCCACCGAGGGAGCCTGTCTCTCCTTTGTCGCCAGGAAAACGAAGTGCGGCAACGCCTGCTGGTGAAGTAGCCGAAGACGATCGAAGAGCCTCCAAGAACTCCGGAGCGCTCCCACTCACCTGACGCCACAAATCGCAACGACGCTCCTGCAACGGTGCCCAACAACCTGAACGTCGTTGTCGACGGCGACGACGGATCCGCTCTTCTGAACACGAGAGCATACTACTCAGTCTTGAGTGCGAGGCTCTCTCGCCGCCTTCGAAAAGTGACGACGCCGTGGGATGGGCTGCAGATACGAACCGCTGGTGGACATTTCATAACGCCTGTCGGAAGGTGCACTGCTCGCGTCGAAAGTCACGGCCTGACGTGCCCTGTGCAATTCGTCGTTCTGCAAGACTGTGCGAGGGACGTTATCCCGGAAATGGACATTCTCTGCGAGTATGGCACGTTGTAATGTTATTGGTTCAGGTCAAACCGCCGAAGGAAGAATTCAGTCACACCGTGAGGTTTGATCGAGATATATATATATATATATTAAAAAAAAATTAACAAAAATAAGAAACGTTCTAGCTATACACAAATATACAAGTCAGAAATTGTCTCACTTTCAGTCCGTCCTTGTGTGGCTGAAGGTCTTGGCGCTGTCTGGTTTTCAGCAGCGCTTGGTTGTTGGTGAGTGATGTTCCTTGATGATGGTCTGGGATGCTCTGCTCCGGGACACCGCCGAAGTCGTTAATCTTTCCCACCAGTCGCCGCGTCGAGTCTCCTTAAATAAAGGAAGGTGATTCAAGATCAAGTCCAGGAAATGCTCGACGACGATATCGTTCAACCCTCAAGACGCCCATGGGCGTCGCCCGTCGTCCTTGCAAAGAATGACGGAACCCTGAGGTTCTGCGTTGCACTATCGTCGACTGAACGTTGTGACTAAGGACGTCTATCCAACCCCGGATCGGCGATACGTTAGACCAACTGCGCCAGTCCCGATATTTTTTGTCGATGGACCTGAAGAGTGGCTACTGGCAGAAGGAAGTCGACGAACGCGACCGCGAGAAACCTGCCTTCGTCACTCGCGACGGACTTTACGCATTCAATGTGATGCCCTTCGGACTATGTACAGCACTAGCCACCCTCCAGCGTGTGATGAACACAGTGCTGGTTGATCTGAAATGGCAGAGCTGCCTCGTCTACCTGGACGATGTCGTGGTATTTTCATGGGGTTTCGACGATCACCTGAAACGACTTCATGCCGTGCTTCAAGCCATCAAGGCCGCCGGCCTGTCACTCAAGCCAACAAAGTGTCGGTTCACCTATGGTGAACTAAAGTTCCTTGGCCACGTCGTGAACACCAAAGGTGCTCTTCCTGACCCAAAGACCCACGCCGTAGCTGCATTTGCGCCGCCGTCTGACACGAAGGCCGTGAGAAGATTTCTCGAATTCTGTGCCTACTACAGACGGTTTGTTCGAGACTTCGACAAGATGTCCACACCGCTGACGCCCGTCGCGAAGGGCGCCGTAAAGTTTGAATGACCAGAAGAGCACCAGGGATCATTTGATGAGCTCAAGCGAAGACACCAGACGCCCCCCTTCCCCAGGGACGCCACTGACACCGGACTTCGCGCAGTACTAGTCCAAAGGCAGGACGGGGCAGTGCGAGTCATCGCATACGTGACTGGGACGCTGTCTAAGGCAGAGCACTACTCAACGACTGAAAAGGAGTGTCTTGCTGGCGTCTGGGCAATAACAAAGTTCCGCCCATATTTGTATGGAAGTCCGTTTCGCGTATTCACGGACCACCACTCGCTTTGCTGGCTCGCGAAATTGAAGGATTACTCCGGGCGACTCGCCCGGTGGAGCCTACGACTGCAGAAGTTCGACATGACCGTGGTGTACAAGTCCGGCCGTAAACACAATGACTCCGACTGCCTGTCAAGGGCCGCAGTGGAGGCCGGTCCTGCCTGCAATGGAGACGAGCATGCTGAATGTTTCCTAGGCGCTCTCGATGCCAGCGACATACCAGCATTCCAACGAGACAACCCTGAACTGCGAGCGCGCATCGTGCACTTAGAGAGACAACGAGTACGGTTCCCCGTGCTTTCTTACGAATCCTGCCTACCTTCTCCACACAACAAGGGGTGCTGTACAAAAAAAAAATATTCTTCAATAACAACACAGCATGGCTGTTGGTTATTCCTTCCAGCCTTCGAAAAGAAATCTTCCAAGAACTGCATAACGACCCAACGGCTGGACACCTTGGCTACAACAGGACGCTCGCCAGGATTCGAGAAAAGTACTACTGCCGAGGCTTCCCAAAACCGTTCAACTCTATACTCGATCATGCCACGAGTGTCAGCGAGGCAAGAAAGCGCCGAAGAAGCCGTCAGGACTTCCGCATCCAATTTCTTCCCCGTCCCCAAAGTTCCAGCTGATGGGAATGGATTTTCTTGTCCCTTTCCTGCCGCCAACGACGGGAAATCGCTGAATGATCATCGCCAGAGATTATCTCACACGGTGCGCCCGGGCGAACGCCCTTCTATCAGATACGGCTGGTGAAGTCGCCAAGTTTTTTATTTAGTCCATTGACCTCCGGTACGGCACCTCCGAAGCCCTATTGGCCGAGCGTGGATCATCGTTCATGGTCCAGCTGACGCAAGAGATCCTTCGTCTCAGTTGAACGGGCCACTGTCGAACCACTGCGTGCCATCCGCAGGTAAATGGAAAAACAGAACGGCTAAACAAAACAATCGCCGACATGATCCCCATGTATGTTGACGTAGAGCACAAATCTTGAGACGAAGTGTTACTTTACGTCACGTTTGCTTACAACACGGCGGTGTAAGAGACCACAGGAGTAACCGCGTTCCAGCTGGTGCGTGGCAGAAAAGTAACGACCATGCTCGACGCAATGCTACTCCACGAACCAGCTGACGATGGGATCCCAGACGCCAATGTGGTTATTCAACGAGCCGAAGTTGGGAAGCTCGCCGACTCTGAATTCAAGATCAACAACGTGTCGACGCTGCCCGGTACAACTTTCGCCGGATCGACGTTCGCTTCAAGCCCGGAGATCGTGTGTGGGTTTGGACCCCGTTACGACGACGCGGCCTGAACGAGAAACTCCTGAAGCTCTACTTGGTACCCTACAAAGTGCTTCGTCGACTCGGGGATCTGAACTACGAGGTGATGCCCGACGGAACAAGAACATCATCACGTCGCCCATCGGGACCTCAAATCGTCCACGTCGTGCGCCTGAAGCCGTTCTACGCTCGACAGTTTGTGGACGCTATGTGTTCAAAATAACTCTTTAGTTTGCCGTTATTTTGATTTGCTTTGTTTTTCTTTGTGCTGTATCGGAGCGATGCATTTTTTAAAGGGGGAGTAATGCAGCGCGCAGCTGGCCAACTAGTCAGCGCGGCCGTGACCTAATCGTTACCGTGCTTGCCCCTTAGGCGAAGAGCCAGGGTTCGATTCCTGGGAGTGACGCGTGTTTTGTTTGGTTTTGCAGTTCAGTGTTCTGGTAATTTCGAGAAACCTGTTACTTGTTTGCGGTCCGAATGTTCTACGCGTCGAACTTACTACGCCGATTGTTCCAGAAGCCCACGGGTGTACATAAGGGGCTCCGCGTGCCGAGCCGTAGTCAGTCTCGCCGTTGTTATCCTCTGTTTCCTTTTTGGTTTTGGGCACAAGTTCGGCCCATTAAATACTTCAATTTCCTCAGCTATTCTTTGTTTCGTCACCTAATCATTTGTGAAAAACTTTCGCAGCATCATATCCAAACAGTTTTCAAGCATTTTAAGAGGCGTAGTATTTTTGCGGGCCGAAGTGTTGGATTTGATTTTTTTTTTCTACAACATTAGAAGTCATTTTTAAAACTACCGGAGCAGTGCCGTTTCGCATTATTTACCACCATGATATGGCGTCTGAATAAGAACAACGAACCTCTGTTCTTATATCGTAAAAAGAAAGCAGAATGTGACAGGAGAATTTCTTCAGTCTACGAGGTATATAAGGAGACATTCTTATGCGCATATTTTACGAGGGACATGCCCCTCTAGATTTAGCAGGATCTTTTTTTTCACGGCGAAATTCATGAACAAATAAATTCGTGCATATATTTACACCGGTTCCGGTTTCCCCACGACATTTTACTAGAACTACGTTCTCTCAATATAGGGATGGTCTCTTGTCATTCGATTTCAGAATGCACAAAAAATAAAACCCCAAGCGGCTGTTCAAAACACGGTGCACGTGTTCTTTTTCTTCCGACTTTATTCATTGAGTGTAAAATAAAATTACCTAATTTCGAAATCTTAGTCCTTCCTGCATATTTTATTTGCAAAAAAAAATTGTGGTGGTGATAAAAAAAATACGCGAAGAATAAAATTATAAATCTCGATGAAAGAAAAGTCGGGGTTAAAAGTTTTTATCAGTTTTAAAAGTACCCCGACATAATAAGGATGTACATGAGTTTTTAAGAAACCAGGAGCCTTACAGTCTCGTGCGTTGCAAAACGTAAGTCAAGAAATCCCCTCAGAAATAATGTAATATGTGCAATGTTCAGGCGTGTTTCACTTCGAAATTCTGAGACGATGTATTCACCCGTCCGTTTTTGTTTACTGAGCATTTTAGTAGTGAAACAATTTTGAGAAACCGGGACATCAGCACCAGTCAGTTAGTTTCTTGGGGTACAAACCTTGGGGGTAGTCAAATTTTGTGACAGAAAGCAGTATTAGGCTTGGTCAAAAACTTCGACCCTTCTTCAGTTTATCCACCATTGTCATACGAGAACTCTACTAATTTGTTAGAATACTATGCGAGAAAAAACCGAATCATTAGGCCGTTGAAACATCCTCTCACTCTATCGCAAATAGGGTTTAATTTTTTTTTTCTTATGAGTAACATTTTCGCTCGAAACTCCAACTGGCACTAATGCTAGGCAAAGGCTCAGTGTTCGGGTAGTGGAACTCTTTCATAACTGACTACAAAATATTTTAATGCGTTAAATGAGGGCTGTCGAAACTAAGTTCACCACTCAATTAGCCCCACAGATGTACCCGACATGCTCTGCTGTATTGTGACTGCTCGACGACGTGCAATGCTGCCTTCCTGTGACATCTCGAAATTGAAAAAAAATTGGTTGAAATTTGCATGTTAGTTTTGGCATCATCTTTATGCACCATTTTCTTAACAAACTCTTGCAAATTAAGTAAGATAAACTAATCTGCTGCTATTACTAAAGCAGGAAAGGTTAATAATTGGTACCGTTTCAGTACTTCAAATGATTGTTGCTGTAATCCTTAAAGTGGGGTGAAGCTGTGGCCCTGGATATACCATTGGGCTAGGGCAGCCCTACACGGCATCAAATTTAGATCACAACAATGCAACGGAAGCGCTGGTATTACGTATTTAACTCCTGTTCCTTCCAGTTTTGGTGCGAGTGTACGAAGTTTGTGAGAGAAACAGCGGGTTTTTAGATTTACATGCCAATCAACACATAGCCTAACTTTTTGTTTCCTACTATTGTACCTCTAGGGGTTAGAGTCAGACGGCAAGTGTTTAAACATTACCGTTAAAAAAATAATATTAATCACTTTTTTTAGGGTTTCAAAAAAATTTGCATTGAACGGAATTTGCAAACTCATATGTAGTAATGTCGTCTGCTACCAAAAACTGGACTGGCAATTCATTGTTAATTTTCAAATCTCATGTATGCTTTCATATAAAATAACCAAGCGTTTTTAAAACTAGGCATTAGGTACCGATGACCAGGTTACAAATCTGCATTTGCTGCCAACAACAATGTTTGGATTCTTGGCCTCTCGCATAAATGGGCAGAAACTAAACGTTCGAGAATGCGTAGGTTATTTTTGGGCGTGACCTAAACATAACTTTATGTTCTTCCAAAAAGCGTGGTTAAAACTACAGTTGTTCATGGGTGCAAATATCGATGCAAGGTTGATATTACCTTAGTACCTTTATAAGATTAGCAAACAGCTCTAATATTTAACAGAGAGGTGTGACTATTACTTCAGAACGTGCTGTATTTCTGGTTTCTAAAATGCGTATAAGCAGCCCACTCTCTCGCCTTTTTTTCCGTCAGTTTACCATTTAGTAGGGAGCACCAACGATCAACAATAGGTACGTTGAATCCTGCCAATTTGTATTTAAAAAAATCAATGGCTGTGTTTTTTGGTTAGCATTCCCGCCCGGAAGGTGAGATGTCCAGATTTGAAATCTTGAATCCGCCATAAATTTTGACTTGCACCGGTTTTGTAAAACTTTGATACAATCGATTAAGTAGGGTTCATTCATTTGAATAATTTGTATTATATATATATATATATATATATATATATATATATATATATATATATATATATATATATATACAGGGCTTTTTTGTTTAAATCTTAACAGATTTGTATGAAAAAGCCGTGAAAGTTACACTTATGCCGCTTGTGGAGGTGAGTTATACGGCCAGGGGGGCATATTATAGGGGGCTAATCGTAACGATCGGTCGGCTAGTTAAATAGAATTCATCAATTAACTTTCTAATTAATAAAAATAGACATATAGTTCCAATTAGAAACTTTCTCAGCGTTATCGAAAACCACTAAATCAGTCATTTTCAAAAAGACTTTGAGCGCGTGAGAAGCGTAGTATTGTACTGAATTTACCACTCGTGGAGCTGGTACAAGGCTGGGGCGAGATAAGATACGGAAAAATCGCGCGGGGCGCCTTACCGCAACCGCTGGCTTTGTACCTGATCCACGAGTGGTAAATTTAGTGCACTAGTACGCCTCTCACGCGCTCAAAGTCTTTCTGAAAATTACTGATTTAGTTATTTTCGATGACGTTGAGCAAGTTTCTTATCGGAACCATATGTCTATTTTTATTAATTAAAAAGTTAATTAACGAATTGAGTTAATTAGCCGACTAATCGTTATGATTAGCCCCATATAACATGTCCCCCTGGTCGTATAACTCGCCTCCACAAGCGGCATAACTTTCACGGCTTTTGTTAAACGAATCTGTTAAACTTAACAAACACCAAATATATATATATATATATATATATATATATATATATATATATATATATATATATATATATATATATATATATATGTATGTATATATATATATTTCCTTTCATGTGCTAAAGACAGTACCATGTTGAACTTCAAACGTAATTTAACAAGCATAATTACTATTATTATAATGCAATTAAATGCAAAGGTGCAAGCGAGCTGGACAGTAACGATGAAAATAATCCCTGGAGAAGGGGAACAAGAGAGACAAGGGACAAACACAAATCTCCAAACAGAGCTAGGTGACTGATGCGCGACCGAAAAAATCCGCCTGGTCCGGGTATCGAACCCGGGACCTCTCCACAGGTGGAGAGGTCCCGGGTTCGATACCCGGACCAGGCGGATTTTTTCGGTCGCGCATTAGTCACCTAGCTCTGTTTGGAGATTTGTGTTTGTCCCTTGTCCCTCTTGTTCCCCTTCTCCAGGGATTATTTTCATCATAATTACTAGCCACCTCTTCCTTAGATTTGTATACCACACCATCCCCGCTACGCTTCCTTGAGCTCACTCGGCTTTTGCATAAAGTTGACTTCCGCGAATCTAAAAACAGCGAAACATCTACACTGATACCACAGTATTTGATATAAGAAAATCTATTTTCAGGATGCACGATTATCTGTGGTATCTGCTCGAAATACAAAGTAACCGTTCATTCAGTTCAAGGATTAAGCGAGTCAACATCTGCACTATTTATAGCTCATGAATTGGGTCACCAGTAAGTACTTTGGTCTGAATGTCTCATCTCAACCCTATTAAACAACATCCTGTCTTTGGAGTCATTTAAATTATCCGTTCTATTCTTGGCATATTAATATCATATACGCCCTATAGCCTATTAACACAGAGAAAGAGAGAGAACAGCAAAACTTTTTTAACTTGGCATCGAACAGGTTTCTATTCCGGTTTTGTTTAGAGTCCGGTTCAGTAGATTATATTAGTTTCCGTTTTGTTTCCCCGGAGTCAGGCATGCGAATCATCGGTTAGGTCACAGTTTCCACCATATGCCAACTGGCTCAAATATGGTCATATTTATGCCTTAGACTCCTGCCGCCCATGCATTTTAACGGTAATTGGCGAGGATTATAGTGCCTCAGCACACCAAAATAGAGCTTTCTTATTGGAAATAATATAAAATCGCAACACAAGAAACACATCTAGGACCGGCTACCCAACATTGGCGAAATGCGTTATGTTACCGAGCGTATCACACACACGGTAATTTCCTTGCAAGTGCTGATAATATTTAAGGAACACAGTGGGTAGATATGTATATATATATATATGTATATATATATATATATATATATATTTATTCTTTTGACGTACAGTAACCACAGTAACGTTGTCACAGTGCTTCGTGCTAAACAAAATATGCTGAGTGAAATTACCTTTCTAACAAATTTAAATATAAAAACATGTACGCGCGCGAAAATATTTTACTTGTTTTTTTTCTTAAAATTTTTTCATCACATGTAAAAAATTAATAAACTAATTTGAGGTGAAGAGTGAAATATTAGTTTAGTCATCTTAAATCTTTGACTATCTTTATTTTATGAGATTGAATACCTTAGCTCCTTGTCAAGCCATGAAGAAATACAAGTAACGCTAAAGGTCTAACACCGCGGAGCGCATGATCTAGTTATTTATTCGTGCGGTTCAAATTCTTATGAATGTGTCTGTGTCTAAAATAAAGCGGAAAAGAAAACACCAGTAAGATTTAAAATTCATTTTTTTAAATATGGCAACTAATAAAAAAGTATATTTATATGAATGTAGAATGAGCGGTTTCAAGTAAAAATAAAAAAACCTTACCCCGGATGAACTGAATGCGGCACTGATATCTTTGTCTTCGGCATCCATAGCAAGGAAAATGTAAACATAGCCTTTCTTTCATGTACAGACATTCACGTTTTTATTCACGAACTTTGACAGTATCTTACAGTCGACGTGATAAAAATTGTCGAGCTCCTGAAGGTTATACAACATTGTAAAGACGACACAATAGGACGGTGCAAAATTAGAAGGAACAAAACAGGACAGACGCAGGAGAGACATAAGTACTAGTACATTTTTCCTCTCCTTTTGCAATGTTTTTAATAATGTTGTTCAACAACACTGTAGCCCAGCAATCCACCGTTTTAAAGATTTTATGCAATCCACTATAGGCAGCGGGAGACGCCTACGTTGTGATGGACTTGGACGCCAACGACGCCACATGTGTTATATTTTACGCCATCGGTTAGTACATAGTAATTGTGAAAAGAAAACGACAAGATTGCGTTATCGCAATGCATAAAAATCGCAAACGCAATTCTGCGCACGTGCTCATGGCGATCGTGACAGCATCCTTTAATTCCTCAATTTAGTTGCTCAACAATATCATTTACAAATTCGTGCCGCTAAAAAAATAGAGAAATTCCAGCCATGAAGGTGTT
This sequence comes from Ixodes scapularis, assembly GCF_016920785.2. Lineage (NCBI taxonomy): Eukaryota > Metazoa > Arthropoda > Arachnida > Ixodida > Ixodidae > Ixodes > Ixodes scapularis. The sequence continues at coordinate 159,839,881 of NW_024609868.1, read as the reverse complement.
TTTTGTTGTTTTTTTATCCTGAGATAAAAATTGCTTTCTACCCGCCGTCTTCTGCTTTAAAATTCGAAAAGCAAAAATATAATAATCAAATCCCGGTCTTGAAAAAAATACAGGATAATAAATATGTGAATTTGTTTTTCCGTTCGGTGAACCCCACGTCTTATCACAAACACAACAGTATGTCAAATACAGGTCAAAGCAGTAGATAAAAACAGAAAGCAAGTAGAGTACTCGTAGGCGAGGCACGAGCGCACCGTACTCTCAAACTCACCATGTCCGGGAACAGCGTAACCTAGTTGAACTTAAGGATACGAAAAGCTTACCAAACCTCATTTCAAATGAATATAAAAACATGTTTCAAGGTTGTATTCTTAGAAACAACTATATATATATATATATATATGATGGTTCAAGTCACCAGGCTTGATCTAGAATAGACCGTAAAAATCGACGCCTGCACGTAGCAATCTAAACTTTCCGTCAAATGTGTAATTCACCAGGTCGGTTTTTCTTGTAAAATTACACAAGAAAGATCCATGGATAGAACAAAAAGAAGGAAATGTTTATTTGACGTCCCAAGAGGAGGCCTCTCTTCTTCAGAATACACACACACACGCACACACACACACACACACACATACATACATATATATATACATGCTTCCATGAGCCATCTATACAGTCCAGCGTTGTGAACATCTAGACTACGCACATGCTCGTCGCACCAATAATATCGAAGGTCATGCGTATCTCACATCACATTTAATTGACTTGGATACCTCATAGCATACTTCAAATCCATCGACAGCTACGAAAGAGCTAAACGGGCCATTTGACTTCAGGAGCTCTCGACTACGGTATTGATCTATGTTCCAGTTCGACACAATTCCTCCTTCTGATATTCTTCTCGTATCGGGTGTTGGTTCGTTTTGAGATCCTGGTTAAAAAGTACCGTGCTCAAGCTTGTAGATTTAGCTGATGTGCTGTTCATGCTTCGATCCTGTCTTTTTTTTTGTTGTTTTTTCTTACAACATGCAGATTGGGAATGAATCACGAAGAACACCCTGGACATGCTGGTCTTGACTGTGGCCCGGGTGCAGGATATGTAATGGCAGCTGTATTGGATACGCCAGGACGCTCTGTATTTTCTCACTGCGTCTATGACAAGATGAAGAGATGCCTAATGTAAGATATTTTGATATACTGCTCGCAACTTCAATTCCCGAAGATAGTGGATACTGGTTGAGCATCCCTTTATAACATTACTTTGCATAAAATTAATGCTGCATAGTTTTGTCAAGAATATCAAAATAAAAATATAAAAGTGAGAAAAGGAAAAGGGCGAGTGAAGATGAAGGGTTGTGATTATCTTATTCCTATTGAATTAGGGTATATTTAGTCTGTCTGCAGTAGTATTTGTGATTGACTGATTTGTAAGCAAAAGTAATTTTGAACGAATTAAGCGCTCGTTGTGTGCTTCAAAGTACACATAAATAAAACAGTAAACGAGCACCAGATGCAAACCCCCACGCAAGCTGGCGTAAGGTTTGTCGGTTTATTATTCCTCTAACTCCCTGGCATCCACACTCCAAAAAAACCAGCACCCATGGATGCCGTTTTTTTTTCCACTGAGTCAAGATTGTTGTTTTTTCGAAAATGCGATATAGTTTTTGGTGTTGTCTTTAGCCATCTAGTAAGTTAGTGTTTATGGTGGCCGCTAGAAAATGCATAAACTGGTTTAGCAGCAGGCTACATTAGTATAAACTCATAAGAATGCGTGAAATTTGCACCTTTTGTTTTTGTAATTGTATGGAAAATTTACGATTTGCCCTTTTATATTTAAGCCCTGACTTCCAATAGAGTCCTTTCGAAAGACCACCTTCAGTTGGGAGATGCGCAATTCCTGCTCAATTGCAGACAATGACCGCAACGCCACGGCACAGTTTTGTGATGTGTTGGATTAAAGGCAGAAGCACACTCACAAAAAAAAAGGAAATGAGCGCAGGGACATTTCATTTTCGACGCTGTTTGATTGGCTCGTTCACTCCTAGCGTTGACCGCGCTCTGACGTTCGCTATCTTATGGGATAACTGGCACTTTCCACGATTTTATTTGTTACACCACTGTAGGGTTGTTCCGACCTTCTAATAATCTGCCACTGACTTTCGAAACGGGTCCATTGCATTTATGCATTCGCGTGTTTTTTTGGTGGTAGGCCTCGGGATCAGGACTTTTACATGCTTCGTAGCATTTGGTGTTCAAGTCTGAGGAAGTGAATGAAAGTAAAAACTAAAAGGCGTTCCGTCTATTTTGAATTTTTAAGCTTCCGGCCATAACCATGGCCATCGTATTTTTACGGACGAGCTTTTAGAACAATGTTCGGTCTTGGGAACAAAAGTGTCATTGTTCGCTATTTTAACAAATTTACTCACACATGTTTTTTAAAGTGTAAAACCAACCGAAACTATAATATTTAAAGATTTACAAAAGAGCACCTAAAAAGCTTTAAAAGGTATCTAATAATATCTCCAAAGAGCGAAGGACCTTATACAATTTTACCATGTTGGTGAACAGGCAATTTCAGCTTGCCCTGAAGACTACATGCTGTTTAAATCCTAGTTCATCTTGAGACAGGCAGAGATGGAGCATTGTTTCGGTTTAGGACAAACGTCTTAAGTTGCATTGTCCTGTTAAACATCTCGTTGTAGTCTGGTACACTTTGGTGGTCATTCGTAGCTGATATTGTTTTTCCCAACCTGCTGCAGACACTACGGTATAGAGAAAAACGAATGACTAGGAAACAGAAGCGATTCAAACAAAAAATCGCCAAAAAGCGTTTAGAATTGTAGTTGTTGCAATGAAAAGGTAAAAAAAATGAATAGCTATACTGAAGGCGCTTATTGTAAGGGTTGACTTCTCCGGATATAGCGCAGTCCACAAGTCCCCATAAGCACCGCCTTTTTGTGTACGGTAGACGCTTGGTTCTTTATCATGTATTCTCGAATTTCTGGGGCCATTTGCGCCCACAATATATATTTTATGTAAATATCCGAATATAAAGTACACTAAAGGATGAGTGTTCAAATCTTCTGGGTTTTTTTCAATTCATGTTATGGGATCATTCAATACTCAATTCTCAAACCAGCCGAACTTTTCTCAACAATTGTTGCTTTCTTGCAACAAATACTTTCTCTGCCCTTTACTTATTTGAATGTATAACTGGCTTAATGATAAACAGATGCAAGAATATTTTCACAACAAAAATACAGATACCTTGTTTTCGCAAAAGAGACACACTGAATGGTGCAATGAGTTATATGAAGTAACCCGCCAAATCCAATGCTCTAGCCAACCCTTTTTACTCATGCAAACGTCGGGTCAGGGACACCAGCATTCGCTTAGAGCGCACTCAGCATCAACGGCAAAGCATTCTGTTCAAGTGTGTCGCCCAGTTGTGTATGCAACCGAGTGTTTTGTCCATTCGTGTATGAGCCATTCTAGGTAGTTTTCATGGGCCGAGCTCATTATATATATATATATATATATCTTGCTCTTCAGAACGAGAACCAGGTCACAACCAGGTGCCAAAGTTGAGAAACTTTGCCACCTGGTTGTGACCTCTAGCGCTACATTTTGGCGGAAAATAAACATTCGGCGGTGCATAGATCTTTTTGGCGGTAAAAAAGCCATGTAAACTTTTTTTTGTGACACCCCGTACCTCAGCAGCAGAGGGTTCCAGTACAAACATGTTTTGAGAAAAGGGCAGCATTCCACTTAGCATTGAAAGTGTTGTAGTATACAATCTTTCTTGCCATATGATTTTTAGGAAGAATTGAAGCTCTCAGGGGAGAGCGAAGGTGCGCTAAAGTTTCTACTCATGCAGTCGGAAAAAAGTTGGCGGTGCCAGAACGAGGGCGATATCCTTATCATCGGTATTATCAGACCGTTAGTTCTGCTCCTGCTGCAAGAGTGGTAACGTTAGTACACCCCGTGGCTTTACCATGTCAGCATATACCATGTTATGGTATGTGCTGATTTCGTTTCTTGTGATAACATTCACCAAGCTTTTGCTAGAAGCAATTGGCTTTTTTTATCTCCTGATATGACTTTAGTTTTTTTCTTTTTTTTTTCTCACCCAACTATTTGTAAGAATTATTTTAGTCTTACTGGCAACACTCGACATTTGTATTACAGATTTTAAAAAGCCGTTATATCTAGAAGCATACGGTTTGCGCTGGTGAGCTATGCGCACCCCGATACACAATATAGAGGATAGTCCTGTCTAGAAGTTCGTGAATTACCTAAAATTTGGTAAATAAATAATTATTTTCTAAAAATTAAATACAAAATTTTTTTGACAAACTTGCAGAGCGTCATGAAAAGCTAGTAAAATAGCCAATATTAGAACTCATTGTGGAGCGTGGGAAAGGCGGTAGCGCGCTAAGTTACCACCTGTGGAAGACACGCAAGGCTATAGGTACAAAAACGCTGCCGCGAGGTTTTCAAATGTTCTATTATTCGCAATTTTGCTCTGTTTAATTAGCGCTGTTTCCCCGACTGGTAGGTTTAGCGCACTACCGTAGTTTCAAGGCAATCCGAATATTTTTTTTTAAACAAGACATGTTTTTTAACGCTACCCCACAGTACCACAATTTTGACCGTCCATTCAAGCATTTTCCGCTAAATTTAGCGGGGAATATGGCGTTACGTGACTTATACACCTTGGCGAAATTGACGGCACGTGACCAACATATTATTTCAATTACCCGTTAAATTTACCGGGAAAATTCACGTCTTGTGACCCAGACACCAATTTCGATTATCCGCTAAATTTTGTGGGAAAAATTGACATCACGTGACCTAAAGACACTTGACATTTACAACTATTCAATTTTCCCGCTAAGTTTAGCGGCAAGATATACGTAACGTGACACAGTACCTTTCCGGGCAATTCTGAAGAAATTTCGTGCATAACAGGACTTTAAATGTGAATGTCACTGGCAATTTTGTTTCTTAGTTTGCTGATTTAATTGTTTTTGATGGCGCTCAGAAATGTTCTGTTTTGAACCGCATGGTTCTTTTCACTACCTATCCCTCCACATAATCTCCCCCTCTCCGTAAAACCCAGATGCATAAACCATATTAATGTAAATTTAATGTTTTTTTCTAAACATGTCATTCATGACTCAAAACAGCCAGTATATACTTTTATTGTTTTGATTTTTATCTTCGCTTTTAACATTGTGGTCTATTTCATAAATTTACCGAGTTCAAGTATTATCGACATTGATGTTGCTGAACTATCGCAACATTAAACTATGTAATTTTGTGTTTGCTATCGATTTTCTGGTTACAGCGAGAAAGACCAAAGGTGCTTTGAAAAGACGGCAAGAATGCAACTCTAGGAGGAAGATTACAGAAAGTCCATATGGAGCACCACTCAATTACGTATAACTTCCACTTAAAAAAAAGTATACAATTCTTTTAGGCACAGTACGAGCAAAAAAATAAATATTAATTATCACAGCATAACTGCGAGTCAGTTTAGTCAATTGAGAACGTCGCGATATGCATAACCAAGATTCCGGGACAGGGCGGCATAGTTTCATGTTTTTACGCCTCGTGCCTTAGCACCAATATCGGGCTGCAGCCGTTTGTGACAAAATGGTGCATCATGCGTCAGTTGGAACAAAGGGGAGGGGGGGGGGGAAGTAGTGCTTGGTGACTGCAAAGAGCTATGGGCTATTTTCTAGTCCTGCAGTTTATATTGTTTACACCAAGACACTGAAAGTGTGGATATCGGTTTTATTTATAATCTAATATAATCTAATACGAAAGATATAATCTAATGTTAATTTCATTTTCGAAAGTTGGCCATATACGGTATTCATATTTAAAATGACTACGTCACTCGGCTATATTTGCACCCTGCATATGTAAATGTGTAAATTACCTGTGCTTGGTTAGCACCGTTCTAATTTGCGCTACGCTCGCTCATTCGGTAAAAGACTCACTATAAGGCAAGTCGTTTTAATAAATACCTTCATAAATATGTATGAAAAACATTGAAAAACTACATTTCTGAGTCACCTGCGCGGTCTACAAAACTAGTGATCCCAGGAGATTCAGAAAGAATGCATTCAGGTGAATTAGTTTGATCTATTAATAAACATATTTTTAAATTGTCGGAATGCACACGATGTTTGGGTGCACTCAGAAATGGCTAGTCGAGTATTTTGCTTCCAGAAAAGAAGAGGGACAAAGTTATTGAATAGTTCTTGTTCATTTGATAAGAACACTAAAAATACTGCCATGTCCCGACTCATTGATGTAGGCTGCTTTGGGGTAGCAGCGCAATCAAAAAGAAACTTTCACAACGACCTAAAAAAAAGAAACAACCAATGAAACACAGTTACAATTTCCTGTAACGCCGAATCAGAGAGCAGCTTTTAAAAAGGAGGAGGGGAGGGGATGAAGAGGAGCGTCACGTGTGACGTCACGAGGGTAACATTTTTCGGCGAAATTTGGGGGGAAAGTTTTGCGGAAACCTTTTCCCGCTAAATTCAGCAGAACAATATTCCCGGGTTGAGTGGCGTCAAGAGGGAAAAATGTTTTCGCTAACGTTAGCGGGAAAAATTTTTCGTCAACATTAGCAGGGAAATTTTGCCCTCGTGAAAGTCCCACGTCACATCACGTGTCACGTTATTATGGGAAACGTTTCATAACGCAACGGGCGATTACCCCGATGGCAGCGCCGCTCAAGCCAGAAACAGGAGCCGAAGAGCTGCGCTCTAGACGAATACTGCAGTTAGATTTATTACGACATGAATCCAATGTCTGTTCGCATCAAAATTTTACTTCATGTATAATTTTAGTCATGGCGTCATTTTGTTTGTGTCGTTACTGCCTACGTGCATATTTTCAACACCTTTTAATGTATTTGGTAATCAAACAAAAGCGGTTGGTGACGCCCTTTGGTGTGACGCTATTTGATAGAGGGTAAAGGCAGGTTCACAATGTTGCAACCGACTAGAACAGAGTGCAACAAAACATGTTTTTAAGCCCCTTGTGACAGCTTACGACCGTGCCGCCGAGCAGCAATGGCGGTCGTAAGCGACTTAATTCCCTCTTTTGGTAGACTCAGCCGTAGCCCTTTGCAGCAGTGTGAACCAGACTTAGCACGTCGCAGGCTCACTGCAGGGTTTAACGAACATTTTCACAAACATTCGGACTGTGCCCAAGTGAGTATGCAGATAACTTGGTGGAGCAAACATCAAAATTATACTTGAATGGATTTTTATTTTATTTCCAATCATCCAGGCAGTTGCGTTTCGCGATGGTTCCGGCCTATGAAGAGGCAACATCTACACTGAAAAAGTATTCATGGGCTCCCTCGTGCACGTGTGCATGCGAATGGGCTCATGGGCCGTTCGGCAACACGCTTGCATGAGCGTGAAGAGGAATTATGTCGGAACGTTACTTTGTAAGCTGTCGCAGCGGACATTGATCCCTTCTGCGCAGGAGGAATTCAGTAGCTGTTTTTCACTCCGCAGTGGCGTAACGGTATATCATATCCCTTTGTACAGGCTGAATATGCGCCAGTGAACGCGCACAAATAATTACGAATACAAACAAACTGCAAATACTAAGCACAATGATTACTGTTTGGTTGCTATGATTAACGTTAAATATTAATAAAAAGGTTAAGAAACACCTGATTGTTGAGTTGAGAAAGTGTAAATCTTACTTGTGTAGTACGCGTACATGTGACCTCTTGAACGGCTGTGTTTGCTATTGGATGTTCTGAGCATAGACAAATGGCCATGTCTGCTCATTTGTTTCAAATTTTTCGAAAGTACACATGCCCAAACACTTGTCATAAGGCATTTTACTACTTTTTACTGCACCCGAGTGAAAACTGTCAACGTTTGTTTACACAAGTAACGCCTATCATAATTTATTTATTAATATTTTGTTATTAGCTATAGCAGTAATATTCCAATAACACGCACTATTTCTGTTGGTAGTTTTAGTACTAGTTATTTTCTGAATATATATTATATACCAGGTTGGTGACTGTGCTGAAGTGAATTTTATGAAATTGGGTTATCAATATATGTAAAAACTAACCAAGCGGTTTTGTTTGATATATTTCAATGTGCACTGGCGTACAGGAATTAGCCATACCAATTATCACCTTGTGGTGAACTATAGTAAAAATATACGAGCCGCGATTTTCCATCAGGAGCCAGTTCGATGCCACGCGGTATATTACCCTGGCGTCATTATATGAATGCTCCGCTTTTAGGCGGATATCAGATCAATAGCAAATGGTTTCCTAACTGTCCTCTGACGGGACTGAGGCTGTAGTCTATCGGAGATTGAGAAGAAGTAAACCAAACCTACCGAATAAAAGAAAGAGTATAACGTTCCATCATCTGGATTATGAAACTGTAAATCTATCTGGATTTTATCAGGATTTCAGGTTTTCAGAAATTATTTCTGTGTCTGCATTCTTATTTTATTTTTTCAAATAATAACTGCAGTTCGTTTTTCATTTTCATAATCCATTTAGTGAAACGACATTATACTTGGTTTTCCGGTATGGAAAGTAAGTATGAAATGAACATTCATACCTGTGACCTCAAAGACATCCCGCCTTATTAAAAAAAATATATATATATACAAATCAGCGCTTTGTTGAGACTATAGTTTGTGACGGTCCTCAAAATCCCCAGCCATGTTAACCTCACCCTTAAGCTTAGAGTGCAATGGAAGCTACGTACTCTTTGGCCAGTCGTACGTCTATGTTTCATGACGTGCTCGCGCTCTCCTGCTTATACCCATTGGAAAAAGGTGGAGTCAAGAAACGAGTGGGAGGCGGTTTATTGGTCGGGCGAGCTACTAGCATCCACCACACACTCAGCTGAGGGGTGCATGCTTAAAAAAGGAAAAGAAAATAATAAAAACAAAGGACGTTTTGTTACAAAACAGTAACTTGTCGTGGTCTTTTTGTCAACGCGCCACGCACGGTCGGAACTGTTTATGAGCCAACTTTGAATTTTTAACCAGTGTTTGTGGTCCCCAGTGCGAATGAAGGTTAGTTATTTATTTATTTACATAGAGACATGCATCGCCTTTCTGCATCATAGCCAGGGGGTGTACATAATGTACGTAAAATTTTAACAAAAATATCGAAATACAAACCAACTTATACGTTAAACACATTCTTCGATAGCCAACATTTTCCATTCTTCTATGTTTCTTTGTAAAAAACGAAAACGCAAAAACATCGGCATGGCAAAAGTATGGTCGTATTTTGTGGTAGGCCCTTCCCGATATATAAAAAGGTTCATGTAAAAGATTTCTCGACTGATTAAGAGGTGACTGTTATATATATCATATTCGAGAGAGGTGGTATTGATTGCAAATTGAGTAACTGCAAGTTCAGTGTTTTAGTCGCGTGCTTTACAAATTGCTTCGTCCGCGTCTAAATTTTTTTATGTATCGGGAATCTTGAAGTGATAAAACACTGGTTCTCGTATATTAACCTGCGACATTATCATGGAGCGTTCAAACTTTAAATGCTCAACTACTGCTCGTTTCAGCTAAAAGTGGTACTTCGGGGTTTTCTTCATAGTCTCCGATCTACTCGAAAATTTGTTTGACGCGCCAACAAACATCGCTGAAATAAAAACCGAAATATTGGGCAACAATAATTTTTTTCCGAAGTTATTGAATTTGCAGTAGTGGTCCTCTTCCTAATTTTTCAAATGAAAATCTATTGGCACCTATTAACAAGTGACGTCAGCGGATGACAGAGGCTCACACTTTGGACTCTAGACTTTGTTCCCAAATGATTGAAAGCAGTTTCATGTGTCAAATGACTGCTGTGGAAGCTCGCTCATGCAACCACGCAGAAGCACACAAAAATGCTCAGCCTCGTCCATTTATGGACTAACCGCTCGGCCTGCATGTCTGTCTTCCCCAGCCGTCACGGCAGTGAAGAGCTCAGCCTCGTTGTGTTCTTTGTGGGTTTTGGCTTCATTTTTATTTGCCGATTCCACCATACATAGTTCGAATTTCGCGATACTAAATAGTACACCGGAAAGTGTAAAGGCCAGGGATTAATAAAAATAGTTAGATTAGCTCTAAACAGTCCGCATGATTACCATTTTACTAGGGACACAGCCCACGCTAGGAGTTGATAGGACCAATCAAGCAACTTCTAAAGTGTAAGTTAGTAGGCCTCTTCTGCTTATGATTGGTTCAATGGTGATAGAACACGCACGGAAACATAACGGACATCATGATGGGTCGCTTTTCATGTTCTGTGATTGATCTCATCAACTCTAAGCATTGGCTGCGTCTGGGCTTAAGGTTGAACGAAGTATAGGTGTCCCAAACTTATCAATAGTGCTCGCTCATAATTTTTTCAACCGCGAGCAGCAAAACCAATCTAACATCAACATCATAAAAAGCGATCACTCAGCAAAAATTTACCGGACGAGATGAATGAGGTCGAAAATTTAAGAGCGTCCTTAATATTGCGCACGCGCAACAGTCGCATTAATAACTCTTTTATTTGTTGTTTTTATGTTTTACTGACGTTATATTTCTGCGAAATCACAAAACACAAAAACATGGAAGATTAAAGCATGCGAAACATATACTACTAAAAATGCCACTGGTTGTAAGCCGCGTGGGACACTGCCTTGACCCCAGAGGGCGCACTACAATCAGCCTTCACGTCCCTACAATGGCCGGAATTGAATCAGGCGTTAGCCTCATTCACTTTAATTTAACTGTGAGCGAATTCGCATGTGCGACACCAACCATAATGCCCCGCCCACAATAACATAAAGATCAACACGCAGTTTACAAAAAAGTCATGCTTTCTTAACAGTAACCGCTGGCCCCACACGTACGCAGAAACCAGCTTCGGGTGAGAAAAGCGACTGGTCATGCGCTGGTCGTCAGCAGAAGCATCTTTATGATGTTACCTCAGAGGCGTGCATCGGAGTTCAGTGGTGTCTCCTTCGAATTACCGGCTTCGGCACGTGCTCAGTTGTCCCCCGGTACTGCTGATCCGCGAGCACGCTCAAAGCTCACGAAACACCATCTTCTTAACAAAGGGTAAAGCCTCTCGCATTTGCTAGATTAGACATTTTTAAAAGTCCACCAAGCGACTTTTGCGGACACCCTTTCTCGCTCACAAAGCCCGTCGAACGCTGACAGAGCGCTCTTTTTTTATATACCAACTGAGCCGAATTCACGTCGATCGGTAGGCCTCGTTTCATTGCTCAAATGCACAGAGTATGTGAGCAAGCAATGGGGGACAGGCAATGACAGAAAGTTTGAAAAGTGTCCATTAAGGTCCAACGTTGGCCGCTGTTAACCGGACTACCCCACACTGAAGCCTAACACTCACACGTGATTGGTGATTTGAGATCGAAGAAGCCAGATGACCATCGAAATTTGACGCACAAGGCCTAATTCTAGCACTTTTTGGTCAATTTAGGCCCAGAAATGTCGGCATGACAGCCGACCAATAAAAATATGAAGCCAATTTTAGGCAGTTCATTGGAAATTAGGGTTTAAACATGGCAGATGGGACCCTACTTCAGAGGCAGTAAGTCTCACTTTGGCACTTGCTTGGCGACTTCGTCACAGAGCTAGTAAATTAAAGCCCAGTTATCTGGAAGTTGAGGCTAACTTTGGCACTTGCTTAGCAATTTGGGCCAAAATGTGCCAGATGACAGCTGAACTACGAAGCAGTAGGTTTAACTGTGGCACTTTCGGCGATTTTTTATAAGGAGGCCAACTGACAGCCTAACTAGGAGGTAAAGCCTAATCCTTACACAACTTTGTCGAACAAGGGCCAAAATAACCAGACAGTTGCCAAAGGAGGTCTGGTTTGGCTGTACTTTGGCTCATAAGGGCTTGTAAAAGCCCAATAATCTCAGGCGAAATCCACAATTTGCTCCAGGTCTCCGTGCTACCTGGGCAGTTGGAGCTTCATCAACCCTGAGTGAGACCGGTATGCTGTATATTAGGAGATGTTGGGCACATGTATTGTTGTTGTTTGCGGATTTTATGGCGCAAGAGCTCCGACGGCCAAACTGCGCCAAACTAGGTAAGCTAGAAATACTTTGGTAAAAGTACCGTAGGACTACACTAGAGCTTGGCTATAGTTTGTGTAAAACACTTGTAGTTTTGAGAAAAGCTAAAAGACGTTCAAATGATATTGAAGGCTGCTCCCCTAGAGCCAAGACAGGGTGAAATGGGATATTGCACTTGAACAATTACCGAAAAAATGTCATGTATTGTTGTAGAAGGCCATGGCGAAGAAAGAAAAAATGTAGAACAGATCACGTTTCTGAGCAGTGCTCAGATAACGGCGGCTCCTTCTCCATATCAGGTATGGATGAGTAATGAACTAGTGGCCAATTCTCCAGCGGCACAGGAGGACTTCATGAAAACGATTTTATTATAGGAGGTTTCCCATGTAACAAGTTCAGGTTTGATGGTATGAAGCTTAATATTATCGGCTATCTTCCATTCAGATTGCCATAGACGTGAAAGTGAAAGTCTTGCGGACATTTTAAGGCCTTGGTAAGGCATGCAGATATTCGATGTTGAAAGGTTCTCTGAAAAGGCGGCTAGTCTATGTCCAGTCTCGTTGTCTGCGATGCCCACATGGCTCAGGATCCAGCAAAACTTAATGTAACACCCACCAGCGAGTCCCTGTAGAGCTTTGGCCCGTACAAGTTGAGTTAAGTTATTTGTGTTTGGTGTAACGGAAGATACTGCACTAAGAACGCTTTGAGAACATGCAAAAAGAATGGCTTTTATCACTTTGCTCCTCATTATATAGAAGAGTACTGCCAAAAGAACATAAAGTTTGGCAGTAAATATGCTGGCAACATTGTTAAATTGAGTAACATGGGTAAACAAATTTGAATAAAAAGCAGAGCCGATATGCATTGAGGACTTGGCACCGTCAGTGTAAAACTGGCAGTAATGTCTGTATTTTTCTTGCAGAGCTAAGACTGGGAACATATACCTAAACAGCTACTCTTCGCCGTTGAAAGGTTGAACTTTTTAAATGTACACAATTAGGAAGGGAATGCCCATAATACGGCGGAAAAATATTAGTGTGACTTTACTGTCCTACATTTTATGTAATTATTTAATTCCTAGAAAAATATTCAGGCCACTTAATAGCACTAAGACAGATTATTCGGTGCCCGCTCTTTATGTACATAGGTTGCATTTGTTATAAAACTAAATGTATGTAACCTTTTCCGCCGAAAGACAGAAGACACCGTGTTAATCACCCATTACGGAAGCAAATTGGTTGTCTAATGGGTACTATTGCTGAAAATAAAGATAAGCGGAAACGAATGTTTATTTTATTAGGTAATACAGCATTTAGTTAAATTAGGTCCATGTTTCGTATCTAGTATTATGTGCACCAAGTTTGCCAATAGAAAAATGTGTTCAAGAGCTGAAATACGTTTTCAGACCACCTATTTGTTCTCCAATCCAGCTCACTACAGGCAACCCAGAGGTGGATCCTCAGATGCTTCACCTCTAGGCGGCAAAACAAGGGCTGCTACGAAGGTGGTAGCTTGAGAAAATAAATCGAAAACTCAAGGCCATTATCGCGCAGATCACAAGGCAGGCGGAGGTGTACGCCGAAAAATGGGAAGCAAAACTGTAACCCAGTGTGCAATCAGCTGCTGAGAGCCTTGAGCAAGATGAGAACCTGGAGAATCCTCAGACCCCCGCTGTACAGGAGGGAGCCCAAGGCAAACCTGCGACAGCATATCCAGAAATTCATCCACAACTTCCCGGAGAAGAGTGAGGAGATAATGGAGGCGGAGAAAGCAAATATCTTTGGAGAGCAACCCCTACAAGGTACAACCATCTACCCGAATTACGATGTAGAAGACAACCCAGAGCTGGAAAAACCGTTCACCAGAGTTGAAATGGTAGCTTCGCTGGGACGGTTGACGAGAAAAACGGCACCAGGGAGACATCGAATAAAGAACAAGACTTTTATGAACCTTGATGTGATACTGGGAGGATTTTGCCCGTCTGGAAGTATGCAGATGTAGAGATGATGCCAGAGACAGGAAAGACAATCGCCATCCTGAATATGAGACCAATATCTCTGACGTCCACGTGGAAAGCTGGTCGCGCACTTATGCTTAACGGACTGACACCCAATCTGGAAAAGAGAGACAACTTTCCAAGTACCATGTACGGCTTCAGACGACATCTGTCGACGCAAGATATCCCACGGCACTTGAACGAGAATGCCATCAAAAACGTAAGCAATAGAAGCAACAGCGCAATCCTAGCCATGCATGCGAAAGGCGACCCGAACAATGTTTTACACATTGTGGTACTGACTAGCCTGCATAGACTGGTTGCCGAATGAACGCCTACAATTATCTGCGAACCCTCTTGGTAGACCAGACGTGTACGTTGGGAGTGGGGACCGACTCTAAGGAAAAATCATTTGAATTTCCCGTAGAGAGGGAATCCTCAGGTGTAAATGATTGTACATCTCCTTTTCTACCTGGCAATGAGGGCCTACCGCAGGGGCCGAAGGCTATGTGATGATTCAATAACCATATTTGTGTGAATGATTTTAAGGTTTAGACGATAGCCGACTCAGCAGGAACCAAGTAGGACGTTTCGCAGGAGGCGGTGTACAGGAATGAAGCATACCGGTGGGACTGAGGTCTGGTGTATGCTCCGGAGACTTCAGAGCTGCTAATCCTGAAGAAACGAACAAGAGAAATGTGCCTCCCGAAGCAGCGGATTCAGAGCATACTCTCAAAAGATTCGCCATCGCAAAGGTCAATACGATCAGGATACTGGTGTTGAATATCCAAGGACATGAAGCGGGAACAACCACAGAGCAGCGGCCGCAGGATACCGCCTCCTTAGTCACACATATAGTGAGAAGGGTGGCCAAATGCATCCATGTACACAAGGAGCAGGGCTCACTGAAAGTGTTGCAAGCTTTGGGCTCAGCATGATTACATACGGAACCCCGTACCTGTGGCTTAGAAACCAGAAATAAAATAAGATCAATGGGCTCACCAGAAATGCCTACAAGCTGGTTTTAGTGCTACCTCAAACAACCTTAACGAAGAGAGTCATGCAACTTGGGGTCGATGACCTGTTGGAGGAGATGGTAAAAACCCACAAAACACGCTACTGGAAAGACTGAACCTCACGGCCGTGTGCAGAGCCACGTTGGAGAAGCTAAGCTACAGTACCGAGGGTGAGGCAAGAGACAATCCATGGATCCCGTTGGACCTAAGAAACAAGATAGGGGTGGCGCCTACCCTGAGAAATATGCATCCGGAAATGAACTAAGAGCGGAGGAGAGCCGGGGTGGAAACACTCAAGAAACCTTACGAGGTGAAAGTGGAGTCCGCAAGACACACCAATGCAACCACGTATATAGACAAAGGGGCATATGCTGTGTGCTCGGTTGACGGTAGCGGAAAAGAGCTGGCATCCGCAACAGTTAGGATGCAAGTGACAAGCGGCGGAAGAAGCGGCTATCGCTCTGGCGGCTAAGACGATTTGGACAAGCTGCGTGCAAATATTCTCAGAGATGGAGAGTAGCGGCTCCGGCTCTTCAGGTCCCCACAGAAAAGGAGAGCGTCCGAAAATCCAAATAGTCTGGGCCCTTGGGCAAGAGGACCTGGCAGGAATAAGGTGGCCCGGGTTTCGCTCGAGATTATACTCGCCGGGCCCCCAGCCCGGCTCGAGCCACGTTACTCCCAGATGAAGGCGCCTTAAAAAAAACTATAAACTGGAAAGAAAGGTTTACCTACAACCTCTCACAAAGCTACCCAAGGAGGAAGCAGTCTCTTGGAGGCGGCTTGAAAACAACACCTATGCTCAGGGTACACTTTAACCCCTGAGACATCCAGCTTGCTGCGAATATGACTTCAAGTCCTGCAAGGTGCCGAACAACCTTTACCCCATAGAGTGTGGATGCCTGGGCAGCCGGCGATACGACCCATAGTAAGGCTCACCAGAGAACTGCGAGAGCCGGCTAACCTTCGTGGACCTTTGTGAACGACCGAGCTGATCAACAGGGCCCAACAGGCAGCAGAGGACCATGGTCTCCTGGACTGACGGGACCACCCACCAAGAGAGGAGGACAGATTCTGGTTTTTATAAATGTCGATTATTATCTCCCTCACTCTCTCACAATCAGGAGTCTAAAGGTAAGATACTATACAAGGTGTTTATTAGCCGCACCCCCTTTCCTAAAAAGGAGAGTTGCATAAGATGCATTTATTTTTCTACTGGAAAGAAGTTGTTCGTGCAAGCAAGCGGTCAATTAACATATATGTTTTAATTAACTTTTTAATCAATAATTTTAGAGGGCATATTGCATATACAAAATTCATGTCCCTGCTACAGACAGTATGCTCCAAACCCAAGCTGTAACAAACATGTATGCGTTTGGGCGCTACCGGCCAAATTATTTTAGATCCGTAGGTTTTCTCTAAACGAAACTAGTTTAGAAAGGAGTTCTCTGCCCCCACGTAGCCTCAGAGTAACGACTTCTCCAGTGAACCCTACTTAAAAAAAAAAACAGAAAAAAAAAAAATTTTGAACATCGAACGGGTGGCAAACTGGTCGACCCGTTTGGATCGAACGTGATTATGGCATACGGGTACCCGTTTGAAACGGTTCCTGTTTGATACGAATGCCCGTTTGATACGGATCCCGCTTTAATACAGGTGCCCATTTGATACGGGTGCCCCTTCGACCTGGCACGTGACCACACGTTCCAACGTGCCATTTGGATAGACAAATTATGCGCTATTCTTAAATGGGTATCGTCTGGAAGGTTGGTTACCTTAAACTTATTTTAGACGTTCCGAAACTCATAAACCTATTTATAACATGGAGGAAACACGTAGAACAAATGTGCTCGCGTAGGTGCTTGCGAATGGACAGGAAAACAGACACACAAGATTGTTTTTAATTGTCCTCGGAGTTTATTACAAACTTTTCTGTAGACAAGTAGAACGTGAAATTTGAGAGGCACTGCAAGCTTTCATACAACTGAGAAGATTGCAAAGCAAACAAAACCGAGGTAATTCTAGACTACGAAGATAAACTTTCGGGGAAATTATTCTCTCGGCTGCCGCGAGAATAGACGCTGCATAATTCTATAAATAATCTCGAATAGTACGCGTAGAAGAACGATCAATCGTTGCCAGCAAGTAGGTTGCAGTGCACTTGCCATATTAATAGCGTACTTGAAAGATGTAATTAGTGATATATGTCGGCACGGTCAAAGCAGGACAACCACACAAACACGAAAACGAGAGGGAACGGCTCCTTGGAAGTTTCAAAACGATGCGGCGCACAAGCTGTCATTTGCCGATCCCAACCAAACCGCAAGAATTTCTGACGTTTTGAAGAATCGCTTGTTGCCGCTATAGGTGTAGGACTTTTCGAACACTGATAGCTTCGGTGCACATCCTAATAAGACTGCAGGTTTAGGTGACAGATCGAAGCAGGTAAGACGAGCGAAGTTCGAACTGCACCTGACAACAAGCAAACAAAGAGAAAAGCGGCTGCCAGGCGCGCCCTTCCCGATCTTGATGCTTATCAGTGTGCAGATAGCGCGCTTCTGCGGGTCACGTGACAGAGGTGAAAAGAGAGGAGGGAGAGGGCGCGGTGAAGGGCGCAGGACACCGGGACAACCCAGTACCCTCTCGCGAGGCATTCCAGTAAGACGTGGTCGTAGCCACGGAAAGCAGGCGAATGGCACGCATTTCAGCACGCTCCAACGCTGGAAATAGCGCCGGCCTGAAGTTCGGCTTGCGTCCGAGCGAAGAAAGTACTCAGCGCGAGCTCGTAGTTTGCCTGCTGCAACGGCGGGCCTGCTCTCTCAAAGCTCGATGTACTTGTAGCCGCGTGTTCGCTCGCTACTTTCGTCGCGTCTTGAGTTGAAGTGAAACGGAGTCTAGAAGTGCATTCTTTCACGCGGTCGCTTCTTTTGGGAGAGAGATTGGAGTTGAAAAAGTACATTGCGGCAACAAAAGACGACAACGCTTTAATATTCTGTGAAAAATATTGGCTCACCAACGTCGCGCGTTTACGTAAAAAAACAAGTTAGTTTTAGCAGTTTAAGCGAACATTAGCTCAATTAAATTATAAATATAATAACTTGCACTACGCGGACGATCTTAAATCGATGAACCGGCGCTCCCAGCCTTCCGGAAACATTGGCTGCCACGGCTGCAACAGGCGTGCCCATGCCGCCGATCTGTACGTTCATTACCAAACGGGCTCCGGAGAGCCGTTTTACTAAACCGGTACAGTTTGCCGCTCACCCGTCTGTGCAACATGGTCACCGGTTTGAGCAAACGTGCGACAACTTTGCACAAATGAGTCGCCCATTTGCCCAGACGGGTGACCCGTTTGCCAAAGAAGTGACCTGTTTGGCCAAATAGGTGACCGGTATGGCTCATACGGGGGACCCCTTTGAGCCACACGGGCGACCCCATTGACAAACTGGTGACCGGTATGTCTAAACTGACACCGGTACAGACCCATTTAATTTCATATAGGCGCCAATGTTTTGTTTGTTTTTTTTCAGTAGGGAAGGGTACGCCTGCCGGTAGTATAGTAGTATGTTTACTTTTTTTTCGTTTTTGGTGTGAGGTTTATATTTTGGCACCTGCTGTCAGCCTTTCATTTCGCCCTCATCCTCTCATCACGCAGGCAGCATGTTGCGACCGTTGCCTTCTTATCTACGAAAAAGCCTGTTCTACAAAATTATACAGAAAGCGTTACGGATCGATAACCCCAAATTCATCCGCAGCAAGGAGACAAAACACAGTCGGCGCCGACAGCAGAGGCAAAGATTTACAGATGACACTGAAAGCTGCCACACAAATTATATGCCACATCGTTACTCTGACGCTTCGCGAGGGAAGAGATTGTGACGTCACTGTCGTGCTTTTCTGAATTTGGTTAGGTGTAGGAACGCTTAAACAACTAAAATGACATGACCAGAAGCAGCCAAATGCTTACAAGTTTATAAGAGCTTGCGGTTGGATAACAGCCTGGAGGTTGGACATGAATTTTACAACTAAAATATTCCCTCTAAAGTCGTTTTTAAACAGCTATGTTAAACAGTTATGAGAGGGCTTTGTGGCGCTCGTACTGGCACAATGGCTAATTCACTAATATTCTATGTGTAGCTTCAAATTATCCAGGCTGCTCTCGCCGGCTTGCCGTTGCAACAGCGTGACTCGACGAATCGCCCCGTCACTGCTTAGCTATCTGTTCTGCGGTGCATCAACGATAGCACTTCCGACGTCGGCTGCTGGCAGGACGAAACTCACCACCACCTCGTCTTCGACGAACCAGCCAGAGCTACATCGACAACAAGCGTGCCGCATGAGGCTACAAAAGGACGGACTGAGCGATCTTTCATCACAGGGCATGCTGGCGCTCGTGAGGGTACAATGGCTAATCCGCTGATATTCTACGTGCAAGTGAGTAATTGTCACTCTCTGCATAGTAAACGAACAAGCAATATTTGCTTTTTTTTTGCTGCCATGCCCTCAGATGTGCTTAACCTTGTTCCTGAGTGTCTTTCTGTCGCACGCGACTTATTGCTGAGCGGAGACATTGAGTAAAATCTGAGTCCGGATAAAGATACAATGGAAGAGGTGGTGAAGGCTATTCTAGGTACACGGGATGTAATTATCGGCGACCTTAGTCAAATTAAAAATAACAAAAAGCAATTTCAGGATAAATTTGACAGCCTGTCTAAAAGAGTAAGCCCAATTTATGGATCGGTTCAGGAAACAAAAGAACAAAATGTTCAAATCTAGAACATTGAAAGAAATGTTTAAACAATCAACGTTCATCTAAAGGAATGACAGAAAAAGATCATAGAGCTACAGGATCAAAGCCGCCGAAATAACCTCATGGTTTTCGGTATCCCCGAGGTTCAAGGAGAAACAAACGACTTATTAAGATCCAAAGTAATTGATGGCGTGTTTAAAGATAAACTTGTCATTCAGGTGGCAACTCTAGAGCGTCCACATCGCGTGGGACAGAAAACTAACAAAAATCGACCCGTTGTGGTTAAGTTTTCTGACTATGCAGAAAAGGAAGGTGTGCTCAAACAACGCAAATACCTAAGGGGGACACAACTAACGTTAGAAAACGATTATTCCTGGCAAACCATTGAAAAGCGCAGGAACTTATGGGAAGCCAGTAAGAGTAACCGAGATATTGAAGAAACCGTCTTTCTAATTCATGACAAAATAAAAATAGGTACTCAGGTCTTTCAATGAAGTAACAATGCAGGTCTAATGTGCACGGAAAGGTTTCGACCGTTTCATCAAAATCTTGAAAGGTGGCGCCAAACACAACTTGATCAGCGCCCACAAAAAACGTTACGACTTCTGAGTTTCAATGCACAAAGTATTGTTAGTAAAATAGACGAATTGGAAACAAACTAGCTAACTCATGATCCCCACGTGGTTGCTATCACAGAGACATGGCTTCATAGCGGTATCAGTGATGGTGAAGTTGTGCCACCGTCTTACAAGATGATTAAGAGAGATAGGGGATCTACAGGGCGGGGGCGTGGCAATTATTCTAAAAAAAATTCGGTCGATATTGTGCCGCTGGACAGTGTTATCACCAGAGAAGTGCTGTGGTGTAAGATAAATGTTCACGAAAATGTGTTCTTGATTGCTGCTGTATATAGTTTTTGAAAGAATTATATGACTACATTGCTGCGCACTTCAATGAGAAAACAAAGATCATCCTGACTGGAGATTTCAATCTCCCTGATATTGACTGTGCAAAGAAAAAACCTGGGACAAATGAAGTTGCGTCTGCCAAACTTTTGTTAGACATTGTACTTAGTTTTAATTTTAAGCAGTTAGCGAGCTCCCCGACCAGAATAACAAATACTAGTCAGTCGCTTCTGGACTTACCTTTAGTACAGGTAGCAGATAAGATGTCAGATTATAAAATGCTTGGTCTTGATTTAAAGATTAAAAAAAAACTACATACAATTCTCGTCACTAACGTATAATCAAAAATATTTCAAAATGCTGATGGTGTGTTCATTCTGGATTATTTAGATAACCACGTTGACGATTTCAGTCGGTTAGGTGACGCTATTGATCTATGGAGAAAATTCAAGCATATTGTTTCCTACTGTACACATCGCTTTGTTCCGCCAAGGAACGTGAGAGCAAGGCGACACAATCCGTGGGTAACGAGAGAAATCTTAGAGATCAAGCGAAAGGCTAAGCGCAAAGGGAAAAATAAAACAAAAAAATATGTATTGGAAATTGCAACCTTGAGACAACAACTGAAGGATCTTGCCACCCAAGCTAGAGACGATTATTGTGGAAACGTGCTCTCTCGCCTCTTGTGGAAATCACCGCAAATGTACTGGCGTTTTTTTCTCGTCGAATAGGAAAAATATCTGAACTGAAGGTAAACGATCAGTTTGTAACATGTCCTATTACGATTGCAGATGAATTTATTAAGTAGTTTCAGGCAGTTCTTACTGCGTCATGTGATAAGCGGGAGACAAAATAAGCGGCTCAGATGAATCCCGTATGTCGGATCTGGTTCTTTCAGAAAGTGGTGTATTCAACCTGCATTTAAATATTAACATTAAAAAAGCTTCTGGGCCGGATGACATTTCCTATGAGTTTTTGAAAAGATACGCCGAATGGGCATCTCGACATCTCGTCATAATCTTTCAGGCCTCGCTTTAACAGTCCAGGTTACCAGCAGATTGGTTGTGCGGGAAAATAGTACATATTCACAAATCAGGGGACAATATGACCGTTCAAAATTATCCTCTCGTAACTTTCACACCAACGTCTTGTCATTTTTTGGAACACATTATTTCATAATATATCACTCAATACTTGAAACAAAAAAACTTAACGTACAAACCTCAGCATGGCTTCAGGAAAAGGACTATCGACGGTAACCCAACTAATTGAGTGTGTGCACGAGTTTTCATCTTTGGTAAATGAGCGCGGCCAAGTAGACGTCGTGGTTATGGACTTTTCCAAGGCGTTCGATCGCTTACCTTATAAAAAATTAATCAAGAAACTTCATTACCTGGAGTTGAATTAGAATATAATAATGTGGATCAAGTCATATTTAACTAACAGAACACAGTATGTCTGCTGTAATGATGCATGTTCTGTTACGCTAGCTTTTTATTCGGGGGTGCCACAAGGGTCCGTACTCGGTCCACTTCTGTTCTTTTTATATATTAACGATATAGCAAAAGATATATTTCCTGCCATTCAGGTAAAACTATTTACAGATGATTGCATGCTGTTTGTGAATATGCGTACAATTGCAGACCAGGAATTGCTTAACGCTTATCTAGAAAATCGTAACTCAAGGTGTGAAAGATGGAGCGTGGTGATCAATTTTGACAAAATGGTTTTTTGCAGCATTGCTAATAAAAAAAGTTAGAATATCGATATACAATTGGAGGCATACCACTAAGAACGGTAAAAGATTTTAAGAACCTAGGTGTTGTATTTTCCAGTAATATGCGATGGAACAACCATGTGGACTACGTGTGTGGAAAAGACTACCGAAAGCTAGTACTCCCAAGAAAACTTATCCATGATAGCAGCGACGTGCGGCTACGTGCTTATAAGTGCCATGTTCGTTCGGTATTAGAATACACAAACTCGGTATGGGTCCCATATAGGAAAAATCAGAATTCTCAAATAGAAAGAATAGAGAATCCGGCTATAATATTTATTTCTTCCAGGTACAATCGCAGAGATTCTGTTTCAGCATTGAGACAAATTGCACAACTTGCTTCTTTGGCTAAGCGAAGACAAATTGCAAGACTAAAACAACTGTTTTGTATTGCAAATGAAATTACGAAGATTAATCCTTAGCTGTACCTGCGGCTTTCAACATCGCGCTCGCAGAGGATCACTAACATTAAGGCGATTGCTTCTTACCATTATAAAAATTATGTTTTCAAGTGCTCCTTTTTTGTAGAACAATTATTAAATCGAATGATCTCCCCACCAAACTATATGCATGTATCGCATGTTGAATATGTATTTAAAAGGTGCACAGGACCCTACTGAAAAAAACCATTTGAAATTCAAACGGGTGGCAAACTGGTAAATCAAACGGATGCAAACTTGTCGACCCGTTTGGATCAAACGTGATTATGGGATACGGGTAGCCGTTTGAAACGGTACCCGCTCGAAACGGTACCCATTTGATACAGGTGCCCGTTTGATACGGGTGCCCGTTTGATACAGGTGCCCGTTCGACCTTGCACGTGACTACACGTTTGAACGTGCCATTCGAATCGGGAAATTATGCGCTAGCCCTAAACGGGGATCGTCTGGTAGTTTGGTTATATTAAACTTATTTAAGACGTTCCGAAACTCATAAACCTATTTATAACATGGAGGAAACACGTAGAACAAATGTGCTCACGTAGGTGCTTGTAAATGGACGGCAAAACAGACACAAAAGATTGTTTTCAATTCTCCTCAAAGTTTATTACGTCTTCTGTAGACAAGTACAAACGTGCAAGCGATCTGTGAAATGTGAGAGGCACTCTAAGCTTTTATACAACTGAGAAGATAGCAAACCAAACAAGAACCGAGGTAATTCTAGACTATGAAGGTAGACTTTCGGGAAATATTTCGCCCGGCTGCCGCGAGAATAGTGGCTGCATAATTATATAGATAATCTGGAAGAGTACGAGTAGAAGAACGGTCAATCGTTGCCTAGAAGTGGGTTGCGGTGCACTTACCATAAAAATAGCGGACTTGAAAGATGTAATCCGTGATAGTTGTCGACACGGTCAAAGCAGGACAACCACACAAACACAAATGAGAGGGAACGGCTTCTTGGAAGTTTCCACACGATGTGGCGCACAAGCTGTCAGTTGCCGAACCCAACCAAACCGCAAGAATTCCTGACTTCTTCGAAGAATCGCTTGTTGCCGATATAGACGTAGGACTTTTCGAACACTGATAGCTTTGGTGCACATCCAATACGTTGTCGAGAGACATCCCAATAAGACGGCAGGGTTAGGCGACAGATCGAAGCAGGTGGACGCGCGAAGTTCGAGCTGGAACTGACAACAAGCAGACAAAGAAAAAAAGCGGCTGCTAGGCGCACCCTTCCGGATCTCGATGCTTATCAGCGTGTAGCTCGCGCGGGGGTGCGGGTCACGTGACGGGTGACAAGAGCGGAGGGAGGGGGCGAGGACGAGGTGTTGGACAGCCCCTCTCCCTCTCCCCAGGCATTCCAAAGAAATGTGTTTTTGTAAGCTCAAAAAAAAAAAAAAAACACGCGCGCGCCCGCGCGCGCATTTTAGCACGCTCGAACCTTGGAAATGGCGGCGGGGCGGCCAGAAGCTAGGGTTGCGCCCGAGCGAAGAAAGCACTCAGCGCGAGCTCGTAGTTTGACTGTTGCAACGGCGGCCGTGCTCTCGCAATGCTCGATGTTCTTGCAGCCGCGTGTACGCGTGCTACCTTCGCTGCGTCTTGAATTAAAGTGAAACGGAGTCTAGAGGTACATTCTTTCACGCGGTCGCGTCTTCTGCGAGAGAGATTCGAGCTGAATAAGTAAATTGAGGCAACAAAGATGGACAAAGTCTCAAAGTTCTGTCAAAAATATCGGCTTACCAACGTCGCGCGTTTACGTAAAACAACAACAAAAAAGGTGTTAGTTTTAGTTGCAGTATAAGCGAACATCAGCGCAATTGAAATATAAATATAATTACTTGCATTACGCGGACGATCTGAAATCGATGAACCGGCGCTCCCAGCCTTCCGGAAACATTGACTGCCACGGATGAAACGCTAGGCGTGCCCACACCGCCGATTTGTACGTTCAGTATCAAACGGCCTCCGGAGAGCCGTTTGATTAAACCGGTGCAGTTTGCAACGTGGTCACCGGTTTGAGCAAACGTGCGACAACTTTGCCCAAACGAGTCACCCATTTGCCCGAACGAGCGACCCGTTTGCCAAAGGAGTGACCTGTTTGTCCAAATAGGTGACCGTTATGGCTCATACGGGGGACCCCTTTGAATCGTACGGGCGACCCCTTTGACAAACTGGTGACCGGTATGGTTAAACTGTTACCGGTATGAACCCGTTTGTTTTCATATAGGCGCCAAATGTTTTTTTTTAGTAGGGGAGGAAACTGCCTTGCCAGTGCTAATGTAATGATCCGTCCGAGTGCTGGAATGTGTTGGTTTTGCTTGTACAAACTTTGTTTTCTCTCCTGCGTGGACCGCAAGGTTCGCAGTATCGTAAATAAATAAATAAATGAAAACATATTCATCAATTAGACGCCTAATTGAACAAAAAACGCGTTCCTAGTGGTCGCCAAGTCGGGTAATCATATACAAAAAGTAAAAATATACAAATGCAACTCTCATTTTTGTTCCAATTTGGTGCAGCCAAAACAACTTCGGTATAGTTTTACCAATTCTGACACATGCGCCCACAGAAAATGTCTAGCAACCCATTTTTGGTGTAATAGTATGCACTACCTTTGGAGAGCAACTTCTCACGATTCATATAAATTTAGATTAATTTTTATTCAATATACGCGATTTATGAAATAAGTGTATTAAAAAGTGTTCAGATTCAAATAAACGTTCATTGGATATTTTGCGTCATTAAGTATATATATATATACGTAGTCTGCAATTTAAAGCGATGAGCAACGTTAACACGTTGACAGGTTTTCGCAAGCATTATATTTGGGACTCGAGAGAGGTTTAAGTGGCGTAGTTTCGGCTTTTTTTTTTTAACCAAAATAATACGTTTTGGTGCAGGCGGAACCGTTGTCAGGCGGGCATAGTAATGAAAGCGAAAGTAGAACGTTCAAGACAAAATTCACTTTATCGTAACTACTCACCATAACTTTACCTCAAGTATGCTCTTTGAGATCTTGCTTGAACAAATTTTGCAAATGCCCTAGGGTGTTTCAGATAAGTTCGGCCGACCATGTCCGATGATTATTTTGAAATTTTACGAAAAAAATATATTTTGTAGACTTAATGCCCATCAGAACAAAACCAAAATTTGTTTTGGGAAAAAATGTTTGTCTGTGCGGAAAAAAATTAGAAGCCCATACTCAGTGCGAAGCGCTTCCCGCGAATTACACGAAGTTGGAATTTCGGGCACCTCTCCCAAAAAATGTGTAATGGCTACAGGTTCAGAAATATTTACTAACAAACTATGTATAAAGAAGATGGAGTCAAAATATTTATCATTAAGTATCGACGTTGCTAATTTCTAGAAAAAAATCGCAAACATGGCACATTCCGCAAAAATACTTACATTTTATTAATTTTTTTTCTGCATCTATTAATACCAAAACTTTTAAACTTTGCCAGCGTTTTATGCTGTATCTTGTAAATATTGGTGCTAAATATGGTTGTCTTCGGCAGCGAAATAAATTTACACTAAACGCTTAAATTGGGTCATTTTAATAATTACGAGTCAATTTGAAACTCCAATAAAAAAAGGGCCATCTTAATTTTTTTTTAAACTCTCCCACATTGAGGCCAATGATAGGTACTAACAGAATCTGCAAAAACATGTAGCATTATTTTTGTGTATTTGAAGTTATAAAGCTAGAAATATGACCAAATGGAGGCTGACGCAGCACCGTGAACGGGTACCCATAGATGACAAATTCATTAATTTCACAAAGTGTAAAAATGCTCGAGGGTGGCAAAAAAAAGAAATTTACAGCACACAGGCGGATGGTGGATTTAAAATGAAAATTCTTCGTGCGTTTTTTATAAGAGTTGCAGAAAATGCGCGCGGTCCGGAGCGATCGAGAGGCACTCGCACGTCGCATGCTTCGCAGGGCCTGTTTTCAATTGCCGGCGTGTAAGGTCTATGTGTACACCACGTATAGGAAGGCGGCTCAGATGTTTATCTCAGCCTTTTGCCTAGCGGTAACATGATATGGCGTGGCGAAAACCGGAGCCTCTTTACAGCATTGGACCCGCCGCTGCGGTAGACCGCGAAGAAAACGCAAAGACTGGAGAAAAGCGTACCGAATATTTGAAAGTGATAGCACTGATATGGACCCCAAAGATAGCGTTCACTTTCACTTGCCTTTCTCGTGGACCATCCGGCGTACGCTTCGGGAGCATCTTCCGTGAGTATTGCACACGCATAGTGCTCCCCGCGTTTTGATGGCTGAATCGTACAGCTTAAAGCGAGTGTTTTGCGCTGACTACCTCAACAGGCACAAGAAAAAAACCGAATATCAAAGAAACTTTCGCAATGTGAAGGATTTGGACATCGCTTTGTTAAAGAAGCGTATGCCAAAAGCAGCTCACTCCATCCGAGATGCCGACGTTTTGTGTCAGAACTGCTTCAACCGCTTCAAGAAACTCGCCAAAGAATCCCCTGAGACATTTGAGCCTGACGAATTTTTTCTTCCTCAGGAAGCACCCGTCGAGGATCTTAACAGATTCATTCAGTCAACAGAAATATCACCTTTGTAAGGACGGACTGAGTTCAAATCGCATTGTCGGAAGCCTTACGCAAAGCGGAAGAAGAGGGAGATCGAGAGCGTTCTTGTTAAGCCTTACTGCAGCATATGGAGTCATGGATGAGCCTGGAGCCTCGGTACAAAGCTGCAACATCTGTCCGGAGTAAATGAGCAACCTGAGATACGCGTTCAATTCTTCTGATTCGTACCAAGAACGATGCCGTCTCCTGACCTTGCTCCCGAGGAATCTTTCCAAGCAACAAGTCCAGAAGATGATTCCTTCAGCAACTCGCCACCTGATTCAAAAAGCAAGGAAGAACCAAGAGACACTCGGAGTGTGGTCAATGCCTGACCCCTACACAAGAATGAGGCTGAACCAAGAGGACGTTCAGGCGGCACTGGATTACTACACTAAAGATGAACTCAACTGTTCCCAACAAAGCCCGAACAAGAGGGACGTTATTAGCATCATTTCAAAGGGACAGAAAGAATATGTGTCAAAACGTTTTATGACAAGGTCAATTCGTGAAACTTTCCGGTTGTTTAAGGCGGCTCACCCTGACACGGCCATTGGGCTCACCAAGTTCTACTCATTCAGGCCAAAGTGGGTGCAGTATACATTTTGGCACGAAGTTTGCGAGTGTACGTACTGCGCCAACATCAAACTAAGTGTTTGTCTATTAGAAAAAGCCACTGGAATTTTAAGAAGTGCTGAAGATATTCGTGAACTGACGATATGTGACATTCCATCTACGAAGTGTTTTCTCGGGCAGTTCAGCTCATGTCCAACAGCTAAAACTCTTACTGCGCCTGGCCTGGGAGTTTCAGATGATGATGAAGTGTTGTACCTAACCTGGGAGAAAGGAAAGCTGATAAGAAAAGAAGTGAGTCCTGTTACGTTCGTAGAACACCTTCGAGAGTGCTTGAGAAAATGGGTGCAGCATGAATACATTCGACGCGAACAGGGCAAAACGATAAGTGAAGCAAAACCATTCCTAGAGAAAGGTAATGTCCAGCTCCATTTTGATTTCGCAGAAAACTGGACAGTTTTACTGCCTGAAGAAGTTCCGTCATATCACTGGCAAAAGACGCAAATTTCGATCTTCACATGCGTGGTGACAACTAGAAAAGGAACGCGTAGCTGCGCCCTCATCAGTGATGACACCAGCCACGATTCCACCCATGCATGCTACGCCGTCGCGAAAATTCACGAGTGGCTTGAGGACGTTGCTTCGCTACACGCGCATGTGACGTACGTCAGTGACGGTGCGGCAAGTCATTTTAAGAACCGGTGTCAACTCCATGTGCTCACGAAAACCAAGTACCAGTCGGTCAAATGGCTATTTTCAGCTACTGGGCATGGCAAGAACGCCTGCGATGGGATTGGAGGCCTTGTCAAACACCATGCAACTCTTTTCAATCTCCGAGGGCCTGCCACATCAGCTATTAAGTGTGCGTCAGATATGGTGGACCTCCTCAAGACAAAATTACCGAGCGTTGCATTAATTCATCTGCCAAGGCCTGACATGTAGGTGTTCAGGTAAATGAAAGCGAGAGACGGGATTCCGTCCGGCCTGTGCCTGGAATTCAATCCTCGCACTTCTGGCAGTGCACACGCGTCGACCCATAGCGGCACGAATTGCTGGTATCAAGAACGGGAGCGTCAACAAAGAAGCCCCTTAGGATATAAGACTCGCTTCCACCAGCGCCTGTGAGCAGTGTTGTGCAAAGCGGCTACAACAATCATCATAAAAATCTGATGACAAAGAATAAAAAAAAAAAAAAAAACAATTTTACACACCGGGTACCCTTTAGTATTCATCTTTTTCTTGGCATTTCACGGCCTGGGGGTACCTTTTCAAAAATGCAGTCAAAGTCCGTTGTGTGAAACGGTTTTGAGTTTTTATTATGCATCCGAAGGCGACTGCGCATAGAGGGAAAAAACCTGCTGACCTTCGGGCCCGGTCGGCGCGCCCCGCTGTTTACACCAACTCGAGCCGGAGAGCGAGGTGGAGCGCGCTAGGATGCCTCGGTGTCTGAGATAAACATGTGTTAAGCGGAGCCGCTTGGGTCGTTTCTCGTTTCCTTTATGTGGCGTACACAGAAACCTCACACGCCGGCTTTTGAAAACAGGCCCTGCGAAGCATGCGACATGAGAGAGCCCCTTGATCGCCCCGGACAGAGCGGATTTTCTGCGACTCTTATGCTTAAACGCACCAAGAATTTTCACTTTAAAACCACCGTCCGCCTGTGTGCCGCCAATTTGTTTCTTTTTAACTACCCTCAAGCATTACTACACTTTGTAAAAACAATGAATTCGTTTTCTATGAGAATTTACACCAGTATTGAGGAATGGGCGCCCCGATTCCACTCCAATGGACCTTTTCCAAATACCGACGGCACCAGGCGGTGGCTGCACGAACTAAAAATCGAGGAAGTGACCTACCTGCGCTACCAATCGATAATGAGAGCTCCGCTACCAGTTGCTTCGCTCTCTGAGCAGCGTCGCGTGCCCAACGCGACTTTAAAGAGGGAAATCCGTAGCGTACACCCAAATGTCGTGTTTTTCTTTCCGTCCACTTTCTTTTTTTGTGTAACACAATTATATATATGCTGCAATTACGTGTTCTACTCGTTGATTTACAGCCTCATTCCGAATTTCCTCGATTTTTTCGTGCCGATTTCCACCGCTTGGCATCGGGCGCTCGCGCGTGCGCAGAACGCTTCTCGGAAAAGGTCCATTCCATTCCGGGCAATTAGAGTTTTCGATAATTTAATTCCTTTCAATTCCTAGGAATGGAGACACTGGGCCCATTCCTTGTGAACTCCTGGAATGGCTGAATTGTTCCATTCCATTCCTTTAATTCCTAAACGTAAAAATTGGCATTTAACAGCTACATTGTATTGCCGGCATAAGCAGCATAAAGCTGA
Source organism: Ixodes scapularis (assembly GCF_016920785.2). NCBI lineage: Eukaryota > Metazoa > Arthropoda > Arachnida > Ixodida > Ixodidae > Ixodes > Ixodes scapularis. The sequence continues at coordinate 159,809,365 of NW_024609868.1, read as the reverse complement.
CATCAAATGCAAAGACAATTTAAAAAAAAAAAAGCTAAATTCTTTTAAAAAGCACTGATTTTACTAAGCTGGTGGCAAAAAGTGTTTATTTACAATGTACTGCAAACATCGAGAAAGCCCCTTGATATGTCGATGCCTGTTTAAGACATCGGTCTCGCGACCACGTGACTCGCAACAAACAGCACAACTTAAGTCCACTCATTTTCTTTTCTTTTTTTTTAACTTGTTTGCATTTGACTTTTAGGACATACGCGGCCAGCGTGTTTGTTTGATAAGACCGTAAAAATATCCAGTTCGTGCGTGGCGCAGGAATAAGCTATATTACTGTATTCTTCAAGTACAGCAACACGGCTAGTACACTGCTGGGAGCGACTCCATGCACAGCGGCAAGAACACATCCTCTGAGAAAATGTAACCTGTGCGGCGCGGCACGAGGGACCGTATAGACAATGTGACGAAACCTGTTTTAAAACGGATAAGTTCACGCTTGCTTTATGAACCTCGATATTTCTTATCATATTGAATTCAAATTTTGGCTGGCGCCTGCCCTTTTCCACCGTTCGCATACTCATTCTCGTGTTTCCTCTTCAGATGGCGAATAAAGTTCGATGATATACGCCGACTGCACCGTGTATAGTTTCGTATCGTTGCACAACTTTCAGCGTGCAGCTTGTTTATTTTCTTCGCGACTAATGTCGAAAACTGTCCTGCACGATGCCATGGCTCGATCTGTATTTATCTTGTCTTCTCGTCCGAATTGTGATGTTCCTCTTCGCGCTGATAGAGCGGGGGGTTCAGGCAGCAGACGGTATCAACCGATTCATTCTTCTACCTCGGTGTCGGTTGTTCGCGTTTTGGCGACGGGTCGGGCAGTCAGCGTTGACAAAGCTCTTCACATCAAGATACAATTAACGGGGTAATACCGCACCGTTCGAATTGACATTCCCCGTGTTTCTTCTACAACACCGTTCAACTGACCTCTCACCGCCTCAAACAGGGTCCAAGACAAGGAGCTCGAATACAGACCGGACAGCCGAGACACGCGGAAGCCAAAACCTCAGTGGCAGCTAGCACCCAGCTCTCCTCAGTCGCCTTCACAGCAACGGTCGCGCCTCGTCCACGGTGTAGGAAACCTTCCTACACCGTGGTCTCGTCTAGCGCGGGACGGTCTTTCTCCAGGTCTAGTCAGTTCGGTCACACCAAGAGCGGTGACGATAGTCTACTTCACCTTACGATGGACCTCAACAGACAGCACGAGAGCCATCGAAACTAATCCAGTGCCTTCTGAGTGTCGTATGGTCCTGCAGTCCCGGTCACGGGGCTGGATTGTCTAGGGTGACTCGTAGCGTCCGCAGCGGTCCATCGCAAGGTGAAACGAAGTATGCAGAGACTAAAGTCAAAGCAAATAGGCGGGAACCCGCTAGCTTGCCTGTAACCCCAACCCACTAAAACATATAACACAAAGAACCAGCATAGGAACAAAGACCAAGTAAAAGGCGGACTTACACTACAAATGCAGTATAAAAAAACAAGCGTCGCAGCAAAGCGCAAGAGGAGAAGAAGGAAGTGAATTTCGCTTTGGTTTTAATGCCGAAGGAAACCCACATTCCGCACTTCAAAGGAGTGCGCACGAATGAACGTGGAAGGCAGCAGGGCCAGCAGGGCTCGCTGCCTGCTAAACTACGCTCCTCGAACTATAAGAAAACAATACCTGATCATCGTTCGGCGGCGCCCGAGTCAACGAGCTATCAGAGCTCTGCGAGTTAAGCCGAAAACACATTTGCGAAAAAAAGCCGTATTTTGTGTGAAAACCGCACACGAAAATCGCGCGGCAGCTAGGATCCGCCCTTGCTCCACCCCTTTTCCGAAAATCGGGAGCGGTTCGAAAGATCTGCAGCGCCAGATATTTTCGCGCGGCGCCTCTGAATTCGGGGCGGAGGTGCTCGGTGAGCGAAAGCCCGGAACAGGACGGAACGAAAAGATACGATTGGCTCGCAACATGGCGGCTCACGCAGCTTCGGAAGCAGCGCAGGCAACATCGATCGTATGTCATCCCTGCGTTCTCATCTCAACATTTGTAAAAAAAAACCTTCTGTCTCTATCGAAAGTTGGTGGTACAAAGGCTCGCGTGGCATTCAACGAGGTTTTAATGGCTGAAGTTTTTAAGAGGCGCGAAATATAGGACGCCAGTTCGCCAGACTACCGAACAGCCTCCTGGAATCGGAGCACGAAAACCGCAGCGCATTGCGATTTCCGCGCCGCGCATTCCACCTCATGTGGCTCGTCTTCCGAAAATCGCAAGCTACGATTTTCGCAGCCTCCGATTTCTCTCCGATTTTCGGTACGTGTTTTCGCAAATGTGTTCCCGGCTTTATGAGTCGCTTCCGCTCCCAGATCTCAGTCTGTGCGCGCGCGTGCATTCTACAAACCGTCGCAACATAAATAAAAGCAGGACAAGAAGGATAATGAGGAGTTGTGCATGGCGGTTTCTTTCTTTGCCGCACCCTTTTCTTTTGCTTGGTTTCTTGTTTCGCTCTCGTGTAACGACATCGAAGCCCGACGCCTGCGCGTCCGTGAAAGGTGCCACGTTATCCCCCCTTTCCCCCTTTGCTTTGACGCTTATTTTATGTATTGATTTTTTTTTGTGTGTGTGTATAAGTCTGTTAGGGCTCTACGCGGGCTAGCAGTTTCCCGCTCATTTTATTTTTGAGCAACTGACTCGCTGACTAACCAACTTTAACTGACCGCAAAAAAAAACAAAAAAAAACCTGCCCATTTTGCTCCCATTCCATTCCGGGCAAAAGGCCCCTAATTCCATTCCCATTCCATTCCCGTCAACGTTGCCGCCATTCCATTCCCATTCCATTCCAGGGTAGTGAAAATGCGGAATGATTCCGGAATCATTCCAACTCTGGAGTGGCAACTCCGCAACACCGCTACACATCTCATTCACTGTGCTGCGGTAGCCTTAATTTGGTCATATTTCTAGATTTATAATTTCAAATACACAAAAATAATGCAACATGTTTCTGCAGATTCTGTTAGTACCTATATTGCCGCGCGCCAAGTAGGCAGCGCGGCCGTAGCCAAACGGTTATCGCGCTTGCCTCCCACGCGAAGGGCCAGGGTTCGATTCTTGGCCGCGGCTACGCATTTTGTTGACACTTTAATGAGATGTTCTGGTGAATTCGAGAACCGTCTAGCTGATTCGAGTTTAGAATGTTCTACGCGTCGAACCTTCTACGTCGAATGCTCCAGAAGCCAACGCGTGTACAAAAGCGGCTCCGCGTGGCAAGCCGGAGTCAGTTTCGCCCCAGCGTTCGACTCTGCTGCTACGCCGACCTCGACGCCCGCGACGCTCTGTTATTATCTTTTGTACCCTTTTATTTTGGCACAAGTTCGCCACATTAAACGTTTATTTCTTCCTGTTCATTTCTTGTTTATTGGTCACCACCCGTGGCATTTTGGTGGAGGTGCGGGGTAACCGCATGCCCGTGCAGCGCTCCCCTTCAAGTTCCCGCAGTGCAAGTCCGAACACAAGCCCCCAAGAACCCAACGAAGACCAGACCGAGATCCGATTAAGTCGCCGGAACCTTGGCCTACCCCCGGAATCAGGACCCTTGCCACCCAGGACCAGGCAAACCAGCAGGACGACGATGGCCAACCAGTCGGAGACCCCGGCCGCTCCAGCCGTCGCTTATCTGCCCGTCGCACCGCGCACGGCTGCTCCATTCCACGGCGAGCAATACGAAGACGTCGAACACTGGATTGACCAGTATGAACGCGTTGCCCGCCACAATTGCTGGACCGACGAGCAGCGCCTGCACAACGTCTATTTTTCGCTTGAAGGTACCGCCAAGCACTGGTACGAGAATCATGAGTCCTCTTTGACGTCGTGGGACATTTTCAAGACCGATCTCAAGGCTACGTTCAGCAACCACCACCGCCGAGAGAGAGCCGAGGACCTACTGCGAACCAGAACCCATGGCCCCAACAAGAGCGTCACCGGCTTCGTAGAGGACGTTCTGCACCTGAGTGCCCGAGCCGACCCTCAGGCAGCCGAAGAGAGGAAACTACGAATTCTCATCCACGGGGTGAGAGACGACATTTTCGGGGGCCTCGTCCGCAACCCGCCGGCAACCGTCGACGCCTTCGTCACCGAGGCAACAAACATCGAGCGCGCCCTCCAAGCGCGCGCTTCCCACTACCAGCGGCATCCAAGCGTCACTACAACCGCTCTGCTTAGCGGCGAAAACGCTCCTGGTACGGACATCCGCGAAATCATCCGGGAGGTCGTCCTGGAGGAAATCCGCCGGTTGCTGCCAGCTGCAAACCGACCAGCGACGCTCTCCATCGCCGAGGTTCTGCGGGAAGAAGTTCAGAGAGCCATCCAACCCGAGGCTCCCGTCGCCGTGGCAGCCACCGAGGAGCCCACGTTGACTTACGCCGCAGTGGCCCGACGGCCACCGCCTCCTCCTCGAGCCTATGTTGCGCCGCCCCGACGTCACTCTCCGGCGCCGCAGCACGACCGACGCCGCGACGACCAGCTGCAGTACGCCAGTCAGGAGCCCCGTGCACCCCGGAAGACCGATGTGTGGCGAACGCCCGACCGACGCCCTGTGTGCTTCCACTGCGGGGAAGCAGACTACACCTACCGCCGATGCCCATACCGTCGACTCGGGCTGCGCGGGTTCCACCCGAACGACCCGCAACCCCGTTATGGTGAACGGCCTCGGGAAATCGACGAGCACCTGCGACAACCTCAGTCCCCCGAGCGTGCGTCCCGCCGAGAGTTCCGGTCGCCTTCGCCACGACGTCCAGCTTCGCCGAAGCACCGACCCCGACGGGAAAGCCTGTCGCCCCTCGCTCCACGCCGGGGAAACTAGGCGCAGCAACCCCTGGAGGTGGAGTTGCCGAAGACGATCGACGCCAAGATCCTCCACGAACGTCGGAGGGCCCCCACTCGAACGCTACCAGAGACCGAAACGACGCCCGTGCAGCGGTGTCCAATAACCTAAACGTCGTCATTGACGGCCACGACGCATCAGCACTCGTGGACACCGAAGCAGACTACTTGGTCTTGAGTGGGAGACTCTCCCGCCGCCTTCGAAAAGTCACCACGCCGTGGGATGGACCACAAATACGAACCGCCGGAGGGCACCTCATCACACCAGTCGGAAGATGCACTGCTCGCGTCGAGATCCACGGTGAGACGTGCCCTGTGAAGTTCGTCGTTCTGCAAGACTGTTCGAGGGACGTTATCCTCGGAATGGACTTTCTCTGCGAGTATGGCGCCTTCATCGACCAAGGGGCAAACCAGCTGACGCTACGAAAGCCTGTTTTACCGCCGGTGGAGACCAACACGACGTCAACCGCGATCCGAGTTATCGCCGACCATGTGAACTTACCGCCGCGATCGAGTGTTTTCGTCACCGTAATAACCGACTCAGCCATGCACGGTGAAGCTCTTCTGGAAGGCAGCGTCCAACTGCTCCTTGAGAAAAGAATCGGCGTCGCACGAGGCGTAACGGATCTCCAAGACGGACGTACAGCTGTTCTTGAGACAAACTTCCGAGAGGAGCCGCAGCACCTAACGAAGGGTACCACTGTGGGCCACATTGAGGAGTTTCAGGCGCCAGCCGTCGTCACCGCAGCCTCCGAAGAAATCTCGTCGTCACAACAGAACAGCACGCCGCCGCCGCCTATCGACATCAACCCCGAGCTCCCAGCTCCTAAGCGCCGGCAACTGATTGATCTCCTCGCCGAATACAGTAACTGTTTTGCCACGTCGTCGAAAGTTCGCCAAACAGCAATGGCGAAACATCGCGTTATTACCGACGACGACGCGCTCCCTGTCCATCAGTCGCCGTATCGAGTCTGCTTAAAGGAGAGGAAGGTGATGCAGGATCAAGTCCAAGAAATGCTCGACGACGACATCATTCAACCCTCAAGAAGTCCATGGGCGTCCCCAGTCGTCCTTGTAAAGAAGAAGGACGGAACCCTGCGGTTCTGCGTGGACTATCGTCGACTGAACGCTGTGACGAAGAAGGACTTCTATCCGCTCCCCCGCATCGACGATACGTTAAACCGACTGCGCCAGTCCCGATATTTTTCGTCGATGGATCTGAAGAGTGGCTACTGGCAGATTGAAGTCGACGAACGCGACCGGGAGAAAACTGCCTTCGTCCCTCCCGACGGACTGTACGAATTCAAAGTGATGCCGTTCGGGCTTTGTACAGCGCCAGCCACCTTCCAGCGTGTCATGGACACCGTGCTGGCAGGTCTGAAATGGCAGAGCTGCCTCGTCTACCTTGACAACGTCGTGCTATTTTCACGAGATTTCGACGAGCACCTGAAACGACTTCGAGCCGTACTTCAAGCCATCAAGACCGCCTATGGTGAACTTAAGTTCCTTGGCCACGTCGTGAGCAACAAAGGTGTTCTCCCGGACCCCGAGAAGACCCGCGCCGTAGCTGCATTTACGCCGCCGTCTGACAAGAAGGCCGTGAGAAGATTCCTCGGTCTTTGTGCCTACAACAGACGATTTGTTCGGGACTTCGCCAAGCTGTCCGCACCGCTGACGCACCTCACGAAGGACGCCGTAAAGTCCGAATGGACAGACGAACATCAGCGGTCATTCGATGAGCTAAAACGAAGACTCCCGACGCCCCCGATTCTCGGCCATTTCGACCAGTTCGCTGATACAAAGATCCACTCGGACGCCAGTGACACCGGACTTGGCGCGGTGCTAGTTCAAAGGCAGGACGGGGCAGAGCGAGTCATTGCATACGCGAGTCGGATGCTGTCTAAGGCAGAGAGGAACTACTCAACAACTGAAAAGGAGTGCCTTGCTGTCGTCTGGGCAATAACAAAGTTTCGCCCATATCTGTATGGAAGTCCTTTTCGCGTGGTCACGGACCACCGCTCGCTCTGCTGGCTCGCGAATCTGAAGGACCCCTCCGGACGCCTCGCCCGGTGGAGCCTACGACTGCAGGAGTTCGACATGACCGTTGTGTACAAGTCCGGCCGGAAGCACAGGGACGCCGACTGCCTGTCAAGAGCTCCTGTCGAGGCCGGACCTGCCTGTATCGAAGACGACGACGATGAGTGTTTCCTCGGCGCTTTGGACGTCACCGACATGGCAGCACTTCAACGAGACGACCCTGAACTGCGAGCGCTCATCGAGCACTTAGAGGGACAAGCGAGTTCGGTTCCCCGTGCTTTCTTAAGAATCCTGCATACATTCTCCATGCGGCAAGGGGTGCTGTACAAGGAGAACTTCGTCAACAACAACACAGCATGTCTGTTGGTTGTTCCTGCCAGCCTTCGAGATGAAATATTCCAAGGATGCCATGACGACCCAACGGCTGGGCACCTTGGCTACAGCAGGACGCTCGCCAGGATTGGAGAAAAGTACTACTGGCCGAGGCTACCGAAGACCGTTCACCTATACATTCGATAATGCCACGAGTGTCAGCGACGCAAGAAACCGCCGACGAAGCCGTCAGGACTTCTGCATCCGATTTCTCCCCCGTCTATGCCATTCCAGCAGATCGGAATGGATTTACTTGGCCCTTTCCCGCCGTCGACGTCGGGAAACCGCTTGATTATCGTCGCCACCGATTATCTCACACGGTTTGCCGAGACGAAAGCCCTTCCAGCAGGCACGGCTGTTGAAGTCGCCAAGTTTTTCATCGAGTCCATCGTCCTCCGGCACGGCGCTCCAGAAGTTTTGATTACTGATCGCGGATCATCGTTCATGGCACAGCTGACCCAAGAAATCCTCCGTCTCAGTCACACCAGCCACCGTCGTACAACTGCGTACCACCCGCAGACCAATGGACTGACGGAGAGACTGAACAAGACAATTGCCGACTTGATCTCTATGTACGTCGACGTTGAGCACAAGACATGGGACGAGGTGCTGCCCTACGTCACGTTCGCCTACAATATGGCGGTTCAGGAGACCACTGGATTCACCCCTTTCCAGCTGGCACATGGTCGGAAGGTAACGACCATGCTGGACGCAATGCTGCCCCATAAGCCATCTGACAATCAGAGCGACGACGCCCAGGTGGTTGCTCAACGCGCCGAAGAAGTCCGCCAGCTCGCCCGACTCATGATTCAAGACCAGGAACGCGTCGACGCGGGCCGCTACAACCTTCGTCGCAGGGACGTTCACTTCCAGCCCGGAGACAGGATGTGGGTGTGGACGCCCATCCGTCGCCGCGGCCTCAGTGAGAAACTGCTGAAACGGTACTTTGGACCATACAAGGTACTTCGTCGCTAAAGTTGAGGCTTGGGCGAGTTGGTACATACTTCGGAAATTAAAAACTGCGCGGAAAGACGAGGACCAGACAAAGAAGTGACACGTACGTAGCGCAGCGCTACGTCCGTGTCACTTCTTTGCCTGGTCCTCGTCTTTCCGCGCCGTTTTTAATTTCCGAAGTACTTCGTCGCCTCGGCGAGCTGAACTACGAGGTGATGCCCGACGGAACAAGAACATCATCACGCCGCCCACCACGACCTGAAGTCGTCCACGTCGTGCGCCTGAAGCCGTACTACGCTCGATAGGACTGTGGACCTTATGTGTTTCAAATAACTCTTTAGTTTGCCGTTCTTTTTATGTGCTTTGTGTTGTGCTGTGTTGCATCGGGGCGATGCACTTTTTTTAAGGGGGGAGTAATGCCGCGCGCCAAGTGGGCAGCGCGGCCGTAGCCTAACGGTTATCGCGCTTGCCTCCCACGCGAAGGGCCAGGGTTCGATTCCTGGCCGCGGCTACGCATTTTGTTGACACTGTAATGAGATGTTCTGGTGAATTCGAGAACCGTCTAGCTGATTCGAGTTTAGAATGTTCTACGCGTCGAACCTTCTACGTCGAATGCTCCAGAACCCAACGCGTGTACAAAAGCGGCTCCGCGTGGCAAGCCGGAGTCAGTTTCGCCCCAGCGTTCGACTCTGCTGCTACGCCGACCTCGAGGCCCGCGACGCTCTGTTATTATCTTTTGTACCCTTTTATTTTGGCACAATTTCGCCATATTAAACGTGTATTGCTTCCTGTTCATTTCTTGTTTAGTGGTTACCACCCGTGACAATATTGGCCTTAATGTTAGAGAGTTTAAAGAAAATTAGAGATGGCCTTTTTTCAATTGATTTTCAAATAACTCGTAATTATTAAAATGACCCAATTCTATCGTAAATTTATTTCGCTGCCGAGGACAACCATATTTAGCACCAATATTCACAAGATACAGGATAACACGCTGGCAAAGTTTGAAAGTTCTGAGGCCAGATTCACGAAACGATCTTACGCCAAAAATGTGCGTAAGACAAAACTTAAGAACAAATCCGTATTCACGAAATGAAATTTTCGTAGGTTTTGCGCAGGTTACGACGAAATCCTACGACAGCTCCGAAGCTGTCCTACGCACTTCTTACGATCAAATCAGCATGGCCGACAGCGTCGCTCAGTGTGTCGCGACAACCAACGGATGTTTATTTTTCTACGTGCGCTTCTCACGCGTCCCGACTTCAAGCAGTAAGAAACAAGTAAAAAGTACTTGAAACAGACCACGACGAACGAACAAGAACGCTGGATCCACAGACACCCGGGAAAAACTCCAAGGGCCACGAGTGCGGACTCCGACCGATCGGCAGTCAGGCCTAGCAGGCACTCCGACTCGGCGCAGCGATGATCTGACGGTCCTTGGCGAAGACCGTCGGTCCACGACCGGCTGGCGTGCTGAATGGAATATGCCCGCGCGACCCTTGTGAACCCTTCCCGTATTATAGTTTGAACGCTGACCTCAATTCTAGATTAATAGGTCATTCTCTTCCTCTTGTCATCTCCTTGTTTTCCGAGGCAACGGTGACGAACGCTCTCGTCGAAAAGGGGCTCTCCTCGATTCTATCTCTGTTTTGTGTGATATCAAGCTCAAATAAATGCCTTATGGATTACCTTCGCAACATGGTATGTACACTTTGTTATTAGTATTCCATTTTATTCCGACACGACTGCACCTGAATGTCGATCGCTGTAACAGTTCGTGGGTTGCAATGCCGGTCCAGCCTTTCTTCGCCGGGTGTCACGTCAGCATCGAGTTGCAATTGTAAAGGATCGGTCCCGAAGCGCTTATCAATTCGCGGTCCAACAGCGCAAATCCAGCACTTCGATCAAACGCGCGCGTCCGCTCCGTAGTGTGAACAGGCATTTACGTGGCTCTTGCTTACACTGTCGTAGTTCAAACGTATCTTTTTTAACGTTGGCTCGCTCCTGCATCTCCGAGGCCGCAAAAAACGCCGCGGCAATTTGTTCCCATCTACGTCGCTTTGCAAACGACTGCGGGCCGTCTTTTACCAACGATGACAGTTGTGTTGACTTGGTAGCGATCGAGTTCGTAGCAGTGAATGGGGGTGGTTACGCATCCCGGCCTCGGCATTCGGGCGAGTTTAAATCGTGTTAGCGTCGACATATCACTGCACGGATACGAACTCCAGACAAGCGGTGGCAGAAAGGCCGCCTGTGTTATGAAAAATCCACGTGCTCCGAACGGCTCCGAACGGCTCCGAGCAAATGCCGAGCTCTCCGATTGGTTGTTCGTGCTGCCGAAGACGCCGTCGCCGTAGCAACAGCACCGCTAAGTTTTAGTTTCTCCGTACGACAATGTCGCTTTCCTCCTCTCACTTAGGAACGCGTTCGTGAATAGCGATTTCTCCTCTTCTTACGATGTTCTTAACTTACGAACTTCTTAGCTAAGTTGTCGTAAACTAAGAAGCTCTTCGTGAATCTGGCCTCTGGTGTTAATAGATGCGGAGAAAACTATTAATAAAATGTAATTACTTTTGCGGAATGTGCCATGTTTGCGATTTTTTTTATAGGAATTAGAAACTTCGACACTTAATGATAAATATTTCGAGTCAATCCTCTTTATACATACTTTGTTAGTAAATATTTCTAAACCTTTAGCCATGACCCACTTTTTGGGAGAGGTGCCCAAAATGCCGACTTCGCGCAATTCACGGGAAGCGCTTCGCTCTGAAAGTGGGCTTCTAATTTGTTTCCGCCAATACAAATTTTTTTTCCCGCAAAACATGTTTCGGTTTTGTTTTGATAAGGATTTAGTCTACAAAATATTTTGTTTTCGTAAAATTTGAAAATGGTCACCGGACAGTGTCGGCCGAACTTAACCGCAAACACTCCCTATATAAAAATTGATTTGTGCATAATCAGTCTTACTTTTATTAAAATAATGAGAAACGAAGCGAAAAAAAAATCGTCAAAAGCGTCATCCTCGCCGTCTTGGAGGAGCGGGGATTCCCGTGGAGCATCTTGTGTTGAAATAATATTTGCTGCGACTGCCTAAGACTGACAGTTGAACTTAAAAATGTGACGTTTTCTTGACAGTTTAGGTTTACTGTGCGCACTGTTGGAGAGTCTTATGTCACTAGTCATTCATGAAACGCATCCCTCGACCTTTCGCGTGTACTCCGCGGTTTCGCACGTTGTTTGGCGCCTTCCTTTAACATTTCGTTGCGGCAGTGTAAGATTGATTTTCTTCGTCGTCGTGTCGTAGCATTATAGTGAACATCCATTTTAGTGACAAGCAGGCAGGTGCGTTCCACCGGCAAGTTTCTGGTATTATGATTATCATTGGAAAATTAGAAGGAAAGTGTTGCGCTCGCCATCTCACTCTTCACAAATATGACGTAGGAAAGCAAATCCCAGTGCAAAAATAAAATCAACAAAAATTAATACGTCAAGTTGCTAATAATTCTGCGGTGGCGTAGTATTTTCTAAATTTAATGAAAAAAGCGTCTACAGAATATGAAGACATGTCAGTACTGTATAAATACCCAAACAACTCGCAGAATCTTTTACCGGAGGTGGCTTTTTGCTTCACAATGGTTGAAGGCGTGTGTTTGGCACTCACAGTAATACTAACAGCATGCTTCGGAGGTGAGTGCCAATTTCACATGAGTGTGTTTCTACGTATATAGCATGAGGTTTGTAGGTTACGTCGACCACTTAATTTTCATCCTTGCAGGCACTCTGTTTTTTAGACGACTCTCTGCTCATAATAACAATTCTGGAATCAATGAGCATAATTATTTTGGTATTGGTAAACCATGTATGCGCAATGTAATGTATGTATGCGCGTTAAAGTAAAATAAAAAAAACTAAATTGGTTATTTTAATGCTAACGAATAATTATCACATATGTCGCTCATTCTGAAAGTAATTTCTTCTTATACTTCGTTCACACCTATGTTTGACTTTATTTGTCTAGTTTCGGTACTGAATTTGTGATAGTATTAGGTAACAAATGGTGTAACCAGGAATAGAAGGATATTGATGAAATGGGAAACAAAATTGTTCCTGAGTACTTTCCACCCGCCTCTAGCAAACCGGAGTTAGTCGAAACTTTGTGAATACTTGAACGTTGTTTGCGTTTCGTGGATTGTCTTAAAGATTGGTGCATATATAAATACAAATTCTGATCACCATCGAAGTGAGGGTAAAACTGTCAAAAAATCAGTTTTACTTTCGTTCACTCTACCTTATTCAGTAAGTTATCAATCAATCAATCAATCAGAGTTTTATTATGTTTTCCAGACAACTTTAGGGGCCTTTTGTAGGGTTACATTTCACATTATAAAACCACACTAAATTAAACAAACTGCACGGCAATCCTAACCACCATGCTATCCTTGAACCTTTTAAAAGGTAAAAAAAGTCCAGTGAGGGTTAAAATATTTGTTTTACACGAGCATCATACGTGTCAGTGGAGGACTGGACTCAAGATAAGAGGGGTAAAAAAGGAGTAGACCTTTTTTGTCACTGGTGGACACGAATTGAGATTCTACTCGATAACATTGGGGAAAAATAATTGAACAAATTATATAAAAACACCATGTAGGGAACTAGCCGCCTAGTTGAAAAAGGCGAAAGACCAAGAGTGCCAAAAATAAGAACATAATCATAAAAAACACTCCGTCCAATGTGGCGATCGCAGACAATTCTCACAAGTCGTCTCGGTATGCACTCCAACCTGAGCGCCTGACTGACACCCAAACGATTCCATACCGTAGAACAGGCGTCCAACTGTGACAGAACCAAAGCCCCAAAAAGTTGAGTATACGGTTGTAATTCCGGAAGTGACGGGTAATGCGTTCAATTATGCCCAGGGTCTGCAAGGAATCATTAATAGCTTTTGAAATATGATAGTTAAAGTTCATGCCTAAATCGACCAAAATGCCAATGTCACGCACAAGAGAAGATTTTGAAGTTTCAGAGCCGTCTAATGTGTAAGGAAGTACAACAACATTTGGCTTACGGGAAAAAGAAACAACCTTAGTTTTGGCAAGGTTTAAAATCAGCGAGTTCGCACAGCACCACAAATGAATTGCATCAATAAATTTTTGTAACAATTAACAGTGCACAGGCATGTAGATACTACGATAAATTTTCACCTCATCAGCATAATGGAGCATCATTGAGTCACTCACACTAGTTACGAGATTATTTACAGAAATATTAAAAAGCAAAGGACCAAGTTTCGACCCTTGTGGTACCCCAAAGTTCAACAGATAAGGGAATGATTTGCATCCGAAGTAGGAAACGATCTTTGAGCATTCACCAAGATAACTAGCAAATCAGTCGTAGAAACGTGAAGAAGGACCCGTATGGAACAGCTTTGATAACAATATTTTTGATCTACGAGGTCAAACGCCTTCGAACAGTCAAAATAAATAACCTCAACTTGACTGCGGGACCCAAATATAGGTTTTGCGAACTCCAAATGGTTAAAAGATTTGTTTCAACAGATCATCCACGACGAAGACCGTGCTGATTTTGACTGAGCGTCTGCTAAAAATGAAAACTCACAGGCTTAAAAATGACTTTTTCAAAAACCTTCGGAAAAACAGAAAGCAATGCAAAGGACTGTAGTTATCGATTCACCTGGAGCTCCCAGATATGTGTACAGGCACAACCAAAGCAGTTTTTCAGGCTGATGGAAATGTACTTGTTATTAAAGACATGCTGAAAATGTGATGCAGTAAAGGAGCCAAAATGTCAGAGCACCCTTTGACAATAAAGGCAGGGATCCCATTGTCTCCACATGACCTTTTTGGGGCAAGTCTTTTTGCCGAGACCACGTCGTCAACAGTCAATACAGGAACTGATATTGGAAGGGGTGTTCAGAACACACGGTTGCGTTGTTGGACTACTTATATGATTACTTCATGATTACTAGATGGGTCTAAAATCCGCAGCAAGGAATTCTAATATGTTTCTTTTCAAGTATTTATGACTAATGATTGAATAAACCTCTCGAGTTTGGAGTTCGAATAGATTAAACGTTTACAAATATCTTAGGCAAAGTTTGTCCGTTAGACGCATAGATAAAAGTTTTCTGCTGCCACCTTGCAAATAAAGCTGCATTATTTCTTGATACCATTGTTTTCCGATTAATGCACTAGATCATAAACGTTTGAAAGTTTACTGTTACACTAAACTAACTGTGAGATATATTAGCTGAACACTTAATCAAAGTGTTATTTCAATTATTTTTAAGAAATGCATCAGTTTTTTTTTGTTTTTTTTTCTTATAGAAGTCGCATTCAGAAGTCAAAAGTTTCGGATGTGCGCCAAGGTTACAAAATTCGAGAAATCATGCGAGCGTCAAGGTTCAACGTTGAACACCCCTAAATATGACGAATTTCCTCCACATAGAACTGCCAGTGGAGGAGTTCGTTTACCCGAGGATTCTCGAAGCGTGGGGTGCAATGGCGAGATGTTACAAATTAATCTAGTTCGGTTGCAATCGAGATAGATATGAAAGGTGTCACTAAATCCAATATCTGCCTATGCTTGTGGCTCCTACTCTCTGAACCTTGCAAATAGCGCAGAACGGGATACGAGCGTTGAGTTTAACCTCTCGTCGGTCAACGCGAACAACTTTGGAACTCTGAAGCGTGCGAAAAATAACCACGAAACTGTTCCTATACTGTTCATGAAGCATATACTACTATCTGCAATGGACACTCTTCGGGTTTTAAAACATGAAGTTCACGCTTTCATTGCTATATATTCAGTTTAGTAGCAAATCAGGGATGAAGTCGACGCATTTTTTCTCTGCATAATTGGAAAGCTGGGTTACGGGTCGCAACGAGAAAATGTTTCGTTTATGCTTCAATGCCGGAGACAGGTGAGGCAGCATACAATCTCAAAAAGCGATATCCAGACGCAAACAGTGAAAGGTGTGGGGGGGGGGGGGGGGGGGGGGGCTAGGCCGGAGAGATGTACAGGAGAGGAAATTAAGATATCGGTCGTGCAATTGTAATTTTCTAATTATCTTGCTCAAGGATCATACGCCACGAGTGGCGACAATTGATAGCTAAAACAGCATGTCCGAGAAGGCTGGCCATGGGAGTAATTTAGTTAATTTTCTCAAACCTTAATAAAACGTTTTTGGTGAACGCTGTGACTGCTTCGTAAAACCAATAATAAAAACCCTCGATTAAAAAAAAAAGGAACGAAATTCATTAAGTTGTACCTAGTCTCCCCGCAAACTTAAACAGCCAGTCTGAATTGAGTTGGAGAATTGGGATAAAGAAATATAACGCATGCCTTATATTACGACATTGCTTGCGTGCAGAATGTACTGAAAATGCATTAACAAAATAAAAAAAACACAAATAAATTTCACGAAAAGCGCACTTTCTTGGAATCTTTGAGGTTTGTTGTGGAGGGGTAACAATTTTTAGTATAATACCGAGGGATGAAACGATATTTGCAAATCCTTCATGAGGCTGAGAGATCAACTAAACAATATATCACGATTCGTCGCCAGTTTAGGTGCACTTTAGGTTAATTTGAAAAAATTCGTGTCAATCTGGCGTACCGCTGTCACCACAAAAGCATCGCCCTACGTCCATGTGCGTGCTTCACAGCTTTGAATGGTGCTGTTCCCCTTTCTTTAATAGTTCTTGTCGTGTTTGTAATACGTAAATATATCGTCGTCGTGTCGCATCTTAGTGAATCTCTATTATAATGACAAAGAGGCAGGTGCTTTCCGCCGACAATCTCCTGAGTCTACGATTATTCTCAAAGATAACGAAGGAAGTGTCCTCAGCATCCTCGGTCTTTAAAAATATGACACAGATCTTTAAACCCGATGTAAAAAGAAGAATAGTATTTTATAGAACACCTTTTTTTAAAGGAGCTGTGCCACAATTTCAGGGCTTTGCTTAAATAATTGTGGAAGTTGATGCCTGACACTTCTGCAGTGAACCACAGAAAACAGATTTTGCCTGGATGCCATAGTTTTTATTTTAAAAAATAATAAAGATCCAGGTTTTTGCCGCTTCTCAACTTATGCATTGTCTTCCGGGTCACGTGCACAGTGACGTCACTTGAGTAGGCGCGGAGTTCCGGAAAAGTTCTCTCTTTAGAGCCATCAGCGAGCAGCGAGAACTCATCCGCTCGCGACCGCGTGATCACCCGTCCTTGCCCGTCCGGCGCTGTCCCCCTCCCCCTCCGGCTTCTGGCGGCTGCTCGCGGTTTTGTGGACCTAGGATAGATGGCACCACTAAAACTCGGTATAATAAAAGTTTTGTCAATGATACAAGGGTTTTGACGCATTTATATGTGTTGGAACGACAAGATTTATTAAAAAAATTTACCTTCTATCGAGCAGGTATTCGCACAACTTGCTATCTTTTTTACAACAATCCAAGTGACGTCACGCCGCTTGTTTCTCATGGCCGCCGCTCGTGGCTGCAGGCCGGGAAATATTCTAAGTTTTGCCTCGCTATTACGCGGCAGAATCGCAACATTTCGATAAAATGAGGTGTGTTTTCTGCCATTTGTGACACAGTGAACAATATCAAAAGCAGAAAATGCCAATTCTTTCAACGTTAAAACCGTTGCACAGCTCCTTTAAGTGGTTCAGCTTGTACTAAAATTATTGAAAGAAAGCCTTTGAATGTTGTCAATACATCTTAGTACTCTATAAGTAGCCGTGAATCTCTCCGAGATAATATACCAGCAGTCACTGTTCGCTTGCAAATGCCAAAAAGCATGTATTTTGTACTCGTAGTAATGCTAACAGCATGTTTTGTAGGTGAGTGCCAATCCTATACTATAGAGTGAAACAAGGAGACGCCGGGCTCTTTAAATCGACCCGAAAATTCGGTTTCTTAACCTATCGCGCTACGACTTTGTGCAGCGTTGCCCACAGATGGTGCATTTGTTTTGTAAAATTTGCGAAGAGCGAACTTACCAGAGGAAAAAGTAGAGAAAGAAAATGGCTTAGCCCCCATGGAAACGCAGCGAAGCCACCGGTCTGCAAACAACACGGCGCCGTTTCGCTCGGGAGACAAGAGATGGGGCAGGCAGTCGCGACGCCAACTGCCGCCAACAAACGAGCAGACGACGCCGAGAGCGGGCCCTTTTGCAGGCAAGGAACTGCAGTTCCTTGCTGTTACCGCGCCTGTCTTTTTTGTTTCTGCGACTGTGGCCGCCTGCGGAACGTGCGCCGCTTTTGAGTCGAAAAGATCGTCTGCTAAAAAGGCCAGCTCTGGGCGCCGTATGCTCGCTCGTTGGCGGCGTTTGTTGCGCCATCTCTTGTCTCCTTTGCGAAACGGCGCCGTGTTGTTTGCAGACTGGTAGCGTCGCTGCGTTTCCATAGGAGCTATGCCTTTTTCTTTCTTTACTTGTTCCTCAGGTAAGTTCGCTCTTTGCAAATTTTACAAGAAAAATGCACCATCTGTGGGCAACGCTCCACAAAGTCGTAGCGCGATAGGTTAAGAAACCGAATTTTCCGGTCGATTTAAAGGGCCTGGCGTCTCCTTGTTTCACCCTGTATAAGGTAGTGTGAGTAGTATACGAAAAAGCCAATGTTTTTGTTGCGTACTTGTCGCAGCATTAATTTCCTTTTGATATAATCATCATCGCTGAAATGTTGCTAAATCTAATACAATAACCGTCATACATCGTTATTATATGTCTTCTTATTATATGTCTTCTTCCCATGGAATTCATGTACAAGTAATAGGGGTGTTTTGTTTTATGTAAAACAGGACACAACCTGCCAGGTAATATCAGCCTCCCTCACAAACAACGATGTTATGGAAGCAATCCTCATGATACTTTATTGTGGCATAATAGTCGGCGTTGTTCACCACCCAACATGTTTGACTGTACTATAATTTTTTACTAAATTTGGGATGACACTGACAATAGTATATTATAATAATAAAGGCCACGTTATTGTCATTGAAGATTTCAGTATTGACATAGCTCGTAATATTACTATTTACTATGACCTGCTTCTGGGATCTTTGATTTTGCATATTTTATAACGAAACCCACTCTAAATACTTGAAACTATGACACGTTAATCGACAATGATCTTGGAAATGTCTATACCGGCGTGTGAGCTGATGTCTACACTGACCTTATTGCCGACCGATCATCTATTTTTGCTGTACCACACAAAGAACAACCTAGTAACGTCAAATATATTTGTCTTAAATCTCACGCCAAACTAAAATATAAACACCTTTATGAAGTATTAGAACAAATCGAGTTTTAAGACACTTGCGACAAAGACATTCATATTAAATATGCCAACATTTTTACCCTTATTAAAAATGTAACAAACTAAATTTCCCTAAAAGGGTTGTTTAATAAACACAGTTAGCCGGTATGTCCGTGGATGCAAAGCCACGGACTTTTATGGGTACCAAGGAAAAAATAACTGGTATAATTAATACAGACATAATAACATTAACGCTTACAATGTAGGCCAGTTCTGATGTTACAGGAGTGAATCAGTGTCTCCGGTAAAAAATGAAAACTGGAATATACCTCTTCTTTAATTTAACTTACTGATGGGTACTCCGCAAATAATTCGAACATTGTTAGTATTGTTATTCGCTTTGACTCAAAACCTCACATAGTTTCTGACTTAATAGATTACGAATGGGTCAATATTTTTAACGTATTATTTCACTAACATCGGGCCTCTCCTAGCAACTCACCTGCCATGCGTTTATTATTTCCCACGTTCCTAGATTTTGGCATAAATAGTTTTATTGTGGACGATATTGCAACATTTAAAATTATATCAGCAGATATACTTTCTTACTTGTAAGTAAGAAACGCAGCTGGTTTCGACGGAATATTTGTTAAATTACTAAAGCAAAGCATAGATATTCTGGCCCTTCACCTTATTCATACTGTCAACCATTTGCTTGACACCGCAACGTAAACTCACGAAGTGAAGATATATTGAGATCCCAGTCTTCAAAGATGGGAACTGCACTTTTCTGTATAGTTATTGACTAATAGCAGTTTTAAGTTTCTTCTAGAGACACCTTGCAATCTAAAGAAGGAATTATTCACCAGCACAAATTCAGGTCAAACAGAATCAGTTCCTCCACAGTTCTAGTTGTTACGGTTTCTTAATAAAGCTCCACTTTTAATAATATCGCTTTATTCGTTTATTTAGACAAAATTAAAGCCTTGAATTAGTTAACCATGTTATTCTGGTGAATGACACAGAAAATTACGGCTATCGAGCATAAACATTTGAACTTTTCAGCAACTGCATTAAGCAAACATGTACGCAATAATAAAACTTCTTATCTCTACCCCGCATTGCGGTGCTAAATGGATAAGGCCTTGGGCCTTAACGTTTTTATTTTCCGTTAATGATTTTTCATCATGTCTAAAGTAGTCTGAACGCTAGAGGAAGTTGATTATACGGCGTTAAATTTTATAATAAATAAGGACGATGAACTACGGGGTCAGACAGAAGTCAGGTACGGTATTGGATGTTAGAATCGTTCAAACACAACAAACTTCCCATTTACACCGCTTAGAATAGAAAAACAATATCTCAATTTTATAAAAAAATGTCTAAACAAAGGGGGCGAGAAAAACCCCGGTATAGTACAAAGCTGCAGCAGGCTTCGTATCAGAATTACCTAGGTGTTCTTTTTTATTGATATATTTACTGGAAAAGTCCAATTAAAATATTGTTCAAAAGTTTCTCATGGACGTTGCACTTTATTAAATAAGCACGAATTGTTCGGTGTATATATTCTGCGCGTTCTTTACTTCGCATATATTCATATTCATCGAGCCTATATTATAGAGTATTGACCCAATTAGTCAATTACAAAAAAATGCGTTGAGAACGATCATATTTACAAAGCTAACAATTCCGAGCACATCGTTATTCTAGTTATTACTCGGGGTACCTGTAAGCCCAGTATTTGAATTAAAAATACTCGAGGCTGCACCTTCAATTAACAAACGTAATAATCTGCTGAATACGTAAATCTCAGACAAAACATACCGCTGCCTTTAGTCTTAATTTTAACCTACCATTATATAAACCTATTGTGAACCACTCATTGTATTAATGGTACGCTATATTGCAATTCAATAATAACAGAAGTGAGGCAGAAGTTTAATATTTAGCAACTTATAAAAAACTTTTTTTTTGTTTATCAAGAGTATTCAATGCATGTCATTACGGCATGCAATATAGCTATTTTCTCTCTTGAAATTTCTGACTGCCATTTCAAAACTTACTTTTATTATAAACTCGGCAGGAGCCACTGTGACTATACTTTATTGTACTGATAAATTAGTAAATATGAATCTGAACTTTATTTTAACTTGATAGCCTTTGAGCGCATAGAGCATGAAGATAGTAGGTCACGTCTTCAAGTTTACGACAGCCTACGCGCAACCCAACTTGCTTCATTCAGTATATATTGAAATTTGTTTAGGAATATCTGCCCTTCATATTAATTTTGGACCAATGACTGAAATGATTCCATGGTGGTAAATCACGAAACACATTTTTATTAATATAAATTGAATTGCGATTTTCTTATTTTAACGTTTATTTTAACGTTTAACGTCTAAAACATCTTCGGGCAAAAACTTTAGACATCTTTCGTGATGGTGCTGGCTACAAATGTTTACCAGCTGGAGTAGCAAATCGCTTTGCTGTATATTTTATCTTGCTACTTGGCTCAGCAATCGAGCAATATTAATACCTTGGATGTAGAACGTGATGACTTTTTCTCTTGATTTACTGTTGACATTGAAGATATAATCGAAGCAATATTTCAAATGAAACCGAAATTTTCTACGGGTATTGATGTCATACCAACCTTTATTATCAAAGGTTGCTGTGCCATATTTATCCCTGTTTTGTGTCATATTTTCAACTGATCACTTAAACAAGAACTTTTTCCTGAGCTGTATTAAAAGAAGGCGATTTTTGTTTAGCTAAAAATTATCGTCGGGTGTCAATATTATGTGGATTTGCGAAAGTGTTTGAAAAAGTAGTTCATAATCGTGTTCATTTGAACTGAACACTTTAGTATCTGATTAACAACATGGTTTTTCAAAAGAAAAGTCTGTAGAGTCCAATTTGGTTCTGTTTTTTAGGTTACAGTGCACAAATAGTTACTAGAAAAGGTCAAGTTGATGCCATCTACCTAGACATGTCTAAATCATTTGACTGCGTTTGGCACGATTTATTGTTAATGAAGCTGGCCTCACATGGTTTCAGCCCCCATTTGTGGAGATGGTTTAATAGCTACTTGTGTGGTCGTCACGATTCTGTTCGTTTCAATGGCATCTTCTCCGAACAGTTTATATCAACGTCTGGCGTGCCCCACAGCTCAATTCTTCGCCTGCTTTTGTTCCTGTTGTTTTTAAATTACATTGCTTATTGTGTTAGCAATGCAAACATCCTTATGTTTTCTGACGATGTTAAGTTATTTTTATGTGTGGAAGTCACTATCCGACTGTACTCTTCTCCAAGTTGATCTAAGTCGCGCTTCGAGATGATGTTTAGAAAACAGCTTGTTACTGATTCCCTTAAAATCCAAATCAAGGGTGTTATCCAGGAAGCGTGATGTTATTTGTTTTGACTATTACCTGGATGGCGTATTAGTTCCTCAAGTCTCCTTTATCAGGGACCTCGAAGTGTATGTTTACAGCACGTTTTCTTTCAACAATCATGTCTTTGCTACAGTAAATGAAGCGTCGAGCACGTTAGAAATGATTTCAAAAGTTTGTCGTCAATCTCCAGCTCCCTGTTGCTTGCTACTCTCATTTAAGTTTGTAGTTCAATCGCGATTTGAGTTTGCCTAAGTCATTTGGAATTCATTGCCTCCGTCTAAGGAGCAAGCCACTGAAAATGTGCAAAAACGAATGGTAAAATTTTTACACGACCGCTACAGTTGAAGGACATGTTTTTATCACTACGAAACATTGCTTTGTAAATTTTTGCTGCTTCAATTAGCCTTAAGAAGGCAGTACAGAGATTTTTTATCCCTTCACAAAGTTGTTCATGGCAGGGTAAATCCGCCGGTTTTATTATAAGCTATTCAGTTTCATGTTCCCTCTCGCCCGAGCCGAAACATTTCAACTTTTTACCATCTTGCTTGTAAGCTGTAATCCCATTGTCAACGATACAAATTGCTTAGGATTAAAAAAAATTTAACCTCGACATCTTTTTATTCACTCAGGAGTTTATGTTAAACCTACGGGACTGGATGTCTGTGAACTAATCAATAATAAATTTTTGCATTATGATAATGTTGCATGACTTTTATTGATTTAACTTTGATGTTTCCAGCATGTTAAGGTTTTACATCTTGTATGTTTAGTGCACCACACTGTAAAACGAGAGGCTGTTTGTGGGTACGAAAAAATTAAACAATTTATGATTAGTAGCATTATTATTATTTATGAATATTGCCCATTTAATACATTCTTAAAACATGTGCCTTCGACCTTAGGTCACCCTTACAATTGATATTTAATTTATCGCCGACAGCTAAAATTCGACCAAACGCAAAATAAAAAACAACAACATTAGATTGAAGTAAGATTCTGAAACTAAATTTTTGCATCTTGTTTTCCGTCTGGCTTCAAAAAGCCGGTCTTAATCGAAAGCTTGCTAATACTTAAAAGGTGTGTGTGTTGAGTAGAATGTTTTCAACATTAATGTGTGTAAGTACAAGAAATGTCATGGTGATGATAGTTTTCGCGAATCTGTGTACAGATCCTTTTTACCTTGGTTTATTGCTTTCCTCCAATACTTACTTGGGGTTAAACTAGTACTGAAATTGCTGACATTAATTTATTTTAGCTTTTTGTAATCTTATTTAATTGTTTCCCAAAACGTTCCGAGATAACGTTTTAACATATTTAACTTCTATATAGTTTTATTAAAGCCAAGTTCGAAAAAAACGCGACCGTGTTTCACTGCTTGGTGCATAAATGAAAATTGAGCTTCTGGTACCTTGCGGAAGAAGCTGTCGCCTTCATAAGTTTTATAATAACAGATTAACCAAATTTAATAACTGGAAGACTTGCTGCTACACACTGTACGAACAATGTTGACTATATTATGAAAATTAGGATCTGAGCATTATTTCCTGAGAAATGTTGAAGCTTTAATGTAGAATTCGGGCAACACACATTGAAAAGTTGAACTTTTCTATATTGCCCACTATTTCCACACTTCGCCTAAACAGTGAGCATCGTTCATCCTTTTATATGACACATTTTGGCCAACAGCACTGCCTATGGAGGAGGTTGTTTACCCAAGAATTCTCCAAGGGAGAGGGGAAAATAGCGCGAAGATGCTCCACATCCGAGAAGGACTTACTTTGAGCTTAGAGAGGAGCAAAGTCTTTTCCGACAACTTCATTTTCACCGAGGGAAAGGGTGCTAAGTCAAGTACCAACGCTGTAAGTACATGTTTTGTGGCTATTTCATGTGCAAAAATAACTGGTGTTAGTGCGAATTTATGCAGTTGGCTTAGCACCTGTATGACACAGGTGAAATTAACCGTGTTTTCCGATTATCTGTATTCCACAAGAATTTCTTGCTGCCACACTTCGAACGTCTGAAAACCTATAAAAAGCTCATTAACGTAGATCCGTATTCGTCAATGCCATTGTGTTTTCCATTCAAAAGTCCTCCTCTTCGATATCTTGTTTAGATACTATGCATAATGAAGCGCAAAATCACGGCGTTTTATAGGGCTACAACTTTATATCGAGATTGGTCACAATAGGGTACTATGAGTAAACAGGTGTTGATTGCATTCCTCATGAAGTCTGCCACACAGCTCTTACTATTTACGTCTTGTTGACAGGTAAATATCAAGGATATTGAAAACAGTTTGTACCAGGACAGAACACAAGGTTCCTCTGTTTTGGTTCAAGAGTCAAATGGACATGTACAAGTGGTAGGATTATGACCTGACATTATTTTTGAATTTGGCGTAAATATTATTATACCAAATATTACCTTACTCACTTTTGGATGTCTTTTTGGCATTACCTTTTGCAGAGAGGTATCCTCACTGACATGTTATCGATCGAGCCAGTATTATCTAACCCTCGTTCAGAAGACGGAATTGTTGCTCACAAAATCTTAAAGTTTAACAAGACAGCTATCCCAGTATTTGACGATGATGGTAAGACGCTCCTCAAAATGTATTTTTTGCAAAAAATACAGCGAAAGCATCAGACTGCAGTAGGTGCAAAAAATGAATACAATATTTATTACCTAGGTCAATATTATGCTATCCAATGCTACTCTAACTGTTTAGTTTGTTAACTTAAATACAATGTTTTTGATATTTGTACTGTCAGGTGCTCTATGTATTTTTGCTTGTTGTTGAATTATGTTTTCCTAATACAGCAGACGTTATGCGCATTAGAGCTTTAATTTTCCTGCGTTAGGACATTTGTTTTTATACAGGAACATTTGGTATCTTGATAACTAATGAAAATATGTCACGGCTTGAAAATATGTTTTGAATAAAGACAATACATTAAAGAAGCGGAATATTCTCAGATCGACTGCTCCAAACAATTGGTTGCAAGCAACATTTTCACGACTTCCTAAAAAACGTGCATGCACCCTGAAAATATTGTGAGATATTTATGTGGTTCTTTCATTTAACAGTTGAATATCGCAATATAACAAAACGAAGATCTTGGTCCTATGACTGCAACGGTGAGTAAAATTAATTAGATTTAGTATTTAGTTTTGAAATGTTTAAATGCTTGCACTTCATTCCCATGCTTCAAGCTAAAGTGTAGTCAGTTTTTAGTTTTGAAGACTAGCAAAATTATATAAATAACATGGATAAACTGCGTGTTTTGAATGCAACAGGTTAGTGAAATATAGCGCTCAATATTGTTGAATGAGAAAAGAACTTTCACCCGTCTATACGTAACGTTCCTTTTCTGAGCTGTTCTGTGCATAACGCATCTAAAAAATCAGTTGATTCAGGCGCAGTCAACTTGTGTCGTGCTTTCCTGGACGAAGCAAAAATCACTGTAATAAGGAGTGAACAACACATATGCAAGATGAAGTACACCCGTGCATGAAACACACTTATCTAAACTTTACTTCATGACACTAGAACTTTTTTTTTATTTGGGAATTCAAACGTGTTATTTCATCTGGTTTTGTACTTTAAAGATCACCCATTCATTGTAATGATTTATGTTTGCCAGGAACGCGAGTACATTTTATTTTATTTTGAAAACCAACCTTCTAATGGGCTCAGTTTAACTTCAGAATATACTTTTTTTGGAATGCGAATAACTAAGAACTAAACATGTATCTTCTTTTCGCGCATATCTAAAATATTCTAACGTATACTGCTTACGTTATTATTAATTTATCTTTCTCGAAAGAGGGTTTCTAAAAGAGCTGCTAATTTAGGTTGCTTTACTAAACCACATTTTTTCCGCTGTGAAGCAACGTCTAAGAGATTGCCGCCGAAGTAGAACCCTGGTGATACAA
The DNA here is from genome assembly GCF_016920785.2 of Ixodes scapularis. Taxonomy (NCBI): domain Eukaryota; kingdom Metazoa; phylum Arthropoda; class Arachnida; order Ixodida; family Ixodidae; genus Ixodes; species Ixodes scapularis. Next base: position 159,783,492 of record NW_024609868.1, on the reverse strand, counting down.
ACCAAGGTGGCGGATTTTAATTATATAAAGGTTTCCAAAGCATAACGAAAATTTAAGGCAATGTACGCTACCTCAGGGTCGCATTTTTCTACCATTCAAGGAGTTTCCAGTTAATCGGAATGTATCTAACATTTCTTTCCGCTGCCCCGTTTCATTTACGGCGAACAGGTTTCTAAAAAAAAAAACGACAAAATAAACGCTACGTCTTCTTATATATATTATATATATATATATATATATATATATATATATATATACATATACAGGGTGTTTTTTTAAGCTTAACAGATTGGTTTAAGAAAAGCCGTGAAAGTTACACTTATGCCGCGTGTGGAGGTGAGTTATACGGCCAGGGGGACATATTCAAGGGGGCTAATCGTAACCATCTGTCGTCTAATTAATTAAAATTCGTTAATTAACTTTTTAATTAATAAAAATAGACACATGGTTATAATTAGAAACTTGCTCAGCGTCATCAAAAACCACTTAATCAGTCATTTTCAGAAAGACTTTATGCGCGTGTGAAGCGTAGTAGTGCACTAAAGTTACCACTCGTGGAGCAGGTACAAGGCTGGGGCTAGGTAATAGGCGAAAAAATCGCGCGGGCGCCTTATCGCAACCGTTAGCTTTGTACCTGCTCCACAAGTGGTAACTTTAGTGCACTACTACGCTTCTCACGCGCTCAAAGTCTTTCTGAAAATTACTGATTTACTGGTTTTCGATGACGCTGAGCAAGGTTCTAATTGAAACCATATGTCTACTTCCATTAATTAAAAAGTTAATTAACAAATTTTAGTTAATTAATCGACTGATTGTTACGATTAGCCCCGTATAATATGTCCCTCTGGCTGTATAACTCACCTCCACAAGCGGCATAAGTGTAACTTTCACGGCTTTTCTTAAACAAACCTGTTAAGCTTAAAAAAAACACCCTATATATATATATATATATATATATATATATATATATATATATATATATATATATATATATATATATATATATATATATATATATATATATATTTACAATAACCTCGGGGCCCGCAGGGACATTACGGAGAGGAGTGGTTGGATAGCCCTAGGCGAAACTTCTTGTTATCGAAGATGGTGTTAGTGTCATCGCGAGTGCCATTCCTGTCTATAGAGGATTCGTGAAGAGAATGCTGATGGGGTGGTGTTTTGGTTTGCGTACGTCAATCTTGCATGAATGGTCCAGTCTGAACAAACAAAGATTGGCTGAAATTAATTATTTAAAGATTAAGGGTAATATTCTTTAGGAATGAGGCAAAGCCTAGACATATTTCGATGGAAGGAAAGGTGAGCGAGGGTTAATTGATATTTAATTGCAGTGACACCAGAGAAACAAGAGCAGTCGGAAAAAATGAAGCAAGCTGCACGATTTCATGCAGCATCAATTGCGTTTAAAAAACAGATTGGTCGAGAAACTAAATAGATGACGCGTATTCCAGTTTTGATTGAACAAGATTGATTCAAGGACTACTTTTAAAGTTCGCTAGGCCGCTTTAAAATCGCGACCAATACTAGCAAGGAAAGGGTTAGATGAGTATATTATTTTGTGAACATGAGCATTCCAAGATAGATTGTTAGCTAAATGAGCCCCAAGATATTTGTACTTGTTAGTAACCTAAAGAGTTAAATATGCTACTGGGTGGGAAGAGGGACACGCCGAAGTTAGATGCACGCACCGTTAATGTTGGAAGACGTTTGACAGGTAAGGCAGAGTAAGGCACAGTCCGAAATAGTCTCAATGCCGCTTCGGCATGAGAGGTTTTTATTGGGAGAATTAATTATCCAGTACAAAACGCAGTCACCCCCGAAAAGACGAACTAACAAGAAAATGTGAAAATGAAGGTCATTAATATTGATTAAAATAATGGAGGACCTACCTTGCCAAATACAGTTTCTTGCGGAATGCCAGAAAAGAATTCAGATAGAAGTTAGGCTGGTGTTGTTAGCGAAAACAGTTTGAGAGCGATTGACACCGAAAACAAAGTGAGAGTTAGAGTTAAAAGTCGTGATCATGTAATTTTGTTTATTTATGTTTTTATGAATTTCTTTCTTTATGGATACTACGTTTTACAGTGAAGGTTTTGTAGAATTGAAGAAACAGTTTAAATGCTAACGAAATACGTTATCATTTAGCGGGGGAGTTCCGAATCATCGAAGGATGGGAACTCCGACCTCTCGGCGGTCCGCATGCTTTTGTGTCGGAGAGTCGCGTGTTCTCAAGGCTGTCGGCGGTTTTGAATACAGTCATCACAGCTTCCCTCAATAACTGCCTACGGTGCGCCTACAGTTGTCTCGAAGAGCCAAAATTTCCCTCGGGCGTTGGCGGTTTTGTGTAAACAGCATCCTCGCGCTGCCTCGGTTTTACATCGCCGCGTACATTCTGCCAACACCACGTCCGCTCAATCCACTCTTCCCCCGCTCGAGCGGAGCGTCATTAGAAGCGTTCCATCATCCCGGACCATTCCGATCCTTTTCTTTTTGGCAAGAAAATTACTGGTCCCGGTAGGTCCAGTGTGGAGAAGGTTCCAAAAGTAGCAGATTACCAGAATTCTAAATGAGAGGAGATTTATGATGAACAATGACCCGTGATTCTGAGTGCGAACGCACCGGAGCCTCACATAAAAATACAAATTTATGCACAAACTAGACTGTTAGTGGCACATGTTTTGACGATGTTGCCAAGATCACAAAAGTAAAACTATTCGGGTCGCCTGAACGACTACTTAACGGCCTCGAAATTGCGTGCACAACAAAACATATTGTAAAAGACATTTAAATACAAACGTATACTTAGGCTTGCCGCGAACTTTCCGTCGTATGAAATAAACGAGCAAAATTGTTAGTTGTGTATAAGTATAAAACCGACCTAATATGTCTAGTCAAAAGCATATTAATAATTTGAGACATGTTTTAATGTATTTCATGTGAGACAAGAACAAAGCAAAGACTAGAAAACAACTGTTGAGCTATAACGCGATTGTCAGTCGCATTGAAGATCTAGCTTAGTAATAAACACTTGCTTAGTACAACAAATAAAATACCTAGGTGTGGTATTTTTCGAAGACGGCTTATGGTCAACACAGGTATAACGAGGAATTTGGGAGGGCGACAGGTATATTTAAGATTTTTACAGCGAATCCAGAAACATGTCAGTATCAAGGGCAAAGAGTTCTCGTATGAGGCATACGTTGGGTCGATTTTAAATTAGGCTTTCCCTGTATTGGATTCAATTTATTTAGTGTATGTAAATTTACTAGAACGTATTCAAACTATCGCTGTCCGGTTCGTCCTGAGAAGGTAAAGTCGCTTTTGGAGCACAATAGACATGGGACAAATTTTGCCTTGGCTTCTTTAAAAAAAGCCCCGTACACGTCAATCACTGGAGCTTTATTTTTATGATAATCGTTAAGAGATATAAATTTCTGCTTCGTCATTTTTAAAATCGCCAAATTATATTTCGCCACTAACAGTCTTTTAATAAAATGTTCCACCCTATGCCACCTAAATAAATATTTTTAAACACTGACTTTATTCTGCACCATATCAGAGCTAAATGTTTGCCAGCGGAAGTGGTGGGCCGCGAGAATGCTGATTTTTTTTTTATAATGCATTGCTCTGCCCGTAATATTTCTTAAGAGGTGGTTACGGCATGTTCTGAAAGCATCAAAAAATATAAATTTTATAAACCCTGCCTTGTAATAGCACTTTGCATTTTAAAATTTTATTTTAGTGGGAACACAGCGCCAGGGAAACTTGCCACATACAGTTGTGATTGAAACCAGAATAATTTACGACGATGCGCTTCTCCAACAAAAAGGAAGTTACATCTTTCAATATTTTACCATTTTGATGAATAAGGTAAGCCATTACGTTTTGTAACTAGATGTTATGGACGTTATCGAAATTCAGGTATGGACGTAACTTGTGTTCTAATTATGTTTTCGCCAATCAACTTCCTTCACTTTTATAGTTCCATATATACGTGTATATCTGCTACCTCATCCTATTCTTTTTTTTCCTCGCACTTTCCTCTAGTCGGGGCTGTGGACACGTTCATAGAGGCCATCCTTGCACGATGGACGCCTCGCATTGACTACGCCGTTTGCCGTCCTCTCAATTCCAGTACACAGTACTTTTTTCGCGACGAGGATTTTTTGGGCGGGCTCATCAGGGTTTGTATCACGATTGTTCATCTTGGTACACCGGCTTCCAGTCCTGCTCAGCTTGGCCTCGCTTATTAAGCACAACTAGGTTTTCCCCGCGGCATTCAGACCCGGCCTGCGGTAAAATGTGCTCAGACATTTCAACGAGGCAAGAAAGAAGAAGACGACGGGATTCGGAAAGAAAAAGAGCACGAGACAACAGGGAAAGAAAGAAGAAGTGGTGGCTGGAACAACGAAGACGACTGCTGACTGGGGGTTGTCTTCCTGGGAGCCGTTGACGCAAACAGAAACGACTGGGCGTAAATGCGAGGGACAACAGGGCCGTATCGTGAAGACGATCTTCCGTAGTCCTGAAGACACCCAGCGGCGGCTGCACCGACCATGGGAGATATCACCACATCGTTGCCGCGACATCACCAACGTCGTTGTCAGCTGAAGTGAAGTGTTCCACTCTGACGTCCATTAACTTACTTGACTCAAAACTCGCATTTTGTTATCTAGTGACACATGAAATACTTGTTTTATGACTACCCTAATGGAATTATGTATCCTGTGAAGTTTTCATGATTTTCTTCCGATTTGTTTCGCTATTGTTTTCTTTTTTTTTTGTACGCGACTACTAGAAAATGACACAAAAACAGTACTTGGCTCGTCAATATTTTGATATATCCAAAGACAGCTTGACCTCGAATAACGAGCCTCCTCACATTGGCGTCCGCGAAAGGACGAGGCTAGTCGTGTTCTGCTTTTGTGTAACCTAAAGAAAAAAAATCGATACCAGAGAATTAATGTCGATGGGCGAGGTACTCGGCCTCAGCGGAGATGATCTACGCAAGTGCGTTGACGCGGAGCGGGAGCGGGAACGCAACGAAAAGCCAGCGGAGAGGGACGAAAAAAGATCGGCTTGACGCGGAGCGCGCGCTGGCTCAATGCGAACACGAGCGCTTAGCGCTTGAACGACAACCTCTACCACTAAAGTCGCAACTCCTGGAAAGCAACAAAGTAATGTGGAAGCAGTTAACTCAGGATCGTCAGGCGAAGGAGGCAGCTCACCAGTAACTGCAGCCGTTAATAGTCCCCTCAAGCTCATCCCAGTTTTAGACGAATAACGGGACGATCTAGATGCTTCCTACATAGGTTCGAGCGCATAGCCGTCGGACAGGGTTGGCCACAGGAGAAGTGGGCTACTCCCCTCAGCATGTGCCTCGTAGAGGAAGCACTTCGAGTTTTCGGATGTCTTTCTCCAGTGGAGTCGCTAGACTACGAGTGCACAAAGCTTGTCCTGCTTAAGCGGTTCCGGTTTACAACCGAGAGCTACAGGAAAAAGTTTCGCTCCTGCAAAGCACAAAATAGAGAGACCGGAGGCCAGTTCGCAGCCCGTCTAGAAGGGTATTTTGATCGCTAGATTGCGATGAAAGAAACTCCCAAAACGTACTAGGCCGTGCGGGACCTGGTTCTCTCTGAACAGTTTCTTGGAAACTGTCACCCTAAATTGGCGCTTTTTCTTAAGGAGCGGAACTGTACAAGCTTAGTTGAACTAGCTAAGAACTCGGACAACTATCTCGATGCTGGATGGGAAAAGAAACCATCGCATCTGGAGAACTTCGGCAAAAGAAAAAGGACAATAGCTCCGCTGTAGAGAAGCCACGTTGCTTGGTGAGTAACAAAACTGAACACAAGTCAGCAGAATGTCGATCCCGGATAGGAAACCAGAAATTTTGCTGGATATTTAAAAAAGAGGGTCACCAGTCAAAAACTTGCCCTCAGAAAAACCTCTCGAACCCGCAAGCGTTGTGTTTCCTTGCACCACAGCCTACTACTGGCCCGAAGGCAGTGCAGCGTACGCAAGGGTGCTCCAACATCCTGGAAGTCCAATCACGAATGGTCAATGTCGTTTAAGATCGTCTGGAAGTTGCCGTCATGTTTAAGGTTGATATGCCAATCTCTGAAGGCACGTTGAACGGAGAATCAGTTGTAGTCCTCAAGGACACGGGAAGCGATATTGTGGTAGTCAGACGGCAATTGGTGCTTTCCGAAGCGTTCACTGGCACAGAAGGGCCAATATACCTTGTCGACGGATCATGTCAGACACTACCAGAAGCTAAAGTATAGGTCTCATGTCCATACTACAGCGGCACAGTCCGAGCCAAGGTAATGAACAATCCACTGTACGATGTAGTACTTGGAAATGTACCAGGATTATTACTACCAGAAGAACCAGATTTTACTTGGCAGACGCAGAATGGGTTCACGCAGCTCGAAGAAAACAATGTTTCAACCGATCGAGTGGCCACCAGCAAGGAAAAAGTTGTGCCTAGCATAGCACCGGCGAGAAGGGAGGTTTAGGGAGACGATCTGAGTCAGCGTCAGAAACTCCACCCTACTTTGGCGGTATGCTTTCAAAAAATCGGGCAGATGCAGACTTCGAATGGGGGCCATACATCGGAGTTTTACCTATAGAAAGGGGCTTTGTTTCGCCGGTATGTCCTTACATCTCGAAAATCGTTCAACCAGGTGGTGGTACCGCAAGACCTGCGACCCTACGTCCTGAAAGTGGCTCACGAAGGAACAATGGCAGGCCACCAGGGCATCAAGACGACAGATCGCATCCTGGAAACTTCCTTTTGGCCAGGAGTGCAAGAACAAATGAAGCGATTTGTAAATTCTTGTCAAAGTTGCCAGAGAGTGACCTCCAAGGGGAAGATAGCAAAAGCTCCGCTTGGGAACATGCCGATAATCAAAACGCCATTCGAGTGCGTCGCAATCGACTTGATGGGACCTTTCTCGCCCTCATCAGGCACGGCAAACCGCTTAATTTTGACCATGGTTGACTGTGATACAAGATATCCCGATGCAGTGGCGCTTCCATCGATGGACTCCAAAACCATCGCCGAGGGCTTGATCCAGATGTTCTCGCGCGTTGGAGTACCACGGGAAATACTTAGCGACCAGGCTCCATTGTTCACTTCAGCCTTGATGAAAGAGGTATCCTGCCTCTTATCCATACAACAGCTAACCACCACCCCATATCATCCCATGTGCAACGGGGATGGCGGAGAAGTTTAACGGGACGATGAAGACAATGCTTTAAAAGATGTGCCAAGAGAAGGCACGGCAGTGGGATCGTTATATCACTCCCCTCTTTTCGCCTACAGAGAGGTACAACAGCGTAGTCTCGGTTTTTGCCTCTTATATTTTTATACGGAAGGCTCTTTTGAGGCTTTATGATCATCCTGAAGGAGCTGTGGACAAACAACTGTCTCACCGAAGAGGTCAAGACTACCTACGGGTATGTGTTGGACTTGAGATATTTCCCTGTAGAGACGATGGAGCATGGAGCTGGCCCACAAGAATCTTGCTGAGGCACAGCAGGTCCAAAAGGTATATTTAACAAAAAGTCCCAAAACCGTCAACTGCGGGATGGTGACCGAGCACTGCTTTTGCTGCGGACCACCGATAACAGGTTGCTGATGGCTTGGATAGGTCCATTTTGGGTTCTCGGCGCTGAGGGAGGTTACGACTACCTCATCGACTTGGGACGCACGCAAAAGCTCTTCCATATCAACCTACTCAAGTGGTACGAAGAGCGGGGAAAACAAGAACAGCCTCAACCCCAGACATCGGTCATATTTGCAGTAGAAGATGAAATGGACGGCTTACTATGAGCCCCGTCGCTACAAGAGACAAAAGGAGCCAAGTATGTCATGCTTAGCCAAGACCTCTCAAACGAAGAGAAAGATTAGCTAAGGGCCTTTTCGAAGGTATACGACGAAGTCTTTTCAGACCTGCCCGGGAAGACAAACATCCTTCATTGCCAACTTCATCTCACAAGCGAAGTGCCGCTCCGAACACCGCAGCATCCTGTGCCCCCAGCAATGAGGGAGACGATCGAAAGGAAGTACAGGAGATGTTGCGAGGAGGAACCATTGAAAAGTCCAAGTCCAAATGTACAGGTCTCCATTGATTCTAGTGCGGAAGACAGACAACACCTTCCGCATATGCGTCGACTTTCGTCGCATCAACACAGTCTTGGTAGGGGATGCAGAACCCATGCCCGCACAGATGATATGTTTGCGGACGTGGGGAACAAGAGATACTTCTCCAAGTTTGACCTAGTCAAAGGATACTCGCAAATACCGTTGGCGGAAGAATCCGAGCAAGTTACGGCGTTTTCTACAGCCTCGGGCTTGTATCAGTTCAAATACTTGCCATTTGGATTAAAGACCGCTTCAGCAGTCTTCACAAAACTCATGAGATAACTCTGGAACGAGATGCCAGATGTCCAACATTATATCGACGATGTTCTCGGCCCACCGATATTTGGTCAAAGCACCTGACGACGCTGCATTGTTTGTTGGAGCGAGTTCGTCAGGCAGGCTTAACAATCAAGCCCAGCAAGTACGAGATCGGTATCAAAAACATCACGTTCTTGGGCCACGAGCTAGAGGAGGAAAGATTCGACCTGTATTGCGCACACTTGAGCTGGTCACGAAGGCGCAAAAGCCAAAGACGAAGAAGCAGGTCCGATCATTCTTGGGCCTGGCAAATTATTACAAGCAGTTCGTACCAGGATATGCTCAAATCGCCCAACCCCTAGGGGAAATGACAAAGAAAAGAGAGCCCAACAAGGTACATTAAACAGATGAAAGAGAAGAGGCCTTTAATATGTTAAAAGTCGCTCTCTTCGCTAGGCCTGTGTTGCGAGCACCCGATAGCAACAAGGTGTTAGTAGTGCGAACGGATGCGTCAGAGACCGCGATTGCCGCCGTCCTCATGCAAGAACCCGAGGGATTGCTGCATCCCATATCCTTCGCGAGCAAACAACTTCTTTCGCGCGAGCGAAAATATTCCGCGGTAGAGCGGGAATGCTTGGCCCTAATATGGGCGATTCAGAAATTCCACATGTACCTATGGTAAACAGTTTACGATAAAAACGAACCACCACCCACTCAGTACTTGAACACTGCGAAGTTGATAAATAGTAGGGTGTTAAGGTGGTCTTCCTTGCTTCAAGAATATAGTTTCAGAGTTGTACATATTAAGGGTAGCGAAAATGTAGGAGCAGATTTTATGAGTAGGATCTGAGATTTCGGATGCAATATCTAGCTGATATGATCTTTGTTGTTGTTGTTTTTTTCACCGTGTATATGTTCACCGGTGTAACTACATCTTCTTTTCTGAACAAGAAAAGCTTAAAGTGAGTGTGTGTGTGTGGGGGGGGGGGTTGTGTGGTGAACTGTGATCAGACATTTCAACGAGGTGCAAGAAAACAGAAGACGACGTGATTCGGAAAGTAAAGAAGCACGAGACAACAGGGAAAGAAAGAAGAAGTGGTGGTTGGAACAACGAGAACAAATGACTGGGGGTTGTCTTCCTAGGAGGCGTCGACGAAAACAGAAACGACTGGGCGTAAATGCGAGGGACAACCGGGCCGTATCGTGAAGACGATGTTCCGTAGCCCCTGACGACACCCAGCGGCGGCTGCACCAACCATGGGAGACATCACCACATCGTTGCAGCGACGTCGCCAACGTCGTTGTCAGGTGAAGTGTTCCACTCTGACCTCCATTAACTTACTTGACTCGAAACTCACATTTGTTATCTAGTGACACATCAAATACTTTTTATGCCTACCACAATGGAATTGTGTATCCCGTGAAATACTTCATGATTTCATGGTTTTCTTCAAATTTGTTTCGCTATTGTTTTTTTTAACGCAACTACTAAAAGCGACACAAAAACAGTACTTGCCTCGTCAATAATTTGATTTATCCAAAGAGAGCATGACCTCGAATAACGAACCTCCTCACACAGCCCGAACTCAAAAAATGTTGTTTTCTCTTGCTAGAAGAATACTAGTCTACGACATCATTTGCAAGCACAGGGTCTCCTCAGTTCGCCTTGATTGAAGCCGATACATGTTTTAAACCAACATGGCCTTTTTAAACATCACCCCGGAATCCTTTTTTTGGATGCGCCATGAGACAAATAGTACAAGCGGTTTGAGCGCTACACGGATGCGGCCGGTGCTGCCAAACTGTCCTCTGCTCGCAGGTAATCCATTCTTCCACACAGTCTTTGTGATGAAGGCCCACGCATCTACGATTCCGTCATAGAGAGTCGTTTTCTTCCACCCACTACTGCTGCTCCTCCGCCAGCGATGGGGTCAGCTGTAGACGGTGCCGGAGAAGAATCCACATCCAGATCAGTCTCTGAGACACGTACCACTCATGATAATTACGCGGCTGCACTTGCGGCACTGGCGAAGCAGTTCTCTGCAACAACAAGTTCCATTGTGGAGAGCCATCGGTTTTGCCGTCGGCACCAACAAGAGAACGATTCGCTTGTGGACTATAATGCAGCATTGCGTCAATTGGCGACAGCATTCAGCTTTGGGACTCGAATTGAAGACACTAATCAAGAGGTTATAGATGGACTAGTGTCAGCTGCCTTCCGTGACGGAGTGCGATATGGTAATGTCTCTAGTATTTTAGTCGGTGGTGAAGGTCACCCTTCATTTAGAAAAGGCTGTAGGACAAAAAAGTGCGATGCGAAACCACCCAGGTAGCACGCCAGAGGAATGCCCAACTTGGGCAAAGGTCTGGCAAACATAAGGGCCCAACTTCGGCGCAGTTAGGTTTTTGCACCATGGCACTCATCAGTGCCAAAGTACGGCGCCTAACTATAGCCTTAGTTGGGCGATCCTAGGGCATGCCAAAGTTCGGCTGTTCTCTGGTACGCCAGAGGAGCGCCAAAGTTGGTGCCATACTTGAGCCATAACTGCCATAGTAAATCCTAATCTGGGAATGCGGGCATGCCAAGGTTTGGCGTTTCTCTGGTCCGCCAGATAGAGCGCCAAACTTGGTGCCATACTTCAGCCATAACTGCCAGAGCAACGCCTAATTTCGGTATTTGGGACGTGCCAAGGTTTGGCTTTTCTCTGGTCCGCCAGAGGAGCGCCAAAGTTGGTGCCATACTTCAGCCATAGCTGCCAGAGCAACGCCTAATTTCGGTATTTGGGACGTGCCAAGGTTTGGCGTTTCTCTGGTCCGCCAGAGGAGCGCCAAAGTTGGTGCCATAATTCAGCCATAACTGCCAGAGCAACGCCTAATTTGGGTATTTCGGACACGCCAAAATTGTGCGTTTCTCTGGTACGCCACAGGAGTGCCGAAGTGTGCCATACTTGAGCGATAACTACCAAAGCAAGGCCTAATTTCGGTATTTCGGCCTCGCCGAGTTTGGCTTTTCTCTGGACCGCCACAGTTGTGCCAAAGTAAGTGCCAGATTTGAGCCATAACTGCCGCAGTAAATCTTAATTTGTCGATTCGGGGCATGCCGAAGTTTGGCTTTTCTCTGGCTACCCACTGAAGTGCCAAATAAGTGCCAAAAGTGACAAAGAAAGCCGAGAGGCCAGCCCAAGTTTCGAATATCTCTGGTGTGTCACAGAAGTGCTCTTTCACGCGTCCCAGAAGAGAAATAAATTAAATAAGCGTTGGAAACACGCTGGTAAGATGTCATCACCTCCGTTCCCAAGCAGCACGGCAATAATTTGCAGTATCGTGCCAGTGCCGGCCGAAAGTCGGTTCCAATATCGCTCAACTGTCCAGTTTTGCACCACCGTTTGATACCCGGCAGGTATTGCCGTAGAGCTGTTTCGCCCCGGCCTAGCGTTCGCGCAATATTGTGCAAAAACTCTACGATGCGTCTGCTCCGTATTGGCAGAACGTCGTGCAAGTATGTGTACGTTGCATGTCATTTGTTGCATATCCAATCACTTATACGGACAAACAAATTTTTTTCGATCGCTCCCAGAAGTTTATTAAACAACTATCATTGCACACAGTGTATTCTCAACATATTTACAAAGGTCACACTTCTGTGTAAAACGAAAAGCAAATTATAGAATACAATTAACACTGTCCTCATGCCAAGCAAAACTCATCACACAAAAACCGCGGAGATTGAGAGGAAAGCAGGACGACTATCAGAATCATGCTTGCAGTGCACTTACTAATAAAAGAGCAATATCATGTAATCCTTTATAGATGCATAATCCAATTCAGGCACCCCACAAACACATTCGAGGATTCGAGGACTGACGTCTCGTCGTCGGCGAAGAGCAGTTTTTGTCGAAGCGTGTCCAACAAACACATCACAAGTATTCCACTAACTCCGGTGCAAAAAATGGCTGTTACCGAAAAATTGGCATGGACGTATTCCGACCGTTTACGACGAAAAAACACAGCCGCGTCTGCAACGCACAAAAGCAACAGAACACTGAAGAGCAGTTCGAAAACCGGACCTACGTGGCCCGCTTATTTCTATAACTAGGCAAACGGCGAAAACGACAGCCCCAGAGATCCCATCAGCGTGACAGAGAAAGTCACGTGAAAAATTTTCGTCCAAACGATTTTGTCCTACGCGTCCTACGTAGAGAGGTCACGCTGGGTCACGCGTTTCGCTTCACCGTTTTGATTTGCTTAAAGCGGCTGTAGCGCTCGCTGACAGCCACACGAAGACACAAAAGCAAATGGGGAGGATTTGCAAAAGGCGAGGTCGAAGGGGAATCAACAACGCATAAAAAAAAAAGGCCGCTTCTGCCGGTGACCTTGTCGCCTTGCCTAGTCTGTCAGCGTTCGGCTTCCATTGAGGGCCTCAGAAAGATCATCTCCTTTCTTGAGAGCGAAATGGACGGGGTGGTTATGTTTTTCGGGCTTGTCGCCATCCGATAGGCCTCAATTATTTCTGTCCCCACTCGCTCGCAGTGGCCTCCCATGGCTGTCGTGCCGGTGAAATTAGGAGCGCAAAAATACTCCAGAAGCCGGGCGAAGACACGATAAATGTAATAACAAAGACGGCTTGACATAACAAAAATAACAATTCAATTAAACGTTCCGCCTCCCGTGCGGGAGGCATCTTCAGTACAGCGCAGAGCGAATGAGAGTCGCACAAAACAGTTCGGCTATTTAGGCATAAGGTTTGTGTACACGTCCGGCAGGGGGCCACGGTTCTTGTTTACCAGCGATGAATCACTTCCGCGTTTGTCGTTCTGGAGCGCTCCACCTGTAATGGAGAGGTCCCGGGCTCGATACCCGGACCAGGCGGATTTTTTCGGTCGCTCACCAGTTACCTAGCTGTGTTTGGAGATTTATGTTAGTCCTTTGTCCCTCTTGTTCCCCTTCTCCATGGATTATTTTCGTCATTCTTGTCCAGCTCGGTTTCGCCTTTGCATTTAATTGCATTATAATTATAACTTTAAATCGCAAGCTTCACCATTGTTGGTGTTAGACTGGTGGCAGCTGATAAAACCCGTTTGCTCTAGTTACGTCTAACCCCTGGTTAGCTCAGTTGGTAGAGCGCTCCACCTGTAATGGAGAGGTCCCGGGTTCGATACCCGGACCAGGCGGAATTTTTCGGTCGCTCACCAGTTACCTAGCTGTGTTTGGAGATTTATGTTTGTCCTTTGTCCCTCTTGTTCCCCTTCTCCAGGGATTATTTTCGTCATTCTTGTACAGCTCGCTTGCACCTTTGCATTTAATTGCATTATAATTATGAAGATTCCAGCAGCTTCCTTGGTCCCCACCTTTTATCCCTCGCCTTGTCAAAGTCAAATTGGTGTCCTGACGTTCATGCATGGTCGACGAGTTCGGACTTGAAGGGGGTGGCGTTCGTGGAATTCGCGACATCCCGTGCGTGTTCTTTTAGCCTTGTTTTTCTTTTTCATTCCGTCTCTCCAATGTAGGAAGCGCCACATTCCTTGCACTGCACCTGGTAGATCACGACCCTTTCTGCCTCTGGCGGGGTCGGGTCTTTTGGCTCGGAGATAACATTGGCAATTGTTCTGTAGGGTTTGTACACAGTTCGTACCGCCAACGGCCTAAGGGCGCGTCCCAACGCCTCCGAAACGCCCTTAACGTACGGGATGCACACGACGCCACGTGTTCGTTCGGCTCGATCCGGGCGCCGACGGGACATTTGATTCTTAACGCGATTGCTAAACCGGTCGGGGTAGTTACGTTTCTTCAAAGCCTCCCGCACATGGCTAAGTTCTTGAACGCTAAGTGTTGAGTTAGATGGGACTGTTTCTGAACGATGAAGGCAACGATCTTACAACTGAGCTTTTGTGTTGAGTAGGGTGATGAGAGTGGTAGACAAGAAAGTTTTGTCTGTCACATGGTTTACCATATACGGATGTCTCCATCTTAAAGAAAGATTCGCTAGTTCTATGGACACGTACAGTCGGGGACAAAAGTCTCCAGGACACGCGAGCTGCGACTGAAACGCTTTGCTCTGCCATCTGCCGGCGGGTCGCCTGGTTTCGAGATCACAGAAACACGTATGCGCGTCCTACTGTGCCTGCCAACATGTGCGCTTTCGCGCTCTTCTGCGGCGCGGCGCCTAACTCGGAATCGGGCGCGGGGGTACCAACTCGGAGATAGCGCTTACTGACATGGCACCTATAAAGCAAGAAGTCACGGCAGCTCAACTGAACGATAAAATCAACTGGTTATAAAGCAAGGTCCGCTGACACGGCGAAATGCGGCGCAATGCTCCAAGCGGTATCTCGAGTTTCGGAACGTGTAGCAGACGCTCGTCAGCCGCCAGCGCTATCTCCGAGGCGGTACCACGCGCCCGATTCCGAGTTAGGCGCTGTGCCGCAGAAGAGCGGGAAAACACACATGTTTGCAGACAGAGTAGGACGCGCATGCGCTTTTGTGTGATCTCGAAACCAGGCGACCCGCCGGCAGATGGCAGAGCAATGTGTTTCAGTCGCAGCTCGCGTGTCCTGGAGACTTTTGTCCCCGACTGTACATATAAAAACGGCAAGGTACTATCGGTTTCATGTTCGCAGGTGAACTGAATTGAAAGGTGGACACTATTCAAATTGCGTTGACAATCGGTTACGTTCTCTCTGTTAACTATTACAAAAGTATCATCGACATAGCGACGGTAGAACTTCACGGGGAAATCAATGCCAGACATTACCTTTTCCTCAACATATTCCATGACGAGATTCGAGACGGTTACGGAAACTGGACTCCCCATAGGGCATCCGCTCACCTGATGATATATGTCCCCATTAAAACTAAAATTACACTGGTTGAGACAAAAACGCAAAAGGAGTATAACATCATCAACAAGGAGGGTTGTGCGAGTGGACACCGACTGGTCTGCCAACAACCGGTCACGGGCGACATCAACCGCCAGGGCGTTGGGGACATTCGTAAATAATGAAATCACATCAAAGGATACCATAGCCTCGTGCGGTAGCAGGTTCTGAGCGCGTATAAGTTCAACAAAGTCACGGGAATTCCGGACGCTAAACTCATTGTTTCCCCTAAGAGGGCTCAGAATCATAACCGGATATTTGGAAAGGCTGCAAGTGGATGAACCAATAACATGTACAATCGGGCGTAGGGGGCTACCCGGTTTGTGAATATTGGGGAGTCCATACATCTTGGGTGTCGCGGCGTCAAAGAAGAAGAGACGACGGTATAGGTCGTCACTGATGCGTCCTTTCTTTTTCAGCTCTCGAAGGTGGTCAACTAACTCTCTTTCGGACTTAGCAGTGGGATCTCTTGATAGCCTCACGAAATAGCGACTGTCATTTATAACTTCATACATCTTCTTCATGTAGTCATCCCTATCAAGCACAACGGTTCCTTTTCCTTTGTCGGCCTTTAAAATCATGATGGAGCTGTCTGACTTCAACTCATTGAGAGGAATGCGTTCTTGTTGATCTAAATTTGACCCGGCCGGTTTTGCATTGTTCAAAACACTGACAACGCGGCTTCTCGCGAGATTTACCCCTGTGACATCGTGCACATGTCTGAGTTTCTCTTCAATTTCAATTATGAAGTCACGTTTTTGAACGTACCGTGGAGCAAGGGCATAGTCCAGTCCTTTGGATAGCGGAAATCGCAAGCCAGGGTTGGTAATAGTAACATAAGGTACGTACGGCAGAATTCCCTGCCATAAATAAAATGATTTGGCTAACGCCAATGTAACGCGAAATAGGTGCAAAGAGTTTTGCGATAGGAAGCGTAAACCGAAAAAAATGAAAAAAAAGAAAGAAAGACTGAAGGAAAGCAGAAATAAAAAAAAACTAATGACGTGGCAAAAAAAAAATCTGTTCATGTGATTTTTCTTGTCACGTGACCAAACAAAAAAATAAATAAATAAACGAAATAAAAAAAGAACACGAGAAAAAAAACCACCCCTGCCCGGTTTCGAAGCTAGGCACTCTTGATCGTGAAACTAGCGCGCTGTCCGTTGCGGCAACATAACTTTTTTTTTCTTTCTTTATTGCAAGTTGCGCCAACATAGCTCTGCCTGCAATGCTCACGCATTCTCCCATCATAGGAGAAAGCTTAGTTGCCTTCGTAGTTTTTCATGCATGTGTTATTTTTATTTGTGGCAAGAGCTCACGTCCAGAATGCTTTAAGAGTTTTCGAGCAAAACGAGTTTTCTTCATCCGAGTCACCTTCTAGAACCAGCAGACCGCACTGGGTCGTCCGGCTAATCAAGCAGCTTTTTTCAAATTTTCTAACGTTCCCGTTCTCGGATCCGAGGTCGCCGTTTGACAAGCTTAACTTTCTTCCACCTTTTAGCCGGAACTCCCACGGCAGCTTTGTTCCATCCCCACTCCCTCTCGAGAGGGTGGCTCGCCCCGAGGCTAATCCCGTTCTCTAGACGCTCCTTCCACCCAACGATGGCCCTTTCCCTCCCCGTCCCCCAGCTTCGGGAGAGAAGGTTCTTATCTGTAGAACGTCCCGTTTGTACAGCTGCTTTTAAAGTTCAGATTGTCCTGTCTGTATCGCCCCTTTTGTGTCTCCACTTTTAATGTTTAAGAAGTATCAACACGCTAAAATAGTACGATTTTTGGGATTTTATTTTCATTCCCCAAGTGTGATGCGGGAGCCGCGCCACGGAGCCCCGGTCGTTTCCGCTCTTTGTTATCGCTAGGATTTGACAGTGCTCAATCACAATGCAAGACACGCACAGAGCCACGCTCGCTTTTGCAATGTGCCGCCTAATAATGATATCTCTTGAGGAAACGTGCGTACGTCCGTCTTGCGCAGTGTTAGCTCAATGGCAGCACTTTTTGTAAAGGCGGACTCACACCGGGAATGTAAGCAGTCGCGCGATCCAACTAAATCGCATCGCAAAAAAAAAATAAATAAAAGTAATTAGTTGGTTAATTTGGCGTGCGCGATGAGCGAGTCCAACGCCTTCGTTGGCGAGTCGCTTCTCAAAAACTCTCGCTCCGAACGCCGTTGGTTGGCTCGGCCTCTCCGCGACTAGAGTGCATTGTAAAAAGTCGGGTCAGCAAGCGACTGCTCAAACCCGTCACTTTTTGCCCGCGATGGTCGCTTTTGCGATGAAAGTTATGGTGCGACTAGATCGCATCGCCAGTGTGAACGCGCCATAATGTCGAAACAGTCTCACGGCGCGTCCCGATATGGGCTTGTGTACCTACGCGCGAGCGCAACATCTGGCACAATTTGCGTTTGCAAAGCCTGCTCCAGCCGCGTCAAAACATCAGCCAACCTTTGGACTGCAGAAATCAAGAGACACCCAAAATAAGATAAAGTTGCCAGCCGAATAAAACTTGATTTCTATTTAATTAAGATGAAGACCACCCGCGTACATCAAATACCTCATCAGCCGAACTCCAAGACAGTAAGCCTAGTTGTGGCACTTGTTTGGCAACTTTGGCCCGCAGCTGCCAGATCACAGCCAAACTATCGGGAAGCGAAGCCTAACTTGGGCGCTCGTTTGGCGACTTGGGGCCAAAGATGCCAGATCTCAACCGAACTACAAGGTAGTAAGCCTAACTCTGGCACATTTTTGGCGATTTTGGCCCGAATGTGCCAGGTGACAGCCGAATTGTCAAAAAGTGAAGCCTAACTCTGGCATTAGTTTGGCGATTTTGGCTCGAAAATGCCAAAGCTCTGCCGAACTACAAGGTAGTAAGCCTACCTCTGGCACATCTGTGGCGATTTTGGCCCGAATGTGCCAGGTGATAGCCGAACTATCAAAAAGTGAAGCCTAACTTGGCATTAGTTTGGCGATTTTGGCCCAAAAATGCCAAAGATCTGCCGAACTACCGGGCAGTAAGCCTAAATCTGGCATTTTTAGGCGATTTAGGCCCGAAGATGCCAGACGACAGCCGAACTACCCGGCAGCAAAGCCTAAGTTTGGCACTTGTTTGGCGAATTAGGGCCAAGATACCCAGACTGTTGCCAAGGGAGGTCAGGTTTGGCACTACTTCGGCTTCTTCGGGCTTTTTAATGCCCTAAACTGCCAGACGCAAGCCAAGTTTTGGCCCAGAACTCGGTGCTGCCTGGGCAGTCACGTACCCACGAATCCCCTGCAGCCTGTGAGGTCTTTGCAGAGGTGTTGTAGCGTCAAGAGTTCTGGCCCAGACACTTGTCAAGAAAACAACTAATTTATCGTGTAGCACGGAACGATCAATCTCTCTCTCATCACACCCGTCGCCGTAACTCCTCCCGAATGTTCACCCTTCAAGACTGGTCAGCGTCGCTACCACCAAACCCAAGTCCGTTTGCCCTTAACACATCGTCTACACCTGGGCCTTCAACGTCTCGATCGCGTCAAGAGACATTCTCGATAAGATGTCTAAACTGCAGACTGCATAAATGTCGGGACTTTGTTGCCCGCTGATCAAGGGGTGCGACGAACTGTGGCTGCGGACACGAGGCCATTATGCAAGGTTCTGTAGGAGTTCCAACCACCGTCAGAGATCTTTTCGAGTACAAGAGATACTTTCTGACGAAGACGAAGAAGACTATCATGTTATAATAAACGTTGTTCTTGGTCGCCGTCGTTCAGGACTTTACATCGACGTCGTTCTCTTCCAGCAAGTGGTGGATTTTGTCGTGGACACCAGACTGCATGTGTCCAGTATTTCGGACTCGCTTTTCAGAACTCTCATCTCATCTAGCGGACGAACATTGACCTGGTTCAACCACCCTCTGCCCTTCTAAAATATTCCCAGGCAAAAATAACCGTCATCGGAACGTTCTACGCAGAAGTAGCGAACCAGAAAAATACTGTATTCGTCTTATTTTGTGCGACCGACATCGGCACATCGCTACTGGATCTCGACGCAATATAAGGCTTGAACCAGCGTATCCTGGGTACAACATTGCTTTGTCTGCATACTCAGGCTGCAGAACATGACGAGTCTTATGGGCAAGATCATTCAGGGAACGATGAACCACTGGAGAGCAAGGGGGCAGCGCATTACCCTGCCGGAAATGTTCGCCAGCGTATCTCGTCGTGTATAATTAAACTAGGAGCTGCACAAGTCGCAAATGTGTAGTTTTCCCCTTTTTTTACAACAGATTTGTAAATCTTAGAAAAAGAAAATAACCTATATAACAAAGCATTCTTAAAATTTTTTTATGACTAGACTCATAATAAATTTAAATAAAACATGTTTTTAAGAGTACGTTTGCAGGGATATTTCAAAGTAAATTACATCTACAAAATTTGTGTCCCATAATCGAAAATATACAAGTCCGTGCACTTTGTAAAACTTATAGGGCAGGCCTCGCATTTTACGGCGTTCGCAGAAAAGACTCAACCTATACGAATTTATAATTTGTGATTCTCTATTGAGGCGCACCTGGGAGCTAAAGTGAATCAAAGATCCTGCTCCATTTTACCAAAAAACATAAACAGCTTGAGCCATCACTCATTATTCTTATTAATGATAAGAACACAACAACCAAGTTTATTCTTGCAATGTCACTCGTAAAGCATATTTTCGTTTCTTCTGCGAGGGGGGCAGGGCGGTAGTTGCATGCTTTGGCCAAGGGAAGTGGACTTGGTGGTGCAGAGAATTGGCCTGGCAGATAATCGCCACTTTAAAACGCTTCCAAGTTAGGCGGCTTTCGAAGAAACCTGAAGTGCCGTATGTCCCTTATGTTTTTGTAAAGCATGTCAATGTATTTTTCAGATCCTGTCCGAGCCATTTGATATGATAACTGTGCTTTTAAACTGAATGTACAAGATTTAGTTGTTGAAACGCACTAAACACACCTAATTACACCGAATGGTGATATATATATATATATATATATATATATATATATATATATATATATATATATGGGTGGTTTCATCTCAAATCGTGCAGGCAAAAAGTGTCGAATTTTTAATTTCGATGAAAAAAATATATGTTATGGCGCCGTTTCTAAAACCGCAGTCGACACAAACCGCAAGTTCGTCGGATTTTTTTTTTTTCGACTTATGAATTTTTAGAGGCCGGGGCGAAAAGCAGTGTTTTTCACACCCGTCGTGGGTCGGGTGTCTCGCTTGATCTCCCGCCATGGATTTTCAGTCCACATTATATTATCTTTTTTGAAGCACTCTGTGGACACATTTAAAATTCTCCAATACCATGAAATAATTTTAGGCCTTTTGGTTTTTTTCTGTAAAAATGTCAAATACGCCTCCTCGGTCAATTGTTGACGAACTTTGACAATTAATTACTGGCGATCTACTTGGGTTACACCGATATTTTTTATGTCCACTGAGAGCCAAAAACACGCTATTTATATTTATTATAAAATGCCTTGGCTGTATAAAATATCCTTTGCGGTACGTTCACATTAATATTATGCAAAAACCAAAAAGTACCATTTTTGAAATAGATTTTTTTTAAAAAACCCATTTTTTATTTGTTTTATTTTTTGCTCAAATGTAGATATGATAGTTATCTACACGAAAATCAAGCCTAGATAGTGTATATTTTGTTTGCATATTTTATATTTAGGCCTCAATATCGGAAAAAGACGTCTTTGTTTTGCAAGACCTAAGTCAGACATAGCGACCCATGCGTCTCTATGAATTGTGAAAAAGTTTTCTTGAATTTTCTTCTGCATTTTGTAATCAATTATAAACGGATTTTGGGATATTGAATATTTATGTATGTTTTGATAAGAGCGGGAACCATGAGATACATATCTAACCAAATTAGCAGGCCTAGTAGACTTTCAATAACCAAAAGGCACAGACGTTGTATTCTTTCGATTTATAAACCTTTCAAAGTGAACTAGCACGACTAGCTATTAGCTGTCATATTACTAAGACAAAGATAGTCACCACATCGTCGATATATTTCATACAATTCTTTACGAAACCAAACACTGGGGCTTGTTCACCGCACATCGCACAGGTCACCAGGGAATGTCCTTTCACTTCCGTAATACACAAAAGTGGTGACACAGAAACGGTCCGAAACACACAGAGAGTGTGTCATGGAGAGAGGTAGGAAATAAAAATAAATGAATAGGAATTAAATTGCCCAACTCCGATCTTAACGAAAAATGCGTTAAAAAAAAAGTATTTAGGTTCCAGCGGTGGCAAGGCGATAGGTCCACGCCTGGTGGAGAGTCAGACAAAGAAGTCGACGGCACGTAAAGGTAAAACAAAAAAAATCAATAATTTAATAAAGACGGGAAAACTCAGCCGCACATGGCAAGAACAAAAACCAACTCTCCCGGGCATTCCCTAAACGGGACGCAACCAAATCCGTGCGAACACGCTCTCTACATCACCGCCAGGCCGCTACGCCATGACGAAATAAACCCAACAACTGAACAGTGCTAACAAACAGTTAATAAGAAAACATTGAAAAAAAAAAAAGTTCAGAAAAAAACGCACCCGAGAAACAAAGTTCAGCGGGGCGAAGAAACACACACGAGACGGTCCCACGATATTGAAGTCTGGCAGGATGACGGCGTCCAGATGATGCTCGAATTTGTTCCTCCCTCTATTACGCACATCCACGACGGCTGTGCGGAACAGTGGCTGTACGAAAGAAAGTGAAGAATAGATTCAAGCAGGCGATGCGCGAGAAGGTAACCGAGACTATGCTTTAAGCTTCATATCGGGAGAGGAGCTTTCGAGGTAGTTTCTGCAGTTACTCAAACTTTCTCTTTCCCCTTCCCTTTTTCAAAAGAACACGTCAGCCGGCGCTAACTTTTCATCTCGGGAGAAGCCCACTCTTCACGAACGGTTATAGTTGACAAGGAGGCTGACTTCGACCCAACTAGTCTCCGGGCAGAATACAAACACAAGTATATTTACCAACACGCTCGTTTTAATGTCAGTCTCCGGGCTTTGCTGTTTCCAAAAGAGATATTCCTTTATAAGGACAGAACGAGCGGGTTGGTGGCGATAATTAAACTTAAACACTCCCTTCTCGTTTTCTTCATCAAGTTTAATAGATAACCCTTCGGTGCTATCGGATCTCCCCGGAGAGAGAGAGAGAGCACGGCCGTTTCAAGGTAAGGATAGGGCGCTCGAAGCTAGGGCAAACAGGCGGTATCGTTTCACGCATGCACGGATGGCTGGTTTCAAATTTCCCCACATCCCTAAAGAAACCGGCCGTGTGTGCGTCTGCGGGATTTCTGTCCCGCGCCGCCGGTTTTAGCGCGCACGCGGCGTTGTTTTGGCTGGCAGAACAGTTGTTGACCGTCGACATTGTATGGCCGTGGTGTCCTCATCCTTTCAGGCAACGATTCCTTTGCTTTCCCTTGTGCAATACTCTGACAGACTCATCCTGGGTGGCTGTCACTGTTCGCCGCGTCAACGACACAATCGTACCATTGCACTTCTCGTGACACAGGGTGCGCTGCTCGCTTTACTGTCACGGGCCCTCCCATCTAACACAACGAGGGCGTAAGGTCGTGGTCATC
The DNA here is from genome assembly GCF_016920785.2 of Ixodes scapularis. NCBI lineage: Eukaryota > Metazoa > Arthropoda > Arachnida > Ixodida > Ixodidae > Ixodes > Ixodes scapularis. The sequence goes on along the minus strand of NW_024609868.1, from coordinate 159,760,562 downwards.
TGCTGGCTCCGAAAGGGCGGGACGTTCATGCAGGCCAATGAGGGCCCCGAATCAATAAGACGTCTGCCGACTCCTACACGTTAAAAATTTACACCTGCTGGTCTGTTAAGAAGTGTTGCTTTCTCTTTTTGGAACTCCTCCAATGTAGCTTGCCGCCTATAATAAAATTTAAATAATCAATAAATATATCAGGGTGGAAATACTGTATTTCATTTTTATGTGGGGACGTTCGAAAAAAGAAAAAACTATTTCCAAGCTTGTGAAGACGCGCAATTCGCACGTCCATTTCGAGCCGTAAAAACACGTTTTTGTACGATATTGATGCTTCAATGTAGAACATACAAACAAAATATACACTTTCTAGGCTTGATTTTCGCGTAGACAACTATCATATCTACATTTGAACAAAAAATAAAAAAAATAAAAAATGGGTTTTTGAGAAAATCAATTTCAAAAATGGTACTTTTTGGTTTTTGCATAATATTAACGTAAACGTACCGGAACGGATATTTTATACAGCCAAGTCATTTTATAATAAATATAAATAGCGTGTTCTGGGCTCTCTGTAGACATAAACAATATCGGTGTAACTCAAGTAGATCGCCAGTAATTAATTGTCAAAGTTCGTCAACAATTGACCGAGGAGGCGTTTTTGACATTTTTACAGAAAAAAAACAAAAGGCCTAAAATTATTTCATGGTATTGGAGACTTTTAAATGTGTCCACAGAGTGCTTCAAAAAAGATAATATAATTTGGACTGAAAATCCATGGCGGGAGATCAAGCGAAACATCCGACCCACGTCGGGTGTGAAAACACTGCTTTTCGCCCCGGCCTCTTTAAAAATTCATAAGTCGAGAACAAAAAATCCGACGAACTTGCGGTTTGTGTCGACTGCGGTTTTAGAAACGGCGCCATAACATATATTTTTTTCATCAAAATTAAAAATTGGACCCTTTTTGCCTGCACGATTTGAGATGAAACCACCCATATATATATATATATATATTAAACAGGTAACTTGATACAAATACGTCGAAATATTTGTTTACCTTTAAATACAAGGCATCTTTTTTGTAAGAAGGATTTAATCGGCGTTCTTTGAAGCGCGTGTATCGGTTTTGCAAAAAAAATCAATTAAATTTTCAAAAAGAAATATAAACATTTTTTTTGCGAAATAGTAATGAAACGAAAATTCATTTTGTTTTTTACCCGATGAACTTATAGGTTGACCCCGTGCATTTAAAAAGAAAGAGAAGGTATAAAAAGCTGTATTATCACGATTGTTATACAGTCCAATGGGGAGTCTCACTGTGGTGTAACAGAATATGTATATATATGTATTAATCGATCGCCTACACAGAGTTTTTTTGACGTTGACCAATGTTGCCGTTTATGCAGGTAAACCTGTTCTACAGTCAGTTCCAAAACCCAAGGCCTCACTTTTTCGTTGTTGGAATTGATAAACTAAGGGTACGTAATCTATTATGTGTTATGATCATTATCACTCAAATAAAAATAATATTTTAAAATTCCTGTCATTTTGTTTCAGAGTGAAGCACACATAAAAATAACTCGAGATAGACACTTAGAGGTTTGCAACAGTCTCGAACCACTTAAACGTTATGTGTTCCAATCATGGCGGCACGACGCTCAGGATGTCGTGGCCTTCGTCTCAGGGTAAGGAAATAAAGCGTAAGGCGCCTATTTCAGATTTACTCAAACTACATTATTGACAAATATCCCGCTCACTTCCGAAATTTAGTATTCGGAAAACAAATGTAGAACCGTTATTTTCACCCCTGTAATTGAACTGCTCATCGCTGGATGCTTGAAATTTGCGAGAATGTGAGGCTGCAGGTGGCTTCTCTGCGCACAAAAAAACAATTTTTTTACACAAACTTTTTTCGGTAAAATAAATGCGACAGGCGTTCACTGTGCTTTTTCTTTGTCGGCATGGAGCTGAGCAAGTTGGGTCATGTTTGTGAATAGAGCCAGCTCTCTTTATATATATGCTCAGCCAATGCTATCTAACAGCGATTTCTAGATTTCTAATGTTATAACTAAGTGGGAATTCTGTAATAATATATTGTCCTGCCATTTTTCTATTACGTAAAGCCATGTTCTGATAATTTTGCTGCATCGTATGCTCACAGTCGCCCTGGGCCGTGTGTTGTTTTGTTTTCCTCCACGCTGCGTTGTCTTTTTGAAAATAACAACCGCGGCAATGCTTTCGCGCATGATTTCCTCTAGCAAATGGCGTTCCAATCAGTTCGGCCATACTACTGTTCTGACATAATGAAAAAAAAAATAACCCGAAAAAAGCTCTTTTGAAAAGCAAAAAAATAAAACAAAATGGAAATCGGAAGTGTGACGTGGAAGTGTGACGCGCTACCTCTACTAGAATTTTCTTCCACTCGATTTAGCAGGATCGTTTGTCAATAGTGTGTAAGATGCAATTACATACTTTGAGGTCTTAGCCGCCCCTGTAACTATTTATTTTCAACAAAGAGTGGCCGTCATTAAATGAGTAAGCCAATAACGAAAATAGGGTTTTTTTTACACGAGAGAGGAGGCGTGTTCAAAAAGTTTTGATGAGGCTTAAATGTATCCTGACATGATCTAGCGGAACATCCATGTAAGTGGAGCAACAACCTCAAAATGCCATGTGTTGTGAAAAGTAGCGCATGATAACCGTCAGAAATAATGGTGTATGTCTAATGTTCAAACGTATTTAAGTTTACCATTGTGGGACAATATACCTGCTCCTATTGCCCCTTCTTCGTATTAACTGAACTAAACTCATCTTAGTATTGGAAAGCGTTAGAGAAAGCAGAATTTATGATCTGAATCATGACCTGGCTAACATGTAATTAACCAATGTTCAAAAGCTCAGGCAGGTGGTCCGGCCTAGTAATCTAAATCTCCCAACCTCTATCTGTGACAGAAGTGGAACCATGGTGTCACCTAATGACTCATCATCCATACTTAACTCGTTACTTAGTTCAGTGTTCACGTACGAGGTATTACCACTGCCGTTGTCACCATGTCTAACAACCAAGAGTGTGGATAAATTCTTAATAAAGCGATAACGTTAAGGAGCTCGTGTAGCAGAAAAACCGGCCTCGCTGGCGTGAAGTGAAAATGCTCATTGGTCAAATGGTCATGACGTCACAGCCACATAACCTCTCGCAAGAAAAAAAACAAAAAACAAGTGATTTATTTGCCCGAAAGAAAACAATTGAAAAACTTTACGAATGATTCGAACCCACAAAACATTCGGTTGCAAGCCAGACAGGGTACTTACTGACTGAGCCATATCCGCCGTGCTTTCTGCTCACTGGCAGGAAGATCATGAGAAGCGAATTAGAAGGCGATGCGAAAGAGACCCGAGAACGCTATCACGTTCCAGTATTTTCACAACATACGGAATTGCTAACGTCATCGGACGCTTGCATGCTAACTCGGCATGTGGCGACAGTAGCATCATAACAACCTTTCTTCAAATTACTAAAGATAAAACTACTATTTTCTTGGGCCACTTTATTCGAGCATCATTTGATTCATCCGAATTATAAAAAAAATCTGACATTTTCTAAAGTCAGCCCGTGTATAAATCTGGAGACCGCAATCATCCACGTAATAACCACCTAATTCTCTTCGAAGACTCATAAGTAAATTATTCGAGCACGTCATTTACTCGCAAGTCATGGACTAACTTCAACTATCTTCACTCTCACCAACACGGCTTTCGAGAACATCTTTATTTTGAAACTCAGGCCTTCCAATTTGTAAGAGGCGTGCATAATACCTTTAATAACTGTTGTACAATGTAGGATATTTTTATTGATTTCGCTAAAGCATTTCTACTCTACCTCCATCAACGCCTACTCCTGAAACTTTCTCAACTAAACACTAAAAGGCATGTTATCAGTTGGATTTCATAATTTATTTCCAATTGCAAGCAATCTATTTTTATAGATGACACCTCCTCCCCTCCCATTACGGTGAACTCCGGAGTTCGCCAATGCAGCGTTGTAGGACCACTTTTGTTTTTCTTTATTTGTATAAATGACCTACCTACACTTATCTTGCAATTTATGACTTTTTGCCGACGACTACGCTCTGTCCCACCGAATTTACCATCCTACCGATTGAAATTTTTTTCAACGGAACATCGACTTCTTGAGCAAAGGGTGCTTATCGTTGCAAATGAATGTCAATGTTGCTAAAACTAAGCTGACTTATTTTAATAGTTCCAAACACCACGTTCCTTCCTGCCCTGTCTTCTCCGCTTCCATAGCATCTGTGACCTCATATATATATATATATATATATATATATATATATATATATATATATATATTAATTTCACCGACGATCTGACTTGGAATGCTCGCATTGAAAACATGGCTCACAAAGGATGAAAAATTTCTTAGGCATTTGTAATGCTCACAGCAGCAGGTAATATTTACTGCGCATAAAACCCTCGTTTGGTCAAAATTAGAATATGCCAGCTCAATATGGTCCCGTCCTCAGCAATACTTCATGAACAAATTGTAGTTCATGCAAAACAATGTTGTCCGCTTTATTCATCGTAACAATTTACAAAAAAAACAACATCCGGTATATCAGAATTCAAGGCTATTTCTATTTTAGCTCTAGTTAAAGCACGCCGAAAACTATATTTTTTCAATGTTTTTTACACGTTTTATTATAACATGCCACTGCTCATGCTCACCCACTGCAAGCCTGCCGTTGCCCGTCGTTGGTTTGGCACGTAAAACCCCCAAATTTGATCTTTGACTTAGATTTGGCCAGCCTGCCGCATTCATTTATTTGCGTCACGATCATTCCTTAAAAATTGACCTCTATTCGGTCGCACCAATAGACTCAAAATCTATCCGCTTGCATTATCTAATGAATGCTGGAACTGCCTTCCTAACGATACAGCCACAGAAATTAACAAAATCATACTTCGCGAAACGTGATTTCCTTCGATGTTCTGATGCATATTGTTTTAAATCCCACGTGTGTTTCCGTTATCTAGTAATTGCGGTTATTACTACATTTTCTTTTCTTCTACTGGGTGTAATAATATTGCATAGTCTATTTTAAGTTTGTGGTTTATACTTGTATTCGTTGTCAATCTATTAAGTCCTTTTTATTTTGATTTCCCCTCCCTCTTAAATAATAAGTTAAAATAAACGTTTTCGAGTTTAATAAACTTGAACCCACGGTATGTTAGTTACTATCTTGATTGGGGGGGGGGGGGGCGCGGTGGGGAGGGGGAGCGGCGGAAGGGTGCAACTTTACACAAGTAGTAAAGCAGTCACATTCCGTGATATTTCTGCAGGGACCGCAGCCAGCATTCGAAGTGGTTGACAAACTAAGTACATCTTAATAGCCACCGTCATAAATAAAGAAGACCTCCGCCAATTTGTTAGAGTACTATGTTAGAGCTGAAGCTAACCATTTTAACGTTTATTGATTCGCTCACATTCGGCTTTTGTTTTTCACAGCACTCATTTGACTCTTTATTTTCTCAATTAGTTAAACATTGGGCACCTATGCACAATGTTTAACTTCATTTCTCCTAATGAATGTTTTGACTGGAAATGTTAAAGAAAGACGCAAGCTGTATGCAAATGTTCAGTTTCCGGAAAGTGGAACTTCTTTCTAATTGATTACAATTCATTTTACAGGGTGATTCTAAAGCTGTCAAAACTCAGTTCATTCGCTCTGTAGCACAAAACAGCACGACATGCTTTGTTTTCTTGAGTAACTCCTCGGCGTGTTTTGCTGCCTTTCAGTGACATCAAGAGAATGCAAAGCGCGTGTAAATTTAAATGCTAGTTTTTCTGCACTGCCTTCATTTACTGTTCCATAAAGGCCCCTTCTAAATTTGTCAAGATAAACTAATCTTCTGTGGCGACTAAAGCCAGGGTATTTAAAAATTATTGTCATTCCACTGCCCCAAACGACTGGGAATGCACCCCTTAAAAACCAAGCGGTATGGCGAGAGGCATTAGTAGTCGCGTGCAGTGCAGCACGGCAAAAAAGTATAGAAGACACATTGCCACGGAATCACTTGTATCATATGTACAATGCCTGCTGCATCTGATTTTGATGGAAACGCACGAAGTGTGTTACAAAAAAGATACCGCCTTTTTTCTTACCCGAATATTAACAAACGCATCGCTGCACGTTCAGTTTCAAACTAATGTAGCATTAGTTGTTTTGATAAGATGCCAAGATTTCAGACCTTACCGTTAGCTCATTCAAACTTTTTATTTTATGTTTTTAGGTAATCGATTAAAAAGCTTTGTACAGCGCAGTTTGAAAATTAATATAGATTAATGTCGTCTGCTACCAAGAAATTAACCTATCTTTAATTACACATTAGAAAACCTCATGCTTGTTATGTGTCTATATAAAATTACCGTGCGTTTTCAAACCTTGGCATTGAGTACACCAAGCCAGATTTAAAACCTGCAAATCAAATGCCAACAAAAGTTTTTTTTTTTTTTTAGTTATTGCCATGGGGTATTCTTGAGGTTGAATCTAAGCGTCCGACAATGCTAGTTTATGCTTCTGACCATGGCATAGACATCATTTTATTTTCTACATATGCGCCGTCGCAAAAGAAACTGGCGTTCATCGGTGCGATTATTGTTGCATGGTAGATGCTACCTAAACACCCATGCAAACTTAACACATTGCTAAATTGTTTAGCAAATACAGGGATTATTTGTTTATTCCGTGGCATACTTCGGGTTTATATAAATGCGAATAAATGACCCGCCCTCTTTTGTATGCAGGTTACCATTTAGTATGGCACACGGAGCAATAGGTACGTTGAAACCTGGCATATTTACGTATAAAAATAATGGGTGTGTCTTTTTCAATCTAGAGTTCCATTATTAATTAAAACCTGTAAACATAAATAGATACGTCCAGCAAGATCCACACTAGAGGGTCTTTTTAATGACGTCTAAATATTACTGACAACACAGTCGCTTATGATTGAAAATTGTGGCTAATTAAATGCAAATCAAGACATGTTCCAAATCTGGAGACTTCAAAAAATCAAACCATTTTTCCAAACAAGGGTGTCTTCTTAAGAGACGGTCTAGATAGCATTGGTGTCATTTGGTGTCAGAATGTGTTATGCCAGTAGCAGCCTCATAACCCATTAGGCGAACCTGGGACTGCTCTCAGTATTACAAGGTCACCTAAAAGTGATGCTAAAGGGACGACTGTATATAGTGATGCAATAAGGAAAACGGGATATCCTTTTCAAACGTCTAGCAGCCGACCTGCGCCCATTCTTTTCTTTGGCGCTTTGCCTGCGCGTTTGCGCTGGAGGCAACCAAAATGTCCAAGAGTTATCGAAGGCATTAAACTCGCGCTCAAGTCTGAACAAACGTCCTGCGGTCCTTGCTGGTCAGTAACTACGCAGAAAATTGTTTCTCTCTGGTAAGTGAATGTGATGGTGAGATATAATTTGAAACCTCCTCAATAGAGTTACTTCCGTGTTCAGTGTTAAATAAAATCCAATTAGCATCACAATTCGGCGCCACTTTCTGCTTACACTTGGCTGCACACCATCCCCGCCATGCATTCGTGAGCGCGCCCAGCCCTTGCGCGAAGTTTACTTCGGCCCGATGTGGGGAAACAAGTAAAATAATAATGCTGATAAATTCAGTATTTCATGCAAAGTTTCTTTTTAGGGTGTTCTGATACCTGCGGCATCTGCGAGTACATAAAAGTTGCCGTTCAATCGGTTCAAGGAATGCGCGAGGAAGAATCTGCTCGTATTATAGCCCATGAACTAGGTCACCCGTAAGTGGTTCCTTCTGAATTTTTTAACATAAAGCCTACTTACATAAACGGTTTGCACCTGGAGTGATGTAAAAGCCCCCTTCGGTTCTGGGCGTATGTTAGAGACAGGGTGTCGAATCAGTCCTTATTTCAGTTTTGTTGTCTCTCCGGTTCACTGCAATTGCATTTTTTTAAAGCAAAAAATGCAATCTAAACCTGCATCCAATCGGAGAAGTTTGCACTTCTGCCTGTTCGTTCGTGCATTTTCCGCTAAACGTAATGTGTAATCTGACGTCCCGTGACCTAACACGAATTAAATTTTCTCCACTAAACACATACAATCAGAAAGGCAACGTGAGAAAGTTAAGATGGAGTGCTAAGGTGGTTAACACACTCTCCCGGACAGTGGAAGGCCAAAAGCTGAAATCCTGGCTCCATCGTTTAAGTTTACTTTCGGCAGTTTTGATAAACTCAGATTCGATTGATAATACTGCCTTGTTTATTAGCGACACTACGTTTCAGGCGTACCGGCGTTGAGCCCGTTTACCTTCTTCACAAAAAAACAAAACACAAGACGTATATCGGTGGCTCGCTGCCTACATGAGAGAGGCCGATGCGAGCGGAGAAGCCCTGCTGCCTCTCTCGTTTTCCCGCCAAGAGGCAGTGACATAACTCCAAAAGACAACGCTATGCCGCCCCGAGGCGAGTCGGAGTTGAAGAGCGCAGATAATTCAACACGCAAGTTTCCTTCGTTCCCATCACTCGTAGACAACCAGCCGTAGGAGCTAGCAGCACCATTGCGAAGCGAGCGGGGACTCAACTTCCCTGGAAATGTAGGGAGAAGTAATGTGACCCCCCATCGTCGGCGTCACCTCGAAAATCCCCATCAAACCCATGGCACCTTGGGGACCTTATGCCTCACCAAACTCACGAATTGACCGAGCTCATAAAGTCACACCCCTTACCGAACTCGTGAACTCATGCCCTCACCGAACTCATTAACTCATCAAACTAACAAATTCACCGAACTCATAAAATCACGCCCCTCACCGAACGCAGAAACTCACGAAACTCAGTAACTTACCGAACTCATAAACTCACTTTACTCGTGAACTCACTGAACTCACTGTTCGCAAGAACTCACCGAACTTATGAACTCACTAAACTCGTGAACTCACCGAACTCACGGCCCTTACCGAACTCATTGTCCTCACTCGAACCTCAATCTCAATAATTTTTTTGGCTTATGAACTCAGTCACCCCCACGTCACGCCTGACTGGTGAGAGTGAGTGAGCTGAGTGAGTGCACTCATCAATGAGTTTAGCTGAGGTATGGGTGCAGGATACATAATGTCTCTTTTACTCATCGTCATATTTGAGCTCCAAAGTTAATGGCTCTTTCTTAGAGTAGGGTCCCTTCTTTCCATCTTAACGCTATTGATGACACACCATTTGAGTTGCGGAAATGTTTTTGAAGTTCATTACAAGAACCCCCTCTGCGCTAGCGAAGGTAACTACCGCCATAATTTCGCACTGTCGCTCCGACATAAAGTGCGATACGTGACGCAAGACGCACAAACAAAAACAGACAACCGTATATATATATTGTTATTTTATTATATAAAGTATTCAAACTAGTATACTCTTGTGATTTTGAATGACAAACTGAAAAAACTGTGACACCCTTAATCGTTAGCTTCTTTGTGTCTATGTACATTTCTATATTTTCTGTTATTTAGTTTGCTTATAGTATATTTGTGATGTTCTTGCTCTAAACTTATTTTTTACCACAATACAGATTGGGAATGGTTCACCAAGGAGAAACGGCAGTGTGCTTTACTCCAGGCAATGCTGGTCTTCAGTGCGGCTGGAATGAGGGAATAATAATGGCAACCAACAGGCATTTCCCGGGACTCCCTGAATTTTCTCGCTGCGACTATGACCAAATGAAGGGCTGCCTAATGTAAGACGTCATGTTATATTGCTCGCAACTGCAATTCAGCAAGATAGTAATAACTCGCTGAACCTCCAGTTATAATATTTGTTTATTTATTACCAATGCACGACGTGTTGTATATAAAGTCAGAATGAAGGAAAATGTCAGTAAACGCATTTCACTAGAACGACGGCCGATGGTCTCGCCTTCACGGAAAAGAGGCAAGTGAAAAGAATGCTTGTGATTATTTTGACCTTACTTGCCATTCAGGTTTATTCTAACTACAGTAGTACAGGTGATTGACTGATTCGCCAACACAAGTAAACTCGAAATATTCAGAGTGTGCCATGCAGGCCGAATTACACAGATATCAGACAAAAATATACACTACATGCAAATCCACCAGCAGGCCGGCCAAATGTTTGTGGGTGTGCAATTCCATTATCACCCTGGCATCGACGTCCCACCAGTCACCGCACGCATGTATGCAGATTTTGTATAAAATCAATCTAGAATGATTTTATTTCTCGAAAAGAGCGAACTAGCTTAACGGTTGTCTACAATTATTTAGTGAGATGGTATCAATGGATGCTACTAGAAAATGTTATAAGTAATTAACTATGAACTCTTACAAATTTGTAAAATCACTTTTGCTATCCATAAATGTTGGGAGAATGGAAGCTCTACCCCTGTGCGCTGCAGCGGTAAAATTCTCTTGTATTTAGAGATTTGTTTTTTCTTTATGATAAGCCTCGGTCCCAAGCAAATACAATGAATGTTTCGTTGCATTCGGGTGAATTGTTTTACATTTTCCAGCTTTCGAAGAAATGTAGGCATCGGGTCAATGTGTACAGTCAGCAGCACAGCTTGTGAGAACCACGCGTTCCCCTTCTTTTTATCTAGGCCTAGAACAAGCAGGCCGTGGGGATCGCTATGGTGGCGGATTCGTCAATAAGAGGGGAGGCCGGATTTTTCGAAGAGCGGGGAGTCTCTCTCCTCCTTTTGGGTAAATCTGCCACTGGCAATCCTTTGGGAGGCATCGTGGGCGCGATTCCTCTGCGGGCTAAGCCACACCACCTATTCCGTGCGGGTTCTTTCCTCGCAGGCTATATAAGCCGGCCCCAAACCCCAGAGGAAGGGGGAGCCAGAGACTCTCTCGCTGGAGGAGACTCCGGTCCAAGTAGCCTTTTTCTTTTTGCAGCTTCCCGCTTCACACGAATTTGCCTAGTACTATGTGCTCCTTTTATGTGAATCTGTCTAATACAAGAGCACAGGCCTGTTCATTGTTTTACTTCTTTGTTGGCCGACATGCAAATCGTGTAAGCGAAACGCTAATAAAACACGACGTCCTACGGACTCCGTCGGTGAGGTACCACGTCTTTCTACGTGGAACCTTATCAAAGGGGATATTTTGCATCAAAAAGCCCCAATCTACTACTGCTACCTATCAAAGGGAAATCCCACATCTGGCGCCCAGCGTGGTGTCTCACAAGCGGCTGCGAAGAAAGTCGCGCTCATCTCTTTTGCAATGACAGCGAAGCACGTCAATTTCAAGCTTTGGATTTCATAGACTGAGAGAAAGGCAAGTGCCCAAGCCCCGACGCTACTCAACGGCTTTGTGGTCTTGTCAGACACAATAAGACACAATGACCCAGTGCCTTCCGAGTCGACCTTCCCTAACAAAAGTTACTCACAATGCCCACAAAGCATCGAGGCACACAAACCGCACCGCCACAGCGAGCACAATCGCAAAAAGTTTGCCTGTAGTCAAAATATGCTTGACGTCGCAGAACGTGCGCTCCGTAAGCACAAACTGCGCCACAGTTTATGTACGCCCATCTACGATGCGGCAACAGACCAGCGGTCAGCACGTTGACGGCGAGACCTTCCCGGATTCAGAACCGAGATCCACCATTCATGGACAATACCGTTTTCGGTGAACTAACTTTTCAGATTTCCTGATCACCTGCGATTGATATAGGCAAAAGCCAGTGAGTGTCGCAGGGAACGATATCATTAGAAAACCTTTTGTGCACTAAACAAGGTGTGACTGCTAAAACAAAAACAACATCTAAAACGCCGCGGAGTCTGCAACACGTATAACCAGAGCTTCCAGACAAGCGCGAGAGGTTGAACTGCGCCCCGAGATGCCGTAGAAACCGCCCCATAATTCAGTGATCATTGGAGTGACCACCATGCGGTCACTGGACGAGATCGTGAACCACGGCACTTGATGCGTTCGGTGGGGATCGACCGTAACACCGTGGAGTTGTTTATGCTCAGCAGACCGCTCCGGGGTGTAAATATGGGAATAGCACTTACTTTTTTGCGCACCCTTTGGAGTCGCACGCCGCGTCTGCTGGGCAGTACGCTTACCATTAACGCCACGAAGCAACTTGCCTTCGTGCAGACTGCCTTTCGCAGCCGGGTAGCGTACGCGTCATGTCGAGAAACTCGGGTTGTTACCGGGTTGTGTCGTAACAGTCTAGTATTGCTGTTTGCACCGCTTTTTAATGCGAAAGCATTACCTGTACCATGGAGCGAACCTAAGGCATTCGCTTTGACGCCGCGTCAAACGGCTCTTTCCCTGTCTTAACGTCGTCTGTGACCAAAATCTGAAGCATAGGCTCCCATTGGCTGGCGCGCGTCATCAAGCAACGAGGCTCCTATTGGCTCTCGTGCGCCGGTGCAGTTCTGCTAAGAGGTGCGGCGGTGCGTGCCTGGCCCTCGCCCGGGCGCGCGGCGCCGGGGATGATCTGTCAGGGCGAGGCATCTAGTGCGTCGGACACCCGCCAGGTGGCTACGACTGCCCGAGAGGCTTTCTCCCCCTGTCGATGGGTGCGCCCGCTCCGCCCGCCGACTGTGGGGTCTCGGAGTATCTGGGCCCATAAAAAGACCCACACTACGAAAAGGAAGGCGACGGCGCGTGATGAAGAGGAGCGGAAGAACAACATTCATGCTTTCGCATTCACAACTCATGAGTGCTTAGGTGTCCTCGAACATTTTTTTTTTTATTTTGGAATTGGTTTCTGTTATTGCTGATGCGGATAAACTCGTGCTACGGCGCTTGGCATCTGTGAACATCGCAGTTCAATGTAGCTGTCCTGCGCTACAGAGAGGCGCATTCGGTGCTCTTCTTAAGGCTCGCGTTGGTCAGGACAACTCGCCGCTCCAAGACTTTTTAATGTTAGGTATCTCTATTATTCCTGGCTGCAGTCACTTTTGTTTTAGCGTAAGGTAAAAGCTAACTTGTTTGGAAAATAACAGTGTCGGTGAGGCTGCCCCATTGCAGCCCTGCACCGTTTCAATTTTAAGAGACATAACAGGGTGGCGCATTTAACATTCGATTGCGCCTGCAAATCTGAACCACGAGGCATCGTTAGCAAACACAGCTGCAGACAACTTTGAGCCGTCGAGCAGTTACTGATAAATTCATGGCCCGTGGTGACGCGAGTCAGTTGGTATGTGGGCGTTTGTGTTCCCATTAAGCGGAGTCGTTGAACGATTCTCACAATAACTTCCCAAGCCAAGCACGCGCTTCCCACTACCAGCGACATCCAACCTTCGCTACAACCGCGCTGCTTAGCGGCGAAAACGCTCCTGGTACGAACATCCGCGAAATTATTTGGAACGTCGTCCGGGAGGAACTCCGCAGGTTGCTGCCAGCCGCAAGTCGTCTAGCGACACCCTCCACCATCGAGGCTGTGCGTGATGAAGTACAACGGGCGGTCCACCTTAAGTTCCATCAATACGGCGCCACAAAAGTAACAACTTTGAGTTATGCCGCAATGATCCGACGAGCTCCACGAGCCCCACGTCCGTACATGACGCCTCGTCAACATGAAGCTTCAGTGCCGTAGTATTCCTGACGACAGGAAGATCGGGTTCACGTCCGCCCAGAACAAGCTGTACCAAGAGAGACTCACGTGTGGAGGACGGCTGATCGACGACCGTGTTGCTACCACTGCGGGGAAGCCGGTCATATCTACCGCCGCTGCCCCTACCGGCAAATAAAGCTGCACGGCTTTCACCCAAACGGCCCATTTCCCTACACTACTGTGAGCGACCGCGGAACATTCAAGGGTACCTCCGACAACCTGAAATTTCCTTGCCAGCGCCTCGCCGCGTATACCGATCTCCGTCGCCCCGACGTCCGAATTCGCCGATGCACATGCCCATGATCTCCGTCGTGAGATCCTGTCGCCCTTGACGCGCCGGGAGAACTAAGCGGGGCCACTCCTGTAGGTGAGGTTGCCGAGGACGGACGACGTAAATAGCCTCCACGAACGCTAGAGTGCTCCTACTCTCCCGCCACAACTGATCGCAACGATGCTCCTGCAATGGTGCCCAACAACTTCAACATAGTTATCTACGGACTTGACACATCAGCACTTCTGGACACCGGAGCAGACTACTCAGATTTAAGTGGGCAGCTCTCTCGCCACCTTTGAAAAGTAACGACGCCGGGAGATGGGCCGCAGATATAAACCGCTGGGGGACACGTCGTTACGGTTGTCGAAGGGTACACTGCTCTCGTAGAAATTCACGGCGAGGACGTGACCTGTGAAATGCGTCCTTCTACAGGACAGTGCATGAGACGTCCTTCTCGGCATGGACTTTCCATGCAACTACGGCACAGTCATCGACCTTCGAGAGAACACATTGACACCGCGGGCACGTGTTCGGCCTTCAGAGAAAACTCAAACAGCGGCAGCCGCCCGAGTCACTGCCAACCACCTGAACCTGCCGCCGTGATAATGTGTTCTCGTAACCGTCGTGACCGATGCAGCTACCTGCGGCGAAGTTGTTCTGGAAAAAGAACTTGAATTGCTCCTAGGAAGAGGAATGGGCGTGTTTAGAGCAGTAGCTGAACTTAAGTATGGTCGCATTACGGTCCTCGTCACAAACGCGTGAAAAGACACGCAACACCAAACCTCAAGTAAGATGCAGCAGTGGGCCACGTCAAGGAATTCCGAAGCTCTGCCAAAATCTCCGGGATTACTGGAGAATCCTCACCACCTCAGTAAAACAGTACATAGCCAGCGCAGCTCGAAATTGACCCTAAGCTTCCGGGTCCGACACGACGGCAGCTGAATAACCTCCTCGCCGAATACCGCGACTGTTTTGCGACGTCAATCGACGGTGCGCCAAACTGCCGTTGCGAAGCACCACATCGTCACCGAGGACGACGCGCGCCCTGTGCATCGATCGTCATTCAGTCTCCGTAAAAGAGAGGGAGGTGATCCAGGAGCAAGTTCAAAAGGTGTTGCACGAAGAAATAATCCAACCTTCAACTAGTCCTTGGGCCTCTCCAGTCGCACTGGTTAAGAAGAAGGACGGTGCGCTTAGGTTCTGCGTGAATTACCGGCAGCTAAACGCGGTGACGAAGAAAGACGTCTATCCACTCCCCCACATAAACGACACGTTAGACCGGCCGCGCCACTGTCGATACTTTTCATCGATAGACCTAAAGAGCGGATATTGGTAGATAGAAGTCGAAGAACGGTACCGAGAGACGACAGCATTTTTCATGCCGGATGGACTGTTCGAGTTCAAGGTGATACTTTTTAAACTATGCACGGCGTCGGGAACTTTCCAGCGTGTCATGGGCACCGCATTGGCAAGAATGAAGTGGCAGAGGTGTCTGGTCCACCTCGACGACGTCGTAGTGTTTTCCGCCGACTTCGACGAGCACTTGCGACGACTCCGAGCTGTTCTCCTAGTCATAAACACTGCCGGACTCACCCTCAAGCCATCAAAGTGTCGGTTCGCCTATGACGAACTGAAGTTTCTAAATCACGTTGTTAGTAACGAAGGCGTTCGTCGAGACCCAGAGAAGACTCGCGCCGTCGAAGAATTTCTAGCACCTACATACAAGGAAGGCCGGGCAAAGGTTCCTTGGACTGTGTGCCTACTATCGGCGCTTCGTTTGGGATTTCGCAATAATTTCCGCAAAGCTCAGAAACCTCACGAAGGACGGCGAGAAGTTCGAATGGGCCGAGGAGCAGCAGCATTCAGTCGACGAGCTGAAGCGACGACTCTAGACTCCTCCTGTTCATGGACATTTCGACCAGGATGCGAAAACCGAAATTCTCAACGACGCAACTAGCGCACAACTTGGAGCAGGACTTGTTCAAGTGCAAGAAGGCACTGAGCGAGTCATCACCTACGCGAGTCGGACAGTATCCAAGGAGGAGAAAATTTCTCCACTACTGAGAAAGAATATCTCGCAGTCGTCTGGGCAATCCCGAAGTTTCGTCCGTACTTGTACGAGAGCCCGTTCCGCGTTGTCACTGGCCACCACTCGCTCTGCTCTCTTGCGAACCTCAAGGACCCGTCAGGACGCCTGGCTCGTGGAGTCTCCGACTACAAGAGTTCAACATGGCTGTGTTCTACAAGTCAGACCGCAAGCAAAGCAACGCCGATTGCCTGTCGAGAGCCCTCGTCGAAAAACCGTCGGACAACAGCAACAACGGTGATGACGAGTGCTTCCTTGGCGCAGTGAACACCGAATACGTGTAACGACGTCAACGAGACGATCCTGACCTGGGCGCACTAATAGAACACCTGGAAGGGCGCAGGAGTACCATATGTGTTTTCTCACGAGCCCTGCCGACCTTCGCCATTCGGCAAAGAGAACTTCGGGGACAACAACTTGCCGTGGCTGCTGGTAATCCTGACCGACCTTCGAGAGGAGATCTTTTAAGCCTGCCACGACAACCCGACGTTCGGACGCATTGGTTACAGCGCACATTCGCCAGTATTCTTGAAAAGTATTATTCACTTAAGCTCCCAAAACCGTCCACCTATACACGCGTCTATGCCAAAACTGCCAACGACGCAAGAACCCTACGACCAGGCGGGCCGGTCTCCTGCAGTCAATTCCTCCGACAAACGCACTCTTCCAGCAGATCCCAATCGATCTACTTGACCATTTTCCGCCGTCAATGTCGGGAAATCTCTGGATAATCGTCGCCGCCGATTATCGCACGCGGTATACAGGAACAAACGCACTTCTTTTAGGAACTGCTGTGGAAGTCGCGCAGTTTTGTTATAAAATTCGGTGTTTTCCGGCACGGCGTTCATTAAGTTTTGATTACAGACCGTGGATCATCGTTCCTCTGCCAGCTTAAGCAAGAAATTCTTCATCTCATCCACACCAGCCATTGTCGCACCATGGCGTACCACCCACAGACCAACGTACTGAAGGAGAGACTCAACAAGACCATCGCCGACGTGATCTCTACGTACGTCGAAGTGGAGCACAAAACATGGGACGGAGTGGTGCCGTACGTCACGTTTGCCTAAGATACAGCCGTGCAAGAGACGATGATAATGATGATTGGGTTTTTTGGCGCGAGAGCAACCTAGGCCATATTGCGCCAAACAAAGGTTTTTCCAAGGGGCTTAATTGTATAATCTATAAGAACTGCTCGCTACAGCTGGTGTAAAAGGCCTGCTTTATGGAGGAAATTTAAAACTCGATTGAATTGTACCAATGGTTGATCGCTAAGCAGAAAATATAAATGAAAGAGAAGGTGATCTTGCAAAAAGTTCTGGAAAACATGATCGCCGCTCTTGGTTTAAAGATTTGCAATGCCACGTGATGTGCAAAAGAGTCATAGCTTTCCAACAGTTGTCGCAAAGTTTAACATCCTCGCCACAGAGTAAGCGCAAATGAGTCAAACGGGTATGACCAATTCTTAGGCGGCGAAGGAGAACTTCAACCTGGCGGTCTTTATGGAACTAACTCTCCCACACCCCCAGTTGGGGCTGATATCATGAAGCTTGTTCTCTTTTTTTCATATCCCAATCCAGCTGCCATGACTTCATAATTGATTTCTGGATGATTGGTTCTGGCAATCCACGAGGCAGCTTTGGGCACTCTTTTGCAGAGGCAGCAAGCAAGTCTGCTTTCTCATTGCCGGAAATACCCACTTGGCTCGGAACCCAGCAGAATTTGATGAGGTGTCCTTGTTGAAGTGCTCGGTTCAACCGTACCCGAAGATATTGCACGAGGACTTTCTTGCTGTCTGCTAAGGACGAAATGGCCAGAAGATCATTCTGGGAGTCGACAAACAAAGCTGCTTTCATGACACTGTTCTCCAATAAGAGCACATCAGCCATTAAAATTCCGTACAATTCAGCAGTGAAAATATTTGCAGAAGTTTGGAGTTGTCGTACTTTCCTAAATGCAGTGGAATAAACCGCAAATCCCACAGAAGTTTATATCTTCGATCCATCAGTGTAAAAATACGAGTAGTCCTGGTATTTCTGTTCCGAATCGGCAAACTCCTGCTGAAGAACAAGTTTAGAAATGGCTCTCTTTCTGTACTTGGATAGTGACCAGCCACAAGAGATTGGCAGAATGTCCCAAGGTGCAACTCTCTCATTGCTCCTCAACAAAGCAGCCACACTAAAGGGAAGGTGGAGCGATGTTTCCATGTATGCTTTGAACTCTGAAACTCAGGGGCCAAACAATACTTGGCTGGTTATCAAAGAGTCGGAAGGATGCAGACGCTTGGAGGGCATTAAAAGAGGGATGGTGTGGATAGCTGTATCTCTTGTAAGCATAGCAGAGACTCAAATATTGGTTCGTCTTTCAAGGGACATTTGATGTGTGGCAGCATTCAGGCTAACCACAGGCGATGTTCGAAACGCCCCCGTGGCGAGTCGGAGCCCGAGGTGATGAACGGGGACCAACATCTTTAGGGTAGACGGACGCGCCGACCCATAAACAATCGCGCCATAGCCCAAGCTGGAACGCACCAAGGAGTTATAGAGTCGCAAGAAGCACCGTCTGTCAGACCCCCCGGTCGTATGCGTCAACAGTTTGAGAATGTTTGATCAATATATTCATTTATGTTTCAACTCTTTTGAAGTTGGGTATAAGAGTGAGCTTTTCATCAAATATTATTCCTAGAAACTTGTGGGCCTCCTTTACAGATACAGCAGCGTCATTCAAGAGGCAACACTGGATCTGGAACAGGCTACGGCGGAGTGAAAAGGGAACCCAGATTGTCTTGTCGGGGGAGAACCTAAAGTCATTTTGATCAGCCCACTTGCTCATCTTATTGATTGTGAGCTGCAGTTGCCGTTCACACCTGGACAAGTTACAAGAGGAAAACAATATCTGCACATGGTCCACATACATCGAATAGGATACAGATGGTTGTATAACCTTAGCCAGACTATTAATCTTCACAGCAAAGAGTGTAACGCTTAATACTCCATCCTGAGGGACGCCATTCTTTCCGAGAAAAAAACCGACAGGATGCAGCCCAAACGCAATTGGAAGGTCCAACCCGTCAAGAAACTTTGAATGCAGCGAAGCATACGACCTCGGACACCATCTGAGTACAAGTCTCGAAGGATTCCATATCTCCAAGTCGTGTCGTAAGACTTTTGTAGGTTAAACAAGACAGAAACACAGTGCTGGCGATGGACAAATGGTTCCCGAACAGAAGTTTCCAGGCGGACAAGGTGGCCTATCACAAAACGTCCCGCTCGGAAGCCACACTGATTTCTATCAAACACACCCTCTGCCGCTAAAAAATGTACAAGACGGCGATTAACGAGTCTCTCATAGTTTTTCCCCAAGCAGCTTGTCAGTGCCATCGGGCGCTAGCTCGTCGCTAAAGAAGGGCCTTTGCTAGGTTTCAGCAGAGGGATTATATGTGCCTTTTTCTAAAGTTAGGAAAACAAGCAGCATCCCACAGTAAAAATAAGTTGAGTAAATTGTTTAAAGATTCAGGTGATAATATGCTTTGCATCTTGTATTGATTCCTATCTGGCCCTGCCATAGATTCTTTTTTGACGCCAAGAGCCAATTACAGCTCACGCCGAGTAAGTGGCATGTTATGAGGAACACTTTTCAGCACCAGAAAAAGAAATAGCTTGTTTTTCTGCTGTTTCTCTAAACCTCTTAAAGGATTCACTATTGTCGGCTAAGTTAGAGACTTCATGGAAATGTTCACTGAGCACATTTGCTTGTTCCTTAAGGGATGTTGCTGATGGAAAAAGGGGTATCCTGAAAGACCGATAGTCTCCCCTGATCTTCCCAAGACTGCCGCAGCTTCCCACACTTCCTTTGATAAAACAAAACTACTCTAAGATGTGAAATCTTTTTCCAGCAACTGCCTTTAGCTTGCCTTCGAGTCCAGCTAGCTTTGGCTCTTCTTTTCTTTTCTTGAATTCAAGCATATTCCGTGGAGTGGGATATCATCTAAAGGTGCACAGAGACTTGATTTGTGACTTTCGAGTTGTGGTGCAGTCATTGTTCCACCACGGCTTGCACTTCTTGGGGAGTCGTCCAGAGGTCTGGGAATTACTGCGTGATGCGGCATCTTTAATCGCTTCAGTAACATACAGCGTGGCATCTTCAGGGCTCAAATTTGCAAGAACAGACGAATCAATAAAAGCGTCCAAACAAAAAAGAAACGAATCAGCCTTTTCCGATTTCCACCTTGGAAGTCGTGTCGGAATATAAGGAATTGGCATCGTGCTTTCAAGAAGAATAGGGAAACAATCACGCCCAAAGCTGTTATTTAAAACCTTGCAAGAAAAGCATGGAAGTAAAACTGGCGATACAATAGAAAGGTCGATAGATGTCAATGATTGGCGTGCTGCGCTAAAAAAAATATTGGTTCCCTCCCATTAAAAAGACACAAAGCCGATGATAATAAAAAACGCTCATGACGCCTCTAAGTGAATCCTGGCGAGCACTACCCCACAAAGGATGGCGGGCAATAAAGTCGCCTAAAGTTAAATAAAGTTTGAGGTAACTGTTTTACAAGGGACTCAAGCTCAGTGATATGCAGTGGAAAGTTAGGTGGCAGATAAAGTGTAACTACTCTAATCAAACGGTCAACAAGAAGGCGCATTGCTACAGCCTGTAAGGGCGTAGAAAGGGGGACCTCCGAGCAAAGAACACCACTCTGCACCACCAGCGCCACTTCTCCCGACATATTAGGGGAGAGTCTATCTTTTATGAAAGCTTGGTGCCGACGTAAAATCTTGGTATGAGTGTTGTTTACATGCGTTTTTTGCAGCCTGAGTGCAATGGGTCTCAACTCGTCCATAAAAAAATATACATCATCAATATTTCTGATTAGGCCACGGCAGTTCCACTGCATCAAATGGAAATCGTTCATTGTTTAAAAACATAATTAAGATGGGAATACCAAAGAAACGCTGGGAAACTAAAATATTTCTAAATCTGCTAATGTGGCAAAAATTAGTTTGCAATGTCAAGTAGGGGGATAACAGGTTCTTTGTTATTGCGCTTACTCTGAGCAGTCTGCCACTCTTTGTCGTCTTGGTCAAACGGATGGTAGAGACTTCTTTACCCTCCTTCATGTATCAGCTGGCTCTCAGCTGACAAGAAAGTCAGTCCGACACTGCTGACTTCGTGAACGCAACAACATCCAAGGTTTATTTGGCATCGCTTATATAGCCGAAAACAGGGGGGCGGTACCTGCGGCATGACTCAGTGCTATAGATGACATAGCATAAGCAGAATGATAAGATTGGCATGCGGTACCATATCGGCATGATACATCCCCCTTTGTTTAGTAAGAAAGGCATAAAACAACCTAGGTTAACAAACGACAAGGGGAAACAATGCTAAATAATTTGTTCGAAATGCTGCCCGTACTGCAAGCGCTTGGGTGCAACCGTAGCTCGCGTAGATCTCGGCGCTGGTGGAGCCGCGTTTGGTGTTCCTTGAACAGTTCGAGGAGTTGTCTGCGCACGAGGAGTTTCGTTGGCTCTTCCTTGAGCCCCTGGATGAAGTTGTACTTCCGCTCCGGCGTCTTCAAAGTCACTGGCATCGCTGTCAGCTGACGAGTCGCGATTGAATGTTTCCGGTGTTGCCCGAAGATGCTGACGGTTCCGCCGTAGAGTTGTTCCACTTTCCGTCTCCACGTTGTACGATCTGGGCGCCGCTGTACCCGTGACCTTAGCCTTTGAAGACCAGGTCTTACTCCTCACTCGGACGACTTGTCCTTTATAGAGCGGCTGGAGTCGCTGCCCCGCGGTCTCTGGCTGGCGATGCTTCTTGACGGTGGATGCCGGCTGTAAGCTGAAGTCGGGAAGTCGCGTACGCAGGCGTCTGCCTTGCAGCAGCTCTCCCGGCGCACGGCCGTCCTCTAGAGGGGAAGAACGGTAGCCGAGTAAGCCCAACCAGAAATCTTCACGCGCATCTCCAGTTTTCTTTAGGAGCCTCTTAATAATCTGTACGCCCTTCTCCGCGAGACCGTTGGAACGAGGAAACTCGGGGCTTGAGGTGATGTGCTTAAAATCATATCGGTTGGCAAACGCGGCAAAGTCCCGGCACGAAAACTGGGGTCCATTATCTGTGCAAACCTCCACCGGAATTCCGTATCTTGAAAAGATGGCACACAGTTTGCCGATAACCGTGCTTGCAGACGTCTCGCCGAGCTTTTCAACTTCTGGAAAGTTGGAGTGTGCATCAAACACTGCGAGGTACGCACTTCCGGCGTAATAAAAAAGATCTACACCGACCCTGTACCAGGGATAATCCGGAACTTGACGAAGCAAAAGTGGTTCGCTTGGTTGCTTGTATGCATAAGTTGTACATGCGGCACACTTTCTTACAAGCGACTCAATGTCTGAATTTAGGCCTGGCCAGAAAACTAGACGTCGTGCCCTAGCCTTGCACTTGTTTAAGCCCAGATGGCCTTCGTGAATCCGTCCGAGCATTTCCGGTCGTAGTTTCTTGGGAACGACAACTTTGCACCCTTTCAACAAAATTCCTTCCACTACGGAAAGGTCCGAAGCGAACGGTTTAAGTTCCCCCTCGACGGCTTTATTGCTGGATATGTTTTCGACAACCTTTTGCAACTCTGGATCCTTGCGGGTTTCTTCAGCGAAACGCAGTTCTGTTGCTTCACTTACTAAGGATGACAGAATGCCGACAGCATGTACCTGAACGTCGATAAAGCCAGCGGTGTCCCCTGACGCAGCAGGCGCCGCCCTTGAGAGCATGTCAGCCAGGACCAATTCTTTGCCTGGAATAAACTGTAGTTTGTAATCGTAAATCATCAGGCGAAGGAAAAAACGTTGCAGTCTTGGTGGCATGTCCCCTATGTCCTTCGATGAAATAGCGATAAGAGGTTTATGATCAGTTTCTATGAAAACGCGCCGTCCATAGATGAAGTGATGGAATTTTTCACAGCCGTACGTAATTCCCATGGCTTCTTTTTCAATCTGTGAGTAACGACTTTCCGCCTCTGTCATTACCCGGGAGGCATAGGCAATAGGACGCCAGCTACTACCATGACGCTGCAGTATCGCCGATCCGAGGCCATCCTTTGAGGCGTCTGACGTTATCTTTGTTTCTTTTGTGGGGTCAAAAATCGCTAGTAATGGTTCTTTGCCGAGTGCTTCGCAGAGCACAGTCCATTCTTGTGCGTGGTTTTCTGTCCATTCGAAGACAGTGTCCTTACGTATTAAACTTCGTAGAAGCTTTGTTTTCTCGCTGAGCGCAGGTGAATATTTTCCAAAATAGTTTACCACTCCCAACATCCGCTGTACGCCGAGCTTATCGGTTGGTGCTGGCATCTCGCGCAGGCAACTCACCAACCTATGATTTGGGCGGATTCCGACCTCGCTTATCACGTCCCCCAGGAAGGAAATTTCCTGCACGCCGAACTTGCACTTTGCCAAGTTGAACGTCAAGCCCGCTCGTTCCGCTTCACGGAGAGTGACCTTGAGGCGCTCGTCATGCTCGTGTTTAGAGCTTCCCCACACCAAAATATCGTCTATGTAAACCCTTACTCCTGGTAATGGGTCAAATATCTTGCTCAGCGTTTTCTGGAATACCTCGGGTGCTGACGAGATTCCAAACGGAAGCCTAAGGAAACGGTAGCGACCGAACGGAGTGCCGAACGTACAGATCCTTGACGTAGCTTCGTCCATTGGAATCTGATGAAACCCCGAGTTAGCGTCAAGCCGGGAAAAAAACTTCGCCCCGTGAAGCTCAGCCTCGATATCTTCGCGCTGTGGCATCTGGTAGTGTTCACGCTTCAAGCACGCGTTAATATTTCTAGGGTCCATGCATAGCCTAAGGCTGCCATCTTTTTTCTTCACAATAACAAGAGGGCTTACCCAGTCAGTGGGTTCATCCACTTTCCGGATGATGGTGGCCTTCTCCATGCGCTGCAGTTCTTCCCGCAGGGGCTCTCGCAGTGCCAAGGGCACCCGTCGTGCAGGCTGAACCACTGGCACGGCATCGTCATGTAGTACCATTCGGTACCGTCGCTTTACGCAGCCGGTGCCTTGGAACAGGTGGGCGAATTCTTGGGTCACCGGAACGGCGCTGCCCGTGCTTACAGAGTTCACCGTTCGGGACACCAGTCCCAGGAGCTCACTTGCCTGTAGCCCGAGAATGGCCTGACTTCGTTTAACAATGAAAACGTCGACGCGGCAGTGATGCTGGTTGATCGTAACCTCCTGTGTTGTGACGCCGCAGTGTTTGATGATATTGCCGCTGTACGAACGCAAGACCGCGTGGCTTGGTCTTAAAAACGGCTTAGGGTGCAGTCTTTTGTACACCGACAGGGGCAACAGGTTGGCTTGGGAGCCGGTGTCTACCTTCAGCGAGACCACTTGCTCCGCTAGCTGGGCCTTGACAATCCAGTCCCGTTCCTTCTCGATGCCACAAACACCCAGGTCCAAGATGTCGAAGCCCTCGTCGTCGTGCTTCACCTCGCTGACTTTTTTGTTGCAAGAAGCTGCGAAGTGGTTGCGTCCCTGACAGGCATAGCAAGTCTTCCCAAAAGCTGACGGTTCTGGTGTGGTCGCGTGGGCCACTCTTGACACCATGTATCAGCTGGCTCTCAGCTGACAAGAAAGTCAGTCCGACACTGCTGACTTCGTGAACGCAACAACATCCAAGGTTTATTTGGCATCGCTTATATAGCCGAAAACAGGGGGGCGGTACCTGCGGCATGACTCAGTGCTATAGATGACATAGCATAAGCAGAATGATAAGATTGGCATGCGGTACCATATCGGCATGATACACTTCATGGCCTCACTTTCCTGAGGCAAGGCTTTTTCTCAAGTTTTTTTTTGTTCGGGTTTGGGGAACGGGGCGCCATGTCCCACCCACGACCGGCCAAAGGGGCAGAGGAGGTGCTGGGCGAGGCGTCACCCAGGACCCCCTGCTCCTTCCCCTTAGGAGCTGCAGGAGCGGCACGAGAGCCATGCCGCTCCTTTGATGATGCTCTCTCCAGGGAGTGTGGGCGAGAGCGTCGACCGTTCTCCCTGGAAGGAGACTGTGGAGGAGGGTCCCTCCTCCACCGGAAACAGCCTGAGAGGACAAAGGCTCTTGTCCCATTGGAGCGCGAAGGTTCGCCCTCTGGCTGGGAGGGTCCGTGGACCGCCCAGCCGCGATTGCAACTCCGGAAGCTGAATCTTCAGCAGGGGCGTGGAGAACTGCCGCGGCTACCCATGTTCCATAAAGGACGTTGGGATCGCCACTGGTACCATCAGTGGTCCAGATTCCCGCTGCAGCACCTGCGAGTAGCTGCCCTTGCGCGAGAATCCGAAGCGACGGCGTGCCTCTGGGTAGGAGAGGTTTTCCTTAGTTTTAAGTGTAAGTACCTCCTTCTCATCCTTCCACGTTCTGCAGGATCGAGAATATGCAGTGTGGGAATCACCACAATTCACACATTGTGCGTCGTTGGTTTCAAGAGTCTGTGGGGTGGTAATTCTTGGCACATTTTGCACAAGTGACTTTTCCACCGCATTGCTGGGAACCATGGCCAAACCTCTGGCATTTGAAACACCTTCGAGCATTAGGCACATAGTGTAGAACCTTGCAGTGGAGATAGCCAGCTTCCACGGCCTCTGGAAGTGTGGCGGACTCAAACGTTTAGACTATGTGCTTTGCCTTGTGTTCTGCGCCATCACGACGAATTATGATTGGTCGTGCAGCGATGACACCTTGGCTAGAGCCCTCCACCAGCTCTGCTTCGGATTTGTCTAGCAGGTCGTCCTCGGAAATTACTTCCTGGACGGTGTTCAGTTTGCGGTGAGGGGTAACACTGACTTTATAGTCTGACACAGAGTTAAGACTCAAGAGGGCATCACTCTGCTGCTTTGTACTGATTTCCACAAGGAGGTCTCCGGACGCCATTTCCTTTGCATTGATGTTTTTGCCAACAACTCCTGCTAGTGTCTTAGGCACAAGAAAGGGCGACAGTTTGCCCAGTGGATTTTTATTTTCAAAATGAAGAACTAGAAATCTTGGGAACTTTTCAGAATGGAACAGTACTTCGGTGCGGACCCTTTCCGAGCCCAATCAGAAGGTTTTTTTTAGTTTGCAGACCCATAAAGATGGGGAGGAAAATTTAGCGCTAGGGTGCACCGCCCGACACGGAGCCCAACAAGGGGGTAGGAAATATGTCATAGCAAGAAAGGCTTGGCTGACACAATTACTCTACCAGTGCTGCCCGGGCACTATACTTTAGTGTGGTTGCACGGACAGGACCTGCCCCCACTCAAAGTTGGCCCTTGCCGCCTAAGAAGCTGAAAAAGGAAAGAAGAGAATGTAGAATTAAAGAGAAAGAGGGGAAGGAAAAGTGAAAGAAGGAAGAAGAGCGTAGAAGAGGCCACTGACTGAAAAATCGAGGTCGGGCCAAGCCAGAAAACCCGTCTACGAGAAGGAGGGGCCGAAGGGGTGTATTGCCTCGCCCGCGGGGCCCGAAAGGGTCCAAACATACCCCGGGATCACCTCAACCACCAGGGTCTCGTTTTCCCAGGACACGGGTTAAGCCACGCACAGTCGGACGCGGGTGGGCGAACCCACACGGCTCGGGGCTCGTAGTGACGCCACTCATCAAGCACCTACTGAATTAGGTGCCCCCTGCGTGCGGGTATGGTGGCCTACTTGGCTGGGGTCTGTGTGGACGCTACTCACCAGGCACCTACCACCTAAGGTGCAGGCGCCCGCTGCGTGGCTCGGGGTCCGTGGAGACGCCACTCTCCAAACACCTGCTTTTACAGGTGCACCCTGCGGGGCCGTGCAAAAGACAACCGGGGTGACACCCCCTCAACTTGTTCATGGTCGCAAAGTAACGACAATGCTGGACGCGACGTTACCCCACAAACCATCTGTCGACGGAAGCGACGACGCCGAGTTAGTTGCCCGACAGGAAAAAGTCCGTCAGCTTTCCAGACTCCGGATTAAAGCCCAAAAACATCTCGACACTGGCCGTACAACCTTCGTCGTCGGGACGTCCACTTCCAGCCCGGAGACAGGGCGTGGGTGTGGACACCGATTCATCGTCGGAGTCTCAGCGAGAAGCGGTTAAAATGCTACTTCGGACCCTACAGAGTGCTTTGTCGACTCAGGAATCTGAACTACGAGTTGATGCCCGACGGATCACGGATTTCATCACGTTGCATTCCACGACCGGAAGTCGTACACGTCGTACGCCTCAAGCTGTTCTACGATCGATAGGACGAACTGCGTTTTCTAATACGCTCGATAGGACTGTGTTTTATAAGCCTCCGTAGTGTGCCATTCCTTTTGTTAGTTTTGCTGTTTTGTTGCCTGGCATATCGCAGAGAGACGATGCGCTTTTAAGGAAAGGGGGGGGGGGGGGCAGTAATGCCGGGCCCGTGGCCGAGCGAAGCTTGGCCGAATGGTTACCGGGCTTCGCTCTCACTCGGAAGCTCCGGGTGCGATACCATGGAGCAGACTCCCGTTTGATTTCTCCTTTCAACTTGAAATTCTCGTAAGTTCGAAAACCTTGTCTTCTGATCGAGTTACGAATGTTCGACCCGCCGAACATTCTAGGCCGAATGTTCCCGAAACCCACGCGTCTACAAAAGGTGCTCCGCGTGGCAAGCCGATGTCAGTCTCGCCCCAGCGCTCGATCCTGCTGTCTCGCCGACATCGTCACGTGTGACGCTAGCCTTCTATTTGGGTTTGGGCACAAGTTCGCCTCAATAAACGTTTAATTTCTTCGGTTATTCACCGCGTAATCATTTGTAATTCGTGACTATGTGAACTTAAGGAAGATCAAAAGTTCGTGAAAGGCGCGAAGGTGCACAAAAGACTCATCTCGTGCTGCAGCCACACACCTGGTGGCGCCCAAATGCGGGCGATAGTTTTGACGTCTGATTTATTGAAGGGTTACCTTTGCGCCTACTTCACGCGTGGTAACGATAGTGAAGCCCCGCGCTCAAGACGCGCCTAAGTGTCCCTACGTTTTGATTACTTAGGGGATTTCTATGGGGTTCGGGAAGGTTTTGCTAGGAGCTGCAGTTGTTTAGATTCACCAATGAAAAATTTATATCTTCTTATTAGGTGAATATTTAGAGTGTTCCTTTTTCCATTTCTTGATGTCCGTTGTTGGTCGAAGTTTGTTTCCTAAACTTGATTTTTTCCCCTAACCACCTATTTGTTGGTATTTTAAATATTTCCCCCAAAACACTCAATATTTTGCAAGTTTCTAATTGTTTCATAGACTGTTAGAAGGATAAGCATAGCTACAAAATTGCGGTTTGTGCATTTGAGTTATACGGACCGGCCCCTAATATAGAGCATGCATTGTCACGAGAAGTTGGTAAATAATTAAAAATTCTACGTTAAGGTTTCAATCAGTAAAACAAAAGTACGCTACTATTTAAAAACTTGCTGAGCGTAATAGGAAATACTACATCAGTCAATATTAAATAAAGGCACCGCTTGGAAAGCGCGTTTGAGCGCTAAAATTACCGCTTGTGTGACAGATGCAAACTTGTGGCCTCCAAAACGAACCCAGGGGGTTGTTTAGTCTGCCATCATCCTCGATTTCGCACAACCAGTTTGCCGAAGGATAAATTTAGCCCACTATCGTTCTTACGATGCTTTCTCTTTTTTTTAAATTTATCTATTTTGTGGTTTGCAACGCTGAGCAATTTTTTTTAATTTGAGCCATATGATTATTTTTGATATTAAATAAAGACAAGTTTTATCTAATTATTTGACTACTTGAGATTAATAGCACTCTCTACTACGTCCTTCTGTCCAAATTTATGAGAACATTGAGGAGTGGCGCTTTCTAGCGGCCACCTCGAGAACTAACGCTCTATAGCATACAAACCCTCCGGCGGATGTCATGAGTGTATTCGCTGCCATGGAATACGTCAACGCAAGGCTCGTGAAAATATGCAAGACTATGGTTTTTTCTTAATCGTATCTAGATAAAAGTAATCTAGTCCCCTTCCGCGTTCAATGTCATCGAAGTCTTCCTGGATGTCAAAACAGGCGGAAGTTCAGTCGCGCGCGGGCGTGCCGGGCCAGCCGCGCCGTGTCGGCCGCGAGGAGTGGATCGCGAGCTGTCCTTTTTTTCCTGAAGGATTCACAAAACACGCTCTTCACTCTTCCGTTCGCCTATCATATATATATATGACCGTGAAAGTTACAATAATTCGGTTTGTGCAGGTGGGTTATACGGCCAGGCGGACATTATGTGAGCGGCTAATGTTTGGGAGAAGTCGGCTAATTGATTAAAATTTGTTAATTATCTTTTTAATTATTGCAATTTAATTAATGCAAACAAACATATGGTTCCAATTAGAAACTTGCTTAACGTCATCCAAAACCCCTAAAGCAGTCATTTTCAGAAAAACTTTGAGCGCGTGTGAAGCGCAGTAGTGTGCTGAAGCTATCACTCGTGGAGCAGGTACAAGGCTGGGGCTAGATAAGAGACGGAAAAATTGCGCGGGCGCCTTACCGAAACCACTAGCCTTGTACCTGCTCCACGAGTGATAACTTTAGTGCCCTACTGCGCTTCTGACGCGATGAATGTTTTTCTGAAAATGAATGATTTAAGGGTTTTGGATGACGCTCAGCAAGTTTTAAATTGGAATCATATATCTATTTCCACTAATTAAAAAGGTAATTAGTGAATTTCAATTATTAGACGACTTGTCCCAAAGATTAGCCACCCACATAATGTCCGCATGGCCGTATAACCCACCTGCACAAACCGCATTAGTGTAGCTTTCATGTTTTTTTTTAAATGTGTGTGAATAAAAAAAAAAACCTGTATGTATACTATTTATACTAGTATATACTATTTCAGTTTCTAGTTTTCATTGAAGCATCGCACAAAGCTGCTTACATTATAAATTTACTGAGATAAAGATTTAATCGATAGGACGATTAATATTTATCAACGCAGTAAAATATGTTTGTGTTTTTTCGTATGGCCTCTCACAGGTACAAAACGCAGAGATGCTTTGCAAGGACGGCAGGAAGAAGGTACTTCTAAGAAGATTGGAAAATTCCAGAAAGTCCATACCGCATATTATTTGGTTATGAATGATTTACACCTTTCAAAATAAACCGCAATTCTTTCGGCATAAAACATGTCAAGAAAATAAATTTTAAATCTGGCAGCCTACCTGCGAGTCGTTCTGCAGTCAATAACGAAACGCCCCATTACGTTATAACTGAAATCAACTATGACCTTCGCGGTCGGTTTGCCTTGCAGCATACCCGACCCGGAAGAATAAAACGAGGCCAGTCGTTCCAAAAAAAGAAAAAAAAAAAAGAAACTACATTTATATGGACATGGACGAAATAATAAAGAGCACAGCCAGCGACTGCCCGTGCGCCGACTCTGATCCGCCTTATCTAGGCGGCGCGCGCGGTGTGTGCGTGGTCGGCTTGACTCCGCCGCCACGCGCGAAAGTTCGCCCGTAGTTAGACAACAGGGCTGGGGAGCCCCCAGGGTGCCCATACTCCCCCCCCCCCCCCCCCCCCCCCCCTCAAACTTCTTCCGGCATGTCGATAAAGGTGTCGTCGTTCTGGGCCTCAGGGGGCAAAAGGTGCTACTGGGTAAACCGGCCTACGAAATCCCAATGACGTGTGGTTTAAGCTATGTAGGGCAAACTGGAAGATGTGTCAATGATCGGGCCCGCGAGCACGCCGCTTCAACTAGAACCACACCGTAAGGGCATTTGGCTGTACATTGCAACAGATGCGGCTGCGCCCCGTCATTTGACAGCACTAAAATATTGGCGAAGTACAGAAACAGAGTGTCACGCGAGCTTCACGAGGCATTTGAGATTAGGAGTAGGGGTGAAAAATGCATTAGCGATACATCTCTGGCTCTGTCTACGGATGAGTTTAAATATTTGATTGAACGTGACGTGTGGTGTCTGATGGTGTGCTCCCGTTGGTATATAAGTTTGTGTTTTTTCCTAATAAATTCAGTTGAGAGTGCGCCCTGTGTCGTTGTTATTCTGCTCTTTGTCACTGTTCTTTTGGCGCTTATTTCCCATGATGTACCAACTGGCCCACTAAGCATTCTATTGCGGCCTAGGAGATCCTGTTGGCGCTGCTGGACAAGCGCGATGGCCCGTTCGAGGTCGCGCTCGCCGAGTTGGTTAATGCGCGCGATGCGTTCGCGTCCTCCCTCTCCCCATGAATGTGCCCGAGTTCATGTGCCGCCCGACAGATTTCGGGCATCCCACGGAGCGGACAGAGGAGGCGCAGCTCTTCTGCGGTGTAGAGTGCAATCGGCTCTGTGGGGTGTCGATCCTCTAAGGTTCGGACGCGGAACGGCTCGGGGATGGTTGCTGGCGTTCCGCGCAGTTCTGGTCGAGGCTGCTCCCTACAGCGTCAGTCGGACGCCTAGCTGAAAGAGGTGTGCTCCTCGAAGTCGGTCCAGATAGCGATAGTTCGTTGTGGCCGTCCGCTGCATCGCCGACACAGGCCGGGTCCGCAGGGCTGTCCTGTAGAAGGTGGCCGCGGTCCACTGCCCCCTGGGCCGCCCGTGACCCGCCGACGTCCTTGGTGGCCCGGTTCAACACGAGCCCGGCCGCCTTCTTGTTCCGATGGCGTAGTGTGGTGGCGGTGTTTTCCACGAGCCACCTTTGTGGCACAAGAACAAAGCAGACGACGTGGGAACTTAGCTGGGGAGTGAGCCTGAAGTTATCTTCGCACTCTTTCCAGAAAGTTCGAAATAACGGATCTGAGGTAGGTGCACAATCTACTCCGCTCTGTCTTGAAAATCGAGTAGATCCGTGAAAGTAGAAAACTACCTCAAAATGCAAAAAAAGGCAAAGCGGAGGAGCCAAAAATAAATGATTCCTCTCTCTTTGGGGTCACTGAGGTTGCTGGTTATACCGCCACCCTGATCGAGACGAGGAATCTTCCGGAGTGGGACTATCGCGAGAGTCGTTCTGGTCCTGCGAGAAATCTTTGTATTCTGCTTGAAAAAATCGTTTGAAATTGGTGATACAAACAGGTCCGGTTTCTTCACTAGACTCACAGTGAACTAGTTTGTAAGTGAATGGTGAGCATTTTTCATGCACGCGAAACGCACCTTTCCACCTGTTTTGCGAGAAAGGCTACAGAGCCTCGAGCGGCGTCATTCAATTTGTGAGTACGCCGTAGCACGACATTTTTCACCTCAAACTGCAGGTCACACCACCTCTGGTTGTACTGTCCGGACTGCCGCACTCGGGCGACGTCGAGATTTTCTCGGGCCTCGTGAAGGTTGTTGCAGAAGCGCTCTCGCAGGTCTTCTGCAAACTTCACGTAGGGCGAAGCCTTTCCCCAGACTCTGTATAAAGGAGGCTGTTAAAAAGCGGAAACTCGAGCTCCTTGCCGAAGTTCAATTGGGCAGGAGGGAGACCCGTTGACAGATGTGGTCGTTTGTGGTCGTACGGGTTGCGAATGCCTGCCCCGGCAGTTTCGCGTTACACTCCTTGTGGCGCTCGGTGTAAGCCACAAACATGATCTTAAGGTCCCGCTTTACACTTTCAGTGATGTTTACTTGTTGGTGGTATGGGGAAGTTATTTTGCGTTTAGTTCCCAGCACCGCGCATGCGTCCACGAACACATAACTTGTTAGGTAGGACGCCTTATCGCTCACAAGTTTTGCTGGAAAGACAAACCTAAAGAATGTTTCAAGTAGGCATTCCCAAATTTTTCAGGTGAATGTTTCATGCAGGCATTCCCAAATTTTTCGGGGGATTGTATACAATCCCCCGAAAAATATGAGAATGCCTGCTTGAAACATTCTTTAGGTTTGAGGCTTGAAATATTTTTTTAAGGTTGAGTTATTTACTTTGCGAAAACTATAGCTTTCGCAAAGTAAATAACTCACCCCACTTTGTGAAGTGGTCGTTTACCACGAAGAAGTACTCATAGTCGCGGGGGTTACGTGGCAGCGGGCAAATGACGTCCCAGCAACATATCTGCCATGGTCTCTGGCTCACGATTGGTTGCATGGGACAGGGGGTTGTCCCCCACGTGGTTTTGCCTTTAGGCAAACCGAGCAGCTACGAGCGCATTGGAGCACATCTTGCCTCATGCCTGGCCAGGTAGCGATTAGGGATATCTTTTCATAAGTTTTGCTTCAACTGCTATGACCTGCAAAGGCAGAGTCATGCATGTATCAATTGAAACACTTACGTAGCTTGCGGGGTATCAAAGTCCGGAACGCCGACCCATCCGAATTGTCGTCGGCCTGAGGGATGTAGCACAGCAGGAGTCCGTCGTCACTAACCAAGTAGGAGTCGAACTTCCTGCTACCTGGGCAGTCGATTGATCCTCTCGCCGCGAGCCAAGCGGACACTTTTTGGCAGAGTCCGTCATCCAGCTGCGCCTTGCGAAGCTCCTCGCGGCTCCCCAATCTAACCCACCGTGAGCCTGGGGATCCTCGTTCCGTAACCACGACGATCACCAAGCCATGGGAATCCTGGGAGTGTTCCTGGAGAAGTGGAGCAGGAGTGAGCGTCTTAGCAACTTTGTTGGTTGACCCCGGCGGTTCACGATGGAGTAGTCGTACTGTTGTAGCACAAGCGACAAACGAGCTAGACGTCCAGCTGGATTCTTAAGTCCTCTTAGCTATGAGAGCTCTAAGTGATCAGCACGATTCTGGAAAATTGCGCCATCTAGGTACGTGTTGTAGTGGTTCAGAGCACCATTAATGGCAAGCCATTGACGTTCTGTGACACTGTATTTGCGCTTGGTTGGAGTTAGCCTGTGGCTCGTGAAAGCAACTGGCCGAAGTGCGCCGTCATACTCCTGCAGCATGAGCGCCTAGAAAAGAGTCGCTTGCATCTGTCTGCAGAACGAACGGCTTGTACAAGTCTCAGAGCTGTAAACAAGCGTTGTCCGGCACTGATTTTGAAAGGGCTGTGAATGCGCACTGTTGTTGTTCGGCCCAACACCAATTTACGCCCTTTAATAGAAGGCGATTGAGCGGTTGGGTTATTAAGGTACAGAACATCGACATACCCATGGAATTTGTGCCGCGTCCTCACTGATTGGAGGGACTGCAACGGCCGTCAGCGATAAGCTCTTTTGTTTTAACGGCGCCGGCCGTAGTAATTTTCCTGGTTCCGGCCCTTTGCAGCCGTCTCATTCCGGCTCTTGTTTGTAGTTTCCAGAAGTGGCGATACCGACGTCTCGATTGCTGTGGTTCGAATTCAATGACGCGCATAGCTTTCTTTCTCTTTTCTTTTTTTTTTTTGTAGGCATATTTTTGTGCAGGATTGTGCGCATTTCGGAAGTGCATATTTTAATTCCTCTTTTCTTACTTTTTATTTCTAAGTCGCCGAGAGGCCACATTTTTATCTTCTCTGCCACCTTGCAAATATTATTTGCCTCCAGCACCGAGGTATATTTTTTTGTTTTTTTGTGCAGCGTGGAATAAGGAATTGCATTGATAGCAGCCTTGTCCTAACGTTTGTAATAAAACGTTAATCAGCAATAGTTGTGGCATGTACAGTTTACCTTGAGATAGCTGTTCTTATTTTTGTCCATATGTTTCTTCCTTCAGGTGCTTCATTACATGCCGGAAACAAATTTCTCCACACAAGTTACTGCTGCGAGGTCTCTTGATCAGATTCTCGTCTCTTGATCAGTGATTCCCCTACACACCCTCTAGGGGGTTGGGGTGTACACCCCCCCCCTTTTTTTCGAAGGCATCTTCTTAATTCGGAACGACTGATTAATTTTCAATGTTCACCCCCGCCCTAACTCTCCTTCCCCCTAAAAACTTAGACGCTCCCCCCTTAATCTCAAATGCTGAGAAAACCCTGGTCTTGGCGTTGTAAACATAATTGGAACGCTAGCACAGTTTGTTAGAGATATGCTCCTATTTGAGGCCTAATTTTATAGCTCCCTTAGCATCATTGTAGGAAATAATGTAAACAACCAATAAAGAAAAGAATCACGGTAAAACACTTTGCCCTAGATCACTGTCATTCTCATGTTGGGGCAATAAAATGTGTTTGGATTCGAGTTATATACACTGTTAGCAAGTCCCGTGTATTTGGCGAATATTTGCGGTGAAAAACAGGCTATTTACACAAATTGCCATACATTTACAAGATGAGTAACGGATAATTCGTTCAGAAATCATGCGAGGTTGTAAAAAACGTGTTTTGGTTCGGTCATACACGCATAACCGTGTAGCCGACCTCGATAACACGCATCGCCCCCGGCGACGACCGCGGCATTCCCGGCTATCGAAGCACCGGAATGCTTGGAGACACACTTAGAAAGGACCGTCGAGACAAATGCCGCGGAAAGAAACATGTCTCGGAGACAGATATGCACCAAAAGCGATTGCGCCATGTCGCAGGACGTTGGCGAAACCGTGCTCGCCGCCATTTTCTGGTCGATGGCAATGCGGCTTCTCTCATGTCGCCCATGTTTGTATTTAGTTTAGGGGTCTTGATAATAGTTTCTTACACACCACAAATAAAGTCATGGGTCTAATTATTCGGTCCAAACAGTTAAAATGGATATAAAAAGCGTGTCCTCGATGTGAACACGTGACATTGCAGTTGGATTCGTTTTTGCTTCAACCTTCAACTGCAAACAATCTGGCCAGGGCGCAAGCGCCGATGTACGCTGGAAGCAAGAGCCTGTTGGCTTTCGTTGTTTTTGTTTGACCGGAGAAAATCTGTCAAGTACGCATGGCGCCGCTACTGTTTTGGTTTGACGGGACGCGAGAAGCTTCGCATAGAGCTTCGAAGTTTGCGAGCACATAGTGAAGACGTGACCGGAGAAGTGCCCCTGTGATGTTCCTGGAAGACGGAAAGTACCATTCGTAATCGTTGTGTGTGCTTTGAAAGCGAAGGGAGTCACAGGGTTAACGAGTTCGCAACCACAAGCCAAGGTTCACGACAGCGCGGCGTTGACTTCGGCGATCTCGTTCTGTTTGGTGCAACCCGGCGATGCGAAAAAGAGCTGAAACGTTCGTCGTGTGTGGTGCGGTGCTTTGTATTCCGGGTCTTTTTGAACCACGCTTTTAACACGGAGCGCTAATTGTTTGTTGCGGGGTCGAGGTTCAACGGGTACAGTCCCGTCGTCGTCACCTAGTCCGGGAGGACGCAGCCAGCGTTTTTAAAAGTAAATCTTCCTTCGTTCCGTTTCAAACTGTGGAAGTATCCCGACACATACCGTCAGTAATAAGCAGCGGGCGTTTTCAACAAAATTACGTCGTTTTAATTGAATAATGGACTCCGGATTGTTGTCTTATATCTGCCGTTTTTTATGCTTCGTGTTGGACTGCGTTTGCACAGCGACGCACGCCGCTCGAGTAAATGATTCGGTCCTGCAATGAGTTAGTTGCGCCATTCATGCGGCGTGAATAAATTAGGGCAAGGTTTCCTACCTTCCCACAGATGCATGTACTGAGACCATTTTTTACGTTGTGAACGTAGTGCTCTTTCTTTATTTTGGAAGAGGCGTTGGTGCATTTATTATGGTACAATCACTTGAGAGTTAAGAAATTGGAGAGCGAGCAAGCTTTCCCAACTTTGTCTCTTTCTCTCTGGCACTGCCCTGTTTCAGTTTCAGTAGGCATATCTACTAGCAGGTACAAACTGCTCTAAAGCAGGTAAAAAACGGGAAGCTTAGGACGGTGCGGACTCCGCGTTTCGCGCTTTTCGCAAGGTGGCAGGGTAAATGCTTTTGTGAGATATGCGGAATATGCAAGCGATTTTCTTATGCCCGTCGTTTGCGTCTCTCCAGCAAAACGAATAAGATGATCTACTACAAAGGCGCAATCACAAGCCAAGATTTAAGATAGCAGTGCGTTTGCTTCGGTGATCCGTGTAGCTGTATTTTACCCTGCTCTCTGCAACACCGTGCCATGACGAAGAGCTGGAACGGTCACGGTTTGTGCTGGCCTACCGGCTGACAGAAGTCTGCGTCGCCCGCATCGGCACCGAGTGCGCTTGGGCTGTTGATGCTCAAGCCTTTCATCCGCGGCCTGTCGCCAGCTCATCCTGCTGCTCAACGGTGAGGAAGCGGCGAGAGTAACCTCGGAAGTGAATGTAAATCCTCGTTCATTCAGTTATCCGGTGTCAAGGTGTGCAAGATGTCCAACGTCTACTGAGGGCGGGAACTGCGAGCGTTTTGCCTTGCTTTTATAACCAAAACCGGAGCTGCAAGATAACTGCCTCACGTACTCCAAAATGACGGAAGCAATAAGTTTAAAAAGGTCGAATACGTCACCGGGGATGTAGGCGAGACGGTGCACACTGTTTAAACGCTTGCAGTATCCACGAGTGGTACCAGGAAAGCGACGTCAACAGAGAAGGAGCTCGCGATTCAGCATAATGCACTGCTACGGGCCCGTGTACCTTCAAAGTTCGGGGTGGTGGCAGTATAAAAAAAAGACGCATCAGCGCCCCACACCAGTGTTCACGAATAACACCGGTCACAAACTCCCAAGCCCCACCGCTCTTCTCGACACCGACACGACATACGACAACAAACTGCGTCAAAACGTCCCAAAAGTGAAGGCGTCTGCTCCCGTACTGCAACTGCTGCAACTAGCGGAAGTGAAGTGTTGGGCGGATGTCCGGATGTCCTTCACAAAAATATCTAAAAAATGCTTTGCGCAAGGATCATTTTCATTTATTTTTGTATACGTAATGACAAAATCCCAATAATTTGTTTTCCTATCTGATTCAAGCTAGTCGGACTGCTCATAACACTGGTCAAGCAAGAAAATAACCAAAATTGAACTTTTTCATGACCGGTTTAGGATTTATTGTTAACATATCGTTATTTATTGCAACGGACTAAGATTATAGATTTTGCCTCCATACCTTTTAAATGCAAACAGTTCTAACAGACGGCTGTCCATTGCGCCGTGTTTTGTATATTCTTCTATAAATCTGTAATGGTCAGCGACCAAAGAGCTCACCCGCACATGTCAAGCTTATATGCGCCGCGGGGAGAAATGGATATCGAGTAGGAAGTGTCGGGCATAGTGTCGTTGTTGTGTTTGTATACATGTCGGTGCTGTGTAGTACGTGGTACTGGTGTTGCCTGCGTTGTATGTAGGTTTGCTGTGTAGTCGTGGTCGTTCGCAGTGTTAACAGACTCGTCTTTTTTTTTAATACAGGCTGCTAGAAATATCGATAGGTGGCGCAAGTTACCGCCCGATTCTAAATAGTTTGCTCAAGTTATTTATCCGTGTAAGTTCGGCATTTTTTTTTTTTTTTTATCTAGCGGTTTGTTGAAGCTACCGACGCCGCCGACCGCCGACAACGCACGTACGTACCTTTGCAAGTAGCTACGTCCGCCGGTTGGAGACTTTACTCTGTATAAAAGAAATCGAACGAGAACTAACGCGCCCTGTGCGCTTTCAATTCGGCTGAAAGGCGCGCGGCTCGCTGGGCTCGTCTCTCGCCTGTTCTCGGCCGCTGGCCGCCATGTTTCATAAGGAACACGCTCGAAACGTTTTTGCGGAAGGCAGACACGGTGCAGCGTGTTAAGTTTACACAGCACCTCATGTGTAGACGAAAAACACAGATGGCCTCGTGTAAAACGAACACGTTTCGACGTGTCCGCTATGGGACAACGCTTTACACGTCTGGTCGTGTTATTTTTGCTAACAGTGTACTATTTTACATAAGTCAAATTCACCACAGGTGTACTGGTGCGCAACACCACCGAGTAAAATCGTTCTCTGGGTGATTTTTAGGGACAAAATAGGCGTATTTCCTTCAGTGTCTCCTTTACATTATCGGCCGGCACAGGTTTAGGGTTATGACTGCAGTACGCGTCTGTAGCTGATTACGAAGTGTTGCACGGGGCGAAACAAATACTGTAGAGGGTCCCTTAAAAATGTCATGTATGGGCAGATATAACGCCACATAAACTCGTATAAGGACATAAATAACGCAGTATACTGCCACATAAGGGAGCAAACAGGGCCATATCTAACAAGAGGACACCGTATATGCTTAGGTATAGTGACGAATAAAACCATGTATGTTGCGAAATATTGTTATCCCTATTGAAAAATGCCAATACGGACTCGGCTTCTTGGAAATATTGTATTTCGGTGAAATTGATGGAAACAAATAAAAACTTATTGTTATCGGATTAACCCAATACGCACGATGGGAATTCCCCATATCGGAGCACAATATTCCAATATCGTATGCGGTTATGGGTATACAACAGGATATTGGAGCCCAATATGCCGATATAATGCGCAGTTATTGGAACAGAATACGACATCGCGTGCATTTTGGTGACCGACATGGACATACAGCACGGCCACATGATATATAAATATCAGTTGTCGATCACGGGCCCAAAGGAGATTACAATATGATATCGCGTGCATATATTTCAGAATGGATACTAAATAACCAACATGAATTAAGAGGAAACGTAACACGATATTGAGCGTTCGTGAAGCATCATATAGATATCGGTATGTCCACATATACGACATCGCGTGAAAGATATCGTAAACAGCAGGAGTTACCATACGGCAGGGATGGGCAAAATACATGCAAATATGTATCGAAATACAAATACAAAATACTTCGTCAAAAATGTATTTAATTACAAATCTAATTACATTTCCAAGAAAGCATTTAAGTACAAGATACAAATACAGCCAAATGTATTTGGTCTCCTCCAAATACTTTTCTAAATACATTCCTCAAAATTTGCGTCAGCGACTTCAGGGCACCTGTAACGGGTTTCTGGGTATCTCATTTTAATTTTGCATCGCTCACTCGGGAGTTAGTGTGCGAGGCTCTAGTAACGTAATAGAAATATAATAAAAAAAATGTAATCAGCTTGGACGTAATAGGTGAAAGAAGTACAGAGCTTCAAGCAGCTTTTTTTGTCGATTACATTTTGGTATAGACCAACAAAGAACCTTGACGACCAAGACGCGCAGCACTAGCTAAAGAATTTTTTATTGTTGCAGCTCGCACCAGTTACGAAAATCTAGACGACCCGCGCATTTAGAATGTTCCAGGCAAAGATATGGATTGAAATCAGGTTGGAAAGCATCACAAGTTGTCACAGGCACTTATTTAGCTAGTCTGCCTGTGAACGTCGATTTCCTCACCTTTCTTGCCCTGGACTAGCACCGTAATCACAAAGTCACTAAACGCTTGTGCTTGATTGAGAAACACTGCATTCGGTGCGGAACTTAGTTTTCTTCCTGCTCTGGACAGTGACCATAAATTTGAGGGGAGTATTTTCGCCCACAAAATTGTATTTAATTACAATTGTATTTAAAATACCCACGTTTTAGTATTTAAATACACACGTCAAATACAATACCCAATTTGTAATTAAATACAAATGCATAATACACAAAGTATTTGAAATACGTATTTGAAATACTTGTATTTGAATTACTGCCCATCCCTGCTATACGGCAATACGAGAGAGAACAATATTGGAGGTGGATACACACAGAACGCAAATGTTGTGCGTTGCGAACACATTAACACTGATCGAAAGCGCAAGTACGCACGGCTGTTGGTACGGCACACAGTACATACAGCCTCGCTCGCTTGGAATGCTAGACAACCACCAAACCATTCACAATAGCTAGCTGGAACACTCTGGACCTACCTTTCAATGAGAAAGCCCTATAACGACGTGCTTATTGGAGTGATCGGTTTCTAACAAATGTTTATTGCAGTTGTTATAATGCAACACAAGTTAGGTTACCGGTGTTGAGACCCAAATCGAACGGGATTCGTGTCAATGTCGGTTCGCACGATAAAATAATGAGGGTGAATAGCTTTGGCAGGTCACGTGCATGTAGTTGCTTCTTACGTGCACATTTATCGATACTGAGCCACCTTTCTGGGTAATCCTACGTCGTACACAAAATGCACGACAACATGCGAGCACCTTTCACCCACCACTCTTCGTCGCCTGTTTCGCGAGATTCACACACTGTGTGAAAAACGGCGTGAAAAATAGGTCCATTTGCGCCATCAAACGATAGGTTACAGCCTCGTTTTTAAAGAAGATGAGTTTCCATCGCCAGCCCGCGCGCGCGCCAGCTCGCTTTCCGCAGGCAGTTCGTTCGGCAGGCGCGAGCCTGCGCTTTAGCCAAGGCCGAGGCGGCCCAGCCGCCGAGCCAGCAGCGGCGGGGAGAGCCGCTGGAGCTGCTGGAGCCACTGGAGCGGCCAAGCCGAGCCGCCGAGCATGCGCACTGGGCAGCAGGCGGGACAGTTCCTCGCGCTTATTGTTTGTGAGCATCAAGGAAGCCTGCACACTTTACATTGCTTCGAAAGGTACGTATACACGACTTTATTACGTGCAGCATTGAGTGCTTTGGTGCAGAAGGATCAAAGTTAACACCGAAGGACAGAAAGGAGACTTGAAGTTTTGAAATCGCTGCTTATTTGAACGCATGTGTCCCCTGTTGAAAGCCTCTAGCTGTGCTCTGTTGCAGGCGTTATTTCGACTGCGTGTACTCTAACGTAACGTTAGTCAGTGTTCACACTCGGTTAGCTTCGCTATCTTGTTATCTCATGTGCGATATAGACGTAAAAACCAGTAACACGTCTCTTTCGGACACTCAGCTTCCAGCCCCCTTCCTTCCGGCGTGCTTTCTGCCGCGATCGTCTGGCGCATTGGATTCGCGGGCTCGTTCGAAGAGGCGTCGTTTGAAGCTGACGAGTCGCCGAAGTGTTACCGGAGCTTCTCTTTAGGAAAGACGCGATCCCCGCTCGGCTCTGAGCTCTTACTTTTTTTCCTCCCGGGTAGACCATGAGTGCCGACCACTGATCGGTGGTGCCGACTGGGGCCGAACGAAGTTGAGAAACGCTGGCAAGTGAGTCAGATTTCTGAGAAGCCGCCCAACTGCCCTGCTATGAACTGTGCAAAGGAAAATAGTGTAAAAAAACACACACAAAACACGCGTTTTCTTATCTTTTCTGTGGCCATGTTTCACCTCTTTCAACGCAAATTGAATCGCAGCTGTACGTCGGTTGACTTATTACTCTGCCTAGATAGTAGATTCGCTCACTCTAGCGGAGACGTTTTGGTGTGATCTTATTCTGATATCGTTATATCTTGACTTTTCATATTGGCTTCACACTTCTAGACGACCTTCTACAGATTGCACTCCTTGTCGACATGTCGCGACACTAATTAGAAGTCACTGTTTGCTCACTCATGGGTGCACATTGTTCATGTTCAACATCAGTTATCTCAAGGAGGCACCATGAAACCCTGGTATTTGTTCAGAGATACCTCAACATACGGTTTTAGAGTGCTGTTTTGTGTGTTGTAGTTTTGTACAGAACCAAATTGCACTTTGGTTACAATATACCCTATAACAGTTCAGTACAATTAAAGTTGCAATGAAACATTGGCCACGAGAGGTGAAAAAATTCCTCGCATACTTTTCTTCATGGGCCATTTTGAATGTTGGCAAATTTTCTTGTGAATAATGAGTGTTATCCACATATGTTTCTTCTACTTTTCGCGCAGGTACTTCAGTTAAATAAGCCCCAGGAAAGGCAGCAAGAAAGTCTCATGGGGTCACACAAGGATAGCTGCATTCCTGCTCGACTTCCGGGTCATGCCACTGAACTTCACTGTACCATAATGGTACATTCCCTTTCCTTAACTGCTCCCTCTGAAATGTGTTTTTTTTTTGTTGTTGTTGTTTTTGCTGCTTTTTGTAAAAAGGGTAGTACAATGTTTAAACACCCGAACGTTCCTAAATGGTTTCTGTACCAGACAATAGGGTGTCCTAGCCCTGCTTCAGACGGGGCAACTTTTCTAGCGATTTCGGGGTTGCAGGTGGGTTCTTGCATAGCTTTCCCTAAATCGACACAAATTGCTGAGATCTGGTCCGGCTCGAAACGGACGAGCAACTCGGACAACTCGAAGACGTTTGAAGCGGCAGCAGCCAATTGGGAATGTGATATTTTCACGTGACACCCCTGTGGCGGTGATGATGACAACCGAAAACTTAGTTCTGGATTGAAATGAATCGTTTTTGGAAAAAAACTCTTTCAAAAAGATGAGTTAGTATTCTCAGCATAATTTAAAGATATGCAAACATGTTGTTTTTATATAACTGTTCATCTAAATAGTGCAAGAAAAATCGA
Source organism: Ixodes scapularis (assembly GCF_016920785.2). Lineage (NCBI taxonomy): Eukaryota > Metazoa > Arthropoda > Arachnida > Ixodida > Ixodidae > Ixodes > Ixodes scapularis. The sequence goes on along the minus strand of NW_024609868.1, from coordinate 159,717,401 downwards.
ATTTCATGATGATGATGGCGAGTCCTAGCAATTCGGTTTGCTGTGTGTAAACGCGGGCGGCCCGTCTTGCTTGTGTTGCGACGTCAAGTTGCTGGGTAAAATTGCCCCGTCTGAAGCGGGCCTTGTTGCTGGGTGAAATTGCCTCGTCTGAAATGGGCCAATAAGGCCCGAATCAGGCGGGGCACTTTCATCCCGCAACTGGACGTTGCAACACCAGAAACACAGGCCGCCCGCGTTCACACGCAGCAACCGAATCGCTACGACTTGCCATCATCTTCATGAAATTCAGTTTTCCTTCAAATTCAATTAACCTCTAAGCAAGCTTAGAAGTCAAACTTCTTGTTAATATCCTGCAGTAGGATATTAACAAATTGGCATGCTGCAGTAGGTTCACCCGAGCTGCCCTCTTCCCTGGAGAGGCCTCTCGAGGATGCCTCCATATGTACTCGTTGAAGGCATCTGCAGGGGAAAAGAATACAACAATAAGTCAGGAATATCAACAGTTTCTTGAAAAATTACATTTTTTACTTCCTGCCGTTATAAGCAAGCAATTTACACTACAATTTATGCTTTCTTAATATCTTGTGATACCATGTAGACTCCAAGAGCAACTTCTTACAATTACGCATTCTGCTTAAAACAGCAGGCATGCATGATTCGGCCAGAAAGTTTTGAACCAATTCAGATTGTGTTCGGAGGAGTGCAGAAGCAGTGCGCAAGTCGGGCTCCGGCTGAGTGAACTTAAGCTGCAGCGTTACAAACGACCCTGTAATTGGTTTCCGAAAGACCGAAGAGCTGCCATCTGTTACTGCATGAACGCTGAACTGACTTCGGCCAGCGCAAGATTCTGTGGAACTGAGGCTGAGCTCGTGCAGCACTGGGACAAATCGAACAGGCCAGTTCAGCGTTCATGCAACTTTCGGTTGAATCTAATGAGGCAGTTATTACACTATTTGAACTAGATCGGCCGGTTCAAGCAAATCGAAAAGACCTAGTGTGACTTTCCACAACTATGCACTTAAAGTTTGCTTGCAATAGTGTGTTCCTTGCATTTCAGTGTTCATAAAAATATAGACCCTGGTGCGGGGGGACAAAAAGGAACGGAAAGACACGAAGCTCCGGAGCTTCGTGTCTGCCTGTCCCTTTTTCTCCCCACCTATCCCGGTTACCACGTCTATCCTTAACCAGCTCGCCTGCCTGTTAACTAAAATAAAAGTATGTTCTATGAATCCAAATATGTATTTTCAATTATGAACACGGGCCTCCGATTGCCTAGAACAGGGGTGGCCAAGCTGCGGCTCTTCGCGTGTAAAAGTGCGGCTCGCTGCTCCCTCCCCTACCAACTTCCCCCCCCCCCCCCTTGCACACACTCCCCCCCCCCAAAAAAAAAAAATAGGACGCGTTTTAAATTGAAAGACAGGTTGCGATTTGGTAGTCTTGTGCTACTGCCACCTTACGTACAATTGGACTGCTTTTGGCTCGGATAGATTTAAAGTAGTTCGAGCTTCGTCTATTGCTCCAAACAAAATTGTGCCCCCCCCCCCCCCCCCCTGCGGCTCTTGGAAGTTTTGTGGTTTTGTTTGCGGCTCTTAGGCCGGGTCAGCCTGGCCACCCCTGGCCTAGAACCTCGAACATATTTTATGTCCAACAATGTCACCATGGGAACGAGTGAAAGGAACATTGAACGCACAATTCTCGGCCGGCAGTTTCTGTGCGAAAGATTTTGACCCGCCATTGTTGCTCTGGGCATGTATATAAATTGACAACACAGATTTGACATCATGAATCATTTAACTAATTTAATATCCGTGTTACGACCCTTCAATGGTCCATTCATACGAGATAGTTCCCTGGTAAGAAAACTGAGCACTAGAAAGGAGGAACACCCATGATGAGAAGGCGGTTCAGAAAAAATGGGCAGTACTCAAAGGACAAAGCCAAACATAGTTCGGTTACAGCAGTTCTAGTGAACAAACAGACTCACTTTCACAACTTTGCTTGTGCCAGCTTTTCGTTCAAAAGAAAAAATAAGTGCCTCATCAGAAGGTCCTGCGAGCAGGCCACTTATATCATCGACCTCCCCCAAAACTTGCAGGGATTTGCAGATATTTGCGATGCGGAGCATGTTACTGTAAAACCTCCTCAGTGTGAATACATCAGAAAGCACCAAGGGACCAAGATGACCGTGACAATGTCACTTTAGTTTTCTTCATATATTAAAAACAAAGAGGGAGATAGGGCTTCTTCATTACGGTTTTGCACTCGGAGCTTCACGTTCCTAAAGCTTGAGCTAGTCGAACTGTGACCCTTCAACAGCCTATAACACTGAAAGTTCTGAAAGCCTTGGAATAGTTTATCACATTAACTTTGCCGTAGCAGATTTCAACTTCGGAAGCCATAATGTTTGAATGACTCACCAAGTATGAGACATATTTGAGAAGTGGGCACTTACTGCTGCCAACTTGACTGGAGTCAGGGCCCTCTTGGCGACGGCGCCCTTGAAGCGCCGGCATGGCACCCCAGTCACACTCCGCCCATGCAGGTTCTCCCTGCCGAAGATCAGCTTCGCGGCCTCTTTAACGAACATGGAGTCTCCCCGGGCTCCCCTCACCTAGAACAGTTTGTCCTTTTGTACCAAGACACCATGGCAAAGGTGAACCTAGAAATAGATAGAAATGCTCTACAGGAAATGCAGCCAGCCATTGGTCCCGATCTCGTGATCTTTCGGAAACTTGTGCAGACGTCTGCCGAACAATGACACTTTTTTCGGACGCAGGACATGCAAGGCGGCTCTTCACGCAACATCTTGGGGGTATTCTTTTCGGAGCCGATCACAGAAATTCACCACGGGCACTAACTACTCATCTCCAACTTCTCAATGTACAGAACAACTCATCTTGAAGTACAGAACAAAGAGCGGAACAAACATAACTGCAAAGGAATCGCATAGCAAACAGTTCCAGCCACGCATGCCGTCTGCTTTGCACAAAAAAAAAAAAAACACGGAGGGGAAAACAAAAAAGCTCACGGTCGGGTGTAGCCACGTCACTTCCGCCACTCGCTCTCTCCTCTCCACTTCTCCGACCTCCGTACGCGTGTTTCAGTTTCGGTTCTGAGCAGTTGCGTTTTTTGGCTGTAATAAAAATATATGTGACTGTTGCAAAATATTAATTTGGTAGTCTTTCCACACCATAATAAAGCGGCTGGCAGAAAATGAAAACCTTTATTGGAGGGTGTAAGTGTCCGTTTAAGTGAGTTCAGAGTAAATAGAGAAAGCTAAAGAAGGATACCAATTATAACAGAATTTTGATTGGGCTACTTGGTACATGATTTATGAAAAAACTCGAAATAAGACGAGGACACTAGATAGAAAACGTTTCAGAAAAGTGCCAATTAATTGGGAAGAAATATATTATCAATGCGCGGCCCTATTTTTTCATTAGCATTTTGAAGCAGCCCGATGGTTCAATCTGAAGGGGTCATGAAACGCTTTTCCAACTTTTTCCTGTTTCGCTTTCCTCCTCAACTCATAAAAATATTAATTTGGTAGTCTTTCCACACCATAATAAAGCGGCTGGCAGAAAATGAAAACCTTTATTGGAGGGTGTAAGTGTCCGTTTAAGTGAGTTCAGAGTAAAGAGAGAAAGCGAAAGAAGGATACCAATTATAACAGAATTTTGATTGGGCTACTTGGTACATGATTTATGAAAAAACTCGAAATAAGACGAGGACACTAGATAGAAAACGTTTCAGAAAAGTGCCAATTAATTGGGAAGAAATATCTTATCAATGCGCGGCCCTATTTTTTCATTAGCATTTTGAAGCAGCCCGATGGTTCAATTTGAAGGGGTCATGAAACGCTTTTCCAACTTTTTCCTGTTTCGCTTTCCTCCTCAACTCATAAAAATATTAATTTGGTAGTCTTTCCACACCATAATAAAGCGGCTGGCAGAAAATGAAAACCTTTATTGGAGGGTGTAAGTGTCCGTTTAAGTGAGTTCAGAGTAAAGAGAGAAAGCGAAAGAAGGATACCAATTATAACAGAATTTTGATTGGGCTACTTGGTACATGATTTATGAAAAAACTCGAAATAAGACGAGGACACTAGATAGAAAACGTTTCAGAAAAGTGCCAATTAATTGGGAAGAAATATCTTATCAATGCGCGGCCCTATTTTTTCATTAGCATTTTGAAGCAGCCCGATGGTTCAATTTGAAGGGGTCATGAAACGCTTTTCCAACTTTTTCCTGTTTCGCTTTCCTCCTCAACTCATAAAAATATTAATTTGGTAGTCTTTCCACACCATAATAAAGCGGCTGGCAGAAAATGAAAACCTTTATTGGAGGGTGTAAGTGTCCGGGGGGCACGACACTCTTTTCGGCCCATACTCACGCTGCTCCATGTACCAGGTGCTGATTTGGATTCTCGCTGTCACGGCGAATTCCGTCGGGACGGCGGCGGCCCCAATCTACGAGTCATGGCCAGCGACGACATTCTTTTCGTCAACTGATCGTCCCCTCGAGCCACCGGATTTTCCAGAAAAGTTTCTGTGTCATCTTGAAGACCGACAGATGGCCAGGCATCGAGGGACGTTTCCGGATCCGCTGCACCGTTGCCATAAAAGGGAGCTACTTCGCCTTCAGCCGCTGGGGCACGACACTCTTTTCGGCCCATACTCACGCTGCTCCATGTACCAGGTGCTGATTTGGATTCTCGCTGTCACGGCGAATTCCGTCGGGACGGCGGCGGCCCCAATCTACGAGTCATGGCCAGCGACGACCTTCTTTTCGTCAACTCATCGTCCCCTCGAGCCACCGGATTTTCCAGAAAAGTTTCTGTGTCATCTTGAAGACCGACAGATGGCCAGGCATCGAGGGACGTTTCCGGATCCGCTGCACCGTTGCCATAAAAGGGAGCTACTTCGCCTTCAGCCGCTGGGGCACGACACTCTTTTCGGCCCATACTCACGCTGCTCCATGTACCAGGTTAGTTATTTAAATCATTCAAAATGTTGCCGAACGAGCAATGTAATGCTTCTCAGAGTGTCGTGCCCAATCGACAAACGTGTGCTTTGTAGATACATGCATTTTGCTGGCTCTTGGGTGATTGCGACATTGATGTCTTTGTGCTGTGAACTATCGTTTTCGTTTTTTGAGACCTTGTTGCTTTTGTCGGGTGACGTAGAGCTAAACCCCGGTCCCATGACTAAGGCACAGATTGAACAGCTTGGGAAAATTGAGACCATTTTGTTGGAATTGCAATCTGGTCAAATGACTGTTTTGGGAAAGTTAGCTGGTATTGAGGCAAAACAAGCTGATCTTGAGAGGAAGTTTGATACCATAAGCTTGAAAACTAATGATATTGAAAAACGTGTTTTACAGATTGAAGGAAGTGGCAGGAAATTAGAAGCAAAATTAGATGATCTTGAAAACAGAAGCAGGAGGACAAATTTGGTATTTTTCGGAGTTCCCGACAACTCTCGCAGTGAAACGTGGGAAGAATCGGAAAGGCTGATCACAAAAATCTGCAAAGACGTGTTATCGCTCGATGTTTTAATTGAAAGAGCCCACCGATTGGGGAAACACAAAGATGGGAAAAACAGACCAATTGTAGTCAACTTCCCGGGTTGGAAGGTCAAAGAGTCTGTGTTGCGAAGTGCTTTTAAATTCAAGAATACTTCATTCAGTGTCTCCGAGGATTTTAGTGTTGCAGTCCAAGAAAAGAGGCGTCAACTTTGGAATTATGCGAAGGAGAAAAGGCAGAACAGAGAGAACAAGGTTCATTTAAACCACGATAAACTGGTTATCAATGGACAGACGTTTATCTGGGACAGCGAAACGAGACAACCTGTTTTATATCGGGCGCCTGGCCAACCAAGAGAACACGAATGACGGGTCGGAAAGCCTAAAGATGGCGCAAGCAATCATGAGGCTACGGCTACAAAACAGGCGCCTTCAGTACTATTGGTAAATTGCCGTAGCATCAAAAATAAAGTAGACGAGTTTGCACTTTTGTTGGAGACCCTTAAACCTGAAGTTGTTATGGGGACGGAGTCTTGGTTAGATGATACTGTTAGTGACGCTGAGGTATTTCCGGCAGGTTTTACAGTTTATCGCAAAGACAGACATCGGCACGGTGGGGGAGTTTTTCTACTAATTTCTAATAGATGGACTAGTCATGAACTGGTTTTCGAAAATGCTACCGAGTCTGTCTGGTGTCGGGTCTTTTTCCCAAGGGGAACTGCTCTCGTGTTCGGGACCTTCTACCGCCCCCCTAATAACAGTGAAACTTCAATTTGTTTGCTCTGTGACATGCTATCAATGATTCCTGACAGTGTTTTTCTAGGTGGTGATTTTAATCTGCCAGATTTTAACTGGTCTACTGGAACAACAGAATGTATTGTTAAATCACGCGTTAACACTGTGTTTACAGAGGTATTGGGCACTTTCGGCTTCAATCAATATGTGCAGCAGCCGACGAGGTTGAACGCCATTCTAGACTTGGTCTTATGTAATGACCCTAATATTGTAGCTCAGGTCGGGGTGTATCCTGGAATAAGTGACCATAGTGTGGTTGTTGCAATGCTAAATGTATCTGGAGCACCCGAGAGGGCACAACTTCCACGCAAGGTATTCATGTATGAGAGAGGAAACTTTGAAGCCATCGGCACTGAATTGGACAGCTATTTTTCAACCTTTTTATGCTTAGCAGAATCGCACTGTCTAGAAGATCTGTGGAGCATCTTTCGTAATAAAATAACAAACTTAATCGACACTTTTGTACCATCGAGGATTATTCGACAAAAACGAAAACAAAAACCATGGTTTAATATTGAAATTCGTAAACTCGTAAGAAGAGCGCGGTGTGCATATAGAAGGGTTTCCAGAGATGGCTGTCCAATAAACCTGCAAAGGCTAAAGGAAATTAATTACACATTAAAGTTATCTATAAGAAAAGCAAAGAAGTTATTTTTCTCCCGGCTAAACGATGATCTTAAGCGAAATCCCAAAGTGTTCTGGAATTACGTTAAATCAAGTAGAAAAGATGATATTTCTATCCCATACTTAAATGTTAACAATACAATAATCAAGACTGATGCTGAGAAGGCAGAATGTTTTAATTCTTACTTCAAATCAGTATTTTCTCAAGAAACAACCAGCGATGAATCACCAGTATCTGTTATTTCTGGTAACAAAATGGCAGATATTGAAATTGATGTTAACGGTATTACTTGCCTCTTGCGTGAAATGAATACCTCGAAGGCAACCGGACCTGATGGATTACCATCGATTGTTCTTTGTAAGTGTCGAGATATTATAGCCCAGTATTTATGTCTCATGTTTAAAATTTCCCTTGAAACTGGGGCAGTTCCACACGATTGGAAGGTAGCAAATGTTATTCCTGTTTTCAAGTCAGGGGATAAAAAACTTGTAGAAAATTATAGGCCTATATCTTTGACGTCAATTAGTTGCAAATTGTTGGAATATATTATATATAGTGAAGTTTTTGATTACCTGGAATCCTGTAAATTTCTTGCCCCTTCCCAGCATGGCTTTCGCAGAGGGTGTTCATGTAACACACAACTGGCAGAATTTCAACATTACATTTCAAAATCACTTGACAGCAATACTAATGTAGATGCAATTTTCCTTGATTTTCGTAAAGCCTTTGATACTGTACCACACCACCTACTACTGAAGAAATTAGCATCTTTAAATATAACTAACAATATTCAAAAGTGGATAAAAAATTACTTAAGTGACCGAGAGCAGTACGTGGTTTTAAATGGTAGCAAGTCATTACCTATAACTGTGAGTTCAGGAGTACCCCAAGGCAGTGTCTTGGGACCATTATTGTTCTTAATTTATATTAATGATATTGTAACTGACATTCAATCGCCAATTAAGTTGTTTGCGGACGATTGCGTTGTTTATAGACAAATATATTCAACAATGGACATAGAAATATTGCAAAGCGACCTAGATAAAATAGAACACTGGTGTGATAAGTGGAAACTGAGTTTAAATATTGGAAAATGTAATTATCTCAGCTTCACAAAAAATGTATCAAGGTCTCCCGCCAGCTATACCAATAAAAATTAAATAATCCGCAGAGTAAGCGACTGTAAATACTTAGGAGTTAATTTCACCCAATCACTTAAATGGCACAATCATATTGACTATACAATAGCAAAGGCAAGCAAAATGTTATATTTTATCCGGAGGAATTTTAAGGGCGCTTCAACAGAGGTGAAAGAAACTCTTTATATTTTGCATGTTAGGTCGATACTCGACTATGCATGCATCATTTGGGACCCATACCAAGATTATCTTATCGAAAAATTAGAAAAGGTACAGAATCAAGCGGCACGATTTGTCAGCAATAACTGTAACCCTTATGCAAGTATCTGAAATAAAAGCCATGCTGGGATGGGAATCATTAAACACTAGAAGGTATAAGTTAAGGTTGAAGTTTTTTCATCGGATTTATTATAATGAAACTGGCATTGATAGAAATGAGTATTTGTATAAACCAAGTTACATGTCAGCGCGGTTCGATAACTCTGAAAAGGTTTTTGAGTACTGTTATAAAACAAACAATTTTGGTAGTTCTTTTTTTGTTCAAACAATCAAAGACTGGAACTTGCAGCAACAGGAGCTGGTCAGTATCTGAGACAATGATGTATTTTTTTTTTTTTTTTGTGAAAATCACTGTTATTTGTTATTTCGTGATCCCCCCCCCCCCCCCTACGATAATGCCCACGAGGCGATGTAGGTATTCTGTAAATAAATAAAATAAATCGCGCTTTCCACCAAACAGTTCAAGAAGACTAAAAGAAGGGAGGCTCCTTTCGCTCGGATCCTGGTTTGTGTACCCGGAGAGAGCCATTGTCCCCCTAGAAGACTAGCCCGTCGCTCAAAATTCAGTCAAAAGTTTCTTTCCCTACCCCGTTCACCCCTAAGCTGACATTGCTGTGGAAGCTACGTGCTCTTGGCCTAGCCACACTTTTGCCACGTGAGCGAGGCCAATGTGGCTGCAGAGAATGAGGTCAGGTGATGAAACGGAGGCGGCTGATTGGTCCGGCAAGCGCGTAGCTTCCACCACAATGTCAGCTTAGGGGTGAAGGGAATAAGTGAGGTCGGGTTTCGTGTGACGTCAGTTTGGATCCGATGACGCGCTTTGGGACCGCGGATGTATCACAGTGAAAAGGCAAAGAGGTTACGAAGGGGAGGAGGTACGAAATAGTCCGCTGTGTTTTGAAATTTTCGCACGGAAAGTCAGGCTTTTGACTTTCTACCTTTTTTTCTTTTGGCCCACTAACGATGTGCTATTAGTAAAATCCCAATCTAAAATGATTTGTCCTAACCCAAAAATCGTTTCATGGGCCATTAAAGGAAGCATACAAATAACCTCATTCAAGGAGCTGTGGAAACCATAAAATTTAGTCACTTGCCCAATATCTGGAATGAATATTCCATAAAATTCTGAACTTACCTAGTCATCTACCTCTGCAAGCACTGGCACACAGCAAAGTAGAAATTTGGGCTAGTTGGTTCATGATCAGTATTTACAGCGCCAAAAAACGACAGGACAAAGACGAGAGTAAACAGGACGAGGCGCACTCGCAACTAAAGTTTATTTAGGAAAAAACACATAATATATAGGCCGTTAAAAATGCCTATTCATCCCATCAATCCAGAAGACCTCTTGATAAAATCAAACTCTTTCCCTGAGAGGGCAAGGGAAGGCTCGCTAACGCATTCATCTCCCTTTGCTCTAATCTCAAACGCCTCGTGCACTTCTCGGCATATTTTATCTTTGTATTTCGCCAGAACCTTCACATCATGCAGAACTGGTGAGCACGGGCAGCGACTACAATGAACAGCTAGATTACCAGACGGGCTTGCTGTCATAGCTGACGCATGTTCCCGTGCACGATCATTGACACATCTGCCATGGAGCGGCCCCCGATTCCCCCGTCTTAATTGTTCCTCCAGAACCCCCGCTCTGGGTGCGTACCATGCGCTGTGCCCCACTCGAGCGCAGCGGGGTCCATCGATGTTTTGTTGCCTTTTTTTTTTTATTTTGAGAAGCGTCGGAACTGCTCTTGCACTCCGGCAAGGGTTTTTTTTTCTGGAAGCGGTGTTCGGCTGACGGTGAACAGTTAGGGCAAAGGTTTTTGGGAGTTTTCGGGGGTATATGCCCGTGTCCTTTCTGAATTGGATTTTGTATTGTATATGTTTGTTTTGTACCGCGTGGCTCCCATTGGTCTAAAGAGAGCGATATCTGATTGGCTCCTTAGGTGGCGGGAAAACTTTTAACAAAGTGAATATAGGCACCTAAAGGCGCGGGAATTGCGGTTCAAGGTTCGAGTACGGAAGTTGTCATCAGCAGTTTGAGAACCGCGCGAGATAGGGGCGCGAGATAGGGGCGCGAGTGTGCGACCTGCTGCCTCAGGACGAAAGCCAAGTGCGATATGTGAGTGTACAAACCATTTTCCATCGTTCCTTTGTTGCGTCGTGTGACTTCCTTGACTTTCTTTTGTGAATGGACTTCGAAAACCTTAGAAATCGACAACAACGAAAAAATCATGTGAGATTTTTGTTCGTTCGATCAGGTTAAGATGAGGAGTAATTTATGGTGGAGCAGCTTTCTAGCGTTTATCGTCTATCCATCAAGGTGTTCCGCGTTTCTACTCATGCATCATTGCTTTATCAGCACCGATGACTGCAGGCTTCGTGCATTGGAGTCGTGCTTTATAAAATATTTGTTTTTAGGATTCTTGTTTTCTGCTAACTCTGGTGCCTTCTCTTGACGCGACTTGTAAATAAAAAAATAAAGTGAAAATGCCTTCCTGGTGAGGAATTTCCGGGGCACCATTTTTATGTATCATAATCTTCCCAACACCGGTATGACAAATTTATTTTAATTATTTATTAAAGGAATGCATAGTTATTGGAAAAAAATTAAGGTGCTTTGTATTTCCCATTGAACTTTCTTTTCTCTTTTTATCTTGTCCCTCTTTACTCGCTTTACCACTTTATCTTGTCCCTCGTTGGTCCGGCCCCCCCTGAAATGAAATCCTGCGTACGCCACTGGCCTCCACGCTTACCCAGTAGTGCCAGCAGCTGCTACTGCAGTCTTCTTGATAGCGTCCTCTCTATCTGGAGCTCCTGCTCCAAGTTCACCACCCTCTGCTTTGCCGACCGCAGCTTTTCAACCAGTCGGGCATGCTCCACAAGCGACACAGTGCACGTCCTGTCCTCTGTCTTTTTTTCTTGTACTCGCCACCCACTGCAGGGGACGGCGACATCTCATTCTGTAAAAGAAACAGGTCCAGGTGTTTCGATATTCATTTAATATAAACTTCCAACACAGGATTCGGACACACATGGTTCACCTTAAATTGCCCCCCCCCCCCTTTATTTTCTAGGTATATGTTTCAGCCCTATACCTGTGATTGCACCCTCCCCGCCCCCCCCCCCCCCCCCCCCGCCCCTGAAAGAATTCTTCCAGATGCCCATGACCATATATCCGGTATTCACTGTCATTTCAGGAAGTAATTGCTACATCGTCCTTTTCACACTCTAGTGTGTAAAGGACGATACGTGTATCTGTTTGCGCTACGTGTACCTGTTGGCAGAAAACAATGTATAGGTAAACAAAATAGTATGATAAAATATTGTGTTAAGAGGTACTTCTCAGTTAGTTAGAAAGTAAATTATGACTATACTTCTTTGCACCCAGTGTACTTTCTATGAGGTACGTAAACTCTCAGTTACTTTGTAGTTGCAATCCAGTATTTTTAAATACGATACCATTTATAAGCAAACCCTATGCACTTTAGGCCTCCGTTGGTCCGAGGATTTGAAACTGCTTTTGAAAACAGCATGCGCCGGCACATTATAATTCAGAAAAGAGAAACATGACGCCGGCACTGTGCCTCAAACCCACAACTGTTGGGGTCTAAGCCGGGCATAGTATCCGCTCCACTACGAGCACACAAGGGCAAGCATTTGCGAAAGAGTTACTGGGTGCAGGCAAGAGCTGCGTTGATGCACGTGCCAGTGACTCAACGCCATTGATGCCATAGCAATAAGTGTCACATCTCGTCGTAGTCGCGCATAGCCACATCTGAGGAGAGCTCTGTGAACCTGACTTGAGCATCATCTATCGTTGTCGGTATGCGAAAGCAGGTCTCACGAGAGGAACATACACGCAAGTGTGCTGAGGCACAGCGACAGCAAAGTGCCTAGGGCCCTTCGGAACAACATGAAACATGTTTGTTGAAAGCTAGAGAGGCAAGTAGGCAACAAGAGGACCATCGAGGCGGATGAAAATATTCAGAAGAGAAAACTTCGGCTGCAACGCAAGCAGGACGCCAAACAAACGAGGATGTCTTGCGATAGTGGAGAAAAGATATACCTTCAAGTACAGCGAGATTGAGACTTAGAGCAGGTGAGGACGATTCGTAAGACTGAAGAGGGTCAAATTCAGATATAATGCGGTCGAGAAACAAGCAGGAGGGTATCTCTTAAAATTAAAGACGGACAACTTCGGCTACAGCACAATCGAGACCAGGAGTGGCCAAGCTGCGGCTCTTTTTGTGTTAAAGTGCGGCTTGTGGTCCACTTTCATAGAGCGTATCTACCCCCCGGATCTGTGTAACAGAATAGCAAGCAATTTAAAAAAAAAATGTCTATACAAATAGTCCTGACCAGCCATAATGAATGTACACAATTAATAATGAGGCGAACAAAATGCAAGATATCCCTTAGCCTAACCGTGCAATTTTAACCACAATTACTGCCCACTGGTAACAGAAGCGAAGTATGGTGCCAATTTGAAAAAGGAACACAAAAGACAAACTTAAGACCGCTGGTTCTGAACAGAGACTAAGAATGAGGTAAGAAAAACAGTTTAAAGGCGCACATATACCTCAAACCTTGAGTCTAATATCATAGGGATGGCCACGTGCTTCTTTTTCAAAGCAGCAACCAGCTCACCTCGTATCTCTGTGAGACAAAACATGCACATTGAGCTACATCTCAAAGTCGTGTTTGTCCCCCTTCCGCCCCCCCCCTTGTATGACCATTCACCAGCTAGCCTGCGCTATAACCCTTGTTTCAACAAGTCGTTTCTTCTATATTTTTACAAATTAAATGCACCACATAGTCGAACTTATGTGGTAAAGTTGTCGTAGCTTACAAAGCCGATTTGTTGCGATTTATTTTACTTGTCGTGGCTGCCATCTGGAGTGCCCTGTAGTTCAACAATGTAAATCCTTTGCTTTTGCCGCCCAGTTCTTTACAAATCCGGCGCAAGGAGATATTCGTGCACCCACCACACATCTAGCGAATTCTAGACGCCGGAACGGGGGACGCCGGAACGGGGGCCAACCAAATTTCCGCTTTCCACGTGTCCTTAAATTTCGCTAATTTTTGGACGTGTAGAATTTGCCAAAAATTAGGGGCTCGCGAACATTAGGGAGTTTTCGTAGACCGCGTTTCCCCCTCCGCTAATCTTTCCGCAACCAAGTTACTACTGCGCCTTCACGCCGATAGCCTTGACTGTAGAGTTCCAGGTATATAGCGAGTTGCGGAGGGCGTTGCGGGACGGCGAAAACGATCTACGAAAACTCCTTATTAACGGTTTGCAGTAAACGTTGTGCTTCGAGCCCCTGATGCGTAGAAAACAACATACCATTCCAAGGCCCACGCTCAAATAGCCTCCCAGTAGAAGCTTTTCGGCACGTCGGGGCGAAGTCGCCAACGCTCGCCGGTTTGAACTTCTTGATACGGTTCACGCTGACTATTGCCTTCGCGCCACCAACATAAATCACGTACGCTTAGTACATATCGACACCGATACACACCGATCGAGATAGCCCTAACGTCAATGCGGCTTTGGTTCAGAGCGCTGGCCAGCGGCGCGGGTACGTAAGGATTGGATTGGATTGAAGTAATAATCTGCCTTATTTTATATTAGTACTATTATTACTCAAAATAGTTTGAAAACATTTAAAAGCATAAAAACTTACCATGTTAAGTTTACTTCTTGTTAAGAAAAACATTGTTTGTCCGTCGTTGGTTGTTTTTCTGCACTCTGGCTTGCAGCTACGAAATCCAATCCAATCCGATGTCAATAAACCGAAGCCGAAACTACCGCGGTACAGGGCTGAAAGCTATGAAGCAAACTCTCGTTTGTCTCGGCCTCGCTTCCCATGGATTTGGTTTTCGCATTTTATGACTTTAAATATGCATGTCATAAAATGGTTGAGTTTGATAGCTGAAACTGTTCAATTGAAATGACCTAATCTGTGATTTTCTGATTAAAATTCTTTATTGAAAACAATATCACAGTTTAGTTTCGCGGTGCGCGTGTTCCCGTCGAGGTCTGATAATTTCTGGTCGCGTTAAATAGACCAATCTCACCGGCCAGTTTGACTACGCCACCGCTGTTGCAATGCAGCGACGGAACTTTAGTCTTTGGGCACGTGCGACAACTTCGCTGGAGCTCTTCGCGTGTAGAGCACGAGAAGGCACGAGCCCTCGCGTGCACGGCCGTTTGCCTCCTGTGAACTAAAGTTATGGCGGCTTTACGTATGCGCTTAACGCTTAGTGAGATCGGTCTATTGTGTATACCGGTAGAGCCTGTACAAGGTTACCGACCGCCGGTTTAAGGGCCGGCGCCGGTAAGACGTTACCGGTCGCTCCGATACGTGGTTGCTGTTAGCCGCGCATTGATTACTGGCCACCGGTACGTTATTACGGCCCACCAGTGTAGCGTACCGGCTTCGCCTGTACGTGTTCACTCGCCGCCTGTACATGATATGGGCAACCGGTACGGCGTATCGGCTTCGCTGGTACGTGGTTAACGGTTACCGGTGTGGCCTACCGGCGGTGCTCGTACAAGTTTACCGGCCGCCTGTACATGGTATGGGCAGCCGGTACGGCGTATCGGCTTCGCCAGCACGTGGTTACAGGTCACCGGTACAGAGCTACCGGTTACCGATATGAGAATACAGGACTCCGGTGTGAACTGCTATAGGCCGATATACATTTGTACAGGTTTTTTCAGTAGGGGTTAACAAAATTGCGGTACATCTTATCCTTTTTCTTAATTCGTCTATATAAGTCGTTGGTGACCCACGGCTCTCGGACTTTGTTTTTACGCCTCTTTACTTGTATAAGCGGAATATGCAGTATCGTAACAAATATTGAATTTTCGAGAAACGTTTGCGTAAGCAAGGTTTGGGTCGTGTTCTAGGAAGACGGTTTCCCATCATGTCTGATCGATCATCGCGCGAGAATTCTCCAGTGATTCGTCGTTTATTTATCGGTAGTAGATTTCACGGTCAGCTGTAGTTTTTGCAACGTGAGAAAGATGTTAGAGAAAAAACTGGCATATGGTCGTTGATATCATGTGAAAATACACGAGACGCGACTTCCCTAGCTTTGAGATTACTTATACATATGTCAATAGAACTTGATGTTTCTAAGATTACTTTGGTGGGCAGTGTCACAGTTTTCGAGCAACCGTAAGCGAATAACAGATCATTGAACACGATTGCACAGCTATCACATTTGAGTAGGTCAATTTTTGTATAACCCATAGTAAAAATGGTTTTGGGAACGAACAAAGAAAATTTAGCGAACCATTTAGAAAACAGTAAAAAAACTTCTTTGCTACTATCACGGGATCGATACATAACCACAATAGCAACACTTTCGGCTTGTAAGACAAAACACCCGACGTCAGCTGTAATCATGAAATAATCCTCAGCAACATACCACGACGTGACGAAAATAATCCCTGGAGAAGAGGAACAAGAGGGACGAAGGAAAAACGCAAAGCCGGACCAGGGGGAATTTTTCGGTCGCGCACCAGTCACCTAGCTGTGTTTGGAGATTTATGTTTGTCCTTCGTCCGTCTTGTTCCCCTCTCCAGGGATTATTTTCGTCATTCTTGTCCAGCTCGCTTGCACCTTTGCATTTAAATGCATTATAATTATGTCATGATATATCATTTTTCAAACAGATGGCAACGCCCCCTCCTCTTTTACCTTGTCGACCTTAACTGGCACGTTTATAGTCACTAATGTAAGGTGGCTCAGCATGATCTGGAACCCGATTTTCCGAAAAAAGTAATGCGTCAGAGGGATCATTCAAAAAGAATCAAGACATATTTCCAAGACGTCTTGCTTGTTACTGACACTCCCCGTATTGAAGTGAATTGCAGAAAAACAATCTTCTAAACCACTAAAAAAATTAAACGATGTTTCGTCAAAATATCTTCTTTCTATCGGATGTGTTTCAGCCATTGAAAATACAAGATTGTACTTGAAGTTAGTGGCATCCATAGATCGAGACTACCCTAGCAAAAACAACGGTTTGAAATTAGTCCGGAAAGTTAAATCCGGACTAAAATCATACCGGAGTCACACCGGAAAGGCGGCTTCCGGTTCACACTAACCGTGAATTTTCGAATCCGGTTCAAAGTCAAATTGAAGGAATTCCGGAGAGGCAACTTCTGGTTCGCTCATACCGTGATTTTCCTAATCCGGTTCAAAGTCAAATTGGAGCAATTCCGGACAGGCGAATCACGGTTCACACAAACCGTGATTTTCCTAGTCGGTTCGCACAAACTGTGATTTTCGGAATCCGGTTAAAAGTACAATTGAAGGAATTCTAGACACACATTATGCGGTTCGAACAAGCCTTTCCTTGCCAAATTCGGTTAAAAGGCAAATCGGGCAAAGTCTAGACCGAAAATATCCGCTTTGCACAAACCATACTTTGCTATATCTTGTTCAAAAGAAAATCGGATCAGCCGCCTGATGCCGAAGACTTTCATGCGTAAGGTTGAAACATCAAGTTGCAAACAATCCATCCCGATACCGTACGGGCTGCGTCGATCAGAGCTCAGACCGCAGAAGACAGCGAGCTGATACGCGGCGCCAAAAAGGTAACATCAAGGCGATTTTTGCGCAAGTCATCGCCATCTAATTCCATCTAGCTTTTTGTATGCACTCTGCAATACTTTTTCATTATTATGCTTAAACTACGTTTTGCTTTTTTTAATTATTTTTTAAAAATAATTGCTTGATAACTGACAAATAACCTTTTTCCAAATTTCTCCACACAACAACAAACAAAAACAAGAACTAATTTGCTGCCACAGTTAGATGTACACACAATCGGAAAGTGTCATATCAGTATCTTTGATAGCTTTCCTGCGGTCTCCTTGTTTACGCCTGCATGTTAAGCATTCTATTATGGTGCACATGCACAAATTTCAAATGCTTTCATCAATATAGGTACGCAAAGCAGGGACTCGAACCATAACCGTAACCGAAACTGGAAATTTATTTAGGAACAAAAATTTTCAGTAAACATAATCGGAACGAAATTGTTATTTGAAAATTAAAAAAAATACATAACCGTAACCGTGACCGTAAAATATTTACCGGCAATCGGTTTTAACCAATCTTAGCCGAAAAAAAAAAATTTTTTTCTCAGGTATGACTTGGAGGAGGGATCTTGAAATATCGTGGCAATTCGACAGAGTTACTTTCAGCGAGTGGTGCATCTGGTAATATACTTCCGTTCAATCTAACTTTAGGATTAAGGATACTTAGTTGGAATCAGTGGTCGTGCTTATAATGAAAAAAGTTTTTATTTATATATCTGTCACACTCCTACATTGCTACATGTGTTGCCTTCTGTATTAACTAAGTTAGAACCCTCATATGTCCATCCAATTCTGTTCTATCAAAACAACCGATGTTCCTGACATGCAGTAGCCAGTATGAAGAAACGAGGTAAATTGACCGTCATGCAGAGCTGGCCGAAAAGAAAACCTGGTATTCATTTAGTCTGAAACGTATCGCTAGTGACAATTTTGAGACAACACAGAAAGAAAAAAAATGTGAGAGGTTTGACATTGGCGTTAAGTGTATGTTTCATATTAACCGTGGTCCAGAATTTATCTGAACAAAAAACGATCACAAAAATTAGAATTATTTTGTGAAGTGAAAGCTAATATATCCTTTGATGGCCGGTATTTACATGGAAGTTCAGTGACTGGCCGGCATCGGCGCTTTGCTGTTCAAACTGGCGAGCCCCGTCATGGAAGATCCGTTTACTGACCGGCATCGTTTTATTTTCTTGCCTTTTTCACTATGCATTCAAGCTATTGAGATTCTGACGAACTGCGGCAATTCATGAATAGCGAGTGGAAATGTTTGTGTTGATCAATCCTTCCTAAATGACGGCCGACGCTAGGGTATTTTATCCCAGCATGGCCAGTCTGACGTGTTTTATCGCGAAAACGTAAGAAAAAACAATGCGGTGAAGAAACTTTCCTGCCCAGAATTTGAGAATATGACCGCCTACGCCACGAAAAATAAATTTCACAACACCGAGGAATAATTTTTTCAGGAAGCTGGTTTAATTTGATGTACTATACTTAAGGTACGGTGGCATTCCCACGTGTTTGGCTCTGATAAAAAATAAAAACGGTATAACGGAGAAAAAAAAAAATGGAAAAAAACCTGGCATTATTGATCACGCGCTTTGAGTTACTAAAACAATAATAAACATTACTTTCCAGAGACTAGAAAAGTATAAGAGATGTGTTGACGCTACGAAATTGAGTGTGAAAATATGCTATTTCAGGCAGGAATCGACTGTTTTCTGTGCTAGTTACGATTATCTAACAGAAATATTTCAAATGTTCCCATAGCCAAACGATATCTGTCTCTTTGACAGCTTATGTTATACGACATACCGTACCAGAGGAACGCGAATATAAAAACTTTTTTTAACGCAAAAAAGCAAGAAACACCACTGTGTTGTGGATGTTCACGATGCCGGGTTTGTAAACACGACCATTTGACGCTACGAAAAATAATTGTTACAACGCCGAACGATTCCATTTCTGAAAGCTAGTTTAATTATCCGTGCTGCACTTAAATCCCAGGAAAAAAAAAACGTGTCTAGGACTAATAAAAAAGTAAAAGTGCGGAGCGCAAACTGTATAAATGAAACCTGTCGGCATGTGGGGGATACACTGATCTACCAGAACAAATTAAATACTACTTACCGGAAGTCAGAATATTAAGAGATGTGCTTAATACGTAGCGCGCTATGAGCTGAGCCAAATTCCTGCCTTAAAATGGCGGTATTTCTGATTCAATGGTGGGTGCACGATGGCCGCTTTCAGAAAAACTTCGGCTGCATTACTGTGGCAGTTTTACCACTTACACATTTTCCCATTTTGCTCGCAGTATTCTCATTATTATTACGTTGTTTTCTTCTTTGAAAGGACTTGTGCTGTTTGGCTATGGTTATGAATTTTCCCGGCAAAAGAGGAGGGCCACGGTTTGTGCATTGCAACAATTCCAACTTTGGCTCGCACTTTTTATTTTTCAGCTTCTACGTAATTATTACCCTAAAGAACGGTGCCAACGACTGCAAAAACATAGAGAATATTTAAAATCATAAAAACTAATACAAAAAAAGTGGGAAAAAATATCTAAAATATTAAGAACTAATACAAAAAGGTGCGAAAAGATATTTAAAATAATAAAAACTAATATAAAAGGGCGAGCAAATATTTTTAAAATAATAAAAACAACTACAAAAAGGCGAGAAAGCAAATATTTAAAATAATAAAAACTAATACAAAAAGGCGAGAAAGAAAATA
This sequence comes from Ixodes scapularis, assembly GCF_016920785.2. Taxonomy (NCBI): domain Eukaryota; kingdom Metazoa; phylum Arthropoda; class Arachnida; order Ixodida; family Ixodidae; genus Ixodes; species Ixodes scapularis. The sequence goes on along the minus strand of NW_024609868.1, from coordinate 159,697,691 downwards.
TTTAAAATAATAAAAACTAATACAAAAAGGTAAAAAAATACTTAAAATAATAAAAACTAATACAAAAAACATAAGAGAAAGGAGTGTTAACCGGGAATGGAACCAATGTCCGCACGCTCAGCAATAAAGCGCGTTAACAAACTACGCTACAGCGCCCGGTTGACCTGGAGTGTTTTCTTAAAGTATACATGTTTGCTGAATTCGTTTCGGAACATTGTACACTTAGTTTCGTATTTAATATTTGCTATGTTTTCCGGACTTATTCATAATATTATGGCAATATTGACGTGCGTAATGATTTATTATTACTGTGTCTTTTATAATTTTTATAATGCGGTTTGCTTATCCTTTTATTTGAAACGTTTTGAAGACACGAAAACAATTTCATCGAATTAACAGCCTGGGTTTCGCACGGTTTGCCGGGCGTGACGGCCGTGTGCGTTTGAACAGTTTGAATGCCTGCGTTCACGACCGGCTAACGGTTAAATTTCCCGATTAGTCGTGACGCGTGGAGTACGCCTTAGTTTCAAACGTGTCCGAAAGGACGGAAGTGACTGTGATATGTGGAACTACGTCAAATCAGCTCAACAGCCAAGATCATGGCACAAGATCCGAAGTGAGTTTGTTTTTTTGTTCATTACAGCTAGCTTATATCCTGCGTTCAGAAGGCTTGTTACTGTCTGTATATCGCTTGCTTTTACCAGTAATATTAATTGTGCGCGAATGGTGTAACGCGAGGCTGTTTTTCTTATTTTTCCCCGATGCACAGACGGTAGTCGCTCAAGGTCCATCAGTAGCGGCGGAACTCTTTGGGAGACGGAGGGTGGGGGGGGGGGGGGGGGGGGGGTCAAAGGCAGAAGAGGAGGGGGGGGGGGGGTTGATTGCCTCCCTCTGCCGTATTGTTTACTGGTAAGCTAGAATGTCTGAAAGCGCGCGGTGCGGTGCCCCTCCATCGCCGACGCCATTGCGTGCGGAGAGCTGGACTCGACAAAAAGCGGCGATTGATTGATCGAACAAGCCCGTAGGTTCCACCGCCCAGTCGTCTCCAAGGATTTCATTTTCGCGATTCGTAATCACAAAAGGATTGCTAAAAATTTATGCCGCAATGAATTCACCCCGTGGTTATTAATGCATAGCATACCACTTTCGATCGCAAAAATGTGTGCCCGCGAAATAAGTTTTGACGCCGGCACTTATACCTCGCGAAATGTCGAGCTCTAAATATCATTTGCTGTACACGTGTTTTGTATGATCCAACGCACGTGCAACGAATTTCACACCTCCAGAAACACTCAGGCTGCTTTAAATGTTGAAGCGTTTACTCTTTTCATACTGCTGTTTTTTAGAGGCTATCAAGTATTAATTACAAGCTTCTAGGGAAATTTACAAGCATGTCCTGAATTAAGGTAGTGTCCCGCCAGTTCTTGGTATCTATATTTTGTTCAGTGTAAGTATCTAATGTTAGACATACCTTACCCTATCCCTGATTTTTCGTTTGGTAGTGACTTAAGCGAATGGTGTAAGTTGTAATTGTTTATAGTTGTTTCGTGATTGTAGTAAGGTGGTGAGCTGGTACTAATTGAACATCTTGAAAAATAGTTCGCAAAAAATTAAGGAGACAGGGAGAGTAACACATAGACCTCATGCAAGCGCAAACTGAACTCGCATAAATCAGACAAGGGAGAAATAAATATGTGGTAGGGCTCGAGCACAGGCTCAAGTGGAACGCGCGGATTTACCTGTTAGCAAGAACCGATTAAAAAAAAATTTTCGTGTTAGTGTAGGTAACAAGTGGATGGCTGGTACATAAAGAGAGCTCAATCTCTCTCTAAAATCTACGATGAATTGTCACCTACCTATGCACTGCTTACATCCTTAGGAAAAACGTGAATAATTAGCAGATACTATAAAAACATAGAAGAGAATTATTTTAGGCCTTTATTATTCGTAGTATGGGCGAATAATTCGTCCGCGCATCCGTCTGTTACCTGAGCTGCCGAGGAAATTGTTTTCACAGTATTATGCATATGGGTGAATTGGTACTGCCCACTTGGACCTGTTTGAAATTTTGCTAAAGCTCCTAACGCATTCTTTTTCTTTCTAATTTATGTGTGTTGGGAGTCTGCACTCGTATGTAGTGTACGTATTCCTCTCCTTTATTCCTTGTTTTTTGTGTGCTATATTTTAAGATGTTCAATCAAAATGAACTCACCACTTTACTACATGGAAAAGCTGTTGATAATTCTAGAGTGTCTGTAAAACAATCTACCTGACATCTTTGCCTCACGCCCCGGTTTCTGAAGCTCCCATTCTCCGAGTACAGCCTTTCTGATTTCTTTCATCCTTCTACTTATTATCTTTTGTGTTCAATAGATCGAGCGGCGAATGTGCACCAGTCTGCGTCCTATGTGTTCGTGTTCTTTTGTCCTTGTCTTTTTGTGCGCCCTTTCAAGTTGGTCCATGATATTTTTTATCATATATTCTAATCTGTGTTTTCATCTTTATGCTTACTGCAGCCTTTCCCAATTAGACGTTGGCATTCACTTTCGCCATCCTTATGTGAGTGACTTGAGACGACACAAAATGACAGTCTCCCCTGCTGAAGTCCTAGCTTGATGGAAGACTGCCAAGGCTGTTCAGGGTAAGGTGCTCTATATATTGAGCAATATAATAGCAACTTATTCCTGCTAGGATTGCTTTTAACACAGACTATTTATGGGCTGGTCTTTAGCAATTCTGTTGCCACTCACGTGGAATGAAAGCCTTTAGGGACATTGCGCATTTCATTCGTAAGCGGAATGCTGAGTTTACAACAGAAGTGCGTTGCGTTGCCTTGCGTTGGGGATCAGTGGCCAACTGGGCCAGCGCACATCAGCTCGGAGCACGTGAAACAAAAGCTTGCGCTGTAGAACCCAGGGATCCTGGGTTCAATCCCCACCCCTGCCCACTTTGATCTAGATAAGGATCGTACCGGCATGCGGTCGTGTATCACTACTGCGTGGTGCAGGTTGAAGATTCCAGGCTAGCAGTCATACTGCACTGGCTAGATTGCTCATCTACAGCGAGAAACTCGTCGCGACTTTCAAATGGCTCACCAACTGCAGGCTGTATAAATATCCACAGAACCCCAACAGAAGTGCATCACTACTTGCATTAACTATTACTGTGTGTTGTATCTGTATTTTGTATTTGTTTATTTAGTGTTCCCAATAATGGCTGAGCCTTCCCATTGGTGCGCTTGTTAGTAGCAACACAGAAACGCGAACAAACGGCGAGAGTGGTGAAGAGCACCACTTTTGCCGTTCGCCGCCGCGCCAATGGTTTTCGGAGAAGTTTGCAGAGTTAGCCTTTGTAGTATTTAGTCATATATCGCATATGGACACAACCAGGGCACTGTACCTACAACTCAACACTTGCAAGACTTGCGTGAATACACCCTGTAGGTGCTCGCATTTTCACAGTCATTTTAATGTTGCAGAAATGATAGAATGGATGCTTGGGCGATTTGATGAACCATATTCTACGGTGACTGCGCAGAGAAACATTCGCACACCAGATACTCAGGAAGACAAGCACACGCGCTGTACTTACAACTCTCGTGTATTCCACTACTTCGTTCTTCTCTTCAATGTCTAGAATCTAGATTGACTTTTCAGATCGTGATAAGGAGAATGGCACAAAATACAAGGAGAAAAGCAAAGAACAAAAAAAAAAACAGAGAAAAAATGAAAATAGGAAGCCCTTACAAGTCATCGCTCTCCCGCACTACTATCCTTAAGATAGAAATTGGAGCTTTTTGGTCGACAACACAATAGAAGGATTACCTACACAATTGTTCTTCAGATGCTTTATTCTTTGTGCTTCCATTATTTCTCTTGGCAATGGGTCTCGACTCTTAACTATTACGGAAGAATTTTCAAAACGTGCTACACAACCACAATCCGGAGAGTGGGTTACCAAATGTCCAGCGGCGACTCGATGGGTGTTATGAAGATGCTCCTTTAAACGATCATTCAAACACCTGCCAGTCTGGTCTACATAACTAGTGTGGTAAGAAGTATGTAGGCCAGACTGGCAGGTGTTTGAATGATCGTTTAAGGTCACGGTCCCACTGAATGTGGCAGTTTCGGTACTTTTTGACAGGTCATTACTCTGTTTTGTAGGATTGACGTCGTTTGAAAGGCAAAGTGATCCTCTTTCATTTGATATTATGTATGTATTTGTTTATACTGCTCATGGGCATTTGTAGCATTGCGAATATGATGGCGCGGACCCTCATTTTCTCCGCTAGTTCATGTTTCATGAAGAATCTATTAAAGATAACACGGTTCAAATAAAGCAGTTTTGTTAAGATGATGTCGGAGCAGATTGTAACGATATACTTTTTTGGTATTTGCACAACTTTGTTTTGTTCATCTCTCCAAATATTGCCCTAAAATTGTAATTTTTCAGCACAAATATGTGTTTAGGGCAATGAAATTAGCTTCAGATGTAGTGCTGATCATTGGTAATATGCAAAAAAAATTTAATGTTGTGTAAATTTTTTTTGTTTACATATTCTATATCAAACGTAGCACATTTTTGTGTTTCAAGTCGCGGTGCTTCAAATGCCGCTGAGGAAATAATTAAACTACGATAAAATCTTTTATAACATTTAGAACTAAAATGGTTGCCCAAAGGTGGACGATGGCTTTTCATTTTCAAACTTATGACGCTCCAAGACCTTTCAAACTTACGTGCTTTTGACGCATATCTTTTATGGACATCAAACAGATTTATTGATATCTAATAACATTGATTGCGTGGAATAGATATACATTGCCATGTATTCGATTTTCATAATGATCTTGCTTTGGTTTCTTGATAGGTGTAGAGCTTACTTTATATTAAAAACAATTAAAAACTGCTTAGGTGTTTTGTTGCGCTACCTGCCGGATGGCAGGCAAAACTGTTGACATCTAATGTTCAAGAAATTTTCGAGGGCGGCGTTGGCATCTGTATCATCATCAACGTCCGTGCCTTCACATTTAGAAAATATGTTAGAAGACTTACTATCGACAAATGAATGGTTGAAGTACTGGGTCAGGTTAATAAATCTAAGATAAATAATTACACAAGCCTAGTGTTATATAATGTGTTCGTTATTCGATATGATTGAAATCGATAAACAATAAATTTGAAAAGAAAAATAATACACCCGAGTTCACTTCGTGCCAAGAGCCACTAAATGAACTGCGCTTAGAGTATCGGCACTTCGTTCCCCAACATTGTTGTGGGCGCCGCCATTTTGGGTCTTGTGCAGAGCAAACGCAACTACTGATCGTCATGATTCAAAAGTGCGACATCCTCAGCATTAGATCGGGTGTCAGGAAGCTGATGCAATATTGCTTTGCTCTGTCGTGGACCGTTTAAACACCTGTGGAGGACGGAAAAGCGTTTCCTGTGATTTTAGATAGAGCTTCAGATAACCGGCAACAATGATTTTAAGCCACAATAGTGGCCCTTGTTCAATGAGCTTGTAATACCTTGAAGGGGCCATGACGTAAGCCCCGTGGGTTCCACAAGCCACTACCTTTTGACCCCCTCTTCCTCATTCTTCCCGCTAGTGCCACTAAATTAGCTACGCTTCAGAGTAGCGACGCTTGACCATATTGTGGCTTAAAATCACGGTTGCCAGTTATCTGAAGCTTTATCTGAAATCGCGGTAAACCCTTTTTCGTCCTCCACAAATGTTTAAACAGTTCGCGACAAAGCAAAGCAATATTACATGAACCTCCCAACACCGAATCTAATGCTGAGGAAGTCGCACTTTTGAATCATGACGATCGGCAGTTGCGTCTCCTCTGTACAAGCACCAAGATGGCGGCACCCACAACAATGTAGGGGACCGGAGTGCCGATACTCTAAGCGCAGCTCATTCAGTGGCTCTAGTTCCCGCCAACCTACTTTTTCCTGACTGAAACTGAAATTAATATGAATAATGCACCATTATTATAGCTTATTTAGTTATAACCAACTCAACATAATGAGAGGATGAAGCGGCCGGGTAGGAGAATCGCGGGTTTTATGAGTGACCGTTCTAACCGTCTCAGAAGAGAGAACGCCAGCTTGCGCTGGTTTCAAAAATATCGAAGGAAAAGAGGCGGCGCGCTGTGTTCTTTGTGATTGTGCGTCTAATTTATATACAGGCATACTTGAAGATCGACGATGGACGTCGATCCTCATTAGGTATTGTAACGTAATAATATTATATAAGTAATAAACATAATGAGGGACTGAACGACTCCATTTTTCAATTCTTGGATTGTAATATGGCGGTAGCCTGTGGTACTTACTGTTTATGAAAAGCAATATGAGGTGGCGAAGTGATGATTAAATTATGAGGCTCTATAAGGACGACGATATTAGTGGGCATTGAACCACAACGTACAGTGCCAGACATGTTTGAAGTATCGTGACCCAAACACTTTTCTTCACCCGCAACCGAATATGGTGGAATCAATGAGGATGCTGCTTTACAACTATACGTGAAACATGAAAACTGCACTGTGCGAAAGCGCGGCTGGTTCATTATTATGAAAGACAGATTTCTAGCAGCATTTCCTGATGGACTGCTGGGAAAAAAAGGCCTCGTTGAGGTAGTGTCGCCGTTCCAAAAGATTATTATTGCCTACCGAAACCGGAAAATAGAATGAGGTTAAGAAAAAAAAGGAGCCCAGTGTGAAAGGTCCAAAATCACCACCGTAGCTTCTGCTACCAAATACAAGGGCAGTTACACAACGCACAAAGAGAGTTTTGTGATTTCGCTATATTTACACTCAATGGCATTGATATCCAACGTATTCAGAGGGACGACACCTTCTGGTCAAACAACATAGAGCCTTTTCTACTGAAGTTTTACCTGAAAGGCCGGACTTCCGCTGAAATTCCTCACGTAGACGAGTTGTCTGATCGGATAAACTGCCATTACTCCCGGTCTGAGAATCTCTCGATCTTTGTTCGTAAGCCATAGTGTCATGAGATCGAGGGGTGTGGCTCTTCGTCCGCCGAACAATGCTTCGGCGCGTGTTTTCCTCGTGGAAGATGAGACCGTCGCGTGCTGCCCGAACAAGAACCTGGCGATTCTTCACTGAACGGCTTCTTCTGTAAGCTTTAAGAGGGCTTTCTTCGTTCCACACACCATCTGTTCTGCTTGCCCGCTAGTTTCAGGATGGTATGGTGCACTAATATGGTACCTGATGCCGTTTTTATTTTTCTCAAAAAACTTGAATATTTTATTTGAAAGAAAATTCGGCGCGTTATCAGAGAAAAGTATTTTCGGTAGGCCAAAAGTAGCGAAAAGAAAGCGTAGAACGTCAATGACGCGTTTGGATGTCGTGGCATGCATCGTGTAAACTTCCAGTCACTTACAGTTCACATCGACCGTGGCTCCGCAAATGCGGATACGTTTCGCCACCCACCGACTGAATAGTGGATCGTTTTCAGTTACTGTTCATGATGGCGCTGGACTCGAGGAAGACTTCGAGTCTCTCCGCAAAGTTAGCCCAGGTGCCAACACTTTTGTCGAAAGCGGTAAGTGCTCGAAACGTCGACAACGTCGGTAGCGACGTGCTGTGCTTGACACTTGGCGCTTACCATTCGCTGAAAAGAAACTTTATTGTTCGTCTGCCACGAGTCGTCCGATATCAGGCCATCACCGCAAATCTATCTCTCGACAAAACAGGTCTTCATTGTCCGCATGTCCATAGTTAGCAGTCATATGAACTTATAAATTCCCGAACGCTCATCACTTGCCGTCCCTAAACGCCGCTCAATCATAGCCTCTTCATTGGAAATAAACGTCTTCCTATTTATACTGATGCTTTCCATCATATTCCTCATAAGCTGTACTTACAACACAATGTGTGTCGGTACTTCCGAAAATATTGCAACGGCCGTTTCTTTTTTGGGAAATTTAATGTAACAACCTTTACAACATCTTCCGGATCCCGTGAAACACAATTTTTCGTCACGTCACTTTTCAGTCGTCATTAAAATGGTGAGGTAAGTACCGTAAATCGCGAAGCAGTTTACTTGACGTTCGCTTCCACTAGTGTCTTAAAATATTGAGTCTACTGAGCGTGCATTCCTGCAGAAGAATTTTTCATTGACAGAATGATGGCACGTCAATCAACAATTGATTCCTTTTCGGTAATATTTATTGCGAAAGCCCGAGGCAACCGTCGAACCGCACCTCCCTATATCAGCCTGACATTCTCGCATACATGTGTTTGCTGTGCGGCTACGTGAGCCAGCTGAGCACAGCTGGCAGCGGCGCGCGCAAGGCCACGAGGGGAACGTGATGGTGCTCGAGCCATCCCACCGTGACCCAGTATTTCGGCCACTCCACGGGTGCGTGTCGCCATCTATTGGTTGAACTCACGCCTTGTTGAAGGTGGCTGCCGTGGGACCGCAGCTTTAAGGGAGCATATTTATAATAACCACCGAGTCGTCGCTGTACATTTGGGAATCTGCTGTCAAGATTGTGGTTGCCTAGCACATTTTGAAAATTGTTCTATAATAGATAGATTTGAATTAATAGATTAATAGATAGATACAAAACAATGAAAGTGCAAATAATAGAGCATCTGAAGGACAAGTGTGTAAGTAGTAACTATAGCGCTGTTCAGCAAGGAGCTTTAATTTCTATCTAAACAAGAGCGGTGAGGGAGAAGGATGATTTGTAAGGGTTTTCTTTTTTAGTTTTTTTCTTTTGTCTTGTCTTTCGCTTTTTTTGCTTGTATTTTGTGCTATTTCTTCTGCTTATGACGTTCTGCAAAGTCAATACAGACGTTGAGAGATGAATGAAGTAGTCGAATACACAAGAGCTATAAGTTTAGCGCGTGTGCTTGTCTTTCTGAGTATCTGGTGTGTGATTGTTTCCATGCACCCTCATCGTAGAATAAGCAAAAATGAAAAATGACATTGGCATATTTGTCATGCCAAAGCCTGTCACACTTATTTCGAACTCTGATCTCCACCAGATCACAATACCATAGTTTCTGTTGTAGTGGCACTGCAGACTCTATACTTGTTTTGCTTCAGTCATTGTAAGGGGGACGTTCTAATCCGATTCTACTCATATATGGTGCACTAGATAGCACCATTTTTGCAGAGCTAGTCTTCGGCTTTTGTAGTTTCATCGAAATATATTTTAGCATTTAACTTATTTGTTATTCGGCGTGTAAATTTACGAGCTTATCCAGATTGAAGGCAACAAATATTTTGCCAGCACTCATGGTACGTGTTTCAAGTATATTGCGTTAACATGATTGGCCCAACCTCTGATTTTTATTTGTCAGTGTCTCTAGCGAATTGCGGATGCTAGGATTGCTTTTGTTTGTTTGTTTCACATAATCTACAACATATTTTTTACCTTTCTACTCAGTGCCGCCCTCGCCGAACAGAAGCTAGCATCGACTAGGCCGAGGTTCAGGTCCATGGCAGTCTGCAAAGGTTGTTGATGGGTAAGCTGCCTTATATATACAGCTGTGTAAGAGCAGCTTGTCTTGGATGACAATTTGAAATGCTTTTTTGTGTTTTAGAAAGTGAAATTTGCATGGGCATACTTGCAATGTGAAACCTTACCAAGCCCGTTCTAAACTTTCGTCCTCTTGAGATTTCGATAAAGCCGTTTATGCTGCACACACCATGCAGAGCCGTATATTGGGAGAGTTTGGCCAGTGGGTGGGGCGACGAAGGCGCTGGAGAGGAGAAAAGTAAATGAAAGGGAGGAGAGTGCCGAAGGAGCGAGAGAGAAAGAAGAGAGCAGAGAGGAGACGACCGCCATTTTTTAGCAACGCTGTCGGAGACTGGTCGGAGAAGAGCACTGCTGAGGCTACGCGTCGTCCGCTACGGGCCGACTTCTTTTTCGCCTGAATAAAACTTTGTGGCCATACGCCGAAAAATCTTCATTTATTAGCTTTTTAACCCACCGAGGAATAACAGAATGTAATTTTCTTGACAGAGCCAGCGATATAAAAGGCAATAATCGAGATTTAGATGCCGATCCCACGCATTCCGCCGGGAGAATGATCGAAGATGGCGGCCCTCCCCACTCAGGTGGGAGCAGCCGCGAGTTCACGCGCATGCGCTCATGCCTCTCGCCCTACGCCGCGTGTTGATTGGCTCACTTGGGAGGAGAGCGTTACGGCGGCGAGATCATAGACTGACCAAACTCTCCCCATATACGGCTCTGACACCATGCTACTTCGGATAGGTAGAGACTTGATCCATATGAAGGTAAACAGGTGAGTATCAACTGCTCAGTTTTGCCCGTGGTGACGTTCTCTCCTTATCAGACAGCTTGCCACACTTGGTTTGCAAGGCATTTGAAAAGGAGAGCAAGTCAGCTGCTGCGTGATGCTCCCAGTACTGAGCAGTCGACGATTGCTTGTTCACCTTCGTATAGATCACGAGTGTACTTCAAGCTCGGCAAGTGTGACACTTATCTGATTGAGCCTAGCAGTAGTGTGCTGAGCGGAATGTGTAGAGCTAGTTGACTTGTGTACAGACAGTGGCTGTGCGGTATAAAGCAAACTCAATCGGGAACTTTAATGCAATCTTGTGTAGTCCCATTGATGTAATGATTATAATTACACGACGTTTTATGGTGCAAAAAAAACGCGATGTAATTGTTTTTTGAGACTGCGTGTGCGACCTCCAAGCTTGTGTTTGAACGTTCTGTGCGGTGAAACGCCCTGTATAAGCAAAATTAGAGAACCTACGAGCTATATGCTGCAAAGAGTGAAAACAACACTCTGGCCGCATTCTCCCCTTTTCTGTATACTGTGCAAATGCAGACGGACGCGCACTTTGGATGCGTTGCACTTAAAGGCCCCACATAAAGCGCACCGCTTAATAAGCATCAATTATTGTGAAGTGTCTGCGGATTTGGCTTTTAAATGCCATGCACATAGGAAGCACAATGGTGGTGCAAAGTATGTCGAAATTGTAATGGTGCACTTTAAGGTTTTACAGGTTCAGCGAAATGCGGGCCAAATCGTTTTTGTCAAATCTTTACATCGCCCAAAAAAATGTCTTGTGTTGTCCTAAATTAGGGGCCTACTTAGAAGAATTATTGCAAAACAATGTAGCTAATAATGTGTATGTGTGCTGATTATTGTTTTTTTTTTTCAATTATAGCATACATGGGGGGTATCTCCAAGGAGAAGGGGTGAATTAGGTAGAGAAGCTAGTGCTTCTCTCTAAAGGTACAGAGCTGTCCGAAGTAAGGTCAGAATAGAAAGAGCACCACCAAGTTCCGCCTGGTTCTAAAAGCCACAATAATGAACACAGAATTCAGAAGAATAGTTATATGAAGGACCTAGGCAGGCAGCCACACGTTTTGAGTTCGCAATGACATTTGAATATGATCACAATTATTCCTGCTTTGCTCAAGGTCGCCTAATTTACACACCATATTGGTTATGTTTAGCACAGCAGGAATATATTTTTTTATCAGACTTAAACGCCATTGTTAGTTAAACAAATGCTGCTGTCTGTGTAAGTGCTTCGTGTTTTTATTCTTTTTTAATTGTGTGTTCATTATTTTATGTTTTTCTCGTGATTTAGTCCGTGTTTTTGTTACTTATGTGCTCATCATTTATTTCTTTTTTCTTTTATGAAGTTTTAGTTAAAGATATGATGCCCTCGTCATTTTCTAGTCCGGGAAACGGGGGTGACCTCGTCGTGTTTAAGGAGCAGGAATGTAATTTTCATCTTGTATTGCTTCCGGCGAAAAATGGTGTCTTTGTGCGTGTGCGATGTGTTGATCACAAGGGATGATTTCGGGACCGAAATGAAAAACAAAGCCATCAAGGAGCGACTGGGGGACTTTGAACATCGCACGGTGCAAGGAAGGACTTCAACGACGAGGCTAGCAAGCAAGCCCTTGTCAAAACTGATACACTCGCCCGGAGAGTTGAATCAGGACTTCACCCTGTTAGTAAGAATCAACGACTTCGGAACTTTCGTATAGTTTACAGCTTAATTGTGCCTTCCTTTTGTTTTATTTTAATAGGTGTCTTTGTGCTATCACATTTTTAGTTTATATTAATGGTTTTCCGTGTGATATTACGATTTTTTTTCTCTAACGGGCGAAAGTCCTTGTTTGGAGTTTTGGCGTTTTTATGTATAAAACGTTTTTTGCAAACCATATTCTCTGTCTGCCCCCTCGACAACCAATCCCGCCAAAGGGCTGTGATTTTTCGATGTCGAATGACATGTTTCCTAACTAGCGATCGCCTGCATTCTATCTTTGTAGCATACATATTTGTCGGAATTACAAATTTCGAACCAGGCCAATCAAGATTGGTCAGTGGCCTATTCTGTCGATGTAACTACGTAAACACACGTTTGATAGCAGTAAAATGTATATTTTGTGGATATTCATAGAAATGCATTATATGATCCCACGTTTGGACCTGAAAGTATCGTACCTGCCCCATGGCAATAATTTTAATGGGATACTAGAAGGGGCCTCACATGAAAATTAATTTATATGGGGTGGGTAGCCTTTTTTCCAAGCCCAAACACGGGATCATATAAAGCAGTCTATATATGGTATATGAGGAATTAGGCAGATATGGCTATATCCATCCAGATACGGCCTGATTATGCATATGTGGTCATATCTCCCCACTTCCTTATATATCCATATCTGTATTTTCATTACAAGTCTAGATAGGACATTTTTGTACGGGATGGCTTGTAGCATCAGCTGCAGTACATCAGAAGGTGAAACAGCAGGTATGTCACTCTATTAAACTATTTATATTATATTCCGGTGTTGTCCGATACGGTTTAATATACGGTTAGACCCACTCCGGTGAAGCTCTACAGATTGGCCAGATACGATTAAGCTTCCGCTTCGACCAATTACTAGAGAGTTTTAGGGAACCGGAACAAAATACGATCGATAAACAAAAACGATCGATACCTTGGATCGGGCGTGTGGACCGATCGTGTGCCCTGAAACGGCTTTGGGGGAACCGTATTTGCAGACGATAGCAGACGATCGGTACAGGTCGCGCCCCCTGGCAACGGAAACCTGCATCCGCCTCATCGAGAAAAAAGAAATTTGCGTGTGTTTGTACAAATCGCAGAAACTCAAGTAAATGAAGATCGCACCCTAAATATATAGAGAACCTAAAATATTGTATACCTACTTATAGTTCGTCTCGTTTCTTTTACTGGAATGAATGCGCTTCCGTAGTACAAAACCTGGCGCACCACGGCGTGTCGCCCCCAGCACAGCGAAGTTCTAAAATGTTCGTCTGCTAAAGAAGCAGACGAGCTTTCCGACAACAATGGCGCTCGATCTTTTTGACCATGACTTGGAGTTGGCTCCATTCAGCGAAAGATATTTAGAAAAAGTGATTTTGTACGACTGTTTGCGCACTAAGTGTGGCGTGAGTCTCTTTTGAACTGCCCGCTTTCTATAAGCAAGGCACGCACGCGCGTGCCGTGGGGCCCGTGACTTGTGCAGGGGCACGAGGGAATAAACATTCTTTTTGGTTTGCCGTGACACGGAGTCAGTCACATTTCTTTCGGGTGCCAACGAGCACCGATACACTGAGAGAAGGCGCTTGTTGGCGGCAAGGCATAGGACGTTCAACTTGGCGTAGCTTTTGAGTGAACAAAAAAGTTGTGATACCAGGAATGATGTGCGGATACCACGAATGATGAGCCAGCGTATTTTGGGTTTTTTTTTCCTTTCAGTTTTCCAGATTCATATACTTGGGGAATAGAATAATGCCTCTACCGTACATGGTAACTTGTTTTCTAATAAATCATGCGTGCTCAGCGGGCAAGCTTTGGTGTTTTACATCAACCAAATATGATGTTTACACCAACCACGTCCTGATATGCTGAAACGTTGCCGAAAGCAAACTCGATTTGGCACACGAACACGTTCGCGCGCGCTTATCATCACATTCGAAGTCGCCTGCTAGCGATCCTGTCTCTTTCCCTCGAGGCCCAATGCAGGATCGAGTATTAAGAAAGCTATGGAGAAATAAAACTAGAAATATTAAATCTCGAAGAAAATACAAAAATAACCAAAATATGCTCATTCTCAAGTTGATGCGGTCATTTTTCTTGTACAAAGCTAATTCAATTCAATTTTCAATTTCATTCAATTTTTTTTAAGATAAAGTCATACAAAATAAAGAGCTAGCCCACAAAAGCATCATTCTGCTTATATGTGGGGCCAGGCGACCAACTAGAATACATGTTGTTACAAAAAAAAAAAAAAAACACTCCGCAGCACAAAAAAAAAATTAAAGGAACACAAAATTAGCAGCACACATAAATACAAAAAGGAATTATTTCTGAAGGTTTCCAGCTGAACGTAGAAGTAAAAAATAAGGAGTGGAGAAAAAGAGACACACACTGCTGGACTATCAACCATTTACTGAAATTCTTCCTTTTCCTTTTCATCGACATTCATGAATTAAACTATTTACTGGAATTTTTCTTTTTTCTTTTTCATCTACCCTCATGACTTATACTACTTATACGATTGAGATCCCAGAGGTAACTTCTTCTTCTTCGGCACGACATTTGGTGGCTAGCGTTCACATGTTCATGACTTGGTTCCCCACTTGGGGCGCTCCCAGAAGATACAGTTTTTCTTCCGAAAATAGCGTGATGAAGGCGGCACCCACGCAGTCATCCCCGTGCGCCTCAATAGCCAGAAATTCCAGGATTTCCCTTGCAAGCTGGTTTTTGTGCTTTTCGACGATGGTAATGTTTTCGAAATCAGGAGCACATTGGCATATGCGGCAATGCGCCGGAAGATGGCAAGCTGACGTTAGTGTGCCAACGGAAGCTGCATGCTCCCTGGTGCGGTCGTTAATACACCGCCCAGTTTGTCCAATGACGGTCAATGGGTCCAATGGGCGGTGTATTAACGACCGCACCAGGGAGCATGCAGCTTCCGTTGGCACACTAATGTCAGCTGGCCATCTTCCCGCGCATTGCCGCATATGCCAATGTGCTCCTGATTTCGAAAACATTACCATCGTCGGAAAGCACAAAAACCAGCTTGCAAGGGAAATCCTGGAATCTCTGGCTATTGAGGCGCACGGGGATGACTGCGTGAGTGCCGCCTCCGTTACGCTATTTTCGAAAGAAAAACTGTATCTTCTGGGAGCGCCCCAAGTGGGGAACCAAGTCATGAACATGTGAACGCTAGCCACCAAATGTCATACCGAAGAAGAAGAAGTTACCTCTGGGATCTCAATCGTATTAGTCATGAAAGTAGATGAAAAAGAAAAAAAAAATTCCAGCAAATAGTTTAATTCATGAATGTCGGTGAAAAGGAAAAGGAAGAATTTCAGTAAATGGTTGATAGTCCAGCAGTGTGTGTCCCTTTTTCTCCACTCCTTGGTTTTTACTTCTACGTTCAGCTGGAAACCTTCAGAAATCATGTCATACCAAGCGGCTCAGCTCCAGGCAGTCACAAAAAGGAATACTTTAGAGCATGAAATATAGGTGTTTATAGCCAAGTCTACTCACGCAACCATGAAATAAAAGTACGAAATATCTTCAACGGTTAGGCTACGATATCTACAGCCCAGATGCTTGACGCCAATTCCTTAGTTTCCTTTTTAGTACCCTAGTGGATTCTATATTCATAAGGAAGGAATGTTTCTGTTTTTCTTTCCATACAGTGTGTATATTTTTGGAATGACGCACCTTTCAGTACGTCTCAAATCTCTATTTTTATTTACGAGGAGGTCAATCCGTTCCTTCGCTCCTCGCAACGAGAAGTTCTTTTTCAACGCTGCGTCATTCCAAAGTGCTGGAGTGAAAAAGGAGTAGGGCCTAGCACCTCCCGAAGTAGAAATATGTTGTCTTCTGCTGTAAACCGCTTGCGAGGAGGAGGCGGAGGGACGGAGGTAGATGCGGCGCTCATGTTGCTCTCTTATGGTACAGATAGCAGACGATCACGGTCGTACGCCCGCGTACCGATCGTTGCGCCGTGTACGGTACGACCACGAAGAAAATATAAAAGAAAACCTGTAACTTTACTGCTGTGCACTTATTAGAACTATCACTTAATATTCAAAGGGCTAGTTTTATAGGATATATGTGATTTGCATTTGTACAGAAATTTTTAATTCATGCAACGTTTTTAAACTAAAAAGTATCCAGAGCCTTGATGCAGAAGGCTGTTGCTCACTCTTTTGCCACTACAGATAATCCTCAGTCATAACAGCAGCTGTAAAAAACGTGTGATAAGCGCTCAAAAGGCACATCCAATATTTGCATAAAAAAAAAAAAAAAAAGTCTGGGCAAGCGGGATTTGAAATCTCCACTACCGCTCCTCGACGAGCTCAAGAAATTGGCGCTCCAATCCACTGAGCTACCGAGCAGACGATTTTTGGCTACACTAAACACTAAATGTTTTCTATTGAAAAAGTCCTATTGCGTTTTGTTCTTTATTCTTTTTCTTTTTTGCTGACTCAAACTTTATGGACTTGCTCTCACACATGGCGCTCCTGCCAGGCACTGCCACGATTTGTTTTATTCGTGTTTGGAGCCACGGCACGCTCTCTCCGCCAGCGAAATAGCCGTTTTGCTAACCAAGCGAGACTGTCCATGTCGGCCATTGGTCGTGCCGGTCGTGCCTTACGGGTCGACCAGCGCATTACGGTAAGATCGCAGAAGACAAGCGCATGCGCAGTTCGTACCGGAGGGCCCATCGTACCGTATCGGATGTGCAAAAACGGTTCCCTAAAACTCTCTACTGTTTGGTTTCCACACTGGGTAATTGCGGTTCATTTTACGGTTTCTAGAAATCCGGTTTGCTTAGGGGACCATATGACGGTTTGAAATTTCGGATTCATTCCGGTTTATTTCTGAACCGTTTTTTTTTTTTTTGTGTTTTTTGGTAGGGTACCTTATGATTTTGGCTACGTCCTGCGAGTCGCTGATTCTGATAGCCGCTGATTTTCGTTTTTTGGCACGTATACCCTCCCTTCCGATGTCCAGACAAATTTCCATCCTACCTCGCGCTTTCGAGCGGTGGCTGCTTCCGGATTTCGTTTGTTTTGTCGTGTCAAGTGTTCATTTACGTACACAGGAGACGCCGCTCTAGCAACACCAAGAGCAGAGGTCGTTATGCGTTTCTTTTTGCATTTTTCCTTCACCGAGTTTCTTTTGCCGCGTTGTACATACCGTTTGATAATGTTTTTTTTTTCCGCCGGTTTTTCTTGTGTGGGCACGTTGTGACAAATGTCGATGTCCGCGTCGTTAGTGAGCTCGCCTACGAATCGCCAGATTAGTTTTACGATGGCGGTGGGATCACCCTCTCCCGGCGCTTCTTTGCTTTCGAGGTTGTTTGTCCTTTTATACAATTCCATTTCTTCTAGCCTAGTGGTTAGGTCACGGTTTTCAGATCTTAATTCTTGGTTGTGTCTTGTCAGGTTCTGTATTTCTCTCCGCAATTTTTTAATGTCGTCTGCGACATTTTTCAAATCATAACAGCTTTAGCTGCAGTAGTTCACACTATCCTTTAGTCTCCTTAGGTCGCTTCTTAGTTTACGACACAAGTCATCGAGAGCTTTGGTAAAATCTTTAGACATTACAACATACACAGTCCCGAAACGAACAATTCAAGCAACCAACACACGATATCACTTCAGATAACACACTTTGCTGTGTTCTGCAGCAGTGCTCTCAATGAAGAAATGGTGAAATATATTTTTTTTATTGACGTTAGTCACTTCTCACCTGCAAACGAAGGCGGTGGTAGTTAGATGTGTGTTCGTGGTGCACTATACGCAAATCCGCCCCGGCGTTCCTGTCGTTGACATTGAAGGCGCTGTGGTCTCTGATCTTGATTGGGATGCGTGGCGGTCAATGATGCGCCGAGGCAGTGCGCAGTGACTTGTGCTTCTTTCGAAACACTCGTTTTTGTTTGTCCGGAAATTCTGCAAACGAAGGTGGTGCTAGTTAGATGTGCGTTCGTGGTGCACTGCTGCCGAACTCAACACCATTTTTTCTTTGAGGTGTCATTCAACACCGTCATCTGCCATGGATTAACAGATGACAGTGTTGAATGAATCTCTAACATTGCAGGTAGAGCCTTGGCTATTGTGCTCTCTGGAATTTCCAGGAGGTGGGGCCGGCTTAACCTCTTGATACACTGTTGTGCATGCTGGTAGCCAAAATTTTGTTTCGGGGGGGGGGGGGGGGGAGGGGGGAGGGGAAGGGGGGCGCCCATGACAAAATGCTGCATGAGGGAGAGGGGGGAGAGGAGGCCCCAGCAAAAAGGAAAATTTCAGGGGGGAGGGGGTTCGGGCCGCGTCCCCCCCTCCCCCTCCCCCTGGGTACGTGCCTGCTGTTTTGCACTCTCCAACAACGTCTTCTGTTAACCGCAGTCTCCTCAGTTCTCTCATTCGGGAGCTTAAGACTGTTGACTTCACACTAAAGGCTGTGGTATGCGATTAGGGGGCTTCAAATGTAAGCTGGGCCAACCAACAGTGTGTGTGTTGATAAGCCATTTTTTGAGGTTGACAAGGAATATGTTTACTTTACCTTTGATGTTCCGCACCTCCCCAAAACAACCAAGAGCAATCTCCAAGCACACAAACTTTGCGTTGCAAATGAGGTCATTGAGTGGTCCCATATTGTTTAACTTTATCATTCTACTCATGAGATGAGCTTGCAATGGGCTCCGAAACTTACCGAGAGACACAATTTTCAAAAACCTTTCAGTAACATGGAAGTAAATCGTGCCGCACGGGTAGTGATTGCCTCACTATTTCGTGCAATCATATCCCTTCTTTGTGCTAAGGAGCTTCCTGAGGCAGCCATGGCTACAGTTTACTTCTGTGATAGCATGCACATAATTTTTGATTGTCTAAATATCTCACAATTCAAGAAGACAGGGCAGAAGTTGCGCCAGGCCATTCTGAAGGGAGAATCTGAAATACTCAATGTCCCTCACCAGCAACTCGGATGGATTGCAGCATGGCAGTTCCTAAGTAGGAGGCAGCCACAAGCCATCATTGGGTGGCAAGTTGCTATAAAAAGTGTCGTCATGCTCTAGTATGAGCATTCAAACAGTCATGACTTGCCCAAGCAGCACGTTGTGAATGGGCCATCGCTGGCAAGTGTACTATGGCCAACCAGATTTTCGATGGCCCAAGCTTGGCCAAAGTGCTCGGCAATAGAAGTGTTTTCGTCCTCGTCTGGTGACTTGCCATCCACTTTATGCCAGTCGCTGGCCATTCACTTCAGGCCAGTGACTAGCCGTTCACTTTAGGCCAGTGACTGGCCATTCACCTTTGTCCAGTGGCTGGCCATTCACTTTAGGTCAGAGACTGGCCATTCACCTTTGGCCAGTGACTGGCCATTCATATTTGGCCAGTGACTAGCCATTCACTTTAGGCCAGTGACTTGCCATTCACCTTTGGCCAGTCACTTTCGGCCAGCCACTGGCCACTGGCTTCCGGCCAGTCACTCGCCGAAAGTGGCTGTAGTTATACACTTAACACATAATTTATCACAGACTGCCTCAGTGTTCCTCAGAAGACTGTCAAGAGTTTCGGGAGGTCATGTTTTATAACTCAACCCCAGAAACTCTTACATAGTAATGACACGCGAAGCTGCTGCCAGGCTGCTCAATATGTATCGGACTTTTTGAGTACTAAGTCTTACGACGCTGGTTGCGACCACCATTCCAGTCGTCGTCGGTTCAGGGATGGTATGTTGTCCCACCCTTAAGATCCCCCGGTAGTGCAGCAGTAAAAAAAAATAAAAAGAAGTAACTTTAGGTGAAGGGACAGTGCAACAATAGAGAGTTTTATTAGATCGTTCCGATACCTCGGATAGTCCCGATAACGATACCATGCATGCGCAAGGGAGGCGGTGGCGGAGTATCGGGTATCGTTATCGGAGTCATGGGAGCGATCTACGAAAACTTTCTACTGTTCAGTTACAAAATTTTTCACTTTACACAAGCTTACTGGCACTAATGGGAAAGAGAAGCCTTGAGTACACAGTAAAGGTTTTTACACACTTAAGGGTGTAAATCAGTTTGTCCCTGGGCTAACACCCTTGGTGAAGGGTGCTTGGCATGAAATGGGCACCTGCTGGGGTGGCCCAGTGGATGCTGGGCCACCCCAGCCAATCTGGCGCCGGGAGAGTATCATGCGACGTTTTGGTTATGTGGAGTTCAAGGTCACATGACGCTCTCTCGACGCTGGATTGGCTGGTAGCGTCCGCTGCGCTCGGACGAAGGGTGAAATGAAGTATAGACCCCAGTATACAGTTCATTGGAATGTGTCCAATACACATATCAGAACTTGTAAACTGTACGAAAATCATATATGCTATTGCATATTCTTATATTAATATTATATGATTTACAGGTTATCATGTTTACTGAACACATTTACACGTTTTTCACTTAGAGGGATTGCCACATCACCTCAAACGAGGCACGTGATAAAGAAATAATGAGTCACACTAAACACAACTCACTTCATGGAGAAGTAATACAAGAGCTCCTTGCAAGCCACATCATAACCCCGTGGGCACTTGGGAAGTGTTACGGCACCCCCCTTTCTCGAACTCTAAGTGAGCAAGCAGTGGCCCCAAGCATCGCACTGCACGGCTGAACCATTGTGAACATCATGGTCTGCCACAAACGAAGCATGTAAAGCTTTCCTGTTTGGAGATCAAGTGACATGTTTTGTTTGTCTCAGAGGATTGCAGGCAACACGCTTCGCTTATCACTTGTCTCCTACGCGCATATGTTTACTAATTGGAAGCAGGGTAGAGGGGGGCGGTTTAGCCCTTGACTGAACCACAGCAGTATTTCATTATGACATCAATTAGAATGTGTTAAATTGAACGTTTATTGAACCTTGAGAAATGGAAAATACAATGTATACCATTCCATGAAATAAAGAATGCTATCTGCAAACATGTAATGAAAAATATTACAGAATGAACTTGCACTCTAGGGCAAAAAAGGAAACGTTTCATAGAAGACGCTATCCTCTTGCTCACGTACAAAGAAAATTATAAAGTCCTGGAAGACGACTATGGATAAGGAACTCGTACAGCTAAATTCAAAGCACCTCGTCTACAGGAGGTAAGCATTAGTTATCACAGAAAGTGCCCAACATTTATATAAATAAAAAGAAAACATGCCTCCATAAAACCTTCTATCATTCGTTCTGGAAGCAAAATAAAAATTAACCTGATAATACTGGCGAGAAAAGTGGATTATACACTTTTAAAACGGCTCACAAAATATCTCTTCAACCACATACCTTTCTGCAAACTTTGTTCAAAAATTTAATTACGACTGTCCTTGGATTGGTGTCGCTCAAGCCAAGGAAAATCCTCTCCAGAGCAACCAGTGTGTTGGAGGCCTTGCATTCGTACTGGATGCTGAAAAGCCAATATGCTGCCAACAACATGCACAGCCCCTCTTCTGCATTAAAAACGGAGAACAAGCGCTCACGATCCTCAACAAGGTGAAGAAAGTCTGTATCGTGCAGCTCTTGCTTGTTGTAGAGGACACATGGTGCAGGTGAGGTGTTCTCGTCCTGCGTTAGGTAAAAGTATAAAGCAAAACATATTTTAATGTAGAAGGCCAAAACATGTTTGCTCTTGTCAACTGCTATTATTCACTGCAGTTAAGGCCATGATCATCACCCTCCATACAGGCATACAGTGCTTATGTTGGAACAAGTAACCGGCGTCTGCAGCAATGTAAAACGAATGAAGAATTACAATCGGGGCAACATCACAACATGCAAGCATTGCGATGTAATCTTAGGGGCACTTGTGAGTATATCTATTTCTGTACCGAAATGCATTTCCGAAATCTATATGTGTTTCAGTAGTGAAATACTTTTGCGATGTATTATGATACGCTGCTAGACTTATGTATCTTGTTACATTTATTGTTAGAAATGAGCTGACAGGTTTGGAGATAAAAAAAAGCTACTGAAAAATCCGACGCATCACTGGTTTATTTTGGCAATGAGTAATTTTTTGCTTTGCTCTCACTTTTAACTTCTACAGAGGCCGGTTTTCTTTCTGCTGACAGCAGTCTTCCCGTGTACATTTGAGGTTATTGTATGGGGAAGAGGCCACCAACAAATGCACAGATGAGAAACAATATGTCTAAAAGAAGGCAAAAAGCAGGGACGTTTGGGCAGACACGTTTTGTCAGGCGGTGTCATCGGTCGCCAGCGATCATTGGGTGCGATAATGGGTTCTTTTCGGTATCAGTGAACATAGCCAAGGGAAGTCAAGTTGCAAAAAAACAAATTGAAAAACACCGACAGAAGGCGGGGAGCTTAGGTGCTACAATCTATGTTTGCCACAGACACACACTTCTCACCTCGCCACCCCGCATTTATGAACCGTATAGGGCTGCCGACTGACCATAACGGTACATGCAAATATCTGTCCCTTGGCCAATGTTAATTTTTTTTGCCTCCTCCTCTACACTGAAAAACCCAAAGATGAAGGTTACAGAAAACATTCAACATAAAAATGTTTCGCATGTAGCTGTAGAAATTAATTTTCAAGAGCTACATTTTAAGTACAGTCGCCGGCCATATGAACTCCCCCGTCCAAACACCAACCGGTGCAGCAAAAATCCAGCATGCAGCGTGTCGAGGTTGACGGCTGCGGTTTTCAACGGTGGAGGGGGTAATTACACATTAAAAGGTGCTCGTGATAATATATTTCTGCAGCTATCTATGATACATTGTTGCGTTTGTACCTCAATGCACCCCTCGAATCCGTGACAGACAAAAGTGTTCTGACAAAATCTACAATGAGCTGTCTGCGTCAAGAGAAGAGCAATCTCGGTGGCCCAAAAGGTAACCTGCGGCTGCTGGATGACTTTATGTAAACAGACCCAGAATTCACGGGCTTGGAGAGAGGTGCAGAAACTATGTGACATTCAACTGAAAAGTTAATAAGCTCAAATTATTATCTATTTTAAGCCAAAATCCATGATTCGCACATGCCTATTATTTTCTCAATGAAGCCAAAGGCGAACCTAGTAGTAGTCCGTTGATTTATTGCCGAATACAACACACTTCGAGTACCAAACTGGATGCTTCGCTTATGTTTGGAAGGTTGCAATGACAAATGCAATACTTAATTATATGAAAATCAAAGTTTTGTAACAATTATCTGCATGATTACATTCTACAAGTCGTTTTACGTGTATACACTCTGCACAGCATCCTATTTGAAAGCTAACAAAATTAAAAAAAAGGCCGTGAGAGCTCCGTCGATGTCTTCTTCACTGCGTGTTCGTGGGACTCGGCGGACATTAGTAAAGGGGATAACTGTCACAGTACGTTGACTAATTGACCAAAATCTGTTAGCTTTGTAATTCCTGGCTTTATGGACTATGTTGCAACTGCAGTGTTAAAAGCCAGTCAATATTAAAGGCTATCCCTATTTAAACCATTCACAAAAAGCCAAGCGGCTTGAAGGTATTCATTGTCCAACTTTTGCGTTTTTAACGCCGGATGCGAAAACCGTGCTCAGCTTGAGCTCAAGATTTCGGGCCGTTATTAATGGGCAGAAGAGTCCCCTAGTCATACCGGGTACGTCGTCACTATCTCGACAGTATGTCACTGGTCGAAGCATCGGCGTCATACTTCCAGGGTAGTGAAGGTTCGTCCGAAGCAACCAGGTCCGCACGACATCCTGAGGCCTTCTGAGCGCAAGATTTTGGAATTGGGCGACGAAAAGGCAGATTTTTAGCACTGAATATTTCGAAACTTGTTGCCATTCGCAAATTGTGTCAATTGTGTTAGTCATTAATATTCACTGCCTTTGAAACTAGAATGGAAACATACCCCATAAAACCATTATTAAAAATTTTGGTTAATTAGTTTTGAATAACATACTGCTAAGGGTTTTCCCCTTATGTAATGTCCTCTGAGCCCCACAAACACACATTGAAGTCAACATCCAAGTAACACTCACGTCGTTTTTTTTTTTTTACTTTGTTTGAATTAAAACAGAAAGCTTTGTATTTATGTATATATAAATATAATAAATACCTGATGCATGTGCATGCAGCCGAGCACCATCGCACTATAGAGGTCCACTTTTTTCTGAAGTAAAACTGGTTCAAACGTACAAGGCCAGTTTTACATAAACCCCAGCACTGCATGTACCAATGACTGCCAAACATGATTGCTCACCTCATAGAACACTCTGCGCGGCTTGAAGATAGCGGCTTGCGGTCTTGGACGGTGAGTCTACTCGCTTGGTGCAGCTGGGACCTGCAATACATTCAATACCGCTTGCCATATCCCACAAAGTAACAAAGAAAAGCCAGTAATACATAAGTCTACAGCACGTCATGTCCCAAGAACCGCTAGAAATTCTCGCTCGACTCATAGAACACTTCACGCGACAAAACCCTGCGTTAAGGACCGATTGAACTTAGTATAAATGTTGCAGAAAAATAAGGATCTGTATTCAGCTGCGTCAGAACACGTGATCTAATGTAATAATTGTGTGGCCTTAAAGGGGTAGGGAAACGAAATTTCAGCGCTCATTTTCTAGCTTGAATGTGTTGCATGTTGCATCCTAACCTCAAAAAGACCAGTCTTCCGTTGAAAGGCACAAGAAAACTAATTTTAAAGCTAAATAAACGATCTCTCAATGTGCACCTGGTGGATACATGCGGAGCCTATTTGGGAGGTAATCTAGCAACACTGAGGAACTTGCTACATAGTCGTGACGTAGCAGATTCCTTCGGAGCAGCGCCGCCCTTTGCAATTTCAACATTTTCTTTCTTAGCTTTCCTCCTGGCTCAACCCACAACTCGCGCATTGTACCAAACGGTCCAAGAAGACGGAAAAGAAGCACTCCCCTCATTCTCGGGCCCTCGTTCGTGCAACCGGAAACAGCCATTCTCCCCCTAGAAGATTAGCCGGTCGCTCAAAACTCGAACAAAAGGTGCTTTCCCCAACCCGTTCAGCCCTAAGCTGACAGTGTCGAGGAAGCTACGTGCTCCTTGGGACAGCCCACGTGTGCCATCCACACGTTCGTAACGCCACACGTACTTCGAACGGCTCGGTTGTAACGCGCTGATGCTATTGACACCACCACAAGGCTGACAACGCCACCAAGGGCAAAGCTCATAAAGCGCGATCCAAACCAACGCTTCTTTTTGCGCCTGTAGGTCGTGCGGCTGCGGATGTGACGCATTTTCGTGACGTCGCGCCGCTTCTTCGCTCCTTCCGGGCGCGCATAAAAAAGTTGGTTGATTTCAACTTCTTTCTCAACGCGCACAAAAACGCGCGGTGACGTAGTAGGGCGCAGGGCGCTCCTGTGTCCCGGCCAATCGGTGGAGGGCAAGCTAGATCCGGCTCCGCGTTTCTCGCCGTCTGGCTGCCCTCTCCTCCCCCCCCCCCCTTTTATTCTCTTCCAACATGAAAACGCGATCTCTCTCTCTCTCTTTCTCTCTCTTTCTCTCGCCTTCTGGCCGGCCAGTCTGTCGCAGTTGCACCTTGCTTGTGCGCTCGTGCCTGCGTGCGCGCGTGCGCGCTCGCCCGAAGTTTCGCCCGTCCAAACCAACGCGCACGGTTCTGACTCAGAAAGCGCGCCCGGAAACAGCAAAAACGCCACGAAATGCGTCACATCCGCAGCCGCACGACCTACAAGCGCAAAAAGAAGCGTTGGTTTGGATCGCGCTTAACCATGCCTGCCTTGCTACTCCACGAACGCCGAAAATCTTTTCTTTCTGTTTTCGTTTGCGCCGGATATTCCATGACGCATCGCGCTCTCCGTTCGCTTCTCTTCGAGCGCTTGCTCGAGTGCACCGTTTGGAACGAAAAATATAGCCAGTCGTTCAAAATACAAACGTGCGATTATCATTTACGGTTACTATCCGTCATGCTTGACTTACTTCCGAACGAAATTTGAATATTTCAATTTTTGTTTCCGCACCCCTTTAAAGAACACAACTGTGATGATGAATTAATGAATGATGATGATGAAATAATTTCGACGAAAGAGAGTGACCACAAGTGTATACTGAAAGAATCACTAACAATGATGAAACCTAGAAATCTATTAGTGTCTTCCCTGTGTTTTGCCATCGAGTGGAAGAAGTTTCTCGGCCTATATTTTTGTTCGAAAGAGGTGTCATGCGTCCGTCTGTTTTTTTAAATCTTGATGTTGTGCATATTTTTTTATTTCCTAGGTTGAAAGCTCAAGGCATTCCCTGTTGTTTGTTCAATCACATTTACCCAAATGTTAGTAGGTTGTTTTTTTATGTTTACTGTCCTTGGGTATGTCAGGGGTTGTGAACAGTAAAACGCTGTAAGGCCCAAAAAGGAATTCCCTTTGTAAAGTGGTGGCAAGCAGAAGAGAAATTGTAAAGACTGACTTCAAGTCTTCCCCTACGTTTTCTTTTTTGGGTCGCCTAGTCATTTTTTGCCCATTAATATTCAGCTGTGTTTGATACTTCTCTGCGTTTGTGTCATCCTTCAGAGAATCCGTCTTTAATAAATTATGTGTTTAGCCTGTTTAGCTAGCTTGCACTCTCGTTTTTGTTTATTAATAAATGACTAGGATTCAACTGCAAGCACGGTGTTGATTCATACTAATAAATAGCAGCATACTTTTATTGACTAGTGCTGATGATTGGACTAGTTAGCAGCCAATTATTGAAAAGAAATCACGAAGAATATGGGAACGGAGGATATGAACACAACACAGCGCTGTGTTGATCTCCTCCTTCTTGTCCATGCCATTCACATTCCATTTTTTTAATAACAGATTTATTAATAATTTTCTGCTTGATATCATCTGTATAGGGGTTTACTGGAACGACCAACCTGCTATTGCTTTCACTTTAGGGCAGCTCCCCTTTCCTCATAGTGCCATCGTTCAGGAAGTGCAAGTCGCGTGTCACTCTCACTCTTGTGCTTCAGTTCCCCAGTTTCCCGTGGGTTTCAAGCTGCTAGCCAAACTGAGTCAGGCCTTCCAGCCCTGCAAGAAATGTCAATTCCACTCCTTTAGACGTAGACACCCACATTTTGCATGTACGTGAAAGAAGCTCTAACAGAGAGGAAACAAAATGATTGACCTTTTTTCTAATGCATCCTTTTCTTTTGCTGAGAACATACATAAACGTTACACGCTATTGTACATACAGTGGTGCGGCTTAATTTAGGAAGAGCACTTTTTTCATATAACATTTATATGAAGAAAAAACTCAATATAATGGGTCGGGCATAAATGGTTGCTACGGACTGCCCTATACGTTTACACATTACCTGATATCATCAAAAGAGTAGAGTAGCGTAGGACTGCACTGCACTAATTACGACTTTGTAACCAATTAATAGTTGGCATTTATTTGTTTATTACAATTGGCTATTATTCTTTCACAGGAAGAATAACCGGGCGAGTTGGTACGGTGGTAGTCTTTGAACTCCATCAAATATTCAGGTTTGACATTAGTTAATTTTTTCCGCCTTTTTTATGTTTTTGCTTTTTCTAGCTGCTCTGATTTTTGTAAGGGCTTTCGCCACTACTAAAAAACGTGACATCTAAACTCCTTTTATTTTTTGCATCACACAATCGTAAACGTAAAAAGTGTGCCGTTCGGTAAACGCGAAGAGACCTAATTTCCGAGGGTAAAAGCTCTAAGAACAACGGACAAGTAAAAGAAACAAACAACACAGGGCGTTGTTTGTCTGTTGTTTTCAGCGCTTTTACCCTCGAAAATATGACGAAGAGACCGCGCGTCTCTACGTCACAGGCATTAGCTTATGCAAAAAATCATGCTGCATGCTCGCTCTTGTAACGTTTTTCTCGCTCCCGCTTTATGAAACAAATCGGTGGCGAGCGGCTGTTAGGACAAGATGTCAGAACTAGCATGACCTGTGATTAACACTTTGGGACTGCGACTGAATGCTTGAACTGCCGTCAGACGGCACTTGAACGCTCCGCACAAGCGTCGTCGGACGAGCGCCGCACGACGGCGGAAAGAACATGCCGACGGTTCCGCCGCGCTGGAATCTTTCTCACACTGCGGAGCGAGCCACAGGTTTTGAAGAAGTTACGCTCTTTTCAAATAACTAAATAACACAGGGCAGAAGCATAGTTAGAATCAAGCATAGCTTAGCAAGCACACGGTACACGACAAAGTTTGAAACAGCAGCCCCCTTCACAGAAACAAAAGAAAGTTGAATACCGGCGTTTGCACGAGTCGTGCATGGGCGGTTCTGAACTTACGGGCGTTGGCAAGACGCAGCGTCTCCCAGCTCTCAGTCATTGCGTGCTATTCTTGAACACGGTATTCGTAAGGAAGATATCTAGAATATCCACTAAAATGGCTAAAACGTAAAAAAAGGACACTTCCGAAACCTCTTGAAGTTCAACGACCATTCAACCGAGCCCAACGGAAGCTGATTGCAATAGCGATTGCCTTGTGCAGTCTTCAAGAGTCTCTTTTCCTTTTTATTTATTGCTATTTTTTAGAACGATGCTAAGCAAATTCTTATTATATTAGTAACAATAAGAATGTCCTTAGAATAATAATGTAAAACATCACAAAAATTGAAAAAATCTTAAGTTTTATTTAAACTTTAGGTTGTTTCTTTTTTGTGTAAACCGAAACCGAAACTAACTTAAGCAACGTTTCCTTCGTCGTAATTCTTTGCGTGTGTGTGCGTGCATGGCGCGTGCGTGTTTCTGCGCGCGCGCGTGGATGCGTACGCCTGCATGCGTGTGTGCGTCTCTGGTTGTGCGTGCGTGTGCGTCTGCGCGCGGGCGTGGGTTTGCGCGTGTGCATGCGGGTGTACGTGCGTGCGCGCGTATATGAGTGCGACTGCGACCGCGCAAGCGTCTGTTTGTGCGTTCTATTCCACTGCGCCCGCAAGAAGTACAATTGGATGTCCCTGGACACTGTTAAAACACTAACTTATTATTATTAATATTATTATTATTATTATTATTATTATTATGACTATTATTATTATTATTAATAATAATGATAATAATAATAATTTAATGAAAGCTGGTGTACCGCAGGGCTCTGTTTTAGCCCCCCTTTTGTTTAATTTATATGTCAATGACCTTTCTAAAACTATATCCGGGTGCGAAATATATCAGTACGCTGATGATACGTTGCTAGTATCTAGACATTTAAATCTGAGCAGTGCGACTGTATCATTGCAAGAGAATTCGACCAAAGTTATGGACTGGTTCGAAGCAAATCTTATTAAAATAAATGTTCAGAAAACAAAAATTATGTGTTTCAGTAGTCCGTCGAAACGCAAAAGCCTTGATATTCCTTTTATATTGCACTCGTCGAAATGCACTCACTGCTCCTGTATGCCTCTTGAATATGTAAACACAACAAAGTACTTAGGCATTTTCTTTGATAGCGATTTATCGTGGAATTCACACCTCAGCTACATAGCCAAAAAGTTAAGGAGTGTATCTTGTATGTTATATACAGGGTTCGGGGTTTTCGGTTTATACCGATAAAAACCGATAAAAGTACGCCGAATCCATTTTCGGAAATTCGGTTTTAACCGAAAAAGGTCAGTTTTTAGGTTCGGAATTTTAGATTAAAACCGATAAAAGTATGTCGAGTCAATTTTCTAAAATTCAGTTTTAACCGGAAAAGGTCACTTTGACCTTCCAGTCGTACCGCAGAGCCGTGGCGAAAACGTAGAACGACAGTGTCTATCGAAACGTGTCCGAATGTATGGGATACACGGATGCCATCACGACGTTTTGGTTTAATGTGCGCACCATCGATCGGAACTTGAAGTCTGAAATGCTTCATAACTTTGCCATGTACGAGCATGTTTTCAAACTCGTTTTAAGGAAGACTGATTTTATGCAAGCTCTGCATGCTGTGTTGAGCTTCACAAAGTCGCGCCGTGTCTCTTTTGGTGGTCACAATTGGTTGATTGGCCGATTTTGGTTCAGGCAGCGCTTCCTCTCCTCAGCCTGCCAGTGTCCAGTATTAGTGTTGAGAGGGCATTCTCGAAGCTCAAAGCCATATAGCAACAGGAAAGAAAGAGTGCGGATCAACCAGGAGAACCTCGGAATGTACATCTGGGTGTACCATTATAAGATACCGCAATCCCGATGTACAGAAGGTGAAGTTCTATGTTTTTCCGGCATAGGCTTCATATCTGACTTCTTCGTGCTTCTCAGGTTTTTCCTTGTTTCTTTTAGAGCTGCACACATTTGCCAAATAAAGTGCTCCTTTCTTTTTCAATGCACCTATGCCATTATTCTTTGAGTGATCACAAGTATCAGAGCTACAAGGATCATCCGATCCGGTGTCCGTTGGTGTTTATTTTATATTCACCGAAAAAAGCCGATAAACTTTTGTGGGCATAAATATACGCCGAAAAACACCGAAAATTGAATTTTAAAATAAACACCGAAAAAAGTACGCCGAATTTTGAAAAAATAGAAACCGAAAACGCAGAACCCTAGTTATATACTACAAAAACGTTTTTACCGCTGTCTGTCCGAAAATTGATAGTCAATGCCTTAGCCTACGGCCTGTTACGTTACGGAATTACTATTTATGCGAATTGTTCCATGCTCTGTTATCACAAAGTAGATAGCATCTTAAAAAGTATTTTAAAAAGCGCAGCGTACACCTCTTTTGATCTGCCAAGTGAAGAGTTGTTTTCTTCGTTGTGTCTCCCGCGTTTTTCAGCACTTTATAAAAGATGTGTAATTGACAAACACTATTGGCACAGCCCTTTCAAAACGCCCCGTGTCCCTCAGCGCAACTTAAGGGAAAGTGAACGGTTTTTCATTCCTCGTGTATACACAAAGTATGGAAAACGTATGCGCTCTTTCTATGTCCCTGAAATTTTCAATACATTGTCAGAGTCATTCTTGGAACTCAGGTCAAAGCGTCAGTTGAAACAACAACTAAAAACAATTTGCTAAATATCCTGCTTCTGAACATGTCCTTTTTGTGCATCTCGTGGTTTTTTCTTTTTTTTTGTTTTCACACTTCCCAGTTCTTGAATAGAAGATTTTTTGTGGTCAAAGAGTGGATTCCGTGGCCATCCGTTCTTAATCCCCTTTAGTGTATTTATTGTGGTGTATGACTACATGTCAGTAATTTTTTTAAGAGTTATTTATGCATAGTTCTTGGAATTGTTTTTTTTTAAGTGTTTTGTTTGTTTTTTGTAATCAAGCGTCAGGATTTGATTTTCTTCACGCCGCTGCTGGGTCCAGTTCTACAAGCCTCTTTTGGCTTTCGACGGACCCGTATTCTTGTATGTTGTTATGAAATACGTGAAATAAAAAAAAATATTTATTTATTATTATTTATTATGTATTGTTGTTGTTGTTATTGAAACATAGACCTGAGTCTTTAGACACAGGGCCCTAAACTTTTCTATAGCTGGCTGTAGAGTTATCTATAAATTTCTAAGGCCGACCACGCAAAGCTACAGGGGGGGGGGGGGGGATAGCCTGCCATTGAATTTCCCATAGACGACCATAGACCATTTTTGTATGGGATGTCTCGGACTGATTTATTAGGGGATTTGCCTCTTTATGTGTGTGAGTTTTTTGCATGTCACCATATTCTCAAATGAATATTTTACTCAGGTTGACATGGTCATGTGACAGGTTATAGCAGCATGTCATGAATATTTGTCAAACATTTTCACTATATTTTGATTTCATGTTGCCAGATATAAACTCGAGACTAACTGATTTTTTTACTGTACACTTCCATCAATAAATATTTGTAAAAAATGCTAGTATAGAGCATTTCACCCTACTTTGCAATTTCTGAGCATGGAGTGATTTGTAAGAAAATGAAATATGAACTGATATATAAAATTTTGATTGCAAAGATAAAAATTGTATGCAAAAGAGGCACTTTATTATCAGCTATTTGCATGAATTACAACTGACATTATAAAAAACTAGACTGCTAACAATGGACAGAGCCATATATAAGCTTTCCAAAACCATTTCACATTATTTATTTAGCAACCTCTTCTACACCCTTCTCACATTCTTCACTAAATGTAGGGTGTAACACGAAACAGCACCCTTTTCGTTAAAATTATGAGGTTATATTCCTAGTTTTTAGGGTGTTAAAAGGGTGTAGCCGAGGATGTGTGTTGCTACAACACCCCTTTTACACCCTTAAAGGTATAAAAAAAATTACTGTGTAGTAAGCCGAGCATCACTGGCGTCAATCACCACGATAGCGTCAATAGCGTCACGGCGTTGCCCACCACCCGCCAACAACCACGTTGTTAACAACAAAACCAGCGTTCTGCACATCTAGGTCGAGATGTTCATATTCTTTTTCTTTTACGTGTGGTTCCATTTTGAACGTTTCCGTTGCGGTTTTAACCGAAGCTGTTAGCTTTCGTTGGCTCAGGAAATCAGTATCCTAGCACCTATATAAAACATTACTGAGACTTGCCTAAGTTTAATCAATATATGAGAGACGTCTTGTTTAGGCTATTCCAAAACACAAAGCCTGAAATATCCAATCTTATCCGATTCAACCACAAGCTGATCGGGAAGCGTGGCTAGCGTGGCGGTTTACTAAGCTGAGTGCATTGATACACCTATAGGTTTTTAAGGTAGAGAAGGGGGCTTATGGCCGGTGTACAAGTATACAGTGGCTGGGTAACGGAGGGCGCGTCTTCCAGGAAAGGGGAGCATGTGCGCCCGATGCACCCGACTACAACTTTTTTTTCTTCGAGTGCAGTTGGGAAGTAAATATGTGGAGCACTAACCGAAAAATCTCGGATATGGTATTCGCGCTAAAAGTGCCGCGCAGCGACACAGCCGTATTGTTAGCGCGGAAATGACGTGGGCGCTGTTTTCGTATTTTATTTTCATAGAACAACGACGGGCACAATATTTTCCCACTTCTGGCAATGTTCCAAATGAACATATCACACGACAGTGCTAGTCTAACGGAAAAACTAAATAAAACGGTGATCGTTTGCTTGCGCTAACAGTGTTCGCGCGATGCACGCACTAATATCCTGCCAATCACTCGCTCATGTTGCTTCTCTCGCTGCCCGTCGTTATGCCAAAGTTTCGTCAACGCGATGAAAGTTTAGATTATGGGTGTCCCTGCGGCGAAACTGAAAATCAGCACTTTTGGCCAAACACTTGCTGGCCGTGTTTATGTCCCCGGCGGCCAAGTTGAAAATCAGCACTTCTGGCCAAGCACTCGCCGGCCGTGTTTATGTTTCCGGCGGCCAAGCTGAAAATCAGCACTGCTGGCCAAACACTTGCCGGCCGTGTTTATGTCTCCGGTAGCCAAGCTGAAAATCAGCACTGCTGGCCAAACACTCGCCGGCCATGTTTATGTTTCCGGCGGCCAAGCTGAAAATCAGCACTACTGGCCAAACACTTGCCGGCCGTGTTTATGTCTCCGGCGGCCAAACTGAAAATCAGCACTTCTGGCGAAACACTTGCCGGCCGTGTTTATTAGCCCGGCGGCCGCGCTGAAAATCAGCACTGCTGGCCAAACACTTGCCGGCCATGTTTATGTCTCTGGCGGCCAGGCTGAAAATCAGCACTTCTGGCCAGGCGCTTGCCGGCAGTGTTTATGTCTCCGGCGGACAAGCTAAAAACAACTAGTTTGTGGCCGGACTCTTGCCGGCCTTGTTTATGTCTCCGGTGGCCAAGCACTTAAAGTGGCCAAGCTGTCCAGACACTGGCCAACCGTCGGCCGATCGAAATTCACTTTCTGGTGCTGCTTGGGTGCCTTCTTAATTACAAGACGCCTGCAGCAAGACCCACCTGAGTAACGTTTTGGAGCTTTATACGACAAACGCTGGGCAGCAAGATAAAGCCAAATGTGCATCAGTTTACCTTAGGACTAAAACACACAGGGATAAAGGAACTGTTCAAACTGTGGATATATGTATCTCTCTCCCTCTATATGTATATATATAGGTATGTTGGCTTGGAGGCCGAAGGCATAGAAGACAGAGATGCAGGGTGACGGTAGGAAACAAACCAGGAAGATTTTTTTCGACGTTTCGACCGGAAGCAGGTCTTCGACAGGAAGATCTGCCTCAGGTCGAAACGTCGAACAAAATACTCCTGGTTTGTTTTCTGCCGTCACCCTGCATCTCTCTCTCTCTCTCTCTCTCTCTTTATATTTATATATATCCATTATTTGAATATATACGTATATATATATATGCAAACAATGGAAACCTAGAGGATGACAAGGCTGCCCTCCTCAAGGAGTTGCCAATATTTTCGCACCATGAAAGTTCAAATTCAGACAATGAGGGATGTCTTCCAATTGATAACTTCCCGCCTCTAGAGCATATTTCTGAGCTGGCATTAGACATCAGGTCTAACGTAATCGATGACTCGTCCCCTTATTACGTTTGGGGCTAATTGATCAAGCTTGTGCTTGACCAAACAACCCATACTCTGGCTGTTCTCAGCTGCTATGGGATGAGTCTGATAACTTGACCAGGCCTCACCAGTACTTTCTTATGCTTTAAGCATATCACGTGTCAGGAAAACTCTTCGGGAACTTAGTAGTACTGTCACAGGCTGCCTTTAATTTCATTCAAGAACTAGAATATCACTTTCTCTAATAGAGAGTGTGGCACATGTTCGAGGAGTGTATGCTGCCTTGTATCGCACACTGAGGTCTGGGTGGGTTTTGCCTTTGCTCAGAGAAGTGCCACAAAAGGTTTTTAAAAATGATTTGCAGAATACGCTTGCGTTGGCGTGTTCGATTACTTAACCGGAATTCGGAAAGAGTCCGGTTGTACTCTTCAGTGGCTGGTGAGCAACTCGACAGTTTGAACTGTTAATATTGTCTAAACGGAGGTGGTTGCCAAACCAAAAACAGAAAGCGCTTATTAATTTGGGCGGTGCTGCTTGCACTCCATACATTTGTTTTCGCCGTGTCCAGCAAATGCGTATCACGGCTCCCTAACAAAAATATTTATTCACTTTCTACAGAATTTCTATATAATATTGTGTGCAGAGGCTAAAGATGTTCGAAAGAAAATGTATCCCCTTTTCTATCCACTGTCCGTAATTTTTAGCCGCTTTTTCTGCAGCCATACTTCGTTCCTGCACAATTTCTGCGAACGTTTAGGGATGTTGAATCACGCCAGATTTCGAATGGAGCTCTCATTGCTTGGTAATAGCTTGCCCGCAGTGAGTTTGAGACTATGCGAATTGATCTTTTTTATAAAAGCCGGAAATTGTGAAATTGTTCTATCCGGTGTGTGCTTCGCACTGTTATTATACTCTTATCACTGGTAATGATAGCGATGTCTTATATATTTCTGTACTTACTTTCCGTGCCCGAGTCGGCGTGAAAGTTACTGGATCATTCAGCATGTTCTCTGTGGAAAGTTTTTGTTAACTTGGTTCCGCTAAGTATATATTACGAAGTGCACAACATGCCGAACTCCTTCATAATAATTTAGTTTTGTGGGTACCTGCTTTGTATAAAACATACAGAGCTTCTGAAATATATCCTGTATACATGAATATCGTCCAATAAAATGTTTTCGAACCACTTACTGTTGTTGACGTTAAGATGCTCCACCAGCCAGGAGTCAATGTGGCGATTGTGTAACTTCCATGTTTTACTATAGGAAAAGAACAAGAAATACACCTCTGTTTTGTAAAGCAAGTTGAAATATTGTTTGGCACATTTTGCACGGATTTTATCGTAAAAATTAAAATAAAACTGCGTCAATATTAGACAAAAACCTTTAACAAAAACAGCGTCTTCGGCAGTCGAGGAGCTCACAAGAGCCGAGCGAGGAGCGATGAGGGGAGGAAAGAGAGAAAGAAGGGTACCGGAGAACCGGAGCAGCAACGCCCGAACCGAAACCGAGTGTCCGCTCTTTACCTTAAGTGTATTACTCTATGGCCGCTTGACTTTGCTTCAATATGTTTGCTTTCTTTTATATATCGTTTTACTTTTATTATATTTTATGACGTCACGTTCTTGTCGCCCAACTGGCTGCTTACTGCTCTGCGCAGTCTGATGTCCTCACATGTATGCCATCTCCTGACGACGCCGACCCTCTCGGCGAAACTGTCGTAATACATACAATAAAATTCCTAGAATAGCAACGGCGAAAGTACGTATCTGTGACTTTTCACATTGTACCGGTCCATTTCCCTCAAACTACTCTTTCTCATATATATATATATATATATATATATATATATATATATATATATATATATATATATATATATAGGAAGTTTGACGAAAAGTGGACAAATTCGATATTGCGAAAACTACGCCTAGCAACAAAATAAGGCATGCGTCGTTTTGGTCCTGGGCCAGGGGCCCATTTAGGAAAATGATTAAAGTTTGGGATAATGAAGTTGTTAATTATGTTTGCGTAATTAACTGTTCTAATATTGTGTTTTAGGGCATGATTTTAATTAAGAAATGGCTGAACAGTGTCGAAAAACTTCAAATGAAGAAATTGCTAAATGATAGAAGGTTCGTGCAGCATTGTACGGCTTTCTGAAAAACCGTAAAACTTCGACGGGTTTTTAAGTTTCGGTTCGCCAATCGGAGCGCTCCTCGGACCCAACGGCATCGTTTCCCCTGGAGAAATAGTGCAACTGCCTTCTTCAGGACGTCGTGAAGAAGGCAGTGTCACTGCCGAAACGTCTTAGGACGTCAGGCCCTTTTCTTATTTTTTTTAATTCTAAATTCTTTATTCTATTTTCCATTTACCACCTTATTTTTGTAAATTCTTGTTTTCAACGTTGACTTTTATTCCGTCCATTTTAGAGTTTTCGTAACTAGCGTTCTTGTGCCTAGCCTTCATTATTCTTGTAAACTAATACAACTTTTTTTCGGCACATGAGCCCTTGCTCCTTGTGTGACTTTTTCCCCATTATATTAGATTTTCAGTTTTATCATCCTCCGGCTGCTGTGTCCGGGCAACCTACTTTTGGCTCTATATTAACGGAAGCATTTCTATGCCTTCGCTACTTATTTATATATATATATATAAGTCAAAGATGCGTACTGTCGGAGTTACTAATTCGAAGCTTATTACGACGTTTCGAGCGGGGACCGCTCTTCATCACCTGATGAAGATCGGTCCCCGCTCGAAACGTCGTAATAAACTTCGAATTAGTAACTCCGACAGTACGCATCTTTGACTTATTAACTTTTCCTGGTCCATTGCTTCTACATTCACCTTACTTTACCTACATATATATATATATATATATATATATATATATATACATATATTTTCTAGACCCGTGCTTCCCAAACATAAAAGTTAACAATCTCAAGAAATTAGAAAGTAAGATAGAAAAGGCGACCACTCGCCACAACCCACCACACAGACCCTTTTCACTTGACGAGGCTGCTCTGTCGGAACAGGATATCGCCAACGATAGACGGACTCAGGCTTGTTCGCCTCTCTTGAATTAAAAGACCCGCCAATGAAAACTTTCTCTCCGGTGGCGCACTTGTTGCTGAAAAGACATGCACGCACTGCGCCACGAGAGTGATGTAAGTAAATTCATGTTGGAGCAAGTTCCTCCACTTCAGCAGATCGAATTATTTCTCCTGGTTCCGCTTGAAGGCGATGTATAGGGTGGTCCAAGTCACCAGGCTCGATCTAAGATGGACCGTATAAATCGACGCCTGCACGTAGCAACCTAAACTTTTCGTCGAAGGTGTATTTCACAGGTCGGATTTTTTTTTGTAGAATTACAAAGTGGAGTTTTCTTTCTGTAAAAAATAAGGGCAAGAAGCTTGCCAGGGTCTACGGCGAGCAGCAACACAGACGACTAACTCCACTAGCGGAGTGTGTTTGGCGTTCGTATTGATAAATGGCGTCGGGACTGGGGAGCAGCGTCTAAAGGTGCAGCCGGCTAGCGAAAGGTAGCAGACGACACGCAGACGAAATCCTTTGGCAGCAAAAGTGCCGCCGTTATGCAGACGCGTTCTTTAACTTTAAGCTTTGCTTTTATTGTTCGAATTTATTTTTTAACCGAAGGCACATTTGAAAAGGATTATATGTATTTTAATATACCACGGTGGTCGCGAGCCGCCGCGTTAAGAAGGTAGCGCCATCTATCAATAGGAACGCCAAACACACCCCGCTACTGGACCCCTGTCGTCTGTGTTGCTGCCCGCCGTAGACCCTGGCAAGTTTCTTCGCCTTATTTTTTACAGAAAGAGAGCTACGCTTTGTAATTTTACAAGAAAAAGACAACCTGTGAATTACACTTTTGACGAAATGTTTAGATTGCTACGTGCAGGCGTCGAATTTTACGGTACATTTTAGATCAAGCCTGGTGACTTGGACCACACTATATTTGTCGGCTTTTTTTACCTGCCGTGTTTTCCACTTCCTCGCCGGTGTCCTCCAAATCAGATTGTGTGCCCCAACGTTCGGATCAGTTCTCCTCTTTGAAGGGTGTTCTTCAGCCGAGATAACCTCTACATCTTCGACTTGATCTTTCTTCGTCACTCGGTGCTCTTCGGCAGCTGCGATTATCTTCCTGACGTCATTGTGTACGGTACGCCATTCTGAGTCGTCAATCAGAAGCAGTTTTTTTTTTGTATGGTGTGTAAAACCACAGCAACATTATGCAAGATGTGTAGTTCCAGCGTTTCTTGGTGGAGCCGGGAGCATGTATATTTTACCTCCTGCAGAAGCTCAGAATTGTTACTTTTCTCATTGGTACTTCAGAAGTTGCGTTCGCCTCACGACCATAAAAAAAAAAGGTTTGCCATGACTCTAGGTGATGCCCTGACTCCAGGGCATCACTCGCTGCTTTGAAGGGCGCAAGAAATTTACGGAACACTGCAAAACACATTACCCTATTTCATCGACGCGGCTTGTTTCGTCTTTCTCCGTCAGAACTGCAACAATCTGGTCCCACTGCTGAAAGAGTGAAGAGAACATGACTAACTTGCTGTTTCACCTAGTCTTGACGTCTCATTTCAGCGAGAACTCTTAACGGCACTGCAGGCCAGGTCGGTTGAAGAATATAGCCAATAATCGACAGGCTTGAAGAAAATCTAAAAGCAATGGCATCATCCCGTTAACCAGCACGCCGTGCCGTCTCAAGAACAGTGTTGAGAACGTCACACAATTTAGGCGCACCAGTTTTTTCAGTGCCGAGATTACATTCGTGCCTCTGTCCGTAACAAATGCAAAGTTTGTAAGGCATTATTCAAGGTCAAACCTCCGCAGCGCTTGGAGTACTGCAGATCGGATGTATTCACCTGTTTTCTTGCAATCTGTGTCGAGTTCTATAGTGTAATGTACGTACTCCACCAACTTGAGGTGCTTCATGTAATGCAGCGTTATACCAAGGTAGCAGTTGTTTCGCTAATTATCCGTACACAAATAAAGGGTTGCTGCTGCGCTTTTCAACTCAACGATGGAGCATAGTACCGCTTTCATAAGCTTTCTTGTTTTGTCGGCTATGCGTGCCGTATTCTGAGACACCGGCCATGGTCAGGTCCGGCAGCAGTAATGTGCAGTAATGCCGCGTCGAGCCGTACACTGTAAAATATTTCCGTAATTTTACAAACACTTTTGTCGTAATTCTGACGGACTCTGTGTCCGTTTCTTAGTTCACGGACATAAAACCCGTTTTTTGCTATATCGAACCAGCAACTTTTTCCGTAAAATGGGGCGAAAATTGTTTACAGTGATAGGTAGAATAAAATTGCATACAGTTGTGTGTCAATGCGTACTACAGTAGAGGATAAAAGCGTTAAAAGTGCTTTTAACGTTTAATTCTGCTAAACGCA
Organism: Ixodes scapularis; assembly: GCF_016920785.2. Taxonomy (NCBI): domain Eukaryota; kingdom Metazoa; phylum Arthropoda; class Arachnida; order Ixodida; family Ixodidae; genus Ixodes; species Ixodes scapularis. Next base: position 159,657,841 of record NW_024609868.1, on the reverse strand, counting down.
ATTTCTTATAGTAAAGAGGCCAAGGGCTACCAAGAATCATACCGTACCCTGCAAAAAGAACAGATAAAAGGGGTGATGGAAAAAATTGAATAGAAATTAAGTAAAAGTTCATAGTTCCCGGTAAAGCACATAGGCACTGCTTTACTTCACAGAGGGTGAAGCTGACGAGTTGCATGTCTACAGAAGTTTTCGACCTTGTGATGATTGTTAGGGGAGTTCTGCATGAGTGCACGAAGAGATATTGCCAGAACAGTGAAGACCACATCAAGAAGGAATGTTGTTGCTATATGGTAGGAAACGGTTGAAAGGCACCGGCAGAATTCTTGCAAACAACTCCCTTCAGTGCTGTCTCGTGACCTTGCAGTTCCACAACATTGCCTAGGAGGCAGAACAAGACGACGCACTAAAGGGCCACACTTGAGGTCACCTCTGGCCCACCAGTGAAGCGCCAGAATTCTAGCCAATGTCAGAGCAGTGACTGATCCGTAGAGAGCTTGGCTGCCGAAGAATAGCCTAAGCTGCCCACCTTTGCTGAACACTTTCAACTGATCTTAGAAGATCAAGCTCATAGGAGTCTCATATGGAGCTGCAATACTTTCGGTGTGGCAGGACCAGGGCTGTGGAAAACACCTAAGTGGGCTATGGCCGGTTTCGCTGGATACGCTTGCTGCTGCGCCAGAAAACTCCAGATTCATTCATTCATCCACTGGATACGCAAAGTAAAAGACCCAGTCTTCCGCATGTTTTGGACAAAACTGCTTAAAATGCTATGTGAAGAAGCATAGGTGGTTGTTTATAGTAGACCTTGTCGATGTTGTTCTGCAAACCCTCGTGATTTCTGGTCATCCGCAGCAGCAGGGGAGTCTATATCAGGCAGGCATTATCACGATTAATAAACATGTTGAGAACAATTGCACTGAGCACACTGTCCCGTTGAACTGTCGAGCGTTTGGCACACTGGAAATGGTTCCATGGTATACACTGCACTCTGAGCGACTCAGCTGGAAGACTTCTAGTATGCACACATTTAATTAATTTGTGTTAATGAGCACCAGTGGCACGCTGGGCAAATCGTAGGACTCAGCTTTCACGGAAACCGGGCATCACGCACAGCACAGCAACACCTTGCCATGCTTGTGGGAGGTTCCAGCTTCAGGTTACGGCGTCACCAAAAGGGTAATGGTGAAGGTACCACGACTAGCACACCTCTACAGTTCTTAGCACAATCTTTTCTGTAAGCAGTGTGCTCCACTGTAGCAATTGACAATGTGACTGTCATAAACCGAATCCTGCATCCACGCTTTACATACCGCTAGAACTGTCGAGGGATGCGTCTCGTGGAGTGAGTGAAGGTGCAGCAGCTTATTCGGGACCAAGTGCCCTGTTTGAGAACCACACTGCGAGTTGAAGCAAGGCAAACCAGGGTGTGCAGGGATGAGGTTCGTCCGGGTGGGCCAGGATGATGGAACACGTGGGGCAGCGTCACTGGTTGCCCGGGCAGGCCAGCGTACGGCGCCCGTACTCGAGACAGTTGTTGCAATGATGGGCTCGAGGTTTGGGGGGGACGGCAGCGAAATTCGAGGCGACGGTAGTACACTGTGTAAGGAACATGGGTTCCTATGAAGGTGATGATGGCTGAACCCGTTGTGTCCATTTGCCTTGCGTGAAGGATGTCAGCTTGATAAGACTCCAGAACCCAGATCATTGATGATCTCGTCGAGGGATGGCTCCCAAGGCAATTGCATGTATAACACCTCGCCAGGAGTTGTTTGGAGCGGCTAGGTAGGAGTGGACGGGAGGGGAAGTGTTTTGTAAGGTGATGCTGGTGACGCGCAGTAGCCAGTTGACGATCGCTTTCTGATGGGTGTGGAGGACGGCAAGACGGTTATTTGGATGGAGGTGAAGCGACACGTCGGCACATGCATAAGCAGGGAGCTGTGCGGCTTGCAAGAACGCCGGCAAAATGTTAAGAGGCTGCGCAGCTGCGCCAGCAGGAAAGATTGGGAGATGCAATATAACTGCGTGAAGTTCGGGGTTGGGGTGGGTCGAAAGACGAGATTTGCGGGGCGTTCTAGGGGTGATCCATTTCCCACCTAGCTCATCTCCCTCTAGGGGGATTTCCACGTCCTGGCTCAGGATGGATGCAGAGATATTGGTGAGCTGCGAAGCGGCGGTGTCGGCTGAAGCCATACTCGAAGCAGAAACGGGCGCGCCGCTCACAGAACGAGACTCAAGCAAGCCGATCTCTCGCTGGACGTGCTGCGGCGGGCCGACAGTGCGAGGCGATATTTATACTAGTATCACGTACAGTTTTTAGGGTTTGCGGAGCCCGTAAAAGACGTCCGTTCTCGTCGGAGGATCGCAGCAGTTTCCGGACGCTGAAGGTAAGAGCGTTCACATCGACGAGCTCACCATTGAAGGGGGGCTACTGAGGTTTTAAGAGCCACTGATCGTAGTAATCGCATTCCAAAAACACCGCGTTGTCGTAAATCGTTTTTCAACGGCTACGTCATATTCGGCTGAGGCCAGGGCTTGGGGATCCATCGCCGGAAACGTGGAGGCAGCAAGCCTCCACGTTTCCGTGAGGCTTGCCGAGTCGGTTCGTGGGTGCCGACGACGTGCGAGCAACCCTAGTGGGGGCCTTGCTTCCAAGAAGACTGGATATTCTTTCCGGCGAGCAGACAATACAGCCTGCGTTTTGCTGATGCGGATCGCAGGAGGTGGATAACAAGACAACCAACGTACAGCAAATAGGTCGAGCACGGTACGTGGGACAGTGGTGGTCGCCGCCATGATAAACTGAAAGGAAGCCAAGCAAGCTGGCCAAGCCTGGCCAAGCTTCAGTTTAGTACACAATGCACTACAACATGGTTTATTACCAATAATTATATAAATGTTAAAACAACTTGCTGTATTTGAAAATTTGAAATTAAGTCGACTTAAACAAGTACATTTATGTTGCGTCAAATGAGCTTGGACGGAACCATGGTGGCCGGAACCAACGAGCATCGCCGCATCGCCATCACCTTCGTAACAAAACACAAAAACAAAGCGAGTTTCAAACTTTCGTGCGTAATTTTTGGCGCTTCCAATCTTTCGGAAAAGAACATCGAAGAACGTTCTTGGAAAAAGGAAGTGTCTTAGGTGCCGGCGGGCCCGTGGAACCAGCTGTGGAGTTGAGTCTAATTGGTGAGTGCTCGCCGATTCGTTTTACTTCTTCAGTCCTTTCTGTTCGGAGCGTTTTTGTCGTGTTCTTGTGTGTGCAGGCGGCGTGAAAGCGATCGTGAGCGGTTCCTTGCCGCACACGTGCGTTCCACATTGGATGGCCCTCGAGCTTTTGCCAAGGAAGTCCCGGAACCGATCTGTCACTGAGCGAGCAGTCAGATTGCGGGAACGCGCCCAGAGGCAAAGGCACCGGAGGCAGCTGGGGCGGCCGAGCGAGGCACATGGTGATTATATCGGAGCTTCATCTCGTAGATCGGTAAACAAGGCTTGACTGCTGCAAATCGCGTGGTGTCTTAGTACCGCCTAGCTAGGCGGTGCGTTTTGCAGAACCCATTACTGGTAAAGGTACTCGTTAGCGTGCTGGCGCGCGTATTCGCTTCCACTGTGGGGGGTTGGATTGTAGTTCGTTTTTTGTTTTCGGAAACTGCTCGAAGCAATGCGTGACGTGCGCCTTTAGAAGTAGGGTCTGTTGTATTGATGATGTTGTTTGCGGAGTGTATAAAGAGTTCTTTTTCGACTGGGGCACTGACTTTCTATACAAAATCCTGTAGATGTTACGCTTATTTACTAACCCTCTGGCAGTACTTGATTGAGAAGGTTGGAAGAAAAAACAAAAACGCGCATTGAGTAGTGACGAAAGAAACAAAAAAAAATGTGTTTTAAACAACTTCCTCGAAAGACCATGAACTGATTTTCAAACCACCACCTCCTCACTTCATAAGCAAAACGAGAAATCATGTGGTAGTATTTCACTGGAACCCAAAGTTTTCCCACCAGTCTGACAGTCGGCAAGGGCAAAGCCCTTGATAAAATTCACGCTTCACATTTTCGCAAGTGCCCACAACCATAAAGTATAAACCGCAGGCTTGTAGCCAGGATTTTGTTTCGGGGGGGGGGCGGCGGGGGTAGGGGCTCGCCCATTGCAAACTGCTGTATAAGGGCTAGGGGGGAGAGGAAGCCCCAGCAAAATGGAAGATTTTTTTTTTGGGGGGGGGGGGGGGCGGGCTTTATGCCTCCCCCCCCCCCTGGCTACGTGCATGATAAACCGCATGTAAGCAATTTAGCGAGCAACGAGACAAATGATAGCAACCCTTTTCGCAATCGCTCGATCAGCCGCGCGACGAGGCGAATCATACAAAAATGACGGGAACAAGCGACCAAGGCGATGGGCAACGTTTTCTAGAAATCGAAAAACCGAGCTACAGTGAGAAATCTTCGTCGCTCGCTAAATCGCGTACATGCGGTTCAGCCTTAATTGTGTAAACGCGAGAGACAGTGCCACTCACTTCCAAGTGCCTTTCAATTCAGAGCTAAACTGCCATTTGCTTCCAAATGCTGCACGGGCCTCGTGCGCTGGCACTTTGACACCCCTTACGAAACTAACACAGACATATCCAGAGGTTTAAGGTGGGGTTAGCCCTCCTACAAAATGGTGCTGCTCAGTTAATTTATATAAAGTTCTAACTGAACAGCACTCTTCATTGATGGTTGATTCACACGACGAATTGATCATGTCCGCGGTTCGTCCGTCTCCCAAGTGCATCCACACGAAGGAGCAGCCATGACAGCCACGACGAACCCAACCCATTCGCGACCCCATAGTGCCGCGACACTCTAACATTGCACGATCACGCTGTGGCACCGTTGTCCAAGATTGAAATCAACATTTGCTGCTTTCGAACAAGAACTGTGTGCCGCTGTTATGTGCTGAGCTAGACATAACACCATGATAGGCTTAGCGCGAAGCGCTACTATACTCTGCGACAACGTTTCTTGGCATTTCCGGGGAGGGGAGGAGAGCTCGCGCACAGCTTTATTCAGCGCTCAAAATGGGAGAGGGAACGCGTGCCTGTACCTTCCGCTGCATTGCCAAGGAAAGTTGTCTCGGAATACAGCTTTACTATACCAAGGCATGACAGAGACTCAAGCATGGTCCTGCTCGAGGAGGCTTTGGCGTAGAGGCGACGAAGTCCTGGGCTCGCAAAGGGGCATTTGGAGATGTCTTCACTCACTTTGCACTCGTGCCTTCAGTACACCACAGCCACAAGAAAGGTCTTGCTGGGTGAAAGGTTGATTGAAGATTCAAAGTGGTTGCAGCGTGGTAGACTCGTTTTGACAGAAGCTTCTTGACGCAGATTAGTACCAGAATCTGCGTCATGCCAGCCGGGCAAAGTTCCTCATACCAACCTTTTGGGTATGAGAAATGATATGTAAGAATGTTTTGTTGCAATAGTTTTTCTTTAAAAGTCTTCCTTGCAACTTTCAGTAAAACACAAGCATTAGAGACCAGCAGCCCTCACATTCATGCCGTCCCCCTTGCTCTCAGAGAGCAACCTAATAGCCTTGGGCTATTCTAATAGCAATTATCAGTTCTTGTACATGTGCAAAAGTGAAAAGTAGGCTACTGCCATATTTGTCAGTTTTGTAACTCTTTATTTCCTCAGACTGCAAATTTGTCTTCAGCTTGGTTCACATGCACTGTACATTCACGGCATCTTATATGCGAAAATGTATTGGGTGGGTGGCGGGGGGGGGGGGGGGGGGGGAAGGAAGGGGGTTACTTCGCTGGTTGAGTTGGTAGGCAGGAGATAGCGAGAAAGAAGGTTAGATAAAATACAACCGTCATTTTTACCATGAAAACCTTTTAATACTGGACTGACGAAAAAATGAGAACATGAAAAGATGTGACGTCCCGTCTTCTTCTTGTTCCTTCCTGTAACCTAGTCTTGTAATTTAGAATCATAAAATATTAAATAAGATACAGTGACGTGGGAGGTGCTAGTGCACTTTAACCCCTTACCTTTCGGACAAGCCTAGCTCGTCCACCTATAGATCGTTTTATCGTGGTTAGCGCAGTTTTGAGAGCGAGAGAGAAAAGGGGAAAGGGCTACCGGCACTTTCCCCCTTTCTGGTTGTGTAGAACGAGTGAAAGTCCCGGATGACAGGCTTGGCCGGTCTTGGGTGTCTGCAGTGCCCCAACTTCGTTCGCGCTTTCTTTTTGTTTCATACTCCCAAACTTAATTAGAGCCATGGTCTTCAATGGCGACAGTCCCCCGGTCATCGGGACACCATTGCTGGGTGATAGGGTGCACGAATAAGGACAGAAAGCATCGAATAATGTCCGAGGACTTATATGTAGCTTGCACGGAATCCGGCAAGGCGAGTGCAGCTGCAATGTTTTTATGCTCCATCGCTTTCCGCATGACTGTAAATGGTGAACCATTTATCAATTTTCGCTTGCCATGGGCCTATTTCAACGTAGCCATTTTTAGTAACCAACAAGCGATACACGAAACGGGAACCTCAATTAACATTTGTAAACACCCGGAGCTGCTACTGATCGTTTTACTGCGCTGCTTTCATCTTCGTGTCCGTGTTCTTATATTTTCTTGTGGATGAACGACAAAGACGTTCTAGATGTATCGAACCGCAGGAAGCCTCAAAGCAGGCACGAATTATTTTACTATGTGATGCAATATTTTGAGTACTCCCCTCCAATTTCTATCGCTAGCACGTTCGCTGCCGCTGTTCCCTTCGTCGCCGCACTGATGGATGCCATGACTCGAACAAAGAAACTTGCACACTGGGCTCGAAAACACAGATCGCAACACACAAGACGTACCCTGCACCGACCATCCAGCGTTTCAAAGCACCCAATTAACGGAAACAACCCACCAGCGCCACTCCAAATAGCGCTTTCGCCGGCTCTCTGGTATCAGGCAGGAGATCGCGATTCAGAAAAACCGATAGAACTACCATTTCTAAAATTTCCAGCCTCACCCGGCGGCTGAAACAAGTCTTAAACTAAGTGTTGTAGACGATAAAATCGAGTCAGTCACCACTGCAAATTATCAATATTAAGATATATTCAGTTACAAAATTTTACAAGCTGAAACAGCAGTTATCACGAGAAACCTCGCACGCACCTTGTGAGCGTACCCCATGTTCATCGGCGATACAGCGTTCGGTGCACGCTCCGTTCACAAAAAATGTTCCGAGCACAGTTGAGAGGTTGGCGTTGAGGAAACACCTTTTCGGTCCACGGACGCAATCCACTGTTGCCTGAAACCGGGGTCATGTGGAAAGCGATGGAGCTTAAACGCCGTTCACACTCTTGCGACCGAGTACGACCGAGAGAGACCAGACCGGTTTTTATGCCTTTTGCGACTTCTTAGGACCGGATGAGCTGCAGCGCGGAGGTGGTCTTAAGAGATCGCAAGAGGCTTAAAGGGGCCCTGCAATCATATTTAAGCGTCTACCTTTTTTGCGGTTTCCACGTCTCTCGAAGTTCGGGCAAGCCAGCGGGCACGGAAAGAGTAACTAAATATCAGTGCGTCATATTTTAACCGGACGACGCGGAAACCTCCTCCACCGACGAGGGCGACCCGCAGTACCGAAGGCGCGCAAAATGTGATGATTTTGGTCCTGGGCTTACTACTGGTCAGATCTGCTAAAAGCTTCTTTTTAGTCGAAATACAAAATATAAGTGGCGCGAGCCGTTGCAGTTATTTATAAAAGTAGTTTTTGTTCAGGATTTTGGATCAGAAAAGAAACGAATGCAGTTTATAAAGTACGTAAACAAGAAATGACCCATCGACATGCCCGCCACCAAGCGGTGGAAAAGGCGGCGCATACTAGAAAGGAGTAGTGGGATCAGGCGCCGACAGAGAAAGGTCCCGGATGTACCCGGCGGTGCTGCGGCCGTATGGACAGAAGGATCCGACCGGCTCCGAGCGTTCCGAAGGCCTTCGGCGAGAAGCTTTCTCTTGCGGTTTGGCCGTTTCGCGGTATGGCAGCGCGAAGTGGCTCCTATTCTGAACTGATCTTTACCCTGTGTTTGCTGTCGCTTGTGGCCAATGAAGTGTCATGCCGAATTAGTGTTTTATCGCGCAGCAAATGCAATGAGAGCCGCTCTGGCTGACAGCTGCATACAGACTACCTATGTATCGGGATATACCGGCACGAGGGGCATGTACATAGACTAGTAGGAGAAGAAGATAAAGTTGACTTGTTCCACTGCTCGCCATCATGGTATTGTGTCCTAGTCGCTGATACATGGTGTCAGAAGTGTCTTCTTTAGTCTGGTCATGGAGGGACTTCGCCCGCCTGATGGTTTGCTGCTCTCCGGAAACGTAGCCGACAACTGGCGCAAGTTTAAGCAGCGCCTGGAGCTCTACCTGGCCGCCACCGAGCCGGCTAAGGCACGCAACGACAAACAGAAGGCGGCAATATTCCTCCACGTCGCGGGTGCCGAAGCCATCGAAATCTTAAACACCTTTGGACTGACAGACGAAGAAAGAACCAGCTACAGCGTCCTGGTTACAAAGTTCGAAGAATATTGCACTCCAAGATGCAATGAAACTTACGAACGCTACAAATTCAGGACTCGGATGCAAGCAGAAGGCGAGTCGTTCGAATCATTTTTTCGAGACGTAAAGCTAAAAGCTCAAACATGCAATTGTGAGCAGTTGTTCGATTTTATGATTCGCGACCAGATTGTCTAGGGCGTCACCAATACGCGAGTACGCGAAAAGCTTCTTCGCGAAGATAACCTGACCTTGGAGAAGACAATCACACTCTGCCAGGCGGTTGAAGTAGCCAAGGACTTGGGACAACACAGAGAAGAGCGTGGCTCCTATAGCCAAGCAGAAAGGACAAGCCCGCTCCAAGACCAAGCAATGTGGAAGGTGCAACACGCATCACGAGCCTCGGAAATGTCCCGCATACGGCAAAGCATGTCACGTATGCCGAAAAAAGAATCACTTCTCGGCTTGCTGCAAATCTAAGACCGCAGTCGACAAAGTGAGTAACCAAGACGATTTTTTAGTTTTGGAGATCGGAAATGGCAGTGCTGACTGGATCATACCAGCGATCGTTTCTGGCAGAGAAGTTCAACTGAAGGCAGACACTGGTTCACAAGCGAACCTGCTACCGTTATCGACTTTCAAGAAACTAAGGGGAGCAAGTGCGCCGAAACCTTCGAGGGCGGTACTTCGCAACTACAGCGGAGGTATCATCGGGCATATTGGAATTGCAGAGCTTCGGGTCAAGGTTAATAGAACAAAAGCAAACCTAGACTTCTTCATCGTTCAGAAAGCTAGCCAGGCACTTCTCGGACTCAGAGCATGTGAGTCATTTGGGCTAATCAACCATGTAAACACCGTGACAGGTGCCAATGACCATGCAAATAAGATCGCACAAACCTTTCCAAGACTATTTGATGGCCTCGGATGCACCAAGAAAGAGTATAAAATGGTTCTAAAAGACGGAGTCAAGCCAGTCATTCAAGCAGCCCGTCGGGTACCACAGCTTTTGAAAGAACCTCTTAAACAGGAGCTGTCTAGAATGGAGAAGGCTGGAATAATAGTCAAAATGGAGGAACCGTCAGACTGGGTCAGCCCGCTCGTCGTGGTTCGCAAGAAAGACAACAAACTACGAGTGTGCATGGATCCCAGATTCGTCAATGAAAGCCTGAAGCGCGAGCATTACGAAATGCCGAGAAGAGAGGACATCGAAGCGGAGCTGGCTGGCGCGCGATTTTTCTCCAGGTTAGATGCCAACGCGGGTTTCCACCAGATCCCCCTGGATGAAGAAACGTCACGCATCTGCACGTTCAGCACTCCGTTTGGACGATACCGTTTCAAGCGTCTTCCGTTCGGAATTTCGTCTGCACCGGAGGTCTTTCAGAAGGCAATGTCACAGATCTTCGATGGCCTACCGGGCGTTCGAGTTTACATCGACGATGTCCTCATTTGGGGTGCGACGCGTGAGGAACACGATGCACGACTCCAAAGAGCTCTGCAAGCGGCACAATACGGGGGCCTGACATTAAATGCAAAAAAATGCCTCTTCTGCGTCACAGAAGTCACCTTTCTGGGCGACAGGGTTACCAAAGATGGCATACAACCTGACCCTCAACTGGTACAAAGCGTCCTAGAGATGCCTGCTCCGAGGACGAAGAAAGGAGTCCAACGGATAATGGGTGTCGTCACCTACTTCGGCAAGTACTTGCCACGACTTTCGGACAAGACCGAAAAGTTACGAGAGCTGCTAAAAGATGTATCACTCTTGGAGTGGACCCAAGCTCATGAAAAGGAATGGCAAGACATAAAAGCGTCTCTCACAGCAGCGCCAGTGCTTGCTTTCTTTGATCCGTCCCTTGCAACAAAAGCGTCCACAGATGCCTCCAGGTACGGCTTGGGTGCAGCGTTATTCCAACAGCATGGAAACGACTGACGTCCAGTCGCTTATGCCTCAAGAGTGCTGACCGACACTGAGACAAGGTACTCACAGATCGAGAAAGAAGCGCTTGGAAACGTCTACGGCTGCGAAAGATTCCATGATTTCATCTATGGTAGAAACGTGATCGTGGAAACGGATCACAAGCCACTGATATCAATCTCGAAGAAAAACCTAAGAGACATGCCGCCAAGGCTTCAGCGATTCTTCATCCGTCTCATGAAGTACGAATTCGAGTTCCAGTTCGTCCCTGGCAAAGAACTGCTCCTGGCGGACACACTTTCTAGAGCGCCATCAGCAAGACCCGTATTTCACCAGAATGAAGAGGACGACGTTGAAGTGCATGCCATCTCAGATTTGTCAATTCTGGTGAGCCAGCAGGCACTGACTCGTTTGGTTTCTGCAACTCGCGAAGACCAGGAATTACACCGAATTGCGCAAGCGCTAGAGGCACATAAGAAAATTGAGGGACCTTTCAAACCTTTTGCTTCAGAACTGACCATCATAAATGGAGTACTCCTCAAAGGTTCAAAGGTGATTATTCCCAAGTCTCTGCGCAAAGAAATGCCGGCAAGAGTGCATGAGGGACGCCTTGGCCTAGCCAAGTGTAAAGAAAAGGCAAGAACATTGATGTTCTGGCCCGGAATGGCGACAGAGATTAACGAAATGATCGGTCGCTGCGAGACATGCAAATGTTTTGCGTATCGTCAGCCCAGCGAGCCTCTTATGATGCGACCGATACCCAGTCAGCCATGGGAACGTGTGGGGGTAGATCTCTGTCAGTATGCCGGAAAATCATACCTTGTGGTTTACGACGCATACTTCAACTTCCCAGAGGTTGAACATCTACCGGACACAACGGCAAGCACCGTGGTCAGCAAGCTTTCAAGTATATTCGCAAGACACGGAATACCTATGGAAGTCAATTCAGACAACGAGCCACAATTTGTGTCACGAGAATTCAGGGTGTTCGCCTCCAAGTATGAGTTTAAGCACGTGACCTCAAGTCCAGGATTCCCACAGTCGAACGGCCTGGCCGAAAAGGGAGTGCAAGTCGTGAAGCGACTTATGAAGAAAACAAACCATGCAAACGAAGACTTTTACTTAGGTTTGCTAAATTACAGGTCCTCGCCATTGGAAGGAGGAAAGTCGCCTAGTGAGCTATTGATGGGTCGCCGGATTCGTTCAAGAATACCCGATTTCACAACTAGACTCAACGAAAGCGTCGTGAAACACAAACAAAATAAAGACAGGGGCAAACTGCTGCCAGGCCTGCAACCTGGAGATGTTGTCCGCATGCGACACGACGACGGTTGGACTGCTAATGCTCAGGTCGAGAACTCTGTCGCGCCGAGATCGTACAAGATCACCACTCAAGACGGGCGCGAGTTCAGAAGAAATCGGCAGCATCTGCTTACAACCTCCGAGACCTTCGACGCTCCTGACAATCAAGAGGGTCACGCAGCTAGTAGCCAGAGCACTGAAGTACCCACTTCACCTGCGGCAACGCACCACAGTGCAGAGAATACTGTAGCAGCAGCACCCGCAAACCTGTGTGCCGCTGAACGTCACGCGACGCCGCGACAGCAACGGCGCACCAGTATCCCTGTTCGCACCCCAGCACGGTTGAGGAAACCGCCCCGTCATCTGGGATATGCCAGAAACTTTAAGGAGATTCCCTGAGTCTGCAAGTCTGACATTCCCGCTCTCTCGGTAAAGAAAGGGGGGTGTATCGGGATATACCGGCACGAGGGGCATGTACATAGACTAGTAGGAGAAGAAGATAAAGTTGACTTGTTCCACTGCTCGCCATGATGGTATTGTGTCCTAGTCGCTGATACAATCTATAGCATACTTTAGTGGCGCCCTCTCGCTCCGTCGACACGGTGTGCGGCAGCTGTGAGTGCTCGCGATGAGCCCACTACCCCTCCTCTAGTTCATGGCCCCTCAAGCAACCAAGGACGTCACGAGGGAGGTTATATTTTGCTCGTTTTTGTAATTTTAATTTGCCTATAACTTTTAAAATAAAATGAATTTCGAGAAAAGAAAAGTTTCATTGAATTACTACGTTCGGTGCGCTAGGTTCGGTGCAAATTAAAAACCAGTAAAAAAGTCCTTGCAGGGCCCCTTTAAAAAGCGGTCTGGTCTCTCTCGGTCACAAGAGTCTGAACGGGCCTTTAAAGACCCATTGCAGCCGCTCTCGCCTTACCGGATTCCTTGCAAGCTACATAGGTCTTCGGACAGTATTCAACGCTTTCTGTTTTTATTCGTGCACCCTATGACCGAGCAATGGTGTCCCGATGACCGGGGGACTGTTGCCATCGAAGCCCGTAGCTGTAATTAAGTTTGCGAGTTTAAAACAGAAAAGAAGGTGCAAACAAAGTTGGGGCACTGCAGACACCCAACACCGACCAAGCGTCTCATCCGGGACTTTAACTCTTTCTACACAACCAGAAAGGGGGAAGCGCCAGTAGCCCTTTCCCCTTTTCTCTCTCGCCCTCTTTCAGTAAAACGGTCTATACAGCCGTCCCTAAACCGTTTAGGATGAGTGTAGCTCATCCGCGGACCATACCTTGCCCCTTGTTTCTTTTTGGGCATCCCAGGTTTGTTCTAAGCATACCTCTCGTTGTAGCTTTCGTAGCTGCTTAGAGACGACAGCACGCATTTTTTTATTGTACACGTTTCGAAGGATGGCGACTGATTGTGAAAACATGTGCGGCCTGGGCCGTGCGTGCAATAAAAATAAGGAAAACCTAAAATAAAAAGCTAAAGGAAAGAAAAAAGTTTAGTGGTTACGGTGAACAATGTGCAACATTATTATGCATTTTCCTCATTCCTTTGAGAATATCTAATTGGATATGAGACACAATTTCATGACGTCCAGGCAACGTCAACAGAAATGTTAAGTGAGTGCAGATTTTGCAGTCTACTTATGACCGATTCACACGACGAGCTTATCCGCAGATGGATTGATCACTTGCAAGACGTCCACCGAACGTCAGTCCCCCAAGTGCGTCCACACGGAGAAGACGAGCTGATGACAGTGAGGACAGACTGAACCTATTCGCGGCCCTGCTATTCCACAAAAGGCCAACATCGCACTGTGGCACCGTTTTCCAAGGTCAGAAGTGATGTTTGCGACTACGATCACGGTGCTATCATGAAAGAGAATCGTTTTGTGCCGCTTTTACATACCGAGCGAGACAAAGCATTGTGACAGGCTTAGCGTGAAGCACCACTAGCTCTACTAACCATATGACACAAGTACATTCCTGCTCCAGAAGGCTTCAGCATTAAAGAGATTAAGTCTTGGGGTCGCGGAGAGGCAATTGGAAATGCCTTTACGCATTGCTTGCTTGTGCGCCACTCTTCAGCACACTACAGCCGTAAGAAAGGTCTTGCTGGGTGGAAAACTGGGTGGACATGCAGGGAAGCTTGCAACTTGCTAGGCAAGTTTTCACTGAAGCTTCTTGACACCAACCCGGAGAAGTACCAGAACCTGCGGCTTGTCGGCTGGGCAAAGTTCTTGCAGCTTCTTTCACGAGTGGAAAATAAGAATGGCTCGACAAAATGAAACAGCGGATGACAAAACACAGTGGTGCACTATCTTTGTTTGGCTTATTCGAAAACAAAAATATTGCTGTGCTGTTGGTACTCTACTGTACATAAACGCTTTTACTGTTACTCACCCGCCAGAAATCTGCGCGTGAAAAGGCACTCTGCCCTCACAGTCTGGGCGTCCGCTGACGAGGTGCAAATCGTAGGAATAGCCGACATGATGGTAATGTGACAAACGGTCCACGGATGAAAATTGCGATTCGATCCATCATGTGAATCTACCATTATTTGTCAATTATCCTAATATGATAATTTGATCCTAAAAAAGAACAATTGTTCTTTAAAACAGTGTAATGAAAATAAGTTTTTATTAACAGTGCCTGCTCCTTTCTTTGACAATGGAATGGTACGAGTCTCGGTAAAACAGGAACTTTCTGTAGATCAGACATTGCGAATTGCAGACGTCTGCTCATTCCATGCTCAAACATGAGCTTGTATTGGCAATGCCAACCTCCTGTGTATGATCTGAAAATTCCTTAAAAAGACACTGAATCGGAATTTCGAGCTCACAAAACAAGGCTGGACTGACAGGCGAGACGCTGCAAAACCCAAAATATCACTCATACAGCAATATCTCTAACGGATTGCCGTATTTTTAGAAAAGAAATTCCCGATTGAACATGGCTGACAAGGCCGACGAGACAAGGCGCGTCACGATTCCCATTTCCTCTCCACCTCGCGACGTCTTGTGTCGAGTTGGTGAACCGAAGCAAGGAGGAGAGAAGCGAGGCCGCTTCCCCTCATTCTCAAATTTTCCCGTAGGACTATTACGTCAAAGACCTCGCTTGATCGCGCCCTTCGTTTTCCAAAAGTACGGCCATCCGTTTGAGATATCAATGTTTGAGTTATGTTCTGGAGTTCGTAGCGTCTCGTTCAACGCTTCTGCGGCCTTATTTTGCGAAATCCAAATTTCGGTTCAGTATCCCTTTAATGACTGTGGTCAAGGGAGAGTAGTTTCTGCTGTCAAGAACAGGATGGAGTTAAAGGAAAAGTGTCTCGACGAACAATGAATGCTCCGGGTTACCCCATTCCGCCAAATTTCTGCAACATGAACCGGGCTCTAACAGAAAGACGTAGGATAAGCACTTCAAAATCTTTAAAATTTGCCAAGGGATGAAATAAATTAAGTGCACAGAAAAGTAGGGGGAGGAGAATGGCAAGAAAATTTTGGGGCTTGTGTTTTTACATTTTTTTTAAATTGTTTGTGCAGGAAGCATTACTGAAACAGCACTTCAGTCCTGGGGCTACAATTCATTGCTAGTCAAAGCCTCTTTCCAGAGATGCGCATCGGGTGAGCAGCTTTTTTTTAAAGAACATTAAGTGCTTTTTAACATTACCCTCCAATCCCAAAATGTTGTCCATCCATCCGTGCATTTGCCGCTAAATTTGGCGGGGACATTGCTGTTACGTGACCTCTACTCAAGTTCAGTTTCTCCTCTAAATTTAGCAGAAAAATTTATGTCACGAGACCTACAGACAATATCAAGCTCTTCGATAAATTTAGCGGAAAAATAGACGTCAAGTGACCTATGCAATCATTCAATTTCCCCCTCTAAATTTAGCGGAAATATTGATGTCATCTGACCTCTGCACTAATTCAGTTCCCCTGCTAGATTTAGCGGTACAATTGATTTCACGTGCCCTGACGTCATGTGACCTACAGACAAATTCAGGTTCCCCGCTAAATTTAGCGGGTAAATTGATGTCACATGACCTACACACCAATTCAATTTCCCCCCTAAATTTGGCAGAAAAGTTTATGTCATGTAATCTGACGTCATGTGCCCTACAAAGTAAGGCTCCTGCTAAATTTAGCGGAAAAATGGATGTCACGTGACCTATGTACCGATTCAGCTTCCCCACTAAATTTGGCAGAAAAATTGATGCCGCAGTACCTAGGAGAGGGATTTTGAAATCACGTGACGGGCTCGGTAGGGATGCGGGGAAACATGGGGCGGTGCCCCGGTGACGGAGCGCCGCTCGCTTTGGAACTAATATGTCGTTGTAGCGGCAATATCGGGCGCGTTAGTCAGCAACTCAGATTTCTTAAAAAGTGTTTCAGCTTCAGTTTGATGCTAGTTTGACTTCAGTTTGATGCTAGTTTCAGCCTGTGCCAGTGCACGAAACTAGAGCAAATACATTGCTGTACTATTTTGCTTTTAATGCACTGCCAGTGGAGAAGGGTTCGAATTTATGACACAGGTTTATTCACCCCTCAAGAATGTTGTTTATCAGGGACTGTTTAGACTGCACATTACACCTCAAAACAAAATTAAGTCTGTTCAACCAGCAAAAAAAGTTGTCTGTTATGGACTATTAAGCGGGTACCCATGAGTAATGAAAACGGGCATTGCGCTGCAGTTTCTATAACAACTTGCATGAACGCTGCGACGTAAAGCCATGCCTCCTCATCACAGCATCCGCGCAAATTGCTGTGCAAACTGCCGCGCAGCACCCCTTTTTGTCGCTCATGTGTCCTCTGGTTCAGAGACGTACATGGAGAGAGTTTAACCATTCATTGGGATCTATACGAGGCAAACGAGGAAGCACCATTGTCTGAAGGTGGGCTGGGCGTGTTCCAGAGCGTTTTCACAAATGCATTGTGGGCAACCAAAAGCTGCACATAATGCCCTGGCGGTGGTTGCGAGAAACACAATTAATGAGTGCGTCAAAGTAACCCTCGATGACTGGAAATATGGTGCACATGATGTTTCCATCGCGGTCATGCAACATCACGTAGAAGATAAATAAAGACACAGAAGATATAAAAAGCATGCGCGACCAACAGGTTTTACATAATCCATACGCCAGGCGCCGAGTGCCAGGAATCTGCCGTCGAAACGGTCAGACTTCTTTTGAGCAAAACAGAAATCAAGTGGCACATTCCTTTCTTACATCTTCTTGCATAACCATGATCGAAACATTGCGTGTACCATAACTATGAAGATTTACTACATTTAACACTTACACACTTATTAAAACTGTTTCTCGCTACCATAGCTAGGAGATTCTTTTATGCTTCTGGTTGGCCAAGACAGCTTGTCAAGCCCTCTATCTGCTTCTGGTGCGCGTCCTGGCTCTGCACGCTCCTTTCATTGACCAAGCTGTCCGTATACCGTTTCACCGTGGGTAGAGCCATTTTGAGAGCGAGAGAAAAAGAGAAACAGCTACCGGCACTTTCCCCCTTGCTGGAGCGTTAGAAAGAGTGAGTCCCGGATGAGAGGCTTTGGCGGTGTTGGGTGCCCGCATTTATTCTCTGTTTTAAACTCCCAAACCTAATTAGAGCCACGGGCTTCGATGGCGACGATCCCCTTGTCATCGGGACACCACTGCTCGGTTATAGGGTGCACGAATAACGACAGAAAGCGTTGAATACTCTCTGGGGACCTATGTACTTGTACGGAATCCGGCAAGGCGAGTGTTTCCACGCGACCCCGATTTCCGGCAGCAGTGGGTTGCATCCGTAAACCGAAAATACTTTTCCCCAATGCCATCCTCTTGAATGTGCTCAGAACATTTTGTGAATGAAGTGCGCACCGAACTTAACGCTGTACGATCGATGAACATGGGGTACGCTCGCAAGGTGCGTGCAAGTTTTCTCCTTATATAATTACTGTTTCAGCTTGTAACTTTTTGTAACTGAATTTATTCTAACATTGATATTTTGAAGTGTTTACAATGACTCAGTTTTATCGACCACAACACTTAGTTGGTGGCTCATTTCTGCCGCCGGGTGTGGCTGGAAATTGTCGAAAAGTTAGTTCTATCAGTTTTTCAGAATCGCTATCTCCTACTCAATACCAGAGAGCCGTGAACCCATGTAGACCGTCACAACGCGACTGGATTCTTCTTGTTTTCAAAATTAGTACACAATGTAGCCGGAAAGAAACTTTCAATTTCTTTTGCTGAAATTTTAAACATGCTCATGCATCAATTTCGAATCGTTGAATCATGGATCGACTCGCTCCGGCAGTAGGCGAATCTCGACTTTGCTGTTTTCAGTTCTCGACAAAAGACACACTTGTCGGCACGGGATCCTCAAATAGAACGTTTATAAACACCTGTGCAGGAGCATGTTTCTACATCTATAAACATCGATGCATGAGCATGTTTCAACTTTCAGCAACAAAAATTGAAGGTTTCTTTTCAGCTACAATAGGTACTAATTTTGAAAATTAAAATAATCTAGTCGCGCTGTGACGGTCAACAGAGGTTCACGGCTTTCTGGTATCGCACAGGAGATCGCGATTCAGGCAAGAGCAATAGGACTAACTTTTCGACAATTTCCAGCCACACCCAACGGCGGTAATCAGCCTTCAACTATGTGCTCTCGATATTAAAATAAAATCATTGTAAACACTTCAAAATATCAATATTAAGATAAACTCAGTTACAAAATTTTACAAGCTGAAACAGCAATTATCAGGAGAACACTTGCACGCACCTTGCGAGCGTACTCCATGATCATTGACGGTACAGCATTAAGTGCGGTGCACGCTCCATTCACAAAATGTTCAGAGCACAGACGAGAGGATGGCGTTGGGGAAAGGTCTTTTCGGGGTCATGTGGAAAGAGATGGGTCTTAAAGACATTGCAGCCGCACTCGCCGGATTCCATGCAAGCTACATAGGTCCTCGGCAGTATTCGACGCTTTCTGTCGTTCTTCGTGCAGCCTATAACCGAGCAATGATGTCCCGATGACCGGGGGACTGTCGCTATCAAAGCCCGTGGCTCTAATTAAGTTTGGGAATTTAAAACAGAGAAGAAAGCGCAAACAAAGTGCGAGCAATGCCTACACCCAACACCGGCGAAGCCTCTCATCTGGGATTTTCACTCTTTCAAACGCTGCAGCGAGGGGAAAAACGCCAGTAGCCCTTTCCCCTTTTGTCTCGCACTCTTTCAGTAAAACAGAATATAAAAAGCTCTACTCTGCTTTAGCCTCGTTGAGTGCACTTCGTACCAAGCACCGGTGCACTGCGGAAAAGCAACACCTTCTCCACAGTGCTCCAGTGCTCAGAAAGAAGTGCGCTCAATGGTGCCGCGAGAACAAAAAGTATGAATTGCACGAAAGCGCCGTTCGAGTAAAGCGGCTTATGAATAGATTGGAAAAGTAGCGGGGCAACCCAAGCTTTTTAAATTTGTTTGACCAGAAGTATTAAATATCCGAGTTTGAATTATTGCGAGCCTACTGTGTAAACTAAGGTAGATCCGGCTGAATTCAATGTGCTGAATATGACTGAATAGTTTTGCAATTTTAATTTGCTCGTTTCATTTCTCAAACACTTGTATTAGGTATTTAAGTCAATGCAAATTTTTAGTTTGATTCAATTTATGAAAGGTTTGTTTTATATGTCATGTACAGTAGAAAGGTGGGTAGCTGGGATAGTTGATAAGCACGTTGCTTGCCGACTTTAACCATGTACGTCATATACAATTTGTTGTGGTTGTCTATTGATTTCGAATCCTCAACTGTTCTTCATTTCAAGCTGCCCTTACATCTACTATGAAGATACTGAAGAAGTCTTCAATTGAAGGACAACTATAAGCACAAATATGGAGGGGCATCTAGATGGCCAGCGCAAGGACAACTATAATGTAAAATTTCTCTAAACTTAAAGCAAGGCATGCCTTCTTCCAATAAAGGTATTGTGGCAAAACTTCTTAATTGCTTTGTTTGTTCAGCTGTCGCCTATAGGAACAGCTGATCTCACACAACATAATGCTGGCAAGGAGTAGTACAGGTTGTGTGCTCTTTTTCTTTTGCAAAACATCAACTCTTGCGTGTTTTGTCTAAGGATGAAAAATTATACAAGTGCATATATTGAATGACGAAGCTATAAACTCTCCATACCAATATGTACCCCAAAGCTTTGTGTGACTTCGGCTTACTCGGACATGGAAGCTGTTCACACTAAGTAATGAAGCACTATACCTTTATGTCTTTTTGAGGGCCATAGGTACGAGCCGTCTGCACCAATCCTGCACCTTTGATACATTAGGTGAAACCCCTGGCAGGGCTAGAGCTCTGCGAGGGGAGTCTGCAGATGTATCGAAGGTGCAGGTGCTACGAATGGCTCGTAGCTTTGGCCTTATACAAGGCGGAAAGGTATAGTGCTTCGTTAGTTAGTGCGAACAGCTTTTATATTTCCTACGGATAGCTGTCCGTAATGTGGGTTACAGACATTCCGTCATTTTACGAAATATATGCCTTGTTTTTACGGACGTTTTCAGTTTCTAGATTACTGAAACCATGTTGGCAATATTGAACCGGCAACTTTTCCCGTAAAAAGGAAAATGGATAACTGTTCGTAAAGTGGGCTACGGACGTTCTGTCATTTTACGAAATTATGCGTCTTGTTTTTACAGACGGTCCATATTCTGGATTACGGAAAACATGTCGGCAATATTGAACCGGCAACTTTTGCCGTAAAATGGGGCAAAAATATTTTACAGTGTATCACACTCAGCCCAAATATCAAGGAAGCACTGCGCCAACAGACTCAAACCTCGTTCGGCAACCCCTTCAACCAGTCTCAAATCTTTCGTAATAAACTCCACAGCGCTCTTGACAATACGCTTCTTCATCGTACTTGTCACGGAGGAAGAAGGCTTCGGTTTCTCAAAGTATCCCCAAAGGGCTGGCTTGACATTTGTACTCCGACAGGTTATATGCGCCTCTCTTATGACCCGAGTACTAAAACACCTTGCAAGCGCTGCATGTGATAGAGTCCTTGATAACCTCGTCTGGATGAATGATTTCTCTAAAACTTCAACTTGACCGTCTGCCGCTTCGGCATGAACTCACCGCTTCAACATCTCCCGCTGATGACGTCCTAGTCTATGTCGATGTTCTTGCTAACCACCAAAGTTTACGATAACTTTTAGACTCGCGAAATCAGAGCAAATCGCGCTGACCACTTTTTTCACCGCCGCACGGGGAATCGGAAACTTTCACAGGTGTTCTCCTTACTATCCCTTAAAGTCTGAAAGCCTGGGAACCGAGGTCATATATATAAAAAAAAAAGTATTTGGAACGATATTAGAGAAAGCAGTGGTAGAAAGAAAGATGCCTTTTTTTCTCCGTCTTTCGTTCATCGTAAGATGTAAAACGCAAAAATTAAAAATAAACGTTTTTTATGTTGTTTTCTTTTCGGTTTGCTCGGGGCCGCCACAGATGCAACACGCGGCGGCCGCCGGAAATGCTGGCGCCCTGGCGTCGTCGCCGGACGAATACAGACTACCAGACTTTCTTGGCTAGAACTCTAAGCGTACAAACAAGAATCACAAGGCCAGTGTACGGGCTGCCAATCTGCGTGGTCTGTTGATTCCAAAACTCTGCAAACCGTGGCGCCAGTGTTTCGCGCTCAGTGTCGAAGCACTTTTCTTTGGTATGATGACCACACTGCTCTTCATGAAGAGGGGAATATTTGTTCTACTTTCTTGTGAGTTGTACCTTTGAGTATCCTCTTCCCGAAGTAAGTTTTCGGCTTTTTCACCGCCAAAGTGCAAGCTTTCCCGGCACGATTGATGCACCGCATTCTTTACTTTTTCTATGGATAGTATTTTTCACGCGATAGAACGCATTAACTATAGCAATATTCGGTGAGAATGCGATCTTTCTAAGGATCCCTATCGTTTCTCCAAAAGGAACTTTGTGGAAACACGTTTCGTGGTCAATTTTCAAGGACATACATATCATGGACGCACGGTTCCTCGACTCAGTACGTTTTGTGGAAGCTCGATTTGTGGGCAGATGCCCCTGCGACGTTTCGTCGACAAAGTATTTCTTCACTAAGCCGCAAAAATTTAGCGCGTAATTCATTAAGGCGTCCTTAACCATACCATGCAGGCTCCCTTCTCTCTCCATCCCATATTCCGGGCGATACGCAAAAAGTTAATCGTCGCAGGTTTTAAAAAAAGGAAAAGAATAAAACGAACACGGGAATCCTTTTGCTCAAACGAACTGTCAATCAAGCGTCGCATGTCGACGAAACGAGCTGTATATGAAACTTCTGTCGACGAGCTGAATGCCACCGGACAAAAATTTAGATTCGGATCCGCCTATATTCGTATCCGCAGCTCATGGAATCCGCATCCGATCCGCAGTCCTTCAAATTTGACTATTTTTTTCTTAACGGAGTATGCCCTCCCCCACAACAGCCGGTCGCAAGCCTGGCGGAGGCCCTCCTATAGTGGTTCTTTACCTTATCACTGGAGGGGAGGCGGTCCAACGGGCTTTTCGGTGCGGGTAGCATAAGCAGGCAACTGTCGTCGGATTGCTGCTACGAGTGTGAGCAGCCCAGCCATCACTGAAACCAGTGTCCAAGACTTCTGGACACTACAGACAGGAGATCGTACCTGACGGCGACCAGGGACGGAACCAAAAGAATCCCCCTATTGGAAAGACCAGTTCAAACTGGTACCAGTTTCAAACTTGGTTAATGCTCCAGTTTGACCAGTTTCATAATAGTTTAACTGGTCAAGGTGGTTCGAACTGGTCACACTGGTTGACTGGTCATGGCGGTTGAACTGGTCGTACTGGTTGACTGTTCATGATGGTTGAACTGGTCACACTAATTGACTTCTCACGCTGGTTCGACAAAAATATTATCATCTGTTTACGCCACCACCGCACTCCGGAAATTTTTATTACACACAAATGTAGACAGAATACGCCTACTACTACAAGCGTCAGCTGAACATACATTGAGCGCATACACATACACAGCTCATACAGACATCAATACAACGGCACATTAACCCGATCACTACTTTCGAGCTCTGCTTTTCCGTCCTTTATACTGGTCGTTTTGAACGTACAAAACTTCTCGGCGACCGCGTAAGCAATAAACATTTTCCCAGCATGTTGATATTTTTCCACCGATGTCATACCTCTGAGAGTATTTTGAAGGGCTCAAGGGATGAATCTCTTAGTTAAAAGTAAACGCTCGATCATGCCGTAATTTTTTGAAAGCCAATAAATCAAAGTGAGAAAGCCAATAAATAAAGTGAGAAAGAGGGATCAAACTGGTAGCCAGTTGGACCAGGTAGGCCAATCTGGTGACCAGTTTGGTCAATCTGCTTACCATTTGGACCATTTTGGCCAGTCTGATGACCAGTTCGGCGTCTGGTGACCAGTTTGTTCAATCTGCTGACCAGTTCGACCAATCTGGTGACACGTTCGGCCAATCTGGTGACCGGTTGGGCCAATATGGTGACCAGTTAGGCCAATATGGTGACCAGTCAGGCCAATCTGGTGACCAGTTAGAAGGCAATCTGGCCACCGGTTAGATCGAAATGGTTACCAGTTACACAAGTCTGGCTACCAGATGCACCAGTGTGATTTCTTGTTAGACCAGTCTGTCCAGTCCAAATACCAGTTTGACCCGTCCAAATATCACTCTGACCAGTTAGATTTTTAAACTGGTCTTTCCAATAGGGCAGAGAAACTACAACGGCCGGTGACTCTGAAACCAGAGAGCCACTCTGCGACGTCCGTTCCAGTCTCTGGGAGCAGTGAGGCCGCGGCACACATTCCATCGGTATGTCGAATCAAGCCCGAGCCTATCATCATTGAACCATGCGTGACAATTTCACTGCTTGATGCTAACATTGCCCCACTTTCCCATTCGGGGCCGCTATCTCGATTATAGGGGATTTCGTTTTCGAACTCCGCAAAGCATAGTATATAAGCCTCTGGGAATGTAAAACGCATTTGCAGCTAGCTTCTGGTACAGCGATAACAGCTGGAGGAGCCGTGAGGCTGTAGATTTGGTTTAATGGAAAGAAGCGGCGTCAGCGATATCTTTATCTGTCAGGACTCGTGGTACCCGTGATATTGGGCTGAGATTTCATTACAGGCGAAACCATGACATTCGACTTTCCAGGTGGCGGATACCGGCTGGGGCAAGAGCCAGAGTTGCCTCCGTTTACCAGACGGGAGAACTGTATCCGTAACCCGCCCACTGCAGCCCACTTCTCCGTGGTGACGGACGTCCTACCTGCCGGCATTCGAGAATCGTTCTAGAAGTACCCCGCAAGCAGCCAGCAGAAGCAGGAGCTGCAAGCCGTCCAGCAGTTTTTCTCACCGATGTTTACGGAAACGTCTAAAAAGACTGACATCCTGCTGCACCGTATTAAACCCAGCGACACGCCGCCCCGGAGGTGCAACCCTCGACCGATTTCCATGCACAAAAGTAAGGAGATTAATGATACCGCTTGAGTACGTGAGTCGAAATCCCCTTGTGTGTTCCCCGTTGTTCTCGCTCCGAAAAAAATATGGAACACCCAGACTCTGTGTGGATTGCAGGCGGCTTAACGATGTGCCCGTGCGAGGCAGCTACCCTTTCCCCAGCATTTCCTCTGTGATGTACGTGCTCGGTAGCGTGACCATGTTTACAACGCTGGATTGCAGTCGCAGTTTACTTCAGATCAAGGTTCACCCATCAGAAGTTTCAAAAACTGCTTTCATCTGCCGCACATGTTCGTCTGAGCTCGCCCGACTGCCGTTTGGCTTATCTAACTCTCCAGCCAGATTTTAACGCTTGATGGATACTGTACTCGAGAACTCAAAGTGCAAAATTGGCATGGCGTACATGAATGACGTGGTTTTTTTCTCGAAATCTATTGAGGAGTATGCCGAACACCTTTGCATCGTGCTTGAGCGAATGCGTAATGCTGGCCTTACTATTCACCCCAGAAAAGTTCAGTTGGTCACTTCATTATTAGCCACCTTGGATTCGTTCTGGATAACGGCATGCTCCGACCCAACGAAGATAAGTTGCGCAGCGCTAGCGGAATACCCAAGCCCACATGACCGTAAAGAGCCTACAAAAATACCTCGGAAGGATTTTGTTCTACAGGGATTTCATTCCGCACTGTTCCCAGATATCCCAACCGCTCAATGACCTTCTAAAAAAAGGCTTCAAGTGGTGTTGGGCCGAACAACAACAAGGCTCATCCGCAGCCCTTTCAAAATGCCACGTCTGACAACGCTTCTTTACGGCTCCCAGACATGAACAACCCGTTTGTCCTCCAGACAGATGCAAGCGACTGCTGTCTTGCTGTAAGAGTATGGCGGTGAGCTTCGGTCTGTTGCTTTCATAAGCCACACGCTAACTCCAGCCGAGCGCCACTACAGTGTCGCAGAACTTAAATGTCTCGCCATTATTCATGCTTAGACGCGCTTCGACGTGTACCTAAATGGCGCAACATTCCTGATTCAATCTGATCACTTATCGCTCTCATGGCTAAAGTGGCTAAGGGGTTTATAAGTATCCCGCTGGAGGTCTTGGTCGTTGGCCGCTCACGCTTCAACAGTACGACTACTCCATCGTGTACCGCCCAGGGTCAGCGAACAAAGTTGCTGATGCGCTCTCTTGTTCTCCGTTTCCCCAGGAACACTCGCAGGATATCCATGGCTTGGTGACCGTCACAGCCACGGCATGAGGATTCCCAGATTCACAATGGAATACGTTGGTGAGCCGCAAAGAGCTTCGGAAGGCGCCGCTGGATGACGTACTCTGCCAACGCGTGTCCGCTTGGCTGGCAGTAACAGGTTCAGTCGACCGCCCAAGTCACAAGGAGTTCGACTCCTACTTGATGAGCGACAACGGCCTCCTGCTGTGCTACATCCTACAGGCCGACGACGATCCAGATAGCTCAGCGTTCGGAACCGTGATATCCCGCAAGATACATAAGCTTTTCATTCAATATATGCATGACTGTGCCATGGAATGACACAGCAGTGGAAGCAAAGCTTGTGAAAAGTTATCCCAAGTCGCTACTTGGCCGGGCATGAGGCAGGATGTGCTACGATATAATCGTAGCCGCTCGGTGGTCAGCCCACCGGTCTCATGCAACCGATCGTGAGTCAGAGCCCTTAGCAGATATGTTGCTGTGACGTCATGAGCCCCTCCCCACGTAGTCACCGCGGCGATCAGCACTTGTTCATGGTAACCGACCACTTCACGAAATGGATTCTTTCCTTTGCGAAAGCTAGATTCGCAACACATCTCGGACTGCCTGCTGGAAACATTCACAAGATTCGGCTTTCCAGCGCAGCTTGTAAGCGATAATGCCTCCTATCTTACGAGTAAGGTGTTCGTCGACGCATGCGTGCTGCTGGGAAATAAATACAAAAGAACTTTTTCATACCACCCACAAGCAAACGTGACAAAAAGGGCAAATCGGAACCTTAAGATGTTAGTGGCCTACACCGAGCGCCACAAGGGCTGGGACGCTGTATGCCGGAGCTGGCGTTCGCAACCCGTGCAACCATTACTCGGTCAATGGGTCTCACTCCCGCTGAATCGATTTTCAGTAAGGAGCTCTCGTTTCAGCTTTTTCACAGCCTCCTTTCTACAAAGTCTGGGGGAACACTTCGCCCCCACATAAAGTTCACAGGGAACCTGCGAAAATGCTTCTTCGACAACCTTAGTGAGGCCCGAGAAAATCTCGACATTTCCCGAGTGCAGCAGTCGGAACAGTACAACCAGGGGCGACGTGACTTGCAGCTCGACGTCGGAGGTCTTGTACTCCGGCGTACTCACCCACTGATTGACGCCACTCGAGGCTTTGCAGCCTCCCTTGCAAACAGGCGGGAAGGTCCGTTTCGCATGCGCGCAAAGTGCTCACCACTCACTTACAAACTAGTTCACTGTGAGTCTAGTGAAGAAACCGGACATGTTCATGTCACCGACCTTAAACCATTTTTTTCTCAAACAGGAGAGGAAGGTTTCTCACAGGACCGGAACGACGCTGACGGCAGTCCCAATCCTGAAGACCCCTCCCTCGTCTAGACGGCGGCAGTATAACCCTCAACGTTGGGAACAGCAAAATAAAAGGAACTTCTTTTTTTTTTTTGTCTCCCCCACTTTGCTTCTTTTGCGTTTTGGAGGTATTTTGCTACTTCCACGGATCTACTCCTTTCTCAAAAGAAAGGGGTCAAGATTGTGTGTCCACCTCCGATCTGTTATTTTGATGTTTCTGTGAGGCGTGCGAAAATAACGTCATGCTCAACCCTGAACTCAGCACCCATGTTGTCTGCTTGTTTCTTCACGAAGATGCCTTGTGGACAACACCGTCGTCACAGTCCGACATCAGGACGACATGGCGGCCGTGGTCGCGATAGAATAGTTTATCAGGATGACTGTGGGTCAGGGGCGGCCCAGGGGACCATGGACCATTGACCGCTGCCACCACCTACAGAACGGCCCCAAGGGCCCGGTCTATGCCAGCGATGCAGCGGACACTCACATCGTACCGTCACTGCCTGGACCGTGCTCAAGGGGCACACTTCTGTCAGGCGGCACACGGACGCGGGCACCTTCATGGAGAGAGGGCGGACGGCATGCCGGGCGAAATTTGAGCAGGGAGGGGGGCACTCTTGTGGCTCTCCAGCATAGTTGCTAGACTATGGTCGGCGAAACACACGCAGGCGGCTGACTTTCCCACGTCGCGGCCGCGTCAGGCCGGCCAAGTGCACATCGCGCGTCCCACCTTCATAAGAAGAATACGAATCGGCACGCAGGCAGTCGCTACACGGGCACAGGTGCCGCAGGTAACGATGCTAATGTATTGATCGCCTCATTCATGTCTAATTAAATGTAGTTTGTTGTTCGTGAAACCGCTGGCTCCGTCTTATTCCTTCGGTTAGGGTATGCATAAAGGCAAACCGACCAACAGGTCTCAATTTATAAACTGGATCCTATATGCGGCTACAGATCCTCTAGAGCAATACGGGATCCTGTATGCAATTACATAACCTTTAAAGCTATACGCGATCCTGTTTGTGGGTGTGGGTCGCGTTTACCTATACAGGATCCTGTATGGATGTGGGTCCCGTATAGGTATACGGGATTTTGTATGGGTATGGGTCGCGTATATGCATACGGAATCCTGTATCCAATAACCTCGTATAATATTTATACAGGACCCGTATGAGATATGTATACAGGTTTTTTCACTAGGGCAGTCACGTGAGTTCCGGATCTGGTATACAGGACGAAAAAATTATGAAATATTTCAACCTGGAATATGCGAGAAAATATAGGTAAGGCAAAACAAGAATTTGTGGCAATCACGCATTTTTCGTATACACCTTCCACCAGCGTGGAGAGATCAAAACGATGTTCTACCGCATACCAGAAGGGACGACATCATGATGGCTGCGCCCTTATGGAAAAGCTGCTTTGGTGAACGCGAGAGACACGCACAACGAGACCACGAGCGAGAGCCGCACCGTAGTTAAAGTGTACTAGAAAAGACGAGTGGGGCCACCGGAGTGCCAGTTCTGCACCTCCAGATGTTGGAGAAAAAAAAAACGGCAAAACCAAGCCACTTCGCTCGTAGCGCCCTCTCGGGCGCTACGAGTGAAGTTCTTAGGATTAGGCTATTTTATGAAAAACGCGCGTTGCGTTCCAACGCCAAGCTCGACCGGCACACTGGTCAAAGTCACAGAAACAATAGAACGCCGGACTGTATTACTTACACAGCCCAGATGCCAGACGCCACATCAATTCATAACACAACCGCGACCTGACTTGTCACAACGCCATCCGACATCACGACGACGCCTTCACATCAACGTCGTCATCGACGTTGACAACGCGCGTTACACACCAAGACTGCTTTCTGATGTCATACTGTGTCGACAACGACGTCGATGTGAACGTTGACGACGACGTTCACCTTGACGTCGCATCACCTTCATCTTGACGTCGATGTGACGTCAAGATGACGGCGTCTTAAAATTCTTGGTGTGAAGTCGTCGACATCGTTGTCGACATGACTCCGCTCGACGTCACGACGATGTCCCGACAACTTCACAACGTCGGTTTTGACGTCATTGCCGGCAACGACGATGTTACACGACGTCAAGGCTTCGTCGTGACGGCGCGTCGATGTTGATGTTGGCAAAGGCGACGACGTTACATGTCGTCAAGGCTTCGTCGTGACGTCGTTCTGACCTTGACGACGACGTCAGTATGACGTTCAGCTGATGTCTTGGTGATGTTTGATGTTGAGTGAGGCCTCGACGTCAACGTCGGCATCAAAGACCACGTCCACTTCGTCCTCGGCGCGGCATGACGTCATGCCGCATCCTCGATCTCAAGTTACAGGTTACAGTGCACGACATAATAGAAAAATTGACCGCAAACGAGCTCCTTATGATCTACGGAGATTTCAAGATCGTCGTGTCACGAATGGCGGGCGAATCGAGCTCCGCACTGCTAACCTTCCTCGGCAGGAAACTACCACGCTACGTACTTTACCAGGGCTCACCGCAATGATGCTTCCCATACAAACACCCCAGATACTTCTGCATCAAGTCACAGCGCGGATATCTGCCCCAATCAAGGGCAATCGTGTGTGCGCTACCTGCACGACGCCAGACCCTGAACCTGAAGACAAATACGCCCCTTTCTGCATGCACTGTGACGGACCGTGGCAGACCGGCGACAGGGACTGTCCCGAAAGATACGCCGAACCGTAAGAACGGGAGCGCGACGCGTCCGAGGCAGCAGCGAACGCCGCAGAAGAAACAGACAACTGCAAGAAAAAGCTGATCGATTGAGGTCCCGTTCGAGCGGGCGACCCGCTCCGCAATCTATGACTCCGCTTGCTCCTTCAGGGTGGCAACAGCAGCATCAGCACCAAGGTATTCCAGAACATAACAGATCAAAGTCGTGCAACAAGCCGCCTCCGGCGCAGCAGAAGCAAAAGCCACCGCCAGCAACCGGGACACGGGAAGACAGCACCAACAATGACAGTTGAGCCGGGTACCGAAACTGAAATTACCTCGCCCCTCTCTGCAAGAAAACCCTATACCCAACCCTCGCGAAACCCCCCCCCCCCTCCACCCTCACCCTCCCTCCTGCCCCCCTCCCCCCCTCCCCCCGCAAACCATGCATGCAACCATTATACAGCAACAACCGCCAGAATGGGCGAAGTCTTTTATACAAGAAGTCAGAGGCGCGTTTATTCAATTGGCCAAGAGAGTGGCAGCTCTCGAAACCACAGATACAGAGAGCGGAGCAGGAAAGCCCGCAACACGAATCTAGCAGACACAGCTCTTATATGAAGAGCAAGCAGGAATGATAGTCTCACTGAAGACAAAAATTCGCGCACTAAGGGCCGTCAATCAGCCAGTACAAACAGAGATTCAGACGCTTAGGAAAAAATTCCGAGAAATGAGGCCACAACGCAAACTGAAACGGGCAACGCCCGTATCGCAGCCAGACACCAACACACTACCTCAACAGCAACCAGACATGGCAGTAATCACGATATCTGGCCCACAGCACACAATGGATGACCGAAGAAAAAAAGAAGGCATCCGTGTTGGGCAATGGAACTGCAGGGGGTTCCGCAGGAAGCGGAGTTCCCTTGCACAATTCATTTCCAGTAAGTCTCCTCGCCAGATGTTATGGTCCTCCAAGAAATGAACATTGACGAACCATCCCTGCAAGTCTTTCAAACAATGACACATAACAAAGAAAATCCACGTGAAGACACCCTAGTAGTGAAACACTACGCGGTGAAACAACACGACATGTAAAAAAAATATAGAACCCGTCATTGTGGAGCTTCTACCGAAGAAGCGCAACTTGTGGAGCTTCTACGTTCTAAACATATAAAGTTCACCAAAACAAAGCAGGGACGTATTCGGCAGTTTCTTTGCGAAAGCCCTAAAAATGGGGAACCAAAACCATCGTAAAAGACTTTAATGCACATCACCCAGCGTGGGGATACGCGCAACCCAGCTACAAAGGATCTAAGCTCCAGGATGGATATGCCATAATCATATCACGATCCTTACCGATCCCGAATATCCCACACGACTGGGCAATAGTGTCAAGGGACACGTGCCCCGACCTAGCTCTGACAGAATTTCTGGACGTAGACTAGAATAACCTAAACGAAACCCTAGGCAGCGACCACTTCATCACAGAGGTAGTGGCTGCAGTTAGTCCTCCGGCTGAATTCATAAAACAGCAGGCTATAACGCATTAGAACGCCTTCAGAAGAACAAGAGAAGCAGCCAGCCACAACATTGGGATAAAAAACACATCCAACCTAGAAGTCTGACCTGACAGGCTACAGGCAGATGTAGACAAACACACCACACACATTAGCCTCCCCACTGAAACGCCTGCGGCAGACAACCATCTACTGAGACTCTAGGAAGGCAAGAACTGACCTCCGGAAGCGGTGGAGGAGGCAGCGTTTCGACCATAAACTCGAGCGAAGAATTGCGCGATTCACGGCAGAAGCGGAGCAGTATGCTGCACAGCTAGTGATGCCTAACTGGCACCACATCTGCGACACGTTGTCTGGAAAGCTCGGAATGGCGAAGACCTGGTTCCACATTCCTCACCTCCTTGATTCAACAAAGAACAAGAGCCACGCGTCTCAAACTCTCCGGAAAATTTCTCGCGACTTCCAATGATAGGACATCTGCAACTTCAACAAACAAATACTGACACAACTATGGTGGAATCGGTAATGAAAATCTTGGTATACTGATAACGACACTGGTGGACGTAAAAGCAACGCGAGCCCTCACGTACACGTCACAAAGTCGAGACAATATACAGAACGGAATCCTACGTAACCTAGACCCAGAATCGTATGCGGACCTCACCCGCCATCTAAACGAAGTCTGGGCTTCTGGCAAACTTCCAGCTGAGTGAAAAAACGCGTAAATAGTCCTGATACCCAAACCGGGGAAGCCACCAGGTCTGAACAACTTGCGGCCCTGATCGCTTACATTCTGCCTTGGAAAACTGATGGAACACTTCATTCTGAACATACTCTAGCCCCATCTATGAGCTACAGGAGCGTATTCAAACGCCATGTTCGGCTTCAGACCGCACCTCTCGACTCAAGACGTCTTCTTCAAGGCACAGGAAGACATCGTCGAACGAGATTCGCGAATCAACACCCACGTTGTACTGACCCTCGACGTCAAAGGTTCCTTCGACAACGTGAGGCACAAACTGGTTCCAAAAAACCTAGAATCCACCAATTCAGGAAAGAAAACGTAAAACTACGTCAATGAGTTCCTGTGCAACCGCGCGGCCGCCATCGAGGTTGAATCGATCTGCTTCGACATCATTCATGTCCCGGACAAGGGCACGCCACAATGCGCGGTGCTGTGCCCCACTCTTTTCAACTTTGCAATGAGAAAACTTCGCGAGCGACACGACGCCATTTCCGTCATCAAGCATTCACTCTACGCGGACGACCTCATAATCTGGACAGCCTCCTGGTCGGACGGAGGAAAGCAGGACGCCCTACAAGAAGCCATACGAGAGACGCAAGAGTACCTCAAGAAGGGAGGACTCCAGTGCGCACAGGAGACGTCCGAGCTTCTCATCATCAATTCACGCAGAAAAGGAGGCTCTTGGATTTATATCCAGCTCCGTGTCGAGGACGGCAACGAAGTTCCCGTTGTAGAAAAGGTTCGAATCCTCAGCCTCCACCTCCAACAGGATCGCCAATCGACCTACACGATGCGACTCCTGCGAAACTCCGCAGATCATGTCATGCGCATGATGAACCGGCTCACCAGTCGCAAACATGGACTTGAGGAGGACGACCTCATACGCATGACCCAGGCCCTTATCCTCAGCCGCATCACGTATGCGGCACCGCACCTCAAACTTACGAAGAAATACACGAGGCAACTAGATATCATCATCAGAAAGTTTACAAGCTGGCGCTGGGACTTTCATTCTACACGTCGTTACGTGGTTACGTGGTGCGTTCTTATCTCGTTGTTGGCTGCATGAGTCGTTGCTTAGGCTGCAGTCACTCTAAAATTGAAAGTTAAAACTCTCTGCTTGGTGGCGAGCCGCGGCCTGTGCCATCGCATCACTACGTCATATATGGGTCGCCTCTCATATGTCATATTTTGGTGTGGTGTAGCAGTCAGAAATCTCTCACAGATATTTCTCCGGCGAAACGTCAAAACCGATCTCGGCCGCGTCAACCAAAGGACACGTGCCGCGAGTGGTCGTCCGTGCAGGCTCTTGAAAACAGCAACAACACATTCTCTGGCCTGGGGCATTCGGTGCTGGTGTTGCCATATCGCTGAACGCATTGACAATAAATCTAGCAAAAACTGCCTTGTCAAATTTTTTTACAAAACTGCGCAAACACCAACACGATTAGGCTTCCTGTTGAGGTCTCAAAATTGTCATAGCAGTAACCTCTAGAACAAAGAAGTTGTGTTTCTTGTTAGCTGTGTGTGATGAGTGATAGGAATCTTTATCTTGTCGCTCGGGTGTGTGTATTGCCCGAGTCCCACTAGAGCGACAAACAGAAACAAACGACGGTGACAAGCCTCAAAACATGCAGCATACTGGCGAGGGTACCTTTAGCAAGCATTAAGTCGCGTGGTGCCCGTGGAGCAAGCACGAGTGGCTGCAAGCCTGCCAAAGATACCCTGCGTGCATGATGCATCTGTTTTAGCATAGCCTCCTTTATTTTACAAAGGCTGTCGAATCGCGAAAGACTGGTTTTGTGGCGTGTCGCTGTCGTTTGTTTCTGTTTCTCGCTCTAATCAAACTTGGGTAAAGGTGATGGTGTTACATTTAAATGAGTTGAATTGGCGCTTGTCAGTGTCGTACGTGCCTCTTTTTTCGTCCTTTTCAGTTCACCCCTTTTAACTTTTCACCTATAGTTTGTACTTTCATTCCTTTTGTTACTTTCATCGTTCGTGTAAATTTAATTTTAAAATAGCCTAAAATTGCGCTCAAAATGGTCAAAAGGATTATAATTTTGAATTTTAATAAAAGTCTTCAGGGCTCTCAGGTGAATATCGAAGGCACGTACAACCTTCACTACATCTTCATGATGAAACTAAAAATAATCAGTACGTTTGGGTATTCCTGAGACTCAGATATGTGTCGCGAAATTCGCCAATTGAGTGTCAAGCAGGTGAATTCCCCTAAGCGTGAACAGAGTATACACGAACTCATCTCTGTTACGTCAAGGCGCGGTGGTGGTGCGTCGGTCGCACTTACGGTCTGGGGCTGTGGGCAGAAGTCCCCATGCCAGATGTGTATTCCTGCGTCGTTTTGAAAGGAACCATACAAAAACCTGCCTTCTCGTTAAAACGCCGCGACTGGGGCCGTAACAAAAGTGTCAAGAAAGATTTGAAGGTCAGTTTTCACGTGCTCGGTTGGTCCGAGAATCAGGATATGTGCCGTGAAAAGGGAAAAGCATACGCCGTCTCGCAACGATTGCTTGGGTGGGAAGCACTTTGGGTTGAATTCACGGATACTTGTGGTCATCAGATTTATTTGTTTTGCTCCAACATGAACGCCAGAAAACCGTCAGGTTGTCCGGACCACCTGCGGACTACGTTCAGTGCGTCTTCAAGTTAAAACTGCCACCTGATCGTTTGAACTGTCGTCTGCTCTTTCAAACGTTTCTGCTTGTCGTCTGGTCTTAGACGACGCCGGCCCGTAGACCAAATGTTGGCCCGGTACTTGCGATAAGAAGTAAGTGCAGGCCTCAAAAGGCTTAAATTTGAAGGTTGGTAAGCAGGCTCGATGTAAATTTGAAGGTTGGTAAGCTCGATGTAAACAGTAGATACAAGGAGATGTTGATCATAGTTACCAGTGACCATCACCGAATTGTAGTGCCTAATTTACTTGGTCCGATTCTGCTCGCGATTTTCAGTATCGACGTCGACCATCTCAGCTACGGTTCACGCTTTTGCAGCCCGAGCGGCGTCGCGACTGAAAATTGCAAGCGAAATCTCATCATGGGAATCAGGCTTTAGCGTACATACCGCGGCGTCCACGCGGAATGAATCGCCACATGTCACATTATTCACACGAAGTTTTGCGGTTTAACGAGCCTCGGTACTTTCGCTGACGCCTCTCAAGATAGTCAGACATCGCCAGGAAGACGTAGAATCAACAATTCGAACGCGAAAAAGGGAAGGGGGATTAAAGTGTGTTTCACATGCAGCGATTTTGTCCCTAGAGCGGCGCGATTTCTGCCGTCGCGGCGCTCTGGCCAGCACTATAGAGCCACTGTATGTGGCAGCGTAGCTGCCAGAGTAGCGCCACGCTTTTCCGTGCACTCTTAGAAAAAAGGGTATGGATAGTCCTCCTTTAAAGGAAGAACGGTCTTGTAGCCTATGTTCCTTTAGAAAGACAGAAACTTTCGTCCCTGAAGCAGGGGAGCAAATTTCCTCCGTCGCCTGCATCTCAATATGGCGGCCCCGAATCGAGCGAATCGAGCCCAGTAAGACTTGACGAGGACGCTACGTCTCTTGTACGGGACGAGAGGAGCAGCAAATAAAAGCGTAACACGAGCTTTCCGCGAACTGTGTTTATTTCCGAAGCCAGATTCCCCCACAGGTACAGAAACTTGCGTTTCGAAAGCAGTTACTCAGTCTTCTCGTCGACAGCACTGCGATGTTAAACAGAGACAACCGATACCCAGTTACTTCGCGCACTTTTCGTCTTACCTTTCGTGTTCCTCGAGTCACAATTCCTTCGCGAACTGAAAATCACGCATGAGGGAAAGCTCGATCCGCGAAACCAAAAGCCGCTCTTGAAAGAGCAAACTCGAAGCCGCTGTTCATCGCGTAGCGTGAAAGAAGGTTACATCGCTAGCCACCAGATGGCGGGGTCAAGCAAAGTAATTGCAAGTAGCTACACTGTTAGCAAAAATAACACGCCCAGACGTGTAAACTGTTGTCCCATAGCGGACACGTCGAAACGTGTTCGTTTTACACGGAGCCATCTGTGTTTTTCGTCTACACATGAGGTGCTGAGTAAGTTAACACACTACACCGTGTTTGCCTTCCGAGAAGCACGGTTCAACGTGTTCCTTACGAAACATGGCGGCCAGCAGCCGAGAACAGGCGAGGGACGAGCCCAGCCAGCCGCGCCTTTCAGCCGAACTGAAAGCATACAGGACGCGTTCGTTCTCGTTCGATGTCTTTCATGCACAGTAAACAGTCTCCGAGCGGCGGACGTAGCTACGTGCAAAGGTACCTACGTGCATCGTCGGCGGTCGGTGGCGTCGGCAGCTACGACAAAACCGCTAGACAAAAAAACAAGAACAAAAAACGAATATTGAACTTACATGGATAAATAGCTCAAGCAAACTCTTGTAATCGGGCGGTAACTTGCGCCACCTAGTGCGATTTCTAGCAACCAATGAAAAAAAAACGCAGGAGTCGGTTAATACGCTGGGAACTATCACGAGTAGACTGCTACTCTACATACATCACAGACAACACGAGCACCACGTAGGACACAGAAGCGACACATACACAAACACAACACCGACACTACGCCCGACACTTCCTACTAACAACGGACTCTCCCCGCGGCGTATATATGCTTCACATGTACGGGTGAGCTCTTTGGTCGCTGACCGTTACCGATTTATAGAAGAAGACACAAAACACGGCACAATGGACAGCCGTATGTAAGGACTGCTTGCATTTAAAAAGTATGGAGGCAAAATCTGTAAAATTAGTCCTTTGCGAAAAACAGCGATGTACTAACAATAAATCTTAAACCGGCCATGAAAAAGTTCAAATTTTTGGTTATTTTCATGCTCGACCAGTGTTATGAGCAGTCCGACTCGCTTGAATCAGATAGAAAAACAAATGATTGGGATTTTATCAGTACGTATTCAATAA
The DNA here is from genome assembly GCF_016920785.2 of Ixodes scapularis. Classification (NCBI taxonomy): domain Eukaryota; kingdom Metazoa; phylum Arthropoda; class Arachnida; order Ixodida; family Ixodidae; genus Ixodes; species Ixodes scapularis. Next base: position 159,621,078 of record NW_024609868.1, on the reverse strand, counting down.
TCAATGGAAATTATACTTGCGCAAGGCATTTTTTATATATATTATTGTGAAGGACATCCGCCCAACACTTCACTTCCGCTAGTTGTAGTACGCGTACGGGAGCAGACGCCTTCACTTTTGGGGCGTTTTGATGCAGATTGTTGTCGTATGTCGTGTTGGTGTCGAGCGAAGCGGTGAGGCTTGGGAGTTTGTGACCGGTGTTATTCGTGATCATTAATGTGGCGCTGATGCGTTCTTTTTTTTTGTTTTTTTTTTAAATATTTCTATATAGCCAAATTGAAAATTAACGAGCCCGTGGCACTGCGTTATGCTAAAATCGCGAGCTCCTTCTCTGTTGACGTCGTTTTTCTGGTAGCACTCGTGGATACTGCAAGCGTTTAAACAGTGCACAGTCTCGCCTACACCCGCGGTGACGTACTCGACCTGTTGAAACTTATTGCTTGCGTCATTTTGGAGTACGCAAGGCAATTATCTCGCTGCTCTGGTTTCGGTTATAAAAGCAAGGCAAAACGCTCGCAGTTCCCGCCCTCAGTACACGTTGGACATCTTCCACACTTTGACACTGGATAACTGGATGAACGAGGATTTACTTTTACTTCAGAGGTCACACTCGCCGCTTCCTCACCGTTGAGCAGCAGGATCAACTGGCGACAAGCCGCGTATGAAAGGCTCGAGCATCAACAGCCCAAGTGCACTCGGTGCCGATGAGGGCGATGCGGGTTTCTGTCAACCGCTAGCCCAGCACAGACCGTTACCGTTCCAGCTCTTCGTCATGACGCGGTGTTGCAGAAAGCAGCGTATAATACCACTACACGGACCACCGAAGCGAACGCACTGTTATCGTAAATCTTGGCTTGTGATTGCGCCTAAATTTGTAAATAATCTTATTCTTTTTTCTGGAGACGCAAACGAAGGGCATAACAAAATCGTTCGCATATTCCGCATACCTCGCAAAAGCATCAGTCACCTTGCGAGAAGCGCAAAACACGGTGTCCGCACCGTCCTGACTTCCCAGTCTTTTACCTGCTTTAGAGCAGTTTGTACCTGTTAGTAGGTATGTCTACTGAAACTGCAACTTGAAACTTGGGGCAGTGCCAGAGGGAAAAGAGCCAAATTCGGGCCTCTTCCCAATGTAAAGAAAAACCACTATGTTCTCTACGTAAAAAATTGGTCTCAGTTCAAGCATCTGTGGGCAGGTAGAAAATCTTGCCCTAGTTTATTCACACCGCATGATGAGCGCAACAAACTCGCACGAGTCACACGAGATCTACAGGAAAACATCGGTGGTGACTTAAGTTTCCCTGAAATTCTGTATAACCGGTCGTTTGCGGGACCGAATCATCTACTCGAGCGGTGTGCGTCGCTGTGCGAACACGTCGTTGTGCAAATGCAGTCTAACGACACGATGCATAGAAACGGCAGATTTAGGGAAACTATCCGAAGTCCCTTGTTCAATTAAAACGACGTAATTTTGTTGAAAACGTCCGCAGCATTTTACTCACGGTATGCGTCGGGAATCTTCCACATTTTGAAACGGAACGAAGGAAGATTTACTTTCAAGAACGCTCGCTGCGTCCTCCCCGACCAGCTGGACCGGATCAGCTGACGACGACGGGGCTAAACCCGTCAAACGCAACCCCACAACAACCAATATGAGCTCCGCGTTAGTGCGGGTTTCTACCTACAAGCACCGCACCACACACCACGAACGTTTCGGCCCTTTCTCGCATCGCCGTGTTGCCCCAAACAGAACGAGATTGCCGAAGAACGCAGCACTGTCGTGAACCTTGGCTTGTGGTTGCGCACTCGTGGACCCTGTGACTCCCCTCGCTTTCAAAGCACACACGACGAATGGTACTTTCCGTCTTCCGGGAACGACACAGGGGCACTTCTCCGGTCACGTCTTCACTATGTGCTCGCAAACTGCGAAGCTCTATGCGAAGCTTCTCGCGTCCCGTCAAACCAAAACAATAGCGGCTGCCAGAAAGTTCTCCGGTCAAACAAAAAGAACGAAAGCCAACCGGCTCTTGCTTCCACCGTACATCGACGTTGCGGTTGCGCCATGGCCAGATCGGCCAGATCGCTTGCAGTTGAAGCAGTTGAAGGTTGAAGCAAAAACGAAACCAACTGCAATGTCACGTGTTCACATGGAAGACACGCTTTTATATCCATTTTAACTGTTTTGAACGAATAATTGGACCCATGACTTTATTTGTGGTGTGTAAGAAACTATTATCAAGAGCCCTAAACTAAATGCAAACATGGGCGACATGAGGGAAGCCGCATTGCCATCGACCAGAAAATGGCGGCGAGCCACGGTAAGCACGGGTTTCGCCAACGTCCCGCGACATGGCGTAATTGCTTTTGGTGCATATCTGTTTCCGAGACATGTTTCTTTCCGCGGCATTTGTCTCGACGGTCCTTTCTAAGTGTGTCCCCAAGCATTCCGGTGCTTCGATAGCCGGCAATGCCGCGGTCGTCGCCGGAGGCGATGCGTGTTATCGAGGTCGGCTACACGGTTATGCGTGTATGACCGAACCAAAACACGTTTTTTACAACCTCGCATGATATCTGAACGTATTATCCGTTACTCATCGTGTAAATTTATGGGAATTTGTGTAAATAGCGTGTTTTTCACCCCAAATATTCACCAAATACACGGCACTTGCTAACAGTGTAGGCTAGGTGGCGGTAAGGACCGTCCAATTCATGTTCTACAAAAAATAATTTGATTTCCTTAGGCCACTATTACGCTTGGGGATCCTCTGCGATACACACATTGCGCTTATTACAAGCATCAGGTAAACATACATTGAGCAGATACACGGCACACACAAATATCAATACAACGGAACACCACACTAACCCGAACACTACACCGGTGCTCTGCGTTTCCGTCTTCTATACTGGTCATTTTGAGCGGACAGAATTTTTGGGTGACTGAATAAGCAATAAAAAATATTCCCAGTATGTTGATTTTTTTTCCAGCAATGTCATACCTCTGAGAGTATCTTGAATGGCTCAGAGGATGAATCTCTTATTAAAAAGCAAACGCTCGGTCATGCCGTAATTATTTGAATGCCAATAAATCAAGCCGCTCCAATGCGGTTCGAAACCATGAGTTTGTTTCCCCGCACGGCTCGTCGTAGCCTGTATTTCTATTGTTGTGTTTGTTTTTCTCTTTGTGCAGTTCGCGCAAAGCTGCAATTGCCGTCTTGAATTAATCTCTGTAGAGGGGATATTGACTCAGCTGGAAGTGATACTTCACAGGCTGAGAAATCGCTTTTCGATCAACTAATGCAGTCAAAGCCGCGACTTGTGGCAAGTGTTAAGCGTACGGAGCTACGCCGCGGCGAGCTCGAAAACTTCTAGCGCTCATCCCAGCGCGCCACTTGGAGGGCAGTTTATCCAGGAACCGCAGTATATTTAAACAGAAAAATAAAGGGTAGCTTTTTTTTTTTTTCTCTATTTTACCTACGATTACTTTTAATGCTAAAATTCCACACTGTAAATATACGTACTTTCCGTCACGATTTCGTGCTGTTGTCCTTGCCCCAGAGCGCAATCGCTCTCGGGGACGAGACAACCGACAGTCACATTGGCCACTGTACGATAAGAGCTTATACTGTTCAGACCAGCGTTCCAACATGACTATCCGCTCGTTGATCGATTGCACGTGACCCCTCAAGTGGTATTAAACTTTTTAATGTAAAGCGAAATTTCAACCTGCGACACCCCGCCCCCTCCGATCACTGCCCGCCCAGCGGCATCAATGCCCGACAGTTTACGCCATCTCATCTTGTTGTTACACCACTGAAACGCGAACACACGTTCACATGGGCGATAATTCCAGTCTTGTGTTCACAACCCACAACACTGCCATCACGATGTTGCAGCTATGTTGCTGACACACACAAATACAGAACCACGTTGAACGCCGGTTGTACTCGGCATCGGAAAACAGAACCGAACTCAGCACGGAAGGCACCCAGGCAGCCGGCAGCAAAACCTGCCTGTCTTGGACGCAGTTCCTGCGGTTTCCATAACGTCGAAAACGTCGACACAATTCCGCGTGGTTTTGCTACTGTAGTTCCGTGCCGCGTGAATCCCGGAATCCGGAGACGGGCATCCTACCCAGTGTACGTGGCGCTGCTGGCACTGCTCCGGAACTTCGCTGTTTCTAGCGGCTTCGTTTGCTCGTTTCGTAAAATTAGTGATAAAAACGTCAATGCAACCAAAATGTTCTGCACGTTTAGACTAGAAAACGCTGAAGCTCAATCAACTCAACAGCTATTTATTAAACAACGTGCGCGACCTGCTCGAAAAACGAAACCGAAAGAAGATGAGTTGGGAGGGCGAAAGCTTTCTCCCGTCTTCCTGGAGAAGGATAAAAACGTTTCGTTCCTCCCCTTTTCTCCTGTCCGCTTGGGGGCGCGTCAGTAGAAGGGAAGAAGACGCGCCGTTGCTACTTTTTTCCTCCATTTTTTTTTTAGAGTGTGTGCCGCCTCTCACCACGATTGGTCACATGCGGTACCATAGCGACGAGCTGAGCTGGCACCGTGCTCATAGCAACAGTGTGACAACTAGTCACGTAACCTTGCAAGAGCCGTGATGTCCCCGGTAAGATGGCAGCGCCCAGAGCTGGTGGATGCGAGCTTGTTCGGTACGCGGTAGTCGTAATGTGCCGCTGCTTGCTGACAATTTCGGACTTCTTCGTGCTCTCTGACGCAGGTATAACGTGAAGATCTGAAAGAATGAGGCTTTATACCTTTTTTGTCTTAGGTCGCTCTGGCTATTAGCACGTGTGCGACAACATCAATCATGTGGCCGTAACGGTTCTCGGATTCCAGGATGTGTCCGAGGATCGATAAGACTTTTAGCATACATTTTTTGCATACTCTTGGCTTTGTTTCAATGTTGGAGTCAGTGACAATCAATGCGAAATGTATGCGTCGCATGTTGGGCCTTGGGGAAGTTCAGCCCCAGCTAACCGCATAATACAGGAACTTTTAGCGAAGAAGCTCCTGCGATCTTAAACCTTCGGTACCAATCGACGATTTTACGCATTAGCAGTTCTGAAGATTTTGATATAACGTGCTTTCTTTGCAATAGCTTGTATTTAACGGCAGTGTTTTCTGGTTTGTTTTTTCCAAGTGACAAGCTGGCGTTTCCTCAAATGACGTATATGAAATGGCCCGCTTCATGAAAACATACTATTAAGCTTAGTTGCTCAGACGTGCACGTGTTCGTCGTTGTAATTAACAAGTTACAGGCAATAATGTTTTACGAGTGTAATATTTTTTTTCTGTAGCTGGGCCAGTTTTGTGCGACTTAATGTCAGTGTGCTATAGCGTTATCATAACGTCTGCATGGTTTGAAATATCCTCTTTGAAATGCCTTCAAAGGCCAAAATGTCGTCAGCCGACCCCAGCTCGCGCACTGGACACGAAAACTGCGTCACTCGTTTGTATGCGCTCGTCAGTAATCAATTTGTCGACGAATATTTGAATTCGAGTTCGTGGCCAATGCGTAGACTGACGGAACTTATCATCACTGGCGAATGCCAAGTTCTACGGTGTGCTTAAAAAGCACGGTGGAAGCTTGGGGCCATCGCACCGGTGCCCTAGCATGTCACTACCGTGTGACTTCACAGTTCGCTTTTGAGTTAAGGATTACAGTTAAGGAAGAAGAAGTTAAAAAATCATTTCATGGCCCCTTTAACACGGCTATGTGTGCTACAACAGACAAAAATACTGACTTTTTGCATGCCTTTGAACTTCCGGACGACCACTGAGCCTGTCGGCAAGAACATTTCATATCCGGCGTTCGTCTCTTTTGATGGCGCTGAGAATCCTTTGGAGACCACCATGTGCCGAGTTTCCGACCAGGGATTGAGGAGCTCGGAGGTTAAAACAAGCTTTTACTCAGCAGCATCACAGATCGTTCCGCCTGGTTCGATCTCCCGCCCGTGAGTGTCCCCCCCGTCTCTCGTGTATCCCGTGCGCTGCCGATGGCTCTATTGTTCGCTTGGCGCCATCTGTGAAGATAACGATACACGACACCTCCCTTTCTTGAGAAACGAGTCGATGGCTCACAAGTTGAGGCGCTGCGGCGGTCTCACTGCTCGGCCACTGCGTGTGGTTCGGCAGGCTTCTCTTGAACTGCCTGCTTCCGCATTGCTGGCATTGTTTCCCCGAGTCTGTGTCTGTAGGTGTGCTCTTGTGCGACGCAAACTTCCACCAGCTGTCTGCACTATGTAAGATCTCGGATTATGTGCAGGTCCCACAACGGTGCCTTGTGTTTGGGCCCCTTGTCTGATGCAAACTATTGCACCTGGCTGCAAGGGTGTTCTCTCTCTTACTGGGTGCCGAACATTGTAGTTCGCTGCCTCTTTTTCTCGGAGAGCTTTGTTCCGTTGTCGGTACCTGGATCTGTGCCTCCATTTTGTTCGCCTCTGCCAGGTATGGTCGGAACATTCGTTTTTAATCTTCGGCCCATGAGAAGTTCACAGGTGAGTAACCCTCGGGAACCGGCGTTGCTCTGTGTGCCAGAAGACCTTCGGCAACGTTGTCGGATTTCCTGAGGATGTTCTTGGCTGTTTGAACAGCTCTCTCCGCTTCGCCATTGCTTTGTGCGTAATGTGGGCTAGATGTCACTTGCTCTACTGCCCAGTCACTCAGAAATCGTTTAAATTCAAGTGAACTGTACTGTGGGCCGTTGTCCGACCGGATCATATCCGGGACACCGTAACAAGCGAACAGGTGATCGAAAAAAAATAGGTGACACGCTTCGTTTGTGCCCCATGAAGTTCTCCGAGTTCAAAAAATTTGGAGCTATGATGTAATTCCTTTCCTCAAGGTGGAACAAATCACTGCCAACTACTTGCCATGGACGTTCCGGGAGAGGCGTCTGCAGCAACTCTTCGTTTGGTACTTGGCGGTATCTCTCACAGGCAGGGCATCTGCTCACAAATACCTCAATATCCTGGCTGATTGCGGGCCACCATGCAGACTCTCTCGCCCTTGATCGACATCTGACGATTCCCTGGTGTCCTGTGTGAAGGCGTTTCAACACATCCTGTCGTAGTGTGGGGGGAAAAACAAGTCTCGTACCTCTGAGCAGGAGCCCCTTTACTACTGACAGTTCGTCGGCCACGCTCGCATAGTTACGTACTTCTGGCGTTAATGTCTCTGCTTTTGGCCATTTTGTTGCACAGTAGTGCATGACGAGTGAAGTCGTTGCAGCTTTCTGCAGCTCGGCTCTGGTCCTGTTTAGCATCTCTGACGAGGCTGGCAGCTGCTGGATTGTGAAATGTTCATACTCTTCGATGACTGAAACGAGATTCTCACCAGAACACTGTAGTGGTTTTCGTGACAGCACGTCAGCAGTGTGCGTGTTCTTACCAGGTATGTGCGAGATTGTGAAATCGTACTCAAGTACTCTCACGCGAAACCGCTGGAGTCTAGGTGTCATTTCGTCAATCCGCTTTGTCGAGAGCAAAGACACCAATGGCTTATGATCGGTCTCGATGTGGAAACGTAATCCGAGCACGTACATTCTGAAATGTTCGATGCCCATGTTGCAGCGAGTGCTTCTTTTTCAACCTGAACATACTTTTTCTCTGTAGGCGACAGCGCTCTTGAAGCGTATGCACCTGGCTGGCGTTTCCCTTCATCGTCTGTTTGGAGGAGCACGGCACCTAAGCCATACGACGACGCATCTTCTGCTATTGTCAGAGGCTTTAGATGATCGTAGTAACAGAGGACGGGAGTTGTCGTCAAGTCTCGCTTGATCTCCTCAAACGCTCTCCGTTGAGGTCCGTGCCAACACCAACTTGTCTCGTTGAGAAGCAGTTCTCTAAGTGGTTTTGTCTTTTCGGCCACTCTTGGAAGAAACTTTGCCAACTGATTGACCATACCCAAGAAGGATCTGAGCTCAGTCGTGTTCTCTGGGGGTGGCATCTCCCTGATGGCTTCCGTCTTTCGGGATTGGCGGTAATGCCATCACTGTTCAAGATGTGTCCAGGAAACTTGACACTTGTCTTCCGAAATTCGCACTTGCGTGGGTTGAGAGACGCTGAAACACGGCAACGAGCTTAGCGTCGTGATCCGCTTTGTCCTTCCCAAACACGACTATGTCATCTTGGTGGCAAGCCTGTCCAGGCAGTCCCTCCAGGATACGAAGCATTTCTCTCTGGAAGAACACTGGGGCTGTTGCGATGCCAAAGGGTAGCCGCAGGAATTGAAATCTCCCAAACGGCGTGATGAATGTAGTCAGATCTTGGGATTCCTCAGCAAGCGATGTCTGCCAGTAGGTGGCGTTGGCATCCAGCTTACTGAACAGTTTGGCGTCTCCTACCTTTGCCAAATTTTCTTCAACTGTTGACATGATGACTCTTTCCCTGATTACTTTCTGGTTTAGTTGTGTATAGTCAACGCAGATTCTAATCTCGTCATACCTTTTCTTGGCGATGACCATAGGTGCACACCAAGGCGTTGCATGTTCAACTTGCTTGATGACTCCTAGCTTCTTCATTTTCTCCAGTTCATGTTCCACTTTAGGCAGGAGAGGAACAGGTACTCGTCGAGGAGCAGTTACTGCATAAGGTGTAGCGTTAGGCTGAAGCGTCACATTGTAGACTGTCTTCATGACCCCGAGTCCTGTGAATAATGTGCTAAACTCTGGTCTCGCCTCTGGAGACTTGTCTTTGTTTGCTGGGTTTTGTGTTTGCGTCTCCACTGCCTCCATGTGTGCCAGTACACCAAGAGCACGTATGGCTCGCCGTCCCAGCAAGGCTGTTTGGAGGTTTCCCAGAACGAAAACCCGCTGGCAAGCAGACTTGTTCTGCCATGAAATGGTTGTGTCGAACATCCCTCTTGTCTTGATAGGAGTTCTGTCAGGTCCGAAAAGTCTCTTGTCTGATTTTCGGGACAGCTTCATGTGGTAGCTGTTATGTAGTGAAAGAGGAATGACGCTCACATCCGCTCCTGTGTCGACTTTGAAATGAACGGGGCATCCATCCACGGTTGCTGTGATGAACCTCGGCTCTTGATTGTCTGCCTTGCGGATTTCCCCGAGAAAGAGTTCTTATGTGTTTGCCGTTTCCTTCTTTGAGGTGTACTGTTGACGTGCTGACAAACAAACAGTCGCATAATGGCCGGTCTTTCCACAATTATTGCACCGTTTCGCCGACGCTGGACACAGTCTCTTAGAGTGCTGTTGTGGGCTGCCGCACCACTTGCATACGTTGTGCCCTGCCGGTTGTCCAACTGGTGGATTGCCCGTTTTCCGCAGTGTGTTTCCATGGCTCTGACGTCCCTTTTGGCGTTGAAGCTCATCGACCGTGGCGCTCTGTTCTGTTTTGTCACGCACTTCTTCCTGGTGTTGCTTGACAATCTCGGAATTCCGTGCTTTCTTTGTGGCGGACTGGAGTGTAAGCTTGGAATCTAGCTGCAACTTCTCGCTGAGTCCCAGGTCCAAAAGCCCCACAACTAGGCGGTCGCGAATGAGCTCTTCTTTAAGCGGGCCGTATTCGCACGTGTCCGCAAGTTTGTGAAGTTCTGTTATAAACATTTCGACTGACTCATTCGCTTCTTGCTTTCGACGATTGAACTTCACTCTTTCTAATATTATATTGGTGCAGACGATGAAGTGCTGCTCGAACTTGCCCTCGACAAAGGCATAGTCCGTGAGCTCGGCATCTGTCAACTGTAGTGATGCCAAAATGTCCTCGGCTCCTTTTCCCATCGCGTACAGAAAGGTATTCACCTGTGTTTCCGCGTCGCGGAAGTGAAGACCTGACACTAAGTGGTAGCGCTCCCAACGTGATATCCAACGTTTCCAGTCGGTTGGTTCGCGAAAGTCCAACTTCTTGGGATGCTCAATTGCGAACGGGTTGAAGAAATTAGCAACATTTTGCTGCTGCGTCGCAGTAGTCCTTTGTGCGGCTTCGGTACCAGCTTCATGTTCGTTAGGCATGTTGAAACTTGGCTCGCCGATCACCGGATGACTGCTTGTAGCTGTCGAAATCCCGTCGTTCCCGAAAAGACTGGTCCCTCAGATCGCTGCTCAAACCGCCGCTGCCACCATGTCGAGTTTCCGATCAGGGATTGAGGAGCTCGAAGATTAAAACAAGCTTTTACTCACCAGCATCGCAGATCGTTCCGCCTGGTTTGATCTCCCGCGCCTGAGTGTCCCCCGCGTCCCTCGTGTATCCCGTGCGTTGCCGATGGCCCCATTGTTCGCTTGGCGTCATATGTGAAGATAACGATACACGACACCATGCTGTCCTTCTTGGTTTAACCCCGTCGATTGTTAATCGCCCAAACGAGGGTGAGACCGTCGTCGATGTCGTTCCTCGCCAGTCGGTGAGACAATCTCATCTGGAATGGATGATTGGGTCTTGAAGAAATATGATGCTAAGCATACATTTGCTTACTATGGGGCAGTCAACCAGCAGTCATGTTCCGAGGCAATCGTCCTGTCGTGGCCGACGTAATCGGATTTTGGAGCGAAGTCCGAAAATACAAGGACGCTACGTACGTCCCACGAAGCGGCCGCAATCTCGGCGGCGCGGAAAACCACTCGCCTTGTCCGTGCACCTACGATACCTAGGAGCTCTGTTCGCCCGACAGTCCCCGGGCTGCAAATCGTCTCACTTCCCAAAAGAAACAGGCACCGTTCCTCCAGAGGCCCGTGCCGTACCGCCATTGGAAGCGTCTTCTACCACTTTTCAATGAACGAATATAAATACCAACTACGAACAAAGTTACCGCCCGGCGTCGCTAGCGGCACGGTTACCATGGCAACCTCCCAGGCCCGAAATGGAGATCACTATCGGCGCTTCTGATGTCGTGCATCTAGATCATTTTGCGTCGTGTCGTTACTCTGGCAGCTAAGCCGGCTCTAGCCAGCACCAGCGATTGAGCGGCACAAGCGCCGCGACGGCAGGTGAAACCCGCTTAACACCGATGTCGACAACATCGCATTTCAATGCTGTGTTTATGGGCGACGGCGAGCTTCTTGCCCACACCCCCATCGCGCATGCGCGGCGCCGGTGGCGTCCGCTACGTTTGTTTGTAAACATGAGTTGGCGTATAGGAAGCTTGTCAACTGAAGTTGACTTATGCTTGGGAGCAACTTTTCGTGGCAAGGAAGCCAAAGTTATGCGCACCCGTTCCCTCGCGCACATTGAGCCCCAATCAGAGCTGTGCTCGCGCTGTCTTTACTTTCTCGTGGATGCTAGAAAAAGGTGTCCCGAAGTATAGCAACTTTGCTCTATACCGCGTGCGCACGTGTGGCGTTTCAGATGCTGGTGCCGGCATTGCATCATTATGGTCATTTGTAGCTCGGGAGAAGCTCCAAGTCACTCGCTGCTGGGAAAGTAGCTCAATGTGCGTCGATGCAAGAGGTACGTGTATCCTGCAGCCCTTGGGGAAATCATGGCTGCACTGCTCTACACTCAGCTAGATTTCCGACTCCATGTTCTTCCCAGAAGTGGCGCGCGGCACTTGTCTCGAGCATTTCCACAACAATAAATGGTGCCACTTTTTCGGTGATAGAGGAGCATTCTGGTACAGTAATTCTGGCTTTACAAAAGCTGTGCTAAGCGCACCTTTTCCTGGGAAGATGAGCGTTTAAAATGGCAGGAGGAGAACATTCCTCACCAAAAATCTAGAAGACCTTGATCTAGAGCCACCGAATATTCTTCGAGTAGTGATGAACACCGATTTCACTCGTTCTGCAGAAAAAACCATGATTCGCAACTTTCAGGACCTATAGGTGCCTGTCCTATTAAAGTAGAGTTCCTGTATAGGCTTCCTATGGGATCCTGAGTTGCGTGTGTAACCATATTGAAATCCAAAGTTAGGCGGGATCACGACCAATTCTATTTTACTTACGACCACTTCACCCGCGAGTGCTACAGCGCCCACTTATTAGAGCTGTTACAGGTGTAATGGCACGCATGAATACAAAGCAAAAATAGAACGCTTTAGAACGCGCCTAGTAATCAGCAAACAAACAAACAAACAGCTGTATTAACCAGTAACCAAGCACACCAATCATTATTCAGAAAACAAGTATAATATACGGACCACCTGCAAGGCTCAAAATGCGAGTATAAAAGATTTTCTTTTTCAGACGGTAGCCAAAACGCATCACCTAAACGAAACATTGTCCCAGGGTTAGCTTTTCAAACACGTCTACTCTGTCGCTGTCGACTGCATTTCTTAGAGCAAAGTGTTGCAATCCCATATTTTACCGGGAAAGGATGAAAACACTAAAGTATCACTGTTTGCATTTTTCTAAATGAGCTTGGCTTGAATTTTCCGCTCATCTAGGTTTCAAAGAGGCCTAGATGAACGGTATACAATAGAGTATAGACGCTTTCAGCGAGTCAGTTACTCGAGCTGCCAGCAGTCGGCGCGCCCTCCGAGCGCTTCCCGGGCCGCCATAGCCGCCCTTCAGTTTCTCGCCGTTCCTCCGCGTCGTGTGCTGCGCCGGCCACTACCGGAGCTTTGTTTTCGCGTTCTTTTACGTTCCGCGTTGCAATAGTGTGGTTTCTTTAGGTCTTTTCGATATTTCGGGCTTTCATTTAATCATTTGATATCTATATTTCGGCATAGCTCTTGTATTTTCTTATTTATGGAATGAACTTGGAGAGCGGATGAGTCGACGATACAAGATTATGAGGCTTCAATGACCATGTAAGTTCATCCCATTCTTACGTTTTTGTCGCTAAATAAAGGGCAGTCAAGACTATTGCGATCTATGTAAATTGCAACTAACGCAGTAAAGCTATCACAGTCGTGCTTCTCGCTGCATGTGCGCGCTAGTTTCAGTAAAGCCGACCCGCATGTAAGCGATTTAGCGTGCGACGAGGCCGCGCCACCTTTCTCACGCCGGACGCGCCGCGCCGCCTTTCTCACGCCGGACGCGTATTTCCAAAACCTGCCCATTCCAGATCTGCCGCGGAGCGGCGTGCTCTGATTGGCGCGATTACCGCCGCACAAAATATTGACGGCGACGCACATGTGGCGCCGATCGCCGGCAGGAGCGTCTGCTACACCCCGGAGAATACTTCGGTGCCGCGGTCGTTGTTGTGCAGAGTACGCATTGTTTCATCTGCCAGTGCATAGCCATTGAGTTATTCCGCATATTACGCGCATACAAGTCGGTAGCAGATGTTTCGAGCATGCCGATGTCCGCAGTCCGACTGCTCCAAGCTCGGCGATTCTCTACCCAAGCTCGAATGAAGTAGGCCTCGCTGCCCTGTTCCGTAGTTAAAACCGTGTATACTCAGGAGTGCTGGCAGCGCTAATGCGCAGTGCTTTTCAACCGTATTTCAAGAAGCGAGAACGAGTGACTTGCTCAGCGTGTGTGGCTAGTGTCTACGTTTTCCGTGTGGCTTTTGTCAAAGTAAGCCTTGTTGCCTTCCTACACGCCCACGTAGCGCCCGCAATGCTGTCAATCGTACTGCTCAATTAATTGGCTTTTTCTCTTCCTCTGGAATGCTATGCAGACAATATATCCACTTCAATGCTTCGCAGCTGAACAAACACTCGTTTGTCGCTGAACAAGATTTCCATGAACAGCTTTTCTTCCGCGGTTTAAAGTGTTTACTTTCTCTGCCGTATTTTCACGTTTTATTGCACAGACTGCCTTTATTTGTACCAGTTTTAGGCAATTTCGCCCATAGCAAATTTTGTGAAATTAGAAGGGCGTGAATTGGTTTCAAGCTGTTTGTTTCTTACGCCTATCATTATTTCACATCGTGTTACTTTGATCAGCACTGGAGGTGAGCTAGGACTGCTCCAACACGTCGTTTTAACCCCAAGGAGCAGATAATGAAGTACGATATAAAGACCCATACAGAACTCGGTTTCATAAGATGGGAACCTTGTCCTGGTGCTTTTTCGTTCACTTTTCTTCTCTGCAATTGGTACATAGGTATGTGAACTGTTCAGTTACCTGAAATGTCACCTACCCTTTCAACCTGTGGAGGTTCATGGCAATTCTAACGGAAGCATTAAAGCCATCTTCTTAATTACTTGTGCATCAAATTCTGTTTCCCACGGGACATTCTTGTCCGAATCTGAAGTCCATGCTATTGATAGCTTCTCCATGCTAGTGATAGACTCCAGCTGAAGTCTGGTATTGTCATCTTTATTTCGGTCCCATCAATTTCCAGCTACTGATTTCATCACTGTGTAATGCTGAAGTTCTAAAGGACACGGGGACAAGGAAATTTGTTTCTTAGTGGGACTGGAGTTGTCAACAGAACACTTCTAAATAGAGAGTCCGGCGAGTCGGTTTTAGTGTTTTGCTCTTCGGGCGTAAAATCCGCAGACAAACACGGTGAAAGTGGAGACAATTACTTTATTTCTTGTTAAAAGCCTCCGCTTGTCTTCATTTGCTGTTGGCGACTTTCCGAAAGCAGTCGCGACAATCGACACCCAACTTTTTTCAAACTAGAATTCCTGAATTCTTCCTTTTTTGGGGTCGTACGAAGCACTCCAGGTGAGCGCAACGCAATTTCGCGTCGATTTGAGGACGTTATTAACATCATATCCGAATGACCGAGGGCAGGCGTTTTATGGGGGAGAATACGGGGGACGTTTTATGGGGGACAATCACAGAACGGACGACAAGTTTCTCGTTTTGCCGGAATGGCTTGCCGCAGAACTGGCGAAACGTCGTGTCCTACTTTGTGGTGAGCGGTCTTAACTTGGTCAGTCTTCGCACATGGGTGAATCAACCCTGATGCAGGGGCGTAGATTTCAACATCCCGAAGTGCCACCTCGCGCACCAAGTTTTCGCGAGCAAAACCATCCACAGCAAATACCCTTTCGCAACACGGCCACTAGCAAGCAAGCCGCGCCCGCGACCACTATGAGCAATCCAGGAATCGAAACTGCGGGAGAAGGAACAATCAGTGGCCGCCAAGGACTGAGTCACGGGAGGAATGGGAGGAAGGGTAGAAGGAGGGTGGGAAAGACAGCAACAGAAGGCACAAGCGGTCGAAAAAATTAAGTTTGTCTTCGAGAGATGTTTCTCTGTGGGACTGCTTGCTGCGCTTCAAGTTCATAGACAGACAAGAACTCGTCCGCCGTCGATGGTTTGTCGGCGCTTGTCGCAGGTGTTGATCGTTGCACAGGAACAGCATCAGCGACGCAAAACTTCGTGGTGTCGCCGGACAAAAATCGGTGTTTGTCACTCTAGTGGGACGACGCTATAAGAACTTTCTAGTCAAAGTACACAAATCTATGCTATACACCCCTCGAGAGGCATTTCCCAGGATTAGCAACACCTTCCCAGATTGACAATCATGTATAAACCCCTGGTCACAATCTTGGAAGTGTTACAGCAGTGGAAGGCAGGCACCTCAGATGCCTGTTCTGCCGTGGCTCATTAGCAAGTCAGTCGAGGAAGATTCAAGGAACCCCAAGTTGGACGTCGCGACGTAAGCAACGTTTTCCACCCCCTTCTCAGTCTCGATGCTGGAACTTCTAGAACGAGCCGCACCGGGATTGAGACAATCTACACTACTACATGACAGCTCCTATGACGCATCTTGTTACGCCTTCATCGCAGCCGCCATTCTCCAGCAGTTATTTTAGGCAGTCTTTAGGAGGTAATCAAAGAGCATGCACAGGCTACATCAGAGTTCCAGGCGCAGTTCGGGGTCTTGCTTCCGAGAAATATTTCTCGAGACATTCACCACATATGTTGATGAACATCAGTGTTGCAGGCAATCATTGGCCAAGAAACCACACTTGATCATGCAGACGCTTGCATCCCAGAGGTCGATTGCGTATAACTCTATGGTGCAGCCCGATCCTGCCCATCAACCAGGCCTGTGGCAGGTTCCCTCTACTGTGTAGCATTGCAAATGCTTGAAGTACTGTTGACTGCATGTCTGATGGGGCAAGAAAGACCAAGCAGTCAGTCCAAGCCACTCTTGAAACAATTTGCAGAAAAGGAAAGACAAACATGGAGACATGAAACATGTTGTATGCAAGACAGATTGTAGTTCGCAATGCTTGTTCTGGGTGTGTCCTTATCAATTCATTGAGTGGGAGTGGAAAACTCGCCCTATTAAAGGGCCCCTGAAAAGAAAAGGAATGTTCTTTTTAACAATCGAGTGGAACACGCGTGTCAAAAAAGAAAAAAAATATGACGTGAGAAAAATGTTTTTTAGCTCAATATTGACGACGCTGTTTAGTTGGCAGTCACGTCCTCACCACGTGTTTTCTCTCTCGGCATTTCAGGCGCGTGCAGAAGAGGTCGATTGCCTTCGCCTTCACGACCGAGATGGTAATTTTGGAATGACCCGTGACGTCATGGGTTTCGCGCACAATTTTAATTAAATCTCTCGCAATCAATATTGCTCTAGAAACATTTTTTTCCGTAAAATCTTTTCTTAGCACTTGTGTCCTAACCAGACTGTTTAAAAAAATTTTTTTTCTTTTCAAGGGTTCTTTAAGTTAGCCACGAAGTTACTTCCCAACCAGCAAGTTATTACTTAAAGTCCTGCTGCATGCTACCTAAGGAAGAAAGTTGAAGATGGGAAATTTAAATCCGAATGAACAAGAATCCTTTCCAAGGAGAAAAGCATTGATGTGTATGCTCCGCCAAAGTGCTTACCCTGCTACATTTTACCAAAATGTGATGAATTTATGCCTACATTGCACCAAAAGTTAATTTCACTTTATAACTATCGAAACTAATAGTTCAGGCATTGCAGTACTGCCAGATTCTTCCTGTAACATTGTGCGAATCGTTCAGAACTTCCGGTTATGACCTAAAAGAACGTGTTCGGTGTGTTTCTCCTCATCTTAATGTAAACTCATCCTTTTCCTTTCAATTTTTGGTCACGCGTTTGTTCTGCAGAACTTCGCAGCGCAGCACGTCTATCAATGTACAACCAACTAGCCCAAACCCACGTCCAAGCTTTATTGATCCTTTGGCACACTGGCCGACACATCGTCAACGTGGTTCACGAGTCCGAAGTTTTCACATGCCGGCATACCCAGGAGCGGTCGATGGTGGTCTTGCACGTCGAACAACTTCACTCGTGCCTTCTTGCCTCGTAACTTTACAGTGACAACGGCAGTTCCGCAGTGGCTGATTACGTGGCCGTTGTAGTCCTGTAATCCAGAGGTTATTCTGGTCGCTGGAACAGTCTCGTCAATCTGGCGCAGCAACTTCCTCGGTAGCAGATTAGCATGTGCTCCGGTATCTACCTTTAGGTCAATAGGCTTCCCACCCACTTGCGCTTGTACCCACCATTCGCCCTTGTTGTTGCAGTTCTGCACTTCCCAAACCTCTAAGTCATGGTCCTCGGACACGTCGTACCCGCTACCAACAGGAACTTGTGTCTTGCAGCATGTCGCGAAGGGATTTTTTCCTTTGCATTTGAAGCACTCTCTGGCGTATGCGGGACACTTCTTCCGGTCGTGCTTTGTGTTACGGCGCCCACATTTTCTTGCTTGGCAATACTGGCGTTGCTTCGACACGACTTCCACGGCCTGTCCCGGACTGTTCCAGGTTTTCTTTCTGCTTAACTGCTATTTCTGCCGCCTTACACACTTGTACTGCTTTCTCGAGCGTCCACGGGTCTTCACGTAGCAGTCTTTCACTCATCTTTACGTCAGCTTTCCCGTACACAATTTGGTGTCGAATTATTGATTCGGCCAAAGTTCCAAAGTTGCACGACTGTACTTTGAGCTGTAGGTTTCTGAAGAAACATTCCAAGGGTTCGTCTTCGCTCTGCTTGCACGAGCGAAACCAGGGATGGGCAGTATTTCAAATACAAGTATTTGAAATACGTATTTCAAATACTTTGTGTATTTTACATTTGTTTTTAATTACAAATTTGGCAATGTATTTGACGTGTGTATTTAAATACTAAAACGTGGGTATTTCAAATACAATTGTAATTAAATACAATTTTGTGGGCGAAAATACATCAATCAAATTTATTGTCACTGTCCAGAGCAGGTAGAAAACCATGTCCTGCACCGAATGCAATGTCTCTCAATCAAGCACAAGCGTTTGGTGACTTTGTGATTACGGTGCTAGTCCAGAGCAAGAATAGTGACGGAATCGATGTTCACAGGCAGACTGGCTAAATAAGTGCCTGTGACAACTTGTGAGCTTTCCAGCCTGATTTTCCTTCATATTTTTGCCTGGATCATTCTAAATGCGCGGGTCGTCCATATTTTTGTAACTGTTGTGAGTTGCAACAACAAACATTTCTCTAGCTAGTGCTGCACGTCTTGGTCGTCTCGGTTCTTTGTTGGTCTATACCAAAATGTAATCGACAAAAAAAGCTGCTTGAAGCTCTGTACTTTTTTCAACTATTACTTCCAAGCTGATTACATTTTTTTTTTTGTGATTATATTTCTATTACGTTACTAGAGCCTCGCTCACTAACTCCCGAGTGTGCAATGCAAAATTACAATGACATACCCAGAAACCCGTTGCAGGTGCCCTGAAGTCGCTCACGCAGATTATGAGGAATGTATTTGGAAAAGTATTTGGAGGAGATCAAATACATTTGGTTGTATTTGTATCTGGTATTTAAATACTTTTTTTGGATATGTAATTAGATTTGTAATTAAATACATTTTTGACGAAGTATTTTGCATTTGTATTTCGATACATATTTGCATGTATTTTGCCCATCCCTGAGCGAAACATATGCCTTTCGTATGTCTCGTTGCAGTGGCGTGCAGTAGCTTTAAAATGTTTGCACTAACGCAGCGTAGCTTTCGCGTTCTTAGGTGGAACATTGGAAAGTAGTAAAAACTTCTAACGCCTCTGGACCCGCGACGTGTAAAAGAATTGCAACCTTCTGCTCCTCAGGGGGCAATTTCGGCTGGCTCTGTGGCTTCAGGGTACAATCCCAATCGCAGCTGGAACTTACGCCAATTCTGGGCGAGGTTGCCTATGACTTGGTCGCGAAGTCAGCGATGGATGTGTGGTCGCCGTGCCCCACTTCTAACACCATGTATCGGCGCGAGAAGAAGGTTCGCACAGCGGGAGGTCAACTATACTCTGTTTCACCTTGTGTTGTACCGCAGAAAAGACTACATGCGCGAGCTCCTTGCTCTAGGGCACATCTCGGCGGCACAAGCTCCCGTGCACCAAGGGCAGCTGCCAACGCTATGAGCTCGCGCTTCTAGCATTCACTGCGGTACAACATAAGGTGAAACGGAGTATAGGGCTAGCATTTTAGTAGAGAGTTTTAGTAGATCGTTCCGATACCTCCGAAGCCCCGATAACGATACTATGCATGCGCAAGGGAGGCGGTGGCGGAGTATTGGGTATCGTTATCGGAGTCATGGGAACGATCTACTAAAACTCTCTAGTGTGGCGTCTGTGCGATCCGCCCGGGCACGAGCTTGCCAGGCACGAGCTTGGTTCACTGATGGAGCACGCCCCGGTTTCAAAATCAAAATAAAATATCGGACTACGCTTTTCTGCAGTAAACAGTGTAAAAGAACTGTCACGAGATGAGTACAAGGTAGCAGACATCCAGTACCCTCGGCGAAATCACCTCATAACGTTGCCGCTGGGCGAACAAAATATTTGCAATAACTTCAAATAATGCAAACTTGAGCCATATCTAACTCGCCTGCTATCGATCAGAGTTTAAGTAATGCCCGATCACACGCAAAAAAAAAAAAGCCAAGACAAGCATATAATTGCTGGTCTCTCTGCCGGTAAAAACATCATGACCGTATTCCATAATATACTACTATTATTGTTTGCGAAGCGCACGAATAATTAGCGCAGACATTTATATCCGGTATTTCAATGTAACGTGAAGTTTTAACAAAATATTTATTAAACCTCGTTAAATAAAAAAAAACTGTGATCATAATAAAAATCAGTGTTTAACACTGACATTTACAAATATCAACGACGTTGAGAATTAATCAGGCCGGTTTGCCGGTGCCGCCGATGAATGCCTGATCGACTCCTGCTCTGAGAAAAAAAAAACAGCAATCTTGTGAGATTTTCAAATATTTTATCAGATCCGCAATTCAACGTTGGACGCGAGACACCAACGGCCCCAAAGCGAGAAAACCTCCTAACCCCTCCCGCTCTAAGCGGAGGCGACCCCCGATGCACAAGGCGTCTTGTCGCCTTGCCTCCGCTCTCCCCCCTCCTCGACCCGCACACATATACACCTGGAAAAGCTTCTGGCTGCACCACTGGTTAGCGTTTGTCAATCTTCTAAATATGCGCTAGTGCAAGCGACGGCCATTCCAGTTCTTGCTCTCTATGAACTGCGATGGTCTAAACCGTGTCTGCGTTTGCGCCAAACACTAATTGCATCGAACGCTCGACGCCTTCAAACGTCCAAACATGTCCGTCACCCCGTTGTCTAGGGAAGACCGTGGTCGCTCTCCCGGAGCCATCATAACCGAAGCGAAGTGTCGCCCAGGCAGAACATTCTCGTAGCTGCATACCGTGCGCATGACTTGGATCATGGACTGAAGTCAATGCAGCCCTCTCGGTGACTTTTTAAGAAGAGACTGAGCCGAACAAAACAATATAGAACGTTTTTGCGCTGGGACGCCTCCTTCGAACGTTAGAGAAGAAAGACCGTTATGACCGGAGGGCAGCGTCGGCGGGGAACCCGCTCGGTACCGGGCAGGCGCTCGCCCACGCTTGCGCGAAGAATGATGTGTCATACGAGGAAACCAATTAGTGCACTCGGTTGCGCCTTTTCACAGCCAATCGCAGCGCCCAAACAGGTTCATCCTCTGGGGGGTAACATTTACCTCGTTGCCGCTCGCTCGCAACGAACTTTTCATTGCAGCAACGCATTCTTAATAAAGGGCCCTAGTGTATGCTGCGTATGAGGAGTTAAGAAGCCCAGCGCTTCCCCCCTGGCCGGAAGGAGGGTGATAAAGGTGGTTCGTTACCTCCTTTTGGTACCCTGTTTTCTAAGAGTGTATGGCTATTGTTGTGCCTCGTGATCTTAGCACGCTGGCACAGGAGGCAGCTTCTTGTTCAGTGGCGCACGTCAGCATTTACTTTGGGCCATACGTAGCATGTGGTGACTAGCCACTGTGTGTTGCAGATCCCTGGATGTTGGAGGTCGTGCAATGCGTGAAATACTGCTCTGCGGAATGAAAGTGGTACGAAAGGCCGTGGGTTTCCTGTGGACACATCGCAGGTGATGGTAGTTTAGCCCAGAGGTGAGGGAATGTCTAAGTTGTAGTGAATCCTCTTTCTGGCGTTCCACCAACAGTTCGGGGTCGTCGCGTTGTGCGTCTGCGTTTGCGTGAAAATCCAGTGTTGCGGGTTGGGGTGAAAGCGCCGCAACTCGCGATAAGGCGTCAGAAGCGGAATTGTCTGCAAATGGACTTGCCAGATGTCCACTGAAAGGTTCGAGACGAAATCCCAACTGTCGGGTTTCCCGTATAGAGTAGCCCGTGTGACTGCCTCTAAATGAGAATGCGAGATGTTTATGACCAGTTAGTATGTGGAGCGTACTGCCTTCCAACATGTGCCGGAACTGTTTCACGCTTAGGAAGATGACCGACATTTTTCGCCTGAAGGTGCTGTACCTTGTCTCTGCTGGCTTCATCTCCGGGAAACAAAAGCTAGAGTGTGCCAGTCTTCCTCAATGTACTGTTGTAGGACCGCTCGGAAAGCTACGCTCGAGGCGTCTGTCATCAGACGTAGGGGAGCACTGACTTGTGGGTGAACTAGTGCGGTGGTGTCAACAAGGGCTTTCTTCGCAAGGGAGAAAGCAGACTGCCCTGTGTCCGACCATTCGAACATCGAGTTCGGGCCTTTCTTTGTGCGAAGCAAATCGGTGAGGGGTTTCAGTGTAGGGGCACACTCAGGTATGAAGCGTCGGTATAAATTTAGCAGTCCGAGAAATTCACGAAGAATACGCAATGAGGTTGGTTGCGGGAAATCTCGTACCGCTTGTACTTTGTCGTCCAATGGTGTGATGCCTTCTGGCGTGATATGATGCCCCAGAAAGTCGATGGTCGGGACGCTGAACACGCATTGGCCAGCGTTGACAACGAAGCCAAAGTACTGGAGGCGCTCGAAGAGTAACCGGAAGTGTTGTTTGTGTTCTTCGCTGCACAAGCTGACGACAAGCAAGTCGTCGAGGTATGCGAACACAAAGTCCAGGACTCAAGTTACTTCGTTTTTGATACCTTAGAATGTTTGGGCGGCAATGCGCAGCCCAAACGGCATGCGAACAAAATCAGATAGGCCAAATGTTGCGGTAATGGCTGTCTTGGCGATGTCAGATGGCTCGACGGGTATCTGGTGATAATCTTTGACCAAGTTGATTCTGGTGAAAATGTTTTTGCCTGCCAGGTTGGCTGTGATTCTGTGAAATCTGGGATATGTGGAAAAGAATACCGGCCCGAAACGGTGTGGGTGTTCAGTGCGTGATAATCGCCACATAGTCGTCAGTCCCCAGCGATTGCTTTGAGTAAGATGTGTAAAGGAGAGGATCAGCTGCTCGCCGATGGCCGGATTATGCCGAATTGTAACATGCTTTCAAACTTGCGTCGGACCACTGAGGGGCGCTCACCTGAGAGGCGATGTAGCCGCGCGAACTTTGGAGGCCCAATAGTCACGATATGTGTGACGGAGTGTCCTAGTGGATGGGTCGGGTTCTTGGCCTTCTTCAGTTCTGGAAACGTGGCTAGCAATTCCTCAAACGTTGAACCTGGGGATCAGGGTGTATCTCCGAGGCGACATACGAGACGGCGATGCCGTTGATGAAAATTTGAGTCGTCGCATCCACCAGGCCACGGGAGTGCATATTTACGGCTAGATTAAAGTTGCTGGGGAAATCAACGCCGAGAATAGCCATGCCAAAGTCTGCCATGATGTAGATCCAACGAAACATCCGCTTTAGTCCCAAATCGATTGTCAACGATCGCTTCCCGTATGTAGAGATGGAGATACTGTTGACAGCTCGAAGTGGAGCTGTCTGTGAAAGCCGACGCTTCTCAGTCCGTGATACTGGTATAACACTGACCTCTGCTCCGGTGTCAACCAGAAACCGATAGCCAACGATTTTATCTACAACGTAAAACAAGCGGCTGGGTTGTGAACTGGGAGCACCCGGCGCTCCTAGTGCCCGGTGGTCGGGATCTCCTACCACGAACATGGCTGGGAGCATTTGCGGGCTGACGCCCCGAACGTGCGATGATACCAGCATAGTCCACCGTCTTGTTACACAGCCGCCGGAGAAGCACGACGGGAGCTTGACTGTCGCCGAGTAGACGCTCGTCCGGAAGGTGTGAAACGCAGGTTTTGTGCGGCCTTTTCTAAGCGGCTAAGTCGGGCCGCTATGTCTTGGGCTGGTTCAGACGGCGCGGTCTCAGACACTCGGGAGTGAAAGCTGGCCGCAGCGACCACCGAGGTTGTAGAGCACTCTGCACCCCGATTCGCCAACTCAGTTAGGCGCTCCAGGGGCATGTCCTCGGCCACTGCAAGCACAATGACCATGTTGTCGGGGAGGCGTTGTAAAAATAGTTCACGGAGGAGCGATGCGGCTGCCTCCGAGGTGGCGTCGCATCAGAAGTTGTCGCATTCGGCGTAGTAGCTGGGATCGCCGCTGATCCCCAAGCTTCTCCAAGTTGAGGAGCGTCTGAAGCCGGCTTCGCTCCGAGGCTGTTTCTCGGAGGAGGATGGCGGCCTTGAGGTGGTCTTGTAGTTCGTACGCGACCTCCGCTGGGAGTGAGGCAACAACGTGAAGGTACTTCGTTGCCTGTGAGGAGATGTGGCTTAGTTGTAATTGGGATTCAACTTGAGCAAACCACACCTTTGCATTTTTGGTCTATAATGGCGGCAACTTGAGCCGGACAACCGTCACTGGCTAAGTTGAGCTGAAATTCCCAGCGGGTACATTCATGATGGCGGTTTGGGAGTGGCTAGGAACCGTGCAGAAGTCGCTCGTCGCCCCGGGTCACCAATTTGTAGCAGTGTTCATTAACGATCGATATCGTTAATATTAAAATATATGCAGCATGTTTTTTTTTTGTTTTTCTTGTTTTTGTTTTTTTGGGGGGCCGAGTTTAGATTGAAAAGGTACTCCTATAGCTGTTGCGAAGATATACAAAAAAAAACGTAAGGAATGGAGGAGCGAACTCCACATCTCGCGTAAGGAATAGAAGACGCTCTTGCTCGCTCTGACTGGTGGAAAAGTGTGGTTACAGAAAAATACAGCTAGCCTTTGCGTGTACCCACTATCCTTCCATTCAGCGCTCTGCATTTTGATATCCCCTCACGCTATCATCTCTTCCTGTCCTTCAGTTTGTCACCCTACTCTCTTGAAAACAACCTGCGCGTCTACTTAACCCGCTAGACACTCGAAGAGCCAATCTCTGCGACCTACGAAATCAGCTCAAATCTTGAGGCGTAGCATCTATTTAGACCTCAAAACTAAGTCTGCGCTGTGGCATTACGCAATGCAAGCATGACGCTTTGCGTTCTTTAATGCCATAGCGCAGACTTCATTTTTATGTCTAAACGGATGTTCCGCCTCATCATTTGCTGAGCTGATTTTGGAGACGGCAGAGATGGGTCTTCTAGTGTTTTGTGGGTAAGTAGAAGCGCAGGCATTTCTTACAGTGTACTGAAGAAGCGGATCAGATCGAAACAATAAAGAACTCTTTTTCTTGGGCCGTATGAATAGACATCTACGCATCCAGAAAGCTGATACTCCGTGCCAATGTGACGACAGCGTTGATGATGGAGTGCGAAGGCATGACAACGCGACGTTGAATGAGCTGAGATATAAAAAATAAAATTAATTTTCTTTGAGCCGACTTACACCTACAAGCCCAATGTTCGCCCAATCAGTAAGTGGCATTGTGAGCGACTCTGGCATTGGTTACAGCGAAAACTCCTTGTCAGCAAGAAAGATAAAGATGACTGTGTTTCCTGCTGACAATTCTGGGGATATGTGATGCGGCACGCTCTCACGTTGTATAAAGTGCTATCGAATGCAATAAATGTGCAGTAGATTTCGAATAATGATTACGTTGATGACACTACTGCCGCACCATTGTTAAAGCCAATGTTTCCGTCGCGTCAAGCCGCATAAAGAGTACATCATCACTCTGATCTGCTCATCGAAAATGTTTTAGCGACACACGTTTCTTTTTTTCTTATTTTCTTTTTTTTTTTTTTTTACGCACGGGGTGTTGAGTTTTTATTTCAAAGTAAATATGACAAATTTATTCTCGTTAAAAATTCCATTCTATTTTATTGATATTTAGACTTCTGAAGATAGATTTTGGGAAAGCTTAACGTTGGCTTTTTTGCTTCCTTCACCGTTTACTCCTTCGGTTTAGTTTACTTCTTTGATTATTAACGGTCACGTATTTATTTCAACTAAGGCTCATTTGTATATAAACTACAGTCACAAACCGTCAGTTATTATAACGTGCCTACTACGACAGCCTGCATGCTTCACCGACACGCAGATTAAGAAACGCAAGTGGTGGCTCATTGTCTTCATACTAGAACAAAGCAAAAAAACGCTTTCCTAGCTCGCTTCTCACAAAAGGAGCTGCTGATACCCAGGACCACTCTCGGCTTCTGCTTTGTTAAGAAACGTTCGAGCGCTATTATTAAGCCCATAAATTGTTCCGCGCGGCCTGATCAGTTCGTAGAATCCCCGTTAGGTTAAAAACGTTTTCCGCGAGGTTATTTTCAAACGTTCAGGTAATAGAACTTATACTATGTTCGACACGCCTTTTGAAAACTAACTCAGCCACAGCACATTAATCAATCTTATTTTAGGCTCTTTGTTGTTTACAGTTTTGCAAAATTTTCAAGCATCCCACCGAGATCAAGAACATATGCATTCACACAGGCAATCTTCATTATTACCATTCCAAAGGCTCATACAAAGTAATATTTGAAAAGCTTTGTTATATCAACGGACTCCAGACTTTTAAGTGATTCAAAACAATCTAAGACGTCCTAATTTTATTATCTGTATAATCCACCTATATATATATATATATTTATATACATACAGGGTGTTTTTTTTTATTCTTACACATTTGTTTACAAAAAACGTTAAAGCTACGCTAATGCGGTTTGTGCAGGTGGGTTATACGGCCAGGCGGACATTATGTGGGTGGCTAATCTTTGCGACAAGTCGGCTAATTAATTAAACTGTGTTTTTATTAACGTTTTAATTACTGAAAATGAACATATGGTTTCAATTAGAAACTTGCTGAGCATCATCGAAAACCCCGAAATCAACTATTCTTAGCAGGATATAACGCCGGGGCATCATTTTATGGCGTTCTGTAAAAACTTTTCATTTGGACTCGTTTCTAGATTTCGGTTTCTTACCGGAGCGCATCTTCGCGCCCGCGATCCTGCTCCCCGGTGGTCGCGGCGCGAAGCCACCTCCTCGCCTCCCTCGTAGAATGGGGGGAAGTAGGGCGCACGTGTGTTGCGCGTCTCAGCCACTGGGGAGCAGGACAGAGGGCGCGGTGATGCGCTCCGATAAGAAACCGAAATCTAGAAACGCTTCCGAATGGAGCATTTTTACAGAACGCTGTAAAATGCTTCCCCGGCGTTATATCCTTCCAGAAATAGTCGAGTTAGTGGTTTTCAATGATCCTCTAAAAGTTTCTAATTAATATCATGTCTTTTTACACTAATTAAAAAGTTAATTAATAAATTTTAATTAATTAGCCGACTTATCACAGAGATTAGCCACCCACATAATGTCCGCCTGGCCGTACAACCCACCTGCACAAACCGAATTAGTGCAGCTTTCACGTTTTTTTTAAACAAATGTGTAAGTATAAAAAAACACCCTATATATATATATATATATATATATATATATATATATATATATATATATATATATATATATATATATATATATATATATATATATATACGGCAGAAAACACACTTGAGACGGTTGTTGGAGTTTTTAAAACATGTTATTCGCAAAGTTCGGCGACGTTTTGCGCTGAGGCATGTAAATATAAACAATAAACACGTACTAAATTTCGAAGTTACGCCTCCTAACTATACCCTTATAATGAAATATCGATACGGGAGAGGCGGCGGTGTAGCTATTATGGTTAAAAATAACATAGTATTTTCTGTTTTCACAGATGTGAGTGGTGTTTACGCAGTGTGGATCAAGGCTAAACTGAATAACCGTGGAGCCTTTGTCGGTGGGTGCTTATAGAGATCCCACTTCCGCAGTTGATCTGCTTGAACGTTTACGAAGCTATATAGACTCCAATTTAGGCCATGGTGACAACGTCTTGTTATTAGGTGATTTTAATTTGCGTGGTATAAATTGGCTATTCTGTTTCCCTGGAACGATAGAACTGTCTAGCAGCTAACAGTTCTTAGAGCTCGCTTTCTGTCATAACCTGATTCAGTTTGTGAGTGGTTACACTAGAATCGGTACAACAACGTCATCCATTCGGGATCTGGTCTTTGTTCCTGAGCGTATGAAACCGATTGTTTCATGTTGTACAACTGAATATGGTATATGTGACCATAAATTGTGATTGTGTCTTTCGGTGTGACTCCATTAGTTTCAAAGCACTCTCTGCGCATAAAGTGGTTTTCAACTTTGTTGACGCTGATGACGCTGGTGTGCTTGATTGCATCGAGCAATCATTTGATGATTTATTGTTTCTTTAAGAATCTGCTTCCGGCGAGGATGAATTGTGGGATTTCTTTTCAAGATTTCAACGTGGTGTGTTGACCGATTTATACCAAAGCGCGATACGAAATGTGGTAACAAAAATTCACGGATAACAAGGGATTTAATGCATACTAAACGACAGCTAAGGCGCAAGCGAAAAGCCTCTTCACATGGCTCAATTATTGAAATTAAACTAAACATCAAGAGACTGAGTCAAAATTTAAAATGGCTGGTAAAAGAAGCTAAAGAGAAGCTCAACAATGTAGTTTTTACACATTTTATTCTTGATGCATCCCGTAAATTTTAGCGATACGTTATCCCGTCAACTAAAAAACAACACCTTGGTGAAAATATGCCTAACCAGGAGACTGCTTAAAATTATATTTCTTTATTTTCGTCTGTGTTTACGCGGCACAACGGAACTTTTCCAACCTTTAATGGTTTCCCGAATAACCCTCCTATTGAAAATTACAAATAATTAAGCAAGGCGTCTGATCAATTACTTAATATTGACACAATGAAAAATCCAGTGCCAGAAGAAATTCCCAGTGAGGTTTTGAAAACTTATGCAGAGTGGGGATCTAAATATCTTACTATAATATTTCAGTCATCTCTAAATACCAGCACTTTTTTCAGCGCACGCAAATGAGCGATGATAGTACCTATTCATAAACGTGGAGTGTTTCAGACGTCTGCAACTATCGACCGATTTCCCTTACACGTTCCTGTTCCAAAACTTTTGAACATACTGTGTCTAAACATATGTTAGCACATCTTGAAGATTAAGCTGTTTTATCACAATATCAGCATGTTTTCCGTAGAGGGCTTTCCAGAACCACAAAATTGGTTCATTCCTTTCATTCATTCATTTATTTTCACCTTAAGGGCCCGGTTAGGGCATTACATAAGGGGGGGGGTATATACATGTTATACAAACAAAAGAAGGAAGAAACACAAGCTAATTTACATATCCATAAAAGCTCCTTCTTCGCAGGTTCAATCTGTACACGAATTGCGCACACAATAAATCACCGCGGTCAAACTGATCTAGTATTCTTGGACTTTGCGAAAGCGTTTGATAATTTATCAGATTCAAAACTGTCATATAAAATCGACATCATTCTTCGAAATCTAAATGTGACGAAGTGGTTTTCTTCTTATATTTGTTTTAGACAGCAATACGTGGAGATAGGAGTGTATCGATCTAGCCTCTCACCGGTTTCGCCAGGAGCGGCGCAGGGAAGTGCTTTGGGTCCCCTTTTATTTTTGATTTTTATAAACGATTTGCCCAATGTCATTACAGTACCTATACTCTTCGCAGGTGACTGCGCATATACAAGAACATAAACACACCGGAAGATAAGGTAAAGTTAAATAACTTACAAAAATAAATACCTGGTGTGAAACGTGGCAAGATGGTGTTAAACTTGAAAAAAATATTTTGTTTGTATGACTAGAAAAAAATGTTTTAAATTATGAATATAGCATAAATAATTAAAAAATCTTTAGAGCCATGGAATGTAAGATCTACGTTAAAAATTTACCTATCCCTTAAGATGGAATAGACACACTGACAATGTGTGCGTCAAAGCTATTCGAGCACCATGGAGCCTCAGCTACAACACCTCTCTGGTACTAAAACCAAAATAAAAGCTCTTTCACACATGAAGCTTATAAGACCTATTATTGAGTATGCAGAAATCGTGTGGGACCCACATATCGTGACAAATTGTGCTAATTCGGACAAAATTCAGCGACTAACCTCCAGATTCATATTTAACAAATATAGCCGTGCTTATTCTCCCACTACACTATGTAAACTCGCCAAGCTCCAAACTTTTGAATCTAGAAAAATATATGACCGCATAACATTTATTTTTTAAATTATTCATGATCGCGTAAAAATAATATATTCAGACTACTTCGAATTTCGCTCCAATGAATCATCAAGGCACCGCCATATCATTACATTCCAAGTACGTCTGTTTAAAAAAGTTGTTTTAAATTCAGTTTTTCCCAAGAGCCATAAACGAATGGAACACGCTATCAAATGCAACTGTTTCATCAGCGTCAATAAGTTCATTTCTTAAAAATATTGACACGGCTGTTTTATACGCTACTCGTTACATTTAATATATTTAACTACTCTTAGTATCATATCAACTTCTGGAGATGTGCTCCTTTGATTCTTCCTGATCTTTGAGTGACATACATTTGGAGTGTAATTTATGTATACTTGTTTTCGTTTCTTGTTCTGTATTAAATTATACTCTATGTCTTGTTGCGAGAAAATTCTTATCTTGTACCAGCGACCTGTATTTGTTTATTAATGTGTTTTTATTGTACCCTGTAAGAGTCCTGTATAGACTGACAGTATTAATAAATGTATCGATGAATGAATGAATCTATTCTGCCTTTTACACTTATTATATGCACGAAACGCAAAATATTCTTGAGGATGTGCGCGACGGCGACTTAATTATAATATTACTAATTAAAATTTATTAAAACTGCGGGAAGAAAAGCATGCAATTTGTGTACAATCTGAAAGGGGAAGTATTGTAGAACACCGTGGCCAGACTTCAAATACGACCGTACGCGGTACAAGAAAATTGCGCATAAATGTATAGTGTGTATGTAGGCATCGCAGGCCGACCCAGTTAACTGCCGGCCTGCTTTTGGTGTCCTCATCCCGATCTCCGCGTTTTTGTTGGTCAGCCTCATTCCCACAGATAAAATATTGGCACTGGAAGCTTAAAAACTCCATTGTGTTAGATACTTCTTAAAAGGACCTTTAAGACAGTTTAATAAATACCACCAGACATATACACGTTACTCCAAAAAGTAATTAAGTTAAGTTACTGAGTATTGATCTCAATTGTAGTTTGAATAGAGTAGAAATTACTCAAATGGAAAGTAATTTAGTAAAATACTAATTACCGAAAAAAGTAGAGAATTACTTTTGAAGTTACTTTTATATGTTTTTTTGGTAACAGGAGAGTACATAGGTATTGATTCGTAAGCGAGATTGTGCTAGTCAGATATGAATCGCCTTGTTTTTTTGTATTTTTTCCAGAAATGCAATAGCTGATTCTACTTCTCCATGCCTAACTGTTTTGTACTTTCTTTGTTTCTTTGGTCAATGATGTCCTGCGAATGTATTATTTCTACTTTGAGGTTTACCACGGCCTGCGCTTTATTTTTTAGACGGTGTTGGCTTGTTTACATTGTTGAGTAAAGTACACCTAAAAGTACTTGAAGTAAAGTACAAAGTAAATGAGAAGTTATGTTCTTCCAAATAAAGTAGTAAGTTCACCGGGTGCAGCGTGCTTGAAGTCACATACTATAAATTGAGTATATTTCAAGGTAAAGTACAAGTACTGTTACACAATCGCTCATGGTGCTCTTTCATTCCCTATACAGTGTTCTTTTAACTGCATTGCACGGACTGCTCGAGGAATAATCGGAGGTGCATCAGTTTTTTTACGGAAATGGCAGCAAACATTGTACAATTCGAAGCAGCCAGAGAGTAGTTTTTTTTTACTTTCGCTGACAAGCTGTTTGACGCAATCAACTTATAAGACACTTCTTTCTGTCTGTCTTATAGCCGCCATTAATTCACTCAGCGAAATGACCAGATGACGTCTCGAAAGAGTGCGTTTTTACACGACGATACGCCATGTTTTGTTTTCAAATTTTGGGAATGTGTATTGAAGTTGGGAGTTTTACTTTCCTGGGAATGTACCAGAAAAAATACTTTAGTAAAGTACAAGTACATGCTTAGATAATGTACTTCAAGTAAAGTACAAATTTTCCAAACAGCTGTAGCTTAAGTACCATGTATTTAGAGTACTTCCCAACACTGCTTGTTTACTATTTTTTATTAAAAACATTGGGGGAATTATTAAGGTTTCTCGAACGATCTTCGAATCATTGAAGATCTGCCTATTACGAGTTTCGGGAGGAAAGGCAACGCAAAAAGGTCACCTTTGCGTTGCCCTTCAGCACGCGATTCTTCGAGTACAGCACAAACTACGAGAGCACCAGATGAACTTCAAAGCGGGTGCTGCATTTCGTTGCCTCCTTTGAGTGAGGACGCAGTGCGTACACCTCCTGTAGTGGGCGAGAGTTCCTACGTAGGGCAGAAGCGGAGACCAGCCCTTTCTTCTAATGGGTTAAGTCTCCTTGAGCTTTGGTACACAAAAAAACTACAGTCTTCGGCGCTAATCACACAGTTACTCGGCCTGTCTCGCGTCCCCTTACAAAAATGATCAATCAGTTTCAGTTGAGTTTCTATTGTATGCTTATAGAATACATAAGAAACTCATTGATAATTTTTGTAAGGGTCGTGTCTGTTCGCGCCCCGCGCGTCGTAGCAGTGTTGTTGCAGTGGGTGTGGTGAAACATTTGAGGGGAGTTTCAAACTCTCCAAACCACTTCGCCCCCCTTTCCTAAGCCACATGCTTCCCCCTCCTGGCAAATATTAGCTGATCTTCCAACAAATTAGTTCTTTTGTGCAGGAATGTTTGTTGACAGGCAAAACAACCACTAACATTCGAAAGTAATTTGTAATTTAAGTCGAAGTTACTCGCGAAAAGTAATTAAAGCAGACTACTAATTACCGAAATAAAAATGTAATTGACCGTTACTAAAACTACTCAGAAAAGTAGTTAAACTACAGTAACTTGAGTATAGTAGTTAAACTACGGACAAGTCTGCATGCACCACGACATACAATTTGAACGATCCTTAGGCGGCCCGGTTTATTAGCATTTTATTTTTGCTTGTATTGTTTGCGAAATAGTGGACCTTTGTAACAATAATAAGTAGGGTGTAGATACTCCGGTGTTAACTTAAGAGGGCATGGAAGGTCCACATTTTCTCCCTTTTCAGAGTCTAGAAGGCGCGTCGAACAGCCGTCATCCGCGCCATCCGTAATCTCAAAGAGGAGATGAAATAAACGTTCAAAGCGCTACTTCTAGAAAGCAGACGTTGCACGAGCCGAGGCGTGCGTTCCCCTGCTTTTGAGCGCGCCGCGCGCCTGGAACCCGCAGCGCCGCTATTTGTGGAATTCAGTCACGTGACGAGCAGGCTCAATATGCCGTGCAGCAAATACGGCGCTACGGTGATGAACGCGCAACTCTGGCTCCCGTAGGCAGCCAATATAGGAACTCTACCCGGAGTTAGGATGCCCAGATTTCTGTCTGTGTACGAGTAGAGCAATCTTTTATTTGTGCTTAGTGCCACTTATAAGTTACAAAGTTTATCGAGCTGTAAATTGTTGGCACTCAAAACACAGTCGCGTGTGTTGGCCGCGCCCAATCTATGGGGGCGGTTGTAAACGTAACTCGTTTTTGACATAGGCTTTGGTGCTTTGAAGTTGCAGGATAGAAACTGTCGTATGGTCTTTCTGTAAGGTAAAATCAAAATGCCGGTCCCTTTGTTTAGACGTTTCTCTCTATAGTAGTTTCGATTTTTACCTGAAGTGACGTACAGTAGCGCCTTTTCTGAATCGTTCTTTGCCGTGAGCGATTGAGAGTCCGGTCGGCATTTTAGAATGGCCAGTCCTACACGCGGACAAATACGATATAGCTTTGCCAATACTGGAAACTCCTCCGAAAACCTATGGGAGCGGCGGCGAACGTAACAGTGGCCCCTATAGCGGACTCGGAGTCTACGGAAGCGGACGACGCAATGGAAATGTATAGGCTCCGCGACGTCTTTGAGCTTTGCGAGCCCCTTTGCTTCACCCCAACAGCTGAAACAATTCATTACGGTCAACACGTTTGCAAAGCGGAATCCACTGATTGCAACTGCAACGACAAACAAATAACAACGCGCGCATAAACGAAGATAAAGCAGTTTATTTAGGGGTCTCGAACGCCACTCACGAGGATCACACGCGTTTGAAGCGCATCTGGGAAGCGGGAAAAGGGCGTTTAGCCACTCGAACTACGTCGTGAGAAGTTACTGTTTATCCGTTACAAACTGCGTTGTCACAATTTCTTACCCGAATAAGTGGTAATTAAAACGTGCGCAAACAATATGTTAAAATTACCAGAGCTAGCGCACCAATCTCTGCAGCATTACAAAAACAAAAAGTAACGAGAAAAATGACCGCGCAAACACTTTCTGAACTTTGCAGAAAAGATGGGGTCCCCATCCCACACGGAAATAAAAAAGAAATGGAGAACAGTCGCACAACGGAGAAGTTAGCAGACAACACCGACGGCGATTGCAACGAAGAAGTTAGCAGACAATACAAAAATACAAATCACCCAGCAAAGACCTCCTTTAACGACGACGATCGCACGGGGCGTCGGTTGAAAATTAGCAGGTGGTGCTCGCCGTCGGTGTTGAGCCCTCCGCAATAAAACGGAAGCAACAAGACGATACCATTAAAAGAAAAAAAAGGGAAAAAAAAAGCTTCACCTTTTTTTTTCTGCTGAACGTCGCACGTTTGTTTATTTGCTTTCGCGGCGTTGGTAGGAACTAAGAACAAAAGAGCTGCAATCTGCTGCGTGCTAGCAGAGCGTGACCTTGTTTGCTCACGCTTTTCTTTTCCCAGTGACTTCGGCAGGTTGTTTGTTTGCTCGCTTGGCTCAGCAGTTCAAAAAGTACATTCCAGTACTTGTTGGCGTACATGTTCAGGCAATCCTTGCACACCGTGCCTTTGTTTTGAGTGTCGATCAGCGGCCTCAACTGCGTTTTCAGCTGAACTTTTGTTCGGTGAAATATTTGTCTGTTGAGGCGTCAGTTGCGATTCTAAAGCCAGACTTGGATATCTCTTCCAGTTTAATTTGAAGTAACTTAATTACTCACGTTTGTTCGGTCTTCGGGAAGCGGAAGAAGGATTTTCTACCAAATCAGAAAAAAACTTGTTTTCGCAGTGGAGATGGCAGGCACATGGCATGCCTGCCATCTCCAAGTATGCGCTGGTGTATGCCCAAAGGAGGCCGGTTGATCAACCAACGATAACTCATAGCAGACGTGACCGAGTACACAAATAATATCCAAATAGAAATGTATAACGAGCCTGCACTTCTCAATATATTTATTAAGTATCAAAAAGTACGTATGAAGATTTCGGATCAGAAACACAATCGAAGGCGAACATAGGAGGTTATCATAGACTACAGTGGAAAAACAACAACAACAACAAAGTTTCAGACGGCCCTGCAGATGACTGGGCATGGTGTAGAAGACGAACCGGTGGTAGTAAGCGACGAAGCGAAGGAAAGAAACTAAAAACTAAGCCAAACAATTCAAAGCAAAATACGCGATGTTTCGAACGTCAAGTAAGCACAAGAAAGAAAAAAGCAAGCAAAAACATAAACGCAGGAGAAAGAAAGACAACGGCGGCGTAGCGTTGCCTCAATTATAAAGAGAAATTAGACTTTGAAAAATGGAAGGAGGTGCACTACCGTCCATAGGGTGTTCTTGTTTGTAACTCCGCTTTTATTAGTTTCAGTAATAGCGTCAGATTTGCATGTGCACAATCGTCTTTTTCCAGAGCATACTGACATGGCAATAACGTACGTGGTTCGAAATTGCCTTTTGCTTCTTCATCCGGAGACGATCGGAATGTAGCCAGCTCGCCTATTCAACGAAACGGTTTAAAGCAATACAATCATGAGAAATTGAAATTGCAACAACAAAAAGAACTGATCGATATGCACAGTAAAGTTGAAACGTAGCAATGTTCTAAAACATTTTTTACATTGCCCTATTCAAAGAAACAGGGCGAAGGTACATTCGTGTCTTGATTGGCAGACATTAGTTCTCAGTCTTCTGACGGAATGTTTTCTTCGGGAGAGCCCGAAAATTGCACCCTACAAGCCGTAACATCTTTCCCTCGCGAAGAAAATGTCCTTGACTCATGAGGGGGAACCTACGTTTTAACATTCAAAGCAGCGAATGCCCGTGACAATTTTTTTTCATTGCTCACCTCGCACAGATATAGGCAAAACCAATGCATTGTGGAGAATTCGTCTGCTAGCGGAGACTCCGAGCTCGCCAGGGGCGCTGCGATCACTTTTCGCCCGCGATCCGCGGGAGTTGCCAGTATTGGCTTACATGGTATTTGACGCGGATTCAAGTTTTCAGGCAGCGACGTGAATATTTCTTGGCCTCAAGGTGTGTCCCATGGTGCAGTGGCAGCTTAACTGGAAACGGTTTTGAGAGTGCGCGGCACCGCCTGATAAATCTTCTGCGTTAGACTCACTTACTTTGTTTATGTGAAAATCATTGTGTTATCTTTTCCGCACTCAGTGCTTCGTAAGGATCACTGCGCTCAATAGAGATGTCATGGTAGCGTTGTGTGTGGCGGCGTTTTTGCGCGCTGACTCGCTAATGCTGTCTCTATGCACTGCATTGTTCAGATGAAGCGTTCCAAGTCGCATTTCCGATCGATATGATACGTTCACTTTGACACCGTGTCAAATATACTTTCCTGATTTTAAATGGTTCCACCTCGATTTAGCCCACATTCAACATTGAGAGTACAGTCGAACATAGCGCATTAAAAGCCATAAAATATAATTAGTACGAGGAAAAGAATAGCAGGTGTTACGATCTTATGAAACTAAGGAATGTGCGAAAGTCTAAAGATGCCATCGTATATGTTTACTTGCTGAACGTCTTCACACGTGAAACGCCGTGACATACTCACATAAGGTTTAAACTCATGTAAGTTACAGACAACGCTTCTAAACATAATGATGGAGCACTTTCAGACAAAACGATGCTGCCGCAAAAGTGATAACTACGCTCCCACCTTGTGGTGATTTCGACGAGCTCGGCATTCCTACGAGAACCAGATGGGAAATAAAGGAAGAATTGGAGCTGATGGATCCTACGAGCATAGCAATAGAATAACTCTACCTAGACACAGTAACCAAAGTTGCATTTTCCTGTAAGCGCAGCGCAGCCTTCTAAATGCGTGACAGCTAAGGAGCTGCGGCTAGGAGTTCCGGGCTTTGGAAGGACTCGCGATCGTTGAGGCGCTTGCTATACCTTGGTGCAAATATAATACAGCACTTCCCTCCCCCTCACCGTATACTTTCAGAAATAGGAAATGTGGGGGGGGGGGGGGGGGGTACACGCCTTGTCCAGTATGTAACACCCCAAAGCTAGATTTCGACGTTCAGTCCACTGACGTCGAGCTGGCAATACGACCTTTTACGAGCGGCTTGATAGCTGTTGGATATAACGTATTAAATAGCTAATGCGCGTAGCAAACCCTACAACAACAAGAAAAAACAGTGAGCGTTTCTAGCAGGGCCAAGAAATTTCGGATTATTTTACTGTTGGCTTTAATATGTGGGTGTGTTCAGATAAGATCGAACACGCCAGTCCGGTTCAGATTTTTGTTTTTCTTCATGTTTTTATATGTTACTCCCCAATATGTGGAGGGAACGAAATCACAGATGTTTTCTAAAAAAAAAAAAACAAGAATATCTAAAAAAAAAACAAAAAAAAAACATGACTGCCCCAAGACGGAAACGCCGTTTTCGGGCTTTGTCTATTCTGTCAAGTTTGACTTCATGTAATAGGCAAACTAAAAGTACCAAAGAACTAAATATTTTTTAGAAAGCAGGGGATTATAGTTGCTATATTTTTGAACGTTTACAGCATTCTCAAAATTATATACCGCGCGTGCCAAATTCACAAATGTGGCTGCTTTAACGTTTTGAGCCAATTTTTGTGACTCGTTATGTCGTTATATCTTAAGGATATAAGATAAGAAGTATCAGCTACACAAGTTTAGAAAATTAGAGTACCCTGCAGCCAAATGGCTATTTTCCGTCACTGGGCACGGCAAAAATGCATGCGATGGCGTTGGAGGGCTTGTAAAGCATCAGGCTACTCTACACAACCTGCGACAGCCGGCAAGCATGGCAATCCAAAATGGACAAGACATGTCAAGAATACTGTCTCAGCATCTCAAAGGGGTCAAGCTGCTCAACTTGGATGAAACTGAACTTGTAGAGTTCCGGAACCGGAAGAAGGAAGAGTGGAGCAATGTGCGAGCCGTCCGCGGAATTCAGATGTGGCACGTATGGCGAAGTCGCAGAACGGGGTAGAACCCGGAACTAACTGTGTTTCGGACCGCAGAAAGCGCAACGAAGATCACTATTTCATAACCGCTGCTTGAACATGTTGACTGTCTATGCATTTTTATTAATTTTACAACAACGACAGACGACGCATCAAGAGACAGCCGGAACAAGTGGAGATGCCAAGGTGTCAGCGATTCATTAAAACAGTCGCCTAAAGATGTAGTAAAAGCGCTGATCCTCAATCCCACCGAGGTGTTATGTTCAGTTCTTAGATTTACTTCGCGAACCCAGGTGTTGTATATCGTTTCGTTCTAGGTATTTACGTTTACGTTCGCGCGACCGTGTGGTCGCGTGACCCGGCGTCTTTGGTTGCATCCGCCGTTGTTTGGGCTCAATAGGTCGTGTTCGCTATACAAGGCGAACACGGACGTAATACGCGGCAGGTCATATATGGTCTTTCTCTCTATCGACACTAGTGTCTCGTGCGGATGGTTGTGTTTCAGTTCGCGTGACCGTGCAGCGGCATATGCAACAATTAAGCACGAAAGGCGGGCTCGTCTTAGTACGCATCTTCGATGCTTCGAGCTGCTGTCCTGAGCTACGTGTACTGTATACATTCATTTAGAGCGGTCCAGATGTATGATTCCAACTCGTGCACAAGTAAAAAAACATGACATTATGAGAAGTTCTAAACAAAAAAATGGAAGGCGGCCACACTGTGGCCGTGACCTTGGGCGAACATGTCCACGTGTGGAGGTACATTTCAAAGCGCTGTACTTTTGACGGAAAAAAAATGACGCAACATGTCTTTAACGGAATTTAAGGAGGATGTAGAGGAGAGTGATTCCTCCAAATTTTAAAAAGATCGAAGATGGGTTGTTTATTTTAATTGCACGTTGAAGTTGCGGAACTTTTCAATTTCGGATGTGTTTGAAGCGTTGTATATAATTTGAATTATACACTAGAGCATCAATTTAATTTTCAATAAAAGACACGTTTAGGAAGGACATATGAAAAAAGTTTTATTTTAATATCCTTATCATATAACGATATAACGAGTCACAAAAATGGGGTCAAAACGTTAAAGCAGCCACATTTGTGAATTTGGCACGCGCGGTATATAATTTTTAAAATGCTGCAAACGTTCAAGAATGTAGTAACTATAATCCACTGCTTCCTGAAAAATATTCAGTTTTTTGGTATTCTTAGTTTGCCTATTACATGCAGTCAAACTTGACAGAACAGAGAAAGCCCGAAACCCGCGTTGCCGTCTTGGGGCAGTCATGTTTTTTTTTTCTTTAGATATATTTGTTTTTTTTAGAAAACATTTGGGATTTCGTTCCTTCCACATATTGGGGAGTAACATATAAAAATATGAAGAAAAACAAAAATGCCAACCGGACTCGCGTGTTCGATCTTAACTGAACACACCCATGTACATTCGCTATATTAATATAATGTATCGCTCGACTATCAAGCCTCTCTTGAACGTTGGTATCGTCGGGTCGACGTCGGTGGAATAAAATTCGAATTGTTGTTTTGGGGTGTTACATAGGGGACAAGGACATATTGGTAGAGTATCTCGAGAGAAGCATGAGTTTGTTAGCCCTAACTTTTCGCTTTTCGGTATGTTACGTAACGCGAACCTGGCAGTCTTCGAAATATTCCTCTCGCACTAGCCTCCAAACCTCTTCTATTCCCCCACCCCCTCTTCCTCGACCCTCCCTTATTTTCTGCTTTCTTTCCCCCCGCCCAGATTTCCCTGCAGAAATATGTTTCGAAGTCGAATTAAGTAAATATTGCTGACAGTTCAGCTTTCCGACGCTTTGGCACACTGACTTCATTGTTCGGCGTTCAACGTTTCAACATTTCGATTATCCAGCATTTAGACGTTTGACATTTTCATAAATCGCAGAATTTAGCGCTACGAAACACCTGTATTAACAGGAAAAAAATATATTTTCAGGACATACCTAAGCATCTTGAGTCGCTACTCACCCCACTATTTGGGCAAAATATTCATTTCCTAACAGAACAGCGAGTCATCGCCCTCCCATTCAAATACCCAGACTACGGAGCTCGCGACCCGATTCTCCCCGAGTCAGGTTGTGCTGACCACGGAGCATACGGATGTCAGAGGTCGTCCAAACCAGAAAGAAAAAAGAGAAATGAAGAGCTACTTTCTTCACATTTAATCCCGGATTACCGAAGGAGGTTTGTGTGAAAGGCAAAGATGGAGATACCAAAATAAAGCTTTGCTATGTTCACATAAAAACTAAGGCTTCTAAAAAATAACACAAAAAAGATTAAAATTAGGCAGCAACTTGTACACGAACCGCGAGCTTGTGGAACTGCCAATCTCCAGGGATGCTCCGGCGATCCCGTGGAACGTGTGGGGATTCCTCTGGTCTCCCTTCCCCGATGGCTGCGATAACGGCCGTGGGTCGGAACGCTCGGCCTTCTTCGCCGTGAGCTCCGACCTGTTCGTGAGGCGGAGGGCCGCTTGGCTTGGGGGGCTCTCCTCTCACTCTCTCCCGGGGGGACCTCTTTCCGTCCCCCTGCTCGGATGCGAATCACTGCCGACAGGCGAGGAGGTTTCGCCTCTTGTTTTCCCGCTTTCGGGAAAGGGACTCGTCCGGGTGACCGCGAAAGAGATAGGACGTGTGTCGGCGACTTCTCGGATGCTTCCCCGGTCTTGGCTCTCCGGAACCCCGCGTCTGGCTAGGTAAGGACCGTTTCTTACCTTGCCGGCGCGGGGGGGCATTTTGGATGGGGACATTGTAGTTCGTTTTAAGAGTGTTCTAATAAATACTCTCGGACTCTGTCCTTACTCTGGTACGTGTGTCTTCTTTTCCGCTATATTCGAGAGAGTGAGACAAGGTAGACGATCATTGGCACCGACGGAGGTAATTAATCGAACCGACCCGCGGTAATGTAGCCCTAAACGACGTCTATATTACCGCGGAGATGTGGGGACCGCGCTACTAGGTTTGACGTCTCCTTTGAGGTATCGCCGCTGTTCAGATAACCCTTTGGTTACTCTATCGGTACCTGTGTTAGTTGGTAGCTAGCAAATCCCACAAACGTAAGGTATAATGAGGTTCATAGCTGCGGGAATAGCAATAGATAACAGAACAAAGTTTTCTTTTATTCGTAGCTAATAAAAAACTCCGCCTTGAGCCCTAAAATACGATCACTCCGGCACCGGACGCGTTGCTTGGATGCCGCGCTCGACCGCCACACCGATAGGCAGCAAACAACAAACAAGGTTACGGAAAAGCCTGCGCCTTGCTAATCTGCAACTGGTAAGGGCAATAGAAATGCGGTTGGAATGAAAAAATACATCACTGTGAAAGTACAGCCCGTATGAGGTGGTGAGGGAGCTCTGGAAACATGTTATTTTCCCAAGTCTGACTTTTTCAAATGCAGTTTTGTGCATAAAACTGCCCGTCACCAGGCTAAAAATAAAGCAACGTGGACTAGCTAGATTGGCTATGGGAGCACATGGTAAAACACCAAGCCAAGGTGGACATGGCGATATGGATGGTCCTCATTCGAGGGCAGGGAAGTTAGCAGTAAGATGGAACTTGAGGCTAGGCTAAAAGAACTAGATGCCGAACGATAAGCACGAAACGTTCTTTGGTATTTACACACGAGAAGCGTCGATACAAAATAAAGAAAGCGGACGAAAAAACTTAGATCTAAGTACAGGGTGTCACAAAAGAAAATTTACACGGTCTTTTTTACCGCAAAAATAAACTAGGCATCGCCGAACGCCCATTCTCCGCCCAAAGGTAGAGCTAGAGGTCACAACCAGATGCCAAAGTTTCAGCCCGATCCGATAACTTAATCAAAAGTTATAAGTCATTATCTGAAAATTTCAATGGGAAAATGAGGCCCATTTTTGCCCGTTTTCGGTTTCTGGTGCCATAGAGCCCCATGTGTTTGAAAACTCCGTCGGCCGCCATTTTCCCATTGAAATTTTCAGAAAATAACTTATAACTTTTGATTAATTCATCAGATCGGGATGAAACTTTGGCATCTGGTTGTGACCTCTAGCTCTACCTTTGGGCGGAGAATGAGCGTTCGGCGAAGCCTAGTTTATTTTTGCGGTAAAAAAGACCGTGCAAATTTTCTTTTGTGACACCCTGTATATTGGCAATAGCAGGAAGGCCAATGAGAAAATAAAGGTTAAGAAGAGAGCTAAAGAAACTGAGAGGGAAATATGGGAAGCATGCATGCACACTAAGTTGACCATGGAAACGTACAGATCATTTAAAAAGGACGTCACTAAGGAGCCCATTTTCGACAACTTTAGAGGGAGCCTCTTGATATTCGAGGAGAGAACGGGAGTGTTGCGGACTAAGACCTATAGGGTTAGATATCAGGAAGTAGATAGGGTGTGCGGAGCATGCGGACAGGCGGAGGAGACGGCTGAGAGCTGGATACTTTACTCTGAGGGGCTTCACCCAGTAGTAGCTGAACAGGTGACTAATTTAACAAACGCACTTGGATTTCGGAATAGTTAGAGAAACTTGAAGATGTGGAAGGTGCAAATCACCTAGAAGAGATTATCTGATTGGTGGCATAGGTGGAGGGAAAAATGACTATATTCTTATTTCGTTCCTGGCGAACCGTACGGCGGAAGGTGAGGGCACCCGGTTGCATAGGAGCGCCTCCATCATACGGATCGTTTATACCTCTGTATTAAATAAATATTAAGAAAAAATACTGGCTAGGTGGCGCAAGTTGCTGTCTATTCAAATGGTCCAGCTGCCATCCTTCCATCTATTTACCTCCTAGTTTGCTTCAATTTGCTTGGCTTCGGTTTTAATGTGCACACGGTTGTGTTGCTGTTTAATGTAGTTTCAGTTTAATTTTGTGATAACAATGTTTTGCTTGTAGCATACAGCCATTGAGACAGTTGTACTTAGTCACTCGGAGGACTACGAAGGGCCTTTGAACCTCAGTTCTGGGCTTTTCTACGCACACCTTTCAGGCATCTGAATATGGTTGGCGGCAAAACGACTGATATTGCATTTGCATCTATAAAGCCTTGGCATAAAAAGTCCACGCGTCCAAAATTTTACTTACTACTTATTAACATTTCCTGACTGCCAATTAAAATAATCCCGGAGAACAACGCGATTTTTACTGTTGTTCAGTTGAAAGTCTCATTTTCGTGCATACGCCCAGGCGTAGAGGTCCAAAAAAACGTTGGGGATGCACTGCGTAGATGGCGCCACTGTGCCAGTGTGTTTTCCTGGGAGCCTAGAATGAAGAGAAGTTCCGTCTCAGTCCATGCGGATCTTGTGAAAAGTTAATGGCGAACACGTCCTGCGGTGGTCGGTCACAAATCAGCATGTGCCGCGTTTTCGAGTGAGAGGAGGAAAGAAGGCGGAAAGGAGGAGAGGTATGCCGACACAATCGGCGCATTTGGCACCTCCTTGCAGCTCGTACTAGAAACGCGGGGCGCATAAACCACGTGACACCGATGTTTGGAACTTTTAGTAATACAAGCCCTTTAGAGTTATTTCGTCGCAAAGAGTTGAAACGCTGACTAAAAAGCTCAGTTTCCTGCCGGGAAAATAAATATCCTGGTGCTCGTCTCTCCTTAGCTGCGAGGTGAGCTTAGTTGGGGCAATGTGGAACGTGCAGAGGATATAGGAAAGGGGGAGGGGGTCAAAAGTGGAAAATGCGAAGTGTGCGTCGGCCTCTAAGACGTTTTAAGGCACCCGGTCCTATGGAGTTGCAAACGTGTGAACGAGCCGTTAAGTGCCTCTCTTCAGAAAATTACATCAGCCTGCGCGTTCTTACACCATTTTAATGATTGCGGTTCAAGTATTAATAATAACGTCGCACCTTGCTTCCACGTAGTCCTGTAAACTAAATGGTAATCCAACAACGAACGCATTTAACTCTCCTTGCTTCCTACAAGGATGTTGCGAATATATATTTTCGGGGCTACATCCCGCCTCCGGTAAAAGTCCGCACGGCAAATGTCGAGTCAAACAAAATATTTTCTTAGATTATCCGCTGCCGTTCTTTAGTCCCCAGGTCATACCTAGTTCGAACGGAAAAAATAGCACACACTATACACCTGAACAAATGCGTGATGTATTAGCTCGCAGTGAAGCTTGTATCATACGGATATCAACGTCAGTAGATTTCACTATTCATAAAATCATTCGCATCTTGTCCCCGTAAACTATTCAGAAAAAACAAAACAAAAAAGTGAAAGCCGTTTACAAATCCCTGTAACGCCGAATTGGAGCGCAGCTCTTGAGGAGGAGGAGTGAAGGGTACTGAGGGGAGGGTAGACCCCTCCTCCTCCCCTCATTCTTTAATATGCTCCGGGGGGGGCGGTCACGTGACCTCGGGGGGGGGGGGTGTCACGTGACTTCGGGGAGGGGGGTCACGCGACCCCCCCCAAGGTCACGAGGG
Source organism: Ixodes scapularis (assembly GCF_016920785.2). Classification (NCBI taxonomy): domain Eukaryota; kingdom Metazoa; phylum Arthropoda; class Arachnida; order Ixodida; family Ixodidae; genus Ixodes; species Ixodes scapularis. Next base: position 159,576,867 of record NW_024609868.1, on the reverse strand, counting down.
GGGTGACCCCCACGTGACCTGGGGGTCACGTGGGGGTCACCTTGGGGTCACGTGACCTTGAGATGACCTTGGGAGGGGTCACGTGACCTTGGGGAGGAGACCACGTGACCTCGGGGGTCACGTGACCTCAGAGGGGTCACGTGACTTGGGGGTCACGTGACCTTCAAAGGGTCACGTGGGGTCTTGGGGTCACGTGACCTTGAGATGACCTTGGGAGGGGTCACGTGACCTGGAGGGGTCACGTGACCTTGGGAGTCACGTGGGGTCACGTGACCTTGAGATGACCTTGGGAGGGGTCACGTGACCTTGAGATGACCTTGGTTACGCCGACGGCGACGGCGTAACCGCGCGGTGCATTATGGGTAAATTTCCCCGCTAAATCTAGCGGAAAATTTCCCCGCTAAATCTAGCGGAAAATTTCCCCGCTAAATCTAGCGGAAAATTTCCCCGCTAAATCTAGCGGAAAAAATTTCCCCGCTAAATCTAGCGGAAAAATTTCCCCGCTAAATCTAGCGGAAAAAATTTCCCCGCTAATTCTAGCGGAAAAAATTTCCCCACTAAATCTAGCGGAAAAAATTTCCCCGCTAAATCTAGCGGAAAAATTTCCCCGTCAAATCTAGCGGAAAAAATTTCCCCGCTAAATCTAGCGGAAAAATTTCCCCGCTAAATCTAGCGGAAAAAATTTCCCCGCTAAATCTAGCGGAAAACTTTCCCCGCTAAATCTAGCGGAAAAAATTTCCCCGCTAAATCTAGCGGAAAAAATTTCCCCGCTAAACCTAGCGGAAAAAATTTCCCCGCTAAATCTAGCGGAAAATTTTTGGTCACGTGACCCGGGGGGTCACGTGACCTGGGGAGTCACGTGACACCCCGAGGTCACGTGACCCCCTCCCGAGGTCACGTGACCTCTGAGGGGGCACGTGTTTGCCCCCACGTGACCCCACCAAGGTCACGTGCCCTCGGGGGGGGGTCACGTGACCCCCCCCCCCGAGAACACGTGGCCCTCAGTACCGTTCCCTCCTCCTCAAGAGCTGCGCTCCAATTCGGCGTTACAGGGAGTAGTAAACGACTCACTTTTTCTTCCGCACAAATTGCAAACGGCTTAAAAACAAATTTAGCGCGACTTAGAAAAACGCTTTCATAGCCGGCTTCTCTCAGAACGAATAATTTGTAACAATAAACATTTCACCTTTACAGATACTTATAAATCTTTTTTTTGGCCACCGTTCTAAACTAGTTACATTATTGTGCACGGCCGGATTAGATTTCTTGGACACTCATGTCAAAAACAAGCCTCCATGAGATACATTTGACGCGTGTCGTGACACCTAATATCTGCGTTCTGATATTAGGAGTACTACTAAAAGTTGAAACCAATATGATGTTTGCAGAAACTGTTCTCGGGACGAACTAGTTGTAGCAAGAAACAAGCCCGCTTAGAACACTACAATAAGAAAAAAGTGGAAGCCGTTTACAAATCCCTGTAATGCCGAATTGGAGCGCAGCTCTTGAGGAGGAGGAGTGAAGGGTACTGAGGGGAGGGTAGACCCCTCCCCCTTCTCCTCCTCCTCCCCTCATTCTTTAATATGCTCCGGGGGGGTGTCACGTGACTTCGGGGAGGGGGTCACGTGACCTCGGGGAGGCGTGACCTGGGGGTGACCTCAAGGCCACGTGACCCCAAAGGTGACCCCCACGTGACCTTGGGGGTCACGTGACCTGGAGGGGTCACGTGACCTCAGAGGGGTCACGTGACCTTGAGATGACCTTGGAAGGGGTCACGTGATCTTGGGGGTCACGTGACCTCGGGGGTCACGTGACCTTGGGGAGGCGACCACGTGACCTCGGGGGTCACGTGACCTCAGAGGGGTCACGTGACTTGGGGGTCACGTGACCTTCAAAGGGTCACGTGGGGTCATGTTGGGGTCACGTGACCTTGAGATGACCTTGGAAGGGGTCACGTGACCTCGAGGGGTCACGTGACCTTCAGGGGGTCACGTGGGGTCACGTGACCTTGAGATGACCTTGGGAGGGGTCACATGACCTTGGGGGTCACGTGACCTTGGGATGACCTTGGTTACGCCGACGCCGACGGCGACGCCGACGCCGACGGCGACGCCGCTCAAGCCGGGAACGGGCCCCTAAGAGCTGCGCTCTAAAACATTTGTTAACCTTTTTAGAGCGCAGCTCTTAGGGGCCCGTTCCCGGCTTGAGCGGCGTCGGCGTCGCCGTCGGCGTAACCAAGGTCATCCCAAGGTCACGTGGCCCCCAAGGTCATCCCAACGTCACGTGACCCCCAAGGTCACCCCAAGGTCATGTCACAACCAGAGGTCACGTGACCCCTCCCCAGGGTCACGTGACACCCAAAGTAACGTGACCCCCCTGAAGTCACGTGACCCCCCGAGGTCACGTGACCCTGGGGGTGGTCACGTGACACCCCCAGGTCACGTGACCACCCCCAGGTCACGTGACCACCCCCAGGGTCACGTGATCCCCGCCGAGGTCACGTGACATCCCCGATGACGTCATCGTCACTAATGACGTCACCGGCATCCGCATCGTCATCGTGATCATCACAGATGACGTCATCGGAGTCCGCATCGTCATCTTCACTGATGACGTCATCAGTGACGTCACTGATGACATCATCGGCATCGTCACGTGACCCCCCAAGGTCACGTGACCCCCCCCCCAGGTCACTTCACCCCCCAGTACCCTTCCCTCCTCCTCCTCAAGAGCTGCGCTCTAATTCAGTGTTACAGGGAGTTGTAAACGGCTTTCACTTTTTTAAGCACTAACATTCGTGTACCCGACCTGCTCCATTTTTTGGACACTCGTACTATAGAACCTGCCTCGATATAATTATTTCACGAGTTTTTTTTACTCCTAAGGTGTTAGTTATAATATCGTGGTAGGTGACAGGCTAAGAACCTAGCAACCTTTACTGCTCAAAGGAATTCATACCACTTCGAATGCCAAGCGCCTCGCTTCAGTTTCTTGACCACCTCAATAACTTCATGGCTTAACAAACTCTTTTTTTCTTTTCTTGATTGGCATTGAGCGCGGTTTGCAATGGCTACGCCAAGGAAAGCCGGCTAATGCTTTTACAGCCCCTTGCCTACCCGGGTTTAGGACGCAAAGTCGTGCCGATGCCTGGCCTGCATTTATGGCACTTTCGGTGTACTCACGTGAGAATCCAACGGTCGTGTCGTTCTTAGAAGCATTTCGTGAGCCCGCTTCGTCGAGCCGATAGATCTATCAACCACCGAAACAGAAGTGCGACGCGGTCCGTCATCGCCGATGGTTTCTCCTGACTCAATTTAAATCGATATACTTCAGCGGAATGAGCGTTTCTTTGTGGTGGTTTTCGTGGAGCAACGTGGAAATGGTTTGCTCGCCACTGCAGGCTGTGTGAAACCATCGAGTGACGCCTCGGTGGGCTGCCTCGCGAGACTCCGTCTGCTTCTTCGTTTGCTAATAAGCAAGTGCCCAAAATGAAGCCATCAAAGCGGTATTCATTCATTTGTAAAATGTGGCGCCCTCCTGAGTCTCGTGCTTGAGATTGCTTTACTGTAAAGCAGGAACGCAATGATCGTGTCTTCTTGACACTGTCATATACGGAGTGAAGTTACAATCGTGTCTTCCCTCCACCCTCTACAATACAAACTGGAAAATTTTTAAGTCCTCTTATCGACAGCCGTACATATCTTCGCGATAATGTCATCCCGCTAGAAAAGCCACGAGCTTCCCAGTCGCTCCTAGAACCTATGTTACCGATTTCGCCACGTGGGGCAGTACACGACGCACTATTTTCTCCATCGCCTAGCGGGCGCATTACGCCCGTGAGCGGAGCACCCCTTTGTTCCTTGACTGCTTGCTCACTCTAGAATTTGTTCTAACCCATGATTTCAATCTAATTTAAGATTTTTGTTCGTCCTTTTTCCCCCGTGTCGTCCGTTGTCTCCGGTTAAAATCATGTGTAACGTTATCCAGCTCGCCTGTTTATGAACCTTGTGTACTTTTGAGACCAGGAACTGCAATGCGGAGCGCAATTTCGTCTGCCTTTCGCACGGAGGTTTCGATTATATCAGAACTGCAAGCTCTCATTGACTGATTGAAAAACAAATGTGGGTAGACATCGAGGCATCTATAGCATTGAGGTCTACCCAATATTATCTTAACCAACGACAACCCTGCGCGAAAAGCGCGCGACTTGCTGTCCGCATAAAACGAGCTTCTAACAAAAATCATTCAGGATTCATATACTGTGTAAATATAAAATCTCTGAAAGCCCTTTAGGTACTTTCATGGCTGTATACGACGCGATGAATTTTTAAGACATTTGTGCTATAAAATGAGCCTTCGTGGGATTTTCCACCTCCAAAATATTCATTTGGCTTTTTTGTGACACCAGTGTTCGGCGTGAACGTTCCGAGTTTTTCTGTCGACTATAGATTTTGTGTATCGCGTTATTTTTCATCTAAAGTTCCTTTCATTATTTGTTTTAAATATTCTATAGTGTCTTAAGCAAAACACTTGACAGCAATTGCTAGCTTCTGGCTCGGTCAGTATTATTTTCTGACCTCACACCGCCCATGCTCTCGTGACGAAACACACAATCGAACGCCCATAGTTTGGTGCGCCGACCGATAATCGGCATGTACATATACTACACCCTTTACTTTTTATGGGTTTCACCACATATTTCGGGTGGTCGACTCACCCGAGCTCTCACCTACGTCGCGTGTAAAGAAAGAGACCCCATTTATGCTGAAAGTTGCGCAGGTTGGATAACTTATCGTTTCAGTACTAACATTGACCCCGTTGATATGAATATCCCGGTATATGGGCAACCATTTTCGGGGGAAAACCGGAAGAAATACGAGCAATTTTGTCTCGTTAATAAAGACAACACACATTATGGACAATTTTGGGGGGAACGGAGGCGTCCATATTAACGAGACATCACTGCCTACGGTAGTCCAGTCCGCTCTCACGCACTCGCGTCCCGAATATCTGTCATGGCGATCTTCTGAGCGCATGTCCCACCCTGGTGGTGACGGCACAGCTCGTCCACACCGAATCCGACACAGCTTTAAAGAGTTATTTCATTCTTCTTATTTCAGCAATTTTTCACTTTTATGTTGTTTTTTTTTCGAGGCATATATAAATATCACGATCAACCTGTCCCAATGTTGTGTATACATATCGTCTTGCACGCATTCTTGGTTGTGTAATAATTACGTCGATTATAGCAAGATAATTAAACAGCGCACAAGGAGAGGGACAGAAAAGGAAGACAGAACAGGCAAGCGCTGACTCGCAACTGACGATTTAGTATGAAAAGGAGAAGGAAGAAAACTACACACATGAACATATATCGGAAAAGAGAAAGATGTGAAAAAGCTAATAAATTAAATAAAATTACACCTAAAATAATTATAGCTGAAAAGGAAAACAAAATAAAATGAAAATCAATCTCTCAAAGTCCTAGGCATGTCCAGTGCCGGCACTCCGAAGCCATGACCATACACCTATTTGTGCGCAGCTGCCCCCATAAACTCATACTCGCTGTCTAGTAGTGTTAATGATGGCTGGCTCACACATTTGGATTCGAGCTTTCTTATCCAAAAGGCTTCCACTATTTCTCTTGTTGTTTTTTCTTTATGGGAAGCTAGAACAGTTGTTGCACAAAAATCTGGATCACATCCACAGTTTCTGCAGTGGATGGCTAGGTGGCTTCCAGTGGTGGTTTGAAGAGACTGTTTATGTTCCCTCAAGCGGTCGTTGAGGCAACGCCCAGTCTGTCCGACATAGGTTTTCCCGCAGGACAGAGGAAGATGGTAAACCACTTGTAGAATGCAAGACACAAAGTGCACCTTGTGGTTTTTCATGCAGCAAGCCCTGCTGTCCTTGTTCTTGTCCACAAGCGTGCAAATTCTACCCAGTTTGTTTGGGGCTGAAAACACCATGGGCACGTTGTATCTATTGGCAACATTTTTTAAGTTGTGCGACGTCTTGTGGATGTATGGTATAACTAGTGGTCGGATATTGGTAAGGTCTTTGCTCTTTTTTCTTTTGGTCGATCCTTTACAGGTTTGTATCAGAGTGCCCGCAACTTCACTTAACATGGCTGATGGAAAGCCGGATCTTGAGAGTTTGTTTACTTGAGTGCTGAAACTCTGTTCGATGGTGTGGTGACAGGATTTTTTCAAAGCTGAATACATGCACGAACTGGCTATCCCTCTTTTTATTAATTTTGAATGGGCAGATTGGTAATTAAGAATTTCTTTTTTGGAGCGTGGTAGGAAGGACCAACAAATGTGGTGATCTGAGATTTTTATAGATAGGTCCAGGAACTGCAGCACATTTAGAATAGGTTGTTCATACGTAAAACTCAGACCTTTACCGCTTCTGGAGAAAACACTCAGGATTGTATCTATTAAGTCTTCTGTTTGTTCTTCTTGGAGGATAATAAGAAAGTCATCAACGTACCTGAAGACTTTTATAATAGACATAGTGCTCAAAAGCGGTGCGAGGATCATGCCTATGCCTCCCAGAAAGATGTTGCTTAAGATGGGAGCAACACATGACCCAATGCACACTCCAGACCGCTGTAGGTATGAAGAATCTTGCCATTTTACAAACAAGGCTTTCAGATAAAAGTCTAGTAGCTCCATGAAGCTTTCCGTTAAAGTACCACTCGAATTCTGAAACTTGATTTCTCCTGATTGTTCAATAGTTGATTTGACTGAAGCCAGGAGAGCATCCTGTGGAATGGAGTAATACAGGTCCACCACGTCTACGCTGAAGGCTCCTCTCTTCTGATTGGTGTCACTCTTCAAAAAATCAATTACCTCCTCGGAGTTGTGTATGAGGAACGGGTCAACTATGTTGAGGCTAGAGAGGTGAGTCTGGAGATAGAGGGCGATCTGTTTCTGCCAAGTACCCCTTTCTGATACAATGGCCCTGAAGGGACATGCATCTTTGTGGGTTTTTGCACTAAAAAATATATCCAGGTGCAAGCCCTCAGCTTTCTTTATTTTTACCGCCAGCTGATTGAGACTTAGCTTTTGACAGGTGGCATATGCTCTTTCCTTGATCTTTTTCAGTACTATGTCTACAGGCTTGAAATTTTTCATTACAGCAGCGTTAGCCTTTTCATTGTACATACCCTCGGGCATGACGACAAAGCCTCCTTCCTTATCTGAGAGCAGAAGTTTCTGGGAGTTTTGCCCTAAATATCTGACCACGGGTCTGACTTGAATGGGCTGTCTTCCTTTCTTGATGGAGCTTGTGATGACGTTCACACATTCTGAGATGCATCGGAGACGATCTGCTTCTGGAACTTTGAAGGCTACCTTCCTTGCCAAGGTTAGTAAAGCAGGTGGCTGTAAGGTGGGTTCCACGGAAAATTTAGGGCCTAGGTCTAAAGTCTTCCTTACAGGAGAAGGAATACTAACGTCGCCCAAGATGGTTGTTGTCCCTTTGGCGGCAGTCAAGTTTCTCTTTTTGCAGAGCAGTTGGGGAAGAATCCCCCGCCAGAGAAATTCAGCAACTTGTCTCTCCGAATTGCTCATGTTGCAGAACAGCCTTCGTTGATGGTTCTCGGTGCCTCCACGAGCAGCACAAGCCACTCTAAGGCATTCCTTGAAATACCTTTCTTGCCGCCAGTACTCGGAGCGAAGAATCCGACACAGTCTTCTTGCATGGCCTGCTGACGGTTGTAGCATACCGCACAATCCATGGAGTTCCACTGGACAGAGGCCCTTCTTGATGTGCCAGGAGGCCACTCTGGCACTAAACATGCACTGGGCCGCGAGGTTGACCAGATGAAAAATGTTACTTAAAAAAAAGAAAAATGTTTAGTGCCAGAGTGGCCTCCTGGCACATCAAGAAGGGCCTCTGTCCAGTGGAACTCCATGGATTGTGCGGTATGCTACAACCGTCAGCAGGCCATGCAAGAAGACTGCGTCGGATTCTTCGCTCCGAGTACTGGCGGCAAGAAAGGTATTTCAAGGAATGCCTTAGAGTGGCTTGTGCTGCTCGTGGAGGCACCGAGAACCAACAACGAAGGCTGTTCTACAACATGAGCAATTCGGAGAGACAAGTTGCTGAATTTCTCTGGCGGGGGATTCTTCCCCAACTGCTCTGCAAAAAGAGAAACTTGACTGCCGCCAAAGGGACAACAACCATCTTGGGCGACGTTAGTATTCCTTCTCCTGTAAGGAAGACTTTAGACCTAGGCCCTAAATTTTCCGTGGAACCCACCTTACAGCCACCTGCTTTACTAACCTTGGCAAGGAAGGTAGCCTTCAAAGTTCCAGAAGCAGATCGTCCCCGATGCATCTCAGAATGTGTGAACGTCATCACAAGCTCCATCAAGAAAGGAAGACAGCCCATTCAAGTCAGACCCGTTGTCAGATATTTAGGGCAAAACTCCCAGAAACTTCTGCTCTCAGATAAGGAAGGAGGCTTTGTCGTCATGCCCGAGGGTATGTACAATGAAAAGGCTAACGCTGCTGTAATGAAAAATTTCAAGCCTGTAGACATAGTACTGAAAAAGATCAAGGAAAGAGCATATGCCACCTGTCAAAAGCTAAGTCTCAATCAGCTGGCGGTAAAAATAAAGAAAGCTGAGGGCTTGCACCTGGATATATTTTTTAGTGCAAAAACCCACAAAGATGCATGTCCCTTCAGGGCCATTGTATCAGAAAGGGGTACTTGGCAGAAACAGATCGCCCTCTATCTCCAGACTCACCTCTCTAGCCTCAACATAGTTGACCCGTTCCTCATACACAACTCCGAGGAGGTAATTGATTTTTTGAAGAGTGACACCAATCAGAAGAGAGGAGCCTTCAGCGTAGACGTGGTGGACCTGTATTACTCCATTCCACAGGATGCTCTCCTGGCTTCAGTCAAATCAACTATTGAACAATCAGGAGAAATCAAGTTTCAGAATTCGAGTGGTACTTCAACGGAAAGCTTCATGGAGCTACTAGACTTTTATCTGAAAGCCTTGTTTGTAAAATGGCAAGATTCTTCATACCTACAGCGGTCTGGAGTGTGCATTGGGTCATGTGTTGCTCCCATCTTAAGCAACATCTTTCTGGGAGGCGTAGACATGATCCTCGCACCGCTTTTGAGCACTATGTCTATTATAAAAGTCTTCAGGTACGTTGATGACTTTCTTATTATCCTCCAAGAAGAACAAACAGAAGACTTAATAGATACAATCCTGAGTGTTTTCTCCAGAAGCGGTAAAGGTCTGAGTTTTACGTATGAACAACCTATTCTAAATGTGCTGCAGTTCCTGGACCTATCTATAAAAATCTCAGATCACCACATTTGTTGGTCCTTCCTACCACGCTCCAAAAAAGAAATTCTTAATTACCAATCTGCCCATTCAAAATTAATAAAAAGAGGGATAGCCAGTTCGTGCATGTATTCAGCTTTGAAAAAATCCTGTCACCACACCATCGAACAGAGTTTCAGCACTCAAGTAAACAAACTCTCAAGATCCGGCTTTCCATCAGCCATGTTAAGTGAAGTTGCGGGCACTCTGATACAAACCTGTAAAGGATCGACCAAAAGAAAAAAGAGCAAAGACCTTACCAATATCCGACCACTAGTTATACCACACATCCACAAGACGTCGCACAACTTAAAAAATGTTGCCAATAGATACAACGTGCCCATGGTGTTTTCAGCCCCAAACAAACTGGGTAGAATTTGCACGCATGTGGACAAGAACAATGACAGCAGGGCTTGCTGCATGAAAAACCACAAGGTGCACTTTGTGTCTTGCATTCTACAAGTGGTTTACCATCTTCCTCTGTCCTGCGGGAAAACCTATGTCGGACAGACTGGGCGTTGCCTCAACGACCGCTTGAGGGAACATAAACAGTCTCTTCAAACCACCACTGGAAGCCACCTAGCCATCCACTGCAGAACCTGTGGATGTGATCCAGATTTTTGTGCAACAACTGTTCTAGCTTCCCATAAAGAAAAAACAACAAGAGAAATAGTGGAAGCCTTTTGGATAAGAAAGCTCGAATCCAAATGTGTGAGCCAGCCATCATTAACACTACTAGACAGCGAGTATGAGTTTATGGGGGCAGCTGCGCACAAATAGGTGTATGGTCATGGCTTCGGAGTGCCGGCACTGGACATGCCTAGGACTTTGAGAGATTGATTTTCATTTTATTTTGTTTTCCTTTTCAGCTATAATTATTTTAGGTGTAATTTTATTTAATTTATTAGCTTTTTCACATCTTTCTCTTTTCCGATATATGTTCATGTGTGTAGTTTTCTTCCTTCTCCTTTTCATAGTAAATCGTCAGTTGCGAGTCAGCGCTTGCCTGTTCTGTCTTCCTTTTCTGTCCCTCTCCTTGTGCGCTGTTTAATTATGTATAGCAACCACCAACTAGCCCAAGTATCCACCATTTTGAATTATAGCAAGCATTCTCAAATGTACGTATACAGCGCCTTCCGTCGAAGAACCAGTAGGTGCGGGCCGATTCGTCGTAATCGCAGGTGATCGGATTCCCGTACACTCTAAGAAAAAGCCCGTGCGTCCGCTTTTTCGCACAACACTTGAAGAGCCAATCACCGCAACTTACGGAGGCAGCTCAGAGAATGACAATGCCGAACCAAATTTAAATTAAAAAACGCAGTCTGTGTTGTGACACTAAGAATGAAAAACGTCACGCTTGCATTGCTTTGTGTCAAAACTCAGACTCCGTTTTTTGGTCAAAACATATGTCTCGGCATCGTCATTCGCTGTGCTGCCACCGTAAGTTGCGGTGATTGACTCTCCATGTGTTGTTCGGGAAAGTACGCGCATGGGCTTCTTTTTAGGGTGTACGGCGAGCAATCGTGCTTATGAGGTCGACGTGTGCTCGGACATGCATCCTCGCAGAGCTCCAAGGATGCTTGATTGTTCTCTGCACGATCGCAGATGTTGTCCCACCTAGGAACGCAGCGCAGTCCGTTGAAGAACTGGTGACTTGTGGAGGTTCCCCGCAGTTTATCAGTTTCACTCGAGTCAAGCCCACCGCCGGTCAAAATCTGCAAAAACTAAACGTTACACATAAGCCCTGCATATGCCCGACCATCTCATTATTCCTCTGCAGCCAATCAGTTTGCGGCATGAACCCATCAGAACGCCCAAGACCCGATCAGGAAGCGAGAAACGCGAATTATGATAAAAGACCACGCCCTATATTTCGTGCACGTGAGTATAATCGTTTTATTGTTGTTGGTGCATGTGTTTTAACGTGTTTCTTTTTTCATTTTTTGCCATATTTAACGCATGTTCATGTTTTCCGGATGCAACCGTTGTTCTTGTTTGTTTGTTTTTTTAGAACAGCAAGGACTGATTAGGTAGATATTTTTTGCCTGTTTGTATTTGGAAGGCTAAGTAAAAATAAATTATTCTTTCAACTGATCACTCCTCGGCTGACGAGATCAAAAGGGCGTAAAGTAGTTTCAGGCATTACGCTCAAATACCGTGTTTTTATTTTCAAATTAGAGTCTGCACCCGGTGTCCGAGGAAAGGGGGCGTGGGACAATTTCGGAGTTAAGGATGAAAGTGTTAGCTTAGTCCATTGCCTTGCACGCCGTGCATGGTCCGCACTTGGTACCTATATTCCGAAAGTAAAAATTATCATGCACATCACACCTTGACAAATATAGGTTTTCTTGGCTCACAAAGTTCGTGTTTTACTTCGGCTTAGAAGCCGAAGTAAAACACGAAATACAAAGTTGTTAGTGAGTGCTGTGTGAAAGGAGTGTTCTTTGGGTGTGTGAATGCTTGAATGAGAGTTTTTTGAGTGCGCTAAACGTCGACAGACAGCGACAAGTTTCAAACCAGAGTTTTTCGCGATTTGATGGGCTTTGTAGAATAAAGGAGGCTATGCTCGAACACGAGCATCATGTACCAGAGGCGTATCTCTCGCAGGCTTGCAATCACTCGTGCTTACTTCACGAGCACCAAACGACTCAACGCCTGCCAAAAGTATCTTTGCGAGCATACTTCATGCGTTTGGAGGCTTGTCAATAATAATTGGGTTGTGTGTATGTTTATACAGCCTAGAACTTGGTCTGCCTTACAGGGGCGACGAGTCTCCCAGCTGTAGATGAGAAATTTAGCCAGTGCGGTACAACCGCTAGCCTGGGGTCTTTAACGTGCATCACGCACTAGTGATACACGACCGCACGCCGGTACGATGCTCATCCAGATCGAAACGGGCAGGGTGGGGCTCGAGCCCAGGATCCCTGGGTTCTGCAGCGCGAGCTTTCGCTCCACGTGCTCCGAGCTGGTGTGCGCTAGACCACTCGGCCACCGATCCCCTTTGAGGCTTGTCACTATCGTTTGTTTCTGTTTGTCGCTTTAGTGGGACTCGAGCATAACTTTAAGACCATGACTTGCATACCCTCGACACAATATATAGCGCACACATCTATCGCCCATGCGCATTCGTAATTGGTGAAAAAGCATCCAGTAATAGAATCATATCACCGTTCACTGCGTGTGCCGTGTGCCAAAAAAGAAAATAGACAAATAAATAATTTGTAAAATCTGCCATTTAGAAAAAAAACTGTATGTGATTAAAAAAAACAAATAAAAAAAAACGGATGGTACAGCAGAGAAATAGCTCGTAGCGCCTGGGTTCTTCGTCAGAAACGAAAACGAGTGTAATCAAAATTAGAACAAATCGTAAAAACGTTTTCATAGCTGGTTTCTCACAAAAGAACCTGCTGATGCCTAGGAGCACTCTTGACATCTGCATTTAAAAAAAAAAAAAACAACTTAGAGCGCTATTATCAAGCGCACAAGTTGTTGCGCGAGGCCTGATGAATTCTTCGAATCCGCGTTACCATTAAAATGTTTTCCGCGAGATTCTTTTCAATTGTTCCGGTAATAAAGCATATACTCTGTTGAGCGAGCCTTTTGACGATTAACTCAGCAACAGCAGATTAATCAGTTTTCTTTTAGGCTCCTTGTAGTTTACTTTTTCTTTCCAAATTATTCGAGCATGCTACAAAGAAACAAAAACATATCTAACCATACGAGCAATCGTCATTAATACCATTGGAAATACTCATACAAAAAACCTCTGAAAACTAAGTAGTTGTTTTAACGAACTACAGAATATTAAGTGGTTCAAGACAATGCCCTTTAACGTTTGCACTTATTATGTAAGTGTAAACACACAAAACACGAAACACAAATCAATTTTGGGTTGTGCGCGAGAGCTACTTAATTAAGATGTTACTACTAAGGTAATTATTAAAACCGAGGAAAGGAAGCCCTGCAATTTGTGTGCAATCTGACAGAAGAAGTCTGGTAGAAAACCATACTTCAAATACAACTGTACTTGCTCCATTAAGAAAGTGGGCGTATAATAGGGCTCCTTCGTAAGGCACTAGTATAGGTGTGCATGTCTTCTTTTTGTTTTTATTTTAATGCCAGCCGCAAACCAGAGAAATCAACTGCCGGCCTGATTTTAATTACCCTGTGCTGATCTCTGCGCTTTTTCTTAGCCACTCTCAGTCCCCCAGCCTAAATATTGTCACTAAAAGCTTTAAGAAACCTTCATATTTGGTACTTCTTCGAGTGACTTTAAAGGGATACTAAACCGAAATTGCGAGCTCACAAAACAATGTTGGACACATAGCCGGGACGCTGCGAAACCCGAAAACATATCTCATACTGCGATATCTCTAACGGATCGCAGTATTTTTTGGAAAGAAGTGCGGCGACAGAACATGGCGGACGAGGCCGACGAGACAAGTCACGTGACGATTCCCATTTCCTCTCCTTCTCCCTACGTCCCGTCGATCTGGGGAACTGAAGCGAGGAGGAGAGAAGCGAGGTCGCTTCCCTTCATTCTCTAATAATCCCGGAGAAAAATGACGTCAAAGATCTCGCCTGATCGCGCCCTTCTTTTTCGTAAGGACGGATGCCCATCTGAGTAATGGATGTATGAGTGATATTTTGGAGTTCGTAGCGTCCAGTTCAACGCTTTAGCGGCCTTATTTTACGAAATCAAAATTTCAGTTCAGTATTTCTTGAAGTCATTGCAATAAGTACCATACACCCTGGGTAAACATTTCACGATCATCAGGCGGCCCTGATTGTCGGCATTTTGTTTCTTTTTTTCTTGCAAAAGAATGAATCGTTGCAATAATCAGAAGCAAGGTGTAGATGCTCCGGTGTTTACTTTAAGAAGTCTGATTTTTCACCCACCATGTGCGAAGAAACGATAGCGATAGCTATAGCACGGTCGTGCAATGCGGGACGGAGTGGTGCCGTCACGCACCCGAGGACGGCGTGGTCGATTCTCATAGCCGTCGTGGTCGGCGTTGTGAATGCCACGGACAGCCGCCACCCGAGCTCGGTGATCCGTGAAGTAAGAGTGCAAGCGCGGTGAAAGTTTCTAAAACCCTCCAGCATTACGCGTAGCAACTTCATAGTTCCAAAGTGGGAGTTCTCATAACGCAAGTAAAGTTAGAAAACAAATCTTTCATGCAGACGACAGGGAAGACTTCCCTTTCTTCGAGTGATTACCGAAGGGATGGCGGGGCGGTCGACGGAAAAACCCGACCTCCCTGGCCTCGCACCAAGAGTGGAGAGAAGGGTCTTTCCCTAGCGGCGACGAGGGGAGACGAGGTCGAAATCTCTGCAGTGTCGCCCGTAAGGTAATCGCTTGAAAAACAGAAATCGTGTGTTTACGTGCGCGTATGTGCGTGTGCGCATGTGTTTGTGCAGCGCGCGTGTATGTATGTGTGTGTGTTAGTGTAAATATGTTTGTGTCGGCGTGTGTTAGTGTGTGTGTGTGTGTTCTCTTCAAATGTCGGCGCATTTTGGTGACACGGTTCGGACGGACGCTAAACGCGGGGATTATCTATGAAAGAAAAAAAAGCTTATTGAAGTCGAATCAAAAGGAGAGAGTTTTGATCAAATTTAGTCCTTACAGATGGAAAAACAAAAAATTTGTGTCTTGCCTGGTTAATTTGCTTTCTTCTGAGTTTTAACTACGCATCGCCAAAGGGCTCATTTCCCGCCCGAAAGTAGCGCAAGAGGTCCGAACAGGGATGTGCAAAATACATGCAAATGTGTATTGAACTACAAATACAAAATACTTCGTCAAAAATGTATTTAATTACAAGTCAAATTACATTTAAAAAAAAGATTTAATTACGAGATACAAATACAACCAAATGGATTTGGTCTCCTCCAAATACTTTTCCAAATACATTCCTCAAAATTTGCGTCAGCGATTTCAGGGCAGCGGGAACGGGTTTCTGGGTACCTCATTTTAATTTTCCATCGCACACTCGGGAGTTAGTGTGCGAGGCTCTAGTAACGTAATAGAAATATAATCACAAAAAAACAGCGTAATGAGCTTGGACGTAATAGGCGAAAAAAGTACAGAGCTTCGAGCAGCTTTTTTTTTGTCGATTACATTTTGGTATAGACCAACAAAGAACCTAGACGACCAAGACGCGCAGCACTAGCTAGAGAATTTTTTGTTGCAACTCGCGCCAGTTACGAAAATCTAGACGACCCGGCATTTAGAATGTTCCAGCAAAAATATGAATGAAAATCAGGCTGGAAAGCAGCACAAGTTCTCACAGGCACTTATTTAGGCAGTCTGCCTGTGAACGTCGATTTCCTCACTAATCTTGCCCTAGACTAGCACCGTAATCACAAAGTCACTAAACGCTTGTGCTTGATTGAGAGACACTGCATTCGGTGCAGAGATTATTTTCGCCCCAAAAATGGTATTTAATTACAATTGTACTTTAAATACCCACGTTTATTATTTAAATATACACGTCAAATACATTACCCAATTTGTAATTAAAAACGAATGCAAAATACACAAAGTATTTGAAATACGTATTTTAAATACTTGTATTTGAAATACTGCCCATCCCTGGGTTCGAACCAGGTTCCAAATTTTCAGCGCGAACCGATATTTCATTCAAAAGTTTTAAGAAAAATGGTGGCCGACGAATGTCTCGAATACATGATGCTCTTACATACTTAAATGGTAATTGCAGTAATTGATTTACTGTAATTGAATTACTTGTCCTGGTAAATTGTAATTTTAATTAATTACTTTTGGCTAAAAGGAATTGTAATTGTAATATAATTACTTGCTAGCGTCAGTAATTGCAAAATCTCAGGCACGATTAGAATTACTTTTGGAAGATTTTGCGGCGCCGGCGCGTTTCCCCCCTAACCACGGAGACGACAGTACAGCCAAAGCGGAAGGGTCGAGAGTGCATCCCTGTCTGTTCAAAAGGAGAAAAAGGAGGAAGGAAAAAGACAGGCTGGGATAGAACGGAATGAAGGGCTTTGTAGAATGTAAAACGATTTAATAAAAAATGTAAGAAATAATTTGATAAATGAGGGCTACATTCGCGTCGGTTTTCGTTCCCGTCGTAGTTGAATCTGTTTCCTCGTCTCGTTCACTTCCTGTTGCTTGTGACCCTCCACGCGTTGTCCTCTGGTCCTGTGTAACCGTCCCGAGGGGCGTAGTGTCGCTTTGCATTGAGAGCCTGCAAGAGTCTTGTCTACAATGGAAAAGGAAAGGCTGCCATGGCTTTCTTACGAATTTTTTTTTTTTTTTTTGAACAGACTAGCAGCAATGGAAGAAGGTATAATCGTAAGGTGCAAACTCTGTGCACCGTCTCTGAGAACATATTCAACAAACAGAAAGGCGACCTCCAAATTACGGAAACAATTGCAGTTAGGCAACTTTTTGTCACTTTCAATAATACTTACACTTATAAAAAAAATAATATGGCTCGTCTATATCTTCCAGCTAAAACACGCTCAAGTAGTCTATGAAATTGAGGCGTCTAAGAGGCCGGAATTTTGGAATAATTCGTGGGTTCTAATTTTCGCGACGTGGTGGGATCTCAATATAGGTTCCAATGTGTTTATATTTTACCGGAATGGTTCGCAAAACCTATTTTTCGCGAATTGTAGGCGATTTGCGAAATTTTCGAAAAGGAAGTCGTTTACAATACATTATGAACTTTTCGAGCTCGTTCTTGCCATGCTAGATTCAAATCGGTCTTCTTTTTGAGACGCATAACATCGTTACAATCATTGCTACAATGATTAGCTACATGACGATCCTATATGTATTGCCTATTTCAGAAGAATTTTGAGTGTTACCGTGCATTGGATTAACCAAGAATCACGGGCAAGAGAGTTGCTGCTATTCTGACAGTAGTTTGATGGAAGCGACCACAATTTACGTGCTGCGGTTACCCACATCCGGCATATTACGCGTTCAGAGACAAAGAGAGGCAGCGAATAATCGTGGCTGAAATGTTTTCGTAAGTAGTCGTATTATTTAGATGATTGACGTCGTTTAGAAGTTTCTCTTATCAGCCAGTTTTAAGCGAGATTTATTATACCGGAACCGTCGCATATTTTCTTCCTTCTATTATTGATATCTTGATACGTAAGCTGTTTAATTACGCCCAGTTAATCGTGAATTTTTAATAAACAGAGCACCGGCTGTAATTGGTGGAAACGCTGTGAAGGACAAAAAACGCGCTTTGTTTACTGGCAAGCTCTCGCTGTTTTCCCCCACCAGGTGTACATAGACGCCCCGCGTGCCCATAAACAAGATTTGCACGAAGGCTGTACGCATGCACACAACACCGACAACAGCGCCACTGCTTAGGCGTGAGGACAGAGCCAAGCATTTGTAATATTTGTCCTGGAAAGAAAAAAAAAACACAAAGCAAAGTCAGATACTTTATTGAAAGTTTTCTATTCCCAGTATTTCTTCGTTCTCTCGTTTGCAGGGGACGCAGAAGTACGCGTGAATCAGCGTTCACCGATGTCGGATAAGACAGATTCTCTCGCATTCAGCCTTGGAATCGTGAATGTTATTTGTATTACACATCTGGTTGTCCCACACTAGTACGCATCCTTTTCCGTCGAAGCGCCAGTAGTTGCGTTTAGGTTCGAGGCAGCCCACCTTTGTCATCGATAGCGAGCAACGTTCATCTTTATCCCCTGGAACATGAAAGTATCCGGAGCTTCAGTTCACCCGCTAAACATGCGGACGGGTAGCGGTGACGTCAGAACGCCGGACATCAATAATATCTCCGATCGGAAAGGCGATGGGTAGAGTAGCCTTTGAGGCAGCCATGGCATCGAAGCCTACCCGCTATATCTTTAATCGGAGCCTATCGGAGCTCGGAGTTTTGAGGTTACCGTTGACGTGAAGTCAGAACGTTAAACTCCGATTGCAACCACCTGCAAAAAAAAAAAAAAAAAAAAAAAAAAAAAACGGTGCACGTTTATGTCCCGATTGATAGGCTCCAGCGGGTCGTTTAGACATTTGCATCGCTTATCCCTCGGGTACAAAAATGATGAGTCACTGTGCTGTGGACACAGGCGCAGGGTCTGGTAAACTGCAATGCAGAGCAACAGCGTACGCTCAGAAGGCTTTCCACAGCCGAGCAGACAAAGATGGCAGTGCTCAGAAGGAGACTTTTGCAAAGGTCTATACAGCAGGCTGCGATTAGACTTGGCGAGGAACATAGTGTATACAGTTGCAGCTTTAACAAAGGGTTTGAGGATAAGGGACCCCATCGCCTTGGGTCGCCAGAGCAACTTGGAACATCCGACTGCGCATGCGCCGAACTTCTACGCATGCGTGGTGGCGACGCTTCAGGCTGCTCAGAGGACCTAAAGTCTTGTTTTTGTTGTTCCTGTTGTCGCTGTTTTTCTAACTCTCAAATAATCTGTTTGGCCGATAAGTCATAAACACTGGAAGCGGGAAAAAACAACGTAAAAAAGACGCGGGACAATAACTCAAGATACACAAACACTGCCCTAATTTACGATTTCGTTTTGGTTTTTTTTTTCTTCATGGAGACATAACGGAATTCAAGAAGAAAAAATAGAGTCCTGAGTCGGCGCTGTACTTGTGTATTTTGTGCTCTTCTCATGAGGATTTTTTGCGCTCTATTATCCTTTTACCAATATGCACAGACCAACACCACTTCAAACTCGGTTACACTCGAAGCTGTGCCTTCCGGCATAAAGTATAGCCAATATATGTATATTCCAATGGAGTTTCAGAAACAAAAAATATTCTCAGATGTGTGATCTAAAAAGGAAAGTCTTATTAGAATTTGAAGTTCTGAAGCGAATGGTACCATAGAAAAGGCACTCACCGAGTGGATCATCGGAAATTGATCTGCCAGGAACCACAACGAGCGCCACTAGAAGCAGAGCGAAGCAAAAGAACGTCTTCATGGTTTGCTTCTCACGGGAAGAACTACGGATTGCGAAAAACTTTCACGATTCATAGATAAATAGTAAACATTCCTCGTCTATTAGCAAGTACTTAGATTGTTGTACACGAACTAAAGAATTCCTAGAATCCGCGCGGTATAGCCGCGATTTCCACGACATATACGTTTTATTAACCCACGCCGTATATAGAATTGTGTGGTTTTTACTGCCAACCAATTGTAATTATGATAAAACTATCAAAAGTTTCCCATCCACGCACTCAAATTTTTTATCTTCTTGCCCGCTCAAGAAAACTCGAATATAACCACTAAAAAATCTGAATAATAAAATTTAATTGCCGCAATGTTTCTTACAAGCGTTAAGGTAATGAATCATGTACATTAAGCTGCTTTCTTGCATTATTACATTCCGTTTCACATTAACCGTAGCCAACCCTAAAACCCGATGGAGACATTCGAGCATTGTCGTATAGAGCTCTCCGTCTTTTATACGATTGTGCGTTTTTTTTTTTTTTTTTTTGGTTCGAGATTTGTCGAGTTGTTGGTGGCAAACGTACAGAAATGATGAACGCCTTCACGATGCACTTCTTACGTAGCTTCATTGAATTCACGATATCAGGTTGGCTCCGGTATTAATAGCAGTGTAATGCAGTCACGTATTACGTGAATCGGTTTTATTGTAGACCTACTTACGTAGGTTAGTCGTGCAAAAAAAAAAAAAAGGTAGCAACGGCGTGTTTTTTTTTTTTTTTTTTTATACTGACGCGCCCCCAAGCGGACACGAGAAAATGAAAGAAACGAGATTTTGTTTTTTTTTCCTTCTCCATGCAGACGGCAGAAATGTTCCGGAAGGGGTGTGGTGTCGCAGGTTGACATTCCGCTTTACATTAAAAAGTTCTGAGGCCACTTGAGGGATTACCTACCAACCCATCAACATCCGGATAGTCATGTTGAAACTCTGGTATTTACCGTATACTCTAAGAAAAAGTGGGCACCCCCCCTAGTCATCATGCGTTTTGACGGCTGTAACTACCCCACAGGCTTACGTAACTACCCGCTGGGCTCAAGCCGTTGAGCGTTACCACACTGTTGGCAAGTGACAAGCATGGGGTAGTCACGTTTTATAAACTCTTGAATTGAACAAGTGTATGCAGTCGTTCAATAGTAAAAGTCCCTTCAAGAATCTCAAAAAGTACTTGAAACTTGTTTTCTTTGTGCGTTGGTTACCATTTATTCAAATTTGAACCGGTCGAAACAGGCGTGTGGCTCAGTTCGCCTAAACTGACAGAAAACAAACATTGCCAAAGAGTAGAGGCAACCTTGGTAGGCACCTACTAAAACCCGAGGCAGATAAAAAGTGTCGCGGTTATTCTTTTTGGTTCCGTCGCCAGTTTTACCATGTACTGCTAGTAAACAGCTGGTAGCTGGCGTCGTGCTCGAGGAATTTAACCAGATCTCTAGAAAAGCACAGGAAGCTACGCACAGGCGTGAGTTGACTGGAATGTTCGCCGTACGAGATACTCTTATCGTCTTTTATTGTGCGGTTCAGTAAAGAGCGTGCTCTCATTAAAGGTGTGATCGGTCAGTTCTGCGTGCAGATCAGTTGTAAATGGCCACCTCGGTTGCGCCGAACTTGCACGCCTGTCATAACCAATTTTTTTGCTTTTAAGTGCAGTGAAGTATGAAGCATTGAACACCACGACTGAGGCCGGACAGGACGAACGTACACGGATATCTGGGATCATGCCCGTATATTTCGGTATTTCTCTGTCTTGGGATATATGATTTGCCTTCACTGGCTCATTTGGCACATTTCATCGAGCATACTCGATAAAAAATGCTTCAAACAAAAATGCTTCCAACAAGTCTGTGCCATCCAAGGTGGAGTACTTTGGAGGGGACTAGGATTTTAGGCCTTTCGGCACGCGTTCCTTTTACCTATATAAAAGATTCCAAGTAAATTTCCAAAAAAAAAGGCGTTGGCAAACATACACGTGCTATTTAATTTAGATTTTTTTTTTTTTTAGAAAAATATTGTTGTAGAAGCCAGCAGGTGCAGTGCAGAGAACTATGTTCTCGGCGTTCTTTTATGCTTGAAGGCGGTTCAGACTCCTAGTTCAGGCACTTCCGTTTGAATGCGTTTGACAGCGTTGCGTCGAGAACCGAAAGCGATTCACCGGCACATCTGTGCTTCGTATGAAGCGTGGAATCCAATTCAAGGAATCGTCTTGGCACGCGATATAAGCAGCAGGGGTGTCCTGGTTTCTCGCTGCCGCAACGCAGTCAAACGCAACTGTCTGAACCAGGCTTCAGATAATTTAGCATACGTATTTCGCGTTCACTGTAGGTGAAGGCACGGGCCCGGAAACGGCAATTCTGCACTGTCCTCTTGGCGCGAGCGCGAGCGCATAGAACGCATATTTGAAAGACACACGCTTGAGCAAAAACAATAAGGAGTATTCACTGGGCGCCATATTTGTGGGTGCTGTTTAGAGCGCATGCTCAGAACGAACTCACATCAATAGGCTGCTAAGACCGGCACTCTTGATGGTGCGGAATGCACGTTGCAAAAGAACTGTGGAAGCTCGCCATCAGCACGCGCTCAGCATTCGCGCACACAGCTATGGCCGCCAGTGAATACATCCTATTGTACCGAAATGAAGAAAACTGAAACAACGCTTCGGGGAGGACCGGCGGACGGGCTTCGCAAGAATCACCTGCGCGCGCTCAGTGTACTCAACATTTACTCAACCGCCGCTGAAGTCATTCGGATATGTAAAAAGAGAAAAGAAAATGCATCAGCACGTTCAGAAAGTTATGATTGCAGAAATAGGTTCCGATAGTTAATACAAATAATCAAACAGGTTTCTGTATAATTGAAGTGTAGGAAAACGAGAAAACGAAACTAATCAAAACGTGGCGTGTAGCGGCTATTCAATTTTATTTATAACCTGCAGTTCACTTTTGCAATGGACTACATTAGAGATAGGAGCGCTTTCCTAAGGGCAGTAGAGGAAAATAATACATACGGATAAATCTTGCACAGTCTTTTCGTATTTATGCAAAATATGACAGTGGTCACCATCCTAATGGGTAACAGAAAATACAGCAGTATATAAGCTGGTGGTGTCGACTTGTCGTGTGTATAGGAATGTAGAGTGACAATGACTCAATGTTGTACCTTGTGCTGCTTCTGAACGCGTTCATGTATAATAATGTATGGTGTCTGTATGTGTGAAGTGTGGTGTGGAATACGTAGTAGTGCATATCTGGCGAGGCGTCCAGAGCAAAGACTGTGTGTTTCTTTTTTCTTGTTTGAGCGCTGTCCGTTAGGTGGCGCTTGTCGCCGCCCAATCCAAGGAGTCGCGCCTTTATGTACCTACTTATTTGAGTGAAAAACATGGAGTCATTCCATGGCTCCACGGAGCAGCCACAAAGGGTTGGTTCTCGGCCTCTCGTCCGAGTGGGATCAGTCCCATAGCCAGTTGAATGGGTGTTCCGTGCGGTGAATAGTGCGTGCACAGACGCGGTGGGGTTACCAGGGACCTGAAAGTGGAGAACGAATGCTAAGAGGTGAGCAGGAGCGTTGAACGATCCGAACCGACGCCGCTTGAATTGGTGGTGCCTCGCCTCGTCGCTGTCAACCGAAAACGCCGGATCACTTGCGGCAAGCACAGCATGCAGATTCTCTGTTCAATAAAGACATCATTCCATTTGTCGCTATACGATTCCTTCTTTGAATGTTTTCTGGCCACGCAGTAAATGCAGCCGGCCGCGCGAAAGCAGTCGCGGACGAACCCCCTCGAATGCCGCCGCCACCCCCCCCCCCCCCCCTCCCCTCACATCGCCGCCCCTACTCGTAATAGGTGCGGTGCCGGTGCTTCGAGGCGGGTTTTGGACTGCTTTAGTGCGCACGGAAGGCAGCGAACGGGCGAACGCGCTTGAGAATCGTATTTTAGCAAAAAGCAATCCAGCTCGCTAGGCCGTACTTGTATTGCTTTACTGCCGCTTGCCAGCCGCCATGTTGCTTTTGGGGGTGCTCTCTGTGACTACCTGTTGATTGCACGCCGTGTGACTACCAATGAGGTCGTTAGTATTACTAAAGGGGGTAGCGATATCCGTGACGGCTTCTGACTACCCCAAATGTGTGACGGCTTCTGACTACCCTACGACTACCCTTTTGTTGAGAGTGTAGCTTCTATCGTACTGTAGCCATTGCCGTCTGCGATGTCCTGTTGTCTCCAACCCGAGAGCTATTGCGCTCTTGTAAAAGGACTTAAGAGTATCGAAATATGACGGAAAGTGGTGTACTTACAGTTTGGGACTTTAGCGTTAAGGAAAGACATTAGATAAAATTGAGAAAAGAAAAAAGAAAAAGCTATGTCCTCATTTTGCTTTTTAATACACTGCGTGTCCTGGAGAAACTGCCCTCCAAGTGGTGCACTAGCGCAAGACGTTTTCGAGCTGACTACGGCGCATCTCTGTACACTTAACACCTGCCGCATTTCACGGCTTCGACTGTATTCAACGTGGTCGAAAAGCGATTTCTCTGCCCCTGAAGCGTCACTTGCAGCTCAGTGAAGACCCCTCTTAATAGATTAATTCAAGACGACAATTGCAGCCGCACGCGAACAGCACAAAGAAAAAAACAAACACTAGAATAGAAAAATGGCTACGACGAGCAAGGCGAGGAAGCAAACGCATGCTTGCAACCGCTGTGGAGCGGCTTGTTTTAATGGCTTTCAAATAATTGCGGCATGAGCGACTACTTTTTACTAAGAAATTTGTAGCCTGACCCGTTCAAGATTTTCTGAAAGTTAGACATTACTGAAAAAATCATCCTGGTGCGATTATTTCTTATCGATTAAGTGGTCTACGGAAAAATTCGTAACTTAAAATCGAAGAGTATAAAAGGTAGAAATACAGAGCTCCGAACTAGTGATCGGGTTAGTGCGCTGTTGATTTGATGATTTTATTTGCCGTGTATCTGTATGCCCCTAATATATATGTTCAGCTGATGCGTGTAGTGTCTACCAGAGCCTTTTATACTGGGAGAGTTCGGCGATCTATTGATCCAGCCGCCAGTATGGCAGCACTGATCGAACAGAATGGCAACTGTTCGAATCGCATTCCGAATCTCGTCGGCCGCCATGATGTGCCTTGTCGTCTCGAGCCGGCAGCCGTTTAACTAGGCTGGAGCGGGAGACGACGGTGAAAATAATAGTTCTGCGCTCCGCCAGACGTTAGAAGACAACGTAATGGGGTGTTGTAGTGCCGTTGGGCGCTCGAACAGCGCGAAAAAAGGGTTCAGGATGTACCGGTTCCCGCAAGGAAAAGAAAACCGTGCAAGGCACAAGATCCGGGAGGCCAAAACAAGGAGGGCTAAGTGGAACCCGACTTCGAGTTCCCGATGGTGCGAGATAATATTATAATTTATTTAATTTGTGGGTTAAACGCGTCTTATTTTGACTAAAACTGTGCAGCGACTTGACGTGGCAGCGTCAGGTGAGAGTGCCCGTTGATCACGAAGCCGTTTCCTGCCGCGCAAGACCTGATACTTGCGAGCGGCCTAGCTTGCGAACTTTGAACTTTCTATACTGTAGTTCAGTATAAGTGCGAGCGGGGCCGATCGCTGCAAGCGCGTGCGCGTCGCGCTGAGCGACGCGTGCACTGTACGAGCGCACGCGCTCCGTAACTTTCTCTACGCTCGAGTTTTTAGAAGCGGCCTCGTAGCTCCGCTTCGCCGTCTCGAAGGCGCTTCTGTTTCGCTAGCGATACCTTTATATTTTTTTTTTAATACGCGTAGTAAATACTTACTTGTCATGCCTTTTTTTTTTAGCTGCACTTTTTAGACAGTGAATTCGAAAGCGGTTGTCGATCCCAAAAAGCTCAGGCACAACGCGATGCCGACGCTGCTTCTTCACAGCAAACCAAACAATGTCAGAAAAAAAAAAAAAGAACCCAAAAGACCGGCAGGTGAAGAAGCAGGGCAGAAAATCACG
This sequence comes from Ixodes scapularis, assembly GCF_016920785.2. Classification (NCBI taxonomy): domain Eukaryota; kingdom Metazoa; phylum Arthropoda; class Arachnida; order Ixodida; family Ixodidae; genus Ixodes; species Ixodes scapularis. The sequence continues at coordinate 159,551,566 of NW_024609868.1, read as the reverse complement.
ATCGGTCCGCCGTGTTCCGCACAACGGTGCACAAACCTTGTGATATAGTAAAAAGTCGGGGAGCGATTCAGACAATCGAACTTACCCACTGAAAAATGCGCACAAGACCGCTGAGCTGTGCCGGACGTCGGGCGTTTTTGAGCGATTCCCTATTTATAAATGAATGCCGTTCGTAAATGGGCGGTTTGTTTGCTAATTTTTACATGAATGAAGCACCGAATCACAAAATGGTTGTTTTCCGACTTTCTCCTCACGGCAACAGAAGCGCGATTGGCAAAACCTACACGCGTATGGATCGCATGCCGGGATACGGTCCATTCGTCACATGCGCACTCGTCACAGGACGATTGGTCACAGGACGATTCGTCACACAGGAAGATTCGTCATAGGACGACTCGTCACGCGGCCAACCGGTCCTTCAATTCGCCCCCCAAAAATGTATTGTTCAATTTGGTTCGGGCGGACAAAGTGGCTCACCTCATATCTTAGTATGTCTTTGGCTTCTGAAAAGCGAAGAATTTGTAACAAACGTTCTAGCTTCTGGTTCGGTCCCAAACATTGAATGTTGGTTCGTCCTGACAATGTGGGTCACCTCTTATCTTAGCATGTCTTTCGCTTCTCAAGGTCGAAGAATTTGTAACAGACGTTCTAGCTTCTGGGTGCGTCCCGAACGGTGAATGGGGAGGCCATATAAATTCGACTATTTTTGAACTCTGACTACATTCAAAAAGATGGAGACGATCGCAACAGAGAGAGGTGGAGCCATGCAGCTGCACAAGGGGTACTCGCACACATGCAGCAAAAATAATTCCGACACTTATTGGTTTTCTCGAAAAGGTGTATGCAAGGCAAAGTAAAAACTGATTTAACTGCCAGTCGGATTATTGCTGGTTCAAGCCAGCAAATTAAATCAACCCTCTGAAGAGTCGTAATATGATGAAAGGAAAAGCGGATGAGTATTGTGAGTTCAGTTTTTCTAACCATTGGTTTATGTCACAGTGGGTAATCGTGAAACTCCTCATCAGGGAATGTGGGCAGTTGTTGAAATTTACACTTTACTATCGTCCCCTGCCCGATCGATGTGACCAGCTGCCCGCATGACGAGTCATCCTGTGACGAATGTTCCTATGTGACGAATCGTCCGGTGACCAATCGTCCTGTGACGAGTGCGCATATGACGAATCGTCCTCATCCCCGCATGCCAATGGGGACCCGCTTGCCGGGAGGCACATCATGGCGGGAGCGGAACCCACTGAATCCGCTAAACCTAGCGGGCCGTAAGCCCCTCCCTTCCGCCGAACTCTCCCAGTATAAAAGGCCCTGGTATCTACATGCGTCTATAATGTTGGTGCCCAAGGTCCCGAAGCTCAATGGTGCCATGAGTAAATAAAAAAATATATTCTTAGCTCATGAATTGAGGATTCCGAGTCAAGAGGTCCAACGCTTCAAAAGGTCCAACGAGTTAAGAGGTCCCATATTGGACCTCTTGACGCGTTGGACCTCCTGACGCCTTGAACCTCTTGACTCGCCGTGGATCTGTTGACTCGTTGGACCTCTTGACGCGTTGGACCTCTTGACCCATATTGGATCTCTTGACTCGTGCTTCGATGTGTCAAAAGGTCCAACGCGTTAAGAGGTCAAATATTGGAATTTATTTTTATTTCCAATACTAACCCCATCGGGGTTGCAGTAGCGTAATACAGTTTGAAATATTACAAGCAGAAAAAAATATTCAACACACAATTTCCAGGTCAATATTCAAAGCAAATATAGTAGTCGAGAATGGAAAATTAGTGATCAACTTCAATACAATAGATACTTTGAACTTTTAGAAACCGCATAAAATATTAGTTTATGATGAAAAGTGGGCATCTACGTAATCGAGGAAGATTTCAATAAAAGAGGAATGAACAACATTTTGAGGCAGGTGGTTCCATTCGTTAATGGTTCGGGGGAAAAAAAGAAAATTGAAAGCAGTTATTATAGCGACGTCTTCCTCGTAAAGCTTGCCATGGTTTTATCGTGTTAATCGTTTGCTTGTATGGATAAGATAATTTTCTTTTTGTAGGATGAAATGATCGTTGGCTAATTCGTATAGAAAGTTAAGTCTAGCCATTTTTGCTCTTTTTCTAAAGAGGAGAGACCCAGTTGCCTGCAAAGTTCAGAGCGAGTGACGTGCCAACTATACTTGTTGCAAATAAACCTCGCGGCCATTCTCTGAACTCTTTCAATCTTATTGATGCCGGAGACTGTGTAGGGAAACCAGACGACGTTGGCGTACTCGAGCATAGGACGTATTAAAGTTTTGTAGGCTAGTAATTTAGTGGCAGGAGATGCAAATTTTCAGACTCGTTTAAGGAAACTCAGTTTGTTTATAGAGCTTTATTAATTGTGGAGTGAATGTATGAGTCCCAACGCAAATTTTGATTTATGTTGAGGCCGAGGTATTTGTATTCGCCGACTTGTTCCAAAAGGTTATTGCTTATCTGGTAAGGAAATGAGTACTGTTATCTTTTATTGGTTATGATCATAATTACAGTTTTATTCGAATTTATTTCCATCCGCCAGTCATGGCACCAATTTATGATGTGTTGAAGCGCATTATTTAGGTTAATCTGGTCATTTGGGGTATTTATTGTTATATGGGTTATATCTTTATTGTTGCAACTCTCGTAGTGAAATATGTACAGGCAAGGGGTGTGAAATATGTGCAGGCAAGAGCTGTAAAATAAATACAAGCAGAAAAAAAAAAACTACGAGGGCGGGCACTTAAGTTTTTTCTTATGATGTGAGAATGCGTGAGCACTGCCTTCGCCCGAGTTGTGTTGCCGCAACAGATAACGCGCTAGTTTCACGATCAAGAGGGCCTAGGTTCGAAACCAGGATAGTGTCGTGCTCACGTTGCCAGAGAGGTCCCGTGACAACAGGTATTTTTTTTTATTGGTCACATGACTAAATAGGTCGCGTGGCCGGAGAGATCACGTGACCAGAGATATTAGGTGACCAGAGTTTTTTTGTTTTTTTTCGATTGTGTTGGATTGTTTTGGGCAAGTCACGGATTTCGACGACAGATTTTGCCCACGGCTTTTTCGCTGACTGAGCCAGGTAATGCTCACACATTAAAAAAGCAGACAACAGATGCCAAAAAAGTAAGGCGGAGAAGAAAAATGTCGGAAAAAGAGCAAGACTTCTACACAACAGGCGGGTTCTCACGAACAAGGCTTTGATACATCGTTTTTGGCTGGTGATGCAATCAGTGTTCGTGCGTATGACCCGTGATTTGCTTGGTTTCTGGAGCGACAGATACGCGCACTCTGGGCTGTGAAGATTACATGCTGGGCACTGGGTTTGTAAACACCGGAAATCATTGTTGTTATAAACTCTCAAGCTTAAAGCAAGATTGTTTTTTGGGGGACCTGCAGCCCTGCAGGACTGCGTGCCTTGGCTTTTCTACCCCTGACCACAAAGTCGTAAATCTGCATCTCCCATATTGCTCTCCCCCGCGAATATCAAACACGTCCCCGGAAAGGTCTTAACATTCCACGATTTGAGATGCCTTTTTTTTGTTTAGGTAGTGACTACTTCAACATCCAGGTTCAAAATAATTGTACAACTACTTTCAACACATCTTTCGTCACATACAAAATATATGTCCATAGTTATTTGCTATTTCGAAGTCTACCATCACACTAAAGCACTATTACGGCTTTTAACGTCTGGATAACTGAAGATCAAAAGGTGCAGTAATTGTTTAAATTTCTTCACGTCCCGTCAAAATAGCTTCCTTGATATTTTGAAGTCCTTGGTCTTCGAAGAACTTGAAGAGGCAGTTTGCGCTGGCGCAGCGTGGCATGTAAAGTTAGTCCTTTTTACATTCGCCATGGCCTAGCACTGGACACACTAGATCTATCGGATTCAGAGATCGACGTGATTTCCGACACGAACAGTAAATGATTAAGCAACTAACCCCCCCCCCCCCCCGCCAATCTTACAATTCCACTCGACTAACACAACGCGTAATGTCAACATAAATAAATGATATCAACAAACAAGTGTTCGGCAATTCGTGTGAAGAATGCTTAATCATAAAAGGTTTCGTTTCATGGTTTATTTCGCAACATTCTCAAAAACAAAGAGCAGTAAAGGAGTTATATATCGCTAGCACAAGTATTTGTGGCTGCTCTGCGCTTTTGAGTAAGCCAACGGCCCAGATTAAGGCGCTAGCTTGCAACGGTCATAACGTTTCAAGGAGACAGTGCTCGCTTTCGTTTGCAACACTATATTTGACGTCAAGCGGCCCCAAGTAACATCGATATGTTGTAGATATGTTGCGAGAATGTTCCGAATGTTGTGGGAGTGCTGGACGATTTCTCGAAACAGTCCCCATTATGTTTCTCACGCAACAGTGATTGGCACGACAAAGGCACAGCGTTAGGCTACTGTTTCGAATTCCATGCTGCCTAGGAAACCGTGTGCTAAAGGTAAAAAAAAGTTGAAGGTACAACGTTTGCTAGGCGGCATAATTTAAGTGTTGCGCAACTGCAGCGCGTGACATGTTGGTTAAGCAACGTACTATCAGTGTAGTACAGACGTGAAAATCGCAACGATGTGTAGTGAGCTGTTTCCAATATGTTTCTGAAGCAACATTGATCGGCACAACAAGGCACAGCGTTAGGCTACTGTTTCAAATTTCATGCTGCCTAGGAAACCGTGTACTAAAGGTAAAAAAAAGTTGAAGGTACAACGTTGCTAGGCGGCATAATTTAAATGTTGCGCAACTGCAGCGCGCGACATGTTGCTTAAGCAACGTAATATCAGTGTAGTACAGACGTGAAAATTGCAACGATGTGTAGTGAGCTGTATCCAATCTGTTTCTGACGCAATATTGATTGGAACGATAAAACGCAGCGTTAGGCTACTGTTTCAAATTCCACGCTGCCTAGGAAACCGTGTGCTAAAAGTCGGAAAAAGGTTGAAGGTACAACGTTTTCTAGGCGGCATAATTTAAATGTTGCGTGACTGCAGCGCGCGACATGTTGCTTAAGCAACGTAGTATCAGTGTAGTACAGACGTGAAAATAGCAACGATGTGTAGTTAACTGTTTCCAATCTGTTTCTGATGCAACATTGATCGGCACGACAAAGGCACAGCGTTAGACTATTGTTTCGAATTCCATGCTGCCTAGGAAACCGTGTGCTAAAAGTCGGAAAAAGGTTGAAGGTACAACGTTTTCCAGGCGGTATAATTTAAATGTTGCGCGACTGCAGCGCGCGACATGTTGCTTAAGCAACGCAACATCAGTGTAGTACAGAGGTGAAAATAGCAACGATGTGTAGTTAACTGTTTCCAATCTGTTTCTGATGCAACATTGATCGGCACGACAAAGGCACAGCGTTAGACTATTGTTTCGAATTCCATGCTGCCTAGGAAACCGTGTGCTAAAAGTCGTAAAAAGGTTGAAGGTACAACGTTTTCCAGGCGGTATAATTTAAATGTTGCGCGACCGCAGCGCGCGACATGTTGCTTAAGCAACGCAGCATCAGTGTAGTACAGAGGTGAAAATAGCAACGATGTGTAGTTAACTGTTTCCAATCTGTTTCTGATGCAACATTGATCGGCACGACAAAGGCACAGCGTTAGACTATTGTTTCGAATTCCATGCTGCCTAGGAAACCGTGTGCTAAAAGTCGGAATAAGGTTGAAGGTACAACGTTTGCTAGGCGGCACAATTTAAATGTTGCGCAACTGCAGCGCACGACATGTTCTTTATGCAACGCGGTATTACTGTAGTACAGACGTGAAAATCGCAACGATGTGTAGTTAACTGTTTCCAATATGTTTCTGATGCAACATTGATCAGCACGACAAAGGCACAGCGTTAGGCTACTGTTTCGAATTCTATACTGCCTAGGAAGCCGTGTGCTAAAAGTCGGAAAAAGGTGGAAGGTACAACGTTTTCCAGGCGGCATAATTTAAATGTTGCGCAACTGCAGCGCGCGACATGTTGCTTAAGCAACGTAGTATCAGTGTAGTACAGACGTGAAAATAGCAACGATGTGTAGTTAACTGTTTCCAATCTGTTTCTGATGCAACATTGATCGGCACGACAAAGGCACAGCGTTAGACTATTGTTTCGAATTCCATGCTGCCTAGGAAACCGTGTGCTAAAAGTCGGAAAAAGGTGGAAGGTACAACGTTTTCCAGGCGGCATAATTTAAATGTTGCGCAACTGCAGCGCGCGACATGTTGCTTAAGCAACGTAGTATCAGTGTAGTACAGACGTGAAAATCGCAACGATGTGTAGTTAACTGTTTCCAATATGTTTCTGATGCAACATTGATCGGCACGACAAAAGCCCAGCGTTAGGCTATTGTTTCGAATTCCATGCTGCCTAGGAAACCGTGCGCTAAAAGTCGGAATAAGGTTGAAGGTACAACGTTTGCTAGGCGACACAATTTAAATGTTGCGCAACTGCAGCGCACGACACGTTTCTTATGCAACGCGGTATAACTGTAGTACAGACGTGAAAATCGCCACGTTGTGTAGTGAACTGTTTCCAATCTGTTTCTAAAGCAACATTGATCAGCACGACAAAGGCACAGCGTTAGGCTAGTGTTTCGAATTCTATGCTGCCTAGGAAACCGTGCGCTAAAAGTCGGAAAAAGGTTGAAGGTGCAACGTTTTCTAGGCGGCATAATTTAAATGTTGCGCGACTGCAGCGCGTGACATGTTGCTTAAGCAACGTAGTATCAGTCTAGTACAGACGTGGAAATCGCAACGATGTGTAGTGAACTGTCTCCAATTTGTTTCTGATGCAACTTTGATCGACACGACAAAGACACAGCTTAAATCCGCTCATTCACACCGGCGTTCGAAACGCGAATGCTTAGCAGATCCTCCCGTTTTCTCCATCGAATCGCGAGCAATTGCACTGAATCTTTAAAGGGATACTGAACCAAAGAATTTAGTGCCCGTAATAAGTGGCGCACGGTCTTTCCACCAGCCAGCAGTCGCCGGTGTGCGCGAGCACACGCAACAAAAATGACGTCACAGACCTCCATTCGCGGTTGAGAGGACAATGAAATGCATGGGCTTCGGACTAAAGGAGAATAAAGACAGGCTTTTCATCTCTACAAGTGAAAGCTACGTGCTTGTTAGACCAATTCATCACTTACTTTTTACACCAGACACCACTGTGTAGATGAAAAACTTGTCTTTATTCTCCTTTGGTCCGAAGCCCATACATTTCACTGTCATCTCAACCACGAATGGAGGTCTGTGACATCATTTTGGTTACCTGTGCTCGCGCACACCGGCGGCTGCTGGCTCGTGGAAAGAACGTGCGCCAGTTATTATGGACACCAAATTCCTTGGTTCAGTATCCCTTTAAAGGGATACTGAATCGAAATTTAAAATATACACGAAACACCTCGAGATAAGTCAAATGGAATCAGATAAACCAGTAACTGATAATCGCATAGTCATATTTCAAGCGGATGGCTGTATTTTTCGTTCTAAATGCCTGGATTTCGGCGAGCGCTTCAAAACCAGCCGTCGAAGAGCGCGATGCACCTCGGGAGATCCGGCGCGGTCTTGACGTAATCATGCCTCGGAGGGCCAAGCATACCGTAGTTATGAGTCTTCCCGAAGGAAAAATCCATCAATGTAACCCTGTTTGGCAGTCAATGTTTTCTAGTGGACCGCTGACTGTGCCTGACTGTACGTCAAGCATGTCTGATTGGCCAACAGGTTACTCTGACCGACAGTCAGACCCCGCTAGTCGGCTTTCTGGTGGTTTCCTGGTGGCAGTCGGCCGCCGCGAAATGCCACCAGGATGTCTTTGGTGGTGATTCTGACTGTACATCGATTGTGTCTGACTGTACGTCAGAAAGCTTTGACGTGCAGACAGACGTACGGTCAAAGGACGTAAAGTTCGTTCGGATACCACTATTTCGTCAAATCTATGAATACGAAAAGTAATCTATGCACGAGAAAACGATTTCGGGACGTGAGCCCATAAAACCGCTGACGTTAGAGATATTACACGCAACCGACCGACAACCTTGATCAGAAGTGTTGACGATTGGGCTAGTTGGTCATTCATATTAGCGGAAAACAAACAGCGCAAGGACAAGGACAGAGTAGAAGGCGGTAGACACACACAGCGCTGACTTACAACTGAGCTTTATTGGCACTGACAACATGTATAAATACACAATTTGCCCTGCCCAAAAGCCAAGAAAAGAAACACAAGAGGAGGACTACACGTGTTCCTAGAGTCATCTGCAGGCGCCGTTGCTCTCCGATCTGAGTAGAAAAATACACTCCTTTTCCGTCAAGGCAAGTGACGGGGCACTAACACACTCAGAGCCCGATTGTCCAATGGCGCGGGCTTCTATAATCTCACGTGTCAGTTTATCTTTTTGTTTACTGACGATGACGATGCACGGTCATCAGTAAACAAAAAGATAAACTGACACGTGAGATTATAGAAGCCCGCGCCATTGGACAATCGGGCTCTGAGTGTGTTAGTGCCCCGTCACTTGCCTTGACGGAAAAGGAGTGTATTTTTCTACTCAGATCGGAGAGCAACGGCGCCTGCAGATGACTCTAGGAACACGAGTAGTCCTCCTCTTGTGTTTCTTTTCTTGGCTTTTGGGCAGGGCAAATTGTGTATTTATACATGTTGTCAGTGCCAATAAAGCTCAGTTGTAAGTCAGCGCTGTGTGTGTCTACCGCCTTCTACTCTGTCCTTGTCCTTGCGCTGTTTGTTTTCCGCTAACTTGATCAGAAGCCCGCCGAAGCGCCGAAAACGACACTTCGCACTTCGCTTCGCCCATAGAGGCTTCGCCGAGCTTTCATGAACGATCGCTCTCGACTCGTTTTGTTTGCCCGCTTGCTCCAACCTGTCGATCCTGCCCGGGCTGTACAATGTCTTATGTTTTAGTAGAATTTCTACTCGACAAGACCCAGCCTGTTGTGAGTTCCGACGATGTAAAGGACTTTAGCGGTGTAGTTGAAGACGACAAGGTGTACCAGGTCTACTGGGCCGGTGACGCGCGAACAAAAGGATCGTTGTACGACGCGAAAGTGCTCTACATGGCAGGTGAGTAGAACTGAAGTACGGCGAGTGATGTACGAGTGCTTTGCATAACATGCTGAAGTCTTAACTGCATTTGCAACCGAAGCATCTCGTATAAAACGGATAATGAAATCTAGTTCTCTAACAAGCGGCGTAGCATAGCAGCAGTCGTGGCCGGGGGGGGGGGGGGGGGTGGGGGGGGGGGGATCGAGCGCTCGTGCAGAGCGTGCAAGACGTTCGAAACATGAGCTCCGTAGGAGCGTCTACAACGGCCCTTGCTGGCCGCGGATTTTCTGCTTCTGCATCTACTGATGAGTACCAGGTTGTACTGCCACCACTACCGCGTGGTGCACTAGCACTGAACACTGTACTTCTGCACTGTGATGTCAAGGGCCGCCCGTACAGGATTGAAGACTTCAAACGTGAGCTGGAGCGCCTGAACGTCCTCCGAGAAGTGGCTTCAGTAGGAGCATACCAGATGAATCACGTCTGGATCGTCACTCTGAGATCATCAGCTGCCACGCTCAGGTTAGTCGCTGCAAAGGAGCTTAAAATCAAGGACCGGCGATGCCTAGTCATTGATCCGAGCAACGCTGAAGTTAGAGTCAATATCCATTGGATACCATTTCACGTGTCGAACGACGCAGTACGCAAGGCGTTGGAGCCTTTCGGTAATGTTACAGAAGTAACCCGGGACACCTGGATGGCCGAAGGTTTCCAGGGCATCGAGTCTGCGACAAGGCTTGTGCGGATCACCCTCCAGGAGGGGACAACGATCGACAGCCTACCGCACCAGTTACGGCTCTTTGGAGCGAACTGTTTGATTGTGGTCCCTGGACGCGCACCGTTATGCTTGCGCTGTAAGCGTACTGGACACATACGACGAGACTGCCGTGTGCCGCGTTGTTCAGAGTGTCATCGCTTCGGACATGAGGCAGAAGACTGCGTGAGGACCTACGCTTCAGCTGTCGGACGTCAAGAAACTGATCCGGTAAATGAAATGATCATGGACGCTGACGAGGCGGAGAGCACAGCAGCCAGCACTGCTCCTGCAGTCCTGAGCCCTGTATGCAACGACCGCGATTTTCGCCCTGAAGAACAAGACCGAAAGCCTGGTGAAGAAGAGAAGACATCTGTCACAACAGACGAGAAGAAAGTCTCAAGCTCACCAGAGCCTCAAATTGAAGAAAACAGCAATTTGGAGCAGCATTCAACAACAGAGGAGGCCCCGGAAGTCGTCGAAATGCCTGACGCGAGTCAGGCTAGCAAGCGATCCCTGGAAAGATCATCCGAGATCCCGGAAACCGAGAATGAAGTCAGCGAAAAGGAGGTGCCGTGGAAAACGTTTACTACAAAAAAAGGTCGTTATAACGCGCTTCGTACCCGACAGAACTCGCAGTAATGATGCAAAGTGAAAGACTGGATTCATCTACAGATGGCACTCTGAAACTATCAACTTAGGCAAGTATAATTGGGGAAAGGAAAGGAACTATTAGTATCTTGGGTATCCCACCTATGTGCAACCTTTCCTCTTAGAAATGTTTGAGATGCCCGAACCTTGTCGATTCGCGTCTTTGAATGTCCGGGGATTGAATTCCAGCCGAAAGCAGTACCAGTTACAGCGGTTGCTAGCTAAAGAACTGGATATTTTGGCAGTTCAAGAGACAAAAATGTCCGAAGACGAACAGGTTGAACGAGCATTGTGGCCATTTCTTTTGAGGTACGAGGTTTGTGTCAGCCAAGCCGTTGGTGTGTCAGCAGGGTGCTTTCTCTTTCTAAAAAAGACCTTAAACATTTCTAATTTGTCAGTAATTTCTCATGATCAGGGTCGTTTTATTATTTGTGATTTTACTATGTCAGAACTGTCTTGGCGAGTTATTTGTATCTACGCTCCGAACAAGGTGAAAGAACGAGAACTTTGCTTTAATTATCTTCGCCCATACTTAGAATGTGACCGCATGGTTGTCTTCTTTGGAGATTTCAATTGTGTCTGCAACGCTTCAGATAGGTCAACGCAAAGAAATGTCAATGACAGTAGCGCGAACCTGTTAAGCGAGATAATAGATGAGTACGATATGATAGACGCAGCGGGAATTAATGCACAGAGAGGACAGCTACAGTACACGCATTTCCAGGCATCCACACATTCGCGTCTTGATAGAATTTACGTGTCATTTGATTTAATAAGTAATTTTCAAAAGTACGAAGTGAAGACTCTTCATTTCACCGACCATTGCGTGGTTACTGCAACATTTGGGAGCAGAGCCCGTAAAACAAATAATTTTACTTGGGAACTCTGGAAGCTCAATGCCAAGCTTCTAAAAGATGAACAGTTTGTTTCCAGCGTAAATGCACTATTTGAAAAATATACTGAAGCAAATGACCTCTCTTTACAGACAAGATGGGAGTACTTTAAGGAGGAACTTAAGCAAGTGGCATTTGAAAGATCAAGCAGTATAAAACTTAAAGCAACTGCTAGAGAGAGGCAACTGAATCGAGACTTACGCATACTTCACGAGACGGAATGTGAGAACCCCGGCCATGGGTCAAAGGACATCCAGTTCGTGAAGTCGGAGATAGAACATTTGCACAAAGAACGCTACGAAGGTGCGGTTGTACGTTCTCGAAATAACAAATTTCTTTTTGGGGAGCAACCTACCAAACGATCTTTGGCTTCCGAAAAAAAGTATGCACTAGCAAAGGATATTTATGAAATTGAATTTAACAATCAGATCAAGACTGATTCCAGCAGCATCGAAAACGCCTTTGTTCATTACTATACCGAGCGTTTTGGCAAAAAGACACCACATACGGGCTCGATGGGTGTGATTAATTTGTTGATGCATGTGTCCCAATTGCAAAACGATATAACGGAATGGCTTGAAGAACCAATCACGCTAGGAGAAATACAAAAAGCTGTTGACGAACTACCCAGTCACAAGGCGCCAGGACCTGATGGAATTACGTCGGAATTCTACAAAACATTCAAAACCCGTAGTTGCACTGTACTCCTTGACGTATTACGCGAGGCATACGCCGTGAAATAGCTTCCTCCGTCCTTTTTAAAAACACACACCATTCTGATTCCCAAGTCAGAAGACTCTGTAAAACTACGCTGTGTTACTAACTATCGGCCAGTCACATTATGTAATACGGATTATAAGATATTCACGAAAATTCTAACGAGGAGGCTTCAACATGTAATTTGCCAAATTGTCGGGGAACACCAAACGTGTGGCATAAAAGGAAGAGCAATTCAGTCAAATATTCATGTTGCAAGAAGTGTTTTGGAATGCTGCTCAGATGAAATGGAACAGGTTGCCATGCTACAGATAGATCTCGAAAAAGCATTTGATAGAGTTGATCACGACTTTCTTTGGCAGGTGTTGACACACGTCGGAGTGGGAAAAGTTATTTTTGATGGAGTCAGAATGGCCTATAGAGGATGCTCAACGAAGCTTATTGTAAACCATAAACTCACTACACGTATCCCAATGTTGTCTTCTGTCCGACAAGGATGCCCACTCTCACCATTATTATTTGCCCTCTATCTGGAACCTTTTTGTTTGAGCATCATTAAAAGTGGGAACATCCGAGGTTACAAGTTAAACTCTGTAGAAATTAAAGTCCTAGCGTACGCTGATGACATTGCTATATTTTGTTCTGACAAAAAAAGTGTAACTGAAGCAGTTGCTTTAACAAAACACTTTTGCAAAGAAACTGGAGCTGCAGTGAACTGGAGAAAATGCACTGGGTGTTGGCATGGTCCATGGGTGACGAAGCCCACAGAATATGAAGGCATCGAGTGGAGTGAGGATCCTTGTAAATATCTTGGTGTACCACTTCATCAATTTCGCAACAGCTCGTCTTACTGGTCTGATGTTACTAGAGATTTAAAAAAGCGTGTGTCCCAATGGCCTTCTCGTGATATGTCCATTTTTGCAAGAGCAACGGCTTGTAACATTTTTCTGATTGCGAAGATTATGCATGTGCTGCAAGTACTACATTGTGCCCGCATGAATGTTCAAAAAATTCACAGGTTATGTGCTTTGTTTATTTGGAAGTCCGGGTCAGAGCCGATGAGACGAGATAACCTTTTTCGACGCATTTCACTTGGTGGCATCGGCTTACCACACCTCTTTGTTAGACAACTTGTGTCACGGTTTTTCTTTTTACGGGATCAGGAACAACCATTTGTGCGTACAATGATACAAACAAAATTAGCATGTCACTTTCCTTCATTTCTGGTCTGATCTGTTAATTTGAAACCTATGGCAACCGTAGGTTTTCTAAAAGAAGTAATCGAATCGTTTAATTTTTTATCCGCACGGTTTTCACGAGAATACCTCTCCGGTGTAACCAGAAAGGAACTTACAAGAGCACTTTTGGACACACTATTCCCTGTCCCGCTCTATAGGGCACTCTTTAGTGCTGGTCCGGGTCAAGATGTGCTATGTCGAGTAAAAAAGATGTATATTCCACCTGCAGTGAAAACTTTCTTTTTTAAGCTACACACTAATACGTTGCCCGTGAAGGTATGGATGCAACAAAAAGGAATGTTTGTTCCGTGGTCAGTCGACTGCTTGCTGTGTAAACAACCAGAGAGTATCGAACATGTTTTCATTAATTGTTGGGATGCCATTTTGTTTTGGGATATCTTAAAGCGGACTTTGAAAAAAGATTTGCCTATCACACCACACTCCATTCGTTTCCTTCCTGTCGACAAAGGAGATTTGATTCCATACGACCTTTTTATGGTCATCGGGCTTTTTAGTATTTGGAAATCACGCATGGCAGTGAGACATGCAGACATTAACCCTCAGCCTGTAAATATTTATTTCAGTGAAATTATCACCCAGATTAAGGGGATTTATGCTCCCGCAGAGCGGGCTCCAGAGTGGGCGCCAATCCTGGATAGCATCATCCAGATGAAGCAATTGTAACAGCTGTTTATGCTTTAACGATTTACAACTACTGTTTACCAGGATTAGGAAAAACAATATAGAACTCTATTTGAAACGTTCCCGATGTTTTTATCTGCTAGCTAGCGACTTGCGTATGCGGGAATATCAATACCGGTGACAATGGTAGCATGTTTCATGCATACAAAAAGTACGGGTGTCTTTTGTGTAAAAGTGAAATACCTGTAACCAATGAGTAGAATGAATGACTTTATTGTAACTGCTCAAACTTAAATTAAAGAATATAAGGGGAAAAAAAGCGGCGTAGCATAGCGGTTACGGTGTCCGATTGGTACGCAAGTGGTCGCGGGTTCGATCCGCGGTGGTCCTGCTTTTTTTTTTTTTCTCGAACATTTTGCTTTATTGAGGCATTTGGCGATATTTAAGAGTGCGTATAGCTTTACTCTTGTATAAATGCTGCCCTTGTTGATGAAATTCCCTTGGCAGTGGCAGTCAGACGTCATCTGATGGACCATCAGATGACGTCTGATGGTCCATCACGTTCCACCAGGGCTGCTGACTGGCAGTCAGTGTCCCAAATTACGTACCTTGATGGAATTTTCAATAGGGTTGAAACTTGGTGGCGTCAGCGTGTTAGAATCTCGCATAGTCGAAGTACCCGAGGGCTATAGCATATTGCAGAGCCGGCGGAGCGGCTGGAGCGGCTTCGAGTGAATGGTCGCCGACCAACGCCGCTACATCACCAGGCCATGATGGCCGAGAAGCGATTCTGCCTAGAGTCGTATTTGTACGACCCGTCTGCCTTGTCTTCGTCGTCCGCAACAGGTAACAGAGCTTACTCACAAAACGATCTTACAGCAAAACCTCAGAAAAGTTCCGTATTCACGAAGCGAAATTATCGGAAGTTGTTCGCACGCTACGATGAGATCCTACGACCACGCCTACGACAGCTACAAAGCTTTACGCACTTTTTATGATCAAATTGACATCGCCGGCAACATCGCTCGCTTACGTCGTCGCGACGACCAACGTGCATTTCTATGTGCTCTCTGTGCGCTTCCCAACGAGAGGAAAGAAAAAAAAGTAATTAAAACTGAACGCCGCGGCGGAGACAAACGCTAGAACCACGGATACCTGAAAAAGGTACAACTACAAGAACCCACCGACCAAGCGACCACCGAAGACGCTACGCTAGTAGGCTTAGCAAAATTCTTCGACGATCCTTGGCAAGACCAGACTATCGGCTGGCTTGATGAATGGAATACGCCCACGCGACCTCTGTGGACCCTCCTCGTATGAATAGTTTGAACCCTGACCTATAATTCGGGGTAAGAAGGCCAGTCTTTCCCCTCGCCGTACCTAGCTTATTTTCTGGTGCAGCGGTGACGAACGACCTCGTCGAGAAGGGACACTCTCCTCAATTCAATCTCCTTTTTTTTTGTGTGTGTGTTATAGAGCTCAAATAAAAGCCATATGGATTGCCTTCGCAACTTGGGTACGTACACGTTTTTTAGATGTCCATTTTATTTCGACAAGATACGCCAAAACATGTCGAGTGAGAGCAGTTTTTGGGAGCGACTCAATGCTGGTCCAATCTTTCTCTGCCGAGCGTCTCGTCAGCATCGAGTTGCGATTGTCTAAAGGCCCAACGGTTCATAAAATCGGTTGTAAAAGACCGTTTTCGAAGCGGTTACCAAGAACGCAATGCCAGTGCGGTTCTGCTCAGCGCGAACAGGTATTTACGTGGATCTTGCTAGCTGACACTCTTTTACTTCAAACGCATCTTCCTGGATGTTGGCTCTCTCCCGCATCCCCGAAAAGCGCCGCAGGGATTCGTTTACATGCGCGCCGCTTTGCACACCCGTACGGGTCGTCTAGTTTTAGCAACGATGGTAGTTGTGTTGAATTCTTAGCGGTCGAGTTCGTTATCAGTTGCGGTCGGCGAAGGCGGCTAACTCGTGATCAGGAAAGATGGGCATGCGGGCCCGTTTAAAGGAGTCATGAAACGCTTTTTCAACTTTTTTCTGTTTAGCTTTCCTTCTCAGCTCATAAATCGCGCATTGTAGCAAACAGTTCTAGAAGTCGGAAAGGGGGGAGACCCCTCTTGCTCGGAATCTCGCTTGACTAGCCGGACACAGCCATTGTCCCCCTAGAAGATTAGCCCGTCGCTCAAAATTCCGACTAGTTGCTTTCCCCACCCCGTTCACCCCGAAGCTGACAGTGCTGTGGAAGCTACGTGCTCGTTGGGCCAGCCACACATTTTCCACGTGATCATGCCCTCTCGCGCGTACCGACCCGCAGAGAATGAGGTCAGGTGATGAAAGGGAGACGGCTGATTGGTCCGGCAAGCGCGTAGCTTCCACCGCAATGTCAGCTTAGGGGTAAAGGGATTAAGTGAGGTCGGGTGTCGTGTGACGTGCGCTTGGGCCCTGGTGACGCGCTGCGGGGGCGCGGTTTTGGTGGCTAGTAGCCCGGTGACGCGCTGCGCGGTCCGCGGATGTATCACAGTGAAAAGGCGGAGAGTTTACGAAGGGAAGGAGGTACGAAATAGTCCGCTATATTTTGCAAATTTTCGTAGCGAAAGTCAGGCTTCTGACTTTCTACGTTTGTTCTTTTGGCCCACTGAACGATGTGTTATTAGTAAAATCCCAATATAAATTGATTTACTCCAGCCTAAAATTCGTTTCATGGGTCCTTTAAGCAGACATTTCGTAGCGTGAATATTACATCGCACGAACACAATCTCCAAACCACCCCAAAGAAGCGTTGCCGGAAAGACCACCCGATACTAAAACGAACGGTGGCCAACTCTACTGTTGCTTTCTTCACCAAAGTGCCTCGGTGCTACGTCCAGGCCTAAGTAATGCCTATGAGTGACCGTATTTCCCGCTGTGGCGCTGCTCTTATGGGCATGTTGTCGTCCCGACATTCCATCGAAGCTTCACAGACATCCACGAGGTGGTTTTTGGTTATCGTTTTATTCAGTTTAAAATTCGTTTTCTCGCGTTATCCTGCGGAATATTGGTATTGGTGAAGTCCTATTTTAACCCTCTTTATGTTCAAGCAAAGAGATGGGCTCTAGAATTTGGTTTCCGTACCCCTTTAAGCAAACTCTTCCACAAACGCGACTCAACCGCCGGTGTGAATGGGCCTGCACGGCTTCGAGCTCCATGTTGCCTAGGAAACTGTGTACCAACATTACTGTAAAACCACTCTCTTAGGATGCGATGCACCAAGGTCGGGACGCTCTACCTGAAAGAAATCACCGCTGAGGCAAGGTTGTATAAAAACAATATTAATTGTGCTGTAAAACCTTGAAGCTAAAGATATTAGAAAAGATCACGCGCACGTCATTTGGTACTAAACTCTAATAAAATTTACAAGAACAAAAGCTTTTTCTGATTGTTCTTACGCATTAACATGCTTTATGCAAGCTGAAGGTGACCACAGTAAAAAAAGAAGAAAAAGAGAAGATTAAGAGTGACGAAATTGTCGAATTTATCTCGGTCTCGGTGGACGCCAAGGGGCCCAGGTTTCAGCGGTGAGTTTTCCATATGATTGTTCTTGCAACGTTGCCGTGTAGTAAAATTCGGAAAATGGCTGAAGGTACAACGCTCGCTAGTCCATTCGCTACCAAAGCTGGTGCATCCCCCGGTCGCGCCTGCAGAGACCTAATTGCCAAAGCCGGCGAGTCGCCGGGCTGTACATATTTGCGGTTTCAAATTTAACTAGTTGATGGCGCGCTATAACTACTTACACTTGCAGAGTTTGGATATATTACCACCGCACGGGTTATGGATCTTTTCTGCTAATTCGTGCACGTTTACCATTGCGACATGGAGGAGAACGCCACAGCCAAAAATATCCCTATCTCTATCAACCCACGGCCGCAGATGACAACAGTAGATTGGCCGTTGTATTCAATTTTCAATCAATGATTTCACTGTCCAACAAACTTTCACCATGTCGAATACTCTGTCGTCCATCTCCGACGCCATACTTGCCAGCGAGTTGCAATGTCGCAACCGGTTTGCAGTGCGCGCGGCACCCGGGTGTGAAAGCATTTGAGACAGAGGGCACTGCAGCATTGCCACAATGTACTGTTCAAGGCTAAGCTGAAGTGATGATGATGATAGCGTTTATTTCACTTGCAAACGTGAGTTCCGTCTGCCATAGTATGACGCAGCTTCTCTCTTCGCTTGAGACTATAAGATACGCTAGATGGACAATTTGGTCATTGCAGCACAAATGGAAATTTTATAATGGTCACACGGACTCAAGCTTGCACGACGTTGATTCATATCAAACCAGATATGAAATCCGTAAAAAATATATGTTGAGAACGTGTTTCTGCGTAAATTTTAAGTCGCCAGTTGGAAGAGCCATCATGTTTTGAAGGTTGTTCCACAAGGAGCTATCTTTCGGAGAAAATAATTTTGACGCCTCACAGCAGAGACGTAGTCAGCTTCCGTCTTTAATAACTGGTTGATAATGATTAACACAGCTAGCCGGCTCCGGTTCTGGTGTGCCAGCAAAGGTGGAAAGCGGGACGAGAGGGAGCGAAATTCGCAAAGCTCGGGGGCACCCGCATGCAGACAAAGCCAAGCACAACCGGCCGCGCGTTATCAGCGTTGCCAGATATCAGAATTCTCAACACACGATGTAGATGTTGACGCAAATACTACAAAATAAAAATTAAATGAAAGAGTAAGTAAATAAAATGGGTTTAATTGTAAGAAGAAACACTTCTTTTTAATTTTTCCATGGAAAATAAAAATGCTTTTGAACACTTTGAAATGTGCTGAATACGAAACAGCGTACCGCGCAGGATCACGTGATAGTTTGACCGACCCTCATTGAGCGAGAGCCGCTTCGACGCCTCGGCGCGCGCGTCTTGTTCTGGGTCGGCTAGAATTTTTGGCTAGAAACCAAACGCTCCTGCGAAAACGCGCGCCTGCGCGCAGGGAATGACGTCAGTTTGACGCCAACGCGCCTGAATCCAGAGCAAAAAGCGCATCCGGTCTGCGCTTCAGCCGGTTTCGGCAACTTGCCGAGTTGCAAAGTTTGCCGGTTCGGAAACATTTAGACAGATCTGCGTCGTAATATTTGACTGTGGTCTTCCTAGGCGTTACTGAAGAGGACTGCATTGTTTTCTTGAAAACCAAAAATGAAGCGGAGTTGCCCTTTCGGAAAATGCCTCTCGCGCCCTTCCTCTTCTCACCCTATCTCAAGAGTCACGTGACGTCAGGGGCTTCTTTTGTGTCGGCTTTTCTTGTACGGATAATCCTCAAAAAGCGCAGAATGAGCGGCTAGCTGCGAGCGCGACAACGACCTTGAGATTTCCAGGCGTCTTCCCCTCATTGTCGCGGGCGCGCTCAATCCGCGAGACTGAAGGCCAGTTCAGACAGTTGCGTTTGACTGCGTTCCAGTGCGGTACGGCATGCTTGCGGTCGACTGCAGAAGCGGGTCGCCTAGCAACCGACGACGCTTGGCGTTCCGCAACGCACCGCAGCAGAGTTGGGCCAGGCTGAACTTTCCAGTGCGGAGGGGCGTGCGGTGGGTTGCGGTGGACCAATCGCAATTCGCGAAAAAAAGAACGCCGAAGCGCATGCGCGGCGCTGGCAACTACATCCGGTTCGTCCCGTTTTTCCGGTCGGGGACGTCTGCTGCGCCGGTGACGGTGTGTGTTCGTAGTCGAGTCGAGATCAAGCATTCCCTGCAGAATGGAATCAAGAGGAGCCCAACAAAAGCCAAGGGAGCCCACGGTGAGCGACCAGGAGGCGCTCATCATGCACGTCGAATCGCACCCCTGGCTCTACGACACGAGCCGGTCAGACTCGCGGCCGGGGTGGCGCCGTCGCTGGAGCAAGATCATCGCGGTGGTAGCCCGCACAACCAGGGGCCAGTTCGTCTCACTGCCGGCCAATGCAACGTGACCCCGCACGCAGTCTAGGAAGAGATTCCTGAGGTTTTCTGTTTGTTCCAGTCTCGACAACCCCGGCGGACACGGAAAAGTCGCGACGCTACCGCTGGACGCCGCCATGTTCGTTGTGATCATAGTTGCTTGACTTCATTCGCTCTGCAAGTCGCGGTTTCGATTGGTGCGCCGCAAAAGCCGATAGCAAGCTCCTATTGGTTCTTGACTGCGGCGGACGGCGCTTCGACGCAACTGTGTGTACAAGCTCTCCGCAAGCGTACTCCGCATCGGTCCGCAGTCGCGCTTCCGTAGCCGAACGCACCGCAGTCAAACGCAAGTGTCTGAACTGGCCTTGAGGACGCCAGTGCGGCCCAACGCAGACCCGATACCGCTCGGTCGGTGGAGATCGAGGGGCCCCGGTGCGCTGAGGTCGTTGCAGCAGCCGCCCTCTGGCATCGCGCGGCTGCTGGAACTATTCCCGCGTCTGCACAAGGATTGGCTTGCTCAATAGAGGGTTCAGGTCGTCGATAATAGACCGTTTTACTGAAAGAGGGCGAGAGAGAAAAGGGGAAAGGGCTACCGGCGCTTTCCCCCTTTCTGATTGTGTAGGAAGAGTGAAAGTCCCGGATGAGAGGCTTGGCCGGTGTTGGGTGTCTGCTGTGCCCCAACTTCGTTCGCGCTTTCTTTTCTGTTTTGAACTCGCAAACTTAGAGTAACGGGCTTCGATGGCAACAGTTCCCCGGTCATCGGGACACCATTGCTCGGTCATAGGGTGCACGAATAACGACAGAAAGCGTCGAATACCGTCCGAGGACCTATGTAGATTGCAATCTTCTCGACTGTGCTCGGAACAGCTTGTGAATGGAGCGCGCACCGAACGCTGTACCGCCGATGAACATGGGGTACGCTCGCAAGGTGCGTGCCAGTTTTCTCGTGATAATTGCTGTTTCAGCTTGTGAAATTTCGTAACTGAATTTATCTTAATATTGATAATTTGCAGTGGTGACTGACTCGATTTCATCCTTTACAACACTTAGTTGAAGGCTTATTTCCGCCGCCGGGTCAGGCTAGAAATTGTTGAAAAGGTAGTTCTATCGGTTTTCCTGAATAGCGATCCCCTGTGCGATACCAGAGAGCCGACAAAAGCGCTCCTTGGAGTGCCGCTGGTGGTTTGTTTGGGTTGTTACCGTTGATTGGGCGCTTTGAAACGCTGGATAGTCGCTCCAGGGTACGACTCGTGTGTTGCGATCTGCGTCTTCGAGCCCAGTGTGTACGTTTCTTTGTTCGAGTTATGGCATCCGCCAGTGCGGCAACGGGGGAACAGCCGCAGCGAACGTGTCAGTGATAGAAATTGGAGGTTAGTACTCAAAATATTGCATCAAATAGTCAGATAATTCGTGGCTGCTTTGACGCTTTCTGCGGTTCGATATAAGCGCATCTAGAACGTCTTCGTCGTTCATCCAGAATGAAATATGAGAACACGGACACGCAAGATAAAAGCAGCGCAGCAAAACGATATGTAGCAGCTCCGGGTGTTTAAAAAAGTTAATTAAGGTTCCCGTTTCTTGTATCGCTCGTTCATTACTAAAAACTGCTGCGTTGAAATGGGCCTATTGCAAGCAAATATTTATGAATGGTTCATCATTTCCAGTCACGCGGAAAGCGGTGGAGCTTCAAAACATTGCAGCCGCACGTGCCTTACCGAATTCCATGCAAGCTACGAGGTCCTTGGGCTGTATTTGATGCTTTCTGTCGTTATTCGTGCACCCTATGACCCAGCAATGGTGTCCCGATGACCGGGGGACTGTTGCCATCAAAGCCTGTGGCTCTAATTAAGTTTGCGAGTTCAAAACAGAAAAGAAAGTGCGAAAGAAGTTGGGGCACAGCAGACACCCAACACCGGCCAAGCCTCTCATCCGGGACTTCCACTTTTTCTACACAACCAGAAAGGGGGAAAGCGCTGGTAGCCCGTTCCCCTTTTCTCTCTCGCTCTCAAAATGGCGCTACCCACGATAAAACGGTCTATACATTTCTTTCCGAGACATTTAAATCAAGTTGCTTTCTCTAATCTCGTCATTACTGTCCGAAACATAGATCTCCCTCATAGGTTGTTCATCCTATTTTGAATTATTTTGCGAATTTATTCGTCCTTACCTCTGCTTGATGTTTGTTTTATAACTTGATAAAGACCTTTAAATATTGGCGCTGGCTTCCGCGATCAACGCTTTACCGAATTTATCAAATATTCAACAAGACTGGCGTCAGGAAGGTGGAAGAAGCAAGCCGCAATTTCGGCTTCTAACAAAGACGGTGGAGTCGTGAAATAAGTCTTTGCTTCACCTGTATCCACAACGTCTCATCGTTTGCACGATCATAATTTCTTAGTAACATAGGTGTATACCACATTTTACTCATAGTTACTATAGATGTGGCCCGACAGGCTTTCCCGTTATGAGCGAGTCGACTTTTGAATGACCGGTGGCTCTCCTGAGTGAGAATAAATATTATCATCTTCCCACAACAACCACACCTTTCTCTCTCCCCCCTCCCCCCCTTTCTCGCATCGGGCAGATATCAGGCCGCTTGAGGAAGCAGTCTGCACACAAGGTTTTTGGCTACTCGTTCTAAACACATTCGAACTTGGCAGTAAAAACATCGCATGAACGTCGCCCGATTATTTGCAACCTAAATAATGTGGCTCTACTGTTAGGACTCAATCAATTTCATCATCAATCATTATTTGTTATGATTTTATGGTGAAAGTATGTTCGTCGTGATGCCACAGAAGTGGTCGAATCAAATTTCAAAGGGAGAAAAAGGTCCTCGTATTTATTTTGCGGAAATAGTCGCACCTGTGACGCTCAGTGCGTAAGGTCAAAGCACCCGAGGCAGTGCGTAATACTTTACAAACTGTCGTTGACGATACAACATTTGTGGGAAATGCGTAAAACTGTTTACACCATTGTAGCACTCTAAACAAAGGCATACCTACCCGCAAAAAAATGTCGCAATTGTCGCAAAAAACAAAACAAAACATATATTAGCTTGCAAAAACTGTTGCCTCCTTCCCTCCCTTGCCTCCCCCCCCCCCCCCCCCCGCCGCTCTCTCTTCATCTTTTTCCCCGCGCCACCACAAAGAACAGCGGCCCAGCCAACGAATTTCTAGCAAAGCCTCGCTTCTTGGAGAAAGGACTCAATATATGGTAGTGAATCTGTCAGGGGGTTTGTAGAAATAATAGGCGACTGTTGAATCTAGCCTTTTGCACAAATCATGCCCGGGATATTTCCATTTTCCTTCCACGTGATTAGAGGGCAAGACGGTGGGGGAATTTGTGCGTACTAACATGCTGCTTCTAAGAGAGAGTGCCAGATTTATTGTGCATGTCAATTTACATGTAGATAGTTTAATCACTGTACACAAACATTCTCGGCCTGGAGGATCACATGGAAGCATGGCGGAAAGCAGCTTGCTGGAAATAGAAGTCTCTATTGAATTGGACTGGTGTGAAAAATTATTACGCATTTTTGTCTTATTTCTGGCCGAAAATAAAAACCGCGTTTAGAAATCGAACATTGTGAGATTTGAGGAGCGCCGAAAGGACATAAAAAACCGGGACAACCACAACAATACGAGGCGCCTTGCGGCACTCAGCTTGTCCTGGTTTCTTGTTTTTCCGGAGCCTTTCAAAAGTGGATGAAAAATTATGAACTGGCTGACCCGACTTACCACATTAGAGCAGTTCATTTTCATTACGACAGGCTCTCTTCAAACGTCCTGCATAGTTCAGCTTGTACCGGTCCGTTTTTATTTTCGGTTCCTTTCAAAAAGTGAGCTCTAAGCCACTGGACAAATCTACCACATTCATAATTTGCGAAAGCGAAGAAGTGGAAATGCGACAAAAGGAAAGACAAGGGGGCCAAAATCTTTTACACGAAACACACGATATTCTCTACAGTTTTGTCTAACAATTCGGTATGAAGGTATACTTGGATGCCTGCATGGTTCGTTTAAATAAAGCGAAACTTTGCACCGGATCATTCTACGTGTATGTCCACTACCATTCGATGATTATCATGTTTTCGACTCCGTATCTCCGATCCTTTTGATACCGGAAATGTCTCCCAGCGGTGTTGTGCCCGTTACCGAAAATGGGTAGCGGACATTTCGCCGAACGTCATTTCATCGAAAGCCGTTTCATCGAATGAACGGAAATTTCATCGAACCCCGTTTCAACGAATCGCTAAGGGCCGTTTCATCGAATCGGTAAGGGCCGTTTTATCGAATTTCTCTGTTATGGCTCTGTACCGAGTTTTGGGGCATATCAGTGCTTTATAGATGTTTCACTTTGCAATTGTTTAGACCAAGGTAGTCACTTGTAAAATTGTTTTGAAGGTGGTGTCAAATTACTAAAAATAAAAACAATTTCCATAAAAAGAAATAAAAACAATTGGGTATGCGACTTACTGAAAGGCTTTACTCATGTACATACATGACTGAAACCACGACACTGCAAATAAAGGACAGACACTTGAAACAATTTTAAATGTCTGTGCTCTCTCTTTTTGTCTCATTTTTAATTGTTTCATGTGACATGGAGAGTGGTCGTTGTTTCATAGAGCCTTTCTTCTCGAAGCAGGATATGTTCACGATGGAACTCATCTCGTCACTGGGCCCAGTGATATAAACACAGAAACAAAAGAAGAAAAAAAATAAAAATCAGAGAGAATTCGATGAAGTGTACAAAAATTTAAGTAAATTTTAAAATATTACACACTGTAATGTTGTTCGATGAAAAGGTGTTCGATGAAACAGCTTTTATGAAACGGTGTTCGATGAAACGGCTTCGATGAAACGGCATTCGATGAAACGGTATTCGTTGAAATGTACGGACGTAGAGAACAATCAACGAAATAGCGTTACTCGTTAGCTTGGAAAAAAGCTAACGCCTTACAGAGCTCCGTTTCAGTTTTGTAAATGTAACGAAATACCTGTGTCGTTACTTGTCATATGACTAACGGACGTTACTTTTACGTTAGTTTGTCGTTACTTTGTGTTTCACTGTTAGTATATGACAGATGTTAGTATATGACTGTGGAGTCTCAACCACAAACGTGCCTATAAGATTGTCGAACACTTCTTGAGAAACGTGAGTTTGATGCATACGATCGATCTTCCTCTGCTTCCTCAAGGGTGTGTTGGGAAAGTGGGTTGTAGCTTCGGTCTTTCGTTTCTCTGAAATTACCGCGAACCCTATCAGCTTCTGCGAATAGAGGGACTGGCGAAAAAGAAAACAATTAGGACTGGTGCGAAGCACCGCTGTTAATTTCTAGCTATCAGTCGTGTGGAATAACGAAAGATTAACTAAACTGCATGACGAATTAGTATTGAAAAAACTGTCTAAATAAACCGCAAACATATCTCACATAGGCGTGTTTATATATAACTTCTATGATTAATTTATTTTTCTTCTGAATTATACAAGTAACTAAACTAAGCCGGTTTCGAAGGCTTTTTTCGCTAGGTTACATTAATGAGCATCGTGAGATGTAGCTGAAAAACTGCGACTAACAAAACTATCTCGAAAGGAAGGTGCGTTCTTTTGGCTAAGAAGGCTTAACAACGACATTTTAAAGAAAAAAGGTAAGTGACATTGAAGAATAACTCTTAATGTGCTTTTTCAAATTAGAGTTCGACGTCCTGGATGTGCTCAGCAGTTTGAGTTTCGGCATACAGAGCAGACATTTAAACAGCAAATTGTCTTACTTCGCTTCGGTCAGTTCAAACATAGCACTTAAGGCTCAACTCCATGAAACGAATACACAGCGAAAAATCGACGAATTTAGCCTGGTGGCTTTTGCTCTGCGCGTGGCATCAGCACAGTTAGTGCTACGTCAAGCGCCAAGCGAGCGCGCCGTCGGGCGGCGTTCGTCAGTTATTTGTCGCATAATTCGCTCCACGGAGTTTAGCCTTTAGCCCGGGCCATAATAACAAAGTTTCGGTGGTCGTTGCCATAGTGCACGAAAAGTGAGTGCGAGATGTCAGTAAAAAGGGCTTTTATAACAAGCGTTCCAAAGCGGCCTTGTTGGTTAGAGGCAGAAATTGCATGACAAAGGCAAGTGTACAGTACACGGAGTGCTCACAAACAACATACCTTATAGCCACACCGGTTTTAGTAACAGTCCGGTTTAGGCTACACAAGCAACGAAAATAGGACACCGATCGCTTACGTCTTAAGATAACCCATAATAGTGACCAAAGAAGATTATTGGTGATTATAAACGAAGTAAAGCGCGGGCCATACTTTGGTTCTTATTACATGCGTACTCGTAGTATCTTTACGTGTATATATGATTGAAAAAGGTGGCGAGCGTTTATAAGCCCATTAGCCAGACTTGTGCCCGTTACTTCAAGAAAGTAATTAATTACAGTTACAATTACTTGGCCTAAAAAGCAGTCTTGGGTCGTACCGCGTTACTAGTAACGCGTTACTTTAACTTCGTTACTTTTTGGTAACTTGTAACTGTAACGAGTTACTTTTTTAAAAATGTAACTTGTAACTGTACTTCTATTACTTTTTCTGAGGTAACGATGAAAGTAACGACGTTCCTTTTGTCGTTACTTCCCAGTTTTTTATGTATAATATATCACTGAACGAGTACAATTTAGCCACTCTGCGCTTTCCAAATTGTTCTGACATTTCGAGTGTCAAGTTATCTTTTGCACAAATTAACTTCTGAATACGTTCTTTCTCGCCAGTCACAACCCGAATATAGCCTTTTGTAGGTTTGGTAAAAAAAAAAGTAGTTATTTTTAGCACGCGCTTGTACTTTGTGACTAAACACTTGCATCTTAGTATCCTAAAGAACTTTCTCTTCTGCGGTTGTTCTTTTTTCTGCGCAAACGCTTTTTAATCGAGTGAATCAAACGTGAAACAATACGCGCGGAGGGCACTGCGCATGCTTCGTATTTTGATTTGCGCCATTACTCCGGTCACCGGTGTAGTGTTAACAGTCAAGGAAAATTTTACTGCTGTTTGCGCGGGGTTTGTTTTTAGCTTGCCGGGTACGAACTGAAATTTGTCCAGGGACTATGAACCCAGCGCAACCATCAACGAGCCATCAATGTGCTAGTGCTACCTAGGATATGAATGTTGATAAGAACAAAGAACTAAAATGGCCGGCGTACAGAGTGTATTTTTCTGTGGTGGAGGTGGTTACTAACAACAAGACCGCAGAAAACGGCACTATATTGCGTCAACGCCTACCCGGCAATCAAAAACCTGTTCCGGCGAAACAACACAGCAATCCCATCCAGCGCGTTAGACGAGCGCCTGTTCAGCAAGGGCAGGGACGTGTTCGTTATCAAACAAGGGAAACTTTCAGACACTAATTTTGAGAAGCACCTGCTGCTAAGTTACAACATAAAGTAAAAAGCACACTTTTGTTTTTAATTTTATGGAAATAAACTTGGTGAAAAGTGTGGTCTAGTTTTTCCTAATTGGTTTGTGTCATAGAGAAGTAACGTCGCTACTTTTTAAAAGTAACTGTAACTGTAACGAGTTACTTTTTTGCTGCGGTAATTGTAACGGTAACTTCGCTACTTTTTTTTCTGAAAGTAACTGTAACCGTAACGAATTACTTTTTAAAAGTAACTTACCCAAGACTGCTAAAAAGTAATGGATAACCGTTAAAAATTACTCCCCGTGAAAAGTAATCGATTAATTACTTCGTTACATTACTCGATTACTTTTGCGTTACTCCGAAGGAACACGAAAAATACACACTATATACTGCGTGTTTGAAGGTGAAAATTTTGGGCACCATCAAAATGAAAACAAAAATAAATATATTCATTACTTTCTACCCAATATCTTAGGTTAATAATTTTAGGAGAACGCATATATAAATTTTTAAAAAGCTTGAACAGGTGCTCAAGATGCGACGAATGCACTTGGGCGGTGGAGGCACGCACACCATTCGAAGTATTCCGAGTTTAGAATCGACGAGCTTCCAGATGTGGTTTTTCTATGTTTGCCACATGCTGCCTAAATATGGGCTGGTTTACCTACTAAAACGGACTGGCTGTGAGACCAAGATGCGGTACTTGGCTCTCGGTACATCTCAAAGACTCCTCCTTGATGAAGGTTGTTATCCGGCCGAATGACCCACTAGATCTTCTTTCTTGATCACCAAACTTATCAGAACCAAGACGTCACACGAAGTATTAATGCACAATCTCTCAGCTGAACTGACTTTCCCGCCTAGAAATTATTTAAAAGAGCCAAACTTTCAGTGAACAGCACACTTCCATGTCTTTCACGCGTTTACACAACTCCAGTGTCCAAATGAGTCACCGTTTGTTCTAAAAAAACTCGGGCTATGTTTCCTTCCCCTAAAATGTCGGTCTAAGTTCCCGCAGGCTCGACCAGCTGTCGAGAACCCAAGCCGTTTTGTTGTGCTCCCCGACTAGCATATTGCCTGCTGTCGAAAGTTACTGTTTAAACTGACAGCTGGGTTGGCGCTAGATTTTTCTTTGTTCCAATGAACTGCCGCCTTCACGTCTCGTGTTTTTGCCCTACGCATCCGCTAGTGCAAAGTCAAGTGAAAAAAACCACATAGCTGGTTGGCCCAGTTAGTATTCAGCTTGCACAGCGCTGTCAAAGATGTGCAGGGTCGAGGTCTCAATAGCCCTGTTCGCGGGGTGAGCGTGGTATAGGCGGAAAAACCCAAAAGCAAAGCACGGTTTCGTTTAAAAAAAAAATTGTTTTGGGGGAACAAGGCGCGGAGGAGGGGGGAGGGAAGAAGGAGGGTAGAGGCGGGGGAAGGAGGGAAGGGAGCGGACGTATGCGCTACGGTCACCCTGTCCACGGCCCCACTCGACACGAACCTCACGCCGCGGTTTTATGGTCCATCCGTTTTCTGCTCTTTTGTAAGCCCCGAGCAGTCCGTTCGTTTTCCAAGAAGTCGAAGCCTGTTGCCTTTCTGTAGACTGTCGAAACCTCCCAGCCTGGCTGACCGTACGAACGAGTCGAGGAACGGTCTTTGGCTGGGCTGTCGTGCTTTCCGCGAATTCGTTTCCCTCACCAGCACCTCACGAGAGTCTCGTTACCATGCCAAAAGCGCGAATGCGGTTGCATGGCGCTTCATCCACTTTGTTTCTCCCCCTGACGGGACGGAAGAATTGCAACGAGTAATTTCAGGAATTCGTTACTGAAAAATTAACGAGATTACATTACAAATTACATTTTCAAAAAAGTGACGGATTAATCACTAAACTACAAGAAATGGTCGAGGTCTCAATAGCCCTGTAATCTCGTTACTTATAAAGGATTACTTCCAAGTCTGCCCTTTATCCTAAGTTTGCCTTTCATGTCCAAAACCTTTTTTTTTTTTTTTCACGCCGGTAGCGGCAAAGTAAGGGCGAAGCAGACGAAAGCCATCACTATTACTGCTACGAAATTTGTCTCTTTAGAGAAATGGTATAGTAGCCTTGACACGCAACCAGGAACTGCGAGAAGGATTACGCGGGCGCAGCGTCCAGTATAATTCGGTCTTTGAATGCCAGGAAGTTGGGGGCTAACCCCTATACAAAGAAGGTGCAGTCCTTGGTGGTTACGCAGTCTTTTGTCTCGTTTTAAGGCGCTATGGGAGAAAGGATGACCAGAGGATTTAGCGGGAGGCGACCTTCTGAACGGGAGTCGTCGTTACCCAGCGAGCGACCCCACCTTTGTACCACGGCGGCAGGGATTCTAAAAGTACGTCTTTCTGGTGACGGACGCTTTTAAATCCTGCGATAAGTTTGCCACTTATTTTGGTTCAAAGCGTGGGAACGTCAATGCTTCCAGATTTAGCGTTTATCCTTTCTGTTTTTGACAGAAAGAGAATATATTTATTTTGAAGAGAAAGTCTTGACCAGCTGGAGTAACTAGGAGCGATTCGGCAGAATCGTTAAGGTCCGTTCACACTCTTGCAACCGAGTACGACCGAGAGAGACCAAACCGGTTTTAAAGCTTCTTGCGATCTCTTAGGACCAGCTCCGCTCAGCGCATCCGGTCCCAAGAAGTCTTTCTCGGTCGTACTCGGTTGCAAGAGTGTGAACGCGCCTTTAGAGCGACGGCAGACTGTTGCCTTCTGAGCGGATGTCTCTTTCCAGCGAGACGGCTTCTCCTTCAAGGCATGGCGACGGTGGCCTTAGTAGCTTCGATACAAAGACTGCAACAAGGACGCTCAAGAATTCGAGAAAGCGATAATCACGCGTGTTTTGGTCCCGGTTGTGGGGACGTTGAAAGTGTCTTCCGAGGGAGTTTGAAATGAAGTCGTTTATACATAGCTTTGTTGGGGTTTCTTTCCATTTTTTGTAGCGCGCAGAATAAAAATTAGTTTGCTTTCGAACCACCATGCTGCCATTTTTAATGAGAAGTAACGAGTAATGGCTAACGTAATTGTATAGCAGATACCGTAAAATAATAGGGACATTGCTTTACTGTTAAGAAGATATTCCCCTTTAAACAACAGTCCCCACCGCCGGGGAAGAACGTAAGTGGGCGAGCGAGACGCCTCCGGGTTTTGCGTCACGCCTGCATTTCAAGGGTCAGACTTGCAGCTCATTCAAACTGGAAGCGGATCCGCGTTTGCAAGGCGGTTGCGAACGCGGTTCTAAAAAGATCCAGTAAATTGCACGCGCACTCGATGACATCATGCGCGCGTGCAATTGTACTGCATCTTTATACAACCGCGTTCGCAACCGCTTTGCGAACGCGGATCCGCTTCCAGTGTGAATGAGCGGTTACTGGTTCCCGACACCAGCACGATTGACGGCTTCGCCCAGGTATTTGAATGTTTGTTGATACGGAGAAGAACGGGAAGAGCGCGACGGCTTGCGGCCGTAGTGCGTTCTGGCTCGCGTTCTGGCTTGCAGTCAGATCAAAAGCCCACCGCTGAAAACCACCCTGTGTACGGAGTCTAAAACACGACAATCATCAAATGGGAGTGTACGTAGACGTATAATTATCCGATAAAAAGTTCCGCTTGATTCCTAAACGAATAATGCCGGCGTCCAAGTATACCTTCATATCAAATTGTTAGAACTGTAGGGAAGATTGTGTGTTTCTTGATAAAAGATTTCGGCCCCTCCCATCCGGTCCGCTTTTCTATAGGCCTCAAATAACGCTGACGAATCTTTCCTTTTGTCGCAATTCCATTTGGCTGCTTCCGCAAATTATGAATGTTGTAGAATGGTCCAGTGGCTTAGTGCTCACTTTTTGAATGGAACCGAAAATAAAAACGGACCAATACAAGCTAAATTATGCAAGACACTTCAAGAGAGCCTATCATAGTGAAAATGAACTTCTCTAATGTGGTAAGTAGGGTCAGCCAGTTCATAATTTTTTATCCACTTTTGAAAGGCTCCTGAAAAACAGGAGTCATGCGGTTTAGAGAAGCTCGTTTTAGCGCACACCGTTTTACCGACCCCAGTTCATCGAATGCCTTTATAGAGAAACCAAGTTTAGAGAAAATGGCGATGAGCCTCCTTTTAGCGAATTCGGTCGCCGCGATCGGCGTGTGCGGATAACTCTGGTGAGTTAACATTTTTGTAATGAGCCGCCGCGGACTGCCGGCCGCGAAGCGGCGGGAGCGCAGCGGGGGGCTTGGGTTAACACGCGCACCAGTGATACACGCGCGAAGTAGAAAACCCTTTTTTCATTAGCGTCCCCTTTTCGCTCAACGACACTTCTCTAAACTGAGGCTCTGCTTTCTCTAAACTATGCTTCGATAAACCGTGCCCGTTCTCTAAAACGTGCTTCGACGAAATGGCATTCTATCAACCGTAGTAAACCCCTGAAAAACAAGAACCAGGTCAAGTTGAGTCCGGGTTTTTTATGTCCTTTCGGCGCTCCTCTAAACGCACAGTGTTCGGTTTCTAAACGCTGTTCCTATTTCGGCACGGAAATAAGGCGAAAATACGCAATATTTATTCGCACCGGGGCAATGGACTATAGTCTTCTATTTCCAGCAATCTGCTTTCCGCCATGCTTCCATCATGACACGGGATCTGTCGGCGGCTTTGTGATTGATCTGGGAGAACCGGGGGGTCCTCGCGATGTCGCGGTGTATGTGTGTTGACAGGAGACCGTTCGGCAACTTTGAGCTGACGCCGTCTGAGCTTATCGTTGGCTGGAATGTACGGGGGCCTGAAGAAAGGAAGAGGGAAGGGGGTAGGGCTTTTGGGAAAATGAAGAAGAAAAGCGGAGGCATGCGGTTTAGAGAAGCTCGCTTTAGCGAACGCCGTTTTACCAACCCCAGTTTATCGAATCCCTTTATAGAGAACCCAGTTTAAAGAAAATGGCAATGAGCTTCCTTATAGCGAATTCGGCCGCCACGAAGCGGCGTGTGCGGGTAAATCATTTGAGTTAACATTTTTGTAATGCCCCGCCGTAGACTTCCGCCACTTTGCGGCGGAAGCGCTGCAGGGGGCTTGGGTTTGCACGCGCACCAGTGATACACGCGAGAAGTAGGAACGCCTTTTTTTAAATATTGTTCCCTTTTTAATAAACGGCGTTTCTCTAAACTGAGTTTCTTCTTTCTCTAAACCGCGTTTCGATAAAACGAGCCCGTTCTCTAAAACGTGCTTTGATGAATTGGCATTCGATCAACTGTAGTAAACCGAAGAAAAGAGGGGGACAAAGGGCAGCGAGTGACGTATAAGTTTGTCCTGTGAAATGAAGTTTTTAGCTGAGGAAGTGGCTGAGTGGCTAACTAGGGTGCCTACATGTTTCCGCCGCTCCGCTGTTTATGGTGGCGACAACGTTTGTGATACCTGTGGCCGACAAACCGGTGTTGCCTACCTCGTCACCATGGCAACCTGCGCTGTTTTCGTCGACCATTTTGTTACACTCGCCGGTCCTGTGCTCGGACTACGCCGCTAATTGTCGTCAGCGCTAGGGAGCGCCCACCGCTCTAGTTCCAACGGCGAGGCCCCGGCGTCCGATGAAGTCTGATGCGTTTTATTTTGTCGCGGAAATTCGCGTTTCGTTAAAAGCAACGCACATTTCCTGCTCGCAACTTCCAAATATGAAACCCCCGAATAAAGAGAGCGACAGCCACCACGACCGCCATCCTGCTGAGTCTCCGACTCCTCTCGTGAAGGGAAACGGAAGTGGTCTCACAGTGTTGCCGGTGTTTTGAGACTACAGGCATTCAACGTCGTTTACGTTTAGCGAAATAAGAAGTGGAAAAAATTGGCGGTGGGAGAGCATCTCTGAAAGAGTAACAAGAAGCTAGCGCCACTCTAAAGCGGAGCAAAAACTTTGCAGGCACCGCAGGGCTAACCCGTCTCAGCTGAAGGCTTCATAAACAGTACAAAGCAAGCCAATTTTTTCTTTTTCGTTTGAGACTTCGTTTGTTTTGTTCAGTGTTTTGTCTTTTGTTCGTTACCCCCCCCCCCCCCCCCCCCCCTCTCTAGTTTGCAACTATGCTCAATTTATTTCTCACGTACGTAAATCGGGGAATCAGGGAGCGACTGAATGATTCCGCGCCGGGCTGCTGGCCGTACCATTATGTAGGTGACTACCTAATCATGCATGAAGAGCAGACAGACCCTGAGACTATCCTGCAGGCCTTCTCGTCGGGTCCCGCAGACCTCGTCTTTAAAAAGGAGGACACCTCCGACGGAACTCTCCAATTCTTAGACCGGTACTTAGACCTGCGTTTGGCGATCCATCCCGGGGGAATCTGCTGGGAGTTTAGGCAAGGGACGGAAGAAGCCAGTTCTGCATTTCGCTAGCGCTCACTCCAAGACCGTTAATTAAACCTGGGCTTGTAAGGTCCCTTATGACGTCAGCGCGTTCTGGATTTTGCCCCCGTTATGCGGAGAATATTGTCCGGCTGCAGACGTGGAGTTTGAGGAAGGCTGACTTTCCCGACGACTTGCTGGACAACTCGCTCAAGAGGATAAGTTTCGCCCCTCCTACTTCAACACCGGCACCCAGGCAAGGGAAGGGAAAAGTGGCCGTCATTGCTTAAATACTCAACACAGCGCATCGGCTAAAAGCGCTCGCGTCTAGATTCGAAGTAGGGGTGGCGTTCCGCTGCAAATTCCAACTCAGTTAACAAAATGGCTAATTGCACTCCCCTAAGTAAGACCTGCTCTAAGATGCGCGGGCATCAGTTCGTCCCCTGTAAACAAGAGAGGGTCTACTCTATCCCGTTCCCCTGCGGTGGAGAAAGCATACGCCGGACTGGCAGGTGTATCAACGACCGCCTGCGGGAGCAGACAGGCGCGGAGAGGCATTATGGGACACGCTGTCGGAAACAACGGACGGATGGAGATTCCTTGCTCTCTTATGTCATGATGTAGCCGAAGAAAAGATGGAGGCGAGGAAAGGCAGCGCGTTGCCTTCTGGGTTGGGAAACTCACTCTTGATACCTGGGAAGCTAGAGTCCACCGAGACGGAAAGGTAACGCAAACCATTGTCTGCAATGGGGAAGAGAACTTTCTCCTACTCCGTGCCCTTTCCCTCTCAAAATTTCTCTTTTCCCTCGCTTCAATTGGATCGGGCGCGACACGTAACCGTTGCGTTCTTATGACCCCGCGCGATTCGCTGGTCTGCTAGACACCAACGCCATCGCTGGGCGAGGCGTAGCGGTGGCTCGTTTGCTTACGGTCCGGCCGTTTTCTTTTTTTTCCTTTCTTTTTTACCAGGACCTCGACGACAACGCGATGCCATTATGCAGTGCTAAGGATTGCACAAAAAACATTGCGAAAGAAGACCGTTTTTGCCGTCCCGACGGGAAAAGAAAATCTTCAGCGACGAAGATATTGCGTTTTAGTAAATAGGTTTGGCTCTCCCGCTACGCTACGCGCTAGAGCGACGACGCTACTGCGAATGCGCGCTGCTAGCGGAAACACTGCGGAGCTGCGGAGGCTAGGAGAGGCGCGCTATCGGACCAAAATAGCGAGGTGCGTAGCGCGGCCTGCTAGCGTGGGTCTCGTGAGACGAGTCTTGGCGGGATAAGGGCTGGGAAAGCCAGCGAGGGACGCAATTGAAGATGACCGCCACGCCGCGCCAGTCCGGTCTGTGTGCTTCGCTATCGTGGTTCTGAGGGGTGGGTTACATCTTGCTGCTGCGAGAACTAGCCGCGACAAATCCGTTCCACGACTGCAACAGGTAGCGATTTATGGCTAGCGTCAAGGAGTCTAAATAGTAGGAGGGGGTGCCTTGCAATTTTTGTGAAGCCTAGTCATCAAAAGTTTAAAGGATTTTGTGGCCAACGTGACCGTCGATCTCAGTGGCGTAGGGGGGGGGGGGGGAGTTTGGGGGGTCAGACCCCCCCCCCCCCCCCCGATATTCCGAGGGGGGGGGGGGCACTCGAGAGCCGGAGACCGCTTCCAGCCCGTATCAGTCGGTTCTCCTGCCTCCTTTTTCACCATTTTGACATACTCAAAGAAGCGAGGATCTTTCGCATTGTTTTCTTATTTCACGTGGGATTTCGCGTATTGTATCGTCGACGTGTGGCGATTGAATCTTCTTTTTCCGGCGTGTTTTTCTGTCACAAAAACCGGCCAGGTCCCGCCGGGCCACGCGTATTGTAAAGGGCGCCGCGTCGGCTGCCTGCGGGGCCATATGGTCGCGACTCGCCGCGGCTGGTGTGACACTCCCTGGTTGGCACTAGTTAGCACCTCGCCGGTCCCGACTGGGACCCTAACTTGACTTGTTTATGGCCTCTGCGACTCCCATTCGGGGGACGCTTTTGCTCGATGCTTGGGCGCTACCACTTCTTAGAATCCGGAAATGAGTTTGCCAGATGCTCCAGTTGAGCGTTTTTGGTGTTGACTTTGTTTGGAGCTGGGGGCAACGAGTGTCTTCGCCGCAGTGACGATCATTTTTTTTTGTGTGTGTGTGAGTGTTTCGCGATTGTACGGGAGCTGGTGTGTTTTGTTTACTTTATTAGCAAAGAGCGTCGTTCGGTTGAAACTGGGAAACGGCGCGGCAGTCGACTTGGGAGGTTCGAGAGCGCAACCCGCTCTTCCTATCGGCTCCGGGCGTAACCTCGGGCACCGCGGTAAAGGGGAAGACCCGTCTGGACACGGAACGTCACCTGCTCCTGTGATGCTACTCTGTGCGGTCTTCCTCTGCCGGAATACCCCAGTGCGTCGACCGTCCGTGACGCGACAGCGTCTGAAGCTAACAACCACCGCCTCTGGCGCACCGCGGCCGCGTAGAGACAGAATCCATCGCAAGCAACCGACCTCAGGTGCTCCCACGCCTCTGCGAGCCTCGTCGTGCCGGACTGCGCCAAAGTGCGGGTTACCCACCGGATTGCGGCACAACCTTCGTCCGTGAAATTCCAGAAAAAAATTGCGAAGTAAAGCAAAGTGTCAGGAAACCGCGGACGACGCGGCAACTCCAAGACCATGGGGAGAAAAAGTAAAAGCCGGGGTTTGTGGCCTGCATACACTATCATGGAGATCTCCTCTCTTCCCCTGTGTAAGGACGGCGAGAAAGATCCCCTTCGAGAGGTAATAGCTTTTAGACCCCGCCAGCCTTGGTGCTTTCCAGTTAGGTGCTCCCCGGATGTCTCATCTAGCTTAGACGATTTTTCGGAAGGCGGCATCGGTCTTTGTGCTCTGTGTCACGAACCCCGCTAACCGCAGAGCATGGCATAGCGCAGAGCAAGTCGCCGTCCCCCGAGCGGGGGTGAGAAGACTCAGAAGAGCCCTTGAGGGCAAGGTCACTGGGTCGGGAGATGGGGGAATGTCCAGGAGCGGTAATTGAACCCACAAGCTCTGTCTGTCCGGTGCAACGCCTCAGCGGCTAAGGCGCTGTCTGGACCAGCAGTGGTTGTAAACTCCTTGTTCATTTTTGCGCAGATTGTTGCCCCCTTGTCCTAAACAGAAAAATCAAAAAGTCTCCCTCTCCACCCTTCATTTTATATTTCAAAACTCGCAAGCCCTGGCGTCACTCTACAGTCAAGAACGGAAGAGTGGTTCCCGCTTGCAGCGTCGTCAAATAAATCTACGTCTTTTGAAGCAATCGCATTTGAATGCATTTACAGGGTGTCCCAGCTATCTCAAAGTAAACTGGCAAAAAAAAAAACACGGAATGCTCTAGGCGAATGAAACTAACTGTTTGCTTTTAGCAGTCGTCTTGACAAAAACAGTGAAAAGGGGGGGGGGTGTTGACCCCCCCCCCCCCCCCCCCCCCCCGAAATAAAATCCTGGCTACGCCACTGGGTGCGCGTGACCTGCAGACTTGTACCGTACGGAATACAAGTAATCAAATTACTTGTAATCATGAAAATAAACCCTGGAGAAGGGGAACAAGAGGGACAGAGGACAAACACAATTCTCCAAACAGAGCTAGGTGACTGGTGCGCGACCGAAAAAATCCGCCTGGTCCAGGTATCGAACCAGGGACCTCTCCATTACAGGTGGAGAGGTCCCGGGTTCGATACCCGGACCAGGCGGATTTTTGAACACAACATATAACTTGTCGTGACAAGTTATATGTTGTGTTTCAAAAAGAACGGTGAAAGCTTCGAGTCATCGCACCGGTGCAAAAGCATGTCACGAACACGTGATTTCTCAATCCGCTTTTGAGTTGAGGATTAAAGCTAAGGAGGAATGAAAACTAATTTCACGACTCCTTTAAGCGTATTACAATATGAATAGAAACGAAAAGGGGGAAGGGGGGGGGGGGTGTATTACGTGAGTGGGATGCTCTGCTAATCTTTGAGGATGTCACTTTCAGCTGAGTCATTGGGCGGTTATTTTTTGTCTCAACGGCATGGTAGCCTGATAGTGCTCATAACGGCGCGGACGGTGATATCGCACCACTTACCCAACTAGAGAACTACAAGCAGCCGTAAAGCACGTGAGTAATAGGCAGTTTCATGATACTCCTAAAACATATGTCTTTTCGGGAACAATTCTTTTTAAAATAAATGCCACCAAAACGGCGGTCGTCGCACAGAGCTTCGCCTAAAGGCTAGCCCACATGGCGCGTTTTTCTCCGCGTCTGCGTCGCGTCTGCGCCTGCGTTTTGACGTCACTTCCGGCGCCGGGTAGAAACGCAGCGCTTTTAGGCGCATTCCGGCGTATCTGGAGGAGCCAGATATTTTGCGTCTAGGCGTCGCGTCTCCCGCTGCGTCCAGAAGGCAACAACCAATGAACGGCCGTGTTCACTAGTTGCAAGGAGCGTTTGAGTTTCCGCCACTGCAAGACTGTAGTTTTCGGCACAGACCTTGCGACAATGGGGATAATAATAATAATAATAATAATAATAATAATAATAATAATAATAATAATAATAATAATAATAATAATAATAATAATAATAATAATAATAATAATAATAATAATAATAATAATAATAATAATAATAATAATAATAATAATAATAATAATAATAATAATAATAATAATAATAATAATAATAATAATAATAATAATAATAATAATAATAATAATAATAATAATAATAATAATAATAATAATAATAATAATAATAATAATAATAATAATAATAATAATAATAATAATAATAATAATAATAATAATAATAATAATAATAATAATAATAATAATAATAATAATAATAATAATAATAATAATAATAATAATAATAATAATAATAATAATAATAATAATAATAATAATCAATCAATCAATCAATCAATCAATGTTTTTATTCGTGCCCGGGAACAACCTTGTGGTACAGGTGCACTGTGTTAACATGTAAGGCAGAACAGGGTATAAAGCAATAGTACGGACAACACAAACAACGGACAAGCCCTAGAAAAATACACTTAAAAATGATAAAAAGTAAACACAAAGTCACAACATACGATAAGCTTAAGGGTACTACCGCCAACACCAATTGCTAGAAAGAAAGAAAAAAAAATGCATTCAAAGTGGGGAATTTCGGCGTGAACGCCGCAAGTTAGTGCATACAGTTCTAATTTAAGTGATGGCCTTTAACGTTTTTACAAACTGCAGCGTGTTATTGTTAAATATGTCGAGTGTTTCAGAAAAAGAAGAATTATAAGTATGCCCAAGTCTGGACACAGGATCGTGGAGGTTGAGTAGACGCCTGTTGCAGAAGGACGCATTTTGCCTTGTTGTTTTTAGAGGAATTTTTAAGAGTACTCTTGACGTCAATACCGTGCAATCAGTGACGGCGTGGACAAGTTTGTATAAAAATAAGATATCGGCAAGTTCTCTCCTACGAAGCAGGGTAGGTAGTGC
This sequence comes from Ixodes scapularis, assembly GCF_016920785.2. Taxonomy (NCBI): domain Eukaryota; kingdom Metazoa; phylum Arthropoda; class Arachnida; order Ixodida; family Ixodidae; genus Ixodes; species Ixodes scapularis. The sequence continues at coordinate 159,512,399 of NW_024609868.1, read as the reverse complement.
CACGCTACGCTGAACAGGGACAGGGACATCAGTAGTGGTGGGTACAATGCGCGCTGAGCAACGATGTCTATAGATGGAAAGAAACTTGTTCTGAACCCGTTCTATTTTCAAGGAATTTGTGGCACAAATTCCATTCCATACAACAGAAGCGTATTCAAGCTGTGGTCGACACAATGCACTGTAGAGTATAAGAAATGTGCAGGGGTTAATAAACTCTTTAGTGATGCGGCACGCACTACCGAGCGTGCGTAGAGCTGCGTTCACGATGTGATCCACATGACTGGAGAAGATTAAGGTGCTGTCAAACACTACGCCAAGATCTTTGATTCTGTTCATACGTTCCAAAAGGTCTGTCTGAATAACATATGGGAATACAATGTTATGTGTCTTACGAGTGTACGACACGACTTTCGTTTTAGAGCTATTTATCTTTAGGTCATTCCCCCGGCACCATTCTTCAAAAGCATCAACATCTCTCTGTAGCAAAACACAGTCTCGGTCTTCTCGTACCTCCATAAACATCTTAATATCATCTGCGTACTGAAGAAATGAAGAGTGACGAATCACAGTCGAAACATCATTAACAAAAACTGAAAACAGAAGAGGTCCGAGAACGGAGCCCTGAGGCACACCCGTTGTCGCCTCATAAGTAGCAGAAAAATTATTATTCGAGCTAACAAAGCACTTCCGGTCACGCAAATAACTTTCGAGCAATGAAAGCAATGAGTTGTGAATATCTAGCTTTGACAGTTTAGCCAGTAACATTTCATGATTAACAATGTCAAACGCTTTACTCAAGTCAAAGTAAATCACATCAAGCTGGCCTCTGTTAGCGACGGCGTGAGCAGCGGTTGACATAAAACAGGCGAGATTAGTTGTGGTCGAGCGACCCGCCATAAATCCATGTTGGTTAGGGATAAGATAACGCTTGAGATTGAATGACAATATTTTGTGTAGTGCCACTTCGAGGAGCTTCGAAAATGTGCAAAGAAGAGATATAGGTCTGTAGTTCGACACATTTGTTTTTGGACCGGACTTATGCACAGGTACAACAAGTGCCGTTTTCCACATGGCGGGAAAGACCTCATTCTTTAGGCAGTTGTTAAAAATCTGTACTAGAACAGGAATAAATATGGCACTGTATGCCTTCAAGAGGACTGACGGAATACCATCATGGCCAGAAGACAATGATGGTTTCATTTTTTTTACACACTCATGCAGTAGCTCCTCGTCAAAGAGTGCAATACAGGATGCATTCCCAGAGACAGCTGGCGCGGCAGTAGTTGAAGGGATTGGATGATGCTTAAAAACAGACTGGAAGTGGCGTGCAAAAATTTCACAAACATCTGTCGTCGAGTTTCCCTGTGAGTCCAGCAGGGTGATCTCTCCTCTACCTTTTTTCTGGGACCGAGAGCGAACATACTTCCAGAATTCTTTGGGATTTTTAGTTAGCTGCAACTCGACGGAATCAGTGTACGCCTGACGATCACGTTTAAAAACTTCCTTGCAGAGAGACCTAAAGTGCCCAAATTCTGATTTTAATTCGGGGGTATCGTTCTTTTTAAACTTTCGATGAGCGCGCAATTTCTTATTCATTAAAGTACGTAATTCGTGCGAGAACCAGAAGGGAAACTTTGAGCCTGATGTTTTACGAAGCGGGATGAATTGATCCATTCCTTCTCGGACGATTCGAGTGAAATCGCGAACCTGTTGATCAACGTCAGAACACAGGATAATTGAGGACCAGTCGTAATTGGAGAAATGATCGTACAAACTAACATAATCTCCAGCGCAAAAATTGTGTCTATTCCCTTCAGGATGTTTCCGTGAACAACGTCTCATGCCCTGTCGGACAGGTATACTAATCTCCAAAGGGGGGTGATATCCGTCGGGGGGAACCAAGCCTGACGCACCCTCAGTTACATCTATGCAGTCAAGATCCGAGAAGCAAAGATCAAGCATGTTGCCCTGGGTGTTCGGGATACAGTTATATTGTCTTAAGTTCGTAAATGATGCGAAATTAAGCAAAAGATGAGATTTTTGAATAATATAGTAATGTTTTGAGGACGCAGAGGCTGTTTCCCAACATATGTTGGGGACATTAAAATCGCCAAGAACCATAAATTTAAATTTTTCAAGGGCGTTGGTTGTGCGCTCAATGCCTAGTAGACATTGGCTAAAATCATCAGGAGAGGTATCAGGGGGCAAGTAATAAGAGCCGAGAAGGATACGCTCGCCATTAGCGCATTGTAGCTCTACCCACACTGACTCAAATGATGTCTCGAGATCTGGACGCCTAACGCATTGTAACGACGTATCAATTGCTATCAGCACCCCACCCCCTGTCTTTTTCAATGTAGAGAATGTGCGATCGCGTCGAAATACTGTGAAATTTGGTGGGAAGAGATCAGATGAAGAAATATTCGAACAGAGCCAGGTCTCGGTTAGCACAATAATAGATGCATGAGTTAGGGTTACGTTAGAAAAAAATTCATTAGCTTTTGTGCGGAGACCTCGGACATTTTGATAATAAATGTCTAGTTTAGGTATCTGTTTCGGCATTATTGGAGAAAGGTGTTGGAGATACCGCTTGATAGGTACGGCTGTCAGTCAGCTGGCCTGTGAACTCCTTGAAGAGGCTTCCCTCTGGCCAGAGGAGGGGATCGAAAAGTTTCTCCATTTCGTCTTCCGCAGCCGTCACGTGGAAGGACGAGTAGCCCTCATACCGTGTCTTGAGCCGGGTGCATACGAGCTCACGAACAGGGCCCCGCCCTTGGATGTGAGCCTGAAGGCCTGCAGGATCACAAGATGAGCCTAGACGCGTCACGAACACAGCGCGTTGGTGACGTGGACGAGGGGGTGGCAGTGCCGCAGGTATACAGCTGGCTGCCGCACCTCCCCTCAACAACGGACGCCTTGCCGTGGGGAACTTGTGTCCCGCCCCGCGGAACCCAGCCCCGTTAAAGTTGGATGGGTCCCGACGGCGTGGGTGCCCCGAAGGCTGGACAGGTTCAGCGAGGTCGGTGCGCGACCCGTTCAAGGTCGCAGAGAGACCGTCGACCGGCGCGCTCGAAGAGGCCCCCCCTGCGAGAAGAGGGGTGCCTCCTCCCCCTCGCGCCGGAGATAGCGGATGATGGGGGCTCGTCACCGCGGCGTAGGAAAATGGCAGCTGTCTTCCGCCGGCCGGCCCCATTTGGCTCCGAGTCTCGCGCACAGCTCTGAGTTCCGTCCGCAAAGACTGTATGGCACTCGCCTGCAGCTGGGAAGACTGCCTGTACTCGCGGCGAAGCTGAGCGTTCTCGTCCCGAAGAGCAGCAACCTCGTCCGTGAGGAAGGAGATCCCCTTGAGGGAGTCGAGGAGGAGGGCCCGTAAGGATTCCATGTCTGCGTTGGGACCGCCGGGGGAGGAGGAAGCTGGCCCCTCCGGGCGGTTGGAAGCGGTCGGGGAGGGCGGTGAGGAGTGGTGGCTGAGCGATGCTTCGTCGAGGCCGGCCTGGCTATCGCCATTAGGCCTAGTATCCCCGCTGATCTTTTCGCAACTCTTGCAGATAAAGGAGCTCACCCCAGATTGAAGAAAGGTGGTCTCATTCTCCGGCCAGCAGATGCACTTGGTGTGGGCACGTAACTGGCACCCAGAACAGCGTAGAAACCTCTGTCTTCCGTAGAAGCAGCGGGAGCAGATAATACATGCGTCCGAGCTGGGCGCCATCTTGAATAGAATAATAATAATAATAATAATAATAATAATAATAATAATAATAATAATAATAATAATAATAATAATAATAATAATAATAATAATAATAATAATAATAATAATAATAATAATAACAATAATAATAACAATAATAATAATAATAATAATAATAATAATAATAATAATAATAATAATAATAATAATAATAATATTAATAATAATAATAATAATAATAATAATCAATCAATCAATCAATCAATCAATGTTTTTATTCGTGCCCGGGAACAACCTTGCGGTCTTGGTACAGGTGCACTGTGTTAACATGTAAGGCAGAACAGGGTATAAAGCAATAGTACGGACAACACAAACAACGGACAAGCCCTAGAAAAATACACTTAAAAATTATAAAAAGTAAACACAAAGTCACAACACACGATAAGCTTAATGGTACTACCGCCAACACCAATTGCTAGAAAGAAAGAAAAAAAATGCATTAAAAGTGGGGAATTTCGGCGTGAACGCCGCAAGTTAGTGCATACAGTTCAAATTTAAGTGATGGCCTTTAACGTTTTTACAAACTGCAGCGTGTTATTGTTAAATATGTCGAGTGTTTCAGAAAAAGAAGAATTATAAGTATGCCCAAGTCTGGACACAGGATCGTGGAGGTTGAGTAGACGCCTGTTGCAGAAGGACGCATTTTGCCTTGTTGTTTTTAGAGGAATTTTTAAGAGTACTCTTGACGTCAATACCGTGCAATCAGTGACGGCGTGGACAAGTTTGTATAAAAATAAGATATCGGCAAGTTCTCTCCTACGAAGCAGGGTAGGTAGTGCCACGCTACGCTGAACAGGGACAGGGACATCAGTAGTGGTGGGCACAATGCGCGCTGAGCAACGATGTCTATAGATGGAAAGAAACTTGTTCTGAACCCGTTCTATTTTCGAGGAATTTGTGGCACAAATTCCATTCCATACAACAGAAGCGTATTCAAGCTGTGGTCGACACAATGCACTGTAGAGTATAAGAAATGTGCAGGGGTTAATAAACTCTTTAGTGATGCGGCACGCACTCCCGAGCGTGCGTAGAGCTGCGTTCACGATGTGATCCACATGACTGGAGAAGATTAAGGTGCTGTCAAACACTACGCCAAGATCTTTGATTCTGTTCATACGTTCCAAAAGGTCTGTCTGAATAACATATGGGAATACAATGTTATGTGTCTTACGAGTGTACGACACGACTTTCGTTTTAGAGCTATTTATCTTTAGGTCATTCTCCCGGCACCATTCTTCAAAAGCATCAACATCTCTCTGTAGCAAAACACAGTCTCGGTCTTCTCGTACCTCCATAAACATCTTAATATCATCTGCGTACTGAAGAAATGAAGAGTGACGAATCACAGTCGAAACATCATTAACAAAAACTGAAAACAGAAGAGGTCCGAGAACGGAGCCCTGAGGCACACCCGTTGTCGCCTCATAAGTAGCAGAAAAATTATTATTCGAGCTAACAAAGCACTTCCGGTCACGCAAATAACTTTCGAGCAATGAAAGCAATGAGTTGTGAATATCTAGCTTTGACAGTTTAGCCAGTAACATCTCATGATTAACAATGTCAAACGCTTTACTCAAGTCAAAGTAAATCACATCAAGCTGGCCTCTGTTAGCGACGGCGTGAGCAGCGGTTGACATAAAACAGGCGAGATTAGTTGTGGTCGAGCGACCCGCCATAAATCCATGTTGGTTAGGGATAAGATAACGCTTGAGATTGAATGACAATATTTTGTGTAGTGCCACTTCGAGGAGCTTCGAAAATGTGCAAAGAAGAGATATAGGTCTGTAGTTCGACACATTTGTTTTTGGACCGGACTTATGCACAGGTACAACAAGTGCCGTTTTCCACATGGCGGGAAAGACCTCATTCTTTAGGCAGTTGTTAAAAATCTGTACTAGAACAGGAATAAATATGGCACTGTATGCCTTCAAGAGGACTGACGGAATACCATCATGGCCAGAAGACAATGATGGTTTCATTTTTTTTACACACTCATGTAGTACCTCCTCGTCAAAGAGTGCAATACAGGATGCATTCCCAGAGACAGCTGGCGCGGCAGTAGTTGAAGGGATTGGATGATGCTTAAAAACAGACTGGAAGTGGCGTGCAAAAATTTCACAAACATCTGTCGTCGAGTTTCCCTGTGAGTCCAGCAGGGTGATCTCTCCTCTACCTTTTTTCTGGGACCGAGAGCGAACATACTTCCAGAATTCTTTGGGATTTTTAGTTAGCTGCAACTCGACGGAATCAGTGTACGCCTGACGATCACGTTTAAAAACTTCCTTGCAGAGAGACCTAAAGTGCCCAAATTCTGATTTTAATTCGGGGGTATCGTTCTTTTTAAACTTTCGATGAGCGCGCAATTTCTTATTCATTAAAGTACGTAATTCGTGCGAGAACCAGAAGGGAAACTTTGAGCCTGATGTTTTACGAAGCGGGATGAATTGATCCATTCCTTCTCGGACGATTCGAGTGAAATCGCGAACCTGTTGATCAACGTCAGAACACAGGATAATTGAGGACCAGTCGTAATTGGAGAAATGATCGTACAAACTAACATAATCTCCAGCGCAAAAATTGTGTCTATTCCCTTCAGGATGTTTCCGTGAACAACGTCTCATGCCCTGTCGGACAGGTATACTAATCTCCAAAGGGGGGTGATATCCGTCGGGGGGAACCAAGCCTGACGCACCCTCAGTTACATCTATGCAGTCAAGATCCGAGAAGCAAAGATCAAGCATGTTGCCCTGGGTGTTCGGGATACAGTTATATTGTCTTAAGTTCGTAAATGATGCGAAATTAAGCAAAAGATGAGATTTTTGAATAATATAGTAATGTTTTGAGGACGCAGAGGCTGTTTCCCAACATATGTTGGGGACATTAAAATCGCCAAGAACCATAAATTTAAATTTTTCAAGGGCGTTGGTTGTGCGCTCAATGCCTAGTAGACATTGGCTAAAATCATCAGGAGAGGTATCAGGGGGCAAGTAATAAGAGCCGAGAAGGATACGCTCGCCATTAGCGCATTGTAGCTCTACCCACACTGACTCAAATGATGTCTCGAGATCTGGACGCCTAACGCATTGTAACGACGTATCAATTGCTATCAGCACCCCACCCCCTGTCTTTTTCAATGTAGAGAATGTGCGATCGCGTCGAAATACTGTGAAATTTGGTGGGAAGAGATCAGATGAAGAAATATTCGAACAGAGCCAGGTCTCGGTTAGCACAATAATAGATGCATGAGTTAGGGTTACGTTAGAAAAAAATTCATTAGCTTTTGTGCGGAGACCTCGGACATTTTGATAATAAATGTCTAGTTTAGGTATCTGTTTCGGCATTATTGGAGAAAGGTGTTGGAGATACCGCTTGATAGGTACGGCTGTCAGTCAGCTGGCCTGTGAACTCCTTGAAGAGGCTTCCCTCTGGCCAGAGGAGGGGATCAAAAAGTTTCTCCATTTCGTCTTCCGCAGCCGTCACGTGGAAGGACGAGTAGCCCTCATACCGTGTCTTGAGCCGGGTGCATACGAGCTCACGAACAGGGCCCCGCCCTTGGATGTGAGCCTGAAGGCCTGCAGGATCACAAGATGAGCCGAGACGCGTCACGAACACAGCGCGTTGGTGACGTGGACGAGGGGGTGGCAGTGCCACAGGTATACAGCTGGCTGCCGCACCTCCCCTCAACAACGGACGCCTTGCCGTGGGGAACTTGTGTCCCACCCCGCGGAACCCAGCCCCGTTAAAGTTGGATGGGTCCCGACGGCGTGGGTGCCCCGAAGGCTGGACAGGTTCAGCGAGGTCGGTGCGCGACCCGTTCAAGGTCGCAGAGAGACCGTCGACCGGCGCGCTCGAAGAGACCCCCCCTGCGAGAAGAGGGGTGCCTCCTCCCCCTCGCGCCGGAGATAGCGGATGATGGGGGCTCGTCACCGCGGCGTAGGAAAATGGCAGCTGTCTTCCGCCGGCCGGCCCCATTTGGCTCCGAGTCTCGCGCACAGCTCTGAGTTCCGTCCGCAAAGACTGTATGGCACTCGCCTGCAGCTGGGAAGACTGCCTGTACTCGCGGCGAAGCTGAGCGTTCTCGTCCCGAAGAGCAGCAACCTCGTCCGTGAGGAAGGAGATCCCCTTGAGGGAGTCGAGGAGGAGGGCCCGTAAGGATTCCATGTCTGCGTTGGGACCGCCGGGGGAGGAGGAAGCTGGCCCCTCCGGGCGGTTGGAAGCGGTTGGGGAGGGCGGTGAGGAGTGGTGGCTGAGCGATGCTTCGTCGAGGCCGGCCTGGCTATCGCCATTAGGCCTAGTATCCCCGCTGATCTTTTCGCAACTCTTGCAGATAAAGGAGCTCACCCCAGATTGAAGAAAGGTGGTCTCATTCTCCGGCCAGCAGATGCACTTGGTGTGGGCACGTAACTGGCACCCAGAACAGCGTAGAAACCTCTGTCTTCCGTAGAAGCAGCGGGAGCAGATAATACATGCGTCCGAGCTGGGCGCCATCTTGGATAATAATAATCAATCAATCAATCAATCAATGTTTATTAAAGTGTCCAGGAACAACCAATCGGTCTTAGTGCTGGCACACTAAAAAAAAATGAGCAAAAACACACACATACAAACACGCATACACACGAGTGCAGAAGGAGAACGTAGTTCTCCAGTCTGAGAATAAAAATATTAACAAGTATGAAAAACACTCAGATTAACAAGGGAAATCAAAAGCACAAAACAGAGACATCACCAGGTGTGAGAGCAAAAAGCAAATACTACATCAGCGCTTCAACTGATCAGCCCTTTTCCTGCAAGAGGAAGATTTGAACAGCATTTCCGAACTTGCTCCCGCATGAGTTAAAAATATCAATTGTGTCAGAGTAGCGATTATAACACTCCGCCGATCTTTGGATCGGGTTTAGGTTGCTAAAATGTCGAGCTATACAAAAAGATGATTGGAGCCGTGTAGGCACACGTGGAACTCTGAGGCTCACTTCGGACAGAAGGCTGGGAGAGTTAATCGAGCCGTGCAGGGTCTTAAACAAAAACAACAAATCTGCCTTCACCCGATGCTGCTGGAGGCTCAACAAGTTGACAAGTTGCGAGTTACACACACCGTTCAATAATAATAATAATAATAATAATAATAATAATAATAATCAATCAATCAATCAATCAATGTTTTTATTCGTGCCCGGGAACAACCTTGCGGTCTTGGTACAGGTGCACTGTGTTAACATGTAAGGCAGAACAGGGTATAAAGCAATAGTACGGACAACACAAACAACGGACAAGCCCTAGAAAAATACACTTAAAAATTATAAAAAGTAAACACAAAGTCACAACATACGATAAGCTTAAGGGTACTACCGCCAACACCAATTGCTAGAAAGAAAGAAAAAAAAAAATGCATTCAAAGTGGGGAATTTCGGCGTGAACGCCGCAAGTTAGTGCATACAGTTCTAATTTAAGTGATGGCCTTTAACGTTTTTACAAACTGCAGCGTGTTATTGTTAAATATGTCGAGTGTTTCAGAAAAAGAAGAATTATAAGTATGCCCAAGTCTGGACACAGGATCGTGGAGGTTGAGTAGACGCCTGTTGCAGAAGGACGCATTTTGCCTTGTTGTTTTTAGAGGAATTTTTAAGAGTACTCTTGACGTCAATACCGTGCAATCAGTGACGGCGTGGACAAGTTTGTATAAAAATAAGATATCGGCAAGTTCTCTCCTACGAAGCAGGGTAGGTAGTGCCACGCTACGCTGAACAGGGACAGGGACATCAGTAGTGGTGGGTACAATGCGCGCTGAGCAACGATGTCTATAGATGGAAAGAAACTTGTTCTGAACCCGTTCTATTTTCAAGGAATTTGTGGCACAAATTCCATTCCATACAACAGAAGCGTATTCAAGCTGTGGTCGACACAATGCACTGTAGAGTATAAGAAATGTGCAGGGGTTAATAAACTCTTTAGTGATGCGGCACGCACTACCGAGCGTGCGTAGAGCTGCGTTCACGATGTGATCCACATGACTGGAGACGATTAAGGTGCTGTCAAACACTACGCCAAGATCTTTGATCTTGGCGTAGTATAATAATAATAATAATAATAATAATAATAATAATAATAATAATAATAATAATAATAATAATAATAATAATAATAATAATAATAATAATAATAATAATAATAATAATAATAATAATAATAATAATCTTTATTTACGCGTGTAGTTCACTTCATAGTGAGGCGGGTCTGTCAAAGCCAGACAAAAGGCTTGTTGGACAAGACCCTACAGTTTGTGATTAAAAAGCGTCCCCACACACGTAAGCTTCCAAGCTCAACATACATCACAATATAAACGATTATGGTCACACAAACACATGCACATACACAGCACAGTTAAAAACTTGCACTTTTAGATCGGAGCATTTGCTTCAGTTTGTTTAGTGAGTCCACAGTGTAAACATCGTCCGGTAGGCTATTAAATATATAGGGAACATAAAAACTCCGAATTCTTTTTCCGTAGTTTGTCACAACAAAAGGCATTTCATAGCGCTCGGTATGTCGAAGTGATCTAGATACGACATGAGGTACTCTGAAATTATCGCACCAAAAGTGTTTCAATATAACGGTCTGAACCAATAAGGAGTGGAACAATGGCAAGCCCAAGACTGCTATGATCTCTTCTTCAGTTTGCGATATGGAACCATAAACAATGCTTTTAAATATTCCTTTTAAGACTGAGTCTATTTTTTGACCCCATCGTCCTGGGCTGTGACCAAAAATAGTTATTCCGTAACGCAAAACACTGTATGCCAAAGCGTGAGCTATTGTCTTTTTCGTTGAATAAGGTATTAAAGATCTGGTATTGTACAGTAAACAAGATACATTTCTCAGTCGTTTACAAAGTTTTGACAGATGAGAATTCCACGACAAATCACTTTCGAATTGAATTCCTAAATATTTAACTTGATCTACATAAGATATGGGACAACAGTTACAAGATGTACAAAGAGAGGTATGCATATATATAGGATGATTGGGCGTTAACATCTTAAGAGGATTACGAAAGCAGACAAGCTGAGTTTTAGATGCATTTATCGTAAGACAATTTGTCTTAAACCAGTCATTAAGTTGACAAGTGTCCTCTTGGAGTAATGCGATTGCTACAGGATAATCAAGATGTTTTGAAAGCAACACTGTGTCATCCGCATATTGGACCAATTTACATGTTGAAACTGAGTTAGACATATCGTTTACAAAAATGTTAAAAAGAAGAGGTGACAGAACAGAACCTTGGGGAACACCAGCCTTTAAGGTAACTCGGGAGCTTCGATTATTACCTATAGAAACTAGCTGTGTCCTCTCAGTTAAAAAGTTCCGGAGAAGAGAAAGAAATGGGCCGCGGAATCCAATGTTTTGCAATTTTGTTAGTAAAATATTGTGACTCACTGAATCGAACGCCTTTGCTATATCAATAAAAAGTGCGCAAGCAATCTGATGCCTCTCGAAGGCTAGATGTAATTCATCTGAAAAATCTTCCAAAAGTGGCTGTGTCCCACGTCCGTTGACAAACCCATATTGACTGGGCGACAGAATATTAAAGTGATCAAGAAAGGCCGTCATAGTTTGAAAAATATGTTTTTCTAAGATTTGGACAATACAGGGCAAAATGGAAATTGGTCGATAATTGTCAAGTTTTTTATGCTCTCCCCCCTTAAATACGGGCTTCACTAGCGCACTTTTCAAATCAACCGGGATCATTCCGGAGGAAATGAAACCATTTAACATGTGAAGGAGCACAAGTTTTATAGAATCATAATTTCGGCGCAGATCATTTGCACTGATACCATCGATACCGGGTGCCTTGTTAGTTTTGAAACTAAAAAGCAAAGTGCGTAGATCACGTTCAGACATTTCGGGAAGGAATGCCGAGGAAACATTATAATCAAGAAAATCTGCCGTGAACATAGTATCATCCCGAGCTACTCCAGAAAATTTAGCGAAGAACATATTGAAATCCTCTACTAGTTTCGTCGTATTGTTCCCGAACACTTTCTCGAGGGAGGCATCTATCGATCTCTTTACACCCGTGCCTCGTAATTGATTTATTAAACTCCAAGTCATTGAAATATTTGACCTTGCTTTAAAAAACTTATCTCGAAAGTATTTTCTTTTTGCTGATCGAATAAGCGCGGTTACACGGTTTCGCATACTACGGAATTCTTTTTTCAAGTTTGTATTGGTTGGTGATCGCCGACATCTGGCCCAAAGAACATCTTTACAGCGGATAGCTGACAAAATGTCACTCGTTAACCATTCTTGTTCGCTACGACGTCGCCTCAGGGTAATAACCTTTTTAGATTTGCCCTTGAAGTAGTCAAATATATCTCTAAACCTACAGTACACTTCATCAAAGTCTTGAATAGAGAGTAAACTATTCCAATCATAGGTTTTAACCAAATTATCAAATCTAATTTTATCAGTTATTTCCAGTGTTTTTGTTATCGGTATTGTTGATTTCATCGTGAGTTGGGATGCAAGTTGACACGCCACAAAGTAGTGGTCGGCTAATTTTTGCTCTATTACGGCCGATTTTGCAACAGCATTCGGAGCGCGTATGCTTATATGATAATAATAATAATAATAATAATAATAATAATAATAATCAATGTTTTTCAATCAATGTTTTTATTGAAGTGCCCAGGAACAACCTTGCGGTCTTAGTACAGGTGCACTCAGGAAACATGGAAATCAACACTACACACAACAAAGAAACAGTAAACAATAAAACACTTAAAAAAGATCACATATGTCACATAAACTCGCTAGGCTATACCACCACGATAGCGAAAGGAAAGGAAAGCGAGAGTATAAAAATTGGTTCTGAGAAACTTAATCAGGTGCAAAAAAAAAAAAAAAAAATGGGAAGTCAAATTTAGGTGAGGAACTTCAGCGCTCTGATGAACTCCGGTGTGTCATTGTTAAATATATCAATAGAGTCTGTAAAAGAGGAATTGTAGGTGTGCCCAATTCTCGACACGGGGTCGTGAAGATTAGTTACGGGAGCATTGTAGAAGGATGCATTTTGCCTTGTAGTTTTTACGGGAATTTTCAAACGCACATTTGATATCAATGATGTGCAGTCAGTGATGCCATGAATAAGTTTGTACAGAAATAGGATGTCGGCATGTTCTCTCCTTCGCCGCAGGGTGGGCAATGCCAAGCTATGTTGGACTGGGACTGCTGGATCATCGTTTGAGGTGGACGCATTGCGCGACGGGAAACGATGTCTGTAGATACATAAGAACTTATTCTGAACACGTTCGATTCTAGCCGAGGTTGTCGCGCAGATTCCATTCCATACAACAGAGGCATACTCGACGTGTGGTCGACATAAGGCACTGTACAGTGTGACAAAAGTACTAGGGTTATTAAACTCTTTAGTAATGCGGCACGTGATACCAAGCGTACGTAAAGCTGAGCTCACAATATGGTCAACATGACTCGAAAAGCGTAATGTACTATCAAATACAACTCCAAGGTCTTTGATTTCATTCACACGTGTCAAAAGAACTGACTGAATGTCATAAGAGAATATAATATTATGTGTCTTTCGAGTGTAGGACATGACTTTAGTTTTCGAACTATTTAGTTTTAGGGCATTCTGATTGCACCAGTTTTCGAATGCATGTACATCATTTTGTAGCAGAACACAGTCGCGTTCGTCTCGTACCTCTATAAACATCTTAATGTCATCTGCATATTGTAGAAAGGAAGAGTGACGGATCACAGCCGAAACATCATTCACAAAAACTGAAAACAGAAGGGGGCCAAGAACGGAACCTTGAGGTACACCCGTCGTAGCCTGATAAGCAGCAGACGAATTACCATTCGAGCTGACAAAACACAGTCTATCACGCAAGTAACTTTTGAGCAATAAAAGTAACGACCTGTGGACATCAAGCCTTGACAGCTTTGCCAGCAACATGTCGTGATTTACAAGATCAAACGCTTTGCTTAGATCAAAGTAGATTACATCAAGTTGGCCTCTATTAGAGACGACCTGAGCAGCAGTTGACATGAAACAAGCGAGGTTAGTCGTGGTTGAGCGACCCGCCATAAAACCATGTTGGCTAGGGATGAGAGAATGTTTGAGCTTAAACGACAATATTTTGTGTAAAGCTGTTTCGAACAGTTTTGAAAATGTACAAAGAAGAGATATAGGCCTGTAGTTTGAGACGCTTGTTCTGGAACCGGACTTATGTACGGGTACAACAAGTGCTGTTTTCCACAAGACGGGAAACACTTCGGTTTTTACGCAGTTGTTAAATATATGTACCAAAATAGGGATAAATATTGCACTATAGGCCTTCAATAGGACAGACGGAATGCCGTCATGGCCAGAAGACAAAGACGGCTTCATCTTCTTTACACACTCGTATAATAGCTCCTCATCAAAAAATGCAATACAGGTTGAATTACTAGAGGCAGCTGGCGCGGCGTTAATGGGAGAGTTCGGTTGATGACTAAATACGGACTGGAAATGGTGGGCAAAAATTTCGCAAACATCTGTGGTCGAGTTTCCCTGTGAGTTCAGCAATGTGATCTCCCTCCCACATTTTGTCTTTGATCGAGACCGAACGTATTTCCAAAATTCCATGGGATTCTGAGTTAAATGCAGCTCAACAGAATTAACGTACCTCTGACGATCACGCCTCATAACTTCCCTGCATGAAGACCTTAGACGCCTAAATTCTGATTTCCATCCAGGGAGACCGTTCTTTTTAAATTTTCTGTGAGCGTGCAACTTCTTATTCAATAATCTGCGTAATTCACGTGAGAACCAAAAAGGAAACCTAGAACCTGCGGTTCTCCGTAACGGGATAAACTGGTGCATCCCTTCTCGAACGATGCGTGTGAACTCACGAACCTGTTCATCGACGTCAGTGCATCGAATGATCGATGACCAATCGTATTCGGCAAAATGGTTGTATAAACCAACGTAGTCTCCAGCGGAAAAATTGTGACTAGTCACATTAGAATGACTCTGTAGACAACGCCTCATGCCCTCTCGAAGAGCTACCACGATCTCCAGAGGGGGGTGATATCTGTCAGGTGGAACTAAACTTGAGGCACACTCAGTTACACGTATATCATCTAAATCTGAGAAACACAAATCTAGCATGTTTCCCTGGCAATTGGGAATACAATTGTGTTGCTTTAGATTCGTAAATGATGCAAAGTTAAGTAAGAACGTAGATTTCTGAGCAAGGTAGTAATTATTAGAAGACGCTGTAGCTGTTTCCCAGCTTATATTGGGGACATTGAAATCACCAAGAACAATAAATTTGAAATTATCTAGAGCACTAGTTGTACTTTCAATAGCAAGAAGACATCGGTTGAATTCATCAGGAGAGGTGTCGGGCGGCAAGTAGTACGCGCCAAGCAGAATGCGTTCACCATTGACACTTTGCAGTTCTACCCACACGGACTCAAGCGATGTCTCCAGGTCAGGACGTCTGATGCACAGTAATGACGCATCAACTGCTATCAAAACACCTCCCCCCGTCTTTTTCTTATTAGAGAATTCGCGATCATGCCGAAATACCGTAAAATTTGGTGGGAAAAAGTCAGAAGAAGAAATATCTGGACAAAGCCAAGTTTCAGTGAGAACAATAATAGAATCAGCAGTAATAATAATAATAATAATAATAATAATAATAATAATAATAATAATAATAATAATAATAATAATAATTTCATAATTTTCATAATTTCATAATTTCATAATTTATTTGTGATGGAGGAGCATATCCACAAGACAACGCAGGTTCGTCAAAGCCTTCATGGGCTTGTGTGACTAAACCGAGGTTGCAAAGATATCAAAATAATTATCACAAAAGAAGAAAGAAAAAGGAGAAATATAAAAAAAAATTGTGAACTTGACCAGAATTAGCTATAGTTCCAGTTGAAGCTTAGGCTTCCGAAACACAAGAAAATATAAAATTCAATAAAATAAAAAGAAAGTCAGGTTATGTCACTAGAAAAGAATCACAGAATCATTCCTTGAAGAGTTGCACGATGCAGGGTACGTCCAGGTGAAGATTGAGATTCTCAGTGGATGAGAACAGTCACAAAACGAGTCATGAAAACAAAACAAAACATATGACGCAGAATTTGACACAAGCAAAATTGAGTTATATCACAAATACACCATATTGACGACAGCACCATATTTGTGTCATTAATAGTAACAATAAATAAAAGCACTATTTTAATCAGTCATCTTTGGACTATACGCAAGATGCACCAATCAAAAGACACATACTTGGTGGCAATACTAGTGGGGACAAAAAAAAACTGTCAAATAAAATCCAATAAGGGTGTTTGAGAAAAAAATACAAAACGCAAAAAAGAACACACACAAAAATGTTATACATTTTTAGATCGACTCATCGGGAGACAGAAGGCGAAGCGATTTTCTAAGCTTTTTTCTGGAAGTGAAATCAGGGAAATTAGCAGGTAAAGAATTAAAAATCCGAGGAACGTAGAAGGACCGCAAGTTTTTGCCATATCGAGTGTAACATTTGGTGATAACAAATCGTGGAACGGTTCGGAGTTGCCGGATATTCGGACGAGGTGTTTTGAAGTCAGTATTCCAGTAATGACTAAGGACTACCGTTTCCACAAACAGAGATTGAAAGTTGGGCATAGATAATATTTGAAACATATCCTGAGAGGAAGTGGTAGGCCTGTAGTAAACATTACGCAGCATTCCTTTTAGAATATTATTGATTTTTGCCTGCCATAATCCAGAGCAATTTCCAAAAATGGTGATTCCGTAGCGGAGGGAGCCATATGCTAACGAGTGAACTATGAGTTTCCTGAGATTAAGTGGTAGAAAAGCCTTGATATTGTACATTCCCATACAAAAATGGTCTATGGTTGTCTATGGAAATTTATATGGCTGTTTATCACCCCCTATGGCCCTCTATGGTCGGCCATAGAAATCCATAAAGACAGCTACAGCCAGCTATAGAAAAATCTATGGCCCTGTGTCTAAAGACTGGGAACCATTACATTTTCTTTACCCGCTTATAGATAATTCTATGGGCGCAAGTCTAAAGACTGGGAACCAATAAATTGTCTTTAACCCTCTATAGAAAATTTTATGGCCCAGAGTCTAAAGACTGGGAACCAATAAAATTGCTTTAGACGCCTATAGAATATTATATGGCCCCATTTCTAAAGACAGCGAACCAAGAAATGTTTTTTACCCGCCTATAAAAAATCCTTTGGCCCCGAGTTTAAATACTGGAAACCAATTATTGGTCTTTACTCGTCCATAGAAAAATTTATGGCCCCGAGTCTAAAGGCCAAGAACCAATACATTTTCTTTCCACGCCTATAGAAAATCACTACCGGCGCTTATTTTTTAGTAAAAACACTCCACGTTAGAAAATTAAATCAATACTAAATTTTTGTAATGGAGGTGACAAACCATGACCCAAGATATGTTCTCTGCTTTTGCAACGAGTCGTGAAAATTAGTAATATCGTTTGTTTGAAGAAGCCATTAAAATATTTGTGCCACAATTAAAATTATTTATTACCCCCCAAAAGTGAAAATAAATTACAATGGCGACGAACACTGCAACCAAGCAATAGCTTGATTGCAATCTTCAGCACCAGTGTACTGCATGTCATCACTGCATTGTCAACGTGATTCATCAAACTTATTAAAAAGATAATCAATAAATTTTAGTTAATTAGCCTAATGATCTACATTTGCTTTTTTCAGGGTGTCGAATTAAGAGATGGGGGCTATTCCAAGAGACAATTCAAATAATGTATTAAGTACGAGTAATATTTGCTCCGCCTCTCCTTTTTTTTGAGACAAATGATGGGTCACCGGGAAAGTCGGATTCAAAAATTAGACTGCTATATATACAGCTAGTGCGAACATAGCATACGTTCGTACTAAATGTATAAATGGCAGTCCGGTGTTGCTGCGTTGTTGCTGTTCTGTGGGGTAGTGTTCTGCTTGTGTTGTGTGTACTCTGTGTGTTCAGATATGTGTGTATATCTACCATGTAGCGTTCACAAGTTTGGGGAACTTGAAGTAAATTTTTTTAGAGTTTGCTGGCTAAAGAGAGCCATAGGATAAGCCATAGATTAGTCTTTAGCCAACCATTAGAAAAGCTAAAGAGCGCTATGGCTGGACAGCGATAGGGCCATAGACAAAGCTAAAGAGACCCATAAAGGCGACCATAAGAAATGCTAAAGACAGCCATAGAAAATTCTTTAGCTAATTGGGCCAAATAGCTAAAGCCGACCATACAAAGAATTTTCTATAGCCGACCATAGGACATTTTTGTATGGGTTAAGCAAGAAACGCTCCTTAACTTAGAACACAGTCTTGTGAGGTGTGAATTCCAAGAAAGATCAGAATCAAAAATAATTCCTAAATACTTCACAGTGTCTGAGAAAGCGATGGGAGTGCACTGGCAGTTGACACAGTGCGACGTGTGGAGGAAAAGTGGAGTATTTAGATCAACTACCTTAACGGGATTGTGAAAACATACTAACTTAGTTTTTGAGACATTGATATCTATAAGATTATGGGCGAACCAGTTCATTAGTCCTAAAGAACATTCCTGGAGCATCTCCATAGCCCTTGAATAAGTAAGATGACTTGTTAACAAAAGAGTGTCGTCCGCGTATTGATAAAGGGAGCAGTTCGAAACACAGGTAGACATATCATTTACATAGATATTGAAGAGTAAAGGCGAAAGTACAGAGCCCTGTACTTAATAATAATAATAATAATAATAATAATAATAATAATAATAATAATAAATTTATTTGTACCTTATGGGTTCAGTGATGAAGCAAGGCCGGTTCGTCAAAGCCTTCAAGGGCTTGTGTGACTGAACCATGGTAGCACTGGGGACGAAATATTCTAAAAAAAAAAAAAAAAACGAAAAGAAAACAGTGGGGGATTTGAGCAAAATGACGTCAGTTGTCACGATAAAAAAAGAACAATCACAAAAACTGAAAGTCACACTGGAGTCACGTGAAAGTCACACGAATGTCACATGAAAGTCACAGGAAGGTTACACCCACAAGCCGAAAGCTTTTGTCATGGACGCGTGTGTCAAAAAAAATAAAAAATAGAAAAAATATTTTAAGATGCAGAACAGCATCGACAATTCAATTAGCGTCGAAAGTATGAATAAAATGGCTGAGGGGAAAAAAAAGCGCTTATTAACCCAGAATGAAACTACGCCGCTTCCCCCCCCCCCCCCCTTTTCCCTCCTCTTTCTCGCGATAGACCAAAATTATTTATGTATCTCCTTCATTCCAATATACATGGCGTAGAGCTTTTTTAAGTTTCTTTTTGGACGTGATGTCTGAAAAATGAGGCGGGAGAGAGTTAAATATATGCGGAACGTAAAATGAACGAATGTTTTTACCATACCGAGTGTAGCAACTGGGAACAAGGTATCGTGAAACCTTGCGCAACTGCCGTGAGACCGGGTGATGCGTTTTAAATTCATCATTCCAGTTGTGATTGAGTACCACTGTTTTCAAGAACAAAGATCGAAAATCGGGCATTAAAAGCATTTGAAAAAAATTCAAATTGGAGGACGTAAGATTATAGCTTACATTTCTTAGAATTCCCTTCAAGATGCTGTTCACCTTTGTTTGCCACAAGTTCGAGCATTGGCCAAAAATAGTTATACCATAGCGTAATTTGCTGTAAGCTAAAGAATAGGCAATATGCTTGCGAACACCAAGAGGCATAAATGTTTTGATATGATAAAGCAAACAGGAAACGCTCCTTAGTTGTGAACATATTTTTGTAAGATGAGAGTTCCATGATAGGTCTGAATCTAAGAATATTCCAAGGTATTTTACGGTGTCTGAATAAGGAATTTGATCACAACGGCAGAGGATACATTCTGATGTGTGTAAGAAAAAAGGAACATTTAAAGAAATAACTTTTAGAGGATTGTGAAAGCAGACGAGTTTCGTCTTAGAGATGTTTATATCATGTATATTGCGATTAAACCATTCCATTAGTTGATTTGAAGATCGTTGCAGCATCTCTATTGATTTTGGATCAGAGAGGTGACGCGTAAGTAACAACGTGTTACTTAATAATAATAATAATAATAATAATAATAATAATAATAATAATAATTTTATTTCCAACATCCACATTACAGTAAAAAATCGGGTCAGTCAAAGCCTAAATGGCTTGTGGGACTGGAACCCTTCAACCTCACCATCAGCATGTTACAAAAGCGCAGAGGCAAAGAAAAAAAATAAAAAAATACAAAAAAAGACAGAAAATAAAGAGGAGAAAAAAACACACACACACGCACCTAACCTACGTAACTAACACTCAGGTCTTCTACACACCCATGACTACCTACCCTGAATCGACCATAGAAGAACGGAGCCATCTTTTAACCTTAGTTTTAGAGTCGAAAGAGAAAACACATTCAGGAAGATCATTGAAAATATCCGGAACATAGTAATCACGGGTTCTCATCCCATACCTCGTGAAGCAACGAGGCCGTATAAAACGGGTTGTTTTCCTTAGCGTGCGAGACGGCTCGTGCAAAATCTTAAACTGATTCGTCCAAAAATAGCGAAGAATGACTGTTTGTCGAAGTAGAGAAAAAAAATTAGGCATCTCAAGGTCACTGAAAATGTTCGTGCTGTCTGTGAAAATTGAATTGTACGCCACACTTTTTAAAACACTTTTCAACAAGGAGTTCACTTTAGCATGCCACTGTCCACTACTGTGCGCAAACACCGTAATCCCGTACCTAAGTACACTGTATGCCAGGGCATAAACCAAAAGTTTTCGAACATGAGAAGGAACAAAGATTCTAATATTATAAAGCATACAGGCCACTTTCCGTAACACTCTACATATATATGCCAACTGATTATTCCAAGACATGTCGTGGTCAAAAAAAATTCCCATGTACTTAGTGGTCTCCACCCACTTAACCGGGACACAAGAACAAGGGTCGCACATTATACCATGAAGGAAAAACGGCATTTCTACGAAACCGTGTTTCAGCGGATTTCGAAAACACATCAATTTTGTTTTAGCCACATTCACCTATAAAAGATTCGCAGAGTACCAATCCATTGCTTTATTAGCATTGGCTTGTAAAATGTCTAGGGCTCTCGCAAAATCGATATGCCGAGATATCAGCAGAGTGTCGTCAGCATACTGGTAGCAGGTACAACTCTCGATGGCGGAGGGAAGATCGCTGACGTAGACATTAAATAACAAAGGTGACAACAACGAACCTTGGGGAACGCCTACTTTCAGATAGCGCACGGCGCTCAACTCGTGCCCCACCCTCACACGCTGCGAGCGACCGGAAAGCAGATTAGACAACATATCAAAAAAAGGCCCCCTAAAACCCGCCTTGAAAAGCTTACGCAGCAGGACGGAGTGGTTCACGGTGTCGAAGGCCTTTGACACATCCAAGAAAAGAGCGCAGCAAAACATGTTATCATCAAAAGCGGAGTTTATATAATCGGCAACGTCATCTAACAACAATTGCGTGCCTCTACCTGGCACAAAACCATATTGCGTCTCCGGTACAATTGGGTACTTGTCTAAAAAACTGGTCATCATCGAAACAAGATGCTTTTCTAATAAATGTCCTACAACAGGCAGAATAGATATGGGGCGGTAATTACCAATTACAGTTGGTTTGCCACGCTTTACCACTGGCCTAACAATAGCAGTTTTTAAAACTTCAGGAACCGCACGACGCTGAATGAAGCCGTTGATCATATAAAGAAGTGCACACTTTAAAGACTCAAAATTCCTTTGAAGAAAACCTACACTAATATCGTCAACGCCAGGTGATCTAGACCTCTTAATACTAAACAAGGCCGACCGTAAACCTTCTTCGTCTATGTCATAAAGGAAGGCGGAGGCGCTGACTGTCTCTTTTAAGGTTACATTCTGAACGCAGTCAACCGTAGATTGCTCTGACGGAGTAGCGAAGAAATTGCTAAAATTTTTAACTGTCTCTATGTTGTTGTCCCCGAAATTCTTGAGCAAGACCTCATCGAGTGAGCGTTGGCAATGGTGGCCTCGGAGCTCATTGACAAGTGACCAAGTCTTTGCAATATTGAAACGGTTTTCGGAAAATTGCGTATGAAAATGAATTCGCTTAGCAGAGCGAACCATGGCGTTTACTCTGTTTCTAGCCGCACGGAATTCAGCACGCAGGACGTCATTACTCGGCGCTCGCTTACAGCGCGCCCATAACCTTTCCTTCTTTGTGATTGCGATCAAGATGTCTGTGCTTAACCAAACCCGGTCTGTTCTTCGTTTTTTTACTGTTACTGTTCTCTGAGCTCTAACCCTAAAAGAGTTATGCACCTCCACGAATTTAAAGTAAACATTCGAAGACGAAGCTGATTCGAGAAGAGAGCTCCAATCATAGGATGAAACCAGACTGTCCAAAATCTTGTTATCAGTAAATTGAACTGTCTGCCGATCGGAAACCGGACTTTCCTTAACATCCTGCCAGACTAGTTGGCAGCCGACAAAGTAATGGTCAGCCAGCTTTTCGGAAATTACCGCCGATGTCACCGTTGCGTCTAGCGTTCTGAGCATGATATGGTCGATACAGGAAAACACCAGCCTACCGGCCACCACTTCTTCTCTGGTAGGTGCGCTGACAGCACTTTCAAGACCCGCGGTAGCTAGAGTATTTAGGTAGTCACAAACCTCGGTTTTATGATCCTTTAACAGATCTATGTTGATATCTCCTACGATAAAAAATAAACCCTGACTCCAGCTCTCCGTCAGGACCGCCGTAAGCTCTTGAAGAAATTGCCTGACACTCCTAGAAGGAGGTCTATAGCAGGCAAAGAGCCCAACTGAATGCGAAGTGTTCCCTATTTTTAAGCAAATACATTCTGCATAACTAAGCGAGACATCTAGTCTCGTTACCGACCACTCACTTTTAACATAAACAACAATTCCCCCTCCCAACGAAAACGGACGGGAGTACCAAAAGGGGCTATATCCGGACAGCTGAAACAGATCCCTGAGTTCTTCTGGGACATTAGACTCCGTTAACACGAACACGTCAATACGAGACAACACTTCATTAACCAGTACCTTGAAAAGTTCCCAGTGTTTCCTTAAGCTCCTGATATTAACGTGGACAACTGAAAACGCTCGGAAAGGAGTAACAAGGAGCCTTTTAAATTCTGCGAAATTATCACACTTTTCGAAAGATACAGCCATAAATTGGCAGATTTTTTCCGGATCCTGAATAGAGTCTATTATTATTAGTAGAGAATTATAATAATAATAATAATAATAATAATAACAATCAATCAATCAATCAATCAATCAATCAATCAATGTTTTATTGAAGTGCCCAGGAACAACCTTGCGGTCTTAGTACAGGTGCACTCAGGAAACATGGAAATCAACACTACACACAACAAACAAACAGTAAACAATAAAACACTTAAAAAAGATCACATATGTCACATAAACTCGCTAGGCTATACCACCACGATAGCGAAAGGAAAGGAAAGCGAGAATATAAAAATTAGTTCTGAGGAACTTAATCAGGAGCAAAAAAAAAAGGAAGTCAAATTTAGGTGAGGAACTTCAGCGCTCTGATGAACTCCGGTGTGTTATTGTTAAATATATCAATAGAGTCTGTAAAAGAGGAATTGTAGGTGTGCCCAATTCTCGACACGGGGTCGTGAAGATTTGTTACGGAAGCATTGTAGAAGGATGCATTTTGCCTTGTAGTTTTTACGGGAATTTTCAAACGCACATAATAATAATAATAATAATAATAATAATTGTTTATTCCTACCAGCATAGAAAAGTTTGGTATTGCGGATGCATCAAAGCCAAGGAGTGGCTTGTGCGACGCCATCCTCCAATAAAAAAAAAAACGATATGTAGCATGGGTGGTTACTGAAAATACAATAATATAAAACAGACCAAAAAAACAAATGTAAACATAATTCCATGAAGTTAGTCACGCTAGTAATAACTTGAAGATTTTACACGAAAAGATATTATGTACAGACTAAAACGGAAATCAATAGCAATGTCAAAGCAAAATAAAATACCACAAAACTGGAAAATATGCGAAAACAAAAATCACGGAAGGTCTTCTGTTAAAATGTCCTACAAACAGCAGAATATTCATTAATGTTCTAGAAAAGCAGGTGCTTAAAATTGGCACACATTACTAAGCAAAATGAGTCTGCGATAGTTCGCTACTAAAACGAAACCAATAGTTCGCTATTAAAACGAAATACCTCTAAGCATCTTTTTAACTTTGCTGAGGGATGTTTCCCGAAGGAAAAATCCATCAATGTAACGCTGTTTGGCAGTCAATGTTTTCTAGTGGACCGCTGACTGTGCCTGACTGTACGTCAAGCATGTCTGATTGGACAACAAGTTACTCTACCGACAGTCAAACTCCAGTCAGACCCCGCTTGTCGGCTTTCTGATGGTTTCCTGGTGGCAGTCGGCCGCCGCGAAATGCCATCAGGATGTCCTGGCGGTGATTCTGACTGTACATCGATTGTCTCTGACTGTACGTCAGGAAGCTTTGACATGCAGACAGACGTACGGTCAAAGGACGTAAAGTTCGTTCGGATACCACTATTTCGTCAAATCTATGAATACGAAAAGTAATCTATGCACGAGAAAATGATTTCGGGACGTGAGCCCATAAAACCGCTGACGTTAGAGGTATTACACGCAACCGACCGACAACCTTGATCAGAAGCCCGCCGAAGCGCCGAAAACGACACTTCGCACTTCGCTTCGCCCATGGAGGCTTCGCCGAGCTTTCATGAACGATAGCTCTCGAACCGTTTTGTTTGCCCGCTTGCTTTAACCTGTCGATCCTGCCCGGGCTCTACAATGTCTTATGTTTTAGTAGAATTTCTACTCGACAAGACCCAGCCTGTTGTGAGTTCCGACGATGTAAGGGACTTTAGCGGTGTAGTTGAAGACGACAAGGTGTACCAGGTCTACTGGGCCGATGACGCGCGAACAAAAGGATCATTCTACGACGCGAAAGTACTCTACATGGCAGGTGAGTAGAACTGAAGTACGGCGAGTGATGGACGAGTGCTTTTATAACATGCTGACGGCTTAACTGCATTTGCAGCCGAAGCATCTAGTATAAAACGAATAGTCAAATCGAGTTTCTGTAGCGGTGTCGTGGCATAGCGGTTAAGGTGTCCGATTTGTACGCAAGCGGTCGCGGGTTCAATCCGCGGTGGCCCTGCTTTTTTTTTTTTTTTTTTTTCTTTTTTTCGAACATTTAGTTTTATCGAGGCATTTGGCGATATTTATGAGTGCGTATAGCTTTACTCTTATATAAATGCTGCCCTTGATGATGAAATTCCGTTGGCAGTGGCAGTCAGACGTCATCTGATGGACCATCAAATGACGTCTGATGGTCCATCACGTTCCACCAAGGCTGCTGACTGGCAGTCAGTGTCCCAAATTACGTAGCTTGATGGAATTTTCAATAGGGTTGGTTTAGAAGTTCAGGTGGTAAGTGAGAAAAAATATGTGGCACATAAAACGCACGCGTACTTTCGCCATAACGAGTCCGGGAAAAAGGTATGTGAAAAGGGTGAGTATGTCGAAGATCACGTGTGGGTGGGCTTAAGATTTTGAAATCAGAATTCCAAAAGTGCCGCAATACCACTGAATGAACATAAAGGGTTTGGAAGTTGGGTAGTTGCAAATATTCGAAAAGATTAGCGTTGTCAGGTATTTTAAGTTTATAAGAGATACTTTTCAGGATAGCTTTCAGGATGCAGTCCACCCTGGTTTTCCAATAGTCAGAAGAATGGCCGAAAACGGTGATGGAGTAGCGAAGGACGCTTTATGCAAGCGAATGGGCAATCATTCTTCGAACAGATACAGGAAAAAAATGTTTTGTATTATATAATAGGCAACTAATGCTTCTTAGTTTTTTACAGATGTATGTAAAATGAACATTCCATTTCAGACCACTATCAAAATATATGCCTAGATACTTCACGCTATCTGTATACTCAACCGGAATGCAGTTGCATTGATGGCAGAAAGAAGAGTGCAGAACTAATGAAATGTTGAGAGTGACTGTTTTGAGTGGATTATAGAAGCATACTAGTTTTGTCTTTTTAACATTAATATCAAGAAGGTTTTTTTTGAACCAGTCCATAATTGCTATTGCTTGAGATTGCAGCTGGCTGATGGAATTGGCATAGTTGATGTGTTGGGTCATAATTACAGTGTCGTCCGCGTATTGATATAGCCTACATCCCGGTACCATGGTGGCGATGTCATTGACAAAGATGTTAAACAAAAGAGGTGATAGAATAGACCCCTGTGGTACTCCGGCTTTTAGTTCAGTTCGAGAACTCTGAAATCCAGATGCGCACACCAGTTGAGAGCGAAGAGAAAGATAGTTTTTAAGGAGGGAAAAAAGTGAACCACGAAAACCTAGGCTGTACAGTTTCTTCAACAGTATCGTATGGTTTACTGTGTCGAAAGCTTTGGACATATCTAAGAATAGTGCGGAGGTGACAAGATTGTGATCGAATGCTGAGTATAGGTGATCTGCGAAATCTTCTAGAAGAGGCTGAGTGCCCTTTCCTTCCACAAAACCAAATTGAGTTGGAGATAAGATATTAAATTTTTCTAAAAAAGATGTCATTATATAAAACACATGCTTTTCGAGGATCTGAGCGATGATGGCCAAGAGAGAAATCGGACGATAGTTTGCAATATTGTTTCTCGTACCACCTTTATACAAAGGACGTACTATAGATGTTTTAAGTTCATCGGGAAGTATCTTGGTTTCAATAAAACCATTTAGCATAAATAAAAGTACGTCTTTCAGAATGCCAATATTTCTGCGGAGGTCAGATAGGCGAATTCCGTCTATACCAGGGGACTTGTTGTTCTTGAAACTAGACTAAATGGAATATAGATCAGCTTCCTGAAAAGGCGGAAGGAACGCTGAAGAAGAGACTAGGTTATCAAATGCATCTAGGCTATCTCTCGCCTGACCAGAAAAAGTAGCAAAAAAAAAAACGTTAATATCCTCTACAATCGATTGCAAATTATCTCCAAAATGTCGTTTCAGTATATCATCAATGGAGTGTCTTTGGTGTCCACGGAGTTCATTTATCAAAGACCAAGTTTTACGGGCATCCGAATGAGATTGGGAGAATTTTCTGTGATAAGAAATGCGCTTAGCTGATCGAATCATCGCGTTTACTTTGTTACGGCAGGATTTAAATAGTATTCGTAGGTGTGCATCATTGGGTGAACGACGGCAGCGAGCCCATAGTGCATTTTTTCCCTTATCGCATCTAAAATATTCGCATTCAGCCATATAAGATCAGGGTTGCGTTTTTTCACGAATATTTCTCTCCGGCATCTTTCATAGAACTGTTTGAAAACCAGCACAAACTTTGGATAAACGTCGGTGTAGTTAACGGTCCTCAAAAAGTGGTTCTAGTCAAAAGCTGAGACCAATTTATCAAAGGCCGTGGTGTCGATACCTGTAACATTTATGCGGCCTGATGTTTCGCGCGATTTAAGAACGCCGATCGACCAGCGGCAGGCCACAAAGTAGTGGTCGGCAAGTTTTTCCTTAATAACTGCTGATTTCACGACAGTCGAAGATGTTCTTAGGTTAATGTGGTCAATGCATGAGGAAACAAGTCTCCCTAAAAGGAATTCTTCACGTGTTGGACAATTAATAACGGACTCAATACCATGAGTTGCCAAAGTGTTGAGGTAATTGCATACATTAGATTTATACCCATTCAAGATATCTATATTAAAGTCTCCTATAATGCATAATTGACTATACGAACTCAGATCAGTAATGTTTTCTTCAAATTCTACGAGAAAAGACCCTATATTTGTGGACGGTGGTCTATACATTGCGAGCAAACATATGGAATTGATTGAATTCTCCACAGAAAGGGCAATGAACTCGGCCTGAGCGAACGTCAACGAAATATTTGAAAATGACCATTTATCACTCACGAAAACCGCGATACCACCACCATGACCCATATCTCGAGTGGAAAAAGTACCACGATAACCCGGTAAAGAGAACTGATCTGTTGCAGAAGAGGGGATGTTAATTTCTGTTAAGACAAATACATCTACTGAGGAAGCAATTGCTCTTGAGGTAATTTCGAATTCTGCCCAATGTTTACGTATGCTCAGAATATTAACGTGTACTACAGAAAAAAACGTTTCCTCACAATTTCCAAAAAAATTTCCAAGAGATGAAAAGTTTGAAACCTGAGCGAAATCTGCCATACATCTAAAGAATCTTTTCAAGGTCTAGCGAACTGTTAATTCTCACAGGTGGAGAACCCACCGCCTTCTTTGCGTAGATTTTAGCTCTGGTTACCCAGACGAACTTATAGCCCTGCTCCTTGCCCTTCTGTCTTGCCCGCCAAAACAGCTCCTTGTTCGCGTGGGTCAGGTTGTCATTTAAGTACAGTCTGGGAAGAGAACTATCCTGACCCAGCGAACGAAGCGTACCCCGCGCTGCCATCCAGGATTCCTTCATGTGGACAGACGCGAATTTGATCAGAATCGGTGGGTTTTTTGCATATTTGGCTGGCAAGCGGTGAAGAGCAAGAATGTCAGATTTCTGAAAGTTTGAGATCTTCAGTTTTTTCGATAGAGTCTCAGCAAACGACATAAGATCTTCATGAGGTGAGACAGGAAGTCCGTGCACTTCCAGGTTTGGCAGACGGCTGTGCTGCTCGTTGTCGTTTAGGGTGACCCGCATCTCTTGGATCTCGGATGCCTGCGGCTCCACTGTTGACTTTAAATGAGAAAGCTCCGTTTGCAGGGCTTTGCCATTCGTTTCGTTGGTGGTCGCCAACTTGAGGAGGCGGTCATAGTCCGCCGAAAAGAGATCCATTGAGTGTTGTAGGCCGTTCACAGTCAAATCAAATCAAATCAAATCAAATCAGTTTATTTCTGCCACAAAAATACATTCGTGACAAGGGCGCTGGAAAAAAAGCTGCACGTAGCAGCTTGACGAGTCCCAGCGCCCCAATACAAAGCAGCAGCGGAACTGACATGAATACAAAAAAAGAATATATAACAATCACAAAAAAAAACAACAACAGCAAAAAAAACAAAAAAACATCTAAGTACACATATTTAGAGCTATCTGAAACGTAAATAGTGATTTTATATTACAAAATGTCTTGTATTGTACGACTGTTTACAGAGTATATATCAATTCCATGAGAAAAAAGAAGGTTTAACAATAGCGGTAATTGGTAGCGGTATCTCTGAGTGCCGAAATTTGTTCTAGATACAGGAAGACGCCAGGGGGGCCTATGACGCGATGCGTAAATGGACTCGTTTTTTTCTAGTTTAGCAAGGTCTAAGATTATGTTAATATTTTTTCTTACACATTGTTGGTAATTTAAAATCAATCTGGAAGAATACATATTATATATATCAATGATTTTGTTTTTCAAAAAGAGGAAGAGAGTGATAATCACGAGGTACATTTTCAATTATTCTAACAACCTTTTTCTGTAAAAGACGCAATTTCTCTAAATTGCTCTTAGTAGTTGTTCCCCACACTAAATGGGAATAGCAGATTATAGAATGAAAAAGGGAATTGTAAATTAACCTTTTGATGTTTACGGGAAGTATATGCCTGTATTTATTCATAATTCCAACAACTTTAGAAAGTTTTTTATGAATGTATGTTACGTGATTATTCCATGACATATGACTAGAAAATATAACACCGAGAGTCTTAACGGTATCAACACATTCTCATTTGCATGACCCAAAATACAAATCACGTGATATTTGAACATACGATCCCGGCCATTGAAATAGGACAACCTTAGTTTTAGTGGTATTAAGAATAAGAGAGTTAATATTTATTCAATTTTTTAATTTACCCAGAAAAACGTTTGCTATGGAGGTAAGTAGGTCTTCTTTGAAACTAGAAAAAAATATGCTGGTATCGTCGGCGTACATTATAAATTTAGCGGTATTTTCGATGCTTACTATATCATTCACGTATACGAGAAACAATAGAGGCCCTAGAATACTACCCTGAGGAACCCCGGAGTAAATTCGTTCAGTAGTAGATACATAATTTCTAATTCTAACATATTGGGATCGATATTGTAAATAAGACGTTATGAGCGATAATGGGATACCTCGGATGCCATAACGTTCAAGTTTATTTAGAAGAATTTGGTGATTTATCCTATCGAAAGCTTTGCTTAAGTCTATAAATATACCCAACGTTAGAAGTTTTTTTTCAAAATTTTCTAATATCATTTCCTTCTGCACCAATAACGCGGTTTCTGTAGATTTATGTTTCCTGAAGCCGAACTGAGAATCAGTCAGTAGCGAGTATTTTTCAAAAAAAATGTAGTAGTCGAGAGTGCACAATTTTTTCAATAGGTTTCGAAAAGACAGGAAGGATAGATATGGGTCGATAATTACTTATGTCATTGCGATCACCACCTTTATACACTACGGATACTTTCGCAATTTGCATCCTCTTAGGAAATATACCGGAAGACAATATAAGATTATACAGATGAGTTATACACGGTAATAGCAAGTCAACTACAAATTTCACCGGCCCAATTTGAAGATCCTCACAGTCATGGCTACGACTGTTTTTTATATTCATGAAAGTAGATTGTACTTCTTTAGTATCACATGGGTTTAAAAACATGGTTTCGTTTATTCTGGGGACATTATTTGCTGCAGAACTGTTATAACTACTTTTCCCTACGCTCACAAAATAATCATTAAACATATTCGCCAGCTCTACACCAGAAATAGTTCTATCGCCTATGCTTATACTAGTGACTGCTCTATCTTGAGTTGGATTCCGTATTAAGGAGTGCAAATGTTTCCATACGACTTCGGGCTGCTTTAAGCAAGATATATCAAATAGATCTGCATAGTAGCGGTGTTTAGCTCGTTTCAATTCTGCATTGACAAAGTTTCTAAATTTTTTAAATTCTAGCAATATTTTTTCATTTCGTGTCCTAAGAAAGTTGCCATAAAAAAAATTCTTTTTTTTAATAAGTCTTAATAGTCGTTTAGTGACCCATGGTTTTTTGGCACTTCTTATTACAGTGAATTTCCTTGTACGGAAACGAAGAATAGTATGCGTCTTTTATCAGGTCTAAAAAGAGGTTATAGCACTTATCAACATCAGTTTCCCTCAACACGGGACTCCAATTGATAGCACCGATTTTTTCTCTAAACTTTTCGAGTGTTGTAGCGCTAATATTTCGGGACATTACTGGAGGGTTGATAGCCCTATTACATGGTACATTGTTATTAATGAACATAACTATAGGGAGGTGATCGCTTAACCCGTAGCCCAGCACACCAGCACTAACGTTGTCTTCACAGTCGTTGGTTATAAACAGATCAATCAATGTTGACGTTGAGCACGAAACCCGAGTTGGAGGAATTATGACATTACTGAAATTATTTGACGTCAACAAATTCGCAAAGTCATCGGTAATGCGGGAAACTTCGAGCATATTTATATTAAAATCACCACCCAGATACAATTTACAGCCTTCTTCGTTCGCAAAACAAAATAACTCTTCCAAAAAATTTATAAAGACCGAAATATTTCCATTTGGCGGGCGATATAAGACGGAATAAATACAACAGTTTTTTCTAATGCAGAGTATTTCATAGTGTGGCGTAACAACAGAGTAATCACTGAGGAGCACAAAGCCGGAAACATTAGTCTGCAATGACACACCGCCTCCACGACCATAGTAGCGATTTAAGATAAAATTAAAATAACCAGAAATAACAAAAGCATCATCATCGTCCTTATACCATGTTCCTGTTAACATTATAACGTTAAAAGGAGTTTCGATGGAATCAAAAAACAATGCAAGATCATCTCCTTTCGATCGTGCAGACTGTGCATTTAAATGAAAAAAGCTAGTTTTTGTATTAGTCTGGATCTTTAAGAAATCACTTAGATCTTCTAGTGTCATAGTACCAAGATTTACAGCCATACCGAAAAAAAAAGCGTACCCAAGCAAATACTTTCTTTCCTTTTCCCTTGGGGTTAGCAGATCTTATCAAGGTCGCTTTCACATGATATTTGAACGATAGGGGCTCCATACGCCTTCCTAGCTAAAATCTTGCAATTTTGCACCCAGACGTATCGCCACTGGAATTGACGCTTCCTCGACACAGCCATTCCGAGCAACCTTTTCATAGAGGGGCACAAATGCTCGTTCACATTAACGGGCGATTCTTCATTCAGGCCAAGGTCCTGGCACGTTATCCGTTTTTGCTTTGCTTTGTTAAGGACGCTATCTCTTTTTTGCCGGCTTTGAAATTGAACTATCACGTTTGCTTTGCTCATCTCTTTAGTCGGGACACGATGACATACTTCAATATCGGAAATAGCAATCGGTTCTCCGATTATGTCTCCGAGCTTCGTTACCAGTTCAGTGACGTCTTCTGTGTCAATTTTAGGGATCCCTTTTATCTCAATGTTATGACGCCGCGAGTATTGCTCGCACTGGACGAGCCTTAGTTCATTTTCTTTTAGCGACATTGCGATAGCATCACATTTTGCAACCAGTTCTACATTTGCCTTCTTAAGAGCGGTGTTCTCGCTCACAACAGCATCAAGTTTTGCCTTCATGTCTTCCACGTCCTTATTTATGAAATTCATCCCCTCGTTAATTTCTTTTAACTCTTTGTTTATCTCACGTAGTTCATTTCGGAAGTCCCTCTCTAATGACTTGAACTCTTTTTTTATTTCGTCTTTTAGTTCGAGGATTAGCTTAGTCATATCCTTCGACATTCTCAAAAAGAAGAAAAAGAAAAAGAAAAACACAACTATATTGTCACGAATGAAGGTGACGAAAAGCCAAACAGTGAACTGAAAATAAAGATTTAATGGACGAACTTGTGCCAACCAAAAATAAGTAACGGAAGGAGCGTCGAGGTAGCGGAAAAGCGGGCGGCGGTTCGGCGGCACTACAGAGCGCTAGCGAGACTGGGACTGACTCGACAAGGTCGCGGGCAGCTGCTTATCTACCGTGCGTCACTATCTCGAAAGTTCGGCGAGGAAGGTTCGGGCGTCGCGCGCTCGGGACGAGGATGAACTGGCACTTTCGAGAATAACAAAGCAGAGGGAAAGTTACGTCTGCTGCGAGAATGACCGGGAATCTTCTAGAAGACCGTGACCAAGCGTTGCCTTCTCGGCTCTGCGGGCGGCATTATCCCCCTTTTAAAAGTGCATCGCCCCGATGCAAAACGAAAGGAAAACGGAAATGGCTAAAACAATTACGGCGAAACAAAACAAACATGCAGTTTCACAATCCTAACGCGCGTAGAACGGCTTGAGTCGAACTACGTGGACGACTTCGGGTCGTGGCTGGCGGCGTCCTGATGGTCGAGTTCCGTCAGGGAGCACCTCGTAGTTCAAGTCCCCAAGGCGGCGGATGACCTTGTAGGGTCCGAAGTAGCGCTTTAACAGTTTCTCGCTGAGGCCGCGGCGGCGAATGGGCGTCCACACCCATACCCTGTCTCCGGGCTGGAACTCCACGTCGCGGCGGCGAAGATTGTACCGGCCAGCGTCCACACGTTGCTGGTCCTTTATTCGAAGACGGGCTAGTTGGCGTACTTCTTCTGCTCGTTGGGTGACCAGCTGGGCGTCGTCAGTGCCGTCGTCCGTCGGGTCGTGGGGCAGCATGGCGTCGAGCATCGTCGTCACCTTTCTGCCGTGCACCAGCTGAAAGGGTGTAATGCCGGTAGTTTCTTGAATCGCCGTGTTGTACGCAAACGTGACGTAGGGCAGCACTTCATCCCACGTCTTGTGTTCCACGTCAACGTACATAGAAATCATGTCGGCGATGGTCTTGTTTAGTCGCTCCGTCAACCCGTTGGTCTGCGGGTGGTATGCCGTGGTCCGGCGGTGGTCGGTGTGGCTCAGGCGGAGTATCTCTTGTGTCAGTTGCGCCATGAACGAGGATCCTCGGTCCGTAATCAGGACTTGGGGAGCGCCGTGTCGGAGGACGATAGACTCCACGAAGAACTTGGCTACTTCCACGGCGGTCCCCGACGGGAGTGCTTTTGTCTCGGCGTACCTGCTGAGATAATCAGTTGCCACGATTATCCACCGGTTTCCCTGCGCCGACGGTGGGAAAGGTCCGAGAAGATCCATTCCAACCTGCTGGAATGGTGCAGTTGGGGGCGCGATCGGTTGCAGGAGACCTGCCGGCTTCGTCGGTGGTTTCTTGCGTCGTTGGCATTCGTGGCACGAACGGACGTAGAGGTGGACAGTCTTCGGGAGCTTGGGCCAATAGTATTTTTCTCGGATCCGTGCAAGAGTCCTACTGTAGCCAAGGTGACCAGATGTTGGGTCGTCGTGACAGGCTTGGAAGATCTCTTCTCGAAGACTAGCAGGAATGACCAGGAGCCACGTCGAGTTGTTGTCCCCGAAGTTCTCTTTATACAGGAGACCTCTCCGGACGGCGAATCTTTGCAGGTCACGCGAGAAGGCTCGGGGAATCGTACCCCCTCGTCCCTCCAAGTGGTCGATCAGTGCACGCAACTCAGGATCGTCCCGCTGGAGCGCTGCCATGCCGTGAATGCTCACTGCTCCAAGAAAGTGGTCGTCGTCGTCGTCTTTGGCACATTCGGTAGCTGACTCGACAGGGGCTCTGGACAGGCAGTCGGCGTCGCTGTGTTTTCGGCCTGACTTGTAGACAACGGTCACGTCGTACTCTTGCAGTCGTAGGCTCCACCGAGCGAGGCGTCCCGATGGGTCTTTCAGGCTCGCTAACCAACACAGCGAATGGTGGTCGGTGACCACCCGAAAAGGAGTCCCGTACAGGTATGGGCGGAATTTCGTGATGGCCCAGACGACGGCCAGACATTCCTTCTCGGTCGTTGAGTAATTGCGTTCCGCGTTCGACAGCGTCCGGCTAGCGTATGCGATCACGCGCTCCGCACCTTCTTGTCGTTGGACCAGTACCGCTCCGAGTCCTGTATTACTGGCGTCCGTGTGGACCTCCGTTTCGGCTGATTGGTCGAAGTGGCCGAGAATCGGTGGTGACTGGAGCCGTCGCTTTAGTTCGTCGAATGCCTGTTGTTGTTCTTCACCCCAGTCGAAGTTCACGGTGTCCTTCGTAAGGTGCGTTAGCGGCGCAGAAAGCTTGGCGAAATCCTGAACGAATCGCCGGTAGTATGCGCAAAGCCCAAGGAATCTTCGGACGGCAGTTTTGTCGGTGGGCGGTGGAAAGGCCGCTACGGCGCGAGTCTTCTCAGGGTCAGGACTTACACCTTCGTTGCTCACCACGTGGCCCAGGAACTTCAGTTCGCCGTAGGCAAACCGGCACTTCGTCGGCTTGAGGGTGAGTCCTGCGGTCCTGATTGCCTCTAAAACGGCCCGAAGGCGTCGCAAATGCTCGTCGAAGTCGGCCGAGAATACCACGACGTCGTCGAGGTAAACGAGACAGCTCTGCCACTTAAGGCCTGCCAGGACGGTGTCCATGACTCGTTGGAACGTTGCCGGCGCCGTGCACAGTCCAAAGGGCATCACCTTGAACTCAAACAGTCCGTCGGGCGTGACGAAGGCAGTCTTTTCTCGGTCCCGTTCGTCGACTTCGATCTGCCAGTAGCCACTCTTAAGGTCCATCGACGAAAAGTACCGGGAGTGGCGCAGCCGGTCCAGCGTGTCGTCGATGCGGGGGAGCGGATACACGTCTTTCCTGGTGACCGCGTTGAGCCGCCGGTAGTCAACGCAGAATCGAAGCGTTCCGTCTTTCTTCTTTACAAGCACGACTGGAGAGGCCCACGGGCTGTTCGAAGGCTGAATGATGTCGTCGTTGAGCATCTCCTGTACTTGTTCATGAATGGCCTCTCCAGTCGTGCTTGTAAAGAAGAAAGACGGAACGCTTCGATTCTGCGTTGACTACTACTTGAGATTTAATGGACGAACTTGTGCCAACCAAAAATAAGTAACGGAAGGAGCGTCGAGGTAGCGGAAAAGCGGGCGGCGGTTCGGCGGCACTACAGAGCGCTAGCGAGACTGGGACTGACTCGACAAGGTCGCGGGCAGCTGCTTATCTACCGTGCGTCACTATCTCGAAAGTTCGGCGAGGAAGGTTCGGGCGTCGCGCGCTCGGGACGAGGATGAACTGGCACTTTCGAGAATAACAAAGCAGAGGGAAAGTTACGTCTGCTGCGAGAATGACCGGGAATCTTCTAGAAGACCGTGACCAAGCGTTGCCTTCTCGGCTCTGCGGGCGGCATTATCCCCCTTTTAAAAGTGCATCGCCCCGATGCAAAACGAAAGGAAAACGGAAATGGCTAAAACAATTACGGCGAAACAAAACAAACATGCAGTTTCACAATCCTAACGCGCGTAGAACGGCTTGAGTCGAACTACGTGGACGACTTCGGGTCGTGGCTGGCGGCGTCCTGATGGTCGAGTTCCGTCAGGGAGCACCTCGTAGTTCAAGTCCCCAAGGCGGCGGATGACCTTGTAGGGTCCGAAGTAGCGCTTTAACAGTTTCTCGCTGAGGCCGCGGCGGCGAATGGGCGTCCACACCCATACCCTGTCTCCGGGCTGGAACTCCACGTCGCGGCGGCGAAGATTGTACCGGCCAGCGTCCACACGTTGCTGGTCCTTTATTCGAAGACGGGCTAGTTGGCGTACTTCTTCTGCTCGTTGGGTGACCAGCTGGGCGTCGTCAGTGCCGTCGTCCGTCGGGTCGTGGGGCAGCATGGCGTCGAGCATCGTCGTCACCTTTCTGCCGTGCACCAGCTGAAAGGGTGTAATGCCGGTAGTTTCTTGAATCGCCGTGTTGTACGCAAACGTGACGTAGGGCAGCACTTCATCCCACGTCTTGTGTTCCACGTCAACGTACATAGAAATCATGTCGGCGATGGTCTTGTTTAGTCGCTCCGTCAACCCGTTGGTCTGCGGGTGGTATGCCGTGGTCCGGCGGTGGTCGGTGTGGCTCAGGCGGAGTATCTCTTGTGTCAGTTGCGCCATGAACGAGGATCCTCGGTCCGTAATCAGGACTTGGGGAGCGCCGTGTCGGAGGACGATAGACTCCACGAAGAACTTGGCTACTTCCACGGCGGTCCCCGACGGGAGTGCTTTTGTCTCGGCGTACCTGCTGAGATAATCAGTTGCCACGATTATCCACCGGTTTCCCTGCGCCGACGGATTGTGAAAGCAGACGAGTTTCGTCTTAGAGATGTTTATATCATGTATATTGCGATTAAACCATTCCATTAGTTGATTTGAAGATCGTTGGAGCATCTCTATTGATTTTGGATCAGAGAGGTGACGCGTAAGTAACAACGTGTTACTTAATAATAATAATAATAATAATAATAATAATAATAATAATAATAATAATAATAATAATAATTTTATTTCCAACATCCACATTACAGTAAAAAATCGGGTCAGTCAAAGCCTAAATGGCTTGTGGGACTGGAACCCTTCAACCTCACCATCAGCATGTTACAAAAGCGCAGAGGCAAAGAAAAAAAAATAAAAAAATACAAAAAAAGACAGAAAATAAAGAGGAGAAAAAACACACACACACGCACCTAACCTACGTAACTAACACTCAGGTCTTCTACACACCCATGACTACCTACCCTGAATCGACCATAGAAGAACGGAGCCATCTTTTAACCTTAGTTTTAGAGTCGAAAGAGAAAACACATTCAGGAAGATCATTGAAAATATCCGGAACATAGTAATCACGGGTTCTCATCCCATACCTCGTGAAGCAACGAGGCCGTATAAAACGGGTTGTTTTCCTTAGCGTGCGAGACGGCTCGTGCAAAATCTTAAACTGATTCGTCCAAAAATAGCGAAGAATGACTGTTTGTCGAAGTAGAGAAAAAAAATTAGGCATCTCAAGGTCACTGAAAATGTTCGTGCTGTCTGTGAAAATTGAATTGTACGCCACACTTTTTAAAACACTTTTCAACAAGGAGTTCACTTTAGCATGCCACTGTCCACTACTGTGCGCAAACACCGTAATCCCGTACCTAAGTACACTGTATGCCAGGGCATAAACCAAAAGTTTTCGAACATGAGAAGGAACAAAGATTCTAATATTATAAAGCATACAGGCCACTTTCCGTAACACTCTACATATATATGCCAACTGATTATTCCAAGACATGTCGTGGTCAAAAAAAATTCCCATGTACTTAGTGGTCTCCACCCACTTAACCGGGACACAAGAACAAGGGTCGCACATTATACCATGAAGGAAAAACGGCATTTCTACGAAACCGTGTTTCAGCGGATTTCGAAAACACATCAATTTTGTTTTAGCCACATTCACCTATAAAAGATTCGCAGAGTACCAATCCATTGCTTTATTAGCATTGGCTTGTAAAATGTCTAGGGCTCTCGCAAAATCGATATGCCGAGATATCAGCAGAGTGTCGTCAGCATACTGGTAGCAGGTACAACTCTCGATGGCGGAGGGAAGATCGCTGACGTAGACATTAAATAACAAAGGTGACAACAACGAACCTTGGGGAACGCCTACTTTCAGATAGCGCACGGCGCTCAACTCGTGCCCCACCCTCACACGCTGCGAGCGACCGGAAAGCAGATTAGACAACATATAAAAAAAAGGCCCCCTAAAACCCGCCTTGAAAAGCTTACGCAGCAGGACGGAGTGGTTCACGGTGTCGAAGGCCTTTGACACATCCAAGAAAAGAGCGCAGCAAAACATGTTATCATCAAAAGCGGAGTTTATATAATCGGCAACGTCATCTAACAACAATTGCGTGCCTCTACCTGGCACAAAACCATATTGCGTCTCCGGTACAATTGGGTACTTGTCTAAAAAACTGGTCATCATCGAAACAAGATGCTTTTCTAATAAATGTCCTACAACAGGCAGAATAGATATGGGGCGGTAATTACCAATTACAGTTGGTTTGCCACGCTTTACCACTGGCCTAACAATAGCAGTTTTTAAAACTTCAGGAACCGCACGACGCTGAATGAAGCCGTTGATCATATAAAGAAGTGCACACTTTAAAGACTCAAAATTCCTTTGAAGAAAACCTACACTAATATCGTCAACGCCAGGTGATCTAGACCTCTTAATACTAAACAAGGCCGACCGTAAACCTTCTTCGTCTATGTCATAAAGGAAGGCGGAGGCGCTGACTGTCTCTTTTAAGGTTACATTCTGAACGCAGTCAACCGTAGATTGCTCTGACGGAGTAGCGAAGAAATTGCTAAAATTTTTAACTGTCTCTATGTTGTTGTCCCCGAAATTCTTGAGCAAGACCTCATCGAGTGAGCGTTGGCAATGGTGGCCTCGGAGCTCATTGACAAGTGACCAAGTCTTTGCAATATTGAAACGGTTTTCGGAAAATTGCGTATGAAAATGAATTCGCTTAGCAGAGCGAACCATGGCGTTTACTCTGTTTCTAGCCGCACGGAATTCAGCACGCAGGACGTCATTACTCGGCGCTCGCTTACAGCGCGCCCATAACCTTTCCTTCTTTGTGATTGCGATCAAGATGTCTGTGCTTAACCAAACCCGGTCTGTTCTTCGTTTTTTTACTGTTACTGTTCTCTGAGCTCTAACCCTAAAAGAGTTATGCACCTCCACGAATTTAAAGTAAACATTCGAAGACGAAGCTGATTCGAGAAGAGAGCTCCAATCATAGGATGAAACCAGACTGTCCAAAATCTTGTTATCAGTAAATTGAACTGTCTGCCGATCGGAAACCGGACTTTCCTTAACATCCTGCCAGACTAGTTGGCAGCCGACAAAGTAATGGTCAGCCAGCTTTTCGGAAATTACCGCCGATGTCACCGTTGCGTCTAGCGTTCTGAGCATGATATGGTCGATACAGGAAAACACCAGCCTACCGGCCACCACTTCTTCTCTGGTAGGTGCGCTGACAGCACTTTCAAGACCCGCGGTAGCTAGAGTATTTAGGTAGTCACAAACCTCGGTTTTATGATCCTTTAACAGATCTATGTTGATATCTCCTACGATAAAAAATAAACCCTGACTCCAGCTCTCCGTCAGGACCGCCGTAAGCTCTTGAAGAAATTGCCTGACACTCCTAGAAGGAGGTCTATAGCAGGCAAAGAGCCCAACTGAATGCGAAGTGTTCCCTATTTTTAAGCAAATACATTCTGCATAACTAAGCGAGACATCTAGTCTCGTTACCGACCACTCACTTTTAACATAAACAACAATTCCCCCTCCCAACGAAAACGGACGGGAGTACCAAAAGGGGCTATATCCGGACAGCTGAAACAGATCCCTGAGTTCTTCTGGGACATTAGACTCCGTTAACACGAACACGTCAATACGAGACAACACTTCATTAACCAGTACCTTGAAAAGTTCCCAGTGTTTCCTTAAGCTCCTGATATTAACGTGGACAACTGAAAACGCTCGGAAAGGAGTAACAAGGAGCCTTTTAAATTCTGCGAAATTATCACACTTTTCGAAAGATACAGCCATAAATTGGCAGATTTTTTCCGGATCCTGAATAGAGTCTATTATTATTAGTAGAGA
Organism: Ixodes scapularis; assembly: GCF_016920785.2. Classification (NCBI taxonomy): domain Eukaryota; kingdom Metazoa; phylum Arthropoda; class Arachnida; order Ixodida; family Ixodidae; genus Ixodes; species Ixodes scapularis. The sequence goes on along the minus strand of NW_024609868.1, from coordinate 159,471,995 downwards.
ATTATAATAATAATAATAATAATAATAATAACAATCAATCAATCAATCAATCAATCAATCAATGTTTTATTGAAGTGCCCAGGAACAACCTTGCGGTCTTAGTACAGGTGCACTCAGGAAACATGGAAATCAACACTACACACAACAAACAAACAGTAAACAATAAAACACTTAAAAAAGATCACATATGTCACATAAACTCGCTAGGCTATACCACCACGATAGCGAAAGGAAAGGAAAGCGAGAATATAAAAATTAGTTCTGAGGAACTTAATCAGGAGCAAAAAAAAAAGGAAGTCAAATTTAGGTGAGGAACTTCAGCGCTCTGATGAACTCCGGTGTGTTATTGTTAAATATATCAATAGAGTCTGTAAAAGAGGAATTGTAGGTGTGCCCAATTCTCGACACGGGGTCGTGAAGATTTGTTACGGAAGCATTGTAGAAGGATGCATTTTGCCTTGTAGTTTTTACGGGAATTTTCAAACGCACATAATAATAATAATAATAATAATAATAATTGTTTATTCCTACCAGCATAGAAAAGTTTGGTATTGCGGATGCATCAAAGCCAAGGAGTGGCTTGTGCGACGCCATCCTCCAATAAAAAAAAAAACGATATGTAGCATGGGTGGTTACTGGAAATACAATAATATAAAACAGACCAAAAAAACAAATGTAAACATAATTCCATGAAGTTAGTCACGCTAGTAATAACTTGAAGATTTTACACGAAAAGATATTATGTACAGACTAAAACGGAAATCAATAGCAATGTCAAAGCAAAATAAAATACCACAAAACTGGAAAATATGCGAAAACAAAAATCACGGAAGGTCTTCTGTTAAAATGTCCTACAAATAGCAGAATATTCATTAATGTTCTAGAAAAGCAGGTGCTTAAAATTGGCACACATTACTAAGCAAAATGAGTCTGCGATAGTTCGCTACTAAAACGAAACCAATAGTTCGCTATTAAAACGAAATACCTCTAAGCATCTTTTTAACTTTGCTGAGGGATGTTTCCCGAAGGAAAAATCCATCAATGTAACGCTGTTTGGCAGTCAATGTTTTCTAGTGGACCGCTGACTGTGCCTGACTGTACGTCAAGCATGTCTGATTGGACAACAAGTTACTCTACCGACAGTCAAACTCCAGTCAGACCCCGCTTGTCGGCTTTCTGATGGTTTCCTGGTGGCAGTCGGCCGCCGCGAAATGCCATCAGGATGTCCTGGCGGTGATTCTGACTGTACATCGATTGTCTCTGACTGTACGTCAGGAAGCTTTGACATGCAGACAGACGTACGGTCAAAGGACGTAAAGTTCGTTCGGATACCACTATTTCGTCAAATCTATGAATACGAAAAGTAATCTATGCACGAGAAAATGATTTCGGGACGTGAGCCCATAAAACCGCTGACGTTAGAGGTATTACACGCAACCGACCGACAACCTTGATCAGAAGCCCGCCGAAGCGCCGAAAACGACACTTCGCACTTCGCTTCGCCCATGGAGGCTTCGCCGAGCTTTCATGAACGATAGCTCTCGACTCGTTTTGTTTGCCCGCTTGCTTTAACCTGTCGATCCTGCCCGGGCTCTACAATGTCTTATGTTTTAGTAGAATTTCTACTCGACAAGACCCAGCCTGTTGTGAGTTCCGACGATGTAAGGGACTTTAGCGGTGTAGTTGAAGACGACAAGGTGTACCAGGTCTACTGGGCCGATGACGCGCGAACAAAAGGATCATTCTACGACGCGAAAGTACTCTACATGGCAGGTGAGTAGAACTGAAGTACGGCGAGTGATGGACGAGTGCTTTTATAACATGCTGACGGCTTAACTGCATTTGCAGCCGAAGCATCTAGTATAAAACGAATAGTCAAATCGAGTTTCTGTAGCGGTGTCGTGGCATAGCGGTTAAGGTGTCCGATTTGTACGCAAGCGGTCGCGGGTTCAATCCGCGGTGGCCCTGCTTTTTTTTTTTTTTTTTTTTTTCTTTTTTTCGAACATTTAGTTTTATCGAGGCATTTGGCGATATTTATGAGTGCGTATAGCTTTACTCTTATATAAATGCTGCCCTTGATGATGAAATTCCGTTGGCAGTGGCAGTCAGACGTCATCTGATGGACCATCAAATGACGTCTGATGGTCCATCACGTTCCACCAAGGCTGCTGACTGGCAGTCAGTGTCCCAAATTACGTAGCTTGATGGAATTTTCAATAGGGTTGGTTTAGAAGTTCAGGTGGTAAGTGAGAAAAAATATGTGGCACATAAAACGCACGCGTACTTTCGCCATAACGAGTCCGGGAAAAAGGTATGTGAAAAGGGTGAGTATGTCGAAGATCACGTGTGGGTGGGCTTAAGATTTTGAAATCAGAATTCCAAAAGTGCCGCAATACCACTGAATGAACATAAAGGGTTTGGAAGTTGGGTAGTTGCAAATATTCGAAAAGATTAGCGTTGTCAGGTATTTTAAGTTTATAAGAGATACTTTTCAGGATAGCTTTCAGGATGCAGTCCACCCTGGTTTTCCAATAGTCAGAAGAATGGCCGAAAACGGTGATGGAGTAGCGAAGGACGCTTTATGCAAGCGAATGGGCAATCATTCTTCGAACAGATACAGGAAAAAAATGTTTTGTATTATATAATAGGCAACTAATGCTTCTTAGTTTTTTACAGATGTATGTAAAATGAACATTCCATTTCAGACCACTATCAAAATATATGCCTAGATACTTCACGCTATCTGTATACTCAACCGGAATGCAGTTGCATTGATGGCAGAAAGAAGAGTGCAGAACTAATGAAATGTTGAGAGTGACTGTTTTGAGTGGATTATAGAAGCATACTAGTTTTGTCTTTTTAACATTAATATCAAGAAGGTTTTTTTTGAACCAGTCCATAATTGCTATTGCTTGAGATTGCAGCTGGCTGATGGAATTGGCATAGTTGATGTGTTGGGTCATAATTACAGTGTCGTCCGCGTATTGATATAGCCTACATCCCGGTACCATGGTGGCGATGTCATTGACAAAGATGTTAAACAAAAGAGGTGATAGAATAGACCCCTGTGGTACTCCGGCTTTTAGTTCAGTTCGAGAACTCTGAAATCCAGATGCGCACACCAGTTGAGAGCGAAGAGAAAGATAGTTTTTAAGGAGGGAAAAAAGTGAACCACGAAAACCTAGGCTGTACAGTTTCTTCAACAGTATCGTATGGTTTACTGTGTCGAAAGCTTTGGACATATCTAAGAATAGTGCGGAGGTGACAAGATTGTGATCGAATGCTGAGTATAGGTGAACTGCGAAATCTTCTAGAAGAGGCTGAGTGCCCTTTCCTTCCACAAAACCAAATTGAGTTGGAGATAAGATATTAAATTTTTCTAAAAAAGATGTCATTATATAAAACACATGCTTTTCGAGGATCTGAGCGATGATGGCCAAGAGAGAAATCGGACGATAGTTTGCAATATTGTTTCTCGTACCACCTTTATACAAAGGACGTACTATAGATGTTTTAAGTTCATCGGGAAGTATCTTGGTTTCAATAAAACCATTTAGCATAAATAAAAGTACGTCTTTCAGAATGCCAATATTTCTGCGGAGGTCAGATAGGCGAATTCCGTCTATACCAGGGGACTTGTTGTTCTTGAAACTAGACTAAATGGAATATAGATCAGCTTCCTGAAAAGGCGGAAGGAACGCTGAAGAAGAGACTAGGTTATCAAATGCATCTAGGCTATCTCTCGCCTGACCAGAAAAAGTAGCAAAAAAAAAAAAACGTTAATATCCTCTACAATCGATTGCAAATTATCTCCAAAATGTCGTTTCAGTATATCATCAATGGAGTGTCTTTGGTGTCCACGGAGTTCATTTATCAAAGACCAAGTTTTACGGGCATCCGAATGAGATTGGGAGAATTTTCTGTGATAAGAAATGCGCTTAGCTGATCGAATCATCGCGTTTACTTTGTTACGGCAGGATTTAAATAGTATTCGTAGGTGTGCATCATTGGGTGAACGACGGCAGCGAGCCCATAGTGCATTTTTTCCCTTATCGCATCTAAAATATTCGCATTCAGCCATATAAGATCAGGGTTGCGTTTTTTCACGAATATTTCTCTCCGGCATCTTTCATAGAACTGTTTGAAAACCAGCACAAACTTTGGATAAACGTCGGTGTAGTTAACGGTCCTCAAAAAGTGGTTCTAGTCAAAAGCTGAGACCAATTTATCAAAGGCCGTGGTGTCGATACCTGTAACATTTATGCGGCCTGATGTTTCGCGCGATTTAAGAACGCCGATCGACCAGCGGCAGGCCACAAAGTAGTGGTCGGCAAGTTTTTCCTTAATAACTGCTGATTTCACGACAGTCGAAGATGTTCTTAGGTTAATGTGGTCAATGCATGAGGAAACAAGTCTCCCTAAAAGGAATTCTTCACGTGTTGGACAATTAATAACGGACTCAATACCATGAGTTGCCAAAGTGTTGAGGTAATTGCATACATTAGATTTATACCCATTCAAGATATCTATATTAAAGTCTCCTATAATGCATAATTGACTATACGAACTCAGATCAGTAATGTTTTCTTCAAATTCTACGAGAAAAGACCCTATATTTGTGGACGGTGGTCTATACATTGCGAGCAAACATATGGAATTGATTGAATTCTCCACAGAAAGGGCAATGAACTCGGCCTGAGCGAACGTCAACGAAATATTTGAAAATGACCATTTATCACTCACGAAAACCGCGATACCACCACCATGACCCATATCTCGAGTGGAAAAAGTACCACGATAACCCGGTAAAGAGAACTGATCTGTTGCAGAAGAGGGGATGTTAATTTCTGTTAAGACAAATACATCTACTGAGGAAGCAATTGCTCTTGAGGTAATTTCGAATTCTGCCCAATGTTTACGTATGCTCAGAATATTAACGTGTACTACAGAAAAAAACGTTTCCTCACAATTTCCAAAAAAATTTCCAAGAGATGAAAAGTTTGAAACCTGAGCGAAATCTGCCATACATCTAAAGAATCTTTTCAAGGTCTAGCGAACTGTTAATTCTCACAGGTGGAGAACCCACCGCCTTCTTTGCGTAGATTTTAGCTCTGGTTACCCAGACGAACTTATAGCCCTGCTCCTTGCCCTTCTGTCTTGCCCGCCAAAACAGCTCCTTGTTCGCGTGGGTCAGGTTGTCATTTAAGTACAGTCTGGGAAGAGAACTATCCTGACCCAGCGAACGAAGCGTACCCCGCGCTGCCATCCAGGATTCCTTCATGTGGACAGACGCGAATTTGATCAGAATCGGTGGGTTTTTTGCATATTTGGCTGGCAAGCGGTGAAGAGCAAGAATGTCAGATTTCTGAAAGTTTGAGATCTTCAGTTTTTTCGATAGAGTCTCAGCAAACGACATAAGATCTTCATGAGGTGAGACAGGAAGTCCGTGCACTTCCAGGTTTGGCAGACGGCTGTGCTGCTCGTTGTCGTTTAGGGTGACCCGCATCTCTTGGATCTCGGATGCCTGCGGCTCCACTGTTGACTTTAAATGAGAAAGCTCCGTTTGCAGGGCTTTGCCATTCGTTTCGTTGGTGGTCGCCAACTTGAGGAGGCGGTCATAGTCCGCCGAAAAGAGATCCATTGAGTGTTGTAGGCCGTTCACAGTCAAATCAAATCAAATCAAATCAAATCAGTTTATTTCTGCCACAAAAATACATTCGTGACAAGGGCGCTGGAAAAAAAGCTGCACGTAGCAGCTTGACGAGTCCCAGCGCCCCAATACAAAGCAGCAGCGGAACTGACATGAATACAAAAAAAGAATATATAACAATCACAAAAAAAAACAACAACAGCAAAAAAAACAAAAAAAAACATCTAAGTACACATATTTAGAGCTATCTGAAACGTAAATAGTGATTTTATATTACAAAATGTCTTGTATTGTACGACTGTTTACAGAGTATATATCAATTCCATGAGAAAAAAGAAGGTTTAACAATAGCGGTAATTGGTAGCGGTATCTCTGAGTGCCGAAATTTGTTCTAGATACAGGAAGACGCCAGGGGGGCCTATGACGCGATGCGTAAATGGACTCGTTTTTTTCTAGTTTAGCAAGGTCTAAGATTATGTTAATATTTTTTCTTACACATTGTTGGTAATTTAAAATCAATCTGGAAGAATACATATTATATATATCAATGATTTTGTTTTTCAAAAAGAGGAAGAGAGTGATAATCACGAGGTACATTTTCAATTATTCTAACAACCTTTTTCTGTAAAAGACGCAATTTCTCTAAATTGCTCTTAGTAGTTGTTCCCCACACTAAATGGGAATAGCAGATTATAGAATGAAAAAGGGAATTGTAAATTAACCTTTTGATGTTTACGGGAAGTATATGCCTGTATTTATTCATAATTCCAACAACTTTAGAAAGTTTTTTATGAATGTATGTTACGTGATTATTCCATGACATATGACTAGAAAATATAACACCGAGAGTCTTAACGGTATCAACACATTCTCATTTGCATGACCCAAAATACAAATCACGTGATATTTGAACATACGATCCCGGGCATTGAAATAGGACAACCTTAGTTTTAGTGGTATTAAGAATAAGAGAGTTAATATTTATTCAATTTTTTAATTTACCCAGAAAAACGCTTGCTATGGAGGTAAGTAGGTCTTCTTTGAAACTAGAAAAAAATATGCTGGTATCGTCGGCGTACATTATAAATTTAGCGGTATTTTCGATGCTTACTATATCATTCACGTATACGAGAAACAATAGAGGCCCTAGAATACTACCCTGAGGAACCCCGGAGTAAATTCGTTCAGTAGTAGATACATAATTTCTAATTCTAACATATTGGGATCGATATTGTAAATAAGACGTTATGAGCGATAATGGGATACCTCGGATGCCATAACGTTCAAGTTTATTTAGAAGAATTTGGTGATTTATCCTATCGAAAGCTTTGCTTAAGTCTATAAATATACCCAACGTTAGAAGTTTTTTTTCAAAATTTTCTAATATCATTTCCTTCTGCACCAATAACGCGGTTTCTGTAGATTTATGTTTCCTGAAGCCGAACTGAGAATCAGTCAGTAGCGAGTATTTTTCAAAAAAAAATGTAGTAGTCGAGAGTGCACAATTTTTTCAATAGGTTTCGAAAAGACAGGAAGGATAGATATGGGTCGATAATTACTTATGTCATTGCGATCACCACCTTTATACACTACGGATACTTTCGCAATTTGCATCCTCTTAGGAAATATACCGGAAGACAATATAAGATTATACAGATGAGTTATACACGGTAATAGCAAGTCAACTACAAATTTCACCGGCCCAATTTGAAGATCCTCACAGTCATGGCTACGACTGTTTTTTATATTCATGAAAGTAGATTGTACTTCTTTAGTATCACATGGGTTTAAAAACATGGTTTCGTTTATTCTGGGGACATTATTTGCTGCAGAACTGTTATAACTACTTTTCCCTACGCTCACAAAATAATCATTAAACATATTCGCCAGCTCTACACCAGAAATAGTTCTATCGCCTATGCTTATACTAGTGACTGCTCTATCTTGAGTTGGATTCCGTATTAAGGAGTGCAAATGTTTCCATACGACTTCGGGCTGCTTTAAGCAAGATATATCAAATAGATCTGCATAGTAGCGGTGTTTAGCTCGTTTCAATTCTGCATTGACAAAGTTTCTAAATTTTTTAAATTCTAGCAATATTTTTTCATTTCGTGTCCTAAGAAAGTTGCCATAAAAAAAATTCTTTTTTTTAATAAGTCTTAATAGTCGTTTAGTGACCCATGGTTTTTTGGCACTTCTTATTACAGTGAATTTCCTTGTACGGAAACGAAGAATAGTATGCGTCTTTTATCAGGTCTAAAAAGAGGTTATAGCACTTATCAACATCAGTTTCCCTCAACACGGGACTCCAATTGATAGCACCGATTTTTTCTCTAAACTTTTCGAGTGTTGTAGCGCTAATATTTCGGGACATTACTGGAGGGTTGATAGCCCTATTACATGGTACATTGTTATTAATGAACATAACTATAGGGAGGTGATCGCTTAACCCGTAGCCCAGCACACCAGCACTAACGTTGTCTTCACAGTCGTTGGTTATAAACAGATCAATCAATGTTGACGTTGAGCACGAAACCCGAGTTGGAGGAATTATGACATTACTGAAATTATTTGACGTCAACAAATTCGCAAAGTCATCGGTAATGCGGGAAACTTCGAGCATATTTATATTAAAATCACCACCCAGATACAATTTACAGCCTTCTTCGTTCGCAAAACAAAATAACTCTTCCAAAAAATTTATAAAGACCGAAATATTTCCATTTGGCGGGCGATATAAGACGGAATAAATACAACAGTTTTTTCTAATGCAGAGTATTTCATAGTGTGGCGTAACAACAGAGTAATCACTGAGGAGCACAAAGCCGGAAACATTAGTCTGCAATGACACACCGCCTCCACGACCATAGTAGCGATTTAAGATAAAATTAAAATAACCAGAAATAACAAAAGCATCATCATCGTCCTTATACCATGTTCCTGTTAACATTATAACGTTAAAAGGAGTTTCGATGGAATCAAAAAACAATGCAAGATCATCTCCTTTCGATCGTGCAGACTGTGCATTTAAATGAAAAAAGCTAGTTTTTGTATTAGTCTGGATCTTTAAGAAATCACTTAGATCTTCTAGTGTCATAGTACCAAGATTTACAGCCATACCGAAAAAAAAAGCGTACCCAAGCAAATACTTTCTTTCCTTTTCCCTTGGGGTTAGCAGATCTTATCAAGGTCGCTTTCACATGATATTTGAACGATAGGGGCTCCATACGCCTTCCTAGCTAAAATCTTGCAATTTTGCACCCAGACGTATCGCCACTGGAATTGACGCTTCCTCGACACAGCCATTCCGAGCAACCTTTTCATAGAGGGGCACAAATGCTCGTTCACATTAACGGGCGATTCTTCATTCAGGCCAAGGTCCTGGCACGTTATCCGTTTTTGCTTTGCTTTGTTAAGGACGCTATCTCTTTTTTGCCGGCTTTGAAATTGAACTATCACGTTTGCTTTGCTCATCTCTTTAGTCGGGACACGATGACATACTTCAATATCGGAAATAGCAATCGGTTCTCCGATTATGTCTCCGAGCTTCGTTACCAGTTCAGTGACGTCTTCTGTGTCAATTTTAGGGATCCCTTTTATCTCAATGTTATGACGCCGCGAGTATTGCTCGCACTGGACGAGCCTTAGTTCATTTTCTTTTAGCGACATTGCGATAGCATCACATTTTGCAACCAGTTCTACATTTGCCTTCTTAAGAGCGGTGTTCTCGCTCACAACAGCATCAAGTTTTGCCTTCATGTCTTCCACGTCCTTATTTATGAAATTCATCCCCTCGTTAATTTCTTTTAACTCTTTGTTTATCTCACGTAGTTCATTTCGGAAGTCCCTCTCTAATGACTTGAACTCTTTTTTTATTTCGTCTTTTAGTTCGAGGATTAGCTTAGTCATATCCTTCGACATTCTCAAAAAGAAGAAAAAGAAAAAGAAAAACACAACTATATTACGAAAAACAGCAGCAGCAGCAGCGGTGGCGGTACTAGCAAAAAAGGGAGAAACCAAAAATGTTCAGTGACTAACCTGCAGTGAATGCAGAAGTCGATTACGAAGATGCTCGTGCCACCACCGCTGCCGCCAAGTAAGACGTTGATGGTGAATGTCCGTGCTTTTGTAGCTTTACAATCGATGACGTGTACGGTGGCAGGCCAACCAGGTGGACGAATGCTGTCTCTGATGTCGTGGGCGTTGTTTCAGCAGGCTCCTATCTTGGTTGCGGGGCGATATTGTCAGCACTTTTCAGCGCAGCCAAGCGTTGTTGACTTCCGTAGACTCGATCGTGATCGACCACAAACCAAGGAACCTGCAGTGAATGCAGAAGTCGATTACGAAGATGCTCGTGCCACCACCGCTGCCGTTAAGTAAGACGTTGATGGTGAATGTCCGTGCTTTTGTAGCTTTACAATCGATGACGTGTACGGTGGCAGGCCAACCAGGTGGACGAATGCTGTCTCTGATGTCGTGGGCGTTGTTTCAGCAGGCTCCTATCTTGGTTGCGGGGTGATATTGTCAGCACTTTTCAGCGCAGCCAAGCGTTGTTGACTTCCGTAGACTCGATCGTGATCGACCACAAACCAAGGAACCTGCAGTGAATGCAGAAGTCGATTACGAAGATGCTCGTGCCACCACCGCTGCCGCCAAGTCTCCCTTAGATTCTCGACAATGGGCTTGAGGGCTAAAAGTTCGTTTAGTTTGGCCGACAGTGTCATAAGGGAATCGACGCTGCCCTTCAATGACAGTAATCCCTCCAGCTTCTCATTCATAGCTGTTAGTTGTGAAGAGAGCAGTCCTATCCCTTCAGAGGAGCTTGACGAGTTCGGCTCAGATGCTCCCACCTGACCATCCTTCCCACGACACGCACGGCACTTCCATTTTTCTCGTTTCGTTTGTCCCATATTGATGAAGGTCTTATCAGCAATCCCAGAGCAAGATTGTCCCAGATGGTAATTGGACTTGCAATCCGAACACGACATGTGCCTGCCATCGTTGATTATAGACTTGTTACATGCCGTGCACTCTATCATGTGGATCGTTGGGGAATCCATATGCATAAGGGAATTCGCTGAAGTGTGTGAAACGTAGTCGGGAGGTCGAGGCGCTCCTCTAAATATCGACTCGAGCCACTGGGGCAGGTAACTGGTCAGGATAGTGAGTAACTGCGCTACGACTGAACGACTGGCCGGCAGTACTGGGTTCCAGCGATTACGCTGTCAGACACGCAGGGCTAGGTCGAGCTGATTCGTGCAACTGCAGAAGAAAGCCGCCGCTCACCATGGTACTGGAGCAGCGGTAGTTGCTAAGAGGCCTTCTAGAGCTCCTTTGCAGCTGCCAAGCTTGAAGGATTCTTCCAGCGCTGACCAACGTTCTGTTGAGCCCGGCTGTTTTGAGGCTTGCGTAGATGAAAATCTTTCGTCGAAGCCACCATCCAATTGACAAATTATGGCCGTGGATAAGGAATTTCAGTGTAAAATGCACAGACTGATGGAACGGTATGTCTGGCCTGCGACTTCTTCTTCTTCCTCTCTGTGCATGTAATAATAATAAAAATAATAAATAAATAATAATAAAATAATAATAAATAATAAAATAAAAAAATAAAAAAAAATAATAATAACGTTTATTGCTCCTCTTTGATACTAGTCGGAATGAATGCAGGTTCGTCAAAGCCATCTAGGGCTTGTGGGACAGAACCTAAGTTGAAGTGACATGGAGTGAAGTATTAAGAACAGAAATGTTAAGCATCACAGTAGCATCAAGAAAAGTATTAGAAAAAAAAAAGCTGGAGCATCGTATCGGTATCAAGTGAAGAAAAGAACACAAAAAGCTTGAACGTCGCAGTAACAGTAAGTGTACAAATGAAAAAAAAAGTCAGCTTTGTCACAGTCTTGAGAAAAGTTCGTGAAGTTTCACAGGTTGGTACTGGGACACAGAATGTCAAATGTTTTACATACAAACACTATGTACACTGAAGCACCAATCAGTATTATCAATTAGCTCTGGTATATGCATATCTATCAGTCTTCGGTCCTTTTAAATCACATTAACTTTACAAAGTGAGAAAAAAGTAAAATGTAAAAAAAATACAATGTGCACCATAAATACAAATTTAAAGAAATGTTAAAAAAACGTTGCAAAAGAAAAGCTGGGACGTTTGGTCTTTCAAACACAAAAAGAACCGCAAAAAAAAAAAAAGAACAGGCCTTTTAAGGGGTTTCGTTTAAGGATGTATAATGACGTAGAGCCTTCCTTTGTTTCTTTTTTGAAGTCAGGTCTTCAAAGTTGGATGGTAGCGAGTTAAAAATTTGAGGAACAAAGTAACATCGCATGTGTTTGCCATAACGTGTATAACACGTGGGAAGATAAAATCGAGTGTCTAGTCGTAGTTGACGGGATGTTGGACGGGGTGTTTTGAATTCGTCATTCCAGTAATGAGTGAGCACGATCGTTTCAAACAAGAGAGACTGAAAATTAGGCATGAAGAGGGCTTGAAAAGGATCGGGACAAGATGTCGTGGGTTTGTAAAGTACATGACGCAAGATTCCTTTTAAGATGGTGTTGACTTTGTTGTGCCATAATCCGGAGCAGTTGCCAAAAACTGTTATGCCATATCGGAGTATGCTATATGCTAACGAGTTAGCTATAAGTTTTCGGATACCAAATGGCAGGAAGGGCTTGATGTTGTATAAGAGGCAGGAAACACTCCTTAATTTTGAGCATAGTTTTATGAAATGTGAGTTCCACGAGAGGTCTGAGTCAAAAAGAATACCTAAGTATTTTACGGTGTTCGAATAAGGAATGGGAGCACAGTGGCAGGCGACGCATTGTGATGTGTGAAGCAGAAGAGGAATGTCTAAAACGATAGTCTTAAGTGGATTGTGAAAGCAAACTAATTTTGTTTTTGAGACGTTTATATCGATTAGATTTTTGCCAAACCAGTCCATTAATTCGATGGAGCATTTCTGTAGCATTTTCATCGCTATGGGAAAAGAAAGGTGACTCGTTAGCAGAAGAGTGTCATCAGCATATTGATAGATGGTACAGTTTGAGATGGAGGTATACATGTCGTTGACGTATATATTAAAGAGCAGAGGTGATAGAATCGAGCCCTGAGGCACACCTGCTTTTAGGGAAATTTTGTTGCTACATATTCCTTCTATTGAAACCATTTGTGTTCGATCTTGTAGAAAATGTTTTAACAGGGCCAAAAAAGGCCCTCGGAAACCAACAGCCGAGAGCTTTTGTATTAAAATGGAATGGTTTACAGTGTCGAACGCCTTGGAGACGTCGCGAAAACATGCACATGTAAAAAGGTTAGATTCGAAACCTAAATTTATGTTGTCTGAGAAAGCTTCGAGGAGTTGTTGAGTACCACGGCCCGGAATAAATCCGTACTGGGTGGGTGATATGATGTTGTATTTATCCACAAAGGAAGCCATCGCTATATAAATACATTTTTCTAATATCTTAACCAAACATGGCAGAATAGATATTGGCCTATAGTTTTCTATTTGGTCTCGTTGTCCTCCTTTGAAGAGAGGTTTAACAATGGCGGTTTTGAGTTCGATAGGAATTGAACCAGTTAGGATTATTTTGTTGAAGATAGCAAGAAGTGTGTATTTTATATAGTTGAAATTTCTACGAAGATCGCTGAGGCGCATCCCATCGTATCCTGGGGACTTGTTCGGTTTCAAACTAAAAGTTATTGTCTCAAGGTCGGAAAGGGTCATTTGTGGAAGAAATGCCGACGCCATATTTGAGTTAGGGAGATGAGAGGCTGATGACTCATTTTCTCGGGCTTTGCCTGAAAATGTTGCGAAAACATTGTTGAAGGCACGAGCCGTAGCCAGTGGATCAGGTCCAAAAGAAGCGTTGAATGCATTCCCTTTTAGTTGTTTGGAAGGAATTCCCCGTAATTTATTTATCAATGACCAGGATTTCGCAGGATTGTTTCGAGATTCTAGCATTTGTTTATGAAAGTAAAGACGCTTTGCTGAACGAATCAGGGCGCTTACTCTGTTGCGAATAGTTCTGAACTCACATAGGAAGTTCGAGCTCTGTGGTGATCGACGACATTTTTTCCAAGCAATTTCTTTAAGCTTTATGGCAGCTAGTATATCCTTATTTAACCATGGCACGTTTGCTTTTCTTTGTTTTATGAAGATAACCTTTTTTGAGTTCTCATAGAACTGCCTAAATAGCTTAACAAACGAGGGGTATATGTCCAAGTCTGTTTGTGTGAAAGCCTGCCAGTCGTAGGTGGATATATATTTGCCGAGTTTTTGATGGTCAGTAATTTCAACTTGACGCAATTTATTTTGCTTTATTTTTGATGTAACGCCAGGAAATTGTATGTGACATGCCACGAAGTAATGGTCCGATAGTTCTTGAGTTATGACTGCTGCTTTTGCATTTGGTAATGGCGACCTTAAATTAATGTGATCTATCGAGGAGGTAACCAAATTGCCCCTGAACAGTTCCTCCCTTGTAGGACCAAAAATTGACGGCTCGATGCCATGATCTGACAAGAGAGGAAGATATTCGCACACAAGGGGCTTCGAAGACTTCAGTAAATCGATGTTAAAATCTCCTACTAGACAAAGGGCTGCTTTATCTGGCAGAGCTGATAGACACTCTTGAAGCTCGGCTAAAAATTCGGAAACTTTTTCAGAGGGTGGTCGATAAAAAGCCAGTGAGCATATATCGGAGACTGATGTAAGTATGCGCAGTGCTATTGATTCAGATGACCGAAACGTTACTTGTATATCCGAAAAAATTAGCTCTTGTTTTAAAAAAAAACTGCGATTCCACCGCCGCGTCTATTGTCGCGAGTGTAAAAAATGCTTTTGAATCCGGGCAAGAAAAATTGGTCTGTATTTTCATTAGAAATATTGATTTCTGTTAGAACAAATGCGTCAGTTATTGGTAGGACAGAGTTAATAGCCAATTGGAATTCGTCCCAATGCTTCCGGAGGCTACGGATATTAATATGAAATACAGTGAAGGAACATGCGCTTGTTGTAAAAATTTCTAGGCAAGATTGAAGGCCGTTAAGCCGAAAAAAGCTAGCCATTCGTTTCTAGGTGATTAGCTCCAATGCTTCAGTATTAGTGATGTGAAGTGTCGTGGATCCCTGGCTTTGTTTTGCAAAAATTTTGCCGTGTCGTACCCAGATAAACTTAAAGTTCTTCTCTTTTCCTCTAGTTCGGGCCATCCAGAATAGTTTCCTGTTGGAATCTGTGAGGTTATCATTGAAATATATTCGAGGATGAGAACCGTCACTAGGTAGGGAGCCGAGCTTCCCACGGCATGACATCCAACGTTCTTTCAGAGCAACAGACGAGAACCTAACCATTATAGGAGGTATAGCAGCCGGCCTAGCAGGCCTAGCAGGCAGGCGATGGGCGGACATAACATGACCAGCCTGAAAATCCTCAACTTCAATTTTCTCCGCGAGGTCTGACATGATATCGCGAATATTTTCCTGAGTTTTCAACGGAATACCATGTATCTCCATGTTGGAAAGACGATCGACTTGCTCCTTGTCGTTTTGGTATGATTTCAGCCGAT
Organism: Ixodes scapularis; assembly: GCF_016920785.2. Lineage (NCBI taxonomy): Eukaryota > Metazoa > Arthropoda > Arachnida > Ixodida > Ixodidae > Ixodes > Ixodes scapularis. The sequence continues at coordinate 159,456,763 of NW_024609868.1, read as the reverse complement.
GTATTTCGAGCGCCTGCTCCGCGGTAGAAGATCGCAGGGCGCTCAGTTCTAGTTGCATGGCTTTGATGGTGTGGTCTTGGGATTTCGCTGTTGTCACGAGCGAATCGTATTGAGCGGAGACAAAATTTACGGATTCCTGCAAGGCATTCAATGAGTCTTGCATAGTGGTGCGTTTTTCTCCGCGTCTGCGTCGCGTCTGCGCCTGCGTTTTGACGTCACTTCCGGCGCCGGGTAGAAACGCAGCGCTTTTAGGCGCATTCCGGCGTATCTGGAGGAGCCAGATATTTTGCGTCTAGGCGTCGCGTCTCCCGCTGCGTCCAGAAGGCAACAACCAATGAACGGCCGTGTTCACTAGTTGCAAGGAGCGTTTGAGTTTCCGCCACTGTAGGACTGTAGTTTTCGGCACAGACCTTGCGACAATGGGGATAATAATAATAATAATAATAATAATAATAATAATAATAATAATAATAATAATACATTTATTTGTGACGGAAGAACATAATCGAGGAAAAGTGAAAATAATAATAATAATATTAATAATAATAATTTTATTCGCACAGATTGCGATACCCACTTGGCAGAGTGCAAGGCTAGGCAGAAAGGTTGATGAGACCCTTGATGAGACGCTGCTAGCCCACCGCCAAGTAGGGAAAGAGATACGGGAGAGGAAAATAAATACAAACTCAAAACAGAAAGATACACGTGTAAAAGCGGGTAACAAACCTGCGCCATTCCAAAACAAAGCAGAGCAAAGCGCGCGCGGGCGCGCGCATACACCCTCACACACACATACGCGCGCGCACGCCCGGAGTTTACAAAATTTGCAAGCCCGCGGCCTTAAAGGCCGCTGTACAAACGGGACGTTTTGCAGGGAAAAACCTTTTCTCCCGAAGCTAGGGCACGGGGAGGGAAAGGGCCAGCGTCGGATGGAAAGAGCGTCTAGAGAATGGGATTAGTCTCGGGGCGAGCCATCCTCTCGAGAAAGAGTGGGGACGGAACAAAGCTGGCCGTGGGGGTTCCGGCTACCAGGTGGAAGAAAGATAAGCTTGTCAAACGGCGACCTCGGATGCGAGGACGGGCACGTCAGAGAATTTGAAAATAGCTGCTTGATTAGCTGGACGACCCAGTGCGGACTACTGGCTCTAGAAGGTGACTCGGATGAAGAAAACTCGTTTTGCTCCAAAACTCTAAAAGCATTCTGGAACGTGAACTCTTGCCACAAATAAAAATAACACAAGCATGAAAAACTTCGAAGGCACCTAAGCTTTCGCCTATGATGTGAGAATGCGTGAGCACTACAGGCAGAATTATGTTGGCGCAACTTACAATAAAGAAAGAAAAAAAAAGTTATGTTGGCGCAACGGATAGCGCGCTAGTTTCACGATCAAGAGGGCCTAGCTTCAAAACCGGGCAGGGGATGGTTTTTTTATCCTGTTCTTTTTTTATTTCGTTTATTTTTGTTTTGTTCGGTCACGTGACAAGAAAAATCACATAAACAGACATTGTTTTGGCACGTCACCCAGAGATTTTTTATTACTTCTCCTTTTCTTCTGCCTTTTTTTTCCTTTTTTTTCGGTTTACGCTCCCTTTCGCAAAACTCTTTGCACCTATTTCGCGCTACTTTGGCGTTAGCCAAATTATTTTATTTATGCCAGGGAATTCTGCCGTACGTATCTTATGTTACTATACTCAACCCTGGCTTGCAATTCGAATAGAGAATTTCGTCCGGCAACCAGTTTGAGAATGACGAGGCCAAATTTGAGTTATATATTTTTTTTTTGAGGTATAAGCATAATTTCGGCCTCGTTATCCGTCAGTCTCTATGATTGGCTCTTCAAGTAACTTTTGGGAAGGTAGACGACGGGCATTTTTAGAAAGCACATGTGTCGACGAGAGTGAACATTGCTGAAGCGCCTCCAGTGTGATTTTGGCCGTAAATAACTGGAGGCCCCGGGCAAGCCACCCTATGTAGCAAAGAATCTACCTTTCTGGTTTCATAGAGAGCTATGAAATCTAGAAGGGACGAATTCCAGCCGAGTCAAACTACCGGCTTGCAAACGTAATCGTGTTGATAATAGCGCAAAGGAGTTTGTTTGACTCTCTCTGGCGGGTATGCAGAGGGTAAAGGCACGGAAGTTATATACGCTTTTGCCTATTCACCTCCCGAACGGTTGGGTATTGGCTGCAGAGATCTATTTCGCTTTGTTTTATTACCGGGATTATATCTTGATTTCTGTGTTCCTAATTTCACAGAGAGAACGAAATCGCTTTTCTCGTGTGGTGTCACTGCGGGGAGACAGAAATCAGTGTACCGAAATTCAACGCTTGTGCTCGTTTTATAGCGCTTCTAAAAACCGTGCGATCACGGCTGTGCAACGTTAAGATTGTATAAGCTGCCATTCCTTGTACTCGTATATTGCATCGTGGGGGAACGACTATGACTGGGTAAACAGGAATAGGGAGAAAGGATGCGTGTGATTTGTTGAAGTTCGAGTCAACAAATCGAGCTTCAACTAATGCGATAGCATTGCATTCATCCAACCAGGTATATGAGTTTTCAGATGGAGTATTCGCGTCTCCAGCTCGACGCTCGCCCTTCCGCGGCGGAAACGGTAAGCGCTCTAGTGAGGGTCCCCCGATTCTCCTGCTCAGCGCGCATGGTGGAACTGCTCGCGATCATGGCTTTCCAATTGTCATTTCTGAATGCAAACAATACTCTTCACTGTCCCAACCTAGTGCTGAAGCCGGTGTGCGATTGTACATTACTGGAGAGTTTTAGTATTGTGCATAGCCTGCAAACGCAAGCGGTGTGTGGTTGCGTTAGAGTTGCGCCTCATCACCATGCGCCATCTAAGACCGCAGTTTTGGACTCCGCGCACGCGCAGTGAGGAACAAGCAAAGCTAACGTAAACACACAGCGCTTGCGTTCGTTCGTATACGCAGCACGAAAACTTACTACTGTTTGACCGGCTTCCAACGCCAACGAAAGACGTGGTGGTGCAGTGAACAGAGGTGCAAGCAGGTAGGCGTTCGTTCGAACTGGAAAGGCTGAGATTGTCAAGACGACGGAGCGTAAAAATGAAAGTACCTAAACGTTATGAAAAAATTTGTAATTAAAAAAACTTCATTTATTTTTTGGGGGGCATTTTGTCTAGATGAATATTGGCGCCGATTCTGGACTTTTGCCCATTGTCAAAAGTCGCGACTTTGATAGCAAAATATACTTTACCCACAATTAATGTAATTTTACACGGATTTTCTACATTAGCCAGAATGTTTTCATTGATTTCAGACTACCTTTATTTTATTACTTAATAATTAAAAATGCTACAATTCGCACCAGTGACGATTATTAGCACACTTTTGATTGTCACATGTGTTCGCGCGTTTGAAATTAGATCATAAGCAACAATTACATTAAAGCTTGAAAAATTACGTAATAAAATATCTTAAGTTTAATAATATTATTAATACAAATCACGGCAATATATGCCAAGATCACGAAAAAACGCCATTTAACCACAATCGTCTTTGCAGAAAGGTATATTTCTTTTAGCATATGAAAAAAACTGACATCGTTATCAAGATAGACAAACAGTCAAACACTCGATGGAATATAAAGTCATATGCGCAACGCGTTGCTATAAAAACGCACACACACATTTCAGCTATCTGGCATTGATTCGATCTTTGGGTGGTTGCAGTGAGGACAGCGTTCGTTACTTTATACGTTTTGTGGACATATTGTAAAAATTGGAATTATTCTCTTATTCTTGTGCTGAGAATAATGTTAAACTAAATAATCATCCAGATACCCAAAAAACCAATTAAATTGCCCGCAGTTCATAATTTCCCATGACAATTATCTGAGCGAGAAAAGGCAGCGAGAACCCGCAAATATATGCACTGATGCTTCCAACAACTACAAATATCAGCCTGTATCGAACATGTATGTCACAAAATAAAGTTTTCGCAAACAACGTCTCTAACCAAGTAATTACGATGTCAGACACATCTGGAGTTATGAAAGAATCCGAAATTAAGACCTATATCGAGAAATTAAATCGAAAATAGAGGTTAGTTTTCGCATAGCTCCAGAAATAAAATGCGCATCCTTGCGTAAATATTGCACTAAACACCGTTCTTGTTTTTCAGGGTAAAAAGGTGACCTGCGCTCATAACAGCCTAGCTTCCTCGTATTGCCAGAAATAATTTGTGTCGGTCAGTGAAGCCAACACACTGGACAGGCTCAACAGCGGCACGCATCTCCGACCCTCACTATAACCGCCATCTTAGAAAATGAGTGGCGCCAGAACGGTATATACCTTCCAAGTGCGTGATTCGTATTCTGGCAGTGGTTCCTCAGCTAGATTAAATATCAGAATCCACGTTGAAAAAAAAAAAGTTTACGGTGACTCGATTCGCATCCGCGCCGGATCACGTTTCACGTAAGCGTAATCTTGGGTTCGATGCCCGACGAGGGGTCTTCAATCATAAAAATATTTTGATTACGATTATTTGCAGTACTAAAAATTTGAAAGTCAAGCAGTGAAGACAATGGTGTTCTTATAAATATTATAAACATTTTATTTTACACTGTTTGAATACCCTGCCGTCGTTATGTCCTTCAATTATTGGCTAGCTTGTGGCGGAGAGGGAGGTCTTGAAGGACCATATGATAGGACCTACACTAAACCTGCCGCGCTTCGAAAAATGCTAGTCCAATGCATGAAAGCTTGTTCAAGGCGGACGGAGCGTTGCGCATCCGGCAAAGCGCATTCGGTCGCTGCCCGCGGCGTTTTTTTAATTTTTCTTTTTCTCATTTTTCGAGCAGGGAAATAATTTTTAGTCAAGCAGCAGGCTCCCTTTTCGGCGGGTTAAGCCGGATTAACGGAGGCGTCTCCTAATCCATTCTCCGTGTTGGCTCCTCGGGGGAGGGCGGTAAACAGGTGGCGGCGCACGGCGAAGGAAGGAAAGGAGGGCAGGCGAGGAGGAAACGTGAAAAAGTGGAAAGCGCGAACTGTACGGCGGCCTTGGCTTAGGCCCCGCCAACGCTCGCAACAGGGCGAATATGCGTGGTTACTCCCTTCCCCCCCCCGGTGCTCGGGGCCGGAGAACTCCAAAAAAACGCGGCGGTGGCGCCCTCTACTAGCATCCACAGAAAGAGCAACATCTTTGGCGGGCATGTTTTAAGAAAGCTAGTTCTTTTCATAAAAACAAACGGAAATAAACTCTTTTTGTAGGAACCTTTATTGGAGATTGGTACAAAATGGCAGGCGCGGGATGGCTTTTAAAAAATTTGTTTACAAGCTTTTGCGGCATAATTACTATTGTTTTTATACAACCTCGACTCACCGGAGATATGAGGTAGCGTGTCCAGAGTAGGGTGCGTGCTGATTTCTGTGTGCATTCACGGTACTTCTGGAGGGGAGACGAGGGTTGGCAACCTTCAGATCCCTGTTCCTTAGTCTGTGTCGGCTACGATATTGCCGATGAAAGCCAAAATGGAAGAGTAGCAGTAGACGCTATCGAATGCGATACTCGGAGCTAGTTCAAACAGTTGTGCTGTTTTCTAAGTGGTTGCGTTGGGAGAAATGGCAGAGTTGGGATCGCCGATATTTAGGTTTCAACGTACAGATGAAACGTTCCATGGCAGTATACTGAGTTCTATTATCGTTGGTTGTACTGCTGTTCCGCTGTAAGGTGCCCGCAATATTTACCAAAAGCCTGCCCGACTGTTTCCTAATGTTGTGAGACAAGTGAGGAACATCCGCAAAACTATGCCACGCAGCTGTGGCATGAGAGACTCTAGCAACAAAAGCAATACATTATTGCCCCAATAGTGGGGAAGCACTGTCGCGAGGAGCGCTGCCTGGTCATGCAGTGCAAATGTTGAGAAGATGCGTGCGGCAACAGTTGGCAAAAAATGATGTTCAGCTACAGTCCAGTTGTGGCACGCAACGTCTGCCGAATACGCTTGAGCAACAGTCAACCAACAATGGTGTCCAGTGTTTTCGCAACAATTCCTCGACAATCTATTCCAACCTAGCGCGAAACTGTTGTGTCGTACGGTTGGAACACTTTTGGAAAGCAATGTTTGGCGACTGCATTCTGGCAGTGTAAACGCAAACTGTTTTTGAACCCGCCACGGGAACAGTTTAGCAACATCAGGACAGCACACATTTTGCTGGGTAAAAGCAATGCTTCGGTTACTGTTGCGAGCATGAAACAGTCAACGGTTGACCGACATAGTTGCCGCAGTGCTTTAGCAGCGGACACTTCTGCAGTGTTATGACTATTGCTACAACATTGTTGCGCGATTGCAGTAAATCTGTTTTTTGTTGCGAAACTTTGTTGCGCCGACTGTCTCCACAACATAAATTTTTACCTGGGGGCGTAATTTGGTTTTTTTAAAGACGCCCTGCAGTGATGTTTGAGTTTCTTCCCATGTTGTTTTATCAACTTCTTTAGTGATTCGGTGAACTCAGTGAATAAAAACTAAAGCATAAAATAGTAGTGCATCATATTTCTAATAGAACATACGAAAACCCGGGACTGGACAGAGTTACCCAAGGAAGTATTTGGGATTAGAAACACTGAGATACATGCAAGGGAAGGCTAAACGCGAAATGGTGAGGTACATTTGTATTTTATATATTGGGAATTTGGGACACACTTCCGTTGATATTGCATAAATGTGTCATAGAACAGAGAGACTGGAACACAGATACTAAGTTCTACAAGTCCAAAATATGTCCTCAGGCACTATTCACTATTTAACACTCAAATACATATACATTGTGGCAAATATTTTATGTCTACTTGTCGCCAATAGCCATGTAGTAGTTGTCTTGTCCAAAATCATTCAAATAGGTCAAACAGTGAGTAACCGTCACAAGTAGCCATTAATAGCAATATAATTATAAACAAAGATAAAAATAAGGCTCAATCGACCTCTTGACGCGTTGGACCTCTTGACTCGTTGGACCTCTTGACGCGTTGGACCTCTTGACACAAATTGGACCTTTTGACTCGTTGGACCTCTTAACGCGTTGGATCTCTTGACTCGAATTGAACCTTTTGACTCGTTGGACCTCTTGACTCGGCAGTCACGTGGCTATTGGATCTCTTGACTCGTTGGACCTCTTGACCATAAGCGGAATTGAGCGGTGCTTAGCGCCACCTGGCCTAGCTACTTGCAATTACTCCGCACGAAGGTGCCACCTGGTCGCAAGCGATTTAACCTTCTTTCACGCTTCGCGATACTTTCGGGTTGCCGTGCAACAATGAGCCAAGTGGGTCTGCTTTGAATTAGCTCTTTTGAGAGCGGCGTTTTGTTTTGCGAGTGGTTTATTCCTCCCCCGTGGTTTTCGGCTGACGAAGGAATTGTTGTTCGAGGAAAAGCATAGGTAAGACGTAAAGTGTGCGAAGTATCTAAGTACCGGTTGTCTCCGTTCAACATCGCACTCCTTTCGGCGACAAAGCTGAGCAACTGATTTCGAAACAGAGGTTTCTCTACCTGCATGAGGAAGCTAACTTCAGACACAAAAACAGTTCGAGGAAAACTCGTGTTACTCTTTTATTTGCTGCTCCTCTCGCCCCGTACAATAGACGTAGTGTCCTCATAAAGCCGTATTGAGCTCGGCTTGCTTCATACAGGGACCCCATAATGAGATGTAGGCGAGGGAGGAACTTTGTTCACCTGATTTAAGGACTAAAGTTTCTCCCTTTCTCAAAGGACATAGGTCACGACAGCGTTCCTCTCATCAGGGAGGTCTATAGCGACACTTTTTTTGAGAATTTAATGTTAATAACTGGACTGGTTGGTAATCCATGACAGCCATTGCCAACACCGGGAATATTTCGCCGAATAAGAAGTTTTTAAAGAAATAAAAAAAACATTATTTTTGATATGCGTTCCACGATATCCCAGTAATTACAGCCCTCAAGAATCTTACAATCTTTTGACAAGAAAAGCAGAAATTGAATATTGTGTAAAGAAAGCGGATAAGATTCAAATAAAAACAAAAGTAAAAACAGATATGCGCGCCGAAAAACTAAAATGCTGCGCATTAATATATATAAAGACTGTCATGTAAAATATTCCCGGCAAGCATTGGGATGTTTTTGTGTTCAGTCTCAATTTTGCATATGCTCCCAGGCATTGATGTCCTAGAAAGCTTGGGGCCGAATTCGGCGCAAAAGACGAGGACAAGACAAAGACAGACATGGCGCTACGTTCCACTCAGGCTTTGTTTATGTTGGCATCCAGTACAAATACTACCGACGTCTACAAAACAGAATCCAGGAAAGAAATAAGACACAAAAACTAAATGGCGAAGATACGCGCATGGGTTACGTGTCATCCTACTGCATCCTCCCACTCGTCCAACAAAACGTAGTTCTTTATCTGACAATGGAAACGAGGGTTCCCTAGTAGATTGTAGCCTTAATTTATGGTGGCTAGAGAAGGGGAAGTTAGAGTGCCGTATGGGCGAGTTGATAAAAGAGGGGCGCGAGGAGCGATACCATTTTTAGAGAGCCTCGATTGTAGAGAGGTTCCATCTACAACTATGTGATGCGTTTTTAATTGAATGGCGAATGCCTCTGGCTGAGATTGGTCGCAAGTTAATCATGTGCTGCACTTTCGCGTGGCAAGGAGGAAAGCTGGCGGAATGGCAAAGACGCTCGCACGCTCGCAGACGACCAACGCGTTCGTTACCTCCTCGCAGCCCGTATTGCGAACGCGGCCCATACACCACGTGATTCCCACCAAGCAGTTGGAAACTCTTTGTAATGCGCGCTCTTCAAAACTTTTCGGGACAGTCGACTCTTCTGCCGGCTTCAACGCCCCTAGCCATACACCCAATCCTTCTGTGGGCAGTGTTCCGAGATTTTTCAGGACTAGAAGGAAAAACGTCTGACTCCGTGTTTGTACAAAACGGTTCTGCTTATTGTCCTCTCAGGCGGCACACGGAAAGGACCGAGCGGTGAGTCCCGCCGGGGCCCTGTTTTATCACCCTCCGCTAGGGTGGGCGCGTTCTCATTATTTTCGCCCCTCGAGGGAAGGGGCCGCGCTGGTCTTGCCGTGCGGACCCCACTTTTTGCTTCTCGATGTGACTGTCGGTGAGGAGACCGCCACAGAGGCCCGCTCCAGTTTCCTGGCGTGCGAGTTGTATAGCCGGGAGACGATGCGAAAAAAAAAAAAAAAGAAACTCAAAGCTGCTGAAGGGCCCATGTCACTGTCCGGACTTAGCGCTGGAGTGATGGGCCGAGTCCGGTATCCGAGGGGGAGGAGATGACTGAAGATGTAGCAGGGAGGAAATCGAGAAAAGCGGGTTTGATGGGGTCGATTGTGGTGACTTCCTGCTTGCCTTTAACAACTAAAGTCATTGTCTTCGCTGCGCGTGCCAATATATTAGATCAGCCATCGTACGCCGGTGTTAGCGTCCCCTTGACCAAATAGCGGCGCACGAAAGCATGCGTAAATGTCTCAAGGTCCTGCGACATGAACACTTTGCGGGAGGCAGGATTTCTTGGGGGCGTTGGCTGCAGTTGGTGGAACGCTTCTCGCAAGCGGTTCATATAGGCACACGGTGATGGCAAGGCTTGCTCGTTCAGGGGGGTGAAAAACTCTCCTGGTAGCCGTGGTGCTGTGCCGTACACGAGTTCCGCCGGCGTGCACTCAAAATCGGGTTTGAAGGCACACCTGATGCCGAGAAGTACGAGTGGTAGGTGTTGGAGCCAATGGGTGCGGTCGTTCTGTGCTGTGAGTGCGACTTTCAGGTGCCGGTGAAAACCTTCCACCTTTCCGTTAGTCGAAGGGTGGTAGGCTATCGTGTGGAATGAAGAGAGCGCCACACTTTCATTTCGAAATTTTTGATCGCGGAATTTTCACCGCGGAATTCAGACGTACGACCCATTTAACGGGTGAAATGTGGGCCGTTCATGTGTTTGACAAAAAAGAAGAAATAAAATCATACACGTTTTGCTAAAAACAAATATGTTGCGGGTATATTTTTTAGTCACTGGTCGAATCTGCCCAACTTCAGATTCGGCAAAGTTTCACACATGCCGAACATTTAAAGAAAAGTTCGGCAAAGAGATGGCAAACTTCCGGCAAACGTATGCGCACGCGCCAGAACTTGACGGCGTCATGGATTGGAAATGGCCGCCTCGCGGCCGTGCGGTTAACATCGTACGCTGTAGTACTACCGGCGGTTACGACAACGAGCGGAGGAGGCGACATGGTACCTGTATTTATTAGCTTTTGAATGGGGTTCTCATTAATATGATCTGCGTCAAGGACAGAAGATTGACCAGGAATTGAAGCAAATCCATTGCGCAAGTGACAAATGATGCGGTACATTCGGGATAGCGTGATTTTAATTTGATTTTTCCAGTGATGCAACGAGGTAGTTGCAACATCAACTGACAAGGAAATAAAAAAAAAAAAAAACTCCTCTTAATTCGAGGAATCCTGTTTTCGGCTTCCAATATTGCTTTCTAAGTAAGGCCATTCCGGTTTTTTTTTTTTTAAATTTATCCGCATAAAACTAAACGCAAAGCTCTCATGTTCGACGTTGCATAACTCTTCATTTTTCTCAACGACCGTGTGTGTCCTAACATCAGAAATCGGCATTCTAAAAGTAAAAAAACGACGTTGCGAACATGGGACCGCACACGGGTGTAGCACAATTGCCCTGGGCACAAAATCCCCGTGACATTCGCCCCGCGTTTCAAAATCCCCGCACTCCATGATCCCGTTCTATCTGCCCCCGTAGTGGTGGTTATTGCATACGCTTGCAATAATTTTCTGGTGGTTTTATCCGCCCCCCCCCCCCCCCCCCCCCCGATGATGGCGGTCTGACGTTCTCATTGTGTTTTCGGCACCTCAAAATTTGGCGCAACTCTGCCCTAAAATTGCGGAAAAGGCTTTGGCAAGAGCCAATGGGCCATAAAGCACAGGAATAAGTACGTTGATTGCGTTGTTGGTTGGTTTGGTACACAAGATCAGACTAAGTTGCAGAAGAGTGTACATCGGCCAAACTGGACGATGTATTGATGACCGAGCCCGTGAGCATGACTGGTCACTCCGATGAACCGCTGGGATTCACTTACGAGCTACATTGTGCTGCTCGTGAATGTCAGCTCATATTCAACAGCATCACCATCATCGGGAGGGGCACAGATAAAACCACCCGAGAATTATTGGAAGCGTATGCAATAACAAAAGAGGGGAAAGATGCATGTGTCAGCCAAACATCGGTTTTTCTGCACAAAAAAAAAAAAGAAATTGCTTATCATGACACGTTCCAAAGTGGTAGTGCGGTTTACTGTATTGGTGTTTTTTTATTAAATGTTTAGTTGTGAGTCTAGCACTTGTGTCGTTCACATCTTCCCTTTGTCCTTGTCTGTATTTTTGCGCGCTGTTTTGTTTTTCCGATTACCTATTTGAGGGCACGTTTCGTCAGCAAGCGTCTCAGACCGTCAGCTACCATGGAGGTACTTCGGACGCAGAAGGGCAAGGATGCGGTTTATCTAGACAGTTACTAGTATGTTTTACACCGCCATAGCAAGAACGGAACCACTGTTCCGCGCTGTCAAAAGTATCGTGCCATCAACTGTAGCATCACAGTCCTGACAGAGGGAGAACGTGTCCTTCGCAATACAGGTATGTTTTAGTTGATTTAAGTGCGAGCGTGGTGATCACATCGGGAATTTCTAAGCTTTTACCAGCGCGCATTGTGATATGTTTATATTGATTTCAATTTTAAAGCGACCACTCGTATGCTCCGAATGCTGCAAGCGCGAGCTGCGCACGCCTTAAAGGGTTGGCTATGGAGCTTCTTAAAAAAAAAAAAAAAAAGAGTTATACGTGAATTCTAGTGTATTTTTACCCTGTGAACCCGAATACCCAAACCATTTGGTGCGCAAGTATTGATAAATGCGAAAAAATGCGAAAGAAAGTCGCTGTACGTGACGTCATCAACGGATATTTTGCCTGCCCAAGGCTAGGGAGGCGGGGCTTCAGCCCTATTTTGAAATTGCTCTTATGGCTCTCCGGCGCGTCTGAAATATAATTGTGATGCCTGTTATTCTAAAGGCGAAATGAACGCAATTAAAGCGTTTTTTTCTCAAATACAGAAGTGCCCCATCTTCCCTTTAAGTCTGCCTTAAAGAACCAAGCCACTAGTGAACCCCACGCCAAACTTCTACCGTACGCATTACAAGTAATCAAATTACTCGTAATCGATTACTTTTTGGAGTAATTTTGTAATCAGTTGATTACTTATATTAGGCAGGAATCACAACAGTAATCTGACTGCTTTTGAAGTAATAAAATTACTTCTAACCCCGCACGTTTTTTTTTTTTTTTTGAAATGACAAAAATAACATTTCTTTCTTTTTTCGAACAGAAAAAAAAAATTGCGGAGCTGTAGGAAACGAGGTCAACCTCTTCGCATGTACAGTTTCTGTGGAATGTTCGTTTCTTTTTTTCAGCTGAGACTGGGATTGCGAAGCCTCAGGGAAGCCCCAGTGAGTGACAAGGGCCATTCAGGGCGAAGTTTGAGGAAGCAGAATGTAGCTTTGTAAAGCGTGAAACCCACGTACGACGAAACCGTCCGATCCGACGTGCGAACTGCCGGAATGACCTTCGGAGGCGAGTGTTTTCGTAGCCCCGGAAGGCGTCGAAAACCGTCGCCTCCGACCGTCGTATTGCCTGATCAGTCGTCGGATCGGACGGTTTCGTCGTACATGTGTTTCGCGCTTAAATCCTTTGTTTAAACTAGCCCCCTTACGCACACACACACAGAAATAAAATAAAAAAAAATATTCTGCTTACGGTACCTACTCGCAGCCCACGGGAGAACCAGAACCATAGAATGTCTAAAGCGGATGCAAAACATAACAAAGCTAGTTCAAATACACGTCAAGATCCCGTATTTCTCCTACGTGCTCTCTGTTCCAAGCAAGGTTTCGAGGTTGGAGGTAGTTCATTGTTATGAGCACTAAAGATGTAAGTCTTCACACAACAAAGTAATCGGAAAAGTAACGCTTACTTCTTAATGTCCAATTACTTTTGCTGTCAAGTGATCAAGTGATCTAATCAAATACTTTTATCCAAGAGCAATAGTAATTGTAGTCAATTACTTTTTAGTAACGTGTACAAGACTGCCCCACGCTTCTGTGCCAGGAATGTACTCTGAGCAGATACGGAGCATCACAGGCCAGGCAAGTGATTTCAGCATTAAGTATTTACCTTTAAATATTGGTGACAGCTAAGTGTAAACACCTAAAAAAATTCTCTTCTTATAGGTCTTGAAGGACGTCTTAGCTCAGCTTCCAACATTCGAGAGCTTACGAAGCACTATACGCAGAGCGAGAAGACACAACCAGCCTCCGCTACCAGGAAGTGCCGCGGACATAGAATTGGGTGGCATATACACGAAAATGGTGGACGGAAGATAATTTTTACTTTTGGATGTGCCAACCTGTGCCGGCCGCATCATCTGCTTGGGTACACCGGACTCACTTGCTGATTTCTCTGAAGCGAACGAAGTTTTCATTGATAAAACCGTCTTTTCCTGTCCGACTGTCTTTTGCCAGATGATGACATTGAGCATAGTGAAAGAGGAATGTAGCTTCAATGTTGGTTATTTCACTGGTTGCAATCTCTTTATTTCGCTTGAGGTCGTCCAAACGGACATCGAAACGTCACTCATTAAGGCCTTCGTCTTCGTTTTTCTTAGGAGTCATCACCGGGAGTCTCACTTACACTTCTCGCAAGCGATTTGGCGGAAAGTTCAGGAGTTAGGGCTCGCCAAGGCGCATTGCGTGGACACCTCATTTGCTGGCTATGTCAGAAATATGATCAGCCTCGCTTCCGTACCTCCAAGTTTCGTGCGGATTGCATGGAACAACCTGAAGCTAGCTGCACCTTCGGAGCTCGAAATTCCGCCTTTCATTCTTTATTTTGAGGACACTTCGATCATGGGTCATTTCAATATTCCACCCTGGAACCAACACGAGAACCACGGAGCCCTCACCAACAACCTGAAAGAAGCCTGGCATAGGTAAGCAGCAAGAGGTATAATTTATACGTGTATATATATCTTGCTGCCTTCAATGGAGATATGCAGTAACATTTTCCATCATTGCAGGGAAATATACCACATGCTCGGTAGGGCAGACCCTAACATCTACGCCTTCGTCGATCTCTTGAAGAAAGATGAGACCACCAGTCGGGTGTCCCTGCTTCAGCTGTCCAACGGTGGCCAGGCGAGAAAAGGACTCAAGAGGTGGAACGACAGGGACGAAAGCATCAAAGATCTGGAGGACCGACAGCGGGATGGTGCCCTCATCCTGGATGGTTTCCTTCAAAAGATGTTACGTTTTTGTGTAATCAAGGTGTCCCTGTAACCATACACGTGTTGTAAGCAGACGTTGTGAATGAATAGGGTGCCCAGGCGGCGAATTGTCACGGTACGAGTTGTGTTTCTACAAACAAACCGCTGCGCCAAGCCAAATGTTCATTCCTAAAACGAGCAAAAAAAAATAGGGTCACCGTCTTGTTTGACGAGCTAGCCTTTGACCCTATCCCAAAGGGCATTCAAAAAAGACGTGAAAAAGAAGAAAAGTGCCTCTTATTTAAGAGGCAAAAACGACGAAACGAAACGCATTGACGCATATATGACATGGGCTGATGACACGTGTGACATTTGACGCGGGGCTTTGAGATTGGGGGATTTCGTGTTACGGGCTTTTGAGAATAGGGATTTTGAAACTGGGGGAAAGAAAACAGGGCTTATGGTGGGATACGTTAGACGCGGGGCTTTTGGCATTGGTCTAGTATCATGTTACAGGCTAGTTGGTTATACATTACAAAATTAAAGAGAGCGCAAAAGACGAAAAGAAGTGGAAGAACACAGACACAGACAAGCGCTGATCTCCTCGACTTTCCTCGTCTTTAGGCTACCTTTAATAATAAAATTGGGGTCTATCGTGCACCACTTCTGCACACGTTCATGCGAATCTGCCGTCAAGTGACTCAAATCGAAAAACACGCATATATTTACAATAATAGAGTTTTCTCTTCTGGTGAAGGCTCAGCAGCCGTTGCATTTATTTTCGTGCACGAAACGGCGACTCAAATAATGTAAGTACACATTATTACAGCATTCATTTTAACAATGTATGTACAGAGCGCGACACTGTTAGCGCGAACAAGCGATCACCGGTTTTTCCAGTTTTTCTTTTAAAAACCAACAGATGTCATCGAAGTTATTACTACTACGGAAAGAGCTCATTTAGTTCTATAATGTAAGCTAAAGCATTGCGTGCTCGCTAATACTATTAAGGAGTAAAATGCGAAAATGCGCCGATGTCGTGTTCGCTCTAACAATGTCGCGATGTGTCCAGACTTGCAGACTTGCGCTGACGAAGCTTCAAAACCGAAACACGCGTATTGCGGTTGCGTCGAAAACTACTCAACCGCGTTTTCGCACCACGTCTGCAAAAATTCACAGTAAACTTGCCAGTAAATTCGCATAAATGACACCGATACAAATATCTTGTAGAATATAACCTTTTTAGTAATTACTGTACAAAAAGGAAATATCATACTTTAAGTCTAACAAAAGTATGGAAGAAAACCTATTTATCACCACACAGTGTATGGAAATAGCGATGAAAAACAGAACTCTATTATGGCTAGCGTATTTGGACATTAAGGAAGCGTACGAAAATGTCAGCCATGAAAAACTTTGGGGTCAGCTGAAGCAGCACAGTTTAGACGAAAATTTGATTCGGTTTGTTCAGCAGGTGTACACAGACAATAAGGTTGCTATAAATTGACAAGCACCGTTTACAATACCTGCAGCAATAAAAAGAGGGCTCCGGGAGGGCTGTACCCCGTCACCTATACTCTTCATGATACATCTCAGTGAGAATAAAAATTAAATAGAACAGAAATAGTTAGAATTTTATGTGAGTTGCATAGAAGGAGGTAGAAATAAAATAAAGGGTATACCAGGACTGACGTATGAAAACGACACGGTACTTTTGACAGATAATCAGGATACATTACAGGAACCAGCTGGAATACGTGGAGAGGGAGGGGACACCTTCGGCATGGGTGTAGTGACAAGTCTAGAGTAACGATATTTAACGACGAAAAGAGGAAACCCTTGGCGAAACAATACATTGTAGTAGTCAATGTAAGAAAATACAAATATATGAAAGTCTGGCTCCATAAGAGAAGGGAATATTTAGAGGAACATGAGGTCAATATAATTAGAAATGGGAAAATGAATTCATCTATTGTGAAACTCAAGGAACTACGAAACTGCAGTAGATATGAAGCGGTTAGAGGTATATTGAAAGGAAATGGTACCAGGACTGGAATTTGGGCAATGAGGTACTGTGCACAAAATCAGAGGGTCATTCAGTATGATAAACTAAAAATGAAGCCTAGGCAGATTGGCATTCGGAGCACATAGAAAGGCGTCAAATGAGTGAGTGCAAAAGGACATGTGATGGTCGTCTTTCGAGAGCAAGGAGGCAATTAGTAAGTAAAATTTAAACAAGGATTGACCGAAATAAATGACACGCGGTGGACGCGGAAAGTATTTAAGTATGTGTACATTATAATTTAAACGCAACAAAAAACAAGCCGAAGCTGAAAGCTTACATTTAAATGAATACACAATAGTGTTGGGGCGAAGCACGCTACTTCAGTGGAAACGGTAGTGAAAAAGGCAGAAAGAAAAAATGTGGAATGTAAGAATGCAGCAAAAAATACCCATAACAATGCACAGGTCACAAATACAGGACAAGAGAAAGAAAAATGTGTTTGACAGTTCACTGGGCAGTTCTTTACCGTTTGAGGCGAGAACTCTAGATATAAAGACATCTTCGTATAGGGTCAAATTTGAGAAGACAGGCACATTATGTGTCGCCTGCCATAATGAGAGCCAGACACCAGAGAACTTAGTTCTGAAGAGCAACGGGCTTCGCCCTGCCCTCCCTGAAGGGGTGACAGATTTGGCCAGGACGCTGGGTTTTGCTGGCAACGATGTGAGTTGCGAAGAGAATCGGATTACAGTCACAAAGAGGCGATTAGGAGATTGGAAGAAGTCATTTAGCAAAAATTGAAAGATGCACAAATAACTAGCCAGCTGGGGAAAATCGGGAAAGAGAAAAGGTGGGATTGCCTCTTACGTGGATCCGTCCCAAAGTCTGAATTCTGTTTCCCAGTGGGTCCGGCGGTTGGCTAACGCCGAGAAGTTTTGACCAGAGGAAAATTTGCGACTCCCTCGACGGAGGGGAGAGGCGGAGTGTGATGTTTTCACTGTTTTGTCCGATCCCCCAAATGTCATGCTGGTGATATCCTACACTACCTGGTGATAGTCAGGAGGGGACAAATAGTTTTGTGAGGGCGGGAGGTTACATATGTTTGTTTTTATAGACTGAAGCTAGGTGGTGCAAGTTACCGTTGTTACAAAAGGTATAAGGTTCGGAAAAAAACTTCGGCTTTGCGGAATCGTCAGATTCGGCGCCAAATGTTTGATCCTGCAAAATTTTGGCTCATCAGTCATATTTATACAGCCGGATGTTAGCTGGCCTCAGTGGGCGTCTGGTGTCACAACTGTAGATGAGCAATTTAGCCGGTACGGTACAACCTCTAGCCTGGAGTCTTTAACGGTCACGATGCCGTAGCGACACACGACCGCGCGCCGGTACAATACTCATCCTGATTGAAATGGGCAGAGGCTCTTATCAAAGGAACATGGTAGCAGCTGGACTTTCTATATTGCGGAAACCTGAGTCAAAATTTATAGAACAGATCATTCCGACAACATCCTGTCCGTCCCTCATATCGTAGTCCAGCAGATAATGGAATGGAACACAAAACCCCTTCAACTCATTCTACATAGTGGTTATGATGATTTTTTTTATACAGTTTTGTTTCCTTTTAAGATCTGAAATAACCCTATTACACATGCCAGCCATCATTTTAGGGGCTGAAACATTATTAAAAAAATAGCGAGATAACAGAATTGGGCAGAGGAACGCAAGAAAGTTGTGGCGATACCCTATTTTCACAGGATTTCCCATAACCAAGAGAGAGTACGCCATAGTATTCGCGTTGATGTTATGCGTTCAGCCCCAGAAAAGTTGGTCGGCGTGTGTAAGAGGGTAAATTTAGATTTTAATGCAAAACAAAGCTGTACAAGGAAAAATAGAAAAAAAAAAACACGGAAGCCATTATGTGGTATACAGAGAAGGTCTTGCGTACTCGATCACTTTATTGTGTGGAAGACAATATGTGGTGCGTACAGGACGTTGTCTGAATGATGAGTTACGGGAGCACCGGTAAATTATAGATGATGGGATGACAGGGAATCTTGGCGCACATTGCCATGACCGTGGATGCAAACGTACGTTCGAAGGTATTGCAACGCTGAACAGTAATAAAAAAAATCGAGAAATCTTCGAGGCTCACAAAATTTAACACAAGGGGTGCAGCGTGTTGGCACATCCTCAATTGTCGTTGTCAGATAAGGAATTGCATCATTTGGGCAAGTGGGAGGAACCAGTGACAAGGCTCTAGATGACACGTAACCTGTACCTGAATTTGGGAATTTTACTTCTAGGTGACATCCAAGCCATAGCTTAGGAGAAAACGTGGCCAGTTCGCGCAATCCACTTGACAGCAAAATTATTCTAGTTTAAAATATTAATCGTCATGTCAGCACTTTAATCTTAATCGATTTCAGAGGGACATGTCTCGTTTTCAGACATAAAATAACATCAATTCAAAACTGCAGTCTAAATATAATCTATATATCTTTTTATTTACCTTGTGTATTGAAGTGGAAGGCAGGAAGAAAATTTAGAGCACCCATTTTCTTTTGTTACGAATAATTACATTAGTTAAGATAGGTTAGACTTCGTCGGATTCATTTAAGGTTTTCACTTCACTGGAGTTTTTATGTTTTACTTGACGAAAGGCACATGAAAACGCGTTTGACGTAATGGTTGTCTGAGATTTGTTTTTCAACACTCAAGCAATTTTGCTTAAACTAAAATGTTAATCTTCAAAGCGGACCTCCGAGAATAAAACATTTAGTGCTTTAGCTTCTACAGGTTTTCCCGCTCACTTTAAACCAAGCAACAGCCAATTTAATCCCGGGGTCAATAAATTTAATCCACAATATATATATATATACATATATATATATATGCGCTTATCGGGGTGTTCAGTGGTCGTTTTTCGCTTACACATTTGGCAACTTAGAACAATTGTTTATACAATTAGAATTTTTGGCCGGCGATTGATAATTTGATCACTAATGTGATTACTTAGAGTTACTAGTCCCACTATTGACGAGGCTTAATTGATATGTTGATTACTCTTTTTAGAGCACAACTCTTAGGCACTCGTTTCCGGCTTGAGTGGCGTCGGCGTAACCACGCGGTGCATGATGGGTACACTACCCCGCTAAATTTAGCGGAAAATTTTCCCCGCGAAATATAGCGGAAAATTTTCTTTGCTTAATTTAGCGGCGAAGTTTCCCCGCTATATTTAGCGGAAATATTTCCCCGCTAAACCTAGCGGAAAATTTTACCAGCTAGATTTAGCGGAAAATTTGTCGCGCTGTCTTGTGGAAACTTTCCTCCGCTAAATTTAGCGGAAAATTTTCCCCGCTAAATTTAGCGAAATATTGTTCCCGCAAAATCCGGTGGAAAATTTTCCCCGCTATATTTAGCGGAAAATTTCGCCCGCTAAATCTGGCGGAAAATCTTCCCAGCTAGATTTAGCGGAACATTTGCCGCGCTGAGTCTAGCGGAAAATTTCCCCCGCTAGATCTAGCGAAAAGTATTTCGGTGCTATATATAGCGGGAAATTTCCCCCGCTAAATCTAGCGGATAATCTTCAAAGCTAGATTTAGCGGAAATTTTTGCCCTGCTAAGTCTAACTGAAACTTTTCCCCGCTAAATCTAGCAGAAAATTTTCCCCGCAATATTCAGTGGAAAATTTCTCCCCCTAAATCTAGCGGAAAATCTTCCCAGCTAGATTTAGCGGGAAATTCCCCCGCTAAATCTAGCGGGGAAAATCTTCGGCTAAATTTAGCGGGGAAAATTTTCCGCTAGATTTAGCAGGCGATAATTTTCTTCTAAATTTAGCGGGAAAAACTTTCCACTAGATTTGCCGGGGAAAATTTTCCGCTAGACATATCAGGGCAGATTTTCCGCTTAATCTAGCTGGGAAAATTTTCCGCTAGGTTTAGCGGGGAAAACCTTTGACTATATATAGCGGGGTAAATTTTCCGCTAAATTTATCGGGGAAATTTTTCCGCTATATTTAGCGCGGAAAATTTTCTGCTAGACTTAGCGGGAAAAACTTTTCCGCTAGACTTAGCGGGGAAAATTTTCCACTAAATATAGCCGGAAAAAATTTTCCCTGGATGTAGCGGGGCGAATTTCCCGATAAATTTAGTGGGGAAAAGTTTCCACTAGATTTGGTGGGGGCGAATTTTCCATTAAATCTAGCTGGGAAATCTTTCCGCTAGATTTAGCAGGGAATATTTTTTGGCTAAATAGAGCGGAGAAAATATTCCGTTAGATTTAGCGGCATAAATTTTCCGCTAAATTTAGCGGAAAAAATTTTCTGTTACACTTGGTGCGGTAATTTTTTTGTTAGATTTAGTGGGAAATTTTTCCGTTGAATATACCAGGGAAATTTTTCCGTTAGATTTAGCGGGGAAAATTTCCAGCTAAATTTAGTGGGAAAAATTTTCCGCTACGTTTGCTGGGGAACATATTCCGCTAGATTTAGCGGGGAAATTTTTCCGCTAAAATTAGAGGGGGAATTTACCCATCATGCACCGCGTGGTTACGCCGACGCCGACGCTGCTCAAGCCGGAAACGGGTGCCTAAGCTAAGAGCTTCGCTCTAAAATGAGTAACCAACATATCAATGAGCCTCGTCTATAGTGGGGCTAGTAACTCGAAGTAATCACGTTAGTGATCAAATTATCAATTCCCCTAAAAATTCTAATTGTATAAACAATTGTTCTAAGTTACCAAATGTGTAAGCAAAACACGACCACTGAACACAATAAGTGCATGTATATATATATTGTGGATTAAATTGACTGACCCCGGGATTAAATTGTATGGGACTTTGATTAAATTCTATGGCGCTTGAATTAAATTGAGTGACCCCGGGATTAAATTGGTCGTCGCTTGGATTAAAATGAGCGGGAAAACCTGTAGTTCCGAAGCACATGCACTACGATATCTGGTACATTAAATTCTTCATGTTTCGAAATGCCGGTTCGTCGCGCAGGTTCGTTTTAAACACACTAGAATTTCTTATCGGTTCGAATAGTGTAAAGTTCACGAAGAACAGGCCGCGTAAATTATGACAAGATCGTCTCTGAGCAATTACTGTCTTTTCTTAATTATTAAAATAATTTTAGCGCTACCGCCCAATCCCAACATTTTGTCTATCCGTCCATCCGTCCGTTCGTTTTCCATAACATTTAGTTGGGGAAAGTGACGTCACGTGACCTATACGTTAAAGGGATGGTGAACCGAAATTTGGATTTAAAAAAAAACAATGCAGGAAATGTAGGTGGGACGCTACAATCCCTACACCACTACTCGTAAGGCGATATCTCGAATGGATGGCCGTATTTTTGGGAAAAGAGGTCGAGATTGAACTAGGCTGACGAGGCGCGTGACATCACTATACCGAGTTTCCTCCTCTCTCCGTTTCGCTCCCTCAAGGCTGTGAGGCGAGGAAGACGCGAGGCCGTTCCCTCTCCTTCTCGGAGAAACATGACGACATCATCTCTGTCAAATGCGCTTCCTTTTCTTGAAAAATTTGGTCATCCGTTCGAGAAATCGCTGTATGAGTGGTGTTTTGGTGTTTGTAGCATCCCGTTGCACACTTTTACCGCATGTTTTGTGGAATCAAAATTTCGGTTCAGCATCCCTTTAACTCAGTTCACCCGAAACTTTTGCGAGAAAATGTACGTCACGTGAGGCACCCTCATTTATTCCCTAGATTCCAACGTCATGCACTATAGACCTTCGCAAGAATCGCCTTCTGCACGCTGCCATCTTTGTCTGCTGGGCTATGGAGCGGCTTCTCAGCATGCGCTGTTGCTCTGCTCCGCGGTAGATCAGACGTTGTGCATGCGTCCACAGCTCAGTGACTCAGCTTTTTTCGCACGGATGACAAGCGACACGAAGGTCTATAGGACCGAGAAGGCGGAAGTCCCTGCTAATGTTTCTTTCTACTTTTTTTTTTTTTTGCCACGAGTACACACGCGGAAAAAAAAAAAAAAAACTTCTAAGGCAGACTGTTGAGGAAAACGACTCGCAGACTTTTTAGCTGGCAACAGCTTAAGAAACGCACGGCAGGGCGATTCCCGACCATTTTATTTTCGCTCCGCCGTGGATAACAACTCCCAGAAAAAAAATCTTTAGGCAACAAGCGTGACCAAAAGATTATGCCCAGCGTTTCTTAAGCAGTCAGCATTATGCAGGGTGCCACAATAACAAATTAACAGGATTTTTTAATAGCCTCAAAATAAACTACGTTATACAGAATGCTCATTCTTCGCCTAAATGTAGCCCTAAGCGGAGGGCAACTTCGTCTGCTTCTATTGTGCGGGTCATAGTTACGTCAGAAGGCCGAGCTCTGATTGGCTTTATTGAACGATACTCTGTAGATATGAAGGCAGCTTGCTTTGAGTTATTCCCACCATTCTTCAATCAGAGTTCGGTGTTCTGACGTCACCACGACCCGCACAATAGAAGCAGACGAACTTGCACTCCGCATAGGCAACCTGCAATGCTGTTTGGTTTGGCGCCATCTAGCGACTGAAGCAACAAATATTGAGTATCCCTGGGAGTGGCGACTGCATTGTTCAAACGTAAGCTATTACTCTGGTGGCGCCGCTGAGCCTAGTGTCTGAAGCAAGAAATACTGGGTATCCCAGGAAGCCGTGATCGCGTAACGTGCCAGTACAGCGGAAGCTACGGCCCTGACGGGCCAATTGGAACGTGACTGCGTATCACCGGAGCGCGCCTCAAGTCCGAAGAAGTATCAGGCCTTTCGCTGCGTCATGCTCCAATATGTGTGCGTTGCGCTCGTGTATGTCGCGCATTTCGAAGCCTTCGACACGCAATGTGGGGCTTACCGTTTACCCTTTGCCATGTTACGAGATAGAGTATAACCGTGGGCTCTCACCCTGCTGGCGCCGCCTGGCCGTTGCTGGCTGGCTATAGCGGTCCAAAACAGATGGCAAAGTTTTAGAACTAACCGTGATCTTAATAAAAAATATTATAAATCACTTTCTAAAATTTTCATTGAGGAAATGAAGGCCGATTAACCCCTCATAATACATGGAGGTGATTGGCGGCAATTACAGAAAAAGAGTGAAAACAAACCCCCTTTTCCCATAGAAATTTAAAAACGAAAATCACCTATAACTTTTGACTGAGAGAAGGGTATTGCTGAACATTTTGCATCTTATTTGAACAATTACCTCTACATTTGGGCGGAGAACCAGAATCGGCGGTGCATACTTTAGTTTTCCAAAAAAAAAACACACTGTAAATATATATATATATTTCTTTTTTTTTTTGGGGGGGGGGGGGACGCTGTGTCTATTTCGTTTCAGCTTAAATCCAGTCGCAACCGATGCTACGAGCTACGGCGTCAATCGAGCAGCGTCACGTCCGCAAGTCACTGGGCCTTTTCTCTTAATCATTGGTTCAACAACGTTAGAACACGTTACAGAAAGGTGACAAACACCTTCAGAGTGCTCTCTTGGCGCTCTCTGATTGATCCCGTCATCTCGTAGCGCCGGCCGCGTCTCGCCTCAACCTGAAACGAAGTATATGGTCACTGACATCTTAAGAACAGCAGGGAGTGGCTTCATGTGTTCGCGCTTCTCGCGTCGTTCACTCGTTCTTCAAAGTTTATCTCGGCTAATGCATAAACCTTATCGCATGCGCAGCGCTATACTCCAACGCTCCGGACGCGCCACGCCGTGCCGTTCTTGAACTGCCAGTAACGTTGGCAGGTTAAGCAAGCCAAAAAGCTCCTTATTGCCTTCCCAATTGTTACCTCTTCATTTGTGTCCTCCGGCGTTCTTATCGTCTACATGTCGCGTCCTCAATAGCGGTGAATCCATAAGGAGATGCTTGGGAGACGCAACGTTTTACGTTTGACTTTTTTTTTTTAAGTGGTAATGAGCTTTACGGTAAGCAAATAAGACGGAGGATGACATCAGAGGCGACAGGGACGTCAAAGCGCCGAGCTCCGATTAGAAGGGTAGCTGGCAGACGGGAAGGCCAGCTGCCTTTGTCCCTTCTCTCTGTTCAAACGCCTTCGAACGTCGAATGCAAAACGCCGGCATCCGGCGCTTAAGAACGAGACGCTACGCAAAAAGTGGACGAAGCTCTCGTTCGCTCTGATTAGAGGGAGACAGCTGGTCTACCCACTAATCATTCCAATCAGAGCTCAGCGCCCTGATGACGTCACCGCAAGCTCTCATCTCCTCTCCTCGAATTTTTTTCCGTATAGCCATATGTTTTTTTTAAATGTAAAAACATTTTCGACAGACATCTGTCAAAAATAAAAATGCCGTTGCGCGGGATCAAGGGACCGAGTTGGTTTCGAAACGACGGGATGTTTGCATTTAATAGAGCTTGGTTAGAGTTTCAACTGGAGGTTTTTATAGCCATATTTTTGTGTATTAACACGAGGCGAAATCGAATGTCCATCGAGTCGTCTTCATTCCTGGCAGTGTTTGCGGCTTCCAGTTTGCGGCGGTGGGAACGCGTACGCTAACCAGCCTCTCCAAAATGTGGCGTCACACATGATCAGGCAATGAGCCTTGGTTGGGTAATTGTTATCTGTCTCGTGGCAAATACTGGTCGTAAATTTCGTGCAGTGTCTTCCGTTGAAGAACAAGAAGGAGTGCGGAGGACTGAAGCAGCCGATCAGAGGGAATTGGGGCGAGCAATAGTAGTGGCGCACATTCCATGTGCGCTGGTTTTGACCGCAAACTGTGTAGTTACTCAAATTTTGATTGGAGCAACGGCTTATGCGAGCGCGTGGTAAATGGTAAATCTCTAGTTTGATTTTCAACCTTTTAAACATCGTGTATATTGATAATTCTGCGGCAAGTTTTTTTTTACGAGTTTATTATGATTACGAACTCCTACAGTCGTTGCGAATATATACGGAGAAAAACATTAGGAAAGGAGCGAACTCCATCTCGCGTGAGGAGCAGGCGACGCTCTTGCTCACTCTGATTGGAGGAAAACAGTGGGTAGAGCAAAAGTCAGCTAGCCTTTGCGTCTACTCACTACCCTTCCAATCAGAACTCCCAATTTTGATCTTGCCTCACGCTTCCATCTCCTCTTGTCCTTCAGTTTGTCACACCACTATCTTAAAAATGCCTGCGCGTCTACTTCCCCACAAGACACCAAAATATCCAATCTCTGCGATTAAGGAAATCAGCTCAGCAAGAAATAAGGCGCAACATCTGTTTAGTCCTCAAAATTTAGTCTGTGCTGTGGCATTACGCAATGCAAGCATCGCGCTTTGTATTGCGTAATGCCACAACACGGACTTCATTTTTCGGGTCTAGACTCTAAACAGATGTCCCGCCTCATCATTTGCTGAACTGATTTTGTAGATTGCAGAGATTGGATATCATAGTGTTTAGGGGTTAGTAGACACGCAGGCATTTCTTAGAGTGTACTGAAGTACCAGGTCAGATGGAGCAATCAAAATCTCTCTTTGTTGGCCCGTATGAATAGATATCTACGCGTCCATAAAGCTGATACTCCGTGCCAATGTGACCACAGCGTTGACGATGGAGTGCGAAGGCATGACAACGCGACGTTGCAGGAATTTAGAGAGAAAAAATGAAGCTATTTTCTCTGAGCCGACGTACACCTATAGGACCAATATATATCCAATCAATAGGTGGCATTGCGAGCGCCCCTGGCACTGGTTTCAGTGAAAACAAGTTGTCAGCAAGAAAGAAAAAAGGCGACTGTATTTCTGGCTGACAATTCTGGTAATATGTGAGACAGCACGCACTCAGGTTGTATGAAGGGCTGTCGAATGTACTGAATGTGCCGTAGATTGGGAGTAATGTTTACGTTGATAACACTACTGCCACACCATTGCTAAAGCCGATGTTTTCGTCGCTTCAAGCCACATAAAGGGTATGTCGCCACTCTGATCTGCTCATCAAAAATAATTAGGCGACAAACTTTTCTTTATTTTTCTAACGCACTGGGTGCTAAGTTTTTTTTAAAAGTAAATATGGCAAATAATAATAAATAAAATATACACCAACCAAATCCTCTTATAAAGGCAAAACCCTACGTTTCGAGACCAGCTCGGTCTCTTCTTCGGGGGTTGACTGCGGCTATGGCCGTTGAGGAGCAGTGATCGGTTTTCTTCTTCTTCTACGGCAGTGTCTATCGTTTTGAATCGGTGAGGTGGCGAAGTCCGTTCACGTAGCCGGTCGGCAGAGTGCCGAGGGATCTATTTATGTTTTCTGGCGTTGTTTGTATGTCCCAAGATTCAATAAAAAGTATATGTCTGGGATTGGTCTCAACAGCCAGG
This sequence comes from Ixodes scapularis, assembly GCF_016920785.2. Lineage (NCBI taxonomy): Eukaryota > Metazoa > Arthropoda > Arachnida > Ixodida > Ixodidae > Ixodes > Ixodes scapularis. Next base: position 159,430,084 of record NW_024609868.1, on the reverse strand, counting down.
ATGCTGGTGTTGGCGAAGTCAATTTTGTGGTCCTTGACGTCGCAGTGCTCGGCTACGGCGCTTCGTTCATGGTCGAACTTTTGAACATCGTTCATATGCTGGCGGATTCTCTCCCGAAAGTTTTTCGTTTCCCCGATGTATGTGACCGGCAGTCCGCGCATGGAATTTTATAAACGACGCCTTGTGCTCTTTCCTTAGGCGGGCGATCCTTTGGACGGGGCATGAGTCTTCCAAGCGTAGACATCGGCTTGTGGGCCACCTGGATCCCTTCTTTGGCCAGTACACGTGCCAGCGCCTCGCTTGTACCTTTTATGTAAGGAACGCTGATGCGTGAGGTACGACGGGTCTGTCTACTTCCTGGGAGTTGCAGGTGTCGGCGATCTCGGGCTTGATCACGCGCAATGCGGCGGATAAAGCTGCTTGTATAACCGTTATGTTGTAGGTCGGCGAAGGTGGTGTGTTCCTCTTTTTTACGGTCAGCTTCGGATGAGCAGATATTTTTTGACCTAGATAAGAGTGTTCTGACCACTGATGCCTTGTGACAGGCTGGGTGATTAGAATGGAAATGGAGATAGCGTCCAGTATGTGCCGGTTTTCTGTAGACAGAAAACTGGAGCTCTTCATTTTGTCTTCTGACGAGCACATCGAGGAAAGGTAAGGTATAGTCCTTTTCATGCTCCACGGTGAATTGTATAGACGTTTCGAAGGAGTTGAGGTGGGTAAGGAACGTGTCCACTTCCGACGTTTTTAGGATGCAAAAGCAATCGTCCACGTACCTCAAGAACACTTTGGGGGCCGTGTGAAATGACTGTAGCGCCTTTTCCTCGATGGCTTCCATACATAGGTTCGCTGTTGTGACGGAAATGGATTCACCCATTGCGGTTCCACTGGACTGTTTGAAGAATTTTCCCTTGAAACTGAAATAGGTGCTGCTAAGGCACAACTCAAGCAGGCGGCAGAGTTCCTCCACGCTAAATTTTGTCCTTTCGCTAAGGGATTGGTCTTTTTCGAGGGCGTTCTTGGCCGTGGCGACAGCCAGGGGAACCGGGATGCTTGTGAATAGCGCGATGACGTCGAAGGACACGAGACTTTCTTCGGTGGTCACCTTCAACGTCAAAATTTGTTCCACGAAGTCGCTGGAATTTCGTATATAGGTCGTCGTTTTGCCCACGAGAGGTGAAAAAGTCTGGTGAAGGTAGTTTGGGAGCAGGGAGGAGCAGTACCTAGAAGCGAAATGGCCGTGGCGTCGCTCAACGAGGGATAATAATTCTGCTTGGTTCTGCTGAACATTCATTTCAATCCGGCTGTTATTTTAATGACGCACCATCAACCTATTAGCACGTAAAGCAAAGCGGTAGTTCAGAGGGTTACCTAAACTAACCGACGGCAGCATTCCGCGAACGCATCACTCTTCAGCAGTCCGGGATCCAAGGCATATGACGGTACGTAAGCCTTGCAGGTGTTCTTCTGGTGAGTAAAAAAATGTTTTGCGAACGATTGTTTTTATATATTTATTCTAACATGTTTAATTTGTTACACTATGCATGCCAACTCGTGAGCAGCGATTACTTTGCGGAGAAAGGGGGTTATCCACATTAAAGTCTTCGTTCCTGGTGAACAGCTGACAGAGTTTTTGCGGACTCTAACCAAAGTTTTATTTAAAAAACACATAAACCCGACGTTTCGGGACCCGCTCGGTCCCTTGGTCACGGGTGACTGTAGGTGGGGGCGCGGTGGGGAAGGTTGCCCAGGTGGTTGGCCTTGCTCAGGCTTAACCCAGAGGGCGCGGGGGAGGGGGCGCGGTGTGAAAGGTTTGCCCAGGCGTTTGACCTTGCTAAGGTTTACCCCAGAGGGCGCGAAGTCCAGACACGTACGCGCTCGGGAGAGTGCCCTTGGACCGGTTCACGTTCTTACTCGTTGTTTGGATAAACCAGGACTCTAGATGAAGGCGTTTCCTCCAATGTCCCTCGGTGGCCACGATCTGAGTCTCGTCGAGGGAGAAAGAGTGCCCCGTTTTTTGCTCGTGCTCTGCCAGGGCGCTGGCCTCAATATCTTCCTTTCTCACGTCGTATTTGTGTCGTCGAATACGATCCGGGAAGTTTTTCGTTTCCCCCACATAAGCGACAGGGCAATCCGCGCACGGCACGCGGTACACGAGGCCTTGAGCCCTTTCCTTTCCTGGTCTGTCTTTGGGGAGAGGAAGCCGCCGACGGATGGTAGACACGGGCTTGTGGGGGACGGCGATGCCGTGTTTCCGAAGGACGCGTCCAACGGTCTCACTCACATTTTTCACATAAGGGAGACAGATCCGATTAGACGGTCTCGAGGTCGGAGTCACAGGGGGGCGGCGTAGGCGTTTGTAGATGTCGTTAATGAACCGCTTTGGGTAACCATTGTTAACTAGATCAGCTTTGATCTTCTTAACTTCTTCTCGTAGGGCCTCCTCCGTAGAACACATGGACAGCGCCCGTCGGAAAAGGGCGCTGACCACTGAGGCCTTGTGCGATGTGGGGTGATACGACTCGAAGTCCAGGTATCTACCGGTGTGCGTAGGTTTTCGGTATACCGCGAAGTTGAGCGCGTCAGAAGCTCTCCTGACGCTCACATCCAGAAACGGGAGCACGCCGTCCGTCTCTCGTTCCACCGTGAACTGAATCGACGGTTCAACGGAGTTCAAACACTGGCACAGGCGCTCTACCTCACTGGCTTCGACGATGCAGAAACAATCATCCACATACCGGAGGAAGGTCTTGGGCTTTGGATTAAAGCAAGAAAGAGCTTTTTGTTCGATGTACTCCATCGTGAGGTTGGCCATGGTAACGGAGATCGCAGCGCCAATGGCAGTTCCACTCGTTTGCTTGTAGAAGCGTCCATTGAACGAGAAGTATGTGCTCGAGAGACACAGCTCCAGAAGGCGGCAGATTTCGTCCACGGACAGACAGGTTCGTTCTGCTAACCCGGAATCGGCGGAAAGGGCCGTCCTGGCCACAGAAAGTGCCAGGGGCACCGGCACACTCGTGAAGAGTGACACGACGTCAAAGGAAACCAGAGATTCGTCGGCGTTCACCTTTAGTCCTTTGACGAGATCGATGAAGTGACTCGAATCTCGCAAGTATGTGTCCGTGGTGCCAGTAAGGGGGGAGATGAGCTGGTGCAGGTACGCCGAAACTGCACGTAGTGGGGAAGTAGTGAAGTCCACAGTGGGGCGGAGGGGGACCTCGGGCTTGTGGATTTTTGGTAGACCGTACAAAGCGGGAGCGGACCCGTTGCGACAAATTAACCTAAGATAAAGGCTGCGTGAATCCGAATGCTCTTTGAAAATGATAGACAGGGCCCTGTTTATAGTATTCTGGATCTTGCCGGTGGGGTCTTTTTGTAGGGGCGCGTACGCCGACGTGGAGAGCATATCCGTCACCTTGCGGATGTAGGAGCTCTTGTCCAGGACCACCGTTGCGTTGCCTTTGTCTGCGGGCAGAACCACGATGGCGTCGCCTTCCTTCTGACTACGAAGGGCGCGGTGTTCGGCGGACGAAATGTTATTCTGGCGACGGCGCACCTGTGCGATAGCCTCGATAGCCTTGAGCCGAACCTCTTCTTGCAGAGATGGGTCCAGTTTACGAATGCCGTCGTCAATGGCGGCCGCCATAGCGGGAATTGGAGGCTTACTTGGGATGTTGAACCCGTGTCCTTTTGGTTAGAGTCCGCAAAAACTCTGTCAATTTCCTCCTAACCAGACAGACCTCTGTCAAAAATGTTTACGTTTAAATCTCTATGCGATGACTACGGTCCGGACGCGGTGAAGCTTGCAAAGAGGTTTGTGCACGCCAATCGCACGACCGCCAATTTCAAGACCCACCTCACTTTTAACAAGACCTGCAAGGAGCTCAACCTGATTCCCAAGAGCCTGCGGCTGAAGCGCCTGGTGAGCTCATCCGAGGGTCACAGGGTCATCGATCAAGCGGAACGCCGTCTTCTCGACGCCCGCATCCATGAGTGCCGAGAGAACGTCAAAAGAAGGGAACTCGACCTTTTCTTCTTGCGAAGACAGCTGGAATTCAAGATACCGGAGGCCTTCCACGCCCTTGATGATTTCGCCCGGTCCACGGCTATCACCGCTACGCAGGAAAGAACTTACGAACATCAGAAGAAGATCGCGGCTCTCCGGCAGAAATCGTCACCTAGCGTCTGCCGGAGTAACAGCAACTTCGTAAGGAACTTGTCTTCAAGGGTGCTCTCGCCGACAGAAACATCCGTGCTGGCAAAAGGACACGGGTTCAACATCCCAAGTAAGCCTCCAATTCCCGCTATGGCGGCCGCCATTGAAGACGGCATTCGTAAACTGGACCCATCTCTGCAAGAAGAGGTTCGGCTCAAGGCTATCGGGGCTATCGCACAGGTGCGCCGTCGCCAGAATAACATTTCGTCCGCCGAACACCGCGCCCTTCGTAGCCTGAAGGAAGACGACGCCATCGTGGTTCTGCCCGCAGACAAAGGCAACGCAACGGTGGTCCTGGACAAGAGCTCCTACATCCGCAAGGTGACGGATATGCTCTCCACGTCGGCGTACGCGCCCCTACAAAAAGACCCCACCGGCAAGATCCAGAATACTATAAACAGGGCCCTGTCTATCATTTTCAAAGAGCACCCGGATTCACGCAGCCTTTATCTTAGGTTAATTTGTCGCAACGGGTCCGCTCCCGCTTTGTACGGTCTACCAAAAATCCACAAGCCCGAGGTCCCCCTCCGCCCCATTGTGGACTTCACTACTTCCCCACTACGTGCAGTTTCGGCGTACCTACACTAGCTCATCTCCCCCCTTACTGGCACCACGGACACATACTTGCGAGATTCGAGTCACTTCATCGATCTCGTCAAAGGACTAAAGGTGAACGCCGACGAATCTCTGGTTTCCTTTGACGTCGTGTCACTCTTCACGAGTGTGCCGGTGCCCCTGGCACTTTCTGTGGCCAGGACGGCCCTTTCCGCCGATTCCGGGTTAGCAGAACGAACCTGTCTGTCCGTGGACGAAATCTGCCGCCTTCTGGAGCTGTGTCTCTCGAGCACATACTTCTCGTTCAATGGACGCTTCTACAAGCAAACGAGTGGAACTGCCATGGGAGCTGCGATCTCCGTTACCATGGCCAACCTCACGATGGAGTACATCGAACAAAAAGCTCTTTCTTGCTTTAATCCAAAGCCCAAGACCTTCCTCCGGTATGTGGATGATTGTTTCTGCATCGTCGAAGCCAGTGAGGTTGAGCGCCTGTGCCAGTGTTTGAACTCCGTTGAACCGTCGATTCAGTTCACGGTGGAGCGAGAGACGGACGGAGTGCTCCCGTTTCTGGATGTGAGCGTCAGGAGAGCTTCTGACGCGCTCAACTTCGCGGTATACCGAAAACCTACGCACACCGGTAGATACCTGGACTTCGAGTCGTATCACCCCACATCGCACAAGGCCTCAGTGGTCAGCGCCCTTTTCCGACGGGCGCTGTCCGTGTGTTCTACGGAGGAGGCCCTACGAGAAGAAGTTAAGAAGATCAAAGCTGATCTAGTTAACAATGGTTACCAAAAGCGGTTCATTAACGACATCTACAAACGCCTTCGCCGCCACCCTGTGACTCCGACCTCGAGGCCGTCTAATCGGATCTGTCTCCCTTATGTGAAAAATGTGAGTGAGACCGTCGGACGCGTCCTTTGGAAACACGGCATCGCCGTCTCCCACAAGCCCGTTTCTACCATCCGTCGGCGGCTTCCTCTCCCCAAAGACAGACCAGGAAGGGAAAGGGCTCAAGGCCTCGTGTACCGCGTGCCGTGCGCGGATTGCCCGGTCGCTTATGTAGGGGAAACGAAAAACTTCCCGGATCGTATTCGACGACACAAATACGACGTGAGAAAGAAAGATATTGAGGCCAGCGCCCTGGCAGAGCACGAGCAAAAAACGGGGCACTCTTTCTCCCTCGACGAGACTCAGATCGTGGCCACCGAGGGACATTGGAGGAAACGCCTTCATCTAGAGTCCTGGTTTATCCAAACAACGAGTAAGAACGTGAACCGGTCCAAGGGCACTCTCCCGAGCGCGTACGTGTCTGGACTTCGCGCCCTCTGGGGTAAACCTTAGCAAGGTCAAACGCCCGGGCAAACCTTTCACACCGCGCCCCCTCCCCCGCGCCCTCTGGGTTAAGCCTGAGCAAGGCCAACCACCTGGGCAACCTTCCCCACCGCGCCCCCACCTACAGTCACTCGTGACCAAGGGACCGAGCGGGTCCCGAAACGTCGGGTTTATGTGTTTTTTAAATAAAACTTTGGTTAGAGTCCGCAAAAACTCTGTCAATTTCCTCCTAACCAGACAGACCTCTGTCAAAAATGTTTACCTTTAAATCTCTGGTGAACAGCTAAAACATTGTACTGTTTTTTTTTTTTTTTTTTGGTTCGCAGTATGCCGACAGCATCGAGGTTTCTACATATCCCCGGTGGGCAGCAATTCAACGGTAACGAGAAGCTTAGTTTCTCGTCACCGGTGGATCGGCTGGGCAAATAGAAGTGAGGGCAAGCAGTTGAGATCAGCAGGAATCGCAAGAACGTGCGTTGCAAGGAACAAAAACGAGACTACAGCACCGGCGTTGCCAGACCGGAAGGAACACGGGAAAGTGATGCATTTTTTATGGCGAAACATATTGAAGGAAATGTTTTTTTTTTTTAGATTTTCGAATATTCGTCGACAAACTATGGCATAGTAGCTAAAATTTCTTCGTACCATCGGAAGCAAATAAATTGGTCTTCAAGTACAACATTACTATATTTTGACTTAAAATACCATACTAGATCGATAACAACCAGCGGGAAAAGAGGATAAACAAAATGACTGGCTTGTTAAACCGATAGATGGCGCATCTTATTGCCCAATCAAAACTAATTATTGTTGTTCTATATCCAGCCGTTTATTACAGTACCTAGGTACTTTTTCCTTCCTAGGCACCGTGGTTTACCAAAATGGGTTTACCATCGCTTCGAGAAAACCGGCCCTGGGGGTCACGCGACCTTGGGGTGACCTCGGGGGTCACGTGACCTTGGGGTGACCTTGGTTACGGCGACGGCGACGGAGACGCCGCTCAAGCCGGAAACGGGCGCGTAAGAGCTGCGCTCTAAAACAGTTCTGGTGCAACCTTGAATGTAGCGTCGGCAAACCATTTCTCGGATGTTTGAAGAACTGCAATCATCTGCGGACTGCAGAAAATAAGGAAGCGGTCCTGATCTTGCACACCGGAGTCGAATACAAGAAACCTCGAGCCGTCTTTCTTCGACGCGTAGTTACCTGGAATGGCAACGTCTTCTAACCTCAAGGGTAGGGGTATGGGCCTTTGCTCTTTTGCACGAACTCTCCTGCACGTAAAAAAGTTGGGATATCGTTGGCATCACGGTTCAAAACAGTGACACATGTGAATAAGAAATGCGTGCAATGTACGATTTTAAACACTACGAGGGGCTACGCCCTAAACACCTCTAGACTGTGAAATAAAAATAGCTAACGACTAAAGAAGTGAGAGGGGGACAAGACTGCTCATAGTCGTGAACTGTTGCGCGCGCTTTGTTATTTATTCTGTTTTTATGCGGAGCGCCATGCATTTAACGCCCTGTCCTGTCCCCCTCTTATTTTCCTAGTCGTTTGCACTTTTTTTTTATTTGACAGTCTACATGTTTAACCGACTAGCCCATCATAGGTACGCGTTCAAACACTTTTTTTAACTGTAAAAATAACGAAAGTATAGTAAGTATTTTCCCACTGCCATTTGCCATACCTCTTTTAAACTTTCTCCTTCCAAAATATATTATTACGGTCTATATTTGCAAATTGGGTAGCAATTGTAGTAGCCTATAAATGCTTACCTCAATGTTCTCTTGATTGCATCTTGAGGTGGCAGGTAGATACACGCTTCCGGCGTCTTCTCCGTGATGAGGTGTCCGACAACGGCTTGGTTGCATTCTTCCGTTGTTTTGGCTCTCTCCTTGATCGAGGAGTAAGCCAACTTGGCTTCTTGTTGCATTTGGCAGGTGGCATGAGTCTGTTCGTTGATGAGTTGCACGACTTCCCCATCAATGGTATGTGCTCTTGCCTTGCATTCCAGCTTCCTGCTGCATGTCCAATACGTCTGCGAGGAATAAAAGGTGAATTAAATCGAAGTCGTTTAGAGCTTGACCATTAAGGACTGTCCACACTGCCCCATTTCTTACGTTAAGTTACATTACGAAATATTACGTTGGCGTCACCGGGACTTCTGTGCTTCATATTAAGTGAGGCTACCAGTTCAAGGGAAAAGCACGACACGCGACATTCGAGGCAGGAATGTTTCGGTCGTAACGTAACTTAACGTAAAAAATGGGGCAGTGTGAATCAGCCTTTTGTCTGGTATTAAAGGGAAGCTGAAACACTTTCTAAGAAAAAAAAAAGGAGTGAGAGGTGAAGTTTGGCGTATTTTTATCCCTTGAATCTGAATATCAGGTTGACACGAGAAAGCACGAAAAACCTCCGACCAGTTGTGACGTCATACTAGGATCTTTTGGCAGTCAAACGCATGTCGCGCGTGTGGGCAGCGCGTGCAATTACAAGTTTGCCAGGTATATTCCCCCGTACAGACACCAGTCGTAACGTCTCTTTCTGAGTTAAAAAAAAACAAAAAAACACACACAAAAAAAACAAGAGTGCGCGTACATAGCTTTGACAGGCGCTGTAGATACGTGAGAGCGGATGTTCCGAAAACTCCTAATATGACGCCCCGCCCCGGGAAGGGGGGCTTCAGTCGTACTTTAAAAATTAATTTCTGCAGGCTCCATGAACTATATTGAAAAATAATCTCGATATTTGTGATCCTGGAGGACGAATGAAGACGATTTAGGTGTTTTCCCTTTAATACAAAACGCTTCAGTTTTCTTCAATAATAATTAATTAAGAGTCATATTCCATCATAGTGATATTATTCTATTGGATATACGATTAGGCCACAAAATACGCTAAGAATAAGCTAAACAAATTGATTGACTTCGCAGTCGTTTTTTACTTTTTACAAATTTGAAAAGATATCGCTATTTAATGCTTTAGGCAAACAGCACTCACCTTCTCTTTGAAGCAGCGCTCCTTGTCGCATTCGAACCCTTCGTACAGAAGTTTGGACCCTCCACGTTTACTTCGCAAGTAGACCGTCATCTTAAAGCTACCACCTCGACTTAACCAACATCAAATGAAATAGGACGATGACATGCAGATGCCGCGCTTTTATCCTCGTTTTCGGACAGTAGTTAGCGCTTTACCAACGTTCCTGGGGCACCAGTAGGATTTGTTTCTAAGCGGACGTTGTATATAACGAAGTCAGTGATTTGGGGTTGGTTTGAGGTTCTTGGAAGGGAACAAAAGGTTGTGTTCCGGGTGTACCTTACGTTTATGGCTTTAGTGCTATTACTACAGGTTTTTGTGAAGGCAACTTTTTCTAAGCGGACCTTGTAGATAACAAAGTGTGTAGTTTGGGGTCGGTATGAGGTACTTACAGATAAAGCAGAAACGACAGGGCGTGTCTTTTAAACGCCCTGCCTTGAGCACGCGTTTCATACTCTACGCTGAGCTTTGACCGAACGTGCGGTCGAAGTGCAAGATATGCTTAAGAGTTTTCTCATGTAGAAAGCTTACACTAGAGACTGGACAGCTTTAGCTCCTCCTAAGTTTTCACTTAGTCAGTGACTTTAGACGCATAGGTATCTGCCCTAAATATTAGGAGGCTTCCGCAGCAATAACGTTTATTGCACGATACCTTTCTTGAACCATGTTCTCCCAAAACGAAACTAAATAAACATGACCGAAACTTCGAACTATAAGTTTAGAACTTAAACAATGCGTTTTTAGAATAACTTTGGAACACAAAGGGTGTTCCCAAAAACAAATGACATGATCTTTTTTCTTTTTTTTTTTTCTCCGCGAAATTAAGTTACGCATCGACAAACGCTCATTCTTCGCCCAAACATAGCGCCTGCGTCCCGAACCAAGTTCCGAAGCACCAGCAATGACCGCTCTTTAATTGAAAGTTGTAAGTTATTTTTTGTATTTTTAATGGGAAAATCACGGCCGACAGAGTTCTCGAATAGGAAGCGTTCATTGGCGTCGATAGCTAAGTCCGCGGCTGCTGGACACGGGCTGACGGCGGCAGTCCACGGCTATTGCGCAAGGTGTGTTCCGCCCCTTGGAAGCTGCCAGTCTTAGAAGCCTATGATTGCGATCTCGTTCTCCCCATGCGCACTGAACTGCGCACTGAAATATGACATCCAGTGAACATATCTTTTCTAACTGGCGCCAGTTACCGAAAAGGGAACAGAGACAGGCCCAATTTTCACATTAAAGTTTTGAGAAATCCACTTATAATTTTGACTGAGATTACGAATAGTTTTGAGCCTTCTGCATATAGTTCGAACCACTAGCCCTATATTTGGACGTCAAAGTGAGCCTTCGGCGATGCCTAGCTTATTTTTGGGGGGAAAAACCAACAAACACTGTAAATCTTTCTGAAAGGACATGTATGAAATATGAAAAAAGTGTTTTAGAATATTTTCCTCTTTATTTAGAAACAATAAACTGATATGTATTGAAGCGGTGGTACGTAGAAGACAAGGCCTGCGCATGACGTCATCGTTAGAGGATGCCCGACCCGTTCCAAGTGACAAGTACGCTGAAGATCGATAAAAGTCGCGGCAAAATGGCAGACGTGTCTGTCGTGGTGTCACGCTTGTTTTGAGACGCTGCAAGACGCGCTGTCAGCCATGTTGACGCAAGCTACGCGGTGCTGCATCAATCCAATAGTGATGACGTCTGGGAGAGGGGGGCGAGGTCTTGTCCTCTAGGCGGTTTTGACTAAAACTATCAGAAAACGCTCGGAAACAGCAACAACCTGGGGGGCTATGTTGCACGTTTTGGACTCCCAGGAGACTAGGGAGAAGGAAGTGACATCAACAACGCAGCAAATGCAGATTGGATGTTGATTTTGTTTTCTTCTGTCAACATCCAATCTGCGTTTGCTGTGTCGTTGACGTCACTTCCTTCTCCCTAGTTGCCTGGAAGTCCAAAACGTGCAAGATAGCCCCCCAGAACACAAGGATGTGGCATCAGAAGACGCTGGAACGTCCGTCAAAAGAGATAAATTTTCTGTGAGACGTCCCTGCCTCCCACTGCCTGCTGAGGCACAAAGACACCTCAAATGATCCCGCTTCCTCGCATTACCTTGACCCGCTGGGGGAGGGCTCGGAGGCTTATCCATTTTGAGCCTGTGACGCCTGGTAGCTGACACGTGAATGGAATGGGGCTTCTTCTTTCTTGATGATACAGCCGATTCAGTCCCGCGTGCCCGTACTAACGCATCCGGGTCTTCATTTTTCTCAGTCCGTTGCTAGACACCGAGTAGGTTATTCACTGACACTGACACAGACACAGGGATTTCCTCGTATACGGCGGAGAATTGTTTCGGAACAAACGCCTTGCGTGCTCGCAGCTACGCATGCACGTCGGGCGCTTGGTGTGAGCTCGGGCCACGGGCTGTTCGCTGTCAATCTAGGCGAGCTAGATTTTTTTGGACCGGCGTCCGCCGTTAGCGGCAGGGGCCCAACGGCCGGCGTGGAGCGCGTGCAATATAGTAAAAAAGGACTCCTTTTTCTGATTGGCTCCGAATTTGGAACCACATTCGAACAAGAGCCAGTAGTTCGAAACATTTGAACGTTTTTTTTTCGTGAACACCCTATTTGCTGAAGGTTTTGTGCGTTGGTTCGCACTCGAGATTTCGGCGTTTCAAGTGCGTTCTTTGTGTGCAGATCACCGTGGTGCAGATGAAGTCGCTCACGCAACCGACTCCTTGACATCATGGCTTTGGCGGCGTTCATCGCGTGTTTGTCGCGTGGAATTTGGCTTCCGACAAAAACGCAGCGGCGTGTTTCAATAGAGTTTACGAGTGCAAAATTTTCTGTTGATCTTTGCTTCACTGAGTTTAGCCTTTAGATGTTGGCCTGCAACGACTAGCGTCAGATTATGCAGGATCCACAATCGTAGGTAGAAAATAGCTTCTGGTCGTGGTGTCATTTTCAGCGCTTGTACGTACGAAGCACTCTCCGTTTGCTTTCGGAATTGACGAACATGCTGAGCACACACCTCCTAGAAGACAAGCCCTGCTTGTTTCCTCCTCTAACTGCAATCACCAGTAGTAAAGACCCTTTATTAAATTCACGCTTTCAAGTACCATCAACCATTGTTTTAAAAACGCGCAAGACACGTGCCACCAACGGGTGCTTCGTCACAATTCGCTTCAAAGCTCCGACTAATTTCCGAATGACAAGAATAGCATGCAGCTCTTTTGGAGGATTTCACAGACCAAAGGAATGTCCATCGTAGTGCAATATGTGTAACAAGTGCCAAAAGAAAGGACACTTTGCAGCAGTGCGCCAATCAAGCATAAATATGGTGCAACACAAGGTCTATGTCATCGACAACCGCGAACACCCTGAAGAAGAAATGTATGTGTCAGAGCTGAGAACCAAGACAAGCAAGACAGTGTGGCTAGAAGAAATCCAGTTCAAGTGTGTAACTAAAGTTGTGATGAAACTGGACACTGGAGCACAATGTAACGTCCTGCCAAACAAGAACGTCCAAGCGATGAAACAACAAGAGTTTCCTTCGCCAGTCAAGGGAATTGCAAGATACAGCAATCACAATATCCAATTGATCGGTGAGGTGAGAGAAACATTCACTGTCCGTAATCAGCCGCCTTAGCTGAAGTTTCTCGTCGTGAACTCCGACGTGACACCAGTTCTGGGTCAGAAGGCATGCGAGCTCCTCAATCTCGTGAAGAGAGTCCACACAGTCCAAGCAACGCAAGAAGATGACGAAATATTTCAGGGCACCGGTTGCATCAAGAACTTTGTCTATGATGCTGATGTCAAAGAGGAAGCAAGCAAGAAGTTGAAAAAAAAGCCACCAAGAAGAGTCCCATACGCACCTATGGATGAAGTAAAGCAAGAACTCACGAGCATGGAACAAAAGGAAATTGTCGAAAAAATCAAAGGACCAAGTCCACTCTGTAGTGAAATGGTTGTTGTAAAGCAGCGAAGAAAGATCAGGATCTGCATGGATCCAGTGGAACTGAAAAAGTTCTTATAAGACGAATCTATCCTCTCAAGACTCTGGAGGGAATTGTGTAGCGTTGTCAGAAAATCCAAGCAGTTCACTCTGCTAGACCCCAAGAAATGATTTTGGCAAATTCAAGTGTTGCAGCGCACTAAGAAGTATCTAGACTTCGGCACTCTGTGGGGCAGGTGCTGCTTTAAGAGAGTTCCCTTCGGCATAGCCACAGCACCGGAAGTGTTTCAGCAAATCATCAGCAGAATCCTGGAAGGGATTCCGAATGCCGTCGACTCCATGGACGAAATCCTGGTGTATGTCGGAACAAGCGAACAGCTGCAAGAATGTACACAGAAGGTCAAGGATGCTCTGAAAGATGCTGTCACTAAACTTAACAAGGACAAGTGTGCCTTTGGCGAGCCTGCAGTCAAATTTCTTCGTCACGAAATCACAGCAGAAGCACTCGAGATCGCTCAAGAGAAGGTAGCAGCCATCGACCAGTTAGATGAACCACCGAACATGACCGAGCTACAGAGACTGGTAGGGATGATCCAGTATCTCCAGACGTTCGTGCCCAACGCTGCGGACAAGACTGCACCAGTGAGAAAGCTCGTCACCAAGGACACTGAGCACCTGTGGACAGAGGAACAGAGCAAGGCGCTGACCGAAATCAAGCAAGCGTTGAAGAGCGCGCCAAAACTCGTATACTACAACGTTAATGGTGCTATGACCCTTTCAGTGGATGCAAGCACAAAATTCCTACGAACTGCTTTCCTGTAAGAAGGAAAGCCTGTTGCCTACGGCTGAGCAGCAGTGACAGACACACAACAGAACTACCCTCAGATCAAGGAGGAGGCACTAGCAATCCGCTACGGCTGCCGGAAATTTCATCGGTATATTTATGGAAGACCGATAACCATAGAGACTGACCACAAGCCGACCGAGAGTATCGCAAACCGGCCGCTGAATAAAGCCTCTCCTCAACTACAAAGACTTTTCTTCGACGTACAGCAGTACGCACCAATCATCGTCTACAAAAGAGGAACAGAACTAGTGATCGCAGATATACTGAGCAGAGACTGCAACAATAACGAGTCAGCAGGTGGTTACACAGATGACGTACAAGTGATTACAATTGTACCTATGTCACCTGAAACAATGGAAGAACTGAAGAGGGACATTTCCCGAGACGAAGAAATCCAAAAAGTGATCCAAGCCACGAAAGAAGGATGGCCAAGCACCGCAAAAAGGCTCAGTGAACCAATGAATCTCTATTGGCCATTTAGAAATGAACTCGCTGTCAATGAAGACATGTCCAGAAACAATGGGATTGTCATTCCGAAGACTTGGAGTAGCAGACTGCTTGTCCAGATCCACGCTAAACACCTAGGCATAAACAGCAGTCTGAAGAGAGCCCAAGAGACAGTATACTGGCCAGGGCTAACGACCGACATCAAATGCTACGTGGTAAGGTGTGCCGCATGCCAAGCGACTGACAAGAGACCAGCGAGAGAGCCACTTCATCTCTCAGAAGTACCAGACCTCCCGCGGGAAAAAGTAGCATCAGATGTCTTCAACTTCGAAGGATGTTCGTACGTTGTCATTGTCGACAGCTACTCGGACACCTAGACTTCAAGAAGCTTCCAGGAGAATTGTCCCAAGAAGTAATAAACGCCATGAAAGAGTAACTAGCAACTCTTGGCGTCCCCAAAGTCATTGAAACAGACAACGGTCCCTGCTTCGAAGCACAAGAATTCATGAACTTCAGCAGACACTGGGAATTCCCACATGTGTTTTTCAAGGACCGGTGGTGTAATGTCATCCCGAAGTGAAAATCAACATCGAAGAAGTCATCTAGTTCGTCTTCCCACCAGCATCCCAGCGATGAATTTCTGAGAGCAGCGTGGAAAATTAATAGACCTAGCAAGAACTGTTTTTTTTTTCAAAGAAAAAGTTGCGAAGTTTCTTTGTTCTTGTTGGTAAGATAAACAATGTTAAAATTTAAAACGACAATTTTTTTCGAAGTTAAAATTGTTGTACTGCTCCTGTAAACACCGGAACATTTACACCCTACTTATTATACTTCCAAAGGTTCACTGTTTCGCAAAAAAACACACAAAAAAACAAGCGGAAAAATGCAAATAAACAGAACCGGCTAGTGGTCGTTCAGTTTTCATCCCGGAACACATGGTTTTTATTCAAATATATTAAAGGTCCCTTCAAGAAGTAGCTTACATAAAGTTTTTCTTTTAAGATTCAAGTGGCCATATTTAATATTCAGGCTGTGGGCCTGAGGGTGGTAAAAAGAAGCGCCGAGATCGGGATGGGCTGATTAAAAGCACGCCGGTGGTTAATTGAGCCGGCCTGCGGTGCTAATCGAAACAAAAAAAGAAAGACAAGCACACCCAGACAACCCATATTCCATAATGCCGTACGAAAAAGCCACATGCCCCATTATATGCCATTTTCTGAATGTACGACGTATGGTTGTATTTCAAGTCTGGCCATGGTTGTCTACCATACTTGCCCTGTCCGATTGCACAAAAAAAATTCATTTTTTTGCACCGTTTTAATATTTTTTTTTATTTAGTAATATCCTAATTAGGTCGTCGTCGCGCACAGCCCCAACATTTTTTTCTGTGTTTCGTGCGGATAAGAAGTGCGAAAGGGAAGGTAGATTGTCTCTGATTCCATGAAATTCTAAAGTATGTTAATAAAACTATAGTTTTCAGATGCTCCTTTGAATGTGTCCTTCGAATAAAAATAATGAAAGATTGCTCGGATAAACGCATATGTCTTTGTTTTCCGTGGAATGGTTGAATAATTTCGCAAGAATAAAATATACAACAAAGGGCCTAAAACAAAAATAATTGATGTGCTGCGGCTGCGTTAGTCGTCGAAAGACGTGTCCAACATAGTATATGTTTTAGTACCTCAACGTTTAAAAATATTCTCGCGGAGAACGTTTTTATGGTAACGCGGATTCTACGAAATCTGCAGACCGCGCGCAACAATTTATAAGCTGGATAATAAAATTCAAAGTTGTCTTAACAAAGTAGAAGCCGAGCGTGCTCCTAGGTATCAGCAGTTCCTTTTGCGAGAAGCCAGCTATGAAAACGATTTTATGCTTTGTTCTAGTAAGAAGACAATAAGCCACCACTTGTGTTTCTTAAGCTGATTGTCGGTGTAGCATGCAGGCTGTCGTAGTATGAAAATTATGTGAAGTGACGGTTTGTGACTAGTTTATTGTTAAAGGAACCATAGTTGGAGCAAATATGTGACCGTTAATAATCAGACAAGTAAACTAAACCAAGGTAGTAAACGCTGAAAGAAGCAAATAAGCCGACGATAATCTGTCCCACAAATATATTATTAGAAAATATAAATATGGATAAAATAGAATGTAAAATGTATCGAGAGTGCATTCGCCATATTTATATTAAAAGAAAAAAGAAAACTTAGCACCACGGGCGTAACAAGAAAGCCTGTCGCCTAATCATTTCCGATGAGCAGATCAGAATGATGACCTACTCTTTATGCGCCTTGACACGACGGCAACATTGGCTTTATCTATGGTGCAACAGTAGTGTCATGAACATCAACATTATTCTAAATGTACGGCACATTTGGTACATTCAAAAGCACTTCACACAGCGTGAGTGCGTGCTGTCTAGAAAGCAAACAAAGCAAATTGTTGTGTGTATCTTATACAGCCCCAAGGCAGTCTGCCTTCTGGGCGTCTGGTGTCTCAGCTGTAGATGAGCTATTTAACCAGTGCGGAACAACACATAGCCTGGGGTCTTTAACGTGCACCACGCAGTTGTGATACACGACCACTTGCCGGTGTGATGCTCAGCCAGATTGAAACGGCCAGGAGTGGGGATTGAACCTAGGATCCTGGGTTCTGCAGCACGAGCTTTTTCTGAACGTGCTCCGAGCTGGTGTGCGCTAGACTAGTAGCCAGACCAGTGTCCCTTGTACTGTCTCACATAACACAAGAATTGTCAGCAAGAAAGACAGCTGTCTTTTTCTTCTTTGCCGTCAAGGTGTTTTCGCTACAACCAACGCCAGAGGCGCTCGTAATGCCAGTTATTGGTTGGACGAATATTAGCCCTATAGGTGTACGTCGGCTCAGAGAAAATTAGTTTCACTTTTTTATTTCTCAACTCATGAAACGTCGCGTTGTCATACCTTTGTAATCTATCACCACCGCTGGCGTTACATTGACATAGAATGTAAGCTTTCTGGATGCGTATATATCTATTCATACGGCCACAAGATAGAGAATTTTGATTATCACGATCTGACCCGTTACTTTACTAGGGTGACAAACTGAACTAGAGGTCGATATGGAAGCGTGTCGGGAAATCAACAAGCAGGGATTTGATTGGAAGGTGAGTGGGTACACGCAAAGGCTACCCCTTTTTTCGTACCCATTCATTTCCTCCAATATAGTCGAGCAAGAGCGTCGTCTGCTCCTCCCGCGAAATGTGAAGTTCGCTTCTCCTTTCCTTATGTATGTGATGTCTTGTGCGGCACCACTCGCGCGTAAACAGAAGAAGATCGTTTTGCCTGCGAGAATCCCGTGATTTTTGAGCGCACGAACTCTTAGAACTGCGAGTGGCTGATGGTGCAAGCCAGACTCTGATGTCCTGGAAAATATACCAACGAGTATTCGGGCTGTAGTGTCTTCTTACTACGCAGATACGACACTGGTCACGAGGATGGGATACTGACGGGGACCGACACACCAAAACGCAGACGTTCTGAGCAGGCTGTCTCGCCAATTCCTGAGCAGGCAGCCAATACCTGGCGACGTGCGAATGTTAGGCTGCTCGCCAATTCCACAACTCTGTCCAGAACGCATTGTAGCACTCACTGAACAAGACAAAGTTCTAACACTCGTTTGCCAGGCCATACATCACGGCAGACTAGAAAAGCTAAACAAGAACGAGTGCAGGGCTTACAAAAGAATTGCCAACGAAGTTTCGACACTCAACGCTTGCTGGATCAGAGGTTCATGAGTAGTGATTCCCAGTACAGCGAGAGCTCAAGTATTCGACTGGCTTCTCGCTGGACACTGAGGCATTGTGACAATGAAGACAGCTGCCCGGGGTTACGTGTGGGGACCTGGAATGGATAAAGACATCGGAGCCAAGGCAAAGGCGTGCAGCATTTGCCAAGAGCACCAACGGGCACCGCCTAAGGCACAATCCCCCGAAATGGCAACGACCATCGAGACCATTGGATACAGAGCATTCCATTATGTAAGAAGAGCTTTTAATTGCTCAGACACGAATCTGTTATAATTTACACATTCTCTTCTTAGTGGGCATTCAACTCTTAGGCACCATAAGAAATTTTCGTATGTTTAATACAAACAGCGTAACGAACTGTGAAAGTAAACTTTAAACTTTGTTGGTTAAACGTAAAGCGTAATGAGAAAAGAAAAACAGATGTTTGACGCCTTCTTGCCACGAGCCATGCGCTTGTGGCAAAGATGTGTCAAGCATTTCTTTACTCAAAAAGAGCGCATGATCTTCGGAAAGAATGTCTTTCCTCCCAAAGCCCAATAAATTAACAATTTAATATATCAAGCATCGTAGTGCGTGTGATTGCAAACGAGAAACTAAATGAATAAATTATTTATTTTTGAAGGCCCTCCTTTCAGAATAATATTTAAGGAAAATGTTTGCATGGTTGAAAAACAAAGCTCAGACAACCAGGATTCCAACCGTGTTTTTATACGTGTTTAGTCGCGCAAAAAATAAAGGAAATCAATAAAGCGAACACATTATGGGAACCTGTCAACATGTAACCTATTTTAACTAATGTAATTAACCGTAACAGACGAAAATGAGGGCTGTTATATTTTCTTTCTGCCTTACTCTTCAATAAACAAAGTAATAAATTGAATTATAAATTAAATCGAGACGGTGGTTTAAATTGATGTTATTTTGTGCTAAAAAATGTTTTTGAATATGATTAGCATTAAAGCATTGACACAACGATTAACGTTGCAAACTAGTATAATTAAGCTGTCCAGTGGAACGCGCCAACCGGTCATGTTTTTTTCGCCGGCTAATTGGAAAAGATAATATTGACCAAACATTTCCACCTAGAACTAAAACGCCAAAATCAATGCACAAACTCCGTGTTCTCTACAGCATTGCCACTGGTTCCTCCCACTCTTGCATATGATAGTTTCTTATCTGACAGCAGCAATGAGGATGTGCCAACACACAGTACCTACTATTTTCAGTTTAACGAGCCACTAAGATTTCTCGATTTGTTTTTGTTTTAATTCAAGTCAAAATCAAATCAAATTAAGTTTTATTTGTTCTCACATCTCATTACATGACAACAGGGGACTTGGGACAAAACGCTGCTGGGCAGCAGCATGACGAAGGTCCCAGCCCCCGTGCAGTTCGGAACAGCAAAAAGGTAAATAAAAACCAAAAAACACACACAAAAACAACTAAATATCACATAAATGGAGACACATCTTATGCAAATGTTTCGTGTAATGAGCACTTTAGGCAAAAAAAAACACAATACCCGGCAATATATCACAAGAGCGGTCAGCAAATACACAGAGAAAGCAACCAGGATAAAAACAACGCCACTATTCAAAAAGTCATAAAGAAAAAAACAAATTTACTAACCCTTTATGTGAAAGTGCCTCTAAATTTATACTCTTTTTGTACAAAGTGTTTAGTATGGTAGACAAATTAAAATGAAGCGTCTGATCAATGTAGTTGGTGCGGGATGGACGGATTACCCAGGGCTGATTTTGCCTAAGGTCGCGCAGGATGATGCGATGTTTTAGGTTAGCTAAGTGAATGTAATGAACGTTGTTTTGCTGAGCAGCCCTACGATGCATTTATTTATTTATTTGTTTATTTCAATACCCTGAGGGCCCATAGGCCATTACAGAGGAGGTGAGGCATATAAGAATTTACTCAAAAGAAAATACAAGCGTAAAAGGCAGTGATTAAAACACAATTAATTCGACAAAATATTAACAAAAATGATTAGTAAGCGCTTTTTTAAATAAATCAAGTGATGGGATAGCTGCTAAAGATGCTTGAAGGTGGTTCCACTCAGAAGACGTTCTTGGTATGAAGGAGTCGTTGTATGCTGATGTCTCACAGTGAGGAATGCCGACCTTGAAACGGTGATCAATGCGTGAAGAGATATATGCGGGGTTAAAGAAAGACATAGACAAAATATTTTTCGCCGTAAGGAAAGAAGAGGCAGGGACAATGAGGTTTTCATAGATGATACACTAGCGGTGCGATGATAGTTAGAATAGATAAAACGTACTCCACGATTTTGAACAGCTTCAACGTTAGTCACAAGCGTTGTGTGACCGGGGTCCCAGATTGATGAGGCGTACTCTAATTTTGAACGAACTCGAGTTTTGTACAGAAGCAATTTTAATAATATTGGGGCTAAGGAGAAGTTTCTTTTCAGATATCCAAGCATAGAGTTAGCGTTAGCGATAATATGATCAGTATGTAATTTCCATGAAACGTTAGAAGTAATGTGAACACCAAGATATTTGTAAGACGTCACAGATTCCAGTAGGTTTTTAGAAATTGAGTATGGTTATGGGGACGTGTTCCGACGGGAAACCCTCATGGATTTGCATTTGTTAGTGTTAAGAGTCATTTTCTATAAGTTACACCATTCGGATACAGCACACAGGTCACATTGAAGTAGTGTTGCATCAGAATTGTTAGCTGTTTCACGATAAATTACACAGTCATCGGCAAATAAACTTATTGAGGATGATACACACAGTGGTAAGTCATTTATATAAACAAGGAACAAAAGAGGTCCTAAAACGGAACCTTGTGGGACACCAGAGGTAAAAGGACTAAGGGAAGAATTAGTTTGATTCGCACAAACATATTGAGATCGATTAGTTAGGAAACATGTAATCCACGACAAAACACTAGGATCAATGTTAAGTTTGCTAAGTTCAAAAAATAATAATTTATGCGAAACTTCGTCAAAAGCTTTGACGAAATCAAGAAACACACAGTCAACCTGGGACCCACGGTCAAGAATGGAAAGTAGGTCAATAGTGAAGGACAAAAGCTTAGTCTCACAAGAAAGAGATTTGCGTAAACCATGTTGTGAGGGTGAAAAGAAAGAGCTCGAAACTGAGGAATTAACTAAGTGAGAATAAATAATGTACTCTAAAAGTTTGCAGGGGGTGCTGGTTTACGAAATGAGTCTGTAATTAAGAGGATTATGTTTGTTACCTGTCTTGTGAAGTGGAACCACCTTTTTCTTCTTTCCAATCATCCTGTAAGACACCAAGGTTGAGTGACTGCTCAAAAATTTTTGTACGACAAATTGACATGTAATGTTTAGTGTTCTTAAGAAATATAGAGGTAATGTTGTCAACACCACACGAAGAAGAAACTTTCAAATTATCAATCAACTTTACAATCCCGTCGTAATCAAAAGCAAGCGGATCCATGGGAAAGAATGCATAATCTGGAAAAATGGGATAATCTAAACCATCATTTTCAGTAAACGCCTCGACAAAGACGTCGTTCAGAATGGATGCACATTGAGCTTTCGGAATGTCAATACCCTCAACATCAGTGAGTGATACAGCCATTCCTTTAGGCCCGTTCATAACACGCCAAAAATTGTTTAGGGCTATTTGCTAACATTGAAGGAAGGGTAACATTAAAAAAAGTGAGTTTTGCTTGCTTGATGGCCGCCTTATAAGCATTGACAACAGATTTATAAAGCTCCCATCGCTCAGCGAGGCCAGACAACTTTGCAGCGCGGAAAAGGCGTTTTTCTTATTAGCAAGGGGTTTAAGAGTTACGTTAAACCAGGGAGACACGTGGTTAGATACGATGTTCCTACACGGAATGAATAAATTTATTAGAGAATTTACTTTGTTTTTAAACGTGTTCCAATTAGTCTCAATCGTGCGTTCTGACAACGCAGGCAGAAATTCGTCAATAGAGCAAGCCAGCTCGTTATTTATTTCAGCGAAGTTTGCTTTGCTACAATCGAGAAAGTGTTTGGTAGATTTGTTAGCAACATACGAGGAAGCTTGCAGGCTGAAATTCAAAATAGCATGGTCGCTAATGCCCGGTAAATAAGTTATAGAAGAAACGAGATTAGGGTAAGTTGTAAGAATAAGGTCTAACACATTGGCCGTCGCATCAGTAATCCGAGGAGGCTCAGTGAGACATTGAAAAAAAAGAAAAATCAGAACAGAGACTAATAAAATCCGAGTAATCAGAAGAGCTACTAGATGCAGCGGGAAACGGTCCAGACCAGTTGATCAAGGGAAGATTAAAATCACCTAGTAAAAACATGGGTACAAGGGGGAACCTTAAACAAATCATATTTAAAGCATCATGCAAATTCAAACAAAAATTTGCAGGAGCGTTGGGAGGACGGCGACAAACGCACAAAATAATATTTCTATAAGCGCACTGTAGGCGTACGCACACAAGCTCCAACGGGGAAACAATATTCACGTGAAAACATTCAATGGCTTTATTCACTGCGATTAAAACACCTCCCCCACGCCTATCTGTTCTGTCACACCGATAAAAATTGTAGCATTTAACAGAGTCGAAAATTTCATTGTCACGGACAACACTTGAAAGCCAAGTTTCTGTCAAAACAACAATATCGCTTGATGATGCATCAATAACTATTAACAGGTCATCGCGGTTGCGGACTACGCTTCTTATGTTACCAAAAAGAACTGAAATCTCGTTTGGCAAAGAAAGGGAACTACGCGTGTGTTTACCGGCGTTTTCTTTTAGCTCAGAGGGGACACATTCAAACACGCTATCTCTAGTTAGTTAGGAGGCGGCTTCATAAACTTCGTTTGTGTTATGGTCAAACAAAAATTGCTTATCGCCGATATACAGTTTGTCGACACGAAGTTTGTAACGACTCCCCTGGGTACAAGCAAATTCATGCAGCCGTTTTCTGTCAAGTTGAACATTTTGTGAAAAATCCTCGCTGATAGAAATACCCGTATTTTTTAGCTTGTAGCACGACCCCAGCACCGCATCCTTATGTTTAAAGAAGAAAAGCTTTACAACAATAGGCTTTTTCTTGCTGGTGTCAAACTTCCCGAAGCGGTGAGCCCGTTCGATTGTAGCAGGGTCAATTTGTACGTCAAGCTTATCTGAGCACACATCCAAAACCAGCTTTTCCGATTGAGGCCACGTTTCCTTAGCCAAGTCATCTATTCCAAAGAAAAGCAAGTTGGATCGACGGGAACGACACTCTGCGTCATCGGAACGCCGCTTCAGAATGGCCCATTCCGTAAGTACCGACTCCAATTTCGCCTTAAGTTCGTCTGTCGAGTTCATTTTCGATTTGCAACTTGCGAGATCACTTTCAATCATTTCAACACGCGCGGTGAGAGTGGTTATAGAGTCATGTGTTTGTTTTTGTTCGTCCCTGATTTCTTTGAGCTGAATCAACACGCTTGCTTGGCCGGAATGCATTTCGCTTACAAGCTACTCTATTTTCGCTAGTGACTCGGCTTCAGGTTTAGACATGGGACCAGTGTTACGCTCTATGTCTCCACTAAGAAGTAACAACAAGTCAAGAAACCGCTTCAGACACATCCGTGGGCACGGCGAAACAAGACAAACGTAATTTCCTCTAACGGAGTACGAAAGTTTTTGCCTAGTAACCTGCAGAGTAAACAGGAGCGGTATGTTAGGCGTCATTGTCGTAGCATTTTCGCCGTGCCCTCTGGTCGAAACACCTGCGAGAAGCCTTTTGAAGGCAGTGTGCTTGATGTCGATGCTGGTGGGGCTTGCGTGTCAGGCGACACTGGCGGCAGATATCCTGGAATGGCTCCAGCGTTGAATTCATCGCCATCGCAGGGGGCGGCCAGGGTAATCAGCGTTGCTGTCTTCGTCATCACGGGCGTGGCGTTGGTCGCTCTCGGGTAGAAGGATGGAAGGCCACCGTCACTCGCCACGAGAAGAAACTGCAGAGCAAACAGGAGCGGTATGTTAGGCGCAATTGTCGTAGAATTTTCGCCGTGCCCACTAATCGAAAACGCCTGCGAGAAGGCTTTTGAAGGCAGTGTGCTTGACGTCGATGCTGGTAGGGCTTGCGTGTCAGGCGACACTGGCGGCAGAAATCCTGGTATCGCTCCAGCGTTGAATTCATCGCCATCGAGAGGGGCGGCCAGGGTAATCAGCGGTGCTGTCTTCGTCATCACGGGCGTGGCGTTGGTCGCTCTCGGGTAGAAAGATGGAAGGCCACCGTCACTCGCCACGAGAAGAAACTGCAGAGCAAACAGAAGCGGTATGTTAGGCGTCATTGTCGTAGCATTTTCGCCGTGCCCTCTAAAAGTTGTTAAAAGTTTAAAAAATTAAAAGTCATTGTCGTAGCATTTTCGCCGTGCCCACTAAAAGTTGTTAAAAGTTTAAAAAACTAAAATTCATTGTCGTAGCATTTTCGCCGTGCCCACTAAAAGTTGTTAAAAGTTTAAGCGTATATATTTGCTGAATTGTTTTTACTTTTAGGACCTTAAATAATGATGGAGATAGGGAACAGAAGATATTGCACGTACAGCCTTTTTTTGTAAAAGGTGCGACTTTGCCAGGTTTGTTTTGGTTGTGGTGCCCCAAATAAGGTTGCAGTAATTTAAATGGGAAGAAACTAACGATTTATAAATAGTTAATTTAATATGAGTAGGAAGTATTGTTTTAAAAGTTGTTATTAAGCCATGGCTCTTGGATAGCTTTGCTTGGACATAATCTAGTTAGCATTTCAGCTCATGTCTTGTGAAAACAACAGACCCAGTATTTTAATACAGTTTACAAATTAAATTTGTTCATTATTGATTTTAAGACAAAGTGGATCGTTTATCCTTTTATATCTAGGCTTAAACAAAATAGCCTTGGTCTTACAACAATTTAACTTTAATTTGTTGTTTAGTGTCCAGGCAGTAATTTGTTTTAACACCTCTTGCATTGCGGAAATAGAAGTGCAGATATGGTCGTGGGAAGAAAAAATGCTGGTATCGTCCGCGTAAATTACCAGTTTTACATCAGTGTTTTGAGCCACGTTTGCGATGTCGTTGCTGTACAGAATTAATAACAATGCGTCTAAGATGCTTCCCCGGGGAACTCCCGATGTTATGGGTAGCCTATCTGAATGAACATATAAGAAATACACGTACTGAATTCTATTTAATAAGTAGGATTTTATCATGCGCTATGCCTCTTATTCCATAAAATGGTAATTTTGCAAGCAAAATGTCATGATTAATTGAATCAAATGTTTTTGAGTAATCGAGGAAAACGCCAAATGTTATCTTTTTTGTGTCGAATGCTTTTAAAATGAGTTATTTTTGGTTCAGCAATGCTATTTCAGTAGATCGATGCTTACGAAACCCAAATTGTGATTCAGAAATTAAAGCACGTTTATCGAGATGCGTTAGGAGTCGTTGATGTAGACGTTTCTAGAGTGGTTTAGAAAAGACAGGAAGAACTGAAATGGGCCTATAGTTGCATATGTCGAACATATCACCGCCTTTATGTAGGACACTAACTTTTGATACCTGCATTTTTAGTGGGAAAACCCCGGTTTCAAGTGCAAGGTTATATATACATGTCAGATATGGTGCAATTTTATCAATAACATATTTTATAGGTTTCATCTGCATGTTATCGGCGTCAATACTTTTACTATTTTTAAGGTTCATGATGGTTGAGGAGACTTCTGCCTCATCAGTGGGGAACAAAAACATTGTATTCGTCTGCGACGATTTCATGAACTCTAGGGCTTTTTTGTACAGGAAGATGACACACACGTTGATGTACCAGCCTTTACAAAGAAATCATTAAACGGGTTTGCCATGGTGACGTCTGTTATTTGAGCGCCGCTTACTGTTACTTCACGAGGTACGTTTTGGGGTGACTTATGGTTTATTAAAAGATCGGATTCTCTTCCACATAATATCAGGTTTCAATGTTTCTAATCTATCAAAAAGTCTGTTGTAATACCCGAAGGAAAAATCCATCAATGTAACCCTGTTTGGCAGTCAATGTTTTCTAGTGGACCGCTGACTGTGCCTGACTGTACGTCAAGCATGTCTGATTGGCCAGCAGGTTACTCTGACCGACAGTCAAACTCCAGTCAGACTCCACTTGTCGGCTCTCTGGTGGTTTCCTGGTGGCAATCGGCCGCCGCGAAATGCCATCAAGATGTCTTGGTGGCGATTCTGATTGTACATCGATTTTCTCTGACTGTACGTCAAAAAGCTTTGACGTGCAAACACACGTACGATCAAAGGACGTAAAGTTCGTTCGGACACCACTATTTCGTCAAATCTATGAATACGGAAAATAATCTATGCACAAGAAAACGATTTCAGGACATGAGCCCATGAAACCTCTGATGTTAAAGATATGACACGCAGCCGACCGACAACCTTGATCAAAAGCCCGCCGAAATGCCGAACACGCCACTTCGCTTCACCCATGGAGGCTTCGCCGAGCTTTCATGAACGATCGCTCTCGACTCGTTTTGTTTGCCCGCTTGCTCCAACCTATCAATCCTGCCCGGGCTCTACAATGTCTTATGTTTTAGTAGAATTCCTACTCGACAAGACCCAGCCTGTTGTGAGTTCCGACGATGTAAGGGACTTTAGCGGTGTAGTTGAGGACGACAAGATGTACCAGGTCTACTGGGCCGGAGACGCGCGAACAAAAGGATCGTTCTACGACGCGAAAGTACTCTACATGGCAGGTGAGTACAACTGAAGTACGGCGAGTGACGTACGAGTGCTTTGCTTAACATGCTGAAGGCTTAACTGCATTTGCAGCCGAAGCATCTCGTATAAAACGAATGGTGAAATCGAGTTTACAAAGCGATGGCATAGGATAGGGGTTAAGGTGTCCGATTTCTACGCATATGGTCGCGCGTTCGATCCGTGGAGGTCATGCTTATTTTTTCTATTTCTCGAACATTTTGTTTTATCAAGCATTTGGCGATATTTATGAGTGCGTATAGCATTACTCTTATATAAATGCTGAACTTGTTGATGAAATTCGCTTGGCAGTGGCAGTCAGACGCCATCTGATGGATCATCAGAGGACGTCTGATGGTCCATCACGTTCCACCAAGGCTGATGACTGGCAGTCAGTGTCCCAAATTACGTATCTTGATCGACTTTTCAATAGGGTAGTCACGCTTAGCAGTCCTTAGCTGACTCTTTAAAATATTTCGATAAGATTTAAAGATTACAAGTCGACTATTTTCTCTAGTTTTTAAAAAATTATTATATAAAAATTCTTTTTTCGTATCATTGATATTACGACAGGCGTGATCCAACGTCTACGCGACTTTTTAGTGGCTTTGAGATTGACAAAAGGGAAATGTTTAGTATATATATCTAGAAATAAATTATATGCAGAATTTTCTGAATTTGTAGAAAAAATTTGTTGCCAAGATGTACGTTCCATGTCTTCACAAAAACGGCGCAACTGGTCAGGGGAGATCGGATGAACTCGAGCCACACGAACGCAGTCGCTACGGTTTTTATTGGAATGTTTATTTTGCAAGCAAAAATAAATGGGAGGATGATCACTTATAGCAGTTGAAGGAGCCCCCGATGTCACCACCGAGTCTTCGTAGTTGGTTATGAACATATCAAGCAAAGAGGATGACGTGTTAGTTATTCTTGTAGGGTGCTTTTTAACATTTGTTTGAAAAAGAATTTCTCGAGCTACAGTCAGAACTTATGTCGATATTGAAATCACCCCCCAAAACTAACTTGTAATTTTTATCACTGACAAAATAAAACAATTGGTGGGAAGGTCTGCATATTTGCAACCGCGGTCATGGCGATGCGCGCCGAAATACCCCCCCCTCCCCCCCCCCCCCCCCAAATTAGCACAACTCACCGGTTTGGGAATGGGGCGGAACCGGTCTGTCGTTAAGACCCTACTGGGCCGACGCTGGAAATGCCCCGGTGGGGCGACAGCGGGCCAGTGAGATTGCAAGTCACTGGCCAGTGACTGGGACTGACTGGGATGCCCGGCAATGGCCGTCCCCGTGAGTGCCCGGGGTGCTGCCAGTATAAATTTCCAGCGAAGTACCAGTAATATGGCAAGATACCAGCAAGAGCCCACATTACCGGCTTCAAGCCATACAGTTCCCGGTCTTGTTTTGCCCAAGCGAGTTCCCGGGATGCTGCCAGCACGAATCCCCGTCGTAGTACCAGCAGTACCGCAAGATACCAGCGAGACCCCACGCTAGAGGGCTTAAATCAAAGTTCCCGGTCTTGTTTTCCGGGCTAACATCTTGTGTTGTGTGCAATGCACACCTGAATAGAAAATATGTAGTTAATAGGAAGGGAAACTTTAACAAATAAAGTGTGTCAACAATTATCTTGCACCCTGCATGAAAGTACATTTCTGGCACAGGTATACACCTTTTCGTAAAGCAGCTGCCACGTCCATCTGAATCTGCCACTCATACATGGGTAGTAAATGAAACATACAAAATTGTTACCGTAATTGTTTATTGTCAGTTGCAGTGAAGCTACAGCTTGTCCGGTAATCATGGACTTGTCGCCGAAGGAGTGCGCTGGATGAAAGAGGCTGCAGTTTCTTTACACATCTCAAGCAGCTTGTGATGAAAGTCGACCATGCACCCGGGAAAGCGAGTGCTTAATTCCAGCACCCGAAAAGAGAATCGACACCAGAGTAGAATGACAGGTTAAATCAATACCAGCTGCACTTAATAATTCAGAAATTCCAAAGTGGGGTTAGGAGCACGAGACAAGGAGCCCATGTAAAAGGAAAATTTTTGGTAGCTAATGACTTAATTGTCTTTAATTTTTTTTTTTTAATCTGGAGACTATATTACAACAAAAATACCTCGATTGCCCTAAGTGACACACATGTAACAACACAATGGATGTCCAAGGAGCAAAATGGTCAAGTTATCTCATAATCGAGGTCATCGATTTGTATGGAAAGGCTCACTTTAGAGAAAGGCTTGTGGAAATCATCTGTGTTATTTGATAAGGGCATGCCGAGAGACGAGCAAGTGGTCGTCATGTGGCTTAACATCGTTGTTCGTCACGATAAGTGCGCAGTCCCTGATATACACATCCAGCATTTTTAGGTAAATATAGCGATTTATTAGTCTTACTGAGACAATGACAAATCATATCCTTTACATTTACAGCGGATTCCTGAACACAAAATGATGAGATTGGGTAGGCACAGGCAAACATACAATGTATTGCTGTGTATGACCCCCCATGTTCTCACATAATGGTAACTTCACGACGAATACTCATCTGCAGACTTCTGTCACGTCTCATTTTGCTCATCCTAACACGTGTTCAGAGCAGGAAGAAAACTACGTTCTCCACCGAATGCAGTGTCTCTTGATCAAACATAAGCGTTTAGTGACTTTGTGATTACGGTGCAAGTCCAGGGCAAGAAGAGTGTCGAAATCGACGTTCACAGGCAGACTGGCTAAATAAGTACCTGTGACAACTTGTGATGCTTTCCAGCCAGATTTCCATCCATATTTTTGCCTGGAATTTTTGCCGTCCAGATTTTCGTAACTGGTGCGTGTTGCAACAATAAAAAATTCTCTGGCTAGTGCTGCGCGTCTTGGTCGTCTCGATTCTTTGGTGGTCTATACTAAAACATAATCAACAAAAAAAGCTGCTTGAAGCTCTGTACTTTTTTAACCTATGACGTCCAAGCTGATTACATTTTTTTTTGTGATTATATTTCTATTACATTACTAGAGCCTCGCACACTAACTCCCGAGTGTGCGATGCAAAATTAAAATGAGATACCCAGGAACCCGTTCCAGGTGCCCTAAAGTCGCTGACGCAAATTTTGAGGAATGTTTTTGGAAAAGTATTTGGAGGAGACCAAATACATTTGGTTGTATTTGTATCTTGTACTTAAATGCTTTTTGGAAATGTAATTAGATTTGTAATTAAATAAATTTTTGACGAAGTATTTTGTATTTGTATTTCGATACATATTTGCATGTATTTTGCCCATTCCTGTTTGCAATCTTCTCAGCTGTATAAAAGATTAGAAGCACCTTTTTTCCATTTCGCACAGCGCTTCCACGTTTGCACTTATCTACGGGACATGCTGTGCGTAATAAACTTCGAGGAGATTTGAAAACAAACTTTCGTGTCTGTCTTCCTGCCCGTTTACAAACACCTGCGCGAGTAATTTTTTCACGGGTTTCCGTCATACTTTAAGTACTTTAATTCAGTTCTGGACATCTTTAATAAGTTTGAGATATCCGACCTTCCAGATGGTGCCCATTTAGGGTTAACGAATAATTAGCCTGGGTGCCAGATTCTAGCTTGAGAGTGATTTATTTCAGCAAGCATTGGACAGCGAAGAAAATGCCGTGGCTACGCTTCTGCTAGAGCAAGTGAGCCAACCGTGCCTTTCGTGGCTTGATCGCGTCTGTTCATTTGCTTGTGCTTCATATATTCAGCTGCATAATTCAGAAAGAGCTGATGGTGGCCGGTCATCCTTGACGTCACGACGACTTGGTTGAGGTTACGGAAAACATTCTAGCCTATTGTGAGCCAAGCTCTTGAGAACATCTCGATGATAAATAAACGAGTGAACTTATCCAGAGCCTTGGACGTCGTCAACTTATGCGGAAGAAAACTGGAGTCGTCTACAAAATTGGATTACAAACAATGCTCGAGAAAGAGCGGTATGCGTGTGTGTATGCGGGCATATATTTTCGATGACAACCCGCATGTGGATACTTTTTAATAGGTAAACGAGACCTTGGACAAGTGATTTTGAAGTACTCATAATTGTTTGAGCAATTCGGTTCATTTTTGTTTTGCTTCAACTTTATTCAATAAAGGGAAAGCAGCCGTTCATTCCAACATTACTTTTAACTTCTTAATGCGCTAGGAGGTCCAATAATGCCATTTTACTGTAATCGCATGCATTGCCATGTACCAGTTCCACTTGCTGCAAGCTGTACCACTTGAGTTACATTCATAAAAATATCAACAGTATCAGTAAAAAAAATCAAGCTGCTTTGACTTCATTAAGAATGATGTGAACCCTTCCTTGATCAAAGTTTTCTTCTTGTTTTATTTTTGAATAGTACAAAGAAATCAATGCAATGTGCTTTTTTCATTATCTAAAGGAAGCGGATGCACTGCTTGCAAGCTGCTCAGATTGACAAGCATCGAAAAAAAATATTGAGGTTGAAAAATTGTCGCGCTTCTTCTATTTGGTTTTGTTTTAACGCATACGCTTCCACTGCATTCCGGGAGCATTAGACCCCATACCGGAGGTACACCCCCAGTACACGTTTTCACACCTTTAAGTGTGTAAATGTGTAAAAGGGGTGTTGCAGCAACTTACATACTGGGCTCCACTTTTTTATCACCTTTAAATCTAGTAATACACCCTCATAATTTTACCAAAAGGCGCGCTGTTTTCTGTTACACCCTCCATTTAGTAAAGGGTGTAAGAAGGGTGTAGAAGAGAGTGCTAAATAAATAATACGAAAAGGTTTTGGAAAGCTTATAGATGGCTCTCTTCATAATGTACAGGTTAGATTTCTGCTTGAATGCCAACGCTTGCTAGCAGTCTTCTTTTTTATTATGTCAGTTGTAATTCATGCAAATAGCTGATAATAAAGTGCGTCTTTTGCATACAATTTTTATG
Organism: Ixodes scapularis; assembly: GCF_016920785.2. NCBI lineage: Eukaryota > Metazoa > Arthropoda > Arachnida > Ixodida > Ixodidae > Ixodes > Ixodes scapularis. Next base: position 159,398,218 of record NW_024609868.1, on the reverse strand, counting down.
TCTGCCAACAAATTTTTATATATAAGTTAATATTTAATTTTCTTACAAATTACTCCGCACTCCGAAATTTGAAACCATGGAGAAATGCTCAATACTTCCGTTATTTACAAATATTTATTGATGGAAGTGTACAGTAAGAAATTCAGTTAGTCTCGAGTTTCTATCTGACAATACGACATGAAATAAAAATAAAATAAATATGTTCGACAAATCTTCATGACGTGCGGCTACAACCTGTCACATGACCATGGCAACCTAGGTAAAACATTCATTTGAGAATATGATTACATGCACAATAACTCACAGACATAAAGTGGCAGAACCCATAATAAACCAGTCCGAGACACCCCACAAATATGGTCTACGGTCGTCTATGGAAAATTAAATGAGAGGCTATCTCCTCCTAAAGCCTTGCATGGTCGGCCTTAGAAATCTATAAATACAGCTACAGCCAGCTATAGAAAAGTCTAGGGCCTTGTGTCTATAAATCCATTGGAACCAATACATTTTCTTTCCCGCTTATAGACAGTTCTATGGTCCTGAGTCTAAAAACTCAGGACCATGCTTCAATCACAACGACAATAATCATAATCATAATAATAATAATAAATAAGCGCGTTTTTAACAGTGGCCAGGGACATTCAATTGGTCGTCTTGCTGACGCAGTTCAAGAGAAGGCACAAACAGGTGCTTGCGCGCTCGCAGTCGTACACATACACACGCATGCCCGCACGTGCACACGCATGCCCGCACGCAAACGCATGCCCGCGCGCCGACGCACACGCATGCATAAGCACAGACGCACACACGCATGCACGCGGACGCATCCACGAGCGCGCGCACACACATGCACGCAAACAAATACGACGAAGGAAACGTTGCTTGAGTTAGCTTCGGTTTTCCACAAAAAAAAAACAACCTAAAGTTTAAATAAAACCTAAGATTTAGTAAATTTTTGTTAATATTTTTTCATTATTATTGCAGTCAAATTCTTATTGTTACTAATATAATAATGGTTTGCTTCCTTTCGTTCCAAAAAGAAAAAAAGTCTCTTGAAGACTGAGCAAGACCATCGCTATTGAGGAGTTTCAGCGAATATAGGGGGCGCTCCCATCGATCCAACATGGCGGACAAGAGGGGGATAGATTTGCGACGACCTTAGACCGGAAGCGTACAATTAATACAAAGCGTGTCGTTCTCTGTTTGTTGCCGTGTGCGAGACGATCATCGTTTCAACCAAGGCCTACCGTGATGCTACAGATGAAGTGTTCAAGCCAGTCGAAGGCAAGAAATCTTGGCATAGTCAAGATATGTGTGCAAGTGTTCGACGTGAGCTCTCACGCTGGTGCAGCTGTCATCAAGTGGAACCGAATGTACGCGGGTCCAAAGAAAGGTACATATCAACAATGCTCGCGCGTTGAAGCTATGACGCGTACTTTATCTAAAACTAAACTTATCGGTCTGCGGCTACAAACATTTTCGTCGACGTTGCTTAGGTGATGTAACCATTCAGGCCTCGCATTAAAAGGTGTGGCGAACTCTTCGGTTGTTCTAGTTAATTGTGCTAAAAAGTCGTTGGATGGAAAGTATGACAACTACAGCATACAAGGGGCGATTGAGGTCTTTATCCTGCGTTCTATGTATCCAAACATTGGTACCCTTGGTGTTATATTGCGATCAGCTGTTTGCCGATCGTCCTGTTTTTACGCATAATGTAAACAATCCCCGGAAGCGCCAATCTCATTTCGATGTGCCGGTGCACCCCTACAAGCCCTGTTTTGGCTTTTGTGGAAAGCTTTATTTTAATAGCAATAGTCTCATCGGTCATTCGAGTTGTTTGTGCCACGGTGATATCTGCTGTGTGTGATCTGCTGACAAAAAGTCTGTATTAAATGCGAGAAGGAGAACGAAGGTAAAGCTTCTTTAACTGTTTTCTTTTTACAGAACAGGGCAAAGCTTCTAAAACAAGAGCAACCTAAGCTGATATCTGAGTGTGCTCAAGAATGAATGGCAAAAGGTGCTTACGCTAAGTGGTAGATGTACGCAGTTGATTTTCTGTTTGCCCCTGCATTGTAAATTAAAAGATATGTATCAGCAGAAGACAGGTGTCCTTTTGAAAATGTCTTTTATTAGGGCAGACATAGGTTTTCAAACATAACCGAAGAGTTCGCAACACCATTTAATGCGAGGCCTGAACGATTACATCATCTAAGCAACGTCAACGAAAATGTTTGTAGCCGCAGACCGACAAATTAGGTTTAGAGAAATATGCGTCATAGTTTCAGCCTAAAACACGCAACATTGTTGATATGTGCCTTTCTTGATCAACTGCACCAACGTGAGAGAGCCCACGTCGTCGAACACTTACAGATATATCTTGACTATGTATGGCAAGATCTGTTGCTTGAAGTGAAGATCATCTCGCTACGACTAGGTACGACCACCAACCGCAGCGATGCAGGCGTCGAAGGGGCGCAACGCAGTCAGTCGCCGTCACCCGACGCTGCTCGTTTGACATTCACGGCTTTCCGACCAGGTGCTTCGTTTGTACTTGGCACCGAGTGTTGTTTTCTGTGCTTGTCTGTGCTCAGTGGCTGGATATCGGCTTTAAGAGCAGTTCTTCAAGCTCAATAGCGTTCGCCGATGAACTTCTGAAAAAAATGCCACCCAGTAAAAAAAAGAACGAAGACGCAACGCACCAGCTTGGCGGACTATGCACTGGGCGCGGAAATCGGGACCTGCGGATTATAACCAAATGCAAACTATCTAAACAAAACAAAAACATTTTTAGGCTCAAATTGGCTTCTGCGGACTATACGCCTGGACACTGGTGCCTGGTATTATGCATTGGATATTCACTGCTGTTTGTTGTGGCTTGAGAATGCCTTCCTGTAACAATGCAAAAGGGTCCACAGAACCTTGAAATAAAGATATTTAAGCACATCTAGATGCAATGTCCCTTGAAGCCAGATGGTCAGGGAAAAGGTGTGCCATTACCTAATTTGCCAACAGCACACCAACGGTCACGATCAAGACTCACTGAGTCAATGGGCAGTTTTCCACCACAATATTTATTGCCGTGTAATCACCAATTTGGTTCATTAAAAATTTTGGGGCTTCAGCCTATAGCACATCCATTCTGGATCTGCAAAACGTATGCTGTAGAAATGCATCATCACATGAGCATGTTTCTTATCAATCTTAAACGTGAAACGCTAGTTATGCAACGAAATTCCCATATCATCACATTTTTAGCAAATTGAATGGTCAGACCTGTCACACTGCTAGCTTTAAAAGTAAACCGATTCACAATACCACCAGTGGCATACGTCGTGCCAAGCATTAGTGCCGCATGTGGCACAAAGATGTTCTAACTAGGGAAGCCAATTTAATCGATCGTGTTGATTAAAGCACTTAAGTACGGGAGAAAATATCAATCAAAGAAGGTCACTCGAACGGGAAATTTTCCCGCTGAACGAACATGACTTTTTATTGGGCGTTCCGCAGTGTAAGGCCGAAGACATTCACTCCGTGATCGGTACAGAAGCATTTGCTTAGCAGTCGGTCGTGGGTGCTAAAAACAACAACAAAAACAAAGGTGGATTAGAAACGCGGTAGATTCGCCTTTGCACGGAGTACTTACACTCAAAATCGTGTCCACATAAAGCGACTATGGCCCACCTTGCTAGCAGCAATCTTAAAATTTATCCGTGTAGTCGTCGCACCTGTGCACCAACCGAAAACGCTGCTGTAAGCCCCTCCGCCGTCAACTTTGAGTCGCTGTTGAGTCTGAAGAACTGCTCTATGAAGTCCATATCCAGCCACTGAGCGCATACACAAGCACAGAAAATAATACTCGGTTCCAAGTACAAGCGAAGAACCCGGGGCGGAAAGCCCTGAATGCCAAACGACCTGCGTCGGGTGACAGCGACTGACTGCGTAGTACACAGGTTGTGCTCCGGCGCTCCTTCGACGCCTGCATCGCTGCGGCGGGTGGTCGTAGCTAGTCGTAGCTGATCATGTCACCTCTGTTGCTGGTACCGGAACACTAGAGCCGCGTTATATTCTGGCTACCGAAGTTTATAAGCGTACGTTCGCGGCCAACGCATTTACACAAAGCCAACGCGCAGCGAAACTATCCCCCTATCCCCCTCGTTCTCTTTCGGTGACCGGCCGCCAGGGCGGTGACACCGTCGCTGAAACTCCTCAATTGCAACCAGTTTCGGTTTGGGCTGACGTTGAATGGCCGTTGGAGTTGCCGTGGCTTCAGAAGTCTCCTTTCTTTTTACGCTTTTGCCGTTTTAGCGGATATTTTAGTTATCCTCCTTACGAGGACCGCGTTCAAGAATAGCAAGCGATGACTGAGAGTTAGGAGACGCTGCGTCATGCCAACGCCCGTAAGTTCACCACAGCATGAACGACTCGTGGAAACGCCGGTAAGCAATTTTCTTTTGTTTCTGCGAAGTGGGTTGCTGTTTCAAACTTTGTCGTGTACCGTGTGCTTGCTCAGCTATGCTTGATTCTAACTATGCTTCTGCCCTGTGTTATTTTGTTATTTGAAAATAGCGTATCTTCTTCAAAACCTGTGGCTGTCTCCGCAGTGTGAGGATTGTCGTGCGGCGGAACTGTGGGCATGTTCTGGGCGCCGACCTCCGACGCTCATCCTCCGACACTCCTCCGACGACGCTCCTCGGACGACGCTTTTGTGGAGCGTTCAAGTGCCGTCTGACGAAAGTTCAAGCCTTCAGTCGCCGTCCCAAAGTGTTAATCACAGGTCATGCTAGTTCTGACGTCTTGTCCCAACAGCAACTCGCCGCTGATTTGTTTCATTAAGCGGGAGCGAGAAAAACGTTACAAGAGCGAGCAGCATGATTTTTTGCCCAAGCTAATGCCTGTGCGGTACAGACGCGCGGTCTCTTCGCGTTTGCCGAACCGGCACATTTTCCAAGTTTACGATTGTGTGATGTAAAAAACGAAGAGTTTAGATGTCACGTTCTTTAGTGGTGGCGAAATCCCTTACGAAAAATAGAACAGCTAGAAAAAAGCAAAAGAGTAAAGCTATACGCACTCGGGAGTGCACTTCGGGCGGAAATGGCTATACGCACTCCGCGGAGAGCTCATGCCGCTCGGGCCACCCTTTTCGAACGACGCGTGTATCACTAGGGAGCTCGTTAACACAGCCCCCCGCCTGCGTTCACGCCGCTTCGCGGCGACAGTATGCGGCTGCGAATTACAAAACTTGACCAGTACACCTCGCTTCGCCGCGTCCAGCCTGCAACCCAAGCCCCGCTGTCCCCTATCGCACCTCCGAAAAGAGAGTCCCATACCATTTAGTTCTGCAAAGCTTCGTCGACAACATTCGTCTTTTTTTCTTTGTTTAATGTTTATTGTAAAACCAAGATGTCATAAATATCGCCAAATGCCTCGAAAAAACAAAATGATCGAAAAGAAAAAAGGTAGGCCCACCGCTGATCGACCTGCGTCCACTTGCGTATAAAGCGGACACCTTAACCCCTATGCTATGCCATCGCTCAGAAACGTCGTTGTGACCATTTGTTTTATGCGAGATTAGCGGAGTGCGTATAGCCATTTCCGTCCGAAGTGCACTCCGAAGTGCGTATAGCTTTATTTATAGCGAAAACATAAAGAAAAGTAGAAAAACAATTAACTTAAACGCCTAATGTCCAATGTGATTATTGCATGGAGCTCGAGGACTACCACCGTACCAACTCGCCCAGTTATTCTTTCTGTCAAAGAACAATAGCCAATAGTAAGAAATAAATAAATGCCAACTGTTAATTGGTTAAAAAAATCGTAAATGATGCAGTGCAGCCCTAGCCTGCTCTACTCTTTTTATGATATCGTGATATCAAATAAGGTGTAAGTGTATAGGACAGTTCATAGCAACCATTTATGTCCGACCCATTATATTGAATCTTTTCTCTAAGAGCTCGAAGTTTTATAAAAAATGTGTTCTTCATAAATTAAGATGGAGTACTGAATGTAAGTACAATAGCATGTGACTTGTATGTATGTTCTCAGCGAAAGAAAATGATGCATTCAAAAAGCGCCAATCATTCTGTTTCTTCTCTGTTAGAGCTTCTTTCAGGTATACACAAAATGTGAGTGCCTAGGTCTAAAACAGTGGAATTTACTTTTCCTTCAGGGCTGGAAGGCCTGACTCAATTTGGCTAGCAGCTTGAAACCTATGGGAACCTGGGGAATTGAACCGCAAGAGAGAGAGTGACACCCGCCTTTCACTTCCTTAACGATGGCACCATGAGGTAGGGGGAGCTGCCCTAAAGTGAATGCAATAGCAGGTGGGTCGTTCCGGTGAACCCCTATACAGATGATGCCAAGGAGAAAATTATTGGAAATTGTATTATTAGAAACCTGCAGTGCAAAGAGCGCGGATAAGAAGGAGGAGATCAACATAGCGCTGTGTTGTGTCGGTATCCTCTGTTTCCATATTCTTCATGATTTATTTTTAATGATTGGCTACAACTGGTTCAATCATCAGCACTATAGTGCTGATGCTTGAGCTAGTTGGTAGCAAATAGGAGCATGCTTTTATTGACTATCGTCAATAAAAGTATGCTACTATTTATTAGTATGCATTAACACTGTGCTTGCAGTTGAATCCTAGTCATTCATAATGAACAAAAATAAAAACTAGAGTACAAGCTAGCTATACCCAGGCTAAACACGAATAACTTCGTGTTTAGCCTGGGTCGACGTCAGCACCGGTTTTGAGGACAAGAACGTCAACAAGCGAGTTTCGGAGGTTTTGACGTGACATGGCAAACAGCGGAAGCTGTGGCCTAGGTGAGCCAATTGAAGCGTGGGGCTGAGGCACGTGAGGACTCACCTCCGAGGTGAACATCAAATTGACAGCAACAAAACACATTTATCGAACTGTTTTTTCTGTGCATCCTTATATAAGAAGCTTCACTTCGAATACTGTAAACGACTAAATTTCCGCGAGAACCTAATTTTCGCGAATTTCGCGAATCGCCTACAATTCGCGAAAAATACGTCCCGCGAACAATTCGGCCAATATGTGAACGCTACGGAAGCTACACTCGATTCGCGAAAATTAGAACCTGCGAACAATTTGAAATTTTTAGCTTTGGCCCGATTCGCGAAAATTTTAGCCCGAGAAATTTAAGTCGTTTACAGTATCTTCTGACAAATTAAAAAAAAATAAATAGAGAAAGTATCTTTGAAGTGACTGTACATGTAGCTAGGTATATTTTTAAGCGAGTACCTAGGTACATACCTAGGTACCTTTTCGTATGAGTAACTATAACTGTATCTTAGGTACATTTGTTAAGTAACTTTTACAACCCTGCAACCTACTAACATCTGGGTAAATCTGATTAAAGAAACAACAGGGAATGCCCTTGAGCTTTCAACAGGAAATAAAAAATATCATGCACAACATCAAGATTTCGAAACACAGATGGACATCACACCTGTTTCTAATGAAAAAATATAGGCCAAGAAACTTCTTCCACTCGTTGGCAAAACACAGGGAAGGCATTCAACCAATTTCTGGGTTTCATCATTGTTATTGATTCGTTCAGTATAAACTTTAGGTCACTCTCGTTAGTCAAAAATTTTTCAGTAGTGTTCTAGGAGTCCACACAATTATTACATAAGATCACGTGTTTTGACACAGCTGAATACAGATCCTTATTTTTCTGCAACATTTATACTAAGTTCAATTAGTCGTTGATGCGGGGTTTTGTCGCATGAAGTGTTTTATGAGTCGAGCGAGAGTTTCTAGTGGTCCTTGGGACATGTCACGCTGTGGCTTATGCATTACTGTTTTTTTTATTTGTTACTTTGTGGTATATTGCAAGCTGTATTAAATTTATTGCAGGTCCCAGCTGCACGAAGCGGGTAGACTCATCGTCAAAGACCGCAAGCCGCTCTCTTCAAGCCGCACAGAGTGTTCTATGAGGTGAGCAGTCCTTTCTGGCGGTCCGTGGCACATGCCGTGCTGGGGGTTTATGTAACACTGGCGTTTTCTTTGTTACTTTCTGGTATATGGCAAGCTGCATTAACTTTCTTGTAGGTCCCAGCTGCACCAAGTTGGTAGACCCACCGTCTAACACTGCAAGCCGCTCTCTTCAAGCCACGCAGAGTGTTCTATGAGGTGAGCAATCGTTGCTAGCGGTCTATGGCACATGCTGTCCTGGGGGTTTATGTAAACCTGGCGTTGTCCACTTTGATCCAATGTTTCTTAACGAAAAAGTGAACCTCTATAGTTGTATGGTGCACGGCTGCATGCACATGCACCCGGAATTTATATATATTTTTATATACATATATACAAAGCTTTCTACTTCAATTCAAACAAAATTAAAAAAAAAAAAACCGAAAAAAAAAAAAAAACAGAACGGCATGAGTATTGCTTGGATGCCGCCTTCACCGTATGTTTGTGAGGCTCTGAGGACATTACATAAGGGAAAACCCTTCGCAGTATGTTATTCAAAACTATTTAACCAAAATTTTAATAATTTTTCTATAATGGTTTTATGGGACATTTTTCAATTCTAGATTCAAAGGCAGTGAATATTAAAGACTGACCCAATCGACCCAATTTGCGAATGGCAACAATTTTGAGATATTCGATCGTAAACTTCTGCCTTTTTTTGGCCCATAACAAAATCTTGCGCTCAGACGGCCTCAGGATGTCGTGCGGACGTGGTTGCTTCGGACGCACGTTCACTGTCCTGGAAGTATGATGCCGATGTTTCCACTAAGGACACACTGTCGAGATAGTGGCGACGTACCCGGTACAACTATGTCACTCTTGTACCCACCATTAACGGCACGAATTCTTGAGCTCAAGCTGAGCGCGGTTTTTGCACCCGAGATTAAAAATGCAAAAGATTGACAATGAATACCTCGAAGCCGCTTGGCTTTTCGTGATTGGTTTAAATCGGTATAGTCTTTCATATACACTGGCTTTTAACACTGCAGTTGCAACATAGTCCATAAAGCCATTATTACAAAGCTAACAAATTATGGCCAATTAGTCAACATACTGTGAGCATTATTCCCTTTACTGATGTCCGCCGTGTCCCACGAACACGCAGTGAAAAAGGCAACAACGTAACTCTCACGGCCTTTTTTTTAAAATTCTATTAGCTTTCAAATAGAGTGCTGTGTATGCATGTAAAACGACTTGTAGAATATAATCATTCACATAATTGTTACATCGCAACCTTTAGGACATAAGCAAACTATCTAGTTTGCTACTGAAAATGTATTCTATTCGGCAATAAATCCACAGAGTAGTACTTTGTTTGCCTTTGGCTTCATGCTTCAAATAATAGGCATGTGTGAATCATAGATTTTGGGCTTAAACTGAATAATGATTTGAGAATATTAACTTTTCAGTTGAATATCACATAGCTTCTGCACCTCTCTCTGTGCTCGCGAATTCTGGGTCCGTTTAGAGCAGGTCATCCAGCAGACGCAGGTTACCTTTAGGGCCTCCGAGATTGCTCTTCTCTTGACCTAAACAGCTCTTTTTATATTTTGTCAGGACACTTTTTGTCTGTCACGAATTCCAGGGGCGCAGCGAGGTTCAAACTCAAGAATGTATCATAGATAGCTGTAGAAATATATTATCTCGAGCAGCTTTTTATTTGCAACCCCCCCCCCCCCCCCCCGCCCTCTCCACCTTTGATAACCACAACCGCCAACCTCGCCGGGCTCGACGCACTGCGTGCTAAATTTCCGCTGCTCCGGTTGGTGTTCGACGGGGGAGCTCATATGGCCAGCGACTAGTCATAAAATGTAGCTGGTGAAAGTTAATTTCTACAGCTACATGAGACACATTATGTTTGCTGTTTTCTGTAGCCTTCATTTTTGTTTTTTTCAGTGTAGAAGAGGGGGCGAAAAATTAATATTGGCCAAAGGACAAATATTAGCATGTACCGTTACGTTCAGTCGGCGGCCCTATATGGTTAATAATACAGAGTGGCGTGGTGAGAAGGGTGCGTCCGTGGCAGACATAGATTGTAGCACCTGAGCTCCCCACCTTCTGTCTGTGTTTGTCCTTTTTTTTTTTTGAAATTTGCCTTCCCTTGGCTGTGTTCACTAATACCGTTAAGAACTCATTATCGCACCCGATGAACGCTGGCGACCGATGACGCCGCCTGGCAAAGTGCGTCTACCCAAACGTCCTTGCTTTTTGTCTTCTGACTCTTTTGGACATATTGTTCCTCAGCTGTGCATCTTCTTACCCAAACAGTAGCCTCAAATGTACACAGTGAGGCTGCGGTCTGCAGAGAGAAAACTGGCCGCTGTAAAAGGGAAATGTAAGAGCAAAGCAAAAAATCACTCATTGCGAAAACGAACCAGTGATGCGTCGGATTTATGGTGTGGCGTCAATTTTGTTTTTACCTCCAGACCTGGCAGTTCATTTGCAGCTATAAATGTAACAAGATACATAAGTCTAGCAGCGTATCATAATACCTCGCAAAAGTATTTCACTACTGAAAGAGAAATAGATTTCACGAATGCATCATGATACAAAAATAGAAATACTCAGAACGGTCGCTAAGATTATATAGCAATACTTTCATGTCGTGATGTTGCCCGATTGCAATTCCTCATTCGTTTCAAATTGCTGCAGAGACTGGTTACTTGTTTAAACATAAGCACTGTATGTCTGTGTGGAGGCTGATGCTCATGGCCTTAATGGGAGCGAATAATAGCAGTTGACGAGAGCAAACATGTTTTGGCCTGCTGCATTAAAATATATTGTGTTTTATCCTTTTACCTAACGCAGGGCGAGAACATCCCACCGACACCATGTGTCCTGTACACCAAGCAGGAGCTGGACGATGCAGTCTTTCTTCACTTTGTTGTGTATCGTGAGCTGTGCATGTTGTTGGCAGCATATTGGCTGCTCAGCATCCACTACGAATGCAAGGCCTCCAACACTCGGGTTGCTCTGGGAAGGCTTTTCCTTGGCTTGAACGACACAACTCCAAGGACAGTCGTAATCAAAATTTTGAACAAAGTTTTCAGACAGGTATGTGATTGAAGAGATGATTTTTGAGCCGTTTTAAAAGTATATAATGCACTTTTCTCGCCAGTATTATCAGGTTCATTTTTAGTTTGCTTCCAGAACGAATGATAGAAGGTTTTACGAAGGCATGATTTATTTTTCTATTTTAAATGTTGAGAACGTTCTGTGATATTAACTTATGCTGACCTCCTGAAGGCGAGGCATGCTCAGAATTTACCTGTACGAGTTCCTCATCCATAGTCGTCTTCCGGAACTTTATAATTTTTCTTGTACGTGACCAGGAGGATAGCGTCTTCTACCGAATCATTTGCTTTTTTGCCGTGGAGTGCAAGTTCATTATGTGATATTTTTCATTACATATTTGCTGATAGCATTCTTTATATCATGGAATGGCATACATTGTATTTTTCATTTGTCTCTCAGGGTTCAATAAACGTTCAATTTAACACATTCTAATTGATGTCGTAATGACCCTTAGTGAAATACTGCATGTGGTTCAGTCAAGAGCTAGACCGCCCCCTCTACCCTGTTTCCACCATATTTGATTTTTGTAGAATTTACACATTCTGATATGTTTTGCACACATTCTTATAATATTTTCACTCGTACCTATACTTCATTTCACCCTTCGTCCGAGCGCGACGGACACTACCAGCCATTCCAGCGTCGAGAGAGCGTCATATGACCTTGAACTCCACATAACCAAAACTTCGCGTGATACTCTCCCGGCGTCGGATTGGCTGGGGTGGCCTAAAGTCACTGGATCCTGGGAAAGTAGCGCCATTGCCTTACCTACATGCTAGCCGCACACGAACGGGTACTAACATACATACGACCCAAACCTCGCAAGGCGATTGGCTAATCGGCCTACGTTTCCATGGAAATCGCCATCTTGGTCCATTTAAATCTTCGAAGCTCCCAGAGGGTCGTCCTAAACCAGTCGCGCCAAGATCACCATGGAGCGTCATCGTACTGGAAGCGTTCCTCGCCAATATAAGAGTCTTCGGTACTTCGTACGCGATCAACTTAATAATCATGCCCATCTCCGTGGATCTCTTACAATTATATTGTTCTTCTTGCGCATTTCAAGACAGTAAACTTATTTTTCAGTGCCTCCCAGCACCGACACAGCATCTGGTGATGGTACGAACGTGTACGCCTGTTTCGCCGGTGTGTGGCTAGCAAAATCTCGGTATACAAAAAAATGACTCAATAAAGCTACTCGTCACCACCGAATCTAGATCGGCTCACCAAGAACGGAGGGTTCAAGGAAAAATTGCCCATTCCACGGACCAAGATGGCGACCACGCGGGGAGCTTGGCGTTATTTTCCCAGGATCCAGTGACTTTACGGTGGCCCAGCATCCACTGGGCCACCCCAGCGGGCGCCCATCCATACCAAGCAACCTTTCCCAAGGGTGTTATCAAGCACCCATTACGAAGGGTGCTTGCCCGAACATTATGAGGGTGTTAGCCCTGGTACAAACTGATTTACATCATTAAATGTGTAAAAACTTTTACTGTGTATTGAAGGCTTCGCTTTCCCATTAGTGCCAGTAAGCTTCTGTAAAGTGAAAAATATTGTAACTGAATATCGTTGCACTGTCCCTTCAGCTAAAGTAACTTTTTCTTTTTTTTTAGTGCTGCATTACCGGGGGATCTTAGTGGTGGGACCACGGACGTCTGAAATGGTGGTCGCAACCAGTGTCGTAAGACGTAGTACTCAAAACTTCCAATAAATATTGAGCAACCTTGCAGCAGATTCGCTTGTCATTAATATGTAAAAGTTTCTGGAATTGAGTTCACAAACCTGAGCGCCCGAAGCTGTTGACAATCGTCTGAGGAACACCAACATTTTCTGGCAGTCTGTGATAAATTATTTATGAAGCGTATAACTACAGCCACTTTCTGCCAGTGACTGGCCGAAAGTCAATGACCGGTGGCTGGCCAAACGGGAATGGCCAGGGGCTGGACACACGTGAATGGCCACTGGCTGGCCAAAAGTGACTGGCCAGCGGCTGGCCAAAATCGAATGGCCAGTGGCTGGTCAAATGTGACTGGCCAGAGGTAAATGGCCAGTGACTGGCCAAAAGGGAATGGCCAGTGACTGGCCAAAGGCGAATGGCCAGTCACTGGCCAAACGTGAATGGCTAATGACTGGCCAAACGTGATTGGCCAGTCAGTGGCCTAAAGTGAATGGCCAGCGACAGGCATAAAGTGAATGACAAGTCACCAGACGAGGACGAAAACACTGCTAATGCCGAGCACTTTGGCCCAGGACCAACCCTATTCAAGCTGGTCCTGCTTTGGCCTAGCTTGGGCCATCAAAAATCTGGTTCGCCGTAGTACACTCGCCAAGCGCGCTTTTCTGCGGGGTATAGGGAGGCTACGAGTACGAGTGCATAGCCAAATTCGATCACAGAGCCTCCGTCAAGCGCCCCGTGGAAACGGCACCAATGCTATCGCGCAATGAAATCTATGACCTACTGAAGCGCTTCTGGTCAAGAGATCCAACGAGTCAAAAGATCCAACGAGTCAAAAGGTCCAATAATGGATCTCTTGACTCGTTGGATCTTTTGACTCGCCAGACCCGAGTCAAAAGATCCAATGTGGGTCAAGAGATCCAACGAGCCAAGAGATCCAACGAGTCAAAAGATCCACGGCGAGTCAAGAGGTCCACCGAGTCAAAAGGTCCAACGAGTCAGAAGGTCCAATAATGAATCTTTACGCGTTGGATCACTTAACTCGGCAGACACGAGTCAAGAGATCCATTGTAAGTCGAGAGCTACAATTACCCGAGAACTGCCGCTTAATATTGCAAAGGGGTCACAAAAAGCCCCTCACCACTCATGCCCTAGTAGCGGGGAGGCGTTGCACAATAAAGGTCCGTAAATGTGGTAGTAAATGTAACGTAAGGTCCGATGACGCCATAAAACTTTGCGTAAAAAAAAATCAAGAATATCAGGCTTTTGACGCGTCTCTTCACGTTTCCACGACAACATCTGAAAAAATTAGCCTCAAATCGAGCAGACACTTACTGAGCTTGCTAACTTAATACACTTTCAACCAGTTCGCGTCACGCGCGTAGTTTTCTCGGCCGGCACAAGCGGCTGCAGGATGGAAAATAGTCCCCTTTCGTCTTCGCGATTTCTCCGCGTACTCGCGACATTTAGAAAACTCAAAGCGTGCTTTCCGTTTTTCCTTTTTTTTACTAACCGAAAGTTAAGCGAAAGTGACACGCACCAGATTCTTTGAACATTAAAATCATTCCACGGCCCCTTTGAAGGGGTCACGAAACGTTATCGGGTTGGAACGTTCTTGACCTTGCCGGTTCGTACTGGTCCCAGCCTGGCACAAGTATGCTCGCACAGACCACCATTTATTCAGATACTTCTCTGTCGTGGGGAAATTGTGAAATTACGAAGATAAAAGGGCACTACTTCTTTCAGTCTTGATTTGCAAAGCTGGATGACGTGATTGTGGAATCGAAACCACTTGACTGACGACACTCGAGCGCGGCTCATGCATGGATTGGACACGAGAACTGCGTGAGTACTCGACTTCAGCTCGTAACAATGAATGTCTCGGCGGACACTCGGGTTGTGGCTCGTGTCCAACCACTGCGGTGATGAGGATAGCTGAACTCTAACAATGCCCGGAGCTCAGCACGCGTTTTCTACTTTGTCAACCCCAGCACGTGGGCATGATTAACGTTGAAGGTATATAATAGGCACCATGCCACCTGGCCGCTTGTTCTGGCTCCGAGTTGAGGGGATAAACGATGCTCATATTTCTCGAATTTTATTGGCGACTGCCATTGCCTAGGAAAAACTGCTCAGGCAAGTTTATTCAGTTATTAACGTTAGGAAGCGATTCTAAGTAGTATTAAGCAAAAGTAGAAAAATTGTTAGATTTTTCTACTTCGAAGAGAAACATCTCTTTAAAGCGACCTTAAATGGCCACTTCGAAGAAAGTAACTCTCGATAATTCAACGGTTCTTTTCGTGGAGGTAAGATATCGAACTTGGCCAATGGGAAGGCAGTATGACGAAAAATAATTTAAAATAATAATTAAAAAAAAAAATATATATATATGTATTTTTTTTAAGGCGGGTTGATATTATGGTAAACTTTTCCCTTCTAATAAACTTTCAGGTTCGATATAACATATATCGAAATTTAAATTAGCATTTGATAAGCGGTTGCAGTAATGGATCATGGGATGCAAGGTTCCAAATATGTCGCGAAAATATGGAAGGTACAATGTTGTTTTTTCCTCGGCTTTATTACGTGCGAATAAAATATTTCAGTTTGAACGGACAAAATTGACTAGGTGCCGTATATGAAAAGGAGAAGTAATATATGATTTACGTGTTTATGCAAACCAAAAAAATAAAATAATATATATGCACGTACTATCGCGATACATCGAAAGACGAATAAAATTGTGCATTTCTTTTGATCAATGCTGCTCAACCTGGACACGAGTCAGTGACGCGTGTGCATGCACAGCAAGACAAGGGGTACTAGGGTTTTTATTCTACACTAAAATGCCTCGAACACAAATGTGTTCAAGGCGTCGCATGTGTTCAAGGCGTCGCGCGGAGCGAGATGCCCCATGATGCTCTCGGCTTCTAGCAAGGCTGCGGTGAATCCTTAGGTGAAAAGGAGTATAGCCTGGGGTCTTTAGGTGCACCACGCAGTAGTGGTTATACGATCGCACGCCGATGCTGGTTCTCCGTACAGCATGGTGCCAGTCAGCAGTCATGCTGTACTGACCGGCAAGATACTGCTACATGTTGACCCTCTGGATGGCTGCCAAACATTATGCTGTCCAAATGATTCACATAACTCTCCCTCCCAGTTCAGCTCATGCTGCGTATAAGACCAACGCGCTCTTTCCATACAAGCCCTCACGAGCTGTGGGGAAAGGCGCAGTTTCTGCACGAGATGTGGGTACTGCACGTGCGCAGGAAGTGCGTCAAGTGGACCGTTTGTGTGTGCGCAAACGCAATACCAATAGCAGCGCCACCGCAGTGGCGGGACGTCAGCACTGCGTGTTGGTCCATACGTGCCTCGTAATTCAGTCACCGATTAACTGTTCGTTGATTTCTAAATTCGAGAAACAATCTGCGTCCCTACGACCGTGTAGCGTGCATAACTCTCGGGAAATTCCTGAGTTAGTCAAGCATACCGCACGAATAAATGGGTTGGCCACCAGCCGATTGAAATGGAAAATGCACAACGCCGTGACACAGCCAGCCATTCAGGATCCTAAAACTTTTCATCCCTGAGGCCACTGTATCCTCTTCTCTTAACTCCCTCTTTTTTATTGCTTTGTTAATAGTCGCGGGATCCGACCCCGCTGCAGTGCAGTGACCGTCACGCCCCTCTTTGCCATTCGAAAGTCGTCATTCATTGTAGTTTTGCTTTTCTTTCTTTCCTGCTTTTCTTCAAAGTCCTTCCTCCCCTTTCCCGGTGATCGGGAAGGGAGTCAAGAGGTCCAACGAGTCAAAAGGTCCAATAATGGATCTTTTGACTCGTTGGATCTTTTGACTCGCCAAACACGAGTCAAGAGATCCAATGTGGGTCAAGAGGTCCAACGAGTCAAGAGATCCAACGAGTCGAAAGATCCAGGGCGAGTCAAGAGGTCCAACGAGTCAAAAGGTCCAACGAGTCAGAAGATCCAATAATGGATCTTTTGACGCGTTGGATCTTTTGACTCGTTGGACCTCTTGACTCGGAATCCATCACAACGTGCTGCTTGGGACGAATCTTCAAGAAATATATGAAGTGGTCGCTATCAAGGGGACTTCAGTAGGATTCCGAGTCAAGAGGTCCAACGAGTCAAAAGATCCAAAGCGTCGAAAGATCCAATATTGGACCTTCTGACTCGTTGGACCTTTTGACTCGTTGGACCTCTTGACTCGCCGTGGATCTTTCGACTCGCTGGACCTCTTGACTCGTTGGACCTCCTGACCCACATTGGATCTTTTGACTCGTGTCGGGCGAGGCAAAAGATCTATCGAGTAAAAAGATCCATTATTGGATCTTTTGACTCGTTGAACCTCTTGACTCCCTGTCCGATAACGGGGAAAGGGGGAGGGGGTGAAGGTTTTTGAAGAAAGTTGGAACAAAAACAACAGGAAAAGAAAGAAAAGCAAAACAACGATGAATGACGGCTTTCGGGTGGCGAGGAGGGGGTGACGGTCACTGCACTGCAACGGGGTGGGATCCCGCGAATAATAAAAAAGCAACAACGACAAAAAAAAAATATGATGGGAGAAGATGATGCAGTGGCTTCGGGAACGACAGGTTTCGGGATCCTAAATCGGTGTCTGTGCCACGGCGTTGTGCGTTTTTCATTTCAATCGGCTGGTGACCAACGCCATCTCTTCGTGCTGTATGCTTGACTACCTCAGGAATTTCTCAATAGTTTTGCGCGCTGTACTATAGACGCTTTACAGCAGCTGTGCATGGGCGCCGCCATAACTGACCTTCAGTTTTTGTTCCCTCTTATTCCGTTCGCTTCACTTCATCATTACCACGGCAGGACAGGTTATTGCCATTTTATATGCTACTGTGTTCTTGTGCCAAGCATAGGCCCTTGTGAAGACCCGTCAACGCCCGCTTCAGTGGCTCGGCATTTCGCTAAGACAAGAAAAGGGCGGCTATGGCGGCTCAATCTGGCGCGTGTGTAAAGCGTCTATACTCTGTTTCACCTTATGATGTACCACAGGAAAGGCTACAAACGCGAGCTCCTTGCTCTGGGGCACATCTCGGCGGCACAAGCTCTCGTGAATTAAGAGCAGCTGCCAGCGCTATGAGCTCGCGCTTCTAGCCTTCGCTGCGGTACAACATAAGGTGAAACGAAGTATAGCTTGAAAGTCACTACACAAATGCACACGCGCACACTAAAAGCGCAAAACCGCGAGGCACTCTGCAATTGATTAAACTAGCCCATAATAACATGCACAAAAAAGTCGACGAAAGCTATTAATACGTTTTGTTTTCACCATTGCTTGATTGGTCCTGTCAGCTTGTAGCGTCGGCTGCACTCTAGCTTTACTAGAACGTAGTTTAAACGCGGGAAGAAAAAAACCAGATGATATTTTTTTTTATAATTTTGAATTAGCGCACTGGTGGTGCAAGAAAACATATCCGCCTGATGAATCAGACATTACCATGAACATACTATATATTTGTAGTGGCGTGCGTGCAATCATGTATGGCTACTGCGTGATGCACGTTAAAGACCACAGACTTGTAGTGGTACTGCACTGTCAAAATTTCTCGTCTACAGCGTAAACCAGATTCGCCGCTCCTCAAAGGCAAACCGACCTGACACTGAATGAACACAAACCTCAAATATATTTTTTGGTGATTGCGTGTAATGCAACAGCGTCTTTGTGTGATCACCATATTTAATTCTGACGTAGCCGGGATAGAGGAAATACGACCTTTTTTCAATTAGCGTTCTATCGACATTTTTTAATTGTTTTTTTACCGGCAATATTTATTTTGTTTTCGTCGGGCAACGCCTAACGTGTTACACGATGTTTTATTATTTTAAAAATATGTTCTGCTAGTGAAGGCCAGAATGACCGTATGCGCATAAGCCATCACAGCATACTTCAGTTGAGTGAGCGTATTTCCCTGGAGTCGACGCTCGATTCTTAGATTCGTAGGTGAGCTTTTCTCAGCATCGGACACTTTGGCGGTGAGCTTTTCTACGCTGAGCTTTTCTCCGGTAAGGTTATCTCCGGTGAGCTTTTCTCCGGTGAGATTTGCTCCGCCGCCCCGCAGGTCGCACAGCGGCACATCTTTGATAAA
Organism: Ixodes scapularis; assembly: GCF_016920785.2. Lineage (NCBI taxonomy): Eukaryota > Metazoa > Arthropoda > Arachnida > Ixodida > Ixodidae > Ixodes > Ixodes scapularis. The sequence continues at coordinate 159,379,334 of NW_024609868.1, read as the reverse complement.
CCGTTATTATATACCTGAGAGTCTACTGATCTTGAAAATCGTGCCTATTGTTAACCAATCTACTAAATAGACCTACTGCTAAATTACCCAAGCATCAAGGAGAATGCAGGGAATAGTGTTCCACGCGCCGCACGTGCCGGCGTCTGCAGCAGTAACTGCTCTAAAGCAGACGCCTTAAACAAATGGTATCTTGCATGTGCGTTCGTCAACGCTTTATTTTGAGTATTTACTTCGATCTTTTATACGGGGAAAGCGTGCGCGGGCGGCGGTGCGAGCGCGAAGTTTTTGGTGACGCACACCAAAAATCCACAGAACCCTAGCCATAAACAGCTTCGCTGTAAAAAGCTCGCCATACACTTTGTTTTTGTTTACACATCGCCACTCAGATCGTTTTTTCGCCTGCCTTTTTCGTGTAGATGTTGGCAATTTGTCTGTTGTCTGCTTGCTGCCCAGCTAATTATTCGTGACTCCAGGAAAATCGAAGTCACCTGAAGACAAAGGTGACGCGCTTTGAAAGCAGGTCCTCTCGCCGCGGTTGTATGCTTGTTCTGCTTCGTCTTCGCGGACAATATTGCTTTACGGAAAAAAAGTCACGGTTCAGCAACACTACAACAAAGTGAGGAGAGTCCCCCCTCCGGCTAAGGGGTATTCACACGAGGGAGAAATCCCGGGGATTTCTCCCCGGCACGCGCATCCCACGACGAAAACGTCACGCTTTGCGATGTGCAAAAGCCTCGCGTTTTCATCTCGTGATGAGCGCGTGCCGGGGAGAAATCCCCGGGATTTCTCCCTCGTGTGAATACCCCTTAACCGCGGAGGAATCGCGAAGAAGAAAGAAGACTATTCCCCTTTCCTCCTGCAGCCGCTTGTGCCGGCCAAGGAAATACGCGCGTGACGTGAATTGGGTGAAAGAGCTAGCAAGCTCAATAAGTACCTGCTCAATTTGAAACTACTTTTTTCTTTTTTTAATGTCGTAGTTAAAATGTGAACAGACGCGTCAAAAGACTAATAAGCTTGATTTTTGTCACGCAAAGTTTTAGTGGCGCATCTACCCGAAGCAAAGAAAAGCGCTCCCACCCCACTTCCCAAAGCCAGCGACACAAAACCAGTCTCCAGGTAACCCCTTCAGGCCCGTTTTCCGGCCGCAAACCGGAAAACGGTGCGGAGTTTAGCGCCGCGTCAAACTTAAATATGTCTCACAATTTTATTTGTTCTTTTTTAAACAAAAACTAAGGCACTTAGTAAAAAATTGTTTTCTGATCTTTAATGTTCAACGTCTCCCCTTGCACTAGTGGTGCAAGGCAGTGGGGAGGGAGTCGTGATGAGCTCTTTGCGACCTCCTTGCAATATGACGCGGCAGTTCTCGAGTAATTGGCCCTCTTGATTCACATTGGATCTTTTGACTCGCGTCTGCCGAGTCAAAAGATGGAACGTGTGAAAAGATCCATTATTGGATCTTCTGACTCGTTGGACCTTTTGACTCGTTGGACCTCTTGACTCGCCGTGGATCTTTTGACTCGATGGATCTCTTGACTCGTTGGACCTCTCAACCCGCATTGGATCTTTTGACTCGTGTCCGGCGAGTCAAATGATCCAACGAGTCAAAAGATCCATTATTGGACCTTTTGACTCGTTGGATCTTTTGACTCGTTGGATCTCTTGACCAGAAGCGCTTCAGTAGGTCATGGATTTCATTGCGCGATAGCATTGGTGCCGTTTCCACGGGGCGCTTGACGGAGGCTCTGTGATCGAATTTGGCTATGCACTCGTACTCGTAGCCTCCCTATACCCCGCAGAAAAGCGCGCTTGGCGAGGCAGCTGCGGCTTGGTTTAATTTGAAATAAAAGATTAAACACGTTATCGTTTTCAATATTTATTTTGAGAAGCGTGGAAATGAGAAGCACGCGGAATGCTTCTGCTCGCGCAAATCCAACCAAGATCACGCGAGGTGTTCACTCGAAAACGTAATGCACAACTAAATTCGGTTCGATCAGGTCGTTTTTAGCGTACGCTATACTGTTGCGTATTGCGTACGTAAGAGCCAGCAACGCTGTACTAAAACTGTCTAGTGTGAACGCCTATCGCGATCCACACCACACGCCTCACACGAGTGGCTTATAATATGTTTCATACTTATGGTGCAATGCTGTCAAAGCTATTGGCGCGAGCGTGGGGCTTAATCTCGTTGATCATTTGCACGCGTTCTCGCGCAAACAAAACCACAGATGAAGCCACGCGCTCCCGCAAGTAGCTGTGACAGCGTTACACACTATGTATGAAAAAAAGTATAGGTCCCAAGACTACCTCGTATACTAGTACTCTGTAGTTTTTACCTTATGTACGAGTGAAGCCGAAGCTACAGGCGCAATCATGCTTCGTGAAACAATTCCTGCACGACCAGGCGTGCAAGGTAGGAACACCGCGCGCGTTCGGGTCGCGCTTCTAGCTCCAACTTCGCTCGTACATAAGACGAAATCCACTATGGTGCATATTTCTCGCTTTAAAATGCGCATTGGCTGCAGGAGGGAATTCACACTTCAAGCGCGCCAAGCAAGTGAACATTTAGCGCCTCTGCGCAATGCGCGCTCAGCTGTGGCCTTTGAAGGTTCCGAGGTCCCGAGCCGTCCTTAGTGTAGTACCCCTTGCCGGATTACATGATGCCTCCTCTTCGGATCCGAAGATTGTCGAAGCCGCGGAGGACACGGAAAGAAAGGGCAGATAAGAAATCGGAAACTTATTCCACTTAAAAGGGGGTATGGGCGGGGGGACGGGATGGGGAGGGTGGGGGGGCTATTGCAACGATTTCCGGACTTCGGTCAAACATTTGTGGAAGTTGCCCTCTGACACTTCTAAAGTAAAGAACAGAGAACCGATTTCGCCTGCGTGTCCTAGTTGTGTTGCAAAAAAAGATAAAAATACTGGCATTTCTGGCACCCCTCGGTTCACTCCCAGTCTTCAGGGACACACCTGGTCGCACTCCCAATGATTAATTCGGGGTGCTGTGTGGGTTCCCGTGTGCTCTCTCGGAGAACGCTTACTCTCCCTTTTCTGGTGACATTAGCGGGCGTTATGCTGCTGCTTAGAGCCGAGCGAGGTCACGTAAGAGTTTCGCTGTAGTTTCCTTGGCTGCCACTCGCGGCTGCAGGTGGGGGAAAAAGTTCGACTTTTGCTTTGTGAATATGCAGCGGAATCGCGACATTTTTTAATAAAGAATATGATTTTTGTATCCTGCAAGAGGAAATAAACAATGTAAAAATGAGGAGATGCAAATTCTTTTAATCTTAAAATCGTTGCACCCCCCCCCCCCCTTTTAAAGCCCCATCAGGTTTTAAAAGTATAGAGCAAAATATAGCGCAAAGTGCGTCGATGAAGGAGACACGTGCAATGTCCAGCCCTTTGAAGATCACGGCGGCACAACGCACCACTGAGCTAGATTTCAAACGCCGTGTTCTTCCCAGAAGTGGCGCACGGCACGTGCCTCTAGCTTTTCTACAACAATGAATGGCGCAACTTTTCCCGGGATAAAGGGGATTTAATTCCGCTCTAGGGTGCCTACATGTCTGTCTGTCTCAGGGTGAAGACATCCATTGTTGCCCTGAATGCGCCAGCGCGTGACGCTCTCGCGCACTTGGTGCGTGACTTGGGCGGTAAAATGGCGTCTATGCATTAGCCAAAGCTACGCGCTCGTGCTGAGTGACACCGGATTGCGCGCACTTCAAAATGCATAGAAAGAACGATTGGGCGGAAAAATGGCCGAGATGTCACCACTCAAGCAAAAGCGCGCGTGTGTATGAAGGCACTCTATTCCGCTCGGGCTTGGACGCCACGTGTCGTCGCGCAATGAAACTAAAGCGAATGTCTCGGATTCCTGGCCATAGTGCCTCGCTTTGCTATTGTGGGCGCGCGGTAAAGGCTGTTCTGCGACCCAAACGCGGTTCACAGCCTGTCCGAGCACGGTCCGCACGGCGCACGGCTGGTGTTACATGTTTCTCGGGAACACTTACCGTAGCATGGCGCCAGCAGGCTGCAGTAGTAGTAGCACGTAGCAGGGTACATCGGTCTCGTGTTGGATTGGATGAAAGCCCGCGTTTTTGAGGCACGGAAGCGCAAGGGAGTTTTGTAGCTCTGCTCTTGCGCCATTGTCGAAATAAGGCACCTTCTTGGATCACCCATGAATAGCCGCTGTGCTGGCAGCGGCAACTCTAGTGACGACTCTGTCACGCGACCACCGACAGAAAAAAATGCGTCAGGCCCTTTACGAAAGCATGTCAGGACAAGACACGGCCGCCAGGCCTTGCGCGCCTATGATTAATAAGCAGACACTCTAGGAAACAAAACAATATTGTGCAGAGCCGCGAAGTCATAGTGGGAGGAAACACTGCGGGAAAATCACGTGACGGGGCGAGAAACACTGCGGGAAAGCCGGTGCATAAGATGGCGGCGTTTCCACATTCTTGAAGCAGACGGCAAGCAAAGAAAGTACACAAGCGACTGGTTTGCGGCTTCTTTTTTCCGGCGGGTCGAGCTGTTTTGCTTCAGCAGTCGCGTCGGAACTATTCAGGAGATTATGGAGGAAGGGGATGGCAGCCCCCTTCCTCGTAATTTGTTTTCTCACTGAATTACGCAGATCTTATTTACTTTCCTTGTCTGAGTACCAACTGCAGCGAGCGAAAGAGACGCTAATCAGACGCGGCTTGTGCGACCGCTAGTGAGAAAAAACAAAATGTGAAGAACTCAGTGGCATTGACGTGTCTTTTTCAGCAAAGATCGTCACACGAAGTAAGACGAAATGTATCACGCCCATTTAAATGAACTGCTCATCAGTGAAATGTCAAGGCGTCGGGTTATTTGGGACGCGCAGCTCAAAGAATTTAGGAACAATGGAAACAAGGATCAACTCTAGCAAGAGGTGACTGAGGGCGTGAAACTGATTAACAGGACCAGTATAATGATCACTGCGAAACTACGAGAGGTTCGAGTCTAGGTGGTTCAGGTCGGCCATATCAGTTGGAGTCTACATACGCGGAAGGCGTTGCCCGTGACCCTGCCAAGGATGATTCGAGGGTTCACCCTCCAAGACAACGAAGTTTGAAAAGCGAAAAAAAAAAAAACATAGAAAAATAAACACAATATTTATTTTGTATTTCAAATACTTTATTTTATTAAGGAGAAATTAAAAGGCAAACTGAAAACTAAGGCAGTAAAATTTTTGATAGGAGCGGGTGTAGCCGACTGCTTGCTGCAAGCAACATTGGCCATCGCAACCGCACAGAACATTCATGTGAAATGAAGCCTCGCGATCCCAGCCGCCGCGGCGCTAGCTACAGCGATTTCGGCAGCGGAATTTCTGCATGTGAAACCCGCTTCAGCCCGCGATTCACCGGCAACTGTGCGTTCGTCTGCAATCAATCATACGTACCGTGGAAACCCGTACTTACGATAGGGCTCATTGTGTCGCATATGCTTCATCACGCCTTTCATTGCCAACGAAAAGTCGGCAGGCTTTTCTTCGACACTTTGTTTTATTGACAACGCACCCCCGAGCCCAGCGACCTCTGTAGTGCGCATCGGACGGTCGCGGCGGCAATTAAGTTTGGCTTCCAAACAGACCGCGCAGCGATTGCTTTGCTTTACTTCGTTCGAAGTTAAATAATCAGGGGAATCCGTCACCGCCTCGCTGAATAAACAGCCCAAAGTCGAGGAGGCTCAGCCACTTTGCAAGCTATAAAATAAGCAATTTGAGGCTATGCCGCGAAAAAAAAAAGCTGTCGTTGAATCCCGCAAATGATATATGATTTGTTGATGTGATTTTTTTATAAAGGGGAAAGCCTTATATGTCTCATCGTTCATCATCTCACTTCAAAAACAAAAGCAATAATGTTTCGCCCACGCGGTTCAAGTCACCGAATTTATACTCTTGATTTTGGGTCTTCAAATATTGAATTTGTAAATAGCGTACAAACTCTCGGAGTCATTTTTTTCCGAAGACATGCTTTGGAACAATCACGTGAATTATCTCTGCTCTAAATTAGGCAAAGCCGCAGGAAATATAAATAAGCATAGGCACGTCCTTCTATCCAGCGTAAAAAAAGGTTTTGTACAATTCCTTATTTTATTCTCATTTATGTTACTGCACCGTTATCTGGGGTAATACATCTTTCTCAAACTTGCATATATTTCAAAAAAAGGTTCTAAGATTAATAGGTAACGTTTCCTACATACATTATACGTAGTCACTGTCCAAATCATACAAGATTATCAATATATACCAAATCTATAACTATCGTTTAACGATGGCGTATAAATATGCGGCATTAGGACGCTCATATATAATTCTTCAACTGTCTGATTTAAAAGGAAAAAGCGATTATTATTCATCGAGAATTCACCAGCCCTGGCAAGTTCCGAAATGTATGACAAACTATGGAAAACAAAAAAGTGAAAGCCGTTTACAACTCCCTGTAACGCCGAATTAGAGCGCAGCTCTTGAGGAGGAGGAGGGAAGGGTACTGGGGGGTGGGAGGTCAAGTGACCTTGGGTGGGGGTCACGTGACCTAGGGGGGTCACGTGACGATGACGATGCCGATGACGTCATCAGGAACGATGACGATGCGTATACCGATGACGTCATCAGTGACGTCACTGATGACGTCATCAGTGATGATGACAATGACGATGCGGATGCCGGTGACGTCATCAGTGATGATGACGATGACGATGCGGATGCCGGTGACATCATCAGTGACGATGACGATGACGATGCGGATGCCGGTGAGGTCATCAGTGATGATGACGATGACGATGCGGATGCCGGTGACGTCATCAGTGATTATGACGATGACGATGCGGATGCCGGTGACGTCATTAGTTACGTCACTGATGACGTCATCATTGATGGTGACAATGACGATGCGGATGCCGGTGACGCCACCAGTGACGTCACTGATGACGTCATCGGGAGTCACGTGACCCCGGGGGTCACGTGACGGGGAGCCACGTGACTGGGTGTCACGTGACCTTGGGGGTCACGTGACCTTGGGGAGTCACGTGACCTTGGGTGTCACGTGACCTTGGGGTCACGTGACCCTTGGGGAGGGGTCACGTGACCTTGGGGTCACGTTACCCTTGGGGAGGGGTCACGTGACCTTGGGGTGACCTTGGGGTCACGTGACCTTGGGGGTCAAGTGACCTTGGGATGACCTTGGTTACGCCGACGGCGACGCCAACGCCGACCGCGACGGCGACGCAGCTCAAGCCGGGAACGGGCCCCTAAGAGCTGCGCTCTAAAAATATGTTATGTTTTACCGTCCATTCTGAACGAATATTTTGTTAAAAACATAGATATTGTGCAATTGTCAAACAGTCAACTATACAATTTGTTCATTTGATGTTCTTTTTTTTGACCGCTGTATTATATGTACTCCGTCGTAGCTGCTGCATGGGGGGCCAGAGCCTCGTCAAGTTGCATTTGTGCAGCTTTTTCTCCGGCCTCCCATTCACCACTTGTACTTCTGGTGAAAAATAAAGTTCGTATGGAATCGTATCGTTCAGTCTACCTTCAAAGTTCTTGAGCGGAAACACGTCGAGTCACGAAAGGTACTAAAACCGGCGACACGGAAGGTAGAAAAAACCACATTATTCAGTATACAGCTGCACCAGCCAGAACCCTTTTGAACCAGGGACGTCGTTCCCGAAGAAGCGTCGCAGGCTTTGTTGTTGATATAGTAAAAATTAAGAAGAAGAAAAACGCACAAATGAAATATTTTTATTCGTCCTTGGTTCGCGTCGAACCAGCGACCTTCCGTTCCACCGCCCGACGTGTTACCCCTCCGCCACGGGCAGAGGATTTTTTTTAGACATTTATTTAGAGCATGTCTAAAACAACTATAATTTACATCATTCTATACAAGTAATGCGTTACGCTATATACAGGTAGAGCGCTACATTTCCGTTTAATTATATACAGGCAATGCGTTACAATATATACATTGAATACGTTAACCTATCGTTACATACAAGCAGTGCGCTTCATTCTCGTTACATTATACAATAGAAATTATACAAATCTCATCACAAAAAGGTAGGTGCCACTCATACTTTCTAGATCGACTGATGCTGTCGTCGATTGTATAATATCAGAGGAACGACTGAGATTTTTTACGACGTATTTTCATTCACCATTTTGATCACAGCGTGCCCATATGCCCTGACCTACTTGAATGGCAAATATTTTTTTTTTTAATTTACTCAGGATATCGCTTTGCGACACCTGCTTCAATTCCACTTTACGCGTTGTCCACAAACTATAAAGACCCAGAACTACCGAAATGTCTTGGATGGTATCGAGGTGTTCGGCGAAATGCAAGTAGCGAAGGTTTGTCTTTTCCACTTCAAGCCTTTTTTCAGAGTCGGTTTGAAAACATCCCAAAAGAATACAGCGTCGACACAAAGAATAAAAGCATGGGTGAACGTTTCGGTAATTTTGCAGTCTAAAATCATTGCTTTGGCATGTTTCCATCCCGCGTTGTCGAGCCACACTTCTGCAGTTGTGGTACGACAGCGAAATCGGTAAAAGAAAGCTTTACACTTCGGTGGCATCGGCATTAGTTTAACCCTTTTCAAAACATCCGGTTTGCATTTACTGGAGGCCCATAAGTATAAACACGAAATACGGGATCTGGGAACAATGAAAGTAGCAGATGTTTAGTTAGCCTCCTTTTAGTGCACGAGGCCAAAAAGGCTTGGTCAAACCTTGTTCTTAGAAAGTCCAATGTGTCCGGTACTTGCTTGTAAAATTCTCTTAAGGTTATTAAAGCACACGTGGTTCTTGAATATTTACCTGGTGTTGCAACATAATTTGCCAAGAAGAAATGCTTTAACAACTCTTAAGAAGGGTGCTGTTCCTGTGCAAAAAATTTCCATCTGGCAATTAGTTGCCTAACAAAAATATGACCAAAACCAAGTCCTCCATTGGGAATTCTTCGAAACAAGTTTGATCTCCTCATTGGCTCGTATGGTGACCTCCAATAAACGTAGCCAATATTCTGTTCAACGCATTGACCCTCGTCCTTGAGAATTGTATGCATTGCTGAAGGAGGATACACTAGCTTTGACAAGAGAAAAATGTTGCATACGGCAACTCTTTCAAAAGTAGATAGATATCTTAAACTCCACATATTAGCCGTGGTTTAAACGTTTTTTGTTGCTGTGTCCCACATAGGCGTGGGATTGTCCATTCCGCTCAACTGGACTCCTAAGAGGTTTGGGTTCGCTGTAGACCATTGTATGTCCTCAAATGTAGATGGTGTGGATCCCCCCTCCCCACACCACGAGCCACAACTTTTGTGTTTGTTTAGTGACGCACCAAACACGGCGCAGTAGCTGGAAACGCGTAGCGTCGCGTTTCTTGTGATGGGCTTGTTGGAACATACCAGCACAAGGTCGTCAGCGTAATCAAGAAGCTTTATTTCGCAGCTGTAAAGGCGAAAACCTTCAACCTTGTTATCGTTCATGATGTATCTGCAGAAGGGCTGAAGATAGAAGTAAAAAAAAGTGGAGACAATGGACCGCCTTGTCTAACCGAGCCTTGTACTTGAATGGATTTTGTAAGAGTTCCGTTAACAATCAATTTCGTTGAGACTTCAGTATAATAAAGTTTTATTCCACGCATAAGGTTTTCTCCTACTTGCATATATGCGAGAACATTGAAAAGAAATAGAGTGTTGAACTTTATCGAAAGCCTTAGCCAGATCGAGTTGCAGAATAGCCACTGATTCTTGTTTTCGTTGGCATATCTATGGACCGGACGATGTGGTGGTTTGTTTGTATATTCTGCCCTTTGATAGTACATGTCTAATAGTCTCCAACCAAAATCGTAATCGCGCTTTGTAAACGCCCGCTGAGTAACCTTGCAAAAATTTTATGGCCGCCGTTTAGTACGCTTATTGGTCGATAACCGTCCACTCGTTGAATCTTGTCCAGATCTTTAGAGTTTGGAATCAATACTGTGTGCACAATCCAAAACGATGGAGGTAAGCATTTGTGTTGGTATGATTTCTCAAAAACGTTTAGGAGCAGGGGTGAAAGTTTCTTGCTCCATTTTTGTAAAATCTGGCAGGTAAGCCGTCTGGTCCTGGGGCCTTCCCAATCTTCATTTTTTTATATTCAGTTCAATTTCAGCCGCGTCAATAGGAGTATATAGAAACTTAGTCATATCTGGTTCAAGTTTTGGTAGCTTTAATAAGAGGAAGTCCCTCATTTGGGTAGGCACAGAATGTGGTCTTGCAGTAAATAAATGTTCGTAGTGCGAAACAAAGGCATCTTCTATTTCCTTCACACCATTCAGTATAAAACCATTTTTGTTTAATGTCATTACGCATTTCTTCGTAACATATTCTCTTTCCACGTTCAGGAATCTCTTTGTTGATTGCTTTCCTTCTATTGATTGCATAGTAAGCGTTCTTACACCAGCGCCTTTATAGCTTATTTTACAGTGTTCTTTAATTTGTGCTCTTATATTCTTTACTTCATCCTTGTATTTTCCGGGCTCTTGGCACTGCAAATGGTACAGGCAAAGGATACCATTGTTCAGACGCCTTTCTCGTATTTTTTCGTGATACGCAACAATTGATGTTATTTCTATCGCAATTTTTCTTATCTCCAGTATAAAAGATTCCAATTTTGAACATCAGCCTTCTTGGGTGCATTCAGGAATCTCTAGTGCTGATGTACACGTTTTATAAAGTCGTCATTTTCAAAAAGCATTTTGTTCAGTTTTCAAAGTGACCAAGACGGTTGTTTTCGATTTTTCCTGGGTTGTTTTTTTATCTACACGCGCTTGCACCATGCAGTTATCAGAAAAGAATGCAAGAATCACGTTGTAGTTACTTAGTGCAGTATTAACTGACAGAGATATATATATAATCGATTGAAACATGCATGGGAAGACCCTTGAAAATGTGTAAAGCAGAGTGCGTGATCTGTTGCTCAATCTATCAGGTCACAGTCTTGAACCAGAGCTTTTAAGGCTTCAGCGCTCGGATTTACGATGGTTAGTGAGCGAACTCTTCATTTATTACACAAATGAAGTCCCCAAGCAGAATCACGTTACATCTTGTGTTGGCGTGAATTCTAGGTTGACAGAAAAGGCTTTCCCTTTGCGCTGCGTAATTGTATGCCTACACAACAATTGTGCGTCAGGGCTGATCTTGCTAAATAATATTAGCTACCATTAGATGACCGTTGTCAGCCCTTTGGAGAATACTACACATTTTGTACTTTAGATCCGTCTTAATAGAATTGCGTGCCCTGCAGAGTAGTCAACAGATGGGCAGTGGAAGAAGTCATAGGGAATCCTTCCACAAGCTGCATCCCGAAAATAAGGTGTTTAGTTAGGATACATTTGTTTCTTGCAGGGTCACAATGTCGGTGTCATATTTTCGGACAAAACGAAAAATTTTTATTGTTTTTTCTAGAATTTTTTTCCTCTCACATTTATCGTGAACATTGTGGAGGTACTTATCTGGGTGGTCGTGAGGGGGCTCTTATACATGCTTTGGGTCGAGTTGGGAAGCTGCAGGAAAGGTTGTTTTCCGGTCTTTGAATTTGGATTTCACCCGCTGCTCTTTGGGTTACAGCCGTATTTGGGGCTCGATGGAGTCCAGCAGAATATTTATGGCTTCTGGATCTCCCGTCAAGTTCCCGCTGATGTCAACCTTGGCTCTTTTGCGGTGATGTTCGTCCTTCTTAGTTTGGGCCACCTTCCTGGTTTGCACGGACTGCTTACTCAGCCCTTTTCCTTTGCTTGCAGTAGCTTCTCCTGGTTTTGGGTGCGGTGTTGGGAAGGTGCTTTCGTTGCACATTTGTTCCTTCGATGGGCTTTCGTTGAGGCTGCAAGGAGGATCGTTTTTCTGGATTGCTGGGTCATCTCCCGTTTGCGGCCGTTCGCCTTCCTCATTGTACATTTCCACCACTTGCATGATATGTTCGCTATGACCAGTGTCCGGTTTTGCGTTCCCCTGGAGCTTTGAGGCGTACGTCGCTACAGATTCTTCATTTGTGTGACCAGATCTCCAGCACTGCGTGCAGCGAGGAGTACAACATTGCCGGCGGATGTGCCCGATTCCTTTGCGCCTCAGGCAGAGCGGTGGTCTTCCAGGGATGACGACGAGCGCATTGGACCCGTACACGTTCAAGAGGTGTGGGATCTTGCCCACCGTCAGGTCCTGCTTCAGGACGAGGGTCACTTCCCGCGTTGTTGTTTCGAGATCCTCGAGTCCTGAAGATCTCCGTTTCTCTTCTCATGTCCTTGATTGTTCCGAACGGCTCTAGAACCTTCCTCACCTCGGAGTCTGGCATAGGAAAGCGCAGCTATAAAAGCTTCATTTTGATTTTTTCTTTGCATGGATCGATTACTATGCACTTTTTCTCTGTGATAATTAACTCTTCGTAGGCTTTGATCTTGAGCTTTGCTGCGGCATTTCCAAAGGTCAACCTCCATTCGTGGCTCATTCGATACTGGCCTTAGCCCAAGACTCCCTTCCAGTCAACGATAGAAAATATTGCGTCCTTAAAGTCGCTTGCCTTTTACGGCCTTCGGTGATGTCAGCATGTAATAATAGTGAGTTGGTGACGAGCACACCCTGCGGTAGTCTTGGAAGTGTAACCTTGTAGTCGGAAGATTCCGATGTCGTCTTGTAAACCCGGCCATCAAATGACGTCGTACTGCTCCCGTTAGAGCTTATCTTTCCACTCGTAGGTGACTTGGCCACCTTACAGTGCCGCTTAGGCAAACACTGTAATTTGGGAGAGCCCCGGGCCCCTGTCATTAAAATAAATCGCAGACAGGAAAAAAAAAATGACTGCTACTCACAATCACTTCTTCTACCTCCCGCACGGGCAGAGGAGTTCCGACGCATTCGTAAATTATCAGGCAGCGTTTAATGTATCGGCTCCTGCCGAGGCATCGGCTGCTGCCAGCGCCAGTTTTTTTATATGTAATGTTCGAAACTCGACGATCCGTTAATTTTAATCAGTACTTTAGATCTTGAAAAACATTCGCCGCTTATATCCGTTCGAGCAACTGCGTCTTCAAAAGCTTCGAATCCAAATCTAAATTCAGGTGTTTCGTGCTGCTTGTTGCCTTGCCAGCCTTGCCATTCCTCGTAGAGTAGGTGGAGTCGTAGGCTTAAAACGGCTGTGTTTGTTTAGATGCTTTCGAGGCTTTAGATATTTAGGTAGGTTTCACTCGATTTTTCAAAAATGGTAAATTAAGCGGCGTCCATAAGGCCATGTTTAAGAACTGCAATCCTTCGAATGTGGCCGACTTCGAGCGTAGGACGGTGCACAAGGTGTTTTGGGACGGGGACGCGAACACTCGAAAAGGCTATCACGACGCCGAGATCCTCAAACTGACGGGTGAGTGTGTATTTTTACCATCCAAAGGTGCGTCGTAGCCACAAGCAATCGCCGTTTTCTTTTATTTTTATTCCGAATGTGGTTAAAAGTGAGTATATTGTGGGCTAGGCTCATTGGGGCACCAAGCTAGGCAGATGAATGCATGGGCTGTCTTAAAACTTCAGTTGAAAACGTGCGGACTTAACTGCCTTGCACGTGATATCATATGGCACCCTACCAGCCGCCATTGCTCCTGTGCACACTTGGCGTTTCACACCCTTTAAGGGTGCTACAGCACCCTTGAGGGGTGCTGCAGGGGGTTTGCACCCTTCACTTAGTCGTCCAGCACCCTTTTTTTTTTTTTTTGCAGGTTTAGCACCCTTCACGACGAGCGCGAGGGTTCATGGGCGCGAGTACCCTTCCGATTCATTGTGAGGGGTGGTGAGTGCTGGAAGGGTGTTGTAAGGGTGCTCAGTTATTCGGACAAGTGTGTTCTTTATTTGTAACAGCATAATTTAATAATTTAGAAAAAAAGGAAGTGATAGATATCTGTATGTCGTCTTGAGTGTATATAAGTGTTCACAGTGTACATTAGATAAATTGATAAACGCCAGAGTATATGTATTTATTTATTTTACTTTTATTTTATTTTTATTTATGACTCCTTAACCAAAATCTGTTATTTTTATTAGTTTAATGGCCGATATTGCAATTGCGGCTTCAAATAGAGCCATACCTAAAGTCTAACTCATTTGAAACAATGCGTGAAAATTCAAAAAGTTTTGAGATAGCCATCGGACTTTCCATCACAATTCAAAAACTGGAGTGTCTGATGTTGTGCTGATATATGTGACGTAGTAGTTTTTGTCTCACCGTCATCCCCTTAGTGAGAAGAGCGGAATAAAAGTATACTCTACATACTTGTAGTGTGCTGTATGGCACGGAATGTAATAGAAAATTACAAAAAGTAGAGCAGTAGTAAATGGCATGCGGGAGCCGTTCCATGATCCAAGTATACTTGCCAAGTATGTTTAGATGATATAACTACTAGCCTACTCCAAGTACGCTCTAAGTAACCGTAGACACATCAAGTGTAATTTAGGCGCGCCATTAGTATTATTTAGGATTATAGAAGTGGCGCATTCCCGGTAAAGATGGAAGCGTCTTCACCGCACCTTCAAAGCATGAGGCATCTATACATTGTTTATCTTGTTCCACTTAGGTTCCAGTAAATTTTGCATAAGGCTGGCATCCCACTAATTTTGACTAAGTCCTGGCACATGTTTATCAAATCAAACGGTTTTAAGTGGAACACTAGTTTTTTTTTTTCTTTTTATAATTCATTTTTTTTAGATGGAACACGTGAAGTTCGAGCAGGCTGATCACCTGTTCCGCCTAAATTTGTTCCAGTTACTAAAAACTTGTTCCACTTAAACATTTCGCAATCTTTTTTTATTAATTAATATGCGAAGTTGTTTTACCTATGTACGTCGCGACGGAAAATATCTAGAAGAATCTCATCATGGTTTTGGCGCCCATTCTGCGGCGTTCATGCGAATGAATCGCCGCACGTCAAATTATTTGCGCAAAATTTAGTGGTGTAACCAGCCTTGATAATTTCGCTCAGGCGATTAAAATGGTAAGACATTGCTATTAGGACGTACAATAGACAATTACAACGCGAAACAGAGTATGCACACTCACACAGACGCCGACAACGTGACATTCACATGGTTTGTTGACGTGGGACACGGTGCTTCTTGCCCGCACTCCATTGGGCAAGCGTTCGAACCGTCGTCTGCTCTTTCAAACTTGTCTGCTTTTTGTCGTCAGTCCGTTCAAACGACAGCGGCCCGTAAACCAAGTGTTGACCCGGTAATTGCAATAAGAACTAAGTGCAGGCCTCAAAACACTCTTGAATGTTGGTTGGGGTAAGTAGACTAAGTATAAACAGTGGATACAAGAAGATGTTGATCACTGTTACCAGTGGCCATCACTGATTTGTAATGCCCGATTCTACTTGCGGTTTTCAGTATCGACGTCCACCATCTCAGCTACGGTCCACGCTTTTGCAGCCCGAGCGACGTCGCGACTGAAAATAGCGACCAGAATCTTATTGTGCGAGTCAGGCTTTAGCGCCCATTCTGCGGCGTCCACGTGAAATGAATCGCCGCAAGTCACATTATTCACGCAACGTTCTACTTCGTTAATTTTGCTGAAGCCGCTCAAGTAGTCAGACATTGTTAGGAGGACGTAGAATCAACAATTACAACGCAAAGAAAGAGCACAGGGACTCCCAACTACGCCGAAAACAACGCAACTCAACGGTTTGTTTATGGGCGACGGCGGGCATCTTGCCCA
The DNA here is from genome assembly GCF_016920785.2 of Ixodes scapularis. Classification (NCBI taxonomy): domain Eukaryota; kingdom Metazoa; phylum Arthropoda; class Arachnida; order Ixodida; family Ixodidae; genus Ixodes; species Ixodes scapularis. The sequence continues at coordinate 159,363,578 of NW_024609868.1, read as the reverse complement.
CCGTCCACCGTACATGCGCGGCGCCGGTGGCGTCCGCTAGGGGCGCTCCGGTTTGTTTATAAACATGAGTTGGTGTATAGAAAGTGCATGCGCTTTGACATCTGTCTTTGCAATTGTGTAGCCTCAGCTAGAGCTCGGGCTACCATGGTGCATCAGGCGTTGCCTCAGAGTGTTTGTTGAGCACAGTCGAAGCTTGAATTCATAGCATTCCTCAACATGACCAATGAAGTCAATTCACGGAGCATCGTGGATGCTTGAAGCAACACTTCTGACATTGCACGAGAGCAAACATAATTTTGTTGCATTAATTAAAATATATTTTATCGTAGTGAGCTTTTGAGTAATAGCGGAGTATGGTGAACACAAAATTTTAAAGTCCAGACCCGCTCAAAACAGAGTAGGTCTCGCTTCAAAACCAAGTAAAACTGAGTGAAAAACTGGGTAACTTGAATGAACCCTTGTAAAATTTGAATAAATATTGAAGTGATTCGGTGTGTATTTCCTAAAAATTGTTTTATCGGTTTGGGGAGAATGGGAGCTAAAAGAATTAAGCGACTGCCCAGAGCTGCTTAAGACACCCTAGGATTGCAGTTTCTTGGTAACTATTGTTAAGCTTTGACTTTTAAGTCAGTGCATAACCTAATGCTAGGGAACTTTTAATTTTATATTATTCCATGTTTTCTTATATTGTCACGTAGGCGAAGGAGACGTTGGCAGTGGTAGGACCCAAGAAGGGTTTAATGAGCGTACTGCCAAGCAGGATCAAAGAGAAAAAGGCGAAAGGCCGGTCCGGTCGATCTGCTGGCAGCCCTTCGAGATTGCGCGGGGCACGAGAGAGCGCCAGGCGCGAGCCTCGTGCAGAACCGAAAAGGACCGAGGCGCGCTGTCATGCGCGAACAATCGAGGTGTTTGTTAGCTGTGGCATTATCCCCCCTTTAAAGGAAGCAGCGACCCGATGCTTGAAGGTAAATATTCGCGGGAATAGACGGGCACATATGTTCTTTCAACGTCTATCTGGCATAGTATGGTTTGAGGCGGACTACATGAACAACTTCTGGGTGTGAATGGCGTCGCCGTGATGGCGAGTTTTCTTGGGGCATGACCTCGTAGGTTAATTGTCCAAGACGGCGGACGACCTTGTACGGGCCGAAGTAGCGACGGAGGAGTTTCTCGCTGCGACCTCGTTGGCGAATGGGGGTCCATACCCAAACTTGGTCGCCAGGTTGGTATTGTGAGTCATTTCGTCGAAGGTTGTAGCGACGGGCGTCGCGTTGTTGCTGGTCTTGAATTCGGATCTTTGCTAGCTGACGGGCCTCTTCTGCGCGTTGGAGGAACGCATCCGCGTCGTCGGGATGGACGTCGTCTTGAACGTACGGTAACATGGCGTCTAGTGTACTTTTGGCCGCTCTTCCGTATACGAGACTGAATGGCGTCGTTCCTGTCGTCTCTTGCGTTGCCGTGTTGTACGCGAAAGTAACATAAGGTAAAATTTCGTCCCACGTTGTATGTTCGACGTCCACATACATTGATAGCATGTCTGCGAGGGTCCTGTTGAGGCGCTCAGTCAAGCCATTTGTTTGGGTGTGGTAGGCAGGGTCCGGCGGTGAGCGGTTTGGCTGAAGTGCAGAATGGCTTGCATGAGCTCGGCCGTGAAGGCTGTTCCTCGATCTGTGATGACGACCTCGGGAGCACCATGTCGCAGGAGGATCGCATGCACGAAGAATCGTGCTACCTCCATACAGGTGCCGCTGGGAAGGGCCTGTGTTTCGGCGAAGCGGGTTAGGTAGTCAGTAGCCACGATAATCCATTTGTTACCGGTATCAGAAGTAGGAAATGGACCCAGCAAATCCATTCCTACTTGTTGGAATGGCTGCATGGGCGGCTCTATGGGCTTCAACAGTCCTGAAGGTCTTTTAGGCGGCGCTTTTCGGCGTTGGCATTCTCGGCAAGTGCGTACGTAGTGAGCGACGTTGGTAGCGAGGCGTGGCCAGAAGTAGCGTTCATGGATCCTGCCGAGGGTACGCGTAAATCCCAGATGTCCCGATGTTGTCTCGTCATGCGCCGCTTGAAGGATTTCGTCGCGGAGGGCTGTGGGGACCACGAGTAGGTACTGTGCCTTGTTAGGGGCGAAATTCTTCTTTACGAGCATGTCGTTTCGCAGACAAAATGTGGATACGCCGCGCTTGAGGACTCTTGGGACTATGGTGGTTTTGCCTTCGAGGTAGTCGATCAGCTTCTTTAAGTCTGGATCAGCTCGTTGTTGCTGAGCGAAGGTACTAGCACTAATCGCACATAGAAACGTGTCTTCGTCGTCCGTGTTTTCTGGTAGTGGGTCGACAGGTGCACGCGAAAGGCAGTCGGCGTCGGAGTGTTTGCGTCCCGACTTGTGTAGGACTATGAAGTCAAACTCCTGCAACCTCAAGCTCCAGCGTGCGAGGCGTCCGGAGGGGTCCTTTAAACTGGCGAGCCAACACAAAGAGTGGTGATCAGTGATTACCTTGAAAGGCTGGGCATATAGGTGGGGCCGAAATTTGGAAATCGCCCATACGATGGCGAGGCATTCCCTTTCAGTCGTGGAGTAGTTTTTCTCGGCTTTTGACAAAGCGCGGCTGGCGTATGCGATAACTCGCTCAAGTCCGTTCTGGTGTTGAACAAGAACGGCGCCGAGGCCTACAGAGCTGGCGTCGGTATGAACTGTTGTTTCGGCGTTCTCGTCGTAGTGGGCCAGTAACGGGGGCGACTGTAGGCGCTGCTGAAGCTCCCGGAATGCGTCCGCTTGCTCTGACTCCCACGTAAACGGTACATCATCGTGCGTCAAGCGCATGAGGGGCTCGGCAAGTTGAGAAAAGCCCTTGACAAAACGTCTGTAATAAGCGCAAATGCCTAGAAACCTACGAACAGCTTTTTTGTCGGCTGGCTTTGGGAAGCGTGCAATAGCTGCAGTTTTCTGGGGATCCGGATGAACTCCACTTCCGCTAACGATGTGTCCGAGAAATTTTAGTTCCTCGTAAGCGAAGTGGCACTTCTCCGTCTTAAGTGTTAGTCCTGAAGACTTAATTGCTTCGAGTACCGTTTCCAGTCTCCGTAGGTGTTCATCGAAGTGCGTGGAGAACACGACAACATCATCGAGATATACGAGGCAGGTCTGCCATTTGAGCTCTGCCAACACAGTGTCCATAACTCTTTGAAACGTTGCTGGCGCTGAGCAGAGGCCGAAGGGCATGACTTTAAACTCATACAGCCCGTCGGGGGTTATGAAGGCTGTTTTCTCCCGATCCCTCTCGTCGACCTCGATCTGCCAATATCCCGTCTTGAGGTCCATCGAAGAGAAGTATTTCGCGTGGCTTAATCGGTCTAGAGTGTCGTCGATTCGGGGCAAAGGATACACGTCCTTCTTAGTGATCTTGTTTGGCCGGCGATAATCAACGCAGAACCTGAGGGTGCCATCTTTTTTCTTCACAAGAACGACAGGCGACGCCCAAGGGCTTTTCGAGGGCTGAATAATGTCGTCAGAGAGCATCTCTTTAACTTGATGTTGAATTGCCTCGCGCTCCTTGAATGAAACTCGATAAGGAGATTGTCGGAGGGGGCGTGCGTCCTCGTTAGTTATGATTCGATGTCTCGCAATCGGAGTTTGCCGGATTTTCGAAGAGGACGAGAAAGAGTCGTAATAGCGTTGAAGTAGGTGTTGTAGTCGGTCCTGTTTTTCCCGAGACAAAGCAGGGTTTACATCGAATGCGGGAGCAGCCTCTTCCGTCACGGAAATTGTCGAGCTTGTATCGGCGAGGGTCAGAGCATTACTGACCTCTGCGGTGTCCTCTAGGGAAGCGAGTGAGGTGCCCCGGCTGAGATGTTGGTATTCCGAAGTGAAGTTTGTTAGTAGGATAATCGCGTGTCCTTGTTCAAAGCGAGCGACTCCCCTCGCAACCGAGATTCCTCGTTGAAGCAGCAGAGATCTGTTGGTTTCAACGACTCCCTCGTAATCTCTGGATACGGCAGCTGTTACCGAGACAAGGACACTTGAGCGGGGTGGTAACGTAACATGCTCGTCGAGTAGTGTAAGTGACGTCGGCTGGACGTTGGGCGGGATGGCGTGCTCTGTAGAAAATGTGACCAACTTTGATTTGAGATCGATGACAGCGCTGTGCTCAAGAAGAAAATCCATACCCAGGATAACGTCCCGCGAGCACTGGTGCAAGACGACGAACGTCGCAGGATAAGTGAAATGGCGGATTGTAACTCTCCCTGTACATCGTCCGGTGGGAGTCACAAGATGACCTCCCGCTGTACGAATCAGAGGGCCGTCCAAGGGGGTCGTCACTTTCTTTAGTGCTCTTGCAAACTGTCCGCTGATAACGGAGTAGTCAGCGCCCGTGTCGACGAGAGCGGTTATGTCCCGTCCGTCGAGAGATACGTTCAGGTCGGCAGTGGTCGGCAGGGCGTCGTCGAGACGTCGTGACGTCGAATCGCGGCAGCGTCGGTGCTGGTTGGGAGGATGTTCGCGACCGTGCTGTACAGCAACCCCACCTCTAGGGGTTGCTGCCCTCAGTTTCCCCTACCGGGGCTGGGCGACCTGCGTCTCGCGCCTTCTGAAGAGGGACGGCGTTGTGGCGAAACAGATCGACTAGGCGATGGAGACCGTGAGAAGCGCCGGGGTCCTCGCCCAGGCTCAGCTAAATAGTGTTGGATTTCTTGTGGTCGCTCTGCAACCCGGGGGCGTGGAGCGTCGCTAGAAAAACCTCGAAGTCCAAGTCGACGGTATGGGCAGAAGCGGTATACGTGACCGGCTTCTCCACAGTGAAAGCAGAGAGGGCGGTGATCAGGCGTGCGCCAGACTTCGCTCTTCGGCGTGCCAGGGCGTCGTGGGGTGGCAGAAAAAGTGTTGGCGGGAGGCGGATGGTGATCTGATAATGGTTCCCATTGAGGATTCGGAAGGTGGGCAGGTCTACGTGCAGCGGCAGCATACGTCATAGCCTGGGGTCGTCGGGCTTCTGGTGAAATATCCATTGAGCTCAACACTTGCTGCAGTTCTTCTCGTATGACCTCCGACAATGATGAGGCTTGAGGTTGCTGCGTCGTTGGAAATAGCTTCCGCAGCTCTTCGCGCACGACGATTCGAACGGTGTCCCGCAACGTCTGGGCGTCAACTCCACGGGTTTCGGCGTAGGTGGCGGAAATCGCTGGCACCTGTCGATCGTACTGCCTCGTTCGCATGTCAAGGGTCCTCTCAAAGGTTGAGGCCTCGGTGACAAACTCCGCAATAGTCTTTGGAGGGTTGCGTACTAGTCCGGCGAAGAGCTGTTCTTTCACTCCCCTCATAAGGATCCGGAGCTTTTTGTCTTCGGTCATGTCGGGGTCGGCGCGCCAGAACAAACGCTTCATTTCTTCAACAAAGACCACCACTGTCTCGTTGGGGTGCTGAAGACGTGTTTGGAGCAGCAGCTCGGCTCGCTCTTTTCGTAGGACCGTGGAAAATGCTTGTAGAAAGCAAGCCGTGAATGAGTCCCACGTTATCAGTAGGCGTTCTTGGTTCTCAAACCACGTCCTTGCCGAGTCTTCTAGCGCGAAAAACACATGGTTGAGTTTTTGTTCAGCACTCCACCTGTTAAAGGCAGCCACCCGCTCGAACTGTTCCAGCCAGTCGTCGGCATCTCCTTGCGGAAACCCGTGAAAAGAAGGGGGGTCCCGTGGTCGTTGGAACATGACCGGTGATGGTTGTGCACGTTCTTCCCGGTTGTTGGCCATTGTTGCTTTTCTTGTCCTCTTCACAGAAAGAAATCCGCACTCCGGGGACAGACCTTGGAGGCGACGGCTTCTGCAGTGCACGGGGGTGACGTGAATGGGGCTTGGTCGGCGAGGACTGTTATCTCGGCTGCTAAGAGGAGTCCGGGGATCGATACCCCGCACCTCCACCAGATGTCACATAGGCGAAGGAGACGTCGGCAGTGGTAGGACCCAAGAAGGGTTTAATGAGCGTACTGCCAAGCAGGATCAAAGAGAAAAAGGCGAAAGGCCGGTCCCCTGTTGGAAAATCTCGATGATGGAAAGATGACGGAAAAGGCTCATACAAGCGTAACCGTAATATGGGACATCCTATACAAGCGAAAAAGGCGGCTCCAGTATAGTGGAATAAGGCGGAACGATACAGGTGGGCGGAACCATACAAGCGTGTCGTATTATGGGACATCCTATACCAGCGTAGTGGATATAGGCGGAACCATGTAGGCGGACGGAACCATACATGCATAACGTAATATGGGACATCCTATACCAGCAAAAAGGCGATACCAGCATGGTGGAGCCATATGGCTCCAGCGTGTTGGTTTCGCCTTTTCACTGTTGTACAGGGCGATTTAGTTTTAAGCTTTACATATATGTTTAGAAAGGTCGTGAAAGCTATATTAATGCGGTTTGTGCAGGCGAGTTATACGGCCAGGCGTACGTAGTATAGGGACCTAGTCGTAACGATCAGTCAGATAATTAAATACAATTTGTTAATCAACTTTTTAATTAGTGAAAATGAAAATATGGTTTCAATTAGAAACTTGCTGAGTCATTGAAAACCACAAAATCAAGTTTTTTTTAGAAGGATATAATTCAGGGGTAGCGTTTTATGCATTCTGTAAAAAGCTTTATTTGGACGAGTTTCTAGGTTTCAGTTTCTTATCAGAGCTCATCTCTGCGCCCACGGTCCTGTTCCCCAGGGGCATAGACACGCAACACACATGCGACTTGCTTCCCTTCATCCTACGAGGGAGGCGAGGGGGCGGCTTCGCACTGCGGTCACCGGGCAGCTGGACCGCAGGTGCAAAGATGCGCTCTGGTAAGAAACCGAAGTCTGGAAATGCGTCCAAATTGACCATTTTTTTATAACGCCATAAAATGCTACTCGTCTTATATCTTTACAAAGAAAATTGATTTAGTGTGTTTTGATGATGCTTAGCAGGTTTCTAATTGGAACCATGGGTCTATTTTCACTGATCAAAAATTTCACGAACATACTATACTTAGAGAGAGGCTGAAGCAGTTTTGTATTTGAGAAAACACTTTTAAATCTTCTTCATTCGACCTCCAGAATCTCAAATATCAAAATTATTTGCTAATTTAATTAATCAAGGCTGCATAGTCATTTTTAAAGCGCTGTGAAAGCACCTCCCTAGAGAGCGATGTCACAACAGCAGCTTTCAAAATCTTTGTTCACGCATCTTCAGCGCCTATCAAAGCTATGCACGCACATGCTATTTTTTAAAAGGGCAGAAAAATGTGTCACGACTGGTGCCAGTGCCGGAGAATATACCTAGAAAACTTGCGATTGGACGCGCGGCCCTTAAGCGACACACGCTTGGCGGCCGAAAGGTCTTCTTACGATGTCACTGTTGGTGGGATGTTTTTTGTGTTTTCTCACGTTTAGTTATATCTTTGAGGAAAACGAACGGGATATTCAGATTCGCGGGATAAAACTACGCTAGAATGAACCTCCATCTAGTTTTCTGAAAGAAGTCTGGCACATCTCTGTAATAAGCCGACGGATCATTACAAATTAGCCTTTTATACTATGCCGCCCTGGCCATATAACTCACGTGCACAGACCGCGTAAATGTAGCTTTTACGGCTTTTTTAAAAAAAATCTGTAAAACATAGAAAAAAAACTCTGTAGAATGTCCCCCAATACAATACGATTGTATGGGTTCCTTCCCCGCTTGCATTGTTCAAGAAAGACTTGTGGACATCCAGCGTTTCATTGGAATGCTGGATGTCAGCGAGTCTCTACATCAGTGAGTGGTTTCAAACAAGCATGGTGTTTGCACACCAGTAAGCTCTTATCCGAGGCTCACCAGGACCACTAAGAGCAGAGGCGAAATGTCGTGACCTGGTAAATTTGGTTGCAGGTATTTATTTTTACAAGAACTGCATGCAGCAAAGCTTAACTTTGCTTAAAAGAAGATTATTAAAAATTCAATACTGAACAATGGTGTCCCTTGAGCTGTCAGACCAAACTCCCACTCTTGCCACTCAGGAGTTCCTAACTTGTGCGTAGAGGATCAGCACAACCCAGATTTGTGCTGCGAGCGCACCTGCAATATAAAAGTTGAATAAACATGAGATGAAATATGAGACGTTTACAATTCTCTGTAACCTGAAATTAGAGCACAGATCTTGAAGAGGAGGATGGGAAGGTATGCCCCTCCTCCCCCTCCCCTCCTCCTCTTCTGCTCCCTCCCATTTAGCAGGAAACTTCCCTGAATTTAGCGGGAAAATTTCCCCACTAAATTTAGCTGGTTAAGTTTCCCACTAAATTTAGCGCAGAAATTGATGTCACATGACCTCAACACAAATGCAGTTTTTCCGCTAAAAGTAGCAGGGAAAATGACGTCGCATGACCGTGTCACGTCAGCCATAAAAAAAATTCAGTTTCTCAGCTAGACTTAGCGGAAATATTAACGTCACATGACCACAACATTAATTCAATTTCCTGCCAAGTTTAGCAGGGTGGTTACGCCGACAGCGACGCCGCGAAACGCGGAAACAAGTGCTAAGAGCTGCGCTAAAAACTAAATGCATCAGGTGAAATAAAGTGAACATTAGAGATACTGTAAGAAAAAGAAGAGAATCTAAGATACCGTTCTCAGATCCTTCCTTTTGTCCGTTCTCAAATGTTTTGATTTCAAGAAATATTTATCTCTTTATTCATACCCAGAGAACCCCTCCCAGTTTCAGCATGAATGCAATAAATCAATGCAGACTAGACCTTGTAAACTATAATCCACATGAAAATTAATGTTTGCCACATAGTCATGTATGAGTCAGTGGCTCAGATCTCTAAATACATTTGTATTGAGGAACATTCTTGAATAAAACTTCTGGGCTTCGAATTCAACAGTTTGTACTTCCATAAGGAACACTGTATGGCACTGATTTTTTTTTTTGTGACACATCAGAAACAGCACAGCACTGTCATCCTCGCATACCTAACAAGAATTTGTATTTTTTTTTTTAGCATGGCATGTGCTATTCTAATTCCCATACAGCATCCTTTAACAAAATTTCCTTTGTAGAGCTTTTTATTGGTTCTTATTTAGCTCGCACGACAGATTCGGTACCTTGAATTCTCACTCGGCATCAACAGTTTTATATATTAATGTAATAGCGAAAGACAAGATGTATGGACTTGAGTACGGCTCAGCAAGCACAGATGTTGAGAAAAGTACTGAAGAAAACTCAGATGTCAAAATAAAAATAAGCTGGAATGTGGAATTATGGACATGGACATGAATACAGTTAGCAGATTCAATATGAAGAATATGTGTTAGATGCACGCTCAAAGAAACCTGTTGCATCTATATTCATTCAAATTACTTTGCAGAGCCCAGCGCTGCAGTCTCAGGTGGGAGTTCGCTGAATGAGTCTACTGAAAATGAGTGTAGACGGAAAAAGCAGTTTGATCTGCGATAATGAACATTACATAAGTGACATGTCATTATTACTGTTACAGTGCCGAATGTTCCAAACTGTCAGTCGCATCATTCTGTGAGTTCCCTCCGTACATTACAGGGTTTGGCTCTCTCGAATGCTTTGCGAGAAAAATGATGAACTGGAAATATCTAGAGTAGTTCTAGAAAAACTATTTCCAGAATCTTATCTCAGCATCGCAAAGAATATAAAAAGTTTCTAAAGACAAGGTTAGTGCAGGAGTTGAATAAACTAAATACTTTGTTTTTCGAAACCATCTTGCCGTAGTAAACGTATGAAGTTCCCCTAGGTAGAGCTAGTCATTACGGATGATTTTGCCCATTGCGTACCATAAAAATTTAATTTGCGACCTACAATATTTACAAACTCAATTAACTCTGAATAAGTGGACCACTTGGCATTAAAGATTGGCCTCACCATGACTGTCTGCCAACATCTACATAATAATTTCCATGAACCTATGTATTTCAAGAAAATATTTGGTGCGAGCTGCTTAAAACACAATAGCACTTTTTAGCAAGTGCTGATTGTTGGGCAAGTTGGTACGGTACAATAGAAAACATGACTGTGCTTTGAAGACGGGGACATAGGAAGGACAGACACCACAGAGTGCTAACTTTCAACTGATTTAATTCAAGAACCTCGGCGTAGAAACACACTGCGTCACCACACCACATCTCAACCAATCCGTGGCCCTGCCACGGACCGCAAGTACGCCAACTCCTTATCCGCCAAGTCAATTAACGCCACACTGACACAACACGTGCCGGAACTATTTATAGCATCAGCCTCCATAATCTCTCTAACAGTCATATCTTTGTGCCTAGCAAGAACAGTAGACTGAGCAAATAATGGTTTGCACTCGCAGTCATGATCTGTCGTGTCACTGTCATGACTGCGGGTGCAAACCATTATTTGTTTCGTCTATTGTTCTTGAGAGGCACAAAGATATGACTGTTAGCGAGATTATGGAGGCTGACACTATAAATAGTTCCGGCACAAGTTGTGTCAGTGTGGCGTCAATTGACTTGGCGGATAAGGATTTGGCGTACTTGCGGTCCGTGGCAGGGCCACGGATTGGTTGAGATGTGGTGCGGTGACACAGTCCGTTTCTACGCTGAGGTTCTTGAATTAAATCAGTTGAAAGTTAGCGCTCTGTTGTGTCTGTCCTTCCTATGTCCCCGTCTTCCAAGCGCAATCATATTTTCTACCGCACTTTTTAACACTAATAGAAAGCCTGTAGTGGGCCACAACTTAAGCAGTTTTCACTTCATTATAAAGAGCAATTACACATATGTGAACCATGAACATAGGCCTGCACTGAATTTTTTTCTTAAGCTGAAAGTGCTATGCTCTGTTTACTATATAAATCTTTGCAGAGCTGACAATGTGCAAGTTCCTGTTTTTTTATATTTCACATGTCCCGACTGGTGAGTGTGGTAGGGACATAAGATTGATGACACCAACGAAACACAATGATTATTTTAAGAATTTGTTTGGGTATAGCACGAGCAAGGCGATCTGCGGGAAGTTATTTCTGTGACACCGTCGAACCTACATCCGCGGGCTTTAAGTTCACATGTTAATCATGTCTGCAGACTCCTTTTTGTAATTGGAATTTCATCCAACCCAAGATTTGAATATGTTTTTTTTTTCATTTTAGGCTTAGTAGTGCTTTTTATGTTCTATTAATAGGTAAGACAAATGCTTATTTCAAGTGGCATACCTAACACCTGGTGGCACGAGGACTCCCCTGTCGTGACGCAGACCGAAAGTCACAGCCAGGGAGATACTGCGATGCTCTTGTTGCTGGGATTACCTCCCCCATGGTCCTGCCCAGACCACAGAAAAAGATTGAGTCCAAGCTTGTGGCCACTAGGATCTCCAGATCTTGAGGCACCCAAGTAGCTGAAAATAAAAACAAATCACAATCAAGTACTTGGCAGAGCTACATTAGAATGGCTAGCATATTCTTTCGTGATCAGCACATAGATCCTCTTATTTTAGTCATAGTCACCCCCCAGGACAAAGCTACGTAGGCGTTAAAATGATGGGTACCGAATTTAGGTGAATGATCAAATGCATTCATTTAACCCCCTTTCGCCCCAACCTGAGACTTCTGTCAAATATTCACATTCAACTGTAAAGACTACAAATAAAACTACTACTGCAATGCAAAGCCGTATAGTGGGAGAGTTTAGCCAGCGGGTGTGGCAACGAAGGCGCCGGAGAGGAGGAAAGGGAGAACGCCGAAGGAGGGAGAGAGAAGGCAGCAGGGAAACAAAGAGGAGACGACCACCATTTTGACGCAAAGCTGTCTGCACGGAGCACTGTTGAGGCTACGTGTCGTCTGCTACGGGCTTATTTATTTTTTTTGCCTAAATAAAAGTGCGTTCAAACATGGAGGAACTTCTTTCTTTGGGTTTTTAAGCCACCGAGGAATAACACTAGGTATATCATTTTATTGCCAGAGCCTGCCAAATAAAAGGAAAGAACCGAAATTTGAATATCGATCCCATGCCGGGCGAATGAATGAAAATGGCGGCCCTCCCCGCTCAGCTGGGAGCAGCCTAGAGTTCACGCGCATGCGCTCACGCCTCTTGCTCTGTGCCGCGGGCTGATCAGCTCACTCGGAAGGGAGACGTTACGGCAGCGAAATCATAGACTGCCAGACTCTCCCCATATATGGCTCTGCTGCAATGGAAAGATTTTCCTACCCTCGTGCTCAGCGAGTGTCGACTGTGGATACAACTCCGGTTCATACACTCGCTGAACATGAGGGTAGAGTGTACCAGCAGAGGGCAGGTGTCTGTATACAAAGAGTTTAGTTGGCACACCAAGAGGCTAACGAATAAGAATGGGTACCACTCTGATCAAAATGCCAAAAAAGCGTGGATCTCGGCTTGACACTAACAGCGGCACACAGTATCTATTTTAGTGACAAAGGGGTACTAAATCATTATTTTCAGCTTCCTAACTAAACTAAATATTCTTCCCGGCTTGCTTTTTAGGAAAATCTCAAAATTTACAAGAACTACTAAGACAACGTCTAAAAAAACGCAATGGCAAAACCAGCAATCGAATTCGCCTGCTCTCGAGTAGCACGACATCTATGGCAGGCAGACCTGCAGAATGAGCAAGCAGTTTAAGAAACAGAGATGTCCTATGTATAATTTTTTTTTATGTTGCAAAGCAAGCGCTGGAAGGAGGTTTCCAACATTAACGAAATTTCTTGCAATCAGTTGAGAACAAATTAGAGCAGTGAACTTGTCCTTGCTTCTGGCATAACGTTTTAGTGTTGCCCATGGAAACTCACATAAATTTGAAAATAAAAACAAAAAAGACTAACCTTCATAAAAAAATCAAACTTTGGCAAAGAAAAGTTACCTTGGAAAAAATATGTACAATACAGTTGTACAGCGTGCATTTGTGTGCTTAACCAATTTTGAGGCAAATCGGCTACAATGAAAAGAAGACGTTTGAGTACAATTAAGGGAAAGACAGAAAGGATGCATACCTACAACAAAAACATTTAGAACGACCACGGGCAGGAAACTCTGGTGAGGCTCTCGGAGTGACTCCCTCATATGGGCCTGCGCAGACCACAGAACAAGATCGGTCAGAGCTTGCAGCCATAAGGTGCTTCATACCATGAAGTTACAGAAGCGGGTGCAATTGGAAGCAAAGTGCATTTCATTTCTCTGAAAAACGAAGAGTTTAATAGGTAGCTTGCATTCATAAGGTGATACAGTCATGAATGCACAGACTTTTCAATGCAGCGCTATATCACCAACTTGTTAACCATGCCGGGCAACACTAAAAACTGAGAGCATTATTTTAAACTATCTCAGCTTAAAGTTAACCACGACAGAAGCTTCAAGCCATCCTTGCAAATTCAGTGCACAAAGCAAGCCATGTGACCTTCTAGTTGGACGCCATGGTACGTCGAGCTTATAATCATGCGTCATGCTGTTTTTGCTGCAAAGGCTTGTAGTTTCAAAAGTGGTCCAGCTTAAAGAGACTAAAAGTATAGACGTTTATGAGTGTGGCCCTCATTTAGTCTGCAGCTACATTGCGAAATAGGACATTCCAACCGGGATGTTTGCTGCCTGTAACCACACGACCAGCTTGTGCCCAGCGATTGTTCGAGCTGAATACATGTCCTCGACAGTGCCATTATTTGACAAGCATTTCTATGACTGTTAAACATGACTGACTTACAGAGACTCCACCTCAACGACTAATGACTTGGGATACCTAACTGAATACTGATATATCAACTAAATGCAAAACAATTACCTGGCAAGCATTAAATTTTTCAAGAGGCTGGGTCGACTCCGCATTAAGTTGAAGGAGTCGATGAGTAATAGGACAATACATACAAAAATATGCCTTAGAATTCCTTTTGCACCCCCAAAATGATGTGTTTTTGAAGGTAAGGTACACAATGTTCTTGATTTAGAAAGTGCCTCAGCTGTACAAATGCATATGCAATAAGGGCACTTGCCAAGCCTATTCTACTCAGCTCTGTGCAGGTTAAGCTAAGTTAGAGTATAGAAGTACATGCTCACTGACACCATCTGAAAGGCAGGGAGAAGTCTCCGTTGTTCGACCTCCAGCCCGTCTGCTACCTTCGATGACGTTTCAGCGCCTGATGAGCCTGGAGCGAGCACATCTGTCTAAAGCGGGGTGAAAAGCACAAGCATGTGCTGGAGGACGCCCAGCCATTCTCTTTTTGTCATCGGCTATACTACATATTTTTAGTAAGACATATTTTTAAGTGAGGAAAAGTACTGCAAATATGCAGTCCACCTTAAAGATAACAACAGTTGCCATTCCCCATTTTCCAAATAAGTGCTCCCACGTACCGGAACATCTACACATGTGGTGCGTGAGTAGGTTCAGGACTGAGAAGCTAGAAAACGAAGCGCTCGCAAGGCTTGTCTGGCCCTTCCAACCATGCGGGTACATTCGTTGCAAGTTCCCGATTTGTAGACAAAATGATTTAGAATGAGCAAATCTTGTCTACGCCCGAGGTAGAACATTGAATTGCGATTCCCCCATATTGTGTGAACCATCCTTCAAACTGCGGTACCACCTGCAAATAAACTATGTTGTGCTGCGGCACGCGTCCATGCTGCCTGCTTCAGAGGAAAACCACTGCTCGTGTTGAAGACGACATCCCACAGTGGACAGGCAACAATTTTTAACGAACAAAAACAAAATTGATATCATTCAATAGACACAGATAGGCTCACAAAGTGTCGGCAACATGATTGTTGTTGTTGGTTTTACTCTTGCATACAAACAAAGGTGACTTCCTCTCTCCTCCGATGGACAGTAAAACCCCCTTATCTTGGTGGCCCCTATTTCTTCTCGAATCGGTCACAGAGGACATAATCGCAGTCACTGAATTCCGCAAAATTAAAGGCCGCGAAAATTAAAGGTTCGCCAACATTAAGGGGTTTACTGTTCTTCTGAGTGTCACATGATGTTAACATTTCAAGGAGGCTGAAGGTATTGGTTTAAGAAAAAATTGACCTATGAAAAAAATGCCCTTCTCCAGGTTAGGCACGCGAGGTTCTTTTGCACTACCTATAAGGTGGCAAGTTTATTTCGGCAGAGCTTTTGGTAAAACGGAGTCACAAAAGTAGCTATATTTGGCGTCAACTATTTTGTGCTGCATTATAAAGCCAGAGTAGATTCCACAGTGCGTGCTTCAGCAGAGCACTGTTTGTTGCGAGAGCATATGTGGTTTAGTGTTGCATCCCATTTGCATAATCTAGAGAAACTAGCACTGACAGAGTTGGAGCACTCCAAATATTAACAGCCGACTGTAGAAGCATTGAGAGATGCACACATGCGAACTGTGCATTTCTTAAAGGTGGGTTCGAGCAAAGGTAAAAACAATATCTATACTTACGGCGGCCATACTTGCCTTTCCCAAGCACGACCACTTTTCCCTCGGTAGCACCATCCAGTAAGAAGCACCAGCAACACGCCCATGAGACGCCGCCGCCTCCTGGATTGAATGACGACCCGCCTCTTGAAAAATTGAATGACGATCCGGAACACTGCTTTAGGCCAGATGTTGTATCTGGTGGGGCAGAGACTAAAAGCAAAAATTAACAAATTTATCTGAAGCACTACATTCCTATAGGACAGCAGTATTTTTTTTAGGCCAGTGATTCGCTTTAATTAAACACAAATGGTTGGTTTATAGGATGAACCATCAGCCCCTATTTTTCTTAAGTGTAACGCAGTGTCTAACGTTACGTCCGACGGAACCCGAAATAAAAATTAAAGTTACGCCCAACGTAACTGTCAAGCATTCGAGTTACGTCCGACGTAACCCAAAATAAAAATTAAAGTTACCGTATTTACTCGAAAATAGGTCGAACTCTATTTGTTGGACCCACCGAGAATAAAAAAAAAAGAAATTCAAATATAGGTCGACTTTTTTTTTTTATTTTTAAGAACAGGGGAAATTTTGGGCAAAAGAAAGAAACCTTTATTTACATCACTTCACAGCTTGGTAGACATCCTCGCAAATCCGCCACAATACTTCACTGACACCGTTGTAAAATGACGACAAGAAACGAAAGAAGGTGCGAAGCAACGAAGCAACGAAAGACAAACTACAAAGACGCAAACAAAGCCGCCGTGTCGCCATGAGCAACACGCGAGCCGAGCCGCCTCAAGCAACTAACAAAAGTAACATTTTTTTTTTTTTTTTTTTGTGCGCGTTTGCGAGGATGGAGGACAAAGTGCATGGCGCATCGCGTTCCTCTCCTTCCCCATTGCCCAGCAAGGGGAACGCTAGAGGTGCGATGGCGAAATCCAATGCCCCAAGAGGTGCGCGCGATAGCGGCATCGGCCATCGCCGTTGTTTTCGGTTGTTTAACAAAAGCCTTTGGAAACAAGAAGCGGCGCAGCTCTACGGCAACGCCGGCTCGGTGACTCGATAGCTTCATGCCTCCGGTACGGTCGCAAAATTTCGTCGCGAATGTAGGTCGAAATTCTTTAGTCACGATTTCCGAAAAAAAAAAAAATAAATAAATAAAAGAAAAGAAAAAAAAAGGTCGACATATATTTGAATAAACACGGTAGTCAGCTGCGCGACGAGACACACATTATGAAAGCGATTGGTGCGAGCGATCAAGGTGATGAGCGACGTTTTCTAGAAGCCCAGGAACCGAGCGGCGCAAGCAGCGAGAGTGAGAAATCTTCGTCGCTCGGCGCCGGCACTCGTAGCTTCTCGTCGTCGCTCGTCTCGTTGATCGCTATATTGCTTACATGCTGTTCAGAAAGGTGCTCTAAGTGGTTACCATTGCATTGGGACCAGCCTCGCATCCAACCGTAACCAGTCTTGACTTTTTTTTAAGCCGCCCAGGTAGAAGTTAACATCGTACATACATCGTTTTCAAGCATGGCTCCTCGTTCATTGCTCGATTTACTTTTTCGTAAATGACAAACCGCAATGAAGCACAATTATTCTAGTTCAAAATTGTCACGAACACTTGGCACGCATGCTTACACTGTAGCGCACCTAACGTAATTTAAAAGTAGAACGAAAACGGGACGAGATTCGCTTACCGCTTCACGGAAACAGAGTCCTTCGGATCCTAGGCCTAACGGCCGAAATCGGAAGTCGCCTGCGGTCCGGCGATCGGACGAGTTGAGCCGGCCGCGCTGTGCTGACCCCGGCTGACCACGCCTGGTTGAACCATGAGAGGCGTCGTCGAGTTGAGAGCCAGAGACGCAGTAGAAACGGACCGTAAAACATCTGTCCCGTAAAACGCAGAAGGAGCCAGCGCCAAAACCGCTACGTCTGGCTGCGTCGCCATCTCCGCGACGACCGGAAGTGTGTAAACCGGGACTGGCCGGGAAGTTAGAAAAGGCGCGGCAGCGGAAGCCACTGGGCGGAAGCTTTACGTTTCGGTTTCGCTTTCCTCCGACATCGGCCACGGTCGCGGGCTGGTATGTTTGCGGCTGGTTGCGACGACGCGAGGGGCCACGAAAAGTCGCCGAGTTGGCCGAGTACGAGTCACGGCCCACGATACGAGCAACGGGCCATTTGCCCCTGTCGACCGGCGATGCGGTACCCCCGCCGCTTAGTGTCACGATCGGTTTGTTGCCGTGCACGTTGACTCAAAGCTCGAAGTTATGCAGTTCCGTCAGTTCCGTTCCGGCACCAGCCGCACCACGTTTTCCGGTGCATCGCACGTGGAGGCCTTTCGACGCATTCAGTGAACGTAAAGATCGCGCCCGCTGTCTTCGGTGCTGTGGAAGAAGTTGGGAGACGGAAGAAGCATCAAAACCAAGGCGTTTAGGACTCCAGTCCGGGCCGCCGGTCCACTCTGAACGAGAGGCGACGTGTGTGTGCACGCTTTGAGGAAGCCTCCACGTTTCGCCGCGCCAGACCTCGCCGATCGCGACCAGACCCCGAGTCCGAGAGGCTCTTGCGCAGCCAGGAACGGCAGCGAGGTAGGAGCTGCTCGTTCTGCGCAACCATGCAGTGCTCTACAGTGATCGGAGCTCTCGGTGTCATGCGTGCTTGCACCGAAGCCGTTGTGACCCCTTCGGACGCGCAAGTCGTACTTCGCAAAGGTTTGGACGGGGCCGCCGTCACCGAGCAGCTCCGCTAAATTCCGCTTACTTATGATCGCAATAAAAGCTTGCGTTTGTTCTCGGGAAAAAAATTGCGGGACCGCTCTCCGCGCCGCCGACGAGGTTGGCCGCCACCATGTTCTCAGCTGTTCACTCGCTCCCGCAGCGAGCGCCTTCCGATAATCCTCCCCGTTCCAAAATCCGATGCGATCTTCGTTTACATGGGCTGAATGAATGCGCACTCGCCATCTCGATCCACCTCTGTCTAGCGACTTTAATGCGATGCGCTTTGCGCATTATGCCGTTTACATGACCGCATATTGAATGCGGCAACTGGATTCAATGCGACTAAGTCGCATTCATGTAAACGCGGCTTATGTTATTTTTCGACATGTATGATGTATGTAACGATACCGGTGGTAAACGATGGACGTTTTTGTTGGAAGATGGCGGTCGTCTTTCTGCATGTATGGTTTAGTTATACCGGTGGTCTTGTGGTATAGGCGTTTCGTTGGAAAGATGGCGGTCGCCTACGTCATCGGACGCAAAATCATACCAGCCATACCGAGTCATATCGGCGAGCAAACCGGCTGCCAGTATAGACAGACCCGGAGCCATAGCGGTGCCGGTATCTCCAGTTATGGAGAACGCAAAACCAAACTAGCTGCATGTATAATAACAATAAATTATGGTGGTGTCATACCAGGATTGTGGAAGCAGCAGGTTTGTTTCTTGTACGTTTTTCCAATAGGGTCCGGTCGATCTGCTGGCAGCCCTTCGAGATTGCGCGGGGCACGAGAGAGCGCCAGGCGTGAGCCTCGTGCAGAACCGAAAAGGACCGAGGCGCGCTGTCATGCGCGAACAATCGAGGTGTTTGTTAGCTGTGGCAATATACATATTTTTGGAGGCAACAGATGAAACAAAATATATTGGTTTTTGAATTTTAGAGGCTAATATTTTGTAAAAAATGTAGGTCTGCTTTTGCATAGTGCAACATGATTGATTTCAGAACACTGTGTAATGCAGAAGGCATTTTGTTCCCCCAGATGCAGCTCTTGTTTCCTGGGGCTCTGGTGACCCACGTGGAGAGCCTCCTTTTGCTGATGGCTCTCGTCTTGCGACACCATGGCTCCAAAGAGGCAACGGAGAGCCTCCAGAAATTGCTACAGTACCATCTACGAGAAGGCAGCCAACTACCTGCGACAAAGTATCTCTGAGAAATGTTTCACAAACAAAGAGCAGCCCCTCACAACTCACTTCTATTGCCCTACAAGTGCTAGCTACATTGGAGTCGGAGAAACCGATAAGCTAGATTGTGTGTGTGGTGCCGAGCACTCAGCAAAGGTCCTGTTGCGTGGAGGCTCATACTTTCTGAGCTTAGACTGGAAAGCTGAGCTCTGCAACCTCCTTGCCAACAAGGGCCCCTTGCCTGAGAAGCCTGGACTGATGTTTGATGTCAGTGACATCACTCAGAGCCGTGCTTATAATCAGCTGCCACTGGGCCCTGATGATGTCAAGCTGACATGGAGCACTGACGGGGTGCGAATTTTTAGATCTTCAGTTTAACAGTGTATGGCCACTAGCGTTGATGGTAAATGAACTCCCGTTTAAAGAAAGAATGAATAACATTCTCCTGGCAGGTCTGTGGTTTGGGCCAAACAAGCCAAACATGCAGTGCTTCTTGGTGCCCTTTGTTCAACAAATGAAAGACCTTAGCACCAATGGTTTTAGTTGGGTCGACTGCGATGGTGTTAGCCATTTGACCAAGGCCTATCCCGGTTCGTGCACTGTGGATACTGTGGCAAGGTGTATGTTACACAACTAAACACAATTTAAGGGGGAGTATGGGTGTCCTTGGTGCTTCCACCCAGGCCATGTCATTCCGCAAGGAAGAGGCCATGCTCGTGTGTATGAGGTGAGGAAGGTTAGAAAAAGAACGGATGAGGACTTTGGGAAGGATGCAAAGTCAATGTCACATGGTGTGCTTGGGACCTCGGTGTTGTCGCTAATGCTATATTTTAGCATTACCAACAAAACCGTGGTCGACTACATGCATGCAGTCGGTCTGGGTGCGGTTAGGGCCACGACAAACCTTTGGTTCAAAGGTGCCCACTCGCGTAAGAGCTTTCACCTGGGGAAAAACCTGTCGGTGATCGATGTTCGTCTCAAGAATGTGACCCCGCCCTACGAGTTCTCGCGCCTGCAACCTTCACTGTGCCAGCGTAAGTTCTGGAAAGCCACAGAATGGAGGGCGTGGCTTCTGTACTACTCGCCATTTGTTCTGAATGGCCTGCTGCCTGCACAATACTTTCGAAACTGGTCTAGGCTTAGTAGCATAATGCATCCACTCCTGGCTGATGTAGTGGCACTTGATAGGCTCGCCACTATTGAAGCTGAGGTTTTACTGTTTGTTAATGAGTACCAGAACCTGTACGAAATCGCTCAATTGACATACAACACGCACTTGATTTTACATCTGTGTGACAGCGAGCGACAGTGGGGTCCATTGTGGGGCTTTTCTTTGTTTCCATTTGAAAACATGAACGGTATTATAAAAAAGAGTTTCCATGGAACCCAATATGTGCCCCAGCAAATCTGCAGAAAGCTACTGCTTTGTCAGTTCTTGCCTTCCTTAGCGAACTCGCATAGTGCTTTCGTTGGCAAGCCAGAAATTTTTCAAGTTTTCGAAAGCCTCAGTCGAGGTTACAAGAGAGTGTTTAATGTTCAAAATCATGTCGGTGCAGTCACCATTGAAACTGGGTCTTGAAAGCTTGTGTCTGTGGAGGTGGTCTGCATCAGGAGCATGGGCATGTACACATGTACAGTTATGAAATACAAGAAAGTGCTGTTTCAGGGAACAAGTTACATTGCCCACTCATTGAATAAGTGCAGTCGTATAAACTCTGTTGTCTATCTTGATGATGGCTCATTTGGCATCATTGAATGCGTGCTAGTCATGTGTGGTGTGTGTATGTCTAGCAACGACTGTAAAAGGAAAGTGTATTTTTTCCTGCGGAATGTGAAAGCCAGAGTAGTCAACTTTAGCCCTACGTTTGCACGCATGCACATGCTGGATATTGAGTTCCATTACCGAATCGTAGACATTCAGTGTGCAAGTAACAAGTGTCTTGCATTTGTTGTGCACGGCCAGATGTATGCTTCACCTCTGTACAAGAACATTGATTATTGAACTAGTTTAGTGCATTTTTTGTACAGATGCCATGCAGTTTTTGTCACTACAGTCGCCGACCGATTATTCGGACTTCGCAGGGACCGTGAAATTGTCCGAATAATAGAGCACGCCGAAAAATCAGGAGATTGAAAAACTTGCCTTTATTACTTCCAAGTGGGCTTAAAAAAGTCGTAAATAGTGCCTTGCTTCAGGTTACGCCTGCATGCTTTGTTTTAGGTTACGCCTCCGTTTGCGTTTGGCAACTTTCTGTTAGCTTGAGAATCGCTGCTTTCTTTTCTATCGTTACAAACGAGTACTTTGTGTGCTTCTTAACGACTCATCGTGGCGGCAGAACAACAGATGGGGCCATGACGTCCAAGCCAGCGTCCTCCGAACGAGAAGAGAGGCGCAAATGCACGAGCGTAAAATGGCGACTGGCGACGCGAAAGTGGAGTGGAGGCGAGAAGGGATGGAAGGAAACAAAGCAAAATGATAAAGAAGTTGATGATGACGTGCGGCTAAATAAAAAAAAAGGGCTAGCATAGCGTCACCTAGCGATAGGACTCAGGAGCACTCAAGTAGCACTGCGAAGCCAAGTCAATTCATATGCAGCCAACACAGAAATCAAAATGGCCACTTCCCGGTGGTGTTTCCCGCTGATCGTTCGGGACGATTTTGTCCGAATAATCGGACTTTCGTACTTCAAGCTGTCCGAAACGTTGGTCATTAATATGCAATATATCCATGGGGTAAGTCACGGTTCCTCCCTTAGGTCCAATATCCAACAAGACCGAATTATCGGAGTCCAAAAAAACGGTCGGTATACTTATTTTCACGTTAAGAACTAAAAATCACAATGGAAAAAAGCTTGTTTTCTTATGGAGCATTACTAACTTAAACAGGGAATTCAGGTATTGGTGCTGTATTTTCAGGACTATAGTCATCCGACTGCACATGTTTAAATGTTGGTATTTTACATTGTGTGGGAAAATGTACATACAATGAGGAAAACTTAGTGTCTGTCATGCTGGCACTGTGTTTCTCTTGTCGTCAATGTCCTTGTGGATGACTGACGACAAGCACGTTGCCTCAAAAAGAACTTGTGGGGCTGGCTTCGGTTGCCCATGCTTTGGTTAAAAAGTTTGAGCACAATAATGACTACCAACGGTCTTTCTTCGACCACAGTCGTGATGCCTCAACGAGCGAACTAACGACTAGGTCTGAATTATCTAGGGGTAAACATTGTTTAGCCGAAATTGGGCCCTGCGTAATACACATTGGGTGCATACTATAAAAGGGAAAAAAATTTAGCTGAAATTGACCCTTGCTGACTATACACCGGGCAGGGACCTTAGTCCAAAAAATACAGTGTGTTCATTCAAGATCAGTTTTTTTTTCTCAAACTACACATTTCATATGTGAAAAGCTTTGTTTTTCTCTTAAAAATCTGCTTTCATTTTGTTAAGGGGAAAATAAGTAAAGCTTGCTTTGACTACTTTCATATCAGTACGTGTCATTCTTTACATCTTGGCTTGCTTTCATTGTTGAGATTTTTTCTCGCTAAACTTTATATTTGTTTAGGGAAGTGGTTTCATATATAAATTTGGGATCCTGGTTCAGTATAAAATTTATTTTCAGCAACGTCTAAAAATCTGCATACAGTTACATTTGTCCTAGTTGTTTAGGTGATGTCTGAACAACATCTTCTACATCATTTCTTTGTGGCTTGGGTACGTTTATGTGTATTTAACAGATAAATCAGTTGTGGTTTAGAGAAACAATATGTGTACGCTATAAATTTAATTTTATTCTGTTAATTCATCTGCTACCACAAAGAGAAAGAGCTTCTGTGACTGACTGGGTTTGTGTGGTGGAGTATATGTGTGTTGAGTCTCAGTGTTTGACCCAAACTTAATTTTATACTTCTCAGGTGCTTGTTTTGCAGCATTTTCCTGTTCACCTTTAATCCTTATCTTTTATTGTGTTTTTTTAAGGAAAGAGAAAGGTTGTGCAATTTTATATTGGTAAAATCTGAAAGCTTATGCATAGGACTAAGTGTTTTTTTTTTAATATATTTGAGTGTGGATTGGTGTAAAAAAATATGTCCAATAAAATCAGGAAACAATGACAGCATCAAGCCGTCTGAGTATCATTACATGCAGTAGCTAAATTTGCCCTGGTTTCAGGATAGGCCATACTTGTCACACTACCTTTGTTTTGACCTTGTTTTCTTGTGATGATAAAAAAAACACTAAGTGTACTTTGCAAAGTTTATTTTATAATCACTTAACCTGCTTCTATTGGCAGAACAAGCTTATCTCTTAAAATAGTTGGTATAGGAGACTAAAACAAATCTGATTCTTGAGTATCTATATTCCTCAAACGGTATGTGGGTTTATATAGACAACTAAAGCGTGGCCAAAGATTGGTCTCAAGATATTTTACCACTAGCTTTTATATGCTTGAGGGCTTATAGCTTTGGTGGTGTATGATTTATTATGAGTAACCAAAGCAGCTTTAATCGAAAGTACCTATAGCTTCAGCGATCATAAAAACTGAACCAGTGTTTATGTTCGGATAATTGACGGCTGTACTTATACTCGCAATTTGTGTCAGCCTGTGAGCATAACATAGGCGCAAAATCGAATTTTGCGCGCCAGTTTTGACATTTTTATATAAATATTTTAGACTTGATTTTGAACACCTTGTATAGCCGTCCACAGCAAATAGAATTGTCATGGGTCTAGAGCTTTGGGGATGTACACTTTTCTATAGCTGTCTACAGGAAATTAATAGTCGTGGTTCTATAGCATTGGGGATGTACAAACTTGTATGGCCGGCTGCAGAAAGCTGAATGGTTGCTGGCCTAAGCTTCCAAGTTATACACATTTTTAAAGCCGGCTACAGAAAATGTAATGGCTGCGGTTCTAAAGTTTTGAGGTTGTACAGTTGTCTATAGCTGGCTACAGAACGTTTAATGGCTGCGGGTCTAAAGCTGTGAGGTTGTACATTTCTCTATAGCTGTCTACAGAACATTTAATGGCTGCGGGTCTAAAGATCTGGGGTAGTACGGTTGTCTATAGCTGGCTACAGAAAGGTTAGTAGCCTCGGATCTATAGCTTCAGGTATATACAATACTCTATAGCCGCCTAAAAAAAGTAATGTTGCAAGTCTTTAGCCTTCGTGACGTAAAATTTTCTATACCGGTCTACAAAAAATTTAATGGCCTCGGGGCTATAGCTTCAGGGAGATACAATATTCTATAGCCGTCTAAAGAAAATGTAATGGTCGCAGGTTTTTAGCCTTTGTGACATAGAATTCGCTATAGCCGGCTATAGCTAGTTTTATGGGTTTTTACGGCTGACCATAGAGGACCATAGAGGGTGATAGCTTTCTATAGGATTTTCCATAGACGTCCATAGACCATTTTTGTATGGGCTTGAAGGCATTCAGTGGCAAGCAGAAAACCTCCCACACAAGCGAGGTTCCGCAAGAATTTGAGTACCCACGATAGTCTGGTCATGACTCAGTAGGGTAGAAAGGTGGACTAGTTGGTAGTTATTCATCTTGGCTTTAAAAGCGCACAAACGACGAGGACAGTGTAAAACCAAGATGGTCATGACTCACCATGAAGTCGCTGACTGGCACCCCAACAGCCAGCAGCTCCGGGTCGTGGTTACGGTGGATATCAAGAAGGCCTTTGACACGGTCCCACACGAAGCCGTTGTCTGCTCGATGTACGAGCAGGGCCTAGATGGGAAAGAACTAGATATTGTCCGGTCACTTCTGGCCGGCCGCCGATACCTCGTCAATTCGGGCAACGGCCCTGACGCGCGTAGCAGCAGACTTGTACGTAATCCGTTACAAGTAACGAAATTACTTGTAATCCCTTACATTTATCAGTAATTTAGAAACGGAATAATTACATATTTTCTACAGTAATTTTAAAGTAATTCCCTTACATTTTTGACGTAACGGATTCCTTGTAATCCGTTACATTTATTTTTGTATGAACCAACCCCCCCCCCCCCCAATTCTAAGAAAGTTTTTTTTTTTTTTTTTCTATTTTTGTAAAGTCGAGCGCAGTGACACTGTCACGCGAATCGACCAGCGCAAAGGGAGGCTTGGCACTTTTCAGTTCCGCAAAGCCTTTTTTGTTTTTGTAACACCAAGCCCTTGGATCTATCTTTTTTGAAACCCTAACATCAATGTCAAAAAATCCAAATAAACAATTTTACAAAAAAAAAGGGGGGGGGCAAGTTTTTTTCGCTTTTTTTTTTAGTCCCTTTGTTTTTTCTTTGCGATCGAAGAAGGGGGGAGGAGGGCAGCAAGTGATTGTGCGCCTCTTGGAGAAGGTCGAGCCGGTAAGTGCACTGAACAGAATTAACAATGTCCTTCTCGGTTATAGTGACTAGGACCATTTTCATAATGTCACAACACGAGAAAACGCTCCGTCTACCCTACTCTTTTTGTGATTATAATGCAATTAAATGCAAAGGTGCAAGCGAGCTGGACAAGAATGACGAGAATAATCCCTGGAGAAGGGGCATAAACATAAATCTCCAAACACAGCTCAACAACGTCTCAAGTGAGGCTCGAACTGTTCAGAACAAAAGGAAGAAGAATATCGAGCCAAACCTTATTTATTATTTAATTATCACCTTAAGGTTACAACTACGTTTTGGTATTGATGACTTCTACAGCTTCGCGATTTCGACAATGAAGAATTTTAGTAGATCGGTCCGATGACTCCGATAACGATATCCGATACTTCGCCGCCGTCTTTGCGTATGCATCATATTGTTATCGGGTACCGTTATCGCGGGTATCGGAAGGATCTACTAAATCTCTCGAATGGCAGGCAACGGCTGCAACAACGAAGCTTTGCTGCACATTCGAGGTAAATAGTACTTCCCTTGCTTCGCTGAAAAAGCTCAATGCAGAGCATGAAGCATTCGTGAGGAACAATATGGCACTCCCATCCAGTGCCTCAGCTCAAATGGTGTTTAGCGTAGCAGTCGATATATTGAGTAAGAAATAACGCAAAATGTCTGACGAGACTTTCGAGAGCCAGCTGTTGCTCAAAATACTCAAGGTCATTAAATGGAAACGGTGGCAACAATAAGAACTTGAATAACCCTCTTCGATTTGTTTCTTACTTGAGGACAATAATGTTAAAAGTAATGCCACGAAAGTAACGGATTACTTCTTGGGGTAACGGTCAGTTACTTTTACGGGAGGGTAATTGTAATTGTAATAAATTACAATTTAGCCTTGAGTAATTGTAAATGTAATTCGTAACTATTTTTCAGTAACGTGTACAAGTCTGCGTAGCAGTACTGCCAAGGATAACAACACTGAAGTCTCTCGAGGAGCCGTATTGTCCCGACATATTTAACATTCTCATGGCGCCGGTATTCTAAGCCCTCCATCGTACTCCAAACCTACGAGCTACTGCCTACGCCGACGACATTACCATCTGGACGTGCCAAGGCTCGGTTTTGCCCCAAAAGGCAGTCCTGCAAGCGGGTCTAGATGCCATCCACTCCCACCTTCGCCGCGTCGGCATGTTTCCGTTCCGGGAAAAAAACGAAGCACATGTTGTAGGGCCATGGGCATTCTACCGTGGACTTGGGCCTCACTTTTGATGGTATCGACATAAGCAAAGAGCCTCTCATAAAGTTCCTTGGCGTGAATTTTGGGTACAGCTCTCAAGTAGCAGCCGAATGGGTTAAATATGCTTCGCGGCAATGGAGACACGCCCTACACCTCGTCCGGCGCATCTCTCATCGTCTGGGCGGCGCGGGAGAACGTATCACCGAAATTCTGGTCGCGTCCGTCCTTGCTTCGAAGGTGGCCTATGCAGCGCGTTTCTACTCTTTCAAACGAGTCCCTTCGACGAGACTTCAACGCTGTATAACGAGGCCCGCCAAACCATCCTCTGGCTCCCTTGACACACAAGAACGTCAGAGCTTCGCAAGTGCCTGCACCTCGTCGACTTGCTAGTTACATAATGCTGCCAGTCGTAGTTCACTGCCTAAATCTATCTGATGCAACGGTGACACCAGACACCCACCGGGGCTGACTAACTTGCCGCTGTGTAACGGCACATTAACGTTTACATCGATATAGCTTTAATCGGCTATTCCCTACACTTAATATGATAGTGTAGGGGGGAGTATGGCGTCCGTTGCGTGACATCGTGGTCTCATGTCACAACACGTCATATGATGTCAGAGTCACGGGTCGTCACGAGGTGCCACGGTGTCACTTCACGCGATGATGTCACATGAGGCCATTATGGCACGTCGGGTCCGCACTGGACACCGTGATGTCACGTGACGCCATGAGATCGTGTGACCTTATGACGCCATGTGACATCACGCACACCCACACACTCTCACACACACACGCATGCACGCACACACGCACACACGCACGCACACGCACAAACACACACACACATACGCCACCACAACACGCGCCGTTCTCCAAGGAAAAACAGCAACAGTAAAAAAGAGACTGGATGTGGAATCCGCTGTTTTTATTTATTTATTTTATTTATTTTTTTACAATAGTGAAAGCCCTTTCGGGCTGTTTCAGGAGTGTACAGCAATAAAACAACAGAAATAAGAAACAAAGATCAAGAACAATCACAGCAATACAATCATTTGAGTACAATTTCGGTTGAACCACACCCCCGAAAGTCACCACCACCAAGGAATACTAGTATGGCTCTGCATATAAATCAAATAATACAGCTTCAAACTTATCGGCACTGCCAATCCCAACAAAGAGGTCGCCATCCAAACTATTCTACTCCTTAATCGTTCTTACAAGAAAAGAGTACTTAAAAACATCGAGATTCGGTAAATACGGCTTGACTCAAAACTGATTATTAACTCTCGGGGACCTTCTACCAGGAAGCTGGATATAGTCACTCGAACTGATGTTATAATGCCCATTGTAGAGTTGATAAAAAAAATTTAACCTTCCAATTTTTCTCCGCTGACCCAAGGTTGGCAGCCCCGCTTTTTTTAATAGTTCTGTTACCGATTCCGTGCGGCGATACTCTGAATAAACAAATCTTACTGCCCGCCGCTGGATACGCTCAGGTTGTTCTATTTGATATTTGACATATGAATCCCAGATCACGCACGCGTATTCAAGAGATGATCGAACTAGAGTCTTATACGCAAATAATTTAACTTCAGGCGTTGTATTTTTGAGCGCCCGTCTTAAAAACCCAAGTTTTCGCAAAGCCGCACTACAGACACTTTTTATATGTACCCTCCAGTTTAGATCGTTAGGAATTGTGACCCCTAAGTATTTAAAAGTTTCGGATTCTTTCAAAAGTGCATCAATATAGGAATACGGAGATATATTAGGTGACCTCATTTTTGTGATTGTTACAAAAGTTGTCTTTTAAAAATTTGTCTTCATATCCCATTTGTGACACCACTTGTGCATAGCCATTAACAAGTCATTTAATAGCTTTTGGTCCCGTAGTGAATTAACTTTGATGTACATTAGCCAATCGTCTGCAATAAGGCGGACTTCAACAGATGAATGAATTTCAGTTGCAATGTCATTTATATACGTAAGAAACAAAATTGGTCCCAAAACCGGACCCTGAGGCACACCGGAAGTGACTGGCAGCAGCGTGGAAGTTTCCTCCGCGATCTCAACAAATTGAAATCTGTTTGACCATTAAGATTTGATCCAAGAAACAATAGGCGTACTTACCCCTAAATCCAAAATTTTTTTTAGCAGCTTCGAGTGCGTGACTCGGTCAAATGCTTTGGGCAGATCAATTGACATCACATCAACTTGACCACGCCCATTTAAAACAGATGCGAAATAATGAGTCGCTTCAAATAACTGGGTGACAGTTGATAACTTCCTTCTAAAACCATGTTTTTTTTCGTAAAACAGATCATTCTGTTTGATGAAGTCTGTGAGATGTTTACAAATAATATGTTCGAGGAGTTTGCAGGCAGTAGATGTAAGGGGTATCGGCCGATAATTTCCAACATCAAGCCGACTCCCGGATTTATGAATAGGGACTACTCGCGCAAGTAACCAGTCCTTAGGTAGCCTCCCCTGGCTCAATGACGCTTGAACAATAAGTACTGGAAACTCAGCAGCTCTTCGACAGTAGCGCCTCAAAAATTCATTTGGAATGTTATCTGGACCCGGACAACAATCCCTGTTTCAGGCAAACCAGTAACATTAGTTATGACACTTTCACGATCATTATCTTCGGTAAAACTGAATAAAATAACTTATTAAATTCAGTCACCACAAATGCTGGATTGCTGCATACTTTTCCATCCTTCATGATTTCGTTTACTCTATGTTCCTTACATGACAGATACTGCCAGAATCTGCGTGGCGCGTCCCTTAAGTAATCGTTCAAGGTAGTCGAAAGGAACTCTGTTCTAGCAGCCTTGACCTTTGATCGTACTTCACGGCTTAGATTAGCAATCTCTAAAGCGTTCTTAATTTGCTGCTTTCTTTTTCGTTTTAGTTTACCTTTAAGGTGAATTATGTCCCGTGTTATCCATGGATTACACTTGTTTGTTTTTATTGTTTTTTTTTGAACAAATCTTGCAAGACAGTAGGCGACTGCTTTTGAGAAGTATCCCCACAAATAAGTTATGTCATTACTTTTATCTATGTGGTCTAGAGATAGTTCGAGATAATCTAATATTGATGTGTCGTCTGCTCGTGAAAAATCATAAACAAATTTAGGGTCCGTTTTCTGAAAGCGTAGACTGCTTTAGAGTCAAGATAACCATTTTATGATCTGAACTTCCGTGCTCTACACACACTTTGTAATTCAAAAAGTAATCAGATACCAGGCAGATATCTAATACAGATTGACATGATCCCTGAATTCTGGTTGGTTCGTTAACTACCTGCGTCAGTCCATATTTAAGCATTATATCAAACAAATATTCTCCATGTAATCTATTCGCTCTGCCTGGGCTTAGTTCGGGCCAACCAATATGTGGCAGGTTAAAGTCGCCCGTTAGGATAATTTTAGTTCTGTTTTTCACTAGAGTTGTTAAATAATCGTCTATTTTCTCGAGGAAATGAATTCCAGTGCCCACCAATTAAGAAGACCATCTCGTCAAGAACTAGTTTACACCATACGCTCTCATGGTCGTTAATACCAGGTAACGCCTCATACTTTAGATAGTCCCTTATAAGAATGGCAACGCCTCCTCCTCTAGTTTCTCTCTCCTTCCCCGTAGCACGCTATAGTCCCTTGGAAACACCTCGGAGTCGGCAATGTTACTATGTAGCCAAGTCTCGGTTACGACAATAACATGTAGATCATGCTGAATAATAATATATTCCAATTCCGATGCTTTGTTTAGTATGATTTGTGCGTTTATTGTGATTCTTCGTACATCTTTTTTCCTGTTGTGTCAATTTTGTTGAGAGGCCATTGGTACGACGCGCGCATTCTGTTGAACGCGCGTGTTTGTTACAGAATCCCAGACGTAGGCTACGTCATTTACAAAAAGTTTGTCATACGCAAGTCGCACTTTATCTCCGTTCCGTTTCTCTTGTCGCGCCGAGTTCCAAAGTTGCCGTCGCTTTTCCACTGTCTCCTTTGAATAGTCATCGGACACGCTCACGAGGGTATTTTTCAGTTTCCTGCAGTTCTTGAACGCCAGCTACTTTTCGTTGTAATTGTGTTTCTCATTAAACATAATTACGCACTTGACGGTTTGAGCAATCGAAATAAAGCAGCAATTTCGGGAGAATGCCATCACCAGCGTCACTCCCCGAGCGGACATTCGTCATGGCTATTCCACGCAAGGTGCCCTCAACGGCAGAAAAAGCGAAGCGCGAAGCCTGACTTGCCGCTGTAGCGAGAACGTCGGGCTTATACATCAGCGAAGGGATACATCAGGGTCCGATAAGGTGTCGTTGGATTTACACAGGTCTAATTTTTTTATTTGTATGAGATTTATTTACCTGACGAGGCACCGCTCGGAAGCTCCTCAGAAATTTTCCAATGTAAAATGCGAACTGAAAATAACTACAGTGCTCATGTTAGAAGTTCGCCGAAATGTTCTGCAGAGGATTGGAATAAAGAAGAAAGAAAAAGCTCGGTAGGCTTTTTACAATTGTTAAAAAGGAACGTTTATAATTAAATCAGAAAGTCCTTATTAGGCGGCGAGCATAATTGTTGGGACGTTGTAGTAATCTTAAGAACCTACGGATCGTATTTAAAAAAGCCGATCTCACAATACTCTCGCCGTATTTATTTATTTATTTATTTAGATACCTTAAGGACCCCCTTGGGGGTATTACATAAGGGGTGAGTACACAGCGTAAAACAAAAGGGTAAAAAACGCGCCAAAAACAACTCGCATACAAAGAGCGAATACACACAAACGTAAAAAACAAAATATGCACATATAGATGGTTCGTACAAACCTAAAGTGGGGACTCTAGCAAGCGTTTTTTTTTAAATTCTATCGGGTCATGAGTGATGACAACGTTCTCGGGAAGGTCGTTCCAATCAATGGGAGTGCGTGAAAAAAAAATGAATTCTGGAAGGTGACGGTTCTTGCTTTGGGGCGTCTTACGCCGAGGTTATGTCCCGTACGACAAAGCCGGTGTTCTGAAGATATGATGTATGATGATTGGAGGCACTGGCTGTAGTAAAATTTGTGGAAAAGAGATAGCCTAGCAAGTTTCCGACGGACAGAAAGGAAAGGAAGGTTTCGCTCGGATTTTAAGATTAGTTACGTTAGAAAAGGAAGAGTAATCTGAGTAGATAAAACGTACTGCACGATTCTGGAGTGATTCGAGGTTATTGGTGAGATAGGCCTGATGCGAGTCCCAGATGGCAGATGCGTACTCCAGTTTAGGACGGACAAGGGATGAGTAAGCAAGTAGCTTTATATGAGGAGGGGCTAGTTTAAGGTTACGTTTTAAGAAGCCTAGAGAGCAATTAGCAGTCGAGATAACGTGACTGATATGAGTGGCCCAGGAAAGATCAGATGAGAGGTGGGCTCCGATATACTTATAGGAAAGGCTTTTCTGCAGAGGTACGTTATTAAGTAAGTAGGAAAACGCGGATGGGTTTACACGACGTGTAAATGACACGAAAAGCCTGGCATTTCTGAACGTTAAGAGACATCTGCCATTCTTCGCACCATGCTTGAATGCGTATGAGGTCGTCTTGAATGAGTTGGTGGTCCGAAGGGTTAGTTACTTGGTGGTAGATGACGCAGTCGTCAGCGAAGAGGCGAATATGCGACGTGATTGATACGGGTAAGTCAATAATGTATATTAGAAAGAGAAGTGCTCCAAGGACCGATCCCTGAGGAGCACTTGAGGTGACTTCGGCAATAGAGGATGATGACTGGTTAACGGTAACAAATTGATGTCTATGCGTAAGAAAGCTAATGATCCAGTTCGAAATCGCGGGATCTAAGTTAAGTAGAGTAAGCTTGTATATGAGACGTCTGTGAGGGACCTTATCAAAGGCATTAGCAAAGTCTAAAAAGATGGCGTCAGTTTTAATGTTAGAGTCGAGGTTAACATGCAGGTCATGAACGAAAGACGCGAGTTGAGTTTCACAGAAGTTTTTTCGGAAGCCGTGTTGGGAGGAATGGATATAGTTATTCTCTAACAAGTAATGAATGATTTTGGAGTAGATGATATGTTTCATTAGTTTATACGACACGCATGTTAGGGAGATGGGACGGTAGTTAGAAGGGGAGCACTTGTTTCCGTTTTTGTAGATTGGGACGATGTTCCCCACCTTCCAGTCGTATGGCAGGGAACCAGTAGAAAGTGACTGTGCAAAAAGCTTTGCCAATATTACACTAGATATATCTTTAGTATCCTGTAACACTTTTACATTTATTGCGTCAATACCCGCTGATAAAGAAAACTTAAGGGTGTCGATGATTTTCACAATGCCAGCCGGTTCAAACGTGATCAAAACCATGGATGTAGGAAAGGCAGGAGGAGCCATAGAACACATATCATTGCACTCTTGTGTAAACACTGAACAAAAAATATCATTGAATTTTTCTGCACATTCGTCATCAGGAACCGAAGAGTCATCGTCGTTTTTAAGATTGATTACAATATCAGGTTTAGGATTAACAACTTTCCAAAACTTTTTTTGGGTTGCTCGGCAGCATGCATGGCAGATCAGCATTATAAAATGCTCGTTTTTGTGTTCTGATTGCGCTTCTGAATTGTCTGTCGGCACTATAGAACTTATCCCTGTCCGAGTTGCGCTCCGTAGTTTTGGCTTTACGAAAGAGTCTATTTTTTTTTCGTGGTTAAACGTTTCAGGGTGCCATTGAACCATGGAGCAGAAGCGCTTTAAAAAAAATTCACAGTTGGGATGAAACGTTCAGCTAGTTGTTGCATTTTAGATTTGTACATTGTCCAATTTTCGCAGACACACCGATTATCAAAGTCTATCATAAGGAAATCTAGGAATTTTCTTCGCTCAGCATTCATTCCTTTGTAATTCCCCTTCTCGTATTGTTTCACGGTTTTCTTCCGCTTCGATTTTAATCGAATATTTAAAGAAAATGTGCAGTAAATCACCTTATGGTCACTTATTTCGTGTAGGTAGTTTATCGACTTTAAAGAGTCAGGATCAGAAACAAGAATGAGGTCAAGGATGTTAGAAGGGTGGGTGGCTGATCCTGTGGGTTTCGTTACAAGCTGTGAAAGATCGAAATTGAGGCAAAGGTTAACGAAACCAGTCGCTTCACTCGTATCAAGGGAGACTGAAACGGATAAGGCGGACTAGTCGATAGAAGGGTAATTAAAATCACCGAATAGCAGAATACTGTATTTGGGATATTTAAGGTACAATTCGCCGAGAGCTTCATTAAGGTAAATTAGAAAAGATAGATCGCTGTGAGGGGGTCGGTAACATACACCGATTAGGAGCGAAGCATGTTGAACCGTGTAAGAAGCCAAAGCATTTCCAACGGTGAAGAAAGGTTTACTAGGTTGCACACAAAACTATCTCTTATCGCAATCAAGACCTATCCTCCCCGGCCACTTGCCCTATCTTTGCGGAATATATTGAACCCAGAAGTGCCCGTAAAAAATTCTGTATTAGTTACTGATGATGACAGCCATGTTTCAGTAAGCGCAATAATGTCACAATCGGTGGATGCAATTAGGCTACATATCTCGTCTTGTTTAGAAATCACGCTTCTTATATTTGTGTAAATAAAGGCCAGTGGCTTTGGGGATCTGTGTTTATGACCGCGGCGACAAGATCGGGTTAGTTAAGAAGGACACTCTTTTACGGTGTTTGACGCGTCATCAAAAAAGTACCGTTTTTGTTCAATGAGGAGCGTTTTGAAACGTAAGGAAAAGGGCATAGCTTGGTTACGCGCGAAAGTTAACAAATTCCTCCTAGCAAGCTGAACCGAAGGTGAGAAATCTTCACTTACAGCGAAGCTAGTGTCCTTGAACTTTTTACCTTGAGAAAAAATTCGTTCTTTGGCTTTATGAAGAGCAAATTTTACAAATATCGGGCGGTTCTGATCGGGACGATATCGACCTAGTCGGTGGGCACGCTCGATGCCGTCTGGCATGATGTTGATGTCAAGATGTTGTGAACAAAGGTTTATTATTTTTTTTCCGATTGTGCCCCCATTTCCCTATCAGAGTCAGGGAGGCCAAAAAAAAAAGAGGATTCGAGCGCCGCGATCTATTTTCCGAGTCATCTACGCGTTCAACCAGAGTCGCTAAACTATCAGTAAGGGTCGTCGTGACACCGCGGAGTTCATCAAGATCATTTCGGATTGAATTAAAATTAACAAAACTCCTGCTCTATTCGCATCATTCTGTCAGACAGAGTGTTGACCATTTGGTCAGTGAGTGTAAGTTTGTTTTTGATTGCTTTCAGCTCGTCGAGTACAGTTGTTTGGCCGGCGTCAAGCTAAGTCAGCAACGCCATCATAGCTTCTGTGGTGACAGGGCCGGGATTTAGCTCTACATCTCCACAGAGGAGCAACAACTGCCGTACCACGGCAGTACACTCAAACACAATGGCAAGACAACACTGGAAACCTGGTAGCAAGAGAAAACACCTATTACTACTCTTTTTTGTATAAAGGCAGCAGGAATTACGCACCTGTACGAACAAGACGAAGGGCGAGTTAGTAATCATCATGGTAGCGATGCCACCAGGCCGACAGTCCGGCGCGGTCAATGCTTCCTCGTTTATAGGCGAGTCCGTTGCTGTCGATGCCGCTTGGCTTGTAAACTGGCCGAAGATAGTTGCTCCGTTGAAAACGCCCAAAAGAGAGGCCAGGGGAGTTGATAGCGCCGTCATCCCACGAGCAATCAGATGGAGCATACCACGCACGTGCCGGACAAAAGCCAGACACATTTGCGGGCTCAGCGAAGGAAGCGTTGAAGATCAGAATTTGTACGAACAAGACGAAGGGAGAGTTAGTACTCATCTTGGTAGCGATGCCACCAGGGCCACGTGTCGCTTTAGTTCACAGGAGGTAGACAGAAGTGCACGAGAGGGTTCCTGCCATCTTACGCTCTACACGTTGTTGCGAGGTTGTTGCGCGTCTACGAAAGACTAATGTTCCATCAATTCCTTGCTGTGGCAGCGGCGTAGTCAATCTTTTTAGTGAGTTCGGCCTATGTTTAACACCTTCGCACATTGGTTTCCATATGTTTGTCTTTCATCCCGCATGACCTTTCCTGCAAGGGTACAATCTCGAGCTCCCGAAAACTCCCTATGGGGAGCGAATTGAACTATACGAGGCGCTTTGTCCAGCTGCTTTCCAGCACTACATGGTGTTTAGTTTATCCAAAGAAAGGCCTGTAGATGGAATCCTTGACGTCATCTTCTCGATCAAACTCAGAATGCAAATTGAAAAAGAATGCTCTGTCAGCTTTCAGCTTCCACTCGTGTACTTCGGTTCACCTGAAGTTCAGACGCAGCCGAAGCTGCGAGCTGGTGGGACTAATCAGACATAATGCCCCTCCATACAAAAAAATAGCGACAACCTTTGAAGAATTCCGCCTGATATCTTGGGCCGTTCCAGGCTGCGCTACCGTGGACGCACGAGCGCGAAAAAGCAAAATATAACAATAAGAGTCTGCATGAAGGGCGAGCAGGGAAAAGGAATGCCTATGATGTCGGAGTGCAGTGCACGATATGAGCTCAGTGTCGCCAATCAAATTGCACCGACTGTGCAACGTCGCGACATTCATCGTCTTTATTCGCGCACATCCTTCGAGTCTGGTAGACCATGACAGTGCCCTTTTAGCCTGTGTGTATGTATCAGCGTGTCTTTCAGCCTTTGACTGCCCTCTGACTCAAGTATAGGAACGCCGTCTGCTTTCTTGGGCGTATCCAGGTGGCGCTGCAGTCGACACGCGGGTGTAAAAAAGCAAAACATAAAAATAAAAGGTGTGCGCGTCAGAGAAGGAGGGAGGAGATGTCGCTACCTTTTTTATTCAAGGACAGGGTTGCCAGATTGGGCTATATATAGCCAAATTGGGCTAGTTTTATTTGAAGTTGGGGGTAAAAGGTGGTAGTTGGCTAGTATTGGGCTATTTCTGATCTGTGCTGGGCACACCGAAATGACTCAAAGCACATGGGTTTATAGGCTGAAATATGGTATTTCTAGAATAAGTTACGTGAAAATTTGGCGCTTCAGTCTTTTAACTCTGATAAGTATGCGACAGCAAGCGAATTCGTCAGCTCTTTGCGCACACTGTGCAATTGTTTACGCTTGAATCTTGTCCAAATGCGAGCGTGTGCTCCCTATTGAAAATAATTCTAAAGGGCCCATCAGCCTTGAAGGATTATGGGACCGCACAGGCCTTCAAAACCCTTCAAAAATACCCTTCAGGTATACCCCTCAGAAGAAACCCTCCAGCCCCACAGCCCTTCAACCCAAACCCCTTAGCCCATCAAACCTTTAGACGCCCAAATGACTGTGAACCATAGACAAAAATTCAGTTCAAAACATTATTGAAAATTTATTGCGGACATTGAGTTTTACATGCGTATTAAAACTCAAAAAGACGATAAAAACCAACGCTTGTTCAAACCTGGGCGCAAGCAGCTGTCGACGAAAGAGATCATATCAAATAGGAACAACTAACTTCTTTATCACAACGAAAAATATATTTCGAAGTACTCACAATGCCGTTGGGTAAATTCCTGATGTACGGTAGTTCAGCTAATAAAACGGAGCAGGCGCACCTCACGTACACATACACAGTCTCAGTAAGCACGTTTAGCGAAAACCACGAACTCGCAAGCAGATCCCGTCACCGTTGAGAAATTCCGAGCACAGTCACGGTTTCGTCCACGATGTCGTCGGGGCGGCGTCTTCGGCGTATTTTTCGCTCGCTGGATTTTTCTGAGGCCGATCGGACGAAGATGCGCAAGGAACAAGGCGGGACAGCGGCCGTCATCCATCGTCCCAGGACCAACAGTGCTATGATCCCGGTGCGCAGGCACTACATGCGGTGGGACGCTGATCCCGACTGCCAGGCTTGCTGCGAGTAGGCCGAAACCGGCCGCCATCTCCTTGAATGCGCTGAACACGATGGTGCTCGAGCGGTGCTGAAGGCGGCCAACGCCGAACTGGGGTTCACCTGCGGAACCAAGGAAGAAACGGCACGGATTAAAACAGACCAAGGGGCGAGCCCTCAAAGCACTGCTTACCTTTCTGGATGTAGGAAACGGTCCGTTCCAGATCTCCATGGCGGTGAGAAACAAACCGCCCACAAGCGGAAAGAAAATGGCTATAGCGGCCTCCTGACTTCTTCGGCTTCGTTACACCACTCTCTCCCGCCGACCATTGGAGAAGCGTGCTGTCCGGAACTGGCGGTATTGCACCCTCTCCCCATTGCCGGGGGAGAGAAGCGCAGTGTGTGTGTGTAGGCATTGTAAAAGGGGGGGGGATTTGAGTTGCCTGTTCGTGTTTTTGGCGACGGCGAAAAAAAGAGGACTTCCGACTGTGGTGAAAAGCAAAATAGTTTTGTTTATTTATTTATTTTTCCTTTTTGGGGACTGTCCCCCGCGGGGAAACCGGTTCCCGGCACGAGTCGCTGCCGCTTCGCCCTCGGACGAAGCGGCAGCGACGCTGCGCAAGGCAGGTCCCAGCGCAGCGTCCCTGAATTTGGACAACGCGCCCTGCTCTCGGCTTGCCCTTTTTTATTATTATTAGTGCAACAAGTAAAGCTTATTCGCCTCAAAACGCCGCTCGGCCAACAACACTCGGCCCGCGCCTTGTCAATTCTCCACATGGGGCGATCGAACCCGTAGCCCCCTTGGCGACCGAACACCCGGCCAGTGACAGACGGGTCGAGGAGCCCAGTTGTGTTTGATAGAAGAGCAGTAATAAAAAAAAACTGACCGTACACACATACGATCGACATTCTCCATATAATTATTTGTTTTCCCTTTGTGAACAATACGTAGCTATGTTCTAATTCTGCGACATGTATTTTCTCCACCTAGGCCGTGCCCCCACACACCTATCAAGAAGCCTGAAGGTTTTCCCGACCCCATTAGAAAAGTTCTTGACAGGATTTCAGACATTTCAAGGCATTGTAAAGGGGACTTCAAACATTTCAGGAGAGCCTCTGACGGGGCCAACGAACCCACCAGGAAATATCGGTGCACCTTTCAAACATCACAAGAATTCCTGAAGTCCCTTTCACACCCTTTAAAGAATTCCTGAAGTCCCCTCAGAGCGATTTTCAATAGGGCTGTTACTTCTCCATCTCAATCAGTGACGGCGCAATTCCTTGCGGCCCCACCAGCATCCGTTCTTCGCACTCTTTAGGTTGCCTGTTGATTGGCGTGGACCTATACCTTGTGTTTAGTTCTGCATAATTTTCCCGCAAAGTCATCGAGGTCACCGTGCATCGATACTAAGCGTCCCATTAATACAGTTGAAGGTATGTTGTCATGCGCTTGTACGAGCGTTTCAGAAAGTTCTCCGAACGTGCAAGGGACGCCATTTCTAAGATATTTCGGCATCGTCACAGAGCACGCAACACGGTGTTCATTTTTTATGTTCTAAAATCCTTGACACTGGGAACTGAGAAAATCGAGTCGACACGTGTCCCGTTTTGTCCGTAGTGACCCAGGCAGCACCGAGTTCTGGGCCAAAACTTGGCTTGCGTCTGGCAGTTTAGGGCATTAAAAAGCCCGAAGAAGCCAAAGTAGTGCCAAACCTGACCTCCCTTGGCAACAGTCTGGGTATCTTGGCCCTAATTCGCCAAACAAGTGCCAAACTTAGGCTTCGCTGCCGGGTAGTTCGGCTGTCGTCTGGCATCTTCGGGCCTAAATCGCCTAAAAAATGCCAGATTTAGGCTTACTGCCCGGTAGTTCGGCAGATCTTTGGCATTTTTGGGCCAAAATCGCCAAACTAATGCCAAAGTTAGGCTTCACTTTTTAATAGTTCGGCTATCACCTGGCACATTCGGGCCAAAATCGCCACAGATGTGCCAGAGTTAGGCTTACTACCTTGTAGTTCGGCAGAGTTTTGGCATTTTTGGGCCAACATCGCTGAACTAATGCCAAAGTTAGGGTTCACTTTTTGACAGTTCTGCTGTCACCTGGCACATTCGGGCCAAAATCGCCAGAGATGTGCCAGAGTTAGGCTTACTACCTTGTAGTTCGGCAGAGCTTTGGCATTTTCGGGCCAAAATCGCCAAACTTATGCCAAAGTTAGGCTTCACTTTTTCACAGTTTGGCTGTCACCTGGCACATTCGGGCCAAAATCGCCACAAATGTGCCAGAGTTAGGCTTACTACCTTGTAGTTCGGTTGAGATCCGGCATCTTTGGGCCCAAGTCGCCAAACGAGCGCCCAAGTTAGGCTTCGCTTCCCGATAGTTTGGCTGTGATCTGGCAGCTGCGGGCCAAAGTTGCCAAACAAGTGCCAGAACTAGGCTTCCTGCCTTGGAGTTCGGCTGATGAAATATTTGATGTATGCGGGTGGTCTTCATCTTAATTAAATAGAAATCAAGTTTTATTGGGCTGGCAACTTTATCTTATTTTGGGTGCCTCTTGATTTCTGCAGTCCAAAGGTTGGCTGAATGTTTTGACGCGGCTGGAGCAGGCTTTGCAAACGCAAATAAATTGTGCCAGAGGTTGCACTCGCGCGTATACGTACACAAGCCAATATCGGGGCGCGCCGTGAGACTGGTTCGACATTATGGCGCGTTCACACCGGCGATCCGATCTAGTCGCGCCATAACTTTCATCGCAAAAGCAACCATCGCGGGCAAAAAGTGACGGGTTTTGAGCAGTCGCTTGCTGACCCGACTTTGTACGATGCACTCTAGTCGCGGAGAGGCCCAGCCAACCAACGGCGTTCGGAGCGAGAGTTTTTGAGAAGCGACTCGCCAACGAAGGAGTTGGACTCGCTCATCGCGCACGCCAAATTGACCAACTAATTACTTTTATTTATTTATTTATTTATTTTTTTTTGCGATGCGAGTTAGTTGGATTGCGCGACTGCTTACATCCCCGGTGTGAATCCGCCTTTACAGAAAGTGCTGTCAATTGAGCTAACACTGCGCAAGACGGATGTACGCACGTTTCCACAAGAGATATCATTATTAGGCGGCGCATCGCAAAAGCGAGCGCGGCTCTGTGCGTGTCTTGCATTGTGATTGAGCACTGTCAAATCCTAGCGATAACAAAGAGCGGAAACGACCGGGGCTCCGTGGCGCGGCTCCCGCATCACACTTGGGGAATGAAAATAAAATCCTGGAAATTGTACTATTTTAGCGTGTTGATACTTTTTAAACATTAAAAGTGGAGACACAAAAGGGACGATACAGACAGGACAATCTGAACTTTAAAGGCCGCTGTACAAACGGAACGTTCTAAAGAGAAGAACCTTCTCTCCCGAAGCTGGGGGACGGGGAGGGAAAGGGCCATCGTTGGGTGGAAAGAGCGTCTAGAGAATGGGATTAGCCTCGGGGCGAGCCATCCTCTCGAGAGGGAGTGGGGACGGAACAAAGCTGCCGTGGGGGTTCCGGCTAAAAGGTGGAAGAAAGTTAAGCTTGTCAAACGGCGACCTCGGATCCGAGGACGGGCACGTTAGAGAATTTGAAAAAAGCTGCTTGATTAGCCGGACGACCCAGTGTGGTCTACTGGTTCTAGAAGGTGACTCGGATGAAGAAAACTCGTTTTGCTCGAAAACTCTAAAAGCATTCTGGACGTGAACTCTTGCCACAAATAAAAATAACACATGCATGAAAAACTACGAAGGCAACTAAGCTTTCTCCTATGATGGGAGAATGCGTGAGCATTACAGGCAGAGTTATGTTGGCGCAACTTGCAATAAAGAAAGACAAAAAAAGTTATGTTGGCGCAACGGACAGCGCGCTAGTTTCACGATCAAGCGGGCCTAGCTTCGAAACCGGGCTGGTTTTTTTTCTCGTGTTCCTTTTTTTTTATTTCGTTTATCTTTTTTTATTTTTTTTTTGTTTGGTCACGTAACAAGAAAAATCACATGAACAGAAATTTTTTTTTTTGGCCACGTCACCGGATTTTTTTCTTATATCTCCTTTCCTTCAGTCTTTCTTTTTTTTTTCTTTTTTTCGGTTTACGCTTCTTATCGCAAAACTCTTTGCACCTCTTTCGCGTTAAATTGGCGTTAGCCAAATCATTTTTTTTTATGGCAGGGAATTCTGCCGTACGTACCCTATGTTACTATTACCAACCCTGGCTTGCAATTTCTGCTATCCAAAGGACTGGACTATGCCCTTGCTCCACGGTACGTTCCAAAACGTGACTTCATAATTGAAATTGAAGAGAAACTCAGACATGTGCACGATGTCACAGGGGTAAATTTCGCGAGAAGCCGCGTGTCAGTGTTTCGAATAATGTGAAACCGGCCGGGTCAAATTTAGATCAACAAGAACGCATTGCTCTTAATGAGTTGAAGTCAGACAGCTCCATCACGACTTTAAAGGCCGACAAAGGAAAAGGAACCGTTGTGCTTGATAGGGATGACTACATGAAGAAGATGTATGAAGTTATAAATGACAGTCGCTATTTCGTGAGGCTATCAAGAGATCCCGCCGCTAAGTCCGAAAGAGAGTTAGCTGACCACCTTCGAGAGCTGAAAAAGAAAGGACGCATCAGTGATGACCTATACCGTCATCTCTTCTCCTTTGACGCTGCGACACCCAAGATGTATGGACTCCCCAAAATTCACAAACCGGGTTGCCCCCTACGCCCGATTGTATATGTTATTGGTTCATCCACTTACAGCCTTTCCAAATATCTGGTTATGATTCTGAGCCCTCTTACGGGAAACAATGAGTTTAGCGTCCGGAATTCCCGTGACTTTGTTGAACTTATACGCGCTCAGACCCTGCTACCGCACGAGGCTATGGTATCCTTTGATGAAATTTCATTATTTACGAATGTCCGCCTGGCCAACGCCCTGGCGGTTGACGTCGCCCGTGACCGGTTGTTGACAGACCAGTCGTTGTCCACTCGCACAACCCTCCTTGTTGATGACGTTATACTCCTTTTGCGTTTTTGTCTCAACCAGTGTAATTTTAGTTTTAATGGGGACATATATCATCAGGTCAGCGGATGCCCTATGGGGAGTCCAGTTTCCGTAACCGTCTCGAATCTCGTCATGGAATATGTTGAGGAAAAGGTAATGTCTGGCATTGATTTCCCCGTGAAGTTCTACCGTCGCTATGTGGATGACACGTTTGTAATAGTTAACAGAGAGAACGTAACCGATTTTCACCACAATTTGAATAGTGTCCACCCCTCAATTCAGTTCACCTGCGAACATGAAACTGATAGTACCTTGCCGTTTTTATATGTACGTGTCCATAGAACTAGTGAATCTTTCTTTAAGAGAGGCAGAAAGGGTCGTGATCTACCAGGTGCAGTGCAAGGAATGTGACGCTTCCTACATTGGAGAGACGGAACGAAAAAGAAAAACAAGACTAAAAGAACAGGCACGGGATGTCGCCAATTCCACGAACGCCACCCGCTTCAAGTCCGAACTCGTCGACCATGCATGGACGTCAGGACACCAATTTGACTTTGACAAGGCGAAAAATAAGAGGTGGGCACCGAGGAAGCTGCTGGAATCTTGGTTCATCCAGAACGACAAACGCGGAAGTGATTCATCGCTGGTAAACAAGAACCGTGGCCCCCTGCCGGACGTGTACACAAACTTTATGCCTAAATAGCCGAACTTTTTTGTGCGACTCTCACTCGCTCTGCGCTCTACTGAAGATGCCTCCCGCATGGGAGGCGAAACGTTTAATTAAATTGTTATTTTTGTGATGTCAAGCCGTTTTTGTTATTACATTTATCATGTCTTCGCCCGGCTTCTGGAGTATTTTTGCGCTCCTAATTTCACCGGTACGACAGCCATGGGAGGCCACTGCGAGCGAGTGGGGAC
Source organism: Ixodes scapularis (assembly GCF_016920785.2). Taxonomy (NCBI): domain Eukaryota; kingdom Metazoa; phylum Arthropoda; class Arachnida; order Ixodida; family Ixodidae; genus Ixodes; species Ixodes scapularis. The sequence goes on along the minus strand of NW_024609868.1, from coordinate 159,319,867 downwards.
AGAAATAATTGAGGCTTATCGGATGGCGACAAGCCCGAAAAACATAACCACCCCGTCCATTTGGCTCTCAAGAAAGGAGATTATCTTTCTGAGGCCCTCAATGGAAGCCGAACGCTGACAGACTAGGCGAGGCGACAAGGTCACCGGCAGAAGCGGCCTTTCCTTTTATGCGTTGTTGATGCCCCTTCGACCTCGCCTTTTGCAAATCCTCCAAACCTGCTTTTGTGTCTTCGTGTGGCTGTCAGCGAGCGCGACAGCCGCTTTAAGCAAATCAAGAGGGTGAAGCGAAACGCGTGACCCAGCGTGACCTCTCTACGTAGGACGCGTAGGACAAAAACGTTTGGACGAAACTTTTCACGTGACTTTCTCTGTCACGCTGATGGGATCTCTGGGGCTGTCGTTTTCGCCGTTTGCCTAGTTATAGAAATAAGCGGGCCACGTAGGTCCGGTTTTCGAACTGCTCTTCAGTGTTCTGTTGCTTTCGTGCGCTGCAGACGCGGCTGTGTTTTTTCGTCGTAAACGGTGGGAATACGTCCATGCCAATTTTTCGGTAACAGCCATTTTTTGCACCGGAGTTCGTGGAATACTTGTGATGTGTTTGTTGGACACGCTTCGACAAAAACTGCTCTTCGCCGACGACGAGACGTCAGTCCTCGAATCCTCGAATGTGTTTGTGGGGTGCCTGAGTTGGATTATGCATCTATCAAGGATTACATGATATCGCTCTTTTATTAGTAAGTGCACTGCAAGCATGATTCTGATAGTCGTCCTGCTTTCCTCTCAATCTCCGCGGTATTTGTGTGATGAGTTTTGCTTGGCATGAGGACGGTGTTAATTGTATTTTATAATTTGCTTTTCGTTTTACAGAGAAGTGTGACCTTTGTAAATATGTTGAGAATACACTGTGTGCAATGATAGTTGTTTAATAAACTTCTGGGAGCGATCGAAAAAAATTTGTTTGTCCGTATAAGTGATTGGATATGCAACAAATGACATGCAACGTACACATACTTGCACGACGTTCGGCCAATACGAAGCAGACGCATCGTAGAGTTTTCGCACAATATTGCGCGAACGCTAGGCCGGGGCGAAACAGCTGTACGGCAATACCTGCCGGGTATCAAACGGTGGTACAAAACTGGACAGTTGAGCGATATTGGAACCGACTTTCGGCCGGCACTGGCACGATACTGCAAAGTATTGCCGTGCTGCTTGGGAACGGAGGTGATGACATCTTACCATCGTGTTTCCAACGCTTGTTTAATTTATTTCTCTTCTGGGACGCGTGAAAGAGCACTTCTGTGACACACCAGAGATATTCTAAACTTGGGCTGGCCTCTCTGCTTTCTTTGCCACTGGCATTTATTTGGCACTTCAGTGGGTAGCCAGAGAAAAGCAAAACTTCGGCATGCCCCAAATCGACAAATTAAGATTTACTGCGGCAGTTATGGCTCAAGTCTGGCACCTACTTTGGCGCTCCTCTGGCGGACCAGAGAAACGCCAAACCTTGGCACGTCCCAAATACCGAAATTAGGCGTTACTCTGGCAGTTATGGCTCAAGTCTGGCACCAAATTTGGCGCTCCTCTGGCGGACCCGAGAAAATCCAAACTTTGGCACGTCCCAAATACCGAAATTAGGCGTTACTCTGGCAGCTATGGCTGAAGTATGGCGCCAACTTTGGCGCTCCTCTGGCGGACCAGAGAAACGCCAAACCTTGGCACGTCCCAAATACCGAAATTAGGCGTTTCTCTGGCAGTTATGGCTCAAGTCTGGCACCAACTTTGGCGCTCCTCTGGCGGACCCGAGAAAGGCCAAACTTTGGCACGTCCCAAATACCGAAATTAGGCGTTACTCTGGCAGCTATGGCTGAAGTAGGGCACCAACTTTGGCGCTCCTCTGGCGGACCAGAAAAACGCCAAACCTTGGCACGTCCCAAATACCGAAATTAGGCGTTGCTCTGGCAGTTATGGCTGAAGTATGGCACCAACTTTGGCGGTCCTCTGGCGGACCAGAGAAACGCCAAACCTTGGCATGCCCCGCATTCCCAGATTAGGATTTACTATGGCAGTTATGGCTCAAGTATGGCACCAACTTTGGCACTCCTCTGGCGTACCAGAGAAGAGCCAAACTTTGGCATGCCCTAGGATCGCCCAACTAAGGCTATAGTTAGGCACCGTACTTTGGCACTGATGAGTGCCATGGTGCAAAAACCTAACTGCGCCAAAGTTGGGCCCTTGTGTTTGCCAGACCTTTGCCCAAGTTGGGCATTCCTCTGGCGTGCTACTTGGGGATGTACCCATTCTCTGCCATTGGTTCTTCGAGCTAGTGATGCTAGTGGTGTGAATATTTCTATTTGATATATAAAAATTTATTATGTGTCTCTTATTTTAAAACAAGCGATTCAAATGGTCAATTTTGTGTGGCTATTTTGGGCTATTTTTTTTAAACATCATTTGGCTATTTTTGGGCTATATCTCGGAGAAATTTGGCCGGTCAGAGTACAAACACTTGGCAACCCTGTTCAGGGACATTAATCAGACACCGTCCAGACCGCGCCATGGTGGTGTTTATTATGTTTCTGTACGTGTTTTTTATCATGGCTGAGCCAATCACAAATAAAATGCAGCCAGTGTGTTTCGCTTTTGACGCTGCTTGGTTGGCCTCATGAGCTCATAGCGGAGGCTGCGTTTGGACTTGAGCTGAAACAAAGTTTTGTGAAAAGGTGCTTTACTGACTCAACGAGATCCTCAGATGAACACTGTCGCAAATTCAGCCGGGCGACGGGTAGATAAGTCCAACAAATACTTCATGTTGTTTTTGTCACCATGGGTTTAATTGTGAACTCAGTCTCTGCGGACGCGACACTTACATCTTTTCGTCTTCGAATACGGTCTATTTGAAATGATGGAGGTTGCCAGACTCCTTTTTTTCGTGTTTGACAGAAATATCCTGTGTTCACATTGAAAGTACTAGCGCGGAGATTTATTTGAATATTTAGAAATGGCTTTTATACTCATTTTACTTCAACGAAAAGTCTACCCTTGACCACCAGCAAATTATTCACACATTGCTCCGTGTCATGTTGCAGCAGCAAGATACTCGTCCGAGCGAGTCCCATCAAGTATGGTGAGGCGAAGATCAATTCACTCCAACCAAAGGTGATCTATACGAACTGGGTCCACAATGAACAGCCCTTCAACTCAATGACAACCACGGTGAAGAGGTCCACGATGCACAACACGACGCACTCGCTCAGCACTGAGGGGGCGTTCAATTGCGGCTTTGAGTTATCCGTCAACGCCAAGCTCAACAAATCTGTGGGCATCCCTGCCAACGCATTCACGTATTTCACTCCGAGGAACCTCAACAGCGAATCTTACACTGAGACCGAGAAGTACTCCGTCAAGCAGGTCGTCACTGTGCCGCCACTGAGATCCGTGAAGATCGAGTGGCTGATCACCGACGTTTTCAGGGTGCGTGAACAAAGATTTAGAGCGTAGTTTTTGGTCAGCCTTGCCAACCGTATATGTCACTATGGTCACTGAATGAATGAGAACAGCTGGGCATCTCCTTCAGATGCCCGGCGTTCAGCTAGCTCTCATTGGCTCTCGTCGTGATTGGGCTGCTCATCCACGATCGAGCCCTCATAAAAGATATTCATCCACTTTATACACTATTTTTACAGAAATTTGTACGGAGGCTATAGATATCAAGACAATGAATCCATTTTTCTATACACTGTCTCTATCGTTTGAAATTCCTATAGATCTTAGTGTATAGAGATAGGATATATAAATTGTAGAGAACGCGGATAGAGATTCCAACGACAACGAATGACGAACGCCGATAGGTCAGTTTTTGCAACAAAAAACAAAAACATATTTTCAAAATTCATTTGAGGTTTGGAATAATATATCCAAAGAAACATGCACTGGTGTTTGCCGTGTGCAAACACGCAGGTATCACAAATACGCATGACACGTATTACTCACAACACTATTGATTTGGTGTTTTTCGCAGCTCCACCCTGATATGTATACCTCAACTTTAAAGTCATTCATTTGACCGACGACCATCCCAGTATGTAAAAACAGATTAGAAGTAGGTCGCTCTTTGTTTCGCCAATAATTTATACGGAAAGGAGTTTATAAGCGTGGGTGAACTGCACGTACAACTATAAAGCATTGCGAAAGGTAATAAATATTTGCTTCAGTCAAAACAAAAAGAGCCTCCGCAAGGAGGCTCCAGCTGGGTATGATGTCGCTTAACCACACCCCATTTTATTATTCTATCGAATTTAGTCTATAACGTTTTTGATAATATATGACTGAAAGTCTATTTAGACGTGACAATAGACATTCTACAAGACTTCTAACATCTGTGCTGGATAGAGTTCGTTTGTAAATAAGCCTATAGAAAGTCTAATAAATTTTCGATACGACACGACTAGATAGGAAGTTGAAAAAGTCGTTAAATTTTAGATATGATTTCTCTCCACTTCCAGAATTAGTGTTTGTAAGGGAGGTTTAGGAGACGCCCAAGCGTTATCGAAAAAACCCGAAGCTTCACGCTGGAGGCAGGACGACTGGACGACCCGCGTGCCGTCCTCATCGTGTTGGTGACAATCATCCTGTGTTGGACAAAATACTCGACAAAAGTATTTAAGTTAAGTTACTAAATACCTGCGTCATAAAGTATTTAAAATACTACTCAAGCTACCTTCACTGTAAAGTATCTTGAGTAGAGTACAAATACTTAGAATTGTATTTCAGTTACTTTTGACGATACTTCCGCATTGCTTACTTTGTATCGAAGTCATTGACAACGACAATTATGCCGTTATGCAAATCTAAGTTATCAGAATGGTTTATTAGCACGCAACTACACAAAACGGAAAAAAAATATCGTAGGGCTATTTTATGCAGTCCGACTATAAATAGCAAAATATGCCAACGAATTATAAATGATGAGGCGGCGAATAACTGAAGAAACTAAACTTTTAATGGGGCGAACTTGTTCCCAAAACAAAAGAGAGAAAGGCTAGCGTCGCGGGCGTCGATGTCGGCGAAACAGCAGGATCAACCGCTGGGGCGAGACTGACTCCTGACCGCCACTCGGAGCACCTTTTGTACCCGCGTACGTTTCTGGAACATTCGGCGTAGAAAGTTCGGCGCGTAGAACATTCGTAACTCGAACAGACGACAAAAATTCTCGAACTTACCAGAATGTCAAGTTGAAGAAATAAATAAAAGAGACGTCCGCTTTCTGGTATCGAACCCGGAGATTCCGCGCGAGAGCCAAGCGCGGTAACCATTGGGCGACGCGCTCCCTGGGCAACGCACGTGGCAATATCACTGATACATGTTACAAAACATTTCTAGGACAACAAGAAAGAGGCCGCTTTAGCTATTGGGGAGGAGATCAGACCGTGGCGCCCCAAGCGATTAACTTTAGAAGTAGATCGATGGGGAAAACAAATAGAACGGCTCAGCGCTCGGCTGACTTAACCGAACGCGGCCTCAACGTTCGGCATGAGTTCGTGTTCTCCGTTGAGGGGAAGGAGGGGGCTCTTTTGTTCCCACTCCGGCCTGCATGAACAATGCAGCGTGCACCTACACAGCTCAGCACAAATGCCCAAGTGGGTCAAGTTCACATTCTCTGACGACGGCTTTCGGGGGAGATTCGGCATATAACGTCACTTCACTAATTGTCGGTATATTTTCATTACACAATGCCCCGCGCTCTATTAAAAAAAATATGACACGAACATGCCCACAAGACCTGTGGGCATGTGCAGAGGCCTTGTGTTGGGTAAACACCGAGGTGTGGGGGTGACAAACGGGTCAGAGCGCTTCGCCTATAGTGACATCGCTGAATATCACATCCTGCGGCGCACCTTAGACGCATCGTTTAACTACAATCCATATTCCATATACTTCAGTATAAACAAACTTAGGACACGGATATGAGTGAATGGATAACAAAGAGAACACACCTAATAGCCACGGCAGTGGTCGCACCTTCTTCAAATAGGTTGCGTTCAGAAAAGCACTCAACGTTGGGGGACACTTTGTTGGCATTTTGAGAGGTCACCGAGCTCCTATTTTGTTTCCTGTACTGTTCTCTGCTTATCAATGTTCACTTACAGACAGTGTTCGCGAGAGCAGTAAGTGCCAAACTGACATCACAGAAAAAAAAAAAACTTTATGTTTTGCCTTAGCGGGGTCCAAATATACAAAAACAAATCAAAAATGTCTACTTTTTGTGTGTGGTCAGTTCTCATTTTCTTCTATTTGTTATTTCTTGACACTTAAGTCTGCACTGTTTTCGCGGGTCGTTTCCCGGTCTGCTTGCGCCTCAGCGTGGCATCTTTACTTCTGTAAAGATGCCTTTGGTTTGAGGATTTTTTGGGGGGAAACTCTATAGAAACAAAAGGGGCTTTTGGAAGGCGAGGGGAGAACTTTCATTGTACGAACTTAGGGCTGAAATATGACTCACAGTCGGCAAAAAAGCGATACTTTCACGAGCTCAGTTAAAGTCCCCGTAGCTAATTGGAGCTAGCAACAGAATTCGGTTGCTCGAAAGAATGTTCACGTTTGCCCGTGCCACGCCCACCCCACTTCATACCGAAAAACTCGTAAAATCGCGGAATGTCAGAGATGTATTTAAGATAATGAGTACAAGATACTTGGAATTTTAATTAAAATAGTGTATTTAATACTCTCCATCAAAGGCATTTGCAAGATACCAGGATACCCCAAAAAGTATTTAAGATACAGTGTCTTGAGTGGAGTATTTGAGACAGGCACAAGTCTGCAATCGTCAGTTGATGCTAGGGTAGGATTAAGAATAACAGCTAATCGGACAGCGTTAGTTTATTAAAAGTGCCGGGGAAGTACAAGAACTCCGCCGTGTCCTGTGCAATATTTTTACTCGCTACTAATACAAACGAATGACAGCATGGAGGGGGATTTTGCATATAGCTTACAGTTATTTCATAAAATACTCTTATTTCTGGTATTTCATAGTGATGTCAGTGTATCATTGGCTCAGTCGATTTTCTACTTGTGTGTTGCACAAAGCCCGACACGCGCGTAAACAAAGAATGATTTTTTTATTAACTTTTTTTAACTTGAAGATTCGTATTGGAAACCGGCAAGGTATAGAAATGTTCTTAAGTTAGGCGCGAGGCTGGGAAGCAAACCTTTATGTTGAACACTAATATATAAAAAAAAATATTCAGATAGTTGCCGACGTCTTGTTGAGCTGACTGTATGGTGAGGTGGGCAACAGCTGTTGCGTTCCATATCGGTTTGCTAGTCACTAGGCTCCGAAAGCTTAAAAAAACACTATTATTATCCTTATTATACCCTGCCGCATCATATATCTGTGTGCTCGTGGATCAACGAAGGTCCAGGAATATGAAAATAAGCACAACCCATATAGAGTAAATAGAAGACTAATTTGAAAAAATGCCATGCCGGGAATGCAGCTCAAAATAGTCCCCCCTTCCCCTTTCCCCAAAAGAAAAAAAAAAACAAGAAAAACTATTCCTGTCAAATTTTGTACATTCACAAGCTCGGGGTATTAGGCCTGACCTAGTATATCCAGAGCTTTTCCAAGTCTGTTACCGGCGAAGACATGCATGTCCCCGTGTCTTGCATCAGGTATTGCGTATCACGGGTGTTTAGTAAAGTAAAAAATAGTGTTGGTTTCGAATCCTTCCAAATCATGGCTCCTAAAGGCATGTTCGCAAAGACAAAGTTAAATGCTGCGCCTAATCGGCTGGTTTCATATTAAAGAAATGTCGAGAGGACGCCGTGTAACCGATTTTTGGGTCGAGTGACAAAAGAAGGTGGTTGATATTGTCGCGAATGAAGGTGACGAAAAGCCGAACAGTGAACTGAAAATAAAGATTTAATGGGCGAACTTGTGCCAACCAAAAATAAATAACGAAAGAGCGTCGAGGTAGCAGAAAAGCGGGCGGCGGTTCGGCGGCACTACAGAGTGCTAACGAGACTGGGACTGACTCGACAAGGTCGCGGGAGCTGCTTATCTACCCTGCGTCACTCTCTCGAAAGTTCGGCAAAGAAGGTTCGAGCGTGACGCGCTCGGGGCGAGGATGAACGGGCACTTTCGAGAATAACAAAGCAGAAGGAAAGTTCCGTCTGCTGCGGGAATGACCGGGAATCTCCTAGAAGACCGTGACCAAGCGTTGCCTTCTCGGCTCTGCGGGCGGCATTATCCCCCTTTTAAAAGTGCATCGCCCCGATGCAAAACGAAAGGAAAACGGAAATGGCTAAAACAATTATGGCGAAACAAAACAAACATGCAGTTTCACAATCCTAACGCGCGTAGAACGGCTTGAGTCGAACTACGTGGACGAATTCGGGTCGTGGCTGGCGGCGTCCTGATGGGCGAGTTCCGTCGGGGAGCACCTCGTAGTTCAAGTCCCCAAGGCGGCGGATGACCTTGTAGGGTCCGAAGTCGCGTTTTAACAGTTTCTCGCTGAGGCCGCGGCGGCGAATGGGCGTCCACACCCATACCCTGTCTCCGGGCTGGAACTCCACGTCGCGGCGGCGAAGGTTGTGCCGGCCAGCGTCCACACGTTGCTGGTCCTTTATTCGAAGACAGGCTAGCTGGCGTACTTCTTCTGCTCCTTGGGTGACCAGCTGGGCGTCGTCAGTGCCGTCGTCCGTCAGGTCGTGGGACAGCATGGCGTCGAGCATCGTCCTCACCATTCTGCCGTGCACCAGCTGAAAGGGTGTAACGCCGGTATTTTCTTGAATCGCCGTGTTGTACGCAAACGTCACGTAGGGCAGCACTTCATCCCACGTCTTGTGTTCCACGTCCACGTACATAGAAATCATGTCGGCGATGGTCTTGTTTAGTCGCTCCGTCAGCCGGTTGGTCTGCGGGTGGTATGCCGTGGTCGGGCGGTGGTCGGTGTGGCTCAGGCGGAGTATCTCTTGTGTCAGTTGCGCCATGAACGAGGATCCTCGGTCCGTAATCAGGACTTGGGGAGCGCCGTGTCGGAGGACGATAGACTCCACGAAGAATTTGGCTACTTCCACAGCGGTCCCCGACGGGAGTGCTTTTGTCTCGGCGTACCTGGTGAGATAATCAGTTGCCACGATTATCCACCGGTTTCCCTGCGCCGACGGTGGGAAAGGTCCGAGAAGGTCCATTCCAACCTGCTGGAATGGTGCAATCGGGGGCGCGATCGGTTGCAAGAGACCTGCCGGCTTCGTCGGTGGTTTCTTGCGTCGTTGGCATTCGTGGCACGAACGGACGTAGAGGTGGACAGTCTTCGGAAGCTTGGGCCAGTAGTATTTTTCTCGGATCCGTGCAAGAGACCTACTGTACGGATCCGAGAAACCAGATGTTGGGACGTTGTGGCAGGCTTGGGAGATCTCTTCTCGAAGACTAGCAGGAATCACTAGCAGCCACGTCGAGTTGTTGTCCCCGAAGTTTTCTTTATAGAGGATACATCTCCGGACGGCGAATCTTGGCAGGTCACGTGAGAAGGCTCGGGGAATCGTACCCCCTCGCCCCTCCAAGTGGTCGATCAATGCACGCAGCTCAGGATCGTCCCGCTGGAGCGCTGCCATGCCGTGAATGCTAACCGCGCCAAGAAAGTGGTCGTCGTCGTCGTCGTCTTGGGCACATCCGGCAGCTGACTCGACAGGGGCTCTGGACAGGCAGTCGGCGTCGCTGTGTTTTCGGCCTGACTTGTAAACCACGGTTACGTCGTACTCTTGCAGTCGTAGGCTCCATCGAGCGAGGCGTCCCGATGGGTTCTTCAGGCTCGCTAACCAACAAAGCGAATGGTGGTCGGTGACCACCCGAAAAGGAGTCCCGTACAGGTATGGGCGGAATTTCGTGATGGCCCAGATGACGGCCAGACATTCCTTCTCGGTCGTCGAGTATTTGCGTTCCGCGTTCGACAGCGTCCGGCTAGCGTATGCGATCACGCGCTCCGCACCGTCTTGTCGTTGGACCAGTACCGCTCCGAGTCCTGTATTACTGGCGTCCGTGTGGACCTCCGTTTCGGCTGATTGGTCGAAGTGGCCAAGAATCGGTGGTGACTGGAGCCGTCGCTTCAGTTCGTCGAATGCCTGTTGTTGTTCTTCACCCCAGTCGAAGTTCACGGCGTCTTTCGTAAGGTGCGTTAGCGGCGCAGAAAGCTTGGCGAAATCCTGAACGAATCGCCGGTAGTATGCGCAAAGTCCAAGGAATCTTCGGACGGCAGTTTTGTCGGTGGGCGGTGGAAAGGCCGCTAGGGCGCGAGTTTTTTCAGGGTCAGGACTTACACCTTCGTTGCTCACCACGTGGCCCAGGAACTTCAGTTCGCCGTAGGCACACCGGCACTTCGTCGGCTTGAGGGTGAGTCCAGCGGTCCTGATTGCCTCTAAAACGGCCCGAAGGCGTCGCAAATGCTCGTCGAAGTTGGCCGAGAATACCACGACGTCATCGAGGTAAACAAGACAGCTCTGCCACTTGAGGCCTGCCAGGATGGTGTCCATGACACGTTGGAACGTTGCCGGTGCCGTGCACAGTCCGAAGGGCATCACCTTGAACTCAAACAGTCCGTCGGGCGTGACGAAGGCAGTCTTTTCTCGGTCCCGTTCGTCCACTTCGATCTGCCAGTAGCCACTCTTAAGGTCCATCGACGAAAAGTATCGGGAGTGGCGCAGCCGGTCCAGCGTGTCGTCGATGCGGGGGAGCGGATACACGTCTTTCTTCGTGACCGCGTTGAGCCGCCGGTAGTCAACGCAGAATCGAAGCGTTCCGTCTTTCTTCTTTACCAGCACGACTGGAGAGGCCCACGGGCTGCTCAAAGGCTGAATGATGTCGTCGTTGAGCATCTCCTGTACTTGTTTGTGAATGGCCTCTCGTTCCTTTGGGGAGACCCGGTACGGCGGCCGATGCACAGGGAGCGCGTTCTCGTTGGTAATGATGTGGTGTTTCGCAACTGTTGTCTGGCGCACCCTCGACGTCGCCGCAAAGCAGTCGCCGAACTCGGCGAGGAGGTCTCCAAGCTGTCGTCGTTCCGTGGCGCTGAGCTTGGGGTTAACGTCGAGCTGTGGCGGCACTGTACTGGACGGCTGACATGGTGAGGGCTCGTGGGAGATCGCGGCGATTTCGGCGTCGGCCTGGAGTTCCTCGACGTGTCCTATAGTGGCGCCTTTCGTGAGATTCTGCGCCTACGGTCGAATGTTCGTCACGAGGACCACACAACGTCCATCCTGCAGCTCTGCTACGCCCCTTGCGACGCCTATTCCTCTTCCGAGAAGCAGTTGGACGTTGCCTTCCAGAAGGACTTTCCCGCTGGCAACTGCATCGGTAACGACGGGCACAAGAACACTCGACCGTGGCGGCACGTTCACGTGGTCCGCAATGACTCGGACGGCGGCTGGCGACGTTTTGGATCCTTCTGGAGGTAGCACGGGCTTTCGCAGCGTCAACCTGTTTGCTCCAAGGTCGATCACTGCACCGTACTCACAGAGGAAGTCCATGCCAAGGATGACGTCTCTCGAACAGTCTTTGAGGACGACGAACTTCACAGGGCAGGTCTCTCCGTGGATGTCTACGCGCGCAGAACACCTTCCCACTGGTGTGATGAGATGTCCACCGGCGGTTCGTATTTTCGGGCCTTCACACGGCATCATCACGTTCCGAAGGCGGCGGGAGAGCGTCCCACTTAAAACCGAATAGTCTGCTCCGGTGTCGATGAGCGCCTTCGCGTCGTGGCCGTCGATGATAACGTCGAGGTTATTCGACACCGTCGAAGAACCCTCGTTCCTATCCGTCTCGTGGCTAGTGTGGGAGCCCTCCGACGTTTGTGGAGGATATTGGCGTCGTTCGTCATCGGCAATACCACCTCCCGGTATTGCCGCACTCAGTTTTCCCGGCGGGACACGGGAGACAGGCTCTCTCGGCGGGACCTACGATGAGGCGATGCAGGGCGTTGCGGTGATGGCGATCGGTAACCGCGGCGGGGAGACGGTCCTGGGGATGGCGAACGGCGGAGGTATTCGTCGATGTCCCTAGGTCGCTCTCCGTAGCGTGGTCGCGGGTCATCGGGGTGGAAGCCTCGTAACCCCAGCTGCCGGTACGGGCAACGGCGGTAGACATGATCGGCTTCCCCGCAACGGTAACAAAGCGGGCGTCGGTCGGCCGTTCGCCACACGTCGGTTTTCCTGGGTGCTGGTTTTCCCGGGCGCACGTACTGCCGTTCTTCGCGACGTTGGGAGTACTGTGGCGCTGGAGGTTGACGTCGTGGTGGCACCGTAGCTTGGCGGGGAGCTTGCGGCGGTCGTCTGGCCATGGCGGCGTAGGTCAGCCTCGGTTCCTCAGGGGCTTGCTCGTTGACGGCAGTTTCAGGCTGCAAGGCCCGCTGTACCTCGTCGCGCACGATCTCGGCGACTGACAACGACGCCGGACGCTCAGTAGCGGGGAGCAGCTTTCGGAGCTCCTCTCGGACGACGTCCCGGATAACGTCGCGTATGTCCCGGGTGCGGGCGCCGATGTCGTCATTAAGCAGCGTGGAGGCAACGACGCCGGGATGTCGTAGGTAGTAGGAGGCGCGTGCTTGGAGGGCGCGCTCTATGTTCGTTGCTTCCGTGACAAACGCTTCGACGGTGGTCGGCGGGTAGCGGACGAGGCCCCCAAAGATGTCGTCCCTCACCCCGCGCATGAGGACACGCAGCTTCTTGTCATCAGTGGCTTGTGGGTCGGCACACGCACTCAGTCGCAGGACGTCTTGAACGAAGCTGGTTACGCTTTCGTTGGGGCCTTGCGTCCTCGTCCGAAGGAGGTCCTCGGCTCTCTCCGTTCGGTGGTGACTGGCGAACGTCCCTCGGAGCTCTCCTTGCAGTTGGTCCCATGACGTAATCGAGGTTTCACGATTCTCGAACCAGTGTCGCGCCGTTCCCTCGAGAGAAAAATAGACATTTGAAGACGCTGTTCCGGAGTCCATTGGATGTGCAGCGCCACCCGTTCGTATTGCTGCAACCAATCTTCGACGTCTTCGTAGATCTCGCCGTGGAAGGACGTCGGTGTACGAGGGGCGACGGGCAGGTAGACGACGGGGGCGACGGTCGGGGTCTGCGACGACTGGGGGTCCATGGTCGGCTTCGTCGACTGGTTGGTCTTCTTCGGCAGTAGACGGTATGAAACCCGTGCAAAGTACCCCGCACCTCCACCAGAAATGTCGCGAATGAAGGTGACGAAAAGCCGAACAGTGAACTGAAAATAAAGATTTAATGGGCGAACTTGTGCCAACCAAAAATAAATAACGAAAGAGCGTCGAGGTAGCAGAAAAGCGGGCGGCGGTTCGGTGGCACTACAGAGCGCTAGCGAGACTGGGACTGACTCGACAAGGTCGCGGGAGCTGCTTATCTACCCTGCGTCACTATCTCAAAAGTTCGGCAAAGAAGGTTCGAGCGTCGCGCGCTCGGGGCGAGGATGAACGGGCGCTTTTGAGAATAAGAATCAGAGTAGCGATGTGGGCGAGTTGGTTCATACTTAGAAATAATGGAAACAGCGCGCAAACGAGAAGGACGGGAGGAAAAGGAGTACACAGGACGAGCGCTGAACTGACAACTGAATATTTATTGAAAAGGAACCAACGAAGAAAACACCCACAAAAAACACACTCGCATCAACACGTGTCCATGAAAGTAATCTCCTTCTTATGTAAATACACAGAAGTTTGACTCACGCAGTTCTGTTCCCCCTCCTTCTTTATTCCATACGCTTCTAAAATTTCCCTGGCTGTTTTATCTGCTCCCCTCCCCATGATTGTGATCTTATTGAAATCAGGATGACATTTGCATGTTCCGCAGTGCAGGGGCAAATGCCCTCCTGCTGTTGAATGAAGCGACCAGTCATGTTCGCGTGCCCTTTCATTTATGCAACGGCCCGTTTGTCCGATGTAAACTCTTCCACAGCTTAACGGGATCCTGTACACCACTCCGATCGCACAATCCACGTACTTCTTTCTGTGGTTTACAGTGCATTGGTTCCCACCCCCCCCCTCCTCTCGGCTACTTTTGTAAACCACAGAAAGAAGTACGTGGATTGTGCGATCGGAGTGGTGTACAGGATCCCGTTAAGCTGTGGAAGAGTTTACATCGGACAAACGGGCCGTTGCATAAATGAAAGGGCACGCGAACATGACTGGTCGCTTCATTCAACAGCAGGAGGGCATTTGCCCCTGCACTGCGGAACATGCAAATGTCATCCTGATTTCAATAAGATCACAATCATGGGGAGGGGAGCAGATAAAACAGCCAGGGAAATTTTAGAAGCGTATGGAATGAAGAAGGAGGGGGAACAGAACTGCGTGAGTCAAACTTCTGTGTATTTACATAAGAAGGAGATTACTTTCATGGACACGTGTTGATGCGAGTGTGTTTTTTGTGGGTGTTTTCTTCGTTGGGTCCTTTTCAATAAATATTCAGTTGTCAGTTCAGCGCTCGTCCTGTGTACTCCTTTTCCTCCCGTCCTTGTCGTTTGCGCGCTGTTTCCATTATTTCTAAGAGAATAAGAAAGCAGAAGGAAAGTTACGTCTGCTGCGAGAATGACCGGGAATCTCCTAGACGACCGTGACCAAGCGTTGCCCTCTCGGCTCTGCGGGCGGCAATATTGATCCTCAATCCTTCGCTGGGACTGGTCAGGTATCCTTTGTCGTTTTGGTGATAAAACTTTGAATTTGATTTTAGACATATTAGCGAGATTATGATGATGTAAAGAAATGATTTTTTTTTTAATAGGGACAATTCAGAAATATTTATAAGAAAAATGAATTCGCTTTAGCTTCTTCCGCCATATTGTCTCAGAAAGGTTGATAGAAACAGAGCGTGGAGACTCCCGAGTTGTCTGAAGATTGCTTTGTATCTAGTAAGACTGCGGGACTCGCCGATATCAATGCCAAGGGACGAATAACCAAGGAAGCATCATAACTGGCACTGTGTCCCTAAAGCTGCTCCTTTCTATAATATACAATGTCTTCTTCCAGAAAATCCCCTGGACGGCCGACATCACAGTCACCGGATGGTTCGCGGTTCGATACGAGAAGCGAGTCAATGGCGCATTCCTGTGGTACTACCACGTGACAAAACTGCGGGATCCGTTTTTTAAGCGCGTCGAACGGGGGGTGATGCAGTTCACCACCAATGGAACCTTCTCGAGCGTCTACGGCGTCGACGCTCACCTCAGAGTGTCCGAATACGCGCTCATGGACAAGAACGGGGAACCCTGGGTAATCACCAACCGCACACTACCTTTAAAGGCAGGCCAAGAAAACGTCACTGCCCTTTAATAAATTGTTTTCTTTGTGAAAAGTCCACGATCCTTATTTTTTGAGTCTTGGACAAGTTATTCAACGCATGACGTGGCTTTTACAGCGATAGCGCCCCCCCCCCCTCCCCTTATGGGTATGATGATGATGTTGAGCGTTTGTCGTCAATGTTGTCAAGCGACACCGTGACGTCATAAAGTCCCGGAACGTCATTACGTTATATGACGTCATGGTGTAACGTAACGTTGGTGTGCTTACTTGAAGTCATATCGCCACGTAGCCATGACTTGTCACGTGACTCTATGACTTCACGCTGTCACGTGACATCGTAGTGTCACTTGACGTAAAGATGCCACGTGATGGTACAATAACTGATGACGTCAAAATTGTTGTGATGTGATGTGACGTCATCGTGTCACGTGATGTCATGATGTCAGCAGCATGCTGATACTTGGCCAGTGTCGTACTAGTGTCGTCCATTAATCGGTCCAAATACCGGCCCAATGTCCAGCTAAAGTTGAGGCTTGGGCGAGTTGGTATATCCTTCGGAATTAAAAACAGCGCGGAAAGTCGAGGAGCAAAGAGTGACAGGGACGTACGCTGTTGTGATCCATCACCAATAAAAATAATAAATAAATAAATAAATATATATATATATATATATATATATATATAAAAATGCGCCATGACACAGCCGTACAGAGTACAGAGCGCGACACTGTTAGCGCGAACAAGCCATCGCCGGTTTTTCCAGTTTTTCTCTTTGAAACCAAGGGATGTCACCCAAATTAATATTGGTACGGAAAGATCTCATTTAGTTCTATTATGTAAGCAATAAAAGTTCGTGCTCGCTAATACTATTGAGAAGTAAAAGGCGAAAATGCGCCGATGTCGTGTTCGCGCTAACAGTGTCGCGATGTGTACGTGCTAAAAAACAAGCAAGTCGGAAAACCAGAAAATTCATCTCTCTGCCAGATAGGGCCACAGAAGGACTGCTTACGCATGCTGCAGCCAACCTCGCTATCTCAACAGCCTCTAGAATTTCCCGAATAAGCTGGTCCCTGTGACGCTTAACAACCCCACACCGTTGGAAGCCAGGTAGGCAACCACAGTCGCGGCAATGAATGCCCAGATGACCAGACACGGCTGAGGAGAAACCTTTATGCGTGCTCTCTTAACCTGTCATTGAGACAGCGGCCCGCCTGGCCAACGTAGCGCCTGCCACACGTGAGAGGGAGAGAATAAACAGCCCCCTCAGAACGCATATACACACATCGAATCCGACAATCGCCGCTATTTACGACACTGCACTTCGCCTGTACCGACATCGAACGTCCGAGCCAGTATACGCTGGGTTCCCGGACATGCGGGCATTGCCGGCAACGAGAAGGCCTACAAGGCTGCGTTGGAGGAGCTGTTTAGAGATTTCCCCTTTTCCCATAGGACCTTACCTGTGTCTCCCACGTCGCCCAACGATAATCAGTTTCCCGAGGACGAAGCCTACATGTACAACCCAGTCGATGCTGTTCGCATCGTCCTTCGGGACAGGAAACGCCAACTCGACGACTCTTGGACCACAGAACAGTTCAAAATACCCGAACACACGTTCCGTATTCACCAGATGGCTCTGCTTCGACGCATTAGGAAAGGTGGAGCGGTCACGCTTTATCACGTCTATCGCTTCGAGCTGACCCGGCAATGTAAACTTGATCCTTACTATGTCCAACCAGACCCTCGCTGCCAGCGATACAAAGACCCAGACTCCCTACCGAAACTTCACCATCTCATTTGGGAGTGCGCAGCTTTGTTTGCCCAGCGTCAAAACCAGCCTGGGCTACTCTTCTTCCAAAAGACCTTCCGACGACCATGCAAGGATGGGCCCATCCCGCCGGCGACTCCGAGCGCCGGACGAGGGTCCTGACTTCCCTCCTCAGCTTTGTGCGGCGGAGCGGACTTGGGCCATCGTTATGATGATACACGTCATCATCACACGCCGCCAAGGACGTAGACGGCCCGCTTGAGAGCGACCACTCCGCGTCGATCCCTTGGGCCGGGGTCGCGCTGCTCGTGCACCGTGCAGGGGGCGGTTTGCGGACGTGAGTCGCCACGGTGGTCGTAATTCGGGTGGCGCGTGCCGAGCTTCTCTTTGAACCTGTTGTCCCGCCCCATTCGGGGCACGGTTTTTGCGGTGGCTCGCGATCCAATATATCTGGAGACTGTCTTTTCTGTAGTGTCTGACCGGTGTGGCCCCCGCTTTGGGGACTGGCGTTTTTCCCAGGTTTAAATAAACGTTGTCTTCACCTCATTTGTTTCTGTAGCATCGAGATGTTCTGAAAATCTTGGTTCACAATGAAGTAGAATTTTTTGTGCAACCTCAACTGAGTCATCGCGAAGTAAAAGTTGAATAATCAGCATCAGTTTTTTTTTTTTTATTTATGTAGCCGCTTGGGTGTGGAACACAAGCGAATGAAGAAACGTCATGAAGCCACGAAGGCAGTGCTAGTCCACCTATCTAGCAGAAGCACATCCACGGCGTTCCCTTCGCTAATCAACGCTCGTTGAAATTAATCGTTCAAACTGGCATCTCGCACCCTCCTTCCCCTCTAAGTCGTTCCCCCTCCAATGTTTTCCACCGGACTAGCGAGGCGAGATTGCGCGAACGACTACCTAAGGAGGAGCAAATTGGACGATCCCACATCGGCTTCTTCCCGAAGTGAGTAATGGCGCGTGTTGCTTCGCGTTTTATCCAATAGTACTGTAGGAATATGTAGCGTGACTACATTGTCAAGCCCTGAGTTGAGTAGAGATCACGTGATATCTCTTGATTTTCTACCTTGGCGCAGAGCAGCCCTAGAGATAGGAAACGGTGTGATCGGGTGCGTTTGCGAAAAACAGACGAACAAAACTCTCGCAGTTGACTTTGGCGTCAGATGTTTGTAACATTGGCAAGAATGCGGTGCTGTTACCTTCAGAGAGTGATACATTTGTGCACACAGTCTCAGAAAAAAAAATTCAGGAGGACACTTAAAAGTTTTTACGTGATGGAATGCGACAGCATTCCTACATGGAGCGTATTCCTACAAGCACCGCGCCAAGTCTTCCCACCGCACACGGCGCTCCGGCGGTGACATCGCGCTCCCCGATTGCGCAGGCGTGACCAACTCTGCCGGCTCCACGTCTTCGGTGACGGTGCATCTGCGTTGCTGTGTTACTTTTCTTCGACTTCTTTTCTGAGGTGCTATTTTAACTGCCGTTTATTTAGATACCTGTTTTTCGCTGTCACAACCGACACCGGCTTTTCCATAATTCATAACGCATCTAAGTATACGATTAACTATCTGAAATAAATGTAGATAGGGGAGATGTCCAAAGAATTGAAGAGAATGTTTCAAGCGATTAAGCAAGCGAGTCACTTTGTGCTCGTTTTTTGGGCTCATGCGTATGGAGGGGACTATTCTCCTCTATTGGGTTGAAGGAACATACTGAACGAGGATGTAGTATTAGAATGTGCGCATCTTTTGTTTTTACATTTGGGTTTTTTTATTCGTAAATGTCACATTCGCGAGCTTGGATGAAAACCAGGTTCGATACTTGTGTTGTGCATGTTCCCCTCCAGAAATAACTCAATGTTGTTACTTGCTACTTCATCAAAAAGTTAGAAAAATATGCTATTCGTTCCTTTCACAAAACTAAATCAAATTCTTTTTAATGCCGAAAAAAGTAATTACACACATGTAAAACCCTACAAGCATCCAGTTACTCAAAAATTTGGATTTTGGCATAATCACAAGTTTCTTGGAACGTCACCTTTCGTATAACAGTGGCCTACATCGCTTGACAGTCTTCGTAGGAACACTAGGTATACAAAGTAAAGTATTTCCTATACGAGGCCTTGCAATAACCGAGGTCCAAATACGTCCCACGTTTTCAGTTTATCTGTCGATGACGTCTATATTCTTATCGTCTGCATTGACGCGCGATCCCCGGTATAAAAGGGACTATCACTTGTGCCGATTTTATACGCGAATCTCGTGCTCATAGGTATCAGAAATGACTCCCTACATCTTGCTTCTTCTGGCAATATGCTGCACCTCCAGAATCGTAAGTTTGCCTTATCTATTTCTTGTCTTCTCATACTATGGCTCCTAAGAATGTACAACATTTTTTTTCTTGGAAATGCTTATAATGAACGCTATATATATATTCTCACCAAATATTCTTAATATTCTCACCAAATAAATCAACCGATAAATATAAAATTAAAAATAAAAGTGTAATGAGGTGAACAGGCGCCTCAAACTAAAGCAAAAAAGAACCTACATTCTACGTTGGCGAAACAAGGGCGACTGTCCCGAAGGAGCGCGTTACTGCTGCTTTTGTACTTGCTGTATGATCAGGAAAGTTCTGAACCAGAACGCACGGTGTCAGCCGAGGAGAATCTGGAGCTGTACTGAAGAGCAAAGATGAGGAGAAAAAAATCCACTCAAACAGGGTTTGAACCCCATTCCACAGTGTGGCAGCCGTGTGCGCTGGCGACTGCGCCAAGCACGAGGCAGCATTGATTATCAGGCTTCAGTACTTTTGTTACCTCTTCTTTAGCTACCCTAAAATGATTCAATACATGACTTGTAGGTGTCGTCAGTCTTCCCTTCTTTCTGGTGGCCAGAAGCGCCTTGTTAACGCAGCGAAAGCTACGCTCTCATGCGCCCTTTTCCCCTAGTGGCAAGTCACATCTCTCTAATGCAGCTAAGGCCACCCTCTCAAGCGCCGTTTCCACCAATATATCTGATCAAGTCACGTCAGTGCAAGCTTTTTATAGACTTTTTGCATTCGGAGACAATGTGACACTTAAAGGTGTGTAAAGCTCAAATGGAACTGCTAACCATAACTCGCATGTCAGCTTACGATCATCTTCTTTGCTCAAAGTAGCAATATGGGGATCATTGAAGGGTAGAGTATTGATGCTATAGTTTTCGCGAAATAGAGTTTTTATTTACGAAAACGCGTATTATTTGCTTTTGCATAAATGCGTCTAATTCTGATGTTTAACTTCGCCCCACAGGTGCTTCAGGGCGCTGGTAAGCAGACGAATCCATGCCTCGTCCCCTCGTGAATAGCCGACTCACTAATAGGTCAGAAGTCCCAATGTCAGTTTTCTGAAAGAAAGATCACGCTAACGTCCTTTTCTCCAAAACTACAGCTATACAAAATGAGAGAAGAGACAACCTAAGGAAGGTGGTGAATGTTGTGGGCCATCTGTGCTCACAGTGAAGGCGCATCTAAACACTCAAAGGGACAGCGAACCCCCCAAAGTTTGTTTTTAAGTTCATTGATAGCACAAGTACTGTACTATCAAAGTTATTTCAGTCCAAATTTATATTTTAGTCTTCCAATTTAGGGTTTTAAAATCCCGAAGGCGTCAAGGTAGAAGCAAATTTTGTTGACAAGTGCCTGCCTATCTTGGCCTTAACTCGCCAAACAATCGCCAAAGTTGGGCTTCACTAGTGGTTCTTCGGTTCACAATTTCAGCTGAAATCTGACACCTTGCCAGTTACGTGATGAGCCAGAGAAACGGCAAAGGAACTAATTACGCCACTAACTTACGCCTTAGTGCAAAATCGTAGTAGGCCCAGGGTAGCCGTATCTCTGGCATAAAACTTTATATGTGTAATTAAAAAAAAAAAACAATCGTTAAAAAAAGGTTAACGCATTTTGTACATCCCGAGCCAAATTTTTGAATTAGAACCGACTGCGAAACAGGTTTTTATTTGAGACTTCTGAGCCTCGAGTTAGAAGCACGCCCCCCCCCCCCCCCCCCTCATTCCCAAACAAAAAAAGAAAATAAATTAACTCTCTGGGTGGGAAACGTCTGTCATGAAATAAAGAATCCCCCTAGAAATAATTCCAAAGTAATGTTTACACTATTTCTATTGTACTTAACAATGTACGCATATACAACCCCAAATTGCCTTTTTTCAGCGAATGTACGTTTTGTGGCATAACAGTTGCATTCGGCATACGGTTGTATGTGGGCACGAGCAAAAGAAACCTTTATCATATTGGCCTCATTAAAATAAATTTATTTTCGGAGTGCAGTAGATGAGCGATGAAGGTAAAGAAGGCGCATGGGACGGACACCAACCTGGCAGTGCGAAATGCACGATGTGTTCGAAGCTTCTGGAGAAACCTTGTAAAGTAAGCATTTGGGTTGGAGGCTGTATGAGTCAATACAAAGAACTTAGGCGGCAGAAAGTGGGTTGGTGAAAATGCAATTTTAGCAATAAATAAATAAAATAAAGGTTCCGAAAGAACTTAGATTTGAATTGTTTATCAGTGTTTTTACAACATGTTTGTAAGGCGTATACGTCTTAATGGTTGTCCAAACAGTACACTTCAAGATGCGACACTTGTCCACCATATGAAATGCAATATTCCTCTTTCGCCGTTTTATTTAATTTTTTTTTCGGGTAGAAAGCAGTTCTTTTAATGTCCACTCGTGTTCTTCACAAAGGCCTCGAGCATTGGGGTTTAAATTCAGTCAATCGCTGAAGGCCTCCGCTGCTGTGTTCAACAAGTCCCGAAAACGGCAAAAGGAAGGATACGAGGAATTCCTGCGGGGGGGGGGGGGGGGGGGAGGGGGAGGGGGAGGTCAGGGCGGGGACGGGTCGGCGGTAGAAAGATTGCGAGCCGCGGCAGAACAGGTGGACTGGCAACGGGCACACCAGGCACACCTTCGGCAGGTGGCGTGAGACTTCATATCTGGTGAGCACCGACGTCAAAGAAAGGCAAAGGAGGCGAGAAGGAAAGCCGTGGTGTTTTCCTGGTGGATGTCCGAAGAGGAGACAGACGATCGGACTTCAAATTTCACTTCCAATGCAGAAAAGTGTCGCTTAACGCATTCTGAAAGTATCATTGTTTGGACACACCTTTACAGTTCTCATACGCTTTAGCATTAATCAAGGCATCGAATCAGTGACGATATAACTCTGTCTATGTGCGATCCATGTTAGGAATTTAATTTAATAATCTAAAATTATGTTTTTGGAGGGTATGTTTGGTAGCACATGGCCAAGTTTTTGAGGTGACCCTATTAAGTAGAAATTTATACAATTTCGTTAAATTGAAGAAAAAATAATCCGCCGTCACCCTTTGTTTTAAATAGTGCCTCAAGCTGAGCTAGATACCTCAAGACAGAAGAGAAAAGGCGGCACTCCTTCTTTGACACCAAACAGAATGGTAAAGTTTAAAAAAAATATTTGCGGATATTTGATTATATATTTGTGTTATTTTTTTACCCAAATGAACACAACACTCTGTTCGCTGAGATGCCAAAACGTAGCAGCATCTGTTTACAAAACCAAATGGTTTATGAAGAAGCTGTACTGCGGGAATCGCTCGGATCGGTAGGACGCACGTTTAGTCATATCACTGAGAGACATTGCTTAGTTGAACGTTTTTACTGCGTCCAATGAACGTCACTTACGCTTCGCTTTCCTCGAGAACTATCATAAAAATTACGCCAGAGTGCGTGGTAATTTTTTGTTTCGTTTTTCTTGTGTGTTTCTTTACTTACCACGCAACCAACAGCGGCTAACCCACTCCTATTCGACCTCGAGGAAACAATTCAAGAGTTTGTGGACGCACTGCCGGTGAAGCACGGCGTCAAGGTGTCCTGGTGGGACATGTACGGGAACAACTCGGAACTCGAGTGGTTCAAGGTCAGAACACGAAAGTAAGTTGACAACACATTCATCTTGCATTTGTTGGTTTGATTCGTCTTACGTCTGTCTCTGTGTCTTTAAAGATAATTAATCAGGCATTTCGACACTCCGACGTTTAGATTTATTTTCACTAAAGCCAATACTTTTTAACGCACCCGAGCTCAGAGTATAAACTGAATAAGCTCGCGCTGCGGAACTTGGAGATCAAGACGATGCAGGGTGCCCATTTCTATCTGGAAGAACACCGTACCTGAGTGCGGTCGTGTATGCTACTGCCGTACCCTCTTCTATACTTACAAAACCTGGCAGTTCGACGACGGAGCCATAGAGTGCGCGGTCGCAAATTCGGAGCGCGAGGATCTTGTTGCAACGAGCATCAAAGAGCAATTTCTCGGGGAGCCTTGACGTCAGCGCACAGCTTTTGAAGCGGCGAGGACCCGAAACACACTTGGTCGCTCGGGAGAAGTGTGTTTCTGCGTCTCGCAGCAGCGGGGTGCCAGTCACTTGTCTGTCCTTTCATCCGTTGTCTGCCGCTCCACCTTTTCCATTTGGGCGGCCATTTCTCGTGGCGATTTGCCAGACTTTGTCAGCATATAGAAGGCTATGCTACTGCCTAAAGCACCTGTATTGCTAGTTACATAATGCCGCCAGTCGTAGTTCACTGCCTAAATCTATCTGATGCAACAGTGACACCAGACACCCACCGGGGCTGACTAACTTGCCGCTGTGTAACGGCACATTAACGTTTACATCGATATAGCTTTAATTCGGGTGTCCCCCCTCCCCATTGAAATGATAGTGTAGGGCGGAGCATATCGTCCGTTCCGTGACATCATGGTCTCATGTCACGACAGGTCATATGATGTCGGAGTCACGGGTCGTTACGAGGTGCCACGGTGTCACTTCACGCGATGATGTCACATGAGGCCATTATGTCACGTCGGGTCCGCACTGGGCACCGCGATGTCACGTGACGCCATGAGATCACGTGACCTTATGACGCCATGTGACATCACGCACACCCACACACTCTCACACACACACACACACACGCACACACACACACACACACGCGCACACACACACACATACACACAGCAACACGCCCCGTTCTCCAAGGAAAAACAACAGCAGTAAAAAAGAGACTGGATTTGGAATCCGCTGTGTTTCTCATTAAACACAATTGCGCACTTGACGGTTTGAGCAATCGAAATAAAGCAGCAATTTCGGGAGAATGGCATCACCAGTGTCACTCTCCGAGCGGACATTCGTGATGGCTATTCCACGCAAGGTGCCTTCAACGGCAGAAAAAGCGAAGCGCGAAGCCTCACTCGCCGCTGTAGCGAGAACGTCGGGCTTATACATCAGTGAAGAGATACATTAGGGTCTGACTAGATGTCGCTGGATTCACACAGGTCTAATTTTTTTTATTTGTATCAGATTTATTTAACTGACGAGGCACCGCTCGGAAGCTCCTCAGAAATTTTCCAATGTAAAATGCGAACTGAAAATAACTACAGTGCTCATGTTGGAAGTTCGCCTAATTGTTCCGCAAAAGACTAAAATAAAAAAAAAAAGCTCGATAGGCTTTTTACAATTGTTGCAAACGGACGTTGATAATTAAATCAGAAAGTCCTTATTAGGCGGCGAGCTTAATCGTTGGGACGTTGTAGTAATCTTAAGAACCTTCGGACCGTATTTAAATAAGCCGATCTCACAACACGTTCGCCGCATTCGTGACGCTTTAGTTCACAGGAGGTAGACAGAAGTGAACGAGAGGTTTCGTGCCCTCTTACGATCTACACGTTGTTGCGAGGTTGTTGCGCGTCTACGAAAGACTAATGTTCCATCGATTCCTTGCTGTGGCGGTGGCGTAGTCAATCTTATTGGTGAGATCGGCCTATGGTTAACACCTTAAAGGATTGGTTTTTATAGACCGACACGCGGAGCGGCTCTGTTTACCAACACGGCCGGAAGGCCGCGCATGCGCGGTAGTTATGTGGGCAAAATCAGCCCGGCTCTCCGTGTTTTCACCATTGCGTTCTATGGCGTGCGCTCCTTGTTGACGTTGTAGGGACACTTGTATCCCTATTTGTGCATCGTATTTCCTGACAACGTATGTCATGCTGTGCCCGACTATTTGAGCTCGCTGCCGAGCCTGAACGGCAGCGGTATCGAAACAAACTGTGCGTGGACGGCGTTGCCTACGAGGATCCGTACGCCGTAAACAAGGCCTGCTGGACTTCCGACGTAAGTTGCTGCCACCGAAGTCGACGGCTCACGTCGTCGTTTATTTAGTTTTTTTCGCCAAACCAGTTCGCGGCCGACACGGTGCAGGCGTACAAGTCTCTCGATGCCTGCGATTACGTCGAGTCGGTTTCCGCACTGCCGGCAGGATCAGCAGACTGTGGGTCTGCGGAACTGTATTCATTAATTGATTAAATACACAAAGCGTCTTGAAGTCAAGCTATGATACTTTTCCTACCCTCATGACCACAAAGCATGCCAAGCAGTAACGCTTTGTCCGTTCTGAAGTCTTGGTGGTAACACGTTACAAGTAACGGTGTTGCCGGTAACGCGTTACTTTTTTCAGTAACGTAGTTACCTACTCATTATGTTTTCGACACAGTAACGGGTAACATACTTACGTTACTATTTCAAGTAACGCAGTTACGTTACTCGTTACTACTTCCCGAGTATTAAAGAAATTACACTTCATTTTTTTCCATGTTTTAGGCGTCAAGCCATGTTTTTCTTTGCGTTTTTTCTCGTGAGTATTTAGGTGACACCGTAAAGAGATAAAGTAATTATGTTCAGTTTCTGCATGAACATAATGTTTCTTGATAATGACCTGTATCGTCAAAGCCGTAAATTGTAT
Source organism: Ixodes scapularis (assembly GCF_016920785.2). NCBI lineage: Eukaryota > Metazoa > Arthropoda > Arachnida > Ixodida > Ixodidae > Ixodes > Ixodes scapularis. The sequence continues at coordinate 159,293,960 of NW_024609868.1, read as the reverse complement.
TAAATCATAATTTAAAAAAAGTAACGCAGAGTAACGTGCGTTACTTCTTATCGGTAGCGGTAACGCGTTCCTTTTATTTTTAGGTAACGTAGCTCAGTAACGCGTACCTCTATTTGCAAGTAACGAGTAACGTATATCGTTACTTTTTTACGGTAACACCTACAACACTGCCGTTCTGCCGCCGATCCCCTTCTGCTTGGTAGCACGGGCGTAGCGAGCCTCCGACGAGCCCTTCGGTCCGATGCTTTGTGCGCGAACACCATGGGAACAAAATCCGGGTGGCCTCGACCAGACAACGGTTTTCCTGCACATAAGTAAGCCTCGGGACGGATATTGAAATGGAATCCGCACTTGGGCCTTCAAGAAAGTGTTTTCCGCACAAACGGTCGTTCGCGCGAGGCGACCATTTTTTTCTATCCACGGATATTATCCACCTTCCATGCCTTTCAGAGTCTGCCGGGAACTTGTGGAAACTCACCCCGCTGCTTTTCTTGTACCTTTCGGTGCAATTAACGGCAACATAGCTTCGCGGCATGCTGAAATGCTACGACGCCCATGCGAAACGTGCGCGCTTTTGCCCACACCACCCGGCTCCGGCGCGATCGCAGCGCCGCCGCAGCTCCGTGACGCCAAGCCCGCGTGTCGGTCTATATGTTGGTCTTTTGTACCGCATGACCTTTCCTGCAAGGGTACAATCTCGAGCTCCCGAATACTCCCTTTTGGGAGAGAATCGAACTATACAAGGCGCTTTGTCCGGCTGCTTTCCAGCACTACATGGTGTTTAGTTTATCCAACGAAAGGCCTGTAGATCGAATCCTTGACGTCATCTTCTCGATCAAACTCGGAATGCAAATTGAAAAATAATGCTCTGTCAGCTTTCAGCTTCCACTCGTGTACTTCGGTTCACCTGAAGTTCAGACGCAGCCGAAGCTGCGAGCTGGTGGGACTAATCAGACATAATGCCCCTTCATACAAAAAAATAGCGACAACCTATGAAGAATTCTGCCTGATATCTTGGGCCGTTCCAGGCTGCGCTACCGTGGACGCACGAGCGCGAAAAGCAAAATATAACAATAAGAGTGTGCATGAAGGGCGAGGAGGGAAAAGGAATGCCTATGATGTCAGAGTGCAGTGCACGATATGAGTTCAGTGTCGCCAATCAAATTGCACCGACTGTGCAATGTCGCGACATTCATCGTCTTTATTCGAGCACATCCTTCGAGTCTAGTAGACCATGACAGTGCTCTTTTAGCCTGTGTGTATGTATCAGCGTGTCTTTCAGCCTTTGACTGCCCTCTGACTCAAGTATAGGAAAGTCGTCTGCTTTCTTGGGCGTATCCAGGTGGCGCTGCAGTCGACACGCGGGTGTAAAAAAGCAAAACATAAAAATAAAAGGTGTGCGCGTCAGAGAAGGAGGGAGGAGATGTCGCTACCTTTTTTATTCAAGGACAGGGTTGCCAGGTTGGGCTATAATTAGCCAAATTGGGCTAGTTTTATTTGAAGTTGGCGGTAAAAGGTGGTAGTTGGCTAGTATTGGGCTATTTCTGATCTGTGCTGGGCACACCGAAATGACTCAAAGCACATGGGTTTATAGGCTGAAATATGGTATTTCTAGAATAAGTTACGTGAACATTTGGCGCTTCAGTCTTTTAACTCTGATAAGTATGCGACAGCAAGCGAATTCGTCAGCTCTTTGCGCACACTGTGCAATGGACCTTTTCCATATACCGACGGCACCAGGCGGTGGCTGCGCGAACTAAAAAATCGAGGAAGTGACCTGCGCTACCAATCAATAATGGGAGCTACGTTACCAGTTGCTTCGCTCTCTGAGCAGCGTCGCGTGCCCAATGCAACGAGGTAGGCCTAGCGCGACTTTAAAGAAGGAAATCCGTAGCGTCCACCCAAACGTCGTGTTTTTCTTTCCGTCCACTTTCTTTTTTTGTGTAACATAATTATATATATGCTGCAATTACGTGTTCTACTCGTCGATTTACAGCCTCATTCCGAATTTCCTCGATTTTTTCGTGCCGACTTCCACCGCTTGGCATCGGGCGCTCGCGCGTGCGCAGAACGCTTCTCGGAAAAGGTCCATTGTTTACGCTTGAATCTTGTCCAAATGCGAGCGTGTGCTGTTACTTCTCCATCTCAATCAGTGACGGCGCAATTCCTTGCGGCCCCACCAGCATCCGTTCTGGGCACTCTTTAGGTTGCCTGTTGATTGGCGTGGACCTATACCTTGTGTTTAGTTCTGCATAATTTTCCCGTGACGTCATCGAGGTCGCGGTGCCCCGATACTAAGCGTCCCATTAATACAGTAGAAGGTATGTTGTCATGCGCTTGTAAGAGCGTTTCAGAAAGTTCGCCGAACGTGCAAGGGACGCCGTTTTTGAGATATTTCGGCATCGTTGCAGAGCACACAACACGGTGCTCATTTTTTGTGTTCGAAAATCCTTGACACTGGGAACAGAGAAAAACAGGCCGGCACGTGTCCCGTTTTGTCCGTAGTGATGTACCCAATCTCTACCATTGGTTCTTCGAGCTAGTGATGCTAGTGGTGTGAATATTTCTATTTGATATATAAAAACTTATTATGTGTCTCTTATGTTTAAAACAAGCGTTTCAAATGGTCAATTTTTTGTGGCAATTTTGGGCTATTTTTTTTTAAACATCATTTGGCTATTTTTGGGCTATATCTCGGAGAAATTTGGCCGGTCAGAATACAAACACCTGGCAACCCTGTTCAGGTACATTAATCAGACACCGTCAAAAGCGCGCATTGGTGCTGTTTATCGTGTTTCTGTACGTGTTTTATCATGGCTGAACCAATCACAAACAAAATGCACCCAGTGTGTTTCGCTTTTGACGTTGCTTGGCTGGCCTCATGAGCTCATAGCGTAGGCTGCGTTTGGGATTGAGGTGAAACGAAGTTTTGTGAAAACGTGCTTCACTGACTCAACGAGATCCTCAGATGAACACTGTCGCAAATTCAGCCGGGCGACGGGTAGATAAGTCCAACAAATACTTCATGTTGTTTATGTCACCATGGGTTTAATTGTGAACTCAGTCTCTGCGGACGCGACACTTACATCTTTTCACCTTTGAATACGGTCTATTTGAAATGATGGAGGTTGCCAGACTTCTTTTTTTCGCGTTTGACAGAAATATCCTGTGTTCATTGAAAGTAATAGCGCGGAGGTTTACCTGAATATTTAGAAATGGCTTTTATACTGATTTTACTTTAATTAAAAGTACACCCTTGACCACCTGCAACTTATTCACACATTGCTCCGTGTCATGTTGCAGCAACAAGATACTCGTCCAAGCGAGTCCCATCAAGTATGGTGAGACGAAGATCAATTCACTCCAACCAAAGGTGATCTATACGAACTGGGTCCACAATGAACAGCCCTTCAACTCAATGACAACCACGGTGAAGAGGTCCACGATGCACAACACGACGCACTCGCTCAGCACTGAGAGGGCGTTCAATTGCGGCTTTGAGTTATCCGTCAACGCCAAGCTCAACAAATCTGTGGGCATCCCTGCCAACGCGTTCACAAAATTCAATCTGACAAACCTCAACAGCGAATCTCACACTGAGACCGAGAAGTACTCCGTCAAGCAGGTCGTCACTGTGCCGCCACTGAGATCCGTGAAGATCGAGTGGCTGATCACCGACGTTTTCAGGGTGCGTGCACAAAGATTGAGAGTTGTCGCGTAGTTTCTGGTCAGCTTTGCCTACCGTTTATATCACTATGGTCACTGAATGAATGAGAACAGCTGGGCATCTCCATCAGATGCCCGGCGTTCAGCTAGCTCTCATTGACTTTCGTCGTGATTGGGCTGTTCATCCACGATCGAGCCCTCATAAAAGATATTCATCCACTTTATACATTATATTTACAGAAAATTATGTATGGTGGTTATATATATCAAGAAAATTAATCCATTTTTTATGCACTGTCTCTATCGTTTGAAATTCCTATAGATCTTAGTGTATAGAGATAGGATATATAAATTGTATAGAACGCGGATAGAGATTCCAACGACAACGAATGACGAACGCCGATAGGTCAGTTTTTGCAACAAAAAACAAAAACATATTTTCAAAATTCATTTGAGGTTTGGAATAATATATCCATAGAAACATGCACTGGTGTTTGCGGTGTGCAAACACGCAGGTATCACAAATACGCATGGCACGTATTGCTCACAACACTATTGATTTGGTGTTTTACGCAGCTCCACCCTGATATGTACCCTCAACTTTAAAGTCATTCATTTGACCGACGACCATCCCAGAATGTAAAAACAGATTAGAAGTAGGTCGCTCTTTTCTTTCGCCAATAATTTATACGGAAAGGAGTTTATAAGCGTGGGTGAACTGCACGTACAACTATAAAGCATTGCGAAAGGTAATAAATATTTGCTTCAGTCAAAACAAAAAGAGCCTCTGCAAGAAGACTCCAGCTGGGTATGATGTCGCTTAACCGCACCCCATTTTATTATTCTATCAAATTTAGTCTATAACGTTTTTGATAATATATGACGGTAAGTCTATTTAGACGTGACAATAGACATTCTACAAAGACTTCTAACATCTGTGCTGGATAGATTTCGTTTGTAAATAAGCCTATAGAAAGTCTAATAAATTTTCTATACGACACGACTAGATAGGATGTTGAAAAAGTCGTTAAATTTTAGATATGATTTCTCGCCACTTCCAAAATTAGTGTTTGTAAGGGAGGTTTAGGAGACGCCCAAGCGTTATCGAAAAAACCCGAAGCTTCACGCCGGAGGCGGGACGACTGGACGACCTGCGTGCCGTCCTCATCGTGTTGGTGACAATCATCCTGTGTTGGACAAAATACTCGACAAAAGTATTTAAGTTAAGTTACTAAATACCTGCGTCATAAAGTATTTAAAATACTACTCAAGCTACTTTCACTGTAAAGTATCTTGAGTAGGGTACAAATACTTAGACTTGCATTTCAGCTACTTTTGAAGATACTTCCGCATTGCTTAGTTTGTATCGAAGTCATTGACAACGACAATTATGCAGTTACGCAAATCTAAGTTATCAGAATGGTTTATTAGCACGCAACAACACAAAACGGAAAAAAAATACCGTAGGGCTATTTTATGCAGTCCGACTATAAAGAGCAAAATATGCCAACGAATTATAAATGATGAGGCGGCGAATAACTGAAGAAACTAAACGTTTAATGGGGCGAACTTGTTCCCAAAACAAAAGAGAGAAAGGCTAGCGTCGCGGGCGTCGATGTCGGCGAAACAGCAGGATCAACCGCTGGGGCGAGACTGACTCCTGACCGCCACTCGGAGCACCTTTTGGTACCGCGTACGTTTCTGGAACATTCGGCGTAGAAAGTTCGGCGCGTAGAACATTCGTAACTCGGACAGACGACAAAAATTCTCGAACTTACCAGAATGTCAAGTTGAAGAAATAAATAAAAGAGACGTCCGCTTTCTGGTATCGAACCCGGAGATTCCGCGCGAGAGCCAGGCGCGGTAACCATTGGGCGACGCGCTCCCTGGGCAACGCACGTAGCAATATGACTGATACATGTTACAAAACATTTCTAGGACAACAAGAAAGAGGCCGCTTTAGCTATTGGGGAGGAGATCAGACCGTGGCGCCCCAAGCTATTAACTTTAGAAGTAGATCGATGGGGAAAACAAATAGAACGGCTCAGCGCTCGGCTGACTTAACCGAACGCGGCCTCAACGTTCGGCATGAGTTCGTGTTCTCCGTTGAGGGGAAGGAGGGGGCTCTTTTGTTCCCACTCGGGCCTGCATGAACAATGCAGCGTGCACCTACACAGCTCAGCACAAAAGCCCAAGTGGGTCAAGTTCGCATCCTCTGACGACGGCTTTCGGGTGAGATACGGCATATAACGTCACTTCACTAATTGTTGGTATATTTTCATTACACGATGCCCCGCGCTCTATTAAAAAAATATGACACGAACATGCCCACAAGACCTGTGGGCATGTGCAGAGGCCTTGTGTTGGGTAAACACCGAGGTGTGGGGGTGACAAACGGGTGAGAGCGCTTCGCCTATAGTGACATCCCTGAATATCGCATCCTGCGGCGCACCTTAGACGCGTCGTTTAAGTACAATCCATATTCCATATACTTCACTATAAACAAACTTAGGACACGGATATGAGTGAATGGATAACAAAGAGAACACACCTAATAGCCACGGCAGTGGTCGCACCTTCTTCAAATAGGTTGCGTTCAGAAAAGCACTCAACGTTGGGGGACACTTTGTTGGCATTTTGAGAGGTCACCGAGCTCCTATTTCGTTTCCTGTACTGTTCTCTGCTTATCAATGTTCACTTACAGACAGTGTTCGCGAGAGCAGTAAGTGTCGAACTGACAACACAAAAAAAACAAAAAAAAAACTCGATGTTTTGCCTTAGCGGGGTCAAATATACAAAAACAAAACAAAAATGTCCACTTTTTTGTGTGTGGTCAGTTCTCATTTCCTTCTGTTTGTTATTTCTTGACACTTAAGTCTGCACTGTTTTCGTAGGTCGTTTCCCGGTCTGCTTGCGCCTCAGCGTGGCATCTTTACTTTCGTAACGATGTCTTTGGTTTGAGGATTTCTTTGGGGGAAACTTTATAGAAACAAAAAGGGCTTTTGGAAGGCGAGGGGAAAACTTTCATTTTACGAACTTTGGGCTGAAATATGGGTCACAGTCGGCAAAAAAGCGATATTTTCACGAGCTGAGTTAAAGTCACCGTAGCCAATTGGAGCTAGCAACAGGATTCGGTTGCTCGAAAGAATGTTTACGTTTGCCCGTGCCGCTCGCACCCCACTTCATACCAAAAAACCCGGAAAATCGCGGAATGTCAGAGATGTATTTAAGATAATTAGTACAAGATACTCGGAATTGTAATTAAAATAGAGTATTAAATACTCTCCATTAAAGGCATTTGCAAGATAGCAAGATACCCCAAAAAGTATTTAAGAAACAGTATCTTGGAGTGGAGTATTTGAGACAGGCACAAGTCTGCAATCGTCAGTTGATGCTAGGGTAGGATTAAGAATAACAGCTAATCGAACAGCCTTAGTTTATTAAAAGTGCCGGGGAGGTACAAGAACTCCGCCGTGTCCTGTGCAATATTTTTACTCGCTACTAATACAAACGAATGACAGCATGGAGGGGGATTTTGCATAGAGCTTACAGTTATTTCATAAAATACTCTTATTTCTGGTATTTCATAGTGATGTCAGTGTATCATTTGCTCAGTCCATTTTCTACTTGTGTGTTGCACAAAACCCGACACACGCGCAAACAAAGAATGATTTTTTATTTTTTTATTTTTTTCAACTTGAACGGTCGTATTGAAAACCGGAAAGGTATAGAAATGTTCTTAAGTTAGGCGCGAGGGTGTGAAGCAAACCTTGGTGTTGAACACTTGCATATAAAAAAATATTCAGATAGTTGCCGACGTCTTGTTAAGCTAACTGTATGGCAAGGTGTGCAACAGCTGTCGCGTTCCATATCGGTTTGCTAGTCACTAGGCTCCGAAAGCTTAAACAAAACATTATTATCATCATTATTATACCCTGCCGCATCATATATCCATATGCTCCGGGATCAACGAAGGTCCAGGAATATGAAAATAAGCACAGCCCATATAAAGTAAATAGGAGACTAATTTGACAAAATGCCATGCCGGGAATGCAGCTGAAGTTACCCCTCCCCCCCCCCCTCTTTCCCCAAAAGAAAAAAAACAAGAAAAACTGTTCCTGCCAAATTTTGTATTTCCACAAGCTCGGGGTATTAACCTATTATATCCAGAGCTTTTCCAAATGTGTTACCGGCGAAAACATGCATGCCCCGTGGCTTGCATCAGGAATTGCGTATCAGGGGTGTTTAGCAAAGTAACAAATAGTGTTTGTTTCGAATCCTTCCAAATTATGGCTCCTAAAAGCATGTTCGCAAAGACAAAGTTAAATGCTGCGCCTAATCGGCTGGTTTCATATAGAAGAAATGTCGAGAGGACGCCGTGTAACCGATTTTTATGTCGAATGACAAAAGAAAGTGGTTGTTATTGATCCTCAATCCTTCGCTGGGACTGGTCAGGTAACCTTTGTCGTTTTGGTAATAAAACTTTGAATTTGATTTTAGACATACTAGCGAGATTATAATGATGTAAACAAATGAAATGTTTTTGTTTTTGTTTTAATAGAGATAATTCGGAAAGTTTTATCCAAAAAATGAATTCGCTTTAACTTTTTCCCCCATACTGTCCCAGAAAGGTTGATCGAAACAGAGCGTGGAGACTCCCGAGTTGTCTGAAGATTGCTTCGCATCTAGTAAGACTGCGGCACTCGCCAATATCAATGCCTAGGGACGAATCACCAAGGAAGAATCATAACTGGCACTGCGTCCCTAAAGCTGTTCATGTCTATATTTTACAATGTCTTCTTCCAGGAAATCCCTTGGACGGCCGACATCACAGTGACCGGATGGTTCGCGGTTCGATACGAGAGGCGAGTCAATGGGGCATTCCTGTGGTACTACCACGTGACAAAACTGCGGGATCCGCTCTTTAAGCGCGTCGGACGGGGCGTGATGCAGTTCACCACCAATGGAACCTTCTCGAGCGTCTACGGCGTCGACGCTCACCTCAGAGTGTCCGAATACGCGCTCATGGACAAGAACGGGGAACCCTTGGTAATCACCAACCGCACACTACCTTTGAAAGCAGGCCAAGGAAACGTCACTGCCCTTTAATAAATTGTTCTTTTTTGTGAAAAGTCCACGACGCTTATCTTTTGAGTCTTGGACAAGTTATTCAACGCATGACGTGGCTTTTACAGTGGTAGCGCCCCCCCCCCCCCCCTTTGTGGGCATGATGTTGAGCGTTTGTCGTCAATGTCGTCAAGCGACACCGTGTCGTCATAAAGTCCCGGGACGTCATTACGTTGTATGACGTCATTACGTTGTATGACGTCACGGTGTAACGTAACATTGGTGTGTTTACTTGGAGTCACATCGCCACGTAGTCATGACTTGTCACGTGACTCTATGACTTCACGCTGTCAAGTGACATCGTAGTGTCACTTGACGTAAAGATGTCACGTGATGGTACAACAACTGATGAGGTCAAGATTGTTGTGATTTGATGTGACTTCATCATGTTCGCGATATCATGATGTCAGCAGCATGCTGATATTTAGCCAGTGTCGTACCATTGTCGCCCATAAATCGGTCCAAATACCGGCCGAATGTCCAGCTAAAGTTGAGGCTTGGGTGAGTTGGTATATCCTTCGGAACTAGAAACAGCGCGGAAAGACGAGGAGCACACAAAGAAGTGACAGGGACGTAGCGCTGTTGTGATACATCACAAATAAAAATAAAACAATAATAAATAAATAAATAAATATATATATATATATATATATATATATATATATATATATATATATATATATATATATATATATATATATATATATATATATATATATATATATATATGCGCCATGACACAGCCGTACAGAGTACGTGCTAAAAAACAAGCAAGTCGGCGAACCAGAAAATTCATCTCTTTGCCTGATAGGGCCACAGAAGGACTGCTTAGGCATGCTGCACCCACCCTCGCTATCTCAACAGCCTCTAGAATTTCCCGAGTAAGCTGGTCCCTATGACGCTTAACAACCTCACACCGTTGGAAGTCGGGTAGGCAACCACAGTCGCGGCAATGAATGCCCAGATGATCAGACACGGTTGTGGAGACACGAAGCGTGCTCTCTTAACCTGTCATTGAGACAGCGCCCCTCTGGCCTACGTGGCGCCTGCCACACGTCAGAGGGAGAGAATAAACAACCCCCCAGAATACGAGACGAAGCGATCTCGATGCCTCGTACTGCAAGCCGTGGCCGCCCTCGAAGAAGGGTTAAAAGCTCTGAACAACCTGGACAACTTCTCCGGGGCAGAGAATAAAACGTCGACGTCACACCTGCCAGCAATGCGTTTTAGGTTGTGGAACAAGCCGTGGGTATGTACGGAATGACCACAAGCTTTCTTCTTTCCCTTCCCTTTCTGTTATTGGCCTCTTCTTCACTTGTCATAGGCCTGCTCTTGATATCTCTCAGCAAAGACTTGGCTACCGTTGTTAACACGTGGGAGGGAAATCCAGCATTTCATAGGCGTTCAGTTTGCCTGTCAAAGCTATGTTTAATTTTATGACAATAAGACCTACGCAGCGCATGTATATAGCGAGTCCTTGCAATCGCCCGCTTGACAGTTTTGGAGTGCGAAGGGCACCAATGGCTTTCCAGCACGGTGTTCATAGCTTCAACAAACATGACCTGGACAAATAGTTAAATTCAAATCCAAAAAACGGATGCATCCTGCCTCAGGCACTTCATGAGTCAGAATAAGTGGCGAAAGGCAATCACTAAAAATGCCTAAAACTTGGATCATTGACGAAAGAAAGGATAAGGCATCGGCATAAAACAAAATAAAAAAAATCATCTACATACCAGAAGACCTTTTTCAACTTTGGTTCCCCCAAGCCGTTCAAAGATTATTCGGTCAAGGCTCGCTAAAAACCAGTCGCTAAGCACGGGGGCAATGCAAGAACCAATACATACCCCTTGCCGTTGCAAATAGATGTTACCCTCCCAAGTCGCAAAGGTAGGCCTCAGATACATATGAAGGAGCTCCATGAAGCCTTCAACTGAAAGTCCCGCGGTATTTTGAAAGGCAACTGCACCAAACACATCTATGCAGTCACGAATGCAGGTAAGGAGTTAAATATGTGGCAAGGAGTGATACAAATCCTTAATATCGAACGAACAGGCCATAAAGCTAGTGCGCTTTATTTCATTATGTGGCAAGGAGTAATAAAAATCCTTAATATCGAACGAACAGGCCATAAAGCTAGTGTCTTTAAGAAAAGAAATGACATTATCGGAAATCTTCACGAGAAAAGGATCGTGAATTAAACAGCTTCAAAAGTTTTTGCAGGAACAAGCCAACCGACTTCTGCCAAGTACCAGCCTCCGAAACAATGACACGCAAAGGGCAATCTACCTTGTGCGTCTTTGCTGCAAAGAAAAGCTCCAAACTAAGCTGTTTTCCAGCGTCAATTTTTCTTGACCAGCTGTTCGAGGTTTAGCCTCTTACACAGTTTTTTCGCCTCATATCTTTGCTTAGTTAGGGAAACGCTGTCCTTAGGCAGGAACACAGACGAAATAGCCACAAGTGCCTTGGATTTATAAAGGTCAACTGGAAGGATGAGGAACCCCCCTTCTTTATCTGAGGCTAATAAAGACAAAACGTTATCTTTCAAAAAGGTTGACACCCTCTTAACCGGGATCTTGCTAGCGCCAGGCGTGCGTCTGGTGAACACATCCAGTCCCTCCGAGACGCACCTCTCGGCCTCCGCTTCCGGAACTTTCCAGGCAACATCCCGGACAAGGCTCAGAAGTTCCGTCTGCGATTTCTTCAGCTCCACGGCAAACTTTGGACCCCGGTCCAAAACACGACGGATGCTCTCAGGCAAAGGAGACCTGACCCAGTGTGTGGACGGTGGACCTGCTTGGAGCAGCCTTCTTGGGAGCCAAAGCTCGTAGCTCCAAAAGCATGTGTCGCCAATGGTACTCAGCAGTAGCATCAGCGAGTTCGCGGTACTCACGCCACCTCCTGCCTCCGTGACCGTTGGAATTCGTGCCTTGAAGCATGAGAAGGAGAATCTCCCTGTAGAAGCGGGCCTGTCGATGCCTTTCCGAACTGAGGACCTTGCACATCCTGACTCCGTGCCCGTGCGAGGGTTGGAAGCCGCCGAAGAGTAGGATTATCTCTGGAGGAAGCTGACGGTGGCGAACGTGAAATGAGAATCTTCGTGCGTTGCAGACGGCGAGGGCGTAGATGGCGACGATGAAACAAGGCTGAACAGTGAAACAATTAAAAAGGCCCATTGTACTAGAAATGAACGATGCTAAAGTTAAGGCCTGGGCAAGTTGGTACATACTTCGGAATTAAAAACAGCCCGGAAAGACGAGGACCAGACAAAGCAGTGACACGGACGTAGCGCTGTACGCGCAGCGCTACGTCCGTGTCACTTCTTTGTCAGGTCCTCGTCTTTCCGCGCTGTTTTTAATTCCGAACGAATGTCCAGGCTTGCAGTATAGCCTCATATCAGGCAGATATTGGCGAAACGTCGTTTCGGCACCGGCCTAGTATCGGCCCGATATCGTGCGAGTACTTTACGTAACTTCGAATCGACCGGTCACTCAGGTATCGACCGGACGCTGCAAACACGACTTCTTTGCATAGGCCGTTGAATACAAGTCGTTTCAAATCACATTCTAAAATAGGGGTAAATGCTTACATCTCCTGTCCCATATAGGAAACCACCAGAGGATTGATAGACAAGTGGTACAACTTATTAAAGTAGAATGTGCGTGCTACTTACTACAAAAAATTAAGGTTTTCTTGACCCAGTTACAATACTTCCGTGTGTATTTTTCTGTAGTATTTTATAAGTAATTAGCTGTTTTATGAGATATATCGCACGTTATCACGCCTTTTTAAAAGCTGGGGCCGTTCGTTCGACGTCAGTGCGCTGTAAGCCGAATTGAAGTTTTGTGGTGCATCATATTGGACAAAAGGGTTTAAGGCCACACCTTTTTGTTTCGAGGGCACTCGCAAATACGGATAAACGAATTCGCTCTCTATCTCAACGAGAGGTTTATAACACCTCTGTCATTACTCAGTCTTTTCTCGACAGATTTTCAAAAGTAATGTTTTTTCTTCAACGTGAAATACATTAATAAATACAAATACACCAATATCAAGCCAAGCAAAACTCCTAAATCAAACACGAAGGAGCGCGGAGATTGAGAGGGAAGCAGGAATGCCTTCAACAGGCATGTTTGCAGCGTACTTAGAAAGAAACCGGCAAACTTCTGTAATCCGTGATATTTTCATAAGCCGCCTCAGCAGAACAAAACAACTCCAAATAGGTCGAAAATGATGAAGGTCGTCTACACTCAACAAAAATCTCGCTGGCGACTATGAGCAGTTCGTCCTCAAGGCACGTCCATATAAAACAAAACGGCCAATATCGCAAAGCGTTCAAAATTCCTTGGATCCTGGTGGTTTTGTGCAGTAAGCTTGCATTTGAAGAGACGGAGTTGTAAAGCGCAACATATTTTATATCGCGCGCCTATTTTGAAGAGCCGCAATTTAAAATGGTGAACGCAGCTGGGGCTTGAAGTTCAAGCAAATTGGCGTGAACGGAATTTCGTTTACGTCGAAAAAGCACTGTCGCGACTGCAACGCATGAAAGCAAGAGAACACTAAAAAAAGGCGTGCCGAAGACCGCTACGTTGTCTCTCTACTTTTACCAAAACTTGGAAAAAGGCGAAGGCAATGGTCCCAGCCCAGACGCGACAAAGTGAGTCACGTGGCAAATTTTCGTTCAAGCTCTCTTGTCATGCGAAGAGTAGTCACGTGCGTCGCTCCTCCCCCCCCCCCCCCCGATTTTCTTAAAGCCAGCGTCACATTCGCTGAGTACCACACGAAGACAAAAAGGAAGGTAGGGTGCAGTAAAGAAAGCGTGGTCAGAGAGGGATCAACGAATCAGCTAAACTTCCTCCGCCTGATTTGTCTGCCCCTCTCGGATAAACAGAAAGCGCATGCTATTTTTCATGCTCTTTTTATTTATTTCTTTGAACATTGGCGTTGAGGAGGACAGAGAATGGGAACACCTCGCCATTACAGCCGATTAACGAGATACACTCAATTGACTCAAGAAGAAAAGGTGGAGGATACGGTATGTTAGATGGTGTCGGCGCGACTCATCCAACACTTCGCAAATTTCGGCTGGATATGATGACAACTCGGCGTAATGCTATGCTGCCTGGCTAGGATCGGCATAATTTATTATCACCGTGACATCTGCCTATGGTTGGCGAGAAGCTATAAAGCCAGAGACGAATGCTCCTCAAAGAGACTATTATCGATTCGCCAGTCAATCGTCTCCTCTTATTTTCTTCGCGTCACTGACGTCTATGCTTGCTAAACTATATTTTTACAGCGAGCTGTTTATAGCTAGGGTCCCGTGGATTTTTTCTGTGCGTCAACAAATCTTTATGCTCGCACCACCGCACGCGCCGCACGCGCGCGCCTTCCCCGTATAAAAGATTCGAAGTAAGGAACCAAAATAAAGCGCTGACGAACGCGTGTGCAAGATGTCATTTGTTTTAGGCTGTTGCTTTAGAACTGTTACTTCTGGCGACGCAGGAACGTGTAGGGCGTGGAACACCATTCACTGCATTATCCTTGATGCTTGGTTAATATGTATTCAGTAGATTAGTTTTGAATATTCACCATTTTTAAGACCAGTAGGCTCTCAGGTAGATCAAGGTTTCTAAATGATTTGCCGCTGTGCACCCCGCGTCGGGCAAGTCTACGATTGCACCGCCCTCGTTTTGTCGTCGTTCCGAGCCGCTTGCGTGCCTAGTTTCCTTTCCTTCCGCTCTCCCGGGGTGGCGGTCCCGTCGCGCGTGTCTACTTTTCGCCAGATGGCGGTCCTGTCGCGCGTGTCTGGTTTTCTCCGGCTCCTCCGGGCGGCGATAGTCGTCCAGGCGAAATATTGACCACCGATCAAGACAAAAAAAAAAAAAAAAATTGTTCGTACCTTTGTTTATAATTCTGTCATGTCTGTGTCATGGGCTAAACAGCTTCGCCGGTCATCAACTTTCACATAATTAAATGATTCATGATTTTATATATCTATATATATATATATATGGCAGCCAGTGCGGTTGTCGATGACATGGGGATTCGCGAGCAGAGCTGGTTTGTCGCAGTTAATCAGCAGCTCTTTAACTTGCCAAAGTTTACGTCTCCAAGTCCAGCCGGTATTCACTCCTCTTCGTGGAAGTTCTTTATGTGACCACGCAAGGATCTAGCGGTCACGTGAACAAAGCGTGCAATCTGTTCGTCAACGCCGTTGCCTTTTCTTGTCGGGGATGATGCTCGCCGGTGACTCAAAATATTGTGCACAGATAGAGAAGAATATTCTTAAGGGAGAAGAATCACGATTTTGTTGGCTATTCCATCTCCCTCTGTACTCAAGACATCAGAAATACTCATTCGTAGGCGACCGATTCCACAATTACAGAGGCCAGTTGTGCGTTGCCCTGCTATCGTAAAAATGTTAATTAAGGCGAAAAACATCCGAGCTGAAGTAATATATTGTCAAACAATAACATTTATACAGGCAAAAACCACTCGACGTATTCACTAAACGAAACTCCACTATAGTTGTTTTTGAAGGGCGAACATATTTTTAAAAAAAAGGATGTGCGCCTCACACTATCGTTGTACTTTTTCTTTCACACCCTTTTCACACCCTTGTACTAATGAAGAGTGGTCTCCGCAATAAAACTCTATTTTCATATTTAAACGAGTGAATCACTCATGTTAAGGGTGTTGAAAGGATGCAGCCAAGGCTAATATTTTCTGAAACACGCTCTTCTTTGCCTTAAGGGTGTAAAGTTTTTAATGTGTAGCGCTATGATTAGTTAGTTTCAGTATTGCGTATACGAGAAAACGCAAGCACTGAGCACTTGCGTTAGCACTGCGTGTTCCACACTGCACGCGCGCGGAGCCAAAACTGCGGTCTTAGATTGGCACGTGGCGATGACCCGCATGCGCAGCGTGGAGCACGCAAGGCTTAGGCAAACGCATAGCGCATTCGTCTGCTACTATACGCAATACAAAAACTCCCTATTGTTTCTTCGCAGTGGAGATTGTGCGGCAGTGAGAAGTTGCTTTGCTCACCGCTGTAAGCTGCTCACTTAACTTTTTTTTACACCCTTATTGATGTAAATGGCTTGCCCCACAAGGAACCCCCTTATTCGTATTCCGAACACCCTAGATAAAGAGTGTTTTCGATCTCCCTTGAAAACCCATTGTAGTGACTAATCAATCTACAAATAGGGGGTTCTAATCTAACCCCCTTAATACAAGGCGTCATTTTTTAGAAAACATGATTGAGCTTTGAAGACAGGGACATAGGAAGAACAGACACCACATAGCGCTAACTTTCAACTGATTTAAATCAAGAGCCTCAGCGTGGAAACACACTGCGTCACCGCACCACATCTCAACCAATCCGTGGCCCTGCCACTGACCGCAAGTACGCTAACTCCTTATCCGCCTAGGCAATTGACGCAACACTGACACAACACATAGCGCTAACTTTGAACTGATTTAATTCAAGAGCCTCAGCGCGAAAACACACTGCGTCACCGCACCACATCTCAACCAATCCGTGGCCCCGCCACTGACCGGAAGTACGCTAACTCCTTATCCGCCAAGTCAATTGAAGCCACACTGACACAACACGCGCCGCAACTATTTATAGCGTCAGCCTCCATAATCTCTCTAACAGTCTTATCTTTGTGCCTAGCGAGAACAGTAGAAGAGGCATATAATGGTTTGCACCCACAGTCATGACAGTGACACGAAAGAGGGCTATCCCGAACCCCGTTCACTTTCTGGTAGTGTTCTCTTAGCCGTACATTTAAACATCTGCCTGTCTGGCCGACATAAATCTTGCCACGTGAAAGCGAAATTCGGTACACCACCCCTTCCGTGCACGCAAAAAACGGACAGGAGTCCGTTTGTCGCGTAGACAAACGTACTCCTGTCACGCACCTTCTGTCGGCGACGGAAGGGTGACTTACCCGTAGCAGCGCGCTGTGGCTACTTTTATGCACGCGGCACGTTCAGGAATGTTCTGGACAAGAACACTCGATGACAGTAGAGAATGCCCCGGGATGCCCTCGAAGAGTACAACATTAATACAATAGAGATCCATCACGGCGAGATTCGAACCCCATTCCTCCGTGTTACAGCCGCATGCCCTGCCGACTGCGTCACGTACTCGGCAAACTACTTCGTTTCACGTTGAAGTCCAGTCACAGCTGACGCTACGAGCTGACGAGACCAATCAGAGAACGTCAAAAGCGCGCCCTCATGGTGTTCGTCATGTATTTGTAAGTGTTCTGTCATCTATAAACCAATCATAAACTAAAAATGCCCAGTTACTTGCGCTTTTGACGCTGCTTGATTGGTCCCCTTAGCTCGTAGCCTCCGCAGCGTCTGGACTTAAGCTAAAGCGAAGTATAGAAACTATCGCTTATGCGGCATTTGCACCACATCCGAATGTACTTCAAAATTTAATCAAATTAATTTAATAATCAACCAAAATTTGTTGAGTATTCTTAATTAGCAAAAATAAACATATTGCTCAAGTCAGAAACTTTCTGAGCAGCATCAAAAACACCTAAATCGTTCAATTTTAAGAAGTAATCGCAGCACATGTGAAAAGCGGTGGTACGCTAGAGTTAGCACTTGTGCAACAGACGTAAGACTGGCGGCGTGCAAACGCGGATGATAATTTTATCACCCGCGTTCATCATTCCAAATCTTCAAAATCAGCGCCTACCGAGTACAAGTAGCATCGTCATAATGTGAGGATTGTTCGGCTCTTTTTAGGCATTCCTTTATCTTTTGAAGTTTAAGCGCACGCGCCTTGCCGGGGAACGTTTTGACAACAACCCAGTTCCAAACTAAAGGCAGAATATAAAATGTGGGGCACTCGAGCACATCCTAGTACTATGGCAAATTCCTCAAAATGAGTCCCTTTTCAGAAAACCTTTCTCAATGTATGAAACGTTCGGCCGTTTCTACGCGTTCTTTCAACTTTTAAAATTTTGGCACACGCGCCTCCCCAGAGAACTTTTTGAGGAAAACCCAGTCTCCAACTGAAATAAGAATATAAAATTGAAAGTCCTCAAGCACTTCCTGCTATTATGGCCAATACCTTAAATTGAGTGCTTTCCGAGAAAACCGATGTGAAAGCGGGGATGGTTCTGCCATTTTTACGCTTTCGTCCATCTTTTGAAAATTTGGCACCCGCGCCTCGCGAGGGAACTTTTCGAGGACAACGCAGTTATTAACCATAGACAGAACGTAAAATGTAAAGCACGTCCTGTTACCGCGACAAATACATTAAAATAAGTCCTTGTTGAGAAAATCGGTGCCAATGTGGAACGGTTTGGCAGTCTTGACACATTCGAGAAATATTTTGCTATTGTGGTACACGCGCCTCACTCAGGGACTTTTTGAGGTCGACCGAGAGCTTAACTGCTAATGAAATACAACATTTATTACCCTCGACTATAAGACGCTGCTATGACAAGATCTCTGAAATGGGCCATTCTTGAGTAAATTGTCTTGAAATGGGAATGGTTCGACTATTTGCAGGCATTCGGTCAATATTTCACGTTCGAACATCCGCCCCTCATCCAGAAACTTTCTGGGATCGGCTGAATACTGAACTGGTAACGAAATACAAACTTTAGGGCTCTCGACTACAATCTGTTTCTATGGTAAATCCTCACAAATGAGCCATCCTTAAAATTACCTGCCTTGAAGTAAACATGGTTCGACTCTTTTCATGCATTCGTTTATCATTTCAAGTTTGGGAACCCGCGCCTTGTTAGGAGTCTGTTTGAGATCTACCGAGTTCTCAAATGGCGGCGAAATATAAAATTTAAGGCCGCTGACTACAAGCTGGTGCTATTTCAGATTCTTCGAGGAATGTGATATCAAGTCGGATATTTCAAAACGCTCATCTGCCGAATTGTTCTATATATTTTTCTGCTTGTGTGCAGAGAAATTAGGATAATTAATTTAATGTAAACATTTAGTACGGGGTTTAATATCACTTTTGACATGTGAATTTTCAGTTCACAAACAAAAATCATCCTCTTAGAAATCGGCTACTCACCGCAGTGGTCCCACTTCTTACAATAAAAATCACTTTGTTATAATCGCATAACACTAATAATTACCCAGAACACTGTGGAAACGTTATTTTATATTTTGGATTATCGTAATATATAAGAGCGTATTTTGTTTGCTAGTTTATTGATGTCACTAACAAAATACTAGAAGCGATCGTAAACAACTGAACGAGAACAAATTCATCATATTTGGCATATTGGTCTCAGAAACCCAAGAAAATACTTTCGACAAAAAAAAGTTCACCCAGCACATTATCGATTCTTTCGGTAAACTGCAAACATATGAAAAATCTTCTGCTTTGTTCTCTTCTTGAATTGTGCTCCTCTGAATTTCACTGCTTCTAAAAAAATTTGAGTGAGGTGCCTTCGAAATATATCTTTTTACAGATATATTACTCATATCTGACTCTACAGACTTTGCCAAAATATTGGGGAGGGATGTTATTTAATCTACACAATCATAAATACCTATTTATACCAAAAAATAAACTGTACACTTTGATTCACTCGGATACTATCCGTAGCCGCATTACATCAAAAAGTTAATTCGACTGAGGAACATGTAGTTTACACGTCATCCCATTTATATTCTGGCACAATAATAGCGGTATGTGACAGAATGGAGTATTAGCATGACAAACTGCTCAAAGTCTAACATTTCGATGGTATAGTTATATTTGCATATTAAGCACATTGGCTTCTATATTGGAGCGCTGCCGTAATTAGCTATGAGATGGCGCAAGCATACGATGGCACACATTTTTTTTTTATTCTTTAAACTATTTCATTTCATTTATGTTATTGGTTCCTTTTAAGACCTACGAGGGGTATTAAAAAAGAGGGAGGGGACATTTGGAAGGGTGAGTTGTAAAAAAATAATACAAAAAAATAAAACTATCACAGATGGAGATGAACGGTAACATTGCCGACGAATTTCGGTGGGTCTATAATTGCCAGAATAGCTTCGGGTAGTTTGTTCCAGTCACTAACAATAAGCTGAAGAGGCGAGAACTTGTGAATATCACTCCTTGAAATGCAAGGTGCAATTCGCAGGAGTGGTGAAGTCGGAGAGAAATAAAAGAGGCAGGTTTCCAGTAGATCGGCTTGCGAGACGGAGAGTGATACAAAAGGTTTGTGAAGCAATTTGAGCCTGTTTATTGTTCTAGGGTATGTTAAAAGGAGAAGCTAAGGGGCGGATTTTAAGTCGGTTACACTTACTTAGTAGTGGTGGGTTCGCAAAATGAAACCAGCTGCTTTATTTTGAATTCACTCTCATTCCTTTCCTAAGAAGGCTTGGTGAGCGTTTCAGATGGCTGAAGCATATTCCAAACGGGGTCGTATTAATGCGGAATAGGCTGTTATTCTTTTTTTTTTTTTCAGATGCGACGTAGAGGGAACGTCGGAAAAAACCGAGTAATTTGTTACCTTATGTTGTTATGTGATTAACATGATATTCCCAAGAAAGGTTACTGCTAAGGAAAACCTCGAGGTATTTATAGTGCATCGCTTGCTCTATGTTGTTGCTGAAAAGAGTCTAATTAAAAGTAGTCGGTGCACGTTTCATAGTAAAAACCATGGACTTAGTTTTTTTAACGTTAATCTCCATCTGCCATTTACGGCACCAACACTCGATCCCGGTTCGGTCATTTGGCAAGGTGCTACAATATTGTACGATACTGCGAAAAACACGTCAGAAATGGTGCAATGAAGGGAGTCAAAGGCATAAGCGGCAACACCAATTGAATGGGCTATGCTGGTTCCAAGGACCGCTTCAAGCAACCCAAAAATATACAGAAATGTATTTAAATCACTGCATTATTTTATTCCTGGGACACTTCATAGCAAATCCACTAGAACTATTAGTAGCGCAGCGTTTCGCGCTTTTGCACAAAGAAAAATACTGAACGGATTGTCTCAAAATATGGCAGGTAATACAAAAATCTCTTCCCAAAAGTCTCGTTCAATATATGCGCAAATATTCGCACGCACCTTGTCTTCCGGAAAATACACATTTAAACACACACCCACTCTTTCTTAAAGATTGTATGTAATTCTTCCGTAGCGGCGCCTCGAGTTTTCGGCCGCATTACTTGACGACGTTCAAGACTCTACAAAAGTGCATTGGTTTCCGTAGCATCAAGATGTTCTGAAGGTTTTGATTAACAATGAACTAGAAGTTTGTTTGCAACCTCATCCGAGTCATCGTGAAGTCAAGGGAAAGTGGTCAACATCAGTTTTTTTTTAACCATGTAGCTGAATGTATCGAGCACAAGCGAATGAACAAACGCCATGAAGCCACGAAAGGCAGTGCTGGTTCACTTATATAGCAGAAGCACATCTACGGCGTTCCCTTCGCTCAACGCTCGTTAAAATTAATCGTTCAAACTGGCATCTTGCACCCCTCTTCCCCTCTAAGTCGTTCCCCCTCCATTGTTTTCCACCGGACCAGCGAGGCGAGATTGCGCGAACAACGACCTAAGGTGGAGCAAAGTGGACGATCCCACATCGGCTTCTTCCCGAAGTGAGTAATGGCGCGCGATGCCTCGCGTTCGATCCGATAGTCCGCTCGGAAAATGTCACGTCACAATATTGTTGGGCCCACAGATCAGTAGAGACATAACCTAGCTCCTCTATATTGACAAAGCCTGGCAGATCGCGACAAGACGCGGCGGCCGAAAGTGAAGAGGTAGAGCGGCAGAACAACGGATGAGAGGAGAGTCATGTAACGGGCGCCCCGCTGCGGCAAGACACCGAAACACACTTCTCCCGTGCGATGGAAGGTCGGTTCATGAGGCGAAAGAAACGGAAGCGCGTTCCTCGTGTTGCCGCTTCTTTTCTTGTCGGGTTTGAAAACCATGTTTCGGGTCCTCGCCGCTGCAAAAGCTTTGCGCTGGATACCAACTTCCCCGGGAAATTCTCTGTCCTGCCAGATTTTCGGGCTGCAAATCTGCGACCGAGGACTCAATGGCTCCGTCGTCGAACTGCCAGGCTTTGTAAGTATGGAGGGGGCTAGGGTAGAGATGAGCTTGACATTTCTTGATTTTCTGCCTTGAGGCAGGGTAGCTCTGAGAAGGGAAACGGTGCGATGGGACAGGTTTGCGAACAACAGACGACCAAAATCTCAGACTACTTATGTGAAGGAATGCGAATAATAATAATTGGGTTGTGTGTGTGTTTATACAGCCTAGAACTTGGTCTGCCTCACAGGGGCGACGAGTCTCCCAGCTGTAGATGAGAAATTTAGCCAGTGCGGTACAGCCGCTAGCCTGGGGTCTTTAACGTCCATCACGCAGTAGTGATACACGACCGCACGCCGGTACGATGCTCATCCAGATCGAAACGGGCAGGGGTGGCGCTCGAACCCAACATCCCTGGGTTCTGCAGCGCCAGCTTTCGCTCCTCGTGCTCCGAGCTGGTGTGCGCTAGACCACTCGGCCACCGATCCCCCGAAGGAATGCGAGAGCATTCTAACTGGTGCAGCGTATTCCTACAAGCACCGCGCCACGTCTTCCAATCGTACACGCCGCTCCGGCAGTGACATCACGCTCCCCAACTGCGCAGGCTGGGCCAACTCTGCCGGCTCCACGCCTTCGGTGACGGTGCATCTGCGTTGCTGTACTACTTTTCTTTGACTTCTTTTTTTTTCTGAGGCACGTCCGCTTTGACCCTGAAGGCCCCGCCCACCCGCCTACTGTCGTGACGAAGTATCTGATATGTCGCGTCACACCAACATTAACTGCGGTCTAATTAGATGCCTGTTTTTCGCAGTCATAGCAAACACCGGCTGCGCTCCATGATACAGTTACTGCTTTTGCATTAAACAGGGTAGTTAACCCCTTGTCCCATATAAGACACGCCGAAGCCTAAGTTCCAACCACAACGCACTGGCGTGGAACCGACGGTACCAAATTTCACGAGCGGCTTGAGTGTCGAGTGGTACAAGGTATTAAAATAGTTAATATGCGTGGTACTGACTAAAATGAATAACGGGTGTTCTCTTGTCCCTAGTGCGAAACCTCGCTTTTCTATTCTTCTGTAGTCTTTGATACGTACTTCAGCTGTTTCCTAGGTTACACACCGCCGGTATCAGGCCTCTCGTAAAAGTTAAGGCTGTATGTTTTACGTCAGTGCACTGTACGTGGAACAGACGTTTCGGGGTGTATTATATTGGGCAAAAGGGTGTAAAACTACTGCCTTCTTTTAGAGTTATTTGTTCTTGCGCTCATCCCGCTCACATTCTACCCCAATCAAATGTCCCCGTATCGTTTGATTTTCGAAACCTGCGTCTTTTCTAAAGCGCGTTATGGCAAAACCTGTCCAAGTAGTGCGGCCTAAGAGGCAGCACCTTTGCACGCTTGTTGTCTTTTCTCTGTTGTAAAGTAGATTTTATTGATGCGCGTAATTGCTGCGCCAATCTCATTAAGTTGCTGATAATTTTCAGAACGCTAATGCTCTTGATCGTGAACTAATATTGCCGCGCGCGCAGCTGGCCAAGTAGGCAGCGCGCGCGTGGCCTAACGGTTATCGCGCTTGCCTCCCACGCAGAAGGCCAGGGTTCGATTCCTTGCCGCGACTACACATTTTTGTTGACAGTGTAATTTGATGTTCTAGTGAATTCGAGAACCGTCTTGCTGATTCCAGGTTAGAATGTTCTACACACCGAACCTTCTACGCCGAACGATCTAGAAACCCACGAGGGTACATAAGGGATTCCGCAAGGCGAGCGGAGTTTCTTTCGCCCCAGCGTTCGACTCTGCTGTTACGCCGACTTCGACGCCCGCGACGCTCTCTTATTATCTTTTGTAACCTTTTATTTTTGCCACAAGTTCGCCACATTAACCGTTTATTTATTCCTGCTTATTTCTTGTTTATTGGTCACCACCCGTGACATTGTGGTGGAGGTGCGGGGTACCCGCATGCCCGTGCAGCGCTCCCCTCCGAGTTCCCGCAGTGCGAGTACGGACACAGCCTCGCGAAGACCGAGCGAAGACCAGATCGAGACCCGATCCAGTCGCCGCACCCAAGGTCTACCCCCGGAACACGGACTTCTCCTACCCCAGACCAGGCAGCCAACGAAGCTGACGATGGACAACCAGTGGTCGCAGAACCCGTCCGCCGCCACCGTCGTATACCTTCCCGTCGCACCCCGGACTCCGACGCCATTCCACGGGGAGGTCCACGAGGACGTTGAAGATTGGCTGCAACATTACGAACGAGTTGCTCGCCATAACGCATGGACCCCGGAGCAGTGCCTTCAGAACGTCTACTTCGCTCTGGAAGGCACGGCACGCACCTGGCTCGAGAACCACGAAGCGTCAATGTCGTCGTGGCAAGACTTCCAGACGGAACTTCGACGCACGTTTGCCAGCCAGCAGCGACGTCAGCGGGCCGAGGAACTTCTTCAAGCAAGAAGCCAAGGGCCAAACGAGAGCGTCACAAGTTTCGTCGAGGACGTTCTCCGCCTCATGAACCGCGCCGACCCAAACGCTCCTGACGAGAAGAAGCTGCGGTTCCTGATGCGAGGGGTGAAAGAGACCATCTTCGGAGGCCTTGTCCGCAACCCCCCAGCGACTGTCGCAGATTTCGTCAAGGAAGCCACAAACATCGAACGGGCCCTTCAAGCACGGGCCTCCCATTACCAGCGACTTCCCGGCGTCGCTGCCTTCTCGACTTCCAGCTGCACCGGCCCGGACCTCCGCGACATCATCCGGGACGTCGTGCTGGAGGAAATCAGGAAGCTTCTTCCAGCTGCCGCAAGCCTGGATTAGCCCTCAATCGCCGTGATTGTCCGGGAAGAAGTTCAGAAGGCGCTGCAGCGACAAGCTCTTGTAAACGCCGCTCCCGAACAACCGACACTGAGCTACGCCGCAGCTACCCGACGACCACCGCCCCCTGCTCACCCGTACACCGCGCCACCCCGACGTGAACCTCCAGCGCCGCAGTTTCCCCGACGCCAGGAAGATCGGGCGCACGCCCACCCAGAACAGGCAGCGTTACGAAAGACCGACGTGTGGAGGACAGCGGATCGACGACCCCTGTGCTATCACTGCGGTGAAGCCGGCCACATTTACCGTCGATGCCCCTACAGACAGCTGGGGCTGCGCGGGTTCCACCCGAGCGACCCGCGCCCAAGATACGACGAACGCCCTCGCGACATTGAGGAGTACCTCCGACGCTCGCCCTCCCCAGTGTCGTCTCTCCGCCGTGAAGCCCGCTCCACATCGCCACTACGTTCAGCGTCCCCAGCGCAACGACCCCGCCGAGAGAGCCTATCTCCCCTGCGTCACCGGGAAAACTAAGTGCGGCAACGCCTGGAGGTGACGTTGCCGAAAACGACGGAAGCAAACAGCCTCCAAGAACGCCGGAGCGCTCCCACTCTACCGACGCCCAGCATCGTACCGACGTCCCTGCAACGGTGTCCAACAGCCTAAACGTTGTTATTGACGGCCTCGACGCATCGACACTCGTGGACACCGGAGCGGACTACTCAGTCTTGAGTGGGAGGCTCTCTCGCCGCCTGCGAAAAGTGACGACGCCGTGGGATGGACCTCAAATACGAACCGCCGGAAGGCATCTCATCACACCAGTCGGAAGATGCACCGCTCGCGTCAAGATCCATGGGGAGACGTGCCCTGTGAAATTTGTCGTTCTACAAGACTGTGCCAGGGACGTCATTCTCGGCATGGACTTTCTGTCTGAATACAGCGCAGTCATCGACCTTCGTGAAAACAGATTGACGCTGCGAACCCTTGTGCCACCTACAGAGAAACCCCAAACAGCGTCAGCCGCCATCTGAGTCGCTGCCGACCACGTGAACCTGCCACCGCGATCAAGTGTTGTCATACCCGTCGTGGCCGATACAGCTACCTGCGGCGAAGTTGTCCTGGAAGGCAACCTTCAATTTCTCCTGGGAAGAGGAATAGGCGTCGCACCCTTCCAGCAGATGGGAATGGATCTACTTGGTCCTTTTCCGCCTTCGACGTCGGGGAACCGCTGGATCATCGTCGCCACAGATTATCTCACGCGGTACGCAGAAACGAAAGCCCTTCCTTCGGGGACTGCGGTTGAAGTCGCCAAGTTTTTCCTCGAGTCCATTGCCCTCCGGCACGGCGCTCCAGAAGTTCTGATTACAGATCGCGGATCGTCGTTCATGGCACAGCTGACCCAAGAAATTCTCCGGCTCAGTCACACCAGCCACCGTCGTACCACCGCATACCACCCGCAGACCAACGGGCTGACGGAGCGACTCAACAAGACAATTGCCGACATGATCTCTATGTACGTCGACGTTGAGCACAAGACGTGGGACGAGGTGTTGCCCTACGTCACGTTCGCCTACAATACGGCGGTTCAAGAGATCACTGGATTCACACCTTTCCAGCTGGTACATGGTGGGAAGGTAACGACCATGCTGGACGCAATGCTGCCCCATGAGCTATCTGACAATGAGGGCGACGACGCCCAGGCGGTTGCTCAACGCGCCGAAGAAGTCCGCCAGCTCGCCCGACTCATGATTCAAGACCAGCAACGCGTCGACGCGGGCCGCTACAACCTTCGTGGGAGGGACGTTCACTTCCAGCCCGGAGACAGGGTGTGGGTGTGGACGCCCATCCGTCGCCGCGGCCTCAGTGAGAAACTGCTGAAACGGTACTTTGGACCATACAAGGTACTTCGTCGCCTCGGCGAGCTAAACTACGAGGTGATGCCCGACGGAACACGAGCATCGTCACGCCGCCCACCACGACCTGAGGTCGTCCACGTCGTGCGACTGAAGCCGTATTACGCTCGATTGGACTGTGGACCTTATGTGTTCCAAATGACCCTTTAGTTTACCGTTCTGTTTTATTTGCTTCGTTTTGTTGCGATGCACTTTTTACAGGGGGGAGTAATGCCGCGCGCGCAGCTGGCCAAGTAGGCAGCGCGCGCGTGGCCTAACGGTTATCGCGCTTGCCTCCCACGCAGAAGGCCAGGGTTCGATTCCTTGCCGCGACTACACTTTTTTGTTGACAGTGTAATTTGATGTCCTAGTGAATTCGAGAACCGTCTTGCTGATTCCAGGTTAGAATGTTTAACACACCGAACCTTCTACGCCGAACGATCTAGAAACCCACGAGGGTACATAAGGGATTCCGCGAGGCGAGCGGAGTTTCTTTCGCCCCAGCGTTCGACTCTGCTGTTACGCCGACTTCGACGCCCGCGACGCTCTCTTATTATCTTTTGTACCCTTTGATTTTTGGCACAAGTTCGCCACATTAAACGTTTATTTATTCCTGTTTATATCTTGTTTATTGGTCAACACCCGTGACAATATGAATGTCATGTACATAGCACACCACTGTTAATTGGGAACAGATAAAGTTTATGACGATGTGGGAACGGCAGGGAGGGGCTTCAGTGTTCCCCCCTCTAGTCATACTTTCAACCACGATGATGCGTTTAGCACACCTGGAATGTGCTTGAGCTGCCAAAGCACGGCTGAATGCATGAAGGGGGGGCTGGAGGCATGGCGTTCGAAAGGCTCCCCGCTGTTCTTATTCTGTCCATGACTAGGTTTTGTTCCATCAAACAAGAAAGCAGCTTAATCAAACCTAGAAACCGTGTGCAAAATGATCATAGAGAACACGTACGCAAAAATTCACAAATGTCGTATTCGAGCTAAGTGTCGCGCATTGACTGTGCATCATTGTGAGCGTGAAGATGAGATCGGCGCTGTTTTTGTATTTTACTTTCAAAGGACATTGCCGTGCAGCATATTTTAGCACATCTGGTAAAGTTCAAAATGAGCATTCTACACCACGGAAGTAGTTTAAATAACACCCACTCGCATCTAAAAAAAAGGTGCAAAAAAAAAACGTAATTCCTTGTTTGCGCTAACCATGACCGGTGATACACATACATATACTCAAACGTGACGGTGCCAGCGAATCGACGATGATGCTTCTCTCGCTGCCCGTTGTCATGACAAAGTTGGGTCAACCCGGTAAACGTTTAGAGTACGGGTGTATTGGGTCTACTATTACAATCACAAACTTTTCAGGCGGTCAGAACACAAGGTGTAACAAGAAGCCCGTAGACCCTTTAAAGACGATTTCGATTACTGGAGTGTATACGAAACATGCACAAAGGGCTTCATGTTCATCAACACCAAAGTTGCACTCTAGGTACCACCTAGAGAAATCGATATCGTGTTAAAAGGGAGTGCGAAGGCTGTTCATTCGAAATAACACCCTTTTTACGATAATATAGATGTAAAAATGTTTAGTTTGTGCGTAAGACGATCAAGTTAAGTCCCCGCTGAGCTGCCTACCGGACTCTGTCTTCGTCTCACCTGGCTTTAGTGAATAAAGTATCTCGCAATGGCGACCTAAAAGCACTTATTACTAATTCGTGGACCATGGCGCCGTTGCCAAGTATCTTCGTTCCGATTGCTTGCATGGTATTTCAACCAAGCATTTTTTGTCGTCCCAATACTGTCCACGACCTGTTGAGCTACTGTGACATAAAGGTGTTATCCGTTGAAATTCCTCTCCTCTCCTGCGGTCACCCGATAAGACGCAAGCTATAAATGCTATCATTCAATTCCTAACAATGATTCATCGCATCGCGACGATGTCGTTCTGTTCTACCTGCAGCGAGCTTCGCGCCTGAAACCGATTTTTCCTATGTTAATATACTTGAAAACCCTCAGACGGGAAAAAACAAAAAGAACCGCCATGTCGAGCAGCAGACGACGGTCTGTCTCGTGAGCGGAGCAGACGCGTCCTGCGGGTTAAGAATTTACCGAGCTCTTAACGTGGCACTGACTCTAGATCGTTTTATAGCTACAGATGACTGTGTCACTGTCTGAGCAGACATTGGCTGCGTCTACATGGATGTGACAATAGCTCATCGAAACGAGTTAGGTAGGTAGGAGGAAAGGAAGTGCGGCGCGCGTGTGTGTTTCGCCCCTCTGCCATTAGAAGTGGGATCGCTGACGTAAACACGTGCTCCGATAGGAACTGGAAATCTAGGAACGCGTCCAGATTGAGGAAATTTTTAAACTCCGTGAAATGCTGATTCTATTGTTCTGATATGAGTTGTGCTAGGTGTTTCCAATGATGCCCCAAAAATTATAATTAAAGCATATTTTTCATTTTCAGAATCAAATACTTAATAGCTCGATACAGGACGGTAATAGTTTTTTTAAGAGTTTCCCTTTGGCAGACACCAATACAAAACTTACCATTTTTTTGTTCGATGAGTACTTTTCGCGGGAACGATTTAGCCCGCGTTTGGAGGGATTATCCTCTGCGTGAAATATTGAGAAGAACAATGGAACGTGCATCTAACCTTTGTGATTGCAGAGACGGTCACCTGCGGATAAGAGTTTTTGAACTGTGGAGATTATAATGTGCTAGAGCAATTGCGTTTGTAATTGCCTCTTCTGTGCATACGAGAACTCTCTCTGTTGCCCCCTGCTCTTAAATGTGCTGCTCGAGAAATAATATTTGCAGAGTCCTGCTAAGAACGCCAGCATCCCTTTTTAGTGTGTTGGCCAGTGTCCTAAAATCGCAGTGACACAGCGGATTGATCATAGAAAAGACTGCTGCCGACGATGGATGAATATATGAATCGCAGAGCCGTATATGTAGAGAGTTTGGTCAATGGGGAGGCGCGGGCAGAGCCAGGGCGTGCGGCAGACTCCGAAAGAGGTCTTGGCATGCTCTCTTGACCAACCAGAAGCCGAAAAGAATCCCCTAGTGGTGGTAGCGAGAAACAGTTCTGATCGAAGGTCTATGTTCGTATATGGTTTCAATAAGTGCGTAAGAGTGAAGTGTAGTAACTCTTTGTGGTTGAAAATAGGGTGCACGTGTTGTTTTGATCATGATCATGCAAAAAGATGTAAGAAACGAATGCGCCGCTCAACTCTGTTTTTCGCGGACAGAGTGAGATCGCTCGGACGGCAGATTCCCGGCCCTCGGCGCTTGGCGTACGTATTATGTCGATCGCTCCGCTAGTCGCACTCTTCCACCATCATTTTGTATGAGTGTGATTGAAACATACGTGTACCATATTTTCAGCCATCGAGAGTTACTGCAATGCAGTTATCAGGTTTGTTTCTCGCGACCACCGCCAGGGTATAATTTTCGGCTTCTGGTTGGTTACATTCGAATTTCTGATGACGCCCTGGAACACGCCCAGCCTGCTTTTTTGCCAATGGCGCCGCTTCATTTGTCTCATATACTCAACGAGGTAGAGGGGCTTAGAGTGATAAACCGGAAGTTCGGAAGTGGCACCCGCCCGGTTGCCGCCATGTTGTACGCAAATGTGACCACTCGTCACGTGACCTCCCAAAAGGTGTGACGTCACAGGTAAGATGGCAGCGCCCAGAGCTGGTGGATGCGAGTTTGTTGGGAGCGCGGTAGCCGTGATGTGCAGCTGCTTTCCGACGACTTCGGGCTTCTTCGTGCTCGCTGACGCAGGTATAATGTGAAAATATGAAGGAATGGGACTTTATACCGTTTTTGCCCAAGATCGCTCTGGATCATCTGGATATTAACGCCTGTGAGACAGCATCAGCTCTGCATTGCCGTACTGGTGCTCGGATTCCGAGATGTGTTCGAGGATCGATAGAACTTTGAGTGCTTTAACATGGAATTTTCGCATTCTCTTAGCTTTGTTAGAACGTTGAAATATCTGAGAATCTACGCGAAATGTATACGTCGCGTTAGGGGCCTAGGGGAAGTTGTTTCAGCCCTGCGTCACCGAACAACCATAGCAACTTTTAGCGAGGAAGCTCCTGCGATTTTAACCTTTTGTGCTAATCCACGATTCTACATTCGATCGTTTTTCTTCCTTTTTTTTTGTGAGTGCGAAGTGCACACTTATTTTCAGCTTCGAGGATGACGTTTTATTGAGTGTGGGGAAGAATAAATCGTTGCAGGCACCTGCTTCAAAGCTATTCGACTTGCTATAAGAACAACTGTTTTGGTGCATGCATAGATTAACTGCACATTTTTTTTCTCTGTCGTAGGATTTATTGCAGCAATACCCTTTTCCACCAAGAGTGCATTGTATTAGTCGGTCGATTATTTAATTTTTCTAATTACCTGGATAATATGATTTATATTTGTGTTCATCCCTTGCCTGGAGAGCAGTCTTGTTGAAAAATTTTCACTACCATTTCTTTCGGTCTCTTTAATAGACTCTATTCAAATGTGTGGGCTGCCTATACTTCGTATCACCGTAACTTGGAAAAGGCCAACCGCCTCAGCCCCCTCGAGCCAATCAGACAGACGGAGCGGAGGTGTGTGACAAATCTGTGCAGGCGAGCACTCTGTGCTCGTCTGCACAGAGGTGTGTATTGACTCACCGACACTGTAGCCTTTGCCGTCTGCCAAATTCTGATGAAACGAATTACAGTAGCTACTACTCTAATTACCCCAGGCTTTCATACTTTGGGCATTTGTTCGACAAGAATGGTATGCCCGCCATTCCTGCGAATTCGGCTCAAAACCTATTGTACTCGAAGGCTGCATTAGCGTTCGACGCGAACTGGGGTCCATTCGTGTGCTTTATGCCAAAAACAATTGTGACAGTTGTGTTGCTTGTAGGGGTTCTGCAAAGAGTCTATTGTGTCATACGTATAGGAAGTGTCCTGCTATATAACAATGCATCAACATATATTATTAAACTATATGCTCAGAGGCAGGCACGTAGCCAGGGGGGTAGCCCAAGGGGCCCGCCCCCCCCCCCCCCCCCCCCCCCCCCCCCCGAAATCTTTCATTTTGCTGGGACCGTCTTTCCCCCTCCCCCTCATACAGCATTTTGTCATGGGTGGCCCCTCCCCGAAACAAAATCCTGGCTACGTGCCTGCTCAGAGGTGTGTTTGTTTTTCCAATTAACAAGTTACAGCAGTGTGCTTTAAAGTTATTATCATGTGTGTAGTTTTAAGTATCCTCTCTGGAATGCCTACGAAGGCCCCTGGAAGGAATAAATTAATAAATAACATTTTCACATCACTGGAGTTGGTTTTTGGATGCACCACATGTTCAGGAAAGGTTGAACGAGTGCAGCCCCATGCAACAAGTCTGCCAGTCTGGTATGTCCCGTTAATTAATATTGAAGGGTCATAGATGCGAGTGCCCTCGTAAGGTCCAGAGCGTGCAGTGAAAACAATTCTCAGTGTATAGACTCTCAAGCCGTGAAGGCAAGCGGAAATAGGTTTATCTCGTTAGTGTATCAAATATGTTTATTTCCACTTGATTACATAAATATTGATTCTTAGGAAATGGTTCCATAACGAGTTCTTTCTGTGACAGTCTCGTGTCAGGCGTTCAGTCTAAGTACCTGTGGACCTTGTTGTCGGATGACACTCCTGGCACGTCGGTGTTCAGTTTGGTCGAGTGGCAACTTTGACCGACTGATGCTGTCTCGTAATCATACGTCATGTGCGGCCACTGACGTCTGATGCACTGAAGCTGCAGGGCTGGTTTCTAATCCGAAAAGTTTCCTGGTAGTTTTCTGCATCAATGCAGCAAGCTCGGGCATGTATCGCTTACGTGGCTGTGCCTTTTCCTGTACCGTTGACTTGATAGCTGGCAACAATGTATGTTTGCTATCCAAGTCTGGTGATGCTTGCAGGTCACTTTTGAGAGCAACCAACCATTCTATTCCTTCAAGTCACTCAGCGGCATTCTCCCGCAAAGTTGGAAATTGTGTGCTTTGAGGAGTGGACACAGATAATTGGTGTCAGCAAATTTTTAGGTATTGTCCTTGGACGACAACCAACACCAAAACCACTGTCACTGCATTGCCGCTCACCTGCTTTGTCGTGCTTACCTCTCGTTGAGGTAATGACATCAGGAGCTTCGGGGTAATCAGGGATTCAGCATTTTTGATTCAGCGCCTTCGGCATCAGGGACAAAGGTCGCCAAAGGTAATGCTTAATCTCCCGTGGTCGCTCTTCGAGACGTGATCGAGGGTCGTTCGGCACGAACCCTCGCAGACCAATTCATTGGTACGGGCAGCATTGGTAGACATGGTCGGCTTCATGCAATGGTAGCAAAGTGGTTTTCGGTCGGCCATTCGCATCACTTACGTTTTCCTCGGTGTACTTTGTTGAGCACAGACCTACACACGATGTCGGGAATGCTTCGGCGTTGGGGTGTCTCATTGAATTGGCATTGAATACTAAGGGGCAGCCGGTGGCGGTCGTCGTACCATTGTGGCGTAAGTTGCCCTTGGTTTGTCAGATGCCGCTTCGCTCGCAGAAGTCTCGGTTAAAATACCTGTCAAACTTGTTTCGAAACAATCTCGGCAATCAAAATAAAAGCCGGGCAACTGATGGCAGGAAGTAGCTTCCTGATCTCCTCCCAGACAACGTCGTGGATGATGTCGGGGCTGCCTGGGAGGCTGGCGTCGAAGTAGCAGCTGGACAACTCGAGCGTCGAGACGCCGGGAAGTTGGTCATAGTGACAGTCTCGAGCATGCCGTGCACATTCAATGTTGGAAGCCTCGGTGATATGAACACTTCGACTGTTGTTGGGGGGTGGCGGACAAGGCTGCCGAAGGTGTTGTCCCTCACATGAGGGACATGGGATTCTTAGGTTCTTGTCTTCTGTAGCATCAAGGTCGGCGTGGGCGTGGGCGTGGGCGCTCGATCAAGCACAAAACATCCTCCACGAATGCGGTGGCGCTCTCGTTGGGCAGTGTCCTGGACAGAATCAAGAATACGGCTCTCTCTCGTTGATGTTGGCTGACGAATGCGCGCTTCAGGTCGATCTTGGAGACTTCCCATGACGTTAAGGAGGATCCATGGTTCTCAGACCAGCGCCGGCAGTTTCTTCCACGAGAAGTATAGGTTCCGCAGCAGATGGTTGTCTGTCCCCCCAATGTGGCGGGCGGCACTGTCATATTGTTCAATCCAATCCTTGACGTCTTCATACACCTTGCGTGAAAAAGCGTCGGAGTGTGATTTGCGACAGGCATGCAAATAATGGTGGGAGGGGACGCGGTTTGCTGCTGCAGGTTTGTCATTGTTGGCTTAGTCAGCTTCGGTTTTTCAGGCAGGAGACCGAATTCCGGTGGTTTTTCCTGGTAGCAGCAACTGGCTCGGATTTTAGGTGCTTCGTGGTGTATTTCCGAGGTTACTCCTTGTGGTACTCGCTCGTCTTGTGGTCATTCTGCCAGGCTCGGGTTAGGACTTTTCTTACGGCTCGCCGGGGGTATAAGACGCAGGATAGTCCGCCACCCGTGTCCCATTATCGGGCAACTCGGCTGAGGAGCCGCCGGGTTCACAAAGAGTGAAGGGCTATCGGTAAAGTACGCAGCACCTCCACCAGAACGTACGATGACAGCCGAGCATGACCTGCAGAGTTTCAGAATAGTGAATATTGATAGAAGATAGGACTGGAACAAGGATCCATGACAATATAACAAAACTCGCAGAAGAGAGTCTATCCTGACCACTGAAGAATCTGTATTGCTTTAGTGGCATTCTGTTTGAATAAACCCTCTCCTTCGGGGTTTGGCGAGTGCCGTGGACGAACTGAACTGAAATGGATGTGGGACCACTTTTCTGGTAATGAGCCACTGCAGACTGTTGCCACAAAGCGGCGTGAGCTGGGTAGGTAGCACGCTCGATGAAATGTCCCTACAGCTTGCAATTCGCGTAACGAGTGTGGATGAAACGTTTGTGTTGACGAAACGTGCGACAGACCAGCGGGATCAATACCATCTGCTACACCTGTGCTCCGTGAAAGTGCATGTCTACGCCGGAGCAATTTCGGAAGCAGCACAGCATCACATAAAGCATGGCAAAAGAACTACCAGCTTGAAGGCAGCTCTTCGGTGCGCCGCACACCTGTGCTCCGTCAAAGTGCACGTCTACGCCGGAGCAATTTCGGAAGCAGCACAGCATCACATAAAGCATGGCAAAAGAACTACCAGCTTCAAGGCAGCTTTCCGGTGCGCCGCACAACCAAAGTGAGCCCTCGGTCATTTGACCGAAGCTGAACCACGATTGCACACCGCCAAGCACGACTAACGCAATTTCCGTCGCTAAACTGTATATCCAAATATATTGCACACGCTTCACTGCAAACCTCGAAGATTCCGATGGTCAACGAGAGAGCAGAAACGTCGCCTAAAATTTTATCCTAGCAGTATCCGAATCAATCCGAGTTCCGAGCAAGGTAGGTCAGATTGTTTCTTCCGTGGCAATATCCCGGTCGTTCACCAGCGAAATGCACACGGTCACCAGCGAAATGCACACGGTAACCAGCGAAATGCACACCGTTCCTCCGTATTTTCACGTTATACGTACGTCAAACACCACGCTGAACTCTGAACTCGCTTTCGGCCAGCCTCATATGACGGCTTCCGCGTCTGAAATCAACTCGCCGAAACGAACGACAACCAACAAAGTATTCGACAAGCTCCGGCCCAGCTGGGGCCAGCCGCCGCATGGGCGCTGCCATCTTTCCTGTGACGTCACGCATTTGGTTCGGTCATGTGACGAGTGGTCAAATTTGCGTACAATGGCAGCCGCCTTATGGGCGTCACTTTCGAGTGCAGACCGGAACCCCGGTTTATCGCTCTAAGCCCCTCTACCTCGTTCCCTATACTTCCCAACGAATGGCCAAACTCTCTACATATACGGCTCTGATGAATCGATGCCAACGGCCGTTGCCTTTATAACGGGCGGTAGCTTGCGCCACCTAACTTAACCCCCCCCCCCCCTAAAACAATTTTGTTTCGTTTTTGTATGCCAATTTTTTCCCCTTTGCATTTCTGTAACTCCCTCCAGGCAGTGTGGAATGTCGCTAGAATGACATGTGGGGGATTCAAGGAAAAAGCTAGAAAGCCTTATCCTTCGATCGCCTTCACACGCCGGCGACGGAGGTGCCAATTTTCCTCTGGTCAAACCCTGTCGGCGTTACTCCAGCACTGAACCCACTGAGATACAGGGTCGAAATCTAGGGGCAAGCCACGCGGGAGGGAGTCCCAATTTTTCCCTGTCATGGCTGCCCCTCAGCTGTGCCAATTAATTTTTCTCCATTAATTGTTTTCTAGATAATTTCCACCGATCATCTAACATTATTCAAGACAACGTAATATGTTAACTTTTTGTTCTTCCGTCCTCGCCAGCGAAACCCAACCCGCTGAGAAATTCTTTACCCATTCAGGGTGGGCAGGCCAGAGCCCTGTGCAGATCAGAAGCATATTTTTAGAGTCTTACAGCTATGGCATACGGAACATTATGTACCTAAGTGCGAAAGCAACTCAAGCATGTCAAAAGCACGCATGTTTGCTTCAAACACAGACAGTTTTATATTACCAGTGTGGCAGGATCATCATACAAAAACGAAACATTCCTCAGAATGTCGTCTGACACCCTTAGGGTGTGTTAAGTAACGAAAAATTTTGTTAGAAATAAGTAAGATTTGTTTTAGAAACGTATCTTTCTGCAGTTGCGTCGGCATTTTTTTTTATCTGCCTATGTTCGTGTCTGCAATTTTGGGCGTATTCGGCCCCCACGCGCGGGGGGCTTCGAGCAGCCGCGGGGCTGGGTGGAGAGGAGTCGGACCCCGGTCGTTAACGAATGTCTCGGGTTTCGAGAGGCGGTGCGGGGAGAACACGTGCTTGGAGCTGCTTGCGGCTTTTAACCGAGTGTGCCTGCATATAGAGGGTTTCACCGCTTAGTGTAAAATTGTCGCTTTTTGCCCGATGCAATAATTTAGCTCTTGTCGCCAGCCAGACTGAGAAAATTGCAGAGACCGAGTCTACAAGGAATTTGGATTTGGCGGTTGGAGCGTCAGGCTGACAGCTCGCCGGCCATTGGACGACAGTGTACCACGTGGGAGTGGTGAAATTTGAAGTGATTGGTCCATCTCTGGAGGGAAAGGAGGCCCCTGTGAGTCTACAAAGGGGCTGCCGAGAGGATTATCGAGGATTCGGCTTTTGAGATCAGGAATATTCGGCTCTTGAGACTGGGGACTAAAGTATGGGTTCTCATTTCGGAAGTTTTGTATATTACGGTTGACTTGTCGGTTTGTTTTAAAATCAACGTGGCCACACTGGCCATTATATACCTACCAACGTTGTAATGTGTCCAGCAAGATCGAACAACTTTTAGTTTTTTTGTTGTTTTTTTTTCTTATTCGACTTCCCGGGGTACTTGCATCGCGCGAACATCATCATCGGTCGTCACCATCCTGACCGGCCCCCTCTCCCCACGGAAAGCTGACTGGGTGCCTTTTAGCCCTGGAACAAGCTAATTTACACTTTTAGGGGATTAAAAATGTTTAACTATGTGGCATCTCCCAGGGTAATGCATACAGAATTGCAAGCAGAGCATCACGCCACCGCTGTTGTCCTTGCTCGTGTGAGCGCGTACGTACAACTGCCGAAGCACTATTGAGCTCGTAATCGCACTCACGGGTGCCAGCCGCACTACTCACGCTACTTCCGAAGACGTTATTGTTGACATTTTATTGAACAATTTTCGCGAGCCACGCTTCATGCCCCTGGGAACGGTGCCATCGCCAAAGCATCGTTGAAAGCCTCCTTGAACTTGCCTTGAAGAACATTAACGAGAGACAGGCGAGAGATCTGGGCGATGCGCCCCTCCAGTGTGCGTTGCCTGAGTGGGTTCAGATTAATCCGCCGGTCCTGGGTTACTTTGAACTTGAGGTCGGGAGCACGCAGAGTTTTTAGAGTAGCGTGACCACCTGAAAAATGGACGGCAAGGCAAAAATATTACTTAAATGTGTGTTTAAATAAAAGCTAGAATATCGGGGGGCTTTGCTTTCACTCAAACTATGGGCATCTGGCACGCTCGAAAAAACAACGCGAAATTAATTTACGTCCCGTGGATACAGCTTATGAAACAATAATCTGAGTAGCACGCCAAGCTGTTTTCGACCCCCAAGTTAATCAAAGAATTGAATATTTATATGATTAAATCTTCAAGCAGCTTTGTTCCTAGCTTCATTAAAGTGATATTTTTACTCCGTGTATTCCTGATTTCTAAATTCGACTGTTGATTATGGCTTGCATCATCACTAGGTCTACCGAATACACAGATTTCACATTGATGTGATATATGTGAACACGCCCAACAACGTGCCGCGTCCGCTTACTACGTCAAGCTATTTTTATGGATTACATATAGTGTTATATTCAAATCATTGAAACATAAAACGTATGAACCAACACATGACTGTGACGTCACACCTCTGTGATATCGTCGCGGTCGTCACAGCGCTTTCGCAGACGTTTCGCCTCACACTTACCAGGTGTGAACGAACGTAATCCGCGAGTTTGTTCGTAACGTAAATTGGCGTAAATATGTAATCACGATTTTTGGTTGCCCTTATCATCTTGGCGAACCGTGTATTCTCGTGTTATTACATGTCCTCTCCCAAGAGTTGTGTTTTTTTTTCCTTTTTTGCCCCAAGAACGTGAATAATTGATTGTGTTTATTCATGGTAGCTCGGTATCAAAGAGAACAAAAACTCCCGCTGCTCACAAGGACTTTATGAGCTCAAACAATGCCGGACCCTAGGCCAGAACGCCGAGGTCTGATTGGACTAATTAGTGGGTTCACGCGAAGCTAGCTGCCTTGGTCTCTACTCAAACTTCGAACGGGTTCGATTGCCAAACGTCGGCGACCAGCCATCTGCGTTTGCGTTCGAACGTGTTCGCAGAGTAAGTAGAGACGAATGTAGCTAGGTTCACGTCTAGAAACCAATCCTTTTAGTCAGAGCTCGGCATTTCGGCATCTTCGCGCGCTCTTGTCTTCTCTTCTCCCCCTGTCTCTCGGTGCACACTCATAGCGGATAAAACAGACTATATTGTGTACGGGCCACGCCAGACCTCTCTAAGCTGCTTGAGCGAGCGCGTGGTTGTACCAAGCATCTCATTCGCAAGTGTCTTTGTGCAGTGAGGCACTTGATACTGTCGCGCGCTTGCTTTGGTAGTTTGACGCTGTTACGCACAGTGAATGTAATATAGCCTTAATGCGTACGCATCTTAGGGTGGTGGCGCACATTGTTTTAACGTTCACTCTTTTTTGCTCTGGAGTGCATGAAACGATCTCACGCCATCTTGCACTCTTAACTTTGGCCCGTTCTTCGCCAACTTTCCGGATCAGGCTTTTCCTTTGTATTTTTCCTGCGATCATTCACGATCGGCACCTGATACTACAAAAGTGAGGTCATACTAATAAAATATGTTTAAGACACTCGAGCATGACCGATTATAGCTTAAACTCTCCACCAGTCGCTGACAATAAATAGCAGCGCAGGAGTGATGTTCAATGTGTGGCGTTACTTGAGTAAGTTGGAATATCCACTGCTCTAGCTCTATGCAAAACGTCACGCCCGCCCTGCCGATAGCCCCCACCACGAGGTTTAAAATGCAGTATAGAAACACGACTTGGAGTAGCACCTTTGCTCTTACCGAATGCGCTGGTGACGTCGATGTAGGCGTTTGCCTTGGAAAGCACAGCCTGGAAAGCAAATTTGACGCGGGATCCGAGCCAGTCAAAACCTCGGGCGGATGCGTCGTAGCTAAGTCGAAGCCCATCCAAGCTCACATAGCAGGAAGTGGTCAGACTAGCGCCTTTCCATGCGGGCTCGTTGCAGTCGCCGCGGCGACGCAGTCTACTCGCCAGTCCGTGCAGTCGTATATTTGTGAGGACGACCCTCAGATCATGGTTCGTGAATCCGGTGGAGGGCACCGTCACGTTGGTGGATGAAACTGGTGCAGGATCTAGGTTGAGGGCACGAACTGCGTTTGGCAAAAGATCGCTGAGCAGGGTGTCCAAGTAGAGGTTCGCTTTTTCGGACGTGCTTGAGAGTGCTCCTGCAAAAGCAAAGGCGAAACATCGCTTATGGTGGAAATACATTACTGCACAACACAAACTCGAAAATAAAATGCAAGAGTATCGATGACACACTTTATATCAACCGTGTCTGATAGCGCTTTACGACATCACTCTCATATGCATAGGCATTTCGGGTCCTTGTTTTGTTGGAGTCCAGCTAGAACCTGCCTGCTTGGTCGTGTTCCCTGGTCAGAACAAAAGCAAAGTCTAAAATAGAACAACGATCCTACCACGAATGACGGGGAAAGGCTCAGAATTGCAAAATTTTACAACTGTTGGATTTTGGTACCTACATAGCAAGTACAAATATAAAAATGAAAGAGGTTTACAACACCCTGTAACGACGAATTGGAGCGTAGCTCTTGAGGAAAAGGAGGGAGGGTACTGGGGGGAAGGGTGTACCCCTCCTCCCTCCTCCCCCTTTCTCACCTCCTCCTCCACTCATCCTTCGACCTCCTCCCCTCCTCTTCCCCTTCTACTCCCTTTTACTCCCGTCCTCTTCGGCGCTAGAGCCGGAAACGGGCGCCTAAGTGTTGCGCAATAAAATATAATGGAAAGTTCCATAATGCAACGGGCGGGTCACGAGTGAAACCCGCGGGTTGCATCTTGGGACTTTTCTTATAATGCAACGCGCGGGACCCTCGTGACATCGCTCGTGACCCCCGTGACGTCACTCGTGACGTCACGAGGGAAACGACACCGTGCCGAAACGTCACAAGGGCCAGGGGTAACCTCACGAGGGTTACGTTTCGGCATGATGCCGAAACGTCACCGCGATGCATTATGGACGTTTCCCATAATGCAACGCGCGGTGCCAAACCGTCGCCCTCGTGACGTCGTCAGTGACCCTCGTGACGTCACGAGTGACTTCACGAGGGTGAAGGGTGACATCACGGCGGTTCCACTCGTTGCATTATGGGAACCTTACCATAATGCTCCGTGTGGTTACGCGGACGCTGACGCCGACGCCGACGCCGACGCCACTCAAGCCGGAAACGGGCGCCTAAGAGCTGTTCTCTAAAATACCGTACACTTTGTGTTGGCGTAATTCAGGTCCATAACTAACGTACAACGACGCATGTCATATAACTTTATTCGTCCCATCATAACTTGGTAAAACGCGAAGGCTACGGTCCCAGTAAGCCAGTCAGCGCTTCGGAGAACAATGTTGTCGAAGCCATGGGCAGGCAAGAGAAAAAAAAAGCTAAATTTGGAGTGGTGGGTAAACCTTTGAGAATGACGAAAGCTACGCCTTGGACGCACAAAAGAGGGTCCATACGAAGAGCAGAATTCCTCCTTTCTGAGAATGTGACTCTCTTAAGCCACGAGCCAAAAGAGTATTTAGATGTGTAATTTAGTGATCACTTTTAGCAGCTAAAATTCTGATTACGCTTTGCGCAAATTAGAGACCCGCGAGTAGCTCTGACGGAGACACGTACGCTCCTAAACGCTTCGATATGAATTATTTTCAAAGGCCCCATAGAGATTTCAATGTTTGCTTCGGATCTGCCATTACAACCATAGTTATGAACGCAGATGTATACGTAAAACTATAGCATGAATAATACGATTCAGGACATAATTCAAACAAACAAAGCATACGCTGGTCAAACTTGTGAACGTCAATATATTTCCTTTCCTGTCCTTCATTTTAGTGACTTTCTCGTGTTACTCCGTTTGGCGCTATAATAACCTGTGTTAGATACACCCCTCAAAGAGATGTTACGAGGCAAAAAATAAGAATGTGGAATATTGCCACGCATGTCGGCTGAGCGAACGCGTGCGTAGCCGAATGGTTACCGCACTTGGTTGTTGCGCGGACGATAGGGGTTTGATTTCGGGGAGCGGAATGTTCTTTTATTTATTCCCTCTAATTGCCGTTCTTTTTTTTTTTAGATCCATTACGTATCGTGCGACGCCAATTCTTTGTTGTTCAAAGAGCATTTGGACGCTGCCTTCCAGAAGACCTTCACCGCGCATGGCTGCGTCGGTTACAACGGTTACGAAAACACTCGACCGCGGAGGCAGGCTCACATGGTTGGCAATAGCTTGGACCGCGGTTGACGTCGCGTTGGTCTCCACCGGCGGCAGAACAGGCTTTCGCAGCGTCAAATGGTTTGCTCTGAGGTCGATGACGGCGCCATGCTCGGAGAGAAAGCCCATTCCGAGGATAACGTCCCTCGCACAGTCTTCCAGAACAACGAACTTCACAGGGCACGTCTCATAGTGCATCTCGACGAGAGCAATACATCTCCCGACTGTTGTAATGAGGTGTCCTCCGGCAGTTGGTATTTGAGGTCCATCCCACGCCGTCATGACTTAATGATGGTGGTGAGAGAGCCTCCCATTCAAGGCTGAATAGTCTGCTCCGGTGTCCACGAGTGCCGATGCGTCGTGGCCGTCGATAATTACGTTTAGGTTGTTGGACACCAATGCAGGGGCGCCGTTGTGATGCCTAGTGTTGGGAGAGCGGCAGCGCCCCGTCGTTCTTGGAGGTACTTCACGTCGTCGATAAACACCGCACCGCCCCGCTCCGTCGGCCCGCCGCTGCACGTCCGCCGAGAAGAAAAGAAGACGACGGTCGGAGCCAGCGGAAAAATCCCACATATTCCCCTGCGAGTTCTTCTCTCAGTAACCCGGTCCATCTCATCGGTCTCTCCTGAAGATAGGATAAATTAACGCCTCTCACCGTTCCGGTCCTGCCAATACCATCATCGACCAAGTGAGCGGCCCGGAAACCTACTTTTTGGACGTTCTTAATCTCTGAGTGTGGCCTCGCCGCACTAAGCCCACCAAAGCTCAGAGCTCTTGGAATGAGAGCCACCTCCGCGCCGGCAGCGCTCCATTTTCGCAGCGCCGCAGCGAGCGTCCCGGCCTGAACTACAACCACGATGGATTC
Organism: Ixodes scapularis; assembly: GCF_016920785.2. Lineage (NCBI taxonomy): Eukaryota > Metazoa > Arthropoda > Arachnida > Ixodida > Ixodidae > Ixodes > Ixodes scapularis. The sequence continues at coordinate 159,251,311 of NW_024609868.1, read as the reverse complement.
GTCAACGCCAGAAACCTGCCTAACTGACATGGAAACTACCACAGCAGGAGATTCCACCAATACCCGTAGCGACGGCTGGTACACAGCCTACTACCGCGGGCACAAGTTGAGAGCGATTCCAACCGCTGAAGTGGATCTCACCACCGGCAATCCCCTACAGCCCAGCCCACCGATACCCCGTCCACAGAAAAAACCTCAGCGCCTACCCCCGCTGCCGAGGGGAGAATTCAAAGTCGTCATGCGCCCGCGAGACGGCCTCAACCTCTCCAATTGGAAACCGTACCAGGTTGCCCAACACATCATCACGGAGGCTAAGATCACCATCGAGGAACTACACGCTGCAACCAAACTCCAACTCAATCACGACCGCAACATCGTGATAGTAAGCACGGCCCACATAGAGGTCGTTCAAGCCATCACCCAGATCCACCACCTACGACTTGGCGGGAAGGACTACCCAACATACACGTATGTGGCCTCCCCGGACAACTCCATCAAAGGGGTAGTCCACGACATCGAACCGGGTTCCAGCCCCGAAAAACTCCTCCATCACCTAGAGGCCCCAGGATACAGGATCCTGCATGCCCGTCTGCTGGGCAACACTGGCACGGCCCTCGTCACGTTTGAGGGACGGAAGATCCCCCCGTACGTCCAGTACCAGAGCGCGCTTCAGCGCTGCTTCCCCTACCGGCCCATCAGACAGGTTTGCACTAAATGTCTGGTGGCGGGGCATCGGGCCGACGTCTGCCCCACGCCGCACATAAAAATATGCCTCAAGTGTGCAGTACCCAACCCCCCAACCGACCATGTGTGCGCCCCGAAGTGCACCCAGTGCCGCGGCGACCATCCCACCAATGATACAAGCTGTCCGCAGCGGTTTGCCAAACCCCGAGCAACTCAGCGCGTCAGCCGCCCAAGTAGGAGGGGAGGACACGGCAACACAGGCCGTGACCGCAGCAACAACAGGCGACAACAGAACCAGACCCGCTCCCAATCCCGCCCGGCCTCTCGCCCAAATTCCCGTCCTGGCCAGCAACCTCGGGGAAACCTGCCCGGCCCAAACAGACACCGGCGGGAGCATCCGCCAAGCAGGAAGCCACCAGTGGCCAGGCTCTTCAATCGGACAACACCCGGACGGAGCCCTACACCGACACGCAGCAGGTGAGCTGGGCGACGCGGCTCACCGGGTCTCAGACCTTGCCCCCAACCACCAACCCATTACCCCCCCCCCCCCTCCCGCGGCACCCACAACAATCTCCCTAGCTGATACGCGGCAAGAGAGGGTAGAAAATCTCCTCCTCCAAATCATGGAGCGCCTCACTCGCATGGAGGGGCGCATTACTGCGCAGGAGCGGCGAGACACTGATCCTGCTGCCCCCGTTACTACGAGTATCCCTTCCGCAGAAACAATCTGCCACACCCTTAAAGAGGTTACAGATAACATCCGCGCCCACAACCAAAAATTCGACCAAATCCAGGCCGACATTCATGACTTAAAACAAGCCAAGCGGGATTTCTACACCACCCGCAAAAATAGGCGGATAGAAACACGCTGCCAACCATACCCCCCACTATCCCTGCCTCACGATGACGGCACGACGCCCACCGAGTTGTAACCCAACTCGGGTGTGGCAATGGAACTGTCGAGGGTACCGCAGGAAACGCGCTGCTCTTGCGCAGCACATTGCCCATCAGAAATTCCCTCCAGAAGTACTTGCCCTGCAGGAAACTGGTATCATCCCCACCCTAGCAGGCTACCAAGCCTTTACCTCCCCAGACCATCCGCAGGTGGCCACGCTAATTGCTAACCACATTACGGCTAAGCAACACACCATTGCGGGGACCTCAATTGGACACGTTCTAGTTGAACTCCTCCCCACGCGCAGGCATTCCCCCAGTCTTTTCGTACTTAATATATACAGCCCTCCTAGTCACCGTAAAGACGCATTTGAACGCATATTCTCGAGTGATTTAACCTTATCCCAACAAAATCTTCTCATTGTTGGCGACTTCAACGCCCCACATCAGGCTTGGGGCTATCCCAAGGCCACGGCCAAGGGAAATCGGCTATACGAAACGATATGTCAACATCAGCTCACCACCCTTACCGATCCCACTTGCCCGACGCGAACAGGCAACAGCATCACAAGGGACACTTGTCCCGATCTCGCCTTCGTAAAATTCACCCCTCACGCGGAATGGACCAACACAGAGGAAACCCTCGGGAGTGATCATTCCATAATTGAAATTGAAATCGCTCTCAATTCGCAAAGAAAAGCCCTTCGGAAGCAGGCGCTTACTGACTGGGACGCCTTCCGAAAAGCGCGAAAGGACAAAAACTCCCCCTCACCTCCAGACTTCGAATCTTGGCTCCAGCAACTATGCGTGGACGCTAAAGAACCCACAAAATTACTTACCCTCACCCCAGATACCCCAGCAGTAGATCCATACCTTCTCCATCTCTGGGAGGCCAGGCGAGGCCTCCTTAAACGATGGCGCCGCCAAAGGCTTAACCGCAAACTTAAATTAAAAATTGCTACACTGACAGAGGAGGCGTTCCAATATGCCTCCAAATTAGCGCAGTCTAACTGGCACCAGGTATGTGACAGGTTTCAGGGCACGTTGAGCACCGCGCGCACGTGGTCCTTCCTGCGGCACCTGCTCGATCCCACCAAAGGCAAACGGCACTCAAGCCAGACGCTCCGAAAAATAATCCACGATCACCCGGGCACGAATGCTGATATACTTCGGGACCTCACCGAGAGATACATTGGCCCAACGATCAACACAGACTACCCCAACTACAGGGGGTCCGCCAATCCCGACCTGGACAGACCTTTCACGACAACGGAGATCACCCATGCTGTGCTTACCCTCACGAGAAACACGGCCCCTGGTAAAGATGGAATCCAGAACCGCCTCCTTCGCAAATTCGATCCTGACTCTCTCGAAGACCTCACCACGTACTTCAACCAGATCTGGGAAACCCACAAACTCCCGGAAGACTGGAAACATGCTGAGATTGTTCTAATCCCAAAGCCCGGCAAACCACCCAGCCTGAACAACCTACGGCCTATCTCCCTTACATCATGTCTCGGGAAACTGTTCGAGCACGTTGTGCTTAACCGTCTGCAGCCCTTCGTCGAAGACACAGAAGCCTTCCCACACACCATGTTTGGATTCAGAGCCCACCTGTCCGCTCAAGACGTGCTTCTACAACTCAAAGAAGACCTCATAGATAATATATCCTCCTGCAGCACCCAAGCTCTCCTCGCTCTAGACATTAAAGGAGCTTTCGATAGCGTCAGCCAGACCCTAATTCTTCAGAACCTAGCCTCCACAGACTGCGGAGAGAAGACTTACAACTACATATGTAACTTCCTTCGCAACCGCACAGCGACCATTGGCATAGATTCCATCCGAACGGACCCTCTACCCGTCCCCAACAAGGGCACCCCACAGGGCTCCGTTCTCTCCCCCACACTTTTCAATCTGGCCATGCGCAAGCTGCCCGAACAGTTGGAGGAAATCCCGCCCATCAGACACACCCTATACGCAGACGATCTCACCATTTGGACCACCTCGGGGTTGGAGGGCTCCATACAAGACGCACTACAAACCGCGGTAGACACCGTCCAACGATATCTTACTTCGGGCAACTTGCAATGCTCGGCCGAGAAATCAGAGCTACTCCTCCTGCATCGCCGAAACAAGCGGCACCCCGACCAGAATAGCAATATCGAACTCTACCTCGATGGCAGCATCCCCATCCCGACGGTGCCAAGGCTCCGGGTACTTGGCCTCCATCTGCAGGCAGACGGTAGGGCAAACTACACCATACAAACCCTCCAAAAAACAGTCACCCAAATCATGCGCATGGTGGGACGCATCACAAACCGCAAACACGGGCTCAAGGAGACCGACGTGATCCAGCTCACCCAGGCTCTCATCACCAGCCGCATCACCTATTCCATCCCATACCTCAACTTAAACCAGGGTGAGAAGAACAGAATAAATATCCTTATCCGCAAAGCCTTCAAGATTGCTCTGGGCCTGCCACTTTACGCCGCCACAGATAAGCTCCTAGCCATGGGCGTACATAACACCCTTCAAGAGCTCGTACAAGCACACCTAGCCAGCCAGCAAGAACGGCTCGCCCTCACCCCCACCGGCCGCACAGTCCTCCAGAACTTACACTTCCCGATACCCAGCTCGGTGCGGAACACGGTTCGCCTACCAACGGCCATACGAGACCACATTCAAGTGGCCCCGATCCCCAAGAACATGCATCCCATCCTTCACTCCGGCCGCCGCATTGCCCGAGCTCGGGCCCTCCAACACAAATATAGCAGCAAGGCAGACACCCGTTTTACTGACGCTGCCATGTACTCGGATCAACCAGCGGCCGCAGTCAGCGTGATAGACCACGATCTCAAGACGGTAGTTACGGCCTCCATCCGCACTATCAATCCAGTGGAGGCAGAAGAAATGGCCATCGCCCTGGCAATCGCCTCCGGCAAGGAATACCTCAATATCCTCTCCGATTCCCAAACCGCCCTGCGACGATTCCGAGCGGGCAGGATCTCACCATGCGCTCTGCGCATCTTAACAGACCTCAAAACCCCGCTTCCAGAAACGAAGCTCATCTGGACTCCTGGCCATGAATCTGTAGATGGAAATCGGCAAGCCCATGCCGTAGCCCGAGCCTGTACACACCGGGTGCCACAAACAGAGGACCACAACACAATTCTCAAATTTATTCCCGTACCCAACCAATACTCTGAAATCCTCATTCATCAACGAGGCGAGAGATTTAGATACCCCCCTCCACATCGGAGCCTAACGCGGGAAGAGGCCGTGATCTGGCGCCAACTCCAATCCCACACCTACAGACACCTCGCCCTCCTCCACAAGTTTTATCCCACCATGTACCCTGCTAGCTGCCCACATTGCTCAGGGTACCCCTCCTTATACCACGTCACGTGGGCCTGCCGATCCCACCCATCCCTTCCCCCATCTCCTCCCCTTCCCCGGAGACTTGGGAAGCTGCGTTGCTCAGCTCGCACCCGGACGACCAGCGTAGTCTGGTTGAGCGGGCCAAGGCAGCAGCGGCCAGCACTGGAGCCCTGGACTAGGGGCCCCACCCATCTTCGGATATTTCCATATTCAAATAAAAGTTTGCATCATCATCATCATCACGTCGTCCGTCCACGGCAACTTCACCTCCGGGAGTTGCCGCGTTGAGTTTTTCGGGCAGGAAATGGGAGACAGGCTGTCACGGCGTGACCGATGGAAAGGCGATGCGGAACGTCGGGGGAATGGAGACCTTGAAGCTCGTGGTGCTGTCGGCGCTGGTGACGGAGGGTGACGGAGATATTCCTCGATGTCACGAGGGCGTTCGCCGTGTCTTGGGCAAGGGTCATTCGGTGCAAAACCTCGGAGGCGCATTTGTCGGTACGGGCAGCACCGGTAGACGGGAGCGGCCTCGCCGCAGTGATAACATAACGGTTGTCGATCGGCCGTGCGCCACACATCCGTCTTCCTAGGCTCTAGTTGTTCGGTGCGGACGAGCTGGGGCTGCCCTTCCCGACGTTGGAAAGTATGCGCCTCTATTTTAATGCACTTGTGCCCCAAAATAAAGTGGAGAAAGGTTAGCGTGGAATTCATCGATGTCGGCGAAACAGCGTGATTGAGCGCTGGGGTGAAACTAACCCCGGCTTGCCACGCGCGCCTTTTGTAGCCGTGTACGCTTCTGGCACATTCGGCCTAGAACGTTCAGCGAGTAGAATATTCGTAACTCGATCAGACGAAAAAGTTCTCGAATTTGCGAGAACGCCACTTAGAAAGAATAAATAAAGAAACATTCCGCTCCCTGGAATTGAACCCCTCACGTCCGCGCAACAGCCAAGTGCGGTAACCATTCGGCTACGCACGCGCTCGCTCAGCGACGCGCGTGGCATTATCCTTGATCAGCAATCTTTGAGATCTATGTACAGCGTGTCACAAAAGAAAATTTAAACGGTCGTTTTTACCGCAAAAATAAACTAGGCGTCGCGGCACGCTGATTCTCCGCCCAAAGGTAGCGCTAGAGATCACAACCAGATGCCAAATTTTCAGCCCGATCCGATGCCTTAATAAAAAGTTATAAGTGATTTTCTGAAAATTGCAATGAGAAAATGGCGGCCGACGGAGTTTTCGAATACATGGCGCTCTATGGCACCAGAAACCGAAAACGGGCGAAAGTGGGCTCAATTTTCCTATTGAAATTTTCAGAAAATAACATAACTTTTGATGAAGTTATCGGATCGGGCTGAAACTTTGGCACCTGGTTGCTGTCTGGTTGTAACTTCTAGCGCTACCTTTGGGCGGAGAATCAGTGTTCGGCGATGCCTAGTTTATTTTTGCGGTAAAAAAACCCTGTAAACTCTTTTTTTTTTTTTGTGACACACTTTACTTATACTTGTAAGGTAATAAAATTATTTTTGCTTTTCTTATGCAGTCCATTAAATTTTGATTGTTCATATAACTTCGAAGAGGAATACGTTTTGATTACAGCCCATTACTGTTAAAGAAATATCTCATTTACAACTTTCTTTATCCAGCAGAATGAGCCCTTGCGTGGGTTCTGAAGTTGTGATGCACAGTTAACTAGCTCTTGAAGTGCTTCCAAACTTGGTAAATCAATGCCGCATAGAATAATAAAACCCTTCACACAGCCTCCTCTCCCTTCATGAAGCGTCATCAGAGTCGGATCGCGCTAACTCGATTATTGGACCCAAGCCCGACCTTCGACGCCCTGATTGGACACGAGCCCCAGACGAACACTGGCACAGCACTCGTGCCCAATCTCAGGCCTCGATCGATCTGACTGTGATGACGCGTGCGGATTCCTTCTGTCTAGGACCTTAGGAAGTGTTGGTCAGATGTGGTATAAAATACGTTTTCAAGGAGGTTTTGACGAGCGTGTTGGAATAGATGTAGCAGTAAGAAAGCACAAAACAAACAGAAGGACGAAAACAGACATGTACAAGTTTTCATGTTACAACAACATATATTTGACGCCAGCGAACTCTGCACCGACATACGTCGGTGGGGAAGGAGGGAGGAAGCGAGAGGGAGAAAAAAAGGGGGAGAAGGGGGCGAGATGGAGGAGAACGGGGGAGAAGGGGAGGTAGCATATTCGCATACGGAAACAAATTTGACGACCGAAGGCTGATAGAAGGGCGATCTTGTTGTTCAGGGTGGTGCAAGTGGGGTCCGGGGAAACGCCAGCCTCACAAACACGAGTTCTGGCTCAGTCAACGTGAGGAATGGGGATGCCATATTTCTCTTGGTCGTCGTCATCCTATAGGCGTCAATTATCTCTCTCTCGTAGCGCTCCCGGTGGCCCCCGACAACGTTTGTCTCGTTAGACAGTGAGTGCATGCCTGGCAATCTCTGCTTCGCAGGTCCCCCAGCAGGTCGCTGCTACTTTTTCTTAATGTCATTTACGAAAACAGTTTTTAATGGGCATATGAGTCCAATATATGTTGAGTCAGAACATACTAAGCTAATATTTGAACACAATTAAAAATAAAGTGCTTGTAAAATAACTCCTTAAATCCGTCACTCCATGTTTCCACCCCTAGCTTTCATATAAGAGAAACGTACTACCCGTGTATTCCAGCAAATAACGTTATAATAATACAGTGTTTAGTGGGTTGTATAAGAGCATAAACGTATTTCAGCATATTATGTAGTAAGATAAGAAAAGTAAATATGAGCCAGAAAGCACTTCCCAGCGTGAACAAGTGAAGTTACAAGCATATATAAAGTAAACAATTTTGTGCAATTTAAAAGCTACACCAACAGAGCGACACTTGCACCCAAATTGATATAAAGTATCTAGGAAAGGTATTTTGCGGTATTGTTCAACCCACAGCTATGCCAAATGTGCGCATAAACGCGTTCGAAAGAGAAAAAAAGAAAAATATGAAGACACGAGCGTCACTCGATAAGCTAGAAACATCTAACTTAATCATGCTGGCTTGCTTTTAAAGATATCTGACGTTTTTAGCACACGGGTTACGCATTTTCTAAGTATAGGGTCCTTACTACTTTTTTCTACAATTTCAGTGTGAAGACGCTTGAACAATTTTCACATTCTTGAATGCCATTTCAAATTTTACTCCACGCGATTACCTGTAAGCAATTTGAGAACGACGCAGTCCCCAAATAAGGTCCGAATACAAGGTATAAGGCCCTCGGCTGTCTCCTGGTACTATGGAAAATTCCTCAAAATGAGGCCTTTTTGGGAAAACCGGTCTAGGGGAAGTAGGAATGGTTCGGCCGTTTTCGAGCATTCACTCATCATTTCAAATTCGGGCATGCCCGCCTCGCCTTGACATTGTTTTAGATCAAACTCGTGACAAAATATGACATGCATGAGTTCTTAACATCAGAAGTATAAAATTTAAGGCCCTCAACCCTGATCTGTTGCAACGGCATATCCTCTAACATAAGCCATCTTTGAGAAAACGTGCCTCAAAATCGGAATGGTTCGGCTGGTGTTAGGTATTCGTTCATCATTTCAAACTTAGGCTCCTGTTTCTCGTCTGGAAACTTTTAAAGATTGACCGAGTTCTCAGCTTGTAAATAAATATAAAAATGGAAGGCCCTCGACTAAAAGCTGCTTGTATGGCAAATACCCAAAATTAGCCATCTTTGAGAAAACGTGTCTCAAAGTGGGCGTGGTTCCTGTGCTTTCAGGCATTCCTCCCTTCACCATTTCAAATTTGGGCACCTACGTCTTATCCGAGTTCTTTTTGAGATCGGACCAAGCTCTTAACTGGCGACAAAATATAACATTTAAGGCCGCCGAGTACAAGTCGGTGCCGTTAAGGAACCCTGTTCTTCTGCCCTGTTCAAGGAATGTAATACCAACACGGATATATCAATGTGTACATCTCCCAAATTGTGTTGCTATTTAGCTAGTCAGGTGCGGGATATTGGAATAATTGATTTATTATAACAATTTAGAATGTGCAAAAATATTACTTCTTATACGTTTATTCACTACGGCGCTCCAATTATTGGCAATATTAATACATTTATAAATCATATAAAATTAATTATTCAAAAAAAATTCGAAAACGTTTTGACACTTTCAAATTATCGTAATATTAAACAGCCGTTCTGCTGTTTAATACCCTAAAAATAATTTTGGCAAACAAAAACAAAATGTACTCTGCACATTATTGACTCTCATGGTTCAATGCAGTCGAATGGGAAATCTTGTATTTTGTTGAATTTTTAAACTCAACTGGTTTAAATTCGGCTCTTTCTCAAACTTTTGCGTGAGGTGCCTCCGAATTATATCTTTTACGGGTGTAACACACATCTTAGACATCACCGAATTTGCCATTATGTTTGAAAGGAATTGTATTTAGTGTATACAATAATAAGGAGTTTTTTATACCTATTTAATAAACTCTACACTTCGATTGACTTAGATACTATTCGTAGTGGCAATACGCCAAAAAGATTATTCGACCGAAGAGCCTGCAGTTTGCACGTAATCTTGAAATTTCGGCACAAGAATTACGGTATTCGAATAATGGAGAAGTAGCATGGGCAAAGTGTTTTAAGCCTAACTTTTGGGTTGTATTGCCATGTTTGTATATTAAATACACCGCCTTCTATGGGAGCGCTGCCGCAGCCCGCTAAAACATAGCGCAAGCAAAGATTTCGGGGGATTATGGTGCCGAACATGAATTATAGATATTGCGGTTTGTTTACCAGATAGAGGTTTTTTTTATGTTGTATATTATTTTTGTATGATTTTTTTTTTCTTGATATATATGAGATGTCTTTTGTAGATCGAGAGCTTACAGGCCAGCGGAGAGTCCAGAAAACAAAGAAAATCACAAAGGACCGTACGTGATTAAGGAAAGACTCCCCAACAATCCCTCCCTCATGGGAGAACTTCTATTGAGTAAACGAAACCAAAGATGCAACTGTGGTATTGCTCCTGTGGACAAGCTAAAACACTGAAGCACAGGCGACATTGACTCAGAAGAGTCCGAAGAAGATTCCGACCGGGCCGGTAAATAAAGCACGACGGCCGAGTGTAGCCCACGGTTTGCCACAGGTGCGCGAGATGGGTTCACATGTCCTGTCTGCGGGGGCTCGCAGTTGGGGAAGGGGGGGGGGGGGGACTTCACACAGACAAACACTAGCGCGGTCTGTGGGAGCAGAAGCCATACCGGCATGCTCCCTCCTCCTTTTAATGCAAAGTATCCATTAGCTGCCTCTCTCGCAACCTATCTGCCACAAAATAGGGAGCCTATCGCCACGAAATAAGGAGCTCAACACGAGCCACGCATAGGAAGCGGCAGTACGCACTCTCATATTCGCATCCAGGCTATAAAGCAATCACTAAAAACGTTTAGCCTTTCCACTTAGGTGAAGAGGGAAGACCAGCGAAGCTGTACTATGGCGGGAATGAAGTAATGGACGGCCGCAAGTCGGCAGGCCAGAGTGGAAAGGCTCGAAAGGTTGCGCCATCTATGAGCGGCGGCGGCAAGCGAATAACCGTCAAACACAACACTCTGGACAGCTACCGCCATCTATGAGCGACGGCGGAAACAGAGTTTTGTGTCTACATTTCTTTGCGGGGGACACGATCCTGGGGAAACACGCCCTTGACAGCTCCGCTGTAAAAAGAAAAAAAATTCCAAGTAGCGCGCTACAGTCGCAGTGAAGTCAATGATTGCGTCGTAAACCATTTATAAAACCCAATATTGAGGCACTCGTCGTGTCAGATGAGACGGGACCTCGCAACCGACCACTACCTGCAGAAGAAGAGTTCCTTGAGAGGCAACGGCGTCGTGCAGCTGCCCAGCGACCCCGATACGCAACCAATGATCTCTATGACAATCGCTGGACCGCGCATCCCCGCTCCGCTAGTGCGGCCACCGGATGGCCATCTTGCATCTTGAAAAATCTTGTTTTTGGAGCGTTGCGGAGGCTGACGGCAGCGTGCTAAATACATGCTTTGTACTCGTTCGTCCTCATTTGCTCAAGAAGTTATTCAAAACCCTGTGTAAGCCGTGAGACTTTCTGTTGAAAACTCGTAGAAATATTTGCGGAATATTTAGGCCCAACTCGTCGAATGGAAGTTCCGTCTTTCTCGCGGCGTGATCAAACCTTCCTAGGCACGCCGAAACGCTGCGTGTCTGTGCCTTCGCACGCTTCGATACCGATCAAGAATCGGCGCCGCTGCAAAGTTTTGAAGATGTGTCGCGCGTAGATGTCTTTGCATCATATATCGGCCGCGGAGTTCTGAATCATCCAGCTGTTCCTGCGAGTTGCTATCAATAAAGGCGGGAAAATAATCTGTATGGCTGCTCTTATGCAGTGTTAACCATGGCTATGTTCCAAATCTACTCTAAGGGATCACATGGCAGCACTAATAGAGCAACGCTGTGGGGCAAGAAGTATTTACGAAGGCGAAACTACAAGACGGCGAGAATGGAAATGTTTGAAGCGTGACCCATGTGGTGGAGTGCAATTTGTTGATCAATCACAATTGGGCGAGCCGCGCTCAGGTGTCAAGTGCAATTAAGTAGGTTGATAATGAGCCAGAAGTGATCAATGATGGGCGGTTTTTCGCGGTATTCCGAAAGCCATACAACGACGAAAAAAATGCGTACCTTCCCTTTCTCTTCCGTCGTCACTGGACGCTGGACCAAGCTCGTTTCTGAACTGCGAGTGCCGCAAGTTACAAAAACAGTCGCCGGAGTGAAGTAAAACGCTGCTCCAAAGCCACAAACGGCTTCACGCACGTTGTCTCGCAAAACACATTCGCACGGCGTCGATTCTTGATTGGTATCCAAGGGTGCGAAGCAGGGGCGTACACAGGTAGGGGGGAGGGGGCTTTAGCCCCTCTCCCCACCCCCCCCCCCCCCCCCTCGAAGCTTAGCCGACCCTTTAATATACACATGCATTTTGACTCCCTCTCCGTCTCCGCACCCCAAGTCGTCGACATCCTGGCCAACCTCAGCCCCTCCCGAAAAACATTCCTGGCTACGCCACTGGTGAGGAGATGCAGAGACGCAGCCATTAGGCGTGCCAAGAAAGCTTTAATCACGCCGCGAGATTGATGGAACTTGCTTTCAGCGAGTTTTGCCTTCGTTCCGGCGGCACTGCGCTACCGTAAAAATTTCTAGGTGTTCTTAACAGCAAGTCTCACGGCTAACACAGGGCTTAAAATAACTTCTCAGATGAATGACGACGAACGAGTAAAAAACATGGCTTCAGCACACTGTCGCCAGCCTCAGAAACGCTTCAAAGACGCGTAATTTCGAGATGCGAAATGGCCATCTTGTGGTCAACCTCAGGATGCTGTGACCAAATGGAGATGCGCGATCCAGCAGTTTTCATAAAAATCAGTGTATGCAACGAAGGTGGACGATGAGAAGAAACGGCGACTGCAACACATGCGGGAAGCCCATCGACAACGGCGCTTCTGCGAAACTGCCTCCTTGTAGGTGACGTCTTGATCGTTCACATATGATACATCGCGTATTGTAGACAACTAACGTAGTGGTTTCTGCTACAAATGAAGCATTAATCGACGCAGTCAATTTCCCCTAAATGCTGTACGACGTTAACATGTGCGTGTATGTATACACATTGAATAACACTTGGGCGTCCAGTACAATTTGGTCTTGCATGCGCTTAAAAAAAAAAGGCGCAAGGCAACAAGCACGTACTCTAAGCCAGGTATCCAAAAGAGAGGCTCTGCCTTTCTTTTCCTGTAGGTAGTCGTAATACGAACAAAAGCAAATGATGCCCATGAACCACGTAATTGCAAAGAAGCAGGTGACCACTCTCTGGTTTTAGCTTCTCTACATACGCTCGCAGCTCGCCTCTCGTCGTCCTTATCAGTTACTCACATCACCGGGAAAAGTTTCGGACACGGCTAAGTCGCGTGAAACTAAGGAAGGTTCCAACGAAACGCGCGATACCCCACAACTAATTCTCTCCAAATGCCGCATGAAAGTGGAGCGAAAGACTCGGGTGGGAGCATAACAACAAAAATTACATACGCTTAGAATATCCGTACTCCATTCCTAGATTATTGTTTTGTAGGCGCCGCCATTTTTTTGGCTTGTTCGAAGGGCACACAGTTGGTGATATTCACGATTAGAAATTTCGACTTGCTGAGCTCTGATGCGATGTCAGAAAGCTCGAGCAATATCGTTTCGCTGTAATCGCGGACTGTTTTTGACACTTTTGGAGGACGGAAAATCCTTTGCTTAGATGTTAGGCAAATCTCCATGCAACTGACTCCCTCTCTTGAGCTTGAGCTTAGACAACGAAATGGCGGAATTGTAGTTATACTAAACGTGGCGTTTTTAGTCGATTGAGTAGGAGGTATGAAACCGAGGCTCCGAGGAAACCAAGTCTGCAAGGCTACTCGAGGGAACTGCACAAGCTGTGACGCTGTAGCTCGAGGGACACTGACAGATATCTTGGTAGGTCATATGTCCGATATGTACAAACGTGGCCGCTTTTCCTAATCTGAGAGTCCCGCGATTCAATCGAATTTTTCTCTAAAGTCATAAAGTGGTTTATAAAACAAATATATTTGTAAACATATTTTCTAACGAGCAATTAAATATCGAACAAGCATTAAAAGCCTTTATTGTTTCTGCGGAATGACCCCTTTAATCAGAATATACAATTGGTTCAACAAATGAAGTACATTTTGCTCCACTTGGAGGCTAGTCGATTCGGAAGCCGGTCTCTCATATTGAACGTCGTCCATTGTTTCTATCACGTGAGGCATCCAGCGCGATGAGTCCCGTATTAAAAGCATGAGCTGAAGGATCCACCTATTTTTTGTGCTTTATGATTTATTTTTTATTTGTGTACTATAGCATGGCGTATAAACGACAAGGAACAATTTATAAACACTTAACCCTCAATAAAAAAAATAAAAAAAACGAAGCATAAGCGTGCAATGAATACGACAAATCAAGACGAAAACTTCAAGTAGAGCGTCGTTAAATATAGGCAGTGCTGCTGAAGTTAAAAATATGTTAGTGAGATTACGCGATTCGTTAATGTTGTTATGGGAGAAGGAATATTTAAACAAAGTAGCTATATACAAAGGTCATATGACTGCTTCGAAATGTTTGTTGCTCGTAGACCAGGAGCTTTGTTATTTACTGAGTAGTGACCTAGACAGAGGCACAAATTACCGTAGACCCTTATATAAAGAAACTCGGACCGATATATATCTTGCCGCTTAGATAAATCATGCTGTCATGAAACGATTGCGTGATTTATATTTTGGAAATTGAGGAGATATAATTATAACGTGCAGCTGCGTTGTATTTTTACCGTGTGCCATTGTTGTGTTACGTTCACTTCCCTACGCCGGGACATTTCTTAAGATCTCTGATAGCAGATGTTCTTTTTTTTTTTTGCTGCAGTTGATTGGACTGCGATGGGAGCAGGTTTTCATTGGTATCTTAGCGGTCTTCGGCTTACACCTTGCCCAAACGTACTTGTGACTCACTTGGGTCGTTTAAAACGTTTTACAGCGGAAATATACGAGCAAAATTAAATATCTAGCAGTTTATTGTAATTCTTTTTTATATTTTACCGCAAACTTTACGTAAGATGTGACATACTTGATTTTTCCGTATGTGGCAACATTTTTGTTTAGCGACTTTGAAAAATATTTAAATTACCCCCTTGGTGTATTTCTGAAATTTACGGAAGGTGACACCGTGGTAATAGCGTTTCGTTTGAATATACATTGACGGAGTAAAAATTAGCGTCGAATCTCGATGATGATGTTAACGTAGTCCAGCTTTTGTTCAATCATGTGTTACTAATAAACGAAAAAAAATGTAAAGCAGGTTATGCTTTAGTTTGGTGAGGTACGTTACTTGTACGTTTATTCACTTTGATGAGCTCATCGCAACTGTAACAGGACAAGAACCACGCGCCAAGTTTTTGAGAATATATATGTACCTGCTTCGTTCATTTGAGATAAAAAAAAAGTTTTATTATTACTAAATTATCCGAACCTTTGAAGCAGCTCGAAGGAAGCTCTATTTCATTCACCGATCACTCAAAAATGTTTTCAGATGTCTAAATGTTACATTGTTTGGTATACTCATACCGAATATCTAATGAATAAAACTATTTGCTTACCCTTCAGAAAAAGGCTAAGAAAAATGATCTTCGTAAATAGAACCATTGTGGTATGACACTCTGAAAGAAACAAAAATTAACAAATTATATATGTTCAACGCACACAATTTTGCCACTATGAATCGAATTGTGAAAAACGATCTCACCAAATATAATTCAAGATATTTTTCTTTCAATCCTTATTTTGTGAATACAAGCATTAGTATTATTATTTAGATGTTTTACAATTGTGCTCGAAAACAAGCACGAAGTATAGAAAAAACACTCGGCAACAAAACTACCTACCAACTTGCAGCAGTCCCGGCCAAACAGTGGAGCTTTATATATACACGAACCAGTGAAATCAAGACAAGTGCAGGAGTGTTATCTAGTGTTGACGTTAGTATATTTCGATTGTGACCAGCAGATGGAAACCTTCCGCACTTTCTTGCGGAACTGCCGAATAACTACTGCAGATTGCTTGTTTTCGTAAGCAAGCCGTTGAGTTCTGATATTTTACAGAGATAGCTTTTATGTCCTCTTCCCACCACTGGAAATGACGTTCCTTGTTGATGCAGTCGTAGCAGTCGCAGTTGTTTTCCTTGTTGAGGTTGTAATTGGCGTAGCAGATCGTCCGTCGTCTAATATGCAAAATTACTGCTGTGAAACGAATCAAATTGTTTCGTATCCGCGATGAAAACCGCCAGGCTAGGAAGCTTTCCTGAATCATGTATATCAGCGAGTCAGAAAGCGTTTTATGACATCAAAAAAGAAATCAAGGATTGTGTTATCAAAGGAGTGCGCCGATCCTTCCTGCCTTTTTCTTAACGCCAATATTGAACTTTACAAAGTGTAGGGTGAAGTCCAAAGAAGGCAGTTTTTATTTTATTTTGTGTATCTACACAAAAGCTCTCACTTTATAATTGCATCGTGTTATAATCAAGCGTAAGAATATAACATGTAAAAAAAAAAAAAACTCACTCCCGCTTATCAGAATATATATTACAGACAAGGACGAAGTCAAGACGTTGTGTACTGTATAAAAGTGAAGCTGGCGCAGCAGATGACTCGCGTAAATTAGGACTTTTATTAATATGGCATGATGGTAGCGGTGCAAGTGAGAGAAATGCCTAGGCTGCAGGCCTTAAGGGCGATGTCCGTCGTGCAACAGCGGCTCTTGGACTACGAAAAGGGACACATGGTGCAGCAATAAATCTAGCTGGCTTGTGTGACAGTCTTGTCTGGCCATTCGAGAGAACCTTGACCCCAAAAATGGAATTAAAAAAAAATTCCGAACTTGAGCCGCTGGCCGGTCATGTTTGGCTGAGCTGGGCAAGCAAGGGAGGTTTTTAAGCACTGTGTGCGATTCGGTGTTTCCTGCTTGACTTGGTCCTTCAGCAACTGCGTGTCATTTTACCTGTCAAGTAGTGCAGGATGGCAGTAGGTGCTTCGGCTGTGGATCTCAGAAAGCAGAAAAATGTGAAGGGCAACACAGGCGCCTATGTAGGCTACAGTGTTCTTTTAAGACGTTTTGAAAGTTCCTCTCAAACGTCTCCACCGGTTTGAAAGGATTTCAAATGCGTTTTCTGAGACCGTTCGTGTTCAGGACAGTTTATAGTTAAATACACTCCTCTTGGACGCTTCTCCCCTGCCTTCATCATGTTGGCCTTTTTTTTATGTCTACTAGTGCAGTGTGGTTTTATTAGATACTTTTTCATAGGAAAGGGCTCATCTCCGACGATGACGATGAACGAAAGCCCAAAGGGCCTTTTCCAGGCTCAGTCGGATCCGTTCCTAGTTGAAATGCCGCCATCACTTTCCCTGCCAGGACGGCCAATGTCCACTAAAGGAAAGTGGTACCGGGCGTCAACGACAGCAATTAGGACCTAAAAGATTTCTTACAATTATGTATTAGTGAGTGTGCTGGCCAACCAAGTAGTTCATAGCAGAGCTTTATAAACCAGCTGTGGAGATTGGAAACAGGCAAAGTAATTTGAATCTGCTGCAAATATTTTCATATATTGCACTTCCAAACTTATTCAGACAAGCGTGATGGAGTTGGTCATGTATGTATATAAAATGCGCGTAGGCATTAAAACCAAGAGGTTGCTGCGTGACTTTCCTGTCTCTATTTTAATTTTCCGATACACGTCTTACAATTTTAACACTTTTCTGAGTGCACTACTTAAAAAAAATATTCAATTAATTGCGTGGAGATAGCATGAGCCAATTTACTTTGCTGAATATGTGCTTGTACTTGAAATGTGTTGATCCGTTGAGCAGCGGGCACTCGATGGTAATGTGCTTTCGTCCATGGCGCCAACTCAGTTTGAAAAATTCCACAACCTGTAGCACCCGTCAGCAACAGAAGCCCACTCTGACGGCGAGCCCGCTGGCCTCGCGTATTTCGGAACCAGAGGCTTCCATAAAGCCTGGCACGTACTTCAAATTATCAAGCTCGTCGCTGAGTGCCTGGTCAGAAGTATTAATTTTTTTTTTGTGTCTCCACTTTCAAGGAACCAATGAGCACACATTACATTGTTATTACTTTGAAAACTAGATATCTGGCAAATAAAGATACTGCATTCCAAAGAAAAGTAAGTCAAATGCTTAGCTTAATATATGGCATTTACATGAGGTTACTGAAGGCATTATTTACGCGCTCCGCTAACAGCGCAAGCTCAGAATGAATAATATTTTATTGTCTGCGAGGAATGACAGTCTAGATTACTGGTTTTTACAACCATTAGCTGGATCGCGCTTACCGCCCTGGAAATGCGACCACAGGTGAGTCATGTTTATGGGCATATCAACAAGGCCGACGAGACATTGCGGCGAGTGTTATAAAAGATAGAATTGGTGACGCGCAGTCATACATAGGGTTCTTACAATGAATGCTAGAGACTCAGCAAACGCTAGTGTCTACGAGACTTCTGGTTGCAAATTGAAGCAGACAGCAAATAGTCTACTTTTCCAGTCTTCCTGCGTATTCCTATAAGAAAACCTTACAAGATATTTTCCTCTTCGCCAGGGAATAATAGAAATCAGCGTAGTTTCTTTACGCGAAACGGGTACTATGTACTATGTAGCTTTATTCACATTGTAAAAGTGTAATTTATTTAGTTAGTGTTTTTTTTTTTAATTACTGAGTGATGTTTAGTTTAGCAAAAGTTTAGGCCCTGGTCTATGTTGTACAGCGTCATATATTAATACAAGCTATCAATTCAAGCAAAAAAATATGAAAGACTTTAGAGCTCTCTCTAACGCCGAATTGGAGCACAGCTCTCAAGGAGGAGGAGGGGAGGGTACGGAGGGAAGGGTATGCGCCTTCTCCTTCCCCGCTAAATTTAGCGAGAATATTGGAAGTGTTAGATGCGTGTGACGCCAGGTGACGTCACAAGTGACGTCATATGTCCCGTGACGTAACACGTGACGTCACACGTCACGTGTATCCCATAATGACGTCACACGTGGCGTCACGACGGTAACGTTTTGACGTTACTCCCGCGACCCTCACGAGAGTAACACTCAGGGGGAACCACACGTAAGGGTTACCCCCTGTGAGGGTTTCCGTCGTAAGGGTAAACCCCATGAGGGTAACCTCTGTGAGGATTACCTTCACGAGACTAACGCCCGTGAGGGTTACCCTCGTGAGAGTTACCCTCATGAGGGTTACCCTCGCAAAGGTAACCCTTGTGACGGTAACCCCCCGTGAGGGTAATCCTCGTGAGGGTTACCCGATCGTAAGGGTAACCCCCGTGAGGGTTACGCGGGGTTGCCCTCATGGGGGTTACCCTCAAGAGGGTAAGCCTTGTGACGTCACGTGTGGCGTTACACGTCGCATAATGCAACGCGCGGTTTCGCCGACGCTGGCACCACTCAACTCACAAACGGGCGCCTAAAAGCTGCGCTCTAAAATAACTATTAAAAATGATTAGGGTTTATTCAAGCTGTAGTAGCATTGAGATGACGGAAACGCAGTTTGTTACTAATGCACAGTTTGTTACTAATCCAGTACGTGTTCTTTGTTCCATAACTCCATGCTTCGTTCTTGTTGCCTGTTTTTATTGTTTGATTTCGCGTATATTAGCATCCTTTTGGTGTTGTGTCAAGCGAATTCACTCTGTGTGCTTCATAGCATTGACTGTATGCGTAAATACGTGCTTTATAATTGTAGTCTGCAACGTCAACACGTATTATACACGTGTTGCTACAGAAAAACGCTCTAGCACATTTCTTTGTACATCCGATTACAAAGAACGTTCGAAACGTTTCATTTTGTCTCAACACGAAGCAAAATTTGCTGTTATAATCGCGCGCGAATAGAAAACACATTTGCGTTTTCCCATGGAATGCATTACCGGAAGTCAAATTTAGACATGTTTTCTGTCTTCTTTAAAATGCAACAGCACACTAGCGCCACCTGAGCCTCTACCGTTTATTGTAATAACTTTATGCGCGTAGCACTGGAGGAGGGCAGTACAAGCAGCCTCCACAGAGTTTGCGATGACCATGCTGGTACACCCCAGACAAAGCCGACCGGTGGCCACAATCGCGTGCAAGCGCGTTCAAGCGAATTAATTGTCATAAAGATCAGTGGTATCGATGGTGTGGGTGTAGGTTCCTGAAAAACGATTGAGGTTCACCATTACCGCGCGTTCAGCAGCAACGACGTAGAGTTCATCCAAGAATTTAAAAAAGAACAAAACAAGAAAAACATGGAGGACATTTAGAACAACTGACGACCACTCGGCCATTTCCTTCCTCATCGTTTTCCATGTATTTTGTAAAGTGCTCGCGCTCCGGCGTCTCCAGGCTCGAGCGCTGAGCTTTGTGCAGTGCTTTGACGTCCTTTCTTTGCCCAATGTTTGTCTATATTGCCGAGCGCGCAGCCGGCCAAGTAGGCAGCGCGCCCCTGTCCGAACGGTTATCGTGTTTGGCTCCCACGCAAAGGGCCGAGGTTCGATGCCTTGTAGCGGAGGCACCTTTTCGTTGTTTTTTTACTGTCGCGTTTTCGTACATTCTAGAAATGCGCTTCTTGTTTGAGGTCAGATATTGTACGCGCCGAATCTTCTATTCCGATTTTTCCAGAAGTTCGGTCGTGTAGTAAAGGGGCTCCGCGTGGCGAGCCGGGGTCAGTCTCGCCCCAGCGTTCGATCCCCCTGTTTTGCCGCCATCGACGCCTGCGACGCTAGCTTTTCTCTGTTTTGTTTGGGCCCAAGTTCGCCCCATAACGTTTAGTTTGCTTCAGTTTTCGTCGCCTCATGATTTGAAATATGTCACGAATGACAATTGGTGTGGCGACGAAAACTGAAGCAAACTAAACGTTTAATGGGGCGAACTTTTGCCTAAAAGCAAAAAGAAAAAGAATAGCGTCGCAGGCGTCGACGGCGGCGAAATAGCACGATAGAGCGCTGGGGCGAGACAGACACCAACTCGCCACGCGCAGCCCCTTTTGTAAACGTGCGAGCTTCTGGAACAATCGGCGTAGACGATTCGGCGCAAAGAACATTCTGACATCGAACAAGCCAACAGCGATCTACAATTTACCAAAACGCGACAATTAGAAAAACAACAAAAAGGTGCCTCCGCAACAAGGCATCGAACGTCGGCTCTTTGCGTGGGAGCAAAACACGATAATTGTTCGGCCCCGGGCGCGCTGAATACTTGGCCAATGCTGCGGGCGCAACTGGCCAAGTAGGCAGCGCGCCCGTGGTCGAGCAGTTGTCCTGCTTGGCTCCCACGCAAAGAGACCAGGTTCGACGCGCGGCTGCGGATACACTTCTTTTTTTTTTTCCCCTAAATTTTTGTGTTCTGGCAAATTCGAAAACCCGCCTGCTCATTCGAGGTTAAAATGTTCTACACGCCGAGCCGTCTACACAGATTGCTCCAGAAACCCCGTGTAAATAAGGGGCTCCGTGTGGCGAGCCGGAGTGAGTCTCGCCCCAGTGCTCGATCCTGTTGTTTCGCCGGCATCGCCGCCTGCGACGCAAGCCTATTTTGTTTTGGGCACAAGTTCGCTTCATGAAACGTTTAGTTTGTCCCGTCATTTGTCATTCATGACATTCTGATGGAGGCGCGGGGTACAACCCATGCAGAGTACCCTTCTGAGGGCCGGCAGTGCTAGCCCGCTCCTAAGCGAAAGAAGACTTTCCGAGGACGAAGCTGGCGCACGAGCAAGCCGTCGTACCTGAGGTCAGCCACCCTGATTTGGTCTATTGCCCGATAAGTGGAAGGAGATCCCGACGATTACCACCCCGCCCGTCATCGTCCTCCCGGTCCCTCCGCGGACACCTTCTGCCTTCCTCGGCGAGATCTACGATGACGTCGAAGACTGGATCAACCAGTATAATTGCGTGGCCCGCCACAACGGTTGGAGTGACGAGCAGCGCCTGCGGAACCTCGATTTCTCACTTGAAGGAAGAGCAAGGCGCCGGTTTGAAAACCAATAATCTCGCCTCACTTCGTGGGACCTTTGCAAAAATGAGCTAACCCAGACGTTCGGCAGACCACACCGTAGAGAGAGGGCGGAATATCTACTGCAATGCAGAACCCAGGTCCCCAATGAGAGCGTCACGAGCTTCGTGAAAGACGTCCTGCGCCCGGGCCCCCGCTTTGACCCTCAGGCCACTGAGAAAAAGAAGCTGTGTATTCTGATGCGTGGAGTGAAATCTGACATCTTCGGTGGACTCGTGCGCAATCCAACGACGACCCTTTAAGGATTTGTCACCGGGGCGACGAACATGGAGCGCGCCATCCTTGCAAGGGCAACCCAGCAGCAGTGGCACACCGGCGTAGTTGCCCCCCCCCCCCTCCCCCCCCTCCCCCCCCCCCACCGGGTTAGGTCTGCGGCTCCAGACTGACTGGGAAGGGGTAAATGATTCGCGACGTCGTACATGTAGGGCTAAAGAATCTGCTGCCCACTGCTGGACGCCCGGCCTCGCTCTCTGTAGCCCAGGTGGTTCAGGAAGAAGTACAGCGAGCCTTCAAACCAATGGATTCAGACAGCGTGGCCGCCACTGCGGAGCCAACGTTGACGTACGCCGCAGTGGCCCCACGGCCACCGTCACCGCGTCTCTGTTATGCCGCTCCGCCTCAACATCAGTCTTCAGCGCAGCAGTATGCCCGACGCCACGACAACCAAGTCCCATGCAACAACCAGGAGCCCCGTGTCCCTCGGAAGACCGACGTGTGGCGAACGGCCGACCGACGCCCAATCTGCTACAACTGTGGAGATGCCGGTAACCTTAATCGGCGGTGCAGCTTCCGCCAGATGAACCTACGAGGGTTCGCGCCGAACGACCCTCGGCCCCGCATTGGTGAGCAGCCGAGAGATATTGAGGAGTACCTGCGCCGATCGCCGTCTCCGATCCCGGCTGCACCCCGAGGCTCATGTTCGCCGTCCCAGCGAAGTCCAGAGTCAACACTTCACCGTTCCCGCCGACAAAGATTGTCCCCCCCATGCCACGCCGAAAAAACTAAGCGCGGCAACACAGATAGGTGGAGTTTCCGTTCACCGTCGAAGTAAGTATCCTCCCCAAACATTGGAGGGCTCCTCCTCTAATGACGATACGCCACGGAAGAAAGGAAATGTGACGGTGCCGAACATTCTAAGCATAGCTATTGACGGCCATGACGCGACGGCTCTCATCGACACCGGAGCAGACTATTTGGTTCCGAGTGGGAAGCTCTCTCGCCGCCTACAAAAAGTTACAACACGGTGGGATGACCCACAGATAGGAATCGCTGGAGGGCACCTCATCACACCCGACGGAAGCTGTACAGCTGGCGTCGAGATTCATGGCAAAACCTGTCCGGTGAAGTTCGCAGTTCTTCAGGAGTGTGCGAGGGAATGGACTTCTTGTTCGAGCGGGGCGCTCTCATTGATCTAGGAGCGAACAGGTTTATGTTGCAAAAACCTGTTCCACCACCGGACGAAACAAAAATGACGTCAACCGTGGTCCGTGTCCTCGCCGACAATGGAAACCTGCCGCCACGGTCAAGTATTTTTGTACCTGTCGTAACCAATGAAGCTTACTGCGTTGAAGTCCGCTCGAGGGCAGCGTCTAGTTGCTCCTAGAATGAGGACTCGGAGTCGCAAGAGGTGCAACAGTGCTTCGAGACGGGCGCGCCAAATACTTTTTACAAATTTCCGTCAAGAGCCAAAGCACCTTAATAAAAGGGCCGCCGTTGGCCACATTGAGGTGCTTCAGGGCTTAGTCACCATCACTGCACTCTCGGAAGAGTCCTCTTCATTTCAGCCCCAGAGAACGCTACCCTCGGATCTGGACATCGATCCGAAGCTTCCTGCTACAGAACAACGACGGCTGGTTGACCTCCTCGGCGAGTTCACTGAGAGCTTTGCCACATCTTCAAGGGTGCGACAAACGACGGAAGCGAAGCACCACATTGTTACCGACGACGACGGGCTCCCTGTGCACCAATCGCCGTACCGAGTCTCCGTAAAAGAAAGGGAGGTAATCTAAGAACAAGTACAAGAAATGCTCAATGACGACATCATCCCGCCTTCAAGCAGTCTCTGGGCGTCGCAGTGGCCCTGGTAAAGAAGAAGGATGGGACACTGAGTTTCTGAGAAGACTATCGTCAACTAAATGCCGTGACAAAAAAGGACGCCTACCCACTGCCTCGAGTGGACAATACCCTGGGCCGGCTGCGCCACCCAATATTTTTCGTCGATAGTCCTGAATAGTGGCTATTGGTAGATTCATGTCGTCAAGCGAGAGCGTGAGAAAACGACTTTCGTCACGTCCGACGGATTATGCGAGTTTAAAGTGATGAATTTCGGACTTTGTAGGCACCCCCAACTTTTCAGCGTATCGTGGACGCCATGCTAGCAGGTTTGATATAGCAGAGCTGCCTCGCCTACCTACACGAAGTCGTTGTCTTTTCACGAAATTTTGAAGAGCACCTGAGAGACCTTCCAGCAGTACTACAAGTGTTCAAGACCGCTGGACTCCCCTTCAAACCGAAGAAATGCCGCTTCGCCTATGACGGACTAAAGTTCTTAGGCCACTTCCTGAACAACGAAGGTGTTCGCCCTGACTCCAAGAAGAGGCGCGCTGTAGCCGCCTTTTCACCACCGTCGGACAAGAGGGCCATTAGAAGATGTCTGGGTATCTTTGCCTACTATAGGCGCTTCCTTCAAGATTTTGCCAAGCTTTCTGCGCCTCTAGCGCATCTCACAAAGGGCGCTGTGAAGTTCCAAGGGAGAAAAGAACAACAGCGGGCATTTGACGAGGTCAAGCGAAGACTTCAGACACCCCTGACCCTCGGCTATTTCGACCAGTTAGCAGAAATGGAAATCCACACAGACGCAAGTAATACTATTGGTGAGGTACTGGTCCAACGGCACGAGGGTACGGAGCGAGTGATTGCTTACGCAAGTCGGGCGCTGCCTAAGGTAGAATGCAGCTTCTCCAAGACAGAAAAATAAAGCCATGCTGTCGTCTCTGTGATTACAAAGTTTCGGCCGTACTTGTATGGCAGTCCATTCCGCGTGGTCACATATCACCAGTCGCTGTGTTAGATCGGGAACCTAAAGGATCCCTCTGGACGCCTCGCCCGCTCTAGTCTCCGAATGCAGAATTTCGACATGACCATTGCGTAAAAATTAGGTCGCAAACACAGTAACGCCGACTGTCTGCCGAGAGCCCCCGTTGAGGCACCACCTGCCAAAACGACGACGAGGAAGACGAAGGTTTCCTTGGCGCAGTGAAGGTGGGCGACATGGCAGCGCTTTAACATGACGACTGCGAATTTCGTGCCTTGAAGAATTGGTAGAATTTTGTGCCGCGGGAAGAATTGGTTTCGGACCGATTGCACCGGCGGTCGAATATTCCGTTGCCGGCGAGGGGATTCGCCCTCCCGGCGTCAATTTCCCTGCGGATTTGTCTGCGAATCCGCATGTGTGAACGAGCCATTAGTCGCGCGCTAGAAAGCGTCACAAGAGCGCTTTTTCGAGCGCTCACGGCGCGATGACTTAGCTCTCAACTGTACGTGTGAACATGCCCTTACTCTGCTTCATTTAAGAGGTGCAACCAAGTCATTTCGTGGACTAGTCCCCATAGTAAGGGATCGTGAATGCTGTGAACTACGCATCCTAGTAAATTTGAGCGATCTGCTAGATAATTAGCTGCCATGATGACTGCGTGCAAACGAAGTGATTTGGTTAGACGGCACTAAACGTGAACGATCGTTCAAGTTCAATATGACGGAAATACACCACTACCTTCAGGGTCGTTCAGATACCTTTACAGCGAAGCTGTATGTAGGTTTGGTTTTTTCGTGTCCGTCGACAAGGAACCATCGTGCGCCTTATCTTTTAACATGTGGTTTTGACACTTGTTTCAATAAGAAAATCACAAAACAAGTGTCAAAACCACGTAATAGATGATAAGCACGCAGCGCTCCCCGCATGCGTTTCACGGTAAAATTGCGGTTGCATAAGCTGCAGCGGCCACGGCAGCGTACGAAGTCTTTTATATATAAAAACGTTTTGGTACAGAACATTTACTTTTATTTCGTCAATAATTTGTTATCGACCGTTTTGCTGTTTACAACCATCAAGTGTCGCTTGCGCCCCAAGCGACTACCGGTCGCACATTCTTTGCAAGCCTCATGTGCTTGCTTATGTCACGAGTGCTATAGACCTTTTCCACAAGGGCGGCGCCATCTTGAATTGTCGTCACTTCCAGTATGGGCGACGAAAAAAAAGTACAACGTTTCAACCTGTAACTAGTAAAAAAATAGAGGCGAACCAAAACGAGAATGTGTGACGGTTAGGCTTATATCCTAAATGTCTTCTATTGGCGTGGCAACGGCAAAGTAATGTTTTTGCCCATACTGGAAGTGACGTCAATTCAAGATGGCGGCGCGCTTGTGGAAAAGGTCTATAGAAGGCATAAATGCTACAAGGATAACAAAGTTGGAAATTTAACGATGGCATTCGTCTGTACAATTTTGCAGGAGGCAAGTTTGTTTGCAGGAATACTCCAAACATTTTAACATATATCTTACTCCTTCATTTTTTGGCATTCACCTGGAGAATTGGTGTTGAAACGTTTCATCTACATTTCAAGCAGCGGGTTAAGGTAGCCTTTGTTCATATTTTTTTATAAACCGGAAGTTTTCTGGAACGTCCAGGACTGGAGCATCACCTCGGGACGTTTGCCATAAAAAGGGTCTATAATGCAGTAACCTATCGTTGCAGGTAATTGCACAGCTTCACAGTGTGGATTGGAGCCTTAATTTGTTTACTCCCTTTAACTTTGCGGGACCCGAAAATGCGACCGGTAAATGTTATGCCGGCCGCCTTGTTTACATCAGTAGTAAGCCGGAAGCGCGATTAGCCACGGATTGGCACGCTATTGACCGTTTCACATGTTTACTAGAAGATAGCTCTGCCGGTAGAACGCAATCATCATCATCGTTTACGCAGTTTTACGACTCGCTAAATTATTTCAAATTTCACGTACGGTTTCACGGAAGGGATCAGCTGCACAGATCCTTATTTCGGAACCGTGTGCTCTGAAAACTACTCGCTACAACTCCCTAATTAACTTTTAACAGACAAGAAGGGGGAAATACCCTACTGAAAAAAATTATATGAATTTTTTTTCTGATATGTTTATTGAACACCTTTTTCATATCAGAACTTATTATTTCATATCAGTTTCATATGCCGCATGTCAGTTACATTAGGCTATAGGTTGCGCTAGGTACCGCCCAATTCATGTGCTACAAAAATATATTTATTTACTCACGCCATCATGTAGATACATTACGCATACCGCTAACATCAGATGAACGAATACATTGAGCGCATATACACACACACGGCACAACAAACATGAATACAACAACACACCCAATAACTACCTCGGAGCTCTGCGTTTCCGCCTTTTATACAGGTCGTTTTGTAAGTACGGAGTTTTTCGGTGACCAACTGCGGAATAAATAATATTTAATAATATTTTCAGCGTGTTGGATTTTTTTCAGTAATGTCATATCTCTGAGAGTATTTACAACGGCTCAGGGGACGAATCTGTTAATAAAAAGTAAACGCGCATGCCGTAATTATTTGAAAGCCAGTAAATCAAGCCGCTCCACTGCGGTTCCAAGCCACGTGTTTGCTTTCCCGCGCAGGACGTCGTATACTGAAAAAAAAAAATTATAGGAATTTATTTCTGATATGTTTATTGGACACATTCATATCAGTTGGCATATGTTGCATATCAGTTCTTATATGTCGCATATCAGTTTTTGGGTATTTCATGTCAGTTCTAATATCCCATATCAGTTTTTGGATATTTCATATCAGTTTCATATGTCGCATATCAGTTTTTGATATTTCATATCAGTTCTTATATGTCGCATATCAGTTTTTGGGTATTTCACATCAGTTCGAATATCGCATATCAGTTTTTGGATATTTCATATCAGTTTCATATGTCGCATATCAGTTTTTGGATATTTCATATCAGTTTTATATGTCGCATAGTAGTTTTTAGATATTTCATATCAGTTTTATATGTCGCATATCAGTTTTTTGATATTTCATATCAGTTCTTATATAGATTCATATACTATTTTTCAGTAGGGTAATATGCATTATGCGACGGTCGGCAAAGATTCGCTTTAAATTATGTTTGATATGTTCGCACATTGTCTAATAAACATCCCCAACACTGAAACTGCAGCCAAAATACGGTGTTGGCTGGTGTCGTGAAGACAGAATTAGCTACGCAGACGCCTGAAAGGTCTTCGAACCATATTTGCTTCATGAATAACGGTATGCCGGGAACATGTCTGCCCTGAGTTTAGAACCAATGCGACAGAACTAATGCGACAAGAATGGAACACGGCCCAGACGGTGTATGCAGACTGTCCTCCGAAAAATGTATAAGCAATATGACTACGGCTTGACGGTTCTGACATTCCATAAGGTGACCAGACGTCCGGTTTTGCTCGAGGCGGTCCACTTTTAGGGGTTGATTTCTTCAGTTCCGCTATCTTGTCTCAATGACCCCCTTCTTCGTAGAAACGTGCATAGCGGAGAACCGAACCGCTTATTTAGCGGTTGGGGTTGATCAAGCAGCGAAAAAAGTGCAGCGTCATAGCATTCATCTTTCTCTGTGTGTGTGCTATCGCCGGCTAGACAAATCAATCGGAGATAATGCCCCGTGACCTTGCGTTTTTAGTATGTGTGTACTCGTATGTTGTGTAGTCTTGACTACTCTCGGACGTGTGGTGAAACGGAGTATGATAAGTTTCCCTATGCGCAATATTCATGCTGAGATCGAACATGAAATATTCAATATTGCTCGTTTTTTTATTTTTTTCTTCACAACGAGATTGCCTACGCCCTTGGCAGAGCCACCCTGGCAACAGAGCGGTTGAGTGCCTCCCTGAAAGGACCATAGAGCACCCCCAAGAAGAGGTTCTGGACGCTCTGACTGATGGCCTTCTCGAACTTCTTCTGCCTCTTGCTGTTCAAGTTCAGGCTCTTGTTCATGTTGATGCGGAAGTTGACACCTGTCACAGTCAGGGTCTTCAGCACGGCTGGGCGGCCTAAAAAATACAGAGCGAACGAACAACGTTGTAATAACATGGTTTGGTAGAAATTCATGTTTTGTTTCGTAAAGAAAGTCCGAAAGAAGCAATATATCTCTGGGGCTCAGCTATTCTAAGCGCTGGTCAATCCTAATAACATTGGCGAAGGACACAAAACATACCCCAAGAAGTGTTGAGCACGTTATTTGGTTAATAAGTACATCAAATACCCTAGCCGTTCAGTTATAAATTGCAATTATATATCGATACATTTTTTAAACACAATAAGGTAAAATGAAGTTCTATTTAACATCGAATCGGAGTAATAACCGAATACATAAATAATATTCGATATCTTGGTACCTTACGGGCCTGACAAATAGCATGATTATCAATAGTTATTTTATGTTGAATTGGGATGAAACAGTTTTAGAATTGATTATTCTTTTTCAGACGTTTGGCCTATGCGGTATTCAACCTAGCGGGTGTCCGTTCTTATGTCCGCTATCTAATCAAATATCAAAGATATTCCGGTTACCAACATTGGATCTAAATCTCCCCTTTGAAGCACACATGTAGGTTTCTGTAAGCTAGGGTTCTTCCGAACGCCTTCTGGGGTGACCTCGTGACTTATCATTTTAATCTGCGCTACACTTGGAATCTGGTGAAGTAAAAGCTAGTGCTCCAGACTCAAAGTTAATGACGGCCAATATCACCTGATCTGATTTCTATGGAAATTTTTGTTATAGCGACGTTAATTCACATATCTATTGTTCGGTATAAGAATTCCAGGTTAGAAGTCGTACCGCACTTTCAAATAGCACACCTTCGGGTACACAGGTCGACTCAATCTGTAGCAGACAAGCAACAAACTGTTCTTAATAACGCTGCTCTCATCTTGTTTACTAACCTGAAAGGGCGCCAGATATGGCTTGTAGGAAGTGATGAATTACGGATAAAAATACTTCAAACTTCACGCCGGTGAATCCTTCCAAAAAGTATCTCTGCTACATTTCTGGAATCAAGCTTTGTTTAAACCTAAGAAAAAACAATATGCTGCAGTATGTAATGTAGTCTTATCGTAATTACCACCGTTGGCTCACATTAAACCAGGGGCATTGGAAATGTTCGGGAAATAGAAGTGTAGAGTTCGGGTCGTCCCAAAGCGGAGAGAGAGGACGAGAAGAATGCGCTTGCAAACTCTAAATATATTTTAATTCCAACAGAAACGGGAGGACCGATGCGTGGTCCCCGCACGTCTGCCGGACGGACAGCATCTGGGATCGACTCGTCGGGGTCCCTTCCTTCTTTCTCTTCCCCGACGATGTCCTCCTTTCCGGTCCTCCTCGCACCGCGTCTCTCCGTCCTGGCGTCTCTCTTTGCTTCTCAAGGGGAGCTAGGCCGGAGGGAGATATGTGATTCCTGATACTGCTTTCGGTTTTCGACTTGTGTCGGCTTCCGTCGACTTCTCTTCTTAGAACCGCCTTGGCAGGTGGCTACGCCGACGTCGTCACACAAGTAACGGGGAGTTTCCCTCCCTCTCCCTTGAATTCTGTGCTAATATCACTATCAACTTAAGAAGTGCTGCAAGAACTGCGAAGAATCGCACTTCTTGTTGTCTCGAGACTAGTTCTTTGACGTTTTTATTATTTGATATGCAAAGGCCACAGTACCACTACCTACAGAACTAGTGAGATTGTCGTCACGCCTCGCGTGTCTTCAGCTAACATATACAACAAGAACGCCTAAAGAGATTGGAGGACCACTTCCAAGCCCCACTGTTTCAATGCGTTAATGCCTCTGGTTCTAATATCAACTATGCCGCCTCGTGTTGTACTAGAATTATGCGTTTTCATCGTGGTCACGAGCCCCGCAGCTTCGCACAAAAGACAGCGCGCACTTACCGCTCCAACCAGTGGCTTCCACGAAAGCGTTGGTCTTCTCAACGACCAGGTCCATGCTGAAGTCCTTCTTGCTGCCGCTCATGTCGTATCCTTTTGCGGATCCGTCGAAAGTGATACGAAGACCGTCCAGAGACATGTAGCAGCCCGTGGTGACGTTGGCCCCCTGCCAGCCAGGGACGCCGCAGTCCCCGCGGCGCCTGAGAGTGCTCGAGAGGCCGTAAAGGGTTCCGGACCTGAATTCCGCCTTGAGGTCGCGGTTGGTGAAACCCGTGGAGTCGACCTTCACGTTGAATGCCGGGACGCCGACGGGGTCCAGGTTGAGGGAACGGACGTTGTTGGGAAGGTGATCTCGGAGGACCGCGTCCATGTACATGTTGGCATCCTGTATGGAACCGGCGAAAGCACCTGAAACGAAGCAAAGGCCATTTTAAGGGACGGAAAAGAGTCCCATGATTTAAAGGGGCAATCAGCTATCAATAAGACATTTTCAAGTACCGGAATAAGACATGTGGGTATCACGAGAATAGTTTCCCTGAAAAATGCATTTTCTCGCAATACTTCCGTCGGGAGGCCCAGTGACTTTAAAGCACGTTCCCCTTTCGGAGGAGGGGGGGGGGGGGGGGCGGGGTGACGTTTTTGTAATGGTTTTAAAATGCGAATCGTTCCTGATTTGGGACAAGTCTGGTAACGTAAATATTGCGATAAAAGTTCGTTTCTGCTGAAGTATTTTACATAACCTAGGCACATAAAAAATGATTTTTGGAGGAAGGTCAGATTGTCTAGGAGCTATTTGAAACATGATTTTAATCTGGGGTCTGCGTCTCACAATAAAATTACATTTCGGAGTTGCTCTAAACTAAATAAGTGTTTCGTTGTACCGGCATATTTCTATTTTTTTATTCTTTTTCTAGGCGGGGGGGCGGGGGGGGGGGGTATTTGGGACATGGGTGTTCTCTTCGGGCTCATTAAAAAATGCCCTTTGGGAGTTCAGTTCTGTGTCGCTTTGATGGCAAAATCATAACACTTATTGACAACATACAACTTGGACGACGAAACACATAAGCAAAAAGTTAAGACGAAATACAGCGTTTTTCCCAATTCCGGAGTGAACATAACTTGTATTCACTCCTGTGTGCCACAAGGTTATGTCCTTGGACCTCTCATTTTCCTTATCTACATAAACAATCTACCTTCTTGCGTTTTTTCTAACATTCTCTTGTTTGCCGATGACTGCGTGGTTTTTCGCGAAATAACTTGTGATGACGATATAACTAACCTGCAGTCGGACCTTAATGCCATCTCTGAATGGTGCAAAGCATGGTATATGAACCTAAACGTCAATAAATTAAGATATATGCGCGTATCTAGAAAAGCACATATTTTCTAAATCACCGTCCCCTTCATGCCGTCACTTCTTACAAGTAAGTACCTTAGCATTCACATTACAGCCTATCTCACCTGGACCGCTCAAATCTCGTATGTTATTAACAACGCTAACAGAATGCTTGCATACATTCGACGTAACTTCTCAAAAGCCCCTCCGTCCTTAAAACTTTTGCTATATAAGACATTAATCCGTTCAAAACTTGAATAGTCTTCACCTGTGTGGGATCTTTACCAAGAAAATTTTAATAGGTTCACTTGAAATGGTTCAAAATATTTCAGTTCGTTTTATCCTATCTAACTATAACAGAACTGCCAGCATAAGCTCAATGCAATCTAGCCTCAACCTACCAACTCTAGCATCTCGCCGTAAATTATTTCGACTGTGCCTATTTCACAAGTTTTTTCATCACCCATATCTGCGCCATGACTTTATTTTATCTCCCCCGTACATCTCATCCACGTTGGATCATGCTTTTAAGGTTGGAATTCCATTCTGCAAAACTAACGCAGTTTTTCAGTCCTTTTTCCCAAGCACATCAGATGAGTGGAATCGCCTTCCCGCACCTACGGCAACCATGGAAGACCACACTTTTTTCAAGAACGCTTTATCTATCATGCTATGATTAGGAGCCTCCTTTTTGTCTATACCAGTGGTTCTCATGCAGTGATGTTTCACGGACCCCTTGTGAATCGGCGAAAATGGTGGAGGACCCCGTTCGTGTCGAGGGGAAGGGAAAGGTTTATAATGATAATGATATATAATATTTGGATATAACAAAGGGCTGGCGTCAAGTAGACTTTTCCCATTGATGTACAAGCTAGAAAACTCACCCGAAAATTGAAACGTCTCCTCTCAATAGGATAAAATAACACTTTAAAATAACACAATAACACTTGCCCGACTTGACTCACAAGGCAAGGCTTTGCGGACCCCTAGAATGCCTTCGCGGACCCCAAAGGGTCCGGGGACCCCTATTTAAGAACCGCTGGCCTATACTAATAGCTGAAAATGTTGAATTTTCTTATGAAATGTAATCCACTCCCCTCTCTAATGCCTCAAGCCTTGAGGGTAAATAAATAAATAAATATATTGTTTCCCGGAAAAAAATAGTGTACGCATTGCCGAACGCTCTATCCCCACCCATTGTAGCGCTCGCTGTCCAGACCAAATGCAAAGCTGCCATAATTAACTGTTGCCTTATTCAAACGCTATCTGTGTTCTTCTGAAACTTTCAATAGGACATTTGGGCCCTTTCTACGTAGTTTGCGCCATTTAGCCTTATCTATTCTCGAACTTATTTGGCCACCATTTTACCACCAAATAATTTCCGAAATTCACTTATTTCTTTTGAATAAAATAATAGTTCGTTTGAACTCTTCGATACCTGGTTTGGCCCGGTAGCGCTACAATTGGGAGGAAACAACACAATCAACAATGCGTTTCCTCGTTCTTTTTTTCTTTTTTTTTTTCAAGCTAGAAAACGTTTTAAAATCTTTTCGAGAACATTTCGTAGAATCGCCCACTTACTCCCGACATTGGGCGCCTGCTAGCCCTGCAGTGCTAAGGTCGCTATATGTTTGGCAGACGAGGTCTTTGCCGGTTAATACCTTTCGAGTTAGATTTTTGTCATCAAGATTAACAACCCTAGTACGCTTATAAGCAATTAAATGCAAAGGTGCAAGAAAACTGCACAATAATGACGAAAACGCGTTGGCACTATGCTAAATAATAGAAGTGTAGAAGTGTAGTCAGATCTGCCAGAAATGCTCTTTGTGTTTGGCGGTGATATTTTTTTGAATATACGAGGAACCTTTATTTCTTTAAATTACAACCCAGCGCGTTGCGAAAAGTGCAATTTAATGTGATGTCGTGAATTCCAGGCACGGTTTTTACATGCCTTGGGCTTCCCGCGAGCCGAAATTTACGGCTCTTATGTAGGTAGTGCGAAAGCGGCATTAAATCCATTTGTTCAGATGTATCGTCACATGGAAAAATTTTGATTTTATTTATTTATTTCTGCTCACTCGGATTAGCTGTTTCATTATTTATTGTTTACGTACGAGAAATAATGCATAGACTTATTGATACAAAGATTAGCGTAAAGATATAAAATGACATTTATTGATTGTACATTCTTTTTGCAGTGCCAAGGTCGCTAGGGTTTGTATAACGACTGTCGTGAAAACTTTGATATACCGAAAAGTAAACAACTTCTCTTATAAAATGTGCAGATCGCTTATTATTGGACAATAACACGATTCCAAATTTTTGTACGTGTGCTGAGTAAAACATATTTTCAAATGACATTATCTGCAAACTAACCGATTCTATTTACAGTTGATGGCTGCACCTGGTAGGACAAATAATTAGATCTGCTTCAGAGTGGCACGTAGTGTATGAATGCCTCTGGGGGGGGGGGGGGGGGGATTGTAGTCAGATTTTCATTGCTTACGAAGTTAAGACTTCAGTAACAGGCTTCGAAAATTAATACACAGTATTAGAAGAAATAAAGGAAATGTGTCCAACTGCCAGAATGTTAGAGCAGTGTGGCATAACATAAATATTTAGGATGTGAATACGCTGTAGAATATTATAGCATATTCTCCACATAAGCAACTAATCCACATATTTGGTATTTGATACCGTGTCTATTTGACAACACTATTTGGAATATTCTGCCCCACGTACATTATTCTGGTTACGCAGAACGCAAAAAAAAGCATTGGAAGGTAAGTTACAGTGGTGAAGAGTCAAATATTCAAACATTTAAATATTATACGTTAAATGAAGTAAAACGTTTGTTATTCGTACAGTATTTGTTGCGTAGTCGAATTAAAGACAGCAGTCCCGTAATTAAAAGAATTAGGTTTATGGCTTTCTGTTATAGCAAATAATTTAATATACACCGGAAGACATTTAATGCAATATTTAGATTACAAAATAATTAGCAGCTATACAATGGCTAAAACACCTAATATCGATACCATGAACAGTGCAAAATGATTTCTTGAAGTTTTAGCGTCACGGGTAAGTGATAAAATTAGGACTGATAGCAGATGTACCCCGACTTTTTGACACCGTTGCTCGTGGAGAACGCTATGTTCCAGGGCACGTAATACAGCCTCCACGTGGAAAGCAGTATCTCGTGGCTACGTCGGCAAGCGAAAGATAACGGTACATATTATTAGTAGTATCCAGTATATTTCTGGAGTATCTGAAAGTCAGTGCAAGGCGGCCTTTCGCAAAACGCATCAAGAAACCCCTTAAACCTTTAATAGCTTGATTGAATCGGAGCAGAACGTCCTCATATCCTCTCTTTACTTCCTGAAAAGTATGGGTATTCCGCGTTGCGCGTTTTTCATAGTGTTGTGAAAAACCTACGAATGTTTCCTGGGGCATAATCAGCACATCAAAGTCGGTGGTGGGCGTCAATCGATATAGACTACTGTCTTTCGCTCATTGTCAGTTGGCCTCTTCACAAATTGACGCAAAGATACGACGGCCAGGTTAGTTGTGATTGCCTCTAGTTGATTGACAACAAAGGGCTGCGACTCATCGGGTGCACTAACTAACAAAATGGGAACGTAACTTGACCAAAACTTCAAGCTTGCTTCCCCCCTGGTGAATAACTAAACGTGGAGTCGCTGGAAAACGAGGGACGGCGACGTCACCCAACAGTCCCTGAAGGATCGCATTTTTTTCCGTTGTGACCTGGGTGAGCATCGGACCGGCGTGTCGTCGAGCGCAACTACGGTGCGATGCCCGTTGAATACCCCAGGCTAGCACTGGTACTGTATCGGGTAAATTTCTCGTCTACAGCGGTTACATCAGAGGCCCAGTATGCTTGACAGTCTTCCCGCGGTTTAAAACAAACACTTAACTTAAACACTTCGTGTCTTATGAGATGCTGCCATGAGAGTGCGCTTGCTATACCTCTATGCCGAATAACACGTGCATGCATAAATTAATTAACCCAAATTGCAAATATACAAAGAGAACTTTAAGTATAATCTGCATGTCATTCGTGACAATAGAATCCATATTATGGTTACGTTCGCTTACTGGATTTTCTATGACAAGCGACTTGTATTCTTTTATAGTACCATATGCCATCGTTGCTAATATAAAAAAAAAAATCCATGTCCGTCACGCTTGAAATTTTGTTTCAATTTAAGATATGACCTCGTTCCTTTTAAGTCTGGTTGACTGCTTAAATATGAAGAGACATTAGATGAGGTGCTTAACCTACCAGAATAATTTGTTAAACGTTGAGATGAAGCCATATGATCAAGCACTGAGCATTCGAGCTCGAGACGAAGTTTTAGGCGGCGTTGTATCGACTTCGACTGAAGCGACTAAAATTTCGTAAAATTAAAAAAAAAAAAAAAAAATTGATCTCTGAAATGAATTGACAGAACATTACTCAAAATACTGACAGTGAGCAGGCGAGCTGGCGGATATTTTCCATGATGACTTTAAACGGATAGAGGCGCCGAGAAACGAAACACTTTTGCTGAGGTAGAGAAAGCAACAGGGGCAGATCATATCTCCCACTCATCTCCAAACAACTCTGCACACGGAATTATTTTTCTTTTAGTTACACGTCAACATTAAACGACCAGAAACCCAAATATGGTCTTGTTATAAGCAAGGACAATTCTTTGGTAAAGACCCCATTGTGATTAATTTCTCGCAAAAATAGTGCAGGAGTATTTTCGTATAAGTAGACATTAATCTCGGGTGTTTGTTTTTAACATATATCTTTCTAGACTGATCACATTTTTGTTCTCCTTGCAGATCTCTTGGGAATGTCGGCTGCAGTGGTCAGTAACTTTGACATCGAGTAAAATAAAACACCACTAAAAAAAGAAAAAAGAAATGCGCCAAGACGGCTCTCCTGAAAGGAGGTTTCTACTTACCGGCAATAACCAGGCACACGCAGAAGAGGGACGAGATGGCCATCTTGACGGTTTGGCAAGAGCTGAAAACGAGCATATCTTTAAATACATGTTTCCGAACTCTATTATTCAAGGTATACAGCTTACATTCGTGTTACCTTACTGCGCTCCCAGATCCACCCCAGTAATTATTTGAAGAAATTATCTAGGTTTAAAAGCATTCAACATGGTATTTACTGACGAGAAACGATCAGCGAAGCATAATGAGGTTTAGCGTTTGTGCCTTATAAGGGGCAAATATGTTTCGTTGCGCTCCCGGAATAAGTTATTTAATCCTACACACTAAGTGAATATTTCTCTACGTATACCAACCCAAGAAGTCCCTAACCGTCCATGCTCATTACTGTTGGAGAAAAGCTTTCGTGTTGTATCTAAGCAACTTTGATCAGACTAAGTCATAATAAGAGATAATATGTAGTTTCTTGTGTTTTCAATTCAAACCGGAATATTTAGTGTTTAAAAGCAGACACTATTTTCGAACGCTTATTTTCCCCAATTAATCAGTAGCACCCGGAGAAGCAACGCTAGCTCGAACAAAACACTGGTGCTAAGGCGCATTTCGTTTACACGAGAAATTTACGAACTTCAAATTTTGCTACCTAATGAAGTCGCTATGCTCGATGAATACATTTTAGAAAAATGCTACTATTAATGTTATTCGTCCAGCGTCTTCTCGCGAAATAAAAATATAAAAATAAGAAAACCTGTTGATCACTTGTTTACGAAAACCGTGTCGAGCTCTTTACGTGCGAACCTAAATTAAACAGTGTTTTACTTCCTGCCGCATTCTAACCACAGCCTAAGCTAGGATCCGATGTAGCCAATCAAGCAGCGGCAACAATACATCGCGGTGAAGCTCCTTGTTTTCGCGAGCTCAAAGAAACGATGAGCGCATTGACGATGACCTTTCGACGGCGAATTAGGACGGACGCACGTAACAAAACTTCCCCATGCATCGTTACACCGGGCGTCTTACCAGAGACGTTCAAACCCGCTGCAAGTTTCAGTGTTTCGTAGGTTTCTCGGCGTAGTTTATATGTAAGGTGCTATCAGCGCCGAGTGCAGTCGCGGCTTCAAAGTTCTCTGTGATCCAGACAATGTGCAATGTGATTAAGAAAAAAACCCATAAATTCGTCGTGTGCGTAGGACTCATCGGCTAATCTTAGTTACGATAACGCGCCGCAATAGTCTGGAGCACTTCCAGATAAGCCGCTTTCTGTACGGGCATATCTTCTCGCCCGTCACACATACGGGATATTTGCGTTCAGAGACAGACACGACAAAAAACAAAAGAATGAACTTTCCCCCCCGAGTTTCCGTATTGCATAGCTTCGAGCCAATATAATGCATTTGCCTAATTGCCACCGTTGCGGCGTCATCAGACTCTGAGTCAGAAAGAACAAAATTATGGTAATACGAACGCGTACGACCACCTGGAGGCCGATAATTCAAACGTAAATGATGCCCGATATTTTTTTTCTCCAAAGGTTTACATAAGTCAATGTGTGCGTGAAGCTTGAATATTATTGCGAATAATTAGTCCAAAAAAGGGCGCGCTGTGCGCGGTAATAAATTCCTTGTTTATTAAGGCGAAAACCTTGTATGTCTCATCGTTCAGTCGACCTTCAAAGTCCTTGAGCGAAAACGCGTCGGCTACATGAG
The DNA here is from genome assembly GCF_016920785.2 of Ixodes scapularis. Lineage (NCBI taxonomy): Eukaryota > Metazoa > Arthropoda > Arachnida > Ixodida > Ixodidae > Ixodes > Ixodes scapularis. Next base: position 159,212,636 of record NW_024609868.1, on the reverse strand, counting down.
AGGTACCATAACGTTTGAGTGACAACTCAGGCGAATAAGAGTCAATGAAATTAGGAAGGATGATAAAACAATTTAATAGGAATCAAATTGAATTAAGAAGAATCAAATTGAATTAAGAGGATTTAAAGAGAAGAAACAGTAATCAATGGGAATTAAGAAGGACGACAAAGTTGATTCAGAGGATTGAGATTGAATTCAGAGGAATTAAAGCGAAATATGTGGATGACTTAGTGAATTACCATGAGGACTCAGCACATTGAGAAGGATGGCTCAGAACAATGAGAAGGATGACTCAGCACATTATGAAGATTGACTAAACACATTGAGGGGGTTGACTCAGCAGTTTAAGCTGACTAATGAAGGTGGCTAATTAGTGTGGCTAATTAGCACGGATGACAAAGCGATTTAAGAAGGTCTTGGCGCTTTCGCCTTCAAGTCGTCTTAGGGATAACCTATGAGACCCTGAGAATTTTTCTTTGGCACAAAATACGCTGCACCTTTGTGTAAATGTATTTATTTATTTATTGAGATAACTGCATTGACCGAAGCCAATATTGTAAGGATGTTACATATTATGAATGGGGATTATTTATTTAGTTATTTACAATACTGTGCGCCTGTCGGTCTACGCAGGGGAGGACAAAAAACACATAATACATACATCATCACGAACTCTACACGGGTAAAGCTTGCGCAGGCAATTCGAAGTGCCTGCGCATACGTTTTACATGCAGCACTTAATTTAACAAAAAATCAGTTAATTGGACTCAGAACAGCTCAGGGCTGCAAAAACTGATAAGTTCTTCTGGCAGAGCGTTCCAACCAATAATTGTTCTGCAAAATAAAATAGTATTTTAAGACATCATTATTGTATTGATACGGTGCAATCGCTTTGTTGTTGCTCGTTCTATGTAAATGGGTTGTCGAACGCAACAGATATTTTTTTTCAGAATCAGCTCTTGTCAGCCCGCTTACCATAACGAATAATTATTTCAACCTACAAATATTTATTCTGTTCTCCAGGCTCTTCAACTTCGCCTCAGATCTCATTGCAGTAACACACGACGTATGCCCATATTCCGAAAAAAATAAATCGTAGGACAAGGCTCTCAATTCCTTCTATTTGTGTGACCTGTTTTTTTTTTTCCTGCAGAGGTTCCATACACAACCAAAAAAAAGCGCAAAAATTAGATGAAGTACGAGTGAGTGGTATGTACACGGCAAGCGCTTGTAGTTTACATTCCCCTCATTCGTCCTTCCTCTAATTTGTGCGCTTTTTTAGTTTTAATGCATCACGAACTCGCCTAAGTTACCACTTTTATGCAGGTCCCATAAACAACTTGAGTATTCCAATATCGGACGCACATGCGGTTAATATAACATCTTTATTTGCATATCTCAGGTGCCGTCTAAGAAGCGGTAGTTTTTTATACGCCCTTGAACATATATATACTCCACTTGTCTATTGCAGTGTAGCGTATTACTAAAATTCACACCTAAATACTTATATTCATCTACTTCTGCAAGTTTTGTGCTCCCTGTAGAATAACGAAAATCTAATACTTTCACGCTACTGGTAATACTACACAGCACCGTCTCATTAATATTAATAGCCATGCCCAATGTAGTACATTATAAGCTGATTGACCTCAAAGACGCATTTGGTAACCCTTGATTGCGAACTGTAGTAATTTTAGAAAAGAGCATACAATCATCCGCGAAAAGTTTACCATGTACAGAAGAAAGCAGACTCGCAGCTATGTCATTAGTACAAACAAAAATGAGAGAGGTCCTCAAACCGAGCATTGGGGTAACCCTCAATAGACTGCCAATGGAAGAGAGAACACACTGCAATAACTGACATACTGTGTTCGGTAACTTAAACGTGAACGTATCCATATTAAAAAACTCCGATTCAGTCTTAATTTACAGTTTCCATGAAATTTGTAACGCGGAATATGGCCAAGGGCCTTTGAAATATCCATGCATACTGCATCAACTTGACCATGTTCATATATAACAGACGCGAACTCATGCGTACATTCAAATAGCTGTGTGACCGTTGGTAGACCCTGCCTAAACCCGTGCTGATGCTTGAATAGTAAGTAATTGTTTTCCAAGTCATGAACATTATGTTTTGATATGATATGTTTTAAAAGGTTATAACATATCGCTGTTAACGATATAGGACGATAATTTTCCGTTGCCATCTTGTTCGCAGACTTGTGAATTTGGCACTGCTTTCACACGTAACCTATCTGCCGGTAACCTGCCCTGCCAAAGAAAAGCTTGAAAATTTTCAAATAAGTACCTTGAGACCCACTGTGCCTGTCTTCTTAGAAACGTATTTGTAATATCGTATGGGTCATATGCCTTTTTATCGTTTGTGTTCAAAAGCAATTTAGAGATACAGTTCTCCGACAGAACGAGCTCCGGCATTTCTGACTGATAAGAAACATAGGCAGGGCATTTCGGTGGGTCGCGTGACACAGTAAACGCGAACTGAAAGTATTTTGTAAATTCAGCTGAAATTCGAAGTCGACAAAAAATAGCTTCATTATTAACTGTAACTTGCGAAGTCTCCTTAGCTATCAAAAGAAGCGCCAAAAGCCTTGTGGGGATTCCTTCAAGAACCGCGAGGCCTAAATCAGCTATCTCCATAGAAGTTTCCATTTGTTTTTTTTTTATTTCGGCAGTTTGTTTTTTGTTTGAACTGTAGGATTTCCATAGTAATTCAAGAACGGCCCCTCTTTGCTCACACGTTTCTTGATGGGAAAGAATAATATACACAGTGAAATACTATAGCCTTAAATTTTGCAACTAGCATTCTGACACCAGAGAGTTGACTCTAATCATCAAAATGCCATTCTAAGTAGTCGAAAACAGACACATAATCCGAGTTTTTAAAATCTCGAACCAAATTTTCCGGACGAGCGTTTTAAGATGGCGATTTAGAAAGTTGAATGGTGAATAATAGCATTTAGTGCTCAGATATCCAGTCAATTACAACGACCTCATCAGCTTCGATCACATTACTAAAAAAATGCAGATGCAATGTTGCTTGGCCTGTGTCTGATACTCTAGTTGGGGCGTTCACTAGCTGTCGCATATTAAAACAATGATAGATATTTAACAGAAGCCCAGAGGATGCGACTTCAGTTTTACCTACCTTACCGGATGTCCAATCAAAAATAGGCAGGTTGAGGTCTTCCGTTAAAATAACCCTACTTTCAGCTGATAAGTGCAGTTCCACAAACAACATAAACAAAGAGTATAAACAACCTACACTAAAGAAATAAAGTCACAAAATTCATGACTGCGGATCTAGCAAGCCCATTGCACAACTGAAAACAACGTGAGGCCATTGAAAATTTCAAATTTCAGATGATTACATTCGCGGACTATAAAAGTAAAATAAAAAAAAAATAAAAAATCGGGTATAGCATCGGTGCGGCAGCTGAGCTCACGTGCATGTTTCGCGATCGTTTCGTGGCCGAATGAAATATCAAACCTTCATAAATATAGTTTTATTATTGCCCGTTTGTCTGTTTCATAAATGTATGAGTTGTGGGGAAATATGGTTTCGATACCGAATTTTTTGACACTCGACAGCACATCTTTAATAACCGTTAGTGTATCTCTATATTACGGATGATTTCTGGGGACACACGTGACCAGAGTTGGGGCTATCGTAAATACATTACTTAAGATGCTGTATTTCAATTACCTTTTGTGGTAATTTCATATCTTGCGAAAAAAAACTGATCGAAAGTATTTCCTACATTTTCTTAATTACATTTTTTAGCATCTTTTACTGATTAGCTCAAATACACCTTTAAGCCTAAAAACAAAATTTTCTCTGCAATATTTTACGGGAATAAGAAACGAGAGATACGAGCGCAAAGACTAATCAATTACAAACATGACGCAGAAGCGCCCGAACACAGAACAAGGGAGTAGTCAGAACCAGAATGAAGAGTCAAAATGCAAAAGCAAAAAAATTTATAGAAGGAAATTGAGATGATCCCAAAAAGGCAAGAGGTGTTTTGCTTTGATTTTGTATGTTTTACCATCACCAGGACAACAATGTAAGCTTTTTTCCCCAATCTGGTACTTCCGGGAGTGCTGTTTTTGCCACAGACAGCTGGTGGGGGACAGTGATAGACCAACTGTTTTATCAGGACAGATAATTTTACAAATACCGCAGAAAACAGAATAAGAGTGGGATGAGCTCTTAAAATGCAAATAAAACAAAACAAAAACTTTACAAAGTTGTGCGTTTGCCTGAACATGCTTCTGGAGTTGAAAAATGAGGAAAAATAGAGAAATCGACAACCGCGAGAAACAGAGCGCTGCAGTGCTTCTGTATCCCATTGAAAACTTTTCTGTCTTGTAAGGCTTAGTCCTATCTGAATGCAACATTTTGGTAGCCTACTTTAGGAATACGCGCAAGCGCCATGCATAATTTGCATGATCCCTTCATGCTATTCACCCATTTTTTGTGGTGTCCCAAAGTTCTGCAGTTTAACTCCAAATATAGTGACCATGGTCCTTAGTAAACAATGTCTTTAAATTACGTATTACGAAAACCACAAGATTTTATTTTCGAGGAGGTGATTATTTTCCTAAGGCGACCTATTTCTGCTCATCTGTTTAAAAATACCATCGCGTATCGTCGACCAGGGACGCTACTTCTTTGAATTGAACTGCACATAATGGAACTGCGATTTTATTCTGGTTACTTCTATTACTTGCTGAAAAAGAATCTGGTGCCTTTGAAGTCAATACAAATTACTAAATTCGCAAGCATCTCCAAAAGTAATTGAGTTAACATTCTGGAATAGTAACTTGAGTAGTAGTTTAGATACTTTATACAGGAGCTATTTAGTAATTTATCTTAAATACTTTTGTGGAATATCTTGCCCAACACCTCAGGTAATGCAGTGTAACACACCGGAGTGACGTTTGGTGTCGCGTGACTTGACGTCACACGGCACCATAAAAAAACCACGTGACCATGTCACGTGATGTGACGTCGCGTTGCGTCATGGCAAACCAAGTAGCTTCCGATAACGTCATGCGATTTGAAGCCAGAGTCTCAAGCCGGTGCATCATGTTACGTTACACAGAATGGGACTGGTGTTCGTGTGTCGTCATGCATGTGTTCCAAATCCCACCCAAATGGATCCAAACTACTCCGACGGTTCGTGTCCTGTGAGGACACAGATTGAAAAGTGCTGGACGCGGGTAGGTTTTGGAACACCAAGGTACAAAACCCTTACCCTGGAGTAAGATCGAGTAAATTTTGGAACACGGCCATGATGTCCCGTTATTGTTTTAAGTGACAAGCAGTACTGTTTCCAACATAGCAGTTTTTTCGCACAACTTAACGGTTTTATCAGCTGTTTAGTAGGACAAATTGACTTTTTGAGGGTGTTGAGATTTTTTAGCGTTTTTGAAGTCATGTTAGCGGGTTTTTTTCTCCGGCAATCTACAATGTTTTCAAATTTACAATTGTTAGCCTTAATGCCTTAATTTATTTTGCAAGCTAGAGTCATGGGGTCATAATATTTGCTTTCTCTCAGCAAAACTGTTTTAGTTAGAAGAACGCTTGCGACGACATTGGAATATTATGGAAATTAAAGTGTCATTTTTAAACATGATTTTAGCTGATTTGTGCGTGCATACATATACGTTTTTGAAGTGGGCCAAATAAAATGGGTTCAGTTAACTAGGCACAAAACTTTAAAAAAAACACATGGGGGATATAATCTTTTTTTAACTTGAAGTCTTGTTACTTGAAGTTTCAAGCAACGTTAGACGGGTCAGATACCTCTAGTGGAAAATATAACTTCCTACAAAGCACGTAAATTGAATCTAAAAAATCTTTAAGTTAAACCACATTTTACACGAAAGATAGAAACGATACAGATGTACGTCGGTATGCAGGTGTGGTAAGAAAACACCTGGTAACAGTAAAATCATGCGATGGACATCGTTCTAGTCATGGCAGCGGCGCGCCTTAGTCAAACAGCTGACTTCTACAAATTATTTTACTTATTGAGCTTTTTGTTTACTAATTATAGCAGTAAATTGTCTTAAAAACTCATGACTTCACTTTGCCTCAAAGAGATCAATCATAGGGGTTCATCAGAATTTCCACTCTGTGTTTTTAATTATTTAGTTCGCAACACTGTTGACGATAGTCACGTTGAGGACGTCATGTCAACATCGTCCGGTGAATTTAGCGGGGCACACATCCCGCCAACGTCTGCGGGACATCAGTCCGCTTTATTTGCGGGCATGTAATGGCATTTTTTGTGACTATTTGTTGACGTTCGATTTTTTTTCGACGACACGTTATATTTGTATTTAGGATTTGAGGCCTTAAAGGGGCACTAAACCACTTTCCATGACACTCCATTTATTGCGATAACTGAATTTATATGCTCTAACCATCCATAAAAAAAATCATTAAATTCATGCGTGGACCATATTTTATTAAAATCGGAATCTAAGCAGAATAAAACACCCGCATAATGCGATGACGTCACGTATAGTCCTTATATATCTTTGCACGTAATGCAGCGTGGTGCACGTTCTGCTTAGTAGTCGTAAGGCCGTGACTAGGGATGTCACAAACCTACCGAGGGCCGATTTTGACCACATTCGACCTTCACAAACTTCTGACGCAAAGTTAGACAAAAGTTCGATTGAGGTTCGACTATCATGCGCCCACCTAATAATCGAAAACGGAGGACAAGCTACGCCAGATGGCAGAGAAGGGTTGAAGAATAACTATACCATTCAAAGCTTTAGTGTCGGATTTTATATAAAAAATCGCGCCAAGATGGTGCCGGACAAACACGTACGTGCTGACTGCTCTGGGGAAATCCTCGGTCGGCAGCATTGCCTTGAATGTTGCGGTGACTCTGACCAGCGGTTTCATTCCTAATATATAAACTCAAACGCATGGCGAATACGACGTGCTGATGGGCAGCGGACTAAGTAAGAACAAATGCACATCATGTACCCGACGGCAAAACTCGACAAGTGACACGCCCCTCTTTTCGGAAGAGGCCGACGGTGCCAAAAAATCTAACCAGTGATTGCGACGGTGAGAATGAAAACAAGCTTCTCAGGATTGTGGAAGTGGTCCTCGAGAAAGTGGACAAGCTTACAGTGAAAGTGTCACGTCAAGGGCAGTGATTGCTTCGCTACGTGACCAAAGCGAAAAACTTGGAGCCGATACGACCAAAACGCTGAATGCTATAAACAAACTGTGGGCTGGAATTTAAAAAAAACACCTCTTTCGCGCCCCGAGATAAACATCCGAATACCTTTAAGGGCGTTGTGCAGGCAGGTTCAGCACCCGGCAGATCAACCAGCACTTTCCCACGCACTGTCTCGTCACGAAACGACGCGAGGACAGCCTTGAACGCCATAGCCACGATGTCTAACGAGCAGAGAAATCAACGGTACAACACCCACCAAGCAACGACGGATGAACCTGATGACGGTTTCATCGTTTTATTGTCGTGAGACGGAATAAGAGTACAATGAGATCCGGCACATGCAAGTCTTGAACCATCTTGAGTGGATTTCGCCCACGAAAACTTTTCTTCTTGACACGCCTTCACCCGAACACAACATCTGAAAGTGTATGTCAACTCCTGGTTTCAGTTACGGAGGCAAGCGGTTTTCAATGCGCCAGGCTAGGAAGTAAGTTCAACACTTAAGCACCATTCCACATTGCGGTAGACGATGACAAGGTGGGCATCGTCAGGGACCTTGAACTGTGGCCTGACGGCTGTCTTTTTTGGCCTTTCTGCTGTCCGTTAAAGAACAGTATGCGTTTAAGTCAAGGGAATAATCAGCACAGCAATGGCAATGCATAGATCATGAAAGTTCTTTTACTACCATAACGTACGTAGCATGGGGGGAAAGGTTGCGATATTCAGGGAAAATTGCCTTGCTTTCAATTGCGACATTTATTGCATTACCTGAACGTGGTTGCGAGATGATATTTCAAGTGTCGAGTATTTTCCCTCCCAGTACGTAATTTTCCGCGGAGATAAAGATTACAAACGTTGCAAGCAGATTCTCTGGAGCGGCCTGCTGATAGCGATAAGAAGTTATCTGAATTCTTTCCGCAGACCTGATTTAGAGAGCTACCAAGAGTGTGTGTGGATCGATATTAGTGTTGACGGTCAGCCCAATATCCTCTTGAAAAATTGCTATTTTCCCCTCAATGTAACTGCAATACTTTTAGTTCAACTATCCACCATTCCTTGAACACTATATATTTTACAAATTACCATGTTTTTATTACTGGCAATTTTAAACTGCCACATATGAACTGGAACACTATCGTAAACTCCAGTAACTCAGAGGTGCGCCGGTAAGCCAATTACCTCTCCCAACTCGTAAACTTCTTCAAACTGCTCCACAAAAATACTTTTCTGAAGTGCGAGGGCAACCTATTTTACCCTTTTCATCACGAATGTCAATGAGTGTACACTCGAAGGTGCCAGGGTTTCACTGGTTCCAATAAACACCTCCCATGTTCCATTTGGGCTAACTTGGATGATATTCTGTAAACGGGGCCAAGCGGGCCCGCGACCGACAGCTTTTTCGTACTCAAAGGAGAATTATCTAGGATTCTGGAAAAGTAGATTGGCCAGTTATCACGTCATCTGAAGTAGACGTAAACTCACGAGTATCAATACTTACAGACATAGTCACGACAGCAATGAAAGTGGTTATCATGGTCTCTAAATACCATAAAAGTAAACACTATCCGCACGTAATCATATCCCCCATTCACGCTTAAAAGCTCGAATGGGGGATATGATGACGTCCATTTGGTTGCGTGTGCACACTGGCAGCTGCTTACTCATGGGAAGATAGTGCGCCGCTTATTATACACACTGAAATGTTCGGTTCACCACCCCCTTTAAGATCTATCATCAAGTCAAAATCTAATCATACGCCATTTAATGGACTTCAGATTGAGTGAGGCATTTTCAGTGGAGGTGACATGGCAGATGCTATCAATGATTATTTTATAAACGTTGGTGCTCACAATCGCCCGAATACCACGTCATCGAGTATTTTTACACGTGCTTACCTAGAACATACTAGTATGTTGAATCCTGTCACTTTTGAAGTTGAGGCAGTCATAAAAACAATACAAAGTAAAAGCGCTTCCACGGATGATAACATAAAAGCCGAACCGATCAAACACACATCTATCATTATAAGTGAGCCCTTGCAACATATTATGAATCTTATATTTAAAACTGGTAGTTTCCCATGTGTTTTAACAACTGCGGCAGTAATTATACGTCTCTTTTTTTTTGGCCCCTCCGTAGATGAAATAGAACAAGAGGCTAATAACTACCTACAAGATCTAAACAGGCGGCTCGGCGTAAATAAAATACAATTAAATGCTGCAAAAACAAAGTGAATGGTTTGTACGCCAAAAAATAAACAAGATTCATAAACTGCCGTGTTAGGCAATAAACAATTGCATTATGAACCATATAACTGATTGCATATTTTTAGGGGTATGGTTTAGTGACAAACGGTAATGGACAACACAAACTGAGCATATAAAAAGTGACCTCTCTAGAACAGGACGAATAATTTATAAGGCAAAAGAGCTCTTACCAACATAGTTGGAGGTACAAATGTACTACACCACTTTTTTTCAAAAACTTCACTACTGTTTACTAGTTTGGGGCACCATGGTTAAGACCAACTATAATGGACTTATAAGTTTACAAAAACGTATCTTAAGAATAATGGCCAACTCGAATCACGCTATTGAAGCCGAAACCCTATTCAAACATTAAATATATATCCACTTTTTAAGCTTTACCATTAAGCTTTTCAGCTTATTTATAGAAACGGAGTTAGCGGCTGTGGCCTCATTCCTGCAAACCTGTCTGAATATGATTCAAGGGAAAGAGGACATCCAGACCTCCCATCTATTAGGACTAACTACGGCAAAAAAAATCAATTTTAGGTTCCCCAGCTCCCAAATGCAGTCGGCAATAACGTAACAATTACTGGAAACAAAATTACATTTAAAAAAGATCTACGCTTCTTTTTAATTGCCAATGAGTTAATACTTCTGTTGAGACATTGAAATACATTTTTGAGTATTCTAACCAGTATTTTTTGGTGAATCCGTTTTCATTACAAATTTTGTATATATATATATATATATATATATATATATATATATATATATATATATATATATATATATATATGTTTATTTATTTATTTATTTATTTATTTTATTACCCTCAAGGCCCTGAAATTTTACAGAGTGTAGTAGGGCAAGTTAAATATGGAATACAAACAATATACAAACACTAAAAGCCAAGAACTAAAAATGTCTAAAAAATGTGTAAACAAGTTTAGAAATCATAGAAGGCAAACGAACAGACAAAGATATTAACATATGTAAGCACACACCGCACTCTTAAATAAGGCAAAGGACGGTATGTTTAACAATTGCACGTGAAGGCGCTTTCACCCTAAAGATGTTCTGGGAGTAAAATAGTTATAATAGGCCGAGGTATTGCAATAACAAAATTCCGACTTTCCCACATAGAGGTCGTTCAAGCCATCACCCAGATCCACCACCTACGACTTGGCGGGAAGGACTACCCAACATACACGTATGTGGCCTCCCCGGACAACTCCATCAAAGGGGTAGTCCACGACATCGAACCGGGTTCCAGCCCCGAAAAACTCCTCCATCACATAGAGGCCCCAGGATACAGGATCCTGCATGCCCGTCTGCTGGGCAACACTGGCACGGCCCTCGTCACGTTTGAGGGACGGAAGATCCCCCCGTACGTCCAGTACCAGAGCGCGCTTCAGCGCTGCTTCCCCTACCGGCCCATCAGACAGGTTTGCACTAAATGTCTGGTGGCGGGGCATCGGGCCGACGTCTGCCCCACGCCGCACATAAAAATATGCCTCAAGTGTGCAGTACCCAACCCCCCAACCGACCATGTGTGCGCCCCGAAGTGCACCCAGTGCCGCGGCGACCATCCCACCAATGATACAAGCTGTCCGCAGCGGTTTGCCAAACCCCGAGCAACTCAGCGCGTCAGCCGCCCAAGTAGGAGGGGAGGACACGGCAACACAGGCCGTGACCGCAGCAACAACAGGCGACAACAGAACCAGACCCGCTCCCAATCCCGCCCGGCCTCTCGCCCAAATTCCCGTCCTGGCCAGCAACCTCGGGGAAACCTGCCCGGCCCAAACAGACACCGGCGGGAGCATCCGCCAAGCAGGAAGCCACCAGTGGCCAGGCTCTTCAATCGGACAACACCCGGACGGAGCCCTACACCGACACGCAGCAGGTGAGCTGGGCGACGCGGCTCACCGGGTCTCAGACCTTGCCCCCAACCACCAACCCATTACCCCCCCCCCCCCTCCCGCGGCACCCACAACAATCTCCCTAGCTGATACGCGGCAAGAGAGGGTAGAAAATCTCCTCCTCCAAATCATGGAGCGCCTCACTCGCATGGAGGGGCGCATTACTGCGCAGGAGCGGCGAGACACTGATCCTGCTGCCCCCGTTACTACGAGTATCCCTTCCGCAGAAACAATCTGCCACACCCTTAAAGAGGTTACAGATAACATCCGCGCCCACAACCAAAAATTCGACCAAATCCAGGCCGACATTCATGACTTAAAACAAGCCAAGCGGGATTTCTACACCACCCGCAAAAATAGGCGGATAGAAACACGCTGCCAACCATACCCCCCACTATCCCTGCCTCACGATGACGGCACGACGCCCACCGAGTTGTAACCCAACTCGGGTGTGGCAATGGAACTGTCGAGGGTACCGCAGGAAACGCGCTGCTCTTGCGCAGCACATTGCCCATCAGAAATTCCCTCCAGAAGTACTTGCCCTGCAGGAAACTGGTATCATCCCCACCCTAGCAGGCTACCAAGCCTTTACCTCCCCAGACCATCCGCAGGTGGCCACGCTAATTGCTAACCACATTACGGCTAAGCAACACACCATTGCGGGGACCTCAATTGGACACGTTCTAGTTGAACTCCTCCCCACGCGCAGGCATTCCCCCAGTCTTTTCGTACTTAATATATACAGCCCTCCTAGTCACCGTAAAGACGCATTTGAACGCATATTCTCGAGTGATTTAACCTTATCCCAACAAAATCTTCTCATTGTTGGCGACTTCAACGCCCCACATCAGGCTTGGGGCTATCCCAAGGCCACGGCCAAGGGAAATCGGCTATACGAAACGATATGTCAACATCAGCTCACCACCCTTACCGATCCCACTTGCCCGACGCGAACAGGCAACAGCATCACAAGGGACACTTGTCCCGATCTCGCCTTCGTAAAATTCACCCCTCACGCGGAATGGACCAACACAGAGGAAACCCTCGGGAGTGATCATTCCATAATTGAAATTGAAATCGCTCTCAATTCGCAAAGAAAAGCCCTTCGGAAGCAGGCGCTTACTGACTGGGACGCCTTCCGAAAAGCGCGAAAGGACAAAAACTCCCCCTCACCTCCAGACTTCGAATCTTGGCTCCAGCAACTATGCGTGGACGCTAAAGAACCCACAAAATTACTTACCCTCACCCCAGATACCCCAGCAGTAGATCCATACCTTCTCCATCTCTGGGAGGCCAGGCGAGGCCTCCTTAAACGATGGCGCCGCCAAAGGCTTAACCGCAAACTTAAATTAAAAATTGCTACACTGACAGAGGAGGCGTTCCAATATGCCTCCAAATTAGCGCAGTCTAACTGGCACCAGGTATGTGACAGGTTTCAGGGCACGTTGAGCACCGCGCACGTGGTCCTTCCTGCGGCACCTGCTCGATCCCACCAAAGGCAAACGGCACTCAAGCCAGACGCTCCGAAAAATAATCCACGATCACCCGGGCACGAATGCTGATATACTTCGGGACCTCACCGAGAGATACATTGGCCCAACGATCAACACAGACTACCCCAACTACAGGGGGTCCGCCAATCCCGACCTGGACAGACCTTTCACGACAACGGAGATCACCCATGCTGTGCTTACCCTCACGAGAAACACGGCCCCTGGTAAAGATGGAATCCAGAACCGCCTCCTTCGCAAATTCGATCCTGACTCTCTCGAAGACCTCACCACGTACTTCAACCAGATCTGGGAAACCCACAAACTCCCGGAAGACTGGAAACATGCTGAGATTGTTCTAATCCCAAAGCCCGGCAAACCACCCAGCCTGAACAACCTACGGCCTATCTCCCTTACATCATGTCTCGGGAAACTGTTCGAGCACGTTGTGCTTAACCGTCTGCAGCCCTTCGTCGAAGACACAGAAGCCTTCCCACACACCATGTTTGGATTCAGAGCCCACCTGTCCGCTCAAGACGTGCTTCTACAACTCAAAGAAGACCTCATAGATAATATATCCTCCTGCAGCACCCAAGCTCTCCTCGCTCTAGACATTAAAGGAGCTTTCGATAGCGTCAGCCAGACCCTAATTCTTCAGAACCTAGCCTCCACAGACTGCGGAGAGAAGACTTACAACTACATATGTAACTTCCTTCGCAACCGCACAGCGACCATTGGCATAGATTCCATCCGAACGGACCCTCTACCCGTCCCCAACAAGGGCACCCCACAGGGCTCCGTTCTCTCCCCCACACTTTTCAATCTGGCCATGCGCAAGCTGCCCGAACAGTTGGAGGAAATCCCGCCCATCAGACACACCCTATACGCAGACGATCTCACCATTTGGACCACCTCGGGGTTGGAGGGCTCCATACAAGACGCACTACAAACCGCGGTAGACACCGTCCAACGATATCTTACTTCGGGCAACTTGCAATGCTCGGCCGAGAAATCAGAGCTACTCCTCCTGCATCGCCGAAACAAGCGGCACCCCGACCAGAATAGCAATATCGAACTCTACCTCGATGGCAGCATCCCCATCCCGACGGTGCCAAGGCTCCGGGTACTTGGCCTCCATCTGCAGGCAGACGGTAGGGCAAACTACACCATACAAACCCTCCAAAAAACAGTCACCCAAATCATGCGCATGGTGGGACGCATCACAAACCGCAAACACGGGCTCAAGGAGACCGACGTGATCCAGCTCACCCAGGCTCTCATCACCAGCCGCATCACCTATTCCATCCCATACCTCAACTTAAACCAGGGTGAGAAGAACAGAATAAATATCCTTATCCGCAAAGCCTTCAAGATTGCTCTGGGCCTGCCACTTTACGCCGCCACAGATAAGCTCCTAGCCATGGGCGTACATAACACCCTTCAAGAGCTCGTACAAGCACACCTAGCCAGCCAGCAAGAACGGCTCGCCCTCACCCCCACCGGCCGCACAGTCCTCCAGAACTTACACTTCCCGATACCCAGCTCGGTGCGGAACACGGTTCGCCTACCAACGGCCATACGAGACCACATTCAAGTGGCCCCGATCCCCAAGAACATGCATCCCATCCTTCACTCCGGCCGCCGCATTGCCCGAGCTCGGGCCCTCCAACACAAATATAGCAGCAAGGCAGACACCCGTTTTACTGACGCTGCCATGTACTCGGATCAACCAGCGGCCGCAGTCAGCGTGATAGACCACGATCTCAAGACGGTAGTTACGGCCTCCATCCGCACTATCAATCCAGTGGAGGCAGAAGAAATGGCCATCGCCCTGGCAATCGCCTCCGGCAAGGAATACCTCAATATCCTCTCCGATTCCCAAACCGCCCTGCGACGATTCCGAGCGGGCAGGATCTCACCATGCGCTCTGCGCATCTTAACAGACCTCAAAACCCCGCTTCCAGAAACGAAGCTCATCTGGACTCCTGGCCATGAATCTGTAGATGGAAATCGGCAAGCCCATGCCGTAGCCCGAGCCTGTACACACCGGGTGCCACAAACAGAGGACCACAACACAATTCTCAAATTTATTCCCGTACCCAACCAATACTCTGAAATCCTCATTCATCAACGAGGCGAGAGATTTAGATACCCCCCTCCACATCGGAGCCTAACGCGGGAAGAGGCCGTGATCTGGCGCCAACTCCAATCCCACACCTACAGACACCTCGCCCTCCTCCACAAGTTTTATCCCACCATGTACCCTGCTAGCTGCCCACATTGCTCAGGGTACCCCTCCTTATACCACGTCACGTGGGCCTGCCGATCCCACCCATCCCTTCCCCCATCTCCTCCCCTTCCCCGGAGACTTGGGAAGCTGCGTTGCTCAGCTCGCACCCGGACGACCAGCGTAGTCTGGTTGAGCGGGCCAAGGCAGCAGCGGCCAGCACTGGAGCCCTGGACTAGGGGCCCCACCCATCTTCGGATATTTCCATATTCAAATAAAAGTTTGCATCATCATCATCATCACGTCGTCCGTCCACGGCAACTTCACCTCCGGGAGTTGCCGCGTTGAGTTTTTCGGGCAGGAAATGGGAGACAGGCTGTCACGGCGTGACCGATGGAAAGGCGATGCGGAACGTCGGGGGAATGGAGACCTTGAAGCTCGTGGTGCTGTCGGCGCTGGTGACGGAGGGTGACGGAGATATTCCTCGATGTCACGAGGGCGTTCGCCGTGTCTTGGGCAAGGGTCATTCGGTGCAAAACCTCGGAGGCGCATTTGTCGGTACGGGCAGCACCGGTAGACGGGAGCGGCCTCGCCGCAGTGATAACATAACGGTTGTCGATCGGCCGTGCGCCACACATCCGTCTTCCTAGGCTCTAGTTGTTCGGTGCGGACGAGCTGGGGCTGCCCTTCCCGACGTTGGAAAGTATGCGCCTCTATTTTAATGCACTTGTGCCCCAAAATAAAGTGGAGAAAGGTTAGCGTGGAATTCATCGATGTCGGCGAAACAGCGTGATTGAGCGCTGGGGTGAAACTAACCCCGGCTTGCCACGCGCGCCTTTTGTAGCCGTGTACGCTTCTGGCACATTCGGCCTAGAACGTTCAGCGAGTAGAATATTCGTAACTCGATCAGACGAAAAAGTTCTCGAATTTGCGAGAACGCCACTTAGAAAGAATAAATAAAGAAACATTCCGCTCCCTGGAATTGAACCCCTCACGTCCGCGCAACAGCCAAGTGCGGTAACCATTCGGCTACGCACGCGCTCGCTCAGCGACGCGCGTGGCATTATCCTTGATCAGCAATCTTTGAGATCTATGTACAGCGTGTCACAAAAGAAAATTTAAACGGTCGTTTTTACCGCAAAAATAAACTAGGCGTCGCGGCACGCTGATTCTCCGCCCAAAGGTAGCGCTAGAGATCACAACCAGATGCCAAATTTTCAGCCCGATCCGATGCCTTAATAAAAAGTTATAAGTGATTTTCTGAAAATTGCAATGAGAAAATGGCGGCCGACGGAGTTTTCGAATACATGGCGCTCTATGGCACCAGAAACCGAAAACGGGCGAAAGTGGGCTCAATTTTCCTATTGAAATTTTCAGAAAATAACATAACTTTTGATGAAGTTATCGGATCGGGCTGAAACTTTGGCACCTGGTTGCTGTCTGGTTGTAACTTCTAGCGCTACCTTTGGGCGGAGAATCAGTGTTCGGCGATGCCTAGTTTATTTTTGCGGTAAAAAAACCCTGTAAACTCTTTTTTTTTTTTGTGTGACACACTTTACTTATACTTGTAAGGTAATAAAATTATTTTTGCTTTTCTTATGCAGTCCATTAAATTTTGATTGTTCATATAACTTCGAAGAGGAATACGTTTTGATTACAGCCCATTACTGTTAAAGAAATATCTCATTTACAACTTTCTTTATCCAGCAGAATGAGCCCTTGCGTGGGTTCTGAAGTTGTGATGCACAGTTAACTAGCTCTTGAAGTGCTTCCAAACTTGGTAAATCAATGCCGCATAGAATAATAAAACCCTTCACACAGCCTCCTCTCCCTTCATGAAGCGTCATCAGAGTCGGATCGCGCTAACTCGATTATTGGACCCAAGCCCGACCTTCGACGCCCTGATTGGACACGAGCCCCAGACGAACACTGGCACAGCACTCGTGCCCAATCTCAGGCCTCGATCGATCTGACTGTGATGACGCGTGCGGATTCCTTCTGTCTAGGACCTTAGGAAGTGTTGGTCAGATGTGGTATAAAATACGTTTTCAAGGAGGTTTTGACGAGCGTGTTGGAATAGATGTAGCAGTAAGAAAGCACAAAACAAACAGAAGGACGAAAACAGACATGTACAAGTTTTCATGTTACAACAACATATATTTGACGCCAGCGAACTCTGCACCGACATACGTCGGTGGGGAAGGAGGGAGGAAGCGAGAGGGAGAAAAAAAGGGGGAGAAGGGGGCGAGATGGAGGAGAACGGGGGAGAAGGGGAGGTAGCATATTCGCATACGGAAACAAATTTGACGACCGAAGGCTGATAGAAGGGCGATCTTGTTGTTCAGGGTGGTGCAAGTGGGGTCCGGGGAAACGCCAGCCTCACAAACACGAGTTCTGGCTCAGTCAACGTGAGGAATGGGGATGCCATATTTCTCTTGGTCGTCGTCATCCTATAGGCGTCAATTATCTCTCTCTCGTAGCGCTCCCGGTGGCCCCCGACAACGTTTGTCTCGTTAGACAGTGAGTGCATGCCTGGCAATCTCTGCTTCGCAGGTCCCCCAGCAGGTCGCTGCTACTTTTTCTTAATGTCATTTACGAAAACAGTTTTTAATGGGCATATGAGTCCAATATATGTTGAGTCAGAACATACTAAGCTAATATTTGAACACAATTAAAAATAAAGTGCTTGTAAAATAACTCCTTAAATCCGTCACTCCATGTTTCCACCCCTAGCTTTCATATAAGAGAAACGTACTACCCGTGTATTCCAGCAAATAACGTTATAATAATACAGTGTTTAGTGGGTTGTATAAGAGCATAAACGTATTTCAGCATATTATGTAGTAAGATAAGAAAAGTAAATATGAGCCAGAAAGCACTTCCCAGCGTGAACAAGTGAAGTTACAAGCATATATAAAGTAAACAATTTTGTGCAATTTAAAAGCTACACCAACAGAGCGACACTTGCACCCAAATTGATATAAAGTATCTAGGAAAGGTATTTTGCGGTATTGTTCAACCCACAGCTATGCCAAATGTGCGCATAAACGCGTTCGAAAGAGAAAAAAAGAAAAATATGAAGACACGAGCGTCACTCGATAAGCTAGAAACATCTAACTTAATCATGCTGGCTTGCTTTTAAAGATATCTGACGTTTTTAGCACACGGGTTACGCATTTTCTAAGTATAGGGTCCTTACTACTTTTTTCTACAATTTCAGTGTGAAGACGCTTGAACAATTTTCACATTCTTGAATGCCATTTCAAATTTTACTCCACGCGATTACCTGTAAGCAATTTGAGAACGACGCAGTCCCCAAATAAGGTCCGAATACAAGGTATAAGGCCCTCGGCTGTCTCCTGGTACTATGGAAAATTCCTCAAAATGAGGCCTTTTTGGGAAAACCGGTCTAGGGGAAGTAGGAATGGTTCGGCCGTTTTCGAGCATTCACTCATCATTTCAAATTCGGGCATGCCCGCCTCGCCTTGACATTGTTTTAGATCAAACTCGTGACAAAATATGACATGCATGAGTTCTTAACATCAGAAGTATAAAATTTAAGGCCCTCAACCCTGATCTGTTGCAACGGCATATCCTCTAACATAAGCCATCTTTGAGAAAACGTGCCTCAAAATCGGAATGGTTCGGCTGGTGTTAGGTATTCGTTCATCATTTCAAACTTAGGCTCCTGTTTCTCGTCTGGAAACTTTTAAAGATTGACCGAGTTCTCAGCTTGTAAATAAATATAAAAATGGAAGGCCCTCGACTAAAAGCTGCTTGTATGGCAAATACCCAAAATTAGCCATCTTTGAGAAAACGTGCCTCAAAGTGGGCGTGGTTCCTGTGCTTTCAGGCATTCCTCCCTTCACCATTTCAAATTTGGGCACCTACGTCTTATCCGAGTTCTTTTTGAGATCGGACCAAGCTCTTAACTGGCGACAAAATATAACATTTAAGGCCGCCGAGTACAAGTCGGTGCCGTTAAGGAACCCTGTTCTTCTGCCCTGTTCAAGGAATGTAATACCAACACGGATATATCAATGTGTACATCTCCCAAATTGTGTTGCTATTTAGCTAGTCAGGTGCGGGATATTGGAATAATTGATTTATTATAACAATTTAGAATGTGCAAAAATATTACTTCTTATACGTTTATTCACTACGGCGCTCCAATTATTGGCAATATTAATACATTTATAAATCATATAAAATTAATTATTCAAAACAAATTCGAAAACGTTTTGACACTTTCAAATTATCGTAATATTAAACAGCCGTTCTGCTGTTTAATACCCTAAAAATAATTTTGGCAAACAAAAACAAAATGTACTCTGCACATTATTGACTCTCATGGTTCAATGCAGTCGAATGGGAAATCTTGTATTTTGTTGAATTTTTAAACTCAACTGGTTTAAATTCGGCTCTTTCTCAAACTTTTGCGTGAGGTGCCTCCGAATTATATCTTTTACGGGTGTAACACACATCTTAGACATCACCGAATTCGCCATTATGTTTGAAAGGAATTGTATTTAGTGTATACAATAATAAGGAGTTTTTTATACCTATTTAATAAACTCTACACTTCGATTGACTTAGATACTATTCGTAGTGGCAATACGCCAAAAAGATTATTCGACCGAAGAGCCTGCAGTTTGCACGTAATCTTGAAATTTCGGCACAAGAATTACGGTATTCGAATAATGGAGAAGTAGCATGGGCAAAGTGTTTTAAGCCTAACTTTTGGGTTGTATTGCCATGTTTGTATATTAAATACACCGCCTTCTATGGGAGCGCTGCCGCAGCCCGCTAAAACATAGCGCAAGCAAAGATTTCGGGGGATTATGGTGCCGAACATGAATTATAGATATTGCGGTTTGTTTACCAGATAGAGGTTTTTTTTTATGTTGTATATTATTTTTGTATGATTTTTTTTTTCTTGATATATATGAGATGTCTTTTGTAGATCGAGAGCTTACAGGCCAGCGGAGAGTCCAGAAAACAAAGAAAATCACAAAGGACCGTACGTGATTAAGGAAAGACTCCCCAACAATCCCTCCCTCATGGGA
Source organism: Ixodes scapularis (assembly GCF_016920785.2). Classification (NCBI taxonomy): domain Eukaryota; kingdom Metazoa; phylum Arthropoda; class Arachnida; order Ixodida; family Ixodidae; genus Ixodes; species Ixodes scapularis. The sequence continues at coordinate 159,192,450 of NW_024609868.1, read as the reverse complement.
GAACTTCTATTGAGTAAACGAAACCAAAGATGCAACTGTGGTATTGCTCCTGTGGACAAGCTAAAACACTGAAGCACAGGCGACATTGACTCAGAAGAGTCCGAAGAAGATTCCGACCGGGCCGGTAAATAAAGCACGACGGCCGAGTGTAGCCCACGGTTTGCCACAGGTGCGCGAGATGGGTTCACATGTCCTGTCTGCGGGGGCTCGCAGTTGGGGAAGGGGGGGGGGACTTCACACAGACAAACACTAGCGCGGTCTGTGGGAGCAGAAGCCATACCGGCATGCTCCCTCCTCCTTTTAATGCAAAGTATCCATTAGCTGCCTCTCTCGCAACCTATCTGCCACAAAATAGGGAGCCTATCGCCACGAAATAAGGAGCTCAACACGAGCCACGCATAGGAAGCGGCAGTACGCACTCTCATATTCGCATCCAGGCTATAAAGCAATCACTAAAAACGTTTAGCCTTTCCACTTAGGTGAAGAGGGAAGACCAGCGAAGCTGTACTATGGCGGGAATGAAGTAATGGACGGCCGCAAGTCGGCAGGCCAGAGTGGAAAGGCTCGAAAGGTTGCGCCATCTATGAGCGGCGGCGGCAAGCGAATAACCGTCAAACACAACACTCTGGACAGCTACCGCCATCTATGAGCGACGGCGGAAACAGAGTTTTGTGTCTACATTTCTTTGCGGGGGACACGATCCTGGGGAAACACGCCCTTGACAGCTCCGCTGTAAAAAGAAAAAAAATTCCAAGTAGCGCGCTACAGTCGCAGTGAAGTCAATGATTGCGTCGTAAACCATTTATAAAACCCAATATTGAGGCACTCGTCGTGTCAGATGAGACGGGACCTCGCAACCGACCACTACCTGCAGAAGAAGAGTTCCTTGAGAGGCAACGGCGTCGTGCAGCTGCCCAGCGACCCCGATACGCAACCAATGATCTCTATGACAATCGCTGGACCGCGCATCCCCGCTCCGCTAGTGCGGCCACCGGATGGCCATCTTGCATCTTGAAAAATCTTGTTTTTGGAGCGTTGCGGAGGCTGACGGCAGCGTGCTAAATACATGCTTTGTACTCGTTCGTCCTCATTTGCTCAAGAAGTTATTCAAAACCCTGTGTAAGCCGTGAGACTTTCTGTTGAAAACTCGTAGAAATATTTGCGGAATATTTAGGCCCAACTCGTCGAATGGAAGTTCCGTCTTTCTCGCGGCGTGATCAAACCTTCCTAGGCACGCCGAAACGCTGCGTGTCTGTGCCTTCGCACGCTTCGATACCGATCAAGAATCGGCGCCGCTGCAAAGTTTTGAAGATGTGTCGCGCGTAGATGTCTTTGCATCATATATCGGCCGCGGAGTTCTGAATCATCCAGCTGTTCCTGCGAGTTGCTATCAATAAAGGCGGGAAAATAATCTGTATGGCTGCTCTTATGCAGTGTTAACCATGGCTATGTTCCAAATCTACTCTAAGGGATCACATGGCAGCACTAATAGAGCAACGCTGTGGGGCAAGAAGTATTTACGAAGGCGAAACTACAAGACGGCGAGAATGGAAATGTTTGAAGCGTGACCCATGTGGTGGAGTGCAATTTGTTGATCAATCACAATTGGGCGAGCCGCGCTCAGGTGTCAAGTGCAATTAAGTAGGTTGATAATGAGCCAGAAGTGATCAATGATGGGCGGTTTTTCGCGGTATTCCGAAAGCCATACAACGACGAAAAAAATGCGTACCTTCCCTTTCTCTTCCGTCGTCACTGGACGCTGGACCAAGCTCGTTTCTGAACTGCGAGTGCCGCAAGTTACAAAAACAGTCGCCGGAGTGAAGTAAAACGCTGCTCCAAAGCCACAAACGGCTTCACGCACGTTGTCTCGCAAAACACATTCGCACGGCGTCGATTCTTGATTGGTATCCAAGGGTGCGAAGCAGGGGCGTACACAGGTAGGGGGGAGGGGGCTTTAGCCCCTCTCCCCACCCCCCCCCCCCTCGAAGCTTAGCCGACCCTTTAATATACACATGCATTTTGACTCCCTCTCCGTCTCCGCACCCCAAGTCGTCGACATCCTGGCCAACCTCAGCCCCTCCCGAAAAACATTCCTGGCTACGCCACTGGTGAGGAGATGCAGAGACGCAGCCATTAGGCGTGCCAAGAAAGCTTTAATCACGCCGCGAGATTGATGGAACTTGCTTTCAGCGAGTTTTGCCTTCGTTCCGGCGGCACTGCGCTACCGTAAAAATTTCTAGGTGTTCTTAACAGCAAGTCTCACGGCTAACACAGGGCTTAAAATAACTTCTCAGATGAATGACGACGAACGAGTAAAAAACATGGCTTCAGCACACTGTCGCCAGCCTCAGAAACGCTTCAAAGACGCGTAATTTCGAGATGCGAAATGGCCATCTTGTGGTCAACCTCAGGATGCTGTGACCAAATGGAGATGCGCGATCCAGCAGTTTTCATAAAAATCAGTGTATGCAACGAAGGTGGACGATGAGAAGAAACGGCGACTGCAACACATGCGGGAAGCCCATCGACAACGGCGCTTCTGCGAAACTGCCTCCTTGTAGGTGACGTCTTGATCGTTCACATATGATACATCGCGTATTGTAGACAACTAACGTAGTGGTTTCTGCTACAAATGAAGCATTAATCGACGCAGTCAATTTCCCCTAAATGCTGTACGACGTTAACATGTGCGTGTATGTATACACATTGAATAACACTTGGGCGTCCAGTACAATTTGGTCTTGCACGCGCTTAAAAAAAAAAGGCGCAAGGCAACAAGCACGTACTCTAAGCCAGGTATCCAAAAGAGAGGCTCTGCCTTTCTTTTCCTGTAGGTAGTCGTAATACGAACAAAAGCAAATGATGCCCATGAACCACGTAATTGCAAAGAAGCAGGTGACCACTCTCTGGTTTTAGCTTCTCTACATACGCTCGCAGCTCGCCTCTCGTCGTCCTTATCAGTTACTCACATCACCGGGAAAAGTTTCGGACACGGCTAAGTCGCGTGAAACTAAGGAAGGTTCCAACGAAACGCGCGATACCCCACAACTAATTCTCTCCAAATGCCGCATGAAAGTGGAGCGAAAGACTCGGGTGGGAGCATAACAACAAAAATTACATACGCTTAGAATATCCGTACTCCATTCCTAGATTATTGTTTTGTAGGCGCCGCCATTTTTTTGGCTTGTTCGAAGGGCACACAGTTGGTGATATTCACGATTAGAAATTTCGACTTGCTGAGCTCTGATGCGATGTCAGAAAGCTCGAGCAATATCGTTTCGCTGTAATCGCGGACTGTTTTTGACACTTTTGGAGGACGGAAAATCCTTTGCTTAGATGTTAGGCAAATCTCCATGCAACTGACTCCCTCTCTTGAGCTTGAGCTTAGACAACGAAATGGCGGAATTGTAGTTATACTAAACGTGGCGTTTTTAGTCGATTGAGTAGGAGGTATGAAACCGAGGCTCCGAGGAAACCAAGTCTGCAAGGCTACTCGAGGGAACTGCACAAGCTGTGACGCTGTAGCTCGAGGGACACTGACAGATATCTTGGTAGGTCATATGTCCGATATGTACAAACGTGGCCGCTTTTCCTAATCTGAGAGTCCCGCGATTCAATCGAATTTTTCTCTAAAGTCATAAAGTGGTTTATAAAACAAATATATTTGTAAACATATTTTCTAACGAGCAATTAAATATCGAACAAGCATTAAAAGCCTTTATTGTTTCTGCGGAATGACCCCTTTAATCAGAATATACAATTGGTTCAACAAATGAAGTACATTTTGCTCCACTTGGAGGCTAGTCGATTCGGAAGCCGGTCTCTCATATTGAACGTCGTCCATTGTTTCTATCACGTGAGGCATCCAGCGCGATGAGTCCCGTATTAAAAGCATGAGCTGAAGGATCCACCTATTTTTTGTGCTTTATGATTTATTTTTTATTTGTGTACTATAGCATGGCGTATAAACGACAAGGAACAATTTATAAACACTTAACCCTCAATAAAAAAAATAAAAAAAACGAAGCATAAGCGTGCAATGAATACGACAAATCAAGACGAAAACTTCAAGTAGAGCGTCGTTAAATATAGGCAGTGCTGCTGAAGTTAAAAATATGTTAGTGAGATTACGCCATTCGTTAATGTTGTTATGGGAGAAGGAATATTTAAACAAAGTAGCTATATACAAAGGTCATATGACTGCTTCGAAATGTTTGTTGCTCGTAGACCAGGAGCTTTGTTATTTACTGAGTAGTGACCTAGACAGAGGCACAAATTACCGTAGACCCTTATATAAAGAAACTCGGACCGATATATATCTTGCCGCTTAGATAAATCATGCTGTCATGAAACGATTGCGTGATTTATATTTTGGAAATTGAGGAGATATAATTATAACGTGCAGCTGCGTTGTATTTTTACCGTGTGCCATTGTTGTGTTACGTTCACTTCCCTACGCCGGGACATTTCTTAAGATCTCTGATAGCAGATGTTCTTTTTTTTTTTTTTGCTGCAGTTGATTGGACTGCGATGGGAGCAGGTTTTCATTGGTATCTTAGCGGTCTTCGGCTTACACCTTGCCCAAACGTACTTGTGACTCACTTGGGTCGTTTAAAACGTTTTACAGCGGAAATATACGAGCAAAATTAAATATCTAGCAGTTTATTGTAATTCTTTTTTATATTTTACCGCAAACTTTACGTAAGATGTGACATACTTGATTTTTCCGTATGTGGCAACATTTTTGTTTAGCGACTTTGAAAAATATTTAAATTACCCCCTTGGTGTATTTCTGAAATTTACGGAAGGTGACACCGTGGTAATAGCGTTTCGTTTGAATATACATTGACGGAGTAAAAATTAGCGTCGAATCTCGATGATGATGTTAACGTAGTCCAGCTTTTGTTCAATCATGTGTTACTAATAAACGAAAAAAAATGTAAAGCAGGTTATGCTTTAGTTTGGTGAGGTACGTTACTTGTACGTTTATTCACTTTGATGAGCTCATCGCAACTGTAACAGGACAAGAACCACGCGCCAAGTTTTTGAGAATATATATGTACCTGCTTCGTTCATTTGAGATAAAAAAAAAGTTTTATTATTACTAAATTATCCGAACCTTTGAAGCAGCTCGAAGGAAGCTCTATTTCATTCACCGATCACTCAAAAATGTTTTCAGATGTCTAAATGTTACATTGTTTGGTATACTCATACCGAATATCTAATGAATAAAACTATTTGCTTACCCTTCAGAAAAAGGCTAAGAAAAATGATCTTCGTAAATAGAACCATTGTGGTATGACACTCTGAAAGAAACAAAAATTAACAAATTATATATGTTCAACGCACACAATTTTGCCACTATGAATCGAATTGTGAAAAACGATCTCACCAAATATAATTCAAGATATTTTTCTTTCAATCCTTATTTTGTGAATACAAGCATTAGTATTATTATTTAGATGTTTTACAATTGTGCTCGAAAACAAGCACGAAGTATAGAAAAAACACTCGGCAACAAAACTACCTACCAACTTGCAGCAGTCCCGGCCAAACAGTGGAGCTTTATATATACACGAACCAGTGAAATCAAGACAGGTGCAGGAGTGTTATCTAGTGTTGACGTTAGTATATTTCGATTGTGACCAGCAGATGGAAACCTTCCGCACTTTCTTGCGGAACTGCCGAATAACTACTGCAGATTGCTTGTTTTCGTAAGCAAGCCGTTGAGTTCTGATATTTTACAGAGATAGCTTTTATGTCCTCTTCCCACCACTGGAAATGACGTTCCTTGTTGATGCAGTCGTAGCAGTCGCAGTTGTTTTCCTTGTTGAGGTTGTAATTGGCGTAGCAGATCGTCCGTCGTCTAATATGCAAAATTACTGCTGTGAAACGAATCAAATTGTTTCGTATCCGCGATGAAAACCGCCAGGCTAGGAAGCTTTCCTGAATCATGTATATCAGCGAGTCAGAAAGCGTTTTATGACATCAAAAAAGAAATCAAGGATTGTGTTATCAAAGGAGTGCGCCGATCCTTCCTGCCTTTTTCTTAACGCCAATATTGAACTTTACAAAGTGTAGGGTGAAGTCCAAAGAAGGCAGTTTTTATTTTATTTTGTGTATCTACACAAAAGCTCTCACTTTATAATTGCATCGTGTTATAATCAAGCGTAAGAATATAACATGTAAAAAAAAAAAAAAACTCACTCCCGCTTATCAGAATATATATTACAGACAAGGACGAAGTCAAGACGTTGTGTACTGTATAAAAGTGAAGCTGGCGCAGCAGATGACTCGCGTAAATTAGGACTTTTATTAATATGGCATGATGGTAGCGGTGCAAGTGAGAGAAATGCCTAGGCTGCAGGCCTTAAGGGCGATGTCCGTCGTGCAACAGCGGCTCTTGGACTACGAAAAGGGACACATGGTGCAGCAATAAATCTAGCTGGCTTGTGTGACAGTCTTGTCTGGCCATTCGAGAGAACCTTGACCCCAAAAATGGAATTAAAAAAAAATTCCGAACTTGAGCCGCTGGCCGGTCATGTTTGGCTGAGCTGGGCAAGCAAGGGAGGTTTTTAAGCACTGTGTGCGATTCGGTGTTTCCTGCTTGACTTGGTCCTTCGGCAACTGCGTGTCATTTTACCTGTCAAGTAGTGCAGGATGGCAGTAGGTGCTTCGGCTGTGGACCTCAGAAAGCAGAAAAATGTGAAGGGCAACACAGGCGCCTATGTAGGCTACAGTGTTCTTTTAAGACGTTTTGAAAGTTCCTCTCAAACGTCTCCACCGGTTTGAAAGGATTTCAAATGCGTTTTCTGAGACCGTTCGTGTTCAGGACAGTTTATAGTTAAATACACTCCTCTTGGACGCTTCTCCCCTGCCTTCATCATGTTGGCCTTTTTTTTATGTCTACTAGTGCAGTGTGGTTTTATTAGATACTTTTTCATAGGAAAGGGCTCATCTCCGACGATGACGATGAACGAAAGCCCAAAGGGCCTTTTCCAGGCTCAGTCGGATCCGTTCCTAGTTGAAATGCCGCCATCACTTTCCCTGCCAGGACGGCCAATGTCCACTAAAGGAAAGTGGTACCGGGCGTCAACGACAGCAATTAGGACCTAAAAGATTTCTTACAATTATGTATTAGTGAGTGTGCTGGCCAACCAAGTAGTTCATAGCAGAGCTTTATAAACCAGCTGTGGAGATTGGAAACAGGCAAAGTAATTTGAATCTGCTGCAAATATTTTCATATATTGCACTTCCAAACTTATTCAGACAAGCGTGATGGAGTTGGTCATGTATGTATATAAAATGCGCGTAGGCATTAAAACCAAGAGGTTGCTGCGTGACTTTCCTGTCTCTATTTTAATTTTCCGATACACGTCTTACAATTTTAACACTTTTCTGAGTGCACTACTTAAAAAAAATATTCAATTAATTGCGTGGAGATAGCATGAGCCAATTTACTTTGCTGAATATGTGCTTGTACTTGAAATGTGTTGATCCGTTGAGCAGCGGGCACTCGATGGTAATGTGCTTTCGTCCATGGCGCCAACTCAGTTTGAAAAATTCCACAACCTGTAGCACCCGTCAGCAACAGAAGCCCACTCTGACGGCGAGCCCGCTGGCCTCGCGTATTTCGGAACCAGAGGCTTCCATAAAGCCTGGCACGTACTTCAAATTATCAAGCTCGTCGCTGAGTGCCTGGTCAGAAGTATTAATTTTTTTTTTGTGTCTCCACTTTCAAGGAACCAATGAGCACACATTACATTGTTATTACTTTGAAAACTAGATATCTGGCAAATAAAGATACTGCATTCCAAAGAAAAGTAAGTCAAATGCTTAGCTTAATATATGGCATTTACATGAGGTTACTGAAGGCATTATTTACGCGCTCCGCTAACAGCGCAAGCTCAGAATGAATAATATTTTATTGTCTGCGAGGAATGACAGTCTAGATTACTGGTTTTTACAACCATTAGCTGGATCGCGCTTACCGCCCTGGAAATGCGACCACAGGTGAGTCATGTTTATGGGCATATCAACAAGGCCGACGAGACATTGCGGCGAGTGTTATAAAAGATAGAATTGGTGACGCGCAGTCATACATAGGGTTCTTACAATGAATGCTAGAGACTCAGCAAACGCTAGTGTCTACGAGACTTCTGGTTGCAAATTGAAGCAGACAGCAAATAGTCTACTTTTCCAGTCTTCCTGCGTATTCCTATAAGAAAACCTTACAAGATATTTTCCTCTTCGCCAGGGAATAATAGAAATCAGCGTAGTTTCTTTACGCGAAACGGGTACTATGTACTATGTAGCTTTATTCACATTGTAAAAGTGTAATTTATTTAGTTAGTGTTTTTTTTTTAATTACTGAGTGATGTTTAGTTTAGCAAAAGTTTAGGCCCTGGTCTATGTTGTACAGCGTCATATATTAATACAAGCTATCAATTCAAGCAAAAAAATATGAAAGACTTTAGAGCTCTCTCTAACGCCGAATTGGAGCACAGCTCTCAAGGAGGAGGAGGGGAGGGTACGGAGGGAAGGGTATGCGCCTTCTCCTTCCCCGCTAAATTTAGCGAGAATATTGGAAGTGTTAGATGCGTGTGACGCCAGGTGACGTCACAAGTGACGTCATATGTCCCGTGACGTAACACGTGACGTCACACGTCACGTGTATCCCATAATGACGTCACACGTGGCGTCACGACGGTAACGTTTTGACGTTACTCCCGCGACCCTCACGAGAGTAACACTCAGGGGGAACCACACGTAAGGGTTACCCCCTGTGAGGGTTTCCGTCGTAAGGGTAAACCCCATGAGGGTAACCTCTGTGAGGATTACCTTCACGAGACTAACGCCCGTGAGGGTTACCCTCGTGAGAGTTACCCTCATGAGGGTTACCCTCGCAAAGGTAACCCTTGTGACGGTAACCCCCCGTGAGGGTAATCCTCGTGAGGGTTACCCGATCGTAAGGGTAACCCCCGTGAGGGTTACGCGGGGTTGCCCTCATGGGGGTTACCCTCAAGAGGGTAAGCCTTGTGACGTCACGTGTGGCGTTACACGTCGCATAATGCAACGCGCGGTTTCGCCGACGCTGGCACCACTCAACTCACAAACGGGCGCCTAAAAGCTGCGCTCTAAAATAACTATTAAAAATGATTAGGGTTTATTCAAGCTGTAGTAGCATTGAGATGACGGAAACGCAGTTTGTTACTAATGCACAGTTTGTTACTAATCCAGTACGTGTTCTTTGTTCCATAACTCCATGCTTCGTTCTTGTTGCCTGTTTTTATTGTTTGATTTCGCGTATATTAGCATCCTTTTGGTGTTGTGTCAAGCGAATTCACTCTGTGTGCTTCATAGCATTGACTGTATGCGTAAATACGTGCTTTATAATTGTAGTCTGCAACGTCAACACGTATTATACACGTGTTGCTACAGAAAAACGCTCTAGCACATTTCTTTGTACATCCGATTACAAAGAACGTTCGAAACGTTTCATTTTGTCTCAACACGAAGCAAAATTTGCTGTTATAATCGCGCGCGAATAGAAAACACATTTGCGTTTTCCCATGGAATGCATTACCGGAAGTCAAATTTAGACATGTTTTCTGTCTTCTTTAAAATGCAACAGCACACTAGCGCCACCTGAGCCTCTACCGTTTATTGTAATAACTTTATGCGCGTAGCACTGGAGGAGGGCAGTACAAGCAGCCTCCACAGAGTTTGCGATGACCATGCTGGTACACCCCAGACAAAGCCGACCGGTGGCCACAATCGCGTGCAAGCGCGTTCAAGCGAATTAATTGTCATAAAGATCAGTGGTATCGATGGTGTGGGTGTAGGTTCCTGAAAAACGATTGAGGTTCACCATTACCGCGCGTTCAGCAGCAACGACGTAGAGTTCATCCAAGAATTTAAAAAAGAACAAAACAAGAAAAACATGGAGGACATTTAGAACAACTGACGACCACTCGGCCATTTCCTTCCTCATCGTTTTCCATGTATTTTGTAAAGTGCTCGCGCTCCGGCGTCTCCAGGCTCGAGCGCTGAGCTTTGTGCAGTGCTTTGACGTCCTTTCTTTGCCCAATGTTTGTCTATATTGCCGAGCGCGCAGCCGGCCAAGTAGGCAGCGCGCCCCTGTCCGAACGGTTATCGTGTTTGGCTCCCACGCAAAGGGCCGAGGTTCGATGCCTTGTAGCGGAGGCACCTTTTCGTTGTTTTTTTACTGTCGCGTTTTCGTACATTCTAGAAATGCGCTTCTTGTTTGAGGTCAGATATTGTACGCGCCGAATCTTCTATTCCGATTTTTCCAGAAGTTCGGTCGTGTAGTAAAGGGGCTCCGCGTGGCGAGCCGGGGTCAGTCTCGCCCCAGCGTTCGATCCCCCTGTTTTGCCGCCATCGACGCCTGCGACGCTAGCTTTTCTCTGTTTTGTTTGGGCCCAAGTTCGCCCCATAACGTTTAGTTTGCTTCAGTTTTCGTCGCCTCATGATTTGAAATATGTCACGAATGACAATTGGTGTGGCGACGAAAACTGAAGCAAACTAAACGTTTAATGGGGCGAACGTTTGCCTAAAAGCAAAAAGAAAAAGAATAGCGTCGCAGGCGTCGACGGCGGCGAAATAGCACGATAGAGCGCTGGGGCGAGACAGACACCAACTCGCCACGCGCAGCCCCTTTTGTAAACGTGCGAGCTTCTGGAACAATCGGCGTAGACGATTCGGCGCAAAGAACATTCTGACATCGAACAAGCCAACAGCGATCTACAATTTACCAAAACGCGACAATTAGAAAAACAACAAAAAGGTGCCTCCGCAACAAGGCATCGAACGTCGGCTCTTTGCGTGGGAGCAAAACACGATAATTGTTCGGCCCCGGGCGCGCTGAATACTTGGCCAATGCTGCGGGCGCAACTGGCCAAGTAGGCAGCGCGCCCGTGGTCGAGCAGTTGTCCTGCTTGGCTCCCACGCAAAGAGACCAGGTTCGACGCGCGGCTGCGGATACACTTCTTTTTTTTTTTCCCCTAAATTTTTGTGTTCTGGCAAATTCGAAAACCCGCCTGCTCATTCGAGGTTAAAATGTTCTACACGCCGAGCCGTCTACACAGATTGCTCCAGAAACCCCGTGTAAATAAGGGGCTCCGTGTGGCGAGCCGGAGTCAGTCTCGCCCCAGTGCTCGATCCTGTTGTTTCGCCGGCATCGCCGCCTGCGACGCAAGCCTATTTTGTTTTGGGCACAAGTTCGCTTCATGAAACGTTTAGTTTGTCCCGTCATTTGTCATTCATGACATTCTGATGGAGGCGCGGGGTACAACCCATGCAGAGTACCCTTCTGAGGGCCGGCAGTGCTAGCCCGCTCCTAAGCGAAAGAAGACTTTCCGAGGACGAAGCTGGCGCACGAGCAAGCCGTCGTACCTGAGGTCAGCCACCCTGATTTGGTCTATTGCCCGATAAGTGGAAGGAGATCCCGACGATTACCACCCCGCCCGTCATCGTCCTCCCGGTCCCTCCGCGGACACCTTCTGCCTTCCTCGGCGAGATCTACGATGACGTCGAAGACTGGATCAACCAGTATAATTGCGTGGCCCGCCACAACGGTTGGAGTGACGAGCAGCGCCTGCGGAACCTCGATTTCTCACTTGAAGGAAGAGCAAGGCGCCGGTTTGAAAACCAATAATCTCGCCTCACTTCGTGGGACCTTTGCAAAAATGAGCTAACCCAGACGTTCGGCAGACCACACCGTAGAGAGAGGGCGGAATATCTACTGCAATGCAGAACCCAGGTCCCCAATGAGAGCGTCACGAGCTTCGTGAAAGACGTCCTGCGCCCGGGCCCCCGCTTTGACCCTCAGGCCACTGAGAAAAAGAAGCTGTGTATTCTGATGCGTGGAGTGAAATCTGACATCTTCGGTGGACTCGTGCGAAATCCAACGACGACCCTTTAAGGATTTGTCACCGGGGCGACGAACATGGAGCGCGCCATCCTTGCAAGGGCAACCCAGCAGCAGTGGCACACCGGCGTAGTTGCCCCCCCCCCCCTCCCCCCCTCCCCCCCCCCACCGGGTTAGGTCTGCGGCTCCAGACTGACTGGGAAGGGGTAAATGATTCGCGACGTCGTACATGTAGGGCTAAAGAATCTGCTGCCCACTGCTGGACGCCCGGCCTCGCTCTCTGTAGCCCAGGTGGTTCAGGAAGAAGTACAGCGAGCCTTCAAACCAATGGATTCAGACAGCGTGGCCGCCACTGCGGAGCCAACGTTGACGTACGCCGCAGTGGCCCCACGGCCACCGTCACCGCGTCTCTGTTATGCCGCTCCGCCTCAACATCAGTCTTCAGCGCAGCAGTATGCCCGACGCCACGACAACCAAGTCCCATGCAACAACCAGGAGCCCCGTGTCCCTCGGAAGACCGACGTGTGGCGAACGGCCGACCGACGCCCAATCTGCTACAACTGTGGAGATGCCGGTAACCTTAATCGGCGGTGCAGCTTCCGCCAGATGAACCTACGAGGGTTCGCGCCGAACGACCCTCGGCCCCGCATTGGTGAGCAGCCGAGAGATATTGAGGAGTACCTGCGCCGATCGCCGTCTCCGATCCCGGCTGCACCCCGAGGCTCATGTTCGCCGTCCCAGCGAAGTCCAGAGTCAACACTTCACCGTTCCCGCCGACAAAGATTGTCCCCCCCATGCCACGCCGAAAAAACTAAGCGCGGCAACACAGATAGGTGGAGTTTCCGTTCACCGTCGAAGTAAGTATCCTCCCCAAACATTGGAGGGCTCCTCCTCTAATGACGATACGCCACGGAAGAAAGGAAATGTGACGGTGCCGAACATTCTAAGCATAGCTATTGACGGCCATGACGCGACGGCTCTCATCGACACCGGAGCAGACTATTTGGTTCCGAGTGGGAAGCTCTCTCGCCGCCTACAAAAAGTTACAACACGGTGGGATGACCCACAGATAGGAATCGCTGGAGGGCACCTCATCACACCCGACGGAAGCTGTACAGCTGGCGTCGAGATTCATGGCAAAACCTGTCCGGTGAAGTTCGCAGTTCTTCAGGAGTGTGCGAGGGAATGGACTTCTTGTTCGAGCGGGGCGCTCTCATTGATCTAGGAGCGAACAGGTTTATGTTGCAAAAACCTGTTCCACCACCGGACGAAACAAAAATGACGTCAACCGTGGTCCGTGTCCTCGCCGACAATGGAAACCTGCCGCCACGGTCAAGTATTTTTGTACCTGTCGTAACCAATGAAGCTTACTGCGTTGAAGTCCGCTCGAGGGCAGCGTCTAGTTGCTCCTAGAATGAGGACTCGGAGTCGCAAGAGGTGCAACAGTGCTTCGAGACGGGCGCGCCAAATACTTTTTACAAATTTCCGTCAAGAGCCAAAGCACCTTAATAAAAGGGCCGCCGTTGGCCACATTGAGGTGCTTCAGGGCTTAGTCACCATCACTGCACTCTCGGAAGAGTCCTCTTCATTTCAGCCCCAGAGAACGCTACCCTCGGATCTGGACATCGATCCGAAGCTTCCTGCTACAGAACAACGACGGCTGGTTGACCTCCTCGGCGAGTTCACTGAGTGCTTTGCCACATCTTCAAGGGTGCGACAAACGACGGAAGCGAAGCACCACATTGTTACCGACGACGACGGGCTCCCTGTGCACCAATCGCCGTACCGAGTCTCCGTAAAAGAAAGGGAGGTAATCTAAGAACAAGTACAAGAAATGCTCAATGACGACATCATCCCGCCTTCAAGCAGTCTCTGGGCGTCGCAGTGGCCCTGGTAAAGAAGAAGGATGGGACACTGAGTTTCTGAGAAGACTATCGTCAACTAAATGCCGTGACAAAAAAGGACGCCTACCCACTGCCTCGAGTGGACAATACCCTGGGCCGGCTGCGCCACCCAATATTTTTCGTCGATAGTCCTGAATAGTGGCTATTGGTAGATTCATGTCGTCAAGCGAGAGCGTGAGAAAACGACTTTCGTCACGTCCGACGGATTATGCGAGTTTAAAGTGATGAATTTCGGACTTTGTAGGCACCCCCAACTTTTCAGCGTATCGTGGACGCCATGCTAGCAGGTTTGATATAGCAGAGCTGCCTCGCCTACCTACACGAAGTCGTTGTCTTTTCACGAAATTTTGAAGAGCACCTGAGAGACCTTCCAGCAGTACTACAAGTGTTCAAGACCGCTGGACTCCCCTTCAAACCGAAGAAATGCCGCTTCGCCTATGACGGACTAAAGTTCTTAGGCCACTTCCTGAACAACGAAGGTGTTCGCCCTGACTCCAAGAAGAGGCGCGCTGTAGCCGCCTTTTCACCACCGTCGGACAAGAGGGCCATTAGAAGATGTCTGGGTATCTTTGCCTACTATAGGCGCTTCCTTCAAGATTTTGCCAAGCTTTCTGCGCCTCTAGCGCATCTCACAAAGGGCGCTGTGAAGTTCCAAGGGAGAAAAGAACAACAGCGGGCATTTGACGAGGTCAAGCGAAGACTTCAGACACCCCTGACCCTCGGCTATTTCGAACAGTTAGCAGAAATGGAAATCCACACAGACGCAAGTAATACTATTGGTGAGGTACTGGTCCAACGGCACGAGGGTACGGAGCGAGTGATTGCTTACGCAAGTCGGGCGCTGCCTAAGGTAGAATGCAGCTTCTCCAAGACAGAAAAATAAAGCCATGCTGTCGTCTCTGTGATTACAAAGTTTCGGCCGTACTTGTATGGCAGTCCATTCCGCGTGGTCACATATCACCAGTCGCTGTGTTAGATCGGGAACCTAAAGGATCCCTCTGGACGCCTCGCCCGCTCTAGTCTCCGAATGCAGAATTTCGACATGACCATTGCGTAAAAATTAGGTCGCAAACACAGTAACGCCGACTGTCTGCCGAGAGCCCCCGTTGAGGCACCACCTGCCAAAACGACGACGAGGAAGACGAAGGTTTCCTTGGCGCAGTGAAGGTGGGCGACATGGCAGCGCTTTAACATGACGACTGCGAATTTCGTGCCTTGAAGAATTGGTAGAATTTTGTGCCGCGGGAAGAATTGGTTTCGGACCGATTGCACCGGCGGTCGAATATTCCGTTGCCGGCGAGGGGATTCGCCCTCCCGGCGTCAATTTCCCTGCGGATTTGTCTGCGAATCCGCATGTGTGAACGAGCCATTAGTCGCGCGCTAGAAAGCGTCACAAGAGCGCTTTTTCGAGCGCTCACGGCGCGATGACTTAGCTCTCAACTGTACGTGTGAACATGCCCTTACTCTGCTTCATTTAAGAGGTGCAACCAAGTCATTTCGTGGACTAGTCCCCATAGTAAGGGATCGTGAATGCTGTGAACTACGCATCCTAGTAAATTTGAGCGATCTGCTAGATAATTAGCTGCCATGATGACTGCGTGCAAACGAAGTGATTTGGTTAGACGGCACTAAACGTGAACGATCGTTCAAGTTCAATATGACGGAAATACACCACTACCTTCAGGGTCGTTCAGATACCTTTACAGCGAAGCTGTATGTAGGTTTGGTTTTTTCGTGTCCGTCGACAAGGAACCATGGTGCGCCTTATCTTTTAACATGTGGTTTTGACACTTGTTTCAATAAGAAAATCACAAAACAAGTGTCAAAACCACGTAATAGATGATAAGCACGCAGCGCTCCCCGCATGCGTTTCACGGTAAAATTGCGGTTGCATAAGCTGCAGCGGCCACGGCAGCGTACGAAGTCTTTTATATATAAAAACGTTTTGGTACAGAACATTTACTTTTATTTCGTCAATAATTTGTTATCGACCGTTTTGCTGTTTACAACCATCAAGTGTCGCTTGCGCCCCAAGCGACTACCGGTCGCACATTCTTTGCAAGCCTCATGTGCTTGCTTATGTCACGAGTGCTATAGACCTTTTCCACAAGGGCGGCGCCATCTTGAATTGTCGTCACTTCCAGTATGGGCGACGAAAAAAAAGTACAACGTTTCAACCTGTAACTAGTAAAAAAATAGAGGCGAACCAAAACGAGAATGTGTGACGGTTAGGCTTATATCCTAAATGTCTTCTATTGGCGTGGCAACGGCAAAGTAATGTTTTCGCCCATACTGGAAGTGACGTCAATTCAAGATGGCGGCGCGCTTGTGGAAAAGGTCTATAGAAGGCATAAATGCTACAAGGATAACAAAGTTGGAAATTTAACGATGGCATTCGTCTGTACAATTTTGCAGGAGGCAAGTTTGTTTGCAGGAATACTCCAAACATTTTAACATATATCTTACTCCTTCATTTTTTGGCATTCACCTGGAGAATTGGTGTTGAAACGTTTCATCTACATTTCAAGCAGCGGGTTAAGGTAGCCTTTGTTCATATTTTTTTATAAACCGGAAGTTTTCTGGAACGTCCAGGACTGGAGCATCACCTCGGGACGTTTGCCATAAAAAGGGTCTATAATGCAGTAACCTATCGTTGCAGGTAATTGCACAGCTTCACAGTGTGGATTGGAGCCTTAATTTGTTTACTCCCTTTAACTTTGCGGGACCCGAAAATGCGACCGGTAAATGTTATGCCGGCCGCCTTGTTTACATCAGTAGTAAGCCGGAAGCGCGATTAGCCACGGATTGGCACGCTATTGACCGTTTCACATGTTTACTAGAAGATAGCTCTGCCGGTAGAACGCAATCATCATCATCGTTTACGCAGTTTTACGACTCGCTAAATTATTTCAAATTTCACGTACGGTTTCACGGAAGGGATCAGCTGCACAGATCCTTATTTCGGAACCGTGTGCTCTGAAAACTACTCGCTACAACTCCCTAATTAACTTTTAACAGACAAGAAGGGGGAAATACCCTACTGAAAAAAATTATATGAATTTTTTTTCTGATATGTTTATTGAACACCTTTTTCATATCAGAACTTATTATTTCATATCAGTTTCATATGCCGCATGTCAGTTACATTAGGCTATAGGTTGCGCTAGGTACCGCCCAATTCATGTGCTACAAAAATATATTTATTTACTCACGCCATCATGTAGATACATTACGCATACCGCTAACATCAGATGAACGAATACATTGAGCGCATATACACACACACGGCACAACAAACATGAATACAACAACACACCCAATAACTACCTCGGAGCTCTGCGTTTCCGCCTTTTATACAGGTCGTTTTGTAAGTACGGAGTTTTTCGGTGACCAACTGCGGAATAAATAATATTTAATAATATTTTCAGCGTGTTGGATTTTTTTCAGTAATGTCATATCTCTGAGAGTATTTACAACGGCTCAGGGGACGAATCTGTTAATAAAAAGTAAACGCGCATGCCGTAATTATTTGAAAGCCAGTAAATCAAGCCGCTCCACTGCGGTTCCAAGCCACGTGTTTGCTTTCCCGCGCAGGACGTCGTATACTGAAAAAAAAAAATTATAGGAATTTATTTCTGATATGTTTATTGGACACATTCATATCAGTTGGCATATGTTGCATATCAGTTCTTATATGTCGCATATCAGTTTTTGGGTATTTCATGTCAGTTCTAATATCCCATATCAGTTTTTGGATATTTCATATCAGTTTCATATGTCGCATATCAGTTTTTGATATTTCATATCAGTTCTTATATGTCGCATATCAGTTTTTGGGTATTTCACATCAGTTCGAATATCGCATATCAGTTTTTGGATATTTCATATCAGTTTCATATGTCGCATATCAGTTTTTGGATATTTCATATCAGTTTTATATGTCGCATAGTAGTTTTTAGATATTTCATATCAGTTTTATATGTCGCATATCAGTTTTTTGATATTTCATATCAGTTCTTATATAGATTCATATACTATTTTTCAGTAGGGTAATATGCATTATGCGACGGTCGGCAAAGATTCGCTTTAAATTATGTTTGATATGTTCGCACATTGTCTAATAAACATCCCCAACACTGAAACTGCAGCCAAAATACGGTGTTGGCTGGTGTCGTGAAGACAGAATTAGCTACGCAGACGCCTGAAAGGTCTTCGAACCATATTTGCTTCATGAATAACGGTATGCCGGGAACATGTCTGCCCTGAGTTTAGAACCAATGCGACAGAACTAATGCGACAAGAATGGAACACGGCCCAGACGGTGTATGCAGACTGTCCTCCGAAAAATGTATAAGCAATATGACTACGGCTTGACGGTTCTGACATTCCATAAGGTGACCAGACGTCCGGTTTTGCTCGAGGCGGTCCACTTTTAGGGGTTGATTTCTTCAGTTCCGCTATCTTGTCTCAATGACCCCCTTCTTCGTAGAAACGTGCATAGCGGAGAACCGAACCGCTTATTTAGCGGTTGGGGTTGATCAAGCAGCGAAAAAAGTGCAGCGTCATAGCATTCATCTTTCTCTGTGTGTGTGCTATCGCCGGCTAGACAAATCAATCGGAGATAATGCCCCGTGACCTTGCGTTTTTAGTATGTGTGTACTCGTATGTTGTGTAGTCTTGACTACTCTCGGACGTGTGGTGAAACGGAGTATGATAAGTTTCCCTATGCGCAATATTCATGCTGAGATCGAACATGAAATATTCAATATTGCTCGTTTTTTTATTTTTTTCTTCACAACGAGATTGCCTACGCCCTTGGCAGAGCCACCCTGGCAACAGAGCGGTTGAGTGCCTCCCTGAAAGGACCATAGAGCACCCCCAAGAAGAGGTTCTGGACGCTCTGACTGATGGCCTTCTCGAACTTCTTCTGCCTCTTGCTGTTCAAGTTCAGGCTCTTGTTCATGTTGATGCGGAAGTTGACACCTGTCACAGTCAGGGTCTTCAGCACGGCTGGGCGGCCTAAAAAATACAGAGCGAACGAACAACGTTGTAATAACATGGTTTGGTAGAAATTCATGTTTTGTTTCGTAAAGAAAGTCCGAAAGAAGCAATATATCTCTGGGGCTCAGCTATTCTAAGCGCTGGTCAATCCTAATAACATTGGCGAAGGACACAAAACATACCCCAAGAAGTGTTGAGCACGTTATTTGGTTAATAAGTACATCAAATACCCTAGCCGTTCAGTTATAAATTGCAATTATATATCGATACATTTTTTAAACACAATAAGGTAAAATGAAGTTCTATTTAACATCGAATCGGAGTAATAACCGAATACATAAATAATATTCGATATCTTGGTACCTTACGGGCCTGACAAATAGCATGATTATCAATAGTTATTTTATGTTGAATTGGGATGAAACAGTTTTAGAATTGATTATTCTTTTTCAGACGTTTGGCCTATGCGGTATTCAACCTAGCGGGTGTCCGTTCTTATGTCCGCTATCTAATCAAATATCAAAGATATTCCGGTTACCAACATTGGATCTAAATCTCCCCTTTGAAGCACACATGTAGGTTTCTGTAAGCTAGGGTTCTTCCGAACGCCTTCTGGGGTGACCTCGTGACTTATCATTTTAATCTGCGCTACACTTGGAATCTGGTGAAGTAAAAGCTAGTGCTCCAGACTCAAAGTTAATGACGGCCAATATCACCTGATCTGATTTCTATGGAAATTTTTGTTATAGCGACGTTAATTCACATATCTATTGTTCGGTATAAGAATTCCAGGTTAGAAGTCGTACCGCACTTTCAAATAGCACACCTTCGGGTACACAGGTCGACTCAATCTGTAGCAGACAAGCAACAAACTGTTCTTAATAACGCTGCTCTCATCTTGTTTACTAACCTGAAAGGGCGCCAGATATGGCTTGTAGGAAGTGATGAATTACGGATAAAAATACTTCAAACTTCACGCCGGTGAATCCTTCCAAAAAGTATCTCTGCTACATTTCTGGAATCAAGCTTTGTTTAAACCTAAGAAAAAACAATATGCTGCAGTATGTAATGTAGTCTTATCGTAATTACCACCGTTGGCTCACATTAAACCAGGGGCATTGGAAATGTTCGGGAAATAGAAGTGTAGAGTTCGGGTCGTCCCAAAGCGGAGAGAGAGGACGAGAAGAATGCGCTTGCAAACTCTAAATATATTTTAATTCCAACAGAAACGGGAGGACCGATGCGTGGTCCCCGCACGTCTGCCGGACGGACAGCATCTGGGATCGACTCGTCGGGGTCCCTTCCTTCTTTCTCTTCCCCGACGATGTCCTCCTTTCCGGTCCTCCTCGCACCGCGTCTCTCCGTCCTGGCGTCTCTCTTTGCTTCTCAAGGGGAGCTAGGCCGGAGGGAGATATGTGATTCCTGATACTGCTTTCGGTTTTCGACTTGTGTCGGCTTCCGTCGACTTCTCTTCTTAGAACCGCCTTGGCAGGTGGCTACGCCGACGTCGTCACACAAGTAACGGGGAGTTTCCCTCCCTCTCCCTTGAATTCTGTGCTAATATCACTATCAACTTAAGAAGTGCTGCAAGAACTGCGAAGAATCGCACTTCTTGTTGTCTCGAGACTAGTTCTTTGACGTTTTTATTATTTGATATGCAAAGGCCACAGTACCACTACCTACAGAACTAGTGAGATTGTCGTCACGCCTCGCGTGTCTTCAGCTAACATATACAACAAGAACGCCTAAAGAGATTGGAGGACCACTTCCAAGCCCCACTGTTTCAATGCGTTAATGCCTCTGGTTCTAATATCAACTATGCCGCCTCGTGTTGTACTAGAATTATGCGTTTTCATCGTGGTCACGAGCCCCGCAGCTTCGCACAAAAGACAGCGCGCACTTACCGCTCCAACCAGTGGCTTCCACGAAAGCGTTGGTCTTCTCAACGACCAGGTCCATGCTGAAGTCCTTCTTGCTGCCGCTCATGTCGTATCCTTTTGCGGATCCGTCGAAAGTGATACGAAGACCGTCCAGAGACATGTAGCAGCCCGTGGTGACGTTGGCCCCCTGCCAGCCAGGGACGCCGCAGTCCCCGCGGCGCCTGAGAGTGCTCGAGAGGCCGTAAAGGGTTCCGGACCTGAATTCCGCCTTGAGGTCGCGGTTGGTGAAACCCGTGGAGTCGACCTTCACGTTGAATGCCGGGACGCCGACGGGGTCCAGGTTGAGGGAACGGACGTTGTTGGGAAGGTGATCTCGGAGGACCGCGTCCATGTACATGTTGGCATCCTGTATGGAACCGGCGAAAGCACCTGAAACGAAGCAAAGGCCATTTTAAGGGACGGAAAAGAGTCCCATGATTTAAAGGGGCAATCAGCTATCAATAAGACATTTTCAAGTACCGGAATAAGACATGTGGGTATCACGAGAATAGTTTCCCTGAAAAATGCATTTTCTCGCAATACTTCCGTCGGGAGGCCCAGTGACTTTAAAGCACGTTCCCCTTTCGGAGGAGGGGGGGGGGGGGGGGCGGGGTGACGTTTTTGTAATGGTTTTAAAATGCGAATCGTTCCTGATTTGGGACAAGTCTGGTAACGTAAATATTGCGATAAAAGTTCGTTTCTGCTGAAGTATTTTACATAACCTAGGCACATAAAAAATGATTTTTGGAGGAAGGTCAGATTGTCTAGGAGCTATTTGAAACATGATTTTAATCTGGGGTCTGCGTCTCACAATAAAATTACATTTCGGAGTTGCTCTAAACTAAATAAGTGTTTCGTTGTACCGGCATATTTCTATTTTTTTATTCTTTTTCTAGGCGGGGGGGCGGGGGGGGGGGGGTATTTGGGACATGGGTGTTCTCTTCGGGCTCATTAAAAAATGCCCTTTGGGAGTTCAGTTCTGTGTCGCTTTGATGGCAAAATCATAACACTTATTGACAACATACAACTTGGACGACGAAACACATAAGCAAAAAGTTAAGACGAAATACAGCGTTTTTCCCAATTCCGGAGTGAACATAACTTGTATTCACTCCTGTGTGCCACAAGGTTATGTCCTTGGATCTCTCATTTTCCTTATCTACATAAACAATCTACCTTCTTGCGTTTTTTCTAACATTCTCTTGTTTGCCGATGACTGCGTGGTTTTTCGCGAAATAACTTGTGATGACGATATAACTAACCTGCAGTCGGACCTTAATGCCATCTCTGAATGGTGCAAAGCATGGTATATGAACCTAAACGTCAATAAATTAAGATATATGCGCGTATCTAGAAAAGCACATATTTTCTAAATCACCGTCCCCTTCATGCCGTCACTTCTTACAAGTAAGTACCTTAGCATTCACATTACAGCCTATCTCACCTGGACCGCTCAAATCTCGTATGTTATTAACAACGCTAACAGAATGCTTGCATACATTCGACGTAACTTCTCAAAAGCCCCTCCGTCCTTAAAACTTTTGCTATATAAGACATTAATCCGTTCAAAACTTGAATAGTCTTCACCTGTGTGGGATCTTTACCAAGAAAATTTTAATAGGTTCACTTGAAATGGTTCAAAATATTTCAGTTCGTTTTATCCTATCTAACTATAACAGAACTGCCAGCATAAGCTCAATGCAATCTAGCCTCAACCTACCAACTCTAGCATCTCGCCGTAAATTATTTCGACTGTGCCTATTTCACAAGTTTTTTCATCACCCATATCTGCGCCATGACTTTATTTTATCTCCCCCGTACATCTCATCCACGTTGGATCATGCTTTTAAGGTTGGAATTCCATTCTGCAAAACTAACGCAGTTTTTCAGTCCTTTTTCCCAAGCACATCAGATGAGTGGAATCGCCTTCCCGCACCTACGGCAACCATGGAAGACCACACTTTTTTCAAGAACGCTTTATCTATCATGCTATGATTAGGAGCCTCCTTTTTGTCTATACCAGTGGTTCTCATGCAGTGATGTTTCACGGACCCCTTGTGAATCGGCGAAAATGGTGGAGGACCCCGTTCGTGTCGAGGGGAAGGGAAAGGTTTATAATGATAATGATATATAATATTTGGATATAACAAAGGGCTGGCGTCAAGTAGACTTTTCCCATTGATGTACAAGCTAGAAAACTCACCCGAAAATTGAAACGTCTCCTCTCAATAGGATAAAATAACACTTTAAAATAACACAATAACACTTGCCCGACTTGACTCACAAGGCAAGGCTTTGCGGACCCCTAGAATGCCTTCGCGGACCCCAAAGGGTCCGGGGACCCCTATTTAAGAACCGCTGGCCTATACTAATAGCTGAAAATGTTGAATTTTCTTATGAAATGTAATCCACTCCCCTCTCTAATGCCTCAAGCCTTGAGGGTAAATAAATAAATAAATATATTGTTTCCCGGAAAAAAATAGTGTACGCATTGCCGAACGCTCTATCCCCACCCATTGTAGCGCTCGCTGTCCAGACCAAATGCAAAGCTGCCATAATTAACTGTTGCCTTATTCAAACGCTATCTGTGTTCTTCTGAAACTTTCAATAGGACATTTGGGCCCTTTCTACGTAGTTTGCGCCATTTAGCCTTATCTATTCTCGAACTTATTTGGCCACCATTTTACCACCAAATAATTTCCGAAATTCACTTATTTCTTTTGAATAAAATAATAGTTCGTTTGAACTCTTCGATACCTGGTTTGGCCCGGTAGCGCTACAATTGGGAGGAAACAACACAATCAACAATGCGTTTCCTCGTTCTTTTTTTCTTTTTTTTTTTTCAAGCTAGAAAACGTTTTAAAATCTTTTCGAGAACATTTCGTAGAATCGCCCACTTACTCCCGACATTGGGCGCCTGCTAGCCCTGCAGTGCTAAGGTCGCTATATGTTTGGCAGACGAGGTCTTTGCCGGTTAATACCTTTCGAGTTAGATTTTTGTCATCAAGATTAACAACCCTAGTACGCTTATAAGCAATTAAATGCAAAGGTGCAAGAAAACTGCACAATAATGACGAAAACGCGTTGGCACTATGCTAAATAATAGAAGTGTAGAAGTGTAGTCAGATCTGCCAGAAATGCTCTTTGTGTTTGGCGGTGATATTTGTTTGAATATACGAGGAACCTTTATTTCTTTAAATTACAACCCAGCGCGTTGCGAAAAGTGCAATTTAATGTGATGTCGTGAATTCCAGGCACGGTTTTTACATGCCTTGGGCTTCCCGCGAGCCGAAATTTACGGCTCTTATGTAGGTAGTGCGAAAGCGGCATTAAATCCATTTGTTCAGATGTATCGTCACATGGAAAAATTTTGATTTTATTTATTTATTTCTGCTCACTCGGATTAGCTGTTTCATTATTTATTGTTTACGTACGAGAAATAATGCATAGACTTATTGATACAAAGATTAGCGTAAAGATATAAAATGACATTTATTGATTGTACATTCTTTTTGCAGTGCCAAGGTCGCTAGGGTTTGTATAACGACTGTCGTGAAAACTTTGATATACCGAAAAGTAAACAACTTCTCTTATAAAATGTGCAGATCGCTTATTATTGGACAATAACACGATTCCAAATTTTTGTACGTGTGCTGAGTAAAACATATTTTCAAATGACATTATCTGCAAACTAACCGATTCTATTTACAGTTGATGGCTGCACCTGGTAGGACAAATAATTAGATCTGCTTCAGAGTGGCACGTAGTGTATGAATGCCTCTGGGGGGGGGGGGGGGGGGGGGGATTGTAGTCAGATTTTCATTGCTTACGAAGTTAAGACTTCAGTAACAGGCTTCGAAAATTAATACACAGTATTAGAAGAAATAAAGGAAATGTGTCCAACTGCCAGAATGTTAGAGCAGTGTGGCATAACATAAATATTTAGGATGTGAATACGCTGTAGAATATTATAGCATATTCTCCACATAAGCAACTAATCCACATATTTGGTATTTGATACCGTGTCTATTTGACAACACTATTTGGAATATTCTGCCCCACGTACATTATTCTGGTTACGCAGAACGCAAAAAAAAGCATTGGAAGGTAAGTTACAGTGGTGAAGAGTCAAATATTCAAACATTTAAATATTATACGTTAAATGAAGTAAAACGTTTGTTATTCGTACAGTATTTGTTGCGTAGTCGAATTAAAGACAGCAGTCCCGTAATTAAAAGAATTAGGTTTATGGCTTTCTGTTATAGCAAATAATTTAATATACACCGGAAGACATTTAATGCAATATTTAGATTACAAAATAATTAGCAGCTATACAATGGCTAAAACACCTAATATCGATACCATGAACAGTGCAAAATGATTTCTTGAAGTTTTAGCGTCACGGGTAAGTGATAAAATTAGGACTGATAGCAGATGTACCCCGACTTTTTGACACCGTTGCTCGTGGAGAACGCTATGTTCCAGGGCACGTAATACAGCCTCCACGTGGAAAGCAGTATCTCGTGGCTACGTCGGCAAGCGAAAGATAACGGTACATATTATTAGTAGTATCCAGTATATTTCTGGAGTATCTGAAAGTCAGTGCAAGGCGGCCTTTCGCAAAACGCATCAAGAAACCCCTTAAACCTTTAATAGCTTGATTGAATCGGAGCAGAACGTCCTCATATCCTCTCTTTACTTCCTGAAAAGTATGGGTATTCCGCGTTGCGCGTTTTTCATAGTGTTGTGAAAAACCTACGAATGTTTCCTGGGGCATAATCAGCACATCAAAGTCGGTGGTGGGCGTCAATCGATATAGAC
Organism: Ixodes scapularis; assembly: GCF_016920785.2. Classification (NCBI taxonomy): domain Eukaryota; kingdom Metazoa; phylum Arthropoda; class Arachnida; order Ixodida; family Ixodidae; genus Ixodes; species Ixodes scapularis. The sequence continues at coordinate 159,166,915 of NW_024609868.1, read as the reverse complement.
TACTGTCTTTCGCTCATTGTCAGTTGGCCTCTTCACAAATTGACGCAAAGATACGACGGCCAGGTTAGTTGTGATTGCCTCTAGTTGATTGACAACAAAGGGCTGCGACTCATCGGGTGCACTAACTAACAAAATGGGAACGTAACTTGACCAAAACTTCAAGCTTGCTTCCCCCCTGGTGAATAACTAAACGTGGAGTCGCTGGAAAACGAGGGACGGCGACGTCACCCAACAGTCCCTGAAGGATCGCATTTTTTTCCGTTGTGACCTGGGTGAGCATCGGACCGGCGTGTCGTCGAGCGCAACTACGGTGCGATGCCCGTTGAATACCCCAGGCTAGCACTGGTACTGTATCGGGTAAATTTCTCGTCTACAGCGGTTACATCAGAGGCCCAGTATGCTTGACAGTCTTCCCGCGGTTTAAAACAAACACTTAACTTAAACACTTCGTGTCTTATGAGATGCTGCCATGAGAGTGCGCTTGCTATACCTCTATGCCGAATAACACGTGCATGCATAAATTAATTAACCCAAATTGCAAATATACAAAGAGAACTTTAAGTATAATCTGCATGTCATTCGTGACAATAGAATCCATATTATGGTTACGTTCGCTTACTGGATTTTCTATGACAAGCGACTTGTATTCTTTTATAGTACCATATGCCATCGTTGCTAATATAAAAAAAAAAATCCATGTCCGTCACGCTTGAAATTTTGTTTCAATTTAAGATATGACCTCGTTCCTTTTAAGTCTGGTTGACTGCTTAAATATGAAGAGACATTAGATGAGGTGCTTAACCTACCAGAATAATTTGTTAAACGTTGAGATGAAGCCATATGATCAAGCACTGAGCATTCGAGCTCGAGACGAAGTTTTAGGCGGCGTTGTATCGACTTCGACTGAAGCGACTAAAATTTCGTAAAATTAAAAAAAAAAAAAAAAAATTGATCTCTGAAATGAATTGACAGAACATTACTCAAAATACTGACAGTGAGCAGGCGAGCTGGCGGATATTTTCCATGATGACTTTAAACGGATAGAGGCGCCGAGAAACGAAACACTTTTGCTGAGGTAGAGAAAGCAACAGGGGCAGATCATATCTCCCACTCATCTCCAAACAACTCTGCACACGGAATTATTTTTCTTTTAGTTACACGTCAACATTAAACGACCAGAAACCCAAATATGGTCTTGTTATAAGCAAGGACAATTCTTTGGTAAAGACCCCATTGTGATTAATTTCTCGCAAAAATAGTGCAGGAGTATTTTCGTATAAGTAGACATTAATCTCGGGTGTTTGTTTTTAACATATATCTTTCTAGACTGATCACATTTTTGTTCTCCTTGCAGATCTGTTGGGAATGTCGGCTGCAGTGGTCAGTAACTTTGACATCGAGTAAAATAAAACACCACTAAAAAAAGAAAAAAGAAATGCGCCAAGACGGCTCTCCTGAAAGGAGGTTTCTACTTACCGGCAATAACCAGGCACACGCAGAAGAGGGACGAGATGGCCATCTTGACGGTTTGGCAAGAGCTGAAAACGAGCATATCTTTAAATACATGTTTCCGAACTCTATTATTCAAGGTATACAGCTTACATTCGTGTTACCTTACTGCGCTCCCAGATCCACCCCAGTAATTATTTGAAGAAATTATCTAGGTTTAAAAGCATTCAACATGGTATTTACTGACGAGAAACGATCAGCGAAGCATAATGAGGTTTAGCGTTTGTGCCTTATAAGGGGCAAATATGTTTCGTTGCGCTCCCGGAATAAGTTATTTAATCCTACACACTAAGTGAATATTTCTCTACGTATACCAACCCAAGAAGTCCCTAACCGTCCATGCTCATTACTGTTGGAGAAAAGCTTTCGTGTTGTATCTAAGCAACTTTGATCAGACTAAGTCATAATAAGAGATAATATGTAGTTTCTTGTGTTTTCAATTCAAACCGGAATATTTAGTGTTTAAAAGCAGACACTATTTTCGAACGCTTATTTTCCCCAATTAATCAGTAGCACCCGGAGAAGCAACGCTAGCTCGAACAAAACACTGGTGCTAAGGCGCATTTCGTTTACACGAGAAATTTACGAACTTCAAATTTTGCTACCTAATGAAGTCGCTATGCTCGATGAATACATTTTAGAAAAATGCTACTATTAATGTTATTCGTCCAGCGTCTTCTCGCGAAATAAAAATATAAAAATAAGAAAACCTGTTGATCACTTGTTTACGAAAACCGTGTCGAGCTCTTTACGTGCGAACCTAAATTAAACAGTGTTTTACTTCCTGCCGCATTCTAACCACAGCCTAAGCTAGGATCCGATGTAGCCAATCAAGCAGCGGCAACAATACATCGCGGTGAAGCTCCTTGTTTTCGCGAGCTCAAAGAAACGATGAGCGCATTGACGATGACCTTTCGACGGCGAATTAGGACGGACGCACGTAACAAAACTTCCCCATGCATCGTTACACCGGGCGTCTTACCAGAGACGTTCAAACCCGCTGCAAGTTTCAGTGTTTCGTAGGTTTCTCGGCGTAGTTTATATGTAAGGTGCTATCAGCGCCGAGTGCAGTCGCGGCTTCAAAGTTCTCTGTGATCCAGACAATGTGCAATGTGATTAAGAAAAAAACCCATAAATTCGTCGTGTGCGTAGGACTCATCGGCTAATCTTAGTTACGATAACGCGCCGCAATAGTCTGGAGCACTTCCAGATAAGCCGCTTTCTGTACGGGCATATCTTCTCGCCCGTCACACATACGGGATATTTGCGTTCAGAGACAGACACGACAAAAAACAAAAGAATGAACTTTCCCCCCCGAGTTTCCGTATTGCATAGCTTCGAGCCAATATAATGCATTTGCCTAATTGCCACCGTTGCGGCGTCATCAGACTCTGAGTCAGAAAGAACAAAATTATGGTAATACGAACGCGTACGACCACCTGGAGGCCGATAATTCAAACGTAAATGATGCCCGATATTTTTTTTCTCCAAAGGTTTACATAAGTCAATGTGTGCGTGAAGCTTGAATATTATTGCGAATAATTAGTCCAAAAAAGGGCGCGCTGTGCGCGGTAATAAATTCCTTGTTTATTAAGGCGAAAACCTTGTATGTCTCATCGTTCAGTCGACCTTCAAAGTCCTTGAGCGAAAACGCGTCGGCTACATGAAAGGTACCATAACGTTTGAGTGACAACTCAGGCGAATAAGAGTCAATGAAATTAGGAAGGATGATAAAACAATTTAATAGGAATCAAATTGAATTAAGAAGAATCAAATTGAATTAAGAGGATTTAAAGAGAAGAAACAGTAATCAATGGGAATTAAGAAGGACGACAAAGTTGATTCAGAGGATTGAGATTGAATTCAGAGGAATTAAAGCGAAATATGTGGATGACTTAGTGAATTACCATGAGGACTCAGCACATTGAGAAGGATGGCTCAGAACAATGAGAAGGATGACTCAGCACATTATGAAGATTGACTAAACACATTGAGGGGGTTGACTCAGCAGTTTAAGCTGACTAATGAAGGTGGCTAATTAGTGTGGCTAATTAGCACGGATGACAAAGCGATTTAAGAAGGTCTTGGCGCTTTCGCCTTCAAGTCGTCTTAGGGATAACCTATGAGACCCTGAGAATTTTTCTTTGGCACAAAATACGCTGCACCTTTGTGTAAATGTATTTATTTATTTATTGAGATAACTGCATTGACCGAAGCCAATATTGTAAGGATGTTACATATTATGAATGGGGATTATTTATTTAGTTATTTACAATACTGTGCGCCTGTCGGTCTACGCAGGGGAGGACAAAAAACACATAATACATACATCATCACGAACTCTACACGGGTAAAGCTTGCGCAGGCAATTCGAAGTGCCTGCGCATACGTTTTACATGCAGCACTTAATTTAACAAAAAATCAGTTAATTGGACTCAGAACAGCTCAGGGCTGCAAAAACTGATAAGTTCTTCTGGCAGAGCGTTCCAACCAATAATTGTTCTGCAAAATAAAATAGTATTTTAAGACATCATTATTGTATTGATACGGTGCAATCGCTTTGTTGTTGCTCGTTCTATGTAAATGGGTTGTCGAACGCAACAGATATTTTTTTTCAGAATCAGCTCTTGTCAGCCCGCTTACCATAACGAATAATTATTTCAACCTACAAATATTTATTCTGTTCTCCAGGCTCTTCAACTTCGCCTCAGATCTCATTGCAGTAACACACGACGTATGCCTATATTCCGAAAAAAATAAATCGTAGGACAAGGCTCTCAATTCCTTCTATTTGTGTGACCTGTTTTTTTTTTCCTGCAGAGGTTCCATACACAACCAAAAAAAAGCGCAAAAATTAGATGAAGTACGAGTGAGTGGTATGTACACGGCAAGCGCTTGTAGTTTACATTCCCCTCATTCGTCCTTCCTCTAATTTGTGCGCTTTTTTAGTTTTAATGCATCACGAACTCGCCTAAGTTACCACTTTTATGCAGGTCCCATAAACAACTTGAGTATTCCAATATCGGACGCACATGCGGTTAATATAACATCTTTATTTGCATATCTCAGGTGCCGTCTAAGAAGCGGTAGTTTTTTATACGCCCTTGAACATATATATACTCCACTTGTCTATTGCAGTGTAGCGTATTACTAAAATTCACACCTAAATACTTATATTCATCTACTTCTGCAAGTTTTGTGCTCCCTGTAGAATAACGAAAATCTAATACTTTCACGCTACTGGTAATACTACACAGCACCGTCTCATTAATATTAATAGCCATGCCCAATGTAGTACATTATAAGCTGATTGACCTCAAAGACGCATTTGGTAACCCTTGATTGCGAACTGTAGTAATTTTAGAAAAGAGCATACAATCATCCGCGAAAAGTTTACCATGTACAGAAGAAAGCAGACTCGCAGCTATGTCATTAGTACAAACAAAAATGAGAGAGGTCCTCAAACCGAGCATTGGGGTAACCCTCAATAGACTGCCAATGGAAGAGAGAACACACTGCAATAACTGACATACTGTGTTCGGTAACTTAAACGTGAACGTATCCATATTAAAAAACTCCGATTCAGTCTTAATTTACAGTTTCCATGAAATTTGTAACGCGGAATATGGCCAAGGGCCTTTGAAATATCCATGCATACTGCATCAACTTGACCATGTTCATATATAACAGACGCGAACTCATGCGTACATTCAAATAGCTGTGTGACCGTTGGTAGACCCTGCCTAAACCCGTGCTGATGCTTGAATAGTAAGTAATTGTTTTCCAAGTCATGAACATTATGTTTTGATATGATATGTTTTAAAAGGTTATAACATATCGCTGTTAACGATATAGGACGATAATTTTCCGTTGCCATCTTGTTCGCAGACTTGTGAATTTGGCACTGCTTTCACACGTAACCTATCTGCCGGTAACCTGCCCTGCCAAAGAAAAGCTTGAAAATTTTCAAATAAGTACCTTGAGACCCACTGTGCCTGTCTTCTTAGAAACGTATTTGTAATATCGTATGGGTCATATGCCTTTTTATCGTTTGTGTTCAAAAGCAATTTAGAGATACAGTTCTCCGACAGAACGAGCTCCGGCATTTCTGACTGATAAGAAACATAGGCAGGGCATTTCGGTGGGTCGCGTGACACAGTAAACGCGAACTGAAAGTATTTTGTAAATTCAGCTGAAATTCGAAGTCGACAAAAAATAGCTTCATTATTAACTGTAACTTGCGAAGTCTCCTTAGCTATCAAAAGAAGCGCCAAAAGCCTTGTGGGGATTCCTTCAAGAACCGCGAGGCCTAAATCAGCTATCTCCATAGAAGTTTCCATTTGTTTTTTTTTTTATTTCGGCAGTTTGTTTTTTGTTTGAACTGTAGGATTTCCATAGTAATTCAAGAACGGCCCCTCTTTGCTCACACGTTTCTTGATGGGAAAGAATAATATACACAGTGAAATACTATAGCCTTAAATTTTGCAACTAGCATTCTGACACCAGAGAGTTGACTCTAATCATCAAAATGCCATTCTAAGTAGTCGAAAACAGACACATAATCCGAGTTTTTAAAATCTCGAACCAAATTTTCCGGACGAGCGTTTTAAGATGGCGATTTAGAAAGTTGAATGGTGAATAATAGCATTTAGTGCTCAGATATCCAGTCAATTACAACGACCTCATCAGCTTCGATCACATTACTAAAAAAATGCAGATGCAATGTTGCTTGGCCTGTGTCTGATACTCTAGTTGGGGCGTTCACTAGCTGTCGCATATTAAAACAATGATAGATATTTAACAGAAGCCCAGAGGATGCGACTTCAGTTTTACCTACCTTACCGGATGTCCAATCAAAAATAGGCAGGTTGAGGTCTTCCGTTAAAATAACCCTACTTTCAGCTGATAAGTGCAGTTCCACAAACAACATAAACAAAGAGTATAAACAACCTACACTAAAGAAATAAAGTCACAAAATTCATGACTGCGGATCTAGCAAGCCCATTGCACAACTGAAAACAACGTGAGGCCATTGAAAATTTCAAATTTCAGATGATTACATTCGCGGACTATAAAAGTAAAATAAAAAAAAAATAAAAAATCGGGTATAGCATCGGTGCGGCAGCTGAGCTCACGTGCATGTTTCGCGATCGTTTCGTGGCCGAATGAAATATCAAACCTTCATAAATATAGTTTTATTATTGCCCGTTTGTCTGTTTCATAAATGTATGAGTTGTGGGGAAATATGGTTTCGATACCGAATTTTTTGACACTCGACAGCACATCTTTAATAACCGTTAGTGTATCTCTATATTACGGATGATTTCTGGGGACACACGTGACCAGAGTTGGGGCTATCGTAAATACATTACTTAAGATGCTGTATTTCAATTACCTTTTGTGGTAATTTCATATCTTGCGAAAAAAAACTGATCGAAAGTATTTCCTACATTTTCTTAATTACATTTTTTAGCATCTTTTACTGATTAGCTCAAATACACCTTTAAGCCTAAAAACAAAATTTTCTCTGCAATATTTTACGGGAATAAGAAACGAGAGATACGAGCGCAAAGACTAATCAATTACAAACATGACGCAGAAGCGCCCGAACACAGAACAAGGGAGTAGTCAGAACCAGAATGAAGAGTCAAAATGCAAAAGCAAAAAAATTTATAGAAGGAAATTGAGATGATCCCAAAAAGGCAAGAGGTGTTTTGCTTTGATTTTGTATGTTTTACCATCACCAGGACAACAATGTAAGCTTTTTTCCCCAATCTGGTACTTCCGGGAGTGCTGTTTTTGCCACAGACAGCTGGTGGGGGACAGTGATAGACCAACTGTTTTATCAGGACAGATAATTTTACAAATACCGCAGAAAACAGAATAAGAGTGGGATGAGCTCTTAAAATGCAAATAAAACAAAACAAAAACTTTACAAAGTTGTGCGTTTGCCTGAACATGCTTCTGGAGTTGAAAAATGAGGAAAAATAGAGAAATCGACAACCGCGAGAAACAGAGCGCTGCAGTGCTTCTGTATCCCATTGAAAACTTTTCTGTCTTGTAAGGCTTAGTCCTATCTGAATGCAACATTTTGGTAGCCTACTTTAGGAATACGCGCAAGCGCCATGCATAATTTGCATGATCCCTTCATGCTATTCACCCATTTTTTGTGGTGTCCCAAAGTTCTGCAGTTTAACTCCAAATATAGTGACCATGGTCCTTAGTAAACAATGTCTTTAAATTACGTATTACGAAAACCACAAGATTTTATTTTCGAGGAGGTGATTATTTTCCTAAGGCGACCTATTTCTGCTCATCTGTTTAAAAATACCATCGCGTATCGTCGACCAGGGACGCTACTTCTTTGAATTGAACTGCACATAATGGAACTGCGATTTTATTCTGGTTACTTCTATTACTTGCTGAAAAAGAATCTGGTGCCTTTGAAGTCAATACAAATTACTAAATTCGCAAGCATCTCCAAAAGTAATTGAGTTAACATTCTGGAATAGTAACTTGAGTAGTAGTTTAGATACTTTATACAGGAGCTATTTAGTAATTTATCTTAAATACTTTTGTGGAATATCTTGCCCAACACCTCAGGTAATGCAGTGTAACACACCGGAGTGACGTTTGGTGTCGCGTGACTTGACGTCACACGGCACCATAAAAAAACCACGTGACCATGTCACGTGATGTGACGTCGCGTTGCGTCATGGCAAACCAAGTAGCTTCCGATAACGTCATGCGATTTGAAGCCAGAGTCTCAAGCCGGTGCATCATGTTACGTTACACAGAATGGGACTGGTGTTCGTGTGTCGTCATGCATGTGTTCCAAATCCCACCCAAATGGATCCAAACTACTCCGACGGTTCGTGTCCTGTGAGGACACAGATTGAAAAGTGCTGGACGCGGGTAGGTTTTGGAACACCAAGGTACAAAACCCTTACCCTGGAGTAAGATCGAGTAAATTTTGGAACACGGCCATGATGTCCCGTTATTGTTTTAAGTGACAAGCAGTACTGTTTCCAACATAGCAGTTTTTTCGCACAACTTAACGGTTTTATCAGCTGTTTAGTAGGACAAATTGACTTTTTGAGGGTGTTGAGATTTTTTAGCGTTTTTGAAGTCATGTTAGCGGGTTTTTTTCTCCGGCAATCTACAATGTTTTCAAATTTACAATTGTTAGCCTTAATGCCTTAATTTATTTTGCAAGCTAGAGTCATGGGGTCATAATATTTGCTTTCTCTCAGCAAAACTGTTTTAGTTAGAAGAACGCTTGCGACGACATTGGAATATTATGGAAATTAAAGTGTCATTTTTAAACATGATTTTAGCTGATTTGTGCGTGCATACATATACGTTTTTGAAGTGGGCCAAATAAAATGGGTTCAGTTAACTAGGCACAAAACTTTAAAAAAAACACATGGGGGATATAATCTTTTTTTAACTTGAAGTCTTGTTACTTGAAGTTTCAAGCAACGTTAGACGGGTCAGATACCTCTAGTGGAAAATATAACTTCCTACAAAGCACGTAAATTGAATCTAAAAAATCTTTAAGTTAAACCACATTTTACACGAAAGATAGAAACGATACAGATGTACGTCGGTATGCAGGTGTGGTAAGAAAACACCTGGTAACAGTAAAATCATGCGATGGACATCGTTCTAGTCATGGCAGCGGCGCGCCTTAGTCAAACAGCTGACTTCTACAAATTATTTTACTTATTGAGCTTTTTGTTTACTAATTATAGCAGTAAATTGTCTTAAAAACTCATGACTTCACTTTGCCTCAAAGAGATCAATCATAGGGGTTCATCAGAATTTCCACTCTGTGTTTTTAATTATTTAGTTCGCAACACTGTTGACGATAGTCACGTTGAGGACGTCATGTCAACATCGTCCGGTGAATTTAGCGGGGCACACATCCCGCCAACGTCTGCGGGACATCAGTCCGCTTTATTTGCGGGCATGTAATGGCATTTTTTGTGACTATTTGTTGACGTTCGATTTTTTTTCGATGACACGTTATATTTGTATTTAGGATTTGAGGCCTTAAAGGGGAACTAAACCACTTTCCATGACACTCCATTTATTGCGATAACTGAATTTATATGCTCTAACCATCCATAAAAAAAATCATTAAATTCATGCGTGGACCATATTTTATTAAAATCGGAATCTAAGCAGAATAAAACACCCGCATAATGCGATGACGTCACGTATAGTCCTTATATATCTTTGCACGTAATGCAGCGTGGTGCACGTTCTGCTTAGTAGTCGTAAGGCCGTGACTAGGGATGTCACAAACCTACCGAGGGCCGATTTTGACCACATTCGACCTTCACAAACTTCTGACGCAAAGTTAGACAAAAGTTCGATTGAGGTTCGACTATCATGCGCCCACCTAATAATCGAAAACGGAGGACAAGCTACGCCAGATGGCAGAGAAGGGTTGAAGAATAACTATACCATTCAAAGCTTTAGTGTCGGATTTTATATAAAAAATCGCGCCAAGATGGTGCCGGACAAACACGTACGTGCTGACTGCTCTGGGGAAATCCTCGGTCGGCAGCATTGCCTTGAATGTTGCGGTGACTCTGACCAGCGGTTTCATTCCTAATATATAAACTCAAACGCATGGCGAATACGACGTGCTGATGGGCAGCGGACTAAGTAAGAACAAATGCACATCATGTACCCGACGGCAAAACTCGACAAGTGACACGCCCCTCTTTTCGGAAGAGGCCGACGGTGCCAAAAAATCTAACCAGTGATTGCGACGGTGAGAATGAAAACAAGCTTCTCAGGATTGTGGAAGTGGTCCTCGAGAAAGTGGACAAGCTTACAGTGAAAGTGTCACGTCAAGGGCAGTGATTGCTTCGCTACGTGACCAAAGCGAAAAACTTGGAGCCGATACGACCAAAACGCTGAATGCTATAAACAAACTGTGGGCTGGAATTTAAAAAAAACACCTCTTTCGCGCCCCGAGATAAACATCCGAATACCTTTAAGGGCGTTGTGCAGGCAGGTTCAGCACCCGGCAGATCAACCAGCACTTTCCCACGCACTGTCTCGTCACGAAACGACGCGAGGACAGCCTTGAACGCCATAGCCACGATGTCTAACGAGCAGAGAAATCAACGGTACAACACCGACCAAGCAACGACGGATGAACCTGATGACGGTTTCATCGTTTTATTGTCGTGAGACGGAATAAGAGTACAATGAGATCCGGCACATGCAAGTCTTGAACCATCTTGAGTGGATTTCGCCCACGAAAACTTTTCTTCTTGACACGCCTTCACCCGAACACAACATCTGAAAGTGTATGTCAACTCCTGGTTTCAGTTACGGAGGCAAGCGGTTTTCAATGCGCCAGGCTAGGAAGTAAGTTCAACACTTAAGCACCATTCCACATTGCGGTAGACGATGACAAGGTGGGCATCGTCAGGGACCTTGAACTGTGGCCTGACGGCTGTCTTTTTTGGCCTTTCTGCTGTCCGTTAAAGAACAGTATGCGTTTAAGTCAAGGGAATAATCAGCACAGCAATGGCAATGCATAGATCATGAAAGTTCTTTTACTACCATAACGTACGTAGCATGGGGGGAAAGGTTGCGATATTCAGGGAAAATTGCCTTGCTTTCAATTGCGACATTTATTGCATTACCTGAACGTGGTTGCGAGATGATATTTCAAGTGTCGAGTATTTTCCCTCCCAGTACGTAATTTTCCGCGGAGATAAAGATTACAAACGTTGCAAGCAGATTCTCTGGAGCGGCCTGCTGATAGCGATAAGAAGTTATCTGAATTCTTTCCGCAGACCTGATTTAGAGAGCTACCAAGAGTGTGTGTGGATCGATATTAGTGTTGACGGTCAGCCCAATATCCTCTTGAAAAATTGCTATTTTCCCCTCAATGTAACTGCAATACTTTTAGTTCAACTATCCACCATTCCTTGAACACTATATATTTTACAAATTACCATGTTTTTATTACTGGCAATTTTAAACTGCCACATATGAACTGGAACACTATCGTAAACTCCAGTAACTCAGAGGTGCGCCGGTAAGCCAATTACCTCTCCCAACTCGTAAACTTCTTCAAACTGCTCCACAAAAATACTTTTCTGAAGTGCGAGGGCAACCTATTTTACCCTTTTCATCACGAATGTCAATGAGTGTACACTCGAAGGTGCCAGGGTTTCACTGGTTCCAATAAACACCTCCCATGTTCCATTTGGGCTAACTTGGATGATATTCTGTAAACGGGGCCAAGCGGGCCCGCGACCGACAGCTTTTTCGTACTCAAAGGAGAATTATCTAGGATTCTGGAAAAGTAGATTGGCCAGTTATCACGTCATCTGAAGTAGACGTAAACTCACGAGTATCAATACTTACAGACATAGTCACGACAGCAATGAAAGTGGTTATCATGGTCTCTAAATACCATAAAAGTAAACACTATCCGCACGTAATCATATCCCCCATTCACGCTTAAAAGCTCGAATGGGGGATATGATGACGTCCATTTGGTTGCGTGTGCACACTGGCAGCTGCTTACTCATGGGAAGATAGTGCGCCGCTTATTATACACACTGAAATGTTCGGTTCACCACCCCCTTTAAGATCTATCATCAAGTCAAAATCTAATCATACGCCATTTAATGGACTTCAGATTGAGTGAGGCATTTTCAGTGGAGGTGACATGGCAGATGCTATCAATGATTATTTTATAAACGTTGGTGCTCACAATCGCCCGAATACCACGTCATCGAGTATTTTTACACGTGCTTACCTAGAACATACTAGTATGTTGAATCCTGTCACTTTTGAAGTTGAGGCAGTCATAAAAACAATACAAAGTAAAAGCGCTTCCACGGATGATAACATAAAAGCCGAACCGATCAAACACACATCTATCATTATAAGTGAGCCCTTGCAACATATTATGAATCTTATATTTAAAACTGGTAGTTTCCCATGTGTTTTAACAACTGCGGCAGTAATTATACGTCTCTTTTTTTTTGGCCCCTCCGTAGATGAAATAGAACAAGAGGCTAATAACTACCTACAAGATCTAAACAGGCGGCTCGGCGTAAATAAAATACAATTAAATGCTGCAAAAACAAAGTGAATGGTTTGTACGCCAAAAAATAAACAAGATTCATAAACTGCCGTGTTAGGCAATAAACAATTGCATTATGAACCATATAACTGATTGCATATTTTTAGGGGTATGGTTTAGTGACAAACGGTAATGGACAACACAAACTGAGCATATAAAAAGTGACCTCTCTAGAACAGGACGAATAATTTATAAGGCAAAAGAGCTCTTACCAACATAGTTGGAGGTACAAATGTACTACACCACTTTTTTTCAAAAACTTCACTACTGTTTACTAGTTTGGGGCACCATGGTTAAGACCAACTATAATGGACTTATAAGTTTACAAAAACGTATCTTAAGAATAATGGCCAACTCGAATCACGCTATTGAAGCCGAAACCCTATTCAAACATTAAATATATATCCACTTTTTAAGCTTTACCATTAAGCTTTTCAGCTTATTTATAGAAACGGAGTTAGCGGCTGTGGCCTCATTCCTGCAAACCTGTCTGAATATGATTCAAGGGAAAGAGGACATCCAGACCTCCCATCTATTAGGACTAACTACGGCAAAAAAAAATCAATTTTAGGTTCCCCAGCTCCCAAATGCAGTCGGCAATAACGTAACAATTACTGGAAACAAAATTACATTTAAAAAAGATCTACGCTTCTTTTTAATTGCCAATGAGTTAATACTTCTGTTGAGACATTGAAATACATTTTTGAGTATTCTAACCAGTATTTTTTGGTGAATCCGTTTTCATTACAAATTTTGTATATATATATATATATATATATATATATATATGTTTATTTATTTATTTATTTATTTATTTTATTACCCTCAAGGCCCTGAAATTTTACAGAGTGTAGTAGGGCAAGTTAAATATGGAATACAAACAATATACAAACACTAAAAGCCAAGAACTAAAAATGTCTAAAAAATGTGTAAACAAGTTTAGAAATCATAGAAGGCAAACGAACAGACAAAGATATTAACATATGTAAGCACACACCGCACTCTTAAATAAGGCAAAGGACGGTATGTTTAACAATTGCACGTGAAGGCGCTTTCACCCTAAAGATGTTCTGGGAGTAAAATAGTTATAATAGGCCGAGGTATTGCAATAACAAAATTCCGACTTTAAATTGATGATCTACGAGCGATGAGATGAAAACAGGTTTTAACATTGGTTTGTTTTGTAGTGAAGTATTGGAACAATAAATTTTATAAAAAAAGACGCAAACGAGATATTTTTCCGTGTAGTGATAGAGCAGGAAGTGATAAATTAAATTTCATAGTTGAGACACTAGATGTGCGACGATAGTTCGTCAATATAAAACGGGTACCTCACTTCTGTAGGGCTTCAAGATCAGCCACGAGTGTTGAGAGACACGGATCCCAGATTGCTGCGGCATGGGTTAGTTAGGAAAGAACAAGGGTTTTCTAGATGGGTTGTTTTAGGGACAGTGGGACTAACCTAAAGTTTCTCTTAAGGTAACCAAGAATGGTGTTAGTGTTGGCGATAATCTGGTCAGTATGCTTTTTCATTGACATGTAAGAAGTGATGTGAACCGCAAGATATTTGTAGCATGATACAGTTTGAAAAGGAATTTCAAAAATTGAGTAAATGAAAGATGTATTAATTCGACTGGAGATTTGCATCGCTTTACATTTGTAGGTATCATTCTCATGGGTGTGATTTCTGGCAAATGTCCCATTTGCCAGAAATCACACCAATCAGAAGCAGCTTGTAACTCATTTTGAAGAAGGGTGATAGCAGTAGTATTAGTAACGTCTCGATAAATTACACAATTATCAGCAAAGAAGCTAATAGCTGATGATACACACAACGGTAAGTCATTTGCGTAAATAAAAACAACAAGGGCCCCAAGACGGACCCTTGCGGTACACTAGAAGTAACATGTTTCATATAAGGATGTACATTGTTAGCATGCACGAACTGAGTACGATTAGTTAAAATATATATAATCTAACACAGCACGTCCGGATCAAGATTAAGTTGACCGAGTTTAAAGAGTAAGCGTTTATGAGGAACTTTGTCGAAAGCTTTGTTGAAATCTAAAAAAAACATAGTCGATCTGGGATCAATGGTCAAGTATTGAAAGTACATGATTATTGAAGGTCAGTATTTGAGTCTCACAGGAAAGGAATTCATGAAAGTCATGTTGGGATGGGAAAAATAAGGAATTAAAGTCTAAGTAGTTAACCAAATGATTGAAATTTATGTGCTCTTAAAGTCAACAAGGTGTGCTGATTAAGAAATGGGGTGATAGTTAAGTGGACTATGTTTTCCACCATATCTATGAAGTGGAATCACCATCCCTATTTTCAAATCCTCAGGCAATACAGGAAAAGCCAGATATTGTTCAAAAATGTTCAAAAGATAAAATGAGATAGAATTTTTAGTACTCTTAAGGAATACTACAACGAAATTTCGGCGCTCCTTTTTGGTGCCTATGTGTTCAAAGGAGCAGTATCACATCGAACATACCAATATCTTGTTAAAAAAGTCGCGAAACGGGATTTCAAAACAAATTAAACGATTAGCAAAGAGCACCTGGTGGATGTCGCTAACGCCTCGTTTGGAATGCCCGTCTAGGTACCTTGACAGCTAGTGACGGTGAGTGTCTCGCCTCCGGCCACGACGAGAGAAGAGGGGAAGGGGGAACTCCCCTCTTCCCGAGAATGCCGTTTGTTTGTCGCAGAAGTCGCTATTGTCCCTCTACAAGATTATAGAAGATTAACCCGTCACTCAAAATTCGTACAAAAGCAGCCGCATCGGTGGCTGGAATGACTAGGCCATCCTCTCGACGTCAGCCTTGCCGTAGCTTTGCTCGTCCCGAGACGACCTACGTCACGATTGCGTTAGATGTCACGTGGTCTCGGCTGGGCCTTCTCCGAGCACCTGCCAGTGTGCGCCCTTTATAACGAAAAATACAGCCTGCAGGCTCAAAATACCAACGTGCGATTGTCAATTATGGATATTGGGGATAATATTCAACCTATTTTTGAACAGGACGGGAACATTTCAAATTTCGCTGAAGTATCCCTTTAATGAGTGTGGAGATAGCACTGTCAACTCCAAAAGGCGAAGATGTTTTTAAATTATCAATCGACTTTACAATTCTGTTATAGTGGTAGTGGGCATCGGAGCAACAGCAAGATGCGGTCGACTAACACCTACGGCTTCGTACTTGCGAAGATTCTGTCCGTGCTGCATTCCTTGGCCGGCCATGCCCCGCTTTAGCCTGTGAACATCACAACCGAGTTCGTTGCTTGGCATGTGCTGAGTCAGGCGGGTGACGCCGATGGATTTCGGAGCACCGTCACCGACGTTTTGATGTTCGAACCGTGCTGGGTTGGCAAGTCTTCGCTAGCAGCGTCATTAACATCATTGAGCATCGATGGTTGGTTTCAGGAGGGCTAGACAACTAGAGAATAACTTATTCGTGGTCACTCAGTGCATAGAGAGAGCAATGCAAAGTCAAAGGTCATTATGGGTAGCATTTCTGGACATCAAAGGGGAATATGACAATGGGATTCAGGAAAACGTCTGGGACCAACTGAGGGGATAGGAGCCGGGGGGAACCATGGTTAAGTTTCTAGAACGGGTTTATACCAAGAATAGAGTGGTTGTAACATGGGAAGCCGAAACTACAAAACCAGCAGCAATAAAAAGGGGACTTAGACAGTGTTTCCCATTCTCTCTCCTGCTGTTTATGATATACCTCTGTGAGATGGACAAAATATTAGAGCAGTGCACCCTAGGTTTTGACCTGAATTACACGGAGGAAGAACTTAAGGTAAATCAAGTATTGCCAGGGTTAATGTATGCAGACCACATTGTACTCGTATCAGAAAGTCGTCAGGCAATACAGGATCGGATTAGAATTTGCAGCAGGAAAGGGACAGTTTAGGCCTACAATTCACTAGGACACTTAGGGTATAATAGTTCTCACTGACAAGAACGGGGACCTCTGTAGATACATGGACACAGTGATGGAACACGTCGAAACGTAAAAATATCTGGGAGGATTGTTAAGTGAGTGAAGAATGTATCTAAAAGAATATGAAGATATTTTAATAATGAAGGGGAAACAAGATTCAGCTATTATGACACACAGGGCACTCTGGGACTATAAGATATATGAAGTCGTTAGGGGTGTAGGGAAGGGAGTCATGGTGATAGGACTGTCATTTGGGATTGCGGCATTGTGCATGAGGTCAGAAATCCAGGCAGGTTTAGAGATACAGCAAATGAGTGTGGGTAGGTTGGCACTGGGGGCACATGGGAATACACCAAATGAGGGAGTACAGGAGGATATGGGTTGGGCATCTTTCGAGAGTAGAGAAGCGATCAGTAAAGTAAACTTTGAACAAAGACTATCTGAAATTGAGAATACACGGCGGGCAGCAAAAGTGTACAAGTATCTATATATGATAAGTCTAAACACTAAGTGGACAAACCAGACCCGCAAGCTGAGATCAAAATACGTTTAACGAGATAGGGCCGATCACAGTATATCAGTAGAAAATGGAGTATAGGAAACAGAGAGGAAATTGCAGGAACAGAGAATGCAGGGGAAATCAGCTTTAACAGTATACAGGGCAAAAAAACAAGCAATAAAGAAGGAACAGTTGCATGATATTTCATTGGGGAGTTCATTACTGTTTGAAGCAAGAACGGGGTGCTAAGGACTAAAACATAAAGGGCTAAATTCCAGAAAATAGAAATTTTCTGCGCATATGCAACCGGGAAAGGGAAGCTTTAGAACATGTAATATTAAGGTGCACGGGACTTCGTCCCACCATCTTGGAGGGGATGACAGCGGATTTCGAGGGGGCACTGGGAGTTTAGACATAGATGGACGAAGGGAAAGGGAAAAATTTGCGGTAACTAAGACGAGATTGGAAGATTGGTGCAAAAGATCTAGGGAGGGGTAAAAATAGAGATTAAAATAAGCAATGGAAACACTTTAAAAGGGGGAGGGGTTGTGTTGGAACAAAATTTATACAAATTTAGAAAAAAAAGGATGACGAAATGTTGGGCTAGGTGGCGCAAGCTGCCGCCCATTACAAAGGGTATAGCTATTACCATCCATTCATCCATCCATATAAGCCAGCGCGAAAGCGTTCAACCGTGTAGTCAGCATGGGAGCAACAGCAAGATGTGGTTGACTAACGCCTACTGCTTCGTACTTGTGCAGGTTGGTGCCATTTCTCCTCTGCATTCCGGTAGCCAGGTGTAATCCTTCTTTTTCTGTTCCCATGCCCACGAACACTTGCATTAGTTTATTGAAAGTGTTTTGATGTCTTAAGTGTGCTGTTGCTGTCTGGGGATATTGAAATAAACCACGGACCAATGAGTGAACCTGGGGTTCAGCAATTTAATGCCATGCTTCAAATTTTTCAAGAGCTCAACAAGTGCTCGATCAAGTCCGAAAGAACGGCAGGCTTGTTTGATTACACCCGTGAATGAGCTAAAAACAAAACAAGCATCGATTAAAACTAAGTTAAGCGCTATCGACGAACGATTGGCGGTAGTGGAAAATGGAGCGTCCCGGCCTAACGAAGCTCAGCAAGAATCGTGCGCGGTGCGGCAGGGTAGTGGTCATGTGAAGAATGACGTTGTTTCACTGCGTTCTCGTATAGATGAGATGAAAGAGAGGTCGCGTCGGGACAATCTAATTATAATCTTTCATGGGTTTGTTGATTGTTCATACGATGCTCATCCCGATCTGGACGGGCATCGTACTGGCGTGCGGTCGTGTACCACTACTGCGTAATGCACGTTAAAGACCCCAGGCTAGCGGTTGTACCGCACTAGCTAAATTGCTCACCTACAACGAGTGACTTGTTGTGACTTTGATAATGGCTGTCCAACTACACGTTGTTATAAATATTCACACAACCCCATTTACTAATATTATTTTTCTATCAGAAACTTGGGCTCAAATTGAATAAAACTTTATCGCCGCTCTTTCTACTGTGGATATCTCTGCCGATTACATTGCAAGTGCTCACAGAATCCGCTATTTAAAAAAAAAGGAAGATAAACGTCATCCGGTAATTGTAAAATTTGAATATTTCAAAGCGAAAGACCAGATCCTGCAATCCAGAGCTGTCACAAAAGGGAACAGTTTATCTTTAAATGAAGATTTTTCAACTGTGAACCGACTTGCGAGATAAAAGCTGATTGATGTTGTAAAGTCAGCGGGATCCGCGTTTTGCTTGCGTTATAATAAATTACACATTAACTGCGAGCTAGATGCTTACGATCCGAAGGAAGACTAGGTTCACGAGGCTATTACTTCTAGCGTAACGCTTAATATTCGTAATCATCATGCTGACAGCCATGACCCGATCGAAAGGACATCAAGCTAGGTAAGAGCGGGGATTGGGTCGCAGCGTTCCTTCGAAACACGTAATATCTCAGTTATTTTTGGTGATGTTCGTAGCGTCATCTACTGTCCAGAGGATCTGAGTAGTGCAATTGATTCCACTGATTGTGAAATAGTGGTTCTCAAGGAAACGTGGTTATCTAGCGAAATTCAAAACAGTCAAATATTCACTTGCCATAAACGCTTCATTGTATATCGATATGATAGGAGTGGACGACTTGGCAGTGTGGTACTTATTGCCGATGTGAACAACATGGCATCTTCGATCATCGATGTATGTAGCCAAATAGAAACTGTCTGAATCGACCAGTGTGTAAACCACAAGCAAATGATATCGGGTGCGTGTTACCGCCCTCCAAGTGCGAACAACTTTTCTTTGAAGATTTACATGACTCACTCAATAAGATAATCACTCGCGTTCCTACTTCGCCCATCATCTTTATCGGTGATTTTAATTTCCCTACCATTGTTCGGTCTGGAATTTTCCCAGTTGCTTAGCCATTTTCTTTGGAAAGCAATAAGTTTGTAGATTTATGTTCTGATTATAGTTTTTCGCAATTGGCAACCAAACCTACCCGCACTACCAGCTCATCAGCAAATATACTAGACATTATCCTAACAACATGCCCGAAGTAAGTCTCGTACATATTACATTTACCGGGTCTAAGTGACCATTTCCTATTACATTTTGATATAAAAATGCCTTCGGCGGCTATATCAAATACTTTCAAACGTGTGCGATACTACGTTAAAGCTAACTTTGATTCAGTTCATAGGGGCCTGTGCACTTTTATCGAAACTTTATTACCATTCTTTCATGACCGCTCTATTAATGATAATTCGAACTTATTCAAGATGGAACGTAATCGACTTTTAAATTTGCATATTTTTCTGAGGGAGGTGTATTCCAATTCAGACGCGCCATGGTTTGATAGAGCGCTCAATAGATTGAGTAACAAGAAGCGTTTATTTCGTCCTACGAAAGAAGATTTGACGGGTCGACGATGGGTCTCTTATTACACTGCTGCTGATTCGTACAAACTGTTTTAGACCAAGCCAAAAATATACCTTTTCACTGCATTTTATCGTCCATGTTAATAACTGATCCCAAGCACTTTAGGAATGTCACGAAAGGGAACAGTAAAACTCCAGTGTCATTGAAGGCCGATGATGGTAGTCTCATTGCTGGTGTGGAATACGCTAATATTCTCAGTGATGTATTTGTAAGTTGTCTCTGGGCTCCTTCAAGCTCTCCTACTTCTGATTGCACATCTTATCACTACCTGCCAATGATCCGCTAGCGGTTGATACTGTAGCATTGTTAAAATAATTGATTCCCTGAAGCTTTCATCATCAGCAGGAATCGACTATATTAATAGCAAGTTCCTAAAAAACGCATAGATGAATACATCAATTTTTCTCTCTGCTATATTTACTCATTCTCTGCACTTATGTGTTTTAGCTGATGATTTCAAGGTCCCCATGGTGATTCCTGTTCACAAGAGAAGGTGATAAAGATAATCCTCTAAATGTTCGCCCTATATCATTGACCGGTGTCCCGTGCATAATTCTTGAGCATATAAGTTATTCCACTTTAGTAAATTATTCGATTCGAACTGCTTATTTTCCCCATTTCAACAAGATTTTCGGAAATCATTCTCATGCGAAACACAGCTTCAATCGTTCACGCATTACCTTCATACTATACTTGACCTCCACTAAATATAGAGTGGATCTTCTTAGATTTTTTTTAAAAGTTTTGATAAAGTGTCTCACAAACTAATTTTACTAAAACTCAGTAAACTAAATATCGACCCTAAAGTTATCACCTGGATAATTCTCTCTTGACCAATTGCAAACAATTGGTTATTCTCAATGACTCTAGTTCCACTTTACTTTCTGCCACTTCAGGAGTACCACTGGGTTCGGTGTTAGGACCTCGGCTATTTTAATCTGTATAATCTGATTTGATATAATCTGACTTACCATCTCATATTTCATATAATATTTCACTACTCACTGACTGCGTCCTATACAGCGAAAGAACTAATAACCTTGACTCAAGACAGGTCCAAAATGATTTTAATGCATTGTCACTTTGCTACAAATCATGGTCAATTAAATTAAACTCAAGGAACTAAATCTACGCGTATATCCAGAGGGACAGCAGTACCTGCATAATATAATAATAAAGGAATTGCATTACAGTCGGCCTCAGAGCATAAGTACGCTGGTCTACATATCACGTCTGACCTAACGTGGAAACATCACATAGGTAACGTAACTAACAATGCAAATATCATGGTGGGATACTTAAAGAGAATCTTGTCATTGGCACAACAATCATTAAAGGTGATACTGAACAAAACACTCGTTTGACCAAGACTGGAGTATGCATCATTGACTGGGCACCCTAACCAACCTTCGCTAATTGCATCACTTGAAGCAATACAAAGCAGATCAGTATGTTTCATTTGCTCTATCATCGGACGGCAAGCATATCGCTAATGAAGGCCAACCTTCCACTTCCACATCTATCAGTATGCAGAAAAATTGCTCGGTTAAGAATATTTCACAAAATCTATTGCACTAATGTTACACTAAGAGAAAAACTACTTCCCTTCAATGTTTCATCACGAGTGGATCATCAACATAAAGTTGGGATCCCTCATTCATATTGCTATGTTTTTTGCCATTCTTTCGTACCATGCACATCCCATGAATGAAACTACGTTGCGGCCGCCATTGTTTCAATTGTTGGCCGTGCTGTTTTCAAAAAGGCGTTTATTAGTATCTTGACTTCGTTAATCATGCTGTTAATTGATTTTCCCACATGAGTTTTCCACTAGCGACTCATAGTTCCCCCACTTTCCCATCTGTAAAGCTTTATGCCTTGAGGGTAAATAAATTAAAGGAAATACAAGAGGATTCATAGAAAAAAAAGTTATAATTAGGGTATGCAGGGTGGCAGCAATCATCTACACAGAACGAGTTTTACAAAAGATGTCATTTAAAATAGAGGCTCAATGGTCACTGTGAATAACAACACCCTTATTAGTGATTGAGACATCGTTATTTTTGTTTTCATTCATAACGCGCCAAAAATCTTTAGGACTGTTAAATAACATGGAGAGTAAAGTCACATAAAAAAAGTTATTTTGGCGTTCTTGATGGCCTGTTTATAAACGTCCTCAGCAGCGTGATATATTTCCCAACGTGCATTACCGTAAGATACCTCTGCAGAACAAAACACATGTTTGTGTTTG
This sequence comes from Ixodes scapularis, assembly GCF_016920785.2. NCBI lineage: Eukaryota > Metazoa > Arthropoda > Arachnida > Ixodida > Ixodidae > Ixodes > Ixodes scapularis. The sequence goes on along the minus strand of NW_024609868.1, from coordinate 159,144,605 downwards.
TTGTTAAGGCGCTTAGGTGTTACATTAAACCATGAAGACAAGGAATTCGCTCTAATAGACCTATATAGAACAAATAAGTTAATTAGAGACAAATTTATTTTTAAATCTGGATCAATAGCTTTCATCTTAACGTTCAGAGAAATTACGATGCCATTCGTCAAAGAAGCCAGCTAGTTCGTCACTCATAGCTCCAAAATATGCCTTACTATAGTCAAAGAAATGTTTTGTTGATTTACTAGCACGAGACACTGGAGTAAGTAACGAAAAATGTAAAATGGAATCATCGCTAATACCAGGTAAATACGATATAGAAGAGGCAACGCTAGAGTCAGTGTTGAGAATGAGATCTAGTACAGTGGCCGAAGAGATTGTGATTCGACTAGGTTCAGCAACAAGTTGCGTTGATAAAAAAAAATCCAACCAAAGGTTGAAGAAATGAGAGTAAATTGCAGAATAGCAACTCGTAGTTGGGAATGCTCCAAACCGGTCTATCAGGGGCAAATTGAAATTCCCAAGAAAAAGTGAAGGTGCAAAAGAAAACCTATTTGCAATTGTGCATAACGCATCATGCAGGGCAGAACAAAAAGTTGTGGATTCATTAGGCGGACGATAACAGGCGCACACAAGAAGATTTCTATTGGCAGAAATAAAACTCACACAAACCAGTTCAAGTTGGGTGTTAACGGTCACTTGGTATCATTCAAGATTTACATCCAGTGCGATTAGGATCCCCCCACTCATATCAGTTCGATCACAACGAAAACACTTAACTCTCAGCACAATCAAACATTTCGTTAATGCGAATACCACTCCAAAGTAAAGTTTCTGTCAGAGTAACAACGGCACCTGACGCCGCGTCAATGACGAAGGACAAGTCGTCGCAGCTGGGAACAATAATTCTTGTGTTTGTAAACAAAACTGAAATGTTGTTTTTTAAAAAGATTGGGAACGAAATGGTTTCTTAATCGTGACATTCGTTAACTTCAAAATGGCAGATTTGTAGATGCAGTGTCCGATACGTGTGAGCTGCTCTCAATGATTTGGCTTGTTTCGTAATTGAAAATAAAGAGTTTATTCCGCATATGTAATCTGTGGACGTGAAACTTGTTGAGAGCTCCCTGGGCTCGGGCGAACTGTAAAAACATCTTTCTGGCGAATTGTGCATTCTTTGGGTAGTCTTGGCTAATTGTACAGTCTTTGGGTAGTCTTACTTCCTGATATTGATGGATATCTAACGTATTCAAAGTGTAATTATGGCTACTATGTAGGTACATGCTCGGGTGCCAGTAAAACGAGCTACAAAAAAGGAAGAGTCGTTAAAGAAAAAATGCGTTTGCCCAACTTGCCAAGCATCGAAAACACGTAGAGGAGAGGGTGCTACAAGCCAGAAACCCGAGTTGGAAGCTACATTTGCTAGTGTACTCACAGAAATAAACAAAACGTTATCTCAAATTCCCGAAATAACAAACAAGGTGAACTCTTTGATGTCGATCAAGGAGACTGTCGAAAGTATGGAATTATCTGTTCAGCAGATGTCGAAGCAATATGACGAAGTATTAGCCGAGATGAAACGACAAGCGATTGAGATTGTCGACCTAAAGAAAAAATAGCGTAGGCCGAGGCCAATCAGGAAGTACGAAAATTAAGGCAACAGGTCAATAATCTGCAACAGAATAGCAGGAGACAAAACCTTGAAACACGCGGCTTACCACATAGTAATAATGAAAATCTACTCAGTAAAGTAAATGAACTCGCAAAACAGCTACAGCTTGCTGATTTATGTTAAATTGAGTTAGAATGTCTTCACCGATTGCCCGCTAAAACATTAAAAATCCCAGCTGTGCTTGTTCGATTTGTGTCGCGTAATACGCGGTATCAGTGGACGAAAAAAAAGGGTCCCCTAAAGAGCGACGAAACCACTGCGCACCTGTTTGACATTTTGACACCGGAAACTAATAAAACTTCTTTAGATGACGAGGGCGAAAGCTCAAGAGTATAACATTCAGTATACTTGGCAGAAGAACGGCATGTTGTTTGTACGAAAAGCGCATGGGGAATGCAATCTGGATCCAATACGAGGATGTCTTCAAGAAATAGTCTAAAAAAAAAGAACTGACAGTAAGCTCTTGACTACCTACATCTATCCACTAAGCCGCAACTGCATCAAACTGGTTATTATGCTACATTATCCCTTAACTCACTTGTGCATTACACTACTTTTATTCAAAAGGGCAGTATGTCGGTCTTTCATGCAAACGCTAGAAGTCTGAGAAACAAATGGCTTGAAACTGAGACGTGTTTGGGTTCACTGGATCACAAATATAATATATTGGCATTTACGGAAACTTGGTTCCTGAGTGATCGTGATGCAGTCTATTTTACAGGATATAAATCTGAACGTGTGTATAGAACAGACCCCATGGGAGAAGGAGTTTCTCTTTAACTTAAGAACAATCTTCAGTATATTACCCTCTTTGAATGTTCATACGTCAGGGATCATTATGAATCGATTGTCGTTATGTGTCTTGATACACTAATCGCTTCAATAATGTTTTAGTATCGTTACGGGGTCCTTGATTACGCGTCATCTTTGAATTAGCAGTCGCTATGGTCGGTGACTTAAACATTGATATGCTATCATCAAGCCCTACATGCCGACACTTCTGCGATATTATTCAATTTTTTGGCTACGCAAACGCGATTCCTCCACCAACCTGAATAACTCCAGAAAGTGAAACTCTGATCGACGTATGTATTGCCAGCTATGACTCGACTGATATTGTGCCCGGTATTATGAATTTTCCTCTAGGCGATCACCTTCCAATATTTAGATTTTTCGGCGAGCTAAAAAGGAAAAGAAATGCACTTCGGATACGCCCATATTCCAGCGGAGACTTTGTCTGAATACCCTAGGTGCTTTCCCTTCTCTAGTTGGAGGAATAAGTTGGGATGATGTTCAAAGTGAAGAAAACCCTAATTTATCCTATGACTTATTTCTACATAAAATAAAGAATAGCTACAACAGTGCATTCTTTTTGTAACAAGGAAAATAAGGTCTAGAAAACCAAGGATAGGCTGTGAGCTTTATATACGAATCACAGAACAAAATGAATTATTTGACATGCTTATCCGATCAAAAGACCAGGCAATATTAACTGAATATAAACAATATTACATAAATTAAACGCATCTCTAAACAAAGCACGGTTAGAATACTATAAGAACAAGTTCATTGCCGTATTGGACAACCCTAAGAAAATGTCGAAAGAAATGGAAAGACTTTTTGGTAGATCAAAACGCAAGATCCCAAATACTCTTATTTTTGAATGTCATCAGTTTAGCAATGTTTCGCTAGAGGAAAAATTCAACTCTTATTCTTTGATCTCCGGCGCTGTATTAGGAACAGCGGATTCGATGCATGAGTCTAGAGTCTCAAGTTGTATATCTTTGATGCCGTGCAGTGAAAGTGAAATACTTGTCTTTCTGAGATCCTTACAGAATAATACGGCGACAGGAGACGATGATATCAAAGCTGAACCAATCAAAGTTGTCGCAGATTTACTGTGTTTCCCATTACGACATATCTGCAATAATGCTTTGGCTACAGGTACTTTTCCAGATGCCATGAAATCGGCAGAGTAGCTATTCCACACAAAAGAGGCATACTTGATACCATTAACAATTACAGGCCCATATCTGTCCTTCCAATGTTTTCAAAGGTTCTTGAACATGTGATAAAAACTCCGATGAGTAAATTTTTTGATGAACAACGTGTATTTGTAAAAGAACATTGCGAATTTCAGAGAGACAAATCTACGGAAAAGGCGCTAGTAAATATTAAAGAACTATTCTTAAATAAGTTTTAAATGAAACAAAATCACTCTTGGAGTATCTCTTGACTTTAATCGGCATTCGATTCAATAAAACATTATATCTTGTTGAATCCGAGGTGTGGCGCTAGAACTGGTCTGTAGCTATCTGTCGAATATAATGCAGTGTACTTGTCTAATGGTGAATTCCACTCGTAGATCTGGAGCGCTTTCCAAAATCCGCGAGGGAGGCAAAATTCCGCTCCGTGGGACCCGCTCCGTATCGACGAGGGGAAGATAAACTTGCATTTTTGGAGCGACCTAACCCACACCCCTCCCCACCCCTTCTCCTTCCGCCGTTCAAAATGGCCGCTGCTCGAACTTGACCAGCCCACCAACGCCTCAGCCGGCTGATCTTTCCGACGACCAGTGACGACTGTCACTGCTTAGCTGCAGAAGTAACACGCGACACAGGCCGGGCGGAATTATACGTACCACGGCGCCCATGTCACAAATAGCGAAGACGTCCGCGTTCGGCACCGTCACATACCTTTCGGCCGCCTCGAAGCGGCGGGGCACGGACAGCGATTGCCAGCGGTGGAGTTCAGATTGCTAGTACGACTTTAATAAACACAGAGGTAACAAACCATCACTTGCGCGGTCGTTGCCTAACCACTTCTTGCTTTATTTCACGGGAAAACGCCGATGGAATGCAGTGTAAAAAGGTAAACAATCACTGGCTGCAGAATGAATAGGCCTAACCTTGCGTCTGCCTCCGGCTTTTCTGTCGTTCTTTTTTTCGTTCTTCCTCGGTGATCACAGATGTCAGCGCTTACGATTTGCCATGCTCCACATTCCCGGCTTTTTATCCCTGATCTACGCGAGGTAGAAGCGTTCGAGCCGTCACAGTCCACAGTAAACAACCGACGCACCCGAACAGATCCCACTCCACGACCCGATCGTGGCCCGACCGGCCCGCCGATCTCTCCAACCTCGCCGCGCATGCGCACTGCCGATTTTGACGGAAATCACGTGGGCCGCTCTGTCAATTTCCGGAGAGATCTGTGAAATCCCGCAGAGCAAGTTCGGCGGAGTTTGGGGCGCTCCGTGGAGCGGGCGCTGCCAGAGATCTACGAGCGGAAGATGACCAACTTGAGCCAGATCTGCGAGCGGAATATGCGCGCTCCAAATGGAGCGCTTTTGGAGCGCTCGAGATCTGCGAGCGGAATTCACCATAAGTGGCTACCGATAAATGCCTAAACTAATCACGTATGGGGTTCCGCCAGGATCTATTCTGAGACCATTGTTCTTCAGTATATATATAAATGACATTGTAAACATTTCACAAACTCCGGATTTAATTTGATATGCGGACGATACGAGCTTGCTTTTTCTTGTAATCATTTGCGTGACCTTGAAACTTCGGCTAACGTGTGGCTCAGGGAGCTATGTTTCTGGCTGGGATCAAATCAGCTACAGTTGAACGTAAGAAATAAACTGAATGTTTAATTTTCAAGAAACGAAATAAACTTGATGACTGCAATATTAGCTTAAAGTACCAAAACAGTGTAATTGAACGAGTCTCCGATTATACATTATTAGGTGTTTGTTAAAGAAAACGTATCATGAAACCCCCATATAAAAAATATTTGTAAGAAGATTTCTCGATCCATTGGCGTCTTATACAGAGTTAGATGTTTGATTACAAGTTGGTTAAAACTGCAATTGTATTGCTCCTTAGTGCATTATCATACTCATTAGTGTTTATTAGTATGGAGTTCGACAACTAAGAAAAACCTCGAAAGGCTTTTTATCATGCAAAAAAGAGCCATACGCTACATAGAAAATCTAAATTTCGTGAATCATATTGCCCCGTGCTTTCTAAAGCACAATTTGCTTAACGTTAACGAAATGTTTTATCTAAAACTTTCAATTTATGTACGGAACGACATAATTAACGACCAAACGACTTTTTTTAGACATTCCTTTGGAATGATGCTTAATATAACTTAATGCATGAATCTTATAATATACCTTGGTTAAGAGCAACCTATGAAAACCAGAAATTGGCATACTTGATACCTCACTTCCTGAATAGTGCTCCACGTTCCAGCTTCGAATATGATGTAAAAACGTACCTTCTGGCATGTTGTTCGGAATAAATTTTGAACGTCAATTTGTCTACACACACAATGTGTATAGTATTCTGAACAGGCCTATTTTAGCTACTGTATAAAATATGACGTGCAGTTATCAACTTTGTGGAGGTAATGGTACATATGATATTCCACTACGGTTTCTTGGCAATGTTGTTTTTCTTTGTCGATATTTTATACTTGTTTTTCCCATTGACTTCTGATGCAGTGTACCGAGGGGACCGGGCCTCGTCAGGATTAGTCTATTTGCCTTTTGCCCTTTCTTCTTGTGACTCTCTGTCTGAAATAAAGAAACAAACAAAAAAACAAACCGACACGTTGGCGTCTTTTAGCTTGGAGCCTGATCTCACCACAGTTTCGTTGCGTTTAAAAAGTAAACTTCAAAGGTAATGGATCGGTTTTTATCAGGATAAAACCTTAAGATTCGATGGGGCCTTTCAATCGTATCAGGGGTAATTTGTATGCCTAGTTTATCACTGCTTACGTCAAGAACTAGTTTTTCAGACTCCGCCAACGATTCCCTAGCAGTTTCCTGAAGCCCCCCAAAAAGTAAGTTCGATCGTCGGAGTGCCGTTTCAAAAGTGCTGTCTCTGAAAGAAGGCACTCGACCTCCGTCGCGATTTCAGTCACCGCGTTTACATTGGATTTACAAATTGCCAAGATCAGTTTCAATAGTTCTCGCACATGTTGTTAGGGGGGATAATGAGTAATTTGTGCATTTCTGCTCGTCCGTAATCTCTTTTAGTTCTGACGAAACCTGCTTGACATGCGGATAATTAGGTAACAAAAGTTGCAATCCTTGCCAGAGCCTCAGCCTGTGCTACGGTCATGGAGCCAGGGTTACTTTCGAAGAAGCAATATCAGGTCTAAAAAACGCTTTAGGCACTTTCTGGTCACGTTTATATTTAGATTTTATTGTGCGGACAAATTGCTATTTTTCTTTGTGCCTGGAATTTATGAATATGTTATCTAGCTTGTTCACTTCTGTGATTTTTACCGCGAGTGTTATTTCTTTTTTTTTTTTTTTTGATGCTTGGTGTGTTATATTATTTTTACAAATCTTTGTTTTTACAACACTGTTCCAATAAAAAATATAAATTCGTGCTAGTGTTCCTTCTTTACAATTTTATGTGTCTGTGTATCCATTATCTCTTGTGTAAGTATGTGTGTGTATGCATTATATATTTTATCAATTATCTGTACTTTTGTTACTTTTCTGCTGAACGAAATTTACCCTTGGTGCTGCTGCCGTTTTACACTGCCCCCCCCCCCCTCTCCGCTGAACCTTGGTGGCCAGACAGGCGACACGATCGCCTTGCCTTTTGCGCGAAGGAACCATTTCAAGGAGTATGTACCTATTAAAAGAAAAAAAAATACACTGATTGATTGATTGAAATAAGGGCAGTAATTACACGTTTACTAGATAGATTATAGTTGAGGACTAGGTGTTAGGACACGTGATGTTTAATAAGAACAATTTGTACAATTCGGCAAAGTTTTTCAGACCATCTGAGGTTGCGAGAAGGCATCCGGTAATTTATTGTTAGAAATCTGTACCTCGAGTGTTCAATCGCCCAATCAAAGCTGATATATTGTACTTTACTCCACTCTTGAACGTTTGCTCAGAATGACGGTGCCTTTATATTTAGATTTATGTTTAGGATCATACAATATTTTCTCGTCTGCTTTTATTTATATGATCAATTTATATTGTATCAGTCCTACAAAGGACCAACATAGGGATGGAAGGTAGAGGGGTGGTGCGCAGGGCTGGTCGGTAACGATTACACATAATTGAAATCAGTGAGCAACGTTAGGAAACTGTTGAAGGAAACAGAATGCAGTAAAGACGTTGAAACTCAGAACACAATGTATCTTCCAAAGAGAAGAAAGAAAATGATGAAGAATATACAGGCACGGCTAGCGATCTCCGGAGCGCGAGGCGATAGCTTTAGACCTTTAATGCTTTAAAAATATATTTTTTTTTGTTATAAAGCCACTGATGGCTGACTCACGCTGCGGTCTCCCAAGCCCTGTATAAGAAACGACTCATAAATTTCTCTGGTGTTTCGTTATATCTACCTATGTTATTAGTGTTAGCCAGAGTAGGACTACATGAGCAATTTCGGGAGTGTAAAGGCAAGTAACCACCTACGTTGGATCTAAGTGATAGGTAATGTTCACGAAGCCTGTCGTTAATACACCGTCCAGTCTGCCGATAAAAGTTCTACCAGATGACAACAAGGTGCTATACACCACGCAGGAGGTACAGGGCAAAAACGGTGGACTAATTTTTTGTTCCACTTGTGCCTGGATACTTTTTCTATGCCGAGATCAAGCTTTGAACAAATTTAGGCCATTTTTTGGGGGCGGGGGGCATAAGAAACAACCGGTACGCCATATCGTTGAGCTGCATGTTTTTGGTTACGCTCTACCTTGTGTAAATACGGTACCACTACCACTTGTTCTTTCTCAACATCGGGCCTCTAGTCCCGATGTTGAGGGCTTACTACTCCCTTTACTTTGTTTAACCAAGACACGCGCCACTTCACTTATCACCGGCCAGGGAAATCTGTAAAACCGGAGTCTTTGCATTTTAGCATTAAAACTGTCCTTAATACAATGAAATCTGGACTGTTTTAGAGCGGAGCCAAGACAGGAGAGTGCAATCCCCCTCTTTACAATTTTTGAGTGTGCAGAAGCGTAAGGTGCAATGCCCTTTTTTGAACGGGGGCAGGAGGACCAGCGTAAGTGGTTGGTGCAAAGTGAGAGCGAAAGGTCAAAAAATTGTAAGACGCCTTCCTATGCGCTTCATTGGTGTACCTGAGACCGAAGCTGTGCGTATCAAAAGCGTTCCTAACACTACTAACAACATCCTGTTCCACACGATTATCAAAGAGAAGCCAAAAGTCAACAACATATCTAAACAGCTTTGTCACAGCAGAGCTTAGGACTAGTGCGATAGAGCTATCAACTTTGGCAAGAAAAAATACCATTTAAGACTGGCGCTATAGACGATTTTATTCACACTCCGAATCTTTGAAGAAAAAAATCATTATGAAATCCTATGACCCTAGAATTTAAATAAAACGTTAGCAGTTCAAGAAAGCACTCTGTAGGTACTCCACTCGAGCTTTGGAAGGATAGTTCATCATTCTCCATTGTAAGTTTCAGCGTCTTTCTTGTCTTCTGTTTTCTTCAATAGTTTCCTAACGTTGTTCGTTGATTTTAATCATGTGTAGGGATGGGCGTTACACAACACTAGGAAGCACGGTAAAAATGCACACATCAATGCAATTATTTCAATGCAAATTATTTAAAAAACAGCAGTCGACATCTTCAGTTATCACTGATCGAATATCTGACACAAAGGAAGCTAATTGTTCCCAACTTTCAGCAGCCACTACATATCCTGAAAGTTCCATTTTTCGCACTGTTTGCAAAAAGATTGTGTGTATAAAGTAGTTCGTACAGAACATTTTGCGCTTCCACATGTCTGCTATACTTGCGACATATTATACGCAAAACGTCTTATGGCTGTACTGTTGCTTGTTTACAAGAGCCAGATGACTAATTATCATATAAAATACTTTTAACGGGTTCTGCTTCCTATCTGGAAGAGAGACAGATTCTTGGTTATAAAAAGGTGATACCGAGACATATTCTAGTAAATGGATTATTACAATATTGTAATCAGTGACTTTTGTTTCTGACGAACCCTGTTTGGGAGTGAACGAAAATTTACCCTAGTTTTTTATTAGCTTTCTTCACGTTATTGTTAACGTGTGATGTCCAACTTAGGTTTTGGAGCTATGGTCACACCAAGGTTTTTATAATCTGATGCTCGACTTAGCACACTTCCCTGCGACGTGTACATGATCTTACACTGCTTTCGTTAATATGTGATATTCGTGCATGTGGTCTTATCTAGGCTTTACAACATTGGCCATTTAGAACACCACTTGTTGATCATAGGTGCATATTCATTTCACATAAGTTGATTATTTTGAGCATCATCTTCAGTATAAATAATACAGTCGTCGGCCACTAATCTAGACATAGCAGGTGATTCTACGATGAGGTCTTGTAAAAGTTAAAATAAAATCGTTTTTTTTTAAATCAACCTCACTTGTGAATTTCTAAGATAGCCGAAAAAACTAATTATGCGGAAGCATTATCTATCATGACTTAGAAATCGCAGAATAAGAATGAAATTTGAGCACATATTACTGCAGTTCTTCTTTTCAGTGTCTTGTGAAAACAAGAAACATCAATCCCCAGCCTATTTCTCTCATGTCTGTTGATTTAAGAACCCTTAAATTACTTCTTTGTTTAGGCATTCTAGAGCAGCATACTAGTTTCCAATAATACCTCGTTCGCGTGCATAAACGGGGATTACAGTGTCATAACTGTAAATAGTGTCTAAGTCTAGGCTCACTCTATTGAAACAGTAATTATCCCCTCAATAAAATAGTTAATAACTTATTTTCAATATTAGTTTCTTACGGCGCTGCCTTTAGCCAAACAGCAGAAAAATTAATAAGGATCAATAAGAGCATACTAACTCATCAAAATGTAACAGTTTCTAAAAGAGTCTTCCGAGCACTTCCCTGGTGTACAATTTAGTTGAGAACTGGTCATCGTTGCTGCACTATTTCACTTGGACTAGGAAAATATTAAAGTGACAAACATAATGTTCCACTTACGTCATCATATTCACATATATTACGATTGAAGTACTGATTCCTTGTATGGTTCATGGTTAAGTGCATAAGACCGGCTTGCCTTCTGCGACACTGCTGCGTTGCACTTCGATTCTGTCGGCCTTGGTTGTCGAATTCTTCCTATAAATCACGGGAATCAGGTTACAAATATGATCAATCGTTTTCATACATATTTTTAGGGCCTCTTGTGTCACCCCGAAATAGTTTCTTCACTTCGTTTTACTAAATTAAATATGTAAATAAATAATAAAATAAAGTAATAAAATGAAAAACATGTGCGTTCAATATTTCTTTTTTGTACTTGAAGTGTTAACCATGTTAATCAGAATTGTTAATAAAATATCAATTACCTCCCATACTAAATATGGTTCCATGCCGCTTTCGCCGCAATATATTTATAGCATCGATCAAATTTGTTTTTGCAATGCAATTCAGTTTTCGTAATTCTAGTTGTTTCAGAAGTTTACTATTCCATAGAAACATTATGAACAATCAAAATATAGGTATTGTCCTAAATACAATCCTTAATGAAGAGTTTTATGGTAGCTGTCGCCTTTATTTCAAGGGTCAAATGAAGTGAAAAAATATCATGTTAATACTATATCTGTCAGGACGATTATTTTGCTAACAATCAGCGAAAATAGCTAGTTTTTGACGTTTATCTTACAAAAAAACAGCAATCGCTTGCTGTACTTTTCCCAGCGATAACTTCGTTATCTGGGAAAATCCTGTTTCTGAGTTGCTATTGTAGTCGGCATAAAAACACTGGATAAGGTATCGACGTGCGCGTTAAACATTCCGGACTAAACTTTCGCAAAAATATATAGAGGTTCACATCCGATTGCACAGGAAAGAATGGTGAATATGCAAATATTCGGTGTGTAGTGATAGAAAAAGCGATAAAAATAAAGGCTTTTGAGGGATATCACTGGATTGTGTTTACACCTGGTGGTACTTTATGGGGATACTCTATTGGCTTCAGCTATAAAAGTTACTCTTCTCTCAACGCCCACCATATGGCAGAAAACAACCCAGAATTTTTTTTAATCTGATTTCGTGTATTTTTTCTATTTAAACGCCGAATGTGAATTAGAAATACGGGGTTTGCCTTCGTTTTTATTATAGACATGGACTATAAGAGGTTGCTAACGGTTACGGTAATCTTCATTATTACTTGTTGAAGCTTCACATAATGAAGTACAGATGTTTTCTAAGTGCGCCAACCTTTTTCTCGGTAACTTTAATGTTTAAAGGAAATAAAAAAAAACACTTATACAACATTCGTTGTATAAGTGTATATTATAGAGAAAGTGGTACGTGTCTCAATTTATTTTTGTATTTTTTGTCAATTAGTTCAATGAGCCATCACATCCCAAAACAGCAAGTGTTTAGGAATTATTTCGTCAAGAGACTTTGAACGATGAATGTGCAGAAGTACTGTAAATGTATTCAAAAATACAAAGGGCTGGAATACGTGAATGCCAAGGCCAAAATACAAATGATATATTTGTAATTCTTGTGACGTGATATCCCTGAAATACTTCCTCGCAAACAAGAAAAACGTATTTCGGAACAAGGTACATATACCAAAAACATGTTTCCCAAATAGTGGAATGTGGGATAAGTGTAATTTGTGGCGAGTGGAATCGATAGGATTTATGTTCCTCTTTCTTCTTTTTTTTTCTTTTTTTTTTAAAGTTTATGCACCTCTCCTTCCCTCAGACTCTTTGTCCATTAACCGCTACGGGAAGTGCATATAAGAACCCGATGTATAAAGCCCTGTGTCGAATGCCTCGTTTTTATTCCACCGTTTTTAAAAGCCCCGGTTTCAGAAGCCCATGACAAAACTCCTGTTAACAACTCCGGAACATGTTTTGAATACATATTACCCCAGTCTTCTGATAGTTCCGCAAAATTAGTATATTTTCAATGCCTTTTCGTTAAATATATATATATATATATATATATACCCACGCCCTCGGCCTCCCACCACCATGTCCGTTGTATCCAGACCGGCCCCCGGCGCACCCAAGGTGGAGCAGCTAAGGCGGATGTACCCCAAGCACCTGCCAACCTCCGCTGTCATAGGGAACTCGCAGACCCGATATCTCCACCAGCACTTCAACCCCTACGCTAGAGCCGCACCCGCGTTCATCACCATCCGTGGTGCATCCACGTTCGAAATCAAGAAGGAGCTCGGCAACCTCCCACGTTCTGTCACGACGCTTGTCTTTCACGTAGAGACGACCGAGCTGGAAAGATACGGCACCGACGAGACGCTACAACGGTGCTCTCGCCTGGTCAACAGCACGCTGCGAGCACGTCCGGAGCTCCACAGGCTTCTTGTGTCCCTCGTGTTGAATCGGCACACCAATCGACGCCTGGATCAGTCGAACCACCGCTTCGTCCACTGGTTCAACACCGAAGCCCGGAAATTCAACAACACAGTCAAGGACTACTGCAGAAAACCAGTCAAGGTGACCTTCCTGGTCCACGACTTCACGTCGCTGCCGCCTCTTCGAGTCCTGGCGGCTGACGGGCTGCACCGGAGTTTCACGGGAGTCGCCCTCCTCGCAGCAAACCTGAAGTTTATTTTGCAACTTGGAACAAGTACGACGTCGCCAGGGTGTTCATCGAAGATCCCCACCGCCGCGACCGCCAACTGTACCAGGATAGCCCCATCAGAGGAACCCAGGCACCCCGAGAGTCCCTTGTCCCACAACGCCAGTCCAGAGAGCCCAGCTGCCCCTGTGGGGATCCCGGGAGCACCGTGCCCGGCAGCCAGCGAGAGCGTCGAGAGCCCAGCTGCCCCTGTGGGGATCCTGGGAACACCGTGCCCGGAAGCCAGCGAGAGCGTCGACTCCGTCGATGAGTACCCGACACCTGCCGAGAGTGCGGCACCCAAGCGACGCCGGCAGCAGCCGAGAAGTACCCCAGGACAGCGCTACAACCTGCGAAAGCCCGCCGCGGAGAGCTCCCCGCACCCGAAAGAAGGTTGACGACAGTTCGGTCAGTCCAGTTCCTCCGCTCCAAACTACAGTACAGCTTTTCTTAAAGTATGAAAGCTCTCAGATAAACGCGTTAGGCACGAACTTCAAGAATCAAGCTTGCTAGAGTACCTTAACGCAGGCATTACCCCGAAGGGCATGTCGCTTTTCCTTCCTCCCGCCTGCACAAACCTCGACCAACATGACCGATCAGAATGGCGAGAGGTTCTCCTTGAGGGTTCCCTTAAACTGGTCCAAATAGCGATTCATCACAGTGACAAACAAGTAAAACAGTTAACTACCGCAACCGCTCCGCTTCTCCGTTCAAATGGCCCCTTATCGACATCCGAAATTAGCGCCCTATCTGAATTCGATGAAAAGAAACGCCATGACCTCGGAACAATCAGGCTACGTAAGCTACAGCGCGATAAGGTTACTACACCTGTTTTACCTCAGCCTACGACATCATTTAACTATAGCGAACATACTCAACTGGTCATTAGCATAAAAGACGATAGGTCAAGCACTAATGCCTCTTGTGGCACTACGATTTTTAATCTATCTGGAGTAACTATATCAACACAAGAGGAAAAAATCCTTTCGAGAGGATTTAAATTCTGTCCCGCCACAGGTTTTGTTGACGAATTACAACTACTACGGAACCTCGACAACTTTACTCGAAATTTAAGATTGCGGGAATACTTTTTGGACAGAAATTCTAGCTCTATTAGCTCTCAGCAGCGTGCAACGAGCGGCTGGACGCCAAAAGCTAACCGTGATGATTGTCTTGACTTATACATAGCCGCTGTGCAAAAAGTCATTACGCGGGAATATCGCAGGCAGGCGGGAAAAAGGGATACCCCACTAAATCCGAAAGGGCTAGCATAAAAACCCTGAGGAATAGGACAAACATAACAGTAAAACCAACCGATAAAGGAGGAGCAATCGTGATTCTTAGCACTTCTGAATACATCCGAAAAGGAAACCGCCAACTCAATGACTCAAAGTTTTATGAACCTCTCGCAGATGACACTACGGTGCACCACACACAGATTGTGACCTCGGTCCTTAAGGATCTCCCAGGCGAGGGCAGAATAACCGCTACCGAACATAAATTAATGAAACCAGTAAAGCCTTTCCCTGGCCGCTTCTACATGCTCCCTAAGATTCATAAACCTGGTAACCCAGGGCGCCCGATCGTATCCGGAATAGGTACAGTAACCGAACCCATATCAGGATGTGTAGACAGTTTAATTAAACATATACCTACAAGTCTCGATTCGTGCATTAAAAACACAACTCACCTCTTAAGGAAAATATCAAATCTATGTATACCAAAAGAATCATATCTGGTTACACTCGATGTGTCATCGCTGTATACAAATGTCCCACACGATGATAGAATAATTTCTTTAATTGACATGTACGAACTTTACAAACCACCGCATACCCCAGATGGACACGTTGTCGCTACTCCAGCGAGGCTTGTCTTAAAACTCAACACGTTCGCATTTAACAATGGGTACTTTAGGCAGGTTAGCGGAAGCGCGATGGGCACCAAAATGGCCTCGAACTATGCCAACGTATTCATGGGGAAATTCCAGGGTCCGATCGAGAAAAGTAAACCCTACTTTTCGGCCCGCGTAAAAACAAAAATACGCTTCGCCGAACGCTCAAACTCCGCCAGAATGTAACCCTAGCGGTCCAAGCAAGATGCTAAAGTTTCAGCCCGATCCGATAACTTTATCAAAAGTTATAAGTAATTTTCTGAAAATTTCCTTGGGAAAATGACCGCCGACGGAGTTTTTGAACACATGGGGCTCTATGGACACCAGAAACCCAAAACGGGCAAAAATAGGCTCCATTTTCCAATTGAAATTTCCAGAAAATCACTTATAACTTTTGATTAAGTTATCGGATTGGAATGAAACTTTGGCATCTTGCTAAGACCGCTAGGGTTACATCCTGGCGGAGTATGAGCGTTCTGCGATGCATAGTCTTTTTTACGCGGGCCGAAAGGTAGGGTTTACTTTTCTCGATCGGACCCTGTAGAATCTCAGTTCCTTTCTTAATGTCCCGTAAAGCCGCTAATATACAAAATGTTTATAGGCGATATATTTATTGTCTGGTCGCACACTGAGGAGGAGCTGGTGGACTTCATAAGTCGATAAAACGCTGCTCATCCGAGCATCCGCTTTACACATTCGTACTCTCAAACCGAAATAAACTTCTTAGACGTCAACATTAAAATAGACGAAGGTAAACTCGTTACGAGCCTGTACCGTAATCCAACAGATCAACAGCAATACCTGCATTATCAAAGCGACCACCCACACGATTGCAAGAACAGCATTCCCTTTAGCCAAGCTTATCGTTTCAAACGAATTTCTTCTAAAGAGACAGATTTGGATACGAGCAGCCAGAATTTGAAGTCAGTGCTAGAGAAACAAAAGTATCCACCCCGTATAATCGACGATGCAAGCAGAAAAGCCAAGCAACTGAACCGAGCAGACCTTATCAGCCCGCGACCCACGCAAATCGACACACAACGCACAAATCTATATTTAACTTATAGCATGAACCATCCTAATGTAAATAAAATCTTAAGACGACATTATAACATTCTCAAACAAAGCGAGCGCCTTAAACGGCGTTTCCATCCGCCTCTGGGGTAGTCCACAGACGATCGCGTAACCTCAAAGACGCGCTAGTAAACTCTCGGGTATATTCATCGCCACCACCTAATGAATGTAGGCCTCGCATGCACCCAGGATGTCTGATCTGTAAACAGATTCAGCACACGAACAAGGGCAGCAGCACTCACTGGCAGTTCTCGATCAAAATTAAAGGGCAGCTAACATGTGCCTCGTCGAATGTCGTGTACTTATTTGAGTGTACGGTATGCAAAATGCAATAAATAGGGCAGACTAGAACAACGTTTAGATTTCCGTTTATTAATATAATATCTCACGCCATAAATCTTCCGACACTGCCTCTATCCAAACATCTCGCTCTCCCAAAACATTCGTTTGATAAATTGTCAGTGACGCTCCTAGAATCTGGATTAAAATCAAATCGCGAACGTGAACAGCGTGAATCCTACCTAATTTACCGATTCAACGCTATTAAACAAGGATTAAATTAAAGCCCCGGTACTCTGGAATCGAATAAAATGCTAACAGACGAATAGCAACAGCGATTAGGGGACATCTTTTCAGGTCTCAGACGTATTGTAAGCATTGGTACTGTGTTTGTGGCCGGAACTGGACCATCAACTTTTCTCTTTTATTTCCAGGTTTTCATATTCATTTTCATTCTTTCGATTTCTAGGTTTATCATTGTTCTCTTCCAGGTCTAATTTATGCATGCCCCGCAAAAACAACACAAGTGACCGTGCCGGTTTCCTTTTTTTTTTAAGACAGCACTTTAGTTTGCGCGTGTATCCTTTGTCTATTGTAGGCACGGTCCAGGTCGCCCCTGCCCGCCCGGACACAAAGTCACCCTGCACCCCCTCTCAAGAAGCTACAGCAGTCATCCCACCGTCCTCGAAACTTGGCCCCGACCGTTAACCTTCTTCACCCGGATACGAACTGCTCTACGCTTCCCTCTCACGGAAGCTCCAACCGTCACCCCCGCCGAAATTTGGACCCGACGTAGCATTGTATAAACTTTTGGATACATGGTTTTGCACAGAAAAGACGCACACAGGAGAGAGAAACAAACACGAGCGCAACTTACAACTGTATTGAGGAAACCTTTAGAAAACATACAGATATATCGTCAACTTCAATGCGTCCACGCATGCGTCGTGTCACTATCACACGCTCGTCACAGAAACTTATCAAGGAAGCGTTTCTGAGCATTATACAAACTTATCGGGGTATCGATCACACATAGGTCGCCTTTCTTTTTGATAAAGAATGCTTCTAACAGCTCACGTGCTTTTTGTCCCTTACTTTCGCCCAAAATTACAGTGTCAGATGGACACCATGTATCCAAACCTTCATTAACTCGCCCAACAACAAACTATATTACATATATAAACATTTGCCCATATGGAACTTTTCCTACGCTTCTTTGAAAACTCTAACTGTCATCCCGCCGTTTTTGAAACTTGGACTCGACCGTAGCATTGTATAAATACCACCCGCGTTCATCTCTAAAAGTTCTTCCTGACAAAGACCGGACTCCGGCCGAAACGTGGAAGAATAAATCGTCCGTTGTTGCTGCTTTCATGGTTTCACCAAAGGCTTTTTAGAGCGCAGCCCTTAGGCATCCGTTACCGGCTTGAGCGGCGTCGCCGTCGGCATCGGCGTAACCGCGCGGTGCATTATGGGATATATCCCACAATGCACCGCGCGAGCCCCCCCCCCCCGGGGTCACGTGACCTCGGGGGGGGGGCACGTGACCCAACGAGGTCACGTGACCCCCGAAGTCACGTGACCCCGAAGTCACGTGACTCCCCTGAGCTTACGTGACCCCCTCCCCGAGGACACGTGACCCCCCCGATGACGTCGTCGTCACTGATGACGTCACCGGCATCCGCATCGTCACGGCAGCATCACTGATGACGTCATCAGTAACGTCACTGATGACGTCACCGGCATCCGCATCGTCATCGTCATCATCACTGATGGCGTCATCAGTGATGTCACTGATGACGTTACGGACATCCGCATCGTCATCGTCATCATCACTAATGACGTCATCAGTGACGTCACTGATGTCGTCAGCGGCATCCGCATCGTCATCGTCATCATCACTGGTGACGTCATAGTGACGTCACTGATGACGTCACCGACATCCGCATCGTCATCGTCATCATCACTGGTGACGTCATCAGTGACGTCACTAATGACGTCGTCGGTATCCGCATCGTCATCGTCACTGATGACGTCATCAGTTACGTCAGTGATGACATCATCGGCATTGTCATGGTAACGTGACCCCCAGTTCACGTGACCCCCCAAGGTCACATGACCCCCCCCCCCCCCCGGTCAGTTCACCCTTTCCTCCTCCTCCTCAAGAGCTGCGCTCTAATTCGGCGTTGCAGGGAGTTCTAAACGGCTTTCACTTTTTTCTTCTCAGCTATATATATATATATATATATATATATATAGCTAGCAGCTTGAAACCTATGGGAGCCTAGGGAAATGCACCGCAAGAGTGGGAGTGACGCCCACCCAGCACTTCTTCAACAATGGCACCATGAGGAAGGGGATTTTACTAATTTTGACCCGTCCACTATTTGACCTTTTTATATATCTGGAGTCCGAACTGGAACTGCTATGTTACGTTCAGGTGCCTGATTTTACTAATTTTGATCCGTCCACTACTTGATCTATTATATAATTGGAGTCCGAACTGGACTCCAATTTATATATATATATATATATATATATTGTTACGAGTGATCCGGCCGTTGTCCTTTTCTACTGTCCGTACTTCGTCCTCCTTCTCCTAATGTCCCCGTTTGTCTTTTTTACTTTCGCCCGTTACAATCGCCCCCCTCCAAGGGGATGTCCGTCCCGGACAGAACCAACGTAGTCATCGCGGGCCACATAAAGTTTGAGTTGACTGACATGAGCTGTCAGAGTCCGGTGTTTTCCTCGTTGAGGCAGCGCTCGCAATTCCTCGAGGCGATATGTCACAGGACCAAGTCGCCTGCTTATTTGGAAGGGTCAGTTGTACCTTGGGAAAAGTTTCTCGGATCGCTGCGGCCGTCTGAGGTGACTTCGAAGAAGCACTAAATCTCCTGAATCGAACGATGGTCCAGAACTTCCAGTGCGCGGTTGCTGGGTGAGATGTGACTGCTTGTGAAGGATGGGGAGTCGAGCTCTTTCTCTTGCTTTGTGTAGTCGCCCAGAGAAGTCGCATTCATAGTCCCGCGCGCTGCGGGTCCACGTCGTGTTCATCGCTGTGTCCTCTGGAAGCGTGGGAAGCTTCCCATACACCAGCTCGAATGGCGATTGGCTCGTTGTCTCTTGTCGGGATGTATTTAGTGCAAACGCAGCAGTGTCAATATATTGGTTCCAGTTCTTGTGAGATGAATAAAAGAGTACAGCTAATATATCGCTCAAAGTATGGTTAGTGCGTTCTACCAATCCATTTGTTTGGGAGTGGTTGAGGGAAGTAGCTGCATGCTCAATCACGTAGTTCCTAAGGACATCCTTGAAATCACGAGACATGAACGATGCTCCTCGGTCAGAAATGATCATCCGTGGAGTCCCATGCCGCAACACTAGATGGTTGTTCACAAAACTGACGAGGTGTGTCGCTGATGTGTCGGGAACTGCCTGTACCTCAACCCACTTCATGGGATTGAACACACGTGGACACCTCTATACTCGTGTGTTCAATCCCACCTCTCACACCAAAATATTACGAGCGTTCCAGCCGTTGTCCTTTTCCTACTGTGCGTACTTCGTCCTCCTTCTCCTAATGTCCCCGTTTGTCTTCTTTACTTTCGCCCGTTACACCATATAAATATATATATATATACACACACAATACAATATAAATGTATACAATGCAATGACAGCGCACCTATATATATATATAGTTGCCCTGTCAGTGCAGAAGATATATTTGCACTTTATCTCCACGGGGCGCGTTCCCGTCGGGACCGAGTTGCGCTCCGACAGCAAACCGAAACTTAAAAACACGTCGAATTCAAGCGGTTTTTCAGAAAGCCGTAAAATGCTTCGCGTGCCTTCTATCGTTCTGAAATTTGTTGATTTAGTGTTTTTGATAGTGCTGATCAATTTTATAATTGAAATCATGCCCTTAAACAAATTATTAAACAGCGAATTACGTCAAAATACTTAGCAATCTAATTATCCTACATTTTAATAATTGTCCTAAATAGGCCCCGGGCCCAGGACCAAAACGACACTAGTGCCTTTTTTTGTTGCGACGCGTTATATATATATATATAAACTTCCTCTCGCCATTGCATTATATCGCAGTATTTAAACAAAACGATATTTACAAGTTGAAGGGCACCGTTCTACAAGCGTTGCTCGAGTTCCTTGACGCTGCTGTTTCTGCCGATGCGCTTGTTGAGTCGTTTCCTTGTCTGAGCGACGCTGGATAGCTGCAGAAACTCCTATTGTGGCTTTGGAGTAGCCGGCGCCATTTCAAGGCTGCCGAATTCTCCATAGGACCATATATTTTCACCGTCTTCTTCCTATTGTAGCCTCATCTTTCTGAATATCTTCAAAGTCAAAGATATAGGGGGCGCTTTCCTAGACATCTGTTTCACTTTCCTCCAATAATGACTGACAATTTTTTTAGACATTGATGGTCTATGAGCGCATATTTGTCCCTCTGCGTCTGAACTACAGAAAAACTGCATTCATTTCAGGCGAGTTTGAAGTTTAATGCAATCAGCCGCGAACTGTATTCTTTGCTGATTGTCCACTTGGACTTCATCCTTATTATTTTATGTGACTCAATCGTTAGCCTTCTCTTATTGCTTCCTTCACATCACACATATTGTGTAGATTAGAACCGAAAGAGGTTAGAATGAAGGCAGCGAACAATGTCGATCAAAGCGCACAATGTGAATGTAGAAAGGGTGCAGGAAGGAGGGCGCTTTTGACACGCAGTGATTATGGTACGGGGTATTCGAGTGCTGGATTTCTGAAGCAGGAGATAAAGGACGCGGAGCTTTTTCAACAGCAATTCTGCACATGTAGTAATTGTGCTACATCCCACAACTACCACACAAAACGTCGCTAAAAAGTATTATCACCTTCAGTGACCGAAATAGGACTGGAGAACAGCGATTGCCTGCCATGCTTGACCAAACATGTCTGCCTGGAATGAATCTTGTTTGCTATGAGAGCGCCTCTCGATCTGTCGTCTCAGTCTTTCTTAGTCACCAGGAAGAGACCGGGAGGGGGGGAAAGATTTAATTACAGAGCCGAACTTGTCTCCACCAAACCACTTTTGACTGCACGAAACGCTTCGCAACATGGGTGGGGAAAAAAGTTCTTACGACTCCTGTACTGTCCATGATTGGTGGTTTTCTGTTTTTCCACTCGTTTTCTTGCCAGTGCTTGATACGCAAAAGTGAAAAGAGTGGGCGCTTTGAGGGAGGAACTTGCAATCTGTTTTTGTACTTATGTTCCCCCCTATTATGCGGCCGGATCACCAAATGTGTGTTGTTTTTATTCGTAAAACAACTTTCTACAACAAACGTAACAAAATACCTAGGTCTGGCAGAGCGTTTTATTACAATAAACACATGGTAAATGTATTTCACTAATGATATACATACACATCTTTAAGTGTATCTCGATACAGAGATGGGGATACTCCAGAGTATTTCTAAGATACTATCGCAATACTTTCCGGCCTTGCAGTATGAACAATAGAAGTCCCATAGTATATTTGTCTGAGATCATTGATCATGCTGTACTGCATTTTACGTTGAAGACGTCTGTACCATAATTTTCTTGTTAGCTCGAACAAATACGAAATTATACGACAGCAAATTTTGGGCAGACTAGTGAATTTACGCTTTTTTTAACTATTTCTCAAAATATTCGGGATTTTTGTTGAAGAGAACTGGAAATTGATTTAGCATAACTTTATCTTTCTCATCACAAGTGATGAGAAAGATCTCATCACATTACACAAGTGATAAAAATAGTTAAACGTACCGAGCCACCGCGGTTTACGAGGGCCCTGAAATGACTCAAAGGAACAAGACATATCATTTATAAAAAAACTCAAAATAAAAAAAAGACAACAATCGGTACGTGAGGAACACCGTATGTGAAAGCAATTGTCACTCTGAACTACCCCAACAATGTGTGAGTGAAATCACAAATATCTCAAAACATTATTTTAAATCTGAAGTAACTCCGTATAAAAACCAGGCGCACAAGAGCATTTTGTAACCAGCTTTGTCAAACGTTTTTGTCATAGCAAATTATGTTCTATATACCGATCCTCTATATTAACAAAAGGCGCGGAATTCTAAAAACGTGCACTAATTAGTTTGAAAAGTCCAAAATCCCAAGAAATAATGATGCGGAGGTGTGTTTTTTTCATATAAAACCATTTGCATCTAGAGAACAATCTGAAACATTTTAAAAGAACGAAAAAGCGGAATGACATACTCGAAGGAAATCTGAAACAACCGAGGCATATAACTTCTTAAAATCCGAAATTTTAAAAATTGTTGATCCCAGCTGACTGTGCGTACATTGAGTTGTAAACAAAAAATAATTGTTTTTGAAAACGAAACACCCTACACCGTTAACACCAGTTGACAGCATCGTTTTCACTTTTCTTATCGCTTCGGTAATTCCACTACAATATACTCTGTAAAACGCAGACTCATAACAGTTTATTTCATCGTTCCCGGGCTAAGATATTGTTGGCCTTCTAAATTTTTATAGTATTAAATTATAGTGTATATAGAGATCCCCTATTTATAAGAAATGGCTGAGAATAGTCTAAGAACGTCCCAAAAACAGTCTCAAAACCCCGACCTCTCAAAAAAAAAAAAAGCTTGATGCTGAGGTTTCTTTGTTTCTTTTCTAATCTTTTAGGAATTAGAAAACGTCCCCATTCGTAGAATAATTTGAAACACATTGGAAAAATATGAAAAGCATAAAATCTCTAAGCAACTCTTAAACAATAGGGACATCACCACTTTTTAAAATCCGAAAATTCATTGATTCCGACGGAAAGGTACTTG
Source organism: Ixodes scapularis (assembly GCF_016920785.2). Lineage (NCBI taxonomy): Eukaryota > Metazoa > Arthropoda > Arachnida > Ixodida > Ixodidae > Ixodes > Ixodes scapularis. The sequence continues at coordinate 159,121,214 of NW_024609868.1, read as the reverse complement.
AGCTGAGAGAACAACTAAAAAAATTCTTGGAGCGGTACTTTTATTTCATTTATTTATCGTTAGGGGCCCGGGTGGTACATTATATTAGGGGGGAGTAATTGAGAGTTTGAATACACTTTGGCACTTGAAAACGACAAAAATAAGAAACGGAGAAAGTAAGAAAAAACAATAGTAAAGCACAAAGTACTGATATGGATTAGATGCGTATGAGTAGTGCATGTGTAATGAGATTTCTGCTGAAACCTTATTAGGTCAGCATTGAGCACAACTTCATCGGGAAAGGAGTTCCAGATGGCTATTGCGTGAGGTAAAGAGGAAGTGGTCAACGCAAGCGTTTTGCCTTCAATACGCGTGATGCATTGGCTGTGATTAAGGCGTGATGATACTCTCTCGGGAGGAGCAAGACGGGTAGCATGGTAGTATGGATAGTTTTAGGAGAATTTATGCATTCAACTCTTCAGTGCATGGTTTGATAATGAACCTCTGTATACCGCTAATACCATCTGAGAATTTCGAGCACACTTTTCTTATCGCCTCGGTGATTCCACTAGAATCTGCTCGTAGAGAAGGCAAAGAGGTAAATTTATCTGATCGTGATGAGGGTAACAAAGGTTGGTTGCCGTCAGAATAACATTCAAAATACAAGGCAATAAAATATTAGTTATCTAAACAAGCAATCAATGATAACTATCTGCATCATCTGAAACACCACTCAAGCAGATACATCGACTAGCCTCACGAGCATCATTTTTCAGAAACTGCCATAAATATTTTAGTCTGCAATTCAGTATCTTTTTCCCTCCCCTGGTGTGGTTTTTGGGCTTGAATTATTTTCCACTAACGCACAATTTAAGCAAAATTGTTTGTTCCAGAAAGCAGAATATCTTTTATATAACATTGGGATATATTTTATTTTCACTTCGGATCATATTTTTATACTTTTGAAAACCAGTCAGGGAATTTGTATTGCGTAGTTGACTATTTAAGAGCAAAACTGTCGATAGAACCTTTCAAAATCGAGGTCAGCGCTTCGGACGCATGATCAACATACGCCAAAACCAGAAAATTTCTCCAGTAAGAAGTTTAAATGAATATTTTATACACTTCTATAGTCACCTTTTGAAAACCAGTAAGAGACAATTCGGAAATATGCAGTACTTCTCATCGAATTTTCGATGCACTGCGGCAGTGCGATGTACGGCGGGTGGAGTATCCTTAAACACAAGGAGCTTTTTATGTTTGTTTAGCATTATGCGATATCCGAGCGGAAAGACAAAAGGACCGGGTTTATAATGTGCTTGCTTTTTGTTTTTTTGTTTACTTTTTCTGAATTTGCAATGGTAAGAGAGAAGGAATTTAGCCTCTTCAAGGATTAAGAACTATGCCGGCCCGAGTGTACATCAAAACGGCACAATTCCCTGCGTCGCATGGTGCATTGTGTGGTTGACAAGAAGCCTTGTGAGATTTTCCAAAAAGGTAAACTAGATTTACTCCCACTGTCCTCGCGGCCCGTACGAAGATATGAACTCAGTAATAAAAAGTTATCTTTTATGTTTCAGTGCATTCAACGAATTTTGCGCAATAGTGTAAAAATTCCCATACCTAGTTTTTATGTTTTTTAAACATAAAAGCTGAGTATATCCTAATTTGTCTTCCTTCGGAAGCTTTTTGCCTTTTCACTGCGAAACATCCTCAGTGCTCAAAAGCGTCAGCCGAGTCCACCTCACGTTTTGAATAAGAGCACTGTGTCACTCGTACTACCCTTGGCAACTATGAAGCCATCGGTGAATATTAGTTTTTTTTTTTCTTATTTTTTTCTTTACAGTTTTATACGCATGTTCATTCCTTGATTTAGAACAAATATGCTGAATGCAGAGAGAAGCGTTTTTGTTGTCCGTCCCAAATATTTATTCTCCGGTATTTAAAGATGTGGCCAATGAAGTTAAATATCCAACTCAAGCTGCTTCATGAACCTTTTGAAAATTTTTTCCAGTGTTCCTGGAAAATTAAATTTGGAATTTAATTGAATTTAATTTATTTTGATTAAGTTTACGTGAATTTTTCCGAAGCCAGCATTCTAATTCCTTTCACATCACTTGTTTTTCTAACAGAGGTTTTTTTGTATAAATGCATGTTCGGAGGCATAAAGATAATATTTAAACCGCCTAGAATTTGACCATCTGGGGCAGTCCCAGCATTTTTTTTTTTTCATGTGAGTGATCCCATGTACCACACCTGGTAGTCTTAGGGCGCGTGACGTGAGATAGAACGATACCAATAGCAAACATCGTCTCCGTGCATCAAGCAAGACGTTAGAAGATAGATAGATGTCGGTCTTATCGCCTTCACGAAAGGAGCTTCTCTTTGAACATTTACACAGCAGAACCGACGACAAAGATTCCAGCTGCTCGTACGAGCAGGTGCCAATTTCTCTCGATTATGTCACAATGAACGGAACGTTTATCTACTACATGGAGGAGGTTTACAGACCGCGCTCTTTTCTTCTAGAAATGTCCGGTCTGCACCATTGATACATTGTAATATTTTCGTGCCATACATAAGCCCTAAAATGGTGAAACGCTTTGCAATTTCCAAAATAACCTAGAATATGGTCGCTTAAATCCTTCATCTCTACGGCTTATTTGTAGTGCGTATCAAATGTTTACAATTCTACTAGTTCTTAAAGGCACAATATGATAGATGGCGCCAAAACATCGCTATCTTCCTCACGTGTTATCAACAGCTATATAAGTCGATAATCGTCAATTTCTTCTCGCAGATTCGGGCGCTACCTAAGCGAATCTACTCAGGTACAAGTAAGTTTCCTTCTAAACTTATAGAAAATTTATATTATGTGGGTGCATATCTGAACGCAATCTTAAATCAATATTAGATGCAAAGTTGCGAAGAGGTTGAGTAGGCATGGGAGTAGAACGTTAAACAAACATTACGGCTGGTACTATTGTAGACTAAGACTACTGTTGGAAGTAATTTGTTGGCGATTATGTCAAACCTGCAGTCAATATATTTTTAATTAAACTATATAGATCTAGTCCAACGCTTCATCTAATTCGTAGGAAATTGTGTGTTTCTGCGATCCGCACATGTGGCTTGTTTTAAATTCGCCTTATACACAAAGGGTTTGCTTACATTTTATTATTTTGTTGGTGAACGTTTATCGTAACCTTCATATGTCATTAACACAAATACCGATTGAGGCTTTTTATCAGAACTGCGCTTTTGTGTAACCAAACAGTTTTAGAGACGCTCAGAAATATCCAGCGAGAAACGATTTCTTCAGAATATTTTAACTGATTTTACGAGGCTTAATATTTTTGTCTAGCTTGCGCGTTTTTAATTTTTCTTATCAGAGATGCATATTTATCTATTATAAACGCAAAAATTTATTCATGTCCAGGCCTCTAAGAAAATGGCGAGTCCGATCAAGACATTTGTGGTACTTTTTCTACTCGGTGAGTTCACGTAATCTTTGTAAACTTTGAAGAGTGAAAGGTGCATGTTTTCTTCAAAATTCCACAGCGCGCGAAACAACGACATTATATATGTCCCATTTTACATACCCGAAAGGCTGAAAATTTTGTATTGAATTTTGCAAGCTTCAAATAATGGTTTCATAATAGCGTTAGACATTAGTTTATAGTCTTCTATAAGCAAATATAGTGGTAAATTGTCGTCAGCGACATAGTTCTTAACGCAGTGATTGAAACTAAAGCAGGTGTAATATCTGGCGAATATTTGAGTAAGTATTTCCTCAAATACACTCCACGAAACAGGCCTGATACAAGGTTTGTTATAAGTTTTATGGCTAGTTCTAGACATTATTGTCACCTAAATAGCTGATTTTTTCTACGTTGTCAAACACGGCACCATAAATCTTCTAAATGCCTGACATAAAATCGCGCTCTTTTTTACAGAACACATTGACTTTAAACTTAACTCGCATTTTCATAGCCTTGTCAGCGGCAGCTGCAAAGCGTGAATTATTAAATTCGAGTTGTTTTCAATGCACCAATTAACCAAAACATCGCGACGAGCACTACACTGTGGGAATGAACGCACCAAGCTGACATGCCATACGCGTTATCTACTATCTGCTGATGTGGATGGCAGCGGGTTCTGCCATTATTTTATTTGGGGGACGTTCTCATGGGCATCCCTGAGACCGGTGGTTGTTGTAGAGCACATTATAAAAGATGGGGACTATGTCAGCATGACTGCTGACCTGTAACACCTATGCATGGCTTCAGTCTTCCGAACCGGAACTGGAATCTTCCAACAGGACAACACTCCGTATCACAAGGCCATAATTGTGCTACAGCGGTGTTAAGAGTATGGTGAAACCCACCAACGTCCTGTCCACTAACTCGCCAGACATTAGTCGTATTGAGCACATCTGTAATGGGATATGGCTCTAGCTTAGAGCTCAGAAACCACCTTATCGTAATCTACACGATGTGCGCGACCTGTACTTGCAAATCTGGTACAACGCTTTTCGGGCCACTTACCAAGGACTCGTAGAATTCATGCCGAAACCATTTGCAACTACTGTATTTTTTTTTCATTTTCGCAGCATGTGTTTTTTACTAAACGGTCACACAGGACATAATCGCAGGGCAGCCACTAAGTTTATCGAATTCCTGACGCCTGCATTAAAACAGTTCAGGACCGAAATTTCGGCGTTCCTTTAAATTTTCCGAAATTTTCAGTTCGCGAAAATCACGAAAATTAAAAACTCGCGACAATTAATGCTTTAACAGTATTTTGGGCACCAGGGGTTGATCAACACGGGGTTAGGTGGGTGGTTATGTTTTGACTGATCAGTGTATAACTTTTATGCGAAACCGTTTTCCTTACCTGAGCCCTTCTGCACGGCATCTCTGGGTGCGTTCTAGACATAATTCGGCTTCTGATTGTAGATGTTTATATTACAGTATATCGCAATAATGTTTATGAAATAAACCAAAAAAGAGTTAATTTTACAAAAGAAGTCAAGCATTTCTACAACGTATTCAATACACCCTCACAATTACGGTCCAGATACGGGCTAATTTTCAGAAGTATTTGCATTAAATTCAACTAATAATAGTTTAGTGCAGATATTTTGGCAGCGCGACTAGCTTTACAAGGGACAATCTGAGTGCTATTTATTATAAAGATTTTCGCATCCCTTCTGAAAACACTTTAGTGAACATGATACACGGAAAATGGTGATATAGTGATTAATATCTAGCTCGATGCTAATTTATGTTCACAACACCAGCATTAAGATTTTTGTGAGAATATAAAGTTGCGATTCATTTCGTAAAACTGCTTACCTTCGTATATGTCTCTTCCAGGCTTCGCCAGGTGCCTGGTCAATGCCCAAGACCCATACGGTAATAAAACATTTTGATTTGCTTTCAAATATAATTTAAACAAAGAGAACATCTAAAGAAGGGTTTAAATACTTTTTTTAGAGCAATATGTTATAGTAATGAGAGTTTTTGAGGTGCATTATAGACTTTAACACATACCTTCTAAACGATCAATTATCGTTTAAGCTGTTTGAAGTTAGACTCAAAACCCTTACGGATCCCGCACATATTCTAATCAACACATCATGTTTGCGGATTTCATCTAACATCCTACACATAAAACGAAACGTCTGCGAGTTCATCTGTATGAAAAAAACGCTGACAGTACAACATGGCGAACGCTAGAATGATCCCAGCGAATGAAAAAGCTGAAAATACGATTAAACAAAAAATTCAATCTGCGCAAGTACAATGAACACCTGAAATGTCATGCACATTGTGCAAACGCACTCTGTTTTTGTTATTGTTGTGTTTGTCGTATTTTAAGATGTGTTATTCGTTTGAATCCTTCTATTACTGGCCGTTATTAGAAGTCTTCGTGTAGTGTAGGAAGGTAAACGCGCAGACTTTTTGTTGTGTGTCGGAGAAAGAGACGACCCACACCATCGCCTCTTGGCGTTTCTTTAGAGATTTTATTCGTACGCTGATCTCATCGAACCATAGTGTCACTCTTTCTTTTCGTTTTTTTTTTAGCAAAAACTTTAAACGAGGCAAGCATATCTCTTTCTGTTATCTGAGGGTCAATTCGGACATTTCCACATGCGTGCGTATTTATCTAAAATATTATGCTATAACTTTCATGAATATATCTATATAGAAACCAGCAATGTGCACCTGCGACGGGACACAAGTCTCAAACCGAAGATGATATTTGATTACCTTCAGCAGCGTCCTAGCTGTAAGAGTCACATAAAAACCTTCAAAAAGAAGGAATCAGCGTAGTAAATAACACAAATCAAGGAAAAATTAAGTTACTCGTACAGATACTAGCCATAAAAAAGTGTTTGTTTTATTAGTTCCTATATCATTCATGATCCAGTTCAAAGACCGCTAAACTGATTTAATATTTACATGGCATGCAAACCTATAAATCGAATAAATTTATACTACGAAATGAACAAGTCACCTTTACAAATGCGGTATAGAACACTTTGTGGCGAAGCCATTCACATTTTGGCCTAGTTGCTCTCGCGCCATAAAACTACAATCAATCAATGACAATATAAAAGTAGGAACAGTGGTCTGAGGAATAATTCTTTTTCAGAGACCCAAAAATTCTGTCTTTAAAAAAAAAAAAAAAAAAAAAAAACAGTGGCAAATAATATTTTCATCTACCCTCGGATCTTACATTTCTTGGACTCGAACAATTTCTTCAATTCGTCGCAACACGGATTTCGCAGAACATCTCTTGCGGAACCCCAACTGGTCCTATTTATTCATCATCTGCATACTAATCTTCAGTATTACATACAATTTCACGCCATTTTTTTTAGATCTCGCAGATGCATTTTACCAAGTACCCCATAAGCGCTTATTACAGGGGCGGCCAAACTGCGGCTCGTGAGCCGGATGCGGCTCTTTGCGCGTTAAAGTGCGGCTCGCAGTTCCCTCCCCAGCCCTCCACTCCTCTGCCTCGCCTCCCTACTGGTCACACGAGCACTTCCCCCAAAAGACACTGCTGGAACGCGTTTTTAATCGAAAGACAGGTTGCGATTTCGTAGTCTCGTGCTGCTTCTACCTTACGTGCAATTAGACGGCTTTTGACTTGGGTAGATTGGAAGTAGTACGAGTTTCATTTATTTCTCTGGACAAACGTTTGCCCCCCCCCCCCCCCCCCCCCGCGGCTCTTGGAAGTTTCATACTTCTGTGTGCGTCTCTTTAAGTGTGAAGTAACTAGCCGACTGCTCTCTTCTCCCAGCTGATGTACAATGAGTTTCAAGATTGTGTATAGAAAATAGCTTGTTACCTAACCCCTTCAAATCCAAATCAATTGTGTTATCCAGGAAGCGTGATGTTATTTGCTTTGCATATTACCTGGATAGCGTATTTGTTCCTCCAGTATCCTTTGTCAGAGACTTTGGAGTGTATTAGGAAAGCTCACTTTCAACAATCATGTCTTCGCTACAGTAAATGCAGCGTTCAGGACGTTAGAAATGATTTCAAAAATTTGTGGTCAATTTTTAACCCCTTGCTGCTTGCTACTCTTACTTAGGTCTCTAGCCTCATTGCGACTGGAATTTGCTTCAGAAATTTGGAATACATTGACTCTATCGTAAGAGCTAGCTATTTAAAATGTGCAAAACGAATGATAAGAATTTTATATGACGGATACATTGCAAGGTGATATTTTTATCACTATGAAACATTGCTTCGTAAATTTTTGCTGCATAAATTGGCCATGAGAAGGCAGTACAGAGATTTTCTATTCCTTCACAAAGTTGTTCATTGCAGGGTAAGTTCGGTGGCTTTATTACAAACTATTCAGTTTCATGTTCCCTCTCGCTCGAGTTGAAACATTTCAAATTTTTATATATCTTGGTTGTCAGCTGTGATCCCATTGTCAAGAATACAAATTGCTCGTGATTCATTAAAAACTAACCTCAACATATTTTCATCCACTCATGAGTTTATGTAACATCTACGTTAGTGGATGTCTGCGAGTAATCAATAGTGAGTTTTTGCATGATCATAATGTTTATTTATTTAACTTAGCTTTTCTCTGTATATTTAGGCTTTACTCTACGTATGTTTAGTACGCCAAACTGTAGATTAAGAGGTTATTGGAGGTGCGAAAAATACAACAATTTATTACTATAATTAATAATAACGAATGTAAAGTTATGTCCTTCCAGCTTCGCCGTAATCCTTTATTCTGACCCTATGCTATCCTTAACGTTTCCATTGATCTAGTTGAGTAATGTAAGTACCTTGGTGTCACCCTCTGTAACGATCTAGCATGGCTCATGCACGTTACTAACATTATTTCCTGTGGAAACAGATCCGTGGGATTCTTAAAATGCCACCTACGTCATGCACCGCAACACGTGAAATTACTTGCCTATAAATCGCTTATCGAACCCAAATTTGAATACCCATCCGTAATCTGGAGCCCACATCAAGTATATCTTATCAACACACTCGAAGCCCTTCAGAATCGCGCCACCAGATTTATCCGTGCTTCATAGTCGTTCGGTGTCAGTGTATTGTCCCTAAAAGCTTAACTATGTTTGCTAACTCTTCCTAGTCATCGCAGCCCCCCCCCCCCCCCCCCATTTCCAGCCTCTCCCTATTTCACAAGCTCTTCCACTCTCTGCTTGGTATCGCACCTTACATCGTACCCCCAGCACGCAGGTCCTACGGCACCGGTCATCTGCTCCAGGTCGCCCGCCCACAGTTCCGCACTTTCACTATTTGCGCCTCAGTTTTTTCCCGAACACCAAAAGACTGGAACGACCTTTCCTACAACATCGCTGCCATCACCTGTCCATCAAGTTTCATTGAAAATGTTACTATTATTTTTTTCAGTGAATTTCACGTTGCACTTTTTTAAATGCTTATTTTATACACTTCACCTCTTCTGTAATACCCCCTGAGGGGTCTTTAAAGTAATGAGTTGAAGTAAACTGATATGAATATAAATATTTAAGACACGCAGCAAGGTGCGTCTTTAAAGGAACACTGACACTACTAATTTTTTTTTTTTTGCTTGACGATTTATTATGGTGCCAGAAGACTACCCTATCAATATTTTGCTAGAAAGTCAGGTATATTTTTAATAAAGCAAAAAAACGAAACTGCTCAAAACCAAAACAGAAACTGAACAGGGGAGGAGGAACAAATGCACAGGTACAGAGAAAATGGCCGAAAGTCACGTAACTACACCCGACCGCTTCCTCTTTCTTTTTCTTTTCTTCGTTTTTCTGGGTGTGTGACGCAGTTGAAAAACGCGGACTCCGCACCTCACACGAAAAACGCAAAACTCAAGCTCTTCGTGCTTGACGTTTGCGCTTTTCTCAAGAGCGTATTTGTGTTCGTAAGACGAACGATGTCTTCAGTCGGCAGAAGGGGCGTCGACTCGGCGACGTCTTCGTGCGAGTCAGCTTGGTGGTCGGGCGTGTCGTACGGAATAAATCCTAATTGTTCTGATCGGAAAAAAAGATTTCTCGTTCGAAGCTAGATAGATTCGCCGGTGCCGCGGAGAACAGTTCTGAAATAAGCGTCCCACACCCGTCGTCCGCCGCCATCGCTTAGTCGGCTTCGTTCAGCCGTCCAGCCTGCAACTAACGCGATAAATTACTTAAAAGAGTAAATTACAGCGGAAGGAACAAAAAGCCGATATCGCTTTTGTCCTTTTAACTGATTGATCAATTTTGACTGAACTATCATATCGCAGTTAATTTTTTTTATGGAGAGGAGGGAAGGGGGGGGGGGGCGGGCGGGGGGGGGGGGGGGGGGCGGGGGGGGACTTACAAAATTCGCGGTTCTTAGGCAAACCCATTACTTTTAATTCGAACACTTTAAATTTAGAGTTCCTTCATATTCACCGAGCTCTAAAAGTATCCCGCTGACAGCCTCTGTTTTTTCCGAGCCGTGACTGAACCCCCTTGTGCCTTACTTGCTAAAGTATTCTTATAGTACAAATTAAATTACTAACACACAGAGTGACGCGTGATAGCACCAGGTAATTTGTGCCGTGGTGGGGCCTTATTTACGCACAGAAAAATCTACGTCTTTTCTTACACGTAAATGAATAGCGAAGTTGTGCTTTTGCCTTCCCTGAATACGTTGCTCGGATTTCAAGCAGGTCCGTCACCTCAATTAGTGGCACAATCGGAGCCTCCTCCTCTTTCAACTATAGTTTCTGATTACTTGAAAAATGCCGGGCATACCGCAGCAACTTTGCGTACGAGGCGGTTGAAGCTTTTCGCCTCAATCGGAAGAAAGATCACATCTCTACTGATGGAATCATTCAACCACTGACTATTTCGACGTCAGCCGACACATCTTTGTGCGAAAACGTGGCAAGTATCATATGGCCGGCCGGCAAAATCGCTGCGGTGTCCACGGTCTAGTGAGCGGCCTCCCTGCCCGGGCTGTCCTGCAGTGGGCTACCTCGTAGTGCAATACTTCGACCGCCTCCATAATAATGCTCCCACAACATGAGGCGCCGTTCGCGTGTTCCGGATGAGTGTGGTGTAGCACTACCTTACATCCCACAGTGGCGAGGCACGCGTCGACGGTCCGGTGGGTCTCATCACCCAACACTCAAAGAAATGCCTGCGTGTCCACTTACCCGCAGAACACTCAAAGAGCCAATCATTGTGTTCTAGGAGATCAGCTCAGCAAACGACGAGGCAGAACATCTGTTTAGATCTTAAAGTTAAGTATACGCTGTGGCATTACGCAATGCAAGCATGACGCTTTGCTTTGAGTAATGCCACCGCGCAGCCTTCATTTTTAGATCTAAGCAGATGTTTCGCCTCATCGTTTGCTGAGATGATTTCCCAGATTACAATGATTGCCTCTTTGAGTGTTTTGCAGGTAAGTAGACGCGCAAGCATTTCTTTGAGTGCAGCACACGCTGTCAGCGGCAAGCCAGTATATATTAAGATAAAATTTTTATTACATTTTTGGAAAGACACGTCATGAATTACGCTAATGGCTTTAAAACTACATGAGATATTTTCGCTCATCCTCAAGTGGCCAGAATTTTAAGAAAAGCTACCTCACGATTCAATCCAAAACAGGGAATGCAGAGGCAGTAACATAATTAATTTGAACTGTTTAAACTGAGTTTTAGAACATTTTAAATGCTTCCCTTTTCAAGCAGATATACTTCAATAGTAACTTGAGAATATGTTGTATTTCGGAAGGACTACATGAGCAATTTGCTGTCAAGTGTGACAATTGGCAAAACAACAGACAAAAATTTACTTCCAATTTAATCAAGATAGCTAATGGTTTTTCGTGTGATGCTGCACCGCGTCAACGAGAAGTTTCTTTTTTTTTTTAAATAATATTTTTCTTTTTGCAGATGAAGAGCCTTTTTTTTTTTTTTGCCCAGACCTCATCTTGAAATACAAAGCCTACACCTCTATCTGTGTAAATAAATTTGAGTTTATGGCCGCTTTTATTTTTTATGCAGCCAAACATGCCACCAAGGTAGCCTCCACAGTTGCTGAGCGTTTTGACCACAAACAAAAACCACACATATTTTCCACAGCTTTCCGAAATAAGTTATGCCTAGCATTATTTTTCTGAAATTATGACACTATTAGAATATTATTTTTGACGACATATGGTTGTTGCCAGGCACACCACCTATAAATCAGAGTTTATTTTCGCCTCACATTGTGCCAAACAGTTTCGTAGCGAAAAAACGCATGAGATCATTCATTAGTGAATTTCTTCGTGACTTATAGTAATAGTCTCGAGCATTTCTTAATGCGTTCGGCGACATAGAATAGCCTAAAGGAGTACTTTCTTCGCATATAGAAACCGATGTTCGAAATATTATAACACGAGCACAAATTACTAGCCGCGGATTTGATGAACATTCCTGACGCGGACTGAGTAATATATATTATTAAATGCCTAACTTGGTCAATCTGTTCCTTGATAAGGTGTTCAAAGCTGTTATCGGTTTTCCCCTGCTGCTAAATACAATATTTAATGTTCCCAACGGCAAAATAGGTTCCCGATTCGTTTACACTTTTGTAACTGACCACACAACTGACACGCATGCTACTCATGTATGACTTGTTTAATTATTCTCACGCGGACTTCCTCACTAACTTTGAAAAGGTAAGCAAAGTATTGCTCATCGCTACTCGCTAGCATATTTTTCTTCTCATCATGTGCATGCGCCGCTCTTAGATCACTTTGGGGGAAAATAAAACATGATTTCATTGATTAATTGATTGACTGATTGATTGATTCTAAGTTATCAAGTATTATTGGTTGAAACTATATTAATAATTCTTAACCTTTGTTTATTCATTTAAAAAACACGGTGTCTGAAAACAAAATATCAAAACACTACATGAAGTAGGCTCCGATAAACAGCGTTAGCTCTAACGTTGTTGAAATATGTGCTTAAAGGGGTATGGCAACAACAATTGAAATATTCAAATTTCGTTCGAAAATGAGTCAAGCATGGCAAATAATAACCGTAAATGATAATAGTACGTTTGTATTTTTCGAACGACTGGCTATATTTTTCTTTCGAAACGGTGCACTCGAGCAAGCGCTCGAACACAAGCGAATGGAGAGCGCGATGCGTCATGGAATATCCGACGGAAACAAACACAGAAAAAAAAAAAAAGATTTCCCGCGTTCGTGACGTAGCAAGGCTGGCAGGGTTATGAGCTTTGCCGTTGGTGGCGTTGTCAGCGTTGTGGTGGTGTCAATACACCTTTCCAAGAAACACTCGACCCATGGGGCAGCAAACCATTTTTAAGCCCAGTCGCTGGGTCTGAGGCTAGACTCTCATTGGCGTCCCTGTTAACCCTAGCCGAGTGGACTGTGATTTCAATAGGCGTAGTTTCAAACACTGCTGGCGGCTAAATTCTCGTTTTTCCCTACTGTATTTTGTGTTTCATTGTGCATGTATTTTCCCGAGGTCATCGAGAAAGCATTGTACCACATTTGAAACAAAAAAAAGGAGCAATAAAAAATCTATAAAATATTTTTGTTGGGTACGCGCGCGACAGAACGAATGCGACTGGAATGTATAGTTCTAGTTTTTGTGTTTTCGTTTTTTACGATAAGTTTTGACGGAGCCGCGCCATTCGCCGCATGTCAAACGACGAAGCGCTTACCTGTCGAAAATAATCTACAACAGAAAATAGCCGAAAGGCATGCATTGTTCACGCTCACAAATAATGTGTTTACCGATGGACAGGACACGGACATACAATTAAGGAAGTGTTAATATTCGAACAATATATTCTACGTACCACACGATGCAGCGTTATCCAAAAAGAATTTATGTGAAAAAGATCTCAATTAACAGTCACAGTCGACGACAGTCACATCTTGACGATCGGACAGAATCCAAGCTGACTTCGTTATGGGCGCGTTTTGGGGAGAGCTTCTTTTTTTCGCAACAGCACAAAGGCAATGAACGAACGCGGCTGACCCGTTTCCCACCCCAACCCGGACAAGTATTTTTGGAGATGACTGAGGATTCTACGCCGATTATCTCCCGGAGGGGGGAAAACGATGTTCCCAAAATCACGTCGAGGGCCGTTCGACGTCCTTGACCTCCTTCGTTTCCCATGAGTGTCGGACAGAAAAGTTTGAATGGCAGGCACTTACCAGCCTTATTTCTTACAGTGGAAGATAACACAGAAGGCTACGCAGCACGCACAAAAATTATTAAGTGGGAACTTCCAAGAGGGGTTAGAAAACGTCCAATGCAAAACCGCAAAAACATAGAGAACCGCGCTGAGCGGCTCTTCACAGTCCAAGAGAGTGGCAGGAAATTTCTAGCTGAAAGAGGGCGTGAGAGTCGCACCAGTTGCATCAGCATCAGCAACATGGCGGCGGCCTAGGAGCGTTTTTTGGAAAGGTGTATAGCGTCAACGCGTTTGATGCGAGCCGTACGAAGTACCCGTTGGGTGACAAGCGTATGGCTGGCCCAAGGAGCACGTAGCTTCCACAGCACTGTCAGCTTAGGGCTGAACGGGGTGGGGAATGCAAGTGTTGTTCGAGTTTTGAGTGACTGGCTATTCTTCTAAGGGCAGAATGGCTGCCTCCGGGTGCACAAAGAAGGGCCCGAGAAAGAGGGAAGTCCCTCCTCTTCGTCTTCTTGGACTGTTTGGTTCAATGCGCGATTTGTGAGTTGAGAAGGAAAGCTCAGAATGAAAATGTGGAAATTAAAAGAGCGGCGCTGCTCCGATAGAACTTGCTATGTCATGACTACGTAGCAAGTTTCCCAACGTTGCTAGATTACCTCCCACATTAGGTCCGCATGCATCCACCAAGTGCACATTGAAATATTTTTTAAATAGCTTTAAAATTAGTTTGCTTGTGCCTTTCAACGAGAGATTGGTATGTTTGAGGTTATGCTGGGCAACATGCAACACATTAAAGCAAAAAAAATCAGCGCTGGATTTTCGTTTCCCTACCCCTTTAAGGATATTTGCTTTTAGCAGAACAGTTGTAGGATATGTGCTTTAGGAGATGTGAATATTTTGCGAAATGCTTTTACGAGACGATGCTTTGGACGGGAAAATGACAGAGAAGTGCTTTTTGGTTCAAATGCTTTTATGGAACGTTTTCGGCGGCAAGAAGATGGGGACTAGAAAGGCAAAGGGAGCGATAGTACGTCTTTTTCATAGACGACGTGGTTGTGCGGAAGTCGACGGCTAGGAGGCCGGCGCACGCCCCACCAACATGTGGGTTTTTGCGGACGGACGCCGCCGAATTTCGCCAGTAGGGGCACTAACTCTCGCCGCTGTACGATAATAGTTGTTAGTTTCTTTGGTTGATATTGGCAAAGCGCTACGCGTTACTATGGTTTTGTTTTTATCGTCAAATAAGTGCGCAAGGTATGACTGGTGTAACTTACCCCGATCTGATTAACCGGAGACTGGGACAGGAGGAGGAAAAAAACAGCAATTCATGTCCTTGTTTCTTTTTTACCGCTGTCGAAATTGCTTCTTTCTTTTTCCCGTCTGAAGTTAAATGCATCATGTATCACATTAATATTGTAATCTCATTTCATTTAGGCCCTCCGAACTGGGGTTGCCCCGAGCAAGACATCGTCTGCTACAACCACTGTCTGAGTCTGGGCTATATATTCGGAGATTGCACTGGGCTACCCTTCCGGGACCTCTGCATATGTAGATGAGATTATTAAAAAAAAAAAAAAAAACTAAGATGACCACTCGATTTGAATAAAAACGTTATTCGGCGTATTCCTTTATTCCTGATAATAGAAGTCCTAAGCACGACTGACATAACAAGCGTGGTGAAACTCAGCTCAAGTACTGGGAGTGTGATGCATTTAGAATTCTATAACTACGGAATATGCATCGTGATCGATGTTAGAAAGATAAAAATGACGGAGGACGCTAAAGGTTTATTCACACGAAGCATCTTTTCAACGCGCAACGGTTTAGCGAAACCAAGATTCCGCAATATTGGCCTGTTCAAACCTAGAATCTGACGCGCGGAACCTGGGACGCAATGGCCCACGTGAATTTCGCGAAACCTTGCCATCTTTGCCGGGATTATAGACCGTTTCGCATCAAAATATGAAGTACGCACAGTTTGATGAGACAGTCTGCTTTATTATTATTACTCTATAAACTTCATCGGATTCGGTTCACTCGGTTTGCCGGGCCTGCCAAACAAGAGAAAGAACATGGACGTCAAACAGGCGGGTAATTTAGAAATATTTTATACATGCTTGCACCGCTCAAATATCAGTTATATGCAGTCATCACATTTATATACAGTGCTTGCACTCGGCGCGACTGTTGGTGAATCTGCTCTGTGCCACCAACTGCACCAACCCGTACTGCTAACCCGCAATGCCCGTACGCACCGCTTCTCTGCCTGTCGCTCGCCGCCATCTTTGTTTTCTTTTTCTGGCTACGGATGGGCCAAAAATCAGGCTCCTAGAAAAACTCGCCCAGGCTCGAAGGTCATACGCCATAGCGATGTTGAGCTGCCATCGGCAGCATCCGCGTTTCTCCATCGGGGGATTGAAAGACCTCACTGAGGTTTCTGCGAAACCTCGCTCCAGTAGCGAGGAGAGCGGGCAACCTTTTTTTAGAGACGCGCGTCTGTTTCGGTCTCGTTCACACGGGGCGGGGCATCTGTTTCCCGAAGCCTAGTTTAGCCACGCTTTTTTCGCCAACAAGATGGACCATGTGAATAGACCTTTAGAGTATACCGATAATTAGAGATCACCCTATTCTGAAGGAAAGTCGAAATGGGTGAACAGTAGCGGCACAAATATGTTTCTTCAGCGTAAACATGTAAAATAAGGCATAGAACACAAACGACTCTTTACGTAGTAAGCATGGAGCTTATTTTAACGTGTGGGTTGGCTCATAGGAGTGTCTTGCACATTTTATAGCCATAACTTATATTTTTCATTACTTTTTATGTTTTAGCTGCTCAATTTTTTTTTTTTTAATTTCAGAGGGTGAATTAATTGTCAGCAGTCTCGTAGGAGTGATTAAGGAGCAACCGATGATAAATACAAGCGCGTAATTAAAAAATGTAACTGATTAAAAACATCAATTACTGCTTCACAAAAGTAATTGAGAAATTACCAGAAAATAATTAATTACTTTTCGTGTTACCTATTTAGTTGCTTTTTATTATGAAATCAAAAGTGTGTACCTGTGTTCAAAGTGGTTGCATATTGTTTCCTTTTGTCATTCACACCTTGTTAACCTTCAATAGCCGTTGTCGTTCAATGTCACCGTCAGTTATCTTCCCAGGTTTCCTGGTAAAGATATCTGCCGCGACGCTGAGAGACCCTTTCGACGGATGCGCATCAGGGAAAAGCGGTGTTGTAGCCCACACACACTTTGTGTAAGAGTTCGTGGTTGCCGATTGCTTCGACGGGCGCTTCCGAGTCGTCTAAGGGGCGAAGCGCTAGCTGTTGCGACCACCCATAGAAAGTGTTTCAGGTGGTTCCAGCTAAAAGCCGAAGGAAATCGTCCATGGACGGATTCTCCAGAGCGTCCGCAGAGACGGCGGCACATTACCTTCTTCGCGGGAGCATTGAGGAACAAGTAAGCTATTGCTACTTGAATACGTTGCCTCCTCCAGTAATAGAGATAGACCTAGAATGAGAGAGATGTACCCAGACTGGGCTGAGGCGACATTTCTTAGCAAAGAGAAATACCAATTTATGCTGGTTAATAAAGGGATGCTGAACCCTGCGTTTCAGTGTCTATAATAAGTGGCGCACTGTCTTTCCATGAGTCAGCAGCCGCCGGTGTGCGCGAGCACACGCCACGAAATTGATGTTAATCATATCCCCCATTCAACCCTATTAAGCGTAAATGGGGGATTCGATGACGTCAATTTTGTTGCGTGAACTGGCGCACACCGGCGGCTGCTGACTTATGGAAAGATAGTGCGCCACTTATTATAGACACTGAAATGTTTGGTTCGGGTGTATCTCAAAACATCCCATTCGCGTTTGAGCCTTGCGCATTTCGTCCCATTCTCATTTGGTCGTTCTCGTTTGAACCTTCTCATAAAATCCGAATCTGGTTTTTCTCAACTGGGCCCATTCTCATTTTGCCCGTTATCTGAAAACGACCCATTCGCATTTGGACTTTGCGGATTTCGTCCTATGCTCACTTGGTCCGCCTCGTTTGAACTTTCTCATATGATCCGAATTAGGTTTTTCTCAACTGGGCCCATTCTCATTTTGCCCGTTATCTTAAAACCCATCATTCGCATTTGAACCTTGCGTATTTAGTCCTATTCTCACTTGGTCCGCCTCGGTGGAGTATTGTCATAAGATCCGAATCGGTTTTTGGGCAACTGGGCCCATTCTCAGATCGCCCGTTTGCGCAACGACCGAATGGGACTATATATAGCTCGGCAGGCTTCTGCCGTCGTTATGCCTTTGCAGTTTTGTACATGAGTCTTAGCTTGCTTGGGCACCCAACATACCATCAGATATAGAGTCTTAGTATAGCTAACCCCACCCCCAAGCTCGGTCAAATCTATTGTTCTTTATTCGAAGAAAGGAATACCATCTTTTACCGACAATCATCTTGGTTTTATTTTTATACATTTTCACACTCGTACAACAAATCAACGGCAACATTTTCACGCACTTATTTTTCCGTCTAAAGCTCTCAACAATGCTTACAGCCCAGAAAGAGATTGAGCAAAGTTTACAGATTGAAAAAGCGAAATGACGCCGCTGTTGAAACGGCCTTCAATCCCCGCCAGTTTTCTGTTTTTATTAGCCCACTTGCGGCCTCGCGCACGTACGGCTCCCCCGTTTGCAACTTGAAGCCAGAGGACTCTTGTTTGGGCCTCGTCTCTCTTGATTAAATCAATGAACGCGAAGGAATTCGGGTGCGCTTTTCCCGACATGCCTTTGATTTTTCGATGCCATGCCTCCATGTGGTTGTTGGTTCTGGGTCCCCTGTTTCCGTGGTGGTTCCACTGTTCGAGTTGGGAAATTCCACTTATCCACGTCGCGTCAAAGTAATCGAGTACTCCCACACTCTAAGAAAAAAGGGAGGAGAAAGGTAGCAAAAGCGACTGTTCCTCCTTGTTGCGGACAAGTTGCCCAGAGAAGGGAGGAACGGCAGTTCAGATGAAAGGAGGAGGGCGAGTTCCTCCTTGTTCAGTTGGCGCAGGGGTAGAACATCGCGCTACTGACCAAGTGGTCAACGGTTCGATCCCCAGGAAAGTGTTTTTTTTTTGTTTTTTGTTTTTTTTTTGTAAAGTTTTTTTTATTTTTGTTTACCAAAACACACATAAACAAACCCAGACCGATGAAAGGAAAATTGAGGTCCTTATTATTCTCCGAGACGTTTTCCTCCTCCAGGCAGACCGGAGAAAGCTTTCGCCCTCCCGACCCATCTTCTATCGGTTTCGTTTTTCGAGCACATCGCGCACGTTGTTTAATAAATTAATGTTGAGTTGATTGAGCTTCAGCGGCAGCGAAGGCCGCCTGTAATTCCGTCTTCTAGTCCAAACGTGCAGAACATTTCGGTTGCATTGACGTTTTTACCACTAATTTTATCAAATGAGCTAACGAAGCCGCTAGAAACAGCGAAGTTCCGGAGCAGTGCCAGCAGTGCTACATACACTGGGTAAGACGGCCGTCTCCAATTTGCGGGACACACGCGGAACTACAGCAGCGAAACCACGAGGAACTGTGTCGACGTTTTCGACGTTATGGAAATCGCGGGAACTGCGTCCAAGGAAGGCAGGTTTTCCTGCCGGCTGCCTGGGTGCCTTCCGTGCTGAGTTCGGTTCCGTTGTCCCGTGCCGACTGCCAACCGGCGTTCAACGTGATTCTTCTGCGTGTCAGCAACATCGTCAACGTGGTTCTGTATTTCTTCGTGTCAGCGACATCGTGATGGCAGTGTTGTGGGTTGTGAACAGAAGACTGGAATTATCGCCGATGTGACCGTGTGTTCGCGTATCAGTGGTGTAACAACAAGATGAGATGACGTAAACTGTCGGGCATTGATGCCGCTGGTCGGGCCGTTATCGGAGGGGCCGGGGTGTCGCAGGATGACATTCCGCTTTACATTAAAGAGTTTAAAACCACTTGAGGGATTAGGTGCAGTCGATCGACGTGTGGATAGTCATGTTGGAACGCTGGTCTGAACGGTAAGCTCCTATCGTACAGTGGCCAATGTGACTGTCGGTCCCCGAGAGCGATTGCGCTCTGGGGAAAAGACAACACTACGAAAGTATGACGGAAAGTACGTATATTTATAATGGAAGTTTAGCATAAAAAAAAAAGACAGGCAAAATCGAAAAAAAAACACGCTATCCTTTATTTTACTGTTTAAATATATTACGGTTCCTGTAGAAATTGCCCTCTAAGTGGCGCACTGGGATGAGCGCTAGAAGTTTTCGAGCTCGCAACGGCGCAGCTCCGTACACTTAACAGTTGTCGGAAGTCGCGGCTTTGGCTGCATTCAAGTTGATCGAAAAGCGATTTCTGTGCCCGTGAAGCATCACTTCCAGCTGAGTGGATATCCGCTCTACAGAGATTAATTCAAGACGGCAATTGCAGCTTTGCGCGAACAGCACAAATACAAAAACGAACACTACAATATAAATACTGGCTACGAAGGGCCATGCGGGAAAACAAACTCATGGCTTGGAACCACATTGGAGCGGCTCGATTTATTGGCTTTCAAATAATTATGGCATGATTGAGCGTCTTCTTTTTAATAAGAGATTCATCCCCTGAGCCATTAAAAATAGCCTCAGATGTATGACATTGCTGGAAAAAAATGAACATGTTCGGAATATTTTTTTTTGCTTAGGGAGTCACCGAAAAATTCCGCACGTTCAAAACGACCACTATAAAAGACGGAAACGCAGGGCTCGTTAGTAGTGATCGGGGTAGTGTGCTGTTGTATTGATGTTTGTATGTGCGATGCCTGTGTATGCGTTCAATATATGTTGCCCTGATGTTTGTAGTGTGCGCAGCGTGTCTACATGTGTTAGAGATTCCGAAGAAAAGGAAACGCAATTGTGGCGTAAGAAAATAAAAATATTTTTTTGTAAAACATGAATTGGGCGGTACCTAGCGCCACCTAGCCTAGCTACGTGCGATTACTCTGCTTGACCCTGCCATCTGGTGGCAAGCGATTTAACATCCTTTTACGCTACGCGGCTACGCCATAATTTCGTGTTACCGTGCTGAGGTAAGCCAAGAGGTTGCTTCGGATTTGCTTTTTTTTGAGAGCGGCTTTTGGTTTTGCGGGCGAATGATTTTCACTCCTCCGTGATGTGCGGTTGACGCTACGGTTGACGAAGGAATTGTGGCTCGAGGAATAGCAAAGGTAGGACATAGAGTGCGCGAACTGAGTGCCGGTTGTCTCCGTTGAACATCGCAGTGCTGACGATGAGAAGACTGAGTGACTGCATGCTTTCGAAACGTAAGTTTCTTTACCTGCAGGGGTAAAGAAACTTCGGAAATAAATACAGTTCGCGGAAAGCTCGTGTTACGTTTTTATTTCCTGCTCCTCTCGCTTCGTGCAATAGACTTAGTGTTCTCGTTAAGCCTTACCGAGCTCGATTTGCTCGATTCGTGGCCGCCATAATGAGATGCAGTCGACGGAGGAACTTTTCCTCCCCTGCTTAAGGGACGAAAGTTTCTCCCTTTCTGAAGGAACATATGTGTCAAGAGCGTTCCTCCCTTTAGGGAGGACTATACTGACCCTTTTTTCTAAGAGTGCATTAGCTCCGGTATACCGAGTAATATTCCCTCCTGATGCAGAAACGCCCAGGCGCGAGGGATGTCACAAGGCGGAACAAAGGAAAGCGCCACGAGCTTTCGAATGAGCGCCCTCACTTGGTTATCACTGGAATATGCGCTTTGGAGCCCAGCCCTCTGAACGGAAGCCCATACTCTTTGCGCAAAGTGAAAATGGCACCCGCGATGAGCAGCTTGAGGAAACACGTCTCGCAGACCACCAATAAGCGCCTGCTCAAAATCCGTCATGAAAATATCAGGGGTCGAGAATGAAATCCCAGCCGATATGAATGGAGCTTTGAGCCCTTGAAACGCACGGACATAGGTTTGTCGTAACCGACCCGACAACAGAGTGTAAACCGCTGCGCTATGCACGCCGTCGGTTACAACATGCAGGGTTACAAGTTGCTCATAGATGTGGGGTACAACAAAAAACGTCCCGTCCGCAAAAATAATTTTGGCTGACGACAGCCGCTGCTTTCCATCTCGTGTAGCGAAGGCAAGTATGCAAGACGAGGGATCACTGCGGTCGTCGACGACCAGGAACGGCTCTGCGCTTTCTGTCTTTTTGTGGGCGTCGTTGAGTTGCAGAGTGGAGGCTGATGAAGGAAGCGGTGGCTGCGCAGAGCGCCTTTCCCGGTACATCGTATCCTTCAGGCTGGCAAACGTAGGTACTTCTGCTGCGACTTTACCTGGCACCTAGAATAAATTTAGTGATTTGGTTTAGCTAACTTCGAATAGTACTTATTTAGACGTGATAGATGTAATAATTTTAAACCTACTGCAGAACAAGTCCGGAGATGTTCTTCTTGAAACAACCTTGGCACGGGCGTATTGGGGTTAGATGCTGCTGCCTTTCTCAGTGCCACGCGCAGCTGGTACTTCACGAGCGTCGCCTCGTCTGGTGCATGGTTATGATCGTCTATAAGTAAAAAGAACGTGAATGGGCAATGACACTTTAACTGCCTTTAGGCTTGTACTAAGTGGTGCTGATAAGAGGAAGTAAGGAACGAAAACAAATAGCAGCGATTTCTATCATGTTGATACAGACCGTCAACGACAAATCGAATATCGCAACTTACGTGATCTGCTTTTCACGTCTTCTTGGGTCAATATCGAAGCCGCACATCCTGATGAAATGTAACTGCAACAACTCCACGCGATCAGTCCGTTTGCATTCTGTCGTCGTTTGTAATACTTGTAGCCTTCAAGGTGAAGACACAACTTTTTTTTTTGCGTTTCGCTTAGAACAAACTTGTCCATCTTCCTTGACCGACGTCTTGCTGTCGAGTGAAGCGACGAATGGATCATGTATTTCTGGGCGCAACGCTGACGGTTCAGCGTTTTATGACTTAGTTCCCGCCACCCACAACCTTTCCCGGACAATAAAAGAACTGAATTCTCAGGCCCCACTTTCTCTTGATCTATGTTGTTCTCCCCCCTAGGTGTCCCCCCCCCCTTTACCCCCCTCCCCCCCCCCCGAACTTTCACACACACACACATTTCTCACCCCCCGCCCAAAATACAAATACTATAGATAACGTAATACGTTTGTACAATGACGCCTGCTTCCCATTCTCTAAATGAACGCAAAGAAAAGAAAGAAAACGATGAACACTTAACTTGGAAACTCTGTTTGAACAGAAATAGCATACGTATGTACATTATAGAAGTGGTTGCATTGTTACAAGTCAAGCGACCTCAAAGAAAGTGACATTTTGGACTGTGATCTGTCTGCGATAAGTAGTTGGTCTGTTTTTTTGTCAGGCAGTAGCTTTTCTCGACGACCACGACGCACGGCGCACGGCTAAAATCATTGGCAGAGAGATTAAGCCGGTAGCGTGGCACACACACACAGAAGGAAATATTAGTGATTTTATGAATATATATTACCCGAAAAAGAAATATTGGGAGTAGAAAGAGTCAAATGTGCTGGGTCAAAGCGAGATATTTTTTAGAATGGTTGTTTTGAAAGAGGCCAAGGGATGGAAATAAAGATTTATTATTATTATTATATTAAGAGTACGGCCTCAAATGAGGGGGGTTGAAATACGAAGGACGAAATTGGAAAGGGCCAAATGCAACAGGTCAAACCGAGATCTGTCTGAGAATGGTTGTTTTGAGAAAGGCCAAGTGAGAAGGGCGAAACGAGAACGGGCTCAAATGAGGGGGGTTGAAATACGAAGGACGAAACGAGAACGGGCTCAAGTGAGGGGAATTGAAATACGAAGCACGAAACGGGAAAGGGCCAAATGCTAAAGCTCAAAGCGAGAAGATCTTTTTGAGAATGGTTGTTCTGAGAAGGGCCAAGTGAGAAGGGCGAAACGAGAACAGGCTCAAATGATAACCACCCTTTGGTTCAGCATCCCTTTAAGGAAACAGTTAGGATTAGGAGCGCCAGAAACTCTATTAGTAGGCCCTCTTTGACTTTGGATAAGGAGACATGGACGTTCTTGTCTCTCTAGTTCATTATAATACGACTGCATTAACTGTCCCATGGAGTGAGCCGACGTCATCGGCTTCAAACGGCACCTTAAATCCTTTTTGCCAAGTGCAGCCAGCTCCCAGCTATGAAACCAAGTGAAAATCCTGACAACGGCACCTAGTTTCCCCGCTTCGGTCCCATTGGCTGGCGCGCGTGGACGAGGCTCCCATTGGCCGCTGCGCGCCAGTTTTAACGACCGCTCACCCCATGACGCTGCGTGCCCAAGGTCAGCGCGCCGTCAACACGGAGCGTCCAATGTCATCGCACGCAGGAGAGCGCGCGCGCTGACCGGCGACAGAAAGTACGCAACAGACGAAATACGGGAGCGCAAGAGCCGCTTCCATGCTTCCGCAATCACAACTTATTAGAAGTGCTTAGGTGTACCTCGAGCCTTTTTCTTTGTCCAGCGGGATGATTTCTTCTCATTTTCTTTTTTTATTTTTGTTTATCACGAAATTGTGCCAAACCGTTGTCTGTCAGCTAAGGTTTGCTCTAAATGATGAGACACCGCCATTTTCGTGGGTCAAGTATTGTATTCACCGGGCGCTTCAGACTGCAGTCGTGAACGCCTCTTTTTGTTTGAGACCTTCAGATGCGGTGCCTGCCGATGACCAGGGGTTTTGCTCGTGATATGTGAAGAGAAGAAGGAAGACTGTGTAAAATTAAATCATTGTTGCGCTGCTTCTGAGACGGCTTTGTTCTTGTCCTTTTAAGCTCCTCCTCTCTGGGGTTTTCTAGTATGGTTACTTGTACCTCGTTACGTCGCGGCCATATGAGCTGCCCCGGCCGAACGCCGACAGGAGGAGCGAAAATCCCGCATGTGGCGCGTCGAGCGTTGCCGCGTTCTGGGAGCCGGGCTATTGGGACCAAACCATTCCGTTATCAAAGGGGTGGACGCAGGAAGTTTAATAGCATTTCGCGTTTTGGAACGTGAATCCGAAGCACGGCCGATTACAATCCCGCCTCCAGTTGTAGGTAAACGCAGACGGTTTATCGAAATTCTTCGCTGCATAATATCTCTGACGTGTTATTTGCTACTTTTTTTTATTTGCAAAACCGGTTTGTCATTTTAAATATTTCCTACCCGAAGAGTAATCCTACGCACAAGCTTTCTTACAATCTTTCTTAAACCTAGACTAGACAATGACAAGCGCTTTTGAAATCATTTATTTAATCTATAGGGATATGCTATAGATAACAAAAAGAAAAAGATTTCTGTCGAAGCAGAATAAAGATTAAGGCACTTTTCATGAACGCATTTTATCGAAGAGACTCTATTGTTCTGCTCTCAGCAGCGTGTTGTTTCGCCAAGGGTAATTATCTGCACGATGACTTTGCATATGGGTCCCTGGTCGGCCACTTCTCGCTTGCCGTGGGATCATTGTTGTCATGCCTAATATCATATCAAACATAGGGTATTTACATTTGTAAGCATCGATCGCACACTGCGGCTTTATATAAGCCTAAAGCAAGTTCCAGTTTATCAGCAGTTATACCGTCATCTCCGAACATTTGGGGCCAACACCCGAAGACGGCAATTCTATTCGGCCATGTTTTCGTGATTCACACTTCTAAAGCCTGAAATCCCGATAAAAGCTGTGCGTCCACCCCCTTGTTAACAGAATGGTTTGGTTCTGATAGCCTAGTTCCCAAAACGTGGCTACGCTCGACGCGCCGCGTGCGGGATTTTCGCTGATCCGGTCGGCGTTAGGCCGGGGGAGCTCATATGGCCGGCGACTGTACAAGTCAGATTGAGTGATATCAAGAAAAAACTTTTTTCATTAGTTGCCTTTTTGTAATGATGACTTACAGAACAACTTATTGTAAGCGGTGTACAAAACAAGTATATAAAAAATGAAATATAATTCCAAACTCACGTTTACGCCTAATCTCTACAATTATGTCAATTTAAAAAAAAAGTGTATGTTCATCGTTGAACAGTAAGAACTATTCTATTGAAGGTTATAAACAATATAATACTTATGGAACACCTTAAAGGGATCGTGGATTATATTCTGAAAATTTCCCGCAATGTGTGGATTGTGAAGGCAGAGGCCTTACTTGCTGACGCTCGAATATATTCTCTCACCCTTAGGGGACTTTTTGGTTTTCGTAATGAACTAAAATTACTTCCCTGCGTAGCTTTAGCAGCATCCATACCTCAAGTCGGGCGCACGCTACGGTAACGTACTCAGATGAGACTCGGAAAATTTGCATGTTTGCACCGCCCGTCAGCCCTTACGACCCATCGTTTTGCATCGGTTCAGAGGAATCGCAGTGTAAACAGTTGGCACGCTCACTTTCGAAGTACTTGGAAAGGAACCCAAAATGCCACCAAAGTGAAGAATTATAGCAATAATATTAAGAGTATTAATTAACTTTGTTTTAGATTCTCAGCTATGAAAGCAATGATGGCATGGTCAATAATAAGTGCTGTCATGGCCCACATTCTTTAACAACTCGAAAATAACCAAGATGTATTGGAACGGCGAGCTACTAATTTTTCAAATAAGGAAGCGCAGTTTCCATTTTAAACTTCTAATTTCCTGACACAGTTTCATAAAACTTAGAGTGGATGTGCTCCGTAGTAATGAAACGCAATGCATTGTGCCTCCGCTAAGTACTGTAATGGCGCAGATTTTCTTTATTAGCGTACCCCAAGAAAATTTGAGGTATGGCGTAAAGAATCTACCATATATAACTTCGCGCTATATTGGATGCCTTCTTAGTATGAATACATTGTCATGGTCAAAGTATGACAATATACACAGATTACAGGAAACAACAACACAAACCACGGCACAAATGTCTTCCCCTTCTTGCAGATATTTGCGAACAACCTATCCTGAGTACTGCGGGAGACATGTAATACACTCTGACCTAGAAAAATAATACGAGTATAAAGCAAAGCCGCATCACCGTGATGTTTTATTTCTGCATATACTAGTAACGCTTTGCTAAAATCATCCTTTGCACATGCAAGTAGAAAGGAGCGCATCTGTGCCTTCCCCGTACACGTAGCCATCCTCCTGACAGTGGTTCTGGCACAGCATTTCGTTGAAGGGGCAGCCATAGGTCGGTGGACCTAAAAGAATGAAAGGGTTTGATGTCGTATGTATATTTAGCCACTTATACCATATGGACAGACAGCCCATTATACTATAATTATACCCTGGCATTGATCGTTGATTCTGTAAGCTGAATATAACCCGCAATGTAAGCCACAAATTTATGCAACAGTTTGTTTTCAAGCAACAATACATTTACCTTCTAGTCAAAACGCCATTAAATATCTCTATTCTCGTCATATTTTGATACAAGCGACACAACCATAAGGTCAAATAGCTTTTAGAAAGCTTTATATAAATTTGTTATATGACATCCAGCACACAGTTTTCCACATCTTGAACAAAATATCCGAACCGGGTCCTATTCTTATCAGAACCAGCAATTGTTGAATCTTTTTTACAATGGAGGCCTCAGCGATTAAAAAGAAAACGACAGACCTGTATCCCTCCTACAATGTTAAAACATTGCCAATATTTAATCTCATAATTACGTTGTTGTTGTTGTTGTTGTTGTTTTTAAAATTAGGTACAACCTTATATCTCTAACCTCATAGTGTCTTTTTGTCTGGACGTGGAACTGATCAGTTGATTCCACAGGTTCTCGGAGCCCTATCGGATTCTCAAATGTAGGTCTTGAACACAGTTTATTTGTTTGGGAGCTGATGTCTAAAAGGCGCTTTACAGTGCGAGTCGCTGTTTTATTTTGTTTCTTACTTAACATGTTCGCCTTTGGACTGGACAAACAAGACAGCTCCAATGTTTCGTTAAAAGTATATGATCCCAAGACACTGCTTCTCTGAATTTGATTGCTTTATATTTACAATAATCACGCGTTTAGGCCACTTTGAAGCTGAACCCTTTATCAAAGCACGGATGACACGTGTTTTGCTAACAAACCATTACTTTTATTTTGAACGAGATTAAAATACACCAGTAATACTTCGCAGAAACAGCAGACTAGTTTGGCACTCATTTTATAGATAGTAATGTCTGCGAAACAAAGCTTGCATGTTCGACGATTCTCCCCAAAATTTTGAATTTGAATATTGATACTTTATTACACACAATACAGAGTGTTGCCTGCCATTCTACACCGTTTTTCTGTTCAGACGCAACGAAATGTTTATGTATCCCTTTTGATCTTCCATTTTCATAAAGTTTTAACCTTATAAAAGGCAGTATTAATGAGCTTTTTGCTCAATGTTTGACATCCAGACATTTTTATTACTTTATCGCCAAAGTATTACAGCCCGCTCATTGCTGTAGGGTACACTCAGATTTGTACGGTACTCCTTACAAGTAACCGTATTACTTGTATTTGATTACTTTTTGCAGTAATTCCGCAATGATTCGAACATATTTATCAGGAACTAATCTCAAAAGCAAAAGAATAATTTTTGAAATGACAAAAAAATTACTTGTGACCATCACTATTTTTTACTCCTTTTTAATTTCGCATTTTTTTCAACAAGTTCCCTACCAGCGACTCTATATAAACCAAGCTTCTGACACGATATTAAAAACAATTGGTAGATTCGGAAGAATGGTACTTTATACTTCGGTGATACTACACAAATAAGGAACTGTAGAAAAGACCCGTTTTCAAACCGGAAGGAAAACCTGTCGTTTTGGAAAATTGAAGTAATCGGAAAATTAGCGGTTACTAATTTGAACAGCGTCCAATTACTTTTCTTCACCAGTAATCATAAAACTAATTTATTACCTCTTTAACCGAGACTAATTGTAATATATATTGACTTTTTTTCGAGTAACGTCTAGAAGACTGTGTGTACAACGCATGTTATAGCAGGTTTTGACATAGGCTCTTCATTTTGTCGCGCAAACAAAAATGGTATTTACAATTAAATACTTCGTAAAATTTATTACAAGCTTACAACCTACTGTCTGAATAGTTTCCATGCAGGTGAAAACCTTACCGAGCGTCATTGAGGATTCATAAGTCAGTCGATTTCAGAAAACCCAAAGCACATGGGAAGTGTTCAGGTGCACGAAAGAATCCCTTTGTGCAGCAGGCACAAGGCTGCCGATGCGAAAACGCGGCTGATATTCTTATTCACATTGTCGCATCATTGGCCTGGTGCCTTCTTCACGAGTGGTAATTTTAGCGCACTCCCAATCGACACAAAGTCTTTCTAAAATTTACTGGTTTAAGAGCTCTCAGTGACAATAAAAACTTTCCTAATTGGCGTCGTATCTTCATTTGCACCAATTAAAACATTAGAAAATTTTCGTGAAATATTCAGTTCATCAGTATGTTGTTTTTTAATCCGTAACGTCCGCCGGTGGCTGGCAATTGATCTCCTGAAAGAGGCTTTTTTTCCGTCAAGCAGCCTAATGGTAGGAATTTTTTTCGTTTAATCTACGCTCAGACATACAGTGTTTTTCCTATTTAGTGTTATCATACGTATTTGATGTATTCAGCAACGCACAGAATTAGTTTGGCTTAATGCTAAATAATATTCTCAAGCACGGTCTTCTAGAAAGTAGAAATATCTAAAAGGTAATTTCTGAAGACAAAAAAAAAATTAAGTTTTGCAGAAAAACTTTAGGAATATCTTAGAAACATTGATTATATTGTTATTTTGTTACCGGGTGTAGATTGCACTTTAAGAAGCCGGGAATGCGTAACTAACTACAACAGCAGTCGCATCCACGAATAATAAACGCACCCAGCGTCAAAAACAAAACATATAAAAATAGGTAAAAATAAAACACAAGTGCGAGGCATGCCAGTTGCTGGTTTCGTTTGTTAGCTTATTTTTTCTGAAATAACAAGTCGCTGCTAAATATCGGCACAAATGACAAATGATGAGGCGGCTAATCACTGAAGAAACTAAACGTTTACTGAGGCGAACTTGTGCCCAAAACAAAATAGGGAAGGTCAGTGTCGCGTCGTCGATGTCGGCGAAACAGCAGGATCGAGCGCTGCAGGGGCAAGACTGGCATCGGACCGCCACGCGAACAAACTTGTGAACCCGCGTGGGTTTTTGGAACATTCGGCGCAGAACGTTCGTACCTCAATCAAACGACAAGGTTCTCGAACTCACAACCGTTTTAAATTGGAAGAATAAATAAAAGAAGCGGCCGCTTCAAGAATCGAACCTTGGGCCAACGCGCGGAAGCCCAAAACAGTAACCATTCGGCCAGGCAGGCGCTGGCTCGGCGAAGCGCGCGGCAATATTTGGGCGTACTCGAATAAAAACAAGTTGAAAAGTCACCACCAAAACAGCGTGTAATCTTTCTACAGGGTAGCCTTTCCGCGCAGACTACTGAGCAGCAGATGGTCACCAATTTGTAAGAGGCAAAACAAGAGCACGATCCGTGCATACATCAGGCAAGCACGGTCGTAGACAAGGCAATGGGGAGTTTTCGAACAGCGCACGCTAAAGCTTTCCGTACGCAAAAAAAAAAAAAAAATAGCGTCGTCGCAACTGCGGATGCGCCGAACGCTAACCACGTTTTGCGCTTTGCGTGCGCAATTTTAGTGTGCGCTATTTTAGTGTGCGCTATTTCTAGGAAATTACGCGCGTGCGCAAAGACTCTTTGCGGTACTCCAAGGTGGATTCGTAATGAGAAGTTGGCTAAAGCCAAGACGAGCAGAGTCAAAAAATGGCGGCTCCCAGACACATCGCTGCGGCCGCTTTCGCGGCGTCGTGGGCGCGACGTCGGAGGCATCCTCCTGACTACGATTTTTAATACGGGACGACATTGCACTTGGTTAAGAAAACCCAGTATAGTGGGCAACGATCACCGGCAGCTTTATGCTTGAGATGCGCGAACGTTTTGTCGGCGAAGGTCAGTACACGAGACCTCTCTTAGCGAGGCGACGCAGGCGGACACGACCGGTCGACCGCTCGTGTCGCATTTTCAGGTTTAAACAAATCTACTTCTTAGGGCCAAAAAAGAAAAAAAGCTTTCTTTTTCTCAAGTTACAGAACTTTGTGTGTGAAATAAAAATTGTGACTTTCTTGGTGGCGTTGCAAGCGCGAGAGGTTTGGACTTTTGCGTCGCATCGGAGAAACGCTATTCTAAAACTCCCTTGCCTAGCGTGCGCTAACGCAAGTGCCAAAAACTAGCGCTAGCCTGCGCTAAAATTGCGTACGTTATTCTAAAACTGCCTAACATGAAATGGCCGAACAACGACCATAACTTACAGGTTGTGCGGCCTCGATGCGGGAACTTCCAACTAGCAACGTGAAGTTCCATTCAGACCAGACTGTGGTGGCTACTGCTAGCTAAGTAACAGTCTGATCATGCTGGAGAACTGCGCGCTGTTCCAAAGCACGTGCGATTCCATGCGCGTTTGTAGTTATTGTCAATTTGACTGGTTCATTCACTTCACAAATGATTTATCCGAGGCCGACATACATCCGCCAAGATATTGAAGTCAGAGACAAGATCGAGTGGTCGGGAACAAAGGCTAAATGTTCCCCCCAACAATAAAAATGAACAGGCTCAGTAAGTCTGCAGGGGCCACCTCACTCCTCTCCGCATGTTACATCTCGTTGCCAGTTCATCTCCATGTATTGGGACAGTGCCAGTGGAACATTTCTCTCGTCACTCAGTCATTTCAGCTTACACTGTTCACAAGTGTGCGTGAAACTGTACAATAGTTTAAGGTTCTAATTTCCCAGAACGTTCGTATTATTGGAGTGAATGCTTATATTTTTGACGCGATAGCTAAACTAGTAAACGAAAGTGTGTTGTAATGTTCTTCCGTTTCGCGGGCGTGTAGATTTTTTTTCCTGTCGTACGCGGTCTGACTTCTTACTGTAGATTTAGCCGATTCTTTGTTACTTGCCTTCATTATGGTCAACGTGAACTCTTCCCGATGCCACCGAAACTGCTGAAAAATAACAAAATATTTTAACCTGCTTTGACTGTAGGTGTATTACTATTAGTCTTTTCGGTGAAACACTAGTTGTTATCAATATTTAATTGAACTACAAATTATCTTGTGCAGTCTAGCCAATACGTATCTTGTTCAAGCTCTCGACTGAATATCACGTATAAAAAACAAACTAACGGGCGCGACGAGCTGTTTTAGGTAAACTATGATGACAACACCACCGAAACTGCACACAAGAAAATAATGCATACCCATACATCTAAAGCCCCAATTCAGAGACTTTGTGCGTATGTTGTCCATTTCATTCTAGGCTGGTTTAGGGAGAGAGAGTTGTCGCCATATATGAGATATTTATTTGAAGACTCTTGTTATATGTATGAAGACGAATAAATCTGCTTTTATTCAGAGTGGCCTGCATGTTAAATTACGTGTCTTTTATTAAAAAAAAAAAAAACGCATGCTTTATGTAAAACGCGACAAAAAGTGGACACCAACTCACCTACAAGACAGACGAGAAGAAGCGACCATCTCAAAGCCGACATGATTCCTCACACCGTCGTAATTTTTCATAAGAGTGTATGTTAGTAACAAAAAGTTGGTCTTGAAACACGATAGAATAATTTAGTCGTACACAATAAAGGCGTTGAAAACCCTACCTACCAGAAAAAAAAAGAAATCTAAATTTACGAAAAGTCTTTTTTTAATAAATATATGTTTCTTTCGTGTCTTAAAAGACCACTGAAAAGAAACAAAAAAACGCGTTTGTTTAAACAATCTAATAGGGACGCGCATGTCAAAAAGAAATTTACGCAAAAACAAAAAAAAAAAAGTTTTTGAGCAATACCGACGGCGCGAGACGCAATTTAGTAGGTGGTCACCTCCTTTCCACTTGTTTTCTTTCTCGGCATTTCAGGTGCGTGGAGGAGAGAAGCGATGGCAATGAGAAACAGAGGCCATCACGTTGGGGTGGAGCAAGTGTATGACCATCTCGTTCAGGTGGAAAGAGCGGATGACCATTCCGTGACGTCATAGACGTTGCGCGCGTAATTCAGACGCAACTAAAATAAATCTCGCGCCGTCAATATTGCTGTAATTTTTTTTCGCGTAAAATTAATTTCGCGATTGGCGTGTTCCAAACACACCGTTTAAAAACAATTTTTTTTCCTATTCAGTGCTCCTTTAAAGCCGCGGAATATTAAGGCAACCATAATGAATGAATCGGAGGATCATTAGTGAATCGTTCTATTTTTTTATTCGGGGGTGGTTTTACTAAAACTTAAGTAAACGATGAAGCTATTTTGTTTTACATTCAAGAATTGAGGTGTCCCTTCAGTTAACTTGAGGACAGTTAAGTTGTAATGCAACTCAAAAACTCTGTTCACTGTAAGAGATAGTTATATAGATATGATCTAAAGCGTATTTCTCGCATGCAAGACGGACTTGGAATTAAGTATATTCCAAGCGAAACAACCTTACCTCAGATTGCGGATAAATGTTATACTGTCCGGTAAAGCAACATGTGCGTCAAACCGTGTCAATTTCACACCTGCTCACGCATTCAGATAAATCATATCATATCAACAAGCCATTAAGGACTATGACCCGCCATGATATGCCTAAGACATCTCCTGTGCCTGCCTCATGTCACGCGTTCATTCACCGCAGTTTTATCAAATCAGTGGAGCTTGCTGGCAGTCTGAGCAGATGTGTATACGTACTCCATATACTTTTGTCTTTTACTTAGTTCATATACATTAATGTTTGTTTTTTATCTATTTACATATTAGCAGAAACTAGCCAGGTTAAATTTTGAGATCTTTCCAAGGCACACTGGAAGAGCATTATACTTCTATGAAATGTAGTAAGGTAGTAAGCTGGGCTGGTTGGTATGCATTAAACATGATGAGAGATTGCCCACATATGGACATAACAGAAAGTCTTCTCTTCCGTTCTCTTCCGTTTCCTTCTTGTCTCGTCTGTTCTGTCCATTTGTGCGTGGTCTATCGTCATGTTTTATGAAATGTATTTGCACGAATCATCATAGTTCTAATTTTCTCTACTTGCGACTTCTATCTTTTCGCTTCAACGTATTTTCGATCATGACAATTCGGACTTGTGTTAAATTTGTAATTCCTTAATGCTATAATTTTTGTTAACATTTTGACACTATAATTTTTTGTTTCGTGTATAATTTGTTCATCGATCCCCCTGGTGACTACAAGTGTTTGAAAACAATTTACTAAAGTGAAACGTTTTTACTGCTACCTTTTTTGCATAGTTTCTGATTTAGGTGACATAAGAGCGAAAACTTCTTATGCCATCCCTATTAATTTCAAATTTCAGAAGTGTAACACAAATGTTCCCCAAAACACCAAAACGTGACAGGTTCATGAACGCATTTACGTTAGTTAGTCAAGTGGTTGTGTCAGTTATTAGGGCTGGGCACTTCATTGATTAACCTACCAATTAATCAATTATTGCTTTAAGCGTTATGAATTTCTTTACCAGGTTTCCCGGTTAAAAATTGACAAACAATTTGAAATTAAAGATCAAAGCTTTCACCACGAAGTCACGCACGAGTACACCTGTGTGAAGGCAAATGTTACGCGAAATCCTGCCCTTAAGGCGGCGGTCCCACGGAGGCCATCTTGAACAAGCCAACAGTTGAACAACTAAATGGCGGCGCTCTTGCGTGTGGTTAGAAAATTGGCTCGTGGCGGTGATGTTTTTCCGCTGCTCTTAATTTCCTCCTTTCTGCTGCTCGCCCGTGCCCGTTCAGCACTCAGCGCCTGCTCTCGCTGACACATATGCCAGCAAACGTGCCAGCGGTGCTACCAGTGCGCATTTCGCTCAGAAGCAGAAGCCCAGATAGCTCATCTACCCGAGCGAGAAAGCTGGGCAAATTTTGATTTTTGATACTGGCATTGTTCTATGCTGAAGGGTTGGCAAAGCAATTTCGTTAGAGGCTCACAAGCCAGCTATCGCTTTAGCTATCCATGATTTTAAAAGCATATTTATTCAATCCGTGAACAATGTTATCAAACGATAAAGAACATATATAAGACGTGCAGCTTGTAATCATTTCTTGAACGAAATAGTTTTTGCACGACATGAACGTTTAACTTAATTTTCGTTGTAAGTCTTTGACGTAGCAGATGAATGAGGCCAATCAAGCAGAGCCAAAAAACGCTATGCCATGAAGCTCGACGTCTTTTAGTGTGTTTGCTGTCACCGGTTAAATCTATCGTGGTCTGAAGTTACTCTGAACGAACTCGTTCCGCTTGTTTCGCTTAAATTTGCGTGTGTTATGATAGATTTGCGCGTTGTGTCCGTAGTGTGAACATAGCATGAAGGAAAGAAAGACGAAAAACACGTTGTTTTTCTGAGACTACCAACACGTTCGTTACGAACAGGGATGGGCAAAATACATGCAAATATGTATCGGAATACAACTACAAAATACTTCGTCAAAATGTATTTAATTACAAATCTAATTACATTTCCAAAAAGCATTTAAATACAAAATACAAATACAACCAAATGTATTTGGTCTCCTCCAAATACTTTTCCAAATACATTCCTAAAAATTTGCGTCAGCGACTTCAAGGCACCTGCAACGGGTTTCTGAGTATCTCATTTTAATTTTGCATCGCACGCTCGGGAGTTAGTGTGCGAGGCTCTATTACCGTAATAGAAATATAATCACAAAAAAAAATGTAATCAGCTTGGACGTGATAGGTGAAAAAAGTACAGTTTCAAGCAGCTTTTTTTGTCGATTACATTTTGAGAGAGACCAACAAAGAACCGAGACGACCAAGGCGCGCAGCACTAGCCAGAGAATTTTTTATTGTTGCAACTCGCACCAGTTACAAAAATCTGGACGACCCGCGCATTTAGAATATTCCAGGCAAAAATATGGATGGAAATCAGGCTGGAAAGCATCACAAGTTGTCACAGGCACTTATTTAGCCAGTCTGCCTGTGAACGTCGATTACGTCACTATTCTCGCCCTCGACTAGCACCGTAATCACAGTCACTAAACGCTTGTGCTTGATTCAGAGACACTGCATTCGGTGCAGAACGTAGTTTTCTTCCTGCTCTGGACAGTGCCTTTAAAAGCCCCATGGTCGAATAAAGGATGGAGACTATATCTTACAACCACATGCATAAAAACAAGAATTGTAACTTTGGCAATAACATTTATTTAACATAATAGAGGCAAGTGCAACATTAAAGAGGAGACCTTCTCAATACAGTGTAATTTTGGTGCGTGCTAATCAAGTTTTGACTAGTAAGACTTCAGCAGCAGAAGCTTTTCGAACAACGTGTCGCTAAGACGACGCCTGTTGGGGCAAAGAATAAGGCTGCCAAGGGAAAATAGGCGCTCTACGGGGGCAGACGAACTTAAGTTTGTATTGTACCTTAAAAAGACGCGCTTCACAGCAGGGTACTCATGCAGCATTGTGATCGAGGTGCGCGTGTCCTGCAAGTAACGGAACACCTCAAAACGTACGCTGAATGCGCTCGACGTCGCGGTCGAGGGAGTGTGACCCGCAAAGTTAAAGAATGCGTCGATTTCATCTGGTTGTGGCGCACAGTTCCCAGTAGACCCTGTAGACAGATCCTGCGCAGCCTGCACAAGGAGATCGCTGATGTCATGCGAACCATCGCGTGGCATCCAACGGGTCTTAAAGTACGGGTAACTACAAGAAGCGATAATGGCTGGCTTGTCACCCAGGCACAACCACCTCTGGAAACGTCTCTCCAGACTGTCCAGGGCAGCCTGTGCGATCTTTTCCGTGTGCGGACTTTGTAAATTTTCCCGAACTTGTTCCAGCTTCGCTCAGACCGTGAACAACACCGGAAGCAACTCGCCGTAGTAACCACTGTTGCTGCTTCCTTGCAGGCGATCAAGCGCTGAAATTAATGAGTGAACTGTGAGTACAATGAACTAGTATGCGCGACATAAAATAAAATAGGTGAAGGCACGCACGTTATAAAGCAATTATTGTCCACGTTATGTATATTACTTTGTGGCATACGAAATTAAAGCAGCGCGCAAGACAGGACGCACTCGTCCTGTGTGGTTCTTTTTTTAGGTCCTTTCTTTTTTGCGCACTGCTTTTAATTTATTAGGTCATGAACCAACTCGCCTGCGTTGCTACTTTATTTCGCTTTGTGGCAGGCTATTATTCATATCATAAATTTCGAGCTAATTAGGTTGTTGAGCATTACACACTATCTACCTGTAGCAATTGGCTTGAGTATGGTACAATATTCCTCAATAAACTCAATCTCCGAGGACTTCAAGGAGGGTAGCTGGAGCTCGTTCGAGAGGTCTTGTAATTTCTCCTTGTTCTGGGTGAGGACGTCCAAGGCGTGGTGCAGAGAGTTCCAGCGAGTGATGCAAGGGGCTGGTAGTTGCTTGCCAAGGATAGATGTAACGACTTCCGCTGATTTTGGCCGACCCGAGGCGCCCCAGTATTTCGAGCACTTGCTCATGACGCTGGAATGGAGGCGGTTCAAAGCATGGTTCGCACTGATAGCTTTCTTGACGTCCGCCGTTGCGATTAAACTGAGCGTGTGACAGGCGCACCGCAGGTGCTGTGACAAAAGCGGGCCTGGGGGCTCGATCTCCTCAAACGTGACGAGCTCAAAATCCTCGGAATCTGTTAAAAAAAAAATCCAGGCACAATATAGTTTGGTTGTAAAAGGTCTAAACTCTCAACTCTTAAAGCTTGCCTATACCTGCAGCACACGCTTCTTCGAAGGCCGTTACGCCAAATTCCTTGAATGCCTTCACAAAATTTGTTGCGTTATCCGTGACCCTGCCAGTAATCTTTCCTGTAGGCAGGCAGTAGTCTGTGCAAACGTCCGAGAGCAACTCGGCGACTCTGTCGTAGGAGTGGGTGCCAGCAAATCTCCTACAGGCAAGTGCGGCGGATTGTCGTTCTAGTGTCGCTTCCGATATCTGCAACCAAATCCGGTCGAAGAGGCTATAATAATGCTATATAAAAATTATTTGTACAGAACACAGGCCAGGTGGCCGCATATTTAAGAAAAAGTATGACAAGATAAATAGTGAATACCCAGTGGGCCGTCACACCCAGGTAGCTCTTAGTTGACGTTGACCACACATCGGCCGTAAGACACACGTACAGCGGCACTTTAAGTGCCGCCCTAACTCTTTCAAGATGGGCATCGTAGTCAGAGTCGACTCTGCGACCCAGAGTTCTTCTCGACATGACATTTATGGTTGCTGGGCAAGTACCTAAAAGAAAGTATAAAAATATGCCAAACAAAACAAAACTAAAATTCGATGACATAATCAGTCTACAATAACTGAAATATGCCAAACAAAACTAAAATACGATGACATAATCACTCTACAATAACTAAAATACACAAGCCAAGCTGAAGGCCATAAAAACGCACCTTTCACAAAGGCCACAAACTCTGGCTGCTCGACGAAGGTCAAAGGAAGCATCCCTTTCACAATCAGATCCGTCAATAAACTGTCGAACTAGGTCTGCGTGACCACGGGAGCACTTGGGACAGTCGCAAGCACTAGCCTCGTTTGCTTGAGAGCTGGTTCTGGGCCAGCGGTGCATTGTCTCTTTTTTTGGTTCGGATCACGCCGCACGTGCTCATCGTACTCGACAAGAACGAGAGGATGAATACGCTAGGCCAAATAAACAGAATTATAATAATGATAAGGTAAAAACAGTGACCCAAAATAAAAAGCCCAAGATCTAACTGAAAATTAGGATACCTTCAAATGTGTCCTAAAGTTGGAAGTTGCCGACCGTGACCCTGAAATAGTCTTTTGGCATGACTGGCAGATGGCCTTTACGTGCTTGTCTTCTTACGCAATGACCTTAAAAAATTTTACATTAAAGGGGCACTGACACCCCAAAGGTCGTATTTCATTTCATTTCATTTTCATTTCATTTCATTTTATTATACCTCAAAGGCACTTCTACCGAAGTGCATTACATGAGGGGGGATAAGAATACAAACTCACATAAAAACAAACAAAAGCAAAAGTAGATTCACAAACAAATACAAATAGTAATATTTGCCGAAAAATGGCTAGGGTTAAATCGCATCAGGATGCATATCATGTTAAAAAAAAAAAAAAACTAATTACTAGCTACCGACATAAACATTTAGACTAACGAAAAACACTTTTGAGGTGTGCCTTGCAAAGATCGCGGAATTTAGCTGGATTATTTTCGAGAGCAATAGCCTCAGGAAGAGAATTCCAGTTATTGATGGCTAGAGAGAGCGGGGAATTTTGAAATTTATTAGTTCTCGCAAATAGAGGGTTTATTTTCTGGCTGTGGTCACGACGTAAGGAGATGTGAGATGGAGGTTGGCAGTAATGGTTTCGGAATGACGAAGAGGAATAGTAGATTTTGTGGAACATGACAAGACGAGCAAGTTTAGTTCTTTCGGCCAGTGGGCAAAGGTCTAGATTTGTTTTAAGTGCGGTTACGCTTGATGTCCGTGAGTAGTCATGAGATATGAAGCGAGATGCTTTATTCTGAACTGATTCAAGTTTGTTAATAAGGTAAGCTTGATGCGGCCACCAAATAAAGTTGGCATAGTCCAATTTAGCCCTCACAAAGGATTTATAGGCTGTTAGTTTAACACAATGCGGGGTACTGTGAAGGTTACGTTTGATATATCCTACAGATTTACAAGCACTAGAAACTACAGTGTTAATGTGGGTATTCCAGGTTAGGTCGTCTGAAAATGTTACACCTAAATATTTGTAGCTGGACACTTTTTCGAGAGGCAGAGTTTGTAATGTATAATTTCGTATTGCAGGCGTTCGTTGGCCAGTGAATGTTAATAGTTTACTCTTGGTGACATTAACTTTCATCTGCCATGTGTTACACCATAGTGAAAACATATTTAAATCCTGCTGCAATATTAAAGACTCTTCAGGTTTAGTAATACGACGATAAATAACACAATCATCTGCGAAAAGCCTTATGGAAGATGTTATATGGAGAGGAAGGTCATTAATATAGATAAGAAATAAAAGCGGACCCAAAACGCTGCCCTGCGGAACACCTGATATTACGGGAAGGCTAGGTGATTTGTCCTGCCCCAGGTGGACAGCCTGGTTACGGTTACTTAAGAATTGAGCGATCCAGTGGATAATAGAAGGGTGAATGTTTAGTTTTGAAAGTTTATATAGGAGACGTTGGTGAGGAACTGTGTCGAATGCTTTTGAGAAATCAATGAAGATGGCGTCAGTAGGGTGAGACGAGTGGAAGTTGTTATGTAGATCAGTAACGAACTCAAAAAGTTGGGATTCGCATGAATATCCCTTCCTGAAGCCATGCTGACTATTACATATTAATTGATGTTCTGACATATAGTTCATAATGTGGGAGTAGATGACATGTTCCATAATCTTGCAAGGCACACTAGTTAGTGATATGGGTCTATAATTTGATGAGTCGTTTTTATTGCCGGTCTTAAAAATGGGTAAAACTCTCCCGAATCTCCAGTCTGCGGGAAGGGAAGTTAAGTCGAGCGATTGTTGGAACAAGCGACACAAAAGGCGACAGGATATGTTCTTTGTTAATTTGAGAAGTTTAGGACAGATTTCGTCATCACCAGGACCTGAACTTCGGGAGAGCCTTTCTATCACACTCAAAATGCCATAGGGGTTAAAAGTGATAGGTTCACAGTAGACGTTAATTGGTTTACATATTTGATCACTGGGTACAGGTAATTGTTCTAAGGTAAATACGGATGCAAAGTAGTTATTAAAGACGGTAGCTGATTCAAGGTTCGTCAGCACTTCGTTGTGTTCGTTGCACAATTTAGGAAGCGAATCATCTTTTCTCGGACATATACTTTTCCAAAATTTTTGGGGATTGTTTATTAATAAGTTAAGTAGGTCTTGCTTGTAATATTTATCCTTTGCCTATTTATTTTTATTGTCTAAAACGATGCAAGTTGCAGCCATAGACACGCAAAAACAACCGTATCGCGAAAAAAAATTTTCCCGCGCGCACGCGCGCCTTTTTATTTTTGGCGTTTGATTTTCCCGCCTCTCGCCTCCTCGCTTCTTTTGATCGGTGACGTCAAAAATCAGGAAATTTAGAAGCTTTGTAGGCGGCATCTTTATAACATTTAATGACGGCAATCCTAAAACATGTTTTTTAACGCAATTGCGAACGCACTACGGCCCTTCTTTTTGATATACCAAAAATCGGGAGTTCGTTGTGGCGCCGTCTCCTGGATTTGTATCCTCCAACGGAAAACAGGCGACACCGCTCAAAACCGGTCCGCCGCAACGCCGGCGCCAGCCGGCGCTCGCTCCTTTCCTCCTCGCTTTGGGTCGCCATGGCAACAGCAGGGAGTGGTGACAGGAAAGGGGACTCTCAGGTCTCCGCAATTTTTGACGTCAAGGCACCGGCGCCGATCGCGCGGGAACTTCGAATTCGACATTTGGAAATTGTTTTTTTTACTTCACGAATACTGAATTCCCAAATTTCAAATTTTGAGGGTAATGTCCCGGCATCGTTTTCGACCGTTTCGGATAATAAAAAAAAATATGATTTTGATGTGTCAGTGCCCCTTTAAGGATATTCGGATTTTTCGCCTCTGACGACGTTGAATATGAATCAGCCATGCCCTGTCCCTGTATGTTTAGAAAAAGGCCTTTTGTGTAT
Source organism: Ixodes scapularis (assembly GCF_016920785.2). Lineage (NCBI taxonomy): Eukaryota > Metazoa > Arthropoda > Arachnida > Ixodida > Ixodidae > Ixodes > Ixodes scapularis. The sequence continues at coordinate 159,079,775 of NW_024609868.1, read as the reverse complement.
AAAACTAACATGGGGCGGTCTTTCAAAGACGACAGAACGTCATATGGTATCGCTTTTACCTCTGCTGACGAACTGTCAGTCCGGTATTAACACCGAGAACCAACACAAGCGTCGCCATTTTTCCAGCTTATTGGACGATGTTCTTTCCTCATGTCACGGCAAAGGTGCTATCGCAAAAGGACGGGGTCCATATCACATGAGCGAATGACTTTTTAGTGAACAGCGACATTTGAGCGAATCGACGTTTTAGCGAATAACGGGGGCGCGCGTTAACCCATCCGCCGCGCTGCTCTTTACGCCGCTTCGCGGCGACAGTCTGCGGCGGCTCATTACCAAAATATGAACTCACTTGGCCCACCCGAAAACGCCGCTTCGCAGCGTCCGACTATTCGCTAAATTGTCATTCGGTGAAACGTGGGCGTTCGCTAAAACGTCATTCGATCAAGTGAGTGCCTCCCCCGCGGGGTCGACTTTGTTTCACGTTCAGTCAGAGCTCATCGAACCCTGCGGGCCATCCCAGCCAACCCAGCGCCGGCAGAGTATCACGTGACCTTACGGTTGGGACGAGCGACACGCGGAGCTCAAGGCTTCTTCACGCGCTCTCAACGCTGGATTGGGTGGGATGGCGCGTAGTTCCGCTGCGCTCCGACCGAAGATGAAAACGCAGTATTCGCCTCGAGATCGAACCGTCACGCGCACGGTGCCTCAATTTGCACTCAATTGGAGCACAGTGAAGGCTACAGACGCGTGGTCGAAGCTCAAAAAGGCGCTAATTTAGCGTCTAGCTAAAAGCAGCGTCTCAAGCCAAGATCTCGCGTCTCTAGCGTTGCTTGTGGTTCACGTTGAAAGCGGGGACGGTTGTGGTCATCTGCTCTGCGTTCACGAGAGAATGCCCATAGGAAACCATGTATAAACAAAAGCACATGTCCCCGCTTTAGAAACTGGACCTCGAGGCGAATAGCGCGGGTTGACTAAAAAGAAAAACAAAAACGAAATCTATAGACGGACGCCGCCAAACGCTGTCAAAAGAAGCAATGTATTGATCAGCGACCTTTTTTTTTTTCTTTTTTTGCGAAATCAGTTCTGTCCTTTCACCCAAACCACGCTGTCAACCAGGGAGATGATAACGGCATTTCACTTGCGTCGACGGGCTGCCCCCCCGTGCGGTCCACATGGACTGGCCGTCACACCAGCTCTAGTTCTTTTGCAACTCACCAAGCAAGCGCTCCTCGAAGGAGAGAGAGAAAGAAAGAAAAAAAAAAAAAACGCAGGCTTGCGTGATGTTGTTAAGTACTTTCACGACAGCACATCAGTTTGGCTCACATACATCAATTGTGCTCACAAGATATTAAGATTGCGGAAATAAAACTAAATGAAATTAAACACAAACCAAAAAGTCGTTTCGAAGTTATCAGCAGCCAATTCTCAATCCTGCAAACGGTCAGTACGGGAACATTTTTTTTTACCGCGGCGTATCTTACTGAGGCGTAGAGGGCGGCAACCTGTCAGAGGGAAGGGGTAACTACTAGGACTTGGGTTTCTAAGAAGGTCACGCGTTCCAGCTGTACGAATCTTTGCGAAATGTCTGCACTTCGAAAAAGCAATGAATTCACGAGTTAGGATATTCGCAACCCCAACCACGTGCTCTTTTATACTCGCTCCTCTGTTTCAAGTTTCGTTCCCTAGGCTGCGCCAGCTTTCGCTGCGCATTCCAATCGCCGCGAGCTCCCCGTTTCAACGCGTCATGTATCGACCACTAGATAGCGGCGACTTCTTTCGATTTGCGAATAGGAAACCAACCACTAAGCGCCATCAACCACTTAGCGCCGCTCTGAAAACTTACCCTTCCGTCGAGCTCCCGCTAAGAAAAGTGTGCACTGTGACAAGCGCCCCACTCATCCGAACGAATCTCGTGGCAGGAGGCACTAGCACTGTTGCATGTCAGAAAACGTGGAAGTCCTTTGCAAAATCAACAAATAAAGAAAAAAAAAGCCCCCTCGCCGTTTCTAGACACCCTGTACTTCGAAGCCCCTAGCCTCCATGGCTTCGGTCATCGAGAACGTTTTATTGTGGATTTGCTTTTCGTGTGCTCTGTCGGCTCTGTGCGCGCGCGCGCGCGTGTGTGTGTAGAAAAAAGAGCGGGAGGGGGGAAGGGGGGGGAGGGGGAGGGAGCAAGGAGTCTGTTTCTGCAAGGATGGCTCGTCTCCGGCTCCCTTTTGCACGAGGCGTTCGATTCCGATCTCCCTGACAGTGCACAGACGGCGCCCTCAGGTCGGGGTCCCGGGCAGGCGTGCAGCAGCAGCAGGCTGGCAGTTTCAACGTCTCAGCATGAGGCTATGCAGCTCACCGCGGGCGCCCGCGGTGAGCTGCGAGCGAGACGAGAAACACGACTGGTGTATGAAGAGATGAAGAGTTTCTTGGTTTGTTGTTGCCGTTGACGTTGAGATGAAGAAAGAGCAGTTTAGGACACGTCTTAGGATGAGCAAAATGAGTCGTAACAATAAATTTGAGAAATGTATTTTCGCGCACGAAATTGTATTTAATTACAATTGTATTTCAAATACCCGCATTTTAGTATTTAAATACACACGTCAAATACATTACCCGATTTGTAATTAAATACAAATGCAAAATACACAGAGTATTTGAAATACGTATTTCAAATACTTGTATTTGAAATACTGCCCATCCCTGGCTTACGAATATAATCGTCGCGTTTTTTTAACAGACTCAAACATCATCTCTTTTCTCCCACTTCTGTCCCATTTTCAGAGACTACGCAGACTACCACCAATCAATGTTGGCACTAACACAAAGGGTGACTAAAATATTAACACTAAAGATAAAAAATTCTCACTTGGGTCCTAGTGAAAAAGCCATTTGTATGAGTAATTTCTTGTGTCCATTAAACACGGGTCCATATCACAAGAGCGAATGACATTTTAGCGAACGGCGACATTTGAGCGAATCGACGTTTTAGCGAATAACGGGGGCGCGCGTTAACCCATCCGTCGCGCTGCGCTTTACGCCGCTTCGCGGCGACAGTCTGCGGCAACTCATTACAAAAATATGAACTCACTTGGCCCACCCGAAAACGCCGCTTCGCGGCGTCCGACTATTCGCTAAAGTGTCGTTCGATGAAACGTGGGCGTTCGCTAAAACGTCATTCGATCAAGTGAGTGCCTCCCATTAAACACGTATGAATCATTCAAGATACATAAGAACATGTAACAACTATATGAGAACCATATAAGAACTATATAAAGACTATAAAAGACCATATAAGAACCGGGAGGCACTCACTTGATCGAATGACGTTTTAGCGAACGCCCACGTTTCATCGAACGACACTTTAGCGAAAAGTCGGACGCCGCGAAGCAGCGTTTTCGGGTGGGCCAAGTGAGTTCATATTTTTGTAATGAGTTGCCGCAGACTGTCGCCGCGAAGCGGCGTAAAGCGCAGCGCGACGGATGGGTTAACGCGCGCCCCCGTTATTCGCTAAAACGACCATTCGCTCAAATGTCGCCGTTCGCTGAAATGTCATTCGCTCTTGTGATATGGACCCATAAGAACCATATAGAAACTTATAAGAAGCTTCTCACAAGTTCCTTTATACGGTTCTTATATGTTCTTAAATATCTTATATAGTTCTTATATAGTTCCTATATGGTCCTTATATTGTTCTTATATTGTTCTTATATATCTAGTATGATTCATATGTGTTTATTGGACAGAAGAAATTTCTCATTCAAATGAGACTTTTCAAAAGGGGGGTGTCTTTTGCGTGGTTGGAAACGTCGCGCACACACTGAGGTCACATTTGAGGGAACCGTGCATATTGTCCCGAGAAACTATATAATCAACTGCACATTTTCTGCTCACCAAAGTCGTCTTAATTCCCCGAAATATTTTGGAATAACACGAGTGACCTCTATTACGCGGGGAAATTAAAGCATCTTCAGATCATAAGTAGCAAATGCAACAAATGGCAAACTTCGAACGCATGCACACATTGTAACAAAGGGTGAAAGAAGTGCCGGAAGACGAATTATTCTAGATCCATGTATATTGCGGTAATATTCAGTTTTCATGTGGTTTTCAAGTTTGTCCACGGCCCAAACCATGCACCAATGGTTAAACACTAAAGCAGGTAGCAAGTTGGCACTTCACAAGACAATTCGTAATTCCGACCTGCCCCACACCTCTTGCACACACACACGCACCATCTTTGGCTATCTTGGATATTTATGTGTTCCAAATGAAGAGCAGAATCCTCCAGCAAGCAAGCAAATGCCAGTCGAAAACGAAGTGTCTCACCTGGTGGCTTCTTGAAGAAAATTTAACTGGCGAGCCTTGGTAATCTATCGACGCTTACTAGCAAAGCTGTGCTCACACAAGCTGGGCTTCCCGCCCGCCCATACAGGACACAAAACAAACAATCTCACACCCATTTCCTTTCCGCTGTCGAGAATCGGGTTCCTTAAAAAGGCCCCTCGGCCTCACTTTTTTCTTCGAATGGCTTGAAATCGACCCCGCACCCAGAAACGAGATTTGCAGTGTTCCCCCACCGTAAACTATATTATTAAAAAAATAAGTGAGCAAAAGTAATTTTAAAAGCCATTCAGTAACAAGTTTACTGAAAATGAGCTGGAGGCTAATTAAGAGAAGCCTCGTGCAAAGGCCAACATTCATGCCTATCCTTGTCGTTCGTTGTCGAATCTTTCCACAGACACACTCCACTCAGGCTCTTAGGTGCTCCTCCTTTTCCTCGTCCTGGGCATTCCTGCTTTTCCCATTTCTTTATACCAGCGACAAAATACCCAACCACACACCCTGTGTTTTGTTTTGTCAGCGAAGGCGTACTAGGTATGGGGCCAAGTTCCCAGAAATATAATGAAGAAGTTTAGCAGAAAAAAAATGGGCAAACTTAGTAAATTAGGAGGGGTGTCCAAGCAAAGCATGGGAGTGTACACATCCCCCGAGGTTTGGGCAGGGAAACCATTAGGCTATCCCAGCTGCGGTTCCCGATCATCTTCTGCATGTTACTTTTGTTTCGACTTGCGTGTTTGTGGTTTGTTTTCGTTTCTCTGGTCAACTGCAACAGCATTTCACAATGGGCGTGTTAACAGCATACTTCATTCAACTCAAGGATCGACCAGCTTGAGTAGAATGCAATCAATGTAAAATCTTGTAAATTGTCGCTATCATACCTAGTTCAAGGTTTCCACCCTTCGTGATTTCGGAACATGGAGGCAGCATGTTCGGAAATATGGCAGCGGCATGTAAAGAAAGATGGAATCGAACGATGTGTTCGATTAGCTTGTTGATGCTGCTGCTGAAACTTTTGTGGTGCTGGGAACTCGTCAAGCTGTCCATTGAGCTTTTTTTCCCAGCCCCCGCCATTGTAAAAAATGGTAAATAAACATTGAATTGAATTGAATGTTTATGAAAAGCATGGTAGCTGCTTGAAGTCGCTGCATTCTCAACAAGCGACGTCAATATCAGACTGTCAACCTTGTCGCCGTTGGTGGAAGAAGGGGACGATTTTAAACTTCCACCATTTTTTTTAGACACAACATCAAAGTTTCGTTTGACGGCAGATTATTTCCTCACCGGAACGGCGGAACAATCCCCAGTTCTCGGCGGAGTGGTGTAATACAGGAAATAGCCAGCATTTTTTACTTGGCGCATGTGACTTTGAAGCGCGATAACGTCTGCTTATTTCTGCGTAGAAAACTTTTGTGCAAATACATTGTAAGTAACTTGTTGTTAGACATTTAGGCAGAGGAAACTTTAACTACCCTAAAAGGCGCCTAGTGTCTCCGACGTGGGTGAGAAATGTAGCACGCCTGTACGATGCTCATTCACATCTAATTGGGCGGCGGCGTGGTTCGAATCGATGAGTCCTGGGTTCTGCAGAGCAAGTTTTTCCTCCGCGTTAATCTCTTGACGTGTTTAGGTTTAAAGGCAAACGTGGTAATGAACATTGGCTGCGGTAATGAACAATGGACGGGCTAGAGTGAACAGGCGCGGTCTCTAAGGGCCTTTGTACGGGGAGTAGTTTCTCCCTGCGGTCGCTGTAATCCTACCGCTGCTACAACGCTTTAATTCCTTCTGAGAGGCACCTCCTCCTCACCGTGTTGTCCTCTTTTCTCCGGGGTTAAGTTGGACAAGTTTCTAAAGTAATTAGACCCATTGTTCACGAGGCCGGCTGCCTTCAGGGACTTATACGGAAATCCACTTTCTCTTCGTTTCCTCAAGAAGCGAGTTTGTATTGACAAGCATTAAATTATAATAAGCCAAAACTTACTTCAATCGACTCACCACACTTATTCCAAACAAGCACAATGGCACATATTTTCCGTCGCAGTTATCGAGGAATAGTTGTTTAGGATGGCTCAGGCGATGTTGGGCATGGAAGTGTTGTCGTACCCCCACGCGACTGAAGAAGTCCAAATTCTTCTAGACGAGAGTGAAGGCCATAAGTAAAACCGCTTTCTATCTCGGTCATAGAAGAATATGGCAGGGCAGCACCGAGCATATCGCTTGATTTTATTTCGCAACACTGATTGTGGGGCCCTCAAAAATAAAAAAAAAGTAGCGAGAGGAAACTTCACGAGTTGTGATCCTGGGCCGGCTTGCTAGAACTGCGTCCCAGATGAGACTGGGTAAAAGAAAGCACCACTCATGGGTGGGCGCGCGAGCATCTTGAGACGCGGCTTGAGTCCCGCTCGACACTTGCGCTGGCTTTGACAGTGCTGTCTCTCCCACAGTGTCATCTGAGGCACTGTTTCTTGCAAGTCGGGCCTGGCTGCTTATCGTTAGTTGCAAAGGGCAAGAGTCATGGTTGGTGTAAAGCGCAAATGGGAAGCTTTGAGTCGTTGCGTTATCAAACCAACACCATGAAAGTTGATCGTCTGACATTATTCTTATTTCAATAAATGGAATGAAAATTAATCAAAACAAAGACCACCTAGGGTGGTTTTCGCCCGAGTGCAACGATTTTTATAGCTCACTTTATAAAGAGTGGGTTTATTGGACCATTTTACTGAGCCTCAGATTTGAGCCACGATGACTGGCTGTTCGTTGCCTCACTGTGAGGACCAGTCACCGCGGTTAGGACATAACTCTCTCCGTAAGTTGCCCACGAGTATAGCAGCAACGTTAAAACCAAAAATCTTAAATCCCTGCACGATGGCGAACAAAACAGAACTGGCGCTGTTGCAAAACTGGAACCTTAAAAAAAAAAAAAAACGTGTGTTTATTTTTGAGCGAAGGGAAACAAAATCCCCTTCGTCGTCTCTATGGTGTGTAGTTCAATATTTGCTCCTTCCGTGGTGTGGGAACATGGCGGGCAACATTGAATAGGAATAGCTTATTTATAGGCACTAGGTGTTTGTGAGAAGTTGCTCATGACCCTTGTGACGAGATTCTCGTCTTTTTTTCCTCCCCAGAATAACTCTGATTCATTGCGAGAACAAGGAAGAAGCGCGAGAAAGTATTTGAGACAAGAATCTTCTGCGTCAGGGAGAGAATCAGCGCTACTTTTCCTGAACTTCTCAACCTCGAATTTCAGCCTCCTTTCTAAAGATGGTGCAAGCGCCCGTCGTCTGCTGCAACATAAGTCCTTTTTAATGTTTAGGACAATTAGTATGCCTAAAAAAATTACAATCATAGAAAGTGATTTTAATTAGAAACAGTCATAGAAAATGATTTTAATTAGAAAGATAAAAGCTTTAATTAAAGAATCCTTGTTTAAAAAGCTGTCCTCGTCTCTGAAGCCGGTTTTTTTGCGTACAGAGTCGAGCCTCAAAATAGACACATGATTTTTAAAAAAATATTTAAACAAGTATTATTATGAATACAACCAAACCAGCCTTAGCAAGAGCCAGCGCAGTTCCTCTGGCATTTAATTAAAAAAAAGAAAAATGAGATCAGGTGACAGGACGCTGTCTCCGTTACCCAAAAACACGTGAAGGGAATTTTTTTTTAAATATTACCACAATCACGTAGGATTAAACAAAAAAGCGATGGCGTTACCCTTCTAATATATTTTTATGCTCAGATCATATGGTTACCACGAGCATGCCCTTAAATGTCGTTGCTGCGTTATGATGTAAAACTGAGTTATGACACTCAAAAATCGAAAAAGAAGGGTACTTTTTGAATACATATTTAAAAATTGCGAGTGTAATAATTAAAAAAACACGTGTCCACAGAACCATCCGATATCTTTATCTATAGAGTAAAAAAATAAGAACGCATTTTGGATGCATTACAAGTCTAGAAACTTGGAAAGCATAGAGCAATGTCGTTGAAGATATCAAAACATTAGCTTTTTTTTTTCTTATTGTGTGTTACGTTTTCAAAAATGCATATCACATCCTGCAATAAAAAAGTGATGATGAATTGGAAATTTATTTGCAAAAAGAACGAAATATGGGGCAGGCGGACAGACTCAGCGTTCGGACCGCGAACAGGAACGTTACCACAGGATTATGGTTGAGGACCCCTGGACTGAGGGCACCGCAAGGTCCTTTCCATTTTCGATTAATAACACCTATGATGATGATGATGATGGGGCCGTGACATGCGGGACCGACGCCTTAAGTAAACGTTAGGCGCGAGGCTTGTAACCCTAAACAACTGGAGAGGGTTATAGGTGTACCAGCCAGCTCAAGGTCATGGGCGAGTGTTCGTTTAATGCAGCAGAGACCATTGTGAACAATCAAAGGAGTTCGCTATTGCCGGAGAATATCAACGAACCTCTGCGTCTGCGGCTGAAGTAATAATCTGTGAATGGGTGTCTCTTGTCTACTTCCAGTACTACACAACCACACATCAAAGTTGATTGGAAACCTGAAATTTTACATTTTTCCTTGTGTGAGATATTCAGCAATGGCAAAGAAATCTAATTTATAGTTTTGAAATTTGTTACGCATAATAATGAACGAAACAGATTAATCGATTAATTAATCGACGAAAGAGTGGTGATTATTCGGTTTAAAATTTTAAATTGACGCCCAGCCCTAACAGTTGTCCTTTCAATTAAAGTTCACCAAGTTCCATAATCGCGCAAAGAGATTATTCCCACTAGAATAACCTATATTTACCATTTGCTCTAGTACCGGAGTAACTGCCGCCACTCTTAAAACAAATTCGCATTGAATAACCACCTTCTTATAGGTCGGAACTGTCGGAAATAATATAATAAGGAAATAAACATTGAGGCTACAGGTTGAGATCACATGCATAATGCTTTATCTCTATACTTTTTTAGTTGACCTTAAAACGGGGTTTTGTCATTTTAGCTTAAAAAACACTAGAAAAGAAGCGGAAAGCAGTGGATAATTTCGAGCAAAATTAGACCTGCGTCTATCAAAACTAAACCCTAATATTGATTAGATGATGTAACACTACACTTGCAAAAAGTCTCGATAGAGCAAACACTTGTTCTTGGCGTCCTAGTTGTCCTGAACGTTAACGTCATCGGCTACCCTGCCCTTGCCTTCGTCATTTCCCTGCTGGGCTGCTGCCAACGTTATTAGGATAGCTCAGTGGCGGAACTGCTCATAGAAGCAGCTTGTACGAACAGTACCCCCCCCCCCCCCCCTACCCCTCACTACGACTCGCCACCCGTCACTCGAAGCGCCGGACGGCCGCTATGGTAACTGCAGTGTATTCTATGCAATACGTACGTTTTGAAGCCCGGCGTCTAGAAGGCGTTTCAGCTCTGCTCTATGGAACACACAGTTATGAAACGAAAATCTGGATGGCGTTTCGAACGACGGCAGGCGAACTGAAGTGAGTGGGGGGGGGGGGAGGGGGGAAGGGGGGGGGTCTTTTGCTGGAGTTCCACATCTAAGCTGATCTACTAACGTTGGCTGCTGCAACAGGTGTACCCGGCGTCTTCAACGCCTCCTTCAAACGCCGTCTTCTACGACCCCAGGAGCCGCCCAGTCCGTCGGTGATGCGGGCAGAGATCCCGGTGTCACCTTGACGGACACCACGCCGGCCCCTTCGGCCTCGCCCGGTACTTGCTGGGCCTGCAAGGTCGTCCCTGACCACTTCGAGGGTCAAAATCGAGTCCAGCATGGTCGTAACCTTTTGGGCCGTGCACCGGCTGGTAGGCAGTCACCCTAGCAGTTCCTTGCACCGCTGTGTTGTGGGCAAACATCATATAGGGCAACACCTCGTCTTACGTCTTGTACTATTCGTTGTGGGAAAAGTTGTTCCCCATCTCCCTATCTAGGCCTAGCACATGCAGGCCGTGGGGACCGCCATAGCGGCGGCTACCCGGATACAAGGCGAGGACACATGCCTTGAAGAGAATGGTGTCTCCCTCGCCCATTTTTGGTGAATCTGCGACTGGTACGCACCTGGTGGGTTACCGTGGGCGCAAACGACCTGCGGGCTAAGCCACACCACCTACCCCGGGCGCGTCCACTACCCGCAGGCTCTAAAGCCGGCCCCAAGGCCCCCAAGAAGGGGGGGAGGGGGGGGGGGGGAGCCAGAGCCTCTCTCGTTGGGATATGCTCTGGTCCTTAGACTCTCTTTTTTTTTTTAGCAGCTTCCTCTCCCTACAACTTTGCTTAGTACGTTAGCGTGGGCCCCTCTAGGTGAATCTGTCTGATACGACAGCGCCGACCTTTTAGACTTCTTTTCTTGTTGACCGACGGGCAAAGCCTGGTGGCGTATTCGCCAATAAAATCCGCTTTTCGGAAATTGGAGCTTACAGGCGTTTTGGAATGAACCCGGCCGTAGCAGTCCTCAACAGCGAGCTACGAAGTGGAATGTACTCTGCAGTGCCTTCAGGCATCTGGAACCCCACAACGTCGACGTACATAAAGATCACCTCGGCGATGGTCTTGTTTTGTCGCTTCGTCAGCCCGCTGGTTTGTTTGTGGCAACCCGTGGTGCGACAATGGCTTGCGTGGTTGACGCGAAGAATTTTTCGCGTCAGCTGCGCCATAAACGACAACCTGTGATCTGTAATTAAAACCTCAGGACCGTCGTGCCCGAGGACGATAGACTCGATGAAAAACCAGGCGACTTCAACCTCAGTTCCCGACGGAAGGGCTTTGGTTTTTACGAATCGTGTAAGATAATCTGTCACGACGATTACCCATCGGTTCCCTTTCGTTGATGGTTGGGACAGTTCAAGCACGTCCACTCTAATATGTCGAAACGTGAAAGTTGGCGGCGAAATCGGCGGAAGAATTCCTGACGGCGTCGTGGCCGATATCTTGCGTCGTTGGCATTTGCGGCACGATCGGGATTAGAGATGGACGGTCTTCGGAAGCATCGGTCATAGTACGTTTCATGAATTCTGGCAAGTTTACCCGAGGTGCCCCACAGTCGAATCGTCATGCCATCCATGGTATACTTCTTCTAGAAGACTGGAAAGGATAACCAACAGCCACGCTGGGATCTTGTCGTCGAAGTTCTTCTTGTACCGTGGAATGGCGAGGGTAGGCATAATTCGTGAGAAACCGCAGAGATCCCTACTCCCTTGTCGTTATAGGTGCTCGCAGAGTGCTCGCAGTTAGGGGTCGTCCTGCTGGAGTGCTGACATGTCGTAAACACCCTGGCCGCCGAGGAAATACGCATCGTCGTCGTCTTTGGTGTAGGAAGGACCGACCTCGACACGGATCCTTGACAGACAGTCGGCGTCATTGTGCTTACGGCGGGACTTGTACACCACGGTCATGTCAAACTCCTGCATCGTAGGCTCCACAGGGCGAGGCGTTCGAAAAGGGTCCTCGAGATTAGCGAGCCAGCAGATTGAGTGGTGGTGTGTGACCACGCTGAAAGAACTCCCATGATAATACGGGCAAAACTTTGCTATTGCCCAAGGAACAGATTTGATAAGGTGAGGCTTGTAAAAAGATTGAAAATTAAAAATTGCCTCAATCGGTACCGCCTCAATGGGCACAACCGGTTTAAAGCCAATTCGATATAATTGAAACAGATCCTTGGATAAAGAGGGACTTTCACCAAAACGCCAATTGGGAACTGAACTTGGAAAAAACTGGGCCACACCAAGAAACGGCCCAGGAGAGACCGACAGGGAGAAAGGACCCAGCATAACCCGACACCAGCCCAACACCACAAAGGGGCACTCAATGGCAACACCAATGGGTCGACGACGGTTGACCAATTGGTGTTGCCCTTGTGTGTTGTTACAATTTAGATATGATATGTGCTTTGTTACAATTTAGATATGATAGTTATCTATTCGAAAAACAATTCGACAAGGTGTGTATTTTGTTCGAATTTTTTTTATATTTAAGCTTCAACATCGAAAAAAAAAACGTCTTCGTTTTGCAAGACCTAAGCCAGACAGAGCGACCCGTGCGTTTCTATGAATTGTGAAAAAATTCTTGCATTTTTGTCTGCATTTGTAATCAATTATAAACGCAATTGGAGGTATTAAATAGTTATTTATGTTTTGATCAACGGAAAACTATAAGCAACATATCTGATCGAATCAGCTGGCCTAGTAGACTTTCAATATCGAAGAGGCACAGACGCTGTATTGTTTCGACTTATAAAACTTTCACTGTAAACTAGCACCATTGTCTATTCTGTCATATTACTAAGGCATAAGAAGTCACCACATAATTGATATATTAAATACAATTCTTTCCGAAACCAAACGCTAGGATTTGTTCACCGCACGTCGCACAGATCACCAGGGAACGGCCTTTCACTTCCGTAAAACACAAAAGTGAAGACACAGAAACGGTCCGAAACTCACGGAAAAATTGTCACGGAGAGGGGTAGGGAATAAAAATAAAGGAACAAGAAAAAAATTACACAACTCCCATCTTAACGAAAATTGCGTTAAAAGAAAAAAAAAAATGAGGTTGTACCGGTGGCAAGGCGATAGGCCTGCTTCGACCGGTGGCAAGGCGATAGGCCTGGTGGAGAGCCAGACAAAGAAGTCGACGACACGTAAAAGTAAAACAAAAAATGTAATCAAGACGGAAAAACTGAGCCGCACACGGCGAGAACAAAAACAAACTCCTCCGGGTCCCTGGAAGGGACGCAACCAAATGCGTGGGAACACGCTCTCAATAGCACCGTCAGGCCGCTACCCCATGACGAAATAAACCCAAGAATTAAACAATGCTAACAAACAATTCGTAAGAAAAAAAAAAAAAAAGACGTTCAGCGGAACCGCACCCGAGAAACACAGTTCAGCGGGGCGAAGAATTACACACGAAAAAAAAAAAGTCTTAACTGAGCGACGCCGAGTCCAGTCCCACCCTGGTAGGATGACGGCGTCCAGATGATGCTCGAATCTATTCTTCACTCTGTTCCGTACAGCCATGATGGCTGTGCGGAACAGAGTGAAGAATATAAAAAATTGGTGCTTGCTCTGTATGTTTATACAGCCTTGATGGAGATATGCCTAAACGGGTGATCGGTCTCTTAGCTGTAGATGAGAAATTTAGCCAGTGAAGTACAACCGCTTGCTTGGGATTTTTAACGTGCATCAAGCAGTAGTGATTACACGAACGCGTGCCGGTGCGAAACTCCATCCAGGTCTATATATTCGAGCAGCGCATTTTTATGCGCGAGAAGGCAACCGAGACGTAACATCCCTTAGCAAAAAGAGACCGTACTTCAAACGAAGTTGAAATATATTGAATACGAATATTCATTTTGTATTTATTCTGTATTATTTTGGCCGCATTCGAAATACGCGCGTAAGGTATTCAAAATACATTATAAATATGAATAAAAAAATATTCAACATTATCGCTTCACACTCAAGATATCATTTGTGCATTAAAAACCGGTTGCACAATTTTTTTTTTATTTTCGATTTTGTCAGCAAATGGTGACATCTCACAAAGCTACATTGGAAATGAACACAAACACAAACACCATGACGCACTGAACGGCTCATACACAGTCCCGCTGACTGCTCTAGAGCCTTATATAGCCTACTTATTGAAGGTAATCATTTTTTCGGTGACCACCTCTGCGCTTATTAAGGTTCCAAGTATACGATCTTCTCCTCGGGAGTCTGTCAAAGGGGAAACAGTGTTTTTAAGTTCGTGGACGATATCTCTTACTAAAAATCATTGGTACAACTAATAACAATTCGGCGCAGTCCCTAAAACAATATCCACACAAACGGCTCATAAAATACATGTTATTGCTTCTCTGCGTAGCACCACTCAGGACGAAGCGAATCAAAGCAGTTTCTTCACTTTAAAATACTGTAAACGACTTTATTTTTGTGAGGATCTAATTCTCGCAATGTTCGCGAATTGCCTACAATTCCGAAAAATAGCTCCCGTGAACAATTCCGCCAAAATGTAAAAATATTAAAATCTATATTGCGATCCCAGCGCGTCGCAAAAATTAGGATTTGCGAATTATTCCAAAACTCCAACTTTGACCTAAATCGCGAAATATTGAGCCCCCGAAAAATAAATATTTTACAGTAGTTATTTAGCCTTTCCTTTTTAGTAGTTGACTATTTAATATGGTAGTTAATGTCACTATATTAAAGTCACTATTCACATCACATACTGTGGTGAGTATACCCGTTCAGTGAACTAACATTGTGCTAACAAAACCACGCCAAACGTATCTGTTCACAGCACCGGATGAAGCTTTCCAGAATCAGCAAATGTTGTGGTTGTAGTTCCCGAACCCCGTTTGTGATTGGTGTGCAAGGAACTGATCAGGTGTGTTCTTGATAGAAAAAAGGAAACAATAACATAAACTGGGCTGATTTATCAGTGCGATGCTGCGCAATTTAGTTGACAAACTAATCAAATGTTGTATTTAGGCGCTTTAGTGTACTCCATATCTGCTTGAAGTGAACTTCTAGAAGGGGAGCTTTTCAATATTTTGGTAGTTTAAGTCAAACTACCGAAGTATTGCAGTCAAAAGGTACATAGAGTATAACACAACAGTATGTACGATTTTAAGGTATTTTAAGAGTATTCTGCAAGTATTTCTGATTGCTCCATTTTTTTAGGGTTGGAGTATATTTTGCATGAATTAAATAAATATTTCAAGAAATATATGTGAAAGGTATTTTGTGGCTATTAATTTAGTATTTACATATTTCAAAACGCATGAAGGGAACTTCAAATGTAGTTTAAGTAAAGGTATTTTAAAATGATTTTTAGAAGTATATTCTAGTACTAAGTAAAAAAAAAGAAGTTTATATTTTCGGTCTATTTTTCGTGTACTTACAATTATGAACTGTATTTCAAATACACTCAAATTAAAGTGTGGTATATTTCAAACGTATTAGTTTTCGCTAAGGGATGCTTCGAGCTCCATATCGAAAGAGGAGCTTTCGAGGTCGTTACAGTGGTTACTCAAACTTCCTCTTTCCCCTCGACTTTTTTTAGAAAAACACGTCAGCCTGCGCTAACGTGCCATCTCAGAAGAAGACCACTCTTCGCAAATGGTTTTAGTTAACATGGAGGCTGACTTCAACCCAACTACCGGGCTTCGCTGTTTCCAAAAGATATAGACCTTCGGGTCTATCGGATCCCCGCGGAGATATAGAGAGCACGGCCGTTTCAAGGGTAGGGCGCTCGAAGCTTGGGCAAGTACGCGGTATCGTTTCACGTGTGCACGGATGACTGGTTTCAAGATCTGCAAACATCCCTATTGGAACCGGCCCATCTGCGTGTGTGCGTCTGCGGGATTGTTGCCCCGCACCGCCGGTTTTACCGCGCACGCGGCGTTGTATTGGCCGGCAGAACAGTTGTTGACCAGCGATTTGTAAGGCCGTGGTGTCCTCTTCCTCCCAGGCCAACACTTCCTTCGCTTTCCCTTCTGCAATACTCTGACTGACTGACTCCTCCTGGGTGGCCGTCACTGTTCGCCGGGTCAACGCTACATTCGTAATATTTCACTCCTCGTGACACAGGGTTCGCTGCTCGCTTTACTGTCGCGGGCCGTCCTATCTAACACAACGAGCGGAAAGGTCGTGGTCATCCGCTGGTTCCGAAAGGGCGGGACGTTCATATAGGCCAATAAGTTCCCCGATCAATACGACGTCTGACGATTTCTACACATTAAAAATTTACGACGCCTTCTGGTATGTTAAGAGGTGTTGCTTTCTATTTTGAACCGCCTCCAATGTAGCTTACCGCTTATAATAAAATTGCAATGAGCAATAAATATAACAGGGCATAACTACTTCATTTTTATGTGAGAAAGTCGAAAAAAGGCAAGAATATTTCCAAGTTTGTGAAGGGCGTCCGTTTCAAACCGCGAAAACACGTTTTTTTACGACAAATCCTTAAATCAGAAACATACAAACAAAATACACACCTTCTCGACTTGTTTTTCAAGTAGACAACTATCATATCTTCATTGTGACAAAAAATATCAAAATAAAGATATGGGTTTTTTGAGCAAATTTATCTCAAAATTGGCACTTTTTGGTTTTTGCCTAACATTTATGTAAACGTACCACAAAGGACAATTTATACAGCTGGGTAATATTATTATACGTATAAAAAGCGTGTTTCGGGGCTTTCCATTGACACAAAAATTTTCGGTGTAACCCAAGTGGATCACCAGTATGTAATTGTCAAATTTCGTCCACAATTAACCGATGGGGCGTATTTGACAATTTTTACAGAAAAAAGTAGAGCGCCCAAAATTATTTCATGTCATTAGAGCCTTTTTTACCTGTGCTCACAGAGTGCGTGAAAAAAAAGTAATGTAATGTGGACTGAAAATCTACGGCGGGAGATCGAGCGAAACATCCGACCCACGACGGATGTGAAAAACACTGCTTTCCGCCGTGGCAACTTTTAAAATTCGCAAGTCGAGAAAAAACAAATCTGGCGAACTTGCGGTTTGTGGCTACTGCGTTTTTAGAGACGACGCTATCACATAATTTTTTTTCCAACGAAATTAAAAAAAAAAAAAATCGTTCCTTTTTGTTTGCACGATTTGAGATGAAACCACCGATATATAGATAAGCGAAGTAAAGAACACAGAAAAAGAAAATGAAAGAAATATAAATAATATGTGTTGTCGGGCGAGGCCTCTCAGCAAGACTTCAGAACCTTCAACGGTGTCATATGCAAAAGCACCTTACGGGAGGTTGTTCCGCTCAGTTATGGTCCTCGGAAAAAAGGGCTACTTAAAAATGTCCTGATTTTCTGTCGTTCAGAATTAATTTTTCCCCTCATGATCACAAATATCCACGCTCACTCTTTCCTACATTCCAGTCCCGCTTCTGCAACTTTTATTGAAGCGAAGCAAAAGAGTTCAAGCAGTGAAAGTCACGTTTGAGCTACGAACGCCTTTCAACTGATCCAACTCGACGGTCCCGCGGCGGCTTCACATATACGGACCGCCGATTGAGAGGAAGAGACGCGTGGTTGGAAGCGCACCACGGGACGAGCGCTGCCAGTGATCTACGAGCAGGAGATGACGAACTTGAGCCGGATCTGCCAATGGAAAGTGCGGGCGGGTTCCAAAAAGGACGCCTTTTGAGCGTTTCACATCTGCGCTCGAGCTGAATTCAACATTATATCTCCAGATTCACTCTATGGGAAAGCGGTATTTTCATCGCTTTTGGGGCGGGCCAGCCTAAGAGACACCCCGAGGGTACTATAGCAAGAGAGACGAGTTTTCTCATGAAATTACGCGACTCCATAAAGTTTACTAAAATAGTGAATTCCACTGCTCGATTCAGGCCAGTTTCCAAAATCTGCGAGAAAGGCGAAAATCCACTCTGGTGGGACAGGCTCATTAGTAGCAACAATCACAGCGCAGGAGGACGGGGCCAACCACAGCCTTCGACCGATCACAGCTCAGGGGGGCGAGGCTTTTTTCCCCTCTCCCATCCTAGTGCGTACAAACTTGGCCACGGACCAATCACAGATTAAGAGGGCGGGGCTTCTTTCCACTTTCACATCCCCTATCACAGGGCATTGGCTATAGTCGGTTACAAGTCAAGAAGGTAGGAGAAGCTCCTCCCACAAGGTGATGCGCCCGTTTCAAATATATCCGCAGTCGAAAGAAGCGTTTACTGGAAACGCTCCTTGTTCCGCTTCAGTGGATTCAACTTGTCTCCGATACCACTTTTTAATAAAGCGACCTTTGTATTCATTGGAGGGGGAACCGAGCCCCTGAAAGGCTGCCTTTGTATCCATCGCAGGGGGGCAGCTAATCCCCGAAAGTCGTATTTGTTTCCATCGGAGGGGGAAAACTCTCATCTCCTTCTCGTGGCTTCCACAGTGCTAATTCAAAGTCGAAAGATAAAACAAATATCTACAGAAAAGCAAGACCCTCCTCGCGCATTGGCCGCGACGTCACGGAAACGATGGGATGCTATTGGATGAGGAGGTGGCGGAGGGATATATAATTCCCTTTGAGGGGCATTTGCCGCTACCTTCTTAACCTGTAATTGACTACAGTAATCAATCGAAGCACGTCGATGTACCCGCCCCCGAGTCACGTCCACGATGTAGGTGTCAAGTCATGTGAAGTAATGTCTGCGGTGCGTGCCAGCAGACAGCAGAACTAGGTTCTGTCAATCACAGCGGTTGTCATCACCACGTGATGTCACCGGGCTCGAACTGCATCGGGCAGAGGGTGGTAGGCGCTAGGCATTTGAAAAGGGGCTTCTCGAATGTCAGTGCCCTAGAGCCAGCTGCACAAACTTCACAAAATCCGCCATGATTGCGCTGTCGAGTTCCACCGCCGTTCGGCTACGTGCTCATTCGGGGACATACCAACCGATTGCTGCGTCCCTCAATGTACCCCAATAGGACCAAATTTTGATACACAAAACAGGGTAAGTGTCTTTTTCTCAAAATACATGCCAAAATACGCCGGTATTAGAAAAAATCGGGTCATACAGATCTGCGCCTAGTCCCTATCCGTGCGCGACTAGCGACCGGCTCTCCGAGGCGGTCGCCGGTTCGGCTTAAGACTTAACTGCACTTCCACTGGGGCAACGCTTTTCAAAGTTTTGGATGTGGGTTGGCCGTTTCAGATTCTGTGCGAAAAAAACTCGGGAGCGCACGGGGACATTCTTTCGAAATGTGTACCCCTATGAACTCCACGTGTGATCGTCCGATGGGCGTACTCGGAGTTGATTTGAGGCAACGTTGCTTTCTGGTGCAAAGTTTCATTAAAGTTAAAGTTTCAGCATTAAAGTTTCAGCTTGGCCACGGGCGCATAGCTTTGCAAAATACTTCATCCTCACGAGCACTCGTGCGAAACCTGTACGAGCTCACAAAATCCCTCTTTAGAAAATCGTTTTCTTTTGTCAATAACAATATCGGCACTGCGTGACTTACACCTTTAACTGATATTGTTTTTAATACTGGCATCGGGGGCTTGCCATGTAGCTTTGCGGCACGTTTTCAAGAGCGCGCCGCGAGCGGTACCGAACCTACAAAAACGATTTGCTACGCTCGACGAATTTTTTCGCGGGAGCGGTGGCCGTTCATAACTCTAGAAATGGTATAAAAGGCTTCCATCACCCTGCCTCGTAATGCGTTTTGAGCGTAGTACTCGCCCGATCACACTTCCTTGGACACTGCCTGCTACGAGGTACAACACAAATGGTGTTGTGTACTACAGCATATAGTAACAAATGAATTAAGGAATAATCTGCTATTCACAGTAAAACTGGACAAAATATCAGCCGTACACGAAATGAAAAGGTGAAGTGACTTTATTAAAGCACTCTGACCAGCTCACTTTTTTGCAAAAAGAAAGAAAGATAGTTTCTTATGAGCTCAAACAGAAGGCTCTGTAAAGAAAATAACCCCTAAGTATAATAGTTAGCAAGATTTCATCTGCATTGTTTAAGTTTTGAAATTGCATCTGTTCTAACCACAATAATTTCACCCTCAGATTTCCCTCTTCGGTTTCCCGAGGGACAAGGTCCTGTACAAGAAGTGAAATGTTGCCATTAAAAGGGATAATGGAAAGCACTTCAAAATGACATAGTCCATGAAAGTGTGCTCAAAACATTGTAAGGAAGTGACTACCTTCCTGGCTATGTCAGTGGTAAAAAAATCATAAAGGAAGGCACAGTCCCAAGAGCATTTATGCTTTCCCTCACTAAAGTGCCGTGGGGCCTAATTAAGCGAAAGGGAACCAGACCAGCAAGCAGTTCTGTGAATGCGACAGCTGCGGTCACAAAATATGAGAATGGTTGTTCAACAAGCTCCGAAGACCAGCTCGAACCCCATACAAATGTGTCCACGCAGGGTGACGAACCTCGGGAACAAGCTGCGGGTCCTCGGGATCAAGCCGCAGAACATCAAGAGGAAGCTGCAGAGCACGCTCACCTGGCGGGTCAACTATCATCCGACCTTCAGAAAAGCCAAGAGGAACTCATTAAAGCTCAAAACGAAGAATGCAAGCTCAGGAAGCACATTGAACATCTAGACGAAAGAGGCAAAAACTGAAAAAGAAAATTTCCTGGAAGTTTACGATATAGCGTTTCAAGGACAGTCCCGAGGACGTGCAGTTCTGTACCACCTCGCGTGACAGTGGGCCAGCTGAAATTGGATAAGATAAATCCGTGCTTCGCAGCGACAACCTCCTGGAGTTTATTCTTAAGGTATCGACGTTTATCGAAGTCACAGATGTTTGCAAGTTTTGCCATGGAAAATTTAGTATTGTCAAGAGCACCAACACCAAATCCAGCTGAAGAAATATCAATTGATATAAGCGCGTTTTATATTTATCTATCTTGCGTACGTTTACTCCTGGATAATATTTATTTATTGTTTATAGAAAACACTGCGAAATCCAGCTCCGAATTTCGAAGATTTCGAAATCAAACAAGAAATGATCTCCTATAAACTCCGAATTTTCGGAAAAAAATAAACTTCGAATAACAACCTCCGATTTCACGAAAAATAATTTACGGAATCACGGTATCCTATGGTACATTCTTTTCTCTGCTAACATTTGTGGACGCAGGAAGCAGTGAACTAAATGTCAAGGTGTTTGCCATGTCCTACTGCGAAAGCAGCATGCAAGGGTGACCTCGTAGCTTGCCTCCTGATGACGAGCTTTTCTTATTTTAGTTTGCGTGCGCCTTAGGCTCTTCGAGGGGGACTTGGCATTCCGATTTGGAGTGTCTGTTGCGACAGCTTCAAGTATATGCATAACGTGGATTTGCTACCTCTACCAGCATCTTGTCCGACTTGTCTTGTGACCAAGTCGCAAGCACGTGGACGAGGGCATGCCTGCTGTATTCAGGGAGATAACATCCAAAAACGAGGGTCATGCTAGAAGCCACGGAAATGAAGTGCCAGGGGTCGAGCTCACTTGTACTCCAATCTGCCCGCTTCTCTCATAGAAGTCCACCACCATGTGCAAGGGACTCGTAGGCATATCCCCAGATGTGGCTGTGACATTTGTGGCTCGGATTTTTCTGGGGTCAATGCCCGACAAGGAATGTGTGCGACAGTGCGGATTCCTGCAGTTCCCATATGATCAGTACGACTTCGTGATGGCGACAGGGGCTTCCTGATGGCCAAGGTGCTGAATGAGATCAACGTGAAGCTAAACACCCCCGTTCCTTAGTCATCGAACTTTCTCAGATACTGAAGTCAGACAAACAGGAAACATTCTATCACTCCGGATACATAACGAAAAAAGAATGCAACGAACAAAGAGCATCGACATCTAAACGTGCCATTCCTTTGTCGCTGTGGCCACCGAAAAACGAGATGGGGAGCATATGTACAATTGTAACGAACATCCAGATCCCCCTGGTGCGACAGCACGATGGTGGTAGTGGGGATGTGGATTAGCTGTGTATAAATGAAGTCTGTCGTCGCTGGGGCCAACCGAAGTCAAATTTGGGGGCTTTACGTGCGAAAACAGCGACGGGCACCTGGCATTCCTTAGTGGGGGACTGAACATTCATTTGAATTACCTGGGGGTCTTAAGATCCAACCGAAAACACGGTTAGACGGCGCCTTCCCCACAATAAGCCCCCAGTGGTGGTTGTGAAACGGGATTGGTTCGAAATTCATAACGTTACGGAAACCACCGGACGTGATTGGCTTTGCTTTCCTCGCGGAAGATTACCATTCCCTTTGAAATACATTTGCCACTCCGTTCTTGAGTTGTCGCCTACGATTGTGCTTCCGCTCCCCTTCGCCTGCTCGGCGTGGCTCCGAGTAAAGACATCAGGCTGCGGGTCGCATGGTTTGGCGTTGGATTACATATTCAGCGCATATATATTTTTACAGTTAACATTCTTTGATTGTGAGTACTCAGTATAACGCATAGCTTAGAATACATCATTTGTGCATGCTTATGCTGTGGGCTGTGTGTGCTTTACCTTCTTGGTCGGCATGTGACGCTTTTGTGCCGCATTCGAACGTGACGTTTGTCGCATGAAATCCATCCCATAGGCACAATCTGAGCTATTTAAATAGGTGGGGCTGTGAAACCCTATTAATTTTATTATGTACATTAAAAGCATAAACATAGCAATACAAATTATTTTGGAGCGTTTTGTACCAATTAAATCAAACTTCGACACTGAAGCAGAAAATGAAGATATGCTAAAAGGTCAGAACGTCTAAATGGCCACCATCTCACGCATCATATAGGTCTATGACATTTCCTTCATTCACGTAAATATTCACCAGCATTAATAGGCCTTTCGCTTTACCGCATTAAAATCTCAACCGTGTTTCATTCAGGGGTGATTAGGACTACACTCTCCATCAGCTTCATATACTCCATTACTAAAGCGGTATTTGATGCCGTCTTCAGTTAAGAAATTAAATATTAAAAGGCGAGGGGCGGGAGAAGCGAAGTCTTTCCTATTATTATTCGAACTCCGTGCCTTTAACATCTGCAAAAAAAAAAAAAAAGAATAAAAAGCTCTGTGTATTGGTTTCATAAAATACTTTGCCTAAAAAGAAAAAAAAAAGAGAGAAAAAGCTTAGCTTCGTGCACAATCTCGCTGTCGTTGCTGCAGATCAGTTTAATTCGAAGAAGTATGAACTTGTGTTCAGTGCCACTTGCTAAGGTCAATACAGGGCCATCAGGTAAATATAGTAAAGCATTCGCACATCTAATTGTGCGAATTCTTCATGTCATTGGTTGTTGCAGGAAAGCAATCTCTAGAATAAACGGGTGCTACATTTTTTTTTAAAGATATATGGACGCCTTTTTATCAGTGGAAAAACAAGTGCTTCATTTTCGTGAGCTAGAATGCCCTCGCTTTATAGGTCAATAACCGCTTTTATCACACGTGTGTAACCCAGAAATCGCATCGCCACGTGTCGGTTATCGCGCTTTGCCCCCTCGAATAAACGCTGTTAAACGAACATAGTAGATATCAGGCAGTGCGAGGGTCAAGTATAGTTGTCTACCAAATCTAAGTACAAAATAATCAGGAGACACAAGAGTCAATTCGAAGAAAGGATACAGACTTGCACTATGGGGGTAAAACCAGCTTACATGGACGTCCCCATCGATTGGGGTCACGAATAGAACATTAAGGGCCGGTTGCACCAACGCCGCTTACCTTAACCCAAAGTGGCACTTTCCTTAGCCGGCTTAGCGCCCTAAACCGAGCTCAGGTAAGCACGGGTTTAAATTCCGGTTGCACCAACGTTAAGCCGGCTTTACAGATGCGCCACTAGCTAAACGCTGGATTTGCGTAGGGAATCTAGGGACAAACAAAGCGAACTAGGGAACGCTAAGAGGGACGAATACGATTGGCGAAAAGGAATCACGTGATGTAAAAAAAACAAAAACAAAAAAAAAAACTGCCGTCGTCGGCATTCTGCTTTTCGCTGTATTTCTTCGGTGAGTAACAAATTAAAGGTCTCCAAATTCAATCACTTTTTCGTTTAACTTTCAATAACCGAAGTCAAAGCTTCAAATAAACACGAATGCTCTTTACATCTGTGATGGTGTGTTTAATATCGGTTTATAACAGGATATTTTGACAGTGGTAGTAGTTTTCGTGCTCACATTTTGAGGTGAAGGAGCCATCGGGGGCTCCAAATCTCACCGAACGCGAGAAGGACACTCTACTCGCTACATCGCTGAAGACAAAACATCATCGATATAAGTAGGCAGGTAAGATGACTACTAAAATCAAGTCAAGCCTGAGACCGATGAAGTTCAAAACAGTGACAAACTCAACACGGCAGCTGCGAAAATGCCCGGAAATCGTCGAATAGAAGTCGTCGAGAGGTCAGGTCACGAGACCTTGTATCGACGGTAGTGGTTGCTATCAGCAAGGTGACAGAACTGCACTGTACCGTCGTTGAACATCCGCTGCAGCCTCAAACGAACTTCAGTTTCACAGGGTCGAGTTCAGAAAAAAATAACTCCCACGAGTACATCACATCGTGCCGATAAGAACGGTCGTCTCTTCGCATCGCCTGCCCCAGCCTGCCCCGATACAGCAATGAACGAATCTAACATAGTAGTCGTTAAGATTTGTCGTCGCCACGAATGAAAGATATAAAGCAAAATATTCCTAAAAAATCGCGATCACCAAACAATTTACGGTTATGGAACGATACAGTTTTCGGAAGCCGCGATTCTACACGCGAGATTAGGAAAATTCACTGAAGATTGTCTCAAAACTCAGAAAACGAAAGAAATTGAATTTTCGTTGTTTTATTACTTAAAAGCGCTGCAATCTAATGCGAACGGCAGAGGTGTCGACAATCAGCTGATCGCCAAGATCATGTACTGCCACTATTCAACGCGCTGATCGAATTGAAGGATACGCGCTGTAAGTGTAAATAAACGAGGTGGTAAATAACAATACGTTACGGTTATGCGAAAATTAGTAAGTACATACGAATAAGCTCGTTGACAGAAGAACCAACGGGAAGACAGACGTGAGCCCCGTGAGCCCCACAGACCCACAGCTCCGTACGTATCTCGGTTAGGGCTGACACGCCCTAGTGGAGAGCCGACTTGAAAACAGGGGTCGATAAACACTTCACGCGACAATATTTTGCATCCTTGTCACAATCGAAGGTCATTCTGTCGAAACTTTCACGCTGATGTAGCCTAAAACACTTTACACAACCAATTTCGTCCACCGCGTCGACCGCGACAAACCAGCCGCCATGTTTTAAATCCAGGATTAAGAAACAACCAAAGCAAAGCGCCCAATGTTGAGCGCTCAAGTTAAGCGTAGTTTAGTGCTAGGTTTAGCGATAAGCGATTTTGGTGCAACCGAACGAAACCGAAACTTAGCTTAGGTTCCCCGCTAAGCTCCGCTTTGCGCTAAGCGGCGTTGGTGCAACCGGCCCTAAGTTACATTTATCATTTCTTGCACGAGACGACTCGATTACTTTTTATTAGCTGGTCCATCGTATGATGTTGCGTATTTTAAGCTGCGAGTTTACTGGCCATGCGAAATAAAATAGTATGAAAAATGTTCGAAGCTAATTATTGCCCCTTTAAGTTTAACTACAATTTCATTCTCCGAAGCTTTCTAAGTAGATTGCCGTATATGTTGCATAATTCAATTCTACAATTGATAATTATGATCATTGCGCGTTGCTTCAAACGTCATATAAACACTTGTTTAGGGGTCCACTTAAAACGGTGGGGGTAAATCCTGGCATCTTCAACTGGTGTACTGCTCCAGATGAAGGCGCGCCACCTATCCTATTTACCTCTCATGATAGTAGATTATCCGCATTTGCCTGAGGCGACGACTGTGGTTATAATCACGCCACTTAAATATTGAGCGCTACGAATGAATATCTTAGAAATTGGTGTCTCCGACTTCTCCGAATCCGACCCGCCTACAGCGCACGTCTTGTTTTTCTGACGTTCAGGAACGGACATTAGGATGTCCTTTTCTGCCATTGATAACTCATACTTGAAACAGTCCGTGACACAACATTGTGAGCGTCTGACTATTTTACAGTTATCGCTTTCAGCTTTCTTAGAGTAGAGCTGGAGCGCAACCAAGTTTTCAGTGGCAGAAGGAATCCCGGCTGTGCATTAGAAGTTCATTTAGGTCTTTATATAACATTCGTTCAAGAGTTGTGGCTATTTGAGGCAGTTCAGACTCTTGAGACACTAGAGCAGATAGGAAAGCTTCCTTCTATATATTTCTGCACTGGAAATTACGTGATACGCAGTGCGTCCACAATGGTAGTAAATGTGATACTGCCATATTCTTGAAGTGGGTGATGCTGCAATCCGTGTATTAATAAAACAGGGCCAGCTTGGCGCAGCTGCAAAGTATTTCATTTTCTCGGTACGTTAAAGCAAGGTAACATGTGGGCGCTGTTGAAAGCTCACAAATTAAAACAACACGGATCAATACACTCTAAATGAATACGAGTGCATTCATTTCTGACTTCGGGTGCATCATATTGAACACGGCTTACAACTCTAAGCCCCTGAGGTTGTTAATCTGATTTTATACATGTACCGCTGATGATACTGACAACATTGCTGGGCATTTCTAAGTTCGGTCGGAGGGGTCAGCGCTGCGAGAGCGCATGTTTCCACAGGAAGGGGGGGGGGGGGGGGGGGGAGGGGAGTGTAAGCGGGTTTTTGTAGACTGTTGTCCTAAATTTCAATTTATTTTTTTTTGGCGATGTCAGTCAGCCGCAGCATTCTGGATAATTACAGGGGATTTTCTCCGATTGAAACAAATGAAAGATCCGGTAATACTGCCATTGTCCGCTTTGTGTCCACGATCGTAGTTGGTGTTCCGACGACAGCGGTTATCATAAAGAAGTTATTTTTTGGGCGTGGACAAAGAATAGATCTAAGGGATAACTTGAACCCTCGGGCGTCCTAGTGCAGCCGTCAAGGAGCTTTGCGGACAGCTCTTCCCTCATACGATCCTTGTCCTCTTCAGTGGTGCCAGTCTTCACGGTGACGAGGGGAACAAGCAGGCCTGCGCGGGACAGATTGGAAACCATTTCGAATATCGGGTTACATTAAAAGGCTCCATAAAATTTTCGAAGTTTAAGGGTTATGACTTTTCTTCTAGCACAGCCCACGTTTTTTTTTTTATATTTTTTATTTAGCAGCCTTGTAGAAAAATATCTATATCGCCGATTTTGTGGTTACCGGACAATCCCAAAAGAAATTGATGCATTTAAGCGCCTGCAAAATAGGGGATACCCCTGTTCTGTAAAATAGCCCTTGTCCTGCGTATTTTTGCGACTACGTCCCGTTTATTCGGGGTTTTTCTTCATCATGTCGTTCAGCAGGTCCACACTCTCGGTCAACGCTCAGTCAATCGAGTGTATGTTGCCCAAAAGCGTGCATATATTGGCGATGTAAGTTGACTTCCTCTAAGCCCCTAGCGAATGTAATATCTGGGACGGTCGTCTTGTTTTATAAATTTAAGTACGCAAATTCGATCGCGTACTTCACAGAAAACAATTGTAGATCCCATCTACTTCACGAGAAGATGGCGAACTAGAGAAGCTGTTATTTTTACATCAACTTTACGAGAACTTTACGAGAACTGTACGATATCCATACCATTTACATATGATTGCAACATATACACGTACGCGACTTCATTGTTTAATTGTCTTTATTGAATTATAATGACTAAATTGATCGTTGCTTTATAGTCACTTATGGGCATGTTCTCAAACTAATTTTATAATGAACACCTCGAGGAAAGTTTATTTTCCAAGTGCCCTCCGAGTGAGTCCAACCGCGGAATTCAGAAACCTCACTCAAACTACACGCAAACTGAAGGGCCCCTCCACTTCCTCGAGGAAGGCGCGAGGGCCGGCGCTGGCCAATCGCGAGGACGGATCCGCCGTCGCGATTGGCCAGCGCCGGCCCTCGCGCCTTCCTCGAGGAAGTGGAGGGGCCCTTCAGTTTGAGTGTAGTTTGAGTGAGGTTTCTGAATTCGGCGGCCAGTCTCTTTATCACGAAAGAAGGTTAAATCGGCGCGTTATGCCCTCAGCCTCGTCACAGCGCATTCTTAGCTGAGATAGGTCGGTGACCGTAGGTGATGACAAAGGGATCAAGACCTCTCTATCGAATAATGCCGAGGAAGGCTGACTTACAGGGTTTCTCCTCACTTTTTATTTATACTTCCCCTGACCAAACGGAACGTAGGAGTGCCGTTTAAAAGGGAGGTTTTTGTTAAATTTCATGGACGCATTTTTTTTCAGATCCTAGCATATAACAACTTCGCTGTAAAATACTGTGAAGCATATATTGTTTAGATTGTTGTATCCTAACCCGTAGAGCTTTAGCTTATCAGGAAAGCGCCAACCGACGTAACCTTCGATTAAATTTGTAAACAAATTACGTACAGCGTTCCCATACTTCAATATTATCGTATAAACGCCGGCGTGCTTCTAGCTCAGAAGTGTTTTCTTGCGGCGTGAAGCAACGAAACAAGCGAGAATAATCGTCCGCGCAGAAGGCACACGCCAATGCGAACGTTGTCTGCTATGATGTTCACTCAAACACACCTTAAGCATGACACCGACGACGATGGCGCAGGCGTGTTCCTTCTGCTTATTTTGGTTTATTTCGCCGCTTCACGCCGCAATAAGGCGTCGATCCAAAGTCGGGTCGGCGTTCGTGCGATATTAATTAAATATCTGTAGGCTGTAGATATTACTTATTGGAATTGTATTACGTTGACTAGGGTTCAACTGGAAGAAACAATCTTGGGGAATGCCGCCGCGCGCGCGCGTGCTCAGAAAGTTTGGTAAAATAGACATCTAGCTCGTTGCGTGATCATCATTTGGTGAGTAGCAAAGGAGCTTCGAATCACCCGTTACCGAGCAGTAGCTCATCGTTGCGGAAGTCAGATTTTGTTGGATACACCTCGCAGGAGAGAGTCGTCATTCCTGCGTCGGCCACAAGCCTTCTTACAGCCTTTACAAGACCGTCCAGACTCGGAGACAGCTCGTCATGCCAGGTGTCGGGAAACGTGTGGCTTGGATCCTGCAGGTACAATGATTTCAACAGATATGGCAATAAAGTTTAAGCACGTAAGTAATGTAGTAAGACAAACATGTATATTGGACACTTCTTAAGCTGAAAAAAAAAACAAAAAAAAACATAATTGTGGAGTCTCTGACAGCTTGAAGAAGAATAAGCAGAAAAGATAAATGAAAAGAAGTATAAGAAAATAAAATAAAAAAGAAGGAAGACGAGGAAGAATAATATATATTTTTTCAGTGCCCCAAAATTATCAACGTGTGTTGTTTATGTGAATACCTCCTGACTAGATCATTTTGTTATTCATCTTCGGAAAAATGTTAGCTATGTAAAACCTACATCCCATTTAACCCGAAATATGACCACCATCCCAGCCCGCTGCTCAGAGAAATGGAATGGAATGTCTCATTATTGTACAAATTACCGTTTGCAATTCCTTCATTATAATGTACGAATATTACTCCATCAGCATCATATACATAGCATTGACATCTAGCTTAGATCATACATAAATATACCTACTTTCGCTAAATGTGTATTCTTTAATGAAAAACGCTTTGCTAATATTTGTTTTCCAGTATATCTGCTAATTTGATTGTTTTCTGCATCGCTATTGCCCTCCTTCACGAAAACGGCGCGAAAGACCTCGTCAAGCCAACAATGATTGGCTTTTTGTCCTTCGCTCCGGCACCTCCATTTTCAGATGCAACGAATGAATTGACTTGACTAAAAGAAAGAAAATAAAATCGAGGTTTTACCATGGTTGCGCCAATAAACAGGATTATTACAAAAAATTGCGCCACGATCACACGACGTGATGCGTTTAAACAGCGAGAGCTGTGCTGCTTCATTCATTCATTCATTCATTCATTCATTCATTCATTTCCCGTGCTCATGAACGGCAAGTAGCCTAAGCAATGAAACACATAGTCAAAAGGAGTACGCCCAAAAAACTCTACGGCACTTGCAAGAAATGATATCTATTATGGGGGAACAGGAAATAGGTAACAATTAAATATCAGCCATGCATTGAACGCCTAAACACTTGACAACTTGAGTCAAAAATGCCGATGCTGGTTGTACTGAACGTGTTTTAAGAATGTTAGATGCGTTCATGGGCTTACCAACCCGGGGGGGGGGGGGGTCTTGTTTGCCTCTCAAAAAACAAGTTGGTACGCCGCTGGATGCAGTTCATGGGAGTGGAGAGGTTAATTTTGTTTTCATGAGAAAGTGGGATGTACCCTCAAAAGCACTCGCGGTAGATATATATTAATAGCTGATGTGAGGGTTGAACAACCAAGGCGACCACGAACCCATTTATACAAAAATATTAGATAGTGCTCAAGTATTCTCGAGCTTAGTGTAGTACAACCACATCGTCTTAAAAGCCGATTATACTCATAATAAACACTGCGGCCAATGTCGCGATCATAAATAATACGGCAGAAAAGTCTCTGCACGTTTTCAATTTTTGTCTTGTTTGCACTACCAATACAATTCCAAACAACCGAACTAAATTAAAGCTTGCTACGTACTAATGAAAAATACAAAATGAATACACAAGCTGACGAAGGAAATTCCGTTTTATTCTCGAAATAACACGCAGCGTCCGAGAGGCAGCATTTGTGATGCTGGAAACATGTCCTTTGAATGACAATGATGAATCCATATATACACCTAAATATCTTGTTCATTCAACCGTACGCAGAGGTAGGTTGTCAAGATATTAACAAAAAACTTCTGATTTACAATTTCTTAGAAATTAATGTAACTAGAGTTCTTTTTGGATTTAGTGTTAACAGATTGCTGCAACACCAATGGTGCACAGCATTAACATTCTCGAGTAGCATTTCACAGTCATAGATGGACGACACCTGCCTAAACAATTTGATGTCGTCAGCATATCGCAAAATATGTTTATCGCGGACACAAGAACCCAGATCCTTTATAAAAAAAAAAACAAAAAAACATCGAATAAAATTGACCCTCGTATGGACCCGTGCGTTACACCAGAACAATACAGATAAGGTCCAGAATGATGTCCTAATATTCAAAGTAAGATTTTTTTTTTATATCAGATAGTTTGAAAAAAATTGCAAAGCTGGTTATTTACTTCATATGTCCCCAATTTACGCACAAGAACTGAATAATTCACAATGTCAAACGTCTTGGACAGATCAAAGTATACGGCATCCACCTGCCCACGCTGATCGGCAATTGGCGAAACAAAGTCTAAAAATGACACTAGATCGGTCTATACAAACCTGCCAGAGAAGAAACCATGTTGTGAAATGCTAATTTTACACCTGAAAAATTGTGACAAATGCTCAAACAAAACGATTTCAAAACCTTTCGAAAAAGCACAAAGCAAGGATACCGGTCTGTGATACTTTACGTCAACGGCCTCTCCACCTTTGTGAAAAGGTACAATGACATAATTTTTCAAAAGTTCGGAAAAATAAAACTTAATAGAGACAAGTTGAAAACAAGCGTTAATATTGGCGTAATATTTGAGGAACAACCTTTAACAATAAATCTTGGTATGCCATCACAAGCCATTGATAGCCTTGGGTTTTAGACTTTTTATCCCGATCTAGACTTCAGCATTTTGAAAACCCGTAATCGAGAGATCATCAATATATTTGTTACTATCATCAAGGCGTGCATAACGCGGCTTGGTTTGAAAAGTAAACAGATTCTAAATAATCAGCGAATGTGTTTGACATACATGCAGGTTCATTCAGCGCTTTACCAGATGCGGCACAAAGGCTTATCGCAGAAGAGGACGCGGTCATGCGATCATTGCTGTACCGCCAGAAATACATGGGGTCGCATTTTAAGCTGCGTTCAACTGACTCTCAATAAGATTTTGTGTCTCGCTTGACTAAGACCTTGTCCAACGCTCGTGATTTTGGAAACTTATTATGCCGATCATGATCGATTAAAATTGTGCCGATCGTGCGGCATACGTTGATCTGATATTTCCGCGCGCGCAGCTGGCCAAGCACGCAGCGCGGCCGTGGTCTAAGGGTTATCATGCTTGCCTCCCACGCAAAAAGCCAGAGCTCGCTTCCTGGGAGAGAAGTGTCTTTTATTTATTCTTTCTACTTGTCATTCTCGCAAGTGTGAGAACTTTCTCGTCTCACCGAGTCACAAATATTCTACGCGCCGAAAGTTCTAGGCCGAATGTTCCAGAAACCCGCGCCGGTACAAAAGGTGCTCCCGCGTGGCAAGCCGGAGTCAGTCTTGCCCCGGCGTTCGACTCAGCTGCCGACTTCAACGCCCGCGACGCACTGTTGTTACCTTCAGTTTCATTTTTGTTTTGGACACAAGTTCGCCCCTTTAAACGTTTAGTTTCTTCAATTATCATCGCCTCATCAATTGTCATTCGTGACAATATCGAAATGACGTTTCGTTGATGTAGCGTCGGTAGGTTTGTCGTGTTGGGCGCCGGCGTAGACCAACGACGGTAAACAGAGTCGCGCTCAGATCCCAACGACCATTTCAAAAGCCTCTCGCCCACGCCGTCACAAATGCTTCTCAATTTGAGCGTAGAGCGACACTGCTGGCGTTAAAGACCCTGAGGCGAAAGCCGCTGGACGCCGTTGATAGGTTTCTTGCTCTTGGAGCAATACTGTGCCTCTACCAAATGCAGAAGCGTCCACGGAAAGTATTGTGGGTCCCACTGGTCGTATTTAGCCATGCAGCGGTTTCAAGATATTTCTATGGGAGGCTTTTTAGTTGGACTCTGGGATCTGAGCGTGACTCGGTTTAGCGTCGTTGGTCCGCGCCGGGACCCAATGCGACAGCGTTGTTGATAAATACATGATTTTAATGTCGTCATGAATTTTCCTCCCAAATTTATCGGGGAAACTGAAATGGTACATAGCTCACGTGACGTAAATTTTTTTCGCAAAATGTATCCAGGAAACGGAATTTTTCAGTAGGTCCCGTGACGTCGGGTGACGCTACATAAATTTTCCCGCCACATTTAGCGGGAAAACTGAATTGCTGCATAAGTCACGTGACGTAAATATTTCCGCTAAATTTAGCGGTAATTTGAATTTTTCAGTAGGTCCCGTGACGTGAAGTAACAGGATATCAAATTTTCCGACAAATTTAAGGGGGGAACTGAATTGGTACATTGGCCACGTGGCGTCAATTGTTTCGCTAAATTTAGTGAGGCACATGAATTTGTGTTTAGGTACTGTGACGTCTGGCAACGTGACATGAGTTTCCGGCCAAATTTAGCGGGGAAACTTAATTGGTGCATTGGCCAAGTGACGTCATGTTTTCGCTATATTTAGCGGACAAACTGACGGCGTTTACGCTCACGCCGCCACGAGCCGCCTCGGTGGCTCCGATGTGGTACGTAGTACAGGTGATACGTTGTTCGCGAATTAAAATACAGCGTATGCATCGGGTTTTTGCTGTTCTTGTCTGGAGTTCCTCCTGGGAAAGAATGTGTCGAACCAATATTTTTCGTCGGGTGAAAGACGGGGGGCTAGGCCTCACACACATGTTCATAAGACAACTGGTCAAAACAGATTTCTTTTTCTTCGTGACCAGAAAGACCCTTTTCTTGGGACTGTTATTCAGTTAAGGCTGTACAATGTTTTGCCAGAGTTTGTAGTTGCGTCGTGTGATGATTGTTTTTCTGGTGCATAGGGCTATTTTAAGGAAGTCATCGGTGCGTGCCGCTTTTTAGCGACGCGTTTCTCTTTGGAGTATCTCGCTGAGGTTTCTCGTAAACGTTTGTCAAGAGATTTGATTGATTTGTTATTTCCTGTCCCGTTGTACCGGTCCAGATACAGTGCAGGCCCGGGACTAGACGTTTTAAAGAGTTAAAAAGATGGTAGTTCCCGCGAACGTGAAAACTTTCTTCTTTAAGTTGCACAGTGAAACCCTGCCCGTTAAAACATGGCTTATCGCTAAAGGCGTACCAACAGCATGGTCAGAGCACTGCGTCCTCTGTAAGCAGCCCGAGACAATAGAACACGTATTTATCGACTGCTGGGACGCGGTGTTCTTTTGGGATGTTCTGCAGAGAACGCTAAAAAAGGACTTACCCCTATCGCCTCACGGCATCCGATACCTGTCTGTTGATGGAAAGGGCACGGTGCCTTATGATCTTATAATGCTTTTAGGCCTGCACAGTATTGGCAGTGTCGTCTTGCGGTGCGCCATGCCGATATCAACGCCCGCCCAGTGCACAAGTACTTTGTAGAAACGGTGCGTCACCTGCAGGAAGTGATGAAAATGCAACAACCGTCCCCTGAGTGGTTGCCCGTTCTTGAAGAGCTGGCGACCATTAAGGATTTTAAATTTTCTTTTCTATTATCGGCCAGGGTGGCTCTTTTAGCCCTTCATTGATGTCATTTTCTGTGTTGTAAAATTCAGGAAATATAGAGAAAAAAAAAAAAAAAGCCTCGGTGGCTCCGAGGCGAGAGCGTCGGCCTACGGATCCCCATGTAACGGGTTCGAATCCCGGCCGAGGTGCCCGCAATCTGACGGAGGCTTATTGCGGAGAAGGCGCCGTGTAACCGAGCTTTCGGTTGCACGTCAAAAGATCCCCAGGTGGTCGAAAATAATCCTCAGTCCTCCGCTGGGGCGTGCCAGATGCCAACCGTTGGTTTGGCACGTAAAACCCCCAAAATTTGACTTTTGACGCCGCCACGGAAATGGGGAACGGTCCTCTTACAGCTATCGCTGTTAAAAGAGAATCATCCGTATCTCATCGAGATACGTGTCGTGAACGTGGTACAGCGCATACTGAATATTACGTTTGAAAAGAGTAAATTCACTAAAAATGGGTCGAATTCGCTGCTGCCGCCACGCCGATTCCCGAAGAAATCAGTTTTCATTTCGCGCAGCGGTTATATCTAACAAAGAATGGTGAATGGAGCCTCTCAGCACTTTTCCGTGTGTATACATGTTCTAAACCCTTCACCTTCCTGGTACAAGCAGGTGAGGTCACTTATGGAAAGTTCGTCTAGGCCAGCATCACATCGGTACAGCGAGGATCGTGGTACAGGGAAGACTAGAAGGGAAAGGGGAGCTTCCATCTCTCCCCACCAGCCTTTCGTGAGCTAAAGTGGAAAGAGCTTAGTGCACAGCATGGATGCGGTGTGCCGCAGACGAATAGGCCATCAGCGTGTGTAGAAAGGACGCACACGCGATGCGCGGAAAACGACAGAGGCATTTCATTGCTGTGCATACATGCCATGCACGCAGGGGTGACGACACCCTGCGCATACGACCCGGTGACGCGGTATGATGACTGCGGTTGTTCAAGAACGGCGCGGTAGGCCGAATAACGGAACCACAGCCCCTCTCCGTCCATAGGTCTCCGAAGCCAGCAGCAGGAGCTTCCGAGGGCGTCAAAAGCTATCACCAACACCTTGGCCGCTTATCTCGAGATACAAAGTGATGGGACGCTTGGCAAGGGCTGCCGCACAGGATTGGCTGGTTATGGAGCGCGACAGCGTGACGTGACACCTAGCAACCGAGGTGCATTGGGGGACAGCAAGGCTAGGGCATTCTTGGGCTGCCGGTGCGGAGCCGCAAAGCGGCGGCGTGTACGGGTCTGTCAAGCGGGGTTAATATTGCGTAAATAGCCATCCGGAAAATATCGCCGCGAAGTTAGCGGGAGGGAGAGAGGGCCGGGGGGGGGGGGGGGGGGGGCAGCACGCTTTTTAGTGATAAACGCGCTGTCCCTCATTCCGCGGCGTCGAGATTGGCGAAGAGGGTCGTCGCCGGCGATCTTCGGTTTCTAGGTGTTGCGCCACGGCGCCGAACCTTATAACCAGGCAATCCAGTGCAGCGTGCGTTGTTATGCGTCCAATGGCTTGGACTCTCGAACTGTGCACCCCGCCACAGTCTCTCGCCGCTTGCGGAAGGTGTTTCCTAGCCAGTTTCCGCAGCCAGTGGCGACGTTGCTTCAAGATACAAGTAGTATCAAGTCATAAATGCTTCGAGGTACACATCTCTAGCAACCTATCTTGGGCATTACATGTTGACCGCATCATCTTCGAATTTATGCGATCTCTGGGACGACTAAAACGTCACCTCAAATTTGCACCGTCCAACTTGAAACTTGCAGCCTAGAAAACGCTCGTTCGACCATAGCTATAGCATTCCGCCGCGATGTGACAACTCTGCCAAAATTACCTTAGCCATCAACTAGAACGTGTTCAAAATGGCGCATTATGTCCCATCTTCTCTAGTTATTCAATCGAAAAAAGTGTCACGAGTTTAAAAGTACGGGAAGAACTAGATGATCAATCACATTGACAAAACTTTCAGCGGTATCAGTGTTTCCCAAACTTTCTTACCATTTGCAACCAAGGTCACCGTATATCACGCCATCTCCACGCATCCCTATTCATCGAGTCATCAATTTAAAGTAGAGCAGCCAGAAACTAAAACAGTGACCTCGTCCGTATAATTTTTTTCCATTGTTTTTGTAATAACCCAGTTCACTTCAAAGAAAGCTTAGCGAAAGCATGCTAGCCGCTCATTCATAGTAAACAAAAGGTGTTATTACTGTGTATTTTTCGACTTCGTTCTATTTTATGTCATTCGTTTTTACATCGTCTGTGCTTAGTAGTTTTTTAAATAACACGAGTGTTTTTACCTATTGTAATACCCTCCCGGAGGGGGTATTGAAGGGTGAAATAAGATAAATAAAATAAAGCAGGCGTTTCATTGTCGTTCGTCCGTGCCGGCAATTTTGATATCCTCCATCTGCTGCCCGTTGAAGCTGAAGTCTCTTGACACTTCTTTTTACAAGTAAGGCAACCGAACTGAACGAGGCCATTGTGTTCGCTGGAACACAATCATCAAATCAAATAATTTATTTGCATCTGCAAGTACAGATGCCGGAGCCACGAACAAAAAAAGCCAAACTTTGTTGGCTTGACGAGGTCCGGGCCCCGAGAGCTTGGCAGATGGTGACAGAGATGCAGAAAAAATAATCAGGGTAATAAATAAATATGCACAACAACACGTTAACTAAAAGGTTAACATAACCCAATACATTTTATACAAAAAGTAGGTACATTGATTTGCGATTTAAACTATAAATGTCAAGATGATCTAAAGAATATTTATTGAGTAATGTGGGTAGGTTATAGTGAAGGGACTGCAAGCCATAATTTGTACGATAACGGGACACCCTCCATTCCTCTGAGCAACGGGTGCGGATGGTGGTTATATTTCTGGTTAAATTTGATGTATGTCTCAAAAAACCAATCACTTCTGGTGATGAAAAACAAAATGACCTAGTCAGAAGGTATTCATATAATCGATATATATTGATAATTTTGTATTTTTTAAATAATGATTCGGTATGGAATGAATAATTAACGTTTGCAATAAAGCGTAACACTCTCTTTTGAAGCAATAGTATTTTGTTTAGATTTGATTTTGTTGTCGTACCCCAAATGAGATGACAATACGTTATTTGTGATTTAAATAACGCATGATATATTTGTAATTTTATATTTTCAGGGAGAATGAAATGACATCGAGCAATAATACCGACGATTTTGCATAATTTACTGGTAATATGATTTATATGTTCATCCCAAGACAAGTTTTCTGAAAATATAACACCCAATGTTTTATGATTTTTCACTAGTTCAACTGGCTTAGAATTAAACTGGAGAGTTTTGTTTAGAGTTACATGTGTATTGATTGATCTAAATAATATTGCTTTAGTTTTGGTTTCATTAATATTAAGCCCATTTGAATTTGACCACATCGCAAATTTGGAGAGCATGACATTTCCTTTGATTATTAAATTATCCGCATCCACGTCAGAGAGGAACAGACTGGTGTCGTCCGCATACATTATGAAATGAGTGTCTTCATCAGTATTCATAATATCATTTATATAAATATTAAACAGTAAGGGCCCCAATATGCTACCCTGTGGGACACCATACCTGATCGGCATAAAAGATGATAAATGTCCATCAATGCACACACACTGCATACGATCTTCTAGATATGAACACAAAAGTGAAAGTGAGGGACCACGAATGCCGTACTGGTATAACTTGTCAACAAATATCTTGTGATTAATACAATCGAAGGCTTTGCTAAAATCTATAAATATGCCTAACAATGACTTCATTAAGCTCAGTCTACTGCTGTGCGCCGCCATTCTCTGCCTAAAACCTGCACCATCAAGTAGTCCGCGCTTCAAAGAATGTCGCGACCCGTAGAAAGGTTGAATCGTGGCTGTTGCTGTGCCTTGCAAAACACACTGTGCTGTATCGAGTATAGCCGCTGCTGGCGGCTTGTGTTGACCTAGTGGATAACCACTAAGTGTGGGCTGGGTAGTTCCAGTGCTGCACTCTTTTGTTTAATTTTATTTATTATACCCTTAAAAGCCCCATTCAGGGGCATTGGAGTGTGGGGCATATTTCAAGACGATGCCTTCAAAGTTTCGACAATTCGGAATCAAGGAATGTTTTTCCGCCTGCAAACACGTCACCTCAGCTGTTCAAGCGTACATCTTGACCACAATCTTGTCGAGGAATCTTGCTAGCGCATATGGAATGACAAGAGGCTTGTCATCGATAGTGTTTTCCGGATATAAATAAAATTCACTTTCGCAATCGGAGACATCTGGCACCACTGAAGTGGCGTTATGTTCCGATGCGTTCCACATTTGTCGGGTGCAGGCGCTACATAGGTATGCGGTGGGAACTGATGAAAGATCACATTTTATTCTTCGAGGCCCACATTTATGCAGCCATCGTGAAACTTCCGTCTGCATCAGCCACAAGAAGCTATGAATTGCGGCTTCCACACTATAATGGCGGAGTACGTTCCGAGCAAAAGCTCCTCAGCACCAGACTTGTACGTAATCCGTTACAAGTAACGAAATTACTTGTAATCCCTTACATTTATCAGTAATTTAGTAACGGATTAATTACATATTTTCTAGAGTAATTTTAATGTAATTCCGTTACATTTTTTACGTAACGGATTCCTTGTAATCCGTTACATTTTTTTGTCAGAACCACCCCCCCCCCCCCCCCCGATTCTAAATAAAGTTCTTTTTTTTTTCCATTTTTGTAAAGTCGAGCGCAGTGACACTGTCACGCAAATCGACCAGCGCAAGGAGAGGCTTGGCACTCCAGTTCCGCAAACCTTTTTTTTGCAACACCAAGCCCCTGAATCTATCCTTTTTTTTAGGCCCTAACATCAAAGTAAAAAAATCCAAATGAACAATTCTACAAAAAAAAAAAAAACTAAAAAATAAAGGGGGGGGGGGGGGTGGGGCAAGTCATTTCCGCTTTTTTTTAGTTCCTTTTTTTTTCTTTGCGATCAAAGTCGGGGAGAGGAGGACACCAAGTGATTGTGCGCCTCTTCGAGAAGCTCGAGGCGGTAAGTGCACTGAAAAGAATTAACAATGACTAGGACCATTTTCATAATGTCACAACACCAGACTACGCTCCGTCTACCCTACCCTTTTTGTGAGTCAGCTTTTTGCGAGCACTTATAAAATGGCAATAGTCTTCCTTTTTACTCCTTCCTGTTTTGCCCCACCAGGACGCATCTTATCTCAAGCAGATATTTTTACAAATAAAACATAATGGTGGCTGACGTAGACTTGATATTCTGGGCTTGAGGAGAGAGTGAAATTCGTGAGTGGGGCCATGGCGCGGCTTACTTAGTACTCTGCCCTTTGCTGCCCGTGGCATCAGCGGACGTCTATCTGGAGAACACCGGAGTAAACTGCAGTTGGTCCGTGCTCCGTGCGTTTTTGAACGGCACCAAGAAAAGTACACACGGCAAACGTGCATTTACATTTCCTTGTTTTA
Organism: Ixodes scapularis; assembly: GCF_016920785.2. Lineage (NCBI taxonomy): Eukaryota > Metazoa > Arthropoda > Arachnida > Ixodida > Ixodidae > Ixodes > Ixodes scapularis. The sequence continues at coordinate 159,040,008 of NW_024609868.1, read as the reverse complement.
ACCGACGCTCTAATTAATTGTTGTTATGAGTGTCCTTCTTTTTCTTTTATTACTTATATTTATATACTGGAAACTTTTTTTTATTCACCAACGTCTCAAGTGAGGCTCGAACTGTTCAGAACCAAAGGAAGAAGAATATCGAGCCAAACCTTATTTATTATTTATTTATCCCCTTACTGTTACAACTATGTTTTGCTGTTGATGACTTCTACAGCTTCGCGATTTAGACAATGGAGAATTTTATTAGATCGGTCCGATGACTCCGGTAATGATATCCAATACTTCGCCGCCGTCTTTGCGTATGCATCATATCGTTATCGGGTACCGTTATCGCGGGTATCGGAGATATCGGAAGAATCTACTAAATCTCTCGAATAGCATGGCAACGGCTGCAACGACGAAGCTTTGCTCTACATTCGGGGTAAATAGTACTTCCCTTGCTTCGCTGAAAAAGCTCAATGCAGAGCATAAAGCATTCGTGAGGAACAATATGGCACTCCCATCCAGTGCCTCAGCTCAAATGGTGTTCAGCGTAGCAGTCGACATATTGAGTAAAATAACGCAAAATGTCTGACGAGACTTTCGAGAGCCAGCTGTTGCTCAAAATACTCAAGGTCATTAAATGGAACAGGTGCCAAGAATAAGAACTTGAATAACTCTCTTCCCTCTGTTTCTTACTTGAGGACAATAATCTAAAAAGTAACGCCACGAAAGTAACGGATTACTTTCTCGGGTAACGGTCAGTTACTTTCATGGGAGGGTAATTGTAATTGTAATAAATTACATTTTAGCCTCGAGTAATTGTAAATGTAATTCGTTACTATTTTTCAGTAACGTGTACAAGTCTGCTCAGCACCATCTTGTCAAAGATGTTGCCAAATTCATTTTTGTTTCAAGTCATATCAGATCAATCTTATTTACCGCAAAGATGACACATGACAGCAGGAGATGAGGACTAAAATTTTCATAATAGCAAAGTTACGAAAGTCCCACGCCTGCGTAGTTCATAACACCGCTTAGACTAATACAAAGAGAAGGAAAAAACGCAACACAGCCTTCAAAACCTACGTTTATAAATTGCGAAGCCAACAAGGTGGCAAAACAAGAAAAAAACCGGCCGTGACGCAACAGTGGCTGAGGGACTCGGAAGCGATTATCAGACCATTTTCTAATTTCTGCTCAATCTCCGTGATTTGTGCAGAATCTGGCTATACAAGAGTTTTATGCGACTTTTTATTACGTTTGGAGGGATAAGATGTGTAAAAATTCCAAAAGCCCGGAGCTCGCTCTTGTAGCTTTCGCTACGCCCGCACTTCAGCTGATATGCAGTATTCGTGACTCCAGCGACACGGGCGGCACCTAGCGGTAAAATACCAAACTGGAAAAACAGGTCGTCTCGCGAGTTCTGCTCGTCTTTTGGGACTTCCGCGGTTGCATCTCCACGGCAGTTGGCACGATGGCTAGGGAAGTTAAGGAAGAAAGGACTCAGTGCTTTTTTTGTCTACTGGAACGAAAACGGCTGAAACGACAGGGCTGCAGTGAAAACCGTGGCTGACATGAGCCTCTTGGAAGCGCCTTGCGTTGTCTTTTATCTTGTGCATGATGAGGTGTTGTCCTGGTGACTTGATCGTTACTGCTGTATGAATGTGTTGACCTAAGTTTCTGTTAACTCAAACTACCAAATCGCTTGAACCAGACATTGTGCTATTATGGACGTCCATTGGCGCGGTACAAGAGCAGTAGGCTTATTTGCTTCTAGGAAGAAGGCTAAGCCTCTTGAAGCTCGGTTACGCCACCACAACTCTGGAGATTTTGAACGTAGTGAGTAAAAATAGGGGAAAATCATTTTGGCGCCAATGCTTTCCTGCTTGAACACGAACACTGTGCGTTGAACTGGCACATGGCACGGCACGATATGTTTTTTGCAGCCATATTTGTCGAGAGTGGCAAACCCTATAGGTCACTAGAGTTGCCAATAGCATTCGCCTTTATGAAAAAAAGCTTCGAAAGGTTAAATGTTATACTCACATCAATGATGTTCGTCCAGCGTTCCATCTTTGACATTTCCACCCAGACGTTGTAGAGCACGAACTGTGCGCAGAAGACGAGCAGGCACTCCCCATCATCTTTCAGCAGCGTACTGATGTTCCTAAACGCAGCCTTTTGGTCTCTGATCCAGTTCAGGCAATAGAACGAGTAAATCCGATCAAATTTACCGTATTTGTGTAGAAACGCAGACACGTCTGAAGAACCCGCATCAAGGATGTCGTAGCAGATATCTGGATGTCCGTAGTTTCTTTTCGCGTAGTTCAACATGGTTGGGGATATGTCAATGCCTACAATCTTACGGCATGGATAAATCCATTTAAGCAGCATGTCTCTCGTAAAGTCTCCGATGCCGCATCCGATGTCGAGGATCTGATCGCATAAACTAGAATGACTTCTGAACTTCGTTCTTTTCAAAGCTTCGACATTGTTGAGCCTCACAGAGGCGCTAATACGCCCGTAATGTTCTGGGTCGAATCCCGCTTTCATTTTTAGTTTCAACTTATAACTGCAGAGCAGAATGTCGCGCTTTGTTGAGCACTCTTGCTACTACCTATGGTCTTTTTGTCGGTTTTATCAGCTCCAAGCGAAAGGTCCAAGGGTCGACCCGCCCCCCCCCCCCCTTCCCCCCATACCTCTCGCCCTCGCACGAAGATCGCTATCTCAAGGTAAGCTCCCCCCCGCTTCTCTCGTCCTCGCACAAATATCGCTATCTCAAGGTAAGGACTCCGTATGTTGAGTGGGCGATTGACCATCATTCCTTCTTGAAGATAAACACAGTAGATTCCATCAAAATATCCGGAATGTACCGGTCAACGTCTTTTAAAACAAAAATTGGCAAGTCTACAAAATCCTAAAAACAATTATTACCTGACTCAAGGCATGTTAGCTCAACGTGGATCCAGTGCTTGCCAGAACACTAATTCGGGGCTAATTTATCACAGACTTTAACGCGTCCTAGAACATGTCAAGATTAATATCTTAGCAATAAGAAATTAAAAAAGCAGGCGAGGGGCTCTTTTACGATTTTCAGGTATGTGATTGAGCTATAGTGGTGATTGTTCCACGGCGATTTATTTTTGTTAATATGGGTTTAGTATAACGTGCAGAAAAGGTGAAAACTTTAGGTTTGAATTCCGCCCCTCCTATAATTGGCAAAAAGTATGATGGACTTTTTAGGTATGCAGGCGTTTCTTCCTAAGTGTTACCAACACGCCCTGTACAGCCGTTTTTGACAAATGTTAGCCGTATAAAGCAGCTGGGTTACCCAAATCGCCTTTCTCTTGAAGTAGTGGTTATTGCTGTGCCTAATCGACACCTTTCCAAAAACAGCGCTCGGTTGGCGGCTGTGGAATCCCTCTACAATGGCGGACTAAAACCGCAACGTCACGGCATACTTTCTGTGTTTGGTTGGATGAGAAGGCATAAGCACACCACAAATGAAATGGATGAGCACAGTGACGTTGCATTTTCGGTGAGATTTGATTGGCTCGTCGGCTCCTAGCGTTGACCGCGCTCGAACTTTGGCTCTCTTATGAAGGACTTGCACGTTCCACGGCGTCAGTTGCTCCTCCATTTCGCAGTGGTTCCGACCGACCAATAATCGGCACGTGATAAGCTAAAGGGTTCTATAAATATACCGAAAAGGGTAATCCTTGATCGCACTACTTATATTCGTAGCTTTATCTTTCAAATCAGGAATTCGAATTCTTGTGCCTGCGCGTTGAATAGGCATATACCAATTTTCAGCTGACCTTTTCCACATACCGACGGCACCAGGCGGTGGCTGCACGAACTAAAAATCGAGGAAGTGACCTACCTGCGCCACCAAAGCGGTAATGGGAGCCACGCTACCAGTTTCTTCGCTCTCTGAGCAGCGGCGCCTGCCCAACGCGACTTCAAAGAGGTGCATCCGTGGCGTCCACCCAAACGGCGTGTTTTTCTTTCCGTCCACGTTCTTTTTTGTGTAAGACAATTATATAGATGCTGCAATTACGTGTTCTACTCGCTGATCCACAGCCTCCATCCAAATTTCCTCGATTTTTTCTGCCGACTCCCGCCGCTTGGCATCGGGTGCTCGCGCGTGCGCAGAGCTCTCCTCGGAAAAGGTCCAATGCAATGATATTTCAGAAGTGCGTAGTATTTTATGGAGACAACTCTTTTAGCGCTTTTTGTTTCTAAAAGTTTAGTTGTTTGACGCGCCCTCTTATACTAATGATCCCGGTAAAATATAAAAAAACGCAATTGCAAAAAAACGAAGAAAAAAAACGGAGCAAAAAAAAAAAAAAAACACCGTAGAAGCACAGCGCCGCCCAAAACCGGATTTTTATTGTTCTCAGAATCGTTACGGATAAAGGCGACGAGACGATAAATGATGAAGTGAAGAAATAAGGGTTTATTCGGCGCACATGTGCCAGAAAGAAACAAAAAAAAGTGGAAGCCGTTTACAAATCCCTGTGACGCCGAATTGGAGCGCAGCTCTTGAGGAGGAGGAGTGAAGGGTACTGAGGGGAGGGTAGACCCCTCCCCCTTCTCCTCCTCCTCCCCTCATTCTTTAATATGCTCCGGGGGGGGGTGTCACGTGACTTCGGGGAGGGGGTCACGTGACCTCGGGGAGGCGTGACCTGGGGGTGACCTCAAGGCCACGTGACCCCAAAGGTGACCCCCACGTGACCTTGGGGGTCACGTGACCTGGAGGGGTCACGTGACCTCGGGGGTCACGTGACCTCAGAGGGGTCACGTGACCTCAGAGGGGTCACGTGACCTGGGGGTCACGTGGGGTCACGTGACCTTGAGATGACCTTGGAAGGGGTCACGTGACCTTGGGGGTCACGTGACCTCGGGGGTCACGTGACCTTGAGGCGACCACGTGACCTCGGGGGTCACGTGACCTCAGAGGGGTCACGTGACTTGGGGGTCACGTGACCTTCAAAGGGTCACGTGGGGCCATGTTGGGGTCACGTGACCTTGAGATGACCTTGGAAGGGGTCACGTGACCTCGAGGGGTCACGTGACCTTCAGGGGGTCACGTGGGGTCACGTGACCTTGAGATGACCTTGGGAGGGGTCACGTGACCTTGGGGGGTCACGTGACCTTGGGATGACCTTGGTTACGCCGACGGCGACGGCGACGGCGACGGCGACGGCGACGGCGACGCCGACGCCGACGGCGACGCCGCTCAAGCCGGGAACGGGCCCCTAAGAGCTGCGCTCTAAAAAAAGAACGCCAAGAAAGCATCAGCGAGCGTCGACGGTGGCAGCAGCAAGCGACGGTGCGTTGTCGTGACAACTGGCTATCTGGAGAGTAGATGAGTGGAAATACCGCGCTCGGCCCGGTACCTACTAAAATCGGCTTCTCAAAGATTAAGCATGGAATGTTCGGGAAGGAGCAACGGCGACACTGACTCGGCAAGGTCATTCCGGCCTGGTTATCTCTTATGATCCGTGTTAGAGCAAACATAAACCATCACATGAAGGGAAAAGCGTTCCTTCTCGGTCATGCACGCGGCAAAACTTCCCCTATAGAAGTGCATTGCCCCGATGAAACCTTCAAAAATAGACAACGAATAGCGGCAAGCTATAAACCTCGCGGGCACCTTAACCATAAGTTGTTATCAGTCCTATCTAGTATAAAACGGCCTGAGACGCACGACGTGCACCACCTCGGCCCGCCGTGTTCCGCCTGGAAGCATCTCGTGGATCGGGTCTTCGAGGCGACGGAGCACCTTATACGGACCAAAGTAGCGCTTCAAGACGTTCTCGCTAAGGCCGCGGCGTCGTATCAGGGCCCAGACCCACACCCTGTCTCCCAATTTAAAATGAACGTCCCGTCGGCGAAGGTTGTACCGGCTAGCGTCGAGACATTGTGGGCTTTGAATCCGCTGGTGGCTAGCTGCCGCGTCTCTTGTGCTCGCTGACTGGTCACTTGGGTGTCTACGGTCCAGTCGTCAACTGGCCCATGGGGCGGCATCGAGTCGAGCATCGTCGTCACTTTCCTGCTATGCACCGGCCGAAATGGTTTCACTCTAGGGGTTTCTTGAACTGCCGTGTGATACGCAAAACGTGACGTACGGCAAGACATCGTCCCAAGTCTTGTGCTCCCTGTCGACGTACAGAAGCCCACAAACGTTTAGGGATCACGCGAACCGTGGCCGAGCCGCATCACTACGCTCCCTTGTGTCTAGGCGCCTATTGTCAAGAACCGTAATGTGCGCATGCGCGTCCTTCGGTGGCTGCAGGCATTTTAACCCTCCCGCTTCCAACCGACACCTTCTTATTCTTATGAATACGGCGCCGGGCACCGCTCGGGTAGCTGCTGTTGACTGCCTTGCCGCAGCTGTATCTGGGTGGCGCAATGACCGGCAGAAGCTGCGATATCAACTCTTCCGGCTGGAATATTTTTTTGCCAGCTCAGCGGCCAGTACAAAAAAACAGCCATTTTGTCTTTTAGAGCGCAGCTCTTTTTCGCCCGTTTCCGGCTTCAGTGGCGCCGCCGTTGGTGTAACAGCGCGTTGCATTATGGGACGTTTCCTATATTGTAGTCACAAGTGACGTCACGTGTGACGTCACGAGGATTGCGAGGGTTACCCTCACAAGGGTCACAAAGGTTACCCTCAAGAGGGTCACGAGGGTTACCTTCACTAGGGTCACGAGGATTACCCTCACGAGGATTACCCTCACGAGGATTACCCTCACGAGGATTACACTCGCGAGGGTTACGAGGGTTACCCTCATGAGGGTCACGGGGGTTATCCTCACGAGGATTGCTCTCACGAGGGTCACGACGGTTACTCTCACGAGGGTTACGAGGGTTACCCTCATGAGGGTCACGACCCCTATAAAAAGGCTTCCGCCATTCAATATACATCTGACTGATATTCTATTGCCCCTGTCACCATTCGATTGTTCTCGCTTGAAATTCATGGACACGGTATCACGGTAGTTTGGCACTGACGTGGTAGACGCTAAAATGGCAATCAAATGGCGAAAGAACTCTTTAGCGTCTTTTTATTGGCAGGTGTCCATACAGAATTCGGGTATCGTCTTTTTATACTCATCCTATTGTCAATCTAGCGCCCCCGGTGGCAGCGCAATAGCGGCCAATGTCTGCTGCAAGTAAAGCAAACTTTAAGTACAAACCATAGTTATCATGTACGATAGAGGTTCAACTGGCTCTTGTGTTCCGCGGCAAATTCAAGACGACCATACATGGTAAATTTCTTCCAAAATGTAATTTAATTACAATTACAATTATTTTGCTCCAAAACTAGTTTAACCTTAATTGCAACTACTACTATATGAAAAATAATTCATTATAAGTACAAACTACATCAAAAAGTAATGCAATTACTTTACAATTACTTATTTCAAGGAGCGACCGTTTTCGTCTATATAACTTCAAACAACATGTTAAGAATGCAACGCATTTCTTCATTCCTTGCCCAAATGTTTAAAGGAGCTGTGCAACGATATTCATTTGGAATGTTTTTCTCTGTACACGAGCTTACTGGCACACCAGGGACTCAAGGATACTCACACGCAACGCCATTGGCCAAGAAACTCCTTTGCTGCGGTGTAATTTCAAGGACAAAAGCGATCATTTTCATTCAATCTCTCCTTTGCAAAATTTGATGACGTAACTCGGGGATTGCAGTACACCCAAGTGACGATATTTGAATGCGGTTCATAGATTGGACCCGACCATTGCGTGGGCACTCGACTTGTGCTCGTGACAATTGCTAGCTCGAGAAGCATTCGGGTTGTGACCCGTGTCCAATCGCTGCAACGGCGACAACAGCCGAGCCATAACAATGTCTGGAACTCAGCGCGTGTCCTGCGCTTTGCCAACCCCAGCGCGTGGCTATGATCAACACTGGCGGCATATAATCGGCTCCAGATCACGTGGCCGCTTGTTCTGGCTGCGAGTTGAGGGGGTGAACGCTGCTCATTTTTCTTTAATTTTTTTCTGAGTCTTCTATTGCGTGGGGTGAAAAACGAACGCGTGTTTTATAGGTCATTAACGTCAGGGATCCGTTTTAAGCGGTATTTGCGCAAGGTACAAAAATTGTTGCATTGCTCCTTTAAGGAGGCTTAAGCATCGCCGAATATATGTCACGAATTGTACATTTCTTTTGTGAATTTTCTTTAAATTAATTAGAGAACTTAACAATTTGGGGTAATGAAGTCCTACGTTCTTATATTTTCAATAAATAATATTAAATTAGTTTATATACTCGAAGACACCAGATAACTAAAATAAGATTGGTTGACACACTTTTGTTAGCCAGGCAAATAAAAATGTGACAATTAGCCATATCTGGATATTTTAATAGTGGTAATATAAGGCCACAATCAACATCCACACGCGCTAATACAACCATATTTACAAACAAACGTTTCATTTTTTCCTACATTATTTACATTGAGTTGAAATTACAATGGCTCAAAATTTATAAGACCGGAATATGGGCTCCCGAATCAATCATGACAATATCCACAGGTGCGAAGTCAGCTCTAAAATGCTTATGCAAATAATATCTGAGGTAAAACCAACAAAAAATAAACTTGAAAATAATACAAAGAAATGCGTCAGTACTCAAAGAGGGACGCAAAAAACTGGCAAACAAATAAATAAAAAAATGACTTCATTGCACCTCAGAAACCTCAACCTCGGCTAAAAGCTGAACCTCAATTTTGTTTATTTCAATATTTTAGCATGTTTGTGCTACTGTTTTCTGCTCGCAACACAGACGGGGCCACAAGGCGCCGTTGAGGTAGGCTCCAAAGAGGATACACTCAGCCCGCAGTGCAAGCATCAAAACAAAAAACAACGCGACTCTGTTTTTGTTGTGCGTGTGTGTGAGTGCGTGTCTACGTGTGCGAGCGTGTCACCGAGCGCTAGGCCACTTGTTGCGAGCGCTGAGGCTCTCAGAGAGGTTCCGTCGGTACCATTAAGTCTTGCAAAAGTAGTTGTAATTGTGCCTGAAATTTTGCAATTACTGATGCTAGAAAATAATTAAATTACAATTCTGTTTGGCCGAAAGTAATTAATAACAGTTACAACTTAAAGGAAGTTATTAAATTACAGTAATGTAATTAGTGTAATTGAACCATACCCATGTATGAAGCAGAGAGCAGCCAGTCGGAAATTGACTTCCGGTAGTGCATTTCAATGGGAATAAAAGAGTGCCTTTCCTCCTTGCGCTTGCTTATAAGAGCGAATATCACGAATAAATCGTAGTGCAAACAAACCTCATCTGCGGTGTCATCGCGCGATGCAGCAGGGGCTGGTTGCACTATCTCTCCACGGGGCGCGGTACCGCCCGGGCCCAGATGCGCTCCGATAGTAAACCGAAACTTAAATACCTGGCGAATTTGTGCGGTTTTTTAGAAAGCCGTAAAATGATGCGCGTGCCTTCATCGTTCTGCAATTTGTTGATTTACTGCTTTTCGACGATGCTGAGCCATTTTCTAATTGAAGCCATGCCCTTAAACAGAACATTAAAAATAAATACGCAAAAATAATTAACAAATTAATTATCCCTGACTTTAATAATTTTTCTAAATGGGCCCCTGGACCAAAACCAAAACGACACAAGCCTTTTTTTTGTGATGAGTAGTTTTTGCAGGAGCGATTTGGCCTGAGTTCTCTGAAACACCCTGTATATCCATATATGGGTGGTTTCATCTCAAATCATGCAAGAAAAAATGTTGGGTCTTCAAAAAATTCTGGAAAAAATATATGTTGTGGGCTAATTCTTCATTAGAATGAAATGGGAAGCGGTTTTGAAGAAAAAAATTTTGTTCTCGAGTTATTATACTTCATTTGGCCGAAAGCGGATTCTGAGATTTTGCCGATTGTCAGAGGTCGCATGTTTGAGATTCTCTCTTCGCCCATATTTGGGCCGCACAGTTATCAAACTTTTTTTAATTGTTTTATACTTTAGGTAAACTTTTTTAAGTACAACTGAAAAAAATATTTTTAATATTTCGTAAAATAAAAATGGTCAAACCTAGTCCCTTTGACAAATATTTGCCGAACTTGAGTGATTATAACTTTCGTTTTGTTCAACGTTTTGGCATAAGCAGCACATCAAACAAAAGCTTAAGATATTACCTATTTCGGAAAAATATAATCGGTATTGTCAATCAGGTGTAATACAGTGAAACAAACCTCTGAAGAAAAGAGGAATCGCTAAAAGTACAATATTCAAAGTCAATTTTCTCAAAAAACCCATCTTTAATTTTTTTTAAATTTTTTTTACGAAAACCTCTTAACATAGTCTTGAAACGTTGATAAAAGTTAGAGTGGGTATTTTGTTTTTTGATGTAACGCCAAGCGTTTAAAAACATGATATTATAGGGTTTGCTATGCAATGACAATTTCGATCATTACCGATTGTGTTGCGTGGCTATCTACTATTTGTTGAGATCTGACTTATTGTATTTGTTGACTGAAATTTCGCATATATTTAAGCAGAATTGATACATGAAAGGTACGTTTAATACAAGATATGAACATTTATTCTCACAATTCAACATTAAATACTTAAAACAATGTGAAACGGAATTTCTTAGCAAAAAATATTTCTGAAACTTGCCACAGCTGCATTCACAATTATATATGTACAATATTTACAAGGTTTTGTAAAGACTGCTAGCATGACAAACAAAAAAAAAATCCTGTCGAACCGCTGACAGGTCGATCACGTCGATCTACAGAACGAGGAGAAGTAAAAGTTAACTAACATGGCCGCTTCTCCCCACGCGCTAAGGCGATTGACAATCGACTAGCTTTTTTTTTCTAATCTTAATATTTTTTTTTTCAAATAAGAACTTGTGCAGGTGAAATGAAAGTATGGACACTAACACGAACAATACAAAACCTTAAAAACGGTCATTGGGATCAGTCTGGTAACTTGGCTAACACTTCACTTTCACGGTTTTGCGTATTTTTCCATCGCCAAGTTAACAGACCCGTCTTCGTTCTGGACCTTGACCCACAGATGGCATGTTTGAATGCCTTTCACGGGGCTTACGGCGTTCCAGTCTTTTTTTTTTTAAGTTACGGTAGTCTTTCAGGCAAGTTGCATCACATTTTAGAAGGACGATTCCAGGTACTTTCGCGGCAACCACCCGAAAAAAGTCCTCCGCACATCCGATTGTTTCCAGTTCCGATAATCTGAGGTTGTGTAGGCACGCCTGCTGTTTGAGCACTGCACCCACGCCGTCACATGCACTTTTGCCATGTCCTGTAGCGGAAAAAATCCACTTGGTCACTTCATTTCTTTTCGCGATCTCGTGCAGCTGGAACCTATTCTTAAAATGGCTTGCTGCTCCGTCGGATACGTAGATTAGTTCTAGGAACACGGGAATATTTTCTTCAAGCCACTCTTCAACTGCACTCAGGGCGAACAATGCGTGTGCTGTATCATGTACGATGTCGTCACTGATGACTCCAAAGCTGTAAGTCTTCTGCTGTGTTGTGGCAACGCAGGTGAAAATAGAAACCATTTGATTTTTCCAATGAAAACCTTGTACGGCTCGAGGAAGAACAACACTCCAGTTTTCTGCGAAATCAAAATGCAACACGGCGGTTCGCGGCTTGATTTGACTTTTTTCGACGCATATTGCAAGTCTCTGGGCTTGTCGGATGACCCAGTGGGGAATGTACTTCGTTGCCCATTTTCTTATTTCGTTAAGAAATGCGTTACCATCCAAATGTTTCTTAATCAATTCACTGGATTCCCATATTGCCAGCTCCACTTCGTCTTCTTCATTGATTGATAACGATTCTAGAGTTAAACCATCTTTTTTCGGACACGATTTACAGTTTAACAGAAGACACTCCTCCGATGGGTTTTCGCACAGGCAAAGTTTCTTGACGTGTTCTAGACTCAAATCTTTTCCGCCTACGTTTGATAATGCCGCAAAACCAAGGGCGAAGTTCGCACAATAAATGCAAACGCACTCTTCGTGCACGGGACGTTTCATGACCCATTTTGGTCGCAGGGCGTAAAACTTTGTCAACCCAAGCTTAATTTCTGGATGAGATGTCTTCATTTTTTTTGTACATCTCACGGACAGACATTGTTAAAAAAACGCTTTGCAACGAGGGTTTTTTGTCCGTCCGAGTACAGCGTCACAACATCTTTTGCATTGGGGCTTGCCCTTGTACAGTGTTTGTCATCGGACGTATAGTAGCTCAGTGCGAGGGCCACATCATTTTTGTTTAAGGAATGGCCTTGATAGGCGTCGGCGATTGCCCACACACCATTTTCAGCTTTCAACTTTCTTGATCTGTCCAGAAGATAAGTTGTGACTTCGGGAATTAGAGACATAACTTTTTTCTTCGTCAAACCGGAGGGTAGCAGAGTCAGAATTCGGCACTTTTCTTGTATGGACGAGCTGTTCACGTAAGCGCACCGTATGTTGGATGCCCACTGAGAGCAGGACGAACAAGAATTCTGCAGGTCGGGGCTTTTTGTTGTGTGATAAACCTCACTAAGACGGCGGCCGATCTTCTTCGAGAAGTCTTTTGTTGCTTGCGTTAGCTTTCTTTCTACGTATTCATCTCGAAGATCTTTCTTCAGCGCGGACGGCAGTTTCAACGGTGTCACACTTACGTTCGCCGCGCTGATGACTTCCTTCATGTCTTCGATCATGGCTTGCTCCTCCTCAACTGCGGCGTCGCTCAGTGAAAGTCTCCTCTGCTCCTTGACGAAGTCTTGCAGGTCGCGCTTGAACATTGCAAAGCAGTTCTTGCAGATGCTGTCGTCCCCGTTGACAGATGCCGCTTGTTCAGCTGGAAGTAGCTGCTTTAGCAATTCGAAGTCCAGATCAGACACTTTGCGAAAATTGCGCTGGTATTCAATTTTACTTTTGTGTCTTCTGGCATAATCAGGGCAAAGCAGTCTACATTTGCCAAAGGTGCCTGCCATCGTCCCTTCTTCGGTGCCAGAAATGACCAGCTCAGCTGACTGCGTGACTGAGCTTTGAGAAAAGGAAAAAGGCGGTATGTTTTTGGCTCGGAGCTGCCAGAAGGCCACCGCCAGCATAACCAGCTCAGCATATGGAGAGATATAATGCTTTGAGGAGAGAGAAAACCAAGTAATGTTCTTCGGTCCAGAATGGCCACAAGGTCACCACCGGTTGGGAGATAAGAGGGAGAAAAGGGATAAGGAGGCAAAATGAGAAGCCGCTGCAACCCCAGCGGGTAGGCCCGCCATTAGAGGATTATAAGTGTTTTAACTTCACCGGCTCGACGGACCGGTCAACTCTTATTTGGTCAGTTTACAACACCGCCACTATCCCTCTCCGTGTGTTTGCTTTAGCTGTCAGCCACCTCTCAGCGGCTCGCAGCTGTTGCGACATGAGAAAGGAACTTTGCTTGTGCAGTGTCCACGGGGGGCTGTCGGTGGCCCAGGCATCGGCCACCAAATGACCTTGCCAAAGGGACAGCGGGATAACACCGTCGCGCAGAACAAAGTGAATGTAAAGGCCTACCCATATACATCGTATTTTAAGCAGAGCTGGCCAAATTACTCATATTTTGTAATTAAATTAGATTACTAATTACTTTGCTGAAAATTGCTGAAATGTAATTAAATTACATTACAAATTACCACAGCCAGAAAGTAATTAATTACCATTACAAATTACTTTTAAAAGTAATGACATCACTTTCGCATTACTTTTGTATACTTTTACAGGCTGCGCCTACACAGGCGCAGCATGTGTAGGTGCAGTTTCAAACACTGCTGGCAGCTAAATTCTCGTGTTTTCCCCCTGCATTTTGTGTTTCATGGTGCATGTATTTTCCCGAGGACATTGGGAAGCATTGTACTACATTTGAAAAAAAAAAAGCAGTAAACTATTTTTGTTGGGTATGTGCGTGACAGAACGAATGCGACTGGAATGTTAGTATTTTTTTTCTTTTTTTTACGGTAAGTTTTTACGGCGCTGTTTGATTAGCCGCGTGTCAAACGACAAAGCGTTTAGCTGTCGAAATTAATTTACAACAGAAGATAGCCGAAAGGCATGCATTTTTCACGCTCACAAATAACATGTTTACCGATAGACAGAGGAACGCACGCGACTGATCCGTTTCCCGCCCCAACCCGGACAGCTATTTTTGGAGATGTTTGAGGACCCTACGCGGATTATCTCTGAAAAGGGGGAGAACGATTATGATTGTTCGCAAAATCGCGTCGAGGGCCGTTCCACCAGGGGCCTTAGTTCGACCTACTTCCCCTCCTTCGTTTCCCGAGAATGTCGAGCAGAAAAGCTCGAATGGCAGGCACTTACCAGCCCTATTTCTCACAGTTGAAGATAACGCAGAGAGGGTGAGCAGCATGCATCAGAAAAAGTAAGCGGGCACTTTTAGGAGGGGCCAGAAAACGTCGAATGCAAAACCGCAAAACATAGGTAGAGAATCGCGCTGAGTGGGTTTTTACAGTTCAAGAGAGTGGCAGAAAATGTCTAGCTGATAGCGGGCGCGAGAGTCGCACCAGCCGCATTAGCATCAGCAACATAGCGGCGACCAAAGAGCGTTTTTTTGGAAAGGTGTAGAGGAAAAAGAAAAAGTAAAGTAAAAAAAAGCGCTCTTGTGTATTGTGGGCACAAAAAAATATGCCTGGTGCGAAAAAGTAATTAGGTAATTTAATTACAATTACCGCCGCTGGAGTAATTCATTACATTACTACATTACCTGCTACAAAAAGTAATGAATTACATTACTAATTACTGGAACAAGTAATTAAATTACTGTAATTTCATTACAGTAATTACATTACTGCCAGCTCTGATTTTAAGCAAACGTCAAGGTCTAGCGGCCGCTCCCCTCGGAGACATTGAGAGGGGAAGGTCGCCGAGGCGCGCTCAAAGGCGTCGACCTCGAAGCGTCGCCGGAGTGAGGCGTTGTGAACCCCGCTAGACGCTACGAATACGTTGGCTATACTCCGTTCACCCGTAAGCTGACAGTGCGGTGGAAGCTGCATGCTTGTTGGGGCAGTCAACTGTCGGCCTTGCACCGCCTGATGATCCCCTCCTCCGTGTACTCACGCGCCGAGCGCGAGGTCAAGCGATAAGAGGCATGCCATTAATTGGTCCGGCGAACACATAGCTTCCGCCGCACTGTCGGCTTAGGCCGATGCCCTCCAGAGAAAAGGGAAAGAAGGAGCTCCCCTCTTATCAGGATTCTCCTTTTTGCATCGCGGATAAGCACAGGCGTCGCTATTCTCCCCCCAGAAGATTATAGAAGATTAACCTGTCACTCAAAATTCTCACAAAAGCAGCTTCCCTCTCCTCCTTTTACTTGGTGTTCAAAAGTATGCGATGTGACGTCAGTGCAAGGAGCCCATAGACGCACGTGAATCCGTTGAGGATAGGATGCATGTGTGTGAAGGCTTTAAGCCGTTTCTCTTCCTGATAATGCAGACTCTTTTGGTGTCATGTAATCGCGAACATAATCATCACTCGAATTCTTATAATCAACATGAAACCTCACTACTTAAAAACAACCCAATTAGATTACTACTACTTAAATAGTGATGCTTATAACGAGGTGAAATATAAAGATAGCTTGGAAACGCTTTTTTTTTTGTCTAGATATGTGGAGACGTGCACAATAAGGTTGCCGAAACACGCAATACGCGTATGCTGTGTTTAGTTTACCAAGTTATGTTCTGCGTGACACACATAGACACAACACACTGCTTACGTGTCCTTTCTGCTACGAAGACGTAAATACAATAGGTCAGATGTCATCAAATATTATATAGCCGTGTAAAACAATCAGTAACGTTCCAGATTGTCAAGCATAGCAGAGTGGAAAATATTATGTTTTTAAACGCATGGCGTTGCATCAAAAAACAAAATACCCACTCTAATTTTTATCAACGTTTCAAGACTATGTTAAAAGGTTTCCGTACACAAAATTAAAAAAAAAATAAAAATGTTTTTTTTGGGAAAATTGACTTTGAATATTGTACTTTTAGCGATCCTTTTTTCTTCAGAGGTTTGTTTCACTGTATTACACCTGATTGACAATACCGATTATATTTTTCCGAAAAAGTAAATGTCTTAAGCTTTCGTTTGATGTGCTGTTTATGCCAAAACGTTGAACAAAACGAAAATTATGATCACTGAAGTTCGGCAAATATTTGTCAAAGGGACTAGATTTGATCATTTTTATTTTACGATATATTAAAAAATATTTTTTTCAGTTGTAATTAAGAAATTTTACCTAAAGTGTAAAACAAGTAAAAAAGTTTGATAACTGTGCGGCCCATATATGAGCGTAGAGGGAATCTCGAATATGCGACCTTTGACAATCGGCAAAATCTAAGAATCCGCTTTCGTCCAAATGAAATATAATAACTCGAGAACAAATTTTTTTTCTTCAAAACCGCTTCCCATTTCGTCCTAATGAAGAATTAGCCCACAACATATATTTTTTCCAGAATTTTTTGAAGACCCAACATTTTTTCTAGCGTGATTTGAGATGAAACCACCCATATACAGGATGTTTCACGAAAGGTGGACAAATTCGACCATTGCGAAAACAACGCATCGTAACAGAAAAAAGGCTTGTGTCGTCTCGGTCCTAGGCCAGGGGCCTATATAGGGAAATTGTTAAAGTTCGGGATAATTAAGTTGTTAATTATTTTCACGTAATTAATTTTTTTAAATATTCGTTTATGGGCATGGTTTCAATTAGAATCTTGATGAGAATCATTTAGAAACACTGAATTAACAAATTGCAGAACGATAGAAGGCGCGCGAGGTATTTTATGATTTTCTGAAAACCGCACAAATTCGACGGGTTTTTAAGTTTCGGTTTGCAATCGGAGCGGTTCTCGGCACCGACGACACCGCACCCCGTGGAGAAACAGGGTAACCAACCTCTGCTGCGCGGTCCTTGCGGCCCCCAAAGCCGTGTATTGGCGGCCCCGTAGCAGTAGCGGCCGCGGAGTCAAGGAGTCACTCCGCGTTAAGTGCCGTCCGAAAGTCTCGTAAAAAACGAATTGTCAAAATGTGATTTCAAAACTTGTAGCGTGGCTTAGCGGTTAACATGCCTGCCTGACGTCCGCGCGGTCGTGGGTTCGATCCGCAGTGGAGGCCGTCTTTCTTTTTTTTTTTTTTTCGAACATTTTGTTTTGTTGGGATATTTGGCGATATCTAGGACATTTCTTTTTTACTCATTACAACTTTGGTTTGGGCTAGTTGGTCCATGGTAGGTATAAGGTTTAAAAGCGCAAACAGACAGGGACAATAGAAACTAACACAAACGACAGGGACAGGGTCCCTGTCGTTTGTGTTATTTTCTATTGTCCCTGTCTGTTTGCACTTTTAAACCTTATACCTTCTTTTTTACGACTAACACTGAAAAAAAATGCTATCGACGACAGTGCTAAAAGCGCGAGCTCGTTGCTTTGGATCGCGCGCCACGAGCGCTCCTGCAGCGGGTGCAGTCATGCCAGTCAAGGTTACTCGCTCGCCGCTTGCACGGCCTTCGCAGCTATTCTATCCAAGGGTGATAATCCGCCGTGCTGCACACAAGTACAGCTCCAGAAAAATGCATACAAAATTACTGCGGCTGGGCTCTGTCGCCTCCGGTACACGTAATCTTCATTTGGAACAGGAGTAACGGACGGCACCGGGCGAAGTTTGAAAATAGAGAACGCTTATTTTGATGTTCCTAAGAACGCGACGAGTACAGGCGGCAATGTTGATAAAGGTGTATCGACACGGCGAACCAAATTGCTGTTTTGGTCCGCGGGCCGCGCATCACGTGATTTTACGTTACCGGTTAAGGTGTATCCACACGACGGACCGGGCCGCGGACCGATTGATCACGTGATGCACGGCCTGCGGCCGCCGGGCTGCAATGAGCATCCACACGGCGGACCAAAAGAGCAGACGACAGAGTGAACGGTCGGGTCTAACCCTCGACCTCACAGCTCCGCCAAACGCATGCAGCGAGCTGCTTTGAGGCTATTTGTAAGGAGCCAAGATGGAGGTTGAACGAAAGAGACGTTTGGCCGCGGTGGCCCTGGCGTTGAATATTGAGGACGAGGACGACTTAAGTGAACCGAAAAAGGCATGGGGACATCTTTAGATGATTATTTGGGTAGTCGTCGCGACTATTGTCCCACGGAGCGGGGAATTGCTCCATGAGCGCGATGAAGTAAAAAGTTGCATCGTCGCACAACAAAAGGTTCGTCTTCTTCGTCTTCCACAGTTGGCGCCAAAAGAAAACGACTTTAGATTTGGATTCCAATCCAAACAACAAAAGTCAGCTTGTTGCCAGACTTAGCGCTTCAATTATACTAAAAACGCCGCGGTCCGCCGCCAAGGTCCGGGCGAGAAAAGTAGCTTGGCATTTCTCAGAAGCGCGGGGCGCGGACCACCGGCGGACCTCGAAAACCGGTGACGTAAGATCACGTGATGCGCGGCCCGCGGACCAAAAAAGCAATTTGGTCCGGCCACAACAACGCCGAGCGACCGACATTTCAAAATGCAGTCAGCGGCATCCAAAGAAAACGTGTTGTTGACGTTTTCATCCGTGACGTCATTGTCCACGCCCCCTGGACATCCAATCGGTGTCGAAAATACGCAGCCTCCGATCCCAAACCGAAACTGAAATCCCGTCGTAGTTGTGCGACTAAGCGAAGTTTCGTATCGCATATAAAACTTTTATTTTAATACATTTGTTTTGTTTTTTTAAGTTTGTTAAAACGTTTTATTGTTTTGTTTCACCACTGTTTTACTAATAATGTTACGTTAAATTTTTATTTCCGCATTTATTATGCACGTCGAAACAGTCGTTTACAAGCCAATCCAATCTAGTCTGAACTTCATTTGCGTCGAAACCGCCCAAACTTTGTTGCGGTTTGGTGGGTCTTTTATTTTTACGTAGAACTCATATCGATCCGATATGCCGCGTCCGAGAATGGAATTTGCGACTAATAAGTGGCGAGGCACAACGCGAGCAGGAATGAACAGCCCTGGAGGGTTGTGGGCACAGCTCAATAGGCTCATTCCTCGGTGCTTCTCGAAGGTAAGCCTTTTTTTCTCTGTCCTCCTAAGCACGAGCAACTCTAGAGTTGGTCGTGAACCTAAGCTTCCGTTCAAGCATCTCCTTGGTTTGTTTCCTTACCTGCCTTTGCCTAATCGCGTTCGAGAAATGTATTCTGAGAGCTATTTTCCCTTGGCGAGCATGCATCTCCTCGCGCTTTTCCTCAAGAGTAAAGCTATACGCACTCCGGAGTGCGGCTCGACGGGAAATGGCTATACGCACTCCGCTGGGAGCTCGCGCCATCTAGTGGTGGGCACGGGCAGTCGAGATCGGCCAGCCCGAGCGTGTGCGTCATCGTCAGTCATCGTGCCGCCACTACTACACGTAGGCGCGTCAGCTATGGCGGTCCATCCCGAGCGTGCTGAGATCCACGTCGGCGCGAAGTTTAACAGCTTCGCAGAATTTGACCGAGCATTCAGGGACTTCCAAGTGACGACGAACACTCTTTTCGTCATAAAAAGAAGTAAGACTGTTGGCTTGGTGAACGCGCGCCGTTCGCCTGGCCTGACCCCGCTCGATCAGAAACTAAAGTTCGCCAACGTGATATACGCTTGCAAGCACGGTAGTACTACAAGAACCACGGGGACAGGAATCCGTCCGCACCAAAGGTAAGCACTCAGTGTCATAACATGTGCCCTAGATCTTTCTGCAGGGCCGCTCTTTTGGATCACGATGTGCTGGCGGGGACTTGTGGAGCTGACACGCTGTTGTATTTTTGGTTTCTGTTTAGGGCGATGAAAAAAGACTGCCCGGCAAAAGCTGTCGTAGCGGCGCGACGTAGCGGCGCCCAACAGCGGGAGATCACGGAGCTGAAAATGGAACACAACCACGAAGTAAGCTACGAAACCTTCCGGACGTACCCCGAGTGCCGAAGAGGTCGACTTTGTGAAGCCGTTGATGGAGCTGAATGTGCTTCCCAGTCTCATCGTGGAGAAGCTCAAAGAACGAAGTGGTAGGTGATAGTTCATGTTTTTCTTTCAGTAGATGTTCTTGTGTGCCTGATCCAGGGGTTTCCCCAGAAATTGAAATTTAAAAAGAAAGAGTCCTTTATTTATTTATTTATTTTTTTTTTGAGGGGGGGGGGGGGGGTTAGGGGGTCGCATTGAGAATACAGGAGTCGTTGTGAATTAAAGGGGTGCCTTCAAAAAAGAACAAGCGGGTGTGTAGACCCCCCTTGGGGGGGTGTAGGGAAATCACTCGCCTGATCGTCATTCTCTTTGTTTGTATAGGGTCTGTCCCAAAAGTTCCCGGAATTGTTTTTTTTTATAAATCATCTATTCAATATCAGTTTACAATCTTTTCAGAACTTTTCAAAGTAATCTCCCCCTGCTTCGATGCACTGTTGCCAACGCTGAACCCAATCACTGAAGGCGCCCTGGAAGCCGTCAACAGGAACCTCCTTCAGTGAGGTCGTCGCAGCTGCTTTTACCGTCTCCAGCGTCCCATGCCGAGTTCCTTTCAGGGTTCTTTTGATTCTTGGGAATAAAAAGAAGTCCGGTGGTGCCAGATCGGGGCTGTACGGTGGCTGGGGCAGCGTTGGCACACACATTTTGGCCAGCAACTCGGAGACAATGAGCGCGGTGTGGCTTGACGCATTGTCATGGTGCAAGATCCAGTTGTCGCAAATTTCTTTTCGGACTCGTCGAACCCTGTTTCGCAACCGTTTGAGCACTTCACAGTGAAACTCCTTGTTGACTGTTTGTCCCTGTGGCACGAATTCACTGTGAACCACACCTTTTTTGTCAAAAACACAATGAGCATTGCCTTGATTCGCGATTTGCTCATCCTTGCTTTTTTCGGGCGAGGAGACTCCGTGGTGTGCCACTCGCTGCTCTGACGCTTTGATTCGGGATCGTACTCGAAAATCCACGTCTCATCCCCTGTGATCACTCTGTCCAAAAATTCTGGGTCTGTTTCGAAGCGTTCGTGCAATTCCTGACACTTCAACAAACGCTCTTCCTTCATCTCACTCGTCAGGACCTTTGGCACCATTTTCGCGCAGACTTTCCTCATTTGGAGATCCTCTGTTAAAATGCGATGAACGATTGTTTTGGGTATTACACACTCATCTGCGACCATTCGAACGCTTAATCGGCGGTCCTTGTCCAAAACGTGACGCACTTTTTGCACCGAGTCATCCGTTTGTGATGTCGACGGGCGTCCCGAGCGGTCGTCGTCGTTGACGGACTCCCGACCTTCCCGGAACCTCTTGTCCCACATGAAAGTTTGGCTTTTTCTCATCGCGTCGTCGCCGTAGGCTTTCCGAAGCATTTCGAGCGTCTCCGCCCTGTTTTTACCTAGTTGCACACAAAACTTGATTGCATAACATTGCTCCAAAAACTGGTCCATTTTTCCTCTCGACGAGGGTGCTGTAGATGCCTCTGCGCGGAGCGTGACCTGCCTCAGCAACTGATAGCAGACAACTGAGACCGGTCTCGTTTCGAAGCTTATATCCCCCACTAACGTCTCCACCTGAAGCCCCACCCCGCCAGGCGGCGTCGCCGACCACAAAAAATCATTCCGGGAAGTTTTGGGACCGACCCTCTATGTGCAGGAAAAGCAGTAATCGCAAAAGTCCTCTATAATCTGAGGCAAGAGACTTACAGACAAGACGAAGCGAATATGCTCTTAAAGGAGGTGAGCCAGTGCAAAATGACTTATGATGCCAACGTGCTTATCATAACCGACGAGAACAAGGAACTTCAAATACTGTTCGTTCAAACACCTCACATGCAGCAAGCATTTGACTGTTTCCCGGAGGTGGTTCTCCTTGATGCCACGTATCGCACAAACAAACTCCGAATGCCCTTCTTCGTATTGATGGTTCAAGATGGTGCGGGCTGTAGCCATGTCGTGGCATATGCTTTTGTCTCGTCTGAACAGCAGCATGTCGTTACGCGCCTTTTGGAGCTATTTGTACAAGAAAACCCGGCAACAGCAAACACAAAGGTGGTACTCGTGGACAAGGATTTTACTAAAATCAATGCCGTCAGAACGACATTCCCGAGTACACCAGCAGTCCAGCAATGTCAGTTTCATGAGTTCAAAGCATTCAGAGCTGCAGTTGGACAACTTGCCAAGTCATCAGATGAGCGAGAACGTCTGTCGAGCTGCTTTGGTGAGATGTTGCACCCTCCTACTCCAGACAATTTCTAGGAAGCGAAGGCCGAGTTTTAGAGGTTTGCAAGTGCGGATGTTTCCAGCTATTTCTCTAAAAACTGGGGCAGCATTCCTCAAATGTGGGTTAGGCACCTCTGTGACCGTGAATTCACGGGCGGCAACAACACTACAAACCGCGTTGAATCGCACAACGCCCGGATAAAACATGTGTTGTCCTCAACGTCAAAACTCCACGAAGCGCTGCGGGGACTAATGAAGTTGTCAAGTAGCATACTTTACGAGGTTCGTCACAAGACCATGCTCTTAAAGACTTCCGAGTTTTGTTCTTACGAAGCATCCTAAGATGTACAAAAGCAGTGCTCAAAAGTGCTTACACCGTACGCCTGCAAGTTGGTAAGCGACGAGCTGGCCAAGACAAGAGACGATCCTCCACAAATTAAAACCTATGCTCTTTCATCCAGTTGCTCCGACTTCTGCCATAAAGTTTCGTTTCAGAATCAGTCGTGCAGCTGTACCACATACGCCAAAATGGGACTACTTCGTCGACATTTCCTCGCCGTCTGTGTGAAGTTCGATCTAAAACCATCCTTTGAAAAGGCAGTTCACAAGCGCTGGTTCATGTCGTGCCAACTGGAGTTCCTCGGCAATTCTGTGAAAAGCAACCCTGAAGCTAGCAGTTACGAAGAACCAAGAATACTATCTATGCCAGGGTCCTCCTTTGAGAAGATGAACCGGAACCAGAAATTCAACTATGCAATGCGAACACTTCGAGCTGTCGCAGACAACTTGGCTTACTGCCAGCCAGACGTCTTTGCAACACGCCTAGCGTTGCTCGAGTCTCTGAATGCCTCTTGGTTGAGGAGAGAGGATGTAACGTCGAGAGTTTCCCATGAAGATGTTGAAGTAGCAGAAAATGTCGCCACACAAGATGTCCGTCCAGCCATCGTGTCTAAAATCAATCAACAGGAGGAAACTGATCAGGAACAAGTCAATGTGGCCACTGGATGTGCGAGCAGCAGAAGCAATGTAACAGTTCCAGATAGTGACACACCAAGCAGTGCTAGCTAAGGGTGCACTGTCACCTATCAGTTCAAACTCCCCGAGGTGAAGAGCCGAGGACGTCCATCAAAGAGAGTGCCACATAACAGACTGAAGCGAGCAAGAGAACTGGATGAAGACGGGCCTGTGCCATTCAAGCATCTGTCTGAAAAGGCGAAAGGAAAATGTAAGAGAAAAAACCACTTTGTGGTATTAATCTTTTCTGAACTCTGTTTTGCATTTTATCTTTCCAGTGCTCTTGGCTGGATTTATTGACAAGCGCCTCTGTCAACGTGTGCTGGATGGGTCATACCTCCTGGAGGAGACTGATGTGGAAGTTCGGCCGGAAGCCCTGCCCAGTGCTCTGCTAGACTGCAGGGTTTCCCTACCAAGGCTCAGGAAATACTTCACCCCAGATGCATGGTCCCTCTTGACTTCCTCAGGTATGCATTGTCATAATTTCTTCCATGGTATCATACTTGTGTGTTCTGCTTAAGCTTTGAACAGCAATTGCTCTTCTCACAGTTGCTGCAAAGAAGAGCAATGAACTGTGGATTTGTAGTCTTTGCAAGGAAAAAGATGATGGAGAGCTGAAGATGGTCTGCTGTGAGCAATGTTTAGAGTGGTTTCACTGGTGAGGGCATCTTTATTTACTTGCCACTTTACCCGGTACGGTTCTTTAGTGTGCAGTCTGTATTTCATGCTGTCCTAACCATATCCCTCTGGATCCTAGGAAAGGTGTGCCCCCCTTAATTATGCCGTTTTCTTTCAGCAAGGATGAACATGCTCCTTTCAAATTATTTTATTACATTATAATTGCTGATAAGTTAAGAATCGAGAGCTTAGGAACAAGGCTGAAGAGGAGGTTTCCTCTCTCCTCCAGCCCTCCTAGTGCTCGTCCTTTCTCCCGTCGCCCTCACTTCTTAACCTGTCACCGACTACGGAAAGAGTCGAGATATAAAATATAGTCGCAACAAGGTTATTTAGACTGGCCTGTTTTAAACACCCTTTAAAATAGCGACTACGGGGTACCTTTCTCACAGTTGCATGAGCATGAGAGGGAAAATATATGCACCAGGCTATTGTAGGCTATACAATTAGTTCCCCTTTTTTGCTTGATTTGCAATTTTATTAAACTGCGCTGTGCACTCATTCTCCCATATTGCAGGTCTTGTGCTGCAGTAACCCGGCAAGATGTCCAAAAGCAGTGGTACTGTCTGCGGTGCAAAAAAAAGGCTGTAAAGGCAGTCCGTGGTGCAGCCTGGGGGCTTGTTGGCAGTGGCCAACTTTTTAATTAATAAACCCTATAAATGTTGTAATGTGTCCCTGCATCGCCTCATGTTTTAAAAGGCCACACTATACTGGTTTTGGATTTACCAAGGATATAAATTTTCAGCTTCTTTCTTTTGTGTGATTGAAGTACAAAATACATAAACTAATTATGCAAAAATATATCGTAGGAAACGGGCCCTGTACACTTCCGGTGCACTCACTCGAAACGAACACCAAACCGGCCTTATCAGATCAAACTCGTAACCCCCCGCTCCTCTTTCGGTGCTCTGGGGCCCTGAAATTTTACAATGGTACAGTTATGCTCTTACGCCCGTGCCTTAGTTGCTATATTAAGAGTCTTGTTTAGTTTAGCATGGACATCCTTATCCTAAATAGCAACTCCGATGGAATGACCCGGCTCAGTCTGTATCGAAATTTAGACTAGCATGTTGACGTACTTGTTAAGAAAATGAAAGAAAAACCTAACACGGAAATATCCAAACGGGCGCGTTAGAAGAAGCATCTTTAGGACGATCGTGCCTGCTCTCCAAATACTGTCGAGCTTAACACGAAAATATCCAAACGGGCGCGTTAGAAGAAGCATCTTTAGGACGATCGTGCCTGCTCTCCAAATGCTGTCGTTTGTTGGAGTAGCTTAATTTATACTCGGCGTCCTCATTTTTGTACTAACATCACTCCCATTCCCCTTCCTCAAAATCGGTTGTGGCATGCGGGCATACGTCCGAGTGCAACCGTACCTACAAGCGCGAGCCCGCTGCCCTGAACGACGCGTGCACTGCGCGAGAGCGCTCGTTGAAATCACGGAGGTCGCTCTTGCAGCTTCTGCAGTGCTCGCAGTTAAAGGGAAACTGAGTATAGCTGGTATAGCCACGCACCGCTCGGTCCTGTAGCCTTACCAGCGTAGCGCAAAAGAGTTGACGTCGAGTATAGTTTGCCGTTCGTGGGCGATCGAGTAGAAGTACATGACGAAGTCGGCAGCAGAGAGTGTATCCTGTGTTGTGCGACATCGGTTTTAGAATTTACCGCTAGATGGCGCAAGCTCATGAAAATAGGTCCATTCCGTCGGCGCCACCGCTAGGTGACGCAAGCCGCCGCCCGGTTCAGGCTTAAGAGGTATTCATCCATCCATCTATATGGGGGAGTGCGTATAGCCATTTCCCGTCGAGCCGCACTCCGGAGTGCGTATAGCTTTACTCTTTCGTCAAACCGTCCGAGGGGTTGCGAGTTCTAATCGCGAGGCCATGATTCGGTCACCCAACACGTCGGTCGACCTGTCAAACGTTTTATCGCACGTGGGTCGTCACTTCGCGTCGGCACGCATCGCTGCGTACCCGTATCTGTACTGGCCAGGTGTCTTTGTCGGGCCGCGCGTCTTATCGTTGTGGGTGATCTCAAGCGACGCGAGCGAAACGCGTAAAAAAAGAAAACATTGTGGTTGCAGCTGTTTCATCCACTGCGCTATATTTTTTTTTTTTTAGCGATTTGTGTGAGGTTTGTGAATAATAATTGGGGGGGGGGGGGGCGGGGTCAACAAGTATAAATAAGATGTATATCCCACTTCAAGCTGTGAATGCCGCTCGCTGTCATAATCCTTGTTTTATATGTACAGTCGGGGCGGAATGGGGCTCGGAGGCATTGGGCTCGGGCGGCCAGTCGACGGTTCTCGGGGCACCGCCGGCGCTGCGCTGGGGCTTGCAGCGCGCCCGGCTGGGATCGAGCACATTCGAGTTGGATGTGTTCGGCTCTAGCTTGGCGGGTCCCGGCCTTCGGCGTGGCGCTGGGAGCCGTCGGCCTGCTGTTCGCGTTTCATTTCCGTTTCCGACTGTGCATAGAGTTGTTATTAGAGTTGATTGTTTATCTCCCTCTCCCCCCCCCCCCGCCTTTTTTTTTAGTTTGTGTGTTGCAGGCTGGTGAAGATTTCGGCAAGTCGAGTATGTTCAAGGTACTTCGTCTCGGGTAAGTGTGAGCACGATTGGCTTTTGTCCGACATTATTTTGATTTAATATGCACTTCGTCTCGGGTAAGTGTCGGCACGGTTGACTTTTGTCCGACATTATTTTGATTTAATATGTCACTATAGCGGGCTCGACCTATCCGAAGCCAAAGTTCCATTGTGAGAAACGAGAAGGTCGATAGACTGGAATGTGAGTTCTTTACCGCAGGAGCGTTGTAAAATCGGCATCGAAAAAAATCACCCTTCATGATCACACGTTTCTTTGCCTCCCAGCAATCTCGAAGGTTGCTGTTAAGAGGGGGCGCACCTCAGAGCCCCATAGAGAATACATGAGGTTTTTCACCAAATTAAAAAAATTCTCACATAATAACGGCTGCGCGGATCTTCTTGAAAATTTCGGCTTTAAAGGCATTGAGTCATTATCGAGACACTAAGCGCAACAAATGTTTCATCATAAATTTAATTATATTCTTTAAAAAATCATGAAAATGGTCAAAATCTGCTAATTCGGCACTCTAGCGTTCGGGGCGAATTTACAAAATTATCTAAATTCAAACATAAGAAGTATTGCGCTTAGTGTCTTCTAAATATATTACGGAATCAAATAATATTCAAATTATTCATGTAAGTCGTTTTGTTCCGTAACTACAGCAAATATAAAGAACCAAGGTGTCGGTGGTTGTTTTCGTCGTTTTTAAGGTACCTCTCTCTCCCGTGCGGTGGCGCTCGCTGTCCACGAAATGCGAAATCGTCCGTTCGGAGATCGGCCGGATCGGCACTGTGCGAGGTGTTCTTCCGCGGCCGTATTCCGCGCCCGTATCCTGTTTCATTCTGCACGCCGAGGCGTCAGTGTGCGTGTCTTGCTTTCCTGGTTCTCGCTGGGTAGGTCTCCGTGTTTTCGCAAGTGGCAAATTCACCTTGGAGCTATGGGTCGAAGACAACCGTTCTGTGGCGAGCGGACCGCGAGGTGTTCCACAACCTCGCGGTCCGTCAACGCGTTGTGCTTGTTTCTACTTTTTTTTTTCTTTTAAAAACGGGCTTTTTTTTTTGACGCAAAGTTTTATTTTATCGTTATCCTTCACACAAACGTCCTTCGGCCTTGGGGTCGTGGAAATCGGGGATGAAGCGTGCAGAGAGTAGATCGTTGCTTGCCTCCTTTTTATTTTTCACGGACGTCCTGTGACCTCGGTACGGTTCGTGGTCACCGCAATCTCACGCGGGGAAAAACGGGTCGCCTGCTCTGTAGTCAGGGTATTCCTAGGGGAGGGTGATAACTCGCTGTTCTTCTGGAAATTCACATATCACCCAAATAGGTGACATGGGTAATGATTACGGTATGTTTTTTCCGGTGTTTATTTTTGAGCGAAAATCGGTGCATGTTTTTCGGTGCTTATTTTTTAATCACCAGTGTATTATGGGTTGAACGTCTTGTGATGACGCTAAAAAGCGTTGATAACCAAAGACAAATGCGATTGGACAAGAACATTTCAAATTTCCAATTATATTCACATATCCATTACGCTCTTCTCGTGGGAGCATCTATCCTGACGAAAAATGCCTAAGTCATTGAGCTGTGAACGCATACTCAGTGTACAATCTTTCGGCCTAGAGAGGTATTGCGCACGCTCGAACGCGCTTCACAGCCCAGTAGACGAAGTTGGTGGCACCCAGAAGGCGAGTTTTTGAATGGTCTGTAGTAGGCAAAAGAAACAAATAACAATCAACGCCTATCAGCTCTTCAAGCGAAGAGGCGCGTTTCTAAGGTCAATGGTTCCGGACGGCACTAATGTTGGCGTTGTCGTAAGATGACGTCAGTTCATACGAACTGACGTCATCTTACGTGATCACGTGACACAAACACGTCATCTTACATGATCTCGTTACACGAAATGACGTCATCTTATGTGATCACGCTGCACGAAATGACGCCATCTTACGTGACCACGTAACACGTCATCTTGTAAGTCAACCGCTCCCCACAGCAGCGCGCTCCGCGCTTTACGGGCCCGTGCAGTGCTGTAGTCGAAAGCAAGCTCCCTATGGCAAGCGAAAGCTTCTGAAGTCTCACATTGAGAATACTCGCAAGCGACCGTCTGTGGAAGCTTCGCACGTTGAGGTTTTTTTTGAGATCGAGCCATCGTGTTCCATTAACTATAGTTGAAGTTATCGTTCAATAAAGCCCTAAAAAATATGAATGTAGTTGGTGTAGACATCAAGATCTAATCAAAAATGCGGTTTGACGTCGTTTAATTAACGTGTATATACAAGTGTAGAAAAAAATGAGTTATTTGTGCATAGATGTTTAAAAAAGTGTTTATTATTCGACATAGGACTTTGGGAGAAGGATGTGTTCAGATTTTTCTTCATGAGCGCAAATATACCTGACGCAATAAATAGTGACGATTTCATCGTCCCAGTGGTGAGCAGGTGATTTCTTTCTCGAAACAATGATGCCATTTCATAAACCAAGTTCTGTGACATAGGCTTTTCCAATGTCTGGTCACTATTTTGTAAACCTTTCAGTCCAAACGAGTATACTTCTGTTTGTTTTTGTTAGCTTAGGAGGGGGGTCACAGAGCCTATCTTTATGTCTTCCTCTAGGACAGACGTACAGAGTTATACCGCAACACGCATCTGTGGAGCACACAGAGCTATCGCTCTCCTGTTGGCGGTACAGTAGCAGACGACACAACGCAGCTCCGTAGTCTATCGAGGGCACGGCTAGCCGCGGCCCGTAGCGCGACCGTTGAGACTAGGGAAATGGTTTTGAAGAACCGAGAAATGGTATCTTGTGTACAATAATCACATGTCGTTAGTATACTAGTATTCTACTTGCTAAGCCAAATAAATATTTGCAGCTTGTGAGAATATGTTTGCGTGACGATTTACCGTTCACACTCCTGACGGATGTTAGCGAATCCTTCATGTTCGTGGCTCGCAGTTATCGATACCCCCTCGGAGTGACTTCACCATATATATTTTTTTCTTGCTTGCAGGACATCATAAAAGTAACAAACACGCGAGAAAAAAAAATCTTATGAGTACGCGTGATTTTGAGCTTCGCAGCTCTAAAGATGCCCGGTAAATGTCGTCCAGCTTGGGAAGAAACTAATCATTTTTGTTGGAGTTTGACTATCGTATGCTGGCAGCTCGTTTCCGGTCTGTTTTGTCTATAATCCGTTTCACCGTAATTTGGCAACCCTCAGTCAGAGCTGCTGTGAGGGAATCACAGTCGCGGAGCAAAGCACGTGACAGCTACTTTTAGGAGCAGTACTATGGCACCTGCAGCGCGTCTCCGACTGGTGTGTTTAGCGTCTTATGCTGGCCATACATCAAAAGTGGTCCCGAAGTGCAACAAATGACGTCACAGAAGACGGAGTGTCACGCTGTTGCATCTCGCGATCCTGGCAATTCATCGTAGAAATGCTGGCGAAAACCACAAGGGAACACGAGTGTCGCTGTCGTCATGGCGTCCCAACGAAAAGCAATTATAGAATTTCGACGTTTTTGTAATTCGGTTATTTACATTACTGTATACAATTTTTAAGAAAATAAAGACATCATAACCAAATAGAAACTTCCGTGCTAAAACATGCAGTGCGAAGTGAAGACAACTACTATCTTTTTTTTTTTTCTTGATGTCCACAAAAAAAAAAAAGGCTATGCAGCATCGATCCTACCGTTTTTTTGTTTTGTTTTTTTCGCACATTATGTGATGTCCTCTAACACGAAAGTACCGACGTAAAAGCGCTGTAGAGACGATATAAAAACAAAATTTTAAGTGATTCGAGCTTTGTAGTGGAACGGAAAAAATAAATAATTAACGACTCTTTACGGTAAACACTTCACCTCTAAGTAGAACTTCAAAAAAGTGACGGTTACGCGCTTTCATGCCCATTTCAACAAAGTTGGGAGAACGATGTATTGCATCTTGTGAATAGACATGTGGAGCAGCATGTTTATGTTAGAGGCATTGTGTGTAATCGCTGCGCAGTACCTGCCGAAAGAAGATATTATTTGGGCACAGTCTCAACCGTTTCCGTCTGTGTGTGCTACGAATACAGCAACTCTTTTCGTAGAAGAAGTGATGAGGAAATGGCGTGCCCTTGATGATACGATTGTGGTTATGAAATAAAATTTTTAATCAGCCAATAATTGCGACCTGTCCGGTCGCCTGGAACCCCGACAACAACTATCGTTCTCTGGAAAGTTCATTCTAATATTTACACGTTTTGTGGAGTTCATCGAGCGAATAAGAATGTTCCAACAATGAGCTAAACCTACACGAGTTCCCGAATCCAACACGGCGCTTTTGAATTTTAGCGCCGTAGATAGTTCTGCGAACAGTGTATACTTCTGTGCAAATATTCGTCTAACAGTTTTGCAACGTTGGAAAGCATCGAAATGATTCAGAATCACTGCGGAGTTGATACTCGGGAAGATAAGACGGGCACTAGGGAGAAACGGACCGTGGCATTTGAGACAGGGGCACAAACGGGGGACAAACGTGCTACAATCGCATACCCTTCCAAGGTCATCGCTTGGGCGACCGCGCGCGCGCCCAAGAAACCTTTCTTTTCTTCTTTTTAGGGGTGGTGGGGGGGGGGGGGGGGAGGGAGGGGAGGGGAGTGGTGTAGGCGCTGATTGTCTTCCTCCTTTGTGGCTTTTGACAGACGCACAACGAGACTGGCAGAACAAGCGCATGATTCATTTCTTTCGATGGAGGCGTTCTGTCTGTGTATGCGAACATGATTTTTTTCCCCTTTTAGTAGTTAGTTGTTCTTGCCTTGACTCGGGTCCCAGTGGGTGCGTTGTCGTTGTATGCCCACTATTTTTTTTTTTTAGTTTATGGTAGTTTTTGCGCTGATGGGGTATCAAGGTAGACAAAAAGAAAAAAACAAAAAACAAAATAGCGCCTCGAAAAAAAAAAAAAAGTTGTTGCGATCAGGAACGTTTTCAAAGCGATTTTAGGAGCCTGCAGTGTTACCACAGGTGCAGGATTGAGAGCGTAACCCACGCACTTGAAGAGACGGGGAAGCTCTCGTCTTATTGGAACTCTCTTTTATGGGTTTCCACGTCGCGATTGTCCTTCAAAATCAACTGTCATTTATTTCTCGCTCGTGGCTTCCAAGTACTGGAAGCCACGACTCGAGCCACAATAGTTTTGCGAAATCAAGGTTTCGCTGAAATGGATAACCCTCACGTACAGTTCGACGCGCGATACCTTTGCCGTATTGACTCGCGAGAGATGCCCCCAACACGGCTGAGCATGGCGGTGCTCCAGACCTAACATCTAAATTTTGTTGCCTTACCTGTTACTATTTCGCGCCCATTTTGAGCCATATCAAAATGAAAGCGCATGATGAAATAAAAATGACACTCGTTTTCCGCTCGATGGAAATTTCACGCCAGCTCGCTGTCTTTGCTGGTACCTTGAGCGTTTCCCAGCGATGCGGAGAGTTAAAAAAAAAAAAAAACAAAAAAAAAAAACACGTACGATGGCATCTTTTGCACACTCATTACTTCTATAACACCGAGCCGTCTCGTACCCTTTGTTTTTCTTTCATGGTACTAATTTCTTTCTGCGCATTACGGCTGTTACGACGCTAAGTCTGTCTGCCCTTCGAATTTGAACTTAGGCTCAGATCAGGGACGAACCAGTTTAAATCAGGAAAATATAATTAACACTGTAGCAAAGTAAATCTATCATATCGATCGGAAATACGATTTGGCACATTCCATCTGAACACATATTGTGCACAGCGAATGCAATAGCGAGTCAGCGTGCAAAACGCCGCCACACTGAGCTACCATAACATCTCAGCGATTTTTGCATAGCACCGAGCACGGAAAAGAGAAAACTGTTATTCATTCACATAAACGAAGCAAATTTATTTAAAGCCCGGACACTCCGTACGTCCAATCTAGCTAAGGTTATCAATAGACTCGACCATGTCATTTGTCGAAACAGATAAAAGACGTTGGCAAAAATGATGAGACTGAATAAGTGAATCTAACGCACGTATTTTACCAACCGATGGTCGCGCGCCTTCAATACCCTTTCCAATTGTCATTGCGCACCTTGGACACACTTTGGGGAGCAATGCATATTGTCACGGGTGGTGACGAATAAACAAGAAATAAACAGAAATAAATAAACGTTTAATGTGGCGAACTTGTGCCAAAAATGAAGAAGGAAACAGAAGAAAGCGGAGCGTCGCGGGCGTCGAAGTCGGCGTGTCAGCAGAGTCGAACGCTGGGGCGAAACTGACTCGACAAGGTCGCGGGCGGCCTCTTATCTAGAGTGCGTCGCTATCTCGAAGATTCGGTGAAAGCGGCTCGAGCGTCGCGTGATCGGGCGAGAATGAACACGCACTTTCTAGAAAACAAAAGCAGGAATAAATGATAGAAGTTACGAGCGGTACATGAATAAACGAGAACTTTCTGGAGGTCCGTGACCGAGCGTTACTTTCTCAGCCCTGGGCGCGGCATTATCCCCCCGTTTAAAAGTGCATCGTCCCGATGCAGCACAAAAACGGAAAACAAAAAACAAAAGGACAGCAGAATTGCTAGCCGGAGTTCACAGTCCACAGTTCACTCGTCGACGACAGTGGAGAGTCCTATCGTTCGTAATACGGCTTCAGCCGGACGACATGCACCACCTCGGGTCGCGGCTGACGTCTTGCAGATGGGCGCGTTCCGTCGGGTAGAACTTCGTAGTTCAGATCGCCGAGGCGTCGGATGATCTTGTAGGGCCCAAAGTAGCGCTTCAGGAGTTTTTCGCTGAGACCGCGACGACGAATCGGCGTCCACACCCAAACTCTGTCTCCGGGCTGGAAGTGGACGTCGCGGCGACGAAGATTATACCGGTGAGCGTCGACATGTTGCTGGTCTTGAATTCGTAGTCTGACTAGCTGGCGGACCTCTTCTGCCCGTTGAGCAACCACCTGGGCGTCATCGCTCCCGTCATTGACTGACTCGTGCGGCAACATTGAGTCTAGCATAGTCGTCACCGCCCGGCCATACACCAGCTGGAAGGGCATCACTCCTGTGGTCTCTTGCACGGCTGTGTTGTAGGCGAACGTGACGTAGGGCAGCACTTCGTCCCAGGTCTTGTGCTCCACGTCGACGTACATAGAGACCATGTCGGCGATTGTTTTGTTGAGCCGCTCCGTCAACCCGTTGGTCTGCGGATGGTATGCCGTTGTTCGACGGTGTTCCGTGTGGCTTAGACGCAGGATCTTTTGGGTCAACTGTGCCATAAACGATGACCCTCGGTCTGTGATCAGTACTTCGGGGGCGCCATGGCGGAGGACGATGGACTCGATGAAGAACTTGGCGACTTCGACAGCAGTCCCCGAAGGAAGGGCTTTCGTCTCGGCGTAACGAGTAAGATAATCGGTGGCGACGATTATCCAGCGGTTCCCCATCGTCGACGGTGGAAAAGGACCCAGCAAATCCATTCCAATTTGCTGGAAGGGCTTGGTTGGCGGGGTAATCGGCTGAAGGAGACCTGCTGGCTTTGACGGTGGTTTCTTGCGTCGCTGGCACTCATGGCACGATCGTGTGTAGAGATGGACGGTCTTCGGAAGCTTTGGCCAGTAGTACTTGTCACGAATCCGGGCAAGGGTCCTGCTGTAGCCGAGATGTCCGGCCGTTGGGTCGTCGTGGCACGCTTGAAAAATTTCTTCTCGGAGGCTGGCGGGGACAACCAGTAGCCAGGGGGTTTCGCTGGTTCCGAAATTCTTTCTGAAGAGCACGCCTCGCCGCAGGACAAAGCTCGGTAGGTCCCGAGAAAAGACCCGTGGGACAGAGCCTCCTCGACCTTCGAGGCTGTCGATCACGGAGCTAAGTTCCGCGTCGTCGCATTGGAGTGCCCTCATGTCGGTAGCGTCAAGTGCGCCTAGAAAACGGGCGTCGTCATCGTCGTCCGCGCCGGAGATTGGAGGTTCGACTGGAGCCCTAGACAAACAGTCAGCGTCATTATGCTTGCGGCCGGACTTATGCACAATGGTTACGTCGAATTCCTGCAGTCGAAGGCTCCAGCGGGCGAGGCGTCCGGACGGATCCTTGAGGTTTGCGAGCCAGCAGAGGGCGTGGTGGTCTGTGACCACGCGAAACGGGATCCCGTACAAGTACGGGCGGAACTTGGTTATCGCCCAGACGACAGCAAGACATTCTTTGTCGGTCGTTGAATAATTTTGTTCTGCCTTAGACAGCGCCCGGCTTGCGTAAGCGATTACTCTCTCTGTCCCTTCTTGTCGCTGAACGAGTACCGCACCGAGACCGGTATTGCTGGCGTCCGTGTGGATTTCAGTCTCCGCCGACTGGTCAAAATGTCCGAGGATAGGGGGCGACTGGAGCCTTCGCTTGAGTTCGTCGAACGCTTGCTCTTGCTCCTCTCCCCACTGGAACTGCACGTCGTCTTTCGTCAGATGCGTCAGCGGTGCAGAAATTTGCGCAAAGTCACGAACGAAACGTCTGTAATAGGCGCACAGCCCAAGGAAACTTCGAACGGTCTTCTTGTCTGATGGCTTCGGGAACTCGGCGACAGCGGACGTCTTGGCGGGATCAGGGCTTACACCCTGAGCACTCACGACGTGGCCCAAGAATTTGAGCTCACCATAGGCGAACCGACACTTGGAAGGCTTGAGGGTCAGCCCAGCAGCTTTGAAGGCCGGTAGCACGGCTCGCAGTCGTCTCAGGTGCTCGTCGAATTCGCTTGCGAAGACCACAACATCGTCGAGGTAGACGAGACAGCTTTGCCATTTCAAGCCGGCAAAGACGGTGTCCATAACGCGCTGGAAGGTTGCCGGCGCTGTGCACAGCCCGAACGGCATTACTTTAAACTCATACAGTCCGTCCGGCGTGACGAAGGCCGTCTTCTCACGATCTCGTTCGTCGACCTCAATCTGCCAGTACCCGCTCTTCAAGTCCATCGACGAAAAGTATCGGGCGTGCCGTAGTCGGTCCAGGGTGTCGTCGATGCGTGGCAGTGGGTAGACGTCCTTTTTTGTTACGGCGTTCAGTCGGCGATAGTCCACGCAGAACCGAAGAGTCCCGTCTTTCTTTTTCACCAGGACTACCGGTGAAGCCCACGGACTCCTTGAGGGCTGGTTAATGTCGTCGTCAAGCATTTCTTGTACCTGCTGCTGGATGGCTTCCCTTTCTTTCACAGAGACCCTGTACGGCGGCCGATGCACAGGGAGTGCGTCGTCATCAGTAATTATCCGATGTTTCGCAACCGTCGTTTGGCGCACTTTCGACGACGTGGAGAAGCACTCACTGAACTCGGCGAGAAGGTCACGAAGTTGTCGTCGTTGTGGGGCTGGGAGGGATGGGTCGATGTCGAGCTCTGAGGACGTGATTGTCTTGTTCTGCGTCGGAGAGGCGTCTTCTGAGATCACGGCGATCGCGGCTGAGTCTTCAATTTCCTCGACGTAGCCCACAGTTGTACCCTTTGTAAGGTGCTGCGACTCTTGCCGGAAATTGGTGACAAGGGCTACTGTACGCCCGTCCCGGAGCTCAGTTACGCCTCTTGCAATGCCAATCCCTCGTCCGAGGAGAAGTTGGACGCTTCCTTCCAGCAGTGCTACACCGCAGGTGGCTCCTTCGGTCCCGACGGGCACAAAGACACTCGACAGCGGCGGCAGATTTACGTGGCTGGCGAGGACTCGCACTGCAGCTAACGTCGGTTTGGTATTTTCCACCGATGGGGCAGGCTTCCGAAGCGTCAGCTTGTTCTCCGCAAGGTCGATGATGGCGCCGTATTCACACAGGAAGTCCATTCCGAGAATGACGTCCCTCGAACAGTCTCGCAAAACGACGAACTTCACAGGGCATGTTTCGCCGTGAATCTCGACGCGAGCGGTGCATCTCCCGACTGGTGTAATCAGGTGTCCTCCGGCGGTTCTTATTTGTGGTCCATCCCACGGCGTCATGACTTTTCGAAGGCGGCGAGAGAGCCTCCCACTCAAGACTGAGTAGTCTGCTCCGGTGTCCACGAGTGCAGATGCGTCGTGGCCGTCGATGACGACGTTTAGGTTATTGGACACCACTGCAGCGGCGTCGTTTTGGTCTCTGGTAGCGTTCGAGTGGGGGCCCCCCGACGTTCGTGGAGGATCTTGGCGTCGGTCGTCTTCGGCAACTCCACCTCCAGGGGTTGCCGCGCCTAGTTTCCCCGGCGAGGAGCGAGGGGGGACAGGCTTTCACGTCGCGGTCGGTGCATCGGCGAAGCTGGACGTCGCGGTGACGGCGACCGGAACTCTCGGCGGGACGCAGGCTCGGGGGACTGAGGTCGTCGCAGGTACTCGTCGATCTCGATAGGGCGTTCACCATGACGGGGGCGCGGGTCGTTCGGGTGGAACCCGCGTAGCCCGAGTCGTCGGTATGGGCATCGGCGGTAGGTGTGGTCCGCTTCCCCGCAATGGAAGCACAGAGGGCGTCGGTCGGGCGTTCGCCACACGTCGGTCTTGCGGGGTGCGCGAGGCTCCGGGCAGGCGTACTGGACCTGGTCGTCATGGCGTCGGTCGTGCTGCGGCGCAGGAGACTGACGTCGGGGCGGCGTGACATAGGTGCGGCGAGGAGGCGGTGGCCGTCGGGCAACTGCGGCGTAGGTCAGGGCGGGCTCTTCGGGTGGTGCTACGCAGGCAGGAGCCTCCGGTTGAATTGCTCGCTGGACTTCTTCGCGCACCACTTCGGCGATCGACAGCTCAGCCGGCTGGTTGGCAGCAGGCAGAAGCTTGCGGAGCTCCTCCCGGACGATGTCGCGGACGATTTCCCGAAGGCCGTCAACACCGGTGGCGTTCAGGTCTAGTCGGCAAGATGCGGCGGTTCGAGGAGCAGGCACGCCGGCGAGTCGATGGTAATGGCTTGCTCGGGCCGACAGCGCTCGCTCGATGTTAGTGGCTTCAGCCACAAAACCGTCGACGGTTGTCGGGGGATGGCGGACAAGGCCCCCAAAAATTTCAGCCTTCACGCCACGCATGAGGACGCGAAGCTTCTTCCCATCGGCCGCCTCCGGATCGGCTCGGGCACATAGGCGCATGACATCCTCTACGAAGCTGGTCACGCTTTCGTTGGGGCCCTGCACCCTTGTTTGGAGAAGGTCCTCCGCTCGCTGCCGACGGTGGTGGTTGAGGAACGTTCGCTTCAATTCCGCGGCGCAGGACTCCCACGTAGTGAAGGACGCTTCGTGGTTTTCAAACCAATGCCTCGCAGTTCCTTCAAGCGCGAAGTAGAGATTGTGGAGGCATTGTTCAGTCGTCCATCCGTTGTGGCGGGCTACACGTTCGTAGTGTTGCAGCCAGTCTTCAACGTCCTCGTGGACGTCTCCGTGGAAAGGCGTTGGAGTCCTGGGTGCGATCGGCAGGTACACAACGGCAGAAGCGGCCGGGGTCTGCGCCTGGTTGGCCATCGTCGTCTTCGGCTTGGTCGTGGGTGGCAGAAGTCCGTGTTCCGGGGGTAGACCTCGGATGCGGCGACTTGACCGGGTCTCGATCTGGTCTTCGTCGGGTCCTCCGGAGCTGGGGTTTGGACTTGTACTGCGGGAACTTGGAGGGCTGCGCCGTACGGACATGTGATTACCCCGCACCTCCACCAGAATGTCACGGGTGGTGACGAATAAACAAGAAATAAACAGAAATAAATAAACGTTTAATGTGGTGAACTTGTGCCAAAAATGAAGAAGGAAACAGAAGAAAGCAGAGCGTCGCGGGCGTCGAAGTCGGCGTGTCAGCAGAGTCGAACGCTGGGGCGAAACTGACTCGACAAGGTCGCGGGCGGCCTCTTATCTAGAGTGCGTCGCTATCTCGAAGATTCGGTGAAAGCGGCTCGAGCGTCGCGTGATCGGGCGAGAATGAACACGCACTTTCTAGAAAACAAAAGCAGGAATAAATGATAGAAGTTACGAGCGGTACATGAATAAACGAGAACTTTCTGGAGGTCCGTGACCGAGCGTTGCTTTCTCAGCCCTGGGCGCGGCAATATTTACATCGCCGCCCGAGGTCTCCATTGAACGTGTAGTGCTGACCCAAATAAAATGCTAACCTGACTCTCAATCGCTCACCGCAAAGGACGATTTCGAACAGGCGGTACTGTAGGTCACTTGAGATAAAAAAAGAAAAAACAAGCTATAGAAACCAACGTCGTAAAAAAGGGGACCGGCATTTTTATTCCTACCTCCGAACAGAAACGAGCGCCACCCACTGCATCACACAGCGCAGAGGCCGGACTTGGCCACCGCGCGTACATACCAAGCGCGCGCGAGGGAGGGAGAAACTTCCTCCGCCGGGAGAACACGGCACATTTCGGGATCTATTTCACGCAGGGGATAACGCGGGCCTTTTCACACCTCGATACTGGCGCCATCTAGAAGTTGCGCGTTCAACCATGTTTTGAGCCGCGCGCCATCTGGTGGCTGAAACGGACGAATAAATAGAGGTACCGCGCCCTCTTAACTGCCGCTGTGAAAATTCTAACGCTTTGTCCATTCTCTTCCTCGGCTCTTTTTTTTTATTGATTCCGCATTGTGCAGGTGCTGCAGCAAATTAGTTTGATGACTACAGTTTTGACTGGGTAGCCAAGAAACATCTTGGCCACACATGCACACTTGAGAGGCCTGACCCAAACAAAAGAGGCAACCGTAATGCCGACACCTCCCCGACATAAAGTGCCCTGAACATAATTCTTCTTCCCGGTGTTTGTGGAGGAGGGTTCAGCCCCGATCGTTAGGGGCTTGGTGGCGGGCACGTTGCTGAGTGATGTGCCAACTTGCACTGCTTTACTTCGACTATACATTTATTTACATACTTACACAAATCCCAACTTAAACGGCCATCTCGAACCCCCCAGAGCCTCAGGTGAGGTCCCTATTTTATTCCCTTGTTCCTTTTTTTGACATTTCGAACTCTCTCCCTCTGACTAATGAACACACTAATCGGTTAAAATTCCACATCGTCCGCGTGCTCCTATATGAACCAGTCGACGTCGAAAACTATCCACGACTGCTGTGAACCACAGCAGTGGTCGAACCCTTCAAAGTAGATGCCAAGTATCCCGTTGGAGGTATCACACCAGCGCTAGCGATAATTTATTGCAATGTCCCCTGCACTGGGCTAAAAACTGCATCATAGAAAAATAAATTGGCTGCAGAAACCGCTATTGTTGGTTGTCGAATTGCGATAGCATTCATCGTGAGTACGACGATACAAATTT
The DNA here is from genome assembly GCF_016920785.2 of Ixodes scapularis. NCBI lineage: Eukaryota > Metazoa > Arthropoda > Arachnida > Ixodida > Ixodidae > Ixodes > Ixodes scapularis. Next base: position 159,000,263 of record NW_024609868.1, on the reverse strand, counting down.
TGAGTAAACACTTATGAATGGTTTACTACAACCATTGACGTCAGTGCGCCGCTTTGAAATTGAGTGATTGCTTCGTAGGATGGGTGGAAATCTATACTGCCGCTCCATTGTGCGCCACTGGACCCGCCGTTCGCCATGTCCACGCACCACATTTAGGGGGTGGCTGTCTTTCGTCTGCAAGCTAGATAAGGAGCGCCCCGCCCCGCGTCAGTTCTCCTTTGGGCTCTCAGCGCTGTTCTAGCCTGGCGGCCCAGCTATGTTTCTCTGCCCTAACCTGAGGCATTTTCTGGATGGTGAAAAACCCTTACGGGTTGTCTGGTCGATCGCCTGCGGTGGACGATGGAAGTAAAAAGCCAGATCATGTATGTTAGGCGCGGATTTACCTCCTTCGCCACAGCCAATCGGGTGGAGTGCGCATCCATTCTCTGCCACCTTCGAATAGGGTGCAGATGTGAAAAAGTGTGTACTGCCGCTTTGCACGCACTCGGCGCAGATTTACCTCTTCCTCTTGTTACGAGGCCAGATACCATATTGCGAAAACCGGGTGAAGTAGCTAAAGAATGCTATCGCATTAAAAAAAGCTGCGACACCGCAAGTGTTGGCAGTCCCCCACACAGATTACTCGATTCTTGCTTCCTCAGGAACTCTGCGCTTCGTCTCCCTATCGAAAGTCGGGCTATGACAGGGCGTCGCCCCAACTCCACGACGCCTATTTTCTGTGGCCCGAGGTGCTGCCACGTGAAAAGTCACAAGCCCCACACAAAACAGACGTGCATTCACCAACTTCACTAACATGCTCACATACTCTCCACTTGTCATGATTTTTGTGTGGGCTTTGCCCGATGATGCAAGTGAGTCATTCTCGTTTCAAGGGGAGTTTCCAAACCATTTTGCACGCATGTTCGGACTCTCGGGATTTCAAAACTGGGAGTCTGCAACGCCTGCTGTCCTCGTCTTTTTTTCTCCATTTCATCTTTTTTCCTTGTGCAACACCAGACTGTTGCACAAGAGCGACATTTTTTTCATGCGTGGTGTCACCTGAACCGTAGAAAGACTCGCTGCATAGTGTGGCCCGTGAGGCTGTGCGCACTCCGCTGTCTGCTTTCACGAACACAAATAGGGTGATGTACGCAGAGTGCACCGCTCGCTAGCCTTGAGTGAGTACACTCTATATGGTATGCAGGGATGGGCAGTATTTCAAAACAGGTATTTGAAATACAGAGTTCAAATACTTTGTGTATTTTGCATTTGTATTTCATTACAAACTGGGTAATGTATTTGTCGTGTGTATTTAAATACTAAAACGTGGGTATTTCAAATACAATTGTAATTAAATACAATATTGTGAGAAAAAATACATCCCTCAAATTTATTGTCACTGTCCAGAGCAGGAAGAAAACTACGTTCTGCACCGAATGCAGTGTCCCTCAATCAAGCACAAGCCTTTAAGGCTCTGTTATACTCCGACGTAACGGGTGCGCGCGTGCGAGCGCGTCACAGCGACGTCACGTCGGCGAAAACCCGACGCTCTATACTCCGGCGTCGTGGCGTAGCCGACGCGACCGGCGGCGTTCGACGCAGCCTGACCGCCTCGACGCCAAAATGGAGCATGCCGTATTCCGCGGCGGCCGCGCCGGCGACGCCAGACCAGGATGCATCACGCGCTGGCTCCCGGCAGCCCTCGCGCGGGAAGCGCGGCGAATACGAGCAATAGCAGACGACAGGAGCACCACTCCGTGTGGCGTCATGTTTGAAGAATCGGACTCGGTCGGTCGAGAAGCTCATCGAGCGAACTCGTCCTCACCCGTGTGCCTACGACGCGAAGAAGCTTGAGTACCGTAGACCGTGCGCTTGTCAAAGATGTACCGTATGTACATTGACCGCCTACGCTTGCGGCTCAGGTGGTGCACCAACAGTGCAAGCGCGAGTTTTCGTCGGGCAAGGTACGTCCACGCCATCGCTCGAACTTGGCGCTCAAGAAGCGCGAGCATTCTCGTCTGCTATTCGAAATGAAAAGGAACCGGAGGTGGCGCACTCTCACAGGAAACGTGCCCTCGTAGTCAGATTCTGCGCATGCGCCACGCCGGTGGCCCACCGACGCACAGCCGCGGGAGTCGCCAGGACCGCCGCAGTATAAAGAGGGCGAATTTTTGACGCGCGCGGCGTGACTGACGAGACGTAGCCAACTTCGGCCAGCGTTCGCCTGCGCGCGCGTTACGTCGGAGTATAACAGAGCCTTTAGTGACTTTGTGATTACGGTGCTAGTCCAGGGCAAGAATAGTGACGAAACAGACGTTCACAGGCAGACTGGCAAAATAAGTGCCTGTGACAACTTCTGATGCTTTCCAGCTTGATTTCCATCCATATTTTTGCCTGGAGCATTCTAAATGTGCGGGTCGTCCGAATTTTCGTAACTAGTGCGAGTTGCAACAATAAAAAATCTCTAGCTAGTGCTGCGCGTCTTGGTCGTCTCGGTTCTTTGTCGGTCTATACCAAAATGTAATCGACAAAAAAAGCTGCTTGAAGCTCTGTACTTTTAGAGCGCAGCTCTTAGGGGCCCGTTCCCGGCTTGAGCGGCGTCGCCGTCGGCGTCGGCGTCGGCGTCGGCGTCGGCGTAACCGCAACCCTCGTAACCCTCGTGAGGGTTACGAGGGTTACGAGGGTTAATCTCATGAGGGTTACCCTCACGAGGATCACGAGGGCCACGAGGGTTACTTACCCTCGTAACCCTCACGAGGGTTACGAGGGTTTTTACCCTCAGAAGGGTTACCTTCACAAGGGTTACCCTCACGAGGGTTACTTACCCTTGTAACCCTCACGAGGGTTACGAGGGTTAGTAACCCTCGTGAGGGTAACCCTCGTGAAGGTAACCCTTTTGAGGGTTACGAGGGTTAGTAACCCTCGTGAGGGTAACCTTCACGAGGGTTACCCTCACGAGGGTCACGAGGGTTATGAGAGTTACCCTCACGAGGGTTACTTACCCTCGTAACCCTCACGAGGGTTACGAGGGTTAGTATCCCTCGTGAGGGTAACCTTCACGAGGGTTACCCTCACGAGGGTCACGAGGGTTATGAGAGTTACCCTCACGAGGGTCACGAGAGTTACCCTCACGAGGGTCATGAGAGTTACCCTCACGAGGGTCACGAGAGTTGCCCTCACAAGGGTTACTAGGGTTACCCTCACGAGGGTCACGATGTTACCCAGGTCAAGTGACCCCCCCTGGGGTCACGTGACCTGGGGATACCCCCCGAGGTCACGTGACCCCCCGTTGACGTCATAGCCACTGATGACGTCATCAGTGACGTCACTGATGACGTCACCGGCATCCGCATCGTCATCGTCATCGTCACTGATGACGTCATCAGTGACGTCACTGATGACGTCACCGGCATCCGCATCGTCATCATCATCACTGATGGCGTCATCAGTGACGCTACTGATGACGTCATCGGTATCGTCACGTGACCCCCCGACGTCACGTGACGCCCCAAGGTCACGTGACTCCCACAAGGTCACGTGACCCCCAAGGTCACGTGACCCCCCCGCCCCCCGAGGTCACTTGACCCCCCCCCCCCAGTACCCTTCCCTCCTCCTCCTCAAGAGCTGCGCTCTAATTCGGCGTTACAGGGAGTTGTAAACGGCTTTCATTTTAGAGCGCAGCTCTTAGGGGCCCGTTTCCGGCTTGAGCGGCGTCGCCGTCGGCGTCGGCGTCGGCGTCGGCGTCGCCGTCGCCGTCGCCGTCGGCGTCGGCGTAACCGCGCGGTGCATCATGGGAAATGTCCCATAATGCACCGCGCGAGCCCCCCACCAAGGTCACGTGACCTCGTGGGGGGTCACGTGACCCCCCGAAGTCACGTGACTCCCCTGAGGTCACGTGGCCCCCTCCTCGAGGTCACGTGACCCCCGCCGATGTCGCGTGACCCCCCGATGACGTCATCGTCACTGATGACGTCACCGGCATCCACATCGTCATCGTCATCATCACTGATGACGTCACCGGCATCTACATCGTCATCGTCATCATCACTGATGACGTCACCGGCATCCACATCGTCATCGTCATCACTGATGACGTCACCGGCATCCGCATCGTCATCGTCATCATCACTGATGACGTCACCGGCATCCACATCGTCATCGTCATCATCACTGATGACGTCACCGGCATCCACATCGTCATCGTCATCATCACTGATGACGTCACCGGCATCCGCATCGTCATCGTCATCATCACTGATGACGTCACCGGCATCCACATCGTCATCGTCATCATCACTGATGACGTCACCGGCATCCACATCGTCATCGTCATCATCCCTGATGACGTCACCGGCATCCACATCGTCATCGTCATCATCACTGATGACGTCACCGACATCCGCATTGTCATCGTCATCATCACTGATGACGTCATCAGTGACGTCACTGATGTCGTCACCGGCATCCGCATCGTCATCGTCATCATCACTGATGACGTCATCAGCGACGTCACTGATGACGTCACCGACATTCGCATCGTCATCGTCATCATCACTGGTGAAGTCATCAGTGACGTCACTAATGACGTCATCGGTACCCGCATCGTCATCGTCACTGATGACGTCATCAGTGACGTCAGTGATGACATCATCGGCATTGGGGGTCACGTGACCCCCAAGGTAACGTGACCCCCCCCAGGTTAGTTTAACCCCCCCCCCCCCCCAGTGCCCTTCCCTCCTCCTCCTCAAGAGCTGCGCTCTAATTCGGCGTTACAGGGAGTTGTAAGCGGCTTTCATTTTTTTTTCCCCTATTACGTCCAAGCTGATTACATTTTTTTGTGATTTTATTTCTATTGCATCGTTAGTGTGCATTGCATCGCACACTAACTCCCGAGTGTGCGATGCAAAATTAAAATGAGCTACCCAGAAACCCGTTGCAGGTGCCCTGAAGTTGCTCACGCCAATTTTGAGGAATGTATTTGGAAAAGTATTTGGAGGAGACCAAATATATTTGGTTGTATTTGTATATTGTACTTAAATTCTTTTTTGGAAATGTAATTAGATTTGTAATTAAATACATTTTGGACGAAGTATTTTGTATTGTATTTTGATACATATTTGCATGTATTTTGCCCATCCCTGAGGGTATATGTTGTTTAAAGTACCTTTATGCATAGCTGATCCAACCTGCATTCTCGTTTGCCATTGCCGGTAGCAAATTGTGTCTGTTTAGTATTGAATACCTGCCAACTTCACCGTATTACTCAGAAGTCTCTTAAATTTGGATCAGTTGTATGACTGACAGAAAAACCTCCCAAAAAAGAAAAATTATTCTCCCCCTCTCTTCTGTACTTGGAGAAGAATTTTTGCCATCACAGTGGACGGCTGCAATCCCATGAGCAGAGGCAGTGCAATATATAAATGTAATGAAGTTTTCTTCAGGCAAATTTGTTGTCAATATTTCTTTTTAAAACACCAGCTAACCCCCCCCCCCCCTCCCTCCCCTATTAGAAATTATCCCGAATTCGGTGTCCCCAAAATTGGAAGGTATGGTATTGTCTGTGCCTTTTCTATCTTGTGTCATTTATGTAACATAATATATCTGTTCTTCACATTTATAATCGCTGCAGGCCTGGTCAAGGAGGGGTTGCTCAGTGAACTACTAGTTTGAGTTCCCTGAGACGACACCACTGACATCACCTACAGTGCCGAGGTACAGGCTTAATGGTAGATATCAATAGGAGTTGATGGTAAGCTGTCCTATTTATTTAGCAGTGTTGGAGTAACTCACTTCAGCTTTCATCACTGTTTTCGCTGGCAGCTTGTTGCCTGCACACAAAAATTGTCCATTAATTGTCCATGTCCACTAAAATTGATGCAGCCTTCACATTTCTGCAGTTTAGAGCGATTCGCAGACGTATGTCGATCATAGTCGAAACGGTTTGGCTCATCATAAGAGTTGAATGCTGAGTTTCGCTTGGCAGCTTTTTGGCCACTTCGGTCACTACAAAACATTATTTGCCTCCTCAGGTACGCGTCACGTCTGTTTGGTTTGACAGCCACTGAGTTGACTCGGATGTCAGCGCCTGTTGTCAGAACCTGGTTCCTGTGCTGCCACATCATTTTTGGTGGTGGCGCTGTCGTCATCTCCAACGCTTGCGCTCCCCGTGTTCCCGTTCAAGATGGTAAGTGGTATACTCGTGGGGGCCTCGCTGCTGCAGGTCCTGCCATGTAGCTCTGGATCGTGGTGGCTCCACCGCCATCATTTGTGCTCCCTGTGATCCCAGCCGAAGTGGTGACAGGGATTATGCGAGGGCTTTGTCGCAGGTGCTTCCACGGACTTTGGTTCATGGGGGTACCGTCGCTACTGACAAAGCTTGTGCTCCCCGTCGTCCCTGTTGAAATGGCGGCTGGAACTTGGAGAGGGTCCGCTGCCACAGCCGTTCAGTTCAAGTTCCGCACATTCTGTCGTAGCCCTTGGGAATTCGTTCCTTCCATGTTGAGATTCTAGTAGGAGTAGTCCACCGCTGTTGAGTTACATGTCACCACAGCAGTCAATCTGCAGAGGGGCATGGCCACGTGAGCACACTTCTGAAATGTTAGAGCCTTGTTGTGGACATGGAGGCCGGTGTGAGAGATTTAATGTGCGTCTGGCACATCTGCCCGGCAAAAGAACTCATGGGTGTGCCACATGGAAATTGAGCAGACTGTGCAAGTCTCTTTTACAAAATGGCGCTAACAATAGGTAATGTCTGAATCATTCTTGTCTTATGTAGGTGATACTTTCTAGGCGTAATGTGTTAGTAGATAGCTACGGTGTTATTGCTTAACTCTAAAGAAGATACAAAGTATGAGACATTTTCAGGCCAAGTAAAATATTTCTGCTCACTTTAATCTTGAAGAGCTCCCAGAGTTACACATCATCCAGCAATCCTGAAGGCGATGCAGCACATGTAATTATAATTAATATTCTAGCTCTTAGTTTACCAGGAAGGTGTCCAAGAAATTGTAGGTAGTGTTAGTTGCTTAGAAGAGCGGTTTGTTTTGCATTCAGACTTGCACCTTGGCGTTCCATTCACTTTGGGATGAGGTGCTTTATTCTTGTGCGTTCTTGGTTGTTTCCTTAGCCCCTAAAGGTGTTGGAGGTTTATATGTTTTATTTTTGGGGAAACCATGTGATATTAGTATCTGGCATGCTTTTTTTTATTGCTGAAAGCTGTTTGAAGTGAGCCTTTTTTCTACCTAAGAGCATAATGATTGGGAGCTTCACTGAAGTGTCTTTTGTGGCCACACCGCAGAGCATGATTGAAAGCATCGATGCATGCTGTCGATACCATGATCGGGACTTCAAAAAGGATCAGTCAAGTCTTCCTATTTTTATTTCCATTGATTCTTTGGCATTCCAGATCTCTTTTTGTAAGCGTGTTCACGTAAGCTTGTTCAACTTTCTGGGTCATAGTATCGGGTCGTTCTGTAATTATCATATGCTTTATGCATTTGTCATTAGTCTCATCTGTAGTTGTCATGGGTTCATGGTCGACACATTTGGTGCTGCTTTGATTTGGAGGGTAAATATTGTCCACCATAGGTCTAGCAAACTTCATATATCCCACACTTCAAAATGTTCTCATAGACCTGATTAGGCAATAAGCTCCTTTTCAATATGTGCATTTACTTAAATTGAAAAGCCAAAAGGCTTTTCATAATCAGCCACATGCAGAATAAGAACAGTGTTTCTGCCACCTAGTGTGGGAGAAAATGGGGGGTGTTGGATGCCAAAGCAAACGCAAGCAGTATGAATACAACTCTAGGACTTATAAGCGGGGTAAGTGGGGAATTTGAACTGTCTACCAAGACCATGTGGCTCACACATTTAGCAGAGGATAATTGGGTTTGGTTTAACAAGCTATTGGGGTGGTTGTAAAGCTCCTATACAGTCCCACATGGAGTCACCCTGCATGCACTGATCTAGAGTGCTCGTTTCACATAGATTTGTGGGACCTATTGATCTAACTGCTTCTTTTATTTGCAATTTTTTTGTGTTATTCGGGATTATTGGGAACTTAGCAAAAGGTTGGCATGTCATGAAGAAAACATGCCATCGTACAGTTTGCTTCACACTAAAATGTGATGCATGAGCAGTAGCCAAAGCTGATAACACTTGTCTAATGAGGAAATCAATGATACTGCAAAAACTGAAGCATATCTTCGTGGGACTGTTGCCACTGCCCTATACAACTATTGCATGACCTCGTTGTTTCTTTCTTTATTGCCCTCAGTTAATTTGACAAGGACTGGATTGCTGTTATCCTTAATAGGTCGGCGTGTCACGTTTATCTTGAGGTCCAATTAACGGGAAATTTGTTTTGATAAGTTAAATAAGGGAAACAACAAAATATTCAAAGCAATGTCTTTTTTTCATTTTTTTTTGCATCACCGAAACATTTATTGGTCACCGCATTGAAACTGGGAGTGTAACGCACGAAGAGAACTGCAGTATGTCCCTCCAGTCTGTGCCGTCAGACGATGCACACATTCTGCAACATAAGTGCAGAATCAGCTATTTTTTTTTTGGGGGGGGGGTGATATTTCTGAGATGACATGAAAATGTTGTGGTCATCACCATCAAAGTGGTTTGTTGTCTGCATGTTCCCTGCTTTAGTGACAAGGCCACTGACAAGCCGCTTCACTGGTACTAAATTTAACTGCTTGACAAGTTGCTTAAACAATAGTGATACACAAATGGCAGTACGAGGACAAGTTGAAGCACCACAAGTAGCGCTTGTCCTATCACTTCTTCGACTTGCCGTTGTCCATAGCACTATTTGTGTTTTGCTCCACTTCACTGCTCTTATCTGCTTCATAAAGAGCAAATATATAAGCCTGCTTAATAAAATGACACCGTCCGTCAAATCGGTAAACATTTCTCTGTAAAACATATTGCCCTGGCCAAGTCCAAGTCTCGTCATCACGATGAGTCGCATACTGAATCGGCTAACAATGGTTTATGAATTTGATGTAGTTCTACTGAGTCAGTAGCATACTTCACTCTCTCTTCTGCACAAAGCCTATGTTTCGGAGCGGTTGACATAGTGTTTTCTCGACAGCCGAGGGGCTTGAAGCAGGTGCTTAATGTCTGTGAGCCTCCACCATTGAAATTTTAACTTGTCACTTACTCTAGAACTTGATAATGGAGCAATGGCAGATTTTATGAAGTTTGCAAAACCGACGTCGGAGACCTTCGACTTGGGAGAGGTTTACAGGGCCAGAAAAATAATGACAGCACGTCCTCACTCACAATTATCTGTAACAAAAAGATGGTGCCCAAAGAACTGTAGCTAGTTTTTAGTGTCACTCGCTGAGGCGGTTTGTATATTGTGTTAATTCCTGCATTTTGCTGTTCTGTTTTCTGTTTCAGGATCCAGTGTTACATTCCTGTGGCTTTTTGGTTGTTTGCTAATTACTGAAGGGAGCCGCAGGCTTATCATGGGCGACACAGTGCTTTGGTGAGTATCTTTTATTTACTGCTTGGCCAATCAAATCGAGTGGCTTTGCAGGAAACTCTCTACAGTTTCAGGATGTTTGAAGGTGTGTTCTCCTTCAGACATTCTGAAATGGCACACATTTTTTTGTACAGCATCGCTATACTCTGTTGAATGACCAGCTGAAAGCGTGGTAGAAGCTACATGCTCGTTGGACCAGTCATATGTCTACCTTTCCCCATGTGTTACACTCCCTCCCATAACCATGTGCAGAAGGCCGGGTCAGGTAACGAGAGGGAGGTGGTTGAATGATCCGGTGGGTGCGTAGTTACCACCGCAGTCAGCTTAGAGGTGAATGTGAATTACTTGAGCTTTAAATAGGTCACATTACTCAAAGCTTGAGGAACACCTGTGAAGTTTTTAGAATGTTTTTGTTTACCGTGTCTACTCGCTTCATGAGTCTCAAACTACTTCCAACTTGGCTAGCCACCAAGTCAATTTTCTTTCGCCGCCAAGCAGCCAGGTCACGTCAAACCAGGCAAAGGATAGCAGTACATGCTTTCATGGCTGCAAGTGTGTAGTTGCAGATGTGATCAAGAGTGAAACCGAGCGGCGCATACACGTAACAAAGCTGGGGTCGAGGAATCGCCAAGCTTTGGACACGTTTCGCCTACCGAATGCATTGATGTCAACAAACAGGCGGTCATCTGTGGTGCGCTTTCGAACAGTGAAATCGTGAAAGTGGTTAGGCCAAAGGACGGTTGCATCACTTTCCTGCTGAGTGAGCTTCCATAATAAAAAAATCTTAAATGTATAAGAAAATTTGATGTCCAACAAGCGCATATGATCCAATAAGATCATATAAGAAAATACAAGAACCTTATAAAAACATTGAAGAACAATATAAAATTATATTTGAAGTTATAAGAAACTTCTTTTCAGTTTCTTAAAACTTCTTATATCATCTTATATATTTCCTATACTGTACTTATATGTTTTTATAAGGTTTTATACGATCTTATTTGGTCCTATCCTTTTATTGGACATATAAATTTCTCACACATCCAAGATTTTTTTACTATTTACTAGAAGGGCGCTTTTCCTTTGACGGAAGGCACACTGAAAGCGCCCTAAAAAAGGTTTTCAAATTATAAAACATGGTTATTGTAGCGTGCCCACGACCAGCCGTCAATGCGCCTCCGTCAGTGGAGACATTCCACAGTACTTTGCCGGGTCATACTGCCACCTAAAATTACAATTTGCGAAGTGTGTAAATGCAGAAATATACCCTGCATAATGAACGCACCCCCCAAATATATGTCAATTTCAGAATAAAGAGCGCAGTGCATTGTATATTCAATTCCATGACACCTACATTGAAAGAACAATGTCCCTCTTTCATTATCGTAAAAGGTATGTTCATTATGCAGGTAAGTATGGTAAAAAAGTGAATGGTGACTCAAACAAGTGCAGAACTCATACATAGGAATTTGAAAAAAAATCACCAACCACATCCTACAACAAGGTCCCAAAGTTTCAAAAACAGCTTGCTTTTTTCTTCAGGGGTGACTGCTTCCAGATAGGGGACAACAGCTTCGTTTTCTTCTACGATGGTCTCTTTTTTCACTTTGTTAGGTGGCTTAGTTTGTTCACGTAGCATGATGGCAATGTGCCAGTGGACCTATTGATGTTTCCTGGTGTTGTTTGGATATGCCGTGACTATAAAAAGCTGCTGGCAGAAGTTTGTCTCAACATTTATGAGGGTGTTTGCGAAGTCGATGCGATGTTCATTGTCCTCACAGTGCTCTTCAACATCGCTGCACTCGTGGTCGAATTTGCAGACATTGTTTTTGTGTTGTTGAATTCTTTCTGGGAAGTTCTTTGTTTTTCTAATGTAGGTGGCATGGAATTGAATATACAATGCCCTTCGCTTTTTGTCTAGAGGGACGACCTTTAATTCGCAGCATCATACGTCAAAGTGTTGATAGCGGTTTGTGGGACATCTGAATACTTTCTTTTACCCGCGTACATGACAGCGCTTCGCTAGTCCCCTTTATGTAGGGAACACAGATGCGGGTGTGTAGACGGATATATTTGAGTTTTTAAGCTTTCTCCCGACCAGGCAGGCCTCTGCCGAAATGTTTACACTCAAAACTTGTACTGCATGTAGTAATGGCTCTTGGTCTGCGAGAATTTTTGTTTTAGTTTTGTGTTTGTTGAGCATTATTGGGCAAATGACAAAGCCTACGCCACCTCATTATGACCACAGTAAAAAGAGATATACACTTCATAACATAGTTGTAGGGATGGCCGGAAGGGTTTAACCGAAAGAGCTCGGGGAGTTGGCGGCGAGGTCACCCGAAGCGTCATTCGGAGGTGCTTGATGTCTCACGTTTTTCTCTTTGGCGGCAAGCGGCGGCCAGCTCCCGAAAGTGGAAGCAGATTTCCCCGCGTGGGAAGTGAACAAAACCTTCGTTCTCCAGGCGGGAGTGGGTGGTCGCCCTTGCCACCGTGGTAATTGGGGAGGCGACCTTGTCAGGGCCATGTCGGCGACTTCGGGCGCCTTGTTCGAAAAGTTGAGTCTGAACGAGCCCGTGCGCGGAGCAAGACGTTATTCTCCCGCGGTCCCGAGGGCTCCGCGTATTCTGTCTCGCGAGACAGAGACCTTGCCTTGCGCGGCAAGGGACTTGGCGCCGAGGCGCTATTGTCGGCGTTGGGTTGCCGCGAGCGGCATCAGCAGCGCGACGTTTTCCTGTTGTGTTTTGTAAAAAGTTGTTCATAATCTGTAAATATGTATTTATCTACTCAATCACCGAGTCGTGAGCGTCACCGAAACCACCGGAAAGAAGCCACCCTCCAGCCAGCGCAGGCCCCCGCGATCGTCAAGAAATCTTTACTATAGTCCTGGCATGTTTTTGCTTTGAAAAACATTTTAGCACACAAGATCAATCTATTTCTTAACTTCTTGACTGGGGATCCATGACGAAAAAATTTTTTTTTGTTGTCCCTATTTTGTTTATATTTTTTGTACGAAACTTTTCTTGTGCTACCGTCATAGCTTTAATTTTTAAAGGAAAATTATTTCCGATGTTAGGGGATAGATGGTGCTTCCTCCCGTATGATGAAAAGAGTGAGCGTTTAAAGACGCACTCCCCAAACCGACTGAAGAGTGGTGCATCTATGAGTGCACCCCCCAGGCTGCTGTTAAGATTGCCATGCATCTAAAGATATTATCAAAAGTAATACATAAGTCTTTGTCTAGTGTGAAGTGAATATTTACATTCAATTTAAGTAACGACGTAATAACAACATGGCAGTGCCCACAAGCTGCATGCGTGTGAACGAATTTCATCATCCAAATGGATGAATGACCGTTTTGGCAGAACTGGACAATGAGGAAAAGGGTACCAATACTTGAGTGTCGCTTTCTAGGGGCTATTATCATTTTAAATTGCAAATCTCATTTGCTCTTTCAGCTCGCACCTTCACGGAGTGCGGCAATCTGGGGAAGCAAGTCAAAGACAGCCTTTCTCGATTTCTGTCCCGGGGGCACTATGCTCTTTCAGGTAAGCTGCTTCCCTCTCTTAAGAAACACAAGTACACCCTTTTATTCAAGAGAAGAATGACGATAATAATCACTGGAGATGGGGAACAAGGGGGACAAAGGAGATTCCTCTTTGTCCTTTCTCTCCCTTGTACCCCTTTTCCAGGGATTATTATTGTATTCATACTTATTGCATTATTGTGGAGTTCGCATTTTGACAACCTGTGGTTGGCTGATGTGTTGTGGAAGGTAAAGCTATTGCACATTCAAACATTGTGTGAAATACAGTAGAACCCTGCTGCTGCATCTTAATGAAGTCACAATAAAGGATCATGGCATGAGCAAAGATGTAACAACTGATAATGCCCTTGGGATAGCTATAGATATTTCAGGAACCTATATTCTCTATTTCACCTTAGCTTTTGTGGCTGTAAAAAAGATGGCCTTATTTTATATGTTGACAATTTTTTCAACACTTCTTAAAATTGGGGTTGAACTATAAGTAACACACTGTTTGCAGACAAGCTTGTATTTGCCCACAGCAGCTATGGGCACTGCATACGCAGGAACTAGATTCGTGTGAGCAGACATGTCTGCACATGTCCTGTGCCGACAGCCGCGCCATCGCAGTGATGCGTTGTCTATAGTTGCAGTTAAAAAAATATTGAAATATAAGGATGCAAAAATTCTGAGCCCATCGAGCTAAACCGCAGCTGCCTCAAACAAATCACTGCACCCTGCATGCCAGATCAAAGCAGTGGAGCTTGATGCAATCATCACTTCTTGAACATGGTGGCCATGGAGGTGGTAAAGCAAAATAGGATGTGTGAGACACTGAATCTCTTAGCGTCATACAGGACCAAAAAAGAAACACAGTGCAGAGAGGCAAGGAGGTGAAATAAAGGGAGTAAGTAAAGCAAAAGGGTATGTGTTCCTAGTAGTCATACTGGCCACCTTGAGTGGCAGTGTTTGGGCATAAGAACCAGGAAGGAAATTCATGAAGCCTGTAATTCTAACAGATATATACTTTTGGACGTCCGTTAGAACCGGTGTCCGTTAACATAACAGCCGAGGAAATATGTGAGCAAGGTTCTTCTGTGCATATTATTGAATGTGCTGCGAGAATATTTCTGGTTATATGCCCACCTAATTTATAATGTTTTTCTTCTTTCAGCTTACACCTTACAGTCATGTCAGGAAGCAAGGAAAGGTAATTTTTTCACTCATTGTTTACATTTGGGCGATTAACTCAGTCTATTGAAAAAAGCACTAGTCATTTTAATGATATTGTGAAAAATAAATTTTGGTTCTTTAAATTGTTCTTCAATCTTTGTCTTCAATCTGTTTTCTTCCAATATTGCGAGCCGGCACTATGTGTATCAGGCATGAAATCAATGATAGGCCATGTAAACTATTGCAGTTTTTCGGCTGGCCAGCTGAAAGTTTACAAGGGGATGACAGTGGCGAAATGGTCACCAAGGTCGATCAAATGATGTCTATGTGATAATTATGCCCTTATAAAAATGGTTAATGCCATTTTGTATTATTGCCAAATGGCAACAGGTGTTTACAAGCAGTCAATCAGCAGGCAACAGATGTTAATCGTAATTGAGATGTCATCCTGTTGACCCGGATAGCCATTTCGCCACCATCAACTTTTTGCCGTTCTATTGGTTATTGTCGGTGCATTGCCAGTGTATCTACATGCTAATGCTAATTGGCTATTGGAGGCAGTCAAAAGACTATAAAATGTATAGTCCTTTGATTGCCTCCTTTAGCCATTTAGAATTAACATGTAGATACACTGGTGATACACCGACAATAACCAATAAAATGGCAAAAAGTTGACGGTGGCGAAATGGCTATCCGGGTCAGCAGGGTGACGTCTCAATGACGAATAACATCTGCTGCCTGCTAATTGACTACTTGTAAACAGCTGTTGCCATTTGGCAATAATATGACTTTCATATGGCATTAACCATTTTCATAGGCGGAGGGTTACCCTCACGAAGGTCACCCTCACGCAAGGAGGATAGAAGGGTAGGAGCGGGCATGACGTCAGCATAGAGTTATTACAATAAACGCTAGAGGCTCAGCTGGCGCTAGTGTGCTGCTGCATTTTGAAGCAGACAGCAAGCAGTCAGAAATTGACCTCCGGTAATGCATTTCTAAGGGAAAAAGCGAGTGCGTTTTCTCTCTGCGCTCGATTATAACAGCAGATATCATTAATAATTTGTACGTACTAGGCACATTGTAACATTTCTCAGTCACGCAGACGAAATAATTGGTCAGTTACAGTATTTTTATTCGAAATTCGTGGAATGAAAAACGCCGTTAAAACCGCTTCGTACCTGTATTTATGTGCACTGTAGGACACTGTTAGCGCGAACACGGCGTCGACGCCTTCCAGCATGGGGGATATACGTGCCAAACGATCGAAGGACATGTTTAAAACCAAGAGAGACGGCAAGAACTACGCAGTAACACTAGATAAGTAACTCCTTGTGCACGCAGACGATCAAAATAAATTGAAAGCCACGTAATATAGTTAGATTTGCAACAAATAAGTATTGCTTTATTCGTTCTGCTCATGAATATGTGCGAAGATGCTTGTTCTGGGTTCAAATCATCACCCGCACGCTCCAAATCTTTGCAAATAGGGGGAGCCAGAGATTAGGTGCCCGATAAAAACTGCCCGACATAGAAAATAATAAAACGACACCTTTCGTAACTCACGTACTTTATTGTTTGCGTTCGAATGTTTCTTTAACCGATCGTAAAGATGCACGACGGAGTCATTTTCGTCGAATGACAGGACGGGCATATTAGCAATATATAAGCACCACCGAAATGCTAGCAAACCTTGAACACACTCTACATTCCTTTCGATCGTTAGTTGCTTAGAATCGTCGGTCGTTTTCACATACCTTCCTTGAAACAGAGGGTTGGGCTTGAAATACAACGAAGTTAAACATCGTTCAGTGGTAGAGAAAAATGCTGTAACTAAAGCAATTACACTTTCACTTTACCAATAAAGGTACATACTATCCGGTACAACTGAAATGACAAAAATTATTCATGTTTTTTTCCGGCGAAAAGACATAGTTCACACTCGTTTTCCCATACGAATACACAGGGCGGCTGGAAATGTAGGCTGCATGCTGCCTGCTTCAATTTGCAACCGGAAGTCCCGTAGACACTAGCGCCAGCTGAGCCTCTAGTGTTTATTGTGCTAACTCTATGGGCGTCAGCAGTGTAGCCTCCACAAGCCATGCTACCTTGACGCCTCGCCTCTTCCTCCTTTTCCTCCTTACTCTCCTCACTTATCAGCCCAACATGACCACATCACGTGACCGTAGCTAGCCCTCGATCTGATAAAACCTACCAGACGGAGCGCGCGCAAGCCTGCAAGGAATCCTTCTACAATCAACCATACATCTCGCACGTGACATGTAACGCACACCCATCGCCAGAGAGATCTGCGGTCACGTTGGGCACAATATTGCCGCGCGCGCAGCTGGCCAAGTAGGCAGCGCGCGCGTGGCATAACGGTTATCGCGCTTGCCTTCCACGGTTCGATTCCTGGCCGCGGCTACACGTTTTTGTTGACACTGTAATGTGATGTTCTGGTGAATTCGAGAACCGTCTTGCTGATTCGAGGTTAGAATGCTCTACGCGCCGAACCTTCTACGCCGAACGATCCAGAAACCCACGAGGGTACATAAGGGATTCCGCAAGGCGAGCGGAGTCAGTTTCGCACCAGTGTTCGACTCTGCTGCTACGCCGACTTCGACGCCCGCGACGCTCTGTTATTATCGTTTGTATGCTTTTATTTTTGGCACAAGTTCGCCACATTAAACTTTTATTTTTTCCTGATTATTTTTTTTTCTGGTCACCACCCGTGACAATATCGCTTAAAGGCCGACGACCAGTTCGCGCTTTCCACTTTTCCCCCGATTCCTCCTCTCCCCCTTCTACCCTGTCCACCGTTGTCTGTTTCCTCCTCCTCTAGGTTGAGGAGGATCTTCTGCGTTGCAGAATCTGGTGTACGGTCGTCGGCCTTCAAGCTTTTTATGACTAGGCTTCACCAATATTGCAACGTGCCCCCTCCTAGTACTTATAACCTTCTTGCCCTCACGAGGGTCTCAAGGTCGCCCTCTCGAGAGTTGCCCTCGTGACGTCACACGAGACGTCACATGCGACGTCATTATATAAAACACGTGGCGTATGACGTCACCTGACGTCACACGTATCTAAGATTGCTAATATTCCCACTGAATTTAGCGGGAATTTTTTCCGCTAAATATGGCGGAAAAATATTTCTGCTAACTTTACCCTCGTGACGTGACGTCTGACACGTGTGACATCGAACGTGATGTCAGGTGTGAAGTGACGAGGGTAACATTTTACCACTAAATTTGGCGGGAAGGAAGAAGGGCATACCCTCCCCTCCGTACCCTCCCCTCTTCCTCCTCAAGAGATGCGCTCTAATTCGGCTTTACACAAAAAATGTAAACGTATTTAACTTTTTTTTTCAAATGCGGATATATTTTTACGTAGGTGGCAGAGGTAAAGGCGTAAGGCCTGACAGAGCCTCTGCCCCTACAGTGAAGCATAATATACAAAAATATTCATGCGATATAGCATAAATAAAGCTAGACAAAACAAGCGGAACGTATCAAGTAACTTGAACAACATTTGGCGCAGTGGCCATGAATATTCTCAACTAACGGCAATAAATATGAAACGCATAAATTGAAAATAATACTAATAACAACCGCACATGTCATTAAAAAAATTCCCTTTCATATGTTCAGTTATGCAATAAAAGTTTAAGACAGTACCATTCAGATAGCTAAAATAGTGCGACACTTCAAGTAAACTGCCATGAAACTGAAACAAGAGAACTAATATTGGGAATTTTAATAAGAAAATAAAGTATATTGTAGGGTGTTTTACGAAAAGTTGACAAATTCGATATTGCGAAAAGTACGCGTCGCAAAAAAAAAAAAAAAAAGCCTGTCGTCTTTTTTGTACTGGGTCAGAGGCCCATTTAGGAAAATATTAAAGTTTGGGATAATTAAGTTATTATTTATTTTTTGAGTAATTCACTTTCTTTATTATTGTGTTGAAGGCAGAGTGTCGAAACGGAACCGAACCGAACGGAAAACCGGAACCGAACCGTTATTCTTAGCCGAACCGGAACTGAACCCGAACCGAAATCTTCGCCGCCATCTTGAAGCTGAACCGGAACTGAACCGTAAAAAATATAACGGTAACCGGTTCGAAACCGTTCACGCTAATTTTTCTTTCTTACAAAATGAGTGTTCTAGAAGCGAAAATTGGCAGCTCTATTTCTATATAGTGATCAAATTGTCATATACTCCAGTGCAATGTTTCAAAAATTGTGGATTTTCGTGGCGCTTTTGTATTGGCATTACAATTAGTAATGTGTCGCGTGGTCACGTGACGTCATGGTGTCAAGATATGCTGTCAAATAATGCCATGTCACGTGGCCTTGTGGCGTAGTCGCGTGACTCACCGCATCAAGTTCTACTTACATTGATAATGTCATTATAGTTTGATGCAACTCATGAAGGTTGGGCGAGACAAAGGAAGGCCGGGGAGGAGGAAGCAGACGAAACGTTGGAGAGAAAGCGAGGTTCCCCGTCTCATCTCCAGCTTTCCGCCTGTTTCCTCCTACCCGGCCTTCCTTTCCCTCGCCCTACCTTCTTGAGTTGCAACAGACTTTAATGACGTACTCAGTTTAAGTCGATTTGGCACTATGACGTATCAAGTCGACTTCAAAGTATTAGCGTTGTTGACACTGTGACGCCACATGCTATCACGAACTTTCACCGCGAGTCACGTGACACTGGGACGTACTCGACTGTCATGAGCCCGCGTCGAGTGCTCGGGCTCATGACAACCAGCATCGCCAAGCATTTGTGTTGGTTCGTGCTCAATCAAAGACGAGAATAGCCGAACTCTAGCGGTATACAATTAGCGTCCGATCACGTTGCGGCTTGCTCTAACAGCGAGTTAAAAGGGGAAAGCTATTTCTTTCCTTTATTTTTTCTGCGTCTGCCAGTGAACGAAGAGTAATATTAATGGGTGTTTTTGGAAGCTATCAACGTCTGCGATTGTTGCATGAACCATTTTACATATACACATTAGTGAGGCAGCCAAACATGTTTCCGTTGTTGCTGAACTGTCTCATGAAAGTTGTCCCTGAAAATAGAAGCATTGAAAGGACTAAATATGGCTTATTATTCTGACGATAATTAAAACTACAAGTGTGTATGGCAGGGATACCTCAAAAAGAAAGACTTTAGTGGCCTTAGAGGCAGCCGCTTAAATTCTCGAAGTTTTGTTCAAAACTTCACAGTTTTTGTGTGCAAAATAAGAACAATGGAGGGTTAATCTTAAAGGGACCATGAAATGATTTTAAAATCGAATTTCTTCCACCGCACGTTGTAGAAGGTGTGAAAAGAAACACAAAAATAGGGAGCCAAAAAATATTATTCGCTATAGAACTTTTAGAAGAAATCTGGATTCTTTTGCGCCTTCTTTCCTTCGAAAGCTCTCTGCCTTTTCGCTGCGATGCATCCACGGAAACGCAGCACGTCAGCCGAATCCACGTCGCATATTGGCTAAGAGCCTACCTCACCAGCACCGCGATCGTAAACAATAAATAGCCGGCGAATGTTCCCTAAATGTTTTGTTAAATAATATTCAGATCCACATTTTGTAGCATAATTAGAGATGTGACGAAAATTGCCAAATTTGATAATGCTGAGAGCCAAGCGCCATCTATCGTGTGGTAAATAAAGCAGGTGCGGTAGGGCCGACCGGCCGACAGCGTTGGGCTCAGTTACTTGGCCACGACGTGTTCTTCTCGCGCGTCCCGACTTCAAGCAGCAAGAAAAAAAGTACTTGAAACAGACCACGACGAACAAGAACGCTGAAGGGAGGAAGTGGCCGAGTGGGCTAACGCGTCTCAGCTCGGAGCGTGGAGCGAAAGCTTGCGCTGGGAACCTCCTGGGTTCGATCCCCGCCGCCCCCGCCCGTTTCGATCTGGATGAGTTTCGTACCGGCACGCGTTCGTGTGATCACTACTGCGTGATGCACGTTAAAAACCCCAGGTTAGCGGTTGTACCGCACTGGCCAAATTTCTCATCTACAGCTAAGAGACCGATTACCCGTTGAGGCGCATCTCCATCAAGGCTGTATAAACATAAGGAGCAAGCCAATTTTTAAACAAGAACGCTGGATCCACAAACACTACGAATTCACCGACGAACTCGGCAGATAGGCCTAGCAGGCATGCACTCCGAAGCAGGCACTCCGGCTCCGGCGCAGCGTTGCTTTGACAGTACTTGGCCAAGACCGTCTGCCCACGACCGGCTGGCGTGCTGAATGGAATATGCCCGCGCGACCCTTGTGGACCCTTCCCGTATTTTGATCGCTGACCTCAATTTTAGATTAAGGGGTGAGGTCAATCTCTTCCCCTTATTTTCCGAGGCAGTGTTGACGAACACTGTTGTCGAAAACGGACTCTCGTCGATTCTATCTTCTTGTTTTGTGTGATAATAGAGCTCAAATAAACGCCGTATGGATTACGTTCGTAACACGGTATGTTCACTTTGTTATTTGTATGCCATTTTTATTCTGACAGACTGCACGTCACTGTCGAGCTATAACCGTTCGTGGGAGCTACGTGCAATGCCGGTTGAAACTTCCTTTGCCGAGTGTCGCGTCAGTATTGAGTTGCAATCGTAAAAGATCGGTCCCGAAGCGCTTACCAACCAGCGCGAATACAGCACTTCCATCAAACGCGCGCGTCCGCTCCGAGTGTGAACAGGTATTTACGTGACTCTTGCTGACACTTTCGTAGTTCAAACGTATCTTTTTTAACGTCGGCTCGCTCCTGCATCTCCGAGGTCGCGGAAAACGCCGCGGTCATTTGTCTCTACCTACGTCGCTTTGCCAACGACTGACACGGGCCGCCTTTTACCAACAATGACAGTTGGGTTGACTTCTGGAGTCTTCACCGGAAGACCTGCCGCACTTCCCAACAGGCATAGCGGCGTATGGGACTAGTCCCATGCTGTCGCCCTAGCGCAACATATCTAATTGAATCTCGCTCAGCTGCGACGTGCCAATGTCCATCGCGGCGATGGGAGGTGCCGGTTTAGAAAATACATCGGTGACATCCGCGCCATCAGCGCAGTAAAACCTACCGGCACACCGCCAACTCGCCGCCGCTAACTGCCGCTATCGCTCCCATTCTCCTACTACCGCGAGAACTTCCGGTTCCGGAAACAGGGTACGTCACGACTAGGGTGTAATATAGACAGGTGGGGAAACGGCCCATAGAAGCCTACCGCAGCGCCGTGACCGGATTGTGGACTCGTCTGCTTGCGGGTACCCCCGATTTGCGGCAAATGGCGCTGCGGCGAAAGGAAAAATAATTGGAATCGGATTTGCATGAAACTCGATGGGAGAGCGCGAAAAATAAACCGAGAGCACGACATTCCTTCATTGAAAATCCACGAGAAAACATCTCCGGTAGTTTAGCCGGTCGCCACCGGTCGCCCATTCGGAGAGAGAGTTCGCCGTGCTCCACATAGATGGCGCCAAATAAAAAAGAGAAAGCCGAGGGGGACACAATGCGGTCGCTCATTTGGCTCTCGTTTCCCCACCTGTCTATCTTACACCCTGGTCACGACCGCCAAAATTACGCCGCAGCTTGTTTTGCGGTCAGTTGGAGAGACAAAAAAAGTCGATATTTCATTAATTTTTAGTGTAGAAGTTAATAAACCGAGACGAAAACGGATGCTTGTTCGGCATTCAGTGAACATTGACGGTTTAATGTAAAAGTTTCGTGGTAAATCTAAAAAGGTCATTTCATGGTCCCTTTAACAATTTTCGAACTGGAACCCCCAAATGGAGGAGGGAGTCCCTCAGAAATAAAAAAAAGTATTCTCCGGAGGAGCATCGTAAAATAAAAGTGGGTGGGGAGAGAGAGAGCTTTAAAAACATACTGTGTTGTAAAGGTTCCTCCACTCCGCATTTTGGACGCATACCAGACAGCGTGATCCCGCAAAGCTACTTCCTTTGCAGAATCACTCCTGCCAGAAAGTGCCTTTTTGTGGTGCCAGACGCTCGCGCCCTTCCTCACGACGCTGCGCCAAGAAAGAATAATTTTTGTTTTTTAATTCAGGAGTTGCACTGAACACAAACCTCTTCATTGTGCACCGCAGGATTTGATTTTCTCAGCAAAAAGAAATTGCTGACCGCTAGCATATACTGCGATGGTGTCACGTGCAAACCATGTTAAACAGTTCAGTTTTCAGTGGTTCAGTGGTTTCAGTGGTTTTCAGTGGTTTCAGTTTCATGTGGTGTTCTCAACACAATACTCGGCTTCAAGTGTGAGCGTAGCAGAAGCTAAAAGAGTGAGCTCGGGCTTTCTGCGTTCTTGCCAAGCAGGCGCGTTCCTGCACTGCAAGCACTGGTCAGGACCACACGCTCGCGCTTGCAGCATCGGCTGCGTCCCTACTTCAAGGGGTCCTATAATGCGTTTCAGGCCATTTTTTTTATTTGCATCACGTTCGCTTTAACTAGTGACTGAGTCTAGCAACATGATAAACATAAAATAAACACAATCTGGCGTATTTTTAACATAATAGGTGAAATAATTTCACAATTTTGAGCAAAATATTTTTGTTGATGACGACCTTGGTCTGAACTAATAGAAAGCCTAAACTACATGAGCGTGCAACAACCATGCGCGATCTTCCTCCACCACCCCCCATACCTGATCCCGGAAGACCAATAAAGTTTCCTTCTCCTCCTCCCTCCCCCCCCCCCCCCCCCCCCAGTTTACGGGTGTTCTAAGCAAAAATTTGAGTGAGAGTCATGGAATTGAAGGGATCAGAAGTGGTCGCCTGCATGCAGCCAGTCCTTCCTCTTGAAATCTAGGTCGTCATTGTCTGATGCTCTAAACCATGGGTGGCCAGGCCGACCAGGCCTAAGGGCCGCAAACGAAACCACGAAACTTCTAAGAGCCACGGGGGGGGGGGGGGGGGGGGGAGGGGCAAGTTAAAATTTTGTTTAGAGTCTGACTGTGCACAAGGCTGTACGACAGTACGTATGGAGGTACAAGGCTGGCAAACCGCGAGCCGTACTTCATTCTGCCTGAAATACCTTCTTGTTTCCCTGGGGAAATACGGGAAGGGGGGGGGGGGGGGGGGTCCACTCACTTGGGATTCGCGAGCCGCACTTGGACCAGCAAAGAGCCGCATGCGGCTCGCGAATCGCGGTTTGGCCACCCCTGCAGTCTAAACCAATGCCGTCACTGAACGCTCGTGTATGACACGGATAGGCACGCCTTTCGAAGCAGCATTTGGTTTTCTTAGTCCTTTTTTCAATGCCTATCTAAGCTGAAGCGAAGTCTAGCAAAAGGGATGTCTAAATTGTAAAGTTGTGCAGTATACAGTAAAACCATTATTGTTCGCGAGCCCTTCATTTTCGCAAATTTTGCGAATTAAAGAATTCGCGAAACTTAAGGGCGCGCGAAAATTTAGTTTCTTTAAGAGTTTCAATGCAGGGGTGTGGCATTCTCAAAATTCAGTGGCGGCGATTATGTCCTCTGTGAACGATTCGCGAAAAACAGGGGCCGCTGAAATAAAGGGCTTTACAGTATACAGCAGTCAAGCGATGATATGCGGCAGCCTAAAAAAAGCTAGATCGCGCATGACCAATTAAAGCACAGAGTTGTAAAATCAGGCACCAAAAATAAGTGCATATAAAACCGAATATAACTTTAGTCTCCCGAGAATGTATTCCGCGAAGTTTCGAGCTCGTGCAATCCGATGTCCAAATGTGATTCAAATTAGAAATATATTGTCTGTTCTTCGCGATATTTATGCGTAATTGGGAACATCATTGCTTGCATATATATTAGGAAAATACGGACGATAACCAACCAAGTCCTGAACAGGTAAAGGTCCGGCGTTTCAAAACCAGTTCGGTATTTTTATTAGGGGCGACCATTTGCACGTGGAGAGCTGCAGCTTCTTTTCCATATACAGTGTGCCGTTTGCTTCCTTCCCTTTTAATGCGAAAGCATTAACTGCTCCATGGAGCAAACCGACGCCTTCAGCTTTGAAGCCGCGCCAAACGGCGCCTTCCCCCCGTTCAAATGTCGCGTGTAGCTGAAATCTGATGAATTGGGTCCCATTGCCTAGCGCATGTCATCAAGGGACGTGGCTCCCATTGGCCTTCATGCGGCGCAGTTTTAGAAAACGTTACCAGAGAATCCCTCTCCATGGCGGCGCAGCGCACGCAGTGGCCCGGCAAGGTGCGGTGGTGCGGGCCTGTACGGCATAGAGTTTGCCCACTCGGACAAACGCCGAAACGGGGCCGTCCACGCCACTACCCCGCAGACGAACTATGGGAGCAGAAGAGCGACATTCGTGATTTCGCCTTCACAACTTATAAGGAGTTGCTTAGGTGTCCTCGGACGTTTCTGAACTTCAAGTGTCCTGGTCCATTGACATACTCCAATGGTTAAAGGGACCATGAAATGATTTTAAAATCGAATTTCATCCACCGCACGTCGTAAAAGGTGTGGAAAGAAACACAAAAACACAAAAATTGGGAGCCAAAAAAAAATTATTTGCTATAAAACTTTTAAAAGAAAACTGGACTCTTTTGCGCCTTCTTTCCTTCGCCTTTTCACTACGATGCATCCGCGGAAACGGGGCACGTCAGCCGAATCCACGTCGCCTATTGGGTAAGAGCCTACCTCACCAGCACCGCGATCGTAAACAATAAATAGCCGGCGAATGTTTCCTAAACGTTTTGTTAAATAATATTCAGATCCACATTTTGTAGCATAATTAGAGATGTGGCGAAAATTGCCAAATTTGATATTGCTGAGAGCCGAGCGCCATCTATCGTGTGGTAAACGAAGCAACTACTGCGCGACGTGCGCGTGCGCAGTAGCGCAGGGCCGAGTTCAGTTACTTAAGTCGCGACGGGCCGACGGCCGACGAACGGTTATTTCTTTATTTCCGTTGATTTACTTCCTCTCAAAACTCTGACTGACTGAACGTTTATTTTTCTACGTGTTCTTCTCGCGCGTGCCGACTTCAAGCAGCAAGAAAAAAAGTACTTAAAACAGACCACGACGAACAAGAACACTGGCCACGAATCGACCGACTCCGACGAAGCGAGCTGCTCAGAATATAGGCCTAGCAGGCACTCCGACTCGGCGCAGCGTTGCTTCGTCGCAAGACCGTCTGCCTCCGACCGGCTGGCGTGCTGAATGAAATATGCCCGCGCTACCCTTGTGGACCCTTCCCGCATTATAGTTTGATCGCTGACCTCAATTTTGAGATTAAGAGGTGAGGTCAATCTCTTCCCCTTGTTTTCCGAGGCAGTGTTGACGAACACTCGTTGAAAAGCGACTCTCGTCGATTCTATCTTCTTGTTTTGTGTGATATAGAGCTGAAATAAACGCCGTATGGATTACCTTCGTAACACGGTATGTACACTTTGTTTTTGGTATGCCATTTTTATTCTGACAGACTGCACGTCACTGTCGAGCTATAACGGTTCGTGGGAGGTATACGTGCAATGCCGGTCCAACCTTTCTTTGCCGAGTGTCGCGTCAGTATCGAGTTGCAATCGTAAAAGATCGGTCCCGAAGCGCTTACCAACAGCGCGAATACAGCACTTCCATCAAACGCGCGCGTCCTCTCCGAGTGTGAACAGGTATTTACGTGGCTCTTGCTGACACTCGTAGTTCAAACGTATCTTTCTTAACGTCGGCTCGCTCCTGCATCTCCGAGGCCGCGAAAAACGCCGCGGCAATTTTTTTACATCTACGTCGCTTTGCAAACGACTGACACAGGCCGCCTTTTACCAACAATAAACAGTTGGGTTGACTTCTGGAGTCTTCACCGGAAGACTCGCTGCACTTAGGCGCCGATTCAGAAAATACGTCGGTGACATCAGCGCAGTAAAACCTACCGGGGCACCCCAACTCGTCGCCGCTAACGCTCCCATTCTCCTACTGCCGAGAGAACTTCCGGTCCCGGAAACAGCGTACGTCACGGCTTGTTTTGCGGTCAGTTGGAGAGAAAGAAAAAGTCGATATTTCATTAATTTTTTGTGTAGAAGTTAATAAACCGAGACGAAAACGGATGCCTGTTCGGCATTCAGTGAACATTGACGGTTTAATGTAAAAGTTATCTGGAAAAAGTAAAAAGGTCATTTCATGGTCCCTTTAAATGGCTATTGAGCCCGACCTATTGAAACATCCGGTTCCTAAATGTTTAGAACTTGCTTGGTAAAGGTCTGTATGTCTCAAATTTTTGACGCAACCATGATCGAGCTCCGACAAACGTATTTACATTTAAAATCGGCATTTCTATATATTCAATTTTGCAGTAAGGCGTCCTGTATGGGATTATTTAGAATACCAATTCTTTCTTTCTGCACATTTCGTGTATTTGCCTTCACATCTATAATGTGAGCACACAGTCCTTTTTTGGCGTACCCGCTGTTTCACACGGCAGAACAGCGCACAAAAAAGGGCGTTCCGCGGACTCAACAGAGGGCGCATTCTCGAGTGTCTTCCTCCCGTTTCGGTCTCAAGTGGTTATGTGAACTTCATACAGTCAAATTCATTGATAACAATAACAAATATTCATTTACTACCTGAAGACTTGAAACATAAATAAAACGCCGATCACCCTAGAGGTATACATCATTAGTAAGATTTTCTAAATTATGGTTGCAAATCTTTTCTGCCGTTTTTATCCTCGATAGGCACGTGTATAAGGGATTTGAGAGAACTTTAAACAAATGTTTTATTTTGAAGCTGATTTAAATAACATATGTGCCCCTGATACATATTCAGCATATCAAACATGTAGAAGTCTGTTGCTCCTTTTATATGATGAACAAGACTTTTGTGTGTCTGGACTGTGGGCTTGACGAAAACAAGGTACAAAATGGCGAGCCGCAGAACTTTGACGATTGCACACGCAGGCCGTCAGAAAGTAACCAAATAAGTAGCTTTAATGTCGAGCAGAGTATGAAGTACGACTTTGTTCTATTTAGGGGAAAAAAGTAAAAAAATAGCAAGGGTGATGTTTATTTGCAAATTGAATTGACCGGCATCTTGACAAGAACAAACCTCAAAGGCCAAGCTATTTGAAAATATTCCCTTCGCTACGCGCTATTTTAGGCCAGGTCCGATCTGAGTACGAAGGTCATTGTTTTCTACATGATTATTCGCCTGCATCAAGGTGCTCAGTGTAAACAATATTGGTCAGGAAAGCAAGTGTTGTGATTACCGCTCAGCGTTTTTATAAAAGGTAGACTGAAGGGGGTTTTTCTAAAACTTTCCTGGCATTTTCAAAATAATTTTGCTTTTAGTTCAGTTGCCTCGTCATCATAGATACTGTAAAACGTATTTTGTGAACTAGATTTCATAATATGTATGGCGAGGACGTGTCCATTTCATAATTTTATGCATTTAATTAATTCCTAGGTTCGAGAGCACAACAGGATTCGACTTTTAATACTGCGACGCAAAGTTGTAGCCTTAAAGGGCATTTTAAACGACCTACCAAACTGATAACCTTTAGATTCAGGTAAAGTATATGCGACTGAGGTAAAAAAAAAAAAAAAAAGAGATGGTGAGTCTTATATGTTAATTTAGCTTTCTTTTACTTTTTCATCGAAATTAAATTACGCAATTTATTTTCGTACCTGAAAATAAAAGTGTATTTTACGAATGATAAAAAATTATATACTCGCTTTACTGTTGAAATAGTACCCATTGCCAAACGAAGGCGGAAAATATATTCTCAGTTTTGCGGTTCGAAACTTTTCAACCGGTTTGAAGCGTTATTTTTTCCTTCCCGGAACTGAACCGGAGCTGAACCGAAAACCTCGAACCCGAACCGTAACCGAAACGATAAAAATTTCGGTTGGACACCCTGGTCTAAGGGCTTGGTTTCAGTTAGAAACTTCCTGAAAATCAACAAAAAAAACTAAATCAATGACTTGCAGAGCGATAGAACACACGCGCGGCACTTTACGGCTTTCTGAAAAATCGCACAACTTCGACGGCGTTTAGGTTTCGGTTTGTAATCGGAGCGCTTCTTGGCACCGGCGACACCGTTCCCGGTAGAGAAATAGTGCAACCAGCCTCTGCTGCGTTGCGCGTGCCCACACGCTCTCGTATCCTGAGAGATACATTGTACTGTTCGGGTATCTACGAGGTTTGCTGGTGGATGTCCAGGAAGCAGTTCCTACCAGTAACAAAACACAGGCGCATGCCACATTTTGTGCGCTGAACTTGTGTCTGAGGGCTCGGACACTGTCGGTAGTATCTTTTCTTGGGAAACACTGGCCAATGCCTAACACCATCGTACCGCACCTACGCAGAAGGTCGCGGCTGGACATGGTATTGTATATTCTTGGCAGGCACACTGCGACAAGAGGGTCGTCCACGCTTTGGCTTGTGTGCTCTGGTCAGGGTGCTCTGGTCATATCTAATTGCATCTGCAATTAGATATCTGAAATCCTTCAGAGTAAGTTCTGGTTTCACTCTCAGATGATAGCACTCCGGGTGGTAGAGCAGCCAAACATTGTTCACTGCAATGTCGAGGATGTTGTAACGCTTGAATAGTGTGCGGTACAGCTCTATCAACATTTCCGCGAGGTTTACCCCGCCCATATGTGCGTTGTATTCGAAAATGACACGGGGACTTGTTATGACCACTTTACACTTTTCCTCCTTCGGGTATCTTTTCACCGATCCGAGAGGCTGAACACCAACAAATTTGCGGCACAAAGTTAAAACCTGGGTCGGGCAGAAATGCTCCAAAATGTATTTGGAAGTACAAATACTGCGATACATTAAAATAGGTAAAAACTGATACTAAAATATATCTGTAAAAATGTACCGCGATACGTATCGGAAATACATTGTAAATAGAGGCAAAAGTCTTCGGAAATACAAAACCAGGAATACATCTTAGGGAGGGCAGAAGTACAAACACAGAAATACTGATACTGCAATATATTTTTCACATTTCTTTGAGACGAGCTGAGATGAAGCTTGAAGCTTAAGTGAAAGTTTATGGTACAGGAATTACTTTCCCGTAGGCTTGGCACTTTGCCTTGAAGGTAGTGATTTCGGACGACGAGGAGTCTTCAATGGGCTAAAAAAACAAACCAAAAAAACGTTCCATCAAGGATTGACCGCGGTCCCTTCCCTGACATTCTGTCTGTCTGACGAGGGATGCGAAATGATTTCGATCTCTCGATAAATTCTATGTCACCGTAAATCCCATCAAAACGTCACCACGCCCTTGTCCAATAAGGACCCCCCTTATCAACATTGATCACATGACGTCACGGCACGGTGGAATGAAGGGGTAAGGGTGTCCTTGAACATGAAACTTTATCACGCTACTGTATGAAAGGACAACACATACTTTCGCTGTAGGTTACCTCGTTGAAGACCACGCAGGAAGTGTCATTTGGAATTTCCGAGAATAGTGGACCCCCTGGAGCATGCTGGAACACACGTCTTATCTTCTGTTACGGTTGAAAAAACGATACGGTGGCATCTTTGTTGTGAAGGTCCTTCTTCCCGGCCCTCCGCAACCGACGCATGGATTGCAGTCCTCACGTTTCGCGTTGCATCATCGAAACGGAAACCTCTTAAATTGCGACCTGATGTTTCCGACACAGGTGCGAGCTCTCCGAGAAACAACGCTCTCGAGACGAGTCGCCGGTGTACGAAGTCTGGATCGGCACAGCGAGGCCACGTCTGGCATCGTTTCTGGGTCTCAGATCACCAGACCACCGGGTCACGTTCACGTCGGCTGATGACGTAGCCTTCAACCGTGCAATACTACGGGCGCAGCTGCAGACGCATTCGAATATGCGTGAGTCATCGTATACTATATAAAATCAACCACCGCCAAGCTCGTGCTTCAACGGACTGTGAATCAGCTTTGCCGACTGAGTGAATTCTGTACGCTAAGGCAAGAGAGACGGTTAGCAGCGGGTATTGGATGCCAGCAAACAATGACTGATGAAATCCCGATCTAGGGATCTGCGGCAGAAGATGCTTTGACTCCACTCCTTGCACGCCACCTGGTTTGAGTCGCCGACTACGCAACACTTCTCAAAAGAGAGAAAAGGACGCATAGAAAAATAGTCTGGAAAATCGGAAGGAAACTTGGTCAGCATAGTAACAATGCCCCAGCACCTCCTTGACTCTGGTGCCCTGAGGTGTAAAAAAAGATGAAAAAAATGCGTTCGGAATTTTTTCACTTTTTCACAAGGCGGGGGGGGGGGGGGGGCGAGGAAGCATTTCTCAAGAAGTTACCGAAATGCATTTCATCCTGATTGTATCGCGATACAAAGAAACACTCCAAATGTATTCCGATACAGGAATACAGATATTGGTAAATATCTATCACGATACAGAAATACAGATAGGAAATGTATTTCTGAAATATTATCGCGATATAGTTGTATCGCGATACTGCCCAAACCTGGTTACATCCAGAGTTGTGCCTATCTCAAATACTATACTCAAGATACTGTATTTCAAATACTTCTGAAATATCTTGGTATTTTGCAAATACCTTTGATCGAGAGGGGATACGGTCCATTCGTCACATGCGCACTCGTCACAGGAAGATTGTTCACAGGACGATTCGTCACACAGGAACATTCGTCATAGGATGACTCGTCACGCGGCCAACCGGTCCTACAATAGTTCGTCCCCCCAAAAATGTATTGTTCAATTTGGTTCGGGCGGACAACGTGCCTCACCTCATATCTTAGTATGTCTTTGGCTTCTGAAAGGCGAAGAATTTGTAACAAACGTTTTAGCTTCTGGTTCGGTCCCGAACATTGAATGCTGATTCGGCCTAACAAAGTGGGCCACCTCTTCTCTTAGCACGTCTTTCGCTTCTCAAGGTCGAAGAATTTGTAGCAGACGATTTAACTTCTGGGTCCGTTCCAAACGGTGAATGGGGAGGCCATATAAAAGCAACTATTTTCGAACTCGGGCTACATTCAAAAGGATGGAGGTGACCGCAACAGAGAGAGGTGGAGCTATGCATGCAGCAGAAAGAATTCCGATACTTATTGGTTTTCTCGAAGGTGTATTCAAGGCAAAGTAAAAACTTATTTGGCTGCCAGTCGGGTTATTGCTCGTTCATGCCAGCAACTTAGGTCAACCTGCTGAAGAGTCGTAATATGATGAAAGCAAAAGCGGATGAGTATCGTAAGATTAGTTTTTCTAAATATTGGTTTATGTCACATTGGAAAGTCGTGAAACTCCTCATCAGGGAATGTGGGCGGTTGTTGAGATTTACAATTTACTATCGTCCCCTGCCCGATCGATGTGACCAGTTGCCCGCATGACGAGTCATCCTGTGACGAATGTTCCTATGTGACGAATCGTCCCGTGACCAATCGTCCTGTGACGAGTGCGCATGTAACGAATCGTCCTCATCCCGATCGAGAGTATCTAACACTCTATTTTAAGTAAAACTCCGAGTATCTTGTACTCATTATCTTAAATACATTTTTGACATTCCGCCATTTTCTAAATTTTTCGGTGTGAAGTGGCGTGGGCTTGGCACCAGCAAACGTGAACATTCTTTCGAGTAACCAAATCCTGGTGCTAGCTCCGATTACCCCCGGTGACTTCGATTGAGCGGGTGAACACATCGCTTTTTTGCCGATTGTGACTCATATTTCAGCCCAAAGTGCGTACAATGGAGATTCTCCCCACGCCTTCCCAAAGGCGCCTCTTGTTTCCGTAGAGTTTCCCCAAAACAAATTCGCAAACAAAAGGTGTAGTTTTACGGAAGTAAAGATGCCACCCTGAGGCGCAACGCAGACCGGGAAACAACCTGTGACAACAATGCAGATTTGAGTCTCAAGAAAATAACAAATAGAAGAAAATGCGAAATGGACACGCACAGAAAAAAAAAAAGATGACATTTTTGTTTTGCTTTTTGTATATTTGACTTCGCCAAAGCAAGACGTCGAAGTTTTTTTTTTTTTCTTTTCTTCTTGTCGTCAGTCCGGCACTTACTGCTCTCGCGAACACTGTCTGTAAGCGAACATTGATAAGCAGAGGGGGATCGGTGGCCGAGTTCGAAGAAGACGACGAGCTGAATGGCCGCGTTGGAAATGGGCTCCGTAAAGGAAATCTCAACGGCTAAGCCTAGCCGGGAATATTCTGAAACTATTTCTGCTTCTGCCCCCTCTGCACCAAGTACAACGGAATACAAGATTTTACTGCCACCCCTTCCCAACGGTAAGCTGCTTGAAAATTAACTGATTCTTCATGGGGACCCATCAGCCCGGCCATACCGCATGGACGATTTCGGTCCTGCTTTGAAGAAAATCATCAACCCAAATGAGCTAGCTTCGCTTGGGGCCTTCCAATACAATCACGTGTGGCTACTCACAGTGCGTTCTGCCAAGGAAAAAGAAAGACTGCTGCAGCTCCGAGAGATACATGTAAAGAACAAGACATGTTTGATAATAGACGGGAGCAAGACTGCGCTGTCCTTGAAGGTGCACTGGGTTCCAACTACCGTCCCAGATGCAAACGTGGCCAGCGCTTTCTCTACGTTTGGGAAAATAAAAAGCATCGTTCGAGACAAGTGGCACTACTCCGGCTTCGAGGATGTGGAGACGACCACAAGAATACTATCAATTGAATTGAACGAAGGTGTGACTGCGGACAGCTTGCCGCATCAGCTCAGGATTTTGGGAACAACTGTCCTTGTCTCCGTGCCAGGCAGAGCACCGCAATGTCTGCGATGCAGGCAAGTCGGACACGTCCGAGGCCAGTGCCGCGCTCCCTGGTGTAGCGCATGTCGAAAATTCGGCCATGATCTCGATGACTGCGTCCCAACGTACGCCAACCGAACGACTGCATCTCTCCAGATTCCTGCAGACTACTTGATGGACGCAGAAGAAACAGCACAAACAGAGGTTTCGGCAGAAGTCAGCACCGCTCACAGGACAGCCTGCGTCGAGGCAGCCTCACGGACTGAGAAGTGCGAAGACATGTCGGCGTCGTCATGCTCTGCAACGAAGGAGACTGTGAGCAGTATTGTCATCACCAACTCGTTCAGTGCTCTCGTTCCTGAAGACCAATCTGAAGAGTCAATGCAACCAGAGGAAGAGACATCCGAAATGGACGAAACCAGCGACAAAGAAATGCTCGGGAAAAGAAAGGGAGAAGAAATTCTGTGCACCGTAGATCCTGGCTCAACAGCTCAATGGGAGCGGGCAGAGTCAAAGAGGAGAAGAAAGAGGAGAACAAAATCTCTATCTCCCAAATCTCCCATCACCGAGCAGGATCCCATCCTGTCCGGCCACGAGGACCCGAAGAGTCAGTAAGAGACGCCTTCCTTTGCTCCATCACCTAATACGTTCAATGAACGACGATCCTTGTGGTGCTTTTACAATCGGGACTTTTAATGTAGCCAGCCTTATAAGTCAACGCCGTAAGATATGGCTAAAAGAGATTCTTTATCAACACAAAATTGATATAATATGTCTACAGGAAACCAAAATCTCGAATAGAGAGAAAGAAATTGATCTTGTCACCTACTCCAGGATACATATTATTGTTATCACGCTCCATCCTCT
Organism: Ixodes scapularis; assembly: GCF_016920785.2. NCBI lineage: Eukaryota > Metazoa > Arthropoda > Arachnida > Ixodida > Ixodidae > Ixodes > Ixodes scapularis. Next base: position 158,966,529 of record NW_024609868.1, on the reverse strand, counting down.
GGCCTAAGTGCTGGGACCGCTATTTTTCTGCGAAAAGCCTCACGTCATTGCAGTTTCGTTGATTGTGAGCTAGCAGCAGATGGTCGCACAGCTGCCATAGACGTTTTGGTTGGCGAAGAATTAGTCAGAATAGTTTTCATCTACGCACCAAACAACTCTTCTGATCGTTTAACTTTTTTCAAAAGCTTACGTTTAACTTTAGACACCCCAAGTAAAGTTATCTTAGCGGGTGACTTCAATTGCGTACTGTCGCGGAACGATTGCACAACTTCTGGATGGAAAAGTGATGGAAGCATAGGGGAGTTGAAAAACATTCTTCATGACTTCGACCTCAAGGAGGCGACAGAAGACATAAAATGTTCTGATCCCAAATTCACCCATTGGCAAGGTGCTTCTCATGCGCGGCTTGACAGAATTTACATCTCAGGTGAAATCCCCAGTGATAAGATTCAATATACTGCGAATCCCACTCACCTCTCAGACCATGCGCTTGTGTCCATCTCTTTTAAAAGAGAGACAGATCGCTCCATACGTAGTTCAGGAATTGAATCTTGGAAGATGAACAATACAATTTTGGAAGATGGAGTATTTCGCGAACAAATTCGTAAGGAGCTAGCCGTTCTAGCCGAAAGTGAGCCGATCGACGCTTGCAAATGGGAAGCGTTCAAATCTTATGTGAAAGTGCAAGCGGTCATCCGAAGCTCCGTAGAGAGTGCACGAAAAAAGTCCAAAGAACTAGCTCTCGTTTGCTTTACGATCCCTCGTCACTGAAGAAGAACGACGCCCAGGCGTATTTATTGAAGATATTAAGAACATAAAAAAAACAATTGCAACAACTTATTGAACAGCGACACTGGGGAGCGCTCATTCGAAGTCGAGAGCTGACACTAGAACACGAGGAACAGCCATCCAAAGTTTTTCACACATTCGAAAGACTACGACGCAAGCGTAATGCTATCACCGTGGTTCATCATAAAGATTCAATAGCCTCTACACAATCAGATATATGCGCTGCGTTTGAAAGCTTTTACGGAGACCTCTTTGCAAGGACGGAAACCTTGTCGGATATTCCAGAGAAGGTGCTCTCCTTACTCCCTAAGGTTCCAGAAGAAGCGAGAGAAATAATAAATTCTCCCATAACACCGAGAGAGATACAGCGAGTGATAAAAGAGCTCCCTACAAACAAGAGTCCTGGTCCTGATGGCATTGGTGCTGAATTTTATAAAACATTTGCGGATATTGTTGGCGCTTCTCTGGAGCACGTATTTGAAGACATCAGGAAACGAGAGCTCCTGCCACCGTCAATGAGGAAAAGTCATGTAGTATTAATACCCAAGAAAGCCCCTAATGAGGGAGCGCCAGAAGTATCCGCTTTTCGTCCCATCAGCTTACTTTGTACGGATTATAAAATTCTTACTAGAATACTGGCACGACGACTCGAGATAGGACTTCGTCATATCGTTGGAGACCACCAGAGCTATGGCTTCAAAGGTCGTTCCATCACACACAACCTTCACCGGATGCGCATCATGTGCGAAGCTGCAGAACAAGGTTATGCACACCTAGCTGCGCTTCAGCTAGACCTAAGTAAAGCATTCGACAGAGTCGACCGGAAGTTTCTATTTTCCCTTATACGACACTGTGAAGTGGGAGATTACATTGAGAAATGGATTTCAATAATTTACACGGACATCACAATGAAACTCGTCATCAATGGGAATGTAGGAACCTCTATTTTTGTGCGCAGATCAGTACGGCAGGGCTGCCCGCTTTCGCCCCTTCTGTTTTCTTTATATTTGGAACCACTCTGTCGCACTGTACTTCACAATACTTCGATCGCTGGATTCCAGTTTTCCGAACACGTCCTGAAGTTTGTGGCATATGCCGATGACATTACCTTTTTATGTTCATCCAAGAAAGAAGTGCCGATTGCTCTTGAACTTGTAGAGGGCTATAGCAAATACTCCGGCTCTGCTTTGAATCGAAAAAAGTCTTGCGGTGCCTGGCTCGGAGACTGGGGAACCAAACCTTCTAAGTTTATGGGTATTCAGTGGTCAGAATCAGTGACGACCTACTTGGGGACCAACTTAGACCTTCGTGGAGGTGCGGCGTCCTTATGGAAGAAGCGCATCGGAGCACAAGAAGCGAAGCTATTTCCATGGAAAACCCGGCACATTTCTTTTTTTACCAGAAGCTACTTGTGCAACGCCATATCATATCCAGCCATCCTCTATTCTGCGCAAGTGATGCCCTTCTCTACTACCACGGCAGACAAAGTTCAGCGTTCCTGGGCTGTATTTATATGGAAATCGTCCATGGAGCGAATGCGACGTCAAAGCCTCTTTCTAAGTCTTGCAAAAGGAGGCTTAGGTCTCATCAATGTCGGCCTAAAGCTCGTCATTCGTTTCCTCTTCTTCCGAGATCAGCAGGACCCCTTCATACTGTCTGCATTTTGCCACCTCGGTGCGTCGCAACTTTTGGCATGGCAAGTCACCACTGCTACGCCTACACCCTTTTCTCGAGTGCTTTTCTTTTACAAAGAGATCGCCCAGTCGATCCGCCTGCTGCAAAACACTTTTTCGTGGGACTTTCTTATGAAAAGCAACCGTAAGCAACTGTATTGGGCTACAGTCTCAGCGCTGATTCCTCCTCCCCTTTACAGGCCCTTGACAAACCAGAAAACCGACAATGACGTATTTCATCGTCTAAAACGTTTGCCAGTCGCCACATCATCAAAAGATTTCTTTTTCAAGTTCCACACGGAAGTGCTTCCCGTCAAAGTGTGGCAGCAGGCCATGGGTTTCTTCGTGCCATGGTCACACAATTGTGATTTATGTGGTAAAGAAGAAACACTCGAGCATGTGTTCATATTTTGTTCCAATGCAGAAATATTTTGGGCCGAACTACAATCTTTCTTTGATCTGGACTTGCAAATTAGTTGGTGTACTTTGAAATTCCTACGGCGGCACGACCAAAGGACGCTGACTGACCTGACTGAGATAATCATGGTTTTAGGCCTACATGCGCTATGGCGGTCAAGAGTAGACATGACAGAGTGCACACTGAACCCTAAACCTGCGTGGCGACACTTTGCTAGCAAATTGGAATGGACTATTAGAACTTTAGAACCAGTGGAAATAGAAAAAGATCTGAGAGACACTCTGGTGAAAGGTCAGAAGGTAGCACTAAATTTTCATGCTTCAGGAAGACTATCCGTCGCCTTCGCACGTGCCTCACTCTAATACACTTTTAACACCTTTGAGTGTAATATACATCCAGAGCCGAGTCTACTGCACTCTTTAACAATGTTGTAACCTTTAACTGATTTACTTTGCACCTGGGTCATTTAATGCAATGTCTAACTTATGTAACGTTCTTTTTGTGCTCTAACATATGTATATACCTCATTTCCTTCATTCATGCTACTTATGTTTTTAACCTGTAAATAAACAACTGCTTGAACAAAAAAAAAAAAAAGGATCGGTGGCCGAGTGGTCTAGCGCACACCAGCTCGGAGCACGTGGAGCGAAAGCTCGCGCTGCAGAACCCAGGGATCCTGGGTTCGAGCCCCACCCCTGCCCGTTCCGATCTGGATGAGCATCGTACCGGCGTGCGGTCGTGTATCACTACTGCGTGATGCACGTTAAAGACCCCAGGCTAGCGGCTCTACCGCACTGGCTAAATTTCTCATCTACAGCTGGGAGACTCGTCGCCCCTGTGAGGCAGACAAAGTTCTAGGCTGTATAAACACACAAATAAACGCAATTTTTTTTTTTTTGATAAGCAGAGAACAGTACAGGAAACAAACGTTGAGTGCCTTTCTGAACCCAACCGACTTGAAGAAGGTGAAACCACTGCCGTGGCTATTATGTGGCTTCTCTTTGTTATCCATTCACTCATATCCGTATCCCAGGTTCGTTTATAGTGAACTGGATTGTAGTTAAACGATGCGTCTAAGGTGCGCCGTAGAACGTGATATTCAGCGATGTCACTATTGGCGAGGCGCTCTGACCCGTTTGTCACACAGACACCTCGGTGTTTAGCCCACACAAGGCCTGTGCACATGCCCGCATGCCTTCTGGGCATGTTTATGTCGCCTTTTTTAATAGAGCGCGTTGCACACTGTATGATAAAATACCAACAATTAGTGAAGTGCCGGATCTCTCTCGAAAGCAGTCGTCAGAGGGTGCGAGCTTGACCCATTTCGGCGTTTGAGTTGAACTGGGCACCATGCATGCTGCATTGTTCATGCAGGCCGGAGTTGTAACAAAAGAGCCCCTCCTCCCCCTCACCGGAGAACATGAACTCCAGCCGAACTCTGACGCCGCGTTCGGTTAAGTCAGCCGAGCGCTGAGCCATTGTATTTGTTGTCCCCACCCGTCTGGATGTAAAGTTAACCACTTGGGGTGCCACGGTTTGGTCTCCTCCCCAAAATAGCTAAAGCGACCTCTTGTTGTCCCAGAAATGTTTTTTCAACATCTATCAATGATATTGCCACGCGCGTTACCCGACGAGCGCGTGGCCGAATGGTTACCGCGCTTGGCTTTCGCGCGGAGGCTCCAAGTTCGATACGCAGGGAGCGGACTCCTCATTTATTTATTCTTTCAACTTGACGTTAGTGTAAGTTCGAGAACTTTGTCGTCTGATCGAGTTACGAGTGTTCTACGAACCGAACTTTCTACGCCGAATGTTCCAGAAACACACGCGGGTACAAAATGTGGTCCGAGTGGCGGTCAGGAGTCAGTCCCGCCCCAGCGCTCGATCCTGCTGTTTCGCCGACATCGACCCCTGCGACGCTAGTCTTCTCTATTTTGATTTGGGCACAAGTTCGCCCCATTAAACTTTTAGTTTCTTCGGTTATTCCCCGCCTCATCATTTGTCATTCGTGATAATATTTTACTCTTTTTAGTTGGACTGCATGAAATAGCCCGACGATACTGTTTTTTTTTTTTCGTTTTGGGATCTTGCGTGCTAATAAACAATTCTGGTAGCCCAGATTTGCGCAGCTGTATAATTGTCGTTGTCACTGACGTCGATACAAATTGCGCAATGCGGAAGTATCTTCAAAGATAATTGAATTACATTCCTAAGTATTTGTACTCTACTCAAGATACTTTACAGTGAGAGTAACTTGAGTAGTATTTTAAATAGGGCTGGGCGTTGATTAAACATTTTAACCCGATTATTCGCCACACTTTAGTCGATTAATTAACCTACAGGGTGATTGAAATAGACGCCAGGCTCTTTAAATTGACCGTAAAATTCGGTTTCTTAACCTATCGCGCTACGACTTTGTGCACCGTTGCCCACAGATGGTGCATTTTTTTTTCGTAAAATTTTGCAAAGAGCGAACTTACCTGAAGAAAAAGTAAAGAAAGAAAAAGGCTTAGCTTTTATATAAACGCAGCGACGCTACCGGTCTTCAAACAACACGGCGCCGTCTCGCAAGGGAGAGAAGAGATGGCGCAACGAACGCCGCCCACGAACAAGCACACGGCACCGAGAGCCGGCGTTTTTAGCAGACGATGTTTTCGACTCAAAAGCGGCGCGCGTTCCGCAGGCGGCGACAGTCGCAGAAACAAAAACAGGCGCGGTATCAGCCACGAACTGCAGTTCCTTGTCTGCTAAAGACGTCGGCTCTCGGCGTCGTATGCTCGTTCGTTGGCGGCAGTTGGCGTCGCGACCGTTTGCGCCATCTCTTGTCTCCCGTGCGAAACTGTGCCGTGTTGTTTGAAGACCGGTAGCGTCGCTGCGTTTATATAAGAACTAAGCCTTTTTCTTTCTTTACTTTTTCCTCAGGTAAGTTCGCTCTTTCCAAACTTTACAAAACAAATGCCTCATCTGTGGGCAACGCTGCACAAAGTCGCAGCGCGATGGTTAAGAAACCGAATTTTGCGGTCGATTTGAAGAGCCTGGCGTCTCCTTGAATCACCCTGTATTAATCGGTTGCGTTGATTTTTATAAATAATATATTAAAAAGAATGCAACAACTCGTCTTGCCTTTAAAGACTTATTTTACTCTCTGTTACACGGCGCAACCGACATTGAGAATTGAGTATACATATAGTTCAACGATTCAAAGACACACTTGTTTGCTCCAGCTCCGAAGACAAAGAAGTTTGTCCTCATTCTTCGAAAGAAAGACCAAAAGTCAGTGCTTGGGCGATGCTTTCTTCTTTTTTCAGAGAAAGAGGTCTCAATGAGAAGGCGTTGATTGTTGTTTCCGTTTTGGCGCTGCAGCTACTTGGGTGCTTCGCTCGTAGGCGATACTGAAGCGAACTTACGCTTCCACTGTACGAAACCGGATTTTTTTGCAGATGATGCAGTGGACTTGGGACCGGACATTTCGTCGAACGCCGTTTCGTCGAACGCCGTTTCATCAAAGCCGTTTCATCGAATGCGGTTTCATCGAACGCCGTTTCATCGAACACCGTTTCATCGAAGCCGTTTCATCGAACGCCGTCTTATCGAACGCCGTCTTATCGAACGCCAGGGTGGCATTCACTTCCTGAAGCTGACCGGAGGTGCCCATCCCGGCTTCTGGAAATTTTTGACTTGCATCGGCGCAGAACATCAACTGACGGAAGACAAGCTGGAGGCGATGCTGAGTTCCCAAGAGCCTCCTCGCCAGAAGAAGGTCATAGCGACAAGAAATGAGAACGTCCGCCTTTTTTGTGAGAACCGTCGGAGCATGGCTGTGGGGGACTTTTTGAGAACAATTGCTTATCATTTGAAACGGTGAATGGCTGTCGCACGAACACATGAACCCCCAAAGTTTTCAAATAAATTTTGAAGTGACGTACTTACTTTTGACTTCATTGAGTCTTAGAACAAGAAAAGTTTCATAAATAGCACGTCAGCTTTAGCTACTGCAAGCTTGGGCAGTGAAAACGTACCAATAGAAAGACATGAGAGGCTAGGAGGCTCACATGGCTAAAGTTGTTGCGCCTGCATGCACAAAACCTAAGTCGCCCTCTGGCCTCCATGAGTTGGAGTGCGCTCTTACCGGGAGTGCGACTTTTTATTTATTTGTTACAGTGCCCTCAAGGCCCATCGGGTAATGCAGAGGGGGTGAACAGATAAGCACAATGTGCGAAACAAACATAAAATTCGGTACAAATATCCTCATGGGTTACTTGCAACAAAATAAACTGTCACAGCTACAAGTTTGGACATTAAAAAACCTGACGATGAAATTGGTGAATGACACGAAAATGCACTCGATCCCAGCATAAAAGAGCATCTTTAACACTTTTTATTTAAAAGACATTCGATTAAACGGACGTCAGCGATTCGATGAAACGGCGTTCGATGAAATGGTGTTCGATGAAACGTCCATTTTTTCGATGAAACGGCGTTCGACGAAACGGCGTTCGATGAAATGTCCGGGAACCCAGTCGACTTCCGTCGAGTTAAAAACTTCACCGCTGGAGTTTACTTTGAACCCAAACTTTCCAGCGAGATTGCCTTTCATACCCGTGAACACGTCCAGTTTTCGGGGCCGAACACTGGAACAAGTAACCATGGCGTTGTTAGCTTCCCAGCTTGTTTTTCTGCTTGTTTGTCTTGCCTGGGCAGGATGTGTAATAGATCCTCAACACGTGAAGTTTCGCGGTCGCTTGGGGATATACCGCGGGCCCGGCTTGTTTTTTAGGCCTAGGCTGAACTGTAATGTATATCCTCGAACACGCTTCTCGAGCGCGAGGATTGAACCTTGCTCATAGCACCCGGCTGAAAACGGAAAACCGCTCGGAACAGTACGACCGAATATACGCCACACAGCGTTTTCCTTTAGGGGGGCATGAGTCACTCCTAGTTCGGGCAGGTCTTCCAGGATAGAGCCATGCGTGCATCCAGTTGACTTCTTTTTGAGTACCAGTTAAAAAAAAACGATTACCGGTTAAAACATATGATCGCGATTAAAGCCTTCATCGATTAATCGGAAGGTTAATCGACAATGCCCAGCCTTAATATTAAATACTTTATGAAGCAGATATTTAGTAGCCCAAATTAGATACTTTTATCTAGTATTTTGTCAAACACTGGTTACAACTATGTTAAAAACCCACTTGATCATGGTTACTCTAGAGTTGTTGTCAGTCTGCTAGTGTAGAGTCCCACATCCTTCCTTGATTAGTGTATTGTCATCCTGTAGGGGCATGCTTGAGTTCTCGCGTATAGTGCCTAATTACTTCATCTGAAACTTCTGCTCACGACAGTTTACCAGCTCAACACTACAAAAGTAGTTGTCGAAAAACACCACCGTGCTTTCCGTTTGATGAACAGTCTTGTATAAGTCTACGACGACTTTTCCTCCAACGCCCAAAGTCTCTTCTTACCTTGTGAAATTCGACTTGCAGAAGGTGTCCTTCCAAGCATAGGGCAGTATGTCATAAACCATGACATATTGCCGCACAAAAAGTTTGAAGCCCCACTTATGGAGTTTTGGCTCAACACAGTTCACAAAAAAAAAACAAAAAAAAAACAAAAAAACAATAGCAACACCTCTCACGCTGTGAGTGGCTTTGCGTTTAGGCAGGCACTCTCAAATCTATAATCCCCGCCGCACATGTACAGCAACGGCCTTCAAGGCTGAAGGCCAAATTCTGTCGAAAACGAAATCAATATAAATGACTGGCATCGCTTTAGTGGCACAAAATATGAGCACAGCCGAAATATAACGTCATAGTGAAGCCGCCTACTCCACGAAAACCGATTTCAAAGATACGACCAGCTGCTCTTTAGAGGGAGGCGAGCAGATTAGCTTTTAGTCAAGGCAGTGGCGTAACTAGGGGGGGGGGGGGGGCGAAAGTGCCCCGGGCGCCACTTGGGAGGGGGCTGAGTCAAGGACAACATCTTTAGATTGGCTCAGTTGTGGAACTGCCGTGGAGGGGGTACTCCCTCACTCAATTCAGTTAGCCTCCCGACGTTTGAAGCGCCATCTAGATTTTCGTTTCGAACTTGTTTGTTTCATAGATTACGGTGGAACGCCATCTAGACGCTGTGCTTCGAAACCAGGGTGCAAGATAGGCAGGCGAGGAAGAGATAGCCGATCGGGCGACCTGATTGTGTCCCCGCTATGGGAAGGTTCGTGACCCTCCACATAGATGGCGCCACGCAAAAAAAGGGAAAAAAAATATCCTCATCACTTTACGGGCATCGCGACCCACTGGCAATTAATTTCGTAAACTGTGCATGTACCAGGCAAGTTCATTCGAGCGAACTAATGATAACCTAATAGGGTAGTGCACGAAATAACCTGATTTCAAATCACCTATGTCAAAATCCCCGCTGCGAATCCCTCGCGTTACCTTATCCGTCTTCTTAATCCCCGACTTTCAGAACCCCCTTTCCTTCATCCCCATATTAGTTACCTCGGCTTTCACCCCCTCCCTCTGCCCTGGTGACGGAACGAAGGACAAAACGGAAAGCTAATGACCTTAAACGACTAGTTGAACTTAAAAAGCAAGAATTGTAAAAAAAAATGACCGAACAATTGAACACTAAAAAATCGCAGCATAGAAATGATTTTTACAAAAGAACCTTAAAAACCTTCGATGACTTTTGGGAGCGATAACGTTGTTATCTAGGATCTTCAGGTCAAAGAGTTTGACACATTTTCCACAGTGAATGTTTCCCAGTTGAGATCAAGGTGCTGGAAATGAAGGTTGATTTTTTAAGAACTCAAAAATGAAAGGAAGCCGTAATAGCAGACAGATTCATATATTCATTTCAGCAAAAGAATAAAGGTGAGAAGACTGCCCGGTGATGTGCCAAATACTGGGCATTGAACTGCAAAGCAATGGTTCTCACGAATCAAGAAAAAGTAATCAAGAAAACACAAGGTAAGCGATTTTTAATAGACTGTCTGATAGCTGTTTAGCTATCCTGAAAGGGGACTGGATATAATGACGTTAATTTAGTACAAATAAAGCATTCGTGCTGCAGTTGTTGGTTTTCATCACGTTCATATGTTTCAGAGCACAACTATCCACCCAATGACAGCTGTGTTCGGGAAGTGCGACTGAAGAATAAATTGAAGGAAAGGGTAAGATCGGAGCCGCATTTGGCCAGTACTCCAAGTGTACAGCAGTACAGGAGTGGGACTTGAGCCTTGCGGGCCAAGTAACTAAAAACCTTTTTTCGTCTTTATATATTACGCGTTTCATTGCACCACTATACCTGTGCATTGTGTCCATGATTTAAACTTGTTTGTAACAGGACAAATTTGTTCTAGGTTAATGACACGGTAATGCCAGAGCTGGCGACTTTCGAGAGCGTGCGAAGCACCATGTACCGGGAGAGGGGAAAGCAGCAACCAAGCCTACCAAGAAACATGGCCGAGATTAACCATGGAAGACTGTATACAAAGACACTTGACAAACGAGACCTCTAGCTGTTCTACATCAGCATAAGTGCAGGCCGCATACTTTGCTTTTTCTACGCAGCAGCTGCTCTTTCATTTTTCGGAAGTGCTCGTGGTGTTCATCGATGACACGTTTTTCTCGTGTCCGTCCTTGTTTCATCAATTGCTCACAATCAGCGCCGTCAAAGAGGGTATGAGGCAATGAGCCTCAACATCGCCTACTTTTTTCTACCTGGAAAGTCCGGAGAAACATACGTGGCAGCCTTCACGAACTTCCAAAGCAGCGTTCGACGCTCTTCGTGCACCTACCTCACTTAAGGTTGTCCGTACGGACTTTAAGCTGGCCTTTATCCAGGCTTTCCTTTTCGTGTTTCCAGGCATTCGGCACCGGAGCTGCCATTTCCACTTTTCTTAGGCAATCTGGAAAAAGGTTCAGGACCTCGGACTTTGCAAGGCTTACAAAGAAGACTCTTCGGTAACGTTGCTTGTACGCCGGACAATCAGTTCGGCCTTCGTCCCGCCAATTTTTGTACGTATCGCTTGGCGCAGTTTGAAGCCAATGGCACCACGAGCCCCAGGGGTCCCACAACTGATCCTGTACTTCGAGGATATCTCACTCTTGGGGAACCAGAGCAACGGAGCCAGGAGTAACAACTTCAAGGAAGCCTGGCTCCGGTGAGTACATTTCGCAATATAAAATGTAGTTATTCTAGTATCAAATGTCTTATCTACCAGAAGTTGTGACCTCATCGGAAGAGCGCACTGTAGTATCTACATGTTCGTGGAGCATATCAAAAAAGACGAGGCCATTAACAGAGTCACCCTCCTCCGGGTGCCCAACGGCGGCCAAGCCCGAAAGCGTCCAAAGAAGTGGGAGATGAAAGACAAGGCCATCAAAAGCTCAAGGAGCGTCTGTCCAATCGAGAGTTGAGCATTCAAGAGTCCCTCAAGCTTGTGCAGCGATATTGCGGTATATAAGTAGTGAATGTCGCTCACATGAAAGTGTATGCCAAAACGTCAAAATAAATCTCCTGTATTTTCAATATTGTAGAGATATGAGTTGGTGACACAGAATAACTAAGAACACAGTGCGCGTTGATTTGAAAATAAGAGCAGACGTGTACAAGTGCGTTGACATTAGTCACGAGTACAATATTAAATAACAAAAAGTAATGCTCAGAATATGAAAAGAAAAAGGTTATAAAATAACACTCCTAGCTTTAGTAATAACTTATGAAAAATTGCAACTTTAAATGACCACGCATTGAATATTTGTGCGACGAAACGCTTGTGAGCCGACACTAAAAATCCGTACCGATGCGTGCACTGCAAGGCACGTAACCGAATCATCCTCGGGTGCATAGTGGGGAAATTGTTCACGGGGATATTAACACTCGGGGCGAACGAGACGGGAATTTTGTAAACGGAGATTTTGACAGTCGGGGAAATGGCACGGGGAATTCGAGACGGGGGAAATGAAATCAGGGGATTCGTGCTGCAACCAACTAAAGGCGTAACTTGTAACTGAATTTTAATAAAACAGACACATAAAAGGTGAAACCCACACATGCACAGAGAGAATGCATCTAGATTAAAAAAAAAAAACAGAAGCCAGACGTAACTCGTGGGTGTCGGAAGCTTGACTGATAAGGGTGTGCTCCTTATCAGAGAGGGTGATACAGGGAGCACTGGTGAAAACATTCCGACAATGTTCCCTTATCATAAAGGCCCCCTGTTTTTCACGCTCCAGTTGCGTTTTGAATCTTCCCGGAACCATCGCAGTAAAATATCATCTCCGATATGAACGTTTCCAGAATCCATATGGCACTGGAGAAGAAGCCTTTTCCACTCACCTGCTTACGCGATATAATGCTATTTCCAAACCAAAATAAAGCAAAATCTCGTCTTTTTGTTCCAGTTATCAGCGGACGGCTTGACCCTGAAACCCCCCACTTAACTCACTCATCCTGTCCCCCCCCCCCCCCCCCCCTTGCCAGCTGCGAGAATGGCTTTGTTTTTTGTTCTGCAGTTCAGAAAGAGGATAGCAGGGAGGGTTGTGGGCCTCCAAAACCACCGCGAAGGAGGCCCATTGTCCCCTTACCGGATTAGGAAGCGAAATATGCGGTTAGAGAATGCATTACACACGCCTTGCCAGTGACGTAACGCTAAGGAAGGACGGCGCCCCGCACCATACTGATGGTTGACCTCACACCGCGCGGATGCGCTTACCAAGGCGTAGCATGCCGCCAACTGCCCGTACATGCGCTGACATGCACCATATTTTCATCAAAGGTACCTAATTGTGTTACATGTGAACTTGGAAAAACGTGTCGAGATTACAACGGTGGCGTTTAGCCGGTACGTGAGGAATTTTTCGGCGTTAGTGCGATTGCCCTACGAGCAGAAACTTTCGATATGCCGCCGACAAAGTAACGCAAAAAACTGTACTCTAAAAAAAAAAAAAAGAAAACCTTGTTGCGCGTTTTAAAATTTGACGAGCGGCTCTAGGAGTCGCTTGTAGAAAAATTGTTACGATTTGGCGAAATACTGGTAAACATGCAAGGTCACCGTCACCTAAGCTCTGAAACAAGGGTCGATCAAATAACGGGCAAGGCAACTCTCATTGTCTCGGGGTTTATATTATGCTGTTTCCTAACGGGCTTGCCTACATACTTTCGCTCCTTGCAAAGGTTACCGTCTCGCGGACGGCACAAACCGATGCCCCATCGGCGGCGTCTGGGCGAGCTTGCACAAGGGGGCCGCCGCCGACCGATCGCCGTCTGGCCGGGCTCGTGGCTCGACACTAGCTCGTACTCGGCCGGGAGCCCCGCAGTTGTACTCGAAGCGTGGAGACGGCGTTAGGTAACGAAAGGCAAAGGCCATCTACTCAACAAACGGGCGAAAGGCGATGCAGAGGCGTGCGCGAAGGTAAAAACGGTAGAAAAGTGCATTCACTCGTCGCTATGAAATGCGTCCCGCAAACTCGGTGATCCGCGGCCGTATCCCTTTCCTGCCGCTCATACTCTCTCTAACCTGACGGCTACTCTGTCTCGCGGAGCATTCCGACGAAACGATCGCACGATCTTTGGGATAGTTGGGATAGGTAGTGATTGCTACAGCCGAGTGCGCGCAGTTTACTGCTGCTGCTGTGTTCGCTGCAAAGGGCCGCCGAGTCAACCTCCAGCATGGTGGATACCGGTGTTCGACGTCTTCATGTGACGTAAGTGCAAGGCATGTATTGCGCTGTTCAATACTTCAGATTCCTTTATTTCGGTTCTTTGGCTGTTCGGTTTTCCGAGATTTTTTTGTACCATACGATTTCCAAATAGCACGTAGAGTGTTGATATCGTCAGTACAAAAAAAAAAAAAATCCCATATATTTCTTTCATGGTGTTGTGTCATAATGCTGCAAGACAATCTACAAACAGACGGAAGAGCGTTGCGTCCTAAATTCCCTCAGAGCCTACTTTTCATTCCCGCGAAGCAGTGCTTTGAAAAATAAAACAACTCACTCCAAAAAGTGTCTGATCTTCTTGTGCGAAAAAATAAAGAACGAAATTAACCAGTTCGCGATGCAATCAACAACCATTAGAGTCCCAGCTTTTTTTTTCCAAAGCACCATATTTTTTTTAATTTCAACGGTCACCCTGATTTCTAAATAAGTGTGCAATTTTTTAATTGCACGGAAGCCTAACTATATGCTATCCTGCCGAAATGACAAAAAAAAAATCAATTACAACAAGTTTAGACAGTGTTCCGTCTTATAGCATTCGTACTGATCATTACTACGTATGCGGGTGTAGGTCCATTTGTCGAATGACGATTCGCGGCACGACAGCTGGCAGCAGGACTATTCGTCACATAGGGCAATTCGTCATAGGGCGGTTCGTCACTATGACAATTCGTGAAACATTTCTTTTTGATAATTTTGTTATGGGTTTTGTTGCTTATTGAGCATTTTAGGTGACTGCATTTACTAGTGACCATATTCCTTTATTTACTTATTTTTTCCCGCACCCATGAAATTAGTGTTTGTGCTTCCAAGGTTAACTAAGATGTTCATCAACTTGGAACCAAACAGGCGACTAACCTTTCTAAACAGGACACACAAGCTGAATAACAAAGCTACCAGACACTTAAATATATGTCAATGCTAAGAATAGCGTCGGGTTATAATACTTTCGGTGACGCTTTTCGTTCGACAAAGCGCTATTTCAAAACTCACGTTTTTCTTGGGTTGCCAAAGGCATGGTAGCGCTTTTTTGGACGAGGACAAAAGAAAGAAAGACAAGAGAGACACGAGCGCTGTCTTGTCTTTCTACAGACATACAGCGCTCGTGTCTGTCTTGTCTTTCTTTCTTTTGTCCTCGTCCAAAAAAGCGCTACCATGCCTTTGGCAACCCAAGACCAATACCAACTAGCCCAACATACAGCTTTCACGTTTTTCGACAAGTTGTCCTAGTGACGAATCGCCCTATAACCAATTGCCCTGTGTGACGAACGGCCCTGCTACGAGTTGCCCTATCGGGCAGGAGATCGAACTATAGGGGGTGCTTTGACCCGTTTGTTTTCCCTACGCTCGGTGTTTAATCAACACAAGGCCTGTGCACATGCCGACAGGCCTTATGGGCATGTCCATGTCATCTCCTATAATAAAGCGCGGGGCACAGTTTATTGGAAAAAAATACTAACAATCGACGAAGCGACGTTAAGTGCCGGATCTATCCTCAGAGAATGCGAGCTTAACCCACTTCGGCTTTTGTGCTGAGCTGGGACCGTCCATGCTGCATTGTTCATGCAGGCCGTAGTGGAAACAAAAGAGCCCCTCCTTCCCTCACCGGAGAACACGAATTCCAGCCAAACGCTGACGCCGCGTTCGGTTATGTCGGCCGAGCGCTGAGTTATTGTATTTGTTGTCTCCATCCGTGTAGTTGTAAAGTTAACCGCTTGGGGCGTCACAGTCTGTCCTCCTCCCCAATTACGAATAGTCTTTGGACGAGCGGCCCGTACTCCACGTGATGCATGTAGTAGTAATGGTGTTTTTCATTTGTCCCTCTTGTTCTCTTTTTCTAGAGATTATTTGCGTCATTCTTGTCCAGCTGGCTTTAAACTTTGCATTTAATTGCATTATAATCTCAACTGCGACAACTGGCAGGTATTTTTAAACAAAAGGTTCTAATAGCAAAACAAAAAAAAATGTTGCTAATAAAATTAAAAAAATGCAGGGCTAGTGGTGGGCGGAAATGGTGGAACCCCGAATCCATCCGCTTGGGTACAACTACAGGCGTGTCCTCCGTCGTGTCATCCAGTCGTCTGCCGTACGAGAGGACAATGAGAAAATACTTCATAATTTACAAGATTCAATAATTTCAATGAAAGTATAAATTTTCAAATTTTATTGACAGAAACCTATGACGCATCCAATGAAACGGCGTTCGGTGAAATGTCCCAGTGATGTTGAGCTTCGGGTCTAGGCCAACTCATCGAAAGCCAACTCGTCGACGGCCAACTCGTCGGCGGCCCATTTGTCGAATAGGCCTGTTCGTCATAGGGCAACTCGTCGAAGGAAAACTCGTCGAAGAGACCACCTGGTCGCCCCTTTTTTAAAGCCAAATATAGAATTTCAGTCCTTAAATTTTAAAGCGAATACTCCCTATAATACTCCGTGTTCTGTCTTTCCTAAAACAAAATTTATACAATACGCGCTCCTTAAAAAAAAGTGAAAGCCGTTTACAACTCCCTGTAACACCGAATTAGAGCGCAGCTCTTGAGGAGGAGGAGGGAAGGGTACTGGGGGCGGTGAAGTGACCTGGGGGGGTCACGTGACCTTGGGGGTCACGTGACGATGCTGATCATGTCATCAGTGACGTCACTCATGACATCATCAGTGACGGTGACGATGCGGACTCCGATGACGTCATCAGCGATGATGACGATGACGATGCGGATGTCGTTGACGTCATCAGTGACGTCACTGATGACGTCATCCCTGATGATGATGACGATGCGGATGCCGGTGACGTCATCAGTGACGTCACTCATGGCGTCATCAGTGATGATGACGATGACGATGCAGATGCCGGTGAGGTCATCAGTGACGTCACTGATGACGTCATCAGTGTTGATGACGATGACGATGCGGATGCCGGTGACGTCATCACTGTCGATGACGTCATCGGGGAGGTCACGTGACCTCGGCGGGGGGTCGCGTGACCCTGGGGTGCGGTCACGTGACCTCGGGGGGGGGGGGTGTCACGTAACTTCGAGGGGGGGGTCACGTGACCCTGGGGGAGGGGTCACGTGACCTCTGGGGGTAACGTGACCTTGGGGTAACCTTGGGATGACCTTGGGGGTCGCGTGACCTTGGGGTGACCTTGGTTACGCCGACGCCGACGCCGACGCCACTCAAGCCGGAAACGGGCCCCTAAGAGCTGCGCTCTAAAAGAGAAGCTCATCTCCAGTTTGCTCTTTCTTGTCGAAAGCAACAACTTGCCGCTTTCGCCACTTCCATGGTTTAGTGGGGCACGGTGACTACGTCGCTCGTGTATCAGGGGGGTGCATATTAACCTACCCGGCCCATCAGTTGACACCGCTTCGCGGCGACAGTCTGCGGCGGCTCATTACCAAATAAGTAATAAAGAAACTAAACAGCAGGACGATCCTGAGATGACACATTTTTCAACTTGCCTAAAGGTTCTCTCCGATCTTTGTCCTTTTGTTATTTTTTTTTCGATCTTGTAACTTAACAAGGTCCAAACACAAATAAAAATTTAGGTCAAAGGATGAAAAAGAACCACGAACTTTTACCTCGGACCGTGATTACACCTATTCGACGAATCGCCCTTCGACCGATTTCCCCTTTCGACAAGTTGCGCTTCGACGAATTGCCCTAATACGAATTGCCCTATTCGACGAATGGGCCTTCCACGAGTTGGCTATCGACGAGTTCGCTTTCGACGAGTTGGCCGGGTCCCGTTGGGGCGGCGGAGAAAAGCTCACCGGAGAAAAGTTCACCGGAGAAAAGCTCACCGCGAAACCGGCAGATGCGGAGAAGAGGTCACCTGGCTTTGAGCGGATGCGGAAAAAATTTCACCAAGTTTTTTTTTTCTTTTTTTTTTTAACTTGGCCGATTCTGCGTCAAACGTTGCAATTTAACAGAATTCGCATTCGTCACTTCATCAAAAATATGTCCACTTTTTGGTAATATTCTTGAAGTTCATTGGGCATATTTACTAATTCATCAAAAATGAGTAATCACCAATTCGGTATATTAATGAAGCCGCAAGTATAAAATCAGAACATTGTACACCGGCAAAAAAAAAAATGTATTGACAACTGGCAGTGTGCCGTTGGCAGCTCTGTCAAATGAAAGAGGTTTGTTCTTTGCGAGCTAATATGAATAGCGGTGTGTGAACTGTTTCAGTTCCAAATATTGTGTAGTGCGTAATAGATAAATAGGGGTTTGTTGATGTAATCAGTGTCGGCTATGCTGTTTTCTTTCTGTTAATTTCACTAAAAAACCTTTAGTTGCGAGAACAGAGTCGTCCTGTTGCGCTTGTTGTCTTCACTCCGTCGAAGTCGTTTGAGCGGTTTTCAACATGTATAACGTTTACCAACTCGCCCTATTCGCTACCTTACAGAAGACTACTTCTTATATAGGTCACGAGTAACAACGGTGCCAGTGTGCAGCTCTGAAGGTAGTGGGTGGCTCGCCGTAGAAGGGCACTATCACACAAAGGCAACGTGTGGAAATACCAGCACGAACGTCTAGAAAACGTGCTTCTCCGTGAAAGAAAAAAGTCTCAACATTTTACTGACTGTTTTATACTGTTTTCATAGGTTAACAAAAGCTTCAAGGAGAATTTCAAGCACCGCGTTGTTCCGCATGCACTTTCGGAGTTTTGGCATTTACAGTTTTGATTTTTTTTTCCTGTTCTCTAAGTTTATGAAGTTTTGAGTTGGGTTTTCGTTGCTTCCACAGTAAGCCACAGAAAACACTCGCCCGCAGTTATCAATTCGGGCGCAATATACCAAAAGACAATTTCTTTTTTACAAAGCTGACGAATTTTGGTGGTAATACGTTGAATATATGTTACGCATGATCTAACAGCCTCCATATAAAAAGAAGAAAAAAAAAATCGGTGAGCCTTTCTCCGCGTCCGCCGGTTTTGCGGTGAGCTTTTCTCCGGTAAGCTTTTCTCCGGGCGGCGGAGAAAAGCTCACCGGAGAAGAGCTCACCTGCCTTTTAGCGGATGCGGAAAAAATCTCACCAATTTTTTTTTTTTTTTATCTTAGCGGATTCTGCGTCAAACGTTGCAATTTAACAGAATTCGCATTCGTCACTTCATCAAAAATATGTCCACTTTTTGGTAATATTCTTGAACTTCATTGGGCATATTTACTAATTCATCAAAAATGAGTAATCACCAATTCGGCATATTAATGAAGCCGCAAGTATAAAATCAGAACATTGTACACCGGCAAAAAAAAAAATGTATTGACAACTGGCAGTGTGCCGTTGGCAGCTCTGTCAAATGAAAGAGGTTTGTTCTTTGCGAGCTAATATGAATAGCGGTGTGTGAACTGTTTCAGTTCCAAATATTGTGTAGTGCGTAATAGATAAATAGGGGTTTGTTGATGTAATCAGTGTCGGCTATGCTGTTTTCTTTCTGTTAATTTCACTAACAAACCTTTAGTTGCGAGAACAGAGTCGTCCTGTTGCGCTTGTTGTCTTCACTCCGTCGAAGTCGTTTGAGCGGTTTTCAACATGTATAACGTTTACCAACTCGCCCTATTCGCTACCTTACAGAAGACTACTTCTTATATAGGTCACGAGTAACAACGGTGCCAGTGTGCAGCTCTGAAGGTCATGGGTGGCTCGCCGTAGGAGGGCACTATCACACAAAGGCAACGTGTGGAAATACCAGCACGAACGTCTAGAAAACGTGCTTCTCCGTGAAAGAAAAAAGTCTCAACATCTTACTGACTGTTTTATACTGTTTTCATGGGTTAACAAAAGCTTCAAGGAGAATTTCAAGCACCGCGTTGTTGCGCATGCACTTTCGGAGTTTCGGCATTTACAGTTTTGATTTTTTTTCCTGTTCTTTAAGTTTATAAAGTTTTGAGTTGGATTTTCGTTGCTTCCACAGTAAGCCACAGAAAACACTCGCCTGCAGTTATCAATTCGTACCGTTTACCTTCTAGTGTGCAACAGAACCTTAGATCCCTCGTTTTGGAAAATACGATGACTGAAAACCGGCATCGTCTTTCAGGCACGTGCATTCTTTTGAGGCTCCGATATAAAGAAGGTGCACTTCGATGCCAAAGTCACGAATCTGGAAAAAAACTAATAGACGAAAGTCTCACCGCAAAACCGACCGATGCGGAGAAAAGCTCACCGGCCTCTTGATGAACGCGGTGGAAACTTACCTACGATTCTCGTTTTTGGAAACGGCATTCTTTTGGTATCTGAAGAATAATATTTTTATCCATATTGTTTTTGTTGTTGCTGTTTTGTAGTAACCTGTGACCTCTGGTGTTGATGCTGCTGAAGACTGTACGGTCCTGACACAATTTGGGGATGTCCGTGATCGTTCCATGCATGTGACAAAGTGACTTCGTTACTGTTCATGGAACTCAACATTGAAGGAATGCCTTATCAGACGCCGTTTCATCGAACGCCGTTTTTCAAATGAGTGGACATTTCATCGAACGCCATTCCATCGAACGCCGTTTCATCGCATCGCTAAGGGCCATTTCATCAAATTTCTCTGTACCGAGTTTTGGGGAATAACAGTGCTTTGTAGTTGTTTTTCTCTGCATTTGTAATGACTGTTGTGACTGTGAATTTGTTTTGAAGGTGGTGTCAAGTTACTAGAAATAAAAACAACCGGTATAAAAAAATTTGAAAAAAAAAATTGGGCATGCGACTTACTGAAAAGCTTTACTCGTGTACATGACTAAAACCCTGACACCGCAAGTGAAGGACCGACACTTAAAACACTAGTGCCTGTGTTGTTTTTTACCTGCTGTCTCGGGGTTTCAGTAATGTGCAATTCAAACCAGCTCGTTGGGATCCGGACAGTTCAGTGTAGGACGTTTCGGTTTAGGGCGCTTCGGTGCGGTCTTTTTGGTGCACGGACTTTTCGGTGCACGGACATTTCGGTGCGCGGACGTTTCGGTGAGTGGACATTTCGGTGTACGGACTTTCCGGTGCACGGACGTTTCGGTGCACGGTGATTCAAAATAGCGAGGATATTTTTTAGAGCGCAGCTCTTAGGGGCCCGTTCCCGGCTTGAGCGGCGTCGGCGTTGGCGTTGTTACAAATGTAAGATGAAGAAGACGAGGGGGATCGAGAGCACGAGTCTTTGTGAACGAGATGGAGCCGAACAGTAAAAGAGTAAGGTCATCCTGACCGAATTGTCTATCTTTCTGCCTCTGTTTTTATTAGTTCCGTAACATTTGGTGCCGAAACCCGGGACGCTTCTGCATCACAAGGCCGTCAGCTACACGCCAAAGAAATACCAAGCCTACAGCTGCGACGGACTTCGCCGAATCATAGGCAGAAGCAGACCACTGGGCAAAGAAAAGAAACGGAACCTCGGAAGGACACTACATTGCATCGTAACTACTGATTGGCAATGGAGAGGCTAGGCGCTCGGCTCGACGGGCACAGAACACCAAGATTATAAACGACGGACATCGAGTTCTACAGGATCCCAGCCCGGACATTGCTAAAGTCCGTTCGATCAAGGAAAGGCTCACTACCAACAACGCAGAGCTTCTGCAAATTCGCGGTGAGCTAGAGCCACTCATTCCGGTAGAGCAGTTGGAACAGGAGTGTATCGCTACTGCTGAATATCAAGACGATGCAGTCATGATACTCAGCGGACTGCAAAGCAAAATTGAAGCCCTGGAACCTCGGAGAATAGAAAATTCAGTGGCGAATATGGCAGCGCAGGCCGTCATTCAAGACAACTCAGCCAGTCGAGGACCAAAGCTCCCAAAGCTTGAACTGTCCACTTTTGAGGGAGGGCTAAGCAACTGGCTAGCGTTCTGGGAGCAGTTTGATGGTGCAATTCACAGGAATCCAACATTGGCATCCACAGATAAGTTTCACTACCTTCGGCGGTGTCTTACTGGAGATGCGGCAGCAGCAATAGCCGGTCTACCAACGACGGAAGCATGCTATGCTGAAGCAATCACCATTTTACAGCAGCGGTTTGGAGACGAGAGACGAATAGAAAGACAGCATCTGAATGCCCTTAGGAATCTACCGCAAGTTGCGTCGGCCAGCGATGTTAAAGGCCTGAGAAACCTGTATGACACCACCCAGCTCAACATTCGATTCGGTACCCACATCAAGTTTCTCAGCCATGCTGTGTGACATCCTTGTCAGGGCGTTACCCTACGAGATTACAGTTGAATGTCACAGACAACTCAGCAACATGACTTTTGGTAACTCTTCAGCTCTACACCAAGAGAGCACTCCTACAGCTTCAACTTTAAGGTCACTAACTATTCCGTCAGATTCAGTTTCAGAGCTGAATGGAATGCTCCGCTTTCTGCGCGTAGAAGTGGAAAGCCGAGAAAGAAGCGGGCTCGAGTACCCAAGAACCAAGAATGAGACAAAGATGAAGTTGCTTCCATCTGCATCCGCTCTGTACAGCACCACCAATGTAAAGGCGGGTGAGTGCTACTTTTGTAATTCCAAGAAGCACGACACACCATATTAATTGTGATTGCGACAAACAGCTAGCTGAAAAAACGAACCTGCTGTCATTGGACTTCAGGTGTTTTCGATTCACACTCAAGGGTCACCGGGCAAAAAATTGCCGAAGAAAACTGAGATGTGCGATACGCGGAGGTAGGCACGCAACCACAATGTGCGATCCAGCGTTCGCCAAACAGAAAAGGGAAGGTTCATCTGCAGGAAACGAGACAATTTGTGTTTCTGCATCCCACGCGGCCACACGCTCCGAAATAAAGAAAAGTGATGGAATATACCTACAAACGTTCAAGGCGTGGGCGGTTACTAACGAAGGCACCAGCTATGTCAAAGGAATCTTCGACGGAGGTAGCTAACGCTCATTCATTAAAGAAGAGCTTGCACAACCTCACCTCTTGGATTCAGGCTCCTTCGGACAACAAGGATCGCTCTGAACACGTTCGCGAGTCGTAGTACAAAAGTCATAGAGAACAACTCCGTCGTGGAGGTAAAGCTCAGAAGCCAATTTAACAACATTGAAATAACGGTTGAGGCTATAACCATCCCAGTCATCTGTCAGGACGTCTCTACGCCATCAATCGACACCGCATTTGTGCGACAGCTTCGGCAGGACAAGAAGAACCTGGTGGACGATGTAATCTTTCCAGGTATAGAATTAGTTCCTGGGATAAGTCTGCTGGTCGGTTCTGACCAATTGTGGAAGTTCTGCACAGGAGAGGTAATGAGATGCAAAGACGTAGATGGTTTGGTGGCGATCAATACGAAACTGGGCTGGACGCTGCAAGGTTCTTCAGCACAAGTCGGAAAGCTTCTAGAAGATTCCTGTCGTATGATATGTGTCCTTGGAGCGCAGACAACTGACGCCAAGTTAGAAGAGACGCTGAAGGCCTTCTGGGAGCTAGACAGAATGGGTATTGCCGAACGGGAATTGGGCGATACGGATGCAGAAACCATCAGTCGTTTTGAACAGACGATCGTCAGGAAGAACGAACGATACGAAGTGGCTTTACTGTGGAAGGAAGGCGCTACTGATCTGCTGCCAAACAATCGCAAAATCGCAATTTCACATCTGGAAAGTCTGTTGAGGAGACCTTCAACAAAACATGGATTGTTACAGCGCTATGATGAGGTAATTAAGCAGTACCTACTTAATGGACAAGCGGAAGTGGTACCAGACAGGAAAGAAAGTGACAGAGCGAAGGCCATCTACTACATGCCGCACAAAGAAGTAATACGAGAAGATTCAACGACAACAAAGCTAAGGATAGTTTTTGATGCACCTTCTCACGCCAAAGGGTGCAAGTCTTTGAATGAGTGCCTGGAAACAGGGCCCAACTTGAACCACGAGCTTCTACAAGTCCTACTCCGGTTCAGATATTACCCGATCACCATGACTGCCGACATTGAGAAGGCATTTTTACTGATTGGTATTCGTGAAGAGGATCGTGATGCCTTCCGATTTCTTTGGTTTGCGGAACAGCCAAGTTTCCCTTTGAAGGAGGAAAACATACAAGAATGGAGGATGACCAGAGTACCTTTCGGATCTACATCAAGTCCATTCATGCTCACGGCCACTATCCATCACCACCTGAAACTGGTCTGCGAGCAACAGCCAGTGTTAGCAGACAAACTAAGAGCGGCATTCTATGTCGATGACCTACTTCTTAGAGCTGAGAGTGTCGAGGAGGCTGCGAGACTTTACAAAAAGTCTATTGATGTTATGAAAAGCGCTGGAATGACCTTGAGGAAATGGACAGCTAGCAACGAAGAATTGCAGCAGCAATTCATCGATGATGAACCTGAAATTATATCAGAAGGAAAGAGTCTCACGCCTTCGAAAGTCACTAAAGTACTTGGAATGATCTGGGACAAGCAAAACGATTTTTTTTATGTACAAAGTAGAGTCTCTTCTGGAATTCCTCACTGCAAATCTGGACAACAAGCGGTCCATCCTCAAGGCAGCTTCAAGAGTATTTGATCCTCTCGGACTGAGCGCACCATTCGTCCTAATGGCCAAGTTGCTCTTCCAAAAACTATGGCTAATTGGGATGAACTGGGATGAAGTTTTACCCCCAGAGTTGGTCAACGAATGGCACGCCTGGACGACGGATCTTGTGCAGCTGCACTCTTTGAAAGTTCCGAGATACATAAGGCGTGGTGTCCTGGCGGGAGCGAGAAAAATGCAATTGCACGTCTTTGTAGATGCAAGTATGAACGCCTACGACTCGTGCGCATACTTGAGAACTAAGGATTACCAAGGGAATGTAGCCACCATGTTGGTTGTCGCGAAGACCAGGGTTGCACCGATAAAACCTTTAACACTGCCAAGGCTTGAGTTCATGGGAGCCAATATGGGATCCAAGCTCTAACAATACATAAAAGAGTCCTATTATGACGTGGACATGGACTACATCATGTGGACGGATTCGACAGTTGCCCTCAGTTGGGTGAGAGCAGGGCCGGAGAAATGGAAGCAAGAAGGCTGGTGAAAAACAGGGTAACGGAAATACTAGCAGTGACGTCACCGGACCATTGGAGACACTGCCCCGGTCAAGAAAATCCGGCTGACCTCTTGACAAGAGGATTGACTATTTATGAGCATTGAGACAGCGTCATTTGGTGGCAAGGACCTAACTGGTTGTGCCAAGAGCCTTCAAAATGGCCTAGAAACGCAGCTCCGTTGCAAATCACGTCACAACCGGAAGTCGAAAAAGAGACACAGGTCTTGTTGGAGAACGATCGAGCGGTGCTAACATTGTTCGATGCCGGAGCTTATAATAATTGCCAAAAGGTTCTCCGGATAACTGCCTGGGTCATTAGGTTCGCTAACAACGCGAACAAAAAAAATGAAAAGTTCCGAGGAGGACTAAGTGCAGCGGAATTGGACACCGCAGAGCGGTATTGGGTTAAGCAAGCACAAAAAGAAAGCTTTGAAATTGCCATTCTGTTCAGAAAAAATGGCACAATGGAAGTGAATCCGACACTTGCTCAGTTCCATCCTTTTTTTGATGATAACGAAATCCTTCGAGTTGGAGGACGACTCCAGAGGTCTACCGAAAGTTTCGTTGTGAAGCATCCAATTATACTTCCTAACGGACATAGCTTTGTGAGGCTGGTCGTGATGGACGCCCATAGTAAAGTTCTGCACGGTGGAGTAGCAAGCACGATGAGTCATCTGCGAGAGCGGTATTGGATTATACGTGCCCGACAACTAACCAAGAAAGTAGTAAAAGATTGTCTTATATGTGCACGCTTCAACGCAAAACCCACAACAGCAGAGCAAGCTCCACTACCGACAGACAGGATTAAAGAGGCGAAGCCATTTGAAGTAACGGGGGTCGAATTCGCTGGGCCATTGTATGCGAAAAAAGAATCAGATAGTTGCGACAAAGCGTACGTCGTACTCTTTACGTGAGCTGCTACCCGAGCAGTCCACCTCGAGCTTTCAACGAGTCTGTCCGGGGAAGCCTTCTTGCTTGCATTTCGGCGGTTCATATCAAGGAAAGGCTTACCACAACCCATATATTCAGATAATGCGCTATCCTTTAAGAAAGCATCAAAAGACCTTCAGCATATTTGTCGTGCATTAGAGCAAGAAGCGTTTAAGTTGTTCATATCAGAACGCAGAATTAACCGGAAATTTATTGTAGAAGGCGCTCCATGGTGGGGTGGATGGTGGGAGAGGCTCATCCGATCTGTTAAGACAGCACTTAAGAAAGTGCTTGGAAGAAACAGCCTGTGCTTCGAAGCATTGATGACGACTCTCACCGAGGTCGAAGCAATCCTAAACTCAAGGCCATAGACCTACCTTCATGAGGGAGCAGGGGAACCATCAGTCATCACTCCTGCCCATTTTTTAGTTGGACAAAGTTTGGCAGTTCTGCCAGAGACCAGCAATTCCAGCGAGGTTCAGGGATCTGTGACGCAGCAGGAAACGGTTCGCAAGTTCCAATATAGAAAAAGACTCGTGGATCATTTTTGGAAACGCTGGAGGTCCGAGTACCTGCTGGAGCTAAGGTCTGCTCATCGGTACCCCGCCTGAAGCACTTCCAACCTAGAGGTGGATGACGTGGTAATAGTGGAAAAGTTCCGAACTTCCAAGCCATTTTGGGAACTTGCAAGGATTGTTGAGACGTAACCGGGAGCCGATGGAATATTTCGCGCCTGTCTCGTGAAGCAGCAAAACGGCGCACTCGTCAAGAGACCAGCACAGAAACTCTACTTGCTGGAGATTCGCGAAACCAAACCTAAGGCTCGGGAGGATGTTACAAATGGAAGATGAAGAAGACGAGGGGTATCGAGAGCACGAGTCTTTGTGAACGAGATGGAGCTGAACAGTAAAAGAGTAAGGTCATCCTGAACGAATTGTCTATCTTTCCGCCTCTGTTTTTATTAGTTCCGTAACAGGCGTCGCCGTCGGCGTCGGCGTAACCAAGGTCACCCCAAGGTCACGCGACCCCCCAAGGTCATCCCAAGGTCACGTGACCACCAAGGTCACCCCAAAGTTACTTGACCCCCAGAGGTCACGTGACCCCTCCCCCAGGGTCACGTGACACCCAAAGTCACGTGACCCCCCGAGGTCACGTGACCCCCCTCCCCCGAAGTCACGTGACACCCCGCCCCTGAGGCCACGTGACCACCCCCCAGGGTCACGTGACTTGCCGCCGAGGTCACGTGACCTCCCCGATGACGTCATCGTCACTGATGACGTCACCGGGAAGGGGACGATGACGTCACCGGCATCCGCATCGTCACCGCCGTCATCAATGATGACGTCATCAGTGACGTCACTGATGACGTCACCGGCATTCGCATCGTCATCGTCATCATCACGAATGACGTCATCAGTGACGTCACTGATGACGTCACCGACATCCGCTTCGTCATCGTCATCATCGCTGATGACGTCATCGGAGTCCGCATCGTCATCGTCACTGATGACGTCATCAGTGACGTCACTGATGACATCATCGGCATCGTCACGTGACCCCCAAGGTCACGTGACCCCCCCCAGGTCACTTCACCCTCCCCCCAGTACCCTTCCCTCCTCCTCCTCAAGAGCTGTGCTCTAATTCGGTGTTACAGGGAGTTGTAAACAGCTTTCATTTTTTTGTCTTGATTTGTTTAAAAGTAATAACCTCTATTTTAGCTAAAAGTGTTTTTTTTCTGGTATTTTATAAATTTGTAGAATTGGTCATCCATTTACGGTCACTTACTGATATACGACCTAGGTGACTTTGTTAGACGCAGCACCATCCTGCGGGAGGACTGAATACGTTGGATGTTATGTTTAATTTGCCTGTGTTTACGCGTTGGGTCTATAAGGCAGTCTCGGCGTATTCTGTAAAGTTGTGGGCTTTATCATTGGTAATCTGTGTAGGAAAGGACCCAACAGCAAGAAGCTTGAGATGGTTGAAAATTACCCGAGACATGTGATACGACTAGTGCGTACGTTGGAAAAGAGATACCGACAAACGAACCAACGTCTCCGCCTCACGCAGGATAATACTACGCCTAACGTTACCTACGCGGTATATCAGTAAGTGGCTGTAAGTAGATGTCCAAGTCTAAAAAAATATAAAGTTGGACAGACAGACAGGCAAATAACTTTATTGAGGTCCTGAGAAGCGCCGCCTTTAGAGCAGCACCACTGGCCGCTCCCACGGGGGGGGGGGGGGAGGCTTAGCCTCACCGCCACATCGTGGGCTCTCTGGACAGCCCGGAGTTGCGGGAGAAGCTCGGAACTCGCGATGACAGAGCTCGACTCCTCCTTGGTG
Source organism: Ixodes scapularis (assembly GCF_016920785.2). NCBI lineage: Eukaryota > Metazoa > Arthropoda > Arachnida > Ixodida > Ixodidae > Ixodes > Ixodes scapularis. The sequence goes on along the minus strand of NW_024609868.1, from coordinate 158,938,658 downwards.
ACTTGATTGGGCCCCCGTAACGAGGGGCACCGCCAGAGCATGTGATCGAAGCTGCCTACCGACCCGCAGACTGGCAGGTAGACTTGGAGCTATCCGGTGCAATCATGCTGAGGAAAGCTAAACTGGGATATGATCAAGTTTGCAACATTCTGAGTGTGACTGCCTGAGACCTGGAGATCTTACCATGTGGGCGCGGAAGAGTCCGCGTGCTCATTTGATAGTGCTTGGTGACTTTTTATTTGGACATACTGCCAGCCGCCTGTTGGCAGCCAAGGCAGGGGTGGGCATAGAGAGGCACAAACAAAAATAGCACGATAACATAGCACACAGCAAGCATACATGACAAATCATTGGCGATCAAAAAGAAAAAGTGTTCAATCATGGTAAAAAATAAATAAATAAAGTGGCATCGATTCACTTGACACAATCAGCTCTCGAGCAAACGTTACCAATGATAACCTAATATACCTTCTGCAGTCACCGCGAAAAAAGTTGTTCTATCATTGCTGCAAATGATGAAGTTGTGGCTGCATTTGTAACACTTTCAGGCAAGCTATTCCAGTTATTGGTTGTTCGCGTGAAAAAGCTATTTTTTAGACAGTAAAGGTGAGTAAGATATAGTAAAGGTTCGTCCCTTGGTCGAACAGATGATGACTGCCCGGCGGTGTCTTGCGGGGCCAATCGTTTGATGAGCCTTGTTCGGTGGGTGATCAGAAGAGTGCGACAGATGCGGGAGGACTTCGTCTAAACTGTTTATTTAGACGTGACGAGCTATTGTACACAGTATATACAAAACAAAGGGAATTCGCCGTCCTCCAAATTAGTCCAGGTCCAAGCCAGAAAGGGGGCTTCTCCCTCCCCTGTTACGGGCTTTTGAAGACGTTGACCCCCTCACTCTCGGGCGAGGATCAACCAATCATTTCAAAGTTTTGCTGGAGCCACGTGATATCCACTGTCCAATAGTGGCAAGGTCGTCGATACACATTCGTTAACTCGCCAACAGACTACAGCCGACAGCTCCGTAACTTCGTCCGTGCATCCCGTTGCAGACACAGCGGCTCCTCTCCGGAACCCCCAGGTTGAAACCCGAGAAGCCCCGTAGAATGCGCAAGCCTCCAGACTCAAAAGAAAAACAACATCCCTTCCCGAGAGGTCATCCCGATGGGGGAGACACAGGAAGAGGCTCTCCAGGGGGGGCCGCGTCAGCGAAAAAGTCCCCCGTTAGAAAAACAAAACTACACAAAACGACCGGCGAGGGAGCTTCATACACACCGCCGGACAAGACGACCGTCCCCCAGCCGATCGAGAAACCAGCCGTCTTTCCCAGAACCCTTACACCTTCCCCCCAAGACTGTTTCTGGTCCTCCTTGGACCTGCTAAACAGTTAATCTAAACACGCGCAAAAGAAATAAAACTAGATAACACCAACGTGAAGTTCTTCAGAACCGACTCAAAGCGTGCAAACATAATCGCAAGCTGGCACTAAAACAAAGCACATAAAAACAACAGATTCTACTTTAACAAAACGGAGTGCCCCAGTGCAACATAAAAAGGGGCCAAAACGCGTGCGTGACATTCCAAAGGTTGAAAAACAACATACACACAAAGAGAAAAACAGCGTTACATTAGCATTGAACGTATTCACAACAGCAACGAGAAGAACGTCCTTTTCGATCCTCAAGTTCGACTCGCCAATTCACTTCACAGCCCACAGCGCCCTGCGGCACGGGTGAGGGGAACATTCACGTCTAACCGAGGCAGCATGGCATGATCACTCAGTCGACTCCCAACATAAATTGTTGAGCCCATACTACGCGTCAGTATTTCCGTTACTGGTTCCCTTCCAATGCTGGACTGTTAGATTGTAACGCTGAAGGGCCGAGGCCTACCTAGCCAACCCCACAAGTCAGTGCTTCGCTGTCCTCATCTCTTCCGACGTTTTGTTCTTCAACTTCACAAGGATAGGCCGCTGTACCTCCCTGTTGCACCTGGACCTTACCGCTCCTAGCTTTCAACAATTCCCAATCTTCCCAGGCAAGCAAACAGTTCACCCCTTCCGCCAGCTGATTGGTGAGCGCGCACACTAAGTCGGCTTTAGTTGGATTTTTTACCCCCCCTGTACAACTCAACCTTATTGGAAGTGCTGCAAGATTGGCATCAATGGCGTGACCAAAAGCGGACACTAGCTTCACTGTGCCCGACGGTTCCCTCAAAGCTTGAGGTAGCAGGCTCTCCCGTACTACCGTCATTTCGGTACCCGTGTCGAGCACTGCTTCGGTGTGTACGTCGCCGCACTCCAGTTGAACCAATTGTAGTTTCGAGCGGCCCGTCTCCGAAATCGACCGCCTCACCTCAACTCGAGCGGTTAACACTCTGTCTGTTTGCCCTTTCGGTTCAGGAACATTTGCCAGCCTCTGAGGCACCTCACTACCCGAAGCGCGAGGGCAGTGCTTGGCAATGTGTCCCTGCTCATGACACACATGACACCTTACAGCTGCTCGACCCGAGTTCACGGGACCTTTGAACCCTGGCGAGCGCCCCGTCCCTGACAGTTCTGTTGGAACGTACACTTGTTTTGTGGCGCTCCCTTTCCCTTTTGCCTGCTCATAAGTCTGTAACACCCTCGCCACCTCGACCGGTTTTAACCAAGTCTCTCCCTCGCGAAGGCGAACATACTTTAGACCATCGGTACTCAGGCTCGCCTTAATCCGATCAGCAACCATGAGCTCCGTTACTGTCTCCTGCGTGTCCGCACCTCTCACCTGAAGGTAATACGTGAAGTAGGTTTGGACACGGGAGGCGAACTGAGCCCATGTTTCATCTTTTCTTTGGCTGCACTGTCGAACCTGTCTAGGTACTCAGCTGGCGTGAGTTTCAGTTCGCTCAGCACCGCCCGTTTTACCGACTCGTAATCTAAACAATCGTCTTGCCCTAGACTGCGCAGCAGGTAGCGGACACGCTCCGTTAGCACCGGCATAATTTAATGTACTCGACCACTATCCGGCACCTGGTACGTGGTAAACAATTTTTCCACCTCATCAAACCATAGAGGAACGTCCGCGTCACATGGCAGGCTGTACCCTTTCAAAACTTTTGCGCATTGCGCAACCGGGTCTAAGCCTGCTTGCCGTTGGTCGTCTGTTTCCGACCCAGAGGACGAAGGTCGACCACTTTCTTTTCCTAGCTGTGCCATGCGCAACGCGATCCGCTCTTCGGACTCAATCTGAAGTTGCGCTTTCCGCAACTCAAATTCTAGTTCGAGCCTTCGAATTGTGACCGCCTCCGATTCCTTTTCTGTCGCACCCTGTGGCGCCTCCTGCCCCTGACCAGAGGCTCCTGTCCCCTGCGAGTTCTCTCCATTTAACCCGTTCTCCATGTCGGCCAGCATCTGACGCGTCAAAACCATAAGTCCCGCCAACTACCAGCCATGCCAACCTCGACCCGACGCAAGAAATCCCACTCACCCGGCGCAAACGTTGCTGCAGTTTGACGCCCAGAGCCCGGATATTGCGTCCTCAGTAGTCGTCCTTGGCCTCGGCGTCGGAACTCCTGACCCTCGAGGTCCCTGGTTTCAGCCACCGGTCGTTCAGCGTTGCTGTCCGATGACCCAGGTGGTTTTCTCTCCGTCGATGTGCCGCATGTGCCGCTTTCCACCGGAGAAGGCCGCTTCGGCAGTACCGCTCCCTGACGGTCAGCGCTGCTTGTCGACGGATTCCGTAGGTCGCTCCGTACAAGCACCTGGCCAGCCAGGAAGCTTCAGCTGGACCACCTCTGTCACTTTCTTGATCCTCCGATCGTCACCGAGGCTCGCTCATCGCTGTCGAGCTGCGCCAGTAAAGGTTCGTCCCTTGGTCGAACAGATGATGACTGCCCGGCGGTGTCTTGCGGGGCCAATCGTTTGATGAGCCTTGTTCGGTGGGTGATCAGAAGAGTGCGACAGATGCGGGAGGACTTTGTCTAAACAGTTTATTTAGACGTGAGGAGCTATTGTACACAGTATATACAAAACAAAGGGAATTCGCCGTCCTCCAAATTAGTCCAAGTCCAAGCCAGAAAGAGGCTTCTTTCTCCCCTGTTACGGGCTTTTGAAGACGCTGACCCCCTCACTCTCGGGCGAGGATCAACCAATCATTTCAAAGTTTTGCTGAAGCCACGTGATATCCACTGTCCAATAGTTGGCAAGGTCGTCGATACACATTCGTTAACTCGCCAACGGACTACAGCCGACAGCTCCGTAACTTCGTCCGTGCATCCCGTTGCAGACACAGCGGCGCCTCTCCGGAACCCCCAGGTTGAAACCCGAGAATCCCCGTAGAATGCGCAAGCCTCCAGACTCAAAAGAAAAACAACATCCCTTCCCGAGGGGTCATCCCGATGGGGGAGACACAGGAAGACGCTCTCCAGGGGGGGCCGCGTCGGCGAAAAAGTCCCCCGTTAGAAAAACAAAACTACACAAAACGACCGGCGAGAGAGCTTCATACACACCGCCGGACAAGACGACCGTCCCCCAGCCGATCGAGAAACCAGCCGTCTTTCCCAGAACCCTTACAGATATCTTTAAATTCCCCGTAGACATCCTGCAGATTGGCGTCCTTCCTGGCGCGGAGGGTTGGAGCGTGCGCCCGAGAGTGAGCAGTATCACTGAGACTGATAAGTGCAAAAAAATAAATTTCTAGGTAAAATAATGCATGTTACATCAAGAAAAAGAAAAAAAAACTTGTGATTTTGATTGGCCGTGCACCGAAATGTCCGAGCACCGGAAAGTCTATGCACCAAAATGTCCCCGCAACGAAAAGTCTCACCCCGAAAAGTCCGTGCACCAAAAAGTCCGTGCAACGAAAAGTCCGTACACCGAAAAGTCCTTGCGGCGAAAAGTCCACCCCGAAACATCCTGCACCGGAAAACCCTACACCGAAAAGTCCTAGACCTCAGCTCGTTTGCATCCTTACGGCTAGTTCAAGGTTTATTCACGGAAAGCATTTAAAGGGATTGTCCGGTCAAATTTTGTATTCGAGAAAACAATTGAATATCATCGTTATAGCCTCGAGACGCATCGTACGTGCAATATCTTAATCTTATATAGCCCTCTGCATGAGTAATTAAAGTTATACTGCTCCAATCGCACTCTAGCGTAAACGCCGCTGTCGGTGGCAACATTGGAGCTCTGACGTCACACAACACAAAGCGAGCATTTCTGTCTCGTTGTTACTGCGAGTGAACGCCTCAGCGTGTTGCTTTTTTGTTGTTGCGTTCGACTTATTTCGTGGTTGGGTTAGATTTTCGTTGCGCGGTTGGGTGTTACAACCACCGGGCAGCACATGCGAGCGAAGGCATGACGTTCCATACTTGTCCGCGAGACGTGCCGCGACAAGCAAAATGAATCTTTGCCAGGCGCAGGGACTGGGTTCCCGTCAAGATCGAGATCCCGCTTATACAGCAATCATCTCACAGAAGAGAGCTACGAGCTGAACTATAAGCGGACAGAAGGCTCGTAAGCTGAAGTGTAATGCTGTGCCAACGATATTAAACTACGTCCATCCACTCGTCGCCCAAAATCGGATTAATTAATTTGATTATGCAGCGAAACCGAAACCAACAGCTAGACCACCTAGAAACAATACCAGAAGTTGTATTTAGCACGCGTGCAGCCACGGCGTCGCCAGACAAACAGCCGATGCAAAACCTCTCCCTTCTTCAGGTGTTGGTGACTGCGGCCCTTTCTGCGATCCTGCCAGGAAATCTGCTGCATCGTCATCTTCTGGCATGGGACACGTCATCTGTTGTCATCGAGAGTGTCACGGCATTTCCCCGAGCGTTTTCGCCACCAACTTAGATCCACCATGAGGCGTTCACCATCAGCATCTGGCAACAATCAAGCACTGTAACATCACATGGTTCCTACCCCGACGGGTGGCTACATAAGCTGACCGGGATGGATGGCCAGTTGGGCCATGGCGTCGCCAGAGAATCCGTGATGCAAAACCTCTCCCTTCTTCAGGTTGGTTACCTTCCGAATGCAGTTTGTTCTCGAAGTAGAAATCCGAATTTTATTGCGATGTCGTGCCCCAACGACCTTTTCTGGCGAAAGTGGCTCTGTTTTTACTGTTTGCAGTACTCGTACATTGGTTTATGTTTCTCTGCTCCTTTTGTTAATGTCCGGAGACGTGGAGGCAAACCCGGGACCACTAACCGATAGTGAGCATATCACAAGTATTCTTGCAGCTGTCCAGAGAATTGAGGCTGCTCAGACAAATTTGCTGGCAACAGTCTCGTCATTGGAGAGCGGACAAAAGGCTACCGAGATATCCGTCCAACAATTGTTTTCAAGGATGAATGCTGTAGAAACGAAGTTGGCTGATAGGAACTCTGCATCTCTAACCCCCCCGTGATGAAAATCTTCCCGTTGACCTAGTGAATATTCATAAGCAGTGCGATGACAACGAAAATAGGCTTCGGAGGTCAAATCTGTTGTTCTTTGGCTGCCTAGATGACAGCACCGAAACATGAGGGCAATCGGAACAAAAAATTATCGAGTTTTTTTCGAGCAAGCTGGGAATCCAGCTTGATCTCGCAAATTTAGAAAGATCACACCGCCTAGGGAAATTCGAGCCCCAGAAAGCTAGGCCAATAACAGTCAAGTTTGCCCGATTTAAAGACAAAGAGAGCATCCTGGCCTCTGGGTTCAAACTGAAAGGCACCCATTACGCTGTACGCGAAGATTTTTCTGCGTCTGTGCGAGTTGCCCATGCCAAACTTTTTGAGTATGGTAGGAGTATGAACGTACCTTTTAAAGTGCGTTTTAGCAAACTGCATGCGGGCAACAAGCGTTTTATTTTTAACTCGGAATCTCAAACAGTACTTGAATTTTCATAGCTACGTGCTTCTGGCAAAAATAAAGCGTTACCGTCATCCGCTTGTGCCGCCTTGCGCGATAAAAACAAAAGCTTTTCTGTTCTTTTCACTAATATTCGCAGCTTCATGCCAAAACGCGACGAGTTTCACAGTGTACTGGAGGACAGCTCATCAGATTTAGTTATTTTTACAGAAACTTGGTTAAACCCTGAAATCGAAGATAAGGAGCTTTTTCCGCGAAACTTAGATTACAAAGTCTTCCGCCACGACCGGCATCGCCAGGGGGGGTGGAGGTGTGCTTATCGCAATAAAAAGATTTATATCTTCTTTTGATACCTGTTTAGCGAACCATGACTTGTAATTTACTTGCATATGTGTTTGCACGCCATCAAATAAGGTCATTGTGGGCGTATGTTATATGCCACCAAATTGTGCTTCACCATTTCATACTGATCTATGCTCTGTCTTACTTGATATACGAGATCGGTTGGTCAAACCTATCATCCGTAGGCTCGGCCGCATCCGCACATTTTCTAGACATGAGTCTTACTCTGAACATTACACAGCTTCTTGATAAACCAACTCGTTTGGGAAATATTCTCGATTTAATACTAACTACGTCACCGGATCTTGTCAAGTGTATCAAGTACTGTGACGGGCTCAGTGATCACAGGCTGCTGCATGTTGATTTGTCACTCCCCACTCTAACCAAATCATCCCATTTCCAAAACTATTCACGATTGTAACAGAGCTGAGTATATCTCAATAAACCGCGAGTTGGCAATCTTCTTTGACAATTACGTGTTCATTTTCATTTTAGGCCTGTAGAAGAAAGCTGGACATTATTTAAAACTAAAATAAATCATCTAGTAAAAATGTTTGTTCCTACAGTTCGTGTGCGCACCGATTTAGGTAATCCATGGTTTACAAAAACCTTGCTCTCTTTGCGAAACAAGAAAAAAATACTTTTTGCAAAGGCCACCCTACTGAAAAAGGCCAATATGAACTCGGCTTATTGGAAATATTGTATTCCAATGAAGATGATGGAAACCAATAAAAACTTATTGTTAGCCCATTAACCCAATACGCACGATGGAAATTCATATCGGAGCACAATATCCCGATATAGTATGCGGTTATTGGTATACAACACGATATCGGAGCACAATACCCCGATATACTACACGATTATTGGAATAGAATACGACATCGCGTGCATATTGGTGACCGACATGGACATACTGTACGGCCACACGATATACAAATATTGGTCGTCGATCATGGGACCAAAGGAGAATACAATATGATATCGCGTGCATATATCTCAGAACGCGGGTACCAAGTTACCAACATGCATTACGTTGGCATATCCACACGGCAATACGCGAAAAATATATTGGGTGTGGATACACACATAACATAAACACAGTACACACAGCCTCGCGCGTTTGAAACTAGACAACCACCAAACCATTCAGAATAACTAGCCGGAACACCCGCCGCGACCTACCTTTTAATGAGAAAGCCCAATAACGACGTGCTCATTGGAGTGATCGTTTTCCAACAAATGTTTATTGCAGTTGTAATGCAACAAAAGTTGATCGCCAAACGATAAACCCAACGTACCGGGATACAATTCGATGTTGCAACACACCATCGCAATACAACAAGAAACTATCGGTGTTGGGACACGACCACCACATCGAATACGATATCAATACGAAGTTACCGACGGTGAGAAATCAACATCATGACACGATATACTAGTTACCGGTGTTGGGACCGAAATCGAACGCGATACGTGACAATGTCGGTTCGCACGATAAAATAATGAGGGTGAATAGGTTTGACAGGTCACGTGCATGTAGTTGCTTCTTACGCGCACATTTATCGATATTGACCCACCTTTCTGGGTAATCCTACGTGGTACACAAAATCCACGACGACATGCGCACATTTCACCCACCACTTTTCGTCGCCTGTTTTGCGAGATTCACACACTGTCCAAAAAACGACGTGAAAAATACGTGCACTTGCGCCATCAAACGATACGTTACAGCCTCGTTTCTCGAGAAGACAGTTTCCATCGCCAACACGCGCGCGCGCGCGCCCGCAAGTAGTTTGGACATCGAACTGTTCGAACTTCGAAGGGAGCGAGCCCGGCCGGCTGGCCCGGTGCGATCGGCGCGATGCCGGAGTGCTGGCGAGCCGTCAAGACGAGCATGCGCAATGCGCAGCGGGCGGGCGTCGGTTGCGCCACTGTCACCACTGTGTCTGTGTCAACGACTGTGTGTTGCGCGACCCGGCCAGCCTGGCCAGCCGGCGTGATTGGCGTTCGTCGCACTCTGTACTCGTGGGCATCGAGCGAAACCTACACACTTTCAATTGCTTCGAAAGGTACGTATACACGACTCTATTACTTGCAGCATTGAGTGCTTTGGCGTACGCGGATCAAAGTAAACACCGAAGGACAGAAAGGAGACGTGAAGTTTTTAAATCGAGGCCTTTTTAAACGCCTGTGTCCACTGTTGAAAGCACCTAGCTGTGCTCTGTTGCAGGCGTCATTTCGACTGCGTGTGCTCCAATGTAACGTCAGTCACTGTTCACACTCGGCTAGCTTTGCCAGTTTGTTATCTCATGTGCGAAATAGACGTAGAAACCAGCGCCGCGTCTCTTTCGGATACTCAGCCTCCAGCGGGTCCCTATCATTTCGTCGAAACTCGTTTCGTGGAATTACGTTTCGTGGACAACGTTTCGTGGACACACGTTTCATGGACACACGTTTCGTCGACAGTGTGACGTTTCATCGACAATCGTTTCGTCGACAGCACCACCGTAAAACGTTTCGTCGACAAACTTTTTTTTTTCGGTTCCGAAAGGAATGCCGGAAACTTAAGGTACTATCGGGGAAAAATGAAATGCGAACAGAGGAGCGCGTGGCTCGCGGTACAGGCTGCGCCAATGGAAGTGAGCCTAGGGGCAAGGGTGCGTGGCCTACTCCGATGTGTTCACGCCCCTCGCTCAGCGCTCCCCAAGCTTCGGCAGTGCGCCCCTCAGTGCGTTGAAAGCTATCACCGCTATCTTTGCTCGCTCGGCGTGTGCGGCGAGCTTCTTCTCACCGCAGGCGCTGAGCCAGCAAAGATAGCAGTGATGCTTGCAGCGCACTGAGAGGCGAGCTGCCGAAGCTTGGGGAGCGCTGAGCGAGGGGCGTGAACACATCGGAGTAGGCCAGGCACCCTCGCCCCTAGGCTCACTTCCAGGCGGCGCAGCCTGTACCGCGAGGCACGCGCTCCTCTGTTCGCATTTCATTTTTCCCCCATAGTACATGTAAAATAATTCAATTAAAACTTTGTTTTTGAGTGAGAGCGATGAAAAGGACATGCTGGATCGCGAAAGGAACGGGGCAGCAGAACAAAGAGAACGAAGTGCGCAACGATATAGCCTCAACGAATACCGAACGACGCAATACATACTGAACGCCTCAGCGGATCAGAACGTTTCTCAACAATGTAAATATTGTACACAAACCCTGTTATTCCTTCTCTTAACGCTATTTAACAGTACATGCGCTTGTAACAGATGAAAAAGACGATGCCTAGCGCAGCTGCTCTCCAAGGTGAGCAACTGCGCTATCCTCTCGCTCTCATCCGTGTCAAATGGAAAAGCAAGAGCGCGCAGGACTTCGCGCGCGGCCTTTTCGGATATTTGCAAGTTCCGATGCCCGTTTATGGAACCGAAAGTTACTGGAAGAAAAAAAGTGGTGGAGAAAAATATGCGTAGGCACAAAGCAAAACTTCGATCCAAAGGTGGGTTGCGGAAAAGGGCGTAAACACTGTTTTTTTTTCTTCATACTGGTTATTTTAAAACAAAACTACAGCTTGCAGCCTTTTATTGCAACATTACAACGCTAATACTTCAATTGAAATTAAGCGTGTTCATTACCCTAAATTATTCAAAACGAAAAGTGATGCAGTGTTTTACTGGCTACTGCGGCTTATACGCGAAAAAACGGTTTAGTCACACTAGTTTCATCGTCATGTATCCTTGAGGCGGTAGTACCACTAGATGAAATCTGTCGGTAAGAGCCACACGCGACATTAAATTATTATTTTATCGATTCCAGCAGACAGATACCTGGGGCAACTTCGTAGCTTTTTTCATAAAAGAGCGCTCCAAATCTAATGTTCTTTGGTCACATATTGGCTTATCTGCATGCAAAATTTCAGTATAGGCATAACATATGGAGAACTATTGTGTTATTCATTATCCAGAAGCTATACATGCTAAAGACTAAAAATCGTATACGGTCTGGTAAGTACAGTAGGTTGAATACCAGTGTTTGGAGGAGAAAACAACCGTGTTTTATCACAGTAAAAGTAAACCACGCGTAGGAAAATGCTCAGTCTCCTTTAAAGTGTATTGCTAGCGGCTAAGACCACATGCCAATTAGCTTGAAAACCGATTTTATGCCATTTTCAACGGTAGGAAGGCTGTGTGCACCGCAAACAGGCCTCTTTTATTCTTTCAAATTTTCTTTAAGAGCTTCAGTGTTTTGACGTGTGGACTATCTATGCTATGTTCAGCTGGCTCTTGAGTGTTCTGCCTAAAGACGCGACGCGCGGAAAGATACGCTTGCTCTGGAAATGACCCAGCCACTTTTTCAAAACAGTCAGAGTGCCGGCGGCCAGCCCGCGAAGGGTTGCATTCGATGACGTACAGACACCTCGATCACGTATATTGCCGAAAGCGTAGCCCTCAAGAGCTGCGCATATTGTTGAATGTTTAAAAAGTCTAATTTGAGAAAGGACACTGGTCGATAACAAAACTTCCCGGCTTTGACAGCGCTTCCCCAAAGGTTCGGGCAAAGACACGAGCGAAACCATTCAAATCGTAAGTTCCAAAATCAGTGCAATCGGCGAGCTACCCCCCCCCCCCCCCAAAAAAAAAAAATAACAATAAGCAAAAAAAAATTTTGATAGTTTAAATTGGTGAGGCAAGATGGCTGCGCACTGGTTCGCCATACTTGGCCCAGTCGGCCATCTTTCATCCATCCATCCATCCAACACAAAGCCGCGCGAGGAGGCGCAGCTGGCGGAGCTTGCAGAGCAAGCTGTCGACGAAACGTCGCAACATCTGTCGATGAAACGAGCACCCGCTCGTTTCCACGAAACGATCTGTCGATGAAACATCGCAGTGTCGACGAAACGATTTGTCCATGAAACGTCGTTCGACGAATTGATTGCCACCGGTTCGAAGAGGCGTCGTTTGAAGCTGACGAGTCGCCGAAGTGTACCGGAGCTTCTCTTTAGGAAAGTCGCAATCGACGCTCGGCGGCTCGGCTCTGAGCTCGTACTTTTCTCCTCCCAGGTATACAATGAGTGCCGATGAACGAATTTGAAAAAGCGCTAGCGAGTGACTTTGTGACGCCGCCCAACTGTCCTTCTATCAACGGCGCAGAGCAGATGATGTACAGAAAAAAAAAACGCGTTTTTTATATTTTGTTGGCCATGTTTCACCTCAACACAAAGTGAATCGCGGCTGTACGTCGGTTGACTCATTACTGTGCCTAGATTGTAACGGAACCTTTTGGTGTGATCTCATTCTGATATCGTTATATCTCGCCTTTTCATCTTGGCTGCACACCTCTAGACGACATTCTACACATTGCACTCCTTGTCGACATGTCGCTGGTGCTTGAGACTAATTGGAAGTCACTGTTTGCTCAGTCCTTGGTGCACACATTTTATGTTCAACATCAGTTATCTGAAGGAGGCTCCATGAAACCCTGGAATTTGTTTAGAGGTACCTCTACATACTGTGTTAGAGTGCTGTTTTGTGCGTTGTAGGTTCGCACAAAACTAAATTGCACCTTGTAATATACCCTTTGACTGTTTACTACAATTAAAGTTGCAATGAAACATTGGCCACGAGAGGTGACTCGGCCAACGTGGCCAACAAATTCCTCACATAATTTTCTTCATGGGTCATTTTGGATGTTGACAAATTTTCCTGTGAATAATGAGTGTTATGCACATATGTTTCTTCTACTTTTCAGACAGGTACTTCAGTTAGATAAACCTCAGCAAAAGCAGCAAGAGAGTCTCAGGGTCACACCAAGGATAACGGCATTCCTGCTCGAGTCCCAGGTCTTCTCACCGAACTTCACTGAACATAATGGTACATTCCATTTCCTTAACTTTGTGGGAGCCAAGGGTGAAAGACGACGCAGAGGGCACGTGAAAGGCAGTCGGCGGAGAAAGAAGTCACGAGCTGGCGCGAAACAGTGCGTGCTGAGCGAGGCTGGAGCTGGGCAGGAACATCGGAGCCGGGCTGCCTGGCTTGGAGCGGTCCACCAGCGAGGTTCAAACCGGACCGGCAGAAACGGCGAGTCCTGGCCATCTAGCCTAGGCCACGACGATCCCTTGGTGGTTCCGCAGCGAGACTCGGGCAGTGATAGCCCGGGACAGCCAGCCTACGCAGCGCTGGCATGGGAAGGACGATCCGCAGGCCTGGACACTGACTCCGACTGTGAGCTCTGATCGACGGACGACAACAAGGGTCGGCGTGCCTGGACTGCTGGCTCTGAACGACGGGCAACCGTGAGGTAGTACACTTATTCGCTGTCTTCTCGGTGCTGTATGTCACTCCCTGGGTGACGGGCGGAGCGCATACCGATTGGGCGGTGATTATTAGTAGCTAAGCGAACTCCATAAAGAAACCAGTATTAAAATGGCACATCCAACTTGGGGCTCGTTCGGTATGCCTCTGCTTCTACTCGTCCCCAGGGAGTCTCACGGATTTGTTGAGCGGGTTGTTCACTAACGCTAACGATGCCCGTTGAGACAAATATGTTGGAATTTTGGCGACTTGTCTCACGGCAGAGCTCAGCAGGTGTCTCCTCGAATCAAGTACCTAAAGGGCTCGAAGAACGAGGTTGAATACACGCTTTCTCGGGTACCCTAGAATAGTGGTTGGCAGGAGACGGGGAGCGCGGTTAAGACGTAAGGAAGTCGTCTCCAGAGGCAGAGGAGAGTCACGGCATGTTCGCTGGAAGGCAGGATAACGAGTGGCAGGAGGGGAAACAGCCAGGACTCATTGCAGATTTAGGATTTAGGTTGGGGTGATGCGGTAGGCAAGTAAGCGCTTGTCGAGGCCTGGAGTGCAGATGGGTTTTTGACAGTGGGTGTTGGAAAGATTGCGGAAATGGCAGTTGACACCGGGAACACTGGCAGACGAGATTGTCAGCGGGTGTCGGGTAAACTGGCGGAAATTGCGGTTGGCACCTGGAACGCTGGCAGGCGAGTTAATGAGCACTATGATTTGTAACTGCTGGGCCAAGACGGCTAGTTTCTTCGCGTCAGTCCAACAGTCGACAAAAGGCGGAGGGACGACTCTCCCTTGAGGGGGGTCGTTCCAAGAAAGCTACGAATTGATTTAGATGATTCTTTCTCGACTTCACTCTGGCCGGTCGTGGCACTGACAGCAAGACTTTTAATAAGTTATGTCGCGTCACGGCCTGGCCGGGGATGCAGCGGTAGACATCTAGGTGGCTTGTAGCTGTCCAGCTTGCCTTGAGGTGTGAACGGTTGAAGCGGGCTTGCTCGCTGAGCGTGAACGGTGGAAGCAAGCCTAAGGCCCACTTCAGACGGGGCAATTTCCCCCAGCAACTTAACGTCGCAACACCAGCAACACAGGCCGCCTGCGTTCAGACGCTGCAACCAAATTGCTACGACTTGCCATCATCATCATGAAATTTGATTTTTCTTGCACTATATAGACGCACAACTACGTGCTAAAAACATGTTTTTATATCTTCGACTGGCATTAATACTCACTCATGTTTCTGAAAAAGTTTATTTCCAAAAACGATCCATTTGAAACCAGGAACAAGTCTTCAGGTGTCATCCTCACCACCACAGGGGTGTCACGTGAAAATATTGCGTCCCTGATTGGCTGCTGCCGCTTCAAACTTTTCCAGTTTGTTCGAGTTGCGTGTCTGTTTTAAGCCGAACCTGATCTCAGAAATTCGTGCTGATCTAGGAAAACCTAGGGAACTACCCGCCAGCAACCTCAAAATTGCTAGAAAAGTTGTCCCATCTGAAGCGGGTTTTAGGGAACTGAAATCAAGGGCAGTGGAGCTCTGGGTTCAAACCCACCTGGAGACGTTTCTTTTCTTTTTGCCTTTTTTTTAGTATACAGTATATATATATATATATATATATTTATATTTATAAATAATACTTTTTTTAAGTTTTAACGTATAGACGCATAATTTACACACTAATTCACATTCAGAAGTGCTTTTATTCACACACTGTGGCTCCCTAGTGCTTGCAATAGCTTCTTGCTAAGCTATTGCAAGCTCTGCAAAGGGAGGGGCATCTTCCCACCCTTTGCAGGCTGTAAAGCTGTGGCTTGCACAGCTCTAGCAGGTCGCACCTCGCACACTGGCTCCATCATCAAGCATAGGGGCTGCATGAGTCGCGCCACACCGTAAGGCTATATACGGTCGGGTCACAGCACCTGGGACCATTCGTCGCTGCATTCAGCTGTGGTATGGTGGCATGGTCAGGGCATGAAGCAGGGGTACAACTTGGAAATGCTCATCTTCATCACATTTGAAGCACATTTTTTTATTACTTTTGTGTCGAGTTGTCAGCATTTTAAGGGTGAGGAAGCAAGCAGCAGCGACAGCAAGAAAAAAAATTGAAAGCCGCTCTTATTGAGAATTTATTACAAGCACTAGGAAGCCGTGGAATATTCATAAAACGCTTCTGAAGCTGAATTAGCGTATAAATTATGTGCTAGTGCCTCAAAAAAAAAAAATTAAGTATAATTAATAAGGATAAAAATATACACCAGGAGGACTTCAACCAGAACAACACAGTCTGTAAATTTGAAATTTGACACCATAAACCGCTTGGCCACCACCCAATTCTATTTTTAGGTCGTTTATCGAGGTATATGAATTTCGTTTGCAGCTGTGGGCTGCAAGAGAGATAGCCTTATTTTCATTTACTTTACTATTCCCACCAAATATGGCAAGTGAACAAGAATAGAACCTCATTTGTCGGCCGAGGCACTGTGCTTGCATCAAGGCAAACTAGCCTGGCTTGGTAGGCTTATATTTTGTTTCATCACCCGTTTAAGATTCTGTTGTCGCTCATCAAAAGAAAAAAAAACTGACTAAGTCTGACTTATTCTGGTGTGCAGGTACCCTTGGCAGTAAACTCTGCTAAATGGGGCAAAATATATATTATACATTTTTTAGCAAATATGCATTGTTTTAGCAAAATGAGCTACACTATTTGACTAAGGTGAAACAGAACGAGCATTTCCACCTGGGTCTGTTTCCATCTTTCGCAGACACTATTTCTTGGTTTTTGTGGTTTGTATCAGACTTTTGTGTCTCTGACCGGCCAAAGCATCTGTGTTAGACTCAGACTGGTTTCTTTAGGATATGTGCAGGTATTCCTCGCAGCAAATGGCTGCCAATCATGAACACGAGTTTGTTCTCGGCCACCAAGAGCAAGTATTTTCAAGGTGAGCTATTGCCTGCCTATATTTTATTTATTTATTTATTTGGTGATACTGCCAGCATTCTGTGGAACGCCCAGGCAGGAGGTGTACAAAAGCAATATTCAAAGACAAGCGGAAGTAGTACAAACAAGCAGACAGCGCCACTACCAGGGTGTCGAACCGAAATTTTTATCGGTTCGGTTCCGGTTCGGGTTCACGCTATCGGTTCGGTTCCGGTTCAGTTCCGGGGAGCCGAAAATAACGGTTCAAACCGGTTCGAGCCGGTTCGAACCGGTTTGAACCGCTAAATTGAGAATATATTTTCCGCGTTCTTTTGGCAATATACACCATTTCCGTTGTGAAACGATTAACCCTATAGTTTCTTCGATCGTCCGTGCAATTTACTTCTGTTCTTAGGTACCAAAAATATTAAATTCAGTTATTTAATTTTGACGCAAGAGTAGAAGAAAATCTAGATTAACATACATAACGTCGTGTTCATACGACTCAATATCTATTTGTTTACGAGTAAAATATATTTTGCTTGAATCAAAATGTTTAAGTACAAGAGTAAAGAGTTGAGCTTGTTGGTACATATCTGTAAATAGATCAGCTTCTAATTTAGAACTATACTGTATTTTCTTGTCCTTTCTTCGTGTTAAAGTAAAATTCTAAAGTTCAAGCTGATCTATTTACACGGTATAAAATGTTGTCGCGAAGTGTGGTAGGTCGTCTAAAATACCCGTGATTGGTACAACTTAGTGAGTCAGTTTTAAAAGTGAAATCATGTCATTGAACTAAGGAATTAATTACACCACATAAAAATATGAAATGAGCATGCACCTCGTGGCCATATATCATGAAATAAGGTTTACGAAATACACTTCACAATATATATATATATATGATGACGACCCAACTGAGCTAAAAGAAATGAAATTTTAGGATAAATCCTTTCAGTCTATCTTTTATAGAAACACCGAGCGGCAATCCAAATGCCTGTTGTTCTAACGAAACATTGTTTACACTCAGCGCCGCACGCATGCGACTAATCATGGAACAAGGAGTAATTGCAATTGTTCACTCTAATATATACGCACCTTCGCGCTCAGATCGAATCTGGCCCAAAATAGCGCTTGCCCAAGTGAACATTTTCTTATACAGAATAAGCTGGCATAGCCTGGCTGTTGAGGTTAGTTGTTGACAAGATGCCGGACAATTTAATTTGCAAATGAGCATCACCCTTGCTAATTGATGATTTTAACACGATAGCGTTAACGAGCTCATGTCGCGTAAAAACCGATGTCGGTGGCGTGACTAGAAAATCCTGATGGGTCGATAGGTTCATGACGTCAGAGTTACATACCCTAGTGCAAGAATTTCAAACAACCCACAATGCTTACGTGAAGCGTGACATCACGCGTGGAATGAGGGTGATTAAAACATGATATGTAATGCGAAATAAAGGTCACCGTATGTTTCAAATGATTTCGCTTCTGAAAGTAATTATTTTGCCTTAAAGAAAAAATTAAAAATTTTAGGCAGGATTCGAACCCACAACCCTTTAGTTGCGAGTCAGACGCTTTTCACTAGGCCACGCGAGGCACGCTTGCGCGGCAAATGAGAATGCAATGGAAACGAGGCCCGTTGACGCGATCGCGTTCCACTTTTAAAGGCGAAGCTTAAGCGTCCTTCAAAATTATTTTTTGTTTAGTAAAACGAAGTAGTATTTCACGTTCTACTCGACAAGGCAGCTACTTAATTGGACACTTTCTAACGGTTTGCGTGCGTAATCATCATAGTTCCACCGCGCACGTACCCCTGTTTACTTTCTTTTCGTCCAGCCCACAGACAAATAAAACTAATGTTCAACAGATAAAAAAGGCAATAACAGACTTCTATATGTTTGAGAAGTTATATGTGTGAGGAACACATAGTTATTTAAATTAGCTTCAAAATCAGAAATGTATGTAAGGCCGTCCCATATCACTTACAGCGTGCCTGTCGAGGATAAAAACGCCGGAAAAGATTAGCAGAACCGCTTTCAAATAATTTGGGGGACATTGTAATTAAATATATTTTACATTGATAAAAAAATTTTACTTTATAAAGTTCACATAACCGCTTGAGACCGACGCGGAAGGACGATACTCGAAACTACGCGAGCTGTGGAGTCTACATAAGTGTTTTTCTGTTTGCTGATTGGCAGTGTGAAACATCGGGTTGCAGGGTACGCTGAAACGGACTGTATGCTCACATGATGAATTGGAAGTCAAATACACGAAATGTTCAAAAAGAGAGAGATAATTAATGTTATGTTTTCCAAATAATCCCTTCCAGAACGCCTTACTGCAAAAAGAGATGCGTAAAGATGCACGCAATGATATTCATGATTTTACATAAATAGCGCGAAGGACAGACGAAGATTCTTGAAATCGTAGGATATTACATTTCATCAGCTTGCATGAGCTCGAAACTTCCGAAATACTGCCTCGGGAGGCAAATGTTATATTCGGTTTTACCTGCACTTGTTTTGGGCCCTCACTTTACAGCACTATGCTAGAATAGTCATGCGTTCTAACATTTCTCTAGGCTGCCATATCTCATCGCGAGACTGCTATAAATACTTCACAAATTTACAGTTAGGACATCTATGGCTACTGTTGCGATCGTCATATTTCACCAGAAAGCTGAACTATTTAGCATGGTATGCACGTGACGTCATCACACTATAGGCTGGTGGTCATTCTGATTCCTTCTTGCTGAGAAAGTCGAATTCGACGGTGCAAAAGGCACGCTGCAGGAGGTGCAAGCTCAGTGAAAGCGAAGTATTTGAAAGGCTAGTATTAGAGAATTTTAGTAGATCGTTCCGATACCTCCGATAACGATACCCGATACTCCGCCACCGCCTCCCTTGAGCATGCATAGTATCGTTATCGGGGCTATCGGAGGTATTGGAACGATCTACTAAAACTCTCTATTATTATTCTTAGTGCATCGTCGTGAGGAACGGCGCCAGCGTCTGGCACGACAAAAACGTGCTTTTTGAGAAGAGCGCTTTTCTAATCAAGATAGTTTCCGTGGTCACGCTTTTTGGTCTGCGCCAAAGATGCAGGGAAGAGGAACCTTTACAACACAGTATGTTTCTAAAACTCCCCCCTCCCCCCCCCCCCGGCCCCACACACAGACGCACTTCTTTATACAGCGGTGCTGTTAAGGGCTAGTCATGCGTTACCACCATCTATAAATGGCGACGGCAACCAGACAGCCGGCTTGCCAGTTGTTTGGTTGCCACCGTCGCTCATAAATGGCGGGAACCCCTCCAGCCTTTCCAGTCTGGCTTGCCCACTTGCGGAGGCCATTACTTCATTCCCACCATAGTACAGCTTCGCTGGTCTTCCTTCTTCGCCAAAGTGGAAAAGCTGAAAGTATTCGTGAGGAATTGCCTCCTCCGTTTGTGTCTGTTAATTCGGCAATTTTATTTGACACATGTTAATCGCAACTCTTCATTGCTTTTATTTTGCACCCTGTTAAGTTGAAAGGGGTCATGAAACGATGTGGGGTTGTAATGTTCATGACTTTTCGGAGGCGTACTGGTCCTCTGGTCCAAGTGTACTCGCACAGGGCGCCACTGATTCAGAAGCTTTTTTGCCGCGGTGAAATTGTGAGGATTGAACGAGACTATTTCTTTTAGTCTTGCCTTCTCAAAGATTGATGTCGTAATTGTGGGATCAAAACCACCCGGTTGTCGACAGTCGAGCGCGACTCATGGATTGGGCAGGAGAACAGTGTGAGCACCGTACATCGGCTCGTAACAATCAATGCCTCGGCGGACACTTGGGTAGTGGCTTGTGTCCAACCACAGTGTTGATGAGAATAGTCGAACTCTAACAATGCCTGGAGCTCCAGCGCGCGTTTTCTTCCTTTAAAGCTCCGGCGCGGGGGTATGATTAACGTTGGCGGCATAAGATAGGCACCAGACCACGTGGCCGCTTCTGGCTCCGAGTTGAGGGGATGAACGATGCTCATATTTCTCTATTTTTTCGGCGACTACCATTGCCTAGAAAAAAGAGCAAAGCCAAGTTCAATCAGTTATTAACGTTAGGGACGGATCCTGAGTAGTATTTAGTAATGTATAGAAATATGTTATAGCTCATTTAAACAAAATACAGAGGAGTCGAAACTTGGGAAATAACTTGAGAACGATGCTCGTGTGAGAATTACAGCGACTGCCAACGTTCGGCTGTTCCTCTCACGTCACTAAAATATCTTCTTTTTTTTAGGTATTCCTTCCGTACACACGTGTAGTTCTGTGTAACGTCATATTAATAGGTCGCATTTAGTCATTTCAAAACTTCTATTCTCGGGGACATCTTTCGGATATACTTCAGCAACAACGAAAAAATGTTTCAATGCCTCAATAATGTAAAATTGGTCTTGCAACATTTTTTTTTGTACTTTCAATAAATAGTGTTAAGAAATAACCCGTGACGATGATAGGTTGCGGAAACATCCATTAGTTTTCCCCTAATAACAGATGCAGAAAAAATAAAGGAGAGAGACAGCTGTCGATATCTCCTCAACTCGCAATTTAAACAAGCGGCCACGTGATCTGATACCGCCAGTGTTCATCACAGTCATGCTCTAGGCGGCTAGGGTTTGAAAAACAAAAGCTTTGGCTGAGCTTCAGATATTGTTAGAGTTGGGCTATTATCATATTTGATTGAACATGAGCCGTTACCCGAATGTTTGGCGGTGCTGATTGTCATGAACCCGAGCACTCGACTACGGGTTATGAAAATCGCTTACGCCACTGTGTCACGTGACTCTCGGTGCGAAATCGTGATGTCATGTTACGTCATGCTGTCAACAAGGTTAATACATCTAGTGACTTCCTCAAATTAAATCGATTTAACGCAGTGAGTTACGTGACGTCACGAGGCCACGTGACATTACTTGACAACATGTATTGACACCATGACGTCACGTGACAACTTGACACATGGTTAATCATAGTGCCAACAAAGGTGCCATGAAAACCCATAATTTATCATACGTTGCAATTATGTATATGACGATTCGATCAACAGATAGAAATACAGCCGCCAACTGTTTATTCCCATATGTTCATTTTGTGATACTAGCAAAGAAGAAAAAAAAAAATTACCTTGAACCGTTATATTTTTTCTTCGGTTCGGTTCCGGTTCAGTTCTAAGATGGCGGCGAAGATTTCAGTTCGGTTCAGTTCCAGTTCGGCTAAAAATAACGGTTCTGTTCCGGTTTTCGGTTCGGTTCGGTTCCGGTTCGACACCCTGGCCACTACTCAACAAAGTGCGAGAGTAGTGCTTCAATAAAAGCATCTAATGATCTCAAATCAAAACACTTTCAAGAAGCTTATTCCACTCACACGTGGTTCTAGGAAAAAAGGATGCTTTGAACAAAGTGAACACAATGGTTCGATAAGTGTTAATTGGTGTTTGCCTCTCATGGGCCTTGTTTCGTTAAATGAAGTGTAATCACAGAGACGCAGTCGCAAATTACCCTGTATCATATTATAAAGAAACTTCAGCCGTCCCGTTTTTCTCTGGGTTGCTAAATCACTCAATCCCGATCTTGGGTACAAATCTGAAACTGATGACATAAAACCATAATGGTTGTACACAAACTGCAATGTTTTTTTTTTGCACAGTCTCTAACATATCGATTGACAGCTTTGTATGAGGGCCCCATACAATACATGCATATTCTAGCATTGGTCTTCCCTATTGGAAAACCCCAATATAAACAGCGTATTATGGATATTGGCAAACAATATCTCTTTTTGTATTGCAATACGATATGGACAGTGTATTGGAAAACATTACATTTATTGTATTGTATTACAATAAGGGTTTGTTATGGGATTCCAATATCCATAATACGCTGAAAACATTGGAATCCAATACCGCATAAACCCTTATTGGATCCCCATGTGTCTATGGGGATCCAATAAGGGTTTACGATTCCAGTGTACTTAGCGTATTATGGATATTGGAATCCAATATATTATATCGGCTACCAATAAAACTATACACGAGTTGGAAAATCACGTTCAGCGCAGAATTTCTCCGCAACGCAGTCTCTTCTTGTGTGTGTTTCTGAGTGATAAAATAAAAAATGTTGCTGTTGTCAAATTATGAATAAAGAAGCAAAACACTGGGCTTATCCATGGCAAATATATTCAACATATTCCAGAACTGGAGGATCTGGCATTTACTGTAAAAGAAAGTTAATTGTTTAGGACCCTCATTCAAAAACTTGCTGTTTGAAAACAGATCGTGAAATCCTCACCTTTCAATGAAAACAGCACCTGCTAGCTGTAGCCACATAGAAGCTGCAATATAAAAATTTGGGATTAGTTTGCAACAATTAGCAATCCTTCACTAAGCTGGATAGATTCAAAATTATGTCTGTGTTTGATTGCGGAAAGATAAGCTTCCATTCCACTGCCACGGGTCACTGTGAGCTCGGTCAATTAAATACACCTATCCGCTCGTCTGGCTTCACAGTTCCTGCTTTGCACCTAACCACGGTGAAAGATACACTCTTTAGGTGAGGACACACCGGGGCTGAACGCGCGGCGCGAGGAATCAAATAGTGTTTGTTCGATGGGCATCCGAAAGACTGCATCATTCGGCTGCCACCGTGCCCGCGACTGACAGTGTCACCGGCGGCCAAACGGCAGAACTGTGTGACAGCAAAAAAACATTATCTCGTTGTCATGACACCCCGGTACACCATGGTCTTTCTGCACGTGTGACAACCTCGCTGGAGCTCTGCGCGTGTGGTACATAAGGCGGCACGAGCCGTCTTGAACGTGCCCACGGGTCGACGAGTCACCTGCTGGCGTTGCTTGAAACCAAAGTGAGAGAGTGTGAAGAGCGAACTTCATCGGGCCGTGGCCAAGAGCGCGCTGTCCTCACCTGAAGAGTATTATCTTACACCGTGCACCTAATTAAAGTATCTGGAATGCTCACCTTTGAGGAAAAACGAACTGGTACTTGCTTGCTTGTGGGCCGTGGAAACTGGGACAAACTGGGAGAGAGATTTGCGATTAGTTGCGTTCAAGTAGCAATTACATTGAGTAGCCCCGTAAAGTACACCAAGTCGATAGGATGGAAGCTTGGGCGAGTTGGTGAACCATACTTGGCGGTGACAGCGCAGCAAAATTTATCTCACACCAGACACTCAGGAAGACAAGCACACGCGCTGAACTTACAACTCTTGTGTATTCGACTGCTTCATTTTTCTCTTCAACGTCCGAGTTGACTTTTCAGAACGTGATAAGTAGAAGAAGTAGCACGAAATACAAAGGAAAATTCTAAAGAGAAGGCAAAAGAACAGTAAAAGAGAAGACAAATGAAGAAACGGAAAAAATATCTAAACGAAACCCTTTTCCAAATTGTCCCTCTCCCTCATCGCTATCATTTAGATAGAAATTGGAGCTCTTTGGTCGACAGCGCTATAGAAGGACTACTTACAGACTTGTCCTTCAGCTGTGCCATCCTTTCCGCTTCCATTATTTCTCTAGTCAATGCGTCTCTACTCCTACCTATTACAGAACAATTTTCAAAATGTGCTATACAGCCACAATCGCGACAATGGATTCCCAAGTGTCCAGCTACGACTCGGTGGGTGTTATAAAAATGCTCTCTTAAACGATCATTCAAACACCTTCCAGTCTAGCCTACATACTCTCTACCACATGAGAGTAGGACAGAATATACGACTCCTTCAGTACAATTTACAAAGCTCTTTTGGTGCTTTTTCAAACAACCAACTTCCCGGTGTGCCATCATTTACCTTCCTGCACAGGCTTAGAAGCTTATTTGGTGCTGAAAAAGCAACATTAATGTTAAGGCAGTTACCTATCTTTTTTAGACCGTGCGAAACTTTATGTATATATGGAACAATGGCCGTCCTTTTCTTTTCTGTATTGCGTTTAGGTCGTTCACCCCATCTTATTCTCTTTAATAAATCCTTTGCAACGGCTGTAGTAATGCACTAGGATATCCTGTTGACTTTAACCTGGCGATTTGAGCATCAAAACTAACCTTAAGTGAATGAATACAAGACTTATTAAGCACACTGGTGAGACATAATTTAACAATGCCTCGCTTAACGAGCTTGGAGTGTGCTGACTGAAAATTAAGAGGTTTCTTCCCTCTCGGTTTGTATGACCAACATACATGTTGCTCCGAAAAAATTAATCTGAGGTCCAAGAACCGTAAGGAACCTTCTGTGGAGAGCTCATGAGTGATTTCTGGTGGATCTATACAGGATTTACAACAGGAAAGAACATTAAAGACTAATATTTGAAAGTCCTTAGCTGCACAATCTAGCACAATCAAAAAATCATCTACAAAGTGAAACACCTTCACAACAGAAGAAGCATCTAAGCTACGTGAAAGGATCCGGCCCGGATGCGTGAGGTAAAGGTTGCTCAAAACTGGTACTATGCATGAAGCAATGCATACCCCTGCTTTTTGGAGAAAGGTGTTACCCTCCCAACACGCGAACATAGATTTAAAATATACGGTGAGCAGTTCAAGGAAACCACCTTGCAAAAATCCTGACGCGGTCTGAAAAGCAATAAGTCATGTATTCATTCAATTAAGGTTAGCTTTGATGCTCAAATCGCCACGTTAAAGTCAACAGGATATCCTAGTGCATTACTTACAGCCGTGGCAGAGGATTTATTAAAGAGAATAAGATGGGGTGAACAACCTAAACGCAATACAGAAAAGAAAAGGACGGCCGTTGTTCTATATATACATAAAGTTTCGCACGGTCTAAAAAAGATAGGTAACTGCATTAACATTAATGTTGCTTTTTCAGCACCAAATAAGCTTCTAAGCCTGTGCCGGAAGGTAAACGGGTCGGCACACCGGGAAGTTGGTTGTTCGAAAAAGCACCAAAAGAGCTTTGTAAATTGTACTGAAGGAGTTGTATATTTTGTCCCACTCTTATGTGTTAGAGAGTATGTAGGCCAGAGTGGAACGTGTTTGAATGATCGTTTAAGAGAGCATTTTTATAACACCCACCGAGTCGTAGCTGGACACTTGGGAATCCATTGTCGCGATTGTGGCTGTATAGCACATTTTGAAAATTGTTCTGTAATAGGTAGGAGTAGAGACGCATTGACTAGAGAAATAATGGAAGCGGAAAGGATAGCACAGCTGAAGGACAAGTGTGTAAGTAGTCCTTCTATAGCGCTGTCGACCAAAGACCTGCAATTTCTATCTAAATGATAGCGATGAGGGAGAGGGACGATTTGTAAATGTGTTTCGTATAGATATTTTTTCCGTTTCTTCATTTGTCTTCTCTTTTACTGTTCTTTTGCCTTCTCTTTAGAATTTTCCTTTGTATTTCGTGCTACTTCTTCTACTTATCACGTTCTGAAAAGTCAACCCAGACGCTGAAGAGAAAAATGAAGCAGTCGAATACACAAGAGTTGTAAGTTCAGCGCGTGTGCTTGTCTTCCCGAGTGTCTGGTGTGAGTTCGATTTTTCCTGCGCTGTCACCTTCAAGTACACTAAGTCGGAAAGACTAACGGCCGTCCGGGACATAGATAACCTCTTGCGACGTAACTAGGCATACGTCAATTGCGCTCGCGTGGATTACAGAAAAATAAGCTTCAATGAAGGAGCCCCCAGTCGTCCAGTCGTTCTGAGCTTCGTCAATTAAAAATGCTGTACCGGTCGTCTGGCTTCAGTATTCCTGCTTCGGGAATGTGGGATTCTCACCTCTGAGGAAAAGCAAACTGGGACCTGCTGGCTCTTAGGCCTTGGAAACTGCCAGAAAGATTTGCGATTAGTTGCGTCTAAGTACCAATTTCTTTGACCAGCCACCTACAGCACACTAAGCCGGATAAAATCAAAATTACATGTGCGTGACATAATATGCCTCTTGTGACAAAACTTGGCACATGTTTTGTCGCCTACAGCAACACTGAAGCCAGACAGACAAGCGATTAGGCATATTTAATTGACGGAGCTCAGAATGACAGGGGACGCTTTCACTGAAGCTTGTTTTGCTGCAATACAAGCGTGTATTACAGCAAAACAAGCTTCAGTGAAAGCGTCCCCAGTCGTTCTGGGCTCCGTCAATTAAATATGCCGTACCGCTTGTCTGGCTTCAGTATTGCTACTTCAGAGCAATCTAGAAAATCTAGAATCCTCACCTTTGAACAAGAATGAAGTGGCGCCTGCTGGCTTGTGGGCCGTGGAAACTGCAAGAGATTTGCGATTAGTTACGTCCAAGTAACAATTTTTTTGAGTAGCCAACTACAGCACACTCAAAATTATATGCACGGGACATAGATGCCTCATGCGACGAACTTCCTTCATCCTTGTTTTCTGTTAAGTCTGGCCACCTTCACCACCCGCCTCCAATTTCTGTGCCACTTTTTAAATCTCGATTCCCTGGTTCCCAAAAGCCATGCCATGGCTTGTGCCAGTCACGGGTCTGTCAGCTCTGCAACCGGTGCCATTGTGGCAGAGACGCCAAAGCACCTGGCGCTTGATGTGCTCTTTTAATATTTTGAGCATGGCTCAAAACAGGTGTATGGGTGTCTGGTATGCCCTTTGCTTATTTGCGGATCGTTTCGAATCAGAGGGTAGGCGCTTCTGCGATCTGAGCGCATGCTCGGTTTTTTACAATAGTTGAAATTGAACTCTGCAGGAATCTTCAATCATAACAAACAGAATGTGCATGCCAAAAGGCATAGCAAATGAAACATCCACCGTCTATCTATTTTCGGTTCTTGTCCGCAAGAAGCTGTCGTATATGTAGCCCTCCTTGCTTAAGCCACTCATCCCTAACGTCCCGGTTGGGTCTCGTCCTGATGAATTGTCGGTGGAGACCTGAGGTGCAGTGAACATCAGATTAGACCTTTTGAGACAGAACCATATACTTGCTGAAAGGAAGTACACCCAACCGAATTTTAGACATGTCAGTTATAGTGAGTTTTAAAATGAGAGGCCTGATGTAAAATGAGACGTCAATACTGACGCACCAATTTTGCGAACCTAAAATTTTGAAGGCCTTGTCCCCCTCGCTAGGGGGACAAGGCACATGAATCCCGGCATGTGGATGAAATTTTTACCTTAACATCCCGACTCAATGCCCATCCCCGAATATTCGACCACCACACTTTTAGAAAAAGATAACTTTTTAGAAAACACAGAGTCATCGACCACCCCTACAAACGCCTGAACCAAGCCTACTCGTAACGTGGCTTGTTTGCTTCGTGCCGCCCCCAAGTTAATTCGGGCTGACAATGTTTTTTTTTCAAAAGGAACCCACATTCTTAGTTTCGGTTTCACTTGTAGAGGCAGGTGGATACTTTTATAAAGCTTCCTCCCTATGCGCTTCCGAGTCAACATTTTTGCAATGGCCAACCCCCGGGCTTTGATTTTTGCGCTCCTTGACAAATGCTGAAACTCATATAGCAGTGGTGTGATTGGCCTAAGCCGTTTTGAAGCACCTTTTGGAGCAGCCAAAACAGTGTTTTGGAGCAGCAAAAGTAGCTTTTAAAGCAGATATTCTAATAAAAATAAAAATATTTGTTTTAAATGCTGGACACGCGAAGGGAATCTTGCTCGCCGAAATAAACCAATTATGGTCAAGTTTGGCCACCTGGGAGTCTTTCAAGATGTAACTGAAATGTCAATGACATGACACATTTCTTTTTGGTTTTCGAAACATTCTGCAAAGCTAGAGCAAGCTTTGCTTTAGCTTAGGGTAGTATTGAATGTCCAATTTTAATGTCTCCAAAGAGACATTGCGACATCCCACAAGTGTACAGTGCTGTAGGCATTGCCAAGCATTTCCGAAAAACTGCTTGCCATCGTTTTACTGATTGCCGACGTGCCAGATTTTCGTCAAAAGTAATTAAATGTAAAACACTGAATTGCAAGCGTCCCGGCTGGTGCCTCTGTCGTGCAATTATGTTCGCATCGTTGGTTCGCATGCACGTGAGGGCAACTCCGGCAGGCTTGCAGGTGCACGTGCTTTGTCGCGCGAGCAAAACGGCTGTTTAATTGAAACCGAAAGCATGCCTCTCCGCTCCGTCCCAACTGGTTGCCAAAAATCTATGTAAAATGTAACTGCCCAGCATGCGACAAAAAAAGAGTCCAGCGCTGCGTGCTTGCAAGGTGGGCAGGCGAGGTACGAGCTAAACACAGAAAAAAAGAACCTGAGAGCATTGATGCAAGACATCGCGAGCCAGGGTCGCTTTGTGCAACGACTGAACTCGAGACAAACAAGCGTTCTCTGCGGGTTCAGCGTGCGGACATTCCCTTCTTTGCTTTAGCTCACTTCAGCTTTTCTTCAGAACACATTTTTCACGTACCGGGGTCCCTCTCGAAAGAAAGCCCACCAAGAGAAACCTAGGTAATCAATACTTCGACACAGCAGTCTTTGAGTTAGAGAGGGATTTTTGTAGCAGCGTATGTTTTAAACAAGAACATGAATGTTGATGAACATGCGGCGGTCCTTATGCTTCAGTTTAGGAAGCTCCATATCTGCAATGTCGTGTGGCCGTTGATTTCAGGAGCGAGAGCTTCAGCTCAAAAAGCAACTCCCGCCGCGCCAAAACATAGTTTCGTTTCACAGCGCCACGTCATGGCTGGTACCCAGCACGCTAGCGTTGCAGCACACACACACGCCAACATCTATCGTTAAAAAAAAAAAATCGCGAGACGAGACTATTGCTTACGAGACGACGAGAGCGTGAAAGAAGAGACGGCATGGCGGAAAAAACCATGCAAAAAACCATGGACGATTGATGCAGGATATTTTGTGTCGGGCGGCCGTTTGTGCGGCCTAGCTCATGCATGCTCAGTTACGGTACTTAGTTTAGTTTCGGTTTTGAAAGGCGACCAAAATTGGCCCTTTGGCGCAGGCTCGGCGCAGCTTACTCATATTTTGACAAAATGTAGCAGGGTTAGCCCCTTGGTCCAGTTTGCCGCAATTGGCGCAGCCATCAGATCACTGATATAGGCGGGCAATAGCTCGCCTTGAAAATACTTGCTCTTGGTGGCCGAGAACAAACTCGTGTTTCTGATTGGCAGCCATTTGCTGCGAAGGATACCTGCACATATCCTAAAGAACCCAGTCTTAGTCTAATACAGATGCTTTGGCCAGACAGAGATACAAAAGCCTGACACAAGACCACTATAAAGACCGGAAATAGAGTGTCTGTGAGGAATAAAACACACAACTCAGATAGGCATCAATCACTCACCTTGAAAACACTTGCGATGAGCGGCAAAGAGCAAACTTCTGGCCTTGATTGGCTGGTGCTTGCCACCAAGACCTGCATGTATAAGAAAGAACCCGGTCTTAATTAAACTTGGGAGACAAAAAATACTAATGCAAGACCACTACACATAGGAAATGGCATCCGAGGGGAATGAAACACTAAACGCAGTGTGTTAGTGTTGACTGTTTTTTCCCCCCCCCCCCGAGTCACCCGTTTTCTCGGGCGAGCCCCTGGGCTCGGTCCTTGGGCCACTTTTGTTTTTAATTTTTATTAATGATTTAAAGATACACCACCCCAATGTACAAAGCCGATTTTTTGCTGACGATTGAGTTTCATTTGCTAAGGTAAACAACCCGTCTGATCAAGAAAAATTAAATTAATGTCTATCTTTGGTTCATGCATTGTGCATAAAATGGAATATGATTCTAAACTGTAAAAAGTGTGTTCAAATGGCCTTGATGCGGAAGAACAACCCTTAGTTTTTTTTACATATTCTATCAAATGAGTACCACTTGATACTGTTAACCAATATCAATACCTCGGAGCTTTAATTACCTCTGATTTGTCATGGAGTGCACATATTGAGTTTACAGCTCGTAAAGCAATGCGGAAGCTCTGGTTTTTAAGACCAAATATTAACCTGTGTTCACCTGAAACTAAACTGACTGCTTATAAAACCATCATAAGACCAATGCTAGAATATGCATGTATTGTATGGGACCCTCATACAAAGCTGTCAATCGATATGTTAGAGACTGTGAAAAAAAAAAAGCACTGCAGTTTGTGTACAACCATTATGGTTTTATGTCATCAGTTTCAGATTTGTACCCAAGATCGGGATTGAGTGATTTAGCAACCCAGAGAAAAACAGGACGGCTGAAGTTTCTTTATAATATGATACAGGGTAATTTGCGACTGCGTCTCTGTGATTACACTTCATTTAACGAAACAAGGCCCATGAGAGGCAAACACCAATTAACACTTGTCGAACCATTGTGTGGAACCACTTTGTTCAAAGCATCCTTTTTTCCTAGAACCACGTGTGAGTGGAATAAGCTTCTTGAAAGTGTTTTGATTTGAGATCATTAGATGCTTTTATTGAAGCACTACTCTCGCACTTTGTTGAGTAGTGGTGCTGTCTGCTTGTTTGTACTACTTCCGCTTGTCTATGAATATTGTTTTTGTACACCTCCTGCCTGGGCGTTCCACAGAGTGCTGGCAGTA
This sequence comes from Ixodes scapularis, assembly GCF_016920785.2. Classification (NCBI taxonomy): domain Eukaryota; kingdom Metazoa; phylum Arthropoda; class Arachnida; order Ixodida; family Ixodidae; genus Ixodes; species Ixodes scapularis. The sequence goes on along the minus strand of NW_024609868.1, from coordinate 158,907,757 downwards.
TCACCAAATAAATAAATAAAATATAGGCAGGCAATAGCTCACCTTGAAAATACTTGCTCTTGGTGGCCGAGAACAAACTCGTGTTCATGATTGGCAGCCATTTGCTGCGAAGAATACCTGCACATATCCTAAAGAAACCAGTCTGAGTCTAACACAGATGCTTTGGCCGGTCAGAGACACAAAAAACTGATACAAACCACAAAAAGCGTGAAATAGTGTCTGCGAAAGATGGAAACAGACCCAGGTGGAAAGGCTCGTTCTGTTTCACCTTAGTCAAATAGTGTAGCTCATTTTGCTAAAACAATGCATATTTGCTAAAAAATGTATAATATATATTTTGCCCCATTTAGCAGAGTTTACTGCCAAGGGTACCTGCACACCAGAATAAGTCAGACTTAGTCAGTTTTTTTTTCTTTTGATGAGCGACAACAGAATCCTAAACGGGTGATGAAACAAAATATAAGCCTACCAAGCCAGGCTAGTTTGCCTTGATGCAAGCACAGTGCCTCGGCCGACAGATGAGGTTCTATTCTTGGTCACTTGCCATATTTGGTGGGAATAGTAAAGTAAATGAAAATAAGGCTATCTCTCTTGCAGCCCACAGCTGCAAACGAAATTCATATACCTCGATAAACGACCTAAAAATAAAATTGGGTGGTGGCCAAGCGGCTTATGGTGTCAAATTTCAAATTTACAGACTGTGTTGTTCTGGCTGAAGTCCTCCTGGTGTATATTTTTATCCTTATTAATTATACTTAAATTGTTTGTTTTTTTATTTTTGAGGCACTAGCACATAATTTATACGCTAATTCAGCTTTAGAAGCGTTTTAAGAATACTCCACGGCTTCCTAGTGCTTGTAATAAATTCTCAATAAGAGCGGCTTTCAATTTTTTTCTTGCTCTCGCTGCTGCTTGCTTCCTCACGCTTAAAATGCTGACAACTCGACACAAAAGTAATAAAAAAATGTGCTTCAAATGTGATGAAGATGAGCATTTCCAAGTTGTACCCCTGCTTCATGCCCTGACCATGCCACCATACCACAGCTGAATGCAGCGACCAATGGTCCCAGGTGCTGTGACGCGAACGTATATAGCCTTACGGTGTGGCGCAACTCATGCGGCCCCTATGCTTGATGATGGAGCCAGTGTGCGAGGTGCGACCTGCTTGAGCTGTGCAAGCCACAGCTTTACAGCCTGCAAAGGGTGGGAAGATGCCCCTCCCTTTGCAGAGCTTGCAATAGCTTAGCAAGAAGCTATTGCAAGCACTAGGGAGCCACAGTGTGTGAATAAAAGCACTTCTGAATGTGAATTAGTGTGTAAATTATGCGTCTATATGTTAAAACTTAAAAAAAAGTATTATTTATAAATACATATATATACATATATACTGTATACTAAAAAAAATGCAAAAAGAAAAGAAACGTCTCCAGGTGGGTTTGAACCCAGAGATCCACTGCCCTTGATTTCAGTTCCCTAAAACCCGCTTCAGATGGGGCAACTTTTCTAGCAACTTTGAGGTTGCTGGCAGGTAGTTCCCTAGGTTTTCCCAGATCAGCACGAATTTCTGAGATCAGGTTCGGCTTAAAACAGACACGCAACTCGAACAAACTGGAAAAGTTTGAAGCGGCAGCAGCCAATCAGGGATGCAATATTTTCACGTGACACCCCTGTGGTGGTGAGGATGACAGCTGAAGACTTGGTCCTGGTTTCAAATGGATTGTTTTTGGAAATAAACTTTTTCAGAAACATGAGTGAGTATTAATGCCAGTCAAAGATATAAAAACATGTTTTTAGCACGTAGTTGTGCGTCTATATAGTGCAAGAAAAATCAAATTTCATGATGATGATGGGAAGTCGTAGCAATTTGGTTGCAGCGTCTGAACGCAGGCGGCCTGTGTTGCTGGTGTTGCGACGTTAAGTTGCTGGGGGAAATTGCCCCGTCTGAAGTGGGCCTTAGGTTTGCTTCCACCGTTCACGCTCAGCGAGCAAGCCCGCTTCAACCGTTCACACCTCAAGGCAAGCTGGACAGCTACAAGCCACCTAAATGTCTACCGCCGCATCCCCGGCCAGGCCGTGACGCGACATAACTTATTAAAAGTCTTGCTGTCAGTGCCACGACCGGCCAGAGCGAAGTCGAGAAAGAATCATCTAAATCAATTCGTAGCTTTCTTGGAACGACGCCCCTCAAGGGAGAGTCGTCCCTCCGCCTTTTGTCGACTGTTGGACTGACGCGAAGAAACTAGCCGTCTTGGCCCAGCAGTTACAAATCATAGTGCTCATTAGGGAGTTTTAGAATAACGTACACAATTTTAGCGCACGCTAGCGCTAAATTTAGCGCTTGTATTAGCGCACGCGACGCAGGGGAGTTTTAGAATAGCGTTTCTCTGCTGCGACGCAAAAGCCTAAGCATCTTGCGCTTGCGACGCCACCAAGATAGTCCAATTTTTATTTCATACACGAAATGATGTAACTTTAAAAGAAAACGAGTTTTTTGGTCCAGAGTATCATTTTAATTTGTTTAAACATGAAGCACGACGCGAGCGGTTGACCGGTCGTGTCCGCTTGCGTCGCCTCGGCAAGAGAGGTCTCGTGTACTGACCTTCGCACATCGTTCCTTCGCCGTGAAATGTTCGCGCGTCGCAAGCATCAAGTTGCCGGTGATCACTGCCAAACCGAGTACAATGTCGTCCCGTATTGAAAATTGCAGTCGCAAGGATGCCGCCGACGTCGCACTCACGACGCCGCCAAAGCAGCCGCCGACATAATCCTGGAAGCCGCCATTTTTTTCAACTGTGCTCGTCTTGGCTTTAGCCAACTTCCCATCACAAATCCTCCTTGGAGAAGCGCAAAGACTCTTTGCGTACGCACGCTATTTCCGAGAAATAGCGCACGCTAAAATTGCGCACGCAAAGCGCAAAACCTGGTTTGCGTTCGGAGCATGCACAGTGGCGACGACGCTATTCTTTGCGTACGCAAGGCTTTAGCGTGCGCTATTCTAAAACTCCCTATTAACTCGCCTGCCAGCGTTCCAGGTGCCAACCGCAATTTCCGCCAGTTTACCCGACACCCGCTGACAATCTCGTCTGCCAGTGTTCCCGGTGTCAACTGCCATTTCCGCAATCTTTCCAACACCCACTGTCAAAAACCCATCTGCACTCCAGGCCTCGACAAGCGCTTACTTGCCTACCGCATCACCCCAAGCCTAAATCCTAAATCTGCAATGAGTCCTGGCTGTTTCCCCTCCTGCCACTAGTTATCCTGCCTTCCAGCGAACATGCCGTGACTCTCCTCTGCCTCTGGAGACGACTTTCTTACATCTTAACCGCGCTCCCCGTCTCCTGCCAACCACTATTCTAGGGTACCCGAGAAAGCGTGTATTCAACCTCGTTCTTCGAGCCCTTTAGGTACTTGATTCGAGGAGACACCTGCTGAGCTCTGCCATGAGACAAGTCGCCAAAATTCCAACATATTTGTCTCAACGGACATCATTAGCGTTAGTGAACAACCCGCTCAACGAAACCGTGAGACTCCCTGGGGACGACTAGAAGCAGAGGCATACCGAACGAGCCCCACGTTGGATGTGCCATTTTAATACTGGTTTCTTTATGGAGTTCGCTTAGCTACTAATAATCACCGCCCAATCGGTATGCGCTCCGCCCGTCACCCAGGGAGTGACATACAGCATCGAGAAGACAGCGAATAAGTTTACTACCTCCCGGTTGCCCGTCGTTCAGAGCCAGCAGTCCAGGCACGCCGACCCTCGTTGTCGTCCGTCGATCAGAGCTCACAGTCGGAGTCAGTGTCCAGGCCTGCGGATCGTCCTTCCCATGCCAGCGCTGCGTAGGCTGGCTGTCCCGGGCTATCACTGCCCGAGTCACGCTGCGGAACCACCCCGGGATCGTCGTGGCCTAGGCTAGATGGCCAGGACTCGCCGTTTCTACCGGTCCGGTTTGAACCTCGCTGGTGGACCGCTCCAAGCCAGGCAGCCCGGCTCCCATGTTCCTGCCCAGCTCCAGCCTCGCTCAGCACGCACGCCAGCTCGTGACTTCTTTCTCCGCCGACCGCCTGTCACGTGCCCTCTGCGTCGTCTTTCACCCTTGGCTCCCACAAAGTTAAGGAAAGGGAATGTACCATTATGCTCAGTGAAGTTCGGTGAGAAGACCCGGGACTCGAGCAGGAATGCCGTTATCCTTGGTGTGACCCTACGAGACTCTCTTGCTGCTTTTGCTGGGGTTTATCTAACTGAAGTAACTGTCTGAAAAATAGAAGAAACATATGTGCATAACACTCATTATTCACAAGAAAATTTGTCAACATCCAAAATGACCCATGGAGAAAATTATGTGAGGAATTTGTTGCCCACGTTGGCCGAGTCACCTCTCGTGGCCAATGTTTCATTGCAACTTTAATTGTAGTAAACAGTCAAAGGCTATATTACAAGGTGCAATTTGGCTTTGTGCGAACCTACAACGCACAAAACAGCACTCTAACACAGTATGTAGAGGTACCTCTAAACAAATTCCAGGGTTTCATGGAGCCTCCTTCAGATAACTGATGTTGAACATAAAATGTGTGCACCAAGGAGTGAGCAAACAGTGACTTTCAATTCGTCTCAAGCACCAGCGACAAGGAGTGCAATGTGTAGAATGTCGTCCAGAGGTGTGCAGCCAAGATGAAAAGGCGAGATATAACGATATCAGAATAAGATCACACCAAAAAGGTTCTGTTACAATCTAGGCACAGTAATGAGTCAACCGAAGTACAGCCGCGATTCACTTTGCGTTGAGGTGAAACATGGCCAACAAAATATGAAAAACGCGTTTTTTTTTGTTTTTTTTTTTTTTCTGTACATTCTTTGCTCTGCGCCGTTGATAGAAGGACAGTTGGGCGGCGTCACAAAGTCACTCGCTAGCGCTTTTTCAAATTCGTTCATCGGCACTCATGGTCTACCCGGGAGGAGAAAAGTACGAGCTCAGAGCCGAGCCGCCGAGCGTCGATTGCGACTTTCCTAAAGAGAAGCTCCGGTAACACCTCGGCGACGCGTCAGCTTCAAACAACGCCTCTTCGAACGAGCCTGACGCGCCCGCGAATCCAATGCGCCGAACGGGCGCGGCAGAAAGCACGCCGGAAGGAAGGGGGCCGGAGGCTGAGTATCCGAAAGAGACGCGGCGCTGGTTTCTACGTCTATTTCGCACATGAGATAACAAACTGGCAAAGCTAGCCGAGTGTGAACAGTGACTGACGTTACATTGGAGCACACGCAGTCGAAATGACGCCTGCAACAGAGCACAGCTAGGTGCTTTCAACAGGGGACACAGGCGTTCAAAAAGGCCTCGATTTAAAAACTTCACGTCTCCTTTCTGTCCTTCGGTGTTTACTTTGATCCGCGTACGCCAAAGCACTCAATGCTGCAAGTAATAGAGCCGTGTATACGTACCTTTCGAAGCAATTGAAAGTGTGTAGGTTTCGCTCGATGCCCACGAGTACAGAGTGCGACGAACGCCAATCACGCCGGCTGGCCAGGCTGGCCGGGTCGCGCAACACAGTGGCGCAACCGACGCCCGCCCGCCAGAGCCGCCCGCTGCGCACTGCGCATGCTCGTCTTGGCGGCTCGCCAGCACGCCGGCATCGCGCCGGGCCAGCCCCGGGCTCGCGGCTCGCTCCCTTCGAAGTTCGAACAGTTCAAAGAGTACTAAGTCCAAACTGCTTGCGCGCGCGCGCGCGCGCGTGTTGGCGATGGAAACTGTCTTCTCGAGAAACGAGGCTGTAACGTATCGTTTGATGGCGCAAGTGCACGTATTTTTCACGTCGTTTTTTGGACAGTGTGTGAATCTCGCGAAACAGGCGACGAAAAGTGGTGGGTGAAATGTGCTCGCATGTCGTCGTGGATTTTGTGTACCACGTAGGATTACCCAGAAAGGTGGGTCAATAATATCGATAAATGTGCGCGTAAGAAGCAACTACATGCACGTGACCTGTCAAACCTATTCACCCTCATTATTTTATCGTGCGAACCGACATTGCCACGTATCGTGTTCGATTTCGGTCCCAACACCGGTAACTTCGAATAGCATATCGTGTTTGGTGTTGTGTTTCTCGCCGTCGGTAACTTCGTATTGATATCGTATTCGATCTGGTGGTTGTGTCTCAACACCGATAGTTTCTTGTTGTATTGCGAGGCTGTGTTGCAACATCGAATTGTATCCCGGTACGTTGGGTTTATCGTTTGGCGATCAACTTTTGTTGCATTGCAACTGCAATAAACATTTGTTGGAAAACAATCACTCCAATGAGCACGTCGTTATTGGGCTTTGTCATTAAAAGGTAGGTCGCGGCGGGTGTCCCGGCTATAGTTATTCTGAATGGTTTGGTGGTTGTCTAGTTTCAAACGCGCGAGGCTGTGTGTACTGTGTGCCGTACTAACAGCTGTACATACTTGCACTGTCGATCAATGTTAATGTGTTCGCAACGCAGAACGTTTATACTATGTGTGTATCTACACCCAATATATTTCTCGCGTATTACCGTGTGGATATGCCAACGTAATTCATGTTGGTAACTTGGTATCCGCGTTCTGAGATATATGCGCGCGATATCATATTGTATTCTCCTTTGATCCCATGATCGACGACCGATATGTGTATATCGTGTGGCCGTACAGTATGTCCATGTCGGTCACCAATATGCACGCGATATCGTATTCTATTCCAATAACCGTGTATTATATCGGGATATTGTATTTCGATATCGAGTTGTATACCAATAACCGCAAGCTATATTGGGATATTGTGCTCCAATATCCTGTTGTATACCAATAACCGCATACTATATCGGGATATTGTGCTCCGATATGAATTCTCATCGTTCGTATTGGGTTAATCGGATAACAATACGTTTTTATTGGTTTCCATCATCTTCATTGGAATACAATATTTCCAATAAGCCGAGTTCATATTGGCCTTTTTCAATAGGGTTATGATGGTTTTATAAGCAGTCAGTTTAGTTTCAGGTGAACACAGGTTAATATTTCGCCTTAAAAACCAGAGCTTCCGCATTGCTTTACGAGCTATAAACTCAATATGTGCAATCCATGACAAATCAGAGGTAATTAAAGCTTCGAGGTATTGATATTGGTTAACAGTATCGAGTGGTACTCATTTGATAGAATATGTAAAAAAACAAAGGGTTGTTCTTCCGCGTCAAGGCCATTTGAACACACTTTTTACAGTTTAGAACCATATTCCATTTTATGCACAATGCATGAACCAAAGATAGACATTAATTTAATTCTTCTTGATCAGACGGGTTGTTTACCTTAGCAAATAAAACACAATCGTCAGCAAAAAATCGGCTTTGTACATTGGGGTGGTGTATCTTTAAATCGTTAATAAAAATTGAAAACAAAAGTGGCCCAAGGACCGAGCCCAGGGGCTCGCCCGAGAAAACGGGTGACTCGGGGGAAAAAACAGTCAACACTAACACAGTGCGTTTAGTGTTTCATTCCCCTTGGATGCCATTTCCTATGTGTAGTGGTCTTGCATTGGTATTTTGTTGTCTCCCTTCTGCAAAAACACCCAAGCTTAATTAAGACCGGGTTCTTTCTTATACATGCAGGTCTTGGTGGCAAGCACCAGCCAATCAAGGCCAGAAGTTTGCTCTTTGCCGCTCATCGCAAGTGTTTTCAAGGTGAGTGATTGATGCCTATCTGAGTTGTGTTTTATTCCTCACAGACACTCTATTTCCGGTCTTTATAGTGGTCTTGTGTCAGGCTTTTGTGTCTCTGTCTGGCCAAAGCATCTGTATTAGACTAAGACTGGGTTCTTTAGGATATGTGCAGGTATCCTTCGCAGCAAATGGCTGCCAATCAGAAACACGAGTTTGTTCTCGGCCACCAAGAGCAAGTATTTTAAAGGCGAGCTATTGCCCGCCTATATCAGTGATGTGATGGCTGCGCCAATTGCGCCAAACTGCACCAAGGGGCTAACCCTGCTACATTTTGTCAAAATATGGGTAATCTGCGCCAAGCCTGCGCCAAAGGGCCAATTTTGGTCGCCTTTCAAAACCGAAACTAAACTAAGTACCGTAACTTAGCATGCATGAGCTAGGCGGCACAAACGGCCGCCCGACACAAAATATCCTGCATCAATCGTCCATGGTTTTTTTTAATGGTCTTTTCCCGCCATGCCGTCTCTTCTTTCACGCTCTCGTCGTCTCGTAAGCGTTAGTCTCGTCTCGCGATTTTTTTTTTAACGATAGATGTTGGCGTGTGTGTGTGCTGCAACGCTAGCGTGCTGGGTACCAGCCATGACGTGGCGCTGTGAAACGAAACTATGTTTTGGCGCGGCGGCAGTTGCTTTTTGAGCTGAAGCTCTCGCTCCTGAAATCAACGGCCACACGACATTACAGATATGGAGCTTCCTAAACTGAAACATAAGGACCGCCGCATGTTCATCAACATTCATGTTCTTGTTTAAAACATACGCTGCTACAAAAATCCCTCTCTAACTCAAAGACTGCTGTGTCAAAGTATTGATTACCTAGGTTTCTCTTGGTGGGCTTTCTTTCGAGAGGGAACCCGGTACGTGAAAAATGTGTTGTGAAGAAAAGTTGAAGTGAGCTAAAGCAAAGAAGGGAATGTCCGCACGCTGAACCCGCAGAGAACGCTTGTTTGTCTCGAGTTCAGTCGTTGCACAAAGCGACCCTGGCTCGCGATGTCTTGCATCAATGCGCTCAGTTTCTTTTTTTCTGTGTTTAGCTCGTACCTCGCCTGCCGGCCTTGCAAGCACGCGGCGCTGGACTCTTTTTGGTCGCATGCTGGGCAGTTACATTTTGCATAGATTTTTGGCAACCAGTTGGGACGGAGCGGAGAGGCATGCTTTCGGTTTCGATTAAACAACCGTTTCGCTCGCGCGACAAAGCACGTGCACCTGCAAGCCTGCCGGAGTTGCCCTCACGTGCATGCGAACCAATGATGCGAACATAATTGCACGAGAGAGGCACCAGCCGGGACGCTTGCAATTCAGTGTTTTACATTTAATTACTTTTGACGAAAATCTGGCACGTCGGCAATCAGTAACCGCTCATTCACACTGGAAGCGGATCCGCGTTCGCAAAGCGGTTGCGAACGCGGTTGTATAATGATTCAGTACAATCGCACGCGCACTTGATATCATCGAGTGCGCGTGCAATTGTACTGGATCTTTATGCAACCGCGTTCGCAACCGCTTTGCGAACGCGGATCCGCTGTCAGTGTGAATGAGCGGTTTGGCAAGCGGTTTTTCGGAATTGGTTGGCAATGCCTACAGCACTGTACAATTGTGGGATGTCGCAATGTCTCTTTGGAGACATTAAAATTGGACAATCAATACTACCCTAACCTAAAGCAAAGCTTGCTCCAGCTTTGAAGAATGTTTCGAAAACCAAAAAGAAATGTGTCATGTCATTGGCATTTCAGTTACATCTTGAAAGACTCCCAGGTGGCCAAACTTGACCATAATTGGTTTATTTCGGCGAGCAAGATTCCCTTCGCGTGTCCAGCATTTAAAACAAATATTTTTATTTTATTAGAATATCTGCTTTAAAAGCTACTTTTTCTGCTCTAAAACACTGTTTTGGCTGCTCCGAAAGGTGCTCCAAAACGGCTTAGGCCAATCACATCACTGCTATATGAGTTTCAGCATTTGTCAAGGAGCGCAAAAATCAAAGCCCAGGGGTTGGCCATTGCAAAAATGTTGACTCGGAAGCGCATAGGGAGGAAGCTTTACAAAAGTATCCACCTGCCTCTACAAGTGAAACCGAAACTAAGAGTGTGGGTTCCATTTGAAAAAAAAGCATTGTCAGCCCGAATTAACTTGGGGGCGGCACGAAGCAAACAAGCCACGTAACGAGTAGGCTTGGTTCAGGCTTTTGTAGGGGTGGTCGATGACTCTGTGTTTTCTAAACAGTTATCTTTTTCTAAAAGTGTGGTGGTCGAATATTCGGGGATGGGCATTGAGTCGGGATGTTAAGGTAAACATTTCATCCACATGCCGGGATTCATGTGTCTTGTCCCCCTAGCGAGGGGGACAAGGCCTTCAAAATTTTGGGTTCGCAAAATTGGTGCGTCAGTATTGACGTCTGATTTTACATCAGGCCTCTCATTGTAAAACTCACTATAAATGACATGTCTAAAATTCGTTTGGGTGTACTTCCTTCCAGCAAGTATATGGTTCTGTCTCAAAAGGTCTAATCTGATGTTGACTGCACCTCAGGTCTCCACCGACAATTCATCAGGACGAGACCCAACCGGGACATTAGGGATGAGTGGCTTAAGCAAGGAAGGCTACATATACGACAGCTTCTTGCGGACAAGAACCGAAAATAGATAGACGGTGGATGTTTCAATTGCTAAGCCTTTTGGCATGCACATTCTGTTTGTTATGATTGAAGATTCCTGCAGAGTTCAATTTCAACTATTGTAAAAAAACCGAGCATGCGCTCAGATCGCAGAAGCGCCTACCCTCTGATTCGAAACGATCAGCAAATAAGCAAAGGGCATACCACACACCCATACACCTGTTTTGAGCCATGCTCAAAATATTAAAAGAGCACATCAAGCGCCAGGTGCTTTGGCGTCTTTGCCACAATGGCGCCGGTTGCAGAGCTGACAGACCCGTGACTGGCACAAGCCATGGCATGACCTTTGGGAACCTGGGAATCGAGATTTAAAAAGTAGCACAGAAATTGGAGGCGGGTGGTGAAGGTGGGCAGAGTTAACAGAAAACAAGGATGAAGGAAGTTTGTCGCATGAGGCATCTATGTCCCGTGCATATAATTTTGAGTGTGCTGTAGTTGGCTACTCAAAAAAATTGTTACTTGGACGTAACTAATCGCAAATCTCTTGCAGTTTCCACGGCCCACAAGCCAGCAGGCGCCAGTTCATTCTTGTTCAAAGGTGAGGATTCTAGATTTTCTAGATTGCTCTGAATCAGGAATACTGAAGCCAGACAAGCGGTACGGCATATTTAATTGAGGGAGCCCAGAACGACTGGGGACGCTTTCACTGAAGCTTGTTTTGCTGCAATACACGCTTGTATTGCAGCAAAACAAGCTTCAGTGAAAGCGTCCCCAGTCGTTCTGAGCTCCGTCAATTAAATATGCCGTATCGCTTGTCTGTCTGGCTTCAGTGTTGCTGTAGGCGACAAAACATGTTCCAAGTTTTGTCATAAGAGGCATATTATGTCACGCACATGTAATTTTGATTTTATCCGGCTTAGTGTGCTGTAGGTGGCTGGTCAAAGAAATTGGTACTTGGACGCAACTAATCGCAAATCTTTCTGGCAGTTTCCAAGGCCTAAGAGCCAGCAGGTCCCAGTTTACTTTTCCTCAGAGGTGAGAATCCCAGATTCCCGAAGCAGGAATACTGAAGCCAGACGACCGGTACAGCATTTTTAATTGACGAAGCTCAGAACGACTGGGGGCTCCTTCATTGAAGCTTATTTTTCTGTAATACACGCGAGCGCAATTGACGTATGCCTAGTTACGTCGCAAGAGGTTATCTATGTCCCGCGCATGTAATTTTTTTAATCTTTCCGACTTAGTGTACTTGAAGGTGGCAGCGCAGGAAAAATCGAACTCACACCAGACACCCAGGAAGACAAGCACACGCGCTGAACTTACAACTCTTGTGTATTCGACTGCTTCATTTTTCTCTTCAGCGTCTGGGTTGACTTTTCAGAACGTGATAAGTATAAGAAGTAGCACGAAATACAAAGGAAAATTCTAAAGAGAAGGCAAAAGAACAGTAAAAGAGAAGACAAATGAAGAAACGGAAAAAATATCTAAACGAAACACTTTTCCAAATCGTCCCTCTCCCTCATCGCTATCATTTAGATAGAAATTGGAGCTCTTTGGTCGACAGCGCTATAGAAGGACTACTTACACACTTGTCCTTCAGCTGTGCTATCCTTTCCGTTTCCATTATTTCTCTAGTCAATGCGTCCCTACTCCTACCTATTACAGAACAATTTTCAAAATGTGCTATACAGCCACAATCGCGACAATGGATTGCCAAGTGTCCAGCTACGACTTGGTGGGTGTTATAAAAATGCTCTCTTAAACGATCATTCAAACACGTTCCAGTCTGGCCTACATACTCTCTAACGTATGAGAGTGGGACAAAATATACAACTCCTTCAGTACAATTTACAAAGCTCTTTTGGTGCTTTTTCGAACAACCAACTTCCCGGTGTGTTGATCCGTTTACCTTCCGGCACAGGCTTAGAAGCTTATTTGGTGCTGAAAAAGCAACATTAATGTTAATGCAGTTACCTATCTTTCTTATACCGTGCGAAACTTTATGTGTATATGGAACAACGGCCGTCCTTTTCTTTTCTGTATTGCGTTTAGGTCGTTCACCCCATCTTATTCTCTTTAATAAATCCTCTGCCACGGCTGTAAGTAATGCACTAGGATATCCTGTTGACTTTAACCTAGCGATTTGAGCATCAAAGATAACCTTAATTGAATGAATACATGACTTATTGCTTTTCAGACCGCGTCAGGATTTTTGCAAGGTGGTTTCCTTGAACTGCTCACCGTATATTTTAAATCTGTGTTTGCGTGTTGGGAGGGTAACACCTTTCTCCATAAAGCAGGGGTATGCATTGGTTCATGCATAGTACCAGTTTTGAGTAACCTTTACCTCGCGCATCGGGGCCGGATCCTTTCACATAGCTTAGATGCTTCTTCTGTTGTGAAGGTGTTTCGCTTTGTAGATGATTTTTTGATTGTGCTAGATTGTGCAGCTAAGGACTTTCAAATATTATTCTCTAATGTTCTTTCCTGTTGTAAATCCTGTATAGATCCACCAGAAATCACTCATGAGCTCTCCACAGAAGGTTCCTTACGGTCCTTGGACCTCAGATTAATTTTTTCGGAGCATGATGTATGTTGGTCATACAAACCAAGAGGGGAGAAGCCTCTTAATTTTCAGTCAGCACACTCCAAGCTTGTTAAGCGAGGCATTGTTAAATTATGTCTCACCAGTGTGCTTAATAAGTCTTGTATTCATTCACTTAAGGTTAGCTTTGATGCTCAAATCGCCAGGTTAAAGTCAACAGGATATCCTAGTGCATTACTTACAGCCGTTGCAGAGGATTTATTAAAGAGAATAAGATGGGGTGAACGACCTAAACGCAATACACAAAAGAAAAGGGCGGCCATTGTTCCATATATACATAAAGTTTCGCACGGTCTAAAAAAGATGGGTAACTGCATTAACATTCATGTTGCTTTTTCAGCACCAAATAAGCTTCTAAGCCTGTGCAGGAAGGTAAATGACGGCACACCGGGAAGTTGGTTGTTTGAAAAAGCACCAAAAGAGCTTTGTAAATTGTACTGAAGGAGTCGTATATTCTGTCCCACTCTCATGTGGTAGAGAGTATGTAGGCTAGACTGGAAGGCGTTTGAATGATCGTTTAAGAGAGCATTTTTATAACACCCACCGAGTCGTAGCTGGACACTTGGGAATCCATTGTCGCGATTGTGGCTGTATAGCACATTTTGAAAATTGTTCTGTAATAGGTAGGAGTAGAGACGCATTGACTAGAGAAATAATGGAAGCGGAAAGGATAGCACAGCTGAAGGACAAGTCTGTAAGTAGTCCTTCTATAGCGCTGTCAACCAAAGAGCTCCAATTTCTATCTAAATGATAGCGATGAGGGAGAGGGACAATTTGGAAAAGTGTTTCGTTTAGATGCTTTTTCCGTTTCTTCATTCGTCTTCTCTTTTACTGTTCTTTTGCCTTCTCTTTAGAATTTTCCTTTGTATTTCGTGCTACTTCTACTTATCACGTTCTGAAAAGTCAACCCAGACATTGAAGAGAAAAATGAAGCAGTCGAATACACAAGAGTTGTAAGTTCAGCGCGTGTGCTTGTCTTCCTGAGTGTCTGGTGTGAGATTAATTTTGCTGCGCTGTCACCGCCAAGTATGGTTCACCAACTCGCCCTAGCTTCCATCCTATCGACTTAGTGTACTTTACGGGGCTACTCAATGTAATTGCTACTTGAACGCAACTAATCGCAAATCTCTCTCCCAGTTTGTCCCAGTTTCCACGGCCTACAAGCAAGCAAGCACCAGTTCGTTTTTCCTCAAAGGTGAGCATTCCAGATACTTTAATTAGGTGCACGGTGTAAGATAATAATCTTCAGGTGAGGACAGCGCGCTCTTGGCCACGGCCCGATGAAGTTCGCTCTTCACACTCTCTCACTTTGGTTTCAAGCAACGCCAGCAGGTGACTCGTCGACCCGTGGGCACGTTCAAGACGGCTCGTGCCGCCTTATGTACCACACGCGCAGAGCTCCAGCGAGGTTGTCACACGTGCAGAAAGACCATGGTGTATCGGGGTGTTATGACAACAAGATAATGTTTTTTTGCTGTCACACAGTTCCGCCGTTTGGCCGCCGGTGACACTGTCAGTCGCGGGCACGGTGGCAGCCGAATGATGCAGTCTTTCGGATGCCCGTCGAACGAACACTATTTGATTCCTCGCGCCGCGCGTTCAGCCCCGGCGTGTCCTCACCTAAAGAGTGTATCTTTCACCGTGGTTAGGTGCAAAGCAGGAACTGTGAAGCCAGACGAGCGGATAGGTGTATTTAATTGACCGAGCTCAGAATGACCCGTGGCAATGGAATGGAAGCTTATCTTTCCGCAATCAAACACAGACATAATTTTGAATCTATCCAGCTTAGTGAAGGATTGCTACTTGTTGCAAACTAATCCCAAATTTTTATTTTGCAGCTTCTATATGGCTACAGCTAGCAGGTGCTGTTTTCATTGAAAGGTGAGGATTTCACGTTCTGTTTTCAAACAGCAAGTTTTTGAATGAGGGTCCTAAACAATTAACTTTCTTTTGCAGTAAATGCCAGATCCTCCAGTTCAGGAATATGTTAAATATATTTGCTATGGATAAGCCCAGTGTTTTGCTTCTTTATTTATAATTTGACAACAGCAACATTTTTTTATTTTATCACTCAGAAATACACACAAGAAGAGACTGCGTTGCGGAGAAATGCTGCGCTGAACGTGATTTTCCAACTCGTGTATAGTTTTATTGGTAGCCGATATAATATATTGGATTCCAATATCCGTAATACGCTAAGAACACTGGAATCGTAAACCCTTATTGGATCCCCATAGACACATGGGGATCCAATAAGGGTTTATACGGTATTGGATTCTAATGTTTTCAGCGTATTATGGATATTGGAGTCCCATAACAAACCCTTATTGTAATACAATACAATAAATGTAATGTTTTTCGATACACTGTTCATATCGTATTGCAATACAATAAAAAGATATTGTTTACCAATATCCATAATACGCTGTTTATATTGGGGTTTTCCAATAGGGCAAACGGTTAGATACCAGCCAGTCTTGGGATGTCTACAATTCAGCACTAAAAAACTACCCCAGGAGCATAAAACAAGCCAAGAATAAATTCTTTTTTAATGGCTTGCTGTCCATTTTGAGGAGTAACCCGAGGAAGTTTTGGAATCAGGTTTCACCAAAGAACCACAACTCTGCCATCCAACTACATACCGTACCGTACCGACAACGGCGATCCCATTCCAGAGAGAGACATTCCTACAGTGTTTAACGAATATGTTTCTTCGATTTTTACTAAAGAGTGTTTGAACACTGTTCCCAGCCTCCCCGAGAAACCTTACGAAACCATGCCTCCAATCAGTGTAAGCGCAGCCGGCATTCAAGATCTCATTGTCAAATTAAAACTCTCATCGTCCGCCGGTTCCGACAACATCAATTCAAAAATTTTTAAAAATACTACCAGTATCTCGAGTGAGTTTTAAAAATTAATATTTGATCAGTCACTATCTGAAAGCTCCCTCCCTCCTGACTGGAAGGTTGGCAGGATCGTCCCAGTCTTTAAGCTGGGAAGTCGCTGTTTGGTTTCAAACTATCGTCCAATATCTTTAACTTCAATCGCATCTAAACATCTTGAGCATATATTATATTCGCAAATTATGAGTCACCTAACAACTAATAGATTTTTTTTTTTCAAAAAGCAGCATGGATTTAGAAAGGGACTCTCCTGTGAGACGCAGCTTCGCTACTTCATCCATGACCAACATACAAATCTCGAGTGTCGGGCTCAGACTGACGCCATATCTTTCTGGATTTTTCGATGTTCCCCATCAACGACTACTATCCAAACTGGCATCCCTTCGTCTTGACCCGCTAATCTTCTCATTTATACGTGATTTTCTTTCTTACCGCGTGCAATACACGGTTACTAATTACCATGAGTCTGCCCTAACAAACGTTTCATCTGGTGTGCCTCAAGGGTCCGTACTGGGTCCCCTACTTTTTTTAATATTCATAAATGACCTTCTGGCTACCATTTTATCTAATATTCGCCTGTTTGCAGATGACTGTGTCGTATATAACAAAGTAACAAGTGTGCATGACACCATTCAACTTCAAGACGATTTAGTAAAAATTAATAAATGGTGCGAACAGTGGCTGATGCCATTAAACAAATCTAAATGTAAACTAATCTGTTTCACTAGAAAAAAAAAACTGTTTTGTCCTATCAATATTACTTAGGCTCCGATTTAATTGAGACTGTTCCTTCGTAGAAATATCTGGGTGTAAAATTTAACATCAGACCTTCCATGGAATAATCCCATTGAAGCCATCTCCGCAGACACCTCCAGGACCCTGGGTGTACTCCGACGTAACCTTCGACCTGCTCCACCAACTGTCCGCAAACTGGCCTACGACACACTTATCCGACCTAAATTAGAATATGCTGCCTCCCTCTGGCACCCCCGTCAAGGCTACCTTATCAATCATCTGGAAGCAATTCAAAACACGGCCACTCGTTTCATCCTCTCCACGTACGATAACTCCAACAGTGTCTCTTCCTTAAAAAGTCAACTCACCCTTTCTTCTTTGCAGCTTCGTAGGAACATCTCTCAGCTCTGCCTCCTTCACAAAATTTATTATGACTGTCTTGACCTTAAAACAGCATTATTATCACCTTCCGATCGAACATCACCTCTCTTAAACAATGCCTGTACTATCAAAAGGATCTCTGGCTTTCAACCGATCTTTCCTCCCACAAGATATCAATGACTGGAACAGCCTCCCATCCTCCATCGTCACCATCGTAGAACCAAACGCCTTTAAATGAAGTCTTCAATCGCACTTTTTATGTTGTTAACTGTTAACCTTTTCCTGAATGTATTTTTTTTTGTGTCTCTTTTTCCAATGTATAATATGAATGATCCCCCCCCCCCCTTATGTAATGCCCTTAAGGATCAATAAATGAAATGAATGAAATGAAATGAAATTGTGTTTGACCCGCATGCGGAATCAGTGCGTGGCTACGATTCACCATGCTCGTCCAAGTCAAGTTACGACATGCATTTGAACGATTCGTCGTTTGCCTTCGACCCGCGGACATCACCTCCGAGGCAACTACCCGCGGCCTCATCACCGATCCTGTGGATCCGCCGAAATGCGTACCCAGATGCCTCTTCGTGTACCCTAGTTGCCGCTTCAGAGGCGAGATCTGCAGTCTTTGCTTTGCAAGCACACCTAGTTCGATCGGTGGCCGTCGCAGTTGTACTTGCGCGAAACGGCATACGTTTGCTCGAAGCTTATGGCTGTTTTCGAGTAATATCCTGCTAAAAGGCGTGACTTTTTGTGCGCACGCTTGGGAACTGCATTAAAAGAACCGTATTTCAGTTGGGCACAGCCTAGGAGACTATAAAATTCGAAACAAAGTACAAGACATTCGTCGAAGAACTTATTATCACGACCATCCGACAAACCTTTGCGTTTTGTGACGTCACAGAGCAGCTACAGATGTCAACCATTGACACTGGTGAAATTCGGGGTGCAGTTTCGCACATACGCTAATGAAAGGTTTCATTAGTAACGGGAGATCAAATAGCAAAATAAAAATGACGTATGTCTACATGAAGGCTACTTCGACGTAACGGGCGCAAAAACTTAAATACTTCCGGTTTCGACCGGGCAATCGCTTTAACTGCCAGGACAGCACGCTTATAATATAACGATACTCTGCCAGGAGAGCACGCGAAATAAAATATAACGATACTCTGATTATCAATGTATGCTGAGAATAAGCTTATCTGCTCTACTGTTTTTTTTTTTTAACTTTATACTTATATAAACAAAAGTTGCGCAAAGGGTCTCCCAACATGGTTTCGGACTACACCCGGACTGGAACCACCTCCCCTTCACTGTCATCTTTATCACCGACCATTTTGCCTATGAATGATCTTTAGGACGCTTTCTTAGGAAGGCCAACGCGCACCAGACAATAGGGACGCCCGGGGTATAGACCACTCCATTTAGCGCTCTCTGGGCGGCACCAATTTGTTCGACAGCAGCGCCCTCTTAATACATCCGGGAAATTCAGCGGGTTCGGCGGGGTAAAACGAGAGAGAGGGCACACGCCCGACTCCGCTAGCAGACGACAAACCGGGAGGTGTCCGGTCTCCATCTTTGGGCTGTAGCGGCGGGCTGTACGGAACATCGAACTCTCGCTCGTGGCTGCCGTTGTGAAGTGTTTCGCGTTGTTAGAATAGTTATGGCTACTCCAAAACAGAGAGCTCTAGGCAAATCAGCCTAGAGCTCTCTGTTGTTCTTTTTCGGTAAATGATCAACTAGCATATCTTTTTTTCCGTTACTTAAAAAGCAGTTGAGTTAGCCGGCAGTACTACCCTTAACCACTGCGTGTACTGCGACAGGAGTGCACTTGTTTATTATTTCAGACTTCCACTCATGGGCCCCAAAAGCCCTACACCAGTACGAACTTTGTACCGTAAAAAAAGTACAGCAACCGGATTTACTTTTTGCCGGAGTGACCAAACAATCTGACAGTCTTTCCTATTTTTTTTATTTGCACACAGGTAACAGCGCAATTGGACCCTGTTAGTTTATTTATCTAGCATAGTATTACACCATAACTGGCATACCAAAATCTGCGCATCTGCGCTTGAAATTTCCAAAATGACGCGATTTTAAACAGAGTTTGTACGCCAGCCGGATGCTAGGTAGAGCCCACTCGGCGGAGCACACGACATGCACGTGAGAGGGAGAAGGCATTTTTTCTCTCTATTACCCTCTCTGCAATGACCCTAATGAAACGGTCTATACTTTGTCACCCAAGAAGGCCAAACCGTTCCGGATCCTCACATAACCCAAGGTTACACGTACACGCTGTCGGACAATAAAACTCTACCCGCTTCCCAGAAAGCACATGGTGCTTTTTCTTTATTTTTTTTTCTTCTTTTTAATTGTTTCATGTGAAATGAAGAGGGGTCATTGTTTCATGGAGGCTTTCATCTCGCAGCAGGATATCTTCACGATGGAACTTGTCTCACCACTACACCCTGTGATATAAAAAAGAGAGAATTAGATGACGTAGTGTATAAAGATTTAAATAAATTACCAAAATATTACAGGTTGTGACGGCGCTTGATGAAAAGGCATTCGATGAAACGGTGTTCGATGAAACGGCGTTCGATGAAACGGCGTTCGATGAAGCGGTGTTCGATGAAACGGTGTTCGATGAAACGGCCTCGATGAAACGGCGTTCGACGGAATGTCTGGACCCCGGAATTTGTACATATCTCCGTTTGTGTTCCCCAGAGTAGAGCCGCAAATAATAAATTTAAAAGGTTGATTGTATAATTCTTGGGGGGGTTTATTTCCACATATATCAGTTTTCCGGGGAACTTTTCTTTGGTGCGCTTTTCTCCGGGGAAGTTCTCGGTGGTGTGATGCCTTTAGGCGGAGAAGAGCTCACCGGAAAACCGGTGGACGCGTAGAAGAGCTCACCATTATTTGATCGACGCGTAGGAAAGCTCACCTCTGCGAACCGATCTAACATTATTTCTTCGTATCTCTCGATTTAGCGGGGAAATTGTATCGCTAGGTTAAGCGGGGAAATATTTCCCCTAGATTTAGCGGGGAAATTTTTCCGCTAAATTTAGCAGGGAAATTTTTTCTGCTAGATTTAGTGGGGAAACTTTTTCCGTTAGATTTAGCGGGAAAAGTTTTCCGCTAAATTTAGCGGGGAAATATAAACATAATCCACCGCGTGGTTACAAAGACGCTGCTCAAGCCAGAAACGGGCGCCTAAGAGCTGCGCTCTAGAAAACATGTATGCCTTATCAACAAAACTCCCATGTCATGTACGCGCATCGTCCTACCAATGTATGTACATTCATTCAAACTATCTTGGCCTATCAATGGACTGTAAATACGCTACTTCCGAACCATCGAGGGAACATGCAACTTTAGTTCCAAGTGCGCTCTTGGTGTGTGTGTTTTCTTTTACTGATCATCGTTTTTTTTTAGCGCTTTTGATCGTCACCATCAAGAGGCTTATGTAGTACTCACCTCTGCGACTTGTATTTTATTATGTTGTAAAAGAGACCTCCATTTTACCAGTAATAGAAAAAATATAAGATGACGCTTTTATTTCAATCGGAGGTAGTGTATAGTTTCGAACAATGAGAAAGACTCACTCTACTTGGAAATTCCAAGCGGTTGTGCTGGATTCGCTTGGACCAGACCATTTTTGTGTAGGGTGAGGATATAAACGAACATTTGTTCTACTCGATCTCTAGAAATACAGTGCCTCCGGCCAAAGTGCACTTCGTACCGTCACATAAACTGCTTTTGCAAATGGTTCATTCTTATTCTGAAGGACTGTAAATTGTGAGACTGCTTATTCAGATGCAATGGCGTCTAAGAGAATGCATTTTTTAACGATAAAAGTTTATCTCTAAAGTTTGCAAACTGGCGCTTCTAAGGAACTTTCGACGGCCCGCACAACTCGGTTTCACAAAGTATCGGGCTGCAATTTACTACAGAGCTGCAAGCAAGTGGTGGAGGGTCACAGGGAAAAAAAATTAGGATTGAACTTACTTCGTAGGAAACACATAGCGGCGTACGCCGCGTCGAGGGAGCGCCGGTTGATTCACATTGATAGCACACGATCTCGCGAAGCACCCGAATCGGCCAGCGCTCCCTTGACGAAGCATACACCATGTGTCGGTAGCACTTCACTCCACCCGCGCATCGTCTGCGAAGTTGCAAATTAAATTGCCTGAAAACAGTTTTTTTTTAACGCGGTAAGTTAATTGAATGTTTTTTTCACTGTAAACGTCCACCACCAGCTCTGTATTAAATTAAGCGAGATATGCTGAGAGACCGATCTCGTGGGCCATCTAAAATGCTTTAGAAGCATTAACTTACATGCTGTATGGACGCTTAAAACGCGCGCCAAACTACAACCGCCATTGCTGGCTTTCTCTTGTCTTACCGAGATGCGGAGCTGCGAAAACGGACGTTTATAAGCCTCCACAAGAGCCATTGCTGGGAACGAGGACGCAGTCGATTCTACAGGGTGATTCAAGGAGACTCCAGGCTCTTTAAATCGACCGGAAAATTCGTTTTCTTAACCTATCGCGCTACAACTTTGTGCAGCGTTGCCCACAGATGGTGCATTTTTTTTTGTAAAATTTGCAAAGAGCGAACTTACCTGAGGAAAAAGTAAAGAAAGAAAAAGGCTTAGCTCCTATGGAAACGCAGCGACGCCACCGGTCTTCAAACAACACGGCACCGTTTCGCACAAGACACAAGAGATGGCGCCACAAACGCCGCCAACGAACGAGCATACGGCGCCGAGAGCACACTCTCAGAAAAAAAGGAGGAGAAAGGTAGCAGCAGCGACTGTTCCTCCTTGTGGCGGACAAGTTGCCCAGAAAAGGGAGGAACGGAAGTTGTTATGAAAGGATAAGGCCGCGTTGCTCCTTGTTCATTTGGCGCAGGGGTAAAACATCGCGCTACTGACCAAGTGGTGAAAGGTTCGATCCCCAGAGGAGCGGTTTGTTTTTTTTTTGTTTTTTTTTTCGTAAAGTGTTTTTTTAATTTTTTTTTTACCAAAAAACACATAAACAAACCCAGACCGATGAAAGGAAAATTAAAGTCTTTATTATTCACCGCGACGTTTTCCTCCTTCTCCAGGCAGACGGGAGAAAGATTTCGCCTTCCCGACTCATCTTTTTTCGGTTTCGTTTTTCGAGCACATCGCGCACGTTGTTTAATAAATTAATGTTGAGTTGATTGAGCTTCAGCGGCAGCGAAGGCCGCCTGTAATTCCGTCTTCTAGTCCAAACGTGCAGAACAGTTCGGTTGCATTGACGTTTTTACCACTAATTTTATCAAACGAGCTAACGAAGCCGCTAGAAACAGCGAAGTTCCAGAGCAGTGCCAGCAGCGCTACATACACTGGGTAAGACGGCCGTCTCCGATTTGCGGGACACACGCGGAACAACAGTAGCGAAACCACGAGGAACTGTGTCGACGTTTTCGACGTTATGGAAATCGCAGGAACTGCGTCCAAGGCAGGCAGGTTTTCCTGCGGGCTGCCTGGGTGCCTTCCGTGCTGAGTTCGGTTCTGTTGTCCCGTGCCGAGTGCCAACCGGCGTTCAACGTGATTCTGTATTTCTGCGTGTCAGCAACATCGTCAACGTGGTTCTGTATTTCTGCGTGTCAGCAACATCGTGATGGCAGTGTTGTGGGTTGTGAACAGAAGACTGGAATTATCGCCGATGTGACCGTGTGATCGCGTATCAGTGGTGTAACAACAAGATGAGATGACGTAAACTGTCGGGCATTGATGCCGCTGGTCGGGCCGTGATCGGAGGGGCGGTGTGTCGCAGGATGACATTCCGCTTTTCATTAAAGAGTTTAAAACCACTCGAGGGATTAGGTACAGTCGATCGACGTGTGGATAGTCATGTTGGAACGCTGGTCTGAACGGTAAGCTCCTATCGTACAGTGGCCAATGTGACTGTCGGTCCCCGAGAGCGATTGTGCTCTGGGAAAAAGACTGAACAGTACGAAATTATGACGGAAAGTACGTATATTTACAATAGAACTTTAGCATAAAAAAAAAGAAAAAAAAAACAGGTAAAATCGAAAAAAACCAACGCTATCCTTTATTTTACTGTTTAAATATATTACGGTTCCTGTAGAAACTGCCCTCCAAGTGGCGCGCTGGGATGAGCGCTAGAAGTGTTCGAGCTCGCAACGGCGTAGCTCCGTACACTTAGCAGTTGCCGCAAGTCGCGGCTTTGACTGCATTCAACTTGATCGAAAAGCGATTTCTCTGCCCGTGAAGCATCACTTCCAGCTGAGTGAATATCCGCTCTACAAAGATTAATTCAAGACGGCAATTGCAACCGTGCGCGAACAGCACAAATAGAAAAAACAAACACTACAATAGAAATACTGGCTACGAAGGGACATGCGGAAAAAAAAAACTCATGGCTTAGAACCACATTGGAGCTGCTCGATTTATTGGATTTCAAATAATTACGGCGTGATCGAGCGTTTTTTTTTTAAAGAGATTCATCCCCTGAGCCATTAAAAATAGTCTCAGATGTATGACATTGCTAGAAAAAAAAGAACATGTTCGGAATATTTTTTATTGCTTAGGAAGTCACCGAAAAATTGCGTACGTTCAAAACGGCCAGTATAAAAGACGGAAACGCAGACATAGGGAGTAGTGATCGGGGTAGTGTGCTGTTGTATTGATGTTTGTATGTGCGATGCTTGTATTGTGCGTAACGTGTTACTTGTGTTAGAGGTTCCCGAAGAAAAGGAAACGCAATTGTGACGTAAGAAAATAAAAATATGTTTTTGTAAAACATCACCTAGCGTCACCTAGCCTAGCTACTTGCGATTACACTGCTTAACCCTGCCATCTGGTGGCAAGCGATTTAACATCCTTTTACGCTACGCGGCTACGCCATAATTTTGTGTTACCGTGCTGAGGTAAGTCAAGAGGTTGCCTCGGATTTGCTTTTTTTCTTGAGAGCGGCTTTTATTTTTGCGGGCGAATGGTTTTCACTCCTCCGTGATGTGCGGTTGACGCAACGGTTGACGAAGGAATTGTGGCTCGAGGAATAGCAAAGGTAAGACATAGAGTGCGCGAAATGGGTGCCGGTTGTCTCCGTTGAACATCGCAGTGCTGACGATGAGAAGACTGAGTGACTGCATGCTTTCGAAACGTAAGTTTCTGCACCTGCAGGGGGAAGTCGGGTTCTGGGGGTTAAATACATTTCGCGGAAAGCTCGTGTTCCGTTTTTATTTGCTGCACCTCTCTCTCCGTACAACAGACTTAGTGTTCTCGTTAAGCCTTATCGAGCTTGATTTGCTCGATTCGTGGCCGCCATAATAAGATGCAGTCGACGGAGGAACATTTGCTCCCCTGCTTAAGAGACGAAAGTTTCTCCCTTTCTGAAGGAAGATATGTATCAAGAGCGTTCCTCCCTTTAAGGAGGACTATACGGACCCTTTTTGCTAAGACTGCAGGCCTTTTTAGCCCACGATCTTTTTGACTCGAAAGCGGAGCGCGTTCCGCAGGCGGCGACTGTCGCAGAAACAAAAACAGGCGCGGTAACCACAAGGAACTGCAGTTGCTTGTCTGCTAAATACGCCGGCTCTCGGCGTCGTCTGCTCGTTCGTTGGCGGCAGTTGACGTCGCGACCGCTTGCCCCATCTCTTGTCTCCCGTACGAAACGGCGCCGTGTTGTTTGAAGACCGGTGGCGTCGCTGCGTTTCCATAGGAGCTAAGCCTTTTTCTTTGTTCACTTTTTCCTCAGGTAAATTCGCTCTTTACAAATTTTACAAAAAAAAAAATGCACCATCTGAGAGCAACGCTGCACAAAGTCGAAGCGCGATAGTTTAAGAAACCTAATTTTCCGGTCGATTTAAAGAGCCTGGCGTCTCCTTGTATCACCCTGTAGTATGGCAATTAACTTTCCTGCTGTTGTAATTTTCAAGAACGGAATAAACGAAAACAAAAGCTTAATGTCCGTTATGGCGGCGCCCATGCACAGTTGCCTAAAAGCCTCTGTACCGTACATTTAACTTGTCTCTTTTCTGCCATGTTGTCACGAATTCCGTAGTGTTCGCAGAGCTACATAACGAAAGAGCGCCCTTTGTTGGCGGCTGTGGAGTCCCTGCAGAATGGCGGACTGAAACAGAAACGTCACAGCACACTTTACACGTTTGGTTGGGTCAGTAGGCAAAAACACACCTTCAGAAAAAGTTGAGCAGCATAGTGACGTTGCACTCTCGGCGATATTTGATCGGCTCGTCGGCTTTTAGTGATGGCCAAGCTCCAACGTTTGCTATCATATGGAATGACCTACACGTTCTACGATGTCAATTGTACCGCAGTTGTGCAGTGGTTCCGACCATTTAATAAATGGCACGTGACTTTGGAAAGGGGTCAATTAGTGTCAAAGCTACCTCCACGAGCGCTTATAGACCACATTTAAAAGTCACGTGCCGGTTATTAGAAGGTGAGAATCCCTGCAAAATCGCGGTAAACCTTCGTCGATGAACGTGCAAGTCTTTCTATAAGATAGCAAACGTCGGAGCGTGGCTGAGCACTACGAGCTGACAAGCCAACCAAACAGCGCCGAAAGTGCAACGCCATCACGCTCATCACCTTTTTTTTTTGGTGTGTTTTTTTCAGCATGTTGTGACGTTAAGGTTTTCATCCACCATTTTGCAGGGATTCCAGAGTTGCCAACAAAGGGCAGTATTTCGAAACGGGTCTATGAATGAGGCACAAACCGAAGCCTCGGACTCCTTTAGGAGTGCAGGGCTGCAGCTGTGTAGAGACCGCCCTAGTCTTGACAACGCAACACAAAAAAGTGTACACCGTTGCAGGGATCATCACCCAGGCGAGAATTGCTGAGCCACTGGGCTGTGAACACCTGCACGGCGCCTGACATTCCGCGCCGCTGCGCATGCCCAGACAGTGTTTCACTGGCCAGTAATAAAAATGGCAACACCATGATTTTTAAGCTGTCTACTAAAGGAATGACCGGCACTGCTTTAGCAACAAACGTCTCCTTTTTATTTAAGTTTGTCACTTATAAAGAAAAAAAATGGTCCATGCTCCAACTCAACTCACTGACGTCACTGCTGTCGGAACTGCGCGTGCGCAAATGCTTTGCTTCACATTAATATGGTTTCCTTGACCGCGCAGAGCCCACAAACAGTGTGGGCAAAAACGGGCTTGGTTGTATGGAGCGCGTTAGTGTATAGACCGTTGCAATAGTCGCGTTCTGCGTGTCACCTGTAGGTCGCACTTAGTGGGAAACAGAGTACGTGAAGCGTTGCCTGGACACTTTTACTTTTCTCTTCACCAGAGCCAAGAAAGAATTATATCCTGCGTTCTTACAAGAACGCGTGATCATCCGTTAGAAAACAAAAAGAGAAATTGGGTAGTTGAGGAGGAATTAAAACATAAAAAAATTCATACCATGCCAAAACCAGCTAGTGCCAACTGCCAACAAAAACTGATATGAATTGGAGGCTTTATTATCACCCTTATGCGTTCAGGAGAGATAGCCAAACTGAAACATTAGGTTCTGCCCTTTTTTTTTTGCACTTTCAAAGGCTTGAGATTTTGGGGGTTCATCCTCTGCCCTGACCTTCGCTGTGCTTGAATTCAACTTTCTCTTTTGGGATGGTGAGAATCCCCCGATATCCCCGATAGTGGACCTGCGCTAGCCCAAAAGGGAACAAGCTCAGATCGTCACAGTGGTTTTGTAGGGTGCAAAAAAAATGAAGAGGGGTGGTCAATGTCCCCCTTTCCCTACTATCCTGAACTCTTCAAAGGGAAGCCATTTATCAGTCGGCTGGTGGCTGGCGTGGAATAATCACCTCTTCCTTGATCGGTCTTCCGGAGTTCTTCGCGCTCACCAACCTCATGTGCCTTTGGACGCCCGGACGTTGCACAGAGCAGCTACGGAAAAACTTCCAAAAGGATTTCACGGCTGTAAGGAACCACAGGCGCGGATGGCGTTTTTCACTCTACAGACATGCGAATTTCACTTCCACGGTGATGGCGCCGCGGTGTAGGCGGCTGCTCTACGTGAACCGTACGCCACAACTTGGAACGGAGGTACCTACCTACTCTTGAACAGACGCAGCAGCGAGTAACCCCGTGCGGAACAGCGTTGCCAATGGGTGTTAATCGCTTCAACGACCAAGTGAAATCTACGCAGAAAGGTGCACCCAAGCTTTCAAAACCAAAGCCACACTGCTACATGTGGCGTCAAGTCAGTTTCTGTTTGCTCCTGGAATTCGTCCTACGGCATCGTCGTGGCCACACACTTCCTAGCAGCGGAGTTTGCCCCGCAATCCCTTCGGTTATACATGTATATCTGCTACAGCAAAGAGCATCTTCGTGCGGGAGCAGAAGCCCCAGATTATGTGTCCTCAGAGAGTATTATCTAATACTAACTTTGAAAGGTGTTGTGCCTAGCCTCAGCGAAGCTAGACGCATTTCAACATTTTACTTCGCGTCTGGATTTTCGCAAATCAAGTTCGACGAAGAAAGCTCCCGCATTTGCACCTGGAGTACATCATACGGCAGGAAGCGTTTCTTTGCATATGACTTTTGGCATCTCAGCTGTAACAGAAAACATCCAAACGGCTATTCGCAGAGTAAAAGATGAACTTCAAGGCACCCCCGTTATCATGGCCGACATTCTCGCTTGGGCACAAAGCACGAGGCGCACGACGAAAATTGGCGAACGGTCCTGAGGCGCTGCCAAGACAATGACCTGAAACTCAACAAGAGGAAGTGCCAGTATTTGCAGGAAAATATCCGGTAGCTTTAAGGTGTCTTTAAAATCGAAGGACTCAGCTTAGACTATTAAAGACTTCAAGACACCCTGCAAATACCAGAACCAAAATACAGTAATCATCTCCGGATGTTTCTTGGAATTCTTATTTTCGTGGCGCGATTCATACTAAAACATGTTTACAGGTACAACTCCGGTGCGAGAGATGCCAAGAAATGATGTCGCCTTAGCTTGGATTGAACGCACACAAAGGATTTTCGAAACATTGCTCTAGTAGCACACAATAAAATCAGTACTTGCGTATTTCTTGAAGAGCAAGTGGTCACGCTGTCGGTACACGCCATTCAAACAAGTGTAAAAACAGTGATTGTAAAAATTTACAACCAGTAGCACATTGGCAACATTTCCTCAACAAAATCAAGTAGCAATACGCGCAAATTAAAAATGTTGCGGGTATTGAATATGAGAGCAAATTGAATTCATAGGAACTACGCATCGCACAAAAATAAATGTCGATGTCTTTTAGAGCGCAGCTCTTAGGGGCCCGTTTCCGGCTTGAGCGGCGTCGCCGTCGGCGTCGGCGTCGGCGTAACCGCGCGGTGCATCATGGGAAATGTCCCATAATGCACCGCGCGAGCCCCCCACCAAGGTCACGTGACCTCGTGGGGGGTCACGTGACCCCCCGAAGTCACGTGACTCCCCTGAGGTCACGTGGCCCCCTCCTCGAGGTCACGTGACCCCCGCCGATGTCGCGTGACCCCCCGATGACGTCATCGTCACTGATGACGTCACCGGCATCCACATCGTCATCGTCATCATCACTGATGACGTCACCGGCATCCACATCGTCATCGTCATCATCACTGATGACGTCACCGGCATCCACATCGTCATCGTCATCACTGATGACGTCACCGGCATCCGCATCGTCATCGTCATCATCACTGATGACGTCACCGGCATCCACATCGTCATCGTCATCATCACTGATGACGTCACCGGCATCCACATCGTCATCGTCATCATCACTGATGACGTCACCGGCATCCGCATCGTCATCGTCATCATCACTGATGACGTCACCGGCATCCACATCGTCATCGTCATCATCACTGATGACGTCACCGGCATCCACATCGTCATCGTCATCATCACTGATGACGTCACCGGCATCCACATCGTCATCGTCATCATCACTGATGACGTCACCGACATCCGCATTGTCATCGTCATCATCACTGATGACGTCATCAGTGACGTCACTGATGTCGTCACCGGCATCCGCATCGTCATCGTCATCATCACTGATGACGTCATCAGCGACGTCACTGATGACGTCACCGACATTCGCATCGTCATCGTCATCATCACTGGTGAAGTCATCAGTGACGTCACTAATGACGTCATCGGTACCCGCATCGTCATCGTCACTGATGACGTCATCAGTGACGTCAGTGATGACATCATCGGCATTGGGGGTCACGTGACCCCCAAGGTAACGTGACCCCCCCTGGTTAGTTTAACCCCCCAGTGCCCTTCCCTCCTCCTCCTCAAGAGCTGCGCTTTAATTCGGCGTTACAGGGAGTTGTAAGCGGCTTTCATTTTTAATCCTTGACCAGAGTCCTATTTGAAAAAAATAATATATAGTTTATATTAATAAAGCCCTTTATTATTTGCGAGTAATTACCTACTTTTGTTATTAGATATAAAAACATGGTTTTAGTTAGAAGTTTAATAATAATATATTTAATCACCGCGTAAGTATGGTGGAAGCTTAGGATAAAATCTGTCCGAAAAGCTTGACTGGGCATCAGAGCTTTTTCAGTAAAAAGAAGCGCACCATCGAAAACCACTGCAGTTTCCAATGCCAAAAAGACGCATGGCTCGTATATCCCTTCCCGACGTTCCGAAAAAGAACCCTCACTTTGGACGCGTTTCTAGGTGTACACTGTAAAAAAAAAACGTAAGTTCACAGCCTTTTTCAAAACTGGAAAGCGCCGTGAGAGGCGCGCACGGACAAAACGCCGTAGAGGCGACATGACGGCACGAGTCCGTAAATGTACGGCTTCACATATTTCTTAGTTCAGGTCTGTGTTCCCTTTTCTTTCAAGTAAAAACACATAACACACGCCACGTTTGCTCTAGAGATAGTTTTCTTGTTGGCAGATGTCTCATGTTACGTGCCATTCGTGCCAATGCTAAAATCTCTTTCGAACGGCGGAGGGAGACCCACCCAAAGGCCGGCGCACTCAGCTCGCGGACGACGACGACCGAGCGAGGAGCGCCGTCCATCACGTGATGTTTACTTCCCGGTCCGTATGCTCGCTCGCGCGTGAACCACCACGGGCTGGGACGGCGGCAGCACTCTTCGTCGTCGCGGCGATCATCTTTCACCATTCAACCAGACTAAGAAGGTAAGCTAGCTCATTTTCGCATGCGCCTTGCGAGATAACCGAACTGCAGAAGGAATCAAAGACGCGTAACTTAAAGCAGTAGCGCGGGCTGAGTCAGAAAACGCGCCATATTTTTTGCTTTAGCTTCCCGACTCAGTTGCGCGAGGGAAACCTATCCACGCATCAGACTCTACTCGATGGACGTGTGCAGGCGCAGGGCTCATCGCCATGAGTGTTTGGTTTGCTCTGGGCTGAGTGGGCTCTCCCGAACTCCTTCTGTTCGTACCTTTTTTTGCTTTCGGGCGCCGTCACCCTTTCGCTTTCGGGCGCGGTAAGAACCGCAGCAATCAGATTTTAACATGAAAGACTGAAGCGCGCTCGTTGAATAATCACAATGAGCGCTGTCGCGTACTGAATTTAAGAGCATGTCGTGTTTTCTCTACTTTATACACTGATGTTTAGGACAATTGCTGGATCGCGTACCTTCGCTTGATCGCTGCAGCCCGAGTGCGGCCACCGGACGGCAATCTTGCATGTTGAGAAAGCGCGCTTTTGGAGCGTTGTGGAGGCTGGCGGCAGCGTGCTGAAGACACGGTTTCTACTCGTTCGTCGTCATTCACCGAAGAAGTTCTTTAAAACTCGACGTGAGACTTGCCGATGAAAACACATGACAATTTTTACGGAAGCGCAGTGCAGCAGGAAAAAGGCACAACTCGTCGAAAGCAAGTTTCGCCGGTCTCGCGGCATGTTCAAAGCTTCCTTGGCACCCCGAAGCGCTGCGTCTCTATGCCTTCGCACGCTTGGATGCCGGTCAAGAATCGACACCGTGTGAATGTGTTTTGCGAGTGCAATGTGCCTGTAGCCGTATGTGCCTCTGGAGCAGCGGTTTACTTTACTCTGACGACTGTATTTGTAACTAAGTGGCGACGGAAGAGGGGGGAAAGTAATTCTTTTTTTTTTTTGTTAGGCGGTTCAGAGAATCCCGCCCACAACAGCTCCTCATCAGTGATCAGCGGTGTCTCATTATCAACCTACTTAATTTCACTTGACGTTTGAGCACAACTCGCCTAATTGTGATTGGTCAACAGACTGCACACGACCATATGGACCGCGCTTCAAAGATCTCCATTCTCGCCGTCTTGTACTTTTGCCTTCGAAAACCCTCCTTGCTCTACAGCGTTGCTCTATTTGTGCTGCTATGTGATCTATTAGAGTAGATTTGGAACACAGCCATGGTTAATAGTGCATAAGAGCTACTGTACAGATTGCTTTCCCCCCTTTATTGATAGCAACCCGCCTGAACATCTGGATGCTCCAGAACTCTTTAGCCGATATAAGATGCAAAGACATCTATGCATGACACACCTTCAAAACATTTTAGCGTCACCAATTTTTGATCGGTATCCTAGCGTGCGAAGACACAGAGACTCAGCGCTTCGGCATGCCAAGGAAGCTTTGATCATGCCGCAAGACCGTCGAAAGTTGCTTTCGACGAGTTGTGTCTTTCTCTTGCGGCACTGCGCTTCCATAAAAATTCACACGTTACTCGCTTATATTTGTCTACGTAAAAGCGACTATTAAAATATATGCTCAAGCAAAAAGTGGCCACTTTCCGAGAAGAGTGTCCGACCCTTAGTTTCCCTTTTGTAGTAGCTTCTCCTTGGCTGGAACGATTATTGATACCTTGCGTGGGAGGAAGAGCGGTGTCAAGCATCGTTTCGGTGGCACCGATTACTTGAGAAACACTCGTATGAATCATCCTCCCATAATTTTCATTTTAGGGAAAAATGCTTGTTCTCACGTGTGGTTTATTCGCTATGTTTAAATAGTTTTGTTGCTTTGCAGTTGTCGAAGATGGGACTGATTTAGTTATTGCATCAAGCTTTAAAGGCAATGAGGTCATTGCCAAAGTTCTGTGTTTTTGCTTTCTATTCCCTTTTCCAACAGCAATCTTTTTGCTGTGAATAATTGTCATAATTGCAGTTATAATAGTTTTTATGATACTGTGAGGAACTGTGGGAATTTCTATAGTACTTGCATCTCTTTTTACAATGTGATAAACCTTAATCGCCTTCTCCAAAAGCTCAAATGTGGGGGACATGCTATCACAGCCGTGATGAAGCACTCACGCATCTTTTTGCTGCAGATTATACTTCTGAGCATCGCCAGCAATGACGGGGCCCATATGTTGGACGAACCACAGGACGCCACGAAATTGATTGTTCTCGAGCCAACCATGGGAAAACAGTGGTTCCTGGGACCTACCTTGGTGGATTTCAAGTTGGGAGCATTAGGAGCCTGCCAGCACTGGTCTTCAGCTACGATGCCTCTACAGAAGCCGCTATCCCACGCCAGTCATTCGAGCCTCGAGGCACGCTACCACAGCCATGAAGGAACGCTCGGACATCTTTTTGCTGCAGGTTCGTTATTTGAATACTTTAACTTGCCGTCGTTCAAGCAACTATTGTCTGCTAGTGGTATCCTGCCCCGGTGCTTGGTTGTGCTGTTTTCGTTGCGTGTGGTCTTGGTTTCGGGACGTCATGTCCTTAAGTTTGCAGTGTGAAAATAAATTAAATGAAATATGTGCTACAAAAGCCATGTTTTTGCTGCAGAAGCTGTTACAAGCAGTTCTTTTGTAAGCTTCCCCACTGATGATTCCATTTTGTCTGTTAATGCATGGAAACATTAGCCACTTGTGCTTTCTTGCGTTTGAGACATGCTCAGATAGTTATATGGTTTGAAGTTGAACAGGGGGGGGGGGGGGGTTGCGGGGGCTTCATTGTTTACTTTTAGAATGTAACACGCATCTCCAATGTTCAACTTCAACGAGCTTCCCGCAGCGTCCATCTGCATCACACTAGGCAAGCCTTTGTGCATCTCTTGGCATGCAGGATACAACACTGCTTTATTTCAGTTGTAGGCTACTGCATTACCGTAAAATACCAGGCGAGCGCCCACTCATAATTTAGAGGTAATCACGAAAAAATGGGGAATGGGTGCTTGCCTGGTCATCAAATTTACATATAAATGTACTCTGCATATTTTCTCAGATCTTAGAAATTTGGATATTGGCACTTCATGTGGAGTGGGCGGATGCATGGTATTCTGCGGTAGCTAAGAGTTGTACTTGGAGTGTCGTTCGGTACAAGGAAAATAGTTTTAGAGCGCAGCTCTTAGGGGCCCGTTCCCGGCTAGAGCGGCGTCGGCGTCGCCGTCGGCGTCGGCGTCGGCGTAACCGCAACCCTCGTAACCCTCGTGAGGGTTACGAGGGTTAATCTCATGAGGGTTACCCTCACGAGGATCACGAGGGCCACGAGAGTTACTTACCCTCGTAACCCTCACGAGGGTTACGAGGGTTAGTTACCCTCAAAAGGGTTACCTTCACGAGAGTTACCCTCACGAGGGTTACTTACCCTCGTAACCCTCACGAGGGTTACGAGAGTTACCCTCACGAGGGTTAGTAACCCTCGTGAGGGTAACCTTCACGAGGGTCACGAGAGTTACCCTCACGAGGGTCACGAGAGTTACCCTCACGAGGGTCAGGAGAGTTGCCCTCACAAGGGTTACTAGGGTTACCCTCACGAGGGTCACGATAGTTACCCAGGTCACGTGACCGCCCCTGGGGTCACGTGACCTGGGGATACCCCCGAGGTCACGTGACCCCCCGTTGACGTCATAGCCACTGATGACGTCATCAGTGACGTCACTGACTACGTCACCGGCATCCGCATCGTCATCGTCATCATCACTGATGACGTCATCAGTGACGTCACTGATGACGTCACCGGCATCCGCATCGTCATCATCATCACTGATGGCGTCATCAGTGACGTCACTGATGACGTCATCGGCATCGTCACGTGGCCCCAGGTCACGTGACCCCCCCGACGTCACGTGACGTCCCAAGGTCACGTGACCCCCACAAGGTCACGTGACCCCCCGCCAGCCGAGGTCACTTGACCCACCCCCTCAGTACCCTTTCCTCCTCCTCCTCAAGAGCTGCGCTCTAATTCGGCGTTACAGGGAGTTGTAAACGGCTTTCATTTTTTTCTTCATATGTTCACAAATCTAGCGTGCGAAGGCAAAGAGACTCAGCGCTTCGGCATGCCAAGGAAGCTTTGATCATGCCGCAAGACCGTCAAAACTTGCTTTTGACGAGTTGTGCTTTTTTCTTGCGGCACTGCGCTTTCGTAAAAGCTCACACATGTTCTCATTAGCAAGTATCCGGCTTACACAGGGTTTTAAAAAAACGTTTTTGGCGAATGACGACGAACAAGTAGAAAATGTGTCTTCAGCACGCTGGGGCCAGCCTCCGCAACGCTCCAAAAACACGATTTTTCGACGTGCAACATTGCCGTCTGGTGGCCGCACTTGCGGAGCGGGGATGCGCGGTTGAACAATTGTCATAGAGATCAGTGAGTTTATGTGTAAAAAAAAGTTCTTGTCTATGCCAGTTTGTTTTGAGGTGGGCCAATAATCTCCACTAGATTGCTGGATGGCGCATTGAGCGAACAGGTATAAAGCCATCAAAAGTAAGCAGGTTGTCACGGAAGCGAGCGCTTGACAGGCTTTCCCACTCTTACGAGCGGTGGTCGAAACAGTGTCCAAGGCGCTTGATTTGTTTTTGTTATAACAATAGAGCCTGCTTGTCGCGCAATAACAGTTCATGCAGGCCCGAGATGTCTTCTTGGAAGCCATTTCATGTCTGAGAATTTTGAGATTTTTGAGATTCTAGTTGATTAAGTGTACACTCCCCAAGTTCAAGTGCCTCATTCTCAAGATTGATTCCTTAAAGGGATTATTAAAACCCACGTAAAAATGCAAGAAAGCATGAACCAAAACATTAACTAAATCCATTATAAAACCCAGCAAACACTCGACTTCTGGGACAAGCATCGAACTTTCGATGGCTTCACTCGTGCCCGACTCCGAGCTAGGCTAAGCGCCTTCCAGGCCCCTATATTAGAGATCAGTGAGGTAGGCCTACCGCGCGAACGACGGTCGTGCATGCCTGACGTCGGTGGTTCCACGGGATGGCACCACTGACGTCATAAGATGCTAGAGAGCCTCAAGTAAGAGTGCATTCAACTTAAACCATGGTGTGTGTTTGCAATTTAATGGCAGTGTTAAAGATGGTGGATTATACAGTTTTCTGCGTGTAAAAAATGCTTAAACTATTGGAGCAAAAATGGTGTCTATAGAAAAGTGTTATTTTATTCTTCGCGTAAAATCTTCAAGCATCTGTTTTTAATCGGATTTACGTTGAAAAACTGCCCGTATACCCGTAGCCAACAGCAAAACTTTGCAATTTAATGGCACCCATGAACACATGCCTTGATCTAGCAGTTGAACACACTTTTACTTGAGGCTCTTAATTAGATGCTGGCTGGAAGCAGATGACGACATGCCACCTGCTTCGGCCGCTATGATTCATTAAATACTTTCAGCAGCTATGATGTATTACCATTCGATAATAAATAGGACTGAGGTACACAAACCACTTCCGTCCCACAGTGAGCTTCCATAGACGAAAACAATTTTTTTCTTTCATGAAATTGAGGAACCCCAAGTTACTCGCTTATATTTGCCTACGTAAAAGCGACTATTAAAAAACATGCTCAAGCAAAAAGTGGCCACTTTCCGAGAAGAGTGTCCAACCCTTAGTTTCCCTTTTGTAGTAGCTTCTCCTTGGCTGGAACAATTATTGATGCCTTGCGTGGGAGGAAGAGCGGTGTCAATCGTTGTTTCGGTGGCACCGATTACTTGAGGAACACTCGTATGAATCTTGCTCCCATTATTTTCATTTTAGGGAAAAGGCTTGTTGTGACGTGTGGTTTATTCGCTATGTTTAAATAGTTTCGTTGCTTTGCAGTTGTCGAAGATGGGACTGATTTAGTTATTGCATCAAGCTTTAAAGGCAATGAGGTCATTGCCAAAGTTCTGTGTTTTTGCTTTCTATTCCCTTTTCCAACAGCAATCTTTTTGCTGTGAATAATTGTGTATCATAATTGCAGTTATAATAGTTTTTATGACACTGTGAAGAACTGCGGGAATTTCTATAGTACTTTCATCGCTTTTTACAATGTGATAAACCGGAATCGCCTGCTCCAAGAGCTCTAATGTGGGGGAAACGCTACCACAGCCGTGATGAAGCGCTCACGCATCTTTTTGCTGCAGATTATACTTCTGAGCATCGCCAGCAATGACGGGGCCCATATGCTGGACGAACCACAGGACGCCACGAAATTGATTGTTCTCGAGCCAACCACGGGAAAACAATGGTTCCTGGGACCCATCTTGGTGGATTTCAAGTTGGGAGCATTAGGAGCCTGCCAGCACTGGTCTTCAGCTACGATGCCTCTACAGAAGCCGCTATCCCACGCCAGTCATTCGAGGCACGCTACCACAGCCATGAAGGAACGCTCGGACATCTTTTTGCTGCAGGTTCGTTATTTGAATACTTTAACTTGCCGTCGTTCAAGCAACTATTGTCTGCTGGTGGTATCCTGCCCCGGTGCTTGGTTGTGCTGTTTTCGTTGCGTGTGGTCTTGGTTTCGGGACGTCATGTCCTTAAGTTTGCAGTGTGAAAATAAATTAAATGAAATATGTGCTACAAAAGCCATGTTTTTGCTGCAGAAGCTGTTACAAGCAGTTCTTTTGTAAGCTTCACCACTGATGATTCCATTTTGTCTGTTAATGCATGGAAACATTAGTTACTTGTGCTTTCTTGCGTTTGAGACATGTTCAGATAATTATATGGTTTGAAGTTGAACTGGGGGGGGGGGGGGCTTCATTGTTTACTTTTAGAATGTAACACGCATCTCCAATGTTCAACTCAAAGAGCTTCCCGCAGCGTCCATCTGCATCACACTGGGCAAGCCTTTGTGCATCTTTTGGCATGCAGGATACAACACCACTTTATTTCAATTGTAGGCTACTGTATTACTGTAAAATACCAGGCAAGCGCCCACTCAAAATTTAGAGGTAATCACGAAAATATGGGGAATGGGCGCTTGCCTGGTCATCAACTTTACGTATAAATGTACTGTGCATATTTTCTCAGATCTTAGAAATTTGGATATCGGCGTTTAATGTGGAATGGGCGGATGCATGGTATTCTACGGTAGCTAAGAGTTGTACTTGGAGTGTCGTTCGGTACAAGGAAAATAGTTTTTCTTCATATGTTCACAAATCTGGTTCCCTCCATTTTCAATTATATATACGTGGCACAGATAAGAAAGATTGTAAATAATTTGATTCCAAAAAGAAAAACAGAAAAAAAGACAAGTGACACATTATTTCTAAGCTCACAGTTCACCATTTGCATCTCTGGTTTATTTCTATGGCACATACTACACAACAAGGAATCACCCTGTGCCACCTACCTTATCTGAATGCTGAGGGTGCTTGCTTTTGTTTATTGGTTGAAGGGGATCAAGATCCTTTTTTAACAAAGGGATGGACCGGATGAGGAAGCAGTTGTGGTTGTCACGAGCCAAAATTTCATCAGCTTCGACATATCCTTGCGATTCTATCCTGATAGCCTGCAGTTATCTGATCTTATTGAACTCGGTCATGCAACCGCATCTGGTAACTGTACTGCCGAATGTTCACACGACACCGAGGGCTGTGTTTGATATAGGGCTTTGCTTGACCTGCATAGGCTATGCAAAAGTGGATCGCATATTGTTCCCACCATACAATGCACCTGGAGGTGTCTCCTCTTCCAACGTTTTTGTTGCTCCTCTTCTCTGTTCAATACACAAACTGATATCCATGGGGGGTAGGTGGTGCCATATGATTTAAGTTATCTTCTATGTTTTGTTTTATCTGTAATTCCTGGTAGCAACCTCCACTGAGAGATCCTTTTGTTTGCCGAGTCACTTCTATCCGTACCTGTTTTTTATGTTTCCTTTGTGGCGTATCAACAAGCCAGTCTACAATTTTAGTCGCCATGCATTTTTATCCTAATTATATTGACGAGTAGGATCACTTGTGGCTCTGTTTTGGTTGGAGTACCATAAATATCCACGCTATGTTTCATGGGAGTTACTTCAGCTCAAGTTCAAGTTCATTACCTTAAGGGCATTCTCATGGAATGCATTGGGGGGGGGGGGGGAACAAGAATTTGTAGCGGCAATAACAACATTCTAAATAGATTAAGCATTAATTTCGCGTACACATAAACAATTGTTTATGTGTATGTGTAAAACAAAACAACAGCTGTAGGTATTATTTTAGCATTCAAATGGTTCTAGATTTTTCAGGAATGGAAAAAATGAAATCTAAGGATGTCACTGAAGCCCATTACATGTTACTATAAAGCTGCCGAATTTGTTTATCAAAAAATGCATTAGTTTCGCACAAAAATTTAATTAGTTGCGGGACCCTCGGGTCCACCTACCCAACGAGCCAGGCCTTGGTGACGACATCTGCCTTGTCCCTTTAGTGTCTCTAGTCAGTTTCAAGCTGCGGGGCGGTGCCACTCGTAGATCTCTTGTATGCACTTTCAGGCATGGATCAGAAGGCGCCCAGGCGTCCCTCGCCTCAACTAAGCTCCTTTGTCCCACTTTTCCCTCCCAAGTTTTGGGAAGTTGGAATATCTGGCACAGCTTGCTCCTTCGAATTCAACGTCACTTATTAAGGGAGACGGAAGAAGAAGAAAGAGGTACAGAGCCTGAGTAACGGACGGGCGTGGCGTGGCGAACGCGGGTAGAGAACAACGAAAGAGAGATTGTTTAACGTCTCAATCAGAGTCACGTGGTTTATCGACGAGCTGCCGTCGCCACAGTAGGAGTTGTGTCAAGGTATCCTGGTCCCCAGATAAAAATGATGAACATTAAAAGAAATAATTTTTTAATTATTGGAGTTTTAAATATTCTGAAATGTTTCGTGTATGTCCAATAGGTGTTGTCATGTAACAAATACTCTAGCTTGCCTAATTTCTGTGTCCATGCCCCTTTCAAGTAGTTTCATTTGGGGTTTACAGCTTTCTTAAATCACACTTGCACCTGCAGTGCACTTACGTGTAACTCATAGTTTGCAGATATTGGGAGGTTTAGTTTGTCATCGCATTCTATTCAAAACCTAACCACATCCCGCATTTTTTTTGTTGTTTTTTTTGTTTTCCAGGTTCTGTAGTTGTTCATATGGACTTGATTGCTCTGGAAGTTATGATGATTGCCTTCCACATGAAGGCGGGACGTGACCCACCAATTAATTCTCAAGAATAAAGGTATGCACATGTTTTATTCCCTGCTGCATCTTGTGTGCACTTCCTCGAAATTTCTAACACAGTGTTCAAGCACCTGTTTATCTCTGGGAGGTGCACTTTCTTAAATCACACTGGCACCTGCAGTGCACTTGCGTGGAGCTCATAGCTTGCAGATATCGGGAGGTTTAGTTTGTCATCACATTCTATTCAGGCCCTAACCACATTCCACATTTTTTTTCCAGGTTCTGTATTTGTTCATATGGACTTGATTGCTCTGGAAGTTATGAAGATTGCCTTCCACATGAAAGCTGGACATGACCTATGAATTAATTTTCAAGAATGAAGGTATGCACGTGTTTTACTTCCTACTGCATCTTGTGTGCACTTCCTCAAAATTTCTTACTAACATGGTTTTCAAGCACCTGTTTACCTCTGGGACGTGCACTTGGCAGTAACACCTGAAATTAACTTGCGACAGCAGGCTTGAAGAAACTCTGTAAATGCGGCCGCTTTATCTTCGAAGGCATTTTTCAAACTTCCCTTGCTAAAATGGTTTCGTAGCATAAGTCACAAGTTGGTTTCACTGTCTAACGTCTGCCAGAATTAAGCTGAGGTTCCTGCACTGCACTTATGAGCAGCGCTTAAAGTCTGGGTCGTCTGAGGGGTCCCCCACTGATTTTAACGGATGGTCTGGGACCCTCCTCCACGGCCCCAGCATTAGTAAAATCAAAATCATATCTTGCAATAAAATAGCTTGTTTTCAGGAATGTGACATTTGGGGATTAGCATTTTGAAGGTTGCAGGTACGGTGGGGACAGAGTCAGCAGTCGGTCTTATTTTATGTGCATCTAATACATTTCGTCAGAACCCCCCCCTCCCGCCCTCCTCCCTTCTTTTAGGGACCCCCCTCAACCTAAGGGCGACTTCAAGCTCTGCTTATGTGTAACTCATAGTTTGCAGCAAATGGGAGGTTCGTTCTGTCATCACATTCTGTTCAGAACCTAATCACATAGCACATTTTGTTTTGTTTTCCAGGTTCTGTAGTTCTCCCTATGAACTTGATTGTTCAGGAAGTTAGAGATTGCTTTCCATGTGAAAGCTGGAAAGCAAGCCCACTAATTATATTAAGAATAGAGGTATGAAGATGTTTTACTTTGTACTGCATCTTATGTGCACTTGCTTGAAATTTCTTACTAACACGGTGTTTATCTCTGGAAGGCACAGTTGGCAGTAACTTCTGAAATTAACTCGTGACAACAAACTTGAAGTAACTTATTGGATGTGGAAATTCTGTCTTCAAAGAAATTTTTCTAACCTCCCTTGTTGAAATGGATTCGGATCATAAGTTACAAGTTGGTTTCACTGTAGTGCTCGCCAGAGTTAAGATGAGGCTCCTGCAATGCGCTTAGATGTAACTCGTAGTTTGCTGAAATTGGGAGGTTTATTGTGTCATCGCATTCTGTTCATAACCTAACACATTCCACATTTTTTGTTTTTGTTTTCCAGGTTCTGTAGTTCTCCATGTGGACTTAATTGCTCTGGATGTTAGACTGCCTTCCAAATGAAAGCTGGACGTGGCCCACTAATTATTTTTCAAGAATAAAGGTATGAACATGTTTCACTTCATACTGCATCTTACGTGCACTTGCTTGAAATTTCTTACTAACACGTAGTCTTGTGCGAATAGATGATTTTGAGTTAGAAGCGAATAGAGGTATTGGCCGTATATTTTCGATTTGAATATTGAATAGTTTTTCCATGCTTTTTACTATCACTGCATAATCCTTAGACGAAAACCCAGCTAAACTTGTGAACGTTGTTCCACTTGTTTGTTTATAAGCTAAGTTTAATCTATCTATATTTATGAACTGTGACTTCAGAAGTTCTGATGTCTTGGAATGGCAAGTATACAATGGATTTGACATAAATGAATCCTATAGAGATGCTCAATTGAGTGAATTTACAAATCTAGCTCTAAAAAATAATCTTTCGTTAATTTGAGTTAAAAAATGAAAGCCGTTTACGACTCCCTGTAATGCCGGATAAGAGCGCAGCTCTTGAGGAGGAGGAGGGAAGGGTACTGAGGGATGGGTGACCCCCTGAGGTTGCGCGACCTCGCGGGGGCAGGTCACGGGACTTCAGGGGGGTGACCCTCGTGAGGCTAACTCTCATAACCCTCATGACCCTTGTGGGGGTGATCCTCGTGAGAGTAGCCCTCGTGACCCTCGTGAGGGTAACCCTTTCGAGGGTAACTAATTCTCGCAACCCTTGTGAGGGAAACGCTTGTGACCCTCGTGAGGATAACCCTCGTGACCCTAACCCTCGTAACCCTCACAAGGGTAACCTTCGTGACGTCATTATGGGAAACTTCCCATAATGCAAAACGCGATTACGGCGACGCCGCTCAAGCCGGAAACGGGCGCCAAAGAGCTGTGCTCTACAAGAATGAATCGCGCATGAGGAACGCAGGTTGTAAGGGCATCTCTGCCTAACATAGTATACTCTTGCGTAACAGTCAGTTTAATTTTGAAACTTTTACTACAAAGTTGATGTGCACATTCACAAAGTTTTCATTTATTTTTAAATACAGCCGGCACACGTGCACCACCTCGCGTTCAATGTATGCTTTTCTCCCAAGCTCGCAATTGCGATATTTCTACTTTCCCAAGTGTTTATCGTGGTGGGTTATCCTGTTGAGTGCGGTTCTTACCGAGCACCGTTGCACTGCGGTGAAGCAACACCCGTGGAGCTCGCTTCCGCAGGTATTGCTTCTCCGCAGTGCAACGGTGCTCGGTAAGAAGCGCACTCAACGAGACTAGCCCGTCGCAACCAACACTTCGAAAAACACTAACAGCACAGTTCTTCTGTGCTGTTAGCAGCACAGTGTATTATTTGAAACTACAGTTCGAAATTCCGAATATTCGCACAACCCCACTAACACGGTGTTTAATTATGTCTGGAAGCACAGCTGGCAGTAACTTCTGAAATTAACTCGTGACAACAAACTTGAAGTAACTTATTGGATGCGGAAATTCTGTCTTAAGGAATTTTCCTAACTTCCCTTGTTAAAATGGTTTCATATCACAAGTCACAAGTTGGTTTCACTGTTTAGTGCCCGCCAGAGTTCAGCTGAGGCTCCTTCAATGCCCTTACATGTAACTCATAGTTTGCGGAAATTGGGAGGTTTATTCTGTCATCACATTCTGTTTATAACCTAACCACATTCCACATTTTTTGTTTTGTTTTCCAGGTTCTGTAATTCTTCCTATGGACTTCATTGCTCAGAAAATTAGAGATAGCCTTTCACAGGAAAGCTGGACATGGCCCACTAATTATTTC
Organism: Ixodes scapularis; assembly: GCF_016920785.2. Lineage (NCBI taxonomy): Eukaryota > Metazoa > Arthropoda > Arachnida > Ixodida > Ixodidae > Ixodes > Ixodes scapularis. The sequence goes on along the minus strand of NW_024609868.1, from coordinate 158,865,086 downwards.
TTAAGAATAAAGGTATGAACATGTTTTACTTAATACTGTATCTTGTGTGCACTTCCTCGAAATTTCTAACACAGTGTTTAAGCAGCTGTTAATCTCTGGGATGCGCGGCTGGCATTGACTCCTGAAAGAACTTGGACCTGCAGCCTTGTCACATTCCCTGGGCATTAGATATTTAAATTGAATTGTTCCCGCGTCAAAAATTGGTTTACGTGTTGTCTGTAACTTGCGGCGGCAGAAAGCTGTAACTCTCAATCTTTGAGCTGCACATCATGAGTGACGACGGGAATCGTTCCGACATTGAAAATTAGCTGGCGTGTTGTCCGCACATTGCAGCAATGGCCAGAGCCTGTTAAAATGTTAGCTGCAGTGATTTAACAAAACCGATTTCTTAGTGAACAATAAATAAGCAGTAAAATGCTATATTTATTGTTCACTTAGACATCCATTTTGTTAAGTCACTGCAGCTAGCAGTTCAACAGGCTGTGGCCGACGCTGCAAGGTGTGGACAACACACCTGCTAATTTTGTATGCAGGAACGATTCCTGCTTTCGCACATCACGTACAGCTCGGTGATTGAGAATTACGGTTTTTTGCCGCTGCAAGTTACGGACAACACGCCAGCTAATTTTCGATGCCGGAACGATTTCAGTCGTTGCACATCACGTGCAGCTCAGTCATTAACTGTTACGGTTTTTTGCCGTCGCAGGTTACGGACAACACGCCAGCTAATTTTCGATGCCGGAACAATTCCCGTATCTGTGGATCAAGGTCCATGAGAGTTACGGTTTTCTGCCATGCTTCTACGGGTCAAGTTACGGGAAAAAACCGTAGGGCCTCATTACTGTCATGCACGTAATACCTAGTTAATGCTGTGACCGTTATGCAAGACAACGGAAATTGTACTGGCATCAAAAATTAACTGGCAATTTCCGTAATTTGACGGGATTTTTTTTTACAGTGTAGGTCTCCTATCACAGCCCAGGAAAACAAGTTTTGCTTAGCGATCCTATATTACGGCTTCCAATCAAAGCCCAACTTCAAGAAGAGTCAGAACATTTCCTCGTGAATGCTATTGAATATGTGCCTGTTTCTAAACAGCGGCTTGTGGACATAGCGCAGGAGGCGGACAAGGATCCGGAGATGGTACAACTCCGGCAGCTGGCGAAGAACGCATTGCCTTGAAGGGAAAAAGCTCCGTCTCCCGAAGCACTTCACGGCTCCTCAGACTACTGCGACGTACCAAATGTGCAAACGGACTTGCTTTCAGGAGTATCAAGCTAATCATTCTAGAAAAAAAACGGGAGGTATTGTATAATTAGCACGCCTTATAGGGAAGCGCCGAAAGGATTAAAACATGAGGTCGAAACGTCACGTATTGGCCTAAAATCAATAGTAACGATGAAACCAGCGACGAATATGACTATAGAACTACACTAGGTATAATTAATGGTGTAAGAGCTTGTGTATTATTTTATTTTATCCAAGGTTCGACAATTTTTTTTTCATTTTGGACTAATTCATTAGCTCGCTTACGAATTTTCACTTCATCAATAGTAACAATGATAAGTTGGCGAAGTGCAGTGCTTCTTGCCAAATGTTCAAGCCCATCATGTGGACTTTTTTTTTGTGACCGCGATATTTCCTGTTTGTTGTCCCAAATCGGGGGAAGTGGCTTATTTTACTATAACGGACAAGAGTTTCTAGATTGGGCTTACTTGTTTCAAGTCAAGCCTCTTTGACAGACAGAAGCCACTGCAGTAATTACAGCCTGCATGGCAGTTTTCTTGACGCACCGACCGCAGTAAAGTTGTTCAGCGACAACGGATCACTTTATATCTGCCAACAGTTCAGAGACCTCGTCAGTAAGCATTTCGTCACTCATGTAACTTCCAGCCAGTACTATCCAACTCCAAATGGGAGGGCCGAGCGCGCTGTGAAAGAAGCTAGGAACAGTTTAACAAAATTTCCTTCAAGTCTCCGGAGAGTACCTGTGATTTGACCAAATACAGAAACAGCCCAAGGGACGACCGCCGTATGTCTCAGGTGCCGAGGTTCATGAAAAGGCAGGCATTGGCCTTCCAAACGAGTCGCTTGATGCCCAACACCCTTTCGCCCAAAGATGTACAAGCCCGATCCTGGGAGATCAAAAAGCAACAGCGCACGTACTACAACAGGCATGCTAGACCACTGCCAGGCTTGGAGCAATCTACCCGGGCCGTGTTCCAAAATTCATCCGATCCAACTCTGGAGTAAAGGTTTCGTACCGTGGCGTTTCAAAACTTACGCAAGCGTTTTCGATGACGTCCGAACTCGCGTTCCAGAAGCAGTTTATTTACTCCGGAGTGATTACTCACCCTGCCCTCCTCGGTCGGGGGGTAACGTCAGATTAAATTTAGAAAATACGTCACATGATCTGTTCGTCGTCTGCTTTCTGCGCCATCAAAGCTCGCTTGCTCCGTTGGCTTTGGTGGCGGACGCTCGCAATGACAGAGAATGCAACCCCAAGATTCGAGGACAGGCGCGCGCCGCCACTACTTACGCCATCTATTGGCCGCCGTTGCGCCGGCGCTCGTAACTCTATGGACCAAAGCGATCTTTTTTTTTTACACAAAGAAAACTAATCACTCAATCGCTTTGAAATTTTGTTCACTTTTTTACTACGTTTCCTTCAGCCTGAACGAGAAATTTTGTGGTCGTGGGTTTGTATTAAGTCTCGCCAAAATGCAACCAAACTTTTACTCATATGTTCATATGGCGAGCAGTAAAAAAATCGTACGTCTTTTCAACATTCAATGCAAACCCCAAGAGAACCACACCATCAATTTAGTTGCATTTGGATAATTATATAGTCAATGGGTCTAGCTACATGTAAAGATTTGTTTTTTTTTTTTCAAATTACTTAAATTGAAAGGTGTTCCCCAGAACTTTGTATACCAAAAAGAGGCCGCAGTTGGTGAGGAGACTCGAGAATTCAGTGACGTTGTTGCGTTCCTAAATACATTTTTTTGCTACTTTTGTAATGTGAAACAAAACGGAAACTACACTGAGTATTTTCTTAAATTATAAACACAAAACCTAAATGCAGGTTTTTTTTTCTTATTGCCTAATTAGCACAAATAAATTATACTTAAAGTGCTGAGTAATTAAGGAAACAAAACGTTTTTTGATCCGAACCATCCTTTACAAGTGTCAGCATTTCTTTTCTCCAGCAATGCACTGAGGTGCAGCACATAAATAATCGTCATAACCACGCATAAATCGCTGCACCTGAGGTGCAGCGATTTATGTGTCGTTATGGCAATTTGCTGTTTTCAACGGAGGAATTCACTGTACTACATCCAGACCGTGCACCTTCCCCGGGAAGGCAAACTTCTTATTATCAGAGTGCCCACGTAAACAGGAGCTTCTCCGCATCCTCGTCCTCGGCGTTGGAAGGAATGCCGTTTTCTCACGTTCAAGGCTGAAAATGTTAGAACGCAGTAAATGAGGTGATATTTTTATTCGCCAAGAGTGTGTGTAATGAAGGGATAACGCTTGTAAAGCAGTTAAGGCTTCGAAGATTTCATGTGTATGATCATTTAACAACCCTTACCCGTCTCCCTCCTCTTTGTGATTTTGTAGTCATATTCTCGTTAAAGCGAACGTAAATTACATATCACTCTTCAGAAAGCCCCCTGCGCTGTACCGCTACACCCTGTGGAAGCAATTGCTGCAAAACGTAGTCGGCGCATATCCGTTCAGGGTACCTGGAAATCACAGTTATCGCGCTGATTAATAAAAAAAAAAATTTTGATGTCGAACTGTACGGAGTACGTAATTTTGATCTCAATATACAGCTCAAAAGAAAGGTAAGTGAAAGGAGTTGGTAAATCCACCTCGGAAAACGCCGCGTCGTCATTAATATTATCATCTCTTCGAGTGCTCTCTCCGTCATCAAAAAGATCGGCTGCTATTTTCTGCCGTCGCTGATGTGTTTTCGTTTTGCCGTAGCGCAGGACGAAGCCAATCCGAATAGTATCCAGGTGACTATCCCGGTTGTTCCAAAGTCGATTCGCGGATCGTTTACTCGAGATGTCACTTGGTATTACCCGCTGACGTAGGAGACAGGTTACTCGGTTATGATTTGGAACATAGCCCCAGTGTCTGTGTACGAAACTCGCTCCCGCACGTGGAATCCAGTAGGTCGAGCTTGTACTCCTCGTTGCCATTTCGTTCGCACCGACGACGGGCAGCCGTTACATCTAACACGCGAGCACCTTATTTGCCTCATTTGCTGAATAAAATAATATTACCAATAATATTATTCGAGTGAAAGCGCAGCCAGCGGACCCAGGATAAGGCAGTACTTTACCTGCACAGCTTCCGCCAGGACCGGGCTCAGAAGGACCTCAAGGCTACGACGAAGCCCTGTTAGCTTTCCAAGACCGAGGAAGCGCTTCAATACAAAGCTGGCTCCATTACTAACTGTTGCGTTTTAACACGCTCAGTTTGATCCAATGAAAAGGATCTAAAATTTGAAGTCATGTACCGCTCTAGCCACTTGCCGCTTCGCACCTCCTATCAGCATGCGGCGCGCCACTTCGGGACTGCATGTTTGCATACGCGTTTTGCTTATTGAATGAACACCTTACCATTTTGACACACGAGAGTGCAACAAAACAAATCCTGATCGCCAACATTTCGCAAAATAAAATGATTTATTGAAAAGCGCCAACTTTTTCTTGGCACTCACTCAAAGGTAGCGTGCGGTTGGTTATTTCCAGGGTTGCCCGTCCTTGTCCATCAGCGCGTACTGGGACACTCTGAGGTGAGCTTCGGCACCGTAGACGCTCGAAAAGGTTCCGCCGGCGGTGAACTGCAGCACCCCTCGTCGAACCCGCTTCAGTAGCGAATCCCGCAGGTTGCTCACGCGGTGGAACCACATGTACACGCCCTTAACTTTCGTATCGAAACAAACCACAAACGTGCCCCCAACTGGGTCATGGGACGAGAAGACATCATCTATTATTGCCGCTGAGTGTTTTAGGAACGCAGGGCCTGCCTTGTCATGATTCCGCTTCTTCTTGGGTGATTTGTCCGTAGGCACTCTTATCGGCCAGTGCTGCAGTCCGACTGGATACGAAGCTATCTTAAGATTAACCCGAGACTCGCCTCCCCAAGCCTTTATCGAGCCGTCGAAGACTATGTAGAAAACGGAGTTAAAACCGATATTTTTTTGTTTTCTGTGCTCTATTATTTTTTAATTGTCCTACATGAAGCGATAACGAAACTTTTGGACATATTGTTACCATCATAATCTTGATAATGTTTCTTTGAATCAATTACGAAGATTTTATGTGCCGAAACAACGAAGAACATCTGGCTCGTCCCAACGAAGGATTGAGAATTAGTATCAAACACCTTCATTGGTCGCGTAACCAAAAACACGGTTACACGGCGTATTATCCACGTCAAGCCTCGGTCAGACTGCTGTCTCCTGGGCCGGAATTGAAACCCACCAACTGGGCAAAACTTTTCTCATCGCTCAAATTACGGTCGTTATTTTTGTAGTGATATTACGGGCACTTCGAAACAGTTTACGTATCTAGATTTTTCTAAACACTGATGATACTGCGTTTTTTATGTTAGTTATACGTACCTACATATATGGAAAAAATACTGTAAAAATGTATCGAAATATAAATTCAAAATACTTCGATAAGAAGCTTGTGAAAATACAGATATAACATATTTAGAAAAAAAAATATTTAAATGCAAGGTACAAATACACGTATTTGATCATCTTCATGTACTTTTGCAAATGCATGTTGTTCCAATAGTTAAGCGTCTTAGACTTAAATATATCCCTCGGTAAAGATTGCTTCAAATTAAAAAAAGTGGAGTTTATACGTAGCAATTTCTATACACCTAAAAAGTATAGCTCAAAAAATAAAGTTTGTTTATTATCAGATAGGTGGGTGCGTCAGCAAACACAATGCGTTATTCAGTATGGGTTTAATATCAAAGGCTCAGTAAAGCAATAAAGCATCTTTAAAGAACATATGTCGTTATGCGACGTCTGACAAACTAAATCAATCAGCCGAAAAGTCAGTAATCGTACCAATCCCGCTCATTTCTCGCTCTATTTTTTCTGTCTTTTCTGTTCCTTATGAACAGCAAGTTTCATTTTTTTTTAAATTTAATTCACTCCCATTTCGAGCAGTGTCAAATATCGTTTTTGACTGCAAAAAATCGGGCTCAAAATTTTGTATGGGACGTTTTATTTACTCAATTTTCAGTACTTAAATAAAAATGGCAAACGCACTCCCCCCTCCCCCCCCCCCCCCCCCCATACGTAAATACTATATTCCAAATACACAAAATATTTTGAACGCGTATTTCAAACGCTAGAAAAAACTTCGAATATTAGAGATGAACTATACTACCCTTAACTTGAGCAAAAAACAAGATTTGTAAGGTGTTTCTTTTTGGTCTTTTGGTCGTACAGCCAATGTTATCCTAAGCCGAATTCCTCACTTGGCATTTCCGTGAATTGTTATCCTTTTTTTTTGCAAGTGGACTTTGATGACTTACGAATTCTTGTACGTTCGTCAATCCAGAACCCGATAAAAACATGATGCGGCAGGTTAATAAACGTGAGTCTTTTGAAGTTTGTGGATGTTTAGTAACAGCCTATATTTCGGGCACGGAGAAGATGCTGCACACCTCCCAATGCAATCAGCTAGACAAGACGCCAGATGTATTTTTTTTTTCAGAAGTCAGTGTTTAACATTAAAGTTTGATTCCCGGATTTGTGCAGGGCACAGTACAATTACACTACGTTTCTGGTTTTGAAAACGGCCTCCCAAGCTAACAATAAAACAAACAAACAACGTCGCTTGTTTACGGTTGTGGCGTGCTTTGTGCCACACGTGTTTAGATACAAGTTCAAGGGAATCATACACAGACCCCACATGAATTACGAGAAATGGGCAAATTTTAGGAAATAGATGTTGTAAACTGTATATGTAAGACGCGATTCTATGCTGTCGTTTTTCTATAAAAAAACTATAAATATTTTCAACATGGGGGGCTGCACAGTACACGACACTGTTCTTGCACCGCTCAGGTGTTTCTCTCTTTTTTTTTTTGTTGTAAGAATATTTATTATTCTAAATTCGCCACTAGCATCGACTGACCATAGGTACTGAGAAAATGTGAATGGAACGAAGTGCCTTTCAGTTGTTTTGCCTCCAGCACGATCCTTCTCTTTCGATGACGCTTCGACATCTCCTGAACCTCAATGGGGTGCACGCGCCGCCAAGTCACGGAGGAGGGCGACGACATCGTGCTGGAGATCATGGATCCGAAAGGGACACCCGGCTATAATCATCAATCCGTCAGCGACAATAGTGACATCTAGAATAGGCGAACATAACTGGAAACTATCGTCAACTATCGAAATATGTTCACTCATCCTGACAACATCGTTGACGACCCACTCGATCTTCGCGAACCTCAGCGGAGGCACGTCGACGACCTGCTTGACCGAGTACTTCTCGGTCTCAGTGTAAGATTCGCTGTTGAACTTTCTCAGATCGAAATTTGTGACAGCACTGGCGGTGATGCTGCCCGCAGATTCGTAGAGTTTGGCCTCGACGGATAACTTATAACAGCAGTTGAACGCCCTCTGAGTGCTGTGCACATGGGTCGTGTTGTGCAGCGTGGACCTCTTCACTCTGGTCGTCGTTGAGGTGTTGGGCTGTTTCTTTGTGGACCCAGTTTGTGTAGATCACATTCGGTTGGAGTGATTTGATCTTCGCCTCGCCGAACTTGATTGGACCGGCTTGGACGACTATCTTGTTCCTGCGAGACGGCACCGACCACAGTTTGAATTACTTTGCGAGACGGCCTGGTGTGGACGGTTAATCGGAGTAAGAATGCAGCTAAGAATTCGCCTTGAAATATTCAGATAGATCGTCTGAGATGCATTTCCTTCAATGTAAAATCAGAATATTTGTCTGCGTATGAGAAAGAAACCACCGTCTGGCAACCTGTTTCTTTCAAATGGACAGCCGCCTGGTGAGGGTTACAAACTTGCAGAGGGAAGCCAATCGGCTTCCCTCTGCAGGAGGCCCATTTAGGAAAATATTAAAGTTTGGGATAATTAAGTTATTATATATTTTTTTGAGTAATTCACTTTCTTTATTATTGTGTTGAAGGCAGAGTGTCGAAACGGAACCGAACCGAACGGAAAACCGGAACCGACCCGTTATTCTTAGCCGAACCGGAACTGAACCCGAACCGAAATCTTCGCCGCCATCTTGAAGCTGAACCGGAACTGAACCGTAAAAAAATATAACGGTAACCGGTTCGAAACCGTTCACGCGAATTTTCCTTTCTTACAAAATGAGTGTTCTAGAAGCGAAAATTGGCAGCTCTATTTCTATATAGTGATCAAATTGTCATATACTTCAGTGCAATGTTTCAAAAATTGTGGATTTTCGTGGCGCTTTTGTATTGGCATTACAATTAGTAATGTGTCGCGTGGTCACGTGACGTCATGGTGTCAAGATATGCTGTCAAATAATGCCATGTCACGTGGCCTTGTGGCGTAGTCGCGTGACTCACCGCATCAAGTTCTACTTACATTGATAATGTCATTATAGTTTGATGCAACTCATGAAGGTTGGGCGAGACAAAGGAAGGCCGGGGAGGAGGAAGCAGACGAAACGTTGGAGAGAAAGCGAGGTTCCCCGTCTCATCTCCAGCTTTCCGCCTGTTTCCTCCTACCCGGCCTTCCTTTCCCTCGCCCTACCTTCTTGAGTTGCGACAGACTTTAATGACGTACTCAATTTAAGTCGACTTGACACTGTGACGTATCAAGTCGACTTCAAAGTATTAGCGTTGTTGACACTGTGACGCCACATGCCATCACGACCTTTCACCGCGAGTCACGTGACACTGGGACGTACTCGACTGTCAAGAGCCCGGGTCGAGTGCTCGGGCTCATGACAACCAGCATCGCCAAGCATTTGTGTTGGTTCGTGTTCAATCAAAGACGAGAATAGCCGAACTCTGGCGGTATACAATTAGCGTCCGATCACGTCGCGGCTTGCTCTAACAGCGAGTTAAAAAGGGGAAAGCTATTTCTTTCCTTTATTTTTTCTGCGTCTGCCAGTGAGCGGAGAGAAATATTAATGGGTGTTTTTGGAAGCTATCAACGTCTGCGATTGTTGCGTAAACCATGTTACATATACACATCAGTGAGGCAGCCAAACATGTTTCCGTTGTGGCTGAACTGTCTCATGAAAGTTGTCCCTGAAAATAGAAGCATTGAAAGGACTAAATATGGCTTATTATTCTGACGATAACTAAAACTGCAAGTGTGTATGGCAGGGATACATCAAAAAGAAAGACTTTAGTGGCCTTAGAGGCAGCCGCTTAAATTCTCGAAGTTTTGTTTAAACTTCACAGTTTTTGGGGGCAAAATAAAAGGAATGGAGGGTTAATGTTAAAGGGACCACGAAATGATTTTAAAATCGAATTTCATCCACGCACGTAGTAAAAGGTGTGAGAAGAAACACAAAAACACAAAAATAGGGAGCTTAAAAATATTATTCGCTATAGAACTTTTAAAAGAAAACTGGATTCTTTTGCGCCTTCTTTCCTTCGAAAGCTCTCTGCCTTTTCGCTGCGATGCATCCGCGGAAACGCAGCACGTCAGCCGAATACACGTCGCCTATTGGGTAAGAGCCTACCTCACCAGCACCGCGATCGTAAACAATAAATAGCCGGCAAATGTTCCCTAAAAGTTTTGTTAAATAATATTCGATCCACATTTTGTAGCATAATTAGATATGTGACGAAAATTGTCAAATTTGATAATGCTGAGAGCCAAGCGCCATCTATCGTGTGGTAAACAAAGCAGGGGCGGTAGGGCCGACAGGCCGACAGCGTTGGGCTCAGTTACTTGGCCACGACGTGTTCTTCTCGCGCGTCCCGACTTCAAGCAGCAAGAAAAAAAGTACTTGAAACAAACCACGACGAACAAGAACACAGGATCCAAAACCACCCGTGAAAAGCCAGACCGGCCACAAATTCACCGACCCGCGACCAAGCGAACTTGGCAGATGGGCCTAGCAGGCACTGCGAAGCAGGCAGTCCGACTCCGGCGCAGCGTTGCTTTGACGGTACTTGGCCAAGACCGTCTGCCCACGACCGGCTGGCGTGCTGAATGGAATATGCCCGCGCGACCCTTGTGGACCCTTCCCGTGTTTTGATCGCTGACCTCAATTTTATATTAAGGGGTGAGGTCAATCTCTTCCCCTTATTTTCCGAGGCAGTGTTGACGAACACTGTCGTCGAAAAGGGACTCTCGTCGATTCTATCTTCTTGTTTTGTGTGATAATAGAGCTCAAATAAACGCCGTATGGATTACCTTCGTAACACGGTATGTACACTTTGTTATTAATAAGCCATTTTTATTCTGACAGACTGCACGTCACTGTCGAGCTATAACGGTTCGTGGGAGGTATACGTGCAATGCCGGTCCAACCTTTCTTTGCCGACTGTCGCGTCAGTATCGAGTTGCAATCGTAGAAGAACAGTCCCGAAGCGCTTACCAACAGCGCGAATACAGCACTTCCATCAAACGCGCGCTCCCGCTCCGAGTGTGAACAGGTATTTACGTGGCTCTTGCTGACACTCGTAGTTCAAAAGTATCTTTTTTAACGCCGGCTCGCTCCTGCATCTCCGAGGCCGCGGAAAACGCCGCGGCCATTTGTCTCTACCTACGTCGCTTTGCAAACGACTGACACGGGCCGCCTTTTTCCGACAATGACAGTTGGATTGACTTCTGGAGTCTTCACCGGAAGACTCGCTGCACTTCCCAACAGGCATACCGGCGTATGGGACTAGTCCCATGCTGTCGCTGTAGCGCAATATATCTAACTGAATCTCGCTCAGCTGCGATGTGCCAATGGCTATCGCGGCGATGAGAGGCGCCGATTCAGAAAATACATCGGTGACATCCGCACCATCAGCGCAGTAAAACCTACCAGCACACCGCCAACTCGCCGCCGCTAACTGCCGCTAACGCTCCCATTCTCCTACTACCGAGAGAACTTCCGGTTCCGGAAACAGGGTACGTCACGAGAGTCAAAATTACGTCGCAGCTTGTTTTGCGGTCAGTTGGAGAGAAAGAAAAAGTCGATATTCCATTAATTTTTTGTGTAGAAGTTAATAAACCGAGACGAAAACGGATGCTTGTTCGGCATTCAGTGAACTTTGACGGTTTAATGTAAAAGTTTCGTTGCAAAAGTAAAAAGGTCATTTCATGGTCCCTTTAACAATTTTCGAACTGGAACCCCCAAATGGAGGAGGGAGTCCCTCAGAAAGAAAAAAAGTATTCTCCGGAGGAGCATCGTAAAATAAAAAAGGGGGGGAGAGAGAGAGCTTTAAAAACATACTGTGTTGTAAAGGTTCCTCCACTCCGCATTTTGGACGCATACCAGACAGCGTGATCCCGCAAAGCTACTTCCTTTGCAGAATCACTCCTGCCAGAAAGTGCCTTTTCGTGGTGCCAGACGATCTCGCCCTTCCTCACGACGCTGCGCCAAGAAAGAATAATTTTTGTTTTTTTTAATTCATGAGTTGCACTGAACACAAACCTCTTGCAGTGTGCATTGTGCACCGCAGGATTTGATTTTCTCAGCAAAAAGAAATTTCTGACCACTAGCATATACTGCGACGATGTGACGTGCAAACCATGTTAAACAGTTCAGTTTTCAGGTTAAATGTGGTGTTCTCAACACAATACTCGGTTTCAAGTGTGAGCGTAGCAGAAGCTAAAAGAGTGAGCTCCGGGCTTTCTGCGTTCTTGCCAAGCACGCGCGTTCCTGCAGTGCAAGCACTGGTCAGGACCACACGCTCGCGCTTGCAGCATCGGCTGCGTCTCTACTTCAAGGGGCCCTGTAAAGCATTTCAGGCCGTTTTTTTATTTGCTTCACCTTCGCTTTAACTAAAGACTGAGTCTAGCAACATGATAAACATAAAATAAACACAATCTGGCGTATTTTTAACGTAATAGGTGAAATAATTTCACAATTTTGCGCAAAATATTTTTGTTGATGACGACCTTTGTCTGAACTAATAGAAAGCCTAAACTACATGAGCGTGCAACAACCATGCGCGATCTTCCTCCACCACCCCCCATACCTAATCCCGGAAGACCAATGAAGTTTCCTTCTCCTCCTCCGCCCCACCAGTTTACGGGTGTTCTAAGCAAAAATTTGAGTGAGAGTCAAGGAATTGAAGGGATCAGAAGTGGTCGCTTGCATTCAGCCAGTCCTTCCTCTAGAAATCTAGGTTGTCATTGTCTGACGCTCTCAACCAATGTCGTCACTGAACGCTCGTGTATGACACGGATAGGCACACCTTTCGAAGCAGCATTTGGTTTTCTTTTTCCTTTTTGCAATGCCTCTCTAAGCTGAAGCGAAGTCTAGCAAAAGGGATGTCTAAATTGTAAAGTTGTGCAGTATACAGTAAAACGATTATTGCTCGCGAGCCCTTCATTTTCGCAAATATTTCGAATTAAAAAATTCGCGAAACTTAAGGGCGCGCGAAAATTTAGTTTCTTTAAGAGTTTCAATGCAGGGGTCTGGCATTCTCAAAATTCAGTGGCGGCGATTATGTCCTCTGTGAACGATTCGCGAAAAACTGGGGCCGGTGAAATAAAGGGCTTTACAGTATACAGCAGTCAAGCGATGATATGCGGCAGCCTAAAAAAAGCTAGATCGCGCATGACCAATTAAAGCACAGAGTTGTAAAATCAGGCACCAAAAACAAGTGCATATAAAACCGAATATAACTTTAATCTTCCGAGAATGTATTCCGCGAAGTTTCGAGCTCGTGCAGTCCGATGTCCAAATGTGATCCAAATTAGAAATATATTGTCTGTTCTTCGCGATATTTATGTGTAATTGTGAACATCATTGCTTCCATATATATTAGGAAAATACGGACGATAACCAACCAATTCCTGAACAGTTAATGGTCCGACGTTTCAAAACCAGTTCGGTATTTTCATTAGGGGCGACTATTTGCACGTGGAGAGCTGCAGCTTCTTTTCCATATATAGTGTGTCGTTTGCTTCCTTCCCTTTTAATGCGAAAGCATTAACTGCCCCATGGAGCGAACCGACGCCTTCAGCTTTGAAGCCGCGCCAAATGGCACCTTCCCCCGTTCAAATGTCGCTTGTAGCTGAAATCTGATGAATTGGGTCCCATTGCCTAGCGCATGTCATCAAGGGACGTGGCTCCCATTGGCCCTCATGCGGCGCAGTTTTAGGAAACATTACCAGAGAATCCCTCTCCATGGCGGCGCAGCGCACGCAGTGGCCCGGCAAGGTGCGGTGGTGCGGGCCTGCCCGCCATAGAGTTTGCCCGCTCGGGCAAACGCCGAAACGGGGCCGTCCACGCCACTACCCCGCAGACGAACTATGGGAGCAGAAGAGCGACATTCGTGATTTCGCCTTCACAACTTATAAGAAGTTGCTTAGGTGTCCTCGGACGTTTCTGAACTTCAGCTGCCCTAGTCCATTGACATACTCCAATGGTTAAATGGCTATAGAGCCCGACCTATTGAAACATCCGGTTCCTAAATGTTTAGAACTTGGTTGGTAAAGGTCTCTATGTCTCAAGTTTTCGACCCAACCAGATCGAGCTGAGACAAATGTGTCTACGTTTAAAACCTGCATTTCTATATATTCATTTTTGCAGTAAGGCGTCCTGTATGGGATTATCTAGAAGAATATCAATTGTTAGCTCTCTTTCTGCACATTTCGTGTCTTTGCCTTCAGATCTATAATGTGAGGACACAGTCCTTTTTTGGCGTAGCGAGCGACCCGCTGTTTCACACGGCAGAACAGCGCACAAAAAAGCGCGTTCCGCGGACTCAACAGAGGGCGCATTCTCGAGTGTCTTCCTCCCGTTTCGGTCTCAAGTGGTTATGTGAACTTCATACAGCCAAATTCATTGATGACAATAACAAATATTTATTTACTACCTGAAGACTTGAAACATAAATAAAACGACAATCACCCTAGAGATATACATCATTAGTAAAAGTTTCTACAATATGTTTGCAAATCTTTTCTGCCGTTTTTATCCTCGATTGGCACGTGTATAAGGGATGTGGGAGAACTTTAAAAAAATGTTGTATTTTGAAGCTGATTTAAATAACATATGTGACCCTGATACATATTGAACTTATCAAACATGTAGAAGTCTGTTACTCCTTTTATATGATGAACAAGAATTTTATGTGTCTGGGACTCTGGGCTTGACGAAAACAAAGTACAAAATGGCGAGCCGCAGAACTCTGACGATTGCACATGCAGGCCGTCAGAAAGTGACCAAATAAGTAGCTTTTATGTCGAGCAGAGTATGAAGTACGACTTTCTTCTATTTAAGGAAAAAAAGTAAAAAATAGCAAGGGTGATATTTATTTGCAAATTGAATTGACCACCATCTTGACAAGAACAAACCTCAAAGGCCAAGCTATTTGAAAATATTTACTTCGCTACGTGCTACTTTAGGCCAGATCCGATCTGAGTACGAAGGTCATTGTTTTCTACATGATTATTCGCCTGCATCACGGTGCTCAGTGTAAACAATATTGGTCAGGAAAGCAAGTGTTGTGATTGCCGCTCAGCGTTTTTATAAAAGGTAGACTGAAGGGGTTTTTTCTAAAACTTTCCTGGCATTTTCAAAATAATTTTGCTTTTAGCTCAGTTGCGTCGTCATCATATATACTGTAAAGCGTATTTTGTGAACTAGATTTCATATTATGTATGGCGAGGACGTGTCCATTTCATAATTTTATGCATTTAATTAATTCCTAGGTTCAAGAGCACAACAGGATTCGACTTTTAATACTGCGACGCAAAGTTGTAGCCTTAAAGGGCATTTTAAACGACCTACCAAACTGATAACGCGGAAAATATATTCTCAGTTTTGCGGTTCGAACCTTTTCAGACCGGTTTGAACCGTTATTTTTTACTTCCCGGAACTGAACCAGAGCTGAACCGAAAACCGCGAACCCGAACCGTAACCGAAACGATAAAAATTTCGGTTGGACACCCTGGTTTAAGGGCTTGGTTTCAGTTAGAAACTTCCTGAAAATCAACAAAAAACACTAAATCAATGACTTGCAGAGTGATAGAACACACGCGCGGCACTTTACGGCTTTCTGAAAAATCGCACAACTTCGACGGCGTTTAGGTTTCGGTTTGTAATCGGAGCGCTTCTTGGCACCGGCGACACCGCTCCCCGTAGAGAAATAGTGCAACCAGCCTCTGCTGCGTTGCGCGTGCCCACACGCTATCGTATCCTGAGAGATGCATTGTACTGTTCGGGTATCTACGAGGTTTGCTGGTGGATGTGCAGGAAGCAGTTCCTACCAGTAACAAAACACAGGCGCATGCCACATTTTGTGCGCTGAACTTATGTCTGACGACTCGGACACTGTCGGCAGTATCTTTTCTTGGGAAACACTGGCCAATGCCTAACACCATCGTACCGCACCTACGCAGAAGGTCGCGCTGGACATGGTATTTTATATTCTTGGCAGGCACACTGCGACAAGAAGGTCGTCCACGCTTTGGCTTGTGTGCTCTGGTCAGGGCATCTGCAATTAGATATCTGAAATCCTTCAAAGTAAGTTCTGGTTTCACTCTCAGATGATAGCACTCCGGGTGGTAGAGCAGCCAAACATTGTTCACTGCAATGTCTAAGATGTTGTAACGCTTGAATAGTATGCGGTACAGCTCTATCAACATTTCCGCGAGGTTTACCCCGCCCATATGTGCGTTGTATTCGAAAATGATACGGGGACTTGTTATGACCACTTTACACTTTTCCTCCTTCGGGTATCTTTTCACCGATCCGAGAGGCTGAACGCAAACAAATTTGCGGCTCAACGTTACAACCAGGGTCGGGCAGAAATGCTCCAAAATGTATTTGGAAGTACAAATACTGCGATACATTAAAATAGTAGCTAAAAACTGATACTAAAATATATCTGTAAAAATGTACCGCGATACGTATTGGAAATACATTGTAAATAGAGGCAAAAGTCTTCGGAAATACAAAACCAGGAATACATCTTAGGGAGGGCAGAAATACAAACACAGAAATACTGATACTGCAATATATTTTTCACATTTCATTGAGACGAGCTGAGATGAAGCTTGAAGCTTAAGTGGAAGTTTATGGTACAGGAATTACTTTCCCGTAGGCTTGGCACTTTGCCTTGACGGTAGTGATTTCGGACGACGAAAAATCTTCAATGGGCTCAAAAAAAAAAAAAAAAACCTTCCATCTAGGATTGACCGCGGTCCCTTCCCTGACATTCTGTCTGTCTGACGAGGGATGCGAAATGATTTCGATCTCTCGATAAATTCTATATCACCGTAAATCGCATCAAACCGTCACCACGCCCTTGTCCAATAAGGACCCCCTTATCAACATTGATCACATGACGTCACGGCACGGTGGAATAAAGGAGTAAGGGTGGCCTTGAACATGAAACTTTATCACGCTACTGTATGAAAGGACAATACACGCTTTCGCTGTAGGTTACCTCGTTGAAGACCACGCAGGAAGTGTCATTTGGAATTTCCGAGAATAGTGGACCCCCTGAAGCATCCTGGAACACACGTCTTTTCTTCTGTTACGGTTGAAAAAACGATACGGTGGCATCTTTGTTGTGAAGGTCATTCTTCCCGGCCCTCCGCAACCGACGCATGGACTGCCGTCCTGACGTTTCGCGTTGCATCATCCAAACGGAAACCTCTTGGATTGGAGACCTGATGTTTCCGACACAGGTGCGAGCTCTCCGAGAAACAGCGCTCTCGAGACCAGTCGCCGGTGTACGAAGTCCGGATCGGCACAGCGAGGCCACGTCTGGCCTCGTTCCTGGGTCTCAGATCACCAGACCACCGGGTCACGTTCACGTCGGCTGATGACGTAGCCTTCAGCCGTGCAATACTACGGGCGCAGCTGCAGACGCATTCGAATATGGGTGAGTCATCGTATACTATATAAAATCAACCACCGCCAAGCTCGTGCTGCAACGGACTGTTACTCAGCTTTGCCGGCTGAGTGAACTCGTTACGCTAAGGCAAGAGAGACGGTTAGCAGCGGGTATTGGATGCCAGCAAACAATAACCGATGAAATCCCTATCTAGGGATCTGCGGCAGAAGATGCTTTGACTCCACTCCTTGCACGCCACCTGGTTTGAGTCGCCGACTACGCAACACTTCTCAAAAGAGAGAAAAGGACGCATAGAAAAATAGTCTGATGAATCGGAAGGAAACTTGGTCAGCATAGTAACAATGCCCCAGCACCTCTTTGACTCTGGTGCCCTGAGATGTAAAAAAACGAAGAAAAAAATGCGTTCGGATTTTTTTCATTTTTTTTTTCACAAGGCGGGGGGGGGGGGGGGGAAGGGGGGGGGGGCGAGGAAGCATTTCTCAAGAAGTTACCGAAATACATTTCATCCTGATTGTATCGCGATACAAAGAAACATTCCAAATGTATTCCGATACAGGAATACAGATACTGGTAAAAAATCTATCACGATACAGAAATACAGATAGGAAATGTATTTCTGAAATACTATCGCGATATAGTTGTATCGCGATACTGCCCAAACCTGGTTACATCCAGACTTGTGCCTATCTCAAATACTCTGCTCAAGATACTGTATTTCAAATACTTCTGAAGTATCTTGGTATTTTGCAAATACCTTTGATCGAGAGGGGATACGGTCCATTCGTCACATGCGCGCTCGTCACAGGACGATTCGTCACAGGACGATTCGTCACACTGGAACATTCGTCATAGGATGACTCGTCACGCGGCCAACCGGTCCTACAATAGTTCGTCCCCCAAAAAATGTATTGTTCAATTTAGTTCGGGCGGACAACGTGCCTCACCTCATATCTTAGTATGTTTTTGGCTTCTGAAAGGCGAAGAATTTGTAACAAACGTTTTATCTTCTGGTTCGGTCCCGAACATTGAATGTTGATTCGGCCTAACAAAGTGGGTCACCTCTTCTCTTAGCACGTCTTTCGCTTCTCAAGGTCGAAGAATTTGTAGCAGACGTTTTAACTTCTGGGTCCGTCCCAAACGGTGAATGGGGAGGCCATATAAAAGCGACTATTTGGTCGCTTTTATATGGAGGTGATCGCAACAGAGAGAGGTGAAGCCATGCATGCAGCAGAAAGAATTCCGATACTTATTGGTTTTCTGGAAGGTGTATTCAAGGCAAAGTAAAAACTTATTTGGCTGCCAGTCGGGTTATTGCTCGTTCAAGCCAGCAACTTAGGTCAACCTGCTGAAGAGTCGTAATATGATGAAAGCAAAAGCGGATGAGTATCGTAAGATTAGTTTTTCTAAATATTGGTTTATGTCAGATTGGGAAGTCGTGAAACTCCTCATCAGGGAATGTGGGTGGTTGTTGAGATTTACAATTTACTATCGTCCCCTGCCCGATCGATGTGACCAGTTTCCCGTATGACGAGTCATTCTGTGACGAATGTTCCTATGTGACGAATCGTCCTGTGACCAATCGTCCTGTGACGAGTGCGCATGTGACGAATCGTCCTCATCCCGATCGAGAGTATCTAACACTCTATTTTAAGCAAAATTCCGAGTATCTTGTACTCATTATCTTAAATACATTTTTGACATTCCGCCATTTTCTAAATTTTTCGGTGTGAAGTGGCGTGGGCGTGGCACCAGCAAACGTGAACATTCTTTCGAGTAACCAAATCCTGGTGCTAGCTCGGATTACCTACGGTGACTTCGATTGAGCCCGTGAAAACGTCGCTTTTTTGCCGATTGTGACTCATATTTCAGCCCAAAGTTCGTACAATGGAGATTCTCCCCACGCCTTCCCAAAGGCGCCTCTTGTTTCCGTAGAGTTTCCCCAAAACAAATTCGCAAACAAAAGGTGTAGTTTTACGGAAGTAAAGATGCCACCCTGAGGCGCAACGCAGACCGGGAAACGACCATTGACAACAATGCAGACTTGAGTGTCAAGAAAATAACAAATAGAAGAAAATGCGAAATGGACACGCACAGAAAAAAAAAAGATGACATTTTTGTTTTGTTTTTTGTACATTTGACTTCGCCAAAGCAAGATGGCGAAGTTTTTTTTTTTTCTTTTCTTCTTGTCGTCAGTCCGGCACTTACTGCTCTCGCGAACACTGTCTGTAAGCGAACATTGATAACCAGAGAACAGTACACGAAACAAACGTTGAGTGCCTTTCTGAACCCATCAACCTGCAGAAGGTGAAACCACTGCCGTGGCTATTATGTTGCTTCTCTTTGTTATCTATTCACTCATATCCGTATCCCAGGTTCGTTTATAGTGAACTCCCCATATAGGGAATATGGATTGTAGTTAAACGATGCGTCTAAGGTGCGCCGTAGAACGTGATATCCAGCGATGTCACTATTGGCGAGGCGCTCTGACCCGTTTGTCACACCCACACCTCGGTGTTTAGCCCACACAAGGCCTGTGCACACGCCCACATGCCTTGTGGGCATGTTTATGTCACCTTTTTTAATAGAGCGCGATGCACACTGTATGATAAAATACCAACAATTAGTGAAGTGCCGGATCTCTCTCGAAAGCAGTCGTCAGAGGGTGCGAGCTTGACCCATTTCGGCTTTTGTGTTGAACTGGGCACCATACATGCTGCATTGTTCATGCAGGCCGGAGTTATAACAAGAGAGCCCCTCCTCACCCTCACCGGAGAACACAAACTCCAGCCGAACTCTGACGCCGCGTTCGGTTAAGTCAGCCGGGCGCTGAGTCATTGTATTTGTTGTCCCCATCCGTCTATATCTAAAGTTAACCGCTTGGGGTGCCACGGTTTGGTCTCCTCCCCAAAATAGCTAAAGCGACCTCTTGCTGTCCCAGAAATGTTTTAGAGCGCAGCTCTTAGGGGCCCGTTTCCGGCTTGAGCGGCGTCGCCGTCGCCGTCGGCGTAACCGCGCGGTGCATCATGGGAAATGTCCCATAATGCACCGCGCGAGCCCCCCCCCCCCCGGGGTCACGTGACCTCGTGGGGGGCACGTGACCCCCCGAGGTCACGTGACCCCGCTGCATCATGGGAAATGTCCCATAATGCACCGCGCGAGCCCCCCACCGGGGTCACGTGACCTCGTGGGGGGGCACGTGACCCCCCATGTCACGTGACCCCCCGATGTCACGTGACTCCCCTGAGGTCACGTGACCTCTCCTCGAGGTCACGTGACCCCCGAGGTCACGTGACCCCCCGAGGTCACGTGACCCCCGCCGATGTCGCGTGACCCCCCGATTGCGTCATCGTCACTGATGACGTCACCGGCATCCACATCGTCATCATCACTGATGACGTCATCATCAATGATGACGTCACCGGCATCCACATCGTCATCGTCATCATCACTGATGACGTCACCGGCATCCACATCGTCATCGTCATCATCACTGATGACGTCACCGGCATCTGCATCGTCATCGTCATCATCACTGATGACGTTACCGACATCCGCATCGTCATCGTCATCATCACTGATGAGGTCATCAGTGACGTCACTGATGTCGTCACCGGCATCCACATCGTCATCGTCATCATCACTGATGACGTCACCGGCATCCGCATCGTCATCGTCATCATCACTGATGACGTCACCAGCATCCGCATCGTCATCGTCATCATCATTGATGACGTTACCGACATCCGCATCGTCATCGTCATCATCACTGATGACGTCATCAGCGACGTCACTGATGACGTCACCGACATTCGCATCGTCATCGTCATCATCACTGGTGAAGTCATCAGTGACGTCACTAATGACGTCATCGGTACCCGCATCGTCATCGTCACTGATGACGTCAGTGATGACATCATCGGCCATTGGGGGTCACGCGGCCCCCAAGGTCACGTGACCCCCCTGGTTAGTTTAACCCCCCACCAGTGCCTTTCCCTCCTCCTCCTCAAGAGCTGCGCTCTAATTCGGCGTTACAGGGAGTTGTAAGCGGCTTTCACTTTTTTTTTAACATTTCTCAATGATATTGCCACGCGCGTTACCCGACGAACGCGTGGCAGAATGGTTACCGCGCTTGGCTTTCGCGCGGAGGCTCCAAGTTCGATACCCAGGGAGTGGACTCCTCATTTATTTATTCTTTCAACTTGACGTTATTGCAAGTTCGAGAACTTTGTCGTCTGATCGAGTTACGAGTGTTCTACGAACCGAACTTTCTACGCCGAATGTTCCAGAAACACACGCGGGTACAAAATGTGGTCCCAGTGGCGGTCAGGAGTCAGTCTCGCCCCAGCGCTCGATCCTGCTGTTTCGCCGACATCGACCCCTGCGACGCCAGTCTTCTCTATTTTGATTTGGGCACAAGTTCGCCCGATTAAACTTTTAGTTTCTTCGGTTATTCCCCGCCTCATCATTTGACATTCGTGATAATATTTTACTCTTTTTGGTTGGACTGCATGAAATAGCCCGACGATACTTTTTTTTTTTCGTTTTGTGTTGTTGCGTGCTAATAAATCATTCTAGTAAACCAGATTTGCGCAGCTGTATAATTGTCGTTGTCACTGACGTCGATACAAATTGCGCAATGCGGAAGTTTCTTCAAAGATAATTGAATTACATTCCTAAGTATTTGTACTCTACTCAAGATACTTTACAGTGAAAGTAACTTGAGTAGTATTTTAAATAGGGCTGGGCGTTGATTAAACATTTTAACCCGATTATTCGCCACACTTTAATCGATTAATTAACCTACAGGGTGATTGAAATAGACGCCAGGCTCTTTAAATTGACCGTAAAATTCGGTTTCTTAACCTATGGCGCTACGACTTTGTGCACCGCTGCCCAAAGTCGCAGCGCGATGGTTAACAAACCGAATTTGATGTCGATTTGAAGAGCCTGGCGTCTCCTTGAATCACCCTGTATTATCGGTTGCATTGATTTTTATGAATAATATATTAAAAAGAATGCAACAACTCGTCTTGCCTTTAAAGACTTATTTTACTCTCTGTTACACGGCGCAACCGACATTGAGAATTGAGTATACATATAGTTCAACGATTCAAAGACACACTTGTTTGCTCCAGCTCCGAAGACAAAGAAGTTTGTCCTCATTCTCCGAAAGAAAGAGCAAACGTCAGTGCTTGGGCGATGCTTTCTTCTTTTTTCAGAGAAAGAGGTCTCAATGAGAAGGCGTTGATTGTTGTTTGCGTTTTGGCGGATGGTCCTTGCTGCAGCTACTTGAGTGCTTCGCTCGTAGGCGATACTGAAGCGAACTTACGCTTCCAGTGTACGAAAACGGCTTTTTTTGCAGATGATGCAGTAAACTTGGGACCGGACATTTCGTCCAACGCCGTTTCGTCGAACGCTGTTTCATCAAAGCCGTTTCATCGAATGCCGTTTCATCGAACGCCGTTTCATCGAACACCGCTTCATCGAAGCCGTTTCATCGAACGCCGTCTTATCGAACGCCCTCTTATCGAACGCCAGGGTGGCATTCCCGCTTCCTGAAGCTGACCGGAGGTGCCCATCCGGGCTTCTGGAAATTTTTGATTTGCATCGGCGCTGAACATCAACTGACGGAAGACAAGCTGGAGGCGATGCTGAGTTCCCAAGAGCCTCCTCGCCAGAAGAAGGCCATAGCGACAAGAAATGAGAACGTCCGCCTTTTTTTGTGAGAACCGTCGGAGCATGGCTGTGGGGGACTTTTTGAGAACAATTGCTTATCATTTGAAACAGTGAATGGCTGTCGCACGAACACATGAACCCCCGAAAGTTTTCAAATAAAATTTGAAGTGACGTACTTACTTTTGACTTCATTGAGTCTTAGAACAAGAAAAGTTTCATAAATAGCACGTCAGCTTTAGCTACTGCAAGCTTGGGCAGTGAAAACGTACCAATAGAAAGACATGAGAGGCTAGGAGGCTCACATGGCTAAAGTTGTTGCGCCTGCATGCACAAAACCTAAGTCGCCTTCTGACCTCCATGAGTTGGAGTGCGCTCTTACCGGGAGTTCGACTTTTTATTTATTTGTTACAACGCCCTCAAGGCCCATCGGGTAATACAGAGGGGGTGAACAGATAAGCACAATGTGCGAAACAAACATAAAATTCGGTGCAAATATCCTCATGGGTTACTTGCATCAAAATAAACTGTCACAGCTACAAGTTTGGACATTAAAAAACCTGACGATGAAATTGGTGAATGACACGAAAATGCACTCGATTCGAGCATAAAAGAGCATCTTTAACACTTTTTATTTAAAAGACATTCGATTAAACGGCCGTCAGCGATTCGATGAAACGGCGTTCGATGAAATGGCGTTCGATGAAACGTCCAATCTTTCGATGAAACGGCGTTCGACGAAACGGCGTTCGATGAAATGTCCGGGAACCCAGTCGACTTCCGTCGAGTTAAAAACTTTACCGCTGGAGTTTAGTTTAAACCCAAACTTTCCAGCGAGATTGCCTTTCATACCCGTGAACACGTCCAGTTTTCGGGGCCGAACACTGGAACGAGTAACCATGGCGTTGTTAGCTTCCCAGCTTGTTTTTCTGCTTGTTTGTCTTGCCTGGGCAGGATGTGTAATAGATCCTCAACACGTGAAGTTTCGCGGTCGCTTGGGGATATATTGCGGGCCCGGCTTGTTTTTTAGGCCTAGGCTGAACTGTAATGTATATCCTCGAACACGCTTCTCGAGCGCGAGGATTGAACCTTGCTCATAGCACCCGGCTGAAAACGGAAAACCGCTCGGAACAGTACGACTGGATACACGCCACACAGCGTTTTCCTTTGGGGGGGGAGGGGGGGGGGGGCATGAGTCACTTTTAGTTTGGGCAGGTCTTCCAGGATAGAGCCACGCGTGCATCCAGTTGACTTCTTTTTGAGTACCAGTTAAAAAAAACGATTAACCGGTTAAAACATATGATCGCGATTAAAGCCTTCATCGATTAATCGGAAGGTTAATCGATCAATTGCCCAGCCTTAATATTAAATACTTTATGAGGCAGATATTTAGTAGCCTAAATTATATACTTTTATCTAGTATTTTGTCCAACACTGGTTACAACTATGTTAAAAACCCACTTGATCATGGTTACTCCAGAGTTGTTGTCAGTCTGCTAGTGTAGAGTCCCACATCCTTCCTTGATTAGTGTATTGTCATCCTGTAGGGGCATGCTTGAGTTCTCGCGTATAGTGCCTAATTACGTCATCTGAAACTTCTGCTCACGACACTTTACCAGCTCAACACTACAAAAGTAGTTGTCGAAAAACACCACCGTGCTTTGCGTTTGATGAACAGTCTTGTATAAGTCTACGACGACTTTTCCTCCCACGCCCAAAGTCTCTTCTTCCCTTGTGAAATTCGACTTGCAGAAGGTGTCCTTCCAAGCATAGGGCAGTATGTCATAAACCATGACATAATGCCGCACAAAAAGTTTGAAGCCCCACTTATGGTGTTTTGGCTCAACACAGTTCACAAAAAAAAAAAAACAACAAAAAAACAAAAAAAAAATAGCAACACCTCTCACGCTGTGAGTGGCTTTGCGTTTAGGCAGGCACTCTCAGATCTATAATCCCCGCCACACATGTACAGCAACGGCCTTCAAGGCTGAAGGGCAAAATCTGTCGAAAACGAAATCAATATAAATGACTGGCATCGCTTTAGTGGCACAAAATATGAGCACAGCCGAAATATAACGTCATAGTGAAGCCGCCTACTCCACGAAAACCGATTTCAAAGATACGACCAGCTGCTCTTTAGAGGGAGGCGAGCAGATTAGCTTTTAGTCAAGGCAGTGGCGTAACTAGGGGGGGCGCAAGTGCCCCGGGCGCCACTTGGGAGGGGGCTGAGTCAAGGACAACATCTTTAGATTGGCTCAGTTGTGGAACTGCCGTGGAGGGGGTACTCCCTCACTCAATTCAGTTAGCCTCCCGACGTTTGAAGCGCCATCTAGATTTTCGTTTCGAACTTTTTTGTTTCATAGATTACGGTGCAACGCCATCTAGACGCTGTGCTTCGAACCAGGGTGCAAGATAGGCAGGCGGGGAAGAGATAGCCGATCGGGCGACCTGATTGTGTCCCCGCTATGGGAAGGTTCGTGACCCTCCACATAGATGGCGCCACGCAAAAAAAGGGGAAAAAATATCCTCATCACTTTACGGGCATCGCGACCCACTGGCAATTAATTTCGTAAACTGTGCAAGTACAAGGCAAGTTCATTCGAGCGAACTAATGATAACCTAATAGGGTAGTGCACGAGATAACCTGATTTCAAATCACCTGTATCAAAATCCCCGCTGCGAATTCCTCGCGTTACCTCAACCGTCTTCTAAATCCCCGACTTTCAGAACCCCCTTTCCTTCATCCCCGTATTAGTTCCCTCGGCTTTCACCCCCTCCCTCTGCCCCTGGAGACGGAACGAAGGACAAAACGGAAAGCTAGTTGACCTTAAACGACTAGTTGAACTTAAAAAGCAAGAATTGTAAAAAAAAATCACCGAACAATTGAACACTAAAGAAGCGCAGCATAGAAATGATTTTTACAAAAGAACCTTAAAAACCTTCGATGACTTTTCGGAGCGATAACGTTGTTATCTAGGATGTTCAGGTCAAAGAGTTTGACACATTTTCCACAGTGAATGTTTCCCAGTTGAGATCAAGGTGCTGGAAATGAAGGTTGATTTTTTAAGAACTCAAAAATGGAAGGAAGCCGTAATAGCAGACAGATTCATATATTCATTTCAGCAAAAGAATAAACGTGAGAAGACTGCCCGGTGATGTGCCAAATACTTGGCATTGAACTGCAAAGCAATGGTTCTCACGAATCAAGAAAAAGTAACCAAGAAAACACAAGGTAAGCGATTTTTAATAGACTGTCTGATAGCTGTTTAGCTATCCTGAAAGGGGACTGGATATAGTGACGCTAATTTAGCACAAATAAAGCATTTGTGCTGCAGTAGTTGATTTTCATCACGTTCATATGTTCCAGAGCACAACCATCCACCCAATGACAGCTGTGCGACTGAAGAATAAATTGAAGGAAAGGGTAAGATCGGAGCCGCATTTGACCAGCACCCCAAGTGTACAGCAGTGAGATCTCTAAGCCTTGTGGGCCAAGTAACTAAAAACCATTTTTCGTCTTTATATATTACACGTTTCATTTCACGAGTATACCTGTGCATTGTGCCCATGATATAAACTTGTTTGTAACAGGACGAATTTGTTCTAGGTTAATGACACGGTAATGCCAGAGCTGCCGACTTTCGAGAGCGTGCGAAGCACCATGTACCGGGAGAAGAGAAAGCAGCAACCAAGCCTACCAAGAAACATGGCCGAGATTAACCATGGAAGACTGTATACAAAAACACTTGACGAACGAGACCTCTGGCTGTTCTACATCAGAATAAGTGCAGGCCGCATACTTTGCCTTTTTACGCTGCAGCTGCTCTTTCATTTTTCGGAAGTGCTGGTGGTGTTCATCGATGACACGTTTTTCTCGTGTCCGTCCTTGTTTCATCTATTGGTCACAATCAGCGCCGTCAAAGAGGGTATGCTAGGAAGACTAAAATTTTTGTATCTCCTTTTAAACGACGCCTTTAAAGTGGACAAGAACAAGTATGTGAATTTTTCCCAGGCAAGAACAACAAGACATAAACACTACAATACTTTAACGGTTTACTCTTTCAATAATAATACTTTTAGGTACTCTTTCTTTCCGTCTGCTGTAAGAGATTGGAACAGTCTTGATCCGCTGTATTTTAACTACACAAATGTGGATGCGTTCATTCAAGCTCTTGAACAAGACCTTCTCAGCAAGTTCATCAGTTAGTTCTTTGTTTTGTTTGTTTCAATATGAAAGGAAGTGACGATTTCTAAGAATTACTGTTTTTCGCGCGCCTCAAAAATTGTGCGTGTTGTTTTTATTTGTACCATACCTGCAATAATCCCTCAATGGGGATTGGCAGTATTTTGAAATTAAAAATAAATTAATAATAAATAAAATAAATGAGGCAATGAGCTTCAACATCGCCTACTTTCTTCTACCTGGAAAGTCCCGAGAAACATACGTGGCGGCCTTCACGAACTTCCAAGGCAGCGTTCGACGCTCTTCGTGCGTACGGACTTCGAGCTGGCCTTTATCCAGGCTTTCCTTTTCGTGTTTCGAGGCATTCGGCACCGGAGCTGCCATTTCCACTTTTCTTAGACAATCTGGAAAATGTTCAGGACCTCGGACTTTGCAAGGCTTACAAAGAAGACTCTTCGGTAACGTTGGTTGTACGCCGGACAATCAGTTCGGCCTTCGTCCCTCCAATTTTTGTACGTATCACTTGGCGGAGTTTGAAGCCAATAACACCACGAGCCCCAGGGGTCCCACAACTGATCCTGTACTTCGAGGATACCTCACTCTTGGGGAACCAGAGCAACGGAGCCCGGACTAACAACTTCAAGAAAGCCTGGCTCCGGTGAGCACATTTCGCAATATAAAATGTAGTTATTCTAGTGTCAAACGTCTTATCTACCAGAAGTAGTGACCTCTGTTCTTTTTATTTGCAGGAAAATTAACAATGTCATCGGAAGAGCGCACTCCAATGTCTACATGTTCGTGGAGCATATCTAGAAAGACGAGGCCCTGAACAGAGTCACCCTCCTCCGGTTGCCCAACGGAGGCCAAGCCCGAAAGCGTCCAAAGAAGTGGGAGATGAAAGACAAGGCCATCAAAAGCTCAAGGAGCGTCTGTCCAATCGAGAGCTGAGCATTCAAGAGTTCTTCAAGCTGGTGCAGCGATATTGCGGTATATAAGTAGTGAATGTCGCTCAGATGAAAGTGTATGCCAAAACGTCAAAATAAACCTTCTGTAATTATCAATATTGTAGAGATATGAGTTGCTGACACAGGGGAATAACTAGGAACACAGTGCGTGTTGATTTGAAAATAAGAGCAGAGGTGTACAAGTGCGTTGACATTAGTCACGAGTACATTATTAAATCACAAAAAGTAATGCGCAGAAGATGAAAAGAAAAAGGATATAAAAGAACACTCCTAGTTTTAGTAATAACTGATGAAATATTGCAACTTTAAATGACCGCGCACTGAATATTTGTGCGACGAAACGTCTGTGAGCCGACACTAAAAATCCGTACCGATCCGTGCACTGCAAGGCACGTATCCGAATCGTCCTCGGGTGCATAGTGGGGAAATTGTTCACGGGGATATTGACACCCGGGCCAAACGAGACAGGGATTTCGTAAACGGAGATTTCGACAGTCGGGGGAGATGGCACGGGGAATTCGAGACGGGGAAATGAAATCAGGGGATTCGTGCTGCAACCAACAAAAGGCGTAACTTGTAACTGAATTTTAATAAAACACACGCATAAAAAAGGTGAAACCCACACATGCGCAGAGAGAATGCATCTAGATTTAAAAAACAACAACACAGAAGCCAGACGTAACTAGTGGGTGTCCGAAGCTTGACTGATAAGGGCCTGCTCCTTATCAGAGAGGGCGATAGATGGAGCAGTGATGAAAACATTCGGACAATGTTCCCTTATCATAAAGGCCTCCTGTTCTTCACGCTCCAGCTGCGTTTTGAATCTTCCCAGAACCATCGCAGCAGAATTTCATCTCCGATATGAACTTTTCCAGAATTTATAAGGCACTGGAGAGGGAGCCTTTCCACTCGCCTGCTTACGCGATATAGTTGTATTTCAAAAAAATAAATAAAATAAAGCAAAAGCTCGTCTTCTTGTTCGGGTTATCAGCGGACGGCTTCACCCTGAAAGACCCTCACTTAACTCACTCATCCCGTCCCCCCGCCCTGCCAGCTGGGAGATTGGCTTTGCTTTTTGTTTTGCAGTTCAGGAAGAGGATAGCAGGGAGGGTTGTGGGCCTCCAAAGCCATCGCGAAGGAGGCCCATTATTCCCTTACCGGATTAGGAAGGAAAAGACGCGGTAAGAGAACGCCCCCGCACCATACTGGTGGTTGACTTCACACCGCGCGGATGCGCTTACCAAGGCGTAGGATGCCGCTAACTGCCCGTACATGCTCTTCTGACATGCACCATATTTTCAACGAAGCTACCTAATTGCGTTACATGTGAATTTGGAAAAACGTGCCGAGCGTTGGTGCGATAGCGCTACGAGTAGAAACTTTCAATATGCCATGACAAGGTAACGCAAAAACCTGTCGTGTCAAAAAGAAAGAAAAGAAGAAGCCTAATTGCGCATTTTAAAATTTGACGAGCGGCTCTAGGAGTCACTTGAAGAAAAATTGTTACGATTTTGCGAAATACTGGTAAACAACGCAAGGTCACCGAAACTCTGAGACAAGGGTAAATCAAATAACGGACAAGACAACTCTCATTGTCTCGGGGTTTATATTAGGCTGTTTCCTAACCGGCTCGGCTGCATGCTTTTGCTCCTTGCAAAAATTACCGTCTCGCCGACGGTACAAACCGATGCCCTGGCGGCGGCGTCTAGGCGGGCTTGCACAAGGGGGCCTCGCCGACCGATCGCCGTCTGGCCGGGCTCGTTGCTCGACGCTCGCCCGCACTCGGCTGGGAGCCCCGAAGTTGTGCTCGAAGCGTGGAAACGGCGTCATGTAACGAAGGGCAAAGGCCATCTAGACAACGAACGGGCAAAAGCCGATGCAAAGGCGTGCGCGAATGTAAAAGAATGAAAGCCGTTTACAACTCCCTGTAACACCGAATTAGAGCGCAGCTCATGAGGAGGAGGGAAGGGTACTGAGGGTCACGTGTTCTCTCGGGGGGGGGGGGGGGGTGACGTGACCTCGAGGGGGGTCACGTAACCTCGAGGGAAGGGGGTGTCACGTGACCCCTCAGAGAAAGTTTCCGCCAGATGTAGCGGGGAAACTTTCCACTAGATTTAGCGGGGAAATTTTTCCGCTAGATTTAGCGGGGAAATTTTTCCGCTAGAGCTAGCGGAAAAATTTTTCCCCTAGATTTAGCGGGGAACTTTTACCGCTAGATCTAGCGGAGAAATTTTTCCGCTAGATTTAGCGGGGAAATTTTTCCGCTACATTTAGCGGGGGATTGTTTTCGCTAGATTTAGCGGGGAAACTTTTCCGCTAGATTTAGCTGGGGAATTTTTCCGGCAGATTGAGCGGGAAAATTTATCCGCTAGATTTAGCGGGGAAATTTTTCCGCTAGATTTAGCGGCGGATTGTTTTCGCTAGATTTAGCGGGGAAAATTTTCTGCTAGATTTAGGGGGAAATTTACCGCTAGATTCAGCGGGGAATTTTATTCGCAAGATTTAGCGGGGAAATGTTTCCGCTAGATTTAGCGGGGAAATTTTTTTGCTGGATTTAGCGGAGAAATTGTTTCCGCTAGAAAGCGGGAAAATTTTTCCGCTAGATCTAGCGGGTAATTTTTTCCGCTAGATTTAGTTGGGAAATTTTCCGCTAGATCTAGCGGGGAAATTTTTCCGCTAGACTTAACGGGGAAATTTTCCACTAGATCTAGCGGGGAAATTTTTCCGCTAGACTGAACGGGGAAATTTTCTGCTAGATCTAGCGGGGAAATTTTTCCGCTACATTTAGCGGGGAAAATTTCCAGCTAGATTTAGCGGGGAAAATTTTCCGCTAGATTTACCGGGGAAAATTTTCTCCTTGATTTAGCGGGGAAAATTTTCCGCTAGATTTTGCGGCGAAATTTTTCCGCTAGATCTAGCGGGAAACTTTTTCCGCTAGATCTAGCGGGTAATTTTTTCCGCTAGATTTAGCCGGGAAATTTTCCGCTAGATCTAGCGGGGAAATTTTTCCGCTAGATTTTGCGGGGAAAATTTCCAGCTAAATTTAGCGGGGAAGTTTTTCCGCTAGATTTCCCGGGGAAAATTTTCTCTTACATTTAGCGGGGAAAATTTTCCGCTAGATTTTGCGGGGAAATTTTCCAGCTAAATTGAACGGGGAAATTTTTCCGCTAGATTTACCGGGTAAAATTTTTTCCTACATTTAGCGGGGAAAATGTCCGCTAGGTTTTGCGGGAAAAATTTTCCCCAAGATATAGCGGGGCGATTTTCCGCTAGATTTAGTGGGAGATTGTTTTCGCTAGATTTAGCGGGGAAAATTTTCTGCTAGATTTAGGGGGAAATTTTCCCGCTAGATTCAGCGGAGAATTTTATCCGCTAGATTTAGCGGGGAAATGTTTCCGCTAGATGTAGCGGGGAAATTTTTCTGCTAGATTTAGCGGAGAAATTGTTTCCGCTAGAAAGCGGGAAAATTTTTCCACTAGATCTAGCGGGTAATTTTTTCCGCTAGATTTAGCCGGGAAAGTTTCCGTGGCAATAGCCCAGAGCAATAGCCCAGGGCAATAGCCCGGAGCCTTCCCACAAACCTTGTAACACGTATCTTTAGATACGTCGATGACTATCTCGTTTTACTTTCCATCGGACCTGACCAATATGATTGTGCTACATTCAACATCATAAGCAACACTTTCATGACACAAGCTCAAGGACTCAAATTCACACATGAGTTACCTACTAATAGCAAGCTTCAATTTTTAGATTTACAACGGTCCTTTGAAAAATCGCACACTTGCTGGACTTATGCACCACGGTCCAAAAAAAGTCTCCTACCTTTTGATTCTGCCCACTCCAAGATCATGAAAAGAGGAATAGTGCAGAGTTGCTTCAAAGCGGCCCTGCACAAGTCCTGTGAACACACGGCTAAGCGCAGTTTCGAAGCACAAGTGCAGAGGCTGCAGGATTCTGGATACACCAATTCATTATTGTTTGATGTAGCAGAATGTCTGACAACTCCCAAGGGAAGAGGACAACGAAATTGCAAGAAAACGCGACCGGCAGTGATACCCTACTTCCACAACATATCACACAACTTCAAACGGATAGGCTCAAAGTATGAAGTACCAGTGGTACTTTCAGCTCCAAACAAACTAAAAAAATTGTGTCCTAAGATTAATTCGCAAAACGAGAATAACAACAACTGCACCGTCAAGCATACGTACAAGTACGTCAACTGCAACATCAACGTAGTCTACGAAATTCCATTCACATGTGGAAAAGTCTACGTCGGACAATATGGGCGCTGCGTGAACGTGAGACTTCGAGAGCATCACCTTTCTCTGAAATCATCACCATCGGGACATCTCGCCATACATGTCCGTGACTGCCACTGCACACCCATATTCCAACAGACTAAGATCCTCAAGCATTACCATAGAAAAAGATCCCGAGAACTCTATGAAGCGAAAACCATATTGTCTCTCGGGGGAGCTTGCATAAGCGCACCATCAATAGCGCTGTCCGAGAAAGAGATGAGATACCTCGACCTTTTTCCTTAACGCGGGTCATTTTAGTGTTTTCTAACCTTCTCTTTGCCCTGCTGATTTTGTTTATATTTCTGAATTTTTATTTCATTTTTTCGCTAGTGTCAAGGGGTAAGATTTAGTTTAAATATTTTTTATGCATCCATAAACTATAACAATAATATTTTTTTCTTCTTCTTTTTTACCTTCACTTACCTAATTTTTCTTTTATGTCTTCCTCGGGGAATGCATTAAACTTCCAGTTGGAGTAAGCGCTCTGTCCTGTCCCCTCTTCTTTTCCTTGGTGTTTGCGCTTTTGAAATTTTTATACAAAGTTTCCGCTAGATCTATCGGGGAAAGTTTTCCGCTAGACTTAACGGGGAAATTTTCCGCTAGATCTAGCGGGGAAATTTTTGCGCTAGACTTAACGGGGAAGTTTTCTGCTAGATCTAGTGGGGAAATTTGTCCTCTAGATTTAGCGGGGAAAATTTCCAGCTAAATTTAGCGGGGAAATTTTTCCGCTAGATTAACCGGAGAAAATTTTCTCCTAGATTTAGCGGGAAAAATTTTCCGCTAGATTTTGCGGGGAAATTTGTCCGCTAGATCTAGCGGGAAACGTTTTCCGCTAGATCTAGCGGGTAATTTTTTCCGCTAGATTTAGCCGGGAAATTTTCCGCTAGAGCTAGCGGGGAAATTTTTCCGCTAGACTTAACGGGGAAATTTTCCGCTAGATCTAGCGGGGAAATTTTTCCGCTAGATTTAGCGGGGAAATTTTTCCGCTAGATTTCCCGGGGAAAATTTTCTCCTACATTTAGCGGGGAAAATTTTCCGCTAGATTTTGCGGGGAAATTTTGCAGCTAAATTTAGCGGGGAAAGTTTTCCGCTAGATTTACCGGGGAAAATTTTCTCCTACATTTAGCGGGGAAAATTTTCCGCTAGATTTTGCGGGGAAATTTTTCCACTAGATCTAGCGGGAAAAGTTTTCCCCTAGATCTAGCGGGGCGATTTTCCGCTAGATTTAGTGGGGAAATTTATCCGCAAGATTTAGCGGATAAATATTTCCGCTAGATTTTCCGGAGAAATTTTTTGGCTAAATTTAGCGGGGAAATTTACCCATAATGCACCGCGCGGTTACGCCGACGGCGACGGCGACGGCGACGCCGCCCAAGCCGGAAACGGGCGCCTAAGAGCTGCGCTTTAAAACGCTAGAAAAGTGCAGTCGTTCGCCGCTATGAAATGCGTCCCGCAAACTCGGTGATCCCAGGCCGCATCGCTTTCGTGCCGCTCATACTTTCTCTAACTCGACGGCTACTCTGTCTCGCGGAGCATGCCGACGAAACACTCGCGCGATCTTTGGGATAGGTAGCAATTGCTACAGCCGAGCGCGGCGCAGTTAATCATTGCTTTCGCTGCGAAGGGGCGCCGAGTCAACCACTAGCATGGTGGATACCGGTGCTCGACGTCTTCACGTGACCTAAGTGCAAGGCGTGTATTGCGCTGCCCAATACTCCATATTGATTTATTTCGGTTTTTTGGCTATTCCCACTTCCGAAATTTTTCGTACCATACGATTTCCAAATAGCGCGTAGACTGTTGATATCGTCAGTACAAAAACAAAAATATGCCATATATTTCTTTGATGGTGTTGTGTCGTAATGTTGCTTATTAATCTACATGCAGTCGAAAGAGCGTTGCGTCCTAAATTCCCTCAGAGCCTGCTTTTTATTCCCGCGAAGCATTGCTTTGAAAAATAAAGCTAATCACTCTAAAAAGTGTCTGATCTCCTTGTGCAAAAAAAAAAAAAAAAAGAAATCAACCAGTTCGCGATGCAATCAACAGCCATTAGAGTCCCAGCTATTTTTTTTTCGAAGCACCATATTTTGTTTTATTTCAACGGTCACCCTGATTTCTAAATAAGTGTGCGATTTTTGAATTGCACGGAAGCAGAACTATATGCTGTACTGCCGAAATGCCAAAAAATCTATTTCAACAAATTTAGACAATGTTGCGTCTTAGAGCATACGTAATGATCACTACTATGTGATGCGGGTGTAGGACCGTTCGTCGAATGACAATTCGTCGCACGACAGCTGGTAGCAGGGCTATTCGTCATAGGGCGGTTCGTCACTATGACAATTCGTGAAACATTCCTTTTTGATAATCTTTTATGGGTTTTGTTGCTTATTGAGAATATTTAGGTGACTGCAATTACTAGTGACCCTTTCTCTTTATTTAGTTATATTTTCCCGCACCCTTGAAATTAGTTTTTGTTCTTCCAAGGTTAACTATGATTTATATCAACTTAGAGCCAAATGGGAGACTAATCTTTCTAAACAGAATACTTCACACAAGCTGAGTAAGAAAGCCACCGAACACCTAAAAATAGGTCAATGCTATGAATAGCGTAGGGTTATAATACCTTCGGCGACGCTTTTCGTTGGACAAAGCTCTATTTCAAAACTCACGTTTTTCGACAAGTTGTTCTAGTGACGAATCTCCGTATGACGAATTGTCCTGTGCGACGAACGGCCCTGCTACGAGTTGCACTATTACGAATCGCCTTTCGACGAGGGGCCCACGTGACGCATGTAGTAGTGATTGTGTTTGTCCTTTGTCCCTCTTGTTGTCTTTTTCCAGGGATTATTTTCGTCATTCTTGTCCAGCTCACTTTTACCTTTGCATTTAATTGGATTATAATCACAACTGCAACAACTGGCAGGTACTTTTAAACAAAGAGTTTAAAAAGCAATAAAAAAGTTGCTGATAAACAAAAAAAAAATTCGGGGCTGGTGGAGGGTGGAATAGGTGGAACCCCGAATCCATCCGCTTGGGTACAACTACAGGCGTGTCCTCCGTCGTGTCATCCAGTCGTCTGCCGTACGAGAAGACAATGAGAAAATACTTCATAATTTACAAGATTCAAAAATTTCAAAGAAAGTATATATTTTCAAATTTTATTGGCAGAAACCTATGACGCATTCAATGAAACGGCGTTCGGTAAAACGTCCCAGTGATGTTGAGCTTCGGGTCTATGCCAACTCGTCGAAAGTCAACTCGTCGACGGCCAACTCGTCGGCGGCCCATTCGTCGAATAAAGTCACTCGTCATTGGGGAACTCGGCGAAGGAAAACTCGTCGAAGGGAACACCTCGTCGCCGCTTTTTTAAAGCCAGATATATAATTTCGTCCCTAAATTTTAAAGCAAGTACTGCCCTATAATAATTCGAAAAACAAAATCTATACAATACACGCTCCTTAAAAAAAGCTGATCTCCAGTTTGCTCTTTCTTGTCAAAGGCAACAACTTGCCGCTTTCGCCACTTTTGCGGTTTAGTGGGGCACGGTCACTACGTCGCTCGTGTATCATTGGGGTGCATATTAACCTACCCGGCCCATAAGTTGACACCGCTTCGCGACGACAGTCTGCGGCGGCTCATTACGAAGTAGGTAATAATTAAAAAAAAAGAAAACGAAACAGATGGACGATCTTCAGATGACACATTTTTGAACGTGCCTAAAGGTTCTCTCCAATCTTTGTCCCCTTATTTTTTTTTCTATCTTGTAACTTAACAAGGGAGCTGTACCTAGTCCAAACACAAATAAAAATTAAAAATTTAGGTCAAAGGATAAAAAGGAACCACGAACTTTTGACTCGGACCGTCATTACACCCATTCGACGAATCGCCCTTCGACCAATTTCCCCTTTCTACAAGTTGCCCTTCGACGAATTGCCCTGTTCGACGAATGGGCCGTCGACGAGTTGGCTATCGACGAGTTCGATTTCGACGAGTTCGCTTTCGACGATTTCGCCGGATCCCGTTGACCTTCTACTCTGCTACAGAACCTTAGATGCCTCGTTTGGGAAAATATGATGACTGAAAACCGGCATCGTCTCTCAGGCACGTGCGATCTTTTGAGGTTCTGATATAAAAAAGGTGCACTTAGATGCCAAGGTCACGAATCTGGAAAAAAAAATTACATCTCCACGTGGTGAATGATGTTGATTGGGGCGAAGCTCTGGTGGTGCTGATGATAGTGATTTTATTATTCATAGGTAATGCTGATGGTGCTGATTTTTTTTTATTGCTCATAGGTAGTGCTGAGTTCCGGGTTGCGTTTGGTAACCCCAGCTCTTGAGTTACTATCACATCTCAGAGCCCCCTACTCCTCCCGGAGTCGTGGCCGAGTGGTTAAGGCGGTGTACTAGAAATCCATTAAGGTCTCCCTGTACAGGTTCGAATCCTGCGACTGCGCAAGCATTTTTTTTCTTTTTTTAAGAAGAGAGATGAGATGGCAATTGACGTGAGCACGGACGCCGGACGGACAAGGATAGACCCTAAGGAGCTTCGCCCCTAAAAAATCTAATAGAAGAAAGTATCACCGCAAAACCGACCGATGCGGAGAAATGCCCGAAGGAAAAATCCATCAATGTAACGCTGTTTGGCAGTCAATGTTTTCTAGTGGACCGCTGACTGTGCCTGACTGTACGTCGAGCATGACTGATTGGCCAACAAGTTACTCTGACCTACAGTCAAACTCCAGTCAGACTCCGCTTGTCGGCTTTCTGATGGTTTCCTGGTGGCAGTCGGCCGCCGCGAAATGCCATCAGGATGGCTTGGTGGCGATTCTGACTGTACATCGATTGTCTCTGACTGTACGTCAAAAAGCTTTGACGTGCAGACAGACGTACGGTCCAAGGACGTAAAGTTCGTTCGTTATACCACTATTTCGTCAAATCTATGAATACAAAAAGTAATCTATGCACGAGAAAACGATTTCGGGACGTGAGCCCACAAAACCGCTGACGTTAGAGATATGACACGCAACGGACCGACAACCTTGATCAGAAGCCCGCCGAAGCGCCGAAGACGACACTTCGCCGACTTCGCTTCGCCCATAGAGACTTCGCCGAGCTTTCATGAACGATCGCTCTCGACTCGTTTTGTTTGCCCGCTTGCTTTAACCTTTCGATCCTGCTCGGGCTCTACAATGTCTTATGTTTTAGTAGAATTTCTACTCGACAAGACCCAGCCTGTTGTGAGTTTCGACGATGTAAGGGACTTTAGCGGTGTAGTTGAAGACGACAAGGTGTACCAGGTCTACTGGGCCGGGGACGCGCGAACAAAAGGATCGCTCTACGACGCGAAAGTACTCTACATGGCAGGTGAGTAGAACTGAAGTACGGCGAGTGATGTACGAGTGCTTTGCATAGCACGCTGACGACTTAACTGCATTTGTAGCCGAAGCATCTCGTATAAATTGAATAGTCAAAGCGAGTTTTCAAAGCGGAGGCGTAGCATAGTGGTTAAGATGCCCGGTTTGTATGCGAGTGGTCCCGGGTTCAATGCGCTGTGAACCAGCTTTTTTTTTTTTCTTTTTTTTTTTGAACATTTTGTTTTATTGAGGCATTTGACGATATTTATGAGTGCGTATAGCTTTACTCTTCTGTAAATGCTGCCCTTGTTGATGAAATTCCCTTGGCAGTGGCAGTCAGACGTCACCTGATGGACCATCAGATGACGTCTGATGGTCCATCACGTTCCACCAAGGCTGCTGACTGGCAGTCAGTGTCCCAAATTACGTACCTTGATGGAATTTTCAATAGGGTGCTCACCGCCCTCTTGATGAACGCGGTGGAAACTTACGTACGATTCTCGTTTTCGGAAACGGCATTCTTAGGTGTGTGAAGAATAGCAATATTCTTATTCATATTTTTTTTGTAGTAACTTGTGACCTCTGGTGTTGATGATGCCGAAGACTGTACGGTCGTGACACAATTTGGGGGATGTCCGTGATCATCCCATGCAGTGACAAAGATAGTTCGTTACTGTTGATGGAACTCAACATTGAGGCAATGCCTCATCGAAGGCCGTTTCATCGAACGCCGTTTTTCGAATGAATGGACTTTTCATCGAACGCCATTCTATCGTACGCCGTTTCATCGCATCGCTATGGGCCGTTTCATCGAATTTCTCTGTACCGAGTTTTGGGGAATAACAGTACTTTATAGATGTTTTACCTTGCATTGGTTAAGACTGAGGTAGTCACCTGTGAATTTGTTTTGAAGGTGTAGTCAAATTACTAGAAATAAAAATAATAGGTATAAAAAAATTAAAAAAAAATTGATATGCGACTTACTGAAAAGCTTACTCGTGTACGTGACTAAAACCATGACACCGCAGGTAAAGGGCCGACACTTAAACCACTAGCGTCTGTGCTGTTTTTTACGTGCAGTCTCGGGGTTTCAGTAGTGTGCAATTGAAACCAGCTCGTTGGGATCCGGACATTTCAGTGCAGGACGTTTCGGTATTCGCGACTCCAGCTCGACGCTCGCCCTCCCACGGCGGAAACGGGAAGCGCTCTAGTGAGGGTCCCCCGATTCTCCTGCTGAGTGGGCATGGCGGAACTGCTCGCGAAATGTCGTTCCCGAATGCAAACAACACTCTTCACTGCCCCAATGTAGCGCTGCAGCCGGTATGGGATTGTACCTTACTGGAGAGTTTTAGTATTGCGCATAGAAGCAAGCGCAAGCGGTGTGCGTTTGCGTTAGAGTTGCGTGCCCCACGTTGTGCGTGCGCCTCATCGCCATGCGCCATCGAAGACCGCGATTTCAGGCTCCGCGCACGCGCAGTGTGGAACGCGCAAAGCTAACGCAAACACACAGGGCTTGAGTTCGCTCGTATACGCAATATTAAAACTCACTACTGTTTCACCGGCTTCCAACGCCAACGAAACGTGCTGCAGTGAG
The DNA here is from genome assembly GCF_016920785.2 of Ixodes scapularis. NCBI lineage: Eukaryota > Metazoa > Arthropoda > Arachnida > Ixodida > Ixodidae > Ixodes > Ixodes scapularis. The sequence continues at coordinate 158,825,968 of NW_024609868.1, read as the reverse complement.
CAGACGTGCAAGCAGGTAGGCGTTCCTTCGAACTGGAAAGGCTGAGATTGGCAAAACGACGGCGAGCAAATACAAAAGTAAATAAATGTTACGAAAAAACTAGTAATTAAAAAAAGCTTTTTTTTTAAACTTTTGGACATTTGGTCCGGAAGTATATTGGTGGCGACTTTGGACGTTTCGCCGATTGTCAAAAGTCGCGACTTTGATAGCACAATATACTTTACCCACAATTAATGTAATTTTACATGGATTTCTTACGTTAGCTAGAATGTTTTCATTGAGTTTAGTCTATTTTTATTTTATTTGTAACTAAAATGCAGCAATTGGAACCAGTGATGATAATTAGCACAGTTTTCATTGTCATATTTCTTCGCTCGTTTACAATTAGATCATAAGCAACAAATTATATTAGAGCTTGAAGAATTACTTATTCAAATATGTCAATTTTAGTATTATTATTATTAATACAAATCGCGGCAATGTATGCCTCTTAAAGAGGCACTCAAGTGGATTCTGAGATCGTCTATTTATTGTCATAACTCAATCTGCGGGCTCTAAGCATCCTAGAAATCCCAAAATTACATTCAAGGGCGGCCGATTTCCCTATTAAAAATCCAATCAAAGATCGCTGTTCTGCGCCTAGGCGCACGCCGTCAGGGGCGCTGTCGGACGGGAAGGCAGCAGGGAAGGGCGTGCGCCATCCAATCACGAGTGACGGCTTCCCGGCGGATTGATCCATCGAACCGGCGGAGTGATCTTCCGAATGTGCGCGTATTTGATGGATTCTCGTTGGGACTCATTTTGTTTACTTCGGGTCTTGCGTCGTGCGGAGATGGACCTGCCAAATCTAACACCGTTGGAGGTGGAAATTCTTCGGCGGACGGCAGATATCAGCTCAATCTCCTACGACGCCACTCCTACGCGCGACGCCGATGCCTCGAACGCGACGGACTCGGACGACAGTTCGCGATGCTGAATGTTGACACCGGAGGAAGACGAGGAACCCGACGACGCAACCCAGCGGCTTGGGAACACCAACTGGTAGGTGATGAGCTGTTTATTATACCTCTCATATGTATAGCTGATGCTGGTTTTCTGTTTTAAGGTGCCAATGCAGTTGCTGCGTGCCGATGGAAACCGTCGCAGAGTGTGTCTGCTGCCGTGACTACCCGGCCGCCGTTCGCAAGCAGCAGGGCCGGCAGAGCTGCGTGACAAGCCACCCGGATTTCGAGGGGCTGTGCCTCGATCCGGGTGTGCTACAGCTGGCCTTGTTGAACATGCGCCACTATGGTGAAAGAAACATGGGGGCAACCTCGAACGAGTGAGTACAACTTCGTGTTACCGGTCGCGAAACTTGCTGTTCTGGCTCGGCCCCCGTTTTTCTTGCGTACGCATTGAAGCGGCGTGATAGCTTTGAATAGAAATCATCATTAGCGTTCAACTGCTTTTGAATGTTTTTTGCTTCGCGTGTCTGCTTTTTTCTTGTTTGCCGTGCGTTTTTGGTTCCATGCCCATGCCTCCCAAGCCGCGGGCCAAGGATAAGGACGGCTAGCTTTATGACAGCGTCTATTCTCCCGGCAGCTGGGAGAATAATTTTTCGAAATTCTACCAACGATCGCCTCCCATTGGTTGTCTGAAATCATACAACTGCCGGTAGAATGCTGATTTTCTTGTTCTTCCAGCATCTCATGGAAACACGTTTCATGGACAACTTTTCCTGGACACGTATTGTCGACGCTGACGTTTCATCGACGCTCGTTACGCGAATTGCACGCTGTAGGGACACTTCATCGCGCGTGTATCCCTCGGGCCAGTGTTAAACCCCCCCTCTTCGCCTCCGCTTTCCCTTGGCGACAGTCAATGGTCCAATGGCAGTCAACTGCCGGTTGAATTTCGGGCAAATTATTCTTCTGGCTGCCGGGAGAATAGATGTTACGTGGCTTTATAGACTGACATGGAGTCAGAGTTGGACTACTGTCTCTCGTCGGTTCTTGAGGCTGCTCAAGTAGTCAGACATTGCAAGGAAAACGTAGTCAACTATTCAAACGCAAAAAAATACAAGGGGAGTCACACAGACGCCGGCAACATCGCATTTCAATGGTTTGTTTATGGGCAAAGGCGAGCTTCTTGCCCACACTCCATTGTGCATGCGCGGCGCCGGTGGCGTCTGCTAGGGGCGCTCCAGTTTGTTTATAAACATGAGTTGGTGTATTGTTAGTTGTGCCGATCATTTGTTTGTTTGCAAATACATCACATGCACAGCGAAAGGAAACATAAAAGAGAACCATAATATATGATGTTTTTTCCGGGGAAACAATCTCAAGAGAGGTGTAGATTTCAGAGTAGCGAGTATTGCTTATTACATCTGATTAGTCTGGTCATTGCCTCAGGTGTATGGCTGGTGGGTGTTCCTTACATTCAATAAATGTGGACATTGTTTCAGGCGCTTCCGGTTCGCTGCCTATAGGCAGTGTGTGCTTTGGCTGTGGCGGAGACTTGGACAGAAGAACAGGCGACCACTGCCCTCCTGCATGGTCAAGGCAATTAGAGGTCACTTTGCCAGCGACACCTACTCCGGGTTTCGGTACCCCTCCCTTTAAAAAAATAAAAGCGCTAAACAATGCATTGCCCAGCAGTCGTTCTTCGCCCAAATGTAATGTTAGGCGTAAGAAAAAGATGACAACTTATTTTTGTCCAGTTCAATGTCATTATCGATTTTCATGTTTCAGCGAGAACATTGGGAGTTTTCATTGGCTGCCATCTTCTTGGCGCCTTTGAGCACTTACTGCTATACTCCGTGTCACCTAACAACCGACTGCTGTGGATGCTACGAGCCATTGAGGCGAATCCAAGGCACTTTGAGAGTTTCCCATAACCTTTGAGAAAAAGCACGTTTTTTCAAGATAATTTTTTTTACCGACTTGACGGATTTTGTGAATAACACATTATTTTTGGAAAAATGCCACTAGATACAGACGAAGGGAAAGACTGGAGAACACGAGCATGGACAGATTGTTTTCATGTAAAGCCTAGCCAAGTGCTGTGTTCTCGGAGCCAAATTGGCTAGGAAGACTCGAACACTAAATAGGAATTCTTGCTCTTATTCCTGCAATGCACATACAAGTTACCCAGAAAAAAGGCATCTTTACTTGACATTCTTTTCAGCTAAAATTGGATCTTTTGCTAACACACAAAGGGGAGAGGTGGGGGGGTAGCCAAGTGTTGAGTGTGCATGTGTTGGCGTTTGCAACTGTTGCAGATGCCACTGTGTGTAACTGCACTTTCAGCATGCTCCTTGGAGCTTGGATAATCATGCAAAAGGTCGTGATAAAACAAGTCAGAGCATCAATTAGCAAGGTGTGTCAATACAATAGGTTGCTTTGCGAACAAGTCAATGATTGAAAGGAGACAGTGTAGCAGATTGGGGGGGGGGGACCGTGGTGTAGACTGGAAACAGTTTTTCCCTTTCCAAGTATGAATGGTGTTGAGGTTAGGTGTCCTTGTGCTGTCATGCACAGTTGCCCAAATTTAATTTTTACAGTTCCAGTCTACCTCCTGGATGAAAACCCCATTTATTAGAAACTAACGGGACAGCTGCTTTGCCAAGGCGCAGCCTCTTCAGGATGTCAGCGTGGGAGCACATGAAAAGAAAAGTCAATACTGTATTACGTTTGGGGGACATGGAAAAATGTGATGACAGTGAGTGTTTCTAAACTTGTTTTGGTGCATTAGAATACAAGGGTCAGACCAATTAACGGCGACAAAAAGATAGCACAAAGAACGCGCAACAATGAAGCAGCCAAGCCCATGCTGCCATTGGGAGAGTACAAAAGCCTATGGTCGCATGCAGGAAGTGATCAAACGTAGCAAAGAGCAGACGAATTTGTGAGCCATATTGCTTATAGTGCTTGGGGTTTCAGTACCGCAATTAGGAAAACATTGACAGCATACTAAGCTTGTGAATTTAGACTAGGATCCCTTGTAAAGAGCTGTATAAAATTGCAAGAGTTTACTGGTCACTACTTCCTTTGTGTTATTGATGAAACAATGCAGTAATTAGTGCCATGTAGGGCAAAATTATTAGGGTCACGATGATCTGCACTGTTTTAACCTATTTGCAAATAGTACATAATAAAGAAAAAGCTGCAGCACTGGCTTTTTCTGTTATGGTTCACGGTATCAAAGTTCCCCTGGCAGGTTTGGCACATCTGACTACATGGCAGCTCCCAGAACTTGAGCCTTCGTGTTGCTTTATCGGCTGGTCGATGATCCTGGAATCGAAACTTCATTATCACAATGGATCTCATCATCTTTGACAAATTACTGCAGTTACAACTGACGTTCTCATTACTGCAGGTCGGGCTCTCGTAACAGGATAAGGAGCGGGTCTGCAAGATCCCCCCTTCCGTGCGTGTTCGCTTGGCCGAGGCAGGTGTCCTGCGAAACGAAACGTGTTATCTCAGCCTGGAACTTGGCTTCACCTGGCAGGTGAAGGGGCCTTGGAAACTTACCATTGAGTGCATGGGTGACAGGAGGGATTTGAGGGGGTCCCTCATGGGGTAACTTGGCCGAACCGGGACCTCCTTGCCTCCACGAAGGCATCGTGAAGGCGGCATTCATGCGTGCCGGAAATATGCGTTTCTTGGCTATTGCTGCCTCATCGAGGGACGTGCACTGCTCGTTACTGGCCATCGCCTCCTGGACTAGCTTTCCGACGTACTCTGAAATTGAAGCATATGCATGATAACATTCCAAAACGCACGGAGCAAAGCTTCAGCCTGGATTTGGAGCCACACTTACCATACGTTGGATCCGTTCTCTTTTCTCGTGCTGTGGCATGTCCCTTCCGTGCCTTCGATGTGTTAACAATGCCTCCTAACGCCCGCTTGGCCGAGGCAGGTGTCCTGCAAAGGGAAACGTGTTGTCTCAGCCTGGAACTTGGCTTCACCTGGCAGGCGAAGGGGCCTTGGAAACTTACCATTGAATGCACGGGTGACAGGAGGGATTTGAGGAGGTCCCTCACGGGGTAACTTGGCCGAACCGGGACCTCCTTGCCTCCACGAGTTCCCTTTTGGAAGGCCTCGTGAAGGCGGCATTCATGGGTGCCGGAAAGATGCGTTTCTTGGCTATTGCTGCCTCATCAAGGGACGTGCACTGCTCGTTGCTGGCCATCACCTCCCGGACTAGCTTTCCAACGTACTCTGAAATTGAAGCATACGCATGATAACATTCCAATATGCACTGAGCAAAGCTTCTGCCTGGATTAGGAGCCACACTTACCATAAGTTGGATCCGTTTTCTTTTCACGTGCTGTGGCGCGTCCCTTCCGTGCCTTTGATGTGGTCACCGTGAAACATGGATCGCCCTGTTGCGTCACAGCTTGGCAGCGGTCCGAGTTTTCGTTGTAATGCAAGATTGCAAGTCGTGTCCTGCAGGATGGTGATATTTCAGTGAGAATGAAATGTGCCACCAAGAAGCACTGTACATTTTGGCCTACAAGCAGCCCACCCCGCATCATTGAATGGTTTTACAAAAATGTTTGTATATAAATCGCAGCCTGGTAGAAGTCCCCCCTTAGATATTTGTACTTGCGCCAAAACGGCATTGATAAGCCTGAACATACGCATCATGATAGAGATATATGTGCAAGCGGCAGTCAGTTGCAGTACTTCTTATAACAAATTTAAAAGGACACATAACCCCTGTGCTGAATATTTTTTCTTGGAAAAAGAAACATGCATATAGGCCGCAATGTTGTAAAACCAAAGGATTTTGAAAAGGACCAATCTCGAAAAGTTTTGCCATTGTGCAAAACAATGGCAAACCAACTCCTTGGTAATTCGGATGCTGTTATGTTTTGTAAATTTGGATCTTATCAACTTCTTGGTAATTCAGATGCTGTAATGTTTTGTAAATTTCGACACCGTTAATATGGGTACCAGAGTTTTCCGAGAAATATTTGAGATGTGGTCATCTGACAATTTTTCGGGGAGGGGGGAGGGGGCATGTTTGATTTGTGTAATAACCTTTGGTCCTTTTTCACCAATGTAGCAATGTTTTTTTGTTGATTTTATTGTCTTTTGCTGAGATTTTTATTTATGCCTTGTGCGATGGCCACCTCACAAATATGACGATGGGGGGCATTGTGTATTTGATAGATCGGTGACATCTCGTCCAGCGTTGGTAAAATATTGAGATGGATGATACATCATAGAGAAGGGCGGTCTGCTCGACGGGCGGGCAGCGTAACCACTGCTACCCACTCTAAGGAGAACCCTGATTGGATACGCTACTATATAGACAGCATTTTCTGGTATGAATTGGGCAATTACTTGCATTTGTCATTATTATGGAAAACTCTCACCATGAACGATTTTTGGGGGGTATGGGCATGCGAATATCAACGAGACATCACTGCACCTGACTTCCAGACAAAATATATTTCTGTAATTACCTTGCAAGCATGCCAGCCGGAGAAAATGCCTGGGACTTTGGGGCGAAATTTATGAGGACGCTGTGGAACGCCTCAAGGGCGTACGTCTGGCCATGGGGAGACATCTGGCCGACGTCCTTCAGGAGCCGCTTGTCCCCAGTGATTTTTTTTAGGTGGTCATAGGCCTGGGAGTCTGCAGATAGGACATGGTTTAGAATGAGCACCCTCAGTTGGGAGAACAAAAACCTACTAGAATCCATCCACTTTCTGGTGCTTTTTTGTATCTCGTTGTGCAGACACCTGGGATAGCTCCCGCCATGGCCCGTGTGTTCGTTGATGGCATGGTTCTGGAGACTGAGCCACACGTCGACGGTCAGTTTCCTGTCGCCCGCCCCAGCCTTGGCCGAATAGTAGAGGTGGTTGGTGGTCGCCTGCACCCACATTTGAAGTTCTTGGCAGCCGGCTCGTTTGCTTGCTGCCGCCATCTTTTTCTTCACACCTAAACATTAAAAAGCAATTTAATAAAATCCTGCAGCAGCTTCACTAGAAAATGTCACCTACATGAATAGGCTTTGACAATTGCTTACTTTTGGAGATGTGGCAAATGTCGAAGTAGTGGGCAATTCCGGGCTCCTGGGTCTCCATGTGCTTCCGTATGGCAGGGTGGCGATCAGTCCCCAAGGATCGGATGTGGATACCTGTGCCATTGAATTTCGTAGTACAAAATAATTATTGAGTATACAACGTTGAACAGTATGGAATCACTATGAATGTCGAAGAAAATATGAACATACATTTCTCCTTCAAAAATTACAACTGCTTGATGAGGCCTTCCTTTTCCATGTTGACACTGGCCATTGCTCGCTCTAAGAACAGAAGTGAGACACAAATCATTTGAATTGCGCATGACAGTGAAGTCACCAAATTATACTAAATTATAAAAGTGTACATAAAGAATCATAAAACCGTTGTGGTTGTTTTACTGCATGAACCACTCACCTCTCCTAGCTGAACCTGCACAGACTGGAGAATCTTGTTGATCTGTTGGACGTGAGCCGAGTATGTGAGGTACTTTGCAGAAAACCCAGGAGAATCGAACCGTCCATCGGCAGTAATATCAACTTCTTGACTGTCCAGCTGACTGATCAGCTCTTCTTGTTCTTGTAGCCATATCTATTCATGGAAATTAATGTTGCATTAGAAATTGTAAAAATCCGCTGACATAATTTATTATTTCACAGTATGCATAGGAAAAAATAAAATTAATTAGTTCACTTGCTGCACCACAAAAAAAATGTTAGGGTTTCTTTAACCTTGAAGCTACATTTGGGGACCATGGGCACCACAAGAAGACTTGAAATGGGTTAATTAGTCAGCTAATAAAGAAACATTCTAATTAACTTATTTAGGTTTTATTTTTGAGGGCATAATGTATTTGGAGAATTGATGCTCTACATCAGAGTACACCCGTGACATACATTTTCACTACAAATTTGTAGTGGTTGTTATGGTAAAACAAAAGTCGTCCTCATGCAGTACTTCAAAACTAAGCGGGCAAAGAGTGCCCATGATAACAATCTCTCCACCCCCCACCGGCCCTGGAAGTGAACATGGTTGCCATGGCAGACTCACACATCCGCTCTGCAGGCAACACAGGTGATATTTGCCCTCTTAGTTTCGGTTTGAAGTGTGTGCAAGGACTTTTGTCGCCCCCAGAACTCATAAATATAAAAAATAAAAGTTTGTTTGAGTGTTTTAGTCAAATAACTTACTAACCCATTTCACTTCATTTATGGTGGCGTCCATGGCCCCCACTTTAGCCCCAGGGTAAAAAGAATCCTAGCTCTCTTTTTTATAATTTGGTGCATCTAGAAACAAACACCTTCTATAGAATTATGAATCCAAAGCCTCGCTCAGAAATCAGCCTGAAAATTTTGTTTCTTCACGTAATGAGCTCGAATTACTACCAAAGCCGTTTTTAGTGGCGAATTTTACCTCTAGAAATTTCAAGACATAGCTCTCTTTCTGTGAAAAGTAAGAAACACATTCTTTACATTTAGTGCAAAAGCCGTCAACCAAGTTCCCTGACAGTGGCGCTTGTGGCGGCATTTCCTTATTGGTGCAACAAGCAGACGACACAAGCACATGCTTCCTGGATCTATCATGCGACGATGTATAAGCACAAGCCTCTGCCCACTTGTCAGCACTGAAAATGTAGAGAATGTTTGTTGAATGTTTCACAGGAAGGATGCTACACCTGGTAATGGGCTTGATTTGGGAGTATAAAAATACTATAATGTAGTTCCTTCAGAATGTTTCTCACCTTGTCCACTGCAGGGAACAGGAGGGCGTTCTGGTAGGTGTTGTACATCTGATCGCTCATCACCTCGACGTTCATGTGGCGGAGCATCCGAAGTGTGTTCGTCACTTGGGCTCCAGAGAAGACCTGGTGGCTTGTCAACAGAATGTTTCCTGCGCCTCTTCCATTGATGATGGGTTGGCTGCTCCACTTCCGCACGTGCTCGAGAGGGCAGATGCTGACCACTGTGATGAGCGTACCCTGGCTTGTGATGTCATTTTGGCAGGGTCTTGAGCACTCCTGGCATGTCCTGAAGAGTTCTCGCAGGCAGCTCTCAAAGACCAGGAACTGGCGTTCTTTTTCTGGTGCTGGTGGACTTGACGCAGTTTGTCCGTCACTGGAATGGGATTATGTAAAGCGTTTTTCACAAATTCTAGGCATACATACGCATAGCTTACCTCTTGAAACCTTCGGCAGTGCGGGATGGAGAGTATGTTGCATCAGACTCTGCCACGCTGCTGTGAGCAGGAGATACACAGTCGTGTGGCACCTCAATGCTGCAGGAGGGGGAGGCAGCGTCGAAAGGGTTCAACTGCAGCGGTTCCTCCATGACCAGGGAAGCTGCCACCCTTCCGGTGATGTTCATTTCGGCAGTGCAGTCCCGCAAGATCCTTCCTGTCTCGCAAGATGCGGACAGTACAGCTGCTGAGACTTGGGCCTGCAAATAGCACGTTTATACCCCAATGTTTTTCACAATGCTTGAAATATGTAATTTGGGCTATCGATAGTTTCTAACCGTGCCACGAGCACAGCAAGCATCGAAGGCACTATGCATTCCAGCAATTTTATAACTCGTGCATTGTTTATACTGCTTAGACTATTCTGAATGCAACAAAAACTGACACTGAATAGAAATGTCCCTGCATTTATATCTGCTTTTCTCATGTGTAATTCAAGTCGTTACTTGATTAGGTAAAATTCCGAGCAAGTGCCTACTCAAAACTTGGAGATAATCACGTAAAACTTGGAAATGGGCACTTATTAGGTCCACAATATCTAAGGATATGTTATTTCTGTACTTTCCAGATGTTGCAAAAATGAGGAAAGAGTGCCTGTTGTAGAATGGGCAGATGTTTGGTATTTTACAGTAACTGAATATCTTGTGGCAACCTCCGATACAGTATTGCAAGCAGGGCATCTGGCCGCCGCCATCTCTTTTGGTTCAAGTAAGCACTTGCAATTGCAAGCCTGCAAAACCCGCTTTCAAGTGCAGCGCATGTAGTTACGAGTATGGGGCACTAAACTCGGACACAATGCTTGCATTTGAGTGTAGTCTGCTGCAACATAAGGTCTTCAGGGGAGGCTTTGCACGCAGAAAGCAAACCTTCACCTTCACAGAAGAGGGACGTGTCCCCTGGTATAACTAACTATGGTGTGCCTGACATGTCACATATACACACCATCATCCTTGCAGATTCTTTTTCATTTAGTTACCTTGAGGATCCGTTTCCGGGTATTACACAAGGCAGGGTACGAAGACACTGTTTAAACACATAAGAAAAAATCCAGTCGATAACTGGGGTAAGAACGCAATTTTGATAAATAAAAACAAATTGTGCCTGCCTATTTTTAGGGGCCCTTGAAGCATCTCTAACTAACAAAATCGGTTCTGAACTCACTATCTTGAGAACTTCTTGCACATATTATGCTTCCCCACAAGTGCCCATTCATAGTCGAAATTTTGTCAAGTGCACAACTTGAACTTGGTAGCTGGCTGCATGAGTCCTTCATGAAAACCCGCACGGCAGGCACAGGGCATCTCATTTGGATGACCGGTTTTCACATTCGCTAGTTCCACCGTTCTTTGGCTGCGCATGCAAATTTCAAGCTCATGAGACAATAAAGTGTGTTCGAAGTTATAAAGCTCAAGCAAGAAGCGTGACAAGAAAAATAAAAAAATAATAAAAAAAGGCTGATCACATGCTTGAAATTGATGCGACGGTTGTTAGTGAAAGCAGAGAACCGTCCATTTCGGTCTGCATACATAAACTATGCATAGCAGGATATTATGTTGCTTGAATCATACGGGTTCACTACTCCCGAAATTACAGTGAGTGTGCAGGCGAGCTGTTGGATGTTGACCATGTAGAAAATAACCCAAGATTGTGATAATGGATAGGAACTTTTTTAATAAAAAGGGCAGGAGAAGAATCGTGAAATAATTAGGCTTTGGTGGACAGCAGCTCGTAGATAAATTCAGTATTTTAATTTTGTTTTATCCAGATAGCAGTATGTTCTCAAACTTTAAAATTCTGTGACCACCACTATACTCTGTTTCACCTTGTGTTGTACCGCAGGAAAGGCTACAAGCACGAGCTCCTTGCTCTAGGGAACATCTCGGTGGCACAAGCTCTCATGCACTAAGGGCAGCTGCCAACGCTGTGAGCTCGCGCTTCTAGCCTTTGCTGCGGTACAACATAAGGTGAAACGGAGTATAGCGTCACATTCTCAGCGGTATTCAGCTTTTTACGATCCGTAGTTAATTTACGCGAGCCGAAAAGCACGGTTTTCTCGTCTTCCCAACATCCTCACTTCCGAACGCACAGAAAAAAAACTTCCCCACGCCCCCCCCCCAAAAAAAAAAAAAAAAAATAACGTTTTTTCTTTTTTTTTTCTTGGGGGGGGGGGGGAGGATTCCGAGTCAGGAGGTCCAACGCGTCAAAAGGTCCAACGAGTCAAGAGGTCCAATATTGGACCTCTTGACGCGTTGGACCTCCTGACGCGTTGGACCTCTTGACTCGCCGTGGATCTCTTGACTCGTTGGACCTCTTGACGCGTTGGACCTCTTGACCCATATTGGATCTCTTGACTCGTGCCTCGATGTGTCAAGAGGTCCAACGCGTCAAGAGGTCCAATATTGGATAGCTTGACCGTTGCATCTCTTGTTGGGAAATATGTACAGGCAAGGGGTGTGAAATAAGTACAGGCAAAAAAGAGAAAAAAAAACTATGAGGGCACCTAAGCTTTCTCTTACGGTGTGAGAATGCGCGAGCACTACCTTTTCCCGAGATGTGTGTCCGCAACAGATAGCGCGCTAGTTGCGCGTGAAGAGGGCCTAGGTTCGAAACCAGGCAGGGGATGGTTTCGTGCTCACGTAACCAGGGAGGTCACGTGACCAGTGTTTTTTTTTTGGTCACGTGACCAGACTTTTTTTTTGTTTGTCCATATGACCAGATAGGTCACGTGACCAGAGAAATCACGTGACCAAAAATATCCCGTAGCCAGAGTTTTTTTATTATTATTACGTTGGATTGTGTTAGACAAGTCATGGATTTTAACGACGGATTTTGCCGTCGGCTTTTTCGCTGACTGAGCCAGGTAATGCTCACGCATTAAAAAAGCAGACAACAGAGATGCTAACCAAATAAGACGGAAAAGAAAAATGTCGTGAAAAAAAATTAAGCTGTGAAAACTTCCACACGGCAGGGGAATCTCCCGAACACGGCTTTGATACATCGATTCTGGCCGGCGATGTAATCAGTGTTCGTGCGTATGACCCGTGATTTGCTTGGTTTCTGAAGCGACAGATACGCGCGCGCTGGGCTGTGGGGTTCGCGTGCTGGGCACTGGATTTGTAAACACCGGAAATCATTGTTGTTATAAACTGTCAAGCTTATAGCAACATTCGTCTGTTGGGGACCTGTGTGCCTTCTCTCTTCTACCCCTGACCTGACCACAAAGTCGTAAATCTGCATCTCCCGTGTTGCTCTCCCCCGCGAATATCCAACACGTAACCGGCAAGGTCTTAACATTTCAAGATTTGAGATGCCTTTTTTTTTAGGACGTGACTCCTTCGACATCCGGGTTCTAAATAATTGTAAAACTATTTTGAACACACCTTTCGTCACATACGAAAGATATGTCCATAGTTATTTGCCATTTCGACGTCTACTATCACACTGAAGCACTATTACGTCGTTTGACGTCAGGATAACTGAACATAGTTATATATATTTTTTTTTTATTTCTGTGACATTATTTTTAAAAGTTGTAATAATTGTTTAAATTTGTTCACGTCTCGTCAAAATAGCTTCCTTGATATTCTGAAGTGCTTGGTCTTCGAAGAACTTGGAGGGACAGTTTGCCCTGGCGCAGCATGGCATGTAAAGTTAGTAAATTTTTCATTCGCCATGGCCTAGCACTGGACACAGTAGAGATCTATCGACTTCAGAGATCGACCTGCTTTCCGACACAAACAGTTCTTCAATCGACTTCGACCCAATTTTCTAAAAATGATTGAGCAAGTAACCCACCATCTTACAATTCCAACCGACTAACACGTCGCGTAATTTCAACTAAAAGTAAATGATATCGACAAACAAGTGTTAGGTAATTCGTGTCAAGAATGCTTATTCATGAAATGTTCAGTTTTGTGGTTTATTTTACAGCATTCTCAAAAATAAAGAGCAGTAAAGGAGTTTCATATCGCTATTATAAGTATTTGTGGCTGCTCCCTGCTTTTAAGTAAGCCAATGGCCCAAATTAACCCGCTATAGCTTGCACCGGCCATAACGTTTCAAGCAGACAATGTTCGCGTTCCTTTGCAACACTCTATTGGACGCCGAGTGGCATAATTTGGGCTCGTTTAAAGACGCCCTCCAGTGATATTTGAGCTTCTTCCCATGTTGTGTTATTTACCTCTTAATGAATCGGTGAACTCGGTGAATAAAAACTAAAGCATAAAATAGTAGTGCATCATATTTTAATCAAACATACGAGAACCCGGGACTGCACGAAGTTACCCAAGGAAGTATTTGCGATTACAATTACTGAGATACATGAAAGGGAAGGCTAAACGCGAGATGCTGAGGTACATTTGTATTTTATATCTCGGGAGTTTGAGAGACACTTCCGTAGAAATGGCATAAATAAGTCCTAGAACAAAGAGACTGGAACACAGATATTAAGTTCTACAAGTCCAAAATATGTCGCCAGGCACTATCCATTATTTAACACGAAAATACATATACATTGTGGCAAATAGTATCTGTCTACTTGTCTCCAATAGCCTACGTAGTACTTGTATTCTCCAAAATAATTCAAATAGGTCAAACAGTAACCGTCACAAGCCGTCCATTAATAGCAATATCATTATAAACAGAGAAGATAAAAATAAGGCTCGATGGACCTCTTGACGCGTTGGACCTCTTGACGCGTTGGACCTCTTGACTCGATGGACCTCGTGACTCGATGGACCTCTTGACCCGTTGGACCTCTTGACACAAATTGGACCTTTTGACTCGTTGGACCTCTTGACGCGTTGGACCTCTTGACTCAAATTGGACCTTTTGACTCGTTGGACCTCTTGACTCGGCTGTCACAAGGCTATTGGACCTCTTGACTCGTTGGACCTTTTGACTCGTTGGACCTCTTGACCATAAGCGGGGGGGAGGGGGGGTTGGGGTTGGGGGGGAGGGGTGGTTTGGTTAAATAAACTACGCACCGCAGAAAGCTCGAACTCCCTGATGCGACGCTGGCGATTAGGATAGAGTGCGAAAGATTGAGAAATCTACGTTACCTGAATTAGAAGACAATTTGGAAACAAAAATTTCTTTGTGAGCCGACATCCACCTAAGCGTAATATCTTCAAAACAATATATGACATTATGGACGCTTGTGGGATTTATATCAATAAGGGACACTTGTCTGCAAGAAATACAAGATCGTCTTCTTTCTTCTACAGGCGCGCAAAATGGCATCTATTGTTTTGAAGACGTTAGGACTTAGGGCTAACATCGGCCCATAAAGAACTTTATTTCGAATTATTTTCTGATTCGGGTAACGTCGTGTTTGCAACCTTTCGCGTTCTGTCCTAACCCCTAGCGTCACATTCTCATGGAGTTCCAGCTTTATGGGATGCATAGTTTACTTACCCAGGTCGAAAGATGCGGTTATATCTTTCATCGGAAACTCCCGGTATATGCCACGCGGACTGCTGCACAATGCAAGGCTCATGAATCTTTGACAAGACACTCACCAGGACTCTCTGGCGCTTTTTCGGGGGCTCCTCGGTCCTGCCGGCGACGGGAAGCAGAAGAGTCGGCAGAGCTGTGCATCGAAGGCGTTTGCAGTCACCGCTGGAAAATGCAGACGTCTTGAAATGCTCGGCACAGAAACGGGGAGTCCGGTTCAAGTCCTCGGTGTCGTCATCTCGCCCGGCGACACGTAACCATTTGTGCCTTCGTGGATCCTTCTCCGGCAGAGCGAAAAACCGGAGACCTTTTCGAACATTTTTTACCTTTCGATTCGGGCACAACTTTACCACACAAACGTTCGGCATCACACGGAAGCGAAGACGAATAAACGTTTCAACACGTGGATGTCGATCGATTTGGTGAACCTTGCTTTGAGAACGGGAAGTGGGAGCTTTGGGAAGAAGATCCTCTTCTTTATCGTTCTCGCGGCGAGATAAGCTGCGAGCCACGCGCTTTCCACGACGGAGCCGCGTCGCCGCGTGGGCACATCACTCCCGCGTAACAAGGCGAGGAGAAAACGTAGTTCGGTCTTTTTCAAACAATAATAGCTGTATTACGTCACCTACAACCAAAGATTTGACGTTGTTGTCAAAATATAATGTGCATGTGCCTAAAAAGAGCAATATTAATAACTTTAGCAATCTTTTCGCAGTTCGCTATTTCTTTTGGTCGAATTCTATGGAGGTGGTGGAGACACGGGATGGACCCCGCAAGAGGATATGGTGCCTGTGTATTTCTATTGCTGTGAGTTTACTAGGGCGCCTTGCCATTTAGAACTGGTCATTTTTATTGACTGAAGCCCAAAAAACAATATGCTTCCAAAAACAAGCTTCTCCAAAAAGCACTTGAGTGCCCCTTTAATAACGTCAAGATCACGAGAATACTCTGTTGAACCATAATAGTCTTTCCAGAAAGGTATAATTCTGTTTTATTTTTAGTATATGAAAAACTGTGACATAGTTATTAAGATAGACAAACAGTTCAACGCTGGATGTAATACGAAGTCCTACGCGTCACGCGGTGCTATAAAAACACACACACACACACACACACTTCAGCTGTCTGACCCGGATTCCGTCTTGGGTTGTTGCAGTGAGAGCAGCGTTTATTAGTTCTTGCGTTTCGTGGACATATGTAAAAATTGGAATTATTCTGTTATTCTTGTGCTGGGATAATTGTCATTATTTCCCATGACAATTATTTGAGCGAGAAAAAGGCAGCGAGAACGCACAGATATCAGCACTGATTCTTTAAACAACTACGAATATCAGCCTGGATCGAACAGTTTGTCACAAAATAAAGTTTCCGCGAAAAACTTTTCTAAATAAATAATTACAATGTGAAACACATCTTGAGTCGTGAAATAATCCGAAATTAAGACCTCTATCGAGAAATTAAATCCAAAATAGAGGTAAGTTTCGGTTTCACTCCAGAATTAAAACGCGCATCCTTCCGTAATTAATACGCTAAACACCGTTCTTGTTTTCAGATAAAAGAGGTGACCTGCGCTCATAAAACGTTAGCTTCCTCGTATTACCAGAAATAATTTATGTCGCTCAGTGAAGCCTGCATACTAGGCAGGCTCAACAGCGGTACGCATCCCTGACCCTCGCTAAACCCGACATCGTGGAAAATGAGTGGCGCCACCTATAGTTAGTTGGAGTCGCGAATATGGCGTTTCGGTGCGGCCTTTTTGGTGCTCGGAATTTTCGGCCACGGACATTTCGGTGTGCGGACCTTTCGATGCGGGGACATTTCGGTGCACGGACTTTCCGGTGCACGAACATTTCGGTGCACGGTAATTCAAAATAGCGAGGATAAGTTTAATTTTTTGGTCTTGATTTCTCTAAAAGTAATACCCATTATTTTAGATAAAAGTGTTTTTTTCTCCTTGTACTTTATAAATTTGTAGACTTGGTCATCCAGTTACGGTCACTTACTGATATACGACCTAAGTGACTTTGTTAGACGCAGCACCATCTTGCGGGAGGACTGGATACGTTAGATGTGATGTTTAATTTTGCCTGTGTTTACGCGTTGGGTCTATACAGGCGGTCTCGGCGTCTTCTGTAAAGATGTGGGCTTTATCATTCGTAATCTGTGTAGGAAAGGCCCCAACAGCAAAAAGCTTGAAATGGTTGACAATTACCCGAGACATGTGATGCGACTAGTGCGTACGTTGAAAAAGAGATACCGACGAACGAACCAACATCTCCGCCTCACGCAGGATAATACTACGCCTAACAAACTCACCAACGCGGTCTATCAGTAAGTGGATGTAAATAGACTTCCAAGTCTAAAAAAATTATAAAGTGTGACAGACAGACAGGCAAATAGCTTTATTGTGGTCCTGAGAAGCGCCGCCCATAGAGCAGCATCGCAGGCCGCTCCCACGGGGGGAAGGGTGGGGGTGGGGGGGGGTAGCCTTACCGCCGCAGCGTGGGCTCTCAGGACAGTTCGGAGTTGTGGCAGAAGCTCGGAACTTGTGATGACAGAGCTACACTCCTCCTTGGTGACTTGATTGGGCCCCCGTAACGAGGGGCACCGCCAGAGCATGGGATCGAAGCTGCTAACCGACCCGCAGTCCGGGCAGGTAGACTTGAAGGTATCCGTTGCAATCATGCTGAAGAAAGCTAAACTGGGATATGATGTAGTTTGCACCATTCTGAGTGTGACTTCCTGAGACCTGGAGAGCTTACCATGCGGGGGTGCAAAAAGTCGGCGTGCCCATTTGATAGTGCTTGGTGACTTCATTAAAGGTGAGTAAGATATCTTTAAATTCCCCGTAGACATACTGCAGATCGGCGTCCTTCCTGGCGCGGAGGGTTAGAGCGTGCGCCCGAGAGTGAGCAGTATCACTGAGATTGATAGAGTGCGAAAAAATAAATTTCTAGCTAAAATGATGCTTATTACATCTAGAAAAGAAACTAAAAACTTGTGATTTTGATTGGCCGGGCACCGAAATGTCCGAGCACCGGAAAGTGCGTGCACCGAAATGTCCGCCCACCCAAAAGTCCCACCCGGAAAAGTGCGTGCACCGGAAAGTCCGTGCACCGAAAAGTCCGTACACCGAAAAGTCCTTGCACCGAAAAGTTCTCACCGAAACATCCTACACTTAAAAACCCTAAACCGAAAAGTCCTAGGCCCCAGCTTGTTTGCACCATTACGCTTAGTTCAAGGTTTATTCACGGAAAGCATTTAACTGCCAGGACAGCACGCTTATAATATAACGATACTCTGCCAGGAGAGTACGCAAAATAATATTGCCGCCCGCAGAGCCGAGAATGCAACGCTTGGTCACGGTCTGCTAGAAGATTCCCGCTCATTCTCGCAGCAGACGTAACTTTCCTTCTGCTTTGTTATTCTCGAAAGTGCCAGTTCATCCTCGCCCCGAGCGCGCGACGCTCGAACCTTCTTTGCCGAACTTTCGAGATAGTGACGCAGGGTAGATAAGCGGCTCCCGCGACCTTGTCGAGTCAGTCCCAGTCTCGCTAGCGCTCTGTAGTGCCGCCGAACCGCCGCCCGCTTTTCTGCTACCTCGACGCTCTTTCGTTATTTATTTTTGGTTGGCACAAGTTCGCCCATTAAATCTTTATTTTCAGTTCACTGTTCGGCTTTTTGTCACCTTCATTCGTGACATTTCTGGTGGAGGTGCGGGGTACTTTGCACGGGTTTCATTCGGTCTACTGCCGAAGAAGACCAACCAGTCGACGAAGCCGACCATGGACCCCCAGTCGTCGCAGACCCCGACCGTCGCCCCCGTCGTCTACCTGCCCGTCGCCCCTCGTACACCGACGTCCTTCCACGGCGAGATCTACGAAGACGTCGAAAATTGGTTGCAGCAATACGAACGAGTGGCGCTGCACAACCAATGGACTCCGGAACAGCGTCTTCAAAATGTCCATTTTTCCCTCGAGGGAACGGCGCGACACTGGTTCGAGAATCGTGAAACCTCGATTACGTCATGGGACCAGCTGAAAGGAGAGCTCCGAGGGACGTTCGCCAGTCACCACCGAAGGGAGAGAGCCGAGGACCTCCTTCGGACGAGGACGCAAGGCCCCAACGAAAGCGTAACCAGCTTCGTTCAAGACACCCTGCGACTGAGTGCGCGTGCCGACCCACAAGCCACTGATGACAAGAAGCTGCGTGTCCTCATGCGCGGGGTGAGGGACGACATCTTTGGGGGCCTCGTCCACTACCCGCCGACCACCGTCGAAGCGTTTGTCACGGAAGCAACGAACATGGAGCGCGGCCTCCAAGCACGCGCCTCCTACTACCAACGACATCCCGGCGTCGTTGCCTCCACGCTGCTTAATGACGACATCGGCGCCCGCACCCGGGACATACGCGACGTTATCCGGGACGTCGTCCGAGAGGAGCTCCGAAAGCTGCTCCCCGCTACTGAGCGTCCGGCGTCGCTGTCAGTCGCCGAGATCGTGCGCGACGAGGTACAGCATGCCTTGCAGCCTGAAACTCCCGTCAACGAGCAAGCCCCTGAGGAACCGAGGCTGACCTACGCCGCCATGGCCAGACGACCGCCGCAAGCTCCCCGCCAAGCTACGGTGCCACCACGACGTCAACCTCCAGCGCCACAGTACTACCAACGTCGCGAAGAACGACAGCACGTGCGCCCGGAAAAACCAGCACCCAGGAAAACTGACGTGTGGCGAACGGCCGACCGACGCCCGCTTTGTTACCATGGCGGGGAAGCCGATCATGTCTACCGCCGTTGCCCGTACCGGCAGCTGGGGTTACGAGGCTTCCACCCGACGACCCGCGACCACGCTACGGAGAGCGACCTAGGGACATCGAGGAATACCTCCGCCGTTCGCCATCCCCAGGACCGTCTCCCCGCCGCGGTTACCGATCGCCATCACCGCAACGCCCTGCATCGCCTCATCGTAGGTCCCGCCGAGAAAGCCTGTTCCCCCTGCCTCGCCGGGAAAACTGAGTGCGGCAATACAGGGAGGTGGTATTGCCGGTGACGAACGACGCCAATATCTTCCACAAACGTCGGAGGGCTCCCACACTAGCGACAAAACGGATAGGAACGACGCTTCTGTGACGGTGTCGAATAACCTCGACGTTACCATCGACGGCCACGACGCGAAGGCACTCGTCGACACCGGAGCAGACTATTCCGTTTTAAGTAGGAAGCTCTCTCGCCGCCTTCGGAAAGTGATGACGCCGTGGGATGGCCCAAAAATACGAACCGCCGGCGGACATCTCATCGCACCAGTGGGAAGGTGTACTGCGCGCGTGGACATCCACGGAGAGACCTGCCCCGTGAAGTTCGTCGTCCTCAAAGACTGTTCGAGAGACGTCATCCTTGGCATGGACTTCCTCTGCGAGTACGGTGCGGTGATCGACCTTGGAGCAAACAGGTTGACGCTGCGAAAGCCCGTGCTACCTCCGGAGGAATCCAAAACGTCGCCAGCCGCCGTCCGAGTCATTGCGGACCACGTGAACCTGCCGCCACGGTCGAGTGTTCTTGTGCCCGTCGTGACCGACGCAGTTGCCAGCGGGAAAGTCCTTCTGAAAGGCAACGTCCAACTGCTTCTCGGAAGAGGAATAGGCGTCGCAAGGGGCGTAGCAGAGCTGCAGGATAGACGTTGTGTGGTCCTCGTGACGAACTTTCGACCGGAGGCGCAGCATCTAACGAAAGGTGCCACTATAGGACACGTCGAGGAACTCCGGGCCGACGCCGAAATCGCCGCGATCTCCGACGAGCCCTCGCCATGTCAGCCGTCCAGTACAGTGCCGCAACAGCTTGACGTTAACCCCAAGCTCAGCGCCACGGAACGAAGACAGCTCGGAGACCTCCTCGCCGAGTTGGGCGACTGCTTTGCGACGACGTCGAGGGTGCGCCAGACAACAGTTGCGAAACACCGCATCATTACCAACGAGGACGCGCTCCCTGTGCATCGGCCGCCGTACCGGGTCTCCCCAAAGGAACGAGAGGCCATTCATGAACAAGTACAGGAGATGCTCAACGACGACATCATTCAGCCTTCGAGCAGCCCGTGGGCCTCTCCAGTTGTGCTGGTAAAGAAGAAAGACGGAACGCTTCGATTCTGCGTTGACTACCGGCGGCTCAACGCGGTCACGAAGAAAGACGTGTATCCGCGCCCCCGCATCGACGACACGCTGGACCGGCTGCGCCACTCCCGATACCTTTCGCCGATGGACCTTAAGAGTGGCTACTGGCAGATCGAAGTTGACGAACGGGACCGAGAAAAGACTGCCTTCGTCACGCCCGACGGACTGTTTGAGTTCAAGGTGATGCCCTTCGGACTGTGCACGGCGCCGGCAACGTTCCAACGTGTCATGGACACCGTCCTGGCAGGCCTCAAGTGGCAGAGCTGTCTCGTTTACCTCGATGACGTCGTGGTATTCTCGGCCAACTTCGACGAGCATTTGCGACGCCTTCGGGCCGTTTTAGAGGCAATCAGGACCGCAAAACTCACCCTCAAGCCGACGAAGTGCCGGTTTGCCTACGGCGAACTGAAGTTCCTGGGCCACGTGGTGAGCAACGAAGGTGTAAGTCCTGACCCTGAGAAGACTCGCGCCGTAGCGGCCTTTCCACCGCCCACCGACAAAACTGCCGTCCGAAGATTCCTTGGACTTTGCGCATACTACCGGCGATTCGTTCAGGATTTCGCCAAGCTTTCTGCGCCGCTAACGCACCTTACGAAAGACGCCGTGAACTTCGACTGGGGTGAAGAACAACAACAGGCATTCGACGAACTAAAGCGACGGCTCCAGTCACCACCGATTCTCGGCCACTTCGACCAATCAGCCGAAACGGAGGTCCACACGGACGCCAGTAATACAGGACTCGGAGCGGTACTGGTCCAACGGCAAGACGGTGCGGAGCGCGTGATCGCATACGCTAGGCGGACGCTGTCGAACGCGGAACGCAATTACTCGACGACCGAGAAGGAATGTCTGGCCGTCGTCTGGGCCATCACGAAATTCCGCCCATACCTGTACGGGACCCCTTTCCGGGTGGTCACCGACCACCATTCGCTGTGTTGGTTAGCGAGCCTGAAGGACCCATCGGGACGCCTCGCTCGATGGAGCCTACGACTGCAAGAGTACGACGTAACCGTGGTCTACAAGTCAGGCCGAAAACACAGCGACGCCGACTGCCTGTCCAGAGCCCCTGTCGAGTCAGCTGCCGGATGTGCCAAAGACGACGACGACGACGACCACTTTCTTGGCGCGGTGAGCATTCACGGCATGGCAGCGCTCCAGCAGGACGATCCTGAGCTGCGTGCATTGATCGACCACTTGGAGAGACGAGGGGGTACGATTCCCCGAGCCTTCTCACGTGACCTGCCAAGATTCGCCGTCCGGAAAGGTATCCTCTATAAAGAAAACTTCGGGGACAACAACTCGACGTGGCTGCTAGTGATTCCTGCTAGTCTTCGAGAAGAGATCTTCCAAGCCTGCCACGACGACCCAACATCTGGTCACCTTGGCTACAGTAGGACTCTTGCACGGATCCGAGAAAAATACTACTGGCCCAAGCTTCCGAAGACTGTCCACCTCTACGTCCGTTCGTGCCACGAATGCCAACGACGCAAGAAACCACCGACGAAGCCGGCAGGTCTCTTGCAACCAATCGCGCCCCCGACTGTACCATTCCAGCAGGGTGGAATGGATCTTCTCGGACCTTTCCCACCGTCGGCGCAGGGAAACCGGTGGATAATCGTGGCAACTGATTATCTCACCAGGTACGCCGAGACAAAAGCACTCCCGTCGGGGACCGCCGTGGAAGTAGCCAAATTCTTCGTGGAGTCTATCGTCCTCCGACACGGCGCTCCCCAAGTCCTGATTACGGACCGAAGATCCTCGTTCATGGCGCAACTGACACAAGAGATACTCCGCCTGAGCCACACCGACCACCGCCGGACCACGGCATACCACCCGCAGACCAACGGGCTGACGGAGCGACTAAACAAGACCATCGCCGACATGATTTCTATGTACGTGGACGTGGAACACAAGACGTGGGATGAAGTGCTGCCCTACGTCACGTTTGCGTACAACACGGCAATTCAAGAAACTACCGGCGTTACACCCTTTCAGCTGGTGCACGGCAGAAAGGTGACGACGATGCTCGACGCCACCCTGCCCCACGATCCAACGGACGACGGCACCGACGACGCCCAGTTGGTCACCCAACGAGCAGAAGAAGTACGACAGCTAGCCCGTCTTCGAATAAAGAACCAGCAACGTGTCGACGCAGGCCGCTACAACCTCCGCCGCCGCGACGTGGAGTTCCAGCCCGGAGACAGGGTATGGGTGTGGACGCCCATTCGCCGCCGCGGCCTCAGCGAGAAACTGTTAAAGCGCTACTTCGGACCCTACAAGGTCATCCGCCGCCTTGGGGACTTGAAGTACGAGGTGCTCCCCGACGGAACTCGACCATCAGGACGCCGCCAGCCACGACCCGAAGTCGTCCACGTAGTTCGACTCAAGCCGTTCTACGCGCGTTAGGATTGTGAAACTGCATGTTTGTTTTGTTTCGCCATAATTGTTTTAGCCATTTCCGTTTTCCTTTCGTTTTGCATCGGGGCGATGCACTTTTAAACGGGGGATAATGCCGCCCGCAGAGCCGAGAAGGCAACGCTTGGTCACGGTCTTCTAGAAGATTCCCGCTCATTCTCGCAGCAGACGTAACTTTCCTTCTGCTTTGTTATTCTCGAAAGTGCCAGTTCATCCTCGCCCCGAGCGCGCGACGCTCGAACCTTCTTTGCCGAACTTTCGAGATAGTGACGCAGGGTAGATAAGCGGCTCCCGCGACCTTGTCGAGTCAGTCCCAGTCTCGCTAGCGCTCTGTAGTGCCGCCGAACCGCCGCCCGCTTTTCTGCTACCTCGACGCTCTTTCGTTATTTATTTTTGGTTGGCACAAGTTCGCCCATTAAATCTTTATTTTCAGTTCACTGTTCGGCTTTTCGTCACCTTCATTCGTGACAATATATAACGATACTCTGATTATCAACTTATACTAAGAATAAGCTTATCTGCTCTAATGTTTTTTTTTTTTTTTTTTTTTTTTTTTTTTAACTTTATACATATAGAAACAAAAGTTGTGCAAAGGGCCTGCCAACACTGTTTCGGGCTACACCCGGACTGGAAACACCTCCCCGTAACTGTTTTCTTTATCACCTACCCCTTTGCCTATGAATCATCTTTAGGACGCTTTCTTAGGAAGGCCAACCCGCACCAGACAATAGCGAAGCCCTGGGTATAGACCGACACGTGGGCTTGACGTCACGGAGCTGCGGCGGCGCTGCGATCGCACCGGAGCCAGGGGGTGTGGGCAAAAGCGCGCACGTTTCGCATGGGCGTCATAGCATTTCAGCATGCCGCCAAGTCGTGTTGTCGTTAATTGCACCGAAATGTACAAGAAAAGCAGTGGAGTGAGTTTCCACAAGTTCCCGGCAAACTCTGAAAGGCATAGAAGGGGATAATGTCCGTGGATCGAAAAGAATGGTCGCCTCGCGTGAACGACCGTTTGTGCGGCAAACACTTTCGTGAAGCCAAGTGCGGCTTCCATTTCAATCTCCGTCCCAAGGCTTGCTTATGTGCAGGAAGCTGTTGTCTGATCTAGACAAACCGGATTTTGTTCCCATGGTGTTCGCGCACAAAGCATCGGCCAAGGGCTCGTCGGAGGCTCGCTAGGCCCGTGCTACCCAGCAGAAGGGGATCGGCGACAGAACGGCAGTGTTGTAGGCGTTACCGAAAGAAAGTAACGAAATACGTTACCCCTCACTTCCACATAAAAGGTGCGCGTTACTGAGCTACGTTACCTAAAAATGAAAGGAACGCGTTACCGTTATTCCTGCGTTACTTTTTTTTTTAATTATGATTTAACGCATTTTACGGTTTTGACGATACAGGTCATATATCAAGAAACATTATGTTCATGCAGAAACTGAACATAATTACTTTTTCTCTTTTTATGGTTTCACCTAAATACTCACAAGAAAAAAACGCAAAGAAAAACATGGCTTGACTCCTAAAACACGGAAAAATTTGAAGTGTAATTTCTTTAATACTTGGGAAGTAGTAACGAGTAACGTAGCTACATTACTTGAAATAGTAACGTAAGTACGTTACCCGTTACTGTGTCGAAAAAGTAACGAGTAGGTTACTGCGTTACTGAAAAAGTAACGCGTTACCAACAACGCCGTTACTTGTAACGTGTTACCGCAAAGGCTGCAGAACGAACCGTTACTCCTCGTCATGCCTTGTGGTCATGAGGGTAGGAAAAATATGATACCTTGACTTGAAGACGCTGTGCGTATTTGATCAAAGAATGAATACCCACACTTCCGCAGACCCAGTCTGCTAATCCCGCCGGCAGTGCGCAAACCTACTCGAGGTAATCGTTTGCCTCAAGAGACTTGTACGCCTGCACCGTGTTGGCCGTGAACTGGCTTGGCGAAAAAACTAAATAAACGACGACATGAGCCGTCGACTTCGGTGGCAGCAACTTTACGTCGGAGGTGCAGCAGGCCTTGTTTACGGCGTACGAATCCTCGTAGGAAACGCCGTCCACCCACAGTTTGTTTCGATAGCGCTGCCGTTCAGGCTCGGGCAGCGAGATCAAAAGTCGGGCATAGCATATGACATACTGCTGCGCGCCAAGCAGGCAGCGCGGCTGTGGGCTAACGGTTATCGCACTTGCCTCCCACGCGAAAAGCCAGGGTTCGATTCCCGGGAGTCACGCGTCCTTTTGTTTACTCCTGCAACTTAGTTTTCTGGTAAATTCGAGAATCGTGTTGGGGCTTGTTCGACGTCCGAATTTCTACGCGTCGAACATTCTACGCCGATTATTTCAGAAGCTCACGCATGTACAGTGCTAATCACACTTGTCTATAACGCGCGAGCGTGCGGCTTTTTTCGGGCAATGCTAGACTGGTGGCATTCGCGGAAA
This sequence comes from Ixodes scapularis, assembly GCF_016920785.2. Classification (NCBI taxonomy): domain Eukaryota; kingdom Metazoa; phylum Arthropoda; class Arachnida; order Ixodida; family Ixodidae; genus Ixodes; species Ixodes scapularis. Next base: position 158,800,250 of record NW_024609868.1, on the reverse strand, counting down.
CTAAGCTAGTCACGTGGCGCAACATGGAACGGCCCGCTCGAGGGGTGTCCTGCCCACTCTATCAGCTGGCGCCGAACGCGGAAGTCTGCTCGCACGCTTTTTACAAGCATCATTGCTCGAACAATAAACAAACTAAAGCCTGAAGGCGTATCAACGATGTCGCGGTCAAAAAACAAAAATATATCATAAAGCACTTTAATTTTATCGCTTATCAAGCTGATAGAGTGGGCAGGACACCCCTCGAGCGGGCCCTTCCATGTTGCGCCACGTGACTAGCTTAGTGTCTGCGAATGCCACCAGTCTAGCGCACCCCGGAGAAAGTCGCACGCTCGCGCGTTATAGACAAGTGTGATTAGCACTGCACATAAGGAGCGCCGCGTGGCGAACCGGACTCAGTTTTTCGAATCAGCGTTCGATCCTGCTGCTTCGCTGCCTTCGACGCCCGCGACGCTCTGTCGTTATCTTTCTTTTTACGTTTTATTTTTTGGGCACAAATTCGCCCCATTAAACGTTTCAGTTTCCCCAGTTAATCTTTTTTTTTTCATTTGTTAATTCGTGACATTCTGGTGGAGGTGCGGGGTACCAGATGCCCATGCAGCGGTCCCCTCCGAGGTCCCGCAGTGCAACTCCGAATCCAAGCCCCCAAGAACCCAGCGAAGACCAGGCCGGTACCCCATCAAGTCTCCGGAACCTTGGCCTACCCCCGGAACTAGGACCGTTGCCACCCAAGACCAAGCAAACAAGGAGGACCACGATAGCAAACCAGTCGGAGATACCGGCCGCTTCTGCCGTCGTATATCTGCCCGTCGCACCCCGGACTCCGACGCCTTTCCACGGGGAGATCCACGAGGACGTTGAGGATTGGCTACAACATTACGAACGAGTGGCCCGCCATAACAGATGGACACCGGAGCAGTGCCTTCAGAATGTTTACTTCGCTCTGGAAGGCACGGCACGTACCTGGTTCAAGAACCACGAAGCGTCGATTTCGTCGTGAGAAGAATTCCAGGCCGAGCTGCGACGCACCTTTGCCAACCAGCACCGACGACAGCGTGCCGAAGAACTCCTGCGAGCGAGAACCCAAGGGCCGACCGAAAGCGTCACGAGCTTCGTCGAAGACATACTCGATATGATGAATCGCGCCGGCCCAAACGCTCCCGAAGAGAAAAAGCTCCGGGTCTTGATGCGCGGCGTGAAGGAAAACATTTTCGGAGGCCTTGTTCGGAGCCCGCCTACCACCGTCGAAGGTTTCATCACAGAGGCCACCATCATCGAACGTGCCCTTCAAGCACGCGCCGCCCACTATCACCGAGTTCCCGGCGTCGCTGACTTTTCGTCTTCCGGCTGCAACCCCACGGACATGCGCGAGATAATCCGGAATGTCGTGCGGGAGGAAATCAGGAAGCTGCTACCTGCTGCCACAAGCCCGGCTACGCCCTCAGTCGCTGAGATTGTCCGGGAAGAACTTCAGCAGGCGCTGCAGCTAGAAGTTCTCGCCAGCGCCGCTCCTGAACCACCGAAGCTGAGCTACGCCGCAGCTACCCGACGACCACCGCCCCCTGCTCACTCGTATACGGCGCCACCTCGACGTGAACATCTAGCGCCGCAGTATTCACGACGCCATGAAGATCGGGCGTACGTCCGCCCAGAACAAGCTTCTCCACGAAAGACCGACGTGTGGAGGATGGCCGATCGACGCCTGTTGTGTTACCACTGCTGTGAAGCCGGCCACATTTACCGTCGATGCACCTACCGGCAACTGGGGCTGCGCGAGTTCCACCCGAACGACCCGCGCCCAAGGTACGACGAACGCCCTCGTGACATCGAAGAGTACCTCCGACGTTCGCCATCTTCAACGCCGCTCCGCCGTGGGTCCCGCTCACCGTCGCCCAGACGTTCAGCGTCTCCAGCGCCACGACACCGCCGAGAGAGCCTGTCGCCCTTGTGTCGCCGGGAAAACTAAGCGCGGCAACGCCTGGAGGTGGCGTTGCCGAAGACGACCGAAATAAAGAGCCTCCAAGAACGTCGGAGCGCTCCCACTCTCTCGACGCTACGCATCACACCGACGTCCCTGCATCGGTGTCCAACAACCTAAACATCATTATCGACGGCCACGACGCGTCGGTTCTCGTGGACACCGGAGCAGACTACTCAGTCTTGAGTGGGAGGCTCTCTCGCCGCCTGCGAAAGGTGACAGCGCCGTGGGAAGGCCCTCAAATACGAACCGCCGGTGGGCACCTCATCACACCAGTCGGGCGATCCACTGCTCGCGTCGAGATCCACGGTGAGACGTGCCCTGTGAAGTTCGTCGTTCTGCAGGACTGTTCGAGGGACGTTATCCTCGGAATGGACCTCCTCGGCGAGTATAGCGCCGTCAACGTAGCCGCTTGGGCGAGTTGGTTGCACATGATTACACACACCACAGCGCACTATAGCAAACAAACACTCACACCTTACGCATGAAAAATAAAGCAAAATTCAAACAAACCGCGCTGACTGACAACACTTTTTATATAACTTTGTCTTCTTCAACCTCTAGCACCACCGAATTTTCCAAATCACGCGCACCGATCTCCTAGATGCCTAAAAATATTTTCTCTTTTTCTGTCAGGTGTCAAGATGGTGTACTTATACAGTTGTAATAGTTCCTGGCGATATGTTCTGCTTCGATAATTTCTCGAGTTAATTGGTTTCTGTTCCTGCCTAAAATTGTACAGAGCCAACTCAGGGCATCTAGGCATACACTGCCGGGATTGTGGGTGCGATGTTCACCTGCCACCCTGTACAATTTTAGGTAGGAACAGAAACCAATTAACTCGAGAAATTATCGAAGCAGAACATATCGCCAGGAACTATAACAACTGTATAAGTACACCATCTTTACACCCGACAGAAAAAGAGAAAACATTTTTAGGCATCTAGAAGATCTGTGCGCGTGATTTGGGAAATTCGGTGGTGCTAGAGGTTGAAAAAGACAAAGTTATATAAAAAGAGTTGTCAGTCAGCGCGGTTTGTTTGAATTTTGCTTTACTTTTCGTGTGTAAGGTGTGAGTGTTTGTTTGCTATAGTGCGCTGTGGTGTGTGTAATCATGGCGCCATCATCGACCTCAGAGGAAACTGGCTAACTCTGCGAAAACCTGTTTCACCACCGGAGGAACTCAAAGCGACGTCAACCGCGGTCCGAGTCCTCGCAACTCACGTAAACTTACCGCCGCGGTCGAGTGTTTTCGTACCTGTCGGGATCACCGAAGCTTCCTGCGGCGAAGTTCTGCTCGAGGGGAGCCTGCAGTTGCTTCTAGGAAGAGGAATAGGCGTCGCAAGGGGAGTAGCTGAACTTCAGGATGGCCGCACTGTGGTCCTCATGACGAACTTCCGAAACGAAGCGCAACACCTCACGAAAGGGGCAGCCGTTGGCCACGTAGAGGAACTCCGAAACTCCGCGGAAATCACCGACATTGCCGACGAATCCTCGCCACCTCAGCAAGACAGTACGTCGCCAGCACAGCTCGACATTGACTTTAAGCTTCCGGACCCGAAACGACGTCAGCTGATTAACCTCCCCGCCGAATACCGCGACTGCTTTGCGACGTCGCCGAAGGTCTGCCAAACCGCCGTTGCGAAGCACCGCATCGTTACCGAGGACGACGCGCGCCCTGTGCACCGATCTCCATACAGAGTCTCCGTCAAAGAAAGGCAGGTGATCCGGGAGCAAGTTCAAGAGATGCTGAACGACGACATAATTCAACCCTCAAGCAGTCATTGGGCCTCCCCAGTCGTACTGGTTAAGAAGAAAGACGGGACGCTTAGGTTCTGCGTGGACTACCGGCAGCTGAACGCAGTGACGAAGAAAGACGTCTATCCACTCCCCCGCATCGACGACACGTTAGACCGGCTGCGCCATTCTCGATACTTTTCATCGATGGACCTGAAGAGCGGCTACTGGCAGATCGAAGTCGACGAACGGGACCGAGAGAAGACAGCCTTCGTCACACCGGATGGGCTGTACGAGTTTAAGGTGATGCCCTTTGGACTATGCACGGTGCCAGCAACTTTCCAGCATGTCATGGACACCGTACTGGCAGGACTGAAGTGGCAGAGCTGTCTCGTCTACCTCGACGACGTCGTAGTGTTTTCAGGCGACTTCGACGAGCACTTGCGACGGCTCCGAGCTGTTCTCCAAGCCATATGGACCGCCGGACTCACCCTCAAGCCGTCAAAGTGTCGGTTCGCCTATGACGAACTGAAGTTCCTAGGTCACGTGGTTAGTAACGAAGGCATTCGTCCAGACCCAGAGAAGACTCGCGCCGTCGCAGCATTTCCAGTGCCTCGAGACAAGAAGGCCTTGCGAAGGTTCCCTGGGCTATGTGCCTACTATCGGCGCTTCGTTCGAGATTTCGCAAGGATTTCCGCACCGCTAACAAACCTCACGAAGGACGCCGAGAATTTCGAATGGGCCGAGGAGCAGCAGCAGGCATTCGACGAGCTGAAACGACGACTGCAGGCGCCTCCTGTTCTTGGACATTTCGACCAGGATGCGGAAACCCAGATTCACACGGACGCAAGTAACGCAGGACTTGGCGAGGTACTGGTTCAAGTACAAGAAGGCACCGAGCGAGTCATCGCCTACGCAAGTCGGACATTGTCCAAGGCGAAGCGAAATTACACCACGACTGAAAAAGAATGCCTTGCAGTCGTCTGGGCGATGGCGAAGTTTCGTCCGTACTTATACTGAAGCCCGTTCCGCGTAGTCACGGACCACCATTCGCTATGCTGGCTTGCGAACATCAAGGACCCGTCAGGACGCCTTGCGCGATGGAGTCTCCAACTACAAGAGTTCAACATGACCGTAGTCTACAAGTCAGGCCGCAAGCACAGCGACGCCGACTGCCCTGTCCAGAGCTCCCGTCGAAACACCTTCCGACAGCAGCGACGACGATGAGGACGAGCGTTTCCTGGGCGCAGAGAACACCGACCTTCCGACGTCAACGAGACGATCCTGAGCTGCGCGCACTAATAGAGGACCTGGAAGGGCGTGGGAGTGCCGTACCACGTGTCTTTTCACGAGAACTGCCGAACTTCGCCATTTGACGAGGAGTTCTCTACAAAGAAAACTTCAGCAACAACAACTGACGTGGCTGCTGATAATCCCGACCGACCTTCGAGAGGAGATCTTCCAAGCCTGCCACGACGACCCGACGTCCGGACACCTCGGTTACAGCCGGACACTGGCCCGTATTCGTGAAAAGTATTACTGGCCCAAGCTCCCCAAAACCGTCCACCTATACACACGATCATGCCATGAATGCCAGTGACGAAAGAAACCTCCAACGAGGCCGGCCGGACTCTTGCAGCCAATTTCTCCGCCAACGGCACCCTTCCAGCAGATCGGAATGGATCTACTTGGCCCGTTTCCGTCGTCGACGTCGGGAAATCGCTGGATCATCGTCGCCACAGATTATCTCACGCGGTACGCCGAAACGAAAGCCCTTCCTTCCGGGACTGCTGTGGAAGTTGCCAAGTTTTTCTTTCAATTCATCGTCCTCCGGCACGGCGCTCCCGAAGTCTTGATCTCAGACCGTGGATCCTCGTTCATGGCCTAGCTGACACAAGAAGCCCTTCGTCTCAGCCACACCAGCCATCGTCGCACCACGGCGTACAACCATCAGACCAACGGGCTGACGGAAAGACTTAACAAGACCATCGCCGACATGATTTCCATGTACGTCGACGTGGAGCACAAGACATGGGACGAGGGGTTGCCATATGTCACATTTGACTACAATACGGCCGTGCAAGAAACCACCGGGGTTACACCCTTCCAACTGGTTCATGGTCGCAAAGTGACGACAATGCTGGACGCAATGTTACTCCACGAACCGGCTGTCGACGGAAGTGACGACGCCCAGGTGGTTGCCCAACGGGCAGAAGTCTGTCAGCTCCCCAGACTCCGGATTCAAGCCCAACAACGTATCGACACTCGCCGGTACAACCTTCGTCGCCGGGACGTTTACTTCCAGCCCGGAGACAGAGTATGGGTCTGGACTCCGATTCGCCGCCGCGGTCTCAGCGAAAAACTCCTAAAACGGTATTTCGGACCCTACAAGGTATTCGTCGACTAGGAGATCTGAACTACGAGGTGATGCCCGACGGAACAAGAACATGATCACGCCGCCCACCACGACCTGAAGTCGTCCACGTCGTGCGCCTGAAGCCGTACTACGCTCGATAGGACTGTGGACCTTGAGTGTTTCAAATGACTCCTTAATCTCCCGGTCTTTTTATGTGCTTTGTTTTGATTTGGGTTGCATCGGGGCGATGCACTTTTTAAGGGGGAGAGTAATGCTGCGCGCCAAGTAGGCAGCGCGGCCGTGGCGTAACGGTTATCGCGCTTGCCTCCCGCGCGCAAAGCCAGGGTTCGATTCCCGAGAGTCACGCGTCCTTTTGTTTATTCCTGGAAATTAGTTTTTTGGTCAATTTGAGAATCGTGTTGGGGCTTGTTCGAGGTCCGAATTTCTACGCGTCGAACATTCTACGCCGATTATTCCAGAAGCTCACGCATGTACTATCGAAAAAAATGAAATGCGAACAGAGGAGCGCGTGGCTCGCGGTACAGGCTGCGCCGCCTGGAAGTGAGTCTAGGAGCGAGGGTGCGTGGCCTACTCCGACATGTTCACGCCCCTCCCTCTGCGCTCCCCAAGCTTCAGCAGTGCGCCTCTTAGTGCGCTGAAAGCTATCACCGCTATCTTTGCTGGCTCAGCGCGTGCGGTGCAAAGAAGCTCGCCGCACTCGCCGAGTAGGCAAAGATAGCGGTGACAGCTTTCAGCGCACTGAGAGGCGCACTCCGGAAGCTGCGGGAGCGCCAATAGAGGGGCGTGAACACATCGAAGTAGGCCACGCACCCTCGCCCCTAGGTTCACTTCCAGGCGGCGCAGCCTGTACCGCGAGCCACGCGCTCCTCTGTTCGCATTTCATTTTTCCCCGATAGTACATAAGGGGCGCCGCGTGACGAACTGGACTCGGTTTTTCGCCTCAGCGTTCGATCCTGCTGCTTCGCCGCCTTCGACGCCCGCGACGCTCTGTTGTTATCTTTCTTTTTACGTTGTATTTTTTGGGTACAAGTTCGCCCCATTAAACGTTTCAGTTCCTCCAGTTATTTTTTCTTTCATTTGTTCATTCGTGACATAGCGACTCTTAAAAAAAAAGAGTCGCTATGACTCGTTTTGGGGGGTATTGGCGCTGCAGATTTCACTCCTCCACAACTCCAGTTTGTTGAGTCACTTGACTTTTATTTCAAAAAGAGTCCTGCGACTCTCATCACACTGGAGTCATGGTAGTGTATGGGCGGCTCCAGGTGACGTAGTCAACTGCGGCTCTTTAACGACTCTTATCCAACAGAGAAAAAGAGTCACGCGACTCCTTCCTGGTAATCCCCGTGACTCTGTAACAAGAGTTGTGAGGACCCTCCTTTTATGAAGAGTCCCCCGACTCCTATCGCAAAAGAGTCATGGGAGTGTATGAGCGACTCTCCGAAAGATAGTCAGTGCTGACTCTCACTTTGTCTGGAGTGTAGCAGCCCTAGTCAAGTATCAGTTTGTTGAACAAAGGGAGGCATTGTGATCGTTGGGAGACTTCTTGCCGCCTTCGAGGTTCAACGTGAATTTCCCTAAAAAAAGGGTAGTAACATCAACTGCGTGAAAGTATAAAAGTTGAAATGGAAACTTCGATTCCACCTAAAAGAAGCGGTAACATCAATTGTCTGCAAGTGTAAACGTGGAAATGCAGAACGGATATCTTACAATTTCCTGTAATGAAACATGGAAAAATGAACGATGATGGTCTTAACGATGTTGAACTGATTGCTGCTCTAAAATGTATCATGAAACAGAACAGAAGCTTTCAGGACAGCATTGTTTTGCTACATTGGAATTTGCACACAACAAAAAAAAAGTAAAAGCTTTTTTTTTTAATCGGCAGCTTAACTTTCTATTAGTTTGATTATACTTATTATTTACAATAGGTTGTATATCTTTTTTATCACATGTCTGGACTATTGGCAAGAGCTGGTGTGAACAAGCATTTTCTGTTGCTTCAGGCCTGCTTTGAGTGGACAGGTGGGTGGCAATAAATTGCAGCAATCTTCGAATTTAACAATAAAAATAGCTGTTTCGTCTCAGCTCATATCACTGCCTTTGTGAAAATGCAACTTTATGAGTCCTACCATGCAGGTACTGCAAAAACAAACCACAAGTATTTAAAACGATTTCTTTATTAAAAACTTATGTGATATATATTGACTCAAAAGCCTGCGTTGGCTTATCACAGGTGTTTTATCACAATAACTAAACAAATAACATCATAAAAAATAATACTAATACACAAAACTGGTATAATTATTAGACAAGAACGAAAATAAATTACAATGACAAGTTTTGTGAAGGCTTGCTTTGCCTGCTTGGTGTTGAGGATTAAATTAGAATAAAAAAATGACAACAAGTTTCCTAAACGCTTGGTTTCCCCACTTGCAGTTTTTTCAAAGCTTTGTTTCTCTTTTTTGCACTTTCTTCTTTTATGGTTTGGATTCTCAGATCAACAGATGCACAAAAAAAAAAGAAATCTAACAGAAGTTTGGATTCACAATAAAAGACACAAGCCTTTGTATTATAGCTGGAATATTCACCAAGTACATACGGAAAACATTAAAACAGTAACCGTTACTGGTAATTCTTTTTCCTTGTTCTAGGAATGAGCTCCGAGTGCTGTCACAACTTTCACAGCTCTTACCGAAACCTTTGTATCTTTTTACCCATGAGGGTGCTCAAGCACAAAAAGTGTGCTTCGTCGATTCCTCCCCACACACTGACCTTTCTACGCTCAGTACATGGCTAATACCAGAGAGATTCCTGCTGAAAAGTCCAGGACGTCGATTCATAGGCCCTCGCAGACAACGCACATGCTGCCAGATGTCCATGGGTGCTTTCCAGTGAAAGTAACGTCGGGTTCCCGAAAGTCTTTACTGGCTCCTGGAAAAAAAAAAAAAAAAAATGATATGAAATAAGTTCTGGAAGTCAGACGAAGTTGTAGGCAGGGTCGGCCTTTGGGGTGGGCGACCTGTGCAGCCGCACAGGGCGCCATTTATAGGGGGGCGCCGAAAGGGCCGCCAGGTCATGCAGGACCCATATCTCCAGGAAATAAAAAAAAAACAAAAAACGACCGCATCGCGAAGAGCGTTCCCCCCCCCCCCCCCCCCCTACATGTAGAAAAAGGTGGTGGCGCTCGCCGTTTGGTATTTCGGCCGGAAAACCAACGACTACGTACTTGTTATAACTGACGTCCATCAACTCGCAGCCACCTGCGGATGTTTCACTATAAAGAACCTCTCCTCCGTGAGATTCAAAGCGGCATGGAATGAATCATGAACGACTAGGCAAGCGATCACCTCCGCACAGCTCTCAAATTACGAGCGGAGCAAAACCTACTCGCAAAATGTGATGGAGCCAGCATGATGCACTCTTAGCGCAAGTTATCAAACGGTGGCGCCAAACTCATCGGCGAGCAAAACAGTGTTTCGGATCGAGTCACGGGACAAAATACTACTGGAACACATTTTTGCTCTTAGTTATTACGTGCTTCGCTCAGAGTCTCTGATTGGCTAGCAGGAAATGTAGGCTTCGCCCTTTGCCAAGTTATTCTGAGCCGAAGAATGCCTTCGCTCAGGAGGTCTGACCGGGGGTAAAATGAACCCAATTCCTACCGGCATTCGAGCTGCCCGTTGGGCAACGCTCGCTCTGGAGTCTCTAGCAGTAAGCTAAACAAACCAATGCCCCCTGGACATCCGGTGAGTCTCAGTGCCCAGAGGCTTCAACCCGACTGAATATAACATGTGTAGAGAACGTTTGGATCCGCAGCTCTTTTTTCTTTTTTGTGTGTGTGAGCGACCAGCGACGACTCTGGACTCGCAATGCCGACCAGTGTTTCCAACTCAAAATCCAGAAACCCGTCGCAAGAATCCCGAAAACCGCTAAAAACAACTAAATTTATAATGTTGCGCAAGAATGGCCGAATCACAGCAGGCAGACCGTGGTGTCCGACATGAAGAACAAACTCTTGCAGGGCAGCTCACGGACCTTAAGTTTTTTGTTTACATTGTTGTGTGGTACGACATTTTTTTTCTTCAAGTTAATGTTGTAAGCAAGAACATGCAATGCAAAACAAAGGACGTCGTAGCAACAACCCAGCTGATGAAAGCATGCAGCAATTACATCGACAATTATCGCGATGTGGGGTACGAAACTGCAGCTGGAAACTGCGAACGGTCTTCCTGAGAGCATGGGTGTTGACAATGTGATGAAACCGGCCCCTCAATTGCGGCGGAAAAAGCGCCAATTTTGTTATGAGTGCCAAGATGAGGTTAACGATGTCGAGACAAAATTCAAGAGAGGCTTCTCCTACGAAATGATTGACATCGTAAGATTTCGATTGAAGAAGGCTTCACGCAGATGGAGCAGCTCGTGAGCTTCTGGGGGTTCCTTTACGGCCTCACCCGACTTCCCGATAAAGCAGAACTTCTTAAACTTTGCAAAGGCCTTGACCATCCACTGAGAGTCTGAGACACTTAAAAAGTGCAGACATCCACGGTACAGATCTCTGCGAGGAGCTGATCTAACTATGCAACCTGCTGCCCACTGGATGTAGTGCTCGCCAGGACGTCCTCCAGTTCATTCTGGACAACAATCTATGTGACAAATTCCCTCATACGTGGGTGTAATTGAGGATCCTCCTCACTTTGCCAGTGTCAGTCGCCACCGCTGAGAGGAGTTTCTCAAAATTAAAGCTAATTAAGGCATACCTAAGATCAACCCTGGCAGATGACAGCATATCGTCATTGGCAATTTTGTCCATTGGAAACAGGATAGCGCCTAGCCTGGATATGACGCGAGACGTAGCCCAATTTGCGATGTTGAAGGCTTGGAAGGTTGCCTTCTAGGGTATTTGACATGGTTAACTTGTACTTTTTGTTTTCTCTGTCCATCAGACGTTAGCTTGCTATGGGAGACCCATAGCTGAAGTTTGGCTATTCTAAGAAATAAACGATTCTTGAATCTTTGAACACGGTGCCGACAAAACTCTCAATGCTTGCGAACGTCGTTCGTTTTTAGGATGTGTTTTCTGACTGACAACGACAAAATCGCGACCATTCGCGCTGGGTCACTGTGGCATGTTTGCTAACAACGTGATGTTGGGTGCGAAAATAGGGGGGGAGGGGGGAGGGGGGGGGGGGCGCCACGGCTGCAGTTTGCCCAGGGCGCTTGCTGCTCTAAGACCGGCCCTGGTTGTAGGTGAGTAAAGTAAAATTGTCGAGGACAAGTTAAGTGCCCACAGTGTCATAGATGGAAAGTCCATGCAGCAGAGTGAAGGCAAGTGAGGCAGACGCCCGTTGCTGCCTTTCTATATTTCGCTTTCTCCAATTCTCACTTGATTGTGAAGCGTTTTGTACGGTGGAACCAGTGCATCAGGGGGTCTACCAAATTACTGATTTCAAATTCCTTGACTTTTCTAGAATTTCCCTTGACTATTTTCGTAAAAACGTTCTGACCACTTCTGGGTCAAAGGATCATAATTGGGAAACGTTATTCAGCATAGTCGTGCCCATGCGCAACCGTCAAGCTTTGTTCCGTATCGTATGGCTACTTTGTGGAACGATATGTTGACAAAATTTATTAGCAGTTGAAAACCCAGAAAATAAATGAGAAAATGAATACTATAAGTCATGGCGCGCATTGTATTCGTCTTATAATTTATTCAACATATCGTATCCAACACATCCATTCAATATATTGTTACAAAAGTGATGTCTTGGGGTTTGTAGCTTCCGGTTGAACACTCCCACTGCATTTTTAGATGAAATACAAATTTCGAATAAGTATCCCTTTAAGCACACTACATAATGTGCTCTTTCATTATAGGGCACACAGTGCTACCCTCTTTCCCCGAATCACTCTGTTGGCAGCTCCAGGAAGTAAACATGTCAGCCAATAGACAGAGACGAAGCCGCCTTGGTGGCTCCGAGGCGAGAGCGCCGGCTAACGGATCCCCAGGTTGCGGGTTCGAATCCCGACCGAGGTGCCCGCAATATGACGGAGGCTTATTGCGGAGAAGGCGCCGTGTAACCGAGCTTTCGGTTGCACGTCAAAAGATCCCCAGGTGGTCGAAATTAATCCTCAGTCCTCCGTTGGGGCGTGCCAGATGCCCGTCGTAGGTTTGGCACGTAAAACCCCCAAATTTGACTTAGACAGAGACGAGATAGTTCGAAATCAGCTGTGGTCGTTAGAGTTTAAAAGAGTGTGATTTTTTTAAGCAGTGACTGCTGCAGTAGTCAGAGGTATACACTCAAAGATGATGTCTGCAAATAACGCTTAAATATTTAGTAGCATGTTTATCACTAAAAAAAACTTCCTAGTTGAAAGAAATAGTGACTGGCAAGTGTTTCTTTTTTTGTTCTTCACCGAATTAAAAGAAAGAGATAGCTACTTGAATGCCCACTGAATTGACTGTATATTCGTGAGGCTGAACAAACATTAGATGGGTGAACAACCATTGTTAGCCGTGCCTGCTAAAAGTGCAAGCTAAATGCTTTGGATCACGCGCCAGCGGCTGCTCCAGCCAAGGCTACCCGCTTGCGCTTGCGCAGCTTTCGAAGTTAGTTCATGCTGAGGCGAGACAAGGTATAATGCCATTTGCACATTCAAAATAGCAAAACCCACCATATGTCGGCTCCGAGCGGCATGATGATGATACCCAAGAGATATTTTGTGCATTGTCTACAAAACGTACATAACGCACGATGCTGAACCTGCCAATTGCTGCATAGTTTAGAGCCGGGAAGGTGGACATGCAGCAAGGCACTCACCTGCAATTGAATCCACTTAGGCAGGTGTAATGGGCTTCCTTCCCACGGCACCATACTTTGTCACGCCTAGAACGTGGGCCTGTCACACTCCTATTGACCAGGTCCTGGCCCTTGTAGAGGCACCAGGCCAACAGGATCAGCGGCGCGAGTGGAACTTGGCCTTACCTATGGCCCAGTCAAATTTTTCTTCTGGTAGGGAAACCCCGACTCCGAAGTAACGCTGCTAGTGTAAAAATAATCTTAAATAAACAGGTGCTCAAGCAAGTTTTAGTACGGGTATAGTGCCTGGACGTATTCCCCACTGGTGCAATTGCCATCCTGTTCCTCCCATGTATTAAGAGTTGTCCCAAGGAAGCACCAATGATGTTACGACACCGAAAGTGTCATGCTGTCGAAAGTCTGCAGTTGGTCTTCAAACCTCTGGTGAATAATACAAGCAGGCACAAGTGCCGCTGTCGCCATGGCGTCCAATCTTGTGACTGTGAAGTGACCGTGGACTGTCGAGGCAACGAAAAGAATGGTACGGCAAACACACCGGATGGCTAACCCCGCCTAAAACCCCTTGATGAGTTCGTGCTAGTTTCGTAAGTACATCAAAGCGCCTGAGCAGGAGGCCCGTGCAGCACTTGGAAGCAAATGGCAGTGTAGCCCTGAAATGAGAGGCACTTGGAAGTGAGTGGCAGCACAGCACTCAGTCGTGGCACGTGTCTCTCGCTTTCAGACAATTAAGGCTGGACCGCATGTAAGCAATTTAGCGAGCAACGAGATGAGCATCGCAGACAGCGACGGAGATTTCTCACTGTCGCTTTTAACGCTGCTCGGTTCTTGAATTACTAGAAAACGTCGCTCATCACATTGATCGCTTGCTCCTGTCGCTTTTATGCAGTGTGCCTCGTCGTGCGGCTGAGCGATAGCAAAAGGGTCGCCATCGCTTGTCTCTTCGCCCCCTTCATGGTTGTCGGCGCTTGGAAAAATGTGAAGTGCGAATTTTATGTACACTGTTAGCAAAAATAACACGCCCAGACGTGTAAACCGTTGTCCCATAGCGGACACGTCGAAACGTGTTCGTTTTACACGCAGCCATCTGTGTTTTTCGTCTACACATGAGGTGCTGTGTAAACTTAACACGATACACCGTGTTTTTCTTCCGCTAAGCACGGTTCAGCGTGTTGGCTGAGCGTGCTCATAAAACATGGCGGCCAGCAGCCGAGAACAGGCGAGGGAGGAGCCCAGCAGGCCGCGCGCCTGTCGGCTGAATTGAAAGCACACAGGACGGCGTTTGTTCTCCTTCGATGTCTTTTATACACACTAAACAGTCTCCAAGCGGCGGACGTAGCTACGCGCAAAAATACGTACGTGCGTCGTCGGCGGTCGGCGGCGTCGGTAGCTACGGTAGCTACGATCGAGCCGCTAGACAGAAAAGCGAACTTAAATGGACAAATAACTCGAGCAAACTATTTGAAATCGGGCGGTAACTTCCGCCACCTAGCGGGATTTCTAGCAGTCTATAAAAAAAGTTTGTTAATATGCTACGAGCCTACGACCGATCACAAGTAGACACAACCCCTACATACATCACGCACAACACCAATACCACGCATTACACATCACCGACATATACACAAACACAACACCCGACACTGCGCCCGACACTTCCTACTTAACATGCTTTTCTCTCCGCGGCGTATATAAGCTTGGCATGTGCGGGTGAGCTATTTAGTCGCTGACCGTTACAGATTTATAGAAGAAGACACAAAACACGGCGCAATGGACAGCCGTATGTAAGAACTCTTTGCATTTAAAAAGTATGGAGGCAAAATCTATAATGTTAGTCCGTTGCGAAAGATAACGATGTATTGACAATAAATCCTAAACCGGACATGAAGAAATTCAAATTTTTGTTATTTTTATGCTAGACCAGTGTTATGAGCAGTCCGACTAGCTTGAATCAGATTTTTTTTAATTATTAAGATTTTATCATTATATAATTAATAATAAACGGAAATGATGCTTGCGCAAAGCATTTTTTTATATATTCTTGTGAAGGACATGTGCTCAACACTTCACTTCCGCTAGTTGCAGTACAGGAGCACACGCCTTCACTTTTGGGTCGTGTTGATGCAGTTTGTTGCCGTCTGTCGTGTCGGTGTTGAGTGGAGCGGTGGGGCTCGGGAGTTCGTGGCCGGTGTTATTCGTGATCACTGGTGTAATGCGCTAATGCGTCTTTTTTTTTTTTTTTTTTTTACACTGCCACGTTGTTATTATTCCGAACTTTGAATATACACGGGCCCGTAGCTCTGCATTATGCTGAATGGCGAGCTCCTTCTCTGCTGACGTCGCTTTCCTGGTACCACTCGTGGATACTGCAAGCGTTTAAACAGTGTACACCGTCTCGCCTACATCCCCGGTGACGTATTCGACCTGTTGAAACGTTTTGCTTCCGTCATTTTTAAGTACGCAAGGCAGTTATCTCGTTGCTCTGGTTCCGGTTATAAAAGCAAGGCAAAACGCTCGTAGTTCCCGCCCTCAGTACACGTTGGACATCTTCCACACTTTGACATCGGATAACTGAATGAACGAGGATCTACATTCACTTCAGAGGTCACTCTCGCCGCTTCCTCACCGTTTAGCAGCAGGATCAGCTGGCGACAAGCCACGGATGAAAGCATTCGTGGCTTGTGAGCATCAACAGCCCAAGCGCACTCGGTGCCGACGCGGGCGATGCGGGTTTCTGTCAACGGGGAGGCCAGCACAAACCGTGACCGTTCCAGCTCTTCGTCATGGCACGGTGTTGCAGAGAGCAGAGTAAAATACAACTACACGGACCACCGAAGCAAACGCACTGCTATTGTAAATCTTGGCTTGTGATTGCGCCTTTGTAGATCATCTTATTCGTTTTACTGGAGAGACGCAAACGACAGGCATAACAAAATCGCTTGCATACTCCGCATACCTCGCAAAAGCATTTACCCAGTCACCTTACGAAAAGCGCGAAACACGGAGTCCGCACCGTCCTAAGCTTCTTCTGTTTTTTACCTGCTTTAGAGCAGTTTGTACCCGCTTTTAGATATGCCTACTGAAACTGAAACAGGGCAGTGCCATAGAAAACAGACAAAGTTGGGAAAGCTTGCTCGCTCTCTCCAATTTCTCAACTCTCAAGTGATTGTACCATAGTAAATGCACCAGCGCCTTTCCAAAACAAAGAAAAAGCACTATGTTCACCACGCAAAAAATGGTCTCAGTTCATGCATCTGTGGGCAGGTAGGAAATCTTGCCCCAATTTATTCACACCGCATGATGAGCGCAGCAAACTCGCACGAGATTTAAAGGAAAATATCAGTGGTGACTTAAGTTTCCATGAAATTCTGTTACCGGACGTTTGCAGGACCGAGTCATCTACTCGAGCTGTGTGCGTCGCTGTGTGCGTCGCTGTGCAAACGCAGTCCAACACGAAGCATAAAAACGGCAGATCTAGGACAACAATCCGGAGTCCATTGTTCAATTTAAACGACGTAATTTTGTTGAAAACGCCCACAGCTTTTTACTCACGGTATGCGTCGGTATACTTCCACATTTTGAAACAGAACGAGGGAAGATTTACTTTTAAAAACGCTCGCTGCGTCCTCCCGGACCAGCTGGACCGGATCAGCTGATTACGACGGACTAAACCCACAGCAACCTATTCGCGCTCCGTGTTAGTGTGGCTTTCTACCTCCAAGCACCGCACCATACACCACGGACACTTCAGCTCTTTGTCGCATCGCCGCGTTGCACCAAACAGAACGAGATCGCCGAAGTAAACGCAGCGCTGTCGTGACCCTTGGCTTGTGGTTGCGCACTCGTGGACCCGGTGACACCCTTCGCTTTCCAAGCACACACGACGATTGCGAATGATGCTTTCCGTCGTCCGGGAACATCACAGGGGCACGTCTCCGGTCACGTCTTCGCTACATGTGCTCGCAAACCGAGCACCTTCCAACCTTCTTGCCCAACCAAAAGAATACCGGCGCCATGTTAAACGTGCGTTGTTGCCAGATTTTCTCCGACCAAATAAAAAACAACGAAAGCAAACCGGTTCTAGCTTCCAGCTTACATCGGCGTTACGCCGTGGCCAAATTTTCTCTGTCAGCTCTAACTTAAAAATGACCTACAGATGCAGCAACACTGGACACCACGGAGCGCCGTAAATTCTGAGGAGGATGCATGGGAAGCGGCGGCACCTTCGCTTGCAGTTGGAAGGGTTGAAGCCAAAACGAAACCAACTGCAATGTCGCGTGTTCAGATCAAAGGCACGCTTTTTATAGCCATTGTAACTGTTTAGAACGAGTAATTATACGCCTAACTTTATTTTTGGTGTGTGAGAAACAATTATCAAGACCCCTAATATAAATACAAACAAGGGCGACATAAGGGAAGCCGCATTGCCATTGTCGACCACAAACAATGGCAGCCAGCACGCACGGTAAGCGCGGGGTTCGCCCCGTCTCGCGACATGGCGTAATTGCTTTTGGTGATTATCTGTCTCCGAGACATGTTCCTTTCCGCGGAATTTGACTCCACGGTCCTCTCTAGGTGTGTCCCCAAGCGTTCCGGTGCTTCGGTAGCCGGCAATGCTGCGGTCGTCGCCGGGGGTGGTGCGTGTTTTCGAGGTCGGCTACACGGTTATGCGTGTATGACCGAACGAAAACACGTTTTTTACAACCTCGCATGATTTTTGAACGAATTATCCGTTACTCAACGTGTAAATTTATGGTAATTTGTGTAAATAGCGTGTTTTTCACCCCAAATATTCACCAAATACACGGGACTTGCTAACAGTGTAGGGCTTTGTCCACGCCGGCTCTCAGACTGCTCGCAGAACTTCCAATGAAATACGACCACATGATTTCTCACTTTGCTTATGTACTGAGGAGGAAAGCTGAGGAGGAAGTAGTTAAAAATCAGTTCATGATCTCTTCAAGAAAGTTGTTCGAAACACCTCGTTTTCTGTTGTTTTTTGGCTGTCTACAGTGCCGTCCGACGGCACTCCACCCGCGCCTACAAGTGCCGTCCAAAAGAAAGTTGAACAGCACGTGTATACTTGGGGAGCTCGTTAACAAACCCCCCGCCTATATGCGGGGGTTGGCTAAGTATGCGGCTGCTAATTACAAAACTATTAACCTACTTGGCCCCGTTGCACATGACGCTTCGCAGCGTCCAGGCCCTCTGTCCCATACCAAGCCCCGCTCTCCGCCATGTACCTCCGAAAAGGGATGCCCATACTATTTTTGTTAAGCAAAAGTTCGTCGACAACATCCGTTTTTTTTTCAGTGTTAATAGTAAAAAAGAAAAGTCGTAAATATCGCCAAATGCCTCGACGAAACAAAATGTTCGAGAAAAAGATTTAAAAAAGCAAGCCCACTCCGGGGATTGAACCCGAGTCCGCTGCCTGTGAGGTGAGCTATGCTAAAATTACCAATAAGCTACGCTACAACTTCGAAACACTCGTTTTGACAATTCGCTTTACAGAAGAGATTCGGACGGCACTTAAATGCGAGAGTGGAGTGCCTTTGCCCGGCACGTGAACGTTCTGCAAGAGTGGCGTTGGACGGTACTCGACACTACATTATATATACAGATATATATATATATATATATATATATATATATATGTAACTACTCAATGCGTGTTTTTCCCACAACCTTCACAATAAACTACAGCCAGAGGGCTTGCAATTAAGTGCAACATATACAGCATTTTGTATAAAACGTCCGTGCCCTAGTCAAATTAGAACTCTTTATACTCTTCGCAAGCAAATCATCAAAACTGAGAATCGAACTTGAACTCGAACACCCGCAGTGAAAGCAAACTGGGTGCAAATACGCGCGCTAGCACGTAATGGATACCTTTAGCAGTCATGGGTTCCGCAAAACATAGGATTAGATTGGGTTTTTGTGGCGCAAAAGCAACTAAGGCTATAATGCACCAGGTACATAAACTATTGTCGAAAAGTGTTAGGGAGAAGAAAGAGCTCTAGTAGCAGATGATGTGATAAAACTATGAACATGAGGTATGTATAAGGATAAAATGTATGAACATGACTTCAGGGACCTAAAACAAAATCACAGTCGGTGTAGAAGGCCGATTGCTTTAAGGAAAATAAGAACACAAGAGTGTGGAATAAGGGGTTCGTCACCAAGTAAAATCATAAGTTGTAATGGGGTATGCTCCTTGTATAGCTGCCAAAAATGGTCAAGGTGTTCTGGGTCATACGCATTACATTCAAGTAAAATATGAAGTATAGTTAGATGGCTATGGCAATGCTCACACTCCGGGGAATCTTCGCCACGGAGAAGATGTCCATGCGTTAGTCGTGTATGCCCAATCCTTAGACGGCAGAAAACCACCTCGTAGAAACGTTCACGATGCCGGGCACTCTCCCATTCATTCAGTATGTGCTTCACCGCATGTAACTTGTTTACTTCGCGGTCCCATTCATGTTGCCATTTCTGAATTATGAAAAGTTTCACCTTCTTACAGTAATCTTTTGGAGGGATTTTTCTTGTGTCCACAAAGTGTGAGAGGGCAGAGCGTGCAGCCTGATCTGCCTCCTCGTTCCCCGGGATGCCACCGTGACTTGGCAACCAGCAGAAAATAATTTCATACCCAGTTTTGGTGGCTGATATTATCTTTCTTGCAGCTGAGCAAGCAAAGGATTTTTGACTAAATTTAGTGAAACAAGGGCTTTTAATGCACTTAAAGAGTCCGTGTAGACTACATAGCGACGAAGCCTTTTCTTGACTGTATACTCCACAGCAAGTAATAAACCCTGTAACTCTGCTGTTAAAAGTGTAGTAGAAGGGTTAAGTTTCTTTACATGGCGAACAGATGGTCCAATCATTACACAACCAACAAAGGAATTTGTTTTAGTGCCATATGTGTAAATGCTGAAGTAATCTTGGTACTGGCTTTGTATTTCAGAAAATTCTTGCCTGAGCACTTCTTAGAGAGTATCTTTCTTTCTGTGCTTTGTCAAAGTAAGTTACAGTGAATGAACGAATATTTCCAAGGAGCTGCAGAGCTTATGTACTTTGTCACAGGGGGCTTTGCGTCAAGGTTAAAGTACTCTGCTGCCTTAGCATGCCTCAGTGCAAAGGGAGGGACGATACTGTGGGCTGCTTATACAAAACAGGCCAGGGGTTCTTAAAACCCAATGTTGGAATAACCAGGATTTCAACGGATTGCCATCATTGCATAGCCAGCATTAAAGATGTGGCATTAACATTGGGATATGTCAGTGAATTAGCTCGACTTCAAATAACGGTCTATGCAATGAATGAACATGTATGCCTTGATGGCATATCCATTGAATCAGTGTGATAGTCAAAATTGGCATAGCCAATGACATAGTGTGTATGCCAATGATGGTTGACATTTTGGTTTAACGATGGCCCAACAAAGGGGCCAATGATGGCTGGAAAGTTGGTTAAAGGATGACCTTACATTAGTGCCACTGATGGCTGGAACATTGGTTTAACAATGACCTAACGTTGGTGTCAATGATGGCTGGAACATTGGTTGAACGATGGCCCAACATTGGTGCCAATGATGGCTGGAACATTGGTTGAACGATGGCCCAACGTTAGTGCCAATGATGCCTGGAACATTGGTTGAACGGTGGCCCAACGTTGGTGCCAATGGCTGGGCCAACATTGGAAGAACTTGTACTTGGACAGAATGCCAATGTTGGACCAACCTCTGGATCCAGTGTTTGCCATCGTTGGCCCAATGTAGGTCTAACATTGGTGTGCTGCCTGGGATTGTTAACTTTTCTAGGTCATACGTAGAATTCCGTGTTTTCTGAGTTTCTTTCTCGCGAAATTCCGAGGACGTTTTTCTAATTTTATATTTCGCTAGGGATTCGGAGTTTATCGGCGTTTTTGTTAAATTCCAAATTCTTTGAAATTAGAACTTTTTTTTTACTGCGTAAAATTAAAAGAAATTCGAAAACTAAATAAATAGGATCGGAGTACCATGGCCCGTTGTTCCGAAACAATTTCGACGTGCTGTAAAGTAAACCCTTTTTTGTCAGTAGCTCGAAATTTCGAAGAAAACGGAAGTGAAATCTCCTCAGGACCACTGACCTTGTGCTCTTCAAAATTAAATTGTAAAACTCCGTCTCTTTAGCTGTTTACTTTGCCGCTCTGATATTGTCATTCGGAGTCTTTCAGACGAATCCGAATTCGCGGAAAATTTACCGGCGAATCTTTTTCGGATTATTTCGGATTTATCCGAAAACACGGAACCCTAGTCATACTGCAGCCCCTCTATTTATGCTTCCTTACGAATGTAGCTCTTTTTAGTCTTTTTAACCTTTCTGTAAATAAATGATTAAACGACTCGACTGAAAAAAGCAATTATGTATTATTACTTTCTAATGTCTTGATGCTGTCAGTGAAGTCATTTAGCACATGACAATATTTATGCTTTTAGTCAAGTGCATTTAGCACATGACAATCTTTATAATGTTAGTGAAGTTCATTAAGCACGTGAAAATAAATCTGCTTCCTTGCGATTTAATTAGCGTATTAGTGGCATGTGGTAATTTATTGTGAATTAATTAGAAGTTCTAAGTTAACAGCGATTCTGCACTCATGAACTTGCTCATGTACTGTATGAACCATATGTGTTTTGCCATACCTCACAGGCCCACCAACCTATTGTTTAATCGGCATTGAACTTCTAATTTTACTAAATCTGCAATTCTTATAGCTTCATTTGACCGCTAGGAACATTTAGCGCGCAGTGTTTATAAAGAATTGGAACTTTTTTTTGCGATGACTTGCAGAAAGAAAAGTGCACGATAACGCCATGATGACGTTTCCTTAGACTCTGGGGTCGGGATACGTCCGACGTATACTTAGAATCTAGGTTCGCGATACGTTCGACCTATCTTCCGACTCCGGGTTCCGGGTACGTGCGACGTGTCTTTAGACTCTGGGATCGGGAAACGTCCGACATACCTTTAGACACAGCGTTATAAATTACATTACAAATACCGAAAGCTATCTCGGAAGAATTGCAATTCCGTCGGTGAACCTTATCATTCATCAACACGAAACGAGGGGTTGACCAAGCGGCGGTGCAAGTGTTTCTGACGCTAAAATTATATTTCTTGCTTGTTCATGAGATTGAAGAATATCATAGCCCGCTTTGCGAGCATTGAAAATGGCCCTTGGGTGGACGGCAAATCAGCTCACAATCCCCACTATGCGCTTGCAACTTTACACGCGTTAATTCGCATATGCTTTAGCCGCCTTTGGTCTGATGGCCTTACAAATGCTCGTAGTACAGTGTTTACGTAAATTGAGGTTCTTAATCATATACGTATGCAGGCATGTTTTTTGGCTTTTTTAGAGCATGCCCAATTCCTGGAAGCGTATCTCTATGGTAGCAGAAGAAAACGGCCTAACTGCCCGTTCACTCCATGTGAATGCCCAAAGTATGCATATCAATTTTTCTTTATTCCAGCCTTGTGTTGACAAAAAAAAAACACCGTTTCGTTTGAACTGTCAGTTCCAGGTGAAAGAGAGACTACTGCAGGTCCCCAAAGGCTTTCTCAGTCTCCAAATTCCCTATAGCTGAACCCCCTGAAAACAAAGGAAAACACGTGGAACAGCAAGCGTTTTACCTCCTTTCCAGTAGAAGATGCTGCTCTAGTAGCAGATATGAAACCCGTTGAGGGTGACAGTTGGCGTAAAAAAAGCATCTGATATTTTAGCATCCGGACGACATTATTATTGAAAACCTATATTCTAGAGCTTGTAGCGCGCAAATTCTTGAGCAAGGACTAATAACGAGCTAGACACCTTAATTACATTTGTTGTAAATTACTTGTAAATTACAATCATCAAGAACACAGATGCCAAAAATGTAGCATATTGGAATACTCTGAATACAGCAAAAGTCTATGCGAGCAGCGTGAACAAATATAAATAAATTGTTTCGTTGATTTTGTTGAGAAGCATAAATACCAGGAAAAAAACATAGTGCACATAACATGTCAATTCACTCAGATTATCAACAGCATTGATTGTGTTAAATATAAATCTATTTTGATGCTCCTGCAAGTGCGGCCACATCGTTCCCTTTGCATATACCAGTCATTTTAGCGCTACATTCCGAGTCAGCCATGCCTGCAATATTGGTTGTAGTTTCGCTTGTAGCTAAAGGCTGTGCCTCCTCGGTGTCTGCCGAGAGACTGAACGAACAAGCTAAAAACTGTGAAGGTATTCTGTAATATCGGTGCAATGATTTAGTGCTACACAAAATATATCTGTTCTTAATACACCATAAAAATACTTATCTAACTGGCTCTTTTCCAGAGCTCACTGCAGAACCTGAGATGTTTCATCGGGAGCTTGGTGTTCAAGTCGACACCTACCAGTGATCTGTTCAAGCGAGAGCAGCTGAAAATTATATCCGAAATCAAAAAAAAAGTAGGTTGCTTGAACAGACCAGAGTGAGCTCATTAGATATACTTTACGACCTCACAGAGCTGTACATATAAACTCGCGTGCTCCTGATGACACGCAGCTTTTGCTTAGGTGACGATGATGTCGTTCTCCTCAAGTTTAAAAAGCTGTACCATGATGTTACGTTTTCGTTGTTGTCACTGTTGCTTGGTGTCTACCATACAACTGTGTCCAATATGTTCTAGAAATCGATCGTCACTTCTTTCTTGCCTCCTAGAGCAGGCCACCTTCTGACCAGAAAAAATATGTTATTCAGGTGCCTCACGACCACCTGTTGGTAATATAAAGAAAAAAACAATGGCGCTTGATTGCTCCGAAATCTAAATTCAGACCAAATAAGTTCATGCCAAGGCTGCTGACGTGGAGCTATTATAAGCCAACTTACACAGCGAAGGCGCTCGTGGGAGAGACACAAGGAGGCTTGTTCAGCTAGATAAGCCCAGCATACGGTCGGAAAGCGTGAAATACGTTTATCTTAAAAGCGTCCCAGCTGCTCGACAAGTGCAATCCACATGTGGATAACTTAATAGTTGATAAGGGTTTTTTTAATAATGAGATATCTGAAGAAAAATATAAAATTGATCAGACCTCCTAGGGCGAATCAGTTCATAGCCAGAACTCGCGTGCATGTGCAAGGAGCATCTCATAGGATGAAACCGTACGAGATCCTAAGTACCGGATTTGGCCTGGACCTTGTGCCATGTATTGTTAGGATATTCACTAAAATCACCAGAACAATTCATCTGTCTAAGCTTTTGTTAAGTGGAAAGAAATTTCTATTGATTGAAATGTTTCCACAAAGCGGTTTGTCAGGTGTTAATACGCATAGCTCTAAGATGCTATGTGATGTGCACGTTTTGTCAACTTAGTTCCATCATTGGAACCTTGATTTATGGAATGTTTTTTTCTTCTAAGGGTATGTTGCTAATAAAACTTAATATTTTCGTTGTTTCATTTTATTGTCTCCAGCGTAGCAATGAGGGAAAATAGAAGACTTTCAAAAGATGTTCCGAAATAACCACCCCAACCAGATTGTTCCAAAAAGTGCAACAAGACATAAATTCCTGCTATAAACAACCCTTTCCAGTTGTACAGAAAACATGGTTATTGCTTCGAACGTTTCTTAACAAACACATCTGTGTTTCTTGTTAGGATTGTTTTCGGTGACCAGAAATACATTTTATACAGAGTATTAGCTAATGAAACGTAACGTACATGCTTAGCTTTTACTCAGTATCTAAAATGCCTTTGTCAACATTGAAAAAATATGTTACCGGAACAATCCACGGAACTAGGTATCCTCAGACTCAAGGGCAAAGCTAAACCGATTGCAAGCATGTAGCCAACTGACCAACAGAACAGAAACAAAGGCATGAGCAAAAAGCCGTCTCCAAATGCCATCAAAAGATAAAAGGAATAGCCCCAAGTACGCCAGCCTTTCTAGTACACTTTTCATTTTTGAAGTTCTCTTTGAATGGAACGTCACCCTTGGAGCTAGTAAAGTGCTGGCGACGTCATCCGCGATTTACATCTTTTGTCTGAAGCTAGAGTGGTTCCACCAGTGGAGGATCGTAACCGGAACACCCCGTATGGTCGCATTCGACCATAATCGGAAGTCGTCGGTTCAGAAGGGTATCGAAATACGCCAGCGCGTTTTCAAGCGAGCGCAGAAACTTCCTTGGCAAAAAAGCTAGATCTTGTTCTATTCATTGAGCTACAGTGGACTAGATTGAGCTTCCCTTAATATCCCTGTGTGCCAATTGTTCCGTATCATCTCCTCCCAAGCTCGTTCAAAGCAGTTTCATCTCGTTGCCAATGCACGCAATCTTTCATTGACAAAATCTTTGAGCCCATTTTTGCACCAGGTCAAGCTAGTTACTTCTGAACTGGTCAATTCTGGCTTCTGAAATCGTTACCACAATGCGTCAAGTATGGTTTGTGTTATGCAGAGGGGAGCAAGGGGAGGATTAGGGTTTAAAAGCGAATTTCTGGGCACACTTGAGCTCCGTGTGTTCCCCTCCTAACGTTCCTAATATATATATATATATATTTTTTTTGCAGTTTGAAGGTACAGTTGCCGGCCTATGAGCTCCCCTGGCCGAACGCCGACCGGAGCAGCGAAAATCCCGCATGCGCCGCGTCGAGCTTTGCCACGTTCTGGGAGCCGGGCTATCGGGACCAAACCATTTCGATATCAAATGAATAGACGCAGGAAGTTTTATAGTATTCCGCTTCTTGGAACGTGAATCTGAAGCACGGCCAATTACAATCCCGCTTCCGGTTGTCGATAAATGGAGACGATTTATCGAAATTATTCACTGCATAAAATCTCTGGCCTGTTATATGCTACTTTCTTATTTGCGAAACCGGTTTGTCATTTTAAATATTTCCTACCTAAAAAGTAATCCTACGCACAAGTCCCCTTCCCCGAATCTTCCTTAAACCTAGACAAGACAGTGACAGGCGATTTTGAAATAATTTATTTAATCTTTAAGGATATGATATAGATGAGAAAAAGAAAGATTTGTGTAAAAGCAGAATAAAGATTCAGGAACTCTTCATGAACGCGTTTTATCGAGGAGACTGTATAGTTCTGCGCTCAGTAGCGTGTTGCTTCGCCAAGAGTAATTCTCTACATGATGTCTCTGCAGATGGCTTCCTGATTGGCCATTTCTCGCTTGCCAAGGGATCATTGTTGTCATGCCTAATATTATATGAAACATGTTTTTTTGTTGCATTTATAAGCATCGATCAAGCACTGCTGCTTTATCTGCGCCTAAAGCAAGCTCCAGTTTATCAGCAGTCATCTGCGAACATTTGGGGCAAACACCCGAAGACGGCAATTCTAATCGGCCATGTTTTTGTGATTCAAACTTCTAAAGGCTGGTATCCCGATAAAAGCTATGCGTCTACTCCTTTTATAACGGAATGGTTTGGTCCCGATTGCCCGGCTCCCAAAACACAGCAACGCTCGACGCGCCGCGTGCGGGATTATTGCTGATCCGGTCGGCGTTCGGTCGGGGGAGCTGATATGGCCGGTGACTGTCCATGCGCTCCTCCTCGCCCTTAACTTGGGGACAAAGTACTGATTCTTGGTTGATGATCAGTGACATAGGCTGCTGTCCTTGAGCCGATGTATCTTCTGAGCGTGGACGTTTGCCTTTCACTCGTGTACTCATCAAGTATGGCTGTCTGCTCGTCTAGTTTGGTTATTACGAAGATGCAGTGCCGGACTACGTGTCAAGTTTCCCGAATCAGGGCAAGGGATATGACGAACTGAGAACTTATTTCGGAATGCGTCATAAACCGAGTCTGCCGCCAAACTAAACCACAGCAGCTGTCATATCTACATTAAGTGAGTCCCCATTGCTCCTAATACCTTTCGGCACCTATCATGTTGCGTGTCCGGAATTATTTCAAAGTAAACTTCCAGCAACTACTGCGCTTCTTGAAAGTCATAAAGGTCAAAACAAAATGTGATTTTCAGCGAAGACGTCACAAGTACAGCCCCCTTTTTTTCTTTTTTATTCTTAAATTACCAGCTTGCCCTTTATTTGCCAAGCATCCTCGAAAGTAATTCAATTACTATTTCAAAGGATTTGTACTCTACTCAAGATCTTTTGTAGTAAAATTAACAACAATACCACACTACATGCATTTTAAAATGGGAATTTTGTATCTTATCTTAAATACTTTTGTTGAGTATTTGGCACACTACCTGTGAAGCATTTATTTCGCATTGTTGTAACAGAAATATTATGGTAATACATGCCCATGAACATCTGTCAGGTGACAGCATACTAAAAGAATATGATATACAAACTCGTTTGGTGCACTTTGGCCCAAGTTACATTTTGCGCCAGAAAGCACTTAATCATTACCATCATTGTCAGAACGTGTTACACCACCGGCACCTAACAGTTTTTTTCACTTTTGCTAGTTTTTGGTGTCACCCACTTTTTAACAACGACTGTTACAAGAGTGCTGCGTCAGCGCTAGGCTGTACCCAGTCCTCAGAGGCTGAGCACAGGTCCAAGCCGAACATAGCACTCGTAGTCAGTTGGTGGCCTGCGCTGAATCTCGAGTCACTGGTACACCCGTGGTCAATATGCTGTGTGCCAAGCGATCCCTTGAAATGTTTGAAAGCTTCATGCGACGAAATGGTGTCCTGGTGACTCGCAGTCAAGCATACTGTAACGGTGAAACTTCGCATTTCTAGTAGCTGACTATCGGGCTCCCATCTCGATCGGCGATTTTCACAGTTCCTAGACTGATCCTCGTCAATAGTGCTAAATCCTAACAACATCTGGCACTCCTGGATATCACTCTCGACAAAAGCCTGTTGGTATATTGTCAACTGCAACCAAGATCTCACCGCCGCTGGGCTAAGCCTAACCAAATTAAATAAGAAGTTGCCTACATCAGCTACTCATATTTATGCGGTTAGACTTTTTGTGCGCTTCTGAACACCTACGCGCACAGTATCTACTCAATTAAAGTGCCAGTAATTTTCTCGCAGACATCGACACTCACCCAAGATGGCACTGGACGACGATGTATGTTGTGCTCGCCGGCGCTAGCAGAAGCCAGCTTTCGGATCCGACTTTACCGACCGCCCAAAAATGCGATAAAAATTGTGAAAACAACACCGTTTTCGCCCGGATTATCGAGGTGAGTGCAAGTCGGAAGCCGCAGGTTTTTTCGTGCCTCCGTCTTCAATTTTTCCTGGGATATATCGGCCTTCGGCAGCGGCTCCTCTCGTCGCCCACGAACTGCGTACGTCTGGCGGCTCGCTCTTCGACAGCTGCATTTTTGTCAAGCACCGCCATCCTTGCGGGAGGAGCGTTGCGGTCGCACGGCGCTTGGTCAGTCAGTCCTAGTGATCAACCGTTTCGGTCTGGCTCCCTTCGCCATGGGCCGCATCACCCGTGGCTGCTTTTGATCACTGGTGATGTGCCACAAACCCCGGCCCACGGCTCACCTAGGGTGCCTCCATGTGCGCTTTGCTTAGGGTGGAGACATCTGGCCATTTTGTTCCCACTTTTACATTTATTTTTTGTTCAGAAGCGCGCGAAAGAGCGTGTCCATGCACGCGTCTGTGGCGCTGACTGTGCTATGGCGACATTTTGTTTTCGTCGTTTTCTTTGTATTTTCCCCGTGAGCGCGCGCTGTCGGCATCGGGTACTACAAAGGGTGGCATCACTCTAAACAGAACGTCATTGAGGCACCCTAGGCTCACCTGCCCTTGTTGTTTCCGGACAGTGTACGACAATGTCCACTGCAGTGCGATGGGTGTAATGCATAACTTTACCGCAAGTGCGAAGACGTATTTCTCCCGACAGCCTGGAGCTGAGTCGGCTGGTTTGACATGCTTACCTGAAACTTGAATACCAGCTAAACGTAGAAGAAAAGCGATGGAGAGGAGAAAACAAAGAACCACACTGCTGGGACTATCAACCTTGTAATAAAACTTCCTTTTTCTCGACACTATCCTAAAGGCTATATTCTTCATCTGTCGAATCTCAGATCTTAAATAGAAAACGTCCTTTTTCTCGACACTAAGCGAAGAGTTAACCTCTTCTTCAGCTGTCGGATATTAGAAAAACTTTCTTTTTCTCTACACTTTCGGTAGCGGCAACCTCTTTTTCCTCTTTCCGATCTTGGTATTCAAATGGTCCCGACTTGGTTGCTCCGAGGGGCCACTAACCGCAGATATATATGTTTTGTAAAACGGGGGCTGGCCACCAAAGCTCTTGTCTCCTCGCTACAGAAATCCTTCCCTCATACGGTGGGACGCAGCTTTCAAAGACAGCTTTGTAGACTCCAGGATTCCGGTTACTCGAGTACCCTCCTCGTACCGATATGTGAGAAGCTCTTCAAGCAAGTGCGACATAATGCAGAGAAAAATGAATCAACGGAAAAGAAACACCCAAAGACTTTCGCAGTGGTACCTTATATACACGGGATCACTCACTGTCTAAAAAAAGATCGCTGCACTCTTAGAAAAAAAGGTCAGCATAGTCCTCCTTAAAGGGAGGAACGAGTCTGATACATATTTTTCTTCAGAAATGGAGCAACTTTGCCACCTTCAACAAGGGAGGAAAGTTGCTCCTCCGTCCAATCGGAGGCCCATTTCAAAATGGCCGCTCCAAATCGAGCGCCTATTGTAGGTCCTTCCGACACGCTATCGTCGGTTTGACCAGTTCCACCGCAACGCAAAGTGTTCCGATAATCACCGGACAGGCAAATGCCTCCCGCCCACTGGCGGTCTGCCACTGCTTGGTCGGCAACACTCGACAAAAAATCACCGCGTTCACCACCTCACAGCAACCAAGCCCACCCAAATCGAACCGACAGTTCCAGGGCATGATGAGCACCGAATCACCACAGAACACGAGCTTTGCACGTCGTATATTTATTGGCAAATCCGGCTGCCCATGCAGGGGAGGAAATCCGCGCTCCGAATCATATTCCGGGTCGTGAAGAACAACAACAAAAAACACACACACACACACACACACTAATTTGCCGAAACGCATCGCCACAATGGTTAGTCAATTTCGCGTCACTTACCCGTGCTCGTTCTCATATCGCAATTACTCCGTCGCAAATCCCAAACAACGGATAGGATCTCTAGGACCGATCGTAATCCCACGCAACCGATCCGGTGCGCCGAAAGATTCTTTACAACTCGCCAAAAGTATGCTACCGGCTGATGCGAACCTCGGGTACCCCAGGCGAAAGGAAATACGAAGAAAGTTGCACCGTCCACGGCCAGATGGCGGGCTCAAGCAAACTCCAAAAGCACTGGATATATAAAAATTATCCAACGTTTAAAGCAAACTACTCCAGGTGGCGCTGTTACCATCCAATTCAATATTTTTAAGAAAAGCAATGTCTTCTCTAGTGATACCCAAATTCACTTCCACGCTCGCCATTGCTTTGCAGAGGAAGTCTCTTCGCACATACACATCACGCACACAATGCACTGAACAACATGGACACGTACATGGCAGCATTATAGCAGCGCATACATATATAACACACAACACAACCCCTCATCACTGGCAACAACGTTTGCACCAGTGGTATATATACCGGGCAAATCTAAGGCACCTATTTCCGCAATGACTGCCCAAGAAGAAATAATATTGCAAAAACATTACTGCTCTCGCACGAAAATCTGCCGATAAGAATGTTTTTAAACGTTCGAAGGCATATATCTCCTAGTAGAATGTAAGCTTAAACATGGTAATTATTTGGTGTAGTCGATAAAACAACCCCAGCCACCGGCACAAAAAAAAAAAAAAGAAAGAATACGCGCATATGGGTGAGCGCTGGTGCGCGCTGATGTGTCCGCTTCCCCGCGTAACAGCTCCGACCGCCCAGATATGCGTCCAGAAAGTTCAGAACGACGCGAGACAGTTTTGTTTTCTGGTGCTAGTCGAGAGAAAAACAAGAATAAAGGCTGAATCGCATCCAAGCGATTAAGCAAGTGACGGTGACAGCGACGAGAGTTGGCGACGAGCGAGGGAGATTTCCCACGGTTGCTCGGAGCGCGGTCGCTAGTCGCGTACCGCTCGGTTTTGGATTTCTTAAAGTCGTCACTCATCGCCTTGGTCGCTCGCTGCCGTCGCTTTCATGCGGTTTGCCCCACCGCGTGACTGACCGAGCGCCAGCGAAGCGGGTCGCCGTACGTCGCCTGTCCTGTCGATCGCCGAATCGCTTGCATGCGGTTTATAGTTGAGAAATCACCGTCGCTCGTCGCCGACTC
This sequence comes from Ixodes scapularis, assembly GCF_016920785.2. Lineage (NCBI taxonomy): Eukaryota > Metazoa > Arthropoda > Arachnida > Ixodida > Ixodidae > Ixodes > Ixodes scapularis. Next base: position 158,769,054 of record NW_024609868.1, on the reverse strand, counting down.
TCACCGCTTGTGCCGTTGCTCGCTAAATCGCTTACATGCGGTTCAGAAATGAAGTGCGAGCGCGCGGATAGCTTTGATCGGTGCTTATCGTGCGTGAAAGCTCGAGTTCCTTTACGTTAAAAAAGTCGTGGGGCGTTACGGTGACGCGTCGACGATCGCTGCAATACTTTCGCGCGAAGCTCAGGTGTAGCACCAGGCAAAATGGGTAGCGCAGGTTCTCACGTCGTCCTTTTTTTCGGTGTTTCTGATTATGGCATTTCTGAAGGAAGATTGAGGTAAGGAAACAAGAGGCAGAGGTATTCGAAATGTGCCATTAGGTTTTCATAATGTTTTGGGAGCTAGCGAAAACCCAAACAAAGCAGCGAACCCCCAGCTCAAGGTCTCCTGCACTGCGTGACAGTCCTGGCAGCCTGGCATCCTCCAGCTACGGCTCTTGCACTAGATTTATAATTGCCCGGTATATATTCCTGTGTCGATTTAGGGTTGGGGGTCAGGCGGTTTTGACCTTCCCTTTTAAACTCTGCTTGCGCAACCTTTCAAAGCTACCAAAGCCCGGTCGCAATGCAAGAAGGAACAGTCAGGATGTAGTCATGCAGTGCTACAGTTTAGTGTCTTAGTTTTGTCTTGTTTACCAAGCAGGGTGTTCATGTTTACACTCAGTACACAACTAGGTACTTCCCCAAACATCTTATCCTAAGTCTATCTTAACTTATCACTCCGTCTCAATCACACCAATCCTCTGTAGAACATTGGAACCTCTCTTTAACCGTACTGAATTAAAGACCCCTGCAACAACTTTTTGACTTGTTTTTAATCTGCACCGAACCTGAGCGCACTGAACGTAGTAACTCAATGAAACTTTTCGTTTCTCGAATTTCGCTTTCTTTTAAAAGTTATAGGCAAATTAAAATTACGAAAACAACCAAAAAATAACCTCCTTATAATGTCCTTGGTCGCTTGAGTGGCCGTGAAATAGAGGAGGGGTAGTGAGCTCAGCGAGCGTTCACGGCTGCCGCACTCCGAGCCGACGGCTCGAGAGGGCGCCACTAAAGCATGTTCTGGATAGGCTGCATGAAGCGGGCAGCCAGGGCGGCTCGCATTGCATTTGTTGCGCGATTAAACGCTAATTCGGAATGACACTTCATTGGCCAAAAATGACAGCAAACACAGGCCGATAAAGAGGGAGGTTTTGTAGTGCTCCCGAAAGACATGTTACAGGCCAAGTCTCAGAACGCTATTCAAAAGAACTTTAGACTGACCCCCCCTCAAACCCAAAAAGGTGAAGAGTGCCGCTCTTAAGTTGATCAGTGGTCTCCAATTGTCTACGTTGGAAAAAAGGGTCAGGCAATGTAAGACAGGTTACCTTGATGTGTATTTCTCTGCAAAAACTCATAAGCCAGGCACGCCTCTGCGCGCTATTGTCACAGAGAGGGGATCATGGCAGAAACAAGTAAGCCTCGTTTTGCAGAAACACCTGAGCACTTTGGAGCTGAACGATCCTTTTTTGGTAAAACACTCTCGGACCAGAGTAGAGTTTCTTGAGAGGGGCACTACGGGAGACGTTGTAACGTTTTCTGTTGACGTAGATCTTTTTTACTCGGTACCTCACGAGGAGCTGTTTGTTGCTGTACGTGAGAGCATCGAGGAAAATGGTGTTGTCGGCTTCCAAAATTCTTGTGGTGTAGGGTTGGGCGGTTTTATGGAACTTTTGAAATTTTACCTGTAGTCCACCTTCATTCTTTTTGAGGGCAGTTATTATGTGCAAAAAGCAGGTATTTGCATAGGATCTTGCGTCGCCCCTGTCCTTTGTGACATTTTCCTAGCCAAGTTCGACCGAAATGTTCAGATTCGCTTGGAAGGAAAACAAGTGTGTAAGGTTGCCCGGTATGTGGACGACTATTTGGTGCTAAGGCAACGTTCTGACAACCTTTTCACGCGCCAGGTTGTTGACAGTATGCTAGAAGTGTTTCATGACCACTCAAATGGCTTAAATTTCACTCACGAACTCCCGGACGGCCAGTTTCTCCAATTTCTAGACTTGAGACTGCAGTTCACGGGAAACCGTATGTGTTGGAGTTACCACCCGCGCTCCAAAAAGGGAATCCTCGCCTATGATTCGGCACATTCTAAAATAGTAAAAAGAGGTATTGCTGAGTCTTGGTTCCAGGCGGCACTTGAGAAGTCATGCCACCATGTTATGCGTGACAGCTTCAGCCGGCAGGTTAGTCGACTTAGAGATGCCAGCTATCCAACATCACTTTTACTTGGAGTTGCCGAGACGCTGCTGAAGAAGACCAAGGGAAAGTTTGAGGGTAAAAAAGAAAAAAAACAAAAACGAGACCTCAGGTCATCCCCTCTTGCACAAAATTTCACATGACTTGAAAAAGGTGGCAGAAAGATTTGATGTGCCGCTTGTGTTTTCGGCGCCATGTAAGTTGACCCAATTATGCCCACGGATTAGGGAAAAAAAGAACGACGCGCGCTTATGCACCGTCAATCATGCCAAAAGATTTGTAGATTGAAACGTGGGCGTGGTGTACAGAATACCGCTGACATGCGGTAGGGTGTATATCGGCCAAACAGGACGGTGCGTAAATGAGAGGATGCGCGAGCATGACCTGGCTTTGCGCTCAACACCTGGAGGACACTTGCCTCTTCATTGCAGAGACTGTCTGTGCCAGCCCAACTTTCAAAATACCACGATCGTGGGGAGGGCTCGTAAAAAAGCTGCGAGGCAAGTGCTTGAAGCGCATGCTATAAAAAAGGAGGGCACTGAAGGCTGCGTCAGCCAGCCGTCAATTTTTCTGCACCAAAAGAGAGTGATTTTATTGACACGTGGTGATGACTGACGCCACTGAGTAATTCAGTGTATTTTTTTGTCGGAGGTTGTTTGCATTAGGTGTTTTTAAATAAATGTTCATTTGAGAGTAAGCGCTCGTCCTGTTCGCCTTCCTTTTTGTCCACGTCTTTGTTAGCGCTTTTAAATTTTATATCATGAACCAACTCGCCCGCTTCGCCACTTTGGTAAAGATCAGTTCAGAACGGGAGCCACTTCGCGCTGCCATACTGCCAAAAGGCCAAATCGCAAGCCAAACCTGCGCCGAAGGCCTTCGGAACGCTGGAAACCGGTCGGATACTCGCACCGGTATACCACCGCAGTGCCGCCGCATATATCCGGGACCTTTCTACGCTCGCCGCTCGTCGGTGCCTGATCCCATGCACTACCCCTTTCTAGTATGCGCCACCTTTTTTACCGCTTGGTGGCGGGTATGTCGACGGGTCATTTCTTGTTTCCGTACTTTATAAACTGCATTTCTTACTTTTCTGATCTAACATACTGAACAAAAACTACTTTCAGGAACAATTGAAACGGTTTCCGCCACTTATAATTTGTATTTCAACTAAAAAAAGCTTTTCGTGGCTTTGACCAGTAGTTAGGCCAGGACCAAAGACCTCACATATCGCGCGCTTTCGGCACCGCGGATCGCCTTCGTAGGTGGAGGAGGTTTCCGCGTCGTCCGGTTAAAATATGACGGACTGATATTTAGTTACCCTCTCCGTGCCCGCTGGCTTGCCCGAACCCCAAGAGACGTGGAAACCGCAAAAAAGTTAGACGCTTAAATATGATTGCAGGGCCCCTTAACATTTCTGGAGGAGAATGACATACTCTTGCAGCCCCAGCACGGCTTCCAGCCAAATCGGAGCTATACGAGACTGCCCTTGCCACGGTTATGTATTACACCAGTGACAGCATTGTTGTCCAGTGGCGTATACAGTGCGCCACCGATCATCATCATGGTGTTTTTAGAAGAACACGTGAAGCCAGATTGAGGCCGAACGAACATGTGTGTCTGGTGGTGTTGGCCGAGTCCTATGATGTAATAGTATGTATTCTCCTTTCTTGAATAATTTTCTGTTTTATTAAACATAGTTTCTCATCTTTTAACAATTCAGAAGTGAGATGAGCTGCTCCTCATTCATACCTCACGGTGAGTGAGCGAGACTGCGATTCGTCAAATCAGTGGTGCGAGGCCTGACATCGGAACAAGGTCCAGATATTTCGACAAGGCGAGTTGACCTCACTTTGACACCCGAGATCTTACTGACTGTGATCTGTGACCATGCAATGGGAACCAAAAACAAAAAAGTGACTCAACAGGCGAAGTCAATGCAGGCGTGATAAAGATGATATGCACGAATGCTAAGACGAAATCAAGATCTTAAGCGCCTGTCATTGACACCGTTGAGTCGACCGACGTCTTCGGATATCTCCATGTGGGTAACTCCGGATGTGTTAACTGCGATTCCCAAGTTCATCGCAAGTGATAATGACATCGCGGCAAAACGAGTCGATTACCGAGTTTATACACATCACTGAGTTAGGAAGACGGGACGAGGAAAAAAAGATAACCGGGGCCAAATCGAAGCTATCAGGACCGGTGCGTCACTGCTGCAATCCTTGGGCGAAGCTTGCAAGACGGCCGTCGTGGGAAGCCGCTTTTCGGGACGCTTACGTCTGCCTACCGTCGAAAACTCAATAGTGCAGAATCATAGAACGCCGAGTGCAACAGAAGAGAGAACACCACGAAACCTTTGTTCACGACAAAGAAAAGCTTTGCATTTGCCTGGGACTAAATTTAGAGGAGACGAAGGCGGAGATTATCACGGGACTAGCATTGAGCGTACTCGGCTATGCCATGCGAAATCGATCTCACCATTCTATCAACGACCTTTTACGTGATAATAACAGCTACGAGCGTTTCCATTTTATGTTTTACTGAACATATTTTCTGAACCTTTACAGTATCGACAGTCGCATTCCTGCTGATTTGATTCAACTTATCCTCAGTAATGCGCTTGACATGCTCGATCACACCGTCCTGATCAGAAAAGCCGCTTGGGTTGGTGTCCGAGGCTCACTACTACTTTGGTTGACTCGCTCGACCGATGGTAGCACCCAAGCGTGCTACCATCGGTCAATGTCCCAAAGCTATCCAGCTCTTTCTGGAGTTTCACGAGGCTCCGTACTTGGCCCAACCTTTCCCTTGTTCTATGTTAACGACATGCCGCAAAACAGTAACACCCTACTTGAACAGTATGCAGACGACAGGTCCATTTTCCCCGGCATCACTTCTCCTGACTGGTCTATGTGCCTTCAAGGCTTACATCACTTGCTTTTCAGAATGGGCGCATGCAAGCTGCCTGGCCATGAGTGAGGGTAAGAGCATAGTGATGCGCTTTCACAACACCAAGACTACCAGTATTCCCCTATACACTATCTCAGGATCCCCCTTATGGAATGTACAAAGAGCATCAATTCTTGGGGCAACGCTTGTAATGTTTGTACCCCAGCACTTGACTTATCTCTCCACATTTGAAACATAGTGGTTAAAGCTCTGTGCATTTTGGGATTTGTGACACGGTTGTCGAAATTCTGTGGCTTTTCAAGACTTGCTTTACACTGCACTTGTTCTACCAAAGTTGGAGCACTGCGCGTATGTGTGGCACCCATACCGAATCCACTTGACTTACCAGCTGGAGGATGTGCAACACCATGCCATTTGGACACTGTTCACTTGTCCCGACCGCTGACATGATACCTTTCTATCATACGAGACGTGGTTGCAGCATTGGAAGTGGCAGACGGAAAAGCACCGCTACACTACGACTCCTGTTGCCCTCCAATTGCTGAACCTTGGACCGGTCGCTCAAAGGCTCCGAAATCTCAGTGGTTCGACGCAGTAGAAGGAACAGGACAGCCCGTGTGTTTATATTCCAGAACAGTACAGCATCAAAACGCGGTGTTGCCGGCTGCAGTTCGGGACTTTCTTGGGGTTCCACTTGGCGTTCAAACGCCCTTTCTTGAAATTCCTGAAGAATTGCAAATTTTGTCTCGAGAAGTTTCTCGCCACTTGACTTAGCTTCGTCTCCTTGTTATATTTTGTGTTGTTTGTTTTCCTTAACATCCTTCTTCACAACCTTAGGCGATTGGCTGACAGGCACACTGCGTATGGGGTTTTGCCGTTCTGTCAAGCCTCACACGTCGCCCCGGACCACCATGACGTGCAAATAAATATTACTATTTTTATGCATAGGTCACTACAAAGGTTTGGAACTGTGGCAAACAGACAAGGTAGAAACAAAAATTAAGTGTGGTGCAATTGAAGCCTCCTTTGTTTCTACCTTAAAATATTGAACAAGTGCTCTTCAATATTTGAAGACAATCGCGAAAAAATAGGGGATGGGCACACCTGAGCTCATCAACATTACATATTTATGTACTGAATATATTTCTTCCGGTGTTTCAAATTCTGGGGGTGGGCACTTAGTGCGGAATGGGAAGATGCACGGCATTCTAAGGTAGATAAAAAAAGCCCTTCATTTCTGCAACAGTGCCGCCTTGTGTCAGCTCCGGACTTAGGCGTGTTACGACCCGTCTTTTCACTTAACTTCAATGGTGGACGTCAAGAGACGAGATTTTCGAGCGGTGGCGCGTTACAATTTCAAAAGTCGTTTAAATGATTCCAAATCACCGGAACGGTTGCGATGTGCTCCTGAAGGCGTTGCACCATCACGTGCAACAGTTTCGTGTTGGTTCGGGGAATTAAGGTGTGGCCACACCTCTCTGAAAGGTCACAAGTGCACTGGCAGACTTTGAACAGCTGTGACCGAAGAAAACGCTGTTGCTGTGAAGAGGCTCGTTAAGAGGATCCTCGGCTCACTGATGTTGATATCGAACGGTCGCTGAAGATTAATTTCCCAAGCGTTTGGGCGATTCTTCGCGAGGAGCTTTGTCTGACAAGCTTCATTTCTTGGGTGCCACAGAATTCGACGGTAGCTCAAAACCAGGCAAGGGTGGAATGGTGCCAAGGAATGCCATACCGATTCTAAACTGGCAACCCTAAAAGAAAATATCTGACTGTAAGGAGTGAGAAAACGTGGACTATCCAGTGTGCTCTCGAAACCAAGCACCAGTCATCTGTTTGGATATTGTCTGGAGAAACTCCACTGCTGAGGCTCAAAATGCCAAGAGGTGCTGAAAAAAAAATGGTGGCAATCTTCTTTACAAGCAATGGGCAAGTGGCCACAGTGGCTCTGGAAAACCAAAGACTGCAGAATGGTGCACCACAGTTTGACTGCCAGCAGTTTACGAGGGGAGAGAAAATAAAAATCAACTCGAGGTGTTGAAGAAGAAAAATCAGATCGTGTTCTGTCGGGCATCACCTCGTAGTTCAGCTCGCCGAGGCGACGAAGTACTTTGTATGGTCCAAAGTACCGTTTGAGCAGTTTCTCATTGAGGCCGCAGCGGCGGATGGGCGCCCCCACCCACACCCTGCCTCCGGGCTGGAAATGGATGTCCCTGCGACGAAGGTTGTAGCGGCCCGCGTCGACGCGCTGCTGGTCTTGAATCAGGAGTCGGGCGAGCTGGCGGACTTCTTCGGCCCGTTGAGCGACCACCTTTGCGTCGTCGCTCTTATTGTCAGTTGGCTCATGGGGCAGCATCGCGTCCAGCATGGTCGTTACTTTCCGACCATGTACCAGCTGGAAGGGTGTGAATCCAGTGGTCTCTTGAACCGCCGTATTGTAGGCGAACGTGACGTAGGGCAGCACCTCGTCCCACGTCTTGTGCTCTACGTCGACGTACATAGAGATCATATCGGCGATTGTCTTGTTGAGTCGCTCCGTCAGCCCGTTTGTCTGAGGGTGGTACGCAGTTGTACGACGATGGCTGGTGTGACTGAGTCGGGGTATTTCTCGGGTCAGCTGTGCAGTGAACGATGATCCGCGATCTGTAATCAGAACTTCTGGAGCACCGTGCCGGAGGACGATGGAGTCAATGAAAAACTTCGCAACTTCCACAGCAGTCCCCGAAGGAAGAGCTTTCGTTTCGGCGTACCGAGTGAGATAATCTGTGGCGACGATGATCCAGCGGTTCCCCGACGTCGAAGGCGGAAAAGGACCAAGTATATCCATTCCGATCTGCTGGAAGGGTGCAGTTGGAGGAGAAATGGGCTGCAGGAGTCCGGCCGGCCTCGTCGGAGGTTTTTTGCGTCGCTGGCACTCGTGGTATGATCGTGTGTATAGGTGGACGGTCTTGGGGAGCTTGGGCCAGTGACACTTTTCACGAATACGGGCCAGTGTCCGGCTGTAACCAAGGTGTTCGGACATCGGGTCGTCGTGGCAGGCTTGGAAGATCTCCTCTCGAAGGTCACTCGGGATTACCAGCAGCCACGTCGAGTTACTGTCCCCAAAGCTCTCTTTGCAGAGTACACCTTGTCGAATGGCGAAGGTCGGCAGGGTTCGTGACAAAACACGGGGCACGGTACTCCCGCGCCCTTCCAGGTGCTGAATTAATACGCGCAGCTCAGGATCGTTTCGTTGACGCCGTGCCCGGTCGTCGTTGGTCACTGCTACTCCCCTCCAATTTCTCCTGGGAAGAGGAATAGGTGTCGCAAGGGGAGTAGCTGAACTTCAGGATGGGCGGACTGTGGCCCTCGTGACGAACTTCTGAAACGAAACGCTGCACGTCACGAAAGGTGCAGCCGTGGGCCACGTCGAGGAACTCCGAAACACCGCCGAAATCACCGCGATTACTGACGAATCCTCGCCGCCTCAGCCAGACAGTGCGTTGCCAGCGCAGCTCGACATTGACTCTAAGCTTCCGGGCCCTAAACGACGGCAGCTGCTTAACCTCGTCGCCGAATACCGCGACTGCTTTGCGACGTCGTCGAAGGTACGCCAAACCACCGTTGCGAAGCACCGCATCGTTACCGAGAACGACGCACGCCCTGTGCATCGATCGCCGTACCGAGTCTCCGCTAAAGAAAGGGAGGTAATCCAGGAGCAAGTTCAAGAGGTGCTGAGAGACGACATAATCCAACCTTCAAATAGTCCGTGGGCCTTGCCAGTCGTGCTGGTTAAGAAGAAGGACGTAACGGCTAAGGTTCTGCGTGGACTACCGGCAGCTGAACGCGGTGACGAAGAAAGACGTCTACCCTGCACCTCCACCAAAATGTCACGAATGACAAGTGATGAGGCGATAATAAATGAAAAAAACTAAACGTTTCATGGGGCGAACTTGTGCCCGAAAATAAAAAGGGAACAGAAGAAAGTAGAGCGTCGCGGGCGTCGAAGTCGGCGTGACTGCAGAGTCGAACGCTGGGGCGAAACTGACTCCGGCTTGCCACGCGGAACCGCTTTTGTACACGCGTGAGCTTCTGGAGCATTCGGCGTAGAAGGTTCGGCGCGTAGAACATTCTAATCTCGAATCAGTCAAGACGATTCTCGAATTTACCAGAATACTAGTCAGCAGGAATAAACGAAAAGATGCGCCGTTCCCAGGAATCGAACCCTGGCCCTTCGGGTGGGAGGCAAGCGCGATAACCGTTAGGCCACGGCCGCGCTGCCTACTTGGCGCGCGCCAATATAATATCATAAATGGCGGAACGTCCTGAACAGTTATCCGTTTTCCATTTGCAGCAAAAGTGGCCGGATCAATATTGCCGGTGTGCCTTTCCGTTATGTGGAAACTGCAACGTCTGGAAAAATGAGGCTTATATTTCGTAAAATGAGAAAACGTCTGTAGACTACATTACGGACGGCTATCCGTAGGAAATGTTATTGCTGTACGCACTAAATAACAAAGCACTATACCTTTCCGCCTTGTTTAAGGCCGAAGCTATGAGCCATCCGTGTTGCCTGCACCTCCGATGCATCAAGCGACTCCCCTGGCAGAGCGCGAGCTCTGGCAGAAGTGTCACCTGACGTATTGGACGTGCCGGATTTGTGACGATGGCTCGTAGCTATGGATTTGAAAAAGACAAAAGGCATAGTGCTTCTTTATTTAGTGTGGAAAGCATCCATTTTCAAGCAAGCTGAGGTCTTATGAAGCTTTTGGGTAGATTGGTATAAAGAGTTCCCAGCTCCGTCATTGAATATATGAACTTGTGCCATTTTTTATCCTCATACCAGACATACAAGTGTTTCTTTTGCAAAAGACAAAGGGCTCCCAACCTGTACTACTCATTATCAGAATTTCATGTGTGTGTGATTAGCTGTTCCTATAAATGACAGCTGAAAACACGAACCAATTACAAAGTTTCGCCTCAATACCTTTATTGGACGAAGGCATGCCTAGCTTTAAGTTTGGAGAAATTTTACATTATGGATTTCCTTGTACTGGCCGTCTAGATGCCCCCCATGCTTGTGCTTATAATTGTCCTTCAATTGAAGGCCTCCTCGGTAAATTTATGATGCATGTAAGGGCAGCTTGAAATAACGAGCAGAAGAGTATTCGAAATCAATACACAATCACAACAAATTGTACATCACATATATAGTTATATCAGCGAGCAGCGTGCCTACCCACTAGCCCAGCTCACAACCTTTCTACTTTATCTGACATAAAAAACAGACCTCTCTTAAATTAAGCGAAAGTAAAAATTTGCATTGATTTGAATACTTAATACAACAAGTAATTGAAAAATAAAACTACCAAATAAAAAATTGCGTAACCATTCAGTGATATTAAGAACGCCCCATTGAGCTACATCTTTAGTGTATAGAGTAGGCCCGCTATAATTCAGCCTCGGATATTTCATACATTCGGTTAATTCAAAAACATTTTAAGACTTGGGTTGTCTTGCTACGTTTTCAATGTATTGATAAGTCGCTTAATTCGAACGGCGTTTTTATGTATTTCATTCTTTATGTTCTCGTGGCCCGTTTAGCGCACTTCTTTCCGAGCATTGCTGCTCTGCGGAGAAGCAACGCCCGCGGAGCTCGCTTCCGCGGGTGTTGCTTTCCCGCAGTCCTCTGTTTCTCGGTAAGAAGCGTGCTCGACAGGGTTAAAGCAGAGCAGAGCTGTATATAGAGAACGTTTCGTCAATGGTAGAAGCGGGCGGAGCCAGGGTGTGCTCCACAAGCAGATAGAGGGCTTGAAAAGCATTCTTGGCCAACCAGAAGCCACAAAGAATTCCCTACCGGTGGTAGCGAGAAACAGTTTTAATAAGTGTGTGATAGTTAAATCTAGTAATTTTTTATGGTTAGAAATATGCTGCACGTGGTGTTTCGATAATGGTTACGTAAAACGGTTTAAGAAATGGATGTTCCACTTCAATTCTATTTTGCTCAAAGGAAGTTCGACCGCTTGGACGGCAGAATCCCGGCGCTCGGCGCACGGATTATGCGAATCGGTTTGCTGATCATCCATAATTTTTTATATCTTCTATATCTCCATATATCTTCTATCCTGATCTTACACGAACGAGATCGAAACATCATGTGCACCATATTTCCAGTAATCGAGAGTTACCCCACCCCCCCTGTTCATTTTGTTTCTCGCAGCCACCGCCAGGGCATTATGCGCGGCGTCTGGTTGGCCACATTCGAATTTGTGAAAACGCTCTGGAACACGCCCAGCACACCTTTGGCCAATGGCACTTCCTCATGTGCTTCCTATACATCCCGATGAATGTTTAAACTCTCTTCATATACGGCTCTGAACCAGAGAATACATAACTGAAAAAAAAAGAAGATCAAGGACGCCTAAGCATTTCTTATTAGTTGTGAATGCGAAAGCATGAATGTGGTTCTTCCGCTCCCTTAGTTAGTCCCTGACGTACTGGCGTGAACAACCACATGTCGCCGGCGGACGGCCGAGCGTGCGCTTTCTTGAGCTGAGCTCGGCCGTACGGCCTCTCTGAATATTTTACTGGTTACATAATAGATTTCGTGATTGGCAAAGGTGTGTTGCATCATTATTATTCACTAAGATTTGATTTGCATCTTTTTGATAAATAAATTAAGTGCTCACCAATAATTGTGCTGTGTTGGACTGGACGAGCCTCGCATTGCCTTGCGGTCGTATTGCTCATCTAAAGCGTGAACCAGTGTAGCCATACCCCGAAGCCCTCTCACTCCGTGATTATCAATGCTACGTTTTGCATTTACCGGAAACAGTTCTGGAACTTAAAATTTCTCAGTACTGTTTCCTATTTGCCTTTAAGCCAGTATTGGAAAAATATGTTCTTTGTAACCAGGATCTATCCAAACTCTCTCCAAGTTTTTGTTTAAGCAAATTTCTCAGAATCCGTGTTAGCCAATCGGAGCCTGCTTGCTCGGACTTTAGCCAAATTGCCTTTTTAGACAGTTTCCTCAAAATCCAGTTTGGCCTAGCTGAAGACCGCTTGCACGGACTTTGTCCGACTTACCTTTTAGGCGGATTCTTGAAACTCCGGGCTGGGCTAACCGGAGACTGTTTGCCCGGACTTTAACAAAGTTTCCTTTTAGGCGAATCCCTGAAACTCCGGGCTGGACTAGGCGGAGACGGTTTCCGCGGACTTTATCCGACTTGACTTTAAGACGGATTCCTCAAAATTCTGACTGGGCTAGCCGGAGACCACTGTTTCCGGACTTAGTCCGAGTTGAATTCTAGCCGGATTTGACAGTCCAGCTCCTTCATGTTGGAAACTCCCTCTACGGATTATTCGCAGCCTAATTTAAGCTGAATTTTATTATCCGGGATGATCTCAAGCGGTCGTTTTTGGTATGGACGCGATCGGAAAAATCCGCCTGGTCCTAGTATCAAACCAGGGACCTCTCCATTTCCAGTGGTGCGCTCTACGAACTGCGCTAACCAGGAGTTAGACATCAGTAGAGCAAACGGCTTTTATCAGCTGCCACCCGTTGCTCTACTGACGTCTAAGTCCTGTTTAGATCATTTGGTAGAGCACGCCACTGCAAATAGAGAGGTACCTTATTTCGATACTAGGACCAGGCGGATATCTTCCGTCGCGCACCAGTGTTTGGAGATTTGTGTTTGTCCTTTGGCCATCTTGTTTCTCTTATTCAAAAATTGTTTTCGTCACCCTTGTCCAGCTCGCTTGCACATTTCCATTATATGCATTATCATCAGTTACGAAGAGCCGCCAATTTCAACTCTAGCGTGCTGAAATGAAATAATTGAACATATCCTTACTTAGAATATGTTGATTATTATCTCTTATGACTCTTATGACCAACATCTTAAGAAAATGTTGGTCATAAGAGCTGTCAATCATCGCGCCCAAGGACAATGAAACAACTTCGGCCAACGACATGTCCTTAGTTTCACCCTATTCTTACTAATTAATGACCAAACTTTCTACATATACGGCTCTGAGCTGCCTGGTCTGCTGGCGCCACCTGTTGGTTGTTGCACCAGTCAGAAGGCGCGCGGTCTGCAAGCGGGCGACGCAGGTAGAAAAAATCAATTGTCGCTTCTTTCTTTTTTTATTATTTTTATCAAGCTCAGTTTGTTCTTAGAAAGGCTAACTCTTTGAATCTCCACTACCTTGAGACACCTATGTTGTAAATCGTAGCAGAACAAGTTGCAAAACTAATTTGTGCGGAGACTCTCAATGCATCAACCCGGACTCGGGAGGAGGCGGGACTTATTTCGCAGCTTCCTGAAGTAATTATATCTACATATTTGTTTCATGTGTCATTTGTCTCTTTCGTATAAACACTGTCGGCTTGAGAATTGCAGGGTGTGGTGTGTCCGGTGTATCTCATTATTTCGCAACAGCCAATAGGAAAGCGGCATTAGCCAATAAGAACCACCGAAGATCCAATCACGAAGCGAGCTGCCTGAACACAGTATGCCATGCTCCGCGTTTCTTAAGCACTGTCTATTTTTAACTTTATTTTGTGTGTCTTTGAAACTGCATCACGCTCTCTAAAGGCAGGTCATGGGTGTGTTCTCTGGTCGTGAAGAGATGCGTTAGCAAAAGAGGCAAACGTAGATTCAAGATATCGGAGCAATATGTTCCAAAGCGTCGATCACGGTCGCAGAAAATCATGAACATCTCAACTTGTGGAGCATAATTCGCAACAAAATCGAGGTTTGACTGAACCTTACGTAAGCAAGCAGCCCACTCGCCATCAGGAGTTGATGAGACAGTATTTACTCGAGTAATAGACGCACTGTTTATGAACAAAACCTGCCGGTTTGCATTCCCCCGGAGCCCGCGGATACAGTCACCGAGATGGACAAAAAGAGGACTGCGATTTACGGGACACGAATAACGTGTTCACTTGAAAATGCTATCTGCGCGGATCGTATTTGTACAGAATCTTTATCGGGACCTCGTTATTAGCGACATTTCTTATCCAGAACCCTATGGCCGGCTGTAGGTATGTTCTACAGAAACGTAGACGCATGGTCCTTGTTCATAAGAGGGCGTATACTCTAGGAAACACGGTGATTGCGAACCAGGGCTAAATATGTTCGAGAAGCTTCCAATGTTAACTCTGCCTAATTAAAAAAAATCAATATATAGCATCAGTTGAGCGTATCTCACCATTTAATTTTATTGTATGCTGTAAAACGTGGATTCGTAAGTTACAGTGCGACGTCTAATGGGAAATAGCCGAAGATACGCAAAGTATCGCGTCAGACAGAGAGCCACTATTCGAGCACTGAAAGAAATGGATAATTCCGGAAATACGCAGCGCCGCCTTTTCGTACTCTCGATGGTTTACGGGTATCCAACGTACGGCGCCTGAAGGAGTACTTCTGCTATAGGAGAAGCTGTTTATGTCAGTCCAGCATTCCGCGATTTTACAGCGCCGAACGTTTTCTGGGACGCCCTAATGGAAAAAAAAAACTTACAAGAAATATACCAGCTGCTTCTACAGTTCTGGTATGACAACATAATTTCTTGCTGTTATACATGCAGCTAGTCTGGCTTGCGTTCTGCATAACTGCAGATACCGGCACCGCTATGGCTCCGCGTCTGTCTACACTGGCAGCCAGTTTGCTTGATGATATGATTTATTGTGGCTGGTATGATTTTGCGTCCGATGACGTAGGCGACCATCATCTTTCCAACCAAACGCTTATACCTCAGAACCACCGGTATAACCAAATCATACATGCAGAAAGGCGACCGCCATCTTCCAACAAACGTCCATCTTCTACCACCCGTATCGTTACATATGCCATACATGTCGGAACGGAACATAGACCGACGTTGAGCTCACACGAATTCCTCGGTCAACTTTTCATGGCGACGTCTTGGTGCGACTGTCTCGAATAATGAGCACCGCAAGTATTCGACAGCCGCACCAGCCGTACTGCATAGCAAAGCCAAAGTGCACGGCAACAAACCAATCGTGACACCAAACCGAGGATACCGCGTCACCGGTCGACAGCAGCAGACGGACCGTTGCTCGTACCGTGAGCCGTACACGGCCAACTTGGCGTCTTTTCGTAGTTCCTCTCGTCGTAACCAGCTGCAACCGCACGATTCCTCAACCGATACCGGCGTCGGCTGGGTCGACAAAACAATTACCTGGCAAGCATTAAAATTTTCAAGAGGCTGGGTCGACTCCGCATTAAGTTGAAGGAGTCGATGCGTAATAGGACAATACAAACAAAAATATGCCTTCGAATTCCTTTTGAACCCCCAAAATTATCTGTTTTTGAAGGTAAGGTACACAGTGTTCTTGATTCAGAAAGTGCCTCAGCTGTGCAAATGCATGTGCGATAAAGGCACTTGCCAAGTCTATTTCACTCAGCTCTGTGCAGGTTAAGCTAAGTTAGAGTATAGAAGTTCACGCTCACTGACACTATGAGAAAGTCAGGGAGAAGTCTCCGTTGCTCCACCTCCAGCCCGTCTGCTACCTTCGATGACGTTTCAGCGCCTTATTAGCCTGGAGCGAGCGCATCTGTCCAAAGCGGGGTGAAAAGCACAAGCACGTGCTCAAGGATGCCCAGCCCCTCTCTTTTTGTCATCGGCTGTACTACATATTTTTAGTAAGACATATTTTTAAGTGAGAAATGTATTGCAAATATGCAGTCCACGTTAAAGATAACAACAGTTGCCATTCACCGTTTTCCAAATAAGTGCTCCCACCTATCGGAACATCTACACATGTGGTGCGTGAGCGAGTTCAGGACTGAGAGGCTAGAAAACGAAGCGCTTACAAGGCTTGTCTGACCCTTCCAACCATGCGGGTAAATTTGTCGCAAATCCGCGATTTCTATACAAAATGATTTAGAATGAGCAAACCTTGTCTTCGCCCGAGGTAGAACATTGAATTGTGACTCCCCCATATTGTGCAAACCATCCTTCAAACTGCGGTACCACCTGCAAATAAACTATGTTGTGCTGCGGCTCGCGTCCATGCTGCCTGCTTCAGAGAAAAACCACTGCTCGTGTTGAAGACGCCATCACACAATGTACAGGCAACAATGTTTAACAAACTAAAACAAAATAGATAACATTCAATAGACACAGATAGGCTCACAAAGTGTCGACACCATTATTGTTGTTGTTGGTTTTACTCTTGCATACAAACAAAAGTGACTTCCTCTTTCCCTCCGATGTACAGTAAAACCCCCTTATCTTCATGGCCCC
This sequence comes from Ixodes scapularis, assembly GCF_016920785.2. NCBI lineage: Eukaryota > Metazoa > Arthropoda > Arachnida > Ixodida > Ixodidae > Ixodes > Ixodes scapularis. The sequence continues at coordinate 158,752,651 of NW_024609868.1, read as the reverse complement.
TATTTCTTCTCGAATCGATCACAGAGGACATAATCGGAGCCACTGAATTACGCAATATTAAAGGCTGCGAAAATTAAAGGTTCGCCAACATTAAGGGGTTTACTGTTCTTCCGTGTGTCACATAATGTTAACATTTCAAGGAGGCTGAAGGTATTGGTTTAAGAAAAAATTGACCTATGAAAAAAAATGCCCTTCTCCAGGTTAGGCACACGAGGTTCTTTTGCACTACCTATAAGGTGGCAAGTTTGTTTCGGCAGAGCTTTTGGTAAAACGGAGTCACAAAAGTAGCTATACTTGGCGTCAACTATTTTGTGCTGCGTTATAAATCTAGAGTTGATGCGAGAGCATATGTGGTTTAGTGTTGCATCCCATTTGTATGATCCAGAGAAACTAGCGCTGACAGTGTTGGAGCACTCCAAATAATAACAGCCGACTGTAGAAGCATTGAGAGATGCACACATGCGAACTGTGCATTTCTTAAAAGTGGATTCGAGCAAAGGTAAAAACAATATGTATACTTACGGCGGCCATACTTGCCTTTCCCAAGCACGACCACTTTTCCCTCGGTAGCACCATCCAGTAAGAAGCACCAGCAACACGCCCATGAGACGCCGCCGACTCCTGGATTGAATGACGACCCGCCCGAGGTCTTGGAAGGAGATCCGGAACACTGCTTTAGGCCAGATGTTGTATCTGGTGGGGCAGGGACTAAAAGTAAAAATTAACAAACTTATCTGAAGCGCTACATTCCTATAGGATGGCAGTATTTTTTTAGGCCAGTGATGTGCCTTAATTAAACACAAATGGTTGGTTTATATGATGAACCAGCAGCCCCTATTTTGCTTAAGTGTAACGCAGTGTCTAACGTTACGTCCGACGGAACCCGAAATATGTCTATGTCTTTTACTCATCACGTACCCCGGATTCCTACCTCCTATGTGTTAAATAATAATACTGTTGACCTCGTCTCCACTTATAAATATGTTGGAATTCATTTGCAACCTCATCTGTCATGGCACTACCATATAAAGCTCACCCTGGCGGCTGCTAACCGCTCTTTCGGATTTCTCAAGCGTAACCTTAAGCAGGCTCCTCCTAACATACGCAAACTTGGCTTTTCCACACTAACACGTCCGAAATTAGAATATGCATCAGCCATTTGGGATCCCGAACATGCTTACATCATAAACGACATTGAATCACTGCAAAATCGTGCCGCTCGCTTCATATTTTCAGATTATTCACGTCATTCCAGCGTCACAGCACTAAAACGCCGAGCAGAGCTACCCGAACTACTCCATCGTCGCAAACTTTCAAGCCTATCTCTTTTCGATAAACTTTACCACCACGCGTCACTTCACGGTGATTTCTTCGAGCCACCTGCCGTTATTTTTCCACGCCGCGATCACCCCTACAATGTTAAACGCGTAACCTGTAAGTCATCTGCTTTTTCCCGGTCATTCATTCCACGTACCACAATCGATTGGAATAATCTACCATCGCACATTGCCTCAGAAAAAGACACCACGAAGTTTCAAGAACAAATTCAAAATACTGATGCCACCTAACTTTTGCTGTTTTACATTGTTGTTTCCTCTTTTCCGCAAAGTGCAGAGCAAATGTGTACTATTTTCTTTTTACCTTGACTCAGCTTTATTGCAGTGTGATGAGTGAGTGTATGTTTTTTATTCGTTTTTGATTGTATCCTCTATTTTGTTTTTATGATTAAGTGTATTGATTGTTTTCTAGTATTCTCATATGTTGTTCACTGTGCACTAGTTCCTATTGGAACGATTTATGTACCCCCCCCCCCCCTATGTAATACCCTCTCACGAGGGCCTTTAGGGGTAATATGAATAAATAAATAAATAAATAAAATTTTGTTACGCCCAACGTAACTGTCAAGTATTCGAGTTACGTCCGACGTATCCCAAAATAAAAAATAAAGTTACGGTATTTACTGCAAAATAGGTCGAACCCTATTAGTTGGACCCACCGAAAATAAAAAAAAATAAATTCAAATATAGGTCGACCTTTTTTTTATTTTTAAAAAAAAGGAGAAATTTTGGGCAAAAGAAACAAACCTTTATTTACATCACTCAGCTAAATCACGGGGCGATGCCAAAAACTTAATCACCGTCAGAACTTCTGGACATGTCATCGTCGTCCGGAGCTTCGTCAGCTTGGTAGGCATCCTCGCAAATTCGCAACAATACTTCACTGACACCGTTGTAAAATGACGACAAGAAGAAACGAAACAAGGTGCGAAGCGACGGAAGACAAACTACAAAGACGCAAGCAAAGCCGCCGTGTCGCCATGAGCAACACGCGAGCCGAGCGTTGGCCGAGCCGCCTCAAGCAACAAACAAAAATAATTGTTATGGAGGACAAAGTGCATGGCGCATCGCGTTCCCCTCCGTCCCCGTTGCCCAGCAAGGGGAACGCTAGTGGCTAGAGGCGCGATGGCGAAACCAGACGCCCGAGAGATGCCCGCGATAGCGGCACCGGCCACCGCGGGCGGCTCATTTCGGTTGTCTTCGTGTACCAAAAGCTTTTTGAAACAAGAAGCGGCTCGGCTCTACGGCAACGCCGGCTCGGTGACTCGATTGCTTCATGCCTCCGGTAGGGTCGCAAAATTTGGTCGCAAATGTAGGTCGCGAATGTAGGTCGAAATTCGTTGGTCGCGATTTCCGGAAAAAAAAAAAAAGGTCGACTTATATTTGAATAAACACGGTAGTCAGCCGCGCGACGAGACACACATTATGAAAGCGGTTGGTGCGAGCGACCAAGGCGATGAGCGACGTTTTCTAGAAGCCCAAGAACCGAACGGCGCAAGCAGCGAGAGTGAGAAATCTTCGTCGCTCGGCGCCGGCACTCATAGCTTCTCGCCGTCGTTCGTCCCGTTGATCGCTATATTTCTTCTTACCATTGCATTGGGACCAGCCTCGCATCCAACCGTAACCAGTCTTGACTTTTTTTAAAGCCGCCCAGGTAGAAGTTAACATCGAGTACATTCATCATTTTTTAACCTTGCCCCTCGTTCATTGCTCGATTCACATTTTTGGTAAATGACAAACCGCAATGAAGCAGAATTATTCTACTTCAAAATTGTCACGAACACTTGGCACGCATGCTTACACTGTAGCGCACCTAACTTAATTTAAAAGTAGAACGAAAACGGGACGAGATTCGCTTACCGCTTCACTGAGACAGACGCCTTCGGATCCTAGGCCTCATGGCCGAACTTGGAAGTCGCCTGCGGTCCGGCGATCGGACGAGTCGAGCCGGCCGCGCTGACGCAGGCTGACCACACCTGGTTGAACTATGAGAGGCGCCGTCGAGTTTAGAACCAGAGACGCAGTAGAAACGGACCGTTACACATCTGTCCCGTAAAACGCAGAACGAGCCAGCGACGCCAAAACCGCAACGTCGCCATCTCGCCATCTCCGCGACGACCGGAAGCTTGGAAGCCGGGAAGTTAGAAAAGGCGCGGCAACGGAAGCCACTGGGCGGTAGCTTTACGTTTCGGTTTCGCTTTTCTCCGACGCCGGCCACGGTCGCGGGCTGGTGGGTTTGCGGCTGGTTGCGACGACGCGAGGGGCCCCGAAAAGACGCCGAGTTGGCCGAGTACAAGTCAAGGCCCACGCTACGAGCAACGGGCCGTTTGCCGCTGTCGACCGGCGATGCGGTATCCGCGGCTTGGTGTCACAATCGGTTTGTTGCCGTGCACGTTGACTCAAAGCTCGAAGTTATGCAGTTCCGTTCCGGCACCAGCCGCACCAAGTTTTCCGGTGCATCGCCCGTGGAGGCCTTTCGACGCATTCAGTGAACGTAATACTCTAAAAAAAGAGGGAGTAGTACTTCCTCCCTTAAAGGAGGAACTCGCGTGTCCCTTATATTGCTCTATAAAGGGAGGAAATTTCCTCCTACAAAACGGGGAGGAAATTTGCTCCCCTAAGAAGGGAGGAAAATTGCCACCTTTTTTTTTCTCTCAATGGGGGAAACTTCCTCCCCTCGTGTAAGTGATATAGCTTTGAACAGATAACGCTCAAAACGGCAAAAAAAAAAAAGTCGTAGAGGCGTTGTTTTCTGTTTTTTCTTTAGGTTTTCCTGACTTTCGAACGCTACATGGTGGAGATGCACATACATCACTGAACATACAGAATACACGGAACACACGCAGATGAACCACGCACACAACAGCAACAACGCAGCAACACCGGGCCCCCTCGTCTCTCTACGTACGCCAAGTTCCCACTAGCTCTATATATGGCAGTCTTATTTTTGAATCCGACTTTTTCGGTGACTGCTATCATTTGGCACATAAACACGGAAAGGTGGAGTAAATATTACTCTTACTTAATACATTATTTTAATTGTATTGTGGAATAGCCCCCATCTCTTAATTCAACACCCCGAGCAAAGCAAATGTAGATCATTAGGCTAATTAACTAAAATTTAATAATTTTCTTCTGAATAAGTTCGATTATCTTGACAATGCAGTGCTGAAATGCAGTACACTGTGCTAAACATTGCAATCAAGCTATTGCTTGATTGCGGTGTTCAGTTCCAGTGTAATTATTTTCAGTTTTGGTGGGGTAATTAATCATTTTAATTGTTGCACAAGTTCAACGGGTTTTCAAGCAAACAAGATTACTGATTTTAACAAGACTTCTTGAAACAGCAGAGAAGATATCTTGGTTCATGCTTTGTCACCGGTGTTACAGAAATTTAGAATTGTTTTAATTTACTAATCTGGAGCGTTTTCCCTATAAAAAGTAAGTGCCGGGCGTGATAAAGGCCCACGAACCATGACTTTGGTATCCTCAGCAGACAACTAAAATAAGACTGTCTTTGGTGATATAATGCAACCGCTTGAAAACATCACATTGCCCGAGTCAGAAAGTTAAAAAGCCCGTGTTGAGAGCTTTAATAGATCGTTTAGTCACTCGCAACTTCATACGCAATCCGTTATGGCTTCCGCTATATATACCGTAGCGGAGCCGCGTTTTCGTGTTCTAGTAGAACGTTTACAGCCCGGTGCAGAATATAGCGTTCCGAGAGCTAACGCAACGGAACTCTTTCGGACACTAAAGCTAAAATAGAGGTTCGTAAAGCAATTTTTAGTAATCTTCTATTCATGTCTCTATCTAAATAGTATTTAAATTTATTATCGAGTGCTTATGTTCATGTTTGCTTCCTTTATAAGTACGTCCAGTACGTTTGCGACGAGTTTGAGATCCAGGTTATTGACGCCGGGTTAGCTGCGCTCGTTTCGCGACACAAAAGGGATAGTGTGATAATAGACTAAGTCAGTCGAATAAAAAAAAAAACGTAAAAAACTGAGTTTTCCTTTTCTTTTTTTTCTTCTTTTTTTTAGAGCGAGTTTTGACATGGTAGCAGGAGATGGGGCGCAGCGCAAACTAAAAAGAAGCAGCGGTGAACCGTTGGCTCTGTCGAATCATGCGTTTCTTCAAGCCCGCGGATCTGCCCTCCGCCCACACTTTGCCCCGCAACGAAAATGGAATGTCTGTACTACCCTTTCTTCCAAGTGGACTCCTCCCGAATGCATAGTTGACCTTGCTTTCCGGATCCGTTGCCTCGTCCCTTCCCCGAATCGTCGTTGCAGTGTCGTTTCTTGTGCGGGCTATGGTTTTTGAAAAACGCGTGTTCCCGCAAGCCGGTCGTTTTTCCGATGTGGACGGACAACAGCGTGTGTCGGACGGAGTCGCTCGCCGCAACGCAGTGCTCGTTCCTATCGACTGGATATGCTGTTCTGTTTTATACAGAACTGAAATAAACGCCTCACGGATTACCTTTCGCTGTATGGTACGTACGCTTTATTTCAAGAGTATACGTTTCTCGCGGAGGTGACGGCAACCAAGCTACCAAGCGCTCAAGTTGCCGTCACCGCCATTAAACATGTTTGCGGTGGCAGCGGCGGTTCGACCGCCGCTGCCGCCACAAATATAGAGGAGGAATTTCGTCTCTTTTTCAAGCGCCACTAGGTCGCGCTGCATGTGGATCGGTGAAAGGGAGGAACAAGGGCAATTTCCTCCTTTCCGTTGGCGACAGGGAGGAACATCGTTGTTTTCCTCCCTTTCTCCTCCCTTTTTTTTTAGAGTGAAAGATCGTGCCCGCTGTCTTCCGTGCTGTGGAAGAAGTTGGGAGACGGAAGAAGCATCAAAACCAAGGCGTGTAGGACTCCAGGGCGGGCCGCCGGTTCACTCTGAACGAGAGGCGACGTGTGTGCGCACGCTTTGAGGAAGCCTCCGCGTTTCGCCGCGCCAGACCTCGCCGATCGCGACCGGACCAACCGGACCCCGAGTCCGAGAGGCTCTTGCGCAGCCAGGAACGGCACCGAGGTAGGAGCTGCTCGTTGTGCGCTACCATGCAGTGCTCTACACTGCTCGGAGCTCTCGGTGTCATTCGTGCTTGCACTGAAGCCTTTGTGACCCCTTCGGACGCGCAAGTTGTACTTCGCAAAGGTTTGGACGGGGCCGCCCTCACCGAGCAGCTCCGCTATATTCCGCTTACTTATGATCGCAATAAAAGCTTGCGTTTGTTCTCGGGAAAAAAAATTGCGGGACCGCTCTCCGCGCCGCCGACGAGGTTGGCCGCCGCCATGTTCTCAGCTGTTCACTCGCTCCCGCAGCGAGAGCCTTGCGATTATTCTCCCCGTTCCAAAATGCGATGCGCTTTGCGCATTATGCCGTTTACATGACCGCATATTGAATGCCGCAACTGGATTGAATGCGACTAAGTCGCATTCATGTAAACGCGGCTTATGTTCTTTTTCGACATGCATTGTGTATGTAACGATACCGGTGGTGAACGATGGACGTTTTTGTTGGAAGACGGCGGTCGTCTTTATTCATGTATGATTTGGTTATACCGGTGGTCCTGTGGTATAAGTGTTTTCGTTGGAAAGATGTGGTCGCCTACGTCATCGGACGCAAAATCATACCAGCCACACCGAATCATATCGGCAAGCAAATTGGCTGCCAGTATAGACAGACCCGGAGTCATAGCGGTGCCGGTATCTCCAGTTATGCAGAACGCCAAAAACTTGCTGCATCCATAATAACAAGAAATTAATTTGGTGTCATACCAGAACTGTACAAGCAGCAGGTTTGTTTCTTGTACGTTTTTCCAATAGGGCAGTGGGCGCAGAGATGCGCTCCAATACGAAACCGAAACCTAGAAACGGATGCAAATAAAGCGTTTTTACAGAACGCGTAAAATGCTACCCCTGCGCTATATCCTTCTAAAAAGAGTTGATTTAGTGGTTTTTGATGACTCTCAACAGGTTTCTAATTGAAACCATGTGTTCATTTTTAGTAATTAAAAGGTTAATTAACAAATTGTATTTAATTATCCGACTGATCGTTACCATTAGGCCCCTATACTACGCACCCCTGGCCGTATAGCTAACCTGCACAAACCACAGAAGTGTAGCTTTTACGACCTTTTTAAACAAATATGTGACGCTTAAAAAATCGCCCAGTATAACAGTGAAAAGGCGATACCAGCATGGTGGAGCCATATGGCTCCACAATGCTGGTATTGCATTTTTGCTGATATAGGATGTCCCATATTACGTTAAGGTTGTATGGTTCCGTCCGCCTGCATGGTTCCGCGCGCCTACGGTTCCGTCATATTCCACTCCGCTGGTATAGGATGTCCCATAATATGGCACGCTTGTATGGTTCCGTCCTTTTCCGACTAATCCATTATGGTGGAGTCGCCTTTTCGCTCGTATAGCACGTCCCATATTACGGTTTCGCTTGTATGAGGCTTTTCCATCATCTTTCCGTCGTCAAGATTTTCCAACAAGGCGTCAACGGCTGGAGCGCCGCCTGGTGACGTTTGCCACGAAAAAAACCTATACGCCAAACTGCGGTAGCTTTAGCAACGTCCATTTCATCGATGCGCGAAAAATAAACAGCTATCAAACTTTACCTCCGCTTGATATTTATTTGTATGATTTCAAACGAACAAACACGGCCTATTTTGCCGGCCGGCAACTTATTTTTAGTTGGAATATGCTTGGCTAGGTGTAAATTTTAAACGTTAATTAGAAAATTTAAGGTAAATAATTGGCAAATTATCACGTCACGCTCTCAACCTGGAGTGCGCCACGATCGCGAACGTTATTCAGAAGAAATCATTTTTCAAGTTGCATTTTTAATATATAATATCAGTCGTTTGTGCCACACCCTGTACAAATTTATCTTCGTTTGCTACGTGAATTTATATTCGTAATTATTTAAGCCCACACCTGAATTCTCATTCTGATTTCAGAGCATAAAAATAAGTCAAATTTGGAGGTTTTACGTGCCAAACCTACGACGGGCACCTGGCACGCCCCAGCGGAGGACTGAGGATTAATTTCGACCACCTGGGGATCGTTTGACGTGCAACCGAAAGCTCGGTTACACGGCGCCTTCCCCGCATTAAGCCTACGTTAGATTGCGGGCACCTCGGCCGGGATTCGAACCCGCCACCTGGTTCAGAGCATAAGAGCGGTTACCCCAACTATTAATTTGTTTTTGCAATGTAACAAATTATGTTTTCCTAGATGGGACATATTCGCACTATTTATATTTTCTCTGTCGTTCTTTTGGATTTTTCCTGTATCTTAAATACTTCGCAAGCCCTTTGTGGTCGACATTTATGCCACACTGCAAATGCCATGCAAACGTGCACCCTAGTCCCATGGCCTGTTTGGGGACGCCGCAAAAATATAATAGATAACAGCAGTGAGCATACATCTCGTGCTTCATAGGCAGAAGTTTGGTTGAAGGAGATCAGGCAAGCCTTTCAAGGTGGAATGATTTACATACTTCAATCTCTGGCAACCCCATCTTTATACAAGTTAAGCGCGATTCACACAGATGCGTTGACTCCGACGGAGTGCGAGGGCTGCTATGGCAACAGCCGCGTCGACTCCACCAAAGCCGGTTTTTACCCCGTTTTGATGGAGCCGACGATGCTGTCGCTATAGCAACCCTCTCATTCGGTCGGAATCAATGCACCGTGTGAATTGCTCCTAAGAAAATTGTTGGGAATGTTCGGGAGAAGCGTGATGTTATTATGAATTCATAAGATTTGCGATTTAACGGGAGACTGGATTTAGATCCAAATTTAAAGTGAATGGACATAAATATTTGTGAGCTAGGTGGCGCAAGCTACCATCCAAAAAAAAAGAATGTTCAGCAACAGCCATTCGTCGAGGAATGACTGGCCAAGACAATGAAAATGCAATTTACACTGCAACATTCGACACTTTTTCTTCTGCCCATAGAGATGTCAAACCATGAATGTGTTCATATCTATAAATTCTATGAACACTCAGTATAAAGAAAACTTCAATTCTTTAGCTTGCATTGAAATCAACGTTGTCCTAAGTTACTAAATAGAAAGTTGGGCACACTCATATTGTTCATTCTTTAAGAATGAAATATACGCTTTACTGAATATTTCTTGTACTAGCACACTCAAGATAGCTATTCACTTCGTACGCAGATGGGGCCGCCCATTGGATTGACGGATTCCACACTTTTCTTTAACTAAGGTGCACTTTGACAGCACGGTTCGTTAGAATTCAGTATGCGTACGAAGTAAAGAACGAACTTCAGAGCGTATTGAGTAAACTCACGAAGGCGATTCAAAATATCTGGCATAAAAACACAAAACACATTCTTGATTCGACGTACTACCAATGGCATTTCAACGAGAACAACGAATTTATACTCTATAGATTTTTAAACCCCAAAAATGTATCCAGCCTAAAAAAATGTTTTTCTTTCAGGTTGTAACTTATGAGCGGGAGAAAAACGAGACGGAGAACACAAAGTACGCCGATGCTTCATGGCGATCTTGGTGCGACTGGATAAGAACAACCCTCTGCAAGCATCGAAGATTTGAAGGGGCCGAAATGGGGATAGACATGGCAACAGTTTGCGGTCGCTAGTTCGTGTCAAGCGTCTTTCCCGTTTTACGCGCACCCAGGGACTTCGATTGATTTGTGTATTCCGGGGCTTGAAGCCTCCGCCATGTCGATGTGTACGAAGAGGCAGTGCTTCTCGTTCAACGTTCCGGTGGACACTCCGGTGGATGCCACCATTGGCAGGATTCAAGCCGCCGCCAGCGAGGATGGCCTATCCTACCTGCAACACCACGGTGGAGCAAGGTTCATGGCAGCCGTCAGCACCATGGCCGCCGCTCAAGGTCTTGTAGCGCAAGGGTTCTTGTCACTTGGTAACATGGAAGTCCCCCAGGAGCCATTGGTAACCCACGTTAAGTTTGTGTCTGCGTACCCCCTCTCGCCGTATGTGTCGGAGGAGGCACTGGTGCGATTCCTCACACAGTACGGCAAAATGAAGGCGATCAACCACGCCAGATTTCGAGACCACCCGGACGTCAGGACCGGCACCCGGTTGGTCAAGAGGAGATGTCGAAGCCGGTCCTCAATTTCAACTATATCGAAGTACAGCGGGTATCGTATTTTGAAATACTAAGCGCTGCAGGTGGGCAGTCATAAAACAATCAAAAACCAACGAAACAAAAGTGTGCCGACATCGATTGGTCCACGTGACTATGACGTCATAGGTTGTTCCCTTTTGCGGCTGCAACCCCTTCTTCATTTTCGTTTTGTTTCATCGGACGTTGGCCAACCGAGCGCTATACCCCGCTAGCATTGTCATTTAATAGGTCAGCTCACCCTACTTGTGCGAGCTGACGAGATGTAAGGTGCCGCCATGTTTGGTTCGCTATGTTACGTTATGTTTGTTACTTCCGCCTTTGAATCTTTGTAGAGTACATGCTCGATCCTATTATATACCCGTTTCCCGGTGTGATTTAGGTTTTACAGCATACAGTTTCAATAAAATTTTCTTCATCACCCAATCACATCCTGAGGTTTTGGTCGTTTCTATCTGTTTGCGTCCGGCTAGCAGGCATAAAAGGCAATGGGACTACTGTCCCAAAAATCTATAGTGACTTTTGCAACCCACATGTAGTTATACAGATATTTCTACAGCATAATACACACATGCACCGACCAATTTTTTTTTTCTTTCTCTAAATATTGACGTTTATAGCTATGGCGTACTCAGGACGCTAAAGAGGAAAAAACTGATCGTTTCGCCAATGAATACAGAGTAATTGTTTGTGGCCATAATCTTGTTGCATTTTTTAACACAGTTGCAGGTGATATGTTGGTAAAGCCGTTGTTTCAAACATAAATAGGGACACAACACAATCTTGCCTTGAAACACACAAAAGAAAAGTAACTTGAAAGAAAAATAAAGTACATTTACATGGCATAGACCTGGAAACGCGCAGGCTGTCGCCGCTGTCTTGCCTGTATACGGTTCCCTGCGAGTTGTGTCAGCTAGTGCTTCTGATGAGGTTGCTTCTGGCGCTTGCGCTGGTGTCCCCGAAGCTTCCACGGATTGCTCACAGGCTTGTCAACATGGGCTGTGCCTTCGTCTCCAGGGTAGCGGTTACTGATTTCCTGCAGTGGGACACTTATTGGGAATAGCCACAAACTTTCGTGCAATTGAGCTCCGTCAAAAATGGCTGTTTCACAATCTTCAGTTAATAGGAGTAGGGCAGCTTTCCTTTGCCGACTTCTGTGGGCCCCCTAAACAGCACGTAGTCGTCCACGGTAAACGTCGAACTTTTTTACATTTCGCGTTCGTGTATGTACTGAATAAACGCTGCTTCCCTACAAAAAAAGATATCGGTATGACCTGTCGCCATCTGGATTGTGGAATAGGAAAGCTAACTGGATTTCAGGTTTCCAGCAAGAAATCTATTTAAATTTCCTGTTCCATAGTCCAGTGGGCGAAAAGTTATACTTTTTTTTTTTTCTGTAGGGTTGACTTGCATCTAAGGTTGTAGTTCCTCGCTGCCACGGCCCGCTACTGGAATAAGTATCTCGATAGAATGCCAAAGAAATCGAGGTGGGTACCTATCTGGCGACCGTCAAGCAGTTCGGCGGGAGACATTACTGCAGTTGAATGTGAGGTAGACCTGTACACACCCGAGTGGTCGACAATGACTTTTGCAACGGGTGTCCTTGCAGATAAAACTTTGAATGTAGGCACCGGTCGGAACGCTGAATTAACCCATCAGCCTGCGGGTAACACCCCGACGAAAAACGGTGTTTAATGCTCTTTTCGTTCACGAAGTCCTCAAACAGATGGGACCTGAGATGTGGTATATTGTCCGTGACGAATTATTTTGATAGCCTTCTCTGTTGAACATATTATGACAAACAGTTTCAATTTAATTTTATGTTGTTATGTTCATTTCACTATTGAACCATCTATTTTCATTTAGCATTTTAAAACAGATATAAGAATCTGGCTTCTTACTCACTTAAACCGATGTTGTTGTTTTTAGAGCGGAGCTGTTAAGGGCTAGTTTCCCCATGGTCGTGTCCCTCGGAAAGAAATGAAGACACCAAACTCTGCACACCTACCGCCATCAATGAGCAACGGCGGAAAGCCACGTATATGTTTGCCACCGTCGCTCATAGATGACGGCAGCCTTTCCACTCTGGCTTGCCGAGAAGCGGCCGGCCATTACTTTCCATCGTACAGCTCCGCTGGTCTTCCTTCTTCACCAGAGTAGAAAGGCTGAAGGTTTTTTTTTTAATTTTTTAGCGGTAACATTAGACACCTTGCTCAAGATTTACCCTCCCGTTTTTTTTTCCTGAAGCTCGCTAATTTAAACAAAAGACGCAAAACGTTTTTATTACCACAAAACTGCTATCACTGGAGAGTTAATAAAACTCGGCTACACAATATTTATCAAGGGAGCAGGTGTTCTTGTAACCCGCGCATCTTTTGTCAGATGCCGCCTTTGTTTGTGAGCGTTTTAATAAACAATGTTATTTTCAGAAAGCCAAAATATTACGGTCTTGAAAGCTTAAGTGCATACTGTAGCGGTCAGTTTCGCCACTTTGGGTGGTAGGTTCTTCTAAAGCCTCTATAGTCATGACTCTTCAAACACTCACCGCGGGGGCTTCGGTTCTGGCTTTCGTTGTCACACTCATGAACGGTAATTAATTTTCTTTTTGATCCAGTTGACAGTTGCGAGATTAGTGCATATTTAGTGAAGAAAGGTGAAAAAACGCAGGCGAGCTGGTGAATGACACCCATAGTAACCCGACACGTAGGAACAATAAAAAAGCGGACAGTACAACGAAGTCTAAAACTGCGTTATTCTGTCCGTTTCATTTTTTTTACGTTTTAGGTTTACTATGGGTTAGTGCATCTGTAATTAGAATCAGATATACCAATATGTAATCCCAACTATACGTAGTTGGGATTGTGTATAACCTCAAGAACGTTCTAGCTATCGTTTTTGTGTTACAGCATTATTTCGCCACTTGATATCTTTAATGTTGAACGTCGAAGTCTTTGAGCCGCTAGTTTTTACTGAAAAGATTTTAGCTTCACCCTGTATTCTTGCTGCTCCATCAACGAGCCGCCCTTTTTAGTCGTGGTTTATATTTTTTTTTTTTCAGAAAATAATTACTTTTATTATTTTGTATTGTACTGAACGCAAGCAGTGTGCGTTTGCGTAGCTACACTCCTCGTGCGCGGAGCCCAGACTGCTGTCTTGAAAAGGCGCATGGCAACGACGCGCATGCGCAGCCTGGAGCAGACAACACTAACGCAAGAGCACGGCGATGGCGTTTGCTTCTATACGTGGTACTAAAACTCTCTACTATCTATTTACACGTCTACAGTGAAATTTTACGTTTTGCCGCCTGTCCTCGGTTTCTTTTCTCATGTCACTCGTGAGGCTTAGGACGAATATCAGACCCACAGGAAAGGGATGCTAGGCCTCTTCTAAAAAAAAAAAAAATTATTCTCTCTAGGTACCCGGCGCACCTCGCGTTCTTACGCGAGATGCGCCGGGAAGTGCCACTTTTTCTGTCCGACCTGGTGTTTTTGTTGTTGTTGCTTTCCACGGGCTGCATACAAGTAGAATGATTAAACTTTCCAACTCATCCTGCTGATGGTCGCACGGTAGCAAGGCCGGGAAAGAAGAGAGCGTAAGCAACGAAGAAGAGCGGTTGGTTTGACACCGTAGTTCACCCGACCAATGGCGTTGCGGTGCGCGTAGTGTGTGTCTTTGTGTGTCTTTGTGTATATGTGTGTGTGTGTGGGGGGGGGGGGGGGTAGGGGTATTGTAGTAGGGACGCAGAGTCCTCCTGGCCACGCCCCTGCCATGCAGGGTTCGTAAGGTAATGTTTGATATGTCCTCCGTGTTCATGGCGGCTCAGAAAAATACAACAGGGCGAGAGCTATATATATGCGGCTCAAAGAAGCTGGATATTACTAAGAGAGGCACAAAGTCACAGACATCTGAAAAGGGCCTGGATCATTATTATGTCCACGCTCCTAATGATTCGCTCTCTCGCGTTGTTATCGACTACTGCTGCAATCTGATCGAATGTGGAGCGGTAACTCAAGGCTCGGGTCTTGCCGCGCTCTTAGCTCCTTCAGGTCCCGATCTATACCTAAAAGCAAGGCGCGAATTACATTCATTGGTTTGTTTGTTTTTTATTTGGATAAACGTTCACCTTGGAAGACAGGGCAAATGGCAGATACATTGTGCCTGATTTGGCCCAGTCACCATAAAACATTGTGTCATGTTGTGAGGGGAGATGAAACGCTCGTTTTATATACTTAAAATAAATGAAAAACGTTTACAATTATCTGTATTTCGAATCAGAGCGGAGCTTTTGAGGAGGAGGAGGGGAGGGTCACGATTTTTTTTTAAATCTTGCGGGAAATTGCCCGCTAAATTTAGCGGGAAACTTTCACCGCTAACTTTTGCTCAAAATTTTTCCTGGGTTGAGTGTCGTCACGTGTGACGTCACGAGGGTAAAATTTCCCACCACATTTAGCGGAAACATTTTCCGGCAAATTTAGCGGGAAAAATGTTGCCCTGGTGACGGCACATGTAACGTCACGTGGTCAATATGGGAAACGTCCCATAATGCAACGCGAGGTTACGCCGACGGTGGCGGCGACGCCTCTAAAGGCGGAGGCGTGCGCTTAAGAGCTGCGCTCTAAATATACATTGGCAGAAAGTAACGACAAAATAATAATATTATGACATTCACCCGCATAAACTACACACCATATTTATACAGAGGCAACATTGAGGAAAAGCATTGACTATCGTAAACACAAGGCATGCATGCTGTATGGTAGTCAAGTGGCAAGCAGTATTTATTATGCGGGATACATCGCCAGATATCTTTTTAGGTGGTTGAGAAGCTCTTATGAGAAATAATATTTCGTATGATTCCCAAAATATCTAAAGCATTGTTTAAAAAACTCCGGTATAAAATATGATAATTTTTCATTCACGCAGTTGTCCATAACCGTGGTATTTTACAGGATTCATGTTTCAAATGATATTTAGTATTACTCCAGAGGTACACCTCGAATTCGGTTGTTTGGTCTCTAATCACGTCATTCCGTAAATAAATTCAAAGTTTTAGATGAAATATTTTTTTTTCTTATTTATGTAGATTATATTTTAGGAAGTACGAAGCAGTATGGTCCACACGATTGAGATATTCGATGCAGCCTACTGCCTTTTTCTTTTTTGGATGATAAAGAGCATTTAGAATCTCAAAAATACTCGGGAAAATAAAAACTAACTAAGAAATTGTTGCGCCAATAACAAATTACAATCACTCTGCAGGGTTATGTTATGTTGGCTTGAAGCCGCAAAATAGGCTCGCAGCTTTGTTCAGTTTTGAGCGAACTCAAGAGCTCCAATCCAGTGCTCGCTCGGCCTTTGCATGCTGTCCTCTAACATGCGGAAATCGAACACCGTCCTTATGTCCACAGTTGCGACTGCTCGCATTTTGCCGAATTGATAAAAAATGCAAATGCGATTGATGAGGGCGAAAACAAGCAACCTCGAATGCGCGAGCTGCGAGTTCAACATTTGGAGCAGAACTATATTTGCTTCCAATTGGGCACAAAAGTCGAAGTTTAGAAACTCTATTAAAAAAACGTGAAGCGATGAGAGTTATTAATTTTTAAACATGCAGCTTTCGAAAGACACCAAGCTGCGAAATGTATAAAATCAATTTATCCGAATTTAAAATAAAAAATGGCACTATCTTAGTTTGGAATTTTTTTAGAATATTCCTTAAAATAGTGCCTGTAAATTTATTTCAGTTGCGTTAACATTTTGCGATGGAAATGCTATATACTAAATTTAAAAAATAACTAATTTATTTTAAGTTGTTGAAATTACACACATATGCCTACAACGGAAGGGAATGACAATTAGTGACACACCTATGTTTTGGCCATCTTGAGTAAGTGTTCATAAGACTGCACCTAAGATAAAAACGATGCGCATACACCCAGAACTTGCTGCTCAGATTTTAAAAGTTATAAATCAGCTGCTCCCTAGGGCATCTTCTCTCGCTCATAGACTCGCCCCCATTGTTCTATTTTCCACAGGGATTGAATCCAGCATTTGTGAGTATGAACTGCGTAAAAACAATTCTTCTACGCTTTGAGTTTTCTTACTTCTCTTAAGCAGTGTTTTTTTTTTCTGGTGTATCATCTTATGATTAATTTGCTCTTATTTAAGATTATATTACAGGAATCCGACCTTACTAGAGCAGAGGTTAGCCACAGTATGTACCTGACTTCTTTTTCTACTTAAATAAGAATACCCTACTTAAATAAGAATACCGATGATCTTATGTTGTTCAAAATGTGTTAGTTGCCACATATACCAAGCCCTATATTACAAAACCGCCTATTCATCTCAGCGCAAGACTCTTTTGTGTATTCTTTTTTCTCGCGGACAACACACTGTGTAGACCAGTGAAAGCCGTACAATACGTGCAGATTCCGAATGATTTTATTATAACTCGTTTTGAAGAAAGTTTCACAAGTACAAATTAGGATACGACTCCTCTTTTTTTCCGCGGGCGAAGCCATCGCTTGCGACTCGCCGACAAGAGCCCTTCGTCGACCACTTCACTCGGAAGACAATTCTTCCCAGTGTGGCGATCTTTGAACACACTTTTAACGAGGAAATAAGCTACGCACGGTTGTGGTTTCGGGTTCGCTGGAATGCTTAGATCATCTAGGTTGAGTTAAAAAACACAAAAGAGCGATCTCAAAATCGAATTCAGTGCCCCTTTAAAGGCCGCCGTCGTGAACATGACAACGACATCGTCAGTGCTAACTCTTGCAACTTAGGAATTCACTGTCGGGATTGCGGTAGTTCGGCACATTTCAACAACCCCGTGTTAGGCAAAAGTGTCAACCAGCCAACAAGGGAAATTATCAAAGCAGAGAACATTATAGGAATGGAGGACAAATGTGTTAGTACGACGTCTATAATGTTGTAACAAAAAATATATCGACCATTTAGCCCCATGTTGGTCTAGGTGTTAAAAGAGAAATTTGGCCTTTTTATTTTTGACTTTTTTCTATATGAAAACCGTCTTAAATTGAAGTCGAAGAAGTAATTATCACGCAAATAGAGTTGTTAGTGAGCGCTGTGTGAGAGTTTTGTTCTTTGTGGGTTTGACAGCTTGAGCGACAATTTTACGAGTGCGCTCTAACGTCGACCAAATTGAAGGTCACTGGTTTGGGCAAGGGAAGTAGTTTCCAGAGAAGTTAAAAAAAGGATCAATTATCAGTGAAATCTGAAGCTTTAAACACTAGCTCCTACAAATTGGCAAATAAAAAAATAATATATTTACTCCCACCCCAACCCCGTTGCAGTAAGCACAAAATTAATTGTGTGCATTATGGCCGGAGGGCCATGTGTGCTGCTTGGGTAAAAGCGATGCAAGTTCTGTAGTTGAGAAACATCAGACAGTTCCACGGTGAACATTATGGAATCGCTGGAAATATTGATGCAAAAAAGGCAGCCAAAGAAGTTCGTAAGAAAAATTAAATTGTTGACATTTCATCTTTCAAGAAAGTGATTTTGAGCACTACCGATAAAAACAACCGGCGATGAAAAAAACATTTCAGTTATGAAAAGTCCGATATTTTGACTATGAATGCCTAAAACAAATTCATATTGAAATAAAATTGTATACAACATAATACATGTTAAGAACTACACAACCGACTTGTTGAAATTATTAAGAGCGAGGGACAGACACGGACATGAAGTACACAGGATAGCGCTGTCCTTTCTACTTAATGTCCCTTTCTTTCCCTTGAGCTTTATAATTTCAATACGTTGAGACAACTAACCCACCTTACTATTTGAGTATACAACCAACACCTCTTCATTTCGTCTAACGGCAGTATATATGAAGAGGTATTGCCATCTGATCGTCAAATACTAATCTACGTCTTTTTCTATTTTCGACGGGGGTCCGTTTGATTAACCTACAAAACCTAAGCCGGTGCAAAAAAGTACAGTGCTATGCAAGGAAGTAGAGGACAGTGTACTTCCAGGCATCGATTTCTGGGGTGCTGCACAAACAAATCTAGTATAGTCATATGCACCGACAGCAGGGGTTGCACGAGGTGTTGGCAAATAGAACGAGCACATTTACCGTGTCGCTGCGAAACACGTTCCTCCTCTCAAATAATAAGATACAGCTCAGTCTAGGAACAAATGACAAGAATTAATGGAGCCACTTTGTTGCCAACTTCTGGAGGTGAATATATAAGACCACGAAAACACAAAAACACTAGTTGGTTTCCTAATTTGTACTCTTTTAATAGTACTTTTATTATTCTGAACGGCTCTGGACTTTGATATAAAGTATATATATGTCTTTTTTTGTTTCTGCTTTATACACCAACTCATGTTTACAAACAAACTGGCGCGCCCCTAGCGGACGCCACCGACGCCGAGCATACGCGATGGGGACGTGGGCAAGAAGCTCGCCGTCGCCCATAAACAAACCATTGGAATGGGATGTTTTCGGCGTCGGTGTGGAGTTCACGCACCCCTTTCTGCGTGGCACTCGTTGATTCTACGTCCTCCTGGCAATGTCCGACTACTTGAGTGGCCTCAGCGAAATTAACGAGGCTCGTTACACCGCAAAACGCGGCGTGAATAATGTAACTTGTGTCGACTCATTCCACGTGGATGCCGCAGAATGGACGCTAACGCCTGGTGAGGTTCTGCTCGCTGTTTTCAGTCATGACGTCGCTCGGGCTGCAAAAGCCTGAACCGCAGCTGAGATGTCAACGTCGATACTGAAAATCGCAAGCAGAATCGGACCGAGTGAATCAGGCATACCAAGTCGGTGATGGCCACTGGCAACAATTATCAACATCTCCTTATATCTACTGTTTACACCGAGCCTACTTACCGGAAGCAACCTTCAAACTTGAACGTCTTTCGAGGTCTGCACTTATCGTAGTAACCAGGTCAGCGTTTGGTCTACAGGCCGCTGTCGTTTGAACGAGCAGACGACGAGCAGAAACGTTTGAGAGAGCGGACGACAGCTCGAACGATGAGGTGGCCGTTTGAACGTGATGACGCACGGAACGTAGTCCGCAGTGGTCCGTGCAACTTGACGGTATTCCCGCGTTCATGTTAGGACATAACAAATATATATGACGACCACAAGTATCCCTGAATTCAATCCAAAGTGCTTTCCGCCCAAGGAATCGCAATCGTGGTCCGTCGGTGTCTGTTTTTCTTTTTTCACAGCCCCTGTTCACGTTCTCGGACGACCCGAGCAGGCAGAAAGCGCATCAAAACTGACCTTCAAATCTTTCCCGACTCTATTGGTAAATCCCCAGTCGCGGCGTTTCGGCGAGAAGAGAGGTTTTTGTACGGTTTCTTCCAAAGTTACACAGGAATGCACATGCTCCATGGTGGCTTCCGCCCACAGCCCCAGGCCTAAAGTGCGCCCGACGCGCCACCACCGCGCCGTGACTTAAAAGAGATGAGTTCGTGTATAGTTCCATTTTTCCTCTTAGCTGCACTGTTTTCTGCTACGTTTAATTGCCAAACCTGCCCCCATTTTATTTTGGAAAAAAAAACAAAAAAAACAGCAATCATGCAATTTTAGTTCTTCCTATTTTTAATTTAAAGCTGCTCAATAATAATAAAAACAATAAAATTAAGCGCATTAAACGAAAGCAAAAAAAGTAAATATTAGCGTTCGCGTTGGTTAAGCATGATTATGAACATCAAAAAACCTTGTGTGAATTGCATTGTATACACCATAGACGTCTTGTTAAGCCTCTAACCTCTTTTAACCTCGCAGACAAACACCGGGGGTGCGTGCGTCACCCGTTACGTTGCAAGACGTACTGCGGCAACATCGGCTTCGACAACGGCATCTGCAACGACAGCTGGCCGGCCCCGCGCTGCGAGTGCCAGGGCGAGCGGCACGGTGTGTCGCCTACCCAGATCGACCCCTGGTACCCGCAACACCGATGAACCCTTGGCGTCATTTTTCGACGTTGGGAGGAACTCGAGTCTTTGGGCAACACACTCTTGTTCTCCAAATGAATATGTGATTAAAAACGGCAGAGTTCATTTGAATATTCTGTTGAATTTTAGAGCGCAGCTCTTAGGGGCCCGTTTCCGGCTTGAGCGGCGTCGCCGTCGGCGTCGCCGTCGCCGTCGGCGTCGCCGTCGCCGTCGCCGTCGGCGTCGGCGTAACCGCGCGGTGCATTATGGGTAAATTTCCCCGCCAAATCTAGCGGAAAAATTTCCCCGCTAGATTTAGCGGAAAAATTTCTCCGCTAAACCTAGCGTAAAAATTTTCCCCGCTAGATTTAGCGGAAAAAATTCCCCGCTAAATCTAGCGGAAATATTTCCCCGCTAAATCTAGCGGAAAAATTTCTCCGCTACATTTAGCGGAAAAATTTCCCCGCTAAATCTAGCGGAAAAAATTTCCCCGCTAAATCTAGCGGAAAAAATTTCCCCGCTAAATCTAGCGGAAAAATTTCCCCGTCAAATCTAGCGGAAACAATTTTCCCGCTAAATCTAGCGGAAAACTTTCCCCGCTAAATCTAGCGGAAAAAATTTCCCCGCTAAATCTAGCGGAAAAAATTTCCCCGCTAAATCTAGCGGAAAAATTTCCCCGTCGAATGTAGCGGAAAAAATTTTCCCGCTAAATCTAGCGGAAAACTTTCCCCGCTAAATCCTAGCGGAAAAAAATTTCCCCGCTAAATGTAGCGGAAAAAATTTCCCCGCTAAATCTAGCGGAAAACTTTCCCCGCTAAATCTAGCGGAAAAATTTTCCCGCTAAATCTAGCGGAAAAATTTCCCCGCTAAATCTAGCGGAAAAAAATTCCCCGCTAAATCTAGCGGAAAAAATTTCCCCGCTAAATCTAGCGGAAAACTTTCCCCGCTAAATCTAGCGGAAAAAATTTCCCCGCTAAATCTAGCGGAAAAATTTTGGTCACGTGACCCGGGGGGTCACGTGACCTGGGGAGTCACGTGACCCCCTCCCGAGGTCACGTGACCTCTGAGGGGGCACGTGTTTGCCCCCACGTGACCCCACCAAGGTCACGTGCCCTCGGGGGGGGGTCACGTGACCCCCCCCCCCCCGAGAACACGTGGCCCTCAGTACCCTCCCCTCCTCCTCCTCAAGAGCTGCGCTCCAATTCGGC
This sequence comes from Ixodes scapularis, assembly GCF_016920785.2. Taxonomy (NCBI): domain Eukaryota; kingdom Metazoa; phylum Arthropoda; class Arachnida; order Ixodida; family Ixodidae; genus Ixodes; species Ixodes scapularis. The sequence goes on along the minus strand of NW_024609868.1, from coordinate 158,731,025 downwards.
GTTACAGGGAGTGGTAAACGACTTTCACTTTTTTAATTCTCTCTTTTTCTGTTCTTTTTTTGACGTCACTCACACGTGTGTACAGTATCTGACAGGCTAGAATCCAGCGGCATATGCCCCCTCAGTGGGATTCATACGTCTCCGCCAGTCAATCGCTTCCCCTCAGTCTCCTGATGTCCCGGTCAGTTCTTTTTTTTCAAAATGGCAGAAAGCAGGCTTGGCGACGCGACGCAAAATTCTCAATCGCAGTGAAAAAAAAATCATGACCGATGATATAGACAACCCCCCGCCCCCCCCCCCCCCCCTTCCCCCGAATATCGGTTTATAATTACTATACTCCGTTTCACCTTCAGTCCGAACGCAGCGGACGCTAGGAGCCATCCCAGCCAATCCAGCGTCCAGAGAGTGTCATGTGACCTTGAGCTCCCTGTGTCGCTCTGCCCAACCGGCAGGTCAGGCAATTTTCTGCTGGCGCTGGATCGGCTGAGACAGCTGGTGGCGTCTACTGCGCTCGGACTGAAGCTGGGACGGAGTATAGCGACGGTTTTATTTTCAAAATTTTGCTGCAAGTCGTCAATCAGAATCGCCAAAGTTTAATATATATATCTTTTTTTAGCACCGGACGCGTTCCCGTTCACCATTCAGCCTAAAAAAAGCCCGTGCCTCTACTTTCCCGCACAACACTCGGAGAGCCAATCACAGCAACTTACGGAGGCTTACGGAGGCAATGGAAGTGTGACGTCTTGCATTGCTTAATGTCACACCTCAGACTGGGTTTTTTTGGTCTAAGCATATGTTTCGGCTTCGTCATTCGCTGAGCTGCCTCAAGAAGCTGCGTTGACTGGCTCTCCAAGTGTTGTGCGGGAAAGTAGTCGCACGGGCTCCCGCTCAAAGAGTGCGCTTCTTCTTAGAACGCGGTTGCGCTGCGGCGAAACAATCGATGCGTAAAGTCGCAATGGCTTTCTCGGCAATGCACCCGTACGCGATGAGAAAAGCACTCAATGAAGCTGCAGCCCCAACAGACACGAACATTGAGACGTAGGGTGGAACTTCCGAGCACTGTTCCACTTCGTTTCAGCTTAACTCGAGACGCAGCCGATGCTACAAGCGCGAGCTCCGGGCTTTCAGTGTCCCTGCCAAGCAAGCGCCTCGTGCAGTGCAAGCGCTGTTCAAGGCCACACGCTCGCGCTTGTAGCATCGTCTGCGTCTGGACTTAAACCGAAACGAAGTATACTGAGGAGTTTTAGTAGACCGTTCCAATTACTCCGATAACGATAAGCGATACTCCGCCAGAGCCCATGCACATGCATTGCATCGTCATTGGCCATCGTAAGTGGACCCCGAAAACTATTTACTACTACGGCCTAGCACTCACATTGGAAATTATATAGAATATTGTTTGTTACAAGCGATAATGGAAAGGTTCAAAAATTCGCACAAGCCAAACGTGACAATCCGGCGGTAAGTCGGCTGAAAGTGTATCCACACGACGGGCCAAATTGCTCTTTTGATCCGCGGGCCGCGCATCATGTGATCTTACGTCACCGGTTTTTGAGGTCCGCCGGCGGTCCGCGGCCCGCGCTTGTGAGAAATGCCAAGCGACTTTTCTCGCCCGGACCTTGGCGGCGGACCGCGGCGTTTTTAGTATAATTGAAGTGTTAAGTCTGGCAACAAGCTGACTTTTGTTTTTTGGATTGAAATCCAAATCCAAGGTCGTTTTCTTTTGGCTCCAACTGTGGAAGACGAAGAAGACGAATCTTTTGTTGTGCGACGATGCAACTTTTTACTTCATCGCGCTCATGGAGCAATTCCCCGCTCCGTTGGACAATAGTCGCGACGACTACCCAAATAATCATCTAAAGATGTCCCCATGCCTTTTTCGGTTCACTTATGTCCTCCTCGTCCTCAATATTCAACGCCAGGGCCACCGCGGCCAAACGTCTCTTTCGTTCAACCTCCATCTTGGCTCCTTACAAATAGCCTCAAAGCAGCTCTCTGCATGCGTCTGGCGGAGCTGTGAGGTCGAGGGTTAGACCGGCTCGTTCGCTCTGTCGTCTGCTCTTTTGGTCCGCCGTGTGGATGCTCATTGTAGCCGGGCGGCCCGTGGGCCGTGCGTCACATGGTCAATCGGTCCGCGGCCCGGTCTGTCGTGTCGATACACCTTTAGGAGTCAGTTTTCCACGTGCCACCGCGCCGCTTTTCGCCGAGATCCGACCACGTGAGGAGCAGACTGAAATGCCCTGCAGGAAAGCAGACGTTGCACGCGCCCCGGCGTATGTTCCCCTGCTTTTGGGAGCGCCGCACGCCTCGAACGCGCGGCGCCGCTATTCACCGAATCCGGTCACTTGAGGAGCAGACCCCAAATGCCGTGCAGGAAAGCCGGCGCTACGGGGATGACGCGCAACTTTGGCTCCCGTTGGCTAAGTCACCCGCGTCCCTGGCGGCTGAGTCGAGGACTAAACCCACTGGGAAAAGGACAACATAAGTTATTTGGTTTTTGACGCAGCAATCGGCTGATACAGCCCAGAGCTGCGTCTGAATTATTGTCACTCTTTCAGATCTCATATTGTTAGAACTAGGTGATGAAGGGCTTAGTATTTAGCTTGTAATTTCCTTGATGACTTGTAATTCGAACGCTGTAAACGCCTTAATTTTAGCGAAGACGTAATATTCGCGAATTCAGCGAATCGTCTACAATTCGCGAAAATTAGGTCCCGCGAACAATTCCGGTAAAATGTAAACAATCTATACTGAAATCTATATTGAGATCCCACAGCGTCGCGAAAATTAGAACCCGCGAATTATTTCAAAGCTACAGCTTTGACCTAAATCGTGATATATTGAGCCCACCGAAAAACCACCGAAAAAACCGTGAAATATTGAGTCCACCGAAAAATAAGTCGTTTGCAGTATTTGGCTTTGTCGCGCTTGTTGATCCACAGTGATATGAAGAGTATCTAGTTACCTTGAGTGTGTCACTTTCAGTATCATTTGACGTTCATCATCTATGGTCGGCAAGGATGGCCAGTTGGTTTAGTTCGTTATGTATCATGGTGTAATACGCCGCGTCCCGTCCAGTTCTCCCTTCGTTTTCGTCCTTGTTGTTTTGGCGCATTTCACCGCAGTGTTGACAGTTCCCTTGTTAGCATTACTGTAAACAGAGTGATTGATTTCAATTCGAAATGATAAAAAAAAGAAGGATGAGACGAGTGCCGTTCCATGACGTACTAATCAGGCTCGGAGGACATTAGAAAAGGATCTAATCGTCATGGTAAGTTGCCCAAGTAATTAACATCCGTGATATAGTGGTTTTCATTGATATAGCGGTTTCAAATGTCAATTGTAGAAGAATTGGGAACAAAATCGACGACTTTGCCACTCTCATCTCGCTCACTAATCCAAGCATTGTCATTGGAACAGAATCTTGGCTCGAGGAGTCTATCTCCGATCTGGAATTTTTCGCGCCGCAGTTCGCTGATTATCGTAAAGGATCGGAATGGCAACGACGGGTGTGTTTTTCTGCTGATTCATGAAAAATTAAAACGTTTCTTGGTAAAATCAACGGCTTATCGTGCGAATTCGTTTGGTGTCGAGTCTCCCTTGCTAACGGTGATAATCTTACTGTCGGTTCACTCTACTAATCCCCATCAAGCAACATAAACTATTTTTTTCTTTGTATAACGTTTTATCTGTGGTTGAAGTAGGTTTTTTTCTTATTTGTGGTGATTTTAATTTACCGGATATTCAGTGGACAGGACTCAAACCGTCTATTTCTAGCTATACTGGTATATACTCAGCCTTTGCTAATCTTCTATTTTGAAAAACAGCGCGAATACCACACGCACAAGAAAAGAGAACACAGAGGACGAGGCGCTGACTATCAACTACCTATTCAGAAGACATACAGAGAAATTCACGGGAGGACGGCTTCTTCTTTTTCCTCTTCCACCAGTCATTCGCCATTAAGCACGCAACATTGTAGTCCTAGCAAAACAACCTGCCGGTTTTGTTGCTCGGACCACGTTCAACTCTAAAACCAGGTTTGGGTTGAACCGTGGCAGAACTTGTGTAGGGTTCTTCCCTTCGTCTACCTGCTGACATGGTCGACCCATCAACATCACAAGGGGTAATGGATCCAATATCTTATGTCCAACAACTCCGAGAAGCAATGAGCTCCTTACGCGCACTACAAACTCAAAAACCTTGTGCTCGGCAAGTCTCCATTCTCCCTGGTCTCGCCCAGTCTTCACATGTATTTGTCCGTCGAGATGCGGTCAAAAAGCCCCTCAGACCTCTCTACGATGGTCCATATCTCGTCGTAGCCAGAACACTAAAGTTTTACACAATACTCATACAGGGACGTCCAAATACAGTTCCCCTGGATCGCCTAAAACCCGCTTTCACCGCCCCTCTCGAACAGCGCTACAACTCCGGCCTCCCAAAGCAAATTCCCCACCCACTCTACATTTTCAACGCAAGTGACCAAGGCCACTTGTCTAAGGGGGCGGATCTGCAGCAGCCATGGCAGCTGTACCACTGGAGCGAAAGAAAAAAAGCCGAGTCGCACGGGAGGAGAGCACGAGACACGAGCTTTGCGATTCGGCGACTGAGCGGACCGGCGGCTAGATCGGACGATGTTCTCTACTGGTTCGGTTGTCTTCTAAATATTGTATATAAAATATGTTGGAGTGGCACCTGACTGGTAACCACATAACGTAAATACTGTAAAAAACCGTCTTTTTACGGCAATACCGTAAAAAACGGCATTGCCTATTCTAGTTTACAGTCAGCGTTGACAAAAACCTGTTTTCATAAGATGAAAGAAAGCTTCTCAGCACAGGTCGCTAGACTCGGAGACTCTAATTTTTCCTACTCAGTTATTAGTTCAACCTGCGATAAGTTGACTCGGTACATCAAGATTGATGCCAGGAAACCTGACAAAGAAAAAGCCAAGATAGACAAAAAGAACGTTCCCGTTATTCCCTACATCCATCGTCTTTCACACAGGTTAAAGGGAGTCGGGTCGAGGTATGGAGTCAACGTAATTTTTTCAGCGTGTAAAAAACTGAACAGGATTATAAACGGGGTTAATAAGCGTGCTGGTAAGAAAAGTAAGCGAGAACATTTTGGATGTCGCGTCAAGCATGGCATGAACTTCGTGCCCTGTGCACAGGGGACCGTTTATAAAATACCTTTCTCCTGCGGTCACTCATATATAGGTCAGTTGGGACGTTGCTTCAACATCTACGCCAACACCACAATTCATTAAAAGGTAACGCATACTACCATTTAGCTGTCCACTGCCGTGATTGTGGATGTGAGCCAAGATTTAGTGACACGAAAGTGCGGTTTAAACACAAAGACCAGCTATTGAGAAAGGTAGTAGAAGCTTAGCATAGAGCAAAACAAAAACCCGGGTGCGTGAGCCAACCATCCATTAGCCTAGTGTGCAGTGAGATAGTTTTTTTTGGACATGGGATGACCAGAGAATTGATGATCGATATTGAAGATTGAAGAAAGAAGAGAGGGGAGGAAGAAGACGCGATGACTTATACCTGTGCTGATGTGCTTTAATGTACTTTCGTGTTTTAATTTGATATGATTTACAATATTGCGTGCTTAATGGCGAAAGACTGGTGGAAGAGGAGAAAAAAAGAAGAAGCCGTCCTCGCGTGAATTTCTCTGTATGTCTTCTGAATAGATAGCTGACAGTCAGCGCCTCGTCCTGTGTGTTCTCTCCTTGTCCGTGTGTTTATCGCGCTGTTTTTTTTTCAAAACGGATTCATACCAACTCGCCCAACTTTTCATTTTGTTGATCTTGTCAGGGGGGATCGGTGGCCGAGTGACGGGGGGATCGGACTTCCACATTTGTTTGTTCGCCAATTGGTTTCCCGCTTTCTTTTTCTAAGAGACCAAGAGCATCCCTTTCTTCGAGAAATAGTGCAGAATAGACTGGCAAGCTCTCTTACTGACTATATTGTATCTTCGGGTGGATACCAAGAAACTATACTGGTGGGATATTTAAAAGAGGTGATCGAGGAATTTCAGTTCTTATCGGTAAGATAAACTAGAGACTACCTAACGAGTGTAACGTGGAAAAAGTTGGTAAGAGATCTTTTAAGTGTCCTGTTTTCTGTACAAATTTACCGAACGGTGGCTGATGGTGGATCCAGTTGCGATGTCCTATGCCGAGTTAAAAATATGTGCATCCAACCCGCAGCAAAAACTTTCTTTTTTAAACTACATTGTTTGGTATTACCTACAAAATCATGGCTCAGAGAAAAAGGTTTAATTTTTCTATGGTCAGAAAGTTGTACGCTATGTAAATCGCCAGAAACAGCTGAGCACGTTTTCATCCACTGCTGGGATGCTGTATTTTTCTGGGATGTTCTGCAACGCACTTGAAAAAAAAGATATCGATATCACTTTGTTTACCATTCCTTTTCTACCTGTGTCCTCTAAAGACGCCTTCCCTTATGACCTTGTAATGCTGCTCTCACGATACAGCATGCCGAAGTCCCGTATGGAAATTATAGAAACGAGAACTTACATTCTAAGACTGTAAGACTTCATTTCATTGAACTTGTTACCCGCATCGAAAGTGTTTATGAAACCCAGTCTGTTGTACCTAAATGGGTACCTTTATTTAATACTCTCCAACATATCAAAGATTTTTGACATAGAAACAGTGATGTTATAAGATAATGACCTAAAAAGTTATTCTCTATACTCATCGTACCCACTTCCATGCAATAAAGAAAAAAAAAAAAAAGATCGGTGGCCGAGTGGTCTAGCGCACACCAGCTCGGAGCACGTGGAGCGAAAGCTTGCGCTACAGAACCCAGAATCCTGGGTTCAACCAGGATCTTGAGTTCAGTCCCCACCCCTGCCCGTTTCGATCTCGATGAGCATCGTACCGGCGTGCGGTCATGTATCACTACTGCGTGGTGCACGTTAAAGACCCCAGGCTAGCGGTTGTACTGCACTAGCTACATTGATCATCTACAGCTGGGAACTCGTAGCCCGTTGAGGCAGACCAAGTTCTAGGCTGTATAAACATACACACAACCCATTCTCTTTGTCTTGTCAATAACAATGACTTTCACCAGTTTGTTACAGAGCCTACGAGGATCGATTCTAGCCGTTCAAGAGTCCTCGACCTTGTGTTCAGTAATCGTGCTTCGCCGGTCTCTGCTCTTGCCGTCATCCCGGGAATTAGTGACCATAAGGCTGTTGTTGCAAATTTGTCCCGTTCATTTGATCACAGTGCTTCCTTACGCCCTAAGAAAGAGTACTTTTTCGACAGGGGTGATTATGCTGGTTTATCTAGTAGAGGACATGAGCGTGACAGGTGCCATTAACTTACTTTGAAACATATTTAGGAATAAAATAAAGACTCTGGTTGATATTTTTGTTCCATCAAAAATTATCACCTCGAAGCATCGTCAGGATAAAGCATGCAAAAATATTCCAAAAGCCGGGAATCAGAATGATAAAAAAAACTGCTCCGACTTTACTCAACAAGATTAACAATTTAATCAAACGTTTCGTCTCCCATGCAGAAAACATCGTCAGTGAAACCTACAAGCAGGAATGAGGGAAAAAACTACAACAGTCCTTTTTAAGCAAGTCCCCGTACACATCCGGGAGGGGGCCGTGGTTGGTATTGCAAGCTGATGAGTCACTTCGGATGAACCATGATTCCACGAACCTGCATGGACCCCACCTTTGTTCGCGCGCCATAGTGGACGCATTCTCAAAGTCGAAACAGTGACCCGTATTCGAACAATGGTCTACGAGTTCCGTCTTCGCCCTTGTCGCATGCGTGGCCTTCGCCACGTCCCTTTTGTGTTCGTTTAAGCGAGTGCAGCGCTTCCGGCCTGTCTCCCCAATGTAGGATGCGTCACAGTTTAGACAGTTCACTTTATACACAACACCGCACTGGGACTCTGGGGGGGGGGGGGGGGGGTGTAATCTTTAGGTTTAGAAACAACCCATGGATGAACTCCGAGTTATGAAAACTTAGTAATAAAAATAAACGTGCACTAACTCAATACCGAGCGAGTAATGACTCTGCATCACACAATAAACTAAAGGAGATACGTGTCGCCCTTAAACGTGAAATCACTTCGTGCCGGGAAAAATACTCTTCAACACTAAATCTGAAACTCAGGCAAAACCCAAAGGGATTCCGGAAGTTTATTCGCTCTAATAAAAAAAAGTATCGTTGGAATTCCCTCCTTGTTGGTTGAGGCTCGCCTTTTAGAGGATAACTCTTTAAAGGCCGCCAGGTTCATTGATTACGTCAAGTATGTTTTCTCGAATATTGCGACGCGGAATTATTGCGATTTGAGAGAAGTACCTGTTTCGACTGATTTTATGTCTGAAATCTACTTTGATACACACGGTGTTTTGAGCCTTTTAAAGAGAATTAGACAAGGTTCAGCACCTGGCCCCGATGGAATTCCCACCGCTGTCCTGAAGTCTTGTGCTGAAATTATGTCGAGCTACTTGGTAATTTTGTTCACAGTGTCGTTTAAATGTGGCTTCTTGCCTCTGGACTGGAAATCTGCAAATGTCGTCCCCGTCCACAAGTCTGGCCCAAAAAATCTAGCACAAGAATACAGGCCCATCTCACTGACAAGTGTGTGCTGCAAAACTATAAGAGCACATTATTTACACAAACTTAATGAAACACCTTAGTCTTATCAATTTGTTTAGCCCGTCTCAACGCGGTCTTTGTACAGAAGTTTCTTGTACTACAGAGTTGCTTGTGTTCTATCACATTTCACAATCGTTTGATAAGAGCCGACAAGTCGACTGTATCTTTCTAGACTTCAAAAAGGCCTTCGACATGGTTCTTCATGGTCTTCTTTTGAACAAGCTTCACAAACTAAACCTAGATTTGGAAATTTTTAATTGCATTTGCGATTACCTTAATTCAGGAAAACAGTGCGTGTTAATTAACAGTTTACAGTCACCCCTATATAGAAATACCATCCGGAGTTCCACAGGGGTCGGTACTTGTCCCTCTGCCTTTTTTAATATACATTAAGGATATAGTTGAAAGCATCTCTTCACATATTCAATTATATGCAGACGATTGCATTCTGTACAGTGATGTGACCTGTGATGCTCGAGTATTCGCTCTTCAAAGTGATTTAGATAAAATTGATGATTGGTATATGAATGTATTAGTGTTAGATCTACTAGAAAAAGAATTTTTTTTCTTCATTTCGCTGTATCGGTGGTGTTTCACTTGAACTGGCATCGGAGGCTAAATATTTGGGAGATATTTTTTCGTGCGATTTAAGACGGAATAAACATGTTGACTATATTACAGCGAAAGCAAGCCGGTCACTGGTATTTATTATACGTAATATTAGGATGGCTCCCCCATCTTTGAAGGGGACATATTTTTTTCATGTGCGATCTGTCCTCGACTACGCCAGTGAGCTATGGGATCCGTTTGATCAGAACCTTCTAAATCAAATCGAAAAGGTACAGAATCGTGCTGCGAGATTTGTTACCGGTAATTATGATTTAGAGCTAGTATAACTGAATTTAAATCGTCTCTAAATTAGATGCCTCTGAGTCAAAGACGGAACTTGCTCCGTCTCAAAATGTTACATAAAGTGTTTTCCAACAATAGTGCGATTAGTAAGCCTACGTGTATATTTTTGAGCCTGCCTATGTATCGAAACGCAGAGATAATTTAACACAAATTTGTCCCTTTCACAGCAGAACTGATGTTTTCAAATGTTCTTTTTTTCCGCTGTTCACTCAGGATTGGAGTAGCCTGCCAAGTGACATTGTTAAAACGGCATTGCCAGATCTGTTTTTTTCAAAAGACACAATGTTTGATCGAGCTACCGTCGTGCATTACTTCTTGAATAATTGTTTCCCTAGTGGAAAAAAGTCATTTGTATGAGGAATTTCTTGTGTCTAATAAGCTCATATAAATCATACAAGATATATAAGAACATATAAGAACCATATAATAACTATAAAGGAACTATAAAGAACTATATAATACATATATGAAGCATATAAGAAACTTATAACAAACCTCTCACAAGTCTTTTATATGGCGCTTGTAGGTTTTCATATATCTCATATAGTCCTTATACAGTTCTTTTATGGCTTTCATATGTTCTTATATATCTTGTATGATTCATGTGTGTTTGAAATTTCAGATACGAATGAGAATTTTCAATAGGGTTTACCTTGTGTTTGTAGTGTACAAATTTTATGTATGTGCCCCTCCTTACTATAATGTTGCTTCAGGTGATGTAGGTATGTAAATCAATAAATAATAAATAAGCTTTACAATTACTAAGCTTAGAATTCATGTTGGAATTGCAGTATTGACGGCAATTACAACTAGACGCCAGATCAACTTAAAAAATTGGGAAAATGTAATCGCTATTTTTAGATATTGATCAATTGTTATGTTGAAAATGGAAGCTTGGGCGTGTTGGTAAGGGAACTTTTTGCGTGTTTTAGTCGGATTATAAAGGGTACGTAAAAGAGTGCCGCAAGCCCCGCCCACAATGACGCTTAGAAGAGTGACGTAGTCGTTTCAGTTACGTCGCCTTTTGTGTCACCGGCGCACCCTCCAAGCACACACTGCCGAGATTGTGACGAAATTATTGAAATACTTAACGTCACTCTTCTAAGCGTCAATGTGGGCAAGGCTTGCGGCCCTTTTATTTTTTTGGGCACATTTCTTTGGTTGAGGCTAAAATACGCGAACATTTATCAATATCCACAAAAATAATATTTTTTTCGGAAATACTTTTATTTGTTCTGGCCTTAAACAGTTATTGCCGTCAATACTGAAATAGCGATTTGACCCCTAAAACTGGACTGAAAAGTGAATTAACTGATTTTAGTTAATTAGCCAACTTACCAATGAGATTTCCACCGATGTAATGTTCCCCTAGCCAGGTAAATACACAGTGAAGAAGACAATCGCCAGACTATCAACCCCTCTTAAATATATATATATATATATATATATATATATATATATTGTAAAAGTCCTTCCTTACGAAGGCCGTAATCCGGCCGAAACGTCGAAGACTAAATCGTCCGTTGTTGCTGATTTCACTAAGGGTTCTTTTCTTCTTCTCATTCCATATATATATATATATATATATATATATATATATATATATATATATATATATATATATATATATATATATATATATATATATATATATATATATATGGGTGATTTCATCTCAACTCAGGCACGGATTTAGGGTCGAATTTTTAATTTTGACGAAAAAAAATATATGTTTTGGGGCAATTCCTATAATAAAAGAAGACGCAAACGGTTATTTCGTCGGATTTTTTGTTCTCAAGTTATGGACCGTTGAAGCGGTCAAGGTGGAAATTGATGTTTTTCCAGCCTATCGGAGGTGCCATATTTCACTCCATCCCTTTTCCCTACTTTTTACGCTACATCAATATAACTTTTTGGGAACACTCTAGACATAGGCTTTTTCATGCTAATTAAGCGTCTAAATCATAACTTTCTTAATGATATTTTTTTTATTTCTCAAACCGCCTCTCTCTGACGATATTTGACGAAGTTCAGCAAGCTGTGCTGTGTGACCTAATCAACATAATTTTATGACTTTTATATCACCGTAAAGCACCAAGTATGCTCTTTCTTTTGAGTATAATTTCAATATTTTGCCATAAGTATATATTGCGCTACATGTGCCTGAAAAACGAATATTTCGAAAAACTAGCAAGTTTGGAGTCGATTTTCTAAAAAACCCCACTTTTTATTTTTTTCATTTTTTATTCACAGTTAGTTAATATAGTAGTCTATCAGGAACTACCAACAAAAATTGTAGTATATTGCTTGTATGGCCGCTATTGAGACTCGAATCTCGTGCTATGAGCGTTTTGAACGGGACTCGCACAGGCGCTTTGCTGAGCAGAATTTTGGCTAATGTAAAGTTTTCTATTTAATGTTAGTACTTACCAGAATATCTGAGCGTAAAAGCAAGTGAAGTAACAATATCTATCCTTACAATATTTATTTACTTGTCACTGTGGTGATTTGAAAGGTGTGTGAGCTTTGCCTTATGTATTGACGGAGAAGTACGGTAACATCTAAACTCACGGACAAACTTAAGTCACGAGGGAAAAGTCTAAGTAACCTGGCATGGATCACTGCAAATAGAAATGAAACCTAAACACATGACTAACGCATTTGAAGCCTTACACGCCACGAAATGCTCATCCTTACACGCCACGAAATGCTCGTTATTTTACGAAAGAGCCCGTATGTGCACAAAATAGACCGTACTCCCTAAGCCTCAGATACTAAATCGCACATATGTATATGCACTGCATATCTGTTTGACATAAGAAAATATGACAATTACATATTAAGTTCGGCATTTTAAACTCAAGATGCGACACGTAACCAGAGAAGGGAAATAATATTTCATGTTGTAGCCTAAACATGTTCATTTCATAAAATATATCAAAATGTGTTGACCAAATGTCTCATATACTCCTAATTAACATAAAATACACTCACAAGTTAATACAAATATAAACTTTAAAACGAATTGAACACCGCCAAATTCCGTCTGGTTTACGGATAGACGACGCAGTACCTTTTCAATACTACACGGCGCTGCTCACACAAAAACAGTGATAAACACCTGGGATAGGGATAGTCATCTTTCGACGTAGCACATTTCGAGACAATAGGTTGATGCGATTCTGAGCCAGTTTTCGCTTTGTCCAAATTGCAGTCAGTTCAGTGTCAACGTCTATGGCCCGTCGTCTGATCACACTGCGCGCACTCACAGGGGGACAAGGATGAACGCACTGTTGAAACGGTCCGGCCTTTTCACGGTCCCACCATTTAGCTGTCTATTCTGGGGTTTGGTAAACTCTTTCTGGGACCACATCACCTCCCCCTTCCCCCATTGGTTTGCTCCAAATATGAGAAGGTTGGATGCCTTTCGATGGGGTTACCTTCTCCCACCCCTTCCTTTTAAGCTCCCGATAATGGGACAGCTCCTCTTGGTCGATGAAGAGAAGCTTTATCCCCTTGATTTTCTGGCCGAGAGCTTCAACGAACGTACGCGCGTTAGTTAAGGAGCTCAGCTCAGTTGTTTTCAAGTTATGCAGTGACGCATGATGCTTCAGCACACCACCCACTCCATCGCACGCGCTTTTGCCGTGCCCTGACGCCGAGTATATCCACCTGCTGACAACAAACTTCTGAAATTCGTGTAATTGGTGCCGATTTTTGAAAGTGCTTGGAGCGCCGTCCGAAACATAGATTAGCTCCAAAAAAACGGGCAAGAGTTCCTCGAGCCTGTCTTTAATCATTGTGAGCGCAAAGAGCGCGTGTGCAGAATCATGACAGGTATCGTCCCTCACGACGCCGAAACTTAGTGTTCCCTTTGTGGTCGTCGCAACGCAGGTGAAGATTGTCACCATCTTGGTTTTTCAGTGGTATCCCTGCACTGCACGTTGGAGTACAATACTCCAGTTTTCGGCGAACTCAAAGTGGAGGACTACGGCACGTGGCTTCACATTTGCTTTTTCAAGCCATATTGCTCTCTGTTGTGCGCGCCGAATATAATAGTGGGGTATGTATTTCTCCGTCCACTTGTTGAGTTCGTTAAGAAAAGCAGTGGCCTCCAAATGTTTTTTCACCAACTCGCCACCAGATTCCCACAGTGCCAACTCCAGTTCATCTTCAGCGCTCATCCCTAGCATCTCGAGGGATATGTCCTTCCGGTTCGAACAGGCTTCACACCTCAGCAAGAAGCAGTTTTGGGAAGGATTTTCACAAAGAAAAATTTTCTGGACGTCTTCAAAGGTCATGGTCTTCCCCGCCGCATTTGACAGAGATGTCAGACAGAGTATGAAGTTGGCGCAGCATACACACATACACTCTTCATGTACAGGGTGTTTCTTAACCCACTTGGGCCGAAGAGAATAAAATTTTGTTAGGCCCATTTTTGACTCGGTATTGGCCGCCTTGAAATCTTTGTAGGTTTCCCTAATAGATCTCGTCATAAATCGCTTCGTGACCGAAGACTTCCTGACCATCAATAAAAAGCCTTACGACATCCTTCTTGTTCGGGCTGTGTCTTGAGCAGTCTTTCGCATCTGATGTGTAGTAAGTCAACGCAAGAGCGACATCGTTTTCGTTGAGAGCATGTCCTTGGTATAGGTCAGATGACGCCCAGACCCCCATTTTTTTTTATCTTTCTTGATTGGTTTAAAGCATGCTTCGTCACTTCAGGAATTGCTTTCAGGATATCTTTTTTTTTAGGTTAGATGGAAAGAGAGTTACGAGGCGGTAGCGTTCTAGCTGCGACGCGCTCTTGACGTAGGCTGCTCGTAAATTGCTGACCCAGTCGGAGCACGAGGAGCATGGATCTTCTTTGTCTGTGCCTGTAGGTTCTCCGTAGACGTCACTTAGCTTACGACCAATTTTCTTTTTGAAGTCCGCGGTTATCTCGGATTTTTTTCGCTTAACATAGCCGGTACGACTTCGTGGGGTCACGCTTCGGCAGCATCAATTGCTTCAGACACTCCTTGGACCAGGGCTTCCTCGTCAACGAATGATCTGTCCGCTGGTTTCAGGGATGATGACGATGAGCTTGATGACAACATTTCCTGTCCTTGCTTATGTTCTTCAATCTGACCCAAGAACATTGTGTAGCAGTTATTGCACAGAACATCTCCAGGGCTTACGCGCTGGGCGTCCTCAGCCGGCAGAACTTGCTTAAGAAAACTTAGGTTTAGCTCCGAGACTTGACGAAAATGGCGTCCATAAAACACTATTTTCTTGTGTCTCCTTGAATAGTCGGCGCACACTTTCCGGTCTCAACTGAATAATGTATTAGCCATGGCAGTAACGAACACTTCTGGCTTCCTGAAAGCAGGAGCAGTTTTAAGTTCATCCAGCTCAGACAGCACGGAGGTAGAATGAGTACCAGCTTTTCGCCGTGGCTTAGGAATTCAAGTAAAGAGCCAGAAAGGGACCGAGAAGGCTATTATCAGTTAGACACGTGCGAAGATTCGGCTTCCTTTGGGTCCCCAATCTTCCCGTCGATCCATACTTAAACATTCGCTCTCCGCCTTGCGCGTAATCTGAATGCCACGCAGCAGCGGCGTCTCTTTTAGTGCCCGCGGATTGGTGGCACGGTTGTGTTAGAAGGACGAGGAGGAGAGCTTGGAGAGACAAAGGGGGGCTTGCGACGTAAACTCTAACCTCGAAACGCCTGTTCTCCCGACAATCAGGGTTTCCGTGTCGGTCGCATCCAAATGCATAATCCTTAGAGGCTCCAGGACCCCGACGAAGATAGAGACGGTAGCCCCGTGATGTTCAAGATAAAGTATTCTATACACGCCGCCTGACTAGGGTGGCATCTGTAAAATTTCGGAGCCGAAAGGAAAAGGCCTCAGAGGACTTCTCTAACGATCTGCATTACCCCGTACTGGGAGAAAAATATGCGCTCGCACTTGTGAATACGGACTTCTAAGTAACTTTTTTTAAGAGCACTACTCAAAATTTTTTTAATGTTTATGATTGGATATTAGGTAACTGCTAAGGATTAATAGAAAACCTTATATAGGCCAAAATTCTGCTCAGCAGAGCGCCAGTGCGAAGTCCCGTTCAAAACGCTCATAGCACGAGATTCGAGTCTTAATAGCGGCCATACAAGCAATATATTACAATTTCTGTTGGTAGTTCCTTATAAAGCACTATATTAACTAACTGTGAATGAAAAATGAAAAAAAAATAAAAAGTGGGGTGTCAAGGAAACTTAAGTCACCACTGATATTTTCCTTTAAATCTCTTGCGAGTTTGTTACGCTCATCATGGGGTGTGAATAAATTTGGACAATATTTCCTACCTGGCCCCAGATGCATGAACTGAGACCATTTTTTACGTGGTGAAGATAGTGCTTTTTCTTTATTTTGGAAAGAGGCGTTGGTGCATTTACTATGGTACAATCACTTGAGAGTTTAGAAATTGGAGAGAGCAAGCAAGCTTTCCCAACTTTGTCTGTTTTCTCTGGCACTGCCCTGTTTCAGTTTCAGTAGGCATATCTACACGCAGGTACAAGCTGCTCTAAAGCAGGTAAAAATGAGAAAAGCTTAGGACGGTGCGGACTCCGTGTTTCTCGCTTTTCGTAAGGTGACGGGGTAAATGCTTTTGCGATGTATGCGGAATATGCAAGTGATTTTGTTATGCCGGTCGTTTGCGTCTCTCCAGCAAAACGAATAAGATGATTATAAATGCGCAATCACAAGCAAAGATTTACGATAGCAGAGCGTTTGCTTCGGTGGTCCGTGTCGTTGTATTTTACCCTGCTCTCTACAACACTGCGTCATGGCGAAGAGCTGCAACGGTCACGGTTTGTGCTGGCCTTCCGTTTGACAGAAACCCGCATCGCCCGCGTCGGCACCGAGTGCGCTTGGGCTGTTGATGCTCACAAGCCACGGATGATTTCATCCGTAGCTTGTTGCCAGCTGATCCTGCTGCTCAACGGTGAGGAAGCGGCAAGGGTGACCTCTGAAGTGAATGTAGATTATCGTTCATTCAGTCATCCGGTGTCAAAGTGTGGAAGATTTACAACGTGTACTGAGGGCGGGAACAACGAGCGTTTTGCCTTGCTTTTATAACCGAAACCAGAGCAACGAGATAACTGCCTTGCGTACTCCAAAATGACGGAATAAAAAGTCAACAGGTCGAGTACGTCACCGGGGATGTAGGCGAGACGGTGCACACTGTTTAAACGCTTGCTGTATCCACAAGTGGTACCAGGAAAGCGACGTCAACAGAGAAGGAGCTCGCGATTCAGCATAATGCAGTGCTGCGGGCACGTGTATCTTCAAAGTTCGGGGTGGTGGCAATATGAAAAAAAGACGCATTAGTGCCCCACGCCAGTCATCACAAATAACACCGGCCACGAACTCCCGAGCCCCACCGCTCCACTCAACACCGATACGACAGACGACAACAAACTGCATCAACACGACCCAAAAGTGAAGTGCTCTGCTCCAGTACTGCAACTAGCGGAAGTGAAGTTTTTAGCACATGTCCTTCACAAGAATATACAAAAATGCTTTGCGCAAGGATTATTTTTATTTAATATTAATCACATAATATTAAAATACCAATAATTTTTTTAATCTGATTCAATCTAGTCGGACTGCCCAAAACACTGGTCTAGCATGAAAATAACAAACGTGTGAACTTCTTCATGACCGGTTTAGGATTTATTGTTAATACTGCCGCGCGCGCAGCTGGCCAAGTAGGCAGCGCGCGTGTGACCTAACGATTCTTCTTCCTGCAGCGACAGCAATCGGACGCAGAATCATGAGCTCCTCCGAAGCGGCGATCACGGCCCCCGCCGGCTTATGTGACTCGGCTTTTTCCGGCTCAGAAGATTACAGGGTTGTTCTGCCCCAGCTGCCTTCAGGGGAGGCGATGAAGAGTGCCGTCGTACTGCACGGCGACATGGCTTGCCGCCCATATCGCATCGAGGACTTCCGTCAACCCCTCGCTGAAGCAGGCGTGCTCGGTGAGGTTGCCAAGATTGGGGCGTTCCAGATGTCCCATGTCTGGCTCCTCGACTTCAAGACCGACGCGGCCAAGACGAAGCTCCTCGAGGCGGGGCGCCTTGTCGTCAAGGGCCACACGTGCCTCGACGTCGACCCTTTCCGGCGGAAGGTGCGGCTGAAGCTGCACTGGGTGGCATTCGGCGTTTCAAACGACGTCATCCACCGGGCCTTCTCCGGGTTCGGGGAAGTAAAGGAGGTGGCGCACGAGCGTTGGAGGGTGCCGGGGTTTGAAGGCGCCGAATCGACGACCGGGATCGTGCGCCTTGTTCTGCGAGAAGGTGTCAGCCTCGACCGCCTGCCTCACCAACTTCGACTCGGCGGTGGCTCGGTGCTCGTGGTCGTGCCAGGGAGGGCCCCCATCTGCCTCCGGTGCCTCATGACGGGCCACATACGTCGTGACTGCCGGGCCCCCAGGTGCACCGAGTGCCGGGCCTTTGGCCACGAGCGGGCCGACTGCGTCCGTTCGTACGCGCAGGCCGCAGGACGTGGTGCGCACGACGAAACCGACGACCACCTCATGGATGAGGAGGAGGCTGAGACAGCGGCAACCTCTGCGATGCCCCCGACGGAGAAGCCGAAGAAGGACGAGGTGCCCGATACCGTAACCAAGGGGGCGAACGCCCCACCGCCGGAGAAACTTTCGTCCGAGGATCCAGCCACTCCACTGGTGGGTGAGCACTCGACAGCGTCATCACCCTGCAACGTCGAGGCAGGTGCAGCTCCGGTTCCTGACGGGGACTTAGCCGGACAAAAGATGGACGTCGAGGTGGGTGCAACGAAGCGCCCGCTCGAAGACGTCACGGGTGCCTCTCAAGAGCGTCGGCTGCGCCAGGTGGAGAAGAAGTGGAGTGTGGTGGCGGGATGGATGGGAGCGGAAGGCCAGCAGCGGCCTTCGGCGCCGAAGGGACCTGACAAACTGTCATAGTGAACTGGTGTGTCAGCTGACCGTCTCAAGCGACATCAGCATATGAAGGTGAGCGCCGTACGTTTGGTCTGGTCGCGCTAGCTCATGGTCTCCTTAGAAAGGTCCGTTCGTTTTGCGACCCTAAACCTGCGAGGGCTCAACGAACGCAGGAGACAGAGGCAACTGTATCGTCTGGTCGTCGAACAGGACTTAGATATCGTTGCGGTGCAAGAGACCGAAGTAGAGAGCGAGGACCGGACCGAATTTATGGTGCGTCCTTTCACGACACTTTATAATGTATTTGACAGCCATGCCATAGGGACCTTGGCGCAGTGTTTGCTGCTCGTGCGCCAGAGTTTGGGCGCGACAGTTCAGGCCGTAACGACGTGTGATTCGGGACGTTTTGTTGTCTGTGATTTATCTTTTCCTGCTCTCGGATGGCGAATAATTTGCGTTTATGCTCCAATGAGGGTGGAAGAGCGGCGGGCTTTTTTCGATTTTATACAACATTATTGTAACTGCGAGCGCCTGCTTGTTTTGCTTGGGGACTTTAACTGCGCATGTTCCTCGCATGACAAAACAAGTACGACGCCGCATAGTGATGCGAGTACTGTCTTAGTAGCATAATTAGTGAGAACGGCTTAGACGACGATGGGGAATGTTTGAGGAAAGGGAGGGATGTATTGTTTACCCACTTCCAAGGGGCAAGCCACACGCGTTTGGATCGAGTGTATGTTTCCTTGGAGCTTTTGCCTTTTTGTTTCGAATACCGCGTGCGACATGTTTCATTTGGTGACCATTGTTTGGTTTCTTGTTGTCTGCGGAGCGAAAAAGAAAATAGAAAACGTTTTAGCTGGGAGCTATGGAAGCTTAATTCCAAACTGTTAGGAAATGACGCTTTTAAAGCCAGCGTTCAGGCTTATTTACAGGGAGTATAAAACTGGAAAACTTCAGAGTATGGCGCGCAGTGGGATCTTTTTAAGGAGAGAATTAAAATTTTAGCCTTGGAAACGGCGAGTGCGATTAAGAACGAAGACGTAATGAAACGTTACAGGGCAACACCTTACAAATTCTAATTAAAGAAGAGGGCAAAACGCCGCTGTATTTCAAAGACGACATTTGTTCGTTGAAGGCCAAACTTGAGCTTATCGATAAAGAACGATATCGCGGTGCGCTATTCAGAGCGAGGGTAGGAAAGATGATAGCCGGGGAGACACCCACAAAACGAGCACTCGGCCTTGAGGAGCGTAACGCGCGTCAGAATGACATCGCCGAAATAGACTGTGGCGGGACGGTCGCTAGTGATCAGTCTTATATCGAGCGTGCCTTTTACGAGTATTACAGCGCGCTTTTCGCGTAGATCCCAGTTTCAGTTGAGCAATTTAAAATTGAATTTCTGTCTTTTATGCCTCGTCTTGACGACGAAACGAAGGAGTGGTGGGAAGCCGCCATTTCGGTGGAGGATGTTAAAATATCAATCGAGACTTTAAACCCGGGCAAGTCCCCGGGGCCCGACGCGCTTAGTGCAGCCTTCTATAAGGCGTTCAAGAATGAGATTGCCCCTGTTCTTTGCACTGCGTTTAACGAAGCTTACGAACTTAACGTTCTTCCGCCTTCTTTTTTGACGTCACACACTGTACTTATTCTTAAGAGAGAGGACACCGCTAAATTACGTCAGGTTACATCGTACCGTCCCATTAGCCTTACAAACGTCGATTATAAAACATTTATGAAACTATTGGCTAGACGGCTGCAATTCGTCATAACGGAACTGGTAGGACCCCACCAAACGTGTGGGATAAAGGGGAGAACCATTGTCACAAACATTCAAAAAGCCCGTAGCGTGCTGGAGTGCTGCGATGTAATGAATTGGGGAGCGGCAATGCTTCAAATCGATTTTCAAAAAGCTTTCGATCGGGTGCCCCATGATGCTCTTTTAGCTGTTTAAGATCACGTGATGGTCGGCTCCGTTATACGCGAAGGCGTGCGGATAGCTTATAGCGGGTGTACGACTAGTCTCATAGCTAATAACTCGGTAGGAAGCCGTATCAAAGTGAAACGCTCTGTCCGCCAAGGATGCCCCCTTTCCCCTCTTTTTTTTGCATTTACATTGAGTCATTCTGTCTTAGCATCATCAGAAACAAGGCCATTTCTGGGTTCAAACTCAATTCATCCGAAGTGCTCATATTAGCTTACGCGGACGACATTGCTACCTTTTGTGTAAACCAAGAGAGCATAGTTGAAGTAGTGAGCACTGTCAAACGTTTTTGGTCTGTATCTGGTAGCGCCGTGAATTCGAGTAAATGCTTGGGTTTTTGGCATGGCAATTGGCCTTCCACTCCTAACGTTTTTGAAAATGTCAAGTGGTTAAACACTCCTGTTAAGTATTTGGGTGTTCCACTCGAGAACTACCGGGACAGCGAGCGTTACTGGCGTGGACAGGTCGCAGAGCTCCGGGAGAAAGCAGAGAAGTTCAGAGGTTGGATTTTTCAATTTTTGCCCGTGCCACAGTTTTCAATTTGTTTTTTGTTAGCAAACGCCCTATTGGAAAAACCAGCATGAAAATCAAACTGGTCAAGCTGGTAACTAAGCTGGGCAATCTGGTCATTGTGGTAGTCAAACTGATTTAACTCGCAATCAAGCTGGTTTAAGCTGGGCAAGCTAGAATTTAAGCTGGTCAGTCCGGTTTAAGTAAACACCAGCATGGTCTCCCTAGAATCTGATTTTAGATGCAATCTGGTGTAGTGGGAGCCAGTCTGGTCTTAACTGGTCAAACTGGTTTTCCATAGAGCCAATGTGGTCAAGCTGGGAGACAAGCTGGTCATGCTAGGAGACAAGCTGGTGAATCTGGTCAAACTAATAATCGTGGTGGTCAAGCTGGTCATGCTGGGAGCGCGCACACCAAGGTCGGCTAGAGATAGCCGAACTGGCACTGCTGGGAGAGCGCGCGCGCCAAGGTCGGCTTAGGCTGGAACGAGGCCCCGTCCTGTTCTTTTTCCTCTTGTTTTTGGTAGACGACCGGGCGCGTCAGGCGCGCTGCAAGCTGCCTTTGTGTACGAGAAAGAGAGAGAGGGAGAGTGGCAGGAACGGAGAACTTGCGAAGCGTTTGGCTATCTTGGACAGATTTTCGAAGGGACGGCTGTGTGCGCGTTGTTTGGAGACTACTTGAACGGCGGTGCAAGCGAAGCGGGTTTTGAGGAGACAGCGAGCGGCAGTCCGTTCAGTGCGGTAAGATGACGAACGTTCCGAATAAGGCGTCGCTTCGTGTCTTCGAACGTGTGTGTGCTCAAGAATGATGGCAGTGCCGAGGAGTATCGCCAATGCCATCCAAGCCACACAGATTTCCTCGCCTCTGCCGACCATGCAACTGGCCGCTTCGCCCCCATCACTGGCGGGACCCAGGTTCGCTTCTCTCATTTGTGTAGTATTTTCTTTTGCTATTGCCTGTTTTTGGCGTGTGTCTAGTATTTCCCGTGTTAAAAGATAAGCAATCTGGTTTTATTAACATTGCAGGCTTTGCACCGGGAACACTGTCTGTGCGCCGGTTAGTACTGTGCCAGCGCCGAGGATGTGTAGCATCTGAGTTCATATGAGGCGGCCGCAAGTACGAGAATAATAAATGGGATGCCGAGTTGGCTTTTCCGAAGAGCTTGGCTTGTTTATCCTGTGTATTAATTTAATCAGGTTAAACTGGTTGGGAGGTTCACCAGCATGACCAGTTTAACCGGCATGACCAGCAGGCCAAACTGAGCATGCTGGGGCAATAACCCAGCTCGAAGCTGGGACCCGATCAACCAGCATGACCAGCGTGCCAAACTGAGCATGCTGGGGTAACAACCCAGCTTGAAGCTGGGACCAGATCATACAACATGACCAGTATAATTACATCAACCAGCATGACCAGTATGACCAGATCGACCAGCATGCCAACCTGGGCATGCTGGGGCAATAACCCAGCTTGAAGCTGGGACCAGCTTAAGCTGGTTTTTTTTCAATAGGGCTACTGTGGTACGTGCTACAAGTTTTACACTGTTCAAGAGTTAATGTTCAAAAACTGCACCGCGTTTTTGCCGTTTTTATTTGGGGCTCGACATGGGAACGTACGAGTCGTATGAACCGGTTCCGGCGCGGACGCGACGGCGGACTAGTACTGACACATTTGTTTTTGCGGCAGATTGTTAATCGTTTCATTTTCTTTCACGATGTCAGTGACCCCTTTTGACGCACCGTTTGTCAAGTCAGGCTGAGCAGTTCCCTACCCGAGTTTATTGTTTCTGCGTCAAGTGAGCCAGGTGGTGTTTATGGTTACCTAAAAGAAGTTGTTGGTTCATGTCGATTTTTGGCAGCGCGTTTTTCTTTAGATTACTTAAGCGAAGTGTCGCGTAAAAGGTTGTACAGAGACCTTTGTGATGTTTTACTTCTAGTTCCTTTGTACAGAGCTGTTTATTGTGCAGGCCCAGGACAAGACGTCTTAAAACGTGTTAAGAGAATGATGGTTCCGCCGGGTGTAAAGACTTTCTTTTTTTTAAATTGCACACCGGCACGCTAACTGTAAAGACATGGATGGCGATGAAAGGAATCTTTGTCCCCTGGGGTGACCATTGTTTGCTCTGTAAAAAGCCTGAAACAATCGAGGACGTCTTTCTGGAGTGCTGGGACGGCGTCTTCCTATGGGACGTCCTCCAACGCACTCTGAAGAAAAGATTTCCGTTAGACGCACACGGCATCAGGTATCTTTCCATAGAAAATGAGGACTGGGTGCCCTTTGATATGGTGATTTTATTGGGCCTGCGCGGCATTTGGAGGTGTCGGATGGCTACGCGCCATGCCGATATTGACACGCGCGAGGCGGGACACTATTTTCGCGAAAGTATTGTTTCTATGGTTGAAACGCATAAAGCACAAGTGTGCGTGCCAGACTGGATTCCACTCGTAGAATCCTTAATGGTTAAAAAAAAGATAATAGGCGGTCGTGCCTTGACAAGGGCGGTCTGGACTTTTCATTAGTCACTGTCTTTTCTGTGTGTTTTCGTTTTTTTTTTTGCATTGTCAATCTGCTGTACACATGGTCATCTACACAACAGCAATAAAGAAAAAAAAAAGCGCGTGTGACCTAACGGTTATCGTACCTGTCTCCCACGAGAAAAGCCAGGGTTCGATTCCTGAGAGCGGCGCATCTTTTTGTTTATTCCTGCAGAATAGTATTCTGGTAAATTTCAGAATCCTGTTGCTTCTTGGAGGTCCGAATGTTCTACGCGTCGAACTTTCTACGCCGATTATTCCAGAACACCAGGCATGTACTTACATAAGGGGCTCCGCGTGGCGAGCCACAGTCGTCCTTTGATTTTTTTGCTTTCAAAACTCTGACTGACTGACTGAGCCACAGTCAGTTTCGCCTCAGCTTTCGTTCGTGCTGCTTCGCCGAGTACCGCGCCAAGTCATGCGTTACTCGCGTCAGAGTGATTCTCGGTGTCCGCATCCAGATCGAAACGTCCAAGAACCGGAGGCGTCTGGAGACGTCGTTTCAGCTCGTCGAATGCCTGCTGCTGTTCCTCGGCCCATTTGAACCTCTCGGCGTCCTTCGTGAGGTTTGTGAGCGGTGCGGAAATCCTTACGAAATCCCAAACGAAGCGATGATAGTAGGCACAAAGTCCAAGGAATCTTCGCACGGCCTTCTTGTCTGTCGGCGCTGGAAATGAAGCGACAGTGCGAGTCTTCTCTGGGTCTGGGCAAACGCCTTCGTTACTAGCCACGTGACCAAGAAACTTCAGCTCGTCATAGGCGAACCGACACTTTGACGGCTTGAGGGTGAGTCTGGCGGTCCGTATGGCTTGAAGAACAGCTCGGAGTCGTCGCAAGTGCTCGTCGAAGTCGCTGGAAAACACTACGACGTCATTGGGGTAGACGAGACAGCTCTGCCACTTCAGTCCTGCCAGTGCGATGTCCGTGACACGCTGGAAAGTCGCTGGCGCCGTTCATAGTCCAAAGGGTTATTCACGGCGCCAGCAACTCTCAGAAAGTCTTGCCTGCATAGCGCCGAGGATAGTTTTGTTAGACAAGTAGATCGTCTGCGAAAAGGGGGCTTCCCAACGAGCTCATTGGTCGAAGTGGCTGGGAGCCTGATAAAGAACTTCAAGGGGACGCAAAAACAACCGCGCAAAAAGAGCAACATACGGCCTGGGGTGATACATATATGCACGGTGTGTCGCATAATCTTAAAAAAGGTGGCTGGGCGCTATGATGTCCGGTCGTATTTTCATCACCTAACAAAATGTCGCGATTATGCAGGAGAATCAATGACCCCCAACCGATAACAGACCAGTGCAATATCAATCATAGGACTAAATACAGTGATTGCACTACCGGCATCGCTTACAAAATCCCAATGACGTCTGGTTTAAGCTATGTAGGGCAAACTGTTAGATGTTTCAATGATCGGGTCCTCGAGCACGCCGCTTCAACTAGAACCACACCGCCAGGGCATTTGGCTGTACATTGCAACAGATGCGCTTGCGCCCCGTCATTTGACAGCACTAACATATTGGCGACGTACAAAAACAAAGTGTCACGCTAGCTTCACGAGGCATTCGAGATTAGAGTAGGGGTGAAAAATGCTTTCGCGATACATCTCTGGCTTTGTCTATGGATGAGTTTGAATATTTGAAGCCTGGTCTGGGCGGGGACTAATGTGACGTGTGGTGTCTGATGGTGTGCTCCCGTTGGTATATAAGTTTGTGTTTTTTCCTAATAAATTCAGTTGAGAGTGCGCCCTGTGTCGTTGTTATTCTACTCTTTTTCCGTGTTCTTTTGGCGCTTATTTCCCATTAGGTTCTACGTTTACAAGACCCAACCCTCTTTTCTTCTGGCTTAACAAAACGGTTGTCACGCCTCATACGTTCAAAACACGAGTCCCGGATAAACGTTGCGAAAAATCGATGAACCTTCGCCACGTCACTTTGGGAGCACGGCAACACTTGTGCTGCGTACCTAACGGTCGGGAGAAAACAGAGCTACAAATAAATGCGCGATTAAACAAAGAGAGTTCCCTGGCATGCCAGTCAAGCACCTTGCTTCTGAGGCGATTAATGTCCAAACCACCATATCGGTCACTCAGTTGCTCTGCGGTCAAACTGGGCCCTAGATAGGTCGAAACGCTCGTCGTCCAGGTTACACCGAGGAACTGCTCCAGTCTCAAGTCCCAGTCTCCAAACCAGGCTCTGACAGATTTGTCTGTGTTCATCGCCGCACCTGAGACGCTGCAGAAGTCTGCGATGTGTTGGGTTACAGAGCGCACTTGCGTCCTTGACCAGCACAACACCATGACGTCATCTGCGTAGGCGAGCACTTTAAGCGTACCGACGCTAGGGACAGCCCACGAATGCTCGCGTCACCGATAATGGCCCTGCACAACGGTTCCAGGTGCAATGCGAACAGAATAGGCGACATCGGGCAGCACTGTCGCACGGATCGAGTAACTGCGATGGGAGCCGTCCTGTTGCCGTTGACCAGGAGCCGCGTCGTGATGTCACGGTAGCACAGCTGCACATACCATAGCAGTCGCACCCCGATCCCACACTCCTACATGAGCCGGAAGAAGAACGGATGGCGAACAGGGTTGAA
Organism: Ixodes scapularis; assembly: GCF_016920785.2. Lineage (NCBI taxonomy): Eukaryota > Metazoa > Arthropoda > Arachnida > Ixodida > Ixodidae > Ixodes > Ixodes scapularis. The sequence goes on along the minus strand of NW_024609868.1, from coordinate 158,704,867 downwards.
GGCTTTGCTCAGATCTATCTGAAGCACTGCCACTGGACGCTTCATCACCTGCGCTGCCTCGCACATGATTCGCATCGCGTGCAGGTTGGTGCTGATGGTCCGTCCATTGATGCCGTAGGCCTGGTGCTCTCCGACGACGTCCCGTAGACCCACTCTAGCCGCTTTGCCAGAATCTTGGCTGGGATTTTATAGCCGCTTTTTAGCAGACTCATGGGCCGGAAATGGTCGACCTTCGGGGTACCCTTTGAGCTTTTCTTCTGAATGAGCACGGTTACCGCCTGTCGCAGGGATGGCGGCAGCAGTCCTCGCTTCAGTACGTCGGCGTACACGTCTCGTAGGATAGGACACAGCTGGGCTGAGAACGTCTTGTAGAACGGGCTACTGAGTCCGTCCACTCCTGGCGATTTGCGCGGAGCTAATCCCTTGATGGCTTCCTCGACCTCTGATGCCGTTATTTTCGTGTTCAGTTGTTTTCGGACCTTTGGGGATATCTTGGGCAGCGCCACTCTAGTTGTTTGGAGAGCGCCGTCGCCCTCCATTCTCGTGAACAGGTCGGTGTAGGCCTGCAAAATCTCGTCTTCGATTTCTTCTTGCCGGGTAACCTCGACGTCGCCAACTTGGAGCTTCCCGATCTTGTCGCGTGAAGCGTGCTGGCGTTCCTTCGTCTTGAATATTTTGCTCGGCTCTTCATCTCTCTCGAGGAACAGCGTTCTGCTTCAGACCATGGCACCGAGGTACTCCTTCTCGAGAACCTCCAGAATATCGCCCTTGCAATCGCGGATATCTTGAGTGAAGAATCCCGGGGAACGATTTTCCTCTGCGGTGAGGATTTGCAGGGTTTTCGTCAAGTGGCGCTTTTCCGCCCTTTCGCGCGCCGCTTTTTCCTGGCTGTGCCGGAACGCTTTGAGCTTGACGTCCTCTTTCAGCTCCTCCGAGGTTACCGCGTTCATAGGCGCACCTCCCGTTTTGCCCCGAGAAGGTCCTTTATCTGCGTGCGCACCCTGATGGAAAAACCAGCATGAAAATCAAACTGGCCAAGCTGGTAACTAAGCTGGTCAATCTGGTCAATGTGGTAGTCAAACTGGTTTAACTGGCAAACAAGCTGGTTTAAGCTGGGCAAGGTAGAATTTAAGCTGGTCAGTCTGGTTTAAGTAAAAACCAGCATGGTCTAACTAGAATCTGGTTTTATTTTCAATCTGGTGTAGCTGGGAGCCAGTCTGGTCCTAACTGGTCAAACTGGTTTTCCATGGAGCCAATGTGGTCAAGCTGGGAGACAAGCTGGTCATGCTGGGAGACAAGCTGGTGAATCTGGTCGAACTAATAATCGTGGTGGTCAAGCTGGTCATGCTGGGAGCGCGCACGCTAAGGTCGGCTAGAGGCAGCCGAACTGGCATTGCTGGGAGCGCGCGCGCCAGGGTCGGCTTAGGCTGAAACGAGGCCACGTCCTGTTCTTTGTCGTCTCGTTTTTGGTAGACGACAGGGCGCGTCAGGCGCGCTGCAAGCTACCTTTGTGTGTGAGAAAAGAAAGAGAGAGAGAGAGCGAGAGTGGTAGGAACGGAGAGTTTTAGACGCGTTTGGCTATCTTGGGCAGATTTTCGAAGGGACGGCTGTGTGCGCGTTGTTTGGAGACTAGTTGAACGACGATGCAAACGAAGCGGGTTTTGAGGAGCCAGGGAGAGGTAGTCCGTTCAGTGCGGGAAGATGTCGGAGGTCCCGACTGAAGCGTCGCTTCGTGTCTTCGAACGTGTGTGCGCTCGTGAATGACGGTGGTGCCGGGGTGTATCGCCAATGCCATCCAAGCCACACGGATTTCCTCACCCCTGCCGACCACGCAAGTTGCCGCTTCGCCCCCATCACTGCGGGACCCAGGTTCGCTTCTCTCATCCGTGTAGTTTTTTGTTTAGTTATTTCCTGTTTTTGGCGTGTGTCTAGTATTTTTCGAGTTGAAAGATAAGCAATCTGGTTTTATTACATTGTTGGCTTTGCACCATGAACCACTGTCTGTGCGTCGGTTAGTATAGGATATGTAGCATCTGAGTTCATGTGAGGCGGCTGCAAGTACTAAAATAATAAATTGGACGCCGAGTTGGCTTTTTTGAAGAGCTTGGCTTGTTTATCCTGTGTATTAATTTAAACTCGTTAAACTGGTGGGGAAGTCCACCAGCACGACCAGCATGCCAAACTGGGCATGCTGGGGCAATAACCCAGCTTAAAGCTGGGACCAGATCAACCAGCGTGACCAATTTAACCAGATCAACCACCATGACCCGTATGACCAGATCAACCATCATGACCAGCATGCCAAGCTGGGCATGCTGGGGCAATAACCCAGCTTGAAGCTGGGACCAGCTCAAGCTGGTTTTTTCGATTTTTGGTTTTCGATGAGGCTTTCATTTAGCTTCCAGCCGCTCCACCAAGAGGGCTTCCGGGTTCGCGGCACGGGTCTGCCCAGTGGTACCGTGACCAGAGCGTGGTCCGAGAACGACAAGGGTAGGACTTCTAACACAGGCGTCATTGCTGCAAATTCTCCCTAGAGGTAGATACCATCCAGTCAAGCATGGCCATTTCCTTGCCAATGCGTGTACGTTGGGTCGACAGTTTTCTCGTTGTCCTTAGCATCCACCAGGTCGAAGTCGCGGAGCAGTTTTGGCAGTTCCACCCGGCTGACGTCCGCTTTCAGCCGCTTCGAGCAATCCCTCTCGGGCAGCACACAATTAAAATCGCCAGCGATAATCGTTCGACAAGGTGTGTCGAGATGCTGGCAAAGATTTTTGAAAATGTCCCGTCGCTCAGTCGCGTCATTAGGTGCATACACAGATACAAGCTTGTGAAGCTGTCCGCAGTGCAGCATTTCAACAGCGCACACCCGTCCATTCCTGTCTCCCTCCCACTCGGGCCAGTTTGCGATGGTTCTCTTCTTGCGAATCATTATCGCTGTTCCTCCGCTCTGTCCAAATGTCCTCGACAGGAAGATAACGAAGTGACGATCAAAAAAGCTAAAGCCCCTCAATGTGTTTGCGCTCGTCTTGCAAGTAGCGTCAAATGCGCGAGTGCACTAGGCCCATGTCTCGAGCGGCCCTTGGAAGCAAATGGCGGCGAAGCACTGAAATGAGCGGGCCTTGGAAGCGAATGGCGGCGGAGCACCCGCTCATGGCACGTGGCTCGAGCGCTTTCACAACAATGGTTGGCGGTACTTGTAAAAAACGCTTTTATCAAGGGGCTTTAAAAAAAGCGCGTCAACTCCTCCACTAGACAGTCTGTGGCAATCTTGGTCTCGTCCAAAAAAGCGACATCAACCCGCTCGTGGAGAACAGTGTCCAGCACCCATTGCCACGGTGTAAGATACACTCTTTAGGTGAGGACACGGCGGGGCTGAACGCGCGGCGCGAGGAATCAGATAGTGTTCGTTCGATGTGCATCCGAAAGGCTGCATTATTCCGCGACCACCGTGCCCGCGGCTGACAGTATCGCCGGCGGCCGAACGGTGAAACTGTGTGAGAGCGAAAAAAATGATCTCGTTGCCGTGACACCCCGGTACACCGTGGTCTTTCTGCATGTGCGACAACCTCGCTGGAGCTCTGCGCGTGTGAAGCATAAAGTGGCACGAGCAGTCTTTGCCGTGCCCACGGGTGGACGAGTCATCTCCCGGCGCCGCTTGAATGCATAATGAGAGAGAGAAGGAGAGAGAGTGAAAAGTGAACTTTATCTGCAAGGCGCGAGGAGCGCGCTGTCCTCACCTGAAGAGTATTATCTTACACCGTGACCTATTGCTTCCTTCTTCTCGCCACAAGACTTACGCGATTTAGAGAGGCAAACTTGAGAGGTCCCATATTGTGGAAAGGGGGTGCTGGCGAAGTCATGCGACAAGGACACTTTCGAGAGATGAGCGGTAAGCAAAGAGGAAAACAAAAAAGAAGTGACCTACGGTGGGGCCGTCCGTCGTCGCTCTTCTGTTGGGATGCGCGGCTTCGGGTTAAAGCGCTCCTTCCGTGTGGTGTTCTTGTGCCACTTGAACTCAGAGCGTGCTGACGCTTCCCCTGGCCGCATGGTGCACGTTTCACTGGCGTCGCTAAGGTCAGAGTAGTCGTTGCTCAAGCTGACCTGGTTTGTGTCTTTTGATTCCAGGGCTTGGATGACCTCTACGTTTTTTTTTTAATACAGACATGTGGACGTCGCTCAATATGACACGGCTGCTGCTCGACGCTAGCGCGTGGTCGAATTTCACGGCGTCCCCCTCGGGCTGCAACTCTGGAGGGTGCACTTCTTCCAGCACGTCGACTCACACCGGCTGTGGCGGAAACCTGAGTTTCGACGTCCCATGCGTCCTCCTCTGCCTCTTCATCGTTCATGTTGAGGACACCATCTCCAACCGCCACCTCTTCCTGCGTCACTGTAGCGTAGGTACGAACGCAGTTGTCTCGCTCATGTCCGAAGCGATGGCATTCGTGGCGCCGCGGTACACGACACTCTCGTCGAATGTGTCCCGTACCTTTGCAGAGTAGGCTTAATGGATCATGTCCCGGAATCACGATCAGAACGTTGCCACCAGCAATCCTCAACTGGTGCGGAATGCGTTCTAAAGTGACGCCCTCCTTTAGGCTTAGCCGCACCAGTCTGGTCGTCGACGGAACGCCGGTGAATCCTTCCGCCATCCATTTTATACGCGTCAGGTCCTGAACCTTCCCAAAGGGCTGTAGGGCCCTCTTAACGGTTTCGTCTGATGCGTGGAAGGGGAGCCAATGCGGTTTCATGCGGTCGTCCGCGTTCTCCCGGTCCTCGACGATGCAACGCTTGCCCTTTACCTCCAGTTCCTTGGCGGTGACCAGGCGCAGCTTGGCTTCCTCCGTCTTCAAGGTCATCTTTCAGAGATTATTCATTTGGTAGGCGCCGAGCGCCTCGATGTTCCCAATCACACCAAGACGTTCAATCTCGATTGGTGTAATCTGAGCTAGTTGGTTACTCATTATGAAAAAACCAGCTGAACTAAGGAAAAGGTAGAGATAGAAAGAAAGACACTCGATCGCTGGGCTACCAACTGTTTTTATATATAAACCTCCTCTTCATCCTCTTCCTCTCCTTCTGCATATTTCACTTCGTTCCCCCCTTTTCCCCTTTGTTTTACGTTTTATTTTACAAGATGTTGACCCCCTCGGAGAAGTAGTTTTTCGGTGCGCAACAAGGTGATTGAAGGTGCACTAACACACCCTTCTCCTTTTTCTTCTATGGCAGCAGCTTCTAACATCTCCCGCGCGAGCTGGCTTTTGTGGCGTGCTACGATGTTAACTTGCGCGAGCTTCGCCGTGCACTTGCATGCTCGGCAATGCGCAGATAGGTGCCCCGGCGCTGTCAGGTTCTTTAGGTTGGCTGCGTGCTCACGTGTACGCTCGTTGATGCAGCGTCCCGTTTGCCCAATGTAGCAGCGCCCACATGTCAGTGGTATGCTGTAAACAACCTCTTTTTCGCACGAGGCGAATTGTGTCTTGTGCCTGGTGTTACATTGACTGATCTGGTTGGTCGATGACTGGTTGATCTTCCGGCACATTGAATACGCTTTGTTGGGTGCCGAGCACACAACTTGCACGTCTTGTCGCCTGGCGATCTTTTTTAACTTGTGGGTAACCCCATGTATATATGGGACCACCACAAAAGGTTTCCGTGCATGTTTCTTTTTTGCTGTGGGGTCGTCTTTCTTCTTGATGGTGCGAATGATTTTTTCGCAAATGGAGGCCAATAAAGACTCTGGGTAACCGGCGTCCTGAAGTCTTGAAACTTGTGTGTTGAAGCTTTGTTGTATTTGGGGGGGGCAAGTCTTTTTGAGGCTGGCCAGAAGGGCCGTGGAGACTATTCCTTGTTTGACGATTTTGGAATGCTGGGACTCGAAGGGAAGAAACCCTTTATTCGAGCGCGCCTGGTACCTCCAACAAACATGATCTTTTTGAAACTCCAACACCAGGTCAAGGAACCTAATAGTTTTTTTGATGGGAAGCTCATGGGTGAAAGTGAGGCCCATGCAGCTGTTTTGGAAGTATGTCATTATGGAGTCGAGGCATCCATTTTCTTCTTCAATTGCAGTGGAGCATAAAATAAGAAAGTCATCCACATAGCGAAAAATGACTGATATTCGTGGATCATTTATGACTTTTTGGATAGTTGTTCCACAGGCAGCGAGAAAAATTTCGCATAAAAACGGAGCCACTTGGGATCCGATGCATACCCCACTCTTCTGCACATAGTGATGTTCTTGGTGGGCCACCACCGTTGCGGACAAGTAGAAGCCTAAAAGTTCCAAGAAGGTGCCCAGGCTCATCCCTGCTGCATTTTGAAACGTGGTAAGCCCTTGTTCCTCAATGGTGGTTTGAAGAACACGTAAAAGGTTATCGTGCGGAATTGAGTAGTACATATCCTGTACGTCAATCGAGAACCCAGAAACAATTAGGTTTCCTTGTTCATGAAGAAATGCGATCACGTGCTCTGAGTTAGGTATCCTGAAGGGGTCTTCTACTGGTATTTTGGAGAGTTGCTGGGCAAGAAACCTCGATACGCATGCTTGCCAAGTGTTTCTTTCGGATACAATAGCCCGAAATGGAACACCTTCTTTGTGAGTCTTGGCTGAGAAGAAGACAGAAAGTTGGTCATTTTTTGCCCCTTTGATCCTGGTGCTGAGACTAACTTGTTGGTGTTCGTCTAGCAACTTGAGAATGGCCTTCTTTGCTACTTTTGTCCTTTTCTCTGCTACTGGCATAAAATTCTTGATCATTGCCTGATGGGCTTTTTCTCCATATCTGTCGGACTCAAGAACGACAAATCCTCCCTCCTTATCGGAAATGCATAGCTTTAAATCCCGGCTTCTTAATTCTTGAATTGTAGACCCAAAGCTCACCTTTGGCTTAGCTTGGTGCTGAAGGCTGGAAAATACTTGGATTCCTTCTTCAATAATTTGAGAGCTTCTTTCCTGTGGAGCTTTTGCGGCAATTTGCCGTATTATGGCTACCTTGTCTACAGCTTCAAGCTTGGGAGCTATGGCAAACTTTGGTCCTTGTTCCAGCACCTTCCGAGCTTGTTCTGAAATGTGCACATTCCCTATAAGCTGGAGCGGTGTCTTTTGCAGAACCGTCTTGCGTTGCCGGTGTAGTTCCAGATGGTGACGCCAAATGGGGAGAAAGTTCTTCTTCCAGAGGATCTCCGTTGTGTTTTGCGTCATGATGAGATGATTGGAAAATTCGTTGCGGGTCGGAGACTTGACTCGCAGAAAGTCGGTGAGTAGTCGCACTTGGCGCCATTTTTCAGACCGAAGTATCTTGGACACCCGTTGTGCGTGCGCGTGTGATGGTTGTAGAGCCCCGAAAAAACACTTTACCTCTTCCAGGATGATCTTCTTTTGTGTGCTGCGAGTGAGCAGCCTTGCTTGGCAGATGGACGTTGCAATCATGAGCCTCAAGCCTGGTGGGCCAAGGAGGTTGAAATTGATAAAAGACGTGCTCAGGTAACTAGAAAGATAAGTAACGATTGGTGTAATCTGAGCTAGTTGGTTACTCATTATGAAAAAACCAGCTGAACTAAGGAAAAGGTAGAGATAGAAAGAAAGACACTCGATCGCTGGACTACCAACTGTTTTTATATATAAACCTCCTCTTCATCCTCTTCCTCTCCTTCTGCATATTTCACTTCGTTCCCCCCTTTTCCCCTTTGTTTTACGTTTTATTTTACAAGATGTTGACCCCCTCGGAGAAGTAGTTTTTCGGTGCGCAACAAGGTGATTGAAGGTGCACTAACACACCCATCTCCTTTTTCTTCTATGGCAGCAGCTTCTAACATCTCCCGCGCGAGCTGGCTTTTGTGGCGTGCTACGATGTTAACTTGCGCGAGCTTCGCCGTGCACTTGCATGCTCGGCAATGCGCAGATAGGTGCCCCGGCGCTGCCAGGTTCTTTAGGTTGGCTGCGTGCTCACGTGTACGCTCGTTGATGCAGCGTCCCGTTTGCCCAATGTAGCAGCGCCCACATGTCTTTTTGTGTGCTGCGAGTGAGCAGCCTTGCTTGGCAGATTTTAGGCTTCTACTTGTCCGCAACGGTGGTGGCCCACCAAGAACATCACTATGTGCAGAAGAGTGGGGTATGCATCGGATCCCAAGTGGCTCCGTTTTTATGCGAAATTTTTCTCGCTGCCTGTGGAACAACTATCCAAAAAGTCATAAATGATCCACGAATATGAGTCATTTTTCGCTATGTGGATGACTTTCTTATTTTATGCTCTACTGCAATTGAAGAAGAAAATGGATGCCTCGACTCCATAATGACATACTTCCAAAACAGCTGCATGGGCCTCACTTTCACCCATGAGCTTCCCATCAAAAAAACTATTAGGTTCCTTGACCTGGTGTTGGAGTTTCAAAAAGATCATGTTTGTTGGAGGTACCAGGCGCGCTCGAATAAAGGGTTTCTTCCCTTCGAGTCCCAGCATTCCAAAATCGTCAAACAAGGAATAGTCGCCACGGCCCTTCTGGCCAGCCTCAAAAAGACTTGCCCCCACCAAATACAACAAAGCTTCAACACACAAGTTTCAAGACTTCAGGACGCCGGTTACCCAGAGTCTTTATTGGCCTCCATTTGCGAAAAAATCATTCGCACCATCAAGAAGAAAGACGACCCCACAGCAAAAAAGAAACATGCACGGAAACCTTTTGTGGTGGTCCCATATATACATGGGGTTACCCACAAGTTAAAAAAGATCGCCAGGCGACAAGACGTGCAAGTTGTGTGCTCGGCACCCAACAAAGCGTATTCAATGTGCCGGAAGATCAACCAGTCATCGACCAACCAGATCAGTCAATGTAACACCAGGCACAAGACACAATTCGCCTCGTGCGAAAAAGAGGTTGTTTACAGCATACCACTGACATGTGGGCGCTGCTACATTGGGCAAACGGGACGCTGCATCAACGAGCGTACACGTGAGCACGCAGCCAACCTAAAGAACCTGACAGCGCCGGGGCACCTATCTGCGCATTGCCGAGCATGCAAGTGCACGGCGAAGCTCGCGCAAGTTAACATCGTAGCACGCCACAAAAGCCAGCTCGCGCGGGAGATGTTAGAAGCTGCTGCCATAGAAGAAAAAGGAGAAGGGTGTGTTAGTGCACCTTCAATCACCTTGTTGCGCACCGAAAAACTACTTCTCCGAGGGGGTCAACATCTTGTAAAATAAAACGTAAAACAAAGGGGAAAAGGGGGGAACGAAGTGAAATATGCAGAAGGAGAGGAAGAGGATGAAGAGGAGGTTCAATCTCGGCCCTGAAATCGCCTATCTTGTATGGGCGAGCACTCGCGTCACCGTGCAGCAGCACAGAGTTGCGCATAATGGCTCCTGATGGCAGGGGAGGCAGGACGATACGATGATCTGAGTTAGCCGAAGAAAAAGACGAACCACGGCCGGCAAGGGCCGCTATCGACGCTCCTGAGGAGCTCATGATTCTCCAACCGTAGTACTCGGAATCCGGATGTAGAATGGGCTACAGTCGCCCAGTTGACCTTTACTCCCTTTCGAGAAGGTTGCATGTTTGCTGAAGTCGTTCTGAACCATTGTACACTTAGTTTCGTATTTCATATTTTGCAACGTGTTCAAGACTTATTCATAAAATTGTTGCAATATTGGCGTGCGCAATAATTTATTTTGCTGTGTCTTTTATGAGTTTTATAATGCGGTTTTTTATCGTTTTATTTCAAACGTGTTGAAAATACGAATATAATCTCATTGAATCAACAATCTATGTGTTGCACGTTTTGCCGGCCGAGCGCGTTTGAATGCCTGTGTTCCAGTGTTCACGACAGGCTAACAGTCCATTTTGCCGATTAGTCGTGACGCGTGGAGTTTGCCTTAGTTTTAAATGTGTTCGAAAAATACGGAAGCGACTGTGAGACGGTGGAACTACGTGAAATCTGCTCAACAGCCACGATCATGGCACGGAATTCGAAGTGAGTTCGCTTCTTTGTTTCTTTAGGGCTAGATTATTTTCTGCGTTCAAAAGACTTGTTATTGTCTGGAGATCGCTTGCTTTTACCAGTATAACTAATTGTGCGCGAATGCTGTTATGTGAGGCTGTTTTCTTTTTTACCCGATGAAGAGGCTACGTACTCGCTCAAGGTCCATCAGTAGCGGCGGAACTCTTTGGGAGACGGGGGGGAGGGGGGGGGCTGTATGATTGCCTCCCTCCGCCGTACTGTTTACTAGTAAACTACTGGGTGATTCAAGGAGACTCCAGGCTCTTTAAAGCGACCGCAAAATTCGGTTTCTTAAACTATCGCGCTACGTCTTTGTGCAGCGTTGTCCACAGATGATGCATTTTTCTTTTTGTAAAATTTGCAAAGAGCGAACTTACCTGAGGAAAAGGGTAAAAAAAGAAAAAGGCTTAGCTCCTATGGAAATGCAGCGACGCCTTCGGTCTTCAAACAACACGGCGCCGTTTCACACAGGAGACAAGAGATGGAGCAACGAACGCCGCCAACGAACGAGCTTACGGCGCCGAGAGCCGGCGTTTTTAGCAGACAATCTTTTCGACTCAAAAGCGGCGCGCCTTCCGCAGGCGACGACAGTCGCAGAAACAAAAACAGGCACGGTAACAACAAGGAACTGCAGTTCCTTGTCTGCTAAAGACGCCGGCTCTCGGCGTCGTATGCTCGTTCGTTGGCGGCAGTTGGCGTCGCGACCGCTTGCGCCATCTCTTGCCTCCCGTGCGAAACGGCGCTGTTGTTGTTTGAAGACCGGAGGCGTCGCTGCATTTCCATAGGAGCTAAGCCTTTTTCTTTCTTTACTTTTTCCTTAGGTAAGTTCGCTCTTTGCAAGTTTTACAAAAAAAAGGCACAATCTGTGTACAATGTTGCACAAGGTCGTAGCGCGATAGTTTCAGAAACCGAATTTTGCGGTGGCTGTAAAGAACCTGGCGTCTCCTTGTATCACCCTGTAGAATGTCTGGAAGAGCGCGGCGCCCCTCCATCGCCGACGCCACTCTCCGTACTTGAGTGCGGAGAGCTGGACCCGACAAAAAGCAGCGATTGATTGATCGACCAAGCCCGCAGCTTCCGCCGCGCAGTCGTCTGCGAACGACTTTCTTTTCGCGATTCGTAATCAGGAAAGTATTGCCAAAAATTAGTGCCGCAATGAATTCACCCAACGATGATTAATGCATAGCATACCACTTCCGATCGCAAAAATTTCCGGCCGTAAAGTAATTCTTAACGCTGGCACTTATTCCTCGCGAAATGTGAAACTCTAAAGACCATTTGCTGTACACGTGCTTCGTATGATCCAACGCACGTGCAACGAATTTCACACCTCCAGAAACACTGAGGCTGCTTTATATGGTGAAGCATTTATTCTCTTCCTACGGGTGTTTTTTTTTTTTTAGAGGCCATCAAGTATTAATTACGAGCTTCTGGGGAAATTTACAAGTATGTCTTGAATTAAGGTAGTGTGTCGCCAATTTTAGGTGCCTATTGGCGGCGTGCGCGACCGAAAGCGTCGCTGTGGTCGGCCTTCCAGGATTGGCCCAAAAGCTGACTATGACGTCGGAAAGGGTATACCATCGACGGAAATAAGAGGAATGAAAGAACTTTAATTTCGACAGTGTTGGCAGTGTTGCTTTGAGAGCGCAATGATTTCAGGCTTCCACCATGCTATTTACAAACACCATCGAACTTGTTGTTCGCAAGTTAATGACGTCACAAGGGGGAACCATAGGAGGGCGCCACCAAAACATCTCGCCGCTAATATTTTGTTCAGTGCAAGCATGTAGTGTTAGACATACCTCACCCCAACACTGTTTTTTTTGTTTTGTACTGCCTTTAGCGAATGGTGTTAATTGTAATTCCTTTTAGTTGTTACATGGTTGTAGTAAGGTGGTGAGCTGATAATAATTGAACACCTTAGAAAATAGTTTGCAAAAAGTCAAGGAGACAGGGAGAGTAACACGTAAACCTCATGCAAGCGCAGACTGAACTCGCATAAATTAGGGAAGAGAGAAATAAAGAATGCAGACGGAGCTCGAGCACAGGCCAAAGTGGAACGCGCTGATTTACCTGTTAGCAAGTGCAGATTTAAAAAATAAAATTCCATATCAGTTAAGGTAACAGATGGATGGCTAAAACATAAAGACAACTCAATCTCTCTTAAAAAAATACGATGAATTGTCACCTACCTAAGCACTGTTTACACTGCTCGTTTGTATCATCCTTAGAAAAAACGTGAATAATTAGCAGATACTGTAAAAACATACAAGAAAATTATTTTAGCCCTTTATTATTCATATTATGGTTGACCAATGTGTCCACACATCCGTCTGTTACCTAAGCTGCAGGGGAAATCGTTTTTACAGTCTTATGCATTTGGGTGGATTAGCACGTTCCACTTGAACCTGTTCGAACTTTTGATAAAGCTCCTTCCGCATTCTTTATTTTTTTTTCTAATTTATGTGTGTTGGGAGTCTGCACTCGTATGTAGTGTATGTATTCCTCTCCTTTATTCCTTGCTGTTAATTCAAAAGTGTTTGTAAAAGAATCTACCTGACATCTTTGCCTCACGCCCCGGTTCCCGAAGCTGACATTTTCCGAGCACAGCCTTTTTGATTTCTCTCGTCCTCTTATTTATTTGCGTTGGTGTTCAATATATCGAGTTGCGAATGTGCACCAGTCTGCGCCTTACGGGTTCCTGTCCTTTCCACCTTGTCTTTTTGTGCACTTTTTTAAAGTTGGTTCATGATATTTTATATCATATTGTCACGAATGATAAATGATGAGGCGAAGAATAACTAAAGAAACTAAATGTTTAATAAGGCGAACCATTGCCCAAATAACAGAGCAGAAAAAAGGATAGCGTCGCAGGCGTCGATAGCGGCAAAACAGCAGGATCGAACGCTAAGGCGAGACTGACCGTGGCTCGCCACGCGGAGCCCCTTATGTACGTGCGTGTTCTTCTGGAATAATCGGAGTACAATTTTTGACGCCTAGAACATTCGGGCCTGGAACAAGCAACATGTAACGATTGGTGTAATCTGAGCTATACTTTGTTTCAGCTTCGGTCCGAGTGCGGCCGATGTTATAAACCGAAGGGCCAATCAGACAGCGAAAGAGGCACAATGTCATGGCGTGGTCTCTGCCGTTGATAGGACCAGCCGGTAATCGCCGTCTCTCTCTGTGCGTGCTCCTCCGCCGGCATATGGTCCTATCAAGTGCAGAGAGCACGCCATGACGTTGCGCTTTTTAAGCTGTTTGATTGGCCCTTCGGCTCATAACATCGGCCACGCTCGGACCGAAGGTGAAACGAAGTATAGTTGGTTACTCATTATGAAAAAAACCAGCTGAACTAAGGAAAAGATAGAGATAGAAAGAAAGACACCCGATCGCTGGTCGGGTGTCTTTCTTTCTATCTCTATCTTTTCCTTAGTTCAGCTGGTTTTTTTCATAACAAGCAACATGATTCTCGAATTCTCCAGAACACTAAATTGCAGGAATAAACAATAAAAGAGACGTCACTCCCAGGATTCGAACCCTAGCTTTTCGCGTGGGAGGCAGGTGCGATAACCATTAGGCCACGCGCGCGCTGCCTACTTGGCCAGCTGCGCGGCGGCATTACTCCCCACTTTAAAAGGTGCATCGCCCCGATGCAGCACAGAACAAAACAAAGCAAACATAAAGAACGGTAAACTAAAAAGTCATTTGCAATACGTAAGGTCCACTGTCCTATCGAGCGTAGTACGGCTTCATGCGCACGACGTGGACGACTTCTGGTCGTGGAGGGCGGCGTGATGAAGTCCGTGTTCCGTCGGGCATCACCTCGTAGTTCAGATCACCGAGTCGACGAAGCACTTTGTAGGGTCCAAAGTAGCGCTTCAGGAGTTTCTCGCTGAGACCACGGTGGCGGATCGGTGTCCACACCCACACCCTGTCTCCGGGCTAGAGGTGGACGTCCCGGCGACGAAGGTTGTAGCGGCCAGTGTCGATACGTTGTTGGGCTTGAATCCGAAGTCTGGCGAGCTGACGGACTTCTTCTGCCCGTTGGGCAACCACCTGGGCGTCGTCGCTTCCGTCGACAGCCGGTTCATGGGGTAACATTGCGTCCAGCATTGTCGTCACTTTCCGACCATGAACCAGTTGAAAGGGTGTAACCCCGGTGGTTTCTTGCACGGCCGTATTGTAGTCAAATGTGACATATGGCAACACCTCGTTCCATGTCTTGTGCTCAACGTCGACGTACATGGAAATCATGTCGGCGATGGTCTTGTTAAGTCTTTCCGTCAGCCCGTTGGTCTGATGGTTGTACGCCGTGGTGCGACGATGGCTGGTGTGGCTGAGACGAAGGCCTTCTTGTGTCAGCTAGGCCATGAACGAGGATCCACGGTATGAGATCAGGACTTCGGGAGCGCCGTGCCGGAGGACGATGGATTCAACGAAAAACTTGTCAACTTCAATTTTTTTTCAATTTTTCAATTCAATTCAACCTTGTTGACTCCAGTTTGGAGAAGGAGACAGGGAAAAAAGCTACATTGCGTAGCTTGACAAGTCCCTGCCTCCCATACAGACTTGGGCAGATTAGTCGGCACTTGCAAAAAAAAAGAAAAATACATACAGAACATTATACAGCTTTTGATATGCTGAACAGCACAGAACTTTAAAAATATTATTCGTTGTTAAAATACAATTGTCTAATTTGGTTATTTGACATATTTTCTATGTGAATATTGTTTTTTATGAGTTCATTAATGGTATACGGTACAGTATACTGGAGCATTTGAAATCCGTAATTGGTTCTGGGATGCGGCATTCTCCAGTGCTCTGGACTGCGCGTAGGGTAAAACGAAGAGTTTTCTTCCAGCGAAGCTAAGGAAAGGAATGATTTGTTATTATAATAAATACTATCTTTATATTTCTTTATTAATATCTGTGTATATAAGTCAAAAATAATTGTTACCTTAAATTTTAAGAATAAAATATCGGCATGAGTACTATATGGTACATTGGCTACTAAACGTAAGATCTTTTTTTGTGCGATATGTAATCTATCTAGGTTTAATTTTGTCGTATTGCCCCATACAAGCTGGCAGTACTTTAAATGTGAAGCAAACAATGTGTTATATAATATAATCTTGACCCTTTCTGGTTAACAAAAACGATGTTTATAAATAATACCTGTTATTTTTGATACTTTAGACATAACATGTTCTACGTGTTCGTTCCAACTCATGTATTGGTTAAAGAACACCCCCAGTATTTTTACCGTTGGAACAACTTGTATGTTTGATCTATCTAGCTTAAGTGGTATATCTATTTGACAGACAGAACTTTTAGGGCGAAATAGAACGGCCTTTGTTTTATTACTATTGGTTTTTAACGAATTTGCCGTTGCCCACGAACTAAGCACATTGAGAAAACTATTCACTTCAGATGAAATAATATTTATGTCCGTTCCTTGAAAAAATATGCTCGTATCGTACGCATGCATTATTATCTGGGCAATATGTGAAATATTTATGATGTCGTTATGTATAGGTTGAATAAAATATGTCACAAAACACTTCCTTGTGGTACACCTGCCTGTAGTTGTTGCCATGTCGTCACAGCAGTTCCGGAAGGAAGGGCTTTCGTTTCGGCGTACCGCGTGAGATAATCTGTGGCGACGATGATCCAGAGATTGCCCAACGTCGACGGCTGAAAAGAGCCAAGTAGATCCATTGCGATCTGCTGGAAGGGTGCCGTTGGCGGAGGAATTGACTGCAAGAGTCCGGCCGGCCTTGTTGGAGGTTTCTTTCGTCGCTGGCATTCATGGCATGATCGTGTGTATGGGTGGACTTTTTGAGGAGCTTGGGCCAGTAATACGTTTCACGAATACGGGCCAGTGTCCGGCTGTAACCAAGGTGTCCGGACGTCGGGTCGTCGTGGCAGGCTTGGAAGATCTCCTCTCGAAGGTCGGTCGGGATTACCAGCAGCCACGTCGAGTTGTTGTTGCCGAAGTTCTCTTTGTAGAGAACTCCTTGTCTAATGGCGAAGGTCGGCAGGGCTGGTGAAAAAACACGTGGTATGGCACTCCCACGCCCTTCCAGGTGCTCTATTAGTGCGCGCAGCTCAGGATCGTCACGCTGACGTCGGGCCATGTCGTCGCTGTTCACTGCGCCCTGGAAACACTCGTCGTCATCGTCGTCGCTGCTGTCGGAAGGTGTTTCGACGGGAGCTCTGGACAGGCAGTCGGCGTCGCTGTGCTTACGGCCTGACTTGTAGACTACGGTCATGTTGAACTCTTGTAGTCGGAGACTCCATCGAGCAAGGCGTCCTGACGGGTCCTTGATGTTCGCAAGCCAGCAGAGAGAATGGTGGTCCGTGACTACGCTGAACGGGCTTCGGTATAAGTACGGACGAAACTTCGTGATCGCCCAGACGACCGCAAGGCATTTTTTTTCAGTCGTGGAGTAATTTCGCTCCGCCTTGGACAATGTCCGACTTGCGTAGGCGATGACTCGCTCGGTGCCTTCTTGTACTTGAACCAGTACCGCGCCAAGTCCTGCGTTACTTGCGTCCGAACGAATCTCGGTTTCCACATCCTGGTCGAAATTTCCAAGAAGAGGAGGCGCCTGCAGTTGTCGCTTCAGCTCGTCAAATGCCTGCTGCTGCTCCTCGGCCCATTCGAACTTCTCGGCGTCCTTCGTGAGGCTTGTGAGCGGTGCGAAAATCCTTGCGAAATCTCGAACGAAGCGCCGATAGTAGGCACATAGCCCAAGGAACCATCGCACGGCCTTCTTGTCTCTTGGCACTGGAAATGCTGCGGCGGCGCAATTCTTTTGGGTTTGGACGAGTGCCTTCGTTACTAACCACGTGACCTAGGAACTTCAGTTCGTCATAGGCGAACGGACACTTTGACGGCTTGAGGGTGAGTCTGGCGGTCCGTATGGCTTGAAGAACAGCTCAGAGTTGTCGCAAGTGCTCGTCGAAGTCGCCTGAAAACACTACGACGTCGTCGAGGTAAACGAGACAGCTCTGCCACTTCAGTCCTGCCAGTACGGTGTCCATGATACGCTGGAAAGTTGCTGGCGCACAGTATAGTCCGGAGGGCATCACCTTAAACTCGCACAACCCATCCGGTGTGGCGAAGGCTGTCTTCTCTCGGTCCCGTTCGTCGACTTCGATCTGCCAGTAGCCGCTCTTCAGGTTCATCGATGAAAAGTATCTGGAATGGCGCAGCCGGTCTAACGTGTCGTCAATGCGGGGGAGTGGATAGACGTCTTTCTTCGTCACTGCGTTCAGCTGCCGGTAGTCCACGCAGAACCTAAGCGTCCCGTCTTTCTTCTTAACCAGTACGACTGGGGTGGCCCAAGGACTGCTTCAGGGTTGAATTATGTCGTCGTTCAGCATCTCTTGAACTTGCTCCTGGATCACCTGCCTTTCTTTGACGGAGACTCTGAATGGAGATCGGTGCACAGGGCGCGCGTCGTCCTTGGTAACGATGCGGTGCTTCGTAATAGCGGTTTGGCACAGCTTTGACGACGTCGCAAAGCAGTCGCGGTATTCGGCGAGGAGGTTAATCAGCTGACGTCGTTTCGGGCCCGGAAGCTCAAGCCTAGTTCACATGCAGCGGTTTTGGCCCTAGAGCGGCGCGATTTCTGCCGTCGCGTCGCTCTGGCCAGCACCAGTGATTATGCGGCACGAGCGCCGCGACGGCAGAAATCGCGCCGCTCTAGGGCCAAAATCGCTGCATGTGAAACACGCTTTAGGGTCAATGTCGAGCTGCGCTCGCGAAGTACTGTCTTGCTGAGGTGGCGAGGATTCGTCAGCACTGGCGGCGATTTCCGCGGAGTTTCGGAGTTTCGGAGTTCCTCGACGTGGCCAACGGCTGCCCCTTTCGTGAGGTTTTGCGCTTCGTTTCGGAAGTTCGCCATGAGGATCACAGTGCGGCCATCCTGAGGTTCAGCTACCCCTCTTGCGACGCATATTCCTCTTCCTAGAAGCAAATGGAGGATCCCCTCGAGCAGAACTGCGCCGCAGAAAGCTTAAGACGGTGAAACCGACAGGTACGAAAACACTCGACCGCGGCGGTAAGTTTACGTGACTTGCGAGGACTCGGACCGCGGATGACGTCGCTTTGGGTTCCTCCGGTGGTGAAACAGGTTTTCGAAGAGTTAGCCGGTTTGCTCTGAGGTCGATGACGGCGCCATACTCGCCTAGGAAGTCCATTACGAGGATAACGTCCCTCGAACAGTCCTGCAGAACGACGAACTTCACAGGGCACGTCTCACCGTGGATCTCGACGCGAGCAGTGCATCGCCCGACTGGTGCGATTTGGTGCCCACCGGCGGTTCGTATTTGAAGGCCTTCCCACGGCGTTGTCACTTTTCGCAAGCGGCGAGAGAGCCTCTCACTCAAGACTGAGTAGTCTGCTCCGGTGTCCACGAGTGCCGATACGTCGTGGCCGTCGATAGTGATGTTTAGGTTGTTGGACACCGATGTAGGGACGTCGTTGTGATGCGTAGCGTCAAGAGAGTGGGAGCGCTCCGACTTTCTTGGAGGCTCTTTACTCCGGTCGTCTTCGGCAACGCCACCTCCAGGCGTTGCCGCGCTTAGTTTTCCCGGCGACACAAGGGCGACAGGCTCTCTCGGCGGGGTCGTGGCGCTGGAGACGATGAACGTCTGGGCGACGGTGAGCGGGACTCACGGCGGAGCGGTGTTGAAGATGGCGAACGTCGGAGGTACTCCTCGATGTCACGAGGGCGTTACCTTGGGCGCGGGTAGTTCGGGTGGAACGCGCGCAGCCCCAGTTGTCGATAGGGGCATCGACGGTAAATGTGGCCGGCTTCACCGCAGTGGTAACACAACGGGCGTCGATCGGCGGTCCTCCACACGTTTGTCTTTCGTGGAGCAGCTTGTTCTGGGCGGACGTACGCCCGATCTTCATGCCGTTGTGAATACTGCGGCGCTAGAGGTTCACGTCGAGGTGGCGCCGCATGCGGTTGAGCAGGCGGCGGTGGTCGTCGGGTAGCTGCGGCGTAGCTCAGCTTTGGTGGTTCAGGAGCTGCGCTGGCGAGAACTTCTGGCTGCAGCGCCTGCTGAAGTTCTTCCCGGACAATCTCAGCGACTGAGGGCGTAGCCGGGCTTGTGGCAGCAGGTAGCAGCTTCCTGACTTACTCTCGCACGACGTCCCGGATGATCTCGCGGATGTCCGTGGGGTTGGAGGCGGAAGACGAAAAGCCAGCGACGCCGGGAACTCGGTGATAGTGGGCGGCGCGTGCTTGAATGGACACGTTCGATGTTGGTGGCCTCGGTGATGAAACCTTCGACGGTGGTAGGCGGGCTCCGAACAAGGCCTCCGAAAATGTTTTCCTTGACGCCGCGCATCAAGACCCGGAGCTTTTTCTCTTCGGGAGCGTTTGGGTCGGCCCGATTCATTATGTGGAGAACGTCTTCGACGAAGCTCGTTACGCTTTCAGTCGGCCCTTGGGTTCTCGCTCGCAGGAGTTCTTCGGCACGCTGTCGTCGGTGGTGGTTGGCAAAAGTGCGTCGCAGCTCGGCCTGGAATTCTTCCCTCGACGAAATCGACGCTTCGTGGTTCTCGAACCAGTTGCGTGCCGTGCCTTCCAGAGCGAAGTAAAAATTCTGAAGGCACTGCTCCGGTGTCCATCGGTTTTGCGGGCCACTCGTTCGTAATGTTGTAGCCAATCCTCAACGTCCTCGTGGATCTCCCCGTGGAAAGGCGTCGGAGTCCGGGGTGCGACGGGCAGAAATACGACGGCAGAGGCGGCCGGGGTCTCCGACTGGTTTGCCATCGTGGTCCTCCTTGTTTGACTGTCTTAGGTGACAACGGTCCTAGTTCCGGGGGTAGGCCAAGGTTCCGGCGACTTGATCGTGTACCTTCCTGGTATTCTTTGGGTTCCAGGGGGCTTGGATTCGGAGTTGCGCTGCGGGACCTCGGAGAGGACCGCTGCACGGGCATGCGGTACCCGGCACCTCCACCAGAATGTCACGAATGATAAATGATGAGGCGAAGAATAACTAAAGTAACAAAATGGAGAAACAGCAGGATCGAACCCTAAGGCGAGACTGAACGTGGCTGGCCACGCGGAGCCGCTTATGTACATGCCTGGTCTTCTAGAATAATCGGAGTAGAAACTTCGACGCGTAGAACATTCGGGCCTGGAACAAGCAACATGATTCTCGAATTCTCCAGGACACTAAATTGCATGAATAAACAAAAACACGTCGCTCCCAGGATTTAAATCCTAGCTTTTCGCGTGGGAGGCAGGCGCGATAACCATTAGGCCACGCGCGCGTTGCCTACTTCGCCAGCTGCGCACGCGGCAATATATCCTAATTTGTGTTTTGATCTTCCTACTTACTGCAACCTTCCCCACTTAGACGTTGGCATTCAATTTCGCTATCTTGATGCGTGTGACCTAAGACGACACAGAGTGAAAGTCTTCTCTGCTGAAGTCCTGGCTCCATAGAAGACTGCCAAGGCTGTTCATGGTAAGGTGCTCTATAAAACAATCGTAGCAGCAACTTATTGCTGCTACGATTGTTTTTAACACAGACTTTATATATGGGCTGACCTTTAGCAATCCTGATGCCACTCACGTGGAATGAAAGCCTGTAGGGGAATTGCTCATTTCATTCGTAAGCGGAATGCTGAGGCAACGCAACAGAAGTACGTTGCGTTGCCTTGCGTTGGGGGATCGCTGGCCGACTGAAATCGGATCTTTGGATCAGAAAAGTGTCATTGGAGTCAGATAAGTGTCAAACTGGAGTTGGCTAGCACAATTTGAATATTGTTCCATATTAGATAGGATTTCAGACCCACTTGCAAGAGAAATGATGAAAGCGCAGATAATAAAGCACCTGAAGGACAAGTGTGTAAGTAGTCCTACAATGCCGAGGACCAAAGAGCTCCAATTTCTATCTAAACGATAGCGGTGAGGGAGAAAATGAATTGTAAGGATTTCCTTTCTTTTTTTTTTTCTTTTGTCGTGTTTTCGCTTTTTTTCTTGTATTCTGTGCTAGTTCTTCTGCTTATCACGTTTTGGAAAGTCATTCCAGATGTTAACGAGAAGAATGAAGTAGTGGAATACACAAGAGTTATAAGTTCAGCGCGTGTGTTTGTCTTTCAGGTTATTTGTTGTGTGATTGTTTACCTGCATTGTCACCGTAGAATATGCAAAAATGAATAATGAAATTGGCATATTTGTTGTCTCAAAGCCTGTCACAGTTGTTCGGAACTCTGATCTCTATACTTGTTTTGCTTCAGTCTTTGTGAGGGGGACGCTTTATTTGAAGAGCTAGACCTTGGTTTTTGTAGTTCCATCGAAATATATTTCAGTTTTTGTGTTATTCTTTATTTGAGATGTACATTTACAAGCTTATTTAGATTGAAGGCAGCGAATATCTTGCCAGCGCTCATGCTGCGCGTTTGAAGTCTATCGTGTCAACATAATTGACCTAGCCTCTGATTTTTATTTGTCAGTGCCTCTAGCGAATTGTGCATGCTAGGATTGCTCTTTTTTTGGTTTCACATAATATAATGCACTGTTTTCACCTGTGTACGCAGTACAGCCCTCGCCGAACAGTAGCAAGCACCGACTACGCCGAGGTTCAGGTTGATGATGATGATGATTAGGAGTTTATTGGCGCAGCAGCAACGAGGGCCATAATGCGCCAAACTTAACGTATTTAGAGCTTATTATAACAAACATTTACTTTGAGGCTACATATTTACAAATGGTATAAATATCCAGTTTGTTTTAATTTGTTTTAATAAGTCTAAGACACGGCTGAATGGAATTAAAGGTTTATCACCAAGCAAAAAAGAGGGATGAAATGGGAGATGATCCCTAAAAAGTTCGAGAAAACATGATTGACGGAGTGGTTGATGGGACGAACCATGCCAGAAAATGTGCAACACGGTCAGAAGCTCTCCACAATGTTCACATAGTGCAACATCCTCACCACGAAGCAGATACTGATGTGTCACACGGGAGTGACCTATTCTTAGACGGCATAGAAGAACCTCCACACGACGTTCCCTGTTGTAAGAGCTCTCCCAAACGCCCAAAAACGGGCTTGATAATGTGAAGTTTGTTGTTGCTCTCTGTATCCCACTCCAGCTGCCATTTGAGAAAAATAGATTTCCTCAGAAGTGGTTTCAAATCTTGGTAAGGTAAGCAATTGAATGTTATAGACGAGCCTCGGGCAGACACGGCCAATTTATCCGCCTCTTCATTGCCCAAAATCCCAACGTGGCTTGGCACCCAGCAGAACTTAATGTCCCGACCGCGTCGCAGGGCGCTATTTATCTTATTATGTAGATGTTGTGCAAGGCGGTTCTTTGTGGGCATCAGGGAGGACACAGCCAATTAGGGCACTTTGTGAGTCGACAAAAATTACAGCTTTCATTATACTATTGTCGAGGATATGTTCGACCGCTAGTAAAATAGCATAAAGCTCTGCAGTGAAAATGCTTGCCCTACAGTCAACTTGTGTGGCTTTGCTGTAGGAGGCGGAATAGAAAGCACACCCTACAAAAGACGTCTATTTGGACCCATCTGTATAAAACTCCAGGTAGTCTGCATATTTTTGTTGCAAGGAGAGGAACTCCTGCCGGAGGATTTGTGGTGAAATGACCCTCTAATTGTATTTTGCAAGTGACCAGTCACAGAAAATCTGCAGAAAATCCCATGGAGCAACCCTATGAGTGTTTTTAAACAAGGGAATCTCATGGAGGGGGATATTAAGGGATTGACAAGTACTTTGCAAACGGAGGCTTAATGGTCTAACAATGCTCGGCTTGTTATCGAAAAGCTGTGAACTTCTGCAAGTATGAAGGGGACTGTAGGAGGGATGTTTTGGATTTGAAAATACTTTGTAAGCATAAAAGACGCTGAGGTACTGCCTCCGTTTCTCAAGGGACATTTGATGCGTATCAGCATACAAACTCTTCACAGGAGATGTGCGAAATGCACCTGTAGAAAGTCGTAGTCCAAGGTGGTGTACTGGGTCAAGTATCTTAAGAGCGGATGGCCGCGCTGACCCATATACTACTGCACCATAGTCGAGGCGGGATTGAACTAAGGAGTTATACAGTCGTAGGAGACAGCGCCTATCAGCACCCCATGACATATGCGATAGCACTTTTAGGATGCTTGATGACATCAAGCAATTCCGTTTCAAATTCTTCAGATGGGGTACAAAGGTAAGTTTCTTATTAAAAATAACGCCCAAAAATTTGTGTTCTTGTTGGACTGATATCTCAATGCTATTAAGATGCAAGGAAGGATCAAGAGAAAATCCCCGGCGTAATGAAAAAGGAAAGCAGACTGTTTTTTCAGGAGAAAATTTAAAGCCATTTTTGTCTGCCCACTTACACATTCTATTGATTGTTAGCTGCAATTGTCGTTCACAACTGGAGAGGTTAGAGGAAGACACAGAGATTTGCACATCATCCACATATAGAGAGTAAGTTACTGATGATGGCATAACCTTAGCTAGACTGTTAATCTTTACAGCAAAGAGGGTAACGCTCAACACTCCTCCTTGAGGAACACCATTTTCTTGAGAAAAAACGTCTGACAGTGTGGAGCCCAATCGGACTTGAAAGGTTCTTTCGCTGAGAAAGCTCTGTATGCACTGAAGCATGCGGCCCCGTACACCACAGTTGTACAAGTCACGAAGTATTCCATACCTCCATGTGGTGTCATATGCTTTGTGTAAATCAAAAAAACACCGAGACACAATTCTGCCGGTGTACGAATGCCTCACGTATAGCGGTCTCTAGGCGAACCAAATGATCGGTGGTCGCTCGACCCTCCCGAAAGCCGCACTGGTTTACATCAAAAAAATTCTCAGTCTCTAAGAAATGAACAAGACGACGATTCACAAGCCGCTCATAAGTCTTCCCTAAGCAACTTGTGAGTACGATGGGACGATAGCTCCTAGGAAGGGAAGGGTCTTTCCCAGGTTTCAAAAAAGTGATTTTGTGGGCATGTTTCCAGCAACGAGGAAAGGCAGCTGCTTGCCATAGATGATTAAAGAAAGTTAACAGACCGTTCATAGATTCAGGGGACAGTTTCCTCAACATTTCATAGTGGAGTCTGTCTGGCCCTGGTGCAGACTGCTTCTTTGCACCAAGAGCGACTTTGAGTTCACACATTATGAATGGTTTATTGTAAAAAAATGAACCACCCTCCGACATCGAGATGGGCTGCTTTTCAACAGTCGACTGGAACTGTTGGAAAAAGATGGAAATGCTCCCCAAGAACATTTGCTTGATCTTTCAGCGATACAGAGGAGGAAGAAAACAGGGGAGTTCGGAATGATTGGTAATCTCCTCGAACTTTCCGCAGGCGATCCCAAACTTCTTTAGCTGGGACAGAGCTATTTAGAGAAGATATATATTTTTCCCATGATGTCCTCTTTGCCTGTTTCCATGTCCAACGTGCCTTGGCCCTACATTTTTTTAAATTCAATCATGTTCAAAGCAGTGGGGTAACGGCGAACTATACCCCAAACCTGGTTCTGTTTCCTGCGAGTGACTGTGCAGTCCTCATTCCACCAGGGTTTCCATCTCCGGGGTAGGACGCCAGATGTTTGCGGAATAGAAGATGCAGCAGCATCTTCTATTCCGGGGAAATGATCGCTGCCAAATGGATTATCTAAAACCTTCCATGAAAAGCATGGAAGTAAAGCTGATGATGATATGGAAAGCTCTATTGATGTAAAGGTGTTATGAGCAGCAGTAAAAAACGTTGGCTCCTTTTTATTCAGAACACAGAGCCCGGAGGATAATAAAAGTCGTTCTATAACTCCACCACGGGAATCCTGACGAACCCTACCCCACAGAGGGTGGTGGGCGTTAAAATCACATAGAATTAAAAAAGGCTTAGGTAGCTGATCGATGAGTCCTTGTAGTTCGTGGAGCTGCAGTGGAACGTTGGGTGGCAGGTAGAGAGAGACGAGGGCGATGAGTCGGTCAAGGAGAACGCGAACTGCTACTGCCTCGAGTGGTGTTTGTAGAGGAACCTGAGCACACACAACACCGCTCTGCACTACAACTGCGACGCCACCAGAAGGGCTAAAAGAAAGCCGGTCCTTCCTAAAAACCTGGTGCCGGCGTAAGACCTGTGTGTGTTTCTCGTTCAGATGGGTTTCCTGCAAACAGAGTGCCACAGGACGAAGCTCATCGAGAAAACAATTACCGTCATCAATATTACGAAAAAGGCCGCGACAGTTCCACTGCATGATACCTAATTGTTTAGTCATATCAGTGCTAAAATTAAAATAAACTTTAACTTATAAACTGCAAAAAAGGGTAAAAACAGGTTACTAGGGTTTAAAATCAATTTTTATGCGCGGAGCGTTTTTCTTTTTCGCGCAGTCATTCTGCTTCCAACTAGAGGTAGTGGAAGCAGCGAGGGAGGACTCCGATCCCGAGAGGATAGCCTCGTCGTCGGATCTGAGCCCACACTCTTCCATGGGCTCTTCCGGTGGTGTCGTCAGTTGACCCTGAGGGGCCAACTGCTTCGACGTCTCACCGGGCTTCCTCGGGACAGAGGTTCGGGGTGGCTGGCCCCGGCCCCGGGGGAACACAGAGGCAGGGGGGGCCATCCCCTGCTCGGGGGTGGATGCTGGCGGGCCAGCACCCTCCCTGGGCTTGGGACATCGTGCCGCTGGCACCGTCCCTGCGAGTTTCGGTGGGGACTCCGACGAGACCCGCAGATCGTCTGGAGACGTCTGTGTTCCCGCCGACGCCATTACTGGCCTTGCAGGTCCCCTACGCACGACCTCGGCATATCCGCCTATTGCGAAGAAAGAAAAACGTTTTTTGGCCTCATGGTAGGGAATATTTTCCTCTGCCTTTAGAGTGAGAACTTCTTCGTCTTGCTTCCACAATGGTCAGGAGCGAGAGTATGCCAGGTGAGGACCGTCACAGTTGGCACATTTCGGATTATTGTCGGAGGTGTCAGCAGCATGATCTCTGCTGGAGCACTTGGAGCAAGTGTCGGCTCCCCGACAGCTCCGCGACCCATGGTCAAACCGTTGGCACTTGAAGCACCTCTCAGGGTTGGGCACATAGGGCCGTATACGGCACTGTAGATAGCCTGCCTTCAGAGTTTCAGCTAGTGTGGTCGAGTCAAAGGTCAGGATGATGTGTTTAGTTTTTCTTTCAACACCATCTCGGTGGATGGTGATGCGGCGCGCAGCTACAACCCCTTGACCAGAAAGGCCCTCAACGATTTCTGCCTCGGATGTTTCAAGCAAGTCATCCTCAGAGATGACTCCCTGTACGGTGTTTAACTTGGGATGCGGTGTTACGCTAACTTTGTAGTCTGCAACAGCGTTCAAAGCTAAGAGAGCTTCAGATTGTTGTTTTGTATTAATTTCAACAAGAAGGTCACCCGATGCCATCTTTTTGGCATTAAAATTCATTCCAACAATACCTTCAAGAACTTTTGATACAAGGAAAGGGGATAACGTTCCGAGTGGTTTTTCGTCTTCCGAGTGTAATACAAGGAACTTTGAGAATTTTTGGAATTCAATACGTTTCGTGGGATGGTCTGTTGCTTCGGTGCGGATCCTTTTCAGGGCCCGATCAGTGGTTTTTTGCCTGGAACCCATAAAGATGGGAGGAAAGTTCAGTGCCCGGGTGCACCGCCCACCACGAAGCCCAACGATGGGGTAGGTAATGTGCCACAACAAGAAAGGCTTGGCTGACACAATTACTCTACCAGTGCTGCCCGGGCACTATAACCGAGTGTGGATGCAGGGACAGGACCTGTTTCCACTCAAGGTTAGCCCTTGCCGCCTAAGAAGGTGAAAAAGGAAGGAAGAGAGTGCAGAAGAAAAGAGAAAGAGTTGGAAGGAAAAGTGAAAGAAGGAAGAAGAGGGTAGAAGAGGCGACTGACTGGATCATCCTGGTCGGGCCAAGCCAGAACACCCGTCTACGAGAAGCAGGGGTCGAACAGGGTTGGGCAGAAATACTCAAAAATGTATTTGGAAATACAAATACTGGGATACATTAAAATAGTAGCTAAAATACTAATACTGCAATACATCTGAAAAAGTGTATCGCGATACGTATCGGAAATACATTTCAAAAAGAGTCAAAAAGTATTTGGAAATACAAATACAGGGATACATTTTAGGGAGGGCGGAAATACAAATACAGAAATACTGATACTGCAATACATTTTTCACATTTGTTTGAGACGCCAACTGAGATGAAGCTTGAAGTGCAAGTTTTTGATCCACAAATTACTTTCCCGTAGGCTTGGCACCTTGCCTTGAAGGTAGTGAATTCGGACGACGAGGAGTCTTCAATGGGCTCGAAAAAACGTCCATCAAGGACTGACCACGGTCCCTTAGCTGACATCCTGTCTGTCTGACGAGGGATGCGAAAAAACTTTGACCTCTAAATAAATTTTATGTCATTTTAAATCACATCAAAGCGTCACCACGCCCTGTTAAATTGTGCAACTGTCAACACTTATCACATGACGTCACGGTGGGATGAACTGGTATTTTTTATCTGTACGTGTGGCCTTGAACATGAAACTTTACCACGCTGCTGTATGAAAGGACAACACGTACTTTCGTTGTAGGCTACCTCGTTGAAGATCGTGTAGGAAGTGTCATTTGGAATTTTCGAGAATAGTAGACCACCTGAAGCATTCTGAAACACATGTCTTATCTTCTGTTACGGTTGAAAAAACGATACTGTGCATCCCTGTTGTGAAGGTCCTTCTTGCCGACCCTCCACCACCAACGCATGAATTGCAGTCCTGAAGTTTCGTCTTGCATACTCCGAATAGAAACCTCATGGATGGCGACCTGATATTGCCGGCACAGGTGCGAGCTCTCCGAGAAACGGCGCGCTCGAGACGAGTCGCGGGTGTACGAAGTCTGGGTCAGCACAGAGAGGCCACGTCCGAGCTCCTTCCTGGGTTCGGATCACCAGAACAGCAGGTCACTTTCACGTCGGCAGAGGACGTACCCTTGAGCCGTGCAATATTACGGGCGCAGCCGCAGACGCATTCGAATATGTGTTGAACTTCACTGGGTAAGTCATCCTACTATTTCAAGCCAACCACCGCCAGGCTCGTGCTGCAACGGACTGTGACTCAGCTTTTCCGGTTGGGTGTACTGTGTACGCTAAGGCAAGAGAGACGGTTAGCAGCGAGCTTTGGATGCCAGCAAACAATGACTCAAGAAACCCCTACCTAAAAACCTGCGGCACAAGATGCTCTGACTCCACTCCTGGCGCGCCACCTGGTTCGAGTCGTTGTACTACGCAACACTTCTTAGAAGAGAGAAGAAGACGCATAGAAAAATAGTTTGGAGAAACGGAAGGAACCTTGGTCAGCATGGTAACAATGCCCAAGCATCCCCCTGACCCTGGTGCCCTCAGAAGTAAAAAAAAAAAAAAAAGCGTTCTGATTTGTTTTTGTTTTTTTCCGGGGGGGGGGGGGGGAGAGTATTTCTCAAGAAATGTAACGAAATACATTTCACCCTGATTGTATCGCGATACAAAGGAACATTCAAAATGTATTTCGATACAGAAATACAGATACTGACGGAGAAAATGTATCGCGATACAGAAATACAGATACAAAATGTATTTCTGAAATACTATCGCGATACATTTGTATCGCGATACTGCCCAACCCTGGGGTCGAAGCGGTGTATTGCCTCGCCCGGGGGGCCCCGAAGGGTCCAAACATACCCCGGGCTCAGCTCAACCACCAGGGTCCCCTTTTCCCCGGACACGGGTACGCCACGCACAGCCAGACGTGGGTGGGCGAACCCACATGGCTCGGGGTTCGTAGTGACGCCACTCACCAAGCACCTACTAAAGTAGGTGCCCCCTGCGTGCGGGTATGGTGGCCCACGTGGCTGGGGTCCGTGATGACGCTACTCACCAAGCACATAGCACCTAAGGTGCAGGCGCCCCCTGCGGGGCTCGGGGTCCGTGGAGACGCCACTCTCCAAACACCTGCTTTCGCAGGTGCCCCCTGCGGGGGGACGAGACTATCTTTCACCACCCAAGGTTAGCCCTTGCCGCCAAAGAAGTTGAAAAGGCAAGAAGAGAAATGAGAAGAGTGAAAAGAAGGAGAAGACAAAGGTGAAAGAGGGGAGGGGATAGTAGGAGGAGTGGCGACTAGACTGAATCATCCTGGCCGGGCCTTACCAGGACTCCCGTCTATGAGAAGCGGGGGCCGAAGTGGTGTATTGCCTCGCCCGGGGGGCCCCGAAGGGTCCAAACCTACCCCGGGCTCGACTCAACCACCAGGATGCCCTTTTCCCCAGACACGGGAAAGCCACGCACAGCCAGACGTGGGCGGGCGAACCCGCATGGCTCAGGGTCCGTGGAGACGCCACTCTCCAAGCACCTGCTTTCACAGGTGCCCCCTGCGGGGAGAGGTTCAGGTCCGTGGCAGTCTGCAAAGGTTGTTGATAGTAAGCTGCCTTATATATACAGCTGTGTAAGAGCAGCTTGTCTTGGGTGACAATTTGAAATGCATTTTTATGTATTAGAAAGTGAAATTTGCATAGGCTTACTTGCAATGTGAAACCTTACCAAGCCTCTTCTGAACTTTCATCTTCTTGAGATTTCAATACAGCCGTTTGTGCTGTACACACACTGGCTACTTCGGCCAGGTAGAGACTTGATCAATATGAAGTTAGACAGGTGAGTATCAACTGCTCAGTGCTTTCCATGGTGACGTTCTCTCCTTATCAGACGACATATCACATTCGGTTTGCAAGGCATATTCAAAGGAGAGCAAGTCAGCTGCCGCATGATGTTCCCAGTACTGGGCAGTCGACGATTGCTTGTTCACCTTCGTATAGATCACGACTGTACTTCAAGCTCGGCAAGTGTGACACTTGTCTGATTCAGCCTAGCAGTGGTGTGCTGAGCGGTATGTGTAGAGCTTGTTGACTTGTGTACAGACAGTGGCTGTGGGTTATAAAACAGACCCGACTGTGAACTTTAATGCAATCTTGTGTAGTTCCATTGATATTACGATTATGTTTACACCCTTTATGGCACGAAGAGAAAAAAGAACGCGATGTAATCGGTTTTCCAGATTGACTGTGCAACCTTCAAGCTTGTCTCTGAAGGTTCTGCGCGGTGAAATTTATTTATTTATTAATACTGCTCACCTTGTGGAGGCGATAGCAGGAGTGAAACTGTACATATTTGAAAAAAAGAGGAAAGTGCCGTTATACACAGTTCAAAATCTCGGCAGCGCCTTGCTGCAACGCGACACAGACAAGCAAAGTGACTGGCTCATCCAATCTCATCGGAAAACACTCGCGAATATAGAATGCATAATATACAATCAGGATGTAACTCACACGTACAACAAATATTTACTTTTCTAACCGATTTTGGAGCGGAATGAAGACAAGGTTGAACTGTTCACAACGTCGGCTGGCAGGGAATTCCATTCTCTAACAGTGCGTGGAAAAAATGAATAATAAAACACATTGTTTTTAGCGGAAAATTCCCTTATTGACAGTTGATGTCATCGTCTTGTTAATCGTGGCTGAAAAAATGAGATATACTTGTTTTTGTTAATCTTTAGCTGGTCATTAATGATTAGATAGAAGAATTTTAATCGATCTCTCCGTCGTCTATTTTCAAGACTCTCGAGGTTGGCATTTTGCAGGAGCTGGCTGGGAGACACAGACCAGCTATAGCAGTTGTAGATAAACCTTACCGCCCTCCTTTGTATTTTTTCCAGTTTATTTTTGTTTACTTCGGTGTGCGGATCCCAGACCACTCCGGCGTATTCCAGAATGGGTCGTACGTAGGTCTGGAATGCAGTCAGCTTCGCCGATACACTGGAGCGCGCCAGGGATCGTCTCAGGTAGCCTAGCTTTTGGAAAGCACGTCTTGAGATGTAGTCAATGTGATCGTTCCATCGTAGATCCGATGTAATGATCACCCCTAGGTACTTAAATGATTCAACTTTTTGCAGAGGTACGCCGCCTATTGAGTAAGAAAAATGTGAAATAATTTTTTTTCGTGTGATGTTCATAAATACTGTTTTTTTCGCGTTTAGAGTCATTTGCCACTTCGCGCACCATAAGTTAATCTTTTGCCAGGGAGGCATTGATGAGATGGTGGTCGTCAGGGCTAGAAATTTCAGTCTAAAGAACACAGTCGTCGGCGAAAAGGTTAATCTGGACTGGTATATCATCTAAAATGTCATTAATGAATATCAAGAAAAGTAACGGTCCAAGAACGGATCCCTGAGGCACTCCAGAGTCAACGAAAACAGGTTCGGAAATCGATCCATCTATGACAACCCCCTGTCGACGAAGTGTTAAGTAGTCACTAATCCAATTTGTAATCATGTCGTTCCTTAAGATTGCTTTCAGTTTTATTAATAACTTCGGGTGGGATACTTGATCGAAAGCTTTTGAGAAGTTCAAGAAGACCCCGTCTACCTGGCCACGACGGTTTAAGACTTCAGAAAAATAATGCGTGGTTTCAACCAACTGAGTAGAAGTAGACAAAGCTTTGCGGAAACCGTGTTGCCGAGAATGCAGTAAGTTACTTGATTCTAAAGAATGACAAATATGCGTAAATAATACATGCTCTAATACTTTCCCCCCAGTACACAACAGTGAAATTGGTCGGTAATTTGTCACAAGCTCACGATCTTCGGCCTTAAAAACAGGGATAACTTTTGCGTACTTGCACTCTGTGGGTACCCTGCCGCTTTCTGGAGACCTCCGAAAAATAACTGTAAGATATTTTGCACACCATTCGGCATAACCGCGTAGAAAAGCGTTCGGAACGTTGTCTATCGCGGTAGATTTTTTAACGTCGAGATCGAGCAACAAAGAAAAGATTCCATCTTCACAGATTGTTAAGTCGTTCAACGGAGGGGTATTCGTCGGCGCCTCAAAAGTGGGGTGCGTGTTATCATCTATTGTGAACGTAGATTTGAAAAAGAGATTGAAACAGTTTGCCAGTTTTGCTTTGTCACTCACATGCTCCCGGGCACTTTGAGACTACTGAGCTTCAGTTTACGAGGCGAGAGATACCTCCAAAATTTATCTGGTGATGTCAGCATAAATTTTGGCAGTGTTTCAGAATGGTATTTCTGTTTAGCCGCTTCAATGCTTTCTTTCAACTGCTGTCTGAGGTCGTCCAGATTACGGCTCCTGCCGTCGTTACGGTGTCTCTTACAACTTTTCTTTACTCTGTTAATTTTACGTACCAATTGGATGATATCGCGAGTCATCCAGGGATTCTTTCTGTGCGTAGTTTTCTTAATTTTAGGCACATAATCTTTGATACACCGTAGTACCAATGATTTAAAAAAAAGCCAGAGCTCATCCACATTGCATTGAGGAGAGTCGCTAATGGCTGAAAACTCACAGAAAGCCTCCTCCATTTCGTCGAGAATACAAACATCATTCGCCTGTGCAAAATCAGAGACATACATTGTTTTGCTTTGTTTCTCAGGTTCCGCAGCGATGGAAAGGGACAAATGAACTGTTTTATGGTCAGAAATAGCGTCCAGAGCGGAAATGACAGGGTCTTTCTGTGCTTGACTGTTGCTGACGAATACCAAGTCCAACGTAGACCTGGCGGAACCACACACGCGAGTTTCACACTTCACTACCCTGGTCCAAATGCCCACAAAGCACCCACAGAAAATTTGTGTGGGGTCCTAGAGGTCTCTATGGGGCACCCATGGGGTTGTATGGGTGTTTTGAAATCTCTGTGGGGTCAGGCCTGTGGGCCTATGGGACATGTTGGTTACTGTGTGGGGTCCTTTGGGTAACCCACACAGCCTGTAAGGGCTCCTTTGGGTAACCCACACAGCCTGTGGGGGCTCCTTTGGGTAACCCACACAGCCTGTGGGGGCTCCTTTGGGTAACCCACACAGCCCGTGGGGGTCTTTAGGTGACCCACAGAGTCTGTGTGGTTAAAACCCTGGCTTTTATGGGACATGTAGGAAATTGTATGGGTTGATGTAGGTACCCTGCAGCCTGTGGGGATAGAGGCTAGCATCCCATAGGACAACTGCGACATTGTGCGGGCTGCTGTAGGGATGCCACAGGCTAGGGGGCGCTCGGTGTAGCTACACGGGACATGTGTGAGGCCTATGGGAACCCTGTGAATGTGCCCCTCAAGATATATTCTACAGAAATCATGCAAAATATAACTTTTTTGTAAGTCTTTTTTTAATTACATCGTTCACCCCAGTGCGCAGAATACTACGCCGACTACGTCGACCACGCGGGCTTTTCTTCGAAATGGGGCTTCTAATGCTCAGGCATCAATACTTTATGTCAACATTGTTCCGAAGTCAGTTTCGTGTTCTGTGTTGTGACCTTATGAGCCTTGCGTGTTCTGTATTCTAGCGAGAAAGCGTATTGCCAAAACGCACAGCAATAAATCTAAATGTTTATGGGCAACAGACAAATTAGATGCAGGACATGACTTATCTGGACCCTTATTAGGTTTATTATACAGATATCCAGTGAAGCGCAAACAAAACAAGAAAAAAAAGCTAGTGCACTGATGAGTATACATAAACAAATGCAATCATCTTGCAGCAGAATAGTGATTAAGTCTAAAAGAAGAGCATGTTCTAAAAAGACAAAATATGGAGACAGAGTGAAAAAACAAAAAGCAAGCAGTTTTTCCTGAGCAAACCCGGAAAGGTCATAGAGACGTGAAGTTGAGACTTAATTTTATGAAAAAACAGTTCCAAAAAGGCTCACGCCGATCCAAAATGCCACGTTCACACGTGGTTTCTAAATGCGCCCGCCCACAGTCCTCGCGACCCAGGCCACCCAGGCCGTCCTGGACTATCTAATTTGTTTTATTTTTCAGTCGCTAGATGGCGCAACATGTAGTGCCAACTTCCAAGCTGCATTGCTGGTTGGGCTGGTTGCCTATGGGCACACTTAGCAAACTGTGGAAGCTACGACTCTGTGGACCAATTAGAGCGTCGCTTAGAGACAGGTGGCATCTAGAATGGACGCCTGTGAGACGCTGCCATGTGTCTTACTCCAATAAATCTACTGGCTCATCGGGATTCGCAGAATTCGCCGTGTGCCGTGTTCCTTCGGTGACGGAGGCGCGCAGTGGCCGCAACGTCGCGGCGCCTGCCCCACTGCCACGGCCGGGTTGCCGGCGCGCCGGCTGGACGCGACTCCGAGGCGCCAATTGCCCGGGCCTCTCGGGCTTCGTGCGTGACGCTGTGCTCCCCTTGGCCGTTGTTTATTCATGTTTCTTTTTTACGTTGTTACGGTCGAATGCATAGGTGCTCAGAGTGAGGCAAGAATTTCTTGTAGAACAAAAATAATATATCTGATAACCAACTTTTTACAATTCAATTCTGAAACACTTCTTATCGTTGGAAGGCATATGACACATATCGCGATGATTCAAGCCCGTAATGAATCTTTACAATGGTGTAGCGGACGGCAAGATTGATCAGCGGGTCGTTGAAGTGCGCTACTGCGTTGAATGAACACTTGTTAACCGAGCGACAGAGAATCTGTCTCGAACCGATGGTTACAGAAAGGCCGAGGGTTTGATAATTATGCAACATAAATTATAATATATCTTGTGAATGTGCAACTAAATGTCCAGAGAAACCGTTTGTCATCATTTCCGCGAGTTATGAAAAAAGAAAAAAACACTCAACTTCAACTTCCCGAATGTGCTGCTAATTTCCGGGAACTTAATGCGCGAAATAATGCTAAATATTGTATTTAAAAAAAACCGCCAAGTTCGATTTTGATATGGGCGGACATTGTGCCCAGGAAGACACCTTCGATAGTTTATTTTACAATTAGAATAGGATTCAGGCAATGTTGACAGAGTCATAACCTGTAGTGACGCTTGTGTGCCGAACAAATCACTTAATACCCCGCCAGTATTTCTACCCGTGGCGACACCTCGAAAAGGCGAGGAGACCGATTTTCGGTGACGTTCAAGCGTACCATCAGAGCAGGCTCGTAAAGGCCGGTTCACACATCTGCGTTCCGAGCTACAGGAACGACAGGAACGACATGAACGACATGACACCGGGACAACCGTGACACATGATTGCTCAACAAAGCTGCTCATTGCATTATCTGTCACGCTCTGCAATACGAACATAATCGTCCCCTTTGTCATGTCGTTCGTGTTGTTTTGTCGTTTCTGTCGCTCGAAACGCAGATTTGTGAACCGGGCTTGGGATAATAGACCGACCTCATCGCCAGTTTCGCAATGCCTCCTTTGTCGCAATGAATTGCGGGAACTGTGGTCTTTCCGTACGAGGGTAAACGCCAAGGTAGTGCACGAGACGAGCCGTCTCGTGCACTACCGCTGCCTCTTGTGAAGTACAACTATGGCTGCGTCACGCACGCTCTAGACGGTTGGTGAGATCGGTCTATTGGTCAAAGCCAACGTTGGTCAAAGCGAACGGCGAGCTCTCGTTTTCTTTCTTTGTCGGGGGGTGTTTACAGATATTGCGTTTTCCTGGTTGATAACAATAAACTATTGATATGTTGGGCCTGAAATATTCGCTACAGTACTCACGGATGAGCACCATATAAATAGGATTACGCTTCCAGCGAGAGCTCGCGCACGTAGAATCGGTCAGCTGCCTTATGGCAAAGAAGACGACGTAGACGATTGAGGAGTTTCAGCGACGATGTCACCACCCTGGCTGCCGGTCGCCGAAAGAGAAAGAGGGGGATAGGTCAGCTGGGCGTTGGCTTTGCGTAAATGCGTTGGCCACGAACGTAGGCTTATAAACTTCGGCAGCAAGAATATTACGCGGCTCTAGTGTTCCGGTTCGAGCAACAGAGCTGACACGATCTGCTACGACTAGCTACGACCACCCGACGCAGCGATGCAGACGTCGAAGGAGCGCAACCGCAGTCAGTCGCCGTCGCCCGACGCAGATCGTTTGGCATTCACGGCTTTCCGCCCCGGATTCTTCGCTTGTACTTGGAACCGAGTTTTATTTCCTGTGCTTGTGTATGTGCTCAGTGGTTGGATATGGACCTCATAGAGCAGTTCTTCAGACTCAACAGCGACTCAAAGTTGACGGCGGAGGGGCTTGCAGCAACGCTTTAGTTTGGTGCACGGGTGTGACGACTACACGGGTAAAATTTAAGATAGCTGCTAGCATGGCGGGCCATAGTCGCTTTATGTTGACACAATTTTAAGTTTAAGTACTCCGTGCAAAGGCGAATCTATCGCGTTTCTAATCCATCTTTGTATTTGTTGTTGTTTTTATCACGCACGAGCGACTACTGAGCAAATGCTTCTGTACCGATCACAGAGTGAATGTCTTCGGCCTTACATTGCGGAACGCCCAATAAAAAGTAATGCTCGTTCGGCGAGAAAGCTTTCCTTTCGAGGGTCCTTCTTTGATTGATTGATAATTTCTCCCGTATCTAGGTGCTTTAATCAACACGATCGATTAAGTTTGCTTCCCTAGTTAGGACATTTTGCTGCCACACGCGGCACTAATGCTTGGCACGATGTATGCCACTGGTGGTATTGTGAACTGGTTTACTTCCAAAGCTAAAAGTGTAACAGGTGGGACCATTCAATTTGCTAAAAATGTGATGATATGGGAATTTCGTCTACAGCATAAGCTTTCCAGATCTAGAATGGGTGTGCTGGTGGCTACAGCCTCAAGGTTTTTAATGGACCAATTGGGTGATTACACGGCGATAATGCGGTGGAAAACTGCCCATTGACTCGGTGAGTTTTGATTGTGACCATTGGTGTGCTGTTGGCAAATTAGGTAATGGCACACCTTTTCCCTGACCATCTGGCTTTAAGGAACATCGAGTCTAGATGTGCTTAAATATGTTTATTTCAACGGTCAGTTGACCCCTCTGCATCATTACAGGAAGGCAGTCTCAAGCCGCAACAAACAGTGGTTAATATACAATGCTTAATAACAGGCAGTGTCCAGGCGTTTAGTCCGCAGAAGCCAATTTGAGCCTAAAAATGTTTTTTTTTAGATAGTTTGCATTTGGTGTATACTCCGCAGGGCCTGGTTTCCGCGACCAGTGCATGGTCCACCAAGCTGGTGCGTTGTGTCTTCGTGCTTTTTTTCCTGGGTGGCATTTTCTTCGCAAGTTCTTAGGCGAATGCTATTGAGCCTGAAGAACTGCTCTTGAGGCCCATATCCAGCCACTGAGCACAGACACAAGCACAGAAAATAACACTTGGTTCCAAGTACAAACGAAGCACCTGAGCGGAAAGCCGTGAATGTCAAACGAGCAGCGTCGGGTGACGGCGACTGACTGCGGTGCACCCCTTCGACGCCTGCATCGCTGCGGTGTGTGGTCGTAGCTAGTCGTAGCGAGATGATCTTCACTTCAAGCAAGAAATCTTGCCATACCCTATTCATGATATGGGTGCAAGTGTTCGACGACGTGGGCTCTCTCACGTTGGTGCAGTTTTCATCAAAAAAGGTACATATCAACAATGTTTGGCGTTTGAGGCTGAAACTATGACGCAAACTTTATCTAAACCTAAATTTATCGGTCTGCGGCTACAAACATTTTCGTTGACGTTGCTTAGATGATGTAACCATTCAGGCCTCGCATTAAATGGTGGTTGCGTACTCTTCGGTTGTGTATGAGAACCTATTTTTGCCCTAATAAAATACATTTTCAAAAGGACATGTGCCTTCTGCTGATATATATCTTTCAATTTACAATCCAGAGGCAAAAGAAAATTAACTGTGTACATCTACCACTTAGCATAAGCACCTTTTGCCATTCATTCTTGAGCACACTCAAATATCAGCTTAGGTTGCTCTTGTTTCAGAAGCTTTGCCTTCTTTTGTAAAAAGAAAAAAAAAAGTTAAAAAAGCTTTACTTTTGTTCTCCTTCTGGCATTTAATACAGACTTGTTTATTTTGCAGATCACACACAGCAGATATCACCGTGGTACATACAACTCGAACGGCCGATGAGACTATTGCTATTACAATAAAGCTTTCCACAAGAGCCAAAAGGAGGCTTGTAGGGGTGCACAAGCACATCGAAATGAGATTGGCGCTTCCGGGGCTTGTTTACATTATGCATAAAAACAGGACGATCGGCGACCAGCTGATCGCAATATAACACCAAGGATACCGATGTTTCCATACATAGAAAGCAGGATAAAGACCTCAATCGTCCCTTGTATGCTGTAGCTGTCATACTTTCCATCCAACCGCTTTTTAGCACTATTAACTAGAACAACCGAAGAGTTCGCAACACCGTTTAATGCGAGGCCTGAATGGTTACTTCATCTAAGCAACTTCAGCGAAAATGTTTGTAGCCGCAGTCTGATAAGTTTAGTTTTAGATAAAGTACGCGTCATAGTTTCAACGCGCCAACATTGTTGATGTGCACCTTTCTTTGAACCCAAGTACATTCGGTTCAACTTGATGACAGCTGCACCAGCGTGAGAGCTCACGTCGAACACTTCCACACATATCTTGACTATGCCAAGATTGCTTGCCTTCGACTGGCTTGAACACTTCATTCGTAGCATCACGGTAAGTCTTGGTTGAAGCGATGATCGTCTCGCACACGTAAACAAACAGAGAACAGCACGCTTTGTTTAATTTATACGCTAGCGATCTACGGGCGTCGCAAATCTATCCCCCTCTTTTCCGCCATGTTGGATCGATCGGAGCGCACCCTATATTCGCTCAAACTCCTTATGCTCCGACTCTATAACAATGCAAATACCTCGTTCATTGGACTTTTAAAGACTACCGAAACCGACAGATTAACCTCTACGTCACTACCTATTTCGGAACACTTGCAAAACGTCAGTTTTGGAATTTCGCGTGCATTACTGGGCACAAAATAAGCCTCACATGACGCGACACAAAATGAGCGGTATACTAAGCCACCACTGCGTCGAGAAAAACTCCTTTTAGAAAAAGTTTGGAATGATTCAGCATCTCGCGAGCGTCAAGTGTGCACGCGGCCAAAAGTACGACAGAAAGCAACAATTACGTCCGACCGTCTGACTGCCGAGCGCCGAGCCTCAGCTTCCCCCCCCCCCCCCTCTATAGGGCACGCTCCTTTCGTAAGCAAATATCCGCTAGACAGGCCGAGCACGCGGCCAAACGGCCATACGCGTGCAAAAGGCCGCCGCGCCGCACGCACCACTCCAGCAACGTAAGCGACGTAAGCGCACAGCTAACACCACGCACAGCACACTGCACTGCATGCGTACAAAGAGTGAGGAGCATTTGCGCTTGCGCCACCTGCGCCCTGTCCGAAGCGGACACCGTTGTGCGCTGCGAACACGCGAAGAACGCATATGACGTCAAGGAGCCAACGCCGCGTCGATGAAAGAGAGAGAAAGAGAAATGTCGTTAGACGTACCAGTAAGACAAAACGAAAAAAAAAAATGTCGACGAAATGTAGTAATATGGTGGCTGAGTAATAAGCTCTGTCGAGCATCGAATGTCGAAGAAACGATCTTCGGATGACACATCGATGAAACAAATGTCGAAGAAACGATCTGCCGATGAAACATCGCAGTGTCGATGAAACAATCTGTCTTTGAAACCTTGTTCGACGAACTGATTGCCCATTATAAAACTGAGCGTCAAGAATGACGCGGCTTGCCACATGAAAAGTGGCGCGCCCTACATGATCGAGAGCGCAAGAAAGAACCACATGGGGACGGCCGCAAACCCCCAAACCATTCCAAAACAAACCAAGCAAAGTCATGCCAAAGTCAAACCAATCCAAACGAAATCAATTCAAGGACGGCTGCATGTATCAAGATAATGAATGCTGACAGTATTTTATAAAGGCCGAGATGACTGAAAAACAATGCCAGCCGATGATTCTCCTTAAATCGCAGCCTACTCCGGCAAGCACGGTCGATGAACAAAATCAGAAGCAACTCAAGTGAGAAGAAAACTCGGCCACCGCGGCCCCTGTTCATAGAATAGCATACGACTGACAGACACCACTGTCAACAGGGATTATGGTGAGATTTCAAACCGTCGTCACGTGCAACCACCATACCTAATATAACCGTTCTCTTTCCCCCCCCCCACACACACACACAAAAAAAATGGGTCGATGCCCATATGTTTACTATATATACATTCTGCATAAACTTCCGTAGAAGTACCTGTGGGTTGCACAAAAAAAGAAACGGAGGTGATATATGTAGTAATTGTTTATCTGTGTACAAATGAGCGAGGTATGCACAGCGAGGCGATGTTCTAATCACTGCGACATTGTCTGTGTAACCTGTCGGAAGGCGCGTTTCTGTTTTCCCGCCGCCCTTGTCAGCAGGCGAAAGTTAAACGCACCCACTTTAGTCAGCTTGCATTTAGTTTCTTTCGTAATTCATCCAGGTTTAC
This sequence comes from Ixodes scapularis, assembly GCF_016920785.2. Lineage (NCBI taxonomy): Eukaryota > Metazoa > Arthropoda > Arachnida > Ixodida > Ixodidae > Ixodes > Ixodes scapularis. The sequence continues at coordinate 158,664,472 of NW_024609868.1, read as the reverse complement.
GAAATTTGGTAGAAATGTGCGGAGCTTAAACATTAACATAGTACATTTCTTTCAAATTGGATTAGTGGCTCAGTAGTTTCCCCGCCGCACGACTCACGCGAAGACAAACCAAAGGCTTGAGAGAAACAAAAGAAAAGCACAAAGAAAGCAACCGGCAAGCGTGATGACCTGTGAGTGTGAGGACCTGTGAGTGTGATGAGCATGAAGACCTGTGTGAGGACCGTGAGGACCTGTGTGAGTGTGAGGACCGCGAGGACCTGCGAGTGTGAGGACCGTGAGGAGCTGTGAGTGTGAGGACCTGTGAGTGTGATGAGCATGATGACCTGTAACAGTGAGGACCGTGAGGAGCTGAGAGTGTGAGTGCCGTGAGGACCGTGATGACCTGTGAGTATGAGGACCGTGAGGATCTGTGAGTGTGATGACCTGTGAGTGTGAGGACCGTGAGGAACTGTGAGTGTGGTGACCTGTGAGTCTGATGATTCGTGATGACCTGTGAGCGTGATGACCGTGATGATCTGTGAGCGTGACGACCGTGACGATGACGGCGAGTGAGTTTTGGTTTTGCGTTGAGCCGTGAGGGTGAGTCCGGGTGATGATCCTATTTTGAATAAATCGTGATCGTGAGTGGGCGTGAGTTCTGATTGAGGAAAAAATAGTGATCGTGAGTTTGAGTGAGGACAGCTTAAAATGCCGACCTATGGTTAGGGGGCGATAGCATGCTCCTATTACTATAGTTACTTCTCCCAGACCTGTCTTAACCCACAGGCATTCCAGATCAGGAATGTCAGCTAGTCTGGTTACGAGAAGTTCGTCCCTAAGGATCACTGTTATACCTCCCCCTCGTTTATCACGGTCTTTTTGAAGTATCCGGTATCCCGGTGGAACTATTTCATGGTCTGCAATGTCATGGTTCAGCCAGGTCTCCGTGACAACAATAACATGAGGCGAGTAAGCCAAAATGAGGCTCTCGAGGTCAACAACCTTGTTTACCACACGTCGTGCATTAATGTTTAATAAAATGAATTCATGGTTACAGTCAGCTACCTCCGAACCCGGCCTTTTTTCTGGTAACGCTCGTTGTCACGCATTGCCTTCAGCATCATTGATAGGTAGGGACGGTGACGCGTGGCACTTGTATCTGCTCTGGGTATTTTCGTCCCAGCTATAGGTGGTAGAGTTCACCTTAAGTTTATCATAGAGCAACATTACTTTGGCTCCTTGCTTCTTTTCCTCTGCCGCACTGTCCCAAAGATTCTTACGAATCTCAAGAAGTATTTTTGAGTAGTCATCAGATACACTTATCTTACTGCCTTTCAACTTGTGACAGTTTTTCATTATTGCGGCCTTTTCTTTGTGGTCTTTGAAAGTTATTATGACCGGACGAACTCTGTTAGGTTGCTTCATACCCAACCTATGCATTCTTTCAATAGTCTCTGCCTTAGCACCCAGAATACCCTGAAAGATGTTTTCATTAATATTGTTTAGCAAAGTATGTTCTGTTTCGTGCTCCGCCTCTTTTATGCCTCTAACTATAAGGTTATTTTTCCGAGAGCGATTTTCTAGGTTATCAAATTTTATCGTAAGGGACTTCATTTGTGAGTGAAGATTGCAGACTTCATTTTCCAATGCTTGGACCGTTTTACGTGTTTCACCTACTTCAGAGAGCTTGCCTTCAATAGTGCTGAGTCTGGTTTCGAGCTGCTTGAACGACGCGTTAGCAGAGTTATGTTTTTCTCTGACTTCTCTTACTGTTTTAAGGATGTCCTGCTGCCTCGACCACATTGTTAAGAATCTCTTTCTGGGACTCTATCATTTTTTTTCATTTCGCTAAACATTTCCTCAGTAGTTGGTCCAGGGTTCTCCTCGACATCTCCCGAATGGCACAGCTGTAGTTTGATAACAGAAACACAGTCGCAGGCACATTGAAAAACCGTATAAGGGCACGGCAGAACAACAAGACCGAGTTCATCAGAACAGTAACAAGATTTTCTGTCACCAACCTGAACGATAAGAATCGGCAGCATTTTAGACGACATGATCGCGGGGCTTTCGCCGCGCCCACTGAAGCTTGCAGTTGCAGTAGCTGTTCTTATGTCCGTCGCTGGAGGCCTCATTCGTAGATCCCCTGCCAGAGTGCGCTTGAAAATTGTTTCCGAGTCGCCATCGCGCATGCGCGCAGGGAATGACGTTGTTGATACGTTGATAGGAACCATCGGTAAGCTTGTCGTCTCCGCTGGAACCGTCCCATCGCAGATTATGCTGTCGCTGGACACTGCGAAGATTCCGCCGAGCAGCACCTGAACGATAAGAATCAATGTCCTCTATAAGCAAAATTTAGAGAATTCTTGAGCTATATGCTGCAAAAAGTGAAAGCAGTAGTCCGGCCGCATTTTCCGTCTCTTCTGGATACTGCGAAAATGCTGACGGACGCGAACTTTGGATGCCTTGAACCTAAAGGCCCCGCATAAAGCACGCGGCTTAATAAGCATAATTTACTATGAAGTGTTCCCGGATTCGGCTTTTAAATGTCGTGCGCATAGGAACCACAATGGTGGTGTAAAATACACCGAAATTGTAATGGTGCACTTTAAGGTTATACAGGGTATGGTAGTAAAATACGAACCAAATCGTTTGTGCCAAAACTGTACATCGCACAAAGAAGTACTGTTTTTTTTTGTCCTGGGCCAGGGGCCTATTTAGGAAAATTATGACAAAACAATAGCTAATAATGTGTATGTGTGCTGATTTTTCTGGGTTTTTTTCAATTACAGCATACACGGAGCGTATCTCCAAAAGGAAGGGGTGGAATTACGGTGGGAAGCTAGTGTTTCCTTCTATGGGTATGAAGCTGTCCGAAGTAAGGTCGGAATGGAAAAAAGCACCACCAAGTTCCGCCTGCTCCTGAGCAGCCACGATAAAGAACACAAAATTCAGAATAGTAATACAAATGACTTATGCAAGCAGCCACACATTTTGAGTTCGCAATGACATTTGATTATTGTCACGAATATTCCTACATTTGCTGAAGGTCGCCTAGAGTACGCACCATATTGGTGATCTTTAGCGCCGCAGAAACATTATTTATCAGAATTAAACGTTATTGTTAATTGAACCAATGTGGGTGCCTGTGTACGTCCCTCGTGTTTTAGAGCGCAGCTCTTAGGCGCCCGTTTTCGGCTTGAGCGGCGTCGCCGTCGCCGTCGGCGTAACCAAGGTCACCCCAAGGTCACGTGACCCCCCAAGGTCATGTGACCCCCAGGTCGTGTCACCCCCGGAGGTCATGTGACCTCGGGGAGGGGGGTCACGTGGCCCCGAGCTCACGTGACCCCCCGAAGTCACGTGACTCCCCGAGGTCACGTGACTCCCCTGAGGTCACGTTACCCCCAGGGTCACGTTACCCCCCAGGTCCCGTGACCCCCCGATGACGTCATCGTCACTGATGACGTCACCGGCATCCGCATCGTCATCGTCATCATCACTGATGTCGTCATCGTCGCTGATGACGTCATCGTCAGTGATGACGTCACCGGCATCCGCATTGTCATCGCCATCATCACTGATGACGTCATCAGTGACGTCACTAATGACATCATCGGTATCCGCATCGTCATCATCACTGATGACATCATCGGCATTGTCATCGTCACGTGACCCCCAGGTCCCAGGTCACGTGACCCCCCAAGGTCACGTGACCCCCCCTCCGGTCAGTTGACCCCCCAGTACCCTTCCCTCCTCCTCCTCAAGAGCTGCGCTCTAATTCGGCGTTAAAGGGAGTTGTAAACGGCTTTCACTTTTTATTCTTTTTACTCCTGTGTCCATTATTTAATTTTTTTTAGCTCAGCTCTTAGGCGCCCGTTTCCGACTTGACCGGCGTCGCCGTCGGCGTAGCCAAGGTCACCCCCAGGTCTCGTGACCCCTCCCAAGGTCACCCCAAGGTCACGTAACCCCCAGGTCACGTGACTCTAGGTCACGTGACCTGGGTTATCAGTGACGTCATCAGTGACCTGGGAAGGGGTCACGTGACTCTAGGTCACGTGACCCCTTCCAAGGTCAATTTAGGGTCATGCGACTCCCCAAGGTGACCCCTACGTGACCCCCTAAGGTCACGTGACCCCACTTAAGGTCACGTGACCCCCGGTCACGTGGCCCCCCTCCCCGAGGTCACGCGAACGCCTTTCCCCTCCCCCCAAAGTCACGTGACACCCTCCCCCCCGAGGTCACGTGACCCCCTCCCTCCGAGGTCAGGTGACCCCCCGGAGTATATTAAAGAATAAGGGGAGGCGGAGGGGAAGGAGGAGGAGGATGAGGGCTCTACCCTCCCCTCAGTACCCTTCCCTCCTCCTCAAGAGCTGTGCTCTAATTCGGCATTACAGGAAGTTGTAAATGGCTTTTTTTTCTCATGATTTAGTCCTTCGTGTTTTAGTTGCTTATGTGTTCAATATTTATTTGTTTTCCTTTAATGAGGTTTTAGTTAAAGATATGATGCCCTCGTCATTTTTTAGTCCGGGAAACAGTGGTGACCTCGTCGTGTTTAAGGTGCAGTAATGACCTCTTCCTCTTGTATTGCTTCCGCGAACAATGGTCTTTGTGTGCGTGTGTGTGCGCGACGTGCTGGTCGCAACGGGTGATTTGGGGACCGAAAGGAAAGCCAGGCCAGCGAGGAGCGACTGGTGCAAGGAAGGACTTCAACGACGAGGCTGGCAAGCAAGCCCATATGAAAACTGCTGTACTCGACCAGAGTTGAATCACGACTGTGGCTCTGTGAGTAAGAATCAACGACTTTGAAAATTTCGTATAGTTTACAGCTTATTTGTCGCCTTCCATTTGTTTCATTTTAATAGATGTCTGTATGCTATTACATATTTTTTATTTTGTTTTAATGCTTGTCTGTGTGGTAATACAGTTTTGTTTCTTATCATTTTTAACAGGAAAATGCTTGTTTGGAGTTTTGGCACTCTTATGTATAGATCTTTTTTTGCAAACCATATTCTCGGTCTGCTCCCTTGAAAACCAATCCCGCCAAAGGGCTGCGACTTTCCGACGTCGATTGATATGTTACAATGTTTCCTAACTAGGGATCTCCTGCATTATATATTTGTAGCATACATATTTGTCGGAATGACAAATTCCGAACCAGACCAATAAAGATTGGTCAGTGGCCTATTCTGTAGATATTTCTACGTAAACACACGTTTGGGGCAGTGTGGGATAGCAGTGTGGTAGCAGCAATACATTATATGATCCCATGTCTGAACCTGGAAAGTATGGTACCTGCCCCATGGCAATAATTTTCATGTGATGCCAGAAGGAGCTTCACATGAAAATTGCTTTCTATAGGGTGGGTACCCTATTTGTCAGAGCCAAACATTGGATCATATAAAGTAGTCTATATGTGGTATATAAGGAATCGGGCAGATATGAGTATATAAGGAATCGGGCAGATATGAGTGTATAAGGAATTGGGCAGATATGATTATATCCTTCCGGACACGGCCTGAATATGCATATCTGGCCATATCTGTCCAATTCCTTATATATCCATATCTTTATTTTTTTTAATATAAGTCCAGATATGACACTTTGTAAAGGTGTATTTTTGTCTATTGTTCACAGTCATTTGGGCGTCTATGGATTCATGGGCCAAAGGGTTCGGCCCAAAGGGATGACGGGTTGAAGGGTTTTTCTTGTAGGTATCTCTGTTTCACATTATTATGCAGTGCAGCAGATGCCACGAGCTGTTCCTACCAAACAAGCACAGCGGGTGTGTCACGTAAGCGGCCTCACCCCGCGCAGCTGTGCCCTACCGGAAAGTCAGGTGACATGCCTTCAGCACTGGATTTCCTGGGATGGCTTGTAGCATCAGCTGCAGTACATCGGAACTTGAAACAGAGTATATAGGTTTGTCACTCTATTAAACTATTTCTATTCTTTTCCGGTGTTGCCTGATACGGTTTAATATAGGTCAGACCCACTCTGGTGAAGGCCTACAAATTAGCCAGATGCGGTTCAGCTTCCGCTTCGACCAATTACGGTTAGATTTCCGGAGCGGTTATCTCCGGTTAATTTTAAGGTTTCTAGAAATCCGGTTGGCTTATGAGCCCATCTCACGGACTGGAATTCCGGATTCATTCTGGTTTATTATGAACCGTTCTTTTTCATTTTTTGGTAGGGCCTGCAGCTTGGTAGAGGGGAGAAGTGGCAGCAAACCGGCAGCAGAGGTCGGTGTCAGGATTCAAGGGGCGGTGAAGGGTGTACGCAGCCCGACGTTGCACCGCTTCGAGGCTCTTCTGGAGTGAGGCCTGGTGTGGGTGCCAGACCGCAGAACAGTACCACAGAGTTGGAAGGACTTGGGCCGTGTACAAGTTCCAAAAAGCTCCGTGGCTCCTTCCCCGAGTAACCCGGAACACAAAGCCAAGGAGGCGCATAGCTTTTGCAGTAACGGATGAGGATTGTTCTCCAAAGTGGAGGCGATGGTCGATGCACACACCCAGAATGTGCATTGTGGCGACTTGTTTTAGGGAAAAACCTCTTAGCTGGTGGCCACAGGAAGTCGAAGATCGTCGCAGAGAGATGATCATAAAGCAACATTTCGACAGGCTGAATGGAAGCCGGTTTTCCAGGGACCACCGGTAGCTGTAGTCAAGGTCGGACTGAAAGAACTGTATGAGGCAGATGTTTTGATGGGATGGAGGAGAGTCAGGTCATCAGCGCAAAGCAACGGCATGGAAGAAAGTTGGTCAGTGATATTATTCTTAAAGACCATAAAAAGGGTCGGTCCAAGCACACTGCCCTGTGGAACATCTGATGAAACAGAGCAGGGGTAAGACAAGTCACCCGCAAATCGAACGGATAGGACAGGCCCGGTAACGAAGCTAGTCAACCACTGCAACATACGGCCGTCCACACCAGCTTGGCGAAATTTAAGGAAATGCAGGCCGTGGTCTATGCGGTCAAAAGACTTGGAGCGGTTCATCTGCAGGATCTCACCAGGTACATACGATTCGAGATAAGCACTTGCGGTACGCACAATGGAGACGAGGACAGTCTCACATGACCGATTGGACCATGTTGGGCAGAGCTGAGGAGCGCAGAAGTCTCGAGGTGGAAGACAAGCTGCTAGTCGACAATGCGTTTCAATGTGCGGAAGGCAAGAGAGGTTGAGGCAACGGGGCGGCAGGAGTTTGGATCGTTGCAGTGTCGATGGGCTGCCTTCCTTATGGGTAACATGTGATACTTTCCAGGCAGTGTGGACCGTCGCAGAGTCAAGGAGGAACTGGAACATCCGCATGAGCATAGTAGGACAGGCAGAGGAGGTTATCCTGAAAGGCAGAGGGTGAAGCACATCGGGACCAGCACGCTGGTGGACGCGGAGATGACAGGGGACTAGGTACAGTTCATCGTCTGTGAGGGTAATTACTAGTGCTGAATGTGGTGGCACATGATATAGGAGACATAGGCGCGCTTGAGTTGGTGTCATCGGGACTTAAACTTGACGCGGAAGAGGTTAACAAGAGGGGCGAAAAATGGGAAGAGACAGGCGATACCGCAAGGGGAGGACACAGGGCATCAGGGAAAGAACGATCGCAGAACAGAACGTCCGCTTGGAGTTAATCTAGCTCCAGAAAAGCTTCGGGTTTTTTACTGCCCGAATCGATATGTACTCCAGGTATGATTTGTGTGCCAGATGAACAGCCCTTTTCGATTATTTTCTGTAGCCACTTGGCCACTAGGTACCTGGGGTGGCTCTGGCAATACTTGGAGCGGCAAAAAAGTCTGCGCTTTTGGTGCGTGAGAGAGATGATCTCATGCGTGATCCAAGGAGGGGTGCATTTACGGCGCGCCTTGATTGTGAAGACATTTTTTTTATATAGCTGACATAAATTCGAGGTAGAGCTCGTACGTCTTGTCTGGCGAAGAGCTGTCATGCACGGGGCACCAGGGTGCGTAGTGCACGAGAATATTTTTTGTTTGATTGAAGCCAATATAACTTTTCCAGTTGTAGATGGCAAGACGTCTTAGTAATCTCAGACCAATTGAAATGCTGTGCCTCTAATTACTTCCGGGAAAGGGAGGGGGGGGGGGAGGAGGAGATATCCTCGGGTGATCACAACCTCTATAATATTTAACAAAAATAGCTAATTGCTCGGAGATTTTTAGTGTTACTATTATTTCTCTTTTTGTGCTCGGTGAGTAAAATATTTTGACAAAAACGTAAAAGATTTTACCGTAGGAGACTTAACGCTGCGATCATTGTTTGAAAACGCCGCCTTGCAGCTGTCCCTGGTGTCTGCTCTAAGGCGAAAAGAATGGAGCGAGTCAGGACATTTTATTAGCATTTTAATAGCGGAATCGTTTGCCTAGGAGTGTAATTTGTGTTTTCTTAAAGCGAAAGCATAAACTGCTTCATGGAACGAACCGGCGTTATCTGAGTGTACTCGGGGTTATCGTTGTTTGTAGCAACAATAAACGGCTAGTAAATTACATCTGTAGCAGCGAAAAACGACACCTAAATTCATCTGAGCAAAAGGCGACCTAAAGTTCCATTGCCTGAATCGCCCCATATTGCTCAAAAGCAAAGGCGTCATCGTTGCAAATTAGCCAACCAAACAACTGGCGGCGCTGCGTTAGGGGAGGACGCGGGAACACGCTGGCCTAACTTTAGGCCTCATGTTATCCTAACTTTACTCTTTGAGGTCTAACGTTGTCAACTGATACCGGCAGCTAGAGTGATGATGACGACGAGAGGTCACGTGATGTCAGCACGCCCCACACCGAGCTTCGCAGTCCCGGCGCCGCGCCGAGCATAGCACGACCGCCGCTGCCTCTCCCAGCGGCGCAGCAGTCACCAGTGAGCCAGGGGTGCTTTCGCATTCACAACTCCTAAGACGTGTTTACGTGTCTTCCAAATTTTTCTTAGGATGCTTAGAGCTCGTAGATTGAGTTATCGCCATAAGTCGACGGTAGCAAAGTGCATTTTAGAGCGCCATTGAGTTTGCCGAATCCATAACATTGCTGCAGGAATCAATTTTCTATTTTGAGTGCAATTTTCTTAAATATTTTGGTTAAAAAAATTTAAAAAAAAAACACTTTATGCAGTCTTAAATCTCATATTATCGTTGTATATTACTGTTTTATTAGCACAAGAATTAGAAAAGCGCAAAAACGACGAAAGAATATATATATATATATATATATATATATATATATATATATATATATATTATATTTTCTCTAAAATAAAAAAGGCAAATATTTACACTGGTATAATATTTTTTAACTTTATTTTCTTTTCTATTCGAAATTGCAGGTGCACCACAGCATAGTAGTATAGCCATATGAAGCATGTAGGCTCCCTCGTTGTTCTCTTGGGGAGCACAGTGCCATTTCGGTCAGCGGCGAAGGCGTTCAAGTTCAGTCTTCTGGATCTGGTGTCCCGAAGTAGTCGCCAGTAAAAAACATTATGCAGCGACCTTCTCGGGTGTCTTTTCTGTTTCTAACAGGTACACATATGCAGCCTTCACTGCACTCGCTCCACTCTCCATCTTCACCCTTTGTACACTGAAAGGAAAATCAGAGGCGCGATAACTGGGAACCATGTCTTTTCAACTATGTTTAAATTGTTATACGAAGTAATAACTCCTCGCAGTAAATAGTTACGGATATGCAGCATATATAGGCTGCAAAAATATAATTATAAATAATATTACAGTCCACAAATGCAAATTGTAATTACCACTCTATATTCGCTAAATGAGTATGTCGCATGTAAAATATAGACGGTGTTCGTGAGGACTATGTAGAAATATATCATGTAAAAAAACACTTAAATTTAGTGCATCAATCGAATAGACAACAGATTTGACTGAACCAGAACAAGTTAGGTGTTTCGCACCGTCCACATACAAAAAAATATTCTTCAACGGCTAAAAAACCGACATTATCTTTATAAAAAGAACCTGCATGAAGCTATATTTTTTTTTTATCTAAACCTCAGAGGGATTTTGGATTGAGGCTCTTGATAACCAATTACACTCAATTTTAATATTATAATATTTAAAAAGTTAAACATAATGCAAAAATAGGCTTTAAATATTAAAATTTTAAATTTGTCGAAAACAAAGCAAGTTCTGAGCACCTCAATCAACACGTATTCATTATATGACAATCATTAAACCTCCCGTTGCAGGCTTTGTCTCAAGCATTCCTTGCAGTGCTTATGGCTTTATTATAAGAAACGCAACAGTCATAGGCACCCCCACCTAGCAGTTTTTTTAATCTTGCGCTGGCTAGCTTTGCCACTAAAAAGACAGGATTTTTATCTAAATTATGTTTTAGGAAATATTTGCCGATAAGAGATCTAATAACATTAAAGTTACTCTCTGATGGTCGATTTAATATGCAAACGCTTTTTTTACAAGTCGATGTATTTTTCAAGAAGGAAATGATGGTTTAGTTTTTAATTTCGATAAGAATACTTTAATACTAACTCATTAAGGTATTATTACTTTGGCAGAAATATTTGGGTAATATTACATCATTAAATTAATTCCGCCCGAATATAAAAGAAAGTTGCGGTAGTCCGTGCCAGAGATAAAAAGGTGATAACAATGTTTGTAAATTAAAAGGTATTTCTTTTCAACCGGCGCTTCAGGTATGTCCAACTAAAATATGCAAGACCTCTTTCACGCGTATAGCTCTTACGTAAAAACATGTTTGTCTAGTAATTGGAAGGCACACATTGTTGCCGAAAAAGCAGACAAAAAAATATTAAATCAAGAAATTAGGGTTTCAGCAGAGGTGTATGTATGCTAAGAGCTTAATTAATCTTCCTCCTCAGATGATGCTCGTTGGGCCGCTTACACACTGGCTTCTGATGAATACGTGGCGGCAATTAAAACACCCAGAAAAAGATACTATTCAAGTACCTTGCCATCCATGCATGCAACCGACTTTAAATGTTCTTGGAGTTTGATGAACCCTAGTGATGATATCAATATCGCACTCGTTAACAGATCAGAGAATGTCATTCCCTCTCAACAATGTCCGTTTGTTCGAAATGAAATTTTTATGCGTAATTTGTTTGTACCTTCCAACGTCCAACTACACACAAAAATTCCTACGACTACGCTGCTATGTTTCCGATAATTGTCCAGCCTTTACGTATCGAAAGTAAAATTAGATCATTTAAGCTTTCCTCCGCTCCTGCTTGTGATTCAGTAAGCCCCAAATTTTAAAATGTATAAGGCTTTATTGTTTAATTATGATATCAAATAGTTTTCAGCAGTCAATCAATAATGATTATCTCCCAGCTGAGTAGACGGTTGAGAAGGTGATTCCATTTCATAAGACATGTAACAAGCGTTCTTCACTTAATTACCGACCAGTATCACTCACCAGCATCCAGTGTAAAGGTTTGGAACATATACTATCTTCGAACCCCTCCAACTTTCTTGAATCTAATTTGGTTTTCAGGTCGTTACAACATGGTTTTCGGAAAACATACTTGTGTAAAACAAAGTTGGTATCACTTCATAAGCTAAATGTCATTCTTGTTCATTCCTCATTAGCCCATTGCGTCTTTTTAAACTTTTCAAAAGCCTTTGATGAGGCATGACGTAAGCTATTACTCTACAAATTGCACGAACTTAACCTGCATCCAACCCTTCTTCCCTGGCATGAATGTTTTCTTGTTAACCGCTTGCAGCTCATAGTAGCTAGCAATCATCTCTCTCAGCCAAGTGGTGCTCACTTCGGCGTTCCATATACATTTGTGCTCGGACCTCCTCCTTTTCTTTTGTGTCTCTCTATATTCATTTTCTTTTGCGTTGTACTGTGTTGTATTTATGGAAATAATCGTGAAGAAGAAATTAACACGCTCCAGCTCTATCTTAACGCTATTTCTATTTGGTGCAAAACGTGGTGCATAGAGTTGAACATTGACAAGTGTAAATTTATGCGCGAGTCCAGGAAAATTAATAATGTACCTGTTTACCATATTCATAAATCGCCCCTGGACGCTGTGACGAGTTATAAATATCTAGGTAGTCACATTACATCAGATCTCAGTAAGACAGTTCATATAATATATAATTAATGTCGCTAACCCCACGTTGGGATATCTTCACCGCAATTTCGCAAAAGTTTTCTCTTCTTTAGTACTTCTACTTTACAATGTACTAATCCGTTTAAAACTCGAATATGCCGTTTCAGTTTGGGACCCTTGACATGAAAATCGAATTCACTCACTCGAAATGGTTCAGAATTACCCTGATTGCTTCATTTTGTCCAACTATATTAAAACAGCAAGCATAACCACAATGAAATCTGCCTTGACTTACCGTATCTCGTCATAAAAACTTTCGCCTTTGCCTCTTCCACGAGGTGTTTTTGTCACCCCCATCTCCGCAATGAACTTATTTTACCTCCCTAGTATGTTTCATCTTGATTAGTTCACATTTAAGGTCGGTGCCTCGTCGTGCAGGAGTAATGCTTTTTTTTCCAATAATTTCTATGACGCATATCAGAGAAGCGGAATCGCCTTCCCGTACCAACAGCTTCGGCAGAAGTCCTCTAAATGTTCAAGAGCACCTTAGCTAATACTGTATAAAGGGACGTCATTTTTCTGTACTTCTACTAACTGTTTTCTTTTACTTCATGATCATTTATTCTTGTAGCCACTCCCCTCTTCAATGTGAAAGGCCGTAAAGGTACAAGTAATAAATACATTAAAAAATTGTTTAGTCACCTATTTCATCAGTTTTAAAGCTATATTAAAAGGACTGCACGAAGAAACATTATTGTTTATAATTCTATCAAAGTGATCTTACGTTTATCTTGCAATGTTCGGCCTCAATGGAACTCAGAGAACGTTGAGGGTCACTTACTTCATTCGATACTGCACAAGCAGAATAGAGACTGAAAAGATATAATAGTTTTTAATCCTTGCAGCACTCTGAGTACAGGTGCATTAGTAAAAAAAAAATTTGAAGTGTTTAAAAACCAAATGGAGTTATAATCAGGTCTCTTGGGACGTGAAAATAACTAGGATATATATCATTGCAACAAATAATAATACTTTGTTTGAACAATAATGTGTCATTAAGTAGAGGTTTATGTGCGTGTTTTGTAGGCTTAGAGAATTGTTCTATAGAAGTGAGAGCTGCAGTAATGCCGACAGGTGGGTTATACGGCTCGGAGCGCCGAATATAAGGGACTAATCGTCACGATAGGATCGTACATTTGACCAAACCAATATGGAATTAATTTTTCTCATAAGATACGCTCATGGCTTTAAGTAGCAACTTGCTTAGCTTCGTCGAGCCCCAATAATCGCTTCTTCACACTCGTGGATTCGCAGGCGAACCCAGAGGAAATTGACGTCGAGAGGGAAAATCGCCCTTCCGGCGACGGAATATTCGACCGCGGCACCGATCGGTCCGAGACCAATTTTTCCCCCACCGAAGAAATTTCCACGCCAGTGTAGAAAATCGGAGCGCTAGGAGGATATGGCGCTTCCCAGCATCACATGCTGTCCGAGTCGCCCAAGTCGTTGGGGTTGCCGCAGGAATTGTCGGAGTTCCCAAGTTGTGCAAAAGGCGACGTCTCGATGTTATCGTTATGTCGGCAGAAATACTAGTCGAGACTTTTACTTATTTTACAGAGTGTACCGATATAACTAAAATCATTGCGTTACACCTGGTATTTTGTTATAAAATTGTATTATAATTATATTATAAGATAGGATTTAATTATCAGATATTTCTTTAAGCCCGCAGGTTTGGAGAAATGAACATTTATCATCTTGTTTTGTGGCTATTTTGACGTATTCAATAATTTTAAGTATCGGAGTGAAAAAATCTGTAAATCAAATATTTCTGTTGTATGTAATTTACATCTAAATTACAAGAGTACTAAAATAAAGAGAGCAGATCTCACAAAAAGCTTGAAAATGATTTCAAGACTGAAAATGTTTGCTCTATCGTGCCTTCAGTTATGGAAAATATACAAGCGGAGCATGTTGCTCAATCCGGTGGAAGCCAAAATTGAAATGTACCTTCGAGTAAATTTGATAGCTCATTGACTTCTTAAGAAAGTGTATTGATACGTTTCTTCGTTTATTGTGCTGCAATTCATTACTGAGGTGACAAATATTAACGATTAAGCCTCACCTATCCCACTGCCCAGAGCCGACATTAACTCGTAAAATTAACAGTGCAACATTCATGTCAGAACTTAATCAACATCTTATATACAATAAAATTTCCATATATCAGTGCATTTCATTTTCCCATATCTACGCATGGCGTAGTCTCCTTTTTCGGACAAGGCGTATGGAGGGACTAAGCTTTGACGTTAGTGACTGGTATCAATTCCCTGTTACTGAAATATATTGAGCGAGAAGCAAAGGTTAGGTAGAATGAAAAGGTACTCACTCGATGTTAAATAGGATGAGAGCAAAGGCGAGCAATTGAAGAAAGGTAATCACGTTAAACGCCATCGTAAAACCTTTGGCAGGAAGTTGAATGAATATCCGACGATGTTAGCTCATTTTATACCACAGAAAAGAAAAGCCGGATGTAAGAGTGCAACAAAACAACTTCGGTTTTACGTCAGAATTGCATTATGAACTGTAAACAGAAACACCTGCAGGTTTTAGGGCCCCTTTGGCTTGAACTGCTCGTTCGAAGTACATTAACCTTTTTTTTTATTCTACACTGAAGGAAGCTTTGAGCATGGAACTTGGTGCAATAAAATGTCAGACAAAATATATCCGGCAGTAAAAAACGCCTTTTGAGACAAGGTTAATCACCACCTTTGTTTTATGAAGACAAAATCATATATATTTATATGCCGTTACACTTAATACAGAAAAGTTGTCTGTAGTGGCCAAACGCAGCCTTTCAAGCTTTGGATCCAAATATTATAAGGCAAAATGATGTCAATAAATAGTTCAGACGGTTTACATAAACTGAATTGAATACGTTTTTGGGGTTTATAATTCAGTTTATTATTGAGGGTGTGTAAAACTTGTTTTTAACCTTCGTACCATACCATTCAATCAATGCATCAACCGGGATCGGCTTCCTTAAAGATTTTCACGGCTCCGAAAAAAGAAAAATTTCAAATATATAAAGTTTATGAGCTCCGATAACTTTCTTAATCAAGCCTGAGCCCACTTATGATGGTCTCACGCCTGCTGCAGGTTTTGTACAAAAGCTGAAACAACCTGGCGCGTGTAACAACCTTCCCCTCCCCCCCCCCACCCCCTCCCCCCTGCCTTTACGCAGCCTCGCGGCAGCTGTCTGCAGTGGCTCGTTGCAAAAATGTTAACCCACTTGGCCCACCCATAAACGCCGCTCCGCGGCGGACGACTATTTGCTAAACTGTCTTTCGCTAAAAGTTGGCGTTCGCTAAAACGACGTTAGACCAACTGAGTGAAACCCCCTGAACAGTCGCTTCGCGGGAAAGAGACATCCGTTCAGAAGGTGAAAGACTGCCGTCCCTCGAAGGGTGTTTCCTCAGCGACTCTAGCTACTCCAACTGGTCACACCCTTCTCTCCAAAACAAATAAATTCTCGTTCTGTCAACGACAGAATGGATAAACTCTAAGTTTGAAAGCGTCGACATTCCCACTTTTTGAACCAGAATAAAGGCGCCAGTCATGGCCGGGCGCTGACGCGCCCTTTAATTGGAAATGCAACGTTGGTTTTTGAAGAAATAAAATGACCTTCATTTGACCGGATTAACTTTGATTGCATGAAGAGGTATATTTTGCGTTCTTTACTTGGCGTGCATTCGGTCGTTCTTTTCAGACCGGTTTCTTCCAACGGGCGGATGCTATTGGCAAGGTCCAGTTCTCCAAATCACGCTCGCGAAGTGTCAGGTGTCTGAGGTTATACATTGCACATCCTGCCGACAGTGACTGTTTTATTGATATGATAAATTAAATACTAATTTGTTTGCTATTATATTTGTACCTATTATATATGGAGTTATTGAAATTTTAAAATGTTATTAGTGTGTGAAGTTTTTAACCGTTTATTTATATTGTTTGATGTTGGTTTAATCTTTTTGTGTGAGTTTCCACCGTATAAATGTAATGTGTGCCTCACTCCTCTGCTTTAATGCCCCCTTGATGCACAGAAAATCATAAAAAAAAATCACTCTGAACAAGTTTATTGTTACCGAATTTCATATAGGCGGTTTATTAAAAGCGGCTGTCACAGGCAAACCGTGAAACAGAAAGTACCGATAAACTGACATAAAGGTAACGTAGTTTAGTCATGACAAGTAACGACTCCCGTTTTTCGTTACATTTGCAAAATTGTAACAGAGCTCTCTAACGCGTAAACCTTTTCCCTATCTATCGAGTATCGCCATTTGGTTACTTATTTTCGGTGACGGGCACAACACCGTTCCCCAATCTCAAGACAGAGAATATTTCAGACGTGGAAGAGAAGTAAAATTCGTTTTGACGCGCGTCTCTAAGCCGACAGTTTGGTGAAACCTACGAGCTCATTAAAACATGATTGTGTCATCTATTGCTATGTAATCACGCTCACGCCCAAAACCTAAGCACATAGAGTGAGGTCCGCCGCAAAGGCAAAAGAAGTCCAAAAGTAGACAAATTCTTGGCTGTATCGAAGATTTTCAAAATCACTCACATACTAAAATCGAAATGTAATGGCACGTTAATAGTGCTTGATTAGTTTAAGTAATCGTCGCGCAAGCGCAGAAAGATGACTGACGCCTTGACATCTTTCTTTTGGCGCTCCTCGATTGGCCCTATCAGTTTGCAGCTTTATCTGCGCACATGGACGTAAAAAGGCACTACAGGGGGAAGAAAAAAGTGAAAGCCGTTTACAACTCCCTGTAACACCGAATTAGAGCGCAGCTCCTGAGGTGGAGGAGGGAAGGGTACTGGGGGGTGAAGTGACCTGGGGAGAGTCACGTGACCTTGGGGGCTCACGTGACGATGCCGATGATGTCATCAGTGATGTCACTGATGACGTCATCAGTGACGATGACGATGCGGACTCCGATGACGTCATCAGCGATGATGACGATGTCGATGCGGATGTCGGTGGCGTCATCAGTGACGTCACTGATGACGTCATCCGTGATGATGACGATGACGATGCGGATGCCGGTGACGTCATCAGTGACGATGACGTCATCGGGGAGCTCACGTGACCTCGGCGGGGTGGTCACGTGACCTCGGGCGGTGTCACATGACTCCGTGGGGGGTTACGGGACCTCGGGAGGAGGGGTCACGTGACCTCGGGGGGAGGGGTTCACGTGACCCTGAGGGGGTTCAGGTGACCTCGGGGTGGTCACGTGACCTCGATGGGGTCACGTGACCTGGGGGTCACGTGATTTGGGGAGTCACGTGACTTTGGGTTTCACGTGACCTTGTGGGCCACGTGTCCCTAGGGGAGGGGTCACGTGACCTCTGGGGTCACATGACCTTGGGGGTCACGCGACCTTGGGGGTCACGTGACCTTGTGGTGATCTTCGGGGTCACGTGACCTTGGAATGACCTTGGGGGTCACGTGACCTTGGGGTAACTTTGGTTACGCCGACGCCGACGGCGACGCCGCTCAAGCCGGGAACGGGCCCCTAAAAGCTGCGCTCTAAGAAGTAAAAGCCGTTTACAACTCCCTGTAACGCCGAATTGGAGCGCAACTGTTGAGGAGGAGGGAAGGGTACTGAGGAGACGGTAGACCCCTCCTCCTCCTTCTCCTTATCCCCTCATTCTTTAATATGCTCCGGGAGGTCACCTGTCCTCGAGGGGAGGGGTCGCGTGACCTCGGGGGGTCACGTGGGGGTCACCTTGGGGGTCACGTGACCTTGAGGTGACCTTAGAAGCGGTCACGTGACCTGGTGTGTCACGTGACCTTGGGAGGGGTCACGTGACCTCGGGGGTCACGTGACCTCGGGGGTCACGTGATCTCGGGGGTCACTTGACCTTGGGGTGACCTGGGTGTCACGTGACCTTGCGGTGACCTTGGGAGGGGTCCAATACCTTGTGGGTCACGTAACCTTGGGAGGGGTCACGTGACCCCAAGGTCACCCCCCGAGGTCACTACAAGGTCACGTGACCTTGGGGTGACCTTGGTTAGGCCGACGGCGACGGCGACGCCGCTCAAGCCGGAAACGGGCGCCTAATAGCTGCGCTCTAAAAGAAAGCAATTGCCTAGAGAAATACAGAAGATAAAGAATTGCGCGGACATTTCTAAGTAAATCCTGCTTTACCGGCAGAAACTGGACTCATGTTGGACTATCAACTTTGAAGTGTCGATTCTTGAATGCAATTAACCCTTCGTTACACCGTACATTTTAGAGACCATGAAACATGTCGGTTCCGTCTATTAACCTTTGTCGTGACGTCACACGTATGAAAAATGAGACACATCAAGCATTGTTGCTTTGAGCTCACAGTTGTAACTAGGAGCAATTTTTTTTTTCTTGCCACATCATATGTGACATTTTTCTGAATTGGACAGCACTGCTACGGACGAGCGTAGGGTGCAGCTTTCCGGTGCAGCAAATATATAGATTCCTGCGTCCAAAATCCAAAATCGAGGCTCGAGACGCGTGACCATGTCGATAATTAATTCCAGGCGTTCCTGCAAGGTCAATATGGGTGCTTACTGCACCACTCAGTGAAATGCTGGGTACCTGTTCTGTGACCACTTCTCAGAGGTGCTGGGATTCCCCAGCAACAGCTAGAATAATCAAAGCCTGTGCATTTTAAGGTCGTCCCAGGGAGATGCCTCGGGGACCCAGAGTGTGCATGACTTCTGCGTCAGCGTTCGCTAGCGACTCGTATTCAGTAATCATTTCAGAATAAACTCGGCATCGGGCTCGGATTCAATTTCTGAGTTGGCGTCATCTGACTGCGATGTCGTTCCACGGAAGATGTCCCCGGGCCTCGATTATTCTCTGTGCTGTTGTCCTCCCCTGTCGCATTGGCTTTAAAGATGGCGTTTCTTGTGGCTGGATATGAAAATTTGCCAAGTGTCAAACTGCTCACATGTTTATCATAGATCCTCCTGGTTTAAGCGTAGCGTTATGTTAACCTGCTTTCACCGCGAACTACATTGAAACCGTTAACCCGTGCGAGGAAACCAACGAGCAGGCTAGTTACACGGCTCCTGTTTCATGGAGAGAGAGAGAGTAAGAGGTAGGGGCAGAAGGCCGAGTGGGGCCGCTCTCGGGAACATTCTTTTGGAATTGGACACTGTTCTTTTCAATAAAACAATAACAAAACCGATCGTGTGCAGAAAAAGGCAACTCGATACATTTATGATATGTTTGGTCGTACTTCTATAGCCGAACTATAACCAGAGCTAACATAAAGTTATCATCTCACAAAAATAGGCATTCTCGACTAAAATGTTTGTATCAATTAATAAATCTATGTTATAAGATGAATCTGACTCGCCTAATAAACTTCTGATCCGGCTACGCTGCTCGAGGGAGGCCTGCCTCAACAGCAACTCCTTTTCGATCGCATCAGAATTGCTTCGAGAAGTCGTTTTTCCGCGAACTTTAATTGATTGGAATAACCTTTCTGACAGCGTTGTTATTGTAATATGCACAAGTGAACCGTGGCCGTTGGTGAAAGGAAGAACATCCGTACATGCCTTGGGGAGTTTCTAGGTGTCTACAGAAGCACACCTCATGAAGCTACGAAGCACTGTCGCGCAGAACTACTGCGTTGACGTAAGATGCGGACTCGTATGGACATCCTGGGCTTCCCAAGTTTTCCCAAGCCCATTCACTATTAGATAAAGCCCCTCCGCCAACGCATCGCTGATTATCGAAAACGAAACAAGCAGTACACAGACGACAGGCGACGAGCAAATCCATGTACAGCGGATGTAGGAGACTATGCACGAGTAGGACTTCCTACACAACAACCGAAAGGAACGCCATCGTTTGGTCCCCCTGAAAGAATTCAAAAAGCGGTGGGACCAAGTACCTTCTTCACGTCTGGTGGAGGATGCCTGAATGCATCGAGATTGTCTCCAGCCCACATTTCAGCAAGACACGAAGTACAGAGGGGCGACACACATCCAGAAACAGGATCGTCTACATGATTGCCTCTTACACCTCCGCGAAAGTCCACGAGATATAGGAAACCTCCGGACAGATTCTCCCCTTGTTGAACTCTGCTTTGAGGGGGGTTGTGTTGTGTGCACGGATGGACCCTGGCCCCTGGTTCAAGGAAGAAGTGGACGAGGAGCACCAGGTGGAAGTACTGGCTGTTCAATCCTGACTTACGTAGGCAGACGTATTCAAATACGGCAGTCATGCAGCCATCATTGTCTTTCTTTGTATCCCTCCTCAAATTGTTTTGTCCCTCTGTAACCCATATTTGTTCTTTTGTTTCTCCAACTAGTTTGCTAGTTTGTGTGCCTGAATGTCTTCTTCGCCAAATGTACCCACCTGCTTAAATACCTCTCAGGGACTGCAGTATCGATAATTAAAAAAAAAAAAATTAGGTAAAACAATTTTCGACTAAATTCTTCATTAATTTTCTGGAGTATATATTTATTTGTTGACTGAAATTATAAGTACAAGTTTCGTTGCGGTAATAATTTTTACCATAATACTGCATATTCCCGACATCGATAAATAAACAACGGAACGCTTTTCTCGCACGTATCTCATTCAATATCTGTGACTGAATCAAAGGCAAGTTAAATTCTTCGTTAGAATTTTTGCTGCTGAAATATCCGCGTATACCGTTTGCACGCATTTCGCAAGAAGACTTAATCCCATGCATATTATTATCGAAGCGCCTTGGATTAACGTAAAGATTAGAAAAGCAATGTCATTCATTAGCAGCTGTCTTATGACCAGAGGTTTTGACGTTTTTTTTTTTATATATGACCAATAAAATATCTGGTCGCTGAATAGGTGTAGTTACACCTCGGCGTCATGGCTTACGGAAGAACGCATCTAAAAAAGTGCTGTTTTATTCAGAACCCCATAAAAAAAAACAAAAAAACATTAAGTTGGTCATATTTCATTTCATATACTGCCAATATTTATGGAAAAAATTGTGGATATGGCAATGGGAGCAATTACATCGAGCAACGTGTATACTTATCGCCGTAACGTTTTAACGCGATAGCGTTAACCAACTCGTGTCGCAGAAAAGCCGGCGTCGGTGGCGTGACGGGAATTATTAGAGGTCACTGGGGTCATGACGTCACAGCCACTTTACTTTGCGCGGGAATTAAAGAGAAATACAAAAACAAGGCTCAAGTGAATTGTTACGTCACGCGTGGACCGAAAGTGATTAAAACATGGCATGTAAAGCGAAGTAAAGGATACCGAATGAATAAATTATCTTACTTTATCAAGTAATTAATTTGCTTTAAAAAACATTTGTACAATCTCAGGTGGGATTCGGACCAACTACCCTTAGTTCTACTGGAGAAAAAGAAATCGATGCCAACAGACCACGATAACGCCATCGCGTTCCACTTTTTAAGCGCAGTCCGCATGGCGCGTTTTTGCTCGCGATTCAGGCGCGTCGGCGTCAAACTGACGTCATTTCCTGCGCGCGGGCGCGCGTTTTCGCGGGAGCGTTCTTTTCTAGCCGACCCAGAACAGGACGCGCGCGCCGAAGCGTCGAAGTGGCTCTCGCCCAATGAGGGTCGGTCGAACTATCACGTGATCCTGCACAGTACGCTGTTTCGTATTCAGCACATTTCAAAGTGTTCGAAAGCATTTTTATTTTCCATATAAACATTAAAGATGTGTTTCTTTTGGCACACAAACCCGTTTTATTTACATATTTGTTCATTTAATTCTGAATTTGTAGTATTGGCAAGAACATTTACATCGTGTGTCGAGAATTCTGTTATCTGGCAACGCTGATAACGCGCGGCCGGCGGTGCTTGGCTCTGTCTGCATGCGGGTGCCCCCGCGTCCGCTTCCACGCTAGCGTTCATAGGGCGTCGCGTTTTCGCGTGCAGAAAAACGCGCCATGCGGTCTGCGCTTAAGGCTAGCCCACATGGCGCGTTTATCAGGGCGTCTAGACGCGCGTCTCGGCTTGGCGCGCGAGCTAAGCCGGACGCGTGCACCCAGTCAAACCACACGCAGCGCTACCAGCGCTACCCGGCAGCGCTTCGACATCTGCGTTTCCGAAGCGTCTGCCCAACGTAGCCAGACGCGCTTAAGAAACAAAAGCAAATTTTAAATAGAATTTGCGCGTTAAATGATGGCTGCATGCCGTAATATTTAATTTCAGTGGTAGTAAGCACGCATTTTAATTACAGCAATTGCAATGAAGCTCAAGTTCACTCATTTTCATCCTTTTTAGTGCATACGCCTCATCCACTTTTCGGTACGCCATCGGCATCACCATCGCCCGCGCCAAAACATTTACAGCTGGCCGCTGGCCGCTACAGAGGTTCCGTTGTTGCGGTTGTTGCCGGTAGTATTAATTTTGTAGCTTTGTCTGGCGGTGTCCTTGTATTCTTTACATTTCGCCTGCCAGAGTGCAGGACGCTTTTGTACTTCGCTAGCTCCTCTCTGTTCCGCTGAAAGAGCGTCAGCCTCTCCCGTGGAGCAGGGAGGAGTTTCTGGACTTGTGTAAAAGGTATGGTACACTGATATCCGCGGGGGGAAGGACGTAACTACCCATGTTCGCCCTGCTGCGGGCGTTGGCGGAGCCTAAAAGCCGTTTTTATTTAAGGCCGCGGGCGTGCGAATTTTGTAAACTCCTCGCGCGCGGGTGTGTGTCTGTGCGTGCGCGCGTGCGCTCTGCCTTGGAATGGCACAGGGCTGTTACCCGCTTTTTTATGTGTATCTTTCTGTTTTAAGTGTTTGTAATTAGTTTCCTCTCCCGTTTCCCTTTCCCTACTTGGCGGCGGGCTAGCAGGCGCACCTGCGCAAGGGTCTCAACCTCTCTGCGTAGACTTACACACTGCCGAGTGGGTATCACAATCTGTGCAAATAAAAATGATTATTATTATTATTATCATCGACGTTGTCGCAAGGTCCGTGGCGAAAACTACAGTCCTACAGTGGCGAAAATAGTGGAGAAAATTCAAACGCTCCTTGCGACTAGTGAACACGGCCGTTCATTGGTTGTCGCCTTCTGGACGCTCGCGAGACGCGACGCCTGGACGCAAAATGTCTGGCTTCTCCAGATACGCCGGAATGCGCCAAAAAACGCTGCGTTTTGTCCCGGCGCCAGAAGTGACGTCAAAGTGCAGGCACAGACGCGACGCAGACGCGGAGAAAAGCGCGCCATGAGGGCTAGCCTTTAAAGGCGAAGCATAAAACGCGATCCAAACCAACGCGTTTTTCTGCGCGCATAGGCCGTGCGTCTCCAGGAAATTGCTGGATACCTAGCGCCTTCGGGCGCGCATACGAAAGTTGTTGGTTTGAGCTTTTTTCTGAAAATGCAGGAAAAATCCCTGTGAGGTAGTGGTGCGCTCTTCTCCCGGCCTATCGCTAGAGGGCACAAGTTCCGGCTCCGCGTTTCTGCGCCGTCTGGCGCAGATGCTTTCGGCTCGCCCGAGCGCGCACCGTCCTAACCAACGCGCGTGCTTGTGACTCAGAAGGCACCCCGGAAATAGCAAAACGTTACAAAGGCGTCCTGCAAGTTTTTATCATTACATACATTTTTTTCTTTGTCTTTCTTTTTCAGAAGGGGGGGGGGGGGGGGGGGGGAGAGCATGGGTATACCACCGAAGCAGATAACATGTGCATCCAGTAAAAACCACACCAAAATTATTCTGACGTGCAGTCCTGAACGAGATTCTACTGAAGAACAGATTGACTGACTGAATCGAATGTTTATAACAACACCAATCACTGAAAGAAAGACTAAACGACACACTATTATACACAGCAATACAAAGTTAGCACCAGAATGCAATTTTCAGTTTTTGTTTTTCGAATTTTACCCTTGAATCTGAAATACTGTGATGATACTTTCTATGATCAATAGCGTTCATCCTCGCTTCCAACTTAGGCAACAACAAGAAGCAGAGGCCATTTAAGATATCTCTTAAATTAATTTCGAAAGAGTTTTAACAGAACCCACAAAACTGTGATGCCGAGGTAACGTTAAACATTTTGCTTAATCTTTCAGCTATCGTCCTTTCAGGCACACGACATGTATGAACTCTAGTTACATGTGTCTTTTTAAAAAAAAAATATTATACCAGCAGGTCTTCTATGTATACTCATATCGACACTTTTCTACAAGAGTACTTCTTTCCGTTTGACACCAGAATATTTTTTACGAAGGCCAATATTTGAGCCCAACTGAAGTACTTCAAGAATAATAAACACAAACCACGCTTGATTAAAAATAAAAAAAAAGGATTGGATGATACACCGGGCATTCCGTCCAATGCCGAACACCACAATCACCAGAAGATGTGAACTTAGTTGAGCAAAGGTGTCCTTCTGGCAGTTCCCCTTACCAAGCTCGCCCGAAACGTCGAAAAATAATTTGTCCGTTGTTGCTGTTTTCACTAAGGGTTTTTCTTCCCCGTTATATATATATAAATATATATATATATATATGTGTGAAGTAAGGCAAATATAAAAAGTGAAAGCCGTTTACAAATCCCTGTAACGCCGAATTGGAGCGCAGCTCTTGAGGAGGAGGAGTGAAGGATACTGAGGGGAGGGTAGACCCCTCCTCCTTCTCCTCCTCCTCCCCTCATTCTTTAATATGCTCCTGGTCCGAGGGGGTCACGTGACCTCGGGGGGGGGGGGGGGGTGTCACGTGACTTCGGGGAGGGGGGTCACGTGACCTCGGGGAGGCGTGACCTGGGGGTCACGTGACCTTGGGTGTCACATGGGGGTCACCTCAAGGTCACGTGACCCCCAAGGTGACCCCCACGTGACCTCAGGGGGTCACGTAACCTGGAGGGGTCACGTGACCTCGGGGGGTCACGTGACCTCAGAGGGTCACGTGACCTGGGGGGTCACGTGGGGGTCACCTTGGGGTCACGTGACCTTGAGATGACCTTGGGAGGGGTCACGTGACCTTGGGGAGGAGACCACGTGAACTCGGGAGTCACGTGACCTCAGAGGGGTCACGTGACTTGGGGGTCACATGACCTTGGGGGTCACGTGACCTTCAAAGGGTCACGTGGGGTCATCTTGGGGTCACGTGACCTTGAGATGACCTTGGGAGGGGTCACGTGACCGAGGGGTCACGTGACCTCGAGGGGTCACGTGACCTTGGGGGTCACGTGATCCCAAGATAACCCCACGTGACGTGACCTTCGGGGGGTCACGTGGGGTCGCGTGACCTTGAGATGACCTTGGGAGGGGTCACGTGACCTGGAGGGGTCATGTGACCTTGGGGGTCACGTGACCTTGGGATGACCTTGGTTACGCCGACGCCGACGGCGACGGCGACGGCGACGCCGACGCCGCTCAAGCCGGGAACGGGCCCCTAAGAGCTGCGCTCTAAAACAATGGACCGAGAAAAAGTTATAAGTCAAAGATGCGTACTGTCAAAGTTACTAATTCGAAGTTTATTACGTTTCGAGCGGGGACCACTCTTCATCACCTGATGAAGAGCGGTCCCCGCTTGAAACGTCGTAATAAACTTCAAGTTAGTAACTCCGACAGTGCGCATCTTTGACTTATATATATGTATATTGAAAAGCTCTCCTAAAGTCTGACGAATGTTTTATAGTATGTTATATATTTCTATACGTTAAACAGCACCACTTTTTGCAGCCTCTCTATTCGTAGCATTTTGAGGAGTTTACGGCTCCGAAATTTTTCGGGGGCACAACATTTAAAGATTGGCAGAGATGCTAAACAATTTAGTGATAATTTTATATCACCAAAACGTATTTTGTTAAATGAAAGAACCAGTGAAATTTATGGATTTGCAGAAACTTAAAATATAAGGAGAATTCTAGGTTTTTACTCTTTCTTTTCATCACTATAGCATCTGAATATTTACGCTCAGAGCAGACAATTTTGTCTTGCCCTCTGTACGACTTTATTTTTATCGCTATGTTAAAACTCGTCTTGCAAGTATTTTACGCCTATCTTTTTGCTATTATCGTTTTATTTACAAAAGATGGACACAATACAAAGAGGATTACTAAAATGACGACTGAATGAATGTCTACTTAAGATATAATTCGAGTTAGAGCAAATATTCGGAGTCGCAGAGCGCTCTTGCAGTTGTGACTACAAATCACAGAAAATATATGGAGAGGTCGAACTCATTCCTAGTGCATTGATACAACTTCCGCGTCCTGTTTTTTTTCGGTTTTCGGAGAGTGACTGTCTAATGCCTACACCTCCAGACATCTGAAATTACTATTCTTAAGCCCATCTATAGATCTGGCACGGATATGGTCGCATTGGCTGGGCCTAAACGTCTTGGTTATTCACCACTGATTGCAATAAAATAAAAAAACAAAACAAAAAAACAAAAAAAAACAATTAGGTTCAGGCTTGATTAGGGAAGTTATTGGAGAACATAACCTTTAAATATTTCAGGTTCTTGTTTTTTCTTTTTTCCGGAGCCGACAAAAGTTTAGGGGAGCCGATCCCGATTGATGCACTTGATTGAATGCTACGAAGGACACAAACCTAATGTTACATTCGCTCAATATTAAACTGAATTACAAACCCTCAAAACGCACTATTTTCACGATACGTTATTTGACTTTAATTTCATATCATTTTGCCTAATATATTTTTTTTTATCTTTCAACTTGAAATTTTACGAGGGCGCAGCGAACTTTGCTATAAAAGCTTAATGCAGCGGCAGATGAATACAGCTGATTTTCTTTTTATACACCCAGCACGCTCAATAATCTTGCTAAAAAAGAGGCGTTTTATTGTCGGATATTTTATTCAGCGATTATTTTATCTGATATTTTATTGCGCCTACTCCTTTTTATCGCACGTATACTTTCAGCAAACAAAGCAAAAAAAGTGAATATACTTTGCACGGGGACGTTCACACCAAATGTGCATTCAAACTCCACAGGTGTTTCTGTTCACAGTTTATAATGCAATTCTGGCGTAAAACATTTTTTTTTTCGGAGTGCTCTTGCATCTGCGTTTGTTTTCCTGCAGGTTTTGGAGTGCTCTTGCACATATATTCTCTTTCATGGACCACGCGGACATGCCGCTTTGCGGAAGCCGACTTCGCTAAAAGAATGCTCATCATATGTTCTGTAAACTGAACTTTTTTTAAAAAGCGGTTCATAAGCGGGGGTTGTTAAAATGGCGATTGCGAAAATTGTGCGTCTGTAAGCCGCATGCCTCCGATCATTGTTCCGGTATGAATACGCGCGAGCGCGTTTTTATGTGAGCGCGAAAACTCTCTCGGCAAAGGAAGCTAGACCCTGCTGGTTTTGTCAAGTTGCAGCGACGTAGATTGGGCGGCCCCAAAGCCCCCTCTGTGTTATTATGGCTCAACGCTGGCTGCCAAGCAGTGTTGCGGAATGGGCACCCCCATTCTATTCCAATTCCATTCCGGGGAATTAGAGTTTTCGGTAACTCAATTCTTTTCAATTCCTGGGAATGGTGACACTGGGCCCATTCCCACTCCTGGAATGGCTGAATCGTTCCATTCCATTCCTCTAATTCATAAACGTAAAAAAGGCTTTTGACAGCTACATTGTGTTGCAGGGTTGGGCCGATATACTCAAAAATGTATTTGCAAATACAAATACTGGGGCAAATAGAAATAGTAGCTCAAATACTAATACTCAAATATATCTGTAAAAATGCTTCACGATACGTATCGGAAATACATTTTAAACAGAGCAAAAAGTCTTTGGAAATACAAATACAGGAATACGTTTTAGGGATGGCAGAAATACAAATACTAATCGTCCAATACATTTTTCAAATTTCTTTGAGACGCCAACTGAAATGAGGCTTTAAGTATGAAGTGAGTAGTCGCCGAGTACAAATTTCCTCTGAACGATCTGACTTAGTGAACCTCTGCTCGATAACACCGGAGAACAATGGAATGTCCCCGCCAGCCGAAAACCGTAACATACAGTTACGCATCTCATTAATGACAAGTGATGAGGCGATGAAAACCGAAGCAAAGGAAACGTTTAATAAGCGAACTTCAGCCAAAAACAAAATAGAAAAATGTGCTACCGTCGCACGTGTCGATGGGTGCGAAACAGCAGGATCGAACGCTGGGGTGAGACTGACTGCGGCTTGTCACGCGGAGCACCTTTTGTACACGCGCGGGTTTCTGGAACACTCGCCATGGAACGTTCGGTGTGTGGAACATTTGTAATTCAATCAGACTAGATGGTTGTCGAACTTACGAGAACGCCAAGTTTCAAGTAAAATAAAAGAACAGTCCGTTCACTGGAATCGAACCTAGAACCTCCGCGTCCCGATTCGCTCATTTTACAGCTTTATGACTACGCAGTCTTATCACTAAGAAACTGAAAGCATCTGTTAATATTTTTTTAGATGAGTCGGCTTTGCATTTTCATCGAAACACGCAGAAAGTCGCGAATAAATAACAAGCCATGATGGCTCTAATGGGTAAGCATCCCAGAGCAACACTCGATGAGGAGTTCCTGATATCGACATAACTGCTTTCTTTCGAATCTTTCTCGAGCTTGAAACCAAGGCGGCAAGGTCACGCGCTATTCTAAGCCGTCCTAGCCCCTTGCCGCCCCAGCAGCAACAAGGGACGGGAGAGGAAAGGTGAGGAAAAGAAAGCCGATTTCACGAGGAGACAACAAAAGCCGCGAAAGTTTCTGGCTGCTTTGGCGCAAAGCCTGTCAAAACGAAAACCATTGGAAAGGGCCAATAGGAATGTGGGGAAGAGAGAACCCATGCAAGGCCGCCTAGCCTGGCGAAGGGAAGCGGATTGGAAAGACTCGAAAGGAATGGAGAAGGGAGAGAGCACATAATCACACGTGTTTATGAAAGCACTCCTGCGGTGTCTCCAGGGGGTCGAAGTTTGTAGATCTTTGAAGCGGGAAGGGAGAAAGGAAACAGCTGGGTCGGTATGTAGAACGTCGGCTGTTAACTTCAACTTGTTTTTCATCTCAAATGGAGGAGTTCACTATCAAAGGACTGGTAGTGGCGTGGGAATTTTCAGGTTTGATTCAACGTTATTTAAGTGACCACTTGCGTATGCGCGGAGTAATGATCGGAGGCATGCGGCTTTCAGATTTCCAAGTTTCGCTGTCACCTTTTTACCAACTCCAGTTTATTGAATAGCTTTATAAAGAAGTTCAGATTACAAGAAATACGATGAGCATTCTTTTAACGAAGTTGGCCTCCGCAAAGCGGCGTGTACGCTGGACTAGGACGGAGAATCCGGATGTAAAAGCGGTCAAAAACCTCCTGGAAAGAGAATCCGGATGTATCTGCGCCCCAAAACAACAACAGTTTTACGTCAGAATTGCATTACACACTGTTAAGAGAAACACCTGCAGGGTTTGAATGCACATTTGGAGTGAACATCTCCGTGCAAAGTACACTTACTTTTTTTGCTTGCTTTTTACACTAAAGGCATTTTTGAGCATTGAAGTTGTTGGCTTAAAATGTCAGAAAAAATATACGTAGAAAAAATTATACTACAGTAAAAATCCTCTTTTTAACAAGATTAATGAACATGTTCGGGTTATGAAAAAAAAATTAGATGTATTTATCTGCCGCTGCACTTAAACTATTATGGAAAAGTTGCCTGTTGCGCTCGTATAGGTAACCTCTCCAGTTTAGGGTTAAAAATAATATTCGGAAAAAGTTATGTTAATAAATAAAATAAAGTAAAATAACATATATTGAATTGAGTGCGTTTGAGGGTTCATAATTCAGTTTAATATTGAGCGAATGTAACATTAGGTTTTCTTTCGTATCATTCAATTAGTTGGATCCAACCGGGATTGGCTCCCTTAAACTCTTTGTCGGCTGCAAAAAAAAAAAAAAAACCTTAAATATTTAAAAGTTATGAGCTCCGATAAATTCCCTAATCAAGCCTTAATCCACTTGTTTCTTTTATTGCTACCAGTGTGTATTAACCAAAACGTTTAGTCCTATCCAATGCCACCTTAGGCGTACACCTATAAATAGGCTTAACAAGTGTTATCTCAGATGTGTCGAGGTGTAGTTGTCAGACAATCAGTCTTCAAAAATCTTAAAAACCTCATGTGGAAATGTTATCATTGCACTAGGAATAATTTTGACCTCTTTACATATTTTCTGCGAGGTGAACTCACTACTGGAATAGAGCTCTGCGAGTTCTTCGAATATTTGCTCTAACTCGAATTATGTCCTAAGTAGACATGCACATTGTTGTCATTTTAGTTATCCTCTTTGTTTGTGTCCCCATTATGTGAATAAAACGATAATAGTGAAAGGATATGCGTAACCTATTACTCGGTGGCCTTTTGATAGACCGCCTACGGAATCGGACGTTGGTCGTTATAAAAGAAGAATCTGAAACATCTAAACATTTAGAGTTTTCACTAAATTTATTCAAAAAAAAAAAAAAAAAACGGAATTTTAATAATGTTTCTTGCTTCTTCGCCTATATTTCCTCTCAGAAATGAAAACTGCGCGAGGTTGTGCATTCAATATTTTCCTGAAGTGCAGTATGAATTTACCCTTTTCTTATAGCTTAATATTTATTCATACAAACTTGGAAAACCAGTCTTAATTTAGCGATGAAAGAGAAGTCGTACGGAGGGCAAGTGGATGTTGTGTGTTCTGAGCGTAAATATTCAGATGCCACAATGATGGACGTGAACGGCAAGAAACTAAAATTTTTCTTATATTTTTATTCGCCGCAAACTCTTCCACTTAACACGTTGTTTTCTTCTAAAAAAATATGGTACTGTAAGGGACTTTAGTTTATCGTGGACCAATTTGTTGCAAATTGCAAGACATCAGAAAATATCACCAAAACGTTTAGCATCTCTCCCAATCTTAAAATGTTGTGCCCCCGAATAATTCGGAGCTGCACGCTCATCAAAATGCTACGAATATATAGCCTGCAAAAATGAAGTTGTTTAGCGTATACAAAATATAAAATATGCTATAAAACATCAGTCCAACTTGAGGAGAGTTTTTCAATATTGTCACGAATGAACACGCGAGAAAACAAAGAATAACTGGGGGAAACTAAACGTTTAATGTGGCGAACTTGTGCCCAAAACAAAAAAAAAAAAAAGAAAATAACAACAAAGGGTCGCGGGTGTCGAAGTCGGCGAGACAGTAGAATCGAACGCTGAGGCGAAACTGCCTCGACAAGGTCGCGGGCGACCTCTTATAGAGTGAGTAACTATCTCGAATATTCGGCGGAGAAGGTTCGAGCGTAGCGCGCACGGGGCGAGAATGAACACGCACTTTCTAGAACAACAAAAGCATAGATAGACGATAGAAGTTATGTCCGGAGCAAGAATAAACGACAAAGTTTTAGAAGTGCGTGACCATGCGCGCGGCAATATCTATATGTTTTTTCGTGCGAGCTTTATAAAATACTCTGCCAGAAGAAAACCCTTGCTCAAATAGGTTCACATCTCCATCTGCTGGTGGTGGTATTCGACAATCAACGGAATGCGCGGTGTAGCATCAAAGCCTTTTCTTATTTTTAATCGAGCGTAGTTTGTTTTTGGTAATTCCTGAAGTACTTCAGTTTACCTCAAGTATCGGCATTCATAAAAAAATTGTAGCCTCGAACAGAATGAAATGCACTTGTTTTAAAGTGTATGAATATGATTGTCAATAGAAGACCTGCTGGTATAATATTTTTGTTTATAAAGACACATGTAACTAAAATTTGTATATCTCGTGTGCCTGAATGGACGATAGGCGAAAGATTAAGCAAAATGTTTAACGTTACCTCCGCATCACAGTTTTATAGGTTTTGTCAAACTGGTTCGAAATGAATTTAAGAGAAATCTTAAATGGCCTCTGCTTCTTGTTGTTACCTAAGTTGGAAGCGAGAATGAACGGTATTGATCATAAAAAAAATATCAACCATGTATTTCAGATTCAGGAAAAAAAAAAACTGAAAATTGCATTATCGTGCTAACTTTGTATTGCTGTGCATAATGGTGTGTCGTTTCGTCTTTCTTTCTCTGATCCGTGTTGTGATAAACATTCCATTGTGTCCGTCAATGCATTCTTCAGTAGAATCTCGTTCAGGACTGCACGTCGGAATAATTTTGGTGTGGTTTTTACTAAATGCACATGTTATCTGCTTCGGTGGTACGCCCATGCTCTCCCCCCCCCCCCCCTCCTCCCCCCGCCCTAAAAAAATACAAAGAAAAAAATGTATGTAATGATAAAAATTTGAAAAACGCTTAAGCGCGGTCTAAACCAACGCGTTTATGTGCGCGCATAGGCCATGCGCTTCCCGGAAATGAAGTATTTTGTGACGTTTTGCTATTTCCGGGGTGCCTTCTGAGTCACAAGCACGCGCGTTGGTTAAGCCGGTGCGCGTTCGGGAGAGAAGAAAGCATCTGCGCCAGATGGCGCAGAAACGCGGAGCCGGAACTAGTGCCCTCTAGCGATTGGCCGGAAGAAGAGCGCTCTACTACGTCCTAGCGCTTTTTCCTGCACTTTCAGAAGAAGTTGGAACCAACCAACTTTCGTATGCGCGCCCGGATGGCGCAAGGAATCCAGCAATTCCCTGGAGACTCACGATTTATGCGCACAGTAAAACGCGTTGATTTGGATCGCGCTTTAAGCTTCGCCTTTAAGAATGGAACGCGATAGCGTTATCGTGCTCTGTTCGCATCGATTTCTCGTTCTCCAGTAGTGTGGCTGGCGCGCAACCTAAGAGTCGTGGGTTCGAATCAGTGCCGGACTAAGGCATTTGGGGGACCTGGGCTGAGGCTGTTACGAGGCCTCTACCTATGATAATGGTGGTGGTGATGACGGTGGTGGTGGAGGTAACGACGACGACGGGAATATGTATATTTTTTAACTTGTTAAATCTATTCACTGTATTAATGAATAAGTCTTCACCAAGAAAGTCGTAAACGTAGAAAAATGTTTGAACAGCAGTAGAGGCCGGAAGGTCATGCACGACGTTGCGGGAAGAGACTTCCCTTCTTCAAGTGTGCAGAAATTACAGTTGCAAAGCGCTTTTAGAGAGACCAAAGGAGAGGAGGAACAATGGAAAAAGCGAAAGAAAAAAGTCATATATATATATATATATATTAGTACAAGTAAAAACACTTGAGCATGAAAAAACTACGTTCCAACAAAACACACGTAAAAAAAGGAAAAAAAAGAGGGTAGTGGTAGTTTTAAGGGGAACATGGTCGCGGCACTCGTTAGCGAAACCAAGAAAATATATCACAGGCAGCGGCCTCCGTCACGGTAGAGTTAGAGCTCCAGATCCAGAATAATAACAACATACATTGGTCAAGTCGAGTGAGCCTAAGCCAGTATAACGCCGAAGCAAACGAAGGTCATAAATAAGGTCGAAGTGTGTGTGAACGGACACCAGAAATGTCACACGTGGGTGGCACCGCTCAGCAGAATACCGAGAAATACTCCTTAAAACGCCTCCCAGCTCGATCTCCCTCCTCCCCGCAAAAAAAAAAAAAAAAATGGAAAGAGAAGGGAAGTTAGCGGGCGACGTCCCCACATCCCAATGTTTCTAGCTCTCCCCTCAAAGAGCTTTAGCTCTCCCCCGCTCTCCTCTGCGATGAGGGAAGTGGTTTGCCTGTAGTATACTAATAACCCAAAACCTTCAACAGCCTATATAAGTTTCCTTTTGAAATGTTCATACCGAGCGGGGTTACGGTTTTAAATTCAGATATATAAAAGGACTCTTTATTTTTGCCCGTAACTGCTTTCCACGATGATAATTTTTAGGTGCGTATGATTGTCGTGGTCGTCGGAGTTAAAGTGTTTAGCTACTGGTGTTTCTCCTTTATTTACAATGTCAGACTTATGGCCATAAAATCGCTCTTTCATAAACATTTTAGTTTCTCCTACGCATTGCTTCTTACACAGCGTGCAGTTAATAATATATATCACGTCAGGGGTTTTGCAGTCGATACGCTGTTTAATATTTACGTAGATATCTGATGCGTAGCTCGAAATTTTATCAGCGGTCAAAACGAACGGGCAAAAGCTGCAAGGAGTGTTGAGGCAAGGGCCACAACCACCCCATGAATTGGTTTCTCTTTTATATACGAGAGACTTAACATCCTGTTTCATCGTATGATTATTGTCGAGCCTTGTTTAGATCCATAGATTCATGGAATTCATGTTTTGCTTGCTGGCACTGAGGCGAATGCGATAGTTTAGAAGTCTACTTCGCAAATAATCAACCGCTCTAGCAATTTACAATATAGTGATTTTGAGCTACAAAAATAAAATAAAATCAAAATTGCGGAAAATATTAGGATTTGCTGTACACATTGAGCAACTTAACTACAAAAACAACAACAACAACAATAAAATAACACCAAATTGTTCCGTGTAGAATGTTGACTCCGTTCATGAGTTTGTTTGACTAGAATTACAGCTAGATTTATAGAGTACACGCCTGGGCGAATTTATACAAATTGGTCACGATGTCGAGTGACACCATTAATCACACACGAACTGAGTTATGCAGCAACCGAAAAGGTTCCTGCGAAATTCCCCAAAATGGCATGCCTCGCAAATCGACCACTGCCACGAAAATCTAGAGCCCTCATTCTTGTAATTGTTCGAAATTATTGGAAGTGTTTTAAGTTATAACTAGCCCTCTGGTAATTAATTATTCGTGTGAAAAGTGAAGGAAGTGACATAGGCAAGAAAGAAATGTCGTTGGTTGAAGCAGTCTTTATCGGGTTTAAACTACGTCGTAAACGCTCTTCTAATAACTGAACCCTCGTTTCGCAAACAAACACAGACTTCCACATCTAAAGCATAGGAGAAACTGCGTGCGATCCTAAGACATCGACCCCTGTCGTTCGGGCACATTTGCATTTAAAGAATTTATAATGAGAATCGAGAAAATGTTTTCTATTTGTATCTACACGCTGTCTTTTTGAATTTTGAAAATGTTCCACATCAGGTTTAGTACTAATGTAGTTCTTTTTAAATGCATTAATTTAGACCTCGGCGGCCATTTTGTTCTGTGACTCAACGTTAAAAAAGAGGTTATACATCAGAGGCTGGTGAAACCATTGCAGTATTCGTATCAGTCGCTGGAAGGAAGAGTGTTCAGTGGCGCTGGCAGACCAGATATCTACTCTAGAGCACTTCCTTGCAGTCAGTACCCTTCGAAAAATGTTGAGGGGCGTCTTAAGAGCAGGCTTCTTGAAACGCTTCTTTGTTGGTGGCTCTAGAGACAGTGTCCGGAGATCTACAGGCACCTTTTCGCTTGTTCCAAACTTATCGTTCTGGAATACACTCCATATGGAGTTTCGCGAAAAGGTCTAAAACAACATGTGTGAAACATCTGCGCTACTTGCTTAACGCTTGCTTAACTTCCTGCCCACAATGTTCCGTAAAACACGCTCCCAGTACAAAAGAAAGCTCCATAACCGTCCTTTCATCAAGTTCCAATTAAAAAAAAAAGTCTAACAAGGGGCATGGGAGGCCGTGTTAAATTTAGTTTTTCTGGCACGCTCTTGTAGAAGCTCACAAACGCCAGCTGATCTAGAGACGGGAAGTTTATGGCATCCTTGTTTCCTTGCTGAGGAAAAAAGAACGAGAAGGCCTTTGCGCCAGACGCCCTTCGGAGTGTTTGTTCTGCTTTCTGCCTAAACTTTCTTCAAAAAAAGACTAACATTTTTAAAATTTCAGGGGCCAGCATGCGGCCCCTTGACAGCCTGGGGCCCGGGGCTGCAGCCTCCTTAGCCCGTACCTTAATCCGGCCCTGGTTTGAATCCCACCTGATATTCTGCAAATGTTTCTTTAATGCAAATGAAGTACTTTATAAAGTGAGATCATTTTAGACATTCGAGAACTTTTATTTCGGTTTACATGCAATGTTTTTATCACTTTGAGTCCACGCGTGACGTCAAAATTCACTTGAGAGTTGTATTTATTTTTAATTCTCGCGCAAAGTAAAGCGGCTATGACGTCATGACCCCATTGACCATTAATAATTTGCGTCACGCACCCGACGCAGGCTTTTCTGCGACACGAGTTCGTTAAGAGGATATCGCAGCTCCCAAGCACTATGCAATTCCAATGGCAAGTTTTAGTATTTTTTTCTCAGAAAACACCAAACGTATTCTCTTGGAAATGGTCTTATTAGAAAGATAATAAAAAACTAAGTAATATTGGGGCACTACATTTGCCGATCTTTAATTTTGAAATTTTTTACGGGAGCTTAAGGATGCTGAAAAAATCCCTTTTTTTCGTTCCGTTCTTCATGAACATTTAAAAATAAACCAGGGCCTGAATACATATTCAGGCGCCTCAATATTGAAGACCAAGACTTTTGAATATCTCTCTTACAAATTTTTTTTCCAGAGATTCTCGTTTTGATAAAATTTAACTAAGCTTGTGCCCAATCAAAATGCCAGGAATCCAGCTGTCAGCTGGCGCCATATATGCACGTGTTGCGAATGCTACCTCTTGAATATGTGCAATGTGTTATGGCGCACCGGACTAATTGCATCTTCAATGTCGGTCCGTTCGCGGTCAGAATTTTTAGAAAACAAATCTCCCAAAAAGCAAAGTTTTTTTTTCTTTTTTTTCTTGTTTTTTTTTGTTTTGTTTTTTCGACGGGTTTGCGTGTAGTGCGAGTCAGATTAGTCACATCACTGAAGCGCGTCGTTTCCGAGGATGTTTCGTCCTTTGTTGGTGTATTGGGCACGCACAAATGTGGAGTTAAAAATGAATTCTCTCTTTTGTTTTCTTTTTTTTTCCTCCTTTGTGTTGGAGGATTTCGTGTTTTGGTGTTTAATTTTCCTGAAATTCGGGGGGTGTTTTTCGGAGTCTATTTCCCGCTGGGGATTCCGAGTTTTTCGGAGTTTATTTTTGTTAAATTCAAAATTCTTTGAATTTTGGTGCTTATTTTTCTGTGTAAAATTAAAAAAAAAATCGAATTAAAAATAAATAAGGTCCGGGTGGCATAACCCGTTGTCCCGAAGGAACCTCGACGTGCTAAAAGGCTTACCCCTCTTTTCAGTAGTTCTTGATTTCAAAGGAAACTCAAGTGAAATCTCCTCAGGAAGTGCGTAGGAAAAATTTCCCTGGAAAAAATGTCCCCTGAAAATATATCCCCGGAATATAGGTCCCCGGACAAAATGTCCCTGGGGAAAGAGGCCCTAGGCGGGAAGTAGGAAAAAATGTCCCCAAAGGATTCTCTATCTCTGGGTCTCCCTGATTCTCATGGCCTTCGGGCGGTCCGGTCATATCTCCATGGGAAAATGGCACCCTGTGGCAAATGGGAAAAAAACGGCCTCAACAAATAAGGAAAGATACAATTCAACCGAGGTACACATCGCGACACTGTTAGCGCGAACACGAAATCGGCACATTTTTACATTTTACTTAGAAAGAGTATTGGTGGAAACGATATTTTACCGTCTGCATTATATCCCCCAATGTGCAGTTCAAGTACCCATAATAACTTTGGGGACAACCTTTCGTTTCTATAAAAAAAGAGAAAAAAAGTAGCGATCGTTTCTTTGTGCTATCAGTGTAGCGTTTTTTATCTATTCGAAAATTGTACACAAGTACCCCTCAAATTTGCCCAAACACAATAATTTAATTTTGGCTAGAAGTGTTAAAAATGCTTATTTCACAATAAAAAAGAATGTAGAAAAAAACAACAACACAGGGTTCGGTTTTGGGAAACTTAATATTTTGGTTTCCAAAAAATCTCATGTTAGATTACTTCCGTTTCTTTGTGTTACTTCCAGTCTCCCTTTCCAGAAACGTAGCCAGGATTTTGTTTTGGGGGAAGGGGGGGGGGGCATCCCTGACAAAATGCTGTATGAGGGGGAGGGGGGGAGGAGGTTCCAGCAAAATGGAAGATTTCGGGGGGGGGGGGGGGGACGGGGGCAGGGCCCCGTGCCCTCCCCCCCTCCCTTGCCTACGCGCCTGTCACTTTCTACCCCTAGGTGGGTCAGGTAATTTGTGACCGGACAATGACATGACCGCCCGTAGGCCATAAGAATCAGTGAAAACCAAGCGACAAAGAGCCCTTCGGGGAAATTTTTTCCTACTTTCCACATGGGGCCTTTTTTTCCAGGGACATATTACCCGGGGAAATTTTTTTCCGGGAAGGCTACTTCCAGAACCCCCTCAGGACCACTGACCTTGCGCTTTTTTTAATTTTTTAGTTTAAATTTTAATTTTAGTTCAACTTTTAATTTTAAGACCCCGTCTGTTTTTCCGTTTATTTTGTCGCTGTGACCTCGAAATTCGGAGTTCTTGGATAAATCTGAATTGACGAAAAATTTACCGGCGAGTGTTTTTCGGATTTTTCCAGATTTATCCAAAAACACGGAACCCTAGTCATAAGTCGTCAACTGCTCGAGCGCGTCGTTAGGAGAATGTTTCGTTCTTCGTTGGCGTTTTTGGTCACGAAAAGTGGGGTGAAAGATTTCACGCTTCAAGCGCTTCTTGCGTGAAGGCTGAAGTTGGTAACTGCAGGTTAACAAAAGCTACCAAAGCGTCAATGAATCGATACTCCCCTAGCGGCACACTTCTCCGGCTCAAACTTGGGCCACTTTGGCACAAGCTTGGGACACGCTTGAGCCAAGTTGGCTCTAGCTCGCGCCAGTCTGGCCCAAGCCTGGGCCGAGCAGGTGTGCTACTTGGGTCTCTTACCACTTCTTCTGTTTGAAGTAGGATAGGTGATTTGATCTGGCGGTTTCAAATATCCTGCAGAGAGGCATTTAAAATTAAAATAAGTACTTATATTAAATGCAGAAAAAAACCATACGTGAGTTCATCGATTTTGTTTTATTTTCGACATTCGCTTGGCATATAAATTTTTGGAGGCTGGTTTCTACCGTAATAAATAAGAAATTGCGAAACTTTCTTCAGTGAAGCTAAAACGAGAAAAATCTTTTTGGTAGTAGGCGTCACACGTTGCCATTTGGAAGTTGTGAAAGTCTCTCGCTGAACATTCTTTGTTCGACCACAACCAACACACTCTTCATTCAGTATCTTATGAAATGGGAGGCAAATATTTTAGACAAAAACCCGCACATATTTCATTGTGATGTACGTCGACTGCAGTGTCTTGGCTGCGATGAGCCGGCTGTTACTGTGGGCGGCGGAGAAAATCTTACCGGAGAACGGGCGGCGGAGAAAAGTTCCCTGGAGAGAAGCTCGCCGGTAAAATGCTTACCGTAAAACCGAGAAATGTGGAGAAAATTTCATTTACGAAATATTTTATTCAATATTTAAATTTTAATATTCTCGGCATTGTTCGCACTCCGGTGTTTATATTTAAAACTCACGTCCGCATTTTGCTCACCGCTCATGCTGCGCTTTTTGCCTGTTCGTGCCTTTGTAAAACCAAGTGTTCTCGTTCAAGCCCAGAAGAATAGCTTACTTTCTAAGAAAAATGGGGAGGCGGCAGACGAACCCAGTTTTGCTGAATGCGAACAACTAAAAAAATGGGAAACGAGTTTTTTTATTTACTTTTACATGGAGGGCTAGAACATTGCCTCAGAGTTGAGTACTACGAACAGGAACAACAATGTTACCTCTGTCTCGGCACCCGACGACTCCTGACATCCCAAGAACTATCAAGTCCGTCTTAGGCCACATCACCGAAAGAGGTCATTGTTTACTACAAAGCAAAAGAAAAAAACGGAACATAATATTGCCGCGTGCGCAGCTGGCCAGGTAGGCAGCGCGCCCGTGGCCTAACGCTTACCGTGCTTGCCTTCCACGCATATTGCTGAGATTCGATGCCTGGCCGCGGATACATCTTTATATTGTTTCTGTAATGTCGTGTTATGATAAATTTGAGAACTCTGTTGCTTATTCCAGGTTAGAATGTTCTACGCGCCGAACCTTCAACGCCAATTGTTCCAGAAGCCCACGCTTGCACATAGGGGCACAGCGTGGCCAGGATTCAGCCTCGATCCTCCTGTTCCGCCGACATCGGCGCCTGCGACGCTAACTTCCTATTTTGTTCGCCCCATTAAACGTTTAGTTTCTCCAGTTATTCACAGCCTCATCACTTGTCATTCGTTACAAATGATGAGCTTTTTTCCGCCTGAGAAGAGTGCAACACCGAGAAGCTCACGGGAGAAAAGTTCACCGCAAACTGACAGATGCTGAGATAAGCCCACCCAAGAATTATACGATCAACCTTTTAAATTTAGTATTTGCGGCTCCACTCTGGGGGCCCTGCGGAGAACACAGATGGAGATATATAAAAACAATTTGTATATTACAGACACAAATAGGAATAAAGGAGCAGAAGCCCACAGTTATGCAATGACGAAGTGACTTCGTCATTTTACCCGACGACCACAGAGAGCCTCCAAATTGTGTCCGGACCCTTCCGCACCAAAAATCATAAGTTACTGCAAAAAAAAAAAAAAAAAAAGGGGGAAAGTTTGTTGCTATTATTCATATACCAAAAGAATGCCATTTCCGAAAACGAAAATCATAGGTGGGTTTCCACTGCATTCATCAAGAGGCCGGTGAGCTTTTCTCCGCGTCGGTCGGTTTTGCGATGAGAATTTCGTCCCTCAGCTTTTTTCCGCGATTCGTGACTTTGGCATCGACCTGCACGTTTCTTTTTTTTTTTCGTTTAAGAACCGCAAAAGGACCCCACGTGCTTGAAAGACGATACTGGCTTTCAGTCATCATATTTTCACAAAGCGAGGCATCTGAGGTTCTGTTGCACACTAGAAGATAAACCGCACCTGGGACCGGACATTTCACCGAACGCCGTTTCACTTACTTTTTTCGAAATCAACGAATGTTGCAAGCTATGAAGTCAGTTCTCATTGTCCGCTCGTACGACAGACGCTTAGATGGCACCACGGAGGACGCGCCTGGTGTTGTAACCAAGCGGATGGATTCGGGGTTTCCACCCCCCCCCCCCCCCCCCCCACCCCGGCCCCCCTCCACCAGCCCTGAATATTTTTTTTTTGGTTGGCAACGTTTCGTGTTTTTTTTACCCGCTCTTATGATTTTTTGTTTAAAAATACCGGTCAATTGTTGCAATTGAAAGTTTCGGTATGAGACGACTACTTTTTCGATGAAACTGCATTCTAAGAAATGTTATAGGACCCTACGCGTTTCTCCTTCTTTTTAATGTTTTTTTTTATTATTTTTTATTTTTTATTATTGGGTTGCTTGACGAGAACTCCGGCACAAATCTGGAGCCCCCCTTCCCTCCCTCCCCCTTTCCTTTTTTTTTTTTTCTCCCTCGGGACAAACCGGCAGAACACAAAGACGGTCCAGACTCCTCGGAATGCAATAGAACGACGTCTACCCCAGTCACCAGCCAGTAGACTTCCTCTAATTAACTTTGAGAGTAGCGTTATCCGTAAGGAGAGAACGAGCGGGTTGGCATAGGATGGACGAAAACGAGTAAGGACGGACAACCGTCCCTTTCCCGTTTTGTTCCTGAAGATTAATTAGCGTTCTCACCAGCGCAAAAAGGCAGCCGGCCCGAAACAAGCCAGAAACCGAAATTCAGCTAATTTTTGCTGAAATTCGGACTATATCTGTCGGTGCATCGATCTCATGTTTCAAACTGGAATTGGTCATATGACGCGATAAAAACAGTGCGGCGTTGACCACGGTGCCTGGCTCACAGCTTTACTGATACTCAAACATTCCACTTTATCTCGGTTTCGCTTGACACAGAATTGGCTCACTTTGAAAAAAAAAAAGTTCTTTACTTATGATCTCGTAAAAAAGACAATCCCATGACCCAAAAAGCGCCCAGCACCCCTTGACGCTGCGGTGTCTCGTCCGGGTAAATAAAACAAACAAGAACAAATGCGGTGCTCGGTAAAAAATGCTAGGGCCTTGGTGGCAATTCAGTTTTGTGAAGTGATTAACCGGGACACGTAATTATGAAAGTTAGTTACAACCTTTTTTTTTTAAACATAGCTTTCTGACAATAGAATTACGCTTTGATCAGTGCGTATATAAGACGCAACACTATCTAAACTTGTGGTAATTGATTTTTTGCCAGTTAGGCAGTACAACATTTAGGTCTGCTTCCGTGCAATTCTGAAATCGCACACCTATTTGGAAATCAGGGTGACCTTTGAACTAAAACAGAATTCGCTGCTCTAGGGAAAAAAATGAAGCTGGGACATGAATTCCGGACAAAACCTCACCGGACAAAAGCTCACCGAACTGAAGCTCACCGGACAAAAGCTCACCCATTTTTTTACCGACCCGGACAGAAGCTCACCAGGGCAAGATTGCATATTGGTTTTAACACGAGTGTTGTCAACTTAGGTGCCTGTGTGCGACAGGAAAATGCTATGAGTAAATTAAATCTGACAAGCGCATGGTTTGTTGACTAGAGTGGAAACAAGTTTATTTATTGATTGGTAAGGTGCGAATGCAGTTCCCTGCTACCTCCAGCTGTCTTGGTAGATTAGGGTGTACCCGGAGCCCCTCGCAAATATTTTTCAGACGATTCTGCTGGCGCAGAGTGGTTTTTCGCACCCGCTTCACTGGGGGCTCACCTCTCCTGCCTTGTGTCAATGCAGGGGTAACAAGTGCCTGATCTTGCTGTAGGAATTCAATCAGACTCCAGACGCTTGGAGGAGCATGGCCAACGAGCTTCTGAAACCCGAAGTTCCATCCTTCTAAGGTGTTGATTGTCCACTCTTTATCCTAAAGAGCGCGTCGTACATATTCAACCGTTCTGGGGGAAACTCCGGTCGTCGTCGGCGCACAGTCAGGCAAAGGGAAGAACTCGCTCTGGGTGCCGCCGCAGTAGAAGCACGGAAGGGGCCGTTGACATAGGTGCAATCAAGTAGTCCAGCAGCTCGCCGATGTCACCGGTACACGTTTCCGTGATGTAGGTTAGTCCTTCAAACACAAGCTGTGGTGGAAGGAACGCCAGCCTATCCGAAATCCCGCACTGCTTTCTGAAGTCGTCATCTGTCTTGCACTTGTCCAAAAGGCCCAACTCCCGTTCCTTCAAAATATTTTTTTTTTTAAATTTAGCAACCCAATAAATGTTATAATACAGTTTTGCTTCAGTTTCTGTTTCACATCACCCTGAGGTAATCCTTGATTTCAAATACATTTACGACGCACAATGAAGGAAACAATACAACTTTCTTAGCCACTCACTTCAAATACTAACCTGAATCCCGAGAATACCCATGCATTTGTAATTAAGAGACATTCTTCCTAACCTTCATATGCGCGTTTCGCGTTACGTAAGCATAATAAAAAAGTGAGGTCACCGAGAGTGACTTCGCTTCTTCGGTCCCTCTTCGGGATAAAAACTTGGATTCACTAAGTTTCTTCGGCGTGGCAAAAGAGTTCTCCGCGATAACGTGAGTCAATCATTCTCGATATTATCAGCTCCACTCAATTTCGCTTACCTAAATTTTTTTCCTAAATCGTTGCCTGTTATGACTTATCTTTCGAAACCTTTGCATGAGATCAGGTACCAGTTCTCCTAAACTTGGTGCAATATCCATCGCGTCCGCACTTTACCCCAGCCCGTGTTTCGCTCTGGGAACGAAAACAAATTAGGTGAGCTTTTGTCCGGGTCTGTGAAAAAACGGTTGAGCTTTTGTTCGCTGAGGTTATGTCGGGTGAGCTTCTGTCCGGTGAGCTTTTGTCTGTTGAGCTTTTGTCCGGTTACCCTGTGATTCTAATGGCTGTTGATTGCATCGCGAAAGGGTTAATTTCGTTTCTTTTTTTCCCCAAAGGAGATCAGACACTTTTAGAGTGAGTAGCTTTATTTGTCAAAGCACGGCTCCGCTGGAATGAAAAGTAGGCTCTGATGGGCCGCTATATAGGACGCAACGCAATTCTGATTTGCGGAAGATTTTTTCGCAACATTTTAATTTATGACAAAACACCACGAAGGAAATGAATGGCATATTTAGCTTTTGTACTGACGATATCAACAATCTACATGCTATTTGGAAATCGTATCGTGCGAAAAATCTCGGAACACGGAATACCCGAAAAACTGAGCCAGACATTTTTCCGAAGTAAAACCGGGCAGCGAAATAAGGCATTCTCTAACCGCGTTGTTTTTTTTTTTCTCAGCCGGTAAGAGTGGAACAAAGGCCTCCATCGCGATGGGCTTGGAGGCCCACAGCCCTTACTGCTATGCTCTTTCGAAACTGCCGGAAAAATAAGAAAAGCCATTCTCGCAGCTTGCAGGACGGGGTGACGGGATTGCAGGG
Source organism: Ixodes scapularis (assembly GCF_016920785.2). Classification (NCBI taxonomy): domain Eukaryota; kingdom Metazoa; phylum Arthropoda; class Arachnida; order Ixodida; family Ixodidae; genus Ixodes; species Ixodes scapularis. The sequence goes on along the minus strand of NW_024609868.1, from coordinate 158,620,165 downwards.
TTAAGTGGGGGGCTTTCAGGGTCAAGCCATCCGCTGATGACCGGAACAAAAATACAAGTGTTTTTTTTTGGAAATAGCACTATATTGCGTAAGCAGGTGAGTGGAAAGGCTTCCTTTCCAGCGCCATCTGGATTCCGGAAAAGTTCCTATCGGAGATGAAATTCTACTGAGATATCCTCTTAATGCAATCGCATCAAATCGTTAACGGCTATAAATATTCACGTGCTCGATGTAATTGTTCCCACTGCAATATCAAAAATTTTCTCCATGAATATTTGCAGTATTTAAAATGAAATATTACCAGCTTAATGTTTTTATTTTATGGAACCCTGAATAAAACAGCAATTTTTTAGATCAGTTCTTCTGTAAGCCATGAAGCCAAGGTGTAACTTGTGTTAATTGCATTCTAGAATCAACACAACAACACATGCCAGTGTTAATTGCAAACTAATATCAACACATCAAAGTTGATAGTCCAATATGGTTCCAGTTTCTGCCGGGAAAGCAGAATTTACTGAGAAACGTCCGTGTCATTCTTTATCTTCTATATTTCTCTTGGTCTTTCGGATATGATCTAAGTATAGCCAAACTTGGCTAAAGTTACGTGACATCTACCTCTAGAAGTTCATGTCGTCCTTATTTGACGCTGTAGACCGACGCCGTCACTGAACGCTCGTGTTTGGCACTGACAGGCACGCCGTTCAAAGAGGCAATTGTTTTTTTTTTCTTCCCCTTGTAGTGTGCGCAGCCCAGGTTGCAAACCGATAAGGCGAATCGAGGAGTGCCAAAATAAATATGTCAAGGCGTCAGTCATCTTTCTGCTCTTGCGCGATGTTTACCTAAACTGATCAAGCACAAAACGGCGGCTTGGTGGAGTTGGTTATCCATGTCTCAAAATAACAGCGCAAGGATGGGGTTACATAAAAACACAAGTCACCACCGGCCACAAAAACAATCACACTTAGTGGCATTATCAAAGCAGATAAAACGCTCACACCGCGCTGACTCACAACTTAATCTTCGTTTCCAATTCTCTTTCTTCTGCGCTTATTCGATACATTCGTTATTATCGGCTCATTTTTCTGCTACGTCCCATCAAATGACTACCATGCGCGTTTATCCTATAGTGAAAGCATAACCTCATTCTTTTTCTGATAAAGTTAACGATTGAGCACTAACAAATTTATCATCATACCTGGCAATATGTTCCGCTTCCACGATCTCTTTATTGAGTTGGCTACCGCTGCCCTATCTAGATGCACCACATACCTCACCTATCTAGATGCAACGCACATATGCAATCACGTCAATGAATAGCTAAATGTCCCTAGTTCGCCCTCGTAATGTTGTTGTTGTGTTCACGTAGTTGATCGTTTAAACATTTCCCAGTCTGGCCGATCGTTTCCCACCGTGGACGGGAAAGGTGTATACTACCCCTTCTGTGCAAGGACCAAAACTGGTCTGGTGCTTTCTGTGCAGCTAGCTGAATATTGTGGAGGATTGTTAACTTTCTTTCATGGAAAGCTTGTTTGGAGCCAAGCAGATGACATCAGTGTTGACCCTATTTGACACCTTCTTGAGACCATGGGAGACGTTGTGGATGCAAGACACAACGATGAGTTTAGTTGACGTGTCTCTTGGTTTTCGTCTGATGACATCTTTTTTCTGTTCTCTGAGAACGTTCTCCGCCATTGATGTTAATAAGGAAGCGGGATACTCTGCTGATGACGGGCGACAAATGTGTGCACAGAAGTTTGTTTTTAGTAGAGGTTTGCACGATTTTATATGCGAGTTTTTAAGGCAAAGTTTGACGGTGCAGAATTAAGCTAAAGGGGTAAGGAAACGAAATTTTAGCGCCGATCTTTCTGCATAAATATGGGCTAGGGACAGGCACCACTTCGGAAATATCAATATCGTGCTGTAAAACACAGGAGAACTTATTTTAAACCTAATTAAACGATTTCAAATCCACATCTGGTGGATGGTGGGAAAGTTCTCGTGACATCACTTGTGGCATAGGAGCTGCGCTGTTCTGGTTCTGCGGCAATACGGCGTGCCGGCAGAATTAGCCAAGGCCTGAACGCGTTTGCAAAGCCTTGGCGGAGAAAGCCAAAGCGTAGGTGGCCACAGTGAGCTCGTTCTCGTTGCGGCTCTTTGCACGACACGACCCGAGCATGCTTCTGCACGGCCGGTATTAGTTGCTGCGAGCTGCGGGCCGACGTTAAAAAAGATATGTTTGAACTACGAGAGTGTCAGCAAGAGCCACGCAAAAACCTGTTCACACTCGGAGCAGACACGCGCGTTTGATCGAAGTGCTGGATTCACTCTGTTAGACCGCGTTTCGCTAAGCACTTCTGGACCGATCTTTTACGATTGCAACTCGATACTGACATGACACTCGGCAAAGAAAGGTTGGACTGACATCGCGTAGCTCCCACGAGCTGCTATAGCTCGACAGTGACGTTGCGTCGTGTCAGAATAAAAATGGCATACTAATAACGAAGTGTACATACCGTGTTGCGAAGGTAATCCATATGGCGTTTATTTGAGCTCAATATCACACAAAACAAGGAGATGGAATCAATGAGAGTCTCTTTTCGACGACAGCGTTCGTCACCGGTGTCTCGGAAAACAAGGAGATAGAATCAATGAGAGTCCCTTTTCGACGACAGCGTTCGTCATCGCTGTCTCGGAAAACAAGGAGATCGAGATGATAAGGGCAAAAGATTAACCTCTGAAATTTAGTTCAGGGATCAAACTATTCATCCGAAACGGTCCACAAGGGTCACGCGGGCATATTCCATTCAGCAGGCCAGCCGGTCATGGGCAGAAGGTCTTGGCCGAGGACCGCCGGAGCAACGGTGCGCCGAGTCGGTGTTGCTGCTAGGCCTACTATATTCTGCCGAGCTCGCTTGGTCGGTAGAATCGTAGCCGTTGTAGCACTTCTCGGGTGTTTGTGGATCCTGCGTTCTTGATCGTCGTGGTCTGTTTCAAGTACTCATTCCTTTTTCTTTTTTTTTGCTGGTTGAAGTCGGGACGCACGAGAAGAGCACGTAGAAAAATAAATGTCCGTTGGTCGTCGCTACCAGTAACTGAGCGACGCTGTCGGCCATGTTTTATTTGATCGTAAAAAGTGCGTAAGACAGCTGTCGTAGGATTCTGTCGTAACCTGCGCAAAAGTTACGACAATTTCATTAAGAGAATATAGGTTTTCTGTCAAATTTGTCGTACGCACTTTTGTCGTCGTAAGTTCGCTTTGAGAATCCGGTCTCAAAGCTGATTTTCTCAGTAGTGCCGTGGTTGCCGACTTGCCGTGGTGCAACGTGGGTGCAGCCCTTGCGCATCTCAAACGGCCGCGTTGTCACAGGTCGTAAATCGTCGACGCGCCACCAAGCGGCAAAGCTCGTAACCACAACATCCACGCCGTAGCCTTTCCCGTCTGGCACAAGTGACGCCACGAATGCGCCCAATATCCCAAGGTGCATCGCGCTCTCCGATGGCTGATTTTTGAGCGCGCGCCCTATCGGGCACCTCAGGGTGAAAGATACAGCCATCCGTTCAAAATACAAACGCGCGATTATGATTTACGGATATCATTGATCATATTGAACCTATTTCTGACCATAATAGGTGTATTTCAAGTTCCGATTTAGTATCCCTTTAAGGAGCGGTTTGTTTCCTCGTGGCTCGTACAACCAGCATACGTGAAAGGTGAATAAAAATATTCGTAAATCCCGGAATCGAGTGGATCGTACAAACAACTGATGCACAGGCAAGCAACTAATGCAGCGGTCGGCGCGGCGGTTACGCCGCGCAGCGGCGTAATCGCAGCGCGGGGGATGGGGTAATACGCGCCAGTGATGTTGGCAGCCTTTATGCAAAGCCTGCACCAGGCCTGAACCCGCCGTAATTGTGTTCAGACATGATCATGGAAGTTATCAGAACTCATTAAATTTTAATATTTGGGTTTCTTTCTTTTTGGAGCCGACAAAAACTTTATGGAAGCTAATCCCGGTTGATGCAGTTGATTGAATGGTACGAAGGTTAAAAGCAAGTGTTACACACCCTCAATAATAAACTGAATTATAACCCCTATAAACGAATTGAATTCAGCATCTATAGATTGTCTAGTTTATTTATTGACATATAATTTTTCCTAATATTATTTTTAATCCTCAACTTGAAAGGCTGCTTTTGGACGCTACAGCCAACTTCTCTACACTGTTAGAAAAACTCCTCTCAAAGTATGGGACACATACATGCTAATTTTATTGCCACAGCATGTACTGTATTACCGGACTACAGAACATGTTCCATACTTCTTTAGTACGGGACATGTTGCTGTTGTATGGGCAGCCAGAATAAGTTCCATACACCATCATCACGGAACAAGTAGTGTATGCTACAGGAAATGTACCATCATGGCATACAGCAGCACATGTTCGGTTGCAAGCCATGCTAGAACATGTACCATTTTTACGAAGTACATCACATGTTCCAATGCGTCCAAAATGACACAGGTTACATTTCTTTTACTTACGGAAAAAGTTCAGTCTTGTTTGTGATAGTACTCGCCCCATTTTATGTTACTACCGCTATTCACGAGTACATCCGGGCTTTCTGTGTCACATGCCAAGCGTCTCCATAAAGAAGTTGATATGTGACATGCAAAACAGGGATGTCCTGAAAGTTTGCAGGCGCAACTTGATGCAAGTCTTTGCAACACAAAATTACCTGCAATGCGGAAATGTTCCCCAAACTTGTATGGAAAATTTGAACTGTCGTATCTAATGAGAGCACTAACCTGAAAAACAGAACAATGAATCTGTGACATATATACTTAATAGAACAGCCAGGAATACTATGAGAAAGTGCTCGCATGCTACGTCAAGTTTAGAGATCATTGTACATGTAGGGACGGGGATAAAGGCATATAAACATTTGTAAACATCCTTATGAAACTAATTTCACGCTTGGTCGTTTTGATTCCGAACCATAGCAACGGACCCATTGCGAAGAAGACTGAACAGTTTGCTGCTTCAAAAATATTTACATTTATTTTTCTTTTAAATGACTAGAGCACATACACAATAAGAAAACATTTCATGCCGCAAATATATTTGGGGCAGCTCAGCCATCAAAAAAAAAAATCAAAGTGAGCAGTCTATTAAAGAAAAATGTCACAAACAATTATGCTGACAAGCTACACCTCGATAATAACCATCTTGGCCTATGACAACAAATAGTAATATTAACAATAGAAAAAAAAATGAATCTAAACAAGCACCGAATTTTCGTTCCACTTCTTTTGGAACTTCGAGAACTCTTGGAGGGCTCCCTGCGCCTTCAAACGCACCAGAGCAAATTTTCTTCAAGACTGCCGGGGCCCCTCCTGTGGGTTCATTGCCACGAGTTGCCTGAAAGAAAGAGCACTTGAATAATGGGCGGGATTATTTAGAGGAAGATGTCTAACAGAAGCTAAGGAGTTCCTGACTCCTTCTTTAACTTCTCTATCGGTTAGTAATCCAATCTGAACGAATTCTAAATCTTGACTATAGTATACTTTCAAGCCGAGACAAACGCCCCTAATCTGGACAGTCCGTGCACACACCATGAGCCTCCAAGTCTGATCCTTGCATCAAAACAAATTTTGATTGTGCAAAAAAAATGTTTTTTCACCCCACTGGCATTGGTTCTCAGTAATAACTGCGCACGTTTCGGAACTTGCGTGAGCACACAACGCTAAGACATTCTACAACCCGAGACGGAGGCTACAAAGGAGGACACACACATCCATCTCAATTGAGACGTATATCTTCGTAGCCTCCATCCCGGGTCGTAGAATGTCATATTAACCAGCTCGCCTGCCTAGTAACGTTGTACACAACAATACTTCGGTTAAAAAAGGAATTCAGAGTACCAGTCAATGCAATATTACAAAAAAGCTTGCCTGAAGTGCTTAAGCAGAATATTGTGGTTAATATTAGAACACTGAACATTCATGTCTTTTGGTTCATATTACTTATTCTAACTGATAAGCATAGCCCGGTCACAGGTATATTTATGTGCCCCTGCAGAACAAGGGCCCATGCATTTGCAGCCGAGTGATACTAAGGCGGGTTAAAATATAAGTTGCACGTACCGTAGGATGCATAAGTTCTAGTATTGGTTCTATATGACAATATATCTAAGTACCAGATTCATTTTGATTCTTTCATTATATTGCAACATAATAATAGGATTTAAAAAGAAGCGGTCCTCCCCGCAGCACATCCAATTAATGTGAGTAACGAATTGTAAAGCGAATTGTAAATAAGGGTGTCTAGAAAGCAGCACATTAACATTAGACCTTTGCCTTTATTAGTGTAAAGTTTCAACAAAAACATGGTTCAACATGTTCCAGGTTGCTGTTGAAGGTGCCCAACAAACACAAACCCTAAGGCTAATATTCTGCTCTACAAAACATATTTTTTTCCAAATTGCTGTCGAACGTTAGACGCTTTGCTTGATGTAATTGGCAATGCCTCAGCGACAGTGTGACCAAGCTGAATGAAACCCTTAATATTTACATGGGAATACTTCAATACGTTCGAGGAATCGTTATGCGTCTGCTAAGCTGTTTTTTTTCTTTTTTTTTCTTTACAGATTTGTTTAAAGAAAAGCCATGAAAGCTACACTTATACGGTTTGTGCGAGTGAGTTATACGCCCAGGGGGACATTAACGGGGTGGCTAATCTTCGCGATAAGTCGGCTAATTAATTGAAATTCGTTAATTATATTTTAATTAGTGGAAGTAGTCGTATGTTTGCAATTAGATATTTGCTGAGCGTCGTTCAAATCCCCTAGATCAGTAATTTTTGAAGGACTTTGAGCGCGTGAAAAGCGCGACAGTGTGCTGAAATTACTACTCGTGGAGCAGGTACAAGGCTGGGGCTAGCTAAGATACGAAAAAATCGCGCGGGCGCCTTACCGCAACCGCTAGCCTCGTGCTCCACAAGTGGTAACTTTATTGTACTACTACACTTCTCACGCGCTTAAAGTGTTTCTGAAAATGACTCATTTGATGGCTTTCGATAACACTTAGCAAGTTTTTAATTGGAACCATTTGTCTATTTTGACTAATTAAAAAGTTAACCAATTTTAATTAATTAGCCGACTTATTGCAAAGATTAGCCACCCACACAATGTCTCCTGGGCGTATAACTCACTCGCACAAACCGCATAAGTGTAGCTTTCATGGCATTCTTTAAACAAATCTGTAAGAATAAAAAAAATCCTGTATATGTACAGTACTCAGCAAAGGAACACGCGACTGTATTACCTCTTAAGATTACATCAATCTATGACGTAGCGCACAAAATTGTTGCATTAAGCATTAAGCGTTCGGCCACCGACAAGTTAGCACGTTTATGAGGTAATAACAGTTTGTGTGTTCCTACAAGTTTCGGAAACATTGCACGTTGCCAAAGGAAAACAGTGTTTGAACTTTTTGACTTGTACCCTATACCGTAAACGACTTATTTTTCGCGGGCTCAATATTTCGCGATTGAGGTAAAAGTTGAAGATTTGGAATAATTCGCGGGTTCTAATTTTCGCGATGCGGCGGGATCCCAATATAGATTCCAATGTGTTTACATTTTACCAGAATCGTTCGCGGGACCTATTTTTTTTTTTAATTGTAGGCGATTCGGGAAAATTAGTATCTTTCGAAAAATAAGTCGCCTACAGTCTTCGAAATCTCCAATTCTGAGCCCAACTGGCTTTGCCGGAAATACGTTGAGGAGCACACCACCATTCAAAGGTATGCCAAACTGCTTAGGATGTTGGCAAGGACACGATAACAGATTAGGTACATAATTTATTGCTAACGGCCTTTTATGTCATTAACGCTGTCAGAAATTACTTATCAGTTATTGCTGCTTCCCAGACAAAAATAAATCGCCTATTTATTTCTTCACGAAATGCAATATCGACTTGACAATTCAACCACTTGAAGGAATTAGAACTGTCCATACGATACATTTTTCCAAAGCAAATTCAAAGTGCACATTTTCATAACTGAAAGGCACATTCATAGTTACCTCTAAACGAACTTCAACGCTGCTGGCAGCTCAGCAGGGTACTTTAGGTTGAGACAACAGTATGTGGCGTACATCAGCTCCATAGCAGAGAGGAAGCTGACGCCTTCGAAGCACCTGGTGCCATCCAGTGGCAGTTGAAGATGCTTCCGCCTGAAAAAAAGTAGATATTTTTAATCATAAAGGAACGCTGAACCATACGTTTATGATTGCAATTGTGTTTGAGAGCATTAATACCTAGGACTTTTGGGAGTTATACTATTTTCAAACATGGCACACCTTTTCAGTTTTTATCTGTGGAGATTTTCAGTTTCTTCCGGTTAGCATGTATACCCATGAGTTTTATCGCTTTATTCTGGTGATATGTATAGTATCTTCCTTTAATTGACAACGCAAAACCGCACTCTGTTGCGGTGAATGAACTTGACACGCGATGAAAACAAGTCAAATCCCATCCTCTAAAAAAAGGGAACTTGACACACAAAACCCAATTACAATTCACGAGCATGCTCATGAATGTGCGAGGCTGCATGCACAATGCGCGAGTCTGGTCGCATATTCACGAGCAAGCTCGTGAATTGCGAGGTTGGTTAGGTCATGATGGCGAAAATATTTGTTTGAGGGCTCTGCAGTAATTTGTATTGGCAGAGCAGAGCTCTGCCACTATGGCCAGGATTCGGGACGTCCAATGAAAGAACGTTAACGCGCGTCGTGCGTACAGCAACTTCCAGTAGAGCTGCACGATGTCGTGCGTGTAGCAATACTCTACATAAAAAGGGTGTCCTTCTCAGGCCATACGCGGGAGTTCACTCTGAGCATGCGCAGCGCTCAGAGAGCTCCAATGTGGCGTCGAGTGAATACCACCTATTACATTAGAGGTTTCGACTCGACCGGGGTAATTTCGAAGTATATTCGTCTATCAGTAGCCCGAGTTATTTCGGAAATATCACTCCCGAAAAAATGCCATAAATTTAGTCCACAAAACACCTGGAGTGACGGAGCATCCGCGGCGCGCACACGAGCATTAGCAAGACGATGATTGATTACTGGCACAGCGCGGTTAAGTTTACTGGGCGACTCAAGATATCGCACGATAATCCGTAGCTATTCCTAAGATGCAAAAGCCTGCATTATTTCTCTGCATCAAGCAGGTGCAACCTTTATTTGACCGCATATTCGAAAAGCTGCCAAGAACGCTCACACGATCGAGAAGCTGAGAAACGCAGTGCTCCACTATGCCCTTCAGACGCATAAAAAAAAAAAAAGTTAAAAACAAGCCCCCTTTATCGAACGCTGTATTGAGAATATATTACGCTTTCGACCTTAGGAATATACTTCGTTCCTTAAAACATAAATGACCAATGTTCACGTCTTCTAATCCGATCTTCCCTCATTCTCCATTTGCCCCATCCCCTCCCCGATCAAGCGCTGAACTTTGAACCATGTGAGGTTGAAGTTAGCGGCGAATCTAGTTTAATTCGACGCGCTTAAGTCAGGCATGCTGACAGCGGCTTGGCATAATAATGCGGGAATATTGCGGAAACCGTGCTCTCCTAGTGCCCAACTACTAAATAGGGTCGGGCAGTATTTCGCCCCGAATCAGGAACTATAAAAGGTCTAGTTTTATGGGGCTGGGAAGACGAGACGCTGCACGATGGACATCCCGAACTTGGAATATACGACACCTTAAGAGATAGTAAACTAACACTGGCGTTAGGAACAACTTAACGTATACGTACCTTGGAAAACGAAGCCGTCTACGCACCGTAGAACGCCGCTGAGACGCGAGAACAACGGCAAACTCGCCTTCCAAACGGGTAGCAGCACTCCGCAGCCCCCGGGCCTAGAGCACTATATAGCTCCTACGGAGCAGAGTAGCGCAATCCATATACGGCTCTGGCGCAATCCTTTGAACCCCGTGTTTTGCCGACAACATGGCCGACAGAGCGGCTCGGCGCGAGTCACGTGGTACTCAGGGTTCCAGGAGGCGGCCCTCCCTATGGGAGAATACATGGAGATCGACATAACACGGCTGATTAAAAAACTAAGGGCGAGTTCACATTTTTCAAAACTAACCTGTCGTGAAGTTAGTAAAGCGCTAAACACTTTATCAAAGTGTTAATAATATCGGATGCGTGGCAAATTTTGAGAAGGCAATTTCCAAGGCAATAGCGTTTGAAGCAGACGATTTTTGCTCACAGCGGAGATGGGCTTTTCGGGTTGGCCGGAGCGGGTCACGTGAATGGTGTGACGTCGCCGTGCCGTTTGCTACATGATGCCGCTCAGGCAATTTTTTAAAAAAAGTTACGTCCTTGTATGGCACAAAACTTATCGCATATTATTCTAAAATGTTTCATTATTATGTCAAAAACGATTTCCATTCCGCACATCCCCACAAAACTGAAGAAACAACGATTTTCTCACGTTCTCCATGCATTTCTGACCGCAGTTGGAACCTCCGGGCGTTCGCCGCTAGTCGCCGTGAGACGGCGTTCTAGATTGCGCTACTCTGCTCCGAAGGAGCTATATTAGCGATGTGCGCCGCCAAAAGCGTCGCTGTGGTCAGCTTTCCACGATTGGCCAAACCATGGGCATATGAGCACTGTCAGATTGTCAACTTTGACGGTGTTAGTTTCGGATTGCGATGTCTCCTAGCTTCTACTCAGCTTTTTAAATACACCATCGAACTCGTCGTCGCACCCGATGGTAAATAGCCAGAATAAGAACTGGTGACGTCACGGCGAGGCAAATCCCAGTCGTGACGTCACGGAGGGAAACCATGAGAGGGCGCCACCGAAACATCTCGGCGCTAATAGCCGGCAGCGGCTTGCGCATGCGCGGGAGAGAGATGTCTTCCTTCGCGCGGCGTAACTCGGCTCACGGGCGCTGTACTTCCGCGGTCTGATTGAGTTCCATAAAAATTCCTGGATATCCGGCACTTTTGGGCGCGTTCAATTCGCTTATACCAGTTGAACAGACTATAAACTATAATCTTGTAAGGCTTTTTTTATTGATACGGATAAGCTCATACTTATTGCTTAAATAGCACATTTCAATGCATATGGTACAGTTCCCGTTCTTGAAAGCAAACAGCACATTATGTGCATTTCCAGAAAACGGGACATGTTCTATTCGGTTTTTCCACGTAGATTGATGGAATTTTCTAACAGTGTATATTAATTTGTGTAGCAGCATAGAAATATAGCTGATTTTGCCTTCATAGTCCGAACGTGGTCGTTACTCTTTTTTAGAAGGGACTTTTACAGTCGGATAATTCATTTAACGCATTCTTTGTCTGACATTTTATTGCCCCAACGTCCAGGCTCAAAACTCCCTTCAGTGCAGAATACAAAAGGGGGAAATGTACTTTGCACGGGCAGTTCATGCCAAAGGGACCCCCAAGACCTGCAGGTGTTTCTGTTTACTGTTCAGAATGCAATTCTGACGTAAAACTGAGGCTGTTTTGGAGCGCTCTTACATCCGGCTTCTCTATCCTGCGGGTATGAAATCAGCACATATCATCCTATATTTATTCAAGCTACTGTCAAAGGATTTACGATGGCGTTTAACGTGATTTCCTTTATGCATTTGGCCGTTTTTGTTGCCACTCTATTTAATATTAAGTGAAAACCTTTTCATTCAACCTGACCTTAATTGGCTTTTCGCAAAATTTGTTTTCAGTAACACCGAGATCAAACCAGTCACTTACGTCAAAGCTTAATCTTTACATGCACCTTGTTCAACAAAAAGAGAATGCGTTATGCGTAGTTATGGGAAAATACAATGCACTGGCATTTGTAAAGCTTATATTATTCGGTATTTTGATTAAGTTTTGATAGAATGTTACATTGTAAATTATTCCAGCTAACGTCGTCTCTGGGCACCAATACAGGTGAGGTTTAATCGTTACCATTTGTCGCCTCAGTAATAAATTGCAGCACAATAAATCATTATTCGCATTAGTACACTTTCTTAAGAAGTCAACGAGCTATCAAAGTTACTCTTAGGTAAATTGGTATTTGTGCTTCGTCGGGTTTGAGCAAGATGGTCCGCTTGTGTCTTCTTCATAACCGTAGACACGATGGAGGAATTGTCCTCATTCTGTAAATCATTTTCAATCTTTTTGTGAGAGCTAAGTTTTCTATATTTTCGGACTATTACAATCTAGCAATAGAATACATACGGCAAAAATTTTGATTTACAGCCCTTCTTAACTTTTCTTTATAAACAAATATGAACTACGTCAAACTTGTGTTTGAAAAGGAATGCAGCTAATTTCTTGTCCACTAATATTGTCATACAATGTACGGGTATTAATATAAAATGATCAATGTTTATTTCTCGAAACCTCCGGGCATAACACAAGTATAGTGTAAAAAAACAATATTTATTGATTTCCCCAGCGGTACAAAACTACTAACAAAGAGACAGTCCGCATTAGACGATAGTTTTACAAACAAATATCGCCTGGAACCCAATGAGTCAAATACTGACTATTTTGGTATACACAGTAAAATAAACACATAAGAAGTAATATATGTAACATTGATAAAAAGTTTTATCTCGAATAATACACGAATACTATGTTTTACAATAGTTTATGCTAACTTTAAATGTAGACGGAAATGTGATTCTGGAGACCCCAAGATAAAGATATGTAACCCAGCGTTGCAGATAATGCATTTGGAACAATAGAATAGGCTTAGTTCCTTTCATTTATATATACAGCGTTATAAACTTACGTCGTGCATGGAACTTATGAAAAATGACAAACATTCAAGATGGTGTTCGTAGGTCTTAATACAATCCAGATTCAATAGTCAACAACGTATGTATCCAGGCAGCATATTTGCTTCGGCTAGCTGCGACGATGATTGGTCCTTGGCCGTAGTAGACTGGACCAGTACCGCCCAGGGAATTCGGTCAAAAGCCAGCCCTGGCGCCTCACTGTATTTCCCGGGCACCGGAATTCCACGGAACTACCGGGGAAGTGATTTCCTTAGCGTTCCTAGTATTGTCTTGGTCCGAGCCGACCAGGGTAGACTGGCGGCTACCAACATTTAAGATTTTTGTGGAGCATCCCTGTATGCACTGTCCCCAGGATTCCATGGAACTGCCGGGGAGTAGATTCGGGTGTCATTTATTCTTGCGAGATTCAGCGCGCCAAGGAGCGGCGGGCAATTACCGCCCTTCATTGTTTTTGGCTGGAGCTTGCTTTTCATCGGACCATGACGTACTCGGTACGGCCACTTTTACTTACATCAACTTAAAATACGTTTTTACGTTCCACTTAAATTTGACTTTTCGGCTATTATAACATAGCCCGTGACATAGCTTCGTCCACGAGTATCTGCGCTTGGACCTTTGAATAGGACACGTTTCCTCCTTTTATTTTTAAAGGAGCTGTGCAACGATTGCAGTGCTTTATTGAAATAATCTGGGAGTGCGTGTCTCGGCCTTTCTGAAGTGAAGAATAAAATACTGCTTTTGACTGCATGTCCTAGTTTTTATTTTAAACAAATGGAGATAGATTGAGATTTTCGGCACCTCTCAACCCCTTCACCGTCTTCCGAGTCACGTGCGCAGTGACGTCAATGGGGGTCGTGCTGAGTTCCGGTGAGGCTCTCTCTCTAGAGCCATCAGTGAGCAGCGAGTACTCATCCGCTCGCGACCGCTTGACCACGTGCTGGCGCAGCGCAAAAAATATGGCAGCGGAGGAAAGTCTCATCCGGGTCCGGCCATCCCCGTCCCGCTCAGGCTTTTCTAGCGGCTGTTCGCAGTAGCAGATAGAGCTGACGGTTTTGTGAACTTAGGATATATGGCGCTACTAAAACTCCGTATAATAAAAGCTTGGTCCATGATACCAGGTTTTTGACACATTTATTTATCTTTGAACGAGAGGATTTATTGAAAAGTTACCTTTTATGAAGCAAGTATTCGCAAAACGTTCTATCTTTCTACAAGATTCCATTGACGTCATCCCGCGTGATTCTCATGGCCAGCGCTGGCGGCTGACGGTCGGGAAATATTCTAACTCTTGCCTCGCGATTACGTGGCGGAATTGCAACATTTCTAAGGAAGGAGGTGTGCTTTTTGTTTTGTGTGACAAGGCAAACAATGTCAAAATAGAAGATGCCAGCTCATTCAACGTTAAACTCGTTGCACAGCTCTTTTAAGAATATTGCGCTTGTCGGCGTGTCGCAATCGTCGGGCTTTATGGACACGCCCGGGCCGACAGTACATTGCGACCGCAAGCAGGGTCCTTAAAACAGCACCATGTCTGATTTCACAAAAACGCCAGAAACAAGGATCTGTTGCACTATTTGCGTAAATTAGAAAAGATAATAGAACACATTACATCAGATTCCAGAGGCCGGTGTTTATTTCAGAACAAATTAACCAATCCCCATCAGTCGGCGCTTCAAGAAAAATAAAGTGAAAAATTGCTGCTCAACTAAGTCTGCAGACCTTCCAGCGGCGTTGAACACGCGTGTTCAATTTTCCGTTCGCTCAGACCCCACGTTCTTCCCAGGCTTAAAATAATGACCGGGGGCTCGAGTGAATTTGATCGTCTAAACTTTAAATAAAGAACGAAAATCAGTTTCACAAATAGAAAGTAATTGCAGCCTGGTGGTGCGTTTTATTCGCGAAAGCGAACTTCCTTCAGAAGCTTCAAGCAAAAAATGCTTAAAAAACCAACATGTGCTAAGCCTTTGGTTCGTCAAATGAAACGCGACACGCGAAACTTCGACACGAGAAAGGCTGACTTGCTGGCTGACCGTAAAATGTATCATTTTTATTTCTGAGTTCAAGAAGAGGCAAGACTGCTCTAGCTGCACCTATGTCAAGACTTAGTGTCGCAGTATGATAAACTGATTATGAGCATTTATTTAAAGTAGAAATGATCCACCTGACTTACCTGACACCGCCGTCATACGTGGAATGCGGTCCGCACGATAGAGTTACGAAAGCCTTGGCCACCCGTCGCGTAAAGCAAAAACGTTTTCTGTGGAGGTGGAGCTAGAGTTGAGGTACATAAAAAAGAAGTTTATTCCACGGAAAATCGCATTCACTGATCAGTGATCGCATTAATGCCACTGATGCGTACAACGTAAGGAATCTAAAGAAAATAAGGAGTACCGCGAATATAAATATTTATTTCTATTTTTATTTTGATGTCAAAATTAAGCAAGCCGGATTTTAATCCGCGTTTGGATAGGTTCCACGTGGACTCATGGTTGTCAGAGTCTATAAGTGCGAAATGGGCCTAGCGTAGGCGGCCAAAACATAGATTTAACCGGCCATCTATTACACAACATAAAATATGTGGCAGAATTCCTTCGTTCCATGACTCTTTATTCTCTTTTTCACCATAAATGCGCGGGAAGGAGAGCTCGTGAAGTCTCAACATCGACATCACATCCATTTCGCTCACACTGATTGTGAAACAAAGGGTAGGACAGGTTGGGCACATTTCGGCGGTGCACGCGTCGACGTGTTGAGAACTAATTTTTTTTACGTTATCAAGGTTTGCGTAACTTTTCTGGGGCTCGAACTTTGTCAAAGCTGAACTTGGTGAAAAGTCGTTCAAAATCAGTATACTGAATGTCTACTAATAGTGAACTTAGGGCATGTACTGAAATCGTGCTAGTTTCACACTTTTATGAAACAAAATAGTATAGGTTTAGTACACACCATGTACATATGTAGTATACCATAACTGCACCTCGAGTGTGCATCTAGCATAATATAAGTGTAGATTTAGTACACTACATATATGGTTTTAGTGTACTAAATGCACACTACCGGTACATACATACGGGGTGTCCCAGATAATTTGCACCAAACTTTATAAAAACCGGGGCGTTCTGCGGGAGTGAAACCAACTGTATGCCGTTAGCAAGTCTCTTGCGAAAGTGCAAGAAATTTTTTAGTGCGTCTAGATATTTAATTAAGACTAACAAGCTAACTTTTGAAATCTTCGTTTAAAAGCCTAGGTGTGAATTGCAAAGTTGTAGAGCACATTAAGAAACGTCCAATTAAACTATTTTCAACAAGGTGCACTTTGCGTGTTCCTTTTTCCTAGCCTTCAAAAAACGGCCGCGAAATACAAAAAAATACCGCGTTAAAAATTGTTTCCCCATGGCGCGCGGGCGTGCCGCGAATGTGTGTGCTTTGAAGGCCGGAAAAAAGCACGAAAGCGTATTATGTTGCCAACAATTTAATTTGGTGTTTCTCAATGCGCCGTGCAACTTTACAATTGGCATCTTGGCCCTTAATGTAACATTTAAAAGGTTAGTTGATTAATCGTAGTTATTTAGATAACAAGCCGCATTAAAAAATATGTGCACTTTCGCAAGACACTTGCTAACAACAGTTCATTTCACTCCTGCAGAGCGCTCCGGTGTTTTTTAAGTATGGTGAACGTCATCGGGGACGCCGTGTATGTCGGGCGTTCTGAATGGAAAGAACGGTCTCAAATTGGCCAGAAAAATCGGCGCCTGCTTTAAAATAGCTGACTTTTCGAAGATATTTCTTTGAACGTCTGAATTCCAACTTATGAAATTTCATGACATATAGCTCCATTCTCGTGAAATGTTAAGAAACGCCGTTGACAATTTAATTGATGATAATGCAGAGGCGCCTTCATCGGGAGATGCACTTTTAAAAATGAGTCAGGACATTTACGAGGAAAGCCTTGGCAGCACCATTTCCAAACATTTCTCGTCAAAATAACATACAATCATGTTATAAAATCATGTGGGAAAAGTTGCGAAAAAAAACGAGGCACGGCATTTTTAAGTTCCCAGCATAGACGTGAAAATTACAATTGAATCATTTCCAAATCTTCCTTAGTGAAAATAATGTACTGCCGTTTTCCAATATTGGCTGGGAGAGTCGTCATTTTGATTTGCGGCAATGTACGTGAAAATTACGAGGAAACCTTTGGCATCTCCATTTCCAAACATTCCTCGTGAAAATGACGTACTAGTATCTTCTGAAACTGTGTGAAAAAAGCCATAAAGAAAAGGTGCATTGCATTCTTCAACTGCAAGTATGTACGTGTAACATACAAACATTACGATCAGTGTTCTTCACGTAATTGATACGACAGAAATCGAAATCCCACTTATCACTTTATTCAAGTTTCCGAGCCTGCCTCACTGTACACTCTCCTTTGTGATGATGGTGTGGCATTACATCCTAGGTAAAAAGAAAAGAGGAAATTACCCTATGCCACCCTCTGATATAACTTCACATAACTCGCTCAAAGGACCACTATGTGATGCAGGCAAGATAGTAACAATTTCATCCTGAAACGAGACTGAGGAAAATCGGACAATAGCACTTCTGAAAGCCTGATATGACATACATTGTTCCAGATTCAAGGTTGCAGCTGCTACATTTCAAGCACATATGGATTGATGAAAACCGCAACGAAAACATCCGAGAATGGCCATTTTCAGAGCTGTGCTGATAATAAAATTTTATTTTAGAAGTTAAGTATATACGCTATTCGGTATTGGTTTCAAGATTAATTGTACTAATGTAAACAACATAATTTTTGCGAAAGCTTAGTTTTTGCAAGTTTATCTTAATTGCTTAAGATTGGTCATGCAAAAAAGTAACCCCATGGATACGAATGTATTGAACATTTCTCCTGATTGCGAAATTTTGTACCTGCAAAGTATTCCCAACACTAACACTTCATAAAATGTATGAAATACTGAGCTCGCAAAAATGAAGTCTTTTATGCCATTCAAACCTTTCAAAGTGCTCGCAAAGTCACCATTGCGATGGATTTGCTTTGTTCAGTGCGCTTCTCCGCATGTGCCAGTGCGCTGCAGAGATTAGTTCTGGATAAAACCCCAAGAATAAGACATTTGAACGTGGGACATACGCAGTTTTTGATAAAATAGAACCTCAAAAGTTTCAGATCGAATGGCTTCCCAGAAGACTTCTCGGGTCCGCAAGCACTGTTACTCCGCAACAAGCAGGTTCTCTAAAGATGACAAGAAAAAACCCAGTGCCCTTATCGCTGTTCGAACCAGCACTCGGGAGAGTTGAAAAGCCTGTCAAGCGCTCGCTATCGGGACAGGCCGCTTACTTACGATGGCTTCATACCTGTTTGTTCCATGCACCATCTAGCCAACCATAATATAGATCAGTGGGCAGACGTCACTTTTACTCCTGTGATGCAGTTCCCCTGCAGGTTCCCACAGGTCGCAAACTGCTAGTCAAACTGAGTCAAGCCTGCAGCCCTGCGGGAAATGTTAATTCCACTCTTTTAGACGAAGACAACCACATTTTGGGTGTGACTGAAAGAAGTTCTAGCACAGAGGAAACAAAATGATTGGCCCTTTTTGAATGCAACTTTTTCTTTTGCTGAGAACATAAATACAAGTCACACGCCATTGTACATTCAGTGGTGCGGCTTAATCTATGGTGAGCACTTTATTTTTATAATTTCGAGCTTTTAGAGAAATGATTCAATATAATGGGTCGGACACAGATGTTTTCTTTGAGCTATCCTATACATTCACACGTTATATATCATAAAAGCACTAGAGCAGGGTATGACTGTACTGCATCTATGACAAAGTTGTATCTAATTAAAAGTTGGCATTTATCTAAATTATTACTATTCGGTATTATTCTTTGACAAAGAATAACTGGGCGGGTTGGTACGTTGGTAGTCTTTCAACTCCATCGAATATTCAGGTCCTTTCGCATTTTTTCACGCTGTTGCTTTTTCTAACTGCTCTGCTTTTTGTAGTGGCTTTCGCCTCCACTAAACACGTGACATCCAAACTTGCTTTATTTAAATCACACAATCGTAAACTTGGAAGGCGTACCGCTTCGGCATACGCAAAGAGACAGCGCGTCTCTGAGGCACACGCGTGAACACAGGCAAGAAATCATGCTGCTTGCTTTTGTAACGTTTCTCTCGCTTCCACTTTACGAAACAAATCGTTGGGGGGAGGCTGTTGGGACCACACGGCAGAACTATCATGACCTGTGATTGCTTGAACTGCCCTCAGACTGCACTTGAACGCTCCGCAAAAGCGTCTTCGGGCGGGCGTCGTAGGACGGCGCCCAGAACAAGCCCTCGGCTGGCCCTCGGTTCCACCGCACGCGAATCTTTCTCACTTTGCGGAAAGAACCATGCATTTTGAAGATACGCTCTTTTCAAATTGGAAATAACACGGGGTAGAGCATAGGTAGAATCAAGCATAGCTTAGCAAGCACACGGTACACGACAAAGTTTGAAACAGCGGCGCACTTTGCATGAAACAAAAGAAACTTCCTTACCGGCGCTTGCACCAGTCGGCCATGACTCTCCGCCACTTGCGTTGGTAAGACGCAGCGTCTCCCAGCTCTCAGTAATCGCTTGCTATTTTCAAACGCGGTATTTGTAAGTAAGATATCCAAAATATCAGATAAAAGGGCTACAACGTAAAAAAGAAGCGATGCTCGAAGCTTCCGGAAGGCCCCGAACTCTAGCGGCGGCCAAACGGAAGCTGATTGCAATAGCGATGGTCTTGCGCAGTTTTCAAAAGTCTCTTTTTTGTTCTTTGCTTTTTTTTTTAGACAAAACAAAGCAAATCAATATATATTTATAAAAATAATGTCACTATATTAATTTTGTAAACAATTAACACAAGCTTAGTTAATCATAGGTTTTGTCTAAACTTTAGTTTTTCTTTTTTAGCGTAAAACCGAAAGTATCTCAAGCAATTTCTCCTTCGTCGCAAAAGTTACTCTGATTCATCTGCGCATGCCTGCACTCCTTAGATTTCGGCTTTTCTGGAAGGCTAGACTCTCGCGGCAAATAATGAGGGTAACCTCGTATTTTGAAACAATGATAGTGCCCGTATTTTTTGGCGAGAGAAAGACACGTAAAATTTACGTCGATTTTTTACAGTGTGGAACTCTCGATCGACTGTGTTGGAGTGTTCGTTGTTGCAATTGCCAAGCTCTTTCCACATGAATGGAGATATCTTAGAGTTTTGCAAGATAAATCTACATCATAACACACTTTCAGTGAGAGCTTGAGGTTGTTACATGAAGGCGCCGATTTCTCCAGTCAATTTCAGAGCGAGCTTCCATTCATAACATTACTACGCTTATGCGGTTCAGAAGTTGATTTGCGCTGCATGTGACTATGCAAGGTGGAGAATCTTATTTCCCAATTATTAGCCGTGGTTTCCTTTGCCGCGTGTCCTTTTGCTTGCTGTGGATGCAGATATCTGTGACAGCGTATAGTGCGCTGAGACCTGCATTACAACAACACTGGATAATCCTGCAAACGTAATTTGTCTAGTAGCCTATGAGGCTGCACGCAACTGGCGGTGCACTTTGAAAACCGAGACATGTGCATGCTTTTGCATCAGCAGCATCAAACACTTGATGCAACTGCCCTCGATCGTCTAGCTTCCGAATTGTGTTAACAGTGTTTTACAGAAAACTTTTATTCTTCAATAAAGGTAACAAATACAATTAATGGAAAATAAAAGCTATTTTTGCAATAAAAAGTAGGCTTTTCAATTGATAAATATAGTGGAAATGACTAGCTAAAATAATTATTGACAAGTTAGATAAGGCTACTTTCCAAGGGGTACAATGGAGCTAATTTTTTTTATTTGAGATTTTTTTAGACGTATAGCCCATGTTGCATTTGCGACGTAAGTATGCTCGGACAGTGCCGGTCGTTTCCCCGGAGAACTTTTGGACCACGTGGTCTGCAGTGAAATGAGAAATGAAGCATCCCTTTGTCACATCATGTCTTCTATACCCGGTAATATTTTTGAATCAACAGGTTTTTAGAAAGAAGGAGCTCACTGCCACGTTGGTGGAGTCTTCAGTGCGTCGTGCGACTCGGAGGACATTACATGGGGGAGACCTTCATACACAGATAGCTGCTGCTCTCATACAGGACGGCGCCGCATGAAGTGACTGGTTGTAGTCCTGCTGAACTTTTGATGGGGCGGAAGCTCAAGACCGCACTGAACTTACTGCGACCAGATCTTCGAACTGCAGTGAATCTGAAGCGAATCTGAAACGAACGGAACAACGAAACACCGATACTCGTGGATATCCAGCCCGGGATGCCAGTGTACACCCGTAATTTCCGACCAGGCCCGAGTTGGGTGCCGGCTACCGTGGAGTCCGACCAGGGGTTTGCGTCGTCGCTGCGGCTATCGGATGTCCGAGTGTGGACAAGGCACCATAATCACATCCGTGGAGCACCACAACCTCACAGCTTGTCTGGTGGCCCGGGACCCTCACTCACCTCTTGCCCAAGCACGGCCAGTGTCGAATCATCTGCTGCGGACACTAGTGAACCTGCTGCTGACGCCACTGCTGCTCCAGCTGCGTGTTTTCCGGGGGTGGGCAGCAAGTTGACTACTGTTTCTGGAGACAACAGGCACCAAGATGCCCATTCCAGTACAAGGACTGGGCTCACTGTTCGTCCAGAGCCAGTGATACATTCGCAGACTCCAGTTCGTCGGGGCACACGAATAAGTAAACCGGTGGATCGGTTATCGCCTTGAAGAGTGTAATGAACAGTTACCTTGCGTTGTTTCAGGATGTTATTTGTTTTTGCTGCTAGTTTTGTATATTGGACGACTCTTTATGAGAGGGGAAGAAGTGTTGTAACCGTTGACCCGGCAGGGGGCGCCGTCGCGCCCCTGATAAATAAACGTGCGGCAGCAGTTCCTGCAGGGTTTCTGCATTGAGACTCGAGCTGGGTGTCGTCAATAATGACATTGGTTGGCTCTGACTGAGGGGGGGGGGGGGGGGCACAGGACGTGATGTTGAGCAGCGTGCAGTCGGCTGGCGCTCTAACTGCAGAATTGTCTGCAACAACCGGTCAATGTAGTCTGAAAGGTCAAACATGACGTCACTATATGGCCTTGTGTTGACAACAGAATAGGTGACCGGCGTTTGACAGCAGCCGCAAAGAACTCTAGGTATTCTTCACTTCCGGTTCGTAGCTAGCAGCCGACGCAGCCCCAGGACGGCTATGGAAGCGTGTGGGGGTGTTGAAACCCGATCAATCTGGGCCACCTTCCTCTGCTGCTGGGTGACTTACGCACTTCTGAACGTCTCAAGTTACTTCTACGGATATGTTAAGTAGTAGTCGGTACGCAGAAGCATCGAGAACAGCCACGGAAGCGCAGAGCGGGTGCGGCCGGTGGCAAGCTGCACTCGCACCGCGCTTTCCGGGTCTTCGCATGAAAACTCAGGTTAGATGTTTCGTTTTCCTTTTGAGCCAGCGTTTTTCATTTGGGTTCTGTTTATTTTTGGTGGTTACGTTAGATCACATCACGACTGAAATAGGTGCGAATGTAAACCGTAGGACGCGGCCAGCTGAAATGCCCGATCGGAGGTCTGGTGTACTTTTCTCATTTTGTTAGAACACCTGAGACTGGGTAAGAAAATCTTGAAGCAATCAAAAGTTGAGGACAGGGAAAGAAGTCGGTCAGACGGCGTCTCAAACTCAACTAATATGTTTTCTCGCGCGATTGAAACGCCACTTACGTACACAAGTTAGTTTCGATGACATCTGACTACAGTGACAATCCTTGCTTTTTAACACTAAAAGTGGTTTGCTCTCTATATTTGTACAGCCTTGATGGAGATACGCCTCAACGGGTTATCGGTCTCTTAGCCGTAGATGAGAAATTTAGCCAGTGCAGTACAACCACTAACCTGGGTTTTCTAACGTGCATCACGCAGTAGCGATCACACGGACCCGTGCCGGTACGAAACTCATCCAGATCGAAACGGGCGGGGGCGGTGGGGAACCGAACCCAGGAGGTTCTCATCGCAAGCTTTCGCTCCACGCTCCGAGCTGAGACGCGTTAGCCCACTCGGCCACTTCCTCCCCTGCTTTTTAACACTCACGCGTTTTTGGTACTTAAACTAGGTTGTCCCCCGTGAACTACCCATAACCCCCTCCCTCTCACGTTTTATTTTAAATGATGTCGAGCAAGAAAGCATGCATGAACGCGCACCGATTTTGATATGAGCTACGCAGGGTCGTACTACCGCTTCATTATCAGTCAATATGAAGGTGCTGCCCATTTGCTTTTACTTCGTTATATTACAGCAAGCTGACCTGTTCATTCGTTTATTTATATTACAGTAAGCCACCCATTCACCGCCGCTTCGCGGAAACAGTCTGCGGCGGCTCATTACAGAAAAAGTTAATCCGAGCTGTCGATATAAGAATTAAACGGCCTAGCGATGGCACTGTATGTCGACGAAACGTCATGCCATGAACTGATTGCCTGCGAGATCGCATCTCGCGTTCTCGCGAATGACTTGTACGAGAAGCAGTGCTCACCCCTTCGCGGATTAATCGACACCTTTATGGTGGATGCCAAAAGACTGTTAGAGGTCGTTATTTCCCGCAGCCCCTACCTAAAGACAGAACACGTTCTACTGGCCTGTAACAATATTGGCCGCGCATAAACGGTCACCGACGTTTGTCTGTCACAGGTCACTTCCCTCCATCACTCGTTTAACAGCGACGGCCCATCGTTGCTTCCATGCTTTGTTTCACGGGAACTGGAACATCTTATGCCTCTATGGCTTGCGTTAGAACAACGTACCGCGGAACTGTGAACCATTTTTATCGCGAATACAGCACGGCTACCACGCCTAGAAGGGCTCTCGATGCAGCTGGACGCACCACGACCGGCATCGGAAGAACCGGAACCGTGAAGTCACGTGGTGCCTCGCTTCGGATGACGAAACTTCCGGCTCAAACGCCGGTCACCTATTAGAAGAAGATGCTCCAAATGCTTGGGGTGCACATGAAATGATTGAGCATGCGAGATTTTGAACCATATTTTGGACAAGTGTTGTCTGCTGTATACTGTAGTAGAAGGCACATTTGCATTCTCCTACCTGAGAACTAAAAGCGGGAAATATACAGGTCAGATAGGGCAGCTGCAGGAGGTTTGGTTATGCTGCCCCGTATCCCAGAGCAAAAACTGTGCCTCACTGAATGTATTCAGCACAATGTTTACAGATACGAGTCAGAAAGACCTAACTAGCAAGTGCTCCAGTTGTACAGAGGCGCACGGAAATTGACAAAAAGAAAATAGTGTATTCCCGTGCCAATGTCATTAAGATTATTAGTTTCAAGTGTTTCTACAGGAACATCCCCGCGGGGGGCACCTGTGAAAGCAGGTATTTGGAGAGTGGCGTCCCCACGGACCCCGAGACCCGCAGGGGGCGCCTGCACCTCGGGTGCTAGCTTGCTTGGTGAGTAGCGTCACCACGGACCCCAGCCACGTGGGCCACCATACCAGCACGCAGAGGGCACGTACTTTTGTAGGTGCTTGGTGAGTGGCGTAACTACCAACCCCGAGCCATGTGGGTTCGCCCACCCACCTCTGGCTGTGCGTGGCGTACCCGTGTCCGGGGAAAGGGGGACCCTGGTGGTTGAGCTGAGCCCGGGGTATGTTTGAACCCTTGGGGGCTCCCCGGGGGAGGCAATACACCGCTTCGACCCCTGCTTCTCGTAGAGGGGTGTCCTGGCTTGGCCCGACCAGGATGATTCAGTCAGTCGCCTTTTCTACCCTCTTCTACCTTCTTTCACTTTTCTTTCCACCTCTTTCTTTTTTCTTCTGCACTCTCTTCCTTCCTTTTTCACCTTCTCAGGCGGCAAGGGCTAACCTTGAGTGGAAACAGGTCCTGTCCCTACATCCACACTCGGTTATAGTGCCCGGGCAGCACTGGTAGAGTAATTGTGTCAGCCAAGCCTTTCTTGTAATGGCACATTACCTACCTTCTCGTTGGGCTCCGAGGTGGGCGGTGCACCCGGGCACTGAACTTTCCTCCGATCTTCGTGGGTTCCAGGCAAAAAACTACTGATCGGGCCCTGAAAAGGGTACGCACCGAAGCAAAAGTCCATCCCTCAAAACGTATTGAATTCCTAAAATTCCCAAAGTTTCTTGTATTACACTCGGAAGACAAAAAGCCACTTGGAAAGTTATCCCCTTTCCTCGTATCAAAAGTTCTTGAAGGTATTGTTGGAGTGAATTTTAATGCCAAAAAAAGATGGCATCGGGTGACCTTGTTGAAATTAATACAAAACAACAAAGTGAAACTCTCCTAGCTTTGAACGCCGTCGCAGACTACAAAGTTAGCGTAACACCCCATCGCAAGCTAAACACCATACAGGCAGTCATCTCTGAGGATGACTTGCTTGAAACATCCGAGGCAGAAATTGTTGAGGGCCTTTCTGGTCAAGGGGTTGTAGCTGCGCGCCGCATCACCATCCGCCGAGATGGTGTTGAAAGAAAAACCAAACACATCATCCTGACCTTTGACTCGACCACACTACCTGAAACTCTGAAGGCAGGCTATCTGCAGTTCCGTGTACGGCCCTATGTGCCGAACCCTCAGAGGTGCTTCAAGTGCCAACGGTTCGGCCATGGGTCACGGAGCTGTCGGCGAGCCGACACTTGCGCCAAGTGCTCCAGAAGAGAGCATGCTGCTGACACCTGCGACAATAATCCGAAATGTGCCAACTGTGACGGTCCTCACCTGGCATACTCTCGCTCCTGTCCTTTGTTGAAGCAAGAGAACGAAGTTCTCACTGTAAAGGCAAAGGAAAATATTCCCTATCATAAGGCCAGAAAACGTTTTTCTTTCCTGGCAGAAGGTGGATATGCCGAGGTCGTGCGTACTGGACCTGCACGGCCAGTAATGGCATCGGCGGGAACACAGACGACTCCGGACGATCTGCGGGTCCCGTCGAAGTCCCCACCCAAACCCGGAGGAATGGTGCCAGCGGCACCATCTTCGAAGCCCGGGGAGGGTGCTGGCCCGCCAGCATCCACCCTCCAGCAGGGGATGGCCCCCCCTGGTTCTGTGTTCTCCCGGGGCCGGGGTGAGCCACCCCGAACCACTGCCCCGAGGGAGCCTGGTGAGACGTCGAAGCAGTTGGCCCCTAGGGGTCAACTGACGACACCACCGGAAGAGCCCATGGAAGAGTGTGGGCTCAGATCCGACGACGAGGCTATCCTCTCGGGATCGGAGTCCTCCCTCGCTGCTCCGACTACCTCTAGTGGGAAGCGGAATGATTGCACGAAAAAGAAAAACGCTCCGCGCATAAAAATTGATTTTAAACCATAGTAACCTGTTTCTAGCCATTTTTGCAGTTTATAAGTTAAAGTTTATTTTAATTTTAGCACTGCTATGACTAAACAATTAGGTATCATGCAGCGGAGCTGTCGCGGCCTTCTTCGTAATATTGATGACATTAATTTTTTTCTTGATGAGCGTCGTCCTGTGGCACTCTGTTTGCTGGAAACCTATCTGAATGACAAACACACACAGGTGTTACGCCGACACCAATTTTTTAGGAAGGACCGCCTTTCTCCTGACCCTTCATTGCCCGTTTTCTCGAACGCGAACCGTGGTTTAAAGTTAATTATTGTCCCTAGAAGGGGGAATTCTAGGTCACGTGACTTGGAGAGCAGGGGAGCCGAGGGAGGAGCAGTACCTAGAAGCAAAATGGCCGTGGCGTCGCTCAACGAGGGCTAATAATTCTGCTTGGTTCTGCTGAACATTCATTTCGATCCGGCTGTTATATTAATGACGCACCATCAACCTATTAGCACGTCAAGCAAAGCGGTAGTTCAGAGGGACTACTAAACTAACCGACGGCAGCATTCCGCGAACGCATCACTCTTCAGCAGTCCGGGATCCAAGACATATGACGGTACATAAGCTTTGCAAGTGTTTTTATGGTGAGTAAAAAAAATGTTTTGCGAACGAGTGTTGGTATATATTTATTCTAACACGTTTAATTTGTTACACTATGCATGCCAACTCGTGAGCAGCGATCACTTTGCGGAGAAAGGGGGTTATCCACAATAAAGTCTTCATTCCTGGTGAACAGCTGGGACATTGTACTGTTTTTTTTTTGTTCGCAGTGCGCCGAGAGTATGCCGACAGCATCGAGGTTTCTACATATCCCCGGTGGCCAGCGATTCAACGGTGACGAGAAGATTAGCTTCTCGTCACCGGTGGATCGGTTGGGCAAATGGAAAAGAGGGCAAACAGTTGAGATCAGCAGGAATCGCAGAAACGTGCGTTGCAAGGAACAAAAACGAGACTACAGCACCGGCGTTGCCAGACTGGAAGGAACACGGGAAAGTTATGCGTTGTTTATGGCGAAACATGTTAAAGGAAATGTTTTTTAGATTTTCGAATATTCGTCGACAAACTATGGCATAGTAGCTAAACTTTTTTCGTACCATTGGAAGCAAATAAATTGGTCTTCAAGTACAGCATTACTATATTTTGACTTAAAATACCATACTAGATCGATAACAACCAGCGGAAAAAGAGGATAAACAAAATGACTGGCTTGTTTCACCGATAGATGGCGCATCTTATTGCTCAATCAAAAATATTTATTGTTGTTCTTTATCCAGTCGTTTGTTACAGTACCTAGGTACTTTTTCCTTTCTAGGCACCGTGGTTTACCGAAATGGTTTTACCATCGCTTTGAGAAAACCGGCACTGGTGGGGTCGCAGTAGTAGTGCAGAGCGGTGTTGTGTGTGCTCAGGTTCCTCTACAAACACCACTCGAGGCAGTAGCAGTTGGGGTTCTCCTTGACCCATTCATCACCCTCGTCTCTCTCTACCTGCCACCCAACGTTCCACTGCAGCTCCACGAACTACAAGGACTCATAGATCAGCTGCCTAAGCCTTTTTTAATTCTAGGTGATTTTAATGCCCACCACCCTTTGTGGAGTAGTGTTCGTCAGGATTCCCGTGGTGGAGTTATAGAACGACTTTTATTATCCTCCGGGCTCTGTCTTCTGAATAAAAAGGAGCCAACGTTTTTTAGTGCTGCTCATAACACCTTTATATCAATAGACCTTTCCATATCATCACCAGCTTTACTTCCGTGCTTTTCATGGAAGGTTTTAGATAATCCATTTTGCAGCGATCATTTCCCCATAATTTTAGAAAGCTCAATACCCCTTCCTTCGCTTTAGACCCGCCTTCCAAAGTGGAAGTTAGAGAAGGCTGACTGGGCTCTTTTTGGTTTAAATGCGTACTGGATCCATCGCTTTTTCGCAGTATGTCCCCCAAAGGAGGCGACGGTGTTTGTCACTGAATGTCTAATTAATGCTGCTGCATCTTCTATTCCGCAAACATCTGGCGTCCTACCCCGGAGATGCAATCCCTGGTGGAATGAGGACTGCACAGTCACTCACAGGAAACAGAACCAGGCATGGGGTATATTTCGCCGTTATCCCACTGCTTTGAACGTGATTGAATTAAAAAAAATTTAGGGCCAAGGCACGTTGGACACGGAAACAGGCAAAGAGGACATCATGGGAAAAATATATATCTTCTCTAAATAGCTTTGTCCCAGCTAAAGAAGTTTGGGATCGCTTGCGGAAAGTTCGAGGAGATTACCAATCTTTCCGAACTCCTCTGTTTTCTTCCTCCTCTGTATCGTTGAAAGATCAAGCAAATGTTCTTGGGGAGCATTTCCATCTTATTAGTAACTCCCCTAATTTTAGCGAAAAATTCAAGAAGTTCCAGTCGACTGTTGAAAAGCAGCCCATCTCGATATCAGAGGGTGGTTCATTTTTTTACAATAGACCATTCAAAATGTGTGAACTCAAAGTCGCTCTGGGTGCAAAGAAGCAGTCTGCACCAGGGCCAGACAGACTCCACTATGAAATGTTGAGGAAACTGTGTCTGAATCTATGAACGGTCTGTTAACTTTCTTTAATCATCTATGGCAAGCAGCTGCCTTTCCTCTTTGCTGGAAACATGCCCACATAATCCCTTTCTTGAAACCTGGGAAAGACCCTTCCATTCCTACGAGCTATCGTCGCATCTCACTCACAAGTTGCTTAGGAAAGACTTATGAGCGGCTTGTGAATCGTCGTCTTGTCCATTTCTTAGAGACAGAATATTTTTGATGTAAACCACTGCGGCTTTCGGGAGGGACGACCGACCACTGATCATTTGGTTCGCCTAGAGACGGCTATACGTGAGGCATTTGTGCACCGGCAGCATCGTGTCTCAGTATTTTTGATTTACACAAAGCATATGATACCGCATGAAGGTACGGAATACTTCGTGACTTGTACAACTCTGGTGTGCGGGGCCGCATGCTTCAGTGCATACAGAGCTTTCTCAGCGAAAGAACCTTTCAAGTCCGATTGGGCTTCACACTGTCAGATGTTTTTTCTCAAGAAAATGGTGTTCCTCAAGGAGGAGTGTTGAGCGTTACCCTCTTTGCTGTAAAGATTAACAGTCTAGCTAAGGTTATGCCATCATCAGTAACTTACCCTCTATATGTGGATGATGTGCAAATCTCTTTGTCTTCCTGTAACCTCTCCAGTTGTGAACGACAGTTGCAACTTACAACCAATAGAATTTGTAAGTGGGCAGACGAAAATGGCTTTAAATTTTCTCCTGAAAAAACAGTCTGTGTTCCTTTTTCATTACGCCGGGAATCGTCTCTTGATCCTGCCTTGCATCTTAATAGCATTGAAATATCAGTCCAGCAAGAACACATATTGTAGGGTGTGATTTTTGATAAGAAACGTGCCTTTGTGCCCCATCTGAAAACTTTAAAATGGAAATGCTTGAGGTCATCAAGCATCCTAAAGGTGCTGTCACATATGTCGTGGGGTTCTGATTGGCGCTGTCTCCTGCAAAGTATAACTCCTTAGTTCGATCCCGTCTCGACTATGGTGCAGTAGTATATGGGTCAGCGCGGCCATCTGCTCTTAAAATGCTTTACCCAATACACCACCTTAAACTACGACTTTCTACAGGTGCATTTCGCACATCTCCTGTGAAGAGTTTGTATGTTGATACGCATCAAATGTCCCTCGAGAAATGAAGGCAGTACCTCAGCGTCTCTTATGCTTACAAAGTATTCTCAAATCCAAAACATCCCTCCTGCAGTGCCCTTTATACTTGCAGAAGTTCACAGCTTTCGAAAACAAGCCAAGCATTGTTAGACCTTGAAGCCTCCGTTTGCAAAGTACTTGCCAATCTCTTAATATTCCCCTTCATGAAAACCTCTTGCTTAAAAACACTCATAGGGTTGCTCCTTGGGATGCTCTGCCAATTTTCTGTGACTGGTCACTCGCAAAATACAGTAAGAGGGTCGTTTCACCACAAATCCTCCGGCAGAAGTTCCTCTCCGTGCAACGAAAATATGCAGACTACCTGGAGTTTTATGGAGATGGGACCAAATGGTCGTCTTTTGTAGGGTGTGCTCTGTATTCCGCCTCCTACAGCAAAGCCAAGCTAGTTGATTGTAGGGCAAGCATTTTCACCGCAGAGCTTTATGCTACTTTACTAGCGGTCGAACATATTCTCGACAATAGTATAATGAAAGCTGTAATTTTTGTCGACTCACAAAGTGCCTTATTGGCTGTGTCCTCCCTGATGCCCACAAAGAACCTCCTTGTACAACTTCTACATGGTAAGATCAACAACGCCCTGCGACGCGGTCGGGGCATCACGTTCTGCTGGGTGCCCAGCCACGTTGGAATTTTGGGCAATAAAAAGGCGGATAAATTGACCATGTCTGCTCGAGGCTCATCTATAACATTCAATTGCTTACCGTACCAAGATTTGAAACCACTTCTGAGGAAATCTATTTTTCTCAAATGGCACCTGGAATGGGATACAGAGAGCAACAACAAACTTCCCATTATCAAGCCCTTTCTGGGCGTTCGGGAGAGCTCTTATAACAGAGAACGTCGTGTGGAGGTTCTTCAGTGCCGTCTAAGAATAATTCACTCCCGTGTGACACATCAGTATCTGCTTCGTGGTGAGGATGTTGCACTATGTGAACATTGTGGAGAGCTCCTGACTGTTTTGCACATTTTGTGGCATTGTTCGTCCCATTAGCCACTCCGTCAATCATGTTTTCTCGAACTTTTTAAGGATCATCTCCCATTTCATCCCTCGTTTTTGCTTGGCGACAAACCTTTAGTTTCCTTCAGCCGTGTCTTAGGCTTTTTAAAACAAACTGGATATTTATACCATTTGGAAATATGTAGCCTCAAGGTAAACGTTTGTTATAGTATGCTCTAAATACGTTAAGTGTGGCGCATTATGGCCTTCGTTGCTGCTGCACCAATAAACTCCTAATCATCATCATCATCGTCATCATTCAACAGGAACATGCAAAATGCTATAGTTTTTATACAAGTTAAAAATGAGCACAATAAATACAGCCATGTACCAGCTAAGACGACGAGTTGCTCCGCAGGCCAACCAAGAAGGGCTGTAGCCATGACGAGATATGTGATGCAAGTGTGACAGAGCTTGTTTTCTTGTTCTCCGATAAAAACGAACTTTGAAGAACAGAAAAGCTTTCAGCCCATTCCCTATGGTGATGAAGCAAGAGCAGCGGAGCTGTACTATGTGCCGCCATTTCTGAGCGACAGCGTCAACCAGAAAACCGGCAGACCGGTTGTCTGGTTGCCTCCGTTGTTTATACATGGCGGTAGCTGTCCAGACGGTTGTCGAGATTTATTTGTCCACGGACACGAAACTGGGGAAACTATACCTTAATAGCTCCGCTGTAAAAAAGATTCAGGGGAAACAACTGTATGCCGCCTAAAACATGGAATCTGCGCTGTTAAACAAACTTATCACACCTTTTATCAGGTCAAACTCTTAGAAATTTGAAGCATCTGTTTATATGCTGGTGCATCTTTTGTGCTTGTGTTTACTGATGTGAACAAAAGCAAGAGACATCAGTCAGTGTTCTTTTATATCCTGTGCCTGTGTATTTGCACCACTTTCTTTTCCTGCTAATACAATGTATAGATTTGCTCAGCTGCAGAGGTTGTCACAACCTCAATAGCGGTCTATTTGAGCATTGCGCAGAAACAGTGGCCGGCGACAATGATAGGACATGGGAGGTGCTTCTGGGCTATTCATAACCCGTACCAGACTATAGAAGTCTGCAAGAGCATGGTATGCTGTGGCAACCCCGATGGTTGCCAGAACTATTGAAGCTTTGGCTAGTCAGTGGCAACACATAAACAGTGTGGAGACAACGGACAGAGAGCAGGCACGAAGCCAGGGGGAAGGCCCATGGGGCCCGACCCCCCCCCCCCCCCCGAAATATTCCATTTTGCTGGGACCTCCTCTCCCCTCTCCCCCTTATACAGCATTTTGTCATGGGTCGCCCCCCCCCTCCCCTCCCCCCCGAAACGAAACTCTGGCCACGTGCCTGACAGAGAGGCATCCTTGTTTCCAGTAAGTCTCTAACTCTGTCTGTTGTGTTTGCTCTGTTTATCTGCTATTGAAGACTTTCACAAATCAAGATGATAGTGTGTTTGTCATGCTTGCTCCACTTGTTCTAAAAGAAAATAAGTATATTCACTGTATGTGGCATCCTCCATGAGTTCTTGCACCACTGGTTCTCCACCTTGCGCCTTCGGATATTGTCTTTTTCATTGTGGTTCTCCATCTTTTGTTTTTCGCTGCTTTCTGTTTGAATATTCATTGTAATGCAGTGCTGCTATGAAGGTCGCTGAAAGGGGAAATTTAGAACTATTTTTGAAATATTGTCACGAATGACAGAGAGAGGCAAGGAAAATAATGTTTAATGGGACAAACTAATACCCAAAACAGAAGAGAATAACAGTACGTCGCGGATGTTGAATCTCGGCACAACAGCCAGGACAAGTGATAGCCATAGACGGACTGTCTGCAGCCACGGGTGAACTCTTTTATAGCCATCGCGTAGTGCCCAGGAAGTACTAGAAATAGAATAACACAATGTACAAGCGGAAAATAAGGGGAATATGCAAGTTCTTTCTAGAATCTTCGAGAAACTAGATGAGGAATAAAAAAAATAGAATAAAAGGTGCTTCCGTGGCTGGGATTTTAACCCAGCGCTGCTGCGTGGAAGCCGGGCACGCTATCCACTACGCTACGTCGGCCGCTTGGGAATACCGCATTATTAGGAAGCTCAATAATCCAATCCATACCTTGCATCCATGATGCTGTGCGAGTAGGCCACAGACTTGGGGGCAAACTGGATCAATGTCGAATGAAACGTCTTGACGCTAAACGTTTGACCCTCTGATGACAGCTGTTTGACATCTTTTAAAAAGGACTTTGATGCCAGAATAGTGGCCAGGCGGTCGTGGGTATCAGTTCCTTCAAACAGAAAATTAATATTGTAAATTCAACTTTCCTAGGGGAATCTGCAATTGACAAAGCATGCGTTGGCTATTCTACCTACAGATTCTGTTGAAATTTTACCAGAGGTCCACTATGTCTCTGCATAAGCTTGCAAATTCGTAGAAGACTAAAATTCCTCGAGCATCACCACTCCAAGAAGTACTATCCGTGGCAAAATATAGCCATTTCTTCCCGCTTTTAGAATCCAATAAGTAAAGATAACCGTCTTTTTAATTTTATAAGAATTAGTACCTACAACTTTACATAGTGAAAAAATTGTAAGGGTGCAGGCGTGCTGGTGGAAGTTAACCATAGTTTTGTTTAACCCGAGACTGGGGTATTTCGGAAAAGGGAGGAGAAGAAAAGAGGCCACAAGGAGGCGACGTCGTTTGAGACGTCGCCTCCTTGTGGCCTCTTTTCTTCTCGTCCCTTTTCCGAAATACCCCAGTCTCGGGTTAAACAAAACTATGGTTAACTTTACATAACTTGATGCCTACATGCACATGGAATCCAAGGAATAATAGAATACCCACATTTTCCACCCGAGCTGTTCATAGGCATAGCTGCCGCATTGTCAAATACACACAACCTCTTTCCTGCTTCACTGACTAGATTCATTTGCATATCAGAATTTCTATTGAACAGAGTTAAAAGCATCCCTCTTATCGGAGACACACAAGCTTTCTTTTAAACCGATCGAAGATGTAAGAAAGGATAAACATTGAGGAAAGGAAGTGAACAACCACTTCTTTGAGGTAGCGACGAACAAATATGAAATTACAAGAGCGAGCAGCAGATTAAAGGTGCCAAATACCGAAAGAAGGGAAATGTCATCTCTGGCTTGAGAAATTCGACTTCAGGCTTCGTCAGGAGCAATGAGGGGGTAGAAACATTGTTTTTTACGCTGTGAATGGCAAACACCTCTATGATTTACCGGCTATATCTTCTATTATGAGCCCCCCCCCCCCCCCCCAGAAAAAAAAAAAAAAGATTCGTGTCTCATAAAAACAAGGGCTGCACTCGGTGTAAGATTGAGCGTGTGTGACAATGGGATGAAAGGAATCGGGTGATACCTTGATCTAGGGCGGGTCCCCATCCTAAATGTTTTTTCTTTCTTACATCTTCGACCTCAAAACCAACACGCTCCTAGAACGCATATTTCTTAGAAACATGCTTCAGTTTTATTCAACCCTTCTCCAAGAGTGAAATTGCTTCTGAGCAAGGAAAGTCTGGACATCATGTGGGAGAATGCGGTAATAGGATGAGGGAAAGTCGAAGAAAAAGAGTGAGTAATAATCTTCTCAAATTCTGGACCTTTGCAACCTGTATGTATCAGACCAATGTCCTGGCACGAATTCATAATTTACATTCGAAAGTGCATTAAAAGCAGCGCATATGCATGAACAATGTCTTAAAACAGTAATATCAGTATACTAAGGCCAGTAGTGTGATGCAGGCACGAAAACTTTATCTCTGCACTTCTGATTATGCCGAAATCACCTGCCTTGTGTGATCTATTGTCTACGGTGAAGAGGGCCATGCTCGCAGGCTGGGAAGATCTCATTGTGGCCAGTGTGTACGTCACCGATGTTGTTTAGCATTGACAACCACTTTGCCTGCATGGATTCTCCATCTCCTCCACTAGTGGCTGCATAGTGGTACAGATGTTTGGTGATACTTTTTGTCCACAAGCCAATTCTCTCAAAACTTTTGCGACAGCATGCAGTCATCAGCTTTTTGTTTTTATCCCTGAAAATAGAAAAAATTTATAGTGTACCGAAAATTACGTATTTCATCTTACTTTTCTAGGCAGTTATAAGCATACTTTTTA
Organism: Ixodes scapularis; assembly: GCF_016920785.2. NCBI lineage: Eukaryota > Metazoa > Arthropoda > Arachnida > Ixodida > Ixodidae > Ixodes > Ixodes scapularis. The sequence continues at coordinate 158,585,029 of NW_024609868.1, read as the reverse complement.
CTTCAGACGTATCCGGAACCCAAAGTCTAAAGATACGTCGGACGTATCCGGATCCCAAAGTCTAAAGATACGTCGCACGTACCCGGATCCCAGAGTCTAAAGATGCGTAGGACGTACCCGGGACTCGGAGTCTTTGAGCATAGCGGCGATTCACATTCAAGGTGTTCGAGCACCAAGTAGTATGCCGTATGCATCGCCGACCCTGAGCTCAATGGACTCAACCGGCTCAGCTGTCGAGTTTTGAGAGCAATGCTCAAAAGAGAATTCGAAACTTACGAGACATAAAACGTTGCGTGCCGTTTCCGGCCGTTTTCTTCTCTGGCAGTCGAAGTTTCGTTTAGCAAGTTTTCAGTATGGTGCCTCGAAAGCGTCTCTGACTGGGGAGTTCACCGCGTCCAAAAAAAGTGGTCCAAAAAAAGTGGCTCAGGGCCCGAAGGCATTACAGTCTCTGTAATGCCTTCGGGCCCTGAGAGAACAATAAATGAAATGAAATGAAATCTATTTCCGCCTGGAGACGTCATAGAAGTGTCATGCTGCGCCGGTCGCGATCCTGGCGGCAAACCCAACAGCTGTAGTGTATGTGGCAGATGCCTGTTCTGCTGCAAGTCGCTCTCCACTGTGGAAGTCCACGGAAGCTTCTGCAGCTAGAAGTTGGGACGCCGCGATGACAGCGACACTGGCGTTCGCTTGTGCTACTCGCAGCTTTTCGTTAGCATTTCTACGACCAACTGCCAGGATCGTGACATGCAACAGCATGATAAACCCCCTCTGTCATGGGAAAAGTGGCGCCATTTTTTGAACAAGCCACAGCAGTCACTATTGGCCAGTTGTCACCGAAAGCCCTGCTCTCAGTTTAGGACTTCCGGTCGCCATTACTTTCCCAAGCTGTTGCTACGCCGCAGCTAAGGGGCTGTTGCGCCTGCGGAAAAGTTTGCCGGAGAGCCTTTCAGTGTTCCCTCTGGAACGGAAAATGAACCTCGGAGGAAAATCTTGCTTCACTGAATCGGTCAAAAAGATTCCAACCAGACGGGGGCCGTAAAGTTATGCGAGGTGAGTTCTCTGTTTAAAGCTCACCAGAATGCAGACACAGCGGTTTATAGCAAGTTATGCACTCCCTTCCACCGTAAGTTCGAGCGATATAATAGCGATCACAACTCTGCCGACTTGGCATGCACAGATGCCCGTGCCGTGGAAGCGTCGTTCAAAACGGCCCGCTCCTGCTCGTGCTTGGAGTATCGGCGTCGCTCTCACTTACGGGTGCTTGCGGAGTACGCTCGCTCACCAAGTGTGTCTTAAGGCAGCTCAGAAACTTGCGTTTGAGTGCGTTTGACTGCGTTGCGTCGAGTACCGAAAGCGAGTCACCGGCACGTCTGTACTTCGTATGAAGCGTGGAATTTAATTCAAGGAATCATCTTGGCACGCGATATAAGCAGCAGGGATGTGCTGGTTTCTCGATGCCGCAACGCAGTCAAACGCAGTCAAACGCAACTGTCTGAACCAGGTTTTACATACTCGTGTACCATGCTTTGTTTTGCACAAAGTTCATAAGCTTGCAAAGCTCTCGCGGCTGCAGACGCGAGCATGTGGAAGTATCTATACACCGGTTCAACATAAATGCGAGCGAATAAATTGCGACAAGCACAAGTATGCTTTCTCTCCACACGTTGAAAATAAATAGTGACTCGTCTGAAATCGTGGAGAATATAATTGCAATTTGGCGGTTTTGGGATGAATAAAAACGATTTGCGATTCCTGTGAAGCCGAAGGGGCGGACAGGTAGACACGAGACACTGACCAATAACGCAACTCGGTAGGGATGATCGGGACGATTATCCAAAGCACTTTTAAGATCCACGGTTGGACGAACAGATCTAGAGCTTCTTGAGGGCGGTCGGATGCGATTGCGGCTCTAAATGAGGTCATTGTCACACTTGTACGACAAGAAAAGTCCACACGACCGGCATCACGCCGCTCCAGCTGACCGAGACGTCGATACGCTTGGGAACTTCCAGAGGGCGCTTCGTCGCAAACCGGAAGTTAGAGGTGGGGTGAGGAGGGTTTTTCGGAGGACGGAAGAGAATGCACCACTTTTCCCAGATACAGGGGCTTTACAGCATGAAACTTTGGCTTTTGGGACGTTATTTGTTAACACTTTGGGACCATTTTTGATGTATGGGCAACAGAGGACACACAACACACCAGTCGAAGGCGCTCCCCAGGCATCATAGTTTCGAAAGAAATGAGATTACGAAACTGACGAAACACGAACCGTCGCGTGCCGTTTCCGGCCGTTCCCTTCACTGGCGGTCGAAATTTTGTTTCGTACAGACTTGCAAAGCATGCAGTGTGTGAAAAAGGATCGTCGGGTCACGGCTCCTGCCTGCCGATTTTTGCGCTTGTATGATGCAACGTTGCTTTACGTGCCTCTAACGGCGTAAAATACCGACAAGGAGCTACCCTTGGATAGCACATATAGAGGTGTACGAAACTTTCTTTTCTGCAACTGCACCATAGAAGTAATTTTTTGGGGTTAACACTTTTATAAGAATAAAATAGCATACTTTGTGAGGAAATAATTAACCTTTTGCAAAATTCCAGCAGTCAAATAGACGCTTAATATCCGGATGTTGTTCCATCAGGTACTTCCTTATCTGCGAATGCCTGTCAGTGACCAATGTATGGAGATGGATACTCCCCATCCTTCAAGGTGCCGTATGGACAGTACAAGGCCTACGAGCTCCATGCGGGCACTGCCCCCAACTTTGTTTGATTGTAAAACAAAACAAAATGTGAGTTAACAGAACACGCGAGCAGTCAAGGCTGATACGAACCTAAGAAACCAAGTCTTAGAGTGACATCTGCCATTTTTAAAGAGACAGCACCTTCAGAAGCATACTCCCTCAAAAAATTTATGTCTCGAAGCGAAGTGTTGGCTTCAACTACGATTCGAATAAGACGTTCATAGCTGATGGAGGTCTTGTTTACATGTGTGAGTTATCTCAAAATTCGACCTGAATTTAAGGTTCTGCTGCATGCATTAGCACAGCCAGAATTTTCTTTCTTCGGAAGGGAGGTGAGGGGGGGGGGGGGGGTGTGGTCTCGGAAACTGAAACGAGTGCCGTTTGGAAAGGTTGGCCAATAGCTGCACTTCGAAACTTCTGGCCCCCTTTTTTCTCTATCTTTCTCCCACCCCCCCCCCCGACACACACACACACTATACACAAGCACTATATAAAAAAAAACTCCGATCATCCCTAAGGCAACAGTAAAGTGGAAGCTACATGCTCGGCGGACCACTCAACCGTCAGCCTTGTGTCATGTGATCACACTCTCTTTTCATACGCACTTGCTGCGAGGAACGCCTAGCAATAAAAGTTAGGCGAGTGATTGGTCCACTGCACAAATAGCCTCCCCCTCAATATAAGCTTAAAGGTGAACAGAGTATACAAGTTCGCAAATCCGTACCAAGTCCCGCTTACCAACTGCACAACTGTCGTCAATGACTCCGGAGTAGCAGCTGTGTGCCTTTGACAGGAATAACATTGTTTATTTACAAGCCAGTCGTATATAGCTGAAATAAGGAGCTTGCTCGTAACAGAAGTTAGATTCAAGGAAAGACAGCGTGACCGTCCTCGTGTCTTTTGTCTTCTCGTACATCTAACCAGTCGTGTGGATTACTCAAACGTTTCCAAAGTATGTCGAGTTATCATGACTTCGTGCTCAAATTCGCCGACCATGGTAAAACTAAAAGGAGACGTAAAATTTTTCAATTGGCCTACAGGCGAAAATGGAACATAAAAGTAACTGAAATTCTGGACTTAGGCTCAAGCCGGGAACAGCAAATGGAAAAGGATATGTTTCCACTTACTTGGACCAACTCCGCATGCAATATTTTGTTTGTTCTCTTGTCCAACAGTGTGTAGTTTTCACATTTTGTCGAAAATCGTGGTTAATCGGCGCGCCCATCACCGGTAAGTGCAACAGGAAGCTTAATCTTCTCCAGATGGTCTTTTTGTGCCTCATTCCAAACGTGAAAGTGTAATATGCATAATTTCAATTCTTCCCTTTACCATTTTTATTTTGCTGACAGAGTCAGATCCTGCCCTACCGAAAAATCCGGTATAACTTTTCACTATCCGGATTATGGAACCGGAAATTTGTTTCTGGAAACCCAAAATCCAGATTGCAGACAAAGGAATATTTTCTGAAAACCTAAATTTCAGATAGAATCCGGATAGAATCCAGATAGATTTCCGGTTTCATAATCCGAATAGCGAAAAGTTATACCGGATTTTTCGGTAGAGTGGTGTTTACTTGTTGCACAGCAGGCAAGAGAATATCCGTCTGGTATCGGAAGAACGTTCTCGTGCAGTAGGTTGCCACTCCGATGGAGGTCAGGAACCTCAACGTCCTGCTTGGGCTCAGGCCAGAGAACAATATTCCTCCAGCCACCATCAGGTTTCCAACTGATGTTTTCTCCGCCGTTGGCTGGCTCTCCCACGATCTAACGTGGTCATCAGAACATGTCGTCCAGATTTTAACTGACGCCCGAGAAACGCAGACCTCAGGAAGAATACTTTTGTGGCATTTTGGGCATGATGTAAAGAGCGCCAGCAACTATCTCTTATGTACAATGAACTTCCGCTCAGTGGTTAGAATGGAGTCGCTCTCGGATTCAATGGTCGTCCTGAAAGTAAGGTATAAATGCGTCACAAAGAGTCTAGTTTACATTAAAAGTAATCTTACTCTGCACTTGTTTCGCACACTGAGGGAAAATACGATAAATCAACTTCATTGTTGGCGACACTTTCTTCCATTTCGTGATCGAAGTTGCCAAGTTCATTGGTCACCCTGAAAGTAAGGTAGAAATGCGTCACAATGAGTCTAGTTTAGATTAACAGTAATCTTAATCTTCACTTATTTCATACACTGAGGGAAGATACGATAAGTCAACTTCATTGTTGGCGACACTTTCTTGCATTTCGTCATCGAAATTGTCCAGGTAATGCTGAGGCAACCTGCCAGGTGATCGTATTGGTGAGGACTGCCAGTAATGAGGCTTTCAAGCAACCTCAGTTTGTGACGAGGTGCTGACCAGGTTAGGCTTGAGAGCAGGGAGAGTGCGCAGCGGAATGGAACAGAAGAAAAGCAATGCTTACCAATTTCATCAAATCGGGGTGAAATAAGTGTGACGCAAACTCTAATCATTGCTTCACACAGATATTGCATTCTCAAAAAAAAAAAAAATACAGATATGATTACCGGTGCATGCAACTTTTGGTGTTGTCTGGCATCGCACATTTCTAGATTTTGGCCTCATTGCCACTTGTACAGACTTGGTTGCCATAGTGGGTGTTATCTGAACTGGCCGTGAAGTGCTGCATGGCTCAGCATTAGCCTTATCTGTAGATGACGCTTCCATGGTAGTCATCAAACCGATGCTACCTGTCACAGCAGTATTAACTGTGAAGCAAGTGGCTCATCGACGATATGCGAGTCAAGCACACAACGGATCAGGAAACTAACTGTTGAACTGGAGACAGAGTGATCAGAATAGAGGGCGAGAGGAACTACGGCTGTCTTCAGTTGGTGAGGTGGGTTTGTTGATATAGAGAAGAGATTATGAGTGAACAACTAAGGACACAAAGAAACAGACAGCGCACTGGCGTGCTATGCACGCTTTTTTCAGTCCTTTTTTTCGCTCTGGGCGGATTTTTGCCCTGGCTTCCAACAGATGTTCATACGAAATAGCAGAATTGAATGCCTTCAGTGCAGGGATGTGAAACTGGTAGGGAGAATGAAATCTAGGGAGAACAGAAGCAAACTATCAGTGTTATAGTGTTAAAAGTAAAACACAAAGAATCCCAATGGTTAGCTTCTTTGTATTCTTAGCTGTTTTCAAATGATTGCAGTGTCCGGTCAGTTTCAAGTAATTTTTGCTTCTGTTTGAAAAGTATTCGGAGGCACCGTAGTACGCTGTTTTCACATTATTGCAGTATCTGGTAAGTTTAAAATAATTTGCTTTTGTCTCCGTAGTATTCGGCAGCACCTACATAACATATTCGCAAGTCATGCGACACCTTTTTTTAACACTCGATCTGTCACTTTACCGATAGTGTAGTAACACTACTTTGTTGGGACCTTCTACATATTTTGTTTTAAAGCTTTGACAGGTGGCTCATGGCACGAGGGTTCGTGTAGCAGAGCTAGATGCTATTCCTGTGGTGATGCTTGATTGCTAGCCGAAGCCCACAACACGCAATCACAAGGCAGGCACTTTAGTTCTGCAACATTTCGTCGACAACATTGTCTTTTTTTCAGTGTTGATCGTAAAAAAAATGTCGTAAATATCGCCATATGCCTCGACAAAGCAAGATGTTTCGAGAAAAAAAAAAGTAAGCCCACACCGCGGAACGAACCCCCGGCCACTTGCACATGACGCAGACACCATACCACTACGCCATGCCCCCGCTTAGAAAGTTAGTTGTAAGCATTCCTTTTATACGAGTTTCGTCCCTTTCCGGCCGAGGTGCACGACGGAGTAATATAATCTGTTGCATTACATCTAATCATTGAGCGCGTGCTTGTAGCTGTGCTGCGGTAAATCTTAGTGCGAAGCAGTGCACACCTCTTTTATACGCCTAAACATAAGGAACATACTTGATACCGCGATTAAAATCAATCATCGCGCGCACTCGGGCTGCTCCTCGTACACACATGTTGCAACATACGTATGCACGTACCTCGTTGTTCCCGTTCGGTGGTAAACCGACGAACAGCGTTGGCACTGCACTGTGCCTAAGCCGCATAGTCTTAGGTTGTAGTCCGACAGAAGATCGACAGTCGTCGATGTCCTCATAGCAGTCGGCCGTGAAATGGGCCGCGCAAGATATCGTTGAATCCGAAGGCTCCCAGCCGTTTCGCGCGACTCCTACCTTCCACCTGTTCCGCATCGACGGATCCTTCGGGAAGCGGAAAAATGACACAGCCGCCCCCTTCTTCTGCGCGTTAAAGCACCCATCCGCAAAACATACTTTGACTATTCTCGCAATGCGGCGGAGAGGATCAGGCAGGATCAGGTGCCAGACCAGCCAGACGCTATGCGGCAGGGCCAGCAAAGCGGCGGCCCCTGTGCTCGCAAGAATGCCTAGGCGAAGAGATTCGCCGAGCGTGGTGAGCTCGAGTCAGTATCACGTGACCCATGGACTCCACGTTGTGACTATTGAAGGCAGGGTGGAGGGTGGCTACGTCATATTCTTTCAGGGTTCCCTTATCATTTCCTACAAAAGATCAACATCAGAAAATTAAGTTTTGCAATTACTAGAGCTCCAAAATTCATGAAACTTGTTGTGAACACTACATGACACACGTAGACCTCATATCTTACTCCCAAAATATTCATGTCATAGCCCCTTTAACGTGTATTACGCAGTTGTGATACACGACGCACGCCGGCACGATGTTCATCCAGATCGAAACTGGCAGGGTAGGGGATTGAACCTAGAATCCCTGGGTTCTGTAGCGCGAGCTTGCGCTCTACGTGCTACAAGCTGGTGTTTTCTATAGTCGGATGCAACCTGAGAACAATCTTTTAGCTCCACCCACAAGCGCATTGCGCCCATCTCAAGTGCCTCCGCCGTCGAGAAAGTAGTTCGCTAGCAACGTTGCTTTTTCTTCCTCCAGGAAACGTGTCTTAAACTACTACAATATTTATTTAATTCATTCAGGATATTTAAGTAATTTAGAATACGTTTTTGTCAACGAAATAGCTGTTTAGTAAAGAAAGAAAGTCATGTCCAATGTACCGTCTTCCCAATTCATTTTCTGTCCAAGATACTGTCTAACATACCGTCTTCCAGCGCCTTCGATTGAGGGAAAGCGAAACACTTATAGTTATAGTTAAACGTGAGCGCGTTCGTCCGTCCTTTCTGTTTATTCTTTCTGTATTAAGTCACTTATAGTTCCTGCAAATAATAAATATTTAGTGATTTACTTAGTTTTGTGGGCTTTGCGCACGAAATTTGTGCCTTTATTTTGTTGGATGAATAGAAAACAAGAATAATTATACTTTTCGGGTTTTGACAAATCGGCACCCTCCCAAGTCATCGACACCACCACCGCGCCCCGCTCTCTTTGTCTTCCGTCATGGATCCCACTGAGGTGACATCAGGAAGCAATTCCCCTGATTCTTCTTGGACGAAGCAGCCTGGTTCAGCCTTACCGGCGACACCAAAGCGGTTCTTCAAGAAGATTTCACCTGCGACTGATAAGCACGGCAATCTCAGCTCACCCCGCGGAAACCACAGCGAATTGAAGCAGCGGTGCCGGTACTATGTTGAGTAGCAACGTGGGGCAGAGGCGACAGAAATCCAACGAAGCAGACGACGTCCGGCGTAGCTTCTCACCTCTCAGCAGTGCTAAGCCTCGCGCCCGCTTCGAAATTTTCGTTGGCGATAGCGTCGCTGGATTCTCACGTTGTGCGCAAAAACTGCTGCAAACGCAAGCCGATACCATTAAGATTTCGTGGCGTAACCTAGGGCACGTAAAAGACGGTGCCAAAAAGCAGAATAATTGTCACGAGAAACTAGCGTCGCATTGCTAAGGCCAGCAGCCATGTTGAGCTTTTTTTTTTTTTTTCAAAATGATCGCGACTGGTCCATGCAATCGTGACGTCATGAAAACGATTGGCTGGCGTTTTTCGGCGTAGGATTACATTTTCCTCTGAGAGGCATTTCCGGTTTTTTCTTAGCTTGCAACCGACTATAGCCTACTTGGCCGCCGATCCCCCCTATGGCTCCTGAGGGAAACATGTCTTCTGTTTAAACACGCACAGCAAGGTAGCAACTGGATTACACAGCTGTATGCACTGGGAGCTGTAGTGATTTGGAAGGTCCACAAAAGAAAAAAAACGCTATTTGGTGACAGGCTAAAAGTAAACGCTGGGGACGGGGCTTTCCGCTTTTGCAAAGCGTTCACTTTGCAAAAGCGGAAAGAGATGGAAGGAGCTTCATGTCACCGACTATAATTAACGCGTTTCATCTCAAAATTGAAAATCATTCTCAGCAAATACCACTCGAAGCACAAAATGCACGCTTCCTTCGATTTGTATGTATATTTATGAGGCAAAAAGTGTAGTGCCTCTTCTCTTGTTCCCATTTAGCGACTCAGCCAGCAATATGTTCCAAGGAGGGGGGGGGGGGGGGGGCGACACTGAAAGCTTTTCCCGCCTCCCCTTTACCAACGTCACTGGTATATTGTCAGCTGTACGTGAATTCAAAAATCTCAAAACAACCTGTTTTACTAAGCCGCAAAACACGGCCTGCAATTCAGACCAAACCAAAAAAATTAAGCTAAACGCATCTTTTAGCACAAAATATCAACTTATAACACATATCCAAAGGATGACTAAGCAATTGCATGTCTTCTAGAATAAAACAATTTCAAGTTGAATTAAGATATTGAACACCGTATGTTTCAAGGACGACATGGACATAAGTTGAGGTAGATTTCAATCAGCAAACCAAGGTTATCAAGCAACGTATAACATGCAGCAGAAGAAGCTGGGAAATTATGTCGGCTCGCATTCGATTGACTTCAAAGTTCGTACAGAGCGCGATAACCTCAGTAATGTCCACGGTAGTGACACCGGCCACGGAAATATGAGCTGTGATCAACGAGGTAGGGGGGTTAGAGCGATAAACCGGGGTTCCGGTCTGCACTCGAAAGTGACTCCATAAGGCGGCTGCCATTGTACGCAAATTTGACCACTCGTCGCATGACCAAACGAAATCTGTGACGTCACAGGAAAGATGGCTGCGCCCATGCAGCGGCTGGCCCCAGCTGGGCCGGAGCTCGTCGGATGCTTTGTTCGTTGTCGTTCGTCTCGGCGAGTTGATTTCAAACACGGAAGCCGTCATATGAGGCCGGTCGAAAGCGACTTCAGAGTTCAGCGTGGTGTCTGACGTACGTATAACGTGAAAATACGGAGGAAAGGTGTGCATTTCGCTGGTGACCGACGGTGATATTGCAACGGAAGAGACAATCTGCCCTTCGTCGCTCGGACCTCGGATTGATTCGGATACCGCTAGGATAAAATTTAAGGCGACGTTTCTGTGCTTTCGTTTACCATCGGAATCTTCTAGGTCTGCAGTGAAGCGTGTGCAATACATTTGGGTACACAGTTTAGCGACGCAAATTGCGTGAGTCGTGCTTGGCGGTGTGCAATCGTGGTGCAGCTTCGTTCAAGTGACCGAAGGCTCACTTTGGTTGTGCGGCGCATTGGAGAGCTGCCTTGAAGTTGGTAGTTCCCATGTCGTGCTAAATGATGCAGTGCTGCTTCCCAAATTGTTCCAGCGTAGACGTGCACTTTCACGGAGCACAGGTGCGCGGCGCACCGAAGAGCTGCCTTCAGGCTCGTAGTTCCTGTGCCATGCTTTATGTGATGCTGTGCTGCTTCCCAAATTGTTCCGGCGTAGTCATGCACTTTCACAAAGCACAGGTGTTGCAGTTGGTATTGATTCCGCTGGTCTCTCGCACGCCTCGTCGACACAAAAGTCTCGACACTCGTTATGTGAATTGCAAGCCGTATGGACATTTCATTGCGTGTTACCTACCCAGTCCACTCGTTCACGCCGCTTTGCGACGACAGTCTGCAGCGGCTCATTACCAGAAAATTGGTCCCACATCCATTTCAGTTCAGTTCGCCCACGGCAGTCCCCAAACCCCGAGGGAGAGAATTTATTCGGACGGATTGCCACTAAAACAATGCCGTTTCTTTAGTGGTCAGGGTAGTCTCTCTTTTGTCAGTTTTGTTATATTGTCACGGATGCTTGCTCCAGTCCTATCTTTTATCAATACTTACTATTCTGGAAAGCTCCAGGCCATGCTCAGCTGTCATCGTATGTTCTGGTGGAGGTGCTGAATACTTTACCCATAGCCGTTCACTCTGTGTGCACCGAGTGGCCCGATAACGGGACACGGGTGGCAGACTATCCCGCGTCTTAAACCCCCAGCAAGCCGTGAATCAAGTCCTATCCCGAGCCCAGCAGAAAGACCGCAAGACTAGCAAGTATCACAGGGACGAACCTTGAAAATACACCATGAAGAACCTGAAATCCGAGTCGGTCGCTGCTACCAGCAGGAACCACCGGAATTCAATCTTTTTGCCAGAAAAACCGAAGCTGACTAAGCCAACAATGACAAACTTGTAGCAGCAAACCGCGCCCACTCCCAACATTGTTTGTATGCCCGTCGCACCTGACACTCCGACGCCCTTTCACGCATGGTATATGAAGACGTCGAGGGCTGGATTGATCAATATGACCGTTTTGGACAGACTACCAGCTCCTGCAGAACCTATACTTTTCGTGGAAGAAACTTTCAGGCACTGGTCTGAGAATTATGAGTCCTCCTTAACGTCGTGGCAAGTTTGCAAGATCAAGCTGAAGTGCACGTTCATCAGCCAGCATTGACGAGAGAGAGAGCTGAATTCCTGATTCTGTCCAGGACACGGCCCCAACAAGAGCGTCGCTGCCTTCGTGCAGGATGTTTTGCGCCAGATCGAGCACCCACGCCAACCCTGGTGCTACAGAAGATGGGAAGCTAACAATCCCATGTCCCTCGTGTGAGGCACACCTTCGGCAGCCTTGTCTGCAACCCCACGACAGCAGTCGAACGATTCATATCACCAAGGCTTCCAACATTGAATGTCACTGCAGGCCCGAGCCTGTCAATATCAACTCTCCAGCGTCTCGACACTCGAGTCGTCCAGCTGCAACTTCGACGCCAGCCTCCCAGACATCTCCAACATCATCCACAAGGTTGTAAGGGGAGATCAGGAAGCTACTTCCTGCCATCAGTTGCCCGGCTTTTATTTTGATTGCCGAGATTGTTTCGGAACAAGTTCGATAGGCATTTCAACTGGCGACCTATTCGAGCGAAGCGGCATCTGACGAACCGAAGGCGACTTATGCCTCAAAGTCACAACGGCCGCCACCAGTTACCCGTTACTATTCAATGCCAATCAACGAGACCCCCCAACGCCGAAGCATTCTCAACATCAGGAAGAACCAGTGTAGGTCCGCGCTGAACAAAATACACCAAGGAAAATGGAGGTGCTGCGAAAGGTTGGCCGAAACCCGCTCTGCTACCAGTGCATGAGGTCGACCATGTCTACTGGAGGTACCCATACCAATGAATTGGCCTGCAACGGTTTAAGCTGAACGACCCCCGACCACGTCTCGACGAGCGTCCGCGAAGCATTGAGAATTATCTTCGGCGACCTTTGTCCCTGGTGCCGACATTACCCCGAAGCTCCTGATCCCCTTCACCTGGGAGGTAAGCCCGACAAAGCAGGCAAGCGGCAATGCAAGGACAGTTGATTTTGTGTCGGTTGTCGTCCTAGGAGAATGCCTAATAATTTTCTGACACTAATTATCTGTGTCCACGCCAGGAAGGAAACAATTTTGCAACTTTGAAGGACATCAAGTCAATGGTACAGGAAAAGGCAAAGCCATCTATGCAAAACATCCCCGAGCTTGCTGCATTGACGTAGAAAACTACCAGGAATATGTGTGGATTAGAGGCCAGCCCTGCAGCTCCAGCGCATCAGATGTCAGTGGCGGCACATGAGGTATGATTACAAGACGGCATCAGTCAGTCGAAGTTGCCACTAGACCAAACTGAACACAGACGTACCAGGAGCGTCCTCTGACAACAAGGAGTACAGGTACAACAACTGAACGCCTCACACGAGACTGTCGCCGAAAGAACTCATTTTGGAACCATTTGCTAAGAATCCATAATTATGTAATGAAGTGTAAATAAACACATTTGATACACTAACCAAATAAACGTATTTCCGCTTGAGTTTACGCTTTCAGAGTCTATACACCAAGAAGTGTGTTCACTGCACACGCTGGACCTTTTGAGGACAATCACCATTTCCGACCCCTCAGTATTAATTAATGGGACATAACATACTGGCAGACTTGTTGCATGGGGCTGCATTCGATCCGCCTCTCGTGAACATATAGTGCATCCAAAAACAAACTCCAGTGATGGGAAAATGTTCTTTAATAATTTACTCATTCCAGGGGCCTTCGTAGGCATTGCAGAGAGGATACTTAAAACTACACACATGATAATAACATCATAGAACACTGACATTAATGAGAACAAAACCAGCTAGCCCAGCTACCAAAAATAAATATTGCTCGGTAAGAAACAATTATTGCTGTAACTTGTTAATTACAAAGATGAACACACCTCTGAGCATCTAGTTTAATTAAATGTGTTGATACATTGTTCTATAGCAGGACAGTTTTTATACGTATGACAGAATAGACCATTTTCAAAACCCCATCAAGCAACAGAACTATCACCATTCTTTTAGGCAAAGAGCACACGAATGGGCCCCAGTTCACGACGAACGCTAATGCAGCATTCGAGTCCAATAGGCGCTGAGCCGAGTTCATGGTGACAGGGTACATAACATTTTTGTCGAACAAATGCCCAAAGTATGAAGACCTGGGGAAATTAGAATAGTAGCGACTGTAACTCGTTCCATCACAATTTGGCAAACGGCAAAGGCTACAGTCTCGGTGAGTCAATATGCACGTTGGAGAGAGGCACATGACAACATATCATTCAGAGTGCTCGTCAGCACAGATTTGTCACATACCTTCACTCCGTCTCTCTGATAGGCTCGACGGGGGCTGTGGCGGTTGCCCTTTTCCGAATTACGGTGATACAAAGTATAGGCAACTTGCACTTTTGAAAAAAAGTCTATTGAAGAGACCGAAAGGATGTGGCAACATTTTTCAACATGACTGCTCTTCGGGCAAGGGGTGAACACAAATATGAATTATCTTGTCCAGGTAATTAGAACAAGTAAATAATTGACCAACTAATACAATGCACTCGTGATTAAAAAAAAATAATGCTGCAATAAATGCTACGAAATAGAAAAATGTGCAGTTAATCTATGCGTATTTCAAAACAGTTGTTCTTATAGCAAGTTAAACGGCTTTGAAGCAGGTGCCCGCAACGATTTATTCATTTTCCACACTCAATAAAACGTCATCCTCCCAGCTGAAAATAAGTGTGCACTTCGCACTCACAGAAAAGGAAGAAAAGCGATCGAATGTAGAATCGTCTATTAGCCCGAAACGTAAAGATCGCAGGAGCTTCCTCGCTAAAAGTTGGCTGTGATTATGCAGTTACCTAGGGATGAAACGAATTCCCCTAGGCCCTAGGTCCGACGCATATATTTCGCGTCGATTCTCAGACATTCCAACGTTCAAATAAAGCTAAGAGAATGCGAAAATTGCATGCTACAGGCATTCAAAGTTCTATCGATTCTTGAACACATCCGGGAATCCGAGCACCGGTACGGCAATACGGCTTATGTTGTCTCACAAGCGTTAATATCCAGATGATCAAGAGCGGAGTTGACTAGCGTGGAAGTTTGGGCTAGTTGGTATTTCATGATTAAAAATTAAAACAGCGCAAGGACACGGACAAGAAGAAGAAGGTAGACGAACAAGGCGCAGCGCCTTGTTCGTCTACCTTCTTGTTCTTGTCCGTGTCCTTGCGCTGTTTTGAGTTTTAATCAAGAGCGATCTTGCGCAAAAAGGGTATAATGCCTCATTCCTTTATATTTTAACGTTATACCTGCGTCATCGAGCACGAACAGCCCAAAATCGCCGGAAAGCAGTGGCACATCACGGCTACCGCGCACTGAACAAACTCGCATCCGCCAGCTCTGGGCGCAGCCATCTTACCGATGACGTCACGGCTCTTTAAGGTCACGTGACGAGTGGTCACATTTGCGTAAAACATGGCGGCAACCGGGGGGGGGGGGGAAGTGCCACTTCCGAACTTCCGGTTTATCGCTCTAAGCCCCTCCACCTCGTTGGCTGCGATAGGGTGGGGCCGAAACCGAAACTATTCAATCGTATTTCAATCCCCTGTTTCGTCCAAATCCAAAGCCACAAGCAGCTTCAGGATTCTTGTCCGCCTGTGGAGACAAAATCCTGTTTCTCGAAGTGTGCTGGTCAATCCATGTTTAGGTACGTTTTGCCGATTTCATGTTCATAATCCATGCTAGAAGAATATCCAAATATGCTAGATGTTCTTCCGAACAACGTAGGTCACTTTGCCACCGTAATTGTTTCAACGATTTAAGTGGAAAAAAGTGAAATCGTCTCAGCACTGGCCGGCGGCGTCTGCGCCGCTATCTTGAGAATCCCGTGAATGATCTGCGACAACGGAGCACTGCAAGACGCTGATTTGATCGTTCCTAAAATTCGCGTTGCTGTCAGTGAACTGTTCTGTGTTGTTAAACCCTTGGATACGGATCTTCGTACAAACGACATGGGTATGTTCGGGAGGGTGACACTCGTTAAGAATTTGGTGGTCTTTACTTTGACCTGTCGTCTCGTCCTTTCTCACGCTAGCGACACCGTTGGGTTGTGCCCATGTAATATTTTAACTTGAAAAGGGGACCAATACTACAAGATAAAAACAGGTGGTTACCGTCAGGTGACCGAAGCAGACGCCCGGAGGCGTAAAGAAGCAGTCCACCCAAGCCAAAGGTGAGCGAGCATCTGTTCTTCTTTTCCGGCAAACCCTAGGCTCGTGCTGCTCGCTCGTGTTTACTACGTCATGCTCTGTACCAGTCGGCATGAGACCGGTAGCGCCATCGTTTTCATTAATTCAAATATTACAACATTCTTCCTGCACAAAGCCTTAACACTGGCAGAAAGACTTAATACCTGCAGTACACAAAAGTGGCACGCCACCGAAAAGAAAAATTGTTCACACGATCGTCTTTAAGAGCACAGCTTCCACAAAATATTCCACGTAAACGTAGTTCAACTTCCACTTCTCAAAATATTCCACGTAAATGTAGTAACTCCGACATCCCCCACCCATGAAAAATAAAGTTGTACTTGTAGGTAAATGGCTATTTTAGGACATTTCAATATATTGATACATGCTACAACAAATAAAATATCCAGGACAGCTTTGTGAGTGTCGTTATTAGAATAGTATTGTGATAAGCATGCAGTGTAGTTTGTATTCAGTGTTTGCCATGGACATGTGCTGTTGTACCTTAGCCAAGGTTTTCCTATGACAATGAGACTATATTCACAACTATGCATGATGACCTATTTAAAGCACAGCACTGGGCTCGGCCTGCCCACTGCTAACTGACACCGCCATGACTTAGTCTTTAAAATTTGCCGGGACTCTCTTCTTCCGGGGCGGTCGGGCTGGTACCGGTGGTGGCGGTAAAAGTGTGGGCGGAGAGTGGTGCTCTGGTTCAGCAATTGATGTTGAGCTGTGCCGCGATCCGAGCGGTGTGCTCGCCCTCGGCAGATGGAAGACTGTGTCGGACGGCTGGGTAGGGTGTGCCCCGCAGACTTTGAAGCATTAGATAGACCCTGGACCACAGCAGACAGGCCAGGATCCACGGCGGACCCAGGTTCTGGACCAGCACGACCAGGAGACACAGCAGGAGGAGGCCTACTACGGCCTGGCACAGCAGAGTGCTCAGGCTGCACAGCATGCCCGAGGTTTTCAAAGGAACCCAGGCCAGCAGCTGTAAACGACGGATCAGGCTCCCCAGGAAAGCCCGGTTCAGGAAGCGCAGCATCTGGTTCCCCAGGAGTGTGGAGTGCTGGCTGCCCACCTGAATTTTCAGGTGGCGGAGAGGCACCGACAGATGCTTGGATATGATGTTCAGTAACTTCAGGAGCACGGGTAGATGCATGAACCTAAGGATGTGCATGAATATGCCTATAAGTGAGAACATGCCTTCTATCATCATGTTCATTGCTATCCCAAGACGGATCAGGAGGGTCCACAGGAACAGGAGGCAGACAAAATGTCTTTGTTAACTTCATAGCATTCCAGAGCCTACCGTCGTCTAGTTGATATGTGGCAGGTACCGGTTGCGTATGTATCCTATGAGGTACAGAGTATGTACTATGCAGTTTATCATGATGATTGGGCTTGAAGCCACGAACCGTTTGCCCAGGACGAAACTGTGGCGGTCGTAGCGCACGTCGATGAGCAGAGTAGGACTTAATTTTCTGTTGATACACTTGGACTCTTTCGGGACGCTGATTTCGCTTGTCGGAGACGTTATTCGGAACTTCCTTCGTAGGCATATCCTGTAGATCAAGTCTTGAGCGATGACTCCGCCCATGGAGAAGAAGTGATGATGCAAACTCAGTTGCAGGATGCACTGTTCGATGATATGCTTCTAGATGATCACGAAAAGCATCAGGAAGCGAACGACCTTGTACTACAGCGAGTTGTAGGCAAGACTTCAGGACACGATTAAGTCTCGACCTGCCCATTATATTGAGGATGATATAGAGCTGTTGTGTTGTTGCGCGGACACGATGTTCGCGCAAGAAATCTTGGAACTCAGGAGATACAAATTGGACACATTGTCGGAAACAATCTCACATGGAAGTTCTTCCAGGGGAAAAAAGTTCTTCAGGAACGCTGTAACTGCGGCTGAAGTTACGGAAGACGTAGCTTGGACTTCGGGCCACTTAGAGTGGTAATCTATGAGAACAGTGAAGAATCGCTGAGACGATGGCGCACGATCAATCGAGCCAACAATATTAATTCTGAGCTTCTCCCAAGGTTGGCTTGGAAACTTGATCGGTTGTAAAGGAGCTGGTGCCACCTTGACTGTTTTGTGCGTTGAGTGACACACTGTGCACTTTTCTATCGTCACCTTGATCTGTTGGTTCATCTGAGGCCACCATTAGTGTTCGCGGATTCCACTTGTAGGTCTTTTTACTCCTTGGTGGACTTCATGTGCCAGTTAGATTATACAATCACGTACTTTCACAGGAACAACCATCAATTCTCCGTTGTATAGAATCCCTTCGTTCAAAGGAAGTTGATCTCGTACCTGATAGTAAGGTGATAGATTTGCCATTGAGTAACCGTCTTTCCACCAGGATGAAGTAGTGTAACGAATCACTGATGGCAGTACTGTGTCGTTGGCCGTAGCCTCTTGAAAACCTTGTTTGGACAATGGAGCCATGACGGTAGAAATCACTTCCTCGTCGAACTTCATGCCTTCTTTAGTGTCGGGCACTGGTAATCTTGAAAATCCGTCAGCGACGACATTAGCTGCTCTTTTCTGAAGTTCCATCTTGAAATTGTAATTCAACAGTGTTGCCGACCAGCGGGTGATTCGTAAAGGACGAATTTCGGAACCCTTGTTTTAAAGTAGAGTAACTAACGCTTGATGGTCAGTTCGAATGACGAACAATCTTCCCGACAAGTAAACATGCCACTTTTCACAAGCCCAGAGACAGGTGAGTGCTTCCATTCCGCCAGTTGAATATCTGCGCTCAGCGTCAGTCAGTGAGCGAGATGCGAAAGCCACAGGACGAAGTTGATTACCATACTCTTGTTGTTAAACAGCGCCAAGACCATACTGTGAAGCATCTGTTCCCACGACTATAGGCAATGTCGGGTAAAACATGGACAAAATAGGAGCTTTCTAGATGGAAGCCTTTACATTCTGGAAACTAGGCTCGACTTCCGGAGACCAGTTGAAATGAACACCCTTACAAAGAAGTCTACGCATTGGCTTAACGATGGTGGAGCAATGTGGGATGACCTTACTATAATATTTAACAAGACCGAAAAACGCTTTCAACTTTACTGGATCTAAAGAATTTGGAAACATTAGGACTGTATCTACCTTAAATGAAAGGGGTGCTAACCCTTTCATGAAATAAGGCGTCCCAAAATGAAAGTTCGTGAATTCGAAAGACACCCTTACGATTTAATTTCATTCCCTCTTGGGAAATACGACACAACACACGACGGAGGTTCTCATTTTGTTCCTTCAAAGAGGATCCATAGACGATAACATCATCCAAGTAGAACCGGACACTAGGAAAGTCCTTGAGAAGTTTAGACATGATTTGTTGAAATGCTGCGGGTGCAGATGCCAACTCGAAGCAAACTCTCTTAAATCGAAATAAGTCCTCATGCGTGATGAAAGGCGTGGGATCACGACTCACCGGTTTGAGACGAACTTGATGATATGCAGACGCCAGATACAGTTTTGAGAAGACTGCCGCACCACGCAAGGAATTCAAAAGTTCATCAATATAAGGAAGCGGAAATGAATCTATGATGACAGCTTTGTTCGGCTCCCTAAGATCAACACACATTCGGATGTTACCGTCTGGTTTCTGTACGACGGCGATGGGTGACACCCATTCAGAAGCATCAACACGTTCAATGACACCCTGTCGTTCTAATTTGAAAATATCTTCAGACACACGATCCCTTAGATTCATCGGGAGACGTCGGGGATTCGATTGTGCAGGTGGAACAGTATGTCGCACCTTAACGTTGTATGTGTTTTTTTACAAGACCCAATCCAGGACTGAAAAGATGTTCGAATTTTTCAAAACCTGGTGGCAACTTGGATGTACTTATCTCGAGTGGATGCATTGCATGTAACAGGAGCATTGCTTGTATTTCTATGATTACTTGCTGGATCTATGTATGCCTGTGGACTTGCATGCTCAGAAAAACTTGTACTTGTGTGACTTGTAAATTCAGGAGCAGTAGCACTTTTAAGACTTGTTGGACATTTATGTGCAGAACTTGATGGACTCGCCTTCGCAGGATGATGGTGTGGACTTTGAAGTCCTTGACTCTCAGGATGATGCTGCGGACTTGAATCGTCCAGTGCTTTCGGTGTGTTTTCTTCACAAACCGAACATGAAGGTGAAGATAAAGGACGGTTTACATCCAGAGCTGAATCCAGTCCGGAACTTGCAGCTCGTCGGAACCCAGAAGATGAAGGACTGTTGATATCCGGAACTGAAGCTGTTGCGGAACTTGCAGCTCGTTGGAAACCAGGAGGGAGCGCGGCTTGATGGGACGACACGGTGGCCGGTCGTTGCTGCGGATGGGTCGCTGTTCTAACATCAGGTCGTGGTGCTCCTCTCCCGTCAGCTGCGTTGGCATATAAGCATTCGCATTTAGCACCTTTCAAAACTCGGCTACCGGAAGTGGAATCTAGGCCACGCGCGCGCTGCCTACTTGGCGAGATACGCGGGGAATTACTTCCGCCTTTAAAAAGTGCACGCCCCGATGCAACACAAAACAAAACAAAGCAAATAGAAAGGACGCTAAACTAAAGGGTCTTTCGGAACAGGTAAGGTCCACAGTCCTATCGAGCGTAGTACGGCTTCAGGCGCACGACGTGGACGACTTCAGGTCGTGATGGGCGGCGTGGTGACGTTCTTGTTCCGTCGGGCATCCCCTCGTAGTTCAGATCTCCAAGTCGACGAAATACCTTCTAGTGTCCGAAGCACGGTTTTAGGAGTTTCTCGTTGAGACCATGGCGGTGAATCGGTGTCCAGATCCACAACCTGTCTTATTTTATTTGCTGGACGAGCAAATAAAATAAGACAGGGTGTGGGAGCAACAATTTGCTCGACGAGCACAAAAAGAGAATTAATAGTAACGCTCAAAATCTCCGAGCCATTCACTATTTTTTGTCAAATATCATACAGGTGGTGAGCACCCGAGGATATACGCTCTTCCCCGCCCCCCCCCCCCCCCCCCTATCACCCCTCCTTTCCCGAGAGAAATTAGCGCCCCTGTATTTCTATTGACTAAGACGCCTAGCCATCTACAACTGGGAATCTTTTATTCTCTACAACCAAACAAAAGATATGCCCTAAAAAGGATCAACAAAGGGCACGTGAGGGCCTCTCAAAGGGCACGCGTAAAACAAAGAGTTATTGACCTAATTAACTGACCTAATTAACTGATATTAACTAAATAATTTTAAGTGTTCCTTTTAGCAGACATATTTCAATTCTAGATACGTAGCCCATTGTTAACATAGCCGAAAGCAGTTGTTAGATCTTAGAAAATAAAATTCAACTTAGAGTTATGTCGTGGCAACCTTGGATAGCAGCTGCATTCCGAAACAAAAAAACAGAGACGACAAAGGCTGAAACGAGCACGATGAACAACGCCTCCGAGGCTAAAGCGGAGTGTCACGTGGATGTCACAAGCATCACTTCGAGCATGCGACCCAAGGGTGTGAATCCTTGCGTGATCGGAGCGCGGCCTGCAACCGCAAGGTCCTCGCTATTCTAACCAAACTCAAAGTTATTGCAACTCTGTCGGGAAACTGCCATAGGAGCTTCCATTAAAAAAGTGGTTCCGACCAGCACTCGAGAATCGAGCTAGACGCGATAGCAACGCCCCCCTTTTACGCGCAGCGGCCACTCTGAGAACTGCACGTCGGCACGTATTGTTCCTGTCGAGTCGCGCAAAGGCCGGTGGTGCCATTTTGCAGCGCCATCTCTCCGTAGCTATTCGCGAATCCAACTGTCTATAGGTAGCGCCATTTGTTTTCTAAAATGGCGGTAATAGTGAGGGTCGGAGATAAGTGCTTGTATACCAGTTGCTGAGACCTGTCTAGAGTGCTGGCTTCATTGAGCGAAACAAATTATTCCCACTTATACGAAAAAGCTTGGGTGTTATGCACGCAGGTCACCCTTTTATTCTTAAAACAAATACGGAGTTTATCGTAATATTTACCGCGGGAGGGAGGTTTTAAATCATGAAATATACCGAAGCTAACTTTTATTTTGAATTTAATTTCTCGAACATAGGTGTTCAGTTCAGTTTCTCTCCTACCTCCAGATGTGCGTCACAGCCTAATTATTATGATAAAGCACTTGTTCGCGGATAGTTTATTTTGTGTCATGCATGTCCGATCCAGAAACTTAAAATATTTTGGAGAGTGCACTGTCCCTTTAAACATAGGGCCTTCCTTACACCTAAAAGGTTTCAGAATATTGTATTTATTAAAAAAAATTTCCGCTGATGGTTGGGTGTTCTTGGAACCCTTTTTTATATTCTCACGGATAAAGGTCATGTGAAATAAATTACCTGAGGGCCGTTTCATTGTTTTTTAAGCATTTAGACGATTAAATAATTAAGTATTGTTCCCAGCAGAAGAACGCTATAGTCAATCCAAATATTACAGAATACCACTATGGGTGATTAGTTTAGAATACGCTCACAAAACGTATAAATTAAGAAACGCTTCTCACCACAAAACCACAAAACAAAATCCAAGTCAGACAACAGCAGCGCTCTGTGTTGTCTCTCTCCCTTTTGTCCTCTTCTTAAGCGCCATAATGACGTCAAATTCCCAGTACCAACTAGCCCAACAATCAGCAGTGCTGTGTTTTTTAATGCAACACGTGACGCAGGGGACTTGGTTCGATTGGGTTTTTATGGCTCAAGGACTGCTGAGGCCAAAGAGCGCCAAAGAAAGAAACTATTGCATTGAGGGTAAGCGAGAAAAAAGGACTCTTGTGGTCAGGGTTAAAACTAAAGGAATGAGACACGAACCCGGATTATGTCACAAACAACAATGGGCATGAGTGAGAAGCTTTGAAGTTCACAATCGATGTAGAAGACCAATAGCCTCTAAATGCTTAAAAGCCTGCTTGTAAGTGACAAATAATTCATCACCCGATAACATCATTGGGTTTAAGGGAGTGTGCTTTCTGTACAACTGTGCAAAATAAGATTGGTGTTCCCGTTCGTAGAAATGGTACTCAATCAGAGAATGGAGAGCACTTAGAGTTTTATGGCATTGTTCACACAAGGAAGCATCCTCCCCACGGAGCAGGTAGAAATGAGTCAGATGCGTGTGGCCAATGCGGAAACGAAACAGTATTACTTCATAAAGCCGTTCTCGGTGTCGGGCGCTCGCCCACTCACCCAGGCTTGGCTTAAGAGGGATTCAACCGCTTTTTATTTGTAACCTTTTTCTCATAGATGGCGCAGAATGTTTTCAGAACAAACGAGTTGCATGTTCGCAGCTGCGCATGCAGGTCGGGCGCTCAAGGTGAGCTCGGCCCACGGGCTGTTCGCCGCCGATCTCGAGCTAGATCATCTTCGCTCTGCGTCCGCCGCTGCCCGAAGCGGCCAAGAGGTAGGCGCGATATACGAGCCAGTACACCCGTAGATTACTGTGGCTTACAAAACGTCGAATAATCTCTGATTTCTGAATAAATTCGAAGTTTCATTCACGTTGAAAATTATCGAAAGCACAGGGTGCCGCGTTGCGGCCGTTTGGGCCACCACATTTAACACGCAAACGTTAAATAATGTAGCAGTTTTGCACTTCCTATGTCCTATACCGGCCGGCTCTTTGTCTGAATACTGCAATCCTGCTCCCAGGATGTGTGGAATAAAGCCCAATTATCCTGGGAAATGTGGCGCCAATCCTTTTTCGGAAATGCTCGAGACACATGCCGCGACCCTCTTCTGGGAAGAACTAGAGCCACTAAATGAGCTGCGCTTAGAGTATCGGCACTCTATTCCCCAACATTGTTGCGGGCGCCACTGCCGATCGTCATGATTCAAAAGTGCAACATTCTCAGCATTAGATTCTGTGTTAGGAAGCTCATATAATATTGCCTTTCTTTGTCGCGAACTTTTTAAACATTTGTGAAGGGCGGAAAAGCGTTTCCTGTGATTTCAGATAAATCTTCAAATAACTGGACGCCATCATTTTAAGCTATAGTATGAACAAGTGTCGTTACTCTGAAGCGTAGCTTATTTAGTGACACTGTAGAAGAACATGGTGCCTGAAATCTAGCTCAGTGCTGCGCTGTTCCGCCATAATCTTCCCTAGTGCCACTAGATAACCTACGCTTCAGAGTTACGACACTTGTCTATATTGTGGCTTAAAATCATGGCTGCCAGTTACCTGAACATTTATCAGAAATCACAGGAAACGCTTTTATGTCCTCCACACATGTGTAAACGCTTCACGACAGAGCAAAGCACTATTACATGAGCTTCCTAACACCGAATCAAATGCCGAGGAAGTCGCACTTTTGAATCATGACGATCGGCAGTTGCGTCTGCTCTGTACATGCACCAAGATGGCCGCGCCCACAGCAATATTGGGGAACAGAGTGCCGACCCTAAGCAAAGCTTATTTAGTGGCGAGGCCCAAATTTCTGCGCGGCGAGGTCGACACTTCTGCACGTCCAGAGGTGTGGACCTCGTCGACAAGTATCACACTTCTGCGCGTCGAGAGGTGTGGACCTCGTCGGCGAGGTTCACACTTCTGCGCGGCGACTCGAAAGCAAAAAGAAGCAACCGTTTCCCACCCATGAACTATACCAAGGAGTTCTCTGTACAAGCAAGTGGCGCGGCTCTATTACTCGTCCACAATCGCGCGCTATGTGCACAGCAGCTGGCAGCAGTGGCAACGGATATGGCAAGAAATGGCACTTTCCCTCTGTCTGCTTGTCAGAGGAATAGGTGGCCAAGTGCAATAAAAAAGAAAAAAAAGGATAGGTCGCCGAGTTGACTAAAGCACATTAGAGCTACTGTATGTGGCAGCGTAGCTGCCAGAGCAGCGCCACGCTTTTCCCTGTGTCGCCTTTCACCGCAATTGGTCACACGCGGTACACAGCAACAAGCCGAGCTGGCATTGTGCCCATAGCAACCGATTGACTACTCGTCACGTGACCTCGCAAAAGCCGTGATGTCATCGGTAAAATGGCAGCGCCCAAAGCTGGTGGATGAGAGTTTGTTTGGTGCGCGGTAATCGTAATGTGCCGCTGTTTGGCGACGATTTCTGACTTCTTCGTGCTCTCTGACGCAGGTATAACGTGAAGGTCTGAAAGAATGAGACTTTATGCCGTTCTGTGCAAGATCGCTCTTAATATTAGCACCTGTGCGACAGCATTAGCCATATCGCCGTAGCGGTGCTCAGATTTCCGGATAAGTTCGAAGATCGATAAAAACGTTTAGCATGCAATTTTTGCGTACTCTTGGCTTTGGGTCAACGTTATAGTGTCTGAAAATTGATGCGAAATGTACGCGTCGAATGTTAGGCCTTGGGGAAGTTGGTGCAACCCCAGGTAACCGCATAATCACAGAAACGTTTAGAGGGAAAGCTCCTGCGATCAATACGTCTTGTACTAATTAACAATTTTACGATATAGATTTTAGAATAAAATTTTCACATTTTTCTAGCCTCCTCTGAAAGTCTGAATTTCTGAGAATCGAAACGAAAGGTACACCCCGCGTGTAGGACCTAGGGCAAGTTGTTTCAGCCCTGGGTTACCGAATAATCACAGCAACTTTTTAGCGAGGAAGCGCCTGCGATGTTTAACCTTTGGTACTGATCGACAATTCTACGAATCGGCAGTTCTGTGGACTTTGATATAACGTGCGTTCGTTGCAATGGTTGGCATTTGATCGCAGTGTTTTTTTTTTAAATTGTTTTTCTTAGTCACTAAATAAGCTACGCTTTCAGAGTACCGCATTTTTTTTCTTTGGCATTTTGCCGACAATACCGTAGCTCTCTTCAACCATATCCTGGTTTGCAGCGGCATCATTAGACAGCGGCAGTCACGCGAATCGCGATAATCATCATCGCGTTTTTTCAACGGTACCATCTTGGGTCCAGCGATCGTCTGCCTGCCGCTGTTTGCTGTTTACTGCGCGCGCACGCGGAAGTCCGTCGCTCGGCACGCGCGTTTTCCGTGTTACGTCGAGATACGAACAACACGACTTTGATTCGCTGCCACAGCTGCGGCCGCGGCAGCTGGCGCAGGTGACGGCTACGGCTCTGCTTGGCTCAGCTACAGTCTCTCCTTCATCTGCGCGCGGACCCAAGATGGCGGCGCCTGACGCGCTTCAGACGCGTAGTTTGCGAGTTTCGGTACCCTGGAAGCGTAGCTTTCTTTAGTGACTCTAGTTTTTCTAAGTGAAAAGCTGGCGTTTGCACAAATGACATACATAAAATCAGCTGCTATATAACAATGTATTAACGTATACTATTAAACATAGATGCTCAGTTAACAAGTTAGACATAATTATTTTTTACGAGTGCAATATTTATTTTCGGTTGCTAGGCCCGTTTTGTGCTCATTAATGTCAGTGTGCTAAGATGTTATCACCATGTGTGTATGGTTCTAAATATCCTCTTTGCAATGCCTACAAGAGCCAAAATGACGTCAGCCGACCCCAGCTCACGCATTGGGCTCGAAAACTGCGTCACTCGGACGTATCCTCTCGTCAACAACCAATTCGTCGACGAATATTTGAATTCGCGTTCGTGGCGGAACTTTTCATCACTTGCGAATGCCAAGTTCTATCGTGTGCTTAAAAAGCACGGTGGAAGCTTGGGGTCATCGCACCGGTGCCGTAGCATGTCACGACCGCGTGATTCCACAGTTTGCTTTTGAGTTCAGGATTACAGCTAATGAAGAAGAAGTTAAAACAATCAATTCATGGCCCTTTAACACGAATATGAGTGCTACACCAGATAAAAATATTGACTTTTTGCATGCCGGTAAACTTCCGGACGACCACTTGGCCTGTCGGCAAGGACACCTCATATATGGCGTCCGTCTCTTTTGATGGTGTTAAAAATCCTCTGGAGACCACCATGCTGTCCTTCTTGGTTCAACTCCGTCGAGGGTACCCCAAACGAGGATGAGACCGTCGTCAATTTCGCTCCTCGCCAGTCGGTGAGAAAATCTCATCTTGAATGAATGATTGGGTCTTGAAAAAGTATGATGCTAAGCATACATTCGCTTACCATGGGGCAGTCGAGCAACAGTCATGTCTCGAGGCGATCATCCTGTCATGTCCGGCATAGTCGGATTTTGTCCCATAGGAGAGAAGTCCGAAAGTACAAGGACGGTACGTACGCCCCATGAAGCGGCCGCCATCCCGGCGGTGCTCTCGCCGCCCGACAGTCCGCGGGCTGCAAATCGTCTCACTTCACTGAAGAAACAGCCACCGTTCCTCTAGACGCTCGTGCCGTACCGCCATGCTACTCTAGTCATGCCAAGCGCCATTTACCACTTTTCAATGAACGAATGGAGATATCAACTAGAAACATAATGCCGCACGGCGTCGCTAGCAGCACGGTTATCATGGCAACCTCCCAGGCCCAAACTGGATATCACTATCGGGGCTTTTGACGTCGTGCATCCAGATAATTTTGCGACGTGTCCCTACTCTGGCTGCTACGCTGCCATATAGAGGTACTCTAGAGTACACCAGCTCGGAGCTTGTGGAGTGAAAGCTCGTGTTGTATAACCCAGAGATCCTAGCTTCAATCCCCACCACTGCCCATTTCCATCTGGAATAGCATCGTACCGGCGTGCGGTCGTGTATCCCTGCTGACCCACGCAGCACAAGACGTCGAGGTGACGTCGAAATAAGGTCCTACACGTCGGGCGACTTCGAAGTCCTTAACAAACTTTTATCGACGGCATAGGTACGTCCACATGAGAGGTTCCGACAACGTCAAACACGCGACGTAGTGACAACGTCTTAAGTTTCACCTCGACGTATTCAACAGTAATCGACGTCTGTTCGACGTCCTACATAAGAAGTTCTTTGAACATCGAATACGAGACGTCACAACAATGTCCTGAGCAACACCTTGACGTCTTCAACATTAATCGACGTCAATTCTACGTTTTCCCCGGGAAGTTATTTGAACGTCGAGCACGAGACGTCCCAACAGTGTCCTGAGCGACACCTTGACGTCATCGACATTATTCGATGTCAGTTCTACTTTTTTTTTACGGGAGGTTCTTCGAACGTTGAGCGCGAGACGTCACAACAATGTCTGAACAACACCTTGACGTAATTGACATTAATAGATGTCAGTTCTACGTTTTCTTCTAGAAGTTCTTTGAACGTGGAGCACGAGACGTCCCAACAATGTCCTGAACAACAACTTGACGTCATCGGCATTATTCGACATCAGTTCTACGTTTTTTTGGAAGGTTCTTCGAACGTTGAGCGCGAGACGTCACAACAATGTCGGAGCAACACCTTGACATCATTTGCATTAATAGACGTCAGTTCTACACTTTCTCCTGGAAGTTCTTTAAACGTGGAGCACGAGATGTTCCAACAATGTCCTGAGCAACACCTTAACGTCAACGACATTATTCTACGTCAGTTATACGTACTTTTCTGGGAGGTTCTTTGAACGTTGAGCGCGAGACGTCCCAACAACCTCTGAGCAACACCTTGACGTCATTGGCATTAATATACGTCAGTTCAACGTTTTCTCCAGGAAGTTCTTTGAACGTGGAGCACGAGACGTACCAACATTGTCCTGAGCAACACCTTGACTTCATCGCAATTATTCGACGTCAGTTCTACGTTTTGTTTCGGGAGGTTCTTTGAACGTTGAGTGCGAGACGTCCCAACAATGTCTGAGCGAACACCTTGATAACCTGAACAAGCGCCTTAAAGGAGCGATGCAACGATTTTTGTATTTTGCGCAAATACCGCTTAGAACGGATCCCTGGCGTTGATGACCTGTAAAATACCCGTTCGTTTTTCACCACACGCAATCAAAGTCGGAGAAAAAAATAAAGAAAAACGAGCAAACTTCACCCCCTCAACTCGCAGCAAAAACAAGCGGCCACGTGATCTGCAGCCGATTATATGCCGCCACTGTTGATCATAGCCATGCGCTGGGATTGGCAATGCACAGGACACGTGCTGCGTTCCAGACATTGTTATGGTTCGGCTGTTTTCGTCATTGCAGCGACTGGACACAGGACACTACCCGAATGCTTCTCGAGCTATAGATTATCACGAGCCCAAATCGAGTGCCCACGCAATGCTCGGGTCCAATCTATGAGTCGCATTCAAATATCGTCACTGGGCGGTACCGCTACCGCCCAGCTACGTCATCAGGTTTTGCGAAGGAGAGATTGAATGAAAACGCTCGGTTTTGTCCTCGAAATTACAGCGCAACAAAAATGTTTCTTGGTCAGGGGCGTTGCGTGCGAGTATCATTGAGTCCCACTAGTGCCAGTAAACTCATGTAAAGTGAAAAACATTCCAATTGAATATCGTTGCACCGCCCCTTTAAAGGGATACTGAACCATGGAATTTAGTGTCCATAATAAGTGGAGCACGTTCTTTCCACGAGCCAGCAGCCGCCGCTGTGCGCGAGCACACGCAACAAAAATGACGTCAAAGACCTCCATCCGCGGTTAAGATGACAGTGAAATGTATGGGCTTCGTGCCAAAGGAGAATGAAGACAAGTTTTTCATCTACACAATGGTGTCTGGTGTAAAAGGTAAGCGATAAATTGGTATAACAAACCCATAGCTTTCACTTATAGGGATGAAAAACCTGTCTTCATTACCCTTCGGCCCGAAGCCCATGCATTTCACTGTCATCTTAACCGCGAATGTAGGTCTTTGATGTCATTTTTGTTGCATGTGCTCGCGCACACCGGCGGCTGCTGGCTCGTGGAAAGAACGTGCTTCACTTATTATGGGCACCAAATCCTTTGGTTCAGTATCCTTAAGAAAGCCGAAGGTGCTGTCGTATCACTTTTAAAATTTCTCGTCAATATCTGCATTTTCGATACTGTGCATGCAATCGACCTTTCAACCTGGGTGAGCTGCAGAAATCTCTTACAATAATATTATTCTTGTGATTTTTGTTTTAGCAGGAATTGCTCAAAAAGCCGAGAATTCGCAACCAAAAAAAGAATTTAGTTGGGAGTCAGCGGGGCTGCTTATAGCATTTTTAGCGTTTCTAACTTAATATCAGCGTCTTTGAAGCTGCAAGAGAATGGTAATAATGTTAGAGATTTCTGCAGTTGAGCCAGGTTGAAGGGCGGATAGCATGCACGATATCGAAAACGCTGTCATTGACAGGAAATCTTAAAAGTGATATGACAGGTCCTTGGGCACTATAGGATGCTTGTTTAGGGTGACTCCAATATACCCCCAAAACTGCGTAACCATGAAAGCGGCCGAAATTACTGATCACTAGGGAGCTGATGGAACACCGTTCCCATGATTCCTGGAGTGCGGGCCGGGGCGCTTGGGGGATTTAGCAAATGGTCTATTCCGTCCGAATATATACATGCTTTCATGAACATACCTTCGAGCAACGATGCCAGATCCGGTAGACTTCATTGTTCCATGGTAACCCAGGTCGAGACCGTTATCAAATGACATCCCGTTCAGTCTCGACGTATGCTAGACGTTTATGGCCGTTAAATGGGACGTTATTTCAATGTTGGCATAACGTTACCACAGACGTGTGCTCGAGATTTTATGTCGTTGAATGGGACATTTTGATGTCCCTAATATATCGAATAAAGACACGAGCCGCAGAGTGGCGATTGAAGAAAAGAGGATAAATTTTAATGGTGCGTCCCCTAAATAGGCCAGCGGTGGCGCTGCCCACGGTGCAGCAGGTTGTCAGAGTAGCAGCACCGTTACACCTCCCTTTCTTTATGAGGGTTGGCGAAAGCAGTGAAGTTACGGGTGCTGCTGAAAACACCCGTCGTACCACAACCTTGCGGGTGGTTGTCACGCACGTGTTTGTTTCGCGGCAGTTCCTAGATATGTGGAAAGCTGCTCTGTCTCCACGGGCGTGTCTGCCACGAACTTGCTCTGCGCAGCCGCATGAAGATAAGTTTCTTCACTTTCTGTGAGGGGCCGGAAGAGTAAGCACGTTCTGTGGCACGGGCCTCGGGGTGGTCTGCATCTAGCACAAAGTCTTCGTAGCTGGGACGGAGGTGCACGCTGTTTCTTCTCATTTCTTGTCCATCTTCCGTGCATACTGTATATGACCGTGGAGCTACACCTTGTTGTACCTGAGCCTTTCTGTTCCACCCCATTGTCCCTGATTCGCACGACTTGACCCTCAGCTAGAGGACCATGTGTAGGTCCCCGATTGCGGCAAGGAGGGCGCTTCTGTAGTGGTGATGGGGCCCGTGGCAGAAAGTCGGGAATGGGAGTCCGCAATCTCCGTCCCATGAGCAGCTGGCTCGGGCTCCGGCCATCGTCCAGGGGGGTTGATCTGTAATTTAACAGTCCAAGCCAAAAATCGTCGCTGGCGTCAATCGTTTTTTTTTTTTTTTTTTTTTTTTTTTTTTTTTTCAAAATTCGTTTAACTATTTGGCCTCCTTTTTCGTCGAACCCATTTGAGCGAGGCAGCGAGGACTTGATGTTCTGTGTACGAAGTCGTACTTGTGAGCGAATTGCCGAAACTCGTGTGAGGAAAAATGTGAACCATTATCCGAGCATAGTTGCAGTGGTATTCCATGTCTTGAGAATAAGCTGCTAAGCTTCTCCACCACAGCCGCTGTCGTGATCTCTCGAAGATTTTCCGACTTCCGGAAATTTAGAGAAAGCGTCATAGGCTACGAAGTAAGAGGAACCAGCATGCTCAAAAACATCAACGCCTATTCGATTCCAAGGAAGGTCAGGAACTGACCTCACAAGGTGTGGGCAACCTGGCGATTCCAAGCGGTTGGCCCAGGCTGCCCCTCCGACAATCATAAATGGTCATCTTGACCACGAGTGGGCCAAGGGCAACTGCCCACGCGAGCGGCGCTCCGCCGCTGACAGAAGGCCGTCGCACCGGATGCGCGGGGGCTGTTGGGATCGCGGCGCAGGCGATAGCGGTCATTAAATGTTTACGTGTTGTTGAACCGGTGTGCTGTGTCATTCTCCGATACGAGTAGCACCAAGAGAAATCCCACAAAGGAATGGCACACTTGGCAGCCTATACGCATACTGCTGACAAACCCGACATCGCTGAACAAGAGACTGGATGTCTTCATTAATACCAGGCCAGAAAACCAGATCTCTTGCTCTGGCCTTACTCTTGTTGATGCCGAGATGACCAGCGAGAATTCTGTCAAGAATTATTTTTCTCATGCTGTGTGGAATGACAACTTTTGTGCCCTTGAAAAGAATTCCTTCTTCTACTGTTAACTTCCCTTCAAAGGCCCTGTATAGACCTTGAATAGGTTTCTGATGTTCCAGGCAAGTGTTTCACCACTAGCTGTCGCAGCTATTAGTTGTTCCCGTGTTTTAGGACTGACCATACTACATTCAACCCCTCCAGCATGTAGCTCAACGTCAGATTCCGATTGTTCTTCCCTCTTACTCTTTGAAAATGCTTTGGAAAGGGCATCAGGAACGACTAGATCCTTTCTAGGAATAAACTTCAACTCAAAGTTGTACTTCATTGGTCATAGAAAGAACCTTTGCAATCGTGGGGGCATGTCACCCGCAAACTTCTTTGCTATGGAGATAAGAGGTTTGTGATCCGTTTCAACTAAAACCTTCCTCATGTACTCTTAGTCATGAAACCTCTCGAGCCCGTAAGTGACTCCCAGGGTCTCCTTTTCAATCTGGGAGTACCTGGTTTCTGTATCTGACAGAGCTCGCAAGGCGTACGCCACTGGCCGCCACCCAGGTTCGTGCAGTTGCATTAATGCAGCCCCTAATCCGTATTGCGACGCATCTGTCGATACTCTCACTGGTTTCGCAGGGTCAAAGAGCGGAAGTGATGGAGCGGTCACTAGGAGTGTCTTCAGGCCCTCCCATTCTGTTTGATACGCCTCAGTCTACTCAAATACAGTTCTATCTTTGATGATGTCCCGTTATAAGTTTTGTTTGGACGACAAATTAGGTATAAACTTGCCAAAATAGTTTATAGATCCCAACAAACGCTGCGCATCATTTTTGTTATCTGGCGTCGGAAAGTCGTGGACACCCTGAACTAGGTTTGGGCTCGGTTTGATTCCGTTCTGATTTATCACGTCTCCTAGGAAAGTGACTTCTTTGCGGGATAACTTGCACTTCTCTAAATTAAGTGTGAGACCTTCTCGCGTTGCTCGGCTTAACACTGTCCGTAGACGTTCATCATGTTCGGTCTCGGTTCTTCCCCAGACAAGTACGTCTTCTATATACACACGAACTCCCGGCAAACCTTCAAGTATTTCTGACAGCGTTTTTTGAAAGGCTTCAGGAGCTGAGGCAATTCCAAAAGGTAGTCCCGTGTACTGATACCACCCGAACGGAGTGGCGAACGTGTAAATGTCTGCGGTCTCGTCGTCTACCGGTATCTGATAAAAACCGGAGTTAGCATCTAGGGTAGAAAACCACTGTGCTCCGCAAAGTTCTGCCTCAATGTCCTCGCGTTTCGGAAGCAGATAATGCTCACGCTTCACCCATTCATTAATATGACGACGGTCTAAGCACACTCGAATGTTCCCGTCTTTTTTTGAGCAATCACCAAAGGGCTTACCAAGTTGGTGGGCTTGTCAACTTTCCGGATGATTCCGGCGGCTGTCAGACGTTGCAGCTCTGCCTCCAATGGTTTTCGCAACGCTTGAGGAACCCTCCATGCTGCTTGAGCAACCGGCTGGGCTCCTTCCTTAAGCACCATGTGGTAGGTTTTCTTGATGCAGCCTAAGCCATTGAATACCACGGGAAAGTCAGAAACGACTGCGTTGGTGTTGTCGCTGACCCCTGATATTCGGTTTACCAAACCAATCTGCTCGCGGGCTTGGAGCCCCAAAATCGGAGTGCGGGAGTTCTTCACTAAAAATATTCTTGTAAGCCTTGCTTGTTGTTGCATGACACCATCAAGATGTTTTAGAGCGCAGCTCTTAAGGGCCACCCACACTAGCGAGAAAACGCGCCCGGCGCGCCGATAAATCGGTTAAGCGGCAAGATAAAGGGCGTGTCTCTGCACGCGCTCGTGGCGCTGACTGTGCTTCGGCGACATTTTGTTACTTGCCGCGATCGGCGTGCCACGCGCGTTTTCTCGCTAGTGTGGGCGGCCCTTTAGGGGCCCGTTTCCGGCTTGAGCGGCGTCGTCGTCGCCGTCGCCGTC
The DNA here is from genome assembly GCF_016920785.2 of Ixodes scapularis. Taxonomy (NCBI): domain Eukaryota; kingdom Metazoa; phylum Arthropoda; class Arachnida; order Ixodida; family Ixodidae; genus Ixodes; species Ixodes scapularis. Next base: position 158,551,263 of record NW_024609868.1, on the reverse strand, counting down.
GCCGTCGGCGTAACCGCGCGGTGCATCATGGGAAATGTCCCATAATGCACCGCGCGAGCCCCCCCACCGGGGTCACGTGACCTCGTGGGGGGTCACGTGACCCCCCCGAGGTCACGTGACTCCCCTGAGGTCACGTGACCCCCTCCTCAAGGTCACGTGACCCCCTCCTCGAGGTCACGTGACCCCCCGAGGTCACGTGACCCCCCGAGGTCACGTGACCCCCGCCGATGTCGCGTGACCCCCCGATGACGTCATCGTCACTGATGACGTCACCGGCATTCACATCGTGATCGTCATCATCACTGATGACGTCACCAGCATCCACATCGTCATCGTCATCATCACTGATGACGTCACCGGCATCCACATCGTCATCGTCATCATCACTGATGACGTCACCGGCATCCGCATCGTCATCGTCATCATTACTGATGACGTCACCGGATCCACATCGTCACCGTCATCATCACTGATGACGTCACCGGCATCCCCATCGTCATCGTCATCATCACTGATGACGTCACCGGCATCCACATCGTCATCGTCATCATCACTGATGACGTCACCGGCATCCACATCGTCATCGTCATCATCACTGATGACGTCACCGGCATCCGCATCGTCATCGTCATCATCACTGATGACGTCACCGGCATCCCCATCGTCATCGTCATCATCACTGATGTCACCGGCATCCACATCGTCATCGTCATCATCACTGATGACGTCACCGGCATACACATTGTCATCGTCATCATCACTGATGACGTCACCGGCATCCACATCGTCATCGTCATCATCACTGACGACGTCACCGGCATCCGCATCGTCATCGTCATCATCACTGATGGCGTCATCAGCGACGTCACTGATGTCGTCACCGGCATCCGCATCGTCATCGTCATCATCACTGATGAAGCCATCAGTGACGTCACTAATGACGTCATCGGTACCCGCATCGTCATCGTCACGGATGACGTCATCAGTGACGTCAGTGATGACATCATCGACATTGGGGGTCACGTGACCCCCCCCCCCCCTGGTTAGTTTACCCCCCCCCCCCGTGCCCTTCCCTCCTCCTCCTCAAGAGCTGCGCTCTAATTCGGCGTTACAGGGAGTTGTAAGCGGCTTTCATTTTTAGAGCGCAGCTCTTAGGGGCCCGTTCCCGGCTTGAGCGGCGACGCCGTCGGCGTCGCCGTTGGCGTCGCCGTCGGCGTCGGCGTAACCAAGGTCATCCCAAGGTCACGTGACCCCCAAGGTCACGTGACCACTCCCAAGGTCATCTCAAGGTCACGTGACCCCACGTGACCCCCTGAAGGTCACGTGACCCCTCGAGGTCACGTGACCCCTTCCAAGGTCATCTCAAGGTCACGTGACCCCAAGATGACCCCACGTGACCCTTTGAAGGTCACGTGACCCCCAAGTCACGTGACCCCTCTGAGGTCACGTGACCCCCGAGGTCACGTGGTCGCCTCCCCAAGGTCACGTGACCCCTTCCAAGGTCATCTCAAGGTCACGTGACCCCACGTGACCCCCAGGTCATGTGACCCCTCTGAGGTCACGTGACCCCTCTGAGGTCACGTGACCCCCCGAGGTCACGTGACCCCTCCAGGTCACGTGACCCCTCCAGGTCACGTGACCCCCAAGGTCACGGGGGGGTCACCTTTGGGGTCACGTGGCCTTGAGGTCACCCCCAGGTCACGCCTCCCCGAGGTCAAGTGACCCCCTCCCCGAAGTCACGTGACACCCCCCCCCCCCCCGGAGCATATTAAAGAATGAGGGGAGGAGGAGGAGAAGGGGGAGGGGTCTACCCTCCCCTCAGTACCCTTCACTCCTCCTCCTCAAGAGCTGCGCTCCAATTCGGCGTTACAGGGATTTGTAAACGGCTTTCACTTTTTTTTTTTTTTTTTTTTGGGAAGTCAAACCGCCGTTGTAGCTTCGCAGGACTGCAGCGCTCTTTTGCAGCACAATGTTCTTTCTGGCACGCAGCAGCCACGAGAGCGGCAGTAAGTTTGCTTGAGCTCCGGTGTCTAATTCGACGAGGGCTCTCAGAGTTTCGAGACCTACGTTGAGCGTTGTGAGCTTTTCGTCGCTGCGAACAGCATCAACGAAGAGAAAAAGGCAGTAACATTCCTAACAGTCATCGGCGATCGAACATACGAAGTCCTCAAAAACCTAGCAGCCCCAGACTTGCCAGGCTCTAAGACGTACAGCGAGATAAAGACTCTATTAGAGGAGCACTACGGCCCGCAACGGTCTGTAATAGCCGAACGCTGTAGGTTCAACCAACGGAGTCGGCTAGAACATGAATCCGTGGAGGATTTCGTTTTGGCCCTGAAGAGTTTGTCTCGATTTTGCAATTTTGGAACATTTTTGCAAAGTGCTCTCAGGGACAGGCTGGTAGCTGGCCTGAGGGACGAAGAAACTCAGAAGGAACTGTTTGCGTTTGCTGAAGAAAAGCTAACTGTCGCAGTCGCTTGCAAGATAGCGCGGAAAAAGAAGCAGCAGCAAAACAAGCGGCGGACATGCGCAAAGAATCTAAAGCAGTGAACGCTATTCATAAAAAGATGTCACCTCCTGAGAACAGGGGTCATGGGAGAAGCACGTCTCATGATCATGGGTCCAGTACTTCGCAAACAAGTTGCTATTGTTGCGGAAATGAGCATGAACCCCGCGAATGTCTTTTTAAAACGTATCGCTGCAAGATCTGCTACAAGACTGGACATCTCCGGAAGATGTGTCGCAACACGCCTGGAAAGACCCCAGAGCGCAACGTTCAAATCCTTGACGAGTCTGATGATGAGGATGAAGACCTACTGACCGTGTACACGTATATGAAATCTTCACCGGGATTTCAAGTTTTCGTAGAGGTGGACAGAGTTCCTCTACTCATGTTGATCGACACGGGAACGGCGGTCTCTATCATACCAGAAGAAGTTTTTATTAAACACTTTCCCCAGAAAGAGCTCTGAAAACCAAAGTAGCTCTTCGCACTTACTCCGGTGAGCGGCTGTCGGTAAAAGGGAAGATCTCAGTCAAACTCCAATATAACGGGCAAGAGGAAACACTCGACTTGTTTGTAGTAGCTAGCGAAGGTCGAAGTCCACTAGTGCTCCTAGGTCGCGACTGGCTCCGGAAGCTGAAGCTGGACTGGACGGCTATCTGCAGCATCACTGTTCAAGACCAAGTGGAACAGCTTCGAAAGAAGTATACGAACGTCTTCGACAGTTCCCCTGGCATGGTACGCGATTATCAGGCACAGGTTGTCATCAAGGAAAACAGCACTCCAGTCTTTTGCAAGGCACGTCCTGTTCCTCTGCCCCTCAAGGAAGCGGTGACAGCACAACTGCGAAAGCTTGAAAAAGATGGCATATTGCGTCACGTTTCTCAAAGCGACTGGGCCACCCCTCTAGTTGTGGTACCGGAAAACGGAGGAGAAAGCCTTCGGTTGTGCGGTGACTATAAGGTGACCATCAACCCGGTTCTCAAGATGGATCACTACCCGTTGCCACATCCAGAGGGCATCTTCAGCACGTTAGTCGGAGGGAGAGTGTTCTGCGATCTCGACCTGTCGTCAGCGTAGCAGCAAATCAAGCTCAGCGACACGTCGAAACACCTGCTGACCATCAATACACACCTGGGACTGTTTGAGTACCAGCGACTTCCTTTTCGAGTAGCAAGCGCACCTGCCATTTTTCAATCGTTGATGGACCGTGTCCTGCAAGGAATTGCACAGACGTGTTGTTACATCGATGACATCAGCATCAGCAAATCCTGGACTCTGTTCTACAAAGACTGTCCGAGTCTAACTTGACCCTCAGAAAGGAGAAGTGCAAGTTTTTTGCGGACTCAGGTGTGTATTTTGGACACCAAATTTCCGCAAAAGGCATCCAGCCCACACAAAGCAATGTCAAGGCAATCGCAGAAGCACCAGAACCTACCAACGTCACGGAACTTAAGGCTTATCTTGGAATGCTGACCTTCTACGGAAAGTTTCTGAGCAATCTAGCTGACACGGCGTCGCCATTGTACGAGCTCCTGAAGAAAGGACATCACTGGAAATGGGACAGCAGCTGCGAGAAAGCCTTCCAAGCAACAAAAGATCTGCTAGTCAACAGCTCAGCTTTGGCATATAATGAGGTAGACAAACCGATCGGAGTGGTTTGCGATGCATCAGCCTACGGCCTTGCAGCTGTTCTGTTCCACAAGACGAGAGAGGGTGCGGAAGTGCCTATTGCCTTTGCGTCGAGAACATTAACACCCACGGAAAAAAAAACTACGCTCAAGGTGAAAGAGAGGCCCTGGCTATCATATTGTGCCTGAAACGATTTCACCGTTATCTCTATGGAAGATTCTTTACAATATACACAGACCACCAGCCTCTCTTGGGAATTCTGTTTCACGACAACGCCGCTCCAACCTTGGCCGCTGCTCGAATGCAACGATGGGCGTTGCTTCTGTCAGGCTACAACGACCGACTCTGTTATCGACGTGGCAAGGACAACGAAGCAGCAGACGCGCTCTCACGTCTTCTTTTGCCTAGGTTGTCGGAAGACGCAGAGAAGGAGTGTTCGGCGCTCTTCGATGCCACACCCATAACTGCCATGGAAGTAAGCAAAGCAACCTCGGTGGATAACTTGCTCAGCCGAGTTTTGCACTTCACGCTGCGAGGGTGGCCTACGTCTGAACACGCGAGAGAGCTGCAGCCATTTTATGTTCGTAGAAGTGAAGTCTCAGTAGAGGAAGGTTGCCTGACATGGGGGCTGCGTGTCATAATGCCGACAAAACTTCAAAGTACAGTCCTCTCCTTGCTACACGAAGAACACCCCGGCATGTGCCGCATGAAGATGCTAGCACGAGGATTCGTCTGGTGGCCGAATCTCAACAAAGACATCGAAGAGTGTGTTCGAGGCTGCAAGGTTTGCCAAGTTGTTCAGGCAGCCGCTCCGGTCGTACCTCTACATCCATGGACGTATCCACAACAAATCTGGCAACACATCCAGATTGACTTCGCAACCAAGAATGACGTCAACTTCTTGATTATCGTGGATGCTTATTTTAAGTGGCTGGAAGTCTTTCCTATGCGTTCCACGACCACCGCCAAGACACTGGAAAAACTTCACATTGTCCTTGCAAACTTCGGACTGCCGGAGGAAATTGTAAGTGACAATGGGCCACAATTTTCATCTCACGAATTTGCGGAATTCATGAAACGAAATCTAATTAAACACATAAAAACGCCTCCTTACCATCCCGCTTCAAACGGAGCAGCCGAAAGGGTAGTCCAAACCACAAAAAAAGCGTTGCTGAAGCAAGTTCTTCATGATAAGTTCACCAAGTCCATGCGAAGCTTACAAGAGAAGCTCTCCGACTTCCTTGTGGCTTACAGAAACACGACATCAACGGTGACAAAACTATCTCCATCAGAACTCTTTCTGAAGAGGCAACCACGAATTCAACTCTCGTTGTTGAGGCCCAACTTTACTGGAGACATGCGCGACAAACAGTCGCGACAGAAACAAACAATCAACTTGGATCGTGCTCCAATGCGATCATTTAGACAGGGCGACAACGTGTTTGTCAAGACGGTACAAGGCCAGTGTTCCTGGGAAGAAGGGGTGGTGGTGAAGGTCGTCAGCCCTGTGACCTATCTTGTACAGGTGCAAGGAAAGGTACGCTGTGTGCATGCAGACCACATGAGACGTCGGCAGACACCTCGGGAGCCACCCAGCACCTCGCCGTGCGAAGCACAAAGAGACTTTCCATTCCGCGATTCGCCGGCATCTCAAGAAGGAACGGCATCTCAAGAAACGCCTGACAACCCCACGACAAGCCAGGCTAGTTCAATGGTCAATACCCCGGCTTCAAAGTCAAAGTTCAAGGTCGACCCTGCTTCAACACCCTCAGCTTCGTCATCGGAAGCATCGCCACTTCAAGGGAACCCAGAAATTCCGCTGCGACGAGGTTCTCGAGTCCGGAGGCCACCTGCCCGGTTTACTTCGGACAACTTCTCCTGAGGGGGGAAGAATGTTGTATACTGGCAAAGACGGTGTGCCAGTAGGCGGCGATGGGGCGAGCTCGGCGCGTGCCACGCTGCCAGAGCTCGCGCAGTGCTCGCGATCGGCTCGGACTGATTATTAAAAAATGGAGCCTTTCATCTGGAACGACCTGGGTAGCTAAACTCGTGGAGCAAGACATTCTTCGCTTTTTGACGTAGCGGGGGGAGTGACCGAAAGAACGCCGCAAAGTTTCCTCCTTCCTGCGCGCGCTCAACTTCGCAACTTTTGACGAAAAATCCCCCGCGATCCCTAGGCGGTGCACGAGAGCACGAGACAGCGCGGGGAGGCGAGCGTTCACGCCGCTCGCTGTACGTCGTCTTTGGGCTCTCTAGCGCCGACAATCCCGTCATGCCTCGCGCAGGCGAGAAGCGGGAGCAGACGACGAGAGTTCGTCTGCTACGATGAGGCATTCGCACAGCGGAACTGAAAGAAAAAGTTGGTTTTCTACTCGAAATCGCGTCCCGCGGGCCAGAAACTCAAACGCGAGCTTGAATTGTAAGCCTCTGATATTTCACGAAGAAAGGAATCGACGGCCCGTCTCTTATTTGCGAAATTTGAGTCGTTTTGTAGCCGTACAGACGCTGAAACCTACCAGTGTGTAATGAAAGGCCCAGGACAACCACAGGGGCCGCGAGATCTAGCATCATTTGTGCATGGGTGAAAAGTGCAACATTTTTCGACAAAGCTCCCACAGCAAAAACCTGCGACGGATTCACTCAGCGTCCGGGAAGGCTAAACATGGAGACGTTGCCCGAGACTCAAGCAAAGTCATATTTGAACGGCAGCTATCTCGCCCCGTCATATTTTGTTTTGAGAAAGCTCTCGTTCTCAATGCCAGGGAAATAAAAAGTCTTACGAAACGTATTGCTAGCTGTTCCAAAGAACTAGATTTAAGCCGTATCCTTTCAGTTATTCATTCATAATATTATGCTTAAAACGAAGCAAGCTCTTGCGCGTACAGTGCCATCAATTTCCTCAAGCGTATGCTGTTTTGTAGTCAACTGGTTTCGGAAACTTACGCCGTCTGTAGATATCTCTGACTGCCGAGTTGCTTAAGTGGAAGTCATCGCAAATGTAAGTCCCACGTTGCAGCAACCAACGTTTAAACGATGGCAGCGACTGCACTCTCGCATTCCCACCCATCACGTCGAACAAAAAGGCGCTAGTTTCGGTTTGAGGTCGGTACTTTTCTACAACATCTATGGCGACAGCATCAGTCTGCACTGGGTGCATTCGGCAAGTTCGTTCGGGGCCTGTTCTCCGTGCAGCACTCGGCGGGTGTAATGCATTAGAACTCTCACAGTGCAAATCTGTATCGCGAATTGGGAGCCCGTCACTGGCCTCACCGGCGGCCATTGCTTGACGACAGGCAATATGCCGCGTCCTGTCTAGTTCTCCCTTCGTTTTCGTCCTTGTTGCTTTGGCCTTTTACATCATGAGGCAATACACGCAAGTTTAAGGAAGAAACATGCAAAAATTGGAAGCTTGTACGCGGAGCTCGAGGGCGAGCATTTTATGACGTGCTGCGATGATTATGTCGGGTTCTTGGAGATCAAATAGACATTCGTCAAGCGTTTGAACATCGATTAAAAAAAAATTGGCCGGAGCACGATTGACTTTACCGACGTCGCTTGCTTCGGTTGCTAAATAAATGGCACGTCGAGCGACTGAACGGCACGCTCCGAGTTTCAGTTTGTCACGGAAGCCCTCACAGGAGTTCAAAGCAAAAGCTTTCACCATGAAGCACTATGTACAAGCGGTCAAAACGATGCGAAAATCCCCAGTAAAGGCATTCTAACTTATCGTTTGCTGAGCTTTGATGACTCCGAAATCACGGATGACTCCACTATAACTCTCGGTAGCCCTTGTCTCATTAAACACATAACAGTTAACGCCCAACAAAGTGGCCCAGGACCCTCAACCACACAACATTTAGTTAAACAAGATTGTTAATCTAACGCGTTTAATATTCTTGCCCACAATATTAACTGTTATTTGCGGAAACATGATAGAAGTTTCATGGTAGAGAACAATTTACTAACGTAATAAAATTGAGTTGTGTCAAGCGATGACTGCCGGTGGTGCCGCTCGACCCCAGCAATACAGGCCTCTATTCACGATCTAGCCTCCTAAGAAATCAGTGGTGCCAGTGCTATTAGACATAAATCGTTTATTTGCATCGGTACTCCCATACCTGCCGGATGTAGGGACGAGGCGCAAAACCGTACATCCGGCCAATATTGAAGCCGGTTTTTGGACGATATTGCCTCGACACTCTCCAAGAAGCGGGATGAGGACGATTCGTCACATGCGCACTCGTCACAGGACGATTGGTCACAGGACGATTCGTCACGTAGGAACAATCGTCACAGGATGACTCCTCATGCGGGCAACTGGTCACATCGATCGGGCAGGCGACGATAGTAAATCGCAAATTTCAACAACTGCCCACATTCCCTGATGAGGACTTTCACGATTTCCCACTGTCACATAAACCAATGGTTAGGAAACTAATCTTACAATGCTCCTCTTCCGCTTTTACTTTCATTATATTACGAGTCTTTAGCAGGTTGATCTCAGTTGCTGGCTTGAAGGAGCAATAATCCGACTGGCAGCTAAATCAGTTTTTACTTTTGCCTTGCATACACCTATTCGACAAAATCAATAAGTATCGGAATTCTTTCTGCTGAATGTGTACGAGTGAATGTGTACAGCCTCTCTCTGTTTCGATCCCCTCCATTATTTTGAATATAGTCCGAGTTCAAAAATAGTCACTCTTATATGGCCTCCGCATTCACCGTTCGGGACGGACCCAGAAGCTAAAACGTCTGTTACAAATTCTTTGACCTTGAGAAGCGAAAGACATGCTAAGATGTGACCCACTTTGTAAGGCCGAACCAACATTCAATGTTCAGGACCGAAACAGAAGCTAAAACCTTTGTTACAAATTCTTCGCCTTTGAGAAGCCAAACACATATTAAGATATGAGGTGAGCCACTTTGTCCGACCGAACCAAATTGAACAATACATTTTTGGGGGGACTAACTATTATGGGACCGGTTGGCCATGTGACGAGTCGTCCCATGACGAATGTTCCCGTGTGACGAATCGTCTTGTGACCAATCGTCCCGTGACGAGTGTGCATGTGACGAATGGACCGTATCCCCCAAGAAGCAACGTGCTGTTTCGGCGACTCGTTTGTGTAATTTATTTGTTCAGTCATATTAATGGGTCCCGGGCCACTGTGTACACCCCAAAAAAGAAATGTACTGTGGTAATTACACCTTGAGGAGAAGCAGGCACGTAGCCAGATTTTCGGTTAAAGCGGGGGGGGGGGGGGGGTGGCGCCGGTGACAAAGTGCTCTATGAGGGGGAGGAAGGAGAGGAGGCCCCAGCAAAATGGAAAATTTCGGAGGGGGGGGGGGGCGGAAAGGCCAGGCCTTATGCCCCCCCCCCCCCTCCCCTTGGCTGCGTGCCTGACGAGAAGGGGTATTGTAGTTTTACATCTTTATAAAAAGGTGTAGGCATCATCATACGTTTTAAGAAACGTGTTTAAAAAATCACACATTTTTAAAGGTCTGAAGTTTACATTTTTTTTATAAGGTCCATCGCTACACTTATTACGGTGTTAGTTATGGCACACCCCACTTACATGTTTAAAGGTGGGAAAATGCTTAATGCGGATATACCTCTAACGGAAGACAATCTCTTTCATGTGATTACATCGCGTGCCGATGAAACGATCTGTCGATGACACGTCGTTCGATGAACTGATTTGACCGCCAATGAGTGACGACTGCCAGTAGAATTTCGGGGAAATAATTCTGCCGGCTGCCGGGAGACTTGACCCTACCCAAGAATTACCCCGGTTCTTGTTTGTTTTCCAACATTCTGAATTGTATACCAGCTTATTACTACCTCTTCGGATATTACAGAAAAAAATAAAATAAAAAAAAGCGATGGCAGCCGCAAAAACTCTGACAGCCCGGTTCACAGTCATGTGGGGACTGACAGGTGCTCGTCAGTCGCCACCATGCCTTGAAAGCTACCGGTTCCGAAGAACCGGAGCGCGCAGAGAACTTGTTGTTCCACGGTCCGAGGCGGCGAACGAAGCTCGTCGCAGAGTAAACGCACAACGGCTTTGGATAGCCGGTACTGTCGCCGAAAGTCGTCGTCGGGGAGTTGAAAGGCGTCCCCAGTGGTATCAGTAGCGACGCCGACGGTGGCGGAAGATGAGTTTGGCCGCAGCGTACGGCACCGCCATGTTGACAAAGTTTAACTTCGCCTCGATCCGAAGCGAAGATCTCGAGCTCAAACCGCGGCTCTCGCAAAGTTCGGAAACGTCACTTTGACGTCAGCGAAAACTTCGACAAACAAGGTTTCTTTTTAACACAAACTTCGGAGGGATTTTGAGCGTCAGCAGGTCGCCTAGGGACAATCTGCAAAGCATTGATTTTAGCTTGGCGTAGGGATGTAGGGACAAATGGGCGCTACGTCATCGGCGAAGCCGTTCAATCAGCGGGCTCCTCGCGCCCCTCACGCGCCGCACGCGCGCCTCGATGAACTTTGCTTTGAATGATTGACACCTCGCTCAGCGCGACGTCAGCGGCGCGAGAGTCCAATTAGCGCGTTCCGCAACTTTCGGACACAAAGTTGTGCTTGACGAGTTTAGCGACCCTGGTCTCGGCTCTCTCGTTCGCGATTTAACACTTCGGTGTGCAGTGGTCCTCAAATCTGGCTACGACTTGAGCGTACGTCCCTTGCTCACCGAGCTGGAAGGTGCTGTAGACCTCCTGGGCTTCTTCTCCGGCAACATGAAGGAGCAAGGTTGTCTTCTGCCGATCGTCCTTTTTGTGCTCTTAATCCTTCCATATCCCACTTCTGACACCATGTATCGAATAAAGACACGAGCCGTGGGGTAGCGATTGAAGAAAAGAGGATAAAGTTTAATGATGCGTCCCTTAAATAGGCCGGCGGTGGCGCTACCCACGGTGCAGCAGGTTGCCAGAGTAGCAGCACCGTTACAAATATGACGTTCTCAATTGACCTCTCGTTCAGTTTAGAATCGTATGCTCGACGTTTTATGGTCGTTTAATGGTACATTGTGTCAAGGTTGATATAGCGTTATCACTTGACTTCCCTTCGAATTCAAACGTGCACTCGACGTTCTAAGGTCGTTAAGTGGGACGTTATGTCGACGTAAAATCCTCACGTTTTTCCAGACATTAGCCTTTCCATACTACGTCGAAGGGACCTGGCGTTCAGACTTTCGACGTTCTTTCGAAATGTGGTTCCTGACGTCGTCGACGCTCTTTCGACGTCTTTTCAACGTGTCTGTGCTGCCTGGGCGAGTGATGCACGTTAAAGATCCCAGGCTACCGGTTGTATTGCACTGGCTAAATTGCTCATCTACAGCTTGGAGACAAGTCCCCCGTTAAGGCAGACTATGTTCTAGGCTGTATAAACGTACACACAGCCCAATTTGTTTCCAGAGAGATACATACACACACCCCAATTTCTTTCCACACAGATAGGAGGAATCGGTGGCGATTCTACTTCCGGCTTAGGAGCACCACGATTGAAGAATCATGAGCCAATGAGGAGCGTTGATAACGGCCCTCGCCGGCCGCCGTTCATCTGTTTCTTCGGCTAACTTCGATTATCGTATCGTTCTGCCTCCCCTGCCATCAGGAGCCATTGTGCGCAACTCTGCTGCTGCACGGTGACGTGAGTGCTCGCCCATACAAGCTAGGCGATTTCTGGGCCAAGATGGAACGTTTTTGTGTAACTGGGCACATGGAGGCGCTCGGCGCCTACCAAATAAATCATCTCTGGATGGTTTCCTTCAAGACGGAGGAAGCCAAGTGTGCCTGGTCACCGCCAAGGAACTGGAGGTAAAGGGCAAGGGTTGCATGGTCGTGGACCCGGAGACCGCGGACGTCCGCATGAAACTGCATTGGCTCCCCTTCCATGCGTCAGACAAAACCGTCAGGAGGGCCCTAGAGCCCTTTGGGAAGGTTCAGGACTTGACGGGTAAAAAATGGAAGGCGGGAGGATTCTCCGGCTTCCATTCGACGACCAGACTGTTGCGGCTAAACCTAAAGGAGGGCGTCACTTTAGAACGCATTCCGCACCAGTTGAGGATTGCTACCTACGCTACAGTGACGTAGGAAGCGGTGGCGGATGGAGATGGTGTCTTCAACACGAACGAGGAAGAGGCAGAAAAAGCCGCACGGGACGCCGAAACTGAGGTTTCGACGGTGCGAAAGCCGGTGCGAAACAGGCCCCGGTCAATGCACTGAAAGAAGTGCACCCTCCACAGTTGCACCCCGAGGGGACGCCATGAAATTCTATCTTGCGCGAGTGTCGAGCAGCAGCCCTTTCATATCGAGCGACGTGCACATGCCCATCAAAAAGACGCAGAGGCCATCCAAGCTCTGTAATCTAAAGACACGAGCCAGGTCAGTTTGAGCGACGACAACTCCGACCTGAGCGGCGCCAGTGAAACCACAATGCGGCCAGGGGAAGCATCAGCACGCTCTGAATTCAAGTGGCACAAGAACACCAGACGGAGGGAACGCTTTAACCCGAAGCCGAGCATCCTAACGGAAAAGCGACGCCGGACAGCCCCTCCGTAGGTCACTTCTTTTTTGTTTTTCTCTTTCCTCCTTGCTCATCTCTCGAAAGTGTCCTCTTCGCATTACTTCACCAGCACCCCCTTTTACACAAAATGCGACCTCTCAAGTTTGCAATCCTCAATTGTGTAAGTTTTGTGGCGAGAAGAAGAAAGCAGCAGGTGCTCGACACTATTCTGCACGATCGGGTTGATGTCGCCTTTTTGCAAGAGACCAAGATTGCCACAGGCGGTCGAGTGGAGGAGTTGACGCGCATTTTTGATGTCATTTTGTCGTTTTCCGGTTGAGGGCATTTGGACAGACCGGAAGAACGGCGATAATGATTCGCAAGAGAGGCATCGCAACCTGCACCGAGTGGGAGGGAGAAAAGAATGGGCGGGTGTGTGCTGTAGAAATGCTGCACTGCGGACAGCTTCACGAGCTTGTGTCTGTGTATGCACCTAATGACGCGACTGAGCGACGGGACGTTTTCAAAAATCTTCGCCAGCATCTCGACGCTCCTTGTCGAACGATTATCGCTGGCGATTTTAATTCTGTGCTGCCCGAAAGGGATTTCTTGAAGCGGCTGAAAGCGGACGTCAGCCGGGTGGAACTGTGAAAACTGCTCCGCGACTTCAACCTGGTGGATGCCAAGGACAACGAGAAAACAGTCGACCCAACGTACACGCATTGGCAAGGAAATTGCCATGTTCAATTAGGAGAGCATGCTTCCAACGCAGCCGAATGCCCAGTGAAAGGAAGAAAGACAGAGGTCACGAGATACCAGCTGAAACATAACACCACTTTTCGTGAGGCCGGAGGTGCTGTACACAGTAAACACCAAATAAGCAAGAAAACTACCGAAAATGACAAACCACAACCTGATGCCACCATCAGGAGTGTTCCACAACGGACTGTTGAAGAGTTCCCTCCCCTTGAAAGACAAGAGAGCAGGAACGATAACTCCGATGCCGTAGCATCCACCTCGAGAGTCGCCACTGGAGGAACTGAAAAAGCATCCTTCTGGGATAAACAAAACATCAAAGACATAATTTCAAGCAAGTCTTCCGATTTGCATACGTTGCCACCTAACCGAACAACGGAAGGAGAAACCACCTCAATCTTCCAGGTCATAATCCCACTCGTGTTCACTACTCTTCGTAGATTATTGTCAACAATAACACCGGAGTCAACGCCTCATCAGGTGATCAAGGCTATTCTTTCATTAGAGTCCATTATTTTAATGATCCTCTGAAGCTCTTTCAGGCTTACCTCATTCGACGCAGCAAACACAGTCAACGGTGTGCCTTCATCGTTAAACGACGACCGGGAAAAATGCCGGAACTATACTGCAGTGTACATATCTTTGGTTTTCATCTTTACGAATTTTATATTCATCTTTCTCTCAGACTTCACCAATTCTCGCTTTCTGACGCCCACCACTCCTGCACTTCAATTCCTAGACTGCAAATACCTCAGTTTTCTCTGGCCATAGAAGACGCAGCTTCTCAAGATGGAATTCATCTCCTGCATCAGTACCAGCCGGGAGCAGAAATACTCCAGCGATTCACCCAACTGCAAGTGGTCGTGAGCCAGCTAGCAGCAGCCCCACCAACAACTGAAAATGGGAAGCAACATTAATACAACATCCAAACACCCCATCAGGTGCTCTCTGCTACAATAGAACGCTAACGGAATACAATCGCGGCTGCCAGGGCTTCGCGACCATCTGCAAGACAATGCATATGATGCCCTGGCCCTCCAGGAACCGAACACAAAAGACATTCGCATCTCAGGGTACGAGACTTATATGAGCAAAGCAACGCGAGCAGGAAAATTCCCAGGAGCCATGTTGCTGGTACGAGCAAGTCTCGGACAGACTGAAGTGGACCTCAAGGACTTGTGCAGTGACACTGAAGAGTACGTGGGGTTCACAGTGGAGATTTTTTATTTATTATTTATTTCTTTATTGATACTACTATCTCCTTCGAGAGATGTGGTAGGAGGGGGTACATAATGTTGTATAAGGCATACATTTCAAGTCATTTTAGCACACGCGAATAAGGGAATCAATGTCATCATTATACAGTATTGAATAAATATTATATATATTCTATTTATATAAATAAATAGAAAAGAAAGTTCGGCAGCGGTGCAGGACTAACACACGTCTAACAACAACTACCTCCGTTTGCAGAATTTCTGGGCCATCGAAATCAAGTGCTGCGCCAGTTTCCAGTCATCTCCTGCTGACTCCGCATTTCACCGCCACGTGCTGCCATCAAGATCGGAGACTGCAGCGCCACGAACGACACCAACAAGCCTCAAAACATACAGAGCCGGCCGATTTTCCATCAGTTCGGCAGCGGTGCAGGACTAACACACGTCTAACAACAACTACCTCCGTTTGCAGAACTTCTGGGCCATCGAAATCAAGTGCTGCGCCAGTTTCCAGTCATCTCCTGCTGACTCCGCATTTCACCGCCACGTGCTGCCATCAAGATCGGAGACTGCAGCGCCGCGAACGACACCAACAAGCCTCAAAACATACAGAGCCGGCCGATTTTCCATCAGTTCGGCAGCGCTGCAGGACTAACACACGTCTAACAACAACTACCTCCGTTTGCAGGTGAGAATTCGATGAAAGTCTGTTACAAAGTTTTTTTACAAAACCTTTTTTGTCTGATTGCACTGCTGCCGAACACAGCGAATTTTGTGAAGTGTGTTGACTGTTTCAACCGTTCGGTTTGTGTTTCCACATCTCAAGATGACTAAAGATGCAAAAGATTTCACCAAAGCTCTTGAAGACTTACGACGAGAAATAAGAACCGAATTAGGGGGCTAAAGGAAAGCGTAAATTACTGCAGCAATTCATGCGATGACATGAAAAAAGTCGCTGACGACATTAAGGAACTACGGAGGGAAGTACAAACACTGACAAAAAACAACAAAAATTTAGAAACTGAGAACCGCAAACTAACTAGCAGGTTGGAAGAAATAGAACAATACCAAAGGGCAAATAACCTTGAAATCAAAGGAGCGCCAGAAGTAGGCGATCCTGTCATGATTGTAAAACAGATTGCAGAGATTCTAGGCGAGCCTATAACCGACGCGGACATTGACATCTGTCACAGGGTGCCCACACAAAAACCCACAGAAAAAAACATTATCGTACGCCTTGTACAACGAAGCAAGAGAAACTCTTTGTTGCAAAAATGTAAAAAGAAGCGCATGACGACTTCAGATCTTGGAGCTGCTGGTGCGGCAGCCCCCGTGTATGTGAATGAGCACCTGACTCGACAAAGCAAACAAATTCTGGGAGCAGCGATCGCTCGAAAACGTGTCGTAGGATGGAAATTTGTTTGGTCATCCGGAGGAAGGGTATACGCACGAAAAAATGAAACCTCACCTACTATCGGAATTGCTGACCCCGACGACGTAGAAAAAATGACGGGGTAATCTCGGTTATTCCCTAAATCTTATTTCAACTACAATTTATATTTTTAATGGATGAAACATATCCGATAGAATGTAGATATTTTGACGACTCATCATTTAATCTCACGTTCCGCAACTTTGAGAGTAGTTTTTCTGCAATCCACGTTAACACCAGGAGTATCAATAACAAACGTGACGACCTGGAAATTTTTTTTGAATCTTTGAGCATGCGCTTTGACGCACTACTTTTTTCTGAGACCTGGATTCCCGAAAATGCTGAACCACCTTACTTTAATGGTTATAAATGTGCCAGCTTAGGCAGAGAAAATAAAAGAGGAGGAGGTGTTGCCATCTATTTAAAACAAAATATTTTTTGGTATGTTGTTGAAAATTTCTCTGTGATCACAGCTGATGTTGAGTGCCTTGTTTTAGATGCCAAAACTGTTATTATTGCTGTTATTTATAGACCCCCCACTGGTAATAAGGAAGATTTTTTAATTTTTTTGGAAGACTTACTATCTTTTCTTGGATCGACCTCCAAACCATTTTTAGTTATGGGTGATACAAACATCGACCTACTAAAATGTAATAGTTACGTAATAGAGATGAATAATCTCTTATCTGCTTGGGGATGTACTAACGCTGTGACACTGCCCACCCGAGTGACTTTAGAAACTTCTAGTTCAATAGATATATGTATAACTAATCTCAACGCTAGGGAAGCCACATCTGGCATATTTACACAAGAAATAAGCGACCACATGCCAGTTTTCTGTCTGACATCCTTCTATCGTGGCAAAAATACACCGAAACGCGATACTTACTCTTACCGACGCATAAATGAAGAATCACTGCAATTTTTTTTTGTCCTGCTCGAGCAAACAAACTGGGAGAACGTCCTTTTGGAACGTGACCCCAACCTTGCGTATGCACTTTTTTCTAACAAATTTAAGCTTTGTTATGACGTCGCTTTTCCGCTTATTCAAGTAAATAATCGTCAAAAACATGTACGAAAACCTTGGATTACAAATGACTTATACAGGCGTATTAAGATAAAGGATAGGATGTACCATAATTTTATTAAATATAGGCACCAAAATCTTCTCATCGAATTTAAAAAAACAAGAAATAAATTGAACTCCGACTTTAAAAAGGCCAAATCCGAATATTATCAAAATATATTTTCAAGGGTATACAATGACCCAAGAAAGATATGGGATACTGTGAACGAAATTACTGATAGGAAAAAACGTGTGCAGGGAACGCAAAGTGTCACTATCGACGGCAGGAACGCGAGTGGACAGCAAATGGCAAATCTAATGAATATGCATTTTGTTGACGTTGGTTCACCACCAGAACACGAAGACACTTCGCAATGCTGTATCACAGACGCAATGACTTCCTTATCAAGCACGATAATGCTATTTCCAACTACGCCATATGAAGTAGAAGGGCTTATAAGTAAAATTAAAAATAACGCCGCAGCTGGCGTAGACGACTTCAAGCCAAGGCCTGTCAAATATGTCTCCCAACAAATATCTTATATCTTGTCACATGTAATCAATCTTACTCTAGAAACTGGAATATTTCCTAACGAACTAAAAATTGCAAGAGTTACTCCAATCTATAAGGGTGGCGGGGAACACCTTCTACAGAATTATAGACCGATCTCGGTTTTGCCAATTTTTTCAAAAATATTTGAAGGGGTTATAAATTCTAGATTAGACAATTTTTTTTCCAGGCACAATGTATTAAACAAATGTCAATACAGCTTTCAAAAATCTAAATCTGCAGAGCAGGCACTTGTAGAAGTAAAGGATAAAATTATAAGCAATATTGAAAATAGATTATACACCTTAGGCTTATTCCTAGATTTTAGAAAGGCCTTCGATACGATCCAACATGACATATTACTAATTAAGCTTCAAAGGTACGGCATACGTGGGGTTGCTTTGACTTTAATAAAAGACTACCTCCAAAATCGCATGCAGTATGTTTATATTAACAACAATTATTCTAATTCACTCAAAATAAAGTATGGTGTTCGTCAAGGGTCTATTTTAGGCCCGCTCTTATTTCTTCTTTATGTGAATGATATCACAAATATTCTGGGGTCCCCTGAGCTGGTCATGTACGCAGACGACACTAACGCATTTTTTGCTTCAACCTCTAAAGCGGCCTTAGAATCTATGACAAATAATTATCTAGACAATCTATCAGTGTGGCTTCAAAATAATAAATTACAACTAAACGTAAAAAAAAACAAAATATATAATTTTCACTCCCGTTAATAGGTGCGACAACACTAAGGTGACAATATATTTTGAAAAGGAAATTATAGAGGAGGTTACAGAACAAAAATTTCTTGGTGTGTGGTTCAATCGGGAGTTAAGTTGGAACACGCACATAAATAAACTGAGCTCTGAGCTATCCCGAGCCATCGGATGTATTTATAAAATAAGAAATCTCATACCTTTGTGGCTAAAAAAGAATATATATTACGCTTTATTTTACTCCAAACTGTGTTATTGCATTTTAGTCTGGGGCACGACATCGGCAACCAATTATAATAGGTTGATCATCTTACAAAAAAAAAGTCTGCGACTATTTGAAAATTATAAAGGTAAGCCTCAAGATCTCCCAACTGAACCGCTGTTCAGCAAATATGGTCTACTTAAAGTGAATCAAATTTATTATTTTAAATTGTTACAGATAATACACACAAAAAAACTCTTCGCAATTCCGCCAGAAAACACAGCGTATCACACCCTTAGACATAGAATCAGACGACCTCCAAAAATACGTACCAATTACGGAAAACAAACGACATGCTTCCAAGTCGCCAAAATCTTGAATAATACGGAAGATCTAATAGATTTTAACTGCAATATACTCCAATTCAAAAAAAGACTAAAGACACTTCTGGTGGGCAGTGACATTGTGTTCTGATATATGTGTACTGTGTACTTATTAAATCATGTCCATAGTTCACTTTTGAATTGTTAAAACATTTTTCTGACCAATTTGTTTTTATCCTTCTTTGCTGAAAAAAATTATCGTGGGATATTTGATCGATCCTGTTTTTTATTGTTTCTGAGTTGTATAGAATTTTATAGGTTCTTTTCTCTAATTTTCGTGTTCAAAAATCTATGTACCCCGCACTGCTGTGTTAGAACTGTAAAGGGGACAGAGACCTCGTCAGGCATCACGCCTTTAGTCTCTGTCTACCTCCCGGTCAATCCGGAAAGAAAGAAATAAAGAAAGAAAGATAGAAAGAATAAAAAATTAAAGCAAAAAAAAAAAAACAACAACAACAACAAAACAACCTACAAGAAATACCGTCAATCGCAGGAGTTACAGAAACTGCGAAGGTTAGCAATGAGTGATGACTCAGATGAAGCATTTATTATGTGACTGGGTAGGGCATTCCAATCATGAATGGTCCTTGGGAAAAATGAGAACTTAAATAAATCGACCCTACAGCTGTATTCTTGTAATGATCTACAATGAAAATTTCGCGTGGGGTAATTATGAAGAGCAGGTGAAATATATGTAGAGGTGTCAATATTAAATCGGTTGTTTAGTAGGTCGAGCAAAAATTTGAATCTTTGAAACATGCGTCTATGGGTTAATGGGCTAAGGCTGGAAACCTGAGGATGTTGGGAAAACGTGGAAATGTGAGGCGTGCAGGGGGTCAAAGGAAGGTGCAATGAAACAAAAGAGCAGAAATCGGAGGTAGCCTTCTCATTACTGCTGCTGGGAATAAGTAACAAGCTTGACTCGCTCATGACCTTGCCCAGTGTGATCGGAGCGATTGAGAAGTCTGTACAGGTACTCTCGGATACGTTTGACGACTTCCAACGGCGGTTACTTGAACAGGAAAAAGCCACTAAGGAGCTGACGAAACGAGTAAATCTGCTGGAGAGCGTTGGTTCACCCAATAAACTTGCTCAAATTAGGCAAGATTTGGATAACCTTGAGTGGCATAGTCGTCGCTTAAACGTCGAAATTCATGGCATCCAAGAAACACAAAACGAGGATTTGATGAACAAAATAAATGAACTGGCAAAAAAACTGGATGTGCCGCCTGTGGCCCGAAGTGACATTTCAGCTTTGCATAGACTTCCAGCAAAACCGGGCGAAAATCGAGGAGTCATTGTTCGTTTTACAAGTCAGGAGCTTCGCGATACTTGGCTCCGGAAAAAACAGGCACTCAAGAAAGGAAAAGACAACATATACATTTGTGAAAATATGACACGGCTCACCCGCACTCTTCTGTCAGCAACAAAGGAATGGGCGCAGAAGTCAGGCTACGCGTTTGTTTGGCACGCGAATGGGAAAGTGTTAGTTCGAAAACAAAACGGTGACCGAGCAGTTGTCGTTCGCGGTGAGGAGGATCTTGCCAGGCTAAAATAAATCACAGGACGTATCATTTGAACACTGTTATCTTCTATGTCAAACTCTTCTCGTGACATTGCATCTTTGAAAAGGCCGTACCTTTCACTTTTTCACTTAAACGCCAGAAGCTTACGAAATAAAATCGATGAGGTGAACTTGTTCTTATCCGAACTCAACCATCATTTTGACATCATCTGTTTTAGTGAGACGTGGTTCTTATCTGATGATTGTGTTGCGCTAGATGGCTACGATTGTGTGTCTGCATGCCGCTCAAAAAAGAGTGGTGGTGGGGTTGCCATTTATATTCGTTCAGAGCTCTCATATAACATAATTTCTGAATACAAAATTGTAGATGACAACTTTGAGTGCGTTGCACTACAATGCTGTGACATCTTGTTTGCTCTTTTGTACCTCCCTCCATCAGGATCCGTGAGTGATTTCCTTCATATTTCAGAAACGTTACTTGATCTAAGCGTATCGATGAAGTTACAAGCTGTCTTGGTTGGAGATCTAAACATTAATGCTGGCACGGACAATGTATCTTACACGCGTTTACAAGAAATATTTGAATCGTATGGCAGCACAAACACTATAAATGTACCAACTAGGATTACTTCGACAACAGAAACCACTCTTGACCTTTGTATAATAAATCTTCCTTCTGATGATTTGAGATCAGGCACATTGATGTGCGATCTAAGTGACCATTTACCAATATACTGTCTTCTGCCTTGTAAGCAGCCATGCGGCTATAAACAAGAAGCGTTATTCAGGGATTGTTCTAAACGAAATATTCAGCGGTTTAAGGATTTTATCTCGTGTCAAGATGGGAGTATTGTTTTGAGAGAAAACGATGCAGACAGGGCATATGAAGTTTTTATCTCCCATTTTATTTCCGCGTATAACACGTTTTTTCCCTTAAAGGTGCGAAAAAAACATAACAAAACTCGCAAGCCATGGATATCTAGCGAATTATATCAAAGGATTAAAAACCAGAACAAGCTGTATCAGATATTTTTAAAAACAAGGAGTGAAAATGACTTTCGCATGTTTAAAAAAGTACGGAATAAACTAAACACTGATATTAAAAAAGCAAAATGTGAATACTACATGCAAAAGTTTTCGGAAGTTATGGGGAATCCCCGCTTGATGTGGCAAACAGTAAATGAGTTAACTTCTAGAAACGTCTCGCCAAAAAAAGTGCCATTTTACGATGAGGCGCTATAAGAAGAGCAGATAGCAAACCGGTTTAACGCCCACTTTGTTACTGGTGGTGCTCCTGGAAATGACCGCGTAAATTTACCATGTGAACAGTTCATAAGGGCAAATTGCCTAGATTCTCTTTTCTTATATCCGACTGATCAGTGTGAAATTATAGACCTAATTAGGGCACTAAAAGATGACTGCGCTTCCGGTACTCATGACATCAAGCCTAGACCTTTAAAGGCCGTTTGTGAAGAAATCACTGTCTCACGTTAGTAACCTCATTCTATCTACAGGAGTCTTCCCGGACAAAATGAAACATGCACCTGTGGCTGTTATACACAAAGGTGGACCAGTTAATGATTTAAACAACTATAGACCTATTTCTGTGCTTTCAGTTTTTTCGAAGCTAGCTGAAAATATTATAAATAAACGACTTGTTAAATTTTTGACTTCGAATAATATTCTAGTAAAGGAGCAATTCGGTTTTCAGAAAAAATAAGTCACCAGAAGTTGCACTGCTTGGAATAAAAGAACAAATCATTGAGAATATAGAACAAAACGTATATACGCTAGGCATATTCCTTGACCTTAGAAAAGCATTCGATTGCGTTCAACATGACATACTCTTAAAGAAATTTCAGTTCTATGGAGTCCGTGGTGTTGCGTTATTATTATTTAAAAACTATCTCGCGTCCAGAACGCAGTATGTACCATAAACGGAGTGACGTCAGACCTTCAACGCATCAGATATGGAGTCCCCCAGGGATCTATTCTTGGACCTATATTATTTTTGTTATATATCAATGACATTGTAAATATACATGGTAGTTCAAATATAGTATTATATGCAGATAATACCAATATCTTCTTCTCCGGTGTAGACATACACGATCTCTTTGGTAGGGCAAACGAATGGTTAAGGGGGTTAGACATGTGGCTTAAATCAAATAAACTTTATTTAAACGTAGACAAAACTAAGTACTTACTATTTAAACCGAAAGGAATGACATTACCGTCAAATTTTAAATTAGAATTCCAGGACTCTTTCATTCAGCAGTCTTCAACAATTCGATTCTTGGGAGTTCTATTCCACGAAAACTTGTCATGGACACCCCATATTGATTCGATCATAGGAAATCTTTGTCGAGCTGTTGATCTTTTGAATAGATTAAGGTATTATCTCCCCCAAAAAGCTAAACGTCAAATTTATTTTGCCCTCATACACTCCCGCATACGTTATTGTCTATTAGTGGGGTCAAGTACGTCCCAAACAAACTTGGATCGTCTTTTATCTATACAAAAGCGAGCATTACGAGCAATTGGAAACATGAATTGTTTTAGGAATGCCACACCATACTTTAGAACATACCAAATATTAAACTTAAGAGAGCTACACAAATATAAACTGTCCCTCGAGATTTGGCGGCAATTTCATGCTGACAGATGGCTGTTCCATACAAAGTACCCCGTGAAAAATGGGCCGTACAATTTAAGAAAAAATGTAATAATGGAATCTCGCTCACGGACAAATTATGGAGATCAGAAGCTAAGTTTTCAGATACCAGATTTTTTGAACCAACACCCAACTATTTTAGACTTTCTAAATAGCGCCAGGTCACCCCTTAGTTATAAGAAAAGTGCGAAAGAAAGTTTATTTACGGATGAATAAAACAACAAAAAATATGTCCTAAACTTCTTGAATGATAAATGCATGTAATAGCACGAAAATGTTTTTTTTTAATCTGCTGCAGCAAAATGTAATGTTATAGATAATTGGCCCACCTGTGTTCGCATACCCCTGGTTGTTTGTTATTTGTCTTCTTTAGTGTTTGTTTTTTATTGGATAGCATTGAAAGCATGTCACTCTTGTTTTGTTTTGCTACCGCTGTTGCCAAAAAGGGCGGCGTGGCCTCGTCAGGCACTTCAAAGTGCCTTTAGCCATGTCCCCCGAGACATTCTGTAAGTTCTGTAACTTATACAAACAAACAAAAAAAAAAACACATATAGTTCGGAAACCGGGTATTGTCTCTGAAATTTGTTGTATATGAAACGCAAGCCTTTTCTCTGTATGGATTCAAGTAAATTTATGTTGGTTTTAGTAAACGGGTCCCAGACAACGGACGCATACTCTAATATAGGCAGAACAAACGTTTTATAGGCTGTTAAATTTACATCCGATGAGGTTTGCTTTAAATTTCGCCGGAGAAACCAGAGTTTAGTTAATGCCTTGCGAACAATATATTTGATATGGGTGTTCCAACGCAGGTCGTTTGAAATAATTACACCGAGGTATTTATAGGAAGTCACTTCGGCTAGGACAGTATTGTTAATGGAATAATTATAAAAAAGAAAACTAGTTTTGCGGGTTATATGCATGCGAACACATTTGTTAACATTTAGTGACATCTGCCACGAGTCACACCAATCGTGGATCTTGGATAAGCAGCTGTTAAGTAATGTCTGGTCACTAACACCATTTACCTCAGTGAAGATAACAACATCGTCCGCGAATAAACGTGCTCGCACAGGAATGTTAGCAGTGATTTCGTTTATAAAAATTGAAAAAAAGTAAAGGCCCAAGGACTGACCCTTGTGGAACGCCTGATAGCACAGGGACTGGCGAGGATGCACTAGAGTTTATCTGAACGTACTGTTTTCTTTCTAGCAAGTAATTTTCAAGCCAGGAGTATATGATATCGTTTTGCACGATTGATTTAGGTTTTAGAAGTAGTTTACAGTGTGACACTCTGTCAAACGCTTTGGCGAGGTCAAGAAAAATTACATCAACCTGTTTAGAACGATTTAATATTTCAGCAAAATCATGGACGGTTTCAAGTAATTGCGTTGTGGTTGAAAGGCCATGACGAAAACCATGTTGATTCACCAAGGGAAGGCCGGTTACCTTCGTGTCCGCGTACGTGCGGCCGCAGGGTCACTGGGACCCAAAGACAATTGTGGACATCTGCACGCAGATCAAGGGTGAGGCAGTAATCGCTGCCGACTTTAACTCCCACAACGACACATGGGGCGACAAGAAAACGGACGTAAGGGGTCGTGCATTACAGTCAACTCTAGATGGCCTGGCACTCCATTATATAACAAGCGGAGAACAAACATTCGTCCGCCCAGGAGTGGAAGGCAGCGTCCTTTACCTCACAATTATTACCAGAGGACTACGCCTGACAGCCAGACCAGAGAAGGACAGCTGGGGCACTGACCACCTTCCCATCATCATCGGGAAGCCACCCAAAGCCCCACTCAAGACCTGCCACCTGGTGGACTGGAAGGAGTACAGAAGACAGCTAGACAAATTGGTAGACTCTGGCGCACCCCTTGCCCCCATCGCCGAAGCACTTAAAAAAGCCACAAGAATGGTACAGATACCCATCACAAGGCCAAACCCGGACAGGCACTGGCTCCGCCTGAGAGCTCAACGACGACGTGCACAACGGAGATCCTGGAGGACCAACAAGCCGGAGGACATACAGGAGTACAAGCGACTTGACGCAAAGTTCCGCCGCCACGGGAAAAAGCTGGCAAAAAGGCCGTGGGACCTCAGCTGCTCCAGACTTCACATGCCAGCCGAAGGAAAAAGAGCCTGGCGGATGGTGAAAACGCTTGCCGGACGTCCGCTCCCAAGACAGCCAATACTTGGTCTGGCCCTAGCGAGAGGAGCGACAGTGCAGGAGGTGACAGAACTACTCGCAGACCTCTTTACAAAGGTTCCAACCCGTCCACTGGTGTGTCCAGCCCCCCCAGACTGGTCAACCCGCAGAGACCCTTCGGCGCCCAGCATGAAGGCTATGGATGCCCCCTTCACGCTACACGAACCAAGACACGCCATCGATGCATGCCCGCGCAAGCGCTCGTCCCCAGGCCCCGACGGAGTGACGAACCAGGCCATCAGGAACCTGGACGAGTCGTGCCACGACAGCCTCCTCGACTACATGAACAAGGTTTGGAGCAGTGCTGAGATCCCAAGGGCCTGGAGAGAGGCCACTACCATGCCCCTGCTCAAGTCTGGAAGGCCGGCCGATGATTTGAGCTCCTACCGGCCCATCTCACTAACCTCCTGCTTGGGCAAGCTACTGGAGCGAATGGTACTGCGACGTCTAAACTACCACCTGGAGGCAGTAGACGCCCTTCCAGACTGCTTCTCCGGCTTTAGGAGACACAGGAGCACTGCGGACTTCATTGCAGACCTCACCACCACCATGGAGGAAGCTAAAGAAAGGGGCTGGTCGACGGCCACAGTGTTCCTAGACGTGAGGAAATCCTTCGATGCGCTCCCCCATGACACCATCTTCACGGCTCTCCAGAACCTCGGAATCACCGGGCGCCCCCTGTCATACCTGTACATACGTGCATTTCTGACAGGAAGAACAGTGCGTGTACGTGTCGGCAGTACCTACAGCACGCCACGCGGGATAACAGCCAGTGTGCCTCAGGGAAGCGTGCTGAGCCCGCTGCTTTTCTCCCTCGCGATCACGTCTCTCCCTTCGGCTGCCGGAGTTGGAGCTCGACCACAGTTCCTCGTGAACATGGCGGTATACGCAGACGACGTGGCACTTTGGGCCACCAGCCCACCAAATCGCAGACAGGAAATGGTGAAATAGTTGCAACGGGCACTGACCAACACGGTGCACAGACTACACGAACTGGGCCTCGGCATCTGGGCTGAGAAGACCACGGCTCTGTTCCACGCTCCAATACTGCGAAGATTTCGTCCAGTACTACACATCGAGGGAGCACCGATAAAAGCAGAAAAGACAGCAACTCATCTGGGTTTGATGCTCGACGCGCGCGTGTCCTGGAGGCCCGCTGTAGATGCAGTGCTCCAGAAGATGCGCACAAGAACAAACACCCTGCGGGCACTTGGAGGCACAACGTGGGGCACCTCGGAGGCCATGATGCTGGCAATGTACAAGGGCCTGATCGTGTCCTGCCCGACCTACGCGCTGCCATTGGTGACGCTAAACAGCACACGACAAGAAAACCTAGAGAGGGCGCAGAGGGTGGCACTGAGAATTTGCCTTTGCAAGCCTCTAAGCGCCTCATCACACAAGACACTCGTCGAGGCCGGCGTAGCCACGATTTGTGCCACACTACAGAAGCGGGCTCTTGGACACCTTATCCGAATGGAGAATGGGCGGTCGACCGGAAGCCTAATCATGAAGACTGCGCAGAGAACAGAGTCAGGACTTGGACGCGCGCTCTGTCAACTTGGAGACATCGCGGGAACCGCTGCGGCCCTGGCCGACCTCCCACCACTGCAAGAACGTCCACAACCCATGGACGTCGATCTGCACATCCCCGGGTTGAGATCAGGAAGGACGGCAACAACAGTGACCCTCCGAACCCTTGCGCTGTCCCACATCGAGGACCAGTACCACGGCTGGGCTCAAGTGTTCACAGACGGCTCAGTACGTCCCACAGACGGGTCGTCAACAGCCGCGGCGGCCTTCGAGGCGGCTGGCGTTGGGCTAAGCGTGCGCCTTGCACACCATGCAACCAGCACCACCACAGAACTAGCAGCGATCCTGCTCGCCCTCGAGGCCGTTCAGAAAGGCAGCTCCAGGGGCGGCAAGTGGGTAATCTTGTGCGACTCACAAGCCGCGCTCTCCATGCCAGATAACTTGGAGAGGGTACCACCACTGGCGCGAAGAATCGCAACAGAAGCGATGGCATTGGAGCAACTCGGACACCAGTTCAGGTTTCAATGGCTGCCAAGCCACTGTGGCATCAAGGGAAACGAGATCGCCGACCAGATGGCAAACTTCGCCCATGATGAGCCGTCTACTCCCACATCCAAGGTGCCCCCGTCCGCGGACGCCAAGCTCCTTGAGGCGAGGGAGATCGGAAGTCAGCATCCAGACGCAAGGATGGCACAAGACGACCACCCGGCCCGGCTCCCAGCACGCATGAACCGGGCAACGGCGGCTGTCTTCCACCGACTTCGGACGGGCAGCGCCCTCAACCCCGCATGAATCAACAGGATGAGACCCTCTAGGAGTCCAGACTGCAACACATGTGGGACTCGCGCAGATGACGTCCACCTCATCCTATAATGCACCCTCCACGATACTGAGAGAAGGGCACTCCAGGAAGAATACAGAAAACTCAACCTACCCTACAGCTCTCTGGAGGAGATCACCAGACCTCGAGGCACAAACTGCACCAAAAAGAAGGCGCTGAAGGCACTGGAGAACTACCTGGACCAGACAGGATTAATCTCCCTCCTCTGAAGAAAAGGGCAACAAAGAGAGAAATGGTGACAACAGCCTTTCCGACAGACTGACTCATCAATACTACTCCCTGTGGCCGAACAAAATTAGGAAACTACCCTCTTTCGCCTACATCGGACTTCCCCAATCACCATCAATGCGACTGGACCCTATACAAACTAGCCTTGCCGATGGCTATGACCATCACAAAACCCCCGTCTGCAAATTAGACTTCGACGGTTAGAGAAAGAAGAGAAAAATCTCAACCTCCCCCCTTTCTACTCTCCCTTTTCCCCTCTTTATTTCCCAAGAACCCTTCCCCTCCGACTTTGACATGGGCGTCTAAGTACGCCCCAACAACAATCGGCTTCCCAACCCCCCTCGCCAAAAACGCATACTACTACTACTACTACCATGTTCAATTGCATTGTATCTACCTCTCGGGAGAATTTACAGCGATGAGGCTTGTGTAGAAGTCCTACCCTTGGCGTTCTCGGACCACACTCTGGTTACGGTAATGCTAGGCAGACCCGTGCCGCGAACCCGGAAGTCCTCTTGGTGGAGCGGCTGGAAGCTAAACGAAAGCCTCATCGAAGACGAACAACTGCGTACGCAGACAAGGGACCTTCTCGAGGGCAAAACAGTAGGTGCGCCCATGAACGCGGTAACCTGGGAGGAGCTGAAAGAGGACGTGAAGCTCAAAGCGTTCTGGCACAGTCAGCAGATAGCGGTGCGCGAAGTGGCGAATAAGCGCCACTTGACGAAGACCCTGGAAATCTTCATCGCAGAGGAAACTCGTTCCCTGAGACTCTTCATTCAAGATATCCGCGACTGAGAGGGCAGTATTCTGGAGGTTCTCGATAAGGAGTACCGCGGTGCCATGTCCGGAGGAGAACGCTGTTCCTCGAGAGAGATGAAGAGCCGAGCGAATGATTCAAGACGAAAGAACACAGGCACGCTTCACGCAACAAGATCGGGGAGCTCCAAGTAGGTGAGGTCGAGGTTATCCGGCAAAAAGAATCGAAGAGCCGTTTGTGAAGGTCTACACCGACCTGTTCATGAGAGTGTAGGACGACGGCGTTCTCCAAACGACTGGAGAGGCGCTGCCCAAGATATCCCCAAAGATCCGAACACAAATGAACCGGAAAATAACGGCATCAGAGGTCGAGGAAGCCATCAAGGAATTAGCTCCGCGCAAATCTCCAGAAATGGACGGGCTCGGTAGCCAGTTCTACAAGACGTTCTCAGCCCAGCTGTGTCGTATCCTACGAGACGTGTATGCCGACGTACTGAAGCGAGGACTGCTGCCGCCATCCATGCGACAGGTGGTAACGGTGCTCATCCAGAAGAAAAACTCAAAGGGTACCCCGAAGGTTGATCATTTCCGGCGCATCAGTCTGCTAACAAGCGACTACAAAATCCTAGCCAAGATTCTGGCCAAGCGGCTGGAGTTGGGTGTACGGGACGTCGACGGAGAGCACCAGGCCTACGGCGTCAAGGGACGGACCATCAACAACAACCTGCACGCGATGCGAATCGTGTGCAAGACAGCGCAGGTGTTGAAGCGTCCAGTGGCAGTGCTTCAGGTAGATCTGAGCAAATCCTTCGAGTGGGTTCGCCCTTCGTTCCTCTTCCGGCTCATGGAGGAGTGAGGGATCGGGGCGCGACTCCTACGGTATGTGCAGCTGTGCTACCGTGACATCACGACGCGGCTCCTCGTCAACGGCAACAGGACGGCTCCCATCGCAGTCTCTTAGAAAAAAGGGTATGGATAGTCCTCCCTTAAGGGAGGAACGGTCTTGTAACCTATGTTCCTTTAGAAAGGGAGAAACTTTCGTCCGTGAAGCAGGGGAGCAACTAGTTCCCCCGTCGCCTGCATCTCATTATGGCGGCCCTGAATCGAGCAAATCGAGCTCAATAAGGCTTAACGAGGACGCTACGTCTCTTGTACAGGACGAGAAGAGGAGCAAAAAAAAAAAGCGTAACACGAGCTTTCCGCGAACTGTGTTTATTTCCGAAGCCTGACGGAGACAACCGATACCCAGTTACTTCGCACACTTTGCGTCTTACCTCTGGTGTTCCACGAGTCACAATTGCTTCGTCAAGCGCATTTCACGGAGAATGGCAAACTCAATCCGCGAAACCAAACGCCGCTCAGGAAAGAACCAACTCGAAGCCGCTGTTTATCGCGTAGCGTGAAAGAAGGTTAAATCGCTTGCCACCAGATGGCAGGTTCAAGCAGAGTAATTGCATGTAGCTAGGCTAGGTGGCGCTAGGTACCGCCCAATTCATGTTCTACAAAAAATATTTCTTCAGGCCACTATTCCCTCTTGGAAAATCTTGATTGCGGAAAGATGTTAGAAAAGCCTCATACAAGCGTAACCGTAATATGGGACGTCCTATACCAACGAAAAGGCGGCTCCAGAATATTGGATTAAGGCGGAACAGGACGGAACCATACAAGCGTGTCGTATTATGGGACATCCTATACCAGCGGAGCGGAATGTGGCGGAACCGTAGTCGCCCGGAACCATGCAGGGGGACGGAACCATACAATCATAACAGAATACGGGACATCCCATACCACCAAAAATGCGATACCAGCAGGTGGAGCCATATGGCTCCACCATGCTGGCGTCGCCGTTTCACTGTTATACAGGGCGATTTTTTAAGCGTTACATATTTGTTTAAAAAGGTCGTAAAAGCTACACTTCTGTGGTGTGTGCAGGTTAGTTATACACAAGGGATACGTAGTATAGGGGCCTAATCGTAACGATCAGTCTGATAATTAAACACAATTTGATAATTAACTTTTTAATTACTGAAAATGAACACATGGTCTCAATTAGAAAGTTGTTGAGTCATCAACAACCACTAAATCAACTCTTTTTAGAAGGATATAACGCAAGGGTAGCCTTTTACGCGTTCTGTAAAAACGCTTTATTTGGACCCGTTTCTAGGTTTTGGTTTCTTATCGGAGCGCATCTCTGCGCCCACGTTCCTGTTCCCCAGGGGTTTAGTCGCGCAACAGACATGCGCCCTGCTTCCCTTCATCCAACAAGCCAGGCGAGGAGGTGGCTTCGCACTGCAGCCACTGGTCAGCAGTATCGCAGGTGCAGAGATGCGCTCTGATAAGAAACCGAAGTCTGGAAACGCATCGAATTAAATTAAGCCCTTTTTTAGAACGCCGTAAAATGCTGTTCCCGTCATAAATTCCCGAAAAGGGTTGATTTAGTGTTTTTCTATGATGCTTAGCAATTTTCTAATTGGAATTATGGGCCTATTTTCACTACTTAAAAATTTAAGGAACATATTACACTTAAATGGAAGTTAGAGTGGTTTTGTATTTAAGGAAACAGATTTAAATCTTCTTCATTTGACCTCCAGAATCTCAAATATCAGAATTATTTGGTAATTTGGTGAATCGAGGCTGCATAGAATCATTTTTAAAGTATCGCTGGAGGCACTCTTTCTCGAAGAGAGACGACACAAAAGGAGCATTCGAAATCTCTGCTTACGCATCTTCAGCGCCAATCAAAGCTGTGCACTCACACACTATTTTTAAAAGGGGAAAAAAGACGTCATGACTGGTGCCAGTGCGGGAAAATGCACCTAGAAAGTTTGCGATTGGACGCGCGGCCGTCAAGCGACACATGCTTGGCAGCTGAAAAATCCCCTTACGACGTCACTACTGGTCGGATGTTTTGTGTGTTTTCTAATGTTTAGTTATATGTCTGGAAAAAAATGAACGTGATATTCAAATTCACGGGATAAAACTACACTAGAATCAACCTCCATCTAGTTTTCTGAGAGAAGTCTTGCACTTCCCTTTAATAAGCCGACTCACCATTACAATTAGCCCTTGACACACAACCGCTTAGAGCGCAGAGTGTATCCACCACCCGACAAAAGTCTCACCAAGTTCCAGGCCCTGAGGTGGAGACAGCTGCAGACAAATACCCTCCCTTGCCCGGCCTTCTGCGGCATATCTATCCCACCGACTTCGACGGGAGGTGCGCCCGCTGCCCGCCACCAGACCCCGCCGACGGGGGGACTGACCCCACCAAGGCCACCATCGCGCACTTGTTTTGGGAATGTCCCTTCGACCCTCCCTCGCCTACTCTTCGGGACTTCGTCGCCCACCGTCGAGAAGGAGAATAGAACCCACTGGATCCCCCTTGGACCGTGCTTCTCCGAGGCTCGGACCCACACATCCGAGCCGGAGTGGTCTCCCGAGCGGATAAGATAGCGACGGAAATCACGATGACCCTACAAGAAGCGAACGAGCGTCCGGCGTTCGACTTGGCGTGAAGATCGGTGCATGTGCATCCCTTTCAGAACTGAGAAAGGCCGCCTTGCTCGTATTCCTTCTTTTTTCAGAAACACATTTTTTTTTGGGAAGCAAAGGTAGGTGAACGTCTATCCTGCGGCTTCTTGATGTGGTGTTCCAATAAAGTTGTTTCTCTCTTTATACCATGCCGCCCTGGCCATATAACTCACGTGCACGGACCGCGTAAGTGTATCATTTACGGCGTTTTTTCAACAAATCTGTAAAGCATACAAAGGACACCCTATAGCATATCCCCTAATACGATACTACTGTATGGTTCCTTCCCCGCTTGCATCCTTCGGGATAGACTCGCAGACATCCAGCGTTCATTGGAATGCTGGATGTCAGCGAGTCTCTACATGAGCGATTGGTTTGAAACTAGCGTGATGTTTGCACACACATAAGCCCTTGTCAGAGGTCCTCAAGGAGCACTAATACCATTGGGGAAATGTAGTGTAGTGGTAAATTTGGTAGCAAGTATTTTTTTCTAGAAGAATTGAATGCAACAAAGTTGAAACTTTGCTCAAAAGATGATAATTATAAATTCAATACTGAACAAAGGTGTCCCTTGAGCTGTCAGGCCAAACTCCCGCTCTTGCCACTCAGGAGTTCCTGACTTGTGCGTAGAGGATCAGCACAACCCAGATTTGTGCTGCAAGCGCACCTGCGATACAAAGATCGAATAAACATGAGATGAAAAATAAAGGACGTTTACGATTCTCTGTAATCCGAAATTAGAGCGCTGATCTTGAGGAGGAGGATGGGAGGGTATGCCACTCCTCCCCCTCCCCTCTTCCTCTTCTGCTCCCTCCCATTTAGCGGGAAATTTCCCTAAATTTAGCAGAAAAATTTTCTCACTAAATTTAGCAGGGAACTTGATGTCACGTGTCCTCAACATCAATTCAGTTTTCCCACTAAATGTAGTGGGGAAATGACGTCGCATGACTTTGTGTCACGTCAGTCAGAAACAAATACAGTTTCTCCACTAGATTTAGCTGAAAAATTGATGTCAAATTACCTCTACATTAATTCAATTTCCTGCCAAGTTTAGCGGGGCAGTTATGCCGATGGGGACGCCACGACACGGGCACCTAAGAGCTGCGCTCTAAAATACTAAATGCCTCACATGAAATAAAGTGATAATTAGACATAATGCAAAGAAAAGAGAATCTAAGATACCACTTTAATACCATTTCTTTTGTCCGTTTTTAAATATTTTGATTTCAAGAAATGTGTGTCTCTTTATTCATACGCAGAGAACCCCTCCCAGTTTCAGCATGAATGCAATAAATCAGTGCAGACTGGACCTTGTAAACCATAATGCACATGAAAATGAATGTTTGCCACATAGTCTTGCATGAATCGGTTGCTCAGATATCTAAATACAATTGTAGTGAGGAACGTTCTTGAATATAACTTTTAGGCTTTGAATTTGACAGTTTAAATATCCATAAAGTATACTGCATTTCACTTCTTCTTTTTTTGACATATCAGAAATGTCGCAGCGCCGTCATCCTTGCATACCTAAAAGAGTTTGCATTTTTTAGCATGGCATGGGGTGCTATTCTGATAGCCATACATCCCTCTTTAACAAAATGTTGTCTATAGAGCTCTTTCTTGGTTCTTAACTCATGTGACAGATTCGGTAGCTTGAATTCTCCTCGGCATCAATACTTCTATATATTTATATAATAGTGAAAGACAAGATGTATGGGCTTGAGTACGGCTCGACAAGCACAGATGTGAAGAAAACTACTGCCGAAAACTCAAGAGTCAAAATAAAGATTTTTAGGTAGAATGCAGATACAATTATGGACATGGTCATGAACGCAGCTAGCACATTCAATATGAAGACTATGTGTCAGACGCACACTGAAAGAAAGCTGTTGCATTCATATTCATGTAAATTACTTCGGACAACCAAGTACTGCAGTCTCGAGAGGGAGTTCGGTGAATGATTCTTCCGAAAATGAGTGAAGACGGAAAAAGCAGTTTGATCAGCGACAATGAGCATTACATAAGCAAGTGTCATGTCATTATTACTGTTACAGTGCCGATTGTTTCAAACTGCCGGTCGCGTCATTCTGTGAGGTCCCTCTCTACATTACAGGGTTTGGCTCCCTCGAATGCTTTGGGAGAAAAATAATAAAATGGAAATATCTAGCGTAGTTCTAGAAAAACTATTTCCAGAATCTTATCTCAGCATCGCAAAGAATATAAAAAATTATTAGAGAGAATATTAGTTCAAGAGTTAAATAAAAGAAATACTTTGTTCTCCGAAACCATCTCCCCGTATAAAGTTCCCCTAGGTAGAGGTAGTCATTATGGACGATTGTGCCCATTGTATACCATAACAATTTAATTTGCGACCTACAATATTTCCAGGCTCAACCAACTCTGAATAAGTGGAACACTTGACGTTTGAGATTGGTCTCACCTTAACTGTCTGCAAACATCCACATAATAAGTTCCATGAACCTATGTATTTCAAAAAAACATTTGTCCTAATAGAAAGCCCGTCGTGGCCACAGCTTAAGCAGTTTTTACTTCATTATGAAGCCTGAAGGGCAATTACACATATGTGAGCCATGAACATAGGCCTGCACTGAATTGTTTTCTTAAGCTCAACATGCTATGCTCTGTTCACTATATAAATATTTGCAGAGCTGACAATGTGCAAGTTCCTGTTCTTTTATATCTCACATCTCCCGACTGCTGGGCGCGATAGGTACATCAGACTGATGTCAATGCAACGTAACAACACTGATTACTTTAAGAATTTTTCGGGTATAGCTCGAGCGAAGCCATCTGTGGGAAGTTATTTCTGTGACACCGTCGAACTTACATCCACGGGCTTTTAGGTTCACATGTTAATCATGTCTGCAGACTCCTTTTTGTAATTAGAACTTCATCCAACCCAAGATTTGAATATGTCTTTTGCATTTTAGGCTTAGAAGCGCTTTTGCTGTTTAAGGAATAGGTAATAATGCCTATTTCAAGTAGCATACCTAACACATGGTGGCACGAGGACTCCCCTGTCATGACGCTGATCGAAAGTCACAGGCAGGAAGATACTGTGATGCTCTGGTTGCTGGTATTACCCAACCCCCCCCCCCCCCCCCCCATGGTCCTGGCGAGACCACAGAAGGAGACTGAGTCCAAGCTTGTGGCCACATGAATCTCCAGATCTTGAGGCACCCAAGTAGCTGAAAATAAAAACTAATCACACTCAAGTACTTGGGAGAGCTACATTACAATGGCTACCATATTGTTTCGTGATCAGCACATGGATCCTTTTATTTTAATACTTTGTACTTGTACCTATTAAAGAACTGCTCCTTCACTGCCACAGCCATAGTCACCCCCGAGGACAAGGCCATGTAGGCCCTGAAATAATGGGTACCGAATGCAGGCAAATGATCAAATACACTCATTTAACCCTCTTTCGCCCCAACCTGAGAGATTTCTGTCGAATATTCACATTCAACTGTAAAGACTATTAAAAAAAACTACTACTGCAATGCAGAGCCGTATTTTGGGAGAGTTTGGCGAGTGGGTGTGGTGACAAAGCCGCTAGAGAGGAGGAAAGGGAGGAGAGTGCCAAAGGAGCCAGAGAGAAAGAACTCAGCAAAGAGGAGACGACCGCCATTTTGACGCAACGCTGTCAGCGTACGGCACTGTTGAGGCTATGCGTCGTCTGCTACTAGCTTATTTTTTTTTCGCCTGAATAAAAATTTGCGTTCAAACATGGAGAATCTTTATTCTCTAGCTTTTTAAGCCACCGAAGAATAACACTATGTTATTTTATTGCCAGAGCCTACCAAATAAAAGGAAAGAACCGCAATTTGGATATCGATCCCATGCCGGCGAATGAATGAAAATGGCGGCCATCCCCTCGCAGCTGGGAGCGGCCGAGAGTTCACGCGCATGCGCTCACACCTCTCGCTCTGTGCCGCGGGCTGATTGGCTAACTCGGGAGGGGGACACTATGGTAATGAAATCATAGACTGGCCAAAGCCTCCCTATATATGGCTCTGCTGTAATGGAAAGATTTTCCCACCCACATGTTCAACGAGTGTCGTCTGGGGATACTACTCCTGTTCATACACTCACCGAGCATGAGGGTAGGGTGTACCAGCAGAGGGCAGGTGTCTGGATAGAAAGAGTTTAGGTTTTTATTCATTATCCACCAAGAGGATAATGAATAAAAATGGGTACTTCTCTGAGAAAAATGCCAAAAAATCGCGGATCGCGACCTGGCACTAACAGCGGCACTGAGTATCCGTTTTACTGGCTAAAGGGTACTCAATCATTATTTTCAGCTACCTAATCAAACTAAATATTTGTCCCGGCTTGCTTTTTAGGAAAATCTCTAAATTTACAAGAACTATTTAGACAACGGCTAAAAAAAAGCAATGGCAAAACCAACAAACGAATTCGCCTGCTCACCAAGAGCACGAAATCTATGGCAGGCAGACCTGCGGAATGAGCAAGCAGTCTAAAAAACAGATAATGTCCTATGTATAATTGTTTTTCGTGCTTCAAAGCAAGCGCTGGATATAGCTTTCACGACATTTATCAAATTTCTTACAATCAGTCGAGAACAAGTTAGAGCAGTGAACTTGTCCTTGTCCCGGCATAACGTTTTAGTGTTGCCCTTGGAAACTCAAATAAATAAGTAAATAAAAACAAAAATTTCTAACCTTCATAAAAAAGTCTGTAACTTTGGCAAAGAAAAGTTATCTTGACACAAATATGTGGGATACAGTTGTACAGCGTCCATTCATGTGCTTAACCAATTTCGAGGCAAATCGGCGACAATGAAACGAAAACGCCCGAGTACAATTAAGGGAAAGACAGAAAGGATGCATACCTACAACAAAAAAGTTTAGAACGACCACGGGCAGGAAACTCTGGTGAGGCTCTCGGAGTGACTCCGTGCAATGGGCCTGCGCAGACCACAGAACAAGATCGGTCAGAGCTTGCAGCCATAAAGTGCTTTATACCATGAAGTTCCAGAAGAAGCTGCAATTGGAAGCAAAGTGCATTTCATTTCTCTGTAGAACAGAAAGTTTAATCGCTAGTATGCATTCATAAGGTGATACAGTCGTGAACGCACAGCTTTTTTAATGCAGCACTATATCACCAAATTGTTAACCGTGCCGGGTATCACTAAAAACCGAGAGCATTATTCCAAACTATCTCAGCTTAAAGTTAACCACGATAGAAGCTTCAAGCCATTTTTGCAAATTCAGTGCACAAAGCAAGCCATGTGAACTTCTAGTTGGACGCCATACGGTACGTCGAGCTTATAATCATGTGTCATGGTGTTTTTGCTGCAATGACTTGTAGTGTCAAAAGTGGTCAAGCTTAAAGAGATACAAAGTATAGATGTTCGTGAGTGGGGTCAGCTGGCCTAGCCCTCAGCTACATTGCGAGGTAGGACGTTCCAACCGGGATGTTTGCTGCCCTTAACCACACGACCAGCTTGTGGCCAGCAATTGCTCGAGCTGAGTACATGCCCTCGACAGGGCCGTTATTTCACAAGCATTTTTATGAGTGTTAAACATGACTGACTTACAGAGAGACTGCATCTCAACGACTAATTACATGGGAGACTTATCTGAATACTGATGTATTAACTAAATGCGAAACAATTACCTGGCAGGCATTATATCTTTCAACAGGCTCGGTCGACCCCGCAATAAGTTGAAGGAGTCAATGCGTAGTAGGACAATACAAACAAAAATATGCCTTACAATTCCTTTTGCACCCCCAAAGTGATGTGTTTTTGAAGGTTTATGCCTTAGAATTCCTTTTGAACCCCCAAACTGATGTGTTTTTTAAGGTAAAAGACACAATGTCCTTGATTTAGAAAGTGCCTCAGCTGTACAAATGCATATGCAGTAAGGACACTCGCCAAGCCTATTCTCCTCAGCTCTGTGCAGGTTAAGCTGAATTAGAGTATTGAAGTACAGGCTCACTGGACAGCATGAAGAAGAAGAAGAAAATTAGGTGTTTAATGGCAAAGCGGCAACTAAGGCCGTAGTGTGCCAAACACAAGGTAGGTTAAAGGCAGTACTCAAAAGACCTATAGTAGGTAGTTCCATTAAAAATATGGGGAATTAATGTTTAAAACCTTTACAAGATACAGGCCTATTAAGGCCTCCAGAAATTTTTAACCGATGCTCTGCTAACCAGAGGCACCCTAAAGGAATTTCGTTCACACTAGGGAGTTGGGGAGATCGTGCCGACGATACATGATCGCCGGCTCTCTTCCACCACTAATCTTCAGGCAAACGTAATAGAAATTAAAACAAACTAAATTCATAGCCGAGGTAGGATGCCAGTGCTGATGGGGCTGCACAAACGGATCGTCACCAATAATAATGCCGGGTGAAACGGGACGTGATTGCAGAAAAAGATAGAGAAAAAAATGGTGCGTGTTTTATGCCTTAGAAGTAGATGGTACTTGGAACATGTGGTAAGAAAATGCATAACACTCAACGACTCGTTACAGTGTTCACATTTTGGAGCTGCCTCTGCCCGTAGGAGGTACCCATGCGTCAGATGGGTGTGTCCCAATCTCAGACGACAGAGCACAACCTCAAAAAAGCGCTCCCTGTGTCGGCAACTTGCCCATTCCCGTAGGGTAGGTTTCCCGCAATGAAGCTTGTTGTCTATTTCCGTGTCCCATTCTAGCTGCCAGTTTTTCTGGATTGCCCTTTTAAGACTGTGTTTGTAGCCCGTGTATGGAATGCACTTGATATTGTCACGGGTGGTGACCAAAAAAAAGGAAATAAACAGGTAGAAATAAAAGTTTAATGAGGCAAACTTGTGCCAAAAAATAAAAGGGTACACAGATAATAACAGAGCGTCGCGGGCGTCGAAGTCGGCGTAGCAGCACAGTCGAACGCTGGGGCGAAAACTGACTCCGCTCGCCTTGCGGAATCCCTTATGTACCCTCGTGGGTTTCTGGATCGTTCGGCGTAGAAGGTTCGGCGCGTAGAACATTCTAACCTCGAATCAGCCAAGACGGTTCTCGAATTTACCGGAACATCAAATTACACTGTCAACACAAATGTCGAACGACGAACGACGAGATTGTGGAGATTTGTGTTTGTCCTTTGTCCCTCTTGTTCCCCTTCTAAAGGGATTAGTTTCGTCATTCTTGTCCAGCTCGCTTGCACCCTTGCATTTAACTGCATTATAAACAAAAATGTGTAGCCGCGGCCAGGAATCAAACCCTGGCCTTCAGCGTCGGAGGCGAGCGCGATAACCGTTAGGCCACGCGCGCGCTGCCAACTTGGCCAGCTGCGCGCGCGGCATTACTCCCCTCTTTAAGAAGTGCATCCTCCCGATGCAACCCAAAAACAAAACGAAGCAAATAAAACAGAACGGTAAACTGAAGAGTCATTTGGAACACATAAGGTCCACAGTCCTATCCAGCGTAGTAAGGCTTCCGTCGCACGACGTGGACGACTTCCGGTCGTGGAGGGCGGCGTGACGAAGTCCGTGTTCCGTCGGGCATCACCTCGTAGTTCAGATCCCCGAGTCGACGAAGCACTTTGTAAGGTCCAAAGTAACGTTTCAGGAGTTCCTCGCTGAGACCGCGGCGGCGAATCGGTGTCCACACCCACACCCTGTCTCCGGGCTGGAAGTGGACGTCCCGACGACGAAGTTTGTAGCGGCCAGTGTCGACACGTTGTTGAGCCTTAATCCGGAGTCTGGCAAGCTGACGGACTTCTTCTGCCCTTTGGGCAACCACCTGGGCGTCGTCGCTTGCGTCGACAGCCGGTTCGTGGGGTAACATAGCGTCCAGCATTGTCGTTACCCTGCGCCCATGCACCAGTTGAAAGGGTGTCACCCCGGTGGTCTCTTGTACGGCCGTGTTGTAGGCAAATGTGACGTACGGCAGCACCTCGTCCCATGTCTTGTGCTCCACGTCGACGTACATGGAGATCATGTCGGCGATGGTCTTCTTGAGTCTCTCCGTTAGCCCGTTGGTCTGCGGGTGGTACGCCGTGGTACGGCGATGGCTGGTGTGGCTGAGACGAAGGACTTCTTGCGTCAGCTGGGCCATGAATGATGATCCACGGTCTGAGATCAGGACTTCGGGAGCGCCGTGCCGGAGGACGATGGACTCGATGAAAAACTTCGCGACCTCAACAGCCGTTCTTGATGGAAGGGCTTTTGTCTCGGCGTACCGCGTGAGATAATCGGTTGCGACGATGATCCATCGGTTTCCTTGCGTCGACGGTGGGAAAGGTCCGAGTAAATCCATACCGATTTGCTGGAATGGGGCAGATGGCGGCGCAATAGGCTGAAGAAGTCCTGCCGGTCTCGTCGGTGGCTTCTTCCGCCGTTGACAATCGTGGCAAGATCGGGTGTAGTGGTGCACTGTCTTCGCAAGCTTGGGCCAGTAGTACTTTTCGCGTATCCTGGCAAGAGTCCTGCTGTAACCAAGGTGTCCCGCCGTCGCGGGTCATCGTGGCAGGCTTGAAAAGTTCTTCTTGAAGACTGGAACGGGCCACCAACAGCCACGCCGTGCTGTTGTCGCTGAAGTTCTCCTTGTAGAGCACACCTTGTGGGATGCAGAAGGTTGGCAGTGTTCGTACGAAACCGCGGGGAACGGCGCTTCGTTGTTCCTCTAGGTGCTCAATGAGTGCTCGTAGCTCAGGGTCGTCTCGTTGGAGTGCTGCCATGTCGCTGACATCCAGAGCGCCGAGGAAACCCTCATCGTCGTCCTCTTTGGTGCAGGAAGGACCGGACTCGACTGGGGTCCTCGACAGGCAGTCGGCATCATCAAGACGCCTAACAACCTTCCATGTCTCGCTTATAACAGCACAACCAGCAACAGAATCACTCTTTGTACCATCTGTGAAGACACTCCTACAGTCACTGTACGTATAAGCAACCTGGGAAGACTCCTGCTGCAGGGCAGCAACAGGAGTTTTCCGCTTACTATATTTGATCAGAGTCAAACTGATTATGGGTGCTACGCACTCCCTAGGAGCCACTGCCAGTGGAAGTCGGGCAACTAAGCTGAAACTGTCAAGGTTGTAAGCCTGTGAATATGCTTCAATTGTCTGCGTAAAAGGGGGTACGACAGATGGCTTGTTCTGGAATGTAGTTTCATTGCGAGAATTCTGAATGGCTTCCTGTATCAGATGAGAAGGGATAGAGCGAATTCTTAATGCATACTGGAAGCCTAAATAAAACCGTCTTTTTTCAAGTGAATATTTATTACTCTCAGCATATAGGCTAGGAATAGGGGACGTCTAAAAAGCACCAGTGGAAAGCCTCAGACCTTGATGGTGGATCGGGTCCAACACATGAAGGTTAGATTGACGTGCGGATCCATACAATACACATCCATAATCCAATTTCGAACGAACCAAGCAGCGATAGAGACGAAGGAGGCATTCCCGATCGCTACCCCAAGACTTGTGTGAAAGCACCGTTAGGAGGTTGATTGACCTTGAGCATTTCTGTTTCAGGTAAAGTACATGACTACGGAAATTCAACTTTTCATCAAATATCACTCCTAGAAACTTGTGTTCATTACGAACAGGAATTGCCTGCCCCCTTAAGGTCAGACTTGGCTCTAGGACCATGCCCCTACGTAATGAAAAGTTGACACAAACTGACTTCTCTGGTGAAAAACTAAACCCATCGGCATCAGGCCACCTCATCAGACTATTAACTCACAGCTTAAATTGTCTCTCGCAGAAAGAAATGTTACACGAACAGCAAGAGATCTGCAAGTCATCCACGTAAAGAGAATAGGAAAGTGATTGTGGGATAGACTTTGCAATAGAGTTCATTTTTATTAAAAATAGTGTTATGCTAAGAACACCAACTTGTGGAACTCCATTCTCTTAGACATGTTACACGAACGGCAAGAGATCCGCAAGTCATCCACGTAAAGAGAATAGGAAAGTGATTGTGGGATATACTTTGCAATAGAGTTCATTTTTATTAAAAATAGCGTTATGCTAAGAACACCACCTTGTGGAACTCCATTCTCTTAGACGAGACAAGGCTGTACCAAGCTTGGCATAAAAGTATCTGTCTTCCAAAAAGCTTTTGAAGAGTGAGAGCATTCGGCCACGAATTCTGTACGAGACAAGATCGTTCAAAATTCCATTCCTCCATGTTATGTCCGTAAGCCTTCTCTATATCAAAAAAGACAGAAACACAATGCTGTCCATTAACAAAAGCCTCACGAATAGTTTTCTCAAGTCCGACGAGGTGGTGTACCGTTGATCTGTGGGCACGGAAACCGCACTGAAACTTGTCGAGGAGGTTATTTTTCTCTAAAAAATGGACCAATCTTGAGTTTACCATTCATTCAAAGGTTTCCCCCAAGGAACTTGTGAGGGCTATGGGCCGGTAACTTGAGGGTAATGATGAATCTTTTCCTTGCTTGAGGAACGGGATAACCTCAGCTCTTTTCCAAGAATCTGGGAAGACACCTTCTCTAGATCTGGTTAAAAAAGTTCAAAAGCGCCTGCAGGTATTGGAATGCAAATGCTTAAGCATACAGTCGAGAATTCGATCTGGTCCCGGGGACGTATTTTTACTTTTATTTAACGCTGCCTGTAACTCTCGAAAAGTAAAAGGTCTATTATAGGGTTCTCGTAGTCCTCCCAGAGCAATTTATTCTCTTCTTCTCTATAACACGTTTATGCTTTAAAAAT
This sequence comes from Ixodes scapularis, assembly GCF_016920785.2. Lineage (NCBI taxonomy): Eukaryota > Metazoa > Arthropoda > Arachnida > Ixodida > Ixodidae > Ixodes > Ixodes scapularis. Next base: position 158,508,291 of record NW_024609868.1, on the reverse strand, counting down.
GCAGCCGAGTAATGCGACGAACCTGATACAGATGCAAAGTGCTCCGATAGAATATTGGCCTGCTGCTCAAGGCTGGGCAGTACACCACCTGGCGGAACAAAAAGCGGTTTGGAGAAGGCTCAATGATCCCCATTTATTTTGTGCACATTTTCCCAGACAACTTTACACTGGTGTGACTATTAACGGAGGAAGTGTATTTCTTCCATGTCGTCTTTTTTGATTGACGACGAACATATCGAGCGTTTGCTCGAGCGTGTTTCAAAGCTAAAACATTTGGAGGGGTCGGGTACCGGCGTAGCACATCCCATGCACAATTTTGTTTTTTTTTTCGAGTCTCACTGCACTCCTTAGTCCATCAAGGTTTTGGCTTAACAGGAAGGCGTGTAGAAGACTGCGGAATAGCTTTATGAGCAGCCTCAACTATAGAGGCAGTAAGGCATTTGCAGGCATCATTCACATCCAAGCCAACTGAAGTTTCAGGATTAATCTCAGATGAACTTTCAAACATAACCCAGTTTGCCTGGTCTACTTTCCAGCGTGGCGAACGTGTCATGAGAGAGGATGAAGGAGCAGTGCACTTTAAAATAATGGGGAAATGGTCGCTACCATATGGGTTAGGATGTACATTCCATGAAAAGTTAGGAAAAAGTGAGGCAGTCCCAATAAAGAGGTCAATGCATGATGAAGAAAAGTGTTGACAGCTAAAAAAGGTAGGCTCACCTGTGTTAAACAGACAAAGTCCTCCCGAGAATAAGACAGACTCAATAATTTTCCCTCGGATGTCACGACGTGTGCTCCCTCATAGAGGGTTGTGACAATTAAAATCTCCCATCAAAAGGAATGGTTCAGGAAGCTGGTCTAAAAACGAAATAAAATCTGAAGATTTCAAAGTTAAGGATGGTGGTAGGTACAAAGAGCACACTGTCAGAGATTTGTGAAGCATGAACCGTACAGCCACTGCTTCCAGTGAGGTAGACAGTGGGACCTGTACATAGGGCACTTCACTCGGGGAAACCACCGCAATTCCTCCAGAAGAGCTGACAGAGCACGGACGATCCTTCCGGAATACATGGTACCGGTTGAGTAAGTTGGTATGGCTGCGGTTTAAACAAGTCTCCTGCAAGCAAAGCACACGTGGTTGTGTTCCTGCAGCAAAAACTCAACATCATCCAGGTTACTGAGGAGCCCTCGACAGTTCCACTGCATTAGCACGGACACCATTATAAAGATGGGGAATTATGAGCACTCCGGTGAAGATTGAAAAGAAGCCATTACTTCGGAAGGATCACAGGTTTTTCAGTTTTTTTTGTTTGGTCTTCGGATTCTTCCACTCCATCTCCTTCTGGTCAGACCCAGGGGAAGATGGGGAGGTGGACAGGGCAGGAGCACCGCTCTCCTGAGGTCCGCAAGCAGGCTTGCCTGCTGGCTTGGGAGAGTCGGAGCTGCGCGATCCTAACCTGCGGCCACGACCAGAACCTGGCGGGAGGGTGGCAGATGTACTTGGGAGAGATTCAACCCCGTCCATCTGCTCCACCTCCTTCTGTGTTACAGAAGCTGCATGAGACCCATGCAGCTCCTTGGTTGCAGGCGGTCTCTCCAGGGAGTGAGGCCGCCAGCCTCCCTTTTTCTCCCTGGTAGGAGACCGTACAGACTGTACAGGCGCAGCAGGCGCTGGCCTGTCTTGGGATGTGGGAGCAGCCCACGAGCCCTCTCCGCGAAGAGAGGGAGTCTGCTGTCCCTGGGTAGGCTTTGGGGTCCTGAGGGTGGCAGCCAGGTCTTCGAGCAAGACCTGGGTTGCCCTCGACTCCATACGTGGCGCAGGACCCCGACGCGCCACGTCGGCATACGAACCATGTGCGAGGAATGACCAGCGTTTCTTGGCCTCAAGGTATGTAATGTTTTCTTTAGCCTTCAAACTCAGGATCTCCTTTTCCTGCTTCCATAAAGGACAAACACAAGAGTACGCTGCATGGGTGCCCTTGCAGTTGGAGCAACACGCCGTGTTCTCACAGATGTCTGCAACATGTTCGTTGCTGCCGCACTTGGCGCAGATCTGTCTTCCACGCCAGCTCCTGGACCCATGCCCGAACCGTTGGCACCTGAAACACCTTTGGGGGTTTGGCACATAAGGACGGACACGGCAGTTCAGATCAGGGTTGGGCAGTATCGCGATACAAATGTATCGCGATAGTATTTCAGAAATACATTTTGTATCTGTATTTCTGTATCGCGATACATTTTCTCCGTCAGTATCTGTATTTCTGTATCGAAATACATTTTGAATGTTCCTTTGTATCGCGATACAATCAGGGTGAAATGTATTTCGTTACATTTCTTGAGAAATACTCTCCCCCCCCCCCCGGAAAAAAACAAAAACAAATCAGAACGCTTTTTTTTTTTTTTTTACTTCTGAGGGCACCAGGGTCAGGGGGATGCTTGGGCATTGTTACCATGCTGACCAAGGTTCCTTCCGTTTCTCCAAACTATTTTTCTGTGCGTCTTCTTCTCTCTTCTAAGAAGTGTTGCGTAGTACAACGACTCGAACCAGGTGGCGCGCCAGGAGTGGAGTCAGAGCATCTTGTGCCGCAGGTTTTTAGGTAGGGGTTTCTTGAGTCATTGTTTGCTGGCATCCAAAGCTCGCTGCTAACCGTCTCTCTTGCCTTAGCGTACACAGTACACCCAACCGGAAAAGCTGAGTCACAGTCCGTTGCAGCACGAGCCTGGCGGTGGTTGGCTTGAAATAGTAGGATGACTTACCCAGTGAAGTTCAACACATATTCGAATGCGTCCGCGGCTGCGCCCGTAATATTGCACGGCTCAAGGGTACGTCCTCTGCCGACGTGAAAGTGACCTGCTGCTGTGGTGATCCGGACCCAGGAAGGAGCTCGGACGTGGCCTCTCTGTGCTGACCCAGACTTCGTACACCCGCGACTCGTCTCGAGCGCGCCGTTTCTCGGAGAGCTCGCACCTGTGCCGGCAATATCAGGTCGCCATCCATGAGGTTTCTATTCGGAGTATGCAAGACGAAACTTCAGGACTGCAATTCATGCGTTGGTGGTGGAGGGTCGGCAAGAAGGACCTTCACAACAGGGATGCACAGTATCGTTTTTTCAACCGTAACAGAAGATAAGACATGTGTTTCAGAATGCTTCAGGTGGTCTACTATTCTCGAAAATTCCAAATGACACTTCCTACACGATCTTCAACGAGGTAGCCTACAACGAAAGTACGTGTTGTCCTTTCATACAGCAGCGTGGTAAAGTTTCATGTTCAAGGCCACACGTACAGATAAAAAATACCAGTTCATCCCACCGTGACGTCATGTGATAAATGTTGACAGTTGCACAATTTGACAGGGCGTGGTGACGCTTTGATGTGATTTAAAATGACATAAAATTTATTTAGAGGTCAAAGTCTTTTCGCATCCCTCGTCAGACAGACAGGATGTCAGCTAAGGGACCGTGGTCAGTCCTTGATGGACGTTTTTTCGAGCCCATTGAAGACTCCTCGTCGTCCGAATTCACTACCTTCAAGGCAAGGTGCCAAGCCTACAGGAAAGTAATTTGTGGATCAAAAACTTGCACTTCATGCTTCATCTCAGTTGGCGTCTCAAACAAATGTGAAAAATGTATTGCAGTATCAGTATTTCTGTATTTGTATTTCCGCCCTCCCTAAAATGTATCCCTGTATTTGTATTTCCAAATACTTTTTGACTCTTTTTGAAATGTATTTCCGATACGTATCGCGATACACTTTTTCAGATGTATTGCAGTATTAGTATTTTAGCTACTATTTTAATGTATCCCAGTATTTGTATTTCCAAATACATTTTTGAGTATTTCTGCCCAACCCTGGTTCAGATAGCCTGCCTTCACTGTCGCTGGGAGACTATGCCATTCGAAGAAAGAATAAGATGTTTTGAGGGGATCTCCTGACCCTCGCGTTGAAGTATAATTCGCTTTACTGTGGTGACACCCCAATTTTATAGGCCTTCAAGGATCTCATCCTCGCTTACACCTAGGAGGTTTTCTTCGGAGATGACACCACGCACAGTGTTCAACGTCCTGTGCGGCGTTACCGTGACTGAGGTCTCGACGATGCTTTTCATCTTTTGAATGGCCACACGTCGCGCTTGTGTGGTGACCTCAACAAAAAGGACCCACAATGCAGCTTTCTGCTTTGTAGGAGTGTCCGATCAAGTTCTCAGGAACTTTGGCAACAATGAACGGAGACAACTTGGCGGCAGGGCGTTGATCGTCTTCAGAGTGAACTACAAAAAACTTTACAAAGTGTTCTGTTTCTGGTGTTTTGGCGATGACTTGTTCCGGAAAGGGCCGTTTGGATGCCTGCCTGGAACCTTTGTTGCGGTGTAATTTCAAGGACAAAAGCGATCATTTTCATTCAACCTCTCCTTTGCAAAATTTGATGACATAACGTGGGGATTGCAGTACACCCAAGTGACGATATTTGAATGCGGTTCATAGATTGGACCCGAGCCCTGAGTGGGCACTCGATTCGGGCTCGTGATAATTGCTAGCTCGAGAATCATTCGGGTAGTGACCCATGTCCAATCGCTGCAACGACGACAACAGCCGAGCCATAACAATGTCTGGAACTCAGCGCGTGTCCTGCGCTTTACCAACCCCAGCGCGCGGCTATGATCAACATTGGCGGCATATAATCGGCTCCAGATCGCGTGGCCGCTTATTCTGGCTGCGAATTGAGAGGGTGAACGCTGCTCGTTTTTCATTCATTTTTTTCTGGGACTTCTATTGCGTGAAGTGAAAAACGAACGCTTGTTTCATAGGTCATTAACGTTGGGGATCCGTTTTAAGCGGTATTTGCGCAAAGTACAAAAATTGTTGCATTGCTCCTTTAAGTCTGTTGTATCTATGTTTATGCAGCGGGAAGTTAGTCAGCTCTGAGGGCATCTGGGGCCGCTTGCTAGAAAGTCTTGACTCAAGTCTTGGCTCAAGTCTTGACTCAGGCGCCTGGCGGTCTCGGCTGAGACCGTGACTGAGACCAAGACGGATCCAGCACGGACTCCGGCGCGGTCTTGACTCAAGTCCGGACTTGAGTCTGGCACCCAAACCGCCAAGAACGGAGTGAGCAGTACCTAGAGAGGGAATCTAGGGAAAACTGAAGAAATACCGGAGAAAACAGAGGGTGCGTTCCAAATCTACTCGAGTGGATCCGAGTTACCCTGGCAGATCATGTCACGTGACAACAAAAATCGAGTAATGCCGGATTCGGGTAGGTTTTCGATCGCAAAGGTACAAAACCTTTACCCTAGAGTGAGACCGAGTAAATTTTGGAACACGGCCGAAGATTCCGGACGTGGAAGTGACGAGTTGTGACCTCCTGTCCAATAAGAAAGCGCCGGCGACGCGAGGCGGCAAGCGAGAGATCGTCTGCTTCTGCTACGCTGCGATCGGTTTGGGCAAAGAGAAACGACGACAGTTGCAAAACTGCGGCACATGTCTCGTACATACCGTGGTTCCGTGCAAAATAGAAGAAAGAAAAAAAAAAGAGTCAGCGATGCGCGGTTTTGGGTAGAGTTTAGTGCGCACCAACGCTGTCATATTGCTTCGTATCGCGATCGTCTGTCACCACCGTCGTCGACGTCCAGTGCGTACGCCGAATAAAGTTGTTTACATAAATGCCTGCGTGTCCTTAACGCCCAATTTTTTAAGAAAAAAAAATGCGCTGGACGTATTTTCTCGGAAGCATTTGCAATAAAAGTTGATAATTATGTTTCGATCATTAAGTTAGCAGACGACCGTCTGAGTTTGCTGCACGCAGACATGGATGTTGCCGGTCCATCACGGATGCCTCCCAAGGTAAAGAAATCAAATTGGTCCGAAGATGGTAAGTTTCAATTGGTTTACGAAATCGAGAAACGAAAACGTATAATTAAGAACAAATTTAACAACAATATTACAAAAGCTGCTAAAAGAAAAGCGTGGCAGGAGATCGCATCCGTGATGAATTCGCGGCATCCATCGACGCTGCGCACTGTGCCGCAACTCAAAAAGCAGTGGCAGAACCTCAAATCTCGCAGCCGCGCGGAACTGACCCTCTCGAAGAAAGCACACTCCACGACCGGTGAGTTTACTATACATATGTTTTTACTACACATAAAAATGAAGCACACATTCTGTGTGCTAAAGAAGTTTTTTATCCACTTTCTCATTTTCTTGGCTAAATTATAGAAGAAATTAAGATATCAAGCTATTAATACAATCAAATCAAAACAATGAATGTGCTTGCTGCAATCAGATAAAATTTAATGCTCAAACAAAATATAGAGAGAGCCTTGTCTTCCACAGGCGCAGGGCGCAACGACCACACGCTGACACCGCTGGCTGAGGCTGTGCTGGCGGTCATCGATTCCACAAGCCCCAACCTTCTGGGTATCGAAGGAGGCGTAGACACCGACGAGTGAGCTGTCATGTTACTGCTATTTGTACGAAGTCTAGCCTTTCGAGATTCACACGATTGGGGGTTCTACTAGCAAAGCTAATATTGTATTCATAATCATATCTGAAGTTCGCAAGTACTAAATACTGGGCCACTCAAAGAAATGTTCTGGTGTGTTCTCTCCAGAGCAAGAAAGAACCGTGCACATCCAAGAACTCTAAAACTTCGAGCCATGTTACCTGAAGTTAAAGTCGAGCCAGGCATGTCAATGAAAGACCACTGCGCTCATCAATGATGATCATAAAAATAATATAAACAACAATAATAATAATAGTAATTATTGGATTAGGAGAGCCACGGCACTGCAGAAAGGCAGCAGCCCGTGCAAAGTACGCCCGCAATGCCACATCTTCTGATGGTGATTATGTGATGATGTAAGATCACGACCTAATCTTGAGAGATGCAAGATTAAAATGATGGTGATTATGAGCCGACATGTACATGGGGAGGACGACGCAGTCTTCTGAACATCGCAAGCGCCGTTGGCCGAGTCTTGAAAGTTTGGGAAAGAAAAATGATAGCAGACTTAGGCTGGTACACTGCTGAAATGGTAGAAGGTATATCTTAAAAAGGTATCATGCAATCCGAACAAGACAAAGGGGATTGTGTTTCTACTACACTACCATTACAAAATACATTATACTCTCACGATTTCAAACTCCAGGAAGCCATGAATTTTGTTTGATTTATCAGAAATTTATCTAAATAATGATGCAAGATATATGATTTGCCTTATGAGTGGCTTCACATACACAGAAGATATTTCATGCTTTCCTTTACATAGGCCTACTGATCATAACCAGGTATGCTACACATGAAACATTCGTGAAATGTAAGACAAAAGTTTATTTATCCCTCAAAAATGTTCATTGTTGTGGGCTGTTCAAAGAGCACATGACAACTCCAAACGAAATTCAGTTTGTTCATCGGGTCAAGAAGTTGTCTAGTGTGAACTATTAAACGGGGGACACGTGAACAATAAAAGCGGGCACTGCACCACAGTTTTCATAGCAACTTGTGAGGACGTTGCGACTTGCCCATGCTATGCCACTTAAATTCAATGCCGTTGTCCTGTAATTCATATTTTTTTGTTCTTGCAGCCCTTTTGTTTAGTACACTTCTTTCCGAGCATCGGTGCACTGCAGAGGGAACACCCATGGATCTGTTGCTTCTCCTCAATGTGCCGGCGCTCGGTGTACGCCATGCTACCAGATCACAGCGTCTGCGCAAGTTGCTGCAGAAATTTCCGCATGAGCCCCGTTGAGTGCGCTTATCACCGAGCACCGGTGCATTGCAAAGAAGCAACAGCTCCATGGGTGTTCCCTCTGCAGTGTACCGGTGCTCGGAAAGAAGCACACTCAACAAAAGGGCTGCAAGAACAAAAAATATGAATTACAGGAAAACGGAATTCGGTTTAAGTGGCATATGGATACACTAAGAACATAGCGAGACAACCAAACTTAGGAAATTTGTTTGAATTAACCAGAAGTATAATATCCGAGTTTGAATTATCGCAAGACTACCGTATACAGGCTAGACTTTTATGAAGTCAAGCTGAACTATGACAAACAGCAAAAAAATATATTGTTTTATGTTGAAAATTCTACTGCTACGTAGACCCAAAGGTCACAAACACAAAGCTTGGACCTCATTTGCTTCAGGTCCGTTGTATTGAGATGGCAAGTCAAATGAATGAAGGCACAAAGCTGAGACAGTCTGTTGCATAAACATATTTGTGCGAGATTAGTGCTCTGAAATCTCGCTCATTTCGTAGGTAGCATTCACTGTCACAGCTGAGTTCGCTGCTGCTGAGCATATGCTGACGTCAAGCTCTTGCAACACTTCCAACATGCACATTGCATACCATGAGGAATGTCTTTTCTGAAATAAAACCACCTTGAAAGGGTGAACAGTATTGATAAATAAAAGAAATCAGAAGTAATCCTGAGCAGTCAGTTCAAATATGGTGTACAGTGAGTACAATTTATTAAGCACCGACCAGTAGACACTACCACTAAATTTGGAATCACCCTCAGCAGATCTGCTGCTCAACATGGTAGTCTTTGACATAAAACAGAATTGTAGGGACAAGCAACCAGAAATATCTGGCCGGCATCAACACTGCACACTGGATCTCCATGAAGCCAGCTGTTTTCACAACTAATAGCCGCAACAGTCAAGATCGGGCTTGACCTGCACACTGTAGGCTGGCTTTACTAAAGCCCACATACTTTCACAACTAATAGCAGCAATGGCCGAGAGCTGAGGAGTCGAGCTGGATCCACATGCACACAAAAAGCATGAATGAAATACAAATAAGAGTGTTTCAAATTATGTACAAGGGTGACAAGATTGACATTCTGGTGTATTTTCCTTAGGGCTAGCACAGCACCAGTCAGCGTGCAGCCAATTACTGATGAGGAGGTTGGAGAGGACAGAGTCCTGAACTACGAAGTTGAAGTGGACCCCGGGGTCGCATTCCTCGAGGTGCCGGAGTCCGAAGAAACGCAGGACTACGAGCCTCGGACTGGCCGATGGACGAGGATGAGGCACCCGTGGAGCCTGGTGCAGCAGCTGCGCTGCTACGTCGGGAGGGGCCTCCTCCTGTGGCAGGGGGACCGCCTGAGGCAGCAGCTGCTGCTGAAGGGCGACCGGCACCACTGGGCCGGCAGGGACCACCTCGTTCACGACCGGTCTGGAGGCCCAGCGCACCACCCGCAGGCTCGGCAGCCAGCACACGGGCTGCAGACAAACAGTTTTATAGGGACATCATGGAGCAACAACACGAGAACGTAAAGCTAGAACGGCAGTGCCTCCTTGCCAAACTGAAGGCGACGGAAGAGCAGGCAAGGGCAGCAAGGGCAGCCTGCGAGGCTGCCGAAATGATGAAAAAGGCTGCAAACTTTTATATTGAACAGGGAGAAAAAATTTTCATGTTACTTGGGAAGGCCCTACAACAAGACCCTTAAAGGGGAGGAGGGGCCTTCAGTTTGGCAAAGAGGCACTGCCGTTTTAGCTTTACTTTGTAAATACAATAAACAGTTTTTTTTTGGTTAGTTCTCTTCAATGTCTTTTTGGTTCCAAGTATGCAAAAAAATTCCACTGCATTATGTATTTCATTTAGCAACATGAAAAACTAAAGAAATGATGCATCATAAAAAAATGCAACGACTTTTACACACTCAGCTAAGTAAAAGTGAAAGTCATTAGTGTAATAAACACGCGTAAAGACCGCACCCGCAAAAAAAAAGTGTTTGCCTTGCGCACCATTGCATTTGTACAGGCCTGAGCGATGTCACCGCCGACGTGGCATGCAGTCAGCATCAAAGCTTTTTTTTCCTTTGCAATCCTTACAATCATCTCCCTTCTTGCTGCCTTTGTCGAAGTTGCTTAAGGCACATTCAGCCAAAACACCTAACTATTCATCTCCCTTTTTATGTTTGAGCAACCTTCATCTATGATCCACGGACGTCAAAGCCGAGTGGGAACGACAACGAAAGAAAGTACAAACTACAGGTCCAAAATGGAAGCGCAGCGGCGTAAAGGCCCATACACACAGTTTCGTTTCAGTGCGTTTGACTGCACTGTATCGAAAAGTAGCCACAACTCCTTGGGCTGCCTGTGGTTCATATAAAACAAAGCAACTAACTTGCTTATCAGACGGCAAACAAACGGGGGCCCCGCACCATGCTGGTGATTGACTTCCCACCACATGGAAGCACTTACCAAGGCATAGGATGCCACAAATTGCCCGGACATGCACTGATGTGCACCATATTTTCTACAAAACTACCTGGTTTTTGGCATGCGAACTTGAAAAACTGTGCCAAACTTACGATGACGACATTCAACCAGCCTGTACAAGATATTTCGGCGTTGCTAAAGTGTGCTACGAGCAGAAAGTTCCCATATGCCACCGACAAAGTTTTGATGCGAAAGGCTATTGTGTCGGAAGAACAAATATAAATATGCGGTTCAAGGCATAACTGGAATCCTGCAATTATTTGACCAGCGGCTCTAGACGCCACTCATAGTAAAGTTATGAGTTAGTGAAGTATTGATAAACAATGCAAGGATCCATGTCATGGACCGCAAAGGCCGATGTTTCGGTGGCAGCGTTTCAGCGAGCATGCATTTGGGGGCCACTGCCGACTGATCACTGCCTGGCCGAGCTTGCGGCGAGGCATGCTTCCCGTACTAGGCGAGGAGGCCCCGAAGGTGCGCTCAAAACATGGAAACTACATCATGAAGATAAAGGCAAAGGGCATCGTTATCACGAACAGGCAAGGCTGATGCAAAGAGTGTGTGAACATAAATGTTAAAAAGTGTTGTCAATGCACCGCCACGAAGAGTCCTGCCAACTGTGCAGCCGCAGCCCTCCTCTGCCACTCGGACTTTCTTTTCTTTGACGGTTACTCTGTTGCGGGGCGACTCAATGAAACTATCGCCGCGATACATAGCAAGTGCTACAGCTGAATCAGGCGCATTTTACCATAGCTCTCGCTGCAAATGGCCGTCGCCTCAACCACCAGTATACAGTCGACTACAGACATGATGGTTGTAATCACATTCTGCTTGTACAGTGGCGTCGAAACGAAATAGGGGGGCGGGGGAGAGACTGCCCCCCCGACAGGTCGGAAATTTAATGGAAAAGATATGGGGGAGGAGTGCAAACTTGCCCTTCCCCCCCACCACTGTCGCCCTCCCCATCTGCTGAATGGTCCTGATGTCTCTGTGCTTGTAATCACCCATTTTTTCTGACAAAAACTTTTACTTCAGTGTCCTATTCGAAAGTTTCTGGCAATAGCCACAGTTTCAACAGACTGTTCATTGTGACTGTTGTGTGTAGAGTGGTGGCACCATCGGGGACACGGACCGCAATCCTAGAAGATTACGCCACACCGCGGAAAAAATGCAACGCACGCAGTCAACGGCCAACGCCAGCCAGTGAACCTATCATGTCTTCATTACGTAGCCTTTGTATCTTGAGTCAATAAATAGTTCATGTTATCCGGTCATCATCTACTGGCCAGGATCTATCATGTGGTGATGAGGATAAGATTGCATAGAGACTGCCGCACTCTACGGCCCCACATCGGAACGTACAGGTGAGGCAGAAGGCTTGTGAACATCGCCCTTTGTTCGGGTACCCCCCTTGTACCCTCGACAAGAAATGGCGACCCTGGGACAGATAGGAGAATTCAACCCTGCGTTTCCGGAGAAGTGGGACGCCTACAAGGCAAGACTGAACTTCCACCTCGAGGCAAACGATATCACCAACCCAACCAGAAAACGTGCTGTTTTTTTTTTTTAGCGTTTGCGGTGCTGCCACTTTTGACTTAGTACAGTCACTATAGTATACTCGCGTTGGCAACTCCCAAAACGAAGACCTTCAGCCAACCGTCGGAGATTGTACGCCAGAATGCCTTTACCGGCGGAATCAGGGTCCCGAGAAGTCTGTGGCCTTATTCATTGTGGAACTACGGCAGTTGTCACAAAACTGCAACTTTCCAAATCTCACGGAAACACTGTGAGATCTACTCGTGTGTGACCTGAGGGATGAAACTCTTGAAGCTCGACTTTTCACAAAAAAAAACTCTCGTTCAAGATCGCTCAGGAAGAAGTGCTGGCAGCTGAAGCGGCGGCTCAAAGCACCACGATGTGAGGGGAGGAGAACCAACTGTGGCAACCAACGTTGCCATACATCAGGACTAAGAGGAAGGAGAAAACACGCTTAGGCAACCGACAAGGAAACAGTATACCACGGGAAAACAAAGCCTTGCAACGGGTGCAGAGGAGCTCACGCACGGGAGTATTGTCAATTTAAGGATGCCCAGAGTCACTTATGCAGAAAAATCGGCCGCATCGACTGTGTGTGTCGCATGAAACAATGAGCGCAGAGCGGGCCATGGGAACAAGAGGATCCAAAACCATGGCGAACGTTCTGAACTTGAACACACAATCTGATGATGTGTACGATACTAACCAACTGGCCCCGCCACAGGCATCGCAGACACGTAAGCACCGGACGTCGGCAATGATGGAAGTTGATTAGGGGTCAGAGTTATCGATCATCCCAGAACAAACAAATGAGGTCATGAAGAAGATGCTGCACCGGGTGAGCCATTTCAATCGCAAGTCAGATTTCCATTGCAATACGGTGCAGATCAAGGGGGTGTATAAGGTCCATGTCAAGCACAGCAGTTTCGAAGGAGACCAGAAACTGCCAGTAACACAGGGACAGTGGACAACCCTCCTTGGCATGGACTGGTTTAAACCATTGGGAATCAGGCTGCTAGGGGTAAATAAGGTCACAGGGCTGTCTATTGAAGGTGTGCTTGCAAAGTATGATGGCGTTTTTGGGTAAAAGATTGAGAAGTTTGAGGGACCCCCAGTATCGCAGCACCTTGACTTTACAATGATGCCAATCCGCATGAAACCCTTGCAAATGCGCTTTGCGCTCACGCTTAAAATTGACGCTGAACTTGATTGCTTTATTGAACAAGGCATTTTCGAGCCGGTCATGCAACCAAAGTGGGAGACCCCGATTGTGACGCCCATGAAGGCAACTGAAAAACATTAGAATATGCGGCGCCTACAAGTGCACTTTCAACAAGGCACTGGCTCAACACCCGTACCTGATCCCCATGGTACAGCACCTCCTGACATCACTCTCGGGGGGGGGGAGGCTGTTTGAAAAAACTGGATTTGGCAGAAGCTTACCAGCAGCTGGTGGTTGATGAAGAAGCGGCGGAGGCACAAACCATCACAACCCATCGAGGAGCATTTCGAGTGAAGTGGCTACGGTTTGGAGTAAATGTTGCTCTTGGGATCTTTCAGAGCTTCATGGACGACCTCCTGAAGGGGATCACCGGGGTTGTGTCATAATTCGATAACGTTCTAATTGCTGCAAGCACCAAAGAAGAGTTGGCAGGCCACCTCGAGGAAGTCCTGCACCGTCTTGCTGATGCTGGACTCAGGGTAAGAAGTGAAAAGTGCCATTTTGAAGTGTCGCAGCTCGAGTTCCTGGGATTTCTTATTGACGAGACGGGTGTGCACCCAACAAAAGAAAAGGTGAAGGCGATTCATGAGGCACCAGTACCAACAAGCAAACAGGAGCTACAGGCTTTCCTAAGACTGCTAAACTTCTATTGCATCTTTCTACGAAAAAGGCAGCAGTGGCCGAGCCACTACGTCAGCTACTTGACAAAGAGGCACGGTGGGAGTGGACGCCTCTTCATGAACAAGTTTTCAACGAACGCAAGCAGCTGCTGTCCTCAGCAAGTTTGCTGCACCATTATGATGAAACAAAGCCCTTTGTGCACACTTGTGATGCCTCGCCATAAGACATACATTAAAGCTGTACTTGCCCGTCGACCGGAAGATGACAAAGAGGTCCCCGTCGCATTTTACTCCCGCACATTGACATCTACCAAGCCAAACTATGTTCAAATCAACAAAGAAGCCTTTGCAGTGCTGGCAAGCGTAAAGAAGTTCCATGACTACACGTATTGCCTTCGAGATCATAACACCACAAACCACCTTTGGGACTGTTCATACCTGCAAAGCAAATGCCATACATCTTGTCTCCACGAATGTTGCGTTGGACGATCCTACAGAATGCTTATAACTACAGTTTGGATCATTGACCTCGGAAGGACATACAACATGCCGATGCATTTAGTTGCCTCTCACTTACCATTCCAGAGTTTGTGGTGCCACCTCCTCTAGAAGTTTTGTTTCTGGAGAACACATCCAATCCACCGCTCCACGCCAAGGACGGCGCACAAATGACAGCAAAGAACACCGTTTGAAGGGTTCTCAACTGGGCTCTGAAGGGTTAGCTGCCAGGCGGCCTTGAGGCAAATTTCCAGCCATTCAAGATTCGACAACATGAGATGCCGGTTCACAAAGGATGTATACTTTGGGGGAACAGGGTCGTAATTCCCCCAGAAGGCCGGAAGGTGTTGCTGGAGGCCCTCCATGTCGGACATCCTGGCATCGAACAAATGAAGGCTCTGGCTCGCAGCTATGTGTGGTGGCCCAAGATGGACAGAAGCATAGAAGAGCATGTGATCAAGTGCATGGCATGCCAAGAGTCACGACCTGCACCTCCTCGTGCCTCAGTAGACGCATGAAATGCAACTCCAGCACCGTGGTCTCGGATGACGGGGCTCAGTTCACCTCCGAAGAATTCCGCACATTCTTGAAAGCCGGTCTCATCAGACACATCACGTCAGCACCCTTCCACCCGTCAACTAACGGACAAGCAGAGCGCATGGTGCACACAACGAAAGATTCGCTACAGCATATTGTAAAAGGGAACATGAGGGCAGCATCTGACCAGTTTTCTGCTACAGGAGCATGTAACACCATGCATGATGACAGGCAAGAGCCCAGTGGATATGCTGATGAACAGGAGGTCGAAGACAATACTTGACCGACTGCACCCAGACCTGACTGAGAGCATGAGGAAGGGAGCTGATGAAAATTCCAGCGAAGGAGCCCAACCGAAGTCACGAATGTTTCGAACAGAAGACCCAGTATTCATATGCAGCTACAGCAGTGGCCCTTCATGGATACTGGCGACAGTGGTTGAAATGACGGGTCCAGTTTCCTACAAAACCCGCACCCAGGAGGGCATTATCATGCGACGTTCTGTCGACACGGTGTGTAGGAGCGGTGCATTGAGAGTTGCAACAGACAGCATCAGCCATGGAGAACGGCAAGCGGCTCGTCCTGAACCACCCGGGCACCCGGATACAGGCAGCGCAGTGCAAACGTTGGTGATGGGCCCAGTGCAAGATGTGGATGTGGCCAGGCAGAAGAGATCAGACGGGGCTCGAGCTCTTCGAGAAAGAGTTCACTTAGGGGGAAGGAGTGTTGTGTATTGAGTGGTGGTACCATCTGGAAACAGATGCCAAACCTAGAAGACCATGCCACACCGCGCGAACATTGCAAAGCATGCAGTCAACGGCCTACACCAGCCAACAAACCTGTCACGTTGTCATGTAGCCTTTGTATCTTGAGTTAATAAATAGTTAATTGTATCTTGTCGTCATCTACCGGCCAGGATCTAGCAGTGACTATACCTGAAGTGTACTGAAAAAAGTTTGTTAGTTACGACCTCATTATTTCAGGCACAGTATGATCAGACCGTTTAAAAAAAGTTGGCCCCGAGATATTCGTAGACAGCATGATTAGTACTTGTACCTAACTAATTCAAAAACAACCCTTACCTTTTTTTTTTCCAGTTTTCTGTGCACCTGGTTGTATGCGCACTCCGCTGGCGTGTCTACCCAGCGGTACGGCACGATCAATCACGGCCATCGTAGCCGATCGCCATCCACGATGACGAGCCCGTTTGAAGTTCTTCCTCCGAAGTTGTCTCTGATACAGCTCTGCGATAGCATGTGGAGGTCATGGGTGCTTCCTTGCCACTTGGCGACCACCTCACGATCTGCGAGCATATGCCGACCACCAAGAGGACTACCTACTTATCCGGCGTTGGTTCCGAGGAGCTCCGCTGCTGGTGACCACCTGAAGTGGAGAAATATGTCTGAGATTCGTTCATGACAGACAATAAAAATTCTAGTGCAGTTTCGATTCAAATATATATAGCCACGCCATAACAATTCCTAGCGAAGGTTCATAAACACTGCTATAACGTATCAAGCTACTCGCTATCTTCCAAAATGTTTTGGAACATGACGTCCGTCGGGAGTTGACGCTGACATTTTGAGAAACTGTTTGTTTTTCCGACTGTTTTTAAACACGAAAAACATCATTTTACAAAGGAAGGACTGTCTCGGAACTGTACCTCGGCCAACTCCGTGATGCTCGGGTTGAAAATCATCTGAACAATAAGACTACGTACTACGTCTTGCTTTCCGTTCATTCTTGAATGGAGGGCGCTGCATTTGTGTCAGAAACTGAGCCGCAAAAATAAGTTATAATTATGCCAAACTTATTCACATTTGCCTTTACGAAACAGCACAACAAAACAGTGGTGTTATTGATATTATTTCTTACCTGAGCACTTGCATCAGGACATGGGTGACCAGTCAAGCTCACAGGAAAACAAGCGATTGCGAAACCACCAAACCGAAAACGAAACAGTCGTGGCAGGCTTTCCTGTCGAAGACGTCGATGGCGTAGAAGCAGACTAAACTCGCTTCAACAAAAGCATTCACCCATTAAAAATGACTTGTAGCCGGTGCGTAGTGGCTGGTGGTAGCCACGTCCGACATTTTGTTTTCTCAGGCGGTCTCATCTTGGGTCTCAGCTGAGACCCAACGTAAGACGCCGGTTGAGTTGCTTGCTCGAAACGAAATTGGAACCGTCTCAGCCAAGTCAGGACTTGAGTCCGGTACCTACAACCGAGTGAGCGGTGCCTCGAGAGGGAATCTAGGGAAAACGGAGAAAAACGAAGAATCCGGACGTGGATGTGACACGGGGTCGTCTGCTACGCCGCGGTCGTTTTGGACAGCGACAAACGACGACAGTCTCATAATTACTGCGTCGTGTTTTTCGTGCAAACTGTGGTTATACGTGAAAAGCGACAGCAAGCCGCGGTTCTGGGCGTTGTCTGTCACCACCATCGTCGACGTTGAGTGCGTACGCCGAATAAAGGTGTCCACAGAAATGTCCGTTCGTGCCGATGCATTTTCTAAGAAAAAGGAACAACACTGTACGTCCCTTCAAAGGTAAAGACGAATGTAATTTGGTGCAAAAATAAAAAGTATCAATTGGTGTACGAAATGCAGAAACAAAAACGCGTAATTCGAGAGAAATTTAACAAGATTACAAAAGTTGCTAAAAAGAAAGCACGGCATCTGTTCCATAGAGATCACACATACTGTCCGTACTGCACTAGCGGGACCAACCGATGCTACGCACGACACAAAAAGTAAAAAAAAAAAAAAAAGTTGCAGAACATAAAATTTTTTAGCTGCAGAGTTGACGCTTTCCACAAGGGCGAGTTTGTTATACATTTGTCTTTACTGCACATAAAAATGAAGCACACATTCTATGTGCTCAATCAATTTTTTTCACTTCTTATTTTCCTGGTTAAATTATAGTAATAGTCAAGAGCTCTGGATTTGAACATCCCTTCTAATTTTCCTGGCTAAATTATAGAAGTTGTCAAGAGTTCTGGATTGAAAACTTTTATTACAAACAAATCAAAACAATGAATGCACTTGCTGCAATGGGACAAAATTCAATGACCCAAGAAAATGTAAAAAGAGCCGTCTTCCACAGGCACAGGACCAGTGAGCTGTCATGTTACTGCTGTTTCTACAAAGATACTAGAATGCAGTATGTGCCATTTGATGCAGACAAGTCTAGCCTTTTGAGGTTGACATGATTGGGGGTTCTAGCAGAGCTAACATTGATTTCATAACTGTATCTTGGGTATGCAAATACTAAATACTGGGCCCACTCTAGGAAACATTCCAGCAAGTTCTCTCCAAAGCAAGAAGGATCTGTGCACATTCAAGAACACTGAAACATTGAGCCATGTCATTTCAGTTAAAAGTCAAAATCGGTATTTTTTAATGAAAAAACACTGCACTTATTAATAGAAGAATTAATCTTGTACACTGCTCAAGTGCTAGAAGGTACATTTTAAAAGGGAGTTAAGCAATGCAAACAATACAAAGGTTATTGTGTTTCCATTGCACCATCACCACAAAATACACAGGCTAGAAGCTTATGAAGTAAAGCCGAAACATGGCAAGCAGTAACATGAATTTGATGTTTTATGCCGAAAACTCTACATCTCCGTAGGTCCAAAGGCGACAAACACAACACTTGGACCTCATTTCCTTTGGGACCCATTTTCTTTGGGTCCATTGTATTGAGATGCCAAGTCAAACGAGTGCAAACACAAAGCTGAGAGTCTGTTACATAAATATGTATGTGCAGGTGCTTTTACCCATCTAGCTCATTTTACAGGTAGTATTCACTGGCGGCCATAGCTGAGCTCGCAGCTGCGGAGCACATATACTGACGGCAAGCTTCCACAGCACCTGCAACATGCACATTGCCCACATGAAGAATGTCTTTTAGAGTGCAGCTCTTAGGCGTGCCTCTCCGGAGTGAGTGGTGTCGGTGTTGGCCTAACTGCACGTTACATTGGGACGTTTCCCATAATGACATCCCATGTGACGTCACTAGGGTCACGAGTGACGTCAGAAAGGTCACTTGTGAAGGTCATGAGGGAGGAGGGAGGGGGAGGGAAGGGGTGGAGGGAGGATGGAGGGGAGGAGGGGCATACCTGTTGGTAGTGTAATGGACCGTTATCGGATGGCGACACGAATCCAGCGCTAAGGTCGTGCAGCCGTTCCCCTTCTGTTTGCATTTTCCCCCCTCTCTTCCCGCTTGATAAACAAGATGGCAGCTTGACAGCTGTATGTCGTTTCTTCATCCCCAAATCCACTCGATCCGCGTCCCAGAAATGTGGTCACACTGTGCACTTAAGATAAACAAACAGGTTATGGGCCCAGGACGACACATCGACCATTATTTCGGAAAAGGGGTCACCTTTAATGAGTGATGAAAAGGTACGACCACATTGAAGAAAAAACTGTCAAGCAACACCGTCATCGCTACGTCGTGCCGATGCCTGAAGAAGATTAGACGAGCATGAGTGTAGTGAAACTGTCAAGGACGAAGTGACTGACAAGCGGTGTGTGCCCGTCAAGAAAGTAAAAGGTGGCGCGTTCTTCATCAGACGGATGGAGCGTCGCCGGACACCGGTCTCGCTGCGGACTCCATGGGGTGTTATGTTCGGAAGACGTCTACACACACCAAGCGTGGGTACAGCGAAGTTGTCGGTAAGAAGTGAGCTTTGCGCTTTCCGAGCAGGACGGATCATCGTGCGACACCTGTGGCTGTCGGAAAGAAGTACTGACATCGGTTCGGTGCGTGCCAGTGATGAAAGTGTCGGGAAGAAGTGACTGACACGCCAGCGACGAATTTCTCGGCAAAGAAGTGAACGAAGGAGAACTGCGTCGACGGTTCGTGGAAGACGTCGTCAAACCTGTACATGTGTTCCTGCTTCGCTGGGTGCCACAAGACGTGCAACAAGAACCCAACGCAAGTTCATCGCTGTAAGCCTACTTCGAACCGCTCTCGACAAAGCAAAGCGATAGGATGGCGGCGCTGGACGAATTCAAAATACCAAAACTCTCAAACGAAAATTACCATGCGTGGGCGATTTTAGCCAGAGCGGCATTCGTCCAGAAAAGCTGTTGGGAAGCCATGGAGCCTGGCTATGGTGGGAGAGAAGTGATGAACGACGAGAGGAAGAACACCAAGGCTTTGACATTCATGTTCCTAGTAGTGGAAGACACCTGCCTGGACGACATTGGGGAATGTTTGACAGCTCGTGAGGCCTGGAATACATTGGAAGAGATACATTTAAAGTGTGGGCTACTGCATGCTCTTCAGTTGATGGGAGACTTCTCCAGCACCAGAATGGAGCCAGATGAAACCATGAAGGATTACCTGGATCGAATAATGAACCTACAGAGGAAGCTTTAAACGGCAGGATACGCCTTCACTGACAGGGAAGTGGCACTGGTGATGCTGATGGGCTTGCCAGAAACGTATGAATCACTTATCCTAAATCTTGAGCAAGACGAAAAACGCTCACGACGAAGAAGGTGAAAGCAAGGCTGCTGGTAGAAGAAAAGCGCCAAGTCAAACGTGAAAAAGACAAACTAAATGAGAGTGAAGAAAACAAGGCCCTCATGACAAAGAACAAGCCATTATGAGGAGCAGTCAGCTCCACAAACGTAACGGGCAAGAACATTTTTCAAGGAAAGCAGCAACTGGCACTGGTACAAGCTGCTTTGAACCGAAACAATGAGTTCGGTGCGGAAAATTTGGACACATTGCCAGGGAATGCAAGGAGGGTCCCGATGACGAAGGATGCGGCTCAAAGAGAAGACGAAATTCCAGTGAACCGAAGAAGGCGCTCTGTGCCAGAGGTGGAAGTTCCTCAGGGTCACACATCTGGTACCTTGGCAGTGGAGCAATTGACCACATGACGTCAAACAGAGCCAAATTCACCACTTTCAAGCCCTGCTGTTCGACTGTTGAGGCAGCAAATAAGGAGGTCATGGAAGTCGTCGGGAGAGGACAGGTAAAGATTGAACTTTCGAAAGACTGCGGTGGCACTGTCGTCGAGCTCCAAGATGTCCTCTACGTACCAAGCTTAGACGGTAACCTCTTGTCAGTTGGGAAGATTGAGGAACGTCGACTGAGCGTGACTTTCAGCAACGGAAAAGCTAAAGTGATTGAAGCAAATGGTGACCTTATTGTCGTAGCCAAGCGCGATGGTAAATTGTACACTGAGAGTAAGTCGCTTGCAACATTGAAGTTAGCAAAGGCGACAGACGTCGCCCTGTGGCATCGACGACTCGGTCATCTCCACCATGAAGCTGTCGAAAAACTTTGCCAAAGTGGTAGAAGCAGTCAAGATGCAAAGTGCTCGACATGTGCACTCGGCAAATTGAAGAAAAGCAGCTTCCGAAGAAGGGTGGAACAAAGGCTAAGGCCCCACTGGAGCTGGTTCACTCGGATGTAGTTGGAAAGATCACACCTGCCTCGAAGGGGGGGTCGAACTACTTTGTCACATCCATTGATGACTACTCCAGATTCACTGTAGTGCACCCAATGAAGACGAAGAATGAAGTGCTGGACAGATTCGACCAGTACAGACGAATGGTCGAGATTCTCCACAACACGAAGGTGAAGACTTTGCGTAGTGACAATGGAGGAGAGTACACAAGCAAAGAGTTTGATGAGTACCTGGCCAAGCATGGCATAAAGCGTCGGCTCACCATTCCTGGCATACCTGAGCAGAATAGAGTTGCCGAGAGAATGAACCAAACTCTGCTTGACATGACGAGGTGTCTCCTCATCCAGTCAGGCGTCCCCAAAGAACTTTGGGCTGACGCCGTTGTCACTGCAAGTCACATCATCAGGAACAAGTGTTCATCGAAAGCAGTCAAAGGAGAGTCACCAGAAGCTCTGTGGACAGGGGGAGAAGTGAAACTAGACCACCTAAGAGTGTTCGGATGCAGAACATGGAGTCTGCGAAACAGACGATGCAAGGGAAGCAAGTTGGACCCGAAAGCAGAGGAGTGCAAACTGGTCGGCTACCCAGAAGGAGTGAAGGGGTACAAGCTGTGGAACCAGAAAGAAGACCGCTTCTTTGTGAGTCGAGACGTCACCTTCGAAGGAGACTCCTTCCCGTGCAAGCTTGCCCAGGCTCCAAGCACTGACGTTGATGTATGTGACGACACCGAGGGCACAATCATTTTTCAAGTAGAAGACAGCTGGAGCGGGTCACGTGAGGTTGGTGGTTCAGATCGAAATGATACTGGCCACAACAATGCCGAAGAAGTTAGATCATCAGCTGATGAAGACGACAACGGAGCTACACAGCAGATATCCAACGTGACAGATTGTGGTACGCAAGCATACAGAAGGTTGGCGAGACTGGCAAAGAAGGGACCACGTCAAAGTGGATGTCACGGCTCCTGCATAGCCAAGCAAAACAACCGGGAAGATCCAGAAACTCTACACGAAGCCTTTTCTGCATCAGACAAAGAGAGATGGAAAGCAGCTATACAGAGTGAACTGAACAGCCTTGAAGCTTCAGGAACATGGGAACTGGTGCCACGACCGAAGGAGAGACAGGTCGTAAAGTGCAAGTGGGTAATCCGCAAGAAATACGACGAGAATGGTGACTTGGAGAGGTACAAGGCACGGTTAGTAGCGTGCGGATACTCCCAGGTGGAAGGAACCGACTACAAGGAGACCTTCTCTCCAGTTGTCAAGCTGAAGTCCATCAGGACGCTGCTAGGCATAGCAGTCGAGAGAAATTGGAAGATCCACCAGGTTGAAATCACGGCAGCATACTTGAACGGTACACTGAAGGAGACCGTCTACTTGGAACAACCGCAGCCTTTCGGCGTTGCAAGAAGGATGAAGTCTGCCTTCTAAAGAAGAGCTTGTATGGACTGCGACAGTCTGGAAGGGAGTAGAATCTCACCTTGGACAAACTGCTGAAGTTGCAGGGGATGACAAGATCGAAAGCAGACCCCTGTTTATATGTCAGCAAAGAGAAGAAGCTCATTGTAGGAGTCTACGTTGATGACCTCTTGATCATCGCAGAAGAGGAGGAAGCGAGTTGGACGCAAAAGACCTGGGGGAAGCCAGCCACATCGTTTCCATATGAATGAAAAGAGAAAGGGATGGAAAACTGACCCTCGATCAGACGGTCTATGCCGTCTGATCAAGGCAAGGCAGATGCTAAGGCAGCATCATCTCTTTTGGATCCTGGAAGCAAGTACCAAAGAGGAGAGAGCAACGACCGAATGAGAGAAGACCTGCCGCGCAAGTACAGACAGGCAATTGGTGCGTTGCTTTACCTTGTTGGAGGAACAAGACCGGACATGGCTTTTGCCACCACTTACGTGAGTCAGTTAAACGAACATCCCACAGAAGAGAACTGGAGTGGCATAAAGCACATCCTTCGCTATGTGAAGCAGACGAAGAATTGTGCACTAATCTACCAAAGAACTGGGAAGTGTGTGCAGGTCTTTTGCGAGGCAGACTGGGCTAATGACAAGGCTGACAGGAAGTCATTCAATGGTTATGTGTTGACGCTAGCCGGCGCTGCAATTTCCTGGAGCAGCAGGAAACAACAAAGTACTGCACTGTCAACCGTCGAAGCAGAGTATATGACCATGTGTCATGCTACAAAGGAAGTTATGTGGCTAGAGAACTGCATGAAGGAGCTTGGTGTGCACGAGTTTCTACAGGAACCACAGGTCTTGTTGGTAGACAACCAGGGTGCAATTGCGCTGGCGAAAAATCAAGTCACGTCGGAGAGAAGCAAGCACATTGATCTGAAGCACTTCTTCCTGAGAGAAAAGGTGGAAGAAGGAAAGCTGCAACTCCAGTACAACAAATCGTCGAGTAACTCTGCAGACCTCTTCACCAAGGCCTTGAATGGAAGGCTGACCCTCAAGCATTGTGAACGTTTCGGTGTCAAGAACGTGGACGTGGCGACAGTCCATTAAGGGGGAGTGTTGGTAGTGTAATGGACCGTTACCAGATGGCACCACGAATCCAGCGCTAAGGTCGTGCAGCCGTTCCACTATTGTTTCTATTTTTCCCCTCTCTTCCCGCCTGATAAACAAGATGGCAGCTCGGCAGCTGTATGTCGTTTCTTCATCCCCAAATCCACTCGATCCACGTCCCAGAAATGTGGTCACTCTGCGCACTTAAGGTAAACGAACAATACCCTCCTCTCCGCACCCTCCTCAAGAGCTGCATTCTTATTCGGCATTACAGGAAATTGTAAACGTCTCATTTTTTTTTTTTTTGGAACACAATTAATAAGAAGTCATCCTCTGCTTGCACATATTGAGCAGTAAGCTAGTACCATCTATTAAGCACCGACCGGCATACACTCACTAAACTTGGTATCACCCTGAGCACACCTGCTACTTAGCATGGTATTCTTTTTATCACTGGAAAGAAGCACAGGGACAAGCAACCAGAAAATCGGGTGGCCTGCATCAACACTGCGCACTGGCCCAAATTGAAGCAAGCTATTTTCACAAAAAATAGATGCAACAGCTAAGATTGCGCTTGACCTGCACACCATAGACTGGCTCTATTCGAGCCCAGCGACTTTCACAACTAATAGCCACAACAGCTACGATCGGGCTTGACAAACACACTGCAGACTGGCTCTACACGAACCAAGCTACTTTCAGAAATAATAGCCGCAACAGCTACGACCGGGTTCGATTTTTACACCGTAGACTGGTTCCGCTGAAGCCTAGCTACTTTCAAAACCAAGAGCCACAACGGTTGAGAGCTGAGCGATCGAGCTTGATCCACATGCACACAAAACAATTTCCTGAAAAACAAATAAGAGTGCGCTCGAACTATGTACAGGGGTGACACTAAAAACATTATTGTGGATTGTACTCAGGGTTAGCAAAGCACCAGTCAATGTGCGGCCAGCAACTAACGTGGTTGGCCCGAAAGGTTGGGCCTTCGGCCACAAGGTCTTTGTGGCCCCCGGGGTCATTTTCCTCAAGATGCCGAAGTCTGGGGAACGAAAGATTACCAGCCTTTGGACTGGCAATTGGACGAGGATGAGGCGCCCCTTCAGCCTGAGGCAGCACTGCTGCCGTTGGAAGGGCGACCACCACCATCAGGCCTACGCTGACCAGGACCGTGTTGTCCAGAACCAGCTTGGAGGCCCAGCATACCACCTGCAGGCTGCAGACAGGCAGTATTATAAATACCTGTTTGCGCAACAGGCGGAAAACATGCCACTCAAATGAAAATGTGTCTTTCCTTGGCTAAATACAGCCCTCGAGGAGCTCAGAATGGCACAAGCAGAGCACAAAGCAACAAGGGAGACACAGATTGCGGCTATTTTTTATGGAGAACAGTGAAAAAAAAAAAAAGTCTTAGCCCTGCTAGGGCAGGCTGCTCAACAAGAAAACCCATAAAAAAAGGGGGGGGGGGATTGTAAATATATTAAAATATTTTTCTTAGTCCTCTTCAATGCCCCCACCTTTAGTTTCTAGCATGCACAAACCTTCCACTTCATTAGTTTGTTTGGCAGCATGCAAGACTAAAGAAATGATGGCTTCATAGAAAGGTTGCAACAACTTTTACACACTTGGCCAATTAAAAGCGAACATCATAACCACAAAAACACCTGCCACGGCCACACCTCAAGCAAAATGTTTGCCTTCCGCACCATTGCATTTGTACAGGCTTTTTGAGACTTCACCGCCGAGTGGCATGCAGGCAGCGTCAATGCGTTTAGTATTTGTGTCGTGCCGTGAATGCCGTGAAGTTCCGTGCCGTGAAGTTCACTGGCACTGCAGTTTTGAGGTTATTGATATATTAACTCTTCTGGTGCTGGAAAATCACAGTGTCTGCACAATACACCAAAATAGGAACACGCACAAGCTACGGCACAAAGCGAAATCATATTTGGATACCATTCAATTACTGTTGGCTCTAGGGAGGGTCAGTGGCGTATTACAGTCCGGAAATTGTATAGCAAAAACTCGCAATGCAGAACCCAGGGACCCTGAGTTCAAAGCTCGTAGCTCAATCCACACCCCTGCCCATTGCACAAGAGAAAGACACCATGTTTGTTGAACAGGAAACTATACTGTCTCACCGTCACTTGGCAAAAAGCAAGTGATATGGTCCCCTCCAGCCAATCGGTGACAAAGGCAAAGCGTAACCCAAGCAGTTGAAGAAGTGGGGAAGGAGGAACTTGGGAAGTTGCTTTCCCTCCCCTGAAACTTAACCTGTAACTCAAAATTGTCCCAAAAGCGGCATTCTTCTCTTTTTCGTCTATCTCTCTGATAGCACTGCACGCACCTAGTGAGTCAAGTCTCTCTTCCCAACCTGCTGATTGGTTTTCTTAGACCGTAGTCTTCGCCTTTTCCCAACCCAGTTATGATGTAATGGATTACAGAAAACCTGCGGCAAACAAACAAAGAAAACCCAAAGGAGTTAAAAAAGAAAAAAGATGTTTAACACAATCACACTAATATCATAGCAATGTTTCGGAAACAAGGCTAAAAAGAACAATAAGAGTTTTTTTTAAAGTGCTGAAGTTACACCCAGCAAATTATTTTGGTTGAACTATATTTAGCTACGCAGCGAAATGGCATGCTTTGACTCTGTATCTGTATTTCCACAGAAAGTTGACCCCACATTGGCATCAGAAAAATTAACGTCGTCATTATCGTGTCCGACAGCGTAAGAAACGCAGAGTGTCTCTTAATATGGTCACGCTTCTAAGTTTGCAATTATTTCTTACCAGCAAAAGTCGAAAGCTCATTGGCGGAGGCGCAAAATTAAGATACTCGGAACGTACCGCACCCTTTAGAACAGAAAACAGCGTGATGTACCCAAAAGCTATAAATCTAACAAACTGAGGTAATAGGACCTGTGAAGATCATGGACACAGAGAAGTCAGGATCGGGTGTTTCAGCTCATTGTCTGTGGGGTTACAACAACAAACAGAACCCTTCACTCCACTTATTGTGATGCTCGATACAACTGTACTCAGCAGTTCTTTTGCCAGGCCCCATGATACTGCTGCTGTTTGCCATTCGGTGCAGTCTGTCTACAATCAAATTTTATCTACAACCTGGCATGGTGGCTATCTTAGGATACACTGTGCACATAAACCGGTTTGTTCATAGCCTGGCTATTCAATGCGCAGTGTGCCCTTTGCGCTTTAGAAAAAGGTAGCTCTGAGACATCTCACAGACACAGTTTTTCTGAAAGCAGCTCTCCATAACACCAACCTTTCGATTACAAACCGTGTTGTTCCGTAAGCCTGGTTGTACGCACACTCCACTGGCGCAGTCGGCGATCGGAAAGGCGCTATCACCCACGCCCTGCACGGGTAGCCGCAATGGTCAGGCCGCCGTACGCGCCCGTCGCGACGTTCTCCCCGTCACTGCTCTGCGACAGCACGTAGGAATCGTGGATGCTTCCGGGTCACATGGCACCACATTCAGGATCCTCGAGCGCGCGTCCACAATCAGCTGCAAGTTGAT
The DNA here is from genome assembly GCF_016920785.2 of Ixodes scapularis. Classification (NCBI taxonomy): domain Eukaryota; kingdom Metazoa; phylum Arthropoda; class Arachnida; order Ixodida; family Ixodidae; genus Ixodes; species Ixodes scapularis. The sequence continues at coordinate 158,481,172 of NW_024609868.1, read as the reverse complement.
AGAGTGACCGTAGTGCTTGTTGACGAACAGTTCCTCGTGCACGGCGGCCCTTGGATCCGAACGTGGGTGACGTCGATGACTCCCACGACGCCCGGAAAGCCGCCCATGACGTAAAACTTCTGCTGCAGTTCGGGGAGTTCCGCTGCTGTTGACCACCCGAAGGAGGAAACATGGTTTACACCGTCAGTTGAATACTATAGCAGTTTTCATTGCCGACATAGTCCTCAAAAGAACGAAGCTTGCCGCGAGATATGATCAATACATGTCATTCGCTACCGTTTTGAAGAGTCTGCTCCTTTTCAAAACTCACTCAAGTATCCACCAGCTGTTTCCACTGACAAGTTGTGAAACTCGTTATTTCAAAACTGTTTTCGTAATGAGGAACTCACCGTGATACGAAAGACCGTGCCACACCAAAGACAATAAAAATAGAGTGAGCTTGGGGAAGGACCACTACACAACGTTTTGAGGACGCAGTGACGGCGCTGCATGTTGACCATAAGGGGCTTTTAACTGACGAAAACAAAAGTCTCGATTGCTCCAAAATTACTTCGCAGCTGGCCGCTTAATAAATGTAACATATAGTCGAAGAGGAACGTTAGAAATAAGACTGTTTTCTCACCTCCAAGACTCCGGTGATGCGCATGTTGCTGTCGCGGCGAAGGCGAAACCGAAACCTCGTCAGAAACGTCGAAGGTGTCGAGGGGGCGAAATCGGTCCTGGAAAACACGGTCCGACGGTGCCGCGGAGTGCATTCATGCGGCGAAGATTGTTTGGAGCCGGTCTCTTGTGGCCACGTCCGACATTTTGTTTACTCTGAGACCGCCAGTGAGCCTCCTCGGTTACTGTCTCAAGATCTGAGACTAGAGTTGAGTCAGAGACTCGGTTTTGGTCTCAAGTCCAGACTAAGTTTCGTTTCGAGCAAGTGGCTAACCTCTGAGACTGTCTCAGTTTGGGTCTCCGTTTGGGTCTCAGTTTGGGTCTTAAATCGGCCGCCAGCTAATTTGCTACGGGGCTGTCTCCCGGCTTGAGACACAACTTGAGTCAGAGACTCGGTTTCAGTCTCAAGTCCAGACTTAGTTTCGTTTCGAGCAAGTGGCTCACGTTCGGTCTCGGCTGAGACTGTCTCAAGTTGTGTCTCAACTCTTTCGAGCAAGCGGCCCCTGGTGTCTCAGTTGGAGATGAAAAACAGTGCAGTATGCCGCTCCTTGTCTGACGTCTTTAACGTGCATTACGCAATAGTGATACATGACAGCACGCCGGTACGATGTTCATCCAGATCCAAACGGACAGAGGCGGTGGATTGAATCCACGAACAGTAAGCTTTACAGCGCGAGCTTTCGCTACACGTGCTACCGATCCACGAGCAACGAGACATCGCGGTCGAATTCGAGCTCGAGAGAAAAAAAACAGCAAGAATATCCCCGGTTTAAGGCATTTAGTACTAGTGTCGCCATCTCGTTTAACAAGATGGAAATAAAATTAACAGCGTGATATTATTTACACAAATACGCATATACAACAATATTTTGCTTTCTTGTCGTGGTTTTAAAATTAAGATGAGAGGTACCCCTAGTACGCACGGCCAAGCGTTTTGTTACGTATGTCTTCTAAATAATTGTATTTTCAAAAAATCCCCAAAACGCGCTAAAACAGTCAAAACGGTAATATTTCTGGATCTTATGAAACATCTCCAGGCGCTCTAAAGGAAAAATGCAAGGGCCGTACAAAATTTTATTACGTTATCATAAGTAACCTTCAAAAGAATGAATACTATCGTAGATTCCTGAAACTCAGGTTTGTGTAGCGAATTTGGCCCATTGAGTGATGAGTGGTTGAATCCCCATCAATGTGATGCAGCTTGTTGTATATCTGCTCATTCCACTCGGCTTGCCCTTGGGCTCGTATGCGAGACCTTAAAAAGGGGCGATAATTCATGAAAGGGATCCCTTTCATATCTACTTCTCTGCTGACGCACGTGCGAGCAGCACGGTCGGCCGCCTAATTGCCGGGGATACCAACATGACCGGGAATGCAACGAAAGACGATGGTGCAATGCTTTCTAGCTGCCAGAATAACTTTCTTCTGAACTTCCACAAGGGAGTTACTTGTAGGCAGCAGTGAAGCGATGGCTCGCAAGGCACTAATGGAGTCAGTGAAAACTACAGCCAGGGTTATTCTGTGGCGAGCTACTTGTTCCGCACCCAATAAGAGGCCACACAGCTCCGCTGTCGAAATGGTAGCGGCAGCATGTATCCGCCTTACAACTTCCTCTGAAGAGCCAGTAACAGAGCAGCCAACAAAAGTTTCAGATTGTGTTCTATTTGTATAGAACTTTGTATAATTTGTATAACCTTCATACAATAGACCCATCTCACCGAGCGTTCCACGCATGCCTGACGCCGCCATAACTGTAGTTCGTAGGAGGCAGACGCCAGTTCACAAACCAGCTCATGCCACCTCGTGCTCTGCTCGTGGAGTCCTCCAGCAGGGTTATCGCGCGTGCAGAAAGACTACAGCTCCCACGATGCATGGCAGCAGCGGTGGCGTACTCAAACTAGATGGTGAGGTCGGTCTATTGAGCGAGTTTATGAAGTTCTTGTAGAAGCACTGCACGTGAAGTGTTTTTCTTGTTGTACTCGGCAAGAGACCTGTTATTCAGATATGACGACTAATCAATCCCTAAATTAGGGGTCCAACGTTTCAAAACCTGTTCGGCTTCTTTTTCAGGGGTACAGTGTTCTAGGGAGTTGTAGTAGCAAGAGCGGCGGCCACCGCGTGAAGATTTTGCGCGTAGACGACACCGTAGCACTGCTGTTCTAAGCCCTAGGAACTGTGGAAAGAGGCTTGAATAAAGAAGAACGAAGCGCCGGCGACACACGAGCTTCATGTCTAGAGCCCAGCGGACATGACCTCGTCTCGTCCGTGGTCTCGTCTTTCATAGATATTGCTACAGGAACGTGCCCCCGTCAGCCTGGTCGTCGGGGCTTCCCAGCGTGTACTACTGTGGTTAGACTGGAGCTTTTCGCGACGCAGAACAAGTGCTAATGTAAAAAATTGTAGGTTTTTCATTGTACTATTGCCTCTACAGTGTGCTATCCTCTACTTTCATTGTTTGCGTGTTTTTGATGGAGATCATTTAATTAATACTGTCACAAAAGAACATTCGAAGAAACCAAGAATAACTGGTGGAAACTGAACGTTTAATGAGGCGAACTTGTGCCCAAAACAAACAAAATGAACAGAAGATAACAGCAGAGCGTCCCGGGCGTCGAAGTCGGCGTGACAGCAGAGTCGAACGCTGGGGCGAAACTGACTGCAGATTCCTTATGTACGCGCGTTGGCTTCTGCAACAATGGGCCTAGAATGTTCGGCGACTGGAACATTCGGAACTCGATCAGGCGAGAATGTTCTCGAACTCATGGGAAGGCAATGTTGATAGAATAAAAAAAAATAACATTCCACTGTTTGGAATCAAACCTGGACTTTCCGCGCGACAGTCAAGCGCGGTAACCGCTCGGCCACGCAAGCGTTCTTTTTTTTTTCTTTTTCCAACAGTTCATTTAAAATAATTTAGAGGGTATGAGCATCAGAGTTCGGCAAATCGGTTAGCGGTTGGAACGGAAAGGGGAGAAGGGGAGGGGGTGCTGGTTGCAATGTGTGTGCCGGAAAGGGCGGGATGGTCTTGGATGTGGCCGCCGGCGCGTCATCCCCTAGATAGTGTGACGGTCGCTAGCAGCGGGGGGCGGCTCCGGTCAACGTTAAGTCGAATGCGTTGATGTCGGAGTCGCCGAGCCTCCAGCCTTTCCTCAATCGCTCTCCACTCCTGGCATACCTGGTCCATGCCCCCGGCCGCGATGGAGTGAAGCCGTCTCAACCGGGAGGTCATCTAATCCCACGTCGGCCTGGCATCGGTGTGGCATTAAACAAATGGCCGATTTGGCTAGCCAGATGGCATGGAGCCCCAGGAACACCATGGACGGGAGCACCATGGACGAAGCCGAATCTGTCCCCTCGATGTCCAGGTATCTAAGACGTGCCAGTCTATTGGTCGCTCGCCAAAGGCAACAAAACAGAGCAAGACAAACAAAAGAATGGGAAAATACGGAGGCTGGCAAAACAAAATCCTATCAACCGTTGCACAAGATCACAGTTCGCAGTCTTATCGCGCATAGTACGGCTTGAGGCGCACGACGTGGACGACTTCCGGTCGTGGAGAGCGGCGCTATGAAGTCCATGTTCCGTCGGGCACCACCTCGTAGTTCAGGTCCCCGAGTCGACGAAGTACTTTGTAGGGTACGAAGTAGCGCTTTACGAGTTTCTCGCTGAGACCACGGCGGCGGATCGGTGTTCACACCCACACCCTGTCTCCGGGATGGAAGTGGACGTCCCGAAGACGAAGGTTCTAGCGGCCAATGTCGACACGTTGCTGGACTTGATTACGGGGTCGGTCGAACTGGCGGACTTTTTCTGCCCGCTGGGAAATTACCTGGGCGTCGTCGCTTCCGTCGACACCCGCTTCGTGGGGTAACATAGCGTCCAGCATTGTCGTTACTTTGCGACCATGAACCAGTTGGAAGGGTGATTTCTTGCACGGCCGTGTTGGAGACAAATGTGACGTACGGCAACACCTCGTCCCATGTATTGTGCTCCACGTCGACGTACGTGGAGATCATGTCCGTGACGGTCTTGTTGAGTCTCTCCGTCAGCCTCTTGGTCTGCAGGTGGTACGCCGTTGTGCGCCGATGGCTGGTGTGGCTGAGACGAAGCATTCCTTGCATCAGCTGGACCATGAACGATGATCCACGGTCTGAGATCGGAACTTCGGGAACGCCGTGCCGGAGAACGATGGACTCGATAAAAAACGGCGACTTCCAAAGCAGTCCCTGCAGGCAGGGCTTTCGTTTCGGCGTACCGTGTGAGATAATCTATGGCGACGATAATCCATCTGTTTCTATGGGTCGATGGCGGGAAAGGACCAAGTAGATTCATTCCGATCTGCTGGAACGGTGCGGTCGGGGGAGCAATTAGCTGCAGGAGACCTGCCGGCTTCATCGGCGGTTTCTTGCGTCCGTGGCACTCGCGGTACGACCGCGTGTAGAAGTTACGGTCTTCGGCAGCTTGGGACAGTAATACCTTACACGAATTTGGGCAGGTGTACGGCTGTAACCAAGGTGTCCGGACGTCGGGTCGTCGTGGCAGGCTTGGAAGATCTCCGCTCTAAGGTCGGTAGGGATTGCCAGCAGCCATGGTGTGCTGTTTGTCTCCGAAGTTCTCCTTGTAAAGTACACCTTGTCGGACGACGAAAGTCGGCAGGGCTCTCGAGAATACACGGGGGACAGTACCCCCTTGTCCTTCGAGGTGCTCGATTAGCGCGCGCAACTCAGGATCGTCTCTTTGACGTCGGGCCATGTCGCCGGTGTTCACTGCACTTAGGAAGCACTCGTCGTCATCGTCGTCGCTGCTGCGGAAGGTGTTTCGACAGGGGCTCTGGACAGGCAGTCGGCGTCGCTGTGCTTGCGGCCTGACTTGTAGACCACAGTCATGTTGAATTCTTGTAGTCGTAGACTCCATCGAGCGAGGCGTCCTGACCGGTTCTTGAGGTTTCGCAAGCCAGCAGAACGAGTGCTGGTTCGTGACTACACGGAACCGGCTCCCATACAAGTACGGATGAAACTTCGTGATTGCCCAGACGACCGCAAGGCATTCTTTCTCAGTCGTGGAGTAATTTTTCTCCGCCTTGGACAGTGTCCGTTTTGCGTAGGCGATAACTCGCTCGGTGCCTTTTTGGACTTGAACCAGTACCGCGCCAAGCCCAGCGTTACTTGCGTCCGCGTGAATTTCAGTTTCTGCATCTTGATCGAAATGTTTTAGAACAGGAGGAGTCTGCAGTCGTCGTTTCAGCTCGTCGAATGCCTGCTGCTGGTCCTCGGCCCATTCGAACTTTTCGGCGTCCTTTGTGAGGTTTCTGAGTGGCGCGGAAATCCTTGCGAAATCGCGGATGAAGCGCCGATAGTACGCACATAGTCCAAGGAACCTTCGCACGGCCTTCTTGTCTGTCGGCGTAGGAAATGCAGCGATGGCGCGAGTCTTCTCTGGGTCGGGGCGAACGCCTTCGTTACTAACCACGTGACCTAGGAACTTCAGTTCGTCATAGGCGAACCGACACTTTGACGGCTTCAGGGTGAGTCCGGCGGTTCGTATGGCTTGGAGAACTGCTCGGAGTCGTCGCAAGTGCTCGTCGAAATCGCTGGAAAACACCACGACGTCGTCGGGGTAGACAAGACAGCTCTGCCACTTCAGTCCTGCCAGTACGGTGTCCATGACACGCTGGAAAGTCGCCGGCGCCGTGGACAGCCCGGAGAGCATCACCTTGAACTCGTACAGCCCATCCGGCGTGACGAAAGCTGTCTTCGCTCGGTCCCGCAACTTAATGGCGCCAAGTGCGTAAGCGCCCTCTAGCCGCCGGTGAGGCAACTTCTAAAATGAAAGGTCTATAAACGATAGGACTCGGAAACATGACAATACTTTAAAGAACTTGACGGGAGCAGGTAGCTTAGGTTGACATCGCCGTGACTTCAAGTGCACGGCAAACTTAGACAAAGTTACCATCATGGGGCACCATCGAAGCCGGTTCGCACGTGAGGTTTTAGTAGCTTTAATCATAAAAGAAAAAGGGGACAACTGTGTTAGCTCACCATCTGTGACCTTAACCAAAGAAGAGAGGACGACCTTGCGTGGTGGAAGTACTGCCCACAAGTAAACAGTCGAGCAGGATGCCATTGTTTAAAAAAATGAGGAAAAAAAGGAAGAAGTCAAGCAAAGTAGGTTTTCATTGATCCTAGCCTGTTGATGAAGATGAAGTGTTTCATTAAATGCAGTTGGTAGTCCAGTGGTTGAATATGTCCCTCTCATTCTCCTCACATTTGTATGGTTGGTTTGTTCAGCTGGTGTCTCCTACGTAAATCGTGAAGACTGTCGGTTCCCCCTCCGGGCCCATGCACCCGAGTCATGGGGAAGAAATGTCATGTTAAAATGTGATATTGGCTTAGCTATAGGAAAACCTACTATCTATTTTAACGTATGCTTCTTTGGTCAGTGCTCCTACCTCGGCGAATTTATAACCCTTTTATACATTTGCCTTTTTTAATAACTGAGACATCTTCAAGTATTGCAACTAACTGTCTGCTAAATTATCTGCCAATCTAGTTATAGTGAATCCCCGAAGCCCACGTTTTGTTTCCTCGATGCACGATGCCGTAAAACAAAACCACAAAAAAATGACAACCACAAAGTCAATTCTCTACGTCATCGGATATAGACTGCATATGATTGATTTTGATTCGACTGATGAAATAGCGACATCAAACAAAGAGGAGGTGTGGATTTGGCTTAAAAACACGTGAAGTCGCTAACAATATGGTGGTCAATAAGGCATGACACCATAAACAAGTAATAGTTGCTCAACCGACAGCTGGTACAGTAATCTAAGTAACTAAACTGTATAAGTGCCGCGATTGTAAATGCGCTATCCCGACAGTGTCAAGCCTCAGCTGATAGGCGCACTGTCCTTCTTATAAATCCAGCCAGTTATCAACGCTGTTGCTGTAGGTTGCCAGTCGAAGAAGAGTGGTGTGCCCAGTCTTGGCAAGGCGCGTCGGATGATACTTCTGTTTTGTATGGTCGTGAAGATCGTCTGGCGTTGCTGGCATGGATCAGGGTACGAGCTCTTCCAAGTTTTGGAATAGAATCAGGAAATGTACCTGTAAATATAGCGACAACATGAGCGCGATGCCGACGGTGTCACGTCCCTTTCGCTACCATCTGGTTAATCTTACGCTATTGGAATAAATCTATTAGGCTAATCGTACCCGATTAGCATAAGATTTCATTCTTCTATTTAAAAAAAAAAACAATAACTATTCCTTTCACGCTTTTTCTTTTTTCCCGGCCACTTATTAGCTTTTATAGCATGGCGGAGAGTTCAATTTCCTCAAACATCTATCAAAGCATCAGAAACAGCAGGAAGAAGGTTGTGACAATCACAAGCTACTCGCGACGTTTTGTTTTATTTCTGTTTTGCTCTAGAGGGCGTTGGAGGGCGTATCCAGACAGTGCTCTTGGTATTCACATTCGTAGGCCATTTCGTTTCTAGGTTTTCCACTCGTAATAATCCAAATGCCAGCTTTTTTAATTCTTGCACAGCTATTTTAAATTTTTAGTGCAATCATTTTCCAATACGTCAAAAAATTAATCCTAGAGCAAATTAACTTAATTCAAGTTGTCAAAAATTCATTCGATCGCCACTTCAGTTATTCGAACACTCGCTTAATGTATTTCCTTTATATCTGTTAATAAACAAATCCTGCTGCACATCTGTAAAAGCTGTTTTAAAATCCTGAAGGGATTAAAAGTCATAAACTAATTCTAAATGTGTAGGCTCGTTTCATGATTGTTTTCTGGGTGATTTCAGATAAGATCGACCAAAGGATGGCTAGTCGACATTTTCAAATCAACTGATTTTTTTATATGTTATTGACTAGTGTCTGGTATGAACGAATCCAAACTTAGTTTTGACTAGAAAAAATACTTGGGGACAGGAAAAGTCGTAAGGCAAGAGGTGGTGGACAGTTGCATTAACGCGCACTGATGGAGGGGGCCCGTTTGAGAGTGAATAACTAAAGCGATAACATTAGGAGAACTCTAATACGTTTTAGGCGCAAACTATGGGCATAGCTTGCTTGTAATATAAAGTAATCATATTTATTTAAAATTTATTTATTTTTCTAAAAATTGACAAACATGCCTGCTCGAACGATAAATGGCAAACTTTGGAGGTCTGTATCTCATGAAATAATTTAATCATTATGATATAATTTGCAGATATTATTCTACTAACATATAGCTAATATTTAAAAAAATAACTAAGGTATCTGTGTGATACAATAGTTAGGATATATTTAGTCAAACAAGGAAAAAAAATCAAACAAAGAAAAATTCCGATGTGAATAAAAAAAAAACACCATCCTCGATTTTTTTTAAATTTAGGTAACCTGTTATACTCTATTTCGGCATTCATTTCCATTAAAAACATGTTGCATCATTTTATTGAGAAAGAAGATACAACTCCCCAAATTAGGGTCCGTTTTCAAAGCCTACACTTAGCAGTGTTTTATACAAGAACTGACTCTGAGTTCCAGTTTCATGAAACCAACACACATCTTTTATATATTTTTATTCAGATGAGGCCAATGATAACTAAAGAAATCGTTCACACACTTAAATTAAGGAGAAACTACTGTGTACAAAGAGGTATCATATTACGGACTAGTGATCCGAGAAAAGATCATGCAGCCATCGGCCACTAGGAACTTTGTTTACTTTATTCTCCTGAGACACTATATGCTATTCCCTCTTCCGCTCTACCTTCATCTCTCTCTCTCATATATATCCCTGATATATATCCAGAACAAAAACATGTTCAAGCATTCCCTTTCTGCGTGGTAGTGTTCTGTGGCTAGCAAAAATCATTTCCTCGCTAAGCTCACGATTGTGGCAAAATAGTTGCCGGTAACCGCAGACGACACTCGTCGCTAGTTCTGGCAAAACGGCCGATACAATCTTTTTTTCGCATTTCCCCGCTCGCTGTCAAGGACAAGGGGGTTCGCTTCAACCAGCAAAACATGGCCGCCGACGCCTGTTTACTGAGCAGTCATGCCTGTCGCCATCTCACTCGCTGGCGTCACGGGTGATATTATCAGGCACAAAGGGGCACACCAACCGGCAGCATTATCCCCAAATACTCGAGCCTCACGTAAATACATAAAGTGTAAACGCTGTCGCCATGTTATCGTAGTAAGACCGCCCCCCCCCCCCCTCCCCCAACGGGGGACTGCAGTACGCGACGGCGTACTAACACAACGGCGACGAAATCGACATCGCGGGCTCCGAATTTTCCCATAGTTCTACTCCACGGGCATTTCTCGAAACGCTCGATATTGTGTACGCCCGCCTGGAAGGATTTCAGGCGCGTAGTTAAGATAAGGCGGTTCTCCGCGGCAAAAGAAAGCAATTTCACAAAAGCTTAAAAGCGGCGGCGACGCGTGTGCGGTGAACGCTTGTAGTTTTGGTGTAGACAGGGTGTGTGTGTTCTCGTTGTTGACACCAGCCGGCGATAAGGCACTGCAGGCGGTAGCTCAGTACAGCAAGGGCTAATCCGAGTGACCATCAACGTAACCCCACCGCTAACCCCTCGCGAACCGGTCGCCGACATGGCTCAGGCTGTGTCATGAACCACGTGGTAGAAGCTCAGGTGCTTTCATATCAGCGCATGGAGGGACGACAGTGCGATTCCGGAAAGTCTTTTTTCGAAGGCCGCTGACCACAATTTATTGTCTGGAGACTTTCCCTCTTTCTTCCTTTGACGTGGATCAAGCTTTGCCGACAGCCTCAGTTGTGACCTCTCTTTTCAAATGTACGTTTGCAGTGAGTGAGCTCCTCAGCCTCGGACTTGTCACTTGTGCACCCAGTAGTTCTTTCACTTGGCAATTATATGCCATCAGTTGGGGTTTAATTTCTATTATTTATGTATACATTATGAAGACGTCCTGGAGCTCCGAACGAGTGTTTTGTGCAGATTACTTTTGCAAACACAAAAAGACTATACCAAAGCAGAGGAATTTTCGAAGTGTTGGCGAGTTGGACCTAAACTCGTTGAAGCAAATTCTTCCGCCTGACTGTTCCACCAAAGTGAGTGCGACGGACTACCTGTGCTACCATTGCTTCATGCACATCACTAAGGAGATCTCGATGCGAAGCTCAGAGCAGTGCCCTGATATATTTGTGCCAGCTGAAGAAGCAATTGAAGATCTAAATCGCAGCATACTACCTACAGATGTGTCGCCGCTGAGACAACCAAGCGTCGTAAGAAGTCGGGACAGGCCTGCCTATGTCAAGAGAAAGCAGACAGAAATGGAACAGGTTGCTGTCAAGAATATACGCTCAAGGCTACGTATTCCGTACGACAGGGACGCACCATCGGGGTCGTCCGAACCAACATGCTCCACATGCACTGAGTGGGTGGACAACTTTCGGCAGGCCTTTGAAACCGCCACCTCTCTCCGGGAACGTTGTCAACTGCTTACACTCCTGCCGTCAACACTGACGAAGAATGAGGTTCAAATGATGATTCCACAGGCCTCAATGTACCTCATCAGTAAATCCCGAAAACTCAAGGAAAAGCATGGCGTGTGGTATGAGCCGGATCCTTACACGAGGTGCAAGGTGAGCCCTGAGAACCTGTCTGCTGCCCTAGAGTACTTCACGAAAGACGAGCTTCAATGTTCGCGCCAAAGTCCCAACCAGAAGGACGTCATCTCTGTCATGCTCAACGGAGAGAAAACGTTCGTGCCAAAGCGCTTCATGACACGCTCAATACGAGAGGCCTTCCGTATATACAAAGACAAGCATCCCGATTCCGGCGTTGGGCTAACGAAATTTTATTCGTTGCGCCCTAGATGGGTCCAATGTATTCCACACCAGGAAGTGTGCGTTTGTGTGCGCTGCGCCAATTATTATCTTTGTATTGCCGCTCTAGAGAACGTTACAGGCTCAACATTCAACACTGGTGAAATGAACTCGGCATTTCTGTGCGACCCAGCAACAGAACTGTGCCTTCAAGGAGACTGTGATCACTGCCCAAAAGGCCAGTTTCTTGCACTCCAGGAACTTGATATCCCGGAGGATGAAGAGATTGTGCTTGCAACATGGGAGTCCGGCGACCTTGTGAAAAAAACTTTGGAACCTGAGACTTTCCTAAAAGTCATCCAAGTGACGGTTGGAAGTTGGGTACTTCACAACCATATCCGGCAAACGCAAGGTAAAGCGATCTACGATGGAAAACAGTGCATTCAACGCGGGAGCATTGTCTTTCATTTTGACTTTGCTGAAAACTGGACCATCGTGCTTCCTGACGAAGTGCAAGCATATCACTGGAAAAAAAAAACAAGTTTCGATATTTACATGTGTAGTGACGACAAGAAAATCTACAAACAGCTTTGCCATCATCAGTGAGGACCTGTGTCACGACGCCGCTCACGCTTGCTTGGCTCTAGAAAAAGTGAAGGAGTGGGTTGAAGACAACGTTGCGGTATACTCGTACGTGACGTACGTAAGTGACGGCGCCGCCAGTCATTTCAAGAATCGCTACCAGCTTCACCAATTTGCAAAGGACGATTGCCCACAAGCCCAGTGGTTATTTTCTGCATCTGGACATGGGAAAAATGCATGTGACGGAGTTGGCGGACTCGTGAAGCACCAGGCCACGCTGAACAACCTGAGAGAACGTTCAGTAAGCGCAATTCAGACGGCCAGGACAATGGTGAGCGTTCTATCAAAGAAACTGAAAGGCGTGCATCTTGTATATCTGGACGAAAATGAGGTTGTTCGGTATTGTGAACAAAAAAAGAAGAGTGGCTGACGGTGCGCGCCTTCCCTGGCATTCAGTCTTGGCACGCGTGGCGGCTCAGCAAGTCATCAACAGAAGGGACCTGTGACGTATATGTAGCACGGACAGTCGGATCTGCTTGGAAGCAACTTTATTAAATGGGTACAGCGAGGAAAACCTTAGCGTAAAGTGCCGAATTTGATTTCCCAAGGACTGCTCATTTTGAATGCAGGGACATCTTATTTATCACATTTTTCTTCACGGGGCCTTTAACCTACTGTTTTTGTTGGTGGTTACCAATAATTTTTATCTGATCACTATAAAAAAAATCCCAAAATTTTATCCTCGAGCAGGATAAAATATATCGGCTTGCCACGATTCATTCATACACCGAGAGCATCGAAGCTGCTCCAGTTAGGCACTATGGCATCCGTCACCTGAAATTGTTTGTAATCGTAAATACACAGCCAACCTAAATATCTTACTATTATATCTTTGTTTTTGTGTGTGGAAGTAAAGTTATTTATTTTACTCTAGATGTAAAATATACCGGAAGGTACAACTTCACACTGCATCATCTTTTCTCAAATCATTAGTCTCTAATATGATACCACTTTGTACGCTTATGTAAAATGCTGTATATAGTTTCTCCTCCCTTTTACTGTGTGACCGATCGCTCTTTTTATCAATGACCTCATCTGAATAAATGTATATAAAAGATTTGTGCAAGTTTCATGAAACTGGAACTCAGAGTCACTTCTTGTATAGGACACTGCTAAGTGTAGGCTTTGAAAAAGGACCCTACTTTGGGGAGTTGTTTCTTCTTTCACAGTGCAATGATGCAACATTTTTTTAATAGAAATGAATGCCAAGATAGAGTATAACAGGGTACCCAAATTTAAAAAAAATCGAAGGTGGTGTTTTTTTTTTATTCGCATTGGAATTTTTCTTTGTTTGATTTTTTTCCCATGTTTGCCTAAATATATTGTAACTATTGTGTCACTCAGATACCTTATTTATTTTTTCAATAATAGCCATATATTAGTAAAACATTGTCTGCAAGTTATGTAATAATGATTAAATTATTTCATGAGATACAGATATCCAAAATTTGCCATTTGTCGTTCGAGCAGGCATGTTTGGCAATTTTTAGAAAACTAAATAAATTTTTACTAAATATTATTACTTTATATTACAAGCAAGTTGTACCCATAGTTTGTTTGTAAAAAGTTTTAAAATTCTCCTAATTTTATTGTTTTAATTATTCACTTTCAAACTTGCCCCCTCCATCAGTGCGCGTTATTGCAACTGTCCACCTCTGCCTGCCTTACGATTTTTCTTGTCTCCAAATTTTTTTTCTGGTCAAAACTAAGTGTGGATTCGTTTATACCAGACACTAGACAATGTCATATAAAAACATCAGTTGATTTAAAAATGTCGACCAGCCACCCTTTGGTCGATCTTATCTGAAATCACCCTTCTTTAATTCCAAAGTCATGCTTTCGCGGGTTTCCTTAGCCATACCGTTATTTCATCATCCGCTGTTGACTGCTCGCCTGACCCCCACGTAAACGCACCCGCTTACCGCCGCTGTGTTACTCAAAATATTTGGACATGTAGAATTGTGTAATTATTGGGTCTTAATCTAAGGTGGAGGCATGAGTGGCAACTTTGTTCACGTATGTGCACTAGTTTGACTGACTGAAATAAAATATCAGTGCCGAGTGAGCACCTGTCTGTGGCATCTGTGCTTTCTTATATTTCCTTGCCTAGTTTCGGGCTTTTATTCTCTTAAAAACACATTAAAACATTTCTTTCACCTTGTCAGAGAGAAAAGAAATTGAACAGATCCCCTTTTCTTGTCGCAATAGAGAGGATGGCTGCGAAACTGGTTTATATTTTATAGACGCTATCAGTTTTATATGCGAATACAAATAAAAGCACAGCACATATTCACGAATGATTTGTGAATCTTTAGACTTCAGTTGTTCATGTTTAAGTGATGCATATATCAAGTCAGAACCTGTTTTAGTGCACCTTTAAAAAGCCGTCGGGACATGAGACTGCTGCTTTCACTCAGCTGCACACAGCTCACATCTGTTATACCTATATTTGTTTCACTGAACTGTAAGCACCATGATGATTGGGGGTTTAATGGCGCAAGAGCAACTTAGGCCATATTGCGCCAAAGGAGAGGTTTTTATAAGGAGCTTAGAAATGCATCCTAAAATAACTGCAAGCTACAGCTGGTGTAAAATGCCAGTTTTATGCAGGACTTTTATAACTCGATTGAAAGGTAGCAAGGGTTGATCACCAAAAAGAAAATATGGACGAAAAAGAAGATGATCTCGGAACTGTGCAGGGAAACATGATTGGCGCTGTTGATTTAAAAATTTACAATGCCACAGGATGTGCGAGACGGTCATAGCTTTACCACAGTTGGCGCAGATCTTAACATCCTCATCGCAAAGCAGGTGCAGGTAAGTCAAATAGGTATGCCCAAATCTTAAGCGGCAAAGAAGAACTTCAACGTAACGGTCTTTATAAAAAGAGCTCTCCCATACCCCCCAGAAGGGGCTTGATGACGTGGAGCTTGTTCTTTTTTTTCATATCCCAACCCAGCTGCCGTAACTTCATAATCAATTTCTGTATGAGCGGTTTCAGGTCTTGGCGTGGCAGGCCAAGGGGCAGTTTTGGGCACTCTTTTGCAGAGGCAGCAAGCAAGTCTGCTTTCTCATTGCCAGGAGTACCCACGTGGCTTGGGACCCAGCCGAATTTGATCAGGTGTCCTTGTTGAAGAGCTTGATTTATCCTAACCCGAAGACGTTGCACAAGAGGGTTCTTGCTGTCTGTTAAAGACAAAATTGCTAGAAGAACGCTTTGGGTTTGGACAAACAGAATTGCTTTCGTGATATTGTTTTCTAGTAAATACTCCCCAGCCATTAAAATGGCATACAATTGAGCTGTAAAAATACTTGCAACAGAGTGTTGAGTTGTCGAACTTTCCTGAAAGCAATGGAATAAACCGCAAATCCCGCAAATGTTGATGTTTTAGACCCGTCAGTGTAAAAATACGAATAGTTTTTGTATTTCTGTTCGAAATCGAAAAACTCCTGTTGAAGAACAAATGGTGGAACAGCTCTCTTTCTGTACTTGGACCGTGACCAGTCACAGGAGATTGGTAGAAGGTCCTACGGCGCAACTCTCTCAGTACTCCTCAGCAAAACAGCCTCACTAAATGGAAGATGGAGAGATGTTGTCATCCCTGGAACTCTGAAACTCAGTGGCCGAACGATACTAGGTTTGTTCTCAAAGAGTCGGAAGGATCTAAAAGGTTGGAGGGCATCAAAAGTGGGACGTTGAGGATAGCGGAATATCTTGTAAGCATAACAAAGACTCAAATATTGCCTTCGTCTTTCAATGGACATTTGATGTGTATCAGCATACAGGCTAAGCACTGGCGATGTTTGAAACGCCCCCGTGGCGAGTCGGAGCCCATGATGATGGACGGGGTCCTACATCTTTAGTGCAGACGGACGCGCCGACCCATGAACAATCGCGCCATAGTCCAGGCGGGACCACACCAAAAAGTTATAGAGACCTCAGAGGCACCCTCTGTCAGACCCCCAGGACGTATGCGACAGGACTTTGAGGATGTTTGATTAACGTAGGCATTTATGTTTCAACTGTTTCAAGTGGGGTACAAAAGTCAGCTTTTATCAATTATTATTCCTACAAACTTGTGTTCCTCCTTTACAGATATAGCAGCGTCATTCAAGTGCAACACTGGATCTGGAGACAGGACACAGCGGAGTGAAAAGGGAACACAGATTGTCTTTTCGGGGGAGAACCTCAAGCCATTTTGATCAGCCCACCTGCTCATCTTATTGATTGTAAGCTGCAATTGCCGTTCACAGCAGGACAGGTTAAAAGAAGAAAACAATATCTGCAGATCGTCAACATACATCGAATAGGATACAGATGGTGGTATAACCTTAGCCAGACTATTAATCTTCACGGCAAAGAGTGTAACGCTTAATACTCCACACTGAGGGACGCCATTCTCCTGGGGAAAAACATCCGAGAGGATAAAGCCCAAACGAACTTTGAAGGTCCAACCCGTGAAGAAAGTTTGAATGCAGCGAAGCCTGCGACCATACGACCACACGACCATACGAGTACAAGTCTCGAAAGATCCCATACCACCAAGTAGTATCATAAGCCTTTTGGAGATAAAAAAAGGCAGAAACACAATGTTGGCGATGGACAAATGCTTCCCGAATAGATGTTTCCAGGTGGATAAGGTGGTCAACCGTGGTGCGGCCCGGCCGGAAGCCGCACTGATTTCTATCAAACACACCCTCTGCCTCTAAGAAGTGGACGAGACGGCGAATGATAAGTCTCTCATAGGTTTTGCCCAGGGAGCCTGTCAACGCAATTGGGCGATAGCTCGTCGGTAAGGAGGGGTCTTCGTTGGGTTTCAATAGAGGAATTATGTGCGCCGTTTTCCAACAGCCAGGAAAACAAGCAGCATTCCGCAATAAATTTAAAAAGGTGAGCAAACTGTTTAAAGATTCAGGCGATAGTCTCCCTAGCATCTCGCATTGAATCCTATCCGGCCCAGCCGCAGAGTCTTTTTTGACGCCGAGAGCCAGTTCAAGCTCACACCGTAAAAATAGCTTGTCATATGGAACACCCTGAGCACGAGGCAAAGAGATGGCTTGTTTTTCTGCTGATGATCGAAACCTTTTAAAAATCTCACTATAATTTGTCGAGTTAGGCACTTTCTGGAAGTGTTTACCAAGAACATTTGCTTGTTCCTTAACCGACGTTGCTGATGGAAAAAGGGGTATCCTGAAAGACCGATAGTCTCTCGTGATCTTCCTAAGATGATCCCACACTTCCTTTGACGAAACAAAACTACTCAAAGAGGTCACATACTTTCTTCACGAACTGCCCTTCGCGTCCAGCGAGCTTTGGCTCTTCTTTTCTTGAATTTAAGTAAATTCGTTTGAGTGGGATAACGTTTGAAGATGCACCATGCCTTGTTTTGCAACTTGCGTGTTGTGGAGAGTCCTTGTTTTACCATGGCTTGCACCTCTTTTGAAATCGTCCAGAGGCATGGGGGATACTGTGTGATGCGGCATTTATAATCGCTTCAGTAACGTGCAGCGTGTCATCTTCAGACAAATTAATAAAAGCCTCCAAACTAAAAAGAGACCAATCAGCCTTTTCCAATTTCTGCTTTTGAAGTCGTGTCGCAATAAAAGGAATTGGCATCGTGCTTTCTAGAACTATAGAGAACTGATCGCTTCCAAAAGGTTATTTAAAACCTTCCATGAGAAGCATGGAATTAAAATTGGTGATGCAATAGAAAGGGCAATAGATGTAAATGGTTGATGTGCTGCACTAAAAAAAATTGTAGGTTCCCTCCCATTAAGAGACGCAACCCAGATGATACTAAAAACCGCTCTACGACACCTCCACGTGAATCCTGGCGAGCACTACCCCACAAAGGGTGGTGGGCCTTAAAATCGCCTAAATTAAAAAAAACAAAAATCTGAGGTGATTGTTTTATAAATGACTCAAGTTCACTGATATGTAGTTGTGAGTTAGGTGACAGATAAAGAGAAACTATCGTAATCAAACGGTCAATAAGAAGGCGTACAGCTACAGCCTCTAAGGGCGTAGAAAGGAGGACTTCCGAACAAGCAACACACATCGGCATTACTAGTGCTACTCCTCCCGACCAGTGTTGCCAACTCAAAAATTAAAAACCTGGAGTCGCAATCCCGAAAACCGCAAAGAAAACCGCTAAATCCAAAACAGAGCGCAAAACGACGACACGTTTTTTTTGCTTGAATTCTTGACAAAGGTATAATTACAGTATAGATCATATCAATGCCATCTGAAAGAAAACTTTCCTTTTGTTTTGACTAGAAATCTGTCACGCCACGCCACAGTTCACCCGGGTGATCCGAAGTCGAAATTGCAGAGTGAGCGTATACGAACATGGCAAGGGATCCTTCAGCAGTGCGTGACTAGTCAGACCCGTTCGACTCGTAGAGTCGTCTGCTACCAGAGGAGAAAGGTGCAGCAGCCGAAACATGCTTCTTCGTTGCAGCGTGCGCGACCAAATCCACATTCTTCGCAGTAAGTTTTGTTTTGAAATAGCGGCACCTGGCTCGTCTGCTAACACCAGGAACCTCCAGTAGCCAGTCTTTAAGTTTACGGTGTTATAGCCAGTATTTTCTAAACTTTTGAGCGTACTTCACCATGCCCATTTCACGAAACAGTGAGAAAAACGTCAAAGGAAAATTGGAACATGCATGCTGTTGAAACGTGCTCGCACAAAACAGGGAGGCATGTTCCGACATTCGACGCCTTAATGTTTTGATGACGTCACAGGCGTTACTCTCACAAACCAGAAGATTACTGAGAGTAAGCGAAGGCGACTGTGGCTTATTATCCTTGTCTTTATGGATATGAAAGGTGCATAGTTGACAGTAAATCGATATAACTTGCATATCGCTAAAAAACCGCCAAGGTTTCATAAAACCGGCTAAAAATTGCGCCGCTCGCAAAACAATAATTTATCCCGCTAAACAGAACCGAAAATCGCTAAGTTTAGCGGGAAAACCGCTAAATTGGCAACATTGCTTCCGACATATTAGGGGAGAGTCTATCTTTCCTAAAAACATGGAGCCGACGTAAACTTTGTGTATGAGTGTTATTTAAATGTGTTTCTTGCAGACTGAGTGCAATGGGTCTCACCTCGTCCATAAAATAATTTACATCATCAATATTTCTCATTAGGCCACGGCAGTTCCACTGCATAAAATGGAAATTGGTCATTGCTTTAAAAACAAGTTACAATGTTAAGTAAAGAAGAAACGCTGGAAGAATAATTAAAAGTTGTAAAGCTTCCACATGTGGCAAAACATAATTCGCGACGTCACGTCGCTGGGATCACCGGTATTTGCCTTTGTGCTTACTCTTAATAGTCTGCCACTTCATGTCGTCTTGGTCAGACGCATGAGTGGAGACTTCTCCACACTCGTCTAAGGTCTCAGTTTCCTGAGGTGAGGCTTTCCCTGCAGGTTTTTTCAGGTTCGGGGAACGGGGCGCCTTGCGCCGCCCGCGACCAGACCCAGCCAAAGGGGCAGCGGAGGTGCTGGGCGAAACGTCGCCCAAGTCCACCCGTTCCTGTCCCTCTGGCGCTGCAGGAGCGGCACGAGAGCCATGCCGCTCCTTCGATGATGCCCTCTTTAGGGAGTGTGGGCGAGAGTGTCTACCTATCTCCCTGGAAGGAGACTGCGAAGGAGGGACGGTTGCGGTAGCCACCGGCCCATCCTGGGTCTGGGAAACAACCTGAGAGGAAAAAGGCTGTTGGCCCGTTGGAGCGCGAGGGTTCGCACTCTGGTTGGGAGGATCGGTAGACCGCCCCGTCGAGATTGCACGCCCCGGAAGCTGAATCTTAAACTGGGGCGTGGGGGACTGTCGTGGCTTCCCATAGTTCAGAAAGGACGTCTGGGCTGCTACTGCAAACTTCAGTGGTCCCCGCTGCACCACTTGGGCGTAGCCGCCTTTCCGCACGAATGCAAAGCGACGGCGGGCTTCAGGGCAAAAAAGGTTTTCGTTAACTTTCAAGGTTAGGACCTATTTCTCGTCTTTCCATGTCTTGTATGATCTGTAATATGCTGCGTGAGGTTCTGAGCAGTTTACACAGTGTGGGTTGTTGGTACACACATCAACTTCGTGGTCGCTCTCGCTACACTTTGCACATATGGCCTTTCCACGGGAACTTTGAGAGCAATGGCCAAATCTCTGTCACTTGAACCATCTACGGGGGTTTGGCACATAAGGCCGAACCCTGGAGCGCAGGTACCCAGCCCTAACATCTTCAGGAAGGACGGTCGATTGGAAGGTGTGTACAACATGTTTTGTCTTCAGCTCGTTCTCGTCACGACGCATGATGATACACCTTGCAGCTGTGACACCTTGGTCAGAGAGGCCTTCAACAATTTCCCTCTCAGAGCCGTCAAGAAGGTCATCCTCGGAGATAACTCTTTGAATGCTGTTTAACATTCGGTGGGAAGAGACAGAGACGTCATAACCAGAAACAGACGTCAAACCTAGTAGCGCACTACTCTGCTGTTACGTTTTCCCCTCAACAAGTAAATCGCCAGAGCGTATTTTCTTCGCATTGTAGTTTTTTTCCCAATTGCACCTTCAAGTACCTTTTCTACTAAGAATGGGGACATTTGTGATAGTTGTTTTGACGCCTTCAGAATGAATAACTAAAATTTTGAGAAACTTGGAGGAAGGTCAGGTGTCTTGGCAGTGATGGCTTCGGTGCAGACTCTTTTCAGGGCCCGATCAGAGGAAGGTTAAGCTTTAGAACCCATAAAGCTGGGAGAAAGATTCAGTGCCCGCGTGCACCGCCCACCACGGAGCCCAACAAGGGCGTAGGTAATGTACCATAGCAAGGAAGTCTCGGCTGACACAATTACTCTACCAGTGCTGCCAGGTCACTCTACCCTAGTGTGGTTGCGGAGGCAGGACCTGTTTCCATTCAAGATTGGCCCTTGCCGCCTAAGAAGGTGAAAGAGGAAGGAAGAGAGTGCAGAATAAAAGAAAATGAGGTCGGAGGAAAAGTGAAAGAAGGAAGAAGAGGGAAGAAGAGGCGACTGACTTAATCATCCTGGTCGAGCCCAGCCAGGACACCCGTCTACGAGAAGCAGGGGCTGAAGCGGTATACCCTGTTGGAAAATCTCGATGATGGAAAGATGATGGAAAACGCTCATACAAGCATAACCGTAATATGGGACATCCTATACAAGCGAAAAGGCGGCTCCAGTATACTGGGTTACGGCGGAACGATACAGGTTGGCGGAACCATACAAGCGCGTCGTATTATGGGACATCCTATACCAGCGTACTGGATTATGGCGGAACCATGTAGACGGACGGAACCATACATGCATAACGTAATATGGGACATCCTATACCAGCGAAAAGGCGATACCAGCCTGTTGGAGCCATATGGCTCCACCATGCTGGTATCGCCTTTTCACTGTTGTACAGCGCGATTTAGTTTTAAGCTTTACATATATGCTTAGAAAGTTCGTGAAAGCTAAATTAATGCGGTTTGTGCAGGCGAGTTGTACGGTCAGGCGTACGTAGTATAGGGACCTAATCGTAATGGTCAGTCGGATAATGAAATATAATTTGTTAATCAACTTTTTAATTAGTGAAAATAAACATATGGTTTAAATTGACAACTTGCTGAGTCATTGAAAACAACAAAATCAACTATTTTTAGAAGGATATAATCCAGGGGTAGCATTTTACGCGCTCTGTGAAAACGCGTGATTTGGACGAGTATCAAGGTTTCAGTTTCTTATCGGAGCGCATCTCTGCGCCCATGGTCCTGTTCCCCAGGGGCTTAGACGCGCAACACACGTGCGCCTTGCTTCCCTCCATCCTACAAGGGAGGCGAGGGGGTGGCTTTGCACTGCGGCCACCGGGCAGCAGGATCGCAGGTGCAAAGATGCGCTCTGGTAAGAAACCGAAGTCTGGAAACGCGTCCAAATTTACTATTTTTTTAGAACGCCGTAAAATGCTGCTCTTGTCTTATATCTTCACAAAGAGAGTTGATGTTGTGTGTTTTGATGATACTTAGCAAGTTTCTAATTGAAACGATGGATCTATTTTCACAAACTAAAATTTTAAGAAACATATTACACCTAAAGGGAGGCTGAAGCGGTTTTTGATTTGAGGAAACACATTAAAATATTCCTTTTGACCTCCAGGTTTTCAAATATTAAAATAATTTCTCAATTTGGTTCATTGAGGCTGCATACCCTATTGGAAAAACGTACAAGAAACAAACCTGCCGCTTGTACAGTTCTGGTATGACACCAACATAATTTCTTGGTATTATGTATGCAGCTAGTTTGGTTTGGCGTTCTGCATAGCTGGAGATACCGGCACCGCTATGGCTTTGGGTCTGTCTATACTGGCAGCCAGTTTGCTTGCCGATATGATTCCGTGTGGCTGGTATGATTTTCCGTCCGATGACGTAGGCGACCGCCATCTTTCCAAAAAAAACGCTTATACCTCAGGACCACCGTTATAACTAAATCATACATGCAGAAAGACGACCGCCATCTTCCAACAAAAACGTCCATCGTTCACCACCGGTATCGTACATCTGCCATGTATGTCAAAAAAGAACATAAGCCGCGTTTACATGAATGCGACTTAGTCGCATTGAATCCAGTTTCCGCATTCAATATACGGTCATGTAAACGGCATAATGCGCAAAGCGCGTCGCATTTTGGAACGGGGAGGATAATCGCAAGGCGCTCGCTGCGGGAGCGAGCGAACAGCTGAGAACATGGCGGCGGCCAACCTCGTCGGCGGCGCGGAGAGCGGTGCCGCAATTTCTTTTCCCGAAAACAAACGCAAGCTTTTGTTGCGATCATAAGTAAGCGGAATATAGCGGAGCTGCTCGGTGAGGGCGGCTCCGTCCAAACCTTTGCGAAGTAGGACTTGCGCGTCCGAAGGGGTCACAATGGCTTCAGTGCAAGCACGAATGACACCGAGAGCTCCGAGCACTGTAGAGCACTGCATGGTAGCACAGAACGAGCAGCTCCTACTTCGGTGCCGTTCCTGGCTGCGCAAGAGCCTCTCGGACTCGGGGTCCCGTTGGTCCGGTCGCGATCGGCGAGGTCTGGCGCGGCGAAACGCGGAGGCTTCCTCAAAGCGTGCGCACACACGTCGCCTCTCGTTCAGAGTGAACCGGCGGCCCTCCCTGGAGTCCTAAACGCCTTGGTTTTGATGCTTCTTCCGTCTCGCAACTTCTTCCACAGCACCGAAGACAGCGGACACGATCTTTACTTTCACTGAATGCGTCGAAAGGCCTCCACGTGCGATGCACCGGAAAACGTGGTGCGGCTGGTGCCGGAACGGAACTGCGTAACTTCGAGCTTTGAGTTAACGTGCACGGCAACAAACCGATCGTAACACCAAGCCGCGGATACCGCATCGCCGGTCGACAGCGGTAAACGGCCCGTTGCTCGTACTCGGCAAACTCGGCGTCTTTTCGTGGCCCCTCGCGTCCTCGCAACCAGCCACAAACTCACCAGCCCGCAACCGTAGCGACCGTAGCCGGCGTTGGAGAAAACCGAAACCGAAACGTA
The DNA here is from genome assembly GCF_016920785.2 of Ixodes scapularis. Taxonomy (NCBI): domain Eukaryota; kingdom Metazoa; phylum Arthropoda; class Arachnida; order Ixodida; family Ixodidae; genus Ixodes; species Ixodes scapularis. The sequence goes on along the minus strand of NW_024609868.1, from coordinate 158,457,520 downwards.
GGGCTTCCGCCCAGCGGCTTCGGTGCTTCCGCTGCCGCGGCTTTTCTAACTTCGCGGCTTCCACTTCCGGTCGTCACGGAGATGGCGAACAATGGCGAAGATAGGGCGGTGTGGTTCGTTGGCTCGTTTACGGTTACGGGACAGATGTTTTGCGGTCCGTTTCTACTGCGTCTCTGGTTCTAAACTCGACGGCGCCTCTCATAGTATATTCAACCAGGTGTGGTCGGCCTGGGTCAGCGCGGTCGGCTTGCCTCGTCCGATCTCCGGACCGCCGGCGACTTCCGAGTTCTTTAGGCCTAGGATCCGAAGGCGTCTGTCTCCGTGAAACGGTAAGCGAATATCGTCCCGTTTTCGTTCTACTTTTAAATTACGTTTGGTGCGCTACAGTGTAAGCATGCGTGCCAAGTTTTCGTGACAATTTTGAACTAGAATAATTGTGCTTCATTGCGGTTTGTCATTTACCGAAAATGTAAATCGAGCAATGAACAAGGAGCCATGCTTGAAAACGATGTATGTACGATGTTAACTTCTACCTGTGCGGCTTTAAAGAAAGTCAAGACTGGTTACGGTTGGATGCGAGGCTGGCCCCAATGCAATGGTAAGCACTTAGAGCGCCTTTCTGAACCGCAGGTAAGCAATATAGCGATCAACGAGACGAGCGACAGCGAGAAGCTATGAGTGCCGGCGCCGAGCGACGAAGATTTCTCACTCTCGCTGCTTGCGCCGCTCGGTTCTTGGGCTTCTAGAAAACGTCGCTCATCGCCTTGGTTGCTCGCACCAATCGCTTTCATAATGTGTGTATCGTCGCGCGGCTGACTACCGTGTTTATTCGAATATAAGTCGACCTTTTTTTTTTCTTTTTTTTTCAGAAATTGTGACCAAAGAATTTTGACACCTACATTCGCGACCAAATTTTGCGACCCTACCGGAGGCATGAAGCTATCGAGTCACCGAGCCGGCGTTGCCGTAGAGCCGCGCCGCTTCTTGTTTCAAAAAGCTTTTGGTAACCGAAATGGCTCGCCGCCCGCGGTGGAAGGTGCCGCTCCTCGGGCGTCGGATTTCGACATCGCGCCTCTAGCGTTCTCCTTGCTGGGCCACGGGGAAGGAGAGCAACGCGATGCGCCATGCACTTTACCCTCCATCCTTGCAAACGCGCACAAAAAAAAAAAAAGTTGCTTTTGTTAGTTGCTTGAGGCGGCTCGGCTCGCGTGTTGCTCATGGCGGCGACACGGCGGCTTTGCTTGCGTCTTTGTAGTTTGTCTTCCGTCACTTCGCACCTTCTTTCGTTTCTTGTCGTCATTTTACAAAGGTGTCAGTGAAGTATTGCTGCGAATTTGCGAGGATGTCTACCCAGCTGGGGAAGCTTCGGACGACGATGACATGTCCAGAAGTTCTGACGGTGATGAAGTTTTTGGCATCGCCCCGTGATTTAGCTGAGAGTGATGTAGATAAAGGCTTGTTTCTTTCTTTTGCCCAAAATTTCCCCTGTTCCTAAAAATAAAAAAAAAGGTTGACCTATATTTGAATTATTTTTTATTTATTCTCGGTGGATCCAATAAATGGGGTTCGACCTATTTTCGAGTAAATACGGTAACTTTAATTTTTATTTTGGGTTACGTCGGACGCAACTCGAATGCTTGACAGTTACGTTGGGCGTAACTTTAATTTTTATTTCGGGTTCCGTCGGACGTAACATTAGACGTTGCGTTACACTTAAGGAAAATAGGGGCTGCTGGTTCATCATATAAACCAACCATTTGTGTTTAATTAAGGCACATCTCTGGCCTAAAAAAAATACTGCCATCCTATAGGAATGTAGCGCTTCAGATAAATTTGTTAATTTTTACTTTTAGTCCCTGCCCCACCATATACAACATCTGACCTAAAGCAGTGTTCCGGATCTCCTTCCAAGACCTCAGGCGGGTCGTCATTCAATCCAGGAGTCGGCGGCGTCTCATGGGCGTGTTGCTGGTGCTTCTTACTGGGTGGTGCAACCGAGGGAAAAGTGGTCGTGCTTGGGAAAGGCAAGTATGGCCGCCGTAAGCATAGATATTGTTTTTACCTTTGCTCGAATCCACCTTTAAGAAACGCACAGTTTGCATGTGTGAATCTCTCAATGCTTCTACTGTCGGCTGTTAATATTTGGAGTGCTCCAACTCTGTCAGCGCGAGTTTCTCTAGATCATGCAAATGGGATGCAACGCTAAACCACACATGCTCTTGCAACAAACAGTGCTCTGCTGAAGCACTGTGGAATCTACTCTGGCTTTGCAATGCAGCACAAAATAGTTGACGCCAAGTATAGCTACTTTTGTGACTCCGTTTTACCAAAAGCTCTGCCGAAATAAACTTGCCACCTTATAGGTAGTGCAAAAGAACCTCCCGTGCCTAACCTGGAGAAGGGCATTTTTTTCATAGGTCAATTTTTTCTTAAACCAATACCTTCAGCCTCCTTGAAATGTTAACATCATGTGACACTCAGAAGAACAGTAAACCCCTTAATGTTGGCGAACCTTTAATTTTGCGGAATTCAGTGGCGGCGATTATGTCCTCTGTGACCGATTCGAGAAGAAATAGGGGCCATGAAGAAAAAGGTGTTTTACTGTACATCGGAGGAAAGAGGAAGTCACTTTTGTTTGTATGCAAGAGTAAAACCAACAACAACAATCATGGTGTCGACACTTTGTGAGCCTATCTGTGTCTATTGAATGATATCAATTTTGTTTTAGTTCGTTAAACATTGTTGCCTGTACACTGTCGGATGTCGTCTTCAACACGAGCAGTGGTTTTCCTCTGAAGCAGGCAGCATGGACGCGTGCCGCAACACAACATAGTTCATTTGCAGGTGGTACCGCAGTTTGAAGGATTGTTCGCACAATATGGGGGAATCGCAATTCAATGTTCTACCTCGGGCGTAGACAAGACTTGCTCATTCTAAATCATTTTGTCTACAAATCGGGAACTTGCAACGAATGTACCCGCATGGTTAGAAGGGACAGACAAGCCTTGCGAGTGCTTCGTTTTCTAGCCTCTCAGTCCTGAACCTACTCACACACCACATGTGTAGATGTTCCAATAGGTGGGAGCACTTATTTGGAAAATGGTGGATGGCAACTTTTATCTTTATCAGAATTCTGTATTATGGTCAAAGTTGAACTGCATATTTGCAATACTTTTTCTCACTTAAAAATATGTCATACTTAAAATATCTAGAATAGCCGATGACAAAAAGAGAATGGCTGGGCGTCCTCCAGCACGTGCTTGTGCTTTTCACCCCGCTTTGGACAGATGTGCTCGCTCCAGGCTCATGAGGCGCTGAAACGTCATCGAAGGTAGCAGACGGGCTGGAGGTGGAACAGCAGAGACTTCTCCCTGCCTTTCTGATGGTGTCAGTGAGCGTGTACTTCTATACTCTAACTTAGCTTAACCTGCACAGAGCTGAGTAGAATAGGCTTGGCAAGTGCCCTTATTGCATATGCATTTGTACAGCTGAGGCACTTTCTAAATCAAGAACATTGTGTACCTTACCTTCAAAAACATATCATTTTGGGGGTGCAAAAGGAATTCTAAGGCATAATTTTGTTTGTATTGTCCTATCACGCATCGACTCCTTCAACTTAATGCGGAGTCGACCCAGCCTCTTGAAAAATGTAATGCTTGCCTGGTAATTGTTTTGCATTTAGTTGATATATCAGTATTCATTTAGGTATCCCAAGTCATAAATTGGTTGAGGTGGAGTCTCTCTGTAAGTCAGTCATGTTTAACATTCATAGAAATGCTTGTCAAATAATGGCACTGTCGAGGAAATGTATTCAGCTCGAACAATCGCTGGGCACAAGCTGGTCGTGTGGTTACAGGCAGCAAACATCCCGGTTGGAACGTCCTATTTCGCAATGTAGCTGCAGACTAGGTGAGGGCCCCACTCATAAACGTCTATACTTTTAGTCTCTTTAAGCTGGACCACTTTTGACACTACAAGCCATTGCAGCTAAAACAGCATAACACATGATTATAAGCTGGACGTACCATGGCGTCCAACTAGAAGGTCACATGGCTTGCTTTGTGCACTGAATTTGCAAGGATGGCTTGAAGCTTCTGCCGTGGTTAATGTTAAGCTGAGATAGTTTAAAATAGTGCTCTCAGTTTTCAGTGTTGTCCGGCATGGTTAACAAGTTGGTGATATAGCGCTGCATTGAAAAGTCTGCATTCATGACTGTATCACCTTATGAATGCATACTAGCTATTAAACTCTTCGTTTTTCAGAGAAATGAAATGCACTTTGCTTCCAATTGCACCCGCTTCTGTAACTTCGTGGTATGAAGCACCTTATGGCTGCAAGCTCTGACCGATCTTGTTCTGTGATCGGCGCAGGCCCATTGCAGGGAGTCGCTCCGAGAGCCTCACCAGAGTTTCCTGCCCGTGGTCGTTCTAAATTTTTTTTTGTTGTAGGTATGCATCCTTTCTGTCTTTCCCTTAATTGTACTCAAACGTCTTCTTTTCATTGTCGCCGATTTGCCTCAAAATTGGTTAAGCACACAAATGGACGCTGTACAACTGTATTGTACATATTTTGTTCAAGGTAACTTTTCTTTGCCAAAGTTACAGATTTTTTTATGAAGGTTAGTCTTTTTTGTTTTTATTTTCCAATTCATGTGAGTTTCCATGGGCAACACTAAAACGTTATGCCAGAAGCAAGGGCAAGTTCACTGCTGTAACTTGTTCTCAACTGATTGCAAGAAATTTCGTTAATGTCGTGAAACCTCCTTCCAGTGCTTGCTTTGCAGCATAAAGAAAAATTATACATAAGACATACTCTGTTTTTTAAACTGCTTGCTCATTCTGCAGGTCTGCCTGCCATAGATGTCGTGCTACTGGAGAGCAGGCGAATTCGATTGCTGGTTTTGCCATTGCTTTTTTTTTAGCCGTTGTCTTAGTAGTTGTTGTAAATTTAGAGATTTTCCTAAAAAGCAAGCCGGAAAGAATATTTCGTTTAGTTAGGTAGCTGAAAATAATGATTTAGTACCCCTTTGTCAGTAAAATAGATACTGTGTGCCGCTGTTAGTGCCAAGCCGAGATCCACGCTTTTTTGGCATTCTGCTCAGAGTAGTACCCATTCTTATTCGTTAGCCTCTTGGTGTGCCAACTAAACTCTTTGTATCCAGACACCTGCCCTCTGCTCGTACACTCTACCCTCATGTTCAGCGAGTGTATGAACTGGAGTTGTATCCCCAGTCGACACTGGCTGAGCACGAAGGTAGGAAAATCTTTCCATTGCAGCAGAGCCATATATGGGGAGAGTCTGGCAGTCTACGATTTCGCTGCCGTAACGTCTGATCAGTGAGCTGATCAACCCACGGCACAGAGCAAGAGGCGTGAGCGCATGCGCGTGAACTCTAGGCTTCTCCCAGCTGAGCGGGGAGGGCCGCCATTTTCATTCATTCACCCGGCATGGGATCGATATTCAAATTTCGGTTCTTTCCTTTTATTTGGCAGGCTCTGGCAATAATATGATATAGTGTTATTCCTCGGTGGCTTAAAAACCTAAAGAAAGAAGTTCCTCCATGTTTGAACGCACTTTTATTCAGGCAAAAAAAAAATAAATAAGCCCGTAGCAGACGACGCATAGCCTCAACAGTGCTCCGTGCCGACAGCTTTGCGTCAAAATGGCGGTCATCTCCTCTTTGCCTCTTTGCTGCCTTCTCTATCCCTCCTTCTGCGTTCTACTCCCTTTCCTCCTCTCCGGCGCCTTCGTTGCCACACCTGCTGGCTAAACTCTCCCACTATACGGCTCTGCAGTGCAGAAGTAGTTTTATTTGTAGTCTTTACAGTTGAATGTGAATATTTGACAGAAGTCTCTCGGGTTGGGGCGAAAGAGGGTTAAATGAATGCATTTGATCATTCGCCTTAATTCGGTAACCATCATTTTAACGCCTACGTGGCCTTGTCCTGGGGGGTGACTATGACTAAAATAAGAGGATCTATGTGCTGATCACGAAGAATATGCTAGCCATTCTAATGTAGCTCTGCCAAGTACTTGATTGTGATTTGTTTTTATTTTCAGCTACTTGGGTGCCACAAGATCTGGAGATCCTAGTGGCCACAAGCTTGGACTCAATCTTTTTCTGTGGACTGGCCAGGACCATGGGGGAGGTAATCCCAGCAACAAGAGCATCGCAGTCTATCTCCCTGCCTGTGACTTTCGATCAGCGTCACGACAGGCGAGTCCTCGTGCCACCAGGTGTTAGGTATGCCACTTGAAATAAGCATTTTTCTTACCTATTAATAGAACAGCAAAAGCACTACTAAGCCTAAAATGCAAAAAGACATATTCAAATCTTTGGTTGGATGAAATTCCAATTACAAAAAGGAGTCTGCAGACATGATTAACATGTGAACCTAAATCCCGCGGATGTAGGTTCGACGGTGTCACAGAAATAACTTCCCGCAGATCGCCTTGCTCGTGCTATATCCAAACAAATTCTTAAAATAAACATTGTGTTTCGTTGGTGTCATCAATCTTATGTCTCTGCCACACCCAGCAGTCGGGACATGTGAAATATAAAAAAACAGGAACTTGCACATTGTCAGCTCTGCAAAGATTTATATAGTAAACAGAGCATAGCACGTTCAGCTTAAGAAACAAATCAGTGCAGGCCAATATTCATGGTTCACATATGTGTAATTGCTCTTCCTAATGAAGTGAAATCTGCTTAAGTTGTGGCCCACTACAGGCTTTCTATTAGTGTTAAAAAGTGCGGTAGAAAACATGATTGCGCTTGGAAGACGGGGACATAGGAAGGACAGACACAACAGAGCGCTAACTTTCAACTGATTTAATTCAAGAACCTCAGCGTAGAAACGGACGGTGTCACCGCACCACATCTTAACCAATCCGTGGCCCTGCCACGGATTGGTTGAGATGTGGTGCGGTGACGCAGTGTGTTTCTACGCTGAGGTTCTTGAATTAAATCAGTTGAAAGTTAGCACTCTGTGGTGTCTGTCCTTCCTATGTCCCCGTCTTCAAAGCGCAATCATGTTTTCAAACGTACCGTACCAACTTGCCCAACAATCAGCAATTTTTTTAAAAAGTGCTATTGTAATTTAAGCAGCTCGCACCAAATATTTTCGTGAAATACATAGGTTCATGGAAATTATTATGTAGAGGTTGGCAGACAGTCATGGTGAGGCCAATCTTTAATGCCAAGTGGTCCACTTATTCAGAGTTAATTGAGTTTGTAAATATTGTAGGTCGCAAATTAAATTTTTATGGTACGCAATGGGCACAATCATCCGTAATGACTAGCTCTACCTAGGGGAACTTCATACGTTTACTGCGGCAAGATGGTTTCGAAAAACAAAGTATTTAGTTTATTCAACTCCTGCACTAGCCTTGTCTTTAGAAACTTTTTATATTCTTTGCGATGCTGAGATAAGATTCTGGAAATAGTTTTTCTAGAACTACTCTAGATATTTCCAGTTCATCATTTTTCTCGCAAAGCATTCGAGAGAGCCAAACCCTGTAATGTACGGAGGGAACTCACAGAATGATGCGACTGACAGTTTGGAACATTCGGCACTGTAACAGTAATACTGACATGTCACTTATGTAATGCTCATTATCGCAGATCAAACTGCTTTTTCCGTCTACTCTCATTTTCAGTAGACTCGTCAAGTGAACTCCCACCTGAGACTGCAGCGCTGGGTTCTGCAAAGTTATTTGAATGAATATAGATGCAACAGGTTTCTTTGAGCGTGCGTCTAACACATATTCTTCATATTGAATCTGCTAACTGTATTCATGACCATGTCCATAATTGTATCCACATTCCAGCTTATTTTTATTTTTACATTTGAGTTTTCTTCAGTACCTTTCTCAACATCTGTGCTTGTTGAGCCATACTCAAGTCCATACATCTTGTCTTTCGCTATTGCATTAATATATAAAACTGTTGATGCCGAGTGAGAATTCAAGGTACCGAATCTGTCGTGCGAGCTAAATAAGAACCAATAAAAAGCTCTAACAAGGACATTTTGTTAAAGGAGGCTGTATGGGCATTAGAATAGCACATGCCATGCTAAAAAAAATACAAATTCTTGTTAGGTATGCAAGGATGACAGTGCTGTGCTGTTTCTGATGTGTCACAAAAAAAATCAGTGCCATACAGTGTTCCTTATGGAAGTACAAACTGTTGAATTTGAAGCCCAGAAGTTTTATTCAAGAATGTTCCTCAATACAAATGTATTTGGAGATCTGAGCCACTGACTCATACATGACTATGTGGCAAACATTAATTTTCATGTGCATTATAGTTTACAAGGTCTAGTCTGCATTGATTTATTGCATTCATGCTGAAACTGGGAGGGGTTCTCTGGGTATGAATAAAGAGATAGACGTTTCTTGAAATCAAAACATTTGAGAACGGACAAAAGGAAGGATCTGAGAACGGTATCCTGGATTCTCTTCTTTTTTTTACAGTATCTCTCATGTTCACTTTATTTCGCCTGATGCATTTAGTTTTTAGCGCAGCTCTTAGCACCCGTTTCCGCGTTTCGCGGCGTCGCTGTCGGCGTAACCGCCGAACTAAACTTGGCAGGAAATTGAATTAATGTTGTGGTCATGTGACGTTAATATTTTCGCTAAGTCTAGCTGAGAAACTGAATTTTTTTATGGATGACACGGTCATGCGACGTCATTTTCCCCGCTACTTTTAGCGGAAAAACTGCTTTTGTGTTGAGGTCATGTGACATCAATTTCCGCGCTAAATTTAGTGGATGGATGACACGGTCATGCGACGTCATTTTCCCCGCTACTTTTAGCGTAAAAACTGCTTTTGTGTTGAGGTCATGTGACATCAATTTCCGCGCTAAATTTAGTGGGAAACTTAACCCGCTAAATTTAGTAGGGAAATTTTCCCGCTAAATTCACGGAAATTTCCCTCGAAATGGGAGGGAGCAGAAGAGGAGGAGGGGAGGGGAAGGAGGGGCACACCCTCCCATCTTCCTCTTCAAGATCTGTACTGTATTTTCACATTACAGAGAATTGTAAACGTCTCATATTTCATCTCATCTTTTTTCAACTTTTATATTGCAGGTGCGCTTGCTGCACAAATCTGGGTTGTGCTGATCCTCTACGCACAAGTTAGGAACTCCTGAGTGGCAAGAGTGGGAGCTTGGTCTGACAGCTCAAGGGACACCATTGTTCAGTATTGAATTTTTAATTATCTTCTTTTGAGCAAAGTTAAGCTTTGCTGCATGCACTTCTTCTAAAAATAAATACCAGCAACCAAATTTACAAGGTCACGACATTTTGCCTCTGCTCTTAGTGCTCCTGGTGAGCCTCGGATAAGAGCTTACTGGTGTGCAAACATCATGCTTGTATGAAACCACTCACTCATGTAGAGACTCGCAGACATCCAGCATTCCAATGAAACGCTGGATATCCACATGTCTTACTTGAACAATGCAAGCGGAAAAGGAACCATACAATCGTATCGTATCGTATTGGCGGACATTCTACAGAGTGTTTTTTTTTGTATATTTTACAGATTAAGAAAAAAAAGCCGTAAAAGCTACATTTACGCAGTCTGTGCACGTGAGTTATATGGCCAGGGCGGCATAGTATAAAAGGCTAATTTGTAATGATCAGTTGGCTTATTACAGAGATGTGCCAGACTTCTTTCAGAAAACTAGATGGAAATTCTTTCTAGCGTAGTTTTATCCCGCGAATCTGAATATCCCGTTCGTTTTCTACAAAGATTTAACTAAACGTGAGAAAACACAAAAAAACATCCTACCAATAGAGACATCGTAAGAAGACCCTTCGGCCGCCAAGCGTGTGTCGCTTAAGGGCCGCGCGTCCAATCGCAAGTTTTCTAGGTATATTCTCCCGCATTGGCACCAGTCGTGACACATTTTTCTACCCTCCTAAAAAATAGCATGTGCGTGCATAGCTTTGATAGGCGCTGAAGATGCGTGAACAAAGATTTTGAAAGCTACTCTTCTGACGTCGCTCTCTAGGGAAGTGCTTTCACGGCGCTTTAAAAATGACTCTATGCAGCCTCGATTAATTAAATTAGCAAATAATTTTGATATTTGAGATTCTGGAGGTCAAATGAAGAAGATTTAAAAGTGTTTTCTCAAATACGAAACCGCTTCAGCCTCTCTCTAAGTATAGTATGTTCCTGAAATTTTTAGTCAGTGAAAATAGACCCATGGTTCCAATTAGAAACTTGCTAAGCATCATCAAAACACACTAAATCAATTTTCTTTGTGAAGATATAAGACAAGAGCAGCCTTTTATGGTGTTCTAAAAAAATGGTCAATTTGGACGCGTTTCCAGACTTCGGTTTCTTACCAGAGCGCATCTTTGCACCTGCGGTCCTGCTGCCCGGTGGCCCCAGCGCGAAGCCGCCCCCTCGCCTCCCTCGTAGGATGGAGGGAAGCAAGGCGCACGTGTGTTGCGCGTCTAAGCCCCTGGGGAACAGGACCGTGGGCGCAAAGATGAGCTCTGATAAGAAACTGAAACCTAGAAACTCGTCCAAATAAAGCATTTTTACAGAACGCGTTAAATGCTACCCCTGCATGATATCTTTCTAAAAAGAGTTGATTTTGTGGTTTTCAGTGACTCAGCCAGTTTCTAATAGAAACCATATTTTCATTTTCACTAATTAAAAAGTTAATTAACAAATCGTATTTAATTATTTGACTGATCGTTACGACTAGGTCCCTATACTGTGTACGCCTGGCCGTATAACTCGCCTGCACAAATCGCTTTAATTTAGCTTTCACGACCTTTCTAAACATATATGTAAAGCTTAAAACTAAATCGCCCTGTACAACAGTGAAAAGGGGAAACCACCACGTTGGAGCCATATGGCTCCACCATGTCGGTATCGCCTTTTCGCTGGTATAGGATGTCCCATATTACGTTATGGATGTATGGTTCTGTCCGCGTACATGGTTCCGCCTTAATACACTACGCCGGTATAGGATGTCCCATAATACGACACGCTTGTATGGTTGCGCATACCTGTATCGTTTCGCCTTAATCCACTATACTGGAGCTGCCTTTTCGCTTGTATAGGATGTCCCATATTACGGTTATGCTTGTATGAGCCTTTTCCATCTTCTTTCCATCTTCGAAATTTTCCAACAGGGACAGGTTAAGCCACGCACATCCAGACTTGGGTGGGCGAACCCACATGGCTCGGGCTTCGCAGTGACACCACCCGCCAAGCACCTACTAAAGTAGGTGCCCCCTGCGTGCGGGTATGGTGGCCCACGTGGCTGGGGACCGTGGTGACGCTACTCACCTAGCGCCTAGCGCCTAAGGTGCAGGCGTCCCCTGCTGTCCTCGGGGTCCGATGAGACGCCACTCTCCAAACACCTGCTTTCACAGGTGCCCCCTGCGGTGTCAACTATAAGCACGAGCGTGTTGCCTGACCAATGCTTGAACTGCCGTGCAATCGGCAAAGTCATTAGCTGTCGAGAATAGTTTTGAACAGGGGAAAGTCGAAAGGCGAGCGTATTTGCAGCACACTCATTTATTAGCGAGCATTGCAATACTTTCAATACATGCATTGCGAATATCGTTCCTGGAACGAGCCTTCGACAGATTTGTTTAATGTTTGATTGCACCCATGCACAGAAAATTGTCCCCAACTGGCGGACAACGTCAGAAGAACTGGAGCATCATGCTTTCATGATCCTGGTGGTTGGATGTACAACTTACAAACAAAAAGCTAAAACAAACGATAATGACATTGACATCACTGCGTCGCAGCTCCTGGGAGCCGAAACTTCGATGGACTGGATGTACTTGCTAAGACACTAGTTGATTGATCTATATTACATGAGTCTCATGTAATTGGTTAACTATTGTTAACATCCTTAGAGTGAAGTTATTCCAGGTATTTGAACCAATTAATCAATTGCGCATTTTGAAGATTGAAAGACAGATGAAATTTGGTTGTATGTTTGACGTGTGACAATATGACGAAGTGCGATCGGAAAGCGAGTTAATCAAATAATGAAGTTTAGATCGCAGCTCTTAGGCACCCGTTTACGAGTCAAGCGGTGTCGGCGTCGCCGTCAGTGTAACTGCCCCGCTAAATTTAGCGAGAAATTCAATTGGTACGTATGTCACGTGACATCAATTTTCCCGTTAAATTTAGCAGTGAAACTAATTTTGTTCATGTTTCCCTGCTAAATTGAGCGGGGAAACACGAACCGTTAGCTTACTGAAGATGCAAGACGCTACTTCGTCGTCCCGAATCCTTTTCCCTTCGAACGGCTGCGAAGCCGTTGCGCCCGGAGTACAATACGCAGCATCTTTCAAAAACCGTTCGCGCAGCATTGCATTCGTTCGTTTGCTGGCGTCAACGATTGACCGTGTGTTGAAAGACGGAAGATGTTATGTCCGTGGTGTATTTTATGTGTAACTCTTTCGTAAAAATGTTTGAAATTCAAAAACGCAAACGCAAAAGTCTCCATATAATTTTTAATTTATTGCTAAAATATCTATACATATATATTTATCTATTTAGTTGTGGACTTCGCGCACGAAAAATAGTGGCGTTTATTTTTTATTTAATATTATAATCTACGATATACAGCGTAAAACATAGTATCTTCAAACTCGCATTGTTTTGGGTCACTTTTGAGCTGGACAGCTTCTTTGGAAGTTCAAAAGCCGGGCTTCATAGAGCTCTCATAGAGCTGTATGGTCACTCGGTATTGAAAGCAGGGTAGATGCCATGCATGTTTTAGGTCAATCGTGTCTCCAGTTAGGGTCACATGACTACAGTCTAGAAGCTGGCGATAAAGCAGGACATGGCACCTGCCTAAAGCTCAAGGCCACACACAGCATTCACTGCACTGTCAACCTTGGGTACAAGTGACAAATCCTCTCGTTGTGGTCATTGATGCCCCATAAGATAAGCCTTTTGTTCGTGCACTCCCGTTTTGGCCTTCTCTCTTTTTCTCTCTCTCCCTAAGCTGAAAGCGTGGTCACGTGGATTGACGGATGACGTTGGCAATATCATGCGTTTGGCCGGATCTGGTTTGGTGTGGCGCCCTGCGTGGCTGCTGCGGATTTCTGCTTCTGCAAGCTATTTCTTCAAAGCCCAACAATTTTTTATGATGCGTTTAGTGTTCGGTTCTACAAATGACAGCTTGTGCTAAAATTGTGTTCAATCTTCACGAACACCTTCCTTCTCGTTTTTGTGTTCAAGTGGTGCTTCTGCCGTGGCCTTGTCGACATAAATCTCGGATTGCACCTTTCAAGTCCCGCCTCGTCAACGTAAGCGCGCTGGAACCTACTTCGAGACAGTTGATTGTTTTCCTAAAGGTACTATTCAGATTACCTCTAGAATGAGGCCGTGTCTATCTCCTGGCATCCGGGAGAATAATTGTGCAGAATGTTTCGGCATTGGTGCGATTGTGCTACAAGCGGCAAATTTAGATATGCCGCCGACAAAGTTCTGACGTGTCGCCAAAAAACAAGAAAAAGAAAGACTTAATTATGCGTTCTAAAATTTGACGAGCGGCTTTACGAGTCACTTGTAGAAAGATTGTTACAATTTTGCGAAATACTGATAAACAACGCTAGGTTATCTTTATAATCTAAACCCTGAGATAAGGATAAATCAAATAGCGGACAACTCTCATTGTTTCATGGTTTATATTACGATGTTTCCTAACCGGCTTGCCCACATACTTTTGCTTCTTGCAAGGGTTACCGTCTCGCGGACGGCACAAACCGATCCCCTGATGCCGGAGTCTCGGCGAGCTTGCACACGGGGGCCGCCGCCGACCGATCGGCCGTCTGGCCGGGCTTGCGGCGCGACAATCGCCCGTACTCAGCCGAAAGTCCCGAAGGTGCGCTCGAAGCGGGGAAACGGCGTTATGTAACAAAAAACAAAGGGCATCTACACCACGAATGGAGAAACGCCGATACAAAGGCCTGCGCGAACGTAAACAACAGTAGAAAAGTGCAGCTACTCGCCGCTATGAGATGGGCGCCGCAAACTCGGTAATCCGCGGACATATCTCCCTCCTGCCGCTCGTACTTTCTCTAACTTGACGGACACTCTGTCTCGCGGTTCATGGGACAAAACGATCGTCGGGATACCGGGTAATTGCTACAGCCGAGCGCGGCACAGTTTACCATTGCTCTCGCTGTGAAGGGTCGAAGAGTCAACCACCAGCATCGTAGATACCGGTGTTCGGAGTCATGATGGGACGTACCTGCAAGGCATGAATACCAGGTGTTTTTGTTTTTTATTCTTGCAGATGTGTTTTAAAAGAAGACGTGAAAGCTACACTCATGCGGTTTGTACGAGTGAGTCATACGCCCAGGGGGAAATTATGTAGTTTGCTAATCTTTGCGATGAGTTGGCTAATTAATTAAAATTCACTATTAACTTTTAATTAGTGAAAATAGACACTAGGTTTCAATTAGGAACTTGCTGAGCATCGTCCAAATCCCCTAAATCAGTAACTTTTAAAAATACTTTGAGCACGTGTGAAGCGCAGTAGTGCGCTGGAGTTACCACTCGATGACCAGGTACAAGGCTGGGGCTAGATAAAAACGGAAAAATTGCGCGGGCGCCTTACCGAAACCGCTAGCCTTGTAGCTGCTCTAGGAGTGGTAACTTTAGTGCACTTCTACGCTTCTCACGCGCTGAAAGTCTTTCTGAAAATTACTGATTTTGGGATTTGGACGACGCCCAGCATGTTTCTTATCGGAGCCATAGGTCTATTTTCAGAAGTTGAAAAGTTAAGTAGTGAAATAAAATAATTGACTGACTTATCGCGAAGATTAGCTACTCACATAATGTCCCCCTGGGCGTATAACTCACTCGCGCAAACCGCATAAGTGTAGCTTTCATGGCTTTTTTTTTTTCGAACAAATCTGCAAGAATAAAAAACACCCTTTCTATAAAGGTTGCCTTATTTGATTGGGGCATATCTGCCCTGATATGGGAGGCAGGATATGGAAATATACAAAATCGGGCAGGTTTGGCTAGATAAGGCTTATATAAACTGATGTGCTTGATATGGCCAGATATGCCCAAATTGTTATATAACCATTTTTTTTATATAAGTCCAGATCTGCCATTTTCGTACGGGTGTAGTGGTTCATGTTCACTGTACAGTAATCTGTCTTTTCAGCGGGGAATAATACAGGAAATGCTGGCGTTAAGGCATGAGAGTTTTAATTACATATAGTGCAAGAATGCGAAAAATTAGATTAGGGTCTAGTAAAATGTACTCATGTAGTCAAAATATGTGCCACTGTCATACTCTTCCATACAAAGCACAGCGAGCAGTAATCCAAAGACTACTGCTTCGAGAATCGCAACACCCGGCATCTGATTTGTTTTACAGCTGGCACAAGTAAGATGCTAGACAATTGTGTGTGCTGATGTAAGTAGATTTGCCACCTTTATATACTATGCATGAAACAACGCGTACTTTGAGAAAACAAATTAAGCCATTAAACTTTTCTAGTATATATGTTTGTTCATTAGTAAAACTTAGTTCAATGTAATGATTGCATTTCAGTATTAGCAGGGATATGATACACTAAGGAAGGTAAGTTCAATTAGCTTAGCAGTTCAAGCAGCTTACAAAGTGTTTGTGCAGAACAGCCGATATGGTACCAGCCCCGAGGACATACGAGACGACCTTGACGAGCTACTTGAGCCGCAGAGCACACCAAAATAAATATTGTCGTTTCTAGGAAATTGGACTCAACCGAAAATTTCCATGGAAAGCCACACCTCGAATAGTTTTGGTGTGAGGGTAAGCCCAACCTGCAGCGACAATACTGAAGCCTCTTATGCCACCGTCACTAACACATGTGAATCGACGCTCAGTGGCTGACATACTTGGGCAGTGATGAATCAAGGAAGGACCGTCAATGAGTGGGCTAGAAATCTAGACTAAAATGGGACTGAGTCTTAACATTCTTCACGATTGTTGAAAGGCCACCATATGCCGGAGTGGGTTTCTGGATGTCAACAGCCCATCTTGAAACTGGAAGTGACGAATTATGTTGGAAACTTAAAACGTTTGTCACTTGCACACTGGCTTTTGTGTGACCTAGTCTGCTGAACGAACAAAAGAAATACCTAGATATTAGTCATTGTTTACTCCCGCGTCAATTTCATAGGCCGCTCATTAACTAAGCTTAGATAGTCGTCAGTCTCCAAATTTTAGCTCGATATGTTTAGCTCGATTTGAAGATACCCTGCGCGACACATTTTGCAGTGAGACGGCGTCGGTGCTTCTTTAGCAATTGACATTTTGGTTAACGCGAAACGCCAAATTAGTACTGTCAGGTTAGTTTAGTGTACTACAATTTTACCTAACATTCAAATTTCGTTCTTAAAAATAAACCTTCGCGTTTTGTGGCAAGTTTTGAGATCGCTGCCTTTTTGTGCCATGATTACAACCCTGATCTGCAGCGTCAATACCAAATACGCTTTTTAACGAAATACTGCGTCTCACCTAAGTGCGAGCGAAGAGAAAATTATAAACGCGAAGATGTAGACAGTGTTTGTACTGCATGAACGCACAAGCATGGCAGCTATGATCGAAGCTCTCGGGACTCACCCATGTAGATTTCTCTTTCATCGCATTTCTACTAAAACGAGGCATAATTCATGCAGCCGCAGTGCAGTCTCGAGTCGAAAATTTAACTATATATTCTTAAACATCATCTGCGATGACTGGGTTCAGAGGACAGCGAACACGCTACCCAGAGCCTTTTATACTGGGAGAGTTCGGCGGGTGGGAGGGGCTTACGGCCCGCTAGGTCTAGCGGACTCAGCGGGCGCCGCTTCCGCCATGATGTGCCTCCCGGCGAGTGGGTCCCCATTGACATGCGATGTATACGCGTGTAGGTTTTGCCGTTTGCGCTTTTGTTGGCGTAAGGAGAAAGTCGAAAAATCAAGCATTTTGTTAATCATACGTTAATCATAAACTTACCTCGCACAATCGAGAACTCGGCTTCCAGTCAGCCCTTCTTGGTTTCCCAGATCTTGTCCCTCGCGCGATTTTCTTTTCCTTGCGGGAACCGGTACAGAGCGCGACACTGTTAGCGCGAACAAGCGGTCGCCGGTTTTTCCAGTTTTTCTCTTTGAAACCAAGGGATTTCATCCAAGTTATTATTGCTACAGAAAGAGGTAATTTAGTTTTATAAAGTAAGCGATAAAATTTCGCGCTCGCTAATACTATTTAGAAGTAAAATGCGAAAATGTGCCGATGTCGTGTTCGCGCTAACAGTGTCGCGATGTGTACATCCTGAACCCCTTTTTCGCGTTGTTCGAGCACCCAACGGCACTGCAGCCCCCCATTTCTTTTTCATCCAACGTCTGGCAGAGCGCAGCGCAGAAAGATCATTTTCATCGTCGTCTCTCGCTCCATGGACTCTATAGCGAGCCGACTGCCGGCTCGAGTCAGTAGGGCAAACGGGTTTTATCAGCCGCCACCAGCCTTACACCAAACAAGGGTGAAGCTTGCAATTTAAGGTTATAATTATAATGCAATTAAATGCAAAGGTGCAATCAAGCTAGACGGCAAGGCACGTCATGGCGGATGCGCACAGTTGCCAGACCGTTTGATCAGTGCTGCCAGACTGGCGGCTGGATCCAAGAACCGCCGAACTCTCCCAGTATAAAAGGCTCTGACGCTACCTTCAAATTTGTGTTCCAATTGAAAGCCTATCGATTCTGCAACGCAAGATTTACAAGGACCTGCCAGAATGCAAAATGCGTTGTTTTAAACGGAAGCACAAGATAAAAAACAGCAACCGGCACAATCGCACCGCGGTTTCGTAGCGACCGCCGCAACCGGTGTTTCAATCGCGAGGCTGGACAAAGCGCTTTTTTTTTCATGGTCGTCTTCGTCTTTATATTGCAGTCTTCAAAATTCCTCAAACAGACGACGGATGACTCTTAAGGGGCACAAACCTGCTGGATCTTGCGTGCTTGGTATATTTTAACAGGGCTACATTAAACAAAAGACTCACAGGCACCGCTACTGCACGGCTGCCATTACCGAGGCCGATATTTGTTTACTGAATCCAAATATCTTGCACACGCTTCATTGCAGACCTCGAAGATTCCGTCGGTCAACGAGAGCACAAAAAAGTCGCCTTAAAAGTCATCCTACACTCTAAAAATGGTCACGCAGAGCAAGAGTGAGGCAAAGCGTTTTTTTTGCATGCCTGTTTTAAGCGTGGTGTTTTTCATCGCTCAGAATTCACGCTCTCTAAGCGTAAACTGTGCTATGGTTTAACGCTTGGCAGGCGTGAGGGGGCCCTTGTGCTTACACGCTTATTACGCCGTGCCTTTTCTCCACGCTTAGGGAATGGCGCCTCCTAGGCGTGTGAAATGCGCGACGCGGTGGAGACCTCCGGCCGAGGGCATTGGGCTTTCTCGCATTTAGTATATCGTCCCAATAACTAGGATTATTGGGACGATATACTAAATGCGAGGAAGCCCAATGTCAGCGGCCAGAGGTTTCAAGCACGACGCGCATTTCACGCGCTTAGAAGGGGTCATTATTTGAGAGTTCAGGAAACGCACGCCGTAATAAGCGTAGGAACGCATGGGCCCCCATGCATCATATTGGTATCGGATATCGTTATAGGATCTCGAAAATGATCTACTAAATCTCTCTAAGTACTCCTGTAGATGAATTGAGTAGTGCAATAAAGATCAACGTGCTGCTTCATGTATAATTACGCACACGTACGAATGGCAGTTGTGAATCATGTTATGCCTGGTACCAGACTTGTACACGTTACTGAAAAATAATAAGGAATTACATTTAAAATTACTCAAGGCTAAATTGTAATTCATTACAATTACAATTACCCTCCCATCAAAGTAAGTGTCCATTACCCCGAAAAATAATCCTTTACTTACGTGGCCTTACTTTCAACAATATTGTCTTCAATTAAGAAACAAAGGGAAGAGAGTTCTTCAAGTTCTTATTGTTGCAACCTGTTCCATTTAATGACCTTGAGTATTTTAAGCAACAGCTTACTCTCGAAAGTCTTGTCAGACAGTTGGCGTTATTTTTTATTGAAGATGTCGACTGCTACGCTGAGCGCGTTTGGAACTGAGGCGCTGGATGGGAGTGCTTTATTGTTCCTCACGAGCGTTTTATACTCTGCTTTGAGCTTCTTCAGCGAAACAATGAAAGTACTATTTAGCTCGAAGATAGAGCAAAGCTTGTTTGTTGCAGCCGTTGCGTGATATTCGAGAGTTTTAGTAGATCGTTTCGATACCTCCGATACCCCCAATAACAATACGATGCATGCGCAAAGGCGGCGGCGGAGTACCGGATATCGTTATCGGAGTTATCGAAACGATCTACTAAAATTCTTCAGTGTCGAAATAGCGAAGCTGTAGAAGTCATCATCCATCTAGCCAAAACTACAATAATAATTTATTTATGTCCATCTTACTATACCGGCATATATTGCTAGACAATAGCAGAACGGTTGTAACAGTAAGGTGATAATTAAATAAGAAATAAGGTTTGGCTCGATATCCTTCTTCCTTTAGTTCTGAACAGGTTGAGCCTCGGGTGAGACGTTGGTAAATAAAAAGAAGTTTCCAGATTTTATAAATAGAAGTAATAAAAAAAATAGGACACGAAAAGCAAAAATTAATTAGAACATCGGTTAAAACAAGCAAATTTAAACACACGTTTACCGTGTGTACCTTTCTTGGTGCCGTTCAAAAACGCACGGAGCACGAACCGACTGCAGTTTACTCCAGTGCTCTCCAGATTGAAGTCCGCTGATGCCACGGGCAGCGAACGGCAGAAAGCTAAGCCGCACCATGAAACTAGTGAGTTTTTCTCTCTCCTCAAGCCCAGAATATCAAACCTACGTCAGCCACCATAATGTTTTATTTTAAAACTATCTGCTTGAGAGCGTCCTGCTGGGGTAAAAACAGGAACAACAAGAAAGGAACACTAGCTATTACCATTTTCGAAGTTCTTGGAAAAAGCTGACTCACAAAAAAGGTGACTGAGATGCAGATAACCGGGCTGGAAATAATAAATAAAGTGGGCCAACCCTAGAAGTCGGGCTACAAAGAAGTAAGCAGCTTTTAAAACAGGGTTAAATAAAAAACAGGGTTAAATAAGGTGAAAGAAACAGAAGAAAAAACACATCCTGCTTTCTAAGAAAAGATGATAAATGTGCAACAACGAACAAGGATGCTTGTGGCAATAACACCTTCACACAGTATCACATCTCTTTTAGCGGATTTTAGGGTAGACGGAGCGTTGTCTGATAGTGTGACATTATGAACATGGTCGTAGTCACTGTAACTCAGAAGGACATTGTTAATTCTTGTCTGTGCACTTAACGCCTCGAGCTTCTCGAAGAGGCACACAATCACTTGGTGTCCTCCTCTCCCCGTCTTCGATCGCAAAGAAGGAAGAAAGGGACTTAAAAAAGCAGATATAACTTGCCCCCCCCCCCTTATTTTTTATTTTTTTGAAGGAATGTTTAGTTTGATTTTTTGACATTGTTGTAGGGTCTAAAAAAACGATTCGGGGGCTTGGTGTTGAAGAAAAATGGCTTTGCGGAACTGCCTCCCTTTGCGCTGGTCAATTCGCGTGACAGTGTCACTGCGCTCGACTTTACCGAAATAAAAACAAACCTTTCTTTAGAAAGGAGGGAGGGGGTGGTCCTGAAAAAAAATGTAACGGATTGAGGGGAATTCGTTACGTGAAAAATGTAAAGTAATTACTTGAAAATTACTCGAGAAAATGTGCAATTATTCCGTTACTAAATTACTGATAAATGTAAGGGATTACAAGTTAATTCGTTACTTGTAACGGATTACGTACAAGTGTGCCTGGTACATTGCGATAAGTAGCTGCAAGCTGTTCAGAGCTGTGCAACTTGCATAAAGATTTTAGGAAATTTATCTTTAGCGTATAAAAACCCAAAGAAAGTGAGAAAGAAAGAACTTGTTAGGCTCCAGTTACATGAAGGAACAGTCCAAAAGAAACTAAATAGGAAAAGGCAAACACATTTCAGCTTCGGGCTAGACTCTTTATTAGAATTTTTTTTTTGTACAAATACACCGTTCAAAAGTATGAAGCCCACTAACTGCTAAAAACTGCAACAACTATGAGTATCATGAAACAACTATGAACGAATATCAAAATTTTGAATTTTTTAGCGGGTTTGAATCAGGATATATTTTTCAGTAAATGTTAGTAAAAATATTATTATATAATTCGTTACCATATGTTTTGCAGCTACGCATTGATAATTGTGTCGTGTCATACTTTTTTGCGGTTGATTTTCTACAACATGCAGCAATTGGTATATTAGAAAAATTGTCCTTGGGGGCAAGTCTGTGATTTTGTAAAAGAAATTAACCACAAAAAAAGAAGGAGGTCTTTCCTTCTAGAAACGGTTTGTAACGAAACGCAACCAGTTTAAACAACTTCAACGCTTGGCTAACAAAGTCCAAACTGACATAAATATTAAATGAGTTCAAATGAGCAAAGGGTTGACTTCGTTAGGAAGGTCAACATTTGCTAACAAAAAATGAACTGGCTTAATGACTAGATTTTGTTTTGGAGCATTCAACCACGTGGGACTTGCCATTTTTTTCTACATATTTTAGATTTTTTCATTATTAAGGGCTCTTTTGTTCAATTGACTAGAGCTATTGATATTTTGATGTACATAACTCCCCTCCAACCCCTCAAAAACAAAAATGAAAAAAAATGAAAAAACTTGTACGAGAAAGTGCAACTTTCCTCCCACAAGAGAAGATCACGCAATCTTTATCTGGGCCCACGGAATTATTTCTGGGCCCACGCAAACTCAGACCTGCTTGCTGGTTTCACTAGTCTCTGTACAAGACCAAGCAGCCGGCCAAATGCTGCTGGATATGTTACGTTATTTAAGTACTGAACACAAAGGCATAGCACCAGCGCTTTCTCGAGAGACGTGTTTGGTTGCTGGTCGATTTCATTTCGTGGTTCGTTGCCGCAAATTAGCCGTCTCGTTTCGCCCCACACAATGCAGGCTCCCAGAATATCCGTCGGTGCATCCTGTTAACAATAAAATTAAGATATGATGGCCTAAAAAAACTTAGTATTACAAAAATGAGCATAAATAATTGAACGTTAACATTGTCCATGTTGCACTAACTGAAGCGCTCATAACAGGCTGTTCTTAGTTCGTAAAGCTGTGTAACATTATGTGAGCTTTGAACGTGCTTGAAGTATTCTCTTTATTGCGGAAGTGCTCTACTCGCCGCTGAAATCAGTGCGTTTTTTTGCGAGCGTCACGAAAAAACGTTACGCCGACAGCGACGCCGCTCAAGCTAACTCGATATTTCTGCAAAGCTTTATCTCAAAGAAATGACTGAGTTGAGGCCTATGAAAAGCAGAATGAAATTTGCCTGCAAGCACCGGAACATGCAAAGATTCACTCGGCTGCCTCTGATGTTATTGTGATTCTTTGCGTCTCCTTCACCGCTGCCACCCTTTTCCTCCTGCAATGCAACGTTGTGTACCCTTTCCCTTCTTTCCTGCTGCCGCCCCTTTTCCCTTGCCACATTGCCACGTACCCATTCTTTCCTTCACCCATATTCTGGGAGTTGGTCGATTCCGAAGCGTAAACTTTCAAAACGGGAGACCGACGCAGAGGCGCGACTTTAGGCAAAATATGCTTTTGAAGCTTTTGCGATAGCAATACAACACTTGGAATAACAAGCGCATCTATGCACTGCAGTCCCTACAGCCAAGAACAAACTCACCCGACTACCTCAACTACGCCTCAACATGCACGGTTCATTCCTTCACCTTTAGGAGTAAACAACATTTGTTTCAATTCCGCGCTCAATCACAAGCAGCAAAAACTGCTTCGTAGATGTGGCAGTTATGCTGAAAAGCACACCGCTTCGAGAAAAGCAACACGGTGGAGATTCTGCTGCTTGATACTTGCGCTTTCACAACAAAAGAAAAAAAAAACAGCGGATTAAGACAGTAATGGGGGACAAACTAAAACAGGGTTCTCACCCAAATATTTCAGTCTTCCATGAATAGCTGGGTAATGGCCGCAGTAAAGGCACCAGCCAAATGGGAAGCCCTTTCCCTGGCTGGCATTCAGACCTGTCTCCCGCATGAATTCGGGGCACTCGCACTCGCTATGTTTGCAGCGACTCCGCGGCACTCCACGCACGTTAAGTGCAGTAAACATGGCACACTGTGCCCTAACTCACGCGCCGTCTCCCACTAAATCTCGCATGTCGCAGTCAGTCAAGCTGGTCCAGCCACCAGCCCCAGCCACAAACAAGGCGTGTCGGGAACTCACTGAGCGAGCCAGGGAGCAACGGGAACAGCGCAACGGCTTTCTCGATTTTCCTGCCAAAAAAGAGGATGCATAACGCTCCGTGCTTCCAGAAAAAAAAAATGACATAAACAAATAATCAACAAAAAAGCACGCGCAGGTACATCTTCAGGAGGGTCACCCAATTCGAATATATATTAGCGTGACGATGAATGGAGGCGCGCGCGTTTCTCCGAAAATCCAGGCGTGTGTTTTGCGGTCGTCACGCTAACGCTGTTGATCACGTCCAAAAAAAAAAAAAATGCCGAGCGGGATTTTTTGGACTGCTCTAACGCTTGGACACAGAAAACAAACGCTTATTCTCGATCACGTGGTGCTTGAAACGTCATTCCGCGGTATTGACGTCGGTTTCACGCTTGAAACTCTCGGTTAGCGTGACGTTCAGCATGACAGTTTTTAGAGCGTAGCGGTATTTGAATCAATCCGAGGTTCGAGCAACGTAGGCCCATTGTCTCATTCGCGGCAATATCCCAGTCGGTCACCAGCGAAATGCACACCCTACCTGCTTATGTTCACGTTATACCTAGGTCAGACACCACGCTGAACTCTGAAGTTGCTTTCGACCGGCCTGATATGACGGCTTCCGCGTCTGAAATCAACTCGCCAGACGAACGACAACGAACAAAGCATCCGACAAGCTCCGGCCCAGCTGGGGCCAGCCGCTGGGCGCTGCCATCTTTCCTGTGACGTCACGTAATTGGTTTGGTCACGTGACGAGCGATCAAATTTGCGTACAATGGCAGTGGCCATTGGGAGTCACTTTCGAGTGCAGACCGGAACCCCGGTTTATCGCTCGAAACCTCTCTACCTCGTGGCCAGGGGCGTACTTCTCCGCGGGGGTTGAAAGAGCGGGAGTTTCAAATGTGGAGAGGTTGTGACTCCGGCTAAACAATGTCCTGTGTCGTAAGTATTGATAAAAAATATTGTTTTCGCGGAACATGTGTTTTGGAACATGCTTGTCCCAATTAGGCTGCTCAAAAAACGATTCTCACCTGTGCGTGACGAAGGTCTACCGTTCCGTGGTGATCGCATAATAATTTTAAAGACTTGGAAATCCAGAGTTCTGAAAGCAGCCCGCTCCGAATACCTAGCGATTCACCAGACCCTCAAACGTGCACGACAAACAGTGTACTGGCCAGGAATGTCACACGACATCCGCCGTCATGTTAAGACATGCAGTATCTGTGAATCCTCACACAAGCGACCACCGCAGGAACGTCTATCGAAAGAAGTCTCGAACTTGCCTTTGGAACGAATAGCCGTGGACTTATTCCATTGCAAAGGAAAACCGTACGTCGTGATTGGGAATAGCTGCTCTGGGCACATGGACTTTGCAGAACTTGGAAACAGCACTCCAGCATAAGTAATTCATGCACTGAAGCGCTGGTCTGCAACTCATCCACGGTATACCACGAGTTGTGGAGTCAGACAACGGGACTTGCTTCAAGGGACCTGAATTTTGCATTCTCGAAGTGCGGCAGCTCCGACTACATGCGCAAAGTATGGAACAAACAACCGTGGTGCCAGGGCAATGCCATGGCAGTGCGGTTCTTTGCCCATATTTACATAGCGGCGCCCACTAACTGAGTTAACTAAATAGCAGTAAGTGCGCAGGCGAGCTGGTAAAAATTACTCATAATGTAACACCTGAAACTGGTGCCGGAAAAATAATAAACTTTCAAGTCGGAGAATTGTTGTTGTTTGCGGTTTTAATGGCGCAAGAGCATCAATGGCCATACTGCGCCAAACAAGGTGAGTCAGTAAAAAAGGGTGAGTAGAATTAAACTATGGGGAGCAGGATAGTTCTAAAGTTTGTTTAAAAATCCGGTATTTTCAAGGAAATCGAAAAGACGTTTGAATGAGATTAGTGGCCGCTCACCAAGCAGCAAGGCAGGGTGGAATGGAATGTGATACTTGAAAAAATCAGGAAAAAAGAATTTATGCTGCTGCCGAAGACCAGGACAAAGAAATAAAATATGAAGAACAGTCAGAGGTTCACCGCACCGCTCACAGGCTGGAGGTTCTTCACTAGTAAGCAGGTAGCTATGGGTGAGGTAGGTGTGGCCGATTCTCAGGCGGCATATGAGGACCTCGTGGAATCTATTTTTATTGTAAGATGTTTCCCAGGTACCAAGGTCTGGCTTGATGGTGTGAAGCTTATTGTTAACCTCTATATCCCACTCAGACTGCCACGATTGCAAGACTGCAAGTCTTATAGGCATTTTTAAGTCTTGGTGGGGGATGCGGACATGTGACACGGGAAGATTTTGCGAAGAGACGGCCAGTTTATCTGCAGCCTCGTTGCCTGCAATGCCCACATGGCTAGGAATCCAGCAAAACCTAATGGCGTGACCATCCTGTAGGCCCTGCTGTACCTTAACACGCACAGTCCGGGTCAGCCGATTCTTTGTTAATAAAACAGAGCATACAGCCCGAACAACACTCTGAGAATCTACAAAGATGATGGCTTTCTTTATTTTACTCTGAACTATATGGTCAAGCGCCATCATGACCCCATACAGCTCGGCAGTAAAAATACTGGCAAGAGTATTTAGACGAGCGACTTTGGAAAAACGAGAAGAGTATACAGCCGCACAAACATACATTGTCGACTTTGCACCATCAGTGTAATAATCATTATAATCTTTGTATTTTTCCTCCAATGCAAAGAATTCCTGTTGTAAAATTAAAGGTGAGACTCTTTGCTTTCTGAATTTTGTGAAGCACCAGTCACAAAAAATGGGTTTGACATTCCATGGGGCAGTATGGTATGAACTATTCAAGAGGTTAAAATCAAGAGTCAGATTGAGGGAGGAGCGAAGACTCTCGACACGAAAGCTCAAGGGCCGCACAACAGTTGGCTTATGGTTAAAGAGGCGAGAAAACCTAGAGTTTTGAATACAACTATAAGTGGGGGAGCTGGGGTCCGACAAAATTTTGTAAACATAGTTGAGGCTAAGTAGCTGTCGCCTTTTTTCAAGTGACATTTCATGACAGTCAACATACAAGCTAAGCACAGGGGAGGTGCGAAAAGCACCAGATGCCAAACGCAGCCCAAGGTGATGTACTGGATCGAGCATTTTTAAAGCAGACGGTCTCGCAGAGGCATAGACAATTGAGCCATAGTCAAGGCGGGATCGAATGATCGAGGAATATAGACGAAGGAGACATTTCCTATCCGAGCCCCACGACTTGTGCGAAAGAACTTTGAGTATGTTCGATGCCTGCAGAGTTTTTTGCTTGAGTTGTTTGAGGTGCGAAACAAAGGTAAGTTTACGGTCGAAAGTAACTCCTAGAAACTTGTGCTCCGTTTTGACAGCAATGTTGTTTCTAGTTAACAGAAGTGTAGGATCTAAACAGATGCCACGCCTTAAAGAAAAAGGAACACAAACAGTTTTATCCGGAGAGAACCTAAAACCATTCTCATCAGCCCATGTAGTCATTTTATTTATGGCCAGTTGTAGCTGCCGCTCACAGCTAGACATTTTACATGACGCTACAGATATCTGAATGTCATCGACATATAGCGAGTAAGATACTGAAGGAGGAGAGTTAATTTTTATTGGAAAGAGTGTGGCACTAAGGACTCCACCCTGAGGAACACCATTCTCTTGAACAAACCAGTCTGATAAAGTTGTTCCCAACCGAACTCGAAAAGTGCGTTTACACAAAAAGCTCTTTATACACTGAAGCATTCTACCGCGTATTCCGTACATAAAAAGGTCGTGCAAGATGCCATACTTCCAAGTGGTGTCATAGGCCTTGTCTAAATCAAAGAAAACAGATACACAATGCTGCCTGTTGACAAATGCCTCGCGCACAAAGGTCTCCAGCCGCACCAAGTGGTCTGTTGTAGAGCGCTCAGGACGACAGCCACACTGATTAATATCCAAGATTTTATGTTGCTCAAGAAAATAAATAAGACGTCTGTTAATTAATCTTTCAAAGGTTTTCCCCAGACAACTTGACAATGCTATTGGTCTGTAACTTGCAGGGAGGGAGGGGTCCTTGCCAGGTTTCAACAACGGTATAACTTCAGCCCGCTTCCATTCAACAGGAAAGTAGGCATCACACCACAGGCCATTGAAGTATGTGAGAAGGGCACTAAGCGACTCTCTAGATAAGTGCCGGATCATGTCATAGTGAATTCTATCGGGACCGGTGGCAGAATTCTTGCGGGAGTTGAGAGCCACTTCGAGCTCAACCATTGTAAATGGCTGATTGTAAGGTGCAGACGCTCCCCCTGTGAAGCAGAGCCTCGTCTTTTCCATGTTTGCCTTACGCTTCAGGAATGCTGGGGAGTAATGTGCGGAGCTTGAAACAGCAGCGAAGTGAGTGCCCAACACGTTAGCCTGGTCTAGCAATGAGGCTCCAGAAGACGGAAAAAGGGGGATTGTAAAACAGCGGTATTTCCCCTCGACCTTGTGAAGTCGGTCCCACACTTCCTTTGCTGGAACATAGCTGCTGATGGAGGACAAGTAACCTCGCCAAGATTTTCCTTTAGCCTGCTTCCGAGTCCAGCGGGCACAAGCTCTGCGTCTCTTGAATTCCATTCAGTTCACAGATGTCGGGTATCTACGAAAGACACCCCAAGCCTTATCTTGGTTATTCTTTGTGGTGGAACATTCCTCATTCCACCATGGCTTACATTTCTTGGGGATGTTCGAAGAAGTTTGAGGGATGGAGCAAAGAGCAGCACCAATTATATGCTCTGTGATGTAGGCTGTGGCATCGTCATGAGTTAATGAAGAGAACATTGAGGGAACGAGTTTGGATATTTGGCTAAAAAGAGCCCAGTCTGCTTTTTCTAGCTTCCAACGTGGAGTCCGTTTCATAAGACTGGGAATCGATTTCACGCTTTCCAGAGCAACCGGAAAGTAGTCGCTTCCAAAAGGATTATTTAAAACGCTCCATGTGAAACAAGACACCAAGGATGGAGATGAAATGGAAAGATCAATGGATGTAAATGAGTTGTGAGCTGCGCTAAAAAAGGTAGGCTCTTTGCTGTTCAAAAGACAGAGACTAGATGACAGTAAAAACCGTTCAATGACCCCACCACGCGAGTCCTGGCGTGTGCCACCCCACAAGGGATGGTGGGCATTAAAATCTCCTAAAAGTAAAAAGGGGTGAGGGAGCTGAGTAATTAAATCATGAAGATCATGAATATGCAGTGGAACATTTGGTGGAATATAGATGGAAACAATGGTGATGAAGCGGTCCAAGAGGAGACGCACAGCTACAGCCTCTAAAGGTGTAGAAAGAGGAATCTGAGAACAAGCAACTCCACTTTGGACGATTACTGCTACTCCACCAGATGAGTTTGATGTGGAACGATCTTTTCTAAAAACTTGGTGACGACGTAAAATAGACACATGATGATCATTAAGGTGCGTCTCTTGTAAAGAGAGAGCTATAGGACGGAGGTTGTCCATAAAAAAAGTTAACATCGTCAATATTCCTTAAAAGGCCGCGGCAATTCCACTGCATAAAAGTAAATTTAGCCATTATTCTAAAACTAAGTTAAAAATTAGTAAATCAGTAAAAGTAGTAAGGTACAAGTAAAAGTAAAAATGTCAACTCTGCCGCGCAGGGCAATAAAGAATGTACATCACGTTGGTGGGATCACCGGTTTTTTGCTCTTGTGCTTACTCTTAGTAGTCTGCCACTCCATGTCGTCTTGGTCAGACGCAGGAGTGGAGACTTCACACTCATCCATGGCCTCAGTTTCCTGAGGCAAACCTTTTTCTGCAGGTTTCTTCGGGTTCGGGGAACGGGGCGCCATGCGCCGCCCGCGACCAGACCCAGCCAAAGGGGCAGAGGAGGTGCTGGGCGAAGCGTCGCCTAAGTCCACCCGTTCCTGTCCCTTAGGCGCTGTAGGTGCGGCACGAGAGCCATGCCGCTCCCTCGATGATGCTCTCTCCAGGGAGTGTGGGCGAGAGTGTCGACCCTTCTCCCTGGAAGGAGACCGCAGAGGAGGGACGGTTGCGGCAGCCACCGACCCATCCTGGGTTTGGGAAACAGCCCGAGAAGATACAGGCTGTTGCCCTGTTGGAGTGCGAGGGTTCGCACTCTGGCTGGGAGGGTCCGAAGACCGTCCAGCCGAGATTGCATGCCCCGGAAGCTGAATCTTCAGCTGGGGCGTGGGGGACTGCCGTGGCTTCCCATAGTCCAGAAAGGACGTCTGGGTTGCCACTGCAACCTTCAGTGGTGCAGGTCCCCGCTGCACCACCTGCGCATAGCCACCTTTGCGCAAGAACGCAAAGCGACGGCGCGCTTCCGGGTAAGAGAGGTTTTCTTTGACCTTCAAGTTAAGCACTTCTTTCTCTTCTTTCCATGTCTTGCATGAGCGAGAATACGCTGGGTGGGGATCACTACAGTTGACACAATGGGCTTAGTTGGAGCAGGAGTCAGCAGAATGGTCATTTTTCCCACACTTGGCACAAGTGGCCTTACCACGGCAGCTCTGAGAGCCGTGGCCAAACCTCTGGCATTTAAAACATCTTCGAGGATTAGGCACATAGGGCCTAACCCTGCAGTGGAGGTAGCCAGCCCTAACAGCCTCGGGAAGTGTGGTAGATTCAAAGGTTAACACTATGCGTTTAGTTTTTCGCTCTTGACCGTCCCGACGCATGGAGATGCGCCTCGCAGCTACAACTCCTTGTTCAGAGAGCCCTTCAAGTATCTCAGTGTCAGAGGCCTCAATCAGGTCATCTTCGGAGATAACGCCCTGAATAGTATTAAGTGTACGATGGGGTGAAACAGTCACTTTATGATCAGACACAGAATCCAAAGCAAGGAGTGCTGTACTCTGCTGTCTGGATTCAATTTCTACGAGAAGGTCACCTGAGGGCATCTTTTTGGCTTTGAAGTTCTTTCCGACCACACTTTCTAGCACTTTCGCAACAAGAAAGGGGGACATCTTGGAGAGTGGTGTATCGTCTTCAGAGTGAATAACCAAAAATTTGGGAAATGTAGGGGGAGATGAGGTC
The DNA here is from genome assembly GCF_016920785.2 of Ixodes scapularis. Taxonomy (NCBI): domain Eukaryota; kingdom Metazoa; phylum Arthropoda; class Arachnida; order Ixodida; family Ixodidae; genus Ixodes; species Ixodes scapularis. The sequence continues at coordinate 158,427,122 of NW_024609868.1, read as the reverse complement.
GTGTCTTTCAGAGGGACTTCGGTGCGGACCCTTTTCAGGGCCCGATCAGAGGGAGGTTTAGCTTTGGAACCCATGAGAGATGGGAGGAGATTCAGTGCCCGGGTGCACCGCCCACCACGGAGCCCAACAAGGGGGTAGGTAATGTGCCATAGCAAGAAAGGCTTGGCTGACACAATTACTCTACCAGTGCTGCCCGGGCACTATAACCGAGTGTGGATGCAGGGACAGGACCTGTTTCCACTCAAGGTTAGCCCTTGCCGCCTAAGAAGGTGAAAAAGGAAGGAAGAGAGTGTAGAAGAAAAGAGAAAGAGGTGGAAGGAAAAGTGAAAGACGGAAGAAGAGGGTAGAAGAGGCGACTGACTGAATCATCCTGGTCGGGACAAGCCAGGACACCCGTCTACGAGAAGCAGGGGTCGAAGCGGTGTATTGCCTCGCCCGGGGGGCCCCGAAGGGTCCAAACATACCCCGGGCTCAGCTCAACCACCAGGGTCCCCTTTTCCCCGGACACGGGTACGCCACGCACAGCCAGACGTGGGTGGGCGAACCCACATGGGTCGGGGTTCGTAGTGACGCCACTCACCAAGCACCTACCAAAGTAGGTGCCCCCTGCGTGCGGGTATGGTGGCCCACGTAGCTGGGGTCCGTGGTGACCCAACTCACCAAGCACCTAGCACCTAAGGTGCAGGCGCCCCCTGCGGGGCTCGGGGTCCGTGGAGACGCCACTCTTCAAACACCTGCTTTCACAGGTGCCCCCTGCGGGGTCAAGTCGGAGAACTAGACAACAGTAAAAGAACACCAAGAGACTGAGGGGAGACTTTCTGGCCACTCCTACTTCCGCTACACTTCGCTCCATAAATGTAGAATAGGGACACCGCCTCCTGCCCATTACAACGTCCTTGCTCCATAACGTCGGCGTCGGGTCGCCATTATTTGATGCTCTCTTCGGTAATACTTTGTGTTTCATGCACCGACTTAAATTTAGTTGGACTCAGTGACTAGCCTGACGTACAATGCCACGCTGTTCTTATCATTCTCTCACATCTTGGTCGAATACGTTAGGCTTTGGCTACGTCTGTTTCGTGCTTGTGGTCTGCTTTGTCTACCCGCTGTCATGGCTGGTTTTTAAAATGAATTGCGCACCGAAAAACGTTTACATGCGCAGGCGCATTCTCATCACGATGGAAGGCAACAAACGCGTGCTGAAAGCAGGGCTTTTACGGCTTTCTCAACCCGGTGATATTTTCAACGCTCCTGCGGACGACGCCTGAAACGATCGTTTTCAAAAGTCTCGCTATGACGACTCGCTCTAGACGATGTTCCGGGCGCGGTGTCTAGAGCGTCCGCCACACGTCGACTTCGTACTGGTCAGGCAAGAGTTTGACTCCGAATCACATCGATTCGACGCCAATTCGGTGAACGTCGCAATCTAAATATGGGACAGTCAGTTGCGTTGCCATGGCATTGCCGTGGCAACACGGCTGTTTTTTTCTTTCACTCCAAATTTTTTTATGTTTCCGCACCATAGTCTCATGCGTTAAATTATGAATAATTATTCAAATCCCGCTTCCACATGTTATTTAGGTAAATCGGTTAATGGGCGCCACCATGTAAATATGGAGCAAACAACCGCGTTCCCGTGGCATGGCGGTGGTAACATGTTTTTTTTTCTCCATATTTATATGCTGGTGCACATTAATGAGTTTTCTGAATAACAGCGAGTGCGCAGACGAGCTGGTGATAATCATAATGTAACACCTGGTATTGAGGTGCTGAAAAATTAAGAAAGTTCTAGTTAAAGGAAAAGACTGCAGTAGGCAGACTCCGAGAAACAGAGGCTACACTTTGTGACCACGCCTACCTCCTCTACACTTTGCTTTATATATGTAAAATGTGGATACCAGCTCCTGCCCATTAAAGGTTTCTTCTTGCTTCAAGGAAGCCGGCTGCAGTCACGATCTAAGATATATACATGTAAGGACACTCATCACGGCGAACGCTGTGACACGATCGATTAAATAGTCCTATTGGTGCGCCCCTTATTAAACTAAGCCGACAGCGTTTTCGCAGTTCGGACGACGCAAGTGAGAGAAAAATAAACAAACTAAACACGCAAAAAAAAAGGTGTATCATGCTCGTGACACCCGCGCGAGCGAAATTTCTGCTCCGGGCATCTGCCCTGACATTGACGGACGCCGGTTTCAACTAGGGTACCTTCATGTGCGCGCTTTGATTGGGGTGATGACATCTGGAATTCTGTTCTGAACGCTTGTTTTAATTTTTTGTTCTTCAGCGCGTGAAAGAGCGTTTCCCTGCACGCGGTCGTGGCGCTGACTGTGCTACGGCGACATTTTGTTTCCTGCGATTTCTTTGTATTTTCCCTGTGAGCGCGTGCTGTCGGCATCGGATGCTACAAACGACGGCATCACCCTAAACAGAAGGACATTGAGGCACTCTAGTTTCAACATTGCGCCAGAGGTCCGCTTCAAAGCCATTATTAAAGTGTTACTGCCGTAATTTAGGCACGAAAGTAGCGTCAATGACGAAGCAGTGTCTAAGCAACATGCGTAGCGCACCTGCCAAGTTCTACATGACCATGCGCACCCATAAAACGACTTTAAAACCAAGCACGTATACCATAGAAAAGCATGAAAAACCGCGCCCATGAGAGGCTGCCTTTAGCCGCATACAGAGATGCCGCTTCCAACCAAGGTGATGAGAGGACTTCATCTGGCAGCTGATATGCACACGATGTTCACACCTGTATATATTTTACACCGTGGCCGTACTCGACGCCGTTTTGTCGGAGCGTCTACCCACGACCATCTGACCAGACAGCCGCGCACGCCGTATAGCTAGGCCTCGTACAGTCCGTAGCAGGTGCGATGAAGACGAATTTCAGCTAGGGCTCGATGAGGAGGCTCGTCGTAGACGGGGCACAAGGGCAGAATCGGGGGTGTATTCGAGAATCGCGCGAAGATCCTCAAAATCGTGTTCAGGAGAAGGCGCAGAAACCACAACGGCGCCACAATTACAGCAAATATTACGAGAGCGCCAAGCTGCTGTCGCTCTGACATACGTTACGCTCTCACAGGAATGTTTCTCGAATTTTTCCAATGAGTCATTAGCCATATTGAGTTACAAATTTAAAGGTGCATATTTTTAAACACAGGGTCTGGTGGTTACAATATGTTTAAAATATCGAACAGTTTTGGGATACTGCCGTACTTTAAATTTCTATTATAGACACGTACCTTGTTACGGTAGTTAAGATTTTAGTAGTACATTTTGTTATTTTTGAAATCGGCAGCTACGATTATTCTTGCAATTTGTGTACACTTGGAAGCATATCCTAGGTATAAGAACAAATTTCTCGTTACTCACACAGCTTTTCATTGATTTAAATATGCAAAGTGTAACTTTGAACGTCCTGCGTTTTCATTGGACTCCTCGCGTTGTTGGGCTATTCGGCTCAGTAGAGATCACGTGGCTTTTCTTTTCGGCACCGTTACACGAATACAAAACACTAGGGGAGTGCAAATATTACTTCGAATCTGCCAGGACTGTGCCATACATAGCTCCAACACTGTAAAGAAAGCCTGCGGCTTGTGCCTTTTTCTTGTATCGTAATAGTTAAAATATCTGCAACGCTATTTGATTTGAACAACAGTATAGGGTCATTCCACGTGAAACGTCCCAGACGTTGCGCTCGACCACCTCCGATTTCTAAAAAAAAATTCATGGGCTTCGGCCACAATGTCTGTAGCCATACCCCAAAATAGTTCTGACGAAAAAAAAAATGTGTGATGACGTGAGCGCGATTTAAATTTTTGAAAACAGCGCGAAACTAGGCATCACTCAATAATTTACAAAAGATCAGCTTTTTTATGAAATACCCAACAATATTTTTTTCTTAAATTTACACGGTTGTCGGCTTATAATGTGGTTGAATTTCTGCAGTTTTGTATATTATAAACATTTAAAAAAATACATAATTTTATTCAAAAATAAAAATTTTTGTCATTTTATCAAAAAATATATAATTGCTCCCGGGACCTAATATAACCTTTTACTGGTTTCCCTCTAGGTATATAACCTATAAAAAAATTTAAACCGCTCAATTAAACATCTTGCAGTAAAAAAAATCCTGAGGTTTCCAAGAAGTGCGTTTTGACGCATAAACTGCCGTTTATTCCAGCCTGAGGGGGTCCAAGTAAAAATACAAAATATGGTGGGTTTGGAAGAACAATTGATCGCCTTTTGATTCTGAAATTTTAATCAGAGTATTTTTTGCTTAAAGGGAGAAAACAATTTTCGAAGCTGAACTCTCCCACCACTACCTGGCGTCGCTTCTTAACGCCTCTTCGCCGCACAGCACGCCACCTGCGACGATAGCCGAAGCGATTAGGTCCCAAGAAACAAAGTAGTTTGCTGCCCGCTTCCCCTCGTCCCTCTTTTCTGGCTGTAAGGGAAGAAACGGCGGGTATCGTGTACTAATCGGAGGGGCCGCCATGCGTCGCCATAGCAGGCCCGTTGTGCCCTTTGCACCCGACGGCGGCTCCTTACACTCCGAAACGCGATGCCTAAGCGACGGGCGGCATCAGCTGACGTTGACTTCTTCATGCCATGCCAAAGGTCCCACGGCGACCTCCGATTTCTAAAATAAAATTAATGGTTCTTCACCATAATGTTTGTGGGGCTTCTCTAAAATATTTTTGACGAGAAACTAATTTCATGGGGTGATGGCGGTTTGAACTCGTAAAAAAGGACTAAAACTAGGAGTCAATTATTAATTGATGAAAATTAAGATATTTTTATAAAACAGTGGAGTATTTTTTCCTAAAAACCACATGGTATTTTGATTGTTGTGTAATAAGGATATGGATATTCGCTTGAAGCAATTTAAAGAAAAAAGTAATATATGAGAATTTTCGCCTTTTTGATAGTTTGGCTACAAACTATCGCGTTGCTGCAGGTGATTAAAAATTCCTATTGGCAGCCCTGTGAATATACTGCACAAAAAAGTTTCGGGCCGTACAACTAAATATCTTGCAGAAAAAACAACTTAATTTGTGAAAAATTTCGTTCTGCCGTTTAAAGAGCCGTCGATTCTGCCTTGAGGTGGTCGAAAGAAAAATGCGAAACATGGTGACTTTTTGTTCTTGAAAGTTTAATTAAAATAATTTTGTTCTAAATACGAAAAAGAAATTCTTGAAGTTCAGCTTTTACGTCGCAACCTGGCGTCGTTTTTTGTGCCTCTTCTCTGCACAGCACGGCACCGTCGAGCCCGGCGAAGCGCGCGACGTTGTAACGGTGTGCCCACGCAGGTAGGGAGCAGCACCTTGAGTTGTCGGGTACAACTTGGCGAAAAGGGGCTGTTTTTCACCCTTGTTGCTTTATCGCTTTTTCCATTTCAACTGTTTTACGCGGCGATGTCCTCCTATGATCTTTCAGTGTCTTGATGTCGGGAGATGCTTAGCGCTGCCGGTTCAAAGCATCCATTAGTAAGCTACCTGTTTCCTACATACACAACGCGATCACTCTCTCTTGTTAACGTCAGGACAGATGTAAACAGCTGCACGAAAGACCCGTGAACGGGCAATCTCGAACGACGAGGTGATGTGGTGTTGACGAATGCGCGCCGTTGAAGGCTCACGCGTCGTTTGTGTTCAAACTGGCTTTGAAATGACAAATTCTTGCGTTGCTGAATAGGACGTAGGTCCAGCACGTAGCGTAGATGGTGACGCAGGCTTACAGTGATGGTAACTTCTTGTCCCTTTGACGGGGACCGCTGAGCTAAATCTTGGAGTGAGTCGAGCTGGTTTTTCTTCAATCATTTCTTTCGGCACCCAAAGTATTGTTATGCCCCCGATGTTATTTTTGGCCCAGGTAAACAGCTGCGGGGGGTCATTATTTGGTTCTCGAAGGGACTTCGAAGACTGGCCCTTGCTTGCAGACGCTTCACAGTACCCCCGACTCCGTCACAAGCAGTCTTCCCGTGGGACGTTGCAAAAAAATTGCATTCAGCGGAAATGCCGAAATCATTTTCGTGTTGACAGAGGTTTGCAAAGGTTTTTTTTTTTACTCTTGTGCTGAGAGGACGCACCATCTGAAAAGTAGTGAATTTTTCTAATTTGCGGAAGGTCTTGCTTCAATATATTAATTACTTCACTCTGAAATACAGAAACTGCCACCGTGTCGTGTTATAGGCAGTCAGAAATAAAACTGAATGATTTTATAGAAATCTCTTGGGTGGTGGCTTCTCGTTTGCGAAAGTAAATAACAACGGGGTGTACTTATGCCTGAGTATTCACGCAGTGATAGGATCGCGGGGCCCCAGCAGGGGGTACCTGTGAGAGCAGGTGTTTGCAGAGTGGTGTCTCCACGGGCCCCGAGCCATGCGGGTTTGCCCGCCCACGTCTGGCTGTGCGTGGCTTTCCCGTGTCTGGGGAAAAGGGCATCCTGGTGGTTGAGCCGAGCCCGGGGTAGGTTTGGACTCTTCGAGGCCCCCCGGGTGAGGCAATACACCACTTCGGCCCCCGCTTCTCATAGACGGGAGTCCTGGTAAGGCCCGGCCAGGATGATTCAGGCTAGTCGCCATTTCTTCTACTATCCCCTCCGATCTTTCACTTTTACCTTTCCTGTTTCCTTTACTTTTCTCTCTCACTTATCTTACTCCTTTTTCACCCCTCTTTGGCGGCAAGGGCTAACCTTGGATGGCAATGGACCTCTGTCTTGACCCAAACTTGGGTATAGTTTCCCGGCAGCACTGTTAGCGTAACGTCCTCAGCCAAGCCCTTCCGGTTATGGTGCGTTACCTAACCCCTTGTTGGGCTCGGTGGTGGGCGGTGCACCGCGGATTCTGAACACTCTTAGCCCTCCTATGGCGACCCACCTCTCCAAACCCCGTTCAGGGCACGCATTTAAAAGGCGCTGCCTTGAACACAAAACCATTGAAAAAAATCTAAAGAAGAATCCTTTACAAAGCTTTTTGTCATTCATTCGCTGGATGCACAGAAACCAGTTGCAAAGCTCTCACCCTTTGTTGTAGCAAAAATTCTCGAGCACCTTGTAGGGTTCTCCTATAAGGCTAAGAAGCTCCAATGTGGAGACCTACTTGTGGAGGTAGAAAGAAAACAAAAACAAAGTGAAACACTCTCTAAGATGACCCACACTGTTGACTTGAAAGTGTCGGTGAGCCCTCACCGTACACTTAACACCATTCGTGGTGTCCTCTCTGAGGACGACTTCCTTCATACTAGTGAGGATGAACTTCTTGAGGGCCTCGAAGGCTCTGGTGTCGTCGCCGTCAAACGAATAATGTTTAAAAGAATGGTGAAGAAATTCTCTCAAAGCATGTTATTTTGACTTTCGAGAGACACACTCTACCAGAGACAATTAAAGCAGGGTACCTTAATTGCCGCATCCGCCCTTATGTCCCCAACCCACAGCAGTGCTTCCGTTGTCAGCGTTTTGGCCGCGGGTCACGCAGCTGTCGCGGAAGGGAGACATGTACAAAGTGTGGAAGTCAAGGCCACGTCTCTGACATGTGCGAGGCTGTGGCCCATGCGCTAACTGCGGTGGACCACACTCCGCTTACTACCGCAGCTTTCCTTTCTTTCAGCAAGAAAGAGATTTCTTGCTTTGAAAGTCAAAGAAAATATTACTTAGGTGGAAGCTAAAAAGCGTTTTTCCTTTTTGTCAAAAGGTAGTTATGCTGAGGCGGTGCGCAGGGGCCCTGCACCGCGCTCGGAGTCCAGGGCCACACAAGTCTCCGAGATGTTGGCGGCCGACCTTAGGGCCCTGGCTCCCCGACCGGGACAGCAGCAGCTTCCTCCAGCCCCTGGTGGTAGCACGCAGGCTGCCCCTCCATCCAAGGACAGGCCGGCAGCAGCCGCCGCGCCTGCCCCCTCTCCTAGGTCTCCTCCTAGGGAGGAGCGAGCTTCTCGCTCCTGCTCGCTGGAGAGGGTCCCCCTACCGGAGGAGCAGCGCGGTACCCATGCAGCTCCTGTGAAAGGAGGTGTCAAGACAAGCTTGGGTGACCCCTCGCCCAGTTCGTCCGCCACTCCTCCATCCGGTCGTGGCCGGGGTTTTCCCCCGCGCGTGCCAGGACGGACCAGCGCTGTCATGCTCCATCCATCGGACACTTCCCAGGACATGGAGATACCAACTGATGCTGACAGTCAGTCTACTCCTGGGTCCGACCAGGATGGTGTGGAATGAGACAGCTTCTTGTAAATTTAAAAAGAAGCAACCTGTAGTAGCGCCCAAGTGATAGCCCCGATAGCTGTTCTATTATGATCACAGCTTCCACTTGGCTCGAGTGGGCTCTGCATAGTTTTATTTATTTTGCTCGGTTTTATCTCCTTATATTTACATATTTACACACTTTTTTAATAGATGAAAAAGTTACATTTTATGCAATGGAACTGTCGCGGTATTTTAAGAAATATTGATGATGTCAATCATTTCATAGATGAGCTTCGACCCATCGCTCTCGCCTTGCAAGAAACCCATCTTCACCCTAATTCTTTTAACATTTTAAGACGTCATCAGGTTTTCAGGAAAGACCGTCCCCCTTCCACTCCTTCTGGTGGCGTTGCAGTAGTTGTGCAGAGTGGAGTCGCTTGCTCTCAAGTTCCACTCCGCACACCTCTGGAGGCTGTTGCAGTGCGTCTCCTCGTGGAGCGCCTTGTAACGCTTGTTTCTTTATAATTACCACCAAATGTTTCTTTGAATCTTCAAGAGCTGCAGGGACTTCTAGGACAGCTTCCTCACCCGTTTTTAATTTTGGGTGATTTTAACGCTCATCATCCCATGTGGGGTAGTACCCATCAAGACTCCCGGGGTGGTGTGATTGAACGTCTTTTATTGTCTTCTGGGCTGTGTCTTCTTAACGGGAAAGGACGAACTTTTTTTAGTGCGGCACACAACTAATTCACATCTATTGATCTTTCTATCGCTTCACCTTCATTACTTCCTTGCTTTTCGTGGAAGGTTCTCCGTAACCCTTTTGGAACTGATCATTATTCTATTGTTTTAGAAAGTACTGTTCCATTGCCTAATCTTTTAAAGCGTCCCCCTAGGTGGAAATCAGACAAGGCTGACTGGCCACTTTTTAATCTTCACTCTACTTTAGATCCTCCGATTCTTTCTTCCATGTCACCCGAGAACGTTACACTTCATGTTATTGAGCAGATACTAAGGGCTGCTCAGCGCTCTATTCCACGAACTTCTGGTAATGTGCCAAAAAAATGTAAACCTTGGTGGAACAAGGAGTGTGCCACAACCCTGGCAGATCAAAACAGGGCCTGGGAAAGGTTTCGTAGATATCCCACTTCGCACAACCTTGTGGAGTTCAAGCGCCGAAAAGCCAAGGCTCGTTGGACTAGGAAGCGGGCAAAACGGAAGTCTTGGATGAAGTATCTGTCTTCTCTAACTAGCTTTGTCCCTGCCAAAGAGGCCTGGGGCAGATATAGGAAAGTAAACGGGGATTATAGGTGCTTTGCCATCTCAACGTTTAATGCTCCTTGTTCGTCATTAAAAGACATAGCTAACATCCTCGGAGAACAATTTTATAATTCATCCAGCTCAACCAACTACAGTGCTAACTTCGCACAGTTTAAAGCCCGTGCGGAGCTACAAAAGCTAGTCGTAACTGTAGGAGAGGCAGCCTCTTATAATCGGCCATTTACGCGATATGAACTTGAGATGGCTCTTAACGTAAAAAAGCTATCTGCTCCTGGGCCCGATGGGCTTCACTATGAGATGTTTTGTAACCTGTCCACGGAATCCCTTGAAATCCTTCTTTTTTTTTAATTCCTTGTGGGAAAAGGCTTGTTTTCCTCAAACTTGGAGGCATGCACATATTATTTCCCTTCTAAAACCTAATAAAGATCCTTCACAGCCATCAAGTTACCGCCCAATCGCACTGACGAGCTGACTCGGAAAAACGTCTGAAAGGCTGATAAACAGGAGACTGGTTTATGTATTGGAACAACAGAGGGCCTTTGATAACAACCAGTGTGGATTACGCCGGGGTCGTTCTACTCTCGATCATAGGTACGCTTGGACACTGTGATACGTGAGGCATTTGTCAACCGGCAGCACTGTGTCGCAGTTTTTTTCCATTTGGAGAAGGCATATGATGCAGCGTGGAGACATGGGATTCTTCAAAATCTGTATGCATGTAATATCCGTGGCCCTATACTGCAATGCACAAGGGATTATCTAACAAACAGGACTTTTCAAGTTCGTCTTAACTCCAACCTATCCGATTCCTACGTTCAAGAAAATGGAGTCCCTCAGTGAAGAGTCTTGAGTGTGACTTTATTTGTGCTAAAAATAAATTCAATTCCACGACTGCTACCTTCTTCTGTTTCATATTCTCTTTACGCTGATGATATACAGATCTCGTCTTCCTCTTGTAACCTTTCCAGGTGTGAGCGCCAATAGCAGATAGTCATAAACAAACTTTCCAAGTGGCCTGACGAGAACGGGTTTCGGTTCTCTGCATCAAAAACAGTCTGTGTGCCCTTTTCTTTGCGTCGTGGGCTGTCATTGGACCCATTACTGGAACTAAATGGAAACCCTGTACCTGTCAGGAAAGAGCACAGCTTTCTTGGTGTGATATTTGATAAAAATGCTTAATTTTATATCACACCTGAAAGCTTTAAAAACTAAATGTCTTCAGTCTATGAATCTTTTGAAAGTTCTATCTCACAAGTCATGGGGTTCTGACAGAAAATGTATTCTACGATTGTACAATGCCCTTGTAAGAACCCCTCTTGACTATGGTGCGGTAGTGCATGGATCGGCCCGCCATCTGCCCTCAGGATATTGGACTCAGTTCACCACCTGGGGTTGAGACTAGCAACTGGTGCTTTCCGAACATCCCCTGTTTTCAGTTTATATGCAGAAGCTAATGAGCTATCACTGAACAAACGACGTACCTATCTTAGCCTAACGTTTGCTTTTAAGATTCTGGCTGACCCACAACACCCCACTTATTCTTCCCTTACAAAGTCGAGGTTTTCCCGTCTCTTTAACAACAAGCCAAGCATTGTGGCACCATTAAACTCCCGCATTGAAGACCTTTGCACTTCACTGCGTCTTTCATTGGACCAGGTCGGCCTCATTCGAAATGTCGACGACCGTATTCGACCCTGGAAGACACTGCCAGTTGCCTGTGACTGGTCGCTCACAAAATTTAACAAGCATGGCATTTCCCATGCTGTAATACTGCAAGAGTTTTGTGAACTACAAATCAAGTATGATGGTTTTCCTCATGTTTACACAGAGGGCGCCAAGACTTCTTCTTTTGTTGGCTTCGCTTTGTATTCAGAACACTTCTCTAAAGTTAAGCGACTTAATTCGTTTGCCAGCATTTTTACTGCAGAACTCTATGCAGTATCAATGCAACAGACTACATTCTACATGAGAAAATAACTAGGGCTGTTCTGTTTGTTGATTCTCAGAGTGTGATTGTTGCAGTCGGCTCTGTTAAAGAGACTAAAAACATGCTTGTACAACAAATTCAGAGTAAACTCAACGCTGCTCTACATGGCGGTCAAAGCATAATATTTTGTTCGGTACCTAGTCACGTTTGCATAGAGGGCAACGAGAAGGCCAACAGGCTTGCAGGGTCTGTGGGAAACCTTGTCCAATCGTCTTTCTGTTTACCATATCAGGATATGAAGCCTTTAGTAAAGTTATAACTTTTTTGTTGTTGGCAGTTGGAATCGGACAGGGAGTGCGAAAACAAGCTCCACGTTGTAAAGCCTGTTCTTGGAGCCTGGGAAAGCTCTTCATGCAAGAGTCGTCTTTATGAAAACTTGCTGTGCCGTCTGAGAATTGGGCATTCTTTTATCACTCATAAATACCTACTTTTGGCGGAAGATCCTCCTATTTGTGATTAGTGTGGTGAAACTCGTACAATCTTACATATCTTGTGGTCCTGTCCCGCTCTGGAGCCCAAGCATCGTATTTATTTTCCCGAGTTGTTTCGACAACAGATCCCGTTTCATCCGGCCCTCCTACTGGGGGAGAATCCCATAGTCCCTTTTAGCAGGGTAATAGACTTTCTTACAAGCATTGGCATTTTATACCAAATATAGCTTTACCAAATCTTAGGTTGCACGTTGGTAAAACCCTCACCAAAGCATGCTGATTGTTACCATCGTTTGGCGCAGATGGCCTCGTAGCTCTTGCGCCATTAAACCCCCAAAATCATCATCATCAGGATTGCGGGGCGTCCTGCACGATAAAACTATAATTTTCAGCGAAGTCCATGAGTACTATTGCCTCGTGTTTGCCTATGTTTGCTTCGCGCTCCCGCAAGTGTCGTGCCTGTTGTTTGCTCACAAAGTGGTGAGCCTTCAGTGCCTTGAGCATAAATAAGCATTTTTCGCGAAGCTCGTCTGGTGTCAGAACAATAGTTTCCAGTTGGCAACGCAACCCGCTTACCCACTGTTGCACATGGACGTAATCCTTTTCTTCCGGGTCAAGAAGTGGAGTGCTGCGGAGCAAAGTATCAGCAAAATCGGTACTTGGGCATTTGGCACACCTGTCAAGCATGCGCTCTTTATTGTATAGATCCCATACCGTAGTGGATAGAAGTTCTTCGGTGCTTTCGTCTAATCCTGTAGCATGACGCATGAGCTTAAAAATTTAGTGTTGCATGCACAGACAAACTGTGTGAGTGCCGCTCCCCCCTTTTAGGACACAATGTGAAGGCCGCAGACTTGCGAATGTTGAAAAGCCGCACCTGAAATTGCAGCTTTTTTCCATTCCTCGTGCATTTCTTTCAAGATGAACAACAACAGACGCTTCTGGCGACCACGTAGCACGTCCTTCTTTCACGGTAGGCAGTACGAGACAGCGTCGTCCTGATAGAGCTTCATGATGGAGGCCTTAACTTCTTTGCTGACCGGGCGGCCTCTTCTTTTTGGCACTGTGCCCAGTATTCCTGATTCTGACCTGACCTTTACGGCTAGACGCGCTTGTCGTTGCGAGGCTCCAAAGAAGTTCATAATCTTTTCGCGAGACCAAGAGGGTGGGGCCAATGTTAGAAGTTGTAATTTTTTCTCTAATTTTTTCTCCAGGTCAAACTTGTTTTTTACATCTTGCATGAGTGACACGTAGTCACTCAAAACAAAATCTTCGTCCTGGTTCGGCAGAGAAGTTCGTTTCTGCTGCACATCCAGAGATGTATAAATTCTTCTTTTGTCAGAGATTTTAAGTTGCCTAACCTTCTTTTGGGCGTATGTCTCGCGGCTTGTTCGCCCTCGTTTTCGTTGGAGAGGGCTCTCTCCAACGGCTGCGAGGGCCTCGTTGACGCTCTCAAGTGCTACCTCGGGGTCATCATGCTCAGAAGGGGCATCACCAGCCAGAGGTGGTGCTGGTGCTTGAAAAGTAGGCCTCTTCTTCGATTCGAAACAATTTTGCCTGCCTGCTTGACAAAGTCGGTTTCCAGGAATAAGGTTTAAATTGGGGTGCGCATCTGCCAAGGCTATTGTAATTACAGCTGATCCACGGCGGTTTTTGACGTGTTCATAGAAAGGGTTAGAACACCACTTGGATGCAATCAGTGATGTGTACTTTTTAAGGTATACTTGATAATGATGTGAACACACTGTACGGATGTAACCTTGTGGGCGCCCGGAACCGAGCGAAAGGAGCCGCCGATCCGTGTGCGTCAGGTCTTGAGCGTTGATGAGGGACCGCGTCTTAGTCTGTGTGGTCACATGGCAACCCCTTGCACCAAGGGAGCACGGAGGAAGCTCGGCTTCTGCAATGAAAAAGAAATTTAAATGGAAGGTGACTGCTCCTTCATTCATGTGAGCCATATCTGCGTGCTGCGCGTAAATGACATGTTGGGCACATATGCACCTTACGTGCAGAAGCTAGCCTTGTACGCAAAACGCCATTCGGCTTTAAACTTTTATAACGTTAATTGGTTTGTGAAAAGTATAAGGCGAACCATGTGTATTTAATAGAAACCAACGCATCCTTCCCTAAAGCTTGGCCTTATACATGTCTAACGTAACACATAGTATATGTACGACGAACGGCCAGTTTTAAAAAAAATAGCTAGTGTATTTGGTTTGAAAAAGTCATGAATTGAGCGGCCGCAACTATACAGATACTGTGACAGGGTAGGCACGAGTAAACACGACGCAACTATCATTGCATTGTACAAAATAAAGCCGGCTTTCCTACGTACCATGATCAGCATCCACAGGAACCGTAGATTGAATTCTTTCTCCAGAGAGACCAGCTTCATCCATCGTTACACCACCGTACAACGTACTTGACGAAAAAATGAATTTCTTTCTTCGACAGATTTCCGATCTCAAATGGTCGTTCAAAAGCCAACTTCTCGCTTGTCAGTCCTTTCTTAGCATACTAGAGCAGATGTGGGTTCCTCAAAAGGCAAGGAATGAGTCTCGATACCCAGTGTCATTAGTGCGGACACGTGCCTTTGTTTATTCATTATTTCCAATGAGTCATGTAAAGATTCCCGCACTGACAATATGGACCGAAAACAATGCGAGAAGCGCAATCTTAGCTTGTGACGATGCTTCAAGCGTCCGAGTTAACATACTGAATCAGCGCGTTTCAGAGCTTTAATCACGCGCCTGTAGCCTTCACTGAGCTCCAACTAAGCGCGAACCGAATCATAGTTCCGCTTTTCACCGCAGCATGCGTGACGGCTAGATTTCGCGGCGATATTATCGTGTTTCAGACGTCCAAGTCAGCTATTGCCGCCTGTCGATTAGACATCGCCTTTCGGAGTGTGAGGAGCCGCCGTCGGGTGCAAAGGGCACAACGGGCCTTCTATGGCGACGCACTGGCGGCTTTTCCGATTAGTACACGATACCCGCCGTTTCTTTCCTTACAGCCAGAAAAAAGGCACGAGGGGAAGCGGGCAGCAAACTCCGTTGTTTCTTTGGACCTAATCGCTTCGGCTATCGTCGCAGGTGGCGTGCTGTGCGGCAAAGTGGCGTTAAGAAGCGACGCCGGGTAGTGGTGCGAGGGTTCAACTTCAAAAATTGTTTTCTCCCTTTAAACAAAAATTACTCTGATTAAACTTTCCGAATCAAAAGACGATCAATTGTTCTTCGAAACCCACCATAGTTACTTGGACCACCTCAGGGTGGAATAAACAGCTGTTTATGCGTCAAAATGCACTTTTTGGCAACTTCAGGATTTTTTTTTACTGCAAGATGTTTAATTGCGCAGTTTTAAATATTTTTATAGGTTATATACCAAGAGGGGCAGCCAGTGAAAATTATATTGCGTCCCGGCAGCAATTATATATTTTTTTAATAAAATGACAAATATGTTCATTTTTGAATAAATTATGTATTTGTAAAAAATATTTAAATTGAACAAAACTGCACAAACTCAACCACATTGTAAGTCAACAACCGTGCAAATTTAAGGAAAAAAATATTGTTGAGTGTTTCATAAAAAAACTGATTTTTCGCAAATTATTGAGTAATGCCTATTTTCACGCTGTTTTCAAAAATTAAAATCGCGCTCAAGTCATCACAAATTTTCTTTCGTCAAAACTATTTTAGGGTATGGCTACGGACGTTGTGGCCGAAGCCCATGATTTGTTTCTTTTTTAGAAATCGGAGGTGGTCGAGCTCAACGTCTGGGACGTTTCATATGGAATGACCCTATATGCACAACTCTACTAAGCAGTGTTCAAGGATTGGGAGTGTATATTTGCCTAAAAAAAAGTTTATGATTATATAAGTTGCATACGCGCGAGAATCGCATTATGAGAGACCTTTGACAAAGTCGCACGAACTTTAATAAGACATACAGTAATTATTCGTGAAATGCTCCAGCCACGCATATTTTTATTCATTCATTTATAGATTTCCACTTTTAGAAAAAGAAAATACTAGGGAATTTTATAAACTAAGGTCCCTACTGAAAAAAACCCGTATAAAATTCATGGTGGTTGACCCGTATATCTCATACGGTGTTATGGGATACGGGTCTCCCGTATGCTACTGGGAACCCGTACCTACACAGGTTGACCCATTCAGATACAGGAACCCGTTCAGATACGGGGCCGTACCTGTACGGGTTGACCCGCTTAGGTAAGGGAAACCGTGCCTGTACGGGTTGACCCGTTTAGATACAGGAACCCGTACCTTACAGGTTGACCTATTCAGGTATAGGAACCAATATTTATGCATGTTCATCTGTTCAGATAGAGAAACCTATATCTTTAAAGGTTTTTCCGTTCTGACCCAGTACTAGCAAACAACATGGTGTCCAACGTTTGCAATCGGATGGATGGATCTTTGCAGGGTTAACAATTCGCATGCATTTGTCATGCAAAGAATGAGCATGAGCCAGGTCATTTCAGGTTATAGGTGTATTTAGTGAACGCAAATTGGCATCTGCAGAACACCAACAAGAAGCTTAACCTCTAAGCAAGCTTAGAAGTCAAACTTCTAGTTAATATCCTGCAGTAGGATATTAACAAATTTGCATACTGCATTTGATTCACCCGAGCTGTACTCTTCCATAGAGAGGCCTCTCGAGGATGCCTCCATGTACTCGTTGAAGCCATCTGCATGGGAAAAGAATACAACAATAAGTCATGTATATCTACAGTTTCCTGAAAAATTGAATATTTTACTTCCTGCAATTATAAGCAAGCAATTTCCACTACAATTTATGCTTTGTTAATATCTTGTGATACCATGTAGACCCCAAAAGCACTTCTTACGATTACGCAGTCTGCTTAGAACTGCAGGCATGCATGATTCGGCCCGAAAGTTTTGAACCAGTTCAGACCGAGTTCAGAGGAGTGCAGAAGCAGTGCGCAAGTCGGGCTGCGGCTGCATGAACTTAAGCTGCAGCGTTACAAACGACCCTGTAATTGGTTTCCGAAAGACCGAAGAGTTGCCATCTGTTACTGCATGAACGCTGAACTGACTTCGGCCAGCGCAAGATTCTGTGGAACTGAGGCTGAGCTCGTGCAGCACTGGAATAAATCGAACAGGCCAGTTCAGCGTCCATGCAACTTCCTGTTGAATCTAATGAGTCAGTTCTTACACTATTTGAACTAGATCGGCCAGTTCAAGCAAATCGGAAAGACCTAGTGTGACTTTCCACAACTATGCACTTAAAGTTTGCTTGCAACAGTGTGTTCCTAGAATTTCAGTGTTTATGAAAATTATAGACCTTGGCGCAGGGGACAAAAAGGAACGGAAAGACACGAAGCTCCGGAGCTTCGTGTCTGTCTGTCCCTTTTTTTCCCCACGTTCCCGGGTTACCACGTCTATCCTTAACCACCTCGCCTGCCTGTTAACTAAAATAAAAGTATGTTCTACAAATCTCAATATGTATTTTCAATTATGAACATGGGCCTCTGATTGCCTACAACCTCTAACTTATTTCATGCCCAACAATGTCACCATGGGAACAAGTGAAAGGAACACTGAACACACAATTCTCGACCGGCAGTTTTAGTGCAAAAGCAAGATTTTGACCTGCAATTGTTGTTCTGGGCATGTATATAAATTGAGAACAGATATTTGCTATCAAGAACCATTTAACTAATTTAATATCCGTGTTACGACCTTTCAATGGTCTATTCATACGAGATAGTTCCCTGGTAAGAAAACTGAGCACTAGAGAGGAGGAACACCCACGATGAGAAGGCGGTTCAGAAAAAATGGGCAGTACTCAAAGGACAGAGCCAAACATAGTTCGGTTGTAGCAGTTCTAGTGAACAAACAGACTCACTTTCACAACTTTGCTAGTGCCAGCTTTTAGTTCAAAAGAAAAAATAAGTGCCTCAGCAGAAGGTCCTGCGAGCAGGCCACTGATATCATGGACCTCCCCCAAAACTTGCAGGGATTAGCAGATATTTGCAATGCGGAGCATGTTACTGTAAAACCTTCTCAGTGTGAATAAATCAGAAAGCACCAAGGGACCTAGATGACCGTGACAAGATCACTTTACTTTTCTTCATATATTAAAAACAAAGAGGGAGATAGGGCTTCTTCATTTCGGTTTTGCGCTCGGAGCTTCACGTTCCTAAAGCTCGAACTAGTCGAACTGTGACCCTTCAACAGCCTATAAAACTGAAAGTTCTGAAAGCCTTGGAATATTTTATCACATTAATTTTGTCGTAGCAGGTTGCAACTTCAGAAGCCATAAGGTTTGAGTGACTCACCAAGTATGAGACATCTGTGAGAAGTGGGCACTTACTGCTGCCAACTTGACTGGAGTCAGGGCCCTCTTGGCGACGGCGCCCTTGAAGCGCCGGCATGGCACCCCAGTCACACTCCGCCCATGCAGGTTCTCCCTGCCGAAGATCAACTTCGTGGCCTCTTTAACGAACATGGAGTCTCCCCGGGCTCCCCTCACGTAGAACAGTTTGTCCTTTTCCACCAAGACACCATGGCAAAGGTGAACCTAGAAATAGATAGAAATGCTCTACAGGAAATGCAGCCAGCCATTCGTCCCGATCTCATTGATCTTTCGGAAACTTGTGCAGACGTCTGCCGCACAATGCCACTTTTTTCGGACGCAGGACATGCGAGGCAGCTCTTCACGCAACATCTGGGGGTATTCTTTTCGGAGCCAATCACAGAAATTCACCACGGGCGCTCACTAGTCGTCTCCAACTTCTCAATGTAAAGAACAACTCATCTTGAAGTGCAGAACAGAGAGTGGAACAAACATAACTGCAAAGGAATCGCATAGCAAACAGTTCCAGCCACGCATGTCGTCTGCTATGCACAAAAAAAAAAAAAAAAAACACGGAGGGGAAAACAAAAAAGCTCACGGTCGAAAGTAGCCACGTGACTTCCGCCCACTCACTCTCTCCTCTCCACTTCTCCGACCTCCGTGCGCGGGTTTCAGTTTCGGTTCTGAGCAGTTGCGTTTTTTGGCTTTAATAAAAATATATGTGACTGTTGCAAAATATTAATTTGGTAGTCTTTCGACGCCATAATAAATCGGCTGGCAAAAAATGAAAACTTTTATTGGGGGGTGTAAGTGTCCATTTAAGTGAGTTCAGAGTAAAGAGAGAAAGCAAAAGAAGGGTACCAATTATAACACAATTTTAATTGGGCTACTTGGTACATGATTTATGGAAAAGCTTGAAATAAGACAAGGACACTAGATAGGAAACGTTTCAGAAAAGTGCTAATTAATTGGGAAGAAATATCTTATCAATGCCCGGCCCTACTCTCTACATTCATCAGCATTTTAAAGTAGCCCGATGGTTCAATTTAAGGAAGCATACAAATAACCTCATTCAAGGAGCTGTGGAAACAATAAAATTTAGTCACTTGCCCAATATCTGGAATGAATATTCTATGAAATTCTGAACTTACCTCGTCATCAACCTCTGCAAGCACTGGCACACACTCGGGAAATGCCTCCGGAGGGCCTGCTACAAGATCCGCTGCTGAAACAGCAGCATCAGCGGCCGGTACAGGCCGAGCGTGATCCACACCAGCTCGCACTACGGGAACTGAAGCAGGAGCGCCAGCTGCAGGAACCACTGCTGGGCAAGCTAGAGGAGCTGACCCAACACCGCCAGACGGGACATTGTCCACTGCAACATAATAAAACATTCTTTAGAAACAAGACACGGTACAGGAGTCAACCGATTTTTCGGACGCCAAAAATTCAGACAAGCTTGATTATTCGCACTTCAGCACTTTCCTCGTTCGTTGATGGCATGAGGGCTTCATAGTACTTCAAGCCACAGAAGACTACCGGCAGTGTGGTTATTTGTTTTTCCGTAACACACCGGGACTGGAAAAGTAGCGCGAACAGGACACAAAACAAAAGGATGAGAAACAAAACCAAAGAAGAAAAAGAGGAAGAAAAGAAATGCGCTCAAGTTTGCCGGCAGTGGGCGGCAGAGAGGTTGTTTAGTTTACAAAAAAATACCGGTGAATAGCTAATGAATATTCATGCCAAGCATTTCCAACGGTTTGCGAGATATAAGCTCAATCTTTCTGACGAAATCCAATGCTGTAGCAGATCGTCTGCTCACCTTTTAACCAGTTGCGTCGCTAGGCACAATCTGCCGCCCGACTAAAGTTCAGCCTTGTTGGTGCTTTGGTCATGCCTACGACCAGCTTCCTCACTCTCTCCTCCTCAACAAAAAGAACTAATTTTTCCCCAACGACGAAAGGATGTGTGCTGGCCGGGCTCATCGGAAAGTGCACATTTAAAATGTTCTGACTGACAGAACAAACTTTCACTTCAAGCCTCATCTATGCGCACAGACCACGGTGTCTTGGTATGGACATGATTGTTTGACAAACTGCAGAAAAATATTTCTTCAATCAAAGCAAATGTGCTGCCGAGCAAAACGGGCTCATCGCCATCAGCAACAAGAAACAAACTCTCAAAGCTCCATTTGCACCCTAAGAGAAGAAAAGAGAATTATAGACACCTCTTAAACTCATTGATAAATTGAAGCACCCCTGTAGTATATGCTTACTTCTGTTTGCGACCAAAAAAAAATTAAAATTACTTTTGATCCCTCAGATAAAGTGTGAGCACATAATGTGTAGTGTGTGAGGTAAGCAACTGAAAGTGCCTCCACGCTTACCTAGTAGTGCCAGCAGCTGCTTCTTGATAGCGTCCTCTCTATCTGGGGCTCCTGCTCCAGCTTCAGCACCCTCTGCTTTGCCGACCTCAGCTTTTCAACCAGTCGGCCATGCTCCCCAAGCGACACAGTGGACGTCCTGTCCTCTGTCTTTTTTTTTCTTGTACTTGCCACCCACTGCAGGGGATGGCGACATCTCAATCAGGAAAAGAAAAAGGTCCAGGTGTTTTAATATTCATTTAATATAAACTCCCACACATAATTGGGACACACATTGTTCACATTAAATTGCCCCCCCCCCGTTTATTTTTTGGGTGTAGGTTTCAGCCCTATACCTGTGATTGCCCCCTCCCTGAAGAAATGCTTTCAGACGCCCCTGACAAGATATCCGGTATTCACTGTCAGTACAGGATATAATTGGTATATCGTCCTTTATATACTCTAGTGTAAAGGACGATACCTGATGGCAGAAAACTTTGTGTAGGTAAACGAAATAGTATGATAAAATATTGTGTTAAAAGGTACTTCTAAGTTAGAAAGTAAAATATGATTATACTACTTTCCACCCAGTGTACTTTCTATGAGGAACGTAAACTCTCAGTTGCTTTGTACTTGCAATTCAGTGCTTTTAAATACGATAGCATCTATAAGCAAAGCATATGCACTTTAGGCGTCTGTTGGTCCGAGGATTTGTAACTGCTTTTGAAAACAGCATGTGCCGGCACATTATAATTCAGAAAAGAAAAACAT
The DNA here is from genome assembly GCF_016920785.2 of Ixodes scapularis. NCBI lineage: Eukaryota > Metazoa > Arthropoda > Arachnida > Ixodida > Ixodidae > Ixodes > Ixodes scapularis. The sequence continues at coordinate 158,405,764 of NW_024609868.1, read as the reverse complement.
GCCGCCGGCACTGCGCCTCAAACCCACAACTGTTGGAGTCTAAGCCGGGCATCGTATCCGCTTCACTACGAGCATACATGGATAAGCATTTGCGAAAGAGCTACTGGTTGCAGGCAAGAGCTCCGTTGATGCACGTGCCAGTGACTCAACGCCGTTGTTGCCACAGCAATGTGTGCCGCATCTGGTCGCAGTCGCACATAGCCACATCTGAGGAGAGCTCTGTGAACCAGACTTGAGCATCATCTTTCGTTGTCGGTATGCGAAAGCAGGTCTCACCAGAGGAACATTACGCAAGCGTGCTGAGGCACAGTGAAAGCAAAGAGCCTAGGGTACTTCGGAACAACATAAAACATGTTTGTTGAAAGCTGGAGAGGCAAGTAGCAACAAGAGGACCATTGAAGCGGATTAAAAGATTAAAGAGAGGAAACTTCGGCTGCAACGCAAGCAGGACGCCAAAAAAATGAGGACGTCTTGCGATAGTGGAGAAGAGATGTAACTTCGTGTACAGGGAGATTGTGACTTAGAGCAGGTGAGCACATCTCGTAAGACTGAAGAGTGTCGAATTCAGATTTAATGCGGTCGAGAAACAAGCAGGAGAGTGTCTCTTGAAATTGAAGAGGGACAACTGCGGCTACAGCACAGTTGAGACCAGGAGTGGCCAAGCTGCGGCACTTTGTGTGTTAAATTACGGCTTGTGGTCCACTTTCATAGAGCGTATCTACCCACCGGATCTGTGTACCAGAATGGCAAGCAATTTAAAAAGTGTCTGTACAAATAGTCCTGACCAGCCATAATGAATGGACACAATTACTCATGAAGCGAACAAAATGCAAGATATTCTTTAGCCTAACCGTTCAATTTTACCCACAATTACTGCCCACTGGTAGCGGAAGTGAAGTATGCTGCTGATTTGAAAAAGGGAAACAAAAGACGAACCCCCTCTTTCTGAACAGAGTCGAAGATGAGGTAAGAAAAACAGCCTAAAGGCACACATAAACCTCGAACCTTGAGTTCAATACCATAGGGATGGCCACGTGCTTCTTTTTCAAAGCAGCAACCAGCTCAGCTCGTGTCTCTGTAAAACAAAACATGGACACCGAATTACATCTCGAAGTCGTCGTGTTCGTTTATAAATATGACCGTTCACCAGCTAGCCTGCGCTATAACCCTTGTTTCAAAAAATATTTTTTTCGATATTTTACACATTAAATGCACCACCTCGTCGAACTTATGTGGTAAATTTGTCGAGCTTACAGAGCCGATTTGTTGCGATTTATTTTGAGTGTCGTGGCTACCATCTGGAGCGCCCTGTAGTTAAACAACGTAAAAAGCCTTTGCTCTTGCCGCCCAGTTCTTCACAAATCGGGCGCAAGGACCGAATCGGTCGAAAGGACATATTCGTGCGCACAACATTTCGCGAATTTTAGACGCCGGAACGGGGGACGCCGGAACGGGGGCCCACGAAATTTCCGCTTTCCACGTGTCCTTAAATTTCGCTAATTTTTGGATGCGTGGAATTTGCAAAAAATCGGGGGCTGGCGAACATTAGGAAGTGTTCGTAGACAGCGTTTCCCCCTCCGCAACGAAGATGCGTTGCCCGCCGATAGCCTTGACTGTAGAGTTCCGGGTATATAGCGAGTTGCGGAGGGCGTTGCGGGACAGCGAAAACGATCTACGAAAACTCCTTATTAACGGTTTGCAGTATACGTTGTGCTTCGAGCCCCTGATGCGTAGAAAACAACTTACCATTCCCCGGCGCACGCTCCAACAGCCTCCCAGTAGACGCTTTTCGGCACGTCGGGGTCGAAGTCGCCAACGCTGGCCGGTTTGAACTTCTTGATACGGTTCACGCTGACTATTGCCTTCGCGCCATCAATATAAATCACGTACGCTTAGTACATATCGACACAGATATACACCGATCGAGATAGCCCTAACCTCAATACGGCTTTGGTTCAGAGCACTGGCTGGCACAGGCAGGCTGGCCAGCGGCGCTGGTAAGTAAGGATTGGATTGGATTGAAGAAATAATCTGCCTTAGTTTATATCAGTACTATTATTACCCAAAATAGTTTTAGAACCTTTGAAAGCATAGAAACTTACCATGTTAAGTTTATTTATTGTGAAGAAAAACATTGTTTGTCCGTCATTGGTTGTTTTTCTGCCCTCTGGCTTGCAGCTACGAAATCCAATCCAATCCGACGTCAATAAACCGAAACCGAAACTACCGCGGTACAGGACTCAAAGCTATGAAGCAAATTCTCGTTTATCTCGGCCTCGCTTCCCATGGATTTGGTTTTCTCATTTTATGACTTTAAATATGCATGTTATAAAATGGTTGAGTTTGATAGCTGAAACTGTTAAATTGAAATGACCCAATATGTGATTTTCTGATTAAAATTTTTTACTGAAGAAAAAAATATCACAGTTTAGTTTCGCGGTGAGCGCGTTCCCGTCGAGGTCTGGTAATTTCTGGTCGCGTTAAATAGACCGATCTCACCGGCCAGTTTGACTACGCCACCGCTGCCGCAATGCAGCGAGGGAACTTTAGTCTTTGGGCACGTGCGACAACCTCGCTGGAGCTCTTCGCGTGCAGAGCACGAGAAGGCACGAGCCCTCGCGTGCACGGCCGTCTGCCTCCTGTGAACTAAAGTTATGGCGGTTTTACGCATGCGCCAAACGCTTAGTGAGATCGGTCTATTGTGTATACCGGTAGAGCCTGTACAAGGTTACCGACCGCCGGTTTAAGTGCTGGCGCCGGTAAGGCGTTACCGGTCGCTCCGATACGTGGTTGCTGTTAGTCGCGCATCGATTACTGGCCACCGGTACGTTATTACGGCCCACCAGTGTGGCGTACCGGCTTCGCCTGTACGTGTTCACTCGCTGCCTGTACATGATATAGGCAACCGGTACGGTGTATCGGCTTCGCCGGTACGTGGTTACCGGTTACCGGTGTGGCCCACCGGCTGTGCCGGTAGGTGTTTACCGGCCGTTTGTACATGGTATGGGCAGCCGGTACGGCGTATCGGCTTCGCCAGCACGTGGTTACAGGTCGCCGGTACAGAGCTACCGGTTACCGATATGAGAATACAGGACTCCGGTGTGAACCGGTATAGGCCGGTATACATTTGTACAGGTTTTTTCAATAGGGGTACCAGTAGAAGGGTTCATAAAACATCGCTTCTCGTTAAGCAGAAGTTTAAAAGACAAATATAGAAAGAAAACACTCTTTCTATATAAATAAAAATAAAAATACAAAACATCTGGGGTAATACTTTGGCGTAGTTTTATTCACGGGCTTGATACATACAAGAGATTTTTGTGATCACAGTTAGAGTCTGTCCGCAATTTGATGATCGCAGGTTACGTGTTCAAATTACTTGGCATATTACTTATTCAGGGGTATGGCCATGCGAATACCGACTTCTCCCTGCGGCCTTTCCCGGAACAAACGTCCGTTTGTGCGACCGAAACGCTGCGATCCTTCGCCGTAACCGGTGATCCTGCCCCCCTTCCTGAAGCAATGCAAATCAACCTCGGCTCGGCCGCCGATCTTGCCGTTGAAGTTGCGACGGTTTCCAGTTCCAGATCCAAAAAAGTTCTATCCGACGCTGAAAAATGAGCATCAGCCTGAGGTTAGGTTCTGGTGTATTGAGGTAACTAAGGGAACTATGCAAATAACCGGTTTTTTCTACTAGGTTAAAATTATTTTTTTCTACCGTATTTTTATGATATCTCGCAGTTTTATACCTCAGTTCACCGTTTTTTGATTATTCTTTTATATTCTGCTGCTGGTTAAGAAAACCAGGACAAACTCCTCTCGCATTGCCCTTCACTCTTTCCACTTTAGCAGCAAGAACGCTGAAGAGAAGGTAAGTGCCTCCTCACCCTTTCTCAGTGCCTCCTCTCCAGCGTTTTATCTGCTCAAATGGAATAAGAAAAGGGCTTCGACGGAAGGGCTTGCCCTACTTTTCTTAAAGGGCAACTCCAGTCCATACATTCGATTTCGGGATTATGACAGTTTTTAGCGCAGTCAGCGTCCCTGAATTACAAGGTGCAATTTTTATTCTGGTTATTGTGCGTAGTTTGAAAGATATCGACGCCTCGAAAGTTTTGTTTGGGGCGCGGCCAGCAAAACTGAAACTAGCCGCTCGAGGCCCCGGCAACACTGTAAATCAGGCGCTATGTGAACGTGACGTCAGGATCGTTCGCGTTCAACGAGTACGAAGGCCGAGCGGCACCTACCTCTGTTGCACTAGCCGTCTAAAGATAGGAGGTAAGCTGATTTTGTTTTAATTCTGTATACGTAGTAGTTATCCAGCATATGTAGCAAGAGCCAGTGCGTATAGCCAAAAGCTAGCGACTCGAAAACCCATGAACTCGTTCGGTGACGTACTCGGTGGCCGCCGCCGTGCGTGCGCTATGCCGTACTCGTCGCGTGTATACCCAAAAGCTAGCGACTGGAAAACAAGTGAACTTCTTCGGTGCTATACTCGGCGGCTGTCGCCGTGCATGCTGTCTTCCGTACTCCTCGCTAGGCCTAAATTCCCATCGGGGTTCCGTGGATGGAGCAGCGTTGCTCTACGCTGCGCTGCCAGTGACTTACAGTACTGAGGGCCCTCTCGCTTTCGCGCTGCGGGTCAGTCCCAGACACGAAGCTTTGAGGCTCTATGGCGTGGGCCACGGCGCCCGAACACACGTGTGCTGGGATGTACACGTCTGTTTTTTTTGTGATTTCTTTCTCGGGCGAGTAAAAGCCGAAGTCCAAAGTCCACACGTCGAACAGCGTTCACCCACACCTTCTCCAATAACCGGTCCGTTAGAAACTTGTGAAAAAGCACCTCCGGGATGCGCAGCGGGTTGTTTGAGTAGCCCACAGCGCTACAAGTTGTACTCGCATCTTTCGAGGAACAACTGTGCAGTCTTGGGCGCACCGAGTTGCTCGCTATAACGAGTCTTGGAGTCCTCACAAACAAATAAACAAAAAACTATACTGAAGCTACACGGGCTACAGATAAAAGCAACGGGTAAACACGTCAATCACAAGCCGAAGTAGCGGTGGTAGCGGCTAAAAGAAGCCCACTCCGCGCAACGCCCGGACCCGAGGAAAAAAAGAGAATGATACTGACATCACGGCCCAATGTTGCTTTAGCCATAGGCAACCCGCTGGCCACCCGCTAAGAAGCAGTGGCTCGCGGCGGGTCGGATTTTTATTATCGGCGTTAGTTGAGAATGCGGCGTCGCCCGGACGTAATCTTTTGGCTGGCCTCGTATTTTGTGCCACTACATTGATACCAGCAAGTTATTTCATTTTGAGTTTTGGCCGGACTTGCCCTTTAACCTGCAACAGGGTATAGACATAGATTTTACATCGCTATAGTCTGTGTCACATAAAGTTCAAGCACTTTTCGCGATACGAGACATTGAGGCCAGTCTAGCTTTTCAGAAACCACAAGATCACAGCATTTTTACTGTTTCTACGCATGTGCTAAAGCCAACTTATCTAATTGGTGTGAAGAACGTGTCTTGGCAAAACGTTTTGTCTGTGGGTTCATGTTTTAGCAGCAATTGGCTTTTTACTCCGGACGGACTATATATGAAACGGAGCGTATACTTCAAGTCCTTGTGTACCTCTTCAAATATTACCTTTTATTTTGTTAACCCGTACTACTGTTTGCTTTTGCGCATACGCCCACCAGTCGGCTGTAGTGGTTGTGCCGAGACTAATAAAAAAATTATTTATTAAAAAAAATAAAAAAGAAAAAACTAGCGGACACAGATACCTCAGGTTCAATTTTCGAACTGTATCCTGTTAGGCCGAAGCTAGTCGAGCCAATAAACAACGTAGCTATTTCGTCGACAACAACTAAGAAGTAAGCCCTTAAAGTTCACATCAACTATACTAGCACATCAAATCAACGCGTCATTCAATAGAATCGTTGCTTAAGAAGAGTTGTTATGTTTATATTTTACTGGCAACGTCCAGGCTGTTGACACCTTAGGCACAACAATCTCAAAGTACTGCACTTCAAATTTCTCGCAGGCCGATAGGGTCAACAAATCACTGCAATCTGTATTGTGCTTGTCCGGTGAATGAAGAGACGGTAGAAACTATGTAAGTATAGTTTCTAAAGTTGAAGCCTGGGCGAGTTGGTAAGACATACTTAAAAGGTTAAACAGCGCAAAGACGACGGAACCTGTCCGTTGTTTTTTTGCTCTGATTTAACCTTTTCAGTATAGTTTGTTTCATTTAAGGTCAGAGCTCAACCGACGCTGTGAGCTCCACCGATCAGCTGGCGCCAAGAGGACACATTATCACTTTGGTAGTCTTTCTATGAGTGCGTTATAAACGACTAAACACACCAAGTATATTAGATACGCCATGACCTTCCACCTTAAGTGAGGGTGTTTGTGGTGGTATGCCTTCTCTAGTCACAGAAAACATAAGAAACACAGAACACGGTCTATTAAAATCACGCTTCCCTGTTTGGGAGTCTTTGCTCGATTTTGTTATTGTTTGATGTCGAAATCTCATCGGCTGAAGAACAATGATAAGATGCTCCGGATTGACCGCGCCCTGCGTTTTGTTTAGGCTGTCCTTCACTGTAGTTTTTGGCTGCGATCTTATGGTAAAATGAAGCAAAACAAACACGTTATACACAGAAAATAGAGCAATCGAATAGCCATTCATTGTGTCTACGAAGACTGCATGTTTGAGTTAACGAGCCGTTTAGGCACTGACGTCCTGTAGACGCCACATTTTGGTCAAAAAGCTTTACTTATTACACGCTCTTCGGGAAAGCTGCAGTGCAAGTATTCTAAAGCGAAGCTCAGAGTTGTGCACGGTATTCAATTGCTAATATATTATGGCACTCAGAAGGTAGAAATTAAATGCATTATTTTTGGTAATAATAGAAGTTCTCTTGTAATTAACGAGTCTTATAAACAAAAATTAGGGTGGTTATCAGCACCAAGATAAGCATATGAAAGGTTAAAATAACTCGTTATCCGGTCAGCTAGCGGCTATGAGGCACGATTGGGACTCTACCTTTTATGTACAGAAATGGCAAGAACCTAAAAAGGGCAGCTAAATGTTCACAACGACGACCCAGTTAACGAAATTGTATATACTTAACTTACCCGTGCGTCTGACTTCTTGAATATTTCACTGGAATGGCGTGAATTTGTGAAGAAAAAAAAACATAAGTATGATTATTCGAGTTTGGCAATTAAATTAGTTATCTACTAACACGTATGAGTATAATATAGTTTATTTTGAGCTGGTTTACACGTGCGGGTTGTTGGCTATGCCTTCATATTGTCACGGGTGGTGACTAAAAAACAATAAATAAACAGGAAGAAATAAACGTTTAATGTGGCGAACTTGTGCCAAAAATAAAAGAGTACAAAAGATAATAATGGAGCGTCGCGGGCGTCGAAGTCGGCGTGGCAGCAGAGTCGAACGCTGGGGCGAGACTGACTCCGGCTTGCCCGCGGAGCCGCTTTTGTACACACGTTGGCTTCTGGAGCATTCGACGTAGAAGGTTCGACGCGTAGATCATTCTGACCTCGAATCAGCAAGACGGTTCTCGATTTCACCAGAACATCACATTACAGTGTTAACAAAAATGCATAGTCGCGGCCAGGAATCGAACCCTGGCCCTTCGCGTGGGAGGCAAGCGCGATAACCGTTAGGCTACGGCCGCGCTGCCTACTTGGCGCGCGGCATTACTCCCCCCTTAAAACGTGCATCGCCCCGATGCATCCCAAAACAAAACAAAGCGCATAAAAAGAAACTTGAAACACATAAGATCCACAGTCCTATCGAGCGTAGTACGGCTTCAGGCGCACGACGTGGACGACTTCAGGTCGTGGTGGGCGGCGTGATGATGTTCTTGTTCCGTCGGGCATCACCTCGTAGTTCAGCTCGCCGGGGCGACGAAGTGCCTTGTATGGTCCAAAGTACCGTTTCAGCAGTTTCTCACTGAGGCCGCGGCGACGGATGGGCGTCCACACCCACACCCTGTCTCCGGGCTGGAAGTGAACGTCCCTGCGACGAAGGTTGTAGCGGCCCGCGTCGACGCGTTGCTGGTCTTGAATCATGAGTCGGGCGAGCTGGCGGACTTCTTCGACGCGTTGAGCAACCGCCTGGGCGTCGTCGCTCTCATTGTCAGATGGCTCATGGGGCAGCATTGCGTCCGGCATGGTCGTTACCTTCCGACCATGTACCAGCTGGAAAGGGGTGAATCCAGTGGTCCCCTGAACCGCCGTATTGTAGGCAAACGTGAAGTAGGGCAACACCTCGTCCCACGTCTTGTGCTCTACGTCGACGTACATAGAGATCATATCGGCGATTGTATTGTTGAGTCGCTCGGTCAGCCCGTTGGTCTGCGGGTGGTATGCAGGGGTTCGACGATGGCCGGTGCCACTGAGACGAAGGATCTCTTGCGTCAGCTGGGCCACGAACGAAGATCCGCGATCTGTAATCAGAACTTCGGGAGCGCCGTGCCGGAGGACGATGGACTCGATGAAAAACTTGGCGACTTCCACAGCAGTCCCTGAAGGAAGAGCTTTCGTTTCGGCGTACCGCGTGAGATAATCTGTGGCGACGATGATCCAGCGGTTCCCCGACATCGAAGGCGGAAAAGGACCAAGTAGATCCATTCCGATCTGTTGGAAGGGTGTAGTTGGAGGAGAAATGGGCTGCAGAAGTCCGGCCGGCCTCGTGGGCGGTTTCTTGCGTCGCTGGCACTCGTGGCATGATCGTGTGTATAGGTGGACGGTCTTGGGGAGCTTCGGCCAGTAATACTTTTCACGAATACGGGCCAGTGTCCGGCTGTAACCAAGGTGTCCGGATGTCGGGTCGTCGTGGCAGGCTTGGAAGATCTCCTCTCGAAGGTCACTCGGGATTACCAGCAACCACGGTGTGTTGTTGTCGCCGAAGTTCTGTTTGTAGAGTACACCTTGTCGGATGACGAACGTCGGCAGTACTCGTGAGAAGACACGTGGCACGGTACTCCTGCCTCCTTCCAGGTGCTCGATTAATGCGCGCAGCTCAGGATCGTTTCGTTGACGTCGTGCCATATCGTCGGTGTTCACTGCTCTTTGGAAGCACTCGTCGTCATTGTCGTCGCTGCAGCCGGAAGGAGTTTCGACGGGGGCTCTGGACAGGCAGTCGGCGTCGCTGTGCTTGCGGCCTGACTTATAGACCACTGTCATGTTGAACTCTTGCAGTCGAAGACTCCATCGAGCGAGACGTCCTGACGGGTCCTTCAGGTTCGCAAGCCAGCAGAGCGAGTGGTGCTCCGTGACTACACGGAACGGGCTCCCGTACAAGTACGGACGAAACTTCGTTATTGCCCAGACGACCGCAAGGCATTCTTTCTCAGTCGTGGAGTAATTTTTCTCCGCCTTGGACAATGTCCGACTTGCGTAGGCGATGACTCGCTCGATGCCTTCTTGCACTTGGACTAGTACTGCGCCGAGTCCCACGTTACTTGCGTCCGTGTGAATTTCTGTTTCCGCATCCTGGTCGAAATGTCCAAGAACAGGAGGAGTCTGGAGTCGTCGTTTCAGTTCGTCGAATGCCTGCTGTTGCTCCTCGGCCCATTCGAACTTCTTGGCGTCTTTCGTGAGATTCGTAAGTGGTGCGGAAATCCTTGCGAAATCCCGAACGAAGCGTCGATAATAGGCACAAAGTCCAAGGAATCTTCGCACGGCCTTCTTATCTGTCGGCGCTGGAAATGCCGCGACGGCGCGAGTCTTCTCGGGGTCTGGGCGGACGCCTTCGTTACTAACCACGTGGCCAAGGAACTTAAGTTCGTCATAGGCGAACCGGCACTTTGACGGCTTGAGTGTGAGTCCGGCGGTCTGAATGGCGTGAAGAACAGCTCGGAGTCGTCTCAAGTGCTCGTCGAAGTCAGCTGAAAATACTACGACGTCGTCAAGGTAGACGAGACAACTCTGCTACTTCAGCCTGCCAGTACGGTGCCCATGACACGCTGGAAAGTTGCTGGCGCCGTGCATAGTCCGAAGGGCATCACCTTGAACTCGTACAATCCATCCGGCGTGACGAAGGCTGTCTTCTCTTGGCCCCGTTCGTCGACCTCGATTTGCCAGTAGCCGCTCTTCAGGTCCATCGATGAAAAGTATCGAGAGTGGCGCAGCTGGTCTAGAGTGTCGTCGATGCGGGGGAGTGGGTAGACGTCTTTCTTCGTAACCGTGTTGAGCTGCCGGTAGTCCACGCAGAACCGAAGAGTTCCGTCCTTTTTCTTAACCAGCACGACTGGAGAGGCCCATGGACTGCTTGAAGGTTGAATTATGTCGTCATTCAGCATCTCTTGAACTTGCTGATGGATCACCTCCCTTTCCTTAGCAGAGACTCTGTACGGCGATCGATGCACAGGGCGCGCGTCGTCCTCGGTAACGATGCGGTGCTTGGAAACCGCGGTCTGGTGCACCTTCGACGACGTCGCAAAGCAGTCGCGGTATTCGGCGAGGAGGTTAACCAGCTGACGCCGTTTAGGGTCCGGAAGCTTAGGGTCAATGTCGAGCTACGCTGGCTACGTACTGTCTTGCTGGGGCGGCGAGGATTCGTCAGTAATCGCCGTGATTTCGGCGGGGTTTCGGAGTTTCTCGACGTGGCCCACGGCTGCACCTTTCGTGAGGTGTTGCGTTTCGTTTCGGAAGTTCGTCACGAGGGCCACAGTCCGCCCATCCTGACGTTCAGCTACTCCCTTGCGACGCCTATGCCTCTTCTCAGGAGCATTTGGAGGCTTCCCTCGAGAAGAACTTCGCCACAGGAAGCTTCATCGATCCCGACAAGTACGAAAACACTGGACCGCGGTGGTAGGTTTACGTGGTTTGCGAGGACTCGGACCGTGGGTGACGTCGCTTGGGGTTCCTCCGCTGGTGGAGCAGGTTTTCGTAGCGTCAGCCGGTTTGTTCCGAGGTCGATGACGGCGCCATACTCGCAGAGAAAGTCCATTCCGAGGATAACGTCCCTCGAACAGTCTTGCAGAACGACGAACTTGACAGGGCACGTTTCACCATGGATCTCGACGCGAGCAGTGCATCTCCCGACTGGTGTGATGAGATATCCTCCGGCGGTTCGTATTTGGGGTCCTTCCCACGGCGTCATGACTTTTCGAAGGCGGCGGGGGAGCCTCCCACTCAAGACTGAGTAGTCTGCTCCGGTGTCCACGAGTGCCGATGCGTCGTGGCCGTCGATGACGACGTTTAGGTTGTTGGACACCGTTGCAGGGGCGTCGTAGCGATGCGTGGCGTCGGGAGAGTGGGAGCGCTCCGGCGTTCGTGGAGGCTTTTTACTCGGGTCGTCTTCGGCAACGGCACCTCCAGGCGTTGCCGCACTTAGTTTTCCCGACGAGATAGGGGGATAGGCTGTCACGGCGCGACCGACGGAAAGGCGACGCGGAACGTCGGGGGGATGGAGAACGGGAACCTCGTGGTGCGGTGGGCGCTGGTGACGGAGGGCGACGGAGGTATTCCTCGATGTCCCTTGGTCGTTCTCCACAACGAGGTCGACGGTCGTTTGGAGTGAATCCTCGCAGGCCGAGCTGGCGGTAGGGGCACCTCCGGTAAACCTGGTCAGCCTCCCCGCAGTGCAAGCACACCGGGCGTCCGTCATCCGTGCGCCACACGTCGGTCTTTCGAAGTCCACGCTGCTCTTGGCGCGGCGCGTACTGCGGCGAAGAGACTTCTCGTTGGGGTGCAGATGGGCACTGCCGAGCAATAGGAGGCTGCGGACGACGAACAATGGCGGCATAGGTCACAGCTGGTGGTTCCGGTGCGGCGTCGGCGAGAACGTCTGGCTGGAGCGCTTGCTGGACCTCTTCTCAAACAATCCCGGCGATCGAGAGTGAAGCTGGACGTTCGGCGGCAGGTATCAGCTTCTTCAGTTCTTCACGGACGATGTCCCGGACTATTTCTCGGATCCCCGGAATATTGGGGCAGAGGGTGCAGCTTGACGGCGTGGGTGCAGCGACGGCAGGAGCTCGATGGAAGTGAGCGGCTCGTGCTTGCAGGGCCCGTTCAATGTTGGTCGCCTCTGTTACAAACGTTCGACGGTGGTCAGCGGGTTGCGGACGAGGCCTCCGAATATGTCATCTCGTACGCCTCGCATCAGGATCCGCAACTTCTTTTCGTCGGTGACTTGAGGGTCGGCGCGAGTGACCAGGCGCAGGACTTCCTCGACGAAACTGGTGATGGTCTCGTTTGCGCCCTGGGTTCTCGTTCGAAGAAGGTCCTCGGCACTCTCCCGTCGATACTGGTTAGTGAAAGTTCGCCTCAACTCATTCTTGCAGGCGGTCCACGAGATCAACGAAGTCTCCCGATTCTCGAACCAGTGCCTGGCCGTTCCTTCGAGCGCGAAGTAAAGGTTCTGCCGGCGCTGGTCGTCCGTCCATCGGTCGTGCTGGGCCACCCGCTCGTACTGTTGAAGCCAGTCCTCGACGTCTTCGTGCTGCTCGCCGTGGAATGGAGCCGGTGTCCGAGGAGCGACGGGTAGGTAGACGACGGTAGGAGCGGCGGGGGTCTGCGACTGGTTGGCCATCTTCGGCTGCCTGGTCCTGGGTGGTAAAAGTCCGTATTCCGGGTGTATCCCTTGGGTGCGGCGACTTGATCGAGTCTCGATCTGGTCCTTGTTGGGTCCTCGGGAGCTTGGGTTTGGACTTGTACTGCGGGAACTCGGAGGGCTGCGCTGCACGGACATGCGGTACCCCGCACCTCCACCAAAATGTCACGGGTGGTGACTAAAAAACAATAAATAAACAGGAAGAAATAAACGTTTAATGTGGCGAACTTGTGCCAAAAATAAAAGAGTAGAAAAGATAATAATGGAGCGTCGCGGGCGTCGAAGTCGGCGTGGCAGCAGAGTCGAACGCTGGGGCGAGACTGGCTCCGGCTTGCCCGCGGAGCCGCTTTTGTACACACGTTGGCCTGGAGCATTCGACGTAGAAGGTTCGACGCGTAGAACATTCTGACCTCGAATCAGCTAGACGGTTCTCGATTTCACCAGAACATCACAATACAGTGTTAACAAAAATGCATAGTCGCGGCCAGGAATCGAACCCTGGCCCTTCGCGTGGGAGACAAGCGCGATAACCGCTAGGCTACGGCCGCGCTGCCTACTTGGCGCGCGGCAATATAAAAGTGGAACTAAACTGCATCTATTTATTTCAGTATTGTTAATTACTTCTTCCACACAGTTAGCAAATGTAGTAGACACTACATCGAAGTTCCTGTAATTGAACCTCCTATAAGTTTCAAACTAGCAGCTAATGTTTGAATACCAGCATTCAGAAAAACTAATTTGTTCTTGGTCAGAGGCACAAAAGAGTTATAAATGAAAGTCACAATCTTATTCCAGGTCCCTCAAATCCGACGTGCACTTCTAAAGTTCCCTTACAGTAATCCACCCACTCACCGCCCTCTCGCCAATTCAGTGACTCCCACGCGCATTCCCCAGTCACACCAACACCCTCTTTCTTGACATATATACTTCTGCAATCAAAGATGTTCTTTGGCTTGTAGATTTGAACGCTCTTGTCGAATTGTCAGTATCGACTATAATAATGAAGGGTTCGTACGTTTTAATATCTTTTGAAAAAAATTAACTAAATAAAAGTCCAAAACGTAAAATTGCACTAAATGGTTAGATTTACGACTCAGTAATCCTGAAAATTGTTTACATATTCGCAGCTCTAAATGTTGCGAGGTGGGAATAGGTACTGCATTTTGGTGTATTTTATTAAAGACCGCTTAGATCAATTCTATCTGTGTGATGAGAAGAAGAATGTATATCAGTTGTACGTACAGAGTCAGCTGTTACATTTGGGGCAACTAAAAAGAACAAAACGAAAGCTATGTACACGCTCCATTTTAAAGTACATCGAAACAAATTCTACATAACTTGCAACATAAACCGGTTCTTCTCTTTAAGAGCACGCCAGCAATGCTTATTGTCTGAGTAAACTTATTACATGAGTGATTATATATCACATTCTTTCAGTGTATAAAAGTCCATTTCAAATTTGAGTATTTTTTTCTGAAGTAAAAAAAAATAAAAAACTGCAACTTCAGTGGGTCTTGCTTTTTTTTTGCGTTATATCCTTTTACGAAGAAACAAACTTACTTCGTGCTTCTCAGGGAGGTCATGTTTTACTTTTCCTCACTATCTAAAGTAATTTTCTGAGCTAAGAAATATTGACGAACCCACGAATGTGCACTTACTATTCGTAATCAATTATTCAATTTGAAAATATATTTTTTAGAAGGATAGAACAATTCATTTGCGAATCGTTACCTAATTTCGGCAAGCACTTGCATGTGCCCTATTCAAACCTTTCTATAATATAGATATCCTCGAAAATCTCCAATTATAGATTTTTCATTTCATTTCATATATTTACCATCAGAGCATAAAGCACTACAGAGGGAGTGTCTGGAACAATATGGCTCTAGTGAAACTTCACGTGTAAAAAACGATAAAAATCTTGATTAAAAAAATGGTGAAGACAGTACTCAATTCTTTTTTGAAAAGAGCACTATCCACAATTGAAACAATGGGGGCCGGAAGGCGGTTCCATTCATGGGATATGCATGGTATAAAGGAATGGAAGAAAGCATTGCGATTTGAATGAGGGATGCCAACTTTCTGTCCATGATAGACTCGTGATGGAACATAGAAAGGAATTTCAAAAGGCCATGCACGCTGTGTACCGTTATTCTAATAAATTTTTTGAAACAGGCTTAACAGTACGATTTTTTGCGTGCTGAGAGATGTGGAAGTGAAAAGTTAGCCTTCATTAACGATACACTTACCGTTCGATGATAGAGCAAATTTATATTTTGGAAGTTTAAAATCGATTTTTAGGGAAACCCTAACTTTTGTTTTCCACTTAATATTTAATTCAAGGTATTCTAGTGCATTCTCAGAGAACAATAAAAATAAACGAACGAGATTTTATCCATGGTTCTGTTAGTGTCAAACACGATATTTCATTATAAAATTAATATTTTGCTTGACAGGAATAATGCTACCTTTATTTTAATGGAGGACTCTTTTGAATATATTGGAAGTTTGAAGTCGATTTTTGAAAGAACCGTAATTTTTTATTTGAACCTAATATTTAATTCACGGGATTCTAGTGCATTTTCAGAGAAAAATAAAGATAAACGAACGATATATTTATGTACGGTTTTATCACTGTCATACGCTAGCTTTTAGTTTCAATATTACATTTATTCGCAAAAGCACATGAGCACTAATATTATGACCTTATATTTTAGTATGTAACCAATTTATAAATTCATGATGCCCTTAAGAAGTCATCCCTGAGGAGCGGCGTACTGTATAAATTTACAGTACGGCGCTAAATATCTAGTCGAATATGGAAATAAAAATATAGTGAATTAATGAAGATTTTCATGTTCTTTTTAACTCTCACATTGAATGTTGAGGGATCTTGTTAAAATTTACGAGCATTTGGGATAGACACAAATTAAACTTTATGTAATTCTACCAATATTCTGTATCTGAAATAGAATGAATACTGCAATAGGCGCAGCTTAATCGTTGATTTACGGAAATGTTTAATCTTTAACCTATTAATCTTTAATTTCATATTCGATTAAACAGAATATGGGCTATTAAATATTATTAATATGAAATCTAAATTCTCCTCGTCACCTCTATCATAGCCTGATTCTCCTCAGGTGTGAGTTCGCAAGGTCCATAGTAACCCAGATGCCGGGCTAGTACTTCGCAGAATTAGTGGGGTCCGTACAAAAAATAAATATACTTTTTGGTACTGTATTTTGATAACCGACGAGTTTGCAGGTTATGAATAAAGAAGCCAAGAAGATACAATTGGATGATTTGATCTAAAAATCTAAAATCAGCACTTTAGAGAAAGCCGTTTATACAGACGGACATAACAAGCTCAATTTCTCCCTTTTATATTCGCAGATACTACACCACATTGGCCAAAACTTGTTTTTTTTTTGTGTGTGTGAAAGTTTAGGGTCTTGAAAATCCCGGAAAAAATTGAAGTAGAGCACAACTTGCTTTTTTCCTTATCTTGGCCCTAATTCACCAAACAAGTGCCAAAGCTAGACTTTACTCCCTATAGTATGACTGTCATCGGACGTCTTTGGGATTAAATAACCGAAGTGCCCAATTCAGGTTTCACTGCTGGTTTTTCGGTTCATACATGGAGGTGGAAAGGTTCTGGAGGCGACATGACGCCACTACAGGTGAGCCCAAAAGTGTGGAAGAACACGCCTTTCCACTTCTGGCTTCACCTCTGGTGAAGTCAAGCCGCCTCCAGAGGCTTCCTACTGCCATGGGTTCATACCTTTGTCTTACGTCTGGCACTTTGGAAATGATGTGGCGAGCCAAAAAAAGCTACATAAAAGCCAAAAATATAACCTGGCACTCACTAACTTCCTGAAAAAAAGTAGGCCCTAGTCAGGCCCCTAAGGGGAAAGCAAGTCGTCTGCTTCTTGCAAAGGAGTTTTGGTGACGTCAGAAAGAGGCCGAGCTCTGATTGGCCCTGCATGAAAGATAATGAGTATACCTTAAAGCAAGCTGCCTTGAGGTCTATGCACTATTCTTCATTCAGAAGCAATCAGAATTCGGTGTTTCGACGTCACCACAACCCCTGCAAAAGAAGCAGACGAACATCCGCTCCGCAGAGCAATGCCAAGCTAAGCTTATGCAAATTTAGCTGCTTCTCTGGCGTCCTACTTCGCACAATAGTGCATCAGTAATCAGCCAAACAAAACGATTTTAAGATTTTTGGCGATATCTATACGCTTCAAAAGTATTAAATAAGCCAGACAAAAAAGTTTTCCAATTTTTGACAAACATAGTCAAAGGGATTTATTTTGATAATAACTTAAAATATTCTAATATTCTGAAATAGTCTATACCATTTTCATTCATCGATCAGAAAACTCTCTTTTCCGACATTGTCTCAAAAAGTTATAGAGCTCTAATCTTAGTAAGCAGATGAAAGAAATATACAATGTGTATCAGACAAAAAAAAAAAAAAAAATTCAGTTTCCAGCTATGACGTTCACATGGTCCCTAACTTAAAAACTGAACATTTTACAAACTTAACATAAACGCCATTTTGATAAGTTTGATAACATTTAGAATAATAAAAACGTTGAAACGAAATAAAATGCTCTCACAATAGAAATTTTCGGATTTGGTGTTTTAATAGCTGCTTCGAGAGGACTTTGATTACAACAATGCATATTTTATATGAGAGCAATGAAACCTCTGAGTAGTCTTGCACTGTCAAGTGCCATTATTTTCCAATAGTTATCTATATTTATTTCCTATCATTTCTGAGCCGTGGCTTTTATTTAGAGTAATTATAAGATTATAATTATTATCATATATATTTTATATTCCAGCTTGAATTTTGTGACAGAACTTCATACTTGTCATTTATAACGTGTACTAGAATGATCTGTGGTGCGGACATTCGGAACATTAGAAACTAAACATACTGTGTAGGCTGCAAATAGTACACTGCGCGAAAAATTTAACACAAAGAAGCAATCACCGATTTATTCTTCTTAGATTAAACAAAGTCGTCATCACAGGTGCTGGTGTGTTATAAAGTAGTCATTTGGGACAGTAATTTAAGCTGTAAAATATGATGCCTGCCTATACCTGTCAAAGTAAAAGAAAAAACGATGAATATTCTGATCGCACTAACAGTATCGCCCCTGTACAATAATCAACCACGCTTGAATCAAGCATCCACAAATTGAAAAGCAAACATGGACAGACGGATATACAACGAAATTACGTTGAAAACTATGCGAAACTCACCAGCCATTATGACGAGTAGACAAAAAAGTGCACGTGATATTTCGATAAGAAAACGTTCGCTTTCTCAGAGGAAAATAGCTCTGAAGTTATCTCCATCCCGCAACGTATATAGTTTGCGCCCATCCAAAAAAACACTGGCAATCCCTAATCGAGAGGACCGTTGCGCGGAGCGTGGCCACGCCTTGCCAGAAGAAACCCGAATGACAGCTTTCTCCTGTGGCGAGGAGAAGGCAGCCTCTAACGCTCTTGGGGAATAAAAAAAAAAAGCCTAATGTTTTGGGGTTTTCTTCGGTAGAAAGTCGAGGACTGGTCAAAGCCCCTTGGCGCTTAGCGAAGCTGAAGCTGCCAGGTGGTGGCAAGAATGTAATGTGTTATTTTTTTATATAAATGTGAGATAACGTCATGTTTATTGCAAGTCTTTCTGCAAAGGGGGTTTCGCAAAACGCGATCTAATACTCTTGAGTAAAAACCAGACATCAAAGAGCAATTACATGAAAATTGTTTAGTCATTGTTATGGAGCATATTTATCGAAGTATACGTAACGTTTATGTGTATTAAGTTTTAATTTGTTTCCTATATATAACTTTTAATAAGCAAAAGCAAACATATATAGTAAAAATTAGAATATAGTTAAAATTATACACTGAATAGACACCATTGAAGGCCACTAAATCGGACGGTATAGAACTGGTTTTAGCCAGTGATTTTCTTCCTGTGCTTCAAAAAAAATCGTGCACAGTTCACTGTACGCGCGCCTATTTTGCGTGTCTTATAATCTGCGTTTCTGCTATGCCAGCCTCGCGCACAGCTTTGCGCACTACGATGCCTCCAGCGTGCACCTAGCTTTTTTCTGGAAATATTGCTGATTTATTAATTTTAGTTTAAGCGCAAGCTTCTAATCATAAACCTATGCAACAATAAAAAAAAGTTTGCTTGCACAAAACTAATTAATCGATGTAGTTTCTTAAACGCTGTCTACTCGCCTGAAGTTGCATATACACATTTTTGCGTTTAACACGTTTTAATATGGAACGGCGTCCTTGCTGCAAGAAGCGTCTGCTTTCGCTCCGAATCGCGCGGACGCTCTGTGCTCGATCTTTCTAAACAAGTACATCTGCACAAACAAAAATCGTATAAATTAAGAAGTCGAAAAATATTTGACAGCCTTAAATAGCCTCAGGTTGCACCCTTGAAAAACGCCTAACTCTGCAGAAGCTTGGCAACCCTAGGGCCTAATTTAGGCCTGATTCGGTTTTTCTCCAGGAGTTAGTCAGTCCCAGAGTATTTTTCTTCGGTGTCTCTATGACCTTTATCTGGCTCACCATATATAATTTCCAAAGTGACAGACCGAAAATCCCAGTAGGAACCAAAACAACCAGCCGGAAAGACTAATTCAGGCACTTGATTAGAAATTCAAGACCAAAGGTGCCACATCAAGAACCCACCACGAAGACGTCCTCTGGTCTGGCCATGTAGGTCAAAGCAGAACGCAGGTCGAACTCGTTCTCTGTACACATGGCTGTCTTGGGTCTCCTACATCTGTTGAGAGAAAAGTCAAAATGGGACGCTAAACCGACTTTCGTAGAGGACACGGGCTGTAGTTGCAATCTGTAATATAGCCCCGTGGACTCACTTCCATCGTCAGATTTTCTAAGCTCCCATATTATGGGTAATCTGTCATATATGATTTTACAGAAACAGGCGGCAGTCAATTTTGTGTTAAACTCAGTTTATTAGAAAGAAAGGAAAGAGTCAGGTCGAGACCAGCACAAAGTGTCTTCCGCTGTTTTTGGCGGTAGGCCCGATCGAGAGTCTAGGGATGTTTATGGGAATGCAGGGGATAACGTTCCGCTCGGCCACGCACGCACAACTGCGGTGTCGGGTGGCACTCCGTACGCTGGTGTACATGGCACTTACCGCCACAAGCGCTGCAGTACCCCTTACTTTTTTTTTCATTTTTTTTTCAAGTAAGTGTCGTGAGTTATAATTTGTTCCGTGTTTTTGGTAACTACCGGTATATCCCTAAAATTCACCCCCGTATCCGTTTTATGCAGTGCGAATTAAACTGAAAAAACTCGTATGCGAACTCTCCTACAATAAAAGAAAAATCTAAGATTGCTGGGAATAAACCTTCGTGAGCAGCTCGTGGCGACGAGCAGAGCCGTCGGCTGGATGGGAATCGTCCGCGTCCTATTTGAGCTGCGGTACTGTATAGCATTTCCTGTTAAGGTAATTATGCTTAATTATAAGTCCGTATAATTAAATAAACTAACTGTAACTAGGTATGCTTTTGTATTGTTCATTTTTTTGTTTTATTTTTGTGGCAGTTTTATTTCGTTTTATTTTGAAGCAACGTAAGTCGATAACGCTCTCATTTTATTTCCATGGAATGAGTATCGTGTTTCGTTACTTTGTTCGGTAACGTCTACAACAATTCCCGTTCTTCCGTTGTGGAAACGTGTATTCGTCCACATCTACGAGACGCTTATCGGTAGATGGGACCGGCGGGTTTGTAGAAGTCATATCGGACGAGAGTTTAAAATTGGGACATGATAGCCACGTACCATCACTTTTTGATCGTAATTATCTCACAGCAACCGATGCCTCGTAAATTGAAAACATACAGAAGGGTGTGTTCACATAAGGACGGTCATGGTGGTCTCATACCTATTTTTTGTTTAAATTAAACGTTTATATGAGGTAGCGAAATTTGTCCACACAACACGACCGACCCTACTTCTACAAGATACTTCCTTGTATTCGTGAGAAAAAATCGGATTCGAGAGAAGGTTGAAACCAGGGATGGGCAAAATACATGCAAATATGTATCGAAATACAAATACAAAATACTTCGTCAAAAATGTATTTAATTACAAATCTAATTACATTTCCAAGAAAGCATTTAAGTACAAGATACAAATAGAACCAAATGTATTTGGTCTCCTCCAAATACTTTTCCAAATACATTCCTCAAAATTTGCGTCAGCGACTTCAGGGCACCTGCAACGGGTTTCTGGGTATCTCCTTTTAATTTTGCATTGCACACTCGGGAGTTAGTGTGCGAGGCTCTATTAACGTAATAGAAATACAATCACAAAAAAATGTAATCAGCTTGGACGTAATAGGTGAAAGAAATACAAAGCTTCAAGCAGCTTTTTTTTTTTTTTTGTCGATTACAATTTGGTATAAACCAACAAAGAACCGAGACGTCCGAGACGGGCAGCACTAGGTAGAGAATTTTATTGTTGCAACTCGCACCAGTTACAAAAATCTGGACGACCCGCGCATTTAGAATGTTCCAGGCAAAAATATGGATGGAAATCAGGCTGCAAAGCATCACAAGTTGTCACAGTCACTTATTTAGTCAGTCTGCCTGTGACCGTCGATTTCGTCACTATTCTTGCCCTGAGCACCGTAATCACAAAGTCACTAAACGCTTGTGCTTGATTGAGAGACACTGCATTCGGTGCAGAACGTAGTTTTCTTCCTGCTTTGGACAGTGACAATGAATCTGAGGGATGTATTTTCGCCCACAAAATTGTATTTAATTACAATTGTATTTGAAATACCCACGTTTCAGTATTTAAATACACACACCAAATACATTGCCCAATTTGTAATTAAATACATATGCAAAATACACAAATTATTTGAAATACGTATTTTAAATACTTGTATTTGAAATACTGCCCATCCCTGGTTGAAACAATGATTTTCCCAACTGTACCATGGAGCAATTTTGAAGGCTAGGGAATTAAATAATGCAGCTTCGTTCACTGTCAATTTTTTTACGTTTAATGCACGAATATTTTACTGTTAGAATTAGTTAAAGTAAACTTATGTGAACATTTATTTCAAGCAAAATAAAGTGCCACTTATCTTCTTCAGCAAATCTTAATAATGAGGCTTCGAAATTCACCGAAACATATTTTTCAGTGAATTTTGAAGTCATTTAAATTTATATTCCAAACTTGTAACTTTTTCTGTCAAGTGTTTCATGCTTTGTGAACCGTAACAACTTAATTAGCATTCTACTGTTTAAAGTGTTTTCTTCATTGAGCACGGAAATTGTGTTAAAATCGAAAAAGTCAAAATTTTGGGAATTTCGGGCGGCAATAAAAAAAAGTCATCCTAGATTCCCTTTAAATTTTACCCGATGGTCCCTTGATGACCGGTAATGAAATATATGCAAATGCATGTTTTACTATTTTGTTTTAAAAATAATCAAAAATGTGTAACTAGGACGTGCTCGCATCGATTACCGCTGGGGCGTTTCTGTCTCAACGACTAGTGGTATACTAGCGACGCATGCCACAATAACCGCACTTAGTCAGATTAATGCTCAGGCGCCCAGAAGCACTCTATCAATAGTAGGTGAACTTGATTTCATCGCTAATGTAGCTGAGCGCGCGCGTGGCCTAACGGTTATCGTGCATGTGTCCCACGCGAAAAACCAGGGTTCGATTCCTGGGTGGGACGTATCTTTTGTTATTTCTGCAATTTTGTTTTCTGATAAATTCGAGAATCCTGTTGGCGTGTTCGAGGTCTGAATGTTCTACGCGTCGAACATTCTACGCCGATTATTCCAGAAGCTTACGCACGTACATACATAAGGGAATCCACGTGGCGAGCCGGAGTCAGTTACTCCGACGCCCGCAACGATCTGCTTTATTCTGTTTCCTTCTTATTTTTGGGCACAAGTTCTCCCCATTAAACGTTTAGTTTCTCCAGGTTTTATTGCCTCATCACTCGTCATTCGTGACAATATTGCCAATGAAATGTGAACGTTGCGGCGCGTCCGATCTATATTAAGGTAGTATAATTGGCTATTTAGATGTTCAGTGTGCTACCATTTCAAGTTAGCACTTTAATATTAGTACCTGGCTGGCAAAATAATTTGATTTGTATTTCTGGGCACCACTCGAAAGCTTGCTGATAAAATAGTTTGATTCATTTTCCTAGGCATAGCTTAGAACCAGCAACATTGCGGAATCTTCTGCCCCGTTCAATGGCGGGCGTGTCTAAGGCGGAACGATAACCGATTATATCTCAAAAAACAATGGCGAATGAGTGGATATCAGGTTTGAGTTAGAGGGGATTTAGGTAGCGTTAGCGGTTCAGCTTACTCTACCTAAGACAATAGCCAAGTGTGCACTCGGGCGCAACTCAAGTCGCTCCAACAGGATCTCTTGCGACGCCTCATCCGCGATCAGAAAAGTCATGATCTGTGACTGGGTCAGAGGGGGGGGGGGGGGGGGGGGGGCAAGAGAGTTATCGATATATGGAAATAGCTTTAGGAAATTCCCAGAGGGTCATAAAGGGCAAAAACCTGCAGATGCTTATTTTTGATTAGAACTCTCCGTGGTGTGAATCAGTCAGCGGCGGCACCGAATGTCGTAAGCCGTCATACGCCCACAGGTTTGTGGGTCACTAAATATCAACATAAAAGAAAGAAAGAACTGCTGACCAGACGACCCGCCGACACCGCGGTGAGGTCTTGTCAATAAAGAGGACGCAACAAAAGTTTTGAAACAACGGAAGTTTAAAGTAAAATGACGATTTAAATAGAAACAGAAATAATATAATGGGGTTCACAAGTACCGAAACTTAGCAATGAAAATCTTAGCACTTCACCCAGCAGCAGAAAAAAAGACATAGGACGGGGTCGAAGAAACACACAGACAGGGCGCTGACTTACAACTGAAAGTTTATTGCTCTTCGTCCCTCCAAGGTCAGAAGTTGCGAAGTTATAGCGCGCCTTCGAATATGAGGGAGTAGGAAACTTTGCGGCGTTCTTTCGGTCACTCCCCCCGCTAAAGTCAGAAAGCAAAGAATCTATTGTTCCACGAGTTTAGCGACCTGGAAGGGCTAAAGCACCTCTATCCTGGGAAAAGGGGCACCCTTCATTGCTGTGGAAATCCTCGAGACACGTGCCGCGCGCCACTTCTGGGAAGAACATGTGCCTGAAATATAGCTACACTGTACTAGATACACTGTAATATAGCTTCGTGCTGCGCTGTGCCTCCATGATCTTCTCAAGGGCTGCACGTTGCACGCGCCTCGTGCATCGACGCCCCTTGCGCTACTTTTGCTCATGAAGGCGCATTTAGGCAGGGCTTCTGAAGGGACCTCGATCACTCTTAAGCCGGGGTCACACTGCTCATGCATCGTACAACACACAGTAGAAACACGAGTCGCCGCAACGTCCGCGTTTCAAACACCGCGTGCCAAGTTTTTCGTTGAATTCATTGTCATGCGGTATTTGATGCAGGGATCTCGCGGTGACTCGCGTTCGAATATGAAGAAAGACTGTCCCCCGAATGATGTACGCGGGGTGCGACCCGAACTTCAGCGTCTCTCAAGATCGCTGAGGCCACCATTTGTAAAAGTTTGTGTAGTAACTGTTTTTTTTTTTTTTTTCTGGCACTTTGTTAGCGCGCATATGCAGACGCTGACAGTCGGCTGCATTCAAATCTGCCACGTCCATTCCTACCGCGCCGCCTTTATAATCCCGTCTCTCGGACGCTACCATCACTGTTATATGGTCGCGTCTAGAGGACGCGCTCGAGCCAACTTACTGAAAGAGACCATCCTTTAATATACCCTTACGTCTACGACCCCTGGTAAGAATTTCTGGTTACCCTCTGCACAGGGCCCCTCCGGTTACGCTTAGCTCGGCGTCCGGTGTGTTGGGGCGTAGAAGTCCGAAACAGGGCCCGAAATTGGGGTGAAGTCCTCGAGAAAGTCACTGGGGTAAACGACTGACTCTCTGTACACATACACTCACGCTAAAATATTTAATAGAGCACAAGCACCAACGGTACACGCTGATACCCGCTCAAATAAACAATGCAATTAACAAAAGCAACGCGAGTAGTAATTTCAAGACCAGGTTGCAAAATAGTATTTAGCGTAGGCTTGAGGCGAGCAGTTCCAGATTAGGATTCCAAGATGCGGTCTACAACACTAACAGTCTTTCTGATTTTTCGTAGGTTGCTCTACGCCAAACTTGGCGACATCTTGGAAACTTTGTACGTAGTTTAACTTCTTTTTTAAGTAGTTTAGTCACTTCGAACTACATTTCAATCGCAGTTACAAGAATCATGATGCATAGACAGGCAACGGGGGGGGGGGGGGGGGGGAGGAAGTAATCTGGAGAATCCGAAATCTTTTAAAATTTTCACAAGCCCTTCTCTGCGACAAGCCTGCTACGAGGCGTCGTGAGCGGTAAGACACGTCACAAGGAAGGACCAATAACTGCGGGATGAGCGCCGAAGACTCACGGTTCTTTGCGTCTCGAAGATCCAGCAGACTTGACGCATCTGAAGAAAGGGATTGTCCCTGCTTCTTCCCAACGTATGGCAACTCGCCCAGTGCAGGTGGTGCACACTGTGAATCCTCATTCCAAAAACGCTACAAACTGCAGCACCCGCTCTGGAGTTCATGTGGTGCTCCCGTAGTTAGAGCTATACCGGAAGAATTCCGTAATAATGAGCATTGCAAAGCTGACCCCTTTGCGTTGCATTTCTTCTCAAAACTCAAAATATGCAGGTCTTCAACTTCATAGAATCGATGCTTGGAGAGTTAGATATTCATAGTGTAGGAGAAGTATTTCGAGAACCCTGAGTAATTTTCCCAACGCTTTTACGTAAACATAAAAATACTATCAGTTTTGGGAAGTACTTTAATGACATGGTACTTGGTACTACTTCGAGCACTTATAGAAAACTACTTTACTTGAAGCACATTCCCTGAGCATGTAAGTGTACCTTACTAAAGCATTTTTTCTTGTACTTTCGGAGAAATGTACAACTCCCGCCTTAAAAACACGTTCTCCGACTTTTAAAGCAAAAAGAGAAAAGAAAGGAAGGCATATTGTCATGTGAAAACTCGCTATCGTCTGAGAAACGTCGTCTGGTTTTTTCCTCTGAGTAAAGTAATGGCGACTATAACACCAATACAAATAAGTGTTATAGGTTTATTGGGTTAAATATTTACCGCCAATTCACAAAAAAATAAAGTGATGCACCTTCTATGAAGTCTAGAGCACAGCAAATCGGTTAAAAAAAGCTGTCTCGTGAATGAAAGGGCATCATAAAATATTGTGTTAGAAAGTGTTTGTATTTTATTTGAATTTGCATTATATTTATATCACATTACTCTTTCAAGTACCTTGCACCCGGTCTACTGACTATTTTATCTAAATTACATGTCCTTTCATTTACTTTTCACTTTCCTTCAAGTACTTTTAGGTGTGCTTTAGGGAACATTGTAAAGAAGCAAACACTCTCTACCAAACGAAGCTCATGCAGTTCTAAACCTCAAAGCAAAAATGATACATCCGCAGTACATCATCGACCAGAAAAAAAAAGTGCAAGTACAATTAGGCACGCAACACTTGAGGGATCTATTAAATAATCTTAGTAAAAACAGATGTCGCTTTATATTTGGCTAGCAGAAGTTTGCTAGCAGATGAGAATTATTTACTTCGTTGTTACCATAAAAATAATTAAAAAAACAACTTCGAATGTAATGTGGTACATTTTGCGATAGTTAAAATTTGTTCAAATATTTTCCATTGGAGTATTGTCAATTCTACTCAGATCATTTTTGAGGCCAATGCTCAGAACTAAACTTAATTATTTTCTTTTTTCTGAATTGTACATGTCTGCCTCTACGACGCGGCCGAGGAAGGCTCAGGGTGCCGCTGCTGTTTCGTAGCTAGCGGTGCGTCCACGTTGCTTTATCTTCCCTTTGGCGCCCGGGTGCTCGTCATTCGGCCACTGCTCGCTCACCGTCAACCACGTACATCATCTATTTGGTAATTCTATCCAGCAACTGCCTTTCATTTCCCTTCCCGAAAACTTGTCGGCGCTCCCAAGCCCAGCCAACATTGAGCATCTGGAAGACCAGGACAGGCGCACTTTCTCTGTCTTTCTTGCCCCTTCATTCCAATCTGCCTCGAAGCTACACAGTGTGAACAAGTCTGCATACCGCCATAATCAAACGTGTAAACAAATTAACTGAGCTGGCGAGCAGTTTGACCAAACCTCTGAGCAGGTTCAAGCCGGTCCACAACGCCACTATGCGGAATAAGCTGGTCCGCATACCGCCGTGCTGATACCTGTAAGCATTTTGACACTAGGCGACGATAAGTCTGATAGAAGCGATGGGCAGTTTGGTTATACTGCAAAACGTGGTTCAAAATTTGTTTCTGGTATGATTAAACAGGCACCGATATATACCTGATTGTATTTGAAACATTTCTGGTTTTTTTTTTTTTCCGTAGAGGATAATCTCAAAATTGTACCTGGCCGTTCGTTCGTGCTTGTATTTTTAGTGGGAATTTGACTTGACGAAACTCAATGTCATGTTACCTATACAATAAGTGTAGAAACTGACTTTACATAATTATATACCAATTTAATTTCTCCGCTACATATAGTGTGAAAACTAACGGCACATGATAGAATGACCAATCCAGTTTTCAAGGTAAATTTAGTAGGATATAGTGACGTAACGTGCAATGATACAACAATCCAGTTTTCCCGCTAGATTTACACAAGACTTACCATGACACTCCAATCTCTCCGTCCCGTTCGTCGACTTCGATCTGCCAGAAGCCGCTCTTCAGGTCCATCGATGAAAAGTATCGAGAATGGCGCAGCCGGTCTAACATGTCGTCGATGCGTGGGAGTGGATAGACGTCTTTCTTCGTCACTGCGTTCAGCTGCCGGTAGTCCAGGAAGAACCTAAGCGTCCCGTCTTTCTTCTTAACCAGTACGACTGGAGAGGCCCGAGGACAACTGGAAGGTTGAATTATGTCGTCGTTCAGCATCTCTTGAACTTGCTCCTGGATCACCTGCCTTTCTTTAACGGAGACTCTGTATGGAGATCGATGCGCAGGGCGCACGTCGTCCTCAGTACCGATGCGGCGCTTCGCAACGGCGGTTTGGCGCACCTTCCACGACGTCGCAAAGCAGTCGCGGTATTCGACGAGGAGGTTAATCAGCTGACATCGTTTCGGGCCCGGAAGCTTAGGGTTGATGTCGAGCTGCGCTGGCGACGTACTGTCTTGCTGAGGTGGTGAGGATTCATCAGTAATGGCGGCGAGTTTGGCAGAGTTTCGGAGTTCCTCGACGTGGCCAACGGCTGCCCCTTTCGTGAGGTGTTGCGCTTCGTTTCGGAAGTTCGTCATGAGGACCACAGTGCGGCCATCCTGAAGTTCAGCTACGCCTCTTGCGACGCCTATTCCTCTTCCTAGAAGCAACTGGAGGATCCCCTCTAGCAGAACTTCGCCGTAGAAAGCTTCGGTGATCCGGACAGGCACGAAAAGACTCGACCCCGACGGTAAGTTCACGTGACTTGCCAGGACTCGGACCGCGGATGACGTCGCTTTGGGTTCCTCCGGTGGGGAAACAGGCTTTCGTAGAGTTAGCCGGTTTGCTCCGAGGTCTATGACGGCGCCATACTCGCAGAGGAAGTCCATTCCGAGAATAACGTCCCTCGAAGAGTCTTGCAGATCGACGAACTTCACAGGGCACGTCTCACCACGGATCTCGACGCGAGCAGTGCATCTCCCGACTGGTGTAATGAGGTGTCCTCCGGCGGTTCTTATTTGTGGTCCATACCGTGGCGTCATGACTTTTCGAAGGCGGCGTGAGAGCCTCCCACTCAACACTGAGTAGTCTGCTCCGGTGTCCACGAGTGCCGACCCGTCGAGGCCGTGGATAACAACGATTAGGTTGTTGGACACAGATGCAGGAGCGTCGTTGTGATGCGTAGCGTCGGGAGAGTAGGAGCGCTCCGGTCGTTCTTGGAGGCCCTTTACGTCAGTCGTCTTCGGCAACTTCACCTCCAGTGGTTGCCGCGCCTAGTTTCCCCGGCGAGGAGCGAGGGGCGACAGGCTTTCACGTCGGGGTAGGTGCATCGGCGAAGCTGAACGTCGCGGCGACGGCGACCGGAACTCTCGGCGGGACGCAAGCTCGGGGGCTGGGGCCGTCGCAGGTACTCGTCGATCTCCCGAGGGCGTTCACCATACCGGGGGGGCGGGTCGCTTGGGTGGAATCCGCGCAGCCCGAG
Source organism: Ixodes scapularis (assembly GCF_016920785.2). NCBI lineage: Eukaryota > Metazoa > Arthropoda > Arachnida > Ixodida > Ixodidae > Ixodes > Ixodes scapularis. The sequence goes on along the minus strand of NW_024609868.1, from coordinate 158,376,813 downwards.
TCGTCGCTATGGGCATCGGCGGTGCACATGGTCGGCTTCCCCGCAGTGGTATCAGAGCGGGCGTCGGCCGGCCGTTCGCCACACGTCGGTCTTCCTCGGCGAGGGTTGATCCAGGCGGACGTCCTGGACTTGTCCTTCCTGGTGTCGAGGATACTGTAGCATTGGAGGGTCTCGTCGTGGGGGGGGGGGGGGGGGGGGGGGGCGCCGTGGCCTGGTGGTTAGCTTGCGGCGGTCGTCGGGCCATAGCGGCGTAGCTCAAAGTTGGCTCCTCTGACGTCGTCATGTTGATCGGAACTTCTGGGTGGACCGCCCGTTGTACTTCCTCGCGCGCAGCCTCGGGGATGGAGAGTGTAGCTGGATGACTTGCAGCTGGCAGCAACTGGCGGAGTTCCTCCCGGACGACCTCCCGGATAATTTCGCAGATGTCTGTACCTGGAGCGTTTTTGCCGCTAAGCAGCGCGGTTGCAGCGACACTTGGATGTCGCTGGTAGGGGAAGCGCGCGCTTGGAGGGCGCGCTCGATGTTAGTCGCCTCGGTGACGAAGGCCTCGACGGTGCCCGGCGCGTTGCGCACGAGGCCTCAAAAAATGTCGTCTCTCACCCCGCGGATGAGGACCCACAGCTTCTTTTCGTCTGTGGCTCGTGGGTCGGCACGGGCGCTAAGGCGGAGGACATCTTCTACGAAGCTTGTGACGCTTTCGTTGGGGCCCTGCGTTCGATTCTGGAGGACACCTCCTGCCCTCTCCCGCCGGTGTAGGGTGGCGAACGTCCGCTGCAACTCGGCCACACAGATGTCCCACGACGTAAGCGAAGCCTCGTGATTCTCGAACCAATGACTCGCAGTACCCTCCAGCGAAAATTACAGGTTCTGGAGGCGCTGCTCATCCGTCCATCCGTTGTGGCGAGCTACACGTTCGTAACGCTGCAGCCAGTCTTTGACATCCTCGTAGGCTTCGCCGTGAAAGGGCGTCGGAGTGCGGGGAGTGAAGGGCAGGATGATGACGGGTGCGGTGGTCATGGTCGGTATTTTCTTGCTCCGGTTCTCAGGCAAGAGACCTGATTCGGGGACTGACCTCTGGTCCGACGGCTTCTTTGGGCTTCGGCGTCTTTGGCGAAGGGTAGCCTTCCGGGGCTGAGCACCTCACTCGGGCGGGGTGTCTTCGTAGGAGTACGCTTTACGGGCATAGGATGGTACCCAGCACCTCCACCAAAATGTCACGAATGACAAGTGATGAGGCGACGAAAACTGAAGTAAACTAAACTTTTAATGGGGCGAACTTGTGCCCAAATTAATAAAAAAAGGAAACAGAAGAAAGCAGGAGAGCGTCACAGGCGTCGATGTCGGGGAAACTGCAGGATCGGGCGCTGGAGCGAGACTGACTGCGGCTGGCCACGCGGAACCCCTTATGTACATGCGTGGGCTTCTGGAATAATCGGCGTAGAAAGTTCCCGCGTAGAACATTAGGACCTCGAACAAGCAACAGTATTGGTGAATTTTCCCGGACACTAAATTGCAGGAATAAACAAAATACACGTCACTCCCAGGAATCGAACCGTGGCTTTTCGCGTGGAAGGCAGGCACGATAACCGTTAGGCCACGCGCGCGATGCCTAATTGGCCAGCTGCGCGCGCGGTAATATTGACGCGTGCGCAGCTGGCCAAGTAGCCAGGGTTTGATTCCTGGGAGCAACGTGTATTTTGTTTATTCCTGCAATTTAGTGTCCGGGAAAATTCGCGAATCCTGTTGCTTGTTCGAGGTCCGAATGTTCTACGCGTCGAACTTTCTACGCCGATTATTCCAGAAGCCCACGCGTGTACATAAGGGGTTTCGCGTGGTGAGCCAAGGTCAGTTTCGCCTCAGCGTTCGATCCTCCTGCTTCGCCGCCTTCGACGCCAACGACGCTCTGTTGTTATCTTTCTTTCTCCTTTTATTTTTGGGCACAAGTTCGCCCCATTAAACGTTTAGTTTCTTCAGTTATTATCGCCTCATCACTTGTCTTTCGGGACAATATATTATATTTTAATACGTTTAACAACTTAATTTTTAAAGGCTCTATATTTGTAGAATGTTGCTGAGTGTGGGGTTCCCCAATCTTTCAGGGGCCCAACATTTCTAGATTGGGAGAGACGTCAAACGTATTGGTGATATTTTTAAAGTCTTGCAATTTCTAATAAAATGGTGCTCGCTAAAATAAAGTCCCTTACAGTACCGCATTTTTTAAATTTTTTTAATAAAACAATCTGATGAATTAATGGGTTAGCAAAAAAAAACGAAAATATAAGGAGAACTATAGATTCTTATACTTTTTTAGTAAGATAACCTACTAAACTTATGGGTTTAAAGAAGAGAAATATAAGGAGAATTCTAGTTTATTTCGCTTTACGTCCATCACGGTGGCATCGTGGCATTTAAGTTCAGAACGCACAATATTCATTTTCCCTCGTTACGGCTGGGTTCTATCGCTATGTTAAGGCCGGTTTTGCAAGTTTGTATGAATGGATACTAAGCAAAACAAAGGTATAAAGTCAACTATTCTTCAGAAAAATAGTGAATGGAGAAGCTCACGCAGCTTTCATTTCTTAGTGGAATATTAGGCGCACACGCCGTAAACATTACATACATTCCTTTTTTTTCTTGAAGAAATTTGGTGACAACTGTGATTCTTTAGATGTGTGAAATTCTTCATTTATAACGATCAATGTCCAATTCAGTAGGCGGTCCGTCAAAATGCCGCCGAGTACCGTATTTTCCGGACTATAGTCCGCCCGCGGTGTATAGTCCGCAGGGGGAAATTTGGGGTCAAAAATAAAAGATTTTGCTTAGATAGCCCGCACCCGGTGCATAGGCCGCACCCGGTGCATAGTCCGCACCTGGTGCTTAGTCGACACGAAAATCTTCTCATAGACGGCACACGTTTACAAATGTCTGCTTTTTAGGTCACAATAAAGCCTATAATGTGCATAAATCATCATTAACATACACTTGCATGCGCAAAATTCGTCACGCCTCGTCATAATAAACGATCTTGAAAAACATAATTCCTGTATAGTCCGCACGCGTAGATAGTCCGCACAGCCTAAAATTTCAACTTTTAAACATGTATAGTCCGCGGACCATAACTCGGAAAATACGGTAATATATTCCGTATATCCTCTCACTATTATTGCTTGATTCACATAAGCGAGCGCAATACAAAGATGATTACTACAATTTCGGTTAAGTAAATTTACTTAAGACATAATTCGATTCAGGGCAAATATTTGATAAACTCGCATTCACATAGCTCTATTGCAGCAGTGAACTCACCTCACAGAATATAGGTAACGAAGTCGAATTTATTCCTACTGCATTGATACAATTTCCGTAAGATTTTCTACGCTTTTTGGAGAGTGACTGTCCTATCCTCACACATTGAGACACCCGAGATAACTCTTGTTAGGCCCAATTTTAGGTCTTAAACATATTTGGTCGCATTGACTAGCCGCAAACGTTTTGGTTAGTCAGTGATGGTTGACATAAAAACGAAAAAAAGTGTGTTCAGGTTTCGTTAAGCAAGTTATCGGAGCTCATTACCTCTATATATTTCCGGTTTATTTTGCCGGAGCCGACAAAGACTTTAATGTAGCCGACTCCGGTTGATACACTTGATTGAATAAGACGAAAGATAACACCAAGTGTTACATACGCTCAATAATACACTGAATTATATCCCCTAGAACACAGCCAATTCAGTATAGGTTAAGTGAATTTAATTTTTTTATTCACAAATCTTTTCCCTAATATTATTCTTTTGAATTAATTTGAAAAGTTCCGAAGGCCGTTACCGCCAACTTCTCTATAATAGCGCAAGTGTAGCAGCAGAAAAAATACATCATGTTTTGTTTTTTTATTCCCAACGTGGTCATTAATATTTTTATAAAGGAGGCTTTTTTCACTTTTGGATATTTTATTCGTCGCATATTTTGTCTAACATTGTATTGCCCCAACTTCCATGCTCAAAAATACCTTCATCCTACAAAGCTAAAGAAGGTGAATGCACTTTGCACGTGGAGGTTCACGCCAAAAGTGCACCCAAACCCCGCAGATGTTTTTGCTTACCGTGTACAATGCAATTCTGACGCAATACTGAGGCGGTCTTGAAGCCCCCCTGCATCCGGCCTCTCTTTCCTGCAGGTATAAAAGGAGCACACATCGTCGTATATTCATTCCAATTCCTGTCAAAGGTAATACGATGGCGTTTAACGTTATTACCTTTCTTCAAATGACCGTCTTTGTTGTCATTTTATTTAGTATAAAGTGAGTCCCTTTTTATCCAATTTGACCTTCGCTTCTCGCTCAAATATTACAATAACGGCGATATCATACCAGTTGCCAACGTTAAAGCTTAGTCCCTTCATACACCTTGTTGGACAAATGATAATGCGCTATGCGTAGTTGTCGGAAAATACAATGCACTGGCATTTTTAAAGTTTGTTGTATTTAATAGTCTGATTGAATTTTATATGAATGTTACACTGTTTATTTTCGAGTTAATATTGGCTCTGGGTTCTGTTATAGGTGGGGTTTATTTGTTAATTTTTGTTACCTCCGCAATAAAGTAGAGCGCGATAAATAAAAATGATGAATTAATACCTTTTTTTTTTAAGTCAACGAGGTGTCAAATATTCCTCAAGGGTACATTTCTATTTGCGCTTCCTCGGGTTTGGTCGCAGCATGCTCCGCTAATAACTTTTCCTAAGCAAAGTTGCGATAGAGCAATTATCCTCATTCTGTGAAGCGTTTCGAAGCTTTTTGTAGGATGTAAGTTTTCTATATTTTGGGGCACTGGCAGTTTTCCTGCAAATTACATACAGCAGACAATTTTGATTTTCAACCTTTGCGAAATTTTATTGATGAAAAAATATTGAATACTACAAAACTGTGTTTAAAGGTTTAAAGAGCACTGCAGTGAATTTGCCGTCCACAAATATTGTCAGACAATGTACGGGCATTAATAATAAAATGATCATTGTTTATTTCTTAAACCCTCGGGGATCAACACATGTTTATCGTGAATAACTATATTTATAGATTTTCCTAGTGATATGAAACTACCAACATATCACAGTCTGCTTCATCAGATTTTTTTTATAAACACATATCCCATGGTATTGAATCAGTCTCGTTACATTGGTGAAGTCAGCAAAATAAACACATAAATATTAATAGAAGTGAAATATACGAATAGTACAGTTTTATCTGGAATAATACATAAATAGCCTGTTTAACAATAGCTTATGGTTACTTTAAAATATAATAAAAAATATGACGTTGAATACTTCAAGATGAAGATATTTAACCCAGTGTTGCGATTGATTCTTTTAGAACATTAAAAATGGCGTAGTATACAACATATAAAATGAGAAATAGTCAGCAAGGTGTTCGTAGCTCTTAATGTAATCGAGAGTGTATAGTAAGAAATCGTATCTAATTCATTTTTTTAAAAGAATAGATTCTGAAAACAATTATGATAGAACGTATATAATAATGTGTTTCAGTATAATTGAAAAAGAAAGAATACAAATGCGTCGTAAGTCACACGGGCGCCATACGCGCCACGCATATATCGGACTCGGGTGAAGCAATATCATGATAATTTAGCTGTCACTAAAAAATGAATATCTTTAATAATTCTTCTTTCAACTGGCCTAAGGTGTTCATCGGTTACCTTTCGCGCTTTCATGCCTAATTCTGAACGTTTACGTATAAAGGGGGCGGAAAATTCCGTTCTTAACAATGCATAAAAATGTGACGTAGACTTGTTGGAGTCGTCGTTATTCCTCAGTACCTTGGATACATCCCTAAGTGAAGGCTCGAATCAACAACGTTCGACCGATATAATCAGAAAGCCGCTGAAAATCGTACGTCCTTCTTGCACGGGTGATTTTAGATGGGAGTTCGGTTCTTTTTCGAGATACATATTTTGCATTTGCGAGACCAAATTGTAAAAATAGACCAATGAATTACTCAAAGACAGTCGGTATTTTCACAGTAGTATAGCTTGATTTAACCTCCACTTCTAAATGCATCCCATAAAGAAATGATAGCATAACCACTAAAACCAAAAGGTTAATTTGTGAATACAGTTAATTCCCCAACTTACCATGAAAGTTATTCAATCGTGTAACTCCGTCGACCTTTACAACTGCAGAGGTAAGTATGTATCAGTAAAACTCGTTTTTTTAGAAATAAAGTTCAAAGTCACATCAAACAGTGCATACACTACACAAGCTGTTTTTTTTGGATTTTGTATTTGTTTAATATTACTAGTGAGAGATGCACTAACGCGGCTCCTGCAGGTGCGTTCTTTGCTAAAGGAAAAAAAAAAAGTAAAACAATTGTCACGATCAGTCGTTGAAAGAACTAGGAATTTGGTAATACTTTCCAGATTAGTGAATATAAACTTGTAGTTTTATATAATTAGACTACCGGGCGCCTATAATCCCTTTTTTTGCTCCTCCAGCCTTGAGCCTGCAACTCGTTTGGTAACTTTAACATGCCATCGCACCTCGTACGTGCTTCAGATCTTTATCAAACTTACTGAATTAGGCCGCGTTCATACACACGGAAAATACTGTTACCGCCGACCGAATTTAATGGGCGGAAAAACAAGGCGCCGTTCACATTTATTTGACCCGTCGCGTTCGCGTGGCTGCGGCTTTTCGTGGATATTAGGGAAGACTGCCCTTGGCTTGAGTGGTGCTAACTTCCTCTTGAATTTAACGCTAGCCCGCAGTGCCAAGATGCTGCCCAACATCCTCCGGGCGACACGAGAATGAAATACAAAAGAAATGAGCGAGCTAAGACAACTTGCGTTCGTACCATACAATTGCTCATTTTATTGAACAAATATTTCTGCAAGAATCAAAGAAAAAATAAAAAAACTTAGGGAAAAGGACAGACGGTACGGTTCTTTCAAATGAAAGAACTGTGCAGTCTTTCCTTGTCCCTAAGTGCTTTTATTCTTTCTTTACTTCTTGTATTTTCACCAACCCGCTCTTTGTTCTTAGATCCGTCTGGGCAGTGACATCGTTGCTCAGGTGACTCATGTCGAAGAGGGATGAATAATTTAGTCTCGACTAGCTTTTCTGCCGACACGACGATACCAGCGAGACGGCGACTTTTGTACAACTTGGGAACTCCGACAACTCCGGCGGCAACCCCAACGACTTAGGCGACTCTGCCAGCATGTGACGCCTGCAAACGCCATTTCCTCCGTGCTTTCCGATTGACTGCGGTGACGTGGAATGTTATCTGCGGGGGGAAAATCGGACACCGACCGATTGCTACCGTGGTCGAATAGTCCGTCGCCGGCGAGGCGAGTCACTTTCTTGACATTAATTTCCTCCTGGATTCACCTGCGATTCCGCGAGTGTGAACGAACGATTAGTGGGGTTCGATGACGTTAACGAATTCCTTGCTACTTAAAAGCTTTAGTTTAATGAAAAAGAAGAGTAAAAGTCCCACATAAAACATAAGTTTATTTTTAAATGATTAATTTAGTAGTGTTTTTTAGCAAATGTGCGACTTATCCTGACGATTAATCTCTTATATTAGGTGCCCCTAGCCGTATTACCCACCTGACGGCATTAGCGCTGCTCTATCTGCTATAAAACAAATCACCAAGCCAAAAACAAAATACGAGTACCAGTACTTAAAAACCTTGAATTGCTTAAACGAAGTATTATTATCTCATGCAATGATAAATGTTCTAGTGTTTTTCACGTTCCAAGAGACCTGATTATTACTCCCTGTGGTTTTCGAAACACCTCACCTTTTTTAGTTTACTAAAGAATCTCGACTCAGATTATTGTACGATTAAAAAGTGTTATATCTTTCCAGTCTCCATTCAACGTCTGCTGGATCGGAAGAATCAAGTGACCCTTATAGTTTTTTGAATTCCATTGAGGTCGAAGTTTGCGATACAAACGTAAGATCACTTTTAGATAATTGTAAACAAATGCTTTTCTTCGTGGAGTTGTTTGAAGATAGCTTTAGAACTGATGAAATACGTAACTGAACATTGTGCTCTTAGAATACATAAATTTCAGCTAAAATCAACATTTTCTAAATTTTATACTTTTTAGTATAGTTTTTATGGCAGCAATATACGACATTCCGATTACTTTACATCACCGGCACTATCGTTTTTATATTTAGGTTATAAGCTTGGAACAAGGTGTTGCATATTTAAGATGGAAATACTTGAAAAGCTGGTTGAGGGCACCTTTTAATTTACAACATTGCGAACACCTTTGTGTCCCTGCTACGGACTACCAAAACTTTCTGGAACATCGTGGCAGAAATTTTTAAATGACGTAACATTACCCAAATATTTTTGCTGAAGGAATACGACTTTAATGAGTTAGTATTGAAGTATTATTATCGAAACTAAAACCTACACTATTATTTCACTCTTGGAAAATACATCGACTTGTAAATCTAAAGGTTCCATATTAAATGAACAACCGGATAGTAAGTGTCATGTTATTAAAATTGTTATCGGCAACTATTTTAGGAATCATTCCTTAGATCAAAGTACTGTCTGTTTTATGGTAAACCAAGCCAGCGCAAGAAACAAAAATGCAAGTTGGAGTTGCCTATGACTGTTGTGTTCCTTTTAATAAAACCATAGGCACTGCATGGGTTGCTTGGGATAAAGACAACAAAGGGAGGTTTAATCATTGTCATATAATGAAGACGTGCTCATTGAGATGTTCAGAACTTGCTTTATTCTTTTCGAGGTAAATATATTAATCTTTAAAATTTTGTTCTGCATTAGGTCTAAATGTTTACATATTATAATATTAAAATTACCTTTTATTGGTTATCTAGAGCTTGAAACAAAAAACCCTCTAAGGTGTACATGAAAACAATAATGATTCATGCAGTTTTTTTGTCATCTGCATGAGCACTATTATGAAAGTGCATCATTTGGCACTTTGATAAATATTTTATTTATATGGGCGCTACTGAAATCTTAACTTACTCTGGTTTAATCAAATCTGTTGTTTATTTGATATATGTACTAAATTTAGGTTGTTCCTCACATTCGTTATTTCTACATAGCCGACACGCACACCGTCTATATTTTGCGTGAGGTATAAGTAATTCAGCAAAGATAGAGTGGTAATTACAATTTGAATTTGTGGAGTGTAATGAAATTTATAATTATAGTTGTGTACTCTAATAATGTGCGTAATTCACAATTTGAACAGTTATATATTTAAACGGTTTTTCAGTGTTCAAATATACAGAATCTACGATTTAAAAATACTATATTAAAAAAAATTTAAGTCGTTTTTTTCAGTCATATGCAATAAATATTCGTAATTCTACTGAAACCAAACATTCCAAGCCACTTCTTAGAGAACACTACTTTCCAATATTTATTTCTAGGGACCATAATAAAATCATTCTCGTTTGTGTTTTTTAGAACTGTACTAGACTTGGACATATAACACAAATGTTCCCTGTTTCAATGCCAAAGGCAAATGTATAGAAATGTTTTGATATAATTTATTACTTTAGATAGCAATTTAAACATAATTTAAAAAAGAATATTCACAGCTATCGCGCCTCTGATTCTACTTCATTTTTCAGTGTACAAAGGGTGCAGATGGAGTGTGGAGCAAGTGCAATGGCGGCTGCAAATGTGCACCTCTTGGCAACAGCACAGAAGGCCTATGCGTAAATATTGGTGACTTTGACTTCCCGTCACCGGAAGCAGAAGTCTGAACCTGAACGCTTTCACCGCTGACCGAAATGGCACCGTGCTCCCCAAGAGAAAAACAAAGGAACCTTGCATTATATACGTTATACTAATATGATCTGGTATACCTGTAATTACGAATGAAAAATAAAATAAAGCTACAAAAGAGATACTGCACGTGTAAATATTTTCCATTTTTATTTTCTTAACTTTTTTATTTTTATGACTTTTTTTTTTGTTTTTAGCGCTTTGCCATGTATTGTGCTATTAACCCAGTCATACCCAAGAGGCATATGAGTTGTGGGATTCTATACAGGCTGATTTTCCTTGAGACGGGAAATGTAAAATAGGGTACCCTATGTAAACTATATATTCCCGCAAATATGTTATCCACGCTGCAAACTCAAACCCGCACTAAATAGATTCTGTTACCGTATATTCATGGCTGTAACTCAATGTACGAGCTCTAAGCATCCTAAAAAAAATCCATGAGACTAGCACTTTATCCGAGTTGTGAATGCGAAAGCTTCCCTGGCTCGCTGGTGACTGCTGCTCCGCTGGGTGAGGCAGCGGCGGGAGAGCGAAGCGTGGCGTGGCACGTGCTCGAATAGCGTGCCCTTTCATCATCATCATCGCCCTAGCTGCGTGTACCGGTTGACGACATCAGACCTGAAAGTTTTACGATAAGTTTTAAGTTAGGCCTAACGTCAGACCAGCGAATACCCGCGTCCCCCCTTCACGCCGCGCCGCAAACAGTTCGACTGGCTCCTTAGCAACGATGAGGACATTGCTACAGAGCCACATGACGCATCGCAGCCAATGGGAATTTACGGCCCGTTTCGCTCAGTTGAATTTAGGTGCCGTTTTAAGCTGCTGCATATGTAATATGGGTTCTGTTTACCGCTGGTATACACAACGATAACGCCGGCTTCACTCAGATAACGCCGGTTCGGTCGATGGGACAGCTAATGATTTGGCATTAATAAAAAATACACTCAGGGAGGGAATATTGATTGATTTAAATATTTTTATATACCTTAAATGCTGAACTTTTGAATGAATGTTCGGCAAAGATTCGTCAAAAGTTCGGCAAATGTTGGCGCACGCACGAAAACGCGACGGGGCCATGGATTGCAAATGGACGCCAGGCAGTCGTGCGGTTACCATCGTCCAGTGTAGTACAGCCAGCGGTTACGGCGAGGTGTAGAGTAGGCAACAGGGAAACATTGCGTTTTTGAGCCCAGTGTGGTTCTCTTCATTATTTTCTGTCTCAAGAAAAGAAGATCGTCCAGTAATTTACGCGATGCACTGCGCAAGTGACAAATAATGCGGTGCGTTTTGGATGAAGTGATTTTTATTTCAGCATTCCTGTGATGCAACGAGGTAGTTGAAACATTGGCCGACAGTTACATTAAAGCACTGTTCGCAATTGTAACAATTTTGTTTTTTGGCTCAGAAGTAATGTTTCAAAACAAAATAATATTGATCTTTTCAATTAATGTTATTTCGCGATTTTCATGTATCTGCATAGAACTAAACACAGAACTATAATGCTCGATGTTGCACATCCGACATTCCTTACTCTCCCTATCTTCCTAAACGTCCGTGTGTGTCCCTATACCAGAGACTGTCATTTCAAACGTTAAAAACGAGACGCTGTGAATATGGAACGAACACTTTCATGCAAAGATTACGTTAAGTGACTCAAATCGAAAAAAAACATGCATATTTACAATAATATTACTACTTCTTCTGGTGAAGGCTCAGCAACCGTTGCATTCGTTTTCGCGCAGAAAACGGTGACTCCCAGAGAAAGCAAGAACGCAGCGTTATTTACCTTCATTTTCACCATGTACACACACATGCAGGCTTGCGCTGATAATGTCTCAAAACCGAAACTCTCGCAGCGTGATTCGTGACTGCGCCACGCTCGCTTCTACCCAACCTCGTTGTCACGCCACGTGTGCAAGGAGTCACTAAAATTGCCAGTAAACACACAAAAACGACACCGATAAATTATCTTATAGATTAACACCTTATTAAGTAATAACTGCGTCAATATTCACTACATGTTGCATTTAAGTTAAGAAAAAAAAAACTCTTTTAGCCAGAAAAAACTAACCCTCAACGTTAAGTCTGGTAACAATGTATTTTTGCCGAATCTTTAGAAAAGTTCGGCAAAAGTTCCGTTTTGCCGGATCACAAGGTTCGGTGACGAACTTTTCAATCCTTAAAAGCTCGGCCCATCACTAGTTTTCACCCATGTGACTTACCCAAATAGTGTCGGCAGCATTTTTACTTCCGAGCTATACGGCGTACTGTCAGCACTTGTATATGCATGGTGTTCTTTTTTTAGCTGCACCATATTTCTAAATAAAGGGGGAAACATTATAGGAATGCGGCTCTTGCTCAGCGATTATATGACTCGGCGGACATAAGATGCGAATGTAGTCATCACCATTATCGTACTAAATAGCTGAAATTCGTTAATGAACTTTTTAATTACTGTACGTTCTTATGTTTGTATCCTAAACGTTCAAGCGGTCATATGCCAAGATCGCTCCATTTTGTGGAATTAACGAACCAGCCCGATTTCCAACATATTTCTTCCCAAAATGGTTAATGGAGCACAGTATGTCTATAGTGCCCTTCTTCGCGGGTTTGCCGGTGTGGGCGGAAACAAAAAAAAAAAGTCAGATTAAGTAGAAAATGCGGCAGCAGAGATCTCGGAACACTGGCTGGTTACGCGAATTTTTCGAAATGAAACAATCATAGCATACGACCGCCTCAAATTTGTAATATAAACATATATTCATATTACAGTAAATGAAATTAATTTAACGATTTTTACTTAAAGAGTCGGAAAATAGTGATGGTTATAGTCCCGTCTACTGTCCTCCGTGTCATATAAATACGCAGTAAAAACCGCATTCATATAACTTTCCCTTTTATTAAAAAAAAACATTGGTGCGTCTAGAGGAAAAAAAAAAACACCCGTATAATGAGAGCAAAGCGATGAAAGCTATTATTTCTGTAGATTCGCAGAGTGTTATTTCTGCAGCATGTTAAGTTATACTAACCAAGAATAAGCTCACCCAACTTGTAAAGACCAAATTTGAACAAAGGTTTTTGGGTGTAAACGGCATTAGTTTTTTTTGTGTGTTTTTTTTTTGGGGGGGGGGATATTGAGTCATATGGGCATTGCAGGCAACGACACTGCAGATAGACTGGCCGCCTCCTCGCATAAGCTTCTATCAGCAAACGCCAGCATACCGTACCAAGCCCTTTAATGCCCATAAAGCTAGCTTTCTTAGAACAACGGCAGTTTAAATGAAAGTAGGCCGAAAATAACAAGCTTCATGTCATGTTGCTAGAACTCGGTGCCTGGCAGACATGATGAAGAGGCTCCTTCGCGGCTGCAGGTCTGTCTTCTGCTACACAGGTGGCGTGAGGATATTCGGGAATACGCCGCATAAGCCCACGAAAAACCTGAGGGGGGTCCTGCGCCGGATCTCCGATGCCGTACGCAAGCTCAACAAGAAGAGCGTCTTGGACTCATCGGAACTATCGTTACTAGGGCATGGTTGTGGTCATGACATCGCATCACACCAAGTCGAGGTCGAAGCAGTTGTCCATGCGGCTGTCCGTTCCCATGCCGCCATTACGCGCTCCTTCCTAGGCACTGCCGAGTATCACGACAGGTTAGTCCAACACCTGGTTGAGGAAGTGGAGCCCATGCGTTGACTTCTTCTGAAATATGTCCGATCAAGCTGGGACTCCACCGCAGAAGCAAGTTTTTCCACAGTGAAGCGACTTATCGCCATCCACCAATTACTGCGCATTCTCGAACCTGAACTTTACGTCGTCGTTACACCGACGCCTATGCCTATGGTCTGGATGGCCCGCATCAGCAGCTTGATCGTTCACACAGTCGGACAACCGTGTTCGCATCGCGGACGCTCACGCAGGCTAGGGGAAGTACTCTGCTGGAGAAAGCGAGGTCGCGACCTGTCTGTGGGCCTATGAACGTTAATATAGGTACCTCTGAGGACGGCCCTTTACTCTGCGGACTCACGGATAGGCCTTCCTTGCCTTGCTCCTATGCAGAGAACACAGGACAGCGTCCTCTTTTTCACTTCACGGTGGACTCCACGGTGGATTCCTCTGATCTCGCTCCCTCGACGGCAGGGGAGATGCCGCAGGTCGGAAGACTCGGTCGCAATCATTTCGAGCTCCATCTTCTTCGCGAGGTGTGTGAGTCTGTGCGGGTGGAGGGTGGCACCACATGGAGGCCGCTCTCTCCCCAGGGGAATGTCCTCCTTTCCCCTACTAGGATCTGGCTCACGACCGAGAGGCGAGAAACTTTCGTCTATATTCCCGCTTATGTTTGTCGCCGACTCGACCGCGCCTCTCCGCCGTTTCGCTCTCCAGTGCCCGTGCCTAGCACGTAAGAGCTTCTTGCATTGCCGGAGTGGGGGCATTTTAGTTGGGGACATAGTCGATCTTTTAAACGAGTGTTTTAATGAATGCTCTTGTATTCCGTCCTTGCTCTGGTACATATCTCTTTCCCTGCTATATTTGAGAAAGTAAGAAAATGTAGCGATCTTAGGCGCCGACAAAAGGATTTTATCCAACCTTCCGGCGCTAATGTAGACCTAAACGTCTACATAATATGAAATAAGTGGGCCTGCGCTATTAGGATTGACGCAACCCTTTAGATATCCGCCGCTGTTGAGATAACGTGTTTGTTACTCCATTGGTAGCTCTGATAGTAGTGGTAATCCCTCATAATTTGGCGCCCAACGTGGAGTCATGAATACTCTTGCTGTGGTGGATCCTGTTTTTTATTTTTTTTTATTGCCCCGTATAAGGACTTTTCTGATATCGCCATGTATGACTCAGCAACGCATCACAAGATGAGGACGATTAATGATTATCATTTGAGCGAACGAGCGACGTAAATGTATAGCCGCATTACTATTTTTGAATGCGTACCCAGAAATATTTGATCTTGGGGAACCTCTTTGTTATTCATGCTTGAGGCGAACCCTTCACCTCGGTGATGTGTATTTGGTTCCCTGCGTTTCATCAACAACTCCTCCTGAAGGGAAAATTGTATACACAAATTTAAATAATGTTTAATCTTTTTTCTATTTTTTTTAACCGGGCGTGGTCGAGTCTTTATTTCATTTCGTTTATGGGATTGTAGTGTAGCGAAGGGTCAGCAATGAAGTCTGTAACTGCAAATTCAAGCGTTCTCTTTGACCCTAAGCAGTCGCGGACTCTGAGTTAGAGTAGGACGGTACGCCTGCCAATATTCTAGATACATAGCTAGTAGTGTTACTCACGGGCTCTGAAGCCAGGCCCAGTCATTGTTGGCGTCAAGAAGCAGCAATGTACGTTGGGCACGGCGGGTCTTCTTTGGGGAAGATTGGCTGCCGTTTGATGCCAACGTATTCCTAAACCTGTTTTTTTTTTTTTATAAGTTGTGTGTGCTTGGAAGGGAGAGCTGCGCAGTCTGAGGCGCGCAGTGACAGTTGCTGGGCGGACGAGTGACTCTAAGACTTTCGAATGTCACGTTGCATTGGCAAACATAATTGAATGTTAAACACAACGCCTGTCAATGCAAGAACGACTAAATGACACACCAATTTAAACAGTCATACACAGTAAGAACGAAAAACCAATTTTCAGTTTTCTCTCTTTTTCTTCTAAAACTGAAATGATGTGTTGATGCTTTCTGGAATCAATAGCGTTAATCCTCGCTGACCAACTTACGTGACAATGAATAAGTAGAGGTAATTAAAAAAATCTTTAATTTCAATTCGAACGAGTTTGGCAAAAACCACAGAACGGTGATGCGGAGGTAGCGTAAAATATTGTGCTTCTTCTTTAACCTGTCGTCCTTTCAGGCAGAAGAGATGCACGAATTCAGGTACCATGTGCCTCTATGTACAAAATTAGTTTGCCAGCCTTTTGTCTTTATATAATCACTTTGATGCACTTTGAGGCAACAGTATTTTTATTTGTTTTTCCGTTCGGCACCACACGTTGTTATAGCGGAGAACATCTGAAATCAACTGAAGAACAGGAGGAATTATAAAAAAATATTTACGCTTGATTAAAAAATAAATGTTTTTCATGCGACGCCGAGCAAGCCGTCCAATCAGTAGAAGGAGATGTGAACTTAATTGCGTAAACCTTTTCTTCAGGCATTGTCATTTATGAAGCTCGCACCAAAACGTATATTAAAAATCTCTCCTAAAGTCGGACGAATATTTTATAGCAGATTTTATATATATATATATATTTTTTTTTTATCCTTTAAAGATCTTCAGTATAGCGCGCTCTATATTTCTGATATTTTTGTGAGTGTGCGGTTTCGGAATTTTCGAGTGGTACAACATTTCGCGATTTCGAGTGAAATTAAAATTTTGGCGATATGTTTAAAGTTTAGAAATTCGTAAAAATTTGTCCTTGCGATACTAAAGTCACTTATTGTACCGTATTTTGTATCTAAAAAAACCTACCTGTCAAATTTATGGGTTTGCGGACAATTAAGATATAAGTAGATTTCTAGCCACTTCCGCTTTATATCCATCTCAGCGCGCGGCTGAATATTTATGTTCAGAGCACACATTATTAACTTTCCATCACTACTAGTTTAATTTTATAGCTAGATCAAAGTTGTGTTTTTTCAAGTTGGTATGAATGAATACTAAGCAAAATGAAAAGTGTAAAAAGCATACTATTGTTGTCAAAAATGTTTAATGAAGAATCTTTGGCAACTTTATTCACTCAGTGAAATATTAGGCGCCGACGCCGTGAACACTATTTAAATTCCGTTTTTTTCTTGAAGAAATACAGTGACAACTCAAAGTGTTTACATGTGTGAGATTCTTCCTTTATGACGTTAAATATCTAATTCAGTTGACGCTTTGTCAAAAGGACACTGAGTAATCTTTTAGGTATATCCAGTCACCATTACCGTTTTAAACGGTAATGGTGACTACAATGCCGACAAACTGAATTTTTATTTGGTATATAATTAGTGGTACAACAAAAATTCAAAGTGACAGCGCTATATTGCAGTAGTGACTTCACGTCGCAGAAAATATGTAGAGGTCAAAAATATTCCTAGTGCATTGATGACATTTCCAGAAGAAGTTGTTCTACGCTTTCTAGAAAGAGCATTGCCTGGTGCCTACACCTCAAAAATCTTAAATAATTATTCGTAAGCCCATTTTTAGATATTGTACGCACATGGTAGCATGGGCTAGACCTAAACAATTTTGTTAATCACCACTGTTTGCCATTAAAAACAAATGCAAGTAATAATATTTGTTTAAATCATCACTCGACTCACAACTAAACTATTCGATGTGGGCTCATGCTTGCTCAGGCAAGTGAACGGTGCTAATAATCTTTAGATATTTGAGGCTTTTTTTTTTCTAGAGCCGACAAAGGTTTTAAGGAAGCCGATCCCGGTTGATGCACTTGATTGAATAGTACCAAGGATAAAACCACGTGTAACAAGCGCTCAATAATGAACTGAATTATAAGCCCTAAAAACGCCCTCTATTCACTATGTGTAAGGTCACTGATTTTGTTATTTACATGCCATTTTGCCTATTAATATTTTTACCTCTTATGTTAAAAGTTTGCATAGGTTGCTGCAGCCAGCTTTTTTATAATGCTTTAAGTGTAGCGACAGATAAATATATGAGTTTCTTTTTATATATCTAACCTTGCCATTCAGATTTTTTTCAAATGTGTTTTTTATGTCGGGTACTTTATTTTACGCCTATTTTGTCCGACACTATTCCACCAACTTTCATGCTGCAAATTAACTACCGGGAATAAAGAAAAAAAGTACTTCTCATTTCCACGTTCACACCAAAGGTGCACCCAAACCATGTGGGAGTTACTGTCTATTATAGTTTATAATGAAATTCCGACGTAAAACTGAGCTCTTTTATGGAATGATCATACATCCGCCTTTTCTCTCCGGCAGATAAAAAATGAGCCCTCATCGTTGTATATTCGTACAAATTCCTCTCGAAGGCACTACTATGGCGTTTAACGTGATAACTTTTTTTGCGATTTGCGGTCTTTGTTGCCATTGTATTTAATATCAAGAGAGTCCCTTTATATCAGTTCTGATCTTTGTTTTTCGATAAATGTTTCCAGTAACGGCGAAATCGTACCAGTTGCTAGCGTCAAAGCTTAACCCCTTCACACCCCTTGTTGCACAAAACAGGGCCCTTTGCGTAGCTATTGTAAAATACAAAGCACTAGCATTTTTAAAGTCTTTGTATTTGGGATTTTGATTAAGGTGTAATATGCATTGCATATTGTCGGCTTTTACAGTTATTTTATGCTCCGGGTACTAGGAGTGGTGGGGTTAATAAATAGATAAACGGATTAATACACTTTTTTAAGTCTACAAGCTATCAGATTGACCTGTGGGTTTATTTCTATTTGTAATTTCTCGGGTTTGAGCAACATGCTCCGCTTGTGTTGTTTCTATAACCGGAGGCACGATAACATACCACAGATAACTTTTACAGACTTTTGGAACTATATTTTTGAACATAATTTGCACAACGAAATTGTGGTTAAACAGCACTGCAGTGAATTTGACGTCCACAAATATTTTCACATAATTAACGGGTATAACTGATAAAATAATCAAGGTTTATTTTTGTAAAACCTCGGGGCTTAACCGAAGCATATCCTGAATTACTCTATTCAGAGATTTTTCCAGTGATACAAGACTACCTACATGTCGTCAGCCTGCTTAATAAGATATCTAATGAAACAGATTTCACGTGGTACCCAATGAGTCAAGTTGTCTTCGTAAATTAAGTAAAATAAATATATAAAAAGCAATCGAGATAAAAATATAAGGCTGAAATACGTTTATCTGGAAAAAATACACGATTATTATTTTTACAGTACCTTATGCTTGGTTTAAAAAGCACTTGAAGCTGTGATTTGGATGCCTCAACATTAAGATATGTAACCCAGAGTGGCAGATGATACTTTTAGAACAATAAAAGAGGCTTAGTTGCTTTCATTTATTTTTAAATGTTTATATAGTTACGGCATGCATTGAACATATAAAATTAATCTGGAATATTCAGCAAGTGTCCACTTCTCTTGATTAAACCGAGTTTAAATGGTAAAAAAACCTATGTACTTCATTTTTTTTAAAGTTAAATTCAGCCATGCTTTGCATTCCAGCGTTGAGATATATAGAAAGGCTGTATCTTATGTATATCTCTCGTTGAAATCAATTATCATGTTCATAAGAGCGATAATAAAGATACAACATGTATAATGGATGTTTTAGTATATTTATAAACGAATAAAAATGTGGTTTAAGTGGCACGAGCGACTTGTGCACCCCGTAAACATTAGACTCGGCATACTTTAGGTGATGGAGTGACGTCACGATAAAATCAATAGAACAATCAAAATAACTTGTAAATATTGTTTACTACAGTGTGTTTCTATTTGATATTAAAAAAACTTTAAAATTTTCATTCGCCAATTAACTCGATGTATTCATCGATTCCGTTTCTTGTATTAATGCCTAATTCCGAATGAGCACGCATAAAGGTGCCGGAAAAATTGCGTTCTCTACGGTGCATAAAAATGTGACGTACACGTCTTGCGGACGCCGTCATTCGCCATTAACATGGACGCGTCTCTTAGTGAAAACTCAAATCCACATCGCGCGACTGAGATAACGAGGAAGCTGCTGAAATGTGTACGTCCCCTGGCACGAGTGATTTTAGATAAGAGTCCGTGGGCCCTAGTCTGGACACTTGGCGAAAATGTCGGCAAGGAATCCGGCGGCCGTGATAGGTCGGTGCCTGCGCTTGACCTTGGCTCCGTCCAATCACGGTGGTCGAATTCCTCGCCGACTTTTGCGGCAAGTGTCCAGAGTGGATCTGCGGTAATTGTCCCAAGTCCAGATTTTGAATTTGCTTCACGAAAACACGAAAACAGACTGATGAATTACTCAAAAAATAGTATAAATTTATTAAACTTCTTATTGTAAGTGCAGCCAGTACTGCAATGACTGCATGACCCCTAAAACCAAAATGTTATTTCCTGAATCCAGTTGATGAACCAACTTACCATGAAGGTTATTGAATCGTCTAAGTCCATCGACCTTTATAACTAAAGACAGAAATCTGTATAGGGCTCGAAAGTAGGAATTCTTTTGTGTTCTGCGCGCGGGAGTTGAGGCGCGAAAGCGGGAGAGGAGGTTGAAAACGATTCCGACTAAGCTCCGCCTTCGCACATGTCGGGAGTGAGGCTTGGGGTAAACAAACTTCGGCGCCTAGCTTCCATGCCATACCGGCGAGCGTGTGTCCTTTGTTCGTTGTAGCCCTGTTAGAATTTGCCGACTTCACAATATCGAGCACTTTCGCGCCCCTTAGGATTCCTACGTCGTCTGCTCGAGACATTTTGAAAATTCCAAAAATAAGACAAAGACGAGAATCAAAAAGAAGGCGCTTGCCTAGCCTCGCGATTGAAACGGCGGTTCCGCCGATCACTACAAGACCGCCATGCGATCGTGGTGGCGAGTTGCTTGTTACCTTGTGGTTCGTTTGCGAACACAGCAGATTTTGTCGTCTGGGTGGCCTTTATATATCTTTTGTCGTGAATTCGATAAGCTATTACTTGAAAAACAGCTGAAAAGGTAGCATTTTCGCGATTCTCGGAACCCCATCTTCGCAGCTGATATTTAAGAATATATAATTATAATTATATTAAAATGATAATAACGATATTATTAATAATATTATAATAATAATAATGATATTTTTATGTAAAGTCCGCCTTTCAACTCGAAACTACACGGAGGCTGTATAAACTATGCCCGTTTCCTTTTAATTGCGAGCAAAGTAAAGTCTACATTGGCGAGTCCCCAGATTTCATCATAACAGCCATGCATCTGCGTTCATGAAGTGAAAGCGCCGGTCACATCCCCGCGTTTGTAATTTCCGCTTCGTTAGCACTTAGGTGAGGCGCAGTATAGTCATATATTGTATTTTGTATAGTAGTTGCAGTCTACGGTTTTGATCATGGCATTAGAAAGGCATATAGCTCAAATCTTACCACCAAAAAGTAATCGTTTGTTTTAAAGGAAATTTTAATATTTGCTACGTTTAATACAGGGAAAAGACTCGGACAGTACAAATTTGTTGTGTCACATTAACCAGCTCAAGTGAATTGTCAAATAAGTCTGCAAAATGTGTCGCGCAGTGTATCTTCGAACCAAACATACCGAACTAAAAATTGGCTGATGGCGCGCTGTTCAAACCTAGCTAATGAGCGCCCCAGGGAATTGTCACGGGAGTTAACAATGACTAACATGTATGTATTTTTGTTTTGTTCCCTCGGGAGACTAGGTCAAACAAAAGCCATTGTGCAAGTGACGAACGTTCTAACAGCATTCGTCATTTCTAAGAGACTTGGCTTTTGATATCCAGAAACACACTTTAGCATATTGTGGTCATTCAGCTATCGTGAGGAATGTCACCATAGTCCCATTTTGATCCACATTTCTGGTCCACTCATTCACAATTCTTCCTTGCTTCATCAATGCCTAAGTATGCCAGAAACTTAGTGACTAATCGCATCTGTTAGCGACCGTGGAACGCAGGGTTTCAGTGTTGTCGCTGTAGATAGGGCTCACGCTCACACCAAAGCTGTTTGTGGTGTGCCTTCCCTATGAATTATTTTGTCAGGTACAATTTTCTAGAAACAACAATAATTATTTTGGTGTGCTTGGCGGCTACAGTACATTAGTCAAGGATGTCTCATCTCTTTCCTTTTGCTAGTAGCATGTCGACTGCTTTGTATTAGAAAATTGAAAACTGTTTGGACTGCTCTGAAGCATTAGAAATTGCCCTTACCTTCCTTAGTCTGCCATATTAATGCTAATGCTGATATGTAATAAGTCTACTGAACCAGATTTTGCTAATAAACAAACACATTCAGTAGAAAGGTTGAGTGGCTTTATTTGTTTTCTCCAAGTACACTCTGTTTTATACATAACATAAGATGCTGCAAAGCTACTTGCATTAGCAGACAACTAAGTGTATATTCCGTTTCACGATAACTTGGCGAACACTGGAGGCTACGGCTCCCGCGACAAAGTAAGAACGTCGGAGCGAGGCACGTGGCAGCACGTCCCGGGAGCGTTCCTGTCACTGCGCCAAATGCAAGGCCCGGCTGGCTGAACCGGCTGTGACCTGCTTGCCAAGAGTCATCCGCTACGAAACCGAACAACTTCGGAGAAACGTCGAACACCGCAAAACTGCCGTCCGTTAGGGTAGCGAATCCTTCCGGAATATCTTCTGAGACAACAACACGCTTAATTTGCCCACGATTCTGTTGAGAATGCTAATGCTAGGCTGATGTTTCGAGCTGGAGCGGGACAAAAGACTGCTAACTTTGTTGCCAAAAAATGTCCCTTCCTAAAGAATGACAGTACATGTGTAGCACATATGATCTGGACATGTTGTGGCAACAAGGTTAGCAGGAGATGTGTCCCGGAATTAAACGCTCATTTTTTAACAGTGCACCGTTAAAACAGCGTAGGAAAAGCTTTAAGAACGCAAAAATCTAGACATTTCGTGTGGCTTTCATTTATTGTGCAAAACTTCAAACATCAGATAGTTCCCACCCAATAGGGAAATAGAAATAAAATTATTCTCAATTGATTCCCATATCAATATTTCCATCTAATTAGACAAATTTGGTTGGGATTGAAATAATAGTTGATTGTGTAAAACGTTTGCTGTCTAATGCAAAACGAAAGGATGCGTTATAATATTTCTACAATAGGCCAATATTTGTAGGTGCATTATGCATTTTTTAGCTTTATTTCTTAAAATTTCATTATAGGTACATCACAGCACAATAGTTCAACGGCTGCAGTTTGAAGGTTCCGCTGTCGTTCTTTTGGGGATCACGGTGCCATTTCTGTCAGCGGCGAAGGTGTTCAAGTTTAGTTTTTTGCTTCTTGTATAAGGTAGTCATATTCACCATTCAACCTCATGCAGCGACTTTTTGTTGTGTTTTAGAAAAGTACACATATGCAATCGTCACTGCAACCGCTCAACGCTCCATCTGTCCCCTCTTTTCACTAAAGTATAAAGTTAAATCAGAGGTGCGGAAAGTCTGAATTTTGGTTTTTCAGTTATGTTTAAATTGTTATCTGAAGTCCTAAATTCTGGCCATACATATTTAAGCATTTCAATTTGGCATTAAAATGCTTAAATATTTGTGTTTTATGTTTAAGTCCATTACAGAAAAAAAAACATACCCGGAAATATTTTATTGTGCCAACAAAAATACATATTTTAAAGGGAGACTATAACAAAATTGCCGCCCTTACTTTGTTATATATATATATATATATATATATATATATATATATATATATTCAGAGGAGCAGTATGACATCGGACACGCCAATATCTTGTTAAAAAGACACGAAAAGAAGTTTTAAAACGAATTAAACGATTATCAAGGAGCACCTGGTGGATATCGGTAACGCCTCGTTTGTAATGCCCGTCTAAAAACCTTGACAGATAGTGACGGTAACTGTCTCGCCTCCGGCCACGACGAGAGAAGAGCTGAAGGAGGAACTCCCTCTCCCCGAGAATCTCTTTTGTGTGTCCCAAAAGTCGCTGTAGTTCCTCTACAAGAATATAGAAGATTACCCCGTCACTCAAAAATCGTACAAAAGCAGCCGCTTCGGTGCCTGGAACGACTAGGCCATCCTCTCGACGTCAGCCTCGCCGCAGCTTTGCTCGTCCCGAGACGAACTACGCCACGATTGCGTCGATTTCACGTACTCTATGCTGGCTGTTCTCTGTGCGCTTCCCAGAGTGGGACGTTTTTAACGAAAATAACATCCACCAGGCTCAAAATACAAACGTACGATTGTCATCTACAGATATTATAGATCACAGTCAACGTATTTTTCAAAACGACGAGTATATTTCAAAATTCATTGAAGTATCCATTAAAATAAAGTTTTCATTGAAGTAGCTTGGAATGTTTGGATATATAGAATCAAAAATATTCATTACAGGCAACTGAAGAACAATATTTATACTGTTAAACAATTGTCCTTTAAAATATTAGGTTGTGTTTATTTGAACAGTGCAAGACTCATTTAGTATCCATCTGTTTAAACTGTGATTTAAGCACCGTTTATAGGATGGAAATATATAAGTATGAATTACATTACACTCCACACATGCAAAATTTATTAACAACTCTATAATTGCTCAGTTGCTAAATTACTTATACCACTTGTCGAAAATAGACGACGTGCTGTGTCAACTGCATAGAAATATCACATGTAAAATACGTAAATTTTGTGCAAAAATAAAATCAACACATTTGCTTGAACCACTCTAAGTTAAGAGTTCAGCAACGTTTACAAAGGAAAATGTTTCTTCAACTGCTATAACCGACATTATCAATATGAAATAAAAAAATAATGAAGCATTATTTTTTTATTTACGACTCAGAGGAAATTTGTTCAGGCTCTTACTAACCAATTGCATGCAGTCTTTATATTATCGTATCTTTAAAAAGCTAAACCTAATGCAAAACAACGTTTCCAATGTTTACATTTGTAATTCGGAGGAATTAAAGCAGCTTCTGGACAATTCAATGAAACCTTCTTCATAATATTACGATCATTAAATCTTCCCTTCCAGACTGCACCAAGCATTCCGTACAATGTCGATGGTTTAATAAAAGGAACACAGCAGTCATAGAGAATTCCACCTTGCATTTTGTTTTCTTACGCTGGCTTACTGTATTAATAAAAAAGAGTGTTCTTACGTAAAGGATGCTCCTGAAAATGTTTGCCGGTAACAAGTTTAATAACATTCAAATTACTATCTGATGGTCCATTTAATTCGGAACCGCTCTCTGTCAGTAGTCGATGTGTTTTTAAGAGGTGAAATAGTAGATTAGTTTTAGATGCGGAGCATCTCTTGCTCGGGTCTATTTCCCGCGGCGTCGGCGTCGTAGTCCGCACTCACACTACGCATGCGCAACTCTCCTCCTTCCCTCTTTCCAACAGCTGCGCTTTGCTCTCTCCGCTCTCTTTCTCTACCAGCTGCGTGCACTTCGCGTGCGTTCGCTTCTATCACACCGCGCGCGCATGCGCAACTCTCCTCTTCTAGTCTCCTCTCCTTCAAGTGTGAATATAAGCAGCGGTAGCGCGCTGCGAGCGTTCAGTTCACCGCTGTTGAATCCACTTCACTCCGTTCTTCCGATGGAGCGTGATGGAAGCAACAGTCCCGTCAGTTAGTGGGTTGGCGCAAACAAGCGTCAGCACCACCCAGACTTGTACCGTACGCATTACAAGTAATCAAATTACTTGTAATCGATTACTTTTTGGAGGAATTTTGTAATCAGTTGATTACTTTCATTAGGCAGTGATCACAAGAGTAATCTGATTACTTTTTGAAGTAATAAAATAACTTGTAACCGTTACAATTTGTCCACGGCTCCCCCCCCCCCCCCGGCACACGCCTTTTTTTTATAAAATGACAAAAATAAAATTTGCTTTTTTTTTTCGGCTGTAGGACCGTTCGTCGAAAGACAATTCGTAGCAGGGCAACTTGTAGCGGGGCAACTCGTAGCAGGGCAATTCGTCGCATAGGGCAATTCGTCATAGGGCACTTCGTCATAGGGCAACTCGTCATGATAATAATTCGTCACCCTATTGAAAAGCTTCTTATGTGTTCAATTTTCCCAGTTTATCAAGTATAGTGCTTCGAAATGAATATTCACGAACGGAGCTCCTCGCTTGTTTGGTACTTCCCTTTGAATGGTTTGCGCAGTCCTTCGGTTAGTAGTATATAGAAATCCTTCGTAAACCAGCATCTCTCTGCCTCTTGCAGCCCCGATGACTTCCATAGTGACTGCGAAGATACACGCTTAGACCAAATATTTTATAGCATTTTGCAGATATACGAACATGCCCTCGGACTTAAAAGGACGTGGCTAACAAAGAGGTCCTCAAAACTTTATCTTGTAAGCCTTGAAAAGTTAGTCCCGAACTTTCCGAAAAAAAAAAAAGATAAGCGAAATTGAAATAACAGAGGCACTTAAAGGCCGACGTACAACCTCGGCTTTCTGCAGGGAAGATAATCCTCTTAGCGCTCCCCTCTCCTAAGCTGCGCGGGGGCTGCCAGGTTGGGGCAAGGCAAAACGTGGAGAGGATATAGGAAAGGAGGTGGTGGGTAAAAGTGGAAAGCGCGAAGTGTACGTCGGCCTTTAAGTCAGCAGTGGGTCTAGGCAGTCGCATCATCACCAGAACGAAACGCCAGGGAAAAGCGGTAAAGATGAAAGGGACCAAAGAGAAGGAAGGAAGGTGGTAAAGATAATAGGCGCCAAAAGAAGTCTCCAAACTTCTGCTTGTAGGTCCTAGAAACCGGGCAAAGGATTGCGAACTCTCCAAACAGGATACGACCAGAGAAGGAAAGCCCCCGGCTTTTCTGAAACCCCTAAAGGACGCGGACAACAAAGTGGAGGTTGAACTTTTTTTGGAATGCTTCTGAACTTTACCATTTATAGATACATGTTCCATGTCCCCAAACCCCCGGTAAGCGGTAAGCCTTGAAAAGTTTGTTCTGAACTTAAGCGGTAAAGATGACAGGGAGCGAACGATAAGGAAGAAAGGTGGTATAGATAATAGGCATCGAAGAAGTCTCCAAACGTCTGCTTGTGGGACCTAGAAACCGGACAAGGGATAGTGAACCCTCTAAACAGAATACAACAGAGCACCGAGAGAAGCAAAGCAAAAAAAAGGGAGAAAAAAAGAAACATCGAAGCCTTATCTTCTACACAATCTTCTTCTATGACTCGACCCCCCCCCCCTTTCCCACACACGCACACACACACACGCCGGTTTTCGACAAGTTGCCCTAGCGACGAATAGCCCAATGACGAACTGCCCTAAGCGACGAATTGCCCTGCTACGAGGGCGATGAGGACGATTCGTCACATGCGCACTCGTCACAGGACGATTCGTCACATAAGAACATTCGTCACAGGATGACTCGTCATGCGGGCAACTGGTCACATCGATCGGGCAGGGGACGATAGTAAATTGTAAATTTCAACAACTGCCCACATTCACTGATGAGGAGTTTCACGACTTCCCACTGTCACATAAACCAATGGTTAGAAAAACTAATCTTACAATACTCCTCCGCTTTTACTTTCATTATATTACGAGTCTTCAGCAGGTTGATCTCAGTTGCTGGTTTGAACGAGCAATAATCCCACTGGCAGCCAAATCACTTTTTACTTTCGCCTTACATACCCCTCTTCGAGAAAACCAATAAGTATCGGAATTCTTTCTGCTGAATGTGTACGAGTACCCCTCGTGCAGCATCATGGCTCTACCTCTCTCTGTTGCGATCACCTCTATCCTTTGGAATGTAGTCAGAGTTCAAAAATAGTCGCTCTTATATGGCCTCCGCATTTACTGTTCGGGGCAGACCCAGAAGCTAAAACATCTGTTACAAATTCTTTGACCTTGAGAAGCGAAAGACATGCTAAGATAAGAGGTGACCAACTTTGTGAGGCCGAACCAACATTCAATGTTCGGGACCGAACCAGAAGCTGAAACGTTTGTTACAAATTCTTCGCCTTTCAGAAGCCAAACACATACTAAGATATGAGGTGAGCCACTTTGTCCGCCCGAATCAACTTGAGCAATACATTTCTGGGGGGACGAACCATTGCGGGACCGGTTGGTCGCGTGACGATTCATACTATGACGAATGTTCCTGCGTGACGAATCGTCCTGTGACCAATCGTCCTGTGACGAGTGTGCATGTGACGAATGGACCGTATCCCGGACTTTGTGACAAGCAATGTTTTGAGTTGAAAGGGGGTCGGGGCGATCTCTTCCGCTAATGGATACTACACATGATCCGTTTCAAATCCTGGAGCTGCTGCTCTTTTGTATAACATGCGAGCTCATCCACATGTGAATAATAAAATGAGCGACGCAAACTTTGAGCGACAACCCTTGCTTAAGCCTAAAGGTCCATACGCACATTCGCGTTTGAACGCGTTTGAGTGCGTTGCGGAGTCCTTGCGGCCAGGCGCGGTCGCTTGCGGAGCGACGCGCGCATTCCCGCAACGCTCGGTAGGGCGACGCAAGCGAGTAGAGACTCGCTCATCTTTCCGAAGCGCTACGGTGCGTTCAACCAATCAGAAGCCGAAAGAGGAGAAGGGGTGACGTGTTCGCTCGCCCCACCCGGCCGACTCGGCGAGACGTATCCGGTTCGCCGGTCGCAGTACTTGCTTTTTCGTTTTGGGGAGCGGTGGGGACTATATTTTCTAAGGCTGCGATGCTTCAAGCTTGACAAAACGTCGGGGAAGCCGGCGAGATTGTCCCAAGATCGAACACTTCGACGCTGTCGCTGTGCGCCGCCATGTTGCCTTGGATTTCGCTTACTATTGGTGAGCCACTAGCGACGATAGCGCGTTCTTATTGGTTCTTGACTGTGGTTGACTGCGTGTCAACAGAACTGTGCGTACAAGTTTGGCGCAAGCGGTCTTCGCAACGCAACGCGACCGCCTGCCGCTACGGAACGCACCGCTCTCAAACGCGAATGTGCGTATGGGCCTTTACAAGATCTAGAACCCCCTCCGCCCCCCCCCCCCCTCCACGCACACACACTGCGAACGCCCAAATCATTAAACGTCTTCAAACATATTTTATGCTTTTGTCCGCATTGTGAAGGTGCAACGATCACGAAGAGGGAACCAGTTTTTCTTCTTCAATACTTGTGCAAATGTGAAATATAGGTTGGAAGTAGTTCATTGTTATGAGCGCTAGAGATGTGTCTTCACACAATAAAGTAATCGGAAAAGTAACGATTACTTCTTTAAGTAATGTCCAATTACTTTTGCCGTCGAGTAATCAAGTAATCTAATCGAATACTTTTTAGCCAAGAGTAATAGTAATTGTAATCGATAACTTTTTTTTAGTAACGTGTACAAGACTGGCACCACCCCACAAACTAACAGCAACGCTACGTCCACTGAAGACAAAGCTGCGCAGCGAAGGGCACGCAACGCTGAGCGCAAACGCTTGAAGCGAGCGGCAGACCCTGAACTACGGCAACGAGAAGCGGCGTCCATTCGTCAACGTCGCGCGGCGGATGCTGAACTACGACAACGTGATGCAGCGGTGGTTTGAGAACGTCGAGCAGCAGAACCTGAGGTTCGGGACCGTGAAGTTCAACGTAAACGTACGAAGCAAGCGGCGGAACCCGACCTTCGAGAACGGGAAGCCGCATTGGTTCGTGAACGTCGAGCAGCAGAACCTGAGGTTCGGGACCGTGAAGTTCAACAACGTTACTAACACCGTTAATAACACCGTTAATAACGATCCGAAATGCTCCGCATCACCCTATGGTTCCCCTCGGGAAGATGGTGTAATTTTTTAGTTTCGATAATATTACTTTAATGCTAACAAATAAAAGTGTTAATGCATTAGCAAAAGTATTTTTATAATATGTAATCTTTGAAAAGATTTTTTTCTATCATACCCTTGAACGTTGCGGTGGTTCGGTCAGGGGCTACGAACGTGCTTACAATGTTGTAAATTAAAAGGAACCTTTCCTCAACCTGCGCTTCAAGTATTCCCATCAACATATGCAACACCTTGCTAAAAGCTTATAACCTAAACGTACCAAAAAGTGTGCCGTTTATCTGAAGCAATCTAAATGACATATGGGATTGCTATAAAATGTTTTTCTAGAAAAAGTGAAAACAAATTGGGACTGTTTGATTTTATCATATATTTATAAACTTTACTGCATAAGTCTTAAAGCTGTCTCCAAACAACTCCACGAAGGAAAATATTTATTTACAGCGCTCTTAAAGTGATCTGATGTTGATATCGCGAAATACGGCCTCAATGGAATTCACAGAACTGTGAGGGTCACTTGGTTGTTTCTATCCAGCAGAAACCGAGTGGTGAAGGGAAAGATGTCATACTTTTTAATCCATAGAATGTTCTTAGTCCAGGAGCTTTAGTAAAAGTAATATGAAAGGGTTTGCAAAAGTGTACCCCCTTTGAAACTTCAAAATAACAAGAATATATGTCATGGCAAGGTATAATAATGCTTCGTTTAAAGAATGGAACACTGTTAAGTACAAGCAGATGTGTTCGTTTTGTAGGCTTTGCGACTCGGCTTATAAAAGTTAGAGCTGCACCAATACCTTCATGTGGGCTATAGGCCCAGGTGGACCAAATATAACAGACAAATCGTAACATTAGGTCGTGCATCTAACCAAAACAAATGTGATAATATGTCTTTTTTATCATACTCAAGGTTTTAAGTAGCAACTTGCTTCGTCTGAACGAACCCCACTAATGTCGCGTTCACACTTGTAGATTTGCAGGCGAATCCGCGGGAAAATGGGCGCTGGCAGAGCGAATCTCCTCGCCGGCGAGCAAATATTCGACCCCGTTAGAAATCGGTCTAAGACGAACTTTCCCTCGCAAAAAAAAAAGTTTCCACGCCCCGTATCCCATTGGAACGCAGGGAGGAAATGGCGTTTTCGGGCGCCACATCATGGCCTAGTCGCACATGTCGTTGGGGTTCCCGCGGGAGTTGTCTGAATTCCCAAGTTGTGCAAAAAGCGCTGCCTCACCGGTATCGTTGTGCTAACAAAAATGCCAATCGAAACAAAATTATTCAACCGTTTTCGACAAGAGACATCTGAGCAACGAAGACAGTGCTCACAAAAACGATGTGTTGAATAAAATCGGCGCGAGCGGTACACCCGCCGGCGATGTGACGCGGCTACCGTGGCAGCTCGCTTTCTTGAAGTGCGCTTCGCCGACATAAAGCGCTTGGATCGAGCGCTGTCCTCAACCCTGCTGCTACTCCCCGCTGAAAGCGCGAATATTGGGGAAAGAGCCTTTCATACACTCTCGATAGACAATGTGATTTATTAGTTTTTGTTGTGATATGTCTTGAACCGGAAGGCGGCGGAACAAACCAAAAAGCAACTTACACTTTAAGCTTCTTAAAACGAACAGTTATTAGCGTTCGCTTATGAATAAAGAAAGCGGTTGAGTCACTGATAAACCATGCCGAACAACGTCCGCTCCAGTTCACGTGCAATGTGCAAATCATTTTCAGGCAATGACGTGGGCACGGCGCCCACAAAAAGTGATGCCGAAATTGAAACCCACTTCCACGGTTCCAGCAGGAAGTAGCAGCAGAGCTTAGAACAGCTCTCGATGCTTAATCTCGGCGAAGCGCGCATTTAGAAAGCGAGCCACCATGGCAGCCGCGTCTTGGCGCTGATAGCACGGACCGGTCGACGGTCCGGCGTTCACCTTCATATCGCCGGCGAGTGAAGGTGCTCAAGTAGTCTTCGTTTGCAAGTTATTTCCTTACTTCCTTCTCGTATCGCCGAGAGAATGTTGGGCAGTGTCTTGGCACGGCGGATTAGTTGTTAACGGCAAGAGGAAGCCTGCGAGAGCATTTTTTTTCGAACATCATTCAAGCCAGGTCCAGCCTGCTCTGATATACGAGTGAGACGAGCCCCGTAAAGTCATTTTGATAAGTGTTTAAAGCGCGTGGGTTTAAAGCGCGCGAACCCGACCTCTTCTTCTTCTCTTCCTTTTCTTCCTATGATATATATATATATATATATATATATATATATATATATATATATATATATATATATATATATATATATATATTATAGATTATCAATTTCTCTGCTGAGTCAGACCCATTTGCTGCATTTCCGGTTAAAAAGCTTACTGTCCAATCCCTGACACCAGTATTGCTGTCTTTTTCCGTCAGCGAATTTACCTCCGAGTTTCCTGTATCAGTCGCCAAGGTATTTGATTTATCTTTCGTGCAAGTTGCCTAAAAAGCAGGCATTCCGCGGTGATCTTCAACGAAGCAAACCTCACCATGAAATAACATTTTGTGCCAAGTTCTGCTGTTTCTTTTTTTTAGTCTAATCATGTAAGATATGCAGAATGCGAATATGATATTTGTTTTCTCAAAATCGTTGAGGCTGATTCAAAATGCTGGAAGGCAGTTGGTGATATTACATTTAGAGAATTGCGCGTCTTGAGGAGTGGGTAAATCCCTAACATTCTTCGTAAAAAATGTTGTAGTTCGTGTGAAATACTGTGTATCTGTTGGCGCATGCTGCATCATCAAAAAGTGCGCTGTTTACAAAACAAGAAACATGTTTATGATCAAGAATGCAAACAATTGTCACCATCAGATCAAATGCGCATGTAAATATGAATATTCCGAGCCTAGTAAACACCCAATAAAGGTTTATTGTCCTATCAAAGAGAAAAAGGAAATACATATCTTGGGAAATGTCAGCTGAGAACGATTAGTTAAACAATGGTGCTTGCTGAGGTTAGAATAACAATATTTTGAAAGATTTCATGTTGTGGTTTCACCGGTAAGACTTTTTTTAGAAATGCGAGTATTACCTCGCGACTGGCGAAGCGTGAAATGTTAGGACCGCTAGAGATTTTCGAATATTAAAATTTCGCACGTTCCATGTTAATATTCCCTACAGGACGCGATATATTTTGTTTAATATGTCCGAATATAAAATGGGGCGCAGAAGCCTTTTCAGAAACAAGCTTACGACATTCTTCTTTACATACCCGTATTGAGGTTTTTATAGAATAGTGCAGGCACGTTCCATCGAAGGAACACAAATGATATAAGGTAGCATATCGCTTCATGGCAAACATACCTCCTTACTTTCTTATCAGTCACAGCTGATCATATCATGTAATTGCTTCTTTAAGAAGCAATTCAAAACTGTGAAAGCCAGGCGCGCAACAAACACATCGGTCCCTTCAAAGCATACAACAGCGGAACATGCGTGTGGTAATTACAATGAGAAGACGAGTTATAGACATCGGTGTGGCACTCAAAGGTGGCTTGACTGTCCAGCAGTGATAGCACCGCTCCTGTTCCCGTCCTGCATTCCTTTTTCCTTAACGAGCACGTCCGGCGCACTGAAGTTCTTAAATGCGTCTTCCACGAGAGGTTTGTCGCCGTTGGTCCCACTCGGCTTCTCGGGCCGCCTGCTAGGCATCAGGACTAGTTTTTCGAGGCGCCCCGTTGGTGCCTCGCAGACGACGAACAGCACGAAGCTCAGGAGGTAGCTGGTAACAAGAGCCCCGAAGCACTGCGTCACCTGGAAAGAAAGGTGCAGGAAAGACTGTCTCTTAATTGAGCAGTTCATCTCACAAGTGCCTTAGAAAGTTGAGCACCGATTAAAACGTAGTGTCTGAGAAAGGGACGCGACATACACGGTAACGCGTTGAGTTGAGCAGCAAAGAGGTGATTAGTTTTCATACTCAGGAACGCATCTTATAATTGCATTTATTAATTTCACCGGCGTAATGTTTATGGTCTTCTTTTGGCATAAAGGCGCTTAAATTGTTTTTTGTTCTTTTTGTAGTCTCTTTGGTTGTAGAAAATATGTGTAGATTTGACACCGATGGTGGATCTGAATTTCCGTATATATAAGACCGTTTCAGAATAGGGGGACCCAAAGCTTGGGAGCCTCTTAGGCTTACCACTGCGCATGGGACGAACCCAGACTGCGTTTTGGGATTTGGGTCAGCGCTCGTTCTTAATGAAAATTTAAAAAGTAGCATGGGGCCTCCATTCGCGTGGGGTCTGGTTACGTCGGCAGACATGCCGATCCCTTTCCGCTCGTTTCGGAGCGAATTCGTTATTGTCGCTGCAGTATTAGCCACGTTTGTTGCCAGTGAATGATGCCGCCGGCTTTCGCTTCGGCTTATCTCGCTCAAAAGACAAATCCTGCGCGTGTAGCTCGCCTCATTTTAAAGATCACCATCTGATTCTGGCCCTTCCTAAGCCTAAAGAAACGCATTAACCGTTGGCATGGCAACGTCACGCTAGTCATATAGTCATTGAATGTTCCCAGAGTAGCGAAATCCATTTAGTTCGCTTACCGGATGTGAATTCCGTCAGAATCGAGCTTTGATTGGCTGGTTTACCCTTGGTGGAAGTTATTAGTCTGCCATTTCGGAGGTAGGCCGAAAAAAACAAAATAAGTATCTAAATCATTTGCTCGTTACCACGGCAACAGCGGGTGCCCAATGATGGGAGCTCTGGGAATCGATG
Organism: Ixodes scapularis; assembly: GCF_016920785.2. Classification (NCBI taxonomy): domain Eukaryota; kingdom Metazoa; phylum Arthropoda; class Arachnida; order Ixodida; family Ixodidae; genus Ixodes; species Ixodes scapularis. The sequence continues at coordinate 158,342,811 of NW_024609868.1, read as the reverse complement.
TGTTAGGACTGTACGAAACGTGCGTTGGTTTTCTGTAGATTGTTTTTTTTCTTTTTTTTTTTATATCAAGTAGTTGCTAATCTGGTTTGCAAAACAAGGCTACCGGCTCGTATGCTCGCTCCGGTGGCGCTGGTGCTGCGTCTGAAACTCTAAGCCTGAGACGCTAAGCCTAACACTCGACTTCATTGTGTTTTGAGGCGACAGAGAGAGACGTAACAGCGAGAAGGATGTCACGTACCGCTCGAAACGAAAGAAAAAAAAATAAAAACAAACCAGTGACATCTCAAGTCATGAACGTGGATTGAAGAGCTTACACGACAACAAACGCTGTACTGTACGCGCTTCGCTTCGACCGTGCAGTGCAGCGCCATGTTGGGGTCGTGACTGCTGTGCTGCGACTCGACTCTCAAGCGAAGGTTGGGAGGCTCGGTACTCCGGAAACATTCAGTGACTCAAGCTACTTCGAGACCATGAGCGGATTCTCTTAGCTCGATCAGCCGAGCGTTCGTCACACTTTAGCTGTAGCTTAAAAACAAGTCTTACAAGGGTTTTCAAGTCGCTCCAGCTCAGACATATATAAAGCAAATGCTTGCAGAGTATGCTGGACCGCCTTCGTTCCGGTTTCGGCATTGTTGAAGGTCAGTGAAAGAAGTTCAACGCGGCACACGAGCGTGACAAAGAATCTGAGAACGTGCAACTAATTAACGCGCTACATATTGAATTGTTTTGACTAAAATTGTCTAACGTTGTACTGCTTTTAGTTCGTCTTTTGTAGCCGGGTTAATTAGGTTTTACGTTAACTATGATTTCCAAACATGAAGTTATTGTTAAAAGCATGCGTTTACGTTTTTTTTTTATATATGTTTCCTTCTTTTGAATATTACGCTTGACAGCGTCGACGGCTTTGCAAGCTGGAAACGCAAGCACTCCGCTCTGCGTTGAGAAAACCCTACTCTATAAGCCGGCAGCGACAATCTTGTTGCGTTTGTGTCCCCCGATTTTAGGGACACCTAAACGTGTGGGGCCATCTGCTCTAAAACCCTTTAATGTAATCTTACGGCTCTGTTAACATGTATGGTGTGCTCCAATAGCACGTAGATACATACTACACAAATAAAAACATAAAAAGAGGCAACATAACTGCGGAAAACTAAAGCACAGAAAAGCTTGTAGTTGCATTAATTCGGTTAAAGTTAGTTTTATCATAAACTCGCTGACAAACCATGTACTTTTTCTAATAAGGTATAGAGAAAGTAAAAGATTAACTATACTATTGTGGGGATTTGAGGTAGTTAATATACACGCTCTCTTGTTTTCATTTCTGCCTCTGCGGAGCTTTACTACGTTAAACGTTTAACTATGTTTATAAGGAAAATGCGAACATGTATTTTTTGATTACGAGATCAGACAGTTTCCTAAGGTATCTTTATCTTTTTTATTAAAATTACTTTCAAGGGTTTTAAATATTTGTGAGAAACAGGCTTTATTTCAAGGTAAGGTCTTCTGATAAACGTTATGATCAGTGTTATGCGACAGTTTTCTATGGCTCACTGAAAGAGTTAGCTTTTATAAGCTTCAAGCCTGATGACTATGCAAAACTTTGGATTCTACAAGCATATCAACAAACATTGTGTACACCATTTTGGTTACAAAAATCAGAATATGCGTGTAAAAGCGAACTTTGTTAGGGTGGTCAGTTGGGCGAGTTGGTGTCTGATTAACCATGGTTTAAGATGCGCACAAAAAGACAAGGACTAAGAAAAGAACCACGCAGACAACAGACAGGTGCGCTTGTTTGTTGTCGGCGTGTTTCGCTTCTCAGTCTGTCTTTTTGTGTGCATATTCAGTCCTGAGTAGAAACAAGTAACGACCACGAAAAGCTTAAGCCCCATGGCGGTCTCAGTTGTTCATCACTTACCATAGTGACATGTGAGAAAAAGAGCCTTTCTCTCGCTGTGCAGAGGCGAATAATGTAGTATGGGACATGGAGTAAATAAACGCCGAAAGAGAGCCGGCTGAGTGGAGCGAATGCTCCCCAAGAAAGGAAGTGCGAGATGAAGCCTGTGAAAGAACATCACGAACATAACCACTGCGTGGAGAAAATAAGTACTCAAGTTATCACGGTAAATAAAATATTACCTTCATGACCGATATTTACTTTTCACCGCCGAAACAAGTGAAAGATGCAACACTTATTTTATTTTAATATATTTCGTATTAGAAATCTTGCCAATACCAGGATGAAACTCTATGAATGTTAAGTTACGGAAATACGTACGGACATATGAAACAGTAATATTTATATACTTTTGCCTCTACAGCCTTTTTTGCGTTCAAAAGATTTTTTTTATTTTTGTGAATTGCTGGCGTGGCTTATATTTTACGTTTTGCTTGACTGAAATCCTCCGTTTCTTTTACATATTTTAAACGCGCCATTATTTTGTTCATATTTATTGAAAGTAAAAAGATTGAAGTGGGCGTCCAAACTTCCGTCTGACATGATAACCGTAGAACAGAGCAGTGGGTTGGGAGAAATTAGGCTGACTAGTAAATATCTAAAATTGGTAGTGGCTTTTGCAGTAACAAGAAAGCCATGAACTGCTATTTTTTTAAAGGAATGTTCAAATTGTTTGCGAGGTCACCACATTCCCAAACTTGCCAATAAAATGATGGTAAAAAATAGGAAGGGCAAGACATGGTTTATAGCAGTAGTAGCCTTAAGACGATGATGGCATGCTCACTTGCCCTTCCGGTGGCGCATGCGAAGGTGAGCCACGAGAGCCAGATAGCCCAAAGAAGGCGTTCGGAGAAGGCGAACGACAGCTTGGCCCATTCCGGTGGATGCGCACCCCTGTTCCACTCGTACATGCTCAGGATAGCTGTCAGTCCGCATATCGCAGTGATGAGCCACATGCCTGTTTGGAACAGCTGAAACAAAACCGGAAAGATGCCTTTTTTATTGCAGCGCTGTGCACTTGATTAGCAGTCGAACTTTCGCTTCACGTATAGTACCAAAGTTAACTTTAGTTTACGCCGATTGAAATTCAATTGCAATCTTGGGAGAGCAATAGGCGTACTTTTCATATTTAAGTGCCAACCCTCCTGTTTTGTTTATGTTTTTGCCAGCAAGAAGTTTATGTCCATGTGCATAATGATTGTACCCTGCGAATCAAGTTGTTAATCACAATGTTTCCGTGGCATCCTTCGGAGCTTGTGGCCAACATTGCACTTTTGTTTGTTTGTTATATAAATAGAAGCCCATGAACAGGAAGAAATGAGTGCGCGCCGGGTCGCGTGATATCCTCGAGCTTCCGTTCGAATGATCAGGGTGAAGATGCAAAGCTTGTGGCATCGGTCTCTACTCACTGCTCGTTCAAGCTCGAAGGCAGAACGCCGTCGTCTGCTCTTCGGCGCTCGCTTTTGTCACTGCCTCTTTGGCTGGCGCCGACATACTACCATTGCCCCCTTGGCGTAGTAATGGAGTTCTGGGCTTCTAATCATGGGGACGTGGGCTCTGTTCACGTCAGGGCGCGTTCAAAATTTTCTTTCTTCCAAATTCTATGTGCTTACATTATTGAAAAATCCGGCAAAAGCTTCCAGTGACATCCGGTGAACCTCCAGTGGCATCCGGTGAACTTCTAGTAATATCCGGTGAATTACGAAAGACATTCCGTGAAACCTAGCCAAGGTTCACCCATTTTCATCCAAAACCAGCGTAGTTTACCAGTGCTTGCTGGAATATTTGCCGGCAAACAGATTTTGCTTGAACTTTTCACCGTAACCGGGTTTTCAAATTTCGCTGGAATGTCACCGGCAGCTATTTTTGTTTACCAGACTCCCTCCCCGGTTTTGCTGGAACTGTTACCGGAAACGAGTGACTTGTTTCACTTGTTTACCGAAATGCACTGTAAGCCGACGCGAAAGGAGGGGGAAGCCGAGACGAGCCGGGGACTGGGTCTGTAAGTCAGGCGCCTATAACGCACCAAGGACAAGTCCCCACGCGCCCTCTCTCCCTCGCATTGGGTTCGTTGGGAAATGTGAGGAGGACTTTTTGCTCTCTTGAAGAAAACCAGTTTCTTTCTCCGTAAACGAGCAGCGGCCCCGAATGGATGCTCAGTGTAGGCCATGTGTGCGGCCTGTATCTTCCAGAGCAGGTGGGTGCGCGGATAAAAAGAAAATATCTTGCAGTGACCTGTTTCTTGCGCCTTACGTCCGTCCGGCTTCACAATCATCCAATGAGCGAAAAAGACGTCGGAGACGCCGTGACTGTGCCCGTGATTTCTCAACGGCGGCGGATGTTCGTTCTGCGCGTTCATGGCTTTCGCTACGCGTGCTACTGACAGTGTTTATGTGTGCGCGTGGTGCACCCGCGGCGACGGCATCTGTGAGGACACTATGACTGTGCCAATGATATATTCTCAACGGCTGCGGATGCTGGTGCACGTTCGGGGTTCTCACTAAACGTGCTACTGACAGTGTGTGTTTGTGTCCAAGTGGTGCACCTGCTTGGTTTTATTAGTTGAACTACCGTACAACTAGAAATTTACCCAGCGGCATTGTGAGTACCTTGAAAGATATGTTTTGCGACGAAGAACTCGGTTGTTCCTATTTGGTATGATTGCTTTTGTCTACAGCTCTGCAAATTGTTTCATTGGTATCAACCCTGTGAAATAAAGAAATAGAACTTTCAGGCCTATATGAACTGACTGCGTTTTATTTATTACCGAATCGTCCAGCGGTTGGTAAACATACACCGCCCACAGTTCACTGGCTTCTCTCTAAATGCCTTCCGTAGACGTCCGAAAAAAAAAACAAAGTAAGCTCCGGCAAACTGCGGCAAATGCAATGATTTCCGGTGAATTCCGGTTTTACTGGAAGTAAAAAGAGTCCCATGATACAGTAAAATGATTTTTTCTGAAAACTAAATTCCAGTAAAAAATATTTTTCAATATAGATATATGTATAGGATCTATTCTGAACAGCATTTTACAAGATTCATAGCAGTTTCCCAGGAGTTCCGTACTTAAACATAGCACAGAGTTGCAGTTAAGGGCTCACTGAAGTCCCATGTCTTCGGCACTGCCGCTAGCGAAGGTCGGCCTAGCTAGACCAGACACGGCGCCCCAGATATGGGCCTCTGTAGAACCCGCCTCTATCGCTCCCAGGCTCCGGGACTCGGGCTGCTAGTGTGCAAGTGCGTCAATCCAGGGGAGCGCACGCGGAGCATTCTGGTCTGGCTAGCCTGGCGCGAAACAGAGGAAGCCCTATTCTGCGACGTCACCGACGAAGTGCGGCGGCCGCCACCGCCTGTTGCGGTGGCTACACCGAACCGCCGAAATGTAGTTTGACGGCTCTTCGACAACGTCACGTAAACATTGCCCATCCATGCGCGCGCCCGCGTGTCGTCGGACTATATCGAGCCATTTAGATTTTTAACGTTAGCTAGCTGAAGTTTTGCTTGGTGAATGTGACTCGAGCCTTGCAGTATCAAAATGGAACTATTGTAATGAAAAATATTTTCGGAAGGGAAAAATTTATGTGTTCAGATTTTTTAAAGAAATCCGATAAAATACGAAAAGCTTTCGCCAGTAGAATGTTTGTTGATTCAGGTCTCGTCCATGAAGTTCCGATTCCGAGGTCACAACTTCAGTGGTCCCCAGGAGAGGCCATTTCAGCTTCCTTTGAAATTTCGTACTAGAAACAAAAGGTTCGCCAAGGTATGCTCAGAGCATCGGGTCATGGTAAATCTGGGTCTCCACAATATTCATTGTTTGTCTTCAGATTGGAGCGTACAAATTGTACTTAAATAAAGAAGGGGTAGTGTTTTTATAATAGTGAAATCTATGATACCTTATATTTTATTAGAGGTAGAGGTTATCTGAAATTTTCATGCTCCCGGGCGACTACGTCCAGGTTTCTTTTTTATTATTTTAAAAGATCAACAGTTATTGATGCAACGCTATTTTCTCTATTTGTCACGTGACAGTTATTATTACGAATGGCAAAAGAAACAATGAAAAATGAAGCAGCGGAAATATAATTCTATACAAGCGATTTTTGTTCTATTCAGGGTACGTTTGTTACGGAATTTTCTTTTTTTAATTTAATAAAAATAGCTGCACTGTAAAATTAGATTTCGAATGTTTTTGAAAATTCAAAATGTATCAACAACAAACTCCTAAAAAACACGCTTCAAAGTTTGTTAAAATATCCGAAAATCGAAATCCTATATTTCATTTCACCTTCAGTTCAGATGCAGGCGACGCTACAAGGTGATGTGACCAATCAGACGGCGTTAAAAGTACATCACCATGGTTTTAGGCATGTTTATGTACGTCCTCTATCACGCTGAACCAATCCCATAATGATAAGGCCTTGTGATTTGCGGTTTAAAGCTGATAGATAGGTATCATTAGCCGATTAGTGTCGGCTGCCTCTGGACATAAGTTGAAGCAAATTATAGAGCTTCCATCGTTTATCACCCGGCTTAAAAATGATAACTCACTCAGCTGTGGATGCATGCGCATTGTCCAATATACAGCGCACCAGAGCTACAGCGCATGGTCAGAAGGCGTTCCACAGCCCAGCAGACAATGATGGCAGCGCGGAGATGGCAATTTTTGCAAAAGGTTTACGGTGGCAGGTTAAACTAAAACTATATCAGCATATCACGTGATGGGCTGGAAGACCCGCTCCACTAGCGTTGTCACTGATTATGTCGATAACAAAGCGGCTCTTTCTAGTATTTATCTCAATCGTTGTGATAATATGTTTCTGCGCTCTCAATAATGTCGGCTGGTAATTAAAGGGTTATATTAGAAGTAAATTCAATCAAATTGGCACACTTCTACATTTAGATGTATCACGCGTCATAAAATATGGTTTAGTTTTTGTTTCAACTAAGAGAGAATGAGCCGAGTGATGGCGTCTCGGTTACATTAGGTTGAACCACAAGAATCGAAAGCTACGTGTCATCCCTTTACACTCTCCACTGCGCTTCATTTTAACATCGTTAGCACCTCTCTGGCATCTGTACATTATCTCATCACACCATCATTAGGTGCTGCTCCAAAGGCCTCCATGATATTACCTGGCTTACTTTGTATGGGGTATGACGGGAGAACCAAATATAAAAATTACCGTTACCAAAAACTTTGATGCGATTAAAATACATTATATTGGTGTAGTATAACAAGAAGCAAAACGTTAAAAAGGGTTTATGTCCAACATTTAACAGAAATTGGCTAAAATGTTATTAATAAATCTCTAAAAAAACGTGCTGCTTTTTGACTGTGGTATATTTCTCCTGATAATAAACACCCGTCGAAGTTATGGGCCTTAGAGACAATCGATGGGATAGAAGTAGGAAACAGTCCCAGTGGCCGTAAGATTTATGTGGTTTTATCGCCGCTTGTTAGCAGAATGATGGGTAGTGAAATCACAAAGAACTGTTTACTTGCCGTGTCTACGTTCGTTGCGCTAATCATATTTCACTCTCATCAATGTCTAACATTTAACTTCTCTGAAGGGTAAGGCTTCCTAGAATCACAGCTCAATTTCTCTGCGCACCTCTGGTAAGTGCTCTTGAATGTAGAGAGGCATCTGAGTGAGCCGCTGAGATCGGTGTTCACCAGAGCCTACCGAACGTGTTATACACTCAATGGAAAAACGTCTTCAAAGTCAACGATTGGTAGGATCTGCTAGTTCAATGAGAAACAAGGCACCCTCCAGACGCACCTACCTTGCTGATTTTTACAGAGCTGTACTTGATAAGCAGCAGTTGTGTAATGGCGCCAAGGAAGAATGCGGCTCCGTGGTAGGACGGGTGAGGGTACACCTCATTCAAGGTGCCGACGGCGAGCCTAAAAAATGCGATATAATGTATTAGGAGCGACGACCCTTTTCAATAAAACGTTAAACGAAATTGCGTTTTTATCTTAAAAAGCAAATTTTTATCTCACGCTCCGAAAGATCACAAAGGACTACTTTAAAAAAAAAGAGTGTAACTTCAAGGTTTACGCTAGAGTTCAGTTACACTGAACTTTCACAGCAATGAGCTTCTCTCAGATGGAGACGAATTCGACAAATACAGAAATTAAACACCGATGAATTCATTGCCCAACACTTTACGCGGGAGCCACTAAAATAGGAGCTAAATCAAGTACGACGTTTTAAGCGAAAAGTAACGAAAATAAAATGACTATTGTTGTACGAGAATGAGGATAAACATAAGCGTGTAGTTCGCATAAACTGCGCCATTTTGGTAAGAAGTTTAGTTTCCATAGGTTGTAAATTCAAGTTGCTTATGATACAATCCGCAAATGCTTCCCACTAATACGGTGTCTACTATGTCACACGTACATGATCTACCTTCCTCCTATCATATGTATGTTTGTTGCAAGCTTATGTGTCATGACCTTCTCATGTCATGACCTTACAAAGTATGGTATTTGGAATTTTGTTTTATATTTTAAATATCTTACTACTAATTTTGAATTGAAGTGAATATCGATAAATTCTTCTAGCAATAGTCGTTTTCCACGATCAGAAAGCAGTCATTTGTCTTGCCATTTAAAACCTAGTACCTGCGCGCAACTTTTCATTTTGCTACTTAAACGAGCGTGCAGGGGAGCTGGTTAAATACTGACATGGTAACACCCGAGCGGGAGAAACCAGAACAGACAATGCAAAGCTCCAATTGGCTTTGTGTTCTCCGTCCCGTTTATCCCCTCTCCTGGGTAACCACTTCGCATTTTGCGTTTTGGCGCTCGACTGGCGCCCCGTTGGCTGTCATAAGAAAGCCACAGCGAGTTCGAGTGCCTTAAGGCGTTTGATAAGCACTAATTATCGAGACATATTGTCACGAATGACAAGTGATGAGGCTACAGTAACTGAAAAAACTAAACGCTTAATGGGGCGAACTTGTGCCCAAAAATAAAAAGGGAAAATAAGGAAACAGCAGAGCGTCGTGGGCGTCGATGTCGGCGAAACCGCAGGATCGAGCGCTGGGCTTGACTGGCTCCGGCATGCCACGCCGAGCCCCTTTTGCACACGCGTGGGCTTCTGGAACATTCGGCCTAGAACGTGCGGCTCGTAGAACATTCGTAACTGGATCGGACGAGAAGGTTCTCGAACTTACGACAACGCCATGCAGAAAGAATAAATGAAAGAACATACCGCTCCCTGCAATCGAACCCGGATCCTTCGCGCGAAAGTCAAGCACGCTGACCACTCGGCCACACACGCGCTCGCTCGGCAACGCGCTTGGCATTACTCCCCCGTTATAAAAGCGTATCGCGTTGATGCGACATGCCGAGAAACAAAACACAAAAACAGACAAAAATAATGGCAAACTACGTAAACTTGTGAAATAGAGTCCTATCGACCGTAGTGCAAAACACGATTCACATTCCTATCGATCGTAGTATGGCTTGAGGCGCACGACGTGAACGACTTCCGGTTGTGGAGTGCGGCGTGATGAGGTCCGTATTCCTGGAATCGAACCTGGATCCTTCGCGCGACATTAAAACACGCTCACCACTCGGACACGCACGCGCTTTTCTTTTTTTTTTCTTTATTGGGCCACGCACGCGCTCGATCGGCAACGCGCGTGGCAATATTCATCATAAAGTCCACTGAGCGCAAGACGAAAAATAGAAGTTACACCTGCTTTGCGGCTGAGGTGCAGCGTCAGACTTGGTTAGGTTACCAATTTTTGGGATGCACTCACAGTTATCCAACACGGCTCACGCACTGGGCTTGTTTGCTTCAGGAACACGCAGAGAAAAACAACAAGTGCCGTGACATTGCACTTCTGGTGCTCCCTAATGGCCCTGTTGCGTTATTTTTTTATGTTTTTACCTTCGTCCGGGGGTTCGAGCATGCTTACGGCACGGCGCGTGCCGTTTCTCGGGGTCGATGGGCCCCAAGTGGAGGCGCGAACGTGAACGTTGTAACCTTACACCCCTTTATATAGAGCTCCGCATATCTTCTCCGTGTACGGAGGTGCTTTTTATTATTTTAGCTGCTCTTGACAGCTTCGTTCGGAATGTGTACTGACTTATGTACGCGCTTTATGCCGTTGATGGCACATCCCATCCCGTGTTGCCGACTTTTCGGGGTTGTACCGGGAATCGGCTATTGTGAACACGAGAGGTATATTAAGGACTTGCACGTGCTTTTGTAGGGGTCGATGACTGGAATGTTTACAGAGTCGGTGGCGGAGGGCCGTTTTGTTTTGGATAGCGCCAACTGAACTCATTTATTATTTTGCTTGTCGGGATTTGTGTAGCCGTATCACGGAGATGAGAATGTGTGTCGGAGGGAGAGAGTGAAAGAGAGAGAGAGAGACGAGGGTAGCTATGCTGGGAGCAGGAGAGTTGAGAAGGAAGAGTCAACTAAGAGATTTCAGAGGAGACGCATCGAGAGCGATGCAGGAGGAGTTTAGATAAAAGTCCCATCGAGAGCGATGCGGAAAAATTGAGTAGATAAAGTGCAGAGGTGTCACTTAGAGAGTTAAACGGCAGAGGCCATCGAGTTTTGAGAACTACCGAACTTTAACTACGTTGTAATTTTTGTGTATAATACCTGCATTTTAAACCAAGTTATTCAACCCTAAAAGCCTACGTTCCCGACATCACTCAAACCCAAGAGAAGAGACGCTTGACTGGCAATCGGCGACAACGACGTCAGCACAGACCCGAAGACAACGAGAGACTTCACGTCACGAGACGAGACGAGACGAATATAAACTTTACATGGTGGCAGCGGTGGGATACGTGAAGTTCCTGCACGAGGAGAGCGGCTTCGGAACAGTGCGGCGTGACCAACTGACAACGCGGGACCTGAGCATCGAAGTCCGGCCAGACGAGTGAGAGCCTTCGTGAACAAACAAAAGTCCAAAAGGTGTGAACGAACTACACCGGTGGACCTCATCAACGCAAGGCATTTTGGGTGAGCGACAACCATGGACGAAATTTCGCATGCCGCGTTGTCCGCTCCCAGCAAAGCGCAGCTGAGAGAAAAGTGTGCCGAGCACAATATTGTTCATGTAGCATTGCTTCGAAAAGATAAACTTATTCAGCGCATTTTGGAGAGTCAGATGAGTCAAGATTCAAACGTCGCGAGAGATGATGTGCGAGATGTGTCGCGGGAGGCTATTGACGTGCATGCGGGAGTTGACAGTAGTGAGGGGCGCTCCAACGATGGTGATCTCCAGCTAAGGATCCGATGCCATGAACTAGAGCTGGAGATCCTTAAGATGAGGTCGGACCAGAGACATTACGAGAGCGGAGCCGAGGGGCACCTGGGGCTTGGCGGAAGACAAAGCGGGCGCGGTGATGTGCGTCACTATGTCAAACTACTACCTCCGTTCCGAGACGACGCCGACATAGAGACGTACCTCACAGCCTTCGAGAAACTCTGCCGTGTCCACAAGGTGCCCACCGAGCTGCAAGCTAGCCTCTTGGCGTCTGTTTTGACGGGGATCGCTCTCGAGGCATACTCCGAGTTGTCCGTGGTAGAGGCGGAAAACTACGCGTCCGTGAAAACCGCGCTTTTCTCCCGCTACCACCTAAACGCCGACACCTACCGAGACAAGTTCAGAAACACCAAGCGAACAGGCACAGACCTATGCACGGAGTGGACAGCGAAGATCTGTCGATTCTTCGATCGTTGGATGAAGGTGGAACACGTTGATAACATGACTAGAATGAAGAGCTTGCTCGTCATGGAGCAAATGGAGCGAGCTCTGCCGCGGGAGGTGGTGACCTGGGTCCGAGACCGGCGACCTGAAACTCACGAGGAGTTTGCGAAGCTCGTCGACCGCTAAGAGGAGAACCGGAAGTCGGGGGGCAATCCGAATGTTTTGCCTAGAACGAGTCGGACCTCTTCGGACAAGCGGGCCGAGACTACCTCGCGGTCGTCAGCTGTCAGCTGTTTCAATTGCGGCAAAGTCGGCCACTTGACGACGGATTGTAGATCCGCAGCGACGTGTTTCAACTGTGAACGACAGGGACACGTGAAAAAGACTGTAAGGCTGCTCCATTGCCTAGAGATGCGACGGGCAACGCACGACCGTCGGGAGGGAATCACCCAAACAAGGCAAACCTGCCGTCTCGGACGATGCAAAGCATCTGACCGGCAATGGCACCGTCGGAACAGATACGTTCACGCAGTTTTGTTGGCCAGTTGTGGTGAAAAAAACGGTAGTGATGGGCTTTCGCGACACGGGGAGCACGATTACACTCGTTGATGAGCACCTCGTAGGCGCCGGGCAGAGGCTGGAGTCGCGAACGAGCATCCACAGCTCGAGGGTACGGCGGAGTGTCCACTTGCAAAGGTGCATATGTCTGGCCAAGCCTTGGGAAGGGGACCCGACAAGGCGCCCGAAGAGTGTGTAGTGGCACTGTGCAAGGGTGGATTGCCCAACGGAGCATGCGTTTTGATGGGAAACGACCTCTTCACAAAGGGAAGGGGTTTTATCGACCCAATCATGACTGCCAGCGGATCGAAGCAGAAGAGCACATCAGATCACGGTCAAGCGGTGGCAAACGACCATGGCACCTCAACGTCAGAGCACTCAGTGCTTAAATGTATTGAAAACGGAAAGCCGGAGAAAACATTGGTGACAACCCCCGTGCAAGAAAGGAAGCAAGAACAAGCAGCGCGTGTCGAAAAATGAAGAACGAGAGACAGGAGGAACGCTTACCGCGCTGGAGGAATGCGTCAGCGACAGCGACGACGTGATTGAAGGAAACGGAGGTGGTCAGGTTCGGGACGGCGGTCAGAACGATTTGATCACTATTCTGGAGTTGAGCAAATCGTTTTGGACAGAGCAAGTCAATGACGCTGAACTGAGAGAGTGGTGGGAGCGAGCAAAGAAGGCGAGTGGCGGATTCTTTGTATCGCATGGGCTCCTCTACAAGCGGTTTGTGAAAAACCAAGACACCAAAGTTGAACGAGAGGTTGAGATGCTGGCACTTCTGGGAGCCGGCCGGCCAATCGCCTCGAAACTTGCCCTCGATGCGACGACAGCGGGACACCTTGGAGTGAAGAAAACAATGGCGAGGCTGGAGGAGCGTTTCGCGTGGCCAAATTCGGCGCGTGACGAGCGTGAATACGTGCGGTCATGCGATGTTTGTCAGCGCCACGCGAATGTTCTGACATCTGATCGAGCCGAACTTCACTCCGTGCCCGTTCTGGGCGTACCTTTCGAAAAAATCTCGATGGACCTTATAGGCCCCATCGAACCAAAATCGAACAAAGGCAATAAGGTTGTCCTTGTTTTAATGGGCAATGCGACAAGATTCCCAGAGGCTATCCCTTTGAAAAACGCAGATGCGGCCATCGTTGCACGAGCGCTTTTCGAGTTCTTCACTCGGGTTGGCATCCCGAAAATCGTACGGAGCGACCAAGGCACCAACTTCATGTCAGCATTGCTCCGTGAACTGTGAGAAAGGTTGCGGGTAAAAACTCAGTTTAGAAGCGTCTACCACCCGCAAGGAAATGGACAAGTGGAAAGATTTAACGGGACCATAAAGGGCATCCTGGCGAAGTACATCCAGAAGCAACCCACTGGCTGGGATGATCTTCTTCCGTTTTTAATATTTGCGTAGCGGGAGACGCCCAATGAGACCACTGGCTTCAGTCCATATGAGTTATTGTACGGACGGCATCTAAGGGGACCGCTAGACGTACTGAGAGAAAGCTAAGAGGGAGCAGAAGTGACGGGGCGCAGTCGACATCGATCGTAGAGTACCTGACGAAGTTCCGTCAAAGAATGGACGACGCTTTCGCGCTGGTGAAAGCAACCTCATCAAAGGTCCAGCAGAAGCCGAAGAAGTGGTATGACGAGAAGTCAAGAAACTGAGAGTTTCAACGCGGGGACAAGGTGCTGGTCCTACTTCTTTCGTCAGAGAAGAAGCTCTACGCGGAATGGAGGGGGCCGTTTGTAGTTCTCGGGAAGCTGTCCCCATTGGATCACTTAATCGATGTCGGAGGCAAGCGCAAGAAGGAAAAGAGGTACCACGTGAATGTGCTAAAGAAGTATGTTGAACGTACCGATAACGTTACCCGAGATATGTCCTTTGTAATGGAAGTACCCGACGAAATCGGTGACGAAATGGCGTGTTTCGATGTACGGACCCTAAAGAGCGGGTCAAGCGGAGGGCTGAGCGTGGACGCGGAACTTCAGGCTCACGAGGTTCAAGAACTGGACGAGTTGATCCGCTCCTACGGTGATGTCTTCGACGATAGGACAGGTAGAACCACGAGAATACTGCACGAGATCCCAACGAGCGCCAACCCGATTGCGTCGAAAGCTTACAGAGTTCCGGACAGTATCAAGGCGGTGCTACAGGAACATCTGAAGGAAATGCTGGAAATGGGGATTATACGGACATCGACAAGTCCATGTGCATCCCTTTGGTGTCCATGAAGAAGAAATACCGCAGCCTGAGGTTCTGTGTCGACTTCAGGAAGCTGAACGCGACAACACCGGGTGATGCCTACCCCATGCCTTCACTCCCTGAGATGATTGAGACTGTGGGCAGAGCCAGGGTAATCAGCACCCTGGACATGTCCCAAGGTTACTGGCAAATCGGTCTATCAGAGGAGGCGATTCCCAAGACAGCCTTCCGAACGGACACCGACTTGTACGAATTTACGGTCATGCCGTTCGGACTGAAGGGAGCACCGGCGACATTCCAAAGGCTGGTGGATGACCTCCTGAAGAGAGCACCGCGACTTCCCTCGGGCCTACTTAGATGACATAGCAGTGTTCAGCAACACGTGGGAGGAGCACCTGCTTCATTTGCGCACCACCCTGGAGAAGTTGCGTCAAGAAGGCCTAACTCTAAAAATAAACACGTACCAGTTTGGGAAGCGCGAAGTGCACTACCTGGGGCACATGATTGGGAACGGGCAAGCACAACCTGACCCTGAAAAGATCGAGACCAACCAGGCGATCGAGAGGCCCTCCACAAAGACGGAGGTCCGTTCCTTCTTGGGACTAGTTAACTTCTACCAGAATTTCATTGAAAACTTCGCGGAGCTGGCAGCGCCGCTTACAGACCTCACACGCAAGGCTGAACCTAAGCATGTAGTGTGGACGCCGTCATGCGAGAGCGTATTCCGCGCACTGAAGCAGAAAATATGCAGCAGTCCAGTGCTGCGGAGCCCAGACCCGAGTCGACCCTATATACTCCTAGTAGACGCTAGCAACAGGGCGATCGGGGCCATCCTAGCTCAAACTATCGAGGGCGTCGAGCACCCCGTTGCGTACGCCAGCCGTAAGCTACTTCTTCGTGAGACGAAGTACGCAACAATTGAGAAGGACTGTCTGGAAATTGTGTAGGCCATGAAACATTTCCATGTGTATGTTTATGAACAAAATGTCACAATCCAGTCGGACCACAACGCGTCCGATGGCTAAACAATAGCAGGCAGAACAATGACCGTCTACAAATGTGGAGCCTGTTGTTGCAGGCCTACCAGATTAAGATAGACTACAAACAGGGTCGCTTGCATTCGAATGAGGACGCCTTGTCATGTATTGAAGGGCACTAGGATCAGAATGTAGTGCTCCGCCAAGGCTTGCTATCTGCTTCCCCACTGAACATGCAGTCGCAGAGTTTTTTTTATTTTTATTTTTATGAAGCTGAACGGTTGAGGATGTGAAAAAAAAATGTGTTTATTGTATTCGGAGTATTTTATTTGTGCGTGTCTGTTTTTGATACTTAGTTTTATAGAGCTGTATTACAGGAGAAGCTGCACTGTGTAATGAAAACAATGGGCGTTTTGTGAGCAGTGGCTCGCAAATCTTGTTTTTATAAGTTTTAATTCTGGTTAGAGGGGGCGTGTTGTGTTATTTTGTATGTTTTTACCTTCGTCCGGGAGTTCGAGCATGCTTACGGCACGGCGTGTGCCCTTTCCCGGGGTCGATGGGCCCAAAGTGGAGGCGCGAACGTGAACGTTGTAACCTTACACCCGTTTATATAGAGCTCCGCATATCTTCTCCATGTACGGAGGTGTTTTTTATTATTTTAGCTGCTCTTGACAGCTTCGTTCGGAATGTGTACTGATTTTTGTACGTGCTTTATGCCGTTGATGGCACGTCCAATCCCGTGTTGCCGACCTTTCGTGGTTTTACAGGGAATCGGCTATTGTGGACACGAAAGGTATATTAAGGACTTGTGCGTGCTTTTGTAGGGGTCAATGATTGGAATGTTTACAGAGTCGGTGGCGGAGGGCCGTTTTGTTTTGGATAGCGCCAACTGAACTCATTTATTATTTTGCTTGTCGGGATTTGTGTAGCCGTACCACGGAGACGAGAATGTGTGTCAGAGGGAGAGAGTGAAAGAGAGAGAGAGATGAGTGTAGCTATGTTGGGAGCAGGAGAGTTGAGAAGGAAGAGTCAACTAAGAGATTTCAGAGGAGACGCATCGAGAGCGATGCAGGAGGAGTTGAGATGAAAGCCCCATCGAGAGCGATGCGGAAAAATCGAGTAAAGTGCAGAGGTGTCACTTAGACAGTTAAAAGGCAGAGGCCATCGAGTTTTGAGAACTACCGAACTTTAACTATGTTGTAATTTTTGTGTATAATACCTGCATAATAAACCAAGTTATTCAACCCTAAAAGCCTACTTTCCCGACATCACTCAAACCCAAGAGAAGATACCATTGACTGGCAATCGGCGACAACGACGTCAGCACAGACCCGAAGACAACGAGAGACTTCACGTCACGAGACGAGATAAGACGAATATAAACTTTACAGGCCTCTATTATCTTAAGGCGTCGGCTGCGCTTTGGCTTATGTGAAAGCGGAAGCATAATATTTGTTAATCACATAACTGTAGTCCAAAAGAGCTTAACGCTATTGCCCGGAACGGCGTAAAGCACGGCAGCCTCACACCGGAACGGATCTGCCGCCTATGTTGAGGCACATTCTTCCGCGTTACTTTGGTTAGAGAATTCGTGTAGGCCTCCTTACTGCTTGCCAACTGTGCGCCTTGGCATCCTCAAGCCACTATAGGGAATAATCCTTTTGTTAGAACAATACTTATATCTACGAAGAAATATAATGCTTACGTGAAATTATCTGCCATAGGAAGGGGGAATGGGGTGTACACTGTGTTATGTACCTCCCACATGGATATGGTGCAGGCGATCAATGACAGCACACTGAACGTGGTGACGGCACTCCACAGTCTCCTAGAAAGGTAAAGTTTGTTTAATAACATATATAAAACGCTTACGTTTCTAAGACTACACACAACTAAAGACCATAGTAATTCAAGCCTTGATAACGGGACTTGAGCCATACTAGCTACCTTGTAATGAAGAAAAAGTTTAAATGTAGTACCTATTAATATTCTCTCGTGGATATAAAATACCTAAGTGATACATTTTGTCTCGAACTGGTTTCGAGCAAGATCCACTCATCAAGCGCCTTCCAGTGAGTGTCTTTAACCAAAAATAGTGTGGCAAATAATTATGTAAAATGACAAAGTCGATAAAGTATTAATTTATAAAACGCAGTTTTTGTTATTTGGTCACACATTAAACAGTTTTATTTGAGCTCTATGGTATTTTATATTGATTGATTACTTGTCTCGTTGTTCAGTGTAGCTCCCTTATATCCGTTCATAAATGTGCACAGCGGAAAGGTAGGTCACAGACATCATGCAAAACCCTTTTGAAACTATTTGATTGACTAATTCTGTGCAATAACTAAAATATTGAAGTGCATAGGAAGCACACTGGGCTCCGTCTAAAACGTTATAATTAAATATCTAGCACTACATCGCCCTTGGAAGCACAAAATGGTTGAATTACTAAACGCGTCAATTCGCCAAAGGTTAAGAATGGATTAAAATTGCAATTTGAAATGCAATTATTGTTCCTTCGAGATGACGCCGCCGACCGTGATGGACTTCAGTGTATGAATACAAAGTTATCATTTGAATAGTGTTTACCTGAAATCTACTCCTTATTATTTTTCTTTGAATCAATCTTATTTGGCACATTTTTTTAAAAATATTTGCTACCGGTGGTATACAATAGGCTCTAGCACTTTTCAGAATGTAATGTTTTCTTGCGATAGTGAATAATGACGTTATATTGTCCAGTATTTCCCATACCGAAACTGAGGGGAAAAATGGGGGTGTGTCTAAGCATTACGCAATATCATTTCTGTCTTCCATGAAAGATTGCCTACCTGTCCCTACCCTTCTGTGCCCATTTATTTTGTTTGCATATTTAAAAATACTATAATTCTGTCCTCCGAATGTAATCTGACGATCCTAATACAATATGTGTCAGTGCAGAAAACACGAAAAAACAAGTATTAAAATTACATATAACATTAGTATATTAACAAGAGATTCGTACAAATAAAAAGGTTACAATTAGCGAATGTGGCTTACCGAAACAAGAAGCTACTTACTTTAATACCAAAATATGAACCATCATTAACAATCATCATTGCCAAGATCTACTGGTTAACAAAATCATCGCACCATAAAGAGCTAAGACATGCGCATTCCCGAAACGACACGGAGCAGCAACAACCCGTCCTTCATAACGCGACAAAAATATATTGTGAGAGTGTTTTGGGGACAAAGAATAATCAGACGGAGACGACGGTTTGCCCAGCCAAGAATGAATATATTCTGAAACGCGCACAATCCCGCCTCAGCACGCGCTGTCCCTCGAGCACTTCGGCGCCCAAGCTGGCAGCGCTGGTCGCGCTACCTGGTCGGCACAAATGGTCCCTCTTTGGAGAAGGCCATTCTGACCGAAAGGTAGAGCCAGCATGCTAAGGTTCGGGGTGGCGAGGTTTCACTTAGCGAAAACTAAAACGTTTAAAATATACCAGATTAGAATTTGAGTGTATTTGAAGTACAGTTGATAAATATAAGTACACAAAAACTAGACCGAAAATGTACACTTCCTTTTTTTTTACTTAGTACTAAAATACACTTCTGAAAATCTTTTTAAAATACCTTTACTCAAACTACATTTGAAGTTCCTTTCATGCGTTTTGAAATATGTAAATTCGAAATTAGTAGACACCAAAAACCTTTCACATAGATTACTTAAAATATTTTTTTTTATTTTATGCAAAATATACTCCAACCCTAATAAAAATGCAGCTATCAAAATACGTGCAGAATGCTCTTAAAAGTCCTGGAAATCGTAAATGCTGTTGTGTTACCCAAGTATGCTTTGACTACAATACTTTGGTAGTTTGACTTAAACTACCGAAGTATTGAAAAGCTCGCCTATCCGAAGTTCACTTCAAGCAGATGTGGAGTACACTGAAGTGCCTAAATACAACATTTGATTAGTTTGTCAATTGAGCTGTGCAGCATCGCACTGATAAATTATCCCAGTATATGTTATTGTTTCCTTTTTATATCAAGAACACACCTGATGAGTTTCTTGCACACCAATCACAAACAGGGCTCGGAGACTACAATCACAACACTTGCTGATGCTGGAAAGCTTCAGCAGTGCTATGAGCAGATATGTTTGGCGTGGTTGTGTTTGCGTATTGTTAGTTCACTGAATGTATATACTCACCACTGTACGTGATCTGAGTAACTTTAATATAGTGACGTTAATGGCCATATTAATAGTCAACTAGTAAAGAAGAGCAAAATAACTATTTTAAAGTGAAGAAACTGCCTTGACTCGCTTCGTCCTGAGTTGTGCTATGCAGAGAAGCAATAACATTTCTCCTACTAGCCGTTTCTGTGGGTATTGTTTTAGCCACTGCGCCGAATTATTATTAGTTGCACCAATGCTTTTAGTAAGAGATCTCGTCCACGAACTTGAAAAGACTGTTTCCTTTTTGACAGACTCCCGAGGAGAAGATCCAATACTTAAAACCTCAATAAGTGCAGAGGTGGTCACCGGCCAAATGATTACCTTGAATATGCAGGCTATATAAGGCTCTCGAGCAGACAATGGGACTGTGATTCAGGTGTTCATTGCGTCATGGTGTTTGTGTTTGTGTTTGTTTCTAATGTGGAATTGTGAAATGTATGTGGTAGTACCCTCAAATACCACAAGAACACCATTTACTAACAAAATAAAAAAAAATTGTGTAGCCGGATTTTAACACACAAATGGCATCTTGAGGTGGAAGGAATTAGATTTTTGGTATATCTAAAATCTCTTTTGATTAACGTTTATAATATATGTTGAACACCTTACGCGCGTATTTCAAATGTGCACAAATAATACAGAACAAATACAAAATAATGTGCATATCCATTATATTTCAACTATCTTTCAAGTGCAGCCATAATGTACATGAATGGACCCAGACAAACAGCACATTTATCTATGTACAACGAACTAGCCCAAACCAAAGTCCTAGCTTTTTATATGGGGCCTCCACGATCAATAAATTCACAAAGGATTATTTTGATATGCTCACATTTTTATATATAGAGTATTAAAGTGCTGTTCTGATATTTTCGATAAAGATGATCAATTAAAATGCAATGCCTGTGCAAAGGCTTTGGTGGCATATCCAGTGACATTATCGGGGTCATCGAAACTATCTCTTAACACACTAATATCCTCAATCACTGAAAAACACCTGTATATACAGTGTGGGGAAACAGCGTAGGGCACATGAATAGCCATTGTAGTATCTACTTACTTCTTGAGAAGCTGAATGATGAACACCGTCACCACGAAGAGCTGAAAATCGGTGGACATGTACCAAAGGTGGCCGTACATCCCCTGTAATAAAAACACAATAAGTACACAAGAACTGCATTAAGTGTGAATGCATACATCCCAGTATATGGTGCTCATGTGTCTTACGCATTGAAAACCACGCATGTCACGTGTCTTATTTCAATGCACAATTAAAGTATTTTAGCACGGTCAGCATCATATATTTCGGTTAAATATGATTGCATTCAAGTCAAACTTTCTGTGTCCCTTTCCTTTTCAAACAATTATGATCCGCCGATCCTCATCAAAGTTGGTTATGTGCATCTGGGGTGTTTTTTCGTCCCCTCCACCCCCTCCTTCGCCTCATATACGGCGTTTCACTTTTAGTGCTTGTGTAACAGAAGCTTCAATTCACTACTCCGGGCTTTCAGCATGGCTGTTGAGCACACACGCTCGTGCTGTACAAGCGTCGTTCAGGGCGACATGATCGTGCTCATAGCTTCGGCTTTTATCCCACTAACAAGTGTAGTGTCTCAGTCCTCGCGATGTCAAACAGAAATAACTCGAAATTAGAGCATTGTTTTGTTCTTTTCAGCTTCCCAGCAAAGCTGAATCTTGCAGGCTGCTGACCACTTGGATTTTGTAAATTTAATCGTCTCCAGCAGAGTTTTACTATGTCTTTATGCACTGATTTCGTAATTGGGGTCCGATGATTTGCTTTCCCATTATCTTTTGGTGCGAAGTTAGTTTCATTAAGGAAGAACGTGAACACTAGATGTTGGTTTAAAGCGGCGTGATTATGTGTACGCGGGAGGATGCCACACGCATAGTAAACCTACTTTATATTTAAAAAAAATTTAAGTTTGTGTTGATGTTCATCAAATGTTCATAGATCAGCGTGCCTTACTTTTAATAATAAAATTGTATTCCTAATATATGTTTTAGGTCTGTGTATGCCCCTAGACAATCTACTCTTTTATTATGTATTCCAGGATATCACTTACGATGTGGAGGTCCTTCGTGAAGTTCCGAATCTGAAGCAGAAGCGCCCAGTACTGGTTTCTAAACTCCGTATAAAAATTGCCAAAAATCTCTTTTGCGCTGGGTCCATTGATGAAGAGGGGCAACAGGAACGTGCACATAATAACGAAGAAGATTGGCACTGTGCTCCTGCGGAAAGAAGAATACAGCGACTCTAGCATGGAGCTCCTTCTGGATTAGATAAAGCAGACTTCCGTTGCATATTGATCGAGAGTATATATTGTCACGAATGACAAGGTGACAAACAAGAAATAACTGAAGAAACTGAAACGTTTAATGGGGGTGAACTTGTGCCCAAAACCACAAGGAAACAGAAGATTACAACAGAGCGTCGCCGGCGTCGAAGCCGGCGTAACTGCAGGATCAAACGCCGGGCCGAAACTGACCGGAGATTGCCACCCGGGGGCATTTATGTACGCGCATTGGCTTCTGGAACAATCGGCACAGAACGTTCGGCGATTAGAACATTCGGAACTCGATCAGAAGAGAATATTGTCAAACTCACGAGAACGCCAAGTTGAAGGAATAAATAAAAGAACATTCCACTGACTGAACTCGAACCTAGACATTCCGCGCGAGAGTCAAGCACGGTAACCACTCGGTCACGCACGCGGTCGCTCGCCGACGCGTTTGGCATTCTCCCCAATTTAAAAAGGCGTCGCCTTGATGCCACGTGGAAGGCAACAAAAAAAAAAGCAACAAAAATAAATGAATAGGAAAATACGGAAGCTGGCAAAACACAATACCATCAAAAGTTGCACAAGATCACAGTTCACAGTCATATCGCGCGTAGTACGGCTTGAGGCGCACGATGTGGGCGACTTCCGCTCGTGAAGGGCGGCGTGGTGAAGTCCGTATTCCGTCCGGCATCACCTCGTAGTTCAAATCGCCGAGTCGACGAAGCACTTTGTAGGGTCCGAAGTAGCGCTTCAGGAGTTTCTCGGTTAGATCGAGTCGTCGTGTCGGTTTGCAAACCCACACACGGTCTCCAGGCTTGAAGCGAACGTCGATCCGGTGAAGGTTGTACCGGGCTGCATCGACACGTTGTTGATCTTGAATTCGAAGTCGGGCGAACTGGGGAACTTCCTCGGCTCGTTGAGCAACCACCTGGGCGTCGGGGATCCTATCGTCACCTAGGTCGTGGGGTAGCATTGAGTCGAGCATTGTCGTTACTTTTGTGTCATGCACCGGCTGAAAAGGGGTTAGTCTTGTGGTCTCTTGCACCGCCGTGTTGTAAGCAAACGTGACGTAGGCTAACCACCTCGTCCCATATCTTTTGCTCTACGTCGACATACATGGCGATGACGTCGGCGACAGTTTTGTTCACCCGCCCTGTTAGTTTATTTGTCTGCGGATGGTGCGCAGTGGTTCGACGATGACCGGTGCCACTGAGACGAAGGATCTCTTGCGTCTACTGGGTCATGAACGATGATCCACAGTCTGAAATGAGGACTTCGGAGGCGCCGTGCCGGAGAACAATGGACTCGATGAAAAACTTGGCGACTTCAACAGCCGTACCTGATCGAATGGCTTTCGTCTCGGTGTACCGTGTGAGATAATCTGTGGCGACGATTGTCCAGCGGTTTCCTGACTTTGACGGCGGGAATTGGTCAAGTAAATCCATTCCGACCTGCTGGAACGGCGTGGATTGGGGAGAGATCGGATGCAGAAGTCCTGACGGCTTTGTCGGCAGTTTCTTGCTTCGCTAACACTCGTGGCATAATCGAATTTAGATTTGAACGGTCTTCGGTAGCTTTGGCCAGTAGTACTTTTCACGAATCCTGGCGAGCCTCCTGCTGTACCTAAGCTGTCCGGCCGTTAGGTCGTCATGGCATCCTTCGAGGATTTCTTCTTGAGACTGGAAGGAATACCCAACAGCCATGACGTGTGATTATGCACGAAGTTCTCTTTGTACAGCAACCCTTGCCGTATGAAAAAAGTAGGCGGGATTCGCAAGAAAGCACGGGGAACCGCACTCGCTCGTCCCTCTAGGTGCTCAATGAGCGCTCGCAGTTCAGGGTTGTCACGTTGGAGTGCTGCCATGTCACTGACATCCAGAGCGCCGAGGTAACTCTCATCGTCGTCGTCTTTGATGCAGGCAGGAGCGGCCTCGACTGGGGCTCTTGACAGGCAGTCGGCGTCATTGTGCTTCCGACCGGACTTGTACACCACGGTCATGTCGAACTCCCGCAGTCGTAGGCTCCAGCGGGTGAGGCGTTTGGGGGTTCCTTCAGATTCGCGAGCCAGAAAAAAGCGTGGTGATCCGTGACCGCGCGAAACGGACTTCCATACTAACATGGGCGGAACTTTGTTATTGCCCAGACGACAGCAAGACACTCCTTTTGAGTCGTTGAGGAGTTCCTCTCTGCCCTAGACAGCATCAGACTCACGTATGCGATGACTCGTTCTGCCCCGTCTTGCATTTGGACTAGTACCGCGCCAAGTCCGGTGTTACTGGCGTCCGCGTGGATCTCTGTTTTAGCAAACTGGTCGCAATGGACAAGAATCGGGGGCGTCTGGTGTCTTCGTTCGAGCTCATCGAATGACCGCTTGTGTTGTTCTGTCCATTGAAACATTACGGCGTCCTTCGTGAGGTGCGTCAGCGGTGCGGACAGCTTGGCGAGGTCCCGAATAAACCGTCTGTAGTACGCACAGAGTCCGAGAATTGTCACGCTCTTCTTGTCAGAGGTCGGCTTAAACAAATCTACGGCACGAGTCTTCCCGGGGTCAAAGAGAACACCTTTGTTCTTTACAACGTTGCAAAGGAACTTTAGTTCACCATAGCTGAACCGATACTTTGTTGGCTTGGGTGACAGGCCGGCGGTCTTGATGGCATGAAGCACGACTCGAAGTTGTCTAAGGTGTACGTCGAAATCGCGTGAAAATAGCACGACATCGTCCAGGTAGACGCGGCAGCTCTGCCATTTCAGGCCGTCCAGCACGATGCCGATGACACGCCGGACGATGGCTGGTGCTGTACAAATTCCGAACGGCATCACTTTGAATTCGTACAGTCCGTTGGGGGTGAAGAAGGCATTTTTCTCGCGGTCGCCGTTCGTCGACTTCAATCTGCCAGTAACCCCTCTACACGCCCACCGACGGAAAAATATCGGGAGTGGCGAAGACGGTCTAACGGATCGGTGACGCGGGGGAGCGAATAGACATTCCTCTTAGCCAGCGCGTTGAGTGGATGACAGTCCACGCAGAACCTCAGCGTCCCTTCCTTCTTTTTTACAAGGACAACTGGGGACACTCACGGACGTCTTGAGGGTTGAATGATGCCGTCGTTGAGCATTACCTGAACTTGATCCTAAATCACCTTCCTTTCCTTTAAGGCGACTTGATACGGCGACCGGTGGTCAGGGAGCGCGTGGTCGTCGATAATAATGCAATGTTTCGCCATTGGTGTTTGACGAACTTTCGACGACGTGGCAATGCAGTTACTGGATTCGGCGAGAAGGTCAACTAGTTGCCTGCGCTTGGGAGCTGGGAGGCCGGAGTTGAAGTCGAACTGCACCGGTGACGTGCTCTTCTGCTGTGACGATGAGGTTTCCTCGGATATTTCGGTGAGCACGGGCGGCGTCTGAAACTCTCGACGTGGTCCACGGTGGTGCCCTTTGTTAGGTGCTCCGGCTCCTGTCGCAAGTTTGTGACAAAAACAGTGTTACGTCCTTTGTGGAGATCCCTCACGCCTCGTGCGACGCCAATTTCGTTTTGAATGAGCAGTTGGACTCTGCTTTCTAGAAGGGTTTTTCCGCGCATGGCTGCGTCGGTTATGGCCGTGACGAAAACACTCGACCGCGGTGGCAGGTTTACATGGTCAGCGATAACTCGGATCGCGGTTGACGTGTTGTTGTTCTGCAAGGAAGTCGGAACAGGCTTTCGCAGCGTCAACTGGTTTGCCTTGAGGTTGAAGACGGCGCCATGCTCGCAGAGAAAATCTATTCCGAGGATAACGTCCCTCGCACAGTCTTGCAGGACGACGAACTTCACAGGACACGTCTCACAGTGGATATCGACGCGAGCTGTGCATCTTCCGACTGGTGTGATAAGGTGCCCTCCGGCGGTTTGTATTTGAGGTCCATCCCACGGCGTCGTCACTTTTTGTAGTTTGCGAGAGAGCCTCTCACTAAAGAGTGAATAGTCTGCTCCGGTGTCCACGAGTGCCAGTGCGTCGTAGCCGTCGATAACAACGTTAAGGTTGTTGGACACCGATGCAGGAGCGTCATTGTGATGTGTAGCGTCGGGAGGGTGGGACCGCTCCGGTCATTCTTGGAGCCTCTTTATTTAAGTCGTCTTCGGCAACGCCACCTCCCGGCGTCGCCGCAGTTAGTTTCCCCGGCGAGGACCGAGGGGCGACAGGCTTTGCCGTCGGGGAGGGTGCATCGGCGAAGATGGACGTCGCGGCGACAGCGACCGGAACTAATGGCGGGACACAGGCTCGGGGGACTGAGGTCGTCGCAGATACTTGTCGATCTCCCGACAGCGTTTACCATAACGGGGGTGCGGGTCGTTCGGGTAGAACCTGCACAGCCCGAGTCGTCGGTATGGGCATCGGCGGTAGCTGTGGTCGGCTTCCCTGCGGTGGAAGCACAAAGGGCGTCGGTCGGGCGTCCGCCATACTTCGGTCTTCTGGGGTGCGCGGGGCTCCTGGCAGGCCTACTGAGCCTGGTCGTCGTGGCGTCGGTCGTGGTGCGGCGCAGGAGACTGCCATCGGGGCGGCGCGACATAGGTGCGAGGAGGAGGCGGTCGCTGTCGGGCCACTGTGGCGTAAGTCAACGTGTGTTCCTCGGAAGCTGCCGCGACGTCGGGAGCCTCTGGTTGAATGGCTCTTTGAACTTCATCCCGCACGGCCTCTGTGTTTGAAAACGAAACTGGTCGGTCAGCGGCGGGTAGCAGCTTTCGGAGCTCTTCCCGGGTGATGTCGCGAATAATCTTGCGAATGCTTGGGATACTGGAGCAAAGGTCACCGCTAGACGCCCCAAGGACAGCGAGTCGGGGTAGTCGCTGGTAGTGGATGGTTCTGGCTTGCGGGGCACGCTCGATTTTCGTTGCCTCGGCGACAAAATCTTCGACAGTTGTCGGAGGGCTCCGGGCTAGGCCACCGAAGATGTCTCTCACACCCCGCATGAGGATTCGTAGCTTCTTCTCTTCTGTAGCCCGAGGGTTGACGCGGGCGCTCAGGCGCAGAACGCCCTCCACGAAGCCGGTGATGCTCTCGTTGGGGCCCTGGGTTCTAGTTCGCAGTAGGTCTTCGGCTCTCCTCTGCGATGGTGGTTGATTAATCAGATCGGTCCTGAAAATGTCCCACGACGTCGAAGAGAAATCATGATCTTCCCACCAGTGCTTGGCGGCCCCCTCCAGCGAAAAATAGACGTTGCGGAGGCGCTGATTGTTGGTCCAGCCTTTGGGGTGGGCAACGCGTTCATACTGGTCAATCCAGTCTTTGACGTCTTCGCATCGCTCGCCGTAGAACGGAGCAGCCGTCCGCGGCGCGACGGGCAGGTAAACGACGCTAGAAGCTGCCAGGGTCTGCGGGTGTTTGGCCATTGCCGTTTTCTTCGGTTTGGGCTTGTCCGGCAGCAAACCCAATTCAGGAGCCTGTCCCTCGATGCGGAAGCTACCCGAATTTCACGTTCCTCGTAGTGCGGTCTTCTCGACGGGCTTGGAATGGGACTTGCGCTGCGGGCCCTCGTAGGGGTACTCTGCACGGACATCCGTCACCACGCAACTCCACCAAAGTGTCCCGAATGACGAGGTGACAAACGAGGAAAAACTGAGGAAACTGAAACGTTTATTGAGGCGAACTTGTGCCCAAACCAAAAGGTAACAGAACATTACAACAGAGCGTCGCGGGCGTCGAAGTCGGCGTAACAGCAGGATCGAACGCTGGGGCGAGACTGACCGCAGATCGCCACAATCCGCCTTGAACGATCGGCGACTACAACATTGGGAACTCGATCAGACGAGAATGTTCTCGAATTCACGAGAGCGCGAAGTTGAAAGAATAAATAAAAGAACATTCCTCTGACTGGAATCGAACCTAGACTTTCCGAACGAGAGTCAAGCGCGGTGGGTCGCTCGCCGACGCGCGTGGCAATATGTTGCGTAGGAAGTTTGAAACTTATTCTGAGATTTATCCATTCTCATGGCACCGTTATCTAAATTTATGTTTTTAACATTATCTACTAAATATTCTTTAAACGTAATAGAATTAAGCAGGTTCGTCACAATAAACGAACACATTCAAAACAAGGAAGATGCACCGAAATGGTTTCTTGGTTATAGAACAGATAACCTTCAATGTTGAGCGAATAATTATTATTTTGACTGTTTTTAAATGGCCGTTCCAGTTTTTTTTTTAGAAAGCGCTCTTTCCTTCTTTTAGATATTACAACAAGAAGCCACTGTAGTAACGATAATAATGGTAGCTACGAAACGCTAATTAAGTATTCAGGGCCATCAATGAAAGGACTAGAAGGGATATCAGACATATTTACGAAACTTAATAAAAAAATTAACTTAATACAAAACTTGTTTCGAACAATGCGGAGGGCAAGTCGTCTGCTTCTTGCAAAGGAGTTGTGTTAACCTCATAACAACGCCGAGCTCTTAACAGCTATTTGAAACAAATAGTGGGTAGACCTCAATGCTAGATGCCTAAACGCCTATCGACTATTGTTTTCAATCAGCCAATAAGAGCTTACCGTTCTGACACAGTCGCGACCCTTGCGCAAAAAGCAGACGAATTGCTCTCCTCATACCACCTAATTATATTGTCGCGATCTACTTCTTTCATCAATAAAAAAAATGCTCTGCAATGGTATTTTCAGTAACCACTATAGGGGATAGAAGAGCAAAACAGAATAGCGACTACCCTAAGGATCCCTTTGATGCGTAGTGTGTCTCACGCACGAGCAACTATTTATACTCATTGTTGTCTCTGCCCTCGGAGCCAATTTTAAGCGGCGTAATTCTACAATTTATAAAAATTTGCATATATAAGTAATTTGGATATCTCAGTCTCACACAGTATATATTACAGTAAAAAACGTTTACACCATGGACACCGTGGCCCCTATACCTTAAGCATTTTTGCAGCTCTTACCTAATCCACCGCCGGACAACGACAATGCATCCTCCAACAAATCCGTTGACGCGTTCTCTCATCAAGTTATACGTCAGAAGAAAGCCGCTGAAAAGGCGTAATAGATACTCGTGACTCACAATGTCAAATTGCAAAGCACCGTATTCCAATGCAAATAATATCGATAAGCTTATTTCCTCTTTTAAAGTATCGTGTCGTCCTGAAATATTTTACACATAAACAATTCTGGTTTGTTAAAACAATTAATCGTTCCACACACCTGGAATGACAACCATATAAACACAAATTTATTTACTCTTAGCCTTAGGTTAGGGTGACAAGCGAGGGATGACGCTACCTGATGTAAGATGAAGGCCTTGAACACTGTGGGGTACTTGGAAAAACAGTATGAAGATCAACATTATCTTAGATCGTCCACTAGGTTGTGAATGAGGTTTATATAAAGTTTAAAAAAATAACACATTGAGATGTTGCTTTAATTAGGACATCGCAAAAACACACAGGTGAGGTGCGTCGTGGTGCGAATCTCAAATCACAACATATGCCGTGCGCAAAGTAGTTAACGATGTTGTGAAGTGCTTTGTCTCTCGAAGGAACGAGGTATTCCTTTCTTGCAAATAATTATGTTTTATGAGAAAACTCGATTTGAGTATTTGCCCATGGCATTATAGTTAACTCATCTCTCATGCTTAACTAAAAAATTGGTGCGACCAAATAAAAGCTACGCCTAAAAAAACAGAAAGAAACGGACATTTTCTTTTTTTAAGCTAGATAATAGCGTGCTGTCCTACAAAGCATTACTTATGTATCAGTAAACTTGCAGTAACTACAGATGAGTTGTTTATAAAGCAGAAATTGACCATGTACATAGACTTTTCAAGAGTGTATTTCGATTAATCATCATGGGATCCTTATAACGACTTAGGATAAAGGGTGTTGCACCGTAGTTATTTTAAGCACATAATTCATCACCTGGAGCTGCTTGAAAGCAAGCGTCAATCACCTGTGAAGAGGTTCTTTGCACTGGATTTGTTAGTGCACTCAATCGCGGTCTTGTTAATATCTCGCCAATCTGCGCAAATAATCACTTATCTGGGTGGCTGCCTATTTTGATTCAAGTACCACCAACCTCCATTCGTTCCACTTTTCAGAACTCATCTCTTTTGGTCCAATACCGTATGTTTCTAGTTGAAATACCCCATTCAAAAATCGCCTAGCACATGCTTCAATTTATCCTGATGGTCCTCGTTTTCTTTTTTTAGTCCACGTCGCTCAATCGACTTGGGTGTCTAAATAATATAACCTGGTGATAAGCCCAAAATAAAATGACCTTCCATATTTTACAATATCAGTAAGCAGTTTAATGTTTTTACGCATTTAAAAAAAGAAAACCTGGACACTGACTTTCTTTGATGCTTGCCTTTTTTACATTCACTTTCGTGGAGAATCCACAGCTGCTGAACTGGAAATTCAATAAGCTATCACATTGTGTTTTCCAATGGCTTACAAGTCATCCATTTGAATGTGTCCTCTTATGCATGCAGGAAATAATAAACCTCATGTCCTACGTGTCACAAAAATTCTATACCCAGCGACGAAATACAACGAGCAAAAAATGTCGACAAAACATTTGGTTTTCGACGCCGCGGGGTACTTGAAAACGTTCTCGATTATTGATTTTGTTCAAGATTTGCGACAATGTGTGTTTATATATCGGTGCGCGTGCCAGCGCGAATAATGATTCACCTCTTTAGCAGCGTGATTGCTCGCTAGTTGCGAAATGCACCAAACCATTAAGCTATACCTAATCAATAAAGCTCATTAGGGCTTATACAATAACTTAATAATTACGTTGCATGCCGCTATTGTGAATATAATATTGGTAATATTGAGTATTAGGTATTGTTTTATTCTAAAAAATGGGGTGCAACATTAATGCTTCAGTAGAGTGATTTTCCAAGTTCACTGTAATCAATTTGAAAACAAATAGATTTTGCCTTAACTAACTGTTTTCTCATGGCGAGAACTCCTTGATGTGAAGAAGTAAAGAACTTCAAGTTTTTTTTTCTACTAAAATATGTATGACAAATTACTAGGTAACTGCGTTGCACACATAAAAAGTTCAAGCATCAAAATCCTTTAGCGGAATTCTGCGTTTCATGTATGTAATTGTGAGTAGCTTGTCTTCAATCTAAAAAGTTTGTTTAGAAGTACATCTAGCCCGTTTCGACAGACGCCTACGTTCACGGCGCACTTCGCGACAGCATTTAACACATGGCATATGTACACTTGAAAAGATAAGCCTGGGGATCTTTGAGAATTTTTCAACCCACTCCTTCTCTGCCACCCTGCCTCCTCGCATACCTCTCCTCCTGGCTCCCTCCCCGGTCACATGACCTCCCCGATAACCATTCAGCGTCAAGCACGTGACTCCTGCTCTCCCACTCGTCAACCAATCAGTGTCGAGCCCCGAGGCCACAGTTTTATCCCGGCTTCAGTTTTGGCCTTCACAAAATGCCGAACTCCTAGCCAATAAACTTTTCACGCTCATT
The DNA here is from genome assembly GCF_016920785.2 of Ixodes scapularis. Lineage (NCBI taxonomy): Eukaryota > Metazoa > Arthropoda > Arachnida > Ixodida > Ixodidae > Ixodes > Ixodes scapularis. The sequence goes on along the minus strand of NW_024609868.1, from coordinate 158,311,414 downwards.
GTCTAGCTGTGATAAAATTCATTGTATCAAAAATTACACACATACAAAAATAGGTGATTTTTTGTACTATGCTTTACGGGTTAAGTACATTTTAACATTTATTTTATAGTTCGAATTGTTTGGTGCTAAGTGAAAACCTTGAAATAAAACCCCCGACAATATAATGTTATGAGAATACTCACGCCAGAAAGAGGAAAGTGTCCACACTCAGGTAGCCAGCCGTTATAAAGCAGCCTGCGATGTCGTCGCCATAGTGAAGTGCATTGACCAGACGGGCTGAGGAGAAGAAAGACAGAGAGGTACATTGACTTAGATGCTTTGACAAATAATGAAGTGCTACACCAACGCTTTCCGAAATGCCCGTGTGCAGGCTTCCCAGCTATTTTGTCGATACTTCTCTCCTTTGATAGTCAATACAGGTTGCTAAAGTAAACTTGTTTTAAGACTCAAAAAAATAAAACCTTTGGCGCATGTTATAAGAGGGAAACGGGGATATAGTATTGTCGACAGACCAACAGAGCAAGATAATATTATTTTTGCGATGGTTCAAACTGGCTCATTGACACACAGTAATTAGCTATATTTTTAAACAATAACTAGTGCGCAGACCTTACTATCAAATAGTCGTAGTCCGTGTTGAGGTACATCCAATCGTATCGTATTCATTAAAGTAGTTTTTCTGAATCTAATTATTTCAAGTTCCGTTTAAAACAAAACAAAAAAACTCCCGCGCTTTCTTTAAGGCCTTAAAATATGGACACAGGAAGGCTACTTTCATGTGAACGAAACAAGTGGATATCTCTAAACACGTTTTAAAGCTTTTGTAATTGAACGCTTGATCACAAAAACATCTAAACGATGATGCGTGAAGAATACTGCGCGATTAAACAATACACGCGCCGCGTGGACAGGTATTCTTAACCGACCAACCAACTTAACCGACCAACCAGAGAAAGGTATAATCTTCTTTCATTCACAGAGCACCGAATTCACGCTCTGCATTTTCAGCAAAATTGAACTAAATTACTGGAGTAGCTCAGCGGCTAAAAAAAATAAATATAAGAAGTGGATTTTTTAATACATTGTAGACCATCATTAATGCGGTGTAGGCCCAACAGGAGTAACGGCCAATGTTCGCGCGGACTACATGCCTTTTTAGGAACGAAATATGCGCCTCGTTTAGGTCTTCCTGTAATCCGAGAAACAATGTTTGCCGAGTGAAAAAAAGAAAGCTCCGGGTGACCATGCACTACAAAACACCGAGCAATGGTGCAGATTAGGAATGTTCTTCACGCGCATTGCGATTTGCAGGCTAAATTTCCCCTCTAAGTAGGTACATAAAACAACTTTTTTTTTTTTTTACAATTGCATTCAGACTTTGGTCTACCAAATGTTAATTATTGTATTTGTTTTCTAATCAACGAATACGGAAATATGATGAGACAGGTGTCTTGTCAAATAAAGCAATACACGAGCAGTTAACTGACAAATGCATGTCCACATGTTGCACAGTATTCATTATATGTAGTAACTTATTACAAACATGAAACAGGAAACAAATTGTGATATTTAGAGCTTTTCGAGGACGACATGATGCTCTTGCTAATAGCCATCAGCGATGGGCCCGCTTTGTTTACATTTTATTTGTGACCACCCAGTAATTATTTTTCATTATTCTTTAATGGGTGCGGTGTAAAAGCGGAAAAAGCATTGCAGGACAAGACGGGAAGTAAGCACATATCCAGCGCTGTGTTTGTAGGTAGTCTCCACCGATATGAGAGCCCCATATGCTGTCGCTGTTTATTTGGCGGTACTAAGGAACGCTTAGCCGGAGGAACTTTATTTTTAGGGAGGATATAGAGCAAAGACTCACCCACTTTCATGACCCAAGTAAAATGTGCCTGGACAAAGCGAACCGATCTTCAGGCGTCTGAAATTGCCTTTTCGAATGGGTCTCCAATATCGTTGAATCATGCTAATTATTTTAGTCCAGCGTTTTTATTTTTATTTATATATATATATATTTTTTAATGTCTTTACCTGAACCATGCACACACTAACCAACTGTATGCCTTGCAACCTAATACATGTGAGATTTAAACTGGAATACATCTTGGGGAATTTATCAATTTAAGGAATTGACAACCGCTCACAGACGTTTGAAAAGTTGGAGGTGCTATACGAGTGGCCCAGGACGATCCAGACGAGGCTGAAGAACCGGATTCCATGGAGGAAGCGAAGCTTGTAAGCGTCCGACTGCTTGTCCCTGTTTACAGCCAGCATAGTTTTTGTGCTCGCAGGAATGGAGAAGGCCGTTAAGTACTTCATTAGTTTTCCTGCGGTAAGAAAAATTGTCACGTGTTGTGAGCACTTTAAACTGGGGTTTATTTCCAGAAGAAAAAATTTCATTAGGAGAGAAAGACTGAAATTGTGTCAAAAACTAGGAAAAAACAAAAAAACCTTGCCTACTGAAAAACATTATACGAATTTTTATCTGATATGTTTATTGGACACCTTTTTCATATCAGAACTTATTATTTCATATCAGTTTCATATGCCGCATATCAGTTACACTAGGCTAGGTGGCGCTAGGTACCGCCCAATTCATGTGCTACAAAAATATTTTTATTTACTCACGCCACCATGTAGATGCATTGCGCATACACCTAGCATCTGTTGAACATATACATTGAGTGCATACCAACGTTACTAAAACACTCAGTTGGGAAACTCGCTGTCGAAACCTGGGCCGCTGGCGTCCACCGAGACCAAGCTAAGTGCGACAACAGCGCCACTCTTTATCATTTGTGTGTACTGTGGTCACCTTGAGCTTTTTGAAAGCCTGTTTTTGCGTAAAAACAAACGAAAAAGACTCTTTTTGTATAATATTTATTACAGTTTAGTACAAAAAGAGGGGCGCGTTATGTTTTTAAAATCTTTAGTTTGCAGGGTTTTGCGGCACAACTAATATTGTTTTTATACAACCATGCCTCAGCGGGCCTTTCAGGTAGCGCGTCCCGCCCTAGGTGCATTTTAACTTCGGCAGTTGAACGCGGCGCGTCCGCCGGGGACACGGGGGTGGCACCCCTGTAACCTCTACTGCTGTATCTGTTCTTAAAGCCAGAATAGAAGTCACGTGCAGTTCCTCGAGTGGCCGCTGCGGGAGAAATGGTGGCGTGGTGTTCGTCATTAGCTCGGTGCTCGGAGACAGATTGGGGCCACTTTTTCAACGCTGTCTCTGTGGGAGTTTCCCAACTGAGTGTTTTAGTAACGTTGGTGCATACAGACACACGGCACAACAAACATGAATACAACACCGCACCCAATAACTACTTCGGAGCTCTGCGTTTCCGGCTTTTATACAGGCTGTTTTGTAAGTACGGAGTTTTTCGGTGACCACCTAAGCAATGAAAAATATTTTTACCGCTGTGGATTTTTTTCAGTAATGTCATACCTCTGAGAGGTTTTTGAACGGCTCAGGGGATGCACCTCTTAATAAAAAGTAAATGCTCATGCCGTAATTATTTGAAAGCCAGTAAATCAAGCCGCTCCACTGCGGTTCCAAGCCACGTGTTTGCTTTCCCGCGCGGCACGTCGTATACTGAAAAAAAATTATATGAATTTATTTATGATATGTTGATTGGACACATTCATATCAGTTGGCATATGTTTCCTATCAGTTCTTATATGTCTCATATCAGTTTTTGGATATTTATATCAGTTCTTATATGGATTCATATAATTATTCTTCAGTAGGGTGTGTGCAAACATTTCATTCTAATACTAACCCCCAGATTTTGTGAAAAAATGCTTTCCTGTCCACTTCTAAAAACAAACGAGGCTCCTATATATTTCTTATTAAACTGCCAATAAAGGATATCACGAAACATAAATTCACAAAGCGCTTGTTTAAAAAAATCTATATGTGCGATTACAAAAACTTTCTGAATGCCACCTCACAGTTTAAAACGTTTCTTTGGCAGGTCATACGACTAGAAAACTTTACGCTCCAAAGCATTGTGAACATTTCTAACGTCCAAAACTCGGTAACGCAGAGAGCAGCTAATTTGAACGGCGTCTTTCGCTTCGTAATTTTGAGGCATCTGTGTGGAGTTTTGCTTTGATCGCACGACTCCTTCCGAATATTTCACACAATCAGATCTCAATATTCATTGATTTTTAATTGTTGACTGTGAACCTGGTTTTATGTTCTACTGATCCCTTTAAATATTAAAGTTTTAATATAATTTATATCAATCTACACCTGTTGCCGGGGGCTAGCTTGGGGTCTAATAAAAAAAAAGTTTACAGTGAGGCAGGCAAAATATTTACATTATAAAATTAAACTAAAGAAACCACACAACAAACAAAGTAAGCATGCAAGTGTGTTTTTTTTTTCATTAAACACAAGGTTATAAGTATCCAGGCTTATATGTCCCCCTAAAAGTCAATAACACAGTTAGGCATATTAGCTTGCCTTTTCAGTTTTACGGTGTTGGATATGATATTTCCGCTGAAAATAAACTACTCTTTAATTGGAACTTTTTTTATTGAGGATTTAGACTTAAGATTAATTTAAAATTATTACTTGTTGCAGTCTTCGAATTTCATGATGACACAGGCTTTCTCTCTAATTTCTGAAGAGCACGCGGGTAACCAATTACTAATTTCTAAAGGTGCGCCTAGCGATTGACGACTTTTCGAAAAAGAGAGTATCCAAAAATATATTCAGAGACAATGAACACACAACATTAGCGTGCTAATGTCGCTGTGCCAAATACAGGCCCATGAGCAATAAGTAAATGCGTTACTAAGGCTCATTTTATTAAGCACTTTACTGGTCAAAAAACAGACAGCACGATTCCTCACGCATGCTAAAGCCACATCACGACACCTTTTGCAACCTTGGGAAATATTTTTAATTGCCTTAGTGTATACGTGAAGTGCGGGAGATCAATATGGAGTGCATTATGATGTATAAAATGCGGGTATTTAAGCGTGGAAAGGTAGAAAGACGTGTAATGTATCGTATGTGGAGTGCATGTTCTTGTGTTCCAACGTGCACGTTTAAAGTCAGATTCACTTTAGTGCCAGGTCTCTTATATCGATCACTGACATGTTTTCTATTTTGTTACCTTATAAACAATAGCACAATATACGCAAGGGGCCCTCAAAGCATTATCATTTCTTAAGAAACTATAGACTTTTTTATGATTTTATAAGTGAATGATTGTATTTTCAAAGGGTGTCTACTTCTGGACAAGGAGTCGATCATTCCTCGAGCAGCGTTGGGATTTATAGCGTAAACAATAATTGCTGCTTTCAATTTTTTTTTCGACAGTTTAGAGAGATTTTTCATGAAAACTAATTGAGCCCAAAAGACGAAGACAAGAAAGGGACACAAACACAGCGTGTACACTAACCCAGGTGTAAGAATATCGCTAACTATAGTGTGGTCTGGGGAGTTCTTTTATTAGTTTAAAATGTGCCGTCTCTTTATTAGAAGGCATAATAATATACTTCCATTAGACAAAGGGGACATAACTGTTCTCTTAGATACCGCTGCAATATTTATAATATAAATCTGACGCAAAATACAGCATGCACAATCTAGTTTACAGTTAGAAAAAAGTTCCTGGCATATATTCGAACATAAAAAAGCAATCATATCTCCAGTTACCTACCTCGAAACGCATCTTTCCCATAGCGATGTTTGTGGATGAGATCAATCGCTGTGCTTAAAACCAGGACAAAAGCCAGCACGCAGAGGAAGGTACTGAAAAATAACATTTCGATTATCATATTTTGACGTTTACTCATACATTACACATCACTTTGGGATGCTAAACATTCATAAGAACACATCATACAACAACGCACCTATCGGTGTCGGTATGGGTCAAAGTTTTGATTCGGAAAGAATTCTCAGCAAATACAAGACATTGAGGGGACCGCGTGAGATCGTAGTCACTGCAACGTTCTGGTTCACCAGGAGCAGAGTGTTTTTTTATAGAACAAATTTAATATGCAGAAAGAACGCATCAACAACTACCCGTAGCTTAGGATTCATAAAAAAAAATAGCTAGAATTTTTTGGTTGGAACAATGGTGAATAGGCGAAAATCACACTTTACGAAGTTGAGGGCAAATATTCAGCAAGCACAACTACTATATCTATCTTTTAACTCCAATACCTCTTGTTGTTCTGATATTTTTAGTAACTTGCCTATAGTGTGTAATGCTACTTTAATTAGGGAAGCAATCGAATATTACGAAAGCGGAAAAAGATTGTGGAACTTGATTTTTTTTTTTACTTTTTAGTTTGGAGCTAGGGAGGAAAAATTGGGCGCATAAAAATCATACATTTTTAAAAATAGAAAAAGTAACGCTTGCACAAAGATTGACTTACATGTTCAGCGAAGAAAATTTATTGTCTATTTTTTTGCGAGCGCATTATGAAACTTTTTACCAAGAGTACAGGCTAAACTTTGTTAACTAAAATGAGAAGTCATAGTTGACGAGACGACAGCAGCCGACATCGAAATTGAACATATCTCAAATGCATAACCTAATAACGCAATGTGAAAGAAGCATATCAAAGAGTACGGTTATAACAAAAGCATTCAGTGAGACCCCAACACTTTTTATTGTCAGTTTTAAATCTGTCTTTCATAGAAGTTCCGAGGCAATAATCTTCCTAGACCCTGTTTTTTACATACTGCGAAAATTGGTGAACGCCTAAGCATTGGATTCTATTCATATTACACACAAAAAGAAATTATCTTCCCGGAAACAAATATGGACAAATGATCAGTTGATTAGATATTATTAGAAAGAAATAAGTACAATAACAATGGCAAGTTGTCTAATTGCCTATCACCACACATAAAAACACCACTCAAATGTTTTAGATCGTAAGAAAGTCTCGTTTCGGGGTCATAACGCAGTAAGCAAACCTGAAAAACCTTAACTTTAAAATATGCGTGGCATTTACCACTCTTTGAAACGCGGCCAAGACATGGCGATAACCTCTTTTCAAAGATATATCTCAGAAACAAGGATGTTCGCGTAAACGTTTAGAGCCCAGGTTCGCAGACCGTGCCCTTCAGAAACGACAGCCAAAAGGTGAAATACGGTTAAAAAGAAAAAGGCCATGGCGTGCTTTCTCACATAAGTAAACTTCTTTTTTTATCATGGCTTTACACAAAGGGCGCGTGGCCTTCGAAATTTCACACCGTGACGAGAGGACGGTCAACCTCAACGGAAGGGTAGCTGGTGTAAACTCATAATTTTTACCCGGCGGTAAAGTTCGGTATCCTGGTCACAAGTACAGTCATTCCCCATACCATTACTGAGTAAGGCCAGCCATCGTAGATTCGCGATCTGGAAACATCGAAACTTCAGCAATCCAGGACTGAATGAAGTGGGTATCAGCACGCCCATTATATATACTTCGATAGCTATCCAACCAATAATTGAGTTTATTTAAGAAAAAGGAACAAACGGTCATATGAATGGCATATAATTGCTTCTAGTGTCAAGTACTTCTTTGAACGCACATAGTGTCCTATGGTCCATTGCCTGCAAGCAATCTGGTCTTCACTTTGGAATATTCACAACCAAACCAGGCAAATAGAAAAGGGCTCTAAAGGTAAGCGTTGAACGCACTTTGTTTTCTGCCATCATTAGCTATATTCAAGATTGCGGTTGTCTTGAAACGTAATGTGTAATGCGTCTCAACTAACAAATGCTTAACATGAAGAAAAGGAGCATCCCAAACTTGGGTTCTGGCAGGCATTCTTGAATTGACCATATAGGCACAACATCTGCTGGAATTAGATGGTGTATATTATAATATTAGCAATATTTCACCTTACCCGAAGGAAAAATCTATCAATGTAACCCTGCTTGGCAGTCAATGTTTTCTAGTGGACCGCTGACTGTGCCTAACTGTACGTCAAACATGTCTGATTGGCCAACAAGTTACTCTGACCAACAGTCAAACTCCAGTCAGACTCCACTTGTCGGCTTTCTGATGGTTTCCTGGTGGCAGTCGGCCGCCGCGAAATGCCATCAAGATGTCTTGGTGGCGATTCTGATTGTACATCGATTGGCTCTGACTGTACGTCAAAAAGCTTTGACGTGCAGACAGACATGCGGTCAAAGGACGTAAAGTTCGTTCGGATACCACTATTTCGTCAAATCTATGAATACGAAAAATAGTCTATGCACAAGAAAACGATTTCGGGACGTGAGCCCATAAAACAGCTGATGTTAGAGATATGACACGCAGCCGACCGACAACCTTGATCAGAAGCCCGCCGAAACGCCGAAAACGCCACTTCGCTCACTTCGGTTCGACAACGTTGGGTTTGACCATAGAGGCTTCGCCGAGCTTTCATGAACGGTCGCTCTCGACTCGTTTTGTTTGCCCGCTTGCTCCAACCTGTCGATCCTGCCCGGGCTCTGCAGTGTTTTATGTTTTAGTAGAATTTCTACTCGACAAGACCCAGCCTGTTGTGAGTTCCGACGATGTAAGGGACTTTAGCGGTGTAGTTGAAGACGACAAGGTGTACCAGGGGATCTATGTTGGACAAATGTTTCGTTTCTCCTAAAAGAAACGGAAGTGACGACATCGCGTCTGATTGGTTGAGGCTCGAATGACGAAAGTTCCCTACGAAAATGTGGGCGGAGACGGCGAATTGCCCCCACCGGAAGTGACATCACTTTGACGTATCGTTTCCTCGGTGTTTCGTCTGAAAAGGGAACAAGTCTGTCGATGGTCTCTTCGCGGTAGCGAAATTGGAAACACGGCGTCTCGGAGGCAGAGCGACAGTCTTTCTATTGTTCAACTTTTTTTTTTCGTCCGGAAAGGCTCCACCGGCTGCACCGCGACACCGCGATGCCTTTGAACTACCGGAGGAAGCTTTTCGGAGGTAGTACCGTCTCACCAAGAATGTGGTCCGTTGATTGTGCGACGAACTGCGCGAGGAGCCAGAGTTGAGGCTGCGAGGTTCGTGGACGGTGATGTCTGTGGAACAGCAAGTATTGTGCGCACTTCGCTTTTACGCCACGGTGAGCAAACTGTGCGGGGAGCTTTCAGGGCATGGTGGCGAGCGAAGAGCACATAGCGAGGAATCAGGCTACAGTCGGCATCGTTGTGCGGGCTGTGTCCCTCGCTATTGTGCAGCGTCTGGGGATCCGGCGCGGCTAGATCGACTTTCCCCAGACAACCGGCAAGAGGGACGACGTCGAGAGGGGCTTCCAACGGCTCGGCAGGATACCCGGCGTCATCGGTTGCGTCGACGGGACGATGATCGCCATCGGAGAACGACCCCACCGTCACGAAGGCGGCGTATTGGTGCCGCAAACAATTCTACGCTCTGAACGTGATAGGGGTATGTACGATCACATATATACTACGTCTCACCTTAGCATGAGTGCAAGCGCGAACGGCTTGACTGGAGCACTCGCTGCACGAGCGCTCGTGCAGCCGTCGGGGCTTTATCCAAAGCAGCTAGCTCGCGCTTTTAGCTATAGATCAATGACCGTTCTGAATGGGTTTGAAAAAGAGCGTAACGCTAATGCGGTGTGGATATGCCATTTTATAAATGAGAGTTGTGAATGGTTAGTACTCGTTCATCCTACGCACAAGCGTTTGTTCGACGAAGGAAGGGAGGGTTTGTTAGCTGAAAAGCTTTCGATCTCTGTTTGTTTTCATGTCGTGTTAAGCTTTTAAGCATTAGTCCCTATCCTGCATGATAAAGTGTAAACTCTCCTTTGAAGAAAAAAAAATTTGCCTAAACTATTACGTGGATCAAAGGTAGTGGCTATTTATCATATAATTTTAATCTTTGTAACGGACAGCGCTCTGTCTGTGTCCTCCTTCATTCACTTCGTCGTTTTTTTTTTGTTTTTTTTTTGCGCTGTTTTAATACTTTAAATTTGTAAATTACATAATTTATGGTGTTGTGTTGGTCAGCATGTAAATAGTGTTTGACAGGGCCCCATGACAATGAGTGCAATCAATTGTTTTTGGATTCACTTGAATTAATGTCGACATATGTCTCACTATTGCAGGTGTGACGCCGACTGCCGGGTGATGAGCATCGATCGACCCACGATATCCTGGGTCGTTGCACGACTCCTTTGCGTGGCGCTACTCGTGGCTCCGGAGCAACTTCGAGCAAGGCCGGCTGATAGACGATGGCAGGCTCCTGCTCGGTAAGCATACTTTATTTGTTGGTTCTGTACATGATGGCTCTGCACCACTTATAAGCTACAATATCACATATACTGTTCCAAACATGAATAACTGGCATGCGCTCTGGCCATACCTGTGACACGTCTCCTTGGAAACACTCTGACGCAGCTGTCAACTACGGGGGGGGAGAGGTTAGGTTGCAAACAGCAGTTTTACCTGCTTAGTTGTCAACAATTTTAAAGGAATAGTACAACGAAATTTCGGTGCTTATTTTTTGGTCTATACGTGTTCAAAAGAGCAGTATCACATCGGACACATCCATATCTTGTTAAAAAAGGCACAAAAAGGCATTTAAAAAAAATTAGGCGATTAGCAAAGAGCAATTTCTAGATGTCGCTAAAGCCGTTTGTAATGCCCGTCTAGGAACCTTGACAGGTGGTGATGATAACTGTCTTACCTAGAACTATACATGCTTTGAACCTGACGTCATACGGACAGCTGTACGGCGAGCACAAAAGTGGAGGGAGGAACTCCACACTCAACGGGACTCTCTTTTGTGTGTCCCAAGATGATAGAAGATTAACCCGTCGCTAAAAATTCACACAAAGCAGCTTTGGGGTTAGTTGCGGTGGCCCGATCGCTGGCGTGCTTCGACCGCTTTGGTTGCTGGAACAGCTAGGGCATCCTGACGACGTCTGCCTCACCGCAGCTTTGCTCATCCCGAGATAAACTACATCACAATTGCACCGGATTTGACGTGCTCTCAGCTGGCTGCTCTCCGAGCGCTTGCCAGTGTGGGCTGTTTATAATGAAAAATACAGCCATCAGGCTCAAAATATAAATGTGCAATTGTCATTTACGGGTATTGTGGATCATATTCAGCCTATTTCTGAACACGACGGGTATATTTCAACTGTCGTTCTAGTATTCTTTTAAAGAGAACAGCGTTAATATCTTACATTTCCTTCTCTGACTCTGCAGGTGACAGCGGCTATGCCTTGGAGCCTTGGCTCATCACCCCTGTCCCTGGATTCCACGCGACCTCCACCGCTTGCGGCCGGTTTAATAAGGCACATTCTTCGATAAGGTCCGTTGTGGAGCGCTGCATTGGGCTGTTGAAAAGCAGATTCCAGTGTCTGCAAAGGCATCGGACTCTGTATTATCATCCAACAACAGCCACCGTCATTATATCGGCGTGTGCAGTGCTCCACAATATCTGCCTTTCATCGAGGGAGCCAGAATCGGAGCCAGACTGTGACCCCGACAAGCCAAGGTTGGAGTCTGGGCCAAGCTCGGAGGGGTCAGTGGCGGATAACGAGAGGCTGGCTCCTGCCCACCCTCGGGTCAGCCTCTCGGACAGGGGCAGGGCTCCGAGGCAGCGCCTTGTTGCCCAGTTCGGAACCCGCCACGGCCGTGCCTCCCTGGAGCCCCACGGAAGCCATGATGGCAGTTGCGCCCACCAGGGACACCACCAGCGTTAAGGAGTCCGTCGCCACAACGGAGGTCCCGCCCATCAGGGACGCCACCGACGACAGCGAACCCCTCGTCGTCCTCACCTCGACTGACGCCCTCGCCACCAAAGAAGCCCCCCCCCCCCCCCCCCCCCATGGCAGCATGTGCTTCAGTTGTTGCTCCACAGTCATGGCCGTCCATAAGCTCCACAGTGTCAACTCCAACGCTTTGCGCAGTTCATCGCACAACCACCGTGTTATCTTTACGGACATGTAGAACTGCCTCCGAAAAGCTATTCGGTGCATCACGGTGATGTTGATAGAGCCTTTTTTTAATTTGCAAGCAGGGTGCATAAGATGCGTGGGACAATAACAGAAGGTTTTGTAGGGTTATTTAGCTAGCCAACGGGGCATCTGGCTCGCCCTTGTAGGAAACAGAGAACTCAATGAGGCTACTGGTGAGACCTGTTTTGCTTCTTTTACTGCAATATATTGTTTGTATCGGGTTTGGACATTGATTCATTTTCTCTACACTTCCATTGCCCTGCTCCATTTTACAATCTATTATGGCTACCACAGAGCCAAGTGTATTACTCGATAATCGCATATTGGATTTGTGTCTGTTTGAATGTATAAAGAAGACAACAAGCAGTTTGTCCTTGAAAGTGCTTTCTTTTTTTTATAACAATGCCGTAACGTGAAAATAAACATGTTTGAAAACAAAGGTTGCAATACTTTCTTTAAAGTGAAATTGAGCATGGACTAGTAAACACCATATAAATTCTTTGTCATTATCCAGGCTATATCACAGACATTATTTCACACTTCACTTAAATCAGCACACTGCCATTTCGTTTGTGTTTTGTCACACGTGGAAGCATGGCAGATTCCATAGTAGAGGAATATTGAGATCAACAATGATATAAGAAAACAAACAAAAAACACAGTGACACAGACGAAGGAAACAGGACAAGACACACTCTCAACTGAAGTTTATTGGAAATTCAACTTCAGTTGAGAGTGCACCTTGTGCTGTTTCCCTTCGGCCGCGTCCCTGTGTTTTTTTTTTTTTCGTCGCTTTTCTGTTTGCAATGAACGAACTGGCCCAAATCTCCACTTTATTACGATATAAGAAAAATGGCAAACCTGGAGGCTAGTTTCAGGCGGGTGGCAAGTTGTGGCGAGAGTGCAGGCCTCTTGGTTTCAAATAAAGAAAACCCGGGAGCGCCCAGGGCCGAGTCCTCGCCCACCAGCGTCAAAATACGTGAGTATGATGACGCCAGTGAGCGCACCCGGGCGCCTCCGCCCCTTGTTTGCCTGCGGCTAAAGGAAGTAAATCAAAAGCTTGGTCCACACTATGAGTAGACCACGCAAATTACCTCGCCTGTTTCGCCACCTCCGTAGCCTGCGCCCGCGCCTTCGACACCCGCATGGCCCAGTAGCGTTTCCAACCTTCCGGCTCCTTCCTTGGAGGCCCGAGGAAGTTGAGCCGGGAGGTTAGCTCGTTCCAGAGACGAACTTTGTCGTCTCTGGACAGCGCCGGGCTCAGCTCAGTTGCGCCGCGTACCAGAGAGGCCACATCCTCCCGTTTCTTGAGCAGTCATGAGCGCCAGTAATTTGAACTAGGCGCTCATCCGCGTCCCGCATGTTGTTCTAACCTTTTATGCGAGTTTACTCCATCTAATATTTTCTGGAACCGCTACAAAATCAGCCGTTCATTTCAATAGAACACGTGTATTTTTTTACTTTGACAAGTTTCTTTAAAAAAGAGCCGATGTGAAGGTCGCCGTCGCAAGGGATTGGCTGCCATCGCTTGACTAAAAGCAGAAAATGCCTTTCCGGTTGCCGGAGAAACGGACGCTTGCGTAGGGACTAGGTTCCAGATAGGTACCGCCAGGAAAGCGTAGGTACGGCAGGGGGACAGCGTAGCTACTTCCGCTCTTCGGTGGTTGGCTCTTGACGCCTGTCAAGTGAGTGACAGACGCCAATCTTGCCATGTCGTCACGGCGTCAAAGAGGGCGGTTTCGCGGTGTGCGCCGTTGCTTGGTTACGCGTCTCCCGCCGCTACGTCACTTCTGTTTCTAGTTTCTCGAAAGTCCAACATAGGTCCCCAGGTCTACTGGGCCGGAGACGCGCGAACAAAAGGATCGTTCTACCGCGCGAAAGTACTCTACATGGCAGGTGAGTAGAACTGAAGTACGGCGAGTGATGTACGAGTGCTTTGCATAAAATGCTGAAGTCTTAACTGCATTTGCAACCGAAGCATCTCGTATAAAACGGATGGTGAACTCGAGTTCTCTAAGAAACGGCGTAGCATAGCGAGGATTCCACTTCCGGCTGCCGAGCGCGACGGACGTGTTATCATGTGCTCCGTCGGAGCGGCAAAAACGGCCGTGTCAGGCCGTGGTACATCTGTTTCTGGAAACCCGGAGGAATACAAGATCATCCTGCCCACTCTGCCTACTGGATACGTTGCCACCAACTCTGTTATTCTTCACTGCGATGTGGAAGGCCGGCCATACCGGATCCAAGACTTTCGCGACGAACTGCGGCGGCTGGAGGTGCTGAAAGACCTGGCGTCGGCGGGGCCGCACCAAATGAATCACGTGTGGATGCTCCGACTGCACACGCTCCAAGCGAAGCAAAGGTTAGTGGATGCAAAAGAGTTGACCGTGAAAGGGGGGCGTTGCCTCGTGCTGGACCCCGCCAACGCGGCGGTCAAACTCAAGCTGCATTGGGTGCCTTACGACGTACCGAACTGCCAAGTAAAGAAAGAGATGGAGCGGTATGGCAAGGTGTCTGACATAACCAGAGACTTCTTCCGGGAGAAGGGTTTTGAGGCTGTCGAGTCGAACACCCGGTCTGTACGCCTGACCCTCAAGGAAGGCTACACCACCGACAGCCTCCCCCATGAAATCCGTCTGGAAGGATGCAAGGTCCTTGTTGTCGTACCAGGACGGGCCCCGCTGTGTCTTAGATGCAGGCGGAAGGGGCACATCCGACGAGACTGCCGCGTCCCGCGCTGTACAGACTGTCACCGGTACGGCCACGAGACGGACGACTGTGTTAAGACGTACGCTTCTATCGCCCGAGACCGCAAGTCGGAGGACAATTCCGACTACGTCATGGACGACGCTGAAGCCGAGGAAGCCGTAGGAGGGTCACCGCCCGCCGCCCTGACACGGACGGAACCAAGCGGAGCGTCGAAACCCAACGACGACGGGGACCCTGACGCAGCGACTCCATCACAGGATCCTGAGGCGACGGTGCAGGTGCAAGTCTTGACCGGTGAGGGAACGAAGGAGCAGCTCGACGGTCAGAAAGCGTATCGTGAACGTGCGGCAACGACGGTAGGCCATCCTGAACACGACGACAGCAACGGAGGAGCGGACGACAGCAAAGACGTCGACATGGACTCAAGTCTGACCGGGAAGCGACCGGCTGTTGCACCAGAACCAGCCGGCGGGACTGCTACTCATGGGACTGCACCCAAAAAGAGTCGTGCAGTGAAACCGCGTTTTTCGACGGAAGACCGTCGCAAAGAAGACTCGCTGTGAGTTTCCACAATCACCCCGGTGTTTTAAGTCTCCGGATACAGGATGAGGCTCAGTTGGGTAGCGTTCCTTTCTATTCGATTTAATTTCAATGCTCAACGACTCGAGCAGTTTTTTATTTAACGAGTCCGTACGATTCGCGACTTTAAACGTACGTGGCATAAACGCACGGAAGAAACAATACCAGCTGCAGCGACTACTGGCTGAAGAGAAAATTGATTTTCTAGCGCTCCAGGAGACAAAAATGGCCTCCGACGACGAAATAGAACAAGCGCTGCGGCCTTTCTTGAGCCGTTACGAGGTGTGCGTCAGTCACTCGAATGGGATGTCGGCAGGCTGTTTTTTGTTTTTGGCAAAGTCAGTGCCACTGCGAGACTTGAATGTCGTCGTTGATGAGCTGGGGCGCTTTGTTTTGTGCGACTTCACTTTATTTAACCGTGACTGGCGAGTCATGTGCATCTATGCACCCAACAGAGCGAACGAGAGAGTATTGTTCTTTCAGTTTCTAAGCTCGTACATGCAGTGCGACAGAATAGTGGTTCTTTTGGGAGACTTCAATTGCGTATGCAGCCAGGCTGATCGAAGTTCAGGCGTGTCGTACCGAGATAGCAGCGTAGAATTACTAACCGAAATGTTGCAAGAGCACGATCTGGAAGACGTAGCGCGCTCGAGGGCCAATCGCGACACTCTCCGTTTTACTCATTTTCAAAGGTCATCTAACGCGCGTCTAGATCGAATCTACATGTCGGCCGAAGTAATCACCAATGTATCAGGCTACGTCGTGAAGCCCCTTTTTTTCACAGATCATTGCTTAGTCACTGTGACTCTGGGAAACAACAAGCAGCCTAAGAACAAATTTAGTTGGGACTTGTGGAAAATGAACAACCGGTTGCTAGACGACGCTGTTTTTGTTGAGAGCGCAATAGAGACGCTAAAGAAAATTGCCTCCGGAAAAGAAACATCCTTCCTTGAAAAATGGGAATATTTTAAAGAAGAGGTCAAACAAACGGCAATTGAAAGGTCTTCCTACTTAAAGTACGTGTCAAAAAAGAAGGAGAAAGAATTGCAGAAGTATTGGCATGAACTTTTTGAAAAAGAAGACAAAAACCCGTGCACGAACGTGGCAGAAATAAAAAAAGTGAGAAGCCAGTTAGATAACTTACACCAAGAGCGTTATCGCGGTGCGATCGTGCGAGCTAGAGCAGATAAGTTTTTGTTGGGCGAGCAGCCCACTCGACGTGCCCTGGCCGAAGAAAGAAAGTACGCGCAAGATAAGGAAATCACGATGATTAGTCACAATGGTACTATAAGTGGTGACAAAACGTTTATAGAGAATGCCTTTCTTGAATATTATAAACAGCTATTTGGAGGCTGCCAGCAGCAGATTAACACGGATGAGATTGACAGCTTACTCCAAGGAACACCACAGCTTACAGATGATGAAAAAGAGTGGTTGGAGGAACCAATCACGCTCGGAGAAATAGAACGCGCAATAGATGGTTTGCCGGCGCATAAAACGCCCGGACCTGACGGCATAAGTGCCGAATTTTATCAAAAGTTCAAAGATTTAGTAGCCCCTTTTTTTCTGGAAGTCTTTCGCGAGGCATATGAATTCAAAGCATTACCACCTTCCTTTCTGAAAACGTATACTGTGCTTATACCGAAAGGCACTGATGCGAATGCGGCAAGGCGCGTAAGTGAGTACCGACCGATCACTTTATGCAACGTCGATTATAAAATTTTTGCACGGGTTTTAACTAAGAGACTCCAGCAAGTCATATGTAATTTAGTAGGTGAACACCAAACATGTGGCATACGGGGAAGGTGTATCCAAACAAACGTACATGTCGCGCGAACAATTTTAGACACTGTTAGCAACGAAGGAGGCCAAGTGGCGATGCTGCAGATAGACTTACAGAAGGCCTTTGATCGTGTCCGACACGAGGTGCTCTGGAAAGTGCTAGAACGCGGTAATGTAGGGGCAGTTCTTTTGGAGGGAGCACGCATGTCGTACGCTGGGTGTGTTACACAATTAGTTATCAATAATTCTCTGACCCCTAAAATACCTGTATCTTCCTCCGTGAGACAGGGGTGTCCCATGTCACCGTTGTTGTTTGCGTTGTACTTGGAGCCCTTTTGTCTGAGTGTTATTCAAAGTGAAAAAGTGCATGGTTTTAGAATGGACTCAGTTGAGACAAAAGTGTTGTCTTACGCAGATGATATTGCTGTATTTTGTAGTGACAAAAGAAGTGTAGAGGAAGTTTTAAAACTCACACAGTCATTTTGCGCCTCCACGGGTGCCGTAGTGAACCTCGATAAGTGCTCCGGCGTTTGGCACGGTACTTGGGCTACAACACCAGCTTTGTACGAAGGTATTCGATGGCAGTGCACCCCGTGCAAGTATCTGGGAGTCCCACTACAGCACCTGAGGAAAACAAAGCCTTACTGGGAAAATGCCGTTGAGGACATAAAGAAACGCACCGCCTCATGGCGTAATCGTGACCTGTCTATTTTTACGCGAGCAACCGTGTGCAACATCTTCCTGACCGCGAAGATTTGGTATGTCCTACAGGTGCTATGCTGCCCCAGAATCTATATCCAGAAGATGCACCGCGTGTTCGCACTATTTATCTGGTTGTCATCAAGCGAGCCGATGTGTCGGGACAATCTGTTTCGTCGTGTGTCCAAGGGAGGGGTTGGACTGTCGCATCTTTTTATTCGTCAAACTGTGTCGCGGTTTCTTTTTCTGCGTGATCAGCGACACCCCCTTTTACGAACGATGTTTCAGACAAGGCTCAGGGACGCCCTACCGTCCTTTTTTGTCGCGTCAGACTCGGGGCCCCCAGCCAAACCAGTTGGGTTTATAAAGGAAGTTATAGAAGCCTTTCATTTTTTGGACGTAAGATTTTCACGGGAATATTTATCAACAGTATCGCGCAAAAAGTTGACGCGCGACCTCCTCGAGTTGTTATTCCCTGCTCCGTTGTATAGACTTCCTTATGTTTCGTGTCCGGGACAAGATGTTCTTGCCCGGGTAAAGAAAATGTGCGTCCCGCCTAGTGTCAAAACCTTTTTCTTCCGCCTCCATAGTGAAACGTTGCCAGTGAAGGTATGGCTCGATAGACGAGGCATTTACGTCCCATGGAGTGTAAATTGTCTACTTTGCAAACAACCGGAGACGATTGAACATGCATTCTTGTACTGCTGGGATGCAGTGTTCTTCTGGGACGTTTTGCAGCGGACTTTGAAAAAGGATTTGCAGGTCAATCCTTTTTCAATTCGCTTCCTCCCGGTGGAAAAGCATCAAAGCGTACCCTATGA
Organism: Ixodes scapularis; assembly: GCF_016920785.2. Taxonomy (NCBI): domain Eukaryota; kingdom Metazoa; phylum Arthropoda; class Arachnida; order Ixodida; family Ixodidae; genus Ixodes; species Ixodes scapularis. Next base: position 158,292,885 of record NW_024609868.1, on the reverse strand, counting down.
TATGTTTATGGTATTAGGATTGCATAGCCTTTGGAAGTCTCGCATGGCGGTGCGCCACGCAGAGCAGCACCCTAAGTCGGCCCGCCTGTTTTTTGTCGAACTTGTTGTCCAAGTGAAGAGCGTTGTTGAACGTTTTGAAACCCCGCCAGAGTGGTTCAACCTGTTAGAAGAACTAACAGGAATGAAGGAATTTTAATCCTACGGACGGCTCCAAGTCGGAGTACATGGGTTTTTAATGTGTGATGTGCGACTTGTGCGCAATCAAAAAAAAAAAAAAAAAAAAAAAAAAACGGCGTAGCATAGCGGTTACGGTGGCCGATTTGTGCGCAAGTGGTCGCGGGTTCGATCCGCGGTGGTCCTGCTTTTTTTTTTCTCGAACATTTTGTTTTATTGAGGCATTTGGCGATGTTTATGAGTGCGTATAGCTTTACTCTTATATAAATGCTGCCCTTGTTGATGAAATTCCCTTGGAATTGACAGTTCGACGTCATCTGATCTGATGGTCTATCACGTTCCACCAAGGCTCCTGACTGGCTGTCAGTGTCCCAAATTACGTACCTTGATGGAATTTTCAATAGGGTATACAATCTGTGCAAGAAATATACTTGTTTGGTGTTGTTCTTCTTACGAAGAATTACGCTGATCACAATCTGTGGCAAATAGGGCTGTAATTCTTACCCTGCACAAATGGCGACTTAGCATTGAATACTTACTATAAGGCTAAAAGAAAGCGAAATCAAGGATATATCGCTGCATATTGTGAGAACTGAAATACTGGAATTGGTGTACCATAGCGATGCAGGACGATTATTTTTTAATGAAGCCTTTTCGTTTTATTAATAAGAGCGTTTGTATGACAATCAATATTAAAGGTCTTAGGGCATCAGCAGTGAAGGAGGGGAGAAAATATCTAAACATGTTTACTAATGTAAAACTCTCAGCTGCGACTACTAGTCAAGTATTTCAAATGTATATAATTTGGAAAACACGACAATAATTAAAAAAAATATTTGAAAAAAAGATAGCAACGAAATATAGTAACATAAAATGTATTTCTATTTTCTGAACACGGGTTGTCACTGAGGAAGTGATGTTTAAACAAAAGAATAGGATTACGAGGTCAGCAACGTACAATTTTGAGGTTCGCAATACATTAGTTGAGGAAACAATCACCACAGTTATTTGGCTAGCACACTAAACTAATAACCTTTTTAATATTGTTTTTCTTGATCACTTTAATTTTCAAGAGAGTCATTATATGAAGGTAAACTGATACAACAATGTGTAATTCCAACACGTTTGCAGATATTCATTGATCTGTTTTTGCGTTCTCGGCGCTTGAAAACTTGGTCAAACAAACAAAGAGCGTCGAAACATACGCCCGGAGTAAAGATGAGAGCTAAGCCGTAGTCCACCTGCGCGGCTCGCCATTATTTCGGCCACGAGTCCTTGGTGGATGTGCCGACGTCGCGCTGCCCAGATAATGACGGACCACTCCGAAACAAGTACGTCACTCTCTTAAACTTTGGGTCAAAGTGTCAAACAAAACAAAATGTACAACTTGAAAAGAATATCTAAAATTGTACATTTCGACTCGACGGACGCCATGAACTCGATAGCGAAAAACATGCAAGTTCGTTCAATTCAATTGTTACGTGTATTTGGATACAGATAAAAGTTTATCTAAAAAAAGAAAGCTTCAGCACAATTACTTTTTGACGTTACCGTCTGCATCCGAAAACCTCTCAAAATGTAAGAGAAGAACAACTCGGTCGTACTCAAAGAGTGTGAAGGGGCATTCTGCCGGACATTCCGCAATGGACGTTTTGCCATCCCTCGACTTTAACTTTGACCAACCATTCAGAGCATGAAACATTCCATCAATAATGTTCGGGCCTCCATCGGCGCTTCCCCCCAATTTGCATACGTTGCTCTATCTTTGACGTTCAAGCTACCAGAGTCCTGGGCATCGGACGCGGAAATATGGTGATTTACGATAGACACTTCGTTCCGCAAGAACATCACGTCACAACTCTCAAGATTCGATCACGTCCGGGTCACCGATTGAAGGGGCTATCCCTTTGTAATTCATTTAAACTGTTTACAACTATACTATAGCTTTTTCGCAAACCGTCGTGACAGTCGATATTAAACTTTTTCCGATATAAATTTTTCGATTGTTGTTTGTTTGAGTTGTTCGAGGCATTAGAAGTGAGCGCCACGGAATTTCACGCCCACTTCGAGTATAATTATATTCAAGTCATCGAGAGCAGGGGTTTTCCGGGGGACATACGGCATCCAAACTATCACAAAACGTAATGAGAAGTCTCTTGCCGCGCCGGGGCGCCTTACCGGAACGTCGTGCCTACTTGTGATGAGCGGTCTTACTTTGGTCAGTCCTCGAACGCCGGCGTATACGTCTAGACGTTGGGGCGTAGACCTCGGCGTCTTGAAGCACCACCTCGTGCACTAGGCTTTCGTGAGAAAAACTAGCCACAGCAAATTTCCTTACGCAACACGACCGCCAGAGAGCAAGCCACGAGTGCTAACGGGCCATCGAGGGGCGGGAAGTGCGAGAACGATCAGTGGCCGCCAAGGCCTTCTCTAAAGGTCGAGCGGCTGGGCGAGCCAAGCGGGCCACAGGAGGAACGGGAGGAAGGGTAGAAGGGAGGGAAGAGACGCAACAGAGGGCGCGAGCGGGCGAGGACGATAAGTTCGTCTCCGAGCGATGTTCCTTGGTGGGACTGCTCTCAGCCCTTCAAATCCAATGAAAAACAAGACCTTGTCCGTCGTCGATCGTTTTTCGGCGCTTGTCAGCGTTTGTTTCGGGTGTTGGTCATTACAGTAGGCAGCATCAGAGACAGAAAACTTTGTGTGGTGCCGCCGGGCAAAAAGTCGTGTTCGTCGCTCTAGTGGGAGGAGGATGTATCGTGTTCCCTAAGAATCCACCAATGCATCTTCACGTAATTTCTGCTTTGTGCTTCGGTACCACGTCTTCCTACAATTTAAAGGGACACAGACACCCCTCAAAATGTTTTTTTTTTTTCATTTTTGCCAGGCGCTTTATTATGGTGTCGGAGGACTACCCAATTATTATTTTGCAACAGAGTAGCGTATATTTTTAATAAAGCCAAAAGACGCGACTGCTCGAAACCGAAATCGAAACCCGCCCTCGGAGGGCGGAGAAGTGGAGAGGGGAGAGCGAGTGGCGGAAGTCGCGTGGCTACACTCGTACCGTGCTCTTCTTTTTTTTTCCCTCTGCTTAGCAGACGACATGCGTGGCGGCGTAGCGGGAACTGTTTGCCACGCGATTTTTTGCGTTGGGTGAAGATGTTGCGTTAAGAGCTGGCTCACATACATTGCGTCCGAAAAAAATTGGCATTGTACGACAGATTTTCCGAAAGATCAACGGGGTCGGCACCAATGGCTGGCTGCAATTCCTGTGGAACATTTAGGGTAACACCTCGGAAAGTGGACGCTACCTGATTTATATGCTCCTTGTATTTTGTGGAAAGTGATTACATTGAGTTCGCAGGGGTCAAAAAGGAAATCCCATACCATTTAGTTCAGCGACGTTTCGTCCACAACATTTGTTTGCTATTTTTTGTTTGTTGCTTTAGTGATAAATGTGAAAAAATAAAAAAGTAAACAACGCAAAATGTTTGGAAAAATAAATAAAAAGGTATGCCATCATTGGGGATCGAACCCGGTCCTGCCGCGTGTGAAGCGGACGTCTTTCCACTGATCTACTGGCAACTCTTTCTTCAGTAATAATGCAGCCGGTAAACTCTTAGTTTGAAAGTTTGCTGCCGATTTTCCTCCAGCAAAAGCACTCCCGGGCCGAAGTCGAGAAGCACCACGAATGGCCGACATTCGCACCTAATAAAGAGATCACAGGCGTGCATATTCAACTCGAAGTAGACACGTTGTGCTTGACGCTTGCGCGAGCGATGTCTTCAGCCACGAGAAAGGAGCGACGGCTCGCCGACGTCTTCGTGCAAATCGGCTTGGTGGTCGGGCGTGTCGTACGGAATGAATACCAATTATTTTGATCAGTCCCCAATTCTTCTTTTAAAGGCAGGCAGTATTCGCCGGTACCGCGAGCGACAGTTCTGCAGTAGAGGTCCCACGCCCGTCGTCCGCTAGCTGCCAGCTTCCGGTTCTCTGTGAAACTTTTCTTTTCAATCAACGTATTTGCAGCTTTTTAAAAGCCACGAAAAAAATGGGTTTCTTTTTTTTATATTTTAAATAGTGAGTGTGTGCCTTCAGTGACCAACGACTTCGATTAAATTTGGTGGTCGCGTCGTAACCTTAGAAAACCGCCCGTGACCACGGAAAAGAGAGTGAGCGAGACTCGAAACAGCCAGTTCTTGATCGGCGGTGTTCGGGCGGAAAGAAATCGAATTTCGAGTCGTTAATTGTGTTATGGGTAGTTGGGCTCTCATATGTCATGAACAACTAAAAAGCTTGGCGAGCAATAAATACCCTGTCAGTGTCCCTTTAAATGCCCGAAAGAATAGCGCAGAGCACACTTTTTGTTTTCTGAATTTCGGCAACAGCTCTGGCATATTCTGACGCCGGGTAACGCATCTCTCATTGAGAATTCATCATTCAAGTTAATATTTCTAATGTCAAGTGGCGTATTTCATGCACTGCTTTCCCCGCTTATCACACGAACACTTTCTTTTTGAAGTCAGCCGCGGTAGATAAGGTTATCCTGCCCGAACTGCCCGAACAAGAAAGTGATCACGCGGTATAGTAAAAACGCTTTGCATGTTCACATACCGGTTGCTGGTTAGAAGCGCGTGGAACCTGCATGCGGTTTCTCAGGCTGCTACTCTCCCAAAACGCTTTTTTGTTTGGTTTTTATCCACAACATTACAAGGCAAAACCGTCGATTGTTCTGGTTGGTGACGGACAGGGCAAAGGAAACACAATGCAAATTCACCTCGATGAAGAACGGAAAGACCTTCGCTAGGCAAAGCATGGGATCATCGCTGTGGCGGATTAACTAAGTTGTAGATTTGGACACAATCGTGGTGTTTCTATGGAAAGTTTTCAGTTCTTAAACTGTTCTTTACTTTAAAATAGTTCGAACGACCTTCGATTGTCTCGTTTAGTATGTTCCATGTCAATTAACGAAGTATTATAATATGTTGGAATCAGTTTAGGGCAGTAGTTCGCGACTTAGGTACAATCATGGATGTTTTTCTTCTAACTGAGATTAATAATAATGAGGAAATCACAAATCTTTTTTCTATTCCTGGTTATGCTGGTTTTGCATTTACAAGACCGTCTGGTCGAACGTGGGAGGTATATCCGTTTATGTAAACATTTGGTACGCAGCTCAGATTGCCATAACAATGACACATGCTGAGTGCATAGATCGCCAGATAGCTTCCAAGGGTTTTTTGTCTTCCTCATTTCAGTGTATCGTTCGGGGTCAAGAAACGCGAATTTATTTATTGAAGAAGTTGATAAAGCGCTATCCGAGCTTAGCGCGATAAGTCAGTTATGTTTGGCAGAGGACTTTAATAAAAGTAACATGAATTCCTTACGCCATATTGTATACGACTATTTTAATTTAATTCAACCTACGGTATGAAATATGCAAAACATGCACCCACACAGAAAGAATTTTTGGGGGACAAATTAGTTTCGTCATGTATCGGTCTTATTTATATTAGTATATTTAACAAAACCACGAAAGCCGCAATGAGAATAAAATAAATAGCGTTTTTATCACATTCTTGCTTTCCAGATGAGCTGAAAAAAATGAACTATTCAAATAAATCGATGAAAACATAAAAACTGTTCAAGTGCAGTTAAAAAAAAATATTAGATAGCCACAACTGGAAAGTTTTTTTTTTTTTGTTTAAATTGGGTAGCAGCATTAAATTTGTAGGATACGTTAGTTGACCAAACATCTCAATTTTGATCCCTGTGTAAAAAAGGTGAAAACAAAAATATCATCAACCTGACCAACAATGGCTGACGCCAGAAGTTTTATCTACAATAAATTATAGCAACTTTCTTTGGAAACGTTGCAAACATTCGCCAATATACCCTATTGAAAAAGGCCAATATGAACTCGGCTTATTGGAAATATTGTATTCCAATGAAGTTGATGGAAACCAATAAAAACTTATTGTTATTCGATTAACCCCATACGCACGATGGGAATTCAAATCGGAGCACAATATCCCGATATAGTATGCGGTTATTGGTATACAACAGGATATTGGAGCACAATATCCCGATATAACTTGCGGTTATTGGTATACAACACGATATCGGAGCACAATACCCCGATATAATACACGGTTATTGGAATAGAATACTACACCGCGTGCATATTGGTGACCGACATGGACATACTGTACGGCCACACGATATATAAATATCGGTTGTCGATCACGGGCCCAAAGGAGAATACAATATCGCGTGGATAAATCTCAGAACGAATTCCAAGTTACCAACATGAATTACGTCGGCATATACCGCGGACTAAGAGGATACGTAACACAATATTGATCGCCCGTGAAGCAACATGTGGATATCGGTACGCCCCCATATACGACATCGCGTGAATGATATTGTAGAACAGCATACGGCAATACGAGAGAGAACGATATTGGAGGTGGATACACACAGAACACAAACGTTCCGCGTTGCAAACACATTCACATTGATCAAAAGCGCAAGTGTACGTACGACACACAGTACACACAGCCTCGAGCGCTTGAAATGCTAGACAACCACCAAACCATTCAGAATAACTAGCTGGGACACCCGAGACCTACCTTTCAATGAGAAAGCCCAATAACGACGTGCTCATTGGAGTGATCGTTTTCAAACAGATGTTTATTGCAGTTTTAATGAATCAAAAGTTAGGTGACCGATGTTGGAACCCAAATCGAACGCGATACGTGACAATGTCAGTTCGCACGATAAAATCATGAGGGTTAATGTGCTTGACAGGTCACGTGCTTCTTATTTGCACATTTATCGATATTGACCCACCTTTCCGGGTAATCCTACGTCGTACACAAAATCCACAACCACACACGAGCACATTTCACCCACCCCTCTTCGTCGCCTGTTTCGCAAGATTCACACACTGTAAAAAACGACGGGAAAAATGCGTGCATTTACGCCATCAAACGATACGTTACAGACTCGTTTTATGAGAAAAGTTTCCATCGTCAACCCTCGCGCGCGAAAGCTCGAGCGCTCGAGCTCCGGAGGCAGTTCGAGCTCCGAAGGGAGGCGAGCCGAGCGAGCCGCGAGCCCGGCGCGCCTGCGCGCATGCGCTGCCTGCAGGTAGCCCATCGAGCCAGACGAGCGGCTGAGCGAGCCGCCGAGTGGCCGAGCCCGCCGGCCCAGCCAAGCCTAGCCGAGCCGCCGAGATTGCGCGATTGCGCCATTGCGCAGCGACCGCGACCGCGCCAACCCGGCGAGACGGCGGCGACGGCGAGACCAACGGATGACAGCTCGTCAAGTTCGTCGCGCACTTTGCTTGTGGGCTCCAAGTGAAACCAACGCACTTTCAATCGCTTCGAAAGGTAGGTATAGACGACTTTATTACTTGCAGCATTGAGTGCTTTGGTATACACAGATCAAAGTGAACACTGAAGGACAGAAGGGAGACAGATGTTTGGAAATCGCAGCTTATTTGAACGCATGCGTCCCCTGCTGAAAGCGTCTAACTGTGCTCTGTTGCAGACGTCATTTCGACTGCGCGTACTCTGATGTAACGTCAGTCAGTGTTTACACTCGGCTAGCTTCGCTATCTTGTTATCTCATGTGCGAAATAGACGTAGAAACCAGCGCCTCGTCTCTTTGGGATATTCAACCTCCAGCCCCCGGGCTCCCAGAATGCTTACCCGCGCAAACCGTTCGACGTGTTGGATTTGCGGGCTCGTTCGAGAGGCGTTGTTTAACGCAAACGAGTCGCCGAAGTGTTACCGGAGCTTCTCTTTACGAAAGTCGCGATCGACGCTGGGCTCTGAGCTCGTACTTTTTTCTTCCCTGGTAGACTAAGAGTGCCGACCATTCATCTGTAGCGCCGACTGGCGCCGTACGAAGTTGAGAAAAGCTAGCGAGTCCGTCAGATTTTTGTGACGCCGCCCAACTGCTCTGCTACCGGCTGCGCTCAACGAATAATGTAAGAAAAAAAAAGCGTTTTCTAATTTTTAAATTTTTTTTTGCCATGTTTCATTTTAGTCTACGCAAAGTAAATCGCGGCCGTACGTCGGTTGACTCCCGATTACTGTCTCTACATCGTAGATTGTCTCACCACAGTGGTGCCTCTTTGGTGTGATCTTATTCTCATATCGTCACATCTTGCTTTTTCATCTTGGTACACTTCTAGACGACCTTCTACACGTTGCACTCCTTGTCGACATGTCGCTGGTGTTAGAGACAAATCTGAAGTCGCTGTTTGCTCACTCCTTGGTGCACATATTTCATGTTCAACATCAGGTATCTGAAGGAGGCGCCATGAAACCCTGGAGTTTGTTTAGAGGTACCTCAACATACTGTATTCAAGTGTCGTTTTGTGTGGTACAGTTTCCTACAACACGAAATTGCACTTTGTTCGTAATATAGCTTATAACTGTTCACTACAATTAAAGTTGCTATGAAACATTGGCCACGAGAGGTGACTCGGCCAACGCAGCCTGAAAATTCCTCGCATAGTTTTCTTCATGGGTCATTTTGGACATTGACAAATTTTCTCGCGAATAATGAGTGTTATGCACATATGTTCTACTTTTCATACAGGTACTTCAGTTAGATAAACCCCAGCAAAGGCAGCAAGACAGTCTCATGGGGTCACACCAAAGATAACTGCATTCCTGCTCGAGTCCCGGGTCTTGTCACCAAACTTCAGTGAACATAATGGTACATTCCGTTTCCTTACCTTTTTCTTCTGAAATGTGTTTTTTTATTGTTGTTGTTGTTGTTGTTTTTTTTTGAAAAAAGGGTAGTACAACGTTCAAACACCCAATGTCTTTTTTTTTTCTTTTTGTAAAATGTGTAGTACATCGTTTAAACACCCAAGTGTTCATAAATGTTCTCTGTACCAGACAATAGGGTGTCTTATACTCTGTTTCATACTTAGCGTGCAACGCTGTCAAAGGTACTAAAGTGGTGCGCATGAAAAAATAGAAAAAGTGTTACTTCGCGCGTTTCGTGGACGAGTGGTAGGAGGCGCTGCTCTGGCGATACTGACATCTCGGTGGCCGTGGTTCGAACCCATTTGACGCGCAAGGTTTTTTGGGTTTTTTTTTTTTGTTTTTTAGACATACTTTTCATGCAAGATTGTTCGCATTGACGAAGTGCATATTTCAGTTCCTCCTTCTTGATTTTTATTTATAAGTCGTCGAGAGGCCAGATTTCTACCATCTGGTCTGCCGCTTTGCAAGTGTTATTTGCCTCCAGTACCGAGTTATATTTTTCTTTCGTGCAGCGTGGAATGAGGAATCGCCCTGATAGCGGCCTTGTCCCAAAATTTATAATGAGACGTTAATCGACAATAGTTGTGGCCTGTACAGTTTATTTTGAAATAGTTGTCAAGGGTAGGAATCTCCCTCTTGGAGCACTTGCGATGCACCTTCAGGCGAATGGCGTTCTGTGTGAACTCGTCATGCTTGACGGTCCCCGTGCTCGAAACTTTCACGTTGCGAGGTCTTTGCTTCGGGGACGCCACCTTGCCAGATAGGCACTGCGCCTTCAACTTCGCGACAGTATAGGGCACACTCCAGTGTCGTTACTGGCCGTCTCCAGGACTTCACGACCGAATTCTACGGGGAATGTGTTCTTATACTCCCGTACACATTGGCGATCATCTGCTTGCACTCTTTCACGATTTTCGCACAACGAATCTTCGAAAACATCCGAGCAGGAGAGGTACTTGAGCTTGCTGCGTAAGACGCCATCTTCTCAAAACCAGCCAGTGCCACACAACCCGAAAACCCACAGCGGCTGCCACACGAACGAACACGAAAACAATTTAAGGTGGTTTACATTATCTTTTCCTTTTTCTTGAAAAACATTTGTGCTCCGTCGAAATCATAACGCCACTATCAGTTACTAGCCCCGAGAAAGCACATTTTCCGACTTTTTAAAATTTTTTTGCAGGGGATGCACTATCTTATGGGGCGAACGTAGGCACGGTCAGCAATGCAAACCGGTGCGCCAGCTTTGACTGCGTTGCACTCTATGTATGAAACAGAGTATAGGATCGCTTCAGACGGGGCAACCTTTCTAGCAATTTTGGGGCTGCTGGCGGGTTGTTCCCTAGCTTTCCCTAAATCCCCTAGTAAAAAAAATCATTTGTATGAGAAATTTCTTGTGTCCAATAAACACATATGAATCATACAAGATATATAAGAACATATAAAAACATACAAGAACCGTATAAGAATTATTTGAGCACTATGTAAGAATTATATGATATATAAGAAACCCATAAGAAACTTATAAGAAACTTCCCCCTAGTTTCTTATATGGTGCTTGTATGTTCTCATATATCTTGTATAGTTCTTATATAGTTCTTATATGGTTCTTATACGGTTCTTATATATCTTGTATGATTCATATGTGTTTATTGGACACAGAAATTTCTCATACAAATGAGAATTTTCAATAGGGTCGACCCGAATTGCTGAGATCGGGTCCGGCTCGAAGCGGACGAGAAACTCTGACTACTCGGAGATGTTTGAAGCGGCAGCAGCCAATCAGGAATGCAATATTTTCACGTGACACCCCTGTGGTCGTGATGATGAGAACTGAGGACTTAGTTCTGGATTGAAATGAATCATTTTTGAAAATAAACGGTTTCAAAAAGATGAGTTAGTATTCTCAGCGCAATTTAAAGATATAAAAACATGTTTTTAGGATATGACTGTGCGTCTAAATACTGTAAGAAAAATAAAATTTCATGATGATGATGGCCAGTCGTAGCAATTCGGTTGCTGCATGTGAACGCGGGCGGCCCGTGTTGCTGGTGTTGCGACATGAAGTTGCTGGGCGAAATTGTTCCGTCTGAAGCGGGCTTTAGGGAACTGAATTCAAGGGTCGTGGAGCTCTGGGTGCAAGCCCACCTGGAAATTTTTTTTTTCTTTTTTGCCTTTTTTAGTATTTAAATAAAAAAATTGGTTTGCTCTTTATGTTTATACAGCCATGATGGAGATGCGTCTCAACGGGTAATCGGTCTCTTAGCTGTAGATGTGAAATTTAGCCAGTGCGGTACAACCGCTAACCTGGGATTTTTAACGTGCATCACGCAGTAGTGATCACACGAACGCGTGCCGGTACAAAACTCATCCAGATCGAAATGGGCGGGGGCGGCGGGGATCGAACCCAGGAGGTTCCCAGCACAAGCTTTCGCTCCACGCTCCGAGCTGAGAAGCGTTAGCCCAGTCGGCCACTTCCTCCCCCAGTATTTAAATAAATATATTTATATATATACATATATACTTCTTTTAAGTTTTAACATATAGATGCATAATTTACACACCAATTCATTTTCAGAAGCGCTTTTATTCACACTCTGTGGCTTTCTAGTGCTTGCAATAGCTTCTCAATGAGCTAATGCCAGCTCTGCAAAGGGAGAGGGATCTTCCCACGCTTTGCAGGCTGTAAAGCTGTGGCTTGCACAGCTCTAGTGTGTCAAACCTCGCTCACTGGCTCCATCGCGAAGCATAGGTGCTGCATGAGTCGCGCCACATTGTAAGTCCATATACGGTCGGGTGACAAACCTGGGACCATATGTCACTGCACTCAGCTATGGTATGGTGGCATGATCGGGGAATGAAGCTGGGGTACAGCTTGGAAATGCTGATCTTCATGACATTTTAAACACATTTTTCATTACTTTTGTGTCGAGTTGTCAGCATTCTAAAGGTGAGAAAGCAAGCAGCATCGACAGCAAGAAAAGAGAAATTTAAGACCGCCTTCACCAAGAATCAATTACGAGCACTAGAAAGGCATGGAGTGTAATTAAAACGCTTCTAAAGGTGAATTAGCGTATGAATTAAGTACTTGTGCCTCAAAAATACAAAAAAACAATGTAAATAAAGTTATAAGGATAAAAATATACACCAGGAGGACTTAAACCAAAACTACAGTCTGTAAGTTTGAAATTCGACACCTTAAACCACTTGGCCACCACCCAATTTTATTTCCAGGTCGTTCATCGAGGTATATGAATTTTGTTTGCAGCTGTCGGCTGCAAGGGAGATTGCCTTATTTTCATTTACTTTACTATTCCCACCAAATATGACAAGTGATAAATGAATAGAACCTCATTTGGTTGGCCGAGGCACTGTGCTTGCATCAAGGCAAACTAGCCTGTCTTGCTGGGTTCATATTTTGTTTCATCACCTGTTTAGGATTCTGTTGTCGCTCATCAGAAGAAGAAGAAAAAAAACTGACTAATTCTGACTTATTCTGGTGTGCAGGTACCCTTGGCAGTAAACTCTGCTAAATGGGGCAAAATATAGATACTTTTTTGAGCAAATATGCATCGTTTTAGCAAATTGAGCTACACTATTTGACTAACGTGAAACAGAACGAGCCTCTCCACTTGGGTCTTTTTTCATCTCTCGCAGACACTATTTCCTGCTTTTTGTGGTTTGTATCAGACTTTTGTATTCTGTCTGGCCAAAGCATCTGTGTTACACTAAGACTGGGTTCTTTAGGATATCTACAGGTATTCTTCGCAGCAAATGGCTTCCAATCAGGAACACGAGTTTGTTCTCGGCCACCGAGAGCAAGCGTTTTCAAGGTGAGCTATTGCCCGCCTATATGAGTTTTGTGTTTCATTCCTCTTAAATGCCATAACCTATGTGTAGTTTTCTTGCATTAGAACTTTGTTGTCTCTCTTCTGCAAAAACACCCAAGTTTGACTAAGACCGGGTTCTTTCTTATACATGCAGGTCTTGGTGGCAAGCGCCAGCCAATCAAGGCCAGAAGTTTGCTCTTTTGCCGCGCATGGCAAGTGTTTTCAAGGTGAGTGATTGACGCCTATCTGAGTTGTGTGCTTCATTCCTCACAGACACTCTATGTCCTGTCCTTATAGTGGTCTTGTGTCAGGCGTTTGTGTCTCTGTCCGGTCAAAGCATCTGTGTTAGACTAAGACTCGGTTCTTTACGATATCTGCAGGTATTCTTTGCAGCAAATGGCTGCCAATCAGGAACCCGTGTTTGTTCTCGGCCACCGAGAGCAATTATTTTCAAGGTGAGCTATTGCCCGCCTATATGAGTTTTGTGTTTCATTCCTCTTGAATGCCATAACCTATGTGTAGTGGTCTTGCATTTGTACTTTGTTGTCTCTCTTCTGCAAAAACACCCGTTTGACTAAGACCGGGTTCTTTCTTATATATGCAGGTCTTGGTGGCAAGCGCCAGCCAATCAAGGCCACAAGTTTGCTCTTTGCCGCGCACGGCAAGTGTTTTCAAGGTGAGTGATTGACGCCTATCTGAGTTGTGCGTTTCATTCCTCACAGACACTCTATGTCCTGTCTTTATAGTGGTCTTGTTTCTGGCTTTTGTGTCTCTGTCCGGCCAAAGCATCTGTGTTAGACTAATCTTTAGGATATGTGCAGCAATTCTTGGCAGCAAGTGGCTGCCAATCAGGAACACGAGTTTGTTCTCGGCCACCAAAAGCAAGTATTTTCAAAGCGAGCTGTTGCCCGCCTATATGAGTTTCAGCATTCATCAAGGAGCGCAAAATCAAAGCCCGGGGGTCGGCCATTCCAAAAATGTTGACTCGGAAGCGGATAGGGAGGAAGCTTTATAAAAGTATCCACCTACTTCTACAAGTCAAACCAAAACTAAGAATGTGGGTTCCATAAGAAAAAAAAAAAAAACATTGTCGGCCCGAATTAACTCAGGGGCGGCACGAAGCAAATAAGCCACGGTACGAGTATGCTTGGTTCAGGCGTTTGTAGGGGTGGTAGATGATTCGGTGTTTTCTAAAAAAATGTTTTTTTTTCTAAAAGTGTGGTGGTCGAATATTCAGGGATGGGCATTGAGTCGGGATGTTAAGGTAAAAATTTCATCCACATGCCGGGATTCATGTGCCTTGTCCCCCTAGCGAGGGGGACAAGGCCTTCAAAATTTGGGTTCGCAAAAGGGGTGCGTCAGTATCGACGTTTCATTTTACATCATGCGTCTCAATTTAAAACGCACTATAAATGACATGCCTGAGATTCGTTTGGGTCTACTTCCTCTCAGCAAGTATATGGTTCTGCCTCAAAAAAGTCTAATCTGATGTTGACCACTCCTCAGGTCTCCACCGACCATTCATCAGGACGAGACCCAACCGGGACACTAGGGAGGAACGGCTTAAGCAAGGGAGGCTACATATACGACAGCTTCTTGCGGACAAGAAACGAAAATAGATAGATGGTGGGTGTTTCATTTGCTATGCCTTTTGGCGTGCACATTATGTTTGTTATGTTTCAAGATTCCTGCAGAGTTCGGTTTCAACTATTGTAAAATACCGAGCATGCGCCCAGGTCGCAGAAGCGCGCCTACCCTCTGATTCGGAACGATCCGCAAGTAAGCAAAGGGCATACCAGACACCCATCCACCTGTTTTGAGCCATGCTCAAAATATTGAAAGAGCACATCAAGCGCCAGGTGCTGTGGCGTCTTTGCCACAATAACGCCAGTCGCAGTGCTGAGAGATCCGTGACTGGCGCAAGCCATGGCTTGGCCTTTGGGAACCAGGGAATCGAGATTAAAGAAGTAGCGCAGAAATTGGAGGCGAGTGGTGAAGGTGAGCAGAGTTAACAGAAAACAAGGACGAAGGGGGTTCCGTCGCATGAGGCATCTGTGTCCCGTGCATGTAATTTTGAGTGTGCTGTAGGTGGCTACCCAAAACAATTGTTACTTGGACGTAACTAATCGCAAATCTCTCTTGCAGTTTCCACGGTCCACAAGCCAGCCGGCGCCAGTTCGTTCTCGTTCAAAGGTGAGGATTCTAGATTTTCTAGATTGCTCTGACGCAGCAATACTGAAGCCAGACAAGCGGTACGGCATATTTAATTGACAGAACGACTGGGGACGCTTTCATTGAAGCTTGTTTTGCTGCAATACACGTGTGTATTGCAGCAAAACAAGCTTCAGTGAAAGCGTCCCTACTCGTTCTGAGCTCTGTCAATTAAATGTGCCGTACCGCTTGTCTGTCTGGCTTCAGTGTTGCTGTAGGCGACAAAACGTGTGCCCATGCCCTAATGAAAAATATACCAGGCAATCCTGGTGTGACATCAAAGAATGCTGATGTGACAACAGAATATCTGGTGTGCCCACCAGCGATGCTGATGTATCGAGCACACCAGCCTGGCGTGCCCACCAGAAATGCTGGTGTACCCGCACGTCAGCCTGATGGGTACACCAAGGGAGTCTGGTGTCACACCACAAGGACTCATGCGCCGACCAGGCAGCCTGGTGTGCACACCACGCAGTTTGATGTGACACCAGAGTTGTGTTTTTGTTGACTTCTCCCCCCGGTCCGCGCGCGTGTTTTCTATTAGTTTGTGTGCCGCTCCGTCCCCCGACGGGGCGCCTTGTTTCCTCCCGTCTTGGTGGTCGCCGGAGACCCCGCGGCGGGCTCCTTTGTGCCCAAGAAGTGTCCCCCTCGTCCCGAGCACTTTCCCGGGCGGCCTTGAGCAGCTCGGGGCGCTCGCCGGCTCGCCTCTTCGAGGGTTTCTCTTTCCCTTTCCGCCGGTATTCTTGTTTAAGTTTGAGAAAGTAAAGAAGTCTTCTTTGTGAGTCGAAGCCGAAAAGATATGTTGGTGCGCTTTCCTTACTTCCGACGAGCTTGGTTTTGTAGCAAAGCAACAAAGGAAGCTAGTAATTATTGCAGTTTTTGGGGACGAAATGCCTACTACGAGCAAGGAGGGCGTCGACCGCCTGAAGCGAAAGAGGATTACCCTGCGAGCCGCCACAACAAAGATCATCAACGAGACTGGCCACGGATCCAACCGACATCGGTGAGCTCGAAGAAACATTTGTTATTCTTCTACTTAAGGAGGCTTCCCTGAAAGAGCTGGACAAGGAAATCGAGCTATCTGTCGAATATGATGCCTTAGAAGAGGAAATTTCTGGTGCGGAGGGGTACGCGGAACGGATCAGCGTAACTAAGACACGAGTCAACCGCAAGCTGAAAGGCCAAGAATTTCGGAACGACAAGGCGTCCGGTTCTTTGACGCAGGGCAGTGGCTCCGGACAAACTCCAGTCGATCACGGCCAACTCCCTACAACAGTAAAACTTCAGAAGCTTTTCTGTAGTGCTTTTTTGCTTTTTTGAATAAAGTAATTATGGCAGCAGCGTTGTTGTCAAACTTATCATTGTGCGCTTTTTTGTGAGTAAAGCAACACCCAGTCAACAGGTTGTCTGGTATCATATTACAACAAAACCAGATGTCCCGCCAGAACACCAGATTTCTGGTGTAACATCAGAACATCAGATATCTGGTGTCATATCCACACATCAGATTTCTGGTGTCACAACAGAACACCAGGTTTCTGGTGTCACACCAAAAAACGTCCCAAATCACATCTGTGAAAAAGTCTGGTGTAACATCAAGTAACACCAGCCCTCGAGCTGGTGTATTTTTCACTAGGGCAGTTTTGTCACAAGAGGCATATTATGTCACGCACATGTAATTTTGAATTTATCCGGCTTAGTGTGCTGTAGGTGGCTGGTCAAAGAAATCGATAATTGGACGCAGCTAATCGCAAATCTTTCTGGCAGTTTCGACGGCCTAAGAGCCAGCAAGTTCCAGTTTGCTTTTCTTCAAAGGTGAGAATTCCAGATTCCCGAAGCAGGAATACTGAAGCCATACAACTGGTACAGCATTTTAATTGACGGAGCTCAGAACGATTGGGAGCTCCTGCATTGAAGCTTATTTTTCTGTAATACAAGCGGGCGACATTGACACGTGCCCAGTTACGTCGCAAGAGGATATCCATGTCCCGCGCATGTAATTTTGAATCTTTCAGACTTGGTGTACTTTACGTGGCTACTCAAAGTAACTGCTATTTGGACGCAACTAAACGCAAATCTCTCTTCCAGTTTCCACGGCCTACAAGCAAGCAAGCACCAGTTCGTTTTTCCTCAAAGGTGAGCATTCCAGATACTCTAGTTTGGTGCGAAGCAGGAATAGTGAAGCCAGACGAGCGGGTACATATATTTAATTGACCGAGCTCAGAATGACCTGTGGCAGTGGCATTGATGCTTATTTTTCCACAATCAAACGCAGACATAATTTTGAATCTATCCGGCTTGGTGAAGGATTGCTACTTGTCGCAGACTAATCACAAATTTTTATTTTGCAGCTTCAATATGGCTACAGCTACCAGGTGCTGTTTTCATTAAGGTGAGGATTTCACATTCTGTTTTCAAGCATCAAGTTTTTGAATGAAGAGTCCTAAACAATTAACTTTCTTTTGCAGTAAATGCCAGATCCTCCAGTTCAGGAATATGTTTGGTATGGATAAGTCGAGTGTTTTGCTTCTTTATTCACAATTTGACAACAGCAACATTTTTTTTTATTTTATCACTCAAAAATACACACAAGAAGAGACAGCGTTGCAGAGAAATGTTGCACTGAACGTGATACTCCAACTCGTATATAGTTTTATTGGTAGCCGATATAATATATTGGATTCCAATATCCATAATACGCTGAGTATATTGGAATCGTAAACCCTTATTGGATCCCCATACGACACAGGGGGATCCAATAAGGGTTTATACGGTATTGGATTCCAATATTTTCAGGGTATTATGGATATTGGAATCCCATAACAAACCCGTATTGTAATACAATACAATAAATGTAATGTTTGCCAATACACTGCCTATATTGTATTGTAATACAATAAAAAGATATTGTTTACCAATATCCATAATACGCTGTTCATATTGGGGTTTTCCAATAGGGTATCACCGAAAAGCGAGTTCAAAATAGCAAGAAAGCAATCACGTTCCTAAATACGTTTTTCTAAGTGTAGATATTTCAAAAAATTAATTTGAAAACAATTGGTTTGATAACGCGGAAACTTGGAAGTTAGCCAATCGGGTTCGAGCGGGCACGAAACGTCCTTCGACTAATGACATGATATATATGTCATTTCCCCCTTTTTCGCAAAAAAAAATATTCATGACTTCAACACTTTTTTGCTCGTATCTCCGGGACAAACCAGAATAGTCACGACGGAACTAATGTTACACTGAGTGGGCTTAATGAGGCTTCAGCATTTAGTTATTCCCTTGATATCTGAAGGTAAGTACGTGTTTATCTATGTTCATTAAAAGAAAGAAAATCACTGGGCCTCGAGAAAATACGCCTACGTAAGATGCGAAGAAACTATTATAGAAACGTACTTCTAGACGTGCTGAATAATGTCATTGAGACGGGAAACTGTCTTTATACAGCGGTTTCACAACCGCTGTATAAAGGAGGTTCACCGAGAGATTATGAAAAAAAATTATCGCCTAATATTTATACGGTCGTGCACTGCAAACTTACTAGAAAAAACACTTGTTAAAGTTAATGAGCAGTTTTCAGATCGCTTTGACCTATTATCCGATCACCAGTACTGTTTCGGTTCGACTTATCCTCAAGCTTTATTAGAAAAGTTTGCCGGCGCCACTTTTGATAATATTTTTCTACGCCTGTGCAGTGTTCCTGGATGCGTCAGAAGCTTTCAATAGCATAAATCACGAAATACTGTGTTCAAAATAAACAAACTTCACTTTAGGGGTCCATCCTTTTTGCTTTTAAAACGGCACCTCTCAGGACTATCCCAAGCCGTGTCTTTTAAAATAGGAAAAGCCTTAGATCTTCTCTGGCTGCAGGGGTGCCGCAAGGGTCAGTTCTGTCTCCCTTGCTGTTTAGCCTTTTTTAAATGATCTTCCTAATTCTATCTCAGAATATAAAATATAACAATACGCAGAAAACACGGTTTTGATGTCATGGCCCGCGTTCAATAACTTCAAAAATATCGTTATTTACACAATGGACTGGTTCTATGCTAACTTAATTTAAGTTAATCCTTCAACGACGAAACTTGTTTTCTTTGGGCACCCGCTGAAGCAGGTGGATCTATAAGTATTGTAGCGCTGTCTACTTCCATCTGTAGTTCTTGTGGTTGTGAACCTCTTCAGTATGTGAAATCAATAAAATACCTGGGTATTTACTTCGACAGTGACTTGTCATGGTGCACTCATATGACGTATTTATGTAAACAATTAAAGGGGCACTGACACCCCAAAGGTCGTATTTATTTTTATTGTCTAAAACGATGCAAGTTGTAGTCATAGACACGCAAAAAAAACCGCATCGCGAAAAAAAATTTTCCCGCGCGCGCGCGCGCCTTTTTATTTTTGGCGTTTGATTTTCCCGCCTCTCGCCTCCTCGCTTCTTTTGATCGGTGATGTCAAAAATCAGGAAATTTAGAAGCTTTGTCGGCGACATCTCTATAACATTTAATTACGGCAATCTTAAAACATGTTTTTTAACGCAATTGCGAACGCACTACGGCCCTTCTTTTTGAAATACCAAAAATCGGGAGTTCGTTGTGGTGCCGTCTCCTGGATTTGTATCCTCCAACGGAAAACAGGCGACACCGCTCAAAACCGGTCCGCCGCAACGCCGGCGCTAGCCGGCGCTCGCTCCTATCCTCCTCGCTTTGGGTCGCCATGGCAACAGCAGGGAGTGGTGACTGGAAAGTGGACTTTCAGGTCTCCTCAATTTTTGACGTCAAGGCACCGGCGCCGATCGCGCGGGAACTTCGAATTCGGCATTTGGAAATTGTTTTTTTACTTCACGAATACTGAATTCCCAAATCTCAAATTTTGAGGGTAATGTCCCGGCATCGTTTTCAATCGTTTCGGATAATAAAAAAAAATATGATTTTGATGTGTCAGTGCCCCTTTAAGAAGCGTAGCGTGTCGTCATTACAATGTCAAACTACCCCTGCCCTTCTCTGAGAAAAGCGATAACAGAAGCCTTGGCATATAGCTACCTATGGTACGGTATAACCATTTTTTCAGCCTGTTCCGTTCTTTAGCGTGACAGACCAAATTTTTTATTGAAATGTATTTTGAAAAGAATATTTATGTATATTTCGCAAACCTCAACTCAACCCTACTGAAAAAAACCATTTGGCGCCTATATGAAAATAAACGGGTCCATACCGGTAACAGTTTAACCATACCGATCACCAGTTTGTCAAAGGGGTCGCCCGTATGGCTCAAAGGGGTCCCCCGTTTGAGCCATAACGGTCACCTATTTGGACAAACAGGTCACTCCTTTGTCAAACGGGTCGCTCGTCTGGGCAAATGGGTCCCTCGTCTTGGCAAATGGGCGACTCGTTTGGGCAAAGTTGTCGCACGTTTGCTCAAACCGGTGACCATGTTGCAAACTGTACCGGTTTAATCAAACGGCTCTCCGGAGCCCGTTTGATACTGAACGTACAGATCGGCGGCGTGGGCACACCTAGCGTTTCAGCCGTGGCAGCCAATGTTTCCGGAAGGCTGGGAGCGCCGGTTCATCGATTTCAGATCGTCCGCGTAATGCAAGTAATTATATTTATATTTCAATTGCGCTGATATTCGCTTATACTGCAACTAAAACTAACACCTTTTTTGTTGTTGTTGTTGTTTTACGTAAACGCGCGACGTTGGCGAGCCGATATTTTTGACAGAACTTTAAAACTTTGTTCACCTTTGTTGCCTCAATTTACTTATTCAGCTCGAATCTCTCTCGCAGAAGACGCGACCGGGTGAAAGAATGTACGTCTAGACTCCTTTTCACTTTAATTCAAGACGCCGCGAAGGTAGCACGCGTACACGCAGCTGCAAGAACATCGAGCATTGCGAGAGCACGCCCGCCGTTGCAGCAGTCAAACTACGACCTCGCGCTGAGTACTTTTTTCGCTCGGGCGCAAGCCGAGCTTCTGGCCGCCCCGCCGCCATTTCCAAGGTTCGAGCGTGCTAAAATGCGCGCGCGCGTGTTTTTTTTTTTTTTCGAGGTTACAAAAACACATCTCACTAGAATGCCGGGGGAGAGGGAGAGCGACTGTCCCTGTGGTCCTCGCCCCCTCCCTCCTCTCTGGTCACCCATCACGTGACTCGCAGCCACGCGCAAGCTACACGCTGATAAGCATCGAGATCCGGAAGGGTGCTCCTAGCAGCCGCTTTTTTCTTTGTCTGCTTGTTGTCAGTTCCAGCTCGAACTTTGCGCGTCCACCTGCTTCGATCTGTCGCCTAACCGTGCGGTCTTATAAGGATGTCTCTCGACAACGTATTGGATGTGCACCAAACCTATCAGTGTTCGAAAGTCCTACGTCTATATCGGCAACAAGCGATTCTTCAAAGAAGTCAGGAATTCTTGCGGTTTGGTTGGGTTCGGCAACTGACAGCTTGTGCGCTACATCGTGTTGAAACTTCCAAGAAGCCGTTCCCTCTCATTTGTGTTTGTGTGGTTATCCTGCTTTGACCGTGTCCACAAATATCACGGATTACATCTTTCAAGTCCGCTATTTTTATGGTAAGTGCACTGCAACCTACTTCTTGGCAACGATTGACCGTTCTTCTACTTGTACTCTTCCAGATTATCTATATAATTATGCAGCCACTATTCTCGCGGCAGCCGGGCGAATAATTTCCCGAAAGTCTACCTTCATAGTCTAGAATTACGTCGGTTCTTGTTTGGTTTGCTATCTTCTCAGTTGTATAAAAGCTTAGAGTGCCTCTCACATTTCACAGATCGCTTGCACGTTTGTACTTTTCTACAGGAGACGTAATAAACTTTGAGGAAAATTGAAAACAATATTTTGTGTCTGTTTTCCTGTCCATTTGCAAGCACCTACGTGAGTACATTTGTTCTACGTGTTTCCTCTATGTTATAAATAGTTTCATGAGTTTCGGAACGTCTTAAACAAGTTTAAGATAACCAACCTACCAGACGATCCCCGTTTAGGGCTAGCGCATAATTTCCCGATTCGAATGGCACGTTCAAACGTGTGGTCACGTGCAAGGTCGAACGGGCACCTGTATCAAACGGGCACCTGTATCAAATGGGTACCGTTTCGAGCGGGTACCGTTTCAAACGGCTACCCGTATCCCATAATCACGTTTGATCCAAACGGGTCGACAAGTTTGCACCCGTTTGATTTACCAGTTTGCCAGCCGTTTCAATTTCAAATGTTTTTTTTTTCAGTAGGGAAGCCCTATTGGAAAACCCCAATATAAACAGCGTATTATGGATATTGGTAAACAATATCTTCTTATTGTATTGCAATACAATATAGACAGTGTATTGGAAAACATTACATTTATTGTATTGTATTACAATAAGGATTTGTTATGGGATTCCAATATCCATAATACGCTGAAAATATTGGAATTCAATACCGTATACAGTGCAGTCCACTTATAACGATATTGAGAAAACCGCAAAATCCAATCGTTATAGCCGATTATCGTTATATCTGGATGAAATCAAATCTAAAAAAATAGCGATCAAATCTAAAAAATTTGATCGCTATAAGCGATATATCGTTATATCTGGTATCGTTATAAGTGGATTACACTGTAAACCCTTATTGGATCCCCATGTGTCGTATGGGGATCCAATAAGGGTTTACGATTCCAATATACTCAGCGTATTATGGATATTGGAATCCAATATATTATATCGGCTACCGATAAAACTATATGCGAGTTGGAATATCACGTTCAGCACGACATTTCTTTGCAACGCAGTCTCTTCTTGTGTGTATTTCTGAGTGATAAAATAAAAAGTGTTGTTGTTGTCAAATTATGAATAAAGAAGCAAAACACTGGGCTTATCCATACCAAATATATTTAACATATTCCTGAACTGGAGGATCTGGCATTTACTGCAAAAGAAAGTTAATTGTTTAGGACCCTCATTCAAAAACTTGCTGTTTGGAAACAGAATGTGAAATCCTCACCTTTTAATGAAAGCAGCACCTGCTAGCTGTAGCCATGTAGAAACTGCAAAATAAAAATTTGTGATTAGTTCGCAACAAGTAGCAATCCTTCACTAAGCCGGATAGATTCAAAATTATGTCTGCGTTTGATTGTGGAAAAATAAGCTTCCATTCCACTGCCACGGATCATTCTGAGCTCCGTCAATTAAATAAACCTATCGGCTCGTCTGGCTTTACAGTTCCTGCTTTGCACCTAACCACGGTGAAAGATACACTCTTTAGGTGAGGACACGCCGGGGCTGAACGCGCGGCGCGAGGAATCAAATAGTGTTCGTTCGACGGGCATCCGAAAGACTGCATCATTCGGCTGCCACCGTGCCCGCGACTGACAGTGTCACCGGCGGCCAAACGGCGGAACTGTGACAGCAAAAAAACATTATCTCGTTGTCATGACACCCGGGTACACCATGGTCTTTCTGCTTGTGTGAGAACCCCGCTGGAGCTCTGCGCGTGTGGTACATTAGGCGGCACAAGCCGTCTTGAACGTGCCCACGGGTCGACGAGTCACCTGCTGGCGTTGCTTGAAACCAAAGTGAGAGAGTGTGAAGAGCGAACTTCATCGGGTTGTGGCCAAGAGCGCGCTGTCCTCACCTAAAGAGTATTATCTTACACCGTGCACCTAATTAAAGTATCTGGAATGCTCACCTTTGAGGAAAAACGAACTGGTGCTTGCTTGCTTGTAGGCCGTGGAAACTGGGACAAACTGGGAGAGAGATTTGCGATTAGTTGCGTTCAAGTAGCAATTACATTGAGTGGCCCCGTAAAGTACACTAAGTCGATAGGATGGAAGCTTGGGCGAGTTGGTGAACCATACTTGGCGGTGACAGCGCAGCAAAATTAATCTCACACCAGACACTCAGGAAGACAAGCACACGCGCTGAACTTACAACTCTTGTGTATTCGACTGCTTCATTTTTCTCTTCAACGTCTGGGTTGACTTTTCAGAACGTGATAAGTAGAAGAAGTAGCACGAAATACAAAGGAAAATTCTAAAGAGAAGGCAAAAGAACAGTAAAAGAGAAGACAAATGAAGAAACTGAAAAAATATCTAAACGAAACACTTTTCCAAATTGTCCCTCTCCCTCATCGCTATCATTTAGATAGAAATTGGAGCTCTTTGGTCGACAGCGCTATAGAAGGACTACTTACAGACTTGTCCTTCAGCTGTGCTATCCTTTCCGCTTCCATTATTTCTCTAGCCAATGCGTCTCTACTCCTACCTATTACAGAACAATTTTCAAAATGTGCTATACAGCCACAATCGCGACAATGGATTCCCAAGTGTCCAGCTACGACTCGGTGGGTGTTATAAAAATGCTCTCTTAAACGATCATTCAAACACCTTCCAGTCTAGCGTACATACTCTCTACCACATGAGAGTGGGACAGAATATACGACTCCTTCAGTACAATTTACAAAGCTCTTTTGGTGCTTTTTCAAACAACCAACTTCCCGGTGTGCCGTCATTTACCTTCCTGCACAGGCTTAGAAGCTTATTTGGTGCTGAAAAAGCAACATTAATGTTAATGCAGTTACCTATCTTTTTTAGACCGTGCGAAACTTTATGTATATATGGAACAATGGCCATCCTTTTCTTTTCTGTATTGCGCTTAGGTCGTTCACCCCATCTTATTCTCTTTAATAAATCCTCTGCAACGGCTGTAAGTAATGCACTAGGATATCCTGTTGACTTTAACCTGGCGATTTGAGCATCAAAGCTAACCTTAAGTGAATGAATACAAGACTTATTAAGCACACTGGTGAGACATAATTTAACAATGCCTCGCTTAACAAGCTTGGAGTGTGCTGACTGAAAATTAAGAGGTTTCTTCCCTCTCGGTTTGTATGACCAACATACATGATGCTCCGAAAAAATTAATCTGAGGTCCAAGAACCATAAGGAACCTTCTGTGGAGAGCTCATGAGTGATTTATGATGGATCTATACAGGATTTACAACAGGAAAGAACATTAGAGACTAATATTTGAAAGTCCTTAGCTGCACAATCTAGCACAATCAAAAAATCATCTACAAAGCGAAACACCTTCACAACAGAAGAAGCATCTAAGCTACGTGAAAGGATCCGGCCCCGATGCGCGAGGTAAAGGTTACTCAAAACTGGTACTATGCATGAACCAATGCATACCCCTGCTTTATGGAGAAAGGTGTTACCCTCCCAACATGCAAACATAGATTTAAAATATACGGTGAGCAGTTCAAGGAAACCACCTTGCAAAAATCCTGACGCGGTCTGAAAAGCAATAAGTCATGTATTCATTCAATTAAGGTTAGCTTTGATGCTCAAATCGCCAGGTTAAAGTCAACAGGATATCCTAGTGCATTACTTACAGCCGTGGCAGAGGATTTATTAAAGAGAATAAGATGGGGTGAACGACCTAAACGCAATACAGAAAAGAAAAGGACGGCCGTTGTTCTATATATACATAAAGTTTCGCACGGTCCAAAAAGATAGGTAACTGCATTAACATTAATGTTGCTTTTTCAGCACCAAATAAGCTTCTAAGCCTGTGCCGGAAGGTAAACGGATCGGCACACCGGGAAGTTGGTAGTTCGAAAAAGCACCAAAAGAGCTTTGTAAATTGTACTGAAGGAGTTGTATATTTTGTCCCACTCTCATGTGTTAGAGAGTATGTAGGCCAGACTGGAACGTGTTTGACTGATCGTTTAAGAGAGCATTTTTATAACACCCACCGAGTCGTAGCTGGACACTTGGGAATCCATTGTCGCGATTGTGGCTGTATAGCACATTTTGAAAATTGTTCTGTAATAGGTAGGAGTAGAGACGCATTGACTAGAGAAATAATGGAAGCGGAAAGGATAGCACAGCTGAAGGACAAGTGTGTAAGTAGTCCTTCTATAGCGCTGTCGACCAAAGAGCTGCAATTTCTATCTAAATGATAGCGATGAGGGAGAGGGACAATTTGTAAGTGTGTTTCGTATAGATATTTTTTCCGTTTCTTTATTTGTCTTCTCTTTTACTGTTCTTTTGCCTTCTCTTTAGAATTTTCCTTTGTATTTCGTGCTACTTCTTCTACTTATCACGTTCTGAAAAGTCAACCCAGACGCTGAAGAGAAAAATGAAGCAGTCGAATACACAAGAGTTGTAAGTTCAGCGCGTGTGCTTGTCTTCCTGAGTGTCTGGTGTGAGTTCGATTTTTCCTGCGCTGTCACCTTCAAGTACACTAAGTCGGAAAGATTAAAAAAATTACATGCGCGGGACATAGATAACCTCTTGCGACGTAACTAGGCATACGTCAATTGCGCTCGCGTGTATTACAGAAAAATAAGCTTCAATGAAGGAGCCCCCAGTCGTTCTTTGCTTCGTCAATTAAAAATGCTGTACCGGTCGTCTGGCTTCAGTATTCCTGCTTCGGGAATCTGGGATTCTCACCTCTGAGGAAAAGCAAACTGGGAACTGCTGGCTCTTAGGCCTTGGAAACTGCCAGAAAGATTCGCGATTAGTTGCGTCCAAGTACCAATTTCTTTGACCAGCCACCTACAGCACACTAAGCCGGATAAAATCAAAATTACATGTGCGTGACATAATATGCCTCTTGTGACAAAACTTGGCACATGTTTTGTCGCCTACAGCAACACTGAAGCCAGACAGACAAGCGATACGGCATATTTAATTGACGGAGCTCAGAACGACTGGGGACGCTTTCACTGAAGCTTGTTTTGCTGCAATACAAGCGTGTATTGCAGCAAAACAAGCTTCAGTGAAAGCGTCCCCAGTCGTTCTGGGCTCCGTCAATTAAATATGCCGTACCGCTTGTCTGGCTTCAGTATTGCTGCTTCAGAGCAATCTAGAAAATCTAGAATCCTCACCTTTGAACAAGAATGAACTGGCGCCTGCTGGCTTGTGGGCCGTGGAAACTGCAAGAGATTTGCGATTAGTTACGTTTAAGTAACAATTTTTTTGAGTAGCCAACTACAGCACACTCAAAATTATATGCACGGGACATAGATGCCTCATGCGACGAACTTCCTTCATCCTTGTTTTCTGTTAACTCTGCCCACCTTCACCACCCGCCTCCAATTTCTGTGCTACTTTTTAAATCTCGATTCCCTGGTTCCCAAAGGCCATGACATGGCTTGTGCCAGTCACAGGTCTGTCAGCTCTGCAACCGGCGCCATTGTGGCAAAGACGCCAAAGCACCTGACGCTTATGTGCTCTTTTAATATTTTGAGCATGGCTCAAAACAGGTGTATGGGTGTCTGGTATGCCCTTTGCTTATTTGCGGATCGTTTCGAATCAGAGGGTAGGCGCTTCTGCGATCTGAGCGCATGCTCGGTTTTTTACAATAGTTGAAATTGAACTCTGCAGGAATTTTCAATCATAACAAACAGAATGTGCATGCCAAAAGGCATAGCAAATGAAACATCCACCGTCTATCTATTTTCGGTTCTTGTCCGCAAGAAGCTGTCGTATATGTAGCCTTCCTTGCTTAAGCCACTCATCCCTAATGTCCCGGTTGGGTCTCGTCCTGATGAATTGTCGGTGGAGACCTGAGGTGCAGTCAACATCAGATTAGACCTTTTGAGACAGAACCATATACTTGCTGGAAGGAAGTACACCCAAACGAATTTTAGACATGTCATTTATAGTGAGTTTTAAAATGAGAGGCCTGATGTAAAATGAGACGTCAATACTGACGCACCAATTTTGCGAACCTAAAATTTTGAAGGCCTTGTCCCCCTCGCTAGGGGGACAAGGCACATGAATCCCGGCATGTGGATGAAATTTTTACCTGAAGATCCTGACTCAATGCCCATCCCCGAATATTTGACCACCACACTTTTAGAAAAAGATAACTTTTTAGAAAACACCGAGTCATCGACCACCCCTACAAAAGCCTGAACCAAGCCTACTCGTACCGTGGCTTGTTTGCTCCGTGCCGCCTTGAGTTAATTCGGGCTGACAATTTTTTTTTCAAATGGAACCCACATTCTTAGTTTCGGTTTCACTTGTAGAGGCAGGTGGATACTTTTGTAAAGCTTCCTCCCTATGCGCTTCCGAGTCAACATTTTTGCAATGGCCAACCCCCGGGCTTTGATTTTTGCGCTCCTTGACAAATGCTGAAACTCATATAGCAGTGCTGTGATTGGCCTAAGCCGTTTTGGAGCACCTTTCGGAGCAGCCAAAACAGTGTTTTGGAGCAGCAAAAGTAGCTTTTAAAGCAGATATTCTAATAAAAATAAAAATATTTGTTTTAAATGCTGGACACGCGAAGGGAATCATGCTCGCCGAAATAAACCAATTATGGTCAAGTTTGGCCACCTGGGAGTCTTTCAAGATGTAACTGAAATGCCAATGACATGACACATTTCTTTTTGGTTTTCGAAACATTCTGCAAAGCTGAAGCAAGCTTTGCTTTAGCTTAGGGTAGTATTGATTGTCCAATTTTAATGTCTCCAAAGAGACATTGCGACATCCCACAAGTGTACAGTGCTGTAGGCATTGCCAAGCAATTCCGAAAAACCGCTTGCCACCGTTTTACTGATTGCCGACGTGCCAGATTTTCGTCAAAAGTAATTAAATGTAAAACACTAAATTGCAAGCGTCCCGACTGGTGCCTCTGTCGTGCAATTATGTTCGCATCGTTGGTTCGCATGCACGTGAGGGCAGCTCCGGCAGGCTTGCAGGTGCATGTGCTTTGTCGCGCTAGCGAAACGGCTGTTTAATCGAAACCGAAAGCATGCCTCTCCGCTCCGTCCCAACTGGTTGCCAAAAATCTATGCGAAATGTAACTGCCCAGCATGCGACAAAAAAGAGTCCAGCGCCGCGTGCTTGCAAGGCCGGCAGGCGAGGTACGAGCTAAACACAGAAAAAAAGAACCTGAGCGCATTGATGCAAGACATCGCGAGCCAGGGTCGCTTTGTGCAACGACTGAACTCGAGACAAACAAGCGTTCTCTGCGGGTTCAGCGTGCGGACATTCCCTTCTTTGCTTTAGCTCACTTCAACTTTTCTTCAGAACACATTTTGCACGTACCGGGGTCCCTCTCGAAAGAAAGCCCACCAAGAGAAACCGAGGTAATCAATACTTCGACACAGCAGTCTTTGAGTTAGAGAGGGATTTTTGTAGCAGCGTATGTTTTAAACAAGAACATGAATGTTGATGAACATGCGGCGGTCCTTATGTTTCAGTTTAGGCAGCTTCATATCTGCAATGTCATGTGGCCGTTGATTTCAGGAGCGAGAGCTTCAGCTCAAGAAGCAACTCCCGCCGCGCCAAAACATAGTTTCGTTTCACAGCGCCACGTCATGGCTGGTACCCAGCACACTAGCGTTGCAGCACACACACACGCCAACATCTATCGTTTAAAAAAAAAATCGCGAGACGAGATTATTGCTTACGAGACGACGAGAGCGTGAAAGAGACGGCATGGCGGGAAAAGACCATTAAAAAAAACCATGGACGATTGATGCAGGATATTTTGTGTCGGGCGGCCGTTTGTGCCGCCTAGCTCATGCATGCTCAGTTACGGTACTTAGTTTAGTTTCGGTTTTGAAAGGCGACCAAAATTGGCCCTTTGGCGCAGGCTTGGCGCAGATTACCCATATTTTGACAAAATGTAGCAGGGTTAGCCCCTTGGTGCAGTTTGGCGCAATTGGCGCAGCCATCACATCACTGATATAGGCGGGCAATAGCTCGCCTTTAAAATACTTGCTCTTGGTGGCCGAGAACAAACTCGTGTTTCTGATTGGCAGCCATTTGCTGCGAAGGATACCTGCACATATCCTAAAGAACCCAGTCTTAGTCTAATACAGATGCTTTGGCCAGACAGAGACACAAAAGCCTGACACAAGACCACTATAAAGACCGGAAATAGAGTGTCTGTGAGGAATAAAACACACAACTCAGATAGGCATCAATCACTCACCTTGAAAACACTTGCGATGAGCGGCAAAGAGCAAACTTCTGGCCTTGATTGGCTGGTGCTTGCCACCAAGACCTGCATGTATAAGAAAGAACCCGGTCTTAATTAAACTTGGGTGTTTTTGCAGAAGGGAGACAAAAATACTAATGCAAGACCACTACACATAGGAAATGGCATCCAAGGGGAATGAAACACTAAACGCAGTGTGTTAGTGTTGACTGTTTTTTCCCCCCCGAGTCACCCGTTTTCTCGGGCGAGCCCCTGGGCTCGGTCCTTGGGCCACTTTTGTTTTTAATTTTTATTAACGATTTAAAGATACACCACCCCAATGTACAAAGCCGATTTTTTGCTGACGATTGTGTTTTATTTGCTAAGGTAAACAACCCGTCTGATCAAGAAGAATTAAATTAATGTCTATCTTTGGTTCATGCGTTGTGCATAAAATGGAATATGGTTCTAAACTGTAAAAAGTGTGTTCAAATGGCCTTGACGCGGAACAACAACCCTTTGTTTTTTTACATATTCTATCAAATGAGTACCACTCGATACTGTTAACCAATATCAATACCTCGGAGCTTTAATTACCTCTGATTTGTCATGGAGTGCACACATTGAGTTTATAGCTCGTAAAGCAATGCGGAAGCTCTGGTTTTTAAGACGAAATATTAACCTGTGTTCACCTGAAACTAAACTGACTGCTTATAAAACCATAATAAGACCAATGGTAGAATATGCATGTATTGTATGGGACCCTCATACAAAGCTGTCAATCGATATGTTACAGACTGTGCAAAAAAAAAAACATTGCAGTTTGTGTACAACCATTATGGTTTTATGTCATCAGTTTCAGATTTGTACCCAAGATCGGGATTGAGTGATTTGGCAACCCAGAGAAAAACAGGACGGCTGAAGTTTCTTTATAATATGATACAGGGTAATTTGCGACTGCGTCTCTGTGATTACACTTCATTTAACGAACCAAGGCCCATGAGAGGCAAACACCAATTAACACTTGTCGAACCATTGTTTGTAACCACTTTGTTCAAAGCATCCTTTTTTCCTAGAACCACGTGTGAGTGGAATAAGCTTCTTGAAAGTGTTTTGATTTGAGATCATTAGATGCTTTTATTGAAGCACTACTCTCGCACTTTGTTGAGTAGTGGCGCTGTCTGCTTGTTTGTACTACTTCCGCTTGTCTTTGAATATTGTTTTTGTACACCTCCTGCCTGGGCGTTCCACAGAATGCTGGCAGTATCACCAAATAAATAAATAAATAAAATATAGGTAGCCAATAGCTCACCTTGAAAATACTTGCTCTTGGTGGCCGAGAACAAACTCGTGTTCATGATTGGCAGCCATTTGCTGCGAAGAATACCTGCACATATCCTAAAGAAACCAGTCTGAGTCTAACACAGATGCTTTGGCCGGTCAGAAACACAAAAGTCTGATACAAACCACAAAAAACAGGAAATAGTGTCTGCGAAAGATGGAAACAGACCCAGGTGGAAAGGCTCGTTCTGTTTCACCTTAGTCAAATAGTGTAGCTCATTTTGCTAAAAAATGTATAATATATATTTTGCCCCATTTAGCAGAGTTTACTGCCAAGGGTACCTGCACACCAGAATAAGTCAGACTTAGTTTTTTTTTTCTTTTGATGAGCGACAACAGAATCCTAAACGGGTGATGAAACAAAATATAAGCCTACCAAGCCAGGCTAGTTTGCCTTGATGCAAGCACAGTGCCTCTGCCGACAAATGACGTTCTATTCTTGGTCACTTGCCATATTTGGTGGGAATAGTAAAGTAAATGAAAATAAGGCTATCTCTCTTGCAGCCCACAGCTGCAAACGAAATTCATATACCTCGATAAACGACCTAAAAATAACATTGGGTGGTGGCCAAGCGGTTTATGGTGTTAAATTTCAAATTTACAGACTGTGTTGTTCTTGTTGAAGTCCTCCTGGTGTATATGTTTATCCATATTAATTATACTTAAATTGTTTGTTTTTTTATTTTTGAGGCACTCGCACATAATTTATACGCTAATTCAGCTTTAGAAGCGTTTTAAGAATACTCCACGGCTTCCTAGTGCTTGTAATAGATTCTCAATAAGAGCGGCTTTCAATTTTTTTTTTTCTTGCTCTCGCTGCTGCTTGCTTCCTCACCCTTAAAATGCTGACAACTCGACACAAAAGTAATAAAAAAATGTGCTTCAAATGTGATGAAGATGAGCATTTCCAAGTTGTACCCCTACTTCATGGCCTGGCCATGCCACCATACCACAGCTGAATGCAGCGACGAATGGTCCCAGATGCTGTGACCCGACCATATATAGCCTTACGGTGTGGCGCGACTCATGCAGCCCCTATGCTTGATGATGGAGCCAGTGTGCGAGGTGCGACCTGCTAGAGCTGTGCAAGCCACAGCTTTACAGCCTGCAAAGGGTGGGAAGATGCCCCTCCCTTTGCAGAGCTTGCAATAGCTTAGCAAGAAGCTATTGCAAGCACTAGGGAGCCACAGTGTGTGAAGAAAAGCACTTCTGAATGTGAATTAGTGTGTAAATTATGCGTCTATACGTTAAAACTTAAAAAAAAGTATTATTTATAAATATAAATATATATATACTGTATACTAAAAAAAAGGCAAAAAGAAAAGAAACGTCTCCAGGTGGGTTTGAACCCAGAGCTCCACTGCCCTTGATTTCAGTTCCCTAAAACCCGCTTCAGATGGGGCAACTTTTCTAGCAATTTTGAGGTTGCTGGCGGGTAATTCCCTAGGTTTTCCCAGATCAGCACGAATTTCTGAGATCAGGTTCGGCTTAAAACAGACACGCAACTCGAACAAACTGGAAAAGTTTGAAGCGGCAGCAGCCAATCAGGGACGCAATATTTTCACGTGACACCCCTGTGGTGGTGAGGATGACAGCTGAAGACTTGGTCCTGGTTTCAAATGGATCGTTTTTGGAAATAAACTTTTTCAGAAACATGAGTGAGTATTAATGCCAGTCAAAGATATAAAAACATGTTTTTAGCACGTAGTTGTGCGTCTATATAGTGCAAG
This sequence comes from Ixodes scapularis, assembly GCF_016920785.2. Classification (NCBI taxonomy): domain Eukaryota; kingdom Metazoa; phylum Arthropoda; class Arachnida; order Ixodida; family Ixodidae; genus Ixodes; species Ixodes scapularis. The sequence continues at coordinate 158,259,881 of NW_024609868.1, read as the reverse complement.
AAAAATCGAATTTCATGATGATGATGGCAAGTCGTAGCAATATGGTTGCAGCGTCTGAACGCAGGCGGCCTGTGTTGCTGGTGTTGCGACGTTAAGTTGCTGGGGGAAATTGCCCCGTCTGAAGTGGGCCTTAGGCTTGCTTCCACCGTTCACGCTCAGCGAGCAAGCCCGCTTCAACTGTTCACACCTCAAGGCAAGCTGGACAGCTACAAGCCACCTAAAGGTCTACCGCCGTATCCCCGGCCAGGCCGTGATGCGACAAAACTTATTAAAAGTCTTGCTGTCAGTGCCACGACCGGCCAGAGTGAAGTCGAGAAAGAATCATCTAAATCAATTCATAGCTTTCTTGGAACGACCCCCCTCAAGGGAGAGTCGTCCCTCCGCCTTTTGTCGACTGTTGGACTGACGCGAAGAAACTAGCCGTCTTGGCCCAGCAGTTACAAATCATAGTGCTCATTAACTCGCCTGCCAGCGTTCCAGGTGCCAACCGCAATTTCCCCCAGTTTACCCGACACCCGCTGACAATCTCGTCTGCCAGTGTTCCCGGTGTCAACTGCCATTTGCGCAATCTTTCCAACACCCACTGTCAAAGACCCATCTGCACTCCAGGCCTCGACAAGCGCTTACTTGCCTACCGCATCACCCCAAGCCTAAATCCTAAATCTGCAATGAGTCCTGGCTGTTTCCCCTCCTACCACCCGTTATCCTGCCTTCCAGCGAACATGCCGTGACTCTCCTCTGCCTCTCGAGACGACTTTCTTACATCTTAACCGCGCTCCCCGTCTCCTGCCAACCACTATTCTAGGGTACCCGAGAAAGCGTGTATTCAACCTCGTTCTTCGAGCCCTTTAGGTACTTGATTCGAGGAGACACCTGCTGAGGTCTGCCGTGAGACAAGTCGCCAAAATTCCAACATATTTGTCTCAACGGGCATTGTTAGCGTTAGTGAACAACCCGCTCAACGAATCCGTATGACTCCCTGGGGAAAACTAGAAGCAGAGGCATACCGAATGAGCCTCACGTTGGATGTGCCATTTTAATACTGGTTTCTTTATCGAGTTCGCTTAGCTACTAATAATCACCGCCCAATCGGTATGCGCTCCGCCCGTCACCCAGGGAGTGGCCAGGCAGCCCGGCTCCGATGTTCCTGCCCAGCTCCAGCCTCGCTCAGCACGCACTGTCTCGCGCCAGCTCGTGACTTCTTTCTCCGCCGACCGCCTGTCACGTGACCTCTGCCTCGTCCTTCAATCTCGGCTCCCACAAAGTTAAGGAAAGGGAATGTACCATTATGCTCAGTGAAGTTCGGTGAGAAGACCCGGGACTCGAGCAGGAATGCCATTATCCTTGGTGTGACCCTACGAGACTCTCTTGCTGCTTTTGCTGGGGTTTATCTAACTGAAGTACCTGTCTGAAAAGTAGAAGAAACATATGTGCATAACACTCATTATTCACAAGAAAATTTGTCAACATCCAAAATGACCCATGGAGAAAACTATGTGAGGAATTTGTTGGCCACTTTGGCCGAGTCACCTCTCGTGGCCAATGTTTCATTGCAACTTTAATTGTAGTAAACAGTCAAAGGGTATATTACAAGGTGCAATTTGGTTTTGTGCGAACCTACAACGCACAAAACAGCACTCTAACACAGTATGTAGAGGTACCTCTAAACAAATTCCAGGGTTTCATGGAGCCTCCTTCAGATAACTGATGTTGAATATAAAATGTGTGCACCAAGGAGTGAGCAAACAGTGACTTCCAATTAGTCTCAAGCACCAGCGACATGTCGACAAGGAGTGCAATGTGTAGAATGTCGTCTAGAGGTGTGCAGCCAAGATGAAAAGGCGAGATATAACGATATCAGAATAAGATCACACCAAAAAGGTTCCGTTACAATCTAGGCACAATAATGAGTCAACCGACGTACAGCCGCGATTCACTTTGTGTTGAGGTGAAAGATGGCCAACAAAATATAAAAAACGCGTTTTTTTTTTTCTGTACATCATTTGCTCTGCGCCGTTGATAGAAGGACAGTTGGGCGGCGTCACAAAGTCACTCACTAGCGCTTTTTCAAATTCGTTCATCGGCACTCATGGTCTACCCGGGAGGAGAAAAGTACGAGCTCAGAGCCGAGCCGCCGAGCGTCGATTGCGACTTTCCTAAAGAGAAGCTCCGGTACACTTCGGCGACTCGTCAGCTTCAGACGCCTCTTCGAACGAGCCTGACGCGCCCGCGAATCCAATGCGCCGAACGGGCGCGGCAGAAAGCACGCCGGAAGGAAGGGGGCTGGAGGCTGAGCATCCGAAAGAGACGCGGCGCTGGTTTCTATGTCTATTTCGCACATGAGATAACAAACTGTCAAAGCTAGCCGAGTGTGAACAGTGACTGACGTTACATTGGAGCACACGCAGTCGAAATGACGCCTGCAACAGAGCACAGCTGGGTGCTTTCAACAGGGGACACAGGCGTTCAAAAAGGCCTCGATTTAAAAACTTCACGTCTCCTTTCTGTCCTTCGGTGTTTACTTTGATCCGCGTACGCCAAAGCACTCAATGCTGCAAGTAATAGAGTCGTGTATACGTACCTTTCGAAGCAATTGAAAGTGTGTAGGTTTCGCTCGATGCCCACGAGTACAGAGTGCGACGAACGCCAATCACGCCGGCTGGCCAAGCTGGCCGGGTCGCGCAACACACAGTCGTTGACACAGACACAGTGGTGACAGCGGCGCAACCGACGCCCGCCCGCTGCGCGCTGCGCACTGCGCATGCTCGTCTTGGCGGCTCGCCAGCACGCCGGCGACGCCGGCATCGCGCCGGGCCAGCCGGGCTCGCTCCCTTCGAAGTTCGGACAGTTCGAAGTCCAAACTGTGGTCCAAATTGCTTGCGCGCGCGCGCGCGCACGTGTTGGCGATGGAAATTGTCTTCTCGAGAAACGAGGCTGTAACGTATCGTTTGATGGCGCAAGTGCACGTATTTTTCACGTCGTTTTTTGGACAGTGTGTGAATCTCGCGAAACAGGCGACGAAAAGTGGTGGGTGAAATGTGCTCGCATGTCGTCGTGGATTTTGTGTACCACGTAGGATTACCCAGAAAGGTGGGTCAATATCGATAAATGTGCGCGTAAGAAGCAACTACATGCACGTGACCTGTCAAATCTATTCACCCTCATTATTTTATCGTGCGAACCGACATTGTCACGTATCGCGTTCGATTTCGGTCCCAACACTGGTAACTAGTATATCGTGTCATGATGTATTTCTCACCGTCGGTAACTTCGTATTGATATCGTATTCGATGTGGTGGTCGTGTCCCAACACCGATAGTTTCTTGTTGTATTGCGATGGTGTGTTGCAACATCGAATTGTATCCCGGTACGTTGGGTTTATCGTTTGGCGATCAACTTTTGTTGCATTACAACTGCAATAAACATTTGTTGGAAAACGATCACTCCAATGAGCACGTCGTTATTGGGTTTTCTCATTAAAAGGTAGGTCGCGGCGGGTGTTCCGGCTAGTTATTCTGAATGGTTTGGTGGTTGTCTAGTTTCAAGCGCGCGAGGCTGTGTGTACTGTGTGCCGTACTGTACATACTTGCACTGTCGATCAATGTTAATGTGTTCGCAACGCAGAACGTTTATGTTATGTGTGTATCCACACCCAATATATTTTTCGCGTATTGCCGTGTGGATATGCCAATATAATGCATGTTGGTAACTTGGTACCCGCGTTCTGAGATATATGCACGCGATATCATATTGTATTCTCCTTTGGTCCCATGATCGACGACCAATATTTGTATATCGTGTGGCCGTACAGTATGTCCATGTCGGTCACCAATATGCACGCGATGTCGTATTCTATTCCAATAACCGTGTAGTATATAGGGGTATTGTGCTCCGATATCGTGTTGTATACCAATAACCGCAAGTTATATCGGGATATTGTGCTCCAATATCCTGTTGTATACCAATAACCGCATACTATATCGGGATATTGTGCTCCGATATGAATTCCCATCCTGCGTATTGGGTTAATCGGATAACAATAAGTTTTTATTGGTTTCCATCATCTTCATTGGAATACAATATTTCCAATAAGCCGAGTTCATATTGGCCTTTTTCAATAGGGAGCCTTTCGAGGGACGCTTAGAAAAAAGCAGTCGTCCCACAGCACTTCTGGTATTCTGTGTTTTAAACGCCATATCTACAACAGCGACCATTGAGACCATCACTTTGTTTCGATATACTGCGCATCAGAAGAAGGTATGCTGAGAGTACGCGAATGTATTATGTACAACGTGTTTTCAACCACCTACCAGTGTTATTGCTCTCTAAACATATGAATAGAAACTCACAAAAAGGACTGCGAAACTTAGAACGGTGAGATGGCATTTTCTGTTACATCGTGGTAAGATGTATATAATGCAATGTTGTTGTTGTTGTATTTTGCTCTTGTCAAAACAGTTTAGTTTGAAGCATGTTTTCGAGGCTAAATAGATATACTCACCTTCCAATTATACCATTACTTCTGCACCTGCCGAGCTAGGTACATATGCCCCTGAGGTTTATGCCGGCTCGCTAGTTGAATTTTGGGCATCGTTACTCATGAAAAGAAAGCTATGTTCTATGTTTTCTGTTCTACCGAAACAACATCAAACTGGGGCGGGTGTAAACACATAGTACTTACATAATTCCGGCTTGCGTGTCGTCAATAGGCGGAACCTGGTTTGTCACGCAGTCTTGTACCTTTACCTCCATGTCACTGATCAGGACTGGAAGACAAGTGCGAAGCATAAGGTTAGAAGACAAAAATTACAAGATCGAAGTTTTTTTGCTTTCGTGTTTTACAATCTCAGTATGTTTCTTTTTACTTCTGACCATTCTTAAAGATTATTATATACGCTAGGGGCACTTGAAATGAAGAATATAGGAGGATTACGAGCAGGTAAAACAGAGAGTCACAGACGAACCTAGAGAGGCCACGACCTGTGTAATGCAAGCCATAAGTAAACCCTGCTGGGTCGCAGGCAAATGTCCAAGTATGAGCGGTTCCTGTTTCTACAGGACTCGCAAGTATGCGAGTTGTGTAGAAACAGGAACCTTTCTAGAATGATCACAACGCAAAGAGACCTAGGATGGCTCCATAAGATAGGTGGCTTTATTCACTCCTGCTTTGTTGTGAAAGACAGGGTTGAAGAATTTTAGTCTTAGTATTTTACTTCCAGATTCAAGTGTTTCCCATCCCAGCCTAGCTTTCATATCTGTAACACTAGCAAAAGGGTCATTATTGTTCAGTACAAAACGCACGGCTTGATTTAGATTTTTTTCTAGTTTATTGATAAGGAAGTCGGAATCAGAGTCCTACACAACGCACTCGTAATCAAGGATCGTTCGTATCAAAGTAACATAAAGTGTTTCTTTAACGTTTCGTGACGCGGATCTAAAATTTCGGCGGATAAAATAAACAATTTTACTAGCCTTTCTGATTGTACGTTCTATATGGCTGTTCTCTTTATAGGGAATCCGCAAATAGCACTCCAAGGTAAACATACTCGAGAAGAGTACATAAAATGGTCCCATCAATTAGGAAGCTTTGAGAATCGCGCAACTTACTTCTTATGAAAGGAATATGTTTGCACTTACTTAAATTTAGGCTCATTTACTATTGCTTGCACCAAGAAGATAAAATGTTTATGTCGGCTTGTAAGATGACAGGGTCGACTGAATTCTTTATTTCCCTGTATAATACGCAGTAATCGGCGAACATTTTAATATGAGGCTTCATATTTTCGGTGATGTCATTTATGTTTTGAAAAAAAGTAAAGGCCCTAAGACGCCCTCTTGTGGCACACCCGACGTAACCCGAGTTGATGTAGATATAGTACCGCAATATTTAAAGCACTCGATGCATTGAGTGGGGAGAACTCGACAACAAGGTTAAAAAAAAATTCAGCACTATACACAAATGTCCTAAGTGAACGCACTTTACTCGAGGTTTAAATTGTGGCAACCACAAAGCGAACAAATATTTATGCGAAATAATTTACCCTTATAGAAGAGGTGGCGCCCGCTGTAAATATATTTTGTTCTAAAAAACCTGAGCAAATTGATTTGCCTGGACGAGCGGTTTAACGTATAATGACGTTTTGTCAATATGCACGCAAACACAGAAATACGAGACTAGCTGGCTTACTGGAGAAAATATATCACAACGCCAACGCAAACTTCAGAAGGGAAAAACATGTGCCACCATCACTCCTCTTCAAGTAGCGGGCATAGAGCGCAATCTCGTTGATGTTAACAAACCTCCTAACGGTCTTTTAGAACAACGTAGGACACGATTTTAATCAAGATATAGACATTTTTTTTCTCTTTAGTTACATTTACAAAACGTAGAATTGGCGTAATTCATTTCATACCAAAAGTGAAGTCGCCCAAAATAAACTATTTTAGTTTGTATTTTTAGAACAAACAAAAAGCCGAAAATCGTAATCAACGCCATTACGGTGGGCATCAAAACAAAACAGTAAAATATTCCTGGATTCAAAAAAAAAATGTTTAGTTATCTTTGGCCTTACTAATTAAATTTCCAATCAATTTTTTTTGGGTGCCTAAAGGTGTTCGATTTTTCAGGTGAAATGTATCTGAGATGGAGAGAACCTATCTAAGTATAAATGCTATTCATGCCGTCTTTTTTGTAGTAATTATTAACGCTGTCGGATAAGTGTACGCCTTCCTGAATCTCAAACCATTAAGAACCGTATAATCAAAGCCAATGAGAGACTACATTTAAAGCGGGACTCTACACTTCAGTATTCAAAGTTATTTTATCGTATTTTCCTTTCTCAGTCGTGTGCCTACCACGCGCTCTAGCGATGGCATAAGAACATAAAAGAAATTGCAAGACGTTAAAAAAAATATGGTTTCTGTTTTACTTGTTATTCACTACAGGGATATCATGGAGGCTGTTCGACCCTCTTCGAAGCGCTACGTTAATCTCGAATCATTGAGGTTGCAACATACCGGAATATGAACTTCTTAAGAGTGCGCTCATATTGGATTCACCACGCTTTCGAATGACACTAAGTAGTCGCACTACTCATTCGCAGTTTCATTGCATACTGGATTGCGTTTCAGAACTTTCGTGTTGCATCACAAATTTAACAAATTCCAACATTTAAATTTCTCAGAGTCACCCAAAAAAACTTTTTTATATCCTCCTTCGAGTTTAAAATTCTGTTTTCGAATCAGCTCGTTCCAAAATAATAAAGTTTTAGAGAATAAAAGTCACATTTTATAACAATGGTGTTTCACCAGCCTTTGTGAATGTTATTAATATTTGTTAAAAACGAGAATTAAAAAAAAATAAACGATTAACTCGAAATGAAGTTTTTAAACTCGGCACACGTCAAGGTATGACTGATGAGCAGTATGTAGAAACTATTTACCTAAACTGTACTAATACTTTTTTTTAAATATTTTTCTCATAGGAAACTTTCCAATGTGAGGTTTGCTTCCCGTTGTCAATGGAAAGAAGTCGTAAAACTAAGTTTTCCTTCCGCGCTAACAATATAGGGGGGCACTTTATGTCACGTGTGCTTTAGGGAGAATCGCGGTTGTTGGCCATATCCATTCCACATGCTAAAACAGCGCAAAGAACACGGAGGAAGAGAAAAGGACAGGCAGAACAAAAGAAAGCTGACCCCCAACTAATTTCTTTTGAAAGAGGAGAAAAAGAAGCCACAGAAATGAACCCCACATGATAGTTAATAAGGAGAGCACAAATAAAAAAAACAAGACAATATATCGGCAAACATGGTTGATTTCAGCGGGAAAAGAATAAGGAAGAGGAAATCGCTAAGCACGCCATGAAACAAAATAGAGAAAATAAAATAAATATCAAATTTCAAGAACAGGAAAGATAAAATACGGCACTTTTTTAGTCCAGGCTGGCAAAATTAACTTGCCTTAGGCGTTGGCTAAGAATGTCACCTCCTTTGCACGTAACAAAAGAAAAGGATGGCTAACGCATTGCTGTCCTATTTTTCGAATTTTATACGCCTCAAATACCTCTCGGGTAGTCCGATCTTCAAATTCCCTGAGTGTAGTTGTGTCAGTGAAGGTCGGTGTGCACTGGAAGGTGAGAGATTGTTTAGGCAGGGTTTAGGCAGGCGTGAAGGGAATAAAAATTATCTCAAAGCCGTTCTTTGAGGTATCTTTCAGTCTGTACAATGGAGCAACCACTACACCTAAGGGGAATCTTGTAAACTGCAGCTTGCGTGCAGGAAACAAACTTGCTATTGCATTCTTAGTGGCAAGCGGTTTGTAAACGATTTCACATGACAAAGCTCATCTTTGCGCAGGTCTTAAATAAAGTTTGGGGTGTAGAAAACACCACTGGGTCATCTTACCTGTTGGCTATTCGTTTACAATTGCGGGACACTGTGTGCAGGCACGAGCCTACTACTGGGCGCTTTCTTAAAATATTTTTCCTGCTGCTGCTAATCTCTTTAACATCCTTCAACAAGGGTTCCATTACCTCTGTTAGGACTGCCAGAGGAAAACCAAATTCCTTAAGGCGTTCAAGCTGAGATCTACAACTGTCCTCAACGGCGTGGATACGTGACTTTGCCTGGGTCGAGCCTAGAATGTAGATGGCTATGCCGCTTTACAATCTTAGAATGAGAGAAAGTGTAAGGTGAAATGTCTTTCTTTTACAGAGGAGAAAATACCAGCATAGGCGATTGACTTGTGCCGACAACGATAAATCTTAAAAATGCAGGTTCCCGTCCTTGGGTTGCTCAAACGTAAACTTTAGACCTGAAGCGCACTTCGCAAAAGTTTCCAATGCTAGATTTCCAACATATGACTTTATTTTGACGCTGCAATGTTTTACTGAGATGAATCTTGATAAGATAACAAGGCGTAACCTTTTGAATAAGTAACCAATATTAACTTCTTGGTACCGGTTTTGCAGTGACGGGAATCGAATATTTGCAAACTCTTTTTTCGCAAATTTGCATGGCTGTTTTTTTTTGTGTATTACGTGTATGAAAATATATTTAACGTTTGAGCCAAAAATTGGACACAGATGGAGCCATAAGATAAAATGTTCTTCAAAAGCAGGATTGAAACAGTAACTTACACGTGGCGACTAAAAAACAAATTGTACTTCTAAAGAAAAAAAAAACTCCCACTTGGTTTACTAAGTTGTTCCTAGAATATTATTAGCGCAAAAAACTGCGGTTAATCGTCAGGTATACGTAAACAAAAGTTTCCAATTTCTGAGTTTTATTGGTATGTTGATATCAGTGTAATATTATTATGCAATTTTAACATTGACGACCAATGCTGTTAAAATAAGCTTGCAAAAAAAGGTAACGGTTGAATGTTATACTTTGTCGGTGAATTAGAGCCATAATATTTTCCAACCATGCAGAGTGGCTTGGTCTTGACCTCAATAGCATCGTTCACTCACAGTAATTTAATTCAGTGTTCAGACACTATTGAATCAATACCGAGACTTCACCCTTCGGGTGTCACAAAGACGCTTTCGGGAAAACCCAGAATACAGTGGAAAACGGTTCCCACTAAATTTGGTGGAAAACGTCTCTCCGCCAAATTTATTGAGAGTACTAGAATCGGTGCATAATTGTCGCAATTCGTATCATGTCTTGTCTCACACCATGTCGCGAGGGTGGAGCCTCAGCAGATGTTCTTGATAAAAATAATAAATAACTCAGCAAGAAAAGGTTTAGGAATGCTATTGAATTACAACACTTATGGTAATGGCGAAAGAGATAACATAAATTTAGAAAAAAATAGTTTTAATATTACCTTACCACACTCTCTAGAAAGGATTTCCCTTTGTTTGCACTTAGACATTGTAAGCAGAACCCCTCGGACTGCGGGAAGCAACGGGGGACGAGGAGAGAGATCACAAAATATGTGCCCTACACTCGAGGCGACTGAACCCCCTGCGTTCGAGAAAAGTTAGCAGTGAACTTCCTTAGGCTTCAAAGCGCCTCTTATTTTCGTCTTCTTTTTCTGTTGGACGCTTTCCGGAAGTAAGAATTTCGCCGACCCGACCACAGCCTAGTTAGTAGTGTCAAGGTACGGTCAGATTTTTGAACAGCCTCCTTCTTCTCGAGGCATTTCCTTCTTGCAGACCTAAGACGTGCTGGGCTCTCTGCACTGCCGAGAATCTGTCATGAAAGCAGGTCATTAACCTAAAAAAATCACGTAAAATTGCAAGAAAAAACCCAGCGAGTATTTACTATTTGACTGTGCCGGTTACAAGAAAAGCGTCATAATCAACAATTATTTGTTTTTGTAAACCCAAAACAGGTATTCGGTGCCTTACCTATAACATTATACGCATAACAAAAGAACACAAGAAGACCAGCATCTTTTAATTCCGCACTACCAGCATCCATCTCTTTTATGTTTTTTTTTAACCTCTCCCGTCAACGTGTTGCTGTAATCTCTCGCAGCTGTATTTAGTTGGGATTCTTCGCGCAAGGAAGGGAAAGAAAGCGGGAGGACTTACTGAGTTTGAAAAGGTTTTCCAGGTCCTGCTCGTTACACTCGTGCTCAACGCAGAGACCAATTCTGACACCGTGGACTCTCTTGTCTTGTTGATACCTTGCAAAAACCGGTGTCTGAAAAAAGATATAATAAAACCGCAAAGTGTAAATGTTCCTTCCAACACAGACCCGACGCTTTGGGCAGTGAAACAATAATATTTTAAGAGAAAGGACTTACACTGAAAAAACGATCACCACTTTGGCTAGCATCTTAGCTCTACTTTTTTTTAAGATTTACAAGAAAAAATATACTTTGTGGTAGGTCGTACATTTCTGCGCACAGGTATCTGTTTTTGTTTTATTTTGTTCAAGCTTCTCAAATTAAGTTTATTAACTCTTGCCATTGAATTTTGGTGTATCTATTTGGTTTTTGTTTTTTGCTTCGCGGTGTCCTGATAATGTAATAAAGTTTATTAGGTAAGAGGTTGTTATGATTCGCATTTATATCTATTTCTAGACCATCATTGATATAGATGGCTTGTTCAACATCATCAGATAACAATGCTAACTGTCTTATTTTAAGATCTGCCATTATTTTAAAGTATATAGATCTCTACAACTTTTTCACGCTCAATCATGGTAAAAAGCAATAAAAACACCGGTGCCTGCGCCATTTCGAGCCTGCGGAGCAGTTCAGTAGAACTTGATTTACATCTCCGGTTTTTCGCCATGAAATTACGTTCACTCTTCATTCACTACTTGCAACGCGACACTTTCCGGTTTATCTGTAGGCGCACTTTTGCTGTTGTAGCGCTTTATTATTTAAAGGTTGTCAACTACGCCCGGAAACAAAAGCACGCAAAATTGAACGTTATCATCTCCAGTGCAGAGTGATTTCACAGCCTGAATTAGGGTTTCAATCAACGAAGGCTGACTTTTATTGCAACCCAATGACAGCGTTGATAGTACAAAATCCACGCCCCTTCCAAACTAAATTAAAATGGATTCAATGAAATGACTAAGAAGAATTCGTGAGCAAAATACTCAGGTCGTGAGGGTGCACGATCAGTCACCGGAAAGCCAGCCGCTACTATGAAAGACAAGCATCCCTCGTACCCTGCCACTCAAGTGCGCAGCGCAGAGGCAGTGCCGTTGCCGGTGAATAACAAAAATGAGAAGTGTCGCGATAAATAATACAAAAAATTCGGACCCGTGGTTGAAACACTCCCGATCTGCCGCTGTGAGGCATCCTACGCATCGCTCGGTCGTCGCTCTGTTAGCATTTATTTTGACCACGGCTGAATGTGACGCTGAATTTTGGAAGAATACAACTTCCACCAGAGATGCAGCGCCACCAAACGCTCACTAGATGAACGGCGTGTCGCTGGAAAGATCCGCCTTTTCCCACCCTTGACCCCATGACCTCTGCACGAATAGCAGTGCGCTCTATAGACTGAGATAACTGGGAACTAGCCACCAGTTAAGCAAAAGGATGCTAGCAGTTACCATTAGTCTTGATCGTACACACCACAAGGGTGGTTATGACTTTCAATGGTCATGTGTTGACAGTTTAACGGGAGTCTTGATGTGGAGTATATTTACGCAAGAGTAAATTCTTAACTTATGACTTTGATTCTTGATACGCGCCTTGCTTTGCCTTTCAACACACCTGGTTAACTTTAAATGTAAAGAATAAAGAAATACGCCAACCAAAAAGTCGAAAAATTGTCCCAACGTTTCGAAACAGTTCGTTTCTTCCTCAGGGGCGACTAAACGGGATAATAGCTTCTTTGTCTTTCTTTGAACTGGCTATCTCTTCTTCTTCATTGTCGATTGCTGGTTGTCTTCGCTTCGCCTGCGCCGTCTTGATTGTATCTCGTAACCCATGAACATATAAACTGGGTAAGGTGCCTAGAGACCTATTGATGTTATTTGCGGTGTTTTGAATATGCCAGGATTCTATCAGCTGTCTTCTGCGTAGGTTCGTCTCAGTACCCAGAATGCTTGCATCTTGAAATCCGATACGGTGGTCATTAACTTCACAGTGCTCCGCCAGAGCACTGCGTTCGCGGTCGAAGTTGCGTACGTCATTTTTGTGTTGACGGAGCCGTTCTTGGAAGGCGCTTCCATCTCAGTCACAATGGCCAACCTGGCAATGGAAGCGATTGAGCACAAGGCGCTACAATCATTCAACCCCAAGCCCCAAATATTCCTGCGGTACGTCGACGACTGCTTCTGTATCATGCAAGCGCCAGAAGTGGACAACTTCCTGGCTCACTTGAACTCCATTGAACCAGCCATCCAATTCACGGTGGAGCACGAAATGCACGGCTGTTTACCTTTCCTTGACGTGCTAATCAAAAGACAGGGTGAGGCACTGAATTTTACAGTGTATAGGAAGCCTACGCACACGGGACGATACCTCCAATTTGATTCAAACCACCCGCTAAGTCACAAAGCGTCAGTAGTTTCGACACTTCTGATGAGGGCAAAGAATATATGTTCACCTGCAACAGACAAAAGGAAAGAGGAGCAAGCGATCACCCGTGATCTAAAAAATAATGGATACACAGGTAACTTCATTCGCCAGATCACTCACCGTCTAAACCGCAGTCGCCGAGACGGGCAACCTACTGGGACTGCACGTCCTAAACCGATTGCACGCATCAGCATACCCTACACAAAAGGGATAAGTGAAACACTAGCCAGGATTTTTGCAAAAGAACACGTCACCGTGGCCCATAAACCTGTGACCACACTCGGGCGTTTTCTACCTCGGCCAAAAAGTCGTCCACCCAAGGAAAGGGCCCAGGGTGTAATTTACCAAATACCCTGCACCCAGTGCCCCGCCTCCTACATTGGAGAAACTAAAAACTTCCAAGAACGGCTCCGTCAACACAAAAATGACGTACGCAACTTCGACCGCGAACGCAGTGCTCTGGCGGAGCACTGTGAAGTTAATGACCACCGTATCGGATTTGAAGATGCAAGCATTCTGGGTACTGAGACGAACCTACGCAGAAGACAGCTGATAGAATCCTGGCATATTCAAAACACCGCAAATAACATCAATAGGTCTCTAGGCACCTTACCCAGTTTATATGTTCATGGGTTACGAGATACAATCAAGACGGCGCAGGCGAAACGAAGACAACCAGCAATCGACAATGAAGAAGAAGAGATAGCCAGTTCAAAGAAAGACAAAGAAGCTATTATCCCGTTTAGTCGCCCCTGATGAAGAAACGAACTGTTTCGAAACGTTGGGACAATTTTTCGACTTTTTGGTTGGCGTATTTCTTTATTCTTTACATTTAAATTCACCCAACCAGGCAGATATCTGCCGAACATGTTTACCTTCAAACCTGGTTAACTTTGAACACTTTAGAGCACCCATAGAGCTGAACGACAACAGGAAGACTCGCACGGTTTCAAAGTATTCACTGCATTGCATGACAGCTAAAGCCGTAACAAACAAAAAGCCTTCCATGAATGTTTTGTATTATGAAAGTTCAATGAATGCACAGGAAAGTCGAACAGCGCGCCCGCATGGAATGTTTGCAAAGTTATTTGCATCACCAAAACTAAAGCATACATGACCGAACACTTAGTCTCTACCCAAAATTAGCCCTGGTTATCTAGGCCAGCTGCCAATGTTGCAATCCTTATCGTTATCTGATCTGAAATACACTGTGACTTTAGAACATTTTTATGGTTAAATCAAACCCATTCCCAGTAGAGGACGCAATTAATCTCTGTGTATTCGTTTGTTTTGTCAGCCACCATTTTACATTAAAAACTCGCGTATGACATTATTATTCATGGCTAAATATACACGTCCTGAACTACTGGATCATACCGCATCCCTACATATTGGTGTCTCGTCCATAAATAAAAGTGGTATACTGATCATAAAGAAAGAGCGTACATGAGCTCTATAATTGATTTGCTTTTACTATCGATTTTCGTTTTATATTGCCTTGTCTTGATTGAAATTAGGGCTACCGAGATCTGCTGCAGCTGCATAAAATCAGCATTCTCTTTGCGTGCCCCGCATCGCTCGTGTTGAAAATAAGCCATATTCAAAGTGTCAATCGAATCACAAGTTCGTAAATGTTGCTATCTAAATTTGGACCGTTCGTGCCAAATTTTGGCGGAAACAGCAATTGGCGATTAGTATATTGTTTTACAGTAGGGCAGCAACATGTATTTGATTCCAAAGGGGGGTATCTAATGCATATCGAAATCCGGAGGTTTACACAACCTGCCTGAGCAGATCCTAAAATATACAAGGACAGGCAACAACATGTTGAAGGTTCGGCGTGCATGCAGAATAACACCTTAGAGAGGAACCTGCATTGATATATTTTCAATACCTTTTTCCTTTTGAGATATATATTACTAAAAATGATGATTTACTACTGAGTTACTTGATGTGATAATAACTTTAAGGGAAAAAAATCCTGAATTCTACGGCAACGTTTTATCTACACAAGATGTGCTCCTTACAATAACAGGGAACTGTAATCGCGTTTTCATGAACACTGAACTTTTGAATAAGTATTTTATGCTCCTTAAAGTGAAGCTGACCGACGTATTTAAAAAAAGAAAGTAAGATAGAGGTTGCTTCTAGCGTAGTTTTAGCCCGTGAATCTGGATATCATGTTCGCTTTCCCCGAGGATCTTAATAAACGCATGATAACACGAAAACCCTCCGACCAGTCATTACGTATTAAGAGGACCTTCCGGCCGCCAAGCGAGTGTCGCTCGAGGGCCGCTCGAGCAATCGCAAGCTTGCCAGGTGTATTCCCCCGCTCCGGAACGAGTCGTGACGCTCTTTTCTGCCATTTTTAAAAATAGCAAGAGTGCTTGTGAATAGCTTGAATAGGCGCTGAAGATGCGCGAGATTGCGAAATCCGAAAACTCTTTTTGTGAAGTCACGCTCCGGAAAGGAGGGTCTTGAGCGCTACTTTGAAAATAATTTTCTGTACCTCCATGCACTACACTAAAAAAAGAAAAAAAAAACTAAAAAACTCGATATTTGATATTTTGGAGGTCGAATGCAGGAAATTTAAGGATGTTTCCTCAAATACAAAACCGCTTCAGCTTTTCTTTCGTACCACACGTATATAATTTTCTTTAAGCCATATTTTTATTTTAGAGTAGGTTTTGCGTCGCAAGGTACTTCTGTTGTTATTCTGTAGACATACGGCGAGAAATGGAGGGAGAGGACATGACGAAAACGCGCGGATACGTCGGAAGACCGAGATATTGTTACACTAATTAGTGCATAGACGCAAATGGTAACTGCCTTTGTCTCTTTCACTTCTTGAACCGGATCGAACACCGAATGCCGACGTGTGATGTTCGGTGTTCGCGTCCGAACGCCCTCGAAGAGTGAGTAGAGACACTGAGTATCCACTGATCATTCCAAGCAGATCTCAGTGTACTGTATTCTCCGTCGCCTTCATTTCTTTCTTTATTTCAATTTATTGTCGTAGTCTAAGACTTGCTTCTATTGGGAGACGTTAAAGGAATACAGAAGCGAAATTTGGATTTCTGCAACTAAGGCTGCAAGCGCATTGAACGGGACCCTACGAACTCCAAAACCTCCCTCATACATCGATATCTTAAACGGATGGCCGTACTTTTGGAGAAGAAGGGCGCGTTCAAATGAGGACTATGGCGTCATTGTCACCCTGGAAAGTTTGAAAATACGGAGCAGTCCTCGCTTTTCTCTTCCTCGCTTCAGTTCACAAGCTCGAAGGGCGGTAGCGAGGCGCAGAGGGAATGAGAATGGTGTCGTGGATTGTCTCGTCGGCCTCGTCGGCCGTGTTCAATAGTGCACTTCTAGTCCAAAAATGCGGCGATCCGTTAGAGATATCGCTGTATGAGTGATATTTATGGGTTTTTTACCGTCCAGCCCATCAGCTTGTGAATGGGTCCGCTGGACTAGCAACGTTTAATAATGCCCCTTTTCTTTTCCTTTCCTGCTAATTCTTGATTCCGGTTTACTCTTTTTTTTACATTAAATGATATTTTTAACATCTTTACACTTTATTTAGGTTTTCGTTTTTTTTTACACTTAATTCGGGATTTTCTTCCTTTCAACGCATTGACCTTCCTGCTGTCGGAATATTCTCATTATTTCTCTTTTGTCTTCTTTAAGCGATCTTCCTCTTCTTCTACCTTTGTCTGGAAGTCAGGTTACTGCCTAGGAAGGGAGCGCTATGTAGTACTCGACAAGTTCTTCATCAACACACCAGTCGTCATGCCCGATGGCCGGATGTGACTTAAGAGATTGGGTGTGCCTTCCGGCAGCTACTTCACCAAACTCATTCACTCCATCATCAAACAGATATTCGTCAACTACATACAGTTGAAGATGTGGGATCAGACGGTTAAGACGTTTGTTCGTGGTGATGACTCCCTGTTTCGGATCCCAGATGAACTGGGATACCTGCCTTGTTTTATTAGCTCGAAAGTTCGCTTCAGTATCCCTTCGACCTACAAATTAAATTGTGTTTTAGAATTTGTTTAACTTTACAAAACTATCACCACGTAAATATTGCACTTTGTTGTTTTCACTGAAAATTTTGCTTCTCACATATTCAACTTGTAGAGGCAGATTAGATCTCAGAATTCAAAGATAAGGCAATGGACATCACAGCGGTATTGGGAAGTGATGCTAATCACTGCACAATAAATATTACATTTGACATATAATAAATATTACAACATCAAATTTTAAAAGTTCAATAACTGTATTTCGACAATTATCATTTCCCACTCATGTCCTGATGCCCACGCCATCGATAGGAATATACGAAACGATTAATTTATGTTACTTATAGTGTTATTTAATTAATTATTGTAACTCTTGCTTTAATACAATCTGTAACGCCTACACGCTTGCTTGCTTAGACACACAGCAATTATATTAGCCTTCATAAAGATGAGAACGATATAATTTATTTTCCCACATTGCTAGTCTAGACAATGATAAAAGAAGCTTTTAAAAATCATATTGACTAGTCCCAGGCGAAGTTTCTATTTTACTGAACGTTTGGTCGGAAGTGATTTCAATGAAAAAAAAACAGTGGCTTTTAATTAACTTTAATTTGAGCCCAGTAATATAAAAAAACACTATTATTCAGGTATGTAATAACTATACTCCCCAGAAATCAGTTGTCAATAATGTCGCTGAAGTTGCGTTCTCTGCTCACGAGCAATCGAACCTAAGTAACTATGACCATTTTAGAAGCGTAAATTTGTCTAATTTAGTTCGTAACTATGTAATGTCGTACTTGCGTTCAACCAGAGTCGTGGTTTTTTTGCCAATTGTCAAAGGTTTTGTCACCGTTAACAGATTTTGCCCTAAAATACACATATTCCTTTTCCGCCATCTGAGTGCCAGGTTTCTCACCGATCAATTCTGAAATTATTATAAATTAGTACCTATAAGTACATCGCTCAGTTGTACTTGCTGTCAAAAGGTAATAGGTAACGTAACTACTTTGGTTTAACAACCTCTCCCGTAAAGATAATTTATGCGAAGCCACTCTTTGGAACCCGGGTCTCCTTGAAAGGTACTCGGCATTTCTAAAGTGGAGCGCATATACCGGGGAAAGGGCTGGGGGGGGGGGGGGCGTGTTTCTATTTCTCCTTTCTTTTCAAATTTCGCGGAAGTTAAAAGCGCTATTGACGTCATTTCGACTTGCACGGAAAAATTGGCAGCTGGTGGTTGCCCTCCTCAGAACCAAGCCCGTCGTCCATATGTTTTCGTGAAAGCAAGAGAGCAAATCTCAACTGATGTACTAAATGAGAGCAGTTGAGTGAGGCTGTCATTTGTGATGTTTCAAGGGGAAGCTGTTCTGGCCTATTGCATAACTGTGTATTTTAGTTAAGGACTCCATTAACTTGTCTCAACAGATGTCTAACAACTAAGTTTCAGCTGCTAATATAGAATCTCAGTCAATATTCACAAAAATGAGCGTTACCGATCCCAAAGTAACAGGTTTGTCAACAACGCGCTACAGTTAAGGATTGATTGGGGTCTTGAAAAAAATTATTGGCCCTCATTCCTAAGCAGTGTGAAACTAGGTTTCAGGTAATATCCAGACGCGGCCGACCTTACCATGTAACGGGCTAATCAAGCATCATCAAAGGGGTAAGTCACTAAGCCTTTTTTGTTTATGATTGATTCAGCCATGATGGAACTCGCAGAGAAATATGACAAACAACATGATGGTGCGCTTCTGACGGTTCCTGATTGGTCCCATCATCTTGTCGCGTTGGCTGTGCCTGGACCTAAGGTAAAGCGAAGTTTTACCTTAGGTCCACCATCTGTTTAGTAGAATAGTACCCCTCTAAACTGATGTTCGCTAAAGTAATGCATTTTGAATTTCTGCTCCTTCTTTTACCGAAAATAAATTTTTCAAGTTGTAATATTTTGATTCTAAGAGAAATATAACACTCACGAAGAGTAGCCCATTAAGCGAGCATATACTGTGCAAAAAATACGGTTTAGTCTCTAACATCTTGTTTTTTTGTTTTTTGTGTTTTTTTTTTTTTTCTCACCGGATTTAGCTCTTATCAAGACCCAAACCCACCGTTTGCGATAAAGAAAGGATGAAGGAAAAACAAAGTCCTTGTATTATACTTGATACGCGAGTCATCTGGCGACCTGAAGTATTATTGAGAGGCCATAAATGACCTTGTTAACATCGACAATCTTTGCACAAACGCGTCTATGTGTGGCAGTAGCACAATACGTCTCACCTGGGATGCGCCGCGAACATATTTTTACTTGACGGCTCGTATTCGACCACCTATCCTGTTTTAAAAGAGCTCGCAACTGGGAAAAACACCGCCTAAGAGCTACAGCCAAGGGTTCCAATTGCCGCAAGCTCGCCGTTACTCGCAACAGACAAGGAAGGCGACTCCCATCGCTATTTCTTTCTCACTTTTTCCCTCCTCGAACCCTTCAATAGTAATGCTATTGTCAGGAAACACTATATGTTTAAGCTAAAGCTAGTGAAAAACTGGGAGCAAAAAAGCGCATCACTAGAATTCACTAGGCACTACAAAACAAATTATGGTTGCGGTTAATTTGTGCATCTAAAATGTGAATATTTATACAGCTTGAAACCAACGCGTTAAGTCTCGTGTGAGGTTATGTTTTTTTGTGTTTTTTTGTTTTTTCTTCTTAATGAAAGTTTCAGGCTATGTCTTAAATGTTCGATCATTTCATGTTCCGCAAATTTCTGTATTTTATTACACATTCCTAATATGAGGTTCCTATTGAAGTAAAATTTGATGACCTAAATTATAATGCCGCGAAAATACTTAGATTTGAATGTTTGAGTAAATGCTGATCTTACGTGTAACGTCATTATACCGTCCACTTTTATTATCTCTATTCTAGGTTTTGTTGAACTAAAAAATACTTGTGCATGATAAAGTTGCAAGGCATGATTGAGAAGAGATTAGGCTTGACGCAGGCATTATGCTGAAATAACGCAATACATTAAGAAACTCGCTGGATACATATCGTCTACAACAGTGCAGCGTCTGTTATATCATATGTATTTCGTAATTATTAAAATCAATTCTTTGGGGTATAGCGGAATAAGTAGGAGCCTGATTCAACCCATACGTTTTGTTTTGGAGAATGTGTCAAATAAACCGCCACCGGGAAACAGAAGAACGATATCTAACCATCCAGAGATTCTGTCCTTAGTTCTAATAGTATCGAAAACATCCACCCCAAAAACGTCCGTGCGCTATGTTTTATACTGATAACTCCAAAATACAATATCAGTGAGACATTTTTAGGGAGCTAGGTTATAAAAAGGCTGGTAAAAGCTTTCACTTAAGTATAAAGAACGTGACCAAACATGGTGTTTAGGTTGCTCATGCCATGCGCCGTTTCAGATCGCAGGCCTTAATGGTAGGACGCAAATCATTTTTCGGTAAATTCACTCTTAGATGTTTGCGAATTGGGATTAAATTGAACAGCTGTGCGTCATTTACAGCTTTCAGATTCGGTCAAACCCCTATTAAGATTCGTTCAAACCCCTATTAAACCAAAAGGCTTACATCATAGCAAACCGGTGATTTTTCTGGTAAGAGTGGTCGAGCGTACGCATTATCCTAAACAGCTCTTCAACAAAACCGACCGAGTGTTATCAAATGCATATATCTAAATCAATAAATTGACGTCATTCCTCTTAGCATCGTCCATTCAATAGCTTTATCTCTTGCACAATATGTAACACAGTTTTGTTGTTCTTTTTGCGTGTGACGTGGCAGGCTTTTTTTTAAAATTCCAACTATGACTTTTAAGAAAAAAAATAACAACCTTGGGGGCAGTGTAGGTCCCAATCTGCGGCGAAGCCAAAAAGGTTATGACATATATAAATTAGATATAAAACTAAACAAAACAAAAGAATGAGCGAATAAAATTGAAATCTGTCGAGGCTTACGTACACCACGTGATTTTGTCCCGATTTTACGAAAATCGTTTTTCTAGTACAGTTGAGCGGCTATTTTGCTGTCGTTAGATGTGTGGTGCAGAGTGTATTGATTCTAGTTCCTCGAAGGGGGCTGTGGGAAGTTTTCTATGGCGCGGCAATTCTAGCCTTAAACGCATCTGCCTAAATTTAGGAATAGTATTTATAATTACTCATCGATAACTAAAATTTCTTGTAATAATTTTTTCTTGTTTTCGAAGTAGTTAGAGACGAAATAACTGGGATCTAATGAACCTCGGCGAATGACGCATTATGAAATATGTTTGCACTAGTTGTGTACCAATAGTAGTTAGAATCATATAGCGCCGTGTCATAACCACTAGAAATACGTGTGCTAGAAAAACCGGCGAAATGCGGATATTGTTTTTCATTATAGAAGCTCAGGATAACGCCGCGCAGTTTCGATTCGGCCTTGATATGACATCTGCGAAGCGACTCTCAACATCACGCCTGACATGCTAACGTTAGTGAGGCTATCACTTTACAAACTTCGCTCTTATGTCCAGACATAAGTTTGACCTAATCATTCAGCCATTTATGTCGCTCGATAGCAGAGAATGGCTTTTGAAGTGGTCTGTGCGAATATAGACGCAATGTTTTTGTTAGGGTTGTTTATTCTGCAGAAAAGGTCTTAGTACGTCGAACTGGGCTGATCATATGAACTCTTCTACTTCTGCTGATGGTATATATTGAATCTGTGTAATAATACGTTGAAATATGCTCATTAACTTTGTCTGAACAGTGGAAAGTTTGAATTAGTTGAAATATCATTCATAGTGGTTGAAGTGTAAGTTAGTGCTGCGTCTCACCTGCTGCCTATGCAGTAGCCAATCTAAGGATGACACCGCCCTATTGGATGTGAATATTTTTGGAACACTCCTGACGTTTATGCTCTATATCAAAACGTTGCGTGCCATTTTATTTTTAAAGTGAAGTGCAATTTTACTGCTCCATAACAGTTTTATACTACATATCAATTTGAGCCATTTTGTAGAGATGGCTAGAAAATTGGCGCAATTAATTTGATTTCTATACTCCTCATTTCTAACATTAAAAAACGGCATGTGTGCATACTTAGTTTAGAAAGCCAAACTATGTAACACACACCAGAGCTCGCAACAAACAAACATCAACGAACCCCGAGGCGAAAATTTAATATAGATGAATTAATTGAAAACCTAAATTCTAACATCCAGTCTGATCGACAAGCTATTTCCGACGCCCAACATTGGCGACCTGCGTTTTGTATGTCAGGATTAGAGCAGTGATCGTTGGTACTCAATGGATCAAGGTTGGCTCCATGGAGACTTAATCGGAGATAACTAATCCCCGCAAACAAAATTCCGTGATATGATATTTTTTATGCACCTCGAGACATATTTTCTTGATGATCGGATACGGTGATGTTTTATCGCTATCGAAATTCAAACAAAAAAAAGAACAAAAAAAAAAAACATCGAACATGCTTTGATGCAATTTGCGCGCTTAGTATTGAAGACAAGGACGCTTTACCAATGTAGATCATCACCACGCAGAGGGCATCACGTGCGTTCAAGACGTATTGCATAATATTATTCCGGAATGTTCAGCTCATGGAATGAGATTTAGGAGTGCCCGAACGAAACAATCCGAACATTTTGCGGAAAAGCCTAGATACAATGAGGAGCATAATATGCTGGTATGTCGTGATTTAAAGGGAGGGAGTTTATGGACTTCTTAGGGCATTAAATCTAGCACGAGGCCTAAAAGGACGTTAGGTATAAGCAAACCTTGCAAACCATTTCCACCGGGCCAAGCTAATGAGTTCAGGCCTGTTATTCGCGTTATGCAAGATTCGTTAGCCACGGATATAAAAAAAACAATTAGTTTGTCAATATCAACACTGTTTAGATTTATTTTTAAATAATATGGTCATGTAATTACTGAGTGTGTAATTTGGAAGAAACTTGCGATAGAGACACAAATAAAGTCACGGTGTTAATAATTTCGAAACAAATAAATCTAACAAAATTAGCGTTAATAAGCATATGTTTGCAGCGGTTTACAGACCACCAAACGGTAATGTTGAGTCATTTTTTTGAATTTTTTGAATCTTTCTTGGTTTTTGTTACCAAAGAAAAGTGCATTGTAATATGTGGTGGGGATTTAAACATTGATATGTGTGCTGATACCGCTGTTAAAAGGACTTTAGAATCGCTAATCAATGCAAATGGCTGTGCAAATCTTATCAATAGACCTACACGTGTTACTCTTTTATCTGAAACGCTAATAGATTTGTTCATTTCTAATAGCCCTGTTGGATATCTAAAGGCCGGTGTCATTGGTTGTGATCTGAGTGACCACCTATGTTCATTTCTTTTAAAAACGTACCGAAAAAGGTCTGCAAAATGAAGCGGACACTGATTCAAAAAATAACTTTAGATCGACTAGACGCCTTCGAAATCGCTGTCTCGAAGGCAAATTGGAATAGTTTACTTTGCAAAATTAGTGCCAATGGTGCTTACAACACTTTTATTGAATTATTTCTAAGTTTGTATGAGACATACTTTCCCTTCACACCTATAAAAACAAATAAACGCATAAGAACACGTTGGATAACTCCAGAGTTATTTTGTAAAAATAACACAAAAAACGTCTTGTATGGCAAATTCGCAAAATCAAGAGACAAGAATGATCTATCAATATTCAAAAACTATCGCAACAACTTAACGAAAGAACTACGGCGTGCGAGAGAGTGTTATCATTTCAACATGTTTATGGCCGCACAGGGTCGTGCAGACGTCATCGTGATCACCCATCCAGTTCTATTGAAAACAAGTATGCATAACGGCACTGAACTTACTGGTTGCTCATTGGCAAGTGCTTTCAACGAACATTATGTAAATGTTGCGAGTACGTCTGCAATAAATAATGCTGCTATGTTTAGCGATAAAAGAAACAGTGACACGATATTTTTAGACCCTGTGGTAGAACCCGAAGTGTTGAGTGTATTTTTGCAGCTTAAAAACAGTGGAAGCTGTGATGTAGATGGTATTCAAATAAGGCCTGTAAAGCACGTGATTCATTTGCTAGCACCTGTAATAACTCGCATATTTAATATTTCTTTAGCCACAGGAGTATTTCCCAAGCGAAAGCAGATTGCTAAGGTTTCAGTATTGCATAAAAAAGGAAGCGTAAATGAACTGGGCAATTACAGACCCATCTCAATATTGCCAGTGTTTTCCAAGGCACTCGAAAAAGTCATTTATACCCGATTAACTAACTTTTCTAATAAGTACGACTTGATAATAGCGTCGCAGTACGGTTTTAGAAAGCACAAATCTACGGAATCCGCTCTACTTGTTCAAAAAGAATTCATTTTGCAAAGCTTTGAAAACAAAATAATGGCCCTTGGAATATTCATAGATTTTACTAAAGCTTTCGACTGTCTCAATCATCAAATTCTACTTTCTAAATTAGGTAATTATGGAATTCGAGGGCACGCTTTAGAGTTAATACGGTCGTATCTGGGGCATCGGATGCAATATGTTAGTATTAATGAAAACGCCTCTACGATAAAACCTATTCTTTCTGGCGTACCACAGGGCAGTATTTTGGGTCCTTTCCTTTTTAATATATATGTTAATGATATTACCAATTTTAGAACAAATGCAAAATTTGTCAACTACGCTGACGACACAAGTATACTTTTTAATTCAAAAAATGCTGATACCTTAATTGATACGGCAGACCTGACTCTGTCTAGGTTAGAAATATGGAGTGAGAACAACGCGTTGCAAATAAATGTGAAGAAAACAAAAGCCGTGCTTTTTCGCCTGAAAAATAAACTTGTAAACATTACAAAAGACCTAAATTTAAAATCTAGCAACATTGAAATGGTAAACTCCTTTAAGCTCTTAGGTGTTACTTTCTCTGAGAATATGTCGTGGGAAAATCATATAAACAACCTTATTTCAAAGCTATCCCGGGCTGTGGGCATGTTAAATGGTCATCGTTATATTTTGCCAAAAAAAGTAAAATTATTATTGTATAATTCTCTATTCCACTCCCACTTAAATTACTGCCATTTAGTTTTGGGTACAACGACTTCTACTAATCTAGAAAAGCTGCATGTGTTGCAAAAGTAGCACTGAGAGCTATAGGAGATGTCCCGTTTGATTTTCATACAGCTAGCTTATTCAAAAAATTTCAAGTCATAAATGTTCACATATTATATGATTACAGGCTTGCCACTAGCCTAAAAGTGGAGCAAATTAGAAATACGAATTTTTTTATAAATCTTGCACAAATCTCGAAACACCATTCATAGTTACTCTACCTGCGGAGCTGAATGTTGGGGGGTGGTCACACTGAGAACAAACTATGGCACGCAAACGCTAAAATATGCTGTTCCCAAATTATTTAATCTGTTTTTAGCTAAAGGTATTGATTCGGACAAATTATCGTTGAGTGAAGTGAGGTCACCCTTTTTTCACTGATGTAGTTGCTCTCTTTACTCCGTGTTTTGTTCTTAATACTATGAGCTTGTTTTTGTTTTTGTTTGCCCGTCATGCCCTCTATGTCAACATTGTGATAATCTAAGGTATTGTGCTTAACATGTTGTGATGGCGATCATTTTCTGTACATTTGTGTTTCTCTTTTGATTGCTGTATTATTTCCCCACTCTGTCGCTGCTGCTGTAGGCGGTCAGGAACCCGTCAAGCTGTACCTCACAGCTTTTGTTTCCTGATCGCTCCCATCATATGGTGGAAATAAACACTATTATTATTATAAAACAAGTAAGTCAAGTAATAGGTGAGCGAACAGAAAAACCGCACAGTTAGTATATTTATTCTACACATAATATTTCATACTATTTAACAGAATCGGAAAAACGAAAGCGCCTAGTTTCCGTCCAATGTCATGTCCCGAATGCTGAGAGATTTGAAGACTATTACCTGACTGTCTTTCTAGCGAAACAACCGAAGGTGAACTCACCCTTCTGTGAGACAAGCGAAGCATGTCGTCCACATGTTCTAAGATGGAGAGATCTTTGCCGAACTTTATGTACAGAGTGCAGTACTGCGCCCTGACTTTCTCGTTGCCATAGTCGTCGTATATCACGGTCTCGATGCACTGATCGAAGGCCCCGATGTCCGACAGCGTTCCTTGGAACAGCCCCGTGGGGTACTTGCCCGTTGCGTCGATCACTGGATGAGAAAGGGGTTACGTGGTCAGGCATGCAGAAATTAATTATAGTTTGGTTTGCTAGAAGCCCAGAGTGATTTCACTATCAAAACTCAACTTAATACGTCAACAAACCAGAACCTCATTAATGTCAACCAATTTTCTTAAGCTACAAAAATATTTTGATTCGCCTTCGTACAAGTTGAGTGTTTGCTCAGTTGACTCTCTTTCACGGAGTGGTGGAAGTTGGAACACATTTTATCCTCGTTTAAATACCATCAAATACATCTTATGACATTCCAACTTCATAATTTAGTAGATACAGGGTGTCCGCCGAAAAAAAATTACGAGGTGTTTTTTTTTTATCGGAACAATACACTATGCATCGCCAAATGATAATTCTCCACATAAATGCAGCGCTGGAGGTTCGAACTAGATCCCAAAGTCTCAGCACTAACCGTTAGCTCCTCCAAAGTATGATTGAAGTTCTCAAGTGTTCAGTGGTAAAATGGCGGCCGACGTGTTCTCGAATACACGGAGCTCCATGGCCCCAGTTACCAAAAACGGACGAAAATGTGCCTACTTTTTCCAATGAAAGCGTCAGAAAATCACGTAACTGTTGAATAAGATAACAGTTACTGCTAAAACTGGCGTCTGGTTCGCATCTCTTGCAGTACGCTTTGGTAGAGAACGAGCGTTCGGCAATGCATGGTTTATTTTTGAGTTGAAAAAACCTTCTAAACCTTTTTTGGAGGACATCTTGTACATTGAGCGTATCGACGATACAAACATTCATACACCATACCTTCCGCTCCATGGTAAATACATCGTATACAATATGCCTCTACTACCGGTTTTACCCCCGAGTTCTGAAATGAATCCACGGAAAAGCTGCGCCCAAGTCAGTCGTTAGTGCGCAAAAGATTGTCTACAAAGAGGTAGGCGTGGTTGTAGTGTCATTGTTTTAGGAGTAACAAGAAAAAGAGGGTATGGCCGGATGAGTTTGACGGGAAAGCTGTAACTTGTTCCTGGACAGATAATAAAAAAGAACCAGCAGCTGTAAAAAACTCAAAAACGAACAGAAATATCTTGTTTTCGCGCTGTCTAGAGAACTCGGAAATTTATAGCGAGTCGCAAGCCTAAAGAGCACGTGACATCGAAACCACGTCCTCTTTGGGGCATTGTCATATAACTCACAACTCTATGCTTTGCTTTCAAATAATTGCCAATGATGAGAATAAGTTCCGTGCAGTTATTGGGTAATTTTGCACAAAAGTATGGGGAATTTTACTGTTCACAGTTCACAGTTACAATTCAGGCTAGTTGAGCAAGTCATGTGATATTTGTTACTTGGCCAGTGACCGGACTTTATTAAATATTTAATATTTAGAAAATATTTTTACAGTTTCTGACGATGTGAAACTTACGTGACACTTTTGTATCACCCTTCAAATGTTTGAGCACTCGTGGCTGGACGTAACTGCATAATTCTTATGTATGTCCCTCTACATTTGTCTGGTAGGTCTCTCAACAGCCATTCAGACAATAGGCACGTTTACTGCTTTCTTTCACTATCATCTACCACAAAAATAAACTTACTAAGATACCGCGAATTTGGAGGATTTATATGCAGCTTCTGAAGTGAAAAGAAGTCATCTAAGAAGTATATTCTGCCATTTTTTACCTGACTGAGTCTCCCGCAAAACGAAGTGTTTGATTAGAACGAAATGTTTTAGGGGCTATTTTTTTCCCGAGCAATATATGGGTGGATATCGAAAGTAAGTTTTATCATAGCTTGTGCAAACAGAACAGAAAGCCACAAATAGATATACTAGTTTATTTATTTTTCGAAAACGAAATGTTGTATACTAATTTTAGCATAGCTTCTGTATAGACTTTTTTAAATATATTTTTGTCATGATTTTTTCATTGTCTTCGGTAACCTGTAAACCAAAAATGGCCGTTTGAAAAAAGAGGTTTCTATAATGATCGGGATGAAGATACAAAAGTTGATGACAAAAAACCGCTATGTTACTGCATCGTTTTTGTGCCTCTACATTATAGGTGAATCAGCTTTATTAGGCAAACGTTTTCCAAACTTGACCCAGTACTATGATGATGTCTTTTTTAAAAATGTATAAATGCTTTAAAAAATGAAAAACTTAAAAAACATAATTGAATGTTCGCTTTAATATACGCACCTCAAATGGAAGTCCTGTTTAAAGAACGAAGCTCAGCTTAAACTTTATTTGAAATGTGAATGCGTTTTACAGCAGATGTGATAGCCGAGAGATATTGCAGAGAAACTTGTCATAGGCATCTGAATTGCTGTTAGGCGGATGTAATATGAGAGGCACAGTTTCAATATTTTGTTTATCTTAATATAACTCAAGAGAGGCTGATATTCTCTTCAATTTTGACTGGTATGAATGCTGGAGTTTTGATTCCAACTCTTCTCAATCATACTGTTTTAAAAGAATGTGGCCTCGCCCCACCTATAATAAACTATTTCCGTCTTTTCTGAGTGAATTTACCTAAACTTGGCAATATTCTTCTTCCAGTCGTTCCTTTTAACCAAACACCGCCTTTTCAGACTTTTTTTAACAAATGTTTGAAGGACCTCACGCACAACATCCGGGGTTCTTGACAACCCTAGGCATGGAATCGCCCTCTCCAGTTAAGTCTATTATATGTTTATTTTGTTTCCATAGCATTTGAGTTGTTCCTAATGCAACGCTTTCGTTCACACTTGAGCCTCATTCGTGAAAAATCTCTTTTAAAGTATATTTCCTCATAATTAAGTGCTCTTTTCTCAGGAACACATGTTTATATATGTTTATATTTCACTTATTTTTTGCACATATACTGTCACATTCAGTGTTTTTCACTTTACAAAGAGAAAACAAATTACCATCTCTGATTTGGGTTATTTCCTCGTGTTTCCTTTTTTGGACGCAATTACACGTACTATCAAAATGAGTCAATGATTCGCTGAACTCTGTACGCGAACTTGCGTGTTTAGAGTACCATATTTTCTAAGTTCAGGGTAAGTCATTCCATCGCACAGTGCTGACAATTGAAGTTTTTTTTGTTTGTTTTTTTATCCCGACGTCAACATAGTCGACTCGTTCACTTCTAGCGTGAGCCTCGTGACAGGTGCGAAAATTACTTTTGATGAAGTGGCCACTCCGACATGTCTTGTTTCTTTTCGTTTCAAAAGAAACCACGTATACTAAAGACAACATATTTTGGGTGCAGCTTAAGTACTGTCGAGTGTTGGACTGCATTCAAACTAAAATCTTGGTTGTTCGACCATCGCTACCGCGACAACCGACCCGGGTGAAGAGGTTTTCAGCTCAATCCTCGCGTTTAATTTTTCTAGTCGTCTTTGAATAGTGCAGATTTTTACACGTGCGGTATTTTACAGTCGTCACCAGGGCTCATTTTTATTTCCCCTGTTTAGAATGGATTCCTCATTGGCCTCCACACTCTGTTTTATTACGCCAGCGATAGCTTCGAATAAATGCTAGAAGCATCTCGCAAAACTCCGTGGCTCAGAAACAAATCAAAAATGATCGTTTCACTACCTAATTTATCTCGGAATAAAGATGTCTACAATACTCTTAGTGGTGATAACTATTTCGGAAGGTGGGAACGTCAGTAATTGCAAAATATTGATATTGATTAGTGAATTTCATAATAAAAATGACCACGTGCGTTATAAACAAAAATTAAACAATCGATGTATTGGAGGGCTGCGTCGAGAAGCGCATATTGTCTTTTCAAAAGTCCATCAAGCAACATTGGGGGTCTCCATTTCTTTCTCTTGAAGCGTGTGATTGGATACGAGTCTGCGACGAGCGCTGCGTCATCGTTCGTCGAAGACTCGTATCCAATCGAAGTTTTCAATATATCCTCAGGGAATGTGAGCAAACAATTAGCCCCGAAAAGTTCGCGAGGCGCCCCCTTCCGGCGAAACGGGGTGACGTCACGGCGAGGAGAGAATTTTTCCCCGTCTCGCCCCGCTCGCCCTATGGAGGGTGTGACGACGCTAGCTGTCGGCGCGCTCGTTTCTATTTAATTTTTTTTTGCGTCTTTTTGTGGGAAGTGTAAATTTTTATGTGTGCCTTTATTGAGGTATGGCCTGTAGCTATACGCGAAACTTCAACCAACATCTTAAGCATGGTCGACAGGGCAGGCAACGCATGAATCGCAGCTGGTATATGAAAATAAAGAAATATGGCCACAATTGCAGGAGCATCCCTATAGATGTACATCTCGCACAATAAATACTGCTGATGGTCTGAATGAATTGGCAGGTTATGCATGCAATTTTTTTTTGTATCTCTTTTTAAACAAGACCCTGCAGGAGAAAAGGTGCATGCTGCTCGAGCAACATGGTAAATATAGTCTGGGCTATGGGGAGAAATTCACAAGTAAGACAGCCCAAGTGCAGGGGCAAAGTAAAAAAACAAGGAACATTTATTACATATACTGATCGCATTTGACCTTTGCTGGATTCGGATAGTATTTCAATGGACTACACGGGTGGTATCTGTGCACCTGCTTATATCAACCCTCGAGTAATGCATAACAAGCGTAAACGAAGGTGTCTAGCTCGTTGTTAGTCCCTTAAGTCCGAAAATTGAGATTTTACTTTAATCGAATTGTCCTGAAGCTAAAATACCAGAAGCTTTTCTCACGCCGACTGTCGCCCTTCACAGGTTCCACATTTTTCGCTACTAGTGCTGCAGCTACCACTGGACAGACGTTCGAATGCTTGCTTTTACTCCTGTTTTCCTCCGTTGTCAGGGAGTCCAGCTGTAGGGAGTTTGGAGGCTAAGGAAGCTTTTCGAGACCTGCAGCAGTGACTCTTTTAATTGGAAATGACAATACAGACTAACCGGTGTATTTTCCGAATACCCAAGCCTGGAATAAAAATGTCAGCAAAAAGTATAAACATTCCAAATTACGGCACTATTGCTGTGCCTATTTTTGGCAGTTCAATACTTATCATTAAGGCAACTGGGGACAATTCAACCATTTTTGCTGCCACCATACAAACTAATTTCCAGTAACTGTGCATCTTCTAAGAAATATGCCTGCATACGTGTATAAACTATATAATTAATTCACGAAGAATCTACATTTATGCAAAACGAACCTGTTCTACGAACACTTCAAAGTTAATCAGACAAGGGGCCTTTAAAACATATGCGAACCAGCGCATGCAGAGTGGCAGCGCAAAGTCGGGGTCGCGAGAAAATTTGCCTACCACCCAAAGGCCCATGATATAAATGCCACTTCCAATGCCTTGAAAGCGGGATGTAATATCGTCCTAAATCATGAACATGCAAGGAACAGAATTTCAGCGTCTGAAACACTTGCGCCACCGCTTCACCGATCCCTCGCAAAATTGCCTTGTGTCGTGTGGACGGACGGGGAGGTTCATCGGTGGAATTGCCTCCGCTGATAGCTTTCGGGATTTGTAACCCAATTTTAAAGGTAAAAGGGACAAGCAGGCTTATGAAATGTACGGAAGCACGTCAATATCGGCCTAACTCAACGTCTTGTGCACCGGGTAAACGAAGTCCAGCTCCTTGAAGATATTGCGGCACACAACACCAATCCAAAAAAAAACGGTGCTGGGAAGCGAGCCGATGCGAGATCGCGGAGCGGAGTCCTCCCCCTGACGTCACGGTACACCTCACTCTATCAGGGCGCGGCGACCGCAGCGACGCTTGTGTTCGCTCTCGGGGCTAAAGCAATGGCGGACTGGCGTAGGCACGGACTTTTAAAAAAAATATATATATATAATGCCAACGCACCATAAACAAAAAAAAAGTGTTTTGTAGGCTAGGTTACTAGATTACTGCCTTTTGCACCGCCTACAACTGGATTGCTATTTGCTATAGATAACAACATAATATACATGTATAAAGGTATCAGGTATAAATTAGGTAAGGTATTGCCTATCTATAGGTAATTATAGGCAATAATGGCGGTTGTTTCGCCAAAAAAGTACATTATGTTTACTTTCATGCAGAACAAAACTAGGTTTATGTGTATTGGGCCTTTCATGGAAGACACGATAAATAAATTTCGTAATTTTCGTTTCAGTATTTTCATTGACTGTGTTTTAAGAAAGGTATATAGGATGCTGCGATAATTTCACCAAACAAATCACAACGTGAATGATACAATTTGGTATTTTTTTCAAACAAATATGTGCGGTGAGAAAGTTATTGTAGTGAAACTGGCATATTGCGTATGCACCTATAGAACTCATTGCACGTGTCATAGTATACAAACTCCAGAATATGTAATAGAAAACATTGGTTTCCGTTCACAAATTGAATGCTGTCGCGTTCTTTTTCTTATGTCAGTGTAAGGTACCTGCGAAAAATGCGCTTCCAAAAGTACCAGGGCCCATTCTGGTAAATCTGAAGTGTAGTGGTGTGTTAAGTGTTAGTAAGCACGACAAAAGAAGAGCAAACTTTATCTAGACTGAAACCGTACAAGTCTTTAGGAAGCCCTCCGTATTCCTCAATTTCTGTAACAAAATTATCACGCCATTCGTTGCAGCTAGTTTCGACGCGCATATTGTAATACTTTCAACTTCATCTAAATTACAGTTATGGAAATTCTGAGAGCGCTTCAGGTGCTTTTTTTTTTTTTAGGAGTATCATGTTTATCCTACTAAGAATTGGCATACAGCCCCTTTTACCCCATTTCAAATAGAAACAAATATGAGTGCACGCAATTCCGTCATTTTGACTATTTACTTCAATGTTACTACGCGTTTTTTTTAGTTTTAATACCACACCTAGAAGTGGACAGGTGCGCAACTCATATGTGAACCAAATAAGTTTTCTGGAATGTTTCATTACAACCTTCTGTTATTTTTATCCTTTTGATAACTTTGATAATCGCAATAATTGTGGTGGCGAAACGTTTAAAAAAATTGAAGATATATGAAATAAAATTTTTGAATAAGTTACGTCGTTTTTATGTGAGGGTTCTTAGCTTTTACAAACGCGACATGAAGGCACCTTTACTTTACCCGGAATTATCATGTCCTGCATCAATAGTCATGAAAAACACACCAACTCACAACCGAGCCACGTAAAACTTCAAAAGAATGAAACGCCAAAAAATTACATCAACGTGTCAGACCTTCCGCCTTGTAGATGCAAAGCTACAAGACGGACATGCACAGACATAGATTGTCAGCTTTTTATATTGACTCGCAATTTCTTACAAACGGCACGTGCAAAAGTAGCAGTTCGAATGATAGTAATTCTGAATGTCTTTATTTTATCTCGTCGTAGCCATTTTTTAACTTCCGCTTGGAGAGTAACCTCACAGACACTCACGGTTCAGACTCGCATTAAATATGACAAAACCTCCAGAGTCTTTCGCGAAATAAAAAAAAAATAGTTAAACAATTTTCCACGGGTTTGTGATATCAAATGTTGCTGTGAGTCAGTAAGAAAACATCTTCACGAACAGCTAAATTCTGAAATACTCTAGCTATTTCTTTTGCTACCATCACAAGAGAGCCTATCTGATAATGGTAGCTGAAGCTGCAACAATCAAAACAGCACGACGAGGAAGGAACTGACCGAACGATGAACGCTGTTGCAATGGTCCACACCGTAGCGTCGTAAATCACCGGGTACTTTTTTCTCTACGCGTGGAAAAATAACCGTGTGATGTCTTTCATACGAATCATCTCGAAAGCAAAATCACTGTTATTTTCAGAAAAAGCTCTCGCCATACCCCGCATGGCTTGCGTAGCGGGCATGAATATATGATGAGAAACTGTTTCCGTTTTCAGAATTTTACAAGCTACGCGCGAACATTTTTCATTTCATTTCATTTATTTACCTTAAGGGCGTCTTTGAGGACGCATTACATGAGGGGGTTGGCGCTGCTTGCATTTGTAACAACATAATAACACAATTTTCCAAACACAGCCAATGATATAACAAAATATTCGCTATCAGCCCAACACTGTTTACAAAAATGGACTGACATCGTACGTACATAAATGCATTTTTTAACTGGACGTAATTATGTATAAAACATTTTTTTCAATATGAGGAAATAGAAAGCAACAAAGAAAATAACAAATAGCAAGTACATGTAATATTCATACGATAGGCGCGCGCACATTGCTTGAAATTGAACTGGATTTGTGTTACTAACCATCTGTGTAGTCTGGCAAGTTATTCCATTCTGTAATCGATATTATTAAGGGTGAAAGCAGAATGGAATTAGTGTGCGACTGGTATTGCTATATCTTACAGGAATTATTGGTTTGAGGAGAAATATAACGTGCGGAATGACAATAGGTGTTTTTAAAGCACGAGTTACTGTAGTAAAAGTCATGAAAGAAACATATGTGGTTAATTTTGCTCCGGGTCGACAAGGAAGTGAGACCCAAATTTGTCTTTCAAGCAGAGACACTAGTTTAAAGTGAAAAGTCATTTTATATTAACCCGGCCGCTTTATTCTGGACAGATTCTAATTCAGAGTTAAGATCATTTTGATTTGGATGCCATATAATACGTGCATATTCTAGTTTTGGAAGAATAATTGTTTTATATGCTAGCAGTTTTTTTGTAGTCTCTAGAGACCCAGAGATTTAAATGAGTTGGTGACTAAGCTGTCGATATGTTGTTTCATGAGAAAGTTTCATAGATGTTTCCTCCTAAGTTTTTGTATAGTGAAACACATTCAAGTTGCTGCATAGGTATGTATATTGGGTGATTTCAGATAAGATCGACCAAAGGATGGCTAGTCGACATTTTCAGATCAACTGATGTTTTTATATGTTATTGTCTAGTGTCTGGTATGAACGAATCCAAACTTAGTTTTGACTAGAAAAAATACTTGGGGACAGGAAAAATCGTAAGGCATGAGGTGGTGGACAGTTGCATTAACGCGCACTGATGGAGGGGGCCCGTTTGAGAGTGAATAACTAAAGCGATAACATTAGGAGAACTCTTATACGTTTTAGGCGCAAACTATGGGTATAGCTTGCTTGTAATATAAAGTAATCATATTTATTTAAAAGTTATTTATTTTTCTAAAAATTGACAAACATGCCTGCTCGAACGACAAATGGCAAACTTTGGAGGTCTGTATCTCATGAAACAATTTAATCATTATGATATAATTTGCAGATATTATTCTACTAATATATAGCTAATATTTAAAAAATAACTAAGGTATCTGTGTGATACAATAGTTAGGATATATTTAGTCAAACATGGAAAAAAAATCAAACAAAGAAAAATTCCGATGCGAATAAAAAATAACACCACCCTCGATTTTTTTAAAATTTAGGTAACCTGTTATACTCTATTTCGGCATTCATTTCCATTAAAAACATGTTGCATCATTTTATTGAGAAAGAAGATACAACTCCCCAAAGTAGGGTCCTTTTTCAAAGCCTACACTTAGCAGTGTTTTATACAAGAACTGACTCTGAGTTCCAGTTTCATGAAACCAACACACATCTTTTATATATTTTTATTCAGATGAGGCCAATGATAACTAAAAAAATCGTTCACACACTTAAATTAAGGAGAAACTACTGTGTACAAAGAGGTATCATATTACGGACTAGTGATCCGAGAAAAGATCATGCAGCCATCGGCCACTAGGAACTTTGTTTGCTTTATTCTCCTGCGACACTATATGCTATTCCCACTTCCGCTCTACCTTCATCTCTCTCTCTCTCTCATATATATCGCTGATATATATCCAGAACAAAAACATGTTCAAGCATTCCCTTTCTGCGTGGTAGTGTTCTGTGGCTAGCAAAAATCATTTCCTCGCTAAGCTCACGATTATGGCAAAATAGTTGCCGGAAACCGCAGACGACACTCGTCGCTAGTTCTGGCAAAACGGCCGATACAATCTTCTTTTCGCATTTCCCCGCTCGCTGTCAAGGACAAGGGGGATCGCTTCAACCAGCAAAACATGGCCGCCGACGCCTGTTTACTGAGCAGTCATGCCTGTCGCCATCTCACTCGCTGGCGTCACGGGCGATAATATCAGGCACAAAGGGGCACACCAACCGGCAGCATTATCCCCAAATACTCGAGCCTCGCGTAAATACATAGAGTGTAAACGCTGTCGCCATGTTATCGTAGTAAGACCGCCCCCCCTTCCCCCAACGGGGGACTGCAGTACGCGACGGCGTACTAACACAACGGCGACGATATCGACATCGCGGGCTCCGAATTTTCCCATAGTTCTACTCCACGGGAATTTCTCGAAACGCTTGATATTGTGTACGCCCGCCTGGAAGGATTTCAGGCGCGAGGTTAAGATAAGGCGGTTCTCCGCGGCAAAAGAAAGCAATTTCACAAAAGTTTAAAAGCGGCGGCGACGCGTGTGCGGTGAACGCTTGTAGTTTTGGTGTAGACAGGGTGTGTGTGTTCTCGTTGTTGACACCAGCCGGCGATAAGGCACTGCAGGCGGTAGCTCAGTACAGCAAGGGCTAATCCGAGTGACCATCAACGTAACCCCACCGCCAACCCCTCGCGAACCGGTCGCCGACATGGCTCAGGCTGTGTCATGAACCACGTGGTAGAAGCTCGGGTGCTTTCATATCAGCGCGTGGAGGGACGACAGTGCGATTCCGGAAAGTCTTTTTCGAAGGCCGCTGACCACAATTTTTTGTCTGGAGACTTTCCCTCTTTCTTCCTTTGACGTGGATCAAGCTTTGCCGACAGCCTCAGTTGTGACCTCTCTTTTCAAATGTACGTTTGCAGTGAGTGAGCTCCTCAGCCTCGGACTTGTCACTTGTGCACCGAGTAGTTCTTTCACTTGGCAATTATACGCCATCAGTTGGGGTTTAATTTCTATTATTTATGTATACATTATGAAGACGTCCTGGAGCTCCGAACGAGTGTTTTGTGCAGATTACTTTTGCAAACACAAAGACTATACCAAAGCAGCGGAATTTTCGAAGTGTTGGTGAGTTGGACCTAAACTCGTTGAAGCAAATTCTTCCGCCTGACTGTTCCACCAAAGTGAGTGCGACGGACTACCTGTGCTACCATTGCTTCATGCACATCACTAAGGAGATCTCGATGCGAAGCTCAGAGCAGTGCCCTGACATATTTGTGCCAGCTGAAGAAGCAATTGAAGATCTAAATCGCAGCATACTACCTACAGATGTGTCGCCGCTGAGACAACCAAGCGTCGTAAGAAGTCGGGACAGGCCTGCCTATGTCAAGAGAAAGCAGACAGAACTGGAGCAGGTTGCTGTCAAGAATATACGCTCAAGGCTACGTGTTGCGTACGACAGGGACGCACCATCGGGGTCGTCCGAACCAACATGCTCCACATGCACTGAGTGGGTGGACAACTTTCGGCAGGCCTTTGAAACCGCCACCTCTCTCCGGGAACGTTGTCAACTGCTTACACTCCTGCCGTCAACACTGACGAAGAATGAGGTTCAAAAGATGATTCCACAGGCCTCAATGTACATCATCAGTAAATCCCGAAAACTCAAGGAAAAGCATGGCGTGTGGTATGAGCCGGATCCTTACACGAGGTGCAAGGTGAGCCCTGAGAACCTGTCTGCTGCCCTAGAGTACTTCACGAAAGACGAGCTACAATGTTCGCGCCAAAGTCCCAACCAGAAGGACGTCATCTCTGTCATGCTCAACGGAGAGAAAACGTTCGTGCCAAAGCGCTTCATGACACGCTCAATACGAGAGGCCTTCCGTATATACAAAGACAAGCATCCCGATTCCGGCGTTGGGCTAACGAAATTTTATTCGTTGCGCCCTAGATGGGCCCAATGTATTCCACACCAGGAAGTGTGCGTTTGTGTGCGCTGCGCCAATTATTATCTTTGTATTTCCGCTCTAGAGAACGTTACAGGCTCAACATTCAACACTGGTGAAATGAACTCGGCATTTCTGTGCGACCCAGCAACA
The DNA here is from genome assembly GCF_016920785.2 of Ixodes scapularis. Taxonomy (NCBI): domain Eukaryota; kingdom Metazoa; phylum Arthropoda; class Arachnida; order Ixodida; family Ixodidae; genus Ixodes; species Ixodes scapularis. Next base: position 158,221,697 of record NW_024609868.1, on the reverse strand, counting down.
GAACTGTGCCTTCAAGGAGACTGTGATCACTGCCCAAAAGGCCAGTTTCTTACACTCCAGGGACTTGATATCCCGGAGGATGAAGAGATTGTGCTTGCAACATGGGAGTCCGGCGACCTTGTGAAAAAAACTTTGGAACCTGAGACTTTCCTAAAAGTCATCCAAGTGACGGTTGGAAGTTGGGTACTTCACAACCATATCCGGCAAACGCAAGGTAAAGCGATCTACGATGAAAAACAGTGCATGCAACGCGGGAGCATTGTCTTTCATTTTGACTTTGCTGAAAACTGGACCATCGTGCTTCCTGACGAAGTGCAAGCATATCACTGGAAAAAAAACAAGTTTCGATATTTACATGTGTAGTGACGACAAGAAAATCTACAAACAGCTTTGCCATCATCAGTGAGGACCTGTGTCACGACGCCGCTCCCGCTTGCTTGGCTCTAGAAAAAGTGAAGGAGTGGGTTGAAGACAACGTTGCGGTATACTCGTACGTGACGTACGTAAGTGACGGCGCCGCCAGTCATTTCAAGAATCGCTACCAGCTTCACCAATTTGCAAAGGACGATTGCCCACAAGCCCAGTGGTTATTTTCTGCATCTGGACATGGGAAAAATGCATGTGACGGAGTTGGCGGACTCGTGAAGCACCAGGCCACCCTGAACAACCTGAGAGAACGTTCAGTAAGCGCAATTCAGACGGCCAGGACAATGGTGAGCGTTCTATCAAAGAAACGGAAAGGCGTGCATCTTGTATATCTGGACGAAAATGAGGTTGTTCGGTATCGTGAACAAAAAAAAGAAGAGTGGCTGACGGTGCGCGCCTTCCCTGGCATTCAGTCTTGGCACGCGTGGCGGCTCAGCAAGTCATCAACAGAAGGGACCTGTGACGTATATGTAGCACGGACAGTCAGATCTGCTTGGAAGCAACTTTATTAAATGGGTACAGCGAGGAAAACCTTAGCGTAAAGTGCCGAATTTGATTTCCCAAGGACTGCTCATTTTGAATGCAGGGACATCTTATTTATCACATTTTTCTTCACGGGGTATTTAACGTACTGTTTTTGTTGGTGGTTACTAATAATTTTTATCTGATCACTATAAAAAAAATCCCAAAATGTTGTCCTCGAGCAGGATAAAATATATCGGCTTGCCACGATTCATTCATACACCGAGAGCATCGAAGCTGCTCCAGTTAGGCACTATGGCATCCGTCACCTGAAATTGTTTGTAATCGTAAATATACATCCAACCTTAATATCTTACTATTATATCTTTGTTTTTGTGTGTGGAAGTAAAGTTATTTATTTTACTCTAGATGTAAAATATACCGGAAGGTACAACTTCACACTGCATCATCTTTTCTCAAATCATTAGTCTCTAATATGATACCACTTTGTACGCTTATGTAAAATGCTGTATATAGTTTCTCCTCCCTTTTACTGTGTGACCGATCGCTCTTTTTATCAATGACCTCATCTGAATAAATGTATATAAAAGATTTGTGCAAGTTTCATGAAACTGGAACTCAGAGTCACTTCTTGTATAGGACACTGCTAAGTGTAGGCTTTGAAAAAGGACCCCACTTTGGGGTGTTGTATCTTCTTTCTCAATAAAATGATGCAACATGTTTTTAATGGAAATGAATGCCGAAATAGAGTATAACAGGTTACCTAAATTTAAAGAAAATCGAGGGTGGTGTTTTTTTTTTATTCGCATTGGAATTTTTCTTCGTTTGATTTTTTCCCCATGTTTGCCTAAATATATTGTAACTATTGTGTCACTCAGATACCTTATTTATTTTTTCAATAATTGCCATATATTAGTAAAATAATGTCTGCAAGTTATGTAATAATGATTAAATTATTCCATGAGATACAGATTTCCAAAGTTTGCCATTTGTCGTTCGAGCAGGCATGTTTGGCAATTTTTAGAAAACTAAATACATTTTTAATAAATATTATTACTTTATATTTCAAGCAAGTTGTACCCATAGTTTGTTTGTAAAAAAATTTTAAAATTCTCCTAATTTTATTGTTTTAATTATTCACTTTCAAACTTGCCCCCTCCATCAGTGCGCGTTATTGCAACTGTCCACCTCTCCCTGCCTTACGATTTTTCTTGTCTCTAATTTTTTTTTTCTGGTCAAAACTAAGTGTGGATTCGTTTATACCAGACACTAGACAATGTCATATAAAAACATCAGTTGATTTAAAAATGTCGACCAGCCACCCTTTGGTCGATCTTATCTGAAATCACCCTATTGGCTTGATTACTTGCTTGAATGGGCAGTAACAGTCATTTGTTTACATTTGTAAAGAAATGACCGTTTATTGGCCCTTCAAGTGCATTCTCCGAAAGCAGACGCATTTTTGAAGTGTTACGTTGAAGCTGCTTCACTTGAAACAAGGGTTCCTGAATGTACGTCTTTTCAATCCCCTTTGATGGGTTGAAATCAGGACATAGTAATCATGGACTCAGTCATTTACTTCTAGAGACACGCCTGGAGGCTTTTTGTTCATTCTGAGAAGCGCAAAGTTGTATATACTACAAGCTGCGTACTCCACACAGCGACGCTGGACAGAACCTCGTCCCAATAACTGGACGTTGCGCAACATCGATTATGACAAAGTATGGGTACCCACGGCACCCTGGGTGGCAGTAGTTTGTTGATATCCACTTTCACGTTAATCTCTCTTCCAAGCGTTGCTTTTTTTTCTTCTTGATTTCATTCCAACCTTGAACAACTCGTACTTGAGTAGATTAAGTTGAGTGCCGGGACTCAGTTGTATGCTCTATAACGTAAGGCAGGATGATTCTGCAGGACGTCCGGGTGAAATCTTTGTTACCTGTCCAAGGGCGTAGTTTTCCGTTGAAACGTAACAATTTATTATATATGATGGTGTAGTGTAAAAACGTATGGAGAATATCAGTACCAATAAGCTTTGAGTAAATTAGTATCTTGCGAGTTTTCTTACATGATTCTTAGCGAATGATGTAGATTCCCCTTGTGTGAAAGAATAAACGCGGAAACGCACAAAATGGCGCATAAATGATACGTCGATTTTCCGTTGTTTTTCCTTTAGTAGTGTTTCACTGAACCCAACCCAGCCCAACGCCACCCAACCTTCATCATAATGCTAACGCCATGACCTTAGAGTGTAAAAATAATTTGAATAAATACGGGCACGTGATACAATGAGGTCATGTGACGTAAGGTCACGCGACACCTTGACGTCAAGGTGTAAAGTTCTGGTACGACGTGGCACGTTGATATCACGTGACATCAAGGCGTCAAGATGTCAGGTGACATCAAGGTATGTCACATGACATGAAGATGTTTTTCTTCACTCCAGAAAACGACCTTCGAATGAACGTAAATTTAACCGATCCCTCCTTGAGTACTATTTACCGAGCATTTTGGGAATTGCAAGATAAATGCCATTGGTGATTTTTTTTTATTTTCTAACCATCTAAACCAACATTTTTTATTGTATGAAATAGAAATAAAATAAAACTATTCTCTATATCAGTGGTTCTCAACCATCGATGTTTCGCGGGCCCCTTGTGTATTCTCGGAGACGATGGGGGACCATGTTCGTCGTGAAGGGAGGGAACAAGAAAAGGTTAATTATGATAATGATTTAATAAATGGATATCACTAATGGCTATTGTGAAGTAGGCTTCTCTTATTTCAGATTTTGTACGAGAAAACTCGTCCGAAATTTAAAACATTTCTTCTCAATCTGAAAGAATACAACTTTTATTTCCGGGCTTTACTGATGAGACAGGGCTTCGGGAACACCCAGATTGCTTTCGCGGACTCCCATTTGAAAAGCACTGCTCGTTATTATGGCAGTGTGTGTATATAACTCTTGTGTTAAGCCGGATGCGTGAGTGGGTTGTACAAACGCTTATTGTTTAAGGACCTCAGTTGCTCTTTGTCGGTGCTGTATATAATAAGCACGAAAAACGCCCACTGATAAATAAATAGCGCGTCTAAGAGACAGGCGTTGACTGATTTTTATAAGGACACGTTTGATATTACGCAACACACATTTCCATTCTGTTGTCCGCTTTTTGTCGAGCAGTTACAGGAATAAAAATAAAACGGGGCAAGAAAGCACCATGCTCAGCAACAAAAGCATTGACGGCTCTTGTATACCAAATTTTTTTATTACTGTCTTTACATAATTTAAGACAAAGTTTCCGCCAGTCAACAACTATATGTTTTTCCGCGTTCTCACAATGTCTTAATATAAGCGACGCTTGCGTCATTATTGTAGTAATGCCTTTAGAAGGCATTTCCTTTCATTCATATATCGTTTAGAACAAGTGATCAAAAGGCGATCTTTTACCTTGTTTGTAAAAGAAAAATAATGATGACTGTAAGTCCATCTGTGCCAACAGAAGGAAGTAAAGCTGGTGATTAACTATGCTCGCACATTTTATGAGCACGTCCCACACGAAACTTCCTTGTCCTTTTTTTTTTCCTCTGAATTTGAAATGCATACCGCACATATTCTTCCGACTTATCTTCTATAAAGAAGCAGCTTGGCTGGGAGTAATTGAACTACAGTACATAAATTAGAAACTAGTTTAAACCTTGCTCCCCCTTTACAAGAAATATTAGGGTAAAGGTAAACAATCAATCGGTTTAATCCTTCAGAGTTCTACTTGGGGTATGTATTCAGAATTTACTGTGCAGCAAAAAACTCAATCCGGCTTTTTTTGAGATGTTCTCCGGAATTTCAATTGATATCTCGCTCTTAAAATCAATATTTAGAACGTCAAGTAAATATTATAAAAAATCAATTAAACTTCATAAAACAAAAACACTTGGACTTTTTGAGACCTATTTGAATATATGTAGCTAATTTGCTTTTAAAATACAGCGTAGGACACTTCCTATTCCTCTTAAAGCGTGGTGCATGGCAATGAAACACCCCGTGTATGCGCTGAGTACAAGGTTACGAAGGGGGCACAGATTTCACGAAGTGACAATTTATTCCATAAAATATTAGGTTTAAATTTAATAAGCGAAAATGTGCTGTGTTTTGTCAACGGTACTTTCCTTTGCACCACAAGATGAACCATCGATATTTATTAAAATGTCATACGTACGATCTGACGCAATGAACTGATGTGATAATGGGTTACGATAATTGGCCCGCCAAGTCAAGAGTACTCATCTAATTTTTTGTCAGAAAAGTTATTAGTATTCATTAAAAACCTGAAACGTACCGTCCGCAAATACTAAAGCCTGCCACGCACCAACGTATAACACAAATGGCGGTCACTTCGCAGCAGTTCGTTAATCAAGATTTGTCTCCAGCGAACTAGTGAGATCCAGATGGACAAAATACTGAGGGCGGAATCGATATAAGCGAGGCTTCGCATTAATCTAGTTTATGGACGAGTTGCATACTGTGAGACCCAGAAACAAATAACAGGGCAAGGCCGACACACGACGCAGAACTGGCAAGCAAGAGCTGCATCGACTGCTCCAATGCAGATATCTGCTCTGTAACAAACACTAGCAAAACGCCATGCGACAGAATAAAAGGTCGGCGCGCGGGAATGTCTTCGGCGTTTAAAATATGAATCAGTTAATAAACGGGATGATCGATGCAGAGCACCCGCCATCCCGATTAACGTCGAAGCAAGGGGGAACTATACACATTGCAGTCGCAACTCCAGTTTAGAAAAAAAGAAAAAAACTAGAGTCTGGTAGAACGGAACAAACGCGTACATTGAAAGCCAACTAGATGTGTCTAGTCATCTGTGTGCCAACCTGGTTTGATATACCGGGTGTCCAAAATGACGTCCAGGCTTTTCAAATCTACCGCAAAAATCGATTTCTTAAACTATCGCGCTACGATTTGGTGCAGCGTTGCCCACAGATGGTGCAGCTGTCTTTTGTAAAATTTTCAAAGTGCAAATTAACCTAAGAAAAAAGTAGGAAAAAAAAAGGCTTAACTCCTATGAAAATGCCGCGAAGCCACCGGTCTTCAAACAATAAGGCTCCACTAAATCGTAGCGCGATTGGTTAAGGAACCGAATTGTGCGGTCGATTTAAATCCTGGCCCCTATTTGGGAAACCAGGTATCTGTATTCATTTCCGTTAAAGCTTCGTAAAACGTGCTTCGAAAAGTAGAAAAAAAATGGTGCATAGACAAATACAGTTTGAATTCGGTTCTCAGTGCTGAGGAAGTGGCATTGACGTAAAAGGCGAGCTGGGGAACATTTCGAGTGATATGCGATTCAACGTGTGCGTAGTTTAGCAAACGTCAAAAGTAAACGACCCTTTGTCGATATCGAATCGTTCTCGTGAACTCCTTCAAGCGTCAGACACTACGATCAAGATTCAACGGCTCATTGCCAAGTGATCAACTAAGCCTTATTTAGCGAAGACGCACAGCAACGGTAGCTTTAATTGCGTTTTTCCTGGGACAAGTCCAAAAACAAGATTGACTTAGGGCAGTCGCTTTTACGGCATGTAGTTTGGCAGCCTCCCGTCAATTTTGCTCTCTACGGACGCTAGAGTCCCTCATGCGTGATTTCCGATGATGGCCTTGAGAGTTTAGTACAGCGAGATAGGCGGGTATGCGTAAGCCTTATATATGCCATATGTGTACAGTCCTTCGAGCGGCAGAATACGTATAGTGGTTTTTGTTTTCGCGGCAGGTCGTACATGATGACAACGCTCGATGAAATATCGAGTCTCTAGGACATTATCATTATTTCTCGCAGGGATGCAGCACAAAAATGCTGTCGCCGGATCAGAACAAAAATGCTGTCGCCGGATCAGATATCAAGATCGCTCCGAAGAGTAATCCGGGTTGCTAAAGAGTAGCCTAGGATTACGTAGAATAATATGCAGTTACACAAAAAGATTGTTTTCTCGTTGTAAACGCGGTTATCACTTTATTTATAGACAGCAGGTCCGGTTTCACAATTACGTTAGCTTAAGTATGCTGGCGAGGAATACGGCCAATGAGTATAGAATATGTACCGGGTAATTAAATAAAGCTAGTAAGGCGCAGAAAAAAAGATTTCAAATTACTTTTTATTTAGTTAAGTATATCTTTTAATTCTAAAGCAATGTCCAGTTAACTAAAGTGAAAAAATAAACTGCCTGTGGTCGGTACGGTCTTGACAGTTTTCTGAACAGACGAGCGTCTATTTTTAAAAAAAAAGGAAGAAACTTTTTGCGTAAAACAATCATTACGCGTCATCTTTCATTTGAGAATCTAATGAGAAAAAAAAATGCGTGTCTTTTTAATTAGCTCATTTAGTTACGGTACCTGTGCAATGTAGCTCGGTGGCGTTTGATTATTTCTTCCTCTTCTCGGCGACAAATCAGAGAAAAGGAAAGACAGGACAGTGGTTCCCATCAAGTTGTATAACAAAAATGTTATTTGTGGTGAGTGTAGCGTATACCCAAACGTAACGTTATACCATACACACATTTCCACAGAAGTGATGCGTAACTCCAATAATCCACCGAATAGCGAACGCGATTGCTGAGTTGAACAGGGAAGAGGCTGACGTGTTAGGGTATTGAAGGGGAATTGTTTGGTACGCAGAGTGAAATCGATTTTACTTTCGCAATCGCGATTCTCAACATGTGTCGCCGATATTGTATTAGGGCTGGGCAATTGATCGATTAACCTACCGATGAATCGATTAATGTTGTGAACGCGAATAAAATGTCATAATCGGTTAATCGGTAACATTTTGACGGACCAAAAGAAAGTAAAGATTGAACGCTTTTATCACTCAGACCATTGACGAGTACAAGAGTATGAAGGGCAAATTTTAGGTCAAATTTTAGACTAAAGTGAACTGTAGGGGCGAGATTTGTAACAACTTTAGGCAAGTGCAAAAGGCTACACGTGTCTCGGCCACTTCAAGGCCGTTCGAGTGTCCGTTCAGTGCAGCAGAGGCTATTGGGAACAATCAAAGGAGGTCGGTCTTGTCGGACAATATCAACGAACCTCTATCAGTCATACAGCTGAAGTAAAAATTTCTGGCTGTGAGCTTCATTGAACTATTCTTAACTACACATAGAAATTGATTCATAATCCATAATTTATGTTGTACCATTTTCACGTATTCAGCAAAGGCAAAGAAAAAAAATTATATTTTTACTTATGTTACATAATGCATAGAAGTAAACGGACCGATTAATCGCCTAATTAATCGATTAAATGGTGGAGATCAATCGGACTTAACGTTTAATCGACGTGCTGCCCTATATTGGATACTTACACTCAAAATGTTTTAAAAATTCGTAATTTTTTTTTTTTATATCCAGTCAAACCGCTGCCTCCAGGTTGGTGCGGCGTTATTTATCATCCATCTATTGCCTGAACAATCAGGCAATGCGTGAAGGGTTTATTAGCGTTTGCGCATTATGAGTACTACGGTATAGGGTACTTGCACGAGACCATGATTCAGCGATACTTCTGGTTCGGAAATTTTGGCAGAGTCTGGCGGAATCCATGTTGGAGGCATTCTTCTCTGTTATGCTATGTTTTGCGCGTTTTGAGGCCATGTTCGCCTTATATTTTCTCCATTTACACGAGGTTTAAAATGGTTAGTGGCGCCGTAATGAATTCTTCCAGAAGTAGACGTTGCACTAAAATGAATATACGGCCAGCAGTATTTTTTTCTCTTTTATTAGAGCCCACTCATTTTTTCGGAACCACGACATTCTGATGCTCGAGCAATCGATTTGTCGACATCGTTAATGACTTCGTACCCACTAAGGATATATGAACTAACCATCGCGTCAGGTTATGAGCCTCTTTGCGGTTGACTGAGGCAAGTAAAACATAAGAAATTACTTGTGCGGCAGTTCCTCTTCACCTGTCTATTCAGTCAATGATTTGATGTACAGGTAGATGCGGTGATTTTCTGGTCAGTCACCGCAAATGATGAGCAGGCAAAGCTATTTTTGCCGTCCGACGGTAGCCTTGCTAGGCGTTCATTGACGTCCGAGGATATTGAACACAAGGCAAGCTTATTCTGACCGGTGTTCCGTCGGCTGCTCGCCACCAATTTGTTTTACCATCAAACGCGAGCGAGGCGAACGGGAGGGGAGCGATGTTTTTTTTACTTAGTTTTCACGTAGCTACAGATAGTACTACCGCAATTTGGACGATATCAGCTGAACATACTATTAGAACCATTCATGCATATGATAAGAGAAATCAATGTGCATTCAACCGCTGAACTACCAACTGTTCATTGAGTTTTCTTCCTCTTCGACAAGCTTGGTCTGTTCTATTTTTCTGTTTCATTTATTTCTGCGTTCTGCATTTTATGAGAGTCTTCTTCATCGACTATCTTATTTCTTCTCCTCGATTTTCTACTGGTTAAAAGTGCTGTGGCCTCGCAGGAACAATTTCTCTTTTTTTGAATAAGGAGACTGATGGTGAACTAACGCACTCATCTTCTTTCGCTTCTATGCCCAAAGCCTCCAGCGCCTCGCGGGCAAACTGGTTTTTGTGGCGCCCCAAGATCGTGACATTCTAGAGGTTGGCCCTTCACGAGCATGCACGAGAATGTGCGGCAAGGTTTCCTGCTGTCATCAAGTTTTTTTTTAGATTATTCGCATGTTTCCGTGTTATGTCGTTAATGCAGCGCCCCGTTTGTCCGATGTAGCAGCACCCGCATGACAAGGGAATGTTTTAAACGACTTCCTTTTCACCCGGGGTGTAGTTAGTCTTGTGATTGGTGGCGCATACAGTTGTTCTGTTGACTTGTGCCAGGTTCACTTTCCGGCCCATCGAATAGGCTTTATTCGGCGCCGAGCACACCACTGGTACTTCTTGTCGGCTTCAATATTTTCTAATCTATGTATAATCCTATGGAAATACGGGACCACAGCAAAAGGTTTACGTGTTTTTTTGTTGTGTTGTTGAGTCAATATTGTCGTTAGTCTCCTTGATGTTTTGGCATATTCTTTCGCATAAGAAGGCCAATATTTGTTCGGGGTAGCCAGCATCCTCAAGTCTAGATATTTGTTTATCGAAGCTTCGTTTGATTTGATGGTCACATGACATTTTTTTAGGCTCGAAGACAAGGCTTTAGTGGTGCGCTGTCTGCTTAACCTTTTTGAAATGCTTTGAGTTTAACGGGGGGGAACCCTTTACCCTATCGGGCTTGGTAGCTCCAGCATACACATCTTTCTTTGAATTCAAATGCCAAATCAAAATATTAAATTGTTCTCCTGATGGGAAGCTCATGCCTGAAGTTGAACCCCATGCAACATCGTTGGAAACTCCTCAGGATGGTAATGATCATGCCACCATCTTACGGTGTCACAGAAACCAGTTTGCCCCCCAGGTGCTGGAGGCTTTGGCCATAGAAGCGAAAGGAGATGAGTGCGTTAGTTCAGCATCAGCCTCCCTGTCCAAAAATAAAAAGGAAAGGTTCCTGCGAATCAACGACTCTTCTAACGAGTAGAAAATCGAGGAGAAGAAATAAGCTATTCGATGGAGAAAACTCATTGAATGCACAACGCTGAAATAAATGATGAAGAATAATATAACAAACCAAACTTGTCGAGGAGGAAGAAGACTCAATGAACAGTTGGTAGTCCAGCGGTTGAATAAGCATTGTTTTTATTATCATCTGTATGAATGGTTGCAATTGTATGTTCAGCTGGTATCACCCAAATTATGAATCACCAACTAGCTCTACTTCTCCCCGTCGATAGTACTATCACCGTCAATGCCTGCAATATGTCGCCAAGGCAATGAATGCGGACGACAATGGTGATTTCGATTTCAAGGCTAACCGAAATTGACGTTAGGTGCAAGAAGCTTATAGTGAATAGGCAGATATTTTAGTTTTAAATATGCGCTTTTAAATTATTACGGGTACCAGAAATGTATATATCTTGTAACTATGCATAATGGTGCTAGAAATAACTCAAAAAATAGTAAATGGTAGGAAAATATTACAGCTGAAACCTACGGCGCCGCAAATCCGGAAAAATATTTTTGTCCTACGCGATAATGCATAGCGACGCTGGAGAGTTTTGATCGACGAATAGAAGAGTAAACAAAGGAGAACGGCAGGTTTTGAGGTACCGAATCAAGATGTCCTTCTCCGCGTAGCCCACCCCTACAACGCGGAAGTAGCGCCTTTTTAAAACGTACGCGTGCTCATTGTCCGACACGTCACGTGAGAACGTTCCTTGCCTCGTCTTTGTCTCCGCATTGTTTTCAGATGGCAGCAGCGCTTCTTCCCGCCTCACTACGAGGGATTTCTGCGTCTTCTGCGTTCGGTCATGGCCACCGCCGGCAATGGAGGCGCGGGCCTGGCGTCAACAAAGGCACGCCGAAGGCGACTTGATCGACGGGCTCCATCGCGCACGCATGCGCTGTCGTCCTGAGAATGACGCGGCGTCTATGTAAATCGGGCCCCATAAATAGTGCTGTTGATTCGTTACGACATAGGTTGCAACACTTTCGCTCCTAGATCGGTCAGGCTGCAGATCCGAACATACACGAGTAGCTCGCGTAAAACCCGTATTTGTTACGCGCAAGACTGATGCGGCTACATGAATGCAAGGCGTCCGTGTAGCTCGACGTTTAAAAAAACAAAAGTATCGAGAACAGACACAAAACAGAGACAATGCAGGTGGAATGTGAAGCCCAGTCGGAAACTGTAGTATAGTGAAACAAACATATACCCTAAAAGTTTTTTTTTATTAATTTATTGTCACCTTTATCCTGTTTGATGTAGTTTAACTACATTATAAGCTTTCATGCACCCTGGTTAGATATTCTACTCCTTCAGAGGAAACAAAATATGTGCATCAATACTATATTCCAAGCTATCTTTTTTTTAATGAATGTGCTTATAGATGTGCTAAATGCAGAGTTATACGTGTCGCAGAAGCACACATTCAGTAACATCAAGCTGTTTTGTCTTATTTCCTCTTTGTGTTTCATATATTTACCATTTCTTCTTTGCTTCGTGTGCTTTGGAAGAAGGCGAAACACGAGAACAATATATCACTTTAAAATAATGATGATTAGCATATGTACAACATAGAAATGTGACGATCATCATATCTGAATCTAAGTGTTACAAAATTATTAGAAACAAAGGGAATTATTGTTGACATAATCACCGCAGGCTCTACTGTTGCTGCTCTTCATAACTGAAATTGAATAAATTTGAATATTTCCACGAATGTTTAGTATTAAAGAATTGCAGAAAAATGGAACCAAATAGTTAAGTATCTGCAAGTACCGAGATATTAGCCAGTCATGTGGGATGCTTATGGGCGCGTAATTAGTTCAAATTTTCTTAAAAGAAAACAAAAACTCTAGACGTCGAAGTTTCAGTGTCAATCGCTATGCATAAATATTTCGATTTTAATAAAAATTATTTTTGTAACGGTCACTGAGAGAATATATGGCTCTGCAGGTGCATTCGTTCTCTACCGAAAAGCCCTTATAAATATAAATCATAGAATCATGGGATGCCTATTTCTTTACGACTTCCAATCGAGCTACAAATGATCCATGGGAAAACTAAAAGTAGCATCCGCGTAATATAGATAGAAGCAAACAAATCGAACGCGTATACTTGTAGGTATAGTGACATCATTTATTGAAGTGACATAATGGCATAAGTAACGCCTGTTACAACTTTTTTTTTTCTTGCAGATAACTTTGGAGAAAGACGATCCCTGTGATCCGTGAACGTTTTTTTCTGAGGCAAAAAAAAAATTCTTTACTTTTTTGTTATTACCGCGACATATTTTTGCGCAACGTAAACAGATAATACATCTGCGCATTGTGCAAAGAGGGAAGAAAAAAATAAACTGTAGGTCTTCGTCGTACCACGCGGAAACAATGCCAATTAACGCAAGAAGATATACGACCGCGCTAAACACTTTTTCTCTCAATGTTTCAGGCGAGCTTATTTCGTCGCGTTTTCATCCCTTTTCTATACTAAAAATTTTATTGTGTCAGTAGCTATTTTCTTCCTTCAGTGTTTCTGTCGCCTCAAGCCATAGGCGGATTTAGGGTGAGGCTTTGCGGGGGGGGGGGGGGGGGGAATTCGCAACGGCGTGTTACACCACAAAGTAAATTTATAGTCACTGGGGAATGGGATATCAATGGCAGAGGTCATTGCCATTTCACTAACAACGAGGCATATTTTACTAAAAAAGCACTAGTATATGCCGTTTTATCAAAGAACAAAAACTTTGACCTTGACACCTAAAAGTCGGGAAGCGATCGCCCCCTCCCCCCCCCTCCGCTCCTTAAGTCCGCCACTGCATGAAACCGTGGGTAAAACTTGATTTGATCAATTGGGTATTCCCGGGTGTTCGCCACACGCAATAAGTTTCCATTGTCAATTATTTCTTATTGGCAGTTGGAAAACTCCGACAAACTGAAGCATTCTTATTACATATCTTCCAGCCAAGTCGCACTGAGGACACAATTATTCATGAGTCAGTTCATCCAACACAAATAAAACACGGCAAGTTGTAGATAGGATGTTGCGTTACGTTTCGTTAAACTATTGGCACTGTTTTGGCTTTAAGAATACCACATGCGTATTCCATTTTTGTAACAAAGAAGTCACATTTTTTTCCGCTGCGATAGTCTTCCGAGATTGCTGTTGGAAACTCCGACACTTTTCGTTTGGCAATTTCGAACTGCACTTTACAATGGCGCAGTCATGACTATGTCGGCCGTCGAAAGAGCAAGTGCAGGTAACGCAGATGCCCATGGTTTCCTACTAAGCAGGATTACGGTCACAATCACCGGTCACTTTGTAAAAGACGAACGTGACGAGTACTTTGCCGCCCTAAAGATGAGGGACCGAAATCGGCGCGTGGGGTAGCTAGACATTTATGACAAAAATCAGCCTGTATCCGTACTCGGATAGAGCAGCAACATTTATTCTTGGGTGAATTCACCATTTTGCTTTAGCATTCACTCTGGGTAAACCACTTTAGGCAAATTAACTTTATAGTTTGTGTTGTGTACGCAGAATATTTTGCATTTTGTAAAAGAAGTATCGCCCTAGTAACCTATTAAGGCAATCATACCTTTGTGGCGCCAATCCGCATCAATTGAAAAACAAACAAGAATGCATAAAAATCATTTATACCACTCAGCAGAGTCATCCACAATGAAGCTCATGTTCGTGGAAGTGTTTTAATACTGAGGGCAGTTTTTTTATAGGCATGCCGGCATCACCGTTGAAGGGCAAAATTCGTATAAGTAGGTGTGCGGGCGTTTGAGTTCATGTTACTGGTGAACCAATTACCTTCGTCAGGGCACATTTTCAGTCACCTAAAAAAAGCACCCGTAAATATAAGTTTCACAGAAGTTCGATCCTTAAATGTGGAAAATCATGGAGTCATAGTGTCATGTGGGGTAAACGTGCGCATTGAGTTACTTCACCATGTCAACAGTTTTATTTATAGTGTATATGAGCAGATGTTATCAGCATACGTAGTTTTATCATGTTTATTCATAATAAATATTCAGTGCTTATTCTCGTCTACTCTCAACTATATGAGGATTTCTCGAATAATACGGTTCATTTCATCTTAAAACTTATATTTACCTTCCTCCATGCTCATAAAATATCGACTATTTAATAAGCTGCGCAAACTACCCGTGTGAGTCGCATACTATCATTGTTCCTGAGTTATGTTTCTTTTTTTATTTTTGTGTATGAATATTCAAACAAGTGTCACTGCTCTGCATACACCCAAATTTCTGAAAAAAAAAAGATTTAGCGAACTATTTTGGTTCAGCATTGTTTTATTCATTACTACCAGAAGACGTCCATAGAACCAACCATTGTAATATTAACGATACCTAAATGACAGAGGCCAATGTGTTTATTTTAATGAGCATACAATTATAATTATTCTTAATTAAGCAATCGCAAAGAAATTTCAGGAACTAAAGCAAACTATTTTTCACTATCGTCCATAATAATAAACAGTTGCTCATCTACTGCATGCACTCTTCCTATGTATTATCTGTACAGTCATTTATAGAGTTGCTAGTGTGGTGCGATAGCATCTTATGTGCACAACCTCGTGCCCAGTGGGTCCAGCACAATAAATCTTATTTTCGTAAAGGTATGCGCGACGGAATCCAGGAGTTCCCTGTCATTAACACTTTCGGAATTCTAAAACCCAACAAGAATATGCTGTCATATAAAATTATAGTGCGGTGGATGCGTTTTACACCTCTGACGTAATAGTTGCCAAATTCCATGCAGACGTTAATGCACCTTGAATCTTCGTGAGTAAACACAGGGCTTTATTACCTGCTGCTTTAAAAACATATGTTTAATCAAGTGTAAAACGCTCTTTATTTTAAATGTTATCATTCAGTCATCGTGACCGAACCCAGGACTAACCCTTGCAACATTAGATATTTCTTGAGAAAAATGTGTCGTTTCGTTGAAATAAGTGCGGTTCAGAAAGGTTGTGGCAAAAAACGTTTACATATTAAGCCCTCAAAGTAACTTCTGCGTTCTCTACGCTGAAAATTAAAATTAAACGAAAAAGGAGCATCGATTTTTTTTTTTTCACTTCCTATATTTTTTGCCACATAAGTGTCTGCGGCAGGGCGTGTGGTGTGAACTCACGTCTTATTGTCCAAGGCTCGAAGTTCCGCAGCGCGTGCACAAACTTGAGCAGCTTGAGACTGCACTGCGGCGACAACTTGGCACCGAGGAACCTCTCGGCTGACGAATCGTAGGCCTGATCAATCAGGGTCTGGAGCATCTCCCGCAATATGGCCAGGGCGTTTGGCTCGGGGACCTCCGTCGCCCAAGTCTCGTTGAAGCCCACATCCCCCGCCGGCACGTCGGCGGCCGTCCCATCGCCCACTGCTCCGGACCACAGGATGAAGGAGAGAACGATGCCCCGTATCCAAAAAGAACTCCCGCAGTTCGATTTCATAGTGAATTGTCGGCCGTAGCGCGGAGACACCAGGCAGTGACTCGACGAGCCGCGGTCCCTTTGTCGAGTAGCGTGGAGGAAGAAAACTGCAAATTCCGACGAGCCCTTTTGCCCAGTGCACGTCGAGAGAGTGCTCCCGGCAAACTCTTTAGCTCCGGTCGGAATACGGAAATCAACCTTGATCGCGAGGCCCTTTGTGGCCGCCAACATCCTCACCCCTGTGTAGAAGGGAAAGGGGGCAGCTAGGTTGCTTTACGTCAACGCCCGGCAGCTGTCCTGTGAGCGCTTTCTCGTGCTTTGGCATTTGCTCCGCGAGGGGAACTGCGGCGACCAGCTAATAATGTTCAGCCCGAGGGAGATCCAGAAACCTCCTCTCCCTGGAGCGAGCTGGTAATTAGGGAGTTTTTGTAGACCGCGTTTCCCCCTTCCGCTATGCCCTCCGCAACGAAGAAGCCGCTAATGCGCCTCCGAGACGATGGCCTTGAGCGTAGAGTTCCCGGTATCGTAGCGGTCTACGAAGGGCATTGAGCGACAGCGATCTTGAGCAGCCAGGTCTCGATAGCAGAATCCACGTGTCCGGGCACCGTTTGCTGCGGAGGAGCTTCTTCTGGCGGCCGCCCCATCCGGCGACCGGAGCGGTAGACAAACGGGTTGCGGAAACGCCGTCGCAAGCTCCGCTGCCTCCGTTCTTGTTCGCCTCTCACTGAGTATGTCCGTGGCAAGTAAAGAGAAAGTTGCCACTGCTGCGGGGGTCCTGCCGCCGTCGCTGCTGGTTCCCGGGATGTGTCAATTTGTGTATTGTCGCTGGCTCGTCAGAAGCCCGCTTTGCCTTAATGTGAGTACTCGGTCAATGCCACAAACGTGGGTCACACACTAAACTTTTTTACACTCCTTAAGAGTGCAAAGCACTTGTCCAAGGACGAGCACCCTTTGAGGGTGCAAACGAGCACCCCTGTGCCAAAGCACCCTATAGGGGTTTGAAGTAGTGTAGGGTGCACGGAGCAATGAACCCCAATCCATGGGTGCTGATGCTGATTTTAATAGGTGCTCGAGGATGATTCATTCTAATCGAAATAAACTTTTGTAAAACAAAACTTATTTTATTTACACACAGGGTCTCGTTACAGATGAGCACTTAGCATGGCCGACACTTTTCACAGGCAGGCTGGCACTAAAAGTGGACTATTATTTAAAATTAGTTGATTAACTTTTTCAATTACTGGTTCGAAAGCTGTTGTGAAATTGAAGACAATCACCTCCTTAAACCAGTCAATTTTGTATAAATCCTGTAATGAGCACACAGACCAAAAAAAAGAAAAAGAGAAAATCTCATTTCACAAAAGGCAGCGGTATTGTGTCCCACAACCCGTTTTTTGTGCAAGAATCTTTCTCAATCGTTTTTTCTTAGGTTAGTGCTCATTTCACAAAAAATAAGCTGGTCTAAGAAGGTGACTGCCTCCATCTTCACATTATGTGCTTGTGCCATCAAACCAGTAACTAAAAAGCTAATTCATGGATTTTATGCAATAAGTCCACTTTTAGCTGTCATCTTGCCTGTATAAAGTGTCTGCCAGGACAACTATAACTCAACGGAAAAGAGATAATTTGCATGAAACAGAAGTTTTATCTTACAAGAATCTGTTCCGATGAGAATGAATCACCCTGTATCTCAGCACCTGTCAAACTGGGTTCATTATGCCAGGTCTGGCAACCAGAAAACCACGAAGTATGCAGACCAGGTAAGTGATGAAATAAGGAGATGCAAAAGTACAATGCCAGCATAGGACCTTGTTACAGAAACTCGATTTATTATTTGATATGTGTGCAATGCATCGGCACACATGCTACTTGAAGCAGCTGTGCATAGATGCACTGTTCGAAAATGAAGGTAAGATGTGCAAGGCAGAAAAGGTATTATTTTACTGTGAAGCTTAACTTATGTGCAAACGGAAGTTACAGAAAAATCTTGCGTGATTTAAGTTTTACTTCCCACAAAATTCAAAAGGAAAATAAACGAAAAAGATCACAGAATTTGTTCCATGCCTAAAGCTTCTGAATTGAATAATTGCTCGATGGTCTTAATACTCGTACACTAGAATAGATCAGTGGGAGACATTCTCAAACATCATTTTAAAAAAGGAGTCTGCCACCAATCTCAATATGTCCTTAAAAGTGTCGAATTGTCAAACTGCCAACACTGAAGTGTGATATGCATCACATGCCTAATCAGCACTTGCCCATGCAAACTATGCAATGTGGGAAAGTGTATGGTACAAACATAAACAACAAGGAGCTTAGCTTGTTCAATCCCGATACTTGGTCCTTGCATCCTGCTCTGGCTCGTCGGTCATTCGCCTTGCGTGTGAGGTGGTTACGAGTTGTCATACTTGGTATGCCGTAGTACGTTTACACTTTCGCGCAAGGCATGGCGAGTGGCACCAGCTGCATACAACCAGCATGTGATTAAGCTGCAAGTAAACAAAAGTTGTTATAAAATGAAAAAAAACTGGAAGGAAAACTAAATTAATAACTATTTATTGAGGTATTATGTGACCACAAAAAATAATGAGGTATGTCCTCCACTCACATATCAAAATACAATACTTGAGGCATTCTATCAAACATCACAGCATATATAGGCCTAGGTGCTAGTAAAAATCGAGAAAAAATTGGGGGGTTTGAGTAAATAAGAGCCAAACTAAATGAATAATCATTTATTGAACTATTAAGTGAGCACAACAAAATAACCAGCTATGTCCTCGATACAAATAACCAAATATATTTTCATTAAATATCACAGCATACGCTTAAGATGCTAGCAAAAATTAGAAAAAAATAAACAAAACAAAATCAATACAGATTATATATGTATACCTCAGTAAATCACAATGTTTTTTGATAAAATGACTAGAACAAAAGAACAATTTAGATGCCTTCCCTTTTGAGTGTATTCTTTTTGTTCCATTGAACATGCGACTTTCATTTAGGACCCTAAAGTTGCATAAAAATCAAGCTACACTTTTTTTAGTTTAGGACTTAAAACATTAAAACAAGCTACCATATTTTCCAGACTATAGTCTACAGTCCGGTGTATAATGCGCAAGGGTAAATTTCGGATAAAAAGAAAAAGTATTTTCTTAGATAATCCGCACTCGGTGTATAGTCCTCAGGGAAAACTTCAGGCTAGAGAACTCCACAAAAGGGATATCTGCGGATGAATGTCAGGGGGCTTTCTGTGATCCGCTCGTCAGCCAATCGCAGAGCTCCTCAAGATTAAGCTTGACCCAAGTTGGTTGCTTGCTGGATCCCAAGCAAACAACATGTCAGATGCGAAATATCGAAAGCCTGGGGAACAGACTGATGGTAAGAGGTTGTCTTGATTACTTTATCCCAGCGTAAAATATCCAAAACACGGCAATCTGGCCTAACCATTTTTTTAATAATGAACAATCTTGAAACAAAAATTGTAGAGTCCACACCTGTAGATAGACCGTAGAGTGTAAAATATCAACTTTTAGACATGTATAGTTTGTGCACTATAGTCTAAAAAGTATGGTACATTTATTTTAGTTCAGAGTTAGAAAGTTAAAAGTTAAATGGGTGCTGTACTGAAATTTGACTTCACAAAACAAGGCACCAGAAGCACACAATGGGATGCTACAGACCCCAAAACATCACTCATGCAGCAGTGTCTCAACTGGATGGCCACATTTTCAAAAAGGAACGGAAGAGGAGAGTACAGATCTCGCAGGCTTTGTTCAATCATGCTTATATTTTCGAAAAAGTACTGCCATCGGTACAAGAGACCGTCATATGAGTTAGGTTCTAAGGTTTGTTCTAAGGCAATATCCTACCTAGTGCTCCTGCCTGGTTTCGTGCCATCCAAATCTCGGTTCAGCATCCCTTTGGTACTATAGTCAGTTACAGGTAAAGAAGGTAGCGGCAAATGCCCCTCAAAGGGAATCAGATATCCCTCCGCCACCTCCGCATCCAATAGCGTCCCACCGTTTCCTTGACGTCGCGGCCAACGCGCGAGGAGGGTCTTGCCTTTCTGTACATATTTGCTTTATTGTTCGACTTTGACTTAGCATTGTGGAAGCCACGAGAGGGAGATTAGAGTTCTCCCCCACCGACGGAAACAAATACAACTTTCGGGGATTAGCTTCCCCCCCGATGGATACAAAGGCTGCTTTCAGGGGCTCGGTTCCCTCTCCGATGAATACAAAGGTCGCTTTCTTAAAAAGTGGGATCGGAGACAAGTGGGAATCCATTGAAGCGGAACAAGGAGCGTTTCCAGTGAACTCTTCTTTCGACTGCGGAGAGATTTGAAACGGGCGCACCACACTTGTGGGAGGAGCTTCTCCTACCTTCTCGACTTGTAACCGACTATAGAACGGTTGTTTGTCAGCCTCATTGATTTTACTCTCTTGCGACCTTGTTCAGGAATTTCGTCACAACTGGCCTCGGAGTAGTGCCGCTGAGGCCGACAAACAACCATTCTAGTACAGCAACTCTGTTTGCTGCCTTTTTCGAGTACTTTATATTAAAAAGCCAGTAAGCCACCATGATGGCAGCAATGCCGTCCTCTGCATTTTTTACGGACAAAGACCGCTGCGTATTGACAGCGAGGGCAAAAAGTCAGCCCCCTCGGCGTTATTACCAGAGTACACGACGCACGGCATCGCCTGGATGTCTTGATCCTGTGTTAGCAAACAAAAAGCAATGCAATGTAATGCAGGAACCATGTGTGATAGTCTTCTCTAAATCATCAGTTAACATATCACTATCTACCAGCGAGCTGGTCCAGTGTTATTTGCTATATTTACTTGATCTACGTTACATATGTAATACCCCCACCCCCTGCAGGCCTGTTACACTTGTACAGAATGCAACATAGACAAGTGGCAGTAAAGCATGCTTTCCCAGCACTGAAAAATATGCAAGATCATCAGTGCAACAGGGACACCTGCATTATCTCTGCCCTTAGTAAAATTTAGTCAATGCTAGCCAGAAGTCTGGTTCCACATAGAGACATAAACGTTGCTTTGGTTTGCTCATCGCAAAAAACCAGAATCAGTCAACAGGAGCCCACATTCTCCTTGTGTGATCTGATCTGGAATTACTTCACCTCCCATGTACATCTGGGCCAAAATATTTTGCTTTAGATGGGTAGAAATCTTGTGGAAACTACTTTTGGCCATGATATTCCCAACCATCAGTGTGTCAGGAAAGACAGCCACTGGATCTTTTGTACCTTTCTAGAAAAGTGTGCCGTGCAGTGAATAGAAAGCTTGCTTGTTGAAGTTGTAGTCAAACATGTGAAGCAGCGCCATCGGCTTCGTATTGGCTCCCTGGCTCCCCTGAGACCATGCGACTCGTAAACATCACCTCCACCTGCATGATTTTGCTAAACTCTGATCTAGATGAAGGCTAAACTAGGTACAAGCATGAAACATGGCTCTATCTCCTGTGCAAGAAAGGTGCTAGTTTGTAATGTACCGCATGCTTGGCTGCCATTAAAAAAAATGAAAACCTTTAATAAGATGGATACATTCACAATTCCAAATGTGCACCAGTGTTGCCTAAACATCTGCTTAGAAAGATTGTGCGCAAGGGAATTCATAAACGTGCTAGGTTACATTTTGCAACCTATGCTAGGAAAGATAGTTGAGTGCTTACCTCCTCTCAAACAAACATATGTGACAGTGCCATGGTTTCCTTGACATTGTAAATCACGATCATTGATGCCGCTACTGCCAAGATGTCTGAAAAATAGTAGCACCATTCCAGTATAAGGTAAGTAGAAATTCTCTGCACTTTTCCTGCCCTTTGCGCCGTGGAGGGCTCGCCCTCCACGGCACTTGCCCACATGATTTTGCAAGGTCCATCGAAGTTGGAGCTTCGGGTACTAAAAGGAGTGTGGAGCTGGATGTAGTGCTGTACAAGCATACTTCTTGTAAGCGTCTAAAGCACACTGGTGAAGACTCTTGGCTTCAGCCGGTGTCAGGGGCAGCAGAAGACGACCAAGACCACGCTAATGTTCCAAGCACGCCTACTTACAGCGCCCGGCGAGTCGAAGGCACAGATTGGGGAGCATTTGTTGCAGTTAGTCCCATAACCACCTGTTGCACAAAATTAAGGAGCTTGGTTCTAAGCAATGTTTCCTGCAATCACACAAGTGTAATTGCAGCCACCGCACAGCTGTGACAACTGCTCAGGAGTGCTCTTACTGCTGAGAGCTACTGCCACCACCCGTGCACTGGTGCGCCCCCTGTTCCACCGCTTCATGGCGGTTGTGTTGATGATGTGATGTTTTCGTTGCTTAATGATTCCATACTTTATAATTATAACTTTAGGTGTTCCTTGTTCATCTGCGATATTAAATAAAAACTACCTTATTAAATAACTGGTACAGCTCCCCGATTATAATATTCATTTTGCTTTAAAAACGACTTCGCAGGTCTGACCCATCGTAGTTGCTTCATGAGGCATCGCCGATGCAGCGCAAGTCACGTGCATTCGGCATCATGTGGCGCCACTGCAGCGCAAGCTATTTCTGCCTTGTTCAATTAAAACATAATGCACTAGTAACATAATTCTCTCCTTATTGCCTAGGTTGCCCAAACCACCGATACAAGGATTCTAAGGATTTCTTTTATGTGAAGAAGCTGAAGTAGAAGGTTATAAAATGCAACAAAAAAAATGCTCCTTCATCGTCTTTTGCCCAGTACAAACTGACATGGCTAATTGCTTCAGGGAGCTCAACGACGTCACAATGCACAAAATGAAGGCAACTGCGTGGCAACTACATGGGTAGTGGATTATTCTTTCTGTCTTGTTTTTCTGTATTATTGTTCAGTCGTGTGTGCATTCAATTTTGTTATCCTCTGCCTGCATTCCTCCAGAGCGCCTGCATTCCTCCAGGGCAGTTTCTCGGCCACTTATGCATATTATAGCTTTTTTTGGATCCAATTAATTTGAAGGATATGAACCTCATCCTTCCCAGTGGCACAGAGGCATTGCCATAGCCTGTCCTACTAAAAAAATAACGAAAGCCCATCCCCCTCTACGCCCCCCCCCCCCCCGCCCCCCCAAAGTCTTCCATTTTGCTGGGGCCTCCTCTCCCCCATCCCCCTCATACAGCATTTTGTCATGGGCGCCGCCCAATCAAACTTTTCGCGACGTGCCTCGCTTGCACCCATTTTTTGTTTGTTCATTACTGTAGGATTCAACTGTAAGCACAGTGTTAATACAGAGTAAAAAAAAAAGAGCAGCATGCTCTTGTTAACTAGTTCTGATGATTGGACCAGTTGGTAAACATTTATCAAAAAGAAACTGTGAAGAATTTGGGAAGAGAGCATACGACACAACACAGCACTGTGTTCATCTTCTCCTCCTTGTCCGTGCGACTCCCCTTTTTTTGTTTCTAATAATAATTCATTTTTAATGATTTTTGTTTGGTATCATCTGTATGGGGTTTCACTGTAACGACCCACCTGCCATTGCATTCACTTTGGGAGGCAGCTCCCCCTTCCTTATGGAGCCATCGTTGAGGAAGTGCAGGGTGGGCGTCACTCTCACTCTTGTGGTGCAGTTCTCCAGGTTCCCATAGGTTGCAAGCTGCCAGCCGAACTGAGTCAGGCCTGCCAGCCCTGCGGGAAATGTAAATTCCACTCTTTTTGTCGTAGACACCCACGTTTTGCGTGTACCTGAAAAAAAAGCTGTATCAGAAAGGAAACGCAATAATCGGCCCTTTTCTAATGCATCTTTTTCTTTTTCTGGGAACATACATAAAAGTCACAAGCTATTGTACATTCAGTGCTGCGGCTTAATTTATATTGAGCATTTTTTATACAACTTTGAGAATTTAGAGAAAACATACAATGTAATGGGTCAAACAAATTGTTCCTGTGAACTATCCTATACATTTACACATTACCGATATCATGAAAGCAACAGAGCAGGGAAGGCTGTACTGCATGAATTACAAATTTGTAATCAATTAAAAGGTGGCATTTATTTCATTTATTACTATTGGCTAGTATTTTTTGACAGAGAGAATAACTGGGCGAGTCGGTACGTTGGTAGTCTTTCAACACCATCGAATATTCAGGGTCTTTTTCGCATTTTTTTTCATACTTTAGCTTTTTCTAGCTGCTCTGCTTTTTGTAGCGGCTTCCGCTGCCCCTTAAAAACGCGACATCCAAACTCACTTTATTTACATCACACAATCGTTAACTTCGAAAGCGTGCCGCTTCGGCATGCGCGAAGAAACCGCGCGTCTCTGCGGCACAGGCCTAAACTTAGGCAAGAAATCATGCTGCTCGCTCTTGTAACGTTTTTTTCTTGCTCCCGCTTTACGAAACGAATCGGTGGTGAGCGGCTGTTGAGACCACACGGCAGAACTAGCATGATCTCTGATTGCTTGAACTACCGTCAGACTGCACTTGAACGCTCCGCAAAAGCATCGTCGGACGAACGTCGTAGAACGGCGCCCAGAACAGTCTCTCGGCTTCGCCGCACACGAACCTTTCTCACTCTGCGAAGCGAGCCATAGGTTTTGAAGAACGTACGCTCTTTTCAAATAACGAAATAACACCGGCCAGAAAATTGTTAGAATCAAGCATAGCTTAGCGAGCACATGGTACACGACAAATTTCGGAACAGCGACGCACTTCGCAGAAACAAATGCGGAGGGCAAGTTCGTCTGCTTCTTGCGCAGGGGGTAGCGGTGACGTCAAAACGCCGAGCCCTGATTGGCTGATCGCGACCCCCCTATCTGAGCGTCGTCTGCTCCTTTGCAACGTCGTCTGCTCGCAACGTCGCCTGCGTCTGTCTTACCTTTCCTGCGACTTTCGAAAGTGCAGAGGCCAGATTCACGAAACGACCTTACGCCCAAAATGTGCGTAAGACAAAACGTGAGAACAAATTCGTATTCACGAAACTAAATTTTTGTAAGTTTTGCGCAGGTTACGACGAAATCCTACGACAGCGCAGAAGCTGTCTGACGCACTTCTTACGATCAAATCAGCATGGCCGACAGCGTCGCGGTCGCGACGACCCACGAAAGTTTATTTTTCTACGTGCGCTTCTCACGCGTCCCGACTTCAAGGAGCAAGAAAAAAAGTAAAAAGTACTTGAAACAGACTACGACGAACAAGAACGCTGGATCCACAAACACCCGGGAAAAGCTCCAACGTCCATGATTCCTCCGAAAGCGACCAAGCGAGCACTGCAGTTAGGCCTAGCAGGCACTCCGAGACTCGGCGGCCGTCTGCCTACGACCGGCTGGCGTGCTGAATGGAATATGCCCGCGCGACCCTTGTGAACCCTTCCCGTGTTATACTTTGATCGCTGACCTCAGTTTTAGATTAAGAGGCCAATTTCTTCTGCTTGTTATCTCCTTGTTTCCCGAGGCAACGGTGACTCTCGCCGGTGAAAAAGCGGTGAATCTCCGACAGACGCAGGAAAGGTAAAGCAGCCATCGCTTTGACTAACAGACGTAAAGCAGCCGACCCGCCGGCGCCGCTAAAGAATGAGGGGTCTCGCCGCTCACGAAAGGAGGGAAAAAGTATTTGGAAGGAAACTTGCGGACACAACACGGCTGTAACACGCTCACTCTCGGTGCCTCGGGACACCTCGCCAGTGAGTCCTTTGATTTCCCTCCTTGATGCGCGTCTGCTAGTTGTTAGGCAAAAACAACGTGCCGCTCGAGTTATTTCGTCTGCCCTCTCTGAAAGGCGAAGTCGAGCTCGCTCGTAAAGACCTGCAGTTTCGAAAGTTGCAGGAAAGGTAAGACAGACGCAGACGACGTTGCGAGCAGACGACGTTGCAAAGGAGCAGACGACGCTGAGATAGGGGGTCGCGATCAGCCAATCAGGGCTCGGCGTTTTGACGTCACCGCTACTTCCTTTCTCATGCGCAGAAGACGAAAATGAGCCCACTTGCGAGGCTTATAGCTCACCGGCGCTTGCATCAGTGTTGGTCGACTGTCCGCAACTTGCGTTGGTAAGACGCAGCGTCTCCCAGCCCTCAGTCATCGCTTGCTATTCTTGAACACGATATTTGTAAGGAAGATATCTAAAATATCTGAACGAAGGAAGCGATTCTCGAAGCCTGCGCAACCCCAACGGTCGGTGCCAACGGCAGCTGATTGCAACAGCGATGGTCCTTGCGCAGTCTTCAGAAGGCTCTTCTTTTTGTTTTTGAAAACGAAACTAAGTAAATAAGCATTATATTACTACTAATAGTGTCACTATAATGTAGTCGAAAGTTAACAAATATTTAGTCTATGTTATGTTTTATCTAAAATGTAGGTTTTCTTTTTCAATACAAAACCGAAACTATAGCTCAAGCACGTTTCGTTCATCGTATTCGTTTCCGTGCCTGTGTGCGTGCATGCGCCCGTGTTCGTGTGCGCGTGTGGATACGTCCGCGTACTTGTTTGTGCGTCTGTCTGCGTCTGGCTGAGTTTGCGCGTGTGCACGCTTGCGCACGCGCGTGCGCGCGTGTATGCGTGTGTCTGCGCGCGCGCAAGCATATCTGTTTATGCGTTCTATTGAACGACGGCAGCAATAAGACCAATTGGAAGTCCCTGGACACTGCAAAAAACACTAAATGATTTTATTATTATTGTTATTATTGAGATATGCGAGCGCTAAGTCCAGTCGTTTCCATCAACTCTGCAGTAAATACTAGTTGATTGATTGATTGATTGATTGAGCTTTGTTTTTGCTGGTCGTAATTTGAAACAGATGTCAATCGGCACTTCCGCGAATAGGGCGAACATCCGTGGCCCTTCTGAATATCGCGCTTCAAACGTACCTCAAAACGTCCGACGCCTTGATTGTCGCCATTTCAGCAGTGTGATTACCAATATGATCAGTTCACTTACAGTTTCTACTGTTCAAATTGTGCTACAACCAGAATTTTTTTTTTTTAAATATGGTATGACGACGATTTGCGCCCGTGTAGCAGGCGACATACAACTTATGCGATTTTCAATAAAATATGTTGCACTTACAGTGGAAAGTTGAAGTACTGTTTTAGACATAGGAAGGACTCGTACATGAGTCCAAGTCTTTATCAAAGGGATAAATTTTGAAAGACGAACGCTTCCTTCTTTTCTGGCGTGTTCCTCCGCAACTCAGCACATAGGTAAAACAAAGTCGCATATCAGTTAAAAAAAAAAGACTGCGAAAAGTTTAATTGGAACAAGCTTTTACTAACTGGAACAAATTTAGGCGGAACAGGTGATCAGCCTGCTCCAAATGCACGTGTTCCATGTAAAAAAATTATAAAAAGAAAAAAAAAAACAAGCGTTCCACTGAAAACAGTTTGATCCGCTGCAGATTTGCCAGGACTTAGTCAAAATTAGTGCAACGCCAGCCTTATGCAAAATTTAACTAGAACCTAAGTGGAGCAAGAGTAAAAATGTATTGATGCCTCATGCTTTGAAGGTGTGTTGAAGACGCTTCCGTGTTTACCGGAAGTGCGCCACTTCTATAATCCTAAACAGTACTAACGCCCCGCCTAAATTATACTTGAAGTGTCTACGGTTGCTTAGAGTATACTTGGAGTAGGCTAGTAGTTATATGATCTAAACATACTTGGCAAGTATACTTGGATCATAGAACGGCTCCCGCATGCCATTTACTACTACTCTACTTTTTGTAATATTCTATTACACTCCCTGCCATACAGTACACTACATGCATGTCGAGTATACTTTTATTCCGTTCTTTTTCACTAAGGGAATGACGGTGAGACGGAAACGACTACGTCGCAGATATCAGCACAACATCAGACGCTCCAGTTTTTGAATTGTGATGGAAAGGCCGATGGCTATCTCAAAACTTGTTGCATTTTCACGCATTGTTTCAAATGAGTTAGACTTTAAAATAGCGCCATTTGAAGCCGCAATTGCAATATCGGCCAATAAACTAATAAAAAAACAGGTTTTGGTTAATTAGTCACAAATAAAAATAAGAACAAAAATAAAGTAAATAAAAATATACTGTGGCGTTTATCAATTCATCTAATGTACGCTGTGCCCACAAATATACACTGAAGACGACATACATATATCTATTGCTTTCTTTTTTTTCTAAATTATGCTGTTAAAAATAAAGAACACCCTTGTCCGAACAACTGAGCGCCCTTCCAGCACCCTTCCAGCACTCAGCACCCTTCACAACGAATCGGAAGGGTGCTCGCGCCCATGCACCCTCGCGCTCGTCGTGAGGGGTGCTAACCCTGCAAAAAAAAGGGTGCTGGACGGCTAAGTGAAGGGTGCTAACCCCCTGCAGCACCCCTAAAGGGTGCTGTAGCACCCTTAAAGGGTGTAAAATGTTAAGTGTGCAGCTGATTTAAGGGCCCTCAGTCGTAACAGCGCTCGGGCCGTACAAACGCTTTTTGACTCTCGTTTGCAGCCTTCGCCGCGCACTTGCCGTGACGTGTACCTGAACGTGACAGGCTTCGCTTGCTCACCTCCGATAGTTCATGTTTCCACTGTCATGACTGAATGTTTTTTTCGGTCTGAATATTTCGCAACATTACGCGCTTCTGTCTTTTCCAGTTGCTTATGCGCCAACGCCAGCGTGCACTCCTGCATGCTTATGCACACTTCATGACCTTTGTATGGGCAACTCCAAAAGCAGGATTCACGAAGCTATCACCAGAGCTGGGGAATGGGAACTAAACCAATTTCTAGTTCGCTTTTTTGAAGATCCCATATACAAATATGTCTATATTCAAAGAATCTGCGATGGAACATGTAAAACCCCATATTTATCATATAGTTACTGTTAAAAACGACATTAATGGGGCAAGGAAATTAGAGCGGTCTTTATGTCCTCAGGTCTTAAATAATATATATATATATATATATATATATATATATATATATATATATATACTGTTATTTGAAGATGCATTTAGCCGTCGCCACGTTATTCTTGAGAAAATTATAAAAACCTTCCCGGGACACTCCGAAATAACTTTCAAGATTCGTCTGAAAGATACTTCTTCATGGCTCTCACATTGCTGACTATCTCAGCAAAGCATCCCTACATATTCAAGGCTGCAGTTGGACTTTGTCCTACCAAATACTGCTACCTCCGCGGTTTTCTCTTACCTACATCTATATTGAGCGGAGATAGAAGCTGGACTCATACTCTTGCTAAAGACTCTTACCATCCCCTACTTCCTTCGACTTCAACTACTCGGAGCATGCCTGGAATGATAATTTGAACTGTACAACAATGAGCATGGCAATGTTCCACCGGAATATTTCATAGGCAACTCATAGAATACTAATAAGCAGTAATTAAACGTATGGACGCGCATTGTTTTTATTTATGGCCCTATATCTTTTTTTTCATGAATTTCTATGTTCCACATTCACAAAATCTATCAAGCTCTGCTTTTCTTGGGGAAAGATCGTAACGTTCCTCAGATCTGTAATCGCCTGGGAATTAAACAACGCAAATATAGTAGATTATTGATATTTCCTAGAAAACGTTTTATTGCACGGAATGTTCCAGAGAGGTGTGCATAACAAACAAATCTTTTCTTCACATGCATCACATTTCGCGCGGATTTCAATAGTAAGTAAAACAACAACAATATATTTGGAATCATTTCGATTAGTCATAAAAGAGCCGAAACCCTAGCAGGGGTGTTACCTTGCTAATTGTACTCAAATATTTCTTTGGGCAAGAGGGTCCGTCTCAAATGCAAGTGTCTGATCCAGCTCAGCCTCGGCCGGAATTTATTACGAGGTTACGCCGTTGCACAAGAGCCTTCGGGAGGTCAGCGCTTGGTCAGTATCGGGACCGAGCGCACGTCTTGGTCGAACAATCTTGACCGCGCTTTCATTTCTTCAAGTAGCGCACGTTCTGGCAGCTATTTTTTTTTTCTCCGTTTTGTGTGGCACCTCAACGACTGTCGCTCCATTATTCATTGGGCGGGGTATGAGGCGCACGGCGTCGCGCTTCGGCTCGCTCCCTTAATCGCCCGCTTGTTTTGCGCGCTGTCAGCGAGGCATTCCCCTGTATTCTCTTTTGTTCTTCTGGGGGAAGGTGGCAGCACAGAATAAGAGGAAGCGCATCATCCACATTCTGATATGACTGCGAAGGGAGGCACTCTTTCTTATAAAAAATAAACGGACGCAGTATGCACGCGCAACAAAAAGAGTGTACAAAGAGCGAGATATGCGCACCTTTCTCTCTCAAGGGCATGGCTTTTGTAAGGGCATGGTTCTTTCTATTGTGCGTTCTATCCTCTTCCTTCGAGCGTGCTCTGTTCTTTGGGAGAAAATTCGTTTTACCGCTGCTCTTGTCAGGTCGTGTTTTATAGACTATGAAGTAGCCAATGAAACAGTTTGCTCGATTCAAATAAATGTAATTATGCAAATCCTTTCCTTGCAAAAGAAACATTGGGAAAGGTGTGATATCGGCTAAGTTTATTTTACGTGACATTAGTTGAAAGATTCGTCGTGTATGCTGCTACATGCGCTCTGAAGGATAGGGGTGTAGCTCTTACACGCCTTGTCATATATACAACACCCCAAAACTTCAGGTCGTCGTACAGCCCTCTGACGTCAAACTGACGGCCCTAACTTTTACGAGACGCTTGGTGACGGTGCGATAGAATATAATAAATAGCTAACGTACGCATCAAGGAGCGCAGAAAAAACACACACTAAGGTTTAGCAGTAGGGCCAAGAAAACCCCTATTACTTTTTCGACAGTCAGTTACACTTACTTAAGCTTTTTTGTTTGGTTGTACAACTCGTATATGATGCCGCTAAAGAAAGTTCCTAACGTCGGTTGCACGTCAGCGCGTTGTACGTCTCACTGAAGTTCAAGCGTGTCGCACATGCGACAAGGGGCGTAAGGGCTACACCATATTTAGTGTGTGGTTTCCGCTTTTGACTTCTTGCATGAGAATTCAGGAAAGCGTAGAGTGAGCTATTGTATCTTCAAAAGGAAAAAAAAAGCCCGGCGAGCTTCAATTAGTAATATAGATATTCAATGAACGGGAAAAAAGCTTAGCTCGCAGTACAATCCTATTTGTCTATGCTGTAAAGCAAGCATTTCGCCAAAAAAAGCTCCGACCTTGCTTTTATATGCGCGTCATGTATCAATACTTTAACGAATGCACTCCGGCACCCCCTCGTTCATATTCACATGCAGAAGATCTGCTCGAATTTGGCGTTTTAGGCGCGAGATTCTGCAGACTAGTAAGATTCTTTTTTTTCCTTCTATTAGTTTCTGGAAACATGGATTTTCCGCGAGGGCGCCCTCTAGCCAACTATTCTAATGCGCGTAATAAACTAGTGTCACAGATTTGGGACTCGTATTTTTTTTTTGTTGTTAAACAGATAGACTGCTGACTGGGCAATCGATCCACGCCCTGGTGATGTCTTGCCCTTCATGGGGATTCAACACAGGTTGGTCAACACAAACGAAATTTTAATTAAAATAATATAGTAATGCGATCAAAACCAAATGCAAGCAACTCATCAGCTCGGAAATCTTTTAGAAACCAGCCTTTTGATTCATGTACTTAACCCTTCCCGTGAGCGGGCTGCAATGCGGACACACTGGAATTACACGGAACCAAAAATACAGGACAATGCAAACCTAAGCCTAGTTCAAAAGCCTGAGTGAACGCGTGAATAAAGATTTTCTTAAAACCACTTTACCCATACTATATGAAAATGCTAAAAAGAAAGGGCGAGTTTACCATTTTGTTGAAAAACCTGAGACTGGGTGTGGAAAAACTTAAAACAACCAAAAGTGGAATAGACAGAGAAAATTGCAGTTAGACGACGTCTCAAACTGAGCTAATATGTTTATTCAGTAACACGCTTAAATACACATTTAAACTAACTTCCTCAGCAACCAGCACACACAAACAAAAAAAAAAAACTTAAT
The DNA here is from genome assembly GCF_016920785.2 of Ixodes scapularis. Lineage (NCBI taxonomy): Eukaryota > Metazoa > Arthropoda > Arachnida > Ixodida > Ixodidae > Ixodes > Ixodes scapularis. The sequence continues at coordinate 158,189,784 of NW_024609868.1, read as the reverse complement.
TTTTGTTTACAATTTTTGCAGCCACATAGTACACACTTATGACAACGCCGTTATCTTGCGCGGTCGCTCTGACTTCTGGGAACCTCCAACAAGCCTGGAAGGCCTTGCCTGGTCAAGCCCTCCGAACTGATAAGTAAACCTCAAAGAGAACAAAATACACCGTACGCTCCATGCTATTTGACACGCTCACACTGAAGCCTAACTTTCTACAAAATACCTGTACTGCTACATTCAAAAAACACGCACACACACAGACACAAGGCAAGAACCCCAAAAATAATAAACCTAGGAACGCCTTTGTACGGTCAGAAAGGTTCAGGAATGACTGGTTCGTACAGTTGCCTGCTGACCTAATTATATTTTTTTCTTACAATTGTTTTGACATCATTGAGCTCTTTATGTACTAATTCTGTCTCCGACCACTGTGCCATGCAGTTTATTTATTTATACAGAATACCTCGCATCGCCTTACAAAGGCATTATTGCGAGGGAGGGGTTCAGATACATTTGAGAAAAAGTACAAAAGTACAAAAAATTACAAAAAGCGCGAGGCCGAACATGAGATAATAATATCAATTCTTTTTAGGTTTATGAAGCATCACTTAACATATGGTTGAAGAAAGAAGTGGCAGAAGTTGTAGAAATTATTTCCTCTGGGTGCGAATTCCAGGTGCTCGTTGTGCATGGAAAGAAGGAGTATTTAAACACATCCGTTCTACATTTATATTGTCGAACTTTTTTGGAGTGATCACGCCTTCCTGACGAGTAATGGGCAGGCAGCATGTATTTAGATTTGTCAATGCCGAGATAACTATGAAAAATGTTATAGTAAAAGTTTAGCCGCATAGACCGCCTTCTCTGGAATAATGGAATTAAATCAAGTTCTATATTTAGTTGAGTCACACTTGATCCAAAGTTATAATTACCCGATATAAAACGAGCTGCTCTATTTTGAACTGCCTCTAGCTGGTTGAAGGTAGGCCTGGTGGAGGTTCCAGGAGACACAGGCGTACTCTAAAATTGATCTAATACAGGTTAGACCGTATTGTAAAAAGGTACAAGAGACATACCTGCTGCTTGTACAGTTCTGGTATGCACCAACTGAATTTCTTGTTATTATGGATGCAGCTAGCTTGGTTTGGCGTTCTGCATAACTGGAGATACCGGCACCGCTATGGCTCCGCGTCTGTCTATTCCGGCAGCCAGTTTGCTTGCCGATATGATTCGGTGTGGCTGGTATGATTTTGCGTCCGATGACGTAGGGGACCGCCATCTTTCCACCAAAAACGTTTATACCACAGGACCACCGTATAACTAAATCATACATGCAGAAATACGACCGACATCTTCCAACTAAACGTCCATCGTTTACCACCGGTATCGTTACACATACCATACATGTCAAAACGGTCGCGTTTAGATGAATGCGACTAAGTTGCATCGAATTTAGTTGTCGCATTCAATGCGGTCATGTAAACGGCATAATGCGCAAAGAAAGCGCGTCGCATTCAAGTCGCTAGACCGAGGTGGATCGAGATGGCGAGTGCGCATTCATTCATCCCATGTAAACGGAGGTCGCATCGCATTTTGGAACGGGGAGGATTATGGGAACGCGCTCGCTGCGGGAGCGAGTGAACAGCTGAGACCATGGCGGCGGCCAACCTCGTCGGCGGCGGGGAGAGCGGTCCCGCAATTGTTTTCCCGAGAACAAACGCGAGCTTTTATTGCGATCATAAGTAAGCGGAATATAGCCACAGGCAGCACAAAACGTCGTGGAAACGTCGAGAAAACGTCCCTGACGCCCGTGGCGTCCCGCGTGACTTTGATCACGTTTTTTTCGATGTTGAGGTGACGTCCTTATATAACGTTCCATTAGAGTCCAATCAATGACGTTGTGACGACGTTGTATTTCAACTCAAACGTCGTCAGCGTTCCCACGACGTCGATGCACGACGTTCAGGCAACGTCCAAGGCTCACGTTCCTTCGACGTTGAAGTGAAGTTCATAAATGACGTTCCATTATCGTCCTGTCCGTGACGTGCTGGGGACGTCATGTTTCAACTTCTACGTCGTCGTCATCGCCACGACGTCAATACAAGACGTTTTAGCAACGTCGAACACTCACGTTTCTTAGACGTTAAAATTAAGTCCAAATAGTGACGTTACATTATTGTCCCGTCAGTGACGTTTCAGCGACGTCGCGTTCACATTTAACTGTCGTAAACGTCATACAGGACGTACTGGCAACGTCGACCACTCATGTTTTGTGAAACGTTGACGACATATTTAAATTACGTTCCATTTTTGTCCTGTCATTGACGCATTGGCGATGTCATACCACAATCTTTGCTTTGCGTCTTAGATTTTCCAGCTCCATCTCCAGCCGCAGAATCACGTATAATACGTGTTGACTGTTGACAGCTTAATTACAGCTGTGGTCAAGGTGACACTGCTCAAGAGCCGCAAGCAAAACTTAATTTTTGAGAGCTTGAGGAATTTATTTATTTATACATTAATTTATTTATTTCAAGATACTGTTAATTTCACATGGGATTACGCTAGCGAGGGCATATACAAAACTCAACGTGCACTGAAGGAAAAAAATAACATGAAGACGTGTTGGGATTATCATTCCTTTTACATGTGCTTGTTATACTATTGGTTTGTTTAAAATACTGTTACTGTTTTGATTTCCGAAGTTAAGCCCATAGAAGTGAAGCCCATGGCGTCTAGAACGGATCGAATAGACCAATCTCACCAACCAGTTTCACTCCGCCACCGCTGCCGCAATGCATCGAGGGAACTTTAGTCTTTCTGCACGTGTGACAACCCCGCTGGAGCTCTGCGCGTGCAGAGCACGATCCCTGTCGTGCACTGCCGTTTGCCTCCTGTGAACTAAAGTTATGGCCGCGTCACGCATGCGCTGAACGCTTAGTCAGATCTGTCTATTATGCCATTCTTGGTTTTTGCACTCGCGTTGTCGTCTTGCTTGGGTCCTGGGACGCGCCACAGTCGCGTCGCCACACTATCCCCTCTCGAGGTGATTTCAGGCATGCATCATTTCCTACGAGCATCCATGCTGCTCCGCGACCACCTGGCTTTGTTTTAAGGTTCGCCAATTTCTCTTCGTGTTTTGTTACCCATGCTCACTTGCGCTCAATTACTAAATTCGCATCAACATCGCAGTTCATCCCCAACACCAACTTCCAGCACATCAGCACATAAGCGCTTTCGGTAGACCGGCGCGCAGTCTTGTTACGTGACTGTCAAAGCAGATCTTGCTTTCTTTGGCACTGATAACGTACCCCAACAGAAATCGCACGCCGGCACACACTATGTTAGAGCAAAATTTCACTGCACACTCGCGCATTTTTGAACACTACTCCAAAAAATAAAATGCCCGGCAATGACGAAATCCGGAAGATACTGTCAACAGTTTGTGTAGATTTTCACTTATGATGCCAACCGTTGAATGGCCCAGATGACAGTCCAAAAAGTGTTCAAGTCTAGCCCGCACCTACGTGTCAGTAAAAAAAAAAAAACAGAGCCGGCGTTAACGCGGCGCGAGAGAGAGTTGGAAAGGCAGGCAGAGAACATGCCAGTGGCATCTTCATAGAGCCCCATGCCATGCGTCGGGAAAATCGGCAAGAAGAGGGCGAGAGAGGAAAGTGGGGGAAGATAGTGGCGACGAACAATCGTCAAGCGTTAGTTCCGGGTGCACGTATTTTCTCAGTCGTTCCCAAAATATTTCACTGAATTCTACGTTGGTGCAGCTTTTTCCTAAAGTCAGTCACTAGCACCGGCCGCCACGTCTATGGGGTCTATTAGGCAGGCTGCTATGTCGCCGTGATTTTTTTGGAGTCTGCATACAGTGGAAGTGCTGCGATTCGATATCTCTATAATGCTGTCGAGACTGAGTCACTCAAGTTGCCCCTATGAAGAAGTCGGTGATCGCCAAAAACGCCGTCTTGTTCAGTCACGGCTCGCGGACCTTTTTCAAGGCCATGACGCTTCACACGTTGAATTGTATCCTAAGCAGCACATTACGAGCGGCTCAAGCTTGAGCCAGACTGGGTAGCCGGGGTAGCTTCACTGGGCCTAGATTGCTTTGCACCATGGCGCTAGGCAGCCCCATCCTGGTATGCCAGTCTGGCGACCACCGGCAGCTCCCTGTGTAGCCATGGACTGGCTCGCCGCTGGAATTATGGCCTGGGCCAGACGGGAAGCTCAGTGGTACCGCAAGCTTGGCTCTTTATTGCATATACAGCATGGGCCAGGTTAGTGGCCGGGTGGTCAGCCAAGCTTGGCTAGACAATAGACATTCACCATGCAGTTAAACTAGTTTAACTGGTCATATTGACCAGTTAAACTGGTCATAGTAAATTAATAAAATTCAATTTATTTCCCCCAAAAAATACATACTGCAGGCCGCAAAAACAAGCATAAAAACACATGTACAATGCAAAAAAATTGGCATGATATTATTCAAGTGTCCCAGGCGGTTGGCGAGATTCTCCACATCTTCTGGAGTGTCGGGGTTCCGGTGGTGGTTAACATAGCACCCCAAGGCATCTGAAATAAGAATAAATATCAGTAATTAGAGCCATGCAGATTTATGTGCACCCGTCTGTTCTAAAACGGTATGTAACTAATGCCACGAATAAAAAATATGCTCTATCATAAACAGTATGAGAGGGAATATGGAAGCTTGTGGCAATCGTACATGTGGTGCCAGTCTCGCGACAATTAAGTTTAAACCAGATGTAAGCGATTTGACGAGCCATGAGACAAGCGACGACGATCCGCTTCACTGTCGTTCGGTCACTAGCGTGACGCGGCAAACCGGATGAAACCGACAGGGAGCAAGCAACCAAGGCGATGAGCGACGATTTCCCGTGGGAAATCTCCGGCGCTCGTCGCTGGCTCTCCTCGCTCGCTTAATCGCTTACATGCGGTTCAGCCTTTACGTTGCATAGCGGACGACAGACTGGGAAGGCAGGAAAGGGGCAACAACAGCAGGATCCTCTACCACAGTGGTTAACCGCTGCGGTAGAGGATCTCTGAAGCTCAATGTATACACTGGCGGTTGTATTACTAGCATAGCTGTTCCAAATTGGGTTGCAAAAAGGTTCAGTTTCACATGATCCTGATTATGAAAATGAATCCAAATGGTCGAGCCTGCTTACCTGGCTCGCTGGCGCCGAGACAGAGACAGCCATTGCCCCCGCTGCAATGACAACGGAGCGAATTCCGAACACGCTATTCTGGAATGCAGCCATTTCGCCCGCGAGCGAGTGGAACTCAGGCGGAGGACGTCATCACCCACAGGAACCATCGGCAGAGGCAGCACTCAAGGCAACGGCAAACTATCTTATTCAAACACAGCAACTTGTAACCTCTCCAAGCAGGCGGCAGCGTGGACGAAGACCCAAGTTCGCGCCACTAACGCCAGATCCGGTTTTTCGTTTTTTTGTTTTTTTGTTGTTTTTTTTTTGGTTTTTGGAACTGCGCCGCCGCCGTCTCAAAACAGGCGCTTCGAGCGGACGCGAGGGCCGCGCTGATTGGCCCGCGCGCTCCCTGTCCTTGCACGTGAGCAGCTCTCCTCTTTCAAGGCATCCGCGCTGCGCGCAGGGACACTGCATCATCTCGGGGCGCGGCGCACTGGCACATTCCAGGCGCATTCCAGGTGCAGAATATTTCCCGCGCTTTTCCAACATCACATGGGAGGCTCCCCGCCTCGGACACTTGCGCTGGAAGCGGCTTCTTCGTGGAAGCCAGGGTAGATAAAGGCCGCGGTAAAAAGCGGGATAGTTATAAAGCTCGAGTTCGACCAATTTCGACAGTTTGATGTCCAATTTGTCCGGTACCATTCCACTACAACCAGTTCATTTCGGGTTTGGCCTAATCATATCCAAACTGTTTTCAAGTAGTTTTTTTTTTCTTTTTCAATGGGGAAAACGTGTTATTTTTTATATCTCTAGCTAAAAGAGACTTCTTGCACTCAAATGTCGCTTTCTAGTGCGAGGACTCGTGTCACAATGCACCTTAACTATGTTAAGAAAACGCTCATACGAATTTAAAAAAAAATGAAAAAGTTAAACGAACTATAGAGTAACAGTGGCTCTCAGCGGGCATTCTGGGTCTGATAAAATATGAGCTTGAGCCACGGAGCATTGCATAGCGGCAATTCCCTGACATTCCATGGCTCACCCTATCTTCGATCTGGCAACATGCCCCAATATTGGCTGCTGCTTGTGTTGAGCGGGCCAGGGAATTCCTGAGAACCACCATGGAACCTCAAAGCTTGGCAGAGTTATTGCTACCCTGGCCATCTCTGACCGAGGAAATTCAATAGACAGCCAGGGTACATCAAATACTGGCAGCGGCCTGTTTACACTGGCCATCAATGACCAAGGAAATTGATTGGTCAACCAGGGAAGACGTTCCCTGGCAGTTCTGTGGCTTTCTGGAGCAAGCAAAGACTGTGAAACGCCAGGCTGGCATACACACGTAAATGGCTGGGCAGTCGTGGCCAAGTTATCACAATTAAGGGCCAATGCTGGCCCCAGCTAAACCAAGCAAGTGTGCTACCTGGGATTGCTGCTCGGATCAAGGTGCCTCTGAGGATATGAATGACGCCCCCCAAAAAAGAAGGGGCAGTGCGGATAATGGCGCGCCAAATCCAGTCTCCGATCAAGGCCCGTCAGACGCCTCCGACGATCCCAGTCAAGAACGCCCAGCGGACGGGATCCCACTTCAGAAACCATTCCCGTGCACGCAGCGAGAGTACCAGCTATGTGCGATAGGGTGGGTAAAGCATGCGCGTCAGCGGATTAATCAGAAGCAGAACAAGGTAAGCGGTGCAACATTCCTCGGAGCGTGACACCGTCCCTTGTTCATTTCTTTATTTGCATTTGTTATTTTTATATACTTCTGGCTGCCACATCCAGGGACGTCTTTTGGCGGCGCTCCATAGTGCATCTCGTGTCTGAAAATGCTAAAATAAACAGTTCGTACTAAACCTGTGTTTTAATTACTTCCTTCGTACTTGTATGAGAGCAACTTGCCTTCGCAAGAATACTCAAGAAGTACTTTTTTTTTAGTGTGTGTGTGTGTGTGGGGGGGGGGGGGGGCTGGACACAACGTCTTCCCCACGACGCCTGGGGAACGTAATTTGGACTGCTTTCTCGACGTTCTATAAACGTCGTTGGTAGTCCGGATGTCGCAAACACACGTATCATAAACGTCGAGGGAGGACGCAACGGCCCACCGAGACGTGCATGTGACGTGTGGCAAACGTCATTGGGAACGTTTTCTAAACCTTCTGTGCACTTTTTCTCGCGGAGATTTAAAGATTTCATCGACGTCGAAGGAAAGTAACGTCCAGACCTTCGACGTTGTACGACGTCACGTTAGAGACGTCTTCGACGTTCTTTCGGCGTTTTCTTCACGTTTATGTGCTGCTTGGGGCGGAACTGCTCGGTGAGGGCAGCCCCCGTCCAAGCCTTGCGAAGTACGACTTGCGCGTCCGAAGGGGTCCCAAAGGCTTCGGCGCAAGCACGAACGACATTGAGAGCTCCGAGCACTACAGCTGCGCAGGGCAGCAAAGAACTGACCTATCCTCCGGTGTTTTGGCCGACCCAAATCGGTCGGATCCAAAACCTGTGCCTTCTTCGCGGCGACGTCGCAAGATCAACGAGCAGGCTAGGATACTCACATTCACGATGATCTCCAGGTCGTCATCGCTACCTATCAGTAGGCAGCGAGTGCGGCATCGATGCTGATATATGCGAAAGATGAGAGCTGAAACCGAAGAACCTAACGAAGGGCAGACGACGAAATAGCAGGAAATTCGACGGGAGGCGCGATCGCGACAGCCAGTGCCGTCAAGTGACGCCCGCAAAACGGAGGCCAATGTGGCCTCCTCGCGTTGGGACTCCGGACGGCGGTGCCGACCGGCGGCACCGTTCCCGCTAGTGTGGTCAAGCTTTTACACGGGTGACAGTCGCAAGGTCGACAAGCCTGCTTGGGCTTCTACATTGGCGGAAGCCCGGGACTGATCTGAACGTGCTAAGAGACTATAAAAAAATAATGAGGAATAAAGTAAACTCGGATTTGAAGGCGGCTAAACGCCAGTATTACCACAATAAATTTATATCTGTTCACAATGACCAAAGGAAAGTATGGGAAGCTTTTAATACTGTAGCAAACCTAAAAGAACAGAAAAGCGCAGTGAAAGAAGTCCTAATCAAGGGGAATGAGGTGACGGGCGTTGAAATGGTAAACCAAATGAACGAGCATTTTATAAATATCGGCAGATGTATGTATCAGTAGGCTATTCGCGACTCCAACTAACTATAGGGGGCACTGCTGCAGTTTCAAAATGGCGGAAGTATTGAGGGTCGAAAATGCGGGCAGAGCCTTGCTGCTGACTAGCATTCTGGATTTTGCGAATGCGACGAAATATTCGCGTTGCTATGAGGAGGCAGACCGTCTACTTCAGGCAGGTCACCTTTTCCTCTGCGGAAAAACGACATCGTCCGAGGACAAGGTAAGTATTTTTGCCTTGTGCCTCGCGACGAGCAGCGTGAGGGGAGACCCCCATGAAATCAACGTGGAGCTTGTTGCGGGAGGTGACAGCTGCAAGTTCAGAGTCGAGAGGGCAATCTGCTCGTGCGTGGCAGGCCCGTCGGAATGCTGCAAGCACACAGTGGCCGCTCTTCTACATTGCAACAGGTATGTACCCACAAACGGGCCTCGTTGTGCGGCGCGAGTACGAGATGGCCTTACGGCATCCCTGATCGTTGCTCGCCGATACTTTTATGGGCGCGGGCGTGCTCGCGGGCACAGGTGTTTTCGCACGCTGACGTCTCTCATTAAAGCACGGTAGTCGATTCGGCTTTAAGCGCGCGCGATCAGGACTACCGCGATTTCGGGAAATGGGCGGTACCCTGAACGTTTCTCTGCTGTGGTCAACCGCACCGTGCGTTAACGTGGTCGGGTTTCGCCGTTTCATCAACCGCAGACTTAATTGTGGCACGATGGAACTAAGAGTCAACATACGCAACAGTACATACATCAAAATTGAGAACAGGCAGGTTGCTTCATCTGTAACAACTTTTGGTTTCGGTTTCATCTTGCAGAACGGGAATTCACCGGCTGGAAGAGCTGAGCTCCACAGATAAGGAGTGTACGTGGAAGAAAACTCCTGGGCAAGCTCTTTATGGAGAGCCTTTACAGCTGAAGGCCTTCTGCCACGTTAAGACTCTGCCAGCTCCCCTGGAACTTGCACCTGAAGAGGAGGCAGACACCCTGAAGCAGCTGATGGGGGCTTGCTTCAATTCTGCACTTTCCAAGCACAGGTATTTACGAACTGCTCTTCTGAAGTGTCTTTGGTTCAGCTTTCATAATAAATTTTGTCTTCTCGCAGACTTAAAGTTTAATTTTTTTATGCAATCACTCCATGAAATAAAGGGCTGGCACAGTATAAAAACTTATGTGTTTGCAGTTCTGCGAACAGCTACCATCAGCAGCAGGACGAAGGAGGGCGCGCGCTTTTTGAGTGTGGCCCCCCGGGCTGAGGCATTCGACCACTGGCTCCCGACTGTAACGGCCATAGGGTCATTCTTGTTCCTCAGTGTCGGAACAGCCATTAACTATGGCTGTTCCGACATAACAATTGCCGACAAGGGAAACTCACGACCCACCAGACACCCTGCCTCGACAACGAATGCCCACCAGCGCAACGCCATGGACATGCCTGAGTTTGGTCGCATTCCAGAGTTCGACGGCAGCTCCAGCTCATGGAAATCCTGGTACAGGCGGCTCCAGTTTTTTTTCTCGAGGCTAACGATGTAAAGGACGCTTGAAGAAATGTGCACACCTGCTGACACTGTGCGGGGTGGAGACCTACGATGTGGTCTGCGTGCTCGTACAACCCAAGCAGCCAAGCCAGGTGACCTTCGACGAGATCGTCCAATTTCTGAGGGCTCACTTTGACCCGACCCCTTCCGAAGTCTTCAGCAGAGCACGCTTATAACGTCGCGACCAGGAGGTCGGCGAGACGGTCAGTGCTTACAAGACAGCCCTGAAGAAGCTCGCTGCGGACTGTAACTTCGGTACCAGCGCAGATCAAGCGACAAACCCGACTGTCCTTCTCCTGGAAGTGATGCTGCGGGATCGCTTCGTGTGTGGCCTGCGGAGCGAGCAAGTGCAGCAGCACCTCTTTGCTGAAAAAGACTTGCCCTTTCAGAAGGCCTTCGACTTCGCCCTGAGAGCAGAGAATGCCGTAGAGGATAAAAAAAACCGCACCTCCACGTGGCGACTGCTGTTGATTGGCGCAAAGCTCTGCTGGTGCTTGTCTGGGTAGACGCTGAGCCACAGCATGTCGAGCTTTTCGTTCGTTTTCATCCATGTCACGCTGCGGTCAAATGCTCAAATGCGTATGTAACCACGTTCCATACCACACATTCTCTTTCTGACATGGATGAAAACGAACGAAAGGCTCAGCATGCTGCGGCTCACAGTCTACGCAGACAAGGACCACCAGAGCTTCGCCCCAATCAACATCATTCACCACGTGGAGATGCGGCTTTTTTTTCCCTACACAAGCACGTGCTCGTGAGCACGTGAGCTCACCAGCAGGAGCACGTGCACCAGACAGCGGACGGACGTACGGACATGGCTAGCCCCTAAGGAGCTTCGCCCCTGAAAAAGGTGAAGTCGGAATTCAAAGACGTGCACAAGGCAAGTGCAACTAGCTGCCAGACACGGAACGAAGATCGGCCCAGAAACCGTCTAAAAGCTCGGAACGCTCAACGCTGCTGGCGGTGCGACGCACAGCACAGCCCGGACACTTGTAGATTTACAACTACTGCAAGAAAATTGGGCACATTGAAAAAGCGTGCATCAAAAAACGAAAAGACACAGACAGCTCGCACAAGAACCACAGCATAGAGCAATCACACACCTTGCTGCAGACAACTGCACCAGACGTCAGTCACCAACGCTCAGTGGACACGTCGACACTGTACGAGCTCAACTCGGTGACAACTGCTACAGCGCGCCGAAGTTCACACTGAAAGTGTCGGTTGACAACAAGCGCCTCACCTTCGAAGTCGAAGTCAGTGAAGCAACATTCGGCTCCACATGGACTAACGACCCGCCACGGCTGGAAACCAGCAAAGTCTTCCTGCGCACGTGGTCCGGCCAGTCGCTTCGAGAATTGGGTACCACAGACGTGCAGGTAACACGCAAAAGCAAGACCTGCAAATTGCCGCTCTTGGTTGTCAGAGGAGCCGAGAGTAACCTTCTAGGGTGGAACTGGTTTTCACACCTCGGGATAGACATCGCTGGAATCAATGATGTGTCGGACGGCAAGTTTGTCTCCAAGCTGCGAGACAAGTACCAGTCTGTGTTCGGCGAAGACATCACAGCACATGTCGGTCCTGCAGTACAACTTGATCAGCTCGAGGGCACAGCACCGAAGTTCTTGAAAGCATGGTCGGTCCCCTTTGCTTTGCGATCAGCTGTAGAAGCTGAACTGGATCGACTGCAAGACCAGGGCATAATAGAGCCAACTCTGCACTCAAACTGGGCAACGCCCCTGGTATTGGTATGTAAGAAGAACCGCACGCTACGCATCTGTGGCGATTACAGCTGCACAGTGAACTTAGCAGCTAAAAGGGCAGCTTACCCACTGCCGACATCAAACAAAGCCATCAGCAACTTGACAGGAAGCAAGGTATTTAGCACCCTCGATCTGACCCAGGCTTATCAACAGCTCTGCATAACTCCTGAGACAGCAGAGGTCCTGAACCTCAACACGCTGAAAGGACTTTACAAGGTCAAACGGCTTCCATTTGGGATTTCGGCGGCGCCAGCCATATCCCAGCGCTTCATGGAGTCGATGTTGACTGGTCTCCCAAGTGTATGCACATACCTGGATGATGTGATCGTCGGTGGAAGGGATGCCACATAGGATTCCACGGGACTGGAAGCTGTTCTGAAACAACTGGAGAAGTTCAATCTACGCCTTGCAAAAGACAAATGCTGCTTCAAGGTTCGGGAGGTCTTCTTTCTGGGACACCGAATTGACGAATCGGGCGTCCACACTACAGAGGAGAAGGTTCGAGCCATTGTGGATGCTCCAGCGCCGACTTGTAAACAGGCCTTACAGACATTTCTCAAAATGCTTGCATTCTACGACAGATTCCTGAAAGACAGGGCAGCTATCGCCAGCTGTCTTTATGAACTCCTTCAGAAGAACACTGTGTGGAGATGGGAAGACAGGCACCAGGAAGCATTTGAACAACTGAAGAGCTTGCTCATCAAGCAGACAGTACTGGCGCACTACGACGAAAGGAAAGAACTTTTTGTGTCCTGCGACGCTTCGCCTTACGGCGTCGGAGCAATCCTTTCTCAACGTGACGACCAGGGGCAAGAGGCATTGATCGCTTTCGCTCCACGTACCCTTGGACCAGCAGAACGGAACTACGCCCAACTGGACAGAGAGGGCCTCACAGTGGTGTTTGGAGCCCACAAATTCCACAAGTATATTGTGGGAAGGAAAGTGACATTCATCACTGACCATCAACCTTTGCTGGGCATTCTTGGCCCAAAGAAACCGACGGCTCAAGTCCTGTCTCCACGGATGGCCAGATGGTGCATGAAACTGTCTTCATATGACTATGACATTGTCTACCGGCAGGGCAAGAACCACCAAAACACTGATGCATTGAGCCGTCTGCCACTACCAGACGGTGAGGATGAGCCATAGCCACCTGGTGACATACTAATGTTTGAAGCCTTATAAACACCACCATTCACAGCCACGGAGATAGCTTGTCTGATGCAGCACGACAGCACTTTGTGTGAACTGTACACTGCCATACAGAACGGCACAGTGGACAAACTCAAAGGTGACAGGTTCACGCCATACAAGCAGAGAGCTGCAGCACTGGCACTTCTCCAAGAGTGCCTTACCTGGGGCTCTCGGATCATCATCCCCACGACAGCACGTCCTCATGTCCTAGCGCTTAAGCACGCAGGCCACAGGGGCATGGTGGCAATGAAGAAGTGTGCACGGAGCTACGTCTGGTGGCCGGGGCTTGACAGCGAGATTGAGGGGACGGTACAGAACTGCCGTGTATGCCAAACGACACAGAAGAACCCACCAAAGGCTCCGATGCCTGTCTATGAACGTTCAGAGACACCCTAGCACACGCTTCATCTAGATTTCGCAGGGCCAGTGCACGGACAGTCCTACCTTGTTGTAGTTGACGCGAGCACAAAGTGAGTGGAGGTACGTCACATGTCTCGAGCAACATCGGTTGCTGTTATTAATGCGCTACGGAACCTTTTTGGTAGGTTTGGTATTCCGCGGAAAGTTGTCTCCGACAATGGAAGCGCATTCGTCTCCAACAAGATTAAGAAGTTCTACGCTTCAAATGGTGTGCAAGCCGTAACTGCTGCAGCATATCACCCTGCAACTAATGGACAGGCAGAACGATATGTCGCTGAACTCAAGAGGGCACTTCTAAAAGATACAAGCGGAAGCATACTTGCTCGCGTCCTCTTTCGACAGCACTCCACGGCCTACAGTGCTTCAGGAGTGACACCGGCGAAAGTGATGTTTGGCAGAGAGCACCCTGCCCCCTTGACCTACTTCAGCCGAAGACAGCAGCGGAGGCCAAGGAAAGTCAAGATCCACTGGGTCCAGCTCGCCGCTTCGCCAGAGGGGAGAGAGTACTGGTTCGCCGGTTCCCAACTAAGCCAGACTGGGTTCGAGGCAAGATCTTGCGATGGGCAGGTCCACGTTCTTGGCTCATTGAATGCGCCGGTGGCAAGGTACGTCGCCACTTGGACCATATTCGGAAAACGACACAAGCAGAAGAGACCTCGACGCAACCGGCAGAGTGGAGTGTGACAGATGACCTGGGTGAGCCAAATGCTCCCCAACAACTGCCAGCAACCAAAACATCCCAAGTGTCCGGAAGTCAACTGCGGTCTCCACAGGCCAGACGTCTTCCAGACCGTTTTAAGGACTTCAACGTAGGGGGGAAGAATTAATATGTTCGCAGTTCTTCTGCAAACAGCTATCATCAGCAGCAGGACGAAGAAGGGCGCGCGCTTTCCGAGTGTGGCCCCCCGGACTGAGGCATTCGATCCCTGGCTCCCAACTGTAACGGCCATAGGGCCGGTCTTGCTCCTTTTTCTTGTATATATTAAACATCAGTAAGCCAACTATGGCTGTTCCGACATAACAAAAGCCTAATAAGCAATTTAATCAAAAGAAATGGGGCAACACTGATTGTGCGGTGTCAGTGGCACCGCACAATCAGTTTTTCATCGCCGTGGTGTCGTCCCATTAGTCCTAATCTTTATTTGTGGCACTATGCCACCAATAAAGATTAGGATAATGGGACAACAATGATTGGAATTATAACTAGTGACTGCAGCCACATCGAATGTTTATTTTATTAGTCGGTGCACAGCTGTCTGCTTTGGCTGTATGTTGGCCGCCTATCCTTTCAAAAAGCCTTTGACACACAACCAGCCCAGAGATCTCTCGGCTCATTAAATTCTTTCTCGAGACATGGGAGCATTTTGTTGGAGAAATGTAATTCAACTTTGCTTATGAGAATTCTACTCGAATGGCTTCAAAGTATCATCTGTACAAAGACATAGGTTAATTTTTGTTTATGGATTTTTACTTTTTTTTTTAGGAGGCGGCGGCGGGTTGAACAGTCATGCAGGTGAGCCAGGGACATGCTTATATGGCCCCAAGGCGTAATTGGAACTTGGCAAGACCATTAAATAGGCAATACACGATTCAATAATAAGTTAGTACGTTGGATCGTGTGCAATGGTTGGTGTTTTACTCTCAAGCATTGTGTAGACAAAACAAAACAGTATGAGGGCCACATAGGGCAAGCATGCACTTATTAGTAGCATTTGATCCCCATATGATATTTGTCTTGCATAGTAAATGAAAAAAAAAGGAAGTATGTGGTATAATTAGGGTGACCACCTTCCTGCTAGCGAAATGCGGGACACGCAGGGCAGGGCGGGGGTTAGAGGACGTTTATCAACACGCACACCATGAAGCGAGGCTGTTAACAGATTGAATATCCTGTGCTGTTTATACACCTACAAATTGTATAGCAGCAATTAAGTTAAAATAATTTTCACTCCCAGTGACATATTTTTAATGCTAAATATGTTATTAAATGTGTCGAAGCTGAAAACATAAAAATCTGTTGCAGCAGAACTCAATTCATCAAATGGAAATAAGAAACCGTAAATCTTTTTCGAGTTATTGTTCCCTGTCAACGCTTACTTTTATCAACATGGCCCTACATAAATTTTTAAGATTATTTTCTTTTCAACCTTTGTGAGTTGCACGCTTTTTGCTTTGTGTGACTGGCTTCACTGAAGAAAAAAAAAGATGCCACAGCAACCCTTTCAAATTGAAGCAGCGATTTGAAAATAATTACAATAATTTGTATCTAAACTTTTGACGAACAATTTTTTCTTACAATATTTTCCTACCAAAGGGAGAGGCACAACGGCGCATGTGCGTCGGATCTGCTGCAAGAACGACGGTTGCTTCCTGCAATTCTTGTGTAGAAAATGGTGTACCATTGCGATTCGCACGATTACCAGCGACCTCAGCGCTTTTCCGTGCCACGTTGTTCGGCAGCACCATGAGTTGCAGAGTGAATTTTACAACAGTGTGAAATGTGGGACATTTTGAAGATTCGGGAATTCCTCGCGGGACGTGGGACACGAGCCCTCGATGCGGGACAGTCCCGCGAGTCACGGGACGGGTGGTCACCCTAGGTATAATTGGTGTGCATCAGTTTGATTTGGGCCGCAGGCATAGTATTGTTTGTGTGTGTGTGCTATTCCAGTGTCCCGGAGCCCACAAGGTTGGACGAGAGGTTCTGCCAGGTTGTAGAGAGCTGTGAGGGCAGTGTTCTCCTGAAGAGGCTTGCTGCAATCCCTGCCTCTCCTCCAGAAGGCTGTGCCAACTTCTACAACAAGGAAGTAGTTGTTTCTATGGAAACAGCTGCACCTTGCTGCGCGACACGAAAGACAACAAGGCAGCCTGGATGATGCAACGCCGCTGCCGGATTACAGGCAAGTGGCGTGTGTGCAGAGCAAATCTTTATTCACACTACAAGACAGATGTTAAATGTTTCCGAGATGTCCAGAGGCTTGCTAAACTGTATTAGTGAGCATTGGAAATGTTTTGAAAATATGTTTCATTGGTTTTGATTTAACATTAATCAAAAGCGGTGTTTCGCATATTGCTCGCCTTAGTGTGTGCCTTAAAGGTGCACCAAAGACGGTTCTGAGATCATCTGTCCTTAATGGTAACTCATTCGATGGGCTCTGTGCATCCTAAATATAAAAAAATTATGCTCGTGGATAGCGCGTTTTTCTACTAAAAATGTGATTTGCAATCGGGATGAGCCCCTTTTTGCACCGAACTTTCGGCACAAAAAGAGCGGGGCATAATCCAGCCGAGCGGATGGCGGCGTGGCGACACTGCTCGTCAGTCAACCTAAGCTGTCGCTCCCATAGCAGACGGCGTGGCGTCGTCTGCTATCGGAATGGCAGCTTAAGGTTCGCTGACGAGCAGTGTCGTCATCCCACCGCCCGGTCGGCTGGATTATGCTCCGCCCTTTTTGTGCGGAAAGTCCGGCTCAAAAAAGGGCGCATCCCGATTGTAAATCACATTTTTACTAGTAAAATGAGTATTGCACAAGCATAATTTTTGGATATTTAGGATGCTTACAGCATGTTGAATGAGTTACCACCAAGAACAGACAATCTCAGAAACGTCTTTGGTGCAACTTTAAGGTTGTGTCTTTTATCAACACTCTGCAGTTTGATAAAAAAAGAACACTTCCAATATTGACTTTCCCGTAGAATCGCAAAATGGCTTCAAGTCACAATCCTGATGCAAACTCATACACATGAAGGTGCTGAATGTGACACAGCTTTAATGGTGATATAGCTGTGGCCAGTGAGCATGGTTATAAAAATCTATGGAGATATGCCAGAGCTCGTACTTGGGTTCAAACCGTCATTTCGGCTCCTGAAATTTGTTCATGACAAATGGGAACCTCACAATCGGGAATACTGAAATAGAAAAGCATAAACACCTGAGTTGCACATTTGCGTTCTAGACTTTCTCCAAGTTTTATTATTAGGGAACATAATTATCTCGCTCGGAACACAAATTCAAAGGGAACTTGGACGAATAACATATCAACATTTCGAGACCTCTGGACCATAAAATGGGAACAGATCCAGAACCTTTCCTCTAGGTTTCTTTATTGCATGTTTCCCCCTAGTGTCATTACTGTTCTTATTTTATGCTAAATCAAGCCAGAATAGAAGTGTGTTCAGTTAGTTTGTTCCCAACAAAAACAATTCCGTTGAAATATTTTGTCGAGTTATCAAATAAACTGAATGGAAGTATATCCAGGGAGCGAAGATTTAACATATAGAACAAGGGAGGCACAAGCACCTTTTCCAAAGAGAAGGAAACATTGAATTTTGGGAATATTTGTTGCTACTTGAAAGATGTGCTGTGCCATCCCATGTTTTAAGAGTTCTCCGCTACTTCGTTCCTTGATGACTACCAGCATGCCAGTGATTTCATTTAAGGGACATATTTCTTATTTGGTATGGTCTGCCATGAATCATGAATGATGAGCTCATACGCCTGCCCAGTGTTCTTGACTGGTGCTGGTTGTTTTCTAACTGCAAGAAAGGCATATTTTTTCTTTTTTTGTATGCACTGTGGTTTTTACAATGAGAACATTTGCTGTTGGCTGCACTTTATTGCAGGAACAACGTGCTATCCATTGTACAGATACAAGCAGGGCGACTGGGACAAGAAGGTGCGGTCGACAATGCAGCCATCGTTCCGCGGCAACGCTGCGACGGCGTACGGTAAACGGTCAGAGCCCAAGGCACGCCAGAAGTATGAAGCTACAAGACAAGTACAAGTGTTCACTTGTGGCCTAATTGTATCGCCAAGCAACCCCTGGCTTGGCTGCTCTCCTGATGGTGTGCTCTTTGATGGTGGAAGGCCAGCAAAGTTGCTGGAGATCAAGTGCCCTACCAAGGGGCAGACCATGAGCGCAGAAGCTCTCCTTGCAACCTGTGACTTTCTCGAGAAAGATGATGCAGGTATTTACACGCTCAAGGTGCGTCATACCCACTATGCCCAGGTGCAGCTGGGAATGGCGCTTTTAGATGTGAGGACATGCGACCTTGTTGTTTATGCGGACTTTGATAGCAGCATAGAAGTTTTAAGTGTAAGTCTTGATGAAGCTTTCCTGTGGTCTCTGCTCACCAAAGTGAAGAACGTGTACTTCGAACGCATACTTCCAGTTCTGTGTTCATGTTAGAAATCCACAGATCAAACGTGATGTCCAGGTATTATGACTTCAAAACTCATTTATTTATTTATAATTAATAAAAAGAATTTCGGGGCATTCTCTACTTTTGATCACATTTTAGTGAGGATATAGGCCCTTCATGGCCATAGTTTCTGGATAGTATTAGAATGCTTAGAGTGCACGGGTTCAGCTACGGCCATGGATGAATAGATGAAGCATTTATTGACGAGGATGGCGCTTAGGCCTGTGGGGGTAAGAAGCCATAAAAAGCCATGGCCATAAAAAGAATTTCAAAAACCTGCCTAGTGCCTCTAGACGCACGGCTTCACAGGGACCCTTGAATGTGGCAAGAACCCCAGCCAACGCTTTCCTTTAGGAAGAGATGCCTGTCAGATTGGCACCTTTCACTAACTTGCCCCTTCTCTCCAGATTGTCGGTCAGTAGCTCTGCATGTAGCATGCCATGCCAGTCTATGGGCGGTTGGTTGGCATGCCGCAAACGGTGCTAGTTTCCGACACTCGTAGAGGAAAGAGTATGGCATGTCAGGCTGAGAAGTGCCAATGTGACGGACATCTTCGTGGAGCAGGCGTTTTGTGCTTGTGATATTTCTTATGTAAAAATTTCCTTTTACTAATAAACTGCCAATTGACTTCCATATATGCAATAAAATTAATGTGAATATTCTAGGGAAGTGTGCAATATTTTCATTCAGAATAAATCTGTGTAAAGATCTAAAGTCAGCCGAAGTTTTACTCAGAGGCCCTTTTTTTCTCTTGTACCACCATCCTCTAAGACTCCAAAGAGCACATGCTACAGTTCTGTTCTAAAACATTGGTGGCTGCCCCCCTCGCTGATATCTTTCCCATCACGTTGGGCACTACCATACTGAAATGAAGGGCATGCAAGTATTAATACTCGTTTCACTAGCATAACAGGCCCAAGGAGCAAAGCTAAGGCGCACTCTTTCTCGATTAACCCTGTTTCATAAATTATACTATAACAATGCTTCTATTAGAGCATCCCTCTTCCTTCCACCCCACAGCATATCTCTCCGCCATGATGACTCCCGCAAAGTTCGTCCGATTTTTAGTTCAACTGTAGCATTTTACAATTCCTATCTGCCCATGACAATCAAGGACTGGAATAAATTACCCGATAGCGTTGTAACCGAGACCAACCTTGATAGATTTGCCGAAGAACTAATCAATTACCTTGAACTTAATAATATGTCTATCTGCTAATTTTTTTCTTCCTTTTTACTGGTCACAGTGCATACCGTAAAAAATATTAATAATATTGTGTAATGTTCATAACTACTTGTATTCTGTTGTTCTTTGATTCACCTGTATTGCTGTCTTCCTCTCCGTGAGTGTTAATTTATTTTAAACAATGATTATTAGTGTTATTGATCCCCTTGTATAATGCCCTAACAGGCCCTCAAGGAATAATAAATGAATGAATGAAATAAAAAAATGAAGGTGGTTGAAAGAGCTTAAAAAAGAGCCTTCTAGAAGCTTCAGGGCTGCTGCTGTTTCGCTTAGGGATTTAATTTCAGGCCCTGAGAAGCTGTCTCCAAGCGACATGTTGGCAGCTGCTTTCCTGAGGCATCCAGGAGGCACCCTCACAAATCATGTAATATATATGACAGAAAAACAAACATGCACACATGGTTGGCCCACACAAAGAAATGTGAGACAGAAGCAGACAGGTATCAAGGAATATGCATTAAGCTTCATTTGGCAAGAACAGCCTCAGGCTGGCATGCACTAGCACAAAAACAAGGTACCCGAAAATGTATCAGTGATGATGACATCGCAGAGACGATACTGACAAATGCATACGAGCATGCACCCACAGGCGACCAACAGAACAGACAGAATGAGTTGAAATGTGGAACACTCAAGTAGATGTCCCTTACGAAGCTTCATGCAAGGACAGCCTCAGGATGGCATACATTAGCACAAAACAAGATACGCCAGGTGCTCTGGTGATAACATCAAAGTGGCGAGATTGACACACACACAAACATGCACACACAGGTGACGAACTGAACGAGTTGAAATGTGGAACATTCAAGCAGATGTGTCTTATGACAGCCTCAGGATAGCATACATTAGCACAGAAACAAGATAGTGAAAACAAGGTATGTCACTTGCAATATTCACAAACATACAAACATTAGCAAGCACACATACAAACACTGCAGTAGATACAAAAAAGAATGTGTTAAAATATGAAACATTAAAGAACACCTGCAGAAACCGACAGGGGGGGCACGTGCTAACACAAAAGAAGGGAACGGTGCTGGACCATGGCCGGGCTGGATTTTTGGATACTTGTGGATACTCGCCAGAGCTGGAGAAATCATGCCTGTGGATGCGCAAAGCGCCGCGACCCCACCTTGCCGCAGTTCCACCCTGGTGCGAGCTAGGAGCACTGATCGGTGCCCTCCCGTAGCTTTGACTGCATGCCAAGGAAAGCTGTCCCCGAGTGTGCATAATTGGTCTACTTGTGCTACCGCCTATGCCTGCGGCTACCGGCCATACAGTAGTACCTTCACCTTGCCTCGTCCGTGGTTTGCTCAAGAGGCCGTAAAAAAAAGACCTGTATCCAGCCCGGCCGCAGCCAAAGTCACCGAGGCTGCAGGAGCGTGTGGCCTCGGACCATTCGTGTACGTTGCGCCAGCAGTGAAGAGGCTATTATTGGAGGTTGGCAGATGGTTGCACGATTAGCGGTTGGTTATTGACACCCGGTTTCTAACCTGCTCTGCTACTGTACTGATTGTCATCCGCCTCAAGTGATAGATCTATGCTGACACCTGTGAAAACTTGCAGCTTAGCAGCGCTGCTGATAGTCGTGATTATTTGGTTTAATGTGATTTCAATTATCTGCATCGAGTAAACCGATCATATATCTTTGGAATTGCAGCTTTCGAAACGATTACAAGGATGCACAATCAGCTGATTTGCTACAAATCCTTACAATGACATTAAGTTGAAAGCAGAACTGTCGAGATGAAAATTTTCGTAGAGTTCTTTAGAACATCTGAAGGAATGAGCAATGTCGGTGTAGAGAGCACCACCCGGGGTGAATGACTGCCAGTATGGCAACAGAGCGTGTCAGATAAATGGATGTTGATAGCCGCAAATGTCTCCATTGGCCGGTACTCGGCAGCAGCAGTTTCTCTCGCCCTTTGCATCCCTACTGAAAAAAACCATTTGGCGCCCATATGAAAATAAACGGGTCCATACCGGTAACCGTTTAACCATACTGGTCACCAGTTTGTCAAAGGGGTCGCCCGTATGGCTCGAAGGGGTCCCCCGTATGAGCCATAAGGGTCACCTATTTGGCAAACGGGTCGCTCGTCTGGGCAAATGGGCGACTCGTTTGGGCAAAGTTGTCGCACGTTTGCTCAAACCGGCGACCATGTTGCAAATTGCACCGGTTTAATCAAACGGCTCTCCGGAGCCCGTTTGATATTGAACGTACAGATCGGCGGCGTGGGCACGCCTAGCGTTTCAGCCGTGGCAGCCAATGTTTTCCGGAAGGCTGGGAGCGCCGGTTCATCGATTTCAGATCGTCCGCGTAATGCAAGTAATTATATTTATATTTCAATTGCGCTGATTTTCGATTATACTGCAACTAAAACTAACACCTTTTTTTTTTTTTTTTTTTGACGTAAACGCGCGACGTTGGTGAGCCGATATTTTTGACAGACCTTTAATACTTTGTCCATCTTTGTTGCCTCAATTTACTTATTCAGCTCGAATCTCTCTCGCAGAAGACGCGACCGCGTGAAAGAATGTACGTCTAGACTCCGTTTCACTTTAATTCAAGACGCAGCGAAGGTAGCACGCGTACACGCGGCTGCAAGAACATCGAGCATTGCGAGAGCACGCCCGCCGTTGCAGCACTCAAACTACGAGCTTGCGCTGAGTTCTTTCTTTGCTCGGGCGCAAGACGAGCTTCTGGCAGCCCCGTCGCCATTTCCAAAGTTCGAGCGCGCGCGCGCGCGCGCGTTTGTTATTCGGGACTACAAAAACGCATCTCCCTGGAATGCCTGGGGAGAGGTAGAGGGGCTGTCCCGGTGGTCCCAGCGCCTTGACCTCGCCCCCTCCCTCCTCTCTTGTCACCCCTGTCACGTGACCCCCAGCAGCGCGCGAGCTACACGCTGATAAGCATCGAGATCCGGAAGGGCGCGCCTTGCAGCCGCTTTTTTCTTTGTCTGCTTGTTGTCAGTTGCTGCTCGAAGTTCGCTCGTTCTACCTGCTTCAATCTGTCGCCTAACCCTGTGGTCTTATTGGGACGCCTCTCGACAACGTATTGGATGTCGCAAATTCTCGCGGTTTGGTTGGGTTCGGCAAATGACAGCTTGTGCGCCGCATCGTGTTGAAACTTCCAAGGAGCCGTTCCCTCTCGTTTGTGTTTGTGTGGTTGTCCTGCTTTGACCGTGTCGACAAATATCACGGATTACCTCTTTCAAGTCCGCTATTGTTATGGTAAGTGCACTGCAACCTACGTGTTGGCAACGATTGACCGTTCTTCTACGCGTACTCTTCTAAATTATCTAAAGAATTATGCAACGCCTAATCGCGCGGCAGCCAGGAGAATAATTTCCCCGAAAGTCTACCTGTATAGTGTTCACAGATCGCTTGCACGTTTGTACTTGTCTACAGAAGAGGTAATAAACTTCGAGGAGAATTGAAAACAATCTTTTGTGTCGGTTTTCCTGTCCACTTACAAGCACCTACGCGAGTGCATTTGTTCTACGTGTTTTCTCCATGTTATAAATACGTTTATGAGTTTCGGGACGTCTTAAATATGTTTAAGATAACCAACCTCCCAGACGATACCCATTTAGGGCTAGCGCATAATTTGCCATTTCGAAGGGCACGTTCAAACGTGTGGTCACGTGCCATGTCGAACGGGTACTCGTACCATACGGCACCCGTATCAAACGGGCACCTGTATCAAACGGGTACCGTTTCGAACGGGTACCGTTTCCAAACGGGTACCCGTATCCCATAATCACGTTTGATCCAAACGGATCGACAGGTTTGATTCAAACGGGCGACCAGTTTGCCACCCGTTTGAATTTCAAATGGTTTTTTTTCAGTAGGGATAACACGTGTACATACTGTAAAATACCGGGCGAGCGCTTACTCAAATTTTGGAGATAATCGCGAAAAAATGGGGGATGGGCGCTTGTCCGGTCATGAATTTTACACACAAATGTACCATGCATATTTTCTCAGATCTTACAAATTTGGTAATGGGCGGATCCGCGGTACTCTACGGTAGTCCAATGCCGCACGCTCCTGCGGCTTTGTCTAGCACGGTATCAACCAAACTCTGCTTCTACAGAAGGCTTAGAAGAACCTGTTATCTGCTAGAACTGGTGGCGATAAGTTCACCAAGCCGCATGCAATGGTGAGCACATCATCCGCTATTGGCACCATGTGCCAGGGCATCCTTTGGGATGTAATCTTAAAGAGCTTCATCCTCTGGATAACTCTTTCCACGTGAACTCGTGCCGCAGCTATGCTCTTCGTGGCAAGAGCTTCGGCCTTCGAGAGCTGCTTCTTAGCATGTAGGAATGGGGGCCTCACCACAGCTATCAGCCTTGTTTCGCATGTGCTGTCGATCAGGAACCCCTTGTCCACCATTATATGGTCTATCCCCGGCAACAGCTTATCTACCAGACCACTCTGGTCAAAGATAGCCTTGTCCGAGGCACGACCTCCAGAGCCGCTGCTAATGTAGGTAATCAAACCAGCGGGTGAAACGCCTACCATATACTTGATTGTGTGCCCTTTTTTGTAATGAGAGTATGTGCTTATACGACACTTAAGGCACTTAGGTGTGCCTACAGGAATCTCTGTGCAGTCAAGTACGATGCGAACATGAGAGTATTTCTGGAAGCACACCGGCATGTTATGCAGCACTTCATCCTTGGAGGGCCAGGTTATTGCATTTCTCAGAAACACAGCAAGGAGCTGTGCTGTGTTTCTGACAGTGGCACTTGCGGTTGATGGTGACACTCCAAAGATATTTGACAAGAAATCAAATGTCAGAGCGTGCTTCAGTGCCATCATGGTCATGATTACTCTATCTCTTGCTGGCAGTGCAGCTCTTGATGATTTGGGTGTCTTTCCAGACACGAGTTTCTCTAGAACATTGAGGAGCTCTATGTTGGGGATGCCCGTAAAGGAACATACGTTACCCTGATTGATCATGCGGGAAAAGTTTTCCCCAAAGTCACCACTCGACACCTGCACACCTTGGTCGAGGACTATTACAGGTGGGGTAGGCCTCTCCAACGAGCCTGCAGGTGGCAGAGCAGCACTTGAAACTTCCGCTGAATGTTCCTCCTTGTCGTCCCGATCACAGAGGTCCTCGGCCTCGCAAAGTGCGACCTAGAATGAAGTTGAAACATATTTAATTACACATACCACAAGGCTCTATCACTCAATTGTGTTGGTTGTGTTCACAGCAACCGAAACAACAGCGGCAAAGTCATCTGGATGAGCGTTCTTCGCACACAGCGTGAGAACTAACGCAAAGGGTAGCCTTGTGAAGCATCTAGGAGCCACGGTTAATCTGATGCCTCAGTCATATATGTTTTTTTGGCTGCTGTGGATGCAGTCTGTACAAGTGTACAAACCGATGAACAGAACTTAAGGGTGCAAACAAGCTGGTAGCGATGAAACTCTACGACAAAACTCCGCAGACTACGGATGAGGAAAGGACGACACATATATGGAAAGACCTTTTCGTGTATCTGTTGTTGCATGCCTACCCGCAGCTTCAGGGTTGTGTTGTAGTGTACGAACTGGCCAGAGTTGCATGTCTAGGTATTTAAGCCTCGTTTAGACGGTTGGTTTTGAAACGCCGACTGCGGCAAAGTCACAGGGACAAGCGTTTTCTGCACACAGAGTGAGAACTGACGCAAGGGGTAGCCTTGTGGAGCATCTAGGAGCCACGGTTAACCTGATGCCTCAGTCATATCTGTTTTTTTGGCTGCTGTGGACGCAGTCTGTGCAAGTGTACAAACCGATGAACAGAACTTAAGGGCGCAAACAAGCTGGTAGCGATGAAACTCTACGACAAAACTCCGCAGACTACGGATGAGGAAAGGACGACACATATATGGAAAGGCCTTTTCGTGTATCTGTTGTTGTATGCTTACCCGCAGCTTCAGGGTTGTGTCGTAGTGTACGAACTGGTCATAAAGTCGCATGTCTAGGTATTTAAGCCTCGTTTAGACGGTTGCTTTTGAAACGACTGGAACGACGACAGCGGCAAAGTCACTGGGACAAGCGTTCTCTGCACACAGCGTAAGAACTGATGCAAAGGGTAGCCTTCTAAAGCAGCTAGGAGCCACGGTTAATTTGATGCCTCAGTTGTTTTTGTGGTTTTAGTTCCTGCAGATGGCAACCAATGCACATGAGTTAATTGTTCTGTAGTATGAAAGGTTTGTGAGTACAGGACTGAAAGAAATGCACTGTTCTTTT
Source organism: Ixodes scapularis (assembly GCF_016920785.2). Classification (NCBI taxonomy): domain Eukaryota; kingdom Metazoa; phylum Arthropoda; class Arachnida; order Ixodida; family Ixodidae; genus Ixodes; species Ixodes scapularis. Next base: position 158,163,848 of record NW_024609868.1, on the reverse strand, counting down.
TATAAGAAATTGCACATTGACTGAACTGAAAAAAAGAAGGAACTACTCAGGATAAGATAATGCAGCATCAGACATATTTACCTCGGCCAACAGAGGCTCCACCACCGCCCTCTTCTCACGTCGCTTCTGGCGGCCTTCGTCCAGTTCTTTTGCCCTCTTCCTCTTCTCCACATTCTCAGTGGAAAGAACATGCAGGTTTTGGGAGGGCACAGATCCTTTCTTAAGGTGGCGCTTCTGAGCTGGGTATTCTGAAGTAAATATGACATGTTGGTGATCGAGTTAGATAGCTTAACAAAGTGGCTGCTCAGTTTCAAAGAGCTAGCGAAACAATCCTAGGTTTACACATTCAAATGTAGTTTTCTGCCGCCTACTCGCTGTTAGTACGAGTCTACCAAACAGCGCAAATTAACATACCTCTTACTTTTCCAAACTAGGGAAAAGATTAAAATTCAAGGTACGATATTGTGCGAATGTCACGAAGACACCGAGGATGTTCTCTCCGAGCGTTTCAGGTTGCATGAACGGAAAAGAACAAAGAAGAGACGACACGAGCACACCGTCCCGTCTCCTATGTGTTTATTCGACGAACACGCTCTCCGGGTCGTTTCTAACGAGCGCGACGTTCGGTTTTCAGGCTCACGCTGTCGAGACGTGGACTTCACTACTGTAGCAACGATCGAGTGCAGTGTTAATACGCTGATCGCAATCTATCATAAGCACGTTCAACCGTTTTTATTGCGTCGCTGACCCCGTTAAAAACGTTGACCGCCCGCCCAAAATGCCCGATAAATGAGCCTCATCGTTTGTCTCGATCGATGCGCTTATCGCTGCACTGATTTTTCGAACCTGGTGATGCCGTCCCCGGATAACGCAACGCAACACATGTCGGCACACTCTTACCTGGCAGGGTGTAGTCGCTCGAAGTAAAATGAAGCGAGCACACCGGCATGATCTCGGTGACACTTTTCCCAATCCGAAGGACGCGGACCCACTCGTCGCGTCTGTTTACCACGTCTGGGCCCCTCCGACATGTTTCCCAGGCGTTCGGGAATCGGTGAAACGACAAATTATGGTCTTTCCACGCGGCGGCGGTGCATTGGGGCACCGAACAGTGCCGTTTGCACTTGGAGACGGCTGTTTTAGCGAGACGGTCGTCAACATCGCTGGAATCCGCCATAGCAGCCTCCCGGAGACCCTCAAATATTTCGTTCTGGCTACCGCCACGAGAGGGCGAGCGGCGAACTGGAGACGCGAATACCAACGCCGACGTGATTACAATGACGAAGATAACAAAAATAATGTTCTTCCCGACAAAAATGTATGAAATAGAAACACTCATTGATAAAATAAAGAAAGACGTAGCAGCGGGTTACGACGAGTTGAAGTCTCAACCCCTCAAGTACGTAGCTAGAATTATTAGCTCTATACTATCATACCTCGCGAATAGCATGTTAAAAAGCGGTATTTTCCCGACTGATTTGAAGCTGGCTAAAGTTGCTCCTATTTACAAGGGCGGTAGTAAAAAAGTATCGAAAATTATAGGCCCATTTCTGTACTAACAATATTCTCTAAAATATTTGAAGACGTAATAAAAAAAACGCCTAGAAAGCTTTTTTACAAAGCACAGTGTAATCTCCACCGCCCTATATGGGTTCCAATCGAAAAAATCTACAGAGCAAGCTTTTCTCGACATAAAAGAGAAATTGGTTGCAAATATTGAAGACAAGGTAATTACACTCGGACTGCTTTTAGATTTGAAGAAAGCGTTCGACACCGTTCAGCATCCTATTTTACTCAGAAAACTAGAACATTATGGCATCCGCGGGGTCGCGCTCGCATTACTAAAAAGCTATTTAACAAATCGGCAGCTATACGTAAAAATTAACAATCTAAAATCAAATAAGAAAAAACCGCGTTATGTATTCCCACTGGGTTTCATATTAGGCCCTTTACTTAGTTGATATAAATGATATCGTAATCATTTCTGGTTCCCCAGAGTTAATAATGTATGCAGAGGACACAAATATCTTTTTTTCTTTAGTGAAGCAACTCCGGAATGCCTGGAGGAAAGGGCAAACGCCTGTCTTGTAAAGCTTTCAAAATGGCTGAGTTCCAATGGGTTACAACTAAACACAAGCAAAACAAAATATGTGATTTTTAAACCTGCAACAAAACGTCTCAGAAACTCCCTTAAGATTATGTTTGAAGGTGATTTAGGAGATCAAGTAACTGAGAAAACATTTCTAGGTGTGTGGTTTAACCATGAGCTAAAATGAAATACACATGTAAGTAAACTAAAGTCAGAATTATCACGAGTTCTTGGCGATATTTATAAAATGGCAATCCTTGTAATTGAAACATTGTATTACTCCTTGCATTTTTTTCAAAATGTGTTATGGGATTCTTTTATGGGGTACAACTACAACATCCGACTACTATAAGTTACTAATCCTACAAAACGAGGTTCTACGTATATTCGAAAACTATGGGGAGCGAATAAGAGAACTGAGGACGGAACCACGTTTTAATAAATACGAGATCTTAAAGGCAAATCATGTATAGTACTTAAAATGATTTCAATTAATTTCTCAAACAAGGTTATACTCCACCCCAGTCGCAACAGAAGAATTGTACCCGTTCCGTCGTGTTCAAAGAAGGGAACCCTCTACAAGAACATGTTATGGAAGGCAGAGTATGCACTATCAAAAAATTAGTCTATTAAATAACATGCCCTCTAAGAACTACGCAAGGTCGTTTCCTTTATTTAAAAAAAAGAACGTATAGCACTCCTGGCAGGCAATGATATAAAATTTATCTAAGCTTGCTAATCACAATAAAGCGTCATGTTATATTTTATACCTTCAAAGTTCATCCTTGTTTTATTTTATGTGCATGAGTCGCCTTGTTATATTTTGGAGGGTATATCGACAATTTCAGGCAACATTTCATGGGCGCCGCCATCTTGACGTCACGTGACCCTGCCGCCATAGCCGACCTTCAGATTCTCGCCGTTGCTCCGCGTTGTGTGCTGCACCGGCCACCACCGGAGCTTTGTTTTCGCGTTCCTTTACGTTCCTCGTTAAAATCTCGTGTTGTCTTTAGGTCGTTTTGATATTTCTGGCTTTCATTTAATCATTCGCTATCTAATATTTGAACATAGCTCTTTGTATTTTCATATTTATGAAATGGAATCGGACAGCGAATGGATCGACGATACACGATTATGGCCCAGGCTTCAGAGACTGTGTAAGTTCATCGCATTCATTCGTTTTGTCGCAAATAAAGGGCAGTCAACGCCATTGCGACATATGGAAAGTTTAATTGACGCATTAAGGCTATCGCAGTCATGCTTCTCGCTGCATGTGCACGCATTTGGCATCGTTTTTTTAAGTAAAAGCCGAACCGCATGTAAGCGATTTAGCGAGCGACGGCGACAACGACGAGAGTCAGCGACGAAGATTTCTTACTGCCCCCCGTCGCGTCGCTCGGTTTTTGGATTTCTCGAAAACGTCGCTCACCGTCTTAGTCGCTCGCTCCCGTCGCTTCCATGTGGTTTGGATCGTCGCCCGGCTGACCAAGCGACAGCGAAGAGGGTCGCCGTCGCTTGCCTCGTTGCTCGCCAAATCGCTTGCATGTGGTTTGCACGTGTGAAGGGTGCTCATTCTAAATGGCGCGAAGTCCTTCAAAATGCAATAAAAATGGCACAAAGGGCCATTGATTGGTTAAAAAATTTCTTCTTTCGCTTTGGATTCCCCGAAACAATTGTTTCAGGCATCGTCTCCACATTTACGTCAAACGAGTTCAAGCGATTCGTGCAAGAAATGGGCTCCCGTCACGTCCTGACAGCTCCTTACCATCCAAGGTCTAAGGACTCGCTGTACGTTTCATTCAGACCTTAAAAACACTTTCCCTGAAGACAAATCAAATGGTAATGTTGTTATATAGCAACACAGATCACACCACCACAAACGAGTCACCAGTGAATTTATAGTTAATCAGTGGTGCAAAGGCCTGGCATGGGGGAGAGGGTCGCTTACAAACTGTTCATTCACACTGTGACTCGACAGTGTCACGAGCGCGATATTCTTGTTGACGGTGAGGTACTGGTTCGTAGCTATGGTGGGAAAACAAAGTAGGCGCCTGGTGTTATTGTTTCACAATCAGGCCCTGTTTTCTGCCTGGTGCATGCAACTACTCCCAGAGGCAGTGTCATTTAGCGTCTTCACAAATTCCAACTGCTACGACACTCGAATCTCGCAGGCGCTGACCCATATCAGGAGGGCGCAGAGCTCCTGCTATGTCCTACGAGCGACAGCACACTACGGCTGTCCACCACCTCACCGGCAAGCACTCCTCTGACGACTCAAAAGGCAGCTGCCTCTGCCCCGTCCCAGGCCACACAAGCGCCTGTTGCAAGACGCTACCCAGCGAGAGACCACCGACCTCTGGAAAGACACCAAGTCGGGTCGCAGCTCCAAACAGTGTCAAAATTAAAGGACAGGAAGTGTCGTGTCCGTCATCGCGCCACTGATAACTGCATCGCAGTTAGTGCGCATGAGATAGGAACTGATGAAAGGTGCGCTCCGTAGGGCTGACGCGCCCGACTCTCTATGACCACCAAGCAATGAGCATGGTCTAATAAACGTAGCGGTCTCGTGGAAACTGCCTTGTCCTTCAACAACGCCACCTCCGACCCCGATAAAAAAGATAGCGGGTAGACCTCAAGGCCTACCCACTGTCCTTTCACGAAAAGTCAATCAGAGCACGGCGTCGTTCTGACATCACCGCAAAAAGCAGACCAGGGATGGCAAAATTAATTTCATAAAGTAATTAAATTGCGTTAATAATTACTTTTTGAAAACGGAAGAAATGTATTTAAATTATGCTACAAATTACTGCAGACTAAAATTACTGTCATTACATTACAATTACGTTCCAAAAGTAATGAAAGTACTTTGACATTACGTTTGAGTACTTCGAGGCAGTGATTTGTGCTAGTTTTATTTACAGTATATGTACCAAACTCAAATCTACCTGTTTACACCGCAACAACCTTATGCGCCTGCAAGTAACCCTTCCGCCATATTCGACCTTCAGTTTATCGACAGTACGCTGTGTTTTCTGTAGCGACCTCCACCGGCTGAGCTTTATTTTCGAGTTTTTGTTTTGTTTTCTACCTTTATATTACGTACTCTTTATATGTTGTTTGTGTAGTTTGTGCATCCGGTCAACCATTTCTACTCCTATTTGAGTCAATCGAGTGTATTTTTGTGAATCAAATGGAATCGAACTAGGAGTGGGTCGACGAGAGAAGATTATGGCCTGCGATTCAGAAACCACGTGAGTTCATGCTATTGTTTACCCTTTTTCTGGTAATAAATGTCGCTTAAAGGCCTGACTCCATGGAGGTAATTTATGGTAAACCACCGGCCGATCACCAGCCAACAACGACCGGCGGCTCGATCGCTTTCCGCTCGACGTCAGCTGCCGCTGTTTTCACGTAACGCGCATGGCGCCGCAGTGCAATATCGGTCCCTTGTTTGCAGCCCTACGACCGCTTGATCAAAATAGAAATAATACAGTGGCTGTGGCAGCACATTGGCTTTGTGGAATCTGGCTTTTACACCAGTGTGACTTCTCCGGATGTCAATTCGACCCAGGGACAGTCGAACGCGGTCGTGTTTCTTGTTGCATGTGCGTGCTCTAGACATCCTGATGATGAATCATTGCCAGAGAACGAGGACAATTTACATTCATGACCGCGGTAGAACTCTTAGAAAATGTCTTCGGAGACAACACCGTGCGTAAACGACTTAAATTTTGTGAGAATCTAATGTTCGCGAATTTCATGAATCGCTTACAATTCGCGAAAAATAGGCCCTGCGAACAATTCCGGTAAGATGCAAACACATTGAAATCTACATTGAGATTACACCGCCACGGCGAAATTTGCACACGCGAAGAACTTTCAAACCTGAGCTTTGACTTAACTCGTAAAAAATTGAGACCGCAAAGAATAAGTCGTTTGAATTATACTGTTTGCGTAAAGCACGAGTTGTAAAAGTTGAAACCCGTGTGAATAGTGCTAGACCACCTTGGACGCCCAGGTGGGTGGCAAAGTACGAAAATATTACAGATGCAAGGGATTAGTTTAGTGTCGCACAATGTTATATAGACATGTTTGCATGCAATACAGCGTCAGTGAGCTGATTGGATTGTTTAAGTCGATTTCAAGCACATTTTGAAGCAATAAAACCTTTTTGGAAACAAACATTTCAGTTTCATTATTTTAATGGGAATCAAACACATGTGTTTGATTTGATGATTTGATTGATGATTCGGGAATCAACACATGATTTGAACATCATGCGTTGATACTGTCTACTTCTTTGCCTTCCCATTTCTGTGCAGCTATTCTAGAATGCAGTGCAAAGCACGATTAAACTAGAAAGGTCGATTAATTATGCTCATCAATGACATTGTACTTGTATATTTTGATGTGTACATAAAATCAGCATGTGTTTGGCAAATTTACCTTAAAAAGAAACAACTAATCTAATTCAAGTTATTCCCAAGCTTTTACCTAACTGCAAAGTTACCCTAGCTTTTTGTTTTTTTCTGACTTTTTAGAACAGTTGGGCCAAGTTACCGAAGTATCCTTAATTAAATCTCGAATTTGAAAACAAAACACGACATATGATGCAGGCCACAACAGCCTTCGCCAAATATGCTTTTGTTTTTATTGGTTACTAAACCGACGCGCGCCTGTGCCCATCATCCCGCTCTGGAGCAGTTTTCCCTCACGAGACTGCCCTGCTCGAAGCGAGCTGCGCTGAACCGCGATGTCTACGCCGCGAGAACCGCCGGTGTAGATTTTCTGCAATGACACCAACTTGAACAAATGAGCGAGCGGTCAAGTGTTCGTGCTAAGGCAGACAAGCAGCGTCTTACGTGCTGCAATAATCTTTACAAATGCGCGTGAAGTACGTACTGTAACTACAGGTTTTCCCGATCATCTTAATCGAAGCGACGGCCAATTTAATCCAAGTGCCACCGAATCTAATCTAAGCGCCACATAATCTAATCCTTGCGCTATCCAATTTAATCCCGGGGTCAGTCAGCAATTTCCACAATAGATATATGCACTTTAATTTTTAATTTGCAGAACGTGCCACGCTGCATAATATGAGGAGGTTCAAAGAAAGGAGTGCAGTCCAGCGTCGTGCAGGAACTGCAGGAGCGACTTGCAGTATTTGTCGTCATTCACGGTCAGGGTGTAAGATAGACAGAAGGGGAAACGAGAGCCAAGTGAGCGACCTGATTGTGTCCCTCTCGGTTTTCTCTTTTTCTGTGGCGCCATCGATGTGGAGCACCGCGAACTCTCACTCCGGGTGGGTAACCGGTGGCGAACGGCTAAACTGACCGAGATGGTTTCTCGTGAATTTTCAACGGAGGACTGTCGTGCTCTCGGTTTATTTTGGGCACTCTCCCGTAGAGTGCCATGCAAATCCGATTCCGATTTTTTCTCCTCGCCGCAGCGCCATCTGTCGCAAATCGGCGGTACCCCCAAGCAAACGAGTGCACAATCCGGTCAAGGCGCTGCGGCAGGCTTCTATGGGCCGTTTCTTCACCTATCTTATACCCTGTTCACGGTGTAGTTATCGTGTGGGTGATCCTTTAGTCCGGCCTCGCTGAGTATGTTCTCATGGGTGCGCTTGGTTCCGGAGGAGAGCCATAGCAGATGATGAGCATCCGCCGTAGCCACAGGGGCCGGACACTTAGGGCAGGTTTTTGGGTCGGCAGGTGTGTGTCCCCAGGTCCAGGTAACGTAAGGTGTTAAGGCCGGGTGTATCTCAAAACGTCCCATTCGCATTTGAACCTTGCACATTTCGTCCTATTCTCATTTGATCCTTCTCGTTTGAACCTTCTCATAAGATCCGAATCGTGTTTTTCGCAACTCGGCCCATTCTCATTTTGCCCGTTCGCCCTACGACCGAATGGCATTACTTCGGCATGCTTTTAACGTTGTTATGCCTTCGCGGCTTTGTTGATGAGCCTTACCTTGCTTGGGCCCCCAACATACCATTAGGTATATGTTATGTGTAGAGGTGCGCACTGAGAATCGTGCAATGACGCGTCCTTCCCTTCCTCTAAGCAAACGAAAAAAAAAAGCGATGAACATTAAATTTGGAAACTTTGTTTGAATAGAAATAGCATACATAATAGGCAGTGGTTGTCAACCATTGATGTTTCGCGGACCCCTTGTAGAAAGGCGGAGATGATGGAGGACCCCGCTCGGGGTGAGGGGAATAGAAAGGTATAGGCTATCATGATAATGATTTAATAAATGGATATAACTAATTGCTAGCGTGAAGTAGACTTATCTCATTGACACACGCACGAGAGTACTCACCCAAAAATTGGAACGTTTCTTAACGACGTGAAGAAAGACAACTAATATTGTCGTGCTTGACTGATAAGACATGGCTTCGCGGACCCCTATAGATGCCTTCGTGGCCCCCATTTGAGAAGCACTGCAATATAGAAGTGCTGGCAGTGTCCCAGGTCGAGATACCCCAAAAAACGTGACATTTCGGAATACAATCTGGCTGCGATAAATAGTTGGTCTGCTTTATTGTCACCTAGTAGCTTTTCACAACGACCTCGACGCACTGCTAAAATCCTTGGCAGAGAGAGTATGCCTGTAGCGTGGCACACACACACACGCACGCGCAAAATATATCAATGTACTTATTAATGTAACACCCCCCCCCCAAAAAAAAAAAAACGATTTTCGTATAGAACGGAGTCAAGTGCGACGGGTCACGGCGAGATATTTTTGAGAATGGCTGTTTTGAAAAGGGCCAGGTGAAAAGGGCGAAACGAGAACGGACTCAAATGAGGAGGGTTGAAATGCGAAGGACGAAACGGGAAAGGACCAAATGCGCCAGGTCCAAGAGAGAAGATCTTTTTGAGAATGGTTGTTTTGAGAAGGGCCAAGTGAGAAGGGCGAAACGAGAACGGGCTCAAATGATAACCTCCCGTTAAGGCCGCCCAGCCCGAAGCCTCCGGAGAGAGACTTCCTTCACATGGGAAAGGTTACGGGGGAGGGGGCAGACACACGAGGGAATCAAAGCGCGTGCGTCCCGTTGGAGGTTTTCTTTCTGGGCTGAGAATATCAGTTAGTTGATCATTTGCTCGAAGTAATCCGAAGAGTGATCATGATGTCAACTAGGCCGAATAACACTTCATCCGGTGAATAAAGTCAAAGTATTCAAAAGAGTGATCATGATGATGTCTGAGCTTAGAATATATCGCTACTCTGGATAAAAAATCTGAAAGTAATAAAGAGTGAGAAATATGTGAATTAGACAAATTAAAAGTCAAACGGGTCGCGGTGCAGACATGGCGGCTCTGCGAATCTCGCTTCGAGCAGGGCACATTGTACGCGATCACGCGACGCAGCTGCACTCTCAATGTAACGGTACTTACCGCTGACATGGTGATTACTCAAAGTAATCACCATGTCAATAATACTGATATCAACTCAGTCGCGTGACTTAAATATCGGGTGCAGATAAAAAAATTAACCACTAAGTTAATTGTGTTAATGTAATGTCAATTGTGTGATTAAGAACACAGAGTAATCCAAGGAGTAATCGAAATCTTAACTGTATTGATATGACGTCGCATTTGTCAGTAATAAATCAAAGTAATTGACCGAGTATTGAAAATGTTTGCTACTCTAAGTTCGAGTGAATATAGCTATGTAATCAAAAAGTAAGCAGAATGTCAAATGAGCATCTGCCAAGTTATATTTTTGTCAATAATTCGTCAAAGTAATCGACAGAGTAATAAAAAATGCTTGTTAAACTTTTGCAATGTAAATTGAGTTATTAATAGGTCGAAGTAATTAGGTTGATGATGAACTTTAAATAATATCAGCGTGTCAATATTAGCGCAAAGCAATCAAAAGACTAATAATAAATTGCAATTGTACCTATATCATCTGAATTCTATCATCGATAAGTCGAGTAATAAAAAAGATTAAACAAGCCATCCATTCAGCTAAAATAAATTCGACTGCGCCACAATGGCTTGAGGTTACAAAAATAGTAACCAATCTATCAATTAAGCCTCATCAATAGTGGGACTAGTAACTCCAAGTAATCACAATAGTGACCCAATTATTGGTTGTCACCCAAAACATCTAATTGTACAAACAGTTATCAAAGTTACCAAATTTGTAAGCAAAACACGACCACTGCATAGATATATCGTGCATATAAGGGCATAGATATATGGTGGACTGAATTGACTGACCCCGGGATTAAGTTGGGCAGCGCAAGGATTAAATTGTGTGGCGCTTGGAAGAAATCGGTGGCGCTTGCATTAAATGGACCGTCGTTTGGATTAAGATGAGTGGGAAAACCTGCAGATTAGGCATACCGTCCGCGATCACGCGACGCAGCCGTACCCTCGGTACTAATTGCCATTGAGCAACTCCGCCGGTACTCGCGGCGTAGACATCGCGGTTATGCGCATCTCAATTCGAGCAGGGCACACTGTTCGCGATCACGCGACGCAGCTCTACAATCGATGTAACGGTACTTACCACTGCGCTTTTCCCAGGATTGAAGTTTGTTTTTGTTTTTTTTCTTTCCATGTTCGCCAACCACTGTCGACGGCGTTCTTCGTTCATTCCACTGGGGAACCGATGCAGCGAAAATGGCTCTAAGCACGGACAGCCTACGTGCCCTAATGGGGCATGTTTGGTGCACACGACGTGGTTCCACACATTTTATCACCACTGCAGTTTTTACAACCTACAATCGGGCATGCTTTGCCCGCCGGACGCGATTATGCGTACCATCGCCGTCGCCCATCGCACGCTAGCGGCCGCAAACCATGTGTCCTGTAGGCTAGAATAGCACGCGGAATCAGGTTTGAAGGGCAGCCATTGTGGCCCGGTTGAGCCCAGCTGGTGGCGGCTCGAGTATCTGATAGCTGTTAAGCGTCTGTAGACTTTTGCAAAAGATCACCTTCAGCGCGCTGTTATCTTCGTCTGCTGAGCTGTGGAAGGCCTTCTGAGCATACACTGTTGCTCTGCTGTGGGGTATATCCGACGCGTCGCACGCGTCCACAGCTCAGTGGATCAGCATTTTTCGCCCGGGTGATAAGCGATGTCAAGGCCTATATTTCACTGACTGAGCAAGGAGTGCATGGATCTCTTTCGAGTGTCCTGCCTCCAGCACGTGCTCGTGGCCTTCCATCGTGCTTGGGCTGCCCGGGAATGTTCGAAGCTCACGAAACACCAAGGTATTATTGGAGGTAGAAAGCTCGAACAGAAGCAGGACAGCTGAAAGACCTCCCTGCCGTTTCTATCGATCAGTAACTAAAAAAAGAACAGTTTAGTGATTATTATTTATAAGTGTGCGTCAGAGGGAGAGAACCAGATATCAGCACCATTACTCACGTCGTCGTAGATTGCTCCATACTACAGCGTGCGCTGCAGTAAGTAACCTTCTCTTGTTGTTGCTCCATATCAGACACAGCGAATGAAGAAGCAATTACAATATCGCTGGCACGGGGCACGAGCGAACACGCCGCAACGGCGGAGTCAAGAGAACTCAGATCGACGTACGCCAAACAACGTGCCAGCTCACGGCGCGCATTTGTTCACAAGCTGGAGGACAGTGACTGGGTCCAGTGTTTCAGTTTTTTTAACACCCTTGCTTCGCCGATCGCTATTAAGGTGACAACCCACAATTGGTTAGTGTGATTATAAACCAACAGATGACGAAGTGATCGCCTTAAAGACTTGTACATCAATACAATAAATCGTGTGCGGTGGCGCTTTGATACAGCGTGGTATTTCTCAATATCCTGAAATTAAGCCGATGAGTGATTACGTCCCAACAGGGTGCTCCGTTCCAAACGAACCGTTGATGGGGCCGTTGTAATGGACAAATGCATAGCGGCTCGACGTGAGGTTAGAAATTCTCTGATAAAAAAAAATGAAAGACGCTTACAACTCTCTGTAATGCCGACTTAGACGGCAGCTCTTGAGGAGAAGGAGGGGAAAGTACGGAGAGGAGGGTATGCCCCTCCTGTTCGCCTCCCATTTAGGGGAAAATTTTCCGCTAAATTTAGCGGGGAAAAGTTTCCGCTAAATTTGGCGTGAAAAATTTTCTGCTAAATTTAGTGGCGAAAATTTTCCGCTACATTTAGAGAGAAAATATTTTTCCGCCGGATTTGGCGGGGAAACTTTTTCGCTCAATTTAGGGGAACATTTTCCCCCTAAATTTAGCGGGGAAAATCTTCCGCTAAATTTAGGGAAGAATTTTTCCGCTAGATTTAGCGGGGAAATTTTTCGGCTAAATTTAGCGGGGAAAATTTCCCGCTAAATTTAGCGGGGAAAATTTACCCGTAATGCACTGAGTGGTTACGCCGACGCCGACGGCAACGCTGACGCTGACGCCGACGGCTTTTAGAGCGCAGCTCTTAGAAGCCCCTTTCCTGCTTCTGCGGCGTTGCCGCTCAAGCAGGAAAGGGGCGCCTAAGAGCTGCACTCTAAAAGTGCATAATGTTTTGGAAGCATTGTGTCTTCTCAATATCTAATCATGAAGACTTTTACTATCGACTCAGCATTATAAAGCGATGATAAAAGCCAGTAATAAAGTTTCACAACCGGTTTTGCAAAGCTAGCAAACGAAACAATGACTTCGCGGCTTCGGTGGTTCTTTCTGAGGGAGTAGGCCACCGCGTTGAATGAGGTTGGTCACGATCGACGAAACTGCTATCCTCGTGGTCCCCTTTCTGTGGGATTTTTGGAAGCGAGGAATGCCAGGCACAGCCTTCATCGACGCACGGAGTGCGCGAACGCCTTCCACTGGAGCTCGTTTGCGCAATATTTGAGAAGGTGAAAACAGTGCGAAGTCTAATTGGCCGAATGACGCACGACGACCGCATGAAATGTATTATGATGAAAGTGCTGGCCAGCACACGTTTCAATTATTTTTGAGAGCACAGTTGTTTCAGTGCTCGTCTGTGCGATCAGACGAACTGTCCGTAACAGATGAAGATTTTCAGATGGAAATGGATCCATAAGCGTGAAACAAAAAATAAAACTTTTATCGGCGAACTTGTGCCCAGAAACAAACGAAAGAATGAGCGTCGACGGCAGCAGCAGCGCGGCGATAGGTCGGAATGACAGCCGGCTGTGAGGCACCAAGGCCGCGCTCGACTCCTTATCTAATACATTCGGCGTCTGATACATTCGACCTAGAATATTCGTTAGTGAGCTACGGCGAGACTGACTAGGTAGGGTCCCATTCTGGCCACCTTATCTTTAAAACTCGCGGTGAGAGTAAATTCAAATCTGCTATCGGCACGGACAAGTGTTCTTTCTCAGTCATGCGCGCTTGGGGTCTTGCGTAAAAGTGAAAAATCAGTAGGACCTTTATTTTTTTTTCAGAGTCATGATTACAAGGCAGGTACAAAACACACATTTTGCGAGCCTGAAAAAAAAAACAAAAAAAGAACATTGGGGGTAACCAGGAGTAATGTTTTATACAATTAGATTTTGCTGCGGACAACTGATTCCTTTATCATTATTTCGATTACTTGGAGTTATTTGTCCCGTGATTTACGAGACATAATTGATATCTTCATTACTCTTTTTGTGACCTCCGAGTTATTGTCGCGCCCTCGAATTCACTTCAGCTGTATGAATATTTTTTTTTTCATTTTTATTACTCGATCCATCATTTATACAATTCATATAATATAAGCACCATTGATTTTCATGAGTACTCGTGATTACTTCGCGCTAATATTGCCACGCGCGTCGCCGAGCGATCGCGTGCGTGGCCGAAGAGTTAGGGTGCTTGACTGTCGTGCGAGAGGTCTGGGTTCAATTCCAGCGAGCGGAATGTTCTTTTATTTACTCATTCAACTTGGCGTTCTCGTGAGTTCGAGAACATTCTCGTCTGATCGAGTTCCGTATGTTCTACGCGCCGAATGTTCTAGGACTAATGCTCCAGAAACCCACGCGGCCACAAAAGGTGCTCCGCTTGGCGAGCCGCAGTCAGTCACGCTTTAGCGCTTGATCCTACTATTTCGCCGATATCGATACCTGCGACGCTAACGTTCTTCGATATTATCTTGGGCACAAGTTCGCCCCCTTAAACGTTTAGTTTTTTCAGTTATTCTTCGCCTCGTTATTTGTCATTCGTGACATTTTGGTGGAGGTGCGGGGTAGTGCATCCTATGCCCGTAAAGCGTACCCTTCCGAAGACATCCCGGCCAAGTGAGGTGCTTAGCCTCGGAAGGCTACCCTTCGCCGAAGACGCCGAAGCCCAATCAAGCCGTCGCCTCTAGGGGCTGCCCCAAGAGTCAGGCGAACTGCCAGAACCATTGAGAAAATCCCAGTCGACCATGCACAGCCAGTCCTCTCAAACTTCGGCCACCCCTTCCGCTGTTTTCCTGCCTGTCTCTCCACGTACAACGACACCCTTCAATGGCGACATCCAGGAAGACGTAGAAGATTTGATTCATCACTATGAACGCGTGGCACGGCACAACGGATGGACAGCCGAACATTGGCTGCAAAACCTCTACTTTTCCTTTGAGGCAACTGCGAGGCGCTGGTTTGACAACCATGAGGCTTCCCTACGTCATAGGATACCTGGAAGGTCAAACTCAAGAGGACTTTCGCGAGCAAGCAGCGACGAGAGCGTGCGGAAGACCTTCTGCAAGTAAGGATCCAAGGCCCCAAAAGAAACAGTCACCAGTTTCGTAGAAGACGTCCTCCACCTGAGCAGCCGCGCCGACCCACAGGCCACCGACGAGAAAAAACTGCGTATCCTTATGAGAGGAGTGAAGAGCTACATCGTCGGCGGCCTTGTTCGGCGCCCACCACCTGCTGTCGACGATTTTGTTGCCGAGGCAACGAACATCGAGCGTGCATTGTCGGCCCGAGCCAGTCACTACAACCAACAAGCTGGCAACCCTGTTGCTTCAACGTTGGCATCCCTTCGATTTAACCAGGGCGGCATCGGCGCTGGCAACCTACGCAAAATTGTCCGTGACGTCGTCAGGGAAGAGCTCCGGAAAATTCTACCCTCTGCTGATCGCCCCGCCTCAATTTCCATCGCCGAGGTTGTCCTATAAGAGGTTCAGCGAGTCTTCCAGCCAGAAGCACCCGTCACCGTGGCAGCACCGGACGAGCCCTCCATGGCCTACGCCGCTGTAGCTCGGAGACCGGCGCCAGCTGCCCGAGAGCCTTCGACGCCACCTCGACGTGACCTACCAGCGCCGCAGACTCTCCGACGTCGGGAACGACAGTGGCTGCTCGTTCGCACCGAACAACCAGAGCCTAGGAAGACGGATATGAGGCGCACGGCCGACCGACGACCACTGTGTTATCACTGCGGCGAGGCCGATCACGTCTACCGGAGGTGCCTACATCGACAAATGGGCATGCGAGATTTTGCTCCGAGCGATTCGCGACCCCGCCCTGGGTAGCGACCAAGGGACATCGAGGAGTACCTCCGACGACCCCTGTCCCCGGTGCCGACTCCACCCCGGAGTCCCCGCTCGCCTTCACCTCGACGTGCGCTGTCGCCGTTCCGCCGCTCTCGTCGGGACAACCTGTCCCACCTGTCTCGTCGGGAAAACTAAGTGCGGCAACGCCTGGAGGTGGCGTTGCCGACGACGACCGAAGTATAGAGCCCCCCAAAACGCCGCAGCGCTCCCACTCTCTTGACGCCACGCATCGCAACGACGCCCCTACAACTGTGTCCAATAACCTAAACGTTGTTATCGACGGCCACTACGCAATGGCACGTGTGGACACCGGAGCACACTAGTCAGTCTTGAGCGGGAGGCTCTCTCGAGCCTTCGAAAAGTCAGGACGCCGTGAAATGGACCTCAAATACGAACCGCCGGAGGACATCTCATTAGACTAGTCGGGAGATGCAGTTCTCGCGTCGAGATCCACGGTGAGACTTTCCGTATGGGGTTCGTCGTTCTGCTAGACTGTGCGAGAAACGTTATCCTCGGAATAGACTTCCTCTCCGAGTATGGCGCCGTCGCCGACCTCAAGGCAAACCAGTTGACGCTGCGAAAGCCTGTTCTGCCACCGATGGAGACCAACTCGACGTCAACCGCGATCCGAGTTATTGCCTACCATGTGAGACTCCCGCCGCGGTCCAGTATTTTCGTAACCGTCATAATCAACGCAGCCATGCACGGTGAAGCTCTTCTGGAAAGCAGCGTCCAACTACCCCTTGAAAAAGGGATAGGCGTTGAACGAGGCATAGCGGATCTCCAAGAAGGACGTACAACTGTTCTCGTGACAAACGTTCGAGAGGAGCCGCAGCACCTAGCGAAGGGTACCACCGTGGGCCATGTCGAGAAGCTTCAGGCGCCAGCCGTGGTAACCGCAATCTCTGACGATACCTCGTCGTCACAGCAGAAGAGCACGTCGCCACCGCAGCTCGACATCGACGCCGAGCTCCCAGCTCCGAAGCGCCAGAAACTGGTTGATCTGCTCGCTGAATACTGTGACTGTACTGGCACGTCGTCAAAAGTTCTCCAAACATGTATGGCGAAACATCGTATTATTACCGACGACGACGCGCTCCCTTTCCACCAGTTGCCGTACCGAGTCTCCTTAAAGGAAATGACGGTGATTTAAGATAAAGTCCAGGAAATGCTCAACGGCGACATCGTCCAACCCTCAAGATATCCGTGGGCCTCCCCAGTCGTCCTCGTAAAGAAGGAGGGAAACCTGCGGTTCTGCGCAGACTATGGTCGACTGAACGCTGTCACTAAGAAGGACGTCTACCCACTCCCCGCGTTGACAATAGGTTAGAGCGACTGCGCCACTCCTGATATTTTTCGTCGATGTACCTGAAGAATGGCTAGTGCCAGATTGAAGTCGATTAACGCGACCGCGAGAAAACTGCCTTCGTCACTCCCGAAAAACTGTTCGAGTTCAAGGTGATGCCTTTCGGACTTTATACAGCACCAGCCCCCTTCCAGCATGTCATGGACACGGTGCTGGCAGGTCTGAAATGGCAGAGCTGCTCGTCTACCTAGAAGATGTCGTGGTATTCTCACGAGATTTCGACAAACACTTGAGACGACTTCGAGCCGTGCTTCAAGCCCTCAAGACCGCCATCCTGTCACTCAAGCCCACAAAGTGTCGGTTTGCCTATGGAGAACTAAAGTTTCTTGGCAACGTCGTGAGCAACAAAGGTGTTTTCCCTGACACCAAGAAGTCCCGCGCCGTAGCTGCATCTATGCCGCCGTTTGACAAGAAGGTCGTGAGAAGATTTCTCGGATTTTGTGCCTACTACAGGCGCATTGTTCGAGCCTTCGCCAAGCTGTCCGTACCGCTGACACACCTTACGAACGACGCAGTAGAAGAATACCAGCGGTCATTCGGTGAGCTCAAACGAAGACTCCAGCTAGACGCCCCCGATTCTTGGCAATTAACACCAGCTTGCGGAAACAGAGATCCACACCGACTCCAGTAACGCTGGACTGGGTGCGGTACTAGTCCAAGTGCAGGACGGGGCAGGGCGAGTCATCGCATACGCAAGTCGGACGCTGTCTAACGCAGAGAGGAACTATTCAACGACTGAGAAGGAGTACCTCGCTGTCGTGTGGGCAAATAATGAAGTTTCGCCCATATTTGCATGGAAGTCCTTTTCTCGTGGTCACAGACAACCATTCGCTCAGCTGGCTCGCGAATCATACGGACTTCTGCGACGCCTCGCCCGGTGGAGCCTATGACTGCAGGAGTTAGACATGACCGTGGTGTACAAGTCCGGTCGGAAGCACAATGAGCCCGACTGCCTGTCAAGGGCCCCAGTCGAGGCCGGTCCTGCCTGCACCAAAGAGGACGACAATGAGGGTTTCCTCGGCGTTCTGGATGTCACCGAAATGGCAGCACTCCAACGAGACGACCCTGAGCTAAGAGCACTCATCGAGCATCTAGAGGGACAAGGAAGCGCCGCTCCCCCGCGGTTTTGTACGAAAACTGCCAACCTTCTCCATCCGACAAGGTGTGCTCTTCCAGGAGAACTTCAGCGAGAAGAAATATTTCAAGCCTTCCACGATGACCCGACGGCGGGACACCTTTGCTACTGCAGAACTCTTGCCAGGATACGCGAAAAGTAATACTGGCCCAAGCTTGCGAGGGCAGTCTACCACTACGCCTGATCTTGCCACGAGTGTCAACGACGGAAGAAACCACCGACGAAGCCGCAGGATTTCTTCAGCCTATTGCGCCGCCATCTGCCCCATTCCAGCAAATCGGAATGGATTTACTTGGACCATTCCCACAATCGACACAAATAAACCGATGGATAATCGTCGCTACCGTTTATCCCCGAGACAAAAGCCCTTCCATCAGGAACGGCTGTTGAAGTCGCCAAGTTTTTCATCGAGCACATTGTCCTCCGGCACGGTGCCCCCGAAGTCCTCGTTACAGACCGTGGATCATTGTTCGTCGCTCAACTGACGCAAGAGATCTTTCGTCTCAGTGGCACCGGCCACCGTCGAACCACTGCGTACCATCCGCAGAAAAATGGACTAACAGAACGGCTAAACAAAACTATCGTCGACATGATCTTTATATGTGTCCACGTAGAGCACAAAACTTGGGACGCGGTGTTACCTTACGCCACGTTTGCTTACAACACGGCGGTGGAAAAGACGACAGGATTAGCCCCATTTCAGCTGGTGCATGTCAGAAACGTAACGACCACGCTCGACGCGATGATACCTCACGAGCCAGCTTACGATGGGAGCCCCGACGCCCAGGTGGTTTCTCAACGAGCCGAAGAAGTTCGCCAGCTCGCCCGACTCCAAATTTAAGATCAACAACGTGTCGACGCTGCCCGGTACAACCTAAGGCGGATCGACGTCCGCTTCAAACCCGGAAACCGCGGGTAGGTCTGAACGCGATACGACGACGCGGTCTGAGTAAGAAACTCCTCAAGCGCTACTTAGGACCCTACAAAGTGCTTCGTCAACTCGGGGATCTGAACTATATGGCGAGAGAGCAGCGAAGCCGATAAGTCTCTGGTAGTGGGAGGCCTGCGCTTGAAGGGCACGTTCGATGTTTGTCGCCTCAGTGATGAAGCCTTCAATGGTGCTAGGCGGGCTCCGCACAAGGCCTCCGAAGATGCTTTCTTTCACACCCCGCATCAGGACCCGCAGCTTTTTCTCTTCGGGAGCTTTTAAGCCGGCGCAGTTAATGAGGCGGAAAACGTTTTCGACGAAACTTGTGGCGCTTTCGTTTGAATCTTCGCTTCTTGCTTGGAGAAGTATTTCGGCCCGCTGACGTCACTGCTGGCCGGCAAAGGTGCGTCGAAGCTCGGCCTAGAAGTTTTCCCACGACGACATCGACGCTTCGTGGATTCTGAACCAGGTGCGTGCTGTGCCTTCCAGAACGAATTCGACATTCCATAGGCTCTGCTCAGGCTCCCCTCCATTGAACCGGGCGACGCGCTCCTGCTGGCTAAACCAGTCATCCTCATCTTCATGAAGGTCGCCACTGAAATTCGTCCACGTCCGTTGTGGGGCCTGCATGTGGACGATGGATGTCGGTACTACTACTGCTACTACTGCTACTACTAATAATAATAATAATAATGAGTCTTTATTGATCCAAATCAACAGTACAAAATGTCAGGTTTTCCGAAGCCGGTTAGGGCTTGTGTGGCGCGACCTGGCGGTGGAAGCACCCCCATTCTTCACAACAAAAATACAGCACAAGTTAGCGACTGGTACTCAAAACTTAGAACGCTTATTTCTATCATTAAAAAGTCTCTTGACATTTTTTTTAGGGTGATAATTTGATTTTGAAAGAAATATAGAGTCAGGTAACGCGTTAAATATTTTCGGAACATAAAATGCCCTAAGGCTTTCCCCATAGCGACTGTATATACGTGGGACTTCAAAGCGAGTATTACACCTTGTTATACGTGGTGCAACTCTTTGAATGATAAAGTCCCCGTTCCAAAAGTAATGCTGAATGACAGTTTGCAAAAGGAGTGAATAAAAACAAGGTAACTGAAGCGAGGCGAGGATATTGTCACTTGAACATAGCGATAAACTGTAAAACACACTTTTCAACATCCCCTTCAAGATACTATCGATTCTATCGTGCCATTGCAGGAAACAATTAAAAAAGAGAGTAATGCCGTATCTGAGCACACTATAGGCCACATAATGCATTATCAACTTTCTCGCTGCAAACGGAAGAAACATTTTTAAATTGTAAAGCTGTCATGAAACACTTCGGAGACGCTTCGCAACAAAAACCATATGCGTATTCCATGGTAAATAGAAATTAAAACAAATATACCAAGATAATTAACAGAATTAACATACTGGACAGAACCAGCAACAAGGAACATAGTTAGAGCCATGCAGAAATAAGTTCGGGAAGACAGTGAGATTTCTCCAAGGGCTGCGAAAACAGACAAGCTTACTTTTTAAAGAATTCACAGTTATTTTTTTAACCAATCCATAACTGCGACAGCATTCGTTTGTAGCATACGCATGGCGGGTTCAATATCGGTGTAACTGGTAAATAACAAAGTATTATCCGCAGATTGTAACATGTTACTAGTGACAACAGCCGGAAGATCGTTTACATAGATATTGAATAATAAAGGAGATAGTATGGGGAACCCTGCGGCACTCCAGAAAGGAGAGGAACTTCGCTACTTCGAACATTACCCAAGGACACCGACTGTGAACGAGATCGTAAGGCGATGTGAGGCTAGCCTCATCATGCTCCCCACTAGTCCATCTTGGAATTCACCGGTGCCACCCCCTTCGGACAATGCAACGGAAGAGGCCAAGAGGCCGTAACTCCCGGATAGTGACAGATTAGGCACTCCCGCCACCCGCTAGCTCCTCAGTATTGCAATCTGGTACGTAGTAATTCAGGATTCCAAAAGTTCAGCTTTCAATTTTCTAGTAATTGTTCTTCTTTGTATTCGCTAGGTATTCTTGCATTTTGCCGCCTGCGCACCGGCAAGGTAAAGCATAAGGCTATTTATTGCCACGTTTCTGTACTTCTGAACTCCATTATATTATTTCTGTTTCTATTTACATCATCGTTTTGAGTAAACTCCCATTCTTTAAGAACTTGTGTCACATCCCCTTTATTGACAAGACCTCACCGCGGTGTAGGCAGGTCGACTGATCAACAATTCTTTCTTTATTTTTTGTGTATAGTGAACCACGAACCTGTGTGCGTGCGACGGCTTACGGCATTAGGTGGCGGCGCTGGCTGATTCCCACAAATAATTGCAAATAAACATTGGCAGGTTTTCGAACTCTATGGCTGTCTTGAAATTTCATAAGAATATTTTCCCAGATCTACACTATAACTCTCTTGGCCCCCTTGACCCAGTCACAGATCATGACGTTTCTGATTGTGGATGAGCCGTCGCACGAGATCCTGTTGGAGTGACTTGATTTGCGCCCGAGCGTACACTTGGCTGTTGCTTTCGACGATGAACCGCTTGCGGCACATAAATCCCCTCTAACTTAACCCTGATTTGCACTTATTCGCCATTGTTTTTCGAGATGTAACCGGTTATCGTTCCGCCCTAGCCACACCCGCCATCGGCCGGGACAGAAGCTTACGCAATGTCGCTTGTTCCAAGCGATGCCTAGAAACGTGAATGAAACTATTTTGTCAGTAGGCTTTCAAGCGATGCCCAGAAATACAAGTCAAATCATTTTGTCAGCCAGGCACTAAAATTAGAGTACTAACTTAAAATGGTAACACAATGAACATCTAACCAGCCAATTATAACAACTTAATGATATGGATCGGACGCGCTGGAACGTTCAGTTTTCATTGGCAATATTAGCCACATCAGCGATGAAAACAAGTTCACGTGCTATTTTTAGAGCGCGTAGTGGCGCCTTGGCATTAATACGACGAAGTACGGTTACTGTGGCCTGCGTCGCTCGTGTACCACTAGTCGATAAGACAGAAACGCCTAGCGGTAATTGATGCGACCACGACCTGGTGACACATTAATTTTCTGGTTTTAAAACAAAATAAGGCAACATGTCTTTACAGATTTGTAATTACTATTCATCAAGGACCGATCGGGCAAGATTTACAGAAAATCGAGAACAATTTTTTTTTTATCGATGCACGAAAATCGCAAGATTTTTACTTTTTTCGATTTCGGCGAAATTTCTGGGCGCATTCCAGAAAAAAAGCTTTTAACAGCATAACGCTAATTAATTTTTTTTAAAGTTCACAAGGCATGCAACAGTCGACACAAAAAGTTTGAGTTTTAAGACATAAATTTAAAGCGACTTAAAAATTCGCCGGAAAATGCCGCATTATGCGAGATTTGCTCCAGAGGACGTTTGATTTTATTTCGCTTAAGGTATATAATAATATAAGTTAGCGTTAACTAATTCTGGCAGAAAGGTATGCTGCATTAAACATAAAAAATCTGACAGTGTAGAAAGCTGTAGTTTTTATTCCAACGGCCTTCAAATTTGCATCATCGCGCAGTTGGGAAAAACATTTTTTCAACCTCCTCTCGAATGCGCTTTTTTTTTTTCACGAATACAAGGAAGTATCTTGCAAAAGTAAGGTTTGTACCGTTGTGTGGACAGGCTTCGCTACCTCATATCCAAATATGACCGAAAACGAAAAATAGGCATGACACCACCATAACCGTCCTTCTCTGAACACGCCCTATTATTATTATATCTTGTGCCCAAAACAAAATAGAAAATGGCTAGCTTCGCACGCGTCCATGGCGGCGAAACAGCAGGATCGAACGCTGGGGCAAGACTGACTCCGGCTCGCCACGCGGAGCATCTTTTGTACCCGCGTGGATTTCTGGAACATTCGGCGAAGAACATTCGTAACTCGGTTAGACGAGAGGGTTCTCGAACTTATGAGAGCGCCAAGTAGAAGGAATAAATAAAAAGACATTCCGATCGCTCTACGCTACAGCCAAGCATGGTAACCATTCGGCCACGCACGCGCTCACTGGGCGACGCGCGTGGCAACATATGAGCTCATTTGATGTGATCATTACTCTTTTGATTAATTTGGCTCACTATTGACTCAACGGGCTATGATTCAGCCAACTTGGCATTTTGGAAAATCTTGATTACTTGGAGCTACTATACTAGTAAATGATATATCATGAGCTCTATTCAGATTTTTATTACTCTTAATTACATCGAGTTACTTATGAACTAATGGACTTTAATTCAGATTAATTGGCATTCTGATGACTCGTTTGATTACTTTGAAATAATAATCAACCAACTGAATTATTATGATGTTTATTGAAATTATGGTTTCTCTTTCAATTACTCTGAGTTACTATTAGTTAGACCGCATTAAAGTCGATTGACTTTAATTCGGTCTAAGGGACATCTTGCTGACTTGTTTTCTTCGTGTTATTATAGCACTAATTTATCGGTTGTGAGCTCCAGCTCACGTTATTATTAATATTCTGCTTACTTCGAGTTACTTTTGATCCAGAGGACTTTATTCGGCCTCTTTGATATTGTGATGACTATTTTAGTTATTTGGAGGGAATATTCGACCGTATCATTTAATATAAGCTGAAGATACATTATGATTACTTTTTGAATATTTCGATCTACTATTAACCCAATGGACTTTAATTCGGCCTAATGAATATTTCGGTTACTCTTTGAATACCTTCGCGTCATTATATGTCCAATTGACCTTTCATGAGCTCAATTCAGATTATTATTACTCTTTTGATTACTTCGAGTTACTATTGAACCAATCTACTTTAATTCAGTTTATTTGACATTGTGATGAATCTTTTGGTTACTTTCAGCTAATATTCAACAAAATGGTTTATTATGGGCTCAATTGATGTGATGACTACTCTTGGTTAATTCGTATTGCTATCGACTTTACACTCTATAATTCGGCCTACTAGAAATTTTGGTCATCTCTTGATTACTTCGGGTTACTATACTAGCAATCAATGTACTAAGCTCTACTCCAATTATTATTACTTTCTAAATTACTTCCGAGTCACTTTTGTTTTAATAAACTTTAATTCAGGCAAAATTCACATTTTCGTTACTCTTTTGATTACTTTTAGTTTCTTTTCTATCTCGAGGAATTAATTCGGCATTTTTTATTTCAACACGACTATTTTAATTTGTTTGAGTTAATATTCAACTATGTGATTTATTACGAGTTGAATATATATTATGATAACTTTTTGATTACTTTGATGTATTATTGACGCAATGAACTTTAATTCGACCTAATTGACATTTCGGTTATTCTTTAAATTACTTCTTGTCATTATATGTTCAATTTATCTATTTGAGCTCAATTGACATTATTATAACTCTCGATTACTTCGAGTTAATATTGACCGAATGTATTTTAATTCCCTGTAATTCACGTCGTGATAAATCTTTTGACTACATTCAGCTAATATTCAACAAAATGGTTTATGATGAGCTCAATTGATGTGATGATTACTCTTGATTAATATCTTTTAGTATTGACTCAATGAATTTTATTTCGGCCTAATGGAGATTTTGCGAAATCTCTTGATTACTTCTAGCTACTATACTACCAACTGATCTATTACGAGCTCTAATCAGACTATTATTACTCACTAAATTACTTTGAGTTACATTTAATCCAATAGACTTCAATTCTACCTAATTGACATTGTTGTCACTGTTTTTATTACTGAGAGCTAATAGTGAACCAATTTAATTTTTGTGTTGTTTATTGGCATGAAGGTTACTCTTTTCATTACTTTGAGTTACTATTAATCAAATCGAATTTAATACGGCCGAACTGACATTTTAGTGACTCTTTTGTTGACTTCATGTTATTATAGCGCTAGTTTATTGGTTGTGAGCTCAATTCACGTTAATATTACTCGCGTGATTACAGCAAGTAACTATTGATCTAAAGGAATTCAATTAAAAAAATTAAAAAAGGAAATGGACTTTAATTCGGCCTCTTTGATATTGTGATAAATATTTTAATTAGTTTAAGGTAATATTCAACCATGTGATTTATACAAGCTGAATACACATTACCATTACATTATATTACTTTGAGTTACTATTGACCCAATGGACTTTAATTTGTTATAATTGACATTTCGGTTACTGTTTTGATTAATACATGCCATATTATACGTTCAATTGATATATTACGAGCTCAATTCACATTATTATTACTGTTTTGATTATTCGAGTTACGTTTGACCCCCAATGAGTTTGAATTCGGCCTAAATAGCATTGGGATGATTTTGTTGATTACTTTGTGCTAATATTCAACCTACTGACCTATTCTGAGCTCGATTGGCATTATGAGTACTATTGATTATGTTGAGTTACTATTGACCCAATAGGCTACATCTGAAAATCCCTGCATGCAACAATGCGCACGTTGGATTGAGAAATTTCTTTGCCCATGAAGAGGTGTCATGGTTACGATTTAGACTGTCCCGTTGATGAAGTAGTACATCTCAGCACCGCAGGAAAATAAAGCCAGCGCTCGCTTGCACTGCACCCATTCATCTTCGTGAGCGACCCTGATAAGATACGGTCCTACAGTGGCCGTAAGAAGCAGCCTACATTTAGCGAGGGGTAAGAGTGCGCCCGGCCGCGTCCCATAAACTTCTGGCAGCCTAGCACCAACTCCAGAGTGCAGCCTGACCCGTCGTGACCACAGATAATTTAAAAAGCACACTGAGGTCAAAATGAAGCAAGATGGCCGGCCCAGTATTCTTTTCTCATGTGTCTCAGTAGTCCTATTTACATGCGCAGATACTCTGGCACGTTGGGCGCCCACTAAGAAACGTGCCACAGCATTATATTCGTATCAGTACGCAACACCTGCAGCTTTATAAATTTAGGGTAAGTCCCATACTTTAAAATTCAAGCACAGTATTTGTTCAAGACGGTATGTCGTGAAGCCAAGTTGACAAATCGAAACCGAAACTGCGGCCAAGGGATGCCCAAGATGCTTTGCCCGGCACTACGCCCCTAGGATCGCTTTGATTTTGCGAGAGTTCTTGGGCATCCCTTATAAGGCGCAAGCAGATTTATATTAGTTCACTTATTTTTATATCAGAAATGCTTTATTGAACGAGACAGAGAATGTTTAAACCAATTTACATAGTTCTGCAACAAAATTCTGAGGCATAGTTGGTGGGACAACACACGTCCCACTAACCTCGAAGCACCACAAACAGAAGTGGGACAGCGTATGTCCCATTGCCCATGAGGGACATTGACAAAACAATTACGAGTGCCCTCTACTTGAGTTCACTTGGGCAAATGAAAGGAGGAGAAGCACCCAACACATAAACGGACGTCGCAGGTGCCGCACACATATCTTGTGCGGACTTCCTTGATCTTTGTGGAGCACCATCGACACCTTCTCCTCTTTGAATTCTCCTTGGGAAAGTGTACTCTTCCTTCAAGACGAATTTCCTTCGGCACTTCAGTAATCAAAGACCCACTGCGACGTCCCTGTTTCCTTTGTAAATGCACTTGCGACTTTCTGCCAGTGCAGAAAGACTGCCTCTTGATCAGTTGTCACCTGAGAAGCACCTTGAAGTGAAGCAAAGCCACATCGACGTCGCTGTGATATGCCATGTGTTGCAGAAAGGCAGTGACGATTGCCGCATCGACAAGAAAGTAAAAATACAATGCCACCACTTCTTGGACCGTCCATCGACCGGATAGGCATTGCGCTTTTGATCGAAACAGTCTACGCCCCCCCATCCAGAGGTTGTAGTCCTCGACGGACATCGGGCATGTAACCTGAATTTTTTTCCGCAGGGAAGCTTCCTTTTCACCGACGCTTGTTCTTTAGGGTCATGAAAATTGGATATCATGTGCAAATTTTTTGTGTCTCGATATTGGTAAGCCGAAATGCGCGAAAGCGCACCCGTGTTGGATGGTACCCGTAGACCCCGCCGTCCCCCACGCACCTCCGGAAAGGAAGTTACATATTTTTTTTTTGTTCAGCGAAGTTTCGTCGACAACATTCGTTTATTTTCAGTGTTAATCGTAAATTAAAATAAAAAATAATAAAATGCTCGACAGAAAAAAAAAAGTAAGCCTGCACTGAGGCAGACATTTACCACGCTTCAAAAATTTTGTTTTGACAATGCGTTTTACACTGAACTTTTGGACGGCACTTCAACGTGTGAGTGGAGTACCTGGACGACACTTGAACGCTCTACGAGAGTGCCGTCGGACGGTACTCTAGGCACTACATATTTTTTAATTCCAATAAGCCATTACTTTTATTTTGATTGACCAGCTGCTTATTGGTGGTTGGTCTTTGCCTTGTGTCGATGCCTCAAAGATATCTATTTTTGGATCGCAGATTCAAAAGAGACTCTGATTACGGAAATCAGCAAAAAGTCCCGGATGGTGGTTCCGAAAATATTTGAGGACAAGTGAAGCAAGGTATGTTATTTGATAATTTTTTATTATTGTACAGTATATTATACCATATTCAGTAATGTTCGCATAAGTCTCGTTTACGTGAATGCGACTTAGTCGTATCGAATTCAGTTGTCGCATTCAATGCGGTCATGTAAACGGCATAATGCGCTAAGGAAGCGCATCGCATTCAAGTCGCTAGCCAGAGGTGGATCGAGACGGCGAATACGCATTCACTCAACCCATGTAACGGCAGGTCGCATCGCATTTTGGAACGGGGAGAATTATGGGACAGCGCTCGCTGCGGGAGCGAGTGAACAGCTGAGAACATTGCGGCGGCCAACCTTGGCGGTGGCGGCGGAGACCGGTTCAGTGTGGTCACCCGCAGTTTCTCCCGAGAAGGAACGCAAGCTTTTATTGCCAAACTAAATTAGCGGAATATGAGCTGCTCGGAGAGGGCGGCCTTCATCCAAGCCCTGCGAAATACGACTTGCTCGTCCGAGGGGGTATCTAGAGGCTTCGGTGCAAGCACGAACAACGGCGAGTGTTCCGAGCACTGCATGGTAGCGCAGAACGAGCAGCTTTTACATCGGTGCCGTTCCTGGCTGCTTCGGAGTCTTTCGGCCTCGGGGTCTGGTTGCGGTTGACAAGGTTTTGGTGAGGCGAAGCGCGGTGGCGTCCTCAGGGCGGTTGGAAACGATTTCGCTCGCCAGGTCGTGTGCACGGCACGCACATTGCCTCTCATCCAGAGTGGTCCAGCAGCCCGACCCGGAAACCAAAGCGTTTGGATTTTGATGTTTTTTTCGTCTCGTAACTCCTTTTACAGCATCGAAGACAGCGAATACGATATTTATGCTCGCCGAGAGCGTCGAAAGGCCTTCACGTGCGATGCACCGGAAAATGTGGTCACATGGTGCGGCCGGTGACGGAAGCGCGGCTTTAACTTTGAGCTTTGACACGGCGTGGCGCTACCTTCGCGTTGAACTTTGTGCGCATTCATGTAAACTTTGCCGCAACGGCTTCCTTCGAAGGACAATATGAGTCGACGCACAGAAGTCATATTAATGTAAATACGGCTATAGTCTACGAAGGTGCCCCAGTTGTCAAAGCCACCCGTGAATTGCCCCCAGAACTTCTTAATGCCTTCGATGGCAGCAGAGTCGTATATGGTTAGAGTTTGGCAAGTCTATGATTTCGCCGCTGTAACGTCCTGCTCCCGAGTGAGCCAATCAGCCCGCAACGCAGAGCGAGAGGCGTGAGCGCATGTGCGTAATTAAACTCTCGGCTGCTTCCAGCTGAGCGGCGAGGGCCGCCATTATCATTCATTTGCCTGGCGAAATGCATGGGATCGACGTCTAAATTTCGGTTCTTTACTTTTATTTGGCAGGCTCTGGCAAGAAAATTACAGAATGTTTTTCCTCGGTCGCTTAAAAAGCTAACGAATTCAGTTTCTCCGTGTTTAAACGCAAACTTTGATTCAAGCGAAAAAGAAATAAGCTTGAAGCAGACGACGCGCAGCCTCGAGTGCTCCGCGCCGACAGTGTTGCGTCAAAACGGCGGTCGTCTCCTCTTTTCTCTCTTCTTTCTCTCTCGCTCCTTCGGCGCTCTCCTCTCTTTCCTTCGCTTTTCTCCTTTCCGACACCTCCATCGCCACTCGCACTGGCCAAACTCTCCCAATATACGGCTCTGGATGGCAGCGGGCAACGTATACCATAAGTGCTTCTCTGAGGAGGTACCAGCAACCAGGGTTGTAAAGTACCTAGGTACAAGTAACTGTAAATTGGTATCTAGGTACTTTTGTTGTACCTGAGGTACAAACCTAGGTACTTTCATTTCTCAGTATCTGTATCTGTATCTTAAGTACATTTTCCAGTAACTTGTAACTAAGTGAAGTTACTTTTTACAGGTACTTTTCTATTCACTTCGTCAAAATCGTAGAAAATACAATGTAACATATAACTGAAAATAAATTATAATTACAGTCGTCAAGCAATTTAACTTCACTTAGTGTTTCCACGCAATAAATCGAACTAAAATTTCGCACTTTAAAAAACTGAAAATGTTTGTGAAGAAAAAAAAACTGGAAGGACGATTAACCTTCGCCTTTAAGAGTTGAACGCGATGGGGTTATCAGGCCCCGTTCGCATGGCCTTCTCAATCGCTTCTCATGCTCTTGAGTAAACACAACGACCTAGTTCTTATGATACAACACTCTCGGCGCGATCGAGGAGCTTTTGTCATTGCTTTGATGCCATTTTACCCCGCAAGGTTTAATTATGTGTTTGCTCGGCACGCGCTAACAACGCTCGATGCGATAATGCCTTTACCCTGACACAGACAGACATAGAGGCACTCTGATGACGGCAGGATCGCAGTGCCATTCCTAAGCCCTCCGTTGCCTAGTCGGTAGCATGTCTGGCTCGCAACCGAAGGGTCGTGGGTGCGATCCTGCGTAAATTCTTCAAACTTTTCTTTAAGGCAAATGAATTAGTTTATCAAGTGGGATCAATTGAAACATGCGGCGATCATTAATTCATATGTCTTTGACCACCTTCATTCCACGTGTGACATCACGTTTCACATGAGCGTTGTGGGTTGTTTGAAATTCCCGCGCGAAGTCATGTGGCTGTGACGTCACGACCCTATCGACCATTCAGGAATTTCCCGTCACGCCACCGACGCCACCGACATCCGACGGATTTTCTGTGACACGAGCTCCTAAACGCGCTCGCGTTAAAATATTCTCTTCCTTCCTAAAACGAAAGAAAAAACGTGAAAGCTTGAAGACTTTCGCTCGTCGTTGCGTTGCGAAGGTTAGGTGCGTGAGCACTCGACTCTTCGTTTCTCCATGCGGCCGACGTCTTCTGGGCCCGCCGATGGCTTCGATGCCAGTGCTGGCGCTGAAGGGCAAGCCACGTCAACAAGCGAGTTTGAGCGGGACGCCGTAAACAGTGGAAGCTGTGTCCTCGGTGAGCCAATTGGAGCGTGAGAGTAAGGCACGTGAGGACTCAACTCCGATCCTTTCAGCAAGTACTCGGCATTATGGAAGAAGCAAGTGAGGTCTAATGTGGTTGTTGACGCCATCTCTTCAAGCTTTGAAGGATATTTGCCCACGCCTGTCCTCACGCGGTGGAACTCTACATACGATTGCCTCAAATCGCTTCACGGAATGCTCGTTCACAGTGAGGGAAAGTTGAAGGAAGTTTGTGAGAATTTTAAAATTCCGCGATTCACGAAGTCAGACATTGACTTTATTGATGAGTATGTTCAGGTGTTTACACCTCTCGCACAAGCTATAAGTCTTCTCCAGCGGAAAAACAGCATGTTTATGGCATATCTCCTGCCTACAGTGGCTTCACTTCGCCAAAAAATGTCCGCGCTGCTGACGGAGAACTTGAGGTACTGCCGCCCGGTGGTCGAGAGCTTAATCACGGCGATCAATAAGAGGTTTGCAGGTATGGAGGAAGAAAAACATTTGATAATATCTGCCGTATGCCGTCCAAAATTTAAGGTTGCATGCATAGACAACGAAGTGGAACGGAAGCGGGCCTGGGGTTATCTAAAGAACGATCTTATGCGAACATCAACTATAGAAAAAGCGTGGTCAGGCGAACAAAGTGGTGAGGATGGAGAAGACTGTGAGCACTTCTTTAACTTCGAAACATCGTCCTCATCTGCTTCATGGGAGCAGGAGTTTGTGCAGTACACCGAACCTGCTCCGACAAGAAGTCTGGACTGTCTCAAGCACATGCCGCTGCTGAAAAGCGTGTTCTTAAAATTCAACACGGGGCTTCCAAGCAGTGCGGCGGTGGAGCGCGTTTCTAGCATAGGAGGAGCAATTGCTACCAAACTGCGATCGAAGATGTCGGATGAACATTTCGAAGAAGTCCTGATTCTGAGGTCAAATCGAGCACTCAAGTGAAAAAGACAAAGCCTTCGAATGCTCTGGTGAGAGCGTTTTGCCTTATTTCTCCCATTGACACCAATAACGCACGTTTATCAAACTTGTTTTGGTGTACATCCCAGTATACAAAGGATTTACTTCCAATAATAATGTGACAAAGTTGAGAAAAATACTTGACGTGAGAATAAAAAGTACCTTTGAAGTAACTGTACCTGTACCTAGGTACATTTTTAAGCGAGTAGCTAGATACGCACCTAGGTACATTTTCGTATGAGTAACTGTAACTGTATCTTAGGTACATTTTTGAAGTAACTTTTACAACCCTGCAACCGAACAAAACACCTTTCGCTTTTCAATATATCCTTTTGGAAGCTGCTTTTCCTTGTAGCCAACAAATTTCAGGAGCGGCACATTTAGGTACTTTCGTAGTGTGACTTTTTGCCAGGCGGTACGATATCCTCTGGATTTGTCACTGGCGTTTTCATGAGCATTTTTTTTCACGGGTTGCCACCCACTCACGATTTATTGTCGTCCTGCTCAGTAGGGCTAGGAGTTCTCGAACAAAACGGGACGCGATTGAGCAATAAACGCGACAACACATTTCTCGCTCCATCGCGTCCTCATTTTCCACAGGTACGGCCATTCATTCCGAGATATTTCTATATGAGTGATGTTTCGGGGTTTGTGGTGCCCCGTTAAACACTTCTGCATACTTATTATGTTAAATTCGAATTTTGTTTCAATATCCCTTTAATGGAGTGGCTAGTTTGGCATGAGCTGGTGTTGACACCGCACTCCCAAGCATGCCAAACTGGGTACTTGGTTGATCGGCCAGTAAAGCACCGATTACCCCTGGTTTTTCTTATGACAAACTGCTGCATTGCAAGCGCATTCAGATCACAACTGTCCTTACCAGAAGACTGGCTATCGTGTTTCAATATTCAGATTGTGGTCTGTATTTGACATTTTTTGCGAAGATATGTTTAAAAATCTGTTTTTATTCTTGCATGTTCAAGAGAGGAAGGGTGGATCGAGTGCCACCAAAGGCACAGAAAACCTTGAAGGTGGCGGCAAAGCTGAGGCGAATGGATGGCTTTTTAAGGAAGAAGGCAGGGAGTCCCTGCGGGACGGACAGCGAGTCGAGGGGAGACGAACTCGTCACCAAAAGCAGGATGAGGGAGGTGATCAGGGAGAACCGCAGCCTAAAGAAGAGGCTGTCTGAAAAGGAGCTGATGGTTCAGCGTCTCACAAATGCAATGCTGCAAAAGCTTGGTAAGTTACATTTGGCAAGTTTTTTTTATTCAAGTTTCATAGTGCCCTACTGATGTTAATTTTATGTATTGTTTTTTTTTTCATTGTGATGTAAAAGGAAGTTAAGAGGTGAGCTTGTAAAGTGGCCCAATTTTTTTAATAATATCAAGCGAGTGTCGACCGCCGCGACGGCCAGCGCTGTGCCGCGGAAAAATGCGGTGTCACAGGAGAGATTAAGCGCGTGCGCACAAAGCCCTTTCTGGTGGGAGCGTTGTCTGCTAGGCTCGCACTCAGCCCCTGCTCCGTAGCAAAGGAGGGCAGGGCGCTTGCAATGTCGAAGTGCATCGCCGATACGCCCCTCCTCTTGAAATGCGTTCAAAATCCTATTGACGTTAGCCTGTGTAACCTCGACTGTTGTTTCTTTATCCGTTTGCATCATGCCACCCATTGACATTCTCACAATACGTGCCAGTGTTTCTATGGGCACTCGAGAAGGCATAAAAATGTGCGCGCGCCCGCTGGTCAAAGAAAACTGTGACTACCCGGCTACCATAGTCTAGATGACGACAGCAAGATCGCCGCTGATAGTACAAAACACCAAGCCCAAGCGGAAACCCTGTCTATACTCCGTTTCACTTTGTGTTGTACCGCAGCCGACGCCACGAGTTTTCTTGGCCAGTCCATCGCTAAAAGTGTGGCACGTGGCCTTCCCTTTGGGTGCAACTGCACGGGGAAGCACAATGTCACGTGGCAGGCTTAAAGCACTGGATTGGTTTTGATGCTTCGTAGCATTGTCTGCGGTATATAGTTTAATGCATCGTTGCATTCAGTTTGTCCCGTCACCGTATTTTTCATTTTTGTTTGTATTCACAAAAGTAAACGCAAACATGAAATGAAAAAAAAAGAAGTAAATTAAACTCGAGATGACGCGCGGTTTATGCCACGCCTGAGCAGTATCACGCAAGAAAGCGCTATTCAGATCTTTGCTTAAAGGCGGTTAGCTGTACCAGCAGATAATGAACAGGGGTTGTGTGCGGTCCACCGAATAGCCTAGCAGACGACGCTCCCACCAGAAAGAGCTTTGTGCGCACGCGCTTAATCTCTCCCGTGACGCCGCATTTTTCCGCGGCGCAGCTCTGGCCGTCCCGGCGGTCGACGCTCACTTGATATAATTAAAAAATTGGGCCACTGCACATATGTCATACAGAGTAATGGATTGTGTACAGTGTAGCTGCTTTTTTGGTAAGTGAACTTTCCCCTGAACGTCTTTTGGATGCGGGTGGCACTTCGTCCCATCTGGAGGTAACTTGACAACCATGTAGCCCCTGAGATAATTTAAGCTACAAGATTCAAACCCAGGTATTTGCTGTGTCTGTGGTTCAAACAAGCTTCATATCATCTCTGTATTGGTCAGAGATTGGGGCCTAATCTTGTGTGCCAGTCCTAGCTTTTACTAGAGGTTCTACTGTTTGTATCAGTACTATCGTGGACTCTGTTAGCTGTGACATGCCAGCGGCGGCCGTCCCGCACCCCGAGCTCTGCATAGCAGATGCCGTCCGAAACTCCGCACTTGCGCCGTCTGGCGAGCTTGCTAGTCCCTCCTGCGAATCACACCCTCGCTTTATCGACTGCTAGGCGTAGAGCAGACGACGCCACAGCACTTGCCAATGTTCGCTGATCGCGGTTTTGTGGGCGCCTCTTTTAGGTACAAACCTGTTATCAGCCGTCTCTCCTCGTCTGATATCCTCACCATACCAAGCAGGTCTTGAAATCAATAAATACAGGCGATTTATATTGGCACAGATTGCGGAGTTATTGTAGCATAAACCCTTTATATATTTATTTATTTTTATATATATTTTTTTTAGAAAAAGGTGTACGCAATGCATGCTTCAATCATACGTGTTTGCGAACGGGTATGAGCCCAGCAGGTGTGAATTAGAGATAGATCTTTGACTGCAAGTTTTCCGCGAGAAAAAGCGTAATCTACCGCGATATATAGAATAATGCCTGTGTCCCACTAGAGCGACATACAGAAACAAAAGACGACAAGCCTCAAACCAGAGTCTTTCGCTATTAGAGAGGCTTCGTAGAATAAAGGAGGCTATGCTCAAACACGAGCATCATGCACGCGAGGGTATCTTTGACAGGCTTGCAATCACTCCTGCTTACTTCACGAGCACCAAACGACTCAACGCCTGTCAAAGGTACCATCACGAGCACGCTGCATGGGTTTGAGGCTTGTCGGTGTCTTTTGTCTCTGTCTGTCGCTCTAGTGGGACACGGGCATAAGGGGCGATGGTTGCCCTCAGCCCAGCGGACGCTTATCCGTGAGTCAGGGAATCAAGCGCCGTGTAAGAGGCGCCCACGAAAGCGTGGGCGCCTTTTTGTGGTGGTTTGCTGAATACGAAACCGTGTTCAGCGAACATTAATGAGAGCTGCGGAGTCGTCTGCTCTCCGCCTAGTAGACGACAAAGCGAGGGTGTGCTCGCAGGCGAGAAGGGCGAGTCCGCCACACAGCGCATGCGTGGAGCTTTGGACGGCGCCTGCAATGCAGCGCTGGGGATGCGGGACGGCCGCCACTCGCGTGTTACAGCTAACAAAGTCTATGATAGTACATCTGAGGCCTGATTCATAAAAAGTGTCTTCTCTAAAGGTCCTGTTCAACAAAATATTGCTGGAAAGCTTTTCACTTTGCATGGGTGTACTAGCACTACTCTGGCCCAAGGATACTTAAAGGCCGACCAACAAGCAGAAAGAAGGAAACTCTCCCTCAATTCCTCCGTTCCATTTGAGAAAGAGGGAGACCCTCCTCCTCTCTACCGGGAGTAGCTCTGAGATTCGCTCTTGTGTGGAGGGGAGGGGAAAAGTGGACAAGTGGGAATGGAGACAACGAAACTGGGAACCGGTTTTTTTTTCGGTAGAAGACGATTCCGTAGGTCGGACTTTAAACTCAACGCTGGTGACCCAGAAGCTTCTTAGTCATGGTGCAATTTGAAGGATAAAAGCGGCCCATTTATTTCGTTCTCTCTTTCGCAAAGCTTGATGAGATAGCTTGGATCGCAATTGTGACACAGCATTCGAATGAGGCTCATCGATTGCGCCCAAGCAATGACTGCGTCTGCACTCGACTTTGGCTCGTGACAATCAATACTTGTGCAAACAATCAGGTATTGGCTTGGTGTCCAATCGCTGCAGACGCGAACTTAGCCGAGCTTCAACAATATTTGCGTAAACCAACACGCACCCTATGCTTGGCGAAGCCCAGCGCATGGCTATGATGAAAATTGGCATATAATCGGCACCAGATCACGTGTCCATTTGTCCTGCCTGCGAGTTGAGGGGGCGAATGCTGCTCGTTTTCCAATATTTATTTTTGTGACTACCATTGTGTGGAGAGGAAAGCTAATGCTTGCTTCGTAGGTTATTAGTGTCAAGGATTCATTCTAAGTAGTATATAGTGAAAGTTAAAAAAAATCGTTGCATCGCCCCTTTAAGACATCTTAGCTAGGAAGTTTGGAAGTTACAAACGGTGTAATAGGTGAAATAAGTCTTTATGAAAGCATTCTTAAGTGAGAGGAGGAAAATGGCGGTCTTTCACGTCCAAACGACGACTTCTGGTGTCTCGGCAGTCCCTGAATCTAGCAAAGAACAGGCTGTTGCTATGGCAACGGCGTCTCTGGTAGCCCAAGTGACCAATCAGAATGACCATGTTGAATCAAGTGCGTTTCAACACGAAAAATAAACGGAGGTAGCGACATTCATTTGTCGTGGTGCTTTTTTTTTAATGTGCTTGTGCAAGATATCAGTACCGCTGCAAGAAAAACGGTCTCGGTTAACAAAATGTATTGATTTACAAAACGGAAAAATTAGCGACAAAGCCAATAACATTGCCATTGATGCTGAAGGAGGCTGTCCACGTTGCACGCGTGCTTAGCGACACGCCAGGGAACAGATTCTTTGTTTGTGGTTCCAGAGACAAGGAAGGAGGTAGGTAACATTTAAAAAGAATAGCATATAATGCTGAAAGCCTTACACACCGTACATTACCTGGATTGCATATCCACCGTAGCTAATAGAACGAGTGCTCAACCTGCGTTAAAAGTTTTACGACCCTTATGTGCGAACGAAAACTAGGAGCATAACCATAAAGTAAAGTGTACATGCCACTTCTTGCTAAGACAATCCGTATGCGTCTATTTATCTCCATGCCAAACAAAACGATAGATCCAAATGGCGAGTCCTAATACCACTTTGCAATGACAAACTGCAACCACCACCAATCAGATTCTTCAGAACGCCACGGCCGCCCACTACTAGTACTTTGAAAATCGAAATAGAATGACGAGAGGACACTTATAATCATATAATCAAGTCATGCTACCCATATGAAAGAGTCCGCTAGGTACACAGACGTGTATTACGGGCACAACTTGCATTGGTTCATAAAGGCGCGTCACGCTGGCCGTGTCTATGCCTAATTGGAGAATCGAGACGAGTTCGGTCGCTCAGCAGAAACCTGGGCTGCATCCTGCCTGTGTAGTTTCACGCTCTTCATT
Organism: Ixodes scapularis; assembly: GCF_016920785.2. Lineage (NCBI taxonomy): Eukaryota > Metazoa > Arthropoda > Arachnida > Ixodida > Ixodidae > Ixodes > Ixodes scapularis. Next base: position 158,126,633 of record NW_024609868.1, on the reverse strand, counting down.
CTTTTCTTTCCCTGTTGAAGTCAGGACGCATGAGAGCAGCACACAAAACAAATGCCCCTTGCTTGTCGCGGCAAAGCATTCAAGTCACTCAGGCGATGTGTGGCTACGTTGATCGCTAAGTAGTTCCCGAGACAGCTTGGAAGCTGTCGTAGAATTCTTATGCACGTTTTCCATCGTAAGACTGTTATGTGATCTCGGCCTCGGATGCCTTTGTCGACTGGCATAATGTGGTTCATATAGACCATTCCATTTAGCGCTCTCTGGGCGGCACCATTTTGTTCGACAGCAGCGCCCTCTCCATAAATCCGGGAAATTCAGCGGGTTTTTGGTTCAGCGGGGTAAAATGAGAGAGAGGGCACGCGCCCGACTCCGCTAGCAGACGACAAACCGGGAGGTTTCCATTCTCCATCTTTGGGCTGTACGGAACATCGAACTCTTACTCGTGGCTGCCGTTGTGATGTGGTTCGCTTTCTTAGAATAGTTACGGCTACTCCAAAATCAGCCTAGAGCTCTCTGTTGTTCTTTTTCAGTAAACGATCAACTAGCTTGTCGTTTTTCCGTTACTTAAATAGCAGTTTAGTCAGCCGGCAGTACTACCCTCAACTACTGCGTGTATTGCGGCAGTAGAGCACATTTTTATTTAATATTTCAGACTTCCACTCATGGTTGCTAAAGGCCTACACCAGTACGAACTTTGGTATAGTAAAAAAGGTACAGCAACCGGATTTATTTTTCGCCGGAGGGACCGGCCAATCTGACACAGTTTTCCCTAATTTCTTTTTTTATTTGCACGCAGGTTACAGCGCGATTGGACCCTGTTAGTCTTTTTATCTAGCATAGTATTATACGATAACTGGCATACCCAAATCTGCGTTTGAAATTTCCAAAATGACGCGATTTGAAACAGAGTTTGTACGCCAGGCGGATGCTAGGTACAGCCCACTCGGCGGATCAGACGACATGCGGGTGAAGGGAAAGGGCATTTCTTTCTCTTTTTACCCTCTCTGCTATGACCCTAATGGAACGGTCTATATCTAACTAAGAATTTGATGAGGTGACACAAAACTCAGCCACAATGTCAGTGGGTAATGCTGTAAATAGGACATGGTGCTATTTGGGGCACCTAGAAATCAAATAGGCTCCACTAACTCCCACAGCATTGTTACACTGCAGTCAGAGAAAAAAAAATGTGATTCTATATTCATTTCCCATGCCTTTTCTTACAGAAACCGTAGAACCCTGCAGATGCGGGCAAGGGGCATCGAGCTCAAAGGCCTCGGGTGTTACAGGTACGTGTAAATGCATTTATAGAATTTGAAGTGGTCGTAGATCAGTGGATGTACTGAATGCAATTGCATCTTCCATTTGTGAAGATATTCTGAAGATTCATTCTATTCCAAGGTCACTCTCCCACACTCAGTTGGTCGCAATGTTGACAATGTGGTAAAAGCTATGTGCTTACCTAACCAATAAATCACCTGCGTCTGACCCTTCTTACTATGCCTGTGTGTGCACAAAGAGTCGGATGATGTGGTGCAAGACCGTCAGTTGCTTGTCCAACAAGCATGCAGCCTCACTGCCTTGTAAGCTCAGCTCTGTCGAGTGCTGTATAGTTACATGTTTCAATAGGATTTTTTGATGGCCTAGGCGAAGCTCCGAAAAGGGTTGCTCGGTGTGATGTGTCGCAACCACTTTCCAGTTAATGCGCACTAGCACATGGCAAAGATGCAAACCAAAATGAGTCTTGTATTGTAAACATTGCTCCAATTATTTTTTTCAAGGGAAAAGCCAACTTGTGACATGCATGCCTTAACAAGGCTGTTTAAAAGAATGCTTTGTTTTTAGTTGCAGTGTACCTTTAATGTAAGAAATGCTATAGGGCGGCAGTGTTTGCGATCATAAGAATATAAACCCACCTCCCCCCTATAAAAGAATGACAAGGTTTGAGGGTTTTAAACCTTTGAGCACGAAAAGATAAGTCTTAATGAGTCGCATGTTTCAAGTTTGCTTGCATCAATAATTAATAGCATGAGCACGACTTTTTAAATTTTTTATTAATATTTTTTTATTACAAAAAAGCTAAATGATTTATCATTAAAAGACTGAAAAGTTTGTTATAATCCATATTACTCCAAGATTGCACCTTATTAATTTATTTTTGTTTTTTCAGAGCTTTCAAGGGGCACTGCACCAGTTGTCCGGAGTTCTCTCTTTGACACTGTGGAGCCGCATGGTTTTGCCAGTGAAGAAGAAATGGAGGGCCAACTAGTAAAAGCTGGATGTTCATGTAAGATTGCCTACAAAGCTGGGAACATAGTGCTACCATCCTTTGTGTAATTTGAAATATTTACCGTATCTAAGTAGTAAAAAATAGTTAAGGTGTGCGAATATCAACATTTTGACTGTGAATTGAGCCAAATATTTTCAAATACGAATATTTTACGTTTAATGGGACCTCGACACTTCCGATAATGCCTTTATTAGGATCGATACATGTACAGCTCATTAAAGATCTTTTAAAGTGTTTACGTGGCAGATTGCCTTGGGCTTCTTCAGACATTGCTACCAACCTAAGCGCGAACCGGCTGCTTAATCACCGTGTCGCCACTTTGTGAAGTGCTGAAATCAAGGAGACTAGCGTGTATGCAGAAGGCATGCGCCAATGTTGGCATCGTCTGCTACGCTGTTACCTCATGCATGACCGCCCCTGCCCTGTCATCCGGTCTGCACTCTCTGCACTCTGAATCAGGGATAAGAGAAGTGCGCCACCTCGCACTGTTTGCATTTTTTTCTCCCTTGAAATGGCTCGCCGCTTTTAAAAATTTTAGATAAAAGAGGCCGTCACGGTGTGTTTTGCCATGAAATCACGCTACATCGGAAATGAAAGAAACCTTCCACCTGCACTTTACCAATCTTCCATACTACATAGCTGGTGTTGGTCGGTCAGCTTGTGCCTTCCAGGGTTGTTGAGTAATGTGTTAATACCCAACATTGACTGAATGTTTTTGTTAACCCAAGTTTAACCCATGGCATTCGCTAATAAATTATTCATGAAATTAGAATTTTTTTTTCTTTCAGCAAGCAGCGTAACTTTATGCAAAATACAATAAACAAGAAATCTGTTCTGCGTGATCCAGCAAAACTCGCTTCTACGCCGTTTTCTTTACTTTTTTATTTCTTTGCACCTACAGGAAACTGACCGGCGATTACTGGTAAGGGGACGGTGCTGATAACAGGAGTAGCGCTTAAGTTTGGTTAGGGAACAGCCTCGCGGACGTTCCCCATTTTGGCGTATGGCCTCTGCACACGTGCCTACTTGTTGATAACACCGCTTCATGCCATGATAATGCGCTGATGTAGCAGCTGGTTGGAGGTCGCGTTATATTGTTAAAAAATCTGGAGGTTGTACACTTTTTCTGCACCCCATCCTCCTTTGCTTAAATTTTATTGCTGAAGCCACCCCCTTTGCAGTCTCTTCCATGGGTGGCTTGAGTGACACGGCCTAAGAGCTGCAAACATAACTATTAAACTTCGAAGAGCTGTTAAAAAAAGTGGGGGGAAGGGGAAAAACTTTCAACAGCACTTTGTAGCAAGGCCGTAGTACTGAAATTCATTGCGTCACCAAGGCCACCGCAGGGCATGGATTGAATACGAGTGCTGTGTCAGTGTTTGTCTGGGACTAATCAGCGCGAGGCCGACTAGATAGTCTAGTTCCTCTCTTTAAATCGCGTTTACTTTTTAGCTAGGTAATTATATTATTATTCTATAAATTTATATAATTGTGTAAATACTCCCCAGAGTTGTTTTTTTTCACATTTTTTGTTGTCACAGATGATCCTGACAAATGCATTGTATTTGCATCAATTGATCATTGATGCAAATATTCCCGGTTGCACACCTTGGAAGTGACGATGCCATTAAGCTACTCAACATCGGTACTGCATGACCTGTATTAGCTTCTGCAGTGCAAAGGTAGGCTCAGATAGAAGTGTTTGTGAAGTAATGTATCTTGTGTTTTGGAAATTTATAGTGCTTTATAGCCTTCCTTCTACATTTGCATGTCTTCTTCTAGCTGTAATGAAATTAACCTGCTTTTAAATTACTCGGTCTTTATTGCAGATGCTGCTCCGCCTCAGGCTGGCGCACGGTCCAAGTCTGTCGCAATGGCTGCGACGCTTGTGGCTTGCGCACGGCCTAGGATTGTTCCAGAGACTGGACAGGCACAGGCTGGTTCTCAACCAGAGTTAGTCGCAGCGGCTACACCACTACCAGCTGGTCCTCGACCTGAGCTCATCGCAAAGGCAAGGCTCCCACCTGGTGGAGCACAGCCTGCGGAACTTCCGGATGTTGCACCGCTACGAGCGGGCGGTGCACTGCTACGGCCACTGCAAATAGCCCCAGGTGCTGCAGCACAGCAGCAGGAAGTCCCTCCTGACTGTCCTCCTGAGCTGGCGGAGGTTGATGGCATGGTAAATATAAAGAACCAAATCATTGCTAGACTGCTTTCTTGATTTCTTGTATATTTCAAACGTACTGGACACTGCCAATCCCTGTAATTTTCTTTTAAAATGCCAAGGCAAATTTAATGAAACTTTGTTTATATGTCTTTTTAATGGGTTAGCATAAAAAACCCTATTATCTGGGAAGACGTAATATTCATTAATGCTCAGCAGGGCTACAGATGAGATAGGAAGCAAGTCTAACATGACAATTTAATTTAAATAGAATTTAACGATCGTGGGGAATTTAGACCGCATTACAGACGGCTTATGATCGCTAGCCGGCGCTTCCAGCAAATGGTCAACAACACGTTTCTTATCAAGCAGTTGCAGCATCGAACCAGAGGTTGTGATTGCTACTTGGTGCTTAGATCAAATGTTCAACAAGGACAGTCTAGAGCACTCGCGGCCCGTCCTCACTTTCTGTGCAGCCGTGGATATTGACAAACATTTTTCAAGTATCGAGGGCGATGATCCCATCTACAAACTTGAGCTTTGTGTGATCACTGGTTTTTTGTCCATGTCCTCTTTGCTTTTAACTTCTTTAGTCATAGTGAGATCGGCAATGATGTCCAACATGCTTTTGCAGTTCTGAGCTAATGACATTCTCCTTAATTGACACAGAGTTATGAGTGTCGCGGGCTCCCATTCGTGTTATAGCGCCGTCTAGATCTTGCACATTGAAAAATTCGCCGGCGGTCATATCTTGCACATCATCGGCATTCTAGTTCATTATTTTTCAACCTTGTTCTGAATGTTGAAGTCGTACAATGGGTAGTGCACTACACTGTCACCTTGCGCGAAAAGCGCCATCTCTGAGCATAACATAAAACTACACTAACAGAACTGAGCCAGAAAGCGCAACTAAACAGTATGGCGGGCCTGTGCACATTTCTGGCTCATCTGTCAACGTCCTACACTATTAACCCTTTCATGGTGGTGTTTTTTGTTTCGAAGGTTGTGCCCTAGTGATCGGGTTCTTCCCCAATGCTGTTGCACAAAAAGCATACTAGCTCATTGCTGGAGGCAATAACCTTTAATAATGAATTAATGGCTGGTACAAACTTCAAAACGCTTATAAAACACTTTCTACTTGTGTCTCACTTGGAATCAAATGTACTTTCTATGCATTTCTTGATTGGGCGGTCAGCTCTTATCCTGTCATGTCCCAGAGGAGTCAGAAGTATGAATTAGAAGTCGCTTTAATTGCCACTAGTGCCTAAATACCCGAGGCACGCGGGACGCACGATAGAATCATTTGTGCTCAGGTGTGGTGTTTGCAAGCCTAGCCTATAGCATGGTGATGTCAACATTCTGCAATCTAATCTACCAACGTACAAACATAACTAAACATGAGAAACATCAGTTAAAGTAGAGAGATGCTCACTGGGACTTCAAATGCCACCTTACTTCCTGACACAGCTATAGAAGATTGGCTTGCACAGGTAGATCCCTTATCCCTTCTTTCTTGTATCACATACGCCTTGAATTTCTCCTGCAATAGTTGCTTTCTGCAGTCTAAATATATGGCCATTTACACGCGCACAGTTTGCTAGCACGATCACGTAATGTACCGGCAAGCCTAAAGACCTGCATCCTTTATAGGAACTGACATAGTATTTTAATCAATTATCCAAGTATTGTCCCGTCGGCCCAATTTACACTAGCCTGTCTGTAAAAGGGCTCTCATAAACTTACAATTAAGGCTCAAGGGACAATCTTTGTGCACAGTATCGTAGCGCAACCACTGCATCTGGATTGGTTTTATTTTATTGAATGTGCGCTTTATCAAAGCTGAGAAACATCTGGCTCAGCTTGTTACGGCTCAAAACTGCAATGTCTATCCATTATCGCTATGCAGCCCATTTTAACCCGTGGGGAAGACGGTGAACATAAAAGTGGGAGGCAACCTTCTTGCACTCTTCATCAGCTTTTTCTGGGTGCATTCTTGCAAACCTACGTTGGCATGTTCGTATAATTTTTCACAGGCGAGCAACTGGCACTTTAAGGAGCTTAGGTTTCCTATTGTCAGTGGCAGGTCAAGAACAGTGTATAAGCTCGAAAGGAGGAAGCTCGGATGGGAGAGGAGGAACCTTTCTTGCACACCGAGTTTCTGCCTGCTTCCTTCTTCAGCTCGTACACTTCCTTCAGCTCGTACACTTTCTTGACCTGTCACTTCCTATAAGTCTGAAAATAGGCACTGAAAGATTTTCCCTTGTACCGTCTATGAGACCAGGCAGAGGGAACTGCAATATCGGTTTTGACAAGTAATCAGTTTCTGGCATGAAATTTGCTCAAGATTTGTTTCTGGTAAAAAATTATTAACCTGTCAGATGTTTTCCTTTTGTGTTACTAGCACATTATACGAGCCAATATAACACCTACAAAAGGGACATAAAAGTGCTCCCTTTCTGGTTCTTGGACACCTTTTACTGGATGATAGTGCATCTCTCGAATGTTTTTTTTTTTTACATTTCTTTGTAGACAGTTTTTTTTGTTTTTTTTTTTTACAAAGGGCCAACACTTCTTTGCTTTTGTTTAACTTTTTTCAGGTGCACCTGAGGAATGGCGTGTTCATAACTAAGAAGCGGATGGACCTTTCCCTAAAGATGGGTAAAACTGACTCGAAGTTTATTGCCTGGATCGCCCGCAGTCTGTGGGAGCCGGAGTAACTCTTGGACAGGAGCGTCAAGAGGCTGCCCTGCCGGCGCTTGGTGAAGGATGGGGCCACAGCCAAGAAAGAGCTGACCCCTATAAAGGTTAATGCCATGGAAGGTGGGTGGCTTTAAACAAATTCTGGTACAAGCTTGAACCATGTAAAAGGCATGCTTGTATTTATTGCTGTACATTAAGGGTGTGCCTGCAGTTGGATCGGGAAGCTTGCACAGTGAAACAAAATAAAGCAATAATGCTTTCTAACAGGCGGAGAAGTGCTGCAAAAGAAAGTGGTCACTTTGGCTTGCTTGTCGGTGTGCAACAACTTTAGGCGAGTCCTGCGTCGCTGTCGCATTTTGAAGAACGCTATGGGATTGTTGGGAAACTAATGTGCAGCGAGGAGACACATGGACAGACTCAAAGCTGGTGATTGGCTTTCAGAAAATGCTTGCAGGTTATAAGAACTATGTGAACCTACTATTTACAAGGCCCTTGCAGGCAAAGATTATAGGCTTTTTTGAGAGAAATAAATCTGTCGTTCTCTCGAGAGTTCAGGCCTTATTTCCGTTTTATGCCCAAGCATGGTGTGGGTTGCTTTTGATGATTGATTTTATAAATGCACGGCTGACATTTCCAGTGTGTGCACACTGTTCCTAGAGGACCGCGGTAGTTTCTTGGAGCCGCGACAATAAACTTTGGAGTTATCAAATCGAAACACTGAAAAAGGGAATCCCAGATTTAATTGAATAGTTTTCAGCTCCACGGGACTTTATCACATCGAGATTTAACTGTAATAGGTTTAACGTTAGAGCACTTGCCATACTGTATTTAGTTGTTGCATGTTTTCACACTAAATTTTAAACAGTGCCGGTGCTTCTCAAGTAATTAGTGTCCAGACAAGTAAATTAGAGTGCAGTGCTATTCATCTAGGAATAATTGGCTCGCTATTATCATTGATATTAGCGAAATAAGCTTATATTTAGGGAATGTGTCAATTGAATTTTGTATGAACAGCAAGTAGTTGAATCTTACTGCTATGCTTTCCTCAATCAGTTTCATGTTAACTGTTATGTATATATGACAGAACAAACTTTAAGTTTGACGTTTGGTAGTAATTTCTTTTTTTCAGTTGCACTGGGTCTGCGGATCGACACACTCCAGATGGGGGAGTTGACGAGGAGAGAAAGATTAGAAGCAACGCGGACGAAGTTTCTAACTTTCTGTGTGACAACAACCGTGCTGATGAGAGGGCAGCTGCTCGCAGGGCAAAGAAGGAGAACTAAATGGGCAAGTGGAATAAAAAGCAGAGCTGCCATATTTTGTACTGTGTTTTATGTAGCACGTCATGGTTGTGCTATTGTACGCATGGTTGTCAGCGTCCTAGTACTGGTTTGCTGCCTTATGACCTGGAGCGATTCCAGCTGTGATATCGCCCTATCCGGTTAAGTTATCATATATATAATAGGTTTGGCATTGAGAGGCCACTAACTTGACCCGATTTCCAGAATACTGCGTTCCAGACTGGATTCCAGTACAACGTATCCGGCTGGATTTCCAGAAGACACCCTACCGGAATGGATCCAGTAGTACATACCCATATTGATTTCCAGAACGGTTCTAGTAGCTGTCGATCCAGATAGATTTCCAGATGGATTACCGGTTCCATAATCCATACTAAATTAATCTGGAAAAATGTCTACCGGGTTTTTAGGTAGGGTGGCGAGCTCGCTGTACTTCCTCTCGAACCACCTCGGCAATCGAGAGCGAAGCGGGGTGGTTGTGAGCCGGCAGTAGCTTCCTGAGCTCATCCCGGACGACGTCGCGGACGATCTGCCGCAGGTGTTCGATGCCGACACCATTGACATCGGAGCGAGGTGGCGAGACAGCCGGAACCGTTGACACACCGGTGAGTCGTTGATAGTGCACAGCTCCGGCCAACGGCGCTAGCTCGATGTTGGTTGGCTCGGCCACGAAGCCATCTACCGTCGTCGGGGGGCTGCGGACAAGGCCACCGAAGATTTCGCTCTTGACGCCCCTCATGAGGAAGCGCAACTTCTTCTCCTCGGTGACTTGAGGGTCGGCGCATGTACAGAGTCGTAGCACGTCTTCAACGTAGCTTGTCACGCTTTCGTCGGGGGCTTGTGTCCGCGTCTGGAGCAGGTCCTTCGCATTCTGTCGCAGGTGTTGGTTTGAGAATTCAACTCGGCGGCGCAGATATCCCACGATGTAAGCGAAGCCTCGTGGTTTTCGAACCAGTGCCTCGCGGTGCCTTCCAGCGAGAAGTAGAGGTTCTGGAGGCGTTGCTCGGCGTTCCATCCGTTGTGGCGGGCGACGGGCTCATAGTGAAGGATCCAGTCCTCGACGTCTTCATAGATTTCGCCATGGAAGGTTGTCGGCGATCGGGGGGCGACGGGCAGGACAACGACGCGCGGAGCGGTCATCGTCGCGGTCTTCTTCTTTGATTTCCGCGGCAGGGGTCCGAGTTCAGGAGCTTTCCCTTGAAGACGGCGGCTGGCACGATGCTCTCAGTCTTCAACGGAAGGTCGTCGGGAAATGGGGCTTGTTGACCGAGTTCTTCTAGGGGTACGCTGCACGGGTTTTGTACCCTGCACCTCCACCAGAAATGTCACGAATTAAGGCGACGAGAAGGCGAACAGTGAACTGAAAAGAAAGGTTTTATGGGCGAACTTGTGCCAACCAAAAATAAGTAACGAAAGAGCGTCGAAGCAGCAGAAAAGCAGGCGGTGATGCGGCGGCGAATCAGAGAGCGCGAGCGAGACTGAGACTGACTCGACAAGGTCGCGGGCAGCTGCTTATCTACCGTGCGTCACTATCTCGAAAGTTCGGCAAAGAAGGTTCGAACGTCGTGCGCTCGGGGCAAGGATGAACTGGCACTTTCGAGAATAACAAAGCAGAGGGAAAGTTACGTCTGCTGCGAGAATGACCGGGAAACTTCTGGAAGACCGTGACCAAGCGTTGCCTTCTCGGCTCTGCGGGCGGCAATATATACACGCGTCTCATTCTTTAATCGTTTAAATAACCAATTACCCAATCACGCCTTAATTCTTACATTTATAAATACTTCATTCCCACCGTAGTAAAGCTTCGCTGGTCTTCCTTCTTCGCCAAACTAAAGACAAGGATTTTTTTTTTACGGGCAGTTTTATATGATTATTTTCGGCTTTCGTCCAGGTTCGGCGTAAAACGACTGCTGATGGGGGAAGACAAATATCATTCTCTACAACCATACGCGCTGACTATACTTTCCTTAAAAATAAGCTAATAAATAGATGCATGCAAAAAAAAAAAGTCAACAGCCTGGTTAACAATGTTCTGAATCGCTGAGAACAGGTGAACTCGCAAGTTTAGTAGTCACGGTTTAATTTCTGAGACTGGGACTGGCAGTATTTTTAAATAAAATAAATACAACCCATTCGCCAAGGCGCGGAGGGTTGAGCAAAGCGGTGAGTTGAAGCCACCTCATGGCGCCCGCGTCACGTGATCCATGATGGTAGGGTGCATGCGACGGAGTATGTAAAGACTATAGAAACGTAGAGGCCGGCATACAAGCAGCCCACCAACGGGCCAGCACTTTGCGGAAAAGATTCTCCTTTGCCGAGAGCATTTCTCTAAACCTTGTTTGTATCGGTACCACAGCACCACAGAACCGCATGGCAGATAAAATAAATCGACAGCTGAACAAGAAGAGGCCGAGGCAGCGGACATGTTAGACATTGTTGAAGGAAGCGGTTCCAGCTGGATCGTCATTAAAAATATTTCCAATTAAAAATTTCTAAAACACTTTTTTTTTTGTTTTTTTTTTTGTTTGTTTTTTTGTGAGAAATCAAATTACCTGGAAGGTGACTGTATCATGATTAGGGAGCACAAGACAGTTTTTATTATGTTTGTACAACACTTGATGTTTTTATACGACGTAAAAATCAATGCCGCGCGAGATTTTACCATAGAGTTCGCCCAGGGGAAAGCAAGTCCAAGTGCAAACAATGTAACCAACGGTCCGGTTATAGAACCATAGGCCATTATCATAACCTGCGAATTCAAACACAGGTATTCAAAAAGCGATGCTCTTCGCCAAGAGACGATGGAAGGGAGGACTAAAAAAAAGTCATATTCGTGCAGCTTTTTTTTTAACCTATTTTCCGTCTGTTGTATATATGGTGAGAACAAATCCGAACACTATCGTATCTTATCGTACATTTGTCACGTGAAAGGAGAAGAGCTAGTGTCGGCAACGCATTAAAAAGGTTACATGTACCGTAAAAGGCGACAGCATGCAAAAATTTCAGCTGAAATTATTTTCTCTGGTAGTTCGAACTAACGAGGCACCAGGAACACCAAAAACGTTCGGGTGAAAATTCTTCCAATCCGAATGTGTATGCCCTTGCTTGCTCGACTCGAGCATTTTAATGAAAACATTCAATAGTCACAAGATTGCTTCAACACTGCGAATTCAATAATTGAAGCAAAAAAAAATCGAAATTTCCAACAGGAGTTGGTGCACCGTAGTTGTGTGCCTGGGTTTGTAATTTTGCGTATGCGTGTACACGTGTACCTGGGCGTACGTCTGTCCGCGTGCGCTTGTGTATATTTATGTGCTTGCGTCTGCGTGTGAAGGTAAGTGTGTGCGTGTGTGTTTGTGCGCGTTCAGTATTGCGTGCGAACGTGCGCACATGCATTTGTGTGCGTCTGCATGAGTGTGTGTGCATTTGTATGTAAGTGCTTGCGTTTGTGTCTGTTTGTGTGTGCGGGTGGGGGGAGTTTGTATTTCTGTGTAAACGTGTGCTCGCGTTTGTGCGTACGTGAGCTCATGCCTGCGCGTGTGCATATACACCTTTACAAAAAACACTCGACCCCAGGGGCAACAAACCGTTTTCAAGCCCAGTCACTGAGTTTGAGGCTAGACTCTGACCGGCGTCCCTCCTAACCCTAACCGAGTGGACTGTGATTTTAATAGGCGCAGCCTGCGTAGGCGCAGTTTCAAGCGCTGCTGGAGGCTAAATTCTTGTCGTTTCCCATTATATTTTGTGTTTCATGGTACATATATTTTCCCGAGGACATTGAGAAAGCATTGTACCACATTTAAAAAATTAAAAAAGCAAAAAAAAAAAAATCTGTGAACTATCTTTGTTGGATATGCGCGCGACTGGAAGGTCTAGTTCTAGTTATTTGTGTTTTCTTTTTACGGTACGTTTTTACGGCGCCGCGGGATTCGCCACATGTGAAACGACAAAGCGCTTTGCTGTCAAAAATAAATTGCAAAAGAAGAGGGCCGAAAGGCATGCATCTTTCTCGCTCACAAACAACGTGTTTACCGATGGACAGGACAAGGACGTACAATTGAGGAAGTGTTAACATTCGAACAATATATTGCACGTAGCACACGATGCAGCGTTATCCGAAAAGAATTCATTTGAGAAAGATCTCAAATAACACAGTCACAGTCGACGACGGTCACATCTCGACGATCGGACGGAATCCGAGATGTTTTCGTGTTGGGGCACGTTTTGAGGAGAGCTTCCCTTTTTCACAACCGCACCGAGGCAAAGGAACGAACGTGACTGACCCGTTTCCCACCCCAACCCGGACAACTATTTTTGGAGACGACTGAGGATTCTACGCGGATTATCTGTAAGAGGGGGGAGAACAATGTTTCGAAAATCGCGTCGAGGGCCGTTCGACGTCCTTCACCTCCTTCGTTTCCCGTGAATGTAAAACAGAAAAGCTTGGATGGCAGGCACTTACCAGCCTTATTTCTCACAATAGAAGATAACACAGAAAGGGTACGCAGCACGCATAAAAAAATAAGTGGAAACTATCAAGAGAGGCGAGAAAACGTCGAATGCAAAACCGCAAATACGTAGGTAGAGAACTGCGCTGAGCGAGTCTTCACAGTCCAAGAGAGTGGCAGAAAATTTCTAGCCGATAGAGAGCGCGAGAGTCGCACCAGCCGCATCAGCATCAGCAACATGGCGGCGGCCTAGGAGCGTTTCTTGGAAAGGTCTATAGACCTTTCCAGCGGCAGTCTTGAACTACGCGATTTACAGCGCGCGTCCCTGGTTTTGAGAGTGTACGTCAGTGTTGCCCGACTGCGCTGAGCTGTGGAGTTTCTCGTCAGTGGGCTGTGGCAGCCTGCGTAGGCGCAATTCCGGACGCTGGTGGAGGCCAAATTGCCGCGTTTTCTTTTTTATTTTGTGTTCTGTGGCGAACATAATTTATAGAGTATTTAAGAAAGCAGTGCTCTATTTTTGGGAACAAAAACAAAGAAATGAAAGATGTTTTGGTGAGTCCGTGCGCGACAGAACAAATGCAACTGGAATGTTTGTTTCATTTTATGTTCATCGTTTTACGGCACCGTAAACTCAGCCGTGTCTATCGATATAGGTTAAAATATTTGACCACACAGGATATCCGAAGTGCATGGATATTCCCCGCCTACAACATGAAATTCAATGAGTCTCATCAATCGAACAACATATATTGTACGTACCCCACGGTGCCGGGTTATCCGAACAGGATTTGAGAAAGGTCTGTAATAACAGAGTATATCCAATATACAGTGTCGACGATAGTCACTTCACGACAATCGAACGGAATCCGGCGTGTTTTGGGGAACATGTAGAAGAGAGCAGCCTTTTTTGCACAGCTTCAAAGCAAATGAACGAACGTGTCTATTCTGCCCCCCTTCCCCCCCCCCCCCCCCCCCCGGACCCGACCCTATCAGCTATTTTTCGCGAAGACCCTGAACACAGCCGGGAAGGCTTTTTGGAGATTATCTCAACGGAAATAATCCTCCAAGAACGTCGAACTGCCTGCGTCTCGGGCTGCTTGAGGTTCGCTTTCTTCGTTCGTTTCCTGCGAAGGCCGAGCAGCCTACGAGCCCTGGTATTCTCTGGTTCTCACAGTGGAAGATAACATGCAAAGGGTAAGCAAAGCAAAGGGTAGGCGAATAAAATAAGGACTTCCAAGAAAAGCCGCCGAACTCCGAATGCAAAATGCAGGTGGGCAATCACGCTGTCCGGGTTTCCACAGCTCAGGTGGGTGCCACAAATGTCTGGCTGATAGGGGTCGCTCGATTCGCAAAATGGCGGCTGCCAGAGTGCTCTTTTTGCAAAGGTCTATACGTGCGCGAGGATGCGTGTGTGAGCGTGTGTACGTTTGTCCGTTCGTGCCTGCATTTCTCTGTGTGTATGGGCGTATGTGCGTTTGCGCGTTCGCGTGGAGCGCACGCGTGTGCATTGGGTGTGTTTGTATGCATGCGTACGTGTGTTTGTGAGCGCGCGCACACACGCACACGTACACGTCTGCACGCCTTCACAAAAGGAGGGCATGGATCGGGAGGAGGGTATGGAGGAGGAGGAGAGGGTTCGGAGGGCGAGGAGGGGCATACCCTCATCTCCGTACCCTCCCCTCCTCCTCCTCAAAAGCTGCGCTCTCATTTCGCGTTTTAGAAATTTGTAAACGTCTTTCATTTTTTTTTTATTCCTGGACTCTGGGAATAAACCTGCCTGGATATAACTGTCGTGGTTCTACCCTCGCAGCCGTGCTGATGTACGGGATTGCGATGCTGTACGCCGTCATTAGAGCGCCAATGAAGAAAGCTCCACGACAGGCGCCTGTGTAGTGTGAGCCTTATACTTTTGTTTTGATTTTCGCCATTTTTATAGCAATGTAATCTTCCAATATACAAAAGCCAAAAAACAAACAAAAAAAAACTAAAGCTTGTAATGTGTCACACAGTATGTCTCTGCTACACAAGTACTGGCAAACTACACTTCTGAGGGTTATGTATTTATTTATTTATCCCAAGGAATATTGAACATAAAAATTCGTATTCAAAGAATATTTTTATGGTTTCAATTTATTTGCGGAGTGAAAGGTTGTGTGCTTCTTGCGCAGGGGTTGTGGTGACGCCTAAGCACAGAGCTCTGATTGGCTCTGATTGGATGGATAGTGGGTAGAGATCAATGTTAGCTGAATGACTTGCTTTCTTGAGGTCTACAAACTATCATTCCAATCAGAATCAATCAGATCTCGACGTTCTGACGTCACCTCAACCCCTGCGCAAGACGCAGACGAACTTGCTCTCCACATGCTTACTTTCAAACTTCCTTATTTTTAAGCACTTTTGGTTATGTTTATCTGAAATACCTCACCGAATCTGGTGTGCAGAAAATTTTAAACATGTTTAAATACTAGCACTTCCATTTGTTAGCTATTTTAGAGGAGCGAAATAATTTACAAGCTTACCTTAATAAACACAATTATTGGAAGACACAGATATCAAGTTACCCCCGATCGACTATAAAATATACCATAATTTTACGCTTTGCAATAGCAGAAATACTGGGTGCTTTCCCTAGCGGCAAATTAGCCGTGCACACCTTATACATAGCTGTGCATGTATACTCGAGTGTCATGTAGCGAGCTAACTGACGCCCACAGGGCAGTGAAGAACGAGGCTGCAATACGTTTGATGTTTGTAAACATCTGATCTGGAACACGGAGGTTGGGAATTATGCACAGTGTTCCATTTGAAATATTGCTTTAAGGTAGACACATCATTGGAGCCCAGTTACAATTTTCGCGACCCTGTTAAGCTCAATCAGTGTTGTAGTGTTCCAAGACTACAAAGCAAATATAGCCGCATATCATAACCATAAATATTTTGTTAAGCGTAACAACCTGAAGTCTAATCTCATATAGTATTTACAGTTGCTTCAAACAATATACGAACAAAATATATACGAAATAAATAAAGTAACTGCAAAGCAGCGGTATACATTCCGGCATAATACAAGGACGCTTAGCAGACGCGATGTCAAGCAGAAGTTTGGTTATCAGGTTCCAAATTTGCTGAATCAGATTGAAAATTGGTGTGGATTTCGCATGACATATTTAAAGTAGAAACAAAAAAAAATCGTTATTCTCTCGACTGATATCGCATACGCATGGTCATCGATATACAAATTTGCCATAATGCATTACGGTAATACTATTTTATGTTTCCCTTTCGCATATATAATCATACGAACCAGTATATCTGGCATCTGTGTTTTTTAAACTTAATTTGGATATCGCTTTTGATAATTTTCTTCCTGACCCTGCTTTTGAGCGCTTCAAGAAAAATGCACTATTTCAGCGTTTTCAGACCCTTGTGTGCTATGTATCCACAAATGGCGGGGTACCTTATACAATTCTCTACTCCTCATTTTTACTGTTCTTGATTCAATGTAAAAATTCTAAGTATTTCAATAGCGCTGTATTAATGGCTAATTTGGGTGGCCATTTCCCGGCGAAATATTTTGCCATGTCTTCGGCAAGGGCGTTCGCGTGGTCAAAGGCTGGCGAGTGCAAGCATGATCAGATAAAATTAGCGCAAACGACAAGAGAAGAGAAAGGTAAGACAGGACAGAGCGCTACTCACAACTGACGTTTTAATAGAAAAAGACAAGAAGAGAGTGAAGCATTTCTTGTCCTTCTTGTCTTTTTCTATTAAAACGTCAGTGGTGAGTAGCGCTCTGTCCTGTCTTACCTTTCTCTTCTCTTGTTGTTTGCGCTAATTTTATCTGATCATGTTTAACCAACTAGCCCAACAGATGATATTGACGAGTGCAAGCAGTTCAAGTGACACTTTTCAGGCACGAGGCGGCAATTCGCTGGCACAATTTCTGTCCGCAATTCGAAAGGTCGGGCAGCTCGTCCGCCAGACTGAAGAAAGGATCGTCATATCCGAACGAAACAAAACAGTGCTCTAATAATTTACCCCTAGTAAAGTGTTTGCAATACCCGCCGAAAGCGGCAAGTGGCGCGTTCCAGTTGCAAACGAAGTCATAGAGAAAGACAGTATTTTGTGCTCTGAGAAAAGATAAAAAAAAACGAAGATAAAGATAATTTATGTTTGAAAGGAAGCAAATATTTTTGGAAGAATTTGTTCAGCTTGCGCAAGGTCAGTTGACTTTGGGACACGGTCTAGATCACTATCCCTGCATTATATTTCTTTGCAGCGGTGTAGAAAAACGTCTTTACATCACTGTAAAAAAATTGTATGAATGCGTATGCAGCTTGACATATCAACAAGAATTACAATGTCAAGAAGAGGGCGTATTAAAAAAAAAGTAATACGAGTAAAATATTAAAAGCGACGCTGGGAAGCTTCCTTATGGTTCCTGTATAATGCATGACAACAGTTCCTTGGAAGTCCAAGCTAAATATATAGACATTGAACGCTTGAGCGGGCAGCACAACGTTGATTTATTTGTCTGCTCTCCCTTTAATTTCATAATTTAAGATTCTCTAAGCTGAGCGGACTGGGATTATGCTAATATTTCGAAAGCTACTCTGAGGCCGCTTGTGTTTACATACAATTCAGAGCCAATTTTATGTTGTGTACTTATAAAACATGCTCATTTTATCATAGATTAATCGAGGGAAATGTCTACAAATCCCACCCGAGGCCCCGGCAAACAAAAGCGTTATTTGCCGGCGCTGTGTGTGCGTTTTTGTGATGTGCAGATTTTGTGCTGTGTGCGTTTTTGATTTCCAGATATTGACCACCGGAATTCGCCATTAGATGTATACTTTTTTTATGTGTGTGATGATGACATGTTTATATTTTCATCGGGTGCTTTATTTTAGTTTTATATTTATACTTTCAGCTTGAGCTATCTTGATAGTGAAGATCCTCTCGCATTTTTGAGTCGACGTTCAGTGCTCTGTGTTTAAGGCTTCTCCGGAATACAATTATCTCATCTACTGTAGAATGTATTGTCCTGTAAACTGCTGACAAATGATTTAGAACCTTGTTGCGTTGTCCATGTTGCTGTACTTTAAACTGTATGAGGGCAGAAATGTATTTTTTTGCTACCGGCCTACACTGTTATGCCGGAGAGGATCCAAGGGAAGGAAGAAATGCAGCTCAACAAAATAAACAAGCCTACCATATTATAACATATGCGCAATACTTATATTTCTATAGAAATATGTTCTAACGCATTGTACGAACCTTGCAACTCACGGTTTGACAATGTTTAGATTAGCTTTGGTCTGCTTCACATATGTGGGTCTATTGATGCACAAGTCCTGAATACATAAAATGAGCTACCGAGCACACATCTATTTCAGAAGTGTTAGGCTGAATGCCGACGTTTTGTCCTTCAAGATTGTTGGACATCTAGGTGGAATTATTTAGGCTGTTCTAGGGCCTCGTAAATTGAAGTTGTTATTTTTTATTTGCAATTTCACGAATTCAGCATTAAGAGAAAGGCTGAGAATGGCAAATGTAAGATTATCGATGAAATCAAAAATACATGCCCAATATCTTGGTCAATTTGGTGGCTCGACGTTCATTCATGGTGAAGATGAGCGACACCATAAACACGTACAACACGGCCGTTTGGGAATTGATGATGGACGAGAATGTGCTGCGAGAGCCTTAACGTTACAACCAGTAATCACAGCGTTTATTGAAAGTTCATTTTATTCACTGAGTAACCTGAACAACAACAAAGGGCGAAGTTAACGTTCTTACACTTTATTTAGAGATGTAGTTTAGTAGTTCCAAGTTATTTGACAGTCTTTGCAAAAAAAGTACACTCTTTTTTTAAAGAAAAATAACATATTTTGCGTGATGATTAAATATTTAGACAAAGTATCCTCTGCATTATTTGACGATTTTTGAATACTGGACTGACTTTGGGAACATGAAGTTTCTGCCCATCCGCAGTTCTGATTCAATTTAGGCCACCCGTTCACTGTTCAAACACGCTGCGATTGCGGGGGTGAGGACATCGCCTATGGTCACTGACAGAGTGAAAACAGCAGAAAGCTATTTCAATCGTCGCTCCTCAAGCACCAACTTCCTACCTTTTATAAGAATTCAGCGTCTTGTGAACCCTCCATGGGCAACCAATGCACGGTTGAAAAAAAAAACGAACGGTCTCTTGAAACCAGGCATCCGAAAGAGACGCCCTGCCCTTCTCAATCTGTCAGTTAATTTAATGTAAATTTTGATGTCCTCGTATGATCTACGGAAAGTGCCCCGCCTCATCATTATGTTCGATTTGTATCTTAATTGCTAGAACATTTATAGCTCCTCTGATTGGCGTACGCACTACACATGTGTTCACACAAATAAGAAGCGGGTTAGGTCACAATCGCGCAGGCCAAAGCCTCAATGCCGCTAAGAGACTGAACAAAACGATGAGCTATGTACGATGCATGAAACTACAATCTTAGTAATAAAGTAGAAAGTTGGGCAGTTAATTTTGGTTATACATAATGACAAATACACAGCGTAAAAGGACAAAAAGGGAAAAGACACACCGGATAGAACAAAGCGCTGACTCGCAACTAGATATTTTAATAGAAAAAAAAGAGAAAGATGAATAATTTGGTCACCATAACTCGCACGTGTAACCTGCGCCATGATATAACCAAAACCAACTAGCCCAACTTTCTACTTTATTACAGTTTATTTCTTTTACATAGGGCCCTTTCTCCAGCTTCTCTAATGATGCGTTTTCTAATCCTGCTGTTCTGGTCAACCTTATTGCCCAGTGTGTTTGTTCTGCAAGGGTGGCTTCTTGGCATTATCGACGCGGCACCTGTCCTGTGGAACTCAAGGGAGTTTTTGGCCTGCTAGCTCCGAATTCAGGACATACAAAAAGGGTGTGCCGTGTCTTAAGATCAGAGTACTGGCGCCAGGAAAGGTTCTTTAGAGACTGCCTAAGAGTGGCTTGTGCTTCTGATCGAGGAAATCAGGGTCATCTACGAGGTTGCCATCGAGAGATTACCAAGAAGACAAGAGACGCCACGGAGTTTTTGTGGCAGACCATCATGCCTCACCTTCCAACGAAGAAACACCAGACGTGTCCATCAGCTGGCAGTTTCACGACTTTGGGAGCAGCGAAGGTTCCTCCAGACATCGGCAAACAGCTTGAGCTTGGTCCCAAGTTCAGCTTCGAGCCAGTCATAAGCCCTCCCGAATTGCTGACTCTGGCTAAGGGTGTCGCGGAAAAAGCGGTGGAGGTTGGCAGGCCAAGATGTATCTCAGAGTGCGTGGATGTTCTTCAACCACACAGAAAAAGAGGACAGGCTGGTCTTTTTAACACCATAGTGCATTTTATGGTGGGTAAAGAACTGCGTATAATGTTATCAGACAAAGAGGGTCAATTTGTAGTGCTACCAACACTCATGTTTAACGAAAAAGCTAGCGTGGCTATAGATAAAAATTTCAGAGAGGTCAAAATTGACCCGAAGAAAACACGCAAAAAAGCCAAATATCTTTGCGACCGTTTAGCCTTAAACCACCTCTCTGGAAAAGTAGGGAAGGCGAAGAGGACACATCTTGAGGTATTTTTCAGCGCAAAAACACACAAAGACGCCTGCCCTTTTCGAGTCATAGTGTCTGAAAAAGGATCTTGGCAGAGGCAGGTGGCGACCTACCTATAAGAAAAGCTGTCCTCATTAAAAATCAAGGACCCCTACCGGGTATTTAACTCAGAAGAACTCGTGGAGTTTCTCCAGGACAGCTGCCTAGGGAAGAGAGAAGCATTTAGTATAGATGTAGAAGATCTATACTACTCCTTGCCGCACAACAGAATGCTGGAATCGGTGAAGAGGTGCATTGAAGACAATGAAGAGTTGGCCTTTAGAAGTTCAAGTGGTATATCCATGGAAAGCTTTATGGAAATGTTGCAATTCTACCTGCATTCCATGATAATTACGTGGAAGGGGAATAGCTACAGGCAAAAGTCGGGGGTGTGTATTGGGTCATGTGTTGCCCCCGTTTTAAGTGACATTTACCTGGGTGAAGTGGACTGTGCTATCGCGAGTGAGTTAGGCGACACTTTTGTTAGTAAGGTGTTCCGCTACGTAGACGACTTTCTAGTGATTCTTAAAAAAAGAGTACTACTGGACTCGGTAAAGGAACAAGTGATGAATGTCTTCAAAACGTGCGGGGGAGGCCTGAGGTTTACATTCGAGATCCCAAAAGAAGGTGTGCTTCAGTACGTTGACATTTCACTGTGCCTTGAAGACGACCATGTATGCTGGACTTACAAGCCAAGGTCGAAGAAGGCCATTCTTGACTACAGATCGGCCCATTCTAAAATCATAAAAAGGGGCATTGCTCTGTCTAGTCTACGATCAGCATTGAACAAATCTTGCCTCCACACTACAGGAGAGAGCTTCAAATTGCAAACAGCGAGACTGCAAAAAGTCGGCTATCCATCAGCACTACTGTCAGATATTGCGAGCACCATAATTAGGAAAGTGAAAGGGATCCAGAATACAAAACGTAGTGTGGAAAGAAAGAGACCAGTTGTCATCCCGTATGTGCACAAGATTTCCCATAACCTAAAAAATGTTGGAAACCACTAAGGAGTTCCCGTGGTCTTTTCAGCTCCCCAAAAGCTGAGTCAGATTTGTGTAAGAGTCAACGCCAAGGCAGAGGGAAGTCTAAAAAACAGATGTTCAAAAAAGCACGCCAAGCCGTCTGTGCCTTGTGCCACGGGTGTTGTTTACAACATACCACTATCCTGCGGCCGCTCCTACATTGGACAAACAGGACGCTGCCTAAACGACAGGCTTCGTGAGCACGACTACTCCCTTAGAGCCACGGTGGGTGGGAATTTTTCACTTCACTGTAAAGAGTGTCTATGTGAACCGTCTTTTGCTGCCACCACAGGTATGGGAAAACACCGGGACAAAACAACCCGAGAGGTTCTGGAAGCTTTTTACATCCACAGTGGAGGAGCAAGTTGCATCATCCCACCATCTGTCTCGTTGTCCAACAAAGAGTTGGAGTTCATGAAACTGACTACGAAGGCCCAGCGCGTGCCATAGCGACCACATATCATGGCACAGGTTACAGGTGCGATTTGTGGTGACCAAATGATTCTTCATTCTCTTTTTCTTCTATTAAAATATCTAGTTGCGAGTCAGTGCTGTGTTCTATCCGATGTGTCTCTTCCCTTTTTGTCCTTTTGCGCTGTGTATTTGTCATTATGTACTACAATCTTAGGCTCGGCAATGAATCTAACCGAGAATATTATAAATAAACAGTTTCTTCAATATTTTTAACATTGGGCAGGAAACCAAAAACTATAGCTTCATTCACAAACGTGTTTCTGGGATATTTGAAGAATAGAAACATTATGCACATATGCGCTTCAAGCCATCCGTATCCTCTAGAACACGAGAACTTTGACATTAGTTTCTTGGGAGATAATCATTTGTTGTCGCTATTCATTTCTATATTAATGTGGACACGGTTGGTAAGGCATCTATATCAGCCCGCGGTGGATGTCTTCAAAAAAAAAGAGAGAGACGAAATTAGAAAATGTCCCAGAACTCACTTGAAGAAAGATACTAATTCGACAAAGAATGTAACTCTGAATCTGCAAAAACAACTTAGAGACTTGACAGGCTGGTATCCCCTGTACCATAGCCCCCTCTGGACTCACAGAGCTTGGCAGCTCGACGACGGAGCCATACAGCGCTCGGTCGCGAATTTGGAGCGCGAGGATCTGGTAGCACAGAGCATTTCTCGGGGAAGCTGGTATTGAGCGCACAGCTATTGCCGCGGCGAGGACGCGCGAGGAACGCGAGCGGACATTCCATCCCTGGGGAGAAGTGTCTTGCGGGCGTCTCGCCGCTGCGTGGTGCCCGATACATGACTCTCCTCTCATTCGTTGTCTTCCGCTCTACTTCGTCCTTTTCGCCGATCGGCCAGACTTTGTCAGTATAGAGGAGTCTATGCCTGTACATTAGACGCCTCGAGCGCGAGAGTCCTCTCTTGTATAAAACGTCGTCGTACGCGCAGTCAAAGCTCAGCCGCAGGCAACGAGCGTACGTTGGAGGCGCAGCATTTACTTAGTTCTTAACCCGTGAACGAGACTACATAGTGGCATACCAAATACGTCTGAGAGAATAGATTCTCCTCTGCTCATTTGCTTTAGACAGCGCACCAACAGCGTGAAATCCTCACCTAACGGAGTGGAAATCTCGCATCCGAGAAAAGCATGCGCATCGCGTTGTCCACGCAATCCCGCTCTCGCGCTGCGCCAAGGGAAAAGGCTGCCGCTGATGCCCCGAGATATTTGAGTCGCCAAAACAGCTGTCTCCGCTGTCTAGACGTGTTTCCACGACGATAAGTGGAGTCATCCGCCCTTCCCGATTCGAAAGGAAAAAAAAAAGGAAAACGAGGCTGAGGGGGTCTAGCTCCTCCAACTACACAAGAGCTGTCGGAGTCAGATTATTGAATTTTCGCGGAGCAAGATGTGTTAAATAGTCAAGTATTACGTCTCATTAACACTACTGAAGCTCACTTACACTGAGGAGGAGTGGTACCTCCTTTTTATGTTGAATGAATTTTGATATTTAGAGACGCAGTAGCATCAATGGTTATATTGCGCCATATTGGGGTCAAATGTAAACACATAAATATATTGCGAGAAAAAAAAAAGATCTGAATTAGTGCACTGGTGTATAGCTTGGAAAATATTCGCTAATATTAAAATTTTATGTGGACACCAACGATTGGTAAGCTTTAACCTATCTCATAATAACGCCCATTATCCCGTAGAAGCTTGCGGTTTTTACGTCACAAACTATTCTCATCTTGTGGATATCCTATATTCGATATTTTAGGCAATGCAAATATTCTGCGCACCAACTTCTTTCTCAAAATTCACAAAATAATGTCGTGTGACCGAGTGAGCAATATAAAAGTGTACCCCCTAAACCGTCTGTGTGAACTATTAAATCGTTACTCAAATTCTTTTTAATATCTCCAGCCACGTATTTATGAACGCTCTTTTAGAAATTACCGGCATTTCATTACATTTATATATATAGACCTGTGAGGTTTCCCTATAATTGTTCACTAGTTTAGTTTCCTCAATATCTGGTAACCATAATTTCAATTGAACATCGTCATTTGTATAACTGCATGCCTGTTAAGGCTTTGTACTTTCCTGGACATCTATAAATCCTAAACAAGACGATTGGGTATTAGATCTAGCTGCGTCTGATTTGCTACTAACTTTCGTTTTGTTTCTTAAAATAATTACGTAAAAACATTACAGGAGCACGTTTAAGCTTCGCCCTTAAGAGTAGAACGCGATAGCTAGACATATAACCCCTTTCGTTCCCAAGGCGTGCAAGCGTGTCTGCGTGGCCTAGTCGGTGGAGTGCCTGGGTCGTAGCCGAATGGTCGTGAGTTTGAATCCTCCCTCCGCCTAAAATACTTCAAATTTTTTTCTCTTGAAAGCAAATTATGTCTTTTATAAAATTAAATTATTTGAGATAGGCGGCGACCTTTCATTCACATTACATGCCCCATTTTAATCACTTTCATTCCACGCGTGGCTTCACGTGAACGTTGTGGGTTGTTTGAAATTCCCTCGCGAGGTCACTTGGCTGTGACGTCATGACCTGTGGAGATCTGGCTGCCCTCCCCCGCGCCGAACCTCCGGACCCCAATTTCCGGCAACTCGCACTCGATGCCTCCGACATGCGTCATGCCTCGGGGGACCGGCCATGGCCTCGCGCAGCACAAGGTCCGGCTGGACCACTCCCCTAAGCCGTCTTACGTCACGGGACTGGATTCCCGGAAGAAAGGACCAAAGGCTTGAAAAGGGGAAGCCGGACAAAAGAAGGCCCTCTCTTGGACGGCAGCGCGCTCGAACGGCGGAACACGAAGGATGGTGCAGCGGTTACAAGGAGACGAAGACGCTGGCGCGGGATTTGGCGGGAGACGGATGCTAGCGCAGGGAGTGCGGGCGCTACGTCGAGTGGCGGACTCGACAACGGACCGGACAGCGACCCTGGACGACGACGTCCCCATGACGCGGTGTGGATGACCACCGCTGGGACTCGGAGAAGCTGTTGTGGCAGCGGACTCTCCCCCGGCCTCGCTGATGACCGCCCCCCGATCCCGAAACCCCCCCAAGGCAATAGTGTGTGAATAAACCCTTTTGCCGAGAGCGAAGTATTGAAGTGTCATATTCATCCGGGAACAGGGTCTGTGGGAATCAGAGCTGGGTGATTTCAGATAAGATCGACCAAAGGGTGGCTGGTCGACATTTTTAAATCAACTGATGTTTTTATATGACATTGTCTAGTGTCTGGTATAAACGAATCCACACTTAGTTTTGACCAGAAAAAAAATTTGGAGACAAGAAAAATCGTAAGGCAGGGAGAGGTGGACAGTTGCAATAACGCGCACTGATGGAGGGGGCAAGTTTGAAAGTGAATAATTAAAACAATAAAATTTGGAGAATTTTAAAACTTTTTACAAACAAACTATGGGTACAACTTGCTTGTAATATAAAGTAATAATATTTATTAAAAATTTATTTAGTTTTCTAAAAATTGCCAAACATGCCTGCTCGAACGACAAATGGCAAAATTTGGAAATCTGTATCTCATGAAATAATTTAATCATTATTACATAACTTGCAGACATTATTTTACTAATATATGGCTATTATTGAAAAAATAAATAAGGTATCTGAGTGACACAATAGTTACAATATATTAAGGCAAACATGGGAAAAAAATCAAACAAAGAAAAATTCCAATGGGAATAAAAAAAAAAAAACACCACCTTCGATTTTTTTAAATTTGGGTACCCTGTTATACTCTATTTCGGCATTCATTTCTATTAAAACATGTTGCATCATTGCACTGTGAAAGAAGAAACAACTCCCCAAAGTAGGGTCCTTTTTCAAAGCCTACACTTAGCAGTGTCCTATACAAGAAGTGACTCTGAGTTCCAGTTTCATGAAACTTGCACAAATCTTTTATATACATTTATTCAGATGAGGTCATTGATAAAAAGAGCGATCGGTCACACAGTAAAAGGGAGGAGAAACTATATACAGCATTTTACATAAGCGTACAAAGTGGTATCATATTAGAGACTAATGATTTGAGAAAAGATGATGCAGTGTGAAGTTGTACCTTCCGGTATATTTTATAACTAGAGTAAAATAAATAACTTTACTTCCACACACAAAAACAAAGATATAATAGTAAGATATTTAGGTTGGCTGTGTATTTACGATTACAAACAATTTCAGGTGACGGATGCCATAGTGCCTAACTGGAGCAGCTTCGATGCTCTCGGTGTATGAATTAATCGTGGCAAGCCGATATATTTTATCCTGCTCGAGGATAACATTTTGAGATCTTTTTATAGTGATCAGATAAAAATTATTAGTAACCACCAACAAAAACAGTAGGTTAAATACCCCGTGAAGAAAAATGTGATAAATAAGATGTCCCTGCATTCAAAATGAGCAGTCCTTGGGAAATCAAATTCGGCACTTTACGCTAAGGTTTTCCTCGCTGTACCCATTTAATAAAGTTGCTTCCAAGCAGATCCGACTGTCCTTGCTACATATACGTCACAGGTCCCTTTTGTTGATGACTTGCTGAGCCGCCACGCGTGCCAAGACTGAATGCCAGGGAAGGCGCGCACCGTCAGCCACTCTTCTTTTTTTTGTTCACGATACCGAACAACCTCATTTTCGTCCAGATATACAAGATGCACGCCTTTCAGTTTCCTTGATAGAACGCTCACCATTGTCCTGGCCGTCTGAATTGCGCTTACTGAACGTTCTCTCAGGTTGTTCAGCGTGGCCTGGTGCTTCACGAGTCCGCCAACTCCGTCACATGCATTTTTCCCATGTCCAGATGCAGAAAATAACCACTGGGCTTGTGGGCAATCGTCCTTTGCAAATTGGTGAAGCTGGTAGCGATTCTTGAAATGACTGGCGGCGCCGTCACTTACGTACGTCACGTACGAGTATACCGCAACGTTGTCTTCAACCCACTCCTTCACTTTTTCTAGAGCCAAGCAAGCGTGAGCGGCGTCGCGACACAGGTCCTCACTGATGATGGCAAAGCTGTTGGTAGATTTTCTTGTCGTCACTACACATGTAAATATCGAAACTTGTTTTTTTTCCAGTGATATGCTTGCACTTCGTCAGGAAGCACGATGGTCCAGTTTTCAGAAAAGTCAAAATGAAAGACAATGATCCCGCGTTGCATGCACTGTTTTTCATCGTAGATCGCTTTACCTTGCGTTTGCCGGATATGGTTGTGAAGTAACCAACTTCCAACCGTCACTTGGATGACTTTTAGGAAAGTCTCAGGTTCCAAAGTTTTTTTCACAAGGTCGCCGGACTTCCATGTTGCAAGCACAATCTCTTCATCCTCCGGGATATCAAGTTCCTGGAGTGTAAGAAACTGGCCTTTTGGGCAGTGATCACAGTCTCCTTGAAGGCAGAGTTCTGTTGCTGGGTCGCACAGAAATGCCGAGTTCATTTCACCAGTGTTGAATGTTGAGCCTGTAACGTTCTCTAGAGCGGCAATACAAAGATAATAATTGGCGCAGCGCACACAAACGCACACTTCCTGGTGTGGAATACATTGGAGCCATCTAGGGCGCAACGAATAAAATTTCGTTAGCCCAACGCCGGAATCTGGATGCTTGTCTTTGTATATACGGAAGGCCTCTCGTATTGAGCGTGTCATGAAGCGCTTTGGCACGAACGTTTTCTCTCCGTTGAGCATGACAGAGATGACGACCTTCTGGTTGGGACTTTGGCGCGAACATTGTAGCTCGTCTTTCGTGAAGTACTCTAGGGCAGCAGACAGGTTCTCAGGGCTCACCTTGCACCTCGTGTAAGGATCCGGCTCATACCACACGCCATGCTTTTCCTTGAGTTTTCGGGATTTACTGATGAGGTACATTGAGGCCTGTGGAATCATCTTTTGAACCTCATTATTCGTCAGTGTTGACGGCAGGAGTGTAAGCAGTTGACAACGTTCCCGGAGAGAGGTGGCGGTTTCAAAGGCCTGCCGAACGTTGTCCACCCACTCAGTGCATGTGGAGCATGTTGGTTCGGACAACCCCGATGGTGCGTCCCTGTCGTACGCAATACGTAGCCTTGAGCGTATATTCTTGACAGCAACCTGCTCCAGTTCTGTCTGCTTTCTCTTGACATAGGCATGCCTGTCCCGACTTCTTACGACGCTTGGTTGTCTCAGCGGCGACACATCTGTAGGTAGTGTGCTGCGATTTAGATCTTCAATTGCTTCTTCAGCTGGCACAAATATGTCAGGGCACTGCTCTGAGCTTCGCATCGAGATCTCCTTAGTGATGTGCATGAAGCAATGGTAGCACAGGTAGTCCGTCGCACTCACTTTGGTGGAACAGTCAGGCGGAAGAATTTGCTTCAACGAGTTTAGGTCCAACTCGCCAACACTTCGAAAACTCCGCTGCTTTGGTATAGTCTTTTTGTGTTTGCAAAAGTAATCTGCACAAAACACTCATTCGGAGCTCCAGGACGTCTTCATAATGTATACATAAATAATAGAAATTAAACCCCAACTGATGGCATATAATTGCCAAGTGAAAGAACTACTGGGTGCACAAGTGACAAGTCCGAGGCTGAGGAGCTCACTCACTGCAAACGTACATTTGAAAAGAGAGGTCACAACTGAGGCTGTCGGCAAAGCTTGATCCACGTCAAAGGAAGAAAGAGGGAAAGTCTCCAGACAAAAAATTTGGTCAGCGGCCTTCGAAAAAGACTTTCCGGAATCGCACTGTCGTCCCTCCACGCGCTGATATGAAAGCACCCGAGCTTCTACCACGTGGTTCATGACACAGCCTGAGCCATGTCGGCGACCGGTTCGCGAGGGGTTGGCGGTGGGGTTACGTTGATGGTCACTCGGATTAGCCCTTGCTGTACCGAGCTACCGCCAGCAGTGCCTTATCGCCGGCTGGTGTCAACAACGAGAACACACACACCCTGTCTACACCAAAACTACAAGCGTTCACCGCACACGCGTCGCCACCGCTTTTAAGCTTTTGTGAAATTGCTTTCTTTTGCCGCGGAGAACCGCCTTATCTTAACTACGCGCCTGAAATCCTTCCAGGCGGGCGTACACAATATCAAGCGTTTCGAGAAATGCCCGTGGAGTATGGGAAAATTCGGAGCCCGCGATGTCGATATCGTCGCCGTTGTGTTAGTACGCCGTCGCGTACTGCAGTCCCCCGTTGGGGGAGGGGGGGGGACGGTCTTACTACGATAACATGGCGACAGCGTTTACACTCTATGTATTTACGCGAGGCTCGAGTATTTGGGGATAATGCTGCCGGTTGGTGTGCCCCTTTGTACCTGATATTATCGCCCGTGACGCCAGCGAGTGAGATGGCGACAGGCATGACTGCTCAGTAAACAGGCGTCGGCGGCCATGTTTTGCTGGTTGAAGCGAACCCCCTTGTCCTTGACAGCGAGCGGGGAAATGCGAAAAAAAGATTGTATCGGCCGTTTTGCCAGAACTAGCGACGAGTGTCGTCTGCGGTTTCCGGCAACTATTTTGCCATAATCGTGAGCTTAGCGAGGAAATGATTTTTGCTAGCCACAGAACACTACCACGCAGAAAGGGAATGCTTGAACATGTTTTTGTTCTGGATATATATCAGGGATATATATGAGAGAGAGAGAGAGAGATGAAGGTAGAGCGGAAGAGGGAATAGCGTATAGTGTCGCATGAGAATACAGTAAACAAAGTTCCTAGTGGCCGATGGCTGCATGATCTCTTCTCGGATCACTAGTCCGTAATATGATACCTCTTTGTACACAGTAGTTTCTTCTTAATTTAAGTGTGTGAACGATTTCTTTAGTTATCATTGGCCTCATCTGAATAAAAATATATAAAAGATGTGTGTTGGTTTCATGAAACTGGAACTCAGAGTCAGTTCTTGTATAAAACACTGCTAAGTGTAGGCTTTGAAAAAGGACCCTACTTTGGGGAGTTGTACCTTCTTTCTCAATAAAATGATGCAACATGTTTTTAATGGAAATGAATGCCGAAATAGAGTGTAACAGGTTACCTAAATTTAAAAAAAATCGAGGGTGGTGTTTTTTTTTTTATTCGCATCGGAATTTTTCTTTGTTTGATTTTTTTTCCATGTTTGACTAAATCTATCCTAACTATTGTATCACACAGATACCTTAGTTATTTTTTAAATATTAGCTATATATTAGAAGAATAATATCTGCAAATTATATCATAATGATTAAATTATTTCGTGAGATACAGACCTCCAAAGTTTGCCATTTGTCGTTCGAGCAGGCATGTTTGTCAATTTTTAGAAAAATAAATAAATTTTAAATAAATATGATTACTTTATATTACAAGCAAACTATACCCATAGTTAGCGCCTAAAACGTATTAGAGTTCTCCTAATGTTATCGCTATAGTTATTCACTCTCAAACGGGCCCCCTCCATCAGTGCGCGTTAATGCAACTGTCCACCACCTCATGCATTACGATTTTTCCTGTCCCCAAGTGTTTTTTCTAGTCAAAACTAAGTTTGGATTCGTTCATACCAGACACTAGACAATAACATATGAAAACATCAGTTGATTTGACCATGTCGACTAGCCATCCTTTGGTCGATCTTATCTGAAATCACCCAGCTATTAGATGCCCGCATAAACTGGCGCCCAACTAGGGGTCTAATTTTTGATCAGGCAGGCATTTCGATTCCCAACCTGTTTCCGGTTGAATGGACCTTTTGTAGAAACATCGGTTCGAGAGTAAATGATTCTAGCACCCTCTCTCTCTTCCTTCTGGCCGAGCAGAGAGGGAAGATGGTTTCGTTGTGTCGACTTCGGGGCGGAAGATTAAGCACGATGGTGACAAAGGCGAGTTTGGTGGAGTCGTATCTAGGTCACAGTGCCTCAATGGGTAAACAGGATGTAGCTGACGTTTTGGGTATGGAACGGGTGTGAGAGGCCTTGCGCGCGCGTTGTTTTTTAGTCACTTAGCCTCAAACCCAGTCTGTGTCTAGGTGGCAGCACATATTCGCCAAGAGGTCCATTGGGGCACTGTTTCGCGCTCTTTTTGGGGGTCATCTTTGTCGCGGGAGCGCCGCACGAAGTTTTGTTGCGGGCACGCCGCACAAAGGTCCTGACATTATCGCCTGCCTGACGAGGAGGCGCGGACCTTGACCGTTGTCTTTAGGAATTAACCCTTTTTCGCAGCATGTCCGGAATTCACTTATCCCCGTTGCGAGAAGCGCCTTGAGTATTCACTGTTCAGCGCACCGTTGGATGCTGGCAGGTTGATCCTGCTACGCAAGAGCGCTCTGTGCGTCGAAATTACCGCACCTCTCGAGGCCTGTAGCGTAGAGCTTTACCCCACCTACGCCTCCGGCCGTTCACGTCTGCTGGGAAAGATACCGGCTCACGGTTCGGGGGATGTGACGCGCCTAACCGCCTTTGCTCGCGTATCGATGTAATGGTTTGAACGCTTGTTACCGATCGGACGCGTTAGAGAGGCATCGCCCTGGATGGAAAACCCTCCCATTGCGGACGGCGGTTGCATGCATGGACTGTGTTTGGAAATTATTCCCGCATTGCATTTTGTCCGGGAGGAGACTAGCCTCTCGGTTTGACCGCATGCTAGCTCCCAATTGGCCTTGCTTGAGCTGTCGGCGCGTTTTGAGCGTCGTCAGTTGACAACGTTTTAAGGTACGGATGCGCTCTTGTGGTACCGGCAAAGATCGCTTTGAACGAGTACCTTGTGGCCAGAGGCTACATTTAGGGGCTGAGCCCACTAAATCGTGCCGGGTACGCGATGTCCGGTGCGTGGACATCGGAATCCCGAAAACCACAGAGTTTCCGTTTTCACTTTATCAGTGGCTGTGCGTGTGTAATGCTCCGTGGAGTCCAGTCTGACGCGATGGGCATGACCCGTGCGTATCTGGTTGTAGAGTCGTGAGGTTGATTCCGTTTAACTGTGCGCACAGTTCGTTCCGGATCCTCACACCGCCATATCGATGGTTGAGCCTCGCGGCGGGAGTCACTCTTTCATTTCGTTTTCTCCGTCTCCGGAGGAGCGGCGGCAAGCGCGCGCTTTGCGCTGCCGCCGGATACAGTACCGGTTCTCAGCCGTGTTTGGGTTCGCGTTGGGACGCGAGGGAGAGGGTGATAAATCGTGCAGAGGCCTGGATTAGAGATAAATTATAAATTTAGGGGAGAAGAGACAGCTAGGTGGGGATAGAGCTGGGCTCGTGCAGTGAAAACCTGCACGAGGGGAGTGGCGGTCTTGCGATGATGTGACGAGTTGTTCATAGTTTTATCCTGTGCAGATGCGCGGTTGGCGCGGGAAAACGTACGGTTCACCTCGGCGGGTACGTGCCCGGGAAGCCTAGAAATTATGGCAGCGGCATGGCCGTCGGCGGCCTATAACTGTTGTGCGTTGGGTCAACCCATCGCTGTACAAACTGCAGCCTTTGCATGAATGGGTACCGGATGTGTGAATGCGGCGGTAAATGCGGTAGACACTTCGACGCTGCGGAAACTGTTTATGCAGAGCAAATATAGTTTATTAGCTCGTCCATCTCCAAGACTGGCCGGTTAGATTATTTGGAATTTCGGTATCGCGCTCGTTGCGCGGAAGTTGAGAGGTGCGCGTGTGGGATACTTACATTGTTCGAACCCTGCCTGTCCTCACAGTCGCAAGAAGAATTTTCAGTCATGCGGCGTGTTGAGTTGGCTGGGGGCGAGCTTTGTGCGTAACCTACTGCGTTTGTATGCGGACACGTTGCTCGATTCGAGAACGTCGAAGAGTCGCGAGACGCGTTGACGGCGTACTTTCATTGCTCGATCCCGGCCGGCCTTTTCATCAGCTGGAAAACTTTTTAGTTACGCGTTGTCGAGGTTTGGCCGGGGAGAACTCGAACGTGCGTCGATGCGCTTGTCGCGGTTGTCGAGCCCGTGCAGGGTTCTGTGCGGACCGCCGTTACGCGCTCGTCGCTCCTGTTGGGTGGTCGCCTCCGAGCAGTGAAGCGATAACGTCTGGTAAATGACAAGACGTTACGGACATAACCGTGTAAATAGCCTGTCCGATGAGATCTGCTGTTCGCACGATCCAGGTACTGTACTGTTCCCTTTGTACTGGTGTAAGTGGCCGGTACCACGGAACAACGGCCTCTAAGTAAAGTGATTACCCCTTCTGATGAAGGCGAGCTGCGTAGCTTGGCTGTAGCGTGTTTGTAGCTCGGGTGTCGCGAACGCCGAGTGCATGGGTGCCTGTCTTGGGTGATTGCTACTGTTGACAGCGTGTTCCTTCCGAGTCGCACCTCGCGAACGGGACAGGATTTGTGGCCGTTTCTGTTTTACGGGAGGTTATTGTTAGTTCTTGAGGTTTTGTACGTTCTTCGCGAATGTGTTGGAGATTAATAATGTTGTCAGAGGTGTGCGGTTCTGACGCTCTGGTAGATTGCTTACTGTTTTAAAAGAATGCGGTTGAGTTTGATAGGAGCAAATGTTGTATAGTGGGCGTATGTACGATTTGAGTATACAATGAGTGTTCACGCTTTTTAGTTCAGGAATAGATTTCCTCTTAGGTACCTCTTGAACGTGTAGCGTGACGTTCTTGATGATCGCCTGCCCGTTAGTATTGAAATTAAGAGTTTCGTTTTTATTTCGTGGCATGTCCAGCGATTGAAAGATTTTGATTTCGTCGCGCTGTCTGATATAGCGTGCCGGTATTCGTTTTTGCGCGATTCGCTGTCTTTTACATTAGGGACGGAAGCGAACTTTAACAGCCGGTGTGTTGTGTGTGCCTGAGTGCCCGTCCGTGTTGTGAGCTGTGGTGCTCCGGACCAGTTCGTGGACCGTGCTCCGTCGGTCACGAGCTTCCCAGTGAATCAACGTTCACCGCTGACCTGCTTGGTTTGATGCCATCATCATCATCGAGGGTGCTCGTCATCATCGGTGACGCTCAGCTGAGCGAGCTCCCTGCCGGAGCCTGCTGAGCAAGTTTCCCTGCCTGAGGTCCTGGGGACCACGCAACCTTTGCCCCCCCCCCCCCCCCCCCCCCCCCGTGTCCGAGCCTTGAGGGGAGGGAGGTGTGGAGATCTGGCTGCCCTCCCCCGCGCCGAACCTCCGGACCCCAATTCCCGGCAACTCGCACTCGATGCCTCCGACATGCGTCATGCCTCGGGGGACCGGCCATGGCCCCGAGCAGCACAAGGTCCGGCTGGACCACTCCCCTAAGCCGTCTGACGTCACGGGACCGGCTTCCCAGAAGAAAGGACCCAAGGCTTGAAAAGGGGAAGCCGGACAAAAGAAGGCCCTCTCTTGGACGGCAGCGCGCTCGAACGGCGGGACACGAAATATGGTGCAGCGGGGACAAGGAGACGAAGACGCTGGCACGGGATTTGGCGGGAGACGAACGCAGGCGCGGGGAAAGTGCGGGCACTACGTCGAGCGGCGGACTCGACAAACGGACCGGACAGCGACCCTGGAGGACGACGTCCCCATGACGCGGTGTGGATGACCACCGCTGGGACTTGGAGCAGCTGCAGTGACAGCGGACTCTCCCCCGGCCTCGCTGATGACCGTCCCCCGATCTCGAAACCCCGCGAGGCAATGAGTGAGTGAATAAACCCTTTTTGCCGAGAGCGAAGTATTGAAGTATCATATTCATCCGGGAACAGGGTCTGTGGGAATCGGAGCTAGAAGATGCCCGCAGACCCTATCATCCAATCCCGTTCCGGCAACGGCGATTGCGGATTTTCTGCGACACAAACTGCTTAGCGCTTTCGCGTAAAAAAAAAAAAAAAAAAAAAAAACACCTACCTTGTGGAGGCGCTGACAACTCCACCCTTAGCGAAAAGTCGGTCAAAATCAGTATACTGAAAGTATACTAACAGTGAACTTAGGATATGTACTGAAATCGTACTAGTTTCACACTTTTATGGAACAAAATAGTATACGTTTAGTACACCCCCAGTACATATGTAGTGTACCAGAAGTGCACCTCGAGTGTGCTTTTAGCATACTATAAGTGCACGTTTAGTACACCACATGTATGCTTTTAGTGTACTAAGTGTACACTGCCAGTACATATATGCGGAGTGCACCAGATAACTTGCACCAAACTTTAAAAAAAAAACAAAAAAACGGAGCGTTCTGCGGGAGTGAAACCAACTGTACGCTGTTAGAAAGTCTCTTGCGGAAGTGCACGAAATTTTTTTATTGCGCCTATTTATTTATTTAGAGTAACAAGCTAACTTTCAAAATCTTCATTTAAAAGCCGAGGTGTGAAATGGAAAGTTGTAGAGCGCATTAAGAAACACCCAAATAAACCATTTTCAGCAAGGTGCATTTTGCATGCTCCTTTTTCCTATAGCCTTCAAGAAAACGCCCGCGAAATTGAAAAAAAATATTGCGTGACAACTCGCTTCCCCAATCACAGCGTGCGAGTGCGCAGTGAATGTGCGCTCTTTGAAGGCCGGAAAAAAGCACGAAAACGTATTATATTTCAAACACTTTAATTAAGTGTTTCTCAGTGCGCCCTGCAAGTTCACAATTGACATCTTGGCCCTTAAATGAATATTTGAAAGGTTAGCTCATTAATCTTAGTTATTTACATAACCAAGCGCATTAAAAAAATCTGTGCACTTTCTCAAGACGCGTGCTAACGACAGTTGATTTCACTCCTGCAGAGCACTCCGGTGTTTTTTTAAGTCTGGGACGCCGTGTATGTCGGGCGTTCTGAATGGAAAGAACGGTCTCAAATTGGCCAGAAAAATCGGCGCCTGCATTTAAAAAGCTGACTTTTCAAAGGTGTTTTTTGAACGGCTGTATTCCAACCTGCGAAATTTTATGTCATTAAGCTCCATTCTCGTGAAATGTTAAGAAACGCCGTTGACAACTCAACTGATGATGATAATGCAGAGGCGCCACCATCGGGAGATGCACTCTTAAAAATTAGTCAGGAAATTAACGAGGAATTCTTTGGCAGCTCTATTCCTCGTGAGAATGACGTACCGGCGTCTTCTGAAACTGTGTGAGAAAAGCCATAAAGAAGAGGTGCATTGCATTTTTCAGCTGAAAGTATGTATGTGTAGCATACAAACATTGTGATCAGTGTTCTTCGCGTAATTGATAAGACAGAAATTGAAATCCTACTTCTCACTTTATTCAAGTTTCCGAGCCTGCCTCACTTTACCCTCTCCTTTGTGATGGTGGTATGCCATTACATCCTGCGTAAAAAGAGAAGAGAAAATTACCCTATGCCACTCTTTGATATAACATCACATAATTCGCTCAAAAGACCACTATGTGAGGAAGGAAAGATAATAACAACTTCATCCTGACAAAAGGGTGAGGAAAATCGGACAATATCGTTTCTGAAAGCCTGATATGTCAGACATTGGTGGCGTGCATTCTTTGCAGGCCCAGCGCTTAGCTACAGGTAATAGTGTTCATTGCAGGGCACAACATTTATTACCTCGAATCTTAGGCAGCATAAAGAAAAAAAAAAAAAAAAGATTCAAGGTTGCAGCTTCTACATTTTAAGCACATGGATTGATGAAGGCCACAACGAAAACATCTGAGAATGGCCAATTTCAGGACTGTGTGTGCTCATAATAAAATTGTATTTTAGAAGTTTAGTATATTACGGTATTCGATATTGGTTTAGAGATTACTTGTACTACTGTAAACGACCTAAGTTTTGCGAAGGCTAAGTTTTTGCGAGTTTATCGAAATTGCACAAAATTGGTCATGCAAAAAAGTAACCCCATGGATACGAATGCATTGAACATTACTCCTGATTGCAAAATTTTGTACCTGCAAAGTATTCTCAACACTAACACTTCATAAAATGAATAAAATAATAAGCTCCCGCAAACAAAGTCGCTTATGCCATTCAAACCTTTCAAAGCGCACGCAGAGTCACCAATGCGATAGATTTACTTTGTTCAGTCCGCTTCTCCGCATGCGCCAGTGCGCTGCAGAAATTAGTTCTGGATGAAATCCCAAAAATTGGGGGACATACACACTTTTTGACAAAATAGAATCTAAAAATGTTCACGTCGAAAGGCTTCCCAGGAGACTTCTTGGGTCCGGATGCACTGTTACTCCGCAAAAAGCAGGCTCTCTTGGGACGACAAGAAAAAACCCAGCGCCCTGAACGCTGTTCAAACCAGCATTTGGGAGAGTTGAAAAGCCTGTCAAGCGCTCGCTACCGGGACAGGCCGCTTACTTACGGTGGCTTCATACCTGTCTGCTCGATGCATCATCCAGCCACCCATAATAGAGATCAGTGGGCGGATGTCACTTTTACTGTTGTGATGCAGGGCCCTGCAGGTTCCCATAGGTTGCAACCTGCTAGCCCAACTGAGTCAGGCCTGCAGCCCTGCGGGGAATGTCAATTACAGTTTTTTAGATGTAGACACCCACATTTTGCGTGTACCTGAAAGAAGCTCTAACACAGAGCAAACGAAATGATTGGCCTTTCTTTAATGCCTCCTTTTCTTTTGCTGAGAACACACATACAAGTCATACGCAATTACACATTCAGTGGTGCGGCTTAATTTATGATAAGCACTTTTATTATATAACTTCGAGCTTTTAGAGAAAAGATTCAATATAATGGATCGGACATAAATGGTTGCTATGAGCTATCCTATATATTTACACATTATCTGATATCATAAAAGCATTAGAGCAGGAGAGGACTGTAGTGCATCAATTATATAGTTCTAACCAATTAAAAGTTGGCATTTATTTATTAGTATTGGTATTATTCTTTGACAAACAATAACTGGGCGAGTTGGTACTTTGGTAGTCTTTCAACTCCATCGAATATTGAGGTCCTTTTAACATTTTTAATGCTTTTGCTTTTTCTAACTGCTCTGTCTTTTGTAGCGGCTTTCGCGGCCACTAAAAACGTGGCATCCAAACTCACTTTATTCACAACACACAATCGCAAACTTGGAAAGCGTGCCGCTTCGGCATTCGCAAAGAGATCGTCCCTCTCTACGGCACAGGCATCAGCACGGGCAAGAAATCATGCTGCTCGCTCTTGAAACGTTTTTCTCGCTCCCGCTTTATGAAAAAAATCGTTGGCGAGGGACTCTTGGGACCACACGTCAGAACTAGCGTGACCTGTGATTGCTTGAACTGCCGTCAGACTGTACTTGAACGCTCCGCAAAAGCGTCGTCGGGCGACCGTCGTAGGGACATCGCCCAGGACAGGCCTTCGGCTGGCCCTCGGCTCCGCCGCACGCGAATCTTTCTCACACTGCGGAGAGAGCCATAAATTTTGAAAATATGCTCTTCTCAAATAACGAAATAAAACCGGGTAGAGCATAGTGAGAGTCAAGCATAGCTTAGCAAGCACACGGTACAAGACAAACTTTGAAACAGCGGCTCACTTCGGAGAAACAAAAGAAACTTCCTCACCTTCGCTTGCTCCAGTCGGCCATGACTGTCCGCCACTTGCGACGCTGCGTCTCACAGCTCTCAGTAATCGCTTGCTTTTATTGAACACGGTATTCGTAAGTAAGCTGTCTAAATCCGCTAAAACGGCTAAAACGTAAACAGAAGCGATGCTCGAACTACTCGAACCCACCGGAACTCCCACGGCGGCCGAACGGGAGCTGATTGCCATAGCGATGGTCTTGCGCAGTTTTCAAAAGTCTCTTCTTTTTGTTCATTTGCTTTCTTGAAGATAAAACTAAGCAAATCAATATAATAATAAAAATAATAATGTCACTCTATTATATTCATAAAAAATTAACAAAACGTTTAGTCTATCTTCGGTTTTATCTAAACTTTCGGTTTTCTTTTAGTGTAAAACCGAAACTATCTCAAGCAATTTCTCCCTTGTCGCCAAGGCTATTTTGATTCATCACCGCATGCTTGCACCGCTGGGATTTCGGCTTTTCTGGAAGGGTCGGCTCTCGCGGCACATAAATAAGGAGGGCAACCTCGTGTTTTGAAAAATGAGCGTGCCCGTCTTTTTTGACGAGGGAAAGACACGTTAAATTTACGTAGATTTTGTGCAGCGTGGAACTCTCGACCGACGGTGTTGTTCGTTGTTGCAATTGTGAATATGCTTTCACGTGAATTAAGATGTCTTAGAGTTTTGCAAGATAAATCTACACCATGAAACACTTTCGGTGAAAGCTTGAGGTTGTTACATGAAGGCGCCGATTCCTCCAGCCAATTTAGAGCGAGCTTCCATTCACAACATCACTTCGCTTACGCGGTTCGGAAGTTGATTTGCGCTGCATTCGACTATGCAAGGTGGAGCATCTTGCGTCACCATTATTAGCGTGGTTTCCTTTGCCTCCTGTCCTTTTGCTTGCTATGGATGCAGATATCTGAAACAGCGTATAGTGCGCTGAGACCTGCATTGCAAAAACACTGGATAATCCTGCAAACGCAATTCGTCTACTAGCCTATGAGGCAGCACGCAAGTGGCGGTGCACTTTGAAAACAAAGACATCCCAAGCAGCACCAGAAAGTGAATTTCGAACGGCCGACGGTTGGCCAGTGTCTAGACAGCTTGGCCACTTTAAGTGCTTGGCCACCGGAGACATACACAAGGCCGGCAAGGGTCCGGCCACAAACTAGCTGTTTTTAGCTTGTCCGCCGGAGACATAAACACTGCCGGCAAGCGCCTGGCCAGAAGTGCTCATTTTCAGCTTGGACGCCGGAGACATAAACACGGCCGGCGAGTGTTTGGCCAGCAGTGCTGATTTTCAGCTTGACCGCCGGAGACATAAACACGGCCGGCAAGTGTTTGGCCAGCAGTGCTGATTTCCACCTTGGCCGCCGGAAACATAAACACGGCCGCCGAGTGTTTGGCCAGAAGTGCTGATTCTCAGCTTGGCCGCCGGGGACATAAACATGGCCGACAAGTGTTCTGCCAAAAGTGCTGATTTTCAGTTTCGCCGCAGGGACACCCATAATCTAAACTTTCATCGCGTTGACGAAACTTTGGCATAACGACGGGCAGCGAGAGAAGCATCACGAGCGAGTGGTTGGCAGAATGTTAGTGCGTGCATCGCGCGAACACTGTTAGCGCAAGCAAACGATCACCGTTTTATTCAGTTTTTTTTTTCGTTAGACTTGAAAGGCTATATTGCCTTAACTAGCACTGTCGTGTGATATGTTCATTTGGAACATTATACTAGAAGTGGGAAAATATTGTGCCCGTCGTTGTTCTATGAAAATAAAATACGAAAGCAGCGCCGACGTCATCTTCACGTTAACTATACCGCTCTGTCGCCGCGCGGCACTCTTAGCGCGAATGCCACATCCGCGATTTTTCGGTTACTGCTCCACATATTTACTTCCCAACTGCACTCGAAGAAAAAAAAGTTGTAGTCGGGTGCATCGGGCGCAGATGCTCCCCTTTCCTGGAGGACGCACCCACCGTTACCCAGCCAGTGTACCTGTATACCGACCATAAGCCCCCTTCTCTACCTTAAAAACCTATAGGTGTATCAATGCACTCAGCTTAGTAAACCGCCACGCTAGCCATGCACCCCGATCAGCTTGTGCTTGAATCGGATAAGATTGGATATTTCAGACTGTGTTTTGGAAGAGCCTAAACAAGACGTCTCTCATATATTGATTAAACTTAAGCTAGTCTCAGTAATGTTTTAATTAGGTGCTAGGATACTGACTTCCTGCGCCTAGGAAAGCTAACAGCTTCGGTTAAAACCGCAACGGAAACGTTCGAAATCGAGCCACACGTAAAAGAAAAAGAAAATGAACATCTCGACCTATATGTGCAGAACGCTGGTTTTGTTGTTAACAACGTGATTGTTCGCGGGTGGTGGGCAACGCCGGGACGCTATTGACGCTATCGTGGTGATTGACGCCAGTGATGCTCGACCGTATTACACAGTAAAAGTTTTTACACCTTTAAGGGTGTAAAAGGGGTGTTGTAGAAACTTACACCCTCGGCTACACCTTTTTAACAACCTAAAACTAGGAATACAACCTCATAATTTTACCGAAAAAGGTGCTGTTTCGTATTACACCCTACATTTAGTGAAGAGTGTGAGAAGGGTGTAGAAGAGGGTGCTAAATAAATAATGTGAAATGGTTTTGGAAAGCTTATATATGGCTCTGTATATAATGTGCAGGTAAGATTTCTGCTTGAAACGCAACAGTTGTTAGCAGTCTAGCTTCTTATAATGTCAGTTGTAATTCATGCAAATAGCTGATAACCCTATTGAAAAATCCACCAGCCCGGGTCTGGGGTGTTTCTGACGTTTACATCAGAGCGGAAATTCAGACACGGGTCTTGGCGTGTTCTGGTGTCCTGGTGTGTTCTAGTGTCCTGACGTGTTCTAGTATCCTGACGTGTTCTAGTATCCTGACGTGTTCTAGTGTCTTGACGTGTTCTAGTGTCTTGGCGTGTTCTGATGTGATCCGGCCGACCTAGTGTCTTCTCGGGTGACCTGGTCATGCATGCACAATATAATTTAGATGCAGAAAGGACTGCTGATGACAACAGCTAGCAAATTGTGCAAAAAGACTGCTAATTTTTTGCATGTTTAAATGTTCATTCTGCCATGAAACAGAACTACAAACACAAAGAGAATGAAACTTACTATTTTATTTTTTTCCTAACATGCACCACTCGCAAACATTCTCATGCTGACTGGGCTGTCCATGGCTCTTTTCTTCCATGCCACTTTTGCCAGCACATCTGGATGGCTAAGATGATGGCTTCGGCAAGTCGGTATTGTGTGATAAAACCTGCAGTGCATAAAAAGAAATACACGAGCAGTTATTCATAACAAAATCCTTAAAATAATAAAATCACAACTACAACAGTAAACAAGAGGTTATGTCAGGTCGAGCCTGATAATCAGTCAATTTATCACTCGGCCCACCCTCCCACGTTCTATCTGATATCGCCTACCTGTGGGCAACATAATACAGTCAAACCTGACTATATCAAACTCTCAAAAAACCGTCTACCACTTTGATATATCGGGCAATTCTCTATAGAAGTTTTAATGAATTTGACAACGAACAAGCACGCCACATTTAGAAAAGTTGTTCACGCTCGAAGGGGCATCTGTACATCATGAGGGACGCCGACTGCAGTTATATAGTGGCCGCTTCTTCGTTTACCGGCTCACCCTCTCCCCCCACACGACTTTTTTTTTACTCCTGGGCGGCCGACGCGGCTGCTCAAAAGAAAAAAAGCCAGCTTTCTCTGCAAGCTGGCTCTCCCCCAAGGATGATTCTCATGCTGGGGAAAAGCCAGCTTGCAGAGCTAAACAGCACTCTTGGCAGATCGGTCCATGAGGAGACGCTGCAATTTTCGTTCGATGTAATTGCATTTTTCGCTATGCATTTTTATTGCAGCTACAAGTCCATTTACAAATAGTTTAAGGGCACAAGGTAAGTTCTATACTCCCCATGCATTTGAGGCCATGTTGAGGAACAGTTTTCTCGGTGACTATTAGGAGTATTTCTGTCATGCATATATCATTTTGTTCGAAATATTGTGTTTTATCCACTGAACTAGAATTATTTGAACCAATCTAAAATAAGTTTTTTAATAGTTTTTTTTATTCTAGTACTGAAATTTTAGTTTTTTTCATCTATTAAAAACTTTGTAACTCAAAAACTGCTAGGTGCACATTTTTAATTTTAGTTCAGTATTTTGGAACACCCATGTATGTGGTAGGAATAAAAAATCCACCCTCTATAATGTCAGGTTAAGGAAAAAATGGTACCTATGTACTAAAAAACACTGTTTTGAGATAATTGAGTTTAAAGTAAAAAAAACTGGTGAATAACGAATTTCTATTGGCACCAACAGCCTTACAGTCATTTTTTCAATAGCCTCCAGCTTGAAAGGCATTGCTAAAGTCATATCTTCGCCTTTAGGCTTATCGCCTTGCTTGCCGGGCCTCTTTTGTGACCTGCCATGTCGCTTGGTCCGTAAAGTATATTAGAGTGATGTCAACTTCCCTCAGCCACTTGATGGCTTCCAAACAGGGTTTCATCCACAAAACTTCAAAACATTGGCTTGTGCAATGCTGCCACCATTGAATAAAGGAACAGCATTCAATGGCGCCATTTTGTCATTATGAAAACACAAACACTTGAATGTACACACGTTACACACCTGGGAAAAACGTGCACAGCGTCTCGTGATTGTCTTGGTTGTAAAAAAGCTATGCAATAGTTGCGAAATAATTTTTTTAGATTATCTGTTACTGGACAAGCTTTTAGGTCTTGTGTTGATTTTGATTTGTTGGAGAATTCATTGATTAACAGGAAGTGTATCCCAAAAGGAGGCGTAGTCACCTGCTACTTGCTTTCGGAAGCGATTTTCAGCCCGGAATATAGCTTTCCAAAAACACTGGGACAATGGAAAATGTGCAGAAAGAACTAAACTTTTCAAATTGCGAAAAAAAACTAAAATCTATTTTTTTTTTAAATTTTACCTTACCATGTGCCCTTAAATTAACCGGGTTCGATATTATCAGGTTTGACT
The DNA here is from genome assembly GCF_016920785.2 of Ixodes scapularis. Lineage (NCBI taxonomy): Eukaryota > Metazoa > Arthropoda > Arachnida > Ixodida > Ixodidae > Ixodes > Ixodes scapularis. The sequence goes on along the minus strand of NW_024609868.1, from coordinate 158,083,092 downwards.
GCAGATCGAACATCGTGGCCTCGCTCCCAGTTAAAAAAAGGAAGCGCTGCACCCCAAGTGGCATTTCTCCTGCTCTGTCCACATTCACCTTGTCTGACCTCTTAGTTCCTCTCACTGTACATGTGTGCTGCACAAGGCAAAATCAACAATAGGTTCATAAAAATCTCATATCATAGTAAATCATAACTCACACTATACAAACATTATGTCTGCCATTAAAGTTGCGATGAGTCACACGCTGCTCATCTACAGCGTGTGACTCGTCGCAACTTTAATGGCAGACCAACTACACGCTGTAAAAATATCCCCATAACCAAATTTTTTTTTTTGTTCAGAGCTAAGCACAGCAGCCACTACAGATGCTGTGCCCTTCCAGGTTGATCAGAAATACCCACCTGGTGTGGTAGGGGCTGTTTTCCCACCACACCCTCCTAGAGGAGACGCCTGCAGGCTTGCCCTGACACACCCTTGTCGAAGAGCTCCGCAGGCTCCCATAGTGATCGGCTGACCATTCTGAGAGAGCGGCCAGGAGTGGCAGCCTTTTCCACGCCGTGTGTACATGCTGCCTCTCGCATTTTGATGCCAAGTCCAAGATGAATCTGCAGTGAGTAACACTGTCAAGAAAATGCACAAAAAGTGGAGAAATACAGGAAACACAAATGGACTGTCCACTTTCGTCTGCAATCATGTTCCTGCTTTGTTTCACTGAAATGCTGAACTGTAGATATATATAAAAAAATGAAATAAATTAAAGGGGCACTCTCTAGTATTCCAGGATGGCCTATTTATGTTCCTAACTCAACCTATGTACTCTAACATCCCACAAGTCCAAAACTTACAATCATGTGTGGCCTATTTCACTATTAAAAATGTGATCAAAGATAGCGAAGGCGGTTGAACCAAATCAAGGCGAATAGGGTCAAAGGCGAAAGACACTTGTCAGTCAATTGCAAGCAGGGTCTCTTGTGCACACGAGCAGGGCTGGTTGGCTGCTTGTCCGGACGTGAAGCTATCGCTTGTGATTGTCTGATGAGCCCCGTTCGTTCCTCACCTACATTCGGCCGGGTGCAGTGCCGCCATTTGTATGTCTGAGATTCACTATCTTTATCACATTTTTATTAGTGAACTAAGCTGCACATGATTTAAACTTAAATATTTGGGATGCTTAGAGCACATAGAATGTGTTACGGCCATAAATGGGCAGTCTTAGAAAGCTCCCGAGCGCCCCTTTAAGAGAACTAATTTCAGCTTTGGAATATGCATTAAGAAAGGAGGTCCATTATTGCTGTACACATCAAATACTAATAATGATATAAAAAATTGTTTCATGAAAGCTTGACTTTAATGAACCATTTGACAATGTTCAAATTCGACATCGCCAAGTATGAAGGAAGTATACTGCTGTGCACTCCCATGTTCTGTACAAATATTTGCAACCTCGGGCAGCCGAGCAATGTGAAAAAAAAACAAAAAACCTTTGACTCCACTTTATGACAAGACATGAAAAAGAAAACACGAATGAGTGTGCTATTACCAAAGCTCACTACCTTCCCTTTCTGTGTTCCGAAATAAGCATCAATATGTCTCACCAGTCAGCTGCTTATCAGCTGACAAAGAGGACGTGTTTTCCAGAGCTCCTGTGAAGCTAAGCAATATTTGGTGTATTTAGTTTAGTTGTAAGCGTGTTTATGGGTACTAGAAAGCACTTTTTAAAGTAGCGATAGGATAGGCTTGCTTGTTGGATCTGCTTCATTGGTGGTGTTGCGCGGGCACACCCTATTGGGGTTGATCCTCCAGGTTTACCACCTTGCTGTAAAGCATTTTTGCTCTAACTCTGGTGGTTTTATGAAGTAACAGAAAGCAGTTTTTAAAGTAGCGATAGGATAGTTGGGTTACAGCAGGCTTTTTAGGTAGGGTCACAAGACCAAACCACCTGCACGTTTGAAACTTTTGGCGGGCTAGTTGGTATTGTGGACAGAGATGTTACCCAGGCTTTTTTGGTTTTGGTGCGATATTTTTCGTGGGGTCGCGCTGTGTGTTCGTAGGCAATGGTGAATATGCGAAGGAAGAAAAATGCGCAGGCTAATGTAAAAGGGGGACCCGATGTAGAATCTGAGGAGTGTGGCCGTTGGTGCTGCATGATGGAGTTGGAGCTCAAAACTGTAGCAGAAGCCGAAAAGAGCAACTTTACCTGTCGGAGTTGCGAGAAGGTAGAACTTGGTTTTGGGAGAATAGGAAGGGAATGGGCGGATACGGTTCAGTAGTCGAAGTGGGAGATACGGGTAGAGCGGGAGAAGCGGGTTCAGCTCGAGGCGCAGGTCGGAGATTTGAATAAGAGGGCCGAAGCGGATGTGGTGGAGATGACCAGGGAATGCGAAAGTAAGGTAGGGAGTGTGGCGGGAGAGGTGAGACGATAACAGGAACAGAGAGCCGAGGTTGAGCGACAGGTAGGGGAGCTTAGGGGAAGGGTGGAAGGCGGGGTTGGAAGAGCATAAGAAGAAGCATGAGGAGATGGTGCAGCGACTGACAGGAGCAGTTAATAAGAAAAAGGGTGAGGTGGCAGAGAAGACGGCGAGGGGGGGGCAGACAAAGGGGGTCAGTTAAACAGTGACGAAGTGATTGACTGTGTAGGAAAGGAGCCTGCACAGCTGTATAGTACTGCAGTACAGCAGGGCTTGAGAAAGGCAGCAGAACTTGAGGCAGAGAAAGCACAGAGAGCTGGAGGGGGTGAAGACAGGCAGTCGGGGGTTAAGAGGGTGCTGGTGGTAGGAGACTCATACATAACAAGGGTTAAGGAGGGGCTGCTGGACAGGGTGAAAGGGGATGGGAGGGTAACCGTATGGCTCAGTCAGGAAAGTGCATGGTAGATGCTATGGCCAAAGCGAAGGTGGAGGTGTGGAAAAACAGAGAAGGAGAGAACCTAGTGTTTGTACACGCAGGACTAAATGATGTGTTAAAGGGACGGAGCCAGAACCTCACCAGGCAGATAGAGTTGGGGTTACGTAAGCTGAGGGACGTCTCTGAGACTGTGCATGTGAAAAAATGCACCGTCCCAGAGGTCTGGGGACAGTCTTTGCAGATAGAGAAGCGGGTGGTAGAAGCTAACCGGGTGATAAGGGGGTTGAGCCGACGATTCGAGTATGGAGTAATGAAAGTAAACAGGGCGGTGCATGAAGCTTGCTCCGACCCTTTTACAATGGGCATCCACTACAGTGGAACCACTGGGAGCACGGTAGGTGATAGGATTGGATGTCACATCATACATTTTTTGCAGAGCCCCGGAGCCCTGAGGGCGCCGGTGTAAATGAGGGTCAAAATGTAGATACAGGGGGGAGGGTGAGAGGAAGCCTTGCAGGACTAGGAAAAAGAAACAGCGTTCATAAACATGCAGGAGGGCAGGAACAGAATAAAGTGGGAAAGGATTGAGGAGCGATTAGAACGCGACAACTTTGCAGTGTATGGATTAGCAGACACACATCTCAGGCATACGGAAGAACCACCATACATACCGGGATATCATTGGATGGGATGCAACCGGGCCAATGAGGAACACAAGGGAGGGGGATTAGGGGTGTTAGTTAAGGTTCAGGAATGGGAAAGGGAACGAGAGGGCCGCAGGGAACACATGTGGGTCAAAGGCAATATTGGGCGATTGGACGCAATCCTGGGTTTTGTTTATCTAAAAACAGGGAGTGATGCAGGGGAGGAAAATGCAGAACACTTGACATTTATATCAGGAGACGTTAGGGAAATTGGCACTAGCAAGGAAATAATTATCTTGGGGGACGTGAATGCATATTTGGAAGACTTTGATGGACATACAGATACAACAGGAAGGATGTTAGAGGCGTTTTGCAAAGGTTAATGGGTTAATGTTAATGGGCTAACGCTCAGGTGAAATGTGATGGAAAAATAGCATGGGAAAGAAAGAACTCGCACTCGACTATTGACTACTCTTTAATGTTGTGTAAAATATACAACAGATTAGGAGGTATGTAGGTCTAAGGTCTGGGGAGCAACCATAAGAGAATCAAAATCAGATATGGCACAATAAAACCAGAAATGCAAAATCAAAAACAAGAGGGTAGGAATAACTTACATGTTAAACAGTTACAAGAGGCATCTAAGCAGATCGAGAACATTGTATCCAAGCAACCGGAAAGAGAATGGACATATGAAAACTAAGTGTTTTCAAAAGAGAGTTAGAGAAATATTGAATCAAACAAGGATGAAGAAAACTAAAACACAAGCCCAAAAGCTGGTGGGATAAAGAGGTTAAGGCAGCAATATCGAGACGCCAAGCGGCATCTAAAGAACACAGATGGGCAAAGAAAAAGGGGGCCACACTAGCCGAAGTAGCGACAAAATGGGAGGAATTTCAGGAAAGAAAGCAGGAGACATTAGCATTAATACAGGCCAAAATTGGGAGAGCAGGGGTCCAGTGGATGATAGAGATAAGCCAAAAGGATAGGAATGTGGCAAAAAGATTCTGGGAACACATCAGTGCACAGGGAAAAATGACCGAGGCGTACCAGCAGGCACTAATAACACAGGAAGGCACAAAGTTAGAAGGGGATGAGGCAGGAGAATACATTAGACATAGAATCGAAGCAGTATTTTCGGAGTCGGAATCTGATCAGGTCGTAGGGAATGTAGCGTCTACACAACATACGCGGAGAATCATAGTGAGGAAGAGGAAAGGACCACAGAGGAATGGGAGAAAAGTAGAAGGAAAGGTTCTGGCTGGCATTGAAACAGGTCGGCCTATTTATCGCATTTTTAATGTGTTGATGTTAACAATCACACTATATATATATATATATATATATATATATATATATATATATATATATATATATATATATATATATATATATATATATATATATATATATATATATATATATATATATATATATATATATATATATATATATATATATATATATATACAACACGGGCACTTCACACCATCGTACGTGGTCTCCGAGGAGGATATAAATGAATTTGTGCCGATGAATGAACCGTACTTTCTCATTTGAGACAAAAGTAATTTCAAAAGTAATGTGTAATTGTTTAAAAATTAGGATCTGAAAGTAAATCATTACATTACTAAATTACCCGCCTCGAAACGTAATGCATCACAATACTCATTATAAAAAAAAAGTAACTTAATTACTGTAATTTTTGTTACAGTAATGTTATTACTGCCATCTGTTCTCCTACTATGATATGTATTTTGTCTAGTGACTTGCTGTTCATCTAGCTTTTTATGTCTTTTGGGAGGCTGCGATATCTGTAGCTTTATCGGTCAGCATATTTTATTCCTATATCGTATTGTCTATGTTTTACTTTCTCTCCCCCTCTTTCACAGCGCAGGGCAGCAAACCGTCAGCCACCGGTCTTCGTTTTCATATATTCAAATAAACGTTTTCTGTCTCCCTTTCTTTGGTGGCAGGAGAAGTTTCGGCTTAACCAAAGACGAAAATGTCTGGGCTTGTGTCTTTGGTATTTGAATGATACAAATTTACGGCAGCGGAATCGATCAAATTGTAGTTCAGAGGTGCCAAGCCTCGAAGACACTCAAAGAGGCCCAAAGGTGTGCTCCAAGAAATCTGACCTGTTTCAATAACCTAGCTAGTTTTCTAAAGTACATACGTAAAAGTAGCTTTAAAATGTGTATACGTACCGCAATTGTACGTGTGGCAGCATTGCATTTGATTGCAATTAGCTTACTAACCAATCCGAATCTATGGCAAAAATGCAGGTCAGTCTTACATTCAGTCGACAGGTCGCATCAAATATTAAATAAAAACAATGATTTGTAATGATTCGCTCCTTCGTAAAAATGAAAGAATTAAAAATAGATAAATCCTCTAAAAGACGCTGGGAAACGTCGTATCGAAGGATATTGTGAATTGCAAAGCACAAGCTGCAACACAACAACGGGCTATGAAAGATGACACTGACATATAGGCGGGTATGACACTGACATATAGTATGCTATATATTATGTTTCACCTATTAAAATTTTTCCACGTGTGAATTTTTCTTCAGAGAAGATGGAACGGGAAAGCTACACTTTGTAACAATTTTGTAATAAAAAACTTAAAAAAAAAACTTAATAAAATTCAAAACTTTCTTGGGCGTCAACGCATAGGCGCATTCACTACATTGAGAATTTCAACTGAACAACAAAAAATATCGGAATTCTTCTCTGGAATATATTAGATGACAGTCATAGAGTATCCATAAGCACTAGTTAAACTTTTGGATGCGTGCAGTTTTTATTCCACGGCTCTGCTATTTTTTTTTCGCTTTAAGTCCTATGGGCCACATTCAAAAAAATTATTCATTTGTTTTTCTTGATAAGAGATCGTAATATTCCCCACGACTTTATTTGACCGGGTATCATAAAACGCAGACTAATTAAAATTTTCAAATTTCCTTGAAAACGTTTTCTTCAATTAAAAGTCCAGAAGGTTGACCATGTCATGGACTTTTCTGTTTGCGGTAAGAGTTCCTTTCATTCCTTTCATTGCAGGACTGCCCGTGTAAGAACGTGTATGCTGTCAGCCTTCTATTTTCTCGACATCTTCATGTCGTTCGCACTGGTATATTGGTACCGAGACTGCGATCCTCTTCTTTCGGGGGCAATGTCCAGACCGGAGCAGGTGATAATTTAAAACAAAATGGTCATATCTCTACAAATGAGGAGGGCCATATATATATATATATATATATATATATATATATAAACATAGAGATTATCTGTCTCAAAGAGCACCCATTGACGTCGTAATAGGAGGTTCTATTTCAACCAACGCATTAGCTATAGAGGTTTGTTTTGGGGAACGGTACGCATCGCACCGAAAGATGGTTGGTGCCGTAGTGGTTGTCAAAGGGCCCATTAAAAATGATCAGCTTTCAGTATAATATGGTAATTAATTACTCTTAAGTAAATGCAATATTAAGTATTAAATTTAAAGGTACGCTTTCAATTTGGAGGATGTGAATCATCCAAACACGCAGCATTTAACGGCGTTCCGAAAAACGTTTGAATTCGGACGCGTTTTCAGTTTTTCGTTTCCCATCGGAGCCTTGTCAGCAATCCCGCCGTTCGCGGCCGACACGAAAAACGGGCGTGCGCCACCACGCATCCCACATAGAGGTGCGTCTTCACACTGGCGCCGACTTTAAAAATTCCTCCTCATGTTGCAGTCCGAAGGCTTTCTTATACAGTGTCTTCTACGTGCGATGAGGGGCGGCGCGCGCAGGTTGCGCGTTTTGGCCGCGGACCTCCAGATTTCAAACGCGGAGCTGCGCTTCGATAAAAAACCGAAACCTAGAAAAGCGTCTAAATAGAGAATTTTTCTCGGAATTGAGAATTCTCTTGCATGCCTTATATCATGTAATGTAAATGACTTTAGTAGTTATCGACGATGCTCATCAAGTTTCTAATTGAATTTATGCCTTTGAAATTAAAATTTAAGTTTAATTACCAAAAGTAGTTATTTTGAATTTTCCTTAATGGGCCTTTTAGTAAAAATCACTACGGCATCAAAGTTCGTTTTCGGCGCGGATATGTAGTTATCGCAGGAGCTTTTTTGCAAGCATTTAAAAAAAAAATACCGTGTATAAAATCCAGATCGTGTTCATCGCGCATTTTTTTCTCTCTTTACTCAACACAGGTTCAATAATTGGTAATATAACCCGCACAATAAGCACACAATCACCTCCGGCTGAAAGGCATCGTAATTTAAGCCGGAATGAGTTGTCTTGGATACGGCCATGCGCACCCAAGGAGCGTATTCGGAAAAGCTTGTGGACCAAGTCAGCAGGTGAATTTCGGCCCTCTGACTGACGGGTTTCCATTGGACGTCACGTATCTTGATTTACGGCGTGAGAATGAGGGAGGAAGGGATGCCCGAGGCTTAGGTAAACGTACCTCAGAAAATTTAATCACTAGCCTTTAGCCCGCCCCCAGCATTGCTTATGCAATCTTAAGAGCCGGTTAAATCATTTTTAACCAAGTGATGCGACGTCCATTAAAACGCGCCACTCAGGGGACCGATATTGGCCTGTTTAACGAACGAACGTAAGGGCGCAGGTGAGCTGGTGTATCCTAAACATTGTGAAGCAACCCGAGACTCTGGAAGTACGGAAATTGACAACAAGAGAAGGAAAACGATTTAAAAGTTCTCTTTCTCTTGTCCTCAACTTTTGTATTTCCTATGTGTCAGGTTGCTTCACAAGGTTGACCTGGTTACTAACTCTACAAGCTTCTCTGCATAGGGCACCGGGGATGAGTAACCTGAGGGTTGACAGTAAGGTTTAATGGGTTTGCCTACACATATCTTCTAAAAGGCATGTACTGAGCCTGTTGTTTTCATGCTTTGCACGTAATTTTTAAAAAGCGGCGGAAGCTACACGAATGCAATCTGTGCAGGCGAGTGAGGCCTGGTGCATATATTATAGGGGCTTAATTATCGTCACGATAGTCGAATAATTCTGTCATAGCGGTTAGTTGCTTTTCGATTTTAGAAAATAAACATTGTTCAAATCACAAAACTAGCTGAGTGTCATCATAAACCCTTCAATCAGTAAATTCTATAGATACATGAAACACTGGAGAAGTTCGGTGGTGCGCTAAAGTTAGCACTCGCGCAAGGAGCATAAGGCTGGCCTTTAGAAAACGTCGATGGTATGCTTATTATTCTTTCTTTTGCACCACCAGTCTCGTGAATGTCAGCAAGGTTTTAATAGAAACCACAATTTTATTTTTACTAAATAAAGGGATATGCAAATGTTACCAAATTATCCGCTCTATCGTGACGATTAGGCCGCCTATAATGTCTGCTTGGCCGTACAGCTCACCTCTTTGGACCGCATTTGTAAAGCTTAAATATACTTTCTTTTAAAACAACTTTGTAAAGTCGAGAGAAACACGCTGGCGGGGGAAATATGAAAAATTGCGTTGGATGTAATTTTTTTACTAAAACGAATCGTAAAAGGGTTCGACGTGGTAAAAGTCCAGTAAACAACATACCTATGCAAAGAGAGCTTCGTCAAACGCTGCACTGAGTGGATGAAAGTGGATTTGTTTATTGTCACTATTTATTTTGCGTGTTACTAAAACAGGGATGCGTGCGGGCAAAGAGGGAATGAATGTCACGCAGACAAAATGTAGTCCATGTATTTGTTATCACCCAGCTGTTCCCCTTTTACGTGGTCCATAATTTGTCGGAATTTCTTGGGTTTTCGGGGCTGTTTCTGGCTGCCCTTAGCGAAAAGTCGTTCAAAATCAGTACACTCGAAGTGTACTGAAGTATACTAAAAGTATACTTTCAGTGCGGTCTTTGTACTGATTGTATACTTCAAGTGTACTTAAAGTATGCTTCCAGTAAAAATGGCGGTGGACTGAAAAGTATACTCGTCCGTACAAAAGTAGTACATGTAGTAGAATCGTACTGCCCACGGTAAAAAGTAGTTCAAAATCAGTATACAAGAAGTGCACTCAAGTGTACTAAAGGCCTACTTTCAGTGCTTGCAGTCGGCGTACTCACATTATAGTAACGGGTATATATATATATATATATATATATATATATATATATATATATATATATATATATATATATATTAATGAATTTGTGCAGATGAATGAACCGTACTTAATCCAATGAATTAAAGAGTTTTCAGGAACCTGCCAAAAGCCAAAAAACGGCGGAGCCAAGATTCGAACTCTGGGCCTCCCAATGTCCGGTCGGGTGTGCTAACCACTACACCACTCCACCTTGGCTTTCTGGCGTTTCCTACCTGTCTTATTAATGCACAAGAAACGAAATGTATCCAATCGGAGGTGTTCTGGCAACACACGCCGCCGCTTGGAACGCGGTACGACGCTTAGTGTCACGTGGTACGTGCTCGTTTGTGCTCCAGAAATCCTCCCACTCTTTGTCTCGCCCCGTGTACATGTAGTAGTATTCTTTGTTTTATGAGCTTTAGAGACATGGTATCATCATCATCTGCGAGAATCAAGAGCCACGTTATTGAATATACATCACGGGCACTTCACACCATCGTACGTTGTCTCCGAGGAGGATATAAATGAATTTGTGCAGATGAATGAACCGTACTTAATCCAATGAATTAAAGAATCCAAGTTTTCAGGAACCCACCGAAAGCCAAAAAACGGCGGAGCCAGGATTTGAACTCTGGGCCTCCCAATGTCCGGTTGGGTGTGCTAACCACTACACCACTCCACCTTGGCTTTCTGGCGTTTCCTACCTGTCTTATTAATGCACAAGAAACGAAATGTATCCAATCGGAGGTGTTCTGGCAACACACGCCGCCGCGTGGAACGCGGTACGACGCTTAGTGTCACGTGGTACGTGCTCGTTTGTGCTCCAGAAATCCTCCCAGTGTTTGTCTCGCCCCGTGTACATGTAGTAGTATTCTTTGTTTTATGAGCTTTAGAGACATGGTATCATCATCATCTGCGAGAATCAAGAGCCACGTTATTGAATATACATCACGGGCACTTCACACAATCGTACGTTGTCTCCGAGGAGGATATAAATGAATTTGTGCAGATGAATGAACCGTACTTAATCCAATGAATTAAAGAATCCAAGTTTTCAGGAACCTGCCGAAAGCCAAAAAACGGCGGAGCCAGGATTTGAACTCTGGGCCTCCCAATGTCCGGTCGGGTGTGCTAACCACTACACCACTCCTTTTTTTTCTTTATTTCCGGTTAAGACAAAATGAAAAAGCACCACAGTCATTCACATACGTACAATTTGTTCAAGAGCGAATCAGCTCTTAGCGGCGGTTGCCAGCGGATTAAAATCTTTTTAAACATACCAACTCATCTAGTATTGGCAACCATTCAGGGGGTTCAGGGAGTGCACGGTATACCTCGCGAATATATGCCACACTTTCGATGAAATTTTCTCTTACAGTTTTGGTATTAACATCAGCATTATTAACACTCATTCTTGTCCTCCAGACACTGTGGAGGCCGAGGAGCATGAACATATCGTAAGAGACTCCCCCCTCTTTTTCCAGGGGCAAAAAGCGGATGCCGTGCGCTGTTAAAGGTAGGTCTTTTTTCAGTGTGCGCTGAAGAATGTCCCAATGAAACACGGCGTCCCAACACTCAATAAATGCGTGCTCTATCGTCTCGGGTTTTTTGCAGAGGATACAATTCACTGACCAGGGTACAAATATACCTCTCTGTTCTAGCCACGCCTTTAGAGGGAGTACGCCGCAGTGCAATTTAAAGAAAAAAGATTTCACCGAAAATTTGATTGGCATTTTCTTCACCCTTTTAAGCACATCTAGCCCTGGACATTCACAGTATAATGACCTATAGAGAGGTATTGGCAATAGTACATCTATTAAATCTGTATACAATCGTTTTCGGGTAACTAAACTGAGATACTCTAAGGAAAAGCGCACCTTGAGTATTCTGAAAGAAAGCACAACTTCACGCAAATAACCTTGTACACTGGATCGCATTAGACTACTAGATGACACGACAAACTCAGGGAGTGCATACTGCAGTGGAACTTGCATAACAGTACGCAAAAATGAATCTTTTGATCGCGTAAAAACATGAACCTAAACACAATTTGTCGTAGAAACAAATGGGACAATCCTAGACCACCATTACCAACAAATCGGAACAAATTGGTACGAGCAGAACGCTCCCAGCTCGAATTCCAGATGAAAACAGCGAAAACTCCGTGCAGTCTTTGCACGTTGAGGCGCGGCATACACAGCACTTGCAAAATGTACCAAATTTTCGCAGTTAAAAATAAATTACAAACGGTAGCGCGTGCAAACATGGAGAAGTCCCTACCCCTCCAGCTCTCCGTTTTGGCCTTAACCTTCTCCGTCTCTTCACTCCATAGTTGCTTGCTGTCGCGGTAGTGCTGGAGTGGCACCCCAAGGTACTTCGCAGGTAAATTTGTCCACTGAACATTCACAAAGTTACCGGGTGCGGTAGCCCAATTACCGTGCCAGAGACCTACGCTTTTGCCCCAGTTGATAGCACTACCCGTTTTCTTACAGAAGGAGGAAGCAGTGCTGATTACCTCACGAACGCTGTCTTGATCTACACAAAAAACAGCAACGTCGTCTGCATAAGAAAGCACTCTTACTTCGCAAGGGTGTAACCTAAAAGCATGTATACTATCATTGTTAATCAGTTTTAAACAAAATGGTTCCAAATAAATTGCAAACAGCAAGGGAGACAGTGGACATCCCTGTCTTACAGAAGATCGAACCAACACACTTTCACTGACGTTCTTATTTACAATGATGGACATCGAACAGTTTGCGTACACCATTTTAAAACCGTCTAATATCACAGACCCTACATTAGCATGCTCCAGATTAAGAAAAAGAACCTCATGCGACACACGATCGAATGCTTTCTCCAGGTCTAGCTGCAACATAGCAACTCGTCTGTCAGAGGCATCGCAATATTCTAGAATGCTCCTTACTATATGTATGTTAGTTAAAATGGTGCGGCCTTTAATACCGCAGGTCTGATGCGGTCCCACAAGGTGTTTTTTAACATTTTGCAGACGTCTAGCCAGGACTTTTGTGTAAATTTTGTAGTCGACATTAGTCAGACTTATTGGCCTATAAGAGGAAACAGACAATAGCTTTACAGGGTCATCGACCTTAGGAATCAGGACAACATGGCTTTTCAAAAGGGATGGTGGTAACTTATTTATGCAATAAGCTTCTGTGACAACCTCGTACAAAGCGTCCGCTGCCTCCCTCTTAAATGTTTTATAAAATTCGGCACTGAGACCATCCGGCCCGGGCGTTTTTCCGGCAGTTAATTCGTCTGTGGCATCTTCAAGCTCGCGGACGCTGATCGGCGATTCTAAACTTTCTCGAACATCCTCTTCAAGTGTGGGCATAAGCGACAAAAACTCGGCGTCAAAACCGTTATCCCTTGGTAGGCTGTGACCCATCAGATCGTTAAAATATTCAACGAACGCTCGCTCGATCGTTTTCTTATCGCGAGTTATCGTATTTCCGTAGCGTATTTCTTTTATTTCGTTTCGCTGTGCATACCTTTTCTCGTCGCTCAGTGCTCGCTTCGAAGGTCTTTCGCTCAACCATAGCCTCTGGGACCGCGCACGTACAATAGCCCCTCTGTATCTTTCACAGTCAATTACTTCAAGTTGGTTCTTGATATCCCTTATCTCTTGTACAAACACACCCGGTTTCGCGCTTTCTTCGATTAAAAAGAAATGCACTTGGCGGCGTAGCTCTTTTTCCTTTTTCTGTTTTTGATAGTTAAGGCTGGTGCTCCTTTCGATTGCGTTAATTTTTACCTCTTCTTTGAAAAGTTCCCATTTAGCACCCCACATTGCCTTTTCGTCTTCGAAAAAGTTCCTAAATAAATCACCTACGTTAGATTTAAAAACGTCATCCTTCATGAAACTAATGTTCATTTTCCAAAGCGACCATTCCCATCTTGCCTTTTTTTAATTTTTACCGAGGGTGAACATAACTAACGCATGATCGCTGAAAGAAACAGGTTGAACGGAGTAGTTGTCGCACAGCGGGACAAGACTAAGCGAAACGTAAGCCCTGTCCAGTCGAGCTTGACTAAGGCCCTGAAAGTGCGTCAAATGAACGCTACTTTTGGCGGTGACGTTTGCGACGTCCTCTAACGCATTTTCAGCGACAATGTCATTCAAATAAAGAGCACTTGAGTCGCGAACCCGGGTTGCATTAGCACGGTCCTCTGGTGCGCAGACGCGGTTGAAATCTCCGAGAAAAATGACAACTCTTTCACTTTTAAGGAACTCACTTAGTCCCTCAAAAGTTTGTCTACGTTCACGCTCGTTAGTCGGAGCATAAACACAAATAACGCGCCAGTCTATACCTGAAAAAGAAAAATCGCAGAACACAAAACGGCCACACGCACAAGAAGCCATGGACGTCTCAACGACGCCTAGAGACCGGCGGAAAAACTAACAGCAACCGCCGGGAGTACCAACAGCGTGTGAGACACACAAATTGAAATATTTTTCCGGTAGTGTTCCCCCTTAAAGATGGCGTAATCATGACTTTTCCTATCACAACAACTTATTTAAAAGCGTTTACAAACTGACTTCACCAGACTTTCTGTGTTTTACGGTGCCATCGTTAGCTTTTACAAGCATGTAGTGATAATGCTACGATTTAAATTGGGGCGTTAAAAAGTAGTTGAAACAGTTTACTAATTCTTTAAAAGTTTAATGTCCCATTAATAATCTCTTAGGCAAACACAGTTTCCCTGAATAAAAGACGGCACAGTTCTAAAAACTACTACACGTAATTATTCAGCCTGTAGTAATACTTCGACCATAATGTCGGTGAACAGGATTTCAATAACTATTCTGATACTCGGTCGTGTAGAATAAACACTGATGAGGTTTGTCTCTGCGTGAGTATTTATATATATTATATCCTGCGCTCACGATCAAGACTTCAAAAATGTAAAGATTTATGTCGACGCATTATATTTATGGCAAAAGTCGCAAGAGCCGTATAGATGGTGCCAGCCACACCAATTGTAAGACTGCTCCACATAACGGGAATGTGGAACACTGGAAAAAGAAATATCGAGTCCGTAATTCACCTTTTTACATTAGAGAAATAAATGCCAACATTGCGCTGGAATAACGGCTTCTTTCTTATGTTCAGCTGCCACACATGCAGCCACAAATATGTATTTATTTAGGCTGAGCTCTCAACCTTTAAAACATCTTTATCACATCAGCTTTTGTCATAGTAAACGAAAGTCGGCTTCTGTGATCTCTAGCAACAATAAAGCTCCTGAGGTATTGTTAAAAAAAATGGTTTAATTAATTCAGCATTTATGAGAACCCAGTTTTTAATATACGACTGGTCGCAGAAGACTACGACGAAGCACAGCATAATAAAATTTAAGGCTAAATTGTGCATTTTAGCGCCTTTTCAAATAAAACAAAATAGCTTACTCATATCACACTTAAAAGCTTAAAACAAAAATGTAAAAATGTTACGCTCTAAAAAAATCTCAGGTCCATTGGATATCCTCTGTTTCCCTTAGAAATTATTGCTGCGGATATGAATGAGCTTTACTCACTAAAATGTTAAGGGATTGTTTTGTTCGTCAATTAAGCGTCAACCTTCACTTGATTTTATGTGTTGTTTGGAATATTTTTGTTTCTTCTAGTTTTATTGATGTTTAATTCCAAAATATGTTGTACCTTCTTGGAAGGTATTTTAAGAAATAGAAAGGTTGATTTTATTTGTTTTTATTTTGCTCACTGCAGACACAAGCGCCTCGCCTCGAGAACAACTGTAGAATAAAACTAAGCTTGAAACTGTTCTGCATAAAAGTAGCGCTGGGAATGCATGGAATAGCTAAAATGTGTTCTGCAAAAGATACCTGGTAAGAGCAACAAATGGCATGTGAACTGCTGGCAAATTTAGGAGGTAACTAGCGTCCTCTCACCGTGACTTTGGTGAGTGGGATATTTTCCCAATAAAACCAGAAATATTTTTGGCCGACCTAAACTGTCAATCAATGACAGTTGTGGCCCTCTCTAACCAGGTGAAGCGTAGAGAATTCGATAGTTCTGTCAATTTATTAAACACTGTAACATGAGTTATTATATTTTTTACTGACATGAAAATTTAATCATAAATATACATTAGTCTTAACTGGGGATATATAACAAAATGCTCGTCTGCAGCGCAAGCGAATCGTGTTTTGAGCAAAATTTTAACAAAAATAATGAGGAGTAAATAGTGCGCTACAATTTTCTGGCTTTAGAAATTTTGATACTTTTTTTACGTTTGGCACATTAGCTATTTATTGAGAATTGCGCTATGGTGCTGCACCTTCCTAAAAGTTTAATAATAATACTTTTCTGGAAATTTGCAGTTTTTTTTTTTGTAAGTAGAAGTGAAACTATTTGCTAAAAGCTGTACGCCATTATACTCCGATCAAATTTAAGGTGAGATTGCAGCCTATGCCACAATCACGAAAGCACAAGATGACGGCCTTGTAATGTTCATCTGCAGAAAGAACGCTGCACCAGAAAGGTACGTCTAAAAATCAGGAGCGCATGCTAGCTCGCGCTTGTTGCTTTAGCTGCAGTCTGAGTTGAGGACGAACGGAGTATACCGAGCACCATCCTGACGTAATCATGGCGTCATACTGTGCGACCAATTAGCTTGCCACAACTATCCACGTACATTGAATTCTATTTAGCTACTCAAGGGTACTCCTTGTAGAACCGGCACCCCCTCGTTACTGCAGGCTAGAAGTTTACTCCTGAAAATCCCTATTAGGATGTTATAATTTCTTGATGAACTTTTCTCTACGTGGTTTTCTCTAATATAACTTATTATACACAGTGAGGGTGTCCACATGGCAAGGAGGAGAACAACTGAAAAAAAAAAAGAAATCCACTTGGGGGGGGGGGGGGGGGGGGAGTGAATTTTAAAATAAACGGCTGGGAACCGACAGCCCGACCCAGGAGCTTGGGTAGAACGATCCATGCAACGGCTAAGAGGACCGTCATTTGAAATAGACCGCGAAAGACGCCCAGACGGCCGTGATATACACAGCTCGAACTTCTGCCACAATGGAATGGGAAGTTCCGTAAACAAATCGATCAACATGCCTACAAAATGTCTTGTACATCGACTAACATACCTGCGCCCACGGCGTTAGAACATAGACAACGCTTGTTGAACCAAAGCATCTTTTATCTCGTCTCGACCAGGAAAACAAGCGACATTCAACTACGGCCAAACTTAAAAAAGGGATATCAATTATGAGTCTTCTAAATACCCAAATTTGACGCGGTGTCCCTCTGACAATTTTTTTAAAGGAGCTGTGCAACAATTTCAGGGCTTTGCTTAAATTATTGTAGAAGTTGATGCCTGACACTTCTGAAGTGAACTACAGAAAACAGATTTTGCTTGGATACCCTAGTTTTTATATACAAAAATGAAAAATGTCCAGGTTTTTGCCACCTCCCAACCGGTACGTTGTCTTCCGGGTCACGTGCGCAGTGACGTTGATGGAGTAGGCGCGGGGTTCTGCAAAAGTTCTCTCTTTAGAGCCATCCGTGAGCAGCGACAACTCATCCGCTCGCGACCGCGTGACCACGTGCTGGCGGGCGCCGCCAACACCACCTAGAGGAGAAGGCCAGCACACGCCTCCGATGACGTCACGGCAGCAGGCTGACGAGCGCCGCGCTATAGAGCTGAGCTGAAGGCTTCGCGCGTAGCTTTTACGTCGTAGAGACGCGGGTTTTCGCACAATTTATTTTTTATGAGCTAACGTGAGAACTGTGAACGCCGAGTGATATAAAGAACCAATTTTAGAACGCAGGAAAATTCTTACAACCTACAATTATTGTAGTGAAATACAAGAAAGTGATATCTTAAGACAGATGTGTTATTTTTTTAAGCGATAAACTGGGTGGTGTAATTATCTCTAAACGACATGGGACTTGTCTAATAAAAAATAATCCCTATGAAATGACAATAATCAAAGTAGTAGGACCAGAGAAAACGAACTAAAGTAACAATTGGATAAATGATGCAGAGGCATTCATTTCGTTTAATTTCATTCACCTCAAAGGCATCCAAAGACGCATTACATCAGGGGGAATTCAAAAAAATAAAAGACAAAATAGTAATTGAACATAAAAAAAGACACCAACAAAAAGAAAATGTCACACACACACACAAAACCGCTTATTAGCATGTTATTGTTATGATGCAGTTTTACAAATCAAAGTTGTTACACAAATTGATGCACTTTTTCAATGAAATGGGATATGTCTCAGTTACAATATGGTCAGGTAGTTTGTTCCAGTCAGTGTTGCAAAGTACTAAGGAAGAGGAAAGTGTATGGCACTGAAATGGTTCAATCTTGAAGGAATTATCTAATATCAATGATATATAATTGGCAGCCCAGCACTAAGTAAGTAGATTGAAAATTGGAATCTGAGTAATATACATCTTGAAAAAAAAAAGAAAACACAATCAGACTATATTTTGTCTTCTGTCTAGATTAGGAAGATTTATGCTAGCTTTTAAAGCGGAGACATTAGTTTCGGATGAATAATCAGTACATTTAAATCCGTCTGCTTTGTTCTGAAGATTCAAGCCTCTAGATTATAGGTAACTTAGATGTGGATTTAAATTATGCTCGCATATTCTAATGGTGGGAGGATAAATGTTTTGTATGCGAGTAGTTTTGCTTTAATAAGAGCTAGATCCCTACTGCAAAATCTCATTTGTATGAGAAACTTCTGTGTCCAATAAACACATATGAATCATACAAGATATATAAGAACATATAAGAGCCCTATAAGAACTAGATTAGAATAATATAAGAAATTTGTAAGAAGTTTCTTATATATCTTATGTAGTTCTTATATGGTTATTATATATTTTGCATGATTCATGCAATTATTGAACACAAGAATTTTCTCGTACAAATGGCTTTTTCAGAAATTAAGTGTTTTTAGTGCGCTATTTGTTATTTGCTCAACCCATGATAATGAGTCTGTGAAATACACGCCCAAATATTTGTACGACAGTGAGTGTTCTAGTGGTTCGGAAAGTAACAAGTACTGGATTAGTGTTTTAGTGGACGACTTAATTATGGACATTGTTTTACATTTATATGTGTTAATGTCCATCTGCCATAGGGAACACCATGATGATATTGTGTCTAAATCGTCTTGAACAATATTGTGACTAATATAGGTGTATTAATTTTCCAGTGAATAACTCAAGCATTAGCAAAAAGTCTAATTGTCGATTTAATTGATAATGGTAGGTCATTGATATATATTAGAAACAATAGAGGCCCGAGTACACTACCCTTAGGGACATCTGATGCAACAGCAATGGGACCCAAATTGCCAGACAAGTATAAAAGTAATAACATTCTAAAATTGTGATGGGCTGGTTTGAAAAATGTATTGCACATAGTTTGAAAAATGTTTTGCACATAGTTTGAAAAACGTATTCCACATATTTTGGCAAACTTTTCTTAGACCTGTGATCAACCTGCATAGGTTCAGCAATTCAAAGCACTCTGCCTGTTCAAATATAGTACTTGTTTTGAAGCAAGCAACCTATCTGCTTACTACATCAAAAAAACACCTGTGACCTATTTCTCGGCAATGTCATAATGTGAAAACTTTATATTTGCAAAAAAAGTACCGTAATACCGAGCGTTGCCCCATATGCAGATGTACTTCGACAGTACCAAGTCTGTGAAACGACACAGTTAGGGGAGCTAAAAACAAGTTTTGTACACAAACAGAAGTGGGCATGGGAGCTTCATATTCAAAGTTGCTTGCATTTACAATGCAGAAGAGTCATAAAGAAGAAATTGGTCACCTTTGAACACTGCAAAACGAGCCTCCTGGTATCCATAAGCTCTGAAAATATCCGTCTTCAAAAACATTTATACACATGCATCTTAGATGCTGTAGATTATGTGACACCGAGACACACAGTATCTGTGCAGCATGTTCGCATTTACGTTGGAGCACCACAAGATACACAACAGACTGCTACAAGGACACCGATTATCTGCGCACACACACACACACACACACAGATCGATCGACTTCAGAGAGCAGTTGCCTTTGCATGAGGATGAAGCGCAAGCATGTTGCTGGCCGGACACGAACTAATTTGTTTAGCCTTGACCTCTTAGCGTATCTTGCAACAAAGGTTCCTCAGTTGAAAGTTTTCACTGCAGTCCAACACATGCTTCAGCTCGAACTCACGATGGGTTCATCATCACAGGCGTTAGACATACTCTTCCTTGGTCCGAGTTCGCTTCTTGACATCCGTGACGGTTGGCAGCGGGTGTCTTTGATAGAGTTTCAGCTTTTCATTTCTTCTGTTTGGCATTCTTGGCATTAATGCAAACATTCATTTCGCTACAGCATGTACACCAGCTATGTCTTCCTGTGCAAGCAAACTGTAGCCAACTTGTTTCGTGCTGTCGATGCGGCCTTGCATTTTTCGCCCCTTAGGTTTTTCAAGGTGGTGTCTGCTGGCCACATAGCCCAAGGCTGGGAGGCTGTGCCTTATTTTTTTACAGCCCAGGGCCACATTGCAGGTATACCACGTTGCAGGTAGGGCGTCAAGTATCCGCTCGCTTGGGAAGATCTTTCTAGTTTCCATTGCTAGCTGTAGTGACCGTTGACATTGTGCTCCACAGCAGTATTCTGTTTTCATCTTCGCAAAGCGGATGAATGTAGAAGCAAGCCAGTTGCCTATAGATTCCGAAGTACTCTTCTAAGGTGTCAGTTTTCAGCTTGTCCCATGGAGGCCGTACAGTAGCCCGAGTTCATCAAAGCAGTATCCGGGATGTGTGACCGCTTCTGCAGGAAATAGAACGAAAAAGGAGGAAATCATATTAACTTAAAGAAAGGTGATGTAATTAAAAATGGTTATAAAAAGAAAGAACAAAAGAAGAAAGAACGCTCTTCTTTAAGCTGAAGTGGTTCCGTATTTGACAGAAAACACTGGCAGTGTTTCGATCTGGTATTTTGGATCACAAACATCAAAATTATTCTTGAATTTGATGTGCCGAATGCGCTATAATAATAATAATAATAATAATAATAATGATTGCACGAGCACATAGACCAGGTACAGAAAATAATAATAATTAATAGAGCTTCCTGGTGTGTGGTGGGATTCCTTGGGGAGCCTGAAGCGGCTCCAGCTAAATCGTTAGTATATGGCTCTGGTGTATGGATAAGTAAACTGATCAATGAACCATATTCCGGCTTGCGTGCACTCCAAGCTACTGCTCAGAGACCCACTAAAATATCGGTCTTACTAGTTAGCTGTAGCGGATCATTTCGCGCTCCGATGAGGATACGCAGAAACGACACAGTGTACTTCTGTTGCTGTTGTTGTTTTTTAATTGACGTGCTGGTTGCACCCGCGATAATCTATCACTTGCGTACCTTGCGAAAACATTCCAACCTGAACTCATAAATCAAGTCATTTTTATTTAGTTCTGCACCTGCAAGTAGCGCCAGCATTTGAATATGTTGCTTCCAGGCCACAACCAAATCACTCCCAAGCATGCATTTAGCGAAAAGTAAAAACAAAAACGAAACAACGATCATAAACATTAAAAAGTTCTCACCCTGCCATGCCGTCAACGAGCGAGATTTTCCCATCGATTCGCTGTATAGTCGACGCTTTCGTAGTCATCGTTGCAGAAACTCAAATATGGACACTTTCACATCCAGTTTTCCGTCAAAGCGCGGATAAACAACATCTGTACGGATTGACAGCGCCGGCAACCGAAAAGCAGCTTTCACGTCCACACACGAGGCCGCGAGAGCACATTCCAAAATGTGCTCGACCTCACTCGAGAGTTGAACGTCTGACCCTCGGCGTCCAAAAACCTACTTGCTTCCAGAGTTGTTCTGGTTGTTCTAGTCGATTCCTCCAGCCTTATTGTCACGTGACCCAACCCGCAGGCGTAAGTAAAAAAAAGCCGTCGAAGAAAGGAACGCGACAAACGACCGTTAAAAGAAAAAAAAAAAAAAAAACGCGACGCCGTGGCGCTTTTTTTTTTTTGTTTTTGCGCCCCGTCAAGCGTAGAGGGAAAGAAAAAGTAAAAGAGAACGTGCATTGCAAAGAAGCCAACTGTCATGGGGAGCCTTGCGGAGAAGCGCACTACCAGTTCAGCCTACTCATACCGACGCTCTTTGAAGGGAGAGAGGGAAGCGCTGCGGCTTTCCTTCTAGGTGGTGTTGGCGCCGCGCGAACAATATGGTAAAAGGAGGAAAGTTTCATCCGGGTCCGGCCATACCCGTCCGGTACTGTCCCCCTCCCACTTTGGCTTCTGGCGGCTGTTGGCGGTAGCAGAGAGAGCTGACAGTTTTGTGGACCTAGGATAGATGGCGCCACTGAAATTCCGCATAATAAAAGTTTTGTCGATGATACCAGATATTTGACGCATTTATATATATGTTGGAACGACAAGATTTATAGAAAAGTTACCTTTTATCGAGCAGGTATTCGCACAACTTGCTATCTTTCTACAAGATTCTCCATTAACGTCGTGCCGCGTGTTTCTCACGGCCGTCGCTCGCGGCCTCAGGTCGGGGAATATTCCAAGTTTTGCCTCGCCTTTACGCGGCGGAATCGCAACATTTCGATGAAAGGAGGTGTGTTTTCTGTCATTTGTGACAAGGTGAACAATATCAAAAGCAGAAGATTCCGATTCTTTCAACGTTAAAATTGTTACACAGCTCCTTTAAGGCCATCATAACGCTACTGTAATGTCCTACATTAAGCTTCAGGTCAATAAAGAAATCTAATAAGAGAAGCCAAGGACTTACCCGCAGATATGGCCACCAAAGAGGCGAATATGGATACGGTGCATGTAATTTGCTGAAAGATGAAACATTAGCGCTGTCACGTGCATGCTGAGTCTATACCTCTTCAACACTTCTGAGACGTGCGTCGAGGTAACGGGCATTGACTAGAGACTAAAAAGACCGACCAAGTGAGAGCGCATCAACTCACTATGATAAAGAAGTAAAGCAGACACGTGGCGAAAAAAGTTTTTGTTCCGAACCGCATGCGGACGTACTGTAAAGGTAACGTAAAATAATGAAAGTGGTTATCATTTCTCAGATTTCTACCATCAAGAAGTCGATTTTTTTTTAAGTATTGGAGAATATGCGTCCAATGTTTAATAAACCTAAAACGCACGTGAGTAGCTGAGCTGCTCACGTGCGTTCCGAAGGCCTGCGTATATTGGGATGTCGCGCACAAATGAAACACATCACATACCAGCAAATTTAGTAAAATTGTCTTCCATTCAGGCAAACTTATTCAGACAGGAAAATATTAAAAAGATGTGTGCAGCAAATAATTTGTAGATGGTTGAGCGTGTTGGTTATTAATTCACGAAAAGGAAAAATGGACATTTAAGACAGACAAGACAGGCTTTCGACTTTCAACAAAACGTTTACTGGCTCGACTTCGCCTCCTGAAGCTCGACGGGGGGCGTCGGGGAGGTAGAGAGGGAGGATGGTGGGTGAGAGAAGCGCGAGCCAGCTCGCAGCTAAGCGCGCATAGCAGAAGGGGGGTCTGCTGAGTGTCAATCGACACGTGGCCGTTACACGCAGCCCCGAGTGCGGGCGAGCCCTCTTGTTGAAAGAAGGGAGGAGGGGGGGGGGGGGAAGGGCGACGAAGAAGAGGAGGAGAAGAAGATGTGCCGGCGGTGCTCTCTTGGGGAAGAAAGGGAACGGGGGGGGGGGGGGGGGGGGGGAAAGGCGCTGAGAAGAGAAGGAGGAGAAGATACGCGAATTTAGACTTTTTATGTCCAAAGACATAAAAAGTCTAATTTCGCGTACCTTCTCCTTCTCTTCTCAGCGCCTTTCTCCTCCCCCCCCCCCTTTCCCTTCCTTCCCCAAGAGAGCACCGCCGGCTTATCTTCTTCTCCTCCTCTTCTCCGTCGCCCTTCCCCCCTCCTCCCTTCTTTCCCCAAGAGGGCTCCGCCCGCACTCGGGGCTGCGTGTAACGGCGACGTGTCGATTGACACTCAGCAGACGCCCCTTCTGCTATGCGCGCCACGGCCGGTCTAGAGCGGAGAGGCGCGCTCTTCTTACGGCCTTCGCTCTCGCTGAGGGAGCAATGCGATCTTTTCTAGTCGTGTAACGCCACTACTTCCCGCGTGAAGGCGCCACCACCCTGACCTCCCCCAATGCACGCCGAGCCGCCGAGCCGCACTG
Organism: Ixodes scapularis; assembly: GCF_016920785.2. Lineage (NCBI taxonomy): Eukaryota > Metazoa > Arthropoda > Arachnida > Ixodida > Ixodidae > Ixodes > Ixodes scapularis. The sequence continues at coordinate 158,059,267 of NW_024609868.1, read as the reverse complement.
GCCGCTCCACACTTCAACTGTATTCGAGTGTTTTGATGCTTCCTTTGTTTCCGATGCGTGATCACGCATTTGACTGCCTTGATTCCGATCAGCTGAAAGTTTCGTGCGGACGAGGCTGAACGACTTGCCTGAGTGGACGTATCGCACGCCGTGTATCGGATATCGCGCTGATGGTGTACTGCTCTGTGCCGTTGTGTAAATCCCGGTCTGGGAAGACTCCAGGTGTTTCTTTTCATCAATTTCCGAGCGACGAAGAACTGTGTTCTAAATGGAAAAAGAATATTTCAAGAGAAAATCTGACTATCAACGACAAGTCGGCCTCAACTGTCGTTTGTAGCAGACATTTCCGTCATAGTGACTATGTTGCTGAGTGCGCGTCAAAAAGCTCCTTCCGGGTGCCGTGCCGACCGTCTTTGAAGACTATCCATCCTACCTGGCGCCAAAGGCGAAGAAGCCTCGCAAGGACCCTGTACCTCGCGATTCCCTACCCCCTCGAAAACCAACGAAGCGGAAAGCCGAAACAGCTGAATACTCGCACGACGTTTGCGATGCGTCGGACGGCGTTCCCGACCAGAAACCTAGTGTTTGCACACAAACGACAAACCATGACGCTCAGCGAGCAAGCCGTTATCTTTCCATGATCGGAAGACTTCGCTCTCAGGTCGCATACTACCGCTCCAAGAGCGGGAAGCTTCTGCAACAGCTCGCTGCCGAAAGAAAAGCGACCAGCTTCTATCGTGAAGATGAGCGGTACACTTCTGTCAAGAAGATTGCTGCAGATTCGGAGAAGGGAGAAAAAAAGGCGCTGTTTCTTCTTCACCAGATAAAAAGCTACGGGAAGAAACGGCTAAGCTATATACCCCGAAGAGATCACCAGAGAATGTGTGATATGGCGATTTCTTTCGCCTAAAGGCTATGATCATACTCGAGCATCGAAGCTTCTGACACTTCCAGCAAAGTGCACTCTTCAGAGATACACATGCCCAAGTCCGACATCATCGGGAATGAGTGCCACCATAAAGGAAAGGCTGATCCACGAAGCCTCAATGCTCAGCAGCAAGCAGCACATGGCGTCATTAATCATTGACGAGGCTGCCATAAAGCCTAAGTGCATTTACGACAGGAAAGGTGATGCAGTGTTTGGCCTCAGGGACAAACCGGATAGCAGTACGCCCTCTAGCTCAAAAGAAACACTCGCAAACAGGGTCCTATGCTTCGTCCTCAATGGCATTACTAGCTCGTACAGGATACCGTGCTCCTACTATTTCACGAGGCAGCTGAGTGGAAGAGACCTCTTTACGTGGACCAAGGAAGTCATCTCAGCTGTGGAGTTGTACGGGTTTGTGGTCGGTCGCATTGTGACGGACAATTATTCCGCAAACACGACGATGTTCAAGCACATGGGAAATGGCTGCCTGTCAACAGTTGTCAACCATCCGGATGATCATGAGCGAATCATCTTCCTGAGCTTTGACCCTTGCCACATTCTCAAGAACGCCCGAAGCCAGTTCCTCGAACGCAAGCTTACCGATGGCTCAGGTGTCGTCAGTGGTATGTTCGTCCAAAAACTTTATGATTACCAAAAGGACATGACGATCAAACTGGCACGGAACTTGACAAGGAAGCATGCATATACCCATCAAACCTAGAGAAGATGAATGTGCTTCGTGCCGTGCAAATATTCTCCCCACAGGTAATTGCAGCCTTAGAACACCTTTAAGGAAACTCACGCGGTGATCCTGCTCTTTATGTTTTCAAAGACGCAAGCCCTACCATTCGTTTCATGAAGACAATGAAGGAATGGTTTGACATTCATGACACGACCTACGCAGGAAGTGCACAGAAAAGACCCATCTCAACGAAGGACGACCCTCGACTCGTGTGGCTTGAAAACGAGTTTCCATGCTACGTGAAGGGCATCCAGGAAACATCCGTGGCTTCAGGAATGAATGCTTTCACAGATGAGACCTTCCAAGCCTTGCTTTTTAGCACGAAGTCAACTGTGGAGACAACAAAGTTCCTTCTAGCAAAAGGCGCCAACTTCGTCCTGACAAGAAAGCTTAACAGCGACCCCATCGAAGCACATTTTGGGAGAATAAGGTCTGTGTGTGGTGGCAATGACATGCTCGATGCAAGGGCTGTGACGGCGGCTCTAGATCACATTGTGAAAGAAAAGACTCTGCCTGCTGCAGGGGAAGTCAAGATACCCGATGCTGACACCGAAGACCACGCTCCAGCTCTACCACCAGCACTAATTGAAGAACTCAGAGGCCTAAGAGAACATCCCGGTGCTCCTTCGCGCTCTGAGCAAGAAAAATGACCCCTTGTTTATGCTTGTGCAATGTCAAGACAGTAGTGGACTGTATTACCCAAAGCCAGAGTTTCTTGCTCTCTTGGACAAGATAGTGTCCTTCTTTGAAAAAGCAGTGAAGCACATGCCACGGACAAATGTTCTCCGATCTCTGCAAGTACTGATTGAACCATATCTTGTTGACTCGCCCATCCTGAGCTGCCCAGAAGGTGTCGACAACAGTCACGCCAAGCGGTCGGCTAGTTTGATTTCTGAAAAGCTGGTCAGGATCCTTCTCGTTAACTATGCAAGAAAGGTTACGGACAATAATGACAGGCCGTCTGCCTATGTACATAAGCCGTCGAGAAAGCATTTCAGGCTGTAAACTTGTAAGTTTGCCTCGTGTAATTTTCGTGGCGTACTGCTTCAGAAAGCCTACTTGTTTAGCGTGAATAAACACGGTACATTGTTACTATGTGTCCCAAAATGGCAGTCCGATTGTGTTTTTATTTTTTGTTTGCTACAATAGCGTGCATAGAAAAAGATTGATGTTATAAGCACTACAGCCCATGACCACTTTCACGTTCAAGATTTGTTGCGGCTGAAGCGCGACACCTCCCGTAGTAATTGGCCTATTTTTTAAAAAATATATATATAAAGCAGAAAGATAAATATCTCTGTGGGTATTCGGCTTTCTGCCGTTGAGTTCTTCTAACAAGCGCAGTAATTTCTAAAACTCGATCTTGGAACGTACGAAGCGCGGTGGCACAGAAAACGCGCGAGCGCGAAGCGCGCCTCGTGAGGAGGGCAGGGGCAGATCCGGCTCTGGGCAGGGGTAGGGCGGTAGCGCCCCCACGAGCTGCGGCGACAGGGAGAAACCACCCCCCGTGCGAAGGCCGAAGAAGAGCGCGCGCCTCTCCGCTCTAGACCGGCCGTGTGCGCGCTTAGCTGCGAGCTGGCTCGCGCTTCTCTCACCCACCATCCTCCCTCTCTACCTCCCCGACGCCCCCCGTCGAGCTTCAGGAGGCGAAGTCGAGCCAGTAAACGTTTTGTTGAAAGTCGAAAGCCTGTCTTGTCTGTTTGTCTTAAATGTCCCTCTTTCCTTTTCGTTAGCAAATAATTTTTATATGTGAAATGGGCTCAAGGCGATTGTTATTTAGTAAACACATATTCAGCTTATATATACTGTAAAGCAAAATTAGGTCGCTAATATCATGTACGAAAAAAATCTGCGGGCTCAAAAGGTGTCTTTGATTTTGTTTGAAGTAAACAAATCGAAAATGTCGGGTTTCCTACATACGGTTCACACTGAAAGAATAAAAACAGAAAATACACGAGGGACAGACACACACAGTTCTTTCAACGAGCAACTACATTTAAATGATGCCTATTACACTATGATGAACCACCTTGGATACGGAGAAAATTAAGTGAAGACGAAAATACTAGGAGGTACTAGAAAACGATAAAGAAAAAGGTAAAGATGGCGGAATTTAACTTCCTGAAAAGGAAGAAGAAGAAGAAGGAACGGGATATGTTTTCTATGACAGTTCCGGGTCTAGCAAATTCATCCCTGCTGTCGATAAAAAATAATTTAACTTCCTTTTCCGGAAGTTAAATTCCGCCATCTTTACCTTTTTCTTTATCTTTTTCTAGTACCTCCTAGTATTTTCGTCTTCACTTATTTTCTCTGTATCCAAGGTGGTTCATCATAGTGTAGTGGGCGTCATTTAAATGTAGTTGCTCGTTGAAAGAACTGTGCGTGTCTGTCCCTCGTGTATGTTCTGTTTTTATTCTTTCAGTGTGAACTGTACTCTATCCAACGCGCTCTGCTATGTGTTCCTACATACGGAGATGAGCTTGTCAAAACAGTGTAGTCGGCGGCCCGGGTGTTAAAGGGTTGGGGAAACGAAATTTCAACGGTCATTTTTTTCGCTTTAATGTGTTGCATGTTGCACCCTAACCCCAAAGACACCAGTCTTCCGTTGAAAAGCACAACAAAACTAATTTTAAAGCTAAATAAACGATCTTTCAACGTGCACCTGGTGGATGCATGCGGAGCCTATTTCAGAGGTAGTCTAGCAACGTTGTTGAATCTGCTACGTAGTCGTGACGTAGCAGATTCCTTCGGAGCAGTGCCGCCCTTTGGGACTTCATCATTTTCCTTTTTAAATTTCCTCCTAGCTAAACTCACAGATCGCGCATTGTACCATACGGTCCAAGAAGACGGAAAGGAAGGACTCCCGTCTTTCTCGGACCCTCGTTCGTGCAACCGCAAACAGCCATTCTCCTCCTAGAAGATAAGGCCGTCCCTCAAAACTCTAACAAAAGTCGCTTTCCCCACCCCGTTCAGCCCAAAGCTGACAGTGCTGTGGAAGCTACGTGCAATTCGGGCCAGCCACACGCTCGTCAGACCACGGGTACTTCGAACGGCTCGGTTGTAACGCGCTGACGCTATTGACACCACCAGAACGCTGACAACGCCACCAAGGGCAAAGCTCATAACCACGACTGCCTTGCACTGTAAAAAATTTCCGTAATTTTACAAACACTTTGTCGTAATTCTGACGAACTGTGTGTCCGTTTCTTAGTTAACAGACATAAACCCCGTTTTTTCGTTAGGTTGAATAAAATAGTACAGTTGTGTGCCAAAGAGTAGCGTAGTAGGACATAAAACCTGTTTTTTCGTTAGGTTGAATCAAATAGTACAGTTGTGTGCCAAAGAGTAGCGTAGTAGAGGATAAAAGCGATAGAAGTGCTTTTATTGTTTAATGCTGCTCAGACCAATTCCTTATACACTTTAAAAAAAAGGTTAGACATATGTGACTTCATTTGGGGTGGTAAAATTTGTCCCAAATATAACGACCCTAGGGTAAAAATGACCACTCCACACCTAGACAAAAAGGATGTAGTCAAATTTGACTACCCCCAAAAGCAACATGGCGGACGGTTAGCGAGGCTCGGATTCCCCGGTAAGGCCTAGCGAACAGCACGGCTTTTCGGCCGAATTAGAGAATAGGGCGCATACGCCTATTCGACGTCTTCCAAGCGCCATCAGACACTCTAAACATCCGTCCTTAGACACCGGTACCGTACCAATTAGCCGGGAGGATGGCAGCTTGTTTGCCGGAATCGCCGCGATTGCACCCGACGGCATCTCGCTAGATTGACTGTATTTTTACCGCCGGCGGAGAACGCTCAAAAAAGAAATCCTAACGCGAGTAATGGGCACGCTGACTTTATTGAAGACAACGTATGCTTGTCGTTTGCGGCGATGAATCGCTGGGGACCTTCGTGGACACCGACGGGAGGCGTTTAACTTGTTTAACTCGCACCAACGCCCTGCTATCTTTCTTTCTTTCTTTTTGTTTTTTTCCTCTCTCTTCTTGTTTGTGCCTACCTCAACCGACGTGGTTATTCATTTCTGCCTGCACTTCGCAGCTCTTCGACACAGAACAATAATTTAGGTGGCCGAGTGACACAATTATTACGATTGTTTTCAATCTGAGAGGCACGTAGGGTGCCCAGTAGACCGCACAGCCTGGACGGCTGGACCGTATGCCAGCTGTTTGTAATCAATAACTACAGGACTACACAACACTTAGCTTATTGAATCAGGCGGAAGCGTGCGCCACCTAGGAGGTGAAGTAGTAACCGCTCGATGCACTAAAAAATGCTCATTCACTAACTCCCCTGAAGCTCCTGAGATACGTACGTACTGCACCTATGACTACTCATGCGCCAACACACACCAACCACGATATCTAACACTGTTACGGGCACATACATATCAACAGTACAACAAGGCACAAGCAACTGCAACAAAACACCTCCGCGACTCTCTACTCTGACCACCCTACCGACCCGATTCGTATATACGCCCTACCCGGTTCTGACAAAGATTAGGCAAGTGACTGCCGCTGTTTAGTTGGTGAATACAAAGAGTATCTGCAAGTATTATTAGTATACAGTTGTTCTGAGTATTTAGATTGGCCGGCTAGACGCCTCTCTTAATCTAACGATTTGGAAGGCAACATGATATGAAAGTAATCGGCTAAAGTAACACCACATGGCATGCTCCCGATCAGTGTTGCGGAATGGGCACCCCCATTCCATTCCAATTCCATTCCTGGGAATTAAAGTTTTCGATAATTCCATTCCTTTCAACTCCTAGGAATGGGGACACTGGTCCCATTCCCACTCCTGGAATGGCTGAATCGTTCCATTCCATTTCTCTAATTCCTAAACGTAAAAATTGCCACTTGACAGCTGTATTACGTTGCAGAGTTGGGCAGAAATATTCAAAAATGTATTTTGAAATAAAAATACTGGGATACATGAAAATAGTTTTTTAAGATACTGATACTCAAGTCTCAAATATATCTGTAAAAATGTATCGCGATACGTATCGGATATACATTTTAAAAAGAGGCAAAAATTCTTTGGAAATTCAAATACAAGAATACATTTTAGGGAGGGCAAAAATATAAATACTGATAATGCGATACATTTTTCAAATTTCTTTGAGACGCCAACTGAGATGAGGCTTTAAGTTTGAAACAAACGTTTTTTTTTTTTTTTTTTCGTTTGGTCCCGAAATAACTTTCCCGTAGGCTTGGCACTTCGCCTTGAAGGTAGTGGTTCCGGAAGATGAGTCCTCAATGGGTTTAAAAAAACGTTCCATCAAGGACTGACCCGCGGTCCCTTCCCTGGCATCCTGTCTGACTGATCAGTGATGCGAAAAGACTTCGACCTCTAAATAAATTCCTTCTAAACATCACCACTTCCCTGTCCAATAAGGGCGCCCTTGTCAGCACTGGTCACATTACGTCACTGTGGGATGAACTAGAATTCTTGAATCTGTACGTGTTGCCTTGAACATGAAACTTTACCCACACTGCTGTATGAAAGGACAATACATACTTTCGTTGTCAGTGAGCTCGTTGAAGACCATGCAGGCAGTTGCATTTGGAATTTTCGAGAAAAGTGGACCACCTGAAGCATCCTGAAGCACATGTCTTATTTTCTGTTACGGTTGAAAAATCGATACGGTGGCATCCCTGTTGGGACGGTCCTTCCCACCGACTCTCCACTTCCAACGCATGAATGGCAGTCTTCAAGTTTCGCCTAGCATCATTCAAACAGAAACCTCGTGGATTGCGACCTGAGATGGCCGGCACAGGTGTGAGCTCTCCGAGAAACAGCGCGCTCGAGACGAGTCGCAGGAGTACAAAGTCTGGGTCGACACAGCGAGGCCACGTCTGGCCTCCTTCCTGGGTATCGGATCACCAGAGCAGCGGGTCACGTTCACGTCGGCTGATGACATACCCTTGAGCCCTGCAATATCACAGGCGCAGACGCATTGGGATATGTATTGAACTTCACTAGTGAAAGGCGCCACCGCCCCCCCCCCCCCTCCCCCCTCTGTTCTTTGCTTTGACGCTTGTTTTTTGTATTGCATTTTTTGCGTATAAGTCTGTTAGGGCCTTACGCAGGTTCGCAGTATCTCGCTGATTTTATTTCCGAACAACTGATTCCCTGACTGGCTGGGTATAGCTGAACGTAAAAAAATAAATAAATAAATGAATAAAATATAAAGAACCTGGTCCATTCCATTCCCATTCCATTCCGGGCAAAAGGCATTCAATTCCATTCCCATTCCATTCCCCTTAAAGTAGGACCAGCAGAAATATTCTTCCGCCTGGCGGAAAGTCCTCCTCGCCCTCTTTCTTCTTGTATTGTAGCATGGCGAGGCGAGGGGAAAGGTCTCCTTTTGCGCCGGCTTCTTCTGAGAGGATAAGCCGAGAAAATCCCCATACTGAGCGACGGGCGATCGGTGCGGCAGCAGCGACCTCGTGACTTAGAGGTAGCTTCAGCTCCTATCACGTAATCTGCCCCATTTTTTGGCGCTCACCAAGCCTAGCCCCTCGGGTGTAGGTTTTACGGAGCTGCAAGGCTGCGCCCGCGCAGTCACCGAATTTCCGGTGTCGAAGGTCTTCTGTTTAGCCCGTGGCAAAGTAAACGCATACTTGAGAGCTGCGATGCATCCCCGCACCCATTGAAGGAACGTTTCATAGATATTTTCGGTTGATCAAGGAGCTCAAAACACATGCGCGAGAAGTGCATGGTGACTTGAATATGTAAGGATGACTCACATCTTCACAAAACGTTCCATCTTGAAAAAAACGGCTTATCACGCTCAAACCTGCCTCAAATTGGGATCGATGGAGAAGAGAACGATGTACCAGGCGCGGGCATCTTTTAGAAGGTCTCTGTTTTCTAGCGGCGAGCACAAACATTGTGCGCGTAACTCACACTATATGATGGCCAACGAATGTATGTGACATTTATATTTACGCATCCCAGCAACCACATGAGGTGAGAAGGCAGCTATGGTGTGTGTCGATACTAAAAAGTTCTAGTGGATCGTCTTTAGCTCTTGGATAACCGCACCCTACAACAATTTATAAGCTATAACCTTTCTGTGAGCATTCTTGATCGAGTGCGGCTATCGAAGCGTCTGATGTTATAGTTCAACGTTGCTTAAATCGGCGCTATAGCACGTGCTGCCACTTTAAAGTATTTCTGAGGCATTAAAAATAAGAAATAAAAAATCAACTGTAGCCTTTTTTTAACGTAATACGCGTTTGTAATTTGTCTGTGCAAACACATTTTAGTTAGCACGGACACACTATTGCCGGTCTTTCTGATTTTGTTTTTTAGAAATAAATGATATTTAGAAAACTGTCAATGCAACTATCCAACCTAAGTGGCAGAGCTCAGTGCTAGACAATACATGTTGCTGGGCAGAAATAGTAAAAAGCGCCGATGTGGCGTTCGGGCTAAGAGTGCCACGTAATGCACGCGTACCGCTACAAGTGCGTCCGGACATTTCACCGAACGCCGTTTCATCGAATGCCGTTTCATCGAAGGCCGTTTCATCAAAGCCGTTTCATCGAACGCCGTTTCATCGAACGCCTTTTCATCGAACAATGTTACAGTCTTTAATACTTTGGAATTTACTTTAATTTTTATACACAACTTCATCTCATTCTCTTTTTTTCTTTTGTTTCTGCTTTTATATCACTGGGTGCAGTGGCGAGATAAGTTCCATCGTGAACGTATCCTGCTTCGAGAAGAAAGCCTCCATGAAACAATGACCCCTCTCCATGTCACATGAAACAATTAAAAATGAGGCAAAAACAGAAAGCACAGACGCTTAAAAGTGTTTTAAGTGTCTGTCCTTTATTTGCAGCGTCGTGGTTTCAGCCATGTACGTACATGAGTAAGGCTTTTCAGTAAGTCGCATACCCAATTGTTTTTATTTCTTTTTATGCCAATTGCTTTTATTTTTAGTAATTTGACACCATCTTCAAAACAATTTCTCAAGTGACTACCTTAGTCTTAACAAATGCAAGGTGAAACATCTATAAAGCACTGTTATGCCCCAAAACTCGGTACAGAGCCATAACTGAGAAATTCGATGAAACGGCCCTTGGCGATTCGATAAAACGGCGTTCGATGAAACGGCGTTCGATGAAGTGTCCGTTCATTCGGTGAAACGGCTTTCGATGAAATGGCGAAAAAGTGAGGTTCAGGCTTGGTCGGAGATTGCTACGGTTACACACGTACGCTTTTTCAGTTCTATCTCGCATAAATAAACTTCTTGCTCAAATAAACAGGGGCATCTGCCTTTTCGCTCATCTTGGCCTTTTGCGCGACTGCTAACAAGTTCTAAAACAGACAAAGCAAAAGTGATTTAATTAGCTCAGGATTATAGGTTGAGCGAAATATTTACAAAGTTCAAGGTTCCCTGAGTCGTCTTTTGTATTCAATTCCCCCTCCCCTCACCACCACTTCCTTCCTCTAAATAAACAACGTAGATTATTTTATGAACCACCAGTAATAGAGCGTACTCACAAAACGTCTATTTGGCGTAAGAAAGCGTAAGAAAGGCCTTGTTTAATGTTCGAGCAATGAACTTGTTTTCTTACTGTGCGTGACACAGCTAGCACGAAACACAATATTGACATTTTTACGCAAGGGCCATGCAGAATTTAGTGTATAAGAACAAATTGATGCCTCGAAAGTTGGTGCCCAACGGAAGCACTCTTTACCGAATTGCTTGTTTAAAAATAACAATTTTTCAAACATAAAAATAAAACAAAATAGCACCACTTTTTTGGGGGCCACTAAATTTACTGATTTACTATGTTAGCGTTGATTGTGCAGCGGTATGCGTACATTACGCGACACTGTTAGCGCAAACACGACATCGCGCTTTTTGCTATTTTCCCCAGCAATGTATCGACTCGCACTAAAATCTACCGCTTAGGTTGGATACTCGCATTAACAGTTTCCTAAACATCGTTCTCTTCTAACAAAAAAAAAAGTGGGAAACACCGGTGATAGTTTGTGCTAACTGCGTAGCGTAGGGTACCTAAAAGTTTTTTTACAATGTTAAATACAATTCTGTGTCACGTTAAAAAAAATTGTCTGCTTTTGCCTTAGTTTCTTTGAGACACCGCAAATACTTCCAAGTGGCGGTCCGTGCTATGGTACCGATACAAGCAACGTTGAACCATAACACGACACGCTAGACTCGTCAAAAAGGGTTTTAATATTGTCTTTTCGCTCCATAGCCGCACTCGATGAAGAATGTAAACAGCGAGTCTAGCTTACATTTCGTTGTGGGGTACGGACCGTATACGGTTATCTAAGTGGCTAAATGCGACCCACTAAAACTTTCTAAAATTGACATCCACCCTTGATGCCCTCTCACCTCAGGTGCTTGTTGGGAATGTGTAAATATGAATTTCATACATTTTGCTGGCCATCATGTTCTGCGAGTTAGGCACACAACAGGGCATTTTAGTAAATCGTTTTCAAAGGCCCGCTGCCACTTCAGGCGCGCGCTTCAGAGAATGCATCGAAGTGGCAGCGCGAGCTCCCGCTAAATATAGCGTGGCCTGAAAACATAGTCTGCTAAAGTTCTTCAATAATTTGTGCTCGCTCCTAGAAAACAGAGACCTTCTAGAAGATGCCCGCGCCTGGTACATCGTTTTTTTTTTCCATCGATCCCAATTTGAGGCAGGTTTGAGCGTGATAAGCCGTTTTTTCTTGAAGATGGAATGTTTTGTGAAGATGTGAGTCATCCTTACATATTCAAGTCACCACTTCTCGCGCATGTGTTTTGAGCTCCTTGATCAACCGAAAATATCTATGAAACGTTCCTTCAATGGGTGCGGGGATGCATCGCAGCTCTCAAGTATGCGTTTACTTTGCCACGGGCTAAACTAAAGACCTTCGAAAGCGGCAATTCGGTGACTGCGCGGGCGCAGCCTTGCAGCTCCGTAAAACCGACACCCGAGGAGCTAGGCTTGGTGAGCGCCAAAAAATGGGGCAGATTACGCGATAGGAGCTGAAGCTACCTCTAACTCACGAGGTCGCTGCTGCCGCACCCATCGCCCGTCGCTCAGAATGGGGATTTTCTCGGCTTATCCTCTCAGAAGAAGCCGGCGCAAAAGGAGACCTTTCCCCTCTCCTCGCCGTGTTACAATACAAGAAAGAAAGAGGGCGAGGAGGACTTTCCGCCAGGCGGAAGAATATTTCTGCTGGTCCTCCTTTAAAGGGGTGGTGAAACGAAATTTTAGCGCCGATCTTGTTGCATAAATATGGGCTAGGGACAGGCACCACCTCGGAAATATAAATATTGCGCTGTAAAACACAGGAGAACTAATTTTAAACATAATTAAACGATTTCAAATTCTCATCTGGTGGATGGGGGGAAGTTCTCGTGACATCACTTGTGCCAAAATAGCAGCGCCGTTCTGCGGCAATACGGCGTGCCGGCAGAATTCGCCTAGGCCTGAACGCGTTCGCAAAGCCTTGGCGGAGAAAGCCAAAGCGTAGTTGGCCACAGTGAGCTCGTTCTCGTTGCGGCTCTTTGCACGACGCGGCCCGAGCATGCTTCTGGCACGGCCGGTATTAGTTGCTGCGAGTCGCGAGCTGCAAGCCGACGTTAAAAAGGATATGTTTGAACTACGAGGGTGTCAGCAAGAGCCACGCAAATGCCAAATACCTGTTCACACTCGGAGCGGACACGCGCGTTTGATCGAAGTGCTGGATTCGCTCTGTTAGACCGCGGTTCGGTAAGCGCTTCTGGACCGATTTTTTACAATTGCAACTCGATACTGACATGACACTCGGTAAAGAAAGGTTAGACCGACATCGCGTAGCTCCCACGAACTGCTATAGCTCGACACTGACGTAGCGTCGAGTCAGAATAAAAATGGCATACTGATAACAGAGTGTACATACCGAGTTGCCAAGGTAATCCGCATGGCGTTTATTTGAGCTCTATATCACACAAAACAAGGAGATAGAATCAATGAGAGTCCCTTTTCGACGACAGCGTTCGTCACCGCTGTCTCGGAAAACAAGGAGATCGAGATGACAAGGGGAAAATATTGACCTCTGAAATTCAGTTCAGGGATGAAACTACTCATCCGGTAAGGGTCCACAAGGGTCGCGCGGGCATATTCCATTCAGCAGGCCAGCCGGTCATGGACAGACGGTCTTGGCCAAGGACCGCCGGAGCAACGGTGCGCCGAGTCGATGTTGCTGCTAGGCCTATTATATTCTGCCGAGCTCGCTCGGTCGGCAGAATCGTGGCTGTTGTAGCTCTTCTCGTGTGTTTGTAGATCCTGCGTTCTTGATCGTCGTGGTCTGTTTTAAGTACTCCTTCCTTTTTTCTTGCTGGTTGAAGTTGGGACGCACGAGAAGAGCACGAAGAAAAATAAATGTCCGTTGGTGGCCGATACCAAGTAACTGAGCGACGCTGTCGGCCTTGTTGATTTGATCGTAAAAAGTGCGTAAGACAGCTTCGGAGCTGTCGTAGGATTCTGTCGTAACCTGCGCAAAGGTTACGACAATTTCGTTTCGAGAGCACGGGATTTCTCTCAAATTTGTCGTACGCACTTTTTTCGTCGTGAATTCGCTTTGAGAATCCGGCCTCAGAGCTGGTTTTGTCAGTGCTGCCGTGGTTGCCGACTTGCCGTGGACCCGTGGTGCAGCGTGCGTGCAGCCCTTGCACATCTCAAACGGCCACGTTGTCACAGGTCGTAAATCGTCGACGCGCCACCAAGTGGCAACGCTCGTAACCACAACATTCACGCCGTAGCCTTTCCCGACCGGCACAAGTGACGTCACGAATGCGCCCAATATCCCAAGACGCATCGCGCTCTCCGATGGCCGATTTTTGAGCGCGCGCCCAATCGGGCCCATCAGGGTGAAAAATATAGCCATCCGTTCAAAATACAAACGCGCGATTATGATTTATGAATATCATTGATCATATTGAACCTATTTCTGACCATAATAGGTGTATTTCAAGTTTCGCTTCAGTATCCCTTTAACGTTGCCGCCATTCCATTCCCATTCCATTCCGGGTCGCGAAAATGCGGAATGATTCCGGATCATTCCAACTCCGGAGTGGCAACTCCGCAACACTGCTCCCGATCAGTTTCGGTTTCAGATTCACGGAGTGATAAGCTTACTAATGCCGTGTTGCCCCATGTACAGTGGCTTAAAAGGGGTAGTGTAACGAACGAAACCGGAGAAGCGGCACACCGTTGAAAAACGGCCGCGGGCGGCGCTGGCTCTTGCACCACTGTCGTTCCGGCTATGGCTCCGGCTTTGCCGCTTGGCCAGCTTGGCTCCGGCCGATTCACAGCTGTCGACTACACTGTCGTCTGCTAGTTTTACATTTTTTATTTACCTTCAAACACAAATCATGTCGTTGGAAGTTCTCTGGAAACAAATAATTGTTTTTGATGTATTTATATTAGTGATGAAGCGTGTTAGGGTGCCTCTATCTGCCGGCCGATTGAGGCACCCAACGGAGCTGCCAACGTTAAGTACATCCCAAACAAACCGGCGCCGTGGGGTTTCAAGCTTTGGGGACGGGCAGGCGCAACCGGTGTCCTTTACCAGTTCGAGGTATACCAAGGCCACTCCGAAGAAAACCACATTTTTGGACTTGAGGGTGATACTGTCCTGAGCATCTGCTCTGAAATACCTTCAAATGAAGACTTCAAGGTTGCAGCTGACAATTTTTTTAGCTCTTTGAACCTTGTTGAAGGGTTAACGAGAGGAATACAGTACGTTGGAACTCTGAGGCAAAATCGGCTGAGAGACTGCAAACTCCAGGAAGTGAAGACTCTGAGAAAAGTTGGCCAAGGCTTACATGATTACAGAGTCGACAATGACAAAGGAATTGTGGTAGTTCGCTGGTTTGACAGGAAAGCTGTCACCCTAGTGTCAAACTTCGTCTCTGTTGAGTCAATTCAGCAAGTCGAATGGTATGACCGGAAGGCCAAACTCCACATTGACATCACACGCCCGGCAATTGTTGGTGTGTAGAACAGTTTTAGGGAGGGGGGGGGGGGCGGGGGATCGACCAGCATAATTATCAGGTGTCGCTGTACAAATGCACCATTCGGTCGAAGCGTTGGTACACGTACCTCTTATATCATGCTATCTTCATCTGCGTCGAGAATGCGTGGAATATTCACAGGCGCCAAAGCCATCAGCTGAAGGAGCGGCGACTCAAGCTGAGAACCTTCATTGCCAGTTTATCAGAAAGCCCGATCTCTACTGGAAAAGCGCCAAGAGGACGGCCGGTCAGTCTGCCTTCGCCTCCGATGAAGAAGAGGAAGTTCACGCCAAGTCATCCCTAAGGTGACGTTCGAAAAGACGGGGTTGGGCATCTTCCAACTGTGGCGAGCAACCGACTTCGATGCAGGAACGGTGTGCCTAGTGGGAACACATTTGGCACAGTTGTGTGCGCGAAATGCAATGTAACTCCGATTCTGAGCAAGCGACGCAGCTGTTTCTTTGAATACCAAAAGCCACGAGACTGCAGCTGGCAAGGACTAAGCAGAAAAGCCCAGTGTATTATATTTGATACGTTCCATAATTTTTTACTGGATTGAAATTTCATTGTTATTTTTGTATGAATGTACTCGCCTGAGCCATAAATAAAGGCACACAAGTTTCCACAATATTAATTTGCCTAGAAATATGCTTGGGTTTAAATTTCTCAAGCACAATAAATTTAGTGCTTGAGAAGAGGTGACAATTGTAGCGCTCAAACGCTGGTGGCACGCTTTCCCGTGTTGATCGAGTGACCGATGAGTCGCTCTACTCGCTCCACCTTAGAATCCCCTAAATGATACTCATGTGAAAAAAACAAAGGATTGGGGTACCTGTAAAAGAAACAAAAACAACTAGCATAGCCGAGGTTTCTTCTTTTTTTTTTTGTGCTGCATTCGGAGAACATGTACTTGTAATATCAAATTATTTTAAATCTCTCAGTTTTCTGTTGACAACAAAAGGTTGGCGCTTTTCAAGTATGGGGGCACTTGATATACACAGTCTATTAAGCTCAAAACATTAGGGCATTAGAACCAAAACTCTACTTTGTATATATATATATATATATATATATATATATATATATATATATATATATATATATATATATATATAACGGGCATGGTGGCGGGAGGCCGAAGGCGTGGGTATAAAACTGAGGAGAAAAAAACCCTTAGTGAAAACAGCAACAACGGACGATTTAATCTTCGACGTTTCGGCCGGAGTCCGGCCTTCGTCAGGAAGAACTTTTACAGATGAACGCGGGTGGTATTTATACAATGCTACGGTCGAGTCCAAATTTCGGTGGGGTGACGGTTGGAGCTTTCGTGAGAGAGAAGCGTGGGGCAGTTCTTATCCAGGTGAAGAAGCTTGACGGTCGATGCCAAGTTTCAAGGACGGCGGGATGACGGTTGTAGCTCCTTGGGAGGGGATGCAGGGTGACTTTGTGTCCGGGCCGGCAGCGGTCACCTATATAGACGATAGCGTGCAATAGACGAAAGTTACACACGCAAACTAAAATGCTGTCTCAAAAAAACAAAAAAACAAAAAAAAAACATACAAAGGGGCGGCACGGTCACTTGTGTGCATGCAGGCATGCATGAGTCAAACCTGGAAGGGAACTATGTTAAACGTAGAAGTAAAAAGAAATACAATGGATATCAGAACCTGGAAATAAAAGAAAAGTTGATGGTACAGTTCCGGCCCCAAACACAGTACCACCGTTAACAACAAAGTCTAAAAAAAAAGAAAAGAAAAGTGTGTTTTTTGATCGCTGTTGCTATTCGTCTGTTAGCATTTTAATCGATGCCAGGGTACCGGGGCTTTCATTTATTCCTTGTTTAATAGTGTTAAATCGGTAAATTAGGTATGATTCACGCTGTTCACGTTCGCGATTTGATTTAAATCCAGATTCTAGGAGCGTCACTGACAATTTATCGAACGAATGTTTTGGGAGAGCGAGATGTTTGGTTAAAAGCAGTGCCGGAAGATTTATGGCGTGAGATTTGTGATTATTAAAGCGCAGTCTAAATGCCATTCTAGTCTGCCCTATGTATTGCATTTTGCATACCGTACACTCGAATAAGTAAATGACATTCGACGAGGCACATGTTAAGTTCCCTTTAATTTTGATCGAGAACTGCGAGTGCGTGCTGCTGGCCGTGCTTGTGTGCAGCATCTGTTTACAGAGTAGACATCCTGGGTGCCTGCAAGGCCCACATTCGTTAGGTGGTGGCGATGAATTTATCCGAGAGTTTACTAGCGCGTCTTTGAGGTTACGCGATCGTCTCTGGACTACCCCCGGGGCGGATGGAAACGCGCGTTTAAGGCGCTCGCTTTGTTCGAGAATGTTATAATGTCGTCTCAAGACATTATTTACATTAGGATGGTTTATGCTATAAGTTAGACATAGATTTGTGCGTTGTGTGTCGCTTTGCGTGGGGCGCGGGCTCGCGCCCCACGCCCGCGCCCCACGCAAAGCGACACACAACGCACAAATGACCGTGACCGTGCCGCCCCCTTTTTTTTTTTTTGAGACAGCATTTTAGTTTGCGCGTGTAACTTTCGTCTATTGTACGCTATTGTCTATATAGGTCACCGCTGCCGGCCCGGACACAAAGTCACCCTGCGCCCCCTCTCAAGAAGCTACAACCGTCAACCCGCCGTCCTTGAAACTTGGCACCGACCGTCAGGCTTCTTCACCCGGATAAGAACTGCCCTACGCTTCCCTCTCTGGAAAGCTTCAACCGTCACCCCTCCGAAATTTGGACTTGACCATAGCATTGTATAAATACCACCCGCGTTCATCTGTAAAAGTTCTTCCTGACGAAGGCCGGACTCCGGCCGAAACGTCGAAGATTAAATCGTCCGTTGTTGCTGTTTTCACTAAGGTTTTTTTTCTTCTCAGTTTTATATATATATATATATAAAGTGGCTATAATGAAGACAAAGTGCTCAGGTGGCAATTGTTTGTATTCTTTTAGTTTCCAAGCCTGATTATACAATTTTATATTCAAAATATTTTCCTCTAAAAAATAAATAAAACTCCTCAAACAACCTTGTAGGTACTTTTGACACATTGTGGAAATGGAAATCTGAAAAGGAGTCTTTTTCCAGCAGCGGACTATCGAACTATAATAGTTATAGTAATGATACATTTATTTTATATATTATTTACATTTATATTTCACGTTTTTGTTTGTTCAAATTAAGTATGCGTTTGCGTGCATCTTTTTTATGCAAAACTGCAAGTAAATGTCAACGGTGCACCCTTATGTAGGCCTATGGGCTGTTTAGGGGCACCGGAAAAGTACAATAAATAAATACATAAATACTTTCAAAAGCCAGAAAGAACCCTTTGAATATGAAACAAACCAGAAAACTTACATGCAAACACGAAACGTTTAACCAAAAAACAATGTTATGTATACATTACAAACATATTAAATCATAAAAATATGCAACATCACAGTCACTTCACCATTCTAAAAAAATACCTGAAAATATATATAACACAAAAAGGGATATGATTTACACCAAGCAAGATACTGGGCCATAGAACCAAAGTTTCAACAATAAAAAAAAAGTATGAGTGGGTACCCAGAAATAACCGGAATGAATTTCAGGAGGCCGGGCATTCGTAGTACCAGCATCCACCTCTTGCAGCACCCTTCCCCAGTTAGTTTGCCGACCGGCGTCGTCTGCTAAGGATCTAGCGGCATGTTGTGAATTTTTTCCCAAGCACTTCAAAATCATTAGTTCTTTTTTGCAATGTCTGACTTGAAGGACCTTCCACATCCATAAAACGATTTCCTTTCAAGACTTTTCATACAGGTGAACAGAAAAAAGTCACAAGGGGCGAGGTCCTGAGAATACGGGAGGTTGAGAAGCGGTGTCATGCCATTTGACAAAAAATAGTTGCACTAACAGGACAGTGTCTGCTGGGGCATTGTTGCGATGGAACTATCATTCACCCTTTCCCTCATATCGGGGAATTTTTGTCTTACTGAGTTTCGCAAGTGTCGCAAAGTTCCCGGGTAAAACACCTGATTAACAGATTCACCAAGAGAAACAAACTCGGAGTGATCAATGCCCAATTTTTTTTGTGTTCTTCTTCAGTTGAGGAGGTTAAAGGTCGCAAAGAACGAGGTTGGTCATCGATAAAAAAATCACCAGTCTTAAAGCGAGAAAACCACTTGCAATCTTTTATAAATATTATCTTAGAGCTTACATGGGCTTACATGGAAGATATTTATCTTCCATGTAAGCTCTCTGAAGCATTACAAGAGTTTCTGACACAGTTTTACCAAAAGCAATATTTCACAGCCCCATGTTGTTCTTTCATATCAGACATTGAAAAAAAAAAAAACATTTTGAAGTGCTTGGAAAAAATATTTATAGCAGACAATGCCACTCGGCAAACTCGCTCGGAAAGGGTGCTGCAAAGCGCTGCTAGCGGCGGAAACTGGTACTACAAACAGCCAGCCTTTCAGAAATTCATTCCCGTTACTTTTGCATCCAACCTGGAACGAATCACTGCACCAAAAGCTTTCGATATATGCCATGTTAAAAAAAAAAAGATGGCAACCAGTCAAAGAGGCTCAATAGACCTCATGAAAAATTGTTTGGTGATCTGACAACACTGAGAGCGTCGCCATTTTAATTTTGGTAAGCGTCGTCGGTACCAAAGCACGGTGGAGGCATCGGAGAGAGTCGTACGGGCAGTGTACGATAGCCCAGCAGCTGTTTTCCGCCTTCTGACTATGATATGTGGACAAACAGTTTAAACAACCTCCTGCAACTGTCTGATGAAGCTCTAGGAGGCCTGTGCACGCTGGCAACAACCTCGTCGAAGCAGCGGAGCAAGTCCTACGCCTTTGCTGTACAAGCTTACACACTGCGGGTTGTCGCCAGCGTGTGCACAGGCCTCCGAAAGTTTCATCAGACAGTTGCGGTAGGTTGTTTAAACTGTTCGTCCCCGTTCCATGGTAAGAAGGCGGAAAACACAGCAGCCGCGCCATAACACACTGCCCTCCACCGTGCTTCAGTACCGACAACGCTTGCTAACATTAAAACAGAGACACTCTCAGTGTTGTCAGACTACCAAGCAATTTCGCATAAGGTTAATTTAGATAAGGAAATTTTCTCTGTAACCTCAAGCAACATCGGCCACAGTGTGTGCCCAAATAATGGAAGACTTCGATAATTGGTGCTGCAGCTACCACACTCCGTTCAAAAAAAGCTGAGACTGTGGTGGAAGCTACGTCCTCGTTAGACCAGTCATACGCTTCTCTTTTGCCACATCATCACGCTCCCGGCCATACCCACCCGCAAAGAGTTGGGTCAGGTGATAAAAGCAGTGATGTGATTGGTTGTAGCCATTTTTTTGGAGCAGCTGCTGAGCAGCCAAAAGTTCATTTTGGAGAAGCAAAAAGAGCTCTTGGAGCATAAACGCACACTTAATTTTCATTTATATCACTGCAAATCTGAGGAGAGATGGCAAATATTAGGAGAACAAACACCAGCTGTTTAGTTGCTTGTGGAAGCACTAGACACGGCAACAAGAAGACGACTGATGAAGAACAGCGCAAAACTGCTGTGGATGATTATTTTAGGTACGAAATCCCACCGAAAAAAATGTTAAAATACAATCATTTTGAGCACCTAGATTTATGTGTCCTTCAAGTTCTAAGAGGGGTTGTAACAAAACTGCAACACTTAATTCAGACAAAAAAAAAGAAACAAAGCATAAAAAATAAACCTACAAGAGTCTATATATACCTTCTTGCACCATGTCTCGCTCTGGAGGAGTACCTTTCCCATTAGTACGCGGGTGTGCTCTGGCGAAGCAAGACACGCAACATAGCGACGCCTAATTTGCAATTGTTGCTTCACTGCATTACACCGCTATGCGGTGAGAAGCGCACTCAACAAAGCTAACTAGCACACCAGAACAGACCACGAACACGAGACTTGTTGCGAAACTTCTGAGTACTGTCAGTGCTTGGTGCGAAATCAAATCGAATAGTATGAAATATTTGAGACGATTATCGAAAGTCCTGAAAACCCGCACGGGCCTATACTAACGATTCGCCCCGGCAGCGAGGCCTGCAGCTGTTATATTTTCAGTATTATTTAATTGAACTTAAGTTCTGGTGCAATGTTGGTGCAAATTCCTCACATTTTGATCAAATGTAGCAAGTGTAGCAGAATAAGCACGTTGGCACAGTTTGGCACAAATGGCGCAGCAATCACATCACTGGGTTATAAGAGGGAGGCGGCTGATTGGTCTGGCAGGGTGCACAGCTTTCTCCATAGCTGGTGCACACCTTTGAAAAGGGTCTATTCCAGGGTAGCTGACAAGCTGTTGGTGGCTGCAATACAAATAGCAGAAGCGCATACTGCAATGTTCACTCGTCTCCTATGATTTTTATATAGCCTTTGTTCTTCTCATGGGCAACACTGGATCCCACCGCTGCCGCATGTCGTGGTGGAGACAGGTTAACGACGACAACTGATTCATTGCACACAATACGTGGTCCTGTGGGTTGTCGGGCTGGTGGCATCTATTACATGGAGGGCCTTGTCTGCTAACCCTCTTTTGCATTTTTTTGCTGGTGCTTGCCACATGAGGTGCTGTGCTCGGTGGCGGGCACTGGTGTTTCCCACAACAGTTCTAAATCACTATAAAAAAAAAAAAACAGGGTGACAAACCTGTAACAATGTAGAAAACAGAGATGTTTTAGGCTGGCTTCACACGAAAAATCTTTTTCAACATTTTGACGTTGCAAGGCAAACAGAATTCTGGACGTTTCACGATCTAAACCAACAAGCACGCCCCCGAAAGGATTGAGGATCCATTCCATCGCCTGGCCATGGTCTGACGAGCAGCTGAAATCTCGTTACGTGTTGAAGTAGCAATAGCTGCAATTCCAGTCTCCTGAGTTCACGAGCAGCAACCGCTGAAATAGCAACGTGCTATGTCTGGTATGATCACTATCCAAAAATACAATTAGTTCATGCTGTATAGACCCAAACTTTCGGAGTGACCACTTGCAACTACGCCTATGTCTTTTGCTGATGCACCTAGAACCATAAATTACAAAGCTAGAAAAAATAAAGCAATCAAATTTTGTTGTCAATTAACCTTCTTACCCTGCAGTAATAATGAAATTAAACTACAAGCATATACAGATTCATTAAAAAATATGTTTAATATCTATCTTGAGTGAATTTCTATATTTTTATTGTAAACTTCCCATTCTTGCAAGCACATCCAATGCAGTCATTGAAATGTGAAAGAGACATCTTGGGACATTTGGGATACGAGTCACCTTACCACGGCCGTTACTAACCTTGCTGCAAGCATGCCAGTTGACAGTGTCACCAAATACTTTACCAGCAAAAATACATTATCTCCATTCATTTACGCTAGCACACCTACACTGCCAAATGTTGCTCTCCTAACGGTGTAGACACCACGCATCTGAGAGAATGCATGAGGATCGCACCGTCCACACTGTACAGCAGTTATGCCGCACCAAGGGAGAGGGCTGCCATGGGCACACCGAGATACCGGGTTTGCCGAGACAGCAGGGGCAGCTGTCTCGACTAGTGCTCCAGGTGTCCACAACCTTAGACGGGAACAGTCATCTATTGTTGCCATCAACTGTCCCAATAGCCAGATCTCACTAAGCGTTCCACGCATGCGTGATGCCGCCATAACTAGTTCACAGGAGGCAGTGTACGAGACGGCTCTTGTCGTCTCGTCACGTGCAAAGCTCCAGCGGGGTTCTCCCACATGCAGAAAGACTTAAGTTTCTTTGATGCACTGTGGCAGCGGCGGCTTAATGAAACTGGCTGGTGAGATTAGTCTATTCAAAGGCAAAAACCCTGAGGCTGCTGCACATCCAGTCGTTCCATTTATGCAAATCCTCTTTGCGTCCAGGCCATTGGATTCTCATGGGGTGAGATATTTTCATTGTAATGTATCTGGTGTCGTCATGTCACACCCTGGTGGTTTTCAACACCCATGGGCTATATAATTCCTCTTCACTTTCAAAGAATTCTGTTACATCAGAAAGATGAGAGGTTGAAAACAGGGATGGAGAAGAACATAAGAGGAAAGGAGTGGTGATGCAAAGCGACTTACCGAATCGTCCTAGGCGAGCCAACGCAGGACACCTGTTTGTGCAGGGCGTGGGCTGGGGTGGTGTGTTGTCTAACCTGGGGGGGCCTTTGAAGGAAACCTAGCCCGGGTTTGGCTCAACTGCCAAGACCCCAGTTTCATCAGACACGGGGACACCAAGCACAGCCAGGCATGCAGGGAGTCTGAACCCACGGTGGGCTCGGGGCTCATGGTGATTGGTGACACCACTCACCAAACACCCACAAGCGCACAAGTCTCCTGTGGCAACGCAACCCTGTAAAAAGGCATTCAGTACATGAAGTAGATACTGATCAAGCCAAGCGAGAGATACACTTCAACTGAAAAAAAATGAAGCTCAGCTCAGACATATGATACATGCCCAAGTGCGGTTGTCTGTCAAAACCAATGTATTTTACATGCTCCAAGTGAACCATTAGTTATCATAAATAAACTCAAAGCTACAAAGCAAAATGTACCCAAAATACTGAAAGCTGAGCTAAAGTATGACAGCTTTCTTAACCGAAATACCTAAGAATGCTTTTCTTTCACTTGTGTTTCTAATTAAGTGACACCTCTTTTTCAGCTACAAATAGAATGTGCTCATGTGAAACCTACAACTTCATGCTAAATCTGGGTCATTCCTCCTCTGCAGTGTGCTGGCTTGCTCAAAATAAAATCAGGCGGCTTTATCTCGGTCTCAACAAAAAAATTGTCAAGGCTAGTGCTGCCTTAGCAAAGCTTTTTCTTGAGGCTTCCTTAGATAGACCGACTGAGTTACTTTCGAACAAACCAGCCAATAAATAGATTATGGACAAACAAAATCAAGATTACACATTCCCCTGAAACGAGTAGCCAAGTGAAATCAATTAGCTGAATGCTCAGGCGGTTGTAACCTGCCAACTCAGTAGCCTTCAACAAAAACTCTTTTCATTGCATCGTGCTTCGTGCCCCAGACGAATAGGCCATTAGTTGCTTACTGGCAGTGTCGTGGGATGTGCGCATCCTATCAGTAATTGCTAAGAGGAAAATCTGCGTTAAACATTACGACTTGGCCATTTACTTCGATTGCACGGCAAATGACTCCCTGGGCGTACTACAGCTTTGTGACTCTATAAAACTGCTTCGCACTCGAACTACCCGACTCACGCATCGTTTTTTCTCCTGATCTTCGCGCTACAAGGTAAGCAGACTAAAAGCCTCGCGTTTTGCTTGCTAATAAGACATTTTGTTTCAGCATTTGGTCATCGATAGGGAGAAAAATCACGTTGGTCCGTCACCCCATCCTTCTTGCACAGCAAGGTGAGCAGTCGAAAAGCCTAGCGTTCTCATCGCTAATGGGAGTTTTTGTTTCGGTATCTCTAAAAAGGTCACCAGACGATTCGGATCATCTAGCCCCCTCGTCACCTAATCGTGGGATATCTACGAATATCGTCTAGCGATCTCAGCCCCATCATGGTTACTTGTCACCTGTGCTCTCCCGACGATCGACAGCATTATTACAGTGCAGACTCGCTGCAAGTTCACTTAGTCTCGGTTCACAATGTGACTCCCTCGCCATGTATTCACTTTTATGAAAGAGTGTGCGCTCTTTGTAATTATGTTGCTCAGTACGAGTTACACTTACGCGAAAGAGACACAGAGGTGTACGACGTGGCCACCTTTTTTAGGCATCGTGCAAAGCATATGACAAACGTGCTGAGACATTTTGGTCTGCCTCTGCGCTTTTTTTGTGACACTCAGTGTCGAGCTCGGACGTCTCCTTCCTGACGACGATGTCGATGTGGCTGTGCACTTTTTCATAGTCAGGTCCAAACCGCATTCGAGGACGGTAATATCAGTTCGATTCAGCGAGTTTGCACTGAAATAGCTGCCCGGTTGGAGCATTATCAGGAACAAGGCTCGGGATTCTTTCTTGTCGGGATCAAAGTTTGTACTATTAGTTTGGGACGATTCCTTCCCCCGACCGTTGGTTGCGGACATTTTTCTCTGCCGAAGCAACTTTCCTCAAAGCAATGCCTCGTCAGTGTCAGTGAGTGTCTTCACGAATCTGAACGGGACATGTGCTTTGTGCTTACGGTGCTCGCTGTTTTGCATCCTGCGAACAGGGCTTACAGAGGATGAGCATCCTCGTATCGTGAACATATGTGCAAGTATGTGTTTCGAAAAACGTTCCCTGTAACCTTTCCGCAGGATGTGGGGGCCTTTGAGCGAAATAATTGTGTCTCAGTGAATATGTTTGGTTATGACAGCGAGAAAAACTTTTTTAACCCACTGAAGGTAGTTGATGACGAGTTGGAGCAGCATGTCGATCTTCTCCTTGTTGAGAACTATTTCGTGGGCGTTACAAACTTTGCGAGGCTTTTTTCAAATGCCAAAAGCCTACGCTTTCGTTGTAAGAGGTGTCTCACCGGGTTTCAGAAGCAAGAAACCCTGTCTGACCATCTCTCAAAGTGCAGGGACAAGAAGCCGGGCAAAACCGTCTTCCCAAACAAGGGTGACGAACTATACTTTCGGAGCACGCATGTCATAAAAGGGTTCCCCTTTTATTGGGTTTACGACTTTGAAGCGATTCTGGAACCGACTCAGTCGACGGGCACTGTATACGAGAATCACGTCCCTAGCTCTTTCTGTCTTCTCGTCATCCGCTCAAAAGATTCGTCCATTGCTGAGGAATACCTCTATCGCGGACCCGACTGCGTAAAAAGATTCATTTTGATTCTCAACTTTCTAGCGAAGGAAATACCCTGATTGATCAGGTCGAGTGAAGTGCCTCTTGAAATGACTCAAGAAAACGAGGCTTCCCACTCGGACTCTTCCCGCTGTGGCATTTGCAACGAAAGCTTTAGCAAGAAAATGAAAACTCGCGACCACGACCACATGACGGGAGAGTATAGGTGGGCGCTTTGCTCCCAGTGTAACCTAAGCCATCGAATCAACAAACATACCCTTCCACTCATAGCGCATAACCATTCCTACGACCTCAGTTTCTTTCTAGGCAAGCTTAATTTGTCCGAGTCCAAGGATATTAACGTACTCGGAAGCTCGTGTCAGAATTCTAAATTGTTAGAGATAGGCAACCTTCGCTTTATTGACAGCCTCGCATTTCTTAATGCAAGCCTGGAGACGCTCGTGCAAAATCTCCACTCTAAGGGCACAGAGCATTTTTGTTGCCTTCGGCAGTCCTTTCCCGAGCACATCGACCTCCTTGCCCGCAAAGGAGTGTTTTGTTATAATTTCATTACAAGCTTTAAGAGTTACGAGGGTCAAAGCCTCCCGCCACGAGAAGCCTTTTTTAACAAGTTGACTGGAATTGGGGTGTGTGAAGAGGACTACCAACATGCACAGGTCGTTTTTGATACCTTTGGTTTGAAGAACCTTGGAGAATACAGCGACTTTTACCTAAAGACGGACTGCCTCCTACTTGTCGATGTTTTCCAAAACTTTAGACGGTGGACGCTGGAGACGTACGAAATTAAGGCTTTACGTTTCGTATCGTTACCGTCCCTAAGCTTGTCGTGTGCGTTGAAACAGTCGAAAGTAAGACTGCAGCTAATTGACGATCCTGACACATATCTCATAATAGAACAGGGTATTCGCGGAGGGATTACCCAATGCACGACCCGCCATGCTGTCGCAAATGTTCCGGGAACGGATACGTTTAACCCGCAGCACGAATCGTCTCAGATTTTGGACTTGGACGTAAACGGTCTGTATTAGGGATGCCGCGAACCACCCGAGGTTCGATTTCGAAAAGTTTCGATATTTTCGAACCGAAATGACGTTCGAATTCGAAAGGTTTCGATATTTTCGACCGTACGGAGATTCGAATTTGAAAAATTCGCAACTTTCAAAAATCGTGGAGTCGAATTCGAAAAGTTCGAAGCTTTCACGGTTTCTAAAAGTTCGGGTTCGATTATTTCGAATATTTTTTTACTTGAGGTTCGAGAAATTCGAAGATTTCGAACTTTCCGTACCTTGAAATTTGAGAGATTCGAATG
Organism: Ixodes scapularis; assembly: GCF_016920785.2. Taxonomy (NCBI): domain Eukaryota; kingdom Metazoa; phylum Arthropoda; class Arachnida; order Ixodida; family Ixodidae; genus Ixodes; species Ixodes scapularis. The sequence goes on along the minus strand of NW_024609868.1, from coordinate 158,032,395 downwards.
TTTCGAATTTCTTTGCATCTGAAATTCGAAAAATTCGAACGTTTCGAATTTTTATCGACATAAAGTTCGATGAAATCGAAGATTTCGAATTTCTTTCTACATAAAGTTCGAAAAGTTCGAAGGTTTCGATTCTCTTTTAGTGCTAAATTCGAAAAAAAAACTTAGGTTTCGAATTTCTTTCAAGTCCAAGTGAGCAAAGTTCGAAGTCCGTTTTTCATGTTCCGCCACAGTTTCAGTTTCAAATAAAGGCCCGTTCACACTCTTGCGACCTGGTAAGACCGAGAGAGACCAGACCGGTTTTTGACCCTCTTGCGATCTCTTAGGACCAGCTCCGCTGCAGCGCATCCAATCCTGTAAGAAGTCGCCAAAGGCTTAAAAGACGGTCTGGTCTCTCTCGGTCTTACTCGGTCCCGAGAGTGTGAACGGCGCTAAACGTTTTCGCGCCTCACTGGTTTTCACGAAATCAGGTTTAGAAATGTTCGGGTGTGATATTTAGACTGCGCGAAGTTGGTCAGGCAATTAAATGTGACGACGAGTGTCCGGATGCGCTGGATTATTTGCCAGTGCAGAGTGGCATGTGCAGACCAGTAATTGTGACCGCCAGCCCGGGGGGGGGGGGGGGGGGGGGGGGGGGGTTAACGTGCATCAGGCAGTAGTGATCACACGAACGCACTGTTTAACAATACTCATCCAGTTCAAAACGGCCAGGGGCAGGCAGGTGGTTGAGGCTCAGAAAAACCTTGAAGCGATCTGGCAAACTGCCTCCCTGCCATCCCCCCCCCCCCCCCCCCCCCCACCCCCCCCGCACGCTTGTAGTAATCCGCTCGAACGCCGCCCGGTGATGGTGGCATATAGTAAGTTTAGTTTGTACATGATGCAAAATCCTGATACTGGGAATGAAATTTGAAAGAAAAAGTGCAAGAAGACAGAAAAAAGGGGACAGGACAAGGTCGAAAACTCAGCTCACGACAACGCCTCAAACTCAACTCAGCTGAAAACTCGGCTCCGGACAGCGTCTCAAACTTAACTCAGCTGAGTTTGAGACGTTGTCCTGTCCCCTTTTCTCTTTCTTTTTGCACTATTTCTTTCGAATTTTATTCCCAGTCTCGGGATTTTGCATCATGATCAACATACACCAGCTCGCCTGCAAGGGATTTTGCATCATGATCAACATACACCAGCTCGCCTGCACCTTGACAATTCTTTAGTTTGTGATTGCTTTGGAGGTTTATTTTCCGAGACGGAAGAAACGCCGAGCAAAAAGCACAGAAGCTGACAAAACTTGAGGTCGAGGAGCGTTCTACCATACCAGTCGCGTCGGAAGAGGAAAAATGGGGGGGAAGGATGGGGGAAGGGCTCCAACCCCTCTCTCTCTCCCCCCCCCCTCCACCCCCCTCCACCCCCCCCCCCGCCCCCTCCCCCGATATTTCGGACTGTTAAAGAAAACAATACGGGGAAAGAGGGCATGGTCGAGCTTATTTTAATCTTAAATTATTTATGCACATGTACAGCTATTGTCGCTCTTCACTGCATAAAGGTCACGTAGATGGTCATTGTTAGAAACGCGTTGTCAGAAGGCGCTACTCGTCCCATGCTCGGTGGTTCGGAAGTTCAAAGCTATGTCTTTTCGACCTAAATAACTGTGCCATTGGTAAAAACTAACAAATAAATAAACATAACAATAAATGCAAAACATAAAAGCTGGAGAAAAAGAAAACTCAAGAATCCGCGGAAGTGTTGTGTTGTATTCTCGCAAATTCACAGGCGCAGAACTACGAAAGAAGTTTCCTTTACCAAAATGTGTACAGGCTAAGAGAAACATGTCCCAAAAACGTGAAATGAAAAAATAAAAAAAATAATATATATATATATATATATATATATATATATATATATATATATATAATACAGTCTTGGGCAGGGCAGTAACTAGCTACTAGTAACGCGTTACCGGTAACTAGTTACTTTTTTCAGTAACTTGTAACTGTAACGCGTTACTGCTTAGTGAAAATAACTTGTAACTATAACAGAGTTACTATTTTTCGAGAGTAACTGTAAGAAGTAACGTCGTTACAGTTACTTCTCAGATTTATGGGAACACGACCACCAAATCGCCTTGGAACTCGTGAGAGAGTCCCAAGCCCTCTAAACGTCTGGAGCAGGAGCGGAAAAAAAATAAAAATATGAAGAAACTAAATTTCGTTTGACCCTGCACGGCAAAGCTAGTCCCGCCAACTGGGAGGACGGGGGACGTTTGTGTCCGTACCAGCCATGTATGCCCACAGCGCACGGAGATGTAACAAAGCGCGGCATCTTTAAAGCATTTTCTTTTCTTCGTCCCGCGGAGGGAGCGAGTGCTTTTTGCAGAGGACAGTTTTCGGTGATGGTCGCCCCAAACGCCCGCAGGCTTACGGGCGTCTTCTTGCCGCCAAGCATGCGTTTCCTTCCCCTCTAATTTGAATCGTCCACCTCCCAGATGCACTCTTGCAGGTTCTCGACTTCAGGCCCATTTTCTCTCCCTTCCCTTTTTTTTTACAACCCGATTACCGGCTTTGCCTCCCGTCACCTACTTCTCCCTTCTCGGGTGCCGTCACTTGAGAAAGAGTATCTGCTCGAAACGTCTGTGTCGTTCTGCTTGTTTGTGTGTGTGTGTTTTTAATTGAAAGACCGCCCTTAGCCGGGACCAGGGGCACTTTTCATCAGTTGACTTATAGATATTCAAGCCGTGGGCTTTCCGGGTGGTCTCTTCTATTTCGGGTGGTTAGATAGAGGAGCACGTTGGATCTAGATAGGAAGTAACAGAGAAAAGGCAACAGCCGTCTGGAATTCCACACGCAATGGTCGTTTGTACCTCGATCAGTGTAATTTTGACGGAGGAATGTTGCCGCAACATTGCTTTCCAAGTTTTCAAGGGAAGCTTCGAGTTTCATGGAAGATTGTGCGCACGCAGTAGAAAACGATTTGACCGACGAGTGGATTGGAGTGGCATAAGAAGACATCTACAAAGCTGATTGCAAGGTATGACATATCATTATTGACTTCACATTTGCACGATTTATATTAC